>NC_141143.1:26925124-32507624 GCF_053477565.2 Lygodium microphyllum | reverse complement strand
GCATAACATCAGATATAGCAGGTACAACTATTGTAATAGGGATTTCAACAGTAGTAAGAAAAGAACTTACACCCATGGAGAATAGATGGGCAGTAAAGAGAAAGCATCATTAGTCTTCTGCTTCAGTGAGAGCACAATTTTTGGAAGAGTTGTATGAGGATGATTGGCTAAAAAAAGAATGTATATCTCAACCTCATGACAAAGAAGGCTGAGTGGTCTAAAGCTTAATTAAAAAGGATTAAAATAAAATAGTATGGATTTTTCTTGAAAGACAAATATTTATGAAAGCATGCAAAGAAAAACAAAAGAGCTCGAGTACATGTATTGGGAGGTAGGGCTTCTCAACAATAGGTGATGCAAGAGTTTTATAAAGTATATAGGCTAGACATAGAGGAGTTTGGGGCACATTTGCCAAGATCAAAGAGAAGGATTGGTGGCAGGATATGTATAAAGATGTGGAGCATTATGTGGAATCATGCAGTGATTGTTAGATGTATTCCATGGTAAAGCATAGAGATGGGTTGTAATCAACCTATCCATTGTCTATGCATTACAAATGGGTAGTTGATTTGGTTACCATGCAATCAAGAGGAAGGTTGAGCTCTAAGTACAAAGACTACCTAAGCTATTTGCAGGTTCTTATTGGAAGAAGTCTTTTGTAGGTATGGTTGTGTTGGTAAAGTAGTTGCAGATAGACGAGAATTAGATGTGGATGAGGCTCATGATTTCTTTTCACGATTGGGTATCAAGTTGGCTTTAACTTCAGCCTAAAATCTTGAAGCAAATGGCAAAAGTGAAAGAGGTCATCTGCCTATTTATCAAAGTCATGCAAGGGTAGGATGAAAGAGTGGCCAAGAATGTTACCCTTTGCTTTATGGGCTGATAGGACCACTCATAGTGCAGTTAGAGGGTATATGCCTCTCTTGAATTAATGTATTGAAAACAACCTGCCTATCAAGGAGAATATTGCTACTTGGAGTGTTCTACCATGGGAAGAGGTTTTGAATAGAGAAGAGTTGTTGGTCCTACACATTAAACATTTAGAAAGAAGGCCTAAACACATTGAGATAACCATGAAAAAGCTAAAGACTGCAAGAATAAAGAACAAGAAGAGGTTTGACAAGCAACATAGACTTCGACCATGAGCTATACAAGAAGGGGATTAGGTATTCGTTTATGATAACAGCTTGGAAAATCAGCATGGTGCCAGTCAGAGACTTCAGTCAGAAGATGGCAAAGCAGTGGTTTGCTCCATATCTGGTAAGGTTTATTTTTGACAATGCTACCCATGCATTAAATGAGATGGATGAGACAACTCTGACGATTCCAATGGCTGGAAAAAGTATCAAGTCTTTAAACATAAGGAGTCTTCAACATATGAGTTCCATTAGGAAATGCAAGTTAGATGGGAGAATGGAGTAGAGTAAGTTTGTCACAATAATAATTGTTTAGAATGATTAGAGAGCAAAACAATGCATGAAAAATTCTTAGATGTGTATATAATATGGTGAGACACCATTAGAGGTGAAAAATATCAGTTTTTGAGAGGGAAGGAAAAAATTCACTTTTTGGGATCATAATTAATCTGGCTTGGAGAAGTAGTGGGGTATAAAGAGGGTATGTAACTACCTCTGTAAGGTCTCAAGAACTACTTATGAAAGTATAAAAAATTATAAATTAATATGGAGGCTATTCAATGCAAAAAGTCGGGTATTTAAAAATGAGTATTTCAGCTTGCAATATGATTGGACACCTTTTGATGAAATAAATCTATTTTTTATGAGAAATTTTAAAAAATATTTTTTTGGACAAAAAATAAATCCAAATTACTGATGTTGCACTTTTGGAAGAGTGGTTGAATATGAAAAAGTCTAGTTAATAGGGTGAAAAGAAAAGGCGAACCCTTTCTTTCTAGGTGGGACCTACAACAAAAAGTAGGGCACTTGTGTATGGATGAACACATTATGTGGGGTCAGATACACAATGTGCAGTTAGATGCATAGGGATACACACATGTGCAGTCACATGCACATGTAGATACACTAGGATGAATGGATACACATGGGTGCCTGTAATGCAGGTACAATGCAGAGTATAGATATATATGGATGCACAATTTTCCTATGTGGAGTGATAGATGCACAAGTGAATGTGAAAATGTTGATGAGTGTATCACAATATAAGTGGATGCACACATGTTTGGTCGGATGCACATGGATGCACTAATGCACTATGTGAAATTATGAATGCATCTAGTTATGTAGATGCACTTATATATAGTCTTATGCACACAGATACACGTGTGTGATTAGAAACAAACGCTTAATTGATAAAAGTAATGGATTTTTTTTACATAAATAAAAAATATAATCCTATTCTAACTAGAAATTCTAAGTGATTTTTTATCATGTTAGTGTAAATCAATACTCTCAATAATCCGACAAACAAAAACCATCAAATCCTAACTACTCGTAAAAACATTCTAGAGTTTTTAATATGATGTCCACTATTCTACATTACGATGCATGCACAAGCGATTGTGTGGTCGATGTGTACTTGGTTCCGACAACAAAACCAAAATGTTGTGCTACGTGAGCTCAACATACTGGGATGTTGGACACACTATTATTTCTTCAAGAGCTTTAAGGCACGAGAATGAAGAACTACCTCTCACATAGTCTTACACACACAAATGGAAGCATTCATTTCTAGTGAGTAGCATAGCCTTCCTTCAATCCTATAAAGGATGTGCTTTGTACACTCCATGACTCAAGTGAGTGCTCCTTTGACTTTCAACTCTATACAACTTCCACATGCAAAAGAGAAGCATGAGCATGGTAATAGAGAGTGCTTAGAGAGAAGATGAGTAGAGCTTCACCCTCTTGGTCCCTCAACCTCACTCTCTCACTCTCTTGCTCGCATCCTTACTCTCTCGTAGTGAAAGTAGGAAGGCAAGTGCACAAAGTTTGTACACACATGAATAGCTTGTTCTATTCATTCTCATCATTTTTTTACATGATTTCTAGGACTAGGGTTTCTCTATCCCTCTTAGGCATCTAGCCCACTTTTGGGCCTCAAGAACAATCATCTCTCATTGCATGCTTTTCCTATGGTGAGAACAAACTAGAACCTTTGTGGTTTTCTATAAGAGCCTATGCTATCATTATAACTTGCATCGGGCTATGCGTGGCTTCACATGCTATGATTAAAAAGCCCTCAAGTTATGTCTACTCGGTCTTGAAAAGAAGAAAATTTTCTAGAAAATTTCACCATGAAGTTGATTGAAGGATATCCAAAACATCATTTGAATTCCACATGGTAAACGAGGGACAATCACCAAGCTTCAAATTATTACTTTTTGCAAATAAAATTAAAATACTTTCTCCAATATAAAATGAATTATGCTTTGTTGGCCTTGGTCCTTCTTCATTGCAATATTTTCTCTTTAAGAAGTTAACATGTTTATTTTGCCTTTTCTTTGAAATTGGACCTCTCTTTCTCTCTCTCTCTCTCTCTCTCTCCATTGCTATTTTTATCTTTTTAAAAAACTAACATGCTAGTTTTTTCATAGTGGGATTTAGAACTAACAAGTAGAAATACTCTCGGTGGGGGTGTGTGTGTGTGTGTGTGTGTAAAGATATTTGAATTGATTAATTGAAAATTTTATATGAGCTGCCTTTATGTGTGTGTGTGTGTGTGTGTGCATGGGCACATGTATGCATTACCCCTACTAGTCCTTGTGTGCTTGCATGCACTGAGTGTTTGTCACATCCATGCATTGAGAGGAACAAATGTACCATATGTACTTGTAGTGATTAGCTCTCAAAATAAACTAGCCATATTCTTAGATTAAGTAAACTTATCTACATTAGTAGATTCTTATCTCTCTTGATGTTTCAAAACAAGCATATATGTCTACAATGTACAAGTTTGATATTCTATATATGTATGTGTACTAGCCCCACCCTTATACATTGATCTTAAAAGCATGGCGGCACATAACTAAATTATAGTTCTCAATGTTCATTGTTGATCATGTTATGATATTGCTAAAGCATGGCTACAAAATGGGAGGCCCTACAAAATGATGATTCTTCTTATGCGATTAGATAATACATATTAGATCATTGCGAAGCTCACAAGTTTGTGCCTCTTTCTACATTTCTTGTGGGCAAAGGAAACGTCCATACTAATAGATGGCTACTTCCCTTTGTTCAAGATAAACAAAGCAAATAGCATGTTTCGTGCACAACAAACGATACAATCTATGCATAATCCTTAGTAGTTTCTTTTTGTTTAGGTAAGGAGGAATCTTCCCAACATGAAGAGGATGCACCTTGCATTGCACTTCCCGCTTTCCATACATACTTAGGCTAGATGTGTAAAAATTTGTCAACTTCATTTATCAACTCCAAATAAGGTTTAATTTCTTTACTAATAGATCTATGTGTCCATAGGAATATAAATGTATTTGTAAAGCATTGTGCACACGAACCCTTGTTATACAATTGTATATAGTGTAAGTCAAGAAATAAATTCTCGAAAGGTAATGGCAACTTGGGCTCATAACCATTAGGTTGGTTTTAGTTTCTAAGCAAGATAGCCAAGTGATTATAATGAAAAATGGTTATTGACTAATGACTGATGTTTTAAGAAATATTTAAAAAAAATCCCATGAACAATGACTTGTAAAAACAAATGTAAAGCTATGGTTATGATTGGGATGTCAAATAACAACTAACTTGCATACATATTCACCATTCCTAATTGATCCTTGTTGCACTAAGAAATAGATCATGGATACATAACAAATCTAAGATACTTTTAAGGTGTCTATTATCTATCCCTTATGCATGTGATTGACATGAATAGGGATAAATATACATATGTTGAGTCCACTATATATATATATATATATATATATATATATATATATATATATATATATATATATATATATATATATATATATATATATATATATATATATATATATATATATAGGATTGTTAAGCTCACAATAGGAAGTAAGCATACAATGTGCAAGCAAGCACAAGGAAGAGCCTTATTTTCGGAAATAGTCTTCGGATTATTACCCACAATATAATATGCATGAAACACATGCATATTAAAATTTCCAAATGAATACAATAAATTTATTGATTTATTATGTAAATTCAGATCAAGACTACACTCTTGACATGGATTTTTATAGATATGTGTGGGTGATTGTGTGCTATGATGTTGAGACAGAGAGAGAGAGAGAGAGAGAGAGAGAGAGAGAGAGAGAGAGAGAGAGAGAGAGAGAGAGAGAGAGAGAGAGAGAGAGAGATTATGTGTACTTATGTGCACACATATTGACAACAAAAAAGAGGAGAGAGAGGTGAAGAAGCTAATTAGAGAACACATACAAAAGTAATAAGACTTGAGCACACAAAAAGATGGGGCTAAAATGATCATCATCTTCTTTCTTCTTCTTCCATACAAAACAGCTAGGTCTACAACATGATAAGATACTAATATGAAAGTTCCACAATGTCTATTTACACACGATCACTAAGTGTGAACCTGCTAAAGAAGAAAGAGGTGGCAAAATAAATGTGCCATAACAAGGTGGGATTGTGGGGGTGTAGTCTAACTATACAATCACTAGTATATCCTCATGTCAGTTACCTAACATGCTAGTGAATAATATCATGCCACATCACCAAGGTGTGTAGTGAATGCCAGCTCATGTAGAGCTTGATATCTCAACATATATACATCCATGTGAATAATATCCTACCACATCACCAAGGTGTGTAGTGGACGCTAGCTCATGTAGAACTTGACATCTCAACATATATACATGCATGGTAAGGGATGTATGAACAATGTGCCATAATTAATAAGTCTATCAATAGTTGTAAGCTTTCCTACTATTTAGAATAATTTATATGGTATTATTATTGTGTATAGGAAAATTTTTAGTTTTGGATCATGGTGGAAAGTGGGTGAATTTTGTACAAAGTCTTTTCTTTCACAATGAGTGTGGAATAGTGCAACTTCCTTTGATGTAATGCACCAATGCATTGTTATACACATATTAAATTATTCAAGGTAATGTTGAATCCCTCTAAAGTTAGAATTCTACATGACTATCCATGTGTTGTAAATGTATAATTAGTTTTTGTTCTTATATTGGCACACTATTAAAAATAATTTGTGGGCATGCATAATTTCAATACATTGAAAAATTTGAACCTTCATAGCTCTCAACATTTTTGTTTTTACAAGTAATGAAATCTTCACTCCACTACAATAACACATATTAGGTCTACAATGGGTGTTAAAACCCCCTTTGAGCCATCCATGTCAAAGTATAAAAACTTATTTTAACATTCAATAATGAAAATAAGTGCTTGCAAATGCATAAATATGGAGTAAAATGGTTTTCTATTAGGACATATATGTAAAATTTTCCTAATTGGATGTGTACCCATGATATAATACCACTACTAGGGAGAAGTTTTTTTAGATTAAATTGTTTGTAAATTTAAATCATAACATAAGTTCACATGATAAAGGCAATAACCCTTGCAGTAAGACCTAAACTCTTGATCCTTAGCATCAAGTAGAGCTATTATTTTCAATGCAAGGGCTAAACCCTTGATGTAAGGGCTATCAATTTCTAGCCATTAAGTTGATACTTAAAAGATTCATTTTAGTGATAAACTTACAAACTTGAGTATAGTGATAAATTTACAAAAGATTGAGTAGAATGAGAAACTTAAAAACTTGACATCACAATTTCCATAGATGTTTTATATGTGAAAATCCAATTTTTAAACATTAGATAGGATACACACACACACACTCTCTCTCTCTCTCTCTCTCTCTCTCTCTCTCTCTCTCTCTCTCTCTCTCTCTCTCTCTCTCTCTCTCTCTCTCTCTCTCTCTCTCTCTCTCTCTCTCTCTCTCTCTCTCTCTCTCTCTCTCTCTCTCATGTGTATGTGTGTGTGTGTGCACGCGCGCGTGTATGCTATACTTTTGAAAATTTTATTTTGGTTCATTTAGGTAGGCTTATTGCTTTGCATCATCTAATACATCTGGGGATTCCTAGAACTCATCTAGAGAAGTAGGTAACATGTGATACCCATAACTTCCTTTCATGTTATGAGGGATCTCCAAATGTAAGTTGGGAAGACCTTTTAATAATATTACAATCAAAGTGTTGTGCTCATTTGGAAGCATTGGGTCAAGTGCATGATGTGTATTAAATTATTTGTGTATTCTTTATGATATATATATGTTTATCCTTATGTATATCCTTCACATACATAAGCACTATAGAATAGGCATCTTCAAAGTGTCTTGGAATTGTGATGTATCCATGACATCCCAATTGTTTGATCGCATCACCTTAGCTTTCTATTTGTTTATAAAAGGGATTCTTTGTGAGACTACTTATTGATTTATAATATATCAAAATATCAATCACTCAGTAATCCCACTTCAAAAATAAAACTGACCTAATGGTTATGAGCCAGATTCCTTTTTTGAAGGTTCTATGAAAATGAAGGTATAAAAAGGTATTATGTGATGAATTGCATGACTCACATAAATCCTACATTTAGTATCCACAAGTTTATAACATATCTTTAAGTATCTACAAATTTGATTTATCATTATGTAGACAGTGTGTCTTTTGTTAAGAACAAAGCACATAATTTGTTTTTTTTCTTTTGTGAGAAAATAGAAGCAACAATGAGTTAGTATGGTTGCTTCTCTTTGCTCAAAGAAAATGCAAACCTAATGAGATGCAACCTTGTTACCTTTGCAATGAGCTAGATGTATTATGTAATAGCACAAGGAAAATGCACATGTCATAGGGTCTCAGCACTTGCAATTTGTAGTCATGCTTTAGCAATACTATAACATGATTGCCAATGAGCATTGAGGACTATAATTAGTTATGTGTTTCACTTTTAAGAGTGGGGCTTGCACGTACACATAAGACTATAGAATATTGAGCCTATATGGTGTAGACAGGTGTGCTTGTTTTAAAATGTCAAAAAAGAGACAATAAGTCACTAACATAGAAAAGCCAAGGTTCGAGAAAAAGAATTTGAGGAAGAGGAAGTAAATCCTTTTCATCGTCATCTGAGAAGGAAGTATCCCCCATTGAGATGGTATCTTATACATAAATTTAACAAATGTAACTATATTTTAAGAAATTTGAAGAGTATTTATTTCCTTCTTCCAAAGAATTGAGAAGGATTTTTGTCTAGGTGAACAAGTTCCAGGTTGAAGCAAACCCGTCTTTTCCTGAACATTGAGAGAAGCCGGAGCAATAATTTATTACCAGAGCTGGATCATAGCAGGCAAGTTTCAAGTTCCACCTGTTTTTCCCTTTCAATGCACGGGCATGTCCACCACTGCAGCAAGCATGCAAGCACAGGCGACACAAGAATTAGCAGTTAGAGGGGGGAGAGAGAGAGAGCCCTGTGTTGATAATTCTATTCATCAATCCAATAATCTTCTTCATGAAAAAATAAATAAATAAATATATATATATATATAGAGAGAGAGAGAGAGCGCCTCTTTTTACGAAAAAAAAAAAGAGAGAGAGAAGACCTCTATCTGCTAGTTCGGACCTCCACCGCCAACATGGCCAGCTCCGCCCCCGCCGCCGAAGCCCCCTCCCCCGCCCACGTGGCCTTCGAAGTGGTGGTGGCCAAAGTCGACGCTACCGCCCAAACCCCCGCCTCCTCCGAACCCTCCCCCAAAGCCAAACCCCGGCTCTATCTCCTGCGGCTTCACGTTCCTCACCTCACGATATTCCGCCGCATCTATATCAACTAACTCACGACCAGCTGCCATGGCTACCCAGCTGCAGCCAGTTGCTGTCGCCACTACCAATACCACAAGCAGGTAATAATTCAATGCCGCCCGACTCGTCGCCATCCTTCCTACTTTTTACATTAAAATAGCTCCGATAATTGCTACACTGCTCATATCAACTATCTATCGTCTGCGATCGACCGCAAAATGACAACGGTTGGCGTTGCTTTATATAGCACCAGCAGCAGCCGCTGCTTCTCGTGTCCGGACCTCTCACGCAATTCTCAGGATAGTGCGGTCTGCGGAGTCATGCAGTATGCGACGACAGAGACCGCGCCTGCTAGTTTTGACCGGATGTGCAGTATGGCGACGACAGAGACCCCATCTAGTTTTGACCAGATGTGCAGTATGGCGACGACAGAGAGCGCACGGTCGCAGCTAGTTTTCACAGGGGGGTGTGGAAAAGCAGCTTTGACTTCCGCTATGAGAAAATTAGTATGCGATTCGCGAAGTTGTATCCCACTATAACTCGGACGGCGCCGATTTGGAAAACGAGACACCAGAGCGACATTGGAAACCGTTGGATGGAGGCTGCGTGGCCAACATGCCACTCCTCACCGTCGGTTCCGTGCATTTGACCATAGTCAATTTTCAAGCGTCTTCCGTAACCCCCTAAAGACTGCTCGACACTGAAACTCTACTGGATCAGACACCTAAGCGGCAGAAAACCACCTTGTCTCCGCTGGGACAGATGTTTCTATTTTCAGCCTGCTGCTGCTGTAAATTACCGCCTGCATTACCATTGACTGGCATCTATCTCGCTAATAGATTGATTTCTTCAAATAATATCTTTGATAGAGAAAGGTTAGCTAGGTCATATTGTTTAAAATGTTGGCTAAAGCTCTCTCACTTATTTTAGGACATGCTAAGGTCTAAAATCATTTGATTTTAATGGCTATTTTAAACCAAAATTCTCCTACGTGTATGTCTACAAAGGCCCTTTGCACAGTAGACGTACCTCCTAGATTTCTTGGTAAAGAAAGCTTTTGTAGATTGGAGCATTAGCTGATCATTGTGTGCCAAATACCCATCTCCATGCCATGCTCATTATTAAGTTCATTCTAAACAATTGGAAGCCCAAAGCGAGATAGAACCACTCTCCAAACTATACCACCTTTACGTTGATTTCAAAATAGATGCTTTATTATTTCTTGCTCCCTACATAAGCACCTTCCTTCTCTTGTTCCTCTTTGTTTGAGCTTTTTGATGGTTGTAATTTCCATTGTGGCTCAAAGTAGACTCTTCACCTTTGTTTGCGTGTAGGTGCCTTATTTACTATATGAAACAACCCTTGAATGTCATGTGAAGTCATGTGAAAGGTGACTATCCTAGTTGTAACTCCTTATATGCATCTATTTGGATCTATCTTTGATGTGTAGTCGAAATCCTTCAAGAGGACACCCTATTAGGGTGGTTGGGGTCGTAACTTGAATGTGTGTCTTTCTCTCTTGAAAACTTGATGTTGTTTATTGTGGTTTCTTCATTCAAGAAATATGTGATTAGTAATATTCAAGACATCGAGTGTTCTTGGTGTGATCTGAAATCCTCTTAGTTTCCTAAACATTGAATGTCATTTTCCATCATTTTTTCATTCATGAATGATGTAGACTGCACTATTTTCAGGACAACGTTTTCCTTCTATTGTTTGTTGTTTTACATCATTTTCTTACAAGAATCTCTGGGCTAAATTATGAGTATTCAAGATAGCTTTTTGTGTTGTTTGTTATTCTTGTTTTGCTGTGGTAGAATAGACCAATACACTTTGGTGATTCTACTTGGTTTATGTCGCATTACACTCATGATTTAGTCACATCAAGCCTGGAAGGAAGAAATTTGTAGGCGCAACGATCTAGTCCAACATAGGATTTAGTAATATCTTAAGATACCATGCAACAGAGGACTTAGATCTAGTCAAATAAGATTTTAGTCATGTCTATAAGGTAGGTCATTCAAGTTTCATATTTCTTCTTAAAGTTCTTGCTATAAGTTTTATTCTAATTCTCTAATTTCAAGATTTATGCAATGGAAGTAACACAATGACATTGCAATTGTTTATTCATTAGCCAGAAGATCTCAAGCTTTTCATAAGTTCTCAATGTTGTGACTTCAAAAAAGCCTGGTTCAAGTTGAAATTTTAAATGTGTGATTTACCAGTAGTTTTTAAGGGTTCATTTTGGGAGTTTCAGGATATACCCCTAATTTTAAGTCTTCAAGTTTCTTTTTCAAAACAAAAATGTCACTAGTCGAAGATATAAGAGCACTAAAAGAGGGTGTAATCTGTTGAGAGGCAACTAAAGACAAGCAGAGAAAGGCAATCCTTTGCTAGGAAGACATTATGATTTTTTTCTATAAATGGAGGGTATTAGATTATTCCTTCTTTAAAATGTCTTGCATTCAGTATTAGGAGAAGTATGTACTCTCTTTTTTGCCCCTTAAGGGGTTTCTCTTATCTCTGTCTCTTTCTAAAAAGAGATTCCAAAATAATATTAGAATAAGATATCTTCTCCAATCAAGCAAATCTCGTATTTGTATTTTCAATAGATTTCACCTATTATTTTATTCTCAAATTGTAGGATAATGACACTTTTTCTCAAAATCCTCATAACTAAAAAAATACAATTCTATTTTTTGTAAAAACAGAGCCAATCATTAATATACGGCTCTTTAATACCCTCATGACTTTTCAACATGAAAATATATTAGAATTATTCTCATTCTTGCTTCTTAAGAGGACAGAAGTTAAAAAAGATATAAAATGATGTACACATCATATTGTGGTGTGTGGTCGATCATGCCGAGGTGTGAACTTGTTGGATGTATGCCAAGATCCTTAGTAGTTGGTTGTACTCTCACGGTTAGTCAATGTAAGGAGGTGCCTCTCCGAGGAGTGGATACGCTCAGTTTAGTCCCATCTTGCCTCTCACTTGGGCACACCACATTGGTGGAGATGGTGGGCACTTTCTTACTGACCAATCAATTCTTGATTTTAGTTCTTGCTCCTTTTACTAGCAACCATGGGGTTCTTGCTCGACGCAGGCTAAGCTTCCCTTTAGTTCTCTTGTGTACCCTTTTTGCTTCATCCTTGTTTCGTGCAACCATCAGGAAGAGCCATTAGTCATCTTTAGCCACAAATTCTCTTCAGCCACGAATTGTGCTTTGTTTTTCCCTTGTAGATTCTCATCCTAGTTTCCTGACCACACGAGGGATATTCAAGACTTTCGCCATACAGACACAAGAGTATCAATCTCATAATTTGATGAAGTTGCAGCTCTGGCGCTATATGAGACTTGTACTTTCCACACCTTCCCAATTAGAGCAGAGGACTCGCTGGGCAGATGCAAGGCCAGAAAGAGGCTAATGAAGGAAACAGTAGATCAACGGCATGCATTTGCGGAAGAACATGATGTCTCTCTATTGACACTGCGGACCACGGGGATGCCTGCATGTGCAATAGTATGCACACCATTTTTATTAGTACCCTAGCTTACCTCCCTCAAGTGTGAAGAACATATAAACACTATTAGATTGCAACCATTTACATAGGTTGGCTTAAAAGAAGCTTCTTGAGGCTAAAGAAGTATGTGACAAAGGGAATCCGAGGACCTAAGATATCATATTTTTCTTTGGATTTAGGGTTGGCCATGATAGATAAAACTTGTACAATTCTGGTTATCCATTCCTTGTCATGTTAGGTTACAGGTAATCGACAAATGATTCACTGAGATTGACTATTAGAAAGTTTTGAAGGGAATCTCTCATGCTAGTGGTAAGGTTAGGGAGACACTCACACATGCCCAAAATGCATCCTTAATCTATGATTCCTAGACTCGTCAAATATGTGAGAATGCACATGTGTCATCATGAAACTATTCTTTCAATTTTTAGTTTGGACAAGAACTTTATTCTCCAAATATCATATACTCGTGCATTCTATGTCAGCACACTTATTTTTGCCCCCTCCTCTACCTACCACGTCACACCTTTTTCTTGTCGTGATCTCCTCCTCCAGACTCCACCCCTTGTCGAATGACAGTTTTCACTTCTCTTCACCTCTGTTTTCTCCTAATTCAACTCCCCCTCCTGTCTCCAACCGATGGCATTGACAGGGGGAGAGACGTAATTAAAAATCTTACGTTATTTTTAAATCGATTCATTTTTAAAAATAGGGGTTTCTAAATTCTAATGGCAACGGCGGAGGAATAAAAAGGGGGGGTCCTTATCTCGGTGACAGAAGCGACCTATTACAGTGTGACACCGTAACGCTTTGGGCATAGCCCCTCCCCACATGTGATAAGGTGCTGGTCGGGGATTAACAAAAGAAGAAGAAAAATGTTTAAAGTTCTAAAATATTTAGCTCTAAGACAGTTTGCGGAAGAGGAGGGGGGGATGCCTGCATGTGCAGGGTTGTAGCTAGGGCCTTTCGCAGGTCCTATTCCAAAGCCCCCCCCATTGCCACCCCTCCACGTCGAGCCCAGCTGCTCCGCTACTCATGATTCTGTGAATCCATGCTATGAGCTCTTCTTGCGCAGTCCAGATCCATGTGTGGGCCTAGGTGATCGTTCTTTGCATCTTCAAGGAGAGTGCAGTTCTATGAAGGCTTCTAGTACAAGGATAGAGGAGGAGCACTTCCCAGCCAACAGGTGTACGTCTGGTGTCATAATGAATGAAGCATATGCTTATCCTATCAATGCTGCCCACACTGAGGATTACAGATGGAAAGGCATCACGAGGATTACAGATGGGACGAAATCAGTAAAAGCAGTGGCAAATTTTTTAATGCATCTTGCTTTTCGAGAATGTTTTGTTCAACAACCATCAAGTAAACTTTAAAATTATCAAACGGAGTTGCTGCAACATTAATTTTGTAGAGGTGCCTTTTGACAACGGAAGCATTTCACGGCCAACAAAGCTTGCCAGTTTTTCACATACACCAGTTTTTCCTTAGCTTTCACTTTTCTAGCCTATTTCTTGGTTTTCAATAAGCACCCGCACACCAAGCCCCTTTCGGAGATGGATGTTTGTCGCAAAAATAGTCAAGTTCTTGTCTTTCTTTCCTGATGACGCAGTTGCCCCTACGATGTTCCTAGCTATGCCTAGAGTGGACATGGATCCCAGAAATAGCTCCCCAAGTCTCCACTCCATTTTCTAGATGATCGCGTCTTCAGTCCAAAGTCGAGTCTTAAGCCGTTGTATGACCACTCTCCCCTGATGAAGCATTGGAGTTGGTCCCAATCTATCTGTCCATTCTTTGCCCAAACTTGTAAAAAGATGTTCATCTTTTTCTCCCTAAGGGGGGCGGTGTGGTGTGTGGTCGGTCATGCCCAGGTGTGAACTTGTTGGATATATGCCAAGATCCTTAGTAGTTGGTTGTACTCTCACGGTTAGTCAATATAAGGAGGTGCCTCTCCAAGGAGTGGACACACTCAGTTTAGTCCCATCTTGCCTCTCACTTGGGCACACCAAAATATTTTAATAATATTTTTTTACCCAGAGACACATTTTTTACTTGAGAGTTTCCTTGTAAATTTTTCTTATTTTTGGACAAGTATATGCCTATTTTGGGTCATTTCTTCATTCCCTATCAAAGCTCTAGTTTTGTTTGAAATTTTGTGTACTCTTCTCCTTCCCTCTAGAATATGGTTTCTTGGATCACTATAAGATATAGGCCTTATACCAATGTTAAAAGCGACGAAAATGCAAATAAATAAATTTGACCCTGTCATCGCAAAAAGCGTCGTTATTGGCGATGCCATAGAACAGTCGGTATCAGCATCGCTATCAGGGTTGGTATTTGCATCGACGCTGATACCAACGCCAATACCGATGCTGATAGCGACGGTTTGCGATGAAAATAATGACGCCAATAACGACACAAGCAGTAATATTTGCGACGCTAATAGCAATGGTAACAGGGAAAAAAAATTTGTGGTACAAAATAGTTTCTGCACTATGTACAATGTGCTTGCAAACAAAAACAAAGTATATTGAAATCATAACACTGATATATGAAATAAATACATGATCGCATAATAAGTGATTGGTACAATGATGACAAGATATCACTAATACATAGAAAATGTCTACATAGATCAGGCGACCAAAAAATAAAGGTATGTGAGCTCTAGGGATCCAAGGGCGAGCTACATATCCTCGCCCTCCGAAAGCTCGTCCCACCGCAAAGGAGCATCGAACGGACTCTGCAAAAAAAGAAACAACAACACATCAATCCACCATACAATAATGCATTCTAATTAAACATGGTAACTACGGACAAGAAATATGAGTGACTTATAGGGCCGCTGCATCTATACAATCGGTTGATTAATGAAGTGAGACCATGCCTCTTTGCATATCGAGTCTTAAGGCCGGTCGGATTGTGATTTGTAATGGAGTGCTGCAAAGAAAACAAAATGCTAATTGTTAGAAATATGATTGTCAGTACAAAGGATATTGCAAAAAAATAAACAAGCAAAACAAAAGAAAATTTTACAAAGTCCTCCAAATATATCATATAGCTGCCACTCCCAAGATGATGGACCACTCCAGCCTTGAGTCGTGCCCTCGCTGCCTTGTGCTGCTGACTCCAACGTCCTGGAGAATCTGTAGCTTCCTCCCTCAGTCGACACTAGTCGTCCGCATGTAACCACTTGGGCTTTGTAACCCCACTCTTGATTGCCTTGCGTGCATCGGATCGTCTGTGTGACATATATGCACGCATGCAATCCATCATCCAGCCCGTAGAAAATCTATCTACTGAGGCTAGATTCGGAAACTCCTCATGTAAGGATGCTACTATGTAGTCCTTGCTCCCCTCCGATATGTTCTTTCAATGATCTAAGACGTTGTGCCAAAAAACTTGTTGGCACAACTCTCTCATGTGAGCCATCACTCTCCTCCCCTCATCATTCATGATGATGGCTCCTGACCTATCATCGACTAGATATCCATATCCCCCTAGGGTCTGCCTAAGATGGATCCTCTCCCATCTGCGTCGACGATCTTAGGCATATCCAGGAGACCCTTGTGAATCCGGTGTACCGATCGGAGTAATATCTCTCAGAGTGGCACCCATAGGGCTGCTGATGGTTGAGCAAAAGCTAGAGTAACTGGAGTAGACGTCCCTACAGGTGTGACAAATCCTGGAGGTGACACAGCTCCAGCTGAACGACGAGAGGGAGACACCACGTCCGTGCCTCCACAGCATCCACTTGAGCCTGAGTCACGCTCCCTGGAACCACCAAGAGAGCGTGGAGTCGCACTTGTATCCCGTGTCGACTGCGAGCTCACTGTATCCGTATCTCTGCAGCATCTCCCTAACCCTGAAGCACTCCCTCCCTCTGGCCCAAGTCTGGAGTGTCGAGCTCGTCTGCTCGAAGTTGAAGCATCCGATCGCGTTGAAGTATATCTAGCAGAGCGCCCTGATGAAGATCAAGACAGATCTTGGTCTGCCATATCTCTGAATCTCGTGATCTGGTCTAGAGACATGCATGTGAAGATATCCTATAACTTCTCATCGCTCATCCCTCCACTCATCCTGAAAATGTCACCTGCATAGACAAAAAATGATATTAGAATAATCAATTTAAATTATACAAAAAAAAGATCTCACTTAAAATGCATATCTTATGTACCCTTATAAGTGATTGGTTAACGAATTGAGTAAGTGGATGCTCCAAGTATGAAGTATCCTATGGTCCCATGTCAATCTCCTCACACAACTCCGCATACACTGGAAGGTCGATAGACATGTCACCACAAAAGGATGAGTCCACCTCATTCTCAAAGAATTCTTAGACTCCTTTATTTCCATCATTGTTAGCCGATGCTGGCTCCAAGATTTTGGTGGCCCCACCCCTTGCAATATCGACCCCTCTATTTGCATATTATCTTCATCTATGCTCAGAACATCACTTTGATCATATACTCTCGCACTTCGGGGAGTTGAAGGTATAACATACCACCATCGAGGTTGTCGAGGGTTTGGATAGAAGATTACCTGCTCACAAACACATACAAGAGAGTTTAAACCATTGTGACATAAACCATGTCGTAATACAATTAACAAAAAAATGAGTCCATGCACCTATTCACAATGGGTCAGCAACACAAAGGTGTCGCACAAATCCGTCCATTTTTTTCGGAATCTATTTTGAGAAATCTAGATGGACCTCGTTGAACTGTTACTCCAGCTCCTCCAAGTACCACTTTGAGCCATTGCACATCGAATAGTATCATGGAGAAGCTACGATAATCCACCATAATAATACTTTGCAAGTTTTCAAAATACTCCATCTCATCCACAACCGTGTTTGGATCCATTGCTCATCGCGCCGGCTCTCTTGCTCGAATCTTGCCATGATACCACAGTCCATTGTGGAGCGCATTTTGTTAATACACTCCATGCAAAAATGTCGTCTGCGCAACCGTGCTGCACTATATATTTTGTATTGTATATTGAAACACTCAAATTAGATGTCGCATATAAAATTTAGATACGACAAATCCTAAACCCCTCATCACCTTTGGACTATATCCCCTCAAGAATTTCCACTTCTCCATTGAGACCTCTGTCCCTTTGCGAGACGCTACAGTCAAAGCTCCATGCAACCATCATGTTGACATGAACCGTGGCATCTCCTCCATGCCCTCCGGATATTGAATCGGTCGATGACGCATATTATGTCGGAATTCAGCTCGTGCTTTCTCTCGATCTTGCCTAGCAATCTAGTACTTAGCAAGCCATGTCTCCATAGAGACATGGTTGAACATACAAAAGCGATTCACCTTCTCCTCCATTGAGGCATCCATTCTTTTTTCTACCCCATTTGCAACCACCATATCTCCAGTTAGTCTATCATCGTCCTTCAGTGACCATAGCATTTCGTTGTCTAGATCCACCATTGGTAGCCATTGTGAAATATGCACTAATACCTTAGACACCAACCAATCTTCAACCATGCTACCTTCTAGCCGAGCTCATTGTCGCACAAAGCCTTTCACGGTTTTCATGAAGTGCTCCAAGAAGAACATCCATCATGTATGGAAAGGTCCAACAATCTCCACTTCATCTACAAGATGCACAAGAAGGTGGATTTGTATCATGAGCATGCTGGTGGGCAGGTATTTCTCAAAGAGACAGACCATCTCCAGTTCTCCCCGCCTTGTAGATTCAATAGAGGATGTCTTAATCTCCTTCTGTGAGATCCATTGCACCAAACTCGACAACCTGTAAATGGCCCCGCATATTTCTGGAGTAAGACATCCTGCGATTGCGATCAGTAATACAAACTGCCACAAATGAGAAAGCATTATAAATAATGACTACACTCCAAATAGCAAAATGCGCACGCCAATTAAAATCCATTCGCAGTACAAACCTGACATATCTTATGCCAGTCATGGGATTTTAGCCCTGATAATTGGTCGTCTTTAGAAAATGCAGACCTGAGAGAATGCATCATACCTGTCGGAGTGCGGATAGACTTAACTACTTGCTTCACAATGCGCTCTTCTTTAGTTGACAAAACCCAAGGAGCGTGAGATAGCCGCATGTGACCATCAGCACTCGACTCCGGCCAAAGCGCCTCCATCTTATCTACCTCATTCAAATCCATTCGTGCCCCTATAGTGTCTCTCTTTCCTATGATGTGGTTCCATAGCAAGCTGCTCACATTCTTGAAAATGTGCATGGGATCCAACAAGTGGTTGACCTATAAGTGGGTCCAATATGGCAACTCGTAGAAAATGGAGAACCGCTGCATTCCGTTTGGATGTGATTCCGTGTGGACCATTTTCAGCTTGTACCAGCTTGCGGCGTTCATACGTGTTGGAGGTTGTCCAAGAAAACCTTCACTGAGTTCATGATCCTCTGGCAAGAAAGCAATGTGTCCTTGATATATCATCTTCTTCATGGTTCGTGACCTTCGGGAGTCTAACTGTGGCTTGCACAATGGACATGCATGATAACCTGAGGTAACCAGACCCGTTTCAACAACACGACCCAGTGAATACAAGCTTGAACGACATAAAATATAGATATTACCAATGAGAACGAAGGCTTGTTCACCTGAGCACTCTTTGAATCCTGGAAAGTCATCCATCGTCCACATGAGAATGGCTTGAATATTGGCTGACCATCGACCATCGCGCCTGCTCATATCTTGCACGGTAACCCCCTTCTCCCACAAAATCTTAAGCTCATCGACTAATGGACGAATATAGATGTCCATATTTTTGAATTTGTAGCGACCGGGGACGAGTACGCTAAGGATGAGATGTCCTTTCATCGTAGAAAGCCATGGAGGGATATTGTAGTTGACAAGGACTATAGGCCACACATTGTAAGAAGTTGAGCATAGACCGAATGGGTTCACGCCATCCATTGCAAGATCGATCCGAAGATTCCTTGGCTCTTGGGCAAAGCCTGGGAAGGTAGAGTCAATATGGCTCCATGCGCGTGAATCCGCTGATATTCATTGAACTCCATCTGTGGACCTATTCTGCGCATGCCAGGTTGTCAAGCTCGCCATGCTGGACGTATGAAACATGTGGTTTATGAGGGGGATAAGTGGAAAGTGTCTGAGAACTTTTTGAGGGATGGTTTGCTCTTGTAAGTCTTGTCGATACTTGTGAGAACCACACTTTGAACATGTCTCCATAGTCTTGTATTCTCTTTGAAACAGTATGCAATCGTTGATACATGCATGGATGTTGTTGTAGTCCATGCCAAGCTTTCGTAAAACATGTCGTGCATCATCATGAGACTCAGGCATGGTATTTGCAAGTGGTAATATATGATATTTCAATAACATGAAAAAAATCATAAACACCTTGAAAAAGTACAAATATTTTTAATAATAGTGCCGAAAAAAAATCAACGAAGCATATGTATAAGGTACCTGAATAACTCGGTCACACTCGTATCGCTCCACCCGTATTTTGCTTGCACACTTAAGAGCGCAAGCAGTGTCTTCAGGTGAGATACTCGGCACCCATCATATAATGGTATGGATGGTTCCTCTCTAAGCGGATCAGAAGTCTCGACATCCATGGGAATCAATGCATTGATCATTGCCTCCATCTCAGGCTCTAAGATTGTAGATAGATCTAGAAGGTTATCTATCTCCTCTGGCATTGACGGTATAGATTGACCTTGCAAGGGGTGGATTGGCTCATGTACTCCATCCATCGCACGTCCACAAACTCTTCTAATTGGTCACAAAGGGTGTACTCCTCCTTGGGATGAGACATCACCTCCCTGGATAGAAAATTTTCCAACGAGACCCAAATCTTATTATATATGGTATTCAATTAGCTTGCGAGTACAATGCATGATTGATATTAACTTTTCTTATCGTTTGCTGAAAATCTGCAATCGCCTGATCAATGATCTTAGATTGAAACTCGCCAAATCAGCGTACGTGTTCTATAGACAATCAGTGTTTTCGTCTAATTGCCACAAGCTTGCATTGAGAGCAAGGACATGGGACACGTTGATTAAGATACGCCTTGCCATCTTGAACAACAGGACCTTCATCGTTTTCCATTTTGTCTACGTTACAACAAACAATTTGTTTTTGTTATCATTCTTTTTTTTCTTAAATTGTTATCATCTCCTTCAATCTCTCTCTTTTTCTAAGACAAAAACTACGACTATGACCATGACCACGACCACGACCACGACTACGATCACGGCCACGGTTATGACTACGACGACGACGACGACCACCACCACCACTACGACTACAACTACGACGATGACTACGACCACGACTACGACTACGACTACGACCAGAGCCACGACCACAACCACAACTACAACTACAACGACCACAACTACGACCCACGACCACAACCACAACTACAACTACAACGACCACAACTACGACCCACGACCACGACCATGACCACGACTACGATGACCACGACCACGACTACGACCATGACCATGACCATGACCACGACCACGACCACGACCACAAATACGACTAGGACTACAACCACGATCACGACCACGACTACAACTACGACTACGACGACCACGACCATGACTACGACTACGACCACAACCATGACCACGACCATGACCACGACAACCATGACTATGTGTAGATTGCACTCACTAAGAATAGGATTGGCGATTCACCTCATCTTCTCTCCATCATCAATAGAATTCTCCTTTACCATTTACAACTCACCCATCTTCTCTCCACACTATTGCACACTACAATCTCTATAAGGACATGAGATTGGGATCTCCACAGATACCAAAGCATGATCTCTAGCTTGATGGTTGCATATATACTACTACTACTACTCATGGAATAAATCTTAAAATAGTTATTATGCTCAAATATATGCTTGTTAGAGCATAAATTTATTCCTAAGACTATTCTAAGGAAGAAAGAGGGTTAATGATAAAAGAGTGTCATTCCTTGCAAGTGATTTATATTATATTTATTAATTAAAATTGATAGTTGAAGATGAGTTTCCTAAGAGATCTTGTGGTGATGCTATTTTAGTTTTGCGAAGCATATATATGAATGATGCTGTTTTAGTTTTTTGTATTTGTCTTTTTAAGAAGAGATTGATTTTTATGGAGTATCCAAAGTTATTTTTGGGATTACATTATGAAATATGAATGTTTTTCAAGGAGGCTAGGACAAGCCCCATGTATGAGAGGTCTCTTTGCAAGAAGAACATTATGCTAGGAGGCACAAGTATGCTAGGGCTCACTAGCTATATATCCCTTAGGTTTGTTGAGGATCGGCCTAACCCCTATGAGCCTAGGATGAGCTTATTGTAAGGTCCTATTTACTTTTCTCTCTTTCTCTCCCCCTCTCATTTTCTCTCCCTCCCTCACTCTGACTCTCTCTTTCTCTCTTTCCCTATTAGGTTTAATGATTTTTCTCTCTTTTTCCCTTTCTCTCTTCCTCTCTCTCTCATTTCCCTTTTTCTCTCTCCTCTCTCTCTTATATTTCTTTTTCTCTCTCCTCTCCCTCTCATTTCCCTTTTTCTCTCTTCCTCTCCCTCTCATTTCCCTTTTTCTCTCTCCTCTCTCTCTCATATTTCCTTTTCTCTCTTTCCCTATTAGGTTTAATGATTTTTCTCTCTTTTTCTCTCTCCTCTCCATCTCTCATTTCTTTTTCTCTCTCCTCTCCATCTCTCATTTCCCTTTCTCTCTTTCTCTCTCTCTCTCTCTCTCATTTCCTCTCCGTCTCTCACCCTCACCCTCTCTTTCTCTCTTTCTCTATTAGGTTTAATGATTTTTTTCTCTTTTTCTCTCTCCTTTCCCTCGTTTTTTTTTCTCTCCTCTCCCTCTCTCATTTCCCTTTCTCTCTTTCTTCTCCTCTCTCCTTTCCTCTCCCCCCCTCACTCTAACCCTCTCTTTCTCTCTTTCCCTATTAGGTTTAATGATTTTTCTCTATTTCTCT
Organism: Lygodium microphyllum; assembly: GCF_053477565.2. Lineage (NCBI taxonomy): Eukaryota > Viridiplantae > Streptophyta > Polypodiopsida > Schizaeales > Lygodiaceae > Lygodium > Lygodium microphyllum. Next base: position 32,485,308 of record NC_141143.1, on the reverse strand, counting down.
TTCCTCTCTATCTCATTTCTTTTTCTCTCTCCTTTCCCTCTCTCATTTCCCTTTCTCTCTTTCTCTCCCTCCCTCACCCTGACCCTCTCTTTCTCTCTTTCCCTATTAGGTTTAATGATTTTTCTCTCTCCTCTCTCTCTCTCTCTCTCATTTTTTCTCTCTCCTCTCCCTCTCTCATTTACCTTTCTCTCTTTCTCTCCATCTCTCATTTCCTCTCCCTCCCTCACCCTGACCCTCTCTTTCTCTATTAGATTTAATGATTTTTTTCTATTTTTCTCTCTCTTCTCCCTCTCTCATTTTTTCTCTCTCCTCTCCCTCTCTCATTTCCCTTTCTCTCTTTCTCTCCCTCTCTCATTTCCTCTCCCTCACCCTGACCCTCTCTTTCTCTCTTTCCCCATTAGGTTTAATGATTTTTCTCTCTTTTTCACTCTCCTCTCTTCCTCTCTCATTTTTTTTCTCTCTCCTCTCCCTCTCTCATTTCATTTTCTCTCTTCCGCTGCCTCTCTCATTTCCTCTCCCTCCCTCGTCCTCACCCTCACCCACACCCTCTCTTTCTCTCTTTTCCTATTATGTTTAACATCTTCTCTCTTTTTCTCTATCCTCTCATTCTCTCTTTTTTCTCTCTCCTCTCCCTCTCTCATTTCCCTATTATGTTTTAGTCTCCCCCCCCTCTCCCTCTCCCTCTCCCTCTCTCATTTCCCTATTATGTTTAATGTCTCCCTCTCCCTCTCATTTATTCTCCCTCCCTCTCCCTCCCTCTCCCTCCCCCTCTCTTTCTCTCTCCCTCCCTCTCCCTCTCCCTCCCTCTTCCTTTCCCATTTCCTCCCCCTCTCCCTCTCCCACTCTTTCTCTCTCTCCCTCCCTCTCCCTCTCCCTCTCTCATTTTCTCTCCCTCCCTCTCCCTCCCCCTCTCTTTCTCTCTCCCTCCCTCTTCCTTTCCCATTTTCTCCCCCTCTCCCTCTCCCTCTCTTTCTCTCTCTCTCTTCTTCTCTCTTCCTCTCTTATTTCCTCCCCCTCCCTCTCCCATTTCCTCACTCTCCCGCTCTTTAATTTCCCTCTGTTTCTATCTCTCTCTCCCTCCCTCTCCCTCTCTCATTTCCTCCCTCTCCTTCTCTCTCATTTCCTCTCCCTCTCTCAATATACACAAATTATACAAAAAATAAATAAATAAGAGAGAGAATATACTCTCCCTCCCTCTCGTTCTCTCATTTCATCCCCCTCACCCTCCCTCTTCCATTTCTTCCCTCTCCCTCTCCCTCTGTTTCTCTCTCTCTCCCTCCCTCCCCCTCCCCCTCCCTCTCCCATTTCCTTCCTCTCTTTCTCTCTCATTTCCTCTCCCTCTCTCAATATATATACACAAATTATATAAAAAAAGTAAGAGAGAGAGAGAATGCACTCTCCCTCCCTCTCCCTCTCTCTCTCTGTCTCTCTCATTTCCTCTCCCTCTCTCAATATACACAAATTAAACCCTAAACAAGTAAGAGAGAGAGAGAGAATGGACTCACGATAAAGATTTGGTGAGGTTTCGGTGGCTCCTCTTCGCGACGGCGGCTCCTTCTGTCCTTCGCAAACGACGGCGGCGGTGGTGGCCTTCTTCCTCTCCCTCTCTCCCCCTCTATACAAAACTGTCGCTCTCTCTCTCACTCTCCCTCTCGAAATGGTTCAGGAATGTGCGAAATGAAACGCACTCGAGTTTCGACCCTCTTTTTTTTCCCTATGGGGCGTTGTCAAAGAGATCGTGCGAGAGCTGCAGAACACGGGGTTCAAGGTACAGCAATGGAAGAGACTAACAAGAAGTACTCAAAAATTTGATGCCAAAGTTCACTATATTCCTTGTTCAGTAAATTACATGAGGTCCATGTTTAGAAAAATCTGTTGTATCTCATTATCTGTGCTGTTTTCACAATTAATTCTACACATCTTCAAATCAAACAGTTTTCTTTCACCATTACAGGCATGTTCAGCATCTCTAAATCTCAAATATGAAGGTTGTCTTTGAAGTTTCCAGCAGATTGGACAGATTTAGGGACTCCAGGTTGTACAATCAAACACAGCATTCCAAAAGCCTTCGCTCTAATCAGCAACAAGAGTGCAAAACACCGATCAACTGTACAACCCTTCAGTTGTCTGTCCATATACATTCTCATGCTTTCTGCATACATTAATGGAGCCCAAAGGACTACATCCTTAACACCACTGCATGAGCAGGTGATCTGAGCATGTTTCATGAAGTGAGACTGCAGCAATTTGTTTCTCCATCCAGCCTGGCACACTGTGCAGCTTATGACCCAATAACAAAGATGAAGTAAACACGCCCAGAAATTTTCATGAACAATTCATCTGTCCGGCCTAGCACACTACCATCATCTTGCCAGTTGACTGCAGCAGACAGGCTCGATAACCAGGAGAAAAGGAAATATTGCTAACCCACATCCAGATAACCACATAAAAAAAAAACAGGTTATAACAACCTGAGACTGCAGCAACTTATCTCTCCAGCCTGGCATGCTACCATCACCTGCTAAGTTGATTGCAGCACAAACACTTCATAACGAACCAGAGGGAACACCACTAACATGCCCAGAAATCTTGTTCCCATAGAGGATTTGGCATCTGAGCACATTCAAACTTTGACAGAAATGCAGCTCTGTCACTTATGGGTCTGTCATTAAATGATCCAATGTAGACACGGACAAATTCTGGAGTTTTGAGAACTTTACCAAGAGACCACATGAGGGCTCCATAGACCCTCATCAGCTGTTGAGTGCTCACTTGATTTGCCTTGTTCAGAACAACTCTTATCTTATCCTCATGCCCACGAAGGGATGAAATTACACGCTTGAATTCATCACTGATGTCCAGTTTGTGGGAATCAAACAGCAGTAAAATAAGGTTGCACTTGGATGCAAACCACTCTGTCACACCTGTGAAGTCATAGCTACGTTGTGTCCGCTGCTTTTCTCCGGACAGAACTCCAGGGGTGTCAATAAAGGTAACATGTTCCTTTGACGGCATAGCCTTTCTCAAGCAGGCGCTTGACAAGCCAAGAAGCTATGAATCCACCAGCTCCAGTCACACACATGGTCGGCATTTGTGCTGCATTGCACACATTAGCATTCATGTCCAACTCCTTCACCATGGCTTGCCAATCGGATGGCACTGCCCCAATGTCCTCAGGCATCCTCGTTCAAAACTTCAAGCCTTGTCGATGTTGCTGTACTGTAGGTCAATGGAGCATGATTCGAAGAAAGAACACCTTCATCGAATCTCTCAACCATCTGCATGTACATGTCCGCCTCTGAAATAGAGAAGAGTGTATTCAAAAACTCCCATCGGTTCTCTCATACAAAGGATGTGACATTTTGAAGAACTCTGGTTTCCTTGCAGACACAATCACGTCCCTGCATGACAGCGTTGCGTCCTTCATGATCACCTCCGTGGGTACTAATTTGCTTCTGATAATGTCGCAAAAGATCTACGCTTAGCTGGAATTTTGGGCTGACGGTATTTCCAGGATTCATTCCTCAAGAACTCGGATTTCATGATCAAGCAGGCAGCTCGTCATCAAGTTTATGACGCCACCCCTTTTCTCTCTGTCCATCCTCTGTTTTCTTCTATCCTCCAGCACTCTGTTTTTCTCGCCTCACTCCTGCGCCAACCTTCAAAAAGGAATGCAATTGAATTCGCATCAACGATAGTCTCTGCAACGGTGTTTCTGTCTTCTTCAAGACATCAAATCCAACTCTTTATGGGTTCGAACGCAGCACCATGCCGATCACATGTACCGCCAAGCAGCTGAGGTGAAAGGCAGAGCAGTGCTAGCTTGCAAGCCAGCTGTATAACTGCTACCGTAGAGAGGATCTCTTAGATAAGCTAGGCTCTGATAAGCATCATTATGAAGTGTTCGTGGCATCAGTAGGCTACGCTTTGTGTAAGGATCCTCCACATATCTCGTTCTTGCCAATTCAGCTGTGAGCCCTGCCCTGATTGAGTAGTCCAGAGGTTCCAATCTCTGAGCTGCTCCCTGCAACTGCCTGGACTGTAGCAGCTGCCGTTGATATGCATCATGTTCTAAAAGATCCACACGACTGGACACAACCGGACGATAGTCCAAAGATGGAAGAAGCCATTCCCTAGGGTATGGCAACGCATAGTCCCTGTCATAATTTGGTTGACGAACAGTCACAGGAACTTCAATGCCTGATACTTCTGTTCCTGGCTGCCGAGATCATGATGTGATGAGAAAAGCTGTTCAGCAAAGGCCTTGTCTTTTGCAGAAAGGGAATGGAATCCTCAGTGCCTGTGGCCACTTCCTTCCTCTCCATTCCAAGAACTCCCCTTCCTTCGAACGCGTGACAACCAGTCTTTTCCCTCCCTTTCGCCATTCGAAATCTCTTTTCCCCAATTAGTCTCCTTTTTCCCTTCCTTTTTTCCTCTATCTTTAGTTTTTCTTTTTCTTATCCACATGTCAGAATTAGGCAAGCGACCTTCCTTTTTACCCCCCCGCTAAGACACAGCATCATCATCCACTTAATCTCGTAATAAGGGCATTAATTTTGGTTCATGTTCTGCATAAAGCTTTCACGGTTTTCGACCCCATACATTCTTGTCAGATAACCAAAAGATCAATTGCTTCTTCTGTTAGCTTGATTCATAACAAGCAATGGATGTATCCATAAGACTTTACAATGTAAAAGCTTTCACATATTACCCTCTGTTCATCTCCTTGCTTCTGACGTAGTGATTTTCCACAACATCTGATGTCTGACATCTCTTTGCAATCAGCATTTCAGTCCTATTGACGGAATTCATCCTCCTCGCAACCTGTTCAACCATTGTGACGGCCTCTGACAGTTTATATTTGCCTCTGATAGTTTATATACTATCAATCTCTCATGATGATTTCAGTGAGAAAGGAGCAATGGTGAATGAGCCTACAAGCAGGCTAGAGGGCAGTGCCTTGGCTGTTATTCAAAGCAGCAGGACAAAGATCCTTTGGCATCAGTTTTTCATATTTTTCTAATACACGCACATCATGCATCCAAACAAAATCATGCGCATGCACTAAGGGAATATATACATTGGATGCGGATTATTAAAATGCATCACACAAACAATGAATCACAAGCGGAGATTAACACAAATGCACAACAAAAGAAATGGAGGTGTATACGACTCGGATGCGCAGCAATACGACAGCGTCGCTATTTGCATTGCATTTTTGCTAATAGCGATGCAAATAGCGACGCCGCTATTTCTGCGTCGCTACCCGCCGTCGCTATACCTGCGTTTCCTTGTAGTGCATACGAATTCTTCTGAAGTAACACTTAGTACTATCTACAATACTCTCTACCCTACTACAAGCAATCTTAAGAGTAGTTTTGATAGCATTTACTGAAATGAAATAATCTCTATCAACAACACTCTCTACCTTGCTGTAAGCAATCTCTCTTTTTAGTACTGTGCTATAAGATATCTTCCTCTTCAACACTCTATACTACAAGCAATCAAGTGATAATGGAGGTATCTTAATTTTTTTAATCTCTATGATGTTATTATTCTTCATAGTTATTGTTTAATCCTTAAGTATCAGTTCATATAGAGAGAGAGAGAGAGAGAGAGAGCGAGCGAACGAGCGAGCGAGTGAAAGAGGGAGAAGGGGAAGAGAGAGGAATGTGTGAGATAAACTAAGAAAATAAGGGATAGAGTGATAGAGAGTAAACTAGGGTAGAAGATAAGATAATGTTATTATTATCCACTAGCCAAGCTTCTATATAAATGTGTTTAAATATCGTTGATCAATTCTGAGAGAGAGAGAGAGAGAGAGAATATTTTGGATAGAACAAAAGATAAGATTGGATGCTGATTAGAGGTAGATTAAAAGCTAAGATTATGAGGAGAATAGGGGTTGATTAGGGTCTATCATGATTGAAATCAAGAGAAAGAGACAAGATCCAACTTGGTACAAAAGAACACAGATATAGTGAATCAAAGGGATGTAATTGTGTGATTTGAATGTCAATGCAAGTTAAAATTGGTATATATTTTTCTTTACAGGATGCAGGTGCAGAACATACCTAGAGAAATAGAGATATTCACTTACTGACAACAGGTCCTGTGGACTGCATCCAGATGGCTGGCTAGAAAGGCAAAAGCAAGGCCCAAGAGGAACTCGAGAGGGAGATTAGAGACTCTCGAACCTCCATGAATGAGGAACCAAGCTCGATGTAAGATTACCATGGTCACATACAGGAGAAAATGCCTAAAACAAACTCGTATACCATTCTCAATCACACCCTCTACCAACATGAGCTGTGTCATATGGAACAACACGATGATATGGTCACCAACCACTGCCAAATGATGTCCAAATTTGATGAAGCGATCAAGCACATGGCTATCTCAAACTCGAAGACCAATGACTCTAGGCATGAGTCTAGACGTTCTCCACGTTAGGAACTATCACATGGTCCACAAGGTATACTTGGCGCTAAGGGAATTTTCCCTTCTACCTATGAGATCAGGGAACCCTCTCATACACATGATGAGCCTCTATTGAATTTCCCTATCCACCATGCTAGCAACATCCATTTGAGGCCTTCTTCCACCTTGGGTTAGATTTCACCCACTCTACCTAGGAGCCCCCATACACCCCATATGAATCAGCCCCATCAAGGACAATATGGTACAAATGGCCAACCTGGCAATCATGGACATCATGATTATAATGGACAACATGGGCTTAATGCCCCTATGATCTGCGTGACAAGGTCATCCTAACAAAGTACAATGGGAAATCCCCCTCACTATCTAACTTGGAGGAATGGGCATGCAAGTTGGAGTCCTACTTCAAAATCTACCCCCGCACTGATGATCAAAAAATACTTTTTACCTCTCTCCACGTGGAAGGGTTTGCCCACAGATGGTGGCGCTATATCAATCGGGAGTATCAACAGTTCATTGATTGGGAAGATTTAAAAATGTATACGGTCCAAGTTTTTGTGTCCCCTATGGAAAAAGAACAATTGGCAAGACGATGGTACACTCTTGACCAACGTAACCTCACTGTACGTGAATACACAAATCAGTTTATGAACTTGACCATGTATGTGGAGAGCATTAGTGACTATGATAAATTGCACAAGTACATCTATGGGTTAGAATCGAGTCTATTGGCCGATGTCATGGCCCAAAAACCTACCACACTGTCTGATGCACTCGAATTGGCTGAGAGATATGCAAGAAAGTACCATAAGAATGAGCATTTTCAGCAAGGTATTGGACATCCCCGCATTCCTTCACGATCAGCCCCATAGGGAGGTGGTTTTTGAGGCACTTCTATGCCTAATAATAGCCCCAAAGTACCCACTTACCCTGCATTCCATGCTAAAAGAAAAATGGACACTTTTGGGACAGCATCGGGCTCTAATGTTGAAAATAAAAAGTCCACTGCATTTTCCATGGATCCACTAGTCAATGATTCATCTCCCGAGATGTTGTGAAGGAACGGAAAGAAAAGGGCCTATGCTTTAAGTGTGGAAATAAAAACACTGCTGATCATGCCTCCAAATGTCTATACAAGACAGCTAAGGTCAAAGTTCATAGCATGTATATCATGGAAGATTGACATAGTGAGGAGGATGACCTGCCCATTGACCAGGCTGAGCCTACAAAGGATGTTGATCACGAGCACCTCTATGACCCTAAGGATGGGTTTCCCTTTGACTCGAGCGGTGCTCCATCATAGATACTTGATTTAACATCCCACCCACCTCCCACTTCCCTTTGCTTGATCTCCTTGGATGCTTGGACGGGTTCTCATAGCCCTTGTACCCTTCTCATTCAAGGCAGTATCAATGGAAAGCATGTTTTTATCCTTATGGATAGTGGAAGCACTCACAGTTTTGTTAATGAATCAGCCATTGATCGGTTGAGATGTATCCCTATGGCATTACACCACCCCTTGAAGGTCCAAGTAGCAAATGGAGAAGAAGAAATCAACACCCATGTATGTCCTGCACTTTCCTTATACCTAGCTGAAAATTATGTGGCACTAATTGATCTAATTGCCCTAGATATGGGCCCCATTGATGTTGTCTTGCGCTGTGATTGACTGAAACAATTGGAGAAAACTGCTATGGACTTCTCTAAGCTTTACATGGAGTTTATGATGCATGGACAGCCTATCCACCTAGAGGGAGTTTAAGATCATGCTAATTTTTAGCTCATTATAGCAAAGCAACTCAAACAGGAGTTTAAGAAATGCTCAAAAATCTTTGTTTTGCAATTAAATAAGGAAAATTCTAATCAGTCCTCCGCAGTATTTCATGATTCAGCCTTATAGGCCTTACTTGAGGCTAGTTGAGGAATACAATGACTTATTTCACATGCCTACATCCCTCCCTCCCAAGAGACAAGTGGACCACTCACTAGAGCCCCATTCCAAGACAGTGAATAAACCCCCCTATAGACTCTCCAAGTGTGAGCGTGAAGAGGTTGCAAAGAAAATCAAGGAGTTGTTGGAGATGGGTTTCACTAAACTGAGTTCTTCCCCCTATGCATCCCCTATCCTCTTAGTCAAAAAGGCTCCTTTCGCATGTGCATTGACTACAAAGATTTGAACAAAATTACAGTGAAGAACCACTACCCCATCCCACGGATTGATGATTTGCTAGATGAGCTAAAAGGGGCATGCTTTTTCACTAAGATTGACTTGCACTCTGCCTACCATTAGATTCGTATGCGGGTAGGAGATGAGGTCAAAATGGCCTTCAAGATAATCGTGGACTTTATCATTTTCTTATGATGCCTTTTGGGTTGACTAATGCCCCTGCTACCTTTCAAAGCCTCATGAACAAAATCCTACAGCCCTTTTTGTTCAAGTTCGTGCTTGTTTTCTTTGATGACATCCTCATTTATAGCAATTCATCTATGGAGCACTTTACACACGTTCGGAGGGTGTTTGACATATTGAGAGAGCATCGACTCTTTGCTAAGAAGAGAAAATGCATATTCATGCAGACATCTGTGGAGTACTTGGGACACATTGTGAGTAAAAATGATATACACGCTGACTCGGAGAAGGTGCAATGTGTTAGAGATTGCCCACTCCTTCCACCACCACTTCTTTGCATGGCTTCATTGGTCTCTCTTCATTCTATAGACGCTTCATTAAGCACTATGCCACCATTGCAGCACCTTTGATTGATTGCTTTAAAAAGAGTCATTCCTTTGGGATGCCACTGCCGATCATAGCTTCAAATAGTTAAAGGACGCACTTACTTCAGCCCCCATTCTTGTTTGCCCTGACTTCTCTAAGCTATTTACCATTCATTGTGATGCCAATGGCTGGGGTATTGGTGCAGTATTGTTGCAAGAGCATGGTGTGATTGCATTTGAAAGCCGCAAGCTTGATGAGAAGGAGATGCAAATGAATGTATATGACCAAGAGATATTGGCCATCCTTTATGCCATCAAAAAATGGCACCACTATTTGTATGGTAGCTGCTTTCAAGTAAAAAGCAACCATTGATTCCTCCAGTACTTCTTGACTCAATCTACTTTGACTCCTAAGAAAAGGCGATGGGGGTGGCAACCTTACAGAACTATGACTTTCTTCTTTGCATAACAATGGGCTAAAATATGGCATGTTTTTCGACAATAATGGCAAACAATATTATAATTTCCAGAACCTCTATTCTTCCATCCACCTCTTCCTCTAGAGCTCCCCCTGCCTCTAAAGTTTCCTCTGTCTCTAGAAACCTGCATTTCACCAAACTATTGATTGAACGTGTTTTGCTAGTTATTGCCAGCACATCCTATACCATGGTCTCTCAAAGAGGATCTACCATGTCTCCTTCCTGAACTCGAGTAAAATGCTTGGACTTGTTAACCATTTCTTTCAGATGAATCACCCTCCATATTGATCTCTTCAATAATCATGAGAGAGATCAGCTCATCAAAATCTGGAAATGGATTCGGTACATATACTAAAGTAACAAATGATTTCCATGCCTTCTCATTATTAAGGCCACTCAGAGTGGATGAAACCAAATCATAATCATTCAACGTTGCATCTATGTTGCTAAAGCATCTGCAATGCTCCTCACCCTCAACACATACTCATTGACAGACATTTTTCCTTTCTTCAAGGCATTCAACTCTTGCTTGAGTTGAATCTTTTGTGCCTTTGTATTTACTGGAAACATGCTCTCAAAAATTGTCCAAGCTGCATGTGAAGTTTCTGCATTCCTGATATGTCCCAACATAGTATTATCAATTACTACAGATAGCCAGTACATCACCTTTTTGTCTTTCGCATTCCACTCTTTCCATGCTTTTAACTCATTTACAGTCAGAGGGATACCTAGCTCTGGCTCCTTTTCTTCACCTGAGACAAACTCATAAAGGCCCTTTCCAATTAGGAAGTTTGTCACATGGAACTTCCATGAAGGGTAGTTCACTACAAGGATTGTAATGTATAGCGACAGCGGGTAGTGACGCAGGAATAACAGCATCCCACAGGGAAAAAAACAGGCCGAAACCCAAGCGTGGTTCATTTTGCGCATTTTCATCGAACGTTTCGAGAGGGAGAGAGAGAGAGAGAGAGCAACCATCTTGCATAGGGTGAGAGAGGGAGAGCAAGAAGGCTTGCCGTCGCCGCCACCGCAATTCGCGAAGGAGAGGAGGAGCCTTCATCGCGAAGAGGAGCCGCCAAACCCATGCCATATCTCTTCGTTGAGTCCATTCTCTCCTTCTTTTTCTTGTTTAGGGTTTAATTCTCTCCTTCTTTTGCTTGTTTAAGAGAGGAAAGGAGAGAGAAAGAGAGGGAGAAGGAGAGGGAGGGAGAGAAAGAGAAAGAGAAAGAGAGGGAGAGGGATGGGGAGAAAATGAGAGAGGGAGAGGGAGGGAGAGTGCATTCTCTCTCTCTCTTTTACTTTTGCTTATATAATTTGTGTATATAGATTGAGAGAGGGAGAGGAAATGAGAGAGAAAGAGAGGGAGAGGGAGAGGGAGGAAATGGGAGAGGGAGGGGGAGGGGGAGGGAGGGAGAGGGAGAGGAAATGAGAGAGAAAGAGAGGGAGAGGGAGAGGGAGGAAATGGGAGAGGGAGGGGGAGGGAGGGAGAGGGAGAGGGAGGAAATGGAAGAGGGAGGGGGATGAAATGAGAGAACAAGAGGGAGGGAGAGTGTATTCTCTCTCTTATTTATTTATTTTTTGTATAATTTGTATATAATGAGAGAAGTGTTGAGAAATAAGGCATAGTCTAAGACTTATCATATTGTTGTATGTAAAGTGTCCTTAAGTTTGGGGGTATCTATCTTTTTGAGGATACCATTTTAGTGTGTGGATTGTTGAAGATAGGATTGGAGAATAATGGAGGTGAAGTTGACTTGAGCTCCAAAAACAGTGCTTGTTCCATCCTTGTCTTCCTCTACTTGCAGTTTTATCATTTGGTATCAGAGCAAATTATAACCCTTTTTACGAAAACCATCATACTCTTGGATGCTAGGCTGTGTCTTCTACGAGCATGTTCGTTTTTGCATGATGCCGCATGTTTGAAGCGCCAAGGTTCATATGGGTAGATCAATGGCAAAAATGCTACAGTCCCCACAATATCTTCAAGTACTTTATTGTTTGTAAAGGATTTGTGTGCACAGTCATGTCGTCCCGATCCATGCCCCCGATCCATGCCAAAGGAAGAAGGTACAAAGGAGCTTTTGCTGTCATTAACAGACCAGCAGAATAGGCAAGGCCATTGAAGCTTGGAAAAAGTCAAGGCCTTGGTCATTATATTGGAAGCTTAAATAATCAAACAATTGCAATTTATCATAGCAGGTTGTCAAGCTCTCCAAGCTTACCAATAATGGCTTTGAAAGCTATCTCCAAGGAGATTGGATTCCAAGATTTCAATAGAGGTTCACACAAGATAATTTTGGCGGAGAAGGAAGAAGCTATAAGAGTTTTTGGCTTCATGCCTAGATATAGTGGATCTAGGGGAGGATACTTTGGAGTTCTTGCCTCTTATTTGCTCTCCCATATAGAAGATACCAAGAATTTGAAGCTCCTTCCAGGCTATAGGAAATAAGAGTTCCTGAAATGTAGAGGTCTCATCAAGTGGGATGAAATAAAAGATTCCCTTAGAGGGCCCAATGAATTCCCTGAAACTAAAGACTCTTCTGCAACAGAGTCAGACTAAAAGATGCTAAGGGTTTCTTGAAATACATCTTTTTCCATCTCTTTGTCATTCACAATATCTTTGCTTTGCACAAGAGTTTAAATATCCCTCTTTTCTTCTTTGGGTAATAGTGGTACCCACATCTAGCAAGGTCAGATATCCTATTAAAAGATTCATTATTGAAGGCTATGCAAATCACCATTATGTTAATATGATAAAGGTGGTTAGGGATATTAAGCCCACTTATTTTGAGGATATTATTGATCATGCTTATTGGGAGGCAACAATGGATGAAGAGATGGTTGCAGTAGAGGCCAATAAGACTTGGGATCTAGTACCATTGCTTAAGGGAAAGAAAGATATTGGTTGTAAGTGGGTCTACAATGTTAAGCATAATGTATATAGTTCTATTAATAGACATCTAATCCAATTGCTAGGATGGTAGTTGTTAGATGTGTGTTTATTTTAGTAGTAGCCAAAGGTTAGAATTTATAGAAAATGGATGTAAATAATATTTTCTTGCATGGTGAATTGCAAGAAGAGAAATATATGGAGTAGCCAATAGGTTATGAGGATTTAGAGCATCCGACATATGGGTGCAGGTTAAAGAAGGTGCTCTATCACGGCTGAAGCAAGCACCTGGAGTATGGTGTGAAAATATTAGAGAATATCGTGTCACATTAGATTTTATGTTTTTGATATTGATCACTCACTTTATATGAGAAAGGGAGATGCAGGTTTGGTCATCATAATCATCTATGTGGATGACTTGATTATTATAGGTGACAACGATAGTAGGATTGTTGAAGTCAAGAACCTTTTGAAGAAGAAGTTTAAGATGAAGGATTTAGGTGAGCTAAGTTACTTTCTTAGTATTGAGATGATCATATTTAATGATGGTATATGGCTATCCCAAAGGTAGTATGGCTTTGATATGTTATACAAGTATGATATGAAAGCATGTAAGCCTCTTTCAGTGCCATTAGAGCAAAATATAAAGCTAAGTGCTGATGTTGGGGATGAGATTGAATACCATACTTTAGAAGGAGAGTAGAAAGTTTTATTTAAATTACTATCATAAGGCTAGACTTAAGCTATGTTGTTGACCGTGTCAGTGAATCTATGTAGATGCCTAGAAAGCCTCATTTGGATACAACTAGAGCATATTGAGATATGTGAGATCCCCGTTGCATTATGAAAATTTTTATGAGATAGATAAGGATATACATGTTTTTTGATATGCAGATGTAGATTGGACTAGAATAGCAAGTTTGATAGAAGATCTACTAGCAAATTTATGTTTTTCATTAGTAGTAATGTAGTTATGTGGAGTAGCAAAAAGCAATCTGCAGTTGCTTTATTGAGTATTGAGCTTGAGTACTAAGGTTCTACTATGGCAATATGTGAGGTGATATGGATAGAAAAGCTATTGGGTGATCTTGATATGTAGGGATACGGTCTAGTTGTCATTCATTAAAACAACATGAGCAATATGTATCTAGCTAAGAATCCAATATTCCATGCTAGGACTACATACATTGAGGTACATTACCATTTTGTGAGAGAGAAGATACATGTAGGAGAGATTGACTTAGTATATGTCAGAATCATAGAGGATACATCCGAGCTAGAGATACATCTGAGCTAGAGAGGCAGTGTTGAGATAGCAAGATCAACATATGCGGACATTAATGATGGACTACCTAGTTAGAAGGGTATGCACATCTACACTTAGCACATTGGTGGTCATTATGATCCTCACGTGGCTAGTGACTTATCACTTATTACATTTGGTTTTTTGCACCTATATATAGCTGACATAGTCATCATGTCACTCGAGTAGTTTAGTCAATTATGCACTATTTGACTTAATAGACCATGCTCCTTTATGTTGCATCTTGTCTATACTTTATATACATTGTATTGTATGTGAAATAAGAAAAGGAAACCATCAAAAAAACATTTTAGCCTCCATCTCTCTTCTTATATTCTTGAGTGAGCTTCCTCTTGTATGTATGGTATATGTTTAGCACAATAGCTCAAGAAAGTCCTCCCATCACATGATTCATGACATGGATACCCAAGGGAAATCGAAAAATAACTAACCTAGAATTAATGTATAAGTGAGATGAAGATAAGGGAACAACCTATTCATGTATGTGTAAACTTTATCTTCTTACCTTGTTGCTAGTCTACTATATTAAATAAGATTTAACGAGAGAGTGTGTGGCATGAGGGAGATGGCAATGAGAATGAGAAACTCCTTACATGCTTTTTTCTTTTTCTCCATTCTATCGCTTTAATGAGTTGTAAATAAAAAAAAGAGTGTGAGGAAAGTGGTTTGTGAAGATTTATTCTTCTCTTCATCTCCTTGAGTTTCTCATTGGCATCTCGTCTCATTTGTGAAAAAAACAAAAGCAAGATCGAGAGCAAAGAAGCACACACATGCATCAACGACATGGCTCACCATGTAGAAAACATAATGTGGTGAATATTTTGTAAGTTTTATCTTCATATCTAGTTAGAGATCCTAGTGGTATATGAGTAGGCTAGATTAGAGATAGAAGTACACTTTGTAAGCTCAAATCCATGAAAGAATAAGGATGTGGTCAATGGTCCCAACATCAAGATCATACAACATGACATGTACCATCTAGTTCAAGAAAGGGAGAAATGAATCCTTTGTGGCTTTGTATACTTTGTATTCTAGAATACAAGAATATAGAACTAGAAGAAAGAAACTAGATGTGTATTGCAAACTAGATTTCAAGAGATGGATTTCTTAGCTCATGTCAATCCATCTCTTGAAATCTTATGCTTTAACCATGTTTAGTATGTTGAAACTACAAAAGATAATCAGGTTATGATACAAGATTTCAGGGCATGGATATCAGCAATCAATTATAAAGGATTTAATATGGCCTTCCACTTTGTAATACATTGTATTTTCATCACATAGATTCGCAACTTTCTAAGGACTTCTAAACATTGCCCTATAAGTTGGACTCAATGGTCAACTACTTTCTTGCACTACGATATTGCTTCATATAGAACATCATTCAATATCATTTAAAGTTGACTTTCCACATAGTTATTAATGGAAGAAAACCTTATAATGTGAAAATTATTTTTCATTAGATATTCCAAGAAAATCTAATGGTATAATCAATTGTCCCTTTTTCTTGAACTAAATCAAATGGAGAAGAGAGCCCCATACAATTGATTAGATCCAATATATATTACTTAGAAAACCTAATGGAAGTTACAACTCATGCTAATTGATTCCTCTTTTCTTTATCCATGATTGGAAAGAAACCTAGAAAAGCTATTTTTGTACCATTATAAATTCAATCATTTCAAAAGGAAAAACTAAGTATACTTCTAGGTTCACTATATGTATATGCTTTATACCTTGAGCATTAACGGCCTAGGACGACTATTTTTTTACCATGGTAAATTCAATCATTTCACCAAAAAAACTATGAGTATACTCATTGAACTGAGGGAGGCTCATTATATTTATATACTATATATACATATAGAGTATATACATATAGTGAGCCTCCCTTTATACATATAGAGTATGTACTCTATATACATATCAAATAAGAGCAATTCATCGCAAAGCATGAAGAAGAAAATGGAACTATTTTGTGCTATGGAAAAATTAACAGAAAAGGTCATGCATCTATTAACAATGACTCAGTAAGACAAACATGCCACGCAAATCATTCCATCTTTCCTTGGAATCTACCTCCAAGAATGGAGATGGTCCTCACCATCCTAAAATGTATCTCTAGAGTGATACACTTCACAATCACAATCAATAGTATGAATGTCCAAAATTTTAATGCATTACAAACTATGGCTTGATGCAAAGTAATGAAATATTGGTTGTATTTACTATTAAGGCCGAGGAAAACTTGGCATATCTTGTGCCAATCATGAAAATTTAATCATGTTAGTTGGTCATCTTTAGAAAATTTGAACCTAAGAGAATCCATTATATCCCTTGGTGTGTGGATAGACGAGATAATTTGCTTCACCATGCACTCCTCTTTAGCGAACAGGACCCAAGGAACATGAGGTAGTTTCATATCACCGTGAGAGCTCATCTATGGCCAAAGCGGCTCCATCTTGTCTACCTTATTTAAATCTCTTTGTGCCCCTAGAGTGTCTCTATTTCTTGTAATATGGCCCCACAACAAGCCATCAATATTCTTGAAACTACGAATGTGATCAATGACCTATAAATATGTCTAATATGGCAACTCATAGAAAACTGAGGATCACCGCATTTTGCTTGGAAGTGACTGCTTGTGGACTAGTTTTTCCTCATACCAAGTTTGGGCATACATTCATGCAAGGGTCATCCAAGGAATCCTACTTTCAAATCATGGACCTCTAGTAAGAATGTGATGTACTCCTAATAGATCATGTTCTTCATGGTCTACGAACTTCAAGAGTCCAACACAATGGACATGCATGGTAACCTAAGGCAACCAAGCCTATCACAATATCCATATATATTCAACACAAACATAAACGAGCCATGCTAGATACCAACAATGAGAATGGAAGCTCATTTACCTGAGCACTCTCCAGACCCCAAAAAGCTATACATAGTCCACATAATAATTTATCATATGTTAATGGAATTCCTCCCAACATCGTTGCTCATGTGTTTCACAGTAATCCCCTCCTCCCAAAAAATCTTGAGCTCGTCAACTAATAGACAAAGATAGAGTCCATACTCTTGACTTTATAATACCTAGAAATGACCAAGCTAAGGATTAGATGTCCTTTCTTTGTACAAAGCCATAGCATAATATTATGGTTCACAAGGACTATTGGACATACACTGTAAAAACTTGAGAATGGATTCATGCCATCCATAGCAAGAGCAACCCAAAGATTCTTAACTTCTAAGCCTATTCATGTTTCAATAGCAGTCTTGAAAGTTTGAAAGTGCTCAAACATATCACTTTTTTCCTTCATGAAATACATCTACATCTTTCTTAAACAATTATCAATATATGTGGCAAAATATTTAATGCTACCAGGAGATATATTTTGCGTAGGCCATCAAACATCTACATGCATAACATAAAGTATATTCCTATTGACATCTCTATCTTGCAAAAAAGATTGTCTTGTCTACTTATCAAACTAGTATACTTTACACATTTTATGAAATTTTGTAACTCTAAAAGCAGGCAACCCTGTAGCCAACCCTTTAACCAACCTTGTAACTCTACAAGCAAGCAACCCTGTAACCAACCTTGTAACTCTAAAGACAAGAAACCTTTTAACCAACACTTTGGACTACAGCCTATGCATATTCGCATATCGAATATGTTTGTGCCATATTATAATGTTTGAAACTACTCCTTTGCATTTAGCATACACAAAGCATTCATACCAAGATTTCCAATATCTAAAGTAAACATGCATCCAAATCTATGTCTTTTTGCAACCAACCTACACTTATAATTAAGATATTCTATAAAATAGCCTTCTATATTAAATTGGATCTATATCCCTTGCTTTACCATCTGAGCAACAAGCACTAAACTATTTCCAAGGATAAGGAAATATTTCCAATGTGTAAAATTGGGTGGTAAATTGTCACCTCTCTATACATAATTGGGTGGTGCATCATCGCCAAAGAAGAAGCGTTAGAAGCCTCCCATCTATGAGATACGAGTCTTGAAATCACGGTTTCTATGCATAAGTGAGCAGTTCTTTTATTTTATGGAAAATGATTTAAGAAAGTGCTTGATTTTATTCGTTCTTGATTTTCCATGTTGTATTATCTCTGAAATATGAGAGAAAACCAAAAAATATGATGATATGATAATTTTCCACAAAACACACAAAACTCCTAAGTTGTGTTTTGATTAAAATAATGGAATTTAGGATTTTTGTTGAGTATTTTGGGATCATATGGGATAAAAATCGATATAAAATGATGATGAGTGTTCTTGATCACTGAGAACTCATAATTCTAAAATATTACATTTTTATGAAGAAATAAACGGAAAAAATTAGGAAAAACTAGAGGAAAATAAGTTTTTCTCCTTAAAAAATTAGAAAAAATACATATTATGTTTGTGAACATATAGAAAGTTTGAAGCATGAGGATTAAGCCTCAATCAAGCCTTGTTTCTATGTTCTAGTATGTTTTTATTGATTTTTATATGAAAAACAACATAAATATGAACCCTACACCTGCCCAAAAACCTAACCAATAGGGGAAAAGAGGATTTGTGAGAGTAGTTAGTTGTTGAAAATGATTCAAATTCCGATCTATTTGTCTATGCACAACATATAGGACAAATTATTGTTTAAATTAAGGAGACTAGTAGCACAAATAAATTCGATGCTAGTCTCTATTAATGCCACACACAAGCTTATTTGGAAAATCATTGAAGGGTTGTTTTGCACTTCACCTAGCTAGTTTCAAATGATAAAATACTTGAGCACAATGGCCATACACACTTGCATTGACCATAACATGGTATCAAACCTGGACACATTGCAATTGTTTGCTAAACAATGACCTACATGGAGTGTGTAAGGAAACCTAGGTTGTAGGGTAGATGAACGGTTTCTTGGGGCAAGCTTGATAAGAAACTATCAAATCTCCTAGATTGTTCAAAGTATATAAGAGTGGAGATTGTTTGTATATGATTTATGTTAGAGTAGTGCATCGAGGGGCCAATCTTCTCTGTGTATGAGAGTTGTTGTAGTGGAGCCACGACATTCAGTCGTCGGAGGGGTGCCTCCTCTATGTTTGTGTTATGTGGTATACTATACCAAGATGTATGGGATCTCTCTCTGAGGAGTAGGGAAGGGCAATCATTGGACTATATTCTACTACAAACATGATATCTACAGTAATAATTAGGATAGTGTGTCCCTTAGATGCTCTTGGTTGCGAGGCTGTGTGGGGTTGTCTTGTGAGTGTTATAGAGGCCCAACTAGTGCCTATAGCTAGTGTCGGGCCCGTTTTAGTTCTCGACAGGTGGTGCATTTGTCGAGAGCTGCCTACAAGTGGCGGTTTCTGAAGCTTGGTCATATAAGGGGCATGTTAGCCTTATTCTAGAATCAAAAGCTACCTTGAAGCAGTGGATGTTAAAATTGGCTGATTACAATTTTGGTAATTAGTATGACAACCAATCCAAGAAATCCTCCTAACCCAAAAGATATTTTGTCCATTCTAAATGGTTTAGTTAGATTTTTAGTTAGGCATGTGACTGATTATTTTTTTCTTTGCCCCAAAAGTGACACCATGCTTGATTTTGGGTCACTATGGGAAAGTATCCATGGAGTAATCTTGAGTAATAATCCATGGGAGTTAGAGGAAAGATTAGGGAGAAAAAGTGAAGCTAGGAAAGCACCGTCATCTATGATCCTCAATAATGGTAAGTTTTTAGGGGAAAATACTGTGATGCCATTGGTTGGAGTAATGCATGCCTATGAGCAAGATATACATCCGATCCTAGGACCTGATGTAGTTGGGTACCAAAGCTCAATTTCACAAATCCATAAAGCATTGGATGATATCTATATATGTGGGAAATCATTGTTAGAGAGAAAGGTTCTATTGGGACCTATCTCTAATTATAGGGAAATGTTAGCAAATGAGGATAGAATTATTAAAACATAATCAGTAAGTGATGGGGTAGACTCCCTATTGCATAGTATAGGCCTCCCTATACCACTTTATGAGATGGTAGAAAGGGATGACAAGGATAACATTAACCTTCCTACACGAGAAAAGGTGGAAAGAAAAGAGGAAAAATACCCTAAAAGGTAGAAACTAGGTCATGATAAATATGAAGATTTTAATGGCCCATTTCTCATCCTGAAGGAGAAGACTAAATGCCCTCCTCTTTATAGGGATCTCCCAATGTTTCATGGGCTGGTAAAGGAGGATCCAATGTTGCACTTAAAAGAATACTACCTAACTTGTCTTGCCAGTGGGTTTAATAATATACATCGGATGCTCGTATTCTGAAGCTTGTGAAGGGAGAAGCTAGGAAATGCTAGAACCTCCCAAGAGGTTTGATTAAATCCTTTGATGAGATATATGATAAATTTTTAGATGAATACAAAAAGAAAATGCCTATGATCAAGGTTTTGGGGTAGCTTCTACAAATTAGACAGGGGTCTTACCCTTCTGCTAAAGAATACGCTGATTATATTCTTA
This sequence comes from Lygodium microphyllum, assembly GCF_053477565.2. Lineage (NCBI taxonomy): Eukaryota > Viridiplantae > Streptophyta > Polypodiopsida > Schizaeales > Lygodiaceae > Lygodium > Lygodium microphyllum. The sequence continues at coordinate 32,464,916 of NC_141143.1, read as the reverse complement.
GGCTTTGGTCAAGAAGAGCGACTTTGTTACCAAAAGATATGCTATGTGAGCTCTTTATGAGTGGTCTAGTGCTTGATACACAAATTTAAGTGAGGAAACAAGATCCTAAGTTGTTAAGGGAGGCTAAGATGCATGCAATAGAGTATGAGACGTACATTCAAAGATGTTGGAAACTTTTTGGAGTTCTCCCCGCTCACTGCAAGTGCATCCTAGTATCCAACCATTTCTACAAGGAGATAATTTATTTTTTGATACCCGGAAAATCTCTGTGGGAGATCTTGGTAGCAAAAATTTCCAAGTCAGAAATGGGAGTCCTGTGAGTAGTGATAGTGTACATCTTGGTAAAATGATTTGAAGCCAAGAAAGTCCCATTAGGGCTTGCAACACTTCCACGAGAGGTAGCTATGGAAGCATTAGTGATAGAACCATTGGGCCCACAAGTGTGGATAAGAGCGATATGAGTGGTTCTAGTTGTGCTCCTAGTAAGGCTTTTGAAATACCTTTCCAATTTCTGGATGAATCGTGCTTTCGAATAGATTCTATTCCTTTTAGTAAGAGCATGGTTCATATAAATAATCAATCGCAGAGTAGATAAAGGTAAGTAAAGATATCTCATTTGACAAAGATACATGATGCCAAAGGTCCATCTGTGCTCAATGGAAGTCGTAAGGATGTGAGGCCATCTGGTTATAACAATAAGCCCACATTGAGTCCATTAGACCAATGTGGCAAATGGAGAATGTATAAGCATATAAAGAGAAATGTAAGATGGGTTTGGAGGCCCAAAACCCCTAAAAATACTATGGGTGTGTTAGGTGAAAGTCCAAACATTCCATATGCTTATAATTTGATGAATTTGTAGGAGGAGACCAAAGGCCATATTGATACTTTTGAAAACATGCACTACCATGAAATGCATCTAGGTGATGGGTCTAGGCTTGAAGCTCCACCTATTTTAGATCCTATCATTGACATAGGTAATGATCCAATTACGAAAGGTTTGAATGATCATAAATATATGATTCTCCCTATAGGGGGAATTTCTGGAAAGTTGGGATGACCGGTCCATTTGAATATGAACCAAAGTAGATGAAGTATATAAGCCCAAGAAGGTCATTCATTCAACTCATAGTACCCAAGAAGGGATGGGCCTTATTAGTGAGATAACAATAGAAAGGCTTGGGCTAGTGGATCTACAAAAACCCAAGATCAAGCCTTGAGAGATGGGGCTAGCCCTTACATCTCATGAAATCTTTGGTTCACATTGGCTAGCCGGATAAGGTGCAATGTATATGCCAAGAAAACCATATATTTGGTTGATTAAAATTTTCTATTTCTTAAGGCCAAGAGGGCTGGTTTTGTCAAGTTTAAATGCTTTATTTCTTTAGGCCAAGAGAGCCATATGTTTGTTTGGTGCAGGCACATTTAATGGTTTTCTATTTTAGTGATTGCATCACACAGGTTGATGAAGTCACTAGAGGGAGCCTTTGCTACGGAGGAGCTTCTTGTGGCCATTCCAGGTGGTTTTGTCCCCTTTCTGAGTCTTTTTTCCTTAAGTAGATAATGTTACATGTGTATGTGGAGGTAAATTTCTTTTCGTTTGTTGGGAACCGGCAATCAATACATGAAGTCCTAGGGTTTGGATAGGTATATCCGGGGGAGATTTGAGTAATTGTCTACCTCATGTTAGGACATTATTAGATGATAAAAACCTGTGATAGAGGGTGGTCCTTGTGACCTTGTTGTGCCTTCTTGGTAGGCGGCTATCCTAGGAGTCCTTGCCAGTGTGAGGTAGTTAGAGAAGCCTGTCAAAGTATTAAAGTCGAGCAAGTCCTGAATCTAATCAAAGAAATAAAAATTACAGAGGTGTGTAAAAAGGGGTTCTAACCCCTCAATAAGAAAAGGAAAAGAAAAAGGAAAAAAAATTCCTCCAAGTAGTTGATTATCACCTTGCAAAGGCCTAGTAAGTTCTTGGGGAGGAGTGATTCAAGGCTCTACTACCTTGTCTTCCTAGGCGTAGTAGCTAACCAAAAAGAAAAGACAAAGGAAGGTTGGATCAAAAATAAAAGTGAACAAAAGAAAAGGATTAAGTGTCGTCTCAGGAGGGCTTGGTAGGCTCTTGTGTACCGAGTCATGACCTGAGGACGATGTCCTGTTCTCCTTGGGTTACTCTATGCTCAGCTCCCTCCTTTTTACATGCCTGAGTATGGAAACCCTGAATGAAAACTATGTGACAAGAAGAATAGGATGCCCATGCTACAGGAGTCCTCGCTTGGTGGGAGATCCTGGTCCAATTGTCCTAAGTTAGGTAGGTACCTCAGACCACCACTAGGAATACCTCCTTTGATGGGCTTTTCAGTCAGTCCGTGCTAGAGCAGTTGGCTAGAGACTTGCTCTAGATTTCTATCAGAGTATGCTCTGCCTATCCCTTGTGGATTCTCATGCCTGGATTCTATCAAGGGATAGAGTGAGAGCTGCTCTTGTGCTTTTTTGAGTATATTTGCTCTTTATAGTTATGCTTGTGTAGATTAGTTTGTGGAATTCAGCAGGCTGAGTCACCCTATTTCATGGTCACCAATCAAAGCCGCATTTTAGGAGCTGCTTCTGAGCCGTGCTTGATGCCAGGAGGCATATTCCATGGTGGATTCCGTGAGGTTTTACGGTGGATTCCGTAAACTTAGATGACCGGGGCTCATACACAAAGAGGATTCTTTGAGCGAGAAGTTGATGGGGACGCCTGTCCTTTTCGGGCATTTCATTAATTTAGTGTGTACATGGGTGATTCCATAGCGGGTGATTCCACAAAATGCATATTAAATTAATAAACATTTATGAGTTTAGAGTGCGCACTCTAATGAATCAACTGGTTAGAATCAGGAGGCATATTCCACGGTGGATTCCGTGAGGTTTTACGGTGGATTCCGTAAACTTAGATGACCGGGGCTCATACACAAAGAGGATTCTTTGTGCGAGAAGTTGATGGGGACGCCTGTCCTTTTCGGACGTTTCATTAATTTAGTGTGTACATGGGTGATTCCATAGCGGGTGATTCCGCAAAATGCATATTAAATTAATAAACGTTTATGAGTTTAGAGTGCGCACTTGTAATAAATTAAGGTTAGGATTTATTTCTAACCAGTTGATTTATTTATGTAGCTGAAGACTGCTAGGTATTCACTTTTGTCGGTTTAATTGTATTATTTTACTAACGATTGTGAATGCTTCAGTTGATGTGTAGAGATAGCAGTAGTGGTGGAGGAAAGAATTGGAGTCTAGCGAGTATTCGACCTTTGGATCATATTTTGATAGGCGCCACGCCTATATTTTGTTATCTCTATTGAGACATCGATTATTGATTATTATTTTGTATGCGCCTATGCGCACGGATATGTTATTTCTATTTGGACATTGAGATTGGGCGTGCCAGACTCAACGGGCACCGTCCATTAGCTTTACTTTCCTATTTTTGTAGAAAGCAAACTCAAAAGCTAAAAGCTTGTCATATTTTTGTAAATTGGGCTATTATTGAGCATGAAGATGGAAATATACATAAAATACATGCTTTGTGAAGTGCTCACACAAGGCATGGGGGGAGATTGAACCCAATTGGTCTCTTGCTTCTTGTCGTTCATGCTTTTACATTGTTTTTTGTGCAAAAAGGTAGAGTTCATTGTTTTTAGGGACCTTCCAGGATTCACTATGTGAGCATAATGCGACCGATCTACGCACCAGTGCTTGAAGCATTTGAGGCCATTTTTTGGAGCAAGAAGTGCCTAGGAAGCACAAAAGACCAAAATTTCATGGAAAATCAAACAATAGCAAACAGCCAGCTTGAGTTTTTCTAGATGCATTTCGGCGTAAAAAATCCATCGTAAGTATTGATTCGTCAATCAAAGGTCATTTGATCTCCTATTTAATCCCCACAAGAAGGTTTGGTGTTATAAAGTGGCTACTAGATCCAGGAGCCAGAAAGTGCTTAGTGGATCTGAAGTTTATGGATTTTGATGGTATGAAGCCACCTGTCTAGATCGATCTCGAAATTGAGTTCGTTTGCCCATCCGAAATCAAAATATCCACTACTGGGACAGTGTGAACACAAAAAGCTGAGCTGCTTATTTTAAATTTTTTTACCTTAGGCTTGGTAAAAGCCTCAAAACTAATGAAAAAAACTGACGAACAGAGGGGGATGCAAAATTTTTTGCGCCCTCTTAAAATCTAATCGGTGTCTCTCCGATGCTCATCTCTTTATATATATATATATAGATTCTTGATGAGGGCAGAGAGAGGAAGGAGATGAATATGATCTTGCATGTTTTTATGGAGGATTTCAAAATATAATTTTCTAGTATTTCTCTCTCCTCTGTCCTCTCTCCTTTTAGCGGTTGTTCGTATGCATCAATTCAAGAGAGAAGGGGGAGGGTGGTGATGAAGAATTCGGAGCAAATGTGATGATGCTGGTGTGATGGAGGACATAAATCGGGTTGAAAGAGTGTGTCAACGCCAAAGAATAAGCCTCAGGAGCCTCTCGTCTATGAGATACGAGCCTTGAAATCATGGTTTCTATGCATAAGTGAGCGATTCTTTTGTTTTATGGAAAATGATTGAATAAAGTGCTTGTTTTTGTTTGTTCTTGATTTTCCATATTTATTTCTCATTGAAATATGAAAGAAAATAAAAAAATATGATGATATAATAATTTCTCGCAAAACACGTAAGTTGCGATTTTGATAAAAGTAATGGAATTTGGGATTTTTATTGAGTGTTTTGGGGTCAAATGGAATAAAAATTGATATAAAAATGATGATGAGTCTCCTTTATTAGTGAGAACTCATAAATCTAAAATATCACATTTTTATGAAGAAATAAATGAGGAAAAATAGAGAAAATAAGAGAAATTTTAAATTTGCAAAAAAATACATTTTATATTCATGAACATATAGCAAGGTTGGAGCATGAGTATTAAGCCTTATTCAAGCCTTTTTTCTATGTTATAGCATGTTTTTATCGATTTTTATATGAAAAATGATATAAAAATAAACCCTACACCTACCCAACGAATGCAAAACCTAACCAATATAGGGGGAAAGAGGGTTTGTGAGAGTGGTTAGTTGATAAAAATGATTCAAATTCTAATCTATTTTTCTATGCATAACATATAGGACGGATTATTCTTTTAATTAAGGAGACTAGTAGCACGAAGAAATTCGATGCTAATCTCTATCAACGTTGCATACACGATTAGTTGGAAAATCATTGAAGGGTTGTTTTACACTTCACCTAGCTGGTTTCAAATGATAAAATGCTTGAGAAAAATGGTCATTCACACTTGCATTGAGCATAACATGGTATCAAACTTGGACGCACTACAATTGTTTGCCAAACAATAACCTATGTGGAGTGTGTAAGGAAACTTGAGCTATAGGATAGATGAACAGTTTCTTGGGGCAAGCTTGGTAAGGAAGTATTAAATCTCCGAGATCGTTCAAAGCATATAAGAGAGGAGATTGTTTATATGTGATTTATGTTAGAGTAGCACATATCAAGGGGCTAAATTATCCTCTCGGTGTAGGAGGGCTGCAGTGGGGCCACGGCATTCAGTCGAAGGGGTGCCTCCTCTATGTTTGTGTTACATAGTGTATAATACCAAGATGTATGGAATGTCCCTGTGAGGAGTAGGGAAGGGAAATTGTTGGACTATGTTATACTACAAATGCGATATCTACAGTAGCAATTAGGGCAATGTGTCCCTTAGATGCTCCTAGCTCTACGAGGTTGTGTGGGGGTGTCTTGTGAGTGTTATAGAGGCCGAGCTAGTGCCTATAGCTAGTGTTGGGCCCATTTTAGATCACAATAATACTTCTATTGCTAGTGGACCTACCCATGATGTATCTACTAGTGGGGGTCCTTCAACAAGAAGAGTACATAGTCATGAACCTCATTCCACTGACATGTATGTGTTAATGAGGAGGAGATTGAGCATGGATAAAGGCAATGATAAGATGATGTAATAGCTCCATTGACATTGGGATATGATTCTAGTAATAGCTTAGATAGTGAGCTTGGCATACTTGTAGTTGTTGCACTTGGTGTGAAGTAGAGGTATGTGTTGCCTCATGAGAGAGCACAATCGCACAGTGCACCACAACTATGAAGATCACAAAGGGAAAGAAAATGTGTTGGTAGATTTACTTACAATGGATACTCAATTGAACACTATGCATACATGAGAGAGAGTAATAAAGTACAAAGAACCCATGTCATTTGCAGAAGCAATTAAGAATGAGAATTTGTGTAAACCAATGGATGAAGAGTATAATGCCTTGCTGAAAAATAGAACTTGGGATTTAGTTAAGCTACCTGAATGCAAGATGTTTATTGGATGCAAGTGGGTCTAAAAAGTTAAATGAAAATCATATGCCTCACTTGAAAGATACAAAGCCAGGTTGGTTGTGAAGGGTTATGCTCAATAGTATGAGCTAGAATATGAAGAGACTTTTTATTATGTTAGGAAGATGGCAACTTTCTGGATTGTCATTGCATTAGTTGCATCCGAAGGTTGAAACCTATATGAGATGGATGTAAAGAATGCTAAATTTCTTAATGGTGACTTGATGGAAGAAGTCTATATGGATCAACCAAAAGGATATGCTTATGTTGAATATCCATCTTATGTTTGCAAATTAAAGAAATCGTTGTATGGTTTGAAACATGCACCATAGGCATGAAATGAAAAAATTAGCTCACCCTTACAGAGACTTGGTTTTCAGATGGGCAAAGTTGATCATAGCTTGTTTCCCAAGAAGATAGAGAAAGGCTATGTGTTTTTAGTTGTTTATGTAGATGACTTGGTTATTACATGTGATGATGTAGGGGATTGATGAGATCAAATCTATATTGTAGAAAGAGTTTCAAATAAAAGATCTGGGAGAGTTGAATTTTTTTTTGAAATTGAGGTCATGCACACACCTCAAGTAATCTAGATGTTACAAAAGTAATATGCACATAATATGCTGAAAAAGTATGGTATGCTAGAGTGCAAACCCATGGATATTCCATTAGAGTAGAATGTCAAGTTGTCAAACGATAAAGATAATAGAGAGTACTCTCCTTTTTGAGCTTGTCCCATTTCTATGTCTCTCTCTCCCTCTCTGAATCTCTAACAAACAAAAAGGTGCTAACACAAGGGAAGGGAAAATCAGAAAAGATGCTAAGGATATAGAGAGTTGAACAATGAGTAGAAAACATAATGTTGGTCATTATCAAAGGAGTGATTGCATGCCGGTCGATAAGAGATTTGAATGTGTCCAGTGCATGTTTGCCAAAGTAATAGGTGATGCCATAAGGTATAATATTAATAGGATACTATTCTTGATTTCTCATACCACTACCATCACTAATGAAGGGTATGGAATAGTATGATGAGGGTTGATTAAGAAAGGCCATGTCACCAAAAATTTGGGGATTATTGGGTAGTCAACATTGGGTTGAGAACTTGCAGAGGAAGGTGTGAGACTTAAGGCGAGAGTGTTAGCAAGGCACTTTGGAGTAGCACGCTATCTCTACCCTTCTTTACTTTTAGTTCACACATGTGTAGCCTTTTACATCAAGAGCTCTATGTCACAGAGAGAGAGAGAGAGAGAGAGAGAGAGAGAGAGAGAGAGAGAGAGAGAGAGAGAGAGAGAGAGAGAGAGAGAGAGAGAGAGAGAGAGAGAGAGAGAGAGAGAGAGAGAGAGAGAGAGAGAGAGAGAGAGAGGACTAGTCTACCTGCATTAGTGATGCAAACCTAATCCATTTATGGGTTACGAAAAAATATTACCCTTTAAATGAATGACATAGAAAGAGTTAGTCAGTGTGACTTGGAATATCCAAAAGGGGTCACTCCACCGAAGTTTCAATTTTTCAAGAAGCTTTCCCACGTGAATGTAGAGGACTTGGATGGCGTCTCCATGCTCAAAGAGCCATTTCTTTGAAATGAAATTTTCTTGGTACTTCTATCAGGAGTGAACTTTGGACACGAGCTAGAAACTCTAAATGCGGCTCTCATCTATCTAGAGCTAGGTTTTTGATGGGGAATGGGAGAGAACCCTAAGGGAGTAGGTGGTCTTTGATAGCAATCTCAAGGCTTGAGATGATAAATTCTAGAGGCATGATGGCCTCTATATTGAAGGCAAGCTTGAATGGGTGAGGCCCATAACTACTTTGAATGAAGTGTGGTAAGCCCAAAGGGTTGTCAGGAGCATGGTATCGTGATCTTTCCAATGATTCTTGACCACCTTGGTAGAGATTTTATAGAGAGTTTTGTTGGTGGATTCAACAAATATCTTATGGATAGGATAAGGATGATTTCTTATTACAAAGGACTAGGAAGGAGAAAGTCATATTCTTTATGACCTTATGACAAAGTGACATCTCCTATCACTGACTAACTCAATTGGAAAACCATAGTGGGTGAGAATGTCCTTAAAGAGGCATTTGGCTACTTTTGGCATGGAATTATTGGGTAGTGCCCATGCTTCAACCCATTTGGTGTATTTGTCGATGGCTATCACGATATACCTATTATAGGTGTATGCAATGATGGGTTTGATAGGATTGACAAAGTCAAGTCCCCATTCGTGAAAGGGCTCTCGATGGAAAGTTTATTGCAAGGAACAAGTAAACATCTAGAAAGTCATCATCTATGCCCATTAGAGCTTCTCTAGAATCAAGTAAACAGAGGAAATCAATGATCACATGTTGGATACCAAGTTGGTATATGACCTTGACATCACATTTTTATAGTAACAGAATTGAGCCGGCCAGTCGGCTTGTGGCATTTGCTACTTGAGTAGAGAGGCCAGAGTAGGGTAATCCATATGGAAGACAAAAGAGTGGCCAAGTAAGTAGTGGTGGATTTTTTTGACAAAATAGATCATTCCAAGGCATTCTCTTGCTATCATTAAGTAGTTCTTCTCAGCACTAGACAGCTCTCTATTGGTGTAGAAACCATTGTATCCTATTGCATAAGCACACTTCCAATCTCTATCTCAAAAGCATGGACAAAGACATGCAATGGTTTGGTTGACTTCAGAAAAATTAATATTGGGGCCTTGGAAAATAGCAATTAGAGGCCTCAAAATGCAAGGTTATTTGACTCATTCCACAAGTAGAATTGTGAGTTGATTCAAAGGAATAGCTACATGGACTAGAAGGCAGAGTGCATTAACCCAATTCATGGCATAAAAGTAACTGAAGAAAATCAAAAGATGACCCTCAAGTGTAGTGTATCCAATAAGTGTAACATGAAGTGCTAGTGAATCCATAATCCCTATGATGTGCAAATGTATCGGTAAGAAAGTATATATGACTTAGAATATCTAGTAGCTACTAATAGAATCGAGTTTCAATCTATCTTTAAAAATACCAATCTCGACTAAGACAATCAAGTTCTCAAGCACAACATAAAAAATTACCCCTTGATGGACTTTTTTAGATTGGATTTGAATAACTTTGATTTGCTTACATCTCTTATTAACAAATTTAAAAGCTTGAAGGTGCAACTCTAATCCATTGCAAACAATATAGAAGAAGATGACACAATGGCTATACTCTTCAAAAGTGTTAACAAACTAGACAAAGGCTATGAACAATTTGTGACTACACTAAGGAATGTACATAATAGACATTCAATATAGTGAGAGCTATTTCATATGAATAAGAGAGAAAGATCAAAGCAAAGACCTAAGAGACTACATTGAGTTATATAGCAACCATACTCTACATCAAATGTCCTTCTTCAAAGGTTATCTACATGGTATTCAAAATAAATGGACACAAAGAGTAAGACAATTAGAATAAATGAAAACTAAGGTATTAAATTTGTTACAAGTTTGGACACACAACAATGATTATTGAAATAGAAGATACAATATTGTACAAGAGACTTCCGAAGAGAATTCTGAGGGTATTTTGTAAAATTTTCTGAAACTTTTTTTGATAGTACATGGGCTAGAGGCCTTGTGGGCATCTAGGGGGGGTAATAGACACCCTTATATACATTTGTCTAGAGAATAATCTAGCATCAAGGAGGGTGTTAAAATGTATGAACTAGAGATACATGTAGGATATGAGAGGGACGTGTAATGAATTTCAGAAGCAAGAGGAAGGTGTATATCCAATCTAAAAGGCTAGAAAATAGTGCATTTGCAACCATCAAAATCAACATTATACTTGTAATATACAAGAACATATGAAGACACATGGATTTCTTAAAGGTACAGAATGTCTTTCAAGGATGTATGATGTGCTATCATATGATGATACCATGGATGAACTTTTAGCTATATGGAATTTTGGGAATAGAACAGCCAAAATACACTCTCTAGATATGGTGATTGAAGAGTTACAAGAACGTATATGTTCAAATGAAATAATTTCCATGGTTCTTGATCTTTCATTTGCCTAAATTTTGACCATCCACTAGCATAATTTCTCCTTAAATGACTATATGGCTACACTTGGCAGCCGGTATTGGGATGCCATCAAGGGTATCATGAGGTACCTGAAGGGTGCAATAGCTATCTGCATATGTTATGGTGGCTAGGTTGTAGGAGTCATGGGATACACTGACTCTAATTATGTGGAGGACATGCACAGAGTAGGAAGTCCACCTTTGGCTATGTCTTTACCTTTCTTTAGAGGTAATGTTTCTTGGATGTCGAGGGTGCATAAATGTATGTCTCTATCTACTATAGAGGTAGAGTATATTGCAACCACCACAAAAGGCTTGCAAGGAGGCTCTCTAGCTAGGCTAGAGACCTAGGTATGAGTGATGTGGTCCCTTCATTGTATTTTGATTCTATGAGTGCTATTTAGTTGGCCAATAATCGGCCTTCCATGAGAAGATGAAGCACATTGAGAGGTGCGCTACCACTTTATTTGAGAGGTCATTTTTTGAAAACAACTCCATTGATCTTGTCAATATCTGAACTGGCCAAAATCCTTTTGATCTACTCACTAAAAGTCTCTCAAAGGAGCATTTTACCTTCCTTACGAAGTTGATGGATGTTGGATGAGATGATGTCTTTCCTCAACTTGTTATACTTATGTACATTTGTACTTTGTCACTTTTTTCTTATTGTCTCTTGACTAGGGGCACATTCACCTTTCAGTGGGGGGTTGTTACGAGTAAAGGTTTCTATACATAGCCACCCTTGTATTAGTTATACTAATAGTACCTCTGTGTATTTGCACACATGTACACTATAGGTGGTGGGAACCCATCACTATCACTTAATTCTTTTACTGATATTTGAATGAAGGGAAGGTCAGTCACACATTGTGACTGTTGGAGATCCCACATCTTGTGTTTCTCTCTCTCTTGCTCTTGCTCCTTCCACCATATCTCTTACTTTTACTCTATGCTTCCACTTCAAGGCTTAGTCCCTTCAGTTGCCATCTAATTAAGCTACATAATCTTTTAAAGCACAAAGTGTCAAAATACCCACAATCTGATGCGAGGAGGCATATTTCACGGTGGATTTCGTGCCACGGTGGATTCCGTGAGGTTTTACGGTAAATGATATTCATAGTGGTAAATTGCAGCAAGGAAACTCTGCATTGTCTTCACGACAGAATGAAGATAAAAATGAGCATCTATTTGTTATGCAGCATATGATGAATGCAGTTACAGGAAAGGGGACACATGATGATGTATGGTATGTCAATTCAAGTGCATCTAATCATATGACCAGTCATGTTGAATGGTTTGGAGAGATGCACGACTTACAAAACCCAGGCTATGTACAGATGGGTGATGATTCATGCCACCTAATTTCACACATTGAAAAGGTTCCCTTGTGCTTGTATGATGGCCAGACAAAGAGTCAGATAGATGTATTACATGTGCTATCAATTACAAAGAATCTAGTATCTGTTGGCCAAATGGTAGAGCAGGGGTTGCAGGTCTCATTCAATGCAAAAGGTTGTTTTGTAGAAGACTTTAATGATAAGCGCAAGTTGGTCACAAAAGGAAGTAGAGTTGGCCGAATGTTCACTTTAGATGCTGGAATTCCTACAATGGATGCTACTATGTATACTAAAAGAAAAGGAGTAGTTGTTGCAGATATTGAAATATGGTATAAACGTATTGGACATGCAAATGTGGAAAGGTTGAAATTAATGTAGTCCAGAGGATCGATAACAAGGCTACATTATTTTAGAGTTGCAGAATTGCATAAAGTGTGTGAAGCATGCCAGTTTGGTAAGCAGGCGAGACAAACCTTCTCGCATGATAGAGAAGTGAGCAGAAACATACTTGATGTAGTACATATAGATGTCTAGGGGCCTACATAGAATGTATCTCTTGGTGGCAGCAAATACTTTGTCACGTTTATTGATGACTGTTCAAGGAAGCTATGGGTATACTTCATGAAGGAAAAGAGTGATGTGTTTGAACACTTCAAATCTTTCAAGGTATCTGTTGAAATAGAAACAGGCTTAAAAGTGAAGTTCTTGAGATCAGATGGAGGGGGTGAGTACCTCTCTAATGAGTTCAGTGGCTTCTTGAGGACTCATGGGATAAAGAGGCAATTTACTTGCAGGTATACCCCACAGCAAAATGGTGTTATAGAAAGAAAAAACAGGCATATTGCAAAAGTTGCACGGGAATTAATGGCTAAAAAGAATATGCCCAAACATTTTTGGTCTGAGACTGTCCATACTGTTGTTTACATTATGAACAGACCTCCCACAACTGCAATTCATGGGATGACTCCTGAAGAATGCTTTACTGGCAAGAAGCCCGATGTATTGCACTTGAAGATATTTGGTTGTGTTGCATACGTTCATGTGCCAGATGACCTACGGAAGAAGCTTGATCCAAAGGCATAAAAATGTGTTTTTATTGGATACTCTTTAGAGCAAAAAGGGTATCGATGTTATACCCTGTCACAGGTGAGTTTAGAGTAAGCAGGGATGTTATCTTTGATGAGATGAGAAGTTGATATACACCTACTAGTGATGTTTTGGATTATGATAATGATCAGGATAGCTATGTGCAAAAAGATAAACAAGAATCACAGAGTCTTAGTGGACCAGAAACATCATCTAGTACTACACCTACAGTGAGCCCTTGGTTTGGGAGACTAAGGAGTAGCCCCATATCTTTAGGTGGATCTATAAGTGTTGCAGGGAAGGACAAAGGAAAGAAGAAAGTGCTGGATGGTAATGATGCATCTACTAGTCATTTGGGATTGGATGGAGATTCTAGTGGTTTGGAGAGTTTGGATGATGAGCTTGGCATTCCTTCAGTCAGGATGCCAGGTATACAGAGAGCTCATAGTAATATAAAGGCTCCATTGAGTGATCCGGTGGTACGCAGATCTAGCAAGGTGAGATACCTTGTTAAAAGATTTGGTTTTGAAGGTTATGCAACTCACCATTATGCTTATATGGTGAAACTAGTTGAGGATGTTGAGCCCACTTGTTTTGAGGATGTTGTTGGTCATGCTCATTGGGATGCAGCAATGGATGAGGAGATGGCTGCATAAGAAGCCAACAAGATTTGGGATTTAGTACCCTTGCCTAAGGGTAAGAAAGCTATTGGTTGTGCCTAAGTGGGTTTACAAAGTCAAGCATAATGAAAATGGCTCCTGATGGACCTAAAAACGGGCCGGCACTGGCTCATGCACTAGCCGGACCTCGTCACTATGCGCAAGACAACCCCTCGGCCTCGCGGCCAGGAGCGTCTATCAAAATCTCTGCCTTCCTAAACATTGCGTTTGTAATACGTTGTAGTCCAACTGATCCTAACCCAATATTGCTCCTCAGAGGGAGTCCCTTTCACATAGCCAAAAGGCTCGAATCACATACACATATGGGGTTCCTCCTACGGCTGAATGCCGTCAACCCTCTGCGACTCTCCTACACCTTGGGGATTGGCCCCTCGATGCGTCGCTCAACATTTAGACATTTCGCACAAACGTCGCTCAAGGTACCAAATAAACGTATCCAGGAATGTACCATTCCCTCACTTGACTTCCCCTTTATGATCCCACGACTAGCCTACAGCATAGGAACCTCACACTCTCAACGGTGGGTCACAGGCCTACTGAAAACAATTGCTATGCATATCCAGGAGCTAACTCTGATACTTTTAATTTCCTCTAAATGATCATGCAAAGAGGTGGATGCCTAGTGCTCAAACATTTTAAAAACCAGCAGCGTGCAAGTGCAAAACATCTCTTTCATGCTTTTCTTTCTAACCGCTTTGTGCTTCGCTGCAACACCTAGCACTGAAGTAATCTTCGTGCTACTAGGTTTTAATTTTTATCATTATTATTCCGTCCTAGATGCAATGCATATAAAATCAGCAAATTATCCCTCATGCTCAACGGCATTTGACCATTTTTTTCCACAACTCTACCCTTCCCCGTCGATAGTGCATCATTATATTCATTTCTTTTAGGGTTTCCTTGTCATTTTATGTGGAGAAAGGAAGGAAACACGCACTAAAACATATAAACAAGGCTGAACTAAAGCATAACTTCATGCCCCAGCCTTGCTATACATCAACAAACATAAATCCTATTTTTCTATATTTTTCGTAGCCCCAAATGTATTTTTCCCTATTTTTCATGGTATTTTTACCATTTTCCCGCCATTTTCTTCATTTTCTTGTATTTTTTAAATTGCTGAAAATGAAAACCAGTTTGTGGGCTGTGGCCCTTAGTTCATTTGCAACAAAATTGAAAGATTAGTTGATGTGTATCGACGATTTTCCCCATTTATATGCCCAAAACCCTTGTTTTCCTTCATTTTCATACGTTTTCGGGTTTCTTGACATTATTTCGAGCCATGAAATGCATGTTTTTCATAATTTCTGGTTATAAACAGTAAGAACTCAGAAGAATCAGCAGCATAATCAAATCTTAGTCCATATGAACGGCATTCCATCAATCAAAAGCATAAAACACTAAATTTTCTTTGTAATTTTTTGGTTTACCGCTTAAACGCGTGTTTCGGGTTTTTTTTCCATGGCTGTAGACTTGGAAAACAGCAACACTTCATGTCCAGCAACATCACAAATCACCATTCTCAGCCCGTGGAGCAATCCGGTCCATGCCGGACAAGCCTCCATCATTCTTTCTTCTTCCTTCTTCTCCCCACATGATCTTGCCTTTAGAAGAGAGAGAGGGAGGAGAGAGAAAGACTAGAATCATAAATTTCAAACCAGGCCACCATTGCGCGAGCGAAGGGCGGCGATATGATCAGTAGGCAGAGTGTAGGCAAGGGCCAATGTTAAACAGGAGGGTTGTTTGCAGGCAGGGAGGAGCCATGATCAACATGGGGCGCAAATTTCGGCGCCTGTCTGCTCACGTTTCTTCCACGATTTCATCTCCCACATTTCATGTGAAATGTCATGCTTCATTTAAATGTTGGGCTCCCAAGGGTCACTTGCCCATTTTGGCCAATTTTTGTCCACCTCTTCGCATCTTGACCGGTTTCTTGGCCATTTCCCCGTCCGGACTCGGAATCAAGCTCTGAAAAATCCTGGGCGTCCGGCTTAGCATCCCGCATTGGCCAGTAGCTTGTGTCAACCCGCACGACTGTCTGAAAAATTATGAAAAATCACCAAGTGTCGCTCGGGCGCCTTTAAAGCACATTGGCGCTTAAAATCGTCCTAGATCGAGCCGCCGCCTTTGATGGTGGATATTTTTCCCTTGATCTTCATAATTTTTAGCTATTTTTAAGCACTTCTCGTCACCTAAATTCCGCTCTCATTGGCGACCACGGGATAGGGCGACTCAGCCCGTCGAATCCACGAACATATCTGCACATAAACAACCAAAGAAGCATCAAACTGATACAAAACAATTATCATCATAAAACTCAGCACAATGCTCCCCCTACCCCTAGACAGAACCAAGGCATAACATCCACAAGGAGGAGGCCTAGCATCATCTAAGAGAAGATCCGAAGCAAGTCACTAACCAGCTGCTCCAACACAGCCAAACGAAAAAGAACTGTCAAAGAGGTTGCCCTAAGTGGTAGTCTGAACTACTTACCAACTAAAGACAACACCACTAGGAACTCCTACAAGGCGAGGACTCCTATAGCCTGAGCAAAGGATATTTTCTTTCAGTACATGTCTTCTTTGAAGATTTTTATTGGATGAACAGATTTGGGCATGCAAAAAGGAGGGAGCTGAGCGTAGTGACCCAAGGAGAACAGGGCATCGGTCTCAGGACCTGTCTCGGCACCCAAGAACCTACCAAGCCCTCGCAAGGCGACACTTAATCCTTTTCTAACGCTCACTTTTATTTTCGCTCCAACCTTCCTTGTTTTGATATTATTTTTCCAGCAAGAAGCCACCCCGAGGAAGACAAGGTATCGGCCCCGGGTCTGACTCGTCCCCAGGAACCTACCAGGCCTTCGCAAGGCAATGATCAACTGCTTATATCTTTTCATTTCTTTTCTTTTCTTTGATAGGGGTTAGAACCCCTTTTTACACACCTTCGTATTTATATTCATCTTTTAGGATATTCAGGATGTCTTGGCATCAGCATTATGATCTTCTAGCAGGCTTCTCTAACTGCCTCACTACTAACAAGAACTCCTAGAACGGCTGCCTAGCAGGCTAGCAGAACAGAGCCACTAGGGCTTCCTTCTAAAATAGGTCTTTCAATGTCGAACAATGTCTTTACAGGAGGCAATGACTACTCCGACTTCCCTCAAACATACTTAGCCCAAACCTGGGACTTCATGCCTTGGTTGCCGGTCCCAAACAAAAAGTATCCCCTCAACAAGTACAAATACACATATAACAGGAAAGAAAGGTACTCATAAAGGAGAAATATCACCTGGAGTGGCCACAAGAAGCTTCCATCGCAGCAAAGGCTCCTCCAGGCTCCACCAAATTCCACGAACCACGAAACCTGTCCAGCACAACACTAAACCAAAACCCAATTAAACGCACCTGCACTAGACAGGGAAATGGCCCTCTTGGCCTAATGAAATCAGACATGACTTTGCTACAAAACTAAATCGGCCCTCTTGGCCTAATGAAATCAAACAATACTATGCAGAACATCCACCTGGAAACAACCATGATAGACATCAAAGCATACTATTCCCAGGGGAACAGGGCTTGAAGCCCTAAACTAGGTGCAGTAGATTATGACCTATCCCTCCTGCGTATATCGCAAGAGGTGTTCGCATCACATGGCGTCGAATCAGTCTATGGGTCTGAGATAATAAAGGTAGATGAGTCTCGCTTACCCTCTGCATCACCCAAATCAACCATCGTCTGCCAAAGAGGGCATGTTTAGAAAGCATACCCCACAAACGACCAGGTCCTGTCTCACCATCAATAGATATATCGGGACAAGGGCCACAATTAAAGAAGAGGTCCTCTTCATACGCAAGATTAGCCAATGAATCGGCAAACTGATTCCAATTCCGTGGAATCAGCTGAAAAGACACTCTATCGAATTCGTCTAGCAGGGCTATGGCAGTGTGATGGTACATACAAAGGATCGGGTTCCGCACCATGTATGTCCCATTGAGTTGATTTAAAACCAACTGAGAGTCCCCTTTTATCAACAACTGGCGGATACCACCCTTTTTTGCAATATTCAAACCCATGATCAGGGCTTTATATTCTGTCATATTATTGGTAAAATTCACCCCGAGATAAGCAGCTAACTTCATGACAATGCGCCGGCGGGGGTCTCGGATGACAACTCCTACACTTCCTTTTTTGCATGCACCCCTGGACGCCCCATCAAAGTACAAGGTGTACGTCCATAAAGGGTTTACATATCCTGCCATCCTGAACTCTACTCGTAATTATGGTAATCGAAATTCAGCATATTCAACGGGTGGACTGTAGGCTCCATCCCTCCCTCATCATTGAATTCGACAGGGATGCTCGTCAAAAGTTGTAGGCAATGATGGCAGAAGACCTTGATTTCCCAAATAAATGTCTCGCCTTCTTGCTCAATCACCTTGTATCCTTTGCTCCACCAAATGAGCTTCCCCTGATGATATCTCTGTTCCAAATATGCGTGTTCTAAATAAGGGATCAGACGACCCATCAACCTCTATCACGATTTCCTTGCAGATGTTTGATCAATCTTGCCTAGACCTGTAAGGCAGTCATAGCATTAGTGCAATCAGAAGTAATAAGGTTTAATCTTATTAAGATTAACCTTATTTTTAAATTCTATCCCCTCAAGGTCAGCTAACAAAACTGTGGATTTATTCTTACCTATTCTAACGATCTTATAGGGCCCATCCCATTTGGGTTCTAGCTTGCCTGGGAATAATTCACGTCGTGCGTCATAATACAGAACAAGCTGTCCTTTCTTGAAGGTGTATTTCTTGGCTTTGAGGTCATGTAGCTTCTTCATTCGGCGCTTCGCCACTTCTTGGTGCAATAAGCTCTGCAACTTAAGCTCATCTAAATGTGCCAGTGTCGTCAAGCGCTCAAAAAGTGCATCGTCATCGCTTAGAGAATGATTGATGGCAAACCGAATGGTCGGTAGCTCAATTTCTAAAGGCAAGACACACTCCTCCCCTTATACTAACTTAAACGGGGTATGGCCAGTGGCTCGTTTGAAAGTCGTATTATAAGCCCACACTGCCACGTATAACTTTTTATCCCAATCCCGTTTCTTTTCCGACACAATTTTGGACAGGATGCCTACAAGCTGCTTGTTGGTGCTTTCGACTTGCCCATTGGCTTGCGGGTTATATGGAGTTGTTTTGTTATGCTTGATGTTCCACAACTCTGTCAAACCTTTGATCACCTTATTCAGGAAATGAGTTCCGCGGTCCGACACTAATTCTTTCGGAGGACCAAACCGGCATATTATCTGCTCTAAAAGGAAACTAGCAGTTTCTTTAGCATCATCTTTCCTTGTTGCACATGCTTCTGACCACTTTGTGAAGTAGTCAGTTGCTACAATGATGTACCGCTTTTGCGTAGTCGATGACGGAGTAATAGGACCCACAAAGTCTATTCCCCACTTCTCAAATGGAAGTATCGCCATAATAGGGGTGAGTGGTCGTTTCCTATTCTCTCGACTATCATGTCGTTGGCAAATATCGCATCTCTTAACATACGCAAACGCATCCTGGAAGATGGCAGGCCACCAATAACCTGCTCTTAAAGCCTTTTGTGCTGTAAGCCGTCCAGCAAAATGGCCACCGCAAGCAGAATCATGGCACTCCTCCAAAATGAATGGCACCTCGTCAGGCATCACACATCGGCGATAGATATCATCAACCCCTTGCCGATATAATGTACCTGCGATCAAGGCAAACTTTAACGCTTGCTGCTTAATTTTCCTTTTCTCAGCCTTAGATAATTCGGATCCCGCCTCTCCTGTTGATAAATAATGCGTTATTGTAGCATACCAGGAGGGAATAGATGCCGTATCTATTTTAAATATCATCTCTATGTCACTACCTTCAGCCACAGATTCTTTCGGCTCCCCAAAGTCCACTAGACATTCCACGATGCCTTGCAACCTTGGTGGCTTACTCTTGATTTCATAATCAAATTCCTGCAAAGTGATCAACCACTTCGCTAAACGATCAGGCGGCTGTAACTTATTCATCAACAGTCGAAGTCCCTCCGCCTTCGTGTAAAGCATGACTTTCTCATAGAGAATGTAATGCCTAAACTTCTTGGTCCCAAAGACCATCGCTAAACACAGCTTCTCCATGTAGGTGTAATTGATTTCGGATACCCCCAGCTTCCGACTAGCAAAAGCAATCGGGTGGTACCACTTCTCTTCCCAAATTTGGGCTAAACAGCAGCTGATACTATACATAGTGGCGGCCGAAAATATATAGAACACCTCACCTCTTTTAGGTGCTTTTAAAACGGGCGCTCTTGCTAGCTCTTGTTTCACATCCTCGAATGCTACCTTACAAGGGTCACCCCATACAAACGAACAGCTAAAGGACAATAAATTTGTAAGTGGCAACGTTCTTTCTGCTAAGGCGTTAATGAATCTACGGTAGTAACCAACCGAAGACAGAAAGCTATGAACCTCTTTCGGAGTGCGTGGTGGACCCATGGCAACTATAACTTTGACCTTCTCAGGGTCTGTCGCAATTCCTACCGAATTGACCACATGGCCCAGCAATAGCCCATAAGGTACTCCAAAAGCACACTTCCGTGGGTTTAGGGCAATGCAAAATTGTCTACAGCGCTCAAAGCATTTTCTCAAAATGATCAACTGCCTTTCTCTCACGGTGGCGGCCCCTAAGTCATCAATAAACACCCTCAACTCTTCAGGGGATATGTCACCGAATGTCTTATCGGCTGTTCGTTGCCACGAACCAGGCGCATTGCATAAACCAAAAGCCATCACGTGGTAAGCAAAAGTGCCAAATACAGTGATAAAAGTTGTTTTCAACTTGTCCTCTTCTGCAATTGCCATTTGGTTGTATCCTGAAAAGCAATCCATAAATGAATATATCTCCCTACCCGCTAATTGATCCAAAATCTGGTCAATAAATGGTAATGGGTAGTAGTCCTTAACTGTCTGCTTATTCAACTCCCTAAAGTCTACACATAAACGGATCTGATTATTCTTCTTCTTTCTAATCACAACTGGCGAACACCATTCCGTGTGTTGCACAGGAAAAATCAAACCCGCTTTTCGAAGCTTCTGTAACTCTTCAAACAGCCCGTCCCTCAATTCGAAAGGCATACGCCTTACTTTCTGCCGTACAGGACGACTGCCCTCTTTCAACGGAATTGTATGAACAGCAAGACTAGGAGGGATGCCTCTCAACTCATCATAACTCCAGGCAAAGATATCACGGAATTCCTGGATCAAGGCCACATAGTCCTCCCTTTCTGCTGAGCTGAGCATAGAGCCTAATTTGATTGGCCGCGAATCATCAAGCGTACCAAGGTCTAGCTCGATAACATCTGCATCTCTTATACGATCTTGGGCCTCTATCGGCTCGTTCAAAGTGATCTGATAGATGTCCTCCGTGGTGGATCCCTCTTTGGACTCATCACTCGATGATGTCTCACTAGCAGATAAATCTTCTAATGTCTCCAATTCTGTAGAAGATAGAGGAGCTCTCTCACTCTGCGGGGACTCAGGATAAGCATCAACCACCACACACTGGGCACCTCTGCCGAATATCAATCGGCCGGCGGGTATATCCACTTGGCAATCCGCTTGCAAGATCCAAGGTCGTCCAAGTAATACTTGGTAACTTGGCCGCCCTGCAAAACGAATCACCCTAAAGTCTAACAGGCATTCTACATTTGCAACAGTGACATGGACCTTAGTAATGCAGCCTTTCGGCTGTCTCAAACTGTCATCTGCCATTCTGAGAATTGTGGAAGTATCTTTCTGAATCGCAAGACCCAACCTTTCCATCAGTTCAGAACTCATAATGTTAACAGATGATCCCGTGTCGACAATGGCATAATCTACTAATATCCCATCGACATAGGCTGCAACCCTTGGGCAATGCTTCTCAGCATGCTCAAACCAGTCATCACCAACTCGCGCAATACCCAAAGGTTCTACGATGTACCTGGTACGTAGGATCTTTCTAAATTCCTTGCGTACTCCTGGGGAAAGCTTAATAAGCTGCAAAAGGTTCACATCCGGTTTGACTTCGCAAAGAGAGCCCGCCAAATCGAATTCATGATAGTTCGATAGAGCTCGCTTTTCACGCCAAACCATCCGCTCTTTAGGTCGCTGAACTGGCTTTATTGCCTCTTTCTTAACTTTCACCTTCTTCTTTGGTGCTTCCTTATCGGCTTTACTCTCTACGGGCTTCAAAGGTCCCTCTTCTAGGGCAGGATCCAAAACTTGCGTTCCTTTGTCGCCTTGTTTAGGGTTTCCGTCGACAGGCTTATCCATGTCGGCTTCTCTACCCTTTTTACCTCTCGTAAGGACAGCTCGTAGATTAGAGGTTTCAGCATCATTAACGCGTACAGCCTCAATCAAACTAACCCCACTACCACTTGGTAGCTCTTCCACTGTAGTCTTTGGTCGTTGAAGTATTTGTTTAGGCCCATTTCCTGGCTGGGAATCATTTCCTTGAGCACGATGATTAACAGGCCCTGGTTGCCGACTACCCCGCTGGAGAGAACTGATCTTACTCCAGCAAGTAGCCGCTAGATGGCCGGATTTTCCACAAATATCGCACTTAACATTTGGGCAATTTCTTGGATAGTGCTGCCCGCCACACCATTTGCAACTAAACCTCGACGGTGCACCCTCCTCCGGGTATCTACTTCCTATCAAATTTTGTTGTTTTTTAAGGAAGTTGACATCAACGGCTATTTGTCGATACTGCTCCGTAATCATGTCGGTATAATGCTTCATCATGTCCTTAACCTCGCCAAGAACATTGGAAGAACTCGACTCATAGCCTTGGTCATTACCATGTCGCTCCATCGGCCTAACAATTCGATTAGGCACTGGTTGTTGAACCACAGGCATGGGATTAGAATTGACCGCCTGGCCTCCACCACTTGGAGCCATTTGGCTGCCCGTAGGCATCGATATGCTAGGGGGAGCTGGTAATAAAGGAACATTCTGCATCATGTTTCCTCTCCCATTAGGGTTAGCCATCGCTATCCCTTGGCCACTACTGCCATTGGCCATTGCCACATTGTTTCCCAATACTAAACCCATATTCGAATTGCCGCGAGAAGCATAGGCTGCTTGTAGTCGGGATTCCACCTCTTGTGCTCGTGTAATGGCAGTATCTATATCCCCCAAGGGAACACTACTCAACTGCAATTGGATATGAAAGTCCAAACCATGTAGGAAATATTGCAATTGGGCAGCTGCGGGGATAGGAATAGAGGTGTCCAACTTACGGAAGACCTCTTTTATCTTCTTCGCATAAGCACGAATATCCTCGTGTGGATCTTGGCGGGTCACGTTGAGTACACGCAACCAGTATTGCCCACCCCTTTCAGGGGCAAACTCCCTTCGAAAAGCTCCATAAAATGCATCAATGTTCAATATAGTTCCGGCTTCTAAACCATGATACCATATAGCGGCTCTTCCTTTGAGAGTCATGTTGAAGAACATCATTAAATGTCCTTCCTCTTGAATGCGACAGTTAAACATCAGCTTTTGAAACTCCCTAATGTGGAGTTCCGCATCTTCCTCAACTAGCCCATTAAAAATGGGTAGCGGGTAACCTAGAGCCGGCAAATCCGTCGTTCCTGCTGGAATTGCAATAGGCTGCGCCATGACGCGGATTGGATTTGCACCAGGAATAAAGACCGGTGGGGTTACACCTCCCGTACTTGACGTGGATTGGCTTATAGAAGGAAGGGGAGCACTAGAGCTTCCACCTTCTCCTAACTTGTTGCTTGTGGTCCTAAGACCACTAGATCCACTCCCTCGTAAGGGTTCAGCACCGCTACGCTTAGGGGAATATCTCCTAAAAATTTCAGCACGTCGCCTAGCTCTTTCGTCTCTTTCTTGCTTTTGGATTTCTGCTAGACGATGCTTATCAATAAATAACGGATCAATCTCAGTATCCTTTGGCATAAACTACTAGTTGGTCCTTAAACAACCAGGATTCGAGAACCGCCACTTTTAAGCAGCTCCCGGCAGACGCACCACTGATGGACCTAAAAACGGGCCGGCACTGGCTCATGCACTAGCTGGACCTCGTCACTATGCGCAAGACAACCCCTCGGCCTCGCGGCCAGGAGCGTCTATCAAAATCTCTGCCTTCCTAAACATTGCATTTGTAATACGTTGTAGTCCAACTGATCCTAACCCAATATTGCTCCTCAGAGGGAGTCCCTTTCACATAGCCAAAAGGCTCGAATCACATACACATATGGGGTTCCTCCTACGGCTGAATGCCGTCAACCCTCTGCGACTCTCCTACACCTTGGGGATTGGCCCCTCGATGCGTCGCTCAACATTTAGACATTTCGCACAAACGTCGCTCAAGGTACCAAATAAACGTATCCAGGAATGTACCATTCCCTCACTTGACTTCCCCTTTATGATCCCACGACTAGCCTACAGCATAGGAACCTCACACTCTCAACGGTGGGTCACAGGCCTACTGAAAACAATTGCTATGCATATCCAGGAGCTAACTCTGATACTTTTAATTTCCTCTAAATGATCATGCAAAGAGGTGGATGCCTAGTGCTCAAACATTTTAAAAACCAGCAGCGTGCAAGTGCAAAACATCTCTTTCATGCTTTTCTTTCTAACCGCTTTGTGCTTCGCTGCAACACCTAGCACCGAAGTAATCTTCGTGCTACTAGGTTTTAATTTTTATCATTATTATTCCGTCCTAGATGCAATGCATATAAAATCAGCAAATTATCCCTCATGCTCAATGGCATTTGACCATTTTTTTCCACAACTCTACCCTTCCCCATCGATAGTGCATCATTATATTCATTTCTTTTAGGGTTTCCTTGTCATTTTATGTGGAGAAAGGAAGGAAACACGCACTAAAACATATAAACAAGGCTGAACTGAAGCATAACTTCATGCCCCAGCCTTGCTATACATCAACAAACATAAATCCTATTTTTCTATATTTTTCGTAGCCCCAAATGTATTTTTCCCTATTTTTCATGGTATTTTTACCATTTTCCCGCCATTTTCTTCATTTTCTTGTATTTTTTAAATTGCTGAAAATGAAAACCAGTTTGTGGGCTGTGGCCCTTAGTTCATTTGCAACAAAATTGAAAGATTAGTTGATGTGTATCGATGATTTTCCCCATTTATATGCCCAAAACCCTTGTTTTCCTTCATTTTCATACGTTTTCGGGTTTCTTGACATTATTTCGAGCCATGAAATGCATGTTTTTCATAATTTCTGGTTATAAACAGTAAGAACTCAGAAGAATCAGCAGCATAATCAAATCTTAGTCCATATGAACGGCATTCCATCAATCAAAAGCATAAAACACTAAATTTTCTTTGTAATTTTTTGGTTTACCGCTTAAACGCGTGTTTCGGGTTTTTTTTCCATGGCTGTAGACTTGGAAAACAGCAACACTTCATGTCCAGCAACATCACAAATCACCATTCTCAGCCCGTGGAGCAATCCGGTCCATGCCGGACAAGCCTCCATCATTCTTTCTTCTTCCTTCTTCTCCCCACATGATCTTGCCTTTAGAAGAGAGAGAGGGAGGAGAGAGAAAGACTAGAATCAGAAATTTCAAACCAGGCCACCATTGCGCGAGCGAAGGGCGGCGATATGATCAGCAGGCAGAGTGTAGGCAAGGGCCAATGTCAAACAGGAGGGTTGTTTGCAGGCAGGGAGGAGCCATGATCAACATGGGGCGCAAATTTCGGCGCCTGTCTGCTCACGTTTCTTCCACGATTTCATCTCCCACATTTCATGTGAAATGTCATGCTTCATTTAAATGTTGGGCTCCCAAGGGTCACTTGCCCATTTTGGCCAATTTTTGTCCACCTCTTCGCATCTTGACCGGTTTCTTGGCCATTTCCCCGTCCGGACTCGGAATCAAGCTCTGAAAAATCCTGGGCGTCCGGCTTAGCATCCCGCATTGGCCAGTAGCTTGTGTCAACCCGCACGACTGTCTGAAAAATTATGAAAAATCACCAAGTGTCGCTCGGGCGCCTTTAAAGCACTTTGGCGCTTAAAATCGTCCTAGATTGAGCCGCCGCCTTTGACGGTGGATATTTTTCCCTTGATCTTCATAATTTTTAGCTATTTTTAAGCACTTCCCATCACCTAAATTCCGCTCTTAGCTCCATTAGCAGGTATAAGGCTAGATTAGTTGCAAAATGCTATACTCAAACATATGGCGTAGATTATGAAGAGACATTGAGTCTAGTTGCTAGGATGGCAACTGTTAGTGATTGCCTTGGCAGCAGCAGAAGGTTGGAGTTTACAGCAAATGGATGTTAAGAATAAGAATGCATTCTTGCATGGTGAATTGCAAGAAGAAGTGTACATGGAGCAGCCAACATGTTATGAGGATTTAGAGCATCCTACATATGTGTGTAGGTTAAAGAAGGCGCTCTACGGGCTCAAGCAAGCACCTAGAGCATGGTCTC
Organism: Lygodium microphyllum; assembly: GCF_053477565.2. NCBI lineage: Eukaryota > Viridiplantae > Streptophyta > Polypodiopsida > Schizaeales > Lygodiaceae > Lygodium > Lygodium microphyllum. The sequence goes on along the minus strand of NC_141143.1, from coordinate 32,438,862 downwards.
ACAAGATTGGAGAGTATCTTGTCAATATTGGATTTTGTATTTCTGATGCTGATCACTCACTTTATGTGAGAAAGGGAGATGTAGGTTTGGTCATCATAGTCATCTATGTGGATGACTTGATTATTATAGGTTACAGTGACAATGGGATTGCTGAAGTTAAGGACTTCTTGAAGAAGAAGTTTGAGATGAAAGATTTGGGTGAGGTAAGATACTTTCTTGGTATTGAGGTGATCAGATCTGATGATGGTATATGGCTACCCCAAAGGCAGTATGGCTTGGATATGTTATCCACGTATGGTATGACAGCATGTAAGCCTCTTTCAATATCACTGGAGCAAAATGTGAAGTTGAGTGGTGATGTTGGGGATGAGATAGAGGACCCTACTATGTTCAGGATGTTAGTACGGAGTTTGATTTACATGACTATCACAAGGCCAGACTCAAGCTATGATGTTGGCCTTGTTAGTCAGTTTATGTAGATGCCTAGAAATCCTCATTTGGATGCAGTTAGACATATATTGAGGTATGTGAAGTCCACTTTACATTATGTAGTTTTTTATGAGGCAGGTAAGGGTATAGATATCTTTGGATACATAGATGCAGATTGGGCGGGTAGCATGTCAAATAAAAGATCTACAAGTGGATTCATGTTTTCCCTTGGTAGTGTAGCAGTTACATGGAACAGGAAAAAGTAACCTATAGTTGCTTTATCGAGTACATAGGCTGAGTATAGAGGTGTTGCTATGGCAGCATGTGAAGTGGTATGGCTGCAAAAGTTATTAGGTGATTTGGATATGCAGGGAGATGGTCCAGTTGTCATTCATTGTGACAACATGAGCAGCATATAGCTAGCTAGGAATCCAGTGTTTCATGCTAGGACAAAAGACATTGAGGTGCACTACCACTTTGTGAGAGAGAAGGTACTTGTAGGAGAGATTGACTTGGTATATGTTAGTACACAGGATCAGATAGTTGACATTTTCACAAAGGCATTGCGTGCAGAGAAGCTTCAAAAGTTTCGAAGCTTATTTGGAGTTGTAGAGATAGAGTTGAGCTTGAGAGGAGTGTTGAGATGGCAAGCTCAACACGTGCAGACATTGATGATGGACCACCTGGCTAGATGGGTCCGCACGTCTACACTTAGCACATTGGTGGTCATTATGATACTCACATGGCCACTGACTTATCACTTATTATATTTAGTTTGTTACACCTACCTACAGCTGGCAAAGACATAGCGCCACTCAATTAGTGTAGTTGGTTATGCAGTGTTTGACTTAGTAGGCCACTTTCCTTTATGTTGAATCTTATCTATACTTTGTGTACATTGTGTAGTGTGTGGAAGAAGAAGAAAAAATCAGCAAGAAAACGTTTTGGCCTCCATCTCTCTTCTTGTGTTCTTGAGCAAGCTTCCTCTTGTGTATACAGTGTGTGGTTGGCGCAGCAGCTCAAGTAAGTCCCCACACCATGTGATTCTTGACATTTATTGACTCAAGCACTCCATCCATCCCACACCCATGAACTCTTTTGATTGGCCACAATAGGTATATTCCTTGGGATGGAGCATTACCTCTCTATAGATATTTCCAAAGCACGTCTAATATTATTGTATGTGATATTCAATTACTTTGTGAATGTAAAGCATGATTGATACACACTTATCTTATCATTTTCTTGGTCAATGATCTCCACTTGAAACTTGTCGAAGCATCACACATGGTTTATAGACAAGCATCACTTTCATCTAATTGCCAGCTTGCACTGAGCACAAGGACATGGGACACACTGATTAGGATACGCCTCATGATCTTGGATGTCAGGACCATTGTCATTGTTCATTTGGTCTACATTACAGCAAACAATGTGCTTTTGTTTTCCTTATTGATGATATTCCTCCATTTTAGGCTCTACTTATCTTTCTCACACTCTATTTTTATATTTTCCTCCATTCCTTTTCTCTTCGCCTTTTTATTTCTCCTCATATCCCTCTGTCTCTCTCTCTTTTCCTTTTTTTGTTTGCCTCCCTTATCTTTATTTGTTTCACTCTCCTCTCCCCTCTCTCTCTCATTGTTTCTCTCTCCCCCATCTCTCTACTTCTCTCCATTCCTTTTCACTTCCCCTCTCTTTACCTTTATCTATTTTTATCTATTCCCCTCTCTATCCCTCTCTCTCTCTCTCTCTCTCTCTCTCTCTCTCTCTCTCTCTCTCTCTCTCTCTCTCTCTCTCTCTTTCCTTCCTTTCTTTGCCTCCCTTCATCTATCTTAGACCATTCCTTTTCTCTCCCCCTCTCTTTATTCTTATCTATCCCCCTCTCTATTTCTCTCCCCACCCCTCTCCCTCTCTATCCTTCCCTTTCTTTGTTTGCCTCCCTTCATTTATCTTTGTTTCTCTCTCCTCCCTCTCTCTCATTGTTTCTCTCTCCCCCCATCTCTCTACTTCTCTTCATTCCTTTTCTCTCCCCCTCTATAGTTTTCTCCCCACCCCTTCTTTCTCTCTCTCTCTCTTTCTCTCTCTTAGTTTGTCTCCCTTCACTCCCCTTTTTTTTTGAATATAGAAAAATGAGAAGATAAGTGTCTCCCTTTTTTCAATCAAAATTGAATATGGAAAAAAAAATAAAAACAAAGATGTTGAAAGCGATGTGTCCCTACCTCTCTTTATTTCTCTTTTCCCCCTCTTCCTTTATTTTTTCTCTCTTTCCCTTCCCCTATATTGTCTCATTGTATTTCTATTTCTCTCTTCCCTTCTGTCTCTCGCTCTCTATTTTTTTCTCGCTATCTCTATTTTTTTCTCTGTTTCTGTCTCTTTTGCTCCCTCTCTGTCTCTCCCTCTCCCTTTTCTTTTCACTCTCCTTTCTTTCTTTACCTCACCCCTCTTTTCTACCTCCTCCTTCTCTCTCCCTCTCTATTTCTCTTCCCTCTTTCTTTCTCGCTTTCCATTTCTTTGTTTCTCTTTCCCCCTCTCTCCCTTGTTGTTTCTCTTACTCACCCTCCTCTCTCCCTCCCTTCATATCTCATTTCTTTCTTCCTCTTCCTCTTTGTTTCCTTTCTTTCCCTCTTTCTCTCTTCCTTTCCCTTTCTTCTTCTACCTCCGTCCTTCCCTCTCTCTCTCTCTCTCTTTCAATGTGTTTTGTTACAAAGAAAAAACAAAAAAGAGAAAGAAGAATACAAAAAAAAAAAAAAGAGGCAATGTACCCACCTTGAAGGCCCGAAGATGAAATCTTTTGTGCTTTTTTTTCGCACCTTCCCTTCTTTCTCCCTTGCGTAGGTTTCCCTCTTCTTCACATATGGCACTAGTGGTGGCAACAGTGGCAATGAGTTCTCCCTCTCTCTCTCCCTCTTTCTTTCAAAGCTTTTAGCTCTCTCGCTCTCTCACTCTCTCTCACAAATGTGTTGGGAAAATGTCATGCTCGGGTTTTTGGCGTTTTATTTTCTTAGAGCAACGTCACTATTTGCTCACTAAAAGTGTCACTAATAGCATCATTAAAAGTGTTGCAAACATGAATTTGTGATGCTATAGCAATGTTGTTAGTGATGCTACTATTTTACATCACAAATCACCATCACTTTCACCCCATGCCCTTGTAGCATAACAAGAGATTTTAGAAGGAATGAGATTTAGTTCACATCACACTATGACATGGTCATACGGCCCTTGATCCATAGTAGTGACTTGCATCTTTCGTTAGTCGTAACATATATAACCAATGTCTAGTACAAATAGGCATTGAACTTGGTGTCTCATGATTACGGACTATGGTAATTATCATTAGGATAATTTCTCATTATTATAATCCAAATTAAAACAAAACTCTTATTCTTAACGTAATCAAATTTTATCTCTCATGATGAAAGGAGAACCACCCTTTCTCTCATCATAAAACTAAGGCTCCACCCCTTTGATTAAAAGTAGTTCTCTTTGATCTCTATTCAAAAATCTTTACAATACATCTTTTTGAGTTTATAATCCACCGAATGGCTTTTGTATTAGGTTCAAAAAAATTTATTCCTTTCAAGAAATCAAATATGTGCACTAGGATTTTTTCTCAAACTAATAAAGCTCATATGGAAAAGTCTAGTTATGGTTACTCTACATACATTGTTGGACTATAGTCTTAGATAGATGAAAATGTAACACTTGAGAAGGGGCAAGGGAGAGAGTCTTAGGCTACTCTAAGTAAGAGATAGGAAAAATTATCTCAATAGAGAATCATTGTGACATATAGACCCAATACTCATGTTTAAAGTGAGGTAATTAGTCTTGGAAAAAATTGCATGTATCATCACTATTAGCATTGCTATTTTTGTTGCCATACAACCATCACTATATTTGTTGATATATACATTTTTATGTATTGATGCATATATCAACATATAGACTAATGCATGTACTGATTCTTACAGTAAAATACTGATGATTGCACGTAGATTTGTGAAACAAATAGTGATGGTTACAAACACTCCTTTTTTTTATATACTGTTCAAGCTACATGGGATTTATATTCTTCCATAATACATTTACATAAAATACAACTAAATTTTAAAGATTCTACATCATGATTCTTCAGAAACAAGTAATCCATTGATTGAATATACAAAACTGTACAATGATAACATGATATCCATAGCACTATAGTGAGCAATAGAATGGAAGAAAAATAGAAAAAAATATCCATAGAAGATTCTTAATGTGAGTTGCATACAATGAAGGAAAAATGTGTTATAAAAAAGCTATACATGATCAATTAAAAGTTTTTTATATGGAGCATAAGTTTGAAAAAGAAAAGGGAAATCCATGAATCTAGGCTTTGGCTATAGCTAGTTGCTATCGAACAGCTTGCCTCAATCTAATGGATTATTAAAACGAGTTTGCAACATAACTAAAGATGAATCTACAGTGGATAGCACATAGATATTGTTGAATAAGTGCAATCATACCATGTCTTTCTGCATATCATGTCTGGAGGCTTGTAGAATCTTGATTTATAATTGAGCGCTATAGAAAAAAAAGATAAATTAGCATTGTTAGAATTAGTTATTACTATGATAAACACATGAAATAAGAAATTCAACATAGTTAATAGAGAACTTATAAAATCCTCCACATAGATCATATGGCCATCACTCGCAAGGTGATACATATCTCTTACCTCTAGTCCTACCCTCATCACCTCCTATTGCTGCCATCACTATGAGGAGGAAGCAACATCCTCTCTAAGCCTCCTACTATCCTGATTTAGCCATTTGGGCTTTTCTACACCATTCTTTGCTACCTTCCATATGTTTGACTATTTGTGGGTCCAAAATATTCTACCTAAAAACCTACTAGCACAAATTGTATATAAATGCAATGAGTCTATTCTCCTCATCATTCATATATATGGCACTAGTTAACTTCTCACCAAATCTCCATAGCCTATGGGGTATGTCTAGTCCATGTTGTTATGACACAATGTGTCCATTGAGTAAAACTTATAGGCTATATAGAAGTATTATGAATCCATCTATGTGTCATGACCACTATTTGGCAAGAAAAATGAAAGTTGATTTTATGTCTTGAAGACTATGTGGGAGTACAAATGATAGTTTGGGATACATCAAAGACTTGCCAAGTGTAAGACTGTGAGTTTACATGAGATATACTTATTAAGTTAGCAACCATGTACTTTGAAAGGGTTGTAAATGGTTAGGACCAAGAGTTCTAAGAGTAAATGAGTACTTGAGATAATTTCCAATGCTCATGGGATAAGTTTAAAGTGTCCAAGTATAGTGATCATGCAAAGAGTAAGAGAGAAAAAGCATAACTTTGGTTGATTCTCAAGAGATGTCAACTCTCTCTTAATACCACACCTTGCACAAGAGTTCATCCATACTATTCCCAGTATGCCCCCTTTGGAGGACTTCATCCTTCTAAAGTCACCACTTGAAAGAATCTCCATGAATGAGAACCTTTGGAAGGCATTGAATTTTGTTGCTTTGAACTTCTATTGCATGCATAACTTCATATACATGAAATGGAAGAAAAAACTAGCATAAAATACTTAGGGTTTTCTTGTTGAGAAAATGTGGAAAGAAGGAAGTGAAATAGGCATGCATCTTGTGGCCTATGTAAAGCTCTCAAGTCATGGTATAGAGAGAACAATCAAAGCTTATGGAAAGAGACATAGAAAATGGATTCAGGGCTAATGTGTTTAGTTTCTTTGCTATCTAGAACATGGCACTATAGTAGTAAATAACTTTCTTTTCTATTTTGTAAGAGATTATGAAGCTTGAAGCTTGAAGGCACTCTTTTGATATACCATAGACTTAGTCTAGGACTTGAGGTATTAAATGGAATACTTTCTGGATGACTTTGAAAATAAAGAAGAGGAAAAAGAGATAAAGAAACCAAGAGCACATAGACATAACAATGCAGACTTGAGCACACAAAGCAATAGGGGAAAAACATTTTTGATAGCCTTCGGGTCTAACTTCTTCCTCTTTTCATGCACATGCACTTTTAGTGACCGATGTCGATGGGATTGTGCCTATATAGTTTCTCAATATACAGAGTCAAATCATGAACCCCAGCTGTAGGTGCTCGATTCAGCACATAAACTGCAATAACCACTATTTCAACCCAATATGAATTTGGAAAATTATTTTCATTAAGCATTTCCGTGGTAGCTTCCATAAGCATTCGATATTTATCTCTTTGTCACACCAATTTGCTGAGGTGTTTAACTACATTTGAGCTTCCTTTTTATACCATATTTACGAGGTACCTGTCAAACTCTCTGGATACATATTCTCCACCTCCATTAGATCTCAAACATGAGATGTAACAACCAAGTTCATTTTAAGCATGCTTCTTAAAGTCCTTAAAGACATCAAGCACCTCATCCTTGTGCTTCAAAATATATAGCATGTGTATTAGGTGAGATCATCAATGAAGGATAAACACCATATTGAGGAATATGGGAATTTCCCATAAGTTTGGGACATGTGGCCAAATCTTTGGATTTCTCATAACTTGAACACTATAACTCCAAATCGAGCGCAATAGATTCCATTTTTCAAGTGCTTTCCAATGATAGGTCACATCATATGGTTTTGAGAAACTTATGGGCATGTTACCCGTGTGCCACCTTTTTAATATTCAAAAAATGGGAATTGGGAGATTCCCAAACTCACTAATACTATGTTGATACATAATTCCTGGTACCACCAAAAGACACATTATGGGCAGGACCCCATATATCCAAATGGATCAATTGCAAAGGCAGAGAACTATTTGTCACATGTCTCATGAAATGAAATCTCACTTCTTTCCCAAACTAACAAGCAAAGCATACAAGTCTAAGATCAGTGTACTTGAACTTCGGCAAAAGTACAACCTCTTTCTGATGCACATTTTTTAGTTTCTTTACATTAACATGACCGATGCATTTGTGTCAGATTTCTACATCCCGAACTACTCCATTATCATGGGCAAACATGGTTGCCTTCAATTCTGGGATAGATGCATCCAAAGTAAACATTCTTCCATCTCTCTTACCTTTGGCAATCAATTTACAACCATTGTCATATTCTTCAATAAAACAACTATCCTTGTTTAATCTAACTTGCAAATTCTATTCTACCATTGGTCCAACCAATAGTAAATTCTTGGTAATAGAAGGTACATGTAGTACATCATGTAGGCTCTTCTTTCTGCCATCAGGCAACATGAGCAATGGAACCACACTTGTATGTTGAATATCATGTTGTGTATCATCACTGATAGATACAAATCCATGAGACCCTGCTAGTAACTCATCAAACCATTCACCACCATGAGGAGTCATATGATTGGATGCTCCTGAGTCTATGTACCATTTCTCATCTTTTCCTTGCTTAGATGTATTTTTTGATACATGCTACATAGCAAATAGTCAATCTCCCTGGTCATCTTGAGTACCACTGGAAGATGCATGATGTCCATGTTGCATACCTTTTGCCTTTCTATCAACTTTCTTTTTATGGCAATCCTTTGCAATATGCCCATATCTTCTGCAATAATGACAATCTTTATCACTTTTAGACTACTCATGTGACTGCCAGGAGCCACCTCTTCCTCTAGGTGATCTCCCCCTACCTCTAACGGCTCCAGATTCTCATTGTCCTTGCATATTTGAGCTATACCAAGCATTTTTTTGCTATTGTCCATGTGTATTTTGAGTGTCTCCTTGACCCTGAAAAGCTCCACGAGCTCTACAACCTCTAGCTCCCTAACTAGAGTAAAGGACAGTGTCTCTGTTAGATATTATCAATGCCCCACCCTCATTAGGTGCTACCAATGATCCATGGTGCTCAAAGTTGTAAGGTCCCCATTATGAGGAGAAGCCAAGTGTGAGCCCGGACATTGGTGGAGTCCTGACTTGTATATCATATGAGGTCTATGTGACCGGATGGCAAAAAGGTGACCATTGTGGGTCTAATCATTGGGTTAGACGGAGTGGTTAAGCTGGTAGTAACTCGAGGCGCATTGCATCGAGTTGCGGTGTAAGGGAGCTAAAAGGGGCCCCTATTGTGGGGTCCGGAGAAGCGGCCCCTGGCTGGGGGCTCCCAGGGGGGGCCAGCAGCCCCCCTAGCAGGGGTCCGGGGGCAGCGCCCCCGGCCCGATGGTAAAGGGAATATTCCCTGGAATATTCCCTGGCCGACTAGTGGAGGGTCATATGGTAGGTCGATTAGCAGGCTGACCTAACGACCTTCGCGGGCTATAAAAGCTAAACCCCTTCGCAGCCATCACTCACTCATCTTTCACCCAGTCAGATTTGTTGTTCCAGCTAGCCTTAAGCTCTTCACCTATCTTCTATCTAGATCACCATCTAAGCTTCACACAGTGGAAGCGCACAGGTGGACAGAGCCATCTTTGTATAAGTTGTTTCGAGTTAAAGAATTTACTGATTCTCCTCTTATCTATTGTGTACTCTCTATCTCTTTCTCAGATTTTGTTCGCTACGCCGTGTAATATTTTACATGGTATCAGAGCCCAGGGGGCTCTAGAGATCGGAGAGCGTGCAAGAGGCAAAGGCTTCAATAGCAAAGAGAAACTATGTCGACTTCGGGAAGTGGTTCTGGTGCATCAAGAAGCGGTGCAGGAGGTGGTGCTGCTGTATCGGCTATTCAAACACTGAGGATTCGTCCACCAACCTTCAGCGAAGGCAAGTTAGATGGTACAAACTACACCTTGTGCAAGTTCAAAATTACAACTATCCTTGATTCTTATGAGTTTATGGAGACTGTGTTGGGGACTGATGCAAAACCACAGCCTACCCCCGACCCTTCAAATCCTAGTGTGATGATGACAACAATGGAGATGCTACATTCTCTGCCAATGCAAAAGGCAAAGGTGTTTCCTCCACCAAAAATGATGATGACAAAAAGAAGAAGGGTGGCAAGAAGAAGTTTCAAGGAGAGTGCTTCTACTGTAAGAAGAAAGGACATGCAATTGCAGATTGTCGTGTCAAGAAGGCAGATGAAAAGAATGATACCCTTAAAAGTAAAGGGAAAGAGACAGCCAATACGGCTGAAGCAGAGTTGGAATTATTCATGGCGACCATTGAGGAAGTGTGCTCCTCGGCGCAAGAAGAATCTACCACTGACTCTTGGGTGTTGGATAGTGGGGCCTCCCATCACATGACCAACAAGAAAGGTCTATACAGTTCTATGCAGCCTCTACAAGGATACATCAATGTGATGGTTGGAAATGATGCTAAATGCCCTGCTGCGGGCATAGGTACCTTTTTCTTTTGTTGCTGCAAATGGTGAAGTCAAAAAGCTTTCAAATGTGTTGTATGTTCCCGAAATCAGGAGAAATCTCTTATCAGTTGCTGCCATAACTGATCTTGGTCATGAAGTGAGGTTCAAGAAGACAGGTGCAGAAATTATTGATAGTGCTGGCACAATTGTTGGCAAAGGAGAAAGAAGGAACAACCTGTATGAGCTAAGTGCTCTTACAGCCACCGCTGGAGTGGGCACAAGTAAGCTTTGGCATGAAAGGTTTGGACACATCGGATTTGCAGTATTGAAGGAGATGCAAAAGTAAGGTATGGTTGCTCACCTACCTACAATAACTGAATTGAAGGAACCATGTGAAGCTTGTATGATGGGCAAGCAACAAAGAAAGGCATTTCCACAAGTAAGCAAGAATAGAGCACAGGCTCCTCTAGAGTTAGTGCATGCTGACTTGTGTGGTAAGATGCCTACACAGGCCTTGGGGGGATCTTCCTATTTTATGTTGATTGTCGACGACTACAGTAGGAAGATGTGGGTGTACTTCCTTTGTGATAAGGCTCAAGCTTTTGGTAAGTTTAAAGAATGGCTAATACTTGTTGAGAATGAAACAGGAAAAAGTGTGAAGAAATTTAGAATAGATGGTGGTAGTGAGTTCAACTCAAAGGAATTTGAAGGCTTTTGCAAGAGCAAAGGGATCAAGCGTCAATTGACGACACCTCACACACCTCAGCAGAACGGTGTTGTGGAACGCAGGAATTGCACCATTGTGGAGATGGCAAGATGCATGCTAAAGGGCAAGGGATTGCCTAACCATTTTTGGGCTGAAGCTCTTAATACTGCAGTCTACATTCTAAATCGGAGCTATACAAAGGCTCTCAAGGGAAAAACACCTCATGAGGCTTACACTTGTAAGAAACCATCTGTCTCACATTTCAGAATTTTTGGATGTGAATGTTATGCACATGTTCCAGATGAGAAGAGAAACAAGTTACAACCAAAAAGCAGAAAATGTATCTTCTTGGGTTATAGTGATGAGCAGAAGGCTTACAAATTATATGACCAAGAGGCAAAGAAGATCATCGCGAGCCGTGATGTGGTGTTCAAGGAGGAGCCACATACAGTGGAGGAGGAGAAGGCAAGTTCTTCCACTTTATCATCAAGCGAAGAAGTAGTCCACTATGAACCTGTCCCGAGAGCTATCCCTATCCTTAAGGAGGAGGAAGCATCATCTTCAGATGATGAGGAAAAAGTCCACCAACCTGACATCACCCCACTGGAAAAGCCATTGCCACACCGGATGAAGCAGCTCTATGACCACAATAATCCTATGCCTGCATCTGTTGAAGAGAAGGCAGACGGACCAAGGAGGTCTCAAAGAATAGAGGAGCAAAGGAGGGCTTCTGATCACATAGTCAATATGGCCTTGATGGTTGAGATTATGAGAGAAGTAAAGGAGCCAACTGACTTAGAAGAAGCACTTGCAGATCCATCATGGAAGGTTGCTATGCAGGCAGAGTATGACAGCATAATGAAGAATGACACTTGGGAGCTAGTGGATCGACCAGCAAAGCGGAAGGTTATTGGCACCAAGTGGATCTGGAAGGTAAAGTACAAGGCTGATGGTACCTTAGAAAAGTACAAAGCTAGACTGGTTGCCCAAGGCTTTTCACAAGTTGAAGGGTTTGATTTTCAAGAGTCATTTGCCCCAATTGCCAGAATGACCACTATTCGCACAGTACTTGCAGTGACAGCCCATGAGAAGTGGCCACTGTACCAAATGGATGTTAAGTCAGCGTTCTTAAATGGTGACCTCAAGGAGGAGGTGTACGTGGCTCAGTCACCAGGGTTTGAGGCCCCCCATTCTGAGAACAAAGTGTGTAAACTGAAGAAGGCATTGTATGGGCTGAAACAAGCCCCCAGAGCATGGTACCAGCGGATAGATAGGTTCTTTTTAAACCTAAACTTCAAAAGATGTGCCTCAGATGCTAACTTGTATGTTTACAGGGATGGTAAAAAGTCTGTAGTGATTGTCCTATATGTGGATGACCTTCTTATTACAGGTGACTATGAAGATATGATCAACCAAACTCGAAAGGCTTTGAGTTTTGAGTTTGAAATGACAGACTTGGTCTTGCTGCACTATTGTTTGGGGATTGAAGTCTGGCAAGAGCCAGGAAAGATCTTCATCTCTCAGAAGAAGTATGCATGGGAGATCTTGAAGGCATTTGGCATGACCGAGTGCAAGGAGATAGCTACACCTATGGAAGTGAATGCAAAGTTATCCGTCGAGGATACATCAGCACTAGCAGACATTGGGAGGTATAGGAGGTTGGATCTACTTGTGTAACACCAGACCAAATATCAGTTTTGCTGTTGGTGTTTTGAGCAGGTTCTCAAACAAACCTCATGAGAGTCATTGGAAGGCTGGGATGCGGGTGCTCAGATACTTGAAGAAAACTCTTGACTATGGTATCACATACAGTTTCAGAACTTCTCTTTTGGGGAACTGTGACTCAGATTGGGCAGGAGACATTGATTCCAGGAAGTCAGTTTCTGGTTATTGTTTCTCTTTGGGTTCAGGAATTTTCTCTTGGATTAGTAAGAAGCAACCAACAGTGGCATTGTCTTCTACTGAAGCAGAGTACAAGGCAGCTTGTTTTGTTGCATGTGAGGCCGTATGGTTGAGAAGGATTCTATGGCATATGGGAGTGCAGGATGAAGAAGCAACACAGTGCTGAGATGTGACAATCAGAGTTGCATCACCATTGCCAAAAACCCAGTGTTTCATGCACGCACCAAACATATAGTGATCTAGTATCACTATGTGAGTGATTTGATGGAGGATGGGATAGTGGAATTGGTCTACTGTCCAACAGAGGAGAATGGAGCAGATATCTTCACCAAAGCACTTACGAAGGATCTGCTTCAAGTTCATCTTCAGAGACTCGGCATTGGGACGAGGAGATAGTTCACCTATGGGTGGACATTGAGGGGGGTGTTAGATATGATCAATGCCCCACCCTCATTAGGTGCTACCAATGATCCATGGTGCTCAAAGTTGTAAGGCCCCCATTATGAGGAGAAGCCAAGTGTGAGCCCAGACATTGGTGGAGTCCTGACTTGTATATCAGATGAGGTCTATGTGACCAGATGGCAAAAAGGTGACCATTGTGGGTCTAATCTTTGGGTTAGACGGAGTGGTTAAGCTGGTAGCAACTCGAGGCGCATTGCATTGAGTTGCGGTGTAAGGGAGTTAAAAGGGGCCCCTATTGTGGGGTCTGGGGGCCGCAGAAGCGGCCCCTGGCTAGGGGGTCCGGGGGGGGGGACCAGCGGCCCCCCTGGTGGGGGTCTGGGGGTAGTGCCCCCGGGCCGATGGTAAAGGGAATATTCCCTGGCCGACTAGTGGAGGCTCATATAGTAGGTCGACCTAACAACCTTCGCGGGCTATAAAAGCTAAACCCCTTCGCAGCCATCACTCACTCATCTTTCACCCAGTCAGAGTTGTTGTTCCAGCTAGCCTTAAGCTCTTCACCTATCTTCTGTCTAGATCACCATCTAAGCTTCACACAGTGGAAGCGCATGGGTGGATAGAGCCATCTTTGTATCATTTGTTTGGAGTTAAAGAATTTACTAATTCTCCTCTTATCTGTTGTGTACTCTCTATCTCTTTCTCTGATTCTGTTCGCTGCGCCGTGTAATATTTTACAGTCTCTGCCCTGAGATGTGCTTAAACTTGTATTTAAGGCAAGCTTTACTTCTTCATGTAGCTGCAATGCAAGTAACCCATCCTAATCATCGGTTTCCGTTCTCATGGAAATGGAAGTATCAAATGCCTTGTAATCCTTGCCTAACCCATTCAATGCCACTGCAATCATATCATCCTATGAAACATGAGATCCAATAGTAGCCACATGGTCAGCTATGGTCTTTATTTCCATCGTATATGCTTGAATGCTTCTACCATTCCCAGATATGTTGTAGAATTGATCCTTCAGATGTATCTTCCTTGCATGTGTGGCATTACCATAATCCTTCATGAGTGCATCCCAATCATCCTTTGGGGAATAAAAATTGGTAATTTGCATAGTCATTGCATCAGAAATGCATCAAGAAAACCAATGCAGTACTTTACTTGCAGCCCTCATATATAAATCCCAATAACCTCTACCAATAAAAAAGTTTTGCATCCTCGACTTCCATAGCGCAAAGTTTTTGTTATCAAGCTTCTCTCCCTCAATTTGAGTGATATTTTTAGTGCCTTGAGAGTTTTCTATATTTGCAACCAAGGTATTCAATGCTATATGCAATATGTAAGTGCTTGACTCCCTATAGTTCAGGAAAAGACTTTATACAATTCAGGAACAGTTTTTCTCCTGCAGTTCAGGAACAGATTTTTTGCGGATTAGAAATAGTCTTCCTACAGTCAGGAACAGTCTCCCTGCAATTTAGGAATAGTTTCTAATAGTAGTTCAGGAACAGTTTCTTGCCGTTCATGACCAGTTTCCTGCAGTTCTTCAAGTAGATTTTCCTAACAATCTGCTTTTTGTAAACTATATTCCAACAATGAAAAAACATAGTCAACTAAGCATAAAGCAAGCTCAAATTAGTTCAAAACATTCTATGTTAGTGGTAAAACATCCCAGTAACAAACTATGTCCATAGAAGCATCAATAGATACATAAAACTAATGCCGACAATCATTAGACTTTCCCACTGTTTATGACAAGCAAGCAGCCTATTATGACTAGTAGCATAAACTTTGCAATAGTCAAGGTATTCTTAGCTCAAAACTATCCTTAAACCACCATAGACATGTCCTAGTACATTGGCGTTTCAATATGTGACCAAACAAGCATCAATGTTTGTATTGTATACAAGTAGCAGTACCAAATACTCGAACCATAGGTTGTTTACAACTAGTCCACTACTATAATCAACAACGTTTTATCTACTAAAACAATAGTATTTAGACCTCAAAACAATCCCAAAACATCTCATTCAGTTGCCACTCTATGGAAGAGTTGATACATGTCCAACCAGTCTGAATAGCTTGCATGTATGACAAGTGAAGATGATAGGTATCCTTCCTGCAGACAATAACTAGTCAATACCCTGATATAACTAGTAGCAAATTAGTCCAGACATCCAAGCATTTGTCACTCAGTAGAAAATAAGCATCATAGATACTTCAATCCTGTATGTATATTGTTTCCAAATATAGGACAACAACTGCTAGTTCACTATTTCCAGCCTGTAAATAAGCTTCAAAATTGAGAATTTAACACTCCAGAACCATGTTCAAATGCATGAGAATAAGGGTATATACATTGTTAGGATGAAAGCCCCTAGTGGCTTGGAACCACCTGCTGTTTACCGTAGTAAATAGCTAGTCTACAGCATAGGTTTGTGCTAATTATCTCAAAATTTGTGAAGAATTAAAAAAACACTTTATTTTGGAAAGTTCTAGACTACTAAGGCATATGTAATACTTCTCAATTTCAAAACATACTCATTTACATATATTTTTCCTTTAATCTTTGAAGTATTCAGCTCTTACTTGAGTTGAATATTGTGTGCTTTTGCATTACTCAAAAACTGTTCCCAAAAATTATCCAAGATGTATGTAAAGTTTTTACATTTTTGGTATGTCTCAACATAGTATTATTAATGATTCCAAATAGTCAATACATTGCCTTTTTGTCTATTGCATGATATTCTTTTCACATCTTTAATTATTCTACAATCGCATGATTACTTACCTTTGGCTCCTTTCACTTGAAACAAACTCACAATGACATTTTCCAATAAGAAAGTTCGTTACATAAAATTTTCATAATTGATAGTTGTTTTTGTCTAGCTTCTCAATGATGGGGCTTTTATTATTCTCTACCATTATTATAAAATTGATACAAAATAACAAGCAAGTCTTCTGCAATGTTTTAGAACAAGTACACAACACATTAATGAGTTTCTTTCACTAATTGCTCAATAGTACATATAATCTGCAACTTGTTTGGAAATAAAACTTGTGTTTGCTCCCTAGAAAAAACCTTAGAGCTTAGAAATTTAAAATCTATAAACCTATACACCTACTTTTGATCAATACAAGTGAAATTGCAGCATATCTTGAAACTACTTTGTGGAACCTTGCAGGTCTAAAGGAGGGTGTGAAATAGCCTCAAATAACAAAAAAAGCATTGAAAGGCCTTGAAGGACTTATCTATATAAGCCTCAAATGCTCTGCTCATATACCAAATCTCACAACAATCTGAGTTTTTTGCTTTTCCTTGCTTCTAGTGCCTCCACAAGCACTACCCCAAGAGAAAGAGAGGAAGAATGGAAGATCTTATTACCTATTGCTCACTTAGTCAAATCCTTGCTTGTTTTCTTCCACTTCAACCTTAAAAACCAATCTCTCTCAATGGCGGTCGCTTTGATACCATATTAGGAACTGTATGGTGGTGGGGGAACTTCGTTGAGTTGTTGCTCAAAATATACACTATATACACACAAAAAAGCTCACTCAAGAACATAAGAAGAAAGATAAAGGCCAAAACATTTGCTTGCTGGTTTTTCTTCTTCTTTCACACGTAATATCGTATACACAAAGTATAGATAAGATATAACATAAAGAAAAGGGGCATGCTCACTCAAATAATGTGTAATTGACTATATTAATCGACTTGCACTATAACTATGTTAGGTATAGGTAGGTACAAAAAACCAAATATAGTAATTGATAAGGTGGTGGCCATGTGAGGATCATAATGACTAGTGAGTGCTAAGTATAGATGTGCAGATCCGTCTAATCAAGTGTTCCATCATCAATGTCCACATGTGTTGAGCATGACATCTCAAAAACCTCATAACATCATCCTTAGCCTTTTGGAATTGCATTTTCTATGCAAATCCAATGTAAAAGTATACAATTTTCTCTAATATTCTACAAAAAGCATGCAATTTGCACATGTGGATGTTTGATAAAGGAATATCTAGAAGGTCTTGAAAGTTTGGATCTGTATCTTATTCTAACTAACAACATTGCACTCCCTAGTCATGGCCATACATAAATGCAAGGACTCTCACAAGTTGCACCTCTTGACATGTTTTACATGCACTTTATTATCTTTAAATCTTCGACCATGTGCCACTCCACTTTATATTATCCAAAACCTTCCATACTTAGTTCCTTCCTATCTCGTTAAACACTTAGCATCTCAGGTATAGAAGCTCATTGAAACACCTAATGCAATAGATCAAAATATTTTGTGTTAACCCTAAATACTCCCAATCACAAAATTTCTTACTTTGATTGCATGCTAAAGTGGAGTGAGCCCTGTGTATCGTCATTTCCCTCACTAGCTACTACTAAAGAGTCCTATTCACTAGGGTGATAGAAACTATCTACATCTTTTAACCCTTAATGATATGTATTTCATCTAGCTTAATAACAAAAATGGAAACTCCATCTGTTATTGTATATTCTAACCTTAAAACTTGATCATAGCTCTCTAAAAGTCCTCAGGTCTCAAAGAATATATTGTTTTATAATTGTTACACTTTAGCACTCTTTTCTTTTCAAATAGCTATCTATGATATGAAAGGATTAACCAAGGACCTCCAAGACTCTTAGTTTGATGTTGTGTCTTATTTATTGTTGAATTGAGGATGGCTTTGGAAGCAAAGATCCCTTTACCATTTTCTTCTTCAATGTGTTTCTGATGACTTTGGACATTTGAGTGTAGCTTTGACTACTAATCCTGACTTTGTCCAGAATACTTTGGAGATCCTCTTTGTCCAAGCAAGACCTTTGCAAGAGCTTTTCAATGAGTTGTTCTTTAGCCTTCCTAAATCTCTTCTCAACTAATATGTTCCTTGCATCGTTGGAAGGAATGATGTTATTGTAGGCTTCTAATGCTCTCTACAGATTCCTCATTGCATTGTTCAGATGGAGAATGACCTTATTGGTTTTAAAAAAAAGATGACATATATATATGCATGGATTTTGAATGCATACATAGAATAAACACTTGCTTTGGACCTAATATTTCTAAAACACAATAGAAGAATATAACTAGTTTAGTGTGAGTGATCAACTATGTTGAGAGTGGAAAAAGACTGAATTTTTAACTGATTTTTGTTGTTTTTGAGGACTGAATGATTGATTTTTGATGGATTTAGAGTGATGTATGATTGTTAATGGAAATGTTTGAGAGTGTTTTGGATGATATTGATTATTTTTTGGAAGTTCATGATGATTCTTAGTGGAGATATGAGGTTCTGTGATGTTCTGATAGGTTCTGATTGGTTCTGTATACGTTCTGTAGAGTTTCTGTTTTGTTCTGATTGTCTTCTGTATGAAGCATGGATTGATGATTGATGAAGATTGAGATCTTATGAAAGCTTATTGAATAGTTTTTTAGAGTTTGGAGTGGTTTGAGTATGAGTTATGAGATTTTGATAACCTTCTATAACCTTCTGTAGATATTCTGTAGAGCCTCTGTCTCTACTCTGTCTCTGCTCTGTCTCTGTACTGTAACTGTACTGTAACTGTTCTGGTGCTCTATTGTGACTGTTCTGTAGACCTTCTGTAAGTGTTCTGTAGAATGTGTGTGACTTTGGAAAAGTTTTCTAACATTTGGAAAGGATGAATCTAAGTTCAAAAGAGCTAAAATAGGTGGAAGAAACAGCTGCTAAAGATTGAAGAGAAGACTAAGTGACAGTGATACTAGTGAGCTGTGAAAAGACAATGTAGTGGCTCTGGTGACTCTTCATATCAGACATACCTCTTGGGAGGTGCATCCAAGACCTAAGAAGGATTATTGAGGGTTATTATGAGAGCATTGTAGTGAGGATATGATGTACTATGGATGGAGAGAGAGAGAGAGTCAAAGATAGTCAAATCTATTGAAACAGTGTAATTGTATATGAGAGATTGAGAAAGAGAATTATGAAGATATTGAAGATGAATAATATGTGATTGATTTCCATTCAAATATGGTGTATTCCCTTGTGTTCTTTGTTTTATTGATGGATTTTGTGAAGATGTTGGAGAATATGGTTGATTCTATCAAATCCGTGGGAGAAATCTACTATGATGCTACGTGAAGAATTGTTGTTTTCTTTGTTTTGATGATCAAAAGAATGAAATAAAAGCTTGTTGATGTTACAAGATAGATTTTCTTGCAAGAGAATTCCCTTTTCCTTGGTGTTCCTCTTGGGACTCCATGTTTTTGGTGCGCAGTCGGGGAAACCTTGCCATCAACAAGCACCAGAAGAGGCTGAAAATGAAGAAAATGGCATTGCCAAGAAGAGAAGAATTCAATGGATGTTTGTAAAGTTCCTTCTTCCACTGAAGAGTTGGAATTTCTCATAATTAAAGCCAATTTTCACAAGAAGTTCATCCCACAAAGGCGGAAACATATCACCATCATGATGCATGCTCTATGTGGTGGGCTATTTCCTCTTCCTGTTGAAGCAGCAGAAACTTGCATCTTGGTGGCAAACTGTTTGGGAACAAACTGAAGAGCAGAAATAGAGAGAATGACCATCCATGGAAGATTTGACGTTCATTGAGAAGTTTCTAGACATCATCAAATGGGAGATTGTGAAGTAGCTTCAAGAGTCTTGGTCTGTAGAGGTTCCAAGAAGGAAAAAAGTTGGAATTTGTTCGTGGATACTCAACAACAAGATACATGGGATGCTTGGTGCACTGATAATCTTCTGTTTGTTCAATTAGCAACCCACTGGAAGTTGGTAGATAGAGTGTTTTTCATAACATACATTGTTGAAACCCTCAGAAGCTGGCATTATTATAATGATGCAACAACGATCCTAAGAAGAATGAGTTTTGATACTTTTAGAATAGAATATCTTCCCCTTTGTAGTGGTTTGAAAGTTGCTTCAGAGATGTTGAAAAGAAGAAAGTAAAGGAGATGTTGTCCAGAGAATCTATCAGAGACTAAAGCCCTCTTGGATACTATCCTGTTGAGTCCAAACCAACTGGTTGAAGCCAACCCCCTGATGAATGACGCAGTAAAGAGGTAAGCGTTAGAACGAGTCCAGAGGTACGTGAGAAGAGAGAAGGCAAAAATCAAAGCTGAGAATGAGCTTGCAGCAGAAGCTTCCTTTGACACCCTAAAAGCACTCTTTACATAAGCCCCCATGGCGACTCAAGGTCCCCTTCCTAGTCAGATTCGTCCTGGAAATATTGATGATATGCTAGCAAATGTAGTCCCATTGCCAGTTTTTAAGGGAGAGTACAATGAAGACCCTGATCTTCATGTAGCAGAGTTTATGGTAGCATGTGTGGCTAACAATGCTAGAACCCCTGAGCATTGGTTAGCAATATTCCCCGCCACTTTCAAGGGCGCGGCGTTTTAATAGTATGAGAGACAAACAACAAGAACTTTTGGCACATGGGATGACCTAAAGTTGGCATTCCTCACTAAATTCAGGCGTGAAGGTTTTGAAGAGCGGATGAGAGAGGAGTTCATGAACCTAAGTCAGTCCTCTGGAGAAAGAGATGGACTAACCATCATTTGGATGAAGGTATCTAGAAAGGAGTGTTTCTCAAGGGCCTAGAACCAAAAGTTTGCAAGTTCGTGGAATTGAGAAGATCATTCAATCTGCAAGCTGCAGTGGAAGATGCAAGATTGTATGACGAAGTTGAAGCAAGGCTATCAATGACTCCAGGAAGAGGAGTCTTACCTCCTCCTATGCCTGGAATGGTATACCCATCAAATGCCGTCCCAAGGACAGCTCTCTACCCCTATCTCCAGATGCAAATAGTGCCACAATATAGTGCACCTAATCCAGTGTGGTCACCACAGACGACAATGCCTCAGATGATGGTTCAACCACAACAACAATGGCCTCAAACAATTCCTCCAATGGCGACTCAACAACAGAGGAACCCTACCAACTGGAATCAACAACCCTAAGTCTCAATAGGAACTCTGAATCAGAGCCAAAATCGAGGACCTTCTAGATCTACCCAACCAGTTTATGCAGTAATTACAGAAGCTTCCCAAATCCCTACCACAAGCACTTCAGGAGGTGAAAATTTGAAGGACTACTTATCCAACTCAGTTGCCAGTATCAAGAAAGAGCTTCTGGATGTGATTACAGAGCAGTTACAGACGTTGAAGGTGAATACCGCCAATATATCCACTCCTGCAGGAGCCGGAAGAGATGTGATGCGCTCCAATATGTGGTGTGGAAAGTGTCATCAAGCGGGACATTTAGCCACTGAATGTACCCGAAAACCAACCATTCCTGGAGCCTTCTGTTCTTACTGTTTGCGGAAGAACCATACAGAGGATATCTGCTCTCTGAAAGAGATGCACGAATGAAGACAGAAGGATGAAAATGCAAGATTCAACTTGGTAGAATCCAAAATGACAACACAAGATATTGGACCTAAGCCTAGAGAGTTTGGTCCTAATTTCCGTCCAAGGAGGTTTCCCTCTCAAAGTTACAGAGGACGGCAGTCTGGCGGTGGTGGTCAGAGATCCGAGGTGGAATGTTATAGGTGTGGAGAATATCTCCCCAAATTTCCCAAACCCTAGACGATCAGTGGATTACAAGCCCTTATGTAGTTGATGCAAAGGAGAAGGCCACACTACAAAGGATTGTCCCAGTCCATCCCCTGTAAAGGCCAATGTCATTGATAGCCAACAGAAGGTACAAGAACTTGCTTCCAATTTGGTCGAGTTGGAAGTTGCCGCTGTGACGCGCACCAAGAAGAAGGAACTAGTGGTTCAGAATGTGAATGACTCTCCTGCCAAGACTGTGAAGTTTAACCTTCCTACAGAGGGACACAGTAGTATAGAACAGTATAGTACAGTACAGTACAAAGCACTATATTGCCACAAAAGGCTACAGAGACAGTCCTAGAGAGAGGACCAAAGGCCCAAGAGATAGATGATACAGAAGCACTTCCAGAAATAGAAGAAGTGTCGATGCAGCAATTGTTAGCAGAAAAAGGAAAGATGAAAATGGGTGTAGCCCCATTCCCCAGCCGACTGGAGAAGCCTGTGGATCCTATTAAAGATTATGACTTGGTCAAAGACCTAGATACTTTTAAACCAAAATTAACATTCCGACAGTTGCTGATGCTGTCTCGCAGCTACCGAAAGAGATTCAAAAGCATCTTGAAACGAAGGCGTGGACTAAGGATCGCTCCTTCAACAACGACCAAGACCAATAATGCCTCGGATCCTGTAAAGGAAGTAGATGTGGCAAATGCCTTTTTAGATCCTGGAACCCCAGAGATTAGTGTATGGATAGAAGGATGCTTCATTTCAGATGCATTGATTGATGGAGGCTCATCAGTAAATATAATGATGAATGTCACCATGAAGGACTTAGGGTTGCAAGGAATTCAACCTACACAGTGGCTTATCAGATTGGCAGACCAAAGTAGAGTCAAACCGTTGGGCATCATCCCATATGTAAAAACAACCCTTGTAGGAAGAAACTATTGGCTGACATATTTGGTGGTCAAACCAAATTCTTATGGGACCTCATACCCTCTACTGTTGGGAAAACCTTGGCTTTTTGAAGCAAGAGCCAGGACGGACTGGTTCAAAGGAACCCTAACCCTAGGCAGAGGACCCAATAAAGCGGTGTTAAAGTTGTATGGATCGCAAAAAGGCAATGGATCCATATCCATTGAAGTCATAACTGACTCCTCTAACGAGGTAACAGATGGTACATCAGGAGATGAAGAGGCTGCTAAGTAAATATTTCCTAAGAAAACAAAGGCATAGTCTCTAACAGTGGGCACTGTAAGCCAACTACCAAGGGAAGTAAAATCCTTGACCATGGGTGAATATCTCCTACCTCAATTAGAATTAACTTCTAAAATCACCTCTGATAGTAAAATAGAAGCATGGATGTACTGTTCTCCCTGTTACATATGACAGTCTTGCAGAGACAAAGCAGAGTCAGTACAGAGACAGTACAATTACAGATCACAGACATTATAGAGGTAGAGCAGATACAGAGCGTCTACAGAACAGAGACAGAGCGGATACAGAGATAGTTACAAAGACAATAATAGATACAGAGCTAGAACCACAAGCAGAAGTAGAGTCAAAACTGGTGACAGAAGCAGAAGTAGATGTAGAGGCAGACAATCTGTTCTTCTCCTACAGAGCCTCTATAGAGGCCGAGGCAGAGCCTCCAGAAGATGAGAATGAAACTGATGAGGAAGAAAATGAAGTAGGCTATGGAAGTGCAGATGAAGAATTTCCTTTGATAGAGGATGATCTGGTTGATGTCCCTACAAAGACCTCAGAGGCCGAATATCTGAGGGTACTGGATGGAATGACCATGGTTCCGTTTGGGTTGGTCAATGGACCCCAAAGTATGGAGAATCAGTATAAGCAATGGATTAAAGGCGTAAAAATTAAGTTCACCAATGGCTCCTTTTGCCCTGACTGTTTAGTCCAAAGAGAATATGATGATGATGCCCCTGCCAACAGAAGCCCAAGCCCTCAAAGTCACAACCTCTAGCAGGTCCATGCTATGTGACATTCTTGAACGCATCCTCTGAAGATGAAGCCTTGAGTCCCGAAGAGGTTACCACTAAAAAAAAATCAAATAAGGCTCTAATACCCTTTCAGCAATTTAAATAGACCAATGAGTCATGTGTTCAGAAGGAGGACACTGGTTCTAGCGGGACATCAGACGAGAATACGACTCTCTTGAAGGAGTCATACCTCTACCCAGAAGCAATCCGTGGGACATTTATCCGTGAAGTGGAAGGTGAAAGACAAGTAACGTTCTTGGATACTAAGGGTACTGAACATCACTTGAAAGTGGGTCTCAATCTTCCAGAAGAAGAACTGGTGGTCCTTCGAGACCTACTCAGGGAGAACTTAGATGTGTTCGCTTGGTCCTACAAAGACCTAAAGGGGATTGATCCTATAGTATGTCAACATCACATTGATCTAGAGCCCGATGCCAAACCTGTAAGGCAAAGAAAAAGACGGATGAATCCTAATTACTTTGCTCTGGTGAAGGCTGAATTATTGAAACTCCTTGAAGCAGAGTTCATCTATCTCGTGGCTAACAGTGAATGGGTTTCGCCCATTGTGATAGTACCCAAGAA
This sequence comes from Lygodium microphyllum, assembly GCF_053477565.2. Classification (NCBI taxonomy): domain Eukaryota; kingdom Viridiplantae; phylum Streptophyta; class Polypodiopsida; order Schizaeales; family Lygodiaceae; genus Lygodium; species Lygodium microphyllum. Next base: position 32,414,988 of record NC_141143.1, on the reverse strand, counting down.
GAACGGGAAACTTTGAATATGTGTTGACTTTTGAAAGCTCAATTCGAAGACAAAGAAGGATCATTTCCCCATCCCTTTTACAGACCAACTGTTGGACACAGTGGCAGGTCATGAGCTGTATTCCCTCTTTGGATAGATTCAGCGGGGATATAACCAAGTTCAAATCGTAGAAGAGGACCAATCTAAAACAACATTCACCACGGAATGGGGGACGTATGCCTACAGAGTGATGCCATTCGAGCTCTGTAATGCTCCTGCCACCTTCCAACGATGGCGGCCTTCCAGAACCATCTGCATGATTTCATTGAGGTGTATATTGATTACTTCTGTGTCTATAGTTTGATTCGTGAGCACTCGGGATACCTAGAGCAATGTTTTGACAGATGCTGAGAGTATGGGATTTCTCTCAACCCCGATAAATGTGTCTTTGGTATCTCCTTAGGAGTTCTTTTGGGCCATATTGTCTCTGCACAAGGAATTGCAATAGACCCGGCAAAGATTGAAAAGATTGCCACCTTAATAGCACCGACAAACCTCAAACAATTGAGAGGATTTCTTGGCCATGTGGGCTGTTACAGAAGATTTATTGCACATTTTGCAACTAAGGTAGCCCCTTTGCACAAGCTCCTAAGGAAAGAAGCTGATTTCCTTTGGATGGATGACTGTGAAGAAGCCTTTAATACCCTAAAACAATGCATGATCCAGGCACCTATTTTACAGCCTCCTGATTAGACGAAGGAGTTCCATGTGCACACAGATGCATCAGTTGAAGGGCTAGGTGCTATCCTATGTCAAAAGGGCCCCTCCAAATTAGATCAACTGATATATTATGCAAGCTGAAAGGTCACTGATAGGGAACGGAACTACACAGTGGACAAAGCTTGAGTAATTGGCAATGGTGTTTGCACTGGAGAAGTTTCGACACTATCTATTGTCCACACATTTTAAGTTCTTTGTGGATCACGAGGCCCTATCCTTCTTGATGAACAAAGCAGACGTGAAAGGACGAATGATGAGATGGCTCCTTCTATTCCAGGAGTTCGACTTTGAGGTAATTACCAAACGTGGTCGTTCCCATGTTCTGACTGATCATCTGTCGCATATCCCACAAACTACAGACGAGGAGTAGGATGATCCAGACCTCCCTGATGCTTCCCTATTCCTGGTAGAAACTATAACCCCCTGGTATGCAGACATTGCCAATCTGCTGGCAACCCAACAGTACCCTCCTGGCATTTCTAGTCGGGAAAGGAAGAAGCTTATGTTAGAATCAGCCCTCTACACCCTGTTAGGCGGTGCACTATACAAGAAAGGAAAAGATGAAGTGCTCAAAAGATGTGTTGCAGGAGATGAGATTGGGATTGTTTTGAAGGCTTGCCATGATGAGCCATGTGGAGGCCACTTTGCAGGAGAAGCTATAGCTAGGAAGGCTCTACTAGTAGGATACTGGTGGTTCACCCTCCACAAGGATGCATATGATTATTGTAAAAGATGTGATGCTTGTCATCGAATGGGTAAACCCACCAAAACAAGTGCCATGCCATTGCAACCTATACTTCCTTTGAAGCTGTTCGAGAAGTGGGGCATCAACTTCGTTGGCCCAATTGATCCTCCCACCAGAAAAAAACAGAATAGATACATCCTGGTATGTACGGATTATGTTACTAAGTGGTGTGAAGCCGAAGCTCTAAACCGGGACGATGGTATCAGCGTGGCCATGTTTATGTATGAGAATATCATTACCCATTTTGGCAGTCCCCTAGAGCTGGTAAGTGACAGATGCACTCATTTCATGAATAAATTCATGGAAGAGTTGACAGAGCTGTATAAGATCCGCCATCGCAAGTCCATTCCTTATTACCCCAGAGCCAACGGCCAAGTCGAAGTCACCAATCGCATCCTCTGCTCAATTCTAACAAGGATGATTGCTGCACATCATCGTGATTGGGATGATCGACTTACAGAGGCCCTCTGGGTATATAGAACCTTCCATAAAGCAGCAGGATAGACCCCTTTTTAGCTGGTGTATGGTATAGAAGCTATTTTCCCTGTTGAACTGGAATTGCCCTCTTTGCGAGTGGCTATCAAAGAGCATTTGGGGGACGATGATTCACTGCAACGCCATCTCCTGCACCTGGAATGTTTGGACGAAACTCGCAGGATGACTCTATAGTGCATGGAAGCCACGCAAGCTCGACGTAAGGCTTACCATGACAACTTCATCAAGCACAAGGAGTTCAAAGAAGGTGATTTGGTCCTAGCCTATGATTCACGATTTGGCAAGTTTCCTGGCAAGCTTCAACAGCGATGGATGGGCCCATATAAGGTACTTTCTGTCAACCCTAATGGCTCTGTTCAAGTGCAGACCATTGATGCCTCTGATGATCCCTTTCCTGATTAATGGCTATCGCTTGAAGAAGTACTTCCCTCCTTGGGGATCTTGACAATCACGGTCACCTGATGCTTTCCCCTGTTGGCGTGGCACTGTAACTCTTATGATGCTACTTTTGATAGCTGTTCTTCAGCCACTCGTGATGAGGTGGATGCAACCCTCTGTCCCCTCAGCCCCACCTTCCACCCCTGATCTCTTATCCTCTATTTTCCACCAGCGGGAGTGGCGAGGTTGGTTCTGACAAATGGTATTTCTACCATTCCCTTGCTGAATTCGAAAAAAGGAAAAAAATATATATATTGGTCATGGGAGAAACGGACTTCGGTCCTTATCATGCCGACCTATTCTTCGAGAAAAGGTGGAGACACCCTCGGGAATAGAAGAAAAAAAAAACACAACAACAAAACACAAAAAAAGAAAAAATAATAAGAAAAGAAAAAAAAACTATTATGGGAGAAAATGAAGAAATTTCATGTCATAGCAGGCCTCGTTCCAAGAAAAGGCAGTCAACACCCTTGGGCGGGAAGCTAGCTGTGGAAAAGGTGGCAACACCCACCAGTCCAGAAAGTGGATTCATCAATTGACATCCCCAAGATCCAGTTCCGAAGCTGCCTCCCTTGGTACATTGTGTCTTGTGCCTTTCTGCAGAGCATTTGATAGTCCTCTAGGCAGACACCATGTCCTATGTGACACAACATTCGATCTGATGGCTACCTCCCTGGGTACGCCTCTTCAACAACGGACAACGCGATCTTCATCGACAAACAATCGAGTGACGTGAGCTTTCATCCTCACAGGATGGGGATGTGAGTATGGACTGCCCTTAGTATCTATCACAGAGTGAGACAGAGGGTGGGGTGAGTGACAGTCTTTTTCCTTCAACTCAAATGAGAGGTGAGAAGTGCAAATGGAGTGTTGCAGGCTAGGATGGGCCTCTCAATGCACAAAGCAGGATTTGTTCTTGTGCACTGCACTATAAGGCTCCCTGGCCTTCCTTCTTGCACTGTATGCCGGCACATGGCGGGATGCACAGTTGCACCATCAAATGCACACATGGCATACAACCTTTGCACAAGTGACCATGAGGATTACATCAAAGGGTTTCAGGACATGGCTGCCCTTCTGTATCTATCAAAAGAGTGTGAGATAGAGGGTGGGCTTAGTGTGACTGGAGTTTCTTCAATCAATTACCGAGAGGTGAGATTGAGGGACGTTACGACCTTTGGAGTAAGATAGGTTCTCTTTTCCCTATGCACCCATGGGGTGGGTTTCTGCCATCATCAGAGGACACGTCACCCTGTTCTATACACTGCACTACAAGGCTCCTTTGCCTTCCTCCTTGCACCTATGCCAGACGGGTTGGACGCACTGATGCACCATCAATTGTGCACCCTGGCATACTCCCTCTGCACCATTCCTTTGTCGCTTCCTAAACCGGGTGTGAGATATAGGTTTTCATCCTGATTTCCTCGAGTAATATTAGTCATGGGGCGAGTGACTGCTCTTTCATTCCATATGAGTGATTGTGAGTTGAGTGTAATATCCCTCGCCATCAACGAATTTCCTGCGCTTCCTTCAACCAGTTACCTCCTTGGGTGCTGCTGTGTGGTCCCTCCCATGAAGGATGTGTGTTGTGAAGATACCTTGGTACCTCCTCCAGCCGACAATGACAGTGGACGTGCCATCGACAGTCAACCTTGATTCTCGACAACATGGGCCAAGTGTTTCTAACCCTACACCTTCTGTTGTCAGTGACAATCATGTTTTAAGTGTGGGTTTGTTAGCAGTTGGTTTATTGTGTGGTACTAGGTCCCTGTTGCTCAGTCAACCCTATCCGTTAAGGTTTTAAGTGTGAGGACGCGTCCCTAGGCGTCTACATTGCATACCCCTTTGCATTTGCCTTAACGTGATAATGCATCTATGCATGCCCTGCTTTTACCTTGATGGGTTCCCTTCCCCACTCAACCGTCTATTTTTAAACCCCCCTGGGGCCGTTCCCTTGCAGTTTTCCTTAATTCCCTGATTTTGCTGTCCTTCCATGTGAACGTACCCTACGTTCACCGCAATTCAAATCCAACCTTATAGCCATGTTCATCCCTTGGAACAGACCATTTTTTCTTTTTACCTACCCCTGTTCCGACAGACAATTCTCAACTTATTAATTTTTTAAGTATTTTACGTAAATTGGACAGTTTTCCATGTGAACGCATCTTGCTTGCTTCGAAACTCTAATCTGATATGTCAGGCATGCCCTACTCTTTGTCCTTGACATTTTTTATTTTTACTCCCTATCATTCTGATGTACGGTTCATCCGTTATTAATTTTTGTGTGGTTTTCGAGTCTTTTTCATGCTTATTTTTCATAATTTTCCATGTGAACCTGTCCTATTTTCACCATAATTCCAATTTGATTTGCCAGCCATGTCCTACCAGCCTTCCCCCAAATTTTTCCTTTTTCCTCCCCCCTTTTTCAACTGTCAAATTGTAAGAAGCTGGGAATACTTAGAATACTAATAATATGCCATGTCACATTGACACTGGTATATAAGGAGAGAAGTTGTAAATTTTCACATCTTTTTGACATATCAATACAATTACAATCTTTCTCTTCCTTCTTGCTCCAAGCTTCCATGGCTTCTACATCTTTCCTGTCTTTCTCTCTCCAATTCTAGTCTTTCTCTCTCCTCGTCACTCTATTTCTCTCTCTTCCTACAGTCTTTCTCTCTCCTCTGCAGTCTTTCTCTCTCCTCTTCTTCTCTCCCTAGTTCTCTCTCTGACAAGTGGTATCAGAGCTTCAGTCTTTGATCCATTATTTTCTTCCATTTTCACTCTCATTTTTCTATTTCAAAACCAATTTCAGACAAAAATGGTACAAGACAGTGACTAGTGGAGTGCTGCAGGACAACTACAGTTAGCAATGACTACATCTAGAGTTATTCAAGATCAGATATGGCGGGTAAAGGCTTAAATGACTGGACGTCATCAAATTTCATGCAAAAATGGAGGTAACTAGGGTAAAGAATGGTTAACCGGGCTTAGTTACAGACTAAACTACAGTTACTTTTCAAAAGAGAGCTTCTCCTCTCTCTCCTTCAAGCTTTTGGCTGAAGCTTCCATGGTGGATGTCAAGAATCTTCACAAATCTCTCTCTCTGTGCTGAATATCTCACTGTCAAACCATGGGGTAAAGAATCTTTGTTGCCTAAGCTACAGGAGGAGCACCATTGTTGATGCCTGCTGCTGAAGACCAGCCCAGAACTGCCCGAAAAATGCGCCGCAAATTGCGCTGATCTTCCTGCTCTCTTCTCATTGCTGTGCTGCTCCAAATGCTCAGCTCACTGATCAAAGACTCTTAAGGCTTCATCAAACAATGGATTACATCAACTTTCAGCCCCAGGGAAACTCTCATCAGCCATTTCTCTGTTCAAAACCCTAATACACAGCAGGGCAGCCATAGCCACAGACATGGAAGCTCAAATTTCTCAAGATTTTGGACTTTCCCGACCTTCAAGGCTTCTCTAAAGCTGAATACAAGCTGGATAGACTTCAAGATTGAAGACATTGAAGAGATTTCAGCCCGTGCATGTCAATGAAGCTCAAATGGAAGGAATATTTTGGGGCTTTTCATCAGAGAGCTTGAATCTTTGAAGTTCAAGTGTTCAAGCAAGGCTGGAGTATTGATCTTTCAAAGATTTCATCATATTGAAGCATGTATGGACTGATTTCATGGAGGTTTCAAGCTTTATGTTGGATTCATGGTGGATTATGAAGAACTCTTGCATCAATCGGGTTAAAGCTAATATCCATCATCATTTTCAAGCTTAATGGAGGTATTTTCTTTTGCTAATCTCTGAAATCTCTCAATAATCCTATTGCTAATGGCTTTTCCACTTGTTGATGAGAGGTTATTGATCAATTAATTCACTGGATTGATCAATAGATAAGAGAATAGTATTAATTTTCTTCAATTTCAGCCTATTTCATTGAATTCCTTTTGATTCAAAACCATTACTCATCTTAGGTAACATTTGATCAGCTTGATGCATAACCTTGATCTGTTTTGTTGAAATTCTCTCTTATCCAAGCTGAGATATTGTAAAAGGGTAAGTACTAGCAATCAGTGAGTCACTGAATTGCATAGGTAAACCCTTCTCCCATCTCAAATTTTCTTATCTCAATCAATTGCGTCTCATGAAAGGCTGAATTGTTATTTTTCAATTGCATATCATGCTGATTGCTTAGCACACTAGCCTCTGCCATGTTGATATTCCCACCGAGGAAAAAGGTGGATGCCGGGGGAGATAGTGGGACAAAAGAGAGGTGACCCTCCCTCACTATCGAAGATCCCGAAGGGGTGCAACCAACCGACCCGGGGGGAACTTTGCCCACCTCCCGGTGATTCGGAGCCCGTGTAGGGAGCCCGTCCTGCCGTTTTATCCCTCACACAGGTACAGCGAGTGGAGAATTGAAGATTGAAGACTTTCCAACGACTCAAGTACCTATTGGAGTAAAACAGGGTAAAACAGGGCATTTTCAGGTTACCCACAGGGTATTTACAGGTGGATACAGGTACACCCTTTGATACTGAAGTACAGGTGCAGGTACTACAGGGTACCCATAGGTCCTATATACCCCTTTGCACGGTTTGGTAGCCTTTGGAGGTTACTTTCTTGCATTACAGGGTCAAAACAGGGCACTTACAGGTCTAAACAGGGTGCAGGACTGGACAGTTCAGACTCTCAAAGTCAGTTACAGAATTTTCTTTCCTAAACGTGTTATAGCGTGCTATAGCTCATCTTGAAGAGGGCATTGTAAGCTTTGATTCGCACAAAAAAGTTTTGCAATCGGAGTTTTCTAGCCAAAGTTATAGCCGTTTTACTGACAGGGGGTACTGCAGGATTGCACTAGTATGGCAGGGCATAAAGGCAAAAATAAGGTCCAGGAGGACTATGCACAGTAAATCAGGGATTCTATGATGGAAAGCACACTTCAAGAGAACCCTGAAGAGCCTCAACAAGGAGAGATTAGTATTCTCAATGACGCTTTGTGTGCCCATGAACTAAGACATAAGGAACGTCATGAAGCTATTTTGTCAGTAATGGAGCATATGATTTTATCATTTGGTCAAACAAAGTCTACAATGGAACAAATGGTTTTATCTCATGGACAAACAAAGTCTACGCTTGATAAGTTGATGGAATCAACTACCCAAACCAAGGCTTCCATTGATAAATTAGTAGAATCCAATGCTCAGCTTATGGCAAAATTTTCTCAATTGATGCCATCGCAAACAGGATCAAAAGAAGCTAATGAGAAGGCTTGTTCAAACAATGACCCTTCAATCCCACTTCAGCCATCCAACCAAAATGGTTATGGAGATGGAATCATTGGAAGAAGAGGTATTCCCAATAGTCAGTATGAAGTAGGAGAAGCTTCACAAAGGCATGATGACTATTTGGGCAGTTTGAACGGCGCCAATACTCAAGCTTTTGGACTGCATACTCAGCATTCTAGGGGTGCTTTACCAACAGGAAGATTACAGGGTAATTCTCAGCCACCTGTTGGAAGATTTCAATCTCATTTTGGGGGTTCTGTACTTAGAAATTCCGATCAGCCAGTTTTGGGACAGCAACCTTTCCATGATAGAGAGTTCAAGGATAAAATTGTTTTATCCAAATTCAATGGCCAGTCATCTTCACCATCAGAATTAGAGGAATGGACTTCTAAGATGGAGTCTTATTTTGACATATTTCCTAAAACTGATGACATGAAGATACATTTTGCCTCCCTCCACTTAGAAGGATTTGCTCACACTTGGTGGAGGTACATCAAGAAAGAGAATGTACTTATTGAGAATTGGGAAGCTTTCAAGGCACTTATGACTGAAGTCTTTGTTTCACCTCTTGAGAAAGAGAAGTTAGAACGAAGATGGTATAACTTGGAACAAAGGGGCCTAAGTGTAAGAGAATATACAAATCAATTTCTCAACTTGACCATGTATGTGGAAAACATCAGTGATGAGGCCAAGTTACACAAGTTTATGTATGGTTTAGAGCCATCCTTGTCAGCTGATGTTATGGCACAGAATCCTACTTCACTTTTCAAGGCTATTGAGCTTGCAGAGCGCTTTGGAAGGAAGTATAGGAAAGAGTCTTCATTTCAGCCAAGTTATGGACAGCCAAGGACTGTTTTAAAGCAAGGGCAAGTTGGTAACAATTATGGCAGCAATCATATGCCTAGTGGGAGCTTACGGATACCAACTTATCCCCCATTTAATGCTTCTAGGCTTTAAGGCAATTTCAGGACAGCAAACAGTCCAAAGGTTGAATTTAAGCAAGGTGACAATAAGCCTAAGTCTATTTCAGCCAATACAAATTCCAGAAATATTCCCATGGATCTTTATAAGGAAACAAAGGACAAAGGATTATGCTTCAAGTGTGGAGAAAAGTATACTCCTGACCATGCTTCAAAGTGTGTATACAAAAATGCCAAGCCAAAAATTCAGAGTATGCTAGTTCTTGAGGACCTTGAAAATGACATAGATGAAGTGAATGCAGTCCCAATCAATGCTGAAAATGAAGATTTCGAGGATGATGGTGGACAGGAGTACTTCTATGATCCATCTGACTCTTTTCCTTTTGATCCAGGCGGTGATATTCCATTTGATCCTGGTGGATTTTGTAATGAGTCACCTGCTGCCACTAATTGTTCTATCTCTATGGATGCTTGGACGGGATCTAAGAACCCTAATACACTTCGTATGAAGGGAAGCATATGTGGAAAGCCAGTGTTCATGCTGATAGATAGTGGCAGTACTCACAGTTTTGTCAATAAATCCATTTTGTACCAGTTGAATTGTGTTCCCACCGACTTACAGCAGCCCATTAGAGTACAAGTGGCTAATGGTGAAGAGGAAATCAGCACATAGATTTGTCCACAGGTTTCTTTGCAGATGGCTGAAAATTTTGAAGTCAAAGTAAACCTGATCACTTTGGAAATGGGGCCCATAAATATTGTACTTGGTTGTGACTGGTTGATGACCTTAGGCAGGATTACTATGGATTTCTCACAGTTATATATGGAGTTTTTCTCCAATGGACAACTCATCCGTTTACAGGGGATCCCTAGTAAATCTGATTTTCAGCTTATCACCATTCAACAACTCAAGAAAGAGTACAAGAAGCGCTCACAGATATTTGTATTGCATTTGAACAAAGAAACACAGGATCAGCCCAATAATTCAGCAAACCATCCAGCCTTGACAGCTCTTCTTGAGGAGTACAGAGATCTATTTGAAGTACCTACTTCATTGCCTCCTAAGAGAGCGGTGGATCACCCCATTGATTTGGAACCCAACTCAAAGACGATCAATAAGCCACCTTACAGACTATCAAAATGTGAACGAGAGGAAGTAGCCAAGCAAATCAAAGAGCTTCTTGAAATGGGATTCATTGAAACAAGTTCTTCACCGTATGCATCCCCAGTCCTGTTAGTCAAAAAGAAAGATGGATCTTTCAGAATGTGCATTGACTACATGGATCTTAACAAGATAAAAGTGAAGAACAGGTATCCTATACCCAGGATAGATGATTTGCTTGATGAGCTTAAGGGGGCTCGATTCTTCACGAAGATTGATTTGAGATCAGGGTATCATCAGATTCGCATGAGAGAGGGTGATGAGGTCAAGACTGCTTTTAGGACTGATCGTGGACTTTACCATTTCTTGGTGATGCCATTCGGCCTTACAAACGCTCCAGCTACCTTTCAAAGCCTGATGAATAAGATTCTACAACCTTTCCTCTTTCAGTTTGTCTTGGTATTCTTCGACGACATTTTGATCTACAGCAAGACTTTTCAGGATCATTTGTCGCATATGAGGAAGGTTTTTGATGTGTTGAGACATCATAGGCTTTTTGCTAAGGAGAAGAAGTGTTCTTTCATGCAGACTGAAGTGGAATACTTGGGACATATAGTCAGTGAAAAAGGAATACAGGCTGATCCCAAGAAGGTGCAATGCATAAAAGATTGGCCAACGCCTACCTCTCTTAGAGGATTTCTTGGTCTATCTTCATTCTATCGCAGATTTATAAAGCATTATGCGGCAATTGCAGCCCCTTTAACTGACAGGTTGAAGAAAGAAGCTTTTTTTTGGGATTCTCTTGCAGATAGCAGCTTCAACCAGTTAAAGGAATTACTTACCTCCGCTCCTATTCTTGTATGCCCGGATTTCTCTAAAGAGTTTACTATACAATGTGATGCTAGTGGCCGTGGCATTGGGGCTGTTTTGCTTCAGGAGCATGGAGTAATTGCATTTGAAAGCCGTAAGCTTACTGATAAGGAGATGGCCATGAATGTTTATGATCAGGAAATGTTGGCTATTTTGCATGCAATCAAGAAATGGCACCATTACTTATATGGCAGCCGATTCAGAGTGCATAGTGATCATCGTGTACTCAAGTATTTCCTTACTCAGTCAAATCTTACTCCAAACCAACGACGATGGGTAGCAACATTACAAAATTATGACTTTCACATCACTCATACAAGGGGCAAAGATAACATAGTGGCTGATTCTCTCTCTCGTATGTGGGCCTGCAAAGTATCAGCCATGACGGAATTACATAGTGATTGGATTGAAGAGCTACAAGAGGCATATCTCTTAGATGAGGAATTCAGCCAAATCTTTCAGAAATTACAGCAAGGTCTCATGGAAGAAAACTCGCACTACCAGCTTAAAAATGGTCTTATTTGGTGGAAGGGCAAGATTGTTATTCCTTCTACTTCTTCCTTCAAGCGAAAAATCATGGAGGAGATGCATTCTTCGCCTTTAGCTGGACACTTGGGAGTTTTCAAGACTTATGACAGGATCAGCAAGAGCTTTTATTTGAAAGGACTGTGGAAAGATGTCAAGGACTTCGTTATGAAGTGTATGCCTTGTCAGCAAAATAAGGATAGCACCCATAAGCCAGGAGATTTATTGCAGCCATTGCCTATTCCTACGGGTAAATGGACTCATATTACTATGGACTTTATCATTGGCTTACCTACTACCAAGAAAGGGTGGAATAGCATTTATGTGGTGGTTGACAGACTCACCAAAGCAGCTCATTTTATCCCAACAAAAATTCAGTTTACTGCTTCTCAGGTGGCCAACCAGTTTATGGAGCATATTTTCAGATTGCATGGATTACCGCAGGTGATTGTCCATGATAGGGACTCAAAGTTTATGAGTAACTTTTGGCAAGCGGTATTTACATCTATGGGTACCAAGTTGGCTCCATCTACGGCTTATCATCCCCAAACTGATGGACATACAGAGAGAGTTAATAAATGGTTGGAGACTTATCTTCGCCATTTTTGCTATGATGTCCAAACCTCATGGGATTCTTGGTTACACCTGGCTGAGTTTGCTTATAATAATTCCACTCATGCGAGCATAGGAGTTTCACCCTTTGAGGCTTTGTATGGTTACAAGGTGCCCCTATCCACAGTCATTTTTAACGAAAAGATCAACCCTCATGGGAAGGAAGAGTTGGATAGAATGCAGACCCTTCTTCAGCAATGCAAGGTGAATCTAAGGAAGGCTCAAGATCAGATGAAGATGTATGCTGATGAGAAGAGGAGGCCTTTAGAGTTCCAGGAAGGAGAGCTGGTTTTGTTGAAGGTGCCCAAATCCAAGTATTCTTCATTGAAAGATGGATCTAGTAATAAGCTTGCCCACAGATTCTATGGCCCTTACAGGATCCTTAAGCGGATTGGAGATTTGGCATACAGACTAGAGCTTCCCTCTTCTACAAAGATTCATAACGTCTTCCATGTTAGTCAGCTCAAGCCCTATTATGGTGATCCAGTGGATTTAGTTGATGAGCTGCCACCTATTGATGAAGATGGTATTGTTCAGTACATCCCAGAGGCTGTTATAGGTCAGCGTGAAAAGAAGCTTCGATCACATTCTATTGTGGAATATTTGATTAAATGGAGAGGTTTACCCTCTGAAGAGGCTTCTTGGAGACCTGATTCAATATTGGATGAGTATCCATACTTGAAGGATACATTGGTGGCTGAAGCCTATTGCTTATGGAGCTAGTATTGGTGCAGATTGGTTCAGGACATCACGCTGTTTTAGAACAGTTTTTGTCGTACTTCATTTTCAGAATTGAGCTATCTACATGAGCTTAAAGTACTCTTCAAGAGCTTCGTTTTGATATGTGGTACACTTCATTTGGACACTTCTATCAAAAGTTATGGCTGATTTGGTCCAGCAGGGACTGTTATTCCAACAAGCTGTCTACTTTCTTCTGGAACTAATTGTTGAAGATTCTATGGCTCCAATGGCTTCTAAGGTTCTTCAAATCATGTATATAGCAGGGTCCACTTTCCGTACTTTAAATTCAGCCCTTGTAATGATAAATTCTTCACTCATTCCCTATTTGTAAAGCTGTAAAACAGAGTAGTACTCTGTTCTATCCATCTTTTCTTTAGCTCTTTCTAGTTTTGTTTTTGGGGACAAAAACTTTTGGGAAGGGATGGATTGTAAGAAGCTGGGAATACTTAGAATACTAATAATATGCCATGTCACATTGACACTGGTATATAAGGAGAGAAGTTGTAAATTTTCACATCTTTTTGACATATCAATACAATTACAATCTTTCTCTCCCTTCTTGCTCCAAGCTTCCATGGCTTCTACATCTTTCCTGTCTTTCTCTCTCCAATTCTAGTATTTCTCTCTCCTCGTCACTCTATTTCTCTCTCTTCCTGCAGTCTTTCTCTCTCATCTGCAGTCTTTCTCTCTCCTCTTCTTCTCTCCCTAGTTCTCTCTCTGACACAAATGTTTAGTTATTAATTTTTCCGAGCGTTTTTTAATGCATTTTTTGTGTTTTTGCATGTGAACCCCTCCTAATTCCCTCGGAATCAACCTTGTGTTCATATGCCATTTTTTCGTTTTCCCATGTGAACGCGTCCTATCTCGGTCGAAACTATGTTTTGACATGATAGGGTTGTTGGCCAGTTTCTTTTGCACATTTTTCCTTCTTTCCACCCTGCATTTTGGCGAGCTGATTTTTCAAATTTAATCCCCCTATGTGTTTTTGGGCCTATTTTTTGTATTTTTCCCATGTGAAAGCCCTCATTTTCCTCCGGACACCCCGTCTTACTTTTCCATCATTTTCCCCTTCTCTCTCGGCCCATTTTTCCTTTTTACTGACTTTTGTTTCGATGAACAGTTTATGAGTTATTAATTTTTCTTTGTTTTTTCGTGTCCTCGTGTGCTTCGCCTTGAGCCCCGTCAAGTCCCACCACTGCAAATTTTTTTTACTTGGGTATTGACGTCCCTGCACCCTCGGGTCCCACCACTGCAAATTTTTTTTAACCCCGTCCCGCACATGCGCGTGGAATGGGGGCATGCCATCTTTCCCTCTCTTTTCATTTTTCCTTTATTTATTCATTTATTTATTAATTCATTTTTTAAAATTATTTTTTAATTCCCCCCCTAACGGTCACCTCCCCCCACATCCCAACCACCCCCTCTCTCTCTTCTTCTTCTTCTTCTTCTTTCTACTTTCTCTCTCCTACCCCTCTTTCTCTCTCCCCGACCCCTCCCTCTCTCTCCTCTCTCTTCTTGCTTCTTTTTCTTCCCTATCTTCCTCTTCTCTTCTCTTCTCCTCCTCCTCCTCCTTCTCTTCCCTTCCTCCTCTCCTTCCTCCCTCTGGTCGTGGACCTGCCCGCCCAGCTCGGGTCCTCCTTGGCCGTCGCCTCCTGACTGCATCACCCGCCCCGCTGCCTCCATCCCTTCCCACCCTCCCGCCGTCCCACCAACCCCTTCCCTCCCTAACCCATACCCTCCCTCTCTCTACACCCTCCTCCCCCTCCCTCCCCCCCAGGGGCGCCTTCACCACGTCCTCCCTCCCATTGCAGCGAGCCTTCCCTGCTCCCTCCTCGGCCCCTTCCAGCGTCTCCTCCAGCCACGGCCACCTCCAGAGCCACCGTTGTGCATCGTGGGCCACCTCCAGCATCGTCGTAGCCGCCGCTGAATCCGTCGTAGCCGCCGCCCTCCTCCTCCTCCTCCTCCTCCTCCTCCTTCCCACTAACTTCAGGTTAGTTAACCTTAATTAAATCACACTAATCTTAATTAGCTTACACTAACCTTGATTAGGTTAAACTAACCCTACTTTAGTTAGTCTAACCTCCCTAGGTTAAACTAACCCTAATTTAGTTAGACTAACCCTAACCCTAGGTTCCTTAGCCCTACGTAGGTTAAACTAACCCTAACCTAGTCAACTAATCCACATTTAGTTAGGCTAACCCTAACTAGGTTACACTAACCCTACTTAGGTTAGTTAACCCCCTAGTCAACTAACCCTACCTTAGTCAAACTAACTTTAGCCTAGTTACACTAACCCACCTTGGGTTAGTTCCCACCTTAACCTAACTAACCCTAGGTTAGTTAGTCTACCCTAGGTTAGTTAGAATCTGCCTTAACTTATATATCTGACTTTGACTAACCCAAACTAACCTAGTTCCCTATGACTAACCCAACTTAACTTGGTCTGACTTACCTAACTTACCCAGACTAACAGGACTTATTTTGACTTGATTTGACCTTACTTACCAAACTAAGCTGATTTTCCTGATTTAACTGCTTTAAATAATTTAAAAATTAATTTTCACTCAAAAAAATATTTAAAAAAGTATTAAATCTCCCTTCACTTTTTGCAAAATTTTGGAAATTTTTTAGCTAGAAAATTTAACCCCCAAAATTACAGAAAATTCCATATTTGCCAATTTATTCTAAAATTACCTTAAAAATGCAAAAAAATAATTTAAAATTAGAAAAAAATTCTAAAAAATTCAAAAAATTTCCACCCACCCCTCCTTGACCTTTTTACATTCATTTTTCACTTTAAAATATTTTTATATACGGTACCCCTATTTCAAACAATTCATAAAAACCAAAAGACCAACACACAAAACTTCACCATACAAATCCCCATCTTATTTTCATACCCTAAATTGTGGATATTTCCTAACTGGCTGAAATTTTCTTTTTCCTTCATCACCTATCTATATTTTATTATTATGCCTTTGATTAAAAACTAAAAACGAAAAAACCAACAACCACCCACCTACAATTTATTAAAAAACAAATCCAAAAAAACACACATAACTCTAATAACCACACATACTAACATAAATTAACCAAACCACATTTTAAAACCATCCCAAACACAAATAAAATTCAAAACAAATAAAATATAAAATTAAGTCAAAAAAATAATAAATCCTAATACAATAAAAACAATCTAATCATAAAAATCGACACACTCACTAATGTTTTTTCTTTGTTGTTCAGTCAGTGGTCTTTACTTTTCTTTTACTGGATTCATTCCGTTTGGGGGACTCTTCCGTACATCTTCAGGCCCTTGGATACACACCCCTTCCATGTATTTATTTTATGTGCTTAATTTATTTTCATTTCTCCCTAATCACAAATTCATTGTTAAAATGAACTCTTCATTTACCCACATTTTCCACGCACATTCGTGATAAACACACAATTTCATCCTAATAAAAATCAACCAGCCGTTCACTTGGCATGCGTTATGTGCGCTTAAGAGGCACTTTAATTTGTACTTAAAAATGAACCAGCTGTCCACAAGAGCATGCGCTGGCAAAAAAGTGCTCCACATCACTCTTAATTTTTAATTAAGGAATTTGCATTTAGAGACCCAATCTGGGCATCGAAGTCCGGGTTGCGCTACAGCACCGTTTCAACTTAATAATTTGTAATTAAAATTTTAAGAAGGAACCGTCGTTTTCTTATTAAGGTTTATCACTTAATAAAATGTCACCCATTGTTAATAATTTATTCCAATGAACCTTTCATTAAGTTAATTCCCCCTCACTGCACTTATTTCCCCTTTTTAATGAACTCGCTTCGTGGGATAGGCACGTCCAAGTCTTTAGTTGCCAGTGATGGTCACGGTTATGGTCCTGTCTTGATGTCCGTTTTTTATGGTAGTCTGATTTGTCCATGTGTTACGATTACGGATAGGATGTGTAGTTTTTTTTCTTTATTGCCTGATACGGGGATTTGGGTGCTTGCATATTGTATCGCATGAAGCTTTCAGTCGCATATGTGTAGAGGTCATGCCAAAATTTTTCTAGGCTGTGTATTGTCTGGGGTGGTACTTGGGTTAGTTATGTCTATATTTGTATGAGTGTCCTTGTTTTGGATTGATTCCTTTTTTATTGCCTTTTGGTTGTTTTGCAAGCATTCTTTGTGACTGTCTGTGTTGTGGTGTGTGTGTTTACCATCTGAATTGCCCCTCACGCTCCTCCCCCTATCCAGTATGTCCCACTAGTCAGTAGGCCAGATTACTCTTCTCTACTCACTTTTGAGCCTCTCATGAAGGCGGGACTCACAACTTTAATGGCTGCCTCCTTTCCATTGCTTCCAGAGGATCCATCGATGTGTGATGAGTTTTTGGCCTCCTACTGCAAGAAGTCGGGACTGGTCCAGGGTACTTCCATGACTTTGACACCTCGAGGCCTCGGGAAGGCTCTGTCTCTTCCCTCCAAAGGCGAACCCTTTGTTACAACTCGCCAGCTTTTCTCTAACGAAGAGATTTTGAAGCTATTACAAAAACAGACCAGGGAAATTCTAGATATTAAGAAGGTGATCAACTCTTCAGGAGTTTTCTTTTTTATGATCACTGATCCTGTGTGGAAGTTGGTCTGTCAGTTTATCGAAGACAAGTTTATGCCTGCAAAAACGCCATCCCATTACTTGTCCAAAGAGCTCTTTACAGCTTCACAGATGGTGTTAAAATGAGTAGCTATTGATTGGAGCACTTACCTACTCACTAAGATGGATCAACATTTCGTAAAAGTCATCAGGGGCAATGTTACCAATGTCACCTATGGATCGTATTTGTCTGCCTTCTTGACCTACTCGGGTTTATAGAAGAGTGTGCCTCCACCTCCTCCATCTGATCCAGTATCTCCTCCTCCACCTTTAGATGAGTCAGAACCAATTGATATAGAGGATCTGGATTCTCCTCCTCCCCTGGTCATACAACGCAAACGCTTGAAGCGGGTAGTAAAAAAAGCTCATTCAGTTCTTCCTTCAGTGCCCATTCCTGCTACCTCTGGCAGTGATCTCCCTGCTTATCTCACATGTAACAACCTATTCCGAGCACATCGAGAAGGTTCGTTGGACATATCCGTCCCCTCACTGAACAGTCTAGTCTCAGGAGATGCCATTTCTTTCCTATGTAAAGACATTCAGAGTTCCATTGAACTGTTAGTGAGACAGTCTATGTTTAACAGCTACACGCTTCCTTTTATGAAGAACTCATGCAGTCTAAGGACCAGTTGCACAGAAGCTCAATCAGAGGTCACTAGCCTCTTAGCGGCGAAGGAGAGGATGTCCAACGAAGCGCAAAAGTTCCAAACTCTCTTAGATGTCAAACTTTCAGCCTTACAGACTACTAATGACATAGTGGAATCACAAGCTTCCCAAATCAAGCAGTTGCAAGATCAACTGGCAAAGTCACGGTCTGTTCCTCCAAGCCCTAATGTTCCCTTGATCCCTTCTCTCTCAGTGCAGGACTTGGCAATTCTTCAGAGACAGGCTACCTTGTGTCCTCTCTTCCAAGATAAGGTGGAATGATTGCAGTCCAGGATGGATCTACTATGGTCTACATTTGAGCAATTCTAGGAATATGTTCCTCCGGACCATTCTTTCTTTGTCCACTATCAATTACAGAAGTTGGCCTTTTACATGAAGCTTTCCACGATGGATCTTCCTCTTCTAGAGGATGGTTGGAGTGGGGCTTGGTCTCCTAAGTTGCTGACAGAGGTGGTCCGTATGGTGTTTGAAGATTCTGTCTCACGAGCCGATACCATGTTGATGTCATATATGTATCTATGAGGAGACTTGTTGATTCCAGATGTAGTGGATATGTCTTGGTATGTGGGAGATGTGGTTTTACAAGCTCTTTTGTATGTCAACCATTTGGAGTTGCAAATAGATGGCATGTTTCAAAGTTACTCCTCCAAAGTGGCTACTTGCCCTGATAATTCGTGGCATTCGATGATTGATTCTGTGGTCCTGAATCAAAGACAGAACACCACTTCTACCTATATACAGAGCACTAACCAACTGAGGGTGGATCTCTTAGCTTATCTTTCCAAAAATAATCCATTTGATTCCATTTTTTTAATGCCTATCAGAGAAGATCTATCTTAGGTCCTTCTGTTCCTACCCTACTATATTACCAACAAATGGCTCACCGTTATGATATATATCTTTCCCTATATCAAACCAATTCCACAACCATCTTACACCTTCTTTTCCAACCTCAATCTTTTCCTCAAATTCTCATATTTACATATTGCTCTTTTATCGAAGATAGAGTATTTTCCCCTTCTCCACCATGCCCTTCTCCATCCATTCATGTACCTTCTACCTTTCCTATTTATCAATTAACACCCTTCCTAAGTGATTCCCTAAAATTTTCAGGTACTCCTTTAAATTATTCCTCCTTTTATGATTTTTCCTACCCATCTCTTCATCTACTTTTACTTATTCCACTTCCATCTCTTGCCACTTCTATCTCTCTCTTGGGAGGTGCATCCACGACCTAAGAAGGATTATTGAGGGTTATTATGAGAGCATTGTAGTGAGGATATGATGTACTATGGATGGAGAGAGAGAGAGTCGGAGATAGTCAAATCTATTGAAACAGTGTAACGGTATATGAGAGATTGAGAAAGAGAATTATGAAGATATTGAAGATGAATAATATGTGATTGATTTCCATTCAAAGATGGTGTATTCCCTTGTGTTGTTTGTTCTATTGATGGATTTTGTGAAGATGTTGGAGAATATGGTTGATTCTATCAAATCGGTGGGAGAAATCTACTATGATGCTGCATGAAGAATTGCTGTTTTCTTTGTTTTGATGATCAAAAGAATGAGATAAAAGCTTGTTGATGTTACAAGATAGATTTTCTTGCAAGAGAATTCCCTTTTCCTTGGTGTTCCTCTTGGGGCTCCAAACTCTTGTTACATTGATGTTATTATTATGTTGCAACCTCTACTTCGATGTTTGATTATCTTGATATTGTTTAGACTCGTAAGCCTTTCACATGACCTAAGTTCAATTTCCTTTTGTCTGGATATACATAGTTGGATTCTGCCACTCCTTATATTTCCTTGGCTCTTCTCTAAATATTTTCTCATTATATCTATTGTTTGGCATAATCATTGGTTCTCTAACTTCAAAATGTTGAAATGGCCTACTAGATTTTGAGTATACAGAAGAATCCCTTCATGACCATCTCCAACAGCTTCCTCTCATAGGATCCACAGGATACAACTTCCCATCAGTCCCTAGATCAATTTTCTTACTACCCTTTGATCTCATTACTTCCAAACCACTCAGTGTGTGACCAAACACCTTGTTTCTTTTATGAACATATATATACTCATCATCCAAATCCATATGGAGGTGGTGTAGACATTTATAATTATCAATTCTTGTAATCAAGTTGCCAAGAGGTGATCCAAGATTGCAATGGAAGTAGTCTCAAGCAACAAGAGGTGATCCAAGCTTGCAATGGAAGTAGTTTACAATACCCCAAAACAAAAATTTGAAAACTAAGGAAAAATATTTTGAATGAGTCATTGGCTTGTAAAGGAGAGTGGCAAGGAATTAAATGTGACAAGCGCATGTGATGCCTTCGGGATTTGTTACCAATGAATGATAGACAATGAAAGTACCAAGGTACAAAAGAGAAAAATTTTCCTAATATTTTAAAATGTTTAGATAACATTTTTATTAATTTTTTTTAAATAATAATATGTTTTATGAATTGTATCGCACTTTCTCCCTCATCCATTTCTTACAATGCCAAAAAGTAATCTCAAATCTCCCCTTATACATGAGACAATTATCGTAAAGAGTTCATGAAAATAGGATATTACTGGTTGATTGAGGAGGAAAATAGGATATTACTGGTTGATTGAGAATGCCTTCCTTCTAAAGAACAAAGAATGATCAAAATGCTTTTGAAACGCACATAATATTTGTGGCCTTTCATGTGAATGAACTCTTGTGCAAAAGCGTACATGCAGATGGATAAAAGCAAAAGCATGTCTACGTAGTTGAGGATCTTGAAGTTGAGATGAAGGGATAACTGTGTGTTGTTGGAGGCTCGATGGTTCAGGTTTAGAGGAGAAACTCGGGGAAGTTGCTATATGTATATCATCTACATCACATGCATTCAAAGACTATTTATAAATATCCTTATCTGTGAATTTTTCTTAAATAAAACATAATCCTTTTCTATTCAATTTGTAAATAACCCCTTTATATTATACTCTTCTATATGTAAAAAATATTTTAAATATGGTCTTAAAAAATTACCTTATTTTGAATCCACATGATGCACACATATATTCATGAGTAACTTACCCGAGAGGAGAAATGGGGTTTGTTCATCATATTTCTGGGGTGACATGAACATTTTGGCCCTGTGTTATTCATGATTGAGTGTTATAATATCCAAGGTACACGCTCGACTTTCTTATATACGTAATATTTATATGGTGAATATTATGTTGGCGTAGAGAGAGAATATATGAGAGAAAAGAAAGAAGTAGAGAGAGAGAGAGAGAGAGAGAGAGAGAGAGAGAGAGAGAGAGATTGATAGCACACTAGGGACTAGAAGATGGGCTAGTGGAGCTATATTATTGACAAGAGAAAGATCCTTTGTTACACATAAACTAGCTCTTACTTGTAGATCTTGGAAACAAGATCATGGTTCCTTGCACGCTATACAACCCACTAACACTTGCACAACTTGGAAGTTGGGACCTTTTGATCCTTCTTGAGTCTCCTTCTCAAGAGGAACACAATATATACAATATGTGTATGGAGCCCCAAGAGCAACACCAAGGAAAAGGGAATTCTCTTGCAAGAAAATCTATCTTGTAACATCAACAAGCTTTTTTATTAGGTTTTATATTATCACAATGAAGAAAAGAACACTAGGTACAACAAATCTTCATGCAGCATCATGTACATCTCCCACGGATTTGATAGAATCAACCATAATCTTCAACATCTTCATAAAATCCATCAATATAACAAAGAAAGCAAAGGAATACACTATCTTTGAATGGAAATACATCACATAGTATTCATCTTCAATGTCTTCATAGTCTTCCCTCTCAATCTCTCATATACAATCACTCTGTTTTAATAGAATTGGCTATTTCTAACTCTCTCTCTCTCTCTCTCTCTCTCTCTCTCTCCATCAATAGTACATCATATCCTCACTACAATCTCTCATAATAACTCACAACAATCCTTCTTAGGTCGTGGATACCCCTGCCAAGAGGTGTGTCTAATATGAAGAGGCACCAGAGCCACTACACTGTCCTTTCGTAGCTCACCACTGTCACTTCACTCCAGTCTTTACTTGAGTCTTCAGCAGCTACTTCTTTGACTTATTTTAGCTCTTTTGCACTTGTATTCACCTCTTTCCAAGGCTAGAAAACTTTCCCAAGCTACACTCTCATCCATCAGAACACATACAGAAGGTCTATAGAGGCTCATCAGAGAGTTACAGAAGGTCAACAGAAAGCATTAGAACCACATAACTCATACCAAAACCATTCCAAACCATAAAAAACTATTCAATAAGTTTTCAAACAATCTCAAACCCTATCAATCAATACCCCATCCCTCCTTATAGAGAGAAAAGAGAACAAAACAGAAGCTCAACAGAAGCAATCAGGACCAATCAGAACATCATCAGAACTTCACATATCTACTAATAAACATCATGAGCTTAATAAAACCATTCCAACCTATCCAAAGCACTCTCAAACCACTTCCAAACCAATCAATCATCTCATAAAATCAACCATTCAGCTATCAAAAACAACAAAAATCAGCCAAAAAACAGGTCATTTCAACACTCAACATATCCCCACACTTAATAAGGAAGCGCCCTCGCGACCCAGGAAAAAGGGAATACAAGTTCATTCAAAAGCTCAACTTTGATCTTCAATAAATCTTCAAAAATAGTCCATCCAACCATGACCCCAACTTATAACCTGTATCTGATATAAAAATACAACGAAAGAAAAACCCTTTATACATTAACACTTCTTATCAAACTGGAAATCACAACAAACTTAAAAAGGATATAAGAGGTTTCTTCTTCTACTACATCATCATCTTCAACTATCTAACTAGCAACACCATCACCACAATTCTCCAAAAATATAGCTCGCACGAAAGTAAATCGAATAGGAAACCACAACGATCTTATTACATAAATTAACCCACAACACAAACACTACACACAACACAACCATCTGAATGACTCCTCCAAAAAGAGAGTTTTATCATTAAAAATCATCCACCATACATGGCAAAGGTATCAATGAAGATGATCCCTCTTGAAAGATTGGTGATTTTGAAAATGATCCATGGATAAGGATTCATCTACAAATGTCTTGGGAGGATTCTGAAAAAACTGAAGGTAGCACATGCTTTCCAACAAGACAAGGTATTTGCTAAGCAAACAGAGGGCATGAAAGTACAATACATTCAATTGCTGGGAATCAATGCTCACATTGACATTGATGCACAACTTTGGAATAGGCTTTGAATCATTATGAGAATGCCTATCCATATATGCCAGGTACCAAGTAAAATGAGCAGTTAAGCACACAAAAGGATCTGCAGACTGAGAATACTACTGAGCAAAATGCAGATAATTCTGATAAGCCTGACTAGCACTTATCCATTCTCCTGGGATCAATGGCCAATTGATTTGAGGTCCAGTAAGGGAATCATTTGAACTCCAGCCTCTTCTTCAAAGAATCTTTTGATCAAAACCTGGATACCCACTAACCAACAGAGGAGGATTAGGAATAGAAGTGTTAGGAGATGGAAGGGGGACTAATGAAAGAGGATGAAGTGATGGATAGGAAAAATCATAAAATGAGGAATGGATTAAAGATGGATTGGCTGAAAATTGAGGAGATTCTATTAAGAAAGGTGTTAAAAGATAAGTAGGAAAAGTTGATAGAATGTCAAGGGATGGGGAAGGACAAGGATTAGGAGGTAGAAAAACTTGATCTTCAATAAAAGAACAATGGGTAAAAATAGGAGTTTGAGGAGATCCTTGAGGTTGGAAAAGAAGGGGTAAAATGACTTTTGGGTTAGATTGAAAAAGGGAAATATAAGCGTCATACCTATGAGCCATTTGTTGATAATGAGTTAAGCATGGTAAGGATGGACCTAAAGCTGATCTACGATGATAGGCTTCAAAGAAAGAAGTATCAAATGGGGGTTGGTTGGAGAGATAATCAAAGTTTCAAAGAAATAATAAAAATACGAAGGGGTGTGCTTTTTGGGGAAGAGGTGGGGTGGAGTGCACGAGTGGTTATCTGCCTCTTTCCCTCCCTCTCTCTTGTCCAATCGCATACTCTCCTTTTTGGTGATGCAAAAAGTTTTTCTCTCTCCTCTCTCCTCTATCTTTTGTGCAGAAATTCTTCTTTTCCCTTTTTTTATTGTATAATGGTTGAAGCTATGGATGAAGATGATGAAGATAACGAATTGGTTCATTATTAAGTGAAAGATTTATGGTTTCTTTTTAGTTTTGAGATTAATGGCTCAGCCATATGCATAGATTTTGCACGCTTCTACCTTGGTTTCATGTTCATTTTTTGCTGTGGGAGGATTGCTGTCATTTTGGTGCGCAGCCAGGGAAGAAGCTAGTCTCAAGTTTTGTGAAGAATTGCAAACACAAAGAAATACAAGTCCAAAAGTTTTTGTGTTGTAGAAGAATCAAGAAATAAGGCCTCCCTCAAATGAGGGAATATGGAGAAAAGAAAAACTAGGAAATCTCATGGGGTGTAAGAGGCAAATTCAACAACAAAAGCATGCTAATTGCAAATACTAGGAAAAGAAGAATGAGATGGAGAAGCAATCATTGGATTCCTCACGACCGATCTTCATGTCCCTATGCCTCATCAAATAGAAGAGCAAAGAGAAGCAAAATTAGTCCAGGATCAGGATGTAAAAGAAGCCAAGGAAGGGGGAGAACCACTACATAAGGTCTTCCACCCAACGCAAGGTCATGAACAAGCATGCAGACTCCTCTCAGTTCTATCAAAGACAATCTATGTTAAAGCATAAGTAACAGAGGCACAAGAAGAAAAAGAAGATGAAAAAGAAGGGAAAAAGGAGGAAAATAAGCCGGAAGGGAGAGCTCAGAAGAGACGAGAAGAAGAAAAGACCGACATAGGGGAGGGGTCGACTGTGAGAGACACAGAGAGAAAAGGAGGTTCCCATGCACCTTCATGCCACGCCCCCCTGTTGTGCAGGGCACCCCTCCCTCGTTCGCCTCCCTTCCTTCGTCTTTGTCTTCTGCTTTTTCTTGACATGGATACGAACACAGACAACAACAAGAGATATTGAGAGAGAGAGATGTCTCAATTGCATCTCCCTCTCTTTCATGCCACCCTACCTCACCTCACGCAGTCCAATTCCTCATTCAGATAGCCCGATCCTTTCCTCCTTTTCCTACGCTACTGAAGATGCTGCCTCGTAGAGGTTTATCAGGGGGATTCCATGGCTTCTACTTTGCTTCGTCTCCTGAACTACCCATCAAGCTATAATCTCAGTCTGTTGAGAGGAACAGAGTAGGTCCCGCCATCACCGCCTAGAGAGAAGGTCCCATTTGGGAGGAGACCGTTTCTCCTCCTCTCGAAGGATACATAGGCTTTTGGGGCCGGCTAGTATTGCTTCTTCTTCAAGGAGAAAGAAAGCGCCGGGGGAAAGAGTAGACCCAATAATGGAGAGCTTCCATTTTAAATGTGAGAAGAGAGAGAGGGAGAGGGCAATTTGTGCTGGGATTGGAGGTCGCTTAGGGGGGGGGCTGGTAGGCATGCACTGCATGATGAGGGTCTGGTGGTAGGGCTGCTTCTTCATGGACCATGCCATTTTACAGTTGATGCTGCTGTTCCCGACTCTGTTACTGCGGTTCCTAGTGTTGTGATGTTTCATGCCATGGATGGGTCTGCTGGTCTGCCTGTCAAACCTTGGGCCCTTATGCACAGAGGCAATTCTGCGTTCTAGGTTGTCTGTGAGGATCATGATGTTTAGGAAAGGAAATGCAAAGAACGAAGAGAAGGGAAGGGAAGGAAAGGCAGAGAATTAAGGAAAGAAATGACGAATTGAAGAAGTTTTCATTTAGGGAAACACACAGAATGGACTGAAGAGGAAATGAGGTGACTGGGAAAAAGGAAAAAAGAATATTAAGAAAAAGGAGGAGGAATCACCCTCCCTTTGCCACTGGCCCCATCGCACATATGGATTGACATGCTGCACCCACTCTAGTGGCATTATTATCTTCATCAGCATCAGCAAACCTGGTCATGCTACCTGCCTTTCTCCTGGATGCCTGCTACACATTCCTTCCCTGCCGCCTTGCTCTCATTATGAAGAAGAAGAAGATGTTGAAGAACAGATAGTTCAGTCCTTCAACGGCTACTCCTCTCCTAGTCCACGGTGTTGCCTTCTCCCCTTCGTTGACACCCTACATCTATGCCTCCCTTTCAACTATAAAGCAACAAAGGCAGTAGCAGCATATTCAAAAATGTATTATCTACTTTACAATGGGGGAGCGACAGAATTTTGCATCTCTTGGCTTTCCACAAGAAGAAGAAGTACCACACGGATACAGAGATACAAAGAGAGAGCATGTAAGAGGTTGAGGATGGTGAAATGCAGAATCGAGAAAGCAACGAGCACAAGATTTCACAGTCCTCCCTTGACTCCTTCACCGATCCATACGGACAACACTAACTTCGTAGTTGTGCCTGTGGATGCCATGAGAAAGCTCTCTATGCTTTGCTGTTGTTCTGTCGTCTCATCATCCCACAAAACCCAAAAATCAGCACAAAATCAAATATCGAGGGAGAGAGAGAGAACGCCCTTGACCACGAGGAAGTACAAGGCGCCGTCATTGCGTTGTGGTCTTGCGGAGGTAGAGGATACGGAGGAAGAGGATGCTCTTGGCAAGGCGTCGAGGCTGCAACAAATCCCATTGTATCTTCTTTTCCCTCAACCCTAATGAAGTACCAAATACCCTAACCGTTAACTTTTAATGAAAAATAAATAAATAACATATTTAATTTACTAAAACACTTTATAAAAAAACAAACAAAACAAATGCATTGCCTCTCAAATGAATCTCTAAGCATAATCCCTTTGAGACCCCTTGAAAGTACCTCCATGTCCTTTCATAGTCCCTTCATCCCCCTCCCTTAGCCTTAGCAGTACCACACTATCTCTCTCCACCATGGCACCATCTTTATCCTCCTTTATGGTGGCCTTTCCCTACTCTTCACCTCTCCATCCTTGCCAATATCTTCCTCCCCATTGCTATCTTCCTCTCTTTTAAGAGACACACATCATCTTCATTTCCCTTTCTCTTATGATACCCTCTTAATAAAGTCTATGGCTATACTTTCCCAAGGCTCATTGGGAATAGGTAATGGCTTCAGTAAACCAGGTGGTTTATGCCTATTATACTTTACTTTTTGGCATATCTTGCACTCGTGGACATATCTTTCAATGTTAGCTCTAAGAGTGGGCCAAAAGAAATATCTTTCCAATGCTTGAGTAGTGGGTAGAATACCCCTGTGTCCAGCATATGGAGATGCATGTGTTCCATCCATTACCTTCTGTCGCAATGGTAATGCTATAAAAATTGCTTGATGATGATATAAATAACCATCTTGAATCGAGTAAGGTATAATTGACTGACCAGAGTTAAGATGATCCCATATGGTTGAGAAGTCAAGATCAATTGCATGTATTTTGAGTAAATGCATAAACTTGTTATGGTAAATAGTTATGATTGCATTCACTTGAGGTCACCGTGATAGAGCATCTACTATTACATTCTTAGTTTCAAATGTATGAAGGATTTGAAAATGAAACATAGATAAGAAAATTTCCCAGTGCATCTGTTTCTCTAAGAGCTTCTTCTAAGTGAGGAAGTACCTTAGACTTTGGTGATCCATTTTAATAAAACAATCTGCACCAAGTAAATAGTGTTTCCATACTAAAAGAGCATGTACCACTACCATAAGTTCTTTCTCATATACTGGAGCATGTAGCTCATTATCCTTGACAGGCGTCGGCTCTAAAATGCTATTGCATGATGCTATTGGTTAAGCAGAGCTTCAATGCAATCCCTAGAAGCATCGCAATGAACCTCAAAATATTTTTGAAGATATGGATCTATGAGAACTGGTTCTTGAGCCACAAGAAACTTAATTCTTTCAAAGGCTTGTAGTTTCCTTGATCCCCAACGAGAAGGCATACACTTCTTAGTAAGGTCATGTAGAGGAGATGCAACATACACAAACCTCTTATGAACCTCCTGCATTATGAACATAGGCCTAAGAAACTTCAAACTTCATGTATAGAAGAAGGTGTAGGCCATTAAACAATGGCTCAAATCTTCTCAGGATCCACTCTCACCAGATTGCGAGAAACAATATGGCCCAGGTAATGAATTTTCAAAAGGAAAAATTCACTCTTCTTAGCATTGACCTGTAGTCTATGCTTGCAAAGCTCTTGAAAAACAATAGATAGATGTTTTCTATCCTCCTATTTAAACTGTGAAAATATTTGAATGTCATCAAAGAAGAAACCTGTGAACTTTGAGTGAGGTTTGAAAATTCTCTCCATCATTCGATTGAATGTGGCGGGTGCATTAATCAAACCAAATGTCATGACTAAGAACTCGTATAGTCCAAATGTTGTATGAAAAGATATATTATGAACATCTTTAGGTGTTATCCGTACCTGGTGATAGCCACTCTTGAGATCAATGTAACTAAAGATACTAGCCCCTTGCAACTTATCTGAGATATCATCTATCCTTGGGATAGGAAAACAATTCTTGATTGTGATCTTCAATCAAAGATCTGTAGTCTATGCACATATGGAAATAAACATCTTTCTTTTGAACAAGAATCGAGGGCAGTATGGAGAAGAGCTAGGTTGAACTAACCCTTTTTGCAAAAATTCATTTACTTGTTTTAGGATCTCCTCTTGCTGACTTGCATTTACTCGATAAGGCAGTTGGTTAGGTGGTGAACTGCCTGGGATACGATCATTGTGTGATCTTCCGTGCGCTTAGGAGGTAACTCTTCTGGGAGTGAATCACTAAAACAATCTTCATATTATTTAACAAAATTATGTCTGGTTTGATCAATTAAAGAGAGGGGTTCTTTTAAAGTTTGAGACTTAGAAGCATTTGTTGGTATTATGTGCTCATTAGAGACATCAAGTGCCCTTGAGTCATTAGCTTCTTTTGATTTTTACACAAAAATCATGTATGCAGAAATAGCTTTCTTCGTTTCTTTAGAAATGTTAACATGACTAATCATTGGCACAAGCCAATCTCCAGCATCAGCAATGCATACTATGTTCTAACACTTGAATTAAAATGCAAGGGTCTTTTTAACAAAATTGAGAAGAGGTATAATCTTGTAATGCGAAGGCATACCTAAGATAACATCACAGTTACCAATGGATGCAAGTAGAAAAGATTATTGGTCATGGTAATCCCCAATTCTAATATTAAACTTCCCTTTGATAGGAGTAGAATTTGTTATAAGTCCTTCAAATTCCGCGAACCTGATCCAATTGGTGTTTCCAATTGATCCAGTGGAATTTGTAGTCTTTCAATAGTATTTGTTGATTCAAAATTATCTGTGGACCCTAGATCAAAGAGTATCAAAACTCTTTTGGTTGTTTAGTGTCCCTCAACCCTTTAAGAGTTGTATTTTCTTCTCATTTGAATGAGTACTAGCTTGCACATCTAGAATAGAATTTGAGGATGGCAGAAGAGGAACTTAAACCACATTTTATTCCTTTCTTTTGTGAGGACAATCAGGCTTCATATACCCTAACTCACCACAAATAAAGCACCTTTCTTCCTCTTTGTACTTTTGTATCTCAGAGGGTGAGAGATACTTGCGCTTCTTCTTATTACCCTCTGGCTTTGAATATTGGTCATGGGTAAAGATAGGTGTTCTTTTATTAGTCGTGTCTCTCAGTTGATCATGGAGATACTCTTGTCTAGCTCTATAAGATCTCATCTCCAACTTTCGAGATGTATCAGGTGTGTGCAAACTTTCATCTATGATGGCAGACTCCATCATGAGAGATAGGGTTTCATGTGGATATACCTTCATGGTTTTGTGTAAATGAGGGAATAGGCCAGCTTCAAACTTCCTTTTCTTCTCTTCATTCTGATCTCCATGAAAGGAGTAGCCTTAAGAAGAGTAGACCAAAAATTTTCCACATAACTAGTGACCTTCTCATGCTCTTTTTGGCCTAGCCAATCCCACTCTTTCTTGACATCATCCTCAAAATCAGGAGGCAAAAACTGAGCATAAAACTTTTTCTTGAACTTTTCCCAAGTCGTAGGTTTCTTTCCCTCCAAAATGAGAGTCAACCACCAATTGCTAGTGGTATCTTTCAACTGCATGCCTACATGCCTGGAGCTTGGGCTTTTCTGAGAGATTAGCATAAAAAAAAGCAACTTCAAATTGCCTAACAAATGCTAACTCCTTAGTAGGATCTCGCTTACTGGACTAAGACTCAAACTTTATGATCTTATCCCCAGACTTGAAAGTATTAGTCTTCTTAAGCTTGCTCCTCTTTTGTCCATTTGCGGATTGCATGAGACTTAGAATCAAGAGAGTAGAAACCAGAAGATGATGTGGAGGAGGAGGAACTTGAGCAATTAGGGGAGTAGCTGGTTGCTAAGGGAGATGACTCCCTCCTTATCCGCCTCACTCAAGGTGAGGTCTTTTTTCTCTTCTTGACCTGAGAGTCCTTCCTTCTAGGAATCTTCTCTGCAATTGGATGCTTTGCACCTTCACCATCAATTGGTGCAATAGTGTTTCCTCCAGTATCAACATCTTTTGGAGGATTCGGTCCTTCATAAGTAGCTTCTTCCCTTGCCCTTAAGCCGTCAATCAATTGACGTACTTTGGGAATTTCCAACAAGGTATGGTACTCTATCAATTGAGCTTGTAATTGCTTACTTGTAGGTGCTTCATCATCAGTTGCCATCTTTACCTTCTTCTTGCAAGGATTGCCTTTACTTTGAGAAAACCAAAGAGACCTGCTCTGATACCACTGTTATACTATCCAAGATACACGCTCGACTTTCTTATATACTTAATATTTATATGGTGAATATTATGTTGGTGGAGAGAGAGAACAAATGAGAGAAAAGAAAAAATTAGAGAGAGAGAGAGAGAGAGAGAGAGAGATTGACAACACACTAGGACTGGAAGATGGGCCAGTCCCCCCCCCGCTTGTGGAGTTATATTATTAACAAGGATCAAGCTCCTGCGTTACACATAAACCAACTCTTACTTGTAGATCTTGGAAACAAGAGCATGGTTCCTTGCATGGTATACAATTGGCTAACACTTACACAACTTGGAAGTTGGCACCTTTTGCTCCTTCTTGGGTCTCCTTCTCTCCTACACAATATGTGTAGGGCTCTCCTCTTGGAGCTTGATTTTAGTAGAGTTTCCGAAGCACTTGCACTTCTCTTCTCCTCTTGGAACTTGATTTTAGCAGAGCTTTTGTAGCACTTGCACCTTCTCTTCTCCTCTTGGAACTTGATTTCAGAAGAGCTTTCGTAGCACTTGATTTCAACAAGGCTTACGCACCACTTGCACCTTCTCTTCTCCTCTTGGATGCATGCAAAGTGATGCTTCCTTCACCTCTCTCACACCCAAGGAGAGCATCCTCTTTTATAGGCTTTCAAGATCATCTCTTCTTCGAGAGAGACTTGAGTTGATCTTCATGCAAGATTTGGTTGTTCTAGAAACTCTACAGCACCAATTTCAAAATATCTCTCTATGTGTTGCTCATATGAAAAAGCGCCCAACATGAAAGCTGTAGATCTTGTTGTTTTGGATAACCTTAGTGGGCCGTTTTTAGAGATCGTCTTTCTATTGTGATATATTTTAAAAATGGATTCACCATGTCTTTAAAGAAAATAGCTTCTTAAACTGTATTCTTAACTTGTGCTCCATGCAACCACCTTGAGCCATAGATAAGGAGACTTCATTAGATTGCCTTGGGCCTCAACCTTAAGATTGAATTCCACACAAAAGCTTGTGTCATTTTAGAACTTGGAAAGAGAAAATGACTTCTCTTCTCACTTCTAGATTCTCACGTCTCTCGTCTTTCTTAGTGAGAGAATTCCCTCTGTCATCTTTCTTAATGAAAGAAAATACCTTAAACCTTGCCTTGTAAGGGAGAGGATGACCCCAAATGAATGCAATGCTCATTATACACAAGTAAACATTCCCAGGTGTCCCCGGATGCACACATAAATATATTTACACAGTGCTAATGCATTTCTTCTTCTTGGAACTTAATCCATCTTCATTTATTTGTAACTCCTTGGCTCTTTTGTACACTCTTACACTTGGCAGACACTTCTTTCCCCCTTCATAACTTGTATTGCATATACCAAATATCCCCGTGATAGTGCTTTGATCACCCCATTAAGTGATGCACTATGAATATTGGTCTGTAAATAGTCTCATGGCCATGCTAGATCATCATAAACACTTAAAGAAAAGTGAGTCTTTAATTTATTGGCATAAATTTATTAAATAGAGAATGCGTAATAAGCAATCAATTTACTGATATTGACAGTGACAAGCTGCGAAGCTTTTTGAGGCAATGTTTTGGTGAATCCCAAGTCAAGAATTAAGTTTTGAATGGGGACTGAGGGTCTTTTGTTGGTCCCTGTGTTTGTCATGATTTTGGAGCTTCGGTGTTTTGGGTTAAGAGAATGGCTTTCTAGTATGGTTGAGAGAGGAGTAGGTCATTGAGTATGGAGGAGCTTACATGTTATTTGGAAGTGTGTACTTGAAGGAGCTGTGTTTGCAGGGACTACAATCAAATTTACTACTAGGGAGAGCATGGTTGTTAGAGTTTGGATATTAATGAGGCCCCATGTGTGCTTTGTCAAGATTGTGGGAGAGAAGGAAGCAGTCTCACTTGTAGCTTTCTCACTTACACAATGGGGGAATGCACACAAAGGTGGAGGCTAAAAACATTTTTCCTCTTCTTAGTTGTGTAAGTCAAAAGAACTCAAATACAAAGAAATAGAAGAACCCTATGTATGGGTCTCAAACCAGACTCAACTAACTAAGGTGGCATACTAACTAAGCCACGAACTAGAGTAGATAAGGATAGCTGTCATCTAGCTATTATTCATGGGCGGTGTACCAACCATATCTGCAACTAACAAGTTGGTGACATAAATGCACAACGGTCACCCTGGCATATCACGAGTGGAGCTCGATATCTCAACGCTCCCCCTCGAGCTCAATCCCAATTCGTGCACACCAAGCAGGTCTCTAAACTTGCGTAGCTTCCCTGCGCCCAATGCCTTTGTAAATATGTCAGCTACATGATCCTCTGTGCTGACATAAACTAGATCAATAAGACCTAGTAAAACCCTCTCCCACACATAGTGATAATGCACCTCAATGTGCTTTGTTCTAGCATGATAGATTGGGTTATTTGCCAAGTGTATACTACTCATGTTGTCACAATAAATGACAACTGGCCCATCTGTAGGCTGATGCATATCATAAAGTAGCTTATGCAACCAAGCTACCTCACATGCAGCCATTGCTACACCCCTGTACTCAGCCTCTGTGCTCGACAAGGCAACTGTAGGCTGTTTCTTGCTGCTCCAAGTGAGTGCAACACTCCCAAAAGAGAACACATATCCACTAGTAGATCGTCTATCAGAAATACTACCAGCCCAATCAGCATCAGTGTATCCATGCAACTATATCTGCATCCTAGTCTCATAAAATAGTCCATACTGCAATGTGGACTTCAATACCTAAGTATGCATCTAGCCGCATCCAAATGTGGTTTCCTTGGAGCCTGCATAAACTGACTTACCAATCCAACATCATAGCTCAAATCTGGCCTGGTAATAGTTATATAAATCAAACTTCCTACTATGCGTCTGTACATAGTAGGGTCTTCGAGAAGCTCACCTGTATCTGCGCTCAGCTTCACATTCTGCTCCAAAGGAACTGAAATAGGCTTAGAGCCTGTCATCCCATATTTGGACAGCATGTTCAATCCATACTACCTCTATAAGAGCTATATCCCACTTGGTGATCTAATCACCTCAATGCCCAAGAAATAACGTAGCTCTTCCAAATCCTTCATCTCAAACTTTTGCTTCAATAGCATTTTCACATGAAGCATATCTTCATCACTATCACATGTCATAATCAAATCATCAACATAAATGATAAGTAGCATAATACATTTCTCTGTTTTTCTCACATAAAGTGAGAAATCTGCCTTGGAAATCTGAAAGCCAATAGTGACAAGATACTGTCCTATCTTGTCAGACCATGCTCTAGGTGCTTACTTCAATCCATACAAGGCTTTCTTCAACTTGCAAACAAACTCAGGATGAATAGCATGCACATAACCTGGTGGTTGCTCCATATAGACCTCTTCTTGCAAATCACCATGCAAGAAGGCATTCTTTACATCCATCTGATGTAAAGACCATCCCTTTGATGTAGCCATATCAATGACTACCCTTACAATTGCCATCCTTACAGCCGGACTAAATGTTTCTTCATAATCAATGCCATATGTTTGTATTGACTACTAATCTTGCCTTGTATCTATTCACAGAACCATCTCCATTGTGCTTCACCTTATAAACCCACTTACAACCAATTGCATTCTAAGTTTTAGGCAAAGGTACCAATTCCCATGTAGCATTTTCTTTCAAGGCATCCATTTCTTCATCCATGGATTTCTCCCATTTCTCTTTTTCCATGGCTTGCTCAAAACAAGTGGGTTCTGGTTCCTGTGTCACTTTGACCATATAGGCATAGTGAATGGATGTAAATCCATCATATTTCAGCCTATCCACAGGATACCTAGCTCTAGTAGACCTGCGCAAAGTAGGTTCACTCCCAGGTGCTCTCAAAATATCCCTGGTCGTCCTTACTCCAGGTGTAACAATAGAAGGAATACCCAAATCATCATCAATGCTCTATTCTGAGCCACTCGATTCACCATCCACATAAGGGTGACCTGCATTCACATCAAGCATGGGCTGATCTACCTTCTCTTTTCCTTTTCACGATACCTGCATACCACTATCTACATTGCTTTGAGGAGATTCTCATGATCTCGATCTACCTTTCCATGGCGAAGAATGTGAACCACTGCTAGAGGACACTCCAGGTCCACTAATATCTTGTGACTGCTGTTGTGAATTCTGTGCAGTATTACCATTTTGTGCATCTACATTATCAATCACATTTACTGGTTTATACTAGCTACTCATCTCATCAAAAACAACATCTGTGCTCACTGTAAACTTACGAGTAGAAGGGTTATAGCATCTATACCCTTTCTGCTGCTGCAGAGAGTAACCAATAAAGATGCACTTCTCAGCTTTTGGATCCAACTTGGATCTCAACTCATCTGGCACATGAACATAGGCAATGCAACAAAAAATTTTCAAATGAGAA
Source organism: Lygodium microphyllum (assembly GCF_053477565.2). Lineage (NCBI taxonomy): Eukaryota > Viridiplantae > Streptophyta > Polypodiopsida > Schizaeales > Lygodiaceae > Lygodium > Lygodium microphyllum. Next base: position 32,379,914 of record NC_141143.1, on the reverse strand, counting down.
ATATCTGGTTTCCTACCAGTATACCTCTCCTCTGGAGTCATCCCATGTATTGCTGCAGTGGGAGTCCTGTTCATTATGTAGATTGTTGTAGCAACTGCCTTGCAGCCCAGTAAAAATCTGGCAGGTCTTTTTCATTGAGCATGGCATGAGATACCTCTCCAATATGCATGTTTTTTCTTTCTGCAATTCCATTTTGCTGTGGGGTATGATTGCATGAATATTGCTGCTTTATGCCATGCTCCTGCAGGAACCTTGCAAACTCATTTGAGAGGTACTCTCCCCCTCCATCTGACCTTAGGTATTTTATTTGCAGGCCTGTTTCTTTTTCAACCATAGCTTTAAGAGATTTGAAATGCCCAAACACTTCACTTTTCTTTTTCATAAAATATACCCAAACTTTTCTGCTATAGTCATCAATAAAAGTAACAAAATAGTGATAGCCTCCAATAGATGCAACTTTAGTAGTCCACACATCAGAGTGGATTAATTTCAATGGCTTCTTACTCTCTTGAATATGTCTAGGAAATGGTTTTCTTGCCTATTTTCCAAATTGACAGGCTTCACATACCTTATGCATTTCTACAACCTTAAATTTAGGCAATCCTGCAACAATATTTTGGGCTTGCATTGATTTAAGTCGTTGTACATTAACATGACCAATGCGTTTATGCCAGATATCAATATCTGCAACTACACCGGTCCCATGTGCAAACATTGATGCACTCAATTCAGGCATGTCTGCATCCAACGTAAACATTCTGCCCTTCTTCTTTCCTTTTGCTATTAAGCGACCTTTATTTTTCATATCCTCAACAAAGCATCCATGAGGATTAAATCTAACCTGCAAGTCCTGCTCAACCATTTAACCAATAGAAACTAGGTTCTTGGCGATATTCGGGACATGAAATACATCCGACATGTATTTTTTTTTCCCATCCTGCATAGACAAAGGAAATTTTCCAATCTACACAATAGGATGTGCAGTATTATCACCAATCTCCACATATCCTGGTTTTTCCATTTTCCTTGCATCCTACATCCATTCTGCATGACCTGTCATGTGGTTTGATGCAGGTGAGTCAACATACCACATATCGTTGCTTTCTTCTGCACTTGTCACAGAATTGGTCATGTGCTACACCATAAACAAATGCTCATTTCTGTCATCATCCTGTCTACTAGAAGATGCATAATTCCCTTGTTGTAATTTTCCATTCATGATGTCATTCTGCTTTTTATCGCAGTCTTTAACCATATGACCCATTTTACCACAGTAGTAGCATTCAACATTGCTATTTGCATTTTGGCCTCTTTTCCATCCACCATGACCTCTTTGGCTCCCCGTGCCTCTAGAGTTACCATGTCCTCCTCCATAGGATTGGTTTTCTTGAGTTTGTTGCATATTCTAATTTCTACCACGGCCTCCAGATCAACCTCCTCTACCTGTGCCTCTACCTCTTCCAACATTTGAGTAGAAGACAGCTTCTTTTGAAGTTCCTCTTGAAGAAGATGCACCACCATTTCTCTGCTCCTCAGAAATTAGAAGAGCAATCAACTCCTCAAAATCAGGAAATCTTTCACGGACGGAAATGGATGTTCGAAACTGTGCATAATCCTTTCTTAGACCATTCAAGGTCACAGAAACAAAATCATCATCTTCCACTGGCGACCCAATGGAAGCAAGTGCATCTGCAATCTTCTTCACCTTCATGTGGTAGTCATTGATGCTCATACTTTCTCTTTGCACATTGTGCAACTCTTTCTTGAGCTGCATTTTCCTGGCTTGTGTATTTATGCTATACATTTTTGACAAAGTATCCCATGCCTCCTTTGGCGTACTTGCATCCTCAATATGCACAATCATAGAGTCTGAAATACTGATAAATAGCCAGTACATAACTTTTCTAGCTTTCTCATGCCATCCTTTAAATGCCTGCATTTGTTGTTGATTGGGAACATCAGGAAGAACTCGTTCTTCTTCATTTCCTACAACGAATTTCCAATATCCTTTTCCCATAAGGAAATTCGTCATTCTAAACTTCCATGCTTGAAAGTTGTTCTTGTCAAGCTTCAGTAACAATCTCTGAAAGAGAATCAGATGCCATTACAGAACACTGCAAAAAATCTGTCCTGCAAAAAATACAGTTTCAGCCTCACAAGGGCAAATCTGCAAAAGTGATGAAAGTGGTATTTGACCACACAGTCACTTCCTAGTGACGATTTTGAATCAACACGCAACAAGGATGATTCTGTAACTCCGAATGTCTCTGCGCATAGGCATACCATGCAATTTTTACGGTAACTTTTCACCGACCTATAGAACAGTGGTTGCACAGCAAAAAAATGGCCTTTTCCTGAGTGCATGCGGAAAACTTTCGCCTCCAAAACAGGCCCCGAAATGGCCTCGAATCAAAAAAATAGGGCAACCGAGGGCTATATCGTGAAGGGCGTCTCAATCTGAGACAATGCAGTCTTGCATTTTCCGGCTGTGCTACCTGCAGAGCTCCCAACCTCGAAAAATGAAAGCAACACTGATCCTCTTACCAGAACACCGCGAACTTGGTTTGCTTTCTTGAGTTCCTTACCACGAACAAGGCTCTGATACCATGTCAAGATTGTGGGAGAGAAGGAAGGAGTCTCACTTGTAGCTTTCTCACTTACACAATGGGGGAATGCACACAAAGGTGGAGGTTGAAAACAGTTTTCCTCTTCTTAGTTGTGTAAGCCAAAAGAACTCAATTACAGAGAAATAGAAGAACCCTATATATGGGTCTCAAACCAAACTCAACTAACTAAGGTGGCATACTAACCGAGCCATGAACTAGAGTAGATAAGGATAGCTGTCATCTAGCTATTATTCATGGGTAGTGTACCAACCGCATCTGCAGCTAACAAGTCGGTGACATAAATGCACAACGGTCACCCTGGCATATCACGAGTGGAGCTCGATATCTCAACATGCTTCGTGGTGGGGGGGATATTGAGATGGTGCTTAGAACTTAGAACATAAGTATCAAGAAGGGCTTGCATGAATATAGCCATGGACGACATGGAGGTCTTCCTTGATGTAATTGACCATGGTAGCTATTCTCTAAAGAGTGGCTTTGATTGTACTTTATCAAGCTGTCAAGGTGTTGGTGTGTCGTTGAAAATGATGAAGATGATAACTTGTTTACATCCTCATAACGCTACAGTCTTGCGCTAAATGTGATAAAGATCATCTCACCAAACAAAAGGACCTATGTAGTCTACATAATCATTACCTTCTCCTTTTTCTTCCTAAGGTGTACCTGGCCAATTGAAAGATGTAAACGCTCTTAAGTACCTTCAATATCACAAGTCACTCTTTTATAATGTTTTGTTGAACAGAATAAGCATTTGCTATGAATGTATAGAAGGTCTTGTGTTTTTACAAAATATTGGGTTATATGGATTTAAAGATAGCAAAAGGGACGAAAGGGAAGACTTATGTTTATGCACACGCTCAAGGTTTTTGATTGGATGCTCTTAATGTATTTAGGGTTTTGTCATTTTGGATTTACCAAGGACTGGGTTCACAATATAAGGGTTTTATGTAGTGTTTGCAAATTAGATGTGTGCTCTTCTTCTTCTTCTTCTTCTCTTCCTCTTTTTTCTAAACTCTTCACAAAGACCTAGTGTCTTTCAACCCCATGCATATATATTTTCAACATTGATCCTCCAATGCTAGATCACATTGGGCTCATATAGTTTTTCAATGAAAGGATCGGGCATCAGATTATATCTTATGACTAGAGCATCACTGGTTCTCATCTGTCACCAAGGAAGAATCTTTCAATATGGATAACCTTACATACCTAACCAGTCGACTACTCCCTTAAGCAATTTATTTTTGTTGTTGATGACGAGTTTTTAGGCATGGCCCTCAAGATGGCACAACCTCTTAATCATGTTGTGTTGTCAAAAGCACGCACGACATTAGTACCATTTACAAGGTTTTTCTTCAATCAAAATAAATTAAACCAACTAATTGAATATGTATACTCATTTCTAAGCAATGTAATAATAACTAACTTAGGATTTTAGTTCACTCTACATGTATCTGTACACACATATTTAAATACTAAGTTGTTTTTATTAATGTTATATTTACTAAGAAATAAGAAAGAAAAAACTAAAAGATTTACTTACGATATTTGGCTAAAATTTAAACATTTTTCTAATTAATTTCTAATCTACTCTTGAAAAAATAAGTAATACCATTTTACTATTTTAATGATAACTTAAATAATAATATTCCTAATATTATAACAGCTTTACTTTAAATTTATTTTTTAAAAATATACATAAGTAAATTTTATTTTTTTATTTCCTTGATATTTCTTTGTTGATTTAGCTAATAGGTTAATAAAAAATTATTTTTAAGTTATAATTTAATTTATTTAAAATTAATTTTATTTATCTAAGATTTCTTTAGTTTTAATTAATTATTTACGATTTCATGATAATTACATAAGCTAAATTTAACTTTCAACTCTAAATTTTTAGTTGTTGATTTTGGTTTCCCATGAATACTACACTGTCACAGTGCGTACAGTTGAAGGTCACCACAGGGGTTTGGCAAGAGAAGAATGTATGGGGGTTCAAGGGCTTAGACTCCGGAGATGGTAGAGAGAAGAGAAGGGTTGCAGGTTTCACGCCCAGTTCTTGAAAATAAGAGACATTAGGGTGAAGGTAGATTCAAGGAGAGGAGTAGATGGAAGAGAAGGGGTTCAAAGAAATTGACGACGTAGAATAATACTCAAAAAAACAATTAGAAAATGTAGAAGAATACTAACAAAGATGAAGCCTGTTAGTTTCTTTCAGTATTATGAGAAGATATAACTCTAATAGACAAAAATGGGTATAAAATAATACCTTCCTCTATGTTGCTCAGATTGCCAATCTCTTGCTTCCATTGGCTCTAAAAGGGGGGTAAAATACTAGCACATCTAGTAAATTCTGCCAGATCACTCCTTCTTCATCTCCCCCTTCGGAGAGTTATTTATTGCCTGAAAACAACAATCGCGCGTCGTGCAATTTCGTCAATCTCTCTTTTCATATAAGATCATCTCAAATTGGTTGAAAGCTACGTGCTTTCTTTTACATGTCATCCTAATCTAGAAGTTGTCTATAGTTTTATGCTTGTTTACAAGAGATAATATCTAGAATATAAAAAATTGGCTAAAAACTTATCCAATACACATATAATATTTTGAACCATGGACACTTACATTAATGCCTAAAGTGGCCTTGGCTCTCTAAATCTAAAAGGAAGCCACACTCTAGATTTTTTTTACATGGTGTCTGCATAGGGGCACAACATCCACCCTCTCCTAACTTGCACATCCTTTGGCATGTGCCAAAGTCTTATGGATTTGTAGTGTCAGAAGAAGTATCTTCTGCCATGTCAATGTCTTCATCTTCTGCCTCTTCTTCTTCCTCTATGTCTTCATGCTCTTGAATTATATTCAAGTCTTCCAACTCATATGTTGAATTTTCTATTTTTTTGAAGAGCTTGATTTTTTTTCCAGCTATGGGTATCTTTATGCTAGTCCCATCCAAATCATCCAATGAATATGTGGCATTGTCATGAATGACCTTTACCACATACGGGCCAAACTAATGCTTTACCATCTTCCTAGAAGCACAGTATTGATTGTCTAGGCTACTGTCATAGACAAACACCCAGTCATTTTCTTGACTTGCTCTTGGCCGAAGTCGATGTCGCTTATCAAATCTTCTTTTGTTCTTTAGTCTTGCTATCTTTAGCTTCTCAATAGCATCTTAAACATCTTCAAGCCTTCTTTCTAACTGTCATATGTGCAAAGTTAGTAACTCTTATATACTGATTCCTTCCTCCCAAGGTAAAGACTCCATGTGAGAATAGATTCTTCAATCTGCATGATTGGTTGTTGTGCATGCATAAGTTCAGCTGGCATATAGCTGGTCAGTGAACAGTGAATAGTCCAGTCATCCCATAATGTAAAAGATAGCATTTTAGGCCATTCTTTGATCTTTCCTCTACAAGAATTTGCTAGAGCTTTGAGAATAGGTTGATGACCTATCTCACTCTTTCCATTACCTTCAGGATTGTAGGCTGATGTCAAAGCCAACTTGATACCCAATTGAGCAAAGAAGTTATGTGCATCAGCATCCAATTCTCCACTATCTATAGTTACTTTACCCACACAACCATATCTGCAAAACACATCTACAAGCAAAAAATGATGAATAGCTTGAGTGGTCTTGGTTGTTAAGGCTTTACCTTCAACTTGATTGGTTAGATCCTCTCTTGCAAGCACTAAATACCACATATTCCATATTCCTGTAAGCATGGTTGCAAGATCAATAACCCATCTATAATGTATAGACAAGGGATAAGTCAGTTGTAAGCCATCTCAATGCTTGACCATAGAATACATCTGACACACTTAACAGGTTTCAACAAAATATGCTATGTCACGATACACATGTTTTGCCACCAATATTTTTCTTTGACTTTACTAAAGGTTCCCCATATGGCTCTATGGCCAATCCACAAGCTTTCATGAAATTCCTTCATTACCTGTTGTTGCAATCTTTTGTTACCTAAAGCTCGGACAAATGCTCATTTCTTCTTCTTTGGGTTCTTCCATAGATGTCCATCTTTAAGAAAAAACCATAAGCTTTCCTCTTGTTATGCTTGAACTCCTCATCAATCCAAGTCTCCTTCTTCTTCATTGTGCTCAAACATTGGCCCTCGATCTTCAGCCAATCTTCTTCAAGGAAATGAACTAAAACTTGAGTAATGCAATGAGCATGATGGCTTCTAGTTGACCACCCTATTGTTTTTAGCTTTGGACTCGTATATGTAGTAACTGAAAATGTATTTTCAGCAGCCATAGAATGAAAGTCTTCAGCAGCCATAGAATGAAAGTCTTCATGTATGAATTCTCCAGCTTCATCTTCTTCATTGGCATATCTTGCACATGATAGCATGTTAGCAATTGGATTCGCCTTTCTTGCAATATGCTTTAATTCAGAGTTGAGAGATTTAATATATGCAATCCATCTTAGCATAGAAATGTCGGGTGTAGAGCAGTTGGCAATCATGGCCAAGAGTGGAAGACAATCAGTTTCTACCACTATGAAAGCACCTATAAAGTATTCACGATCACACTTTAATGCTGTTACAACTCCCTACAATTCCCTTTTTACTAATGCATACCTTCTTTGACATTCATTGAGAACTTTTGCTCCAAAACAAATTGCATACCTGTTACCTTCAAGATCTAATGCCAGGAGGCATATTCCATGGTGGATTCCGTGAGGTTTTGTAGTGGATTCCATAAAATATATTTATTTTTTGGGCTGACAAGGTGGATTCCTTGTGTGAAAAGTCGATGGGGATGCCTGTCCTTTTCGGGCATCATGTTAATTTAATGTGCAAGTGGGTGATTCCATAGCGGGTGATTCCAAAAAATACATATTTAAATTAGTGGACGTTTAGGAGTTTAGAGTGTGCACTCGTATTAAATTAAGATTAGGACAGAGCTCCAACCTATTTATTTATTTTGTAGCTGAAGACTGCTAGATATTCACTTTTTTCGATTTAATTTTATTATTTTCTAACAATTGTGAATGCTTCAGTTCATGTGTAGAGAAGGCGGCAGTGGCGCTGGGAAGCACTGGACAATTACATGTATTCAAGTTATTTAGAAGAAATTATCATTTTTGATGGGCGCGCGTCTTAGGCGTGGCACTAATATTTATTTTGATGCCCTTATTTAGAAAGTGCTTGATATATATTTATTATTTTGTATATGCATGGACACATGATTTAAATATTCATTATTATTCATCATATTTGGGCATAGCCCGAGACTCTTGGGACACCCAACCGCTTTATTCTTTATTTGGATAAAAGCAAATACAAAAGCTAAAGCATGCTAATTGTAAATTTGGGCTATTTTTGAGCTTGAAGATGAATAATATATTAAATACATGCTTTGTGGAGTGCTCACACAAGGCATGGGGGGAGATTGTACCCAATTGGTATTCTTGCTTCATGTTGTGCAAGTCTAATCTCTTGGATTTTAAGCAAAAAGTAGAGTTCTTTGTTCTTGGGGACCTTTCGGCGCTCTCTATGTACGCATAGGGCATTCGATTTGTGCGCCAAGATCCTCTTGGCCAACAGGCCATCCTATCCCAATGGGACTTGTATCCACAATAAGGATGATGGGCTGACCATTTGAATAATCAACCCTTCTGAGAGTGGAGACTGAGATTAACAACTTCTTTAGTTTATGTATAGTGAGAGTATGCTCTTTTCCCCAAGAGAATCTTTGACCTTTTCTTAATAATTGATAAAGATTTTCGACTACATAAGAAAAATGTGGTATCCATATGAGATAGAATACACATGCGCCAAGAAATCTTCTTACTTCCAAAACATTTGTGATTTTCTTGCATTCTATTGATGACATCTATCTTGATTGGTAAAGGTTTACGTCTGTAGGGGCCACACAAATGTCTGACCACTAGGACTTCTTCTACTCCAAAAATTGGCTTAGCTCCAGAAAGTGTAAGATATACCTCTTCTAGCCTTGTCAAATTCCTATCACAATCATGAATATGGTTAATTACAAATGTCTTGTATCCATATTCATCAAGCTCATTCTTTTCATTGACTTCACATCCCTTGATAGGTACATCAAGAAAAGGAAGAGTAAGTTGTGGAATAAAGTCCCTTAAGACTTTGTGCATGGCATTCATCATATGGGCTATGGAGTTTGTTGTACCTTGTGGTAAAGTGCACATGCAGACCAATCCAAGAGGTATCTTCATTGTGGTAATGTCTCGGCTTTCTAATGAAAGCTGAAATTGGTCATATCATCCTGAATATAGATTGCCCATAGAATAAATTGCTCTACCTACAAAAGCTTCAACAAACTCGGCGGACCCGAACCAACATTTCGGATTGTGACAAGATTTACAGGCTGTAGATCTTGGATGAATCGTAAAGATCTATTTTTCTTGGGCACGGTAAACCATTGGTTTGAGTAAGGTGCTGAAGAACGTTCTAAAATCTTCATCGTGATCTTTTCATTTAGAAGTTCCAATAATTTGGGCAAATGCGTCCTTGGAACAGGAATAAGCTTAAGGTTCTAAGGCATATGTGGGACCGTAAAAATGACCATAGGAGCCACAATATTTGGATCTAGGTAGCCTATTTCACTTGGTTGAAATGCAAAAGCTTTTTCATGTTTCATTATCATTTGCATAATAGAGTGTTTTTTAGCTAGCGAAAGGAAATAACTTTCACCTATTTTAAGCTCTTTTATACTTTTAGTTGTGAACTTGTGACCAATGTTGGAAGGATCATGAAGACTTGGTTGATTTGCTACCCTATTAGCTAGCCCTTCACTTTCAGGAGGCAATGGGACTGGCACACAGGCTTGACTTTCTTATCCACTACCTTGTATTTTGTCTCCACTTGCGCTTCAGTCTTTTTGAGTAAACCAATGTCTTCCTGCTCAACAATTTCTTGAATTGTTTGATAAAAATCCAATATGCATACTTCTATGGTTCAAATTTGAGTCTGATTTTCTGTATGAGCAATTGCATATATTTTAGCCAATGTATTACTAGTAATCAATCAAAAAAAAATGCTGAAAATATCTTCATTTTCAGCCATCATGTCATAAGTTTTTAGCTCCCTTTTTACATGACATAAATATTTTCTTTCAGCTTTAGTCATGGATGGAAGTGACTTATAACAATCCATACTATTGGTTGTACATACATACAGATTTGCTAGAGACACAGTTTCTGTAGCATAAGGAGATTCAATCTTTTTACATGATGCACTACCATAGCCTCATTTTATAGTTGTGCAGTCCGAAAACCCTTGAATTCTCGGGCATTAGAAGGCACAGGATAATCACATAGTCGATCTCTGTTTCGATAATGGTTAACACACAGAGTAAGAAATTGGACAGCTCGTTCATTGTCCTTGCTTCAGATTCAAGCATAGAAAGAACCATCATCAAGAGCTTTTGTTTCCAAGCGGGCTTCAGAAAGGTAAGGCTGCCCAAGAATAATAGGGTAACTACAAGAGTCTTGAACAAAAAAGTGAAAATTGTCTTTTATGTCTCCAATAGTTACCTGCACATTAGGACATGCAACATATAACTCTCCAGAAGAGTTATTTGCAGCTCTCATTCGCCAACCTGGATCAACATCTATGGGCCATCCACCACTTTCAGGGAGACTCCTTGTCATGACGTTTATCTCCGAGCCATGGTCTAAGAGTACAATACATAGTTTTTCTTTTTCTCCAATTTTGACAACTGTCTCCGTTGTTGCTCTTGCCCAATGCGTACGGGAGTAGTGACTACTTGGAATGAACCAAGCCTCTTCCTCTTCATACATGTATTTTAGATGACCTTCTTTTTGAGAGGTGGACTGCCCAACTGGTTTGGACCAACCATTACATTTTCAGCTTTCCCTTCTTTAATTTTTGCATTCATGCTTTCTTTATCTTCAACTTCAATTGCTACAATTAATTATTTAACTACTTCAAGATGAATTCCTTGTGAAGTCAGCTTCTCTTCATCGTGCACAAAAACTCGAAGAACTTGCAAAAAAGCATGCATTGTTTCTTCAGCTTCATCACCAACATATTGTCTTTTCCTTTTGATTATATTAATAATTACATCATGGAATTCACGTTTGGCAATTCCAAGAAATTTTCCTAAGGTGAATTCAATTTTGCTTCCCAGAATTTGTTATTCTAGGGCTCGTTTGAGATCGGTTGCAGATTCTATGTTAGATTGCAATTTGTAGCTTGGCTGCTTGCCTTTCTTCTTTCCTTCGATCTTCTTTGTTTGTAGTGCATCTTCCATCTCTTGACCTTGGGTTATATTTTTAGCAAGATTTGATTGTTCAAGCGTTCTTCTAATTACCCGTTTTGGAGGGCCAGAAGAGGAAGGCCCTATTTCATCTTCTCTTATTCTCTTTTCTTCAATCAAGACTTCTTTATGATTGACGTCAACCAAATGTGCAAAGGCGGAAAAAGAATCTACCAGTTCTTTCCAACCAATTATTCCTCGAATGCACGGATTGGAGTTAGCCAAATCTTCTTTGACTGCTTTACCATGTTCCATTTGATCTAGTGTCTGCATCCATACTTTAGATTGCACATTAGCTTTACATGCTTTCAAACTTGATTTAGTTGGCTCAATTAGTAGCCCATAGGTAGCTGCATCAATTGTTGCATAAGCATTCTTTACAGCTAAATCTTCTAATTTTTTTTCATTCCACCATTGCCAAAATTTGGCTCCAGTGGAAGACCAGTTTCAGATGCATGAATTTTTTGGTCTTTCCAAAAGACGAGCTTCTATGCTTTGGCCTCACGAAAGGAAGAACACTCCCTCTTGTCATGTTATTGGCTATCACACCAAATAGAGTGCCTCTTAAAGCCTTCTCTCATGGGTCTTTGAGTTGATGAATGTTCTCGTTCTTCAACTTTGACATCCAGCTTCTCCACCTTGAAACTAATTTCTGTAAGATTCATACGAAGGTCACGCGTGCTTTTAATGAGTTCATCCATGATATCATTTTTAGAAGGAATAGAAGAAGAAAAAGTTGGTTGAATAGTCAAAGGAAAAGGGGATTTTGAAGGTGGAACAAGCTCCATCAATGGAGTTGTTGAAGTTGAAGTAGAGCCTAATCTTAGTTGCATCCGCTCTCTTTGAGCAATCATGTTAATTGCATCAGTAGCATCTGTCCATGCCATCTTGACTCCTCATTCGGAGGTAGCATCTTCTAGGAAATCAGCAAGCTTCTCTTGCAGAATGGGATTTATAGCCTTAAGAAATAATTCAATCTTCTGACCTTCCATACTTTGTTGGTCTTCAGCATCAAGTTGCCCAAATTTACTTTCAAACTCATGGTATAAAGGTGTTGCAGCTAAACTTTTGTTGGGTCTCCCAATCCAATCAGTGAAACTTTTCTTCATCATTAGGCCAGAGTCTTCTAAGAGGAATTCTTCGCGTAGGGATTTTTTGAATGAAGTCCAATCTACATCTTGCTAAAAAAGACCATGGATTTTCTCTTAAAGACCATGTTTGGCTAGTCTGGCAAAGTAGCAACTTCATGCATGTTGTGATACACCAAAGAAGAGTATTTTTTAAATATAGAAGTGAATAAAAAGAGAGACATTTTGATCATTAAATTGCTTTAATTCCGGCCCAACATCCTCTAGGGCCTTGATAGTAGCTGTGGAATCAATATTCTATTTGTCTTGCCTTTATTGTTGTTGTTATAATATTTGGATTAGTTGTTGTTGAGTCTGCTGTAGTATGCGCACCAATTGTTGTAGAGTATCTCTTGAAGAATCCCCCATCTTGGAGTTCTCTTATACCGACCTTCACATTGGGTTTACCAATGTCGTAGCACGTAGGGTTGAAGGTCACCATAGGGGTTTGGCAAGAGAAGAATGTATGGGGGTTCAAGAGCTTAGACTCCGGAGATGGTAGAGATAAGAGAAGGATTGAAGGTTTCAAGCCAAGTTCTTAAAGATAAGAGACAGGATGGTGAAGGTAGATTCAAGGAGAGTAGATGGAATAGAAGGGGTTCGAAGAAATTGAAGACATAGAAGAATACTCAAAAAAAGAACTAGAAAATGTAGAAGAATACTAATAGAGATGAAGCCTGTCAGTTTCTTTCAGTATCATGAGAAGATATAACTCTAATAGACAAAAACGTGTATAAAATAAAACCTTCCTCTATACTACTGAAATTGCCAATCTGATGCTTCCATTGGCTCCGAAAGAGAGGTAAAATATCAGTGCACCTAGCCAAAATTCTGCCAGATCGCTCCTTCATCTCCCCCTTCGGAGTGTTGTTCATTGCCTAAAAATAGCGATCGCATGTCGCGCAATTTCATCAATCTCTTTTTTCACATTAAATCCTCTTAAATTGGCTGAAAGCTACATGCTTTCTTTTACATGTCATCCTAATGTAGAAATTGTCTATAGTTTTATGGTTTTTTACAAGAGATAATATCTAGAATATCAAAAATTGGCTAAAAGCTTGTCCAAAAATATATATAATATTTTGAACCATGGAAACTAATACTAATGGCTAAAGTGGCATTGGCTCTCTAAATCTAAAAGGAAACCACACTCTAGATTTTTTTACACGATGTACGCATAGCGGCACGACAACGCTATTGATTGGAGAAATCACATTTGATCCACCAAACTCTAAATCTAATATGTTTCCTTTTAATGCCCAAACTTTAATAAATTAACCAATCAACTAATCTTTAGTGTAGATATATAATTCCTTTTCTAGAACTTCTAGAGGAAGACATCATAAGAAGGACAATGCAAACTTGAAGTTTGCTTGCACATTTTTATTATGTATTTTCTATGGGTGTTCCTCAAACCATACATTACTAGCCCGAATTCAACCAATAGGTCAATTTCACTATGGAAAAATTATATGTACATTTGTGTTACCTAAACAAAACTAAAAGAGTTAATTTAATAATGAACTAACAAAAAAAGTGAAGCTTTGTAGACAATAAGGCATATTTCAATATTTTGAATATCAAAGATAAAGTGACCTTTGATTCTTTTGAATATGAAATATAGTTCATTTCTAAATCCATGTAAAAGTGGAAGAAACAAAAGAGTGTACAATGTTCTCATTTAAATAAATCACCTAGCACCACAAATTGCTTAAAGAACACCCTTCACGATACACGCTCCATGTTATCATTTAGTATGGTTCTCAAGCAAGGATCAATATAAAATGGCCACACAATCGATGCATAAATCTAAGGAAACATGTCATCGTTCTTGCTTGCAAAAGAGCTCATTCTTCCTTACATGGCACAATGTTTAGATAGCATAATGACTACACATTGCTAATTTCCATGATCCTTGATCTTTCATTTTCGTAATGCTTTACCATCCACTAGCATAACTAGTCACATTGACAATGAGGTATCAAGCACAAATTATATTTTTATGGAACTCCCACAAGAACTTTAGAAGTACAAATAATAATGTGTACAATATTGGGCCCTGGCATTCATCATCTCTATCAAAATGTTCTTTATTTTGTAAAATTGCCATAGTATGTGATGCATCCATTAACTCATTTCTTGGCAAGTCGCAAACTTAAAATACCATTGAACATGTTGTAATGAGTTCATTGAGTTGCTTCGTTTCTTGCCACATGGTACACATCATTGGTTTCCACGGCAACACGAGAAAAGCAGCGTTCAAATACTATGATAAATGATTACATGATACATTGGCATGTCATTGTGGACACCGACGAAGACATGTTCTTCTTACATAAATAAAGCAACTTAAGTTATCCAATCAGCACGAGGCAAGTAGACCTAGCTGATTCATGTTTCGCCAGAATGCACTGTTCAATATTCTTCTTATCGACGAGCGTGAGATGCTTGAACCACTGGAATCATCCAACCCGACATGCTAGCAAAATGTGATTACTATACAATTTAATCCTCCTATCAACAAGCCTGCACACTTGATGCGATGCAATCTCTTTCCATGTGCAATTCAATCCTCCTATCAAACCGATCCATTGTCAAATTAATTTTCATGTAATCCGAGTACAAATGAAAACCGGAACAGAGAACTTAAAAAGGCCGACAAAGAATTAAAAAAGGAGTACTTAGTGGAAAGGGAGAACTTTTACCAGCTTTGTGATCATCAGCACTATCTCAAAAGCGACCAGCTTCCTTTTAGAGCCGATGGCGCCAGTGCAAGTAATTCCTGTGTCTTAGTGCAGGTAATTCCTCTTAATTTGACACAGTGAGAGACCATACTTTGGAAAGGTCTTCAGCATATGCAAGCATGCCATGCCATGCCAATGGTGATAACTGTTGCAACTACACTCTGGCTTTTCCCCATTCCAAGCTTGTTCATGCACACATCTCCGCTTGTAAGCACGCCTGCACAAAATATAAATACGCCTTATCCAACACAGCAAACCCGAGGTATCCACGAAAGAAGGATTACAACCTTAAAACCCAGGAATTGCCTACTATTCTGGAGAATCCTCTAAATTAATTCAAAATCTCTCAAGCATTTGAAGTTGAAGGATTCCGAATCGCCTAGCAGCGAAGTTTTTGGTGACCAATGGGGGCCGCTGTATGTCTGTTACTGTTGGATTAAATAGTTAGGGCGATCGATCACTCAAAACTTGTAGAGGCTGCCGGCCCCATATTGATTAGACTGATCATCGGTAGTTCCATCATACATCATACCACCTCAACTAGCTGCTGTGTAATGTATGACAGACTAATCAGCTGTATGTTTTAAGATGTTATCTACTGACCATACGTTTCATTGTCCGACAAATGAAACTTGTGTACGACACTAATTTTGCTTAATGAAAAGGAGTACCCGTGATCGTGTTAGCTCCTATTCTCATCTAATCACAACAGAGATTACCACCTCGGCAAAAACAATCACTCGCTCGATAACAGAGAAAACACAAGGAAAGAATAATCAGGCGCACCACCTTTGATGGTTGGCTTTGATCATGTCTACTTTAGCGAGAGCATCGCATGTCGATCATGAGAGAAGGTGGGGTGGTATGGCTTAGCTGGAGTGGCAGGTATGCCGATCACAGGGATGAAAAGGGAGAGTGTCTCTCTGTCTCTTCTCTGGAGAGGAATACCTGCAACTCCAACTGAGCACTACAACTTCACCAGCATATCCTGTGGAAAACGGGGTGTGGCTACCCGACGTCTCTGTGTTCGTCCTGTGGAAAAAGGCGCGCGCACTCTCACACAAACACACACTCTCTCGTATTTAGAAACGTCGCTACGCCCTCTCTTCTTCCCCAACTCTCTATCCGATATCGCTGTGTTCGCCCCCCCGTCCCGGCTCTCTTTGATCTCTCTCTCCGTCTGTCTGCAGAGCGAGGAACAATATCCAACTCACTCACTCGTCGCATGCGCTCTATTCTCTCTCTCTCTCTCTCTCTCTCTCTCTCTCTCTCTCAGAGGGAGGACCAATCTCCAACTCACTCGTCTGTCTCGTGTCACGTACGTTTCCCTCACTTTTGTCGGCACTGACTGCCCGTAGCGCCAGCAGGCTGTCGGTTCTCTAAACTATATGAGGCTTGAGCATCTCTAGTTCTGCCAAAAACGTCGATATAAGAATGCTGCATAACACGTCCTCCCCAGGAAACATGTGGTGAACGTGGCATGGATTCCTCTCCGCCTTGGCCTCGTCGGCCGTGAGGTGGCATCGAAATCCTTTTCATTCCTAACCCTTTGTATTCCAAATTAAAGCCACCCAATTCCGTTTAAAATCTTTAATAAAGGACAATCTCCTTTCCAAAGGCTTGCATCTCAAAGTATTTGATTCCTTATTTCTTCCACCTCAGAAATAAAAACCTCTATTACCATTAGGTAACTTATATTACATTACTTATCTAAAATTCTAATAGTCTCAAACAAATATGTGCAAGTGGTTTCTACCTCCCTTAATGTATTTATGGACTCAAAGAAGTGTACATATCTTAAGCACAAATATCAAAAGAAAATATAAAGCCAAAACTCAAAGTTCAAAGAAGGCAAAAATCAAGAGCTAAATAGTAGAGAAACGAGAAATGAGAAAGGAAATATAATTTGGTAGCTAGAGTGAGTAGAGAAAAGTGTAAGAGGGAGTAGAGAGAGAAGAGACTAGATAGTAGGGAGAGAAAGGAGAGGGCAGAGAGAAAGTAGAGGGAAGAAAGAGTAGAGAGAGACAGAGAGAGAGAGAAAGAGATCAAGATAGTAGAGAATAAAAGTAGAGAACAAAAGCCTCTTTCTCTCAAGTGTATTAGTTACTCACTCACACACATGCACACACACACACACACTCTCTCTCTCTCTCTCTCTCACTGATGGATAAGTATACATAATACTTAAATATTAACATGTAATATGAATATTAAACATAAATGTACATAGTGATTATAGGTTAAATGTAATTTACATAATAATATCTAATAGTTAAGGACTTATATTGATAAATTATGTTGATATATTGAGAAATGAAATTAATATTACATTCAATTATATCATATGGAAAAATCGCACATGGTGTTTCATGCATAATACTTAAATATTAACATGTAATATGAATATTAAGCATAAATGTACATAGTGATTATAGGTTAAATGTAATTTACATAATAATATCTAATAGTTAAGGATTTATATTGATCAATTATGTTGATATATTGAGAAATGAAATTAATATTACATTCAATTATATCATATGGAAAAATCACACATGGTGTTTCATGAATGCTTGTGAGTTATCATGGTTGCATTGATCTCCTAGATACTTGTTTCAAACTAGTATCCTTTATCATAAATAGATATGAGACCTACTAAAAATGATATGAGGGGCAGGGGGGATTCACTAGTAGTAATAAGGAGATGTCACCTACATGCAAGAAATATATGAAAATACCCCTTATCTACCCCCTATTTATGGGACCTTACCTTATAAAATGTACATTCCTTCCCTTAAATAACTCCCCTCCCTTACACTCACATGGTACCATACGGTAAACCTTACATTGGACCCCCTGGGATGAGGGGCAACTTTTGATATTTGGTATGATACTCTTGAAATATAGTCAACATGTTATGGCTTGTGGAGGTTCTAGATGCTTCTGTTCATGCAATTAAGCATGTGTGGAGCATGTGTGGTAGGATACTTTAGGCTATTGTTTAGTAATAAGGATAGAGATACATATGAGGTGATTCGTTATTCTATATATTACTTACATCTTTGCCTTAGGGATTATGAACTAACCACAAGGCTCTAGAGCCTATGTGGCACAATGAGGAGAAGTTTGATATTCAAGAAAGAATGAGGGTTTTTTTTTAAAGGGTAGGTTGGGGTTATGCTTATTTCTCATTCTCTCTCCCTCCTTTCACACAAACACATATACATATGTATGTCTGTATGTATTCTTTTTTCTCAACACTAGACAAATGAAATGATATTATATTTTAATGGTTGAACATGTAGATATACATGCAAGACATACACAGATGTGCATACACATATATACGCATGCCTACAAGCACACATATGAGGTGAAGGAATATAAGAGAATGAAGGGAAAGAAAGGAGTGAAAATAATAATAACGAGAGGGAGAGATAAAACACAAATTTAGGAGACCTTATAAATATGCATGCATGTATTAAACACGCATATGCATACATACACACATATATATGTGTATCATACATACATACATACATACATACATGCATACATACATGCATGCGTGTGTGCATATATGAGAGAAAGACAGAGAGAATAAGAAGAGAAAAAAGAGTGATAGGAGACAAGAAAATAAAGAGGAGACGAGAGAGAATGGAAAAATAACAAGAGGAGTATCCACATACTTATGAGATAGGAGAATGACAGAATCATGCATATGCTTATGAGATCAAACAATTGGACACACATGTAAAAAACAACACATATGTACTTGCACACATATGAACATATATAGCGTGAGAGAGAAAATGGAGAGAGAGAGAGAGAGAGAGAGAGAGAGAGGAGAGAAGAGAGAATGGATACATACCTATAAAATACACACTTATAGACATGCACACACCCACATATGTAAACACACACATCCACATACAAATGCATATATGTACAACTACATGCAATGCATCCAAACCATACATCTATACACACACATATTGTTAGATATGATCAATGCCCCACCCTCATTAGGTGCTACTATTGATCCATGGTGCTCAAAGTTGTAAGGCCCCCATTATGAGGAGAAGCCAAATGTGAGCCCGGACATTGGTTGAGTCCTGACTTGTATATCAGATGAGGTCTATGTGACCAGATGGCAAAAAGGTGACTGTTGTGGGTCTAATCTTTGGGTTAGACAGAGTGGTTAAGTTGATAGCAACTTGAGGCGCATTGCATCGAGTTGCGGTGTAAGGGAGTTAAAAGGGGCCCCTATTGTGGGGTTCGGGGGCCGCGGAAGCGGCCCCTGGCTGAGGGGTCCCAGGGGGGCCAGCAGCCCCCCTGGCGGGGGTCCGGGCACAGCGCGCCCGGCCCGATGGTAAAGGGAATATTTCTTGGAATATTTCTTGGCCGACTAGTGGAGGCTCATATGGTAGGTCAACCTAACGACCTTCGTGGGCTATAAAAGCTAAACCCCTTCGCAGCCATCTCTTACTCATCTTTCACCCAGTCAGAGTTGTTGTTCCAGCTAGCCTTAAGCTCTTCACCTATCTTCTATCTAGATCGCCATCTAAGCTTCAGAACAGTGGAAGCGCACAGGTAGACAGAGCCATCTTTGTATCAGTTGTTTGGAATTAAAGAATTTACTGATTCTCCTCTTATCTGTTGTGTACTCTCTATCTCTTTCTTAGATTCTGTTCGCTGCGCCGTGTAATATTTTACATGGTATCAGAACCCAGGGGGCTCTAGAGATCGGAGAGTGTGCAAGAGGCAAAGGCTTCAACAGCAAAGAGAAACTATGTCGACTTCCGGAAGCGGTTCTGGCACATCAGGAAGTGGTGCAAGAGGTGGTGTTGCTGTACCGGCTATTCAAACACTGAGGATTCGTCCACCAACCTTTAGCGAAGGCAAGTTAGATGGTAGAAACTACATCTTGTGGAAGTTCAAAATTACAACTATCCTTGATTCTTATGAGCTTCTGGAGACTATGCTGGGGACTGACACAAAACCATAGCCTACCCCCGACCCATCAAATCCTAGTGTGATGATTCCTCCGAATGCAGATCTTCTATGAGCTTGGAAACGAAGGAATGCAGATGCATTGTGTACCTTAGTTACAAGCTGTTCTGACAGTGTTTTGACTTTGATTCAGCATACAACCAAAGCATCAGAGGCTTGGAATGTACTAAGGAGTCAGTATGAAACACGAAACCAAACAAGGATTCAAAACTTGGAGAATCAACTAGCAGTGGAGAAGTTTGCTGAAGGAGAGACGGTTGAAGCTTTCATCACTCGGATTAAGAATCTGCACGACCAGATGGCTGGCGTTGGGATACAAAAGACTAGCGAAGAGCTAGCTCGGAGGTGTCTTCGGATTTGTCCACAAAAGTTTGATGGACTAGTAACTGCCCTTAATACTCAGGTGAGACCTCAAGCTTTGACTTTTGAGGAGTTTTGTGCATTATTAACGGAGGAGGAGTTGAGGCTGAAAGCTCGAGAAGGAAGCAACAATGGAGATGCTGCATTCTCTGCCAATGCAAAAGACAAAGGTGGTTCCTCCACCAAAAATGATGGTGACAAAAAGAAGAAGGGCGGAAAGAAGAAGTTTCAAGGAGAGTGCTTCTACTGCAAGAGGAAAGGACATGCAATTGCAGATTGTCGTGTCAAGAAGGCAGATGAAAAGAATGGTACCCTTAAAAGTAAAGGGAAAGAGACAGCCAATACGACTGAAGCAGAGCTGAAATTATTCATGGCGACCATTGAGGAAGTGTGCTCCTCGGCGCAAGAAGAATCTACCACTGACTCATGGGTGTTGGATAGTGGGGCCTCCCATCACATGACCAACAAGAAAGGTCTATATAGTTCTATGCAGCCTCTATAAGAATCCATCACTGTGACGGTTACTGCAAATGGTGAAGTCAAAAAGCTTTCAAATGTGTTGTATGTTCCCGAAATCAGAAGAAATATGTTATCCGTTGCTGCCATAACTGATCTTGGTCATGAAGTGAGGTTCAAGAAGACAGGTGTAGAAATTCTTGATAGTGCTGGCACAATTGTTGGCTAAGGAGAAAGAAGGAACAACCTGTATGAGCTAAGTGCTCTTACAGCCACCGTTGGATTGGGCACAAGTAAGCTTTGGCATGAAAGGTTTGGACACATCGGATTTGTAGTGTTGAAGGAGATGCAAAAGCAAGGTATGGTTGCTCACGTACCTACAATAACTGAATTGAAGGAACCATGTGAAGCTTGTATGATGGGCAAGCAACAGAGAAAGGCATTTCCACAAGAAAGCAAGAATAGAGCACAGGCTCCTCTAGAGTTGGTGCATGCTGACTTGTGTGGTAAGATGCCTACACAGGCCTTGGGGGGATCTTCTTATTTTATGTTGATTGTCGACGACTACAGTAGGAAGATGTGGGTGTACTTCCTTCGTGATAAGGCTCAAGCTTTTGGTAAGTTTAAAGAATGGCTAAAACTTGTTGAGAATGAAACAGGGAAAAGTGTGAAGAAATTTAGAACATATGGTGGTGGTGAGTTCAATTCAAAGGAGTTTGAAGGCTTTTGCAAGAGCAAAGGGATCAAGCGTCAATTGACGATGCCTCACATACCTCAGCAGAACGGTGTTGTGGAATGCAAGAATTGCACCATTGTGGAGATGGCAAGATGCATGCTAAAGGGCAAGGGATTGCCTAACCATTTTTGGGCTGAAGCTATTAATACTGCAGTCTACATTCTAAATCGGAGCTACACAAAGGCTCTCAAGGGAAAAACACCCCATGAGGCTTACACTGGTAAGAAACCATCTGTCTCACATTTCAGAATTTTTGGATGTGAATGTTATGCACATGTTCAAGATGAGAAGAGAAACAAGTTACAACCAAAAAGCAGAAAATGTATCTTCTTAGGTTATAGTGATGAGCAGAAGGCTTACAAATTATATGACCAAGAGGCAAAGAAGATCATCGTGAGCCATGATGTGGTGTTCAAGGAGGAGCCGCATACCATGGAGGAGGAGAAGGCAAGTTCTTCCACTTTATCATTAAGCGAAAAAGTAGTCCACTATGAACCTGTCTCGAGAGCTGTCCCTATCCTTAAGGAGGAGGAAGCATCATCTTCAGATGATGAGGAAAAAGTTCACCAACCTAACATCACCCCACCGGAAAAGCCATTGCCGCGCTGGGTGAAGCAGCTCTATGACCACAATAATCCTATGCCTGCATCTGTTGAGGACCAAGGAGGTCTCAGAGAATAGAGGAGCAAAGGAGGGCTTCTGCTCACATAGTCAATATGGCCTTGATGGTTGAGATTATGAGAGAAGTAAAGGAGCAAACTGACTTAGAAGAAGCACTTGCAGATCCATCATGGAAGGCTGCTATGCAGGCAGAGTATGACAGTATAATGAAGAATGACACTTGGGAGCTAGTGGATCGACCAACAAAGCGGAAGGTTATTGGCACCAAGTGGATCTGGAAGGTAAATTACAAGGCTGATGGTACCTTAGAAAATTACAAAGCTAGACTAGTTGACCAAGAATTTTCACAAGTTAAAGGGTTTGATTTTCAAGCGTCATTTTCCCCAACTGCTAGAATGACCACTATTCGCACGGTACTTGCAGTGGCTACCCACAAGAAGTGGCCAGTGTACCAAATGGATGTTAAGTCAGCGTTCTTAAATGGTGACCTCAAGGAGGAGGTGTATGTGGCTCAGCCACCAAGGTTTGAGGCCCCCCATTCTGAGAACAAAGTGTGTAAGCTGAAGAAGGCATTATATGGGCTGAAACAAGCCCCCAGAGCATGGTACTAGCGGATAGATAAGTTCTTTTTAAACCTAAACTTCAAAAGATGTGCCTTAGATGCTAACTTGTATGTTTACAGGGATGGTAAAAATTTTGTAGTGATTGTCCTATATGTGGATGACCTTATTATTACAGGTGACTATGAAGATATGATCAACCAAACTCGAAAGGCTTTGAGTTCTGAGTTTGAAATGACAAACTTGGGCTTGCTGCACTATTGTTTGGGGATTGAAGTCTGGCAAGGTCTTCATCTCTTAGAAGAAGTATGCATGGGAGATCTTGAAGGCATTTGGCATGGCCGAGTGCAAGGAGATAGCTACACCTATGGAGGTGAATGCAAAGTTATCCGTCGAGGATACATCAGCACTAGCAGACATTGGGAGGTATAGGAGGTTGGTCGGTAGACTAATCTACTTGTGTAACACCAGACCAGCTATTGGTGTTTTGAGCAGGTTCTCAAACAAACCTCATGAGAGTCATTGGAAGGCTGGGATGCGGGTGCTCATGTACTTGAAGAAAACTCCTGACTATGGTATCACATACAGTTTCGGAACTTCTCTTGTGGGGAACTGTGACTCAGATTGGGAAGAAGACATTGATTCCAGGAAGTCAGTTTCTGGTTATTGTTTCTCTTTGGGTTCAGGAATTTTCTCTTGGATTAGTAAGAAGCAGCCAACAGTGGCATTGTCTTCTACCGAAGCAGAGTACAAGGCAGCTTGTTTTGCTGCATGTGAAGCCGTATGGTTAAGAAGGATTCTATGGAATATGGGAGTGCAGGATGAAGAACCAACTGTGCTGAGATGTGACAATCAGAGTTGCATCACCATTGCCAAAAATCCAGTGTTTCATGCACGCACCAAACATATAGAGATCCAATATCACTATGTATGTGATTTGATGGAGGATGGGATAGTGGAATTGGTCTACTATCCAACAGAGGAGAATGGAGCAGATATCTTCACCAAAGCACTTACGAAGGATCTGCTTCAAGTTCATCTTCAGAGACTCGGCATTGGGCCGAGGAGATAATTCACCTATGAGTGGACATTGAGGGGGGGTGTTAGATATGATCAATGCCCCACCCTCGTTAGGTGCTACCAATGATCCATGGTGCTCAAAGTTGTAAGGCCCCCATTATGAGGAGAAGCTAAATGTGAGCTCGGACATTGGTTGAGTCCTGACTTGTATATCAGATGAGGTCTATGTGACCGGATGGCAAAAAGGTGGTATTGCATCG
The DNA here is from genome assembly GCF_053477565.2 of Lygodium microphyllum. Lineage (NCBI taxonomy): Eukaryota > Viridiplantae > Streptophyta > Polypodiopsida > Schizaeales > Lygodiaceae > Lygodium > Lygodium microphyllum. The sequence goes on along the minus strand of NC_141143.1, from coordinate 32,356,104 downwards.
AGTTGCGGTGTAAGGGAGTTAAAAGGGGCCCCTATTGTGGGGTCCGGGGGCCACAGAAGCAGCCCCTGGCTGGGGGGTCCCAGGGGGGCCAGCGGCTCCCCTAGCGGGGGTTCGGGGGCAGCGCGCCCGGCCCGATGGTAAAGGGAATATTCCCTGGCCGACTAGTGGAGGCTCATATGGTAGGTTGTCAGCAGATCGACCTAACGACCTTCGCGGGCTATAAAAGCTTCGCAACCGTCTCTTAATTATCTTTCACCCACTTAGAGTTGTTGTTCCAGCTAGCCTTAAGCTCTTCACCTATCTTCTGTCTAGATCACCATCTAAGCTTCACACAGTGGAAGCGCACGGGTGGACAAAGCCATCTTTGTATCAGTTGTTTGGAATTAAAGAATTTACTGATTCTCCTCTTATCTGTTGTGTACTCTCTATCTCTTTTTCAGAATCTGTTCGCTGCGCTGTGTAATATTTTACATGTATATACAACATTCACATATATGAGATAAGAGAAGACATGAGACAAGAGGAAGAAAAAGGGGAGAGAGAGAGAGAGAGAGAGAGAGAGAGAGAGAGAGAGAGAGAGAGAGAGAGAGGCATGCATTTACAAGACCACACAAATAGACATGCCCATATTATACACAGACACCTATACGCATACACATACACATACACAAATACATATACATTCATTCTATTTTATACTTATAATTCGAATGTCTTGGAATGTCACATGAGAATCTCTCATCACCTCCTAAAGCCTTCTCTTTTTCTCTTCTTTCTTCTACATTTATTATTCCACTTTTCTCCCTTTTTCCTTCATAAGTAAGAAGAGGATGTGTGTGTGTGTGTGTGTGTGTGTGACATTTCATACTATTATTATAATTAATATCATTATGTAAATTATACTTGATGTATAGTTAATACATATCATTATAATTTATATTCATATTATATATTAATACTTGATTCTTATGTGTAGCGATCATTAAATTATTATTCATCTTCATGTGGATTATAATATACATATTATAATCATTAATATATAAGTGTGTGTGTGTGTGTGTGTGTATATGTGTAATTTTACTTATTTAGGCACTCTATTATATAATTATAATATTTATTAATACATAAATATATATGATTAAGTTTAATCATTAATATATATATATATATATATATATATACTTTAATAAATAGCATAATATATATACGTATTATATATTATGTATATATATTAATATATAGCTATAATCTACAACATCAAAATATATTTTATTATTTTAATAATTATTTATTATTTTATTTTATATCAATGATAATTTTAATAAGTATATTATAAATATTAATATTTTAATGATCAATAAAATATATATAATTGTGTATATATATTATTGATTATTAATTATGTATAAAAGAGAGAGAGAGAGAGAGAGAGAGAGAGAGAGAGAGAGAGAGGAACAAGATATAGGCGATATACCAATATTGAAAGCAATGAAAATATTCATCTAAAAATTTACCCTTGTCGTCGCTAAAAGCGCTAGTATATATGTCTCTACATGTCCATTGCTATTAGCAACGTGATGCTTTTCAACATATATATCGACACTAATAGCAACGTATGCAGTAAATTAGCAATGCTAATAGCGACAATTATAGAGAAAAAAAATTAGGTGGTAGGCCCTGCCACCTTCTAGTACGATGTGTTGAACAATGTTTCATAAAGCAATTATAAATTGAGTATAAAATCATAATCAAGACACATACATCATGAGATGCTAGAAAAAAAGAGTCATTAGTTCAATATTCAAATAAGTACAAAAGGAATTATGACAACCCTTAAAACTACATGAAATGATAGAGAGGAGAGTCCAAAACAAACATGGAAATGTAGCTATAAATATCACAAAATGCAAGTTCACACCAAGGATGAGAAATATATCTAAGGAACACTATATAAAAGGAGCCTACATGGATCATAAGACTAAAAAATGAAAGGATGTGTGCCCCACGAATTCAAGCGACTCCTAGAGCTTCTTGTCATCCGAGAGCTTGTCGCAATGCAATGCAGCATCAAACAGACTCTCCAATATAAACTACCATATATTAATGCATAATACAGAATGCATCATAAAAAAGCTAATGATTGCAAACAAAAAAGAGACATGACTTACTAGCTGCTATGTGCATAGAATGTCAATGAGTGCAGTGAGACTGTGTCTCTTTGTGTATCGACGAGTCTCCAAAGCTGTAGGATCCCAATTTGCAACGGATTCCTACAAAGAAAATAAAGTAGCATTGTTAGAAATAAGATTATTAGTACAAATGGTATTTCAAATAAAAAAGTGAGAACAACCAAACGAAAACGTACAAAATCCTCCAAATAATTTGTATGGTCGCCACTCTCCAGATGATGCACGACTCCTATCTCGAATCGTTCCCTTGGAGCCTCCCACTATTCTCACCATTGTATTGGAGTGTCTATGGTCTCTTCCTTGAGTCTCCACCGATCCTTTGCGTATAACCACTCCCACTATTTTCACCATTTTCTTGGAGTGTCTATGGTCTCTTCCTTGAGTCTCCCCCGATCCTTTGTGTATAACCATTCACGCTTTGAAGTGCTACTCTTGATTGTCTTGTGTGCATTTGATCGTCTGTGTGACATTTATGCACATATACAATTCATCATCCATCTTGTGGAAAACCTCTCTACTACCATAGGTAACAAGAACTCCTCATGCAAGGATGCTACCACATTGTCCTTCCTCCCCTCCGGTATATTTTTTCAATGGTCTTAAACATTGTGCCTAAATACTTGTTGGCAAAACTCTCTCATGTGAGGCATCGCCCTCTCCTCCTCATTATTCATAATCACATCACTTATTTTCTCATCCATGAGAGGTATTCGTACCCTATTGAGCTACATTTAAGATTTGTCCTCTCCCACCGATGACCACACTCATGTGCATAACTAGGAGACTCCTATCCATCTGGCAAACCTGTAAGGGTGGTGAGGGAGAGAATGAGCACTTCTGGCCTCTAGAAAAATGGGATTAATCTCCTAATAGTAAGGGATGTAGAAGGGGCATCACCTAGCCAAATAGTTAAAGCTACTAATATGAAGCAAATAATTAAAGACATTAATATTTAGAGTTGCATCCCAATCCAAAATGGGGGTTGGGAGGGGGGGGGGGGAGTACACATAAGTGGAGGAATAATGGTGGTGACGATGTAGGAAGAAGGGTGGAGAGGATGATGGTGCGGAAGGGTTTGGGATAGTGTAATGGGAAGAAAGGGGATAATGGAGGGCTGGAGAATGAGAGAAGATGTGGTGCGCAGATCGAATGTTGTATGCTCGCGTAGTGAATGCTGGAAGGTCCCCAAGAACAAAAGAACTCTACTTTTTGCACAAAACTCAAGGTAGAAATCATGCATGATATGAACAAGAAACCAATTGGGTGCAATCTCCCCCCATGCCTTATGTGAGCTCTCCACAAAGCATGTATTTTATGTATTAATCATCTTCAAGCTCAAATAATAGCCCAAATTACAAAATAGTACGCTTTTGGCTTTTGAGTTTGCTTTAGCACAAAATAGAAATAAAGCTAATGGGTGGGCACCCAAAGAGTAAGTCATACCCAATACAATGTCCAAATACAAATATCATAATCGTGTGCCCATGCGCATACAAAATAATAAATAAATATCCAACGCCTCAATAAATAGGCGCGACAAAATATAGGCGCCATGCCTAAGGTATGCGCCCATCAAAATATAAATGATAACTCGAATACACACTATCCTCCAATGCTTTCCTCCGCCCCCACTGCTGCTATCTCTACACATCAACTGAAGCATTCACAATCGTTAGTAAAATAATACAATTAAACCGACAAAAGTGAATATCTAGCGCTCTTCAACTACATAAATAAATCAACTGGTTAGAAATCAATCCCAACCTTAATTTATTACGAGTGTGCACTCTAAACTCATAAACGTTTATTAATTTAATATGTATTTTACGAAATCACCCACTATGGAATCACCCATGTACACACTAAATTAATGAAACGCCCGAAAAGAATAGGCGTCCCCATCAACTTCTCACACAAAGAATCCACTTTGTGTATAAGCCCCGGTCAACAAAGTTTACGGAATCCACCGTAAAACCTCATGGAATCCATAGTGGCACGGAATCCACCGTAAAATATGTCTCCTGGCATCATACCCCCGGGGTGGGATAGCAATTGTCCTCAATTGCTATTAGCTCAATGTGGAGCTAACAGAGTGGGGAAAGCATTAAGTCTCTAGTGTGCATCCACTGGGCCTCTTCAACAGGATGGTTTTTAAACTTGACTAAATATCTAGAATATCTTCGGCCAGTTCTAGTGGTCATAAAGTCAGTATCTAGGATAGCTTCAAGTTCAATTATTTCAATATGTTCATCTAACAAATGTGGGTTTTCATAAACAGGGTGTACAGATAATTGGTCTCTAAAGGGTCATAATAAACTAATGTGAAATGTGTTATGAACTTCCAGTGAGGTGGTAATTCTAACTTGAATGCATTGTCATTGATTTTGTGAATGATCTTAAATGGTCCATAGAATCTAGGTGCTAATTTCACAACTGGGTGTTTATCTACACTTTGTAATCTACGTTTTTCTATTCTTAACCAAACATAGTCATCAACTTTGAAATTCATTGCCTCTCTTTTCTTATTGGCTTGTTTTGTATACAATTGCTGCGCTTTGGCAATCATGTCTTTAACCTCATCAAAAATAGTAGCGTTTATATTAGAAAATATCATCAGCACTCTGAATTCTATTTGATAAAGATGCAACAGGTGTAGACAATCTATAACCATAAATCACTTTAAACGATGCTTTCTTTGTAGATATGTGTGGTGTATTGTTATATGCAAACTGTAGTAAATGCAAATGTGTGTCCCATGTTTGTGGTTTAGAAATAGTGTAAGCACGTAAAAGATCTAAAATAGTACTGTTAGTGGCTTCTGTTTGTCCATTAGTTTCAGGATGAAATGTAGATGAGAAATCAATCTTTGTTCCTAGATTAGCAAACAAAGTAATCCAAAAGTTGTTACAAAATCTAAAATCACAGTCAAAAATAATAACTTTTGGTAATTTATGATTAGTGAAAACAGTTTTAAAAAACAATTGTGTTGCCTGAGATACTGTTAAAGTTTTCTTACATGGAATGAAATATGCTTGTTTACTAGACCTGTCTACTATAGTGCAAATCATATCATGGTTAGCTTTAGTATTAGGTAAACCAGTAATAAAATCTATAGAAATCTATTCCCATGGTCTTGATGGAATAGATAAAGGCATAAGTAATCAATACTCTTTACCATGATGTCTCTTAACTCTTTGACAAATCAAACATTCAGAAACAAAGTTAGATACATCAGTGTCCATATGTGGCCAATACAAATCTTCAGTCAATGTACGCAAAGTAGATATGATACCTCTATGACCCTGATATGAAGGACAATGAATCTCATTCAAAACAAAAGATCTAAATTGAACTGTAACACATAATCTCTTTTCATAAAACATGAATCCATCATTATAAGACAGTGAATCAATAGAAATCCAGTTATTTCCAACTAATTTATTCCAATTAGCATGAAAAGTAATGTCCTGATGATATGTATCTTTCATAGGAGTTAGAGAATCAAATGATATGACAAAGATATTATGAATGGTTGGTCTTCTATTTAATGCATAGGCCAGTACATTTTCTTTACTTGGTTGATATTGAATAAGGGGATGAAAACTTTGAATAAAAGCTGCCCATTTTATATGTTGGTCAGATATTTAAGGTTGACTAAGTAAATGTCTAATAATTTGTTGATCAGTCTTAATCATAAACTCAGAACCCATTAAGTAATGTTTCCATTGTCTTAAAGCTTGTACCACAGCTAATAATTCTTTATCATATGTGGAATATTTAAGTTTGGAGGGTTTCAGTTTACAACTAGAATAGGTCTATGGGATCATTATCTTGCATAAGTATGGCTCCTATTCCAGATCCGCTAGTAGTAACTACTAAAAAGAATGGTCTATTAAAATCGGGTAGTTGTAATACAAGAGCATGGGTTAATGCATGTTTCAATAAATCAAAGGATTTCTGTTGATTATCAGACCAATGATAAACAATACATTTCTTTAAAAGTTTAGTCAAAGGCAAAGCAAGTAATGAAAAATTTTGCATAAATTTCCTTTAAAAACTAGCAAGACCTAGAAAAGAACGTAACTCATGCACGTTTTTAGGTATAGGCCAGTTCAATATTGCTTCTATCTTCTTAGGGTTAACTTTAATACCATCTGATGACACAATATGACCTAAATATTCAATTTCTGTTTGAAAAAAAATCATAAAACACTTTTTAAAAAATAATTGTTTTTTATAATAGTGTGGAAAACAAATTGAATCATACGTAAAGGTACATGAACAACTTAGTCACACTCGCATTGCTTCACCTGTATTTTGCTTACACACTTAGAAGTGCAAGCAGTGTTTTCAGGTGAGATACTCGACACCTATCATATAATGGTATGGATGCTTCCTCTCTAAGCGGATCAGAGGTCTCAACATCCATGGGCATTAATGCATTGATCATTGCTTCCATCTCAGGCTCAAGATTGTAGGAAAGTCTAGAAAACTGTCTATCTCCTCTCGTATTGACAGTATGAATTGAGTAGTGGATTGGCTTACGCACTCCATCCATCGCACGCCCACATTTTCTTCTATCTAGCCGCAAAGGGTGCACTCCTCCTTGGGATGATCAGACGTCACCTCCTTGTAATAAATTTTCCGACCACATCCAAAATGTTTTTGTATAGGATATAGGACACGCTAATTAAGATATGCCTCGTAATCTTGAACATCACGGCCTTCATCGTTTTCCATTTGGTCTACGTTACGACAAACAATTTGTTTTTGTTATCATTTTTTTTTCTTTCTAAATTGTTTGAGAAGGAATTTCTTCTCTTGTAACTCAAAAAAAAAAATGTATGTAAAGTCTCCACCAGACCTATAGTATGTATAGTCTAATATGCTATGCATGGGGACGAGGGAGTAGCTACCCTATGTCAGAGTGTTTCCTATCTCGTAGTATTGCACCAAACCTTGCCACTTTTTTTTCTTTGTGTGCACCTTTAACAAAACCTCTCTCTCTCTCTCTACTACCACCACTACTATTACTTGTACTCACCTTCCCGAAGCATCGAACACACCTAAGATGCACGTTAAACAAAACCTCTCTCTCTCTCTCTCTCTCTCTCCACTACTACTACTACTACTACTACTACTACTACTACTACTACTACTAGTACTCGCCTTCTCAAACACACCAAAGGTGCACCTTTAACAGAACATCTCTGTGGGTGCGTGTGGGTGTACTACTACCACCACCACCACCACCACCAACACTACTACTATTACTACTACAAACAAGAAAATAAAAAGTTAAAGAACAAGATCTTACCCTCTCTTTGTTTTTTATCCATTCATTCTCCTGTCTCCCTCCCTCTCTTTCTCTTTCTCTCTTTCTTTATTATGTTTCATGTTTATTCCCTCTCTCTCTCATTCCTTCTTCCTTTTTCTCTCTTCCTCTCCCTCTCTCATTTCCTTTAACAAAACATCTATCTCTCTCTATATATATATATATATGTATGTATGTATGTATGTATGTATGTATGTATGTATGTATGTATGTATGTATGTATGTATGTATATATATACTACTAGTACTACTACTACTACTATAAAAAAGAAAAGAAGAAATTAAAGAACAAGATCTTACCCTCTCTTTTTTCTCTATCCGTTCATTCTCCTTCCTCCCTTCCTCCCTCTCTCTCTCTTTCTTTATTATGTTCCATATTTTTTTCCTCTCTCTCTTATTTATTATTTCTTTTTCTCTCTTCCTCTCCCTCTCTTATTTTCTCTCTTTCTCTCTCAATACACCATTTTTAACAAAAAAAGCAAAAGAAAAGGAGAAAAAACAAAAATAAACCAAGTGGGAACAGTGCACTCACCACAAAGGCCCGAGGATGGATTTGGTATTTCCTCTTCACGACGGCGGCTCCTCTTCGCCCTCCGTGAACTTCCTCCTCTTCTTTGCAAATGGCGATTGCAACGGTGACAAGCTCTTCTTCTCCCTCTTTCTCTCTTTCTCTTCCTCTCCCTCTCAAACGCAATATGTAGTTCACTCTCCCTTTTGCTTCCTCTTTTAATCTTTTGCGCAAAATGCCACGCTCGGGTTTCGGCCTACTTTTTTTCCCATGAGTACCATCGCTATTTGCGACACAAATAGCAATGCCACTAAAATGCCTCGGAAATGGCTATTGCTATACTCCTATATCCTTGTAGTGACACATGTTCTCTTTTTCTTCAAGAAATACTTGCTGATGATGTAAAACTTATGACATTTTCCTTTGATCCTTGAGTCTTTAAAATAAACATTCTCTAGATATGAACCAGCTTTTTATGCAGTGTGCCCTAGCAGGAATATTATTTTTTTGAAAGGAACTCCATGCCCAATCATTCATGATTTGGAAAAATATCAAATGTTGGATCGTGGTATGCAACCAATCAATCGATGCTATATATAAAAATAATGTATGCATTGAAGAAAATGTTTCTAGCCTATCTACATGTGATCGTGCATCATGCTAAATGCAAACAAAGTTCCTTGATTATTTAAGATCCTTATCCTCACCTCTCAAAGCTCATCAAAAAGATATGTCATACTCCACTCTACCTATTGAGATGGCAAGCTCAACACGTGCGGACATTGATGATGGACTGCTTGGCTAGACAAGTTTTCACATCTACACTTAGCATGTTGGTGGTCATTATGATACTCACATGGCCACTGACTTATCAGTTATTATATTTAGTTTGTTACACCTACCTACAGCTTGCAAAGATATAACACCAGTCGATTAGTGTAGTCGGTTATGCATTGTTTGACTTAGAAAGCCACTTTCCTTTATATTGTATCTTATCTATACTTTGTGTACATTATATAGTGTCATTATACAGTGTGTGGAAGAAGAATAAAAAAACAACAAGAAAACATTTTGGCCTCCATCTCTCTTTTTGTGTTCTTGAGTGAGCTTCCTCTTGTGTATATAGTGTGTTTTTGGCATTGCAGCTCAAGCAAGTCCCCCCGCCACGAGATTCTTGACATGATATCATAGCCGGCACTGAGAGAGGTTGATTTTGAAGGTTGAAGTGAAGGAGAATAAGCAAGGTTCGAGCAAGCAAGCAAGGTTCTCAAGGTTCGAGCAAGCAAGCAACGGGTAATAAGTTCTCACAATCTTCCACTCTCTCTCTTGGATAGTGCCTGGGGAAACACCGAAAGCAGAGTCGAGCAAAAATCTCAGATTGATGTGAGATTTGGTGTGCGATATTTCGGGTGTTTGAGGCTATTTAAGGCCCCATTTAGAGCCAGAAGGTTGCGGACAATAGTTTCATGGTACACTATAATTTCGACTATATTGACCAAAAGTGGGTGCACAAGTTACAGATTGCAAATCTGTAATGTTTGAGGTGTTTGCAAGAAGCAAACATAAGGTTTATTTGCAATTAGGTTGCAGATTACATATACTATTGAGAAATCAGTGAAAAATATTACTTGGTGTATTTTTATGCATGTGATGTGAAAGATTGTAGAAGACTAGCTTGCTATGTTGTATCCTTATTTGTGGTAATGGTAGAGAACAGTGGAAATCCCATTATTGAGAAGCTTGGCAAGAACAAGTACCCTTCATGGAAGTTTCGTGTGACAAACTTTCTCATTGGAAAGGGCATTTATGAGTTTATTTTAGGTGAAGAAAAAGAGCCAAAGCTAGGTATCCCTCCGACTGTAGATGAGTTAAAAGCATGGAAATAGTGAAATGTGAAAGACAAAAAGGTGATGTACTGGCTATCTACAGTCATTGATAATACTATGCTGGGACATATCAAGAATGTAGAAACTTCACATGCAGCTTGAACAATTTTTGAGAGCATGTTTTTAGTAAATACAAAGGCACAAAAGATTCAACTCAAGCAAGAGTTGAATACCTTGAAGAACGGGAAAATGTATTGTCAATGAGTATGTGTTGAAGGTGAGGAGCATTGCAGATGCTTTAGCAGCGATTGATGCAATGCTAGATGATGATGATTTGGTTTCATCCACTCTGAGTGGCCTTAACAATGAGAAGGCATGGAAATCATTTGTTACTTCAGTATATGTATCGAAGCCATTTTTAGATTTTGATGAGCTGATCTCTCTCATGATTACTAAAGAGATCAATATGTAGGGTGATTCAGCTAAAAGAAATGGTAAACAGGTCTAATAATTTTACTCAAGTTCAGGAAGGGGAGGTGGTAGATCTTCTTTCGAGAGGCCATGGTATGGGGCATGCTGGCGATAACGAGCAAAACAGGTTCAATCAACAGTTTGGTGAAATGTAGGTTTCTGGAGGTAGAGGAAACTTTAAAGGCAAGGAGAGCTCTAGAGGAAGAGGTGGATGGCAGAATAGAGACTCTGGAAATTCTGCTATTTTTTGGCATTATTGTGGCAAAACAAGACATATTACAACCAATTGTTATGCTAAGAAGGATGATATTCGCAGTGGTAAATTGCAGCAAGGAAACTATGCATAGTCTTCATGATAGAATGAAGATAAAAATGAGCATCTGTTTGTTATGCAGCATATGATGAATGTAGTTACAGGAAAGGGGACACCTGATGATGTATGGTATGTCAATTTAGATGCATCTAATCATATAACCAGTCATGTTGAATGGTTTGAAGAGATGTAAGACTTACAAAACCCAGGTTATGTGCAGATGGGTGATGATTCATGCCACCCAATTTCACACGTTGGAAATGTTCCCTTGTTTTTGTATGATGGCCAGACAAAGAGTCCGATAGATGTATTACATATGCCATCAATTACAAAGAATCTAGTGTCTTTTGGCCAAATGGTAGAGCACGGCTTGCAGATCCGAATCAATGCAAAAGGTTGTTTTGTAGAAGACTTGAATGATAAGTGCAGGTTGATCACAAAAGGAAGTAGAGTTGGCCAAATGTTCACTTTAGATGTTGAAATTCTTGCAATGAATGCTGCTATGTATGCTAAAGGAAAAGGAGTAGTTGCAGATATTGAAATATGGCATAAAAGTATTGGACATGCAAATGTGCAAAGGTTGAAATTAATGCAGTCCAGAGGATTGGTTACAGGGTTGCCTTCTTTTAGAGTTGCAAAATTGCATAAAGTCTGTAAAGCATGCCAGTTTTGTAAGCAGGCGAGACAACCCTTCTCGCATGATCGAGAAGTGAGCAAAAATATACTTGATGCAATACATACAAATGTTTGAGGGCCTACACAGAATGTATCTCTTGGTGGTAGAAAATACTTTGCCACATTTATTGATGACGATTCAAGGAAGCTATGGGTATACTTCATGAAGGAAAAGAGTGATGTATTTGAACACTTCAAATCTTTTAAGGTACTATTGAAACAGAAACATACTTAAAAGTGAAGTGCTTGAGATCAGATGGAGGGGGAGAGTACCTCTCTAATTAGTTCATTGGCTTCTTGAGGACTCATGGGATAAAGAGACAATTTACTTGCAGGTATACCCCACAACAAAATGGTATTACAGAAAGAAAAAACAAGCATATTGCAAAAGTGGCACGGGCATTAATGGTTAAAAGAATATGCCCAAACATTTTTGGTCTGAGGCTATCCATATTGCTATCTACATTATGAATAGAACTCCCACAGTTGCAGTTCATAGGATGACTCTTGAAGAATGCTTTACTAGCAAGAAGCCCAATGTAACGCACTTAAAGATATTTGGCTGTGTTGCATACGTTGTCGAAGGGTTTTCGAAAGCCAAGTCGCGACCACTGAGGACTTTGAATAATTTCAGGATAGAAGGATAGATCGTCAATTGTAGCGGCCTCCACAAAGGATCATATTTATATTTCTTCAGAATAGTTACAGCAGCAATAAAAGACGAATACAGAAGATCCTCAGAGGTATATACAAAAGGTTTAGAAAACAGTTTTAGTACAGATCATAATAATGTCCAATATTATAAGGAATTTGAAGTCACAAATCTGTTCTTGGCATAGGAGAAAAACCAGCAAAATCACTCCTTAATACGAAACATCGATACTCGGTAAGTCTCCCCTCGGGTAACAATAATTTAGTACATATGAAGATGGAAATCTTCAGTCATGAACTAAATTATTGTTACCCGAGGGGAGACTTACCGAGTATCGATGTTTCGTATTAAGGAGTGATTTTGCTGGTTTTTCTCCTATGCCAAGAACATATTTGTGACTTCAAATTCCTTATAATATTGGACATTATTATGATCTGTACTAAAACTGTTTTCTAAACCTTTTGTATATACCTCTGAGGATCTTCTGTATTCGTCTTTTATTGCTGCTGTAACTATTCTGAAGAAATATAAATATGATCCTTTGTGGAGGCCGCTACAATTGACGATCTATCCTTCTATCCTGAAATTATTCAAAGTCCTCAGTGGTCGCGACTTGGCTTTCGAAAACCCTTCAACATCTTTGGTGAACCCGACATGAAAGCGTCGCAGAAATTTCAGGATGGGAGACACTTCAGCCTCTATTTCAGCTTCCTCTACAATTCCAGCTGCCTCTACTTCAGCTCCATCTATGACTACTGCGTCAAGTACTTCAATGGAGGATCTAAAACAGATTTTACAGAATATGTCCATGTATATGCAGCTCCAAAATCAGCAAACACAAATGTATATGCAGCAGCAACAACAATTGCATCAACAACAGTTGTCTCAGCAAAGGCAACTCTATTCGGAGCAGGAGAATGCAAACAGCGCGACTAAGGCTATTGAAGCAGTTGAGAGTGAGAAGAAGCTATTTGACGGGCGTAATGTTTCAGCATATTTGAAGACATATGAGATCAAGATGGGGTTTTTTGGAGTTCCTGCTGGACTTATGAGTAAGTACTTCCTTCGTCTTGTCACACCTGCTTTGAGAACAAAGGTGACTGATCTTTTTATTCAAAATACACATTGGCAAGATTTTAAGAAGGCTCTTAAAGAAGAATACTTCCTTGAGGACTTTGGTATGGCTACTCGGCGGTCATTCCGAGAGTGGGTCTACATGCCAAACAAAGGTCTTGCTGCTTCGGAGTTGATTCGAGAATTCGAAGAGAGGTATAGTCAGCTTGATGCTATTGAACAAAGAGCATTGGATGTTGAAAAAGTTGAGCTTTTCTTGCAAGCTGCAGATCCTGCTCTTCAAGAAGAATTGGGTGAGCTTCTTGAAGATTGCACGAAGCCTATGGGTCTTAAAACTGATTGGCAGGATGCTCAGGATGCAGTCTCGACTTTGACCAAGAGGAGGATATGGAAGACTCGCCTACAGAATGGTTCCATGACACCTACACCATCATCAGCTCCTATGCCTACTTCTATCCCTGTTATTTCTTCTCCTCCTCAGCCAGTTTCTTGGCCTATGCCAGTGCCTACTATTTCCACTCCACCTATTCCTCCTGTTCCACGACCGATGCCTACACCTTCTGCTCCAAAACCATCCGCTCCATCGGTGCCTACCTCTATTGATGATATAATCAAAGGTATCACAGATTTGACACTTGAGTTAGTCAAAGCGGAGTTGGTGGGTAAGTTGAAGGAGCAGTTTGCTTCGACTGCGCCTGCTACTTCTTCTAGTGCTCCTATTGCACCTAGGAGTGCTCCTAGTGCACCTAGGAGAGATCGGAGATGTATTTGGTGTGATAGTACGGAGCATCAGCATTGCAGGGATTGTGACTCTTTCCAGGATGCAAGGAGGCAGAATTTGGTATATTGGGGGCAAGATGGTAAGATTTGGTTGACTGAGACAGGAGCTCCACTTGCTACCAACTTTGGTAAAGGTGGAATGAAGAAGTTAGTGGAGGACATGGCTGCGCGTACTTCTTATGTGATGGCTAGAGGTGATGCTTCTGCATATGGAGTACAGATTGAGAAGGGATTGGAGACTCAGTCCGCACTATGGACTTATGCTATGGAGACTGCAAACAAGGGGAAAATTCAGCAAATTGTTTTGACTAGTGCAGGCTCTAGCATCAGATCAAAGACAGGTTGGGACTCGCCTGTTGACAGGTATTCTATTTATACTTATTTGGCTAAATCTCATGGTGCAGATGTATTTGTTGAGGAGAAGCGTAAGAGGGATGAATAAAATCCAAGTGTAGCTAAGAAGACTAGAGGGGGTGAGTTTGTTACTCCACCTACTGCAGGACCGTCTTCACGATCAGGACCAGATCGACAGATGGAGGATGCTCAAAAGAGGGAAAAGAGGCAAGAGCCTAGAGAGAGAAAGCAGCCAGGATTCAGATTGATGTCCGATATTGAGACATCTACAGATATGAAGAAAATCTTTAATGATAAGATACTTGGCAGTGAGGTGACTTTCACTATTTCTGAGATTTTGGGCATCTCAAAAAGAGAGTTTCAGGATCAGTTTCAGGAGGTCCTGAAGAGGAAAAGACATGCATTGTCTACCACTGATACACAGGGAGTTTTGATTGGAGAGTTGGATGATGATGATGATGAGGTTATGGTTGATAATGCTTCTGTTTTACCGCAGGTAGAGAAGAGGGTTCAGCCTATGCATTATGCTGAAATTGATGAGCCTATTTTGATACCGCGTAGTCACTTCTCGCGGAGCCATTGGGCTAGGGCAACTACAAAGACGATGGTAAAGGTTGGAGAAAAACAGGTGCCTTATGTTGCATTGGTTGATCATGGTTCAGAGATTAATCTCATTGTTCGTGGAGTTTATGAGAGCAACCGATGGCCTATGGATGTAGAGCATGGGTGGCGTATGAGAGCCGCCAATAACACTGCAGGTGATTTATATGCTGCTTGCCCTAGTGTCAGGGTTTCTATTGGTGATGTAGAGGAGGATTTTCATTTCTTTGTGCAGGATTCATGCTCATATCCCATAATTCTTGGTCAGCCATTCATTACAGAGATGCGCATGGAAACAAAGGTCATGGATGATGGATCTGCTTATGCACGGATTCGCAGTAAAGATGGTATGAGAGCAGTTCAGTTTATGACTGTATGTGTGAATCATGTTAGAAACAGGGATACTCTCAGAGATGCACCCTTGCCCACTGTGAGGGATTCGGGTTTTCATTAGGTACCGCCGTTTCGCGAGACGACGGTGGTACAGAGGAGAGGAGATTGGAGTTCTCGCCTCCTGGCAGCGGTGTTTTCTCCTCCAGTTATGTTGGGATTTCAGAAAACAGTTCAATGAGTTATCAGAAGACTTCTAGGTTGCCTAGAGCTGCCAGGCAGTATATATGCAGGAAGGAGAAAAATTTGAAAAATGCAGGAATTTTGGAGGATGATGAGCACATAGATGGTATGTATGACAGTGTGATTTGTGCAGATACGATGACAGAGATGGGAGATATGCTGAAAACTGATATGCTGAATTGTCACGGTAATGTATTAGTGCAGTCCCTGGACATGTTTCATGAAATTGCAGATTTTATGTCACAGATTGAGTCAGAGGCTGAGGAAACTCAGCAAAAAGTGTTGAGTGCTGAAGAAATTCAGCAAACAGAGTTTCCAGCTGGTTATGATCAGCTTTCAGAGAGACAGAGGGCTGAAAATTTTCAGCCAGTAGAGTTTACTGCTGAAATATTTCAGCATTCAGAGTTTGGGGCTGTTTCTATGTAGTCCATAGAGCAGAGGGCTGAGAATATTCAGCCATTGAAGTGCAGAATGCTGATTTACAGCAAGGTTTATGTAATGCAGAAGAGCATAATGAAGCCAGGGTTGACACGAAATACAAAACTCTGGATAAGAAGGTGAAGCCGGTTGCTGTACCGCTTCCATCTGACAGTGATCAGCAAATAGAGAGGGCTGCTAAACATCAAATTTTGAGGAATCCGGAGCATATTGGTCATAAATTTTCAGCAGAGACACTTGCTGAATTGAAAATTGGAAATGGTGATTTCTTGTTACCCATAGAGAAGCAATGCTTTCAGGAGATGCTAGAGCGTCATGGAAGGGGATTTTCTTTTTTGCCACATGAGATTGGATGTGTGAATCCTGATATTGTTGCTCCTATGGTCATTTTTACTATTCCTCATATTCCATGGAATCTCCGACCTATTCCAGTGCCTAAAGCACACTTGCCAAAGCTGATTGATTTATTGAATGAGAAAATCAGGATGGGAATCCTTGAGCCTTCATCTGCACCATACTCAAACAGGTGGTTTACAGTTCCAAAGAAGAATGGTACTCTTCGATTTATTCAGGACATGCAGCCAGTGAACAGAGTTACTATCAGGAATGTTGGTATAGGTCTAGTTGTGGATGAGTTTGCAGAGGCATTTGCTGGACGTGCCATCTATTCTTTGGGTGATTTGTATTCAGGTTATGATCAGTTTCAGCTGGCTTTGGAAAGCAGGGACATAACCACCATGAGAACTCCTATTGGGCTTGTCAGGATGTGTACCTTGCCTCAAGGTGCCACTAATTCTGTTGCGCATATGATGAATGCCATGCATAAGGTCCTTCGTGATTACATACCTCAGCTTACTATGCCTTTCTTGGATGATGTGCCCATTAAGGGGTGTGCAGAAGAAGAGAAGAATGAGAGCCTAAATGAGCAGGGATGCAGATACTTTGTGGCTGATCATATTTCAACATGTGAGAAGATTTTAGCCAGGTTAGAAGAAGTGAACTTGACACTTTCAGGGCAAAAATCTATTTTTGGAGTGAATGAGGTTGTTATTGTAGGGCATATGTGTGGATATTATGGCAGGAAACCCTCACCTGATAAGGTGAATGCTATAGGCAAGATTGCAGAGTATTGTTCTACTACTTCAGAGGTACGGAGATTCATTGGTGCTTGTGTGTTTTATATGATTTGGATACCTCATTTTGCACACATAGCAGATTGTTTGTATCAGCTGCTTCGAAAGGGGCAGAAATTTTATTGGGATGAGAGTCACACTAGAGCCATACGGAAATTGAAGAAGTTATTGCAGAATGCTCCTACTCTCAGGAAAGCAGATTATAATTGTGATAGGCCTATTGTATTGACAGTTGACACTAGTCCAATTGGCATAGGTTGGGCTGTGGGTCAAGATGATGCAGATGGAAATAGGTATGCTATTCGGTTTGGGGCGAAAGTCCTAAACGAGAGACAGAGGAGATATCCGCAAATCAAGAGAGAGTTATTGGGGATTGTCACGGCTCTCAAATGTGACAAGGAGTACTTTATTGGAGCTTCAGTTGTGGTAGAGACAGATTGCTTGCCATTGATTGGTATGATCACGAGTTGCTCTACTCCGGATATAGCTATGTTGAGATGGATTGCATACATCAAGTCATTAAATCCGGAATTTAAACACATAGCAGGGAAGGATAATCCAGTGGCAGATATGTTGTCTAGAGCCAGATATGATGATGAGGAGACTCTACTTGCAGAAGAGGATGATGCAGAAATTTCAGCCACTATGGTTGATCATGTTTGTCATGTCTATGATATTGTGGCTTTCACAGAAGATCTCTATGTTGGAGATTGGTTGCAGATTGGCAGGTACCTTAGTACACTAAGAAAAAGAGATGAATGGACAGATGAAGAGTTTAAGAAGATCAGAAGGAAAGCCTATGGTTATTTTCTCAAGGACGGATTTCTTTGGAAGCATCCGAAGAAAAGAGGCGGATTACCTTTGCGGGTTGTCTGCAATAGAGAGACACAGTTACAGGTGATGAGGGAGTTTCATGAGAGTCCTTGGGCTGGTCATAGAGGAGTATGGGCTACTTATGAGAAAATCAGGGAGAAATATTGGTGGAAAGGCATGTACAGAGATGTTTCTCACTTTGTTGAGACTTGCAGAGACTGCCAGATGTATTCAGTAGTGCGTCATAGAGATGAGCTTCATCCGACCTATCCGCTATGCATTCATTATAAGTGGGTAGTTGATTTGGTTACCATGCCTATGGGTCTATGGCAGATGAGGTACATTGTTTTGGCTAGAGAGGATCTTACCAATCATGTTGAGGGCAGATCTTTGAGAACGAAGACCACTAGTGCAGTGTGTAAGCTCTTATTGGAGGAAATTTTCTGCAGGTATGGTTGTGTGGGTAAGATCACTGCGGATCGTGGTGAATTGGATGCAAATGAAGCTAGGGAGTTTTTCTCTCAGCTAGGAATCAAGTTGGCTCTAACTACAGCATATAATCCAGAGGGAAATGGAAAGAGTGAAAGAGGGCATCCGCCGATAGTGAAAGCATTAGCCAAAGCATGCAGGGGACGGATTGGAGAATGGCCAAGACTTCTACCATTTGCTTTATGGGCTGATCGTACGACTCATAGTGTTACCACAGGATATATGCCTGCAGAGTTGATGTATGGTCAGAAACCTGTTATGCCGATTGAGACTTGTGCTTTGACTTGGTCAGTTTTACCTTGGCAGGAGGATTTGACGAGAGAGGAGCTCTTAGCTCTTCGGATTCGACAGTTGGAGAGGAGACCTGAGGATATTCAGCTAGCTATTGACAGGTTGAAGGTTGCTAGACTAAGAAATAAGGACAGGTTTGACAGCAGGCATCGCTTGCGGCCTAGAGCAGTAGAAGAGGGAGATTGGGTATTGGTGTTTGATAGTAGCCTTGAAAATCAGCATACTACACTTCGGAAGATGGTGAAAAGATGGTTTGGGCCATACATAGTCAGACATGTCTTTGATAATGCAACATATGAGCTGACTGAATTGGATGGGACAATGCTTAGAGTGCCTATTGCTAGAAAAAGAATCAAGATTTTCAAGAAAAGAGATGATGAGGATTATGCATTGGAAGAATTTTCAAGAGAAGAGCAACAACAAGAAACTCTAATGGAAGAGACAGATGATATGGCTGAAAATCTTGTTGATCTACCGGAAATGCATAACGAAGAGCTTGATTTGTTTGTGGATCTTGATGATAACGATCATGGGTAGTTGGCCCAAATACAGAAGATCCTCAGAGGTATATAGAAAAGGTTTAGAAAACAGTTTTAGTACAGATCATAATAATGTCCAATATTATAAGGAATTTGAAGTCACAAATCTGTTCTTGGCATAGGAGAAAAACCAGCAAAATCGCTCCTTAATACGAAACATCGATACTCGGTAAGTCTCCCCTCGGGTAACAATAATTTAGTACATATGAAGATGGAAATCTTCAGTCATGAACGGACTGGGACCTTATTCTGTCATCCAACCACGATGAGATATCATTCAATATGATGGTCACATTGTCATCAGACTTTCCTTTGCAGAAGACTTAACCAGCTCTATGTTTGCAACAAGCGAGGCTCCACCAGTAATTTCATTGACTCTTTTGAGTAAAAAAAGGGGTGATTGTGCTTCCACTAATCTTTTGCTTCAATGCTTCTTGCAAAGATCTACTGATTGCTGACTCAATCGGCTTGGCAGCTGCTTCATGTTCTTCCAGGATTGGCACCCCAATGAGTAGTCCACTCTGTAAATCCAAACTAGAGTTCGCACCTTGTATGAGACCCTATGGGAAGGGTCATGTTGGGGTTCTTTCCCCTAAACAAGTTTGCATAAGCCTCGGAAATCGAAGACATGATATGATATCTGCACATTCGTCTGGAGAATCAACACGACAAGGTACCTTGCAGCCACTGTGGCAAGTAAAGAAAGCAGGAAATTCATTGGTCTTGTATACAATAACACCTTCAGTCTCAAGGTACTCTAACGTTCTGGGAATGTCAAGAATTGACTTAACACCAGCACAGAAAACAGCAACAGGCGACCTTCCAAGCTCTGTTAAATCAGATGAGACATCCATTGCTTTTCACCATTAGCATGTGATATCTCGTCCTTGGGGTAAGTCTGTGAAGTAAACAGATCCTCCCGAGTATATATCAGACCAACATTAGTCCATGTCTTTAATATATCCATAGTCGTATATTTTATGGGTTTTGTAATCTGCTCAAAGCAACTGATACTTGTGCTCCCACCCTCTTTCCCAGATTGTCGAGCCTTTGCTGTTTTTGAAACTGTCCAATATTTAGCCTATAAGCAGAGATTCCCCTCCTTAGCTTCTTCACCTCCATTCGCCTTAATACTCCCTTGATGCAAACCTTCATCAATCGACATGGGCTTCTAGAGCATGTCAACCTTCGGCATCTGCAAGGTGGCCTCTAAAGCAGCAAACTTACAGGCATCCTCGGCATCATAGAGGGCTATTGCAATCCCATGCGGCTAAGATCTGAAGCTTGGGAGCATTCCTTTGTGAGACCATTCTGGGCTTCAGCGTGCCGAGATGCCTTAAGACTCCCCTTCCTCCTTTCATGATTGCCCACCAAAAAGCTTCGCAGCCTGTCACTGTCAATCATGAAGAACACCGGGCCAAAATCTTCATGTCACCCCAGAAATACGGTGACCAACTCCATTTCTCCAGAAATACAGTTATCTCTGCACGTCAACTTCAAGCTCCTCAAATACGCTGGGTCCTTCCTTAGGACTCATGAGAGAAGTTGGAATCGAGCCGACGATGGCCTCCAAAAAAAATCAGTAGCACAAACTGATCAGTGTCTTTTTTGTTGTAAGGCGATCTTCTTCCCTCAGCAACTTAAGCCTGTACATTGTAGACCCCCCTCAATATATCGGCCATTCATGCCATTTTCATCCTTCCCCCCTAATTAGCTCTTGACTCAGCTAATTAGCTTCTTTCCTTCCGTGATTCCCTGCGCGTCGACTCCTTTTTCTCCTCAGAATTCTGCGCTGTATTATCCTCCTTCTCTCCCTCCAAAACACTTTTCAAAAACGAAAGCTTCTCTTTTTCCCCCAAATTGGCTTTTCTCCCCAGAGAAATGGTTCTTTTTTTTAAATCATGTCTTTCAGCTATTCATCATGAGTCATAATGTCAGCCTCATATACCCATTTTTGACCAGGGCGCCAAATACACTCAAAGCATCGCATTCAATGCAACAGTTTTATGTTCAAATAGCTTATCAAAACCTTTTTTGCTTCTGCAATGCTTCCACACTTCGCATACATGGATACAAGAAGTATACATGTAAATATAAGATGATCAAGTGCCAGGCCCTCTTGTTGCATAAGCTGAAGGCATTGATTAACCATCTTTTAATCACCACATGTCACATATCCATCAATCATTACACCCCAAGCAACAATAGCACGATCCTCTATACTCCAAACTCGAACAAGGTCATCTTCACCTCCAACCAAGACATATTTGCTATCTGGGCTTCAAGATCAGCAAAGAAGGGAACCAAAATAACTTTTGCCTCCACAAATTAGTTGTTCAGTCTTGAAATCAAAATCTGAGATAGCCAACTAGTGCAACACTCGCTAAATACAAGCCATTTGCAGAGAATGCAAAGTTATTGATAGAACCTTGGCATATGTGCCACCTTGCCAAGGGACTACTCTTACTGGCTACTCATATGTTGCTACAAGCTCTCAAAATATATAAATAAGTGGTGATATCCATGTTGATGCATTCATGTTGCATTCTTTCAAACAATTCTAACACATCAATTAAGTATGTACAAAGTAGCAAATGCCGCATACACAACTTTTGGGTGGATTTCACACCTCGAATGCGCAGCAATACGACAACGTTCATGTGCTAGATGAGCTATGGAAGAATCTTGATCCAAAGGCAAAAAAATGCATTTTTATTGGATACTCTTTAGAGTAGAAAGGGTATCGCTATAGGTGAGTTCAGAGTGAGGAGGGATGTTATCTTTGATGAGATGGAAAGTTGGTATACACCTATTGGTGATGTTTTGGAGGATGATAATGATCAGGATAGCTATGTGCAGAAAGATAAACAAGAATCATGGAGTCTTAGTGGACCAGAAACATCATCTAGTACTATATCTACAGTGAGCCCTTGGTCTGGGAGACTAAGGAGTAGCCCCATATCTTCAGGTGGATCTATAAGTGTTGCAAGGAAGGACAAAGGAAAGAAGAAATTGCTGGATGATAATGATGCATCTACCAGTCATTTGGGATTTGATGGAGATTCTAGTGGTTTGGAGAGTTTGGATGATGAGCTTGGCATTCCTTCAGGCAGGAGACTAGGTGTACAGAGAGCTCATAGTAATGTAAAGGCTCCATTGAGTGATCTGGTGGTACGGAGATCTAGCAAGGTCAAATACCCTGTTAAAAGATTTGATTTTGAAGGTTATGTGTCTCACCATTATGCTTATATGGTGAAACTAATTGAGGATGTTGAGCTCACTTGTTTTGAGGATGCTATTGGTTATGCTCATTGGGATGCAGTAATGGATGAGGAGATGGCTGCATTAGAAGCCAATAAGACTTGGGATTTGGTACCCTTATCTAAGGGTAAGAAAGTTATTGGTTATAAGTGGGTTTATAAAGTCAAGCATAATGTAGACGGTTCAGTTAGCATAGGTAAGGCTAGGTTGGCTACAAAAGGCTATACTCAAACATATGGCATAGATTATGAAGAGATATTTAGTCTAGTTGCTAGGATGGCAACTGTTAGATGTGTGATTGCCTTGGTAGCAGCCAAAGGTTGGCATTTGCAGCAAATCGATGTTAAGAATTCCTTCTTGCATAGTGAATTGCAAGAAGAAGTGTATATGGAGCAGTCAACCGGTTATGAGGATTTAGAGTATCCCACATATGTGTGTATGTTAAAGAAGGCACTCTATGGACTAAAGAAAGCACCTAGAGCATGCTGATCACTCACTTTATGTGAGAAAGGGAGATGCAGGTTGATACGACACTTGTGCAACAAGTTGCAGAGTCGCATGATCTTGTGGTTTGATCACAAGGGAATGGCCAATTCCTCGGAATAAGATTGGCAGATTCTTACGCAAGTTTATCTTGCAAGAGGATGAGTAATTGTCCTGATATAGTACATTTCTTGGAAAAAGTGACCAAGATAAGGGGATTAGATATTTTCTTGGAAGCAAAGGACCAATCAATAATTTGGAGCAACATAATTTCTGTTAATAGAACTTAAGGTATTGGTTAAGTTGGGTTAATAGGATACGGCCCTAACCCAAGACATACGGGTTATCAAACAAAACCTTGGGGATCTTGCCAAGTCGCAATTGTTGAGATGACAAGCTCAACACATGTGGACATGGATGATGGACCGCCTACTTAGATGGGTCCACACGTCTACACTTAGAACGTCGGTGGTCATTATGACTCTCACATGGCCACTGACTCATTACTTATTATATTCAAGTTGTTACACCTATTTACAGCTGGCATTTACCAGTGAGTAAACACAAGGTTTATCTGCAAACAGGTTGCAGATTGCATGTATTGTTGAGCAAACAATGAAAAAGGCTGTTTGGTGTATTGTTGTGCACTATAGGTCGAGGGTTGCAGAAGATTTGCTTGGTGTTGGTATTAATTTTGTGATAATGGCAGAGAACAGTGGAAGCCCCATCATTGAGAAGGTTGACAAGAACAACTACCCTTCATGGAAGTTCTGTGTCACGAATTTCCTTATTGGAAAAGGCCTCTACGAGTTTGTTTCATGTGAAGAAAAGGAGCGTGAGGTGAGTGATCCTCCAACTGCAGAAGAGACAAAGGCATGAAAGGAATGGAATGCAAAAGACAAGAATGTCATGTATTGGCTGTCAGCAGTAATTGACAATAATATGCTCGGACATATTAGAAATGTAGAGAATTCATATGCAGCTTGGACCATACTTGAAAGTATGTTTTCTATAAATACAAAGGCACGAAAGATTCAACTCAAGCAAGAGTTGAATACATTGAAGAAAGAGAAGATGTCTATCAATGAGTATGCACTGAAGGTAAGAAGCATTGCAGATGCCTTGGCAGCGATTGATGCAATGCCCGATGATGATGATTTGGTGTCGTCTACCTTGAATGGACTTAACAATGAAAAGGCTTGGAAGTCTTTTGTAACTTCCGTATATGTCAGAAAGCCATTTCCAGATTTCGATGAGTTGGTCTCTCTTATGATCACTGAAGAGATCAACATGTAGAGTGAGACATCTGAAAGAAGTGGTGAATAGGTCCAAGCTTTCTACTCCAGTTCAGGAAGGGGATGTGGTAGGTTCTCTTCAAGAGGCCGTGGTACAGGACGTGGTAGTGACAACCAGTAAAACAGATTGAATCAACAATTTGGCGATATGCAGGTTTCAGGAGGTCGTGGTAACTTTAGAGGCAGGGGGAGCTTTAGAGGAAGAGGTGGATGGCAGAACAGAGGTTCTAACAACTCTGGTATTGTATGTCACTACTGTGGCAAAACAGGTCATATTACAGCCCAATGTTATGCTAAGAAAGATGATATTCGCAGTGGTAAGTCGCAGCAAGGAAACTATGCATTGTCTTCACGACATAATGAAGACAAAAATGAACGTTTGTTTGTTATGCAGCATATGCTGAATGTTGTTACAGGAAAGGGAACACATGAAGATGTTTGGTATGTTGATTCAGGTGCATCCAATCATATGACCAGCCATGCAAAATGGTTTGGAGAGATGCAGGATTTGCAAAATGTAGGTTATGTGTAGACGGGTGATGATTCATGTCACCCAATTTCACACATTGGAAAAGCTCCCTTGTCCTTGCATGATGGTAAGACAAAGAGTCTTTCAGATGTATTACATGTGCCATCTATTACAAAGAACTTGGTGTTAGTGGGTCAGATAGTAGAGCAAGGGCTACAAGTTAGATTTAATGCAAAGGGTTGCTTTGTAGAAGACTTCAATGACAAGTGCAGGTTAGTTGCAAAGGGAAGTAGAGTTACTCTGGATGCTGGAATTCATACTATGAATGCTGCCATGTATGCTAAAGGAAAAGGTGTTGTTGCAGACATTGAAATTTGGCACAAATGCATTGGACATACAAATGTACAAAGGCGGAAATTAATGCAGTCCAAAGGGTTGGTTACAGATTTGCCTACATTTAGAGTTGCTGAATTTCATAAGGTATATGAAGCATGTCAGTTTGGCAAGCAGGCAAGACAACCCTTTTCACATGAAAGAGATGTAAGCAGAAATATCCTTGATGTTGTGCATATAGACATTTGGGGGCCTACACAAAATGTATCTCTTGGAGGCAGTTCATACTTTGTCACATTCATTGACGATTGCTCTAGAAAGCTGTGGGTATATTTTATGAAGGAAAAGAGTGAAGCGTTTGAGCACTTTAGAACTTTCAAGGCTGCAGTTGAAAGAGAAACAAGCTTGAAAGTAAAGTGCTTAAGGTCAGATGGAGGGGGAGAGTACCTCTCGAATGAGTTCAGCGATTTTCTGAGGTCTCATGGGATAAAGAGACAGTTTACATGCAGGTATACCCCACATCAAAATGGGGTTGCAGAACGGAAAAACAGGCATATTGCAGAAGTTGCATGTGCCTTGATGGCTGAAAAGAATGTGACTAAGCATTTTTGGTCTGAGGCTATTCATACTGCTGTTTATATTATGAACAGAACTCCCACATCTGCAGTTCATGGTATGCCCCCCGAAGAATGTTTTACAGGTAAGAAGCCTAATGTTTCACACTTGAAAGTGCTTAGCTGCATTGCGTATGTTCATGTGCCAGATGAGTTGCGGAAGCAACTGGATCCAACGGCTGAAAAGTGTGTCTTTATTGAATACTCTTTAGAGCAAAAATGGTATCACTGTTATAATCCTGTCACATGTAAGTTCAGAGTGAGCAGGGACGTCATCTTTGATGAAATGAGCAGTTGGTATGCATCTAGTGGTGATGCATTGGATGATGATGATGATCATGACACTCATGTGCAAGCTGAAAAGTGAGAATCACGGACTCTTAGTGGACCAGAGACATCATCTGGTAGTCCTTGGTCTGGGAGACTAAGGAGTACCTCTACATCTTCAAGTGCATCTAGCAGCAGTATAGGTAAAGACAAAGGAAAGAATAAAGTGTCAGATGGCATTGATACAGTTCTTGATGGAGATTCCACTGGCTCAGAGAGCCTGGATGATGAGCTTGGCATTCCTTCAGTGAGGACTCCAGGTGTGCAGAGAGCACGCGTTAATGCAAATACTCCATTGAGTGATCCAGTGGTACGCAAGTCTAGCAGGGTGAGATACCCTGTTAAAAGATTTGGTTTTGAAGGTTATGCAGCTCACCATTATGTTTATATGGTGAAACTAGTTGAGGATGTTGAGCCCACATATTTTGAGGAGACTGCTGGTCATGCTCATTGGGATGTAGCAATGGATGAGGAGATGGCTGCATTAGAGGCCAATAAGACTTGGGATCTAGTATCATTGCCAAAGGAAAAGAAAGCTATTGGATGTAAGTGGATTTATAAGATTAAGCACAATGCAGATGGTTCTATTAGCAAGTACAAAGCTAGGCTGGTTGCAAAAGGCTATGCCCAGACATATGGCATAGATTATGATAAAACCTTTAGTCCAGTTGCTAGGATGGCAACTGTGAGATGTGTGATTGCTTTGGCAGCAGCCAAAGGTTGGAGGTTGCAACAAATGGATGTGAAGAATGCCTTCTTGCATGGTGATTTGCAGGAAGAAGTGTATATGGATTAGCCAGTAGGTTATGAAGATTTAGAGCATCCCACGTATGTGTGCAGGTTGAAGAAGGCACTCTATGGGCTCAAGCAAGCACCTAAAGCATGCTCTGACAAGATCAGAGAGTATCTTGTCAATATTGGCTTTTATGTTTCTAATGCTAATCACTCACTTTATGTGAGAAAAGGAGATGCAGGTTTGGTCATCATAGTCATCTATGTGGATGACTTGATTATTACAGGTGATAGTGATAGTGGGATTGCTGAAGTCAAGGAGTTTTTGAAGAAGAAGTTTGAGATGAAGGATTTAGATGAGCTAAGATACTTCCTTGGCATTGAGGTGATCAGATGTGATGATGGTATATGGCTGTCCCAAAGACAGTATGGCTTGGATATGTTGTCCAAGTATGGTATGACAACATGCAAACCACTTTCAGTCCTGTTGGAGCAGAATGTAAAGTTGAATGCTAATGTTGGGGATGAGATAGAAGACCCTACTATGTTCAGGAGGATAGTGGGGAGTTTGATCTACATGACCATTACAAGGCTAGAATTGAGCTATGCTATTGGTCTTGTGAGTGAGTTTATGCAAGTACCTAGAAAGCCACATTTGGATGCAGTCAGACGCATATTGAGATATGTGAAGTCCACATTACATTATGGACTTTTCTATGAGGCAAGTACAGAGATATAGGTGTTTGGATACACAGATGCAAATTGGGCTGGTAGTATGTCTGATAGAAGATCTACCAGTGGATACATGTTCTCTCTTGGTAGTGCAGCAGTTGCTTGGAGTAGCAAAAAGCAATCTACAGTTGCTTTGTCGAGTACAGAGGCTGAGTATAGAGGTGCTGCTGTTGCAGCATGTGAGGTAGTATGGCTGCAAAAGTTATTGGCTGATTTAGATGTGCAGGTGGAAGGTCCAGTTGTCATTTATTGTGACAACATGAGCAGTATACAGTTGGCTAGGAACCCTGTGTTCCATGCCAGGACAAAACATATTGATGTACACTACCACTTTGTAAGAGAGAAGGTACTAGCAAGTGAGATTGACTTGGTGTATGTCAGCACATAGGATCAGATAGCTGACATCTTCACAAAGGCGTTGGGTACAGAGAAGCTTCAAAAGTTTCGAAGCTTACTTGGAGTTGCAGAGATGCAGTTGAGCTTGAGGGGGAGTGTTGAGATGACAAGCTCAACACATGTGGACATGGATGATGGACTGCTTGGTTAGATGGGTCCACACGTCTACACTTAGCACATCGGTGGTCATTATAACTCTCACATGGCCACTGACTCATTACTTATTATATTCAGGTTGTTACACCTATTTACAGCTGGCACAGTTATAGCTCCAGTCGACTAGTGTAGTCGGTTATGCATTGTTTGACTTAGTAGGTCACTTTCCTTTATGTTGTATCTTATCTATACTTTCTATATATTGTAAAGTGTGTGGAAGAAGAAGAAGAAATCAGCAAGAAAACGTTTTGTCCTCCATCTCTCTTCTTGCCTCTTGAGTGAGCTTCTCCTTGTGCATTCTGTGTATATTCGGCGCAGCATCTTGAGCAACTCCCCCCACCACGCGATTCTTGATAGCAATTGACCCCAGAATCGAATGCTGGATGCATTCAGAGAAAAGGATTCACTCCTCAGGAGTTGGCCAAAATAACAACCACTGGAAATGATTGTGCTTGTATCAGTTTAAAGAGCACTGTTTGCTTTGTTTGTACAAGGAACTAAAGGATGAAAAGATATCTAAGCCTTTAGGTTGAAGGCCTGAAGGGAATGGCAGCTCAGTTACCCCGGATTGTCTGCTTGACCTAACCAAGGGGGTTGTTAATCGCACCGGGAAGGTGGACCAAACCCACCACGAGAGGTCTCTCCGTTGAGCACTACTTGGAGCATGAGGATGCTTGGGTGCCAAGGGGGGCTCTGCCGTAAATCCCTCACCTTCGGGCCCTGCACAAGAGGCAAACGTGACTTGGGATTGGATCTCGAGGCCCGTATACTAGTCTACGGGTGGAAGAGGCAAACATGACTCGGGATTGGATCTCGGGATTGGATCTCGAGGCCCGCATACTGGTCTACGGGTGGAATCTTGGATTAGTAATCCCTGTGGATTACTGGATAGCCTTCGGGCGGATTATGGAAAGCCTATGGGTTGGACTTTATAAATGTATTCCAAGGATAAATATGATAACCTGTTGAAAAGGAACTTGTTTGATACTGCTTTTCTATGTCAAGTGCTAAGATTATGTGAAGGAACCGGTGCCTAACAGGCTAATTAAGGAAGCTGCTTGATGCATATCCAACTAAATGTGGTAGGTGATTAGACAACTAAAACAATTTGAGGAAAGTGCAGTGGATGTGGCCATGGGTCCGTCCTACGGATGGGTGGTCCCGGTTGACTGGGAACTTTTCTCAATCATAATGGACATCAAGAAGGTCATTTCAAAGGAGATGAGTAGCAAAGGCGTTGACCTATAGTCTAGGTGAAAATAATCCCCGATTTATGCTGTTTTAGGGGAACAGAATGGGACTATGCCTTATGGCAGAGAGGTCGAGCCTTGCATCCCTCTCGTTTCCCATTCTCCTTGAACCAAGTGTAGCGTGAATCCGCTTCGGCCCTGGCATTTCTGCGTAAAGTAGCTTGCTTGGGGTTCGACACTAGTTGTTGTTTAGGAAATGACCAGTAGCCTGATTCAACTCAGTCCTAAGTGGGAACGGCTAGAATACTTCCGCTACGTGGCAGACGCTGTCGTAGAGTTCGTGCAAGAGCTGCAGAACACAGGGTTCAAGGAACAGCAAGGAAAGAGGCTAACAAGAAGATCTCAATAACTCAATATTTGATGCCAAGTTCATTATATTGCTTGTCAAGTACATTACAGAAGAAGAGTCAAAATAAATGACAAAGCATGACAATCTGTCCACTGTTTTACAATAAGCGTATGAGCTTGGTTTTCAGGGCACCAAATAATTCAATCAAATTCAGGACTTAGTTATAAACAGCCTGTTCAAACTCCAGGTCCAACGGATAAATCATCTGATAAATGCATGCATAGGCTCCGGACATGTATATTGCTTAGGTCAGCAGCAGCTTCTTCCAGAATTGATTTCCAGGTAAACTCTCAATGGCCATGAAAGTAAAATAGCCCCACAGTACAGAAGTGGGGATCTTCTTTAGAATAGGCATAGCAGCAATGCATGCAGCCATCAACAAAGACTGCACAAAATTGCTCC
Source organism: Lygodium microphyllum (assembly GCF_053477565.2). Lineage (NCBI taxonomy): Eukaryota > Viridiplantae > Streptophyta > Polypodiopsida > Schizaeales > Lygodiaceae > Lygodium > Lygodium microphyllum. Next base: position 32,326,252 of record NC_141143.1, on the reverse strand, counting down.
TGCGTTGCTCTTTCACCACCATAGGGATTAGCTCGTCGATGTGTTTCTCTGGGTCAAACAATGTCGCATCCACTGAAGCACCTAGTGTGCCAGTGCCTGAAGTCAACTGAATTGTGCAGCTCTTAAGCTCTTTTAGGACCAACGGTGATGGCTGTGGATGAACAACAGAAGTCCGCAATGTTGTCCAGCTCACTAAGTGTGCCTGCACTGGGACTTTCACCTTTGAAACATCTGCAAACTCAGTGGATGGAGTACCATAAAAGGGCACCACTGCATCAACTCCAGGCACTAGTACAGCACTTGCTAGTAAAAGAGCTCCTTCCATACAGAATCTTCTTACTCCAACCTTAGGGGACCCGCTCTCCTTGAGCCAATTTACAGAATCAGCTATATCCTTGATTGCACCTGGTCAGTCCAAGTTACCCATCAAGTGTTGTGCCTCTTCTGCATCCAGGCCCAGCTTTCCACGGTACAGGTCTGGAATCAGGGATCGGTAGCCTTTGGTGGCAATTGTAGCAGCATGGTTTTTGATTTGATAGTCCTCTCCCCACCACTCTTGGAGGACAATAACACCTGGAGCTGTTGCTTCACCAATAACATACGCATCGAAAGACCTGTCTCCGTGCTCAATTTTCACTTTCTCGAAGCCAGGTGGCAGATCTATTTTGCAGACCAATATTTAGGTCAGAAGATATTGAAACTAGGAGTGGAAGACTGTGATGCCAGTCAGCCTTTGATGCTATGTGAGGGCTCTTTAGAATTGTATCTTATGTCAAAAATGTGAATTTTGGGATCAGCTGAACCAGAGGCAATACAATGGCCATCGGAGGACCAGGTCTGATTTATGAGGGCTGATTGTGATTCACTACTATCTTGGGTCCAACCAAAGATATGAAGTTCAGAACACTGCTTTTGTCGATGATGAAGCTGCTTCTGCTGTTTTTCCAAGCTCCATTGCTTCCTTCAATCCCGCAGCTACGTTGAATGCTGTGTCTCGCCCTTCGACTCAATTATAGGCTTAGCTCTTTGAATTTCCTTCTAGCCAATGTCACTGGTGACCTCCATGAATTTCAGATTCCTGGGGTATACCACAAAAAAGCATGCAGTAAATCTCCAAACAGTTTGAATGCTTGAGGTACCGGACGCCGCTGAGTCTTTTCACGCCCTAAAACGGTTCAAACCAAATTAGTCTCCCCTTCTCCTCTTTTAGCTAAGCGAAAAAAAACTCCTCTTTGACAAGAATAACTCTAGTTTCTTTACACCCATAGGAGATCTATGCACCAACTTTGATTTTGACTTTGAGGACTAACGTAGGGTATCTTTGGAGTCATCAATTGCCCCACTAACAGTCAGCTTTACGATGGATGATCTGCGCACAAACTTCGACTTTGACCTTAAGGACTGGATGGCAAAATGCTCCCTCGGTGCTTCACTAGTGCTGTCAATAGCACCTTTGAAGGATTCCTTTACTCGCTTGAGCACCTTTTGAGAGACTTCCTTCAACTCTATTTCATGGGAACTATTGAACTTAGATGATCGGCTTCCACAAAGCTTCCTTTGATTCCACAATTCCCTGCACTTTTCTTAGAGATCATCATTGAAATTATCAGCTTGATAATGTCCTTTGGCATTAGTTTTTCATATTTTTCTAACACACCCACTTCATGCATACAAACAGAAACACACACACACACTAGCGGAATATATACATTGGATGCGGGTACTGAAAGGACGGATTATCGTAATGCATCAATCACACACAATGAATCACACGCGGAAAAATAACACAAATGCACAACAAGAAAAATGGAGGTGTATATGGCTCGGATGCGCAGCAGCACGACATCCACCCCCTCTAAACTTGCACATCCTCCGGATGAGCCAACTATCCAGGATCATTCAAGTCCACAAACAGGTCAAGTCCTTCATCAGTTTCTAGTGGACCTGTTTCTCCATCTGCTTCATCATCCATATTCTCTACTTCTTCTGCTTGACTTTCTTCTACCTGCTCTTCTTCTGCCAATGCTTCAAGTGAATATTCTTCATCTTCTCTTCTCTTGAAAACCTTGACCCGTTTTCCAGCAATGGGCACCCTCAATACTGTTCCATCTAATTCAGCCAACTCATAGGTACCATTGTCAAAAACCTGTTTCACCTCATATGGTCCAAACCATCTTTGAACCATTTTTCTCATGCTACTATGCTGATTCTCTAGACAACTATCATAGACTAGAACCCAATCTCCTTCTTTTATGGCTCTAGGCCTCAAGCGATGCCTTAAATCAAAGCTGTCCTTGTTTCTGAGTCGGGCTACCTTGAAACGATCAACTGCTAGGCTGCACATCTTCTGTCCTTCTCTCTAGTTGACGAATCCGAAGAGCTAGAAGCTCCTCCCTTGATAAATTCTCATGCCATGGAAGAAAACTCCACGTGAGAGCACAGATTTCTGTAGGCATGATAGGCTTTTGCCCATACATCAACTCTACAGGCATATATCCAGTAGTCACGCTATGTGTAGAGCGGTCTGCCCACAATGCAAAAGATAGTAATCTCGGCCAACAATCCCCAATCCGACCTCTACAAGCTTTTGCCAATGCTTTAACTATCGGCGGATGTCCTCTTTCACTCTTCCCATTTCCCTCTGGATTATAGGCAGTAGTAAGAGCCAACTTAATCCCAAGCCGTGAGAAAAATTCTCTAGCTTCGTCTGCATCTAGCTCTCCACGATCAGCTATAATCTTGCCTATACATCCATACCTGCAAAATATTTCTTCCAACAAGAATTTACATACTGTAGTGGTGGTCTTTGTCCGCAAAGATCTGCCTTCAACATAGTTTGTAAGATCCTCCCTAGCCAAGATAAGATATCTCATCTGCCAAAGTCCCACTGGCAAAGTAACCAAGTCTACCACCCACTTATAATGCATACATAGTGGATAGGTCGGATGCAACTCATCACGATGCCGCATTAAAGAGTAAAGCTGACAGTCCCTGCAAGTCTCCACAAAGTGAGAAACATCTTTATACATCCCTTTCTACCAGCATCTTTCTTTGATTTTCTCATAGGTAGCCCACACACCTCTATGACCAGCCCATGAACTCTCATGAAACTCTCGCATAATCTGTATCTGCATCGCTACCTCACAAACTACTCTCAAGGGTAAGCCGCCTCTCTTCTTTGGATTCTTCCAAAGAAAACCATCTTTCAAAAAATACCCATAAGCCGTCCTTCTGATTTTCTTGAATTCATCATCTGTCCAATCAGCTCTTCGAGTCAATGAACTTAGATACTGTCCAATTTGTAGCTACTCGTCAACATAAAGTTCTTCAGTAAAGGCTTCAACAGTAGATACATGACAATCATGAACAAGGACAGACGCTGCAAACTCTATCTCATCATCTTCTGCAAGCATTGACTCCTCATCCTCATATCTCGCTCTAGATAGCATGTCAGCAAAACTGAATTATCTATCACTGCTATGTGTCGAAATTCTGGATTCAATGATTTGATGTAGGCAATCCACCAAAGCATCGCTATATCTGGAGTCAAGTAGCTAGTAATCATGCCAAGAAAAGGCATACAATCTATGGATATCTCCTCTGTTGCTCATTAAGAAATTTAGCTCCAAAGAGGATTGCATATCTATTTCCATCAGCATCATCCTGTCCCACTGCCCAGCCTATGCCAATAGGGCTAGTATCAATTGTCAACATGATTGGCCGTCCACACTGATAATCCACCTTGCGAAGAGTAGGAGCTGACTGCAACAGCTTCTTGAGTTTACACATGGCTTTCGAATGCTTCTCATCCCAATGAAATTTCTGCCCCTTTCGAAGCAGCTGATAGAGAACATCTGCTATGTGAGCAAAATGAGGAATCCAAATCATGTAAAATACACAAGCTCCCACAAATCTCCGCACCTCTGAAGTAGTTGAGCAATACTCTGCAATCCTGCTTATGGCATCCACCTTTGCAGGTGAAGGCTTCCTGCCATAATATCCAACCAACTATGATGACTTCATTAACACCAAAGACAGATTTAAGCCCTGAAAGAGTCAAGTTTACCTCCTCTAATCGTGTCAATATTTGCTCACAAGCAGCCAAGTGTTCAGCCACAAACTGTCTGCATCCTCGCAAATCAAGACTTTCATTTTTTTCTTCTTCTGCACAACCCTTAATAGGCACATCATCTAGGAAAGGCATGGTATACTGCGGAATATAGTCTCGTCGAACTCTATGCATAGCATTCATCATATGAGCAACTGAGTTGGTGGCACCTTGAGGCAAGGTACACATCCTCACAAGACCAATAGGTGTCCGCATAGTAGTAATATCCCTGCTTTCCAAGGAACACCATATTAGGGAATATGGGAATTTCTCATAAGTTTGGGACACGTGGTCAAATCTTTGGATTTATCATAACTTGAACACTATAACTCCAAATCAAGCACTCTATAGCTCAAGAGATTCCATTTTTCAAGCACTTTCCAATGATAGGTCACATCATAGAGTTTTGAGGAACTTATGGGCATGTTATCCGGGTGCCACCCTTTTAGTATTCAAAAAATGGGAATTGAGAGATTCCCAAACTCACTAATGTTGTGTTAAGGCAAGCTGAAACTGATCATAACCTAAATACAAGTCACCTAGAGAATAGATGGCTCGTCCTGCAAAAGTCTCAACAAATTCATCCACAACTGGACCTATTCCCACATTCCTGATTGTCACTTTGTTCACGGGCTGCATATCCTTAATAAATCTCAAAGTACCATTCTTCTTTGGTACAGTAAACCACCTGTTCGAATAGGGCGCAGAAGAGGGTTCCAAAATCCCCATCTTAATCTTCTCATTCAGCAACTCTATCAGCTTTGGCAAGTGCGCTTTAGGCACAGGTATAGGACGTATATTCCATGGTACATGAGGGACAGTGAAGATGACCATAGGCGCAACCAATTCGGGACTAATGCAGCCAATTTCATGAGGAAAGAAAGCAAATGCCTTACCATGACCTCCAAGCATCTCTCTAAAACATTCTTTTTCCACTGGAAGTAAGAAATCATCATTTCCAATCTTCAATTCTGCAAGAGTTTCAGCTGTAGATTTATGTCCAATATTTGCAGGATCTCTCAACATAGGCTGCTTCATAGATTTTTCTATCTGCTCATCACTATCAGGAGGAAGCGGCCCTGCAACCAGCTTAACCTTCTTATCAACTGTTTTATACTTCGTGTCAACCTTGGTATCAGTCAGGCACTCTTTTCTTTGCTGCAATTTCTGCAAATTTTCAGCAACTCTCAACTCTGTTGGCTGAAAGATTTCAGCCCTTTACTCTATGGACTGCATGGGTGCAGCCTGAAACTCTGTATGCTGAATTTTTTCAGCATTAAACTCTATTGGATGAATGAATTCAACCCTCGGCTCTATAGACTGCATGGGTGTAGCCTCATACTCCATATACTGAATTTTTCCAGCATTTAACTCTGTTGGCTGCAAGGTTTCAGCCCTCTGCAACTCTGTAAGCTGATCAAGATCAGCCATAAATTTAGTTTGCTGAGTTTTCTCAGCCTCTAACTCTGTTTTCAGCATAAAATCAGAAATTTCCTGAAACATATCCAAGGTTTGCACAGGTATGATCTTTGAACCCTTACATACATCAGTTTTCAGCATTGTTCCCATCTCAAACAATGTATTTGGATAAGACATCCCTTCATACAATCCATCTACATGCTCTTCTGCTTGCAAAATACCTGCAATCTTCAACTCTTTCTCCTTAAAACCAATGTACTGCCTGGAAGCTCTAGGCAAATCTGAAATTCTCTGATAACTCACTGAACTATTTGAAGAAAAACCAACAAAATTAGTGGAGAAAGACTGGCTGCCAGGAGGCGAGATCTCCTCTTTTCTCCGCTCCGTACCACTAGCGTCTCGCAAAACAACGGTACCTAATGAAAATCCAACTCCTTCACAGGTAGTGGAGCCTCACGCAAGAAGTCCTTGTTTCTCGGATGATTTACCCCAACAGTCATAAACTGAACAGATCGCATACCATCCTTACTGCACATCCGTGCATAGGCTGAGCCGTCATCCATCACTTTCATTTCCATTCTTGCTTCTGTAATGAAAGGCTGTCCAAGAATAATTGGATAAGAGCAAGAATCCTGAACAAAGAAATGATAATCCTCTTCAACATTACCAATAGAAATTTTGATACTCGGACAAGCAGCATACATATCACTAGAAGTATTATTGGCGGCTCTCATGCGCCAGCCATGCTCTACATCCATAGGCCACTTGCCACTTTCATAAACTCCTTGAGCAATAAGATTAATCTCGGAACCATGATCGACTACAGTGACCAAAGGAATCTGTTTCTCTCCAATCCTTACCACCGTCTCAGTGGTTGCTCTAGCCCAATGACTTCGTGAAAAATGGCTGCGAGGAATGAGAATAGGGGTATCATCATCTTCATACTGCATAGGCTGAACTATTTTCTCCAATTGTGGATTGACAGAAGCATTCTCAACCATCACTACATCATCATGCTCTTCCCCAAGAGATCCATGCGATAATCCCTGTAAAGCAGGTCCTTCCATCGCATGTCGTTTCCTCCGCAAAAGATCCTGCATCTGATCCTGTATTTCTCTTCTAGCAATTCTAAGAGCTTCTCCAATAGTAAAAGTGACTTCACTATTCAAAATTCTTTCATGAAAAATCTTACTCATATCCGTCTGCATTTCAAGGTCTGACAAGAGCTTGAATCCTGGCTCCTTTCTTGGTTGCCTCTTCTCTTTCATCTGCTTGTCTTCCATAGGTTGTTCAGGACCTGATTGAGCTAGAGAACTTGTCATAGGTGGAGCTGTAACAGGTGGTGAAACAAAGTCACCCCCTCTAGTCTTTTTGGAGGTGTTGAGACCCTCATCATCTCTTCTTCTCTTTTCCTCAACCATGGCATCTAAACCCTGTGTTTTTGCCATATAAGCAAAAATAGAATACCTGTCAACAGGAGAATCCCATCCCGTTTCTCCTCGAATGCTGGAGCCCACACAAGTCATAGTAGAAGCATGAACTTTCCCTCTTCTCGCTATCTCCAAGGCAAAGGACCATAAAGCAGAGTCTCCATCTGATTTCTGCTCAAGCTGGACTCCATAAGCTGAAGCATCTCCTCTTACACTCACATAAGCTGATTGCGCAACCATATCATCAACGAGCTTCTTCATACCTCCCTTACCAAAGTTTGTGTCAAGAGGAGCACCAGTCTCTGTTAGCCATATCTTCCCATCTTGTCCCCAGAACACTATATTCTTCTTACGCGCTTCCTGAAAAGCATGACAATCTCTGCAGTGTTGGTGCTCTGTACTATCGCACCAAATACATCGTCTATCTTTTCTTTGACCAGCTGGAAAAGCAGTCGCTGGAGCAGGTGCTACAGTAGGTACTGACATAAGTTACTCCTTTAACTTACCAACTTCAGCTTTGATTGCTTCAATCGTCAAATCTGCCAAGCCTTTAATAACATCATCTATAAATAAGGGCACTAGAGCAGCAGGAACTAGTGGATTTACAATAGGAGGAGTAGGCTTAGGTATAGAACTTGCAACAGGGGTAGAAGAAGAGGTCTCCAAGGATTTTTCAGGAGCAGATCCTGCATTACAATGCAATCGTACTCTCCTGCGTTGCTTCTTAACAAGAGCATTCACAGCATCAATGTCATGTCTCCACTCGGTCTTTAAACCTAAATTATAGCTTGATCTTCCAAAAGATCATCCAACTTTTCCTATAAATCAGCATTAGCGGCTTGTAAAAATAATTCCACTTTTTGCATCTCCAAAGCTTGCTGCTCAGTTCCATCCAACTAATCATAGTGGCTCTCAAACTCTCGCAGAAGGGCAGTAACTCAAAGTCCCTTATTAGGCATAGAAACCCATGCTAAGAAATTCTTGCGGTTCATAAGACCTGTATCCTCCAGGAAATATTCATCTTTTAATGCCTTCTTAAACTCTGCCCAACCAGCATGTGTTTCTTGAATTTCTAAAATTCGAACTTCAAGAGCACGCACCACGATCCGCAAGAAGTAGCGGCTCCAAACATCTTGAGAAACCCCAAAAAACTTAATCTTTTCTTCATATAAATGCAGGTAAGTTGACACTTGTTGGCCGTTAAACTGCTTCATCTCCTGTTGGACAGCTTTCAAGGCATCCATGGCATCACTATCACGTTTCGCGTGAGCTTGTTGCTGCATATAGGTTGTAAATGACTGAAACAGGTTCTTCATGACATTGTCATCTGTCATCTCTTCTTGCGAGTCTCCCATCTTGCTCAAAATTGACGCAGCACTTTCACGTCAGGTTCACCAGAAATGTCATAGAGTTTGTGCAAGAGATGCAGAACACAGGGCTCAAGGAACAGCAAGGAAAGAGGCTAACAAGAAGATCTCAATAACTCAATATTAGATGCCAAGTTCATTATATTTCTTGTCAAGTACATTACAGAAGAAGAGTCAAAATAAATGACAAAGCATGACAATCTGTCCACTGTTTTACAATAAGCATATGAGCTTGGTTTTCAGGGCACCAAATAATTCAATTAGATTCAGGACTTAGTCATAAATAGCATGTTCAAACTCCAAGTCCAACGGATAAATCATCTGATAAATGCATGCATAGGCTCCGGACATGTATACTACTCAGGTCAGCAGTAGCTTCTTCCAGAATTGATTTCCAGGTAAACTCTCAATGGCCATGAAAGCAAAATAGCCCCACAATACAGAAGTGGGGATCTTCTTCAGAATAGGCTTGGCAGCAATGCATGCAGCCATCAACAAAGACTGCGGAAAATTGCTCCTGCGTTGCTCTTTCACCACCATAGGGATTAGCTCGTCGATGTGTTTCTCTGGGTCAAACAATGTCGCATCCACTAAAGCACCTAGTGTGCCAGTTGCCTGAAGTCAACTGAATTGTGCAGCTCTGAAGCTCTTTTAGGACCAACGGTGATGGCTGTGGATGAACAATAGAAGTCCGCAATGTTGTCCAGCTCACTGAAGTGTGCCTGCACTGGGACTTTCACCTTTGAAACATCTGCAAACTCAGTGGATGGAGTACCATAAAAGGGCACCACTGCATCAACTCCAAGCACCAGTACAACACTTGCTAGTGAAAGAGCTCCTCCCATACAGAATCCTGTTACTCCAACCTTAGGGGACCCGCTCTCCTTGAGCCAATTTACAAAATCAGCTATATCCTTGACTGCACCTGGTCAGTCCAAGTTACCCATCAAGTGTTGTGCCTCTTCTACACATCCAGGCCCACCTTTCCACGATACAGGTCTGGAATCAGGGATCGGTAGCCTTTGGTGGCAATTGTAGCAGCATGTTTTTTGATTTGATAGTCCTCTCCCCACCACCCTTGGAGGACAATAACACCTGGAGCTGTTGCTTCACCAATAACATACGCATCGAAAGACCTGTCTCTGTGCTCAATTTTCACTTTCTCAAAGCCAGGCGGCAAATCTGTTGTGGACCAATATTCAGGTCGGAAGATATTGAAACTAGAAGTGGAAGACTGTGATGCCAATCAGCCTTAAAAACTCGTTTTTGATGTGCTTTGATGCTCTGTGAGGGCTGTTTAGAATTGTATCTTATGTCAAAAATGTGAATTTTGGGATCAGCTGAACCAGAGGCAATACAGCGACCATCAGAGGACCAGGTTTGATTTATGAGGGCTGATTGTGATTCACTACTATCTTGGGTCCAACCAAAGACATGAAGTTCAGAACGCTGCTTTTGTCGATGATGAAGCTGCTTCTGCTGTTTTTCCAAGCTCCATCACTTCCTTCAATCCCGCAGCTACATTGAATGTTGTGTCCCACCCTTCGACTCAATTATAGGCTTAGCTCTTTGAATTTCCTTCCAGCCAATGTCACTGGCGACCTCCATGGATTTCAGATTCCTGGGGTATACCACAAAAAAGCATGCAATAAATCTCCAAATAGTTTGAATGCTTGAGGTACCGGACATCGCTGAGTCTTCTCCCCCCTAAAATGGTTCAGATCGAATTAGTCTCCCCTTCTCCTCTTTTAGCTAAGCGAAAAAAAACTCCTCTTTGACAAGAATAACTCTAGTTTCTTTACACCCATAGGAGATCTATGCACCAACTTTGATTTTGACCTTGAGGACTAACGTAGGGTATCTTTGGAGTCATCAATTGCCCCACTAACAGTCAGCTTTACGATGGATGATCTGCACACAAACTTCGACTTTGGCCTTAAGGACTGGATGGCAAAATGCTCCCTCGGTGCTTCACTAGTGCTGTCAATAGCACCTTTGAAGGATTCCTTTACTCGCTTAAGCAGCTTTTGAGAGACTTCCTTCAACTCTATTTCATGGGAACTATTGAACTTAGATGATCGGCTTCCACAAAGCTCCCTTTGATTCCACAATTCCCTGCACTTTTCTTAGAGATCATCATTGAAATTATCAGCTTGATAATGTCCTTTGGCATCAATTTTTCATATCTTTCTAACACACCCACTTCATGCATACAAACAGAAACACACACACACACACTAGCGGAATATATACATTGGATGCGGGTAATGAAAGGACGGATTATCGTAATGCATCAATCACACACAATGAATCACACGGGAAAAAATAACACAAATGCACAACAAGAAAAATGGAGGTGTATACGGCTCAGATGCGCAGCAGCACGACAACGCGAAAAGTCCTAGATCGCCAACCCCGAGACATTCCATGGGAGTGTCGGGCAGAGCTTTCTAGACCTCCTTTCTGATGAACTGCTAAGACGTGTCCTAAGGGAATAGATGGACACATTATACTAAAATTGCAACCAAGGCTTCTGTAGCTATGGCCGAGTAGCTAGAAATACCTGTTATTTGGCTCTTAAAGGTAATGTTATGGATGAATTAAATAAGGGCATGTGTGATTTGAGGCTGAATTTGATTGAAATCAATGCAAAGGTGGAAAAATTGGATGTCAAGGTTGATAAGAAGGGTCAGGCAACAACCCAAAGGCCATATAGAGAAGGATACAAGAGGAGATGCATTTGGTTCGATAGTTTACAACATGAAAAGTGAGACTGGATAGCCTACCATGAAGTAGAAGCAAAAAGGTTAGTCTTTTGGAAAGATGGCAAACTACATACAACAGAAACTGGTCTTCCAATAGAGCCAAATTTTGAAAATGGTGGTATGCGAAAAAGGTTGAAAGAGATGGATGCAAGGACATCATTTGTAGCCAAAGATGTAGCCACATATGGTTTGAGAATTGAAAGGGATGATGAAGCTCATAAAGGTTTCATGGGGCTGAAGAAAAATCTTGTGTTTGGATGCAAGCATTAAATTGCATGGAAAAGGGCAAAACAACAAAGTCTCAATTGGCTGATGTAAGTTAGAGTGTACGAGGAAGAATAGGATGGAGTACACCAGTGGATTCATATTCAGCCTATGCTTATTTGGGCAAAGTTCATAATCAAGAAGCTCTTGTGGAAGAAAAGAAAAGAAGAGAAGAGGACACTTCTGGTCCTTCCTCTTCAAGTCTATCTAAATGCATTATAGAAGTAAAATGAAGCAGTCAAAATGGACTAAAAAAGCCATACTTGAGCATGTTATGGAGGATGCATCTTAGGAGAAGAAACAAGAAGAGAAGAAAAGGGGCAAGCAACCCAATTACATGCTACAATCGAATCTTGAGACTGCTACAAAACTTAAGAAATTCTTGGAAGAATGCATACTCGGTAGTAGAGTGGAATTCACACTTGGCAAAGTTCTTGGAATCGCGAAGCGTGAATTTCATGATGTAATCATTGATATGCTGAAACAAAAAGACATTTTGATAGTGAATTTTTGATACATGCTGCCAAAGACACATAGAAACAACGAGAGTATGATGATGCATACAATGATGTTTTTGAACATGCTGATGTTGAAAATGGGCTGAATGGGAGTGTAGATAGCAAGCTTATGGTTGAAAATGGTATTGTGGATAGTAGTAAAGTAAATAAAAAGGCTATGTATAATTGGGATGTCCATCAATAAGTACATGAACAAGAAGATGCTAATTTTATTCCAAGCAGTCATTATTCATGAACACATTGGGCTCGTGCTACAAAAGAGACAATTGTTAAAGTGGGAGAAAGAGAGATGCCTTGCATAGCTCTCTTGGATTATGGTTTGGAAATCAATGTTATGGCACATAGCTTCTATGAGAATGGAAGATGGCAGATTGATGTAGATCTAGGATGGCACATGTGGGCAACAAACAATTCATCAAGGGATCTTTATGCAGCTTGTCCAAATGTTTCTGTGAGTATTGGAGATGTTAGCGATGAATATCATTTTTTTGTGCAGGATTCATGTATTTATCCGGTGATTTTGGGACAGCCCTATATTTTGGAATCAAGACTCAAAATAAAAGCCTTGGATGATAGTTTCTTCATATGCTTGAGCATGAAAAGTAAAGACCATACAAAGGTGGTACCATTTCTCACTACTTGTGTTAATCATCCATGCAATCGGGATAGCCTGCGGGGTAATCCCATGCCACCTAATGCACAAGAGTTTAAGGGTTTTTAGACATCACTGTTATAAGTGGAAGCTATGGCAGTGCCTCTAGGAAGATAATTAAGCCTCTAAGAAAGGGGAAAACTATGTTTGTGCCTAGATTATAAGAATGGACAGCATGTAGTCTTGGCAATTTTAAGAATATTTCAATCATGTTGTGTAGGGCTGAAAATAAATATATAGGTTGGGCTTAAAAAGAGCTGAAGACATATGGTTTGATGGTTGTAAATGAAGGTATTTTAGGGCTATTTTTTAGGCCGGTTGATGTTGATACAATGGCTAAAATTTTTGTAGCCATTAATGCTGAAAATAGGGCTAAAAAAGAGGTGATTTATGTTGAAACTTTAGAGATATATGAATTCATTCAAGAGTTTGGTGAGCATGAATGTTATGGGCTGCATTATGGATTGCAAAACAGGGCTACAGTAAGGGTGGATACAAAGTACAAAACAATTGTAAATAAGCTTAAGCTTGTGGCTTTGCCTTTACCGCCTGAAAGTGATGGGTTGACTGAAAAAGTACCTCAATAGCCTAGTTAGTGGAATCCACATGGGGTACAATATAAGATATAGGCCTTATACAGACGTTAAAAGCGACAAAAATGTAAATAAAGAAAATTTCCCCCGTCGTCACAAAAATCTTCATTATTGGCGACATCATAGAATAGTCAGTATTAGTGTCATTATTAGCGTTACTATTTAGGTCGCTATTTGCGACACTAATACCGACGCAAATAATGACGCTTTGCCACTACAAGGAAACGCATGTATAGCGATGGCAGGTAGCAATGCAGGAATAGTGGCGTCACTATTTGCATTGCATTTTGCGACGCTAATAGCCATGCCCACAATAAAAAAAAGAGAGCCGAAACCCGAGCGTATTTCATTTCACGCATTCCTAAGACATTTCGAGAGGGAGAGCGACCGTTTTGCATAGAGCGTGAGAAAGGGAGAGGAAGAAGGCTTGTTGCCGCCGCTGCCACCATTCGCGAAGGAGAGAAGGAGCCGCTGTCGCGAAGAGGAGCCACCAAACTCTCACCAAATCTTTACGGTGAGTCCATTCTCTCTCTCTTTTATTTGTTTTGGGTTTAATTTGTGTATATTGAGAGAGAGAGAGGAAATGAGAGAGAAAGAGAGGGAGAGGGAGAGGGAGAGGGAGAGGGAGAGGGAGGGAGAGAAAGAGAATGAAAGGGGAAGAGAAAGAGAAGGAGAGGGAGGGGGAGGAAATGAGAGAGGGAGAGGGAGAGAGAGAAAGAGAAAGAGAAAGAGAAAGAGAAAGAGAGGGAGAGGGAGAGGGAGAAGAAGAGGGAGGGGAAGGAAATGAGAGAGGAGGGAGGGAGAGTGCATTCTCTCTCTCATTTACTTTTTTTATATAATTTGTGTATATATATTGAGAGAGGGAGAGGAAATGAGAGAGAAAGAGAGGGAGAGGGAGAGGGAGGAAATGGGAGAGGGAGGGGGAGGGAGGGAGAGAGGGAGAAAGAGAGAGAGAGTGACGAAATGAGAGAGGGAGAGGGAGGGAGGGAGAGAGAGAGACAAAGAGAGGGAGAGGGAGAGAGAGGAAATGGAAGAGGGAGGGGGATGAAATGAGAGAACAAGAGGGAGGGGGAGCGTATTCTCTCTCTTATTTATTTATTTTTTGAATAATTTTTGTATAATGAGAGAGGGAGAGGAAATGAGAGAGAAGGAGAGGGAGAGAGAGAAAGAGAGGGAAATTAAAGAGAGGGAGAGGGAGGGGGAGGAAATGAGAGAGAGAGAGGAAGGAAGAGAGAGAGAAAGAGAGGGAGAGGGAGAGGGGGAGGAAATGGGAACGGAAGAGGGAGGGATAGAGAGAGAAAGAGAGGGAGAGGGAGAGAGAGAGAGGGAGGGAGACATTAAACATAATAGGAAAATGAGAGACGAAGAGGGAGACATTAAACATAATAGGAAAATGAGAGAGGGAGAGGAAATGGGAGAGGGAGAGGGAGAGGGGGGGGAGACGAAAACATAATAGGGAAATGAAAGAGGGAGAGGGAGGGAGAAGAAATGAGAGAAGGAGAGGAAGAGAGCAAAAGGAAATGAGAGAGGGAGAGGAGAGAGAAAAAAATAGAGAATTAGAGGAGAGAGAAAAAGAGATAAGATGTTAAACATAATAGGAAAAGAGAGAAAGAGAGGGTGTGGGTGAGGTGATGGCCAGGGAGGGAGAGGAAATGAGAGAGGGAGAGGAAGAGAGAAAAGGAAATGAGAGAGGGAGAGGAGAGAGGAAAAGAAATGGGAGAGAGAGGAGAGAGAAAAAGAGAGAAAGATTATTAAACCTAATGGAAAAAGAGAGAAAGAGAGGGTCAAGGCGAGGGAGGGAGAGGAAATGAGAGAGGGAGAGAGAAAGAAAGGGAAATGAGAGAGGCAGAGGAGAGAGAAAAAGAGAAAAAGTCATTTAATCTAATAGAGAAAGAGAGAAAGAGAGGGTTAGGGTGAGGGAGGGAGAGGAAATGAGAGAGGGAGAGAAAGAGAGAAGGAGAGGAGAGAGAAAAAAATGAGAGAGAGAAAAAAATGAGAGAGAGAGGAGAGAAAAAAAGAGAGAGAAATCATTAAACCTAATAGGGAAAGAGAGAAAGAGAGGGTTAGGGTGAGGGAGGGAGAGGAAATGAGAGAGGGAGAGAAAGAGAAATGGAAATGAGAGAGGGAGAGGAGAGAGAAAAAGAAATGAGAGAGAGAGAGGAGAGAGAAAAAGAGAAAGATCATTAAACCTAATAGGGAAAGAGAGGGTCAGGGTGAGGGAGGGAGAGGAAATGAGAGAGGGGGAGAAAGAGAGAAAGGGAAATGAGAGAGGGAGAGGAGAGAGAAAAAATGAGAGAGGGAGAGCAGACAAAAAATGAGAAAAAAATCATTAAACGTAATAGAGAAAGAGAGAAAGAGAGGGTGAGGGTGAGAGAGGGAGAGGAAATGAGAAATTGAGAAAGAGAGAAAGGGAAATGAGAGATGGAGAGGAGAGAGAAAAAAATATGAGAGAGAGAGAGAGGAGAGAGAAAAAGAGAGAAAAATCATTTAACCTAATAGGGAAAGAGAGAAAGAGAGGATCAAGGTGAGAGAGGGAGAGGAAATGAGAGAGGGAGAGAAAGAGAGAAAAGTAAATAGGACCTTACAATAAGCTTAGGATACTATGATAGTGTGTACTAAGAATGAGTCCACCTCTCTAAGAATAGGATTGGCGATTCACCTCACTAAGAATGAGTCCATGTACCTAGCACATACCATCATCGTACCCTCTTAGCATCATCCCCATAGCCTCATACTATCCTAGAATCAAGCTTTCACTTGTGTCAGCACAAGGGTACCATCGTATTTTACCCTCCTACTCTCTATATTTGTGTATGCATCTAGGTACAAAGGGTACAAATACATTATCCTAGAAACTACATTATACAAGCTTCCACTTGTGTTGGCACAAGGGTACCATCATATTTCACCCTCCCCCTCTCTATATTTTTGTATGCATCTACATACAAAGGGTACAAATAAAAACAGACAGAAGAGAAGCCAAATAGACAAATGTAACAATATGTGGGTATAATGGTCAGTGTTACAACTTCTCTTCTTCTTTACTACCCATATTTGCTATTGTACCCAAGTATTATGAAGGTAGATAGATACATAGAAAAATAGATAGATAGATAGATAGATAGATTAATAGATAGATGGATAGATAGATAAGGAGATAGATAGAGACATAGAAACATAGTTACATAGATAGATCTAGTACCTTCTACCTATTACATAATATCATAGTATCCTAATATTTACTATTTATTCAATATTATCATGCTAGCGAAGTATTTACTATCTATTGCATAATATCATGCTAGCCAAGTATTTACTATCTATTATATAGTATCATAGTACCCTAGTATGTATTACCTTGTACCTATTACATACTATCATAGTACCCTATTATTTAGCACCTAGTACCTAATACATAGTATCATAGAACCCTAAATCTACTACCCACTATTGAGTACCTTTTAGTACTGAAGTATTTGGTATTAGCACATAGTATGCTAGTACCCTAGTATCGATTACCAAGTATTTGGTCCTAGCACATAGTATCCTAGTACCCTAGTATCGATTACTAAGTGTTTACACTAGTATCATAATACCCTAGTATCTAGTCATAAGTACCTAGAACATAGTATCGTAGTACCCTATTATCTAGTCGCAATTACCTATTACTTAGCAAAAAGCACTTAGTACCCTAGCACCTATTACCTAGTAGCAAAGTACCCTAGTAGCTAGTATCTAATACCCTGTATCTAGCACACACTCTCATACTAGCCTTTTCTTTAGTACCTAGTGCCTAGTACCTAGCACATGGTGTGATATTACCCTAGTCTCTAGGAACTAGTACCATAGAACCTCATATCTATTGTATAATGCTTAAGGTACCCTAGCACCTGCTACATAGTATCATAGTACTGGGTACTTGGCACTATGATACTAGAGTACTAGGTGCTAGATACTAAGATGCTATGATATTATGTGCTAGATATTGAGTATTAGATACTAAATACTAGTGTTCTATGATACTATATGCTAGGTACTAGATACTATATGCTAGGTACTACGTAGCCATGGTCGTAGTCGTGGCCGTGGTCGTGGTCATAGTCGTAGTCATGGTCGTAGAAAAAGAGAGAGATGGAAGGAGAGGATAACAATCTAAGAAAAAAAAAGAATGATTTAAAAAAATTTGTTTGTTGTAACGTAGACAAAATGGAAAATGATGAAGGTCCTGTTGTTCAAGATCGTGAGGCATATCGTAATCAGCGTGTCCCATGTCCTTGCTCTCAATGCAAGCTAGCAATTAGACAAAAACGCCGATTGTCTATAGAACACGTACGACTATTTGATGAGTTTCAATCTGAGATCATCGATCAGGCGATTGGGATTTTTAGTAAATAGTAAGAAAAGTTAATATCAATCATGCATTGTACTCACAAGCTAATTGAATACCATATACAATAAGATTGGGTCTCATTGGAAAATTTTCTATCTAGGGAGGTGATGTCTCATCCCAAGGAGGAGTGCACCCTTTGCGGCCAATTAGAAGAGTTCGTGGGCGTGCAATGGATGGAGTGCAGGAGCCAATCCACCACTTGCAAGGCCAATCTATACCGTCAATGCCAGAGAAGACATGCAACCTTCCAGACCTACCTACAATCTTGGAGCGTAAGATGGAGGCAATGATCAATGCATTGATTCCCATGGATGTCGAGACTTCTGATCCGCTTAGAGAGGAAGTATCCATACCATTATATTATGGGTGCCGAGTATCTCGCCTGAATACACTACTTGCACTCTTAAGTGTGCAAGCAAAATACGGGTGAATCTATACGAGTGTAACCGAGTTGTTCAGGTACCTTGTACATACGCTTCGTTGATTTTTTTTTCGATACTATTATTAAAAACACTTTTTCTTTTTCAAGGTGTTTATGATTTTTTTAAGGTTATTGAAATATCATATATTACCACCTACAAATACCATGCTTGAGTCTCGTGATGATGCACGACATGTTTTATGAAAGCTTGGCATGGACTACAATAACATCTATGCATGTATCAACGATTACATACTATTTTGAGGAGAATATGAGACTATGGAGACATGTCCAAAGTGTGGTGCTCACAGGTATCGACAGGACTTGCAAGGGCAAACTATCCATCAAAAATTTCTCATACACTTTCTGCTTATCCCCTGCATAAACCACATATTTTGTACATTTGGCATGGCGAGCTTGACAATGTGGCATGCGTAGAATAGGTCCACGGATGGAGTTCAATGAATATCAATGGATTCACGCACATGGAGCCACATTGACTCTACCTTCTTAGGCTTTGCCCGAGAGCCAAGGAATCTTCAACTCGGTCTTGCAATGGATGTCGTGAACCCATTCGGTCTGCGCTCAACTTCTTACAATGTGTGGCCTATAGTCCTTGTCAACTACAATATCCCTCCATGGCTTTCTACGAAGAAAGGACATATCATCCTTAGGTTACTTATCCTATGGACGTGTATCTTCGTCCATTAATCGATGAGCTTAAGATTTTTTGGGAGGAGGGGGTCATCATGCAAGATATGAGCAGGCACGATGGTCGGCAGTCAACCAATATTCGAGCCATTCTCATGTGGATGATGCATGACTTTCCGGGATTCGAAGAGTACTCAGGTGAGCAGGCCTCCATTCTCGTTGGTAATATCTATATTTTATCTCATTCAAGCAAGTATTCACCACGTCGTGGTGTTAGAATAGGTCTCGTTACCTCATGTTATCATGCATGTCCATTGTGCAGGCCACAGTTAGACTCCCGAAGGTCACGAACCATGAAGAAGATGGTATATCAAGGACACATTGCTTTCTTGCCAGAGGATCATGAACTCAGGGAAGGTTTCCTTGGACGACCTTCAGCACATATGAACGCCACAAGCTGGTACGAGCTGAAAATGGTCCACGTGGAATCACATCCAAATGAAATGCGGTGGTTCTTAGTTTTCTACGAGTTTCCATACTGGACCCACTTACAGGTCAACCACTTGTTGGATCCCATGCATATTTTCAAGAATGTGGGTAGCTTGCTATGGGACCACATCACAAGAAACAGAGACACTATGAGGGCATGAATGGATTTGAAAGAGGTAGGTAAGATGGAGGAGCTTTGGCCACAGTTGAGTGCTGATGGTCGCGTGCAGCTTCCTCATGCTCCTTGGGTTTTGTCCACTAAAGAAGAGCGGATTGTGAAGCAAGTAGTCAAGTCTATCCGCACTCCGACAGGTATGATGTGTTCTCTCAGGTCTTCATTTTCTAAAGACAATCAATTATTGGGGCTAAAATCCCATGACTGGCATAAGATATGTCAGGTTTGTACTACGAATGGATTATAATTGGCATGCGCATTTTGCTATTTGGAGTGTAGCCATTATTCATAATGCTTTCTCATTTGTGGCAGTTTATACTACCGATAGCGATTGCAGGATATCTTACTCTAGAAATACGTGGGGCTATTTACAGGTTGTCGACTTTGGTGCAATGGATCTCACAGAAGGAGATTAAGACGTCCTCTATTGAATCCGTGAGGCGGGGAGCACTGTAGACGGTCTATCTCTTTGAGAAATACCTGCCCACCAGCATGCTCACGATACAAATCCACCTTCTTGTGCATCTTTTATATGAAGTGGAGATTTCTTGACCTATCTATACGTGATGGATGTTCTTCTTGGAGATGGTCTATCTCTTTGAGAAATACCTGCCCACCAGCATGCTCACGATACAAATCCACCTTCTTGTGCATCTTGTAGATGAAGTGGAGATTGCTGGACCTGTCTATATGGGATGGATGTTCTTCTTGGATCACTTCATGAAAACCCTAAAAGGGTTTGTGCGACATGAGCTCGGCCAGAAGGTAGCATGGTTGAAGGTTGGTTGGTGTCTGAGGCGCTAGTGCATATTTCACAATGGCTACCAACGGTGCATCCAAACAACGAAATTCTATGGTCGCTGAAGGACGACGATGATAGACTGGCTGGAGATGTGGTGGTTGAAACTGGGGTAGAAAAAATAATGGATGCCTCAATGGAGGAGAATGTGAATTGCTTTTGTATATTGCACCATGCCTCTATGGAGATGTGGCTCGCCAAGTACCAGATCGCTAGGCAAGATCAAGAGGAAGCGCGAGATAAATTCCAACGTAGTACACGTCATCGAACGATTTGATATCTGGAGGTCATGGAGGAGATGCCGCGGTTCATATCAATACGATGGTTGTATGGAGCTTTGACCGCAGTGTCTTGCGAAGGGATAGAGGTCTCAATGAAGGAGTTGGAATTATCGAGGGGATGTAGTCGAAAGGTGATGAGGGGTTTAGGATTTTTCATATCTAAATTTTATATGCGACATCCAATTTGAGTGTTTCAATGTATAGTACAAAATATATAGTGCAGCGTGGTCATGCGGACGACATTTTTGCATGGAGCGTATTGACAAAATGCGCTCCACAATGGACTGTGGTATCATGGCAAGGTTTGAGCAAGAGAGCCAGTGATGAGCAATAGATCCAAACACAGTTGTGGATGAGATGGAGTATTTTTGGAACTTGCAAAATATTGTTACGGTGGATTACCGTAGCTTCTCCATGATACTATTTGATGTGCAGTGGTTCAAAGTGGTACTTTGAGGAGCTGGAGCAATAGTTCGACGAGGTCCATCCGGATTTCTTGAAATAGATTCTGAAAAAAATGGACGGATTTGCACGACAGCATTGTGTTGCCGGCCCATTGTGAATAGGTGCATGGACTCATTTATTTGCTAATTGTATTACGACATGGTTTATGTCACAATAGTTTGAACTCTCTTGTACGTGTTTGTGAACATGTAATCTTCTATCCAAACCCCCGACAACCTGGATGGTGGTATATTATACCTTCAACTCTCCAAAGTGCAAGAGTATATGATCAAAGCGATGTTTCGAGCATAGATGAAGATAATATGCAAATAGAGGGGTCGATATTGCAAGGGGTGGTGGCCACCGAAAGCTTGGAGCCAGCATCGGCTAACAATGATGGAAATACAGGAGTCCAAGAATTCTTTGAGAACGAGTTGGACTCATCCTTTTGTGGTGACATGTCTATCGACCTTCCAGTGAATGCGAATTTGTGTCAGGAGATTGACATGGGACCATAGGATACTTCATATTTGGAGCATCCACTTACTCAATTCGTTGACCAATTGCTTATAAGAATACATAAGATATGCATTTTAAGTGAGATTTTTTTTTAAGGGTTTATATTACTGTGCTTTGTATGATTTAAATTGATTATTCTAACATCATTTTTTTTCTGTGCAGGTGACATTTTCAGAATGATTCAAGAGATGAGCGATGAGGAGTTACAAGATATCTTCACATGCATGTCTCCATACTAGATCGCGAGATTCAGAGATATGGCAGACTAGGAGCTATCTTGGTCTTTGTTAGGGCGCTTTGCTAGATCTACTTTAGCGCGATCGGATGCTTCAGCTTCGAGTAGACAAGCTTGACACTCCAGACTTGGGCCAGAGGGAGGGAGTGCTTCAGGGTCAGAGGGATGCTATAGAGATACGGATGCAGTGAGCCTGTGGTCGACACGGGATACAGGTGCGAATTCTCACTCTCGTGGCCCTTCCAGGGAGTGTGGCTCAAGCTTAGGTGGATGTTGTGGAGGCACGGACGCGGTGTCTCCGTCTCATTATTCAGCTGGAGTTGTGTTACCTCACAGATTTGTTACACCTGTGGAGATGTCTACTCCAGTTACTTCGACTTTTTCTCAGCCGTCATCAACAAGTGGTACCCCTCGAGAGATATTACCCCAGTCGGTACATCGAATGCACAGGGATCTCCTGGATATGCCCAGGAGCGTGGATGCAGATGGGAGAGGACCCATCTTAGGCAGACTCCAGGGGGATATGGATATCTCCGGAGCCATTATCATGAATGATGAGGGGAGGAGGGTGATGGCTCGCATGAGAGATTTCTGTCAACAAGTTTTTCAGCACAATGTCTTAGATCATTGGAAGTACATACTAGAGGGGAGCAATGACTACATAGTAGCATCATTATATGAGGAGTTTCCAGTTCCAACCTCAGTAGATAGATATTCTATGGGCTGGATGATGGATTACATGCGTGCATATATGTCACACAAATGATCCCCGAGGCACGCAAGGCAATCAAGAGTGGGGCTGCAAAGCCTGAGTGGTTCCAACCTCAGTAGATAGATATTCTATGGGCTGGATGATGGATTGCATGCGTGCATATATGTCACACAAACGATCCGACGCACGCAAGGCAATCAAGAGTGGGGCTGCAAAGCCTGAGTGGTTAGATGCAGACGACTGGCGCCGACTGAGGGAGGAGGCTACAAATTCTCCAAGACGTTGGAGTCAGTAGAGCGAGGCGGTGAGGGCACGACTCGAGGTCGGAGTGGTCCATCATATTGAGAGTGGTGGCCATAGGACATATTTGGAGGACTTTGTAAGTTTTTCTTTTGTTTTGCTTGTTTATTTTTTTGCAATATCTTTTGTATTGACAATCATGTTTCTAACAGTTGGCATTTTTTTTCTTTGGAGCACTCCATTACAAATCGCAATCCGACTGGCCTTGAGACTCGATATGTAGAGAGGCACAGTCTCACTTCATTGATCGAGCGATTGTATAGATGTGATGGCCCTGTAAGTCACTCATCTTTCTTGTTTGTAGTTACCATGTTTAATTAGACTGCATTATTGTATGGTGGATTAATGTGTTGTTTCTTTTTTTGCAGAGTCCATTCGATGCTCCTTTGCGGGGGGACGAGCTTTCGGAGGGTGAGGATATATAGCTCGCCCTTGGATCCCTGGAGCTCACACACCTTTGCTTTTGGGTCGTCTGATCTATGTAGACATTTTCTATGTATTAGTTATATCTTGTCATGATTGTACCAATCACTTATTATGCGATCATGTATTTATTTCATATATCACTGTTATGATTTCATTATACATTGTTTTTGTTTGCAAGCGCATTGTACACAGTGCACAAACTATTTTGTATGGCTCTAATAAAGCACACAGTGCTATATGTGGCAGGACAGCTTGCTACCCTCCACAAATGTTTTTCCCTTGTTACTGTCGCTATTAGCATCGCCAATTTTACTACTCGCACCATTATTGGTGTCGTTATTTTTGTCGCAAACCGTCGCTATCAGTGTCGGTATTGTTGTCGTTATCAGTGTCGCAAATACCGATACCGATGCCAATACCGATGCTCATAGCGATGTTGATACCGACTGTTCTATGGCATCGCAAATAACGACGCTTTTTGCGATAACAAGGGCAAATTTTGTTATTTGCATTTTCGTCGCTTTTAACATCGGTATAAGGCCTATATCTTGTAGTGTGCAACGTAAATAATGACGCCAATAATGACATGTACAGTAAATTTGCGATGCTAATAGCGACGGTAACACGAAAAATAAAATTTATAGCACTATGTGCTTTATTTGGGCCATATAAAATAGTTTTTGCACTGTGAATAATGCTCTTGTAAATAAAGACAAAGTGTATTTAAATTATAACACTGATATATAAAATAAATACATGATCGCATAATGAAAGGGACTGGTACAATCATGGCAAGATATCACTAATACATAGAAAATGTCTACACAGATCAGGTGACAAAAAAAGAAGGGCGTGTGAGCTCCATGGATCCAAGGGGGCGAGCTATACATCCTTGCCATCCGAAAGCTCGTCCCGCTGCAAAGGAGCATCAAATGGACTCTACAAAAAAAGAAACAACTACACATTAGTCCACCATACAATAATGCATTCTAATTAAACATAGTAACTATGAACAAGAAAGATGAGTGACTTACAAGGCCACCGCGTCTATACAATTGGTCGATCGATGTAATGAGATGTGCCTCTCTGTATATCGAGTATCAAGGCCAGTTGGATCGCAATTTTTAATGGAGTGCTGCAAAGGAAACAAAATATTAATTGTTAGAAACACGATTGCAAGTACAAAGGATATTGCAAAAAAATAAGCAAGCAAAACAAAACAAAAACTTACAAAATCCTCCAGATATGTCCTGTGACTGCCACTCCCAAGATGATGGACCACTCCAGCCTTTAGTCGTGCCCTAGTTGCCTTGCGCTGCTGACTCCAACGTCTTGGAGAATATGTAGCCTCCTCCCTTAGTCGGCACCAGTTGTTCGCGTCTAGCCACTCAGGCTGCTTTGCAACCCCACTCTTGAGTGCCTTGCGTGCATCTGATCGTCTATGTGACATATATGCATGCATGCACTCCATCATCCAGCCCGTAGAAAACCTATCTCTTGTGGTGGCTGGAACCGAAAACTCCTCATGAAAGGATGCTACTATGTAGTCCTTGCTCCCCTCCAGCATGTTTTTCCAATGATCTTAGACGTTGTGTTGAAAAACTTGTTGGCACAACTCTCTCATGCGAGCCATCACTCTCCTCCCCTCATCATTCATGATGATGGCTCCTGACCTATCATCGACAAGCTAGGCATACCCCTCTAGGGTATGCCTAAGATGGGTCCTCTCCCACCTGCGACCACGCTCCTGGGCATATCTAGAAGACCCCTGTATATCTGGTGTACCGATCAAGGTAGTATCTATTGGTGTAGCGCCCATAGGGGTGCCACTACGGATGGCAGAGCAAAAGCCGGAGTAACCAGAGTAGATGTCCCCACAAGTGTAACAAATCCTGGAGGTGATGCAACTCCAGCAAAATGACAAGACGGAGACACCGTGTTCATGCCTCCACAGCAACCACCTGAGCTACGATTTTTGGAACCGCCACGAGAGCGAGGAGTAGTAATTGTATCCCGAGCTGGCCGTGAACTCACTGTATCTGTATCTCTGTAGCATCCCCCTAACCCTGAAGCACTCTCTCCCTATGGCCCAAGTATGGAGCATTGACCTCATCTGCTTGAAGCTGAAGCATCTGATCACGAGGAAGTAGATCTAATAGAGCGGCCTGAAGATGTCCAAGAGATAGCTCTTGGTCTGCCATGTCTCTAAATCTTACTATCTGATCTGGAGACATGCGCGTGAAGATTTCCTATAACTCCTCATTGCTCATACCTCGACTCATACTGATGATCTAAGTATCCACAAAGGTCACCTACATAGACAAAAAATGATGTTAGCATAATCAATTTAAATCATACAAAGCATGATAATATAAATCTTTAAAAAAAGATCTTATTTAAAATGCATATCTTATGTACCCTTATAAGCGATTAGTCAACGAATGGAGTAAGTGGATGGTCCAAGTATGAGGTATCCTATGGTCCCATGTCAATCTCTTGACACAACTCAACATAAACTGGAAGGTCAATAGACATGTCACCACAAAAGGATGAGTCCACCTCATTCTCAAAGAATTCTTGGACTCCTATATTTCCATCATTGTTACCCAATGCTGGCTTCTCTACATGCTCCAAGCTTTCGGTGGCCTCCACCCCTTGCAATATCAACCCCTCTATTTGTATATTATCCTCATCTATGCTCGGAATATCGCTTTGATCATATACTCTCACACTTTGGGGAGCTAAAGGTATAACATACCACCATCGAGATTGTCGGAGGTTTGGATAGAGGATTTCCTATTCATAAACACGTACAAGAGAGATTTAACTATTGTGACATATACCATGTCGTAATACAATTAACAAACAAATGAGTTCATGCACCTGGTTACAATGGATCGGCAATACAAAGGTGTCGCGCAAATCCGTCCATTTTTTTTTAGAATCTATTTTGAGAAATCCAAATGGACGTCGTCAAACTGTTGCTCCAAACTCCTTCAAGTGCCGCTTTGAACCATTGCACATCGAATAATATCATGGAGAAGCTACAGTAATCCACCGTAACAATACTTTGCAAATTTCCAAAATACTCCATCTCATCTATAACCATGTTTGGATCCATTACTCGTCGTCAGCTCTCTTGCTCGAACCTTGCCATGATACCACAGTCTGTTGTGAAGCTCATTTTGTCAATACGCTCCACATGAAAATGTCGTCTGTGCGACCAGCTACACTATATATTTTATACTATACATTGAAACACTTAATTATTTTTCGCATATAAAATATAGATATGATAAATCCTAAACACATCATCACCTTTGGACTACATCCCCTCGACAAGTCCCACTCCTCTCGGTTGAGACCTCCGCCCTTTCGCGAGACACTGCGGTCAAAGCTCCATGCAACCATCGCATTGGCATAAACTGCAGCATCTCCTCCATGCCCTCGGGATATTGAATTGGTCGATGGCATGTACTACGTCAAAATTCAGATCACGCTTCCTCTCAATCTTGTCTAGCTTGCTGGTACTTGGCAAGCCACGTCTCCATAGAGGCATGGTGCAACATACAAAAGCGATTTACTTTCTCCTCCGTTGCAGCATCCATTCTTTTCTCTACCCCATTTCTAACCACTACATCTCTGGTTAGTCTATCATCATCCTTCAGCGACCATAGTATATTGTTGTCTGGATCCACCATTGGTAGCCATTGTGAAATATGCACTAGCGCCTCAAACACCAACCAACCTTCAGCCATACTACCTTCTGGCCGAGCTCGTTGTCGCACAAAGCCTTTTAGGGTTTTCATGAAGTGCTCCAAGAAGAATATCCATCACATATGGATAGGTCCAGCAATCTCCACTTCATCTACAAGATACACAAGAAGGTGGATTTGTATCGTGAGCATGTTGGTAGGCAAGTATTTCTCAAAGAGATAGATCGTCTCCACTGCTCCCCACCTTGCGGATTCAATAGAGGACGTCTTAATCTCCTTTTTGTGAGATCCATTGTACTAAAGTGGACAACTTGTAAATGGTCCCGTATATTTCTGAAATAAGGCATCCTGCGATCGCGATCGGTAGTACAAACTACCACAAATGAGAAAGCATTATGAACATGACTACACTCCAAATAGCAAAATGCAAAGGCCACTTACAATCCATTTGTAGTACAAACTTGACATATCTTATGCCAATCATCTGATTTTAGCCCTGATAATTGGTCGTCTTTAGAAAACGCTGACCTGAGAGAATGCATCATATCTGTCGGAGTGCGGATAGACTTGACTATTTACTTCACAATGCTCTGTTCTTTAGTGGACAAAACCCAAGGAGTAGGAGGTAGCTGCATGCAACCATCAGCACTCGACTGCCGCCAAAGCGCCTCCATCTTGCCTACCTCCTTCAAATCCATTCATGCCCCTATAGTGTCTCTCTTTCCGGTGATGTGGTCCCATAGCAAGCTGCCCGCCTTCTTGAAAATATGCATGGGATCCAGCAAGTGGTTGATATGTAAGTGGGTCCAATATAGCAGCTTGTAGAAAACTGAGAACTATCGCATTCCATTTGGATGTGACTCCACGTGGACCATTTTCAGCTCATACCAACTTTGGGCATTCATATGTGTTGGAGGTCGTCTAAGAAAACCTTCCTGAGTTCATGACCCTCTGGCAAGAAACCTTTCCTGAGTTCATACCATCTTCTTCATAGTTCATAACCTTCGGGAGTCTAACTATGGCCCGTACAATACACATGCATGATAACATGAGGTAACCAGACCTGTTCCAACACCTATATCTAGTGAATACAAACTTGAACAAGCTATGATAGATATTACCAATGAGAAGGGAAGCCTATTTACTTGAGCGCTCTCCAAATCCCAAAAAGTCATGCATCGTCCACATAAGAATGGCTCAAATATTGGCAGACTGTCGATCATCGCACTTGCTCATATCTTGCACGATGACCCCCTCCTCTCACAAAATCTTAAGCTCATCGACTAATGGTGGACGAAGATACACGTCCATATTTTTGACTTTGTAGCGGCCGGGGATGAGTAAGCTAAGGATGATATGTCCTTTCTTCGTGGATATTGTAGTTGACAAGGACTATACGCCACACATTGTAAGAAGTTGAGTGCAAACCAAATGGGTTCATGCCATCCATTGCAAGATCGAGCCGAAGATTCCTTGGCTCTCGAGAAAATCCTGGGAAGTTAGAGTCAATGTGGCTCCATGCATGTGAATTCGCTGATATTCGTTGAACTCCATCTGTGAACCTATTCTGCATATACCATGTTGTCAAGCTTGCCATGCCGGATGTACAAAACATGTGGTTTATACGGGGGATAAGCAAAAAGTGTCTAAGAACTTTATGAGGAATGGTTTGCCCTTCGTAAGTCCTGTCGATATCTGTGAGCACCAAACTTTGGACATGTCTCCAGAGTCTTGTATTCTCCTTGAGACAGTATGCAATCATTGATACATGAATGGATGCTATTGTAGTCTATGCCAAGCTTTCGTAAAATATGTCGTGCATCATCACGAGACTCGGGCATGGTATTTGCAGGTGATAATATATGATATTTCAATAACCTTAAAAAAATCATAAAACACCTTTAAAAAGTATAAATATTTTTAATGATAGTGCCGAAAACAAATCAACGAAGCGTATGTACAAGGTACCTGAACAACTCGATCACACTTGCATCGCTCCACCTGTATTTTGCTTGCATACTTAGGAGTTCAAGCTGTGTCTTCAGGCGAGATACTCAGCACCCATCATATCATGGTATGGATGCTTCCTCTCTAAGCAGATCAAAAGTCTCGACATCCATGGAAATCAATGCATCTATCATTGCCTCCATCTTAGGCTCCAAGTTTATAGTATTAACGGTATAGTTTGGGTAGTACCTTCCAAGTGGTGGATTGGCTCAAGCACTCCATCCATCCCACACCCACGAACTCTTCTAATTGGCCCCAAAGGGTGCACTCTTCCTTGGGATGAGATATCACCTCCTTGGATAGAAAACTTGCCAGCCACACCCAATCTTTTTGCATATGGCATTCAATTAGCTTGCGAGTACAATGCATGATTGATATTAACTTCTCTTACCGTTTGCTAAAAATAGAAGATCGCCTGATCAATGATCTCAGATTGAAATCGCCGAAGTGTCGTACACGTGTCCTATAGACAATCGACGTTTTTTTCTAATTGCTAGCTTACATTGAGAGCAAGGACATGGGGCACGCTAATTAAGATACGCCACGCAATCTTGAACATCAAGACCTTCATCATTTTCCATTTTGTCTACGTTATGACAAACAATTTGTTTTTGTTATCATTCTTTTTTTATTTCTTAAATTGTTTGAGAAGGGATTTCTTCTCTTGTAACTCAGAAAAAATTAACGTATGTAAAGTCTCCACCCACCCACTCACAAACTAACGTATGTCGGAGTATTTCCTGAGTATTTCCCGTCTCATGGTGTTGCATCGGACCTCACCACCACTCTCTCTTTTTTTTATCCATTCATTATCTCCTCTCCTTCCATCTCTCTCTCTTTTTCCCTTTCTTTGTTATGTTGTATGTTTATTCCCTCTCTCTCATTCCTTCTTCTTTTTTCTCTTCCTCCCCCTCTCTCATTTTCTTTAACAAAACATATCTCTCTCTCTCTACTACAACAACAACAACAACAATAAACAAGAAAAGAAAAAAAAACTACTATTACTACCATGATTACAACAACAACAACAAATAAGAAAACTAGAAAACAATAAATAAGAAAACAAAAAAAACAATTACTACTACAACAACAACAACAAACAAGAAAACCACTACTACTACTATAACCACAACTACGACGACTATGACTATGACCACGACCATGACCATGACCACGACTACGACTATGACTACAATGATGACGACGACGACGACTATGACCACGATCACGACTATGACCATGACTACCACTACCGCTACTAGTATAATAAACAAGTAAAGAAGGAAAAACAACAACAACAACAACAACTACTACTACTACTACTACGATCACGACTGCGACTACCACTACCACTACTATTACCACTACCACTATCACTACCATTATAATAAACAATAAAATAATTTTTTTAAAAAAACAACAACTAGTACAACAACAATAAACAAGAAAACAAGAAAAAACTACTACTACTACTACTACTACAACAAAAAACAAGAAAACTAAACAACAATAAACAAGAAAAGAAAAGAAAAACTACTACTACTACTACTACTACAACAAACAAGAAAATAACAACCTCTCCCTCCTTCTCTCTCTCCCTCCCTCTCCCTCTCCCTCTCTTTCTCTCTTTCCCTCTTTCCCTATTATGTTTAATGTTTTCCCCCTCCCTCTCTCGTTCTTTCTTTCCTTTTCTCTCTTCCCCTCCCTCTCTCATTTCCTCTCCCTCTCTTTCTCTCTTTCCCTAATATGTTTAATGTTTTTTCTCTTATCTCCTCTCCCTCTCTCATTTCTCATTTCCTCTCCCTCCCTCTCCCTCTCCCTCTTCCTCTCCATCTCTCTCTCTCTTTTCCTATTATGTTTAATGTTTTTTCTCTTATCTCCTCTCTCTCTCCCTCTCCCTCCCTCACCCTCACCCTCTCTTTCTCTCTTTCCCTATTATGTTTAATGTTTTTATCTCTCCTTTCCCTCCCATTTCGTTTTCTCTCTTTCTCTCCCTCTCTCATTTCCTCTCCCTCCCTCACCCTCTCCCTCTCTTTCTCTCTTTCCCTATTATGTTTAATGTTTCTTCTCTCTCCTCTCCCTATCTCATTTCCTCTCCCTCCCTCACCCTCACTCTCTCTTTCCTTATTATGTTTAAACACTATATTGGGGAATATGGAAATTTCCTATAAGTTTGGGACACGTGGTCAAATCTTTAGATTTGTCATAACTTGAACAATATAACTCCAAATCGAATACTCTATAGCTCAATAGATTCTATTTTTCAAGTGCTTTCCAATAATAGGTGAGATCATATGGTTTTGAGAAACTTATGGCCATGTTATCCGGGTGCCACCTTTTTAGTATTCAAAAAATGAGAATTTTGAGATTCCCAAACTCAGTAATATTATATTTTTAATGTTTTTTCTCTCTCCTTTTCTCTCTTCCTCTCCCTCCCTCACCCTCACCCTCTCTTTCTCTCTCTCCCTATTATGTTTAATGTTTTTTCTCTTATCTCCTCTCCCTCTCTCATTTCCTTTCCCTCCCTCTCCCTCTCTTTCTCTTTCTCTCTTTCTCTATTATGTCTAATGTTTTTTCTCTCTCCTCTCCCTCTCTTATTTCCTTTTCTCTCTTCCTCTCCCTCCCTCATCCTCTCCCTCTCTTCCCCTATTATATTGAATGTTTTTTCTCTCTTTCTCTCTCTCCTCTCCCTCCCTCATTTCTTCTCCCTCACCCTCACCCTCTTTTTCTCTCTTTCCCTATTATGTTTTTTTTTGTCTCTCCGCTCCCTCTCTCATTTTATTTTCTCTCTTCGTCTCCCTCTCTCATTTCCTCTCCCTCCCTCTCCCTCTCTTTCTCTCTTTCCCTATTATGTTTAATGTTTTTTCCTTCCTCTCTCTCTCTCTCTCATTTCCTCTCCCTCCCTTTCTCTCTTTTTCTATTATGTTTAATGTTTTTTCTCTCTTCCTCTTCCTTTCTTTCTCTCTCTCCCTATTATGTTTAATGTTTTTTCTCTCTTCCTCTCCCTCTCCCTCTCCCTCTCTTTCTCTCTTTTCCTATTATGTTTAATGTTTTTTCTCTCTTTCTCTCCCTCTCTCATTTCCTCTCTTTCCCTATTATCTTAATGTTTCCCTCTCTTTCCTCTCCCTCCCTCTCTCATTTCCTCTCTCTCCCTCTCCCTCTCACTCTCTTTCTCTCTTTCTCTATTATGTTTAATGTTTCCCTCTGTTCCTCTCCCTTTTCCTCTCCCTCTCTCATTTCCTCTCCCTCCCTCTCCCTCTCCCTCTCTCATTTCCTCTCCCTCTCTCAATACATACGAATTTTAACAAAAACAAGTAAAAGAGAAAGAGAAAACATAAAAGCAAAGCAAGAAGGAACAATTCACTCATCGTTAAGGTTCGAAGAAGGGTTTGGCAGTAGCTGCTCTTTGCGACGGCAGCTCCTCTTTGCCCTCCATACACCTCCTCCTCTTCTTCACGAACGGTGGTGGCAGCGGTAAGAAGCTTTATTTCTCCCTCTTTCTCTCTTTCTCTCCCTCTCCCTCTCAAATGCAAGATGTTTGCTCTCCCTTTCACTCTTTCTTTCATGTATGTGCACAAAATAACATGCTCGGGTTTCGGCCCGCGTTTTTTTCATCTGAGTACCGTCATTATTTGTGTTGCTATTAGCATCGCATTTGCAACGCAAATAGTGAGACCGCTATTTTACATCAGAAAATGTTGTCGCTATACCTCCATATTCTTATAGTGATAGGATGTAAATTCACAGCTAAAACTTTACAAAAGCTAAAACTTGGTGATGCATGCTTTCTTTTGCCTATAGAAAGAACTTGTTTCTTGCAAATGTTAGCGAGGCATGGGAAAACCTTTGTTTTTTAGCAGGATGAAATTCGATGTGTTGATCCAACCATAGTTGCACCCTTGGTGATCTTTATAGTACCTCATGTGCCATGGAATTTAAAGCCTATTTCATAGCCTCGGAAAAATTTGCCTAAGTTGCTGGAGATTTTGAACGAAAAGATGAGGACGTAGATTTTTGAGCTCTTTTTAGCTCCATATTCGAATTAGTGGCTTACTATTCCAAAGAAGAATAGTGCTTTGAGGTTTATATAGGATTTACAACCAATTAATAAAGTCATCATATCCAATTGTGGATGAATTCACATAAGTATTTGCAGGCAAGGCAATTTACTCAATGGGTGATGTATATTCAAGATATCATCATTTCTAGCTTGCATTGGAAAGTCGGTATATCACTACCATGAAGACAACACTTGGATTGGTTAGAATGTGTACACTTCCATAGGGGGCAACCAAATCAGTGGCGTATATGATGGATGCTATGGATAAAGTTTTGAGAGAGTATATTCCTCAGTAGACCTCATCCTTTCTTCATGATGTGTCGATGAAAGGGTGTGATATCCATGAGAAGAATGAAGAGTTGAATGAGCAGGGATATAGAAGATTCCTAGCTAATCATATTGCTGATTGTGAGAATATTTTGAGATGTCTTGAAGAAGTGCATTTGACTCTGTCTTTAGGACAAAATTTTGTTTTTGGAGTAGAGGAAGTATTGGTTGTTGGGCATATGTGTGGACCATAAGGAAGAAAACCATCACCAATGAAGATTGATCCCATAATCAGGATGCAAGAGACATGTTCGAATGTATCTGAGTTGAGAAGTTTTTAGGGTGCATGTGACTTTTACTTGATATGGATTCCACATTTTGCTCATGTGGCTGAGAGTTTATATCAGCTCTTGAGAAAAGGAAAAAAAATTTGGTGGGGTAAACAACAAATGAAGGCAGTTCACAAGTTAAAGAGCTTATTGATTTCAACTCTAACATTGTAGAGAGCAAATTGTTAGAATGGGTAGCCTATCATTCTCACCATGGATACAAGTCGAATGAGCATTGGTTGGGCAGTGGGTCAAGATGATGCTGATGGGAATATGTATGCCATTGGGTTTGGAGCAAAGATCCTCAATGAATGGCAACGACGATATTCTCAAGTAAAAAGAGAGCTTTAGAGTGTAGTAATAGCCCTTAAGTGTGATAGGGAATATTTTATGGGAGCCCATGTAGTGGTAGAGACTAATTGTCTACCTCTATTGGGCATGATCATAAATTGCTCAACTCCCAGCTCAAAATTCCAATGGCAGAGGTGCCCTATCCCTCCCATTATAGAATGGGAGGTGGTACTCTTTCATTTAAAGGGAGTTCAACATAAATATAAAAAATCATTCTCCTTGACCCATGCTTGAAGATCAACTGACTAGTTGGGATGTCTATTGATGGACCTAAAAACGGGCCGGCACTGGCTCATGCACTAGCCGGACCTCGTCACTACGCACAAGACAACCCCTCGGCCTCGCGGCCAGGAGCGTCTATCAAAATCTCTGCCTTCCTAAACATTGCGTTTGTAATACGTTGTAGTCCAACTGATCCTAACCCAATATTGCTCCTCAGAGGGAGTCCCTTTCACATAGCCAAAAGGCTCGAATCACACACACATGGGGTTCCTCCTACGGCTGAATGCCGTCAACCCTCTGCGACTCTCCTACACCTTGGGGATTGGCCCCTCGATGCGCCGCTCAACATTTAGACATTTCGCACAAACGTCACTCAAGGTACCAAATAAACGTATCCAGGAATGTACCGTTGTCCTTACTTGACTTCCCATTTATGATCCCACGACTAGCCTACAGCATAGGAACCTCACACTCTCAACGGTGGGTCACAGGCCTGCTGAAAACAATTGCTATGCATATCCAGGAGCTAACTCTGATACTTTTAATTTCCTCAAAAATGATCATGCAAAGAGGTGGATGCCTAATGCTCAAACATTTTAAAAACCAGCAGCGTGCAAGTGCAAAACATCTCTTTCATGCTTTTCTTTCTAACCGCTTTGTGCTTCGCTGCAACACCTAGCACCGAAGTGATCTTCGTGCTACTAGGTTTTAATTCTTATCATTATTATTCCGTCCTAGATGCAATGCATATAAAATCAGCAAATTATTCCTCATGCTCAGCGTCATTTAACCATTTTTTTCCACAACTCTACCCTTCCCCGTTGATAGTGCATCATTGCATTCATTTCTTTTAGGGTTTCCTTGTCATTTTATGTGGAGAAAGGAAGGAAACACGCACTAAAACATATAAACAAGGCTGAACTGAAGCATAACTTCATGCCCCAGCCTTGCTATACATCAACAAACATAAATCCTATTTTTCTATATTTTTCGTAGCCCCAAATGTATTTTTCCCCTATTTTTCATGGTGTTTTTATCATTTTTCCCCATTTTCTTCATTTTCTTGTATTTTTTTTAAATTGCTGAAAATGAAAACCAGTTTGTGGGCTGTGGCCCTTAGTTCATTTGCAACAAAATTGAAAGATTAGTTGATGTGTATCGACGGTGTTCCCCATTTATTTGCCCAAAACCCTTGTTTTCCTTTATTTTTATGGTTTTTCGTGTCTCGGTTCCCTATTTTCTGCTATCCCACACATGTTTTCCAGATTTTTAAATGATGAACAGCTAGAAACCAACTCAAAGCACGACATACTCAAAACTCAATCCATATGAACACATTTTTATCAACCAAATTTGCATCAAAAGACCATTTTCTTTATAAAAACAATTATTACCGTGTCTTGCGGGTTTTTTCATTAAATTTGGCACGTCCCACGATTGATTTCCAGCCATGAATTCTGCTTGGAATCAGCAATCTACAACGGTTTTGCATTGCTCTTTCATCCCGTCAAGAATCGACATCCATCCGGCCGTCCATCTCCATCCTATTCCTTCAAGCACGAACGGGGGCCAAGAGGAGAGAGAGAGAGGAGAGAGAAAGACTGATTTTCTCTCTCTTCAACCAGTCCACCATTGCGGGAGCGGAGACCGGCGATTTGATCGGCATGATGTTTTGATCCGGCCTGGAGGCTCGTAGCTATGGCTTATGTGTAAGCCCTGCAATCGATTGGGGGGGGGGTCGCGTTTTTTTCGGCGCGTGCAGGTCGTCAACCTCCTCTCGTCCTCACGCGAAGTTTTTTTGTGGGGGGGAAGCCCCCAAAGGACACCCCCCACTAACTATGCCTTTTCATTCCACAAATTTTGGCCCTTCTTGCGGGCGGTCGGCCGGTTTTGGGCAATCTTGAGCATCCGGCATCGAAACTGAGTTCTGGAAATTTCTGTGAGTTCGTCTCGGACCCTCGGACAGGCCTGCGGCTTCACTGACTGGCACGGGCACACGGAAAAATTATGGAAATTCACGGAGTGTTGCATGGGCGCCCGTCAAGCACTTAATGCTTAAAATCGTCCTAGGTCGAGCTGCCGCCTTCGTGGTTGAGCATTTTCCCCCGCATTTCCATATTTTTCTTCTATTTTTAGGCATGTTCTGGGGCCTAAAATCCATCCTTCATTGGCGACCACGGGATAGGACGACTCAGTCCGTCGAATCCACGAACATATCTACACATAAACAACCAAAGAAGCATCAAACTGATACAAAACAATTATCATCATAAAACTCAGCACAATGCTCCCCCTACCCCTAGACAGAACCAAGGCATAACATCCACAAGGAGTAGGCCTAGCATCATCTAATAGAAGATCCGAAGTGAGTCACTAACCAGCTGCTCCAACACAGCCAAACTAAAAAGAACTGTCAAAGAGGTTGCCCTAAATGGTAGTCTGAACTACTTACCAACTAAAGACAACACCACTAGGAGCTCCTACAAGGCGAGGACTCCTATAGCCTGAGCAAAGGATATTTTCTTTCAGTCCATTTCTTCTTTTAGGATTTTTATGGGATGAACATACTTGGGCATGTAAAAAGGAGGGAGCTGAGCGTAGTGACCCAAGGAGAACAGGGCATCGGCCTCGGGACCTGTCTCGGCACCCAAGAACCTACCAAGCCCTCGCAAGGCGACACTTAATCCTTTTCTAACGCTCACTTTTATTTTCGCTCCAACCTTCCTTGTTTTGATATTATTTTTTCCAGCAAGAAGCCACCCCTAGGAAGACAAGGTATCGGCCCCGGGTCTGACTCGTCCCCAGGAACCTACCAGGCCTTCGCAAGGCAATGATCAACTGCTTATATATTTTCATTTCATTTCTTTTCAGTGATAGGGGTTAGAACCCCTTTTTACACACCTTCGTATTCATATTCATCTTTTAGGACAGTCAGGATTTCTTGGCATCATTATTATTATCTTCTAGCAGGCTTCTCTAACTGCCTCACTGCTAACAAGAACTCCTAGAACGCTGCCTAGCAGGCTGGCAGGACAGGGCCACTAGGACTTCCTTCTAAAACAGGTCTTTCAATGTCTAACAATGTCGTTGCAGGAGGCAATGACTACTCCGTCCTCCCTCAAACATACTTAGCCCAAACCTGGGACTTCATGCCTTGGTTGCCGACTTCCACAAAAAGTATCCCCTCAACAAGTACAAATACACATATAACAGGAAAGAAAGGTACTCGTAAAGGAGAAATATCACCTGGAGTGGCCACAAGAAGCTTCCATCGCAGCAAAGGCTCCTCCAGGCTCCACCAAATTCCACGAACCACGAAACCTGTCCAGCACAACACTCAACAAAAACCCAATTAAACGCACCCGCACTAGACAGGAAAATGGCCCTCTTGGCCTAATGAAATCAGACATGACTTTGCTACAAAACTGAATCGGCCCTCTTGGCCTAATGAAATCCAACAATACTTCGCATAACATCCACCTAGGAACAACCATGATAGACATCAAAGCATACCATTCCCAGGGGAACAGGGCTTGTAGCCCTATACTAAGTGCATTAAATTATGACCTATCCCTCCTGCGTATATCGCAAGAGGTGTTCGCATCACATGTCGTCTAATCAGTCTATGGGTCCAAGATAATAAAGGCAGATGAGTCTCGCTTACCCTCTGCATCACCCAAATCAACCATCGTCTGCCAAAGAGGGCATGTTCAGAAAGCATACCCCACAACCGACCGGGTCGTGTCTCACCATCAATAGATATATCGGGACAAGGGCCACAATTAAAGAAGAGGTCCTCTTCATACGCAAGATTAGCCAATGAATCGGCAAACTGATTCCAATTCCGTGGAATCAGCTGAAAAGACACTCTATCGAATTCGTCTAACAGGGCCATGGCAGTATGATGGTACATACGAAGGATCGGGTTCCGCACCATGTACGTCCCATTGAGTTGATTTAAAACCAACTGAGAGTCCCCTTTCACCAACAACTGGCGGATACCACCCTTTTTTGCAATATTCAAACCCATGATCAGGGCTTTGTATTCTGCCATATTATTGGTAAAATTCGCCCCGAGATAAGCAGCTAACTTCATGACAATGCGTCGTCGGGGGTCTCGGATGACAACTCCTACACTTCCTTTTTTGCATGCACCCCTGGACGCCCCATCAAAGGACAAGGTGTACGTCCATAAAGGGTTTACATATTCTACCATCCTGAACTCTACTCGTAATTATGGTAATCGAAATTCAGCATATTCAACGGGTGGACTGTAGGCTCCATCCCTCCATCATCATTGAATTCAACAGGGATGCTCGTCAAAAGTTGTAGGCAATGATGGCAGAAGACCTTGATTTCCCAAATAAATGTCCCGCCTTCTTGCTCAATCACCTTGTATCCTTTGCTCCACCAAATGAGCTTTCCCTGATGATACCTCTGTTCCAAATATGGGTGTTCTAAATAAGGGATCAGACGACCCATCAACCTCTATCACGATCTCCTTGCAGATGTTTGATCATTCTTGCCTAGACCTGCAAGGCAGTTATAGCATTAGTACAATCAGAAGTAATAAGGTTTAATCTTATTAAGATTAACCTTATTTTTAAATTCTATCCCCTCAAGGTCAGCTAACAAAACTGTGGATTTATTCTTTCCTATTCTAACGATCTTATAGGGCCCATCCCATTTGGGTTCTAGCTTGCCTGGGAATAATTCACATCATGCGTCATAATACAGAACAAGCTGTCCTTTCTTGAAGGTGTATTTCTTGGCTTTGAGGTCGTGTAGCTTCTTCATTCGGCGCTTCGCCACTTCTTGGTGCAATAAGCTCTGCAACTTAAGCTCGTCTAAATGGGCCAATGTCGTCAAGCGCTCAAAAAGAGCGTCTTCATCGCTCAAAGAATGATTGATGGCAAACCGAATAGTCGGCAGCTCAATTTCTAGAGGCAAGACACACTCCTCCCCATATACTAACTTGAACGGGGTATGGCCAGTGGCTCGTTTGAAAGTCGTATTATAAGCCCATACTGCCACGTATAACTTTTTATCCCAATCCCGTTTCTTTTCCGACACAATTTTGGACAGGATGCCTACAAGCTGCTTGTTGGTGCTTTCAACCTGACCATTGGCTTGCGGATTATATGGGGTTGTCTTGTTATGCTTGATGTTCCACAACTCTGTCAAACCTTTAATCACCTTATTCAGGAAATGAGTTCCGCGGTCCGACACTAATTCTTTCGGTGGACCAAACCGGCATATTATCTGCTCTAAAAGGAAATTAGCAGTTTCTTTAGCATCATCTTTCCTTGTTGCACGTGCTTCTGACCACTTTGTGAAGTAGTCAGTTGCTACAATGATGTATCGCTTTTGCGTAGTCGATGACGGAGTAATAGGACCCACAAAATCTATTCCCCACTTCTCAAATGGAAGTATCGCCATAATAGGGGTGAGTGGTCGTTTCCTATTCTCTCGACTATCATGTCGTTGGCAAATATCGCATCGCTTAACATACGCAAACGCATCCTCGAAGATGGCAGGCCACCAATAACCTGCTCTTAAAGCCTTTTGTGCTGTAAGCCGTCCAGCAAAATGGCCACCGCAAGCAGAATCATGGCACTCTTCCAAAATGAACGGCACCTCGTCAGGCGTCACACATCGGTGATAGATATCATCAACCCCTTGCCGATATAATGTACCTGCGATCAAGGCGAACTTTAACGCTTGCTGCTTAATTTTCCTTTTCTCGGCCTTAGATAATTCGGATCCCGCCTCTCCCGTTGATAAATAATGCGTTATTGCAGCATACCAGGAGGGAATAGATGCCGTATCTATTTTAAATATCATCTCCATGCCACTACCTTCAGCCACAGATTCTTTCGGCTCCCCAAAGTCCACTAGACATTCCACGATGCCTTGCAACCTTGGTGGCTTACTCCTGATTTCATAATCAAATTCCTGCAAAGTGATCAACCACTTCGCTAAACGATCAGGCGGCTGTAACTTATTCATCAATAGTCGAAGTCCCTCCGCCTTCGTATAAAGCACGACTTTCTCATAGAGAATGTAATGCCTGAATTTCTTGGTCCCAAAGACCATCGCTAGACACAATTTCTCCATGTAGGTGTAATTGAGTTCGGATACCCCCAGCTTCCGACTAGCAAAAGCAATCGGGTGGTACCACTTCTCTTCCCAAATTTGGGCTAAACAGCAGCTGATACTATACATGGTGGCTGCTGAGAATATATAGAACACCTCACCTCTTTTAGGTGCTTTTAAAACGGGCGCTCTTGCTAGCTCTTGTTTCACATCCTCGAATGCTACCCTACAAGGGTCACCCCATACAAACGAACAGCTAAAGGACAATAAATTTGTAAGTGGCAACGTTCTTTCTGCTAAGGCGTTAATGAATCTACGGTAGTAACCAACCGAAGACAGAAAGCTATGAACTTCTTTCGGAGTGCGTGGTGGACCCATGGCAACTATAACTTTGACCTTCTCGGGGTCTGTCGCAATTCCTACCGAACTGACCACATGGCCCAGCAATAGCCCATAAGGTACTCCAAAAGCGCACTTCCGTGGGTTTAGGGCGATGCAAAATTGTCTCCAGCGCTCAAAGCATTTTCTCAAAATGATCAACTGCCTTTCCCTCACGGTGGCGGCCCCTAAGTCATCAATAAACACCCTCAACTCTTCAGGGGATATGTCACCGAATGTCTTATCGGCTGTTCGTTGCCACGAACCAGGCGCATTGCATAAACCAAAAGCCATCACGTGGTAAGCAAAAGTACCAAATACAGTGATGAAAGTTGTTTTCAACTTGTCCTCTTCTGCAATTGCCATTTGGTTGTATCCTGCAAAGCAATCCATAAACGAATATATCTCCCTACCCGCTAATTGATCCAAAATCTAGTCAATAAATGGCAATGGGTAGTAGTCCTTAACTGTCTGCTTATTCAGCTCCCTAAAGTCTACACATAAACGGATCTGATTATTCTTCTTCTTTCTAATCACAACTGGCGAACACCATTCCGTGTGTTGCACAGGAAAAATCAAACCCGCTTTTCGAAGCTTCTGTAACTCCTCAAACAGCCCGTCCCTCAGTTCGAAAGGCATACGCCTTACTTTCTGTCGGACAGGACGACTGCCCTCTTTCAACGGAATTGTATGAACAACAAGACTAGGAGGGATGCCTCTCAACTCATCATAACTCCAGGCAAAGATATCACGGAATTCCTGGATCAAGGCCACATAGTCCTCCCTTTCTGCTGAGCTGAGCATAGAACCTAATTTGATTGGCCGCGAATCATCGAGCGTACCAAGGTCTAGCTCGATAACATCTGCATCTCTTATACGATCTTGGGCCTCTATCGGCTCGTTCAAAGTGATCTGATAGATGTCCTCCGTGGTGGATCCCTCTTTGGACTCATCGCTCGATGATGTCTCATTGGCAGATAAATCTTCTAATGTCTCCAATTCTGTAGAAGATAGAGGAGCTCTCTCACTCTGCGGGGACTCAGGATAAGCATCAACCACCACACGCTGGGCACCTCTGTCGAATATCAATCGACCGGCGGGTATATCCACTTGGCAATCCGCTTGCAAGATCCAAGGTCGTCCAAGTAATACTTGGTAACTTGGCCGCCCTGCAAAACGAATCACCCTAAAGTCCAACATGCATTCTACATTTGCAACAGTGACGTGGACCTTAGTAATGCAGCCTTCCGGCTGTCTCAAACTGTCATCTGCCATTCTGAGAATTGTGGAGGTATCTTTCTGAATCGCAAGACCTAACCTTTCCATCAGTTCAGAACTCATAATGTTAACAGATGATCCCGTGTCGACAATGGCATAATCTACTAATATCCCATCGACATAGGCTGCAACCCTTGGGCAATGCTTCTCAGCATGCTCAAACCAGTCATCACCAACTCGCGCAATACCCAAAGGTTCTACGATATACCCGGTACGTAGGATCTTTCTAAATTCCTTACGTACTCCTGGGGAAAGCTTAATAAGCTGCAAAAGGTTCACATCCGGCTTGACTTCGCAAAGAGAGCCCGCCAAATCGAATTCATGATAGTTCGAAAGAGCTCGCTTTTCACGCCAAATCATCCGCTCTTTAGGTCGCTGAACTGGCTTTATTGCCTCTTTCTTAACTTTCACCTTCTTCTTTGGTGCTTTCTTATCGGCTTTACTCTCTACGGGCTTCAAAGGTCCCCCTTCTAGGGCAGGATCCAAAACTTGCGTTCCTTTGTCGCCTTGTTTAGGGTTTCCGTCGACAGGCTTATCCATGTCGGCTTCTCTACCCTTTTTACCTCTTGTAAGGACAGCTCGTAGATTAGAGGTTTCAGCATCATTAACGCGTACAGTCTCAATCAAACTAACCCCACTACCACTTGGTAGCTCTTCCACTGTAGTCTTTGGTCGTTGAAGTATTTGTTTAGGCCCATTTTCTGGCTGGGGGTCATTTCCTTGGGCACGATGATTAACAGGCCCTGGTTGCCGACTTCCACGCTGGAGAAAACTGATCTTACTCCAGCAAGTAGCTGCTAAATGGCCGGATTTTCCACAAATGTCGCACTTAACATTTGGGCAATTTCTTGGATAGTGCTGCCCGCCACACCATTTGCAACTAAACCTCGACGGTGCACCCTCCTCCGGGTATCTACTTCCTATCAAATTTTGTTGTTTTTTAAGGAAGTTGACATCAACAGCTATTTGTCGATACTGCTCCGTAATCATGTCGGTATAATGCTTCATCATGTCCTTAACCTCGCCAAGAACATTGGAAGAACTCGACTCATAGCCTTGGTCATTACCATGTCGC
Source organism: Lygodium microphyllum (assembly GCF_053477565.2). Classification (NCBI taxonomy): domain Eukaryota; kingdom Viridiplantae; phylum Streptophyta; class Polypodiopsida; order Schizaeales; family Lygodiaceae; genus Lygodium; species Lygodium microphyllum. The sequence goes on along the minus strand of NC_141143.1, from coordinate 32,283,515 downwards.
TCCATCGGCCTAACAATCCGATTAGGCACAGGCTGTTGAGCTAGAGGCATGGTATTAGAATTGACCGCCTGGCCTCCACTATTTGGAGCCATTTGACTGCCCGTCGACATCGACATGCTAGGGGGAGCTGGTAATAGAGGGACATTCTGTATCATGTTCCCTCTCCCATTAGGGTTAGCCATCGCTATCCCTTAGCCACTACTGCCATTGGCTATCGCCATATTGTTTCCCAATACTAAACCCATATTCGAATTGCCTCGAGAAGCATAAGCTGCTTGTAGTCGGGATTCCACCTCTTGTGCTCGTGTAATGGCAGTGTCTATATCCCCCAAGGGGACACTACTCAACTGCAATTGGATATTGAAGTCCAACCCATGTAGAAAATATTGCAATTGGGCAGCTGCGGGGATAGGAATAGAGGTGTCCAACTTACGGAAGACCTCTTTTATCTTCTTCGCATAAGCACGAATATCCTCATGTGGATCTTGGCGGGTCACGTTGAGTACACGCAACCAATATTGCCCACCCCTTTCAGGGGCAAACTCCCTTCGAAAAGCTCCATAAAATGCATCAATGTTCAATATGGTTCCGGCTTCTAAACCATGATACCATATAGCGGCTCTTCCTTTGAGAGTCATATTGAAGAACATCATCAAATGTCCTTCCTCTTGAATGCGACAGTTAAACATCAGCTTTTGAAACTCCCTAATGTGGAGTTCCGCATCTTCCTCAACTAGCCCATTAAAAATGGGTAGCGGGTAACCTAGAGCCGGCAAATCCGTCGTTCCTGCTGGAATTGCAATAGGCTGCGCCATGACGCGGATTGGATTTGTACTAGGAATAGGGGACGGTGGGGTTACACCTCCCGTACTTGACGTGGACTGACTTATAGAAGAAAGGGGAGCACTAGAGCTTCCACCTTCTCCTAACTTACTGCTTGTGGTCCTAAGACCACTAGATCCACTCCCTCGTAAGGGTTCAGCACCGCTACGCTTAGGGGAATATCTCCTAAAAATTTCAGCACGTCGCCTAGCTCTTTCGTCTCTTTCTTGCTTTTGGATTTCTGCTAGACGATGCTTATCAATAAATAACGAATCAAGCTCAGTATCCTTTGGCATAAACTGCTAGTTGGTCCTTAAACAACCAGGATTCGAGAACCGCCACTTTTAAGCAGCTCCCGGCAGACGCACCACTGATGGACCTAAAAACGGGCCGGCACTGGCTCATGCACTAGCCGGACCTCGTCACTACGCACAAGACAACCCCTCGGCCTCGCGGCCAGGAGCGTCTATCAAAATCTCTGCCTTCCTAAACATTGTGTTTGTAATACGTTGTAGTCCAACTGATCCTAACCCAATATTGCTCCTCAGAGGGAGTCCCTTTCACATAGCCAAAAGGCTCGAATCACACACACATGGGGTTCCTCCTACGGCTGAATGCCGTCAACCCTCTGCGACTCTCCTACACCTTGGGGATTGGCCCCTCGATGCGCCGCTCAACATTTAGACATTTCGCACAAACGTCACTCAAGGTACCAAATAAACGTATCCAGGAATGTACCGTTGTCCTTACTTGACTTCCCATTTATGATCCCACGACTAGCCTACAGCATAGGAACCTCACACTCTCAACGGTGGGTCACAGGCCTGTTGAAAACAATTGCTATGCATATCTAGGAGCTAACTCTGATACTTTTAATTTCCTCAAAAATGATCATGCAAAGAGGTGGATGCCTAATGCTCAAACATTTTAAAAACCAGCAGCGTGCAAGTGCAAAACATCTCTTTCATGCTTTTCTTTCTAACCGCTTTGTGCTTCGCTGCAACACCTAGCACCGAAGTGATCTTCGTGCTACTAGGTTTTAATTCTTATCATTATTATTCCGTCCTAGATGCAATGCATATAAAATCAGCAAATTATTCCTCATGCTCAGCGTCATTTAACCATTTTTTTCCACAACTCTACCCTTCCCCGTTGATAGTGCATCATTGCATTCATTTCTTTTAGGGTTTCCTTGTCATTTTATGTGGAGAAAGGAAGGAAACACGCACTAAAACATATAAACAAGGCTGAACTGAAGCATAACTTCATGCCCCAGCCTTGCTATACATCAACAAACATAAATCCTATTTTTCTATATTTTTCGTAGCCCCAAATGTATTTTTCCCCTATTCTTCATGGTGTTTTTATCATTTTTCCCCATTTTCTTCATTTTCTTGTATTTTTTTTAAATTGCTGAAAATGAAAACCAGTTTGTGGGCTGTGGCCCTTAGTTCATTTGCAACAAAATTGAAAGATTAGTTGATGTGTATCGACGGTGTTCCCCATTTATATGCCCAAAACCCTTGTTTTCCTTTATTTTTATGGTTTTTCGTGTCTCGGTTCCCTATTTTCTACTATCCCACACATGTTTTCCAGATTTTTAAATGATGAACAGCTAGAAACCAACTCAAAGCACGACATACTCAAAACTCAATCCATATGAACACATTTTTATCAACCAAATTTGCATCAAAAGACCATTTTCTTTGTAAAAACAATTATTACCGTGTCTTGCGGGTTTTTTCATTAAATTTGGCACGTCCCACGATTGATTTCCAGCCATGAATTCTGCTTGGAATCAGCAATCTACAACGGTTTTGCATTGCTCTTTCATCCCGTCAAGAATCGGCATCCATCCAGCCGTCCATCTCCATCCTATTCCTTCAAGCACGAACGGGGGCCAAGAGGAGAGAGAGAGAGGAGAGAGAAAGACTGATTTTCTCTCTCTTCAACCAGTCCACCATTGCGGGAGCCGAGACCGGCGATTTGATCGGCATGATGTCTTGATCCGGCCTGGAGGCTCGTAGCTATGGCTTATGTGTAAGCCCTGCAATCGATTGGGGGGGGGGGGGGGGGGTCGCGTTTTTTTCGGCGCATGCAGGTCGTCAACCTCCTCTCGTCCTCACGCGAAGTTTTTTTGTGGGGGGGAAGCCCCCAAAGGGCACCCCCCACTAACTATGCCTTTTCATTCCACAAATTTTGGCCCTTCTTGCGGGCGGTCGGCCGGTTTTGGGCAATCTTGAGCATCCGGCATCGAAACTGAGTTCTGGAAATTTCTGTGAGTTCGTCTCGGACCCTCGGACAGGCCTGCGGTTTCACTGACTGGCACGGGCGCACGGAAAAATTATGGAAATTCACGGAGTGTCGCATGGGCGCCCGTCAAGCACTTAATGCTTAAAATCGTCCTAGGTCGAGCTGCCGCCTTCGTGGTTGAGCATTTTCCCCCGCATTTCCATATTTTTCTTCTATTTTTAGGCATGTTCCGGGGCCTAAAATCCATCCTTCATCTATTGAGCAGTAATCGTGTAATATCCATAGCCATCGTAACAACAACTAAATAACTTGGTTTCCTATCATATATAACATGAAAATCAAGAACACACTCAATATGTAGTATTATTATGTGTACTTGAGATACAATTCCTTCTAGTTGTCTTAAACTATCATCGTTAGCCATTTTTAGGATAGTTGTAACATCCTTTTGAATGGGTAAACCAAGTCTCTCCAGTAAAACCATACCCATAATGTTTATGTACGCTATCATAACATTTTCTATCAAGCTGCTATCAACATGTAGTGGAGCTTTGCAAATGGCTCATTATGATAAAAAATTACATCAGCATAACAATATGATCTAACTAGACCACATCATAAATTTCCTATTAGTTGGAGACAACGCCATAGCTAACAAAACAAGTGTATTAAGCTTTGATAATTATGGGTAAATTAACTATTTGTGTTGGAGCCTATTTAGCACTTGGTAGTGCTCACCATGTGTTGAGATATCGAGCTCCACTTGTGATATGCCAGGGTGACCATTGTGTATTTATGTCACCGACTTGTCAGTTGCAGATGCGGTTGGTACACCGCCCATGAATAATAGCTACATGATAGCTATCCTTATCTACTCTAGTTTGTGGCTCAGTTAGTATGCCACCTTAGTTAGAGTGCTAATGTTAGTGGCATAGATGGTCTAAAAATACTAGGTTCTTGGAAAATTTTGGTCTATTTTTTATATTATTTATTATAAAAAATCCTAAAAAGTTAGGAAAGCTTCTAGATTAGGATGGCATGCAAAAAACAAGTTGCCTTTTTAGCGAGTTTTGGGATTTTTCATAAAAAAGAAAGATTGGTGAAATCGCACGTGTCGCGATTGCAATTGATAGATTGAAAACTACACTTTGAACTAGAAGAAGAAGAAGGAGTGAACTAAGAGATTCTGGACCAGGTGTCCTAGAGTTTTACCCCCCTTTTAAAGCCAACGAAGCCATGATATTTGGGTTCCAAGCAATAGAGAGGAGGCTGTTATTTTGATCCATGTTTTTGGTCTACGAGCGAGCTCAAGAGATTTAATGCTTGGAGAGTGCTTCTAAGTAGTGTTAGACAAGGGATTCCAAGTTTTATGAATAATATTCATTCGATTCATTGTTCTTTGTCTTTTTTGTGTTTACCTCTTGTCTATTCTTTTTCTTCTCTTCCATCTCCTATCTCTACTTCCTTCTATCTCTGATCCCTAGTGGATATGACCTTTTGACAAAAACCCCTCTGGCATTGGTGAACCGGCATGAAAGGTCATTAGAAGAAGGAAAGAAAATATGGGAGAACATTCGAGCACAATTTCCAATCATGTTTTGCAGCAGTGCAAAATATGAACATGCTTATGCATGTACAACAACAACAATACGTGATGTAGGCTTCTGCTCAAACAGAAACTGTTGTGATGAATGCTTTGCAAGTAGTTGAGCATGAGATGAAGTTGTTCACTAGCAGGAATGTATCTACATATGTACATACCTATGCTCAAAAGATGGAATTCGTTGGATTAGATCAACTTGCATGGAGCCTATATTTTGTTTGGATCACTGCACATGAACTAAAAGCACGAATTACTGAATTATACATGCAGGATGTTGAGTGGGTAGCTTCTAAGAAGACACTCAGGAAAGAATTTTACATTGAAGATACTAGTTTGATTACGCACAATACTTTTCAGTAATGGGTTTTACAACCCAATAAGGGCCTCATGGCTATAGAATTGTTAAGAGAATTTAGAAGTTGATTTGAGCAGTTGGACCTTGCAAAATAGCAAGCTCTTGCAAGTCAGAAAATTGAATTATTTCTACAAGCAGCAGATCCTGAGCTTCAAGAGAAGCTTGATGATTTGCTAGAGGATCATACTATAGAGACAGGTCTTAAAACAGAGTGGAGACATGTCAAGGAAGCTGTTACTACACTTGTAAAAAAGCATAGAAGAAGAGAAAGATTGCATATCTCTAACTTTTCCATTGTTACGAGTAAAACAAGTGATGTATCTGGTAAGCCATCCACTTTTGTGGCTAGCCCTATGGCTGTACTTGCTATTGTTCCCTCTGTCAGGGAAGATGTATTATATGAATTGGTCAAAGGCATGCGGGATCTTCAATTGAAGGTTGCAAAATTGGATGAGAAAGGACAAGAGGAAAGGGGACCAACAGCAGCTCCTAAGCCAAGGAAAAGATGTATGTGGTGTGATAGTTTACAGCATGAGAGAAAGGATTGTGTAGCCTATTAGGAGGCCTTGGCACAACAGCTCATCTTTTGGAAAGATGGCAAGATCCATGCACAAGAAATTGGATTTCCTCTTGCTTTGAATTTTGGAAAGGGAGGTATGCAGAAGTTGTTGGGAGACTTGGTTGTCTGAAATGCTTATGGGGCTATACATGCTTCTACTTTTGGTCTATAGTTGGATAGAATGCATGGCCAAGTGATGGTTGCTCCAAAGGCTGAAATATGGACACATGCTTTACATGCAACTAGAAAGAGAAAGGTTACCGATAGTGAAATGTCTCATGCAGGGCAAGGCATTCATGACATAACCGGTTGGGAATCACTGGTAGATACATATTCAGTGTATGCATATTTAGCAAAGGTACAAAACAAAGATGTACTTGTGGAAGAGAAACAAAAGAGAGATAAAGATAATGCAAGGACATCTAAAAGAGTGACAAGAAGAAGTGTGGATGAGCCTAAAGCTACAAATCAACCACCTCCTAAGCATGTTATGGAAGATGTCAGTTAGGAGAAAAAATAGGATAGCAAACAAGAGGGAAAAAAGAAGGGCAATCAGTCAAGATATAAGTTGCAGTTTGACATTGAGACAGCCACAGATCTTAAGAAGGTTCTTTAAGAATGGATCCTAAACAGCCGGGTGGAATTCACCTTGAGAGAGGTGCTTGGCAACGCTAAGTGAGAATTTCATGATGAGGTCATTGACATAATTAAGAGGAATCGTTAGTTTCTTGGTGATACCACTAGTGCATTGTTGCAATTTGAAGAGAAACTTGGTTTTTTGGGTATTCGAGCTAAATATGAGCATAAAGTAAGTACTGGATTATCTACACAGGATGCTACTAATCAGTGGAGAGCATGCAAAAAAGAGAAAAAAGTGGCTAAAAATGAAGTCTTGTAGAATAATGCATGGTGGAGTAAGGTAGATGCAACAATATGGGGAAGAGACTCTAGGATTTATTCCTCGAAGTCATTATACAATAAATCCTTGGACCAGGCTACCACTGAAACAATAGTGAAAATAGGGGAATGTGAAACTCCTTGTGTTTCTTTGCTTGACCATGGGTCTAAGATTAATGTTATTGAATGTGGATTGTATGAGAATGGTGCATGGCCTGTGGACATTGATCATGGTCAGTGTATGAGGGCTACACATAATTCTTTGGGAGAGATTTATGTTGCGTGTCCTAATGCGAAAGTGGCGATTGGTGATGTAGAAGAAGAGCAGCACTTCTTGTGCAAGATAAATCCTCATATGCAATGATTTTGGGAAAGCCTTATACTATAGGAGTGCATATGGAAACAAAGGTGCTTGATGATTGTTTGCTTATGCAAGAGTCAGAAGCAAGGATAGGAGAAAAGCAGTCCAATTTCTTAGTACTGTTTGTGTTAATCATCCTAGAAATCGTGATATGCTTTGAGACTCTCCTTTGGCTCCAAATGCAAGGGAATTCAAAGACCTAGATTTTCATCAAGCATTTTTGTAATGCGGGGCTACAGTAGTGCTGATCAGAGGATGAACTCACCTCTTGATGGAATGAAGCATGTATTTACTATTGGTTATTCTCAGTTTACTGCAAATATTTCATGTTGGTTTAAGCCTATGGAAGCTATGTGCAAGGCTGAATGCATATCTATGAAATGGGCTACTAAGGAAATGAAAACATTGGGGTTGTTAGCTCAAAATGGAGGCATTTCATGCATCTTTTATGGGCTGAATATTAACAACACTATGGCTAAAATTTTAGCAACTATACATGCAAGAAATGAGGCTGAAAATAGAGTGTTGTCAGTATATTCTTTGGACATGTATGATGTTACAGCATTGTTTGCTCAACAAGAAGGATTACAATGGGATGAAGCACTTGTGGATACAAAGTATAAGACAGTTGAAAAAAAGGTGAAGCCAATTGCTTTGCCACTTCCACCAGAAAGTGAGGGTCTGTATGAAAAAGTGTCAAGTCAGCCAAGGTTACGAGATCCTAAAGATATAGGTCATTAGTTTACGTCTAAAACATTATAGGAATTTAAAGTTTGTATAGAAGGGTTTCTTTTGCCTGTGCTGAAAGAGACTGTTTTATGCATAAGTTGGCTAGGCATGGAAAGGAATTTGCATTTCAGCCAACTGAAATAGGTTGTGTGGATCCAAATATTGTCTCTCCTATGGTAATATTTACTATGCCACATGTACCATGGAACTTGAGGTCTATTGTAGTGCCTAAAGCTTACTTGCCAAAGCTAATGGATTTGCTAAATGAAAAGATTTGCATAAAGATCTTGGAGCCCTCTTTAGCCCCGTACTCAAATCATTGGTTTACTGTGCCCAAAAAGAATGGGGCTTTGAGATTTATTCAAGACATGTAACTCATCAATAAAGTGACAATAAGAAATGTGGGTGCAAGTCTTGTGGTTGATGAATTTGTAGAGGCTTTTGCAGACAGAGCAATCTATTCTTTGGGTGATCTTTACTCGGGGTATGATCAGTTTTAGCTTGCAATTGAAAGCAGGAATATCACAACCATGAAGACTCCCTTGGGGTTAGTACGGATGTGTACTCTCTTGCAAGCTGCAACAAACTCAATGGTAGACATGTCAAATTCTATGAATAAGGGACTCATGTATTTTATACCACAATTGACAATGCCCTTCTTGGATGCTGTTCCAATCAAAGCATGTGTAGTGGATAAAAAGAATGAAGAGATGGATGCTCATGGGTGCATATAGTTTTTTGCAAACCATATTGTGGATTGTGATAGGATTTTGATATGTCTAGAAGAGGTGTATTTAAATCTTTCTAGAGTTGAAGAGGTTTTGATTGTTGGGCATATGTGTGGGCCCTATGGGCAAAGACCATCACCAGTAAAAATAGATTGGATTGATAGAATGCAAGATGTATGCATGAATGTATCAGAGGTGCATAGATTCTTGGGTGCATGTGTGTTCTATTTGATATGAATTCCTCACCTTACACATGTAGTTGATGCTCTATATCAGTTTCTGAGGAAAGGTTAGAGATTTCATTGGGAAAGGAAGCATCACAAAGCAATGAAGAAATTAAAGCATATCTTAAAACCAATTCCTATATTGAGAAAGGCTGACTATTCACTGGTGTGTAGATCGGTCGTTGTATGCTCGCGTAGTGAATCCCGGAAGGTCCCAAGAACAATGAACTCTACTTTTTGCACAAGTTACAAGGTAAAAAGCATGAACGACAAGAGCAAGAGACCAATTGGGTGCAATCTCCCCCCATGCCTTGTGTGAGCGCTTCACAAAGCATGTATTTTTATGTATATTTCCATCTTCATGCTCAATAATAGCCCAATTTACAAAAATATATTAAGCTTTTAGCTTTTGATTTTGCTTTTACAAAAATAGGAATAAAGCTAATGGACGATGCCCATAGAGTCTGGCACTCCCAATACAATGTCCAAATAGAAATAACATAACCGTGCACATGGCCGCATACAAAATAATAATAAATAATAGATGCCTCAATAGACATGATAAAATATAGGCGTGGCGCCTATCAAAATATAATCCATAGATCGAATACTCGCTATCCACCAATGCTTTCCTCCGCTACTGCTGCTATCTCTACACATCAACTGAAGCATTCACAATCGTTAGTAAAATAATACAATTAATACGACAAAAGTGAATACCTAGCAGACTTCAGCTACATAAATAAATCAACTGGTTAGAAATAAATCCTAACCTTAATTTATTACGAGTGCGCACTCTAAACTCATAAATGTTTATTAATTTAATATGTATTTTGCGGAATCAACCGCTATGGAATCACCCATGTACACACTAAATTAATGAAACACCTGAAAAGGACAGGGGTCCCCATCAACTTCTCGCACAAAGAATCCACTTTGTATATGAGCCTCAGTCATCAAAGTTTACGGAATCCACCGTAAAACCTCACGGAATCCACCGTGGAATATGCCTCCTGGCATCATACCCCCGGGGTGGGATAACAATTGACCTCAATTACTATTAGCTCAATATGGAGCTAACAGAGTGGGGAAAGCATTTTAGTCTCTAGCGTGCATCCATTGTGCTTCCTCTACAGGATGGTTCTTAAATTTAACTAGATATCTAGAATACCTTCGGCCAGTTCTAGTGGTCATAAAGTCAGTGTCTATGATAGCTTCTGGTTCAAGTATTTCAATCTCTTCCTCTAATAAAGGTGGGTTTTCATAAACAGGGTGTACATGTAATTGGCCTCTAAATGGTCTCAATAAACTAATGTGAAATGTATTGTGAATTTTCCAATGAGGTGGTAATTCTAACTTGAATGCATTATCATTAATTTTATGAATGATCCTAAATGGTCCATAGAATCTAGGGTCTAATTTGAAAATTGGGTGTCTATCTACACTTTGTAGTCTACGTTTTTTCTATTCTCAGCCAAACATAATCATCAAGTTTTAAATTCATTGCTTGTCTTTTCTTGTTGGCTTGTTTGGTATATGATTGCTGGGCTTTAGCAATCATATCTTTAACCTCATCAAAAATACTGTTATGCATACTAGCAATATCATCAGCACTCTGAATTCTATTAGACAAAGATGCAACAGGTGTAGATAATCTATATCCATATATGACTTCAAACGGTGCTTTCTTTGTAGATATGTGTGGTGTATTGTTATATGCAAACTGTAATAAATGCAAATGAGTGTCCCATGTCTGAGGTTTAGAAATAGTATATGCACGTAAAAGATCTAGAATTGTGTTGTTAGTGACTTCTGTTTGTCCATTAGTTTCTGGATGAAATGCATATGAGAAATCAATCTTTGTGCCTAGGTTAGCAAACATAGTAATCCAAAAGTTATTACAAAATCTAGAATCAGATCTGAAATAATAACTTTTGGCAATCCATGGTTAGTAAAAACAGTTTTCAAAAATAACTGTGCTGCCTGTGATGCTGTTAAAGTTTTCTTACATCGAATGAAATATGCTTGTTTACTAAATCTATCTACAACTATCCAAATCATATCATGGTTAGATTTAGTATTAGGTAAACCAGTAATGAAATCCATAGAAATTTGTTCCCAAGGTTTAGATGGAATAGACAAAGGCATAAGTAATCCATACTGTTTACCATGATGTCTCTTAACTCTTTGACAAATCAAACATTCAGAAACAAAGTTAGATACATCAGCATCCATATGCGGCCAATAAAAATCTTCAGTTAACATACGTAAGGTAGATATGATACCTCTATGACCTTGATATGGGGAACAATGAATTTCATTCAAAACAAAAGATCGGAATGAAATGGTAACACACAATCTCTTTTCATAAAACATAAATCCATCATTATATGACAATGAATCAATAGGAATGAAATTATTTTGAACTAATTTATTCCAATCAAAATGAAAAGTAATATCCTAGTGATATGTATCTTTCATAGCAATCAAAGAATCAAAAGATATGACAGAAATATTATGAATGGCAGGTCTTCTACTCAATGCATCAGCCACTACATTTTCTTTTCCGAGTTGGTATTGAATGATAGGATGAAAACTTTGAATAAAGGAAGCCCATTTGATATGACGGTCAGAGAATTGAGGTTGGCTAAGTAAATGTCTAATACTTTGCTGATCGGTCTTAATCATAAATTCTGAACCCATTAAGTAGTGTTTCCACTGTCTTAATGCTTGTACAACTGCTAATAGTTCTTTGTCATATGTGGAATATTTCAGCTCAGAGGGTTTCAGCTTACAACTAGAATAGGCTATAGGATGATTGACTTGCATAAGTACAGCTCCTATTCCTGATCCACTAGCATCGGTCACTACTAGAAAGAATGGTCTATTAAAGTCAGGCAACTGTAGAACAGGGGCATGGGTTAATGCGTGTTTCAGTAAGTCAAAGGATTTTTGTTGATTTTCGGTCCATTGATAAACAATTCCTTTCTTCAGAAGTTTGGTTAATGGTAAAGCAAGTAATGAAAAATTACGTACAAACTTCCTATAGAAACTAGCAAGACCAAGGAATGAGTGTAACTCATGCATATTTTTAGGTACAGGCCAATTCAATATTGCATCAATTTTCTTAGGATCAACTTTAATTCCATCAAATGATACAATATGACCTAAATACTCAATTTCTGTTTTAAAGAATTCACTCTTTTCAGGATTTGCATACAGTTGATTTTCTTTCAATAACTGAAAAACCAATGACAAATGCTCATAATGTTCTTTCTCGTTTTGACTAAACACCAAAATATCATCAAAGAAAACAATTACACAATACTCATATTTCAAAAAGATACGGTTCATCATTCTACTAAAGGGAGTAGGTGCATTAGTCAATCTAAAGGGCATGACTAAAAATTCGTAATGACCAAACTGTGTTCTGAATGCAGTCTTGAATATGTCAGACTTATCTAGTCTCACCTGATGATAACCAGACTTAAGGTCGATTTTACTAAATATAGCAGATCCTTACAGTTTGTCCATAAGGTCATCAACTCTAGGAATTGGATACCTATTCTTTACAGTGATTTTATTTAAAGCTCGATAGTCAATGCACATACGATAGGTACTATTCTTTTTCTTGACTAATAATACAGGTGCACCGAATGGAGAACTGCTAGGTCGAATCAATCCTCTATTTAGTAATTCCTTAACTTGACTCTGGATTTCTTTTTGCTCTATCTGGTTATGCCTATATGGTGCTTTGCAAGGTGGTTGTGTGCCAGGGATCAAATCTATCTTATGGTCTTCTGGACGTGAAGGAGGTAAACCAGGTGGTAGGTCTTCTGCAAAACAGTCCTTAAAATATGCAAGAAATTCTTTATGCCTAGGGTGCATATGATTTTCTTTTACTTGCAGTTCATTCACCCAAATGAGATAGGATTTACTACTCTTACGTAATGCGCGTTTAGCTTGAGTATGCAAAAGCAGTGGAAAAACATTAGATGCATGCATACCATATAATATAATAGATTTTCCTTGAAAATTAATATTCATTGTGTGTGTGGAATAGTCTATATCTGGGTTATGTTGGTGGTGCCAAGGCATACCTAAAATAATGTCACTCGACTGTAATGGAACAACTAAGAAATTCCTTCTTTCAGTGTATGGATCAATTTGAATCTCTAAGTCTTGCACTTCCTGTGTACCATTATACCTAGTGCCTAAGAATGCAGCTTTTATGCGATAATGCGTAGGTACAGTCTGTAATTTCAATTCTTTTACCAATTTTGCTGAAATAAAATCATGAGTACTACCGTCATCATGCAAAATAGTCTTTTCCTTTCCATGCACCAAACATTTCATAGTCAATAAAGAATGTGGAGTAGGCATACCTGGTAAAGTATCGAAAGTAGTAGTAGTGTCGTCCTCATCTTCAATGAAGTCGGGCATATCTTCATGTTCGTCTTCGTACATGGCTCCAAGGTAGTTGATATGGGTTGGTGGCTTCTTTGAATGACAATTTGCTGCTAGATGTCCAGGCTGGTGGCATTTATAGCATACTATTGGCTTGGCTTTGGTTACATTGTTTGCAATGGCGGGAAGTCTAGGTACATTTGGATTTGGCTGTGGAATAGGCTTAGGGTTTTGATTGACATTGGATGGTAATGCAGGTAGTTTTGCCCAATTTTTGCGGAAAGATGATGAAGAGAAACGACCTGGATTAAATATTCTAAAATTGGAATTGAATTGTTTAGTTCCATAATTACCATTGGCTTGGAATTACTGTGGTTGTCTATCTACCAAATGATTAGTAACACACTTGATTTTATCTTTTTCTGCATAGGTTTCCTCATGGAAATAGTCATCAAACTGACTAATGAATGCTAGAACAGTCTTTCCTTCTCGTATGCCATTGAAAGTACGAAATTTGAAACTTCGTTTACTTATCTTTGATTCCTTGCGAATGGTTTGAGCTTCAAGAGTGGCGTTGATGGTACGTCAAATCAAATCTTCAGCTTGAGGTTCTTCTTTGTCGGTAGACGCTCTTTGTAATTTTGCCAGTTGCGCTTGCAATGCTTTCCTAGCCCTTCGTTCTTCTTCCAATTGTATCATGATTAAGTCTAGCTTTTGCTCCATCGTAGGCTCAGGTAAGTTGCCTTCAGCCATAAGATCATCCATATGTGGTTTCGTCATCCTGCAAAACTCAAAAGACCTTTCTCACTCAAAATCAGGTTAGCGGGATGAGCGTAGCTCAAGTTCGGGGTTACAAGGCTTATGTGTTTTGGGGTATATCTTTCTCAATCTTCAAAAAATCTACGATTTATCCTTCTTCGTATGCTGAAAATGCTTCAGCAAACCTGCGTATGGGTAGAGTACCTTCCAATGAACAACTTTGTAGTTCGGAGTTTCTGCGAAGGAACAGCCATTCTAGGAGTTTTGAGCACAAGTCAGTTCTGACTCCAGTTGACTAGTCAAAAAAACAGAGTTGCAGACTTATGTGACTTGCAAAGTTGCAAACTTGCAGAACTTAGTCGACTTAAGGAACTTGCAGAACTTGATCAGAGATTACTTGCAATCTGTGGTGTGTGGCCTGGAGTTAGTAGTAACTTGATTGATTGGGAAGCTTTAGGTAACTTAGTAGATTAAGAAGCTTTTGGCTTCTTGATCCGCCGTCGATTTTGAGGACATGAGTATGTCCTTGGCGGAATTTTCGCTGCCCAGTACATCCTCATGCCGTTTTTTTTTAGCGATTCGATTATTGAGCTCCCTTAAGCTTCTAACCAAGCTTATTAACTTTTAACTTTAAGCTTTGAAGCTTAGTGAGAGAGGAGTTACTCTGTTTATCCACGATTTGGATGAAGGAGATGAAGGAGTGGTCCTCCGCCTGTATAGCCTGGTCCTTCGCGATCTAATGACAGAAACAGGGGTTCTTGATCGCCAGAAGTCTGCCTCTCTTGATCTGAGCTCCACTCTGATACCACTGGTGCACAGATCAATCACTGTATGCTCGCGTAGTGAATTCCGGAAGGTCCCCAAGAACAATGAACTCTACTTTTTGTACAAGTTACAAGGTAAAAAGCATGAACGGCAAGAGCAAGAGACCAATTGGGTGCAATCTCCCCCCATGCCTTGTGTGAGCGCTTCACAAAGCATGTATTTTTATGTATATTTCCATCTTCATACTCAATAATAGCCCAATTTACAAAAATATATCAAGCTTTTAGCTTTTGAGTTTGCTTTTACAAAAATAGGAATAAAGCTAATGGACGGTGCCCATAGAGTCTGGCACGCCCAATACAATGTCCAAATAGAAATAACATAACCATGCGCATGGGCGCATACAAAATAATAATAAATAATCGATGCCTCAATAGACATGACAAAATATAGGCGTGGTGCCTATCAAAATATAATCCATAGATCAAATACTCACTATCCACCAATGCTTTCCTCCGCCATTGCTGCTATCTCTACACATCAACTGAAGCATTCACAATCGTTAGTAAAATAATACAATTAAACCGACAAAAGTGAATACCTAGCAATCTTCAACTACATAAATAAATCAACTGGTTAGAAATAAATCCTAACCTTAATTTATTACGAGTGCACACTCTAAACTCATAAACGTTTATTAATTTAATATGCATTTTGCGGAATCACCCGCTATGGAATCACCCATGTACACACTAAATTAATGAAACACCTGAAAAGGACAGGTGTCCCCATCAACTTCTCGCACAAAGAATCCACTTTGTGTATGAGCCCCCGTCATCAAAGTTTACTGAATCCACCGTAAAACCTCACGAAATCCACCGTGGCACGGAATCCACCGTGGAATATGCCTCCTGGCATCATTCACATGGAAAACTTATCATTTTTACTGTTGATACAAGCCTAATTGAAATGGGATGGGAAATTGGGGAAGATGATGAGGAAGGGCAAAGATATGCAATCTGATTTCGTGTTAAAGTATTCGCTGAATGATAGACAAGGTATCCATAGGTAAAAAGAGAATGATGGGGAATTTTGATAGCCCTTAAATGTGATAAATATTATTTTATGGATACTCGTGTAGTCATTGAGACCGATTGTTTGCCGTCCATATTGAGTGTGATTAGTAGTTGTGCTAACCTCAACATTGCTATGCTCTGGTGGATTGCATATATAAAATCTTTGAACCCTGAATTTCAGCATATTGCAGGAAGAGATAACCCAATGGTAGACATGTGATCTCAAGCACACTAACAAAATGAAGATGGGATGATGGATGAGGAGGAAGAACATGACTTTCTTGCAGCTAAAAATGCTGTTGTAAGAGTGAATTTAGCAATGCAAGGTGTTGCTATAGCATTAACAGAAGCTTGGACAACAAAGAGAAGACACTTTAGATGTTTTGCATCTTGTGTAGAAGTGTTTCTGGAAGACAAATATGTGGGAGAGTAGCTAAGAATTGGTCTATACCTTACTACATTAACAAAGACAGATGAATGGTCAGATGAGGAGTTATCAAGAGAAAACCCTATGGGTTTTTCTTAAAAGATAGATACTTATGGAAACATGCTGAAAAGAAACAAGGTATGCCATTATGAGTTTTGGGTGACAGAGCTTCACAAGTAAATGTTATGCAAGAATTTCATGAAAGCTTGTGGGCTAACCATAGAGGTGTTTGGGGTACACTTGCAAAGATCAAAGAAAGATATTGGTGGTAGGGTATGTATAAGGATGTTTCTCACTTTGTGGAAACATGTACGACATACCAAATGTATTCATCTGTGAGACATTGGGATGGATTGCAGCCCACATATCCATTATCTCTTCATTTTAAGTGGGTGGTGGATTTAGTCACGATGCCTACAAGTCTTTGGCAAATGAGATATCTTGTGCTTTCCCATTAAGACTTGACTAATCAAGTGGAAGGGAGAGCTCTACGTACTCATAGTGCTATTACATGATATATGCCTGCAAAATTGATGTACGGTCAAAAACCTATCATGCCGATAGAAGAGATGATACTCACAAGGAGTGTGCTAACTTGAGAAGAGGAGTTGAATCGAGAGGTATTGTTGGCCTTGCCCATTAGATAGTTTGAAAGAAAGTCAGAAGACATAGAGGCATCAATGGCAAAGTTAAGGGAAACAAGGATACTAAACAAGAAACGGTTTGACAAAAGACAAGATTGAGGCCAAGAACCATACAAAATGGGGATTGGGTATTGGTTTATGATAGTAGTTCAGAAAACTAGCATAGTGCCATATGCATAAAGTTTCGAAATAATGGTTTGGACCCTATGTGGTAAGACAGGTGTTTGATAATGCTACTTATGCATTAAATGAGATAGATGGGATAGCCATAAAACTTCGGATAGTAGGGAAAAGAATCTAATTATTCAAGAGGCATAAGTCTAATGCCTATGAGTTGCCAGAATTGGAAGAAAATAGTGGCCATGATACATGGGGGTAGCCAAGAAGATATGGAAGGTGAGGAAACAAAAGATATGGTTACAAAGGATGAGGAGGACTCATAATTTGATGATAACTTGGATTTTGGCACATACTAGAGGACGTGCAGGTTCAGAGGGGATGGTTGTCCTGCCACTACATGGGCATACTGTGAGAAACTTTGGGATACATCATCATCCAACTTTCTTATTGATGTAGAGAATCAATGTGATCAGAGTCATTAGTGATAGTGTCTATAGCATCGATGGTCCAAAAATATTAGATTTTTGGACAATTTTAATCTAATTTTGTTATTATTTATTGTAAAAAGTCCTAAAATGTTAAGAAAGATTCTAGATTAGGATGGCATGCAAAAAGCAAGTTGCTTTTTTAGCCAATTTTGGGATTTTTCATAGAAAAGAAAGATTGGCAAAATCGTGGTTGTCGTGATCGTAGTTGATAGGCTAAAAGCTACACTTTGAACTAGAATAAGAAGAAGGAGTGAACTAGGAGATTTTGGAGTAGGTGTCCTAAAGTTTTACCCCCCTTTCAAAGCCAACAGAGCCAATCAGATTTGGGTTTTGAGCAACAGAGAGGAGACTGTTATTTTGATCTACGTTTTTGGTCTACAAGGGAGCTCCAGGAGATCTCATGCTTGGAGTGTGCTTCTGAGTAGTGCCAGACAACGGATTCCAGGTTCTATCAATACATATTGATTCGATTCATTGTGATTTGTATTTTTCGTGTTTACCCCTTGTCTATTCTTTTTCTTCTCTTCCATCTCCTATCCCTACTTCCTTCTATCTTTGATCCCTGGTGGATACGACCTTTCAACAAAAACCCCTCCGACACTGGTGAATAAAGTGACTATAAAGAATGTCGGTACATGCCCAATTGTGGAAGACTTTGCAAAAACTTTTGCAAGAAGGGTGATTTATTCTATTGGAGATCTCTACTTTGGATATGATTACTTTCAATTGGATGTGGATAGTAGGGATTTAACAATGAGGATGCCTTTGGGTTTAGTAAGGATGTATACCTTATCTCAGGGAGAAACAACTTGATTGCATATATGATAAATGGGATGAACAAAGTCCTTCATGGCTTCATACCAAAAGTTACTATGCCTTTTCTTGATGATGTGCCTATAAAAGGGTGCAAAGAAGGGGTTAAGGATGAGATAGTGGATTCAAGGGGGTGTCGCAAGTTTGTTGTAGATCATATTTCTAATTGTGAGAAGATCTTATCTAGGTTAGAATAGGTAAATCTTACTCTTTCTAGGCCAAAGTCTGTTTCTAGAGTCAATGAAGTTTTGATTGTGGGGAACATATGTGTGGACCTTATGGTTGAAGGCCTTCTCCAATAAAGGTTGAGGCCATTCAAAAGATGAAAAAGACTTGTACTTCCATAACTAAGGTAAGACGATTCTTGGGTGCATGTGTTTTCTATCTTATTTGGATTCCACACTTTGCACATATAGTAGATGCACTCTATCAATTATTGAGGAAAGGTCAAAATTTTCATTGCCATGACTCACATACAAAGGCAATGAATAAATTGAAACATTTTTTGTTATTAGCACACCCACACTAAGAAAAGTAAATTATAAGTATCGAAGTCCTATCATTGTTATAGTGGATACTAGTCCAATAGGAATTGGGTGAGATATTGGATAAGATGATGAAGAGAAAAACATACATCCTGTATAGTTTTGGAGCCAAAGCCCTAAGTCCTAAACAAAAGAATTATCTATAAGTTAAGAGGGAGTTATGGGGAGTAGTCATTGCATTGAATTCTGATAAAGAATACTTTATTGGTGCATTAGTGGTTTTTCGAGATAGATTGTGTACTTTTGCTTGGGATGATCAATAGTTTCTCAACTCCAAATATTGCTATGTTGTAATTCCTTACATAATTCCTTGAACACAAAGTTTTACCATGTTGCAAAAGTAAAGATAATCCAGCTGTTGCAAATATGTTATCAAGAGCTAGGTATGAGGATAATGAAGACATGGTTGTTGAAGGAGATTATGTTGGTATAAATTTTTAATCCACTTCTTCTGTTCAACAAGATCACAAGACATGTATGATGGTGAGTAGCTACTTATTGGTTGCTACTTGAGCACTTCAACTAAGCTGGAGGAATGGACTGATCATGAGTTCAATAGAGATTTATGAAAAGAATATGGGTACTTCTTGAAGAATGGCCATCTATGGAGGCATCCAAACCAAAGAAATAGGACTCCACAAAGGGTCATATGTGATACGGAGACTCAACAACAAATTTTCAAAGAGTTTCATGAGAGTCTATGGGTTTGTCATTGCTGTTTGTGGACCATTTTTACGAATATCAAAGAAAGATATTAGTGAAAAGGTACGTATAAAGATGTGTTGTAGTTTGTAGAGACTTGTGCTACCTACCAAAGGTATTCTAATGTGTGTGATTGTTGAGTGTGGAAATGATTGGTTTTTGGGCTGCTTTTTTGTTGTTTTTGCTGCTGAATGGTTGTTTTTTGTGGTTGATTGTTTGAGTTTGAAGATGTTTTGAAGTGTTTGGAGTGGTTTTAGTATGTTTGAAAGGGTTTATGTTGGTTTTTGATTAAATATGTTGTTCTAAAGAGTTCTGTAATTCTCTCTATATGGTTCTGTAAGGCCTGATTTTCTTCTGTTTTGTTCTGTTTTGGTTCTGTCTTGGTAGTTGAGATGGTTGAATGGATGCTTTGAGAGATGATTGAAAATGCGTTAAAAGGTTTATGAGAGATTGAATTGGTTTTGTTTTGGTTTTTATAATTTTTATGGGTTCTGTTGATCTTCTATAAAGTTCTGTAGTTCTATAAAGTTATGTTGCTCTATTGCTCTGTGGTTCTGTTCTGTTTGTTTCTGATGAGTGTTATGATGGATGTATGGATCTTTTGGGAAGTGTTCTTGTCTTAGGAAAAGGATGAATGGAAGCTCTATTCAAGTTAAAAGAACTGAAGAAGTAACTGCATAAGATTTACAAAAGATTCACAGAAGGTTACAGAAGGACAGTGACAGAAGACAGATCTCACAGGACACTATGATGTCTCTGGTGACCCTTCACATCTGACATACCTTTTGGGAGGTGTATCCATGACCTAAGAAGGATTATTGTGAGTGATTATTGAGTGATTGTAGTGAGGATATGATGTAGTATTGACTGCATACTATTGTGAGAGAGATCATATGCCAGAGATAGTCGATTCTATGTGAAACATTGTATCTTTCTATGAGGGAGAAGACTATGAAGATAATGAAGATGAATACTTTGTGATTTCTTTCCATAAAAATTTGTGTTCTCTTTGTCTATTAATCAAGAATATGAAGAATATAAAGAACATGATCAAGTTTGTTAAAGATAAATCCGTGGGAGATATCTACTATGATGATGTGTGAATAATTGTTGTTTTCTTTGTTTTGATGATCAAAAGAATGAAATAAAAGCTTGTTGATGTTACAAGATAGATTTTCTTGCAAGAGAATTCCCTTTTTCTTCGTGTTTCTCTTAGGGCTCCATGTTTTTGGTGCGCAGCCGGGGAAACTTGCCATCAACAAGCACGAGAAGAGGCTGAAAATGAAGGAAATGGCATTGCCAAGAAGAGGTGAATTCAATGGATGTTTGTAAAGTTCCTTCTTCCATTGAAGAGTTGGAATTTCTCATAATCAAAGCCACTTTTCACAAGAAGTTCATCCCAAAATGGCAGAGACACATTACCATCATGATGCATGCTGTATGTGGTGGATTGTTTCCTCTTCCTGTTGAAGCAGCAAAAACTTGCATCTTGGTGGCAAAATGTTTGGGAACAAACTGAAGAGCAGAAACAGAGAGAATAACCATCCATGGAAGATTTGGCATTCATTGAGAAGTTTCAAGACATCATCAAGTGGGAGATTGTGAAGAAGCTTCAGCAGTCTTGGTCTGTGGAGGTTCACAAAAATAAGAAGAAACTGAGTTGGAATTTGTTCGTAGACGCTCAACAGCAAGGTACATGGGATGCTTGGTGTTCTGACAATATTTTGTTTTTCCAATTGGCAGCCCACTGGAAGTTGGTAGACAGAGTGTTCTTTACAACGTACACTGTTGAAACCATTAGAAGCTGTCATTACTATGATGATGGAACCACCACAATGCTTAGACGTATGCATTTTGACACCTTCAGAACCGAATACCTTCCTCTGTGTAGTGGCATGAAAGCAGAATTCAGAGACGTTGAAAAGCAAGAAGTAGAAGAAATGTTAGCAAGAGAGTCCTCCAGAGACTGAAGCCTTTTGTTATCCCTCTGTGGAGCACTAACAACATAGTGGAGCCAACCCCCTGATGAATGATGCAATAAAGAGACAAGCGTTAGAACGAGTCCAGAGGTACATGAGAAGAGAGAAAGGCAAAATCAAAGCCGAGAACGTGCTAGCAGGAGAAGCCGCCTTTGACGCCCTTGTGGAACTCTTTATAGAAGTCCCAATGGCATATCAAGCCATTCCTCCTCCTGCTGGAGGTCCACTTCCAAGCCAGATCCATCCTGGAAATATTGATACAGGCCAATGAATGTAGTCCCGTTGCCAATTTTTAAGGGAGAGTACAATGAAGACCCCGATCTTCATGTAGCAGAGTTTATGGTAGCATGTGTGGCTAATAATACCACAACCCCTGATCATTGGTTAGCAATATTTCCAGCCACTTTCAAGGGCGCGGCGTTTCAGTGGTATGAGAGACAAGCAGCAGGAACTTTTGGCACATGGGACGACCTAAAGTTGGCCTTCCTCACTAGATTCAGGCGTGAAGGTTTTGAAGAGAGGATGCGAGAGGAGTTCATGAATTTAAGTCAGTCCTCTGGGGAAAGAGTAGAAGCTTATGTCTCACGAATGGAAACCATCCTGAAGAGATGGACTAACCATAATCTAGATGATGGCATTTAGAAGGGAGTGTTTCTCAGAGGATTACAACCAGAAGTCTGTAAGTTTGTGGAGCTTCAAAGACCAGCCACACTGCAAGCTGCAATAGAAGGTGCAAGATTATACGATGAAGTGGAAGCTAGATTGGCGATGAATCCAGGAAGAGGAGTCCTACCTCCTCTGATGTCAGGAATGATGTACCCACCAAATGCAATCCCAGGGATTGTCCCTTACCCCTACCAACAGATGCCCCCAGTATCACAGTACCATACACCAAATCCATAGTGGCCACAATTAATGCCTCAAATGATGGTTCAACCACAACAAAAATAGTCCCAACCAATTTCCCAAATGCCAAATGAGTAGCAATAGTGGAACCCTACCAACTGGAGCTAGCCAACAATTCAAACAGGAGCTCTGAATTAGAATCAGAACAAAGACCCCTCTGCACCAGCCCAACCTGTTTATGCAATGATTACAGAGACTCCTCAAAACCCTACTACCAGTGCCTCAGGAGGAGAAAGCTTGAAGGATTATTTATCCAACTCAGTTGCAAATATCAAAAAGGAGTTGATGGATGTGATTACAGAGCACCTACAGACGCTGAAAGTGAATATCGATAGCATATCCAACGTTGCAGGAGCAAGAAGAGATGTGATGTGGTCAAATAGTTGGTGTGGTAAGTGTCATCAAGCAGGCCATTTAGCCACTGAATATACATGAAAGCCAACAGTCCCTAGAGCTTTCTGCTCCTACTATCTTAGGAAAAACCATACAGAGGATATTTGCTCTCTGAAGGAGATGCATGCACGAAGAAGGAAGGAAGAAGACGCAAGATTCAACTTGCTAGAATCCAAAATGACAACACAAGATATTAGACCAAAGCCTAGGGAGTTTGGTCCTAATTTCGGACCTACAAGATTTCCATCCCAAAGTTACAGAGGAAGACAGTCTGGCGGTGGTCAGAGATTAGAACTGGAGTGTTACAGATGCGGAGAAAAGGGACACATTTCACCAAATTGTCCAAATCCCAAAAGGTCAGTGGATTATAAGCCCTTATGCAGTCGATGCAAAGAAGAAGGCCACACTACAAAAGACTATCCAAGCCCAGCCCCAGTGAAAAATAGTGCTACTGATAATCCGTCCAAGGACCAAGAGCCTACCTCCAATTTAGTGGAATTGGATTTTTCTTCCATCACGCGTGCAAAGAAGAAGGAACCACCTATCTAAAAAGAAAATAATCCTCCTGCCAGAATAGTAAAGTTCAATCTTCCACCAGAAGAACAGAACAGAACAGAGCGTTACAGTGTTGTACAGAG
Organism: Lygodium microphyllum; assembly: GCF_053477565.2. Lineage (NCBI taxonomy): Eukaryota > Viridiplantae > Streptophyta > Polypodiopsida > Schizaeales > Lygodiaceae > Lygodium > Lygodium microphyllum. Next base: position 32,260,322 of record NC_141143.1, on the reverse strand, counting down.
CACTATAGTGCCACAGAGAGTCACAGAGACAGTTCCAGAGACAGGACCAGAGGTCCAGGAGATAGAAGAGGAGGAAGTGCCACGAGTGGCAGAAGAAGGCCCCATGATGCCCCTGTTGGAAGGAAAAGGGAAAATGAAAATGGGTGTTGCCCCATTCCCTAAACGGTTTTATTGGCTAACCTATCAAGCCTTTGGGCATTATCCCATATGTGAAGACTACAGCGGCTAGAAAATATTATTGGCTAACTTATCTGGTGGTGAATCCAAACTCTTATGGTACATCCTACCCCCTGTTACTGGGTAGACCATGGCTTTTTGAAGCCAGAGCAAGGACAGATTGGTTCAAAGAAACCTTGACCTTGGATAGAGGACCCAATAAAGTGGTGCTGAAGCTATATGGTACTCAAAAAGGACATGGATCCACCTCCTTAGAATTATCTTCTGACTCCCCCAATGAGGCTACAGATGGAACATCAGCAGACGAAGATGCTGTCAAACAGATCCTTCCCAAGAAAACAAAGGCACAGTCCCTGATACTGGGCACTATAAGCCAACTTCCTCAAGATGGAAAGTCCTGGTCAATGGGTGAATACTTCCTATCTAAATCAGGAACTCCCTCCGAAATTACTTCTGACAGTGAGATAGAAGCATAGATGTACTACTCTCCCTGTTACATGGCCATCACACTTGTCAAGAAAGGATGATGATGATGCTCCTTGTCAACAAGTACCAGTCCCAAGGCCACAAAAAAATTCCGAGAGCCCCTGTTTTGTAACATTCCTGGATGCATCCTCTGAAGAGGAGTCCTCAAGCTCTAAGGTAATTAACATTCAAACCAAAACCGAGACAGCACTGATCCCATTTCACCATTTCAAGGGACAACATACGTCCTTACTACAAGAAGATGTTGGGTCTAGTGGGACATCAAAAAAGGACACCACCCCCTTGAAGGAGTCAGATCTGTACCCAGAAGCAATTCGTTGGACCTTCATCCGTGAAGTAGAAGGTGAAAGGCAGTTAACCTTTGTGGATGCAGATGGCATTGAACGCCATTTGAAGGTGGGTAGCAGCCTACTAGAAGAGGAGTTGTCAACCTTGTACAACTTGTTGAAAGAGAATTTGGACGTGTTTGCATGGTCTTACAAAGACCTAAAGGGGATTGATCCCACAATATGTCAACATCATATTGACTTGGAGCCTGATGCCAAACCAGTACGGCAACGACAGAGGCAAATGAACCCGAATTATTCCACATTGGTGAAAGCAGAGCTGATGAAGCTTCTGGAAGCCGAGTTCATCTATCCAGTGGCAAATAGTGAATGGGTCTCACCCATCGTGGTTGTACCCAAGAAGAATGGCAAGCTTCGTATATGTGTGGATTTCTGCAAGTTGAATTCCAAGGCGAAAAAGGATCACTTTCCTATCTCTTTCACAGACCAACTATTGGACATAGTGGCAAGACATGAGCTTTATTCCCTTTTGGATGGATTCAGTGGATATAACCAAGTGCAAATAGCAGAAGAAGATCAGTCCAAACAACCTTCACCACAGAATGGGGGACCTACGCTTACCAAGTGATACCGTTTGGACTGTGCAATGCCCCTGCTACTTTCGAGTGAGTCATGATGGCCGCATTCCAAAATCATCTACACCACTTTATTGAGGTATATTTGGATGACTTCTGTGTCTATAGTTTGATCCGTGAACACTGGGGACATTTGGAACAATGCTTTGACCGATGCCGGGAGTATGGGATCTCCCTCAACCCCGACAAATGCATCTTTGGGGTCTCTTCTAGAGTTCTGTTGGGCCACATTGTCTCTACACAAGGGATATCAATAGACCCTGCAAAGATCGAGAAGATCGTAGCTCTAACAGCACCCACCAACCTCAAACAGTTGAGGGGATTCCTAGGCCATGTGGGTTACTACAGAAGGTTCATAGCCCATTTTGCAACAAAGGCAACCTCCTTCCACAAGATTCTGAGGAAAGATGCAGAGTTTATTTGGACGGAAGAATGTGACAAAGCCTTCAACACTCTAAAGCAGTGTCTGATTGAGGCACCCATTCTGCAACCTCCTGATTGGACAAAGGAGTTTCATGTACACACTGATACATCAGTTGAAGGGGCAGGTGTTTTCCTATGTCAAAAGGGCCCCTCAAAATTAGATCAATCGATATATTACGCAAGCCGAAAAGTCACTGATAGAGAGTGGAACTATACAGTGACTAAGTTGGAGTGCTTGGCAATGGTGTTTGCCCTAGAGAAGTTTCGCCACTACCTACTGTCTACCCACTTTAAATTTTATGTGGATCACGAGGCCCTGTCCTTCCTGATGAACAAAGCAGACGTGAAAGGACGAATGATGAGATGGCTCCTTCTATTCCAGGAGTTTGACTTTGAGGTAATTACCAAATCTGGTCGTTCCCATGTTTTGGCTGATCATCTGTCACATATCCCACAGAATGCAGATGAGGAGCAGGATGATCCAGACCTCCCTAATGCTTCCCTATTTCTGGTAGAAACTGTAACCCCTTGGTATGTAGATATTGCCAATCTGTTGGCAACCCAACAATGCCCTCCTAGCATTTCTAGTCGGGCAATGAAGAAGCTTATGTTAGAATCAGCCCCCTACACCCTATTAGGCGGTGCACTATACAAGAAAGGCAAAGATGAAGTGCTCAAAAGATGTGTTGCAAGAGATGAGATTGGGATTGTTTTGAAGGCTTGCCATGACGAGCCGTGTGGAGGCCACTTTGAAGGAGAAGCTATAGCTAGGAAGGCTCTAGTAGTAGGTTACTGGTGGCTGACCATTCATAAGGATGCCTATGACTACTGCAAGCGATGTGATGCTTGTCAGCGAATGGGGAAACCCACCAAGACCAGTGCTATGCCACTGCAACCTGTCCTTCCTTTGAAGCCATTCTAGAAGTGGGGCATCGACTTCGTCAGCCCAATCGATCCTCCCACCAGAAGGAAACAGAACAGATACATCTTGGTATGTATGGATTATGTCACAAAGTGGTGTGAAGCTAAAGCCCTAAAGTGGGACAATGGTAACAACGTGGCTCTGTTCATGTACGAGAATATCATCACCCGTTTTGGCAGTCCCTTAGAATTGTAAGTGACAAAGGCACTCATTTCATTAATAAAGTCATGGAAGAGTTGACAGAGCTGTATAAGATCCGCCATCGCAAGTCCACTCCTTATTATCCCAGAGCCAATGGCCAAGTCGAAGTCACCAATCGCATCCTCTGCTCAATCCTGACAAGAACAATTGTTGCACATCGTCGTGATTGGGATGATTGACTTACAGAGGCCCTTTGGGCATACAAAACCTCCCATAAAGCAGCAACAGGATAGCAGACCCCTTTTCAGCTGGTGTATGGTACAGAAGCTGTTTTCCCTATTGAACTGGAATTGCTCTCTTTGCGAGTGGCTATCAAAGAGCGTTTGGGGACGATGATTCACTGCAACACCATCTCCTGCACTTGGAATGTTTGGACGAAACTCGTAGGATGGATCTAGAGTGCATGGAAGCCACGCAAGCTCGACATAAGGCTTACCATGACAGCTTCATCAAGCACAAGGAGTTCAAAGAAGGTGATTTTGTCCTAGCCTATGATTCACAATTTGGCAAGTTTCCTGGCAAGCTCCAATAGCAGTGGATGGGCCCATATAAGGTACTTGCTGTCAACCATAATGGCTCTGTCCAAGTGCAGACTATTGATGCCTCTGATGATCCCTTCCTTATCAATGGATATTGCCTGAAGAAATACTTTCCTCCTTGGGAATCTTGACAATCGCGCCCACCTCATCCTTTCCCCCGTTGGTGTGGCACTGTAACTCTTATGATGCTACTTCTGATAGTCGTTCTTCAGCCACTCCTGATGAGGTGGACGCAACCCTCTGTCCCCTCAGCCCCACTTTCCAGCCTTGCTCTCTTATCCTCTATTTTCCACCAGTGATAGTGGTGAGGATGGTTCTGACAAATGGTATTTCTACCATTCCCTTGCTTAATTCGAAAAAGAAAAATTTGGTCCCAATCATGCCAACCTATTCTTTGAGAAAAGGTGGAGACACCCTCGGGAATAGAAAAAAAAAAAACAACAAAACAAGAAAAAAGAAAAGAAAAAACAAAACAAAGAAAACAAGAAAAAAAACAAAACTGTTATGGGAGAAAAGGAAGAAATTCCCTGTCATAGAAGGCCTCGTTCCAAGAAAAGGTGGTCAACACCCTTGGGCGGGAAGCTGATTGTGGAAAAGGTGGCAACACCAAGCAGTCCAGAAAGTGGATTCATCAATTGACATCCCCAGGATCCAGTTCCGAAGCTGCCTCCCTTGGTACGCTGTGTCATGTGCCTTTATGCAGAGTGTTTGACAGTCCTCTAGCAGACGCCATATTTCTATGTAACACAACATTCAATCTGATGGCTACCTCCCTAGGTATGCCTCTTCAACAACTGACAACGCGATCTTCATCGACAAACAATTGAGTGATGCGAGCTTTCATCCTAACCCGATGGGGAGGTGAGTATGGTTTGCCCTCTGTATCTATCAAAAACAGAGAGTGCGACAAAGGGTGGGGCGAGTGACCAGTCTTTTCCCTTCAAATCAAATGAGAGGTGAGAAGTGTGAATGAAGTGTTGCATGCATGGGATGGGCCTCTCAATGCACAAAGCATGATCTGTTCTTGTGCACTGCACCATAAGGCTCCTTGGCCTTCCTTCTTGCACTGTATGCCGGCACTGGGCGGGATGCATAGTTGCACCATCAAATGTGCACAAGGCATACAACCTTTGCACAAGTGACCGTGAGGATTACATCAATGGGTTTCAGGAAAGGGCTGCCCTCTGTATTTTTCAGCAGAGCATGAGATAGAGGGTGGGTTGAGTGTGACTAAAGTTTCTTCGATCAATTATCGAGAGGTGAGATTAAGGGACATTATGACCTTTGGCGCAAGGTATGTTCTCTTTTCCCTATGCACCCACGGGGTGGGTTTTTACCATCATCACACGACATGTCACCCTGTTTTGTAGACTGCACTGTAAGGCTCCCTTGCCTTCCTGATTGCACCTATGCCAGACGGGTTAGACACACTGATGGACCATCAATTGTGCACTCTAGTGTACTCCTTTGTATCATTCCTTTTTTGCTTCCTAAACCGGGTGTGAGATATGGGTTTCAATCATTATTCCTCGAGTGATGTCCGTAATGGGGCGAGTGGCTGTTCTCTCATCCCATTTGAGTGCTATAAGCTGCGTGACTCTCCTTCATCCGTGACACTGACTTGGCGCGATTCATCCACCAGCTATCTCCGTGGGTGTTGCTACGTGGTCCCTGCCACGAAGGACATGTGTTGTGAAGATACCTTGGTACCTCCTGTAGCTGACAACAACAATGGACGTGCCATCGACAATGAACCTTGATTCTCGACAACATGGGCCAAGTTTTTCTAACCCTACACTTTTTGTTGTCAGTGATGATCATGTTTTAAGTGTGGGAATGTTAGCGGTTGGTTATTTGTGTGGTATTAGGTCCCTATTGCTGAGTCAACCCTACGCGTTAAGGTTTTAAGTGTGGGGATGCGTCGCTGCACGTCTACCTTGCATACCGCCTTGCATATGCCTCACTTTGATCATGCATGTATGCCATAACTTTCTGTTGCAATCATGGGGTCCCTTCCCCACCTAGCCCTCCACTGTCACCCCTCCCTTAGGGTTGTTCCTCCTTCATTTCTCTTTTTTTCTTATTTTTCTATGTTTCCATGTGAATGCACCCTACATTCCCCCAAATTCCAATCTAAACTTATAGCCATGTTCGTCCCTTCGAACTTTCCTATTTTCATTTTTACCTACCCTTGTTTTGATGTATGATTTTTGAGTTATTAATTTTTGACGAATTTTGTGAAAATTAGACGGTTTCCCATGTGAATGCACTTTTCTTGCTTCGGAACGGTGATCTGACATGATAGCCCTGCCCTACCCTACCCTTTCCCCTGAAATTTTATTTTTACTCCGTGTCATTTCGATGCACGGTTTGTCAAATATTAATTTTTGCGGTTTTTCGGGACCTTTTCGTACGTCTTTTTGCTATTTTTCCATGTAAACTTGCCTTGTTTGCATCGGAATTCCAGTTTGACTTGACAACTGTGTCCACTACGCCTTTCCCTACATTTTTCCTTTTTCCTCCCCCTTATTCCGACCTCTGGATTTATTATTATTAATTTTTCAAAGTTGTTTTTGCGTTTCTTTTTTGAATTTTTTGCATGTGAACGCCTCCTAGCCCTATCAGAATTGTGTTTTAACATGATAGGCCTGTGAAACCCCATCCCCCGCACATTTGTCGTTTTTGCTGCCCCCTATTTCAGTCAACCAATCTTCCGTTATTAATTTTCGACCGTATTTACGTGTGTCCCTTTTACGTTTTTCCCATGTGAACGCGTCCTATTTCGATCGAAACTGTGTTTTGACGTGATAGGGTTGTTGGGTGCATTCTTCTGCACATTTTTCCTTCTTTTCGGCTTGCATTCCGGTGAGTGGATTTCCCGAAAGTAATCCCCTATATGTGTTTTCGGGTTGTTTTTCGTGTTTTTGGCCTGGCACGCTCTTTATTCCCCCCGGAACCCCGGTTGACATTTTTCCCTATCTTCCCCTTGCCTTCTGGTACATTTTTTACTTTTACGCCATTTCGTTTGGACGATCGGGTTGTGAGATATTAATTTTTCCTTGTTTTTACGTATCTTGCGCGACTCGTCCCACGCGTGAACACGCCCATTTTTTATTTTACGCATCTCAACATGCCCGGTCGTGTATGCGTACCCCATGCCGACATCCCACTGCCGTTCCGATCGTACCACTGCAATTTTTTTTACCCTGCCCCGTACACTCGTGCGGGACGGGCACGCTTTTCGTTTTTTTTTCTATTTCTTAATTTAATCATTAATTTATTTACTAATTAATTTAAAAATTTATTATTACCCCCACTCCCGCGTCTGTTGCAACCACCTCCCCCCTCCCTCTTCTCTCTCCTTCTTTCTCTCTCTCTTCTTCTTCTTCTTTTTCTTCTTCTTCTTTCTCTCTCCCCGTACACCCCTCTCCCTCTCTCCCCTCCTTCTGCTTCCCTCCCTTCTTCTCCCTTCCTCCTCCCTCCCCTCCTCCTCTTTCTCCTCCCTCCCTCCTCTCCCCCCTCCACCCTCTGCCTGGCATTGCCCCTGCCACCTGCGCCCTCCCTCCCAGCAACCGACGCCTTCGTCGCCTCCCCCTTGGCCCTGCCATCTTCTACCGATGCCCCTACACATCCTGAAGATCTGATGGACGCATAGATTCGAGACGGGTATTTACGGGTGGATTTAAGCCCGCACAAAATTTGGACACCTGCTGCGTCATGTCCATCTGTGGCGCATACTTTAAAAGTGAGACGAATTTAGAGTAGTATGCGTCAAGAGTGAGTCCTAGCTGTTTTAGCTCGTAGAACTCATTCATTTTCTGCATACGATATGCAGGTGGCAAATATCTTCCCTGCACGACTTTCTTCAACTTCTCCCAAGTAACGGACCCCTCTAAAGTCCCTTGATCCCTGCACCATTGCTTCCACCAAAGTCTGGCTTCGCCGGTGAGTTTTAACTTGGCGAGCATGGCCTGATTGGTAGGTGCAGTACCAGCTACTTCAAAGTAATCCTCCATGGATTCAATCCAAATTTCAGCATCAGCCTAGATGAATCTGCCTCTCCGGTCAAACTCGGGTGGCTTTATTTGCTTGAGGAGGAACTTCTTCTCCTCGATCACAACAGTACTTGATGTAGGAGGTGAATTTGGACCTTGTACCTGGGGTTGTGCCTGGTTAAAAGTTTTCTTAACGTTATTATATGATAATCGACGTTAGCTTATCTTTCTTTCTTTTTTAAGTTCAACTATCTCGTAAACAATGTAGCTACTTAACTTTTTAACAACTCTTATGCACAGCCAGATATTGATAAAAAGAAGTCTTTATTTGTATTTACATGGGCATAGCCTTATACAATGTTTCGTGTGATGATAATCCAATCATTACATTCAGTTTGGGGAGAATAACATTGTATTACATTTGTCTACAGGAACTGTGTAATAGTAGGGTTTTGGGTCATGGATTTTTAGGAATCGATAGTTCATTGGAAGTTCAGGATACCCTTTCCGTTGGAATCCATACTTCTCATGGCGGCCCAACACTTTAATCCTGTCGGCTGGGATTACACGGGTTACTTCCTCACATACATATGAGTTCATTTCAACCCGCCGACCTTGAATATGTAAAGTCGAATTTACGTGAGCTTCCACAAAAATGAACAGCTTCACGACTTTCAAGTGTTCCAACCACTTAATCCTCTTTAGGTTGGTCTGTAGATAAGCAAACCGGTGGGCGGCTATATAGTAGATTCCTGAAGACCCCGTCCATCTTCGTTCTATGTATAAAGGTGATGGATTATAAATCTGCTCCAGGATGTTCATCATCCTAATTCTTTGTCTATAAAGGGGAGAATGCATTGCAGTCATAAACATGACCCGAAATACCAAAAACTTATTCCACGCTTCATAGTTCTGTAAGACAGCATTGAAGATGAGAAAATGTTTGGACAGCAACAATTTCTTTACTTCATTTTATTGAGATCTCACAAAACAATTCCGTTGTTGGTCAGCTATGATACCAACTGTAACGTGTCCACTAGTGTCATCCAGGACACGTCTTAGCAATCCCTCAGAAAGGATGTCTAGAAAACTCCGCTCGGCAGTCCCATAGAATGTTATGGGTTTTACGATCTAGGTCTTCCCGCGTCTGCCACATAGCGGAAGTATCCTGGCCGTTCCCACTTATAATCGAACGAAATTAGGGTTTTCATGATGGGTCATTAGCTAACAACAACTAGCGTCAGACCCGAGCGAACTACTTTATGCAGAAACGCCAGGTCTGAAGCAGATTCACGCTGCACTTGGTTCAAGGAGAATGGGAAACGAGAGGGATGCAAGGCTCAACCTCTCTGCCATAAGGCATAGTCCCATTCCGTTCCCCTAAAACAGCGTAAATCGGGTAAGACGTAACTCTAGGTCATCGTTCTCGTTATTCGTTTTGATGATGATGATCATTCCGCTGTTCTTCGAGATTTTTGAGAAAAGTTCCCAGCTAACCGGGACTACCCAACCGTAGGACGGCGGACCCATGGCCCATCCTCCGCACTTTCCTCGGTTTGTTTTAGTTATGTAATTATCTTACACATTAATTTGACATATAACAATCAGCTTCTTTAATTAACCCTGTTAATCACTAGTTCCTTCACGTAATCTTATCACGTGACATAGAAAAACAATATCAAGCAAGTTTTTTTTTTTTAAATTTCATCATTTTATCATTGAAATACAAGGAGTTCCGCCCGTAGGCTTGTCCATAATCCGCCCGAAGGCTATCCAGTGATTCCCAGGGATCACTATTCCAAGCTTCCACCCGTAAACTAGTATGCGGGCCTTGAGATCCAATCCCGAGTTAGGTTAGCCTCTTGTGCAGGACCCGAAAGGCAAGGGATTTACTACTAGAGCCCCCCCTGGCACCCAAGCGTTCTCTTGCTCCAAGTGGAGCTCAATGGAGAGACCTCTCGCGGTGGGTTTGGTCCACGTTCTCGGTGCGGTCAACAACCCCCTTGGTTAGGGTTAGGCAGGCAGTCGGGGGTAATTGAAGCTGCCTCTCCCTTCAGGCCTTCAACCTGAAGCATAGGTACTCATTTAATTTGTAATTCATAATTCAAACAAAGCCCTAAAATCTCTAGCAAGCACAAACATTTTCATTAATCACCCGAGTTGTTTGGCAAACTGCTAAGGAAGTGTTCTTTCCTTTTCGAGTGTATCAGCAATCATTCCCAAGGTGTCTTGTAAATTAACAAGATCTTTTACATTCTGGTGTAGGGCATACCGAGCTTGGTTAACCCTAAAGTTCCTTAGATATGCTAGTTTCAGGTTTACAACTGTCCTTATTTAGAAGGATATCCAAAAATACGTCCTTTTGCAAGATAACTTGCGTAGGGATCTACCATCCTTGATGAGGGTTTTTTTTTTCCCTTTCTCCTTGTGATTCAATCACAAGACTAAATGATTTCGTGCTTTTTGCGCAAATCCAGTGATGGAATAATCTGTTTAGATCCTTTAAGCTGACATATGTCAGGCCTAGGGTTTCTTCTTTTAAGAACCTTAGGGACAAACTCTAGTTCCTTATTTTTACGAATTTATTGTCCCTACAGTAAGGAAAGTAGTCAAGTGCTTAGGGTATGAATGTTTCTATGTTTAGATTGGTTTAGTTATCTTTTGGAAGGTAATATTAATTGTCTCGTCACGGTTTTTGCTATCCTTGTGACGTTGTACTTTCCAGTCAATATAGTTTAATTTTAACTTCCGTTTTCCTTACAGATGAACTCATGCCAAATAACAACATTTGCCTTGCTAAGATGGGCAATTTGCAAAGATAACTTCCTAGTAATTTGAGCATCGAAATAAACCTTTCATGAATTTAACCATTTACAATGATTCGTTGCGAAAGGAATAAGACTAATGGTGCAAGATATAATTTCTACACCTTAGGATTTAACTAAAATATACTACTATAGTAAATGGATAAACTTGCTTGTAATTTATAATGCTTGATGCAATTTGAAGAAAACTAAGTTCTATACATTATCATTCATAAGCTAAACTCCTTCGTTACTAATAACTTGAACAAATATATCCTATCCTTAATAATTTCTCTTTGCAAGATCCACTTAAAACCGAATTAAAGCCAAGGAGAAAAACCTGGTTTTGGGGTGAGATATCCACATGGATACCGGGAGATGACCCTCCCGCGGCTATGCCTTGGACTTTCTTAGGAGGCATCGCAATTGTAGTCCTTCAGACATAGAAGAAGCTTTACAACTTCTCCTTAGAATTCCACCGTCGCTCCCTTGCACCGTTCGTCAAAGTAGTTTTTGGAAGGCTACCCCCTTGAATTCCGGAATTCGAAAGGGTGTTTTAGAATCTTTTATAACTAAGACCCATTGAAGCCATGCGGAAGACTTAATGGCCTTTGTAAGCTTGCACGAACGGGAATAAAAAGGTGTGGATAAGACACAAGGTGTGGAAGCGAACTCCAAGGAAATATAGTAACCGCAAGGACTATAAGTGAGGTCGAAAGACCTTGGGTTAACTTGGAGGTAATGGGTTTCAATACATCATAAGGGAAGGGCTAGGGAAGGATCTAACACGGAGGTGTTGTAGGCTTAAGGAATACGAGGGGTGATAAGACACGGGGGAAAAATTAATAAGACCCTTAAGGTGTTCGTGCTATTAGGGGGAGTGACTTCAAGGTGAAAGTAAGGGGTTTTTAGCACGAGGGTAAAATGGGGTTTAAAGGTTTTTAAAACCCAGGGGAAAAAGGGGGTTTAGAGGGATTAAAACCCGGGGTTAAAACAAACTTTGAAGGGGAATCTCAGTAGGAAAGGGGGTTAGGTGGAACCCGTAGAAATGGGGGCTTAAATCCCAGGGGGGGATTATAAAACCCACTTGGAAGGGCTTATGGAAGCCCACAGGAAGGGGGCCTTCCTAAGGCCCTTAGAAGCTTCCTAAGAAGCTTCTTGGAAGCTTCTCTGGCCCACGGAATCCACCACGTGGAGGAAGAAGATGATTTGATGATGCTTGATGGCAGCCAATTTTTGTCCCTCTCCCTTCATGACACTCTTCAACAGAGTCACGACAGCTTCAAATGTTGGTAGCTTGTGTAGTAGATCAAAGCCCTTCGGCTCCTCACCTCCATGGCCTGGCGCAGTCGATGATCAAAGGGAGAGAGAGGCGGCACTCTGCCTGGAAATAACAGCTTTATACAACACATCCTCCCTCTTCACAGCCATACTTTCCCTCGTCCTCACGTCATTTTGGCCCTCCTTGTTTAAATAATGGAGGGAAGGGGGATCTTCCCTCCCCTGCGTGTCATCACGCATGTTCCCCCCTCATCCCGAGCTCCACCAAGGAGCTTAATGGCTCCTTCTATTTCCCTTCCCCTCCAGCTCGTTAGTCGGGTGGAGGGATAAGGGGGATAATTTAAAAAAAAATTATTTATCCAATTTACATATTCCTTTGAGGCAGTTCAAGCACGTGCTCTATTTAGCGAATCGGAATATTACAATTCCGCCTCCAAAAACCCCTATTACTTTAACTAATCAGCCAACTCTTTCTTCTTCTATTCCTTCTAAAAATGATGTCATGGATGAACTCACTAAAAGCATGTGAGATCTTCATTTGAATTTTACAGAAATTAGTTCCAAACTAGAGAAGCTGGATGTCAAAGTTGATGAGCAATGACAATCATCAACTCAAAAACCCATGAGAAAAGGCTTTAAGCAGCGCTGTATTTGGTGCGACATCCAACAACATGACAAGACGAAATGTACTGCCTTCCGTGAGGCTAAAGCACAAAAGCTCATCTTTTGGAAAGATAGAAAAATTCATGCACCTAAAACTAGAGCCAAATTTTTGCAATGGTGGAATGAAGAAAAGGTTAGAATATTTAACTATAAAGAATGTCGACACAGCAATTGATACAGTTACCTATGGGCTGCAAATTGAGCCAACTAAATAGAATTTGAAAGCATGTAAAGATTATGTGAAATCTAAAGTATGGATGCAATCATTAGATCAAATGGAACATGGCAAAGCAGCCAAAGATGATTTAACTAATGCCAATCAGTGCATTCGTGGGATAACTGATTGGAAAGAACCGGTAGATTCTTTCTTCGTCTTTGCACATTTGGCTGAAGTCAAACATAAAGAAGTCTTGGTTAAAGAAAAGAGAAGAAGAGAACATTATCTTGGTCCTTCCCCTTTTGGACCTCCAAAATGGGTTACTTGGTATGCAAATCGAATGTTGGATGTGTATGTAGCGAGTATCGAAAGGTGCCCAAGAACATAGAACTCTTCTTAAGCTCAAAAAAGCAAAAAAAAATATTTGCAGGACATAAGGAAAAAAGACAAATTGGGTATAATCTCCTCCTATGCCTTGTATGAGCACTTCACACAGGGCATATATTTATAAATTTATTCATCTCAAAGCTCAAAAATAGCCCAATTTTATAATAAGCATGCTTTAGCTTTTGTGTTTGCTTTTGTCCAAAAATAAAGAATAAAGCGGTTGGGCAGCCCAAAAGTCGGGTTGAGTCCAAATACAATGTCCAATAATGAAGTATTTAAACCGCGCGTCCATGCGCATAGAAAATAATAAATATTTATTAAGTGCTTCAATAAATAAGCGTGCCTAGATAAATATTAGCGTCATGCCTTTAATGATAAGACACATGCCCATAAAAAATGATAATTTCTTCTAGGTTATTTGAATACACCCTATCACCCACCACTGCTTCCCAATGCCACAGTTTCTTACTCTGCACATCAACTGAAGCATTCACAATTGTTAGAAAATAATAAAATTAAACTGACAAAAGTAAATACCTAGTAGTCTTCAGCTACAAAATAAATAAATAGGTTGGAACTCTATCCTAACCATAATTTAGTACGAGTGCACTCTAAACTCATAATCTTCCATTAATTTAAATATGTATTTTTCGTAATTACCGGCCATGGAATCACCCATGTGCACATTGAATTAACATAACACCTGAAAAGAACAGGCGTTGCCATCAACTTCTCGCACAAGGAATCCACCTTGTGTACGAGCCCTAGCAAATAAATACAGTTTTACAGAATCTGCCGTGGAATATGCCTCTTGGGATCATTTCCCTGGGGTGGGATATCAATTGTGCTTAATTGGTATTACCTTAATGTGGACCGAGCAGTGAGGGGTAAGCACTTAGGTCCTAGCGTGCATCCATTTGGCCTCTTCAACAAGATGATTTTTAAACTTAACCAAATATCTAGACATCTTTACGGCCAGTTCTAGTGGTCATAAATTCAATGTCTAGAATAGTTTCACATTCAAGGATTTCAGTTTCTTCTTCTAACAAATGAGGGCTTTCATAGACACGGTCAATAGGTAATTGGCCTAGATCATAACAAACTAATATGAAAAGTATTGTGGATTTTCGAGTGTTGGGGTAGTTCTTATTTAAATGCATTGTCATTGATTTTGTGTATGATTTTGAAAGGTCCATAAAATGTAGGGGCTAACTTGATAACAGGGTGTTTCTCAACACTTTGTAATCTTCTCTTTTCAATGCATAACCAAACATAAGCATCAACTGTGAAACTCATAGCTTTTCTTTTCTTGTTAGCTTGTTTAGTGTATGATTGCTAGGCTTTGGAAATCATGTCTTTGACTTCAGCAAAAATAGTAGCATGTGTATTGGCAATATCATCAGCAGCTTTAACTTTGTTTGATAATGATGTAACAGGTGTAGGCAATCTATGTACATAAATTATTTTAAAAGGTGCTTTGTAGATGTGTGTACGGTGTATTATTGTATGCAAACTGAAGTAAATGCAAGTGTGTATCCCATGTTTGTGGTTTTGAAATTGTGTATGCACGCAAAAGGTCTAATATTGTACTGCTAGTAGCTTCTGTTTGTCCATTTGTTTCAGGATGAAATGCAAATGAAAAATCAATATTTGTACCTAAATTAGCAAAACAAAGTGGTCCAAAACTTATTGCAAAATCTAGAATTACAATCTGAAATAATAACTTTTGGTAAACCATGGTTAGTAAAAACAATTCTAAAAAACAATTGTGCAGCTTGAGATGCAGTTAATGTTTTCTTGCATGGAATGAAATATACTTGTTTGCTAAATTGATCTACAATGGTCCAAAACAGATCATGATTAGCTTGGGTGTTAGGAAAACGAGTTATAAAATCCATTGGAATATGTTCCCATGGTCGTTTAGGAATTGATAAAGGCATTAACAAACCATATTGCTTACCATGGTGTCGCTTAACTCTTTGACAAATTAAACATTTAGATACAAATTTAGAAATATCAGATTCCATCTCTCGCTAGTAAAAATCTTCAACCAACGTACATAAAGTAGAAATAATACCTCTATGGCCTTGATATGGGAAACAATGAATTTTGTGCAACATAAATTATCTAAATGAAATAGTTACATACAACCTTTCCTCATAAAACATAAATCCATCAAAATAAGACAATGAATCTATTGGAATCCAGCTATTTGCAACTAATTTAGTCTATACATCTTGGAAACTGGGGTCTTGGTCATATGTATCTTTCATAGGAATAAGGGAATCAAAAGATATAATAGAGATATTATGGATACTTGGTCTTCTACTTAAAGCATCGGCAACAACATTCTCTTTTCCGGGTTGATATTGGATAAGTGGATGAAAACTTTGAATAAAATTAGCCCATTTAATATGACAGTCAAATATTTGTGGCTGACTAAGGAGATGCTTGATACTTTGTTGGTCAGTTTTGATCATGAATTCAGATCCCATTAAATAGTGTTTCCATTAACATAAATCTTGTACTACATCTAGCAATTCCTTATCTCATAGGTAGAATATTTGAGTTCAGATGGTTTAAATTTGTAGCTAGAATAGGCTATGAGATGTGAATCTTGCATAATGATAACTCCTATTCCAGATCCACTAGCATCAGTGTGACTACTAGGAAGAGTGGTCTATTAAAGTCATGTAATTGCAATACAGAGGTATGGGTTAAAGCATGTTTCAATAAATCAAAAGACTTTTACTGATTATCAAACCAATGATATACAATACCTTTCTTTAACAATTTTGCCAAAGGCAATGCAAGCAATGAAAAATTTCTCACAAATTTTCTGTAAAAGCTAGCAAGACCTAAGAAAGAACGTAATTCATGCACATTTTTGGATATCAACCAACTTAAAATTGCTTTTATCTTTTTAGGATCAACTTTAATACCATAAGAAGAAACAATATGTTCTAAGTATTCAATGTGGGTTTGGAAAATTTCACTCTTTTTGGGTTAGCATATAATTGATCCTCTCTCAATAATTTGAAAACCAAATATAAACATTCATAATGCTCGTTCTCATTCTTATTGAAAACTAATATGTCATCAAAGAAAACAATTACACAATATTGATGCTTCAAAAATATGTGATTCATCATACGATTGAATGTGACTAGTGCATTAGTCAAAAGAAAAGGCATAACAAGGAATTCATAATGACCAAATTGAGTTCTAAATGTAGTTTGGAAAATATCAAGTATATCCAATTGTACTTTATGATATCCAAATTTGATCTATCTTGCTAAATATTGTGGCCCCTTGTAGTTTATCCATGAGGTCGTTTAAATCCTAGGGATCGGATATCTATTCTTGACAGTGATCTTATTTAGGGCACGATAGTCAATGCATATCCTATAGGTATTGTTTTTCTTCTTAACTAATAGGACAGGTGCACCAAAAGGAGAACTACTTGGCCTATTGAGTCCTTGGGTTAACAATTCTTCAACTTGGGCTTGGATTTCTTTTTGTTCAATTTGATTATGTCTATAAGGTGCTTTACATGGTGGTTAAGAACCTGGGATTAAGTCTATTTTATGATCTTTAGGACGTGTGGGTGGTAAATTAGGTGGTAAGTCAGTAGCAAAATAATCTTTAAATTGTGAAACAAATTGTGTGTGTCTAGGATGCATCTAATTTTCCTTAGCTTCAATTTCATTCACCCATACTAAATATGCTTTGCTACCTTTTCTTAATGCGTGTTTAGTCTGCGTGTAACTAAGCAATGGAAAATTATCTCAAGTGTGCATACCATGTAATTGATTTGTTTCCCATTATAATAAATCTTCATTAAATACATAAAATAATCTATATTGGGATTATATTTATGATGCCGAGGCATTCCTAAAATAATGTTACTAGATTGCAAAGGCATAACTAAGAAATTTCTGTGCTCAATATAATCACCAATTTTAATTTCCAAATCATGAACTCCTTGTGTACCATTGTATCTAGTGCCTAAGAATGCAGCCTTTATGTGATAATGAGTTGGAACAATAGGTAAATTTGATTCTTTTACTAATTTTGCAGAAATTAAATTATGTGTGCTCCCATCATCATGCAAAACAATCTTTTCGTTACCATACACAAGACATTTCATCGTTAATAACGAATGATGATTTGGCATACCTGGTAAAATATCTGAAGTAGAACTAATATCGTCATCAGCTTCCGTGAAATCTGGCATTTCTTCATGATCTTCATCTATAGTCGCTCCCAAGTAGTTGATAAAAACTATTGGCTTTTTGGATTGACAATTCACCGCTAGATGTCCAGGTTGGTGGCACTTGTAGCAAACTATAGGTTTGACTTTGGAAACATTATTGGTAATGGTTGGGAGTTTAGGTATATTGGATTTGGTTGGAAAGATGGCTTAGGGTTTGAATTTGTGTTTGATGGTAAGGCAGGGAGTCGTGTCTAGGGTTTACAAAAAGAAGATGGAACAAAGTAATTTTGATTGAATATTCAAAAGTTAGAATTGAATTGCTTTGTACTGAAGGTATCGTTAGTTGAAAATTATTGTGGTCGCTTCTCTCGTCCATGAAATTTGTCTTCAATGCCGTTATGGGCCAAAGATATTGCATCCTTCAGAGTCGTTGGCTTGAACATGTTCACCTCCATATAGAAGTGACTAAGCAAATGAGGCATAAACTTGCGCTTGTGGATCACCTTAGGTACGCCTTCAAGCATTCGAAGTTGCAATAAGGTATTCCAGAAATGCTCAATATATTGCGAAATAGGCTCAGGATCTCTTTGTTGCAAAAGATTCCACTATTTGATTGCTTTTTCATGAAATTGAGGTGGAAGAAAATTCTTCCAAAATTTCTTTTGAAAAGCCTCCCAAGTAGTAGGACAATCAATACTTTTGTGGACAAGAGTCCACCATAACGATGCTCTATCCACTAAATGGTTAGTGATACACTTGAGTTTGTCTTTTTTAGCATACTACTCTTCATGGAAATAATCATCAAACTGATTGATAAAAGCGAGAATAGTTTTTCCATCATGTAGCCCATTAAAAGTACAGAATTTGAAATTTCTTTTACTTATCTTGGCTTCTTTCCTAATAGATTGTGCTTGGAATGTCGCATCGACCATATGCCGTATAACATCTTTAGGTTGCGGTCCATCTTGATTGACAATAGTGTAATATTCCCGCATATGAATCTCCTCTTAAGTTAGATAATAGCAATTTTTTTAAAAATTATCCCCTCCTTTGCCCAGCCGACAGTCGTGCTAGAGGAGAGGGAGGGGAGGCACGATGACTGTGCAACGTGCTGGAGCTCATGGAAGGCTTGATGCTCATGCATCAAGCCACATGGGGAGGGGAGGTATCTCTCCCTCTCCCTATAAAACCCATCGCCATGGGAGTTGGATAAGGGGGGGGAAGGTAGGCATGAGGAAAAAAGGCTACGACATGCTACTAGAGAGGAGAGTAAGGAATTGCCATACTCAGCTGACTGTACAAGTGTGGAGGAAGGAGGGAAGAGTGACGAAACACCGTGCAAAGGGTGGTAGGCGGGAGAGAAGAAGGCTACGACAGGCTATGGAGTGAGTAGAGGGAAGAACAGTGAGGCATCGAGTGTCGTGCTGGTTGCGCCAGCTGCCGCCGTACTGGAGGAGCCACTGCCGCCTGAAGCCTGGGGCCGCCACTGTCATCGCCAGAAATCGCCATCCAGTCGCCAAGATGCCATCTACACGCCGCTAGCTGCCAAATTGATCGGCCTTCTTCTTCGTCCACGTGGCCATCACACACCCCAGAAGCTTCTTGGAAGCTTCTAAGGGGCTCCTCCAAGCCCCCCTTCCTGTGGATTCCCCACCCAACCATTTTTTACCCCCGGTTTTCATTTGAATCCCCTTTCCCCTTGCATCCCCCCAAAAGCCATTTTTCCCCGGTTGTAAAGTCCTACCCATGGAGACCCTATTAAGTCCATTGTAACCCAAGATTTAAAGCCCTTTTTCATTGCATCCGCATCACAAGCCAAATCTCCTTGTCGGGTTTAAGGGCTTTCCCATTGAATCCTCCTAAAGATAACTTTTCTTCCCTCCGAGCTTCGAGGAGGAAGTCTATAAGGCTCCCCCCATTAGATCCTCAAATAAGCCCATCATGGCTTTAAAGAAGAGGGGTTTCCCTAAGTCCATTTCCACTCGAATTCCCACATAAACCCATCTCTAAAATTTCCCCTCACAATCCCTCTCTATAAAGATCTTTATCCCTGGAACTTCTATGAAAACAAGGAGAAGTTCATAAGTTCCCATTTCTGCAAAGCCCATAAAACCATTCCTAGCCATAATTTCAAGGAGAAGAATCTCTCAAGCCTCTGTTTTCGCAAGGCTTTTGCAATAACCCTCTCACAAATTCCTCTTTTCTGAAAGAAAGAAGGCCCAAGCTTCGAACCCTAAGGCTTTCCAAAGCCCAATTCCGCAAGTCGATACATCGGTCAAGGAAGTCGTACCTTAAAGGGAATTGCTCGTACGAGGGAGATGGGCCAAGATCATAAGACTGCGGCCAAGGCAAGAAGGTCAAATTCATGATGGCCCCTAAAAAGGAACAAGGCGCAACCACAGGAGCATCATCTCCTAACATTCATGTGGACATTTCACCGAACCCACAAGTCTAGGTTTTCTTCCTATTTCTTGATTTACGTTGAAGTATTACAATCACGCATGGTTAATTCATGGAATTAGGATGCACTTATGCTTGTCAAATCCACCTAGTTTGATGAGAAAGAATTATATTGGCTATTTCAAAAATAAATAACTCACGATTGAAGATTGGTCATTTGTATTTTTCCAACGAAATGAACGAAATATGTCCATGCATTTTTAGCAAGTTGCTTTTGTATATTACAAAGTAACAAATTTAGAATAACTAATGACTATCAATACAAAGTCAAGATTATTGTTGTACACCTTCGATTGGGCATGGAAAGATTAAAACATTGCATGTCACATTATTAGACAAATCTTTCTTCGTAATGATTCATTAAGAAAGTTGCTAACAATTGTGGGAAATTGCAAGGCATGGAAATGATTCTAGGTTGCATAAAGTAGGATTAACTCTAGTCAATTGGCATAAATCTCATTCAACTACGTAGTGGTTAGGAAATATTGTGTAATTCTCAATCAACGTTGTCGAAGGGTTTATGAAAGCAAAGTCGCGTCTTCAGAAGACCTTGATAAATTTCAGGATAAAAGATCAAACAGATGAATAAGCAAGATGAGGAAATAATGCCAAGACTCTATTTTATTTCTGCCAATAACAAATACAAGGTTCAAGAAGAAGAAATCCGAACAGCCTCTGGGCATAAATCACCAACATGGCAGCGGCTATGGTTCAAAAACAATTATTCTGATTTAAAGCAATAGATCCGATCACTGAAAGACCAAGCTGGTGTACATCATGGTAATGGAAGTTGTTTTTATTTGACAATGTGTTGGGGAAGTGGTAGCTTCTTGCAAGCGTACAATGTAGGGAAACATCACAAATTTAAAGTGATGATTCTCTTCTTCAACTACCTTAGCAAAGTAGACAAGATCTTCAAAAGAGATATGTTGTTTGTGAGAGGTATTTGACTAAAATGCACTCCAAGTAAAAACATCTGGATTACACAATCTGCTGAAGATTTGGTGTACTCACTATCCAAGTCTTTCTTGTTGATGCACCGTTTTAGCAAAAACACAGTTTTGTCCCTGATAGATGCAATATTGCATGTTTTGACTCAATTCGTCAATTCTTCTGAGTGCAGTTATGGGAGACAATATTCTCCACATGTATCGCTGTGCAGGATGATGTTGATTTGCTTGTGTCAGTCTCTGGACTTAGTAGGAGCAAATAATCATGCATTATTGATGGCTGGAGGTTGCATGGCTTTTATGAATGCTTTTCTGTATGCTCTGAATTCTCTGTGTACAGTCCGATTTCTGGATGCTATGGTGTGCGGGAGGCAATTCCACAATCATTATTGCATGATTTATGAATGCTCTCGATTCTATATGTGCAGCAGTGATTGCTCCCAGAGAATCAAAACCCTGATCTCAGTATAAAATCGGGCAGCCTGGACAACCTGCGCAATCAATGCAACAGCATGAAATCGAGGAGATGATTTGATCTCTTTAGAGCGAGTGATTGCTGATAGATCCCTGCACAAATTTTCTTATGTCTTTAGTAGCTCCAGAGGAGGCATAGACCTTGCAGACCGACTACTTCTCGTTACACAGGCTGCAACTCCACTTGTTACTGGACTTCTTCTCCTGCTTAACCTGCATCATTTGGCATCTGTAGCATTGCAATGCAAGAAATTGGAGCATCTTCTCTCTCTCTCTCTCTTTCTCTCTCTCTCTCTCTCTCTCTTCTCTCTCTCTCTCTCTCTCTCTCTCTCTCTCTCGTATTCAAAACTGACGCAATGGCGCTCTTTTTGATTTGCCTCAGTCATAAAAATCATGGAATTGTCCTGCGCAAGTCATGAAAGCGGTCATTGACTGGCGTATGTCCAATAACTCTGAACTTTAATCACACACAAGAAAACCTTCGCTGAAGACCCCATTATCTTTCACCATCCTCTCCTCCTTGTGCTTACTCGGGATACAGTGCCTTCTTCTCATTTTGCTCACTCAATCGCAGAATGAGTCATGATTCTGCATCGCTTCTGCTGCCCTCACAGCACAATGATTCAGCCGACTAACTCTCCTCTGGATGCGTCAATTGTTGTTCAGTTTCGATAGATATGCACCATGGATTGACTCCTACACTTGCATCCATCTCTAAATTATCAGCAACAGTGTGAGAAAGATTTTATTGCACGGGGTGATGGATATGGTCATTGTTGACACAAAGGTCCTGTTGCTGCGGTATCTGTCGCTCTAGGCTGCACACCTTTCAGACCAACACCCCAGCCTCCTCGAGGTGTATCAGAATACGAACTAGGATCCATGAAGTTTCGCCCCCTCGGTATCAGATGAGACTCTCGTTTTCATTCCCTTCCCCCCCTTCAACAGATCAAATACAACATACAAACAGAACCTGGCTCTGTGATGCTATGGTAGCGATGGTAACCTCATACTAATGGTATGCAAGCAATTAGTGTATTGCGGGCATGTGCCGATGCTTGTATCGAAACCTTTTCTTTTCGACTCAGAGAAGACAACAGTGAAAGCAAAACACAAGCCGACTGGATTGGATTGTACATATCCGTGAAACACAACCATGACCCCTCCATTGAGCTGTAGAGTTCCATCTATTTCCTTCTTCTGTTCCAGTAATCGTCTCCTTTCGGGCTCTCCTCTGTTTAGCCACAGAGTATCCTCTTTTCCCCCCCCATTCCAATTCAAAAAAAACTCTTTTCTTTTTCTATCTCGTAGCTCCCAGAATGCCCGTTTCTCCCAGATTAGCTTTTCTGCCCCTCCAGTAAAGCGGCTCCTGAAAATAACCATCTCTAAATTTGTTCCTTTCGTGGGCCTCTTTGGCACAACCATATCTTTGTCGTTTCCTTTAATGAAGACCTCAATCAAATTTCTGTCGACTTATCCTATTCCTATGGTTGCACAAGCTTTCAAGTAGATAACATATGTAATAGAATTGGCATGCACACCCCTTGATGTTGCATCTCCTCATAGCATCACATAGTCATATCACCTTCACGATTATGAACATAGGCATCTAGCATTATTGTCCACAATATAACATCATGGACAGTCAATTTCTCAAATGCTTCTTGTCCTTCCTTGATAAAGCCACATTTTCCATACATGTCCACGAGCATGTCACCAACAACAGAGTCTCTTTCTAGGCCCTTAGGATGATCTCAGCATGTATCTCTTGGCCCATTGGGAATGCTCCTATGCTGCCACAAGCTTTCAAATGAACCCTTGGTCACAATCAAAGTGGTCCATGAGATTGTATCTCGAGTCACCAATCTACCAAAATTCCTTATTCTTCTCCGTCTTCGGCATAGAATGAAAGAGCAAACATAACAACTAAATATGTACAAAGTATCAAATCACACACACGACTTTTGGGTGGTTTACACACCTCGAACGCCCAGCAATACGACATCCACCCCCTCTAATCCTGCGCATCCTCCGGATGGGCCAACTACCCATGATCATTATCATCAAGATCCACAAACAGATCAATCTCTTCATTATGCATTTCCGGTAGATCAACAAGATTATCAGTCATATCATTTGTCTCTTCCATTGGAGTTTCTTCTCGTTGCTCTTCTCTTGAAAATTCTTCCAATGCATAATCCTCATCATCTCTTTTCTTAAAAATCTTGATTCTTTTTCCAGCAATAGGCACTCTAAGCACTGTCCCATCCAATTCTGTCAACTCATATGTTGCATTATCAAAGACATGTCTAACTATGTACGGCCCAAACCATCTTTTCACCATCTTCCGAAATGGAGTATGCTGATTTTCAAGGCTGCTATCAAAGACTAATACCCAATCTCCCTCTTTTATTGCTTTAGGCCGCAAGCGATGCCTGCTGTCAAACATGTCCTTATTTCTTAGTCTAGCAACCTTCAACCTATCAATAGCTAGCTGAATATCCTCAGGTCTCCTCTCCAACTGTCGAATCCGAAGAGCTAAGAGCTCCTCTCTCGTCAAATCCTCCTGCCAAGGTAAAACTGACCAAGTCAAAGCACAAGTCTCAGTCGGCATAACAGGTTTCTGACCATACATCAACTCTGTAGGCATATATCATGTGGTAATACTATGAGTCGTACGATCAGCCCACAAAGCAAATGGTAGAAGTCTCGGCCATTCTCCAATCCGTCCTCTGCATGCTTTGGCTAATGCTTTCACTATCGGCGGATGCCCTCTTTCACTCTTCCCATTTCCCTCTGGATTATATGCTGTGGTTAGAGCCAACTTGATTCCTAGCTGAGAGAAAAACTCCCTAGCTTCATCTACATCAATTTCACCACGATCCGCAGTGATCTTACCCACACAACCATACCTGCAGAAAATTT
Source organism: Lygodium microphyllum (assembly GCF_053477565.2). Classification (NCBI taxonomy): domain Eukaryota; kingdom Viridiplantae; phylum Streptophyta; class Polypodiopsida; order Schizaeales; family Lygodiaceae; genus Lygodium; species Lygodium microphyllum. The sequence goes on along the minus strand of NC_141143.1, from coordinate 32,236,340 downwards.
CCTCCAATAAGAACTTTCACACTGCACTAGTGGTCTTCGTTCTCAAAGATCTGCCCTCAACATGATTGGTAAGATCCTCTCTAGCCAAAACAATGTACCTCATCTACCATAGACCCATAGGCATGGTAACCAAATCAACTACCCACTTATAATGAATGCATAGCGGATAGGTCGGATGAAGCTCATCTCGATGACGCACTACTGAATACATCTGGCAGTCTCTGCAAGTCTCAACAAAGTGAGAAACATCTCTATACATGCCTTTCCACCAATATTTCTCCTTGATTTTCTCATAAGTAGCCCATACTCCTCTATGACCAGCCCAAGGACTCTCATGAAACTCCCTCATCACCTGTAACTGTGTCTCTCTATCGCAGACAACCCGCAAAGGTAATGCGCCTCTTTTCTTCGGATGCTTCCAAAGAAATCCGTCCTTGAGAAAATAACCATAGGCTTTCCTTCTAATCTTCTTGAACTCTTCATCTGTCCATTCATCTCTTTTGCTTAGTGTACTAAGGTACCTGCCAATCTGCAACCAATCTCCAACATAGAGTTCTTCTGTGAAAGCCACAATATCATAGACATGACAAACATGATCAACCATAGTGGCTGAAATTTCTGCATCATCCTCTTCTGCAAGTAGAGTCTCCTCATCATCATATCTGGCTCTAGACAACATATCTACCACTGGATTATCTTTCCCTGCTATGTGTTTAAATTCTGGATTTAATGACTTGATGTATGCAATCCATCTCAACATAGCTATATCTGGAGTAGAGCAACTCGTGATCATACCAATCAATGGCAAGCAATCTGTCTCTACCACAACTGAAGCTCCAATAAAGTACTCCTTGTCACATTTGAGAGCCGTGACAATCCCCAATAGCTCCCTCTTGATTTGCGGATATCTCCTCTGTCTTTCGTTTAGGACTTTCGCCCCAAACCGAATAGCATACCTATTTCCATCTGCATCATCTTGACCCACAGCCCAACCTATGCCAATTGGACTAGTGTCAACTGTCAATACAATAGGCCTTTCACAATTATAATCCGCTTTCCTGAGAGTAGGAGCATTCTGCAATAACTTCTTCAATTTCCGCATGGCTCTAGTGTGACTCTCATCCCAATACAATTTCTGCCCCTTTCGAAGCAGCTGATACAAACAATCTACTATGTGTGCAAAATGAGGTATCCAAATCATATAAAACACACAAGCACCAATGAATCTCCGTACCTTTGAAGTAGTAGAACAATACTCTGCAATCTTGCCTATAGCATTCACCTTATCAAGTGAGGGTTTTCTGCCATAATATCCACACATATGCCCAACAATGGCAACCTCATTCACTCCAAAAACTGATTTTTGCCCTGAAAGTGTCAAGTTCACTTCTTCTAACCTGGCCAAAATCTTCTCACATGCTGAAATATGATCAGCCACAAAGTATCTGCATCCCTGCTCATTTAGACTCTCATTCTTCTCTTCTTCTCCACACCCCTTAATGGGCACATCATCCAAGAAAAACATAATAAGCTAAGGTATGTAATCACGAAGGACCTTATGCATGGCATTCATCATATGCGCAACAGAATTAGTGGCACCTTGAGGCAAGGTACACATCCTAACAAGCCCAATAGGAGTTCTCATGGTGGTTATGTCCCTGCTTTCCAAAGCCAGCTGAAACTGATCATATCTTGAATACAAATCACCCAAAGAATAGATGGCACGTCCAGCAAATGCTTCTGCAAACTCATCCACAACTGGACCTATACCAACATTCCTGATAGTAACTCTGTTCACTGGCTGCATGTCCTGAATAAATCGAAGAGTGCCATTCTACTTTGGAACTGTAAACCACCTGTTTGAATATGGTGCAGATGAAGGCTCAAGGATTCCCATCCTGATTTTTTCATTCAATAAATCAATCAGCTTTGGCAAGTGTGCTTTAGGCACTGGAATAGGTCGGAGATTCCATGGAATATGAGGAATAGTAAAAATGACCATAGGAGCAACAATATCAGGATTCACACATCCAATCTCATGTGGGAAAAAAGCAAATCCCCTTCCATGACGCTCAAGCATCTCCTGAAAGCATTGCTTCTCTATGGGTAACAAGAAATCACCATTTCCAATTTTCAATTCAGCAAGAGTCTCTGCTGAAAATTTATGACCAATATGCTCCGGATTCCTCAAAATTTGCTATTTAGTAGCCCTCTCTATTTGCTGATCACTGTCAGGTGGAAGCGGTACAGCAACCGACTTCACCTTCTTATCCACAGTTTTGTATTTGGTGTCAACCCTGGCTTCATTATGCTCATCTGCATTACACAAATCTTGCTGTAAATCAGCAATTTTGCACTCCAATGGCTGAATATTCTCAGCCCTCTACTCTATGGACTGCATAGAAACAGCCCCAAACTTTGAATGCTGAAATATTTCAGCAATAAACTCTGTTGGCTGAAAATTTTCAGCCCTCAGTCTCTCTGAAAGCTGATCATAACCAGCTGGAAACTTTGTTTGCTGAATTTCTTCAGCACTCAACACTCTTTGCTGAGTTACCTCAGCCTCTGACTCAATCTGTGACATAAAATCTGCAATTTCATGAAACATGTCCAGGGACTACACTAATACATTACCATGACAATTCAGCATATCAGTTTTCAGCATATCTCCCATTTCTGTCATTGTATCTGCACAAATCACGCTGTCATACATCCCATCTATGTGCTCATCATCCTCCAAAATTCCTGCATTTTTCAAAATTTTCTCCTTCCTGCATATATACTGCCTAGCAGCTCTAGGCAACCTAGAAGTCTTCTGATAACTCATCGAACTGTTTGCTAAAATCCCAACAAAACCAGAGGAGAAAACACTGCTGCCAGGAGGTGAGAACTCCAATCTCCTCTGCTCTGTACCACCGTCGTCTCACGAAACGGCGGTACCTAATGAAAACCCGAATCCCTCACATTGGGCAAAGGTGCATCTCTGAGAGTATCCCTGTTTCTAACATGGTTCACACATACAGTCATAAACTGAACTACTCTCATACCATCTTTACTGCGAATCCGTGCATAAGCAGATCCATCATCCATGACCTTTGTTTCCATGCGCATCTCTGTAATGAATGGCTGACCAAGAATTATGGGATAAGAGCATGAATCCTGCACAAAGAAATGAAAATCCTCCTCTACATCACCAATAGAAACCCTGACACTAGGACAGGCAGCATACAAATCACCTGCAGTGTTATTGGCGGCTCTCATACGCCACCCATGCTCTACATCCATAGGCCATCTGTTACTCTCATAAACTCCACGAACTATGAGATTAATCTCTGAACCATGATCCACCAATGCAACATAAGGCACCTGTTTCTCTCCAATCTTTACCATCGTCTCTGTAGTTGCCCTAGCCCAATGGCTCCGCGAAAAGTGACTACGCGGTATCATGACAGGCTCATCAATTTCAGCATAATGCATAGGCTGAACCCTCTTCTCTACCTACGGAAAAACAGAAGCATTATCAACCATAACCTCATCCTCATCCTCATCCAACTCCCCAATCAAAACTCCCTGTGTATCAGTGGTAGACAATGCATGCCTTTTCCTCTTTAGGACCTCCTGAAACTGATCCTGAAACTCTCTTTTTGAGATGCCCAAAATCTCAGAAATAGTGAAAGTCACCTCACTGCCAAGTATCTTATCATTAAAGATTTTCTTCATGTCTGTAGATGTCTCAATATTGGACATCAATCTGAATCCTGGCTGCTTTCTCTCTCTAGGCTCTTGCCTCTTTTCTCTCTTTTGAGCATCCTCCATCTGTCGATCTGGCCCTGGTCTTGAAGACGGTCCTGTAGTAGGTGGAGTAACTGCCGCTATATCGATTTGGCAGCTATTATCTAATAGCATATAATCCAGAGGGAAATGGGAAGAGTGAAAGAGGGCATCCGCTGATAGTGAAAGCATTAGCCAAAGCATGCAGACGACGGATTGGAGAATGGCCGAGACTTCTACCATTTTCTTTGTGGGCTAATCGTACGACTCATAGTGTTACCACAGGATATATGCCTGCACAGTTGATGTATGGTCAGAAACCTGTTATGCCGAGTGAGACTTGTGCTTTGACTTGGATTATCTAACTCATCTTGGATTATCTAACTCATCTTAGATAATAGCTATAGCGGCAGTTAGATAATAGCTGCCAAATTGATCGGCCTTCTTCTTCGTCCACGTGGCCATCACACGCCCCAGAAGCTTCTTGGAAGCTTCTAAGGGGCTCCTCCAAGCCCCCCTTCCTGTGGATTCCCCACCCAAGCAATTTTTACCCCCAGTTTTCATTTAAATCCCCTTTCCCCTTGCATCCCCCCAAAAGCCATTTTTCCCCGGTTGTAAAGTCCTACCCGTGAAGACCCTATTAAGTCCATTGTAACCCGGGATTTAAAGACCTTTTCCATTGCATCCGCATCACAAGCCCAATCTCCTTGCCGGGTTTAAGGGCTTTCCCATTGAACCCTCCTAAAGATAACTTTTCTTCCCTCCGAGCTTCGAGGAGGAAGCCTATAAGGCTCCCCCCATTAGATCCTCAAATAAGCCCATCATGGCTTTGAAGAAGAGGGGTTTCCCTAAGTCCCTTTCCACTTGAATTCCCACATAAACCCATCTCTAAAATTTCCCCTCACAATCCCTCTCTATAAAGATCTTTATCCCTGGAACTTCTATGAAAACAAGGAGAAGTTCATAAGTTCCCATTTCTGCAAAGCCCATAAAACCATTCCTAGCCAGAATTTCAAGGAGAAGAATCTCTCAAGCCTCCATTTTCGCAAGGCTTTTGCAATAACCCTGTCACAAATTCCTCTTTTCTGAAAGAAAGAAGGCCCAAGCTTCGAACCCTAAGGCTTTCCAAAGCCCGATTCTATAAGTCGGTACAACAGTCAAGGAAGCCGTACCTTAAAGGGAATTGCTCATACGAGGGAGACGGGCCAAGATCATAAGACTGCGGCCAAGGCAAGAAGGTCGAATTCATGATGGCCCCTAAAAAGGAACAAGGCGCAACCATAGGAGGATCATCTCCTAACATTCATGTGGACATTTCACCGAACCCACAAGTCTAGGTTTTCTTCCTATTTCTTGATTTACGTTGAAGTATTACAATCACGCATGGTTAATTCATGGAATTAGGATGCACTTATGCTTGTCAAATCCACCCAGTTTGATGAGAAATAATTACATTGGCTATTTCAAAAAGAAATAACTCACGATTGAAGATTGGTCATTTGTATTTTTCCAACGAAATGAACGAAATATGTCCATGCATTTTTAGTAAGTTGCTTTTGTATATTACAAAGTAACAAATTTAGAATATTTAATGACTATCATTACAAAGTCGAGATTATTGTTGTACACCTTCGATTGGGCATGGAAAGATTAAAACATTGCATGTCACATTTTTAGACAAATCTTTCTTCGTAATGATTCATTAAGAAAGTTGCTAACAATTGTAGGAAATTGCAGGGCATGGAAATGATTCTAGGTTGCATAAAGTAGGATTAACTCTAGTCAATTGGCATAAATCTCATTCAACTACGTAGTGGTTAGGAAAGATTGCGTAATTCTCAATCAACGTACAAATATTTCATTCAGAAATGAAGTTAGGAAAAGGTTGCATGGTTTGTTTAACATAAAACCTTAAAAGCTTAGTAGCATGAGTTGTGAATGCACATCCTAGTAGGATCAATGGAAGTTATGCGAATTTTAACATGTGCTTGGTCTTAATAAGAAAAGTTAGGGGTTACGAATCTAGAGGATATGAATCACATGCTTACATGAATTATGATGTAATACTACTAGTTTTTCCCCTCTTTGATCAAGACAATATCTTTAGGAATAGTTCGTCATTATCATAAGACAAGTAAATTGGATTACCCAAGACACCTAAACCACAAAGGATTCGCTTAGAAATGGTTAAATTGATACAATATACTCCAAGTGCTAACTAGGGTTTAGCACGTTAAGGACTTGACCTAGTCTCACTTATTGCCAAGTCGAAACTCTCATACCCTAAAAGTCCTGCCCACATTCACGGAATGTAGGGACAATAAGACATACCTACAAGAAACGATCTAGGGTTTCTATACTAAGGATCGCTCGTTAAAAAGATGAAAGTTGGATTGAGTTGGAACGCTAGGACCGACGATGTCGGCCTAGTGCAATCGGGAATGGATTGGATATAAAGACACCCTAAACCGTGTTTCCTATCTAATCAAGATTCCGTGATTAGAAGACGTCATGGGATGGGTGAAATAGTCCCATGAATTAGATGCAAAACTTGTGCAACAAGTTACAACGTCACATGATCTTGTGGTTTGATCACAAGAGAATGGTCAATTCATCGGAATGAGATTGGCATATTCTTACGCAAGTTTATCTTGCAAGAGGAGAAATAATCGTCGTGATATAGTACCTTTCTTGGGTAAAGTAGCCAAGATACGAGGATTAGATATTTGCTTGGAAGAAAAAGACCAATTAATAAATTGGAATAACATATTTACTACTAAAAGAACTTAAGGTATTGGTTAAGTTGGGTTAGTAGGGTACGGCCCTAACCCAAGGATATAGGGTTAACAAACAAACCCTTGGGGATCTTGCCAAGTCGCAATTGATCCTGGATCGAATGCTGGATGCATTCGGAGAGAAGGATTCACTCCTTAACAGTTGGCCAAATAAACGACCACTGGAATTGATTGTGCTTGTAACAGTTTAGAAAGCACTGTTTGCATTGTTTGCTCAAAGAACTAAAGGATGAAAATATATCTAATGCTTCAGGTTGAAGGCCTGAAGGGAGAGGCAGCTTCAGTTACCCCCGACTGCCTGCCTGACCCTAACCAAGGGGGTTGTTGACTGCGCCGGGAACGTGGACCGAACCCGCCGCAAGAGGTCTTTCCGTTGAGCTCTACTTGGAGTAGGAGGATGCTTGGGTGCCAGGGGGGGCTCTAGCCGTAAATCCCTCACCTTCTAGGATCTGCACAAGAGGCTAACGTGACTCGGGATTGGATCTCGAGGCCCACATACTAGTTTATAGGCGGAAGCTTGGAATAGTGATCCCTGAGGATCACTGGATAGCCTTCGGGCGGATTATGGACAAGTCTACGGGCGGAACTCCTTGTATTTCAAAGATAAAATGATGAAATGATAATAAAGAATTTGTTTGATATTGTTTTTCTATGTCACGTGGTAAGATTACGTGAATGAACCAGTGCTTAATAGGATTAATTAAAGAAGCTGCTTGTTATATGTCAAATTAATGTGTTAGATAATTACATAACTAAAACAAACCGAGGAAAGTGCCGAGGATGGACCATGGGTCCGTCCTACGGTTGGGTGGTCCCGGTTAGCCGGGAACTTTTCTCAAAAATCTCGAAGAACAGCGGGATGATCATCATCATCAAAACGAATAACGAAAGTAATGACCTAGAGTTATGTCTTAACCGATTTACGTTGTTTTAGGGGAACGGAATGGGACTATGCCTTATGGAAAAAAGGTTGGGCTTTGCATCCCCCTCATTTCCCATTCTCCTTGAATCAAGTGCAGCATAAATCCGCTTCGGATCTGGCATTTCTGTGTAAAGTAGTACGCTTGGGTCCGACGCTAGTTGCTGTTAGATAATGACCAATCAGGATAACCTTGATTCAGGTGGATCCTAAGTGGGAACCGCGAGGATACTTCCGCTACGTGGCAGACGCGGGAAGACCTAGATCGCAAATCCCGTAACATTCCATGGGAATGCCGGGTGGAGCTTTCTAGACATCATTTCCGATGGACTACTAAGACCTGTCTTGGATGATTATAGTGGACACGTTACAAGTAGATCGTTAAAGAGTAGCTATTTGGGCTTGCAAAGTTTGATGTGCTCTTCATTCCTCTTGAAGCTTCATCATAATTAGGTCCAAGATTTTCTCCATGGTTAGTTCTGGTAAATCGCCTTCGGCCATAAAATCTTCCATATTTTGATTAGACATCCTGAAAAATTTCAAACAACCTCACATACTCAAAATCTTGTTAGCAGGATAAGAGTAGCTCAAAGTTGGGTTTGCAAGACTTGCTTCTTTTTTTTAAATATGACTTTTTGCAATCTTTCTTCTTTTGCGGATACGGTAATTGATGAATGTATTCTTTAAGAGGGGAATAGACTATGCATGTCAGTTTGCTTGTTGGAAACTATCTCTGTCAGAGTGCAAGTAACAAACAAGGGCTTGTTGAAGTTTTCGGGATTGATTTGGGAAGAGCTCAATGTGAGCACCCACCAGTGAGAAGGAGATTATTAATGAAACTTCTAAGCTTTACTAAAGCTTAGCTTTTTTCTTTTTAATAAAAATCTTGTACAAATCGTCATCACACGTGTAGGACAATGGCATGTACTGGTCACAACCATTGCCGTTTAGTGCGTGATGCTGCCGCGGGTTGTCAAATTTTGGAGCTTAAGCTTTCTTAAGCTTATTAAGATTATTAAACTCAAACTTAATGAAAAGTTTATTATCTACTTCTCTGAGAATAAACCACTTGCAAAAGAGCCTTGGGAAGTGGTCCTCCATTACCTAAGATTGGTCCTTTGCGATCCTACAGCACAACAGGGGGTTCTTCATTGCCAGGAATACGCTGGTATTGATAGTCATCGCGAGGCTAACTGTAGAGCCCGTTTGTTCCAAGATCTTTGCCTTTGTACGAGATGGTAAGAAATTGGAAGCCCTTGATATTAGCTTCACTCTGATACTAGTGGTGCGCAAATTAGGTGCTAGATGTGTTCGTAGTGAGTGCCGGAAGGTCTCCAAGAACAAAAAACTCTACTTAAGCTCAAAAAAGCAAGAAACAAGATTTGCATGACATGAAGCAAAAAGAAAATTTGGGTACAATCTCTCCCCATGCCTTGTGTGAGTGCTTTACAAGGCATGTATTTATAAATTTATTCATCTTAAAGCTCAAAAATAGTCCAATTTTACAATAAGCATGCTTTAGCTTTTGTGTTTGGCTTTGTCTAAATAAAAAATAAAGTAGTTCGGCGGCCTAAAAGTCAAGCTGTGTCCAAATACAATGTCCAATAATGAAGTATTTAAACCGTACGTCCATACACATACAAAATAATAAATATTTGTCAAGTGCTTTAATAAATAAGCACGTTTAAATAAATATTAGTGTCACGTCTTTAATGATAAGATGCACACCCATAAAAAATGATAATTTCTTCTAGGTAATTTGAATTCCCAACGCCACTACTGCCTATTCTACATATCAACTGAAGCATTCACAATTGTTAGAAAATAATAAAATTAAACTAACAAAAGTGAATACCTAGTAATCTTTAGCTACAAAATAAATAAATAGATTGGAACTATGTCCCAACCTTAACTTAATACGAGTGCACTCTAAACTCATAAACATCCATTAATTTAAATATGCATTTTGTGAAATCACCCGCTATGGAATCACCCACGTGCACATTAAATTAACATGATGCTCGAAGAAAAGGACAGGCATCCCTATCAACTTCTCACACAAGGAATCCACCTTGTGTATGAGCCTCAAAAAATAAATATAGTTTTAGGGAATTCATCACAAAACCTCACTAAATACACCATGGAATATGCCTCCTGGCATCATAACCAAAAGAACATCTGAATAACCAAAGCCTATTGAAAAAACAACCCTAGATCAAGAGATGGAAGGCACGACAAACTAAGAAAGACGAAGAAAAGCAAGCAACCAAGATACAAATTGCAGTCTAACATAGAAACTTCAACTGATCTCAAATGAGTCCTAGAAGAATGAATTCTGGGAAGAAAAATCGAGTTTACCTTAAGAAAAATTCTTGGAATTGCCAAATGTTAATTTCATGATGTAATTATTAATGTAATCAAAAGGAAAAGATAATATATTAGTGATGATGTTGAAGAAACAGTACATGCTTTTTTGTAAGCTCTTCGAGTAATTGTGCAGGATGATGAAGAGAAGATGAACGCATAAGAGATTCAACTTGAAGCAATTAAAGAATTAATTGCAGCAATTGAAGTTGAAGATAAAGAAATCATGGAAACAAAAATTGAAGAAGTAAAGGATGAAAATATAAAAGTTAGCTGGTCCAAACCAATTGAGAGCCTGCCTCTCAAAAATAAGGTTGTCTACAACACATGCATGATGAGGATGAAGCTCAATTCATTCTAAGCAGTCACTACTCCTGCACGCATTGGGCAAGAGCAAAAATGGAAACAATTGTCAAAATTGGAGCAAAAGAAATGCCATGTATTGGGCTCTTAGACCATGGTTCTAAGATAAACCTCATGGCAAGGAGTTTCTATGAAAGTGGCAGATGGCCCATAGATGTTGATCCAGGCTAGCGAATGAGAGCCTCAAACAATTCCTTTGGAGAGTTATATGTGGCATGTCCCAATGTATAGGTAACTATTGGAGACATAAATGAAAGGAATGAGGAGCTTGATGAACATGGCTACAGGACATTTCTAGTTAACCATATTCATGATTATGATAACATTTTGACAAGGTTATACCCTTTCTGGACCTAAATTAAATTTTAGAGTTGAAGAAGACCTAGTGCTCAGACATTTGTGTGGCCCCAATGGAGGTAAACCTTCAACAATCAAGATGGATGCCATCCAGAATGTAAGAAAAATGCACAAATATATCATAGGTGAGAAGATTTCTTAGCGCATGTGTATTCTAACTTATATGGATACCACGTTTTGCTCATGTAACCGACAGTCTTTATCAATTACTAAGGAAAGGCCAAAGATTCTTTTGAGGTAAAGAGCATACACTCACTATACACAAATTAAAGAAGTTGTTAATTTTAGCTCCCACTCTCAAAAGGGCTGATTATTCAAATGGACAACCCATCATCCTTACTGTGGATACAAGTCTGATTGGGATAGGATGGGATGTTGATCAAGAATATCTTGAAGGTAAAAGGTATGCAATTCGTTTTGGTGCAAAGGTTCTCAATGAACATCAAAGAAGGTATGCATAAAAAGGGAATTGTGTGGAGTTGTAACAACATTAAAGTGTGATTGTGCATACTTTATAGGTGCTCATGTAGTGGTAGAAACTGATTGTTTTCCACCCTTGGGCATGATTTCCAACTACACATCAACACTCGATATTGCTATCCTAAGATGGATTGTATACATTAAATCTCTCAATCCCGAATTAAAGCATATTGCAGGAAAGGAGAATCCAGTTGTTGGTGACATGCTGTCATGCACAAGATATGACAATGAAGAGGAACTGATGGAAGAAGATGAAGTTGAAGAGTTTATACTTGCTAAATTCCATTCCATAATTCTTGATACTACCTTTTTAGCTGTTGCATTTGCAAAACCAAAGCTGAAAAAAAAAGTGCAGTTGATCTTTTTAATGGTACAGTATTAAGTACAGCAAGAATAGAAAAAGGAACTGCTGAAAATAAAAAAACAATAGCAAAGATTAAAGACTTGCCTATGGAAGAAGGGTGGTCAGCTAGAAGGCAGTATGCTCATTGCATTACTCAAGTTCTAGTTCATTTCCTTGAAGAAGATTATGAAGAAGATTGGATGAAGATGGCCAATATTTGAGCACAATGAAGAAGAAGGAGACTTGGGCTGATGAGGAGTTCAAGCATATTAAGAGGAAATATTATGGATTTTCTCTTAAAGATGGGCATCTATGGAAGCACACAAAGAAGAAGAAAGGAGCGCATGTCTGAGTTTTAGGTAACAAAATATTGCAGCAATAAGTAATAAAGGAATTTCATGAAAGTTTTTGGGCCAGCCATAGAGGCATATGGGGAACCTTTATTGAAGGCAAAGACAAATACTAGTGGTAGAACATGTATCGAGACACATAGAGCATTTTGTGGAAATCTATTATGTGTGTCAGATATACTCTTTGGTTAAGCATCGAGATGGGTTACAATCGACTTATCCATTGTCTATACATTATAGATGGGTTATTGATCTTGTAAACATGCCTACAGGGATATGGAATATCCGGTGTTTAGTGCTTGCAAGAGAAGATCTAACCAATCAAGTTGAAGGTAAAGCTTTAACAACCAAGTCCACTCAAGATGTTTGTTAGTTTGCGCTTGAAAAAGTATTTTGTAGATATGATGTGTCAGCAAATTAACTGCAAATAGAGGAGAGTTGGATGCCAATGAGGCACACAACTTCTTTGCTCAATTGGGTATCAAGTTGGCTTTGATATTTGCCTACAATCGTGAAGGAAATGGGAAGAGTGAGAGAAGGCATCAATGTATTCTCAAAGCTCTAGCAAAGTCTTGTAGAGGAAAGATTAAAGAATGGCCTAAAATGTTGCCTTTCACATTATGGGCTGACTGGACTACTCACAGCACCAAAACTGGCTATATGCTAGCTGAACTCATGTATGGGCAACAACCAATTATGCCATTTGAAGAATCTATTCTCACATGGAGTCTTCTATCTTGAGAGAAAGGCATCAGTAGAGAAGAGTTGCTGACTTCGTGCATATGGCAGCTAGAAAGAAGGTCTGAAGGTGTTGAAGCAGCTATTGAGAAGCTAAAACTAGCAAGATTAAAGAACAAAAGAAGATTTGATAGGCAACATTGACTTCGGCCAAGAGCTATCCAAGAAAATGACTGGGTGCTTGTCTATAACAACAGCCTAGACAATCAATACAGTGCTTCTAGAAAGATGGTTAAGTATTCATTTGGCCCATATGTGGTAAAGATAGTACATGACAATGTCACATATTCATTGGCTGAATTGGATGGGACAAGCATGAAGGTACCAATAGATGGAAAAAGAATCAAGCTCTTCAAAGGAAGAGAAAGTTCAACATATGAGCTAGAATACTTGGATATAATCCAAGAGCATGAAGACACGGAAGGAGAAGATGACTTCAAAAATGAAGAAGAGGACATGATAGAAGAAGAAAGCTCCTAATACATAAAGTGGCACATACCAAAGGATGTGTAGGTTAGGAGGGGGTGAATGTCATGGGATTTTTTGCCCATGGTCTAAACATAAAACTTTTATTCTTTACATATATCACTTGATCAATTGTAATATAGACATGCCACATAGATACTTGTCTAGTGCAATAAGTCTTAAAAACCTAAGTCCACCAGCATATGGCATGGTGTGATAAACATGGGGGCTCTCTACGTTAAAATACAATAAATTTATTTTGGGTCCTTAATAAGATGATTTGATCTTGGTTACTTACTCTTAACCTTCCTTGCATTGCTTACATGAAGTTGCTACAAGTTCTGTAAGTCATGGAACATTAAACAAGAGAAATGTGGTCATGAGCACATGACTTGGTAGGTTCCCTTGGATTATATTTTCTAGAAGCCAATGATGTGGTTGTGTACTTATGATATTCAAGAGTTTTAAGTGTACTCAGAAGCAAAGTCACAAAGAAGATGGAGTTGTCTAAGTTGACTAAGTGTGGGACATTGTGTATGCATTAGCCTTGCTTATATGGACTTATTGTGGAGCATTTGAACTACATGGGGCATTCGTTTTTTGCACCACATTTTGCAGGCATCTTTAGGCTGAGAATAGGGCACCATTGATGGAGGAGGAAGAAAGGTGTCCAAGCCACCACACAAAGGGGAAGCCCAAGCCATGCAACCATAAGCAACTTCAGAAGACTCCACTTCAATTGTAAGTATCTCCCTTCCCATGCTTTGGCAAAAATGGAAGGCCACTCTTGGCTAAGTAAAATAGGGTAAATATGTATAAAAAGGAGGGCAGCAACCCATTCAAGGATTTTTCATGCTCATGGAAGAAGAAAGAAGGAAGCTTTGAACATTGTTTATGCCTACATCTATGGAGTAACAACTCTCTCCTTTCAAGTGAGCCTCTTGTTCCACTCTTGATCTTTCTTATCAAGACTTGTGGGCTGAATTGGAAGGCCCAAGCATGCTCTTTAATGGAATGAATTTTTGTTTTATAAAGCATCTCTTGCATGTTTCAAGAGATATATGCATTTGTGAAGAAAATGAAAAGGGTGATGTCTTATGCACCTATCTCTTGAACTCTAAACTCATAAATGTCCATTAATTTAAGTATGTATTTTGTAGAATCACCCACCATGGAATCACCATGTGCTTATTAAATTAACATGACACCTGAAAAGGACAAGTGTCCCCGTCAACTTCTCGCACAAGGAATCCACCTTGTGTACGAACCCCGGCAAATAAATATAGTTTTACGAAATCCATCCCAAAACCTCATGGAATCCACCACGGAATTAAAAAATCATGGAATCCACCATTGAATATGCCTCATGGCATCATTATTTGTGATCCACTTCTTTAATCTTCGTAGAACTTGGGCTGTTCTTGGTTAATATGAGTGACTATAAGCTATACTCTTTGTAAGGAAGTTTCAAGGACATCTTTTGGTGCTATTATGTGATACTTTTGGTCTCTTCTTCTCAGCTTAAAATAGGGTATTTCATGGCCAAAACTTGTAAACACAGATTCTTCTTGATATACAATCATTGAAAGTACAAACTAGACTTGTAATTTCCTCTACATAGTATCGTGTTTCCGCTTCATTCAAGGGAGGATTCAAAAAAAGACTTTTGGTGGTTTCTTGCCATGCTTTGGAATTAACCTCAGCTATCCATAATAGTCAATCCATAGGCTGAAGCTTTTATGAAGCTACTTAATTCAAGTTACATTGATCTAAGTCATGAAACTCATGATCTTTTCATGAAAACCCAACAATAGTGATGCTAGTTCTATAACCTTGATTCATTCAAAGGCTAATATAGGTAGTCTTCTTCTTAATCTCCTATCTTCATTGTACTAATCAATTGAAAAGAGCAAGTGTCTTGAAGATCTTCTTCATGCTTAGGCTGAATTAGACAGTTATATTCATAGGCAAGGAAGGGTAAGACTCTTGTATCAATTGAAGTTGTACTCTTGTTTACAATTCATCCATCTTTGTGATCATAAGTTTCAAACTCTTAACCCATTTATTCAACCTTCTTATGTATAAATTTGTTTTTCTAAGATAAGTCAAAGTAAATAGTGAACTAAAGGTTGTGAAGTTCCTCTCGAACCCAGAAACATTCACTTGTATCTACCTATCTCTTGAAGACACATCTCCATCTATCTTGACCAGTTTTCTTGCCAAAACCTTGTGGTGACCTTCAAGGCTACGTGTTGCAACAATGAAGTAATAAAAAACCCTTTTCTCGATAGGATTTCATCTAAATACCAAGACATGATTGTGTGTCTCCTAGATCCACCATGTCAAATACAGAAGATAAAACCTTCTTTACTCATCGACGGAAGTTGAGATTGTTAGAAACAAGTATGGTATCATACACATATAGAACAAGAATAACAAAAATATCATAATAGCACTTGATATATAAGTTAGGATATGAAGAACAAGAGATAAAACCTTGTTTTGTAAGGAAGAGATCAATCTTTTGATACCAAGCTCATGAAGATTGTTTGAGACCATATAGTGCCCGATGAAGTCTGCAAACAAGATTTTCTTTATGTTTGACTACAAATCCCTCTACTCACTCCATGTATATCTCTTTCTTCAAATTATCATTAAGAAAATAAGTTCTCACATCCATTTGGTGAACCTCCAAATTAAACTCAACATCAAAAACTAACAAGACCCAAATATTGGTTATAAAAACAATAGGTGAGAAAGTTTCTTAATAATCAACTCCTACAATTTGTGAGAAACCTTTGGCAACTAACCTTGCTTTTAATTTGTCAAATGTTCCATCCAATTTTGTTTTAGTTTTATAAATCCACTTGCATTTAATAGTAGAATGTATAGGTGGTAACTCAATTATAACAACTCATGTACCTTTAGAGAGAAGAAATTCATACTCAGGTTCCATGTCCTCCTACCATTGTTCCTTTTGTGGGGATGATATGGCATCACTATAATCAACATAAAGATCAATGCCAAGGTCATCATCAACAATAATAGGTATAGGTTGTTTATCGTGATTTGAGGAGTCAATATTATCCCATGAAGGAGGTTTATCATCATACACAAAAGAAAAGAAAAAGTGAGTAATGACTTTGTATCATCAACGTTTTCTATTGACTACATCCTCCTAGCATCCTCTTGAGACCATTTGCTACCCATAAGTTGCTAATTGAGAATAGCATCACGACTTATGATTACCTTCTTGGAGGATGGATCATAAAACATGAAAATTTGAATATCGAATGAAAATAACTTTTAAACCAAGAGGATTAAGTTTTCTACGAGTCTCCTTGGGTACATGAATATAAGCACTACATCCAAAAGTTTGAAAATATGAAACAAAAGAAGTTTCACCTATCCAAGTAGTAACTTGAGTAATTTAATCATGAATATATGTGGGCACCACATGGGTTCAAAATAAGGTATTTTTAATATACCATTTTTATACATTTTTTACATGTAGAAGGGTATAATATAAAGGGGTTATTTACAAATTGAATAGAAATGAGTTATGCTTTATTCAAGAAAAAATTATAGATAAGGATATTTATAAATACGCCTTAAATGCACATGATGTAGAGGATATAAATATAGTAACTTCCCAGAGAGTAGTAATGAGTATTTTACCAGAAGGAGCAGTCATAGGAAGACGATTTTACACAAATACTACTATTAAGACTGCTTTTGCCTCGAAAGATGTAGAGGTGCACGCGAGAGAGAAGAGACACACCATGTAGACTCCCAAATACTATTTCATATTGATCACAATCTACATATATATAGGTGAGACCTAATCTAGATAGGGTAAGCTATATATAGCTCCAAAACCCTCACGTAAGCAAAGGTCTCTAGCTACAGATGAAGAAATCCTTGCGGAGCATAAGAAAGAAATCTGACCTCTTATATACAAATGTATAGATATGATCAAGAAGGATTATTGAGTGCATGTCAAGTGAGTTCGTGCATGTGAAGTGAAATTGAATATGTATGTACAAAGATGACCAAGAGGTTTGAGGTGTATGTGCATGTGTGAAGCAGATTAATTCCCATAGATTGAAGTTGAGACAACTCCAAGCTTTGAGCATAACAAAGTGAAGCGTGGTTCATTGAGTCCTTTGGTGAATATATCCGTAGTCATTTGATCACTTGGACAATGTTCAATCATGATCGTGCCTTTCATTACTTCATATCAAACATAATGATAATGCATTGCAATATGTTTGGAAAGAGGAGGATGACCAATATCTGATAGAACTTGCTGAAGCCATACTAACACTCAAGCAGCTAAGGATATAGCTACATATTCACCCTCTTTAGTGAAAAAACAATGTAGCATTATCTCTTGCTAGTCTAAGAAACAAGACATCCATTGATAAAGAAACAATTTTCACTTGTAGAACACATAGATAAGTGAGAGCTTGCCCAATCTGCATCTGTATAACCCAAAAGGTGAAGTGAATGCAGAGAATCAGAGTTTTGTTGGTGCCAATAAAGCAACCCAAAATCTTTAGTTCCTTTCAAATACTTCAAACCTCATTTAGTTGCAATCCAATGTCTAAGGCATGGAGAACTAAGATGTTTTGCAAGAAAATTTGTAGCAGAAAGAATGTCAAAGTGAGAACTTAATCCAACAAATTGAAGAAATCCAACAAGATTAGATGTAATGCTGATTGTCCATCATTCTATAGAAAGTGACAATTTTTGGTAGAGGATGTGCAAAAACCAAACAAAACTTTTGAATGATATCTTCTATAAACTTTGTTTGATTTAGTAATAAAACACATTTTCTTGATAATGTTGAATCTGAATACCAAGACATGAGTGTATGTCTCCAAGATCCACCATGTCAAATGCTAAAGTTAAGACCTTCTTTACCTATTGAAGGAAGTTTAGATTGTTAGAAACAAGTATGGTATCATCCACATATAGAGCAGGAATAACAAAACTATCATTGTAGCTCTTACCATATAAGTTAGGATCCGAAGAACAAGAGATAAAACCTTGTTTTGTAAGGAAGAGATCAATTTGATACCAAGCTCATGAACATTGTTTGAGACCATAGAGTGCCCGATGAAGTTTAAAAGCAAGATTTTCCTTATGTTTTGACTACGAATCCCTTTGGTTGCTCCATGTACATCTCTTCCTTCAAATTGCCATTAAGAAAAGTAGTTCTCACATCCATTTGGCAAACCTCCAAATCAAGCTCAACAACAAAAACTAACAAGACCCGAATATTGGTAATACAAACAATAGGTGATAAAGTTTCTTGATAATCAACTCCTACAATTTGTTAGAAACCTTTGGCAACTAGCCTTGCTTTGAATTTGTCAAATGTTCCATCTTCTTTTTTATTAGTTTTATAAACCCACTTGCATTTAATAGTAGTACATCTAGGTGGTCACTCAATTACAACCCATGTACCTTTAGAGAGAAGAGATTCATACTCAACTTCCACAGCCTCCTGCCATTGTTCGTTTTGTGGGGATGATATGGCATCACTATAAGAGACAAGGTCTTCACAAATATTGAGAGCATTCTCAAAAATATCAACATCATAAGCATGATAAGTACCATGGTCATTATCAATTGGAAGATCAAAATAAAGATCCACACAAAGTTCATCATCTATAGTTTTGCCCAGCAACGCCAAGGTCATCATCTTCATCATATTGTTTTATCTAGAAATTATCTATAGTGTGACCATTTCTATTGTAATAAAAATAATGTCTATTAGGAAACTAGAGACAAGAGAAGTTACCAGCACGATGGCTCCTACTTGTAAAGCATTGAAAGAGATGATTTCGAGAAAGTAAAGCTTAGTCACTTCGTTCTGACTATGTGTCCTATTGTGAGATCATAACTATTTCTTGATTTGTGTGTCATTTTTCATGTTGCTGTGTATATTCAATCCAATGGTATACAAGCTTGATCAAAATCAATCCCATCTTTATTAGATAATATAGTAACAATATTATCATAAGTAGGATCCTTTAGAGTGTCAAGAAGTTTGTGTTACTGAGGGCTGAAATGATGAACGGATTGCCTCTTACCCATCCAACCTCCAATCCTCACTAAGAGAACTAAAGAGGGGCACCACCTAGCCAAAGGGAGGATGGGCTAGGACATCCCTTTTCTCAAAGAGAATCAAGAGAACCAAGACACAAATTTACAAGAGAGAATACATGTACTAGACACCATATTGGAATATAAGAGAGAGAGATGAGAGGAGAGGGAGACAAGAGGAGAAGAGGTAGAGGAAGCTTGCATTATGCTACATAATAAAAGAACTCACTCATAGCTTCCCTCAAAGAGATGAGGGTATTCTAGAATGCTCTCATGGACTTGTCATTCTCCCTCCTCCCTCTTTTCTAAAAGAGAATCAAGAGAACCAAGACACAAATTTACAAGAGAGAATACATGTACTAGACACCATATTGGAATATAAGAGAGAGAGATGAGAGGAGAGGGAGACAAGAGGAGAAGAGGTAGAGGAAGCTTGCCATTATGCTACATAATAAAAGAACTCACTCATAGCTTCCCTCAAAGAGATGAGGGTATTCTAGAATGCTCTCATGGACTTGTCATTCTCCTCCTCCCTCTTTTCTAAAAGAGAATCAAGAGAACCAAGACCCAAATTTACAAGAGAGAATACATGTACTAGACACCATATTGGAATATAAGAGAGAGAGATGAGAGGAGAGGGAGACAAGAGGAGAAGAGATAGAAGAAGCTTGCCATTATGCTACATGGAATGAGAAGATGAGAAGAGAGGGAGATAATAGGAGAAGAGGTAGAGGAAGCTTGCCATTATGCTACATAATAAAAGAACTCACTCATAGCTTCCCTCAAAGAGATGAGGGTATTCTAGAATGCTCTCATGGACTTGTCATTCTCCTTCTTCTTCTCTTTTCTCAAAGAGAATCAAGAGAACCAAGACACAAATTTACAAGAGAGAATACATGTACTAGACACCATATTGGAATATAAGAGAGAGAGATGAGAGGAGAGGGAGACAAGAGGAGAAGAGATAGAAGAAGCTTGCCATTATGCTACATGGAATGAGAAGATGAGAAGAGAGGGAGATAATAGGAGAAGAGGTAGAGGAAGCTTGCCATTATGCTACATAATAAAAGAACTCACTCATAGCTTCCCTCAAAGAGATGAGGGTATTCTAGAATGCTCTCATGGACTTGTCATTCTCCTTCTTCTTCTCTTTTCTCAAAGAGAATCAAGAGAACCAAGACACAAATTTACAAGAGAGAATACATGTACTAGACACCATATTGGAATATAAGAGAGAGAGATGAGAGGAGAGGGAGACAAGAGGAGAAGAGATAGAAGAAGCTTGCCATTATGCTACATGGAATGAGAAGATGAGAAGAGAGGGAGATAATAGGAGAAGAGGTAGAGGAAGCTTGCCATTATGCTACATAATAAAAGAACTCACTCATAGCTTCCCTCAAAGAGATGAGGGTATTCTAGAATGCTCTCATGGACTTGTCATTCTCCTTCTTCTTCTCTTTTCTCAAAGAGAATCAAGAGAACCAAGACACAAATTTACAAGAGAGAATACATGTACTAGACACCATATTGGAATATAAGAGAGAGAGATGAGAGGAGAGGGAGACAAGAGGAGAAGAGATAGAAGAAGCTTGCCATTATGCTACATGGAATGAGAAGATGAGAAGAGAGGGAGATAATAGGAGAAGAGGTAGAGGAAGCTTGCCATTATGCTACATAATAAAAGAACTCACTCATAGCTTCCCTCAAAGAGATGAGGGTATTCTAGAATGCTCTCATGGACTTGTCATTCTCCCTCCCTTTCCTTTTCTCAAAGAGAATCAAGAGAACCAAGACACAAATTTACAAGAGAGAATATATGTACTAGACACCATATTGAAATATAAGAGAGAGAGATGAGAGGAGAGGGAGACACGAGGAGAAGAGGTAGAAGAAGCTTTCCATTATGCTACATGGAATGAGAAGATGAGAAGAGAGGGAGATAATAGGAGAACAGGTAGAGGAAGCTTGCCTTATGCTACATAATAAAAGAACTCACTCATAGCTTCCCTCAAAGAGATGAGGGTATTCTAGAATGCTCTCATGGACTTGTCATTGTCATTCTCCCTCTTCTTCTCTTTCTTCATTCTCCATGGGCTCTTTATATAGCCTTCATGAGGGATTAGATTAAGCTAATCTTCTTGATCAACATAATCCTAGATGATGTATGGCATCTTTGAAAATATGGAGCATAGTGAATGGGACAAGTCCCCACCTTGGTCATCATGCAAGAAGCCAAGGGTGGTGGTAGACAAAATAGATAAATGGAGCTAGATTACAAGAGGTGGGTGGCCAAAGCACATTATTATAATATATTTACAAGAAGGATAGAGTAGAAAGTTGGTGTGATGAAAGAGAGAAGAAAATTGCATGTAGCCAGCAGTCTGCGCCTTCGTAACTTCAAATCCGTGAGGAATTTGAAAAAAGTTTCTTCTGCAACTTTGTAGACCAGGTCGAAACCGATCGGCCTTCGCGGGAATTTTCTTGAAATTAGCTTTTTCTTGGGAGTTATTGAGATTATAAAAAAGGCTTCCAAAAGCTGCTTTGACTTTAGTATCCCATATGTATATAAATACATATAAGCATGTGACAAAAGGGGTCCATGCTTGTAAGCTTTTGTGCAAGATCCAAATGACACCATGATGTGGATATTGACTTGTGTGCAAGGGTGAGGTGTCCTCTAATGATGGTGATAGATTCCAAATCTTAGTGATGCAGATGGGGCCCATGTGTAGTTGGAGGCTAGTCCTTTGAAAAAATCTATGCATTCACTCAACTCCTAGGTGTAATCCATTTTCATCTTCACTAAGATAACCATCCCTTTGACCCTTTACATTGACATGCCTTCTAAGAACTTGTTCCTCCCATTTGCTAGAGTTATCATAATCGAGAAGCAATGTAACATACCTAGTGCTTGAAGAGTAAACCCAGAGTGATATGGTAGGCTCTTGATAGGGGCTTTGGCCAAAATTTTGTGGTAGTAATCCGGGTTGTAAAAAACCCGGATCAGTTACCGATTGCTTTTGTGGAATGGCATCACCACCAATAGCCAGGTGATTGATAATGTTCTTGAATGATTCAATATGTGTTGTCATAGAAGTTCTTATGTTTTGTTATAATTCAATGAGTTGGCTACTACAAAGATAAAGTATTTTTGTAATAGATTTCTTCTTAAAATTTGCTATCAAACACTCCCATATAGCTTGTGAGGTTCAAAAAGTACATACATCAAGCATAAGAGATTCTTAAAGATAAGAAAGAATATATCAACGAGCTACTTTGTTGCATCTGACCTAGCATTATAAACGATTTGCCATTCTTCAAAGATAGGTCATTTAGTTACAAGGTTATTATCATGAGCCTGATCAATTGGTTGAGGCAGACATTCATAATTATCAACTTCTTGTTCATATCATTCTCCCAAGGTAGCACACTCCAAGTAGTAATAACATTCTCAATAGGCAGAGTTGGATTTAGACCATACACCAACTCAGCAAGGATATATCCATCCATTGTACTATGTGTAGTGCCATCATCCCATAAAGCATACGGAAGTAGATTGTGCCACTCTTGAATTTGACCTTTGCATGCCTCACCTAAATCTTTGATGATAGGCGAGTTTTTGTGTTCACTTTTTCCATTTCCCTTAGGGTTGTATGTTGAAGTGAGAGAAAGATTTATACCCAACCTCAAGAAGAATTCCCTAGAGTCTTTTGCATCTAACTCTCCTCAATCTATAGTTATCTTTTTAACACAACCATAGCAGTAAATAGCATCTTCCAAAATAAATCTATATACTACACTTGTAGCCTTTGTTCTTAACGCCTAACCTTCCACTTGATTTGTTAGATCTTCCCTAGTAATTACAATGTATCACATTTGCCAAAGTCCCATAGGCATAGTTACCAAGTCAACCACCCATTTGTAATGCATGGCTAATGGATGGGTAGGATGTAGACCATAAGGATATCACTGGAACCCCAAGAGGACCACCAAGGAAAAGGAAATTCTCTTGCAAGAAAATCTATCTTGTAACATCAACAAGCTTTTATTTCATTCTTTTGATCATCCAAACAAAGAAAACAACAATTCTTCACACAGCATCATAGTAGATATCTCCACGGATTTATCTTTAACAAACTTGATCATGTTCTTCATATTCTTCATTAATAGACAAAGAAAACACAAATTTTGATGGAAAGAAATCACATAGTATTCATCTCCATTAACTTCATAGTCTTCTCCCTCATAGAAAGATACAATGTTTCACATAGAATCGACTATCTCTAGCATATGATCTCTCTCACAATAGTATGCTCTCAATACTACATCATATCCTCACTACAATCACTCAATAATCACTCAAAATAATCCTTCTTAGGTCGTGGATACACCTCCCAAAAGGTATGTCAGATGTGAAGGGTAACTAGAGACATCATAGTGTCCAGTGAGATCTGTCTTCTGTCACTGTCCTTCTATAACCTTCTGTGAATCTTCTGTAAATATTCTACAGTTACTTCTTCACTTCTTTTAACTTGAATAGAGATTCCATTCATCCTTTTCCTAAGACAAGAACACTTTCCAAAACATCCATACATCCATCATAACACTCATCAGAAACAAACAGAACAGAACCACAGAGCAACAGAGCAACATAACTTTATAGAACTACAAAACTTTACAGAAGATCAACAAAACCCATAAAATTTATAAAAACCAAAACAAAACCAATTCAATCTCTCATAAACCTTTTAACACATTTTCAATCATCTCTCAAAACATCCATTCAACCATCTCAACTACCAAGACAGAACCAAAACATAACAAAACAGAAGAAAATCTAGCCTTACAGAACCATACAGAGAAAATTACAGAACTCTTCAGAACAACATATTTCATCAAAAACCAACATAAACCCTTTCAAACATACTTAAACCACTCCAAAAACTTCAAAACATCTTCAAACTCAAACAATCAACCACAAAAAATAACCATTCAGCAACAAAAAGAACAAAAAATCAGCCCAAAAATCAATCATTTTCACACTCAGCATATCCCCACACTTAATAAGGAAGCGTCCTTGAGACCCAAGAAAAATGGAAAAATAAAAGTTCTATAATCTGCTAAAAAGAATATTCAATTCAGCATAAATCACCCATTTTGATCACGACCCCAACATATCAGCTTCATAACCTGGATCTGAAACACATATGAAAGGAAAACCAATAATACAAAAAAAAAACCATTCCAATATTATAAAAACCAAAACAACTCAAACTATTAAAGGATATAAGAGTTCTGCATCCAAATCTGCAAGTGTAACCATGTGATAACCAACTACATCAATCTTCATAGCTTCATCTTCATCAGCTCCACACAATTGAAAAAAACATCACCCAATACAAAAAAATACCCATATACAAATATAGTCTGAATGGCATGGATCCCCAAAAATTGGAGAGCAAAAAAAAAATCCATTAATAAGGGAGGAATGATACAATGAGGAAAAAGCTCCATTGCTAAGTAGGATGAAGATATTTCTTCTTAAACTGCATACTAAGCTTTAAACGTTCCAAAGCTTTACTCTCATCAACAAAATGCTGAGGCACATTCTGAAGGAACTATAAGCAACACATCCTTTCCAGTAAGATGAGGAACCTGGTAGGGAAGGCCTATGCAAAGTAGTACAGAACATCCATCTGAGCAACAATCACGTCTACATTTGGATTGATGAGCAACTGAGGGATACTCTTTCGAGTATCCAGCTTTGACTGCTAATGCATGAAAGCAAGATACCAACAAAAATGAGCTACAAGGCGAACAGTGGTATCCCCAGAAGTAACATGCACTTTGGCAAAATGAAGGTAAGAGTTCGAACATGCTGTAGATGTATCCCAAGACCCTGGAATGAGAGGCCAGTTAAATAATGTTCCTGTCACACAATCATGTAGCGTCCATTGTCTTCGATGGAGTATGTCACTATCATATCCGGGAGTATCCAGCACTGAATGGGGAGGAAGATTGATATAATCAGATGAAGGGGGCAATGGAATAAGAGAAGAACATTGTAAAGGAGGATAATATAAATCATAAAAGGAAGGCAAATGAAGGGATAATGAACATGACAAAGATGGAGAATTCAACAAAAAGGTACGAAGGGAATCCACTAAGAAAACAGAAGGAATAGGAGGAACAAAAGGTGGAGGTTCAGAAGGGGTAGGTGATGATGTAGGATTAGCAATAAAAGGACATGTAGTAAAAACAGGGATATGAGGAAATCCAAAAGGGGTAAAAGATAAAAGTGGAATGGTATCAGGACTTGAGAAAAGAAGAGAAATATAAAAAGGGAAACAATACGCCATAAGAGAATAAGAAAGGAGATCACCAGGATCCAAAGGATAGATAGAACAACGAAAATTAAGGTCCTAGAAAAAGGAATTAGTAAATAACGGAAGATCAGTAATAAAGCTCAACAACTGAGATTGTAATGGCTGGATATCAGATTTATGAAAAACACTCCGAAGACGACGAGGTTCCAAAGCGTCAACCTCCAAAGGTGGATGCTAAGCATGTCCCTTACACCAAGACGTTTGCTCATGATAATACTTCAAACTATCTGCTAGCAGGATCTCAACTGAGTGCACATACATAACTGCCTGTAAGATGACATCTCCCACATAAACATTCAAGTCCTCTTCATCAGGAATTTGCAGATGTCCGACAAGATACATGAAAGATAATAACTGAACCTCATGGGAAACCAACTCATCCACAAATCTATCAAAAACTGCTCTCAAGAGACCCGCAGACCAAAGATTTGACCACTCATCCTTTGGAGGTTCCAAATCCACATTGCTTAAGGAGATGTAGAGGGCAAACCGCTGCTGATTATATTTGATCCAAAAGGATGGAGGAGGTGACACCAATTCAGTATAGCGTGTAAAATCTTCCTACACACAGTTCATCCTCTGCAGAAGGTATTCCACTTTAGTGGAGAACCCATCACATAATTTAGCTTTATGGTGCAACTGATCAAGATCTCCTTTAGAAGATATGATTGAAGAGACAATAGGAGTTGGAGGAGAAACAGAAAGAACAGCCACTTTTTGGTTAAGTTCTTCAATAACTTTATGTTTGGAACTCCATAGTTGCTTGAGAGTGCTGCAACTGACCTTCACTGGTATCAAGTTTACTGGCCAAAACGACCATTTTCTCAAGGGCAGAATTTTTCTCAAGCTGCAAGGATGCATTGTCCTCTTCCAAATTAGCAACCTTAAATTCTAACTCTTGGATAGTTGCCTTTTAGGAATCCATTAAGGATGTGGCAGCAATCATTTGAGTATTAATATCGCCGAGTATAGCCCTTTCGCAGACAAATCCTCCAGTGCTTTAGTCAACTAACTAGTCAAGGAATCCACCTTGTCTTGCAAGGAAGTATAAACACTGGTATACATTGTCTGAAGACAAGAGGTAAGGGAGATTTTCAAAGTGGACTGGACATTTGAAACTAGCTGTGAAAGCATAGGTCCAAATAATATAGTATGTAAGGATGAAGGTATTTGCTAATCAATTTGTCCTTCCTTTTGGGCTGAAAATAAATTAGGACAAGAGAGGAAAGAAGGAAGGGCACTACTAGACACGACAGGAATAGGTACGGGTACAGGGAAGCAAGTACAAGAGGGCTGGAAGGACCCTTTGTACGAAGGCATTTCTTGCGAGAAAATATAACAGGGGACTCCTCATCTTCTGAATTTGGTTGCATAGGTGGAGGGGAAGGGACTGATGGTGGAGGCAGTGGCGGTAAAGGAACAGAATCAGGCGCATTGGCACACCACCAGGAGGAGGTGCAAAAGTGATAAGGTGCTGTAAGAAAGCACCATAGGAAACATTAATGATCTGACCCTTCCGTACACGCTGGAAATGTTGATCCATCTTGGAGAGTAAGAAGCTTGCCCATTTAAACCTAGCACCCTCTAGGATCTTCACAGAAGCTGTGAACAGTTCCTTGGAAAGATACTTAGAAGCTGACTTACTCGTCATAAATCGGTCCTGGAGAAACTGACATAACTGCTTCCATACTGGAGAAGAGATAGGAGCAATAGAAACCCCTAAATTGTTAATAAGTTGATTGAGAAGCAAGGGGGTAGAAGTTTCCTTCTTCAAGAGCGTAACTATCTCTTTAGCAGCAGCAGTAAGTAACTGGTTACCGCTAGGCACAAAGGAAGCAGAAAGGGGCAAGCACAGCGCTTCATGAATATTAGCTGTAGATAAGCAGAAGGTACGGTTATAAACCAGGCCAGACTGGTTTTTATAAGAAGCCAAGAAGGAGTAATAAAGCTTCTCATCTATCGACGGCAATGTGAGGGCAACAAATGGTCTAAGGCCTGCACGTCAGATGCAATCCGCCTCTAGAAGGAGAGAATAATCATGGACTGCGAGGGGAACATGCTGTACCACAATCGGAGGGGAAGAAGATGATGATGATGCCATTCATACTATAGCAAAAACCCACACTCACAAACTAGGAATCAAAGAGAAAACCTGCAAAACCCACAAACAAAACCACCACTGGGACCATCGACAGGAGAAAGATTTTTTATTGGACTAAACCACCCCAAGCAAACCACATCCTACCGAAAATTTGACATGACCTATGCACATATGCGACCGAAAGCTTGGTGAATATGCAGTACAAATAGGCACCCATAACCCCATAATCAAGCACACAAAATAAAACAAAAGTGTCACACACACTATAATCCAGACACTGACCAGACTCACAACACAATCACAGACTCGAACTAGTAAAATAGACATGAACAGATATGACCAATATCTTTGACCAAGAAAACCCAATCCCCGTAAACGTTCAGGATCCTACAGTGCGGTGAAGTGGATGGGTGAAACTAACAACTCACTTTGTTTAAATAATCAATGAAGCATAGTTCATTATTAATGTTTAATCCGTTAATGCATGGTGAGTAGGAAACGTAGCCCAACCCCTCTTAGACTTGACACGACTTTACTTGACTGGAAGTAGATCATGAGATTAGGCTAGTGCCTGAAGCTGCACCAATTGCAAAGAGACCTTATAGAATGTCCATACCAGAAGCAATTGAGTTGAAGGAACAACTCAAGCAACTATTAGATCAGGGTTACATCCGGCCTAGCAACTCACCGTGGGGAGCTCCAGTACTATTCCAGAAAAAGAAAGATGGGACACTTCGACTATGTATTGATTACCGAGGGTTGAATCAATCAACAGTCAAGAACAAGTATCCTACTCCTAGAATAGATGACCTTCTTGATCGTCTTCAAGGTGCAAAGATCTTCTCCAAGATTGATCTCAGGTCAGGTTACTATCAGATAAGGATCAAGGAAGAAGATATTCCAAAGATGGCCTTCAATACAAGATATGGGCACTTTGAGTTCCTGGTTATGTCATTTGGGCTTACAAATGCACCTGCCACCTTCAATAGATTAATGCAAGATATCTTTAGACCATATCTTGATGATTTCATGCTTGTCTTCTTCGATGACACTTTAGTCTATTCCAAACAGGAAGAAGATCATGAACCTCAACTGTGGATTGTCCTTGAGACAATGAGGTCTCATAAGCTGTATGCAAAAATGAAGAAATGTGCATTCTTCAAGCATTAGATTGAATATCTGGGATTCATAGTATCATCAGAAGGAATATCAGTAGACCCAGCCAAGGTCAGAGATGTGCTTGAATGGCCAATACCAATATCCGTCAAAGAGATACGTAGCTTTCTTGGATTGACAGGATGGTATAGGGTCTTCATAAAAAACTATGCTTTGATTGCAGCACCTCTTACAGACTTACTAAAGAAGCAGACTTCTATTACATGGTCAACTTCCAAACAAAATAGCTTCGACAAATTGAAGCAAAGTTTGGTATCAGCACCTATTCTAAAACTTCCTGACCTCAATAAGGAGTTTGAGGTAGTAACTGATGCTAGCATTCTGGCCTTGGGGTGTGTACTTATGCAAGAAGGTCATCTAGTAGCATACTCTTTAAGGAAATTGAAGAGTCATGAAAAGAATTATGCCACCCATGATTTGGAATTACTAGCTGTCATCCATGCTCTAAAACTTTGGAGACACTACCTGCTGGGTAACAAGTTTACTCTAGTAACCGATCATAAGAGTCTCAAATGGATTTTTACCCAGAACGAGCTCAACATGAGACAACGTCAGTGGATTGAAGTATTGGAGGAATATGATTTTGAAATCAAGTACCGACTAGGAAAGGAGAATGTAGTTGCCAATGCACTCAGTCGCAAGGCATTCCTAAATTCCCTAATCTTGCAGAATCCATCAACGGCCAGATCTCTAGCTACAAAAGTATCTATGCCAAACAACCCTATACTTGAACTAGCTAGAGAGGAAGCATGCCATGATTTGGCCTACCAAACAATGATAAAGGAAATATCTACTAAGGAGTAGAATCAGAAGTTGCAAGATAAGTATCACGAATTTTCCATTGATAATGGACTTGTCTACTACAGAACAAGGCTGTGCATACCAACAAGCCAATCACTTAAGCAGAAGATATTATGGGAAGCTCATGATTCTCCTTTCACAGGACATCCTGGCTATGCTAAGACTCTTAACGCAGTTAGAAAGAGTTATCATTGGGAGAGGCTTAAAGGTGACGTTCTCAAGTATGTCACTGAGTGTTTGTCTTGCCAATGTATCAAAGCCGAACATCTCATGATGCCAGGAAAACTGCAACTGCTTGACATTCCCCAAATGAAATGGGAATTCATCAGTATGGATTTTGTTGTGGGCTTACCCCAAGTCCAAGGAGGATACAATTCCATTATGGTTGTGGTTGACATGCTTACCAAGGTTGCACACCTTATTCCAGTAAAGACAACTATAAAGCCTCTGACATTGCAAGATTGTTTATCAAGGAGATATTCAAGCTACATGGCTTACCTAGAAGAATCATTAGTGATCGAGATTCTCTCTTCACATCACACTTCTGGAGAGCTATCTTTGAAGCTATTGGGACTCAACTCTGTTTTAGCACCGCCTACCATCCCCAAACGGATGGCCAAACAGAGCGAGTAAATCAAGTCATCGAGGATATGCTTAGGGCATACTGCTGTCGAGAGCTAAAGAGGTGGATTCAATTCTTGCCTTTGGTTGAATTTTCCTACAATGCTTCTTACCAGCAGAGCATTCGAATGACCCCTTTCCAGGCATTGTATGGTCATGATTGTCGAAGTCCCCTAAACTTTTCTGATCCAACCCTAAGAGTTGAAGCTTCAAGACAAATGTTGGAAGACATGGATGATCAAATAAAGTCAATAAGACAAGACATACAAGCGGACAAGGATAGACAAAAGGCATACACAGATTTGAAGCGTCAAGAAAGAGTCTTCGAAGAAGGAGACATGGTCTTCATTCGTGTACGCCCTAAAAAGAGTTCTCTATCCCTAGGAGAATGCAAGAAGCTAAGTCCAAGGTATTGTGGGCCGTACAAAACCCTCAAATGCCTAGGACCCAATGCTTATAGATTGCAACTCCCTGAGAACCTAAAGGTTCACAATGTATTCTATATCAGCCTATTGAAAAAATATGTACCCAACCCTAATCATGCACTTGATGACCAACAAATTGTTATGCCTAGTCAAGGAGTCCTTGAACTAAGGTCGAAAAGGATCTTAGATGTTAGGGAAAGACAGTTAAGATCTAGAACCCTGAGAGAATGCCTCGTCCAGTGGAAAGATTATCCCGAAGAGGATGCCACTTGGATAGATGAAAGCTCTCTCAACCATCAATATCCCCAGTTTATCTCGAGATGAGGACATCTCGATTCCTCCAAGGGGGAGAAAATGTAATATTCCGATTCGCTAAATAGAGCACGCGGGTGAACTGCCTCAAAGGAATATGTGAATTGGATAAATAATTTTTTTAAAAATTATCCCCCTTATCCCTCCACCCGACTGACGAGTTGGAGGGGGAGGGAAATAGAAGGAGCCATTAAGCTCCTTGGTGGAGCTCGGGATGAGGGGGGAACATGCGTGATGACACGCAGGGGAGGGAAGATCCCCCTCCCCTCCACTATTTAAACAAGGAGGGCCAAAATGATGTGGGGACGAGAGAAAGGAGAGAGTCATGTACTGCTGTGAGAAAGGAGTGGTGTATGGCTGTGAGGAGGGAGGAGGTGTTCTATAAAGCCGCTGTTTCTAGGCAGAGTGCCTCCTCTCTCTCCCTTTGATCATCGACTGTGCCAGGCCATGGAGGTGAGGAGCCGGAGGGCTTTGATCTACTACGCAAGCTACCAACATTTGAAGCCGTCGTGACTCTGTTGAAGAGTGTCGTGAAGGGAGAGGGACAAAAACTGGCCGCCATCAAGCATCATCAAATCCTCTTCTTCCTCCACATGGTGGATTCCGTGGGCCAGAGAAGCTTCCAAGAAGCTTCTTAGGAAGCTTCTAAGGGCCTTAGGAAGGCCCCCTTCCTGTGGGCTTCCATAAGCCCTTCCAAGTGGGTTTTATAATCCCCCCCCGAGATTTAAGCCCCCATTTCTAGGGGTTCCACCTAACCCCCTTTCCTACTAAGATTCCCCTTCAAAGTTCGTTTTAACCCCGGGTTTTAATCCCTCTAAATCCCCTTTTTCCCCAGGATTTTAAAAACCTTTAAACCCCATTTTACCCTCGTGCTAAAAACCCCTTACTTTCACCTTGAAGTCACTCCCCCTAAAAGCATGAAGACCTTAAGGGTCTTATTACTTTTTCCCTCGTATCTTATCACCCCTCGTATCCCTTAAGCCTACAACACCTCTGTGTTAGATCCTTCCCTAGCCCTTCCCTTATGGCGTATTGAAACCCAGTACCTCCAAGTTAACCCAAGGTCTTTCGACCTCACTTATAGTCCTTGCAGTTACTATGTTTCCTTGGAGTTCCCTTCCGCACCTTGTGTCTTATCCACATCTTTTTATTCCCTTTCATGCAAGCTTACAAAGGCCATTAAGTCTTCCCCATGGCTTCAATGGGTCTTAGTTATAAAAGATTCTAAAAGACCCTTTCGAATTCCGGAATTCAAGGGGGGAGCCTTCCAAAAACTACTTTGATGAATGCTGCAAGGGAGCGACGGTGGAATTCTAAGGAGAAGTTGTAAAGCTTCTTCTACGTCTGAAGGACTACAATTGCGATACCTCCTAAGAAATTCCAAGGCGTAGCCGCGGGAGGGTCATCTCCCGGTATCCATGTGGATATCTCACCCCAAAACCAGGTTTTTCTCCTTGGCTTTAATTTGGTTTTAAGTCGATCTTGCAAAGAGAAATTGTTAAGGATAGAATATATTTGTTCGAGTTATTAGTAACGAAGGAGTTTAGCTTATGAATGATAATGTATAGAACTTAGTTTTCTTCAAATTGCATCAAGCATTATAAATTACGAGCAAGTTTATCCATTTACTATAGTAGTATATTTTAGTTAAATCCTAAGGTGTAGAAATTATATCTTACACCATTAGTCTTATTCCTTTCGCAACGAATCATTGTAAATGGTTAAATTCATGAAAGGTTTCTTTCGATGCTCAAATTACTAGGAAGTTATCTTTGCAAATTGCCCATCTTAGCAAGGCAAATGTTGTTATTTGGCATGAGTTCATCTGTAAGGAAAACAAAAGTTAAAATTAAACTGTATTGACTGGAAAGTAAATCGTCACAAGGATAGCAAAAACCGTGACGAGACGATTAATATTACCTTCCAAAAGATAACTAAACCAATCTAAATATAGAAACATTCATACCCTAAGCACTTGACTACTTTCCTTACTGTAGGGACAATAAATTCGTAAAAATAAGGAACTAGA
Organism: Lygodium microphyllum; assembly: GCF_053477565.2. NCBI lineage: Eukaryota > Viridiplantae > Streptophyta > Polypodiopsida > Schizaeales > Lygodiaceae > Lygodium > Lygodium microphyllum. The sequence continues at coordinate 32,203,430 of NC_141143.1, read as the reverse complement.
GTTTGTCCCTAAGGTTCTTAAAAGGAGAAACCCTAGGCCTGACATACGTCTAGCTTAAAGGATCTAAATAGATTATTCCATTGCAGGATTTGCACAAAAAGCACGAAATCATTTAGTTTTGTGATTGAATCACAAGGAGAAAGGGAAAAAAAAACCCTCATCAAGGATGGTAGATCCCTACGCAAGTTATCTTGCAAAAGGACGTATTTTTGGATATCCTTCTAAATAAGGACAGTTGTAAACCTGAAACTAGCATATCTAAGGAACTTTAGGGTTAACCAAGCTGGGTATGCCCTATACCGAAATGTAAAAGATCTTGTCAATTTACAAGACACCTTGGGAACGAGTGTTGATACACTCGAAAAGGAAAGAACACTTCCTTAGCAGTTTGCCAAACAACTCGGGTGATTAATGAAAACGTTTGTGCTTGCTAGAGATTTTAGGGCTCTGTTTAAATTATGAATTACAAATTAAATGAGTACCTATGCTTCAGGTTGAAGGCCTGAAGGGAGAGGCAGCTTCAGTTACCCCCGACTGCCTGCCTGACCCTAACCAAGGGGGTTGTTGACCGCGTCGGCAACGTGGACTGAACCCGCCGCGAGAGGTCTCTCCATTGAGCTCTACTGGGAGTAGGAGGACGCTTGGGTGCTAGGGGGGGCTCTAGCCGTAAATCCCTCGCCTTTCGGGTCATGCACAAGAGGCTAACATGACTCAGGATTCGATCTCGAGGCCCACATACTAGTTTACAGGCGGAAGCTTGGAATAGTGATACTTGGGAATCACTGGATAGCCTTCGGGCGGATTGTAGACAAGCCTACGGGCGGAACTCCTTGTATTTCAATGATAAAATGATGAAATGTAAAAAAAAAAGAACTTGCTTGATATTGTTTTTCTATGTCACGTGATAAGATTACGTGAAGGAACCAGTGATTAACACGGTTAATTAAAGAAGCTGATTGTTATATGTCAAATTAATATGTTAGATAATTACATAACTAAAACAAACCCAGGAAAGTGTAGAGGATGGTCCATGGGTCCTATGGTTGGGTGGTCCCGATTAGCCGGTAACTTTTCTCAAAAATCTCGAAGAACAGCGGAATGATCATCATCATCAAAACGAATAACGAGAACGATAACCTAGGGTTACGTCTTACCCGATTTACGTTGTTTTAGGGGAACAGAACAGGACTATGCCTTATGGCAAAGAGGTTGAGCCTTGCATCCCTCTCGTTTCCCATTCTCCTTGAACCAAGTACAGTGTGAATCCGCTTCGGACCTGACGTTTCTGCATAAAGTAGTTCGCTCGGGTCTGACGCTAGTTGCTATTAGCTAATGACCCATCAGGAAAACCCTAATTCTGGTTGATCTTAAGTGAGAACGGCCAGGATACTTCCACTACGTGGCAGACGCGGGAAGGCCTAGATCGCAAAACCCGTAACATTCTATGGGAGTGCCGAGTGGAGTTTTCTAGACATCCTTTCCGATGGACTGCTAAGACGTGTCTTGAATGATACTAGTGGACACGTTACAGGAATGGGCTTCGTCAATGGAGTTGTTGAAGTAGAAGTAGAGCCCGATCTTAGTCGTGTTCACTCTCTTTGAGCAATCGTGTTAACTACTTCAGTAACATCTGTCCATGCAGTTTTGACTGTTTTGGAGGTAGCATCCTTTAGGCGATCAGCAAGCTTCTCTTGCAGGATGGGATCTGCAGCCTTAAGGAATAATTCAATCTTATGACCTTCCATACTTTGTTGGTGGTCTTCATTATCAACTTGTCCAAATTTACTTTCAAATTCATGGTATAGAGCTGTTGCAGCTAATCCTTTGTTGGGTGTCTCAACCCAATCACCGAAACTTTTCTTCGTCATAAGGCTAGAGTCTTCTAAGAATAATTTTTCGCATAGGGATTTTTTGAATGTAGCCTAGTTTGCATCTTACTAAAAAAGATCATGGATTCTCGCTTGAAGACCATGCTTGGCTAGTTTGGCAAAATAACGACTCCATGGATGTTGTGGTACACCAAAGAAGAGCATTTTTTTAACATACAAACAAATGAAAACAGTGACTTTTGACCATTAAATTTTTTTAATTCTCACCCAACTTCTTCTAGGGCCCTAATAGTTGCAGAGTCAATCTTCTCTTCATCTTGACTTTGTTGTTGTTGTTGTAACATTTGGGTTTGTTGTTGCTGAGTCTATTGTAGAATCCACACCAACTGATATAGAGTATCTCCTGAAGAATCCCCCATCTTAAAGTTTTCTTGCAACTGACCTTCACATCGGGTTCACCAATGTCGCAATGCTTTGGGTTGAAGGTCACACATAGGGGTTTGGTAGGAAAACTAGTCAAGATAGATGGAGACATGTCTTCAAGAGATAGGTAGATACAAGTGAATGTTTGTGGGTTTGAGAGGAACTTCACAACCTTCACTTCACCATTTACTTTGATTTATCTTAGAAAAAGAGATTTATACATAAGAAGGTTGAATAAATTGGTTAAGAGCTTGAAACTTATGATCACAAAGATGGATGAATTGTAAATAGGAGTACAACTTTAATTTATACAAGAAGAGTCTTGCCCTTCCTTGCATATAAATATAGCTGCCTATTTCAACCTAAGTATGAAGAATTTCTTGAAAAGATACATTCTCTTTTCAATTGATTAGTATAATGAAGATAGTAGATTAAGAAGAAGACTGCCTATATCATCCTTTGAATGAATCAAGGTTATAGAACTAGCATCACTGTTGTTGGGATTTCATTAAAAGATCATGAGTTTAATGACTTAGATCAATGTAACTTGAATTCAAAAGCTGCATAAAAGATTCAGTTTATGGATTGACTATTATGGACAACCTAATTCCAAAGCATGGCAAGAAACCACCAAAAGTCTTCTTTTGAATCCTCCCTTGAATGAAGAGGAATTAGAATACTATTTAGAGGAAATTACAAGTCTAGTTTGTACTTGAAATGATTGTAGATGAAGAAGAATCTATGTTTATAGGTTTTAGCCTTGAAATACCCTATTTTAGGCTTAGAAGAAGAGACCAAAAGTATCACATAACAATGCCAAAAGATGTCTTTGAAACTTCCTTACAAAGAGTATAACTTGTAGTCACTCATATGAACCAAGAACAACCCAAGTTCTAACAAGATTAAAGAAGTGGATCACAAATAAAGCTTCATCCCATAAATACCCTGTTTTAGGTTGCTAAGAATATTCCAAGATGACACAAATAATCTCCCAAAGAGTATCTACAATTCCCTTTCAAGGCAAGAGTGTTTTGATATAGTAATTACAAGTGAAAGTAGAGTATGTCCTTTTCATAAGCCAAGAGAATAGAAGTGGAGCATTAGTGTGACAAGAATCAGCCCACAAAGAGAGTAATGGGTTGCATATAACAGTTTAAATTAGAGCTTTATGTTTCCCAAAATCTCCTATTGATAGAGAAGAGAGTTTACATCAAGAGATAGGTGCATAAGGTGGTGCCCTTCTCATTTTCTTCACAAGTGCATGTACCTCTTGAACCATGCAAGAGATGCTTTGTAAAATAGAAATATAGTCCATTAAATAGCATTCTTGGGCCTTCTAGTTCAGCCCAGAAGTCTTGATAAGAAAGATCAAGAGTGGAACAAGAGGCTCACTTGAAAGGAGAGAGTTGTTACTCCATAGATATAGGCACAAAAAATGTTCAAAGCTTCCTTCTTTCTTCTTACATGAGCATGAATAATCCCTAAATGGGTTGCTGCCCTCCTTTTTATACATATTTACCCTTTTTTACTCAGCCAAGAGTGGCCTTCCATTTTTGTCAATGCATGGGAAGGGAGATACTTACAGTTCAAGCGGAGTCTTCTGAAGTTGCTTGTGGTTGCATGGCTTGGGCTTCCCCTTTTTGTGGTGGCTAGGACACCTGTCTTCCTCCTCCTTCCATGGTGCCTTGTTCTGAGCTTGAAGATGCTTGCAAAATGTGGTGCAAAAAATGGATGCCCCATGTAGTTCAAATGCTCCACAATAAGTCCACATAAGCAAGGCTAATGTAAACAAAATGTCCCACACTTAGTCAACTTAGACAACTCCATCTTCTTTGTGACTTTGCTTGTGAGTACACTTAAAATCTTGAATATCATAAGTACGCAACCACATCATTGGCTTCTAGAAAATATAATATAGGGGAACCTACCAAGTCATGTGCTCATGACCATATTTCTCTTGTTTAATGTTCCATGACTTACAGAACTTGTAGCAACTTCATGTAAGCAATGCAAGGAAGGTTAAGAGTAAGTAACCAAAATCAAATCATCTTGTTAAGGACCCATAATAAATTTATTGTATTTTAAGGTAGAGAGTCCCCATATTTATTACACCATGGCTTATACCGGTGGACTTAAGTTTTTAAAACTTATTGCGATGTCAAGTGTTTTTCTGAAAACTAAAAAACCTTAGTCACACTATAGTTAGGTTTGATTTTTGCTAGCTTAGTTATTTGCGTGACAGTTTGTTTTGTTATTTTGGATTTCTTGTGCTTGTTTAGCCTAGGATTTGCTTCTATCATTTTGTTTGATCTGTTGAGTATGAAACTTGATAGCCTTGGTCGAGCTTGGTATTCATTTTGGACAAGTTGATGCTCGAGTTTTCTATTAGCTATCGAACATTGAGGAGTTAGGTATGTATTCTTGTTGAGACTTTTGCACATCACGGGGATAATGGGTTCACGAGCACTTCATGTTGCACTTCTTGATGCACTACACTCGGGGTTCGTCTCCTGTTCTTATCAAATACTTCCATGCCATGGATTGGGATTAAGCACGTTTTGCACCATCATTGAGAACTAGCACGTCATGAGGTCTGCTGCAACTATATGCAGTAAATTTTAGATGCACAAGCACATGAGAGAGCACCTGTCATTGAGCACGCAGATTTCTTGCACGCACTATTTGGGATGTTCATCACAAAGTTAGGAATCTTTGGTTGAGTGTGTAAGGTGGTTGGGTGAGTTAGAGGGTCATGTGAAGGCCACCATCAATTGTGAGATGGGTTTTTCATATCTGATCAACATCTTGAGGACCATCATTTTCTTGAGAGATTGTGAGAATTGGATGGGAGGAGCGGATTATGTTATATTTTTTTGAAGAGCGTTGTTGAGAGGTAAGGATAAGGATTTAAATAAACAAGGAATTTTGTTTGCATTTTGCATGATGCACGATCACATGTAGATAGACTAGGCACAATTTCTTCAATGCATTCATTATTATTCTATGTAGCATTGTTTGAATGGTAGCATGTCATGGATTCGATCAATTGTATGTTTTCTCAAATCATGTATGATTGTGCACAATGTCCTCTTTCATAGCATATTCCTGCTAGGGAACACTACATCTTTAAAAAAAATAGGTTCATATCCAGAGAATATTTATTTTGAAGACTCAAGGATCAAAGGAAAAGGTCGTACTTTTTACATCGTCATGGAGTATTTCTTGAAGAAAAAGAGGACACATGTACTGAAAGTGTGTGCAATTATAAGGATAATAGGCCAAGGAAGGGAATAAGTCATCCAGGATAAAAGATGGAGAAAAATGATGTGATTTACGAATATTAGTAGTTTTGTACATTTTTTATGGATTTTTGTAATTATTTCCGTGTTGGCTTATTGACCAGATGTGTTTTGATTATTTGGAGTACCCGAACAACTATATTCGGAGTTCAAATGATGAAGCTATGATCCAAACAAGTTGCAAACATGCATATGACAAAAAAACAAAAATAATGAAAAGCAGTAGAAAAGCAAAAGCCAAAAGGTGAAAGCAAAAAGCCTAATGTGTGTGAGTGTGGATAGAAAACTATATAAGGAGATGAGAATGGAGAGTTAAGGGCCTTCCCCTTAGAATCTTCTTGTCATCTTGTGAGAGATGTGAGAGGAGGGTCGCATGCGAGAGGATACTCTTGGACATGCTAATTTCAAAGTTGAAGAATCTAGACTTTGTGGTGTTGAGTGTCGGCTCAAGGTTGTTAAGGTAGGAGAATATATTTCACTTGGTTTGTTGTCAAATTTTTGGTATTTTCATTGTGTGGTTGTGTGATGCTCTACCTGAATTTGGGCTTGAATTGTCTTGAGCTACAAGAGGCATTGTTTATTGTTTTGTTTTCATGTGTGGCTTGTGGTGTATCGTCGAATATTTGAATGTTTTAAGTTGTATTTTGCATCCGAAAAAGTCAATTATCCCAACCGGCACTCCTTAACACCTCATTATCGGATTGTGAGTGAGGCTTGCTTCACCACTTGCGTAACATCTCTTTTTCGGTGGCCCCACTGAGGAGTGCCAAAACTGACATTCTTGTTTTTTTTAATGTGATTTTGTTTTGAATTCTTGTGATTGTTGAAAATGGCTAATGAATTTCCTGAGTTCCATGGTAATCATACTGAAGATCACGAAAGATTTTTAGAAAAAATAGAGCTGTGTTGTTTGATAAAGAGAGTGACTAATCTTGAGGATAAACTCCAGATTTTTAGATATCAATTGCAGGGAGAAGCACAAAATTGGTTGCTTGACTTAGAGAGAAGCTTGAAATTTAGGAGACAAAATTTGGACTTTGAGACCATTAAAAATGCATTTCTATCTAGGTTTAAAAAAAGAGAAAGTCAATGTGAGATATGGGCAAAAATAGAAACTTGTGTTCAAAAAGATGATCAGTGTGTTGAGGATTTTGCTAGGGAGTTTGAAAGATTGTGGAATTGATGGAGTTTAGCATGGTTAGAAGGTGAGATAGTCCTTGTTATGTTGAAGATAATGCATTTTGTAAATGGGTTGCAATTAGAAGATTGGAGAGTGAAATTAGAGGTTAAAAACCCTAAGACTTTTGAGGAAGCGGTGAAGATAGCTCAATATCAAGAGAGGAAGACCAAAAGAAAAAAAGAGTTGGGGTTTGATGAACCAAGGGAAAGGTTGAGTTCAAGGCGAGTTGAGAGAAAAGTTTTTGAGGAGAAGAGAGTTGGTTATGCCTATCCTGAGAGAGGTATATTATATTCTCTATTTAGGAGAGATGAGTTGACTTGTGAGAAATCAATTGAAGTATATTATTTTTGTGAGACATATAATTTCTATTTTCCTCCTTATTTTCCCTATTTTCTTGATTTATTTGGTAATAAAATTTGCTATTTTTTATTTTTCTTATTCCAATCACTTCAACATACTAACATTCAATTTATCTTCCATTTTTCCCCCATGGGAACACCTTTTACCCACCCGAAATGGAAAAACTACCATTTTACCGGTTAAAAACCGCATTTCGAGTTTACGAGAATTAAATAGAGCATGTAAATCATTGAAAAATCAAAATTTTATGATACACAGCAATTAATCATCATGCAACTAGCACACAAACAGATTTTCATCCAATAAGAACATAAGTATAATCATAAACTATAAAAAATCCTTCATTTTCTTCATAAAAATGGCCATACTGTGTTTTTACAAAACCTGAGACGCATTGAATGATTGTATAACCAGTAGACGGAGCCTCCATTGCTCTCAATCCAATGCTGCACATCAATCTTTAGCATCTCCATCAATCTCCATCATCGGTTCCTTCAATCCCCTTCCCGGTTCCTCCTTCAAGATGGTGCACATGAACAGCCCATAGAGGGGAGAGAGAGGGAGGAGAGAGAAAGACTAGATTCTGGTCTCTTCATCCAAACAGCCATATCCCGCAGGAAGGGCGGCGATAGAGTTAGACAACAGGGAGAAGTTGATGGCCAGTCTCTGTTCCATGGGGTACTTGCAGTCCACAATCATGATTTGGGGGGGGGGATGGCGCATTTTTCGGTGCTTGTTGCCCCACACCATGCTCACGCTTTCTCCACGAAAAATTTTGAGGGGAGGGGTGGGTGGGGGGGGGAGTTAAAGTCCCCAAAGGGCACCCCCCTTTTGGTCTTAAGTTTTGCCCACCTCTTCAAATATTGGCTAATTTTTAGCCTCTTCCTCGTCTGGACTCCGTTTTAGCCTCTAAAATATCTTGTGCATCCATCTTGACATCTCGCACTGACTGGCAGCTCCCGGAATCCCGTAGGGCAGTCGAAAAAATTATCAAAAATACAAAAGTGTCGCTCGGGCGCCTTTTAAAAGTCGTCTTTCACTTAGTGCTTAAAATCGTCCTAGCTGCAACTGCCGCCTTCGATGTTAAATATTTTTCCCCTAGATTCTAGATTTTTTGGCAAATTTTAGGCATATCTTGGGCTCAAAACTCCGCTCTCAGCAAGGCATAGTGGCCTACAATTAGGAAAATAAGCTAGAAGCTTACGACAGAATATAGAAATGCGGGAGATCCAGTGAGCCTTAGCAAACAGAAATCAATCGACACTTGATGTGGAGAGAGAGTGAGAGCACTAGAAGGAGACCTTACACTGAGGGAGATTCTTATGAAGTGATTGCTGGACAACACCTCCATAGAGTAGAGCACAGCAGCACTTGCGACCTCATTGCTCACGTGGCTTGGAGTTGACAAGGGTTGAAAGAGCCACTTGAAAATCCCTGTCATTGCTAATTAGCTAGACAAAACAACAATCCCTACAGCTTCTAGAGCAATTCAAGAAGGTCTGTAAGGCCAATGAGCTCATCAATATCACCCAGCACTTGTAGGTCTATGCGTAGGTGATAAGGAAAGGACTTCATACACTATCTTAGATGTCCTAGAACGTAACAACTTCAATCATCTCAAGAACCTCTTTCTTAAGAGATTCTCGGAGGTGGGGTACTCAAATAACCTAATCATATGGCTCATGAACGTGGAGCAAAGAGATAAGGAGGATATCAAGGATTATGTGACCCATGTGAGGAGTCTCTTTAAGAGAATCTTGACAAACAAACAACCTAGGGAAAGAGCAGTGTCCACGATCTTCATCAATAGATTACTAAGTGAGGAACTCTAGAAGGCCTTGGTAGGCAACTCAAGCTTGTAGCGAGATGCGCTAACTAGGGTCTTTAAAGAGGCCATTTGAGTAGATGACCAATTGAAGAAGAGGAGTTCCAAGATCTCAAACCAAGACAAGGCTAGATCTAGATCCTCAGAAAAGGGCAACCACATTCATTGAATGGCCAACCCCAAAATAATTAGGATAAGGAAAAGAGCATTGATCAGAACCAGGAGCTTGCAGAGATGAAGATGGAGATAGCAAGGCTACAAGAAATGGTGAGACCAATGTGCCCACAAGTCCAATGCATGTATTGTGGCAGAAACCATGTGTGCCAGTCGAGTGTCATAACCCTAGGTCTTGACCTTATGCCAATTGCGGTAGGTTCGGTAATGATGCCATGCATTTTAGACTACTGAGATGATGGCCATACTCGCAACCTTACAACCAGCCTTAGCTAGGGAATAGACCACCAAATGTTTTTGGGAGGGGAGCCCCATTGGCTCTCCCATCACCTAATGATGCTAAACCGGCAATACCTAGGATGGAAATAAGTCACCTAAACCTTTCATAACCCATCTAGTGAGCGACGCTCCATTCCACTATGTGGAGGAGCCGAATGACAGCGAGCCCTATGTGAACCCTTATGTCTCATATGATGAAGAAGGCAATCCAATCCTCATGGATTATTGACCAATGCGGGTGATGGCACTAGGTATAGGTAGAGGCTTAGGGGGCAGGCGCAAGAACTGATGGAATTGTGGTCATCCAGGACACATCTCCTCACGCTACCCCGAAGGGAGCAAGCTAGTTGAGAAAAGGCCAATCTTAGATGCCCAGAGTGTGGAATCACTCACTTGTTTGCCGAATACCCATGCCCTAGATGAAAGATACCCTTTAGTTTGGGGAATGAGCCATCAATAGCATTAGGGTTGTTTGGAGTTGAGACATTTTATGGAGAGGAAACACCTATCGCGTTACACATCATGACTTGGGCACAGATGATGCAGGCATGCATATCATTGCCTAGACCTAGTAATCTAGACGTAGCCTTAATAGGAAAAAAGAGCCATAGGCAAAGGAAGAAGAGGACAGAGAAAAAGATTATGCTTAAAATGGAGGGTGCTACAACAATGCCCATAGGAAAGAAAGTCACCGATGCAGAGGCAAAGACATCCACTCCAAGGACAGCTGAGAAGGGGAGTGCTCGATTGGGGGAGTATCCCAACCCAAAATCCCATCTTGAAGCCATACAAAGGTCAAGGAGTGGGTGAAAGAGGCCCAAGAACACCTTAAGGATGCTAAGACCATCTCAGAGGATGAGATTGAAGTTCAAGCTCATCAGATTCGCCTCAATGACCAAAGTCAAAAGGCATGTCTACACCAAAAGCAGTGCCTCTTAAACGAAGTTTAAATGCTACAAGCAAGCAAACTAGTCAAGGCCATTGACCAAGGAACACTGGACTAGAAGAAGAGCAAGCAGCTAGCAATCTTCTTACAATGCTAGTGACCACCCCAGTGACTCTAAGCTTAGGAGATCTGCTTAGGCAACATCATCTTATGCTATGGAAAGAACTGAAGTAGTGGGTTGAAGGACCAATGGAGCAAGGGGCAACTAACCTATATGATCATGACACAGTAACTCAGATACCAAGTTTGACGCTACACTTATTGCCCAAGTCTTTATACGATGTTAATGCTTTTTGGAAGGACACAGAGATGCATGCAGTCCTAGCATTAGGAGATGCCGCATGAAAATAAATTGCGGACACGGGGGCAAGAGTCAGTGTGCTTAGCCATGCAGTACTCCAAGCTTGGGTTATCCCCACCATTTGAGAATGCTAGGTTTAATGCTACACTGGCCAATGGAATGAAAGTTTGGCCATTCAGAGTGTTGAAGAATTGGCCATTGAAGAAGATCACATGTGTCCAGTTTTTTGTGAACTTAATTGTCATGAAGGGAGTGGATTATAACATCTTATTAGGCTGACCCTAGAGGCTCAATGCACGAGTCATAGAAGACTGAGGCAACAGTTTGATCTTACTAGGCAACCAAATCAAAGCAGTAAGGGTAGAGATGGATACTTGGAAGACTACTCCAGTCAAGTTAGATGCCATCTCAGCCATGTTGAAGGGTGATACGCAAGTTAGGAAATTGTACGGGCCACTCACCAAGTATATCCCTTGTCATGAGGATGAGTGAGATTGGATGCATGTGTTGGCCACAATTGATCTACCATTCTTGGATAGTGAGGATTACGAGCAAGTTGCTAAGGCAATTAGTAAGCCTAGTAACACATCCCTGGTATCAATCTGCATGATGGCAAGGAGCTCGCATAGACAACCCAAGCTTGTCAAGGTACGAGTGGCCAACATCATAGAAATTGAAGATGAAGATGAGAAAGTGGTGGCATCTACCTACCTATGCATATCATTGAGATTGCCTAGAAGACACATGTCTTTGATGCACTCATTGACGAGGGAGCTGACTCTAACATCCTTATGCATGATCATTGGACCCTCATTGGTCAGCCCCAACTGTAGCCTACCAACACTAAACTCGATCCATTTGGAGGACAATCCTACTCATTGCTGGGAAAGTGCAAAATAACAGTCTCTATCGAGACTGAAAGTTACCTATGATCTTCTATGTGATGCCTTACCTACCTATGATCTTCTATGTAATGCATTACACTAAGATTGATATTAAGGAATCATTGCTAGGACATGCATTCAAGAAAAAATCACACTGCAATATCGACTACTATGACTCACAACGCATTCACCTTGCCATTAGCAATGTTTGGATAGTGATGGCTTTCACAAAGGGTAGCACAACTCTATCAAATCTTGCAATGCCACCAATGGCAGAACCTAATGCAAGACCTAAGGAGGGGTTTTGTAAATTGACTCATCCTGCAAAGAAGACAAGTTAAATGCATCAACCTAAAGGAGACACGTCCAAGACCACTGAGCAAGGGCTCAAATGAGTGCCCAAACAACAACCATAGAAGCTACCCAAAAGCCAACCCTCATGAACTCATGACCACAGAATATCACATCCTAGTCCTAAAAGGAAAAGCTCCCGCTACCGAAGTAGACCTCAAACCCTCCTATAAGCGTAAATATATCCTTATGATGGTCATGGACCTAGCCACGAATACGCAAGATGATTTAGTCACCTACATCAGATGCTTGGATGCCATGTTTGCCATGCTAGCCAAGAACTATGAATGGCTGGGACTTAGGCCTCCTAGATAAGACATTAGCAATGGAAGTGTGATCCTTGCCATGCACTTGGGAGAACTATGAGTTTGTATTTGTCAAGATTTTTGAGGTAGCCAAGGAATTTATTGGCAATGAGATCTCGCAAAATTACATCATATTGCAAGAGAAAAGTCGTTGCTATAGGCCAAGAGCTAGAAGAGCTAATAAAGCTAGTTGACTCTGACTCCTCCTTCTTGAGGAAATGATATACTCTCCAACTTCAATGGGAGCAAGAGGGCTACCAAATGATGATCAATGTTGAGCAACGATGTGCCATCAAAACCTAGAGTATGACCCCACTTATCTAGCTCTAATCTCCTATAGGGTGTTGACCACCATTCGTAATCAACCCATGGAAGAGCACCTCTTGGCCCACCCATATTTAGATCGAATTCTCACTTTGAGGAGAAGTTACACATTGCTAGTTGAATCTACTTCGGTGACTTTCTCATGGATGTTCTCACCTACATCACTCAAGTAGGCACCTGTCCTTTTGACATGATCGCTATGCTAATCTAGAATACAATTTGAACTTTAGTGCTTGGCTCATGCAAAAGTAAAACACCCAATGCACGTGTTGAATGCCCTTGCCCCTTTAAACCTTAATCCTAGGTAGGATTCTTCTCAATTTCAAAGGGGAGGGGGTAAGGTAAAGCAAACATGTAAGATGAATGTAAGACATGTAATATGAATGAAACCAAAAGCAAAAAAGAATGAACAAAAATCAAATCACCTTATGAGAGGAAAAGTAACAACAATTTTTGTGAGAAATCATGGACTATTTAAGAGAAATTTTCTCTTTCTTTAATTGAGAATTTTAGTTTCCATAAGCATTTCTTCCATTGCCTACATGTCTTTCTACAAAAATGATATGAAGAATACCAATGGTGAACTATGGTATTATGATAGGTACCTATAATGGCAAGTTAGAGAAAAGCATCAAACTTCCATTCTCAGAGGAGGAGTAGGCAAAGTACGCCTTTCGTTGGAAACAAGGACTTATAATCAATTCAAATTTAGGCATATCCTGAATTTGGAAGATATAGTCATGGAGGAGCCAGCCCATCAAGCAATTGATGAAGCACTGCAAGTTGCAGAAGTACGTGGAGAAGGTGGGCCAGTTGTTGACTTCCAGAAGTGCACAAATTTCCTTCAAACCTTAACAACAACCGCGGCACCATCATGACACATCTAGAGAATGAATCCCACCAAGTAAAAATCAAGTTGAGCCCTGAGTTGGTGCATAAAGCAAAGGGCCTACCCAACAAAGTGGCAAGATAGCCAAAACGAGATGTGTACGACATGTTGGGAATGGAAAAAGTGATAGTCCACACCAATGGCAGCATCAACCTAGTTGATATCCCTGACCCTCAAGTCCAAATTCAGGCCAAAATGATGCATGCCCTATTATCTAGCCAAAGATACAATGCATTGATGAACAGAATTAATGTGTCAATGCTCAAGAGCATTGTTGTCCAATCCTTCAATGAGATAAACATAAATGGCTTCATGAGGAAGATGATAGAAACATCAGCAAAAGCATTGGCCACCAGTGGAAGGCCCACGGGGAGAGAGTCCCAAACCTCCAAAGCTAGGAAGTCATCATCTCAAAGGCCTCTACCATTGGCTTTGGAGGGGTCTTGACGGCCATCATAAGAGAGGAACCCAGGAAAGCAAAAATAGTCGGTGAGACACCAGACAGATTCCCTCCGCGCCAAGGATAGTAGGAGCAGTCTAGCAAAAGGAATGTGAGTGAGGAAGAAAGAGAGAGAAGCACAATCTAGCCAAGGAAGGGCCAAGAAATCAAAGAGACTTCGCAAAAGAAGGCCAAAGAAGAGAGTGGGAAGAAATAAAAAGTAGACCTACACGGACCCCAAAGTAAGTCCAAAACCACAAAAGAACAAAGAAAGAGAAAAGAAGGGACGAGGCAAAGAGAATAAAAGAGGAATCTAGGAAAGTTGAGGAGGAGAGAAAGAGATGAGATGAGGAGGAAGACACAGAGCTCAGGGAGAAAGAGAAAGAAGACATAGCCCTGGTCATCCGCCTCTCAGTAGAGCAACCTTCAAAAGGTACGAAGAGATGGCTACCATGAGTCCACCCAGACACGAAGGTCCAAGCACTAGCTCCAAAGCACTCAAAATCCTACCCCCTCCAATAACCGAGGATAATAGCAAGGGGCTACTCAACCCCATCTCGCTCGTCCCAAGTCTCCTCTACCATAGTGGATGCTAACAATCTTGTGGCTTGGGTGTAGTTCCTAGTCAATAAAGAGGCAACTCAAGGCACAAGTGCAAGAACCCCTATGATGGGAGCAAAAAGACACGCAATTGTGGATGTGGAATCGAGACAAGACTCCAAAAGGTAGAAGATAGAAGCATCTATAACCACTAGTCCCACTGCACTGCTATTGTCGCACGAGATTTGCGCGGGGGTTCATGAAAGTTGCTTGCTGCAGGGACGATTTGAGATGGGAGAATTCAACATTAAAAAATTAAACATAAGAGTTTAGTTTCAATTCTAATGCGAAAAAAAAATCTTGAATTATGATATAGGAAAAATACTCAAAAGACTTTGGATTTGATCACAAGAGTTTTGGGAAAAAAAAGTTGAAATCTCGAACTGAGAGAGAAGAGAAGAAGGTGGAATATCATGATTTATGGAAAGATCTTCAAGGAAGGCCAGAAGCATCAAGCTCGACCCAAGGCACTCTTGATAAATGATTCGTGATGGAAAATTTGATGTAGACGAGGGCTTCAAGCACATCCTCAAGCCTTCTCTTCAAAATTCGATGACAGTCTTCAAAGAAGGCGAGGGATTCAAGCTCAACCTCAAGCCTTGCACACACTTGTTTTTTATGATGATCCTAAGGTTTTCATAGTTCTTCCTTTATAGTTTTTCTCCACTCCCTCTCATGTATGCTTTTTGGCTATTCAAATAAATCTAAGGTGTTATTTTAAGTGTTAGCTTTTCTTTTCCCACAAAAGAAGCATTAATGCATATTAAGCTTTTAGCTTTTCTTCATTACGTAAAAAGCTTTTTGCCATCGTTAATTCCTTCTAATGACAAAAACAGTTTTTTTCATAATATGATGACCGTTAATTCCTTCCAATGCCAAGCACATAAACTTCTCCACATATTCGGAAACAGTCAATAATACAGGAAACGTGTGAGGATAAGGATTTGTGCTACTACTTTTTATTGCTCCTAATGTCTTTGTTCTATTCTCATAATAAACCCATGGATCCATATCATCCTCATCTTCCTCTGTCTATTGTGCCATTGTCACCTTCGTCATCATCATCATCATCTTGCAATTACTATTATTATTATTATTATTCTTCTTCTTCTTTTGTGCCTTGATATGGTCTCTTCAATGTTTCTTTCGTAGCTTTCAGCCATGTAAGAACACCATATTGGGGAATATGGGAATTTCCCATAAGTTTGAGACACGTGGTCAAATCGTTGGATTTGTCATAACTTGAACAGCATAACTCCAAATCAAGTGCTCTATAGCTCAATAGATTCCATTTTTCAAGTGCTTTCCAATGATAGGTCATATCATATGGTTTTGAGAAACTTATGGGTATGTTATCCAAGTGCCACCTTTTTATTATTCAAAAATTAGGAATTGGGAGATTCCCAAACTCACTAATATTGTGTTCAAGGGGGCTGTTGTACTGATTATCCATGGCACCCTACTCAACACAACCATCCTTCCTTCTAGAAGCACTTTTCAAGGCCGCTTATTCATCATCTTGCCCCTCATCCTCCTCATCATGAGCATCATCGTCATCATCCTCCTGGTTATGGCAATTAGACTCTCTGATCATGTTGATACAGGTCTTCCGCCTTCTCACTAGTATGTAAAAGTGAACATGGCCTTCATCATTCTCCTTGTCAAAACTTAATGGCCCCATTGAGATCTCAATCTTGTGCACACTTGCAGCCACTTATTTTCCTCGTTCTGATCTCCTGCTCACATAGTGGCGACTGTTGCTTCTATTTCTTGTTTTGTAGTTGCGGCTTCTTCTTAGACAGGTTGCAGGACATTTGATCCTTCTTCCACTACTGTAGCTTCCTTCCTTCCCAAGCTACTGCTATGACACTCCCCTTCTAATGGTCATGGCCTCTTCATGAAGCTTCAAGCTCAGTTGTTCCCTTTCTCGATTGCTTAGCTTTCCCTGTATTTGATTCCTTCTTGTTTGATGCCAATTTGGTTTCTTTGACTGAAGTTATAGCAGTAATCTGTGTAGGAGATTCCTTGTCTTCCTCCTTTTTTTTCTCATCCATACTAACCACTTCTACCTTGCCCCATATCTGAAAGCATCTGATCATTATCTTTTCTGTGTTTGAAAAGTTTTTGAATATCCTTTGCCCTTTCTACATGATATTGTAAGTTGTTCTCATTTTTCTTATCTTTTCAAACAATTGGTCATATTCATAGGTACAATCCAAGCCTCCATGTGATGGGGCATACAATAATGCCACCTTCAACTTTGACACCACCGTGAATAGAGAAAAAGTGATGAGTTTCTTCTCAATTAAGGAAGCACAAAGAGTCCTGATTATGTATAGTCTTTGCAGGAGTAGAGAGAGATGGAGCCGTTGTTTATGTTAGCTTATGTTTGTCTTTCTAAATTGCAGTGGGTAGCTTCAACTTACATGGCCATCTTAAGCCTATGAAAAACTTTTCCAAGAAGATAATGCTATGATATATAAAAGATAGAGGGATACTGGTCACAACACAACAAGTCTCCTCCTTCTCCACAAAGAATGCAAGTGTCAGATGTAGTAATGCTCCATTGAAATGTCCATGATATGAGTGGTTAACTTTTAACTTTCATAGACTGCTAAATGTTGAACCAATTTTACTTTTGAAGAGACATATCATCTACACTGGCAACATTCGAATTTCAAATCACATAGGAAAATTCCATGATATTTTCCTTGGATCCTTGAGTCTTCAAAATCAATACCTTCATATGAACCTATTTTTCCATGCAATGTGCCCTATAAAGAATATTCTTCAGAAGAGAATTTTGTGTCCAATAATTTATGAGGTTTGCAAATTAAAATTCATGCAATGCAATCACTCAAACAATGCTTCCACATAAAAAATAATGAATGCATTGAAGAAATTGTGCCTATCCTAACTACATGTGCTCGTACATCATGCAAATGCAAACAAAAAGACACACACAATAGAAAATAAATTCCTAATGATGCTGACTAATGAGATCAAAATCTTGGTGAGAAACTCCACCCTGAGGTTTGCAATGGTGGATGCGAAGTGTCATGACATTCGCTCCCTCTAAACCTACACATCCTCCGGATGGGCCACAGCTACCCATCCTCGTCACCACCAAGCTCGACGGTCAATGTGATCTCCTCATCTTCAATGAAAGCATCTGCAATATCCACATCTTCATCTTGATCATCTCCTAGCTCAATTCCATCATAAATCTCATCATCCAACTCCTCAGCTGCATAGGTTGCATCATCTCTTCTCTTGAATAATTTGATTCTCTTCCTTGCAATCGAAATCTGCAAGGCCATTGTCATGATGTTATGAGGACACAATGTGAAAAAGTATGAAATGCATCATCATCCGACTTTTTTATTGATCTAGAAATTCAATGTGATCTAAGCCATTAGTACTAGTGTGAGTTGCATGGATTATCCGAAAATACTAGATTTTTGGATAATTTTAGAATATTTTTTATATTATTTATTGTAAAAATCCAAAAAAGTTAGAAAACTCTTTTAGATTAGGATGATATGCAAAAAGCTAGTTTCTTTTTCAGCCAATTATGGGATTTTCACAAGAGGGACAGATTGACAAAATTGTGCGCATCGCAATCGTTGTAAATAAGCTGAAAACTACAGATTGAACCGAAAGAAGAAGGAGTGAACTGGGAGTTCCGTGATCAGGTGTCCTAAAGTTTTACCCCCCTTTCCGAGTAATTATTAAGAGAATTTGAAATTTGATTTGAGCAATTGCATCTTGCAGAACACCAAGCTCTTGCAAGTCAGAAATTTGAATTATTTCTACAGGAGGCAGCTGATCCTGAGCTTCAAGAGAAGCTTGATGATTTTTTGGAGGATGAGACTATTGTAAAATATTACATGGCGCAGCGAACAGAATCTGAGAGAGAGATAGAGAGTACACAACAGATAAGAGGAGAATCAGTAAATTCTTTAACTCCAAACAACTGATAGAAAGATGGCTCTGTCCACCCGTGCGCTTCCACTGTGTGAAGCTTAGATGGCAATCTAGACAGAAGATAGGTGAAGAGCTTAAGGCTAGCTAGAACAAAAACTCTGACTGGGTGAAAGATGAGTGAGAGATGGCTGTGAAGAGGTTTAGCTTTTATAGCCCGCGAAGGTCGTTAGGTCGGCGTGCTGACCGACCTACCATATGAGCCTCCACTAGTCGGCCAGGGAATATTCCCTTTACCATAATAGGGGCCCTTGGACCCCACAATAGGGGCCCCTTTTAACTCACTTACACCGCAACTCGATGCAATGCGCCTCGAGTTGCTACCAGCTTAACCACTATGTCTAACCCAAAGATTAGACCCACAACAATCACCTTTTTGCCATCCGATCACATAGACCTCATCTGATATACAAGTCAGGACTCAACCAATGTCCGGGCTCACATTTGGCTTATCCTCATAATGGGGGCCTTACAACTTTGAGCACCATGGATCATTGGTAGCACCTAATGAGGGTGGGGCATTGATCATATCTAACACCCCCCCTCAATGTCCACCCATAGGTGAACTATCTCTTCGGCCCAATGCCGAGTCTCTGAAGATGAACTTGAAGCAGATCCTTCGTAAGTGCTTTGGTGAAGATGTCTGCTCCATTCTCCTCTGTTGGACAGTAGACCAGTTCCACTATCCCATCCTCCGTCAAATCACGCACATAGTGATACTGGATCTCTATATGTTTGGTGCGTGCATGAAACACTGGATTTTTGGCAATGGCGATGCAACTTTGATTGTCACATCTCAGCACAGTTGGTTCTTCATCCTGCACTCCCATATGCCATAGAATCCTTCTCAACCATACGGCCTCACATGCAGCAAAACAAGCTGCCTTGTACTCTGCTTCGGTAGAAGACAATGCCACTGTTGGTTGCTTCTTACTAATCCAAGAGAAAATTCCTGAACCCAAAGAGAAACAATAACTAGAAACTGACTTCCTCGAATCAATGTCTCCTGCCCAATCTGAGTCACAGTTTCCCATAAGAGAAGTTCTGAAACTGTATGTGATACCATAGTCAAGAGTTTTCTTCAAGTATCTGAGCACCCACATCCCAGCCTTCCAATGACTCTCATGAGGTTTGTTTGAGAACCTGCTCAAAACACCAACAGCAAAACTGATATCTGGTCTGGTGTTACACAAGTAGATCAGACTGCCGACCAACCTCCTATACCTCCCAATGTCTACTAATGCTGATGTATCCTCGACGGATAACTTTGCATTCACCTCCATAGGTGTAGCTATCTCCTTGCACTCGGTCATGCCAAATGCCTTCAAGATCTCCCATGCATACTTCTTCTGAGAGATGAAGATCTTTCCTGGCTCTTGCCAGACTTCAATCCCCAAACAATAGTGCAGCAAGCCTAAGTCTGTCATTTCAAACTCAGAGCTCAAAGCCTTTCGAGTTTGGTTGATCATATCTTCATAGTCACCTGTAATAAGAAGGTCGTCCACATATAGGACAATCACTAAAGACTTTTTACCGTCCCTGTAAGCATACAAGTTAGCATCTGAGGCACATCTTTTGAAGTTTAGGTTTAAAAAGAACCTATCTATCCGCTGGTACCATGCTCTGGGGGCTTGTTTAAGCCCATACAATGCCTTCTTCAATTTACACACTTTGTTCTCAGAATGGGGGGCCTCAAACCCTGGTGGCTGAGCCACGTACACCTCCTCCTTGAGGTCACCATTTAAGAACGCTGACTTAACATCCATTTGGTACACTGGCCACTTCTTGTGGGCAGCCACTGCAAGTACTGTGCGAATAGTGGTAATTCTGGTAGTTGGGGCAAATGACTCTTGAAAATCAAACCCTTCAACTTGTGAAAATCCTTGGGCAACCAGTCTAGCTTTGTACTTTTCTAAGGTACCATCAGCCTTGTACTTTACCTTCAAGATCCACTTGGTGCTAATAACCTTCCGCTTTGCTGGTCGATCCACTAGCTCCCAAGTGTCATTCTTCATTATGCTGCCATACTCCGCCTGCATAGCATCCTTCCATGATGGATCTGCAAGTGCTTCTTCTAAGTCAGTTGGCTCCTTTACTTCTCTCATAATCTCAACCATCAAGGCCATATTGACTATGTGAGCAGAAGCCCTCCTTTGCTCCTCTATTCTCTGAGACCTCCTTGGTCCATCTGCCTTCTCCTCAACAGATGCAGGCATAGGATTATTGTGGTCATAGAGTTGCTTCACCCAGCGCGGCAACGGCTTTTCCGGTGGGGTGATGTCAGGTTGGTGAACTTTTTCCTCATCATCTGAAGATGATGCTTCCTCCTCCTTAAGGATAGGGATAGCTCTCGGGACAGGTTCATAATGGACTACTTCTTCGCTTGATGATAAAATGGAAGAACTTGCCTTCTCCTCCTCCACTGTATGCGGCTCCTCCTTGAACACCACATCACGACTCGCGATGATCTTCTTTGCCTCTTGGTCATATAACTTGTAAGCCTTCTGCTCATCACTATAACCCAAGAAGATACATTTTCTGCTTTTTGGTTGTAACTTGTTTCTCTTCTCATTTGGAACATGTGCATAACATTCACATCCAAAAATTCTGAAATGTGAAACAGATGGTTTCTTACCAGTGTAAGCCTCATGAGGTATTTTTCCCTTGAGAGGCTTTGTGTAGCTCCCATTTAGAATGTAGACTGTAGTATTAACAACTTCAGCCCAAAAATGGTTAGGCAATCCCTTGCCCTTTAGCATGCATCTTGCCATCTCCACAATGGTACGATTCCTGCGTTCCACAACACCATTCTGCTGAGGTGTGTGAGGCGTCGTCAATTGACGCTTGATCCCTTTGCTCTTGCAAAAGCCTTCAAACTCCTTTGAGTTGAACTCACCACCACCATCTGTTCTAAATTTCTTCACACTTTTCCCTGTTTCATTCTCAACAAGTATTAGCCATTCTTTAAACTTACCAAAAGCTTGAGCCTTATCATGAAGGAAGTATACACACATCTTCCTACTGTAGTCGTCGACAATCAACATAAAATAAGAAGATCCCCCCAAGGCCTGTGTAGGCATCTTACCACACAAGTCAGCATGCACCAACTCTAGAGGAGCCTGTGCTCTATTCTTGCTTTCTTGTGGAAATGCCTTTCTCTGTTGCTTGCCCATCATACAAGCTTCACATGGTTCCTTCAATTCAGTTATTGTAGGTAGGTGAGCAACCATACCTTGCTTTTGCATCTCCTTTAATACTGCAAATCCAATGTGTCCAAACCTTTCATGCCAAAGCTTACTTGTGCCCACTCCAGCGGTGGCTGTAAGAGCACTTAGCTCATACAGGTTGTTCCTTCTTTCTCCTTTGCCAACAATTGTGCCAGCACTATCAATAATTTCTGCACCTATCTTCTTGAACCTCACTTCATGACCAAGATCAGTTATGGTAGCAACTGATAAGAGATTTCTCTTGATTTCGGGAACATACAACACATTTGAAAGCTTTTTGACTTCACCATTTATAGCAACAAAAGAAATAGTACCTGTGCTCGCAGCAAGGCATTTAGCATCATTTCCAACCGTCACAGTGATGGATTCTTGTAGAGGCTGCATAGAACTGTATAGACCTTTCTTGTTGGTCATGTGACGGGAGGCCCCACTATCTAACACCCATGAGTCAGTGGTAGATTCTTCTTGCGCCGAGGAGAACACTTCCTCAATGGTTGCCATGAATAATTCCAACTCTGCTTCAGCCGTATTGGCTGTCTCTTTCCCTTTACTTTTAAGGGGGAGCAGGCAACTCATTCGGGCATCAAGCTAAGCTCACTATACCCCGGTAGGATCGAAGTCACGTCGGCTAGGTGAGAGATAGCCATAGGTGCTCGCTTGAAACGCTTGAGTGGTTCGTGGGCCTTGGCGGTTGAGCATGAGCTCCCTACATCTCTACATTTTGATTGCCTAAGTCCATTCACACTAATCACCTATCCTTTGACCCTTTGGCCCATATACCTTTGTGCTCATCTCTTGGCATCCTATGCCATAATGTCAGCTATCCCTTGAATCCTAAACCCTATTAATACCCTAGCATGGTAGCCCATTGCCTAGCATCACCATTATGGTTGAGCTTCCCTATAGATTTTGTCCCCTCAAGAGCCTTACACTAACATTCCTCCCCTTCTTAGAAGAGTTGTCGTCCTAAAAAAAACAAAATAATATTTTTCCAAATATCCTTCCATCAATGATGAGGAAGCGCAAAGATATGCAATTCGCTTTGGTGCTAAAGTATTGGCTGAACGACAGAGAAGATATCCATAGGTTAAAAGAGAATTATGGGAAATTGTGACAGCCTTAAATGTGATAAGGAGTATTTTATGGGTGCTCATGTAGTCATTGAGACCGATTGTTTTCCGGTATTGCGTATGATTACTAGTTGTGCTACTCCAAACATTGCTATACTCCAGTGGATTGCATACATCAAATCTTTGAGCCCTGAATTTCATTTGATGTATGCAATCCACCAGAGTATAGCAATGTCCGGAGGAAAAAGATGA
The DNA here is from genome assembly GCF_053477565.2 of Lygodium microphyllum. Classification (NCBI taxonomy): domain Eukaryota; kingdom Viridiplantae; phylum Streptophyta; class Polypodiopsida; order Schizaeales; family Lygodiaceae; genus Lygodium; species Lygodium microphyllum. The sequence continues at coordinate 32,180,489 of NC_141143.1, read as the reverse complement.
CTTTCTTATAGCTAAATGAAGATGACATGTTATCTCGAGCACATTATGAGAATGAAGATGGGATGATGGATGAGGAGGAAAAAGATGACTTTCTTATGGCTGAAAATTATGTTGCAAGAGTGAATTTAGCAATGCAAGGTGTTGCTATAGCATTAACAAAAGCTTGGACAACAAAGAGGAGACACTTTAGATGTTTTGTATCTTGTGTAGAAGTGTTTCTGGAAGACAAATATGCAATAGAGTGGCTGAGAATTGGTCAATACCTCAGTACATTAACAAAGAGAGATGAATGGTCAGATTAGGAGTTTAAGAAAATCAAGATGAAATCATATTGGTTTTTTTAAAAAATATTGATACTTATGGAAACATGCTAAAAAGAAACAGGGTATGCCATTGCGAGTTTTGGGTGACAGAGCGTAAAAGTAATGCAAGATTTTCATGAAAGCTTGTGGGTTGGTCATAGAGGTGTTTGGGGTACTTTTACAAAGATCAAAGAAAGATATTGGTGGCACGGTATGTATAAGGATGTTTCTCACTTTGTGGAAACATATATGATATGTCAAATGTATTCATTTGTGAGACATCGGGATGGATTGCAACCCACATATCCATTGTCTCTTCATTTTAAGTGGGTGGTGGATTTGGTCACAATGCCTATAGGTCTTTGGAAAATGAGGTATCTTGTGCTTTCTCGCGAAGGCTTGACTAATCAAGTAGAAGGGAAAGCTTTACGTACTAAGACAACAAATGTTGTGTGTACTTTTCTCTTAGAAAATATCTTTTGTTGGTATGGTTGTGTGGGAAAAATTACACTAGATAGGGGTGAGTTGGATGCAGATGAAGCTCATGATTTCTTTGCACAGTTGGGGATAAAGCTTTCTTTAACTTCAACCTATAACCCTGAAGGAAATGGAAAAAGTGAAAGAGGTCATCCACCTATTGTGAAGGCATTGGCAAAAGCATGTGGAGAGAAGGTAAAAGAGTGGCCATGATTGCTCCCTTATGCTTTGTGGGCCAACAGAATAACTCATAGTGTTACATGATAGATGCTTGTAGAATTGATGTATGGTCAGAAACCTATAATGCCGATAGAAGAGATGATAGTCACATGGAGTGTGTTACCTTGGGAGGAGGAGTTGAATCGAGAGGACTTGTTGGCCTTATGCATTAGACAGTTGTAAAGAAAGTCAGAAGACATAGAGACAACAATTGGAAAGTTAAGGGCAGCAAGGATACATAACAAGAAATGGTTTGGAAAAAGACATAGACTGAGACCAAGAACCATACAAGATGGGGATTGGGTATTGGTTTATAATAGCAGTTTAGACAACCAGCATAGTGCCATGCACAAAGTTTCCAAAAGATGGTTTGGACCCTATGTGGTAAGACAGGTGTTTGATAATGCTACTTATGCATTAAATGAACTGAATAGGACAGCCATCAAACTTCCAGCAGTAGGGAAAAGAATCAAGTTATTCCAAACGTAAGAATCTACTACCTATGAGTTGCTAAAATTGGAAGAAAATAGTAGCCATGATACAGGGGCTAGCCAAGAAGATATGGAAGATAAAGAAGCAAAGGACATGGTTGCAAAGGATGAGGAGAACCTAGAATCCGATGACAACTAGGATTTTGGCACATACCGGAGGATGTGTAGGTTCAGAGGGGGTGGATGTCGTGATGTTTTGAGGACACAGTCTAAAAAAGTATGAAATGCATCATCATCAGACTTCTTTATTGATCTAGAGAGTCAATGTGATCTGAGCCATTAGTACTACCGTGAGTTGCATGGATTATTCAAAAATATTATATTTTTGGATAATTTGAACCTATTTTTTATATTATTTATTGTAAAAATTATAAAAAGTTAGAAAAAACTTCTAGATTAGGATGGCATGCAAAAAGTAGTTACTTTTTTAGCCAATTATGGGATTTTCACAAGAGGGACAGATTGACAAAATCGCGTGCATCACGATCAAATTGGATTGAAAGAAGAAGAAGGAGTGATCTGGGAGATCCGTGATCAAGTGTCCTGGAGTTTTACCCCCCTTTCGAAGCAAACACAGCCATCAGATTTGGATTTCGGGCAATAGAGAGGGAGCTGTAATTTTGATGCATGTTTTGTTCTATGAAGAAGCTCCAGGAGATCTAATGCCTAGAGATTACTTTTGAGTAGTGCGAAGATTCCAGATTCTTTCAATACATATTGATTCAAATCATTGTGCTTTGTCTTTGTAGTGTTTACCACTTGGGTATTCTCTATCTTCCCTTCCATCTCCTATCTCTACTTCCATCTACTTCTAATCCTCGATGGATTCGACCTTTCGATAAAAACCCCTCCGACACCATGCCATCAAGCTCTTCTAAGGAATATGTAGCATTGTCATGGACAAGCTGCACCAAATAGGGCTCAAATCATCGTCTCAAAACCTTGTGGATAGCACTATATTGATTTTCTAGACTATTGTCATAGACTAACACCCAATCTCCCTCCTCAATCTCTTTAGGTCTCAATCTGTATTTGCTATGAAGTCAGTCTTTATTTTGAATTCTAACCTCTATAAGCTTCTAAATTCCTCTCTCAATATCTTTAGATCTTCTTTCCAATTGAAGAATACGAAGAGCTAAAAGATCCTCTCTAGCCATCTCTTCTTACTGCCATGGTAAAGCACTCTAAGTAAGTGTACAAATCTCTGTAGGCATGGTTGGCTTCTACCCATACATCAACTTAGTTGGCATACAACCTTTAGTCACACTGTGAGTTGTGTGATCATCCCATAAGGTGTAAGGAAACAACCTAGGCCGCTCTCTAACCCATCCACCGCATGCTTTGGCCAAGGTTTTCACAATCAGCGGATGGCCTCTTTCGCTCTTCATGTTGCCTTCTAGATTATATGCCAAAGTCAAAGAAAGTTTAATGCTAAGGCGAGAGAAAAACTGCCTGGCCTTGTCAAAGCATCCAACTTATCTCTATCTACAGTAATTTTTCCAATGCATCCATACCTGTAAATAACAACCTCCAATAGAAACTTACAAACCATTGAAGTAGACTTCATCTGTAATGCTCTTCCTTCCACTTGATTTGTGAGATCTTCTCATGCCAAAAAAATGTAGCGCATCTGCCATAAACCAACAGGCATAGTAATCGATCAAAAACCCACTTGTAGTGAATGCATAACAAGTAGGTAGGATGAAGATCATCTCTATACCTCACTGAAGAGAACAACTGACAATCAGGGCATGTCTCAACAAACTGTGACATATCTTTATATATGCTTCTCCACCAATAACGCTCTTCAATCTTATCATAGGTTGCCCAAACAGCTTGATGTCCAACCCAAATACTTTCATGAAATTCTTTCATGATCCGTACCTATGGAGCTCTATCACAAACAACCCTCAATGGTTGTCCTGCTTACTTTCGTGGATGCTTCCAAAGTATCCCACTTTGCAAGAAGAAACCATAAGCTTTTCTCCTAATCTTCTTGAAGTCTGCATCCGTCCATCCATCCTATCTAGACATGGTACTCAGATAACAACCAATCTATAAATACTCTCTTGTATACAAAGACTCATCAAAGCTTTCCAAAGCAGACACATGACAAATATGATCAACATGCATGCCTGAAAGATCAGCCCCATCATCAACATCAATAATGCAAGAAAAATCCATGTCATCATACCTCGCTTGTGAAAGCATATCGGTTATTGGGTTTTCTTTACCTTTGCTATGTGCATGAACTCTAGACTCATGGATTTTATGTACCCAATCCACCTAGGCATGGCAATATGTGGAGTAGAACAACTCGACCTAGAAGAGATAAACAATCAGTCTCGACCACCACAGCAGCTTCAATGAAGTACTATTTTTCATTTTTGAGAGCCCTGACAACTCCCAAGAGCTCCCTCTTAATCTGTGGATACCTGCACTGCTGCTTGTTTAGGAATTTTGCCCCAAAATGAATAGCATACCTATTCCCATCTACATCGTCTTGGCCAACAGCCCATCCAATGCCGATAGGACTAGTATCAACAGTAAGAACAATAGGTCTCCCACACTCATAATCTACTTTTTGAAGAGTCGAAGAAACTCTCAATAATTTCTTCACTTTCTTCATAGATTTAGTATGTCTCTTCTCCCAAGAAAAGCATTGCCCTTTCCTCAAGAGTTGGTAGAGATCATCAGTAATATGAGAAAAATGAGGAGTCTAAATGAGATAAAACACACAGGCTCCAAGAAACTTGCGAACCTTTGAAGTAGAAGAGCAAGTCTCTGCAATCTTCTCTATTGCATCAACCTTCACAGGTGAAGGCTTCCTACCATAATATCCACATATATGTCCAACAATCAAACATCTCTGGCTCCAAAAATAGATTTCAATCCCGACAAGGTCAAATTTACTTCCTCTAGCCTACAAAGAATCCTCTCAACATCTTTGATATGTGCGGCCACAAAGAACCTACATCCATGATCATCTAAAGTCTCTTCCTTCTCTTTTTCCAGATAACCTTTAATAGGTAGATCATCAATGAAAGGCATGGTAAGCTCTGGAATAAAATCTCGTAAGACCTTGTTCATCCCATTCATCATATGGGAAACTAAATTAGTAGCTCCTTGTGGAAGCATACACATTCGGACAAGGCCTAAAGGTGTCTTCATCATAGTCAAATATCTGCTCTCAAGGGCAAGCTCGAACTGGTCATATCTAGAATAAAGATCTCCGAGTCAATAGATAGCACATCCAACAAAAGCTTATGCAAACTCATCCACAATAGGTCCTACACCAACATTTCAAATAGTGACACTCTTCACTAGCTGTAAGTCCTATATGAATCTAAGTGTCCCATTCTTCTTAGGAACTGTGAACCATCTATTGGAATATGGAGCTGAAGATGGCTCTAGAATCCCCATTTTGATCTGATCATTCAAAAGCTCCATCAATTTTGGAAAGTGAGCCCTAGGCACAGGAATAGGCCGTAGATTCCAAGGGACATGTGGAATGATAAAAATAACCATGGGCTTCACAACCCTAGGATCAACGCATCCAATCTTATGTGGATAAAAATCAAAATCTCTTCCATGTCTGCATAACATCTCTTCAAAGCATCTTACCTCTTCTGGAAGGAGAAAATCATTAGTCCCAAACTTCATCTATTTTAGTGTCTCAGTTGAAAACTTATGTCCAATACCTGCAAGATCTCATAAAGTAGGCTGCATAGTGGCTCTCCTAATCATCTCATCACTATCCAAAGGTAGTGTTCATGCAACTGGTCTAATCTTCTTGTCAACTATCTTATATTTTGTCTAGATTTTGGCTTTATTGTTACAACCTGCAAATGTTAGTCCTTGTTGAAAATACCCTAGTAAATACAAAACTTGATGTGTATAAATAGCAGCATCCAACTCTTTTTGCTGAAATATGTCAGCAAATAATAATTTTTTTTGAGAATCCTCAACATCCAAATTCTCTTGAAGCATGAAATTAACAATTTCACAATATATCACCAGAGAATGAACCTGTAAGACTTATGCCAACTCTTGATTGTCATTTTTCAACAATACTGAAAGTTCTTCCATAGTATTTGAGCATGAAAGCCCATCATAGAGACCATCTACCCTGTCTTCTTCCTGCAACACACATGTAAGATTCAATTCTTTTTCTTTTCTCTTCACATACTACCTGGCAGCTCTTGGCATATCAAAAATATGTTGAAAACACAAAATACTTTCAGTGCATATACCATAAACATGTGAGGAAAAAATGCCACTGCTAGGAGGTGAGCGCTTCCCCTATCTCATACCACCATTGTCTTGCAAGATAGTGGTATCAAACAAAAATCTGGCTCTCCTGTGCTAGAAGAGGGGAATCCCTCAAGGAATCCTTATTCCACTAATCATTGATAAAAATATTCATGACTTGGACAGCCCTCTTTCCATCTTTACTTCAGATCCGTGCATAAGTAGACCCATCGTCCATAACCTTAGTCTCCATCTGAGACTCAACAATAAATGGTTGTCCCAAAATAATAGGATAGGAACAATGGTTCTGTATAAAGAAATGATAATACTCACCCACATCTCTAATAGAAATCTTCAAGTTCGGACAAGCAACATACAAATCTCATGTAGTGTTGTTGGGGCCGCATGCATGTGCCAACCATGATCCATATCAACTGGCCATATACCAATATCATATAAACCTCACACTATGACATTAATCTCGGAGCCATGATCCAAAAGAGAAACACAAGGAGTCTCTATCTCACCAAGCTTGACTACAATCTCTATAGTCGCATGAGCCCAGTGACTCTAAGAAAAATGGCTACGAGACACCAATCTAGGTGCATCTTCACTTTTAGCATGCTGTACAAGTTGAAGTAAAGATTGAAGAAACTTCTTGGACTGTATACATAAAGCCCCATCTATAGACTCCTCAATAGTCTTCTCATCAATATCCTCAATCTGCAACGCATAGAGAATAGCCTCATCAACAGTTAAAGCCTCTCGATGGATCATATCCTATGTCGGCTCTTCAATAATCTAACATTTTCTTTTAATGATGTCAATGATAACATCATGAAATTCTATTTTGGAAATTCCCAAGACTTCTCCAAGAGTAAATTCAAATTTTCAATTAAGAATCTGATCCTCAAGTACCTTTTTCAATCTCGTAGCCATCTCAATGTTGAAAAGCAACTTAAATCCAAGTTGCTTTTCAGATTTGGATCCTTTATCTTTGGGATTTTTTGATCTTCTTGTACTTTAGGCTTCTGAACATTAGCCATACTCTGCTTAGGAGTTGAAGAAGAAGGCTGAGAAGCTGGATCATTCCTCCTAGTTATCCTCTTCGAACCTTCAGGTTGATCATTCTCTCTTTTTCGCTTCTCCTCAACAAGCACTTCAAATCCTTGAGATTTCACCATATAAGCATAGATAGAGAAGTCATCAACTTGATTACCCCAACCACTTCCTTTTCTAATCGCATTGCCTATGGCTTAAAGTTTGGATTTCCCTTCTTTTCTATGTGCAGTGCATAGAACCATGAAGGAGATTTGTCCTTCGGCAACTACTCTAACTAAAGGCCATAGGCAGTAGCTTCTCTTGTCACCTCTCACATCACAATAAGAAGAGCACAAAAGAGACTCCTCCAACAATTTCTTCATACCACCCTTACCAAAAATTTTGTTTAATCGGTTGCTCTGTATCCCTTAAACATATCATCTTGTCCTTCCAAACTACCAACTTCATCCTTTTTGCCTCTTCAATATCTTGATAGTCCTTGCGCTCATGATCTAGACTATCACACCACATGCAATGGTGAACATGATCATTTGTGAAAGAATTTGCAAGAGTAGAAGAAGTTAGGGCTGAACTTGGAGCTAAACTAAGTGGTTGTTGCTCCATTCTGGACATCTTAATTTGAAGGTGTTTTAAGTTCTTTGAAATTTCTTCCACCATAACTTCGACACTCAATTTTGCATAGGCATAGACACAGGACGAGAAGTAGGAGAAGTAGTGGATGGTGCAACAAGAGAAGTAGGAGAAGACATTGCTGATGGTGTTTGCATTCTGTTCTACAAGCAAGACTTCCATCTTTGCCTCTTTATAAGTGTAGAAACCACATCGACGGCCTCTTGCCAATCCATCTTCAATCCCATAGGCTGTGTACAGTCTTCAAGAAGCTCTCCCAACTCATCTTGAAGTGCATGATCAACCGCCACTCCACTTTCTCCAAGTTGAGGGCTCTTTGCTCTAGTGCATCCAACTAGTTATATTGTTCTTCAAACTCCGACAACAACTTAGAAGCAACAAGTTCTTTGTTGGGCTGATAGACCTACTCTTTGAATGCCTTCTACATATCAATATCATAATCTTTCAAAAAATATTCATCTTTGAGCGGTTTCTTGAAGATTCTTACACAAATAAATCTGACACTCTAGCTTGCAAAGCAGGCGTGACAAGCCGTAAGAAATGGTTGCTCTAGTTGGACAGAACCTTGAAGAAGTGCATCTAGCTTTCAAAGGCTTTAAAATAGGCTGAAACATTCCTAAAGAAAGATTTTGTAATAATGTCTTCATCTCATCGGTCAAAAGAGAAGAAGAAGTCGATGAAGAGGGTGGATTGTTTGAAGAATCTCCCATCTCGATGATCATAAGCGACACTTTCACATCAGGTTTACCAGATGTCGCATAGGATTCACACAAGGGTTCGTGAAAGTTGCTCGCTGGTGCAGGGACGCTTTGAGATGGGAGAATTCAACATAAAATAATTAACCAAAAGAGTTTAGTTTCAAGTTGAATGCAAAAACAAAATCTTGAATTATGATACAGGAAAAATACTCAAAAGACTTTTGGATTTGATGAGAAGAGTTTTGGGGAAAAAAAAAGTCAAAATCTTGAACTAAGAGAGAAGAGAAGAAGGTGGAATGTCGTGATTTATGTGGAAAGATCTTCAAGGAAGGCAAGGAGCATCAAGCTTGACTCAAGCCACTCTTCATAAATGAATTGCAATGGAAAATTCAATGTAGGCGAAGGCTTAAAGTATATCCTCAAGCCTTCTCTTCAAAATTCGATGACGGTCTTCAAAGAAGGCAAAGGATTCAAGCTCAACCTCAATCCTTGCACACACTTGTTTTTTATGATGATCCTAAGGCTTGATATACATAAGAAGGGAAAGTAAATCATAGGAAAAATGTAACATTTTTTTGTTGAAGAAACTAGGAAATCACATAGGAAAATTTTCCTACATATGGAAAAATGTGATTTCTCTACATAGGAAAATTTTCCTATCTATGAAACAATAAAATTTCCTATATAGGGAATATATGATTCCCTCCTTTCACTAATTAGAAAATGCTCCATTTTTCCTACATTTTCCCTACTTATTTGTGTGTCTAACTAGGGAATTAATAGAATATCCTCTTTTTTTTCCTTCCTATGAAAGAAAATTTCCCTATGTGGAGATTTTCCAACATATGAAAATTGTACTATGTCTCCATACATAGACCGTTGTCTACAAACTACGATGACTACGTAGAGGAACTCATGTCAGAACTGGAGCATGCAAATGAAGATAAGAAAATAACCATAGCTAAGCTCGAGGCCAAAAGGGAGACGATGGCAACCTCTCAATTAGGGAGACCCCACCAAGTGAAGAGAGATCAAGGATGAAAGGAGAAGCTCGAGACTAAGGAAGGAGAAGAAGAGAGGTGGCAAGCAAAACTTGCAGAGGAAAAACAATGCCTGCTTACAACTCAATTATGATGAGCTAGTAGTATTATATAAAGACATGCAAAAGGAAAATGAAAAGATACAAAATGCCACGAAGTAGCTAGCAGTAACAAAAGAAGAGAGAAGCTGATGACACCAAAAGCATGTAGAAAATATAGAACAAAGGATACCCTCGGAGCTTGGAGAGAAATAGCACTTAGAAAGAGAAATCTAGGAATAGGAGAGGAGGTTGAGGGCATTAGCTTGCAAGCATAATGAAATCCAGGAAGAAGTTAAGAAAATTACATATGAATGGGTAGACAAGGAGCGAAGAAAAAGTGAGTGACTAAGTGCTCGAGCTAGCCCTTGCAAAAGGTGATAAGATATTAGCAGAGAGCAGGGCAGAGGCCACCACACAGGTGACTTTGGAAGCCCAACATCATGCCTTCCTCTACACTCTCTTGGACACCATGCAATCTGAGGAAGAGGAGGCAATTGAGTCACTAAGGAAAAAGTTGGAGATCACCCGCAGGGCTCTAAGACATGGGCTGCACATCCAACCACAAATTACAGGGCCCAAAGAAGTAGAGCCACCAGAGCACATGGAAAAAGAGAGGCAAAGGCAGATGAGAGACACAGGGCTAAGTTTTGAAAGGCGACAGCAAGCCACGGCTCCTTAATGGAAGGTGTTTAAGATAGGACCCTACTTCACAAGAATTCCGCCTCCCACCACTCTTTTTTTACCCCAACATTAGCAATGATATCTGTGCAATGGATAGATCAATGTATGGAAAAAAACAAAAAAACGTAGGTCACAGTCACTACACCTAGAGGTCCTCAAGTTAGAAACATTCGATGGCTTTGATCAGCCAGCTCCATCCCTAACCCCCTAGCCCATTTTGATTCCCCACTTCATGTTTAGGACATCTCAAGGGGAGAACTTTTAGACCTATCTCTCTGAGCCACACCTACCATACCATCTGCATGAACTAGGTTCTCAAGTGTGGGACAACACCCTGGCTACCCAACTCCCTATTCCACTAACACGAGTATAATGCACCACTGTTGCATGACATGTCCCCATGCAGCGGAAATGAAGAAAAGGAATCCCAAGTCAAAAAGTGAATGAAGAAGCTCATTCTCCTTAAGAAGGAAAAGTGCAAGAGATGGCAAGCTAACAAAAAAACGTAGGGGAGCTCCGAATATTTTGGCGACGTCCTCTCAAGGATAAGGGAGGTCCTGTCAAGAATGAATGATGCTGTCTCAAGGATGAGGAAAAGCATCGAATATTCTAGCAAGGCTCTCTCAAGGATGAGGGAGAACCTTCGAGGGCTCTCGCAAGGAAAGCAGGAGGTGCAATGTAATTCATTTTATAAGAGTGCCATGTTTCCTCCTATGCAAGTGGTAAAGTCTAAACGAACATAGGTGAGGGGATAAGGCAACTTGAAGGGAATAGGAAAAAGCCAGGTTAAGACCGTGTCGTAGCAACCTCAGAGGGTGAAAGGAGGGATCCATCCAATACCATCTTAAATTTCAAAAGACATATCCGGCCACCTACCATTCTCCAAGAGGGGTTCGTCCAACACCATCTTCTGCAGTTTCAATGGACCTATCTACCCATAGTTAGCATCAGGGAGAGAGCAGCCCCAATACCATCTTCAATTTCAAGGGCCGATCCATCCAATGCCATCCCCTACAAGGGTTTGCATACAAACTCAAAAGGCCATCTCACTACACCCATCCCGCCTTTCAACTACTACTACCCATTAGTACCATGGGACTGGCACTCAACTAGAAGAATGATAATGTTAGGGGGATAATGTTAACCTCAGCACAAGAAAAAGTGGAAAAAGTGAAAAAGCACAAGTCAGGAGCTGAAAGAGATAGCCTAGAAGGAAATCTGACACAACGGAATAAGCAAGAAGGGAAAGGTCGAAAGCAAAAGGGTGGCCTCAAAAGCCAAGTCAAATGCAAAAACACATTTTCTAATGCAAGGCATCCTTGAAACTTTTGTAAAAGAGTATTAGGCTCCCTCTTGTGCAAATTGTAAGGGTAGACGGGTGGTAGAAAGGAAGCTAAGAAGATAGGAGGATAATGGAAAAAAGGGCGCTAAAAAGGGGATGACCGCCCAAAAGAGATTAGGGTTTTGTATATGAACTCAAAAAGTAAATGAGAAGCTCATTCTTTGGTGTGTGGCAAAGTGGACTTATCTTCTTCTCTTCTTCTTCTTGCTTGCTTATGTATGCTTAAGAGAGGGAGTGTGAGAGTGTGAGAGTATGAGAGTGTGAGCTCGGGGAAGTTACTATATGTATATCCTCTACATCGCGTGCATTCAAGGCCTATTTATAAATATCTTTATTTGTGAATTTTGTCTTAAGTAAAACATAAACCCTTTATATTCAATATATAAATAACCTCTTTATATTACACCCTTTTGTATGTAAAATATGTATAAAAATGGTATTTCAAATATACATATTTTGAACCCACATGATGCACACAATCATTCATGAGTAACTTGCCCCAAGAGTGTGAGCGAGTAAGTGTGTGAGGGTGAGGGATCTTGGAGGTAAAGCTCTCCATCATCTCCTCTCTTCTTCTCTTCTATTCTCTTATATTGTCTCACATGTGGCTATGGAGGATGAAACATGAAGGTGGAGGCTTGAGGATGCTTGAGCTGACATCTCAAAGTGTGGAGCTACTAATGTACTTGAGGGAGGAGACAACTCATTCGAGCATCAACGAGGTAAGCTCACTACACTTCGATAGGATCAAAGGTGCGTCCGCTAGGTGAGAGATAGCCATAGGTGTTCGCTTGAAACAATAAGCGATCCCTGGGTCTTGGCAGTTGAGTCACCTCTACACTATGCTGCTAGTCTAGGACATAGCATGGATGGCAAGGGGCAATTTAGGTGGCTTAGGGACGTAGAGCTAGTGTAGGTGTTCCAACGATAGCTGATGTTTTCTAGGGAGTGATTGCTTTAGAAGGGATAGGAATATTGCTTGGAGAATTGATGAGGTGATTGACAATGCCTCCAATCATTGAGCTTAGGTATTGACATGGCTTGATGTTTGTGCTAATGGTGGAGAGAGTGAAGGTAGCTGGTATGGTGGTGGTGCTTGAGCATACACTACAACAAAAAGGCCTCTTAGACGCACTTTTAGATGCGATTTTTGAATATAGAGAAAATCTTATGGGCGCGTCTATCCGCCCGTCTATTTGTGCATCTAGAGCTTCGCGTCTATAATCCCATGTATAAAGAAATTTACACGCAAAAATAGACGCGCATACACTACAACAGAAACGAGGCATAGACGCACATGTTAGACGCGCAAAGTCGGCGCGTCTATCATTGCATCTATATGTGCATGTAAAAGAGCGTGTAAATAGACGTGAATTTTGCGTCTATATATACGCGTAAATAGATGCCAATATAGATGCGCCTCCAGACGTGCAATTATTTAACCACCTGAAATTGGAACTAATATAATAAACCTGAAATTGATTCTTGAGTATGCATGTGTGCACATGATAAAATCCATAGAATTAAGAATACACATTGAATCATTGAATTAAAAAACCAGAGTTAATAATTATTTTTGCATTGCTCTCTAATGAATGGCAGTTCCTCTAGTTGACAAGCCTGATATAAGTAATTAGCGGCAAGCGACAGAAACCTTATTATACAATTAGTAGCAAGCATTGTAATATGCATCTCGTAATTTCTCTACTTGAAGATGATAAAAAATACTTTCTTTTTATTATGAAAAATTCAATTTAGCTTTAAATTTGATCATTGATTCTTAAGTATGCACATGTACACATGATAAAAACCATAGAATTAAGAATACACATTGAATCATTAAGCAAATTAAGTATGTTACAGTGAATGATCCATCTCATCTTCAATGAGATCAGCCCTTCCTAAACTATCTACTTCTAGGTCTATGTTACCAAGAGGTAACGAAACAAATAAGTCTATCCCACTATCAGATGTGTTGCTATATTGCTCAATAACTTTATCAATATCATCGACAATCACATTATTGTCTTCTTCTGCATTTCCTTGAATATCCTCACGAGGTTCATCTTGTACTATATCACGAATATCATCCATTATGGTGTCATCATGTACATCATCATTAATTGTTGGATTGTCATCTGCTATCTCCATGTCGATAATATTACCATATATTGGTTTTGAACGATTAGATATAGGGATGACATACCACCATCGATTATTGTTTACCATTGGATGATACACAACTTGTATTTGAAAAACAAAAGCAAGAAACTTAAATACTTATTATATTGTGTATATGTATCACATGTATATATATTAAAAAATTAGCTTTTGCATATATACATGCTCGCATTATTGAGGTAGTACTAATGTGTCATTCTTGTTTTGGTGAAATTTTGTAGAGTCAATGATTACAAAACCACTTGGATGATGTCTGATTGTGCAATGCTTACCATTTGTTACCACTTCTTCAAACCACTTTACATCCAGTACATATATAAAGAATCGTCTGAAGTCAAGCTTCAGAATATCTTGGATCAAGCCACAATAACCTTCCATGGTACCATTGGCATCCTCGAAGTGAGCAAGGACACCACAATCTTGGGTATTTCTCTTTTCATCTATACGTTGAGTTCAAATATGTTTACCATCACACCAAATAACCTTCCATGGTACCATTGGCATCCTCGAAGTGAGCAAGGACACCACAATCTTGGGTATTTCTCTTTTTATCTATACGTTGAGTTCGAAGATGTTTACCCTCACACCAAATAGCATTGAATAATGTGCACTAGTAGTAAAAGATAAAAGATCAAACATGTCAATTATTTATATAAATATAACTTATAGAAACAAATTAATTGATAGTATGTTTCACCTTTGATAAGCAACCTCATGCGTATTCCCACTCTTCTTGAGATATATTAATTTCCTCCTCTTTTTCCATTCTCTCCATTTCCTCATGTAACCAATCTATATCAATATGACGTGGGAGTGCATTTAGATGATCTGAAAATGAGACATTACGTCCATATCTGGTGCGAAATTATTGTCTTTCACTTTTTCTTCTTGCCCTTGCTTCATTATATAGTGTCACCCATTTGCTCATTACATCACTATTGAGCACACAAAAACTATTTAACTTACGAAGTTCTTCTTTTAATAGCACTTTACTCATTCCTTTTCCTTGAGGTATTATAGAGGTCATCCTCAAGTCTTCATCATCTTTCCATAGTTGTGGTTGAGAGGGGTCCACTCCAGCAAGATATTCAGAGATATAAACAAGGGATGATTGCACTAACCAACCCTCAGCCATGCTTCCCTCAGGCCGTGCTTTTTTCCTCACAAAATTTCCTCCACCAAACAAACCACCTCAACAGATAATACTCAAGCATCTTGCAATGTGTTTGGATCAATTTCCTTTGAGCTCACGTATCTGTTAGGATATATTTGAGAATTATTTATTTTTGTGTAGAAATTCAAAGATATATAATGAAAAAATACAATATATACGCACCTCACAAGCTCTTCCGTATTGTAAATGATATCACGTACATCTTTGGATGCACAATGGGATATGCTAATAGGAAGTATGAACTGAATGTAAACAATATTCATAGATCAAATGATTAGTTGAGGAAAAAGTCATCATACACCAAAGTTTATACATAGTTACTCCACTAATTACTATATTCATGGTTAGAGATACCCTTACTTGAATCATTTTGTGCCAATCGTGGGACTTCAAACTAGATAGTTGCTCCATACCTCTTTTCTTTTTCTTTATGAAGGCTCCCTTGAGATATCTCATACATCCTGTGGGTGTTCAAAAGCTATATATTTGTTCCTTCATTATTTTTTCCTCGTTCTTTGACAACATCCAAGGTGCATGGGGTAGCTCAATCTTTCCTCTGGGTCCAATGCATGGCCAGGCTCGTCTCGTGTGACCAATGTTACGTAAATCCTCCCTTACATTGACTGAATCATGAGCCCCTATCAAGTGGTCCCATAATGTAGATACAAAATTTTTGAATATGTGTATGGGGTTAATCTTGAGTTCAGTCCAGTACGGAAGATGAAAAAATATAGAGAACCTAACAAAAAAACAATATATTATGTAAACAATTCATCATGCTAAATACTTTAAAGTCAATCGAGAGAAACGCACTTCTTACCGACTCATGCCAAGTGGAGGGTGGCTATCGGCATTAATCCATCTCTCCTTCCAATCTCGAATGGTTAGAGATTGTGGAGTCATTCCATTAGTAGGGAGAACATATTTGGGATGGTCAATAAGAAGAAATTGATGATGATTGTCGTAGAGAACCTTCTTTAAATGTGCCGGCCTAGAGGAAACTAGAGAGGGACTGCAAATAGGTTATGCATGATATCCTGATGTGGTAAAACCTGAACAAACAAGTGAATTAATAAAATGCAATTGATTCAAGTCTTGAATTTCAAATATAGAGCTATATACATGTACCTAAACACTCTCCGTATCCTGGAAAGTCATGCATGGTCCACAACAACATGACCTTCAATGTGAAATCTCTAGAGGATGCAGATGCGCTTGTATCTTGCACCTCAATATCTTCCCATAACATTTCTAACTCTTCAATCAAAGGCTCTAAGTAAATGTCCATGTTTTTTACCTTGTGCTTTCCAGGAATCAGAAGGGACAACATTACATGTCCCTTTTTAATTGCCATGGATGGAGGAATATTATAGTTCACCAATACCACTGGTCATACACTGTATGATGTGCTTTTGATGCCAAATGGATTGATTCCATCTATACCTAAACCAAATCTCAAATTTCCTGTCATTTCTTTGAAAACGGGCCACAAATTATCTATATGTTGCCATGCCGGTGTGTCTACAGGGATCCTCCATTTTCCATCACTTGAACGATTACTAGCATGCCATGACATGAGCTTTCCAATAGACTTACACTTGAACATAAGTTTTATACGTGAAACAATCGAAAAATGTCGCAAAACCTTACGAGGCATATCCATTGACTTCATCTCCACTTCATATCTTGATTCGCCACAAACAGGATACTCTCATGAGAACTCATGAATCCCACAAAATAAGACACAATCATTGACACACATGGATCTTGACATAATCGAGGCCTCCCAGAGATGTCAAGTAATATCTTGCTTGCTCTCTCTTAGTTGGCAATTTGTTTTCTTTTGGAAGCATTTGTGATAATAGCCTACATATATTTTTAAAAGTGAGTTAAAAAACCACCAACATATATTTCTGTCTGATTTCAAAATAGAACAATTAATATTATGATTCATAAACCAAATTGAATTGATACATACTTCAATAGCGCATCCAAACTGACATTACTCCATCCATAAATTGTTTGCAAGTTAAGTATCTCGAGGGACGCATGAAGAATGGAGTACGTACAACCTTCATACAACAGAATAGATGACGCTACGTATAGTGGATCATTTGGCTTCATAGAGTGACCTTCTCCCTGAACCTGTTGCGAAAATAGATGGTGTACCATGTTATCCAAAATCTCATCCTCTACAACTTGATGGGGCATTTCATGATGGCTACTATCATGGTTGTGAGTCTCCACTCTTCTTGAAGACTCTACCTCCTTGTGTCGATGTTTTGCAGTCTCTCTACGCCTAGGATGGAGCATCTGAGGATATGGCATCGCATCCTGCTCAACCACAAAAGGGAGTTTCATATACGTTGATATATATTGAGTAACATAGACTAGCAATCTTAGTATTTTAAAAAAACAATGAATACCAGTGATTTTTCTCGGTCCCATTCTCCATACAAGCTGAGGTGTGACATTGCAATTCAACGTGCTCAAAAAATATACCCTCGACAACGATCACACATGCATTTAATTTTTTGTCATAGCCATGCATCTTGATTATGAAGATGTAATGTTTCATCCTCACTTGAGGATGTGCTCGTTGACTCATTAGCATGCACCGCACTAGGTGATAACGACGACATGATTAAACCTAATTCATGACAACATCAAAATATTTGTCATTCATATGTTTACATAAAAACTTCAAGCTGGCATATTAATTATTCTAAGATCTTAATTTTAAATACAGAAAACTCATCATCAGTTGTGTCTCCAGGTGCGTGTACTCTGCAGTCTATATGCGATGATGCACGCGCACGCCAGAAGCATTGACCTAGAAACCGCATCTGACAGCACCTCTATACTCCAGCTCAGATGCGGATATGGATGCGCTCTGGACAGAGGGTTGGCTTTAGGGACGCGTCTACGAGTGCATCTATCCTGCAATTTAGACGCGGTTATACACGCACCAGTGC
The DNA here is from genome assembly GCF_053477565.2 of Lygodium microphyllum. Lineage (NCBI taxonomy): Eukaryota > Viridiplantae > Streptophyta > Polypodiopsida > Schizaeales > Lygodiaceae > Lygodium > Lygodium microphyllum. Next base: position 32,162,925 of record NC_141143.1, on the reverse strand, counting down.
CAACTCTGATAAAAAATAATTTTCATTGCCTAAACAATATATTTTTGCAATGATGAATGTGACCAATCCCATGTTTGTGTTTAACAGTTTTCTTGTTTATGAGAAGCATTAGCACTTAAGTTTTATGCTCAATGTCTAAAGAAAGCTAGATTATTAGCACTTTCAAGTGCCATGAGCATCCATGTATTTTTTCTATATGTAAGCATTAAAAGCCTTCTCTTACATAATGATTCTAGGCTCAATGAATGATTTTTCATAATTAATGTTGGATTGGATCAAGGATTATGGCTCTTTGAAAATGTTTAGGTGTGGATGAACGTAATATATGATTTTTTGTATGCAAATAAATTTGTCTTTTTCATGTGTTTTTTTTGTAGATGTCACATCCTGGTTCATCTAGCAATGACCCAGATTTGGATCGCATGAATGATACATTGGCCTTGTTCGGCAAGGGAACCAATGCATTTTTGGAGGTTTTCCTAGTAGGGAAGACTTCATAGGAGAGATGACCAGACACCTTGGCCGCTCTCCCACAGCACATGAGGTGTTTAGCGTCATGTGTGGAATACCTTTGACGTCTTTGCATGGTACTACTTCCCAAACTCCAATTACAGGTACTCCACGTGCAGGTACTCCACGTGCAGCACCTGTACATGCATCGGCTGAAGCACAAGCATCACTCGATGTACGTACATCTACAGAAGCACATGCATCCAGCGAGGCAGAGGATAGTCGACAGAGATGGAGGAGGGAGAGTCGAGGGGGAAGACGAGGCTTGTATGGGGGTTGCCTAGGAGGTGGCAAGCGATCACCCTCACCAGTAGATCACATAGAGGAACTTGTACGCCAGTACTATAGAGTTACAGATACTGGTGGCATCTTCCATTATGATGAAGGAAGGGATGTAATGGCGTACATGAGGAACGTCGTGCATGCGACATATAAAGATTGTTTCGTCTACTTCAAAAATTAGAAAAGTGGCTTGTGGCAGGAGGTATTGAGGGCAGTCCATAGGAGATACCCAAATCCTGAGGGTCAGCGATTCTCGGATGATTGGGAACGCACAAAAGTGAGGGATTTGCTTCACAAAAAAAGATCCCACCTCATGACACACGCCAGGGACTCACTGCGGAGGCAGGAGGAGGGGCGTGGAGCCTATAGCCAACCACCTATGTGCCACCGCATAGAGTGGAAGAAAGCCAAGAAGAAAGCAGTAGAGAAAGTGAAGAGTCGCCAACACGTAGAGGCACAACGGATCCAAATGGAAACCATGGGATCGTCACATTACGGATTGGGCGGCAGAGAGTCGTGGGAGACAGAGTTTATAAGTATATTTTGATTTCTAGTTTTTTAAAATTTATAGTTCTTTCAATTCTTTATATAATTTATTCTAATACATTTTTTCTCATAATTGTTTGTATATATCATGATTGTTTTGCAGACTACTATCATTGGTAGAATACCTACTCCTAGAGAGGTAGGTTACTATCGAGGCCATAACCGCGTAGCCACATGGCTTCACTTCTATGAGGAGGGTCTCAGCTCACTGAGGACCAATACAACCGGGCTATGAGCATTCGATAGCCAGAGGAGGTATGTTTTTCTTACTTTCATTTTAAAAAAATAGCTAATTATAACTTTTTCTCCACCATGTCTACGTAAGCAACCTTCATCTTTTGTGTGTGTAGGCGAACCCGGATGTGAAGCATAGCGAGGAGGGGGATAGCGATGCTAGTAGCCATGGTGGTACTAGCGAAGATATTTCTTTTTGAGATTCGTAGAGGAGCACCATACCTCCTCTATGGCCTTGTTTTCTTGTATATGTATTATCCATCTTTGAGCCTACTGCTTGTGGCCACGCTTTAGGTCGCAAGCACTTAAACTTCCCATGTAAATGCTTTTGATCTATAATGAATACATGGACTTTTATTTTCTATTCTCGTGCTTTTAGATCCATTGTCTTTTTTCCAAATGCACAATCTGACGTATGGAAGGGCGAAAAAAAAAACTAGAGAGCATGTGCAACCACATGCTCTTTGGTTTTTTTTTTCAGTTCTGTTTTGTGCGTCTATCCACGCGTCTAAATTGCAGAAAACATGTGTTTATAAGGGCGTCTAAAATGCAGATTACACACGCTCATACATGCGCTAGATAATTCAAATTTAAAAATGAAATTAAATATCTTTTTTAAAATCAAAATTTTTATTTATTTATTTTATTTTTTGCGTCTACCAGCGCGTCTATCTGGCAAATTAGACAGGCATATAGACACACTCGTAGACGTGCTTTTACAAGCACTCATAGATACGAATGAAAAACAAAGAATATCCTTTAAAAAAGATATATTTAATTTCATTTTTAAATTTGAATTATCTAGCGCGTGTACTCCGCATTTTAGACGCGCTTATAAACACACCTTTTCTGCAATTTAGACGCGCGGATAGGCGCGCAAAACAGAACTGGAAAAAAAAAACCAAAGAGCATGTGCAACCACATGCTCTGTGGTTTTTTTTTATCCCCATCCCATACATCAGATTGTGCATTTGGAAAAAAGACAATGGATCTAAAAGCACGAGAATTGAAAATAAAAGTCCATGTATTCATTATAGATCAAAAGCATTTACATGGAAAGTTTAAGTGCTTATAACCTAAAGCGTAGCCACAAGCACTAGGCTCAAAGATGAATAATACATATACAAGAAAACAAGGCCATAGAGGAGGTATGGTGCTCCTCTACGAATCTGAAAAAGAAAAATCTTCACTAGCACCACCATGGCTATTAGCATCGTTATCCCCCTCCTCGCTATGCTCCACATCTAGGTTCGCCTACACACACAAAAGACCAAGGTTTCTTACGTAGACATGGCGGAGATAAAGTTATAATTAGCTATACTTTTAATAGGAAAGTAAGAAAAATATACCTCCTCTGGCTGTCGAATCCTCATAGCCCGGTTGTATTGGTCCTCAGTGATGAGACCCTCCTCATAGAAGTGAAGCTATGTGGCTGCACAGTTATAGCCTCGATGGTAACCTACCTCTCTAGGAGTAGGTATCCTACCAACGATAGTAGTTTGCAAAACAATCATGATATATACAAACAATTATGAGACACAATGTATTGGAACAAATTATATAAAAAATTGAAAGAAATATAAATTTTAAAAAACTAAAAATCAAAATATACTTACAAACTCTGCCTCCCACGACTCTCTACCGCTCGATCCGATCCCATGGTTTCCATTTGGATCCATCGCGCCTCTGCGTGCTGGCAACTCTTCACTTTCTCTGTTGCTTTCTTCCACTCTATGCGATGGTACATAGGTGGTTGGCTATAGGTTCCACGCCCCTCCTCTTTTCTCCGTAGTGAGTCCCCGGTACGTGTCATGAGATGGGATCTTTTGTTGTGAAGCAAATCCCTCACTTTTGTGCGTCCCCAATCATCCGAGAATCGTTGACCCTTAGGATTTGGGTACCTCCTATGGACTGCCCTCAACACCTCCTGCCACAAGCCGCTTTTCTGATTTTTGAAGTAGACGAAACAATCTTTATACGTCGCATGCACGACGCTCCTCATGTATGCCATTACATCCCTTTCTTCATCATCATGGAAGATGCCACCAGTATCTGTAACTCTATAGTACTGGCATACAGGCTCCTCTACATGATCTACTGGTGAGGGTGATCGCTCGCCACCTTCTAGGCAACCCCTACACAAGGCTCGTCCTCCCCCTCGACTCTCCCTCCTCCCTCTCTATCGACTACCCTCTACCTCGCTGGATGCACGTGCTTCTGCAGATGCACGTGCGTCGGCTGACGCTTGTGCTTCAACCGATGCATGTACAGGTGTTGCACGTGGAGTACCTACACGTGGAGTACTTGCAATTGGAGTTTGGGAAGTAGTGCCAGGCAAAGATGTCATAGGCATTCCAAACATGACGTTGAACACCTTCTCTGCTGTTGGAGAGCGGCCAAGGTATCTGGTCATCTCTCCCATGAAGTCTTCCCTACTAGGAAAACCTCCAAAAATGCATTGACCCCCCTACCGAACAAGGCCAATGCATCATTCATGCGATCCAAATCCGAGTCTTTGCTAGATGAACCAGGATGTGACATCTGGTGCAAAAGAAACACAGGAAAAAGATAAATTTGTTTGCATACAAAAAATCATATATTATCTTCATCCACACCTAAACATTTTCAAAGAGCCATAATCCTTGATCCAATCCAACATTAATTATGAAAAATCATTCAGTGAGCCTAGAATCAGTATGTAAGAGAAGTCTTTTGATGCTCACACATAGAAAAAATACATGGATGCTCATGGCACTTGAAAGTGCTAATAATCTAACTTTCTTTAGTCATTAAGCATAAAACTTAAGTGCTAATGCTTCTCATAAACAAGAAAACTGATAAACACAAACATAGGATTGGTCACATTCATCATTGCAAAAATATATTGTTTAGGCAATGAAAATTATTTTTTATCAGAGTTGGCACTGGCGCGTGTATAACCGCATCTAAATTGTAGGATAGACGCGCTCTCAGATGTGTCCCTAAAGTCAACCGTCTATCTAGAGTGCGTCTATATCCACATCTGAGATGCAGTATAGACACGCTGTCAGACGCGGTTTCTAGGTCAATGCTTCTGGCGCGTGCGTGTATCATCGCATGTAGACTGCAGAGTACACGCGCCTGGAGACATGGCTCTGAAGTCAAAGCCTTTGTGTAAACCGTGTGTATTCTCGCGTCTCCGACATAGAATACACGCGCTCTGAGACGTGGCCTCAGATGCAATAAGAGAAAATATTTATTTGCATCTATCCCTGCATCTGCATTGAAATGTAGACGCGCTGGCAGACGCGCTCAGTCGGCTGATTTCAGTCCAACACCGCCATTCATGATTTACAAAATGCAATACATAATGCAATCAGAAATCCTAATACACAGAGAGAGAGAGAGAGAGAGAGAGAGAGAGAGAGAGAGAGAGAGAGAGAGAGAGAAAGAGGACTCACCTTGGGTGTTTGGTGTGGTGGGTGGTGGCGCTTCTTCCTTCTCCTTCTTCCTCTCCTTGGTAAGTTACCCTCCCTTGATGCTTGCTTGCTTGCTTGTTGCTTCTTCTTCCTCTTGTTCTCCTCTCTCTTGTTCTCTCTTTCTTCCTCTCCTTGGCTTTCCTTTTTCCCTTCTTGTGTGTTTGAAATGAAAGAAGAGGTGAGTCATGAGGAGGTGAGGCATGAAGAGACTACGTGAGGCATGAAGAGACTTCATGTCAGCTAAACTCGAGCTTCAGAACCACAAAAAGCGCAGGAAAGGAAATGCGCAGTTTGAAAAGAAATGATTTAAGTATGTTTTGAATTTTGATGTGTGCGTCTATTTTGGCGTGTATTGAGCATCTAAGTTTACGTAAACACGCATATAGACGCGAACGTAGACGCGTAAATAGACACGTACATAAACACAGATATAGACGTGCATTTAGGTTTTATCATAATTTTTTGTTTTTAAGATAAGTTTTGATAGTGAATTCTTATAATAAGTTTTAATGTATTTATGATGAGTTTTGTGTATTTAAAATTGAGATATTAGAATAATTAATACGCCAGCTTGAAGTTTTTATATAAATATATGAGTGACAAATATTTTGATGTTGTCATGAATTAAGTTTAATCATGTCGTTGTCATCACCTAGTGCGGTGCATGCTGATGAGTCAACGAGCACATCCTCAAGTGAGGATGAAACATTACGTCTTCATAATCGAGATACATGGCTACGATGAAAAATTAAATGCATGTGTGATTGTTGTCGAGGGTGTATTTTTCAAGCATGTTGAATTGCAATGTCACACCTCAGCTTGTATGGAGAATGAGACCGAGAAAAATCATCGGTATTCATTGTTTTTTTAAAGCACTAAAATTGCTAGTCTATGTTATTCAATATATATCAACGTACATGAAACTCCCTTTTGTGATTGAGCAGGATGCGGTGCCACATCCTCAGATGCTCACTCTTGAGCATCGAGAGGCTGCAAGACGTCGACGCGAGGAGGTAGAGTCTTCAAGAAGAGTGGAGACTCACGACCATGACAATAGCCCTCATGAAATGCCCCATCAAGTCGTAGAGGATGAGATTTTGGACAACATGGTACACCATCTATTTTCACAACAAGTTCAGGGAGAAGGTCACTCTACGAAGCCAGATGATCCACTATACGTAGCGTCATCTACTCCATTGTATGAAGGTTCTATGTACTCCGTTCTTTGTGCGTCCCTCGAGATACTTAACTTGCAAACAATTTATGGATGGAGTAATGTCAGTTTGGATGCGTTATTGAAGTAGGTATCAATTCAGTTTGGCTTATGAATCATAATATTAATTGTTCTATTTTGAAATCAGACAGAAATATATGTTGGTGGTTTTTTAACTCACTTTTAAAAATATATGTAGGTTATTATCACAAATTCTTCCAAAAGGAAACAAATTGCCAACTAAGAGAAAGCAAGCAAGACATTACTTGACATCTTTGGGAGGCCTCGATTATGTCAAGATCCATGCATGTGTCAATGATTGTGTCTTATTTCGTGGGATTCATGAGTTCGCACGAGAGTGTCCTGTTTATGTCGAATCAAGATACGAAGTGGAGATGAAGTCAATGGATGTGCCTCGTAAGGTTTTGCGACATTTTCCGATTGTTCCATGTATAAAACTTATGTTCAAGTGTAAGTCTATTGGAAAGCTCATGTCACGGCATGCTAGTCATCATTCAAGTGATGGAAAATGGAGAATCCTTGCAAACACACCGGCATGGCAACATATAGATAATTTGTGGCCCGTTTTCAAAGAAGAGCCAAGAAATTTGAGATTTGGTTTTGGTATGGATGAAATTAATCCATTTGGCACATCATACAGTGTATGGCCAGTGGCATTGGTAAACTATAATATTCCTCCATCCATGGCAATTAAAAAGGGATATGTAATGTTGTCCCTTTTGATTCCTGGAAAGCACATGGTAAAAAACATGGACATTTACTTAGATCCTTTGATTGAAGAGTTAGAAATGTTATGGTAAGGTATTGAGGTGCAAGATACAAGCGCATCTGCATCCTCTAGAGATTTCACATTGAAGGCCATGTTGTTGTGGACCATGCATGTCTTTCCAGGATATGGAGAGTGTTCAGGTACATGTATATAACTCTATATTTGAAATTCAAGACTTGAATCAATTGCATTTTATTAATTCATTTGTTTATTCAAGTTTAACCACATCAGGATATCATGCATGTCCTATTTGCGGTCCCTCTTTAGTTTCCTCTAGGCCGGCACGTTTAAAGAAGGTTATCTACGACAATCATCATCGATTTCTTCCTGTTGACCTTCCCAAATATGTTCTCCCTACTAATGGAATGACTCCACAATCTCTAACGATTCGAGATTGGAAGGAGAGATGGATTAATGCCGACAGCCACCCTCCACTCGGCATGAGTCGGTAAGAAGTGCATTTCTCTCGATTGACTTTAAAGTATTTAGCATGATGAATTGTTTACATAATATATTATTTGTTTGTTAGGTTCTCTATATTTTTTCGTCTTCCGTACTAGACTGAACTCAAGATTAACCCCATGCACATATTCAAAAATTTTTTATCTACATTATGGAATCACTTGATAGGGGCTCGTGATTCAGTCAAATCACTTGATAGGGGCTCGTGATTCAGTCAATGTAAGAGAGGATTTACGTAACATTGGTCGCATGAGACGAGCCTGGACATGCATTGGACCCAGAGGAAAGATTGAGCTACCCCATGCACCTTGGATGTTGTCAAAGAACGAGGAAAAAATAGTGAAGGAACAAATATGTAGCTTTCAAACACCCACAGGATGTATGAGATATCTCAAGGGAGCCTTCATAAAGAAAAAGAAAAGAGGTGTGGAGCAACTATCTGGTTTGAAGTCCCACGATTGGCACAAAATGATTCAAGTAAGGGTATATCTAACCATGAATATAGTAATTAGTGGAGTAACTATGTGTAAACTTTGGGGTATGATGAGTTTTTCCTCAACTAATCATTTGATCTATGAATATTGTTTACATTCAGTTCGTACCTCCTACTAGCATATCCCTTTGTGTATCCAAAGATATATGTGATATCATTTACAAGATGGGAGAGCTTGTGAGGTGTGTATACATTGTATTATTTCATTATATATCTTTAAATTTCTACACAAAAATAAACAATTCTCAAATACATTCTGACAGATACGTGAGCTCGAAGGAAATTGATCCAAACACATTGCAAGATGCTCGAGTATTATCTGTTGAGGTGGTCTGTTTGGTGGAGGAAATTTTTCCTCAATCCATTTTGACTACTCAATTACATTTACTCGTACATTTGATTGATGAGATCGCACTTTGTGGGGCAATTCATACAAGGTGGATGTTTTTTCTTGAGTGCTTCATGAAAACCTTGAAAGATTTCGTGAGGCAAAAAGCATGGCCTGAGAGAAGCATGGCTAAGGGTTGGTTAGTGCAATCATCCCTTGTTTATATCTCTGAATATCTTGCTGAAGTGAACCCCTCTCAACCACAACTATGGAAAGATGATGAAGACTTGAGGATGACCTCTATAATACCTCAAGGAAAAGGAATGAGTAAAGTGCTAACAAAAGAAGAACTTCGTAAGTTAAATAGTTTTTGTGTGCTCAATAGTGATGTAATGAGCAAATGGGTGACACTATATAATGAAGCAAGGGCGAGAAGAAAAAGCAAAAGACAAGAATTTCGCACTAGATATGGACGTAATGTCTCATTTCCAGATCATCTAAATGCGCTCCCACGTCATATTGATATAGATTGGTTACATGAGGAAATGGAGAGAATGGAAAAAGAGGAGGAAATTAATAGAGCTCAAGAAGAGTGGGAATATGCACGAGGTTGCTTATAATCAAAGGTGAGACATACTATCAATTAATTTGTTTCTATAAGTTATATTTTATATAAATAATTGACATGTTTGATCTTTTATCTTTTACTACTAGTGCACATTATTCAATGCTATTTGGTGTGAGGGTAAACATCTTCGAACTCAACGTATAGATGAAAAGAGAAATACCCAAGATTGTGGTGTCCTTGCTCACTTCGAGGATGGCAATGGTACCATGGAAGGTTATTGTGGCTTGATCCAAGATATTTTGAAGCTTGACTTCAGATGATTCTTTATATATGTATTGGATGTGAAGTAGTTTAAAGAAGTAACAAATGGTGAGCATTGCACAATCAGACGTCATCCAAGTGGTTTTGTAATCATTGACTCTATAAAATTTCACCAAAACAAGAATGACACATTAGTACTAACTCAACAACGCGAGCAAGTATATATGCAAAGCTAATTTTTTAATATGTATACATGTGATACATATACACAATATAATAAGTATTTAAGTTTCTTACTTTTGTTTTTCAAATATAGGTTGTGTATCATCCAATGGTAAACAATAACCGATGGTGGTATGTCATCCCTATATCTAATCGATCAAAACCAATATATGGTAATATTACCGACATGGAGATAGCAGATGACAATCCAACAATTAATGATGATGTACATGATGACACCATAATGGATGATATTCGTGATATAGTACAAGATGAACCTCGTGAGGATATTCAAGGAAATGTAGAAGAAGACAATAATGTGATTGTCGATGATATTGATAAAGTTATTGAGCAATATAGCAACAGATCTGATAGTGGGATAGACTTATTTGTTTCGTTACCTCTTGGTAACATAGACCTAGAAGTAGATAGTTTAGCAAGGGCTGATCTCATTGAAGATGAGATGGATCATTCACTGTAACATACTTAATTTGCTTAATGATTCAATGTGTATTCTTAATTCTATGGTTTTTATCATACGCACATGTGCATACTCAAGAATCAATAGTCAAGTTTAAAGATAAATTGAATTTTTCATTATTTTTTATCATCTTCAAGTAGAGAAATTACGAGATACATATTATAATGATTGCTACTAATTGTATAATAAGGTTTCTGTCGCTTGCCGCTAATTACTTATATTAGGCTTGCCAACTAGAGGAACTGCCATTCATTAGAGAACAATGCAAAAATAATTATTAACTCTCGTTTTTTTATTCAATGATTCAATGTGTATTCTTAATTCTATGGCTTTTATCATGCACACATGTGTATACTCAAGAATCAATTTCAGGTGGTTAAATAATTATTAACTCTGGTTTTTTTATTATATTAAGTCCAATTTTAGGTGGTTAAATAATTGCACGTCTGGAGGCGTGTCTATATTGGCATCTATTTATGCGGATATATAGACGCAAAATACGCATCTATTTACACGCTCTTTTACACGCACATATAGACGCAATGATAGACGTGCCCGACTTTGCGCGTCTAACATGCGCGTCTATGTCTTGTTTCTCTTGTAGTGATAGATGGATTCGAGGCATGTCCATGAGAGGTGTTGATACGAGAGATAGGAGTAACACCTACCTTGTATAGTGGAATGCCAAATGGGGCTAAAATATGGGTTTAATGTCCCACTTTCACTTGATAAGTAGATGTTGAGGATGTGATTGCTCAAATAAAGTAGATTTGACCAAGATTGAAATGATGACAATTGAATAGGATGATATTACTTGCTTGATAAAATACTTTAATGTTTGTGTAGATATTTTCTTTCTGAAGTTCTTCTTCCAAAGCAACCATGAATGTTACCAATTTGTGCTCCAAGACAGATACCGAATATTCAAACTTGGTATAGAAACACTCTTTGAAGTAGACTTCCTTGAGATGTAGAGTTCATTGTGAATCTCTCAATGAAAAGCACCTTTTTAGTGATGTAGAGACTTTCTTGTTGCTTGAGAAAAATACTTCTTGAAGTACTTGATGTGGAAATAGCTTTTGTGATGAAGAAACTTTTCAATCATGTGCTGCGAACTCAATGAGTAAAACCAAGATGTAGACTAGATGAGATAAGCTCTAAGATGCATGAAAGACCCTATCAAGCTAGGGTGGTTCTAAGGTTGTGGATGATGGAGAATACTAGGCTATCAAGAGCTGGGTGTGCTCTAACACCATGTTGGAGAACGGAGTGCTAGATGAAATTGAAGAAATCCAAAGTGATACCATGTTGGAGAATTCCTTCTGAGACAATGTCAAAAAACTCATGCAAGAATGAACAATGCATACAAGAATGCTACTCCTCTACTAACTATTGTACTACTACATGAGTAGCTACCACAAAGTGGTTAATATACAAGTATAAGAGAGTGGTGGGGGAAATCCATAATGAAGGTAAAAATTAGGGGCCAATTTTCTTGGCCAATTTTTGCCCAAAGGCTACTTTTGAAAGGTTTTCTTGGTCATCAGGTTAATTCTTTTGGCTTGACAACTCAAAAATTAATCCATATATACATAGAGTTATTACATATCTATAACCTAAAACTCAGAGGATCTCTTATTTTTTACCCTTTCCATAATGAGTGGGTGGTAGGTGAGAGTTATTATGTGTGGTAGGTGAAGCATGGCGCACTTGATGCGATGCAATCACTTTTCATCCAATCCAACATGTAACAAATCTGATTAATGGATAAGTACAACTTTAGCCAATCTGCAATTCCATCCTCCTATCAAACCGATTAATTGTCAAATGAATTTTCATGTAATCCGAGATCGAATGAAAACCGGAACAGAGAATTAAAAAAGGCGGACAAAGAAAGGAGTACTTCAGGGGAAAGGGATAACTTTTACGAGCTCCCAATTCTTTTACCAGCCTTGGCATCAGTACTATCAAAAGCGACCAGCTTCCTTTTAGAACTGATGGCGTCAGTGCAAGTAATTCCTGTGTCTTAGTGCAGGTAATTCCTCTTAATTTGACAGAGAGAGAGAGAGCATATTTTGGAAAGGTCTTGAGCATATGCAAGCATGCCATGCCATGCCAATGGTGATAACTGTTGCAACTACACTCTGGCTTTTCCCCATTCCAAGCTTGTTCATGCACACATCTCCGCTTGTAAGCACGCCTGCACAAAATATAAATACGCCTTATCCATGAAAAACCGATCAGGAATGAAAAACTTCAAACACAGCAAACCGAGGTGTCCACGAAAGAAGGATTAAGACCTTAAAACCCAGGAATTGCCTACTATTCTGGAGAATCCTCTAAATTAATTCAAAATCCCTCAAGCATTTGAAGTTGAAGGATTCTGAATCGCCTACCAGCGAAGTTTTTGGTGACCAATGGGGGCTGCTATATGTCTGTTACTGTTGGATTAAACTGTTAGGGCGATCGATCACTGAAAATTTGTAGAGGCTGCCCGCCCCATACCACTATGGCAATGTTACACACCTCAACTAATTGCTGTGTAATGTATAACAGACTAATCAGCTGTATGTTTTAAGATGTTATCTACTGACCATACGTTTCATTGTCCGACAAATGAAACTTGTGTACGACACTAATTTTGCTTAATGAAAAGGAGTACCTGTGATGTGTTAGCTCCTATACTCTTCTAATCACAACAGAGATTACCACCTCGGCAAAAACAATCACTCGCTCGACAACAGAGAAAACACAAGGAAAGAATAATCAGGCGCACCACCTTTGATGGTTGGCTTTGATAATCTACTTTAGCTCGAGAGCATCGCATGTCGATCATGAGAGAAGGTGGAGTGGTATGGCTTAGTTGGAGTGGCAGGTATGCCGATCACAGGCATGAAAAGGGAGAGGAGAGTGTCTCTCTGTCTCTTCTCTGGAGAGGCCGAATACCTGCAACTCCAACTGAGCACTACAACTTCGCCAGGATATCCTGTGGAAAACTGGGTGCGGCTACCTGACGTCTCTGTATTCATCCTGTGGAAAATGGCGTGCGCACTCTCACACAAACACACATTCTCTCTCACTCTCTCAGAAACGTCGCATGCGCGTGCGCTCTCTCTCTCTCTCTCTCTCTCTCTCTCTCTCTCTCTCTCTCTGTGTGTGAGAGCGAGGAACAATCTCCAACTCATTCACTCGTCGCATGCGCGCTCTCTCTCTCTCTCTCTCTCTCTCTGTCTGTGTCAGAGTGGGGACCAATCTCCAACTCACTCGTCTGTCTCGTGCCACGTTTCCCGCCTTCAACCGCCCATAGCAGGCTGTTGATTCTCTAAACTTTTGGCGAACATGACGTGGATCCTTCTCAGCCCTGGCCTGAGGTGGCATGATGCATCGAAATCGTTTTCATTCGTAACTCTTTGTATTCCAAATTGAAGCCACCCAATTCCTAACTCTTTGTAGTTTACATAATAATATTGAATGGTTCAGGATTAATATTAATCAATTATGTTGATATATTGATATCTGTAATTAATATTGCATTATTAAATTTACATACAATTATATCATATGGAAACATTGCACATGGTGTTTCGTGAATGCTTGTGAGTTATCATGGTTGCATTGATCTCCTAGATACTTGTTTCAAACGAGTATCCTCATAGATAGGTATGAGATCTACTAAAAATGACATGAGGGGCAACTTTTGATAATAGGTATGATACTGTTGAAATGTAGTCATCATGTTATGGCTTGGAGAGGTTCTAGATGCTTCTGCTCATGCAATTAACCATGTGTGTGGAGCCTGCGTGGTAATCTACGCTAGGCTATTGTTTAGTACTAAGGATAGAGATACATGTGAGGTGATTCATTATTCTATATATTGCTTACATCTTTGCCTTAAGGATTATGAACTAACCACAAGGCTCTAAAGCCTATGTGGCACAATGAGGAGAACTTTTGATATTCAAGAAAGAAAGAGGGCTTTTTTAAAAGGGTAAGTTGAGGTTATGTTTATTTTTCATTCCCCCCCCCCATCTCTCTCTCTCTCTCTCTCTCTCTCTCTCCTTTTCACACACACACATATGTATGTATGTGTTCTTTTTTTTTTCAACATTAGACATATGAAATGATATGATATTTTAATGATTGAACATGTAAATAAACATGCAATACATACACACATGTGCATATACATATATCCACATGCCTACAAGCACACATATGAGGTGAAGGAATATAAGAGAATGAAGGGAAAGAAAGAAGTGAAAATAACGATAATGAGAGGGGGAGATAAAACACAAATTTAGGAGACCAAATAAATAGGCATACATGTATTAAACACACGTATGCATACATACACACACATAGACACATATGTACACACACAGAACATAGGAAAAACAAGAATAAGAAAAAATAAAAATATATGTGTATCATGCATACATGCATGCATGCATGTATGCATATATGAGAGAGAGAAAGAATAAGAAGAGAAAAACAAAGATAGGAGACAAGAAAATGAAGGGGAGATAAGAGAGAGAATGGAAAAAGAGAGATAAAAATACATAGAGAGAGAGAGAGAGGACATGCATTTACAAGACCACACAAATAGACATACCCATATTATACACAAACACCTATATACATACACACACACAAATACATATACATTCTATTTTATACTTATAATTAAAAGGTCTTGGAATGTCACATGACAATCTCTCATCACCTCCCAAAGCCTTCTCTTTTTCTCTTCTTTCTTCTACGCTTGTTATTCCACTTTTTTCCCCTTCTCCTTCATAAGTAAGAAGAGTCTGTGTGTGTGTGACATACCATACTATTATTACAATTAATATCATTATGCAAATTATAGTTGATATATAACTATAATTCATATTCATATTATGTATTAATACTTGATTGTTATGTGTAAGCAATAATTAAATTGTTATTCATCTTCATATGGATTATAATATACATATTATAATCATCTATATATATATATATATATATATATATATATATTTATGCATTTAGGTATTTTATTATATAACTATAATTATATGTATTATTATATTTAATATATAAAGTTATAATAATGATAATATATATGATATAAATATATATTTATTTTATTTTATATACATTAATTATATTAATTAATACATGAATATATATGATTAATATTAATAATTAAATATTAATTTTTTAATTAATTACTAGTAAAATATATCTCTCACACACACACACATATATATATACACACACACACACACACATTAATAAATATGATAATATATATACATATTATATATTATGTATATACATTAATATATAGCTATAATCTACAACATCAAATAATATTTTATTATTTTAATAATAATTATTTTTCATAATATTTTATATTAATGATATTTTTAATAAGCATATTATAACTATTAATATTGTCATGCAATTGATTATATATTAATAAAGAATTATTAATATTTTAATGATAAATACAAAATATATAATTACATATATATATTCTTGATTTTTATCTATGTATGAGAGAGAGAGAGAGAGAGAGAGAGAGAGAGAGAGAGAGAGAGAGAGAGGTGATATACCGACATTTAAAGTGACAAAAATATTCATTTGAAAAATTATCCATGTTGTCGCTAAAAGCATTGGTATATACGTCTCTACAGATCTGTCATCGATATTACCATTGCAACAACGATGCAAATAGCAATGTTTTTCAATGTATATACCGATGCTAATAATTATGTATACAAGAAATCATCAACGCTGATAGGCGACGATTACAGAGAAAAAAAATTAGGTGGCAGGGCAACACCTTCTAGCACCATGTGTTGGAACAATGTTGCATAAAGTAATTATAAATTAAGCATAAAATTATCATCGAGACATGTATATCATGAGATGTTGAAAAAGGGTCGTTAATTCAATATTCAAATAAGTACAAGAGGAACGATGACAAATCATAAAACTACATGGAATGATAGAGAGGAGAGTCCAAAATAAACATGAAAATGTATCTATAAATATCACAAAATGTGAGTTCATACGAAGGATGAGAAATACATCTAAGGAATGCTATATAAAAGGACCCTACATGGAGCATATGGCCAAAAAAGAAAAGGATGTACGCTCTATAAACTTAAGCGACTCCTACAGCTTCTCGTCATTTGAGAGCCGTATGTCCGACTAGAATGAAGCATAACGGACTCTAAAATATAAACTACAAGAGATTAATCCACAATACATAATGCATCATTAAAAAACTAATGATTGTAAACAAAAAAGAGTCATGACTTACTAGACCGTTATGCATATACAAGCACATACAATCTATCAATGAGTGTAGTAAGACCGTGTCTCTCTGTATATCAAGTCTCCAAAGTTTTAGGATCACAATTTGTGATGAAGTGCTACAAAGAAAATAAAGTATCATTGTTAGAAATAAGATTATTGGTACAAGTGGTATTCCAAATTAAAAAGTGAGAACAACCAAATGAAAACTTATAAAATCCTCCAAATAGTTACTATGGTCACCACTCTCCAAATGATACATGACTCCTATCTCCAATCGTTCCCTCACTACCTCCCACTGTTGCGGCCACCTTCGTCTTGGAGAGTCTATGGTCTCGTCCTTGAGTATCCAGCAATCCTCTGCATACAAGCACTTGGGCTTTAAAGTAAGAAGCATGGTGGATTGTAATGAGTTTTCAAGAGAGATAAAGCAATTTTGATTTGAGTATGATGAGATATCTAAAGTCTTTCATAGAAGCCATTATTCAAGGAATCTAGGCCAAGGCTAGGACAAAGATTCTAGTTAAGATTGATGATCTTGATGAGCCATGTGTTGCACTCATAGATTATGGTTCAACAATTAATCTTATGTCAAAGAGTCTCTACTTCAAAGGAAGGTAGCTGATTGATATGGATCATGGGTGGAGAATTCGGGCTGTAAACAACTCAGCAAGGGATTTGTATAGTGCTTGTCCTAATGTGAAAGTGACTATTGGAGATATTCTAGATGAGCAGAATTTCTTTGTATAGGATATCTCTTTTTACCCTTTGATTCTTGGAACTATATATTATTGCAGTTTGTATGGAGACTAAGGTGATGGATGATGGTTCTGCTTATGCTTCAATAAGAAGTTGTGATAGATAGTGTGATATTCAGTTCTTGACCATTGTCAAGAATTTTTGTGAAAACTAAAAACCCCTAGAAAAATTGTAGGTTGGTAGGATTTTTTCTTTATAGTTATTTGTATGATCATTTGATTGGTTGTTTTGTAGTTGAATGTTTCATATTTGTCTACCCTAGGAATTATTTTTGTCATTTTATTTGGAATTTTAAGTGTGAAAACTTGATAGCCTTGGTCAAGATTGGAGTTTTCCGGATAGGTTGGAGCTAGAGTCTGTTGGTAGTGCTAAGCATTGTGAAACATGTGTATGATTTCTTATTGTCGATATTTTTACATATCACATGGATTATGGGTTCACGAGAACTTCACATTGTACTTGTTGACTATACTACACTTGGGGGTCGTCTCCTAACTTTATCAAATACTTCCATACCATGGAATATGTTGATATATGATTTGCATCATTGTTGAGCACTAACATGGCATGTTACTTGTTATAGCTATATGTAGTAAATCTTAGTTACACGTTGTCAGAGGGGTTTTTGTCGAAAGGTCGAATCCGCTGGGGATCAGAAGTAGAAGGAAGTAGAGATAGAAGATGGAAGAGAAGATAGAGAATACCCAAGTGGTAAATACTAAAAAAACAAATCGCAATGAATTGAATCAATATGTATTGAAAGAACCTGGAATCTTCGCACTACTCAGAACCAATCTCTAGGCATTAGATCTCTTGCAGCTTCTTTGTAGAACAAAACGTGCATAAAAATTATAGCTTCTCTACTGCTCGGAACCCAAATTTGATGGCTCCATTGGCTCCAAAAGGGAGGTAAAACCCTAGGACAATTGGTCACGGATCTCCTAGATCACTCCTTCTTCTTCTTTCAGTTCAATCTACAGTTTTCAGCCTATTTATAGCAATTGCGATGCGCCTGATTTCATCAATTTGTCTCTCTTATGAAAAATCTCCTAACTGGCTAAAAAAACAACTTGCTTTTTGCATGCCATCCATATCTAGAAGCTTTTCTAAATTTTTTGGATTTTTGCAATAAATAATATCAAATATAGTCTAAAATTATCCAAAAATCTAGTACTTTTGGATAATCCATGCAACTCACACTAGTACTAATGGCTCAGATCACATTGACTCTCTAGATCAATAAAGAAGTCGAATGATGATGCATTCCATACTTTTTCACATTGTGTCCTCATAACATCACAACATCCACCCCCTCTGAACTTGCACATCCTCCAGTATGTGTCAAAATTCTAGTTGTCACTGGATTCTGAGTCCTCGTCATCCTCTACAACCATATCATTTACTTCTTCATCTTCCATATCTTCCTAGTTAGCTCCTATATTATGACCACTATTTTCTTTCAATTCTTGCAACTCATAAGTAGTAGATTCCTGTGCCTTTTGAATAATTTGATTCTTTTCCCTGCCACCGGAAGTGTGATGGCTATCCCATCCAGCTCATTTAATGCATAAGTAGCATTATCAAACACTTGTCTTACCACATAGGGTCCAAACCATCTTTTGGAAACTTTACGCATGGCACTATGCTGGTTATCTAAACTATTGTCATAAACCAATACCCAATCCCCATCTTGTATGGTTCTTGGTCTCAATCTATGTCTTTTGTCAAACTGTTTCTTGTTCTGTATCCTTGCTGCCCTTAACTTTGCAATTGTTGCCTCTATGTCTTCTGACTTTATTTCCAACTATCTAATGTGTAAGGCCAACAACTCCTCTCGATTTAACTCCTCCTCCCAAGGTAACACACTCCATGTGACTGTCATCTCTTCTATCGGCATGATAGATTTTTGACCATACATCAATTCAGCATGTATATATCCTATAACAGCACTATGAGTTGTTCTGTCGGCCCACATAGCATAAGCGAGCAATCGTGGTCACTCTTTTACCTTCTCTCCACATGCTTTTTCCAATGCCTTCATAATAGGTGGGTGATCTCTGTCACTTTTTCCATTTCCTTCAGGGTTATAGGTTGAAGTTAAAGCAAGCTTTATCCCCAACCGTACAAAGAAATCATGAACCTCATCCACTACAAGATATAGGCCTTATATCGACGTTAAAAGCGACGAAAATGTAAATAACAAAATTTTCCCCCGTTGTCACAAAAAGCGTCTCGTTATTGGCGACACCATAGAATAGTATGTATCAACGTCGGTATCAGCATCGGTATTGCTATCGATATTAGCGTCGCGAACATAGCGACGGTAACATGGAAATTTTTTTTTGTGGCAAGGCAGCTTCACATATAGCACTGTGTGCTTTATTTGAGCCATACAAAATAGTTTATGCACTGTGTACAATGCTCATGCAAATAAAACCAAAGTATACTCAAATCATAACAGTGATACATGAAATAAATACATGATCGCATAATAAGCGATTGGTACAATCATGACAAGATATCACTAATACATAGAAAATGTCTACACAGATCAGGCGACCAAAAAATAAAGTTGTGTGAGCTCCAGGGATCCAAGGGCGAGCTACATATCCTCGCCATCCGAAAGCTTGTCCCGTCGCAAAGGAGCATCGAACGGACTTTGCAAAAAAAGAAACAACAACACATCAGTCCACCATACAATAATGCATTCTAATTAAATATGGTAACTATGGACAAGAAAGATGTGTGACTTACAGGGCCTCCGCGTCTATACAATCGGTTGATCAATGAAGTGAGATCGTGCGTCTCTGCATATCGAGTCTCAAGGCCGATCGGATTGCGATTTGTAATGGAGTGCTGCAAAGAAAATAAAATGCTAACTATTAGAAACATGATTGTCAGTACAAAGGATATTGCAAAAAAATAAACAAGCAAAACAAAATAAAAACTTACAAAGTCCTCCAAATATGTCATGTGGCCGCCACTCCCAAGATGATGGACCACTCCGGCCTCGAGTTGTGTCCTCGCCGCCTCGCACTCCTGACTCCAACATCCTGGAGAATTTGTAGCCTCCTCCCTCAGTCGGCACCAGTCGTCCGCATCTAACCACTCGGGCTTTGTAGCCCCACTCTTGATTGCCTTGCGTGCGTCGGATCGTCTGTGTGACATATATGTATGCATGTAATCCATCATCTAGCCCATAGAAAATCTATGCAAGGATGCTACTATGTAGTCCTTGCTCCCCTTCGGTATGTCCTTCCAATGATCTAAGACGTTGTGCCAAAAAACTTGTTGGTACAACTCTCTCATGCGAGCCATCACCCTCCTCTCCTCATCATTCATGATGATGGCTCCTGACCTATCATCGACTAGATATGCATATCCCCCTGGGCTATACCTAAGATGGGTCCTCTCCCATCTGCATCCACGCTCCTGGGCATATCCACGAGACCCCTGTGCATCTGGTATACCGATGGGGATAATATCTGTCGGAGTGGCATCCATAGGTGTGCCACCTGCAGACGGCTGAGCAAAAGCCGAAGTAACTCGAGTAGACGTCCCCACAGGTGTGACAAATCCTAGAGGTGATGCAACTCCAGCTGAACAACGAGACGGAGATATCGCGTCCGTACCTCCACAGCATCCACCTGAGCCTGAGCCACACTCCCTGGAACCTCCATGAGAGCGAGGAGTCGCACCTATATCCTGCGTTGACCGCAGGCTCAGTGCCTTTGCATCTCTGCAGCATCCCCCTAACCCTGAAGCACTCACTCCCTCTAGCCCAACTCTAGAGTGTTGAGCTCGTTTGCTCGAAGCTGAAGCATTTGATCGGGCTGAAGTAAATCTAGCAGAGCGGCCTGACAAAGATTGAGATAGCTCCTGGTCTGCCATGTCTCTAAATCTTGTGATCTAGTCTGGAGACATGAGCGTGAAGATATCCTGTAACTCCTCATCGCTCATCCCTCGACTCATCCTGAAAATGTCACTTGCACAGACGAAAAATGACGTTAGAATAATCAATTTAAATCATACAAAGCATAGTAATATAAATCTTTTAAAAAAAAATTCACTTAAAATGCATATCTTATGTACCCTTATAAGCGATTGGTCAACGAATTGAGTAAGTGGATGCTCCAAATATGAAGTATTCTATGGTCCCATATCAATCTCCTGTTACAACTCTGCATACACTGGAAGGTCGATAGACATGTCACCACAAAAGGATGAGTCCACCTCGTTCTCAAAGAATTCTTGGACTCTTGTATTTCCATCATTGTTAGCCGATGCTAGCTCCAAGCTTTCGATGGCCTCCACCCCTTGCAATATCGACTACTCTATTTATATATTGTCTTCATCTATGCTCGGAACATCGCTTTGATCATATACTCTAGCACTTCAGAGAGTTGAAGGTATAACATACCACCATCGAGGTTATCGGGGGTTTGGATAGAAGATTACCTGTTCACAAACACGTACAAGAGAGTTTAAACTATTGTGACATGTACCATGTTGTAATACAATTAACAAACAAATGAGTCCATGCACCTATTCACAATGGGCCCGCAACACAAAGGTGTCGCGTAAATCCGTCCATTTTTTTTCGGAATCTATTTCGAGAAATCTAGATGGACCTCGTCGAACTGTTGCTCCAACTCCTCCAAGTACCACTTTGAACCACTGCACATCGAATAGTATCATGGAGAAGATACGGTAATCCACCGTAACAATACTTTGCAAGTTTCCAAAATACTCCATCTTATCTATAACCGTGTTTGGATCCATTGCTCGTCGTCGTCTCTCTTGCTCAAACCTTGCCATGATATCACAGTCCATTGTGGAGCGCATTTTGTCAATACGCTCCACGTGAAAATGCCATTTGCGTTACCATGCTGCACTATATATTTTGTACTATACATTGAAACACTTAAATTAGATATCGCATATAAAATATAGATACGACAAATCCAAACACCTCATCACCTTTGGACTACATTCCCTGAAGAATTCCCACTCCTCCATTGAGATCTCTGTTCCTTCGTGAGACACTGCGGTCAAAGCTCCATGCAACCATCGCGTTAACATGAACAACGGCATCTCCTCTATGCCCTTGGGATATCGAATTGGTTGATGACACGTACTACGTCAGAATTCAGATTGTGCTTCCTCTTGATCTTGCCTAGCGATTTGGTACTTGGCGAGCCACGTCTCCATAGAGGCATGGTGCAACATACAAAAACGATTCACCTTCTCCTCCATTGAGGCATCCATTCTTTTTTCCACCCCATTTTCAACCACCACATCTCCAGTCAATCTATCATCGTCCTTTAGCGACCATAGCATTTTGTTGTCTGGATCCACCATTGGTAGCCATTATGAAATATGCACTAGCGTCTCAGACACCAACCAACCTTCAGCCATGCTACCTTCTGGTCGAGCTCATTGTCGCACAAAGCCTTTCAGGGTTTTTATGAAGCGCTCCAAGAAGAACATCCATCGCGTATGGAGAGGTCCAACAATCTCCACTTCATTTACAAGATGCACAAGAAGGTGGATTTGTATTGTGAGCATGCTGGTGGGCAGGTATTTCTCAAAGAGACAGACTATCTCCACTGCTCCCTGCCTTGCGAATTCAATAGAGGATGTCTTAATCTCCTTCTATGAGATTCACCACGACGACTATGACGATGGGTAGGTTGCACTCACTAAGAATAGGATTGGCGATTCACCTCATCTTCTCTCCATCATCAATAGAATTCTCCTTTACCATTTATAACTCACCCATCTTCTATCCACACTATTACACACTACAATCTCTATGAGGGCATGAGATTGGGATCTCCACATATACCAAAGCATGATCTCTAGCTTGATGGTTGCATATATACTACTACTACTCATGGAATAAACCTTAAAATAGTTATTATGCTCAAATATATGCTTGTTAGAGCAGAAATTTGTTTGTAAGACTATTCTAAGGAAGAAAGAGGGTTAATGATAAAAGAGTGTCATTCCTTGCAAGTGATTTTATATTATATTTATTAATTAAAATTGATAGTTGAAGATGAGTTTCCTAAGAGATCTTGTGGTGATGCTGTTTTATTTTTGCGAAGCATATGAATGATGCTGTTTTAGTTTTCTGTATTTGTCTTTTTAAGGAGAGATTGATTTTTATGGAATATCCAAAGTTATTTTTGGGATTACGTGATGAAAAATGAATGTTTTTCATACTAATAGGCTGATTGCCTTCGTTGTATATTTGCGTGGTGGACGCTAGGACAAGCCCCATGTATGAGAGGTCTTTTTGCAAGAAGAACATTATGCTAGGAGGCACAAGTATGCTACGGCTCTCTAGCCATATATCCCTTAAGTTTATTGGGGATCGGCCTAACCCCTATGAGCCTAGGATGAGCCTATTGTAAGGTCCTATTTACTTTTCTCTCCCTCTCTCATTTCCTCTTCCTCCCTCACCTTGACCCTCTCTTTCTCTCTTTCCCTATTAGATATAATGATTTTTCTCTCTTTTTCTCTCTCCTCTCCCTCTCTCATTTCCCTTTCTCTCTTTCTCTCCCTCTCTCACCCTCACCCTCTCTTTCTCTCTTTCTCTATTAGGTTTAATGATTTTTTTCTCTTTTTCTCTCTCCTCTCCCTCTCTCATTTCCCCTCCCTCCCTCACCCTGACCCTCTCTTTCTCTCTTTCCCTATTAGGTTTAATGATTTTTCTCTCTTTTTCTCTCTCCTCACCCTCTCTCATTTTCCTTTCTCTCTTTCTCTTTCTCTCCCTCTCATCCTCACCCTCTCTTTCTCTCTTTCTCTATTAGGTTTAATGATTTTTTTCTCTTTTTCTCTCTCCTCTCCCTCTCTCATTTCCTTTTCTCTCTCTTTCCCTCTCTCATTTCCTCTCCCTCCCTCACCCTGACCCTCTCTTTCTCTCTTTCTCCATTAGGTTTAATGATTTTTCTCTCTTTTTCTCTCTCCTCTCTCTCTCTCATTTCTTTTTCTCTCTCCTCTCCCTCTCTCATTTCCTTTTATATCTTCCTCTCCCTCTCTCATTTCCTCTCCCTCCCTCACCCTCACCCTCACCCACACCCTCTCTTTCTCTCTTTTTCTATTATGTTTAACATCTTTTCTCTCTTTTTTACTCTCCTATCATTCTCTCATTTTTCTCTCTCCTCTCCCTCTCCCATTTCCTTTTGCTCTCTTCCTCTCCTTCTCTCATTTCTTCTCCCTTCCTCTCCCTCTCTCATTTCCCTATTATGTTTTCGTTTCCCCCCTCTCCCTCCCCCTCTCCCTCTCTCACTTTCCTGTTATGTTTAATGTCTCCCTCTCCCTCTCTCATTTCCTCTCCCTCTCTCTCCCTCTCCCTCTCCCTCTCTTTCTCTCTCCCTCCCTCCCTCTCCCTATCCCTCTCCCTCCCCCTCTCTCTCTCCCTCCCTCTTCCTTTCCCATTTCCTCCCCCTCTCTCTCTCCCTCTCTTTCTCTCTCTCTCCCTCCCTCATTTCCTCCCTCTCCCTCTCTCTCTCCCCCTCTCTTTCTCTCCCTCCCTCTTCCTTTCCCATTTCCTCCCCCTCTCCCTCTCCCTCTCCCTCTCTTTCTCCCTCCCTCTTCCTCTCTCATTTCCTCCCCCTCCCTCTCTTTCCCTCTCTTTCTCTCTCTCTCCCTCCCTCATTTCCTCCCTCTCTCTCCCTCTCCCTCTCTCATTTTCTCCCTCTCCCCCTCTCTCTCTCCCTCTCCCTCTCCCTCTCCCTCTCTCTCTCTCATTTCCTCTCCCTCTCTCAATATACACAAATTATATAAAAAAATTAAAAGAGAGAGAAAATGCACTCTCCCTCCCTCTCCCTCTCTCATTTCCTTCCCCTCCCTCTCCCTCTCTTTCTCTTTCTCTTTCTCTCCCTCCCTCCCCTCTCCCTCTCTTTCTCTTTCTTCCTCCCTCCCCCTCTCCCTTTCCTCCCCCTCCCTCTCCCTCTCCCTCTCTTTCTCCTTCTCTCCCTCCCTCTCCCTCTCCCTCTCCCTCTCTTTCTCTTTCTTCCTCCCTCCCCCTCTCCCTTTCCTCCCCCTCCCTCTCCCTCTCCCTCTCTTTCTCTCTTATTTCATCTCCCTCTCTCAATATACACAAATTAAGCCGTAAACAAGTAAAAGAGAAAGAGAATGGACTCATCGTAAAGATTTGCAGGAGGGTTTGACGGCTCCTCTTTGCGACGACGGCTCCTCCTCTTCTTCACAAACGACGATGGCGGTGACGGCGGCGGCGGTGACAAGCCTTCTTCCTCTCCCTCTCTCACTCTCTATGCAAAACAATCGCTCTCTCACTCGCTCTCCCTCTTGAAAACTTTCACAAATGTGCGAAATGAAACGCGCTCGGGTTTAGGCCCACTTTTTTTTCTTTGTGGAGCGACGCCACGATTTTGCATCCTCGGTGTCGCTATTGCTTTGTTTCCTTGTAGTTATGCATCTACTGGCTCCATGCAGATTGAGTCACTCCAAAGAATTCAATCTTCTGAGCATAGGTATGTACATATGCAGATACATTCCTACCATTTAATAACTTCACCTCACACTCAACTGCTTACAAAGCATTCATCACAACACTTTCTATTTGAGCTGAAGCTTGCATCACCTGTTGTTGTTGTTGTACCTACATAAGCATATTCATATTTTGCACCAACTATTGGAAAACATCACTGGAGAATGTATTTGAAGATTCTCCCATCTTGTCTTTCCTTCTTTTGATGCCCTTTCACATCGGGTTAACCAATGTCGGAGGGATTTTTGTCGAAATGTCAAATTCACTGGGGATCAGAAGTAAAAGGAAGTAGAGATAGGAGATTGAAGAGAAGATAGAGAATACCCAAGTGGTAAACACTACAAAAACAAATCACAATGAATTGAATCAATGTGTATTGAAAGAACCTTGAATCTTCTCACTACTCAAAAGCAATCTCTAGGCATTAGATCTCTTGGAGCTTCTTCGTAGAACAAAACGTGCATAAAAATTATAGCTCCTTCTCTGCTGCTCGGAACCCAAATCTGATGGCTCCGTTGGCTCCGAAAGGGGGGGGTAAAACTACAGGACACCTGCTCACGGATCTCCTAGATCACTCTTGCTTCTTCTTTCAGTTCAATCTGTAGTTTTCAGTCTATTTAAAGTGATTGCAACATGCCCGATTTCGTCAATTTGTCTCTCTTATGAAAAATCTCCTAACTAGCTGAAAAAGCAACTTGCTTTTTGCATACCATCCTAATCTAGAAGCTTTTCTAAATTTTTTGTATTTTTACAATAAATAGTATCAAGTATAGGCTAAAATTATCCAAAGATCTAGTATTTTTGGATAATCCATGCAATTCACACTAGTACTAATGGCTCAGATCACATTGACTCTCTAGATCAATAAAGAAGTCGAATGATGATGCATTCCATAATTTTTCACACTCTATTCTCATAACATCACGACAACGTGCACTTAAGAAAGAACCTTTCATTGTGCACAAATTGTTTCTTACATGTACAAGTGTTGGGATATTCATCACTGAGTTAGGAATCTTTGGTTGAGTGGGAAAGGTTGTTGGATGAGTTTGAGGTCATGTGAAGGATGTTGCCAATTGTGAGATAGGTTGTCTTTTTTATCAACATCATGAGGACCTCTTTTTTATAGTGATTGTGAGATTTTGGGTGGGTCGAGTAGATTACAATTTGTTTCTTGTGAGAGGTGAGTGGAGGGTCACACACAATAGTGTGGAAGCTTGATGTTGTGTTGATCGAAAGCTTTGAAAACTTTGAAGCTAAAGGGCCGCAATTATTTTTGAAATATCAAAGAGTTATGAAGTGAGTATTTTTTTCCAGACTTAAGATTTCAAGTTTTGATGTTTGTTATTGTTCTACCATGAAGTTTATTCTAGAAGTAATTGAGGCTACAAGAGGTACATTTGGTTGTTTTTTGCATGTGTTTGTTGTGTTGTGTACATGAGACATTTAAAATTTTCATTTTATATAGAGCATTGACAAAGTCAATTTCCTAACCAACACTTCTTAACGTTGTTGTGCCGTTATACAGACACAGTGTGAAAAATTCTAGAGTACATTGTCATCCAACTTTCTTACTGATCTAGAGAGTCAATGCCATATTAATCAATTAGTGTTAGTGTCTATAGTATGGATCGTTCAAAAATACTAGATTTTTTTGATAAGTTTAGCTTATTTTTGATATTTTGGATATTATTCCTTGTAAATATCCTAAAAAGCTATAGAAAATTTCTAGAATAGAGTGACATGTAAAAATCAAGTTGCTTTTAGCTAGTTTTGGGAAAGCTCGTGCAAAAAGGACTGGCAAAGACGCATGGTGCATGATCGCAGTTTACAAGCAACAGATAACAATCTGAACTAGGAGAAGAAGGAGTGATTTGGGAGAATTCTGCATAAGTATCTTGCAGTTTACCCCTCTTTCAGAGTCAACGGAACCATCAAATTTGCGGTTTGAGCAATAGAGAAAAAGCTAGTGTTTGATGCACGTTTTTGGTCTACCATGAAGCTCCATGAGATCTAATGCTTCGAGATTTCTTTTGAGTAGTCCTAGACAAGGAATTTGCTCATCTTCTCAAGTTCTATCAATACATAGTGGTTTGATTCATTGTTCTTTGTCTTTATCTTGTATACATATTGTCTATTAACACCATATTAGGGAATATGGAAATTTTCCATAAGTTTGGGACACGTGGTCAAATCTTTGGATTTGTTATAACTTGAATATTATAACTCCAAATCAAGCACTTTATAGCTCAATAGATTCTATTTTTCAAGAGCTTTCCAATGATAGGTCATATCATATGGTTTTGAGAAACTTATGGATATGTTATATGGGTGCCACATTTTTGTATTCAAAAAATGGGAATTGGGAGATTCCCAAACTCACTAATATTGTGTTTATTCTTTTTCTTCTCTCCTATCTCCTATTCTTTACTTCCTTCTCTCTCTGATCCTCGATGGATACAACCTTTCGGCTAAAACCCCTCCGACATTAGTGAACCCAATGTGAAAGGTCGTTAGAAGGAAATACAAGATGGGAGAATCCTCAAGGACAATTTCTAGTGATATTTTGTAGCAATTTGTTGAAAGTTAGGCATGTGAACCTTTTGTATACAAGGGTGGATAAGGATAGCTAGGTGTAAATGAACTGGAAGAAAGGGGAGCAAGGGGAAACTCTGACTCTAACTTCTCTAGAGGCTATATAAATTTCCTAAAGGTCACTCTCACAGGAGAGGAGAGTATACTAGTTGTACTTGTGAATAACTCACTAAGCAAGATCTTATTCTTGTACTTGAGCTCTCTCTCTCTCCCTCTTGTGCGCACTCTCATACTTCCACTCTAATAGTTCAACATGGTATCGAACTATCTTTGATTCAACAAGCTTTCTATAGCCATATCCTAACCTAAGTGCACAATTAGGTCTTTTTCCTTCTCATTTACCTTTTCCACTCGTCCTTCAGTGTTGTACTCTATGGTATCCACTTCACCCTCGCTCTCATCACTGAAGGATTGGCAGTCTTCGTATTCATCGCAGGAATCTTGTCATTCGACTGCGCATCGTCTCCTAGGGCTTGGTATGCCCCCTGTCATTGGTTTGGAACCAGGGCCTAGTTATACATGAGGTTCAACTCGTGCACCCTGGTCCATTGCCACCTAGAATCCTCTAAGAGATCCTAGAGTGGTTTGAAGTTGGCAACCGGGTTGCCTGCTAGCTGGTCTGTTAGGTATTCCAGTACCCCCTGGAGTTCCCTTTTGTTGGATGGCACTTGGAAGGTAACAGGCTTAGGCCTTCCATGGAGGCTTGCTGCCATCATGTAGACTGGTGTAGAGAGTGCTTCGTTTGTCTTGCCGATTGTTTTGATGGTCTGCTCAAACGCCTCATGGTCTGAGAATGGCACAGGTCAATTGTAGCGAGAACGTGCATCCAATCCCGCTCATCCTCTGGGCATGGGATATAGTTATTCAAGGACCCATAGGGCTCCCTGACCTGAGTGTTCCCTTTGAGCATAGCAGAGATGGCGTCCAGGTTGACTGGTGAGGTCTTCCAAGTGTCCATCTCTATTCTTACGGCGTCAGTTATATTGCCAAGGAAGATTAAGCCGTTACCCCAATCTTCGATGACTCTAGCATTGCACATCCAGGGTCAGCCTAATAGGACATCGTAGTCCACTCCCTTCATGACTATCAAGTCGACAGAGAACTAGACACCTGCGATCTTCACTAGTCAATTCTTCAAGACCCCGAATGGCTTCACTCTCATACCGTTTGCTAGCATGACGTTAAACCTAGCAGCTTCGACTGGCTCGTTTCCCCAAGTCTACAGCACTACATGGCTAAGCACACTAACCCCGACTCCCGTGTCTATGATTTCCTTCCTTATTGTGTCACTCAAGGCTAGGACCGGCAGGACTGCGTGCATCTCAGAGCCTTCCCAAAAGGCGTTGACATGCAAAGATTTAGGCACGAAGTGCAGCGTAACATTTGGCAATTGTGTTTCTTCATCCTAGTCTCGAGGGTCTGCCGTGACCTACTCTTATGATCCCTCGATCCACTACTTAAGATCTTGTCATAGGGCGGGGTGTTGCTTAAGCAGATCTCCCAGGCTAAGTGTTACAGGGGTGGTCACTAGCGTGGTCAAGAGATCATTAGATACTCGTCCTTCCTTTAACCTCGACTGTCCGGGCCAATGGGCTAATCTGCGGCTCTGTTGCGTCTAGGCTTGGTCTTAGTGGCACTGCTTGTGGCACTGCGGCTTCGGCTCACTTAGGTTGAGGCGGTGACATTGGCGTGCTTATGTTGGAGAGATCATCGATCTCGTCCTCTATGATGGGTTCAACATCTTTGAGATGCTGTTGAGCCTCCCTCACCCATTCCTTCACCTTTTCTATGGCCTCTCATTGTCGCTTTGGATGCAGGTATTCCCCTATCTTAGGGCTTCCCTTTTCGGCCATCTTAGGGGCTAAAGTCTCTGCCTCCGCGTCTGAGACTTTCTTCCCAGCAGGTAAGGTCGTATTACTCTCGGTCTTTAATGCGACCTTAGCTTTCGATCTCTTCTTTTTTCACCTGCGGCTTTTCTTTCCTATTGACGTGGCGTCAAGATTTTTAGGTCCTGGCAGAGAGATGCTGGCCTGCTTCATTTGGGCTCGGGTCATAACTCACAAGGGAATAGGTGTGGCCTCCCCGTCGGGGTTTTCGACACCAAATAACCCCAATGGGACGGATGGCAAATTAGCTAAGCTAGAGGGCAGCTTCCGCTTTGGGCATTCTAGGAAAAGATGGGTGATTCCGCACTCTGCGCACCTTTGGTCAAGCTTGTCCCTATTTTGCTGCTCTCTTTCAGGGTAGCGTGATGAGACATGACCGGGGTGTCCGCAAGTCCAACAAGTGACTGGATCCTGTGGCTGCCCTCCTAGGCCTCTACCCCATCCTCGTCCTAACGCCATCACCGGCACGGGTTGATAATTCATGAGGACTGCGTTGCCTCGTTGTCATGCGAGACGTAAGGGTATATGTAGGTCTCTTCGTCATTCGGCTCCTCCACGTAGTGTACTAGAGCGTCGCTTGGTGGGTGGGTCACATAAGGACCAGGCGGTCTAGGAATGCCTGTAGGATTTATGTCCATTCTAGGGACAGCTGTTTTCATATCGTTAGGCGCAGGTAGAGCCAATGGGGCTCCCCTTGCGAAGAATGGCTGCGGCCTGTTAGCTAGATAAGGCTGGCCGTAGGGTTGCGAGTATGGAAGTCTTCGTGGTAGTCTGCAATGTGCAACACCGTGGCCGAACCTACCGCAGTTAGTGCAAGGTCTTGACCTAGGGTCTTGACACTCGGCCGGCAAGTAGTTTCCGCCACAATACACGCACTGGATGTGCAGGCGCATTGGTCGTCTCAACATGTCTTGTATCTTGGCTAATTCCATCTTGACCTTAGTCAAGCCTTGGTCTGTCTCGGTGGCCTTCCCCTTATCTTGGGATGACGGGTTTGACCGCTCACTAGAGGCTGACGTTCTCTCTAAGCTTTGCGGGTTGGTCTCTTCTAGAGTTGAGCTCCTAGAGCTTCGCTCTTTCAGCTGGTCATCGACTCTAATGGCTTCCTCAAAAACTCTGGCCACCACGTCTCGCTGCAAGCTTGAATTGCTTGCCAATGCCTTATATAACTCCTCGTCTCTAATTTCATTGATGAATACAGTTAACACTGCTCTGTCAGTTAGTCGGTCGCCTAGAGGGATTCTCTTAAAGAGACTTCTCACATGGGTCACATAGTCGCGGGTGTCCTCCTTCTCTTTCTGCTTTGACATTCATTAAGCGTACTAGTAGGTTATCGGAGTATTCGGGCTCGACGAACCTCTTGACGAAGAGATCCGTGAGATTATTGAAGTTGGCTCGTTCCACAGCATCCAGGCTTGTGTACCACGTCCTATCCTTGTCGCCTAAGCAAAGCCTGAATGCTTGCGAATGTTGAGTCTGGTCATTGAGGCCGTTGGCTTCGCAGACTTGCTCAAACTGCTCAACAAAGCTATATGGATCGTCATACGGTTGGTACTTATCAAGTTACTTGGAGGGATCCACTTCAGCAAGATATTCAAAGATATAAACAAGGGATGATTGCACTAACCAACCCTC
Source organism: Lygodium microphyllum (assembly GCF_053477565.2). Taxonomy (NCBI): domain Eukaryota; kingdom Viridiplantae; phylum Streptophyta; class Polypodiopsida; order Schizaeales; family Lygodiaceae; genus Lygodium; species Lygodium microphyllum. The sequence goes on along the minus strand of NC_141143.1, from coordinate 32,131,375 downwards.
AGCCATGCTTCCCTCAAGCCGTGCTTTTTGCCTCACAAAATCTTTCAAGGTTTTCATGAAGCGCTCAGGAAAAAACATCCACCTTACATGAATTGCCCCATAAAGTACAATCTCATCAATCAAATGTACGAGTAAATGTAATTGAGTAGTTAAAATGGATTGAGGAAAAATTTCCTCCAAAACCAACCCTCATCATTCCTTGCATCTCATGAAAAGGCCCAATGTCTTCTTTCTAATGCATTTCAAGTTGATTGCTAATTAAAAATATCTGCCTTGTATACTTCGGTTGAGGAAAAAGGTCGATGCCAGGCGAGGTGGTAAGACAAAAGAGAGGTGACCCTCCCTTACCACTTAAGACCTTGAAGGGGTGCATAACTCGGCCCGGGGGGAACTTTGCCCACCTCCCAGTGATCCAGAGCCCAATACTTGTTTGCAAGTGTAGGTACTTCTATAAGCCACACTTCCCTACCCCAATGATCCCTCTTGAATACCCTGCAATGATAATGGCACCCATGTATGCCACTTGAGGTACATGCAATCAATGGAGATGTATGGCAGTGAATGTACTTATGCATGAATGGCAGAGTTGATGGGTATACAATGATGTTCAGTATTATGTTTAGTATGCTCAAGATGCTATTGAGATGTCAAATCAAGCCCCTTGATCTATGCTCTATCCATGTCAAACATTGGCACTAAGGGATAGATAGTGTTTTTGATCATAGTCCTTCAAGACTGTGAGTAAGATCCAATTGCAGAAAATTATGTCCTAAATCTGGGGATAAACCCTATAGCTCATATCAAAGAGGGCTTTGTCCTCTCTAGTTTGAATAAAAAATCTCCCCAATCAGAGTTACGGTGTGAAAGTTAGGCCCATTTTTGTGCACTAGGGTCACTGTGGACAGGTTGCAGACCGCTCCAGGACAGCCACTGTAAAACCCCTATAGAAAATTGTGATCATTTTATATCATAAAGCTTAGTAGCTCTCTCAAAGAGGCCATCGTCCCCTCCGACTTGAGCTCAAAACCTCAGCAATCGGAGTTTCCTTCTAAGAGTTACACCCTTTTGATTGTTAGTAGGTCCTGTGGACTGCATCCAGATGGCTGGCCAGAAAGGCAAAAGCAAGGCTCAAGAGGAACTCGAGAGGGAGATTAGAGACTCCCGGAACTCCATGAATGAGGAACCAAGATGAGCACAAGATTACCATGGTGATATACAGGAGGACATGCCTGAAACGGACTCATATACCCTTCTTAATCATACCCTGTGCGTGTCAACATGAGCTCCGGCCGTCATATGGAACGCCACAATGATATGGTCACCAACCACTACCAGATGATGTCTAAGTTTGATGAAGCGATTGAGCATATGGCCATCTCAAACTCAAAGACCCAACAAACCTTGGAACAACTCACTACTATTGTTGCTCTGTTAGTGATCGCTTTATCCTAAGAGAAGACCAATGACTCTAGACATGAGTCTAGACACCCTCCACATCAGGAACTATCGCATGGACGACACGGTATACTTGGCGCTAAGGGAATTTCCCCTTCTACTATGAGGTCCGGGAACCCTCTCACATGCATGATGAGCCCCTATTGAGTTCCCCTATCCACCATGCCGACAACATTCACTTGAGGCCTTCCCCTACCTTGGGTCGAATTTCATCCCCTCTACATAGGAGCCCCCATGCACCACATATGAATCAGCCCCATCAAGGAAAATATGGTACAAATGGCCAGCCTGGAAATCATGGACAACATGGCTATAATGAAAACATGGGCTAAATGCACCACAAGGGATGTATGGACACCAGGGCATGTATGGCCACCTCAGGATGCATGGACAACAAGGATTTCATGGGCAGCATGGCCCCTATGATTTGCGTGACAAGGTCATTCTCACAAAGTACAATGGGCAATCCCCCTCACCATCTGACTTGGAATAATGTACGTCCAAATTGGAGTCCTACTTTAGCATCTACCCCCGCACTGATGAGTAGAAAATACTTTTTTCTTCTCTGCACTTGGAAGGTTTTGCCCACATTTGGTGGCGCTATATCAATCGGAAGAATCAACAGTTCATTGATTGGGAAGATTTCAAAATGCATATGGTCCAAGTTTTTGTGTCCCCCGTGGAAAAAGAACGGTTGGCAAGAAGATGGTACACTCTGGACCAACATAACCTCACTGTACGTAACTACACCAATCAATTCATGAACTTGACCATGTATGTGGAAAGCATCAACGATGATGCTAATTTGCACAAGTACATCTATGGGTTGGAACCGAGTCTATCAACTGATGTCATTGCCCAAAAATCCACTACACTGTTTGATGCAATCGAACTGGTTGAAAGATATGCAAGAAAGTACCGTAAGAATGAGCATTTTCAGCAAGGTATTGGACCTCCCTTAGTGCATAGATCGGATGCTGTACGCTTGTGTAGTGAATGTCGGAAGGTCCCCAAGAACAAAAGAACTCTACTTTTTGCACAAAACTCAAGGTAAAAAGCATGCACGACATGAACAAGAGACCAATTGGGTGCAATCTCCCCCCATGCCTTGTGTGAGCGCTCCACAAAGCATGTATTTTATGTATTAATCATCTTCAAGCTCAAATAATAGCCCAAATTACAAAATAGCAAGTTTTTAGCTTTTGAGTTTGCTTTAGCACAAAATAGGAATAAAGCTAATGGACGGTGCCCAAAGAGTCTGGCATGCCAATACAATGTCCAAGTACAAATAACATAATCGTGCGCCCATGCGCATACAAAATAATAAATAAATATCCAACGCCTCAATAAATAGGCACGACAAAATATAGGCACCATGCCTAAGGTATGCGTCCATCAAAACATAAGTGATAAATCGAATACTTGCTATCCTCCAATGCTTTTCTTCGCCACTGCTGCTATCTCTACACATCAACTGAAGCATTCACAATCGTTAGTAAAATAATACAATTAAACTGACAAAAGTGAACACCTAGCAGTCTTCAGCTACATAAATAAATCAACTGGTTAGAAATCAATCCTAACCTTAATTTTTTACGAGTGTGCACTCTAAACTCATAAATGTTTATTAATTTAATATGCATTTTGCGGAATCACCCGCTATGGAATCACCCATGTACACACTACATTAATGAAACGCCTGAAAAGGATAGGCATCCCCATCAACTTCTCGCACAAAGAATCCACTTTGTGTATGAGGCCCGGTCATCAAAGTTTACGGAGTCCACCATAAAACCTCATGGAATCCACCGTGGCACGGAATCCAACGTGAAATATGCCTCTTGGCATCATACACGAATGCCGAAAGGTCCCCAAGAACAAAAGAACTCTACTTTTTGCACAAAACTCAAGGTAAAAAGCATGCACGACATGAACAAGAGACCAATTGGGTGCAATCTCCCCCTATGCCTTGTGTGAGCGCTCCACAAAGCATGTATTTTATGTATTAATCATCTTCAAGCTCAAATAATAGCCCAAATTACAAAATAGCAAGCTTTTACCTTTTGAGTTTGCTTTAGCACAAAATAGGAATAAAGCTAATGGACGGTGCCCAAAGAGTCTGGCATGCCCAATACAATGTCCAAGTACAAATAACATAATCGTGCACCCATGCGGATACAAAATAATAAATAAATATCCAACGCCTCAATAAATAGGTGCGACAAAATATAGGCACCATGCCTAAGGTATGCATCCATCAAAACATAAGTGATAAATCGAATACTCGCTATCCTCCAATGCTTTCCTCTACCACTACTGCTATCTCTACACATCAACTGAAGCATTCACAATCGTTAGTAAAATAATACAATTAAAACGAAAAAAGTGAATACCTAGCAATCTTCAGCTACATAAATAAATCAACTGGTTAGAAATCAATCCTAACCTTAATTTATTACGAGTGTGCACTCTAAACTCATAAACGTTTATTAATTTAATATGCATTTGCGGAATCACCCATGTACACACTAAATTAATGAAACGCCCGAAAAAGATAGGCGTCCCCATCAACTTCTCGCATAAAGAATCCACTTTGTGTATGAGCCTCGGTCATCAAAGTTTATGGAGTCCACTGTAAAATCGCACGGAATCCACTGTGGCATGGAATCCACCATGAAATATGCCTCCTGGCATCATCCCTGCATCCCTTCATGATTAGCTCCATACGGAGGTGGTTTTCGAGGCTCTTATATTCCTAATAATAGCCCCAAAGTACCCACTTACCCTGCCTTCCATGCTGAAAGGAAAATGGGCACTTTTGGGATAGCATCGGGCTCTATGGGGCTGAAAATCAGTATGCTAAAAATAAACAGTCCACTACATCACCTTCCCATGGATCTAGTAGTCAACGGTTCATCTCCCCAGATGTTGTCAAGGAACGAAAAGAAAAGGGCCTATACTTTAAATGTGGAGATAAGTACACTACTGATAATGCCTCCAAATGCCCGTACAAGTCAGCTAATGTCAAAGTTCATAGCATGTATGTCATGGAAGATTGGCACAATAAGGAGGATGACCTAGCCATTGACCAGACTGAGCCCACGGAGGATGTTGATCATGAGCAGTTCTATGACCTGGAGGATGGGTTTCCCTTTGACCCGAGTGGTGCGCCCTCACAGATACTTGATTTAATATCCCACCCACCTCTCACTTCCCTTTGTTCAATCTCCTTGGATGCTTGGATAGGTTCGTGTAGCCATAGTACCCTTTGCATCCAAGGCAATATCAATGGGAAGCATGTTTTTATCGTTGTGGATAGCGGAAGCATGCACATTTTTGTCAATAAATCAGCCATTTATCAGTTGAAATGTATTCCTATGGCATTACACCACCCCTTGAAGGTCCAAGTAGCAAACAGAGAAGAAGAAATCAACACACATGTATGTTCTGCAGTTCCCTTATGCTTGGCTAAAAATTATGTGGCACTAGTTGATCTGATTGCCCTAGATATGGGCCCCATTGATGTTGTCTTGGGTTGTGATTGGCTAAAACAATTGGGAAAAATTTCTATGGACTTCTCTCAGCTTTACATGGAGTTTATGATGCATGGACAGCCTATCCACCTAGAGGGAGTTTGAGACCATGCTGATTTTTAGCTCATTACAGTAGAGCAACTCAAACAGGAGTGTAAGAAATGCTCATAGATATTTGTTTTGCAATTAAATAAGGACAATTCTGATTAGCCCTCCATAGTATCATATGACTCTGCCTTGCAGGCCATACTTGAGGAATACAATGACTTATTTCAGATGCCTACATCCCTCCCTCCTAAGAGACAAGTGGACCACCCACTTGATCTAGAGCCCCATTCCAAGCCAGTGAAAAAAACCCCCTATAGACTCTCCAAGTGTGAGCGTGAAGAGGTTGCAAAGCAAATCAAGGAGTTGCTAGAGATGGGTTTCATCGAACCAAGTTATTCCCCCTATGCATCCCCTATCCTCTTAGTCAAAAAGAAAGATGGCTGCTTCCGCATGTGTATGACTACAAAGATTTGATTAAGATTACAGTGAAGAACCGCTACCCCATCCCAGGATTGATGATTTGTTGGACGAGTTAAAAGGGGCATGCTTTTTCACTAAGATTGACTTGCGCTTTGGCTACCATCAGATTCGTATGCGGGCAGGAGATGAGGTCAAAACGGCCTTATGGACTAATCATGGACTTTACCATTTTCTTGTGATGCCTTTTGGGTTGACTAACGCCTCTGCCACCTTTCAAACCCTCATGAACAAAATCCTACAACCCTTTTTGTTCAACTTCGTGCTTGTTTTCTTTGATGACATCCCCATTTACAGCAAGTCATCTATGGAGCAGCACTTGACACACGTTCGGAGGGTGTTTGACATATTGAGAGAGCATCGACTCTTTGCTAAGGAGAGCAAATGTATATTCATGCACACATATGTGGAGTACTTGGGACACATTGTAAGCAAAAATGGTATATAGGCTGACCCAAAAAGGTGCAATGCGTTAAGGATTGGCCCACTCCTTCCACCACCACCTCCTTGCGTGGCTTCCTTGGTCTCTCTTCATTCTACAGATGCTTCATTAAGAACTATGCCACCATTGCAGCACCTTTGACTGATCGCTTGAAAAAAGAGTCATTCTTTTGGGATGCCACTGTAGATCATAGCTTCAAACAGTTAAAGGATGCGCTTACTTCAGCCCCCATCCTTGTTTGTCCTGACTTCTCTAAGCTCTTTACCATTCATTGCAATGTCAGTGGCCAGGGTATTGGTGTAGTATTGTTGCAAGAGCATAGTGTTATTGCATTTGAAAGCCACAAGCTTGATGAGAAGAAGATGCAAATGAATGTATATGACCAAGAGATGTTGGCCATCCTCCATGCCATCAAGAAATGGCACCACTATTTGTATGGCAGTCGCTTCCAAGTGAAAAGCGATCATTGAGTCCTCCAATACTTCTTGACTCTGTCTACTTTGACTCCTAAGCAAAGGTGATGGGTGGCAACCTTACAGAACTATGACTTTGACATTTCACACATGCGGGGCAAGGATAATATTGTGGGTGATTCTCTCTCTCGAATGTCGGCATGCAGAGTGTCATCTATCTCAGAATTGCACAGTGATTGGGTTGAAGAGCTCCAGGAGGCTTACTTATTAGATGACCATTTCAGCCACATATTTTAAAAATTACAGTATGGGGTTATGGTTGAAAACTCCCAATATCATCTCAAGCATGGCCTTATTTGGTCCCATGGCAAGATTGTCATCCCACACACTTCCCCCTTCATGCAGAAGATCATGGAAGAAATGCATTCTTGCCCCATTGTCGGTCACTTGGGTGTTTTCAAAACATATGACAGGATTGCCAAGAGCTTTGATTGGAAAGGCTTATGGAGGGACGTCAAGGACTTTGTGATCAAATGTGTTCCGTGCCAACAAAACAAGGATAGTACGCTCAGGCCCGCTGGCCTCTTACAGCCTCACATCACAATGGACTTTATCACCGGCCTTCCTCTAAGAAAGGGTGGGACAGTATCTATGTGGCAGTTGATTTCCTCACCAAAGGTGCCCACTTTATCCCCACTAAGGTCCAATATACTACCTCTCAAGTGGCCACTCAGTTCATGGAAAATGTCTTCAAGTTGCATGGATTACCATAAGTCATAGTACATGATCGGGATGCAAAGTTTATGAGCAACTTCTGGCAGACAGTTTTCACCTCCATGGAGACCAAGCTTGCTCCATCCACTGCATACCACCCTCGTACTGATGGCCAAATTGAGAGAGTGAACAAATGGCTTGAGACATACTTGAGGCACTTTTGCCATGATGTACAACACAGTTGGGATACGTGGCTTCGCTTGGCTGAGTTTGCATATAATAACTCCACACACTCTAGCATTGGAGTTTCCCCTTTTGAGGCCTTATATGAGTATAAGTTTCCCCTTCCTATAGTCTTGTTTATTGATAAGATCAATCCTGAAAGTCAAGCTAAATTGAATCGCATGCAAGCTTTACTTCAGCAATGCAAAATGAATCTCCAAAAGGCCCAAACACACATGAAACTCTATGCTAATGAAAGATGCAGGTATTTGGAATTCCAAGAAGGGGAATTGGTCCTTTTGAAAGTGCCTAAGTCTCGCTACTCCACTCTCAAAGAGGGCAAAAGTAACAAGCTAGCCCACCGCTTCTATGGCCCATACCACATCCTGAAGAGAGTTGGCGACTTGGCCTACCACTTAGAACTTCCCCCTACCACCAAAATCCACAATGTGTTTCATGCCAGTCAACTAAAACCCTTTGTAGGCTCCTCAATGGACAATGTGGAAGAACTTCCCCCCATCTATGAAGAGGGCATTACTCAATATGTTCTTGAAGCAATCATTGGGCAGCAAGATAAGCACTTATGATCCTGATCCATCAAAAAATACCTCATCAAATGGCAAGGCCTACCCTTGGAAGAAGCCTCTTGGTGCCTAGCAACCATTCTCCATGAATTTCCCTACCTCCATGAACCCCAATGGCTAGAAGACTAGCCGGTCATGACCCAAATTGCCCACTTCTCGCCTTCAAACTGCACACTTTTTTGGAACAATTTTGTACTTACTCAAATCCAATGCATGTTCATTCTACATAAGCTGCAAGTACTTCTCATAAACTCTGTTTTGACATATAGTGCACCCCATTTGGAGCTACCTATCAAAATTTATAACCAGTTTACTTCAAATGGCTAGTCTAGGACTACATGTTGTCACTAGTCTCTCCGCACTCCATTAAGCATTGAAGAGTGCTTGATAAGCTTCAAAGTACAGGCTAAGTCCTCACCAAAACAAGTCACAAGATGCTTGCCTTCTTGACTATGATTCATCAACCCCACATGACCAAAATCATAGGCGCAGATCTGAGATAGTCATGCTTTCCAATTGATGTCAATTCCGGTCACTATAGGCTTGTTCAAAGGTCTCAATACATGTCAATAGGTCCACCTAGAATGCCTCAATAGGCCTTGAGTAAGCCACACTAAAAATGCATACCTTGTCAACTATTGGCTATGGCTTCCTTGCACTTTAGCCTTCTCCTCTTCAAGCTCTTGGAACTCTAGCAAATATCAATACGAGGATGCTTGGAGGTGCTTGTGACGGGGTTAGTCATTTCAGTCTATTAGAGGGTGAAAGGTATTTACTTCGAGTGAGGAGTTTGAGTTTGATTGTCTTATCTTGAGATGCGGTGATGAAGAATGGCTCATCAATGCTAAACATTATTGTGGATATTAGGCATCTAGAAGTTTGTGCACTTTCAAGGCTTGTTTACTGCAATCTTGGAATCCTTGGTTTACTTTTGCATAATTGTGAGAATGATTGTAATGGCTTGGCAGTATGCCATGGGCACTAAAGGACAATGATAGACTGACCGGAGATGTGGTGGTTGGAAATGGGATAGAAAAAAGGATGGATGCTACAATGGAGGAGAAAGTGAATCATTTTTGCATGTTGCACCATGCATCCATGGAGACATGGCTCGCTAGGTACAAGCAAGCTGCCAGAAAAGATCAAGAAGAAGCGCAATCAGAATTTCGAGATAGTACACACCATCAACCAATTTGATATCCTCAGGGCATGGAGGAGATGCCACAATTTATTTCTATGCAATGGTTACATGGAACTTTGATCACAACCTCTCGTGAAGGGGTGGAGGTCTCTACTACTAATGAGTAGTGGGAATTCTTGAGGGAATGTAGTCCAAAGGTGACCACATGTTTTATAAGTTGTCTTATCTAGATTTTATATGTGACAACTAATCTAACCATTTCCATGTACAATATAAAATATATAGTGTGGCTGGTTGCATGAGTAACATTTTCTCATCGAGCATATTGACAAAATATGCTCCACAACGGATTGTGTTACCATGGCAAAATTTGAGCAAGAGAGTGAATGACCAGCCACCCATGGATCCAAACACCATTATAGATTAGATGGAGTATTTTGGAAGCTTGCAAAGTGTTATCTTAGTTGTGGATTATCATAGCTTCTCCATGATTATATTCGATGTGCACTGGTTCAAAGTGGTATTAGAAGGAGCCAAGGAAACCATTCGGCGAGGTCCATTTGGATTTCTCAAAATAGATTCCAAGAAAAGATGGACAGATCTGTGTGACACGTTTGCCTTGCTAGCCCATTGTGAATAGATGCATGAAATTTTTTTTAAAAAAAATTACGACATAGATATGTCACAAATGTTGAATCTCTCTTATATGTGATTTTGAACATGTAATTTTTTATCCAAACCCCTAACAACCTCGATGGTGGTATGTTTTGCCTTCAGCTCCGGAGTGAGAGAGTGTATGATGAAAGTAATGTTTAAGCATAGATAAGGATAGCATGTAGATGGAGGGGTCAATATCGCAAGGGGTGTAGTCCAAAGATGGCTTGAAGTGTGTAGAGGAGGACAAATCAGGTAATGATGAAGGAAAGACAAGAGGCAGGAATTCTTTGAGAACGATGTGGACTCGTCCTTTTGTGGTGACCTATCTATTGACCTTCCACTATATGCAAAGTTGTGCCAGGAGATTGATATGGGACCATAGGCGACATCATATTTACAGCATCTGCCTACTCAATTCATTAATGAATCACTTATAAGGGTACTCTAGAATATGCATTTTAAGTAACATATTTTTTTCAGAGTTATATTATTGTGCTTTGCTTGAATCTTTATATTGATTATACTAACATCAATTTTTGTATGTACACATGACCTTTGACGATATTTGGAGAGCAGGATGAGTCGAGGGATGAGTGATAAGGAGTTGTAAGAAATATTCACACATATGTCTTGAGATCAAATGGCTCGATATTTAGAGATATGATAGACAAGGAGCTATCTCAGACACCACCAGGCCATTTTGTTAGATCTACTTTGGCACGCTCCGATGCTTTGGTTTCTAGTAGACAAGGTCAATGCTTCAGAAGACTGGGCTCAGATGTAGGGAGTGGTTCTAGGGGGTGCTGCAGAGACGTGGATGTTGTGATCTCGTGGTCAGCTCAAGGTACAGGTGCTACTCCTTGCTCTTGTGCAGGTTGGAGAGAGGGTGGCTCAGGTGCTTGTTGTGGAGGCACCGATGCAATGTTTGTGTCTCATCGTTCTGGTGGAGTTGCATTGCTTATGGGATTTGTCACACCTATGGGGATGTCTACTCCAATGACTCCATCTTTTGCTCAGCCCTCCGCAGGTGGCACCCTTATGTGTGCTACTTCAAGAGATACCACCCCCATAGGTACACCAAATGTACATGGATCTCTTAGTTATGCCCAGGAGTATGGTCGTAGGTAGAAGAGGACACACCTTAGACATACCCCCAAAGGGGTATGGATATCTTATAGATGACATGACAGGAGCTTGATCATGAATGATGAGGGGAGGAGGGTGATGTCTAGTATGAGAGAGTTGTGCCAACAAGTTTTTCGACGGCACAATGTCTTGGACCATTGGAAGAACATACCCGAGGGGAGAAAGAACTACACAGTAGCATCCTTAAATGAGAAGTTTTCGGTATCCACTATGGTAGAGAGGTTTGCCACAGGGTGGATGATGGAGTGCATGCGTAGGAATATATTACACAGAAGATCAAACACATGCAAGGTACTCAGGAGTGGCACCTTGAAGCCCGAGTGGCTAGATCCAGGATGATTGGTAGAGACTCAAGGAGGAGGCTATAGATTCTCTAGGATGTTGGCGATAGTAGTGAGAGGTAGTGAGGGCACAACTAAAGGCAAGGGTGGTTCATCATCTTGGGAGTAGCGACCACATGACTTATCTAGGGGACTTTTTAATTTTTTCTTTTGTTATTCTCGCTTTCTTATTTGAAATATCACTTGTACTAAAAATCGTGTTTCTAACAGTTGTATTCTATTTTCTTTGTAGCACTTCCTTATAGACTATGATTCCACTGGCCTGGAGACTTGATATGCAAAGAGACACACTCTCACTGCATTGATTGTTAGAGTGTATACACGTTGGCCTAGTAAGTTAGTCATCTTTCTTATTTGTAGTTACAATTTTTATTAAAACACATTATGTATGGTGGATTGATATGTACTTGCTCATTTTGCATTCGATGCTCCTTTGTATCAGGACAAGCTTTCGAATGGCAAGGATCTATAGCTCGTGCTTGGATTTGGAAAGCACACATTCTCTTCCTTTTTGGTCCTGTGATTTATGCAAGCATCTTCTATGTACTATGTTGTAATCATCCTTTGTATCTTGCCATAATTCCATGAGTTTTTATTAGCAATCTTGTACTTATTCTATGTATCAGTCTTGTGGGTTCAAGTACATTTTGCGCTCTTCTTGATGATCATTGCTCACTTAACATGTATTCCATTTGTAGAATATAAATACACTACCTTGTTACAAAATTTTATTTTCTCTGTAACTGTCGCTATTAGCATCTCAAATTTACTGCACGCATCGTTATTGGCATCGTAATACGTGTCACAAACCGCCACAATTTTTGTCAGTATTTGCATTGCAAAATTGATTTACATTGCAATGCAAATATTGACCCAAATTGCGACAATTTCATGGAGATGCTAATACCGACATGTTTGGTGATTGAGGGGGGCAATTGTTTTTATGAACATTTTCGTTGATTTGAACATCGGTATGAGGCATGTATCTTTTAGTGTTTTATGGGTGCTCACATAAGCGTTGAGACTAATGGTTTACTGATATTGAGTATGATTACTAGTTATGCTACCCCACACATTGCTATGCTCGGGTAAATTGCATACATCAAATCTTTGAATCCTGAATTTCAGCATATTTCAAGAAGAAATAACCCAATGGTAGACATGTTATCTCAAGCACGCTATGAGAATGAATATGGGATGATGGTTGAGGAGGAAGAAGATGACTTTCTTGCACCTTAAAATGGTATTGTAAGAGTGAATTCAGCAATGCAAGGAGTTAAAACAACACTAACAGAAGCTTGTACAACAAAGAGAAGATACTTTAGATGTTATGTATCTTGTGTAGAAGTGTTTTTGAAATATAAATATATAGGAGAGTGGCTAAGAAATGGTCAATGCCTCAGTACATTAACAAAGAGAGACAAGTGGTCCGATGAGGAGTTTAAGAAGATCAAGAAAAGCCTAAGGGTTTTTCTTAAAAGATGAATACTTGTGGAAACATGCTAAAAAGAAACAAGGTATGCCATTGCGAGTTTCAGGTGACAGAGCTTCACAAGTAAATGTTATGCAAGACTTTCATGAAAGCTAATGGGCCGGCCATAAAGGTGTTTGGGGTACTTTTTCAAAGATCAAAGAAAGATGTTGGTGGCAAGGTATGTGTAAGGATGTTTCTTAATTTGCGGAAACATATATGACATGTCAAATGTATTCATCTATGAGACATCAAGATGGATTGCAGCTCACATATCCCTTGTCTCTTAATTTTAAGTTGGCGGTGGATATAGTCATGATGCCTACATGTATTTGGAAAATGAGATATCTTGTACTTGCCCATGAATACTTGACTAACCAAGTGGAAGGGAGAACTCTATGTACTAAGACAAAAAATGCAGTGTGTAATTTTCTCTTAAAAGAGATCTTTTATTGATATGACTATGTAGAAAAAATTACAGTAGATAGGGGTGAACTCCATGCTGATGAAGCGCATGATTTATTTGCATGGCTGGGGATAAAGATTGCTTTAACTTCAGCTTATAACCCTAAAGGAAATGGAAAAATTGAAAGAGGTCACACACCTATTGCAAAGGCATTGGCAAAGGCATGTGGTGAGAAGGTAAAAGGGTGGCCACGATTTCTCCCATATGCTTTGTGGGCTGATAGAACAACTCATAGTGTTGTTACAGGATATATGCTTGCTAAATTGATGTATGGTCAAAAACCTATTATGCCAATAGAATAGATGAGATTCGCATGGAGTGCTACCTTGGGAAAAGGAGATGAATCGAGAGGAATTGTTGGCCTTACTACGTACTAGACACTTGGAAAGAAAGTCAAAAGACATAGAGAAAGTAGTTGCAAAGTTAAGGGTAGCAAGGATACAAAACAAGAAACAGTTTGACAAAAGACATAGATTGAGGCCAAGAACCATACAAGATGGGGATGGGTACTAGTTTATGATAACAATTTAGACAACCAGCATAGTGCCATGCTGCATAAAGTCTCCAAATGATGGTTCAGACCCTATGTGGTAAGACAGGTGTTTAATAATGCTACTCATGCATTAAATGAGATGGATGGGATAACCATAGAACTTTGATAGAAGGGAAAAGAATCAAATTATTCAAGAGGTGAAAATCTATTGCCTATAAGTTGCTAGAATTGGAAGAAAATAGTGGCCGTGAAATAAGGGCTAGCCAAGAATATATGGAAGATGAAGAAGCAAAGAATATGGTTACAGAGGATGAGGAGGACTCAAAATTTGGTGACAATTAGGACTTTGGCACATACCATAGGATGTGCAGATTTAGAGGGGGTGGATGCCTTGCCGCTACTTATATGGACACAATGTGAAAAAACCTAGAGTGCATCATCATCCAGCTTTCTTATTAATCTAAAGAGTCAATGTCATCATAGTCATTAGTGCTAGTGTCCATAGTATGGTTAGTTCCAAAATACGAGATTTTTGGACAATTTTAGCCTCTTTTTGATATTTAGGATATTAATCCTTGTAAATATCTTAAAAAGCTGAAGAAAACTTCTAGAATAGGGTGACATGCATAAAGAAAGTTACCTTTTAAGCTAGTTTGGGAGATTTCATGCAAAATGAAAGGACTGGCAAAATCACACAGCACATGATCACAATTTACGGGCAGTAAACAATACTCTGAATTGGGAGGAGAAGGAGTGATATGGAAGAATCCTATCAAGGTGTCCTATAGTTATACCCCCCCTTTTGAAGCCAACATAACCATCAGATTTGCAATTTGAGAATAAGAGAAGAAGCTAGTGCTTGGTGCACATTTTTTTTCTACAAGGGAGCTCTAGGAGATATAATGCTTGGAGATTACTTCCTACTAGTCCCAAACAAGGATTTTGTTCACCTTCTCAAGTTCTATCAGCACATAGTGTTTTGTTTCATTGAGCTTGTCTTTATCTTGTGTACCTATTGTATATTCTTTTTTTCTCTTCTATCTCCTATTCTCTACTTCCTTCTCTCTTTGATCCCTGGTGGATAGGACCTTCTGAGTAAAATCCCTTTGACAACCTAAGTTTAAAATAAGGGATTTTAAAAACACAATTTTTATACAATGTTTATGTATAGAAGGGTGTCATATAAAGGGTTACTTATAGATTGAATAAAAAAGGGATGTGTTTTATTCAAGAAAAATTCATAGATAAAGATACTTATGAATAGACCATGAATTCATTTGATATAGAGAATATGTATATATATATATATATATATATATATATATGGTGAATCCCTCAAGCTTAATAGCATGTAAAGAAAGGGCATTTCTTAATATCCTTTGAGCTCACATTACATAGATGATTTATTATGGGTGTATCCCCCCCCCTCCCCCCCCCCCCCCCCCCCCCATAAGCCACGTTGAGACAAACATTTTTTAGATTAATAAATGTAATGACTTGAAATCCTATCTTGACTGATATCCAACTTAGTGGTTGCATTATATTCTTCCTCAAAATCAATAAGAGAACTAAGAAAATCATCCATAGTAACATTCTCATTGAGTAAAACACAATCCTTAAGCTTTTAATCTATGAGAAAAGAATCTTCTTGAATACATACCCGATCTTCTTGATTATTGTAATTGGGTCAGAGCACTACCGCCACTAAGTGGAGTGCACTCACAATCAAAACTGATACAAGTGGATACTTACATCCTACTCAACAATCAGTGTCTAGTGTGTAGAGCTGAACATAGTCACAACAATGAAAACAGATACTAAATGTACTTGACATCATAAAAATCCCGAATGTATATAGTGGAGGGATCACAAAACCTTCATAAACTCAAGACAATAGATGAATACAAAGATGATGATAGTTCTACTGCTAGTTTTTATGACTCAGGACAATACAAGACATAGCTCTGCTACTAGGTAACACTTAGGATGCCAGTCAAAGGGATTGGTCAAAGGGACACATGAAGATCTAATAGTCCAGCATTTGAGCCCTTGAACCTTGAATCCTAATTTTCCTTCCATACTTGATCCCTTGCAAACCCTTGATCCCCTCTCTCTTTTACTTGTGTAGATCTCTTTCTTATATAGCCTACTTCCTACTACAATATTCTATCCACTCATATGATGTGCTAGATGGTCTTCACTACTCCTGCATCCATTCGATCATTAATGCACCATTGGTAGCCCTAGCTTTAAAGCCTGCTAACTACTACCATCATTCACCTTTGTATGCATGATGGACTCAGACCCACAAAATTACTAACTAATATTACCGTCATCCTCTATCTTGAATGCATCATCCTATTGGATTTGATCTCAAATAGCTACAGTTAAAGGTAGGATGGGAGGCAATAAGGGGTGACATGGATTGGGGTTCTATGGGGTCTAGAGGTGGGGTGTTGTGAGATCAAGAGATCGAGACTAGAGAAGCATGGAGAGTGGGTTGTATTAGATATGATGTTGTTGCAGCAAAAGATCCATGCAAGGTTAAAGGAAAGGTTACGATACATTTTGAAAGATGAGCTCAGCCCTAAGCTTCTTTAGGTAGATGGCTCTGAGCTAGATGTGTTATTGTAGTAGCTAGTCACACTCAAATATAATCCAAAGAGATAGGCATGGACTCCTTAAAGTTTGATTTTATGCATAGAGTCAACTCTTGAGAGGGCATGGATGCAGCGTGATCACTTGAGAGAGAGGTCTTCGAACTTGGTCAAATGGGCTAGGATTTGGTTAATATTGGCTAATTTTATGATGTCTACAATGGGAATAGAGAAGTCTCTAGAGAGGGGATCATCAGATTAGGATCACTACCTCATTGACCTTTGCTTGGGTCATCGTGATTTGGGGATTCTTCTTTATGATTTGAGCAAGGTCCCTTTTTAACTCTAGCCTTAGGATGGAGGTGATCGAACACTCCAACAAGGCTTCGGTGCAACGCATGAGTCGGTTGATTAAATCTTGGACCAAATAGATAACATTGATCTTCTTCATGTCTTGGGCTACTCTAGCCCATTGCTCCTCTTGAATGTGTTGCCAAAGAAGGTGGGATTCTACCTTTTAGTCTTGTCGGTTCAAGTCTAGCACTATGTGTTGTAGTGCCTCAGTCCTCTCGTTTGCCTCATGTTTTGGCAGTGCTCCAAGATCATCTACCACTTCGAATTGATGAAACTCATGCCGGTAGAAAAGTCAAAGAAGTTCAAAGCTAGGGTTGTCAGAGACACATCCATCTCTCACTGAATGGGCTCCTACATAGCAATCTGTTTGCTTTAACTATGGACAAGGAATGCAAGTTGGATATTGTTGTATTTTCAATGGGTGGGTAGTCTGTGAGGATCTAAATTGCATATAGTTTGGTTTGGAACAAGGCAACAAGTTTAAACTTGGCTATGGAGCTCGATGCAGAGAAGGATTGAGAGGGAGTAGAGCTGGTAGGGGCACTTTCACCTTACTATGAGGGATTGGACAGAGTTTCGGTGGAATGAGGGTGGATAAGGGGAGTGGACTTGGCATCAAAGTCCACCTCATCCGATTTATTGGATAGAGACAAAAGTTCAGAGCACACGAGTTTATCATGGTGGCTAGGAGTTCTTGGTTGAGCTTTTCCCATGAGTCAAGAAACTTTTTTTCGTAGTCGTGCTAGAGTTCTTCAATGAACTCCAAGTAGATCAGGTCACGTCATTCGGGTCCTTTGCTCTAGCTACATGGGCTTGAAGAAAAACATTCTTCCTTTATCATTTTTGGGCTTTGCTCGTGACATTGTCCATGAGAAGTACACCTAGGTACCAAAATGGAAGGAAAAAATGGAGCATTTGCAATGAAAATGAAGAGACACCTGATTTTTTAGGTAAAAGTAATCAAAGTTTATTACACATCCATTTAAGGAGATGCAACATGCGACTTTCATGTTATTGTAATAAGTGGAATACACGAGAAGTAGGGTCTAGGCAGCTACTTATACTGATCGGGGTATATAAGGTGTAAGAGACATAGCTTAGGGCATCTAGATATAATCAAGAACTTACTCTTCACCCTTCTCTCAAGATTCCATGGCTTCCTCCTTCTTTTTCCCTTCTTTCATTCCTTTCTCTCTCCTCTTTTAGTATTTCTTTTTCTTTTATTTTCCTCTTTCTCTCTCTTCTGCTCATTCTCCTCTTTTCTCTCAACTTCATTCATTACAAGTGGTATCAAAGCATCATGCTTTGATCCTTTTCTCCTTTCCTCTTTCTCTATCTAGCTCCCTTTTCAAATCTGAAACCTAGTTACTCAAGTCATAAGTACAGGTACAACAAGTAGGACTACAATTTATTACATCTCTTCTTGGAGTTAACAATAGCTATGGCTGGAGCTTTCAACATATTTGGAGGTAAAATGGTAAAATTACCAAGTTGTCACTCCTTTTCCTACAACTTTTAGGAGCTCCTTTCTCTCTCTTCTTCTACAAGCTATCATGGCTACCGGCTACAAGAAATCCCAAGAACTTGCTCTAGCTCTTTTTTAGGACATCAATCACCACCTTTTGAAGGATCTCAATAAACTAGTATAAAGTGAATTCAAATTTTCCAATGAGAAGATATGTCCAAACTAAATATAGATCTTGAAATTAAAATGATGTTTGGATGCTTTTCAATGTCTAGTCTCCTTTTTTTCGCATAAAAGTTTTAGTAAGACATCTAAAACTTGTAGATGGTCATTAGATTTTAGTAATGAGATCATAGACTTGGGCTAAGAAAAGCAATGTTCTTTGTTTGAAGACATTGACTCGCGTGAACCCATTATCCCTTGCGATGTGCAAAAGTCTTGACAAGAAAACATACCTTGCTCCAAAATATTCTGTAGCTATTGACAAACACAAGCTTCATCCTGTTCAAAAAAATACCAAGCTCGACCAAGGCTATCAAGTTTCATACTTAACAAAAAAAAAAAGACACAAACAAATCCTAAACTAGACAAACACAAGAAATCCAATTGGGAAACAACAAAATAAACAGTTACGCAACAACTAAACTAGCAAAAATCAAAGCTAACTACAGTTTGACTAGGGCTTTTCAGTTTTCAAAAAAACACTTGACAACGTTGTTTGTAGACACTATCAAAAGCTTTAAAGATGAAAAGATCACTTCATGTTGCACTTGTTGATGCACTGCACTCGGGGTCGTCTCCTATTTCTATCAAATACTTTCATGCCATGGGTTGGAATTATGCACGTTTTGCACCATCATTGAGCACTAGTATGGCAGGAGGTCCGCTGCAACTATATGCAGTAAATCTTAGATGCACGCGCACATGAGAGAGCACTTGTCATTGAGCAGGCACGTTTCTTGCACGCACCATTTGGGATGTTCATCACAAAGTTAGGAACCTTTGGTTGAGAGTGTAAGGTGGTTGGGAGAGTTCGAGGGTCGTGAAGGACACCATCAATTGTGAGAAGGGTTGTTCATAATTGGTCAACATCTTGAGGACCACCATTTCCTAGAGAGATTGTGAGATTATGGATGGGTGGAGCGGAGTATATCATTTCTTCTATGAGAGCTGAGAGGTGAGGATAAGGAATTTTAAATTAATAATGAATTTTGTTTGCATTTTTCATGACACACGATCACATCTAGATAGGCTAGGCACAACTTCTTTAGTGCATTCATAATTTTTGTGTGTAGCATCGATTGATTGGTTGCATATCATGGATCCAACATTGCATATTTTGTCAAATCATGAATGATTGGGCACGGAGTTCATGTAATATTTCCGTTGTGATAATATTTCTAACCCATGTGATAGTCATGCAAGGGAATTCCAGTATCCAAAAATACAATGACGATGTGATTTTCAAATTATTTACAATGTATCTTAATCTCCACTTGCATAAACGAGTTAAAAGAAAAAGAAAAACCGTTTAGTTACGTGGGAACCTCCTCCTAGGAAGCCAAGAGGATAAGCTTTAGGAATAAGGGAAATTTTATTATTATTATTTCCCCCTTTTTCCCCCAGCGACTGTCGTGCTGGAGGGGAGGGGAATAGCAAGGATGACTGAGCATCCTTGCTGGATGCGGAAGAGGGGATTAGAAAGGTAGGCAAGCTCCTTGCTGGAGCTTTCCAAGGAAATGATACATGCCCATCGACATGCAAGGGGGGGGGAGGATGTTATCCCCTCCCCTATATAATTGAGGGGCCGTAGGCTGAAAAGGGGACGGGGCCAGAGATGGGGATGAAGACGAAAGGCTGCTGCCATGATGATGTGCCAAAAGTGAGGGTGTGAGGGAAGAGAAGAGGCTGGCAGACTGTGGAAGATCATTGTGTGGAGGAAGGAAGACTGTGACGTGCCGTGCCGTGTGGAGGAAGGGGAAGAGAGCCACGCTGCGCGAGCTGCCACCAATCCAGATCGCCGCCGCCTGGGCTTGTTTGGCCATCGCCAGCAAGTCTCCAAGTCGCCACGTGCTGAAGCTTCTTAGAAGCTTCTCTAGGAAGCTTCTAAGGGGGCTTTTATAAGCCCCCTTCCCATTGGATCCTACACAAGCAGTTTTTACACAACCCCCCCCCCTCTCGGGATTTAAGCCCCCTTTCCCCTTGCATCCCCCCAGGATTTAAGCACCCTTTCCCCTTGCATCCCCCACAAATCCATTTTACCCCAGTTGTAAAGCCTTCTCGTGGATTTTCATAAAGCCCTTTTTACCCCCCGGCACCACACCCCCCCCCCCCCCCATGTTTTATTCCCCTAAGCCCCTTTTCACCCCCTTATAACCCTTTTTCATCCCCCTCATAACTCTTTTATTTCCACAAACCCCTAAGCTTTTTCTTAATCCCCCATATCCCCATTATTATCAAAATCCAAATCATCATCATGGCCTCGGATGATATCCCGTAAGGAAAAAGGTAGCCCGTGAGATAAAAGATAGGGAGGGAAAGTAAAGGGAATGAAAAGATGGAGTGAAGGAGGAAGAGTGGGAAAAAGATAAAAGATAGGTAACGAAAGTAGAGGATAAGGAAGTGAAGTAAAATATAAGGAAGGGAAGTAGGTAGGAGTGAAGGAAAAAAGGGAGTAGTGAAGTAGAGGGTGAGGAAAAGATAAAGAAGAGTGAGAAAGGAGTAAAAGAGTTAGAAAAGAGAAGGAATAGAGGAAGGGCAAGGAAGGAGAATAAGTGCCTTCTATTCCTTTACCCCAAGTCAAAGTTCTCCAAGGGTTCCTGTGGTTGCAAAACCACACTCACCCATAAACTTTTTTTCCAAAGAAACGGTGGAATTCCAGAAGAAAGAGAAAAAGGCTATCTCACATTCGAACTACGATGCCGCCCAAGAAAGTCCAAGGTGTAGCTACGGGAGGGTCATCTCCCTGTATCCATGTGGATATCTCACCCCAAAACCAGGTTTTTCTTCTTGGCTTTTAATTCGGTTTTAAGTCGATCATGCAAAGAGAAATTGTTAGGGATAGGATATATTTGTCCGAGTTATTTGTAAAAAAGAAGTTTAGCTTATTTGAATGAATGATAATGAATAGAACTTAGTTTCCTTCGAGTTGCGTCAAGCATTATAAATTACGAGCGAGATTATCCATTTATTATAGTAGTATATTTTAGTTAAATCCTAAAGGTGTAGAAATTATATCTTGCACCATTAGTCTTATTCCTTTCACAACGAATCATTGTAAATGGTTAAATTCATGAAAGGTTTCTTTCGATGCTCAAATTACTAGGAAGTTATCTTTGCTAATTGCACATCTTAGCAAGGCAAATGTTGTATTTGGCATGAGTTCATCTATAAGGAAAACGAAAGTTAAAATTAAACTGTATTGACTGGAAAGTAAATTGTCACAAGGATAGCAAAACCATGACAATACGATTTTTATTACCTCCCAAAAATTATCCAAACCAATCTAAACATAGAAATATTCATACCCTAAGCACTTGACTATTTTCCTTATTGTAGGGTCAAACAAATCCGTAAAGATAAAGAAGTAGGGCTATCCCCGAGATCCTTTAAAAAAAACCCTAGGCCCGGACTTAAAGGATCTAAAACGGATTACTCCATCAGCTTAAAGGCCCGACATACGTCAGCTTTAAAAAAAACCCTAGGCCCGACATACGTCAGCTTAAAGGATCTAAAACGGATTACTCCATCGCAGGACTTGCGCAGCAAGTACGAAATCATTTAGTCTTGTGATTAATTCACAAGGAGAAAGGGTAAAAACCCTCATCAAGGATGGCAAACCCCTACGCAAGTTATCTTGAAAAAGGACGTATTTTTGGATATCCTTCTAATTAAGGAAAGTTGTAAACTGGAAACTAGCATATCTAAGGAACTTTAGGGTTGACCAAGTTGGGTTAATAAGGTACGGCCTACACTAGAATGTAAAGGATCTTGCCAATTTACAAGACACCTTGGAAACGAGTGCAGATACACTCAAAAGGAAAGAACACTTCCTTAGCAGTTTGCCAAACAACATGGTTGATTAATGGAAATGTTTGTGCTTGCTAGAGATTTTAGGGCTCTGTTTGAATTATGAATTACAAATTAAATGAGTACCTATACTTCAGGTTAAAGGCTTGAAGGAAGAGGCAGTTTCAGCTACCCTCGACTACCTGCCTAACCCTAACCAAGGGGGTTGTTCACCGCGCCAGGAACGTGGACCGAACCCGCCGCGAGAGGTCTCTCCGTTGAGCTCTACTTGAAGTAGGAGGACGCTTGGGTGCTAGGGGGGGCTCTGGCCGTAAATCCCTCGCCTTCTGGGTCCTGCACAAGAGGCTAATGTGACTCGGGATTGGATCTCGAGGCCCGTATACTAGTCTATGGGCAGAAGCTTGGAATAGTGATCACTATGGATTACTGATCACTATGGATTACTGGATAGCCTTCGGGCAGATTTTGGACAAGCCTACGGGCGGAACTCCTTGTATTTCAAATATAAAATGATGAAATGTTAAAAAAGAACTTGCTTGATATTGTTTTTCTATGTCACATGATAAGATTACGTGAAGGAACCAGTGCTTAACAGGATTAATTAAAGAAGCTGATTGTTATATGTCAAATTAATGTGTTAGATAATTATATATCTAAAACAAACCGAGGAAAGTGCGGAGGATAGACCATGGGTCCTTTCTATGTTTGGGTAGTCTCGGTTAGCCGGGAACTTTTCTCAAAAATCTCGAAGAACAGTGGGATGATCATCATCATCAAAATGAATAACGAGAATGATGACCTAGAGTTACGTCTTACCCGATTTACGTTGTTTAGGGGAACGCAATGGGACTATGCCTTATGGTAGAGAGGTTGAGCCTTGCATCCCTCTCGTTTCCCATTCTCCTTGAACCAAGTGCAGCATAAATCCGCTTCGGACCTAGCGTTTCTGCATAAAGTAGTTCGCTCGGGTCTGATGCTGGTTGCTGTTAGATAATGACCAATTAGGAAAACCCTAATTCCGGTCGATCCTAAGTGGGAACGGCCAAGATACTTCTGCTACGTGGCAGACGCGGAAAGACCTAGATCATAAAACCCGTAACATTCCATGGGAGTGTCGAGCGGAGTTTTCTAGACATCCTTTCTGATGGACTGCTAAGACGTGTCCTGGATTATACTAACGGACACGTTACAGTTGGTATCAGAGCCGAACAATAACGGAATTTCTTTTATAAGATCTCAATAAAATAAAGTAAATAAATTGCTGCTATCCAAACATTTCCTTACCTTCAATGCTGTCTTGCAGAATTATGAAGCGTGAAACAAGTTTCTCGTATTTCGGGTCATGTTTATGACTGCAATGCATTCTCCACTTTATAGACAAAGAATTGGGATGATGAACATCCTGGAGCAAATTTATAATCCATCACCTTTATACATAGAACGAAGATGGATGGGGTCTTGAGGAATCTACTATATAGCCGCCCACCGGTTTGCTTATCTATAGACCAACCTAAAGAGGATCAAGTGGTTAGAAGACTTGAAAGCTGTGAAGCTGTTCATTTTTGTGGAAGCTCACGTAAATTTGACTTTATATATTCAAGGTCGGAGGGTTGAAATGAACTCATATGTATATGAGGAAGTAACCCGTGTAATCCCAGCCGACAGGATTAAAGTGTTGGGCCACCATGAGAAGTATGGATTCCAACGGAAAGGGTATCCTGAACATCCAATGAACTATTGATTCCTAAAAATCCATGACCCAAAACCCTACTATTACACAGTTCATGTAGACAAATGCAATACAACGTTGATCTCCCCAAACTGAATGTAACGATTGGCTTATCATCACATGAAACGTTGTATTCAAAAAGGCTATGCCCATGTAAATACAAATAAAGACTTCTTTTTATCAATATCTGGCTGTGCATAAGAGTTGTTAAAAAGTTAAGTAGCTACATTGTTTACGAGATAGCTAAACTAAAAATGAAAGATAAGCTAACGTCGATTATCATATAATAACGTAAGAAAACTTTTATCCAGGCACAACCCCAGGTACAGGTTCCAAATTTTCCTCCTACATCAAGTACTGCTGTGATCCAGGAGAAGACGTTCCTCCTCAAGTAGATAAAGCCACCCGAGTTTGACGGGAGAGGCAGATTCGTCCAGGCTGATGCTGAAATTTGGATTGAATCCATGGAGGATTACTTTGAAGCAGCTGGTACTGCACCTACCAATCAGGCCATGCTCGCCAAGTTAAAGCTCACCGGCAAAGCCAGACTTTGGTGGAAGCAATGGTACAGGGATCAAGGGATTTCAGAGGGGTCCGTTACCTGGGAGAAGTTGAAGAAAGCCATGCAGGGAAGATATTTACCACATGCATATCGTACGCAGAAAATGAATGAGTTCTACGAGATAAAACATCTAGGACTCACTCTTGACGCATACTACTCTAAATTCGTCTCACTTTTAAAGTATGCGCCACAGATGGACATGACGCAGCAGGTGTCCAAATTTTGTGCGGGCTTAAATCCACCCGTAAATACCCGTCTCGAAGCTATGCATCCATTAAGACTTCAGGATGCACTTATTCGAGCGGCACCTATAATTCAGGAGGTGCAAGCTAGACCAAGGGGTAACAATACTTGGTCCTATAGTGACCCGAACAGAGGAGCATTCAGGCCTCAAATGAAGAGAGTTCAAGGTCATAATTAGGGACAAAGGAAGAAAGCAAGGACAAATAACGTCAACAACTTTGTTCCTACTCAAAGTAATGGCCGAAACCTCCGTTGTTTCCACTGCAACGAATCTAGTCACTTCAAAAGGTAATGTCCCAAGCTTAGCAGAGGACATCGTCAAACGCCTTTCCAAGGTGCAGGCTACGGTTAAGGAGCCATTACCCGTGGGAGAGGAAGAACCGCTTGCATTGCCAATATGCAAAGATAAGAAGAAGAAGAAGAGGAAGATCTGAACATGGAAGCCGAATTCGAAAAAGTGACACTCCATGCCGCTTTACACAAGAAAGGGCCGAATCGCCAGTTCTCGGTGATTCAGACACCGTCGGACTATCAAGGTAAAGGTTTCAAAACCTTGATTGATTGTGGTAGTACACATTCCTTTATCTCACCAGCATGTGCAAAAAGTTTAGGAATAACCACAATAGAAGCACCTACCCTGCTTGTGGAGTTGGCAAACGGTCGTGAGGTAACTTGTATCAGGCAAACTGCTAAGGTGGAATTCTTTCTGGGAGGAAAGAAGACTTCAGTCAAATTTAGAGTCATGAATTTAGGTATCCATGAGTGTTTACTCGGGATGGATTGGCTTAAGCCCAACGACGCCCACATTCAGTGTGGAAAGGGTCAAGTTTCCTTTCGAAACTCTAAAAGGGAATTTGTCACAACTCAAGGTGAGGCAGGAGTGCCAAGAATCCAATTAGCCAAAGTATCTCGGATCATAAAAGGAGTCAGAAAAGGATTACATGTTTACCTGATCAAACTCAACAAGTTAGATCAAAAGCAAGAGTCTCATGAGGGACCTTCTTGGCTAAAGGAATACGTTGACGTATTCCCTGAGGAATTGATTGAACTTCTGCCTCAAAGAGAAGTAGATCATGAGATTAGGCTAGTACCTAGAGCTGCGCCAATTGAAAAGAGACCTTGTAGAATGTCCATACCGGAAGCAATTGAGTTGAAGGAACAACTCAAGCAACTGTTAGATCAGGGTTACATCTAGCCTAGCAACTCACCATGGGGAGCTCTAGTACTATTCCAGAAAAAGAAAGATGGGACACTTCGACTATGTATTGATTACCGGGGGTTGAATCAATCAACAGTCAAGAACAAGTATCCTATTCCTAGAATAGATGAGCTTCTTGATCGTCTTCATGGTGCAAAGATCTTCTCCAAGATTGATCTCAGGTCAAGTTACTATCAGATAAGGATCAAGGAAGAAGATATTCCAAAGACGGCCTTCAATACAAGATATGGGCACTTCGAGTTCCCGGTTATGTCATTCGGGCTTACAAATGCACCTGCCACCTTCAATAGATTAATGCAAGATATCTTTAGACCATATCTTGATGATTTCATGCTTGTCTTCTTCGATGACACTTCAGTCTATTCTAAACAGGAAGAACATCATGAACCTCAACTTCGAATTGTCCTTGAGACAATGAGGTCTCATAAGCTGTATGCAAAAATGAAGAAATGTGCATTCTTCAAGCATCAGATTGAATATCTGGGATTCATAGTATCATCAAAAGGAATATCAGTAGACCTAGCCAAGGTCAGAGATGTGCTTGAATGGCCAATACCAGTATCCGTCAAAGAGATACGTAGCTTTCTTGGATTGACAGGATGGTATAGGGTCTTCATAAAAAACTATGCTTTGATTGCAGCACCTCTTACAGACTTACTAAAGAAGCTGACTTCCATTACATGGTCAACTTCTGAACAAAATAGCTTCGACAAACTGAAGCAAAGTTTGGTATCAGCACCTATTCTAAAACTTCCTGACCTCAATAAGGAGTTTGAGGTAGTAACTGATGCTAGCATTCTTGCCTTGGGGTGTGTACTTATGCAGGAAGGTCATCCAGTAGCATACTCTTCAAGGAAATTGAAGAGTCATGAAAAGAATTATGCCACGCATGATCTGGAATTACTAGCTATCATCCATGCTCTAAAGCTTTGGAGACACTACCTGTTGGGTAACAAGTTTACTCTAGTAACCAATCATAAGAGTCTCAAATGGATTTTTACCCAGAACGAGCTCAACATGAGGCAACGTCGGTGGATTGAAGTATTGGAGGAATATGATTTTGAAATCAAGTACCGACCAGGAAAGGAGAATGTAGTTGCCGATGCACTCAGTCGCAAGGCATTGCTAAATTCTCTAATCTTGCAGAATCCATCAATGGCCAGATCTCTGGCTACAAAAGTATCTATGCCAAACAACCCTATACTTGAACTAGCCAGAGAGGAAGCATGCCATGATTTGGCCTACCAAACAATGATAAAGGAAATATCTACCAAGGAGCAGAATTAGAAGTTGCAAGCTAAGTATTAGGAATTTTCCATTGATAATGGACTTGTCTACTACAGAACAAGGCTGTGTATACCAACAAGCCAGTCACTTAAGTAGAAGATATTATGGGAAGCTCATGATTCTCCTTTTTCAGGACATCCTGGCTATGCTAAGACTCTTAATGCAGTTAGGAAGAGCTATCATTGGGAGAGGCTTAAAGGTGATGTTCTCACGTATGTCAGTGAGTGTTTGTCTTGCCAACGTATCAAAGCTGAACATGTCATGATGCCAGGGAAACTGCAACCACTTGACATTCCCCAAATGAAATGGGAATTCATCAGTATGGATTTTATTGTGGGCTTACCCCAAGTCCAAGGAGGATACAATTCCATTATGGTTGTGGTTGACATGCTTACCAAGGTTGCACACCTGATTCCAGTAAAGACAAATTATAAAGCCTCCGACATTGCGAGATTGTTTATCAAGGAGATATTCAAGCTACATGGGTTACCTAGAAGAATCATTAGTGATCGAGATTCTCTCTTCACATCACACTTCTGGAGAGCTATCTTTGAAGCTATTGGGACTCAACTCTATTTTAGCACTGCCTACCATCCCCAAACGGATGGCCAAATAGAGCGAGTAAATCAAGTCATCGAGGATATGCTTAGGGCATACTACTGTCGAGAGTCGAAGAGGTGGATTCAATACTTGCCTTTGGTTGAATTTTCCTACAATGCTTCTTACCAGCAGAGCATTCAGATGACCCCTTTTCAAGCATTATATGGTCATGATTGCAGAAGTCCCCTAAACTTTTCTGATCCAACCCTAAGAGTTGAAGCATCAAGACAGATGTTGGAAGACATGGATGATCAAATAAAGTCAATAAGACAAGACATACAAGTGGCCAAGGATAGACAAAAGGCATACGTAGATTTGAAACGTCAAGAAAGAGTCTTCGAAGAAGGAGACATGGTATTCATTCGGGTACGCCCAAAAAAGAGTTCTCTATCCCTAGGAGAATGCAAGAAGCTAAGTCCAAGATATTCTGGACCATATAAAGTCCTCAAATGCCTAGGATCCAATGCTTATAGATTGCAACTCCTAGAGAACCTAAAGGTTCACAATGTATTCCATATCAGCCTATTGAAAAAGTATGTACCCAACCCTAATCATGTACTTGATGACCAACAAATTGTGACGCCTAGTCAAGGAGTCCTTGAACTAAGGCCGGATAGGATCTTAGATGTTAGGGAGAGACAGTTAAGATCTAGAACCTTGAGAGAATGCCTCGTCCAGTGGAAAGATTATCCCGAAGAGGATGCCACTTGGATAGATGAAATCTCTCTCAACCATCAATATCCCCAGTTTACCTCGAGATGAGGACATCTCGATTCCTCCAAGGGGGAGAGAATGTAATATTTCCGTTGTGATAATATTTCTAACCCATGTGATAGTCATGCAAGGGAATTCCAGGATCCAAAAATACATTGAGGGTGTGATTTTCAAATTATCTACAACGTATCTTGATCTCCACTTGCATAAACGAGTTAAAAGAAAAAGAAAAACCATTTAGTTACATGGGAACCTCCTCCTAGGAAGCCAAGAGGATAAGCTTTAGGAATAAGGGAAAATTTCTTTTAATTATTTCCCCCCTTTTTTCCCCAGCGACTGTCATGCTGGAGGGGAGGGGAATAGCAAGGATGATTGAGCATCCTTGCTAGATGCTGAAGAGGGGATTAGAAAGGTAGGCAAGCTCCTTGCTGGAGCTTGCCAGGGCAATGATACATGCCCATCGACATGCAAGGGGGGGGGGGGGATCTTATCCCCTCCCCTATATAATTGAGGGGCCGCAAGCTGAAAAGGGGACGGGGCCAGAGATGGGGATGAAGACGAAAGCCTGCTACCATGATACTATGCCAAAAGTGAGGGCGTGAGGAAAGAGAAGAGGCTGGCAGACTGTGGAAGATCATTGTGTGGAGGAAGGAAGACTGTGACGTGCCGTGCCGTTTGGAGGAAGGGGGAGAGAGCCATGCTGCGCCAGCTGCCACCAATCCAGATCGCTGCCGCCTTGGCTTGTTTGGCCACCGCCAGCAAGTCTCCGAGTCGCCACGTGCTGAAGCTTCTTAGAAGCTTCTCTAGGAGCTTCTAAGGGGGCTTTTATAAGCCCCCTTCCCATTGGATCCTACACAAGCAGTCTTAACACCCCCCCTGCGGGGATTTAAGCCCCCTTTCCCCTTGCATCCCCCAAAAATCCATTTTACCCCGGTTGTAAAGCCTTCCCCTGGATTTTCATAAAGCCCTTTTTACCCCCCCCCCTCCGTGTTTTATTCCCCTAAGCCCCTTTTCACCCCCTTATAACCCTTTTAACCCTTTTTCATCCCCCTCATAACTCTTTTATTTCCACAAACCCCTAAGCTTTTTCTTAATCCCCCATATCCCCATTATTATCAAAATCCAAATCATCATCATGGCCTCGGATGATATCCCGTAAGGAAAAAGGTAGCCCGTGAGATAAAAGATAGGGAGGGAAAGTAAAGGGAGTGAAAAGAAGGAGTGAAGGAGGAAGAGTGGGAAAAAGATAAAAGATACGGAAGGAAAGTAGAGGATAAGGAAGTGAAGTAAAATATAAGGAAGGGAAGTAGGGAGGAGTGAAGGAAAAAAGGGAGTAGTGAAGTAGAGGGTGAGGAAAAGATAAAGAAGAGTAAGAAAGGAGTAAAAGAGTTAGAAAAGAGAAGGAATAGAGGAAGGGCAAGGAAGGAGAATAAGTGCATTCTATTCCTTTACCCCAAGTCAAAGTTCTCCAAGGGTTCATGTGGTTGCAAAACCACACTCACCCATAAACTTTTTTTCCAAAGAAACGGTGGAATTCCAGAAGAAAGAGAAAAAGGCTATCTCACATTCGAACTACGATGCCGCCCAAGAAAGTCCAAGGTGTAGCTGCGGGAGGGTAATCTCCCAGTATCCATGTGGATA
Source organism: Lygodium microphyllum (assembly GCF_053477565.2). Classification (NCBI taxonomy): domain Eukaryota; kingdom Viridiplantae; phylum Streptophyta; class Polypodiopsida; order Schizaeales; family Lygodiaceae; genus Lygodium; species Lygodium microphyllum. Next base: position 32,101,332 of record NC_141143.1, on the reverse strand, counting down.
TCTCACCCCAAAACCAGGTTTTTTTTCTTGGCTTTTAATTCGGTTTTAAGTCGATCATGCAAAGAAAAATTGTTAGGGATAGGATATCTTTGTCCGAGTTATTTGTAACAAAGAAGTTTAGCTTATTTGAATGAATGATAATGAATAGAACTTATTTTCCTTCGAGTTGCGTCAAGCATTATAAATTACAAGCGAGATTATCCATTTATTATAGTAGTATATTTTAGTTAAATCCTAAAGGTGTAGAAATTATATCTTGCACCATTAGTCTTATTCCTTTCGCAACGAATCATTGTAAATGGTTAAATTCATGAAAGGTTTCTTTCAATGCTCAAATTATTAGGAAGTTATCTTTGCTAATTGCACATCTTAGCAAGGCAAATGTTGTATTTGGCATGAGTTCATCTGTAAGGAAAACGGAAGTTAAAATTAAACTGTATTGGCTGGAAAGTAAATTGTCACAAGGATAGCAAAACTGTGACAAGACGATTAATATTACCTCCCAAGAATTATCCAAATCAATCTAAACATAGAAATATTCATACCCTAAGCACTTGACTATTTTCCTTATTGTAGGGTCAAACAAATTCGTAAAGATAAAGAACTAGGGCTGTCCTCGAGATCCTTAAAAAGAAACCCTAGGCCCGATATACGTCAGCTTAAAGGATCTAAAACGGATTACTCCATCGCAGGACTTGCACAACAAGTACGAAATCATTTAGTCTTGTGATTAATTCACAAGGAGAAAGGGTAAAAACCCTCATCAAGGATGGCAGATCCCTACGGAAGTTATCTTGAAGAAGGACGTATTTTTGGATATCCTTCTAATTAAGGAAAGTTGTAAACCGAAAACTAGCATATCTAAGGAACTTTAGGGTTGACCAAGTTGGGTTAATAAGATACGCCCTACACCAGAATGTAAAGGATCTTGCCAATTTACAAGACACCTTGGAAATGAGTGCTGATACACTCAAAAGGAAAGAACACTTCCTTAGCAATTTGCCAAACAACACGGTTGATTAATGGAAATGTTTGTGCTTGCTAGAGATTTTAGGACTCTGTTTGAATTATGAATTACAAATTAAATGAGTACCTATACTTCACGTTAAAGGCCTGAAGGAAGAGGCAGTTTCAGTTACCCCTGACTACCTGCCTAACCCTAACCAAGGGGGTTGTTCACCACGCCGGGAACGTGGACCGAACCCGTCGCGAGAGGTCTCTCCGTTCAGCTCTACTTGGAGTAGGAGGACGCTTGGGTGCTAGGGGGGGCTCTGGCCGTAAATCCCTCCCCTTCCGGGCCCTACACAAGAGGCTAACATGACTCGGGATTGGATCTCAAGGCCCGCAAACTAGTCTACAGGCAAAAGCTTGGAATAGTGATCACTATGGATTACTGGATAGCCTTCGGGCGGATTTTGGACGCCTACGGGCGGAACTCCTTGTATTTCAAAGATAAAATGATGAAATGTTAAAAAAGAACTTGCTTGATATTGTTTTTCTATGTCACGTGATAAGATTACGTGAAGGAACCAGTGCTTAACAAGATTAATTAAAGAAGCTAATTGTTATATGTCAAATTAATGTGTTAGATAATTACATAACTTAAACAAACCGAGGAAAGTGCGGAGGATAGACCATGGGTCCGTCGTCCTATGGTTGGGTGGTTCCGGTTTGTCGGGAACTTTTCTCAAAAATCTCGAAGAACAGTAGGATGATCATCATCATCAAAACAAATAACGAGAATGATGACCTAGAGTTACGTCTTACCCGATTTACGTAGTTTTAGGGGAACAAAATGGGACTATGCCTTATGTCAGAGAGGTTGAGCCTTGCATCCCTCTCGTTTTCCATTCTCCTTGAACCAAGTGCAACGTAAATCCGTTTCGGATTTGGCGTTTCTGCGTAAAGTAGTTTGCTCGGGTCTGACGCTAGTTGCTGTTATATAATGACCAATCAGGAAAACCCTGATTCCGGTCGATCCTAAGTGGGAACGGCCAGGATACTTCCACTACATGGCAGACGCAGAAAGACCTAGATCACAAAACTCGTAACATTCCATGGGAGTGTCGAGCCTTTCCGATGGACTGCTAAGACGTGTCCTTGATGATACTAGGGGACACGTTACAATTCATTTCAAAAAAGCATATTTCTACTAGGACACACTATATAAAAAAATAGGTTCATATCCAGAGAATGCTTATTTTGAAGACTCGAGGATCAAAGGAAAAGATCGCACGTTTTACATCGTCAGCGAGTATTTCTTGAAGAAAAAGAGGGCATGTGTGCTGAAAGTGTATGCAATCATAAGAACAATAGGCCAAGGAAGGGAATAAGTCGTCCAAGATAAAAGATGGAGAAAAAATGATGCGATTTACGAAAATCAGTATTTTTGCTCGATTTTGATGGATTTTCGTAATTCTGTCCGCATTGCTTGTCGACCAAATGCATTGCGATCGTTTTGAGTACTCGAACGACTATATTCGGAGTTCAAATGACAAAGTTATAATCCAAACAAGTTGCAAACAGGCATAGAGCAGAAAAAACGAAAATAGTGAAAAGCAGTAGAAAAGCAAAAGCCAAAAGCTGAAAGCTGAAAGGAAAAAGCCTAATGTGTGTAAGTGTGGATAGAAAACTATATAAGGAGATGAGAATGAAGAGTTAAGGGTCTTCCCCCTTGATTATAATTGTATTTTATGAGAGAGGAGAGAGGAGGGTCGCATGTTAAAGTGAGCTCTTATCATGCTAATTTGAAAGTCGGAGCCTTTGGATGTCAAAGCGCTGAGCATCGGATCATGGTTGTTAAGGTACAAGAATATTTTTCACTTGGTTTGTTTTCAAATTGTTGGATTTTTTTTGTTGAGTTGTGGTTGAGTGATGCTCTACCTGAATTAGGATTTTAGTTGTTTGAGCTATAAGAGGCAGTTCTTTATTGTTTTGTTTTTCGTGGTGTATTGTCAAATATTTGAATTTTTCAAGTTGTGTTGTGTATCCAACAAAGTCAATTATCCCAACTGGCACTCCTTAACGTCTCATTATCGGGTTGTGAGTGAGGCTTGCTCTCGATCACCACTCGCATAACAACATCTCCAAATACAAAATTCCTTAACCAATAGGCAAAGAGATGATTTCTGGTGATAGTGATGCCAATGCTGATGATGCTCCCTATGGATGGTTATGTGAATCCTCTCTAATGTTGATGTGCAGACCAATAACCTTTCTTTGACAACAACATTGAGAACCTTCATTAAAAAAAACCAATTATTAACAAAAATCGAATAAAACACAATTTGCAAGAAGAAAGGAAATAGATATAAGAGATAAAAGGAGACAGAGAAAGTATGCATGGCATAAGATTGGGTACAATCTCCCTGCATACATGGATGAGTGCCTCCTCCATGCATGTATTTATAATATTAGAATAAGCTTTTGTATCCAAAATACATTGAAAACATTCTTTTTGTGTTCCTTCATTTTCCTCAATCTCGCATGACTTGCTTTTGCGCAAATAAATCAAAACAAACTATATTCTAATGGCTTAATTTAAAAAAACTCTATTTTCTCTAAAAAATACTTAAAAATAAATTGATTGCATATGTACACATGCGAAGTTCTTTTGCCAATAAGCACATACAAAATATAATGGTTCTAGTGATATTTTACATGTTATGGAGTGCATAAATTCCATGCACTAAATTACACACTCCATATAATAATAACTCCACTTAACTTTGTTTAATGATCTTCTCGTGACAATACAAAACACATTACTATGCATCCCTCTATTTGCTAGTCATTAAGGCAATCAATATCACATGTGTGCCTCATGCGATAAGTTAGAGATTATGTCACAAAGAAACAAAATTCACAATAATAATCATCTAGATTTCATTTTGATAAAATATCATGATAAACATTATTTCTGCAACACATTAATTGTATCACGTGTACCTAGTGTGGCTCCATGAGCATGAGCTTCACCCTCTTACACATTAAACCAACTTACTGGGAAGGAAGAACTGGTAGGAGAGTAGCAAGAGAAGGAGGAGGGCTTGATGTACTATTGCCACACATCAGTAGTGCACAAGAGCACACATACATCACATTGACATGCATTGATGCATGTGGTGACACATGCAACACATCCTTCTATATGCTCACACTGTAAGTATTGTTGCACCACATACACCTATGATTGCAAAGCATGCACTCATGATAGCATTACACCATCCTGTTGCATACATAGAAGCACATTGACACACACAAATATACACATAGACACACATATAGATGCACACATAAGAACATCATCACACAAGTACACACCAAGACCAATTACTCCCTCTCACAGCTGACATTCTCCCTATTGAGAAAAGGGGATCATAGGATAGTAAGAGAGACAAGAGGTTCTTGGGTCACACCTATGGGACACCCCCATACGCCATGAATCGTGTGATAGGGGGACTTGCTTGAGCTACTATGTCACCAACCAGACATCATATATACAAGCGGAAACTCACTTAAAAACATAAGAAGAGAGATAGAGGCCAAAATATTTTTTTGTTGGTTTTTTCTTCTTCTTTCACACACAATAAAATGTACACAAAGTATAGATAAGATATAATATAAGGAAAAGTGGGCTACTAAGTCAAGCAATGCATAATTGACTAGCATTATAACTATGTTAGCTATAGATATGTGTAACAACCAAATATAATAAGTGATAAGTCAATGGCCTTTTGAGGATTATAAAGATCATCGACATGCTAAGTGTGGATGTGTAAAGATATGTGATAAGTCAATGGCCATTTGAGGATTATAAAGATCATCGACATGCTAAGTATGGATGTGTAAATCCAAATAACCAAGTGGTCCATCATTAATATCTGCATGTATTGAGCTTACTATCTCAACACTGCCCCTCATGCTCAACTGTATCTTTGCAACTCCAAGTAAGCTTCAAAAATTTCAAAGCTTCTCTGCACCCAATGCCTTTGTGAGAATGTTAGCTATTTGATCTTGTGTGCTAATGTACACTAAGTCAATCTCTCTTGTAAGTACCTTCTCTCACACACAAAGTGGTAGTACATCTCAATGTGTTTTGTCCTAGCATGGAACACTAGGTTCCTAACTAACTATATGCTACTCATGTTATCATAGTGAATGAAAATTGGACCATCTCCTTGCACATCCAAATTTCCCAATAACTTTCACAACCATACTACCTCATATGTTGCTATAGCAACACCTCTATACTCTGCCTCTGTACTCAATAAAGCAATCGTAGCTTACTTTGGTTGTTCTAGGTAACTATTGAACTACCAAGGAAAACATGGATCTACTAGTAGATCTTCTATCAGACATGCTACAAACCCAATCTACATGTGTGTATCCAAACATCTCTATATTCTTATCTACCTTGTAAAAAATTCCATAATGCAAAGTGGACTTCATATACCTCAATAAGCATCTAACTATATCCAAATGAGGCTTTCTAAGCATCTACATAAACTTACCAACAAGGCCAACAAAATAGCTCAAGTTTGGCCTTGTGATAGTCATGTAAATCAGACTCCCTACTATCCTTCTAAATATAGTAGGGTCTTTTATCTCATCCCCAACATCAAAACTCGATGCTATATTTTGCTCCAATGGCACTAAAAGAGGCTTACATATTGTTATACCATACTTGGATAATATATACAAGCCATGCTACCTTTGGGATAGCCATATACCATCATCACATTTGATCACCTCAATACCAATTTAGCTTGCCCAAATCATTCATCTCAAACTTCTTCTTTAAAAATTTCTTAGCTTCAATAATCTTATTATCATTGTCACCTGTAATAATCAAGTAATCCACATAGATGACCATGATGACCAAACTTATATCTCCCTTTATCACATAAAGTGAGTGATCAGTATTAAAAATATAAAAATCACTTTTGACAAGATACTCTCCGATCTTGTCAAACCATGTTGTAGGTGCTTGCTTCAGCCCATAGAACACCCTTCTATAACCTACATATGTGGGATACTCTAAATCCTCATAACCTATTGGCTACCCCATATACACCTCTTCTTGAAATTCACCATGCAAGAAGGCAGTCTTGAAATCCATTTGCTATAAACTCTAACTTTGGCTACTACCAAAGAAATCACACATGTAATAATTGCCATTCTATCAATTGGACTAAATGTCTCTTCATAATCTATGCCATATGTTTGAGCATAGCCTTTTGCAACCAACCTAATCTTATACATACTAAAAAAACCATCTACATTATGCTTGGTTTCATAAACCCACTTATAGCCAATAGCTTTTGTGCCCTTAGGCAATGGTACTAGATTCCAACTCCTATTATTGGCTTCTAGTGTAGCCATCTCTTTATCCATTGATGCATTCTCATGAGCATGACTAATAGCATTCTCAAAATACGTGGGCTCAACATCCTCAACTGACTTTACTATATAAGTATAATGGTGAGCTACATAACCTTCAAAATCAAATATTCAAACATGGTACTGACCCTAGTAGACCTGTGTAACACTGTATCACTTAGTGGATCCTTTACATTACCATGTGCTCTCTATATACTAGTATCCTGATTGAAGGAATACCAAGCTCATCATCTAAACTCTCTAAACCATTGGAATCTCTTGGGTATATTACTCATGAATTTATATGTGCATCATGTGGGTTCAAAATAATATATTTTAAAAATACTAATTTTATACATTTTTACATATAGAAGGGTATAATATACAGGGGATTATTTTTAGATTGAATAGAAAAGGGTTATGTTTTATTTAGAAAAAATTCACAGATAAGAATATTTATAAATAGGCCTTGAATGCACATGATGTAGAGGATATATATAGAGTAACTTCCATGAGCGAAACCTCCATTAAATTCCAAATGATAGTTGATGCATTATTACAATCTATTACTTTCTTATTCCCTTTATCTTTACATGTAATACTAGTAGATGTACCTGAAGATGTGGGACTACTCCTTAGTCTCCCAAACCAAGAGCTAACTATAGATGTAATACCAAATGATGTTTTTGGTCTGCTAAGGCTCTATGATTCTTGCTTTTCTTTTCACACATAACTATTGTGATCATCGTCATCATCCAATGTATCACCACTAGATGCATATCAATTGCTCATCTCATGAAAAATAACATCCTTGCTTACTTTGAACTCACCTGTGGTGACATATTATAACAACAATACTATTTTTTCTCTAAGGAGTATGCAATAAAAATAAGAATTTTAGTATTTAAATCAATCTTCTTTCATAGCTCATTTGGCACATGAACATATGCAATACAACCAAACACTTTCAAGTATGACCCATATGGCTTCTTGCTTGTAAAGAATTGGTCAAGGGACATCCCATGAACTATAGCTATGATCAAAGTTCTATTCATAATATAGATAGTAGCATGAACAACTTTAGAACAAAATTATTTTGGTATATGCTTTTCAGCTATCAATACCTGTGCAACTTTTGCAATATACCTAAATTTTTCTTTCTATAACCCCATTGTTTTGTGGAGTATAGTTGCAAGTAAACAACCTCTTTATCCCATGAGACCTCAAGAAGTCATTTAACTCATTAGAGAGATACTCTCCCCCTCCACTAGACCTCAGAAGCACTTAACTTTCAAGCAAGTTTCTATTTTAACAGCATTATTGAAAGTTTTCAAATGCTTAAATACATTACTCTTTTTCTTTATAAAATATATCCATAGATTTCTTGAATAATCATTAATAAACATGACAAAATATTTTTTCCACCAAGTGATATATTGTGTGTAGACTCCCAAGCATTTGAATGTACAACATCAAGTATATTTTTTCTCATCTCTATCATGCAAAAAAAGGTTATCTTGCTTGCTTACCAAACTAGCATGCTTCACACACTTTATGAGATTCTGTAACTCTAAAAGTAAGCAACCCTTTGGACTAGATAAATTTTAGTCTTTGCACATTTTCATGTTCAATATGTTTGTGCTATATTTCAATGTTTATAACCTTTTCTTTTCCTTTAACATACATAGCAGCATTCATAGTAGGAATTCCATAATCTAAAGTGAATATGCAACCAACTATACTTCCTTTTGTGACTAACTTACAATTATCATTAAATTCTTCTACAAAACAACCTTTTGTAGTAAATCAAACCTGCAACCCTTGCTCTACCATTTGGCCAACAAAAACTAGATTCTTTATGATTGATGGCACATATGATACATTTGAAAACTCTTTGTCCAATCATCATGCAAGGACAAGGGAACCTTTCTAGTGTGTGAAATTGGGTGGCATGATTTATCACCCATCTATACATAACCTCCAAACATTTAGTATGACTAGTCATATGATTAGATATACTTGAATTAACATACCATATATCATCATGTGTCTCCTTTTCTTTAACAACATTCATTATATAATGCGTAACAAATAGATGCTCATTTTTTTCTTCATACTATCGTAAAGACGATGCATAGTTTTCATACTATAATTTACCATTGTGGATATTATCCTTCTTAGCATAACAATGGGTTGCAATATGGCATGTTTTCCCACAATAATAACAAACAGTACTAGAATTTCAAAAACCTCTATTATCCCATCCACCACTTCCTCTAGAGCTCCCCCTACCTCTAAAGCTTTCACAATCTCTTGAAACTTACATTTCATTGACCTACGAATTTAACCTTTTTTTACTGGTTATCACTAGTATATCCTATATCACCACCTCTTAAAGATGATTTTCCACATCCGGTTCTTGAACTCAAGTAACATGCTTGGATCTATTCACACCACTTCTTTGAAATGATTCACCTTGCATATTAATCTCTTCGGTGATCATGAGAGACCAACTCAAGAAAATCTTGAAACACCTTTTGTACATACACAGAAGTAACAAATGATTTCCAAGACTTCTCATTATGAAAGCCACCCAAAGTAGATGGAACCTAATCATCATCATTGGGCATTGCATCAATAGCTACTAAAGCATGTGCGGCAGGCTACATCATCATAACAAGGCATAGGTGCCAGTGGTAAATATCCTAAAGAGTAGTCCTCAGTCACATCTACATATCAACGGATATAATCCCTATTGAGAGATATGCATGTGAACCCTATGTGTGCAAGGGTGGATAAGGGTAGCTGGGTGTGAATGAATTGGAGGGCAAGGGAAACCCTAACCCTAACTCTAGGCCTAGCTATCAAGAGGCTATATAAATAGCCTAAAGGTCACTCTCAATGTAGAGAAGAGTGTACTACTTGTACTTATTGTCGAAAATCAGATCTGGAAACATGAGAGAGTGTGCACAAGAGGGAGAGAGAGAGCTCAAGTACAAGAATAAGATCTTGCTTAGTAAGTTGTTCAAAAAGTACAACTAGTAAACTCTCCTCAACTGCGAGAGTGATCTTTAGGCAATTTATATAGCTTCTATAGAAGTTAAAGTTAGGGTTTCCCCTTGCTCCCCTATCCTCCAGTTCATTTACACCTAGTTACCCTTATCCTCTCCAGTATAAGGAGAGTTCACATACTTACTTCTCAACACCCCCCTAAATGCCAGGTGGCATTGGATAAAGCATGATAGGATGCCCCCTTAATCCACAATGAGATACCTTTATAAATCAGGCTACAAAAGATGGTTATAGGTAGAGAGAGTTACAAGACTCAAAAGAGTTGATCGTATGTGGATTGGGAGGCAAAGTTTGCCTCCAATTCCTTAGGTACTTTGGGAACACTGGGACACTTACTAGTGATATGACTAGTATTTTTGCAATTATTGCACTTCATTTTGTCAGGATATGTCTTCTAGCAATTGCTTACAACCCTTTATTTAAGTTTTACTATTTTCCTAGGTTTCATTGAGATGAACTATGATTGGAATTTTGGCTCCTCCCCTCCTTGCGGTTTAGTATACGAGCATTTGGTTGAGCAAGGTCGATTAATGACCTGGATACTTGATGAAGAGTCTGAGGAGATTTCAATCACATCAATATTCATAGGGAAATAGTATTGATGCCAGTAAATGTATTTTTATTGCTTAGAAGCACTTATCTCAAGATTGAGATGTTTAGGTATTACCTTGTCAAGCTTGGTGAGACACTTGACTTATTACCGATATTGAAGTCATGCTTCTCAGTGAACTTATAATTTCCCCTAAGTGTTTGAGCTACTCACAGACCAGGAACACACTTCAGAGCATATGCTTCAATGATTAGAATCACTATTAATGATTACAGATTGAAAATTTTGAAAAAGTAGGAAGCTTGAAGCTTCTTGACTATGGCTACGAGAAACCCATAGTTAGGGTTTTGCTGATTGTGGGAAATAGAGAGGGAATGAGGTCAAACCCTCTTAAAGGGAGATGGCCCACTAGGGGGGACTATGAAAGCCCTATGATGGCCGAGAAGAATGCACCAACCTGTAGACCACATCACACGCAAAGATGCCACACTGCCCAGATTGTGCCTTTCCCTGCTTTTTCAGTAACGTCGTCCTTCTGCACCCACAATGTTGGGGTTTCTCGTACCATGCTATTGCACCTTGAGCTGGAAAGGAGTTCCTTAGAAGAAACCTTGAGCTAAAATGCTCTCGTTTGCCCTCCCTAGGTCCTCCAATAGAGGTGGGTCAAGATGTGGCTATGGTGGTCAAGAAGCAAGACGTAGAAATTGAAAGCTTATGTGCACTTAATGATGTAAGGAGACTGAGGGAAGCTGAAGGATTAGAGATGGCTCTAATACCATGTGGAAAATCAGATTTGGAACCATGAGAGAGTGTGCACAAGAGGGAGAGAGAGAGCTCAAGTACAATAAGAATATCTTTCTTAGTAAGTTGTTCAAAAAGTACAACTAGTACACTCTTCTCAACTGTGAAAGTGGCCTTTAGGAAGTTTATATAGACTCTGGAGAAGTTAGGGTTAGGGTTTGCCCTTGCTCCCCTGTCCTCCAATTCATTTATACCTAGCTACCCTTATCCTCTCTAGTATAAGAAGAGTTCGCATGCTTACTTCTCAACACTTATGAACTACTCATTATGCAACATCTTCTTCTTGTACTTGAGCTCTCTCTTTTCCTCTTGTGCACGCTCTCATGCTCTCACTTTGATATTTCAAAAATCCCAACATGGAAAATGAACATTTATTGATCATTAGGATATGATGGAGTAAGATGGTAATAAAAAATAGCTTGATATTGCAAAAACTCATGTTACTCTCTACCCAACCTATATTGAGCAACACTATGCTCAATTGAGAATACACTATCATAATCGTGGCTTTGATAAGTGTAACCAAGAGCATCCTACTTAACAGTGATACCATAACGTCGAAAGTAAGTTGCACACTGCCAGCACAAGAGTTGCGTATGCCGGTAAAGATGCCACTGACACTATGTACAACTAAATAGTAGATGATACTACAAACAAAAAATGTTCACAAAAGAAGAACTGAAACATGCCTCTCCTCTCATTACATATAAGATCCTATCATGCATCAAAAAATGGGAAATACTATAAGTCCCAACATGAATAGGATCCGACTTTCAGCTTCAAGGTGAGGGTAAAGTGCATTCATCCATACAAAATCCATACCTACAACCCATTAAAACTCCCCAAGAGAAAAGAAACCCAAATTGAAATTAGTCTAACCACTAACCTAGTTGTACCTAACTATCTTAAGTCACCAATATTTAAGGCAGATACCATTAACCCTAAATGCCTCATTTTTAGTATTAATATATTGTATATCTAGAGAGCCATTATCGTGAACTTTAATAACCTTAAAAGGTCCTAACCAACGCATTTTAAGATTTCCTAGAAATTTATAATAAAGACTATTATAAAGTAAAAACTAAATTACCTTCCCTAAACTATTGTACATGTGTAACATGTGTAGCATTTTTTTGCCATTTTACAAACATTACTTGTTTGAGGTTTCAACCTCCCACCATCTAAGAGGGTGAATACTCTTGGCCACCATAGCTTGGGATGCATACCTTCACTACAAGGGAATGGGGCAATAGCGACGCCGATTAGCGACGGCGGATATCGGCGTCGCTATATGCGTCGCAATTGGCGTCGCTATATGCGTCGCAATTGCGTCTTTGCGACGCAAATAGCGACGCATATAGCGACGCCAATTGCGACGCCGCAGGGAAAAAAAGCGCGGCCGAAACCAGAGTGCCGTTTTCATTTTGTTTTCTTCGCCTTTTGAGAGCGAGAGCGAGGGAGAGAGCGAGGGAGAGAGCCAAGGCTTTGTGAGAGAAGAGGAGGAAGAGACTTGCCGCCGCCGCCGCTGCCGCCACCGCCACAGTCGTTGTTCGTGAAGGAGAGGAGGAGCCCTCGTTGCAAAGAGAAGCCGCCCACGCTCGCCATATCTCATTGGTGAGTCTCCCTCTCTCTTTCTTTTACTTGTTGAAGGTTTAAATCGTTCTCTTTTGTTTGTTTAGGAGAGGAAATGAAAGAGAAGGAGAGGGAGAGGGAGAGAAAGAGAGGGAGAGGGAGAGAAAGAGAGGGAGAGTGCATTCTCTCTCTCTCTCCCTTTTGCTTGTTTAATGTTTAAATTACTTTCTTCTTTGCTTGTTTAGGAGAGGAAATGAGAGAGTAAGAGAGAAAGAGAGGGAGAGGGAGAGGGAGAGGGAGAGGGAAAGAAAGAGAAAGAGAAATAGAGGGAGAGGGAGAGGGAGGGGGAGGAAATAGGAGAGGGAGAGAAAGAGAAAGAGAGGGAGAAGGAGGGAGAGTGCATTCTCTCTCTCCCTCCCTCTCCCTTTTGCTTGTTTAATGTTTGAATCACTTTATTTTTTGCTTGTTTAGGAGAGGAAATGAGAGAGAAAGAGAGTGAGAGGGAGAGGAAGGGGAAGGAAATGAGAGAGGGATAGAAAGAGAAAGAGAGGGAGAGTGCATTGTATCTCTCCCTCTCCCTTTTGCTTGGAGGATGTTTAAATCACTTTATTTTTTGCTTGTTTAGGAAATGAGAGAGAAAGAGAGATAGAGAGGGAGAGGGAGAAAAAGAGAAAGAGAGGGAGAGGGAGAGGGAGGGGGAGGGGAAGGAAATGAGAGAGGGAGAGAAAGAGGGAGGGGGAGGGAGAGGGAGAGGGAGCGAGGGAGAGGGAGAGGGAGAGGGAGAGGGAGAGGGAGAGGGAGAGGGAGAGGGAGAGGGAGAAAGAGGGAGGGAGAGGGAGAGGGAGGGGGAGGGAGGAAATGAGAGAGGGAGAGAAAGAGAACGAGAGGGAGAGGGAGAGGGTGAGAGAAAGAGAGGAAGAGAGGGAGAGGGAGAGGGAAGGGAAGGAAATTTAAGATAATATACGTATTGATAATGGTATGCAATGTGCTTTGCATACGGCCACGTACTTCATCAAAATGAACCCAAAATTATTGTTATAGAAGAAGAAACCCTTAAATTGAGTATAGGATAATTTCTCTCAGGTCTTATGACTATGAGTAGAATTGATTGAAATAAATTTTATTACTATAGTTATAAAATTTCATAGATGGCGCGCATTAATTTTAAAATGGATTACTTATACTCAAAGCCGAGATATAACAAAAAATTATCTACCGGGACAAACAAATCGTTGAGCATGATACAAGGCCGAGATATAACATCAGAAAATCTCTCGACTACTATATACAATGCAAGGTTTATGGTCAACTTGCAACTTGACGTACATCTCCATAAAGCTATCCATTTAAGCCTTGTTTGCTGTAATGTAGATAAGATGGCAAACGAAGAAGGTCCTATTGTTCAAGACCGCGAGTCATATCTTAATCAGCGTGTCCCATGTCCTTGCTCTCAATGCAAGTTGGCAATTAGACGAAAACGCCGATTGTCTATAGAACACGTACGACGATTTGGCGAGTTTCAATCTGAGATCATTGATCAGGCGATTGCAGACTTTCAGCAAACGGTAATTTGAAGTTAGCATTTTTCATGCGTTGTACTCTCAAGCTAATTGAAAACCATACACAATAAGATTGGGTCTTGTTGGTATTTTTGTATCCAGGGGGGTGATGTCTCGACCCAAGGGGGAGTGCACCCTTTGCGGCCAATTAGAAGAGTTCGTGGACGTGCGATGGATGGATTGCAGGAGCCAATCGACCACTCGCAAGGCCCATCTATACCGTCAATGCCAGAGGAGACAGACAACCTTCCCGACTTGCCTACAATCTTGGAGCCTGAGATGGATGCAATGATCGATGCATTGATTCCCATGGATGTTGAGACATCTGACCCGCTTAGAGAGGAAGCATCCATACCATTATATGATGGGTGCCGAGTATCTCGGTTGAAGACATTGCTTGCACTCTTAAGTGTGCAAGCAAAATATGGTTGGAGCGATACGAGTGTGACTGAGTTATTCAGGTACCTTGCACACAGACTTCATTGTTTTTTTTTTAAACAGTATTATTGCAAACATGGATAGATTTTTCAAGGTGTTTTATGATTTTTTTAGGTTATTGAAATATCATATATTGCCACCTGCAAACACCATGCCTGCGTCTCGTGATGATGCGCGACATGTTTTACGGAAGCTTGGCATGGACTACAATAACATCCATGCATGTATCAACGACTGCATATTGTTTCGAGATGAATACGAGACTATGGAGACATGCCCAAAGTGTGGTGCTCACAGGTATCGACAGGACTTGCAAGGGCAGACTATCACTCAAAAAGTCCTCAGACACTTTCCGTTCATCCCCCGCATAAACCACATGTTTCGCACGTCTGCCATGGCAAGCTTGACAACTTGGCATGTGCAGAATAGGTCCACGGATGGAGTGCAACGAATATCAGCAGATTCGCGCGCATGGAGCCACATTGACTCTACCTTCCCAGGCTTTACACGAGAGCCAAGGAATCTTCGGCTCGGTCTCGCCATGGATGGTGTGAACCCATTCGGTCTGCGCTCGACTTCTTACAGTGTGTGGCCTATAGTGCTTGTCAACTATAACATTCCTCCATGGCTTTCTACGAAGAAAGGACATCTCATCCTTAGCTTGCTCGTCCCGGGCCGCTACAAAGTAAAAAATATGGACGTGTATCTTCGTCCATTAGTCGATGAGCTTAAGATTTTATGGGAGGAGGGGGTCACGGTGCAAGATATGAGGAGGCGCGATGGTCGACGGTCAGCCAACATTCGAGCCATTCTCATGTGGACGATGCATGACTTTCCGGGATTGGGAGAGTGCTCAGGTGAGCAGACCCTTGTTCTCGCCGGTAATATCTATATTTTATTTCATTCAATCAAGTATTCACTAGGTCGTGGATCGCCTTGCAGGTTTCGTTACCTCAGGTTATCATGCATGTCCATTGTGTGGGCCACAGTTAGACTCCCGAAGGTCACGAACCATGAAGAAGATGGTATATCAAGGACACGCCGCTTTCTTGCCGAAGGATCATGAACTCAGGGAAGGTTTTCTTGGACGACCTCCAGCACGTATGAACGCTGCAAGCTGGTACGAGCTGAAAATGGTAAACCCGGATTCGCATCCAAATGGAATGCGGCGGTTCTTAGTTTTCTACGAGTTGCCATATTGGACCCACTTACAGGTCAACCACTTGTTGGATCCCATGCATATTTTTAAAAGTGTGGGCAGCTTGCTATGGGACCACATCACAGGAAAGAGAGACACTATAGGGTCACGAATGGATTTAAAGGAGGTAGGTAAGATGGAGGCGCTTTGGCCGCAGTCGAGTGCTGAAGGGGGAGTGCATCTTCCTCACGCTCCTTGGGTTTTGTCTACCAAAGAAGAGCGCATTGTGAAGCAAGTAATCAAGTCTATCCGCACTCCGACGGGTATGATGCGTTCTCTCAGGTCCGCATTTTCTAAAGATGACCAGATTTCTGGGCTAAAATCCCATGATTGGCATAAGATATGTCAGGTTTGTGAACAGAATGGATTTTAATTAGCGTGGACATTTTGAAATTTGAAAAGTGACCATTATTCTTAATGCTTTCTCATTTGTGGCAGTTTGTCCTACCGATCGCGATCGCGGGATGCCTAACTCCAGAAATTCGCGGGGCCATTTACAAGCTGTCGACTTTGGTGCAATGGATCTCACAGAAAGAGATTAAGACGTCCTCTATTGAGTCCACAAGGCGGGGAGCAGTTGAGACGGTCTGTCTCTTTGAGAAATACCTGCCCACTAGCATGCTCACGATACAAGTTCACCTTCTTGTGCATCTTGTGGATGAAGTGGAGATTGCTGGACCTGTCCATACGCGATGGATGTTCTTCCTGGAGCGCTTCATGAAAACCCTGAAAGGCTTTGTGCGACAACGAGCTCGTCCGGAAGGTAGCATGGCGGAAGGTTGGTTGGTGTCAGAGGCGTTAGTGCATATCTCACAATGGCTACCAACGATGGAACCAGACAATGAAATGCTATGGACGCTGAAGGACGATGACAGGCTGACTAGAGATGTGGTGGTTGGAAATGGGGTAGAAAAAAGAATGGATGCCTCAATGGAAGAGAAGGTGAATCGCTTTTGTATGTTGCACCATGCCTCCATGGAGACGTGGCTCGCCAAGTACCAGATTGCAAGGCAAGATCGAGAGGAAGCACGAGCTGAATTCCGACGCAGTATAGAGGTAATCTTCTATCCAAATCCCCAACAACCTCGATGGTGGTATGTTATACCTTCAACTCCTCGAGGTGCGAGAGTATACGATCAAAGCGATGTTCCAGGCATAGATGAAGAAAATATGCAAATAGAGGGATCGAAATTACAAGGGGTGGAGGCCACCGCAAGCTTGGAGCCTGCATCGGCTAACAATGATGGAAATACAGAAGTCGTAGAATTTTTTGAGAACGAGACAGACTCATTGTTTTGTGGTGACATGTCTATCGACCTTCCAGTGTATGCAGAGTTGTGTCAGGAGATTAACATGGGACCATAGAATACTTCATTCTTGGAGAATTGTATTACTCAATTCGTTGTTTAGATCTTCCATAAAGGTAGATAAGATATGCATTTTAAGAGGGATTTTTCAAAAATGATTTTATTAATGTGCTTTGTATAGTTTAAATTAATTATTCTAACATTATTTTTTATCTGTGCAGGTATCGACATTTTCAGGATGAGTCGAGGGATGAGCGATGAGGAGTTTCAGGAGATGATGGCACGTATGTCTCCAGATTAGCTCGCGAGATTCAGAGAGATAGCAGATCAGGAGCTGTCTCATTCTTCGTCAGGGCGCTCTGCTAGATCAGCTTCGGCGCGATCAGATGCTTCAGCTTCGAGTAGACGATCTCGACGCTCGCGACTTGGGCCAAAGGGAGGGACTGCGACTGCAGGAGGATCAGGGGGGTGCTGTTGTGGAGACACGGACGCGGTGTCTCCGTCTCGTCGTTCAGCTGGAGCTCGGTCACCTCCAGGATTTGTCACACGTGTGGGGACGTCCACTCCAGTTACTCCGGCTTTTGCGCAGCCGTCGGCAGATGTCACGCCTTTTGGTGGCACTCCTTTTGGTGGCACCCCCTCTGGTGGCACTCCTTTTGGTGGCACACCCTCTGGTGGCACCCCTTTGTGTGGCACTCCGAGAGAGGGTACCCCCGTCGGTACACCGGATGTCCAGGGGTCTCCTGGATATGCCCAAGAGCGTGGACAGAGATGGGAGAGAGCCCATACAAGGCACACTCCTAGGGATTATGGATACCTAGTGGATGGCAGGTCAGGAGCCATCATCATGAATGATGAGGGGAGGAGGGTGATGGCTCGCATGAGGGAGTTGTGCCAACAAGTTTTTCGGCACAACATCCTGGATCATTGGAGGAACATACCGGAGGGGAGCAAGGAGTACATAGTAGCATCCTTGCACGAGGAGTTCCCGGTGCCAGCCGCAGTGGATAGATTCTCTACGGGCTGGATGATGGATTGCATGCGTGCATACATGTCACATAGACGATCCGACGCATGCAAGGCAATCAAGAGTGGGGCTCCAAAGCCCGAGTGGTTAGATGCAGACGACTGGCACCGACTGAGGGAGGAGGCTACAAATTCGCCAGGACGTTGGAGTCAGCAGCGGGAGGCGGCGAGGGCACGAATCGAGGCCGGATCGGTACATCATCTTGGGAGTGGCGGCCACAGGACATATTTGGAGGACTTTGTAAGATTCTCTTTTGTTTTGCTTATTTGTTTTTTTGAGATATTCTTTGTACTGACAATCATGTTTCTAACAGTTAGCATTTTGTTTTCTTTGCAGCACTCCATTACAAATCGCTATCCGCAAGGCCTTGAGACTCGATATGCAGAGAGGCACGGTCTCAGATCATTGATCAACCGATTGTATAGACGCGGCGGCCCAGTAAGTCACTCATCTTTCTTGTCTGTAGTTACCATGAGATATTTGAATGCATTATTGTATGGTGGATTGATATGTTGTTTCTTTTTCTGCAGAATCCGTTTGATGCTCCTTTACAGCGGGAAGAGCTTTCGGGGGACGACAATTTGTAGCTCGCCCTTGGATCCTTAGAGCTCACATACCTTTAGTTTTTAGTCGCCCGATCTATGTAGACATTTTCTATGTATTAGTGATATTGTTTTATGATTGTACCAATCGCATTTTATGCAATATCATGTATTTATTTCATCCATCAGTTTTATGATTTCAGTATACATTCTTTTTGTTTGCAAATGCTTTGTATGAAGCAGTGCAGAAACTATTTTGTATGGCTCTCATTCAGCACACAGTGCTATATGTGGCAGGGCAGCTTGCTGCCCTGCCACAAAATTCTTTTTTCTCTGTTACCGTCGCTATTTGCGTCGCAAATTTACTGCACGAGTCGCTATTGCCGTCGCTATCAGCGATGCAAATTCCCTGTAACCGTTGCTATATGCGTCGCTATATGCGTCGCATTTTAACCGTCGCTATATGCGACGCATATAGCGACGGTTATAGCGACGATTCTATGGCGTCGTCAATAACAACGCTTTTTGCGATGACGGGGGCAAATTTTGTTGTTTGTATTTCCGTCGCTTTAAACGTCGCTATAAGGTCTATATCTTGTAGTGCTTGCTGCACCTCTCATCATTTGATTCTCAATCAACATTGGTAATACTATTTCTTGCCAACCCACCTTCGCTATGACTTCTTGGCATTTTATGGCTATTTCTTGTATTTTCAGTTTAAAATCTTGCTTTGGAATTTAGCTTTATTATAGTACTTTGATATTTTGATCATGCCAAGCTTTTTGGCGTTTCTACATTGCTTCTAAGCTTTGTAAAGCTAATAGTCTTTCCTCATCTAGCTTCACTAATTGTAAAATCCTTTACTTCAATGATTCAACTTCTCCTAATCATAATGATAGGGCTACTCGCAAAGTAGGAAACACTTAGCCAATTGGAAAGATAGCATAAGTTCCATAAACTAAGTTGAAGGGGTTTACTTTGCATTGTCACCTAGTAGCTAGTTAAGTAGGCCCATAATGCCTCATACAAATGATCATCCTAATCTCACCTATGAGAAGCAATCATTTTAGTTGAAATCTCATAAATAATGCGATTAGCTTCTTCTACTTGGCCATAAGATCTAGGGTAATAAGGTGCTTATTTATGGTGCTTAATTTAATATCATTCCATTTATTCTAATGATATCATCTAAGAAATGGGAACTTCGATCACTTACTAATTCTAATGGATAACCAAAATGGATAATTATAATATTTTCATATATAAACTTAACCACCTCAATGGCTTTATCCATCTTAAGTGCTTTTGCTTCCATCCACTTAGTGATATAATCAGTACAAACTAAAATATATAGATTAGATCGGTATCATATCCCGATTTCTCAAAAGGTGCTAATGCTAATATAGGTTGTGAAAGTGTAGCAAAACTTTTAGAAAGCTAACCATTTCTTTGACATAAATCACATTTTCTATAGTAATAATGAGCATCCTTAAATCAAGTAGGTCACCAATAACCGGCTAATAGAACTTTCATTGCTGTTAGTTCAACAACAAAATGGCCACCACAAGGCTCATCATGCAATGCTTTGAGAACTATGGGAACTTTATCCTCCCTTACACATTGACGATAAATACCTGCTTTTGGAAAGAATTTTTATAAATAATTCCCTAATAATCCATAAGAGCATGCTTGCATCAATATCTATCACTTTTTTTGTTTATCTACACCAAGTGGATACCGATTTGTGCTAAGAAAAATAGCAATATTAGTGTACCATGGAACGACATGCTTGTCTACATCATATAGATAGTTGAAGTGTATAGATTTAAAGGTACACTCAACATATTGGAACTTGTAGCTATAGATGGATTTAAGGGAGCGGTCACATAAGACATGTTCTTAGGTATCCCACTTGAACTGCTTGCCATATTCCAACCGAGGATCTTTGAATAAATCCCTTTGGTGTTGTTGGCTAAGTTGCACCTCTTGACATCATCTAGCATGTGTTTTAGCATCTATCAGTGTAGTGGCCTTTGTAGGCCAATATGCTGATGGACTTTAGGATTAAGCCCATCGATAAATTTATGCTTTTACATAGGCTTGTCATGAGCTAGATTCATCTTTTGAATAATTGTCTCCATATGCTCAATATAATGCTCTACACTTTCGGTTTCTCCTTGTGATAAATAGTCCAATTGAAAAGCTAAGTGATCTTGGGAACCTTGCCATCAAAATTTTTCTAAGAACGCTATTGATAAGACAACATAAGTCCCCTTATGTTGAGCGATTAGATTATTGTACCACCTTGCTACTTCATCTTTTAGCATTGCAAGAAAAATATGAAGCTTTTGATCATTTTCTACTATTTCACTGGCTACGCAAGTCACCTCAAATGCAAATGCGCATTCGGATCTTTGTCCCACAATCCCCCAAATTGTGTAAAATCAACTAGTCTAACTAGGTTGTGAGTCATTGTTTCTTTAAATAATATCCCTAGCCTAAAATCAAGTGTAAGATTAAACCATAGATTACCAGGGCTCTCTAAATAGGGATCATAATCCCAAATCATATACATCCCTCAATTGCTTTCTTTGATAGGGAATACGAAACAAGGACTCTAATCCCGAATCTGTCACTTGATCTATCCACAAAGGTTTTGTTGGCTCTTTAAATAACTAGTTTAACCCAAAAGTATATTCTAAACCCCAACTAAATGGATATTCATTACTCCCTCTCGTTGCATTAGCTTCACTTCTACACTCTCACTTTTCCTACTCCTTTCCTTAGTGGGACTATCAGTGCTTGAAACCACTAGATCCCACTAACACAAATCTATTTTACTTGATTTTTATGGTGTTTTGTCAAATGATATGCTAGGTCCAAAATGCTCAAGCTTTGAGCTAAATGTAGCATTTATCCCTAGATTCAATAGTGTGTTCATTGTTTCCAGCTTCTCTAGTAGCCAAGCCTCTTGCAGAGGTGCTCATTCCCTAGCTCCTTTATCTCAGGCCTCACTTTGATGTTTTGACCTCTCTTGAGGATTCATCCACAACTGATGTAATGTCTAATACTATCATACTCTACAAATTTCTTTTAATTAATGCAACTTTTCTAAAGCTCTAAAGTCAGGGTTTTTGTAATTGCATGCACACTTAATAGTTTGAGAATATTTGGTAATTCAGGGTTTACTTCTCCATAAGGCAATTTATCTTTTTGCTCAAGAATTAAACCTAAAATTTTTGCGACTCCCTCACGTCTTTTGTATCAAAGGTAATTTTCAAACCTCTGGATATATGAATCCAAGGCAATACATCATCCCACACCACTCTTCTAAAAGTCCAATAGGCAATCTGATAATACCAGTCAAAGTGGTATGAGACATGGATCATATTTATTTCTATTTCATCTATTATCCCAAAATATGCCACTATGAAAGCAATGGTTTGGATGCAGACATTGTATCCCCAACTCCAAGAGAATGGTTGTTCAATATCTATAGTTAGTTGTGGGCCAAAAGATTTCTCGTCCTCAACTAAATGCATATCTCTTGCCCAATCTAATACTTACCTTTGGCAATCCTCAAAAAATTTTGAAAAATAGTCCCTTAGAAAAGAGACCTCATATTCACTTATATATACCTAGGATATAAATGCCCTAGGGAGATTCACCACCCATTCAAGTGCATTTTGGCTCCCAACAAAAAATGCACCAAAAAATGACCAGCCAAAGATCAAGCCATTTTTAACTAGGTTCCCAAGCCAACTTGTAAGAGTTTTTGCACTAAATAGGTGATATTTATCACTACTTTTGATAATTCTCTCTAGCCTTCCAAGTATTTATTATACTCTTTTTCTATAATAGTCTGACTAATATCACTCAATGTTTAAGAATTAAGTGAGTAATATTTTATATCTTTTTAATAATTGCTCACGAGTAGGTCTCTAGATTGGGCACCAGAATTCTAATCCTAGGATAACTATGGTTTTTCCCCATCTTTCAAGGGTGGCTCCTCATAATTTACTCCTGTCATGCTGTTACCGTGTTTCCTGCAGCACAGAGGAGCAGAGAATGAAAAAATGGAAATAGCAAAAAAGGCACAGGATAAAAGCAGAAAAAGGCGCCTTGACCAG
Organism: Lygodium microphyllum; assembly: GCF_053477565.2. Taxonomy (NCBI): domain Eukaryota; kingdom Viridiplantae; phylum Streptophyta; class Polypodiopsida; order Schizaeales; family Lygodiaceae; genus Lygodium; species Lygodium microphyllum. The sequence goes on along the minus strand of NC_141143.1, from coordinate 32,078,755 downwards.
TAACTAGTCCCTGAAAAATTTAAATGTTCAAGCACGACCCTCAGAAAGCCTCGGTGTTGGCCCGAGACAACAAAAGAGAAAAAAGGCGCACCATTAAAATGTGGGAGTGTCCCCAAATCTTTGTAAAAGAGTGCCAGGCTCTCTCCTATGCAAAGTGTACGCACTAGTTGGGAATAGGATAAATTAGAATGGTGGAAAATGGGAAAAAGGGCCTAGGCTACGGCTGGCCATGTAAAAGAGGGAAAAGGGGATGACCGCCCAAAAAGGATTTAGGGTTTTGTATATAAAGTTGAAAAGTGAATGAGAAGCTCATTCTTTGGTGTATGGCAAAAAGAGTCTTCTTCTTCCTCTCTTCTTCTCTCCTTCTTGCTTGTGTGTGCTCTTGAGAGAGGGAGTGTGAGAGTGTGAGGGAGTGAGTGTGTGTGTGAGTGAGGGATCAAGAGGGTGAAGCTATTCACCATCTCCTCTCCTCTTCTTCTCTTCTCTTCTCTTTTCTTCTCTTGCGTTCGCGGCTATGGAGGATGGAGCTTGGAGATGGAGGAGGCTTGAGGATGCTTGAGCTAGCATCAAGAATCGTGGAGCTACCGGAGTGCAAGAGAGAGAAGGGTACTCTATCGAGCATCAAGGTAAGCTCACTACACCTCGTAGGATCGACGGCACATTGGCTAGGTGAGAGATAGACATTAGAGCTCCTTGGAACACTTGAAACAATAAGCGGTCCGTGGGTCTTGGCGGTTGAGCAAAAGCTCCCACATTTTGGTTTCATTGCCGGGACAAATGGATTCAAGCTTGAGCACTTGCGTGCCTCATATCGAGCATCAAAGTAGGGTATTCATCCTCGAAACGGAGCTTGAGATAGGTAGGAAGTTGGGTGATTTTAATCTTCAAAATAGGTAAGCATTTTGGGATATTCTAGTTGTTTGATGATTGGAAAACATGGAGAATTTAGTTCAGTGTTTTGCTTTCGATTTATGTTGTGTTTAGAGTAGGTTAAGAGTAGGAAATCACACCCGAGAGGAAGAGGGCTTGTTGCTGTAGAATAGGGAGAAAATCGAGAAAAATAGGGGGAAAATGGAGGAAATGCGCATTTGAATGTGTAGGAATCGCTAGGAGAGTGATTTGTAGCATCCAGGGAATGACTAGCAGGGTTATAAGTTCTAGAAGGGCAAGGGGATCCTCATTTGCAACCAGCTGAGAGAGAGAGAGAGAGAGAGAGAGAGAGCTTGGGTGACTGTTCGATCGATCAAGGCATGGAGTGACGCTGCATTCGGTAATCCCCAGGTACGTAGATCTCTCCCCCACCACTCCAACATCATTACTGGTGAATTTTGTGGTCTATAGTCATAGATATCTGGAGATTTTGGACGAATCCGTGCTCGAAAGTTCGTCGGGCCGGCAGAATCGGACACCCGATTCAGTGTCTGATTCCCAGAATCGGACGTCCAATGTTGAGAATCAGACGCTCGGACAACCGTCCGATCGACCAACCCATCCGACTCGGACGCTTCGACTCGAACCAACCCCGTCTGATCGGACGAATTAGGACACGTCAGCAACGGACCACCCTATCTGATCCAATTCCCAGAATCAGACTAGCCCATAATCGGACACTCAGACCAACCCCGTCCGATCGGACCACTTGTCCGATTTTCTAAAATCGGACACCTAACCCCCGCCCGATTCTGAGACTAGAATGGCTAGGACTTGAGCGACAAAGCCTATCAGGCCCGACACGAGCGAGAGTGAGTGAGACGCCGAGGAATTGCTTGCAGCACTCACGTGGAATTTATGCACTTGAAGCACACCTAAAAAAGCTGAAAGTCTGATTGGGCACAAGTGCACGAGAAACGACACACTCACTAAGTGATCATAACTTTAGGTTTGTATTCAATAATCAAAGGAACTCACCCAGATAAATCGCTCAAGGAACCCACCAATAGGAGAGGACCCAACGCATAGACAAACAAGTGAAGCGCAGGGTAGAACCAAGCAAGGAGCGCCAACGACGAGGATCTGTCATGACTAGTCAACCTGATCAACAGCGTAGCGAGGCGCAAGAATTCGACCATGACGGAAGAAAGCTCTGACCATCGGTCTAACAAGGAACTCAATTTGAGTGTATTCCCAGATGCTATACAGCAGATATTGAGCAGTTACGATGCGCACGCCCGGTATGAGCACTGCGGCAGGACAGCAAACGCAATCATTGCGGACCTAGAGGAGGAGAGAAGGCTAGCCCGCAAGGCATTGCAAGGCATAGATGATTATAATAGGGATCAACAGGCTAGGAGCCAAAGGCAAAGCATGGAGTTGCGTGAGGTGCAGCGAGTGCTGAACTTGGCTGGCCGAAATCAAACAGACCATGAGAGAGCGCTAGAAGGAGACTTGACCTTGGTAGTCCAGTGACTCACTCGCTGCTACTTACCCAATTTACAATGGCTAATATTCTTCCAAGATCATAAGACAAAGTAGGGGTTAATATCATCCATTACAATGAAATTCTAGGAAGAGGTATGATGCTTGTATGCAATCTTGAATCTCTCCAACAATGGATTAAGCTCAGCAAATGGCTAAATTGAGAGATTAAGATTAGAGTGACATACCTCTTTAATGCTTGTGATTACTGTTGAAGCTCAAATCATCGTGATGCCTCTTGCTCCATTGATGAAGTCTGGTTATTGGTTGGGCATCCGTGGAAGAGTGCTTCAGCCTTCGAGTGCTCTTGCTGATGAAGAAGGCTCCCAAGCTTATCCATGAGGTTGAGCTTCAAGGACGGGAAGCTTCAAGTGAAGCTTTCATGGCTGCCTGCAAAGCTCCCATGCATGCTAAGCCCAATAGCTTCATCTGGGCAAGATGAATCCTTCACGGGTTGAAGGGGTTGTGGGGTTGAGCTCTCTAGGTTAGAGGAAGCTTCAGTTAAGGAGAATCCATGGCTACCCCAAGCAGTTTAAAACAGTCCCCAGCTGCTATCCACCATGGAAGATGGTTCTCGGGTCAAGATGCCAAGGGGAAGAGGAAGGAGTATGATGAATAAGTGCCCAGGAGTGCTAGGGAGGTGGAGAAGCAGGAAGAGAAGGTAGGTAGGGGTGCTGGGGGAGGTAGGCAGCTCAGCGCAAAATACGCCGCATTTTGGGGGTTGCTGCCTGCTATCCCGGATAGGCTGAGGGTAGGCACCATGGTGCTTTCCTGGTAGGAAATGGCCCTAGGGAGCTTGTGGGAGGGCTGGATGTTAAGGTTGAGGCCTGGGAGCAGCAGGAAGAAGGGATTTAGGGGCAGTCCACCATGGAAGCTTGAGCGAACAGCTTGATGGGGAAGAGAGAGAAGTCTGGAATAAAAAGTAACTGTGGTTTTTCCCTTCTCTAAACTATTGAACCCCCAACTTGCCCTGAGACTCCTAAAATTTGCATTAAAAGAAGTGACGACTTGCCACTTTAACCGTTTTACCTCCAGTTATGTGTGAGTCTCCAGCCACAGCTCCTGGTTACTCCAAAAAGCTGGAGTTAATTGTAGTCCTTCTTACTGTACCTATACCTGTAAGCTGAGTAACTAGGGTTTTTGGGATTTGAAAAGAAAGAAAGGGGAAAGAGGAAAAGGATCAAAGCCTGAAGCTCTGATACCACTTGTAATGAAAGAAGCTGAGGGGAGAGAGAAAGAGAACAACAAGAAGAAGGAAGAAGACTAGAAGAGGAGAGAAAAAGAGAGAAAAGAGGAGAGAAAGGAGAAGGAATCCATGGAAGCTGGAGATGAAGGTGAAGAGTGTGATCTTGATAATAATTGGTTGCCCTAATCTGGGGTTCTTACACCTTAAACACCCCCCGGTCAGTGTGACGGGGTGTCTAAACCCTAGTTGATGTGTATCCCGCTTGTTACACGAGAGGTATGAGTAGTTGTCCATCTCTTGAAAAGGCATTATAAAACATTTAAAGATCTGTTTTGAGACAGTCCTTAGTGACCCTATCTTGCTAGCCTACTAGGCAATTATTTCTAGGAGCTTCTATGAGTTGTAAGGCAACTAGGGAAGCCTTCTAAAAATAAAGACACAAAATGATAAATATATTTGGAAAACCTAATATATGGGGATGTGTAAAAAGGGGTTCTAACCCTAGAAAAGAGAAAATAAAGAATGATAAATATGTTTGGAAAACCTAGTATACGGAAGTGTGTAAAAAAGGGTTCTAACCCCTAAAAAGAGAAAATGAAGAAAGAAAAATTCCAAGAGCAGATAATCATTGCCTTGCGAAGGCATGGTAGATTCTTGGGGATGAATCTGCCGATGCCTTGTCTTCCTAGGGTTGACACCTAGCCGAAAAATAAATAAGGATGGCTGGAGTGAAAACAAAAGTGAGCGAAAGAAGAAAATGATTTATTGTCACCTTGAGAGCTTAATAGGTTCTTGGATACTGAGACATGATCGTAGGCTGATGCCTTATTCTCCTTGGGTTACAATACGCTCAACTCCCCCTTTATACATGCCCGAGTATAAAGGATTCAAGGAAAAATATGGTAAAATGGGAAAAATATATCGACCAAGCTATAGGAGTCCTTGTCTACTAGTAGGAGTTCCTAGTCAAGTTATCCTAAGTTAGGGAGGTAGATCGGGCCACCACTTGGGATGAATCTGTTGATAGGTCTTTTTAGTTGGTATGTGTTGGAGCAATTGATTAGCAACTAGCTGTGAATCTCTCTCAAATTATGCTTGGTCTATCCCTAGTGGATTTTTATGCCTTGACTTTTTCAGGGGTAGGATGAGAGCTATGTTTATGTTTTGTTGTGTATTTCTTTAAAGAAACTTGATCCTCTTTGTGGTTTATTATGTGTAGATGAGTTCATGGATTCGGCGGGTTGAGTCACCCTATCCCATGGGTGGTTACCAATGAGAGTGGATTTTAAAGTTGGGATATTTGAAGTGCAAAAGACCTTGAGATTCATTTTTTAAAAAAATAATGAAAAATAAAACACTTGTGGATCAAGGAGCTATAGTAATTCTAGATGCATTTCAATGTTCAGAATCCAATGCAAACGTCCATTTCATTAATCGGAGTTCATTTGAATCCCCCATTTCATGGCCACAAGGTTTGATGTTATTAAGCAGCTATTAGATTTAAAAGCTGAAAAGTATGTGACAAAGACTAAGGTGATAGATTTCGACACCAAAAAGATGCCCGTCTAGTTGGATTGCAATTCTAAGCTTGTTTGCCCCTCAATCGAATTGGAACCACTTCAAGTCAAGTGTGAAAGTGCCAAAATGAACTAGTTATTTATAGGTTTAGTGAAAACATTGAATGAGAGGAGAGAACTCAAAATATGAAATGACATGGAGAGAGGGTGCATTTTTCTTAGTGTCTCTTCCATCCCCACAAAAATGGTAATTTTTAACCGATGATGATTCTCTCCCCCCTCCTAGGCATTAGCTATATGAATTTGTCACTCTCCATTGCTCCGATCTATTTGAGAAATAATGTCTTTCTATCGCCATAAATGTGGTTCATATGGGTTGAGAGAATAAGGAAAATTTGGTACCGGTTCGCGATGGAATATGAGGGATAGATCAAAGAAGCATCTATAGCTCTAAAGGAGCATCAATAGCTTCCTCTCGAATTTATGATGCATATTGATTTCTTATGGTTAATATTAGTTTCTAGCATTTAGAAATAGTTTATTCTATCATGAAATATCAACATGAATAACAAATCTTTATTATGTTTTCCTCCATCTCTCTATTTGTGTCCCCCTCCCTCTCTATTCTTTCTCAGCCATCTCTCCACAAAAAAAAGTAAAGAGAGAAAATAAAAAACTAAAAAAACAATGAAATGGGAAGCAATGTCTCCCCCCCTCTCTTTATCTCTCTATTTGCCCCTCTCTCTACCCCATCTCCCTCATTCTCTTTTTGTTTCTCTCTCTCTCTCTCTCTCTCTCTCTCTCTCTCTCTCTCTCTATTTGTCTCTCCCTCCTTCTTCCTTTCTTTTTCTTCCCCTTCCCTCTCTTTCTTCTCCTTTCTCTTTGTTCATTTTCCTCATTTTCTCTCTCTTTGTTTATCTCTCCCCCTCTCTCTCCCTCACCCTTGCTCTCTCGCCTTTTCTCTAATTTTCATGAAAGCTTCCACTCTCTCTCTTCCTTTTCTCTCTCCCTTTCTATCTCATTTCCTTTCACACACTCTCTCAACATCATATTAGAGAATTTGAGAATTTCCTAACTCTCAATTTTAAATAAGTGATAAATATTTGACCACGTGACTAAATTTTGATCCATATTTAAAGGTGAAATTTGGGAAAGTAGCTTATATAGCATTAAGGGTGCACTTCACCTTTAAGTAGTAAGACAACAAGATTTGACCATGTTGTCAAATAATAAAAGTATTAGGGGTTTCCCAAAGTACATGAAAATTCTCAAATTTCCTAATAGAGTGTTTCTCTATTTTTCATAAAAGCTCCCAATCTCCCCCTTCCTTTTCTCTCTTCATTTCTCTCTCTTTTCCTTTCCCTCTCTTTTTCTCCCTTTGTTTCTCTCCCCCCTCTCTCTCTCTCCCTCCATCTCTCTATTTCTCTCTCCCTCTCCCTCTCCCTATTTTTCATGAAGCTCCATCTCTCTCCCTTCCTTCTCTCTTTTCCTTTCCCTCTCTTTCTCTTTCTTTGTTTCTCTCTCCCCTTCTCTCTCCCTCATTGTTTCTCTCCCACCCTCCATCTCTCTATTGTCTCCCCCTCTCCCTCTCTCTAATTTTCGTGAAGCTTCCTTTCTTTCCCTTTATTCTCTCTCCCCCTCTCTACTTTTATCTCTCCTTCCTCTCTATTACTCTCCTCGCCCCTCTTTCTCCCTTTATTTCCATTTCTTTGTTTCCCTTTCTTTAGCTCTCTTTGTTTCTTTCTCCCTCTCTCTCTCCCTCTCTCTCTCCCTCACCCTCCCTCCATCTCTCTATTTCTCTCTTCCCATATGGCTTTCTCTCCATCTCTCTATTTTCATGAAGTGCCTCTCTCCCTCTTTTTTTCTCTCATTCTTTCTCTCTCCCTCCTCCCTTCTTCTCTCTATTTCTCTCTCTCCCTCCCTCTCTCATTTTCCCTCAACGTATCTCTCTATAAACAAAAGTATGGAGAGAAAATAAGGAACACAAAAAACAAAGAAATTGGAAGCAATGTCTCCCTCTCTCTCTCCCCCTCTCACTCTACTTTTCTCTGTTTTCTCTCTCTCTTATTTTCTCATTAATTCTCTATTTCTCCACCTCTCTCTCTCACTCTCTATTTTTATTTTTCACTCTATCTCTTTTTCCATCTCTCCATATCTCTCTTCCTCCCTCTCTCTCTATTTTTTTATTTCTCTCCATGACTTCATTTGTCTCTCCCTCCCTCTCTCTTCTTTTCACTCTCCCTCTCTCTCTCTCCCTGTCTATTTCTCTCCCCACCTCTCTTTCTCTCTTTCCCTTTCTTTGTTTCCTTCCCTCCTCTCTCTTTATTTAACCCTTCCCCCTCTCTCCCCCATTGTTTCTCTCACTCACCCTCTTTCTCTCTACCTCCCACCATCTCTCTATCTCCCTCTTCCCCTTCCTTTCCCACCCTCTTTTTTCATGTTCTCCTCTTTCTCTCCCTCCTTCCCTTCTTTCCCTCCCTCCCTCTCTCTCAATGCATCTCTTCACAAACAAAAATAAAGAAAGAAAAGAAGAAAACACACAAACAAATCAAGAAGAGGCAATATATCTATCTCAAAAGCTCAAAGATGAAACCTTTTATGGCTCCCTTTCATAGCTTCCCTCCCTTCTCGTTTGCACCTTTCTCCTTCTTCTTCATGTATGACGGCGGCAATGATGAGCTCCCCCCCCCCCCTCCCCCCCCCTTCTCTCTCTCTCTCAAAGCTTTGAGCTTACTCACACACTCTTTCACAAATGGCTTTGAGAAATGTCATGTTGGCGTTTTCGATACTTTTTTTCTTAGAGTAACGTTATTATTGTGTCGCTATCAGTGTAGCTATAAGCATCATTATTAGTGTCACAAACTCAAATTAGTGACACTAATAGCAACGCTCATAATGACGGCAATATTTTTCGTTGAAACTAGGCGTCGCCATTGGTCCATTCCCTTGTAGTGTCTCTCACTTGCAAGGTAAATGAAGGAAAACCACCAACCTAGCTGGAGTTCTTTGTTCTTGTGTGTGTGTCATCAAAGAATGCAGGTTACTCCATTTTTCACTCTTTTGTTTGATAATTTAGAGCAATAGTTTGGAGCCATGTTGATCTTCTATAGTCACCTTGAAGGCAAAGGCAAGTAGACTATCACCTTGAAGGCAAAGGCTAATAGACTCGAGCAACGACACCAAGTTTACACATATCTTAAAGCTCTGATCATTCGTCTCACGATCATCACAGAATGTGCTTTCTGCCACTTGTTGCCTCCCCCCTCTAACGCATGGAAAAAAGTGCCCATTCTTCTTACTTACCACCACGTGGTAATAAATCGACGGAGTTAACCTAAGTATGTACACTTTTAGGCATACTGTCGTGAGTAGCCCAAGCTCCGGATTTGATGGAGCGAAGTGACAGGACCACAGCCACGCTTAGGTTACTGTAACTCGCTCAACTCAAGCTAGTTAAATGGCGTAGGCCTGCTGGCTTGGGACTTGGCTACCCGTCGACCCGATCTGGCTTGGGCCTTAGGTACCCGATCTGGCTTGGAACGGTTTCCATGCCCACCGCTCTAGTGTCTTGTTTTTCAAATCAGGCGCCGCACGAATTAGTGGGTTACAACTCCATGAATCGCATACTGTTCTTATTAAGACACAGCATCTTACACAATTACATTCTCATAGCAGAGAAGTCAAAGCTGCTTTTTGACACCACCTGTAATAATTCCCGCAATCCGGTCAAAACTAGCTGCGATCGTTTGCATAGCTGGAGCAGGCGCGGTCTTTGTCGTCGCCATACTGCACAACTCCGCGGACCGCACTAGCGGAGAATTGCGTGGGAGATCGGGACTCGAGACGCAGCAGCTGCTGCTGCACTATAAAGCAACGCCAACCGTTGTTGTTTTGCAGTAGACGGCAGACGATAGATAGTTTATACGAGCTCTCCATCAATTATCGCAACTATTTTAAGAAAAAGAGTAGGAAGGATGGCAGCCATTCGGGCGACATTGAATTATTACATGCTTGTGGTATTGGTAGTGGCAACAGCTGCAACTAGCTGCAGCTGGCCGGTAGCCGTGGCAGCTGGTCGTGAGTTAGTTAGTACAGATGTGACAGAATATCATGAGGCGAGTGACGTGAAGCCGCAAGAGACAGAGCCGGGGTTCGGCTTTGGGGGAGGGTTCGGAGGAGGCGGAGGCTTCGGTGGCAGCGTCGATTTTGGCCACCACCACATCGGAGGCTACGTGGGCGGTGCAGGGGGCTTCGGCGGCGGGGGCGGGGGCGGAGCTGGCCACGCGGGCAGTCCAGGAGAAGACGACGGCACGGAAGCAGGAGGCGGAGGCGGAGGTGGCGGCGGCCAAGGTGGGGGCTCGAACTAACAGATAGAGGTGCGCGTGCGCTCGCGTCTCTCTCTCTCTCTCAAGAAGTTTGAATCGATCAATTGAAATGTTCACACAAGCGTCTCTTCCCCCCCTAAAAAAAAACCCACAACTACTAATCCTGATTCCTTATGTGCTTGTATGCGCAAAGTGGTCCTGTCCGTTCTTTGAGAGGAACATAAAGGTTGTACTTACATCCAGTAATCAGCTGTCCAACTAAATCACCGATATTCATATATTGTTAGCATCTCGTCTCTCTTTGGGCGTTTGGAAAGATGCAAACATGTTTTGTGCATACATATAAGCCCCAGTCTTATGTGCCTATTAAAAGTGAAACTAAAAATTTTAGTCCTCAATGCATTCGCCATCATGTTACGATACTTGTAAAGCATGGCTAAATTGTAGTCCTCAATGCATTCGCCATCATGTTACGATATTGGTAAAGCATGGCTACAATGAAAGTAACTACGAAATGTGCATTTTCCTTGTGATATTACGCAATATTTAATAGGCAAACTGGCTGGCGTTGCTCCCATCACTTCCATTGGCATCGTTGCAAAACTCACAAGGCCATGTCTTGCTTCGTTCACTCTTTTTTTCATGAGTAGAAAACAAAAAAAATCATGTTCTATGTGTAGAACAAACAAGATACACTATGCATAATGATATATTAAATTTAAAGATGCTTGAAGTTATCATATAAACTAACAAATATGAAATTTAGGTCTTATGTGAGTTAAACAATTCATTGCACACTAGGTTTTTATAGCTTTCACTTTCATAAAACCTTCAAAACATGCATCCTTTTGTGGCACTCTATTGGCTTGTCATTGTCAATTAAGCTTATGCAAATATGTACTACCATCATAAAGCCTTGAGGGCGTATCTTAGTAGCTTCGTTGTTTTTGGGTAGGGAGGAATCTTCCCTTTTCTGGCAAACCATGAAGAGGATGCACCTCATGTCGCACTTCCCACACATAGGCTAGATGTTAAAGATTTGTCAACTTGATTTATCAAGTCGAGTTAAGGCTTACTATCTTTACTAATAGACCTATATGTGCATAGGGATGTAGATGCACATGTAAAGGATCATGGATTCACACCCTTGTTATACATGTGCATACAATGTTAGTCAATAACTACATTTTTCAAAGGTAATGAAAATTTGGGCTCATAACAATTAGGTTGTTTTTATTTTTCAAGTGGGAGTAGCAAGCCAATATAATGATTATTGAGTGATTATAATGACTAATGATCATTGAATGACTGATGTTTTGACAAATATTTCAATAAGTAATCTCACAAAGAATCACTTGTATAAACAAATGTAAAGCTAAGGTTATAAACTCACAATCCAGATGTCAAATATCATTTGACTTGCTTATATATGTCCCATCCAGGATTGATCCCTGTTGCACTACAAAAAAATAGATTGTAGATACATCAAAATTCTAAGATATATTCAAGGTGTCTACTCTTTAGTTCTTATGTATGTGAATGACATGTAAAGGGATAGCGATCTATATATTGGTTCCCCCCCCTCTCTCTAATAAAAGATGCACAAATAATTTATATTGCCAAATGAGCAAACCACTTTGATTTTACTTTTTAATATTATTATGAGGTTTATCCAATTTACGTATGAAGATTCCTCATGACTTTATAGGAAGTGATAGGTGTGGAATATCACATATTTCTTTAGATTCTTTATTTGAATCCTCAAATATATTAAATTATGTGAAGCAAGGAGGCAGGTACTAAAAGTAACAAAAATAAAAAAATTGAAAAGTGGCTGTGTATGTGTGTGTGTGTGTGTGTTACCTAGAATTTCATTTTCCAATTGAGAACATAATCATGGTGCACTTGCCACCATCATTCTCATGTGTAGTTCTATATGCAAAGAACAATGTTAAAATAATGCTTTGACATGGTTGATTCATAGGGGCTCCTCGCACCAAATGTAAGTAGAATGAATGCTATTACAGCATGTGTGAAGATATCATTGTGTGTAAGTGAAAGTTGTTAGTTATCAAGGTACAACATTATCAATGTATGGGAAGCATGCCCCATACAAGCTTCATTACTTTTTATAGTTTGTGTATACAAGAACAAAAATTAGTACACTTATAAAACATGGATAGTCATAAAGGATCATCTCCAAGTTTAGAGGATCAACATTAGATAGGGGGTATCAAAGTATTAGGTCCCCATGGTATTTTACATAAGTTTTGAAAACTGGCGAAGAAATAAGTGAACTTTAGAGTGTAGTTCTTATGTCAACATGATGGAGTAGAAGATTGTGTTTCGTAGCTAGAGCAATGAAAATTATGAAAGAAGTAATGCTTAGAGTGGGTGAGTATGTATCATTGTAATTCACATTGTGTACTTGTCAAAAACCTTGAGTGACAAGTCATGCTTTGGAATTTGCAATGGTGCCATCACAATTGTACTTTCACAAAAAATTCTCACATATACAAGCTACAATATTTTTGCCAAATGGTGATGGTACATGATCCCACGTGTTTTTTTATGAAGGATCATCATTTGGTCATGCATTCATGATATTGATATTCATGGTTTGTACCTTCTAGTGCTTGATAGATGCTTGATGTGTCATCCTCCTTCGGGATAGATGGCCGAAGCTACCTTTGTAGAGGAGAAAAGATGGTTTTGTCCTCATTAAGGGAGGGGACCTTTGACCAATACTGATACATTTCCAATCACATGTTTTTCTAACTCCTACAAGCCAAGAATTAAACTATAAGAAATTTCATTTCAAGCAAAGAAAACTATTTACTATGCTGTCATTTTTAGCATGACCTTACTAGCAACTTAATTATTGTATCTATTTTATAGTTGAAATTATAAAATACCCATTAGCTTACCATTTTGAAAACAAAAATTATTACTTGTTGGATCTAGTTGGTTGGATGGGTCATGGTTTTGGTAGTTTTTCTATCAATGATTTATTGCTTGATCATGGATCATAATCATTGGTCTACTCAGGGTTCTATAGATTGGTTAGCTGGTCCAGTTTGCATGTTGGTTATTGGTATGGTCTCCCTCCCTCCTACAAAAATGCATCAAGCTTCTCAGCTTGGGAGAGGGGTCAAGTGTATGTAGGCATAATTGTTGGTATGTACAAAGGTTGGAAGTTATTTGTATACAAGAGAGGGTTCTAGCATCCACTGGTCATAAAAGTTGGGATTGTACTCTTGTTTAGCAAGTGAGTCCAAGTCAATTAACCGAACAAGAAGTTCTCAAAGATATGAAGTTGAGTCATCCAAGAGTGATGGTCCATTGAAGCAACTGGTTACATGGACTTCTTCCAGCATCAACAATTTAGTGATGAGGGGGTGATAAAGCAACTCTTTAGGGGGTGTAAAGGCAAAAGATTCGATGACAGCATGAAGAGGCATGGTCTCATAGTAAGTGGGATCATGTTTATGGAAGCTTACAACCTTTTGGTGCTCTCTAGTTGTAACCACTTTGTTGCCAAGTGTGCCCACTTCATAGCATCCACTGGTCATAAAAGTTGGGATTGTACTCTTGTTTAGCAAGTGAGTCCAAGTCAATTAACCGAACAAGAATTTCTCAAAGATATGAAGTTGAGTCATCCAAGAGTGATGGTCCATTGAAGCAACTGGTTACATGGACTTCTTCCAGCATCAGCAATTTAGTGATGAGGGGGTGATGAAGCAACTCTTTAGGGGGTGTGAAGGCAGAAGATTCGATGACGGCATGAAGAGACATGGTCTCATAATAAGTGGGATCATGTTTTGGGAAGCTTACAACCTTTTGGTGCTCTCTAGTTGTAACCACTTTGTTGCCAAGTGTGCCCACTTCATGGCAAAGAGTAAACCATTTTTTCAAAAAGTGACATGCTGAGCTGCATAACGATTGTAGCTTAGAAAAAGCACTCGGCTCCTTCAGGAGTGTGTTGCTCTTATAGGAGGGAAGTAGTCACCATCTCATTAACTAGTCTTGTGGGATCTCATCCGCTAACTTTTCTAGAATGGTGATGTTTTTGCATAATAGATGCTCTTGATCTTCCCGTGTTTGAGACCACTAAGATGCTAATGAGAGCACACGATTTTCTACCATACCTAAGTCCATCATAGTAAAGAGTTTGGCAAAGGTGCAAAAACTGGTTTCCAAGAGGACAAAGCACTCAGAAATAGGATTTTGGGTGTGCACCAATAAGTCCTCAACCATTTGATATATGGATGCATTTTTGGGTTTTAGGAATATAGGCTAGTGGTAGGGGTCTATATGGACTAATTTGGTATGGGGCTAAGGAGGGAATGCCCAACAAAATGTTCTCCTCTTAGGGGAGGAGGTCTTATTGTAGGATTTGTTTTTGAATTGGTTGTGTTGATTTAGGTGGTGGGGTTTAGGCTTTTTGGGAAGGTGGTGGAAGATGAGGAACCAATTGGGAAAGCATGGTAGAATTGCAGTTAGGGTGAAGGTGAAGTATCCTAGCAAAAGTGCTAGAAGAGGCAATGCGTGCTTGAGTGTGAGGGTTAAGCAACATGGGTAACCATATTTTGTGGGATCCTTGATAATACATTGAGCTTCTAGAAGCTTCTTGGTGACCTGGTGTTGTGTAAAGAACATGTTATGATAGTGGCAGTAATGGGGCTAGTGCTTAGGGCCACCCAAGTGTTAGAGAAGCAAGTGGCAAGTTTTTTTGTTGTCTCTACCACTCTCTTATGGTGTTCACAAGAGTTTACTTTCTAGCATAATCTTCTAGAAGTCGAGCCAACAAGGTCATTGTCTTGGTGGGTTGGCTAGGTGGAGAATGATAATTATTTGAATTGGATCTAGGCTATCCACCCTTAAAAGGCAAACATAGTAATCACATGAGTATCGGTCAATTGAAGGTGGATGCATTTATCAAGGTAGATGATATGCAATTTGTAAGATACTTAAAAGTGTGTCCCAAGAGAATCTCGGTACCTACTTCTTCTTTGTGGGGAGAACATATAAGAGGAGCGTGTCACAACTCTATAGAAACAGAATTTGTATCCTTTTTCATTAATTTATCTATATAATGATTTATTAAATTTATTTCCTTTGCACTAATTAGATATAAAGAAAAGTGCATTGGAGCTGGCCACTGATGAGTGGTCACAGGTTATGGTGGACCCACACGGTGGGTTAGAGAAAAGATAGTTCACACTTCCACCTATATGACCCGATTGGGCGCCTGTGACTAGAACTCACGCATATCAGGGTTAGACTCGCACACAGAAAGGATTGATGCCTTAAAGTGTGGGCTAGATCCACCAGAACAGACAGTTACAATCAACAAGATGGCATGATCATGAAATGCTTGTATAATGTGCATGTGTGGGCTGAAAGCTTGAAATGCACATTTCTTTGCATAGGAAAGTCACATGAAGATTCGGATACCATTTTTGCGATGTACACGGAAAAAGCTTTCATATGATACCCATATTGGGGGGGTCCCTAAATTCTAGGAGATCCCTAAATTTTAGGAGGTCCCTAAATTTTAGGAGCCTCGAATTAGCCTAAAAATGCTAGTCCTAAAAAATAGGGATGTCATTCTAAAAATAGTAAGTTTTGTACTCTGACAATGCTTACTAAATTTGGTTGTTTCTATTCTTGACAGTATTCAACCCAAAAAGGAAGGCCATAGAGAAGAGACAAGTGTCAAGACACTTGTCACACAAGTTTCCAAGTGTCCCACCACTTGTCACATCTCATGACATGTGGCTGGACACTTGTCTTGTGCTACTCCACTTTCCCCTTTTGTACTAGCTCTCCCCTCTCCTATAAATAAGAGCTCGTTTTTCTTCATTCAACATCAGTTTTCTTTGCTGTAAACTCATGTACAGCACCCACAGATAGCCAGAAACTGGCCCCATCCATCCCCATCATCATCCCCCACTTCTCCATTATCAAATTCCTCCATATTCCCTCTTCTATCACTGCTGTTTTACAAGACAGCAAGCCTGTAAATTCATTACAGCACCTCCTTCTTGAGCTCTTTCTTCCATTTTAGCTACAAGAAGCAAGCTCTATCCCTGTACTGCTGATCAACGATGGAGAAAGGCTGAATTCCCCTTTTTCTTCTCTCATACTGTAAAGAAATCAGTTCTTATCATTGCATAATAGATAATGCATGTGTGTTTGTACATCTTTGCATGATCTTGTGAGAGTGATAATTACTTCTTCTCACTCTCAGGTTGATTGTAACTGAGCTCTTCCCTAAGGGACTTGGGTTGAGCAGAAATACATTCCTTCGGGGGGGGTTGCCCATCTTCAACCCTCAATCTTGTCTCCATTACTTTTACATTTTCATGGCTGTAATTTTGTGAGTAATTTTCATTTTCAGCTTTAAGTGTTCATTCTCTTTTATATTAAATCTTGAAAACAAGCGAATATCATAATTGTTAAGCATACTACGTTGTTCGGGGCGTTTACAGTGGTATCAAAGCTTTGGCTCGGTCCTCACCCCCAACACTGGTAGTGCTTACAATTATAAGTTTGTTTGTTTTCAGCCCTTGCATTGAGTGCTTGAGCATATATTTTTTTTTTAGTCTCAATGGATCAATCGAGTGCTATCCTTCAAGCCATTCAAAGTCTTAGAGAGGAGAATCAGCAAATTCGTGAGCAACTTCTCAAACTAGAAAAGTTGAGAATCCCAAAGAATTCAAGGAAAGAAGCCCATCTACTTCAAGGAGACAAAGCCATACCAATGAAAGAAGCCGATCAAGAAGTCCAACTATTTCTAAGAGGCAGTCCCATTCTACTTCAAGACAAAGAAAGAGATCGCATCGAAGCTCATCCTCTTCTTCAAAGTCATCTGGCGCCTATTCTGATGGATCCTCTTCTAGTAATGAAGAGTCACACCCTTCTCATGGAAGACCTCATCATCGTCAAAGGCGTCGACATTCTTCACCCTTGTCTCCACCTTCATCCCCATCAAGCACTTCATCATCTTCAACCTCAAGATCCGAGCATGGACGAAGGCATAAGAAGAAGAAGAAGACTAAGTCACTATCTCAACTTGAAAAGAAGATCAAGTTCAGTATGTATGATGGTTTCCGAAATCCTGATCTTCTTCTGAAGTTTATTCGTCAATTTCAAATTTTGTATGGTCGTGACAAGTATAAAGAAAAAGAAATGATTAAGTTTGCAGCTTTACATTTAACCGACTTAGCCCATACTTGGTGGACGGGGTTGGAATATGATCATGCTGCCCCAAAATCATGGCGGTCCTTTGTTCGCCTGATACAAAGCCAATTTCTTCCTGTTTATTTCAAAAGAGATGTAAAAATGGAATGGGATCGGCTTTGGCAAAAGAAAAATGAGTCACTTGGTGACTATACCAAGAGATTTTGGGAGCTACTTTTGAAGGTCCAACATTTCAAGAAGATCAGCAGTTCGGAAAAGCTTAGGAAGTTTCAAGGAGGTTTGCATTTTAAACTTCGTACTACTCTTAATCATTATCATTGTTCTAGTCTCAGGGAACTCATTGACCATGCTGAGACATGGGAAATGGAGCACAATGGCAACAAATCATTCCAAAAGAATGATAAGAAGAGAGTAGCTGATGATGAGGAGTATTCAGCCCCAAATGAAGGACAAAAACAGTGGCAAAAGCAGCTATCAAATCAAAAGAAGATGAAGCCCTATGCACCTCCTAATGCTCCTCAATTTCGCTCCAATCTATACCCACAAGCAAAGCAATTTTCCGAAGAAGAAAAGCAACGCTTCATGAAAGAAGGGAAGTGCTTTAAATGTGGACAAACAGGCTACATAGCGAAGCAATGTCCAAACAAGGGACAAAGCAAGGTTTCTGACAACAAGCCTAAGTCGCCAGTGAAAATTAATGCTATTAGTGATGTAGTTGCAAACACAACTCACACTCCAGAGACGTGCAAATTATTAAAAGCTTGGGGACAGTTGCAAGGTAAGCAAGCACTATTCTTGATAGATCTTGGGGCGAATGAAAATATTATTTCCTTGCAATTAGCTAA
Source organism: Lygodium microphyllum (assembly GCF_053477565.2). NCBI lineage: Eukaryota > Viridiplantae > Streptophyta > Polypodiopsida > Schizaeales > Lygodiaceae > Lygodium > Lygodium microphyllum. Next base: position 32,061,261 of record NC_141143.1, on the reverse strand, counting down.
AGATCTTGGATTAAAGAATGAAGAGATGGGAAAATTTCTTGTCTATGTTTCATTTTCAAATTATGTACACTCCAGGGAAACAAAATGTAGTTGCTGATGCACTTTCTAGAGTGCCTCACATTGCAACTATTACAGTGGCTCATCATGAAGATTTTCAAACGATGAAGAATACTTATGATGAAGATACTGATTTTGCAGCAATTTGGTCAAATTTACAGCAAGGAGGTTCTCATCCAGATTATTCCATCAAAGATGGTTACCTTCTCATGAACAATCGCCTTTGTGTCACTCTTCCTGTTCGACAAAAGGTGCTTAAAGAAAGTCATGAACCCCCTTATGCAGGGCATAGAGGGAGGGCAGCCACTCTAAGTGCAATTGAGCGCTACTTTTATTGGCCAACATTACGAAAAGATACACATAACTTCATTGAGGCTTGTCTGGTATGCCAAAAATCCAAATATGATAGGCAGAAGATTCCAGGATTGTTGCAACCTCTTCCAGTGCCCAAAGATCTATGGGAATCTATCACAATGGATTTCATCTCGGGTATTCCAAGAACACCTCAAGGTCATGATATGATTTGGGTCATAATTGATAGATTCAGCAAACAATCACATTTTATTCCATGTCATAAAACATTGAAATCCGCACAAGCTGCAAGACTTTTCATTCAACATATCTTCAGATTACATGGTATGCCTTCTGAGATCATTTCAGATAGAGACTCCAAATTCACAAGTAACTTTTGGCGTGCTTTATTTGAGAATTTGGGAACCACTTTAAAATTCTCCTCAGCTTTTCATCCTCAAATTGACGGCCAAACAGAGGTGATGAATCTCACTCTTTTGGATATGTTGAAAGCTTATGTTAGTGAACATAAGTCACAATGGGAGAAATATCTTCCATTATTGGAGTTTGCTTACAACAATACAGTGCACTCATCCACATGGAAAGCTCCAAATGAAATAGTACAGGGTAAAGTGATTCCTCCTCCAATTATTCGCACTAAAGATAAGATTTTTGCTGCTGATGAGTTTGCTTTAGATTTAAAAACAACAATGGATCAAGTTCGAGCCACTATCAAAGTTGCGCAAGAGCGACAAAAGAAGCAAGCAGATAAACGAAGAAGACCTTTGGCTTTTGAAAAAGGTCAATATGTCTTGCTAAAGTTTGATAAAAGCAGGCTCAAACAAGGTTCTGGTCAAAATTCATCTTTTCCAAAGCTCTCCAGTAGATACTTTGGACCCTTCAAAGTGATTGAGAAAATAAATGAAGTTTCTTATCGACTTGAGCTTCCTACTCATTGGAAAATACACAATTCTTTTCATGTAAGTTTGCTAAAACCTTACATAGGACCAGAACCAAAGGAACCCATTATTGAAGATCCCCCAGAAGTTGAAGAAACAGAGCAACTCTTGGAACCTAAAAAGATTTTGTTTCTCAAGGATCGAACCACGAGAAGTGGCCTTGTGACACGAAAATTCTTGCTAAAATTCAAAAATCTACCCACAACAGATACACAGTGGGTAGATGAAAATTTCATGAAGGATTACCCAAATATTCTACAACAATATCAAGAAGCTTTTCAGTTGAGGACAGCTGAATAAAAGCTAGAGGGCTGTCACAACTCTATAGAAACAGAATTTGTATCCTTTTTCATTAATTTATCTATATAATGATTTATTAAATTTATTTCCTTTGCACTAATTAGATATAAAGAAAAGTGCATTGGAGCTGGCCACTGATGAGTGGTCACAGGTTATGGTGGACCCACACGGTGGGTTAGAGAAAAGATAGTTCACACTTCCACCTATATGACCCGATTGGGCGCCTGTGACTAGAACTCACGCATATCAGGGTTAGACTCGCACACAGAAAGGATTGATGCCTTGAAGTGTGGGCTAGATCCACCAGAACAGACAGTTACAATCAACAAGATGGCATGATCATGAAATGCTTGTATAATGTGCATGTGTGGGCTGAAAGCTTGAAATGCACATTTCTTTGCATAGGAAAGTCACATGAAGATTCGGATACCATTTTTGCGATGTACACGGAAAAAGCTTTCATATGATACCCATATTGGGGGGGTTCCTAAATTCTCGGAGATCCCTAAATTTTAGGAGGTCCCTAAATTTTAGGAGCCTCGAATTAGCCTAAAAATGCTAGTCCTAAAAAATAGGGATGTCATTCTAAAAATAGTAAGTTCTGTACTCTGACAGTGCTTACTAAATTTGGTTGTTTCTATTCTTGACAGTATTCAACCCAAAAAGGAAGGCCATAGAGAAGAGACAAGTGTCAAGACACTTGTCACACAAGTTTCCAAGTGTCCCACCACTTGTCACATCTCATGACATGTGGCTGGACACTTGTCTTGTGCTACTCCACTTTCCCCTTTTGTACTAGCTCTCCCCTCTCCTATAAATAAGAGCTCGTTTTTCTTCATTCAACATCAGTTTTCTTTGCTGTAAACTCATGTACAGCACCCACAGATAGCCAGAAACTGGCCCCATCCATCCCCATCATCATCCCCCACTTCTCCATTATCAAATTCCTCCATATTCCCTTTTCTATCACTGCTGTTTTACAAGACAGCAAGCCTGTAAATTCATTACAGCACCTCTTTCTTGAGCTCTTTCTTCCATTTTAGCTACAAGAAGCAAGCTCTATCCCTGTACTGCTGATCAACGATGGAGAAAGGCTGAATTCCCCTTTTTCTTCTCTCATACTGTAAAGAAATCGGTTCTTATCATTGCATAATAGATAATGCATGTGTGTTTGTACATCTTTGCATGATCTTGTGAGAGTGAGAATTACTTCTTCTCACTCTCAGGTTGATTGTAACTGAGCTCTTCCCTAAGGGACTTGGGTTGAGCAGAAATACATTCCTTCGAGGGGGGGTTGCCCATCTTCAACCCTCAATCTTGTCTCCATTACTTTTACATTTTCATGGCTGTAATTTTGTGAGTAATTTTCATTTTCAGCTTTAAGTGTTCATTCTCTTTTATATTAAATCTCGAAAACAAGCGAATATCATAATTGTTAAGCATACTACGTTGTTCGGGGCGTTTACAGAGCGGAATGGTATTTGTCTCAATTATGATTCTAAGCTTGTACCCACCCAACAAAGACTACGGTTGTCCTCCATAGGGTTTAGCCTTGCATCGGTAGGGTGTAATGCGGATTTCCCTACGTTCTTCCAATAGCAATATAGCAAGTTATTATAATTAGATTTCTCATCAATGAGAGTGTTGAGCATCACTAATCAAGCAACGATGAGTCGAATCCAAATATTTGTAGTTGGAATGAGAGGTTCATTCTTGCAATACTACTAATGGTCACAACTATTATGTTCACAATTTTTGAATCAAGTAAAGTCATGTACTAACTTTTCTCATAGTGTTCATAGCATGGAAATCTCTGTGGTTATTGTCAATGGTCTATGTAAAGGGTATCCAAGGGGCTTAGGGGCTAGCCATCTAGAGTTTCTAGTTCTACATTCCTAGTTCTATTGATCATGTGAACATTAAAATTTTTGAGGCCTCATAATTTGAGTTTTTGCTTGTGTCATTTGATTAAATAAACTAGGACAAGTTCCCCTTTTATCAAAAGAATGTTGTTTGATATGCTTGTTAAACCAAGATTTCTGTCTTGCCTTCTCTACAAGTAGGGCATGAGTGGCTAGTAGTCGTGTTTTAGTCAATCATTTGACAAAAAAGGTGAATGATGTAGCTAATAAATAATTGTAAAAATTCTAAATGACATATACCATAGCTAAGACTTCTCCTTTGGTGGTAGAATAATCTATTTTGGTGTCCAAAGCTATTGACTAGTAATGCTTACGGGGAAATCCATGTTAAGTTTTCTAGGCTCACACAATATTGCCCCAGTTACAATTTTGAGGCATAAATATGCACATGAAAATTAATCCAATAGTGTGAGGATCATAAGATAGGAGCTATCATGAGATCCTTTCTAATGCTTCATAAGAGGTCTAACAGTCCACTCCCTGGTAACTAGTAGCTTGTAAAAGGGCAAGCGATAGCTGTGTATTTAAACACAAAGTGGCAATAATACCCAATGTGTTTGAGTAACCATTGCACTCCCTTAGCAATGGATGGGAGTGGTAAGTTGATGATGATCCTAACCTTAGTAGTGTCTATCATAATGCCATTTTTGGGTACGACGTGGCATGAGATGATGTCGTGCTTGACCCAAAATTGACATTTAAGAGGCTTCAAGGACATGTTATACTGTGGACACCTTTCAAAGAAAGTTAGAGTTTCTTGAGATGATCCTCCCAACTAGAGTGGACACATAAATCATCCACAAACACCTCAAGCCATTTCCTAAGCATGTCTTTAAAATGGTACATTTGAGTCTTTGGAACATCATAGGTGCAGTAGTAAGACCAAATGGCATGACTATATAGACAAAGGCTCCCCATTCTATTGTAAAAGTTGTTTTAGATGGATTGTTCAGATGGAATTGGACTTGATTGTATCCTAAGAATCCATATAAGAAGCTATATGCTTTTTTCCTTCCTTCCTACTTGTTCTATCATATGATTAGTGTAAGGCAAGGGATAATGATCTCTCACGGTAGGTGCATGTAGCTTTTTTTAGTCGATGCATACTTGAATCTTACCATATTTTTTGTGCACCACAACAATGGAGCATACCCAGTCCACGATGCTTGATTTTGTACATGAATCTAGTGTATTGAAGTTTCTTGATTTTTTCCTTTATATGATGTGCATAGCATGGATGTATTGGATAGATTTGCTAGTTTGTAGACCTAGCATCTAGCTTGAGTGGAATTTTATTAGTTAGGACCCAAGGTGGAACTCATTTTAAATCTCAATAGCTTCAAATGAATGCCTCCTTATACTCCATGAGAAGTTTTACAAGCCGTGCCTCATTCTCCTTACAAAGCTCTTCACTCATGTAGACGGGTTTGGGAGATTCCTTTTTTTTAGTAATGCTTAGTTCTTTAACTTTGTTTGGTCCCTCGATAGGTTCATTGGATGCACCTTCTTGCTTGGATCCACACAGAATAATGGCTCTATCACTTTTTTTGAACTTGGTGAAAGAGGGTAGTAAATCTTGTGGTTTTTCTTCACACTGAGAATTTGATTTTTATTAGCCCTCTTTCCTTAACTATTTCTTCCTTAGATGGAATCAAAAGTTTGAATTTAGCACTCTTGGACTAGGATGGTTGAATTATTTCAGGGTCAAAGTTTCTATCTTGATATAAGTTCGAATTGAAAGTTATAAAGGGGGTCGTGCTGGCTATGTTGGGCTAGAAGTAACTCAAGATTAGGGTCTAAGTTGTCATTTGGAGATCCAAGTTGGCCATGATCTAGAACCTTGAGATAGTCCTTCAAAAGTGATGTTCACAATGCCAACATCAATGAGCATCGGCTTGTTTTGAGATGCTTTAGGGTATAATTGAATTTCCTTAATCATGTGGCCATCAATTTCAAAATCTACTGATTCTGAGTCAAAAACATATTTGGGATCCTCCACTGAGTCACTAAGCTCATCAACTTCTATGCCTTGCTCATTTACTAGTGAGACAAAGAGTTTATTATGAAAGTTGAATAATACTTAATGCAAGTTCGTCCATTGCCATGTGGGGCTAGTCAATAATTCCTCAAAGATTGTCAGATTTGCATTTAGACGATCATAGAAACATGGCCTCCAATGACTTAGGATTTTCCTTAATGCTAGTCTATCTTCTAGGATTGGATAGCCTTGAACTAGTGCAATGCAGAGTCAGCATCCATCATGAAAAGAGGTATTGATGGAGTTTCCAAGGATGGTTGAATGACAAGAGTTGTGGCCTTGAGTGTATCTTTCTAATTCATGCATTCATAAGCTGAAGGATATTCCAACTCATTTGTGAATGCAACTCTAGATCATGGCCAACTTGGATCTCCAAGGAGAGGTCATGATCTAAGGGTCATGGCTCACCTGTTTGCTATATCTGCGCTTGGTTGGATGTAAGGGTGGTCATGATCTAAGGGTGGTGGGCTCATTAGTTTGCATCAAGAGAGAAGTCATGATCTAAGGTTGATGGCTCATTGGTTTGCATCAAGAGAGAGGTCATGATCTAAGGGTGGTAGGCTCATTGGTTTGTTATATCTACACTTGGTTGTATGTATTAGATATAGGAGACAAGCTAGGGAGGTTGATTTTCTCATTAGTTTGTGCATAGTATTATGATATTCAAAATGATTGGTTCAATCAACTATCTCATCAGCATGAGCAACCTTCCTTTTCTTTGAATCCAAATTCAACATTGCATTTTTTTCCCTTATTCACATGTAATTTCCTCTACAATATCTCAACAACATCCAACTTGACTGCTCCCGTAATTTGAAGGCCCATAAGAAACTTAAGAAAACCATTAGTCCATGTAGAAGCCATATCCAAGTTTGAAGGCATGGAAGACCAACTTGAGAACAATTTATTCTCATGCATAGTAGACATAATATTACTAAAATCGTCACTCTTTCTCATAGAAGTATCAATCTTTGTCTTTGAAAAAATAACTTTCTTTTGCATATAAAAAGTGACTACATCTTATTGCTTCTTCTCTTTGAACTCATCATGCATAGAAACATTGCATTTCAAGACAATATGCCATGGCTAGGAACCCATCAAGTACAATGACATCCACAATATATCATAGAGAATAAAAACATGGAACCATGAATGAATAAGTAAATTACTATTCTAATGGTAAAGAATAATCACATCAATCACTCCAACATGCATCATAAGCTTCCTCAACTTCAATCTGCATAATGTCATCTGTAAAGTCTTTATCAACATTAATCCAAATTAACCTGTACAAAAATTGCAAGATTATAGGTTCTTGTAGATCTTCATGCAAAAATTTAGATTCTTGTAGTCCATCATGTAAGCCTGACATTTTCAACAAACTTGAAAACTCTTGAAATGTTGAAATCTCCATGCACATAGACAACCTAAATACCTCTTGATACAAACAATTGTAACATAATTCTAGTACTAGCATTTAGCTTGTTCAAAATTATCACATTCATGGTAAAAATCTTATCACGCGAACATGATAAACCATTACTATTTGTAGCATGAACAACATAGATCTCACTTTTGGCACTTGCATAATTTCATTTGTTTCAACTTGATCGAAATTGATTAGACTCCTGTAACAATTTGAAAATATGAGACTGAAATTGAAATAGCAACAACTTAATCATTCAATGCATAATACATATCCTCAAGAATAACATCTTAACTTGAATAATGAAAATTGCTAATTGAGTATGCAAATTAGTCACTTCATTATCCTTCTATAAACAACTTCTCAAGAGTATTAATAGCTTTAAAACAATGAGAAACTTGCAAGCCCATTACCTTCTTCATTTGATAAACCTCTCGTTGTAGCAAATTTTCCTCCTTTTGAAGTCAATTAATGACATATAAAGCTTCAATTTCTACAACTTTGTTTGTATTCATTTCCTTTTCTATCTCACAAGTATGCTGATGAATCATCTTACATTAGGGGATTTTTGAGGTCTCAAAAATGCCCTATAAGAGATCCTAGAGAGAGAAAACAATATAAGAAATAAAATCATTTTAAAGAATTTTTAACAGGTTTATATTTTGGTAAGTTAAAATATCAAAATTCGTTAATAAGCCATTGTCGTGATATTCTCATGGTCACATCAAACCTAGAAATCTAGGTCGCCATAAAGTTGGCAAGGTTGTCATAATGAAGATCTTACCTCTCCTCATTAAAGTGAAAAGTAATATTCAATTTGAATTTTGTTGGATACTCGATTGCCTCCCTCCATCGTTTCTCTCTTCTTTTTTTCTCCTTCTTAGTAGTCTCTTCTTTGTTTTCGTTCTTGCTTCTAATCATATCCTTAGCTATGGATCAATCACCTAATGATCTCTGTAACTCAGCTATGGATCAATCATCCAATGATCTCTGTAGCTCTCATAAAAGACCTCTCTATCATCTTCATATTGAGTTGGATAGTGAGTATGAACCAATAAGAAAGAGAACAAAATCTATCATGGTTACAGAGTCTATGAAACATATACTGAGGTTTGAAGGAAAGAAGAATATTGATCTTTGGTTAGATGGAAAGCTATATCCCAAAGATCCTAGCAGAAATAGCACTCCTCCTTTCTATAATAGCTCATCATTAATGAGGTTTATTGGTGATGGCTACAATGGATTTTTAGGTTATATACTTAACCTTGTTGCAGAAAAGGATATCCTTGGACTAGAGAATCATCTTTTGATGAAACACAATATAGAGTTGTTGCAGAAGCTAGAGGATTGTCAACAAAAAATTCATTCATTGGAAAAGCGTATCAAAGCTTATCAATGAAAGCAAACTTTATTAGGCCTTGGAAATTGACAAAGAGCTCTTAAAAATATTGAGAATCTCAAACAAGGAGGAGGAGGCTATGGTAAAAGAATCCAAGCAACAAGGTATATTTTTTTTCACTTGAAAAACCTTAAATATGGCTTTATTTAAATTACTTGCATTGATTTGTGATGTTAATTTTGCTTAGATCTCTTCTACAGCCAAATGCAAGTGAAAGAGATTCTTTAAAAGCAACTCAGTTTTATTATCATCTTCTTCCTTCAGTAGTTTCAAAGGATATTTTGGAGAAGAAGAAATTTAAAAAGGCAAAGAAACAATGCTTGGAGTCATTTGTAAAGGATCATTCTTTGGATTATGAGTTAGTACAGAAGACACTGGATAGTATTGGTATCAATCGAGATGCTTATATGCAACTTTTCTAGCTTTTACAATCAAATATGAATCAAGGACAGGTACACAATTGCATACTTCTGAAGCCATTTGTGGTTAGGACTATCAGACAAAGAGTTAATAACAAAGTGATGGGGATTCTAGGTGAGCCTTTTCATATCAAGGCTACCTTCAAGGGCAAGAAAAAGGAGGTTACATTCAATGAATTTAACAATATTTTCATTGACTTGCCCACCCTACAATGCTTAATGATCAAATTTTATGACTTGTCAGTAGTAGCAGAGGCACAGGGAGTGGCTAGATTTGTGATTAAACTTGATGAAAGTGAGATTTTGAAATGTAAAAAATTGGAGAGAATCTCTATCACCTTGATGAATAGAGCACTTTCGTCAGTTCATTGCAATCACTCAACATCATTTAGTGTTCAATCTGAATATAACATCTAGTGGCTAGGAGCATTTGAGGTAGATATTGAGAATTTTGATATATTATATTGGATTTTTCATCAAACATCAATATCTAATGTTATTTAAAGGCAACAAGCAGGAGAAGAGCTATTTGTTGAAGGATTTGGGAACTACAGGATTGATTGGCCCATAGCCGGTGACCTAAAGACACTCAAATGTATGTATAATGTATCAAAGGGAGCCAACTCGAGATCTCCTTGCTTATATTGCATGTCGCCAGCTGTGCAGAGTTAAACTCAAGCAATTGGAATAGAGCTCCCTCTAGGCACAATAAGAATCCACATGAGTTTAAACCAGTCTTGGACATTCCTTTAGCGAATGCCCATATTTGTACACTTCATACACTTTGCAGGATAATTGAAAAGATTGTTCATCTCTATATAGGATTTGCATGGAAGCTGCAGCTATTATCAACTAGAACAGATGCTATAACAAAGGTTGAAAAAGTTCTCTCTACAATTGGTTTGCATGGTGGCAATGTTGTTATTGAACCAGATCTTCAGAAGTCTAAGGATGGTAATTGTGTCCCAAAAAAACCATCTATTGGTGGAGTGAAGGCTAGAAGGTTTCTAGGCTTTCATGGGACACTTGGCAAGATAAACTCAAGAAATGGTGGCTCAACTATTAAATTTAATAAGTGGAAATCCCTACATAATGCAGTTAAGGATCACACTGATAATGGACAAGCTCGGAATAGAAAAGCTAAAGTTTGGGAAACACTAAACAAACTGTTTTTTAATTGTGATAAGATTGAATGGAATGATGATGATCTCAAAGACTTTAAAAAACCTTTTCAAAAAGGCGATGACAGAAGCTTGGGGTGATCAACACTTTAGTCACTATATGGTAAGAAGTTTGTATATGTTTGTTTCTTCATTGTCGAACTCATATAATGTTTTTTAATAACTTTCTTTATTTGTTGACTATGCAGCATATTTTATACAACCATGCTCCATACTTTATTAAACAATATGGATCTCTATCTATTTGGCCAACCCAAGGTATGGAAAAATCACATTATCAAGCAAGAACAAAATATTTCAGACACACAAGACATGGAGGTGGAAGACACAAAGGCAACAGTTTATTAGAGGTCTTTCAATGGTTCTATTGACAAATCTGGCATAAGTTCAAGCTTAAATATACATCAAGCAATACATCATCTTTAGCAAGGACTATACAAATTGTTACCCAAAGAAGAAAAGATAGATATTTAAATTCTTGCGCAAAGCAAAGATTTACAGAATGGTTACAAACCAAACAAAGAGTTGGTTTTGGGAAAAGATGGGTTTCAAGAAACCCTTGATCTTTGGCATCTTCTAGTCAGATTGTGTTGCAGAAGAGTCCTTAGTTTCAGGCACCCCGACAGGGCCTCCAGAGGAGTCCTTAGTTTCAAGCACCTCAACAAGGCCTTTAGAGGAGTCCTTGGTTTCAAGTAGCTCGATAGGGCCTCTAGAGGAATCTTTTGTTTCATCCCACTCAATAAGACCTCTGTATTTCAAAAACTCTTGTTTTCGATAGCCTGGAAGAAGCTTCAAATTCTTACTATCTCCTACATAAGAGAGCAAATAGGAGCTAAGAAATCCAAAATATCCAGCTCTAGATCCACTGTATCCAGGCATGAAGCCAAAAACTCTTATGGCTTCTTCCTTCTCCACTAAAATGATCTTGTCCAAACCTTTGCTGAAAACTTGAGATCCAATTACCTTTGAGATAGCTCTCAAAGCCATCATTGTTAGACTTGGAGAGCTTGAAAATCTACTATGATATATTACAATTGTTTGATTGTTTAAGTTTCCAATATAATGGCCAAGGCTTTGATTTTTCCCAAGCTTCATTGGCCTAGAGCCCTTGGCCCTTCCAAGAAAGTTTTCCAGATCTTCAATCTCAATCTACACAACAAACCACAACAGTATAACATATAAGATATTTATCTATAATGCATAATAAAGTCTAACATAAACTCAATGGGTAACTTCGAATTATATTTCATACCTTAGGGTGTTCGTCTTCTTCGAGAAGACTATCATCATAAAGATTTATTGAACTCTTGGGTTTCTCATCTGATGGAGACTTCAATCTCTCTTCATACCCTACATCATCAATATGAAGTTTCTTTTGGACCTGCAAGAACTTTTCTTCTATAGGTAGCCCCCCTTTTCATATTCTACGATCTGATTAATACATGTATGTAAGGCTATAGAGCTGTCTTGGAAATTCTCTCCCTCAACATCAAGACTTGCTAGTGGTTCTTGTTCATAACCTATAAAATTCATGTCATTTTGGCCCCAACCTGCAAGGATTGCTCAGCAATAATCTTCTCTAAGATCAAAAAGATGTTGAATATCATTTAGCAACACATATCTCTTCTTGTTGATAAGATAAGTGGAAATTGTTGAAACACATGCAAGAGGACCTTCTTCATCAACCTGTGCACTTGGCTCGATCTCCTTTTTTTCCACCATTGTGATATTGTCACTCTTGAACAAACCTACATCAAAACCTTGGACAAGTTGATTCTCAATATCTTCTTGCAACATCTCCTCCTTCTCTTCGACCTCCTTATCCATACTTGCAATATCCTCTAGCTTTCGCTGTTGGTCTATATCTGGAGAAGAATTTTCCATGTACTGAAGATACACAATAAATCCAACGTCCTTGTGGATCAAAAGTCATTGGTGTTGATACCTGTGAAAAGGGCAACATGTTTCTCTCTTCTTGAATTCCTCATCAATGAGGTTGAACCTGCCTAGCAAAGTTGACCTGGCTGTACTAGTGGCTCCCATGACATCACTATAATGAACAAATCCATTGACTTCTAAACCTTGCACATATCTATCATAAAAATATCTGTACTCCTTAAGTTAATCTTTAGGATCCTCCAATAACTCCTTCAAATTAAAAGGAACATTGAAAATTTCCCTGATATAGCTAAACTTGGAAGAATTTCTAGTTGTGTGTAAAAAATCAAAGAACCTATCATCAAAAGTCTCTATTAGCTCCTCCTCATCCATTCCTTCCAGAGATAGCTTTCTCTTTGTCATATTGACCAACAAAAGATTTATCCCTGAAAACAAAGCAGAATGGCAACAATGTCCAATAAAACATGATGCAACCATGGAAAGAGGCCCCAAAATTACATTTTTCAGGACAAAAAATAAAAAAAGAAGATTTTTTTTAAAGTGACCGGTGAAATGCGAAAACAAGGTGTCCAGAGGCAAAAGCCAGTGAAGAAATCGCATTTCACCGGACACTACTTGAAAACGAAAGTTATTTCAAAATTTCACCGGTGAAACGCGATAGTTAGCAACATACCACTAACCAGAGACATTATTTCGCGTTTCATCGGTCAAAAGATGCAGAACAAGAAGAGAAACATGAACTATGAATTAATTCTATTAAAACACATAAATTTATGATAAAATCCTTTCTAGAAGTGCCATGCTCCTTTTAAAAGACATAAAGCACATGATATCTGTAATTTTTCAAGTGTTATTAAAAATTCTTTCTATACTAATCAACGAGATTTTATTCAAGTACTTGTAATAATAAAATTTTGTTACCTATCAGAAATTGTTGAACTGCTCTTCAAACAAGAAGCAAGGACCTTGAAGGGAAATCGAAACAAAGTTTCGGGAGAAAGAAAGACAATATCGGAGAGGATGACTTCGAAAAGCTTTTATATTGATTCTCAAATGTGTATTGATAGTTCCAACGAAAAAGTTTACGTTATGATGGCAAAATAAACACGACCGCAAATTTGGACAAAATTTCCAATACTTTTGCACGCACGAAATACCTCAGAATACGTGCGCACGTGTCTCACTTAACACACCATATTAAATTTCTCACAAGATGTGCGCACTCCCTTTTTTCAAGAACACGTGGCACGTGTTTTACTTAACACTTCGCCAAGTAATGCGTGTAACATCGATTTTAAAAAAATCCCCCAATAAAGGGAAACAATGGCCAAATTCGTTTCATATTTTTATGGTCATGGAGCACATTTTCGTGGTCATGCAGTAGGGTCTTCGAGCTGTGGTTATGAAGAACGTATTCGCGTTTCACCAGAGCTATTGACAAAATTGGTTCTAAACATATTTTTCCCAGCAAAGCACCAAAGAAGATATGGTTTTCTATGTCCGTCCTTCTCAATGCCCAGGCATCCATTCAATGCATTTTTTGATACTTTTCCTTAATGTCTTATATTATTATGAGCCTATGAGCACTATAAACGGACTTTTTCCCTAGTGTGAGCCTATGAGCACTATAAAGAATTATTTTCCCTAATGTTTTATAACATTGCTTCTATGGCTTTAATGTTGTGGAGATTTTAGGTAATTGTAATAGCATTCCTTAGATTAATATTTTATTTTTCTTCATTTTGTTGATTCTTTTGCTATTTATGTGTTGTTTGGTGAAACGCGAAAACAACATGATGCAAGGAGATCTCTTATCTGAAACTCGCGTTTCACTGGACACACTGGACAAGAAGTAACATGTCTTTTTTTGGCAGATGGCTAGCACTAAAGCAACAGTAAGGAAGGAGAAGATTGATCCTAGGGGTTTAATATCAAAGATTCAACAATCTTCAAAGCCTCAGAAGCTCTCTAGAAAGTCAAAGACAAAGAGAAAGTTTTCTCAAAATGTCAGATGCCTAAGGGAGATTAGGAAGGCAATAAAGGCTCTTAACAATGCAATTCCAAAGTTGTCTTTTCAAACGCTTGTCAGGGAGATTTGTGACAAATATAGTTTGGATAGTTTCAAATGGACAAGAACATCCCTTAATTGTATATAAGAAGCCACATAGGATTTTTTAGTTGAGTTTTTTCAAGATTCCTATATTTGTGTTGCTCATGCTCATAGGCTCACGCTCATGGACAATGACATGGTAATTCTTAGGAGGCTAAGATATAGATTTTCAAAGGTCCTTGAGCCAATTCCCCTCATTGATGAGAAGACATTTAATATCCTTAATGTGCCCCCAGCTAGGAGAAAGAAAGATGATTCTGGTCCCAAGGTTGAGGATGTCACCCATGAGAGGGATACAAGGCAACATGAAAAAGAGGAGAATGCTAAAGAGAAACATGGAGATAAATGGAGAGAGTATAGGAGGCAAAGGGCTGAAGAAAGGAAAGTAGAGCAACTAGTGTCCTTTGAAAATGAGCTAGCCACCCTTCTTGAAGCAGCTAATCCAAAAGGATTCAATGTGTTTTGTTTCTTACTTGGTGACTTAGGCAAAAGAACTGAGATTATCTCCTTTAATGCTACATGTGTTCAAATTATTAAGGATAAAAGAAGAGAAATAAATGACAGACGTATTATTCTTGCTGTCCTAAGGTATATCCACCCATAATTATTTCTACTTTTTGATATTTTTTTAACAATAAGATTTTTCTTGTTTATACTCACTATTTCTATGCCTTTTCTAGGTGTGTAATGCATGAGTTTTCTTTGAATATGCAACAAGAAATTGAGATTCTTGATCCATCTATGTCATTCTTTATGAGAAACGAGCTTGATACAAGTTTTGTTGAGCAATGGTTCAATCTTATTGACTTCGATACTTTGGAGCTCTTTATAATTCCATATAATGAAAATTAAGTGATTCAATATTCTATTAGAGTTTTTGAGATTTTATCCTACTAATTTGTTGAGATATGATTGCTTTCAGTTCTCACTGGAGCTTGATTGCAATAGATTGTGTGGATAAGCAATGTTTTTTAATCAACTCTATGAAAGGAAGCCATGGAAATGCTAAATTGTAAGTTATATTATCCAAGGGCTCCTTGATATTTCAAATTTTTTTTTTGGTAAGTACTCTAAATTTCAATATATTTTATATATAGAGGTGCAAAAAGATTAATTGAAGAGCTAGAGAAAAGGCCCCCTATGCCGTCTTATTTGCTTGCAACAATGCAATATAGACAGGTTGCGGTAAGTTATTGATTAAAATAATTGAAACATAAGTTTATTCTATGAACTACCATCTGTAAATTTTATAGTTTTACTTTGTGTTGGTGGTTGCATTGTCCTCATCACGATGATAGCCATTCTTGTGGTGCTAGAGGGTGATTGCAAATGCTAGAAGAATGGTTAAGTTTGTTTATCTTAATGATGATAAACATGTAAAGGTAATATGAAAGATGCTAAACTTTAAGATAGATATTCATTGCAAATAGTCCATTGATGATAAAAATATAGTCTATTGTAAGAATAATAATGAACTAAAACTCTTTTTTCTATAAATGTGTGACACTTTTCGAAGGATTGCTATGCATGTGAGCACGTTTGGTACGTCAGAGCAAAGCTCTTGAAGTATATAATGGTCAATTGTATACAACCAACAACAGAGATTGGTGGGGATTTGCACCATGAAGGAGATGCGGTGCCTATAACTACGGAAGGTGAAGCCACAACTTCAACATCTTTACCCACACCTTTTATACCCAAGACATCAAAGAAAGACAAAAGGACTCCTAGAAATGATAGTTCTCAAAAAAAGAAATAGCTTTGCCATATCGCCTTGTAAGCCTTCATATATAGAAATTTGCCCTTTAGCCCTTGTATATCTCATAGAGATGGTAGATAGACATCTGCTACAAAATTTGTACATATATTTTATATTGATAGTAAATATATCTTTTCTTGAATGTCCTTGCAGTGTATATTATTTTCTCTCCTTTTCGATATCTGCAAAAAAAAATTACAAATGTTTGTTAGTTAGGAAGTGAGATCTTGATATACATCTAAGTAGATATAATATGATGTGAAAACTTGCTCGTTTCTTGTCAAGTTGGAATACAAAGGAGTATGGTAGTTCAATGTCTTCATTTTGTAAATCCATCCTCACTTGATGTAGCGTACATGATTTTCTGATATTTAAGATTGCAATAATATCCTCGTTGAACCAAATATCAAGATCCACTATAGGATCTTTGCTAAAATCATCAAGATTCTGGTCTAAAGCAACTAGACTACTACCAACAAAATGCCATCGACTATAGTAAAAGCTAAGGATAAAATTTTGAGTAGCAATCATATATTTACAAGCTATAGAGTTTTGATCTATCTTACATATAATTTTTCCTTCTATCCTTGTATCCCATCCTTCATCAACAAATTGTATGATATGATCATATGTTAGTCTCTTCACTGAAAGCATGGTTTTTGTTATTCGTATCTCCATATTAGAGAAGAAATCAATAAATATATTAATAGGCATAAACAAAGTAACTTTGCTTAGCCTACTTGAGATATTAGATTTTAGTGCTTTCTGGATCTCAGAAAATATCTTACATCTATAGCCCTTACTAGTAGCTGGACTTGGCAAAGGCCACTCAAAGCTTGAAAATTTTGGCAAAGGAAGGAGGTTTATTGATCCCCATTGGCAATGCCACATAGGAATAACATAAGAATGGTCATAAAAGAATATTCCATTCTCTGCAAGCTCTGTCTTCTTTTTGCCTCTATACATTTCTTCTCCAATTGAACCATGTATAACATCAATAACATCAATAATAGACTCCACTAGTTGCCATTCCTCAAGATTAGGGGGATAGACATCTACAAGACAAACAAATATTATAATGGAAAAACCTAAACCATGTTTAAGAAAGGAAAAACTTTAAGAATCAAATTCTTACAATTTGGTCTATGTATTGGAAACTTTGAAGATCCAGGTTCCAAACACAGCTCTCTATACATGAACACATGTTGCACTAATACCTCTTTCATGCTATTCTTATTTGCTCCAAGCTTAAAATCTCGGATTCTGTCCTTCCAAGCAGAGATAAACGAGCTCTCATGTCTTTGCCTTTTTCCACTTTTTGCTTGTTGCATGGTGATCCAACTACCTTTGCTAATGATAGTAGGAATCCATCTTCCATCAGTTTGGAATGAGTTAAACACTGATATGGATGTGATTTGGGAGCTTGGATGCCTTGTTGAAGGTCGAATTTCTGTATCCATGTTAGAAGAGAGAGAGACACGCAGAGAGAGAGAGAGAGAGAGAGAGAGAGAGAGGACTAGGCTACCATAACGGAGGAAAAAACAATAGAGGAATAAAAGAAAGGAGGGAAAAAACTGAGCGCCATGCTTTTCACTAATTTGAATTTCGATTACATCAGTCATTACCATTAATCTAGATATATCATTAAATAAAAGTAGCCGAGACTCTATGCCATTAATGCAAAAGATGTCATAATCACGAATATAAGAGACTAAAAATAGATAAGCAAAATACAAATTCGTAATATTATTATATTTATATATTTTTGTAAAATGATTTTTTAATTTTTTAAAAATAGAAGTTTCGTTACGGAGGCTTTGCTCTTATTGGTCTAGAGCACTCTTTCTCCACATCCTAAAAGGCATTTTCGAGACCTCAAAACTCCCCTAATGGCTGCATCGATTGATATAATATGTCTCATGAAGATCTTCACTTAAACCACACATAGTAACTACTTTATACAATTCTTGACATTAAACAAACTCTAGAAAAGTAAATGTAGCATCAATCGTGCAATTTTGCAACTCTTATAGAGGAACTTTAATGACTTGTTCTTTAGAAATTAAGCAATGCAGTGAGTTGAAATGTTATCTTATATATTGAAAACATCAATATTCCTTGAGATACTATCTTGTATGTAGTGATTGAAATCCAACTTGGTATTTTCATTATATCTTCCTCAAAATAAATGAGAGAACCAAGAAAACATCCACATTGCTCAAGGGGTCACTCATGAATATATTTATATATTACGTTGCCGTGCCGCTATGCGGACATAGTGTGAAAAAACTTGGAGTGCATCATCATTCAGCTCTCTTATTGATCTAGAGAGTCAATGTCATCATAGTCATTAGTGCTAGTGTCCATAGTATTGTTAGTTCCAAAATACACAATGTTTGGAAAAGTTTAGCCTATTTTTGATATTTTGGATATTATTCATTGTAAATATCCTAACAAGCTATAGAAAACTTCTAGAATAGGGTGACATGCAAAAAAGAAACCTGTTTAGGAGATTTCATGCAAAAAGAAAGGACTCGCGAAATCGCACGGTTCGCGATCGCAGTTTAGAGATAGTAAACAACACTCCAAACTGGAAGAATGAGTGATCTGGAAGAATCCTGTGCAGGTATCTTGAGATTTTACCCCCCTTTCAGATCCAATGGAACAATCAGATTTTCGGTTTGAGCATAAGAGAAGAAGCTAGTATTTGGTGCATATTTTTGGTCTACAGGGGAGCTCTAGGAGATCTAATGTTTGGAGATTGCTTTCGAGTAGTCACATACAAGGATTTTGTTCATATTCTCAGGTTCTTTCAATACATAGTGCTTTGATTCATTGAGTTTTTTTTAAATCTTGTGTACCTCTTGTCTATTCTTTTTATTCTCTTCTATCTCCTATTCTCTACTTCATTCTCTCTCAGATCCTTGGTGGATATGACCTTTTGACTAAAGCCCCTCCGACATTGGTGAACCCGATGTGAAAGGTCATCAGAAGAAAAGACGAGATGGGAGAACCTTCAAGCACAATTTCTAGTGATGTTTTGTAGTAGTTGGTGTAGAATATGAACATGCTTATGCAGGTACAACAACAGATGATGTAGGCTTCTGCTTAAACAAAAACCATTGTAATGAATGTTGTGCAAGCAATAGAGCATGAGATGAAGTTGTTTGATGTCAAGAATGTATATTTGTATATCTATGCTCAAAAGATGAAGTTCTTTGGGGTGGCTCAACTTGCAAGGAACCAGTATTTTGTAAGGGCACTATACATGAATTAAAAGCCCAAGTTACTAAATTATACATATAGGATGCTAACTAGGTAGCTTTCAAGAAGACACATAAGGAGGAATTTTACATTGAAGACACTAGTTTTATTGTCCATAAGACTTTTGAGGAGTGGGTTCTACAAACCAATAAGGGTCTTGTGGCTATAGAGTTATTAACAGAATTTGAAAGTCAATTTTGAGTAGTTAGATCTTGCAAAATAGCAAGCTCTTGCAAGTCAGAAAAATGAATTATTTTTACAAGCAATAAATCTTGAGCTTCAAGAGAATCTTGATGATTTGTTTTAGGATCAGAATACATATATATGTCTTAAAGAGTGGAGGCATGTTAAGAAATTTGTTACTACATTGGTGAAAAAGCATAGAAGAAGAGAAAGATTGCATGTATCTAGTTTGCCCACTGTTACGAGCAAAACATTTGATATATCTAGTAAGCCACCTACTTGTGTGGCTAACCCTATGGCTGCACCTATTGTTGTTTCCACTATCAGAGAAGATGTATTAGATGAATTAGTCAAAGACATGTGGAATCTTTAGTTGAAGGTTGCAAAATTGGATGAGAAAGGACAAGAGGAAAGGGGACGAGCAGCAGCCCCTAAACCAAGGGGATGTATGTTGTGTGATAGTTTGCAACATGAAAGGAAGGATTGTGTTGCTTATCAGGAGGCCTTGGCATAACAGCTCATCTTTTGAAAAGATCGCAAGATCCATGCACAAGAAATAGGATTGCCTCTTGCTATGAATTTTGGAAAGGGAGCTATGTAAAAGTTGATGGAAGACTTGGCTGTCCGAAATGCTTATGCGAGTGTACATGCTTCTACTTTTGGTCTACAGTTGGATAGAATGCTTGGCCAAGTCTGAAGGTTGCAATTTGGGCACATGATTTGCTAATTCGACCTAGCAGTTCTCCATTCGGTGCACCTGTGCTCTTAGTCAAGAAAAAGAATAATACCTATCGTATGTGTATTGACTACCGAGCATTAAATAAGATCACTGTAAAGAATAGGTATCCTATACCTAGAGTTGATGACCTTATGGACAAACTGCAAGGATCTTCTATATTTAGTAAAATTGACCTTAAGTCTGGATATCACCAGGTGAGGCTAGATAGAACTGACATATTTAAGACTGCATTCAGAACACAGTTTGGCCATTACGAATTCTTAGTCATGCCATTCGGATTAACTAATGCACCTGCTACTTTCAGCAGAATGATGAACCGTATTTTTCTGAAATATCAGTATTGTGTGATTGTTTTCTTTGATGATATTTTAGTGTTTAGTCAAAGTAAAAAAGAGCATTATGAGCATTTATCATTAGTTTTTCAATTACTGAAAGAAAATCAATTGTTTGCAAATCCTGAAAAGAGTGAATTCTTTAAGACAGAAATAGAATATTTAGGTCATATTGTATCAAAAGAAGGAATTAAAGTTGATCCTAAGAAAATTGATGCAATATTGCATTGGCCTATTCCTAAAAATGTACATGAATTACGCTCATTCCTTGGTCTTGCTAGTTTCTATAGGAAGTTTGTACGTAATTTCTCATTACTTGCTTTACCATTAACCAAACTTCTTAAGAAAGGAATTGTTTATCAATGGACTGAAACTCAGCAGAAATCCTTTGACTTACTAAAACGTGCATTAACTAATGCCCCTGTCCTACAACTGCCTGACTTTAACAGACCATTCTTTCTAGTTGTGACCGATGCTAGCGGATCAGGAATAGGAGCCATATTAATGCAAGACAATCATCCAATAGCATATTCTAGTTCTAAGCTGAAACCCTCTGAGCTCAAATATTCCACTTATGACAAGGAACTATTAGCAGTTGTACAAGCATTAAAACAATGGAAGCATTATTTAATGGGTTCAGAATTCATGATAAAGACTAACCAGCAAAGCATTAGACATCTACTCAGCCAACCCCAAATTTCTGACCGTCATATCAAATGGGCTTCCTTCATTTAAAGTTTCCATCCTATTATTCAATACCAACCTGGAAAAAAAAATGTAGTTGCTGATGCATTGAGTAGAAGACCTACAATTCATAATATTTCTATCATATCTTTTGATTCTTTGATTGCTATGAAAGACACATATCACCAGGATATTACTTTTCATTCTGATTGGCAAAAATTAGTTCAAAATAATTTCATTCCTGTTGATTCATTGTCATATAATGATGGATTTATGTTCTTTGAAAAGAGACTGTGTGTTACTATTCCATTCCGATCTTTTATTTTGAATGAAATTCATTGTCCCCCATATCAAGGTCATAGAGGTATCATATCTACATTACGCATGTTAACTGAAGATTTTTATTGGCCGCATATGCATGCAGATGTATCTAATTTTGTTTCTGAATGTTTGATTTGTCAAAGAATAAAGAGACATCATGGTAAACAGTATGGATTATTAATGCCTTTATCTATTCCATCTAAACCTTGGGAACATATATCTATGGATTTCATTACTGGTTTACCAAATACTAAATCTAACCATGACATGATTTGGACAATTATAGATAGATTTAGTAAGCAAGCATATTTCATTGCATGTAAGAAAACTTTAACAGCATCACAAGCAGCACAGTTATTTTTGAAAACTGTTTTTACTAACCATGGATTGCCAAAAGTGATTATTTCAGATCGAGATTCTAGATTTTGTAATAATTTTTGGATTACACTGTTTGTAAATCTAGGCACAAAGATTGATTTCTCATCTGCATTTCATCCAGAAACAAATGGACAAACATAAGCCACAAATAGCACTATTTTAGATCTTTTACGTGCATATACTATCTCTAAACCTAATACATGGGATACTCATTTGCATTTATTACAGTTTGCATACAACAATACACCGCACACATCTACAAAGAAAGCACCTTTTGAAGTCATTTATGGATATAGATTATCTACACCTGTTGCATCTTTGTCTAATAGAATTCAGAGTGCTGATGATATTGCTATTATGCATAATAGTATTTTTGATGAGGTTAAGGATATGATTGCTAAAGCCCAACAATCATATACCAAACAAGCCAACAAGAAAAGACAAGCCATGAATTTCAAAGTTGATGATTATGTTTGGCTTAGAATAGAAAAGCGTAGACTGCAAAGTGTCGATAGACATCCATTTATCAAATTAGCTCCTAGATTCTATGGACCATTTAAAATTATTCATAAGATTAATGACAATGCCTCCAAGTTAGAATTGCTATCTCATTGGAAAATTCATAATACATTTCATATTAGTTTATTGAGACCATTTAGAGGCCAATTACCTATCCACCCTATTTATGAAAACCCACCTTTACTAGAGGAAGAGATTGAAATACTTGAACCAGAAGCCATCATAGACACTGATTACATGACCACTAGAAGTGGCCGAAGGTATTCTAGATATTTAGTCAAATTTAAGAACCATCCTGTAGAGGAAGCACAATGGATGCACGCTAGAGACTTAAATGCTTTCCCCACTCTGTTAGCTCCACATTGAGCTAATAGCAATTGAGGTCAATTGCTATCCCACCCCGGGGGTATGATGCCAGGAGGCATATTCCACGGTGGATTCCGTGAGGTTTTACGGTGGATTCCGTAAACTTAGATGACCGGGGCTCATACACAAAGAGGATTCTTTGTGCGAGAAGTTGATGGGGACGCCTGTCCTTTTCAGGCGTTTCATTAATTTAGTGTGTACATGGGTGATTCCATAGCGGGTGATTCCGCAAAATGCATATTAAATTAATAAACGTTTATGAGTTTAGAGTGCGCACTCGTAATAAATTAAGGTTAGGATTTATTTCTAACCAGTTGATTTATTTATGTAGCTGAAGAATGCTAGGTATTCACTTTTGTCGGTTTAATTGTATTATTTTACTAACGATTGTAAATGCTTCAGTTGATGTGTAGAGATAGCAGCAGTGGCGGAGGAAAGCATTGGAGTCTAGCGAGTATTCGACCTTTGGATTATATTTTGATAGGCGCCACGCCTATATTTTGTTATGTCCATTGAGACATTGATTATTGATTATTATTTTGTATGCGCCTATGCGCCCGGATATGTTATTTCTATTTGGACATTGAGATTGGGCGTGCCAGACTCTATGGGCACCGTCCATTAGCTTTATTTTCCTATTTTTGTAGAAAGCAAACTCAAAAGCTAAAAAGATTGTCATATTTTTGTAATTGGGCTATTATTGAGCATGAAGATTGGAAATATACATTAAATACATGCTTTGTGAAGCGCTCACACAAGGCATGGGGGAGATTGAACCCAATTTGTCTCTTGCCTCTTGTCGTGCATGCTTTTACATTGTTTTTTGTGCAAAAAGGTAGAGTTCATTGTTCTTGGGGACCTTCAGGGATTCACTACGTGAGCTATCTGTGACCGATCTGCGCACCAACACACTTTGCACTTTCTGGTTGTGATTGAGGAGGGGTGTTGAGATATTTGCAATCACACCTAGTATAGCCTCTTTGTATGAGGTAGTCTAGGCTTAGGACATGCAGACTGCAATAATCCCATATGCACAGAGAGGGAAGATTTCTACCTATCCAACAACTATAAAGCATTGTACTTGACTACCAATTTTCATATAGAATGAATACAATGTCATGATGCTTTGTACTTTCAGTTAAGTGTCTTGTCATTGTCAGTCATACACAAGATTGTGTTTATGAATCCAAGCTTCCATCTTGGAACCTAATTCACTTGTATAACAAACAATGTGTTTGTCTCTATCATCATGAGTTTACTCTATGCCTACAAGCTGCCATAGCCATACTCTAGATCCACTCATCTCGACACCCCCCCCTCAATCAAATGGGATGCCTTTATAAATTGAACTACAAGGATATTCATAGGTAGAGGATGTTACAAGACTCAAAAGAGTCTATCATCTGTAGATTGGGAGACAAAATTGGCTTCCAATTCCTTAGATATTGGTGGAACACTAGGACACTTACTAGTGATATGCCTAGTCTTTTTGCATTTTTTGCACTTCATTTTGTCAGGGTATTTCTTCCAGCAATTGCTTACAATTTGTCATTTTTTGTGACAGAAGGAGCACTTAGTAGAATCGGTATGGACTAACATTTGCTCATGGGAAGTGACTACTGAAGCTCCTTCAGTATGGTTTCTCTTCTCTTCATCCAGGCAAAATTGGATGATACTTGCCAAGGTTGGGTTCGGGATGTTAATTTGGGTAGTCACAAGGGTTGGAAAAACCTTCGTCTCACAGAATTTAGTAGGATGGCAAGGGCATCTTCATCATGGATGGGTGCTTGATCGGAGGTTGATCGGAGGCAAGCTATGCCATAAGCCCCTCCATATGTGAAATAAACTTGCTTAGATATTCTCCTTATTTGTATTCCAAGCTGAAAAACTCAATCTTGAGGAATATCTTGGAGTTCTTCCCTATGAACTTAATGTCCTAGTTCATAGCTTCACTCAAGAAATATTTTTCTTTGTTACTCATCAACTCTATGGCATACCTAGATCATAAGATAACTTGCTCCCATAAGAACTTTGCCATAGTATAGGCATATTTCTTTCTAGTGGCTTTAGTTGAATCAACCTATTTTGTAAGATAGTTGATGGTAAGAATGATGTATTGTGCTTGTATTTATCGAGTCCCTATGGAGTGCCTAAATTGATAGGGAAATCAAGCCTATACCCTACTTCTTAAAGAGTTGGTGGGCTATTATGGGTTTTTGCATCAAGTCCTTCTTTGACAGGAACTTCTATATCACTTGTCACTTAACAAATCAATTTACATTCGTAAATAAGATTTTGTCACTTAACAAATCAATTTACATTCATAAATAAGGTTGGCCACCCAATGTATGGTTGAAGCATCTTACATGCAAATGTCTCTATGTCAAAGTGACCTCCCACTTGTTGCCAAATGGACCATGTGCTAAATCTAGGATCTTAAGTCTTAGAAATAAACAACTGAATTAAACATAGAATTTGAATAAGTTAACAAATTCACAAAGACCAAGAGAAAAACACATGATAGGGCCCAACCTCCCTTGTAAAAAAAGACATGGTTTGCCATCCTCAAGTATGAAATATTGATAACATAACTATTTACATTCATATCATATATCTAATTACAAAAAAATAGAAATATCAATCAAACTGCAATGTTTTATATATGAAGAAATTTCTTGTAGCTTATTGCAGTTGATGCTGAAAATTCTATGTGCCAAATCAACATCGCATCCAGAACATGTCAAAACCCCCAAAACCACTCCAAAGGCTCTGAATATTTTCTTTGGAAGGAAGAGAAAACAAAACAAAACTTTTATCATGTTCTCCTATTTTGCATGATATCTTTTTGCTTTTGCAAAGAAAGCTATGAATGCTTTAACCATATAAAAATTTTAGCAAAGCATTTCATAAATAAATATTATTTTAATAAAATCATATCTTAAATATATTATTATAATATAATCTATATTAAAGATATTGAATCAAATAGTTAATAGGAAGGACTAATGATTCATTTAAAACTACTACTAATGAAGCTTAAACTTATAATTGATGAATAAACAAGTAATTTTAACAATACACAATATCATGTGAATATATATTATTATATATCATGCTTACTCTTTAAGCTAAAGATCATTTATATACTAATGTGCTTGCTACGTTACAAAGTACATTAGTATCCATCTATCTACCAGGCATAATGTAAGAAGTATCATGCACATGCACCTTGTGTGATAAGTCATAGATCATGCTGGTAGCAAATTAAAAAAATCCATAATAAATAAAATCAACTTATTTCCAAAGTGAGTTTTTGTAAATACTGTGATAAACAAAATTCTATAACACCACTATGCAACATTGTGTTTCTTGTAAAACATCATCAAGCTACTTGCATTTGTACACACATGTTTCAAGATCCCATCTTGGCCTAATCTATAGAAGCATTCTCCTAGTATTGATTGGTAAGGCCTAGCTTTACAAAAACCTTCAAACTTGTGCCTTTTCAAGGGATCTCTTTGGTAGCCTATCACGCTAAAATCTAGACCATGCCATCTCTTTGGTAGTCCATTTTCTAAAATCTAGGCCATGTCATCTCCTTGATGGGTGGGACTCCAAAGCTATAATGGTAATTTACTAAGAAATATTTCCCAAACCCTAGCAAGTGGTGGATGCTTGGCTATCACATTCACGCTTATGATTGTGGATATTCTATCTTATAGAATAACTTTAAATAGATTTTGGAAACTAGGCATTAAGCATAATATTATTCACATATGCATGGTTAAGTAGAGAGAGTGGCATTGGAATTTGAATGTCAAGGAAAAAGACAAGACAACACTAGTGATGCTAAAGTATAGTAGCCCTGTTGTTGGCAAGCTATATATAGGAAGGAAGGAAATGGAAACATCTACTCCAAATGAGACGTGGTGGTTTCTTGAAGATGTAGGTACATGATCTAGTTAATCTAGTGTTGAACTTGTCATACTCTTATGTATGTAGCTCCATAGGCTTTAGAAATATATTTTGTCTAGCCACATGTAGGTGGTCCTTCTTGTTTCATATAGAGAGAACTTAAAAAATAAATCAAATTTGATGCCTGTCTTCTCAAGATTGGAACTAAAAGTATGTAATTTCGAAAATATATTTTTCTTTCTCATATAATTTTGAGAAGACTTTAATGAAACTCTAGCCAGCTTTAACGTAGGGCGAAAAATCCTAAGAATGTACACTGTAGCCATCTAACCAGAGTTTCAACGGTGTTTTAGAAGGTGACGGAACGATCTTAACCAAGGTTAAGTGCACCTAAACCAAGTTGAGTTGCCCGATCTTCCCCACGTCACCCCCATCGAACGGTTTGCGTTGCTTCTGGCTAACATCATGGGGTAGCCCACTGCTCTAGTTTCTCGTTTTTCGAGTCAGGGCCGCACAAACTAGTGGGTTCACGATTTGCACATTGTCGAATTAAAGCAAGTGATTAGATTCTCTCATAGCGCCGCACAAATTAGTGGCCTTACGATTTGCACACTGTCGAATTAAAGCAACTGATTAGATTCTCACATACTTTGTGGAGGGAGCTGGGATAAGTCAAAAAACGTGATTAGACGCTGCTTTCTAATCAACCTGCGACCCCGTCAAAACTAGCTGCGACCGTGTGCAGAAGCGCGTGCGTGCAGGTCGTGGCAATAGTGCGCCACTCACCACTAGCTGAGAATTGCGTGAGACATTGGGTCAACAGGAGGAGGAGCTGCTTCAGCTGCTATATAACCGTTCGTTTTGTCCTGTCGTTGATGGCAGGTTATAGATAGTTTTGCATCTCTCTCGCAATTATCCGCGCAGCTATTTCTAATATTAAGGTAGGATATGATAGGAAGGATGGCGACCAGTCGGGCGCAATTGTATTATTGCATGCTTGTGGTATTGGTTGTGGCGACAGAAGCTGGCGGCAGCTGGGTAACTATGGCAGGTGGTCGTGAGTTAGTTAATACAGATGAGGAGGAAAAGCATGAGGTGGGGGAGCCGCAAGAGACAGAGCCGAGGTTTGGCTTTGGGGGAGGGTTTGGAGGAGGCGGGGGCTTCGGCGGCGGCGTCGACTTTGGCCACCACCACATCGGAGGCCAGGTGGGTGGCGCAGGGGGCTTGGGCGGCGGGGGTGGAGCTGGCCACCGACAGCAGGACATCAGCACGGAGGCGGAAGGAGGAGGCCACGGTGGGGGATGGAACTAGCCGATACAGGTTCCCTCTCTCTCTCTCTCTCTCTCTCTTTCTCGCCGCCCCCAACCCCCCCAAAAAAAAAAACTACTTTGTTGGCAGTAAGTACTAATCCTTGTGTGCTTGTATGCGTGCAGCCCTGGCCATGTCCACGCACGCACAGAGAAAAAACGTCGCCGCAATAACTTAACTCAAACCGCGGCCACCTCTTGTTAATTAGATATCATGGAACTTCAGTTATCAACTCTCTTCATAAAGTAGTGATCTTGGATTGCAATGTAGTTATCAACTCTCTTCATAAAGTAGTGATCTTGGATTTTAACATTGCAACTCTTACTCAAGAGATTGCAATTATTCTTACCTCTGTACTTGGAGGTTCACCACGTTTGATGGTCTTATTAGGACAAAAATATAACTAAATATGGTAAGCTACACTATAGACTTCTTTGGGTTCACACATTACAAGATATAGGCTTTCTTTGGGTTCACACATTACAAGATATAGGCTTTATACTGACGTTAAAAGCGACGAAAATGTAAATAATAAAATTTACCCCCGTTGTCACAAAAAGCGTTGTTATTGGCAACGCCATAGAACAGTCAGTATCAGCGTCGCTATTTGTGTCGGTATTGCGACACTAAAGCTGATACTGAAGCAAATAGTGACCCTGATACCAACGCTCTGCGACGTAAATAACGACGCTTGCAGGTAAATTTGCGACGCTAATAGCAACAGTAACAGTGAAAAAAAAAATTGTGGCAGGGTAGCTATAGCACTGTGTGTTTTATTTGGGCCATACAAAATAGTTTATGCACTGTATACAATGCTCATGTAAACAAAAACAAAGTGTACTTAAATCATAATACTCATACATGAAATAAATACATGATCGCATAATGAAAGCGACTGGTACAATCATGATACAATATCACTACCACTACAACAAAAAGACATCTTACACACACTTTTAGATGCAAATTTTGAATATAGAGAAAATCTTACGGGCACGTCTATACGCCCATGTATTTGCGCGTCTATAGCCTCGCGTCTATAATCGCATGTATAAAGGGATTTACACGCAAAAATAGACGCGCAACAGACGCACATACACACACGTGAATACAAGCGCATAAGAAAATCAAAATTGTTATTTATTTAATTTATTATGTACGTCTACTAGCGCGTCTATCTGGCAAATTAAATGGGCATATAGACACGCTCGTAGACGCGCTTTTACAAGCACTCGTAAACGCGAACGGAAAAAAAAAATCTCATTAAAAAAAAGGATATTTAATTTCATTTTTAAATTTGAATTATCTAGCACATGTATGAGCGCATGTACTCTACATTTTAGATGTGCTTATAAACACGCGTTTTCTGCAATTTAGACGTCCGAATAGACGCACAAAACAGAACTAGAAAAAAAACCAGAGAGCATGCAACCACATGCTCTCTAGTTTTTTTTTTTTCCCCTCCCATACATCAGATTGTGCATTTGGGAAAAAGACAATGGAACTAAAAGCACGAGAATTAAAAATAAAAGTCAATGTATTCATTATAGATCAAAAGCATTTACATGGAGAGTTTAAGTGCTTACGACCTAAAGCGTGGCCACAAGCAGTAGGCTCAAAGATGGATAATACATATATAAGAAAACAAGGCCATAGAGGAGGTATGGTGCTCCTTTACAAATTTGAAGAATAAATATCTTCGCTAGCACCACCATGGCTACTAGCGTCGCTATTCCCCTCCTCGCTATGCTCCACATCCGGGTTCGCCTACACAAACAAAAGATCAAGGTTGCTTACGTAAACATGGTGGAGAAAAAGTTATAATTAGCTATACTTTTAATAGGAAAGTAAGAAAAACATACATTCTCTGGTTGTCGAATCCTCATAGCCCCATTGTATTGGTCCTCAGTGATGAGACCCTCCTCATGGAAGTGAAGTCATGTGGCTGCGCGGTTATGGCCTCGATGGTAACCTACCTCTCTAGGAGTAGGTATCCTACCAATGATAGTAGTCTGCAAAACAATCATGATATATACAAACAATTATGAGACACAATGTATTAGAACAAATTATATAAAGAATTGAAAGAAATACAAAATTTAAAAAACTAGAAATCAAAATATACTTACAAACTCCGCCTCCCACGACTCTTTGCCGCCCGATCCGTAATGCGACCGATCCCATGGTTTCCATTTGGATCCATCGCGCCTCTGTGTGCTAGCGACTCTTCACTTTCTCTCCTGCTTTCTTCTTGTCTTTCTTCCACTCTATGCGGTGGCACATAGGTTGTTGGCTATAGGCTCCACGCTCCTCCTCTTGCCTCCGCAGTGAGTCCCAGGCACATGTCATGAGGTAGGATCTTTTGTTGTGAAGCAAATCCCTCACTTTTGTGTGTCCCCAATCATCCGAGAATTGCTGACCCTCAGGATTTGGGCACCTCCTATGGATTACCCTCAACACCTCCTACCACAAGCCACTTTTCTGATTTTTGTAGTAGACGAAACAATCTTTATACGTCGCATGCAGTATGCTCCTCATGTATGCCATTACATCCCTTCCTTCATTATCATCATGGAAGATGCCACCAGTATCTGTAACTCTATAGTACTGGCGTACAGGCTCCTCTACATGATCTACTAGTGAGCGTGATCGCTAGATACCTTGTAGGCAACCCCCATACAAGCCTTGTCCTCCCCCTTGACTCTCCCTCCTCCCTCTCTCTCGACTACCCTCTACGTCGCTGGATGCACGTGCTTCTAGGGATGCACGTGCGTTGGCTGACGCTTGTGTTTCAGCCGATGCATGTACAGGTGCTGCACGTGGAGTACCTATAAAATTGGAGTCTAGAAAGTAGTGCCAGGCAAAGACGTCAGAGGCGTTCCAAACATGATGCTGTACACCTTGTCTATTGTGGGAGAGCGGCCAAGGTATCTGGTCATCTCTCCCATGAAGTCTTCCCTACTAGGAAAATCTCCCAAAAATGCATTGACCCCCCTGCCGAACAAGGCCAATGTATCATTCATGCAATCCAAATCCGGGTCATTGCTAGATGAACCAGGATATGACATCTACAAAAAAACACAGGAAAAAGATAAATTTGTTTGCATTCAAAAAATCATATATTACCTTCATCCACACCTAAACATTTTCAAAGAGCCATAATCCTTGATTCAATCCAACATTAATGATGAAAAATCATTCAGTGAGCCTAGAATCATTATGTAAGAGAAGGCTTTTGATGCTCACACATAGAAAAAATACATGGATGCTCATGGCACTTGAAAGTGCTAATAATCTAGCTTTCTTTAGACATTGAGCACAAAACTTAAGTGATAATGCTTCTCAGAAACAAGAAAACTGATAAACACAAACATGGGATTGGTCACATTCATCATTGCAAAAATATATTGTTTAGGCAATGAAAATTGTTTTTTATCAAAGCTGGCACTGGCGCGTGTATAACCGCGTCTAAATTGCAAGATAGACGCGCTCTCAGATGCGTCCCTAAAGTTAACCCTCTGTCCAAAGCGCGTTTATATCCGCATCTAAGATGCAGTATAGATGCGCTGTCAGACGCGGTTTCTAGGTCAATGCTTCTGGCGTGCGCGTGTATCATCGCATGTAGACTGCAGAGTACACGCACCTGGAGATGCAACTCTGAAGTCAAAGCCTCTGTATAGAGCACGTGTATTCTCGCATCTCCGATGCAGAATACACACGCTCTGAGATACGGCCTCAAACGCAATGAGAGAAAACATTTCTTCACGTGCTCAGTCGGTTGATTTTAGTCCGATGACCGCCCTTCATGATTTACAAAATGCAATACTTAATGGAATCATAAATCCTAATACAGAGAGAGAGAGAGAGAGAGAGAGAGAGAGAGAGAGAGAAAGAGGACTCACCTTGGGTGTTTGGTATGGCGGGTGGTGGCGCTTCTTCCTTCTCCTTCTTCCTCTCCTTGGTAAGTTACTCTCCCTTGATGCTTGCTTGGTTGCTTGCTGCTTCTTCTTCCTCTTGTTCTCCTCTCTCTTGTTCTCTCTTTCTTCCTCTCCTTGGCTTTCCTTTTTCCATTCTTGTGTATTTGAAATGAAAGAAGAGGTGAGTCATGAGGAGGTGAGGCATGAAGAGACTAGGTGAGGCATGAAGAGACTGCATGTCGGCTAAACTCGAGCTTCAGAACCGCAAAAAATGCAGGAAAGAAAAGGCACAATTTGGAAAGAAATAATTTAAGTATGTTTTGAATTTTGACGTGTGCGTCTATTTTGGCATGTATATGCACGTCTAAGTTTACGCAAACGCGCGTATAGACGCAAACTTAGGCTTGCAAATAGACGCTAATTTAGACGCGTATGTAAACGCAGATATAGACGTGCATTTAGGTTTTATCATAATTTTTTGTTTTTAAGATAAGTTTTGATAGTGAATTCTTATCATAAGTTTTAATGTATTTATGATGAGTTTTGTGTATTTAAAATTGAGATCTTAGAATAATTAATACGTCAACTTAAAGTTTTTATGTAAACATATGAATAAAAAATATTTTGATGTTGTCATGAATTAGGCTTAATCATGTCGTCGTCATCACCTAGTGCGGTGCATGCTGATGAGTCAACGAGTACATCCTCAAGTGAGAATGAAACATTAGGTCTTCATAATCGAGATGCATGGCTATGACAAAAAATTAAATGCATGTGTGATCATTGTTGAGGGTGTATTTTTCGAGCACGTCGAATTGCAATGTCATACCTCAGTTGGTATGGAGAATGGAACCGAGAAAAATCATTGGTATTCATTGTTTTTTTTAAACACTAAGATTGCTAGTCTATGTTACTCAATATATATCAACGTACATGAAACTCCCTTTTGTGGTTGAGCAGGATGCAGTGCCACACCCTTAGATGCTCCCTCCCAGGTATCGAGAGGCTGCAAAACGCTGACGCGAGAAGGCAGGGTCTTCAAGAAGAGTGGAGACTCACGACCATGATAATAGCCCTCATGAAATGCCACATCAAGTCATAGAGGATGAGATTTTGGACAACATGGTACACCATCTATTTTCGCAACCGGTTCAGGGAGAAGGTCACTCTACGAAGCTAGATGATCCACTATAGGTAGCATCATCTACTATGTTCTATGAAGGTTGTACGTACTCCATTCTTCGTGCGTCCCTCGAGATACTTAACTTGCAAACAATTTATGAATGGAGTAATGTCAGTTTGGATGCGTTATTGAAGTAGGTATCAATTCAGTTTGGCTTATGAATCATAATATTAATTATTCTATTTTAAAATCAGACAGAAATATATGTTGGTAGTTTTTTAACTCACTTTTAAAAATATATGTAGGTTATTATCACAAATGCTTCCAAAAGGAAACAAATTGCCAACTAAGAGAGAGCAAGCAAGACATTACTTGACATCTCTGGGAGGCCTCGATTATGTCAAGATCCATGCATGTGTCAATGATTGTCTTATTTTATGGGATTCATGAGTTCGCACGAGAGTGTCCTGTTTGTGGTGAATAAAGATATGAAGTGAAGATGAAGTCAATGGATGTGCCTTGTAAGGTTTTGTGATATTTTTTGATTGTTCCACGTATAAAACTTATATTCAAGTGTAAGTCTATTGGAAAGCTCATGTCATGGCATGCTAGTCATAGTTCAAGTGATGGAAAATGGAGGATCCCTGCAGACATACCGGCATGCCAACATATAGATAATTTGTGGCCCGTTTTCAAGGAAGAGCCAATAAATTTGAGATTTGGTTTAGGTATGGATGGAATCAATCCATTTGGCGTCAAAAGCACATCATACAGTGTATGGCCAGTGGTATTGGTGAACTATAATGTTCCTCCATCCATGGCAATTAAAAAGAGACATGTAATGTTGTCCCTTCTAATTCCTGGAAAGCACAAGGTAAAAAACATGGACATTTACTTAGAGCCTTTGATTGAAGAGTTAAAAATATTATGGGAAGGTATTGAGGTGCAAGATACAAGCGCATTTGCATCCTCTAGAGATTTCACATTGAAGGCCATGTTGTTGTGGACCCTGCATGACTTTTCAAGATACGGAGAGTGTTTAGATACATGTATGCAACTCTATATTTGAAATTCAAGACTTGAATCAATTGCATTTTATTAATTCACTTGTTTTTTCAGGTTTAACCACATCAAGATATCATGCATGTCCTATTTGCGGTCCCTCTCTAGTTTCCTCTAGGCCGGCACGTTTAAAGAAGGTTATCTACGACAATCATCATCGATTTCTTCCTATTGACCATCCCAAATATGTTCTCCCTACTAATGGAATGACTCCACAATCTCTAACCATTCGAGATTGGAAGGAGAGATGGATTAATGCCGACAGCTACCCTCCACTCGGCATGAGTCAGTAAGAAGTGTATTTCTCTCGATTGACTTTAAAGTATTTAGCATGATGAATTGTTTACATAATATGTTGTTTGTTTGTTAGGTTCTCTATATTTTTTCGTATTCCGTACTGGACTGAACTCAAGATCAATCACGTGTTGGACCCCATGCACATATTTAAGAATGTTGTATCTACATTATGGGATCACTTAATAGGGGCTCGTGATTCAGTAAATGTAAGGGAGGATTTACATAACATTGGTTACATGAGGTAAGCTTGGCCACGCATTGGACCCAGAGGAAAGATTGAGCTACCCCATGCACCTTGGATGTTGTCAAAGAACGAGGAAAAAATAGTGAATGAACAAATATGTAGCTTTCGAACACCCACAGGATGTATGAGATGTCTCAAGGGAGCCTTCATAAAGAAAAAGAAAAGAGGTGTGGAGCAACTATCTGGTTTAAAGTTCCACGATTTGCATAAAATGATTCAAGTAAGGGTATCTCTAACCATGAATATAGTAATTAGTGGAGTAACTATGTGTAAACTTTGGGGTATGATGACTTTTTCCTCAACTAATCATTTGATCTATGAATATTCTTTACATTCAGTTCGTACTTCCTACTAGCATATCCCATTGTGTATCCAAAGATGTACGTGATATCATTTCCAAGATGGGACAGCTTGTGAGATATGTATAAATTGTATTTTTTCATTATATATATTTGAATTTCTACACAAAAATAAACAATTCTCAAATACATCCTGACATATACGTGAGCTCGAAGGAAATTGATCCAAACACATTGCAAGATGCTCGAGTATTATCTATTGAGGTGGCTTGTTTGGTGGAGGAAATTTTTCCTCGATCCGTTTTGACTACTCAATTACATTTACTCGTACATTTGATTGATGAGATTGCACTTTGTGGGGCAGTTCATGCAAGGTGGATGTTTTTTCTTGAGTGCTTCGTGAAAACCTTGAAAGATTTTGTGAGGTAAAAAACACGGCCTGAGGGAAGCATGGCTGAGGGTTGGTTAGTGCAATCATCCCTTGTTTATATCTCTGAATATCTTGCTGAAGTGGACCCCTCTCAACCACGACTATGGAAAGATAATGAAGACTTGAGGATGACATCTATAATACCTCAAGGAAAAGGAATGAGTAAAGTACTAACAAAAGTAGAACTTCGTAAGTTAAATAGTTTTTGTGTGCTCAATAGTGATGTAATGAGCAAATGGGTGACACTATATAATGAAGCAAGGGCAAGAAGAAAAAGCAAAAGACAAGCATTTCACACCAGATATGGACGTAATGTCTCATTTCTAGATCATCTAAATGCGCTCCCACGTCATATTGATATAGACTGGTTACATGAGGAAATGGAGAGAATGGAAAAAGAGCAGGAATTAATATATCTTAAGAAGAGTGAAAATATGCACGAGGTTGCTTATCAAAGGTGAGACATACTATCAATTAATTTGTTTCTATAAGTTATATTTTATATAAATAATTTACATGTTTGATCTTTTATCTTTTACTACTAGTGCACATTATTCAACGCTATTTGGTGTGAGGGTAAACATCTTCGAACTCAATGTATAGATGAAAAGAGAAATACCCAAGATTGTGGCGTCCTTGCTCACTTCGAGGATGCCAATTGTACCATGGAAGGTTATTGTGGCTTGATCCAAGATATTCTGAAGCTTGACTTTAGACGATTCTTTATATATGTACTGGATGTGAAGTGGTTTAAAGAAGTGGTAACAAATGGTGAGCATTGCACAATTAGACGTTATCCAAGTGGTTTTGTAATCATTGACTCTACAAAATTTCACCAAAACAAGAATGACACATTAGTACTACCTCAACAATGCAAGCATGTATTATGCAAAAGCTAATTTTTTAATATGTATACATGTGATACATATACACAATATAATAAGTATTTAAGTTTCTTGCTTTTGTTTTTCAAATACAGATTGTGTATCATCTAATGGTAAACAATAACCGATGGTGGTATGTCATCCCTATATCTAATCGTTCAAAACCAATATATGGTAATACTACCGATATGGAGATAGCAGATAACAATCCAAAAATTAATGATGATGTACATGATGACACCATAATGGATGATATGCATGATATAGTACAAGATAAACCTCTTGAGGATGTTCAAGGAAATGCAGAAGAAGATAATAATGTGATTGTCGATGATATTGATGAAGTTATTGAGCAATATAGCAACACATCTGATAGTGGGATAGACTTATTTGTTTCGTTACCTCTTGGTAACATGGACCTAGAAGTAGATAGTTTAGCAAGGGCTGATCTCATTGAAGATGAGATGGATCATTTACTGTAACATACTTAATTTTCTCAATGATTCAATGTGTATTCTTAATTCTATGGTTTTTATCATGCATATACGTGCATACTCAAGAATCAATAGTCAAGTTTAAAGCTAAATTGAATTTTCCATAATAAAAAGGAAGTATTTTTTATCATCTTCAAGTAGAGAAATTACGAGATACATATTGCAATGCTTGCTACTAATTGTATAATAAGGTTTCCGTCGCTTGCCGCTAATTACTTATATCAGGCTTGCCAACTGGAGGAACTGCCATTCATTAGAGAGCAATGCAAAAATAATTATTAACTCTGGTTTTTTTATTCAATGATTCAATGTGTATTCTTAATTCTATGGTTTTTATCATGCGCACACGTGTATACTCAAGAATCAATTTCAGCTGGTTAAATAATTATTAACTTTGGTTTTTTTATTATATTAAGTTCAATTTCAAGTGGTTAAATAATTTTGTATCTGGAAGCGCGTCTATATTGGCATCTATTTACACGGATATATAGACGCAAAATTCGCGTCTATTTACACGCTCTTTTACACGCACATGTAGATGCAATGATAGACACGCCCGACTTTGCGTGTCTATGCCTCGTTTCTATTGTAATGTACTACATAGAAAATGTCTACATAGATCAAGTGACCAAAAAATAAGGGGTGTATGAGCTCCAGGGATCCAAGGGTAAGCTACATATCCTCGCCATCCGAAAGCTCGTCCCTTCATAAAGGAGCATCGAACAGACTCTGTAAAAAAAGAAACAACTACACATCAGTCCACCATACAATAATGCATTCTAATTAAACATGGTAACTACGGATAAGAAAGATGAGTGACTTACAGGGCCGCGGCCTCTATACAATCGGTCGATCAATGTAGTGAGATTGTGGCTCTCTACATATATCGAGTCTCAAGGCCGGTCGGATCACGATTTGTAATGGAGTGTTGCAAAGAAAACAAAATACTAACTGTTAGAAACATGATTGTCGTAAGTTAAATAGTTTTTGTGTGCTCAATAGTGATGTAATGAGCAAATGGGTGACACTATATAATGAAGCAAGGGCAAGAAGAAAAAGAGAAAGACAAGCATTTCACACCAGATATGGACGTAATGTCTCATTTCCAGATCATCTAAATGCGCTCCCACGTCATATTGATATAGACTGGTTACATGAGGAAATGGAGAGAATGGAAAAAGAGCAGGAATTAATATATCTCAAGAAGAGTGGGAATACGTACGAGGTTTCTTATCAAAGGTGAGACATACTATCAATTAATTTGTTTCTATAAGTTATATTTTATATAAATAATTTACATGTTTGATCTTTTATCTTTTACTACTAGTGCACATTATTCAATGCTATTTGGTATGAGGGTAAACATCTTCGAACTCAACGTATAGATGAAAAGAGAAATACCCAAGATTGTGGTGTCCTTGCTCACTTCGAGGATGCCAATGGTACCATGGAAGGTTATTGTGGCTTGATCCAAGATATTCTGAAGCTTGACTTTAGACGATTCTTTATATATGTACTGGATGTGAAGTGGTTTAAAGAAGTGGTAACAAATGGTGAGCATTGCACAATCAGACGTTATCCAAGTGGTTTTGTAATCATTGACTCTACAAAATTTCACCAAAACAAGAATGACACATTAGTACTACCTCAACAATGCAAGCAGGTATTATGCAAAAGCTAATTTTTTAATATGTATACATTTGATACATATACACAATATAATAAGTATTTAAGTTTCTTGCTTTTGTTTTTTAAATACAGATTGTGTATCATCCAATGGTAAACAATAACCGATGGTGGTATGTCATCCCTATATCTAATCGTTCAAAACTAATATATGGTAATACTACCGACATGGAGATAGCAGATGACAATCCAAAAATTAATGATGATGTACATGATGACACCATAATGGATGATATGCGTGATATAGTACAAGATAAAGCTCGCAAGGATGTTCAAGGAAATGCAGAAGAAGATAATAATGTGATTGTCGATGATATTGATGAAGTTATTGAGCAATATAGCAACACATCTGATAGTGGGATAGACTTATTTGTTTCGCTACCTCTTGGTAACATGGACCTAGAAGTAGATAGTTTAGCAAGGGCTGATCTCATTGAAGATGAGATGGATCATTTACTGTAACATACTTAATTTTCTTAATGATTCAATGTGTATTCTTAATTCTATGGTTTTTATCATGCGCACACGTGTATACTCAAGAATCAATAGTCAAGTTTAAAGCTAAATTGAATTTTCCATAATAAAAATGAAGTATTTTTTATCATCTTCAAGTAGAGAAATTACGAGATACATATTGCAATGCTTGCTAATAATTGTATAATAAAGTTTTCGTCGCTTGCCGCTAATTACTTATAT
The DNA here is from genome assembly GCF_053477565.2 of Lygodium microphyllum. Lineage (NCBI taxonomy): Eukaryota > Viridiplantae > Streptophyta > Polypodiopsida > Schizaeales > Lygodiaceae > Lygodium > Lygodium microphyllum. The sequence continues at coordinate 32,022,360 of NC_141143.1, read as the reverse complement.
CAGGCTTGCCAACTGGAGGAACTGTCATTCATTAGAGAGCAATGTAAAAATAATTATTAACTCTGGTTTTTTAATTCAATGATTCAATGTGTATTCTTAATTCTATGGTTTTTATCATGCGCACACGTGTATACTCAAGAATCAATTTCAGCTGGTTAAATAATTGTTAACTTTGGTTTTTTTATTATATTAAGTCTAATTTCAAGTGGTTAAATAATTTCGTATCTGGAAGCGCGTCTATATTAGCGTCTATTTACACGGATATATAGATGCAAAATTCGCATCTATTTATACGGTCTTTTACACACACGTGTAGATGCAATGATAGACGCGCCCGACTTTGCGCGTCTATGCCTCGTTTCTGTTGTAGTGTACTACATAGAAAATGTCTACATAGATCAAGTGACCAAAAAATAAGGGTGTATGAGCTCCAGGGATCCAAGGGCAAGCTACATATCCTCGCCATCCGAAAGCTCGTCCCTCCACAAAGGAGCATCGAACAGACTCTGTAAAAAACAAAACAACTACACATCAGTCCACCATACAATAATGCATTCTAATTAAACATGGTAACTACGGATAAGAAAGATGAGTGACTTACAGGGCCGCGGCCTCTATACAATTGGTCGATCAATGTAGTGAGATTGTGGCTCTCTGCATATCGCGTCTCAAGGCCAGTCGGATCACGATTTGTAATAGAGTGTTGCAAAGAAAACAAAATACTAACTATTAGAAACATGATTGTCAGTGTTGAGATATCGAGCTCCACTCGTGATACGCCAGGGTGACCGTTGTGCATTTATGTCACCGACGTGTCAGTTGCAGATGCAGTTGGTACACCGCCCATGAATAATAGCTACATGATAGCTATCCTTATCTATTCTAGTTCGTGGCTCAGTTAGTATGCCACCTTAGTTAGTTGAGTTTGGTTTGAGACCCATATATAGGGTTCTTCTATTTCTTTGTATGAGAGTTCTTTTGGCTTACACAAACTAAGAAGAGGAAAATTGTTTTCAGCCTCCACCTTTGTGTGTATTTCCCCATTGTGCAAGCAAGAAAGCTTCAAGTGAGACTCCTTCCTTCTCTCCCACAATCCTGACATGGTATCAGAGCCTTGTTCGTGGTAAGGAGCTCAAGAAAGCAAGCCAAGCTCGCGGTGTTTTGGTAAGAGGAGCAGTGTTGCTTTCATTTTCTGTTTTGGGAGCAGATCTCTGCAGGTAGTACAGTCGGAAATTGCAAGAGTGCATTGTCTCAGGTTGAGATGCCCTTCGGAGTGAAGCAAGAGGGCAGTATATACTGCGGGAAAGGGCTTTAGCCCTTTGCGACCCTGTTTTTTTTATTTGAGGCCATTTCAGGGCCTGTTTTGGAGGCGGAAGTTTTCTGCACGCACTCAGGAAAAGGCCCAGTTTTATGCTGTGCGACCATTATTCTACAGGTCGGTGAAAAGTTACAGTAGAAATTGCATCGTATGCTTGTGTGCAGAGACATTGGGAGTTACAGATTCATCCTTGTTGCCTGTTGATGCAAAATCGTCACTAGAAAGTGACTGTGTGGTCAAATACCACTTTCGTCAGTTTTGTAGATTTACCCTTGTGAGGGTGAAGCTGTGTTTTTTGCAGTGACAGAATTTTTTGCAGTATTCTGTAATGGCATCTGATTCTCTCTCACAGATTGTCATTGAAAAGATTGACAAGAACAACTTCCAAGCATGGAAGTTTAGAATGACGAATTTCCTTATGGGAAAAGGATATTGGGAATTTCTTGCAGGAAATGAAGAAGAACCAGTTCTTCCTGATATTCCCAATCAACAGCAAATGCAGGCATTTAAAGCATGGCATGAGAGAGCCAGGAAAGTTATGTATTGGCTGTCTATCAGTATTTCAGACTCTATGATTGTGCATATTCAGGATGTAAGTACGCCAAAGGAGGCATGGGATACTTTGTCAAAAATGTATAGCACAAATACTCAAGCCAGGAAAATGCAGCTCAAGCAAGAGTTGCATAATGTGCAAAGAGAAAATATGAGCATCAATGACTACCACATGAAGGTGAAGAAGATTGCAGATGCACTTGCTTCCATTGGGTCGCCAGTGGAAGATGATGATTTAGTTTCTGTGACCTTGAATGGTCTAGGAAAGGATTATGCACAGTTTTGAACATCCATTTCTGTCCGTGAAAGATTTTCTGATTTTGAGGAGTTGATTGCTCTTCTAATTTCTGAGGAGCAGAGAAATGGTGGTGCATCTTCTTCAAGAGAAACTTCAAAAGAAGCTGTCTTCTACTCAAATGCTGGAAGAGGTAGAGGCAGAGATAGAGGAGGCCGATTTGGAGGCTGTGGTAGAAATCAGAATATGCAGCAAACTCAAGAAAACCAGTCCTATGGAGGAGGACGTGGTAACTCTAGAGGCAGGGGGAGCCAAAGAGGTCGTCGTGGATGGCAAAGAGGTCAAAATGCAAACAGTAATGTTGAATGCTACTACTGTGGTAAAATGGGTCATATGGCTAAAGACTGCTATAAAAAGCAGAATGACATCATGAATGGAAAACTGCAACAAGGAAATTATGCATCTTCTAGTAGACAGGGTGATGACAAAAATGAGCATTTGTTCATGGTGCAGCACATGAACAATTCTGTGACAAGTGCAGAAGAAAGCAATGATGTATGGTATGTTGACTCAGGTGCATCAAACCACATGACAGGTCATGCAGAATGGATGGAGGATGCAAGGAAAATGGAAAAACCAGGATTTGTGGAGACTGGTGATGACACTGCACATCCTATTGTGCAGATTGGAAAAATTCCCTTGTCTATGCAGGATGGGAAAAAGAAATACCTGTCCGATGTATTTCATGTCCCGAATATCACCAAGAATCTGGTTTCTGTTGGTCAAATGGTTAAGCAGGGCTTGCAGGTCAGATTTAATCCTCATGGATGCTTTGTTGAGGATATGAAAAATAAAGGTCGCTTGATAGCAAAAGGAAATAAGAAGGGCAGAATGTTTACATTGGATGCAGACATGCCTGAATTGAGTGCAGCAATGTTTGCACATGGGACCGGTGTAGTTGCAGATATTGATATCTGGCATAAACGCATTGGTCATGTTAATGTACAGCGACTTAAATCAATGAAGGCCCAAAACATTGTTGCAGGATTGCCTAAATTCAAGGTTGCAGAAATGCATAAGGTATGTGAAGCCTGTCAGTTTGGAAAACAGGCAAGGAAACCATTTCCTAGACATGTTCAAGAGAGTAAAAAGCCATTGGAATTAATCCACTCTGATGTGTGGACTACTAAAGCTGCATCTCTTGGAGGCTGTCATTATTTTGTCAGTTTTATTGATGACTATAGCAGAAAAGTTTGGGTGTATTTTATGAAAAAGAAAAGTGAAGTTTTTGGGCATTTCAAAACTCTTAAAGCTATGGTTGAAAAAGAAACAGGCCTACAAATAAAATGCCTAAGGTCAGATGGAGGGGGAGAGTACCTCTCAAATGAGTTTGCAAGGTTCCTGCAGGAGCATGGCATAAAGCAGCAATATTCATGCAGTCATACCCTACAACAAAATGGAATTGCAGAAAGAAAAAACAGGCATATTGGAGAGGTATCTCGTGCCATGCTCAATGAAAAAGACCTGCCAGATTTTTATTGGGCTGAAGCAGTTGCTACAGCAGTCTACATAATGAACAGGACTCCCACTGCAGCAATACATGGAATGACTCCAGAGGAGAGGTATACTGGTAGGAAACCAGATATTTCTCATTTGAAAATTTTTGGTTGCATTGCCTATGTACATGTGCCAGATGAGTTGAGATCCAAGTTGGATCCAAAAGCTGAGAAGTGTATCTTTATTGGTTACTCTCTGCAGCAAAAAGGGTATATATGCTATAACCCTTCTACTCGTAAGTTTACAGTGAGCAGAGATGTTGTTTTTGATGAAATGAGTAGCTGGTATAAACCAGTAAATGTGATTGATGATGTAGATGCACAAAATGGTAATGCTGCACAGAATTCACAGCAGCAGTCACAAAATATTAGTGGACCTGGAGCGTCCTCTAGCAGTGGTTCACATTCTTCGCCATGGACAGGCAGATTGAGATCAGGAGAATCTTCTCAAAGGAATGCAGATAGTGGTATGCAGGTATCACGAAAAGGAAAAGAGAAGGTTGATTAGCCCATGTTTGATGTGAATGCAGGTCACTCTTATGTGGATGGTGAATCCAGTGGCTCAGAACAGAGCATTGATGATGAGTTGGGTATTCCTTCTATTGTTACACCTGGAGTAAGGAAGACCAGGGATGTTTTGAGAGCACCTGGAAGTGAGCCTACTTTGCGTAGGTCCACCAGAGCTAGGTATCCTGTGGATAGGCTGAAATATGATGGATTTACAGCCATTCACTATGCATATATGGTCAAAGTGATACAGGAACCAGAACCCACTTCTTTTGAGCAAGCCATGGGAAAAGAAAAATGGGAGAAAGCCATGGATGAAGAAATGGATGCCTTGGAAGCAAATGCTACATGGGAGTTAGTACCTTTGCCTAAAGGTAAGAATGCAATTGGCTGTAAGTGGGTTTATAAGGTGAAGCACAATGCAGATGGTTCTGTGAACAGATACAAGGCAAGATTAGTAGTCAAGGGGTATGCACAAACATATGGCATTGACTATGAAGAAATATTCAGTCCGATTACAAGGATGGCAACCGTTAGAGCAGTCATTGCTATGGCTACATCAAAGGGATGGTCTTTACATCAGATGGATGTAAAGAATGCCTTCTTGCATGGTGATTTGCAAGAAGAGGTCTATATGGAGCAGCCACCAGGATATGTGCATGCTGTTCATCCTGAGTTTGTTTGCAGGTTGAAGAAAGCCTTGTATGGCTTGAAGCAAGCACCTAGAGCATGGTCTGACAAGATAGGGCAGTATCTTGTCACTATTGGCTTTCAGATTTCCAAGGCAGATTTCTCACTTTATGTGAGAAAAACAGAGAAAGGTATTATGCTACTTGTCATTTATATTGATGATTTGATTATGAGAGGTGACAGTGATGAAGATATCCTTCATGTGAAAATGCTATTGAAGCAGAAGTTTGAGATGAAGGATTTGGGAGAGCTGCGTTATTTCTTGGGCATTGAGGTGATTAGATCACCAAGTGGGATATAGCTCTTGCAGAGGCAGTATGGATTGGACATGCTGTCCAAATATGGGATGACAAGCTGTAAGCCTATTTCAATTCCTTTGGAGTAGAATGTGAAGCTGAGCACAGATGCAGGTGAGCTTTTGGAAGACCCTACTATGTACAGACGCATAGTAGGAAGCTTGATTTATATGACTATTACCAGGCCAGATTTGAGCTATGTTGTTGGATTGGTAAGTCAGTTTATACAGGCTCCAAGGAAATCGCATTTGGATGCGGCTAGACGCATACTCAGGTATGTGAAGTCCACATTGCAATATGGACTATTTTATGAGACTGGGGTTCAGATACAGCTGCATGGATACACTGATGCTGATTGGGCTGGTAGTATTTCTGATAGACGATCTACCAGTGGATATGTGTTCTCTTTTGGGAGTGCTGCAGTCACTTGGAGCAGCAAGAAACAGCCTACAGTTGCCTTGTCGAGCACAGAGGCTGAGTACAGGGGTGCAGCAATGGCTGCATGTGAGGTAGCTTGGTTGCATAAGCTACTTTATGACATGCATCAGCCTACAGATGGGCCAGTTGTCATTTATTGTGACAACATGAGTAGTATACACTTGGCAAATAACCCAGTCTATCATGCTAGAACAAAGCACATTGAGGTGCATTATCACTATGTGCGAGAGAGAGTTTTACTAGGTCTTATTGATCTAGTTTATGTCAGCACAGAGGATCAGGTAGCTGACATATTCACGAAGGCATTGGGCGCAGAGAAGCTGCACAAGTTCAGAGACCTGCTTGGTGTGCAGGAATTGGGATTGAGCTCGAGGGGGAGTGTTGAGATATCGAGCTCCACTCGTGATACGCCAGGGTGACCGTTGTGCATTTATGTCAGTGACGTGTCAGTTGCAGATGCAGTTGGTACACCGCCCATGAATAATAGCTACATGATAGCTATCCTTATCTATTCTAGTTCGTGGCTCAGTTAGTATGCCACCTTAGTTAGTTGAGTTTGGTTTGAGACCCATATATAGGGTTCTTCTATTTCTTTGTATGAGAGTTCTTTTGGCTTACACAAACTAAGAAGGGGAAAACTGTTTTCAGCCTCCACCTTTGTGTGTATTCCCCCATTGTGCAAGCAAGAAAGACACAAGTGAGACTCCTTCCTTCTCTCCCACAATCTTGACAGTCAGTACAAAGGATATTGCAAAAAAATAAGAAAGTAAAACAAAAGAAAAATTTAAAAAGTCCTCCAGATATGTCATGTGGCCGCCACTCCCAAGATGATGGACCACTCCGGCCTCTAGTCGTGCCCTCGCTGCCTCGCGCTGCGCTGACTCCAACGTCTTGGAGAATCTGTAGCCTCCTCCCTTAGTTGGCGCTAGTCGTCTGCGTCTAGCCAATCCGGCTTTGCAGCCCCACTCTTGAGTGCCTTGCGTACGTCCGATCGTCTATGTGACATATATACACGCATGCAATCCATCATCCAACCCATAGAAAATCTATCTGCTATGGCTGAAATTGGAAACCCCTCATGCAAGGATGCTACTATGTAGTCCTTGCTCCCCTCTAATATGTTTTTCCAATGATCTAAGACATTGTGTCGAAAAACTTGTTGGCACAACTCTCTCATGTGAGCCATCACCCTCCTCTCCTCATCATTCATGATGATGGCTCCTAACCTATCATCGACAAGATAGGCATATCCCTCTGGGGTATGCCTAAGATGGGTCCTCTCTCACTTGCGTCCACGCTCCTGGGCATATCCAAGAGACCCCTATACATTCAGTGTACCGATCGGGGTAGTATCTATCAGTGTAGCATCCATAGGGGTGCCACCTACCTGCAGACGGCTAAGCAAAAGCCACAGTAACCGGAGTAGACGTCCCCACAGGTGTGACAAATCCTGGAGGTGACGCAACTCCAATAGAATGACGAGACGGAGATAGCGCATCTATGCCTCCACAGCAACCACCTGAGCCACGTTCCCTGGAACCGCCATCAGAGCGAGGAGTCACACCTGTATCCTGTACTGACCATGGGCTCACTGCCTCCATATCTCTATAGTATTCCCCTGACCCTAAAGCACTCCCTTCCTCTGGCCCAAGTCTGGAGCGTCGACCTTCTTTGCTCGAAGCTGAAGCATCTGATCGCACCAAAGTAGATCTAATAAAGTGACATGACAATGTCTGAGACAGCTCCTGGTCTGCCATGTCTCTGAATCTCGCCATCTGATCTGAAGATATGTGCATGAAGATATCATGTAACTCCTCATCGCTCATTCCTCAACTCATCCTGAAAAGGTCACCTGCACAGACAAAAAATGATGTTAGCATAAACAATTTAAATCATATAAAGCACAGTAATATAAATCCTAAAAAAATGATCTCACTTAAAATGCATATCTTATGTACCCTTATAAGAGATTAGTCAACGAATTGAGTAAGTGGATGTTCCAAGTATAAAGTATCCTATGGTTCCATGCCAATCTATTGACACAACTCCACATATACTGGAAGGTCGATAGACAAGTCACCACAAAAAGATGAGTCCATCTTATTCTCAATCTTGGACTATTGTATTTCCATCATTGTTAACTGATGCTGCTCCTCTACATGCTCCAAGCTTTCGGTGGCCTCCACCCCTTGCAATATCGACCCCTCTATTTGTATATTGTCATAATCTATGCTTAGAACATCGCTTTGATCATATACTCTCACACTTTGGGGAGCTGAAGTTATAACATACCACCATCGAGGTTGTCGGGGTTTGGATAGAAGATTACATGTTCACAAACATGTACCAAAGAGATTAAACTATTATAGCATGTATTATGTCGTGATATAATTAACAAACAAATGAGCTCATGCACTTGTTCACAATGGACCAGCAACACAAAGGTGTCGCGCAAATCCTTTCATTTTTTTTCGAAATCTATTTCGAGAAATCCAGATGAACCTCATCGAACTATTGCTCCAGCTCCTTCAAGTATCACTTTGAACCACTGCACATTGAATAGTATCACAGAGAAGCTACGTTAATCCACCGTAACAATACTTTGCAAGTTCCCAAAATACTCCATCTCATCTATAACCGTGTTTGGATCCGTTGCTCATTGTCGGCTCTCCTGCTCGAACCTTGCCATGATACCATAGTCCATTGTGGATAGCATTTTGTCAATATGCTCCACACGAAAATACCTTCCACGCGACCACACTGCACTATATATTTTGTACTGTATATTGAAACACTCAAATTAATTGTCGTATATAAAATATAGATACGACAAATCCTAAACACATCATCACCTTTGGACTACATCTCCTCGAGAATTCCCACTCCTCAATTGAGACCTCCGCCCCTTCGCAAGACGCTGCGGTCAAAGCTCTATGCAACCATCGCGTTGACATGAACCGTGGCATCTCTTCCATGCCCTCGGGATATCGAATTGATCAATGGCGCACACTACTTTGAAATTCAGATCGCGCTTCCTCTCAATCTTACCTAGCGATCTGGTACAAACCTGGCGAGCGCCACGTCTCCATAGAGACATGGTGCAACATACAAAAGTGATTTACCTTCTCCTCCATTGCAACATCCATTCATTTTTCTATCCCATTTCCAACCGCCACATCTCTGGTCAGTCTATCATCGTTCTTCAGAGACCATAGCATTTTGTTGTCTGGATCCACCATTGGTAGCCATTGTGAAATATGCACTAGTGCCTCAGACACCAACCAACCTTCAGCCATGCTACCTTTTGGCCGAGCTCGTTGTCACACAAAGCCTTTCAAGGTTTTCATGAAGCGCTCCAAGAAGAAATTCCACTGCGTATGGATAGGTCCAGCAATCTTCACTTTATCTACAAGAAGATGCACAAGAAGGTGGATTTGTAGCATGTGCATGTTGGTAGGCAGGTATTTCTCAAAGAGAGAGACTGTCTCCACTGCTCCCCGCCTCACAGATTCAATAGAGAACGTCTTAATCTCCTTCTGTGAGATCCATTGCACCAAAGTCGACAACCGGTAAATGGCCTGCGTATTTCTGGAGCAAGGTATCATGCGATCGTGATCGGTAGTACAAATTGCTACAAATGAGAAAGCATTATAAACAATGGCTACACTCTAAATAGCAAAATGCACACTCCAATTACAATCCATTCGTAGTACAAATCTAACATATCTTATGCCAGTCATGGGATTTTAGCTCTGATAATTGGTCGTCTTTAGAAAATGTAGACCTGAGAGAACACATCATACCCGTCGAAGTGCGGATAGACTTGACTACTTGCTTCACAATGCGCTCTTCTTTAGTGGACAAAACCCAAGGAGCACAAGGTAGCTGCATGTGACTATCAGCACTCGATTGCAGTCAAATTTCCTCCATCTTGCCTACCTCCTTCAAATCCATTCGTGCCCCTATAGTATCTCTCTTTCCTGTGATGTGGTCTTATAGGAAGCTACCCACATTCTTGAAAATATACATGGGATCCAACAAGTGGTTGATTTGTAAGTGGATCTAATATGGCAACTCGTAGAAAACTGACAACCATCGCATTTTGTTTGGATGTGACTCCGTGTGGACCATTTTCAGCTCGTGCCAGCCTTGCGGCATTCATACGTGTTGGAGGTCATCCAAGAAAACCTTCTCTGAGTTCATGACTCTCTGGCAAGAAAGCGGCGTGTCCTTGATATACCATCTTCTTCATGGTTTGTGACATTCGGGAGTCTAAATGTGGCCCGCACAATGGACATGCATGATAACCTGAGGTAACTAGACCTGTTCTAACACCTCTATCCAGTGAATACAAACTTGAAAGAGATAAAGTATAGATATTACCAATGAGAACGGAAGCCTATTTACCTGAGCACTCTCTGAATCCCAAAAAGTCATGCATCGTCCACATGAGAATGGCTCGAATATTGGCAAACCGTCCACCATCGCGCTTGCTCATATCTTGTACGATGACCCCCTTCTCCCACAAAATCTTAAGCTCATCGACTAATGGATGAAGATACACTTTCATATTTTTGACTTTGTAGCAGTTGGGGACGAGTAAGCTAAGGATGAGATATCATTTCTTCGTAGAAAGCCATGGTGGGATATTGTAGTTGATAAGGACTATAGACCACACACTATAAGAAGTGGAGCGCATACCAAATGGGTTCACGCCATCCATTGCAAGACCGAGCCGAAGATTTCTTAGCTCTCGGGCAAAGCCTAGGAATGTAGAGTCAATGTGGCTCCATGCATGTGAATCTGCTGATATTCATTGAACTCCATCTGTGGACCTATTCCGCGTATGCCATGTTGTCAAGCTCGCCATGCCGGACGTATGAAACATGTGGTTTATGCGGGGGATAAGCGGAAAGTGTCTAAGAACTTTTTGAGGGATGGTTTGCTCTTGCAAGTCCTATCGATACCTGTGAGAACCACACTTTCAACATGTCCCCATAGTCTCGTATTCTTCTCGAAACAGTATGCAATCGTTTATACATGCATGCGTACTATTGTAGTCCATGCCAAGCTTTTGTAAAACATGACATGCATCATCACGAGACTCAGGCATGGTATTTGTAGGTGGTAATATATGATATTTTAGTAACTTAAAAAAAATCATAAAACACCTTGAAAAAGCACAAAACTTTTTAATGATAGTGCCTAAAAGAAATCAACGAAGCGTGCGTAAAAGATACCTGAACAACTTGATCACACTCGCATCGCTCCACCCGTATTTTGCTCGTACACTAAGGAGTGCAAGCAGTGTCTTTAGGTGAGACACTTGACACCCATCATATAATGGTATGGATGCTTCCTCTCTAAGCGGATCAGAAGTCTCGACATCCATGGGAATCAATGCATCGATCATTGCCTCAATCTGAGGCTCCAAGATTATAGATAGGTCTAGAAGGCTGCCTATCTCCTCTACTATTGACGGTATAGATTGGGTAGTACCTTCGAAGTAGTGGATTGGCTCAAGCACTCCATCCATCACACGCCCACAAACTCTTCCAATTGGTCGCAAAGGGTGCACTCTTCCTTGGGACGAGATGTCACCTCCCTGGATAGAAAATTTACCAGTCACACCCAATCTTCTTGTATATGGTATTTAATTAGCTTGCGAGTACAATGCATGATTGATATTAACTTTTCTTACCGTTGCTGAAAATCCAAGATCGCCTGATCAATTATCTCAGATTGAAACTCGCCAAAGCGTTGTACATGTTCTATAGACAATCGACGTTTTCGTCTAATTGCGAGCTTGCATTGAGAGCAAGGACATGGGACACGTTGATTAAGATACGCCTCGTGATCTTGAACAACAAGACCTTCATCGTTTTTCATTTTGTCTATGTTACAACAAACAATTTATTTTTGTTATCATTCTTTTTTTCTTTCTTAAATTGTTTGAGAAGGGATTTCTTCTCTTGTAACTCAGCAAAAATTAACATATGTAAAGTCTCCACCCACCCACCCACAGATTAACATATGAGTGTTTCACGTCTCGTGGTGTTGCATCGGACCTCGCCACCACTCTCTCTTTTTTTTAATCCATTCATTATCTCCTCTCCTTCCATCTCTCTCTCTTTTTCTCTTTCTTTATTATGATGTATGTTTATTCCCTCTCTCTCGTTCTTTCTTTTTTCTCTTCCTTCCCCTCTCTCATTTTCTTTAACAATCACGGCTATGACTACGATGAAGACCACGACCATGACCACGACCACGACCACAACCACGACTACGACTACAATGACCACGACCACGACCACGACCACGATGACCACGACTACGACCACAACCACGACCAGGACCACGACCATGACTACGTACCACTATCACTATCACGACTACAACCACTATAATAAACAAGAAAAGAATAATTTAAAAAAAACAACAACAACAACTACTACTACTACAATAAACAAGAAAAGAAGAAAAAACTACTACTACTACAAAAAATAAGAAAACTTAACAACAATAAACAAGAAAAGAAAAAAAAAAACAACAACTACTACTAGTACAACAAACAACAATAATTAATTTTCTTTTCTCTCTTCCTCTCCCTCTCTAATTTCCTCTCCCTCCCTCACCCTCTCCCTCTCTTTCTCTCTTTTCCTATCAGGTTTAATGTTTTTTCTCTCTTTTTCTCTCTTCTCTTCCTCTCTCATTTCCTTTTCTCTCCCTCTCTTATTTCCTCTCCCTCCCTCACCATCTCCCTCTCTTTCTCTCTTTCCCTATTATGTTTTGTGTTTTTTCTCTCTCCTCTCCCTCTCTCATTTCCTCTCCCTGCCTCACCCTCTCGCTCTCTTTCTCTCTTTCCCTATTAGGTTTAATATTTTTTTTCTCTTTTTCTTTCTCCTCTCCCTCTCTCATTTTTTTCTCTCTCCTCCCCCTCTCTCATTTCCTTTTCTCTCGTTTTCTCCCTCCCTCACCCTCACCCTCTCTTTCTCTCATTTTTTCTCTCTCCTCTCCCTCTCTCATTTCCTTTTCTCTCCCTCCCTCACCATCTCCCTCTCTTTCTCTCTTTCCCTATTATGTTTAGTGATTTTTCTCTCTCCTCTTCCTCTCTCATTTCCTCTCCCTGCCTCACCCTCTTCCTCTCATTCTCTCTTTCCCTATTAGGTTTAATGTTTTTTCTCTCTTTTTCTCTCTCCTCTCCCTCTCTCATTTTTTTCTCTCTCCTCTCCCTCTCTCATTTCCTTTTCTCTCTTTTTCTCCCTCTCTTGTTTCCTCTCCCTCCCTCACCCTCACCCTCTCTTTCTCTCGTTTTCTATTAGATATATGGTTTTTTTCTCTCTTCGCTCCCTCTCTCATTTTTTTCTCTCTCCTCTCCCTCTCTCATTTTCTCTTCTCTCTTTCTCTCCCTCTCTCGTATACGCTCCCTCCCTCACCCTCTCCCTCTTTCTCTCTTTCCCTATCAAGTTTAATGTTTTTTCTCTCTTTTTCTATCTCCTCTCCCTCTCTCATTTCCTTTTGCTCTCTTCCTCTCTCTCCTTTACCCTCTCCCTCTCTTTCTCTCTTTCCCTATTATGTTTAATGTTTTTTCTCTCTCCTCTCCCTCTCTCATTTCCTTTTCTCTCTTCCTCTTCCTCTCTCATTTCCTCTCCCTCTCTTTCTCTCTTTTCCTATTATATTTAATGTTTTTTCTCTCTTTTTTCTCTCCTCCCCCGCTCTCATTTCTTTTTCTCTCTACTCTCCATCTCTCATTTCTTCTCCCTCCCTCACCCTCACCCTCTCTTTCTCTCTTTCCCTATTATGATTAATGTTTTTCTCTCTCCTCTCCCTCTCATTTATTTTTGCTCTCTTCCTCTACCTCTCTCATTTCTTCTTCCTCCCTCACCCTCTCCCTCTCTTTCTCTCTTCCCCTATTATGTTTAATTTTTTTCTCTTTTTCTCTCTCCTCTCCCTCTCTCATTTTTTTTCTCTCTCCTCTCTCTCTCTCTCTCTCATTTCCTTTTCTCTCTTCGTCTCCCTCTCTCATTTCCTCTCCCTCCCTCACCCTCACCCTCAGCCTCTCTTTCTATCTTTCCTTATTATGTTTAACATATTTTCTCTCTTTTTCTCTCTCCTCTTCCTCTCTCATTTCCTCTCCCTCCCTCTCCCTCTCACTCTCTTTGTCTCTCATTTCCTCTCCCTCTCTCAATACCTATGAATTATACCAAAAACAAGTAAAAGAGAGAGAGAAAACACAAAAGCAAAGCAAGAATGGACAATGCACTCACCATAAAGGCTCGAAGAAGGGTTTGGCGGCTCCTCTTCGTGACGGCGGCTCCTCTTCACCACCCGTACACCTCCTCTTCTTCTTTGTGAACGGCGGCAGCGGTGCTGGTGGTGATGAGAAGCCTTCTTTCTCCTTCTTTCTCTCTTTCTCTCCCTCTCAGCAAGATGCTTGCTCTCCCTCTCGCTCTCCCTTTCGCTCTCTCTTTTGTGAATGCATGAAAAATGATGCACTCGGGTTTCGGCCCGCGTTTTTTTCCTCTGGGTATTGTTGCTATTTGTGTCGCTATTTGCATCACTACTAGCATTGCATTTGCGACACAAATAGCGATGCCACTATTTCTCGTTGCTAATGGGCATCACTATACCCTGATATCCTTGTAGTGACATGTGCTATTGTAAAATCATACACTTAGTATTCCATGTAGTTCAAAAGGTAGAAGGTGATGGTGCCTTGGAAACTTGCGATTATTGTTGCAATCTTATTTTACATTTTCATTTATGAGGAGGCATTAAAATAAAAATACAATGACACGAAATAGAATCAAGGAAAAGTTTTGAAGATAGATTGCCATCTTGAAGGATAAATAATGAGATCTTCGTGCTTATACTTCAAACTTTCAATTTAGATTGAGGCTTGCTTTTTGGATGGAGACTTGCCAATAGTGGCTTTTATAATACTCAGTTCCCTCTTGAGGCTCTATTTCTAGATCTAGGCTTGTAAGATTCTAAAGTTCAAAATTTGCTTGAGATGGATGTTGATAGTAAGCCATAAGAACGGGGTTGCATGCATGGGTGAAGAAGACACATCACTCTACACTTTTGATTATGAAACAAGCTAGATATTTGATGAAGACTTCATAGAGAAAAACTTGCTCTATTTCTAGGTGCACTAGATGAGAGCATCATTAAATTAACCTTTTCAAATGTTACATTTGTATAATTTCCCATAGAATCTCTTATCTCATGCATATAAGGTTAAAAAACAAACACATCATTGATGTAAGAATATGATAAAATTAGATGTTACATGTGAGCTTCTACTATGAATGACTAATGAGTTTTCTTTTATTGGGTGGGGGGAGGTCAATTTAACATGTGACAATGGAATGGAAGTTGATGCATCAACTCTTGATTTGATTTGGAAGTTACATTTTTACTAGATTAATTTTCTAGTTCTTAATTAAATGTGAGATTGCATTACTAGTTACTTGAGGCTTGTTTTTAAATTGAGACATCTGATAGCCTACTCACATGATTTGTATTATAAAAAAACTTGGTATTGTACATATGAGAAGCTTAAGGAAACCATTTTCTATAAACAAGATAGGGAATCTTACTATATTTCTTCCTTTGGGATGAAAGTGCATTATTATTAATCCTTGAGTAGATCGGAAAATATCTTGTACCGAGGCTCATTGATATCATTACATGGTAGGTAGTGGCATCTGAAGAGATGAGCTAGATAGGTGGATTTGCCATGATGATGATGTGAGAGGCATTGAGTGAAGCTATTTCAATTTGGGTGGAGATCTATGTTGTCACCTTGCCCGGGGATGTTAGTCATTCATATATATATATATAATCCTTGAATAAATGGGCAGATCTCTTGTACCAACGCTTCTTGACATCGTTACATGGTAGGTAGTGGCATCTGAAGAGTTGAGCTAGATAGGTGGATTTGTCATGACGATGATGATGTGAGAGGCATTGAGTGAAGCTATTTTAATTTGGGTGGAGATCTATGTTGTTACCTTGCCCAGGGATGTTAATCATATATATATATATATATATATATATATATATATATATATATATATATATATGTATATATATATATATATATATATATATATATAAGATGGATTCAATATAAGGGATTTTTAAAATACATTTTTTACATACAAAAGGGTCCCATATAAAGGAGTTACTTACAGATTTAATAGAAAAGGGTTATGTTTAATTAAGGAAAAAATCGCAAATAAGGATATCTATAAATATGCCTTGAACACATGTGCTATAGAGGGTATACATATAGTGAACTATCCGGTTTACCTTGTCAATGATGACATCACTACTAGTAGCAAACATGTGAGTGCACTTTGTTGCAACCTTATTCATCTTGTATTCTCTAGGGTGGCTTCTTAGTACTTGGGTTGGGACTTTGGTAGCTACAATCCATGTAATGGAGCCGGGGCATGGTTTGTGAAGGAGTTGTAGCAAGACATCGCAACCTTCCCCATAAGCTCAAATTAGTGGATCGATGATGAAAGTTTGATGATAACTTTCAAACTTGACAATTTTGTCAATTAAACATATTAATGTTTAAAGTAGCACTCGATCAAAAACTCATTTTATTAGTAGGCTATGTGCTTCTTCTTTGACCTAGATGTCATAAAGCACCACTTTCTCTCTTGACCATTCATTATTATTTCTCGTTCTCATAATGGAGTGTACTTTAAAGACAAGCAAAAGAAGTAAACTAGTTACCGCATGCCGAGTGGAGGATGATCATTGGCATGTGTCCAAGTTTCCTTCCAATCTTGAATGGTCAGAGATTGTGGAGTTCTTCCAATACTGGGGGGTGCATATTTGGGGTGGTCAATAGGAAGAAAACGATGATGATTGTCATAGATAACCTTCTTCAAGCGTGTCGGTCTAGAAGAAACCAGAGAGGGACCGCAACATGGACATGCATGATATCCTGATGTAGTTAAACCTGTAAAAACAAGTGGGTAAATGATTACATATATTTGATTAAGGGTAAGAATGAATAAAATAGAGTACGCAACTACCTGAACACTCTCCATAGCCTGGAAAGTCATGCATGGTCCACAACAACATGCCCTTTAAAGTGAAATCTCTAGAGGACAATGATGCACTCACATCTTGCACCTCAATACCTCTCCATAGAATTTCTAGCTCCTCGATCAAAGGCTCTGAGTAAACATCCATGTTTTTTACTTTGTGTTTTTCAGGAATCAAAATGGACAACATTACATGTCCTTTTTTTATTGCCATGGACGGAGGCATATTATAGTTCACCAATACCACTGCCCATACACTATATGAGGTGCTTTTGATACAAAATGGATTTATTCCATCTAATCCTAGACCAAATCTCAAATTTCTGGGCTCTTCTTTGAAAGTAGGCCACAAATTGTCTAGGCGTTGCCAAGCTAGTGTGTCTGAAGGAATTCTCCACTTTCCATCACTTGAATAGTGACTAGCATGCCATAACATAAGTCTCGCAATAGAATCACACTTAAACATAAGTTGAATATGTGGAATAATAGGAAAATGTCGCAAAACCTTACGAGGCACATCCATTGATTTCATCTCCTGGTTGTATCTTGATTCACCACAAATAGGACACTATCGTGCAGATGCATGATCCCCACGAAACAAGATGCAATCATTGACACATGCATGGATTTTAACGTAATTGAGACCTCCAAGAGATGTCAAGAAACGCCTTGCTTGCTCCCTTCTAGTTGATAATTTATTTCCATTTGGAAGCATTTATGACAATAACCTGCATATATTGTGTAAATAGAGTTAACAAACCGCGAATATTATCTAGAAGCATTTATGAATTAATATCAAATGATACATACTTCAATCATGCATTCAAGCTAGC
Organism: Lygodium microphyllum; assembly: GCF_053477565.2. Classification (NCBI taxonomy): domain Eukaryota; kingdom Viridiplantae; phylum Streptophyta; class Polypodiopsida; order Schizaeales; family Lygodiaceae; genus Lygodium; species Lygodium microphyllum. The sequence goes on along the minus strand of NC_141143.1, from coordinate 32,004,866 downwards.
ATTACTCCATCCATAAATGGTTTGTAAGTTCAGTATCTCGAGAGATGCATGTATAACGAAGTATGTGAAACCTTTGTACAATGGAGTTTTTGATGCTATGTGTAGCAGGTCATTTGTCTCTCTAGTGGCACCCTCCCCCCGAACCTCATGGGAAAATAAATCATGCACCATGTTGTCCAAAATCTCTTCCTTCAAAACTTGATGGGACATTTGAAGAGGACTACTATCATCGTCATCAATCTCTACTCTTCTTGAGGACTCTACCTCCTCGCGTCGACGCTTGGCAGCCTCTCGACGCCCTGGAGGGACCATTTGAGGATGTGGTATCGCATCGTGCTCAATTAAAAAAGGAGGTTTTTTTAAATGGTAAAGACGCAACATAGACTAATAATATTTGTGTAAATAAAGCAATAAAAATTACTGGGTCTTTTTCTCGGTCCCACTCTCTGCACATGCTGAGGTGTGACATGGTGATTTGACGTGCTTGAAAAAAACATCCTCAACAACAAGCACACATACATTCCATTGTAGCCAAGCATCTCCATTGTGAAGACACAATGTCTCGTCCTCACTGGAGGATGTACTGTTTGTTGGCTCAACATCTCTCATACTTACAACATGGAGACAAACATTTTGATATTGAAAGACTAGGAAAGTCATGTTGATCCAAAAATAACCATAAGCTAGCATTTAATAAGTTTAATTGTAATTGTGCGTCTATCAGCGTGTGTAATATGTTTTATTTGCGTATATAGATGTGCAATTACACGCGCTTACAGAAATGCCACACAAATATAATTTTTTTAAAAAAAAATTGTGGCTTTCTTTTCAAACCAGTGCTTTCCTACATTTTTTGTGTGTTTTCTGCAGTTCGAGCTCGACATCACAAATCATGTCTATCTATCACTTCATGAAGACAATGAGGGAAGGAAATAAGAGTAAAAAGAGGACAGGAGGAAGGAAGAGCCAAAGAGTAAAGAACAAGAGCCAAACATCAAGGAAAAGAAGAAGAAGAAGAATCACGCAATCTACCAAGGGAAGGGAGAAGGAGGACAAGGAGCTTGCAACCTAGCCGCCACCCATCGGAACAATCAAAGAAGGTGAGTTATTCTTCTCTCTCTCAATGTTGTTTGCTTTCTCCTTGTCTGTTTATCTCTCTCTCTCTCTCTCTCTCTCTCTCTCTCTCTCTCTCTCTCTCTCTTTACATGCTTTAGATTGTCATCTATAGAGGTTTTTTGTGTGGTTTTTATAATAGTTTGCAAAATATTGTCCGACTTTGCACATCTGTAGCCGCGTCTAGATGACAGTGTAGACATGTTTTTAGACCCATATATAAATGCGCTGACAGATTCGGGTATAGATGCAGATATAGACATAGTGTGTAATATGTTTTATCTGCACAGGGTAGTAATGGATTTTTGCTTGTGTAGATGTGGAATTCTGGATCTTCCAGCACTGATCCTGAGTTGGAACGCATAAACAACACCTTAGCGGAGTTTTCTAGAGGTGTTAGTGATTTTTTTGGAGGTTTTTCGAACAAGGAGCAATGCATGGGGGAGATAACCAGTTATCTTGGTTGCCCTCCCACTACAGAGGAGGTTTTTAGTGCCATGTCTGGGATACCTATCACATCTTTGCCTAGCACTGCCGCACAAGCACCAAACCTTGGCACACAAAACCTTGGTACACCTCTACTAACAGGTTCTCCACGCACTATGCATACACACAAATCAGCTGATACATAGGGATCAGGTGAAGTACATGGATCGGCCGACGCACGTGCATCTGTAGAACCACGTGAATCGAGTGAGGTTGCCTAGGTGGTGGCTCTCGATCACCCTCATCGGAAAATGAGAGAGGTGAGCCTCCACAAATGTACTACTCTATCACATATGTTGGTGGTATCTTGCATAACTCTCAGGGGAGGGAAGTGATAGCCTACTTAAGGAGTGTCATGCATGCTACATACAAAGATTGTATGATTCCCTTCAAGCACCAAAAAAATGGTTTGTGGCAAGAGGTGCTATGGGTAGTACATAGAAGGTACCCTAATCCCGAGAATTCATGATTCTCAGATGATTCATGGTCAAAGGTGAGAGACACGCTTCATAACAAGAGGTCTCACCTTATGACGCGCGACAAGGAGTCACTGTGGAGACAAGAGCAAGGGCACCCTCGATATGGCCAACCACCCAATGGCCACTGCAGGGAGTGGAAAGAGGCCAAGAAGAGAGCTGCAGAGAAAAGAACAAGTCGTCAGTATGCAGAGGCATGACGTATCCAGATGGAAACCATGAGATCGTCGCATTATGGATGGGGTGGCAGGGAGTCATGGGAGGTTGAGTTTGTAAGTATTATTTGATTTTTTTTTTAAATTAAATTTTGCAATTTGTTTCAACTCATTATGTAGTGTGTTCTAATACATTGTATGTTAAAATTGTTTTGTAGTATCATATCGTTGGTAAGATGCCTACTCCTAGAGAGGTAGGCTACCATCGAGGTCATAACCAGGCGTTCACTTGGTAGCATTTCTACGAGGAGGGACTGATCACGAAGGAGCAATATAATCGTGCCATGACTATTCCACAACCAGAAGAGGTATGTTTTATTTTTTATATGAAAGGTATAAAAAACTCTAATTTATTGTTTGTAATGGTATTTATGTACCTTAATCCTTTGTGTAGGTGAACCCTGATGTAGTTGAGGATAGCGAAGGGGGGACTAGGAATAGCAGTGGTGGTAGCTGTCAAGATTGTGGGAGAGAAGGAAGGAGTCTCACTTGAAGCTTTCTTTCTTGCACAATGGGGGAATACACACAAGGGTGGAGGCTGAAAACAATTTTCCTCTTCTTAGTTGTGTAAGCCAAAAAGAACTCTGATACAAAGAAATAGAAGAACCTTATATATGGGTCTCAAACCAAACTCAACTAACTAAGGTGGCATACTAACTAAGCCACGAACTAGAGTAGATAAGGATAGCTATCATGTAGCTATTATTCATGGGCGGTGTACCAACCGCGTCTGCAACTGACAAGTCGGTGACATAAATACACAACGGTCACCCTGGCTCAACACTCCCCCTCGAGCTCAATCCCAATTCCTGCACACCAAGCAGGTCTCTGAACTTGCGCAGCTTCTCTGCACTTCTCTGCGCCCAATGCCTTCGTGAATATGTCAGCTACCTGATCCTTTCTGCTGACATAAACTAGATCAATAAGACCTAGTAAAACCTTCTCCCGCACATAGTGATAATGCACCTCAATGTGCTTTGTTCTAGCATGATAGACTGGGTTATTTGCCAAGTGTATACTACTCATGTTGTCACAATAAATGACAACTGGCCCATCTGTAGACTGATGCATATCATAAAGTAGCTTATGCAACCAAGCTACCTCACATGCAGCCATTGCTGCACCCCTGTACTCAGCCTCTGTGCTAGACAAGGCAACTGTAGGTTGTTTCTTGCTGCTCCAAGTGACTGCAGCACTCCCAAAAGAGAACACATATCCACTGGTAGATCGTCTATCAAAAATACTACCAGCCCAATCAGCATCAGTGTATCCATGCAACTATATCTGAACCCCAGTCTCATAAAATAGTCCATACTGCAATGTGGACTTCACATACCTGAGTATGCGTCTAGCCGCATCCAAATGTGGTTTCCTTGGAGCCTGCATAAACTGACTTACCAATCCAACAACATAGCTCAAATCTGGCCTGGTAATAGTCATATAAATCAAACTTTCTACTATGCGTCTGTACATAGTAGGGTCTTCTAGAAGCTCACCTGCATCTGTGCTCAGCTTCACATTCTGCTCCAAAGGAACTGAAATAGGCTTACAGCCTGTCATCCCATATTTGGACAGCATGTCCAATCCATACTGCCTCTACAAGAGCTGTATCCCACTTGGTGATCTAATCACCTCAATGCCTAAGAAATAACGCAGCTCTCCCAAATCCTTCATCTCAAATTTCTGCTTCAATAGCATTTTCACATGAAGGATATCTTCATCACTGTCACCTATCATAATCAAATCATCAACATAAATGACAAGTAGCATAATACATTTCTCTGTTTTTCTCACATAAAGTGAGAAATCTGCCTTGGAAATCTGAAAGCCAATAGTGACAAGATACTGTCCTATCTTGTCAGACCATGCTCTAGGTGCTTGCTTCAAGCCATACAAGGCTTTCTTCAACCTGCAAACAAACTCAGGATGAACATCATGCACATAACCTGGTGGCTGCTCCATATAGACCTCTTCTTGCAAATCACCATGCAAGAAGGCATTCTTTACATCCATCTGATGTAAAGACCATCCCTTTGATGCAGCCATAGCAATGATTGCTCTTATGGTTGCCATCCTTGCAACCGGACTGAATGTTTCTTCATAGTTAATGCCATATGTTTGTGCATACCCCTTGACTACTAATCTTGCCTTGTATCTGTTCACAGAACCATCTGCATGGTGCTTCACCTTATAAACCCACTTACAGCCAATTGCATTTTTACCTTTAGGCAAAGGTACCAATTCCCATGTAGCATTTTCTTCCAAGGAATCCATTTCTTCATCCATGGCTCTCTCCCATTTTTCTTTTCCCATGGCTTGCTCAAAAGAAGTGGGTTCTGGTTCCTGTATCACTTTGACCATATATGCATAGTGAATGGCTGTAAATCCATCATATTTCAGCCTATCCACAGGATACCTAGCTCTCGTAGACCTGCGCAAAGTAGGTTCACTCCCAGGTGCTCTCAAAACATCCCTGGTCTTCCTTACTCTAGGTGTAACAATAGAAGGAATACCCAACTCATCATCAATGCTCTGCTCTGAGCCACTAGATTCACCATCCACATAAGAGTGACCTGCATTCACATCAAACATGGGCTGATCAACCTTCTCTTTTCCTTTTCGTGATATCTACATACCACTATCTGCATTGCTTTGAGAAGATTCTCCTGATCTCAATCTGCCTGTCCATGGCGAAGAATGTGAACCACTGCTAGAGGACGCTCCAGGTCCACTAATATTTTGTGACTGCTGCTGTGAATTCTGTGCAGCATTACCATTTTGTGCATGTACATCATCAATCACATTTATTAGTTTATACCAGCTACTCATCTCATCAAAAACAACATCTCTGCTCACTGTAAACTTACGAGTAGAAGGGTTATAGCATCTATACCCTTTTTGCTGCAGAGAGTAACCAATAAAGATGCACTTCTCAGCTTTTGGATCCAACTTGGATCTCAGCTCATCTAGCACATGTACATAGGCAATGCAACAAAAAATTTTCAAATGAGAAATATCTGGTTTCCTACCAGTATACCTCTCCTCTGGAGTCATTCCATGTATTGCTGCAGTGGGAGTCCTGTTCATTATGTAGACTGCTGTAGCAACTGCTTCAGCCCAATAAAAATCTGGCAAGTCTTTTTCATTGAGCATGGCACGAGATACCTCTCCAATATGCCTGTTTTTCCTTTCTGCAATTCCATTTTGTTGTGGGGTATGACTGCATGAATATTGCTGCTTTATGCCATGCTCCTGTAGGAACCTTGCAAACTCATTTGAGAGGTACTCTCCCCCTCCATCTGACCTTAGGCATTTTATCTGCAGGCCTGTTTCTTTTTCAACCATCGCTTTAAGAGTTTTGAAATACCCAAAAACTTCACTTTTCTTTTTCATAAAATACACCCAAACTTTTCTGCTATAGTCATCAATAAAACTGACAAAATAATGACAGCCTCCAAGAGATGCAGCTTTAGTTGTCCACACATCAGAGTGGATTAATTACAATGGCTTCTTACTCTCTTGAACATTGCTAGGAAATGGTTTCCTTGCCTGTTTTCCAAACTGACAGGCTTCACATACCTTATGCATTTTTGCAACCTTGAATTTTGGCAAACCTGCAACAATATTTTGGGCCTGCATTGATTTAAGTCTCTGTACATTAACATGACCAATGCGTTTATGCCAGATATCAATATCTGCAACTACGCCGGTCCCATGTGCAAACATTGCTGCGTTCAATTCAGGCATGTCTGCATCCAACGTAAACATTCTGCCTTTCTTCTTTCCTTTTGCTATCAAGCGACCTTTATTTTTCATATCCTCAACAAAGCATCCATGAGGATTAAATCTGACAAAGCAATGATGTATGGTATGTTGACAAGTGTAGAAGAAAGCAATGAGGATTCTTGGTGATATTCGGGACATGAAATACATCGGACAGGTATTTCTTTTTCCCATCCTGCATAGACAAGGGAATTTTTCCAATCTGCACAATAGGATGTGCAGTATCATCACCAGTCTCCACAAATCCTGGTTTTTTCATTTTGCTTGCATCCTCCATCCATTCTGCATGACCTGTCATGTGGTTTGATGCACCTGAGTCAACATACCATACATCATTGCTTTCTTCTACACTTGTCAAAGAATTGTTCATGTGCTGCACCATGAACAAATGCTCATTTCTGTCATCACCCTGTCTGCTAGAAGATGCATAATTCCCTTGTTGCAGTTTTCCATTCATGATGTCATTCTGCTTTTTATAGCAGTCTTTAGCCATATGACCCATTTTACCACAGTAGTAGCATTCAACATTACTGTTTGCATTTTGACCTCTTTGCCATCCACCACGACCTCTTTGGCTCCCCCTGCCTCTAGAGTTACCACATCCTCCTCCATAGGGCTGGTTTTCTTGAGTTTGCTGCATATTCTGATTTCTACCACGGCCTCCAAATTGACCTCCTCTACTTTTGCCTCTACCTCTTCCAGCATTTGAGTAGAAGACAGCTTCTTTTGAAGTTCCTCCTGAAGAAGATGCACCACCATTTCTCTGTTTCTTAGAAATTAGAAGAGCAATCAACTCCTCAAAGTCGGGAAATCTTTCACGAACTGAAATGGATGTCCGAAACTGTGCATAATCCTTTCGTAGACCATTCAAGGTCACAGAAACTAAATCATCATCTTCCACTGGTGACCCAATGGAAGCAAGTGCATCTGCAATCTTCTTCACCTTCATGTGGTAGTCGTTGATGCTTATATTTTCTCTTTGCACATTGTGCAACTCTTGCTTAAGCTGCATTTTCCTGGCTTGCGTATTTGTGCTATACATTTTTGACAAAGTATCCCATGCCTCCTTTGGCGCACTTGCATCCTGAATATGCACAATCATAGAGTCTGAAATGCTGATAGACAGCCAATACATAACTTTCCTGGCTCTCTCATGCCATGCTTTAAATGCCTGCATTTGCTGTTGATTGGGAACATCAGGAAGAACTGGTTCTTCTTCATTTCTTGCAACAAATTCCCAATATCCTTTTCCCATAAGGAAATTCGTCATTCTAAACTTCCATGCTTGGAAGTTGTTCTTGTCAAGCTTTTCAGTGACAATCTGTGAAAGAGAATCAGATGCCATTACAGAACACTGCAAAAAATTCTGTCACTGCAAAAACCACAGCTTCACCCTCACAAGGGAAAATCTGCAAAATTGGCGAAAGTGGTATTTGACCACACAGTCACTTCCTAGTGACGATTTTGCATCAATAGGCAATAGGGATGATTCTGTAACTCCCAATGTCTCTGCGCACAAGCATACAATGCAATTTTTACAGTAACTATTCACCAACCTGTAGAACAGTGGCTGCACAGCATAAAACTGGGCCTTTTCCTGAGTGCGTGCAGAAAACTTCCGCCTCCAAAACAAGCCCCGAAATGGCCTCAAATAAAAAAAACAAGGTCGCTGCGAAGGGCGTCTCAACCTGAGACAATGCACTCCTGCACTTTCCGGCTATGCTACCTGCAGAGATCTGCTCCCAAAACAGAAAATGAAAGCAACACTGCTCCTCTTACCAGAACACCGCGAGCTTGGCTTGCTTTCTTGAGCTCCTTACCACGAACAAGGCTCTGATACCATGTCAAGATTGTGGGAGAGAAGGAAGGAGTCTCACTTGAAGCTTTCTTGCTTGCACAATGGGGGAATACACACAAGGGTGGAGGTTGAAAACAGTTTTCCTCTTCTTAGTTATGTAAGCCAAAAAGAACTCTGATACAAAGAAATAGAAGAACCCTATATATGGGTCTCAAACCAAACTCAACTAACTAAGGTGGCATACTAACTGAGCCACGAACTAGAGTAGATAAGGATAGCAATCATGTAGCTATTATTCATGGGCGGTGTACCAACCGCGTCTGCAACTGACAAGTCAGTGACATAAATACACAACGGTCACCCTGGCGTATCACGAGTGGAGCTCGATATCTCAATAGTAGCGACGATGATGCCTCTTTTGAGGAGATGTAGAGGAGCCCCGTGCATGCATACCTCCCCTTGGCTTGTAGTTTTCATTTTTGATATATATTACTTTCAGCTAGTGCTTGCGATTATGACCATGCTTGAGGTCACAAGCACTAGAACTCGTCATGTAAAAACGTTTCATCTATATATATGAAATTTCGTGTTCTACATACATTGTTTTGTTTTCAGTACAAAAATCTTCGAAATATGTACAAATGATTCAGCACAGTATACTCACCATGTGTTATTATCAATATATGGACTTTGGCTCTCCACATTCTTTTGCTTTTATTATAATAATCTTTCTTTGTTTTCCCTAAGCATACAATTTGATGTTGATGGGGGGAAAAAAAACTAGAGAGCATGTGGCTTGCAAAGCCGCATGCTCTCTGGTTTTTTTTTCATACCTCTGTTTTGTGCGTCTATCCACGCGTCTAAATTGTAGGAAAAATGTATGTCTATTATCGTCAAAAATTACAGGGTATACACCTTTTTAGAGACGCAGTTACACGCGTGTATAGATGCAGAATATGAATATATCTACTTTTTTATAAATATGATTATATATTTATGGAGTGCGTCAATAGACGCGTCTATATGCGTGTGTAGTTTTCCCTATAAGCGCACTTGTAGATGCAAAATTTTAGACGCGCCAGTAGATGTGGTAATAAACGCGCTCGAGATTTTTAAACACAGTTCAAATATTGCATCTACAAGCCGTCTATGGAGCCTTTTTGTTGTCGTGATAGAAGCTACATATGCTTTTTGTTGTTTCCTAAGGGCTTCCTTAGATCAACTATGGCTTATAAGGGGATGCAATTTAGTCTTAGGGTTACTAGTCAAGGAGATGGATTGACCTTTCAAAAAAAAGTGATGGTATGTATGTGATAGTCAATCTTTGGATTGTATTGATGTCTAAGAGGCATGCCCAAGATAATGTTAGATGATTGACTAAGTGCAACTATGAGTTCACACTTTTCTTTGTATGTATTCATAGAAATGTTTTATCCTATAATTTTCAATGTTTAATGATATCAAATACCTTGAAATGTAGACTTTGTATAATGAGGGGTTTGTTTCTAATTGTAGACTCTTAATCAACCTTTTGAAAACAAAACCATGAGAATAACAATCATCAAGTAAAATAAAGTAGCAACCCAATGTGATTAGAAATTGGCCAATTCTTTAAGCTGTTGAGGAGAACTATGTCAGGTGATCAATGAAATTCACCTCATAGATATCAAACTTGTGGACCACTACATTAACAAGTGACATGATGTTGTTTGCATTGGTGAAGAAGGTGTTTGAGACACAAAATATGTGGGCCTCCATATTGGGGTGATTTCCCAACTAATGCCTAAAGGAAAATTTGTCAAATTGCATCATTTTATTAAAGAAATTATGTGCCCCCATTCTTGTTCTTTTGGAGCCAATCCATGAAATTTATCTTCTTTCTATAAGGTGCCAATTGAGGGGAAAGAGAGTTGTGGAAGGCATCGATGATTTTCTCTTCTTAGTAATCATCTAGATGTAGAGAAAAATGATGCATGGACTGAGAGGATTTGTGTGAATTTAAGGAGAAGAAATGATTGTCATGTGGAGATGAGATCCATGTATCATAAGCACTAGAGACCATTTCGTTTTCCCATAGTAATCATCTAGATGTAGAGAAAACTCCATGGATTGAGAGGGTTTGTGTGAATTTGAGGAGAAGAAATGAGTGTCATGCAAAGATGAGATCCATGTATCATAAGCACTAGAGACCATTGAGTTTTGGAGAACTTTGTAGAGATATTGGATTGAGTGTGATTGGCTATTGTGAGCTATTTGACAAGGGTGGGAAGGTAAATGTATGTGGCAAGGGTAAATGTTTATGGAAGTATGTGAAGCATATAAATATTGGAAAGAAGCAACATAATAGTGTTTGTGAGGGAGGAAAGGATTAGAGATGAGGTTTGTGGATAGATGTGTATAAGGCTTAAAAAGAAGGTGGGATAAATGAGGTTGAGGAGAGGCCTTAGAGTTACATGAGAAAGGATAGAAAATCTATGATAAGGAGAAAAAAACCTTGAGGATAAGGCTTCTTGATATTTTTTTGGTGATGGATGTCTCAAGGGTAAGAGAAGGAGGTTGGGTGATATTAAGGTTGTGAAATTTCTATTTTGAACGGTCAAAGGAGTAGGTGAGGTCACATGAGCTTACTAACAAAGATAGACTGTCGAGCCCATACCATTGATATTGAAGATAGTGTTGGAGATATACTTTTCATCATTACTATCGAGTGTATGCATTTCCAAAAAAGAAGAAATTAGTAGTTGCTATAACCTTCTTCTTTCACACTAGTCGTATATGATAGAGGGAATTGACAAAAGCATAGTGCCATGGCTTAACAAGTTGAGAGCATTGTAGCAAGTAGGATGGTGATACAGGAGCATAAGGCAAGTCTAAAGAGACATGAGGATTCTTGCGTTGATGCAAGAGGACCAGGACAAGTGAACAAAGTGTGGTGTGGTTGATGTTATAGTAGGACCAGGGACGAGGAGGGGGGGTGGTGGCATGTGACCTAAGCCAAGGAAGCACTATGTGTTAACCTCAGCATTTAAAAAAAGTGAAAAAAGTGGAAAAGTGCAAATCCGGAGCTAAAAGAGGCAGCTAGGAATGAAATTGGACACAATAGAAGAAGCAAGAAGGGAAATGGTCGAAAGCACAAGGGCGGCCTCAAAAGCCAAGTCAAAGGCTATAGCGCATTTTTTAATGCAAAAGGTGCCCTTGAAACTTGTGTAAAAGAGTGCCAGGCTCCCTCTTGTGCAAATTTTAAGGATAGACGAGCGGTAGAAAGGAAGCTAAGAAGATAGGAGGACAGTGGGAAAAAGGGCCTAGGCCATGACTGGCCATGTAAAAAAGGGGATGACCATCCCAAAGGGATTAGGGTTTTATATATAAACTCAAAAAGTGAATGAGAAGCTCATTCTTTGGTGTGTGGCAAAGTGGACTCATCTTTTTCTCTTCTCCTTCTTGCTTGCTTGTGTGCTTGAGAGAGGGATTGTGAGAGTATGAGGAGTGAGTATGGAGGGTGAGGAATCATGGAGGTGAAGCTCTCCATTATCTCCTCTCTTCTCTTCTCTTGTCTGGCACACGGCTATGGAGGATTGAGCTTGGAGGTGGAGGCTTGAGGATGCTTGAGCTCGCATCTCAAATTGTAGAGCTACCATGTGCTTGAGGGAGGAGGCAACTCATTTGGGCATCCAGATAAGCTCACTACAGCGTGATAGGATCCAAGGTGTGTCGACTAGGTGAGAGATAGCCATACATGCTCGCTTGAAACAATAAGCTGTCAGTGGGTCTTGGTGGTTGAGCATGAGCTTGCCTCTACATTTTGGTTGTGTTTTTGGGACCAAGGGATTCAAGCTTGAGCACTTGTGCATCTCAAATCGAGTGAGGAAGTAAGGGTTTCATCCCTGAATCGGAGCTTGAGATAAGTAGGAGGTTTTGGATTTTTAATATTTGCAACAAGTAAGTATTTTGGTTTTTCGATGATTAAACAAGTCGTAGAAATCATTTGTATTTTGCTTTCGATTTTCGTTACATTTAGAGTAGGAAAGGATGGAGAAATCAAAGCGGGAAGCTTTAGGGTTGTTGTATGAAACAGGCCCAAACAGGGCATAAACAAGAAAAAAAGGAAAAAATAGTACTTAGAGGTTTTAGAATCGCATGAAAGTGATCAAGAAGATTAAGGTTGAGTTTAGCAAGGATTTAAGACCCTAGGAATCAAAGGAACACCTCATTTTCACATGTGGCATTGAGAGAGGGAGAGAGAGAGACAAACAGAAAGAGAGAGCGCTTGGACATCCAGGGCTTTCCAAAAATCTCTTGACTTTGATCAGCGTTGTTATTGCATCCTAGGTATATACAAACCTTGCCTTGTGGCCATAGTTGCATTTTGGAAGTCCTTGACTACTAGCTTCCTCATAATCGTATCGTTGATTCTATTTTTTGTCATTTCCGCCCCTCGGCCTTAACAGAATCAAACCATGTTACCAATTTCTGATTCTGAGAAAATTGGACCATTCAAAATCGAACACCTAAAATTAGACATCTCTCAAATCGGATGTTTGATTCTTGGAATCAAATACTATAGAATCGGACCAAATTTTGACACATCAAAATTGACAAATTTAGCGCATCTGAGATGACGGATTGTACAACACACAAATAGGAGATTTTGGGGAAAGCCTTATAGGCAAATCTAACAATAAAAAAAGTAGCAAAATGGCCAGGAATAGTGCTAATTCTCATATCAACATATTCAACATGCTTAGAGCCTTAGACTAACCAACAGACCCCAATTTGACCTTGAATTAGCTGAAGGATGTAGCATAGACCCTAATCACCGGCAAAAGAATGGCTAAGAATCAAGCCTAGAGCCCCATTGAGCTGAGTACATAGACGAGAATGTGAGAGTTGCAATTGCCACTTTGCATTCGCGCCCACATTGTTTTCCAGCACTTGAAGTGCACTTAAGAAAAGATAAAAGTTTGATATTGCATGGTGCACGAAAGAGAGCATGCACACACACACACACACACACCAAGTGAGTGTAAGTTCAGGACTATTCATAAATAATAAGGAACTCACTCAGAAAACTTAACAATTAGAATGGACCCACTAGCAGGAGAAGACTGTGAAGCATAGTCGCAGGTGATCGAGAACCCTAAGTATAGGACCAAGCAAGGATGCAACATAGGAGTGACTGGCCAAAGTCCAAGCCACTTTTAACCAGGTCGGCAAGCCAACTCCTAAGAGTTGTTGCACTAAATAGGTGATTATTACTACTAAATACTAATTTGGTTTAGCCTTCCATTATTTTTACGACGTTTGTTTGTAATAGTCCAACTAGAGATATCTAAACTCCAATAAACATACTTAATCTCACACTTCGTTTCTTTTAAACTTTTACAGCTAAATATTTATATTGGGCACTAAAACACTAAACCTAGGATAACTACAGTTTCCCTCCATCTCTCAGGAGTGGCTCCTCATAAATTTCTCATGCCATACTAGTGGCGGTTTATCCAGGAAGTTTTGATGTTTGACTTTAAGAATTTTGTTTCAAGGTATAGATCTCTTGAATCTATACAAATATCTCCATTTAAATTCCTTTTTATATTTCTCTTCTCCCAATGATTAAAATTAATTCTTTTTATTTATTTAAGTGATAGCAAACATTCAAAACACATTTTCTAACGTACCATAAACCCATAATTTTAATTCCTTATAATGTTTCCCCTCTCCGTATTGCAATTCATCATTGCTTTTTAGTGTTCTAGATAATTAGTTCGTTTTGCGAGAATAACATCCTTTCTTTCTTCTTCTTCACTAAATACCAATCAGGATAAAAGCAGATACTCTCTACACTCCAGCATAAACACATACCTAGTTCATTTTAAATCCCCATATTTTCCTTTAATTTATCAGGTAGTCTTAGTAGCCCTCCACTCATAATTCTTGCAATCAGTCGATAATCATTTTTTAATTCGAACAAAATATAGATCCTAAATATGGATGCTGAGGCTTCACCTCATGTCATCAAAATGATTATCTTATTAAGTTTCTGATATTTGTAATTTAAATTTAAGGTTATAATTTTCTTATCATCAGCAAACATCATAAAATACTATTGTATCTCTCATTCTTTCCCATCCCTGTGTTATTTAATAGTACATCACGTATTGTTTTCTTTACTCAAAATAAAAACACCATCTTTATATGAAAATGTTTCTTTCAGTAGAATATAATCAAACTGTTGTTTATTTTCGTTTTAAAGCTTACACAAATTCATTAGAAATTAAAAATTGTCTTTTTAGCCTTTCATGTAAATATCCATATTTTTATTCATAGATAACACATTTTATTTAAATGTAAACTATTATTTTTCTTTATTTTTTTTAAAATTTTTTAAATATATCAAAAAGTCTTTAAATATTTTGAAAATTTTTCAATAAATTCCTAAAGACACAACCTTTATTCGAAAAATATCATAAGTTAGATTGGATCAATCAAACATTTTATAAAAATTCATATATGTCAATTTTGAACCATTTTAGAGCATTTTTTACTATTTTTAATTTTTAGAAAATGATTTCAAGTGCACATAAATGCAGACAATCATTCAACACAAGAAAACAAGTTTCCAAGAATTTTCTAAAAGTATTAAATTGAACATTCACTCATACTATATCATTTATTTCAGATAAGTGAATTAAGACGCTTACGTGTTAAACCGCGGGTCTTCATCACGTCCTCAGAGACCCTGTCTTCTTCCAGTCCATAGCCAATGGTATCCTCCAACCAATCGTATCAAATGGGAGCTCATCATTTTGTTTTGATTCCACACAGTTTCCCCAGATGCATAGCTTCTCCCTTGAAGTCATGGCGACGTTTGAAGAGGGAGGAGACTAATGCAATATCCTATCAATTTGGGCACCAAATTGCGTGTGAGATGGAGCGAATGAAAGTTAAAGATTCCTTCTACCAGCATGTAGTCTCATTTTGGGTGGGTACATTGAAGCTCTGATTTGATGTTTGATGTTGGGGGAAAAGCATAGTGATGATCTTCAATGACAAGCATTGGCTTCAATTTTCCTCTCTCACTCTTGTTAATTTAATTTCTTCTCTTTGATCAATTTCTTGGATGTGTCATTGTTTTGCAAATCTCCTCCCTCTCTTCTCCATGGCACACAGCAAGAGGACGTTTCTTCTCTTTATAATTTGTTTCACAACCTCATTCGTAGCACCTCCTACTCCGGTGAGAGAAAGCCTCTCCAACGTCTTCATTGATGATAAAGAGGAGATGAGCACTGCCGGTTCTAGCATGATGTAGAACCATCAAGTATGAGTCATTCCAAGGTATCTCCTCTCTAATATCACAACCTCATTTGACAAATCTCTCTCTTCCTAGAATAGCAGGTGTGCTTACAAATCAAGTGGTGGGATTGGCAAATCCAAAGGAGCAGCTGGCACTAGCAAAGTGTGGGAAAATCATTGATGATCACGCGCGTTCACTTCATGATGTCGCAGCTTCACGATCTACATCCCCACGGAGAGAAAGAAAAGAGGATTGGTCTTTCTCTCTCTATCTCTCTCTCTCATAGCCTTGCAGTCACTAACAATGCAAGATGAATGGAAATGAAAAAAATTCCCTAATGCAGCACATCGGCATGCACTAAGAGGCATTATGGGTCATAGACCTTCGACAACCAATCGTACTTGACCATGGACTTCACCAGAATCGAGGTGCCATTGGGATAGGCCTATCAATGTTTTGTCGTTGATTCCCTCCTGAGTAACCTCTCTCTCTCTCTCTCTGTCAAGTGAGAGAAGAGATGGCACCGTCCTTCATCTTCCTCATACCAAGCACGCAGAGTGCTACTATCATGACAAGAAGGAGCACAAACTGTTGCATATTCATAGCTAGATGGCAGAGAAAATCCAATGCCTAGGGTGCTTGGCATGCGCTATATCCGTAGATCGATTATCCCAAGTTCTTGTAGAACAAGTTGAACACAAGCAGGAATTAACCCCAGATCTTCTCCACATTCGTCATCATTAGCAGGCACCGTTCGAAATCTAAGGCCCCCCTCTTCTTCTTCACGATCATTTTTTTTAACGGCCTCTTTCTTCTTCTAATGTTCTTTTTCTTCTTCCTCAATTCAATTCCATAGCCCAATTTTGCAACCCTTGGTACCACATAAAGGGCATTTACATTCATTAATGTGGTGTCCCTTTTAGCCCCTAACATTTGGCACACACGAGGGACCAATTGTTTACAATTGAGAACCCACTTACACCCTTGATTGAAGTCAAATGCCTTATTGGGGAATTACATTTTGGAATGATGAACATCAAACATGAAAATCTTGCTTTGGCCTTAATTCACCAAAAGACTCCTCCATAAGCTTGTCCAAGATTGTGTCTTACGGGCTCCGTGTCTATAGGTAGTAAATTCGGTCTTCTCTTTGCCTGGTATGCCCCCTTTGGATCACTTCATCCTTGCAGAAGTCATCCTCTTGAATTTGATATTCAACACCTCCCCAAAGAAATCTCCATAATAATCACCAATGATCTAATGATCACCCCTTGATCATCACTGCAGTATTACTGTAGACAATAATCACAATCATGATGATGTGTATTCGTCATAAAGAATTTAATCCTTAGGAGGTAGGAGGTAGCATAACTAGTGAAATCCCCCATCCCTTAGATTAATACTAAGATATCCTATCAACCTGTCAAGACCTTGCCAAGTCTAAAATTCCCCCGAAAACTCCTAATTTATAACAAGGTCCTATCTTCTCTTAGTGATAATAATCCCTACAGGAAAATTTTAAACAGTCATAGCTGAGATTCACTAAGTAAACCTATCAGATTTTGTCTAAAACTCCACCTTCCTCTCGTACAAGAACTTCCTTGTACCAACATCTCCTGGCTAGACTGCAAGAACACGGCCTCCAAAGACAGCAACTACCAACACCGCATCTGTAGTAAATTAATGTAAAAAGATGGTAGTAGGGTGTCACTTATATACAAATTTGCCAAAAAATTATTGCAATAGATGGCATGTTTTTAGGTGTTGTCATTCTCCCCCACTTAATTGCGAAGTGTCCTCACGAGCACAGCTACATCACGAACATCCAGCATCACGAACACAGCTACCACGAGCACTGTTATGCAACTTTGAAGAAAAAATATACTCTCCCCCACTTAATTGCGAAGTGTCCTCATGAGCACAACTACAAGATCTACAAAACCGCACATAGACAACGAGTAGACACTGGAAAAAGCAGAAAAAGTACTCATGTATGTCATATTGTAACGCAAACAATACAAATGTGCCAATGAAATTATATAAAACCGTGTGCAAACTAACATTCCCCTTACTCACTCTCCCCATTAAAAGGCATAACAGAGCTTCATCCATTGCATAGAATATACCAACTAGGAAGCTGTTTAGAGCCGCTAAACAACAATAATCCCTTTAGGCAATAAATTGCCACACTACTATCCTACTTGAAATATTGCTTCTGAAATAGACTCACTAATAAGATCGTTACTTAACAAAGAACCCAAAAAAGGCAAGCTAATACTACAACACCAAATAGGACTCCTAGGGTTTAGCTGCTAACCCTCCATGTTCTACTAGAACAACCAGCCAATGATCCTTTGCTTCCAAGTGTCCAAAGTTTTGCTTTTAATTTTAAGTTTTAATAGCATTCTTTTCAGTATCAAAAGATTATATACATTTATTCTCCTTCCAAAAGGTCCCACCCCAAAGAGATGCAAGGCATCGGATGCAGGGCACCCGTCAAGGAAATCCCTACAGCCTACCAGGACCTCAAAGGCGATGGTAATCTTCTTTTGGTTTTTTTTTTTCAAACCCTGCAGTCTTAGGGTATTTTTTTTTCTTCTTTCTTTCTTTCTTTCATTTCATTTTTTAATTTTTAAAGAATAAATATATAGACTCTTCTGAACTTTTAATATTTGGATTGGGTTTTAAGTAGGTTGTGTGTTTTTTTTTTAAAAGATCAACTAGAGAGCTAAGAATACATCACTTAATTGAACGGTCAAACATTTCAGCTCAACAACTTTGCTCAAGGAATCTAATCTAGCGCATAATACTAGTCACTCTGTCTGGGCAAATGATAAGCAAAGAATACTCACCAGTTCAGCATCTCTCTTCCACGCTACTCCTAGTCAAAATTTTGTGGAGAGAACCTTGTTGCATACTAAAAGATAGGGGAAAACTCTATAGGATTCCTAATCAGATATCCATACAATGGAATTCACTATGTTATACACACACATCACCCCCTTTTTAATCTCGTTCTAGTGCCAAGTTCCATCCCTTTATGAGTGGACTTCATATATATGGAATTAGATATGTGTCATTCATATTTGTTTAAAATATTTACTTATGTTGCTTCTATAATTACTGAGGTTATGGAAATCTCTGAGTTAGCTCAATCAATTTCTATTGTTGTACTTTGCCTTTCAAATGAATGAATATAGATAAAGAGTATAGGTATGAAACAACCTGATTTGTATGTGGATATTGCAACTCCGAGAATCATCAAGAGAAACATGCAACAGTATGTAACTCAAAATCATAGTCAAATCTGCACATGAAACATACACTAGCCAGTACAATGTTAAAGAGTTAGATAAATAAATAATAAAACTTTCCCCCAGACAAAAGAATTGTCATATGTGCACGTCACAATTTTGTTCAACTAGTCGATCGTAATACTTCCACTGCTTAGTTGTTTAGAGTAGTAAAGTTCTCCACTTAATAACCATTCTTGCATATAGAACTGTCCATCTCGCTAACTTAAGTATCCCAAACTCCAACACTTAAAGGAATACCCTAACCGTGCGTGCAAGCTAACTACCTAACTATGTGAAGAATGAAACTAGAGTGCACTAAAACCTAAAAAAAACATGAACTCGAAAAGTTTTTTTAAAAATGTATTTATTATTTATTTGTTTTTTTTCTTATTTTATAAATGCAAAATATAGTAGAAACCTAAAAAACTAAGAAAACAAAATATCTAAACTGAAATCTTCAAACTCCCTAAGATCTCCTAGTGCAAATAATAACCCTAATCCGAAATCAGCATCACTATCTAAATCAAACCTATCAACTAAACTATCAGCTACAGGATGCTCAAGAATAACCTCTAGTATAGGCACATCAAAGGTCACAGATCCGCTATCAAGTGCATCGCTAAGAACCTCCATCACATCATGGAGCGGAGCCGAAGCTTCATCATCATAGTAGGGCATAGGGGCCACTGGTAAAGCATTTAAAGAATGCCCCTCGGTCGCATCCATATACCAACAAATATAATCCCAACATGGACATGGAACTCTAATCTGCAAATCATGGTAAGATGGAGTAAGGTGGTAGACACTAGAGCGATATCTCGCAAATTCTGCTTGCTCTCTACCTACCCTAGATTGACCAGCACCAAGCTCAGGAGAAAAAACACTAGTATAATCATGACGCTGGTAGGTATAACCAATCATATGCTGCATGGTAGTGGTACCATAGCGTCGAAAGTATGTGCGACACTGCCAACACAAGAGCTGAGCACGCACAAATAAATGTCGCTGACAAGACCTACAACCAAATGGTGGATGGTACTGTAAACAAAAAATAATCACAAAAGAAGAACCACAACAGGCCTCTCCCCTCCGTGCATATTAAAACTTGTCATGCGTCTAAAAACGTGGAATATCGTAAGGCTCGGCATGAATAGGATCAAAACTATCAGCATCAAGACGAGGGTAAAGTGCATCCATTCACAAAAAAGCCATACTTGCATCCCATTTAAAAACCCCCCAAGAAAGAAAAGAAATCCAAAGATAGATTAATCAAGATATTATTTTAACTACTAACCTAACTATACCTAACTATCCTAAGTCACAAAATGTTTAAGGCGTAGGCCATTGACCCTAAATATCTCATTTTCAGCATTAATAGCATGCATATCAAGAGAACCATTATCATAAACTTGAACAACCTTAAAAGGTCCTAACCAACGAATTTTAAGCTTCCCAGGAAACTTGTAATAACGACTATCATAAAGTAAAACTAAATTATCTTCCTTAAACTCTTGTACTTTAATATTCTGGTCATGCCATGCTTTATGATGTTTTTGCATTGCTTCTAGACTTTGTAGAGCTAATAATCTCTCTTCATCCAACTTTACCAATTGTAAAACCCGTTGTTTCAAAGATTCAACTTCACCTAGTTGTAATGATAGAGCTACTCGTAAAGTGGGAAACTCTTGCTCAATAGGGAATATAGCATTGGTTCCATAAGCTAAATTGAAAGGTGTATTTTGCACTGTCACCTTATAAGTAGTTCTATAGGCCCATAATGCTTCATATAAACATTCATCCCAATCTCGCCTATGAGAAGCAACCGTTTTAGTTAAAATTCCACAAATAATGCGATTGGTTACTTCAACTTGACTGTTAGCTCTGGGATAATAAGGCATTGATTTGTGATGCTTAATTTTGTAGATTTCCATTAGCTCACTGATAAGACCATTCAAGAAATGGGAACCTCGGTCACTTACTAATTCTAGTGGGCAACCAAACGTGTAATAATATTCTCATACATAAACTTAGCCATGTCAATGGCTTTATCTGTCTTCAGTGCTTTTGCTTCCACCCACTTAGTAATATAGCCAGTACAGACCAAAATATAACGATTTGATCAATATCTCGTAGGCAGATCAATCTGGTCCACAAAATCAAATCTCCACTTCTCAAAAGGTGCTAATGCTAATATGGGTGTCAAAGGCATTGCAAAACTTTTAGAAGGACGACCAGTCCTTTGATATACATCACATTTTCGGCAATAATAATAAGCATCTTTAAATAGGGTAGGCCACCAATAACCAGCTAATAGAACTTTCATTGCAGTCAATTCATCGGCAAAATGACCACCACACGGCTCATCATGCAATGCCTTAAGAACCACTGGAACTTCATCTTTCCTTACACATCGTCGATAAATACCCTTGCGTGGAAAAAATTTATAAAGGTAAACCCCTAATAATCCATAGGAGCGTGCTTGCATTAATATTTGATGTTTTCGACACTTATCAGCACCAAGTAGATATCGAGTAGTACTCAAAAAATTTGCAATATCAGCATACCATGAAACTTGTGTCTCCACAGTAAAAATTGATGCATCCGGCAAATCATCTTCCACTCCTTCCTCCTTGTTTGATGTTAATAGTCGTGAGTGATGATCTGCTAAGACATGAGCTCTACCAGGATGAGTAACTATTTGAAAATCAAATTCTTAGAATAACAACATCCAACGAATCACACGTCCTGAAAGTTCTACTTTATTAAGCAAATACTTTAACGCCTCATGATCAACATATATGGTAAATTTGTTCGCTAATAAATAATGACGAAATTTTTCCACCACAAATACCATTGATAGGTATTCTTTCTCAATGGTGGTATAATTCCTTTCTGCATCACTTAAATTTCAACTCGCATAATAAATTGGATGATCCACCTTATTATCATCTGCTTGGCACAAAACAGCCCCTACAACATACATAGATGCATCGGCATGAATATGAAATTCTTTTGTCCAATCTGGGGGTGCTAATACTGGTCCTTCAATTAACTTGTGTTTAAGAAACTCAAATGCTTTCTGGTAGACATCATCCCAAGTAAAAGGAGTATCCTTTCGTAGCAGATTTGTCAAAGGTGATGCCACCTTTGCAAAATTTGAAATAAATCTCCGATAATAATTTAGATGTCCTAAAAAACCATGCAATTGCTTAAGATTTGTTGGAGGTGGAAGTGCAAAAATCTTTGCAATTTTAGCTGGATCCATAGCAATGCCCTTCTTAGAAACGATATGCCCCAATAAGGTTCCTTTTGGCACTCCAAATACACATTTATCAGGGTTCAAGGAGATACCTATGTCATCACTACGCTCAAACACTTGCGTTAGTAGCTCAGACATTTCTTTTGCTATACCATAGACACAAAAATCATCAAGAAAGACTTCCATCCATTGACATAGAAAATCTTGATAGGCTGCATTCATAACCCTTTGAAATGTTGCAGGCGCATTGCACAAACCAAAAGGCATTACTTTATAAGAAAATGTACCCCATTCAGTAGTAAATGTAGTTTTGGATTGATCTTCAGGATGAATTAGTACTTGGTTGTAACCACTAAACCCATCCATGAAAGAATACGGCTCATGACCAGCAACCTTATCAAGTACCTGATCAGTAAATGGCAAAGCAAAATGATCCTTACGTGTTTTGCTATTCAGCTTTTTATAATCGACACAAACACGAATATTCTTACTATTCTTCTTGGGTACTACCACAATAGGAGACACCCATTCACTGTATACAACAGGATATATAAACCCAACATCTAAAAGTTTAGTGATTTCAGCCTTCACTAACTCTGCATATATAGGGTTTGTCCGTCATTGACGTTGACATACGGGTTTCGTGCCTAACTCCAGATCAATATAATGCTGACATAATTCAGCTTTAATACCCTTAAGGTCCTTATATGACCAAGCAAAAGCGTCAATACATGCTCGTAAGATTTCTTCAAATCTTTCACGATGTAGCGATTCCAATTGGTCTCCTAAATTTAAATATTTTCCTTCTACCATTTTAAGTTTAACTACTTCAATTTCAGGCTTTTCAATAAATAAAGAAGCTATTCTTCGTGGCTTAATTGTAGGCACATCTTCGGATATCTACATCGATACATTTTCAAGCAGACTATGCCTAGTACTTGATTCTAGTGTGTCTTCCCTCACATTCACAGAATGCACTAAGGGTAAAGCCCTATAAGGAATAATAACAAGATTATCTTGAGTAGCACCATCCGCTCCTATTCCGTAGACATTTTCTATCTCAGGAAAGGAGTTTTCAGTATATCCCTTCCAATATTCATCTAAACAGCCATTCTTGGCATTTAAGTCTTTATGAGATTTCATGATAAATGAGGTTTTTACAGAGTCAATTACACTAGGTATCTGCTCTAAATTACATGGATATTGAGCATGTAACCTACGACGATATCGACGTAAGATTTTGTTATTCTTTTCTAAACATTCTTGATCATCTACACTCCAAGACCATTGATTATCTTTAAGCTTGAGAATTAACGAATGTAGACTCTCATCCTCCTCGCCCTAAATTGGACAGCCCAAATAATGTATGACTTGTTTCAGTTCCACAAAATTCCTAGGTGTTGCAGGTTCAAACCATCTAAGTTGTGGCTCTTGGCCAGTCCCATAGATAGTGAAATCCATTACTCTTTCTTTTGGATGAGGCAACACCACCTCTTGCATATTTTGCAATTTGACCTTGGTGGATTCAAATTGGACTCGTCGATAACCAACTAGTGGTCCCTTAGAATAGCGATACATCTTCTGCGTAATTCCTTTGGAAAGCTCCAAAGAATGCCACAACCAGGGAACACTCGTAGGGTTTTTCTCTTGAGTCTTTGGCTCAAAAGTACCCTTAGATTTATCTTTTTCCAAGAACCTATTAGTTTTTCCATATTCTTCCCAATAATTCATATCCATAGGTAGAGCTTGTTCCATCTGTAGCTCCCCATTATTGAATTTAGACTTATGTTCTTCTAAATAAAATTCTAAAAGTGAGATTTCATCTAGATATCTCCTTTCTCTAAACTAAAACTCTGCCTTTTCCTTTTGCAACTCAGTAATCTTCTTCATTGCTTCATTTACAGCAGTTAATGCTGCCTCACGCTCTACTTCCAATGCCTCGTTCAATTCTCTAATAATCCTAATGTAATTACCATGATGTTCATGAGAAGTATGTGAAAACCTATTAAAAGCCGAAGATGAATCATCCTCATCCTCACGAGATAGTGGTCTTTGTAAGGGTTTGCACCCATGTCTACTTCTCCTTTCTCTTTCCTTTCTTTCTAGTCGGTAATAATAAATCCTTTTGGCTCTATCTGGTAGTTGTCCAAATCCAAAGGGTAAAGCATTTTTCCCATAAGGAAGAGCTGCTAAAATCCTACTCTCAGGCATACTATTATTATTATCAATAATATCATCTTCTTCCATACTTTCTAAAGAGGTTATTGAGATGTCAGCCACATCAGATGTCATTAACTCAAGCATCTCTTCCTCCTCTAATTCATCCATAGAAACCTCTTCTGACCTGCTGTATTCTTTTTCCAAAAACCTATTAGTTTTTCCATATTCTTCCCAATAATTCATATCCATAGGTAGAGCTTGTTCCATCTGTAGCTCCCCATTATTGAATTTAGACTTATGTTCTTCTAAATAAAATTCTAAAAGTGAGATTTCATCTAGATATCTCCTTCTCTAAACTGAAACTCTGCCTTGTCCTTTTGCAACTCAGTAATCTTCTTCATTGCTTCATTTACAGCAGTTAATGCTGCCTCACGCTCTACTTCCAATGCCTCATTCAATTCTCTAATAATCCTAACGTAATTACCATGATGTTCATGAGAAGTATGTGAAAACCTATTAAAAGCCGAAGATGAATCATCCTCATCCTCACGAGATAGTGGTCTTTGTAAGGGTTTGCACCCATGTCTACTTCTCCTTTCTCTTTCCTTTCTTTCTAGTCGGTAATAATAAATCCTTTTGGCTCTATCTGGTAGTTGTCCAAATCCAAAGGGTAAAGCATTTTTCCCATAAGGAAGAGCTGCTAAAATCCTACTCTCAGGCATACTATTATTATTATCAATAATATCATCTTCTTCCATACTTTCTAAAGAGGTTATTGAGATGTCAGCCACATCAGATGTCATTAACTCAAGCATCTCTTCCTCCTCTAATTCATCCATAGAAACCTCTTCTGACCTGCTGTATTCTTTTTCCAAAAACCTATTAGTTTTTCCATATTCTTCCCAATAATTCATATCCATAGGTAGAGCTTGTTCCATCTGTAGCTCCCCATTATTGAATTTAGACTTATGTTCTTCTAAATAAAATTCTAAAAGTGAGATTTCATCTAGATATCTCCTTCTCTAAACTGAAACTCTGCCTTGTCCTTTTGCAACTCAGTAATCTTCTTCATTGCTTCATTTACAGCAGTTAATGCTGCCTCACGCTCTACTTCCAATGCCTCATTCAATTCTCTAATAATCCTAACGTAATTACCATGATGTTCATGAGAAGTATGTGAAAACCTATTAAAAGCCGAAGATGAATCATCCTCATCCTCACGAGATAGTGGTCTTTGTAAGGGTTTGCACCCATGCCTACTTCTCCTTTCTCTTTCCTTTCTTTCTAGTCGGTAATAATAAATCCTTTTGGCTCTATCTGGCAGTTGTCCAAATCCAAAGGGTAAAGCATTTTTCCCATAAGGAAGAGCTACTCAAATCCTACTCTCATGCATACTATTATTATTATCAATAACATCATCTTCTTTCATACTTTCTGAAGAGGTTATTGAGATGTCAACCACATCAGATGTCATTAACTCAGGCATCTCTTCCTCCTCTAATTCATCCATAGAAACCTCTTCTGACCTGCTGTATGCAAAAAATGCATTTTCTTGATTATTCTCTTCTTAATCCGTGGATAAGTGAAAACGTGTTTCAAGCGAATCATCAAAGTATTCTGCTTCCTGCTGAAAGCATTAAGCAGTCTAGGATTGTATCTTTGGATGTAGATAACCAATGGGTAATATCACTATCCGAATCATTGTCAGATGAAAACGTTACAGCATATTCACCAATACCCATTTGTTCTACCTTGTGAGGCTGATGTACTATATTGACCTCTACTTTCTCTGCTCCTGCTGGGTGTGGTGTTTTACATAACCAGGCATAAGGCCCTTCATGATCGGTCCTCTCCATTTCCGAATCATAAAACTCACTGTTGGATCTCTCATCCATTTCACTAACTACCTCATCTCCTGACTCTTTCAAAAATCCTTTTGAAATAACTTGTATTTTAACCCTATCGTTTCTTGGACCAATCACAATTGAACCTTTATACCAGTCTTGAATGCATCTTGCTTGGTATAACCAAGGTCTTCCCAGCAGCACAGAAAATGATGAAATGTTTGTCTGCGAACAAACGATCAAATAGTTCACATGAAATTCTAATCCAGCTACTACAGATTTCACATTTTGCAGTTACCCCAAAGGAGTTACTTTTCTCTGATCAGCCACCCGTAAAACAATATGAGTAGGTTCTAGATCCTTCAACACTAATTCTTGCATTGCCTGTTCTGTCATCAAATTAACTGCTAAGCCACCATCCAACTGCACTTCATGTAGCAAGTGGCCATTAATTATAGTATGACTGGAGCTCCTGGATCCACAAACAAATCCACTATTTTTACATCCTTAGTTGTTTTTCTCTTAGAAGAATTTTCACTTACTTTGGAAGCATTAATCTCAATCCTCTTCCTTTGATGCCAAACTAATTTACGATAAATTTGCTTTTGAAAAACAGGCACTATTTCTAGTAATTGTCGAAGGTTAATTGTCAATGACATTTCTTCTAATGCAGCCCAAAGATCATAGGTCTTATTTCCTACTTCCAATCGCTCTTTACTTCCTTCCTTAGGAGGAATCAATCTTTCAGGAAAAGGAGCTACTCCCACTTGAATCTTAGGATTTGCTAAAGGCACAGGTAATAATGGGTGGTCAGAGGAATGATGTGGAGAATCGATTCAGGTAGTTCTATATTAGTGTCTATGTCCTTAGACTTATCATTCACTGCTCCATTTAATTGTGGACTCTCTTCCTCTAAACCTTGCTCCTTTTGCTGTTGCTTTTGTGCCCTAGTAATGACACCAGTCAACCTTAAAGGTCACTTTACGAGGTATAAATTTTAGCTTAACTCCAGTATATTTCCGTATTGTTTCTACTTCAACTAAATTTGCAGCAAACGTTGAAGGTTCATTAAAGGCTTGTTTACCTTTGTCAGTAATTTTGTTATCCTGTCTCTTAGGGAAATTCTCCTCATAATGTCCTTCACCACTGCACTTCCTGCAAAGAGGAGTATAGTCTTGATTTTTACGTGCATTTGGACAATATGCAGCTATGTGACCTTCTTGTTGACATCGATAACAAATTACTGGTCCCCTAGGCCGCTGTTGTCCACCCTGCCCCATTTGATTACGAAAATTTTCATTGTTTCTTCTAAAAGAAGAATTTCTCCCTCGATTGGTATCACTATTATAATTGTTTCGGGGTACTGGAGGTCTACCCTGGGTTGGCAATCCTCGTGGCCTAAAAGGTTGATTGGGTGGTCCAATCTCATAAGTTGTATTATTACGATCCATATAATTATAATTCGTTTTCATTGAACGAGCTTGTTGTTGCTCTTGCTCTATCTTATGCCAGCAATTGGTATCCAAATGCCTTGTTTTAAGGCAAAAAGTACAGAACGGGGGATGATCAGGTATTAATCTTGAAGGTGTCGGGCACTCTATAGCCACATGGTCGTAACCATGACACTTACCACACCATATATTTGATCTAGGTGGGTTTGAAGTTGAATTTCCTGATGATTGTTGCGCACTTGGACCTTGTGTTGTTACCAAATAAATTTCCTTCAAAGGTGCTTGTACTGCACTCATAATTTCCTCCTTCAATTTTCCGAGGGATTTCGCAATAATATCTGCTACTTTTGCTTCATCAAGAGGAGATTGAGGTTGAGGCATAGAGGGCATTCATGTCTGCATCATATAAGCTAGAATTGAAGTGTATAGATTTAAAGGTACACTTGACAAATTTGAACTTGCAGTTACCGAGGGATTTAAAGGAATGGTGAAGAGCTAACCTATCTTGAAAACCTTGTTGCCTAAATTTTTTGAGAAAAGCCCTTGATAAGGCAACATAGGTTCCTTTATGTTGAGCATCTAGGTTCCCGTACCACCTCGCTGCCTCATTTTTTAATGTTGCAGGGAAGATATGAAGCTTTTTTTCGTCGTCTATTATCTCATTGGCGACACAAGTAACCTCAAATCGTTGCGAATGGGCATTGGGATCTTTGTCCCACGGTCCCCCAAATTGCGTAAAGTCAGCTAATTTGACTGGGTTTCGAGCCATTGTTTCCCTACATAGTGTTCGTAGTCCAAAATCTGAAGTAGAGTCAGACCACACGGGTTCCTTGGATTCTTTGAATAAGGATCTTAATCCAAAGTCATATATGGCTCTTGATTGCTCTCTTTGGAATACGAAACAAAGAACATAATCCCAAATCTGTCACTCGATCTATCCACAAGGGTTCTTTTGGTGCTTTAAATAAGTAGTTTAACCCAAAAATAAATTCTAAATTCGAACTAAATGTAGATTCGTTACTCCCTATAGTGGCATTAGCTTCACTCTCCACGCTCTCATTTTGCGTACTCTTTACCTCAGTAGAACTATCAGTGCTTGAAACCACTCGATCCCACTGGTATGAAGTCGCTTCACTTTCCTTTGATGGTGTTTTATCAAATGAGATGTTACGCTCTAAGGATTCTACGTTTGAGTTCGACACAGCATCTATCCCCAATTTTAGTAATGCATTGACCCTCTCAAGCCGTTCTAATAACCAAGCCTCCTGTCGCGCCGCTCGTTCCCTAGCTCGCTGATCTCTAGCTTCGTTTTGCTGCCTTCGTCTCTATTCTGAATTCATCCACGATTACTAAACTAGCTCTTATTGTCATACTCCAAAATTACACTCGTTTTTTTGAAGCTATAAAATTAGGTTTTCGCTTGTGTGCACGCTTAGAAGGTTCAAAATAGTTGGCAACTCTGGGTCTATTTCCCCATAAGGTAACTTTTCTTCTTGCTCGAGGATTAAGCCTAAGATTTCAGCAACCTCTCTGATGTCTTTTGTGTCAAAAGTAACTTTTAGACCTCTGGATACACGTATCCAGGGCAACACATCATCCTAGACCACTCTTGTAAAGGTTCGGTAAGAGCTGTGATAATACCAATCGAAGTGGTACGATACACTAATTGTATTTATCTCTACTATGTCTATTAGCCCAAAGTGTGCTGCTAGTAGAACTATGGTTTGCGCAGAATCATTATAACCCCAACTCCAAGAGGATAATTGCTCTACGTCCACAGTTAATTTAGGGCCAAAATATTCGCCTCCCTCTACTAATTCTGTGTCCCTTGCCCAATCTAGCACTCTTCTTTGGCACTCTTGGGGCAAATTAGGAAAATAGTCCCTTAGAAAAGAGACTGCATATTCACTCATAAAAAACACATAGGATTTAAATACCCTAGGAAAATTGATCACCCGTTCGAGCGCACTTGACTCCTGGCAGACGCACCCAAAAATGACTGGCCAAAGACCAAGCCACTTTTAACCAGGTTGGCAAGCCAACTCCTAAGAGTTGTTGCACTAAATAGGTGATTATTACTACTAAATACTAATTTCGTTTAGCCTTCCATTATTTTTACGACGTTTTTTTGTAATAGTCCAACTAGAGATATCTAAACTCTAGTAAACATACTTAATCTCACACTTCATTTCTTTTAAACTTTTACAGCTAAGTCTTTATATTGGGCACTAAAACACTAAACCTAGGATAACTACAGTTTTCCTCCATCTTTCAGGAGCGGCTCCTCATAAATTTCTCATGCCATACTAGTGGCGGTTTATCGAGGAAGTTTTGATGTTTGACTTTAAGAATTTTGTTTCAAGGTATAGATCTCTTGAATCTATACAAATATCTCCATTTAAATTCATTTTTATATTTCTCTTCTCCCACTGATTAAAATTAATTCTTTTTATTTATTTAAGTGATAGCAAACATTCAAAACACATTTTCTAACGTACCATAAACCCATAATTTTAATTCCTTATAACGTTTCCCCTCTCCGTATTGCAATTCATCGTTGTTTTTTAGTGTTTAGATAATTAGTTAGTTTTGCGAGAATAACGTCCTTTCTTTCTTCTTCTTCACTAAATACCAATCAGGATAAAAATAGATACTCTCTACACTCCAACGTAAACACATACATAGTTCATTTTAAATCCCCATATTTCCCTTTAATTTATCACGTAGTCTTAGTAGCCCTCCACTCATAATTCTTGCAATCAGCCGATAATCATTTTTCAATTCGAACAAAATATAGATCCTAAATATGGATGTTGAGGCTTTCCCTCATGCCATCAAAATAATTATCTTATTAAGTTTCTAATATTTGTAATTTAAATTTAAGGTTATAATTTTCTTATCATCAGCAAACATCATAAAATACTATTGTATCTCTCATTCTTACCCATCCCTGTGTTATTTAATAGTACATCACGTATTGTTTTATTTACTCAAAATAAAAACACCATGTTTATATGAAAATTTTTATTTTAGTAGAATATAATTAAACTGTTGTTTACTTTCGTTTTAAAGCTTACAAAACTTCATTAGAAATCAAGAATTGTCTTTTTAGCCTTTCATGTAAAGATCCATATTTTTATTGATAGATAACACATTTTATTTAAATGTAAACTATTATTTTTCTTTAAAAATAATATTTTTTAAAATTTATATTATGAAAAAATTTCAATAAATTCCTAAAGACATAACCTTTATAAAAAAAATATCATAAGTCAGATTGGATCAACTAGAAATTTTATAAAAATTCATATATGTCAATTTTGAACTATTTTAGAGCATTTTTGAGTGGGTACATTGAAGCTCTAATTTGATGTTTGATGTTGGGGGAAAAGCATAGTGATGATCTTCAATGACAAGCATTGGCTTCAATTTTCCTCTCTCACTCTTGTTAATTTAATTTTTTCTCTTTGATCAATTTCTTGGCTGTGTTAGTGTTTTGCAAACCTCCTTCCTCTCCTCTCCATGGCACACAGCAAGAGGACGTTTCCTCTCTTTATAATTTGTTCCACAACCTCATTCGTAGCACCTCCTACTCCGGCGAGAGAAAGCCTCTCCAACGTCTTCATTGATGATAGAGAGGAGATGAGCACTATGGGATCCAACATGATGTAGAACCATCAAGTATGAGTCATTCCAAGGTATCTCCTCTCTAATATCACAACCTCATTGACGAATCTCTCTCTTCCTGGAATAGCAGGTGTGCTTACAAATCAAGTGGTGGGATTGGCAAATCCAAATGAGCAGCTAGCACTGGCAAAGTGTGGGCAAATCATTGATGATCACATGCGTTCACTTCATGATGTCGCAGCTTCACAATTTGCGTCCCCACGGAGCCTTGCAGTCACTAACAGTGCAAGATGAATGGAAATGAAAAAAATCCCCTAATGCAGCACATCGGCATGCGCTGAGAGGCATTATGGGTCACAAACCTTCGACAACCAATCATGCTTCACCATGGACTTCACCAGAATCGAGGTGCCATTGGGATAGGCCTATCGATGTTTTGTCGCTGATTCCCTCCTGAGTAACCTCTCTCTCTCTCTCTTTGTCAAGTGAGAGAAGAGATGGTGCTGGCCTTCATCTTCCTCATACCAGGCACGCAGAGTGCTACTATCATGACAAGAAGGAGCACAAACCGTTGCATATTCATAGCTGGATGGCAGAAAAAATTCAATGCCTGGGGTGCTTGGCAAGCGCTATATCCGTAGACCGATTAGCCCAAGTTCTTGTAGAACAGGTTAAACACATGCAGGAATTAACCCCAGATCTTCTCCACATTCGTCGTCATCAGCAGGCACCGTTCGAAATCTAAGGCCCCCCTCTTCTTCTTCACGATCGTTTTTTTTAACGGCCTCTTTCTTCTTCTAATTTTCTTTTTCTTCTTCCTTAATCATTTCCATAGCCCAATTTTGCGACCCTTGGCACCACATAAAGGGCATTTACATTCATTAATGTGGTGTCCCTTTTAGCCCCTAACACCTGGCACACATGAGGGACCAATTGTTTACAATTGAGAACCCACTTACACCCTTGATTGAAGTCAAATGCCTTATCGGGGAATTACATTTTGGAATGATGAACATCAAACATAAAAATCTTGCTTTGGCATTAATTCACCAAAAGACTCCTCCATAAGCTTGTCCAAGATCGTGTCTTACAGGCTCCATGTCTATAGGTAGTAAATCCGGTCTTCTCTTTGCCTGGTATGCCCCCTTTGGATCACTTCATCCTTGTAGAAGTCATCCTCTTGAATCTGATATTCAACACCTCCCCAAAGAAATCTCCATAATAATCACCAATGATCTAATGACTGCCCCTTGATCACCACTGCAGTATTACTGTAGACAATAATCACAATCATGATGCTGTGTATTCTTCATAAAGAATTTAATACTTAGGAGGTAGGAGGTAGCATAACTAGTGAGATCCCCCATCCCTTAGATTAATACTAAGATATCCTATCAACCTGTCAAGACCTTGCAAAGTCTAAAATTCCCCCGAAAACTCCTAATTTATAACAAGGTCGTATCTCCTCTAAGTGATAATAATCCCTACAAGAAAATTTTAAACAGTCATAGCTGAGATTCACTAAGTAAACCTATTAGATTTTGTCTAAAACTCCACCTTCCTCTCGTACAAGAACTTCCTTGTACCAACATCTCCTGGCTAGACTGCAAGAACGCGGCCTCCAAAGACAGCAACTACCAACACCGCATCTGTAGTAAATTAATGTAAAAAGATGGTAGTAGGGTGTCACTTATATACAAATTTGCCAAAAAATTGTTGCAATAGATGGCATGTTTTTAGGTGTTGTTGTAATATTCCCACTCGTGAATATTGACTTCCCGCACACTGCGTAAACCGCGTGCAAAGGTTATCTTTCATACTGGAATTGCCGGCAGTGTAATCTGTAACCTGCACACGAGAAATCGAGACCTCCGCATTGGCAAAGCAAGCCCGAGGGTTCAAATCCGCAAAGCACACGTAAACACCCTCTTGGGAGGAGGTCAAGAGGATAATGTTGGGATAAAATTGTTGCAATTATTTTTTTAAAAAAAATAATATTTACCTTCCCCCAGTCGATGCGTGGCTAAGGGAAGGGGATGGGCTATTATGGCAATTTAAGAGGTGGAGGGGAAGAGGCCATGCAAGGGGCCACGTAGGGGGAAGGTCCTCCCTCCCCTCACCTATATAACCAGGGGGGAGTCGTGGAGCAGGGGGAAAAAAAAAAAGAAGGAAAGGCTGCGTGGAGAAAAGGAGTTAGGCTACCATAGCTGTTGCCGTGCAATATGAGGGTCGCCGCCTGTCAAGAAGAAGCGCCATGACGTCATGCTACAGCCGTTGGAAGACGCCACCTTGCCGTGTTCTGCCATGCCAGACCTGCCGACCTGCTGCTGCCATTGCAACTCTACTGCCGCCGCTGCAGCATTGTTGACGCTGGGCTCCATGTTGCCTCCATCAAGACAATTATCATTTCATCATCATCTCTCCACCTTATTATTACCCCCCTCCCTCTTCCACGTCGATTCTGATTATAGTTAGAAGCTTCTTTTAGAAAGGCTTCCATAAGCCCCATTTCCACAAGCCCTCCCGAAAGCCCAAAATCCCACAAGCCCCGGTATTTTCAAATATCCACATTCGGTGGAGGAATCTCCGACGTATGAGGGAGAAGGCACATCTTGAGGCTGTTCGAAGACAAGTACAATCAAGGGTAACCCACGGTGTTCAAGTCCTCAACGATGGCTCCCAAGAAGTCGCAAGATGCACCTATGGAAGGTTCCTCCCCGAGCCCACAAGTCCAGGTTTTTTTTCGAGTTTATTCTCACATAAAGAAATGTTTAGGCACACTTAATTCCATAAGGGAGAATGCATTTTACGCTTATTTTTAATGCATGGGGCAGCGATAAAAATACATTTGATAAATTATCTCTTTAAACATTAGACAAGGTTGATGCATGTCATGAAATTGGAACGGTTGCATTTCCAGAGTTGTCTGCCTTAGAAGACTAGCTGCATGTTGCTATTTTGGTGCATTTTCAAAGTAATGAGTCTAAACATATATTACTTAGGGCAAAGAAATGAAATTGATAAGTGCATTTTTTTACTAGACATGGTAGGAATAAGCGTGTGTCGTATTTTAGGAAACATCTTCCTTGTAATGATTCATGAGGAAAAGTTAACACCCATAAGATGTTATCTGAAAAGAAATAGAAGAGCACAAAAATGATCTTATGGACTTGCAAGTGGCATGTAAAATGGAATAAGTTAACACCAGCTTTAGTTTTGTATGAACTTCATTAACTACATTGTAGCTAGGAGAAAGTTGCGTGTTGCATAGTCGTCATGCAAAAATTTCATTCATCAGGAGCCGCATTTAGGAAAGGTTGCATGGTTCATGAAAGCATGAGATTCTAAAGTGTAGACAACGAGGTTGTAGGCATGATTATTTGATGTAAGTCCTAGTAGGACCTAGGAAAGTTAGTATCCAGATTATCATGCATTTTTACTTTACCAAGGGAAGATAGGGTTATTGTGAACCATGTGATGCGTAGAAGCAATGAATCGCATGTTTACATGTATTGGTGTAGTTGTAACTATTTTTCCTCCTTTAGATCTAGTTTATTATCTCTAGGAAAGGCTCATCCTTGTCGCAAGACAAGTATATTGAGTTGTCTAAATCACCTAACCCACAAGGGATTCATATAGGCATGGTTCAGTCGATATGATAAATATCCCAAGTGCTAACTAGGGTTTAGCGCGATAAGGATTCGACCTAGTTTTACACTTGTTGCCAAGTCAAAACCCTCAAACCCAAAGATCATACCCACATTCACGAAATGTTGAGTCAATTGGATGCTCATGCATAAAACGATCTAAGGGTTCTATCCTAAGGATCACTCGTTTAAATGATGAAACTCCGATTGAGTTGGAAATTCCTAGGACCGTGGCCTAATATAATTAGTAATGGGTTGGGTAAGAAGACACCCTAAACCCTGCTTCTCGGCTGGAGGTAATTCCGTGACCAGAAAACGCCACTCAATGGGTGAAATGATCCTGTGGAATAGTTGCAACACATGTGCAAAAAGTTGCAACATTGCATAGCCTTGTGATTTGTTCACAAGAGAGTTTTGCCATTTCTTGAAATGAGGTTGGCAAGTTATTGCGCAAATTTAACTTACAAGAGGATGAGTAATCATCCTGTTACATCACCTTTCTTGGGGAATAATTGCCAAGAAAAAGGGGAGCTAGGTATTTGCCTGAAAGCAAATGACCAATCAATAAATTGAAGCGACATGGTCGCCAGGATTTACTATTAATAAAACCTAAGGTATTGGTTAAGTTGGGTTAACAGGGTATGGCCCTAACCCAAGGACAAAAGGGTGAACAAACAAACCCTTGGGGATCTTGCCAAGTCGCAATTGATCCCAGATCGAATGCTGGATGCATTCGGAGAGAAAGATTCACTCCTTAACAGTTCGCCAAATAAACGACCACTGAAATTGATTGTGCTTGTAATAGTTTAGAAAGCATTGTTTGCATTGTTTGCTCAAGGAACTAAAGGATGAAAAGATAGCTAAATGCTTCAGGTTGAAGGCCTGAAGGGAGAGGCAGCTTCAGTTACCCCCGACTGCCTGCCTGACCCTAACCAAGGGGGTTGTTGACCGCACCGGGAACGTGGACCGAACCCGCCGTGAGAGGTCTCTCCGTTGAGTTCTACTTGGAGCAGGAGGACGCTTGGGTGCCAGGGGGGGCTCTGGCCGTAAATCCCTCGCCTTCCGGGTCCTGCACAAGAGGCTAACGTGACTCGGGATTGGATCTCCAGGCCCGCATACTAGTCTACGGGCAGGAGCTTGGATTAGTGATCCCTGGCGGATTACTGGATAGCCTTCGGGCGGATTATGGACAAGCCTACGGGCGGAACTCCTTGTATTTCCAAGATAAAATGATGAAATGATAATAAAGAAGTTGTTTGATAGTGTTTTTCTATGTCACGTGATAAGATTACGTGAAGGAACCAGTGCTTAACAGAGTTAATTAAATAAGCTGATTGTTATATGTCAATTTAATGTGTTAGATAATTACATAACTAAAACAAACTGAGGAAAGTGCGGAGGATGGACCATTGGTCCGTCCTACGGTTGGGTGGTCCCAGTTAGCTGGGAACTTTTCTCAAAAATATCGAAGAACAGCGGGATGATCATCATCATCAAAACGAATAATGAGAACGATGACCTAGAGTTACATCCTACCCAATTTACGTTGTTTTAGGGGAACGGAATGGGACCATGCCTTATGGCACAGAGGTTAAGCCTTGCATCCTTCTCGTTTCCCATTCTCCTTGAACCAAGAGCAGCGTGAATCCGCTTCGGACCTGGCGTTTCTGCGTAAAGTAGTTCGCTTGGGTCTGACGCTAGTTGCTGCTAGCTAATGACCAAACAGGAAAACCCAAATTCAGGTCGATCCTAAGTGGGAATGGCCATGATACTTCCGCTACGAGGCAGACGCGGGAAGACCTAGATCGCAAGTCCCGTAACATTCCATGGGAATGTCGGGCGGAGCTTTCTAGACATCCTTTCCGATGGACTGCTAAGACGTGTCCTGGATGATTCTAGTGGACACGTTACAGTTGGTATCAGAGTAAACTAACAAAAGACTGGTTTTTAAGAAATTTTAATAAGAAGAAGTAAAGAAAATGTTCTGTCCCAAACATTTCCTTACTTTGAATGCTGTCTTCGAGAATTATGAAGCATGGAGCAGGTTCTTAGTGTTTCGAGTCATGTTTATGACCGCGATGCATTCCACAGATTATCGACAAAGGGTTGAGATGATGAACATCCTAGACCGCATTTACAATCCATTGCCTGTGTACATGGAACAGAGATGGATGGGTGTTTCAGGGATCTATTACATAACTGCCTATCGACCTGCGTACCTTCAAATTAACTTGAAGAGAATCAAGTGGATGGAGGATTTGAAGATCGTGAAGCTGTTCGTCTTTGTTGAGGCTCACGTAAACGCAACCCTACAGGTCGGAGGTCGAAGGGTTAACCAGAATAAGTATGTGTACAGGGAAGTGATTCAAAGAATCCCTACCGACCGAATCAAGGTTTTGGGGCGTCATGAGAAGAATGGATATCGAAGGAAAAGATATCCTAATCTTCCAATGAACTATCGATTCCTGAAAATCGATGACCCCAATCCGTATTACTACTCAGTTCCTGTAGCTGAATGCAACAACATCTTATTCTCCTCGAATTAGGTATTAACTTGTTCCATCGCCCCAAGAAATAATTGTACCTCGAAAGGGCTATGCTGATATGAATGGAATAAAACTTTTTTTTTTCAACGATTGTCTTGACTATGAATATTGATAAAGAAGTAAAGTGATTTGGTCACTTGGCTAAAGGAATATGCGGACATAGTTTCTGAAGAGTTAACAAAACTCCCACTTCAAAGAGAAGTAGATCATGAGATCAAGCTAGTAATAGGAGCTGCGCCAATTGCGAAGAGACCCTATAGAATGTCTATACCGGAAGCAATTGAGATGAAAGAAACAACTCAAGCAACTGCTAGATCAGGGCTACATCCGCCGTCCTAGCAATTCACCTTAGGAAGCACCAGTACTGTTCCAGAAAAGAAAAGATGGAACACTTCAACTATGTATTGATTACAGGGGGTTGAATCAATCAACAATCAAGAACAAATATCATATTCCTAGAATTGATGAACTTCTTGATCGTCTTTAGGGTGTGAAGATCTTCTCCAAGGTCTGGTTACTATCAGATAAGGATCAAGGAAGAAGATGTCCCAAAGACGGCCTTCAACACAAGATATGGATACTTTGAGTTCCTAGTTATGTCATTCGAGCTTACGAATGCGCCTGCCACCCTCAATAGGTTAATGCAGGATATTTTTAGTCCATATCTTGATAACTTTGTGCTCGTCTTCTTTGACGACACTCTATTCCAAACAGGAAGGAGATCATGAATCCCAACTTCGGATTTTCCTTGAGACAAGGAGGTCACACAAGCTGTATGCTAAGATGACGGAATTGTACATTCCTCAAACATCAGATTGATCATCTAGAATTCATCATATCGATAGAAGGAATCTTAGTGGAGCCGGCCTAAGTCGGAAATGTTCTAGCATGGCCAAATACCAGCAACTGTCAAAGAAATATGCAGTTTTCTTGGATTGACAAGATGGTATAAGGTCTTCATAAAAAAAAACTATGCTTTGATTGCAACACCTTTGACAGACTTACTGAAAAAGCAAACAGCCGAACAAACTAGCTTTGATAGGTTGAAGCAAAGTTTGGTATCAGCACTGATCCTAAAACTTCTAATTCATAGTGAGGAGTTCGAGGTAGTAACTGATGCCAGCACGCTTGCCTTAGGATATGTGCTCATGCAAGAAGGTCATCCAGTAGCATACTCTTCAAGGAAATTGAAAAGCCATGAGAAGGATTATGCTACCCATGATCTTAACTTTAGTTGTCAAGCTTTGGAGACACTACTTGCTGGGTAACAAGTCTACACTAGTGACTGATCATAAAAAGTCTCAAGTGGAACTTTACCTAGAACAAGCTCAACATGAGGCAATGTCAGTGGATTGAAGTGCTGGAGGAGTGTGACCTTAAGATCAAGTACCGACCTGAAAAGGAGAATGTAGTTGCTGATGCACTTAGTCGCAAGGCATTCCTTAACTCATTAATCTCACAAAATCCATCATTAGCTAGATCTCTAGCCACAATGGTGTCCATGCCAAACAACCCCCATACTTGAGCTAACTAGAGAGGAAGGATGCCATGATCTAGCCTATCAAAAGATGCTAAGGGAAATCTCTATCAAGGACCAGGAACAAAAGCTATAGGCCAAAGGTCATGAATTCTCTGTCAATAATAGACATGTCTACTATAGAATGAGAGCATGTATACCAGCAAGCCAGTTACTTAAACAGAAGATATTGTGCGAAGCTCATGATTGACCTTTCTCAGGACATCCTGGCTATGCCAAGGCTCTCAATACAGTTAGGATGAACTACTATTGGAGAGTCGTAAAGGTAGCATTTTCAAATATGTCACTGAGTGTTGTCTTGCCAACGTATCAAAGCCGAATATGTCATGATGCTAGAGAAACTACAACCACTTGATATTCCCCAAATGAAATGGGAATTCATCAGTATGGACTTTGTTGTTGGCCTACCCCAAGTTCAGGGAGGATACAACTCCATCATGGTTATGGTTGACATGCTGACTAAGGTTGTACACCTTATTCCAAGACAAACTATAAAGCCTTAGACATTGCGATATTGTTATCAAGGAGATATTCAAGCTACATGGGCTACCTAGAAGAATCATTAGTGATCGTGATTCTTTCTTCACATCACACTTCTAGAGAGCCATCTTTGAAACCGTTGGGACTCAACTCTATTTTAGCATATCTTACCATCCCCAAATGGATGGCCAAACAGAGCGAGTCAATCAAGTCATCGAGGATATGCTTAGGGCATACTGTTGTCGTGAGCAAAAAAGGTGGATTCAATACTTGACCTTGGTTGAGTTTGCCTACAATGCTTCTTACCAACAAACCATTCAGATGACCCCTTTTAAGCATTGTATGGACATGACTGTCGAAATCCCCTAAACTTCTCAGATCCAACCTTGAGGGTTGAAGCTTCAAGGCAAATGTTGGAAGAGATGGATGACCAAGTAAAGTCAATAAGATAGGACATCCAAGCCGCCAAGGATAGACAAAAGGCATATGCAGATTCAAAGCGTCAAGGTAGAACCTCCGAGGAAGGAGACATGGTCTTCAATTGTGTACGCCCAAAGAAGAGTTCCCTATCCTTAGAAGCTTGCAGAAAGCTAAGTCCAAGGTATTATGGACCATACAAGATCCTCAAGTGCTTAAGACCTAATGCGTATAGACTACAACTCCCTGAGAACCTAAAGGTTCATAATGTATTCCATATCAGCCTACTGAAGAAGTATATACCTAACCCTAATCATGTACTTGATGACCAACAAATTGTAATGCCTAGTCAAGGAGTCCTTGAACTAAGACCGGATAAGATTTTAGATGTTAGGGAGAGACAGTTAAGATCTAGAACCTTGAAAGAATGCCTCGTCCAGTGGAAAGATTATCCCGAAGAGGATGCTACCTGGATAGATGAAAGCTCTCTCAACCATCAATATCCCTAGTTCATCTCGAGATGAGGACATCTCGATTCCTCCAAGGGGGAGAGAATGTAATATTCCCACTCGTGAATATTGACTTCCCGCACACTGCGTAAACCTCGTGCAAAGGTTATCTTTCATATTGGAATTGCCGGCAGTGTAATCTGTAACCTGCACGCGAGAAATCGAGACCTCCGCATTGGCAAAGCAAACCCGAGGGTTCAAATCCGCAAAGCACACGTAAACACCCTCTTGGGAGGAGGTCAAGAGGATAATGTTGGGATAAAATTGTTGCAATTTATTTATTTTTTTAAAAAAATAATATTTACCTTCCCCCAGTCGATGCGTGGCTAAGGGAAGGGGATGGGCTATTATGGCAATTTAAGAGGTGGAGGGGAAGAGGCCATGCGAGGGGCCACGTAGGGGGGAGGTCCTCCCTCCCCTCACCTATATAACCAGGGGGGAGTCGTGGAGCAGGGGGGAAAAAAAAAAAAGAAGGAAAGGCTGTGTGGAGGAAAGGAGTTAGGCTACCATAGCTGTTGCCGTGCAACATGAGGGTCGCCGCCTGTCAAGAAGAAGCACCATGATGTCATGCTACAGCCGTTGGAAGACGCCACCTTGCCGTGTTCCGCCATGCCAGACCTACCGACCTGCTGCTGCCATTGCAACTCTACTGCCGCCGTTGCAGCATTGTTGACGTTGGGCTCCATGTTGCCTCCATCAAGACAATTATCATTTCATCATCATCTCTCCACCTTATTATTACCCCCCTCCCTCTTCCACGTCGATTCTGATTATAGTTAGAAGCTTCTTTTAGGAAGGCTTCCATAAGCCCCATTTCCACAAGCCCTCCCGAAAGCCCAAAATCCCACAAGCCCCGGTATTTTCAAATATCCACATTCGGTGGAGGGATCTCCGACGTATGAGGGAGAAGGCACATCTTGAGGCTGTTCGAAGACAAGTACAATCGAGGGTAACCCACCGTGTTCAAGTCCTCAACGATGGCTCCCAAGAAGTCGCAAGATGTACCTATGGAAGGTTCCTCCCCGAGTCCACAAGTCCAGGTTTTTTTTCGAGTTTATTCTCACATAAAGAAATGTTTAGGCACGCTTAATTCCATAAGGGAGAATGCATTTTACGCTTATTTTTAATGCATGTGGCAGTGATAAAAATACATTTGATAAATTATCTCTTTAAACATCAGACAAGGTTGATGCATGTCATGAAATTGGAACGGTTGCATTTCCAGAGTTGTCCGCCTTAGAAGACTAGCTGCATGTTGCTATTTTGGTGCATTTTCAAAGTAATGAGTCTAAACATATATTACTTAGGGCAAAGAAATGAAATTGATAAGTGCATTTTTTTACTAGACATGGTAGGAATAAGCGTGTGTCGCATTTTAGGCAACATCTTCCTTGTAATGATTCATGAGGAAAAGTTAACACCCATAAGATGTTATCCGAAAAGAAATAGAAGAGCACGAAAATGATCTTATGGACTTGCAAGTGGCATGTAAAATGGAATAAGTTAACACCAGCTTTAGTTTTGTATGAACTTCATTAACTACATTGTAGCTAGGAGAAAGTTGCGTGTTGCATAGTCGTCATGCAAAAATTTCATTCATCAGGAGCCGCATTTAGGAAAGGTTGCATGGTTCATCAAAGCATGAGATTCTAAAGTGTAGACAACGAGGTTGTAGGCATGATTATTTGATGTAAGTCCTAGTAGGACCTAGGAAAGTTAGTATCCAGATTATCATGCATTTTTACTTTACCAAGGGAAGATAGGGTTATTGTGAACCATGTGATGCGTAGAAGCAATGAATCGCATGTTTACATGTATTGATGTAGTTGTAACTATTTTTCCTCCTTTAGATCTAGTTTATTATCTCTAGGAAAGGCTCATCCTTGTCGCAAGACAAGTATATTGAGTTGTCTAAAGCACCTAACCCACAAGGGATTCATATAGGCATGGTTCAGTCGATATGATAAATATCCCAAGTGCTAACTAGGGTTTAGCGCGATAAGGATTCGACCTAGTTTTACACTTGTTGCCAAGTCAAAACCCTCAAACCAAAAGATCATACCCACATTCACGAAATGTTGAGTCAATTGGATGCTCATGCATAAAACGATCTAAGGGTTCTATCCTAAGGATCACTCGTTTAAATGATGAAACTCCGATTGAGTTGGAAATTCCTAGGACCGTGGCCTAATATAATTAGTAATGGGTTGGGTAAGAAGACACCCTAAATCCTGCTTCTCGGCTGGAGGTAATTCCGTGACCAGAAAACGCCACTCAATGGGTGAAATGATCCCGTGGAATAGTTGCAACACATGTGCAAAAAGTTGCAACATTGCATAGACTTGTGATTTTTTCACAAGAGAGTTTTGCCATTTCTTGAAATGAGGTTGGCAAGTTATTGCGCAAATTTAACTTACAAGAGGATGAGTAATCATCCTGTTACATCACCTTTCTTGGGGAATAATTGCCAAGAAAAAGGGGAGCTAGGTATTTGCCTGAAAGCAAATGACCAATCAATAAATTGAAGCGACATGGTCGCCAGGATTTACTATTAATAAAACCTAAGGTATTGGTTAAGTTGGGTTAACAGGGTATGGCCCTAACCCAAGGACAAAAGGGTGAACAAACAAACCCTTGGGGATCTTGCCAAGTCGCAATTGATCCCAGATCGAATGCTGGATGCATTCGGAGAGAAAGATCCACTCCTTAATAGTTGGCCAAATAAACGACCACTGAAATTGATTGTGCTTGTAATAGTTTAGAAAGCACTGTTTGCATTGTTTGCTCAAGGAACTAAAGGATGAAAAGATAGCTAAATGCTTCAGGTTGAAGGCCTGAAGGGAGAGGCAGCTTCAGTTACCCCCGACTACCTGCCTGACCCTAACCAAGGGGGTTGTTGACCGCGCCGGGAACGTGGACCGAACCCGCCGTGAGAGGTCTCTCCGTTGAGTTCTACTTGGAGCAGGAGGACGCTTGGGTGCCAGGGGGGGATCTGGCCGTAAATCCCTCGCCTTCCGGGTCCTGCACAAGAGGCTAACGTGACTCGGGATTGGATCTCGAGGCCCGCATACTAGTCTACGGGCAGAAGCTTAGATTAGTGATCCCTGGCGGATTACTGGATAGCCTTCGGGCGGATTATGGACAAGCCTACGGGCGGAACTCCTTGTATTTCGAAGATAAAATGATGAAATGATAATAAAGAAGTTGTTTGATAGTGTTTTTCTATGTCACGTGATAAGATTACGTGAAGGAACCAGTGCTTAACAGAGTTAATTAAAGAAGCTGATTGTTGTATGTCAATTTAATGTGTTAGATAATTACATAACTAAAACAAACTGAGGAAAGTGCGGAGGATGGACCATGGGTCCGTCCTACGGTTGGGTGGTCCCGGTTAGCTGGGAACTTTTCTCAAAAATCTCGAAGAACAGCGGGATGATCATCATCATCAAAACGAATAATGAGAACGATGACCTAGAGTTACATCCTACCCAATTTACGTTGTTTTAGGGGAACGGAATGGGACCATGCCTTATGGCACAGAGGTTAAGCCTTGCATCCTTCTCGTTTCCCATTCTCCTTGAACCAAGAGCAGCGTGAATCCGCTTCGGACCTGGCGTTTCTGCGTAAAGTAGTTCGCTTGGGTCTGACGCTAGTTGCTGCTAGCTAATGACCAAACAGGAAAACCCAAATTCAGGTCGATCCTAAGTGGGAACGGCCATGATACTTCCGCTACGAGGCAGACGCGGGAAGACCTAGATCGCAAGTCCCGTAACATTCCATGGGAATGTCGGGCGGAGCTTTCTAGACATCCTTTCCGATGGACTGCTAAGACGTGTCCTGGATGATTCTAGTGGACACGTTACAGTTGGTATCAGAGTAAACTAACAAAAGACTGGTTTTTAAGAAATTTTAATAAGAAGAAGTAAAGAAAATGTTCTGTCCCAAACATTTCCCTACTTTGAATGCTGTCTTCGAGAATTATGAAGCATGGAGCAGGTTCTTAGTGTTTCGAGTCATGTTTATGACCGCGATGCATTCCACAGATTATCGACAAAGGGTTGAGATGATGAACATCCTAGACCGCATTTACAATCCATTGCCTGTGTACATGGAACAGAGATGGATGGGTGTTTCAGGGATCTATTACATAACTGCCTATCGACCTGCGTACCTTCAAATTAACTTGAAGAGAATCAAGTGGATGGAGGATTTGAAGATCGTGAAGCTGTTCGTCTTTGTTGAGGCTCACGTAAACGCGACCCTACAGGTCGGAGGTCGAAGGGTTAACCAGAATAAGTATGTGTACAGGGAAGTGATTCAAAGAATCCCTACCGACCGAATCAAGGTTTTGGGGCGTCATGAGAAGAATGGATATCGAAGGAAAAGATATCCTAATCTTCCAATGAACTATCGATTCCTGAAAATCGATGACCCCAATCCGTATTACTACTCAGTTCCTGTAGCTGAATGCAACAACATCTTATTCTCCTCGAATTAGGTATTAACTTGTTCCATCGCCCCAAGAAATAATTGTACCTCGAAAGGGCTATGCTGATATGAATGGAATAAAACTTTTTTTTTTCAACGATTGTCTTGACTATGAATATTGATAAAGAAGTAAAGTGATTTGGTCACTTGGCTAAAGGAATATGCGGACGTAGTTTCTGAAGAGTTAACAAAACTCCCACTTCAAAGAGAAGTAGATCATGAGATCAAGCTAGTAATAGGAGCTGCGCCAATTGCGAAGAGACCCTATAGAATGTCTATACCGGAAGCAATTGAGATGAAAGAAACAACTCAAGCAACTGCTAGATCAGGGCTACATCCGCCGTCCTAGCAGTTCACCTTAGGAAGCACCAGTACTGTTCCAGAAAAGAAAAGATGGAACACTTCAACTATGTATTGATTACAGG
This sequence comes from Lygodium microphyllum, assembly GCF_053477565.2. NCBI lineage: Eukaryota > Viridiplantae > Streptophyta > Polypodiopsida > Schizaeales > Lygodiaceae > Lygodium > Lygodium microphyllum. The sequence continues at coordinate 31,960,018 of NC_141143.1, read as the reverse complement.
GGGTTGAATCAATCAACAATCAAGAACAAATATCATATTCCTAGAATTGATGAACTTCTTGATCGTCTTTAGGGTGTGAAGATCTTCTCCAAGGTCTGGTTACTATCAGATAAGGATCAAGGAAGAAGATGTCCCAAAGACGGCCTTCAACACAAGATATGGATACTTTGAGTTCCTAGTTATGTCATTCGAGCTTACGAATGCGCCTGCCACCCTCAATAGGTTAATGCAGGATATTTTTAGTCCATATCTTGATAACTTTGTGCTCGTCTTCTTTGACGACACTCTATTCCAAACAGGAAGGAGATCATGAATCCCAACTTCGGATTTTCCTTGAGACAAGGAGGTCACACAAGCTGTATGCTAAGATGACGGAATTGTACATTCCTCAAACATCAGATTGATCATCTAGAATTCATCATATCGATAGAAGGAATCTTAGTGGAGCCGGCCTAAGTCGGAAATGTTCTAGCATGGCCAAATACCAGCAACTGTCAAAGAAATACGCAGTTTTCTTGGATTGACAAGATGGTATAAGGTCTTCATTAAAAAAAACTATGCTTTGATTGCAACACCTTTGACAGACTTACTGAAAAAGCAAACAGCCGAACAAACTAGCTTTGATAGGTTGAAGCAAAGTTTGGTATCAGCACTGATCCTAAAACTTCTAATTCATAGTAAGGAGTTCGAGGTAGTAACTGATGCCAGCACGCTTGCCTTAGGATATGTGCTCATGCAAGAAGGTCATCCAGTAGCATACTCTTCAAGGAAATTGAAAAGCCATGAGAAGGATTATGCTACCCATGATCTTAACTTTAGTTGTCAAGCTTTGGAGACACTACTTGCTGGGTAACAAGTCTACACTAGTGACTGATCATAAAAAGTCTCAAGTGGAACTTTACCTAGAACAAGCTCAACATGAGGCAATGTCAGTGGATTGAAGTGCTGGAGGAGTGTGACCTTAAGATCAAGTACCGACCTGAAAAGGAGAATGTAGTTGCTGATGCACTTAGTCGCAAGGCATTCCTTAACTCATTAATCTCACAAAATCCATCATTAGCTAGATCTCTAGCCACAATGGTGTCCATGCCAAACAACCCCCATACTTGAGCTAACTAGAGAGGAAGGATGCCATGATCTAGCCTATCAAAAGATGCTAAGGGAAATCTCTATCAAGGACCAGGAACAAAAGCTATAGGCCAAAGGTCATGAATTCTCTGTCAATAATAGACATGTCTACTATAGAATGAGAGCATGTATACCAGCAAGCCAGTTACTTAAACAGAAGATATTGTGCGAAGCTCATGATTGACCTTTCTCAGGACATCCTGGCTATGCCAAGGCTCTCAATACAGTTAGGATGAACTACTATTGGAGAGTCGTAAAGGTAGCATTTTCAAATATGTCACTGAGTGTTGTCTTGCCAACGTATCAAAGCCGAATATGTCATGATGCTAGAGAAACTACAACCACTTGATATTCCCCAAATGAAATGGGAATTCATCAGTATGGACTTTGTTGTTGGCCTACCCCAAGTTCAGGGAGGATACAACTCCATCATGGTTATGGTTGACATGCTGACTAAGGTTGTACACCTTATTCCAAGACAAACTATAAAGCCTTAGACATTGCGATATTGTTATCAAGGAGATATTCAAGCTACATGGGCTACCTAGAAGAATCATTAGTGATCGTGATTCTTTCTTCACATCACACTTCTAGAGAGCCATCTTTGAAACCGTTGGGACTCAACTCTATTTTAGCATATCTTACCATCCCCAAATGGATGGCCAAACAGAGCGAGTCAATCAAGTCATCGAGGATATGCTTAGGGCATACTGTTGTCGTGAGCAAAAAAGGTGGATTCAATACTTGACCTTGGTTGAGTTTGCCTACAATGCTTCTTACCAACAAACCATTCAGATGACCCCTTTTAAGCATTGTATGGACATGACTGTCGAAATCCCCTAAACTTCTCAGATCCAACCTTGAGGGTTGAAGCTTCAAGGCAAATGTTGGAAGAGATGGATGACCAAGTAAAGTCAATAAGATAGGACATCCAAGCCGCCAAGGATAGACAAAAGGCATATGCAGATTCAAAGCGTCAAGGTAGAACCTCCGAGGAAGGAGACATGGTCTTCAATTGTGTACGCCCAAAGAAGAGTTCCCTATCCTTAGAAGCTTGCAGAAAGCTAAGTCCAAGGTATTATGGACCATACAAGATCCTCAAGTGCTTAAGACCTAATGCGTATAGACTACAACTCCCTGAGAACCTAAAGGTTCATAATGTATTCCATATCAGCCTACTGAAGAAGTATATACCTAACCCTAATCATGTACTTGATGACCAACAAATTGTAATGCCTAGTCAAGGAGTCCTTGAACTAAGACCGGATAAGATTTTAGATGTTAGGGAGAGACAGTTAAGATCTAGAACCTTGAAAGAATGCCTCGTCCAGTGGAAAGATTATCCCGAAGAGGATGCTACCTGGATAGATGAAAGCTCTCTCAACCATCAATATCCCTAGTTCATCTCGAGATGAGGACATCTCGATTCCTCCAAGGGGGAGAGAATGTAATATTCCCACTCGTGAATATTGACTTCCCGCACACTGCGTAAACCTCGTGCAAAGGTTATCTTTCATATTGGAATTGCCGGCAGTGTAATCTGTAACCTGCACGCGAGAAATCGAGACCTCCGCATTGGCAAAGCAAGCCCGAGGGTTCAAATCCGCAAAGCACACGTAAACACGCTCTTGGGAGGAGGTCAAGAGGATAATGTTGGGATAAAATTGTTGCAATTTATTTATTTTTTTAAAAAAATAATATTTACCTTCCCCCAGTCGATGCGTGGCTAAGGGAAGGGGATGGGCTATTATGGCAATTTAAGAGGTGGAGGGGAAGAGGCCATGCGAGGGGCCACGTAGGGGGGAGGTCCTCCCTCCCCTCACCTATATAACCAGGGGGGAGTCGTGGAGCAGGGGGAAAAAAAAAAAAAGAAGGAAAGGCTGTGTGGAGGAAAGGAGTTAGGCTACCATAGATGTTGCCGTGCAACATGAGGGTCGCCGCCTGTCAAGAAGAAGCACCATGATGTCATGCTACAGCCGTTGGAAGACGCCACCTTGCCGTGTTCCGCCATGCCAGACCTACCGACCTGTTGCTGCCATTGCAACTCTATTGCCGCCGTTGCAGCATTGTTGACGTTGGGCTCCATGTTGCCTCCATCAAGACAATTATCATTTCATCATCATCTCTCCACCTTATTATTACCCCCCTCCCTCTTCCACGTCGATTCTGATTATAGTTAGAAGCTTCTTTTAGGAAGGCTTCCATAAGCCCCATTTCCACAAGCCCTCCCGAAAGCCCAAAATCCCACAAGCCCCGGTATTTTCAAATATCCACATTCGGTGGAGGGATCTCCGACGTATGAGGGAGAAGGCACATCTTGAGGCTGTTCGAAGACAAGTACAATCGAGGGTAACCCACAGTGTTCAAGTCCTCAACGATGGCTCCCAAGAAGTCGCAAGATGTACCTATGGAAGGTTCCTCCCCGAGTCCACAAGTCCAGGTTTTTTTTCGAGTTTATTCTCACATAAAGAAATGTTTAGGCACGCTTAATTCCATAAGGGAGAATGCATTTTACGCTTATTTTTAATGCATGTGGCAGTGATAAAAATACATTTGATAAATTATCTCTTTAAACATCAGACAAGGTTGATGCATGTCATGAAATTGGAACGGTTGCATTTCCAGAGTTGTCCGCCTTAGAAGACTAGCTGCATGTTGCTATTTTGGTGCATTTTCAAAGTAATGAGTCTAAACATATATTACTTAGGGCAAAGAAATGAAATTGATAAGTGCATTTTTTTACTAGACATGGTAGGAATAAGCGTGTGTCGCATTTTAGGCAACATCTTCCTTGTAATGATTCATGAGGAAAAGTTAACACCCATAAGATGTTATCCGAAAAGAAATAGAAGAGCACGAAAATGATCTTATGGACTTGCAAGTGGCATGTAAAATGGAATAAGTTAACACCAGCTTTAGTTTTGTATGAACTTCATTAACTACATTGTAGCTAGGAGAAAGTTGCGTGTTGCATAGTCGTCATGCAAAAATTTCATTCATCAGGAGCCGCATTTAGGAAAGGTTGCATGGTTCATCAAAGCATGAGATTCTAAAGTGTAGACAACGAGGTTGTAGGCATGATTATTTGATGTAAGTCCTAGTAGGACCTAGGAAAGTTAGTATCCAGATTATCATGCATTTTTACTTTACCAAGGGAAGATAGGGTTATTGTGAACCATGTGATGCGTAGAAGCAATGAATCGCATGTTTACATGTATTGATGTAGTTGTAACTATTTTTCCTCCTTTAGATCTAGTTTATTATCTCTAGGAAAGGCTCATCCTTGTCGCAAGACAAGTATATTGAGTTGTCTAAAGCACCTAACCCACAAGGGATTCATATAGGCATGGTTCAGTCGATATGATAAATATCCCAAGTGCTAACTAGGGTTTAGCGCGATAAGGATTCGACCTAGTTTTACACTTGTTGCCAAGTCAAAACCCTCAAACCCAAAGATCATACCCACATTCACGAAATGTTGAGTCAATTGGATGCTCATGCATAAAACGATCTAAGGGTTCTATCCTAAGGATCACTCGTTTAAATGATGAAACTCCGATTGAGTTGGAAATTCCTAGGACCGTGGCCTAATATAATTAGTAATGGGTTGGGTAAGAAGACACCCTAAATCCTGCTTCTCGGCTGGAGGTAATTCCGTGACCAGAAAACGCCACTCAATGGGTGAAATGATCCCGTGGAATAGTTGCAACACATGTGCAAAAAGTTGCAACATTGCATAGACTTGTGATTTTTTCACAAGAGAGTTTTGCCATTTCTTGAAATGAGGTTGGCAAGTTATTGCGCAAATTTAACTTACAAGAGGATGAGTAATCATCCTGTTACATCACCTTTCTTGGGGAATAATTGCCAAGAAAAAGGGGAGCTAGGTATTTGCCTGAAAGCAAATGACCAATCAATAAATTGAAGCGACATGGTCGCCAGGATTTACTATTAATAAAACCTAAGGTATTGGTTAAGTTGGGTTAACAGGGTATGGCCCTAACCCAAGGACAAAAGGGTGAACAAACAAACCCTTGGGGATCTTGCCAAGTCGCAATTGATCCCAGATCGAATGCTGGATGCATTCGGAGAGAAAGATCCACTCCTTAATAGTTGGCCAAATAAACGACCACTGAAATTGATTGTGCTTGTAATAGTTTAGAAAGCACTGTTTGCATTGTTTGCTCAAGGAACTAAAGGATGAAAAGATAGCTAAATGCTTCAGGTTGAAGGCCTGAAGGGAGAGGCAGCTTCAGTTACCCCCGACTACCTGCCTGACCCTAACCAAGGGGGTTGTTGACCGCGCCGGGAACGTGGACCGAACCCGCCGTGAGAGGTCTCTCCGTTGAGTTCTACTTGGAGCAGGAGGACGCTTGGGTGCCAGGGGGGGATCTGGCCGTAAATCCCTCGCCTTCCGAGTCCTGCACAAGAGGCTAACGTGACTCGGGATTGGATCTCGAGGCCCGCATACTAGTCTACGGGCAGAAGCTTAGATTAGTGATCCCTGGCGGATTACTGGATAGCCTTCGGGCGGATTATGGACAAGCCTACGGGCGGAACTCCTTGTATTTCGAAGATAAAATGATGAAATGATAATAAAGAAGTTGTTTGATAGTGTTTTTCTATGTCACGTGATAAGATTACGTGAAGGAACCAGTGCTTAACAGAGTTAATTAAAGAAGCTGATTGTTGTATGTCAATTTAATGTGTTAGATAATTACATAACTAAAACAAACTGAGGAAAGTGCGGAGGATGGACCATGGGTCCGTCCTACGGTTGGGTGGTCCCGGTTAGCTGGGAACTTTTCTCAAAAATATCGAAGAACAGCGGGATGATCATCATCATCAAAACGAATAATGAGAACGATGACCTAGAGTTACATCCTACCCAATTTACGTTGTTTTAGGGGAACGGAATGGGACCATGCCTTATGGCACAGAGGTTAAGCCTTGCATCCTTCTCGTTTCCCATTCTCCTTGAACCAAGAGCAGCGTGAATCCGCTTCGGACCTGGCGTTTCTGCGTAAAGTAGTTCGCTTGGGTCTGACGCTAGTTGCTGCTAGCTAATGACCAAACAGGAAAACCCAAATTCAGGTCGATCCTAAGTGGGAACGGCCATGATACTTCCGCTACGAGGCAGACGCGGGAAGACCTAGATCGCAAGTCCCGTAACATTCCATGGGAATGTCGGGCGGAGCTTTCTAGACATCCTTTCCGATGGACTGCTAAGACGTGTCCTGGATGATTCTAGTGGACACGTTACAGTTGGTATCAGAGTAAACTAACAAAAGACTGGTTTTTAAGAAATTTTAATAAGAAGAAGTAAAGAAAATGTTCTGTCCCAAACATTTCCCTACTTTGAATGCTGTCTTCGAGAATTATGAAGCATGGAGCAGGTTCTTAGTGTTTCGAGTCATGTTTATGACCGCGATGCATTCCACAGATTATCGACAAAGGGTTGAGATGATGAACATCCTAGACCGCATTTACAATCCATTGCCTGTGTACATGGAACAGAGATGGATGGGTGTTTCAGGGATCTATTACATAACTGCCTATCGACCTGCGTACCTTCAAATTAACTTGAAGAGAATCAAGTGGATGGAGGATTTGAAGATCGTGAAGCTGTTCGTCTTTGTTGAGGCTCACGTAAACGCGACCCTACAGGTCGGAGGTCGAAGGGTTAACCAGAATAAGTATGTGTACAGGGAAGTGATTCAAAGAATCCCTACCGACCGAATCAAGGTTTTGGGGCGTCATGAGAAGAATGGATATCGAAGGAAAAGATATCCTAATCTTCCAATGAACTATCGATTCCTGAAAATCGATGACCCCAATCCGTATTACTACTCAGTTCCTGTAGCTGAATGCAACAACATCTTATTCTCCTCGAATTAGGTATTAACTTGTTCCATCGCCCCAAGAAATAATTGTACCTCGAAAGGGCTATGCTGATATGAATGGAATAAAACTTTTTTTTTTCAACGATTGTCTTGACTATGAATATTGATAAAGAAGTAAAGTGATTTGGTCACTTGGCTAAAGGAATATGCGGACGTAGTTTCTGAAGAGTTAACAAAACTCCCACTTCAAAGAGAAGTAGATCATGAGATCAAGCTAGTAATAGGAGCTGCGCCAATTGCGAAGAGACCCTATAGAATGTCTATACCGGAAGCAATTGAGATGAAAGAAACAACTCAAGCAACTGCTAGATCAGGGCTACATCCGCCGTCCTAGCAGTTCACCTTAGGAAGCACCAGTACTGTTCCAGAAAAGAAAAGATGGAACACTTCAACTATGTATTGATTACAGGGGGTTGAATCAATCAACAATCAAGAACAAATATCATATTCCTAGAATTGATGAACTTCTTGATCGTCTTTAGGGTGTGAAGATCTTCTCCAAGGTCTGGTTACTATCAGATAAGGATCAAGGAAGAAGATGTCCCAAAGACGGCCTTCAACACAAGATATGGATACTTTGAGTTCCTAGTTATGTCATTCGAGCTTACGAATGCGCCTGCCACCCTCAATAGGTTAATGCAGGATATTTTTAGTCCATATCTTGATAACTTTGTGCTCGTCTTCTTTGACGACACTCTATTCCAAACAGGAAGGAGATCATGAATCCCAACTTCGGATTTTCCTTGAGACAAGGAGGTCACACAAGCTGTATGCTAAGATGACGGAATTGTACATTCCTCAAACATCAGATTGATCATCTAGAATTCATCATATCGATAGAAGGAATCTTAGTGGAGCCGGCCTAAGTCGGAAATGTTCTAGCATGGCCAAATACCAGCAACTGTCAAAGAAATACGCAGTTTTCTTGGATTGACAAGATGGTATAAGGTCTTCATTAAAAAAAACTATGCTTTGATTGCAACACCTTTGACAGACTTACTGAAAAAGCAAACAGCCGAACAAACTAGCTTTGATAGGTTGAAGCAAAGTTTGGTATCAGCACTGATCCTAAAACTTCTAATTCATAGTAAGGAGTTCGAGGTAGTAACTGATGCCAGCACGCTTGCCTTAGGATATGTGCTCATGCAAGAAGGTCATCCAGTAGCATACTCTTCAAGGAAATTGAAAAGCCATGAGAAGGATTATGCTACCCATGATCTTAACTTTAGTTGTCAAGCTTTGGAGACACTACTTGCTGGGTAACAAGTCTACACTAGTGACTGATCATAAAAAGTCTCAAGTGGAACTTTACCTAGAACAAGCTCAACATGAGGCAATGTCAGTGGATTGAAGTGCTGGAGGAGTGTGACCTTAAGATCAAGTACCGACCTGAAAAGGAGAATGTAGTTGCTGATGCACTTAGTCGCAAGGCATTCCTTAACTCATTAATCTCACAAAATCCATCATTAGCTAGATCTCTAGCCACAATGGTGTCCATGCCAAACAACCCCCATACTTGAGCTAACTAGAGAGGAAGGATGCCATGATCTAGCCTATCAAAAGATGCTAAGGGAAATCTCTATCAAGGACCAGGAACAAAAGCTATAGGCCAAAGGTCATGAATTCTCTGTCAATAATAGACATGTCTACTATAGAATGAGAGCATGTATACCAGCAAGCCAGTTACTTAAACAGAAGATATTGTGCGAAGCTCATGATTGACCTTTCTCAGGACATCCTGGCTATGCCAAGGCTCTCAATACAGTTAGGATAAACTACTATTGGAGAGTCGTAAAGGTAGCATTTTCAAATATGTCACTGAGTGTTGTCTTGCCAACGTATCAAAGCCGAATATGTCATGATGCTAGAGAAACTACAACCACTTGATATTCCCCAAATGAAATGGGAATTCATCAGTATGGACTTTGTTGTTGGCCTACCCCAAGTTCAGGGAGGATACAACTCCATCATGGTTATGGTTGACATGCTGACTAAGGTTGTACACCTTATTCCAAGACAAACTATAAAGCCTTAGACATTGCGATATTGTTATCAAGGAGATATTCAAGCTACATGGGCTACCTAGAAGAATCATTAGTGATCGTGATTCTTTCTTCACATCACACTTCTAGAGAGCCATCTTTGAAACCGTTGGGACTCAACTCTATTTTAGCATATCTTACCATCCCCAAATGGATGGCCAAACAGAGCGAGTCAATCAAGTCATCGAGGATATGCTTAGGGCATACTGTTGTCGTGAGCAAAAAAGGTGGATTCAATACTTGACCTTGGTTGAGTTTGCCTACAATGCTTCTTACCAACAAACCATTCAGATGACCCCTTTTAAGCATTGTATGGACATGACTGTCGAAATCCCCTAAACTTCTCAGATCCAACCTTGAGGGTTGAAGCTTCAAGGCAAATGTTGGAAGAGATGGATGACCAAGTAAAGTCAATAAGATAGGACATCCAAGCCGCCAAGGATAGACAAAAGGCATATGCAGATTCAAAGCGTCAAGGTAGAACCTCCGAGGAAGGAGACATGGTCTTCAATTGTGTACGCCCAAAGAAGAGTTCCCTATCCTTAGAAGCTTGCAGAAAGCTAAGTCCAAGGTATTATGGACCATACAAGATCCTCAAGTGCTTAAGACCTAATGCGTATAGACTACAACTCCCTGAGAACCTAAAGGTTCATAATGTATTCCATATCAGCCTACTGAAGAAGTATATACCTAACCCTAATCATGTACTTGATGACCAACAAATTGTAATGCCTAGTCAAGGAGTCCTTGAACTAAGACCGGATAAGATTTTAGATGTTAGGGAGAGACAGTTAAGATCTAGAACCTTGAAAGAATGCCTCGTCCAGTGGAAAGATTATCCCGAAGAGGATGCTACCTGGATAGATGAAAGCTCTCTCAACCATCAATATCCCTAGTTCATCTCGAGATGAGGACATCTCGATTCCTCCAAGGGGGAGAGAATGTAATATTCCCACTCGTGAATATTGACTTCCCGCACACTGCGTAAACCTCGTGCAAAGGTTATCTTTCATATTGGAATTGCCGGCAGTGTAATCTGTAACCTGCACGCGAGAAATCGAGACCTCCGCATTGGCAAAGCAAGCCCGAGGGTTCAAATCCGCAAAGCACACGTAAACACGCTCTTGGGAGGAGGTCAAGAGGATAATGTTGGGATAAAATTGTTGCAATTTATTTATTTTTTTAAAAAAATAATATTTACCTTCCCCCAGTCGATGCGTGGCTAAGGGAAGGGGATGGGCTATTATGGCAATTTAAGAGGTGGAGGGGAAGAGGCCATGCGAGGGGCCACGTAGGGGGGAGGTCCTCCCTCCCCTCACCTATATAACCAGGGGGGAGTCGTGGAGCAGGGGGAAAAAAAAAAAAAGAAGGAAAGGCTGTGTGGAGGAAAGGAGTTAGGCTACCATAGATGTTGCCGTGCAACATGAGGGTCGCCGCCTGTCAAGAAGAAGCACCATGATGTCATGCTACAGCCGTTGGAAGACGCCACCTTGCCGTGTTCCGCCATGCCAGACCTACCGACCTGTTGCTGCCATTGCAACTCTATTGCCGCCGTTGCAGCATTGTTGACGTTGGGCTCCATGTTGCCTCCATCAAGACAATTATCATTTCATCATCATCTCTCCACCTTATTATTACCCCCCTCCCTCTTCCACGTCGATTCTGATTATAGTTAGAAGCTTCTTTTAGGAAGGCTTCCATAAGCCCCATTTCCACAAGCCCTCCCGAAAGCCCAAAATCCCACAAGCCCCGGTATTTTCAAATATCCACATTCGGTGGAGGGATCTCCGACGTATGAGGGAGAAGGCACATCTTGAGGCTGTTCGAAGACAAGTACAATCGAGGGTAACCCACGGTGTTCAAGTCCTCAACGATGGCTCCCAAGAAGTCGCAAGATGTACCTATGGAAGGTTCCTCCCCGAGTCCACAAGTCCAGGTTTTTTTTCGAGTTTATTCTCACATAAAGAAATGTTTAGGCACGCTTAATTCCATAAGGGAGAATGCATTTTACGCTTATTTTTAATGCATGTGGCAGCGATAAAAATACATTTGATAAATTATCTCTTTAAACATTAGACAAGGTTGATGCATGTCATGAAATTGGAACGGTTGCATTTCCAGAGTTGTCCGCCTTAGAAGACTAGCTGCATGTTGCTATTTTGGTGCATTTTCAAAGTAATGAGTCTAAACATATATTACTTACGGCAAAGAAATGAAATTGATAAGTGCATTTTTTTACTAGACATGGTAGGAATAAGCGTGTGTCGCATTTTAGGCAACATCTTCCTTGTAATGATTCATGAGGAAAAGTTAACACCCATAAGATGTTATCCGAAAAGAAATAGAAGAGCACGAAAATGATCTTATGGACTTGCAAGTGGCATGTAAAATGGAATAAGTTAACACCAGCTTTAGTTTTGTATGAACTTCATTAACTACATTGTAGCTAGGAGAAAGTTGCGTGTTGCATAGTCGTCATGCAAAAATTTCATTCATCAGGAGCCGCATTTAGGAAAGGTTGCATGGTTCATCAAAGCATGAGATTCTAAAGTGTAGACAACGAGGTTGTAGGCATGATTATTTGATGTAAGTCCTAGTAGGACCTAGGAAAGTTAGTATCCAGATTATCATGCATTTTTACTTTACCAAGGGAAGATAGGGTTATTGTGAACCATGTGATGCGTAGAAGCAATGAATCGCATGTTTACATGTATTGGTGTAGTTGTAACTATTTTTCCTCCTTTAGATCTAGTTTATTATCTCTAGGAAAGGCTCATCCTTGTCGCAAGACAAGTATATTGAGTTGTCTAAAGCACCTAACCCACAAGGGATTCATATAGGCATGGTTCAGTCGATATGATAAATATCCCAAGTGCTAACTAGGGTTTAGCGCGATAAGGATTCGACCTAGTTTTACACTTGTTGCCAAGTCAAAACCCTCAAACCCAAAGATCATACCCACATTCACGAAATGTTGAGTCAATTGGATGCTCATGCATAAAACGATCTAAGGGTTCTATCCTAAGGATCACTCGTTTAAATGATGAAACTCCGATTGAGTTGGAAATTCCTAGGACCGTGGCCTAATATAATTAGTAATGGGTTGGGTAAGAAGACACCCTAAATCCTGCTTCTCGGCTGGAGGTAATTCCGTGACCAGAAAACGCCACTCAATGGGTGAAATGATCCCGTGGAATAGTTGCAACACATGTGCAAAAAGTTGCAACATTGCATAGACTTGTGATTTTTTCACAAGAGAGTTTTGCCATTTCTTGAAATGAGGTTGGCAAGTTATTCCGCAAATTTAACTTACAAGAGGATGAGTAATCATCCTGTTACATCACCTTTCTTGGGGAATAATTGCCAAGAAAAAGGGGAGCTAGGTATTTGCCTGAAAGCAAATGACCAATCAATAAATTGAAGCGACATGGTCGCCAGGATTTACTATTAATAAAACCTAAGGTATTGGTTAAGTTGGGTTAACAGGGTATGGCCCTAACCCAAGGACAAAAGGGTGAACAAACAAACCCTTGGGGATCTTGCCAAGTCGCAATTGATCCCAGATCGAATGCTGGATGCATTCGGAGAGAAAGATTCACTCCTTAATAGTTGGCCAAATAAACGACCACTGAAATTGATTGTGCTTGTAATAGTTTAGAAAGCACTGTTTGCATTGTTTGCTCAAGGAACTAAAGGATGAAAAGATAGCTAAATGCTTCAGGTTGAAGGCCTGAAGGGAGAGGCAGCTTCAGTTACCCCTGACTACCTGCCTGACCCTAACCAAGAGGGTTGTTGACCGCGCCGGGAACGTGGACCGAACCCGCCGTGAGAGGTCTCTCCGTTGAGTTCTACTTGGAGCAGGAGGACGCTTGGGTGCCAGGGGGGGCTCTGGCCGTAAATCCCTCGCCTTCCGGGTCCTGCACAAGAGGCTAACGTGACTCGGGATTGGATCTCGAGGCCCGCATACTAGTCTATGGGCAGAAGCTTAGATTAGTGATCCCTGGCGGATTACTGGATAGCCTTCGGGCGGATTATGGACAAGCCTACGGGCGGAACTCCTTGTATTTCGAAGATAAAATGATGAAATGATAATAAAGAAGTTGTTTGATAGTGTTTTTCTATGTCACGTGATAAGATTACGTGAAGGAACCAGTGCTTAACAGAGTTAATTAAAGAAGCTGATTGTTATATGTCAATTTAATGTGTTAGATAATTACATAACTAAAACAAACTGAGGAAAGTGCGGAGGATGGACCATGGGTCCGTCCTACGGTTGGGTGGTCCCGGTTAGCTGGGAACTTTTCTCAAAAATCTCGAAGAACAGCGGGATGATCATCATCATCAAAACGAATAATGAGAACGATGACCTAGAGTTACATCCTACCCAATTTACGTTGTTTTAGGGGAACGGAATGGGACCATGCCTTATGGAACAGAGGTTAAGCCTTGCATCCTTCTCGTTTCCCATTCTCCTTGAACCAAGAGCAGCGTGAATCCGCTTCGGACCTGGCGTTTCTGCGTAAAGTAGTTCGCTTGGGTCTCACGCTAGTTGCTGCTAGCTAATGACCAAATAGGAAAACCCAAATTCAGGTCGATCCTAAGTGGGAACGGCCATGATACTTCCGCTACGAGGCAGACGCGGGAAGACCTAGATCGCAAGTCCCGTAACATTCCATGGGAATGTCGGGCGGAGCTTTCTAGACATCCTTTCCGATGGACTGCTAAGACGTGTTCTGGATGATTCTAGTGGACACGTTACACTTGTCAAGGAGTCAGATACAGCAAGGACCGACACCATTGGAGGAGTGGAGCTACCTGACTTGATCAATATCATTGACGCCCTAGTGGAACAAGAGACCACAGATGTGGCAAAGTCAAGCACTAACCACAAAGGTAGTGAAGAGCTTGACCTAGGTGATTTTTTGACGTAAATCCAGCAGCTAGTCACCAATTATGATCTATAGACTTGGACGGACCACCACGGTAGGCCATCCGAGGATATCATAGTGGACCTTGAAGAGAAAAGCATATTAGCATGGGAAGCTTTGGAAGGCATAATGGCCTAGAATCATGAACAATAAGTTATAAGCTTCCAACATAACATAGAAATATGGGAGATCCAGCGAGTGTTAGCCTTAGCAAACAGAAATTAATTTAGACCTCACGTGGAGAGAGAGAGAGCACTAGAAGGAAACCTTACACTGACCAAGCTTCTTATGAAGTGATTGCTAGACAATACCTCCATAAAGCAAAGCACAACAGCACTTGAGACCTCATTACTCACAGGGCTAGGAGTTGACAAGGTCTAAAAGAGCCAATAAAAAATCATTGTCATTGCTAAGTAGCTAGACGAAACAACAATCCCTACAGCTTCGTAGAGCAATTTAAGGTTTGTGAGGCCCACAGTCTCATCAATATCACCCAATGCTTCTAGGCCTTTGGTATATGCATAAGTGATAAGGAAAGGACTTGGTGCACTATCTTAGATGTCGTAGAATGTAACACCTTCAATCATCTCAAGAACCTCTTTCTTAAGAGATTCTCGGAGGTGGGATACTCAGATAACCTAATCGTACAGCTCATGAATGTGAAACAGAGAGATAAGGAGGATATCAAGGATTATGTTACCCATGTGAGGAGTCTCTTTAAGAGAATCCTGACAAACGAATGACCCACGGAAAGAGTGGTGTCCACGATCTTCATCAATGGATTACTAAGTGAGGAACTCTACAAGGCCTTGGTATGCAACTCAAGCTTGCAGTGAGATGCGCTAAACTAGGGTCTTTAAAGAGGCCATTTGAGTAGATGACCAATTGAAGGAGAGAAGTTCCAAGATCTCAAACCAAGACAAGGCTAGCTCTAGACCCTCAGAAACGGCAAGCACATTCAGTGAACAGTCAGCCCTAAAATATCCAGGATAAGGAAAAGAGCATTGATCAGAACCAGGAGCTTGCGGAGATGAAGATGGAGATAGCAAGGCTACAAGAAATGGTGAGGAGACCAATGCGCCCACATGTTCAGTGCATGTATTGTGGCGGAAACTACGTGTGCAAGTTGAGTGTCAGAACCCTAGGTCTTGACCTTATGACAATTGTGGTAGGTTTGGTAACGATGCCATGCATTGTAGACTACCGAGATGACTCCCATACTCACAATCTTACAACCAGCCTTAGCAAGGGAATAGACCGCCAAATTTTTTTGGGAGGGGAGCCACATTGACTCTCCCATCACCTAATGATGCTAAACCGGCCATTCCTAGGATGGAAATAAATCCCACGAGCATGCCCCAGCCATCTAGACCTTTTGTAATCCATCTAGTGAGCGACACTCCATTCCACTATGTGAAGGAGCCAAATGACAGCGAGCCCTATGTGAACCCTTATGTCTCATAAGATGAAGAAGGGAATCCAATACTCATGGATTATTGGCCAATGTAGGTGATGGCATTGGGTAGAGGTAGAGGCTTAGGAGGGGTAGGTACAATAAGTGATTTCTTGTTGGAATTGAGATCACCTAGGACACATCTCCTCACACTACCCCGAAGGGAGCAAGCTAATCGAGAAAAGGCCAATCTTAGATGCCCAGAGTGTGGAATCACTCACTTGTTTGCCGAATACCCATTCCCTAGATGAAAGCTACCCTTTAGTGTGGGGAATGAGCCATCATTACCATTAGGGTTGTTTGGAGTTGAGACATTTGATGGAGAGGACATACTTATCTCGTTACATATCATGACTTGGGCACATATGATGCAGGCAAGCATATCAATACCTAGACCTAAAAATCTAAACGCAGCCTTAATAGGGAAAAAGAGCCATAGGCAAAGAAACAAGAGGACGGAGGACAAGATTACGCTTAAAGTAGAGGGTACTACAACGTTGCCCACAGGAAAGAAAGTCATCGATGTAGAGGCAAAGACATCCACTCCAAGGACTGCTGAGAAGGGGAGTGCTCGAGTGGGGGAGTACCCCAACCCAAAATGCCAGCTTGAAGCCATACAAAAGGTCAAGGAGTGGGTGAAAGAGGCCCAAGGATACCTTAAGGATGCTAAGCCCATCTCGAAGGATGAGATCGAAGCGTAAGCACACCAGATTCGCCTCCATGACCAAAGTCAAAAGACATGTCTACACCACAAGTACTGCCTCTTAAACGAAGTTTAAATGCTATGAGCAAGCAAACCACTCAAGGCCATTGACTAAGGAACACTGGAGTAGAAGAAGAGTAAGCAACTAGAAATCTTCTTACAATGCTAGTGACCACCCCAGTGACTCTAAGCTTAGGAAATCTGCTTAGGCAGCATCATCCGATGCTATGCCAAGAACTGAAGTAGTGGATTGAAGGACCAATGGAGCAAGGGGCAATTGACATATACGATCAACCATTCTTGGATAGTGAGGATTACGAGTAAGCCGCTAAGGCAATTAGTAAGCCTAGTGACACGTCCCTAGTATCAATCTGCATAATGGCAAGGAGCTCGCATAGACAACCCATGCCCGTCAACGTATGAGTGGCCAACATCACAGAGATTGAAGATGAAGATAAGGAAGTGGTGGCACTCATTGATGAGGGAGCTGACTCTAACACATGTCTTTGATGCACTCATTGATGAGGGAGCTGACTCTAACATCCTTAGGCATGATCATTGGACCCTCATTGGTCAGCCCCAACTGTAGCCTACCAACACGAAACTGAATCCATTTGGAGGACAGTCCTACTCATCGCTGGGAAAGTGCAAAATAGCGGTCTCTATCGAGATTGAAAGCCTACCTATGATCTTCTATGTGATGCCTTACATACCTATGATCTTCTATGTAATGCCTTACACTAAGATTGATGGTAAGGAATCGCTGCTAGGATGTGCATTCAAGAAACAAGCACACTACAATGTTGACTACTAAGACTCGCAATGCATTCACCTTGACATTAGCAATGTTTGGATAGTGATGGCTTTCAGAAAGGGAAACATAGCTCCATCAAATCTTGCAATGCCACCGATGGAGGAACCTAATGCAAGGTCTAAGGAGGGGGGTTGTAACTTGACTCATCCTGCAAAGAAGACAAGTTGACTGCAACAGCCTAAAGAAGACACATCCAAGACCACTTAACAAGAGTTCAAATGGGTGCCCAAAAAACAACCATAGAAGCTGCCCAGAAGCCAACCCAAATGAACCCCTGACCACAGAATATCACACCCTAGGCCTAAAAGGAAAAGCTGGCACTATCAAAGTGGACGAACACTCAAGCCACAATGGGTTCCCAAAGACCTATTGTGTGCCCAAGCCTACTACAAAGGCAACAACTCGATTCAGTTGCCGAAGTCTAGGAATGGTATGCGTGCTTCTCAATCCATTACCCCAAGAAGCACCAAATCCATAGAACCTCATGGATTCTATCAACCAAGCCACTACTAGTTAGCCCTAGGTCAACTCAACCTAGCGCTTCCAATGTCCCAGCTACTCCATAGGCCAAGAGCAGTACATCAATCGGGCCGCAAGACCAATCTATCACACAAGTGGCCGACAAAATCCCCATTGAATAGCCCAGAAGACATGCAACAGTAGGTTGAGTTGTCCAACTCAACCAAACCTCAACCTTGCTGTAGACCTCAAACCCTCCTATAAGCGTAAATCTATCCTTATGATGGCCATGGACCTAGCCACGAATATGCAGGATGATTTAGTAACCTACATCAGATGCTTGGATGCCATGTTCACCACGCTAGCCAGGAACTATGAACGGCTGGGACTTAGGCCCTAGGACTTAGGCCGACTCGATAAGACATTAGCAATGGAAGTGCACTCCTTGCCATGCACTTGAGATGCCATGTTCACCATGCTAGCCAAGTACTATGAACCGCTGGGCCTTAGGTCGACTCGATAAGACATTAGCAATGGAAGTGCACTCCTTGCCATGCACTTGAGAGAACTATGAGTTTGTATTTGTCAAGATTTTTGAGGTAGCCAAGGAATTGATTGACAATGAGATCTTGCAAGAGCAAGCTTGCACACAACAACTCATCCCATCATATTGCAAGAGAAAAGTCGTTGCAATAGGCCAAGAGCTAGAAGAGCTAATAAAGCTAGTCGACTCTGACTCCTCCTTCTTGAGGAAATGGTATACTCTCTGACTTTAAAGGGACCAAGAGGGCTACCAAATCATGACCAATGTTGAGCAATAATGTGCCATCAAAACCTCAAAGTATGACCCCACTTAATCTCCTATAGGGTGTTGAACACCATTCGTAATCGACCCATGGAAGAGCACCTCTTGGCCCACCCTTATTTAGATCAAATTCTCACTTTGAGGAGAAGTTACACATTGTCAGTTGAATCTACTCCAATGACTTTCTCACGGATGTTCTCACCTACATCACTCAAGTAGGCATCTGTCCTTTTGACATGATCGCTATGCCAATCTAGATTACAATTTGACCTTTAACACTTGGCTCATGCAAAAGTAAAACACCCAATGCACGTGTTGAATGCCCTTGCCCTTTTCAAACATAAATCCTAGGTAGGATTCTTCTCAATTTCAAAGGGGAGGAGGTAAGGTGAAGCAAACATTTAAAATGAATGTAAGACATGTAAGATTAATGATACCAAAAGCATAAAAGAATGGACAAAAATCAAATCACCTTGTGATTGAGGAAAAGTAACAAGACTATTTGTGAAAAAGCATGGACTATTTAAGAGAAATTTTCTCTTTCTTTAATTGAACATTTTAGTTTCCATAAGCATTTCTTCCATTGCCTACATGTCTTTCTCCAAAAATGATTTGAAGAATACTAATGGTGAACTATGATATTATGACAGGTACCTACAATGGCATGTTAGAGAAAAGCAATAAACTTTCATTTTCAGAGGAGGAGTAGGCAAAGTACGGCCTTTTGTTGGAAAAAGGGGCTTATAATCAATTCAAATTTAGGCATATCCTGAATTTGGAAGACATAGTCATGGAGGAGCCAGCTATCAAGCAATTGATGAAGCACTGCAAGTTGCAGAAGTACATGGAGAAGGTGGGCCAAGCTGTCGACTTCTAGAAGTGCACAAAATTCCTTTGGACCTTCAACAGGAACCGTGGCATCATCACAGCACATCTAGAGAATGAAGCCCACCAAGTAAATCAAGTTGAGCCCTGAGTTGGTGCACAAAGTAGAGGGCCGACCCAACAAAGTGGAAAGATAGCCAAAAATAGATGTGTACGACATGTTGGGAATGGACAAAGTGATAGTCCACACCAATGATGGCATCACCCTAGTTGAGATCCCCAACCCTCAAGTCCAAATTTAGGCCAAAATGGTGCATGTCCTATTGTCTAGCCAAAGGTACAATGCATTGATGAAGAGAATTAATGTGTCAATGCTGGAGAGCATTGCTGCCCAATCTTTCAATGAGATAAACCTAAATGGCCTCATGAGGAAGACGATAGAAACATCAACAAAAGCATTGGCCATCAGTGGAAGGCCCGTGGTGAGAGAGTCCCTGGCTTCCAAAGCTGTGAAGTCATCATCTCAAAGGTCTCTATCATTGGCTTTGGAGGGGTCTTGACGGCCATCATAAGAGAGGCACTTGGGAAAGCAGAAACAATCGATGAGACACCAGACATATTCCCTCCGTGCCAAGGACAAGAGGAGCAGTCTAGCAAAAGGACCGTGAATGAGGAAGAAGGAGAGAGAGAAGCACAATTTGGCCAAGGAAGGGCCAAGAAATCAAACAAACTTCGCAAAAGAAGGCCAAATAAGAGAGTGGGAAGAAAGAGAAAGCAGACCTACACGGAGCCCAAAGTAAGTCCAAAAGCACGGAAGAACGAAGAAAGAGAAAAGAAGGGATGAGGCAAAGAGAATAAAAGAGGAATCCAGGAAAGTTGAGGAGGAGAGAAAGAGAATAGATGAGGAGGAAGACATGGAGCCCAGGAAGAAAGAGGAAGAAGACATAGCCCTGGTCATCTGCCTCTTGGTGGAGCAACCTTCAAAAGGTAAGAAGAGTTGGCTACCATGAGTCCACCCAAACACGAAGGTCCAAGCAACAGCTCCAAAGCACTCAAAAACCTACCACCCCCAATAACCAAGGTAATGGCAAGGGGCTAATCAACCCCATCTCACTTGTCCCAAGACTCCTCTACCATAGTGGATGCTAACAATCTTATGGCCTGGGTGTAGTTCCTAGTCAATAAAGAGGAAACTCAAGGCACAAGTGCAAGAACCCCTATGACGAGAGCAAAAAGACACACAACTACGGATGCAGAATCTAGACAGGACCCCAAAAGGAAGAAGATAGAAGCATCTATAACCACTAAACCCACTGCACTCCTGTTGTCGCACGGGATTTGCGCGGGGGTTCATGAAAGTTACTCACCGCAGGGACGTTTTGAGATGGGAGAATTCAACATAAAATAATGAAACATAAGAGTTTAGTTTCAAATCTAATGCAAAAACAATATCTTCAATTATGATGTAGGCAAAATACTCAAAAGACTTTGGATTTGATCACAAGAGTTTTCGAAAAAACAAAGTCCAAATCTCGAACTGAGAGAGAAGAGAAGAAGGTGGAATGTCGTGATTTATGGAAAGATCTTCAATGAAGGCCAGGAGCATCAAGCTCGACTCAAGCCACTCTTCATAAATGACTCGTGATGGAAACTTCGATGTAGGCGGGGGGCTTAATGCACGTCCTCAAGCCTTCTCTTCAAAATTTGATGACGGTCTTCAAAGAAGGTGAGCGATTCAAGTTCAACCTCAAGCCTTGCACACACTTGTTTTTGAAGATGATCCCAAGGCTTTCATAGTTTTTCTTTTATAGTTTTTCTCCACTCCCTCTCATGTGTGCTTTTTGGCTATTCAAATAAATCCAAGGTGTTAAGTGTTAGCTTTTCTTTTCCCACAAAAGAAGCATTAATGCCTATTAAGCCTTTAGCTTTTCTTCATTACGTAAAAAGTTTTTTGCCATCTTTAATTCCTTCCAATGACAGGAACAGTTGTTTTCATAATATGCTGACCATGTACCAGGCACATAAACTTCTCCACATATTTAGGAACAGTCAATAATACAAGAAACGTGTGAGGATAAGGATTTGTGCTACTACTTTTTATTGCTCCTAATGTCTTTGGTCTATTCTCATAATAAAGCCGTGGATCCATATCATCCTCATCTTCCTCTGTCTATTGCGCCATCGTCATCTTTTTCGTCATCATCATCATCCTGCAGCTTTCGACCAGGCAAGGGGGTTGTTGTACTGATGATCCATGGTGCCCTACTCGACACAACCATCCTTCCTTCTAAAAGAGCTTTTCAAGACCGCTTCTTCATCATCTTGCCCCTCATCCTCCTCATCATCAGCATCATCGTCATTATCCTCCTGGCTATGGCGATTGGACTCTCTGATCGTGTTGATACAGGACTTCTGCCTTCTCACATGTAAAAGTGAACATGGCCTTCGTCATCCTCCTTGTCAAAACTTAATGGCCCTGTCGAGATCTCAATCTTGTGCACACCTGCAGCCGCTTCTTTTCCTCGTTCTGATCTCCTGCTGGCATAGCGGCGGCTGTTGCTTCTTTTTCTTGTTTTGCACTTGCGGCTTCTTCTTCGACAGGTTGCAGGACATTTGATCCTTCTTCCACTACTGCAGCTTCCTTCCTTCCCAAGCTATTGCTGCAACACTCCCCTTCTAATGGTCACGGACTCTTGATGAAGCTTCAAGCTCAATGTTTCCCTTCCTCGACTGCTTAGCTTTCCATGTATATGATTCCTTCTTCTTTGACGCGAATTTGGTTTCTTTGACTGAAGTTATCGCAATAATATGTTTAGGAGATTCCTTGTCTTCCTCCACTTTTTCCTCATCCATGCTAACGAAAGCATCTAATCATTATCATTCTTGTGTTTG
This sequence comes from Lygodium microphyllum, assembly GCF_053477565.2. NCBI lineage: Eukaryota > Viridiplantae > Streptophyta > Polypodiopsida > Schizaeales > Lygodiaceae > Lygodium > Lygodium microphyllum. The sequence continues at coordinate 31,938,066 of NC_141143.1, read as the reverse complement.
AAAAGTTTTTGAATATCCTTTGCCCTTTCTACACGATATTGTAAGTTGTTCTCATTTTTCTTATCTTTTCAGACAATTGGTCATATTCATAGGTACCATCCAAGCCTCCATGTGATGGGGCATACAAAAATGCCACCTTCAACTTTGACACCATCGTGAATAGAGAAAAAGTGATGACTTTCTTCTCGATTAAGGAAGCACAAAGAGTCCTGATTATGTATAGTCTTTGCAAGAGTAGAGAGAGATGGAACCATTGTTTATGCTAGCTTCTGTTTGTCTTTCTAAATTGCAGTGGGTAGCTTCAATTTACATTGCCATCTAAAGCCTGTGAAAAACTTTGCCAAGAAGATAATGCTATGATATATAAAAGATAGAGGGATAGTGGTCACAACACAGCAAGTTTCCTCCTTCTCCACAAAGAATGCAAGTGGGATCAGATATAGTAATACTCCACTTAAATGTCCATGATATGAGTGGTTAACTTTTAACTTTTATAGATTGCTAAATGTTGAACAAATTTTACTTTTGAAGAGACATATCATCTACACTAGCAACATTCGAATTTCAAGTCACATGGGAAATGTCCATGATCTTTTCCTTGGATCCTTGAGTCTTCAAAATGAATACTTTCATATGAACTAATTTTTCCATGCAATGTGCCCTATCAAGAATATTATTCAGAAGAGAATTTCATGTTCAATAATTCATGAGATTTGCAAATTAAAATTCATGCAATGCAATCACTCAAACGATGCTTCCACATAAAAATTATGAATGCATTGAAGAAATTGTGCCTATCCTAACTACATGTGCTTGGCAACATGGAAATGCAAAAAAAAAGACACACACAACAAAAAATAAATTCCTAATGACTCTGACTAATGAGATCAAAATCTTGGTGAGAAACTCCACCCTCACATTTGCAATGGTGGACGCGCAGCATCACGACATTCGCTCCCTCTAAACCTGCACATCTTCTGGATGGGCCACAACTACCCATCCTCATCACCGCCAAGCCTCATCTTCAGTAAAAGCATAAGCAATATCCACATCTTCATCTTGATCATCTCATGGCTCAAGTCCATCATAAATCTCATCATCCAACTCCTCAGCTACATAGGTTGCATCATCTCTTCTGTTGAATAATTTGATTCTCTTTCTTGCAATCGAAATCCGCAGGGCCATGCCATCAAGCTCTTCTAAGGAATATGTAGCATTGTCATGGACATGCTGCACCAAATAGGGCGCAAACCATCGTCTCAAAACCTTGTGGATAGCACTATACTGATTGTCTAGACTATTGTCATAGACGAACACCCAATCTCCTCTCAATTTGTGTTTGCTGTAAAATCGGTCTTTATTGTGAATTATGATCTCTTTGAGCTTTTGAACTACTCTCTCAATATCTTTAGATCTTCTTTCCAATTGACTAATATGAAGAGCTAAAAGATCCTCTCTACTCATCTCTTCTTGCTACCATGGTAAAGCACTCTAAGTAAGTGTGCAACCTAGGCTACTCTTTGACCCATCCACTGCATGCTTTGGCCAAGGCTTTCATAATCGGCGAATGGCCTCTTTCACTCTTCCTGTTGCCTTCTGGATTATATGCCAAAGTCAAAGCAAGTTTAATGCAAGGCGAGAGAAAAACTGCCTAGCCTTGTCAAAGCATCCAACTTACCTCTATCTACAGTAATTTTTTCAATGCATCCATACCTACAAATAACAACCTCCAATAGAAACTTACAAACCACTAAAGTAGACTTCATCTGTAATGCTCTTCCTTCCACTTGATTTGTGAGATCTTCTCATGCCAAAACAATGTAGCACATCTGGCATAACCCAATAGGCATAGTAATCAAATCAAGAACCCATTTGTAGTGAATACATAACAAGTAGGTAGGATGAAGATCATCTCTATGCCTCACTGACAATCAGGGCATGTCTCAACAAACTGTGATATATCTTTATACATGCTCTCCACTAATAACACTCTTTAATCTTCTCATAGGTCGCCCAAACAGCTTGATGTCCAGCCCAAAGACTTTCATGAAATTCTTTCATGATCCGTACCTATGAAGCTCTATCACAGACAACGCTCAATGGCTGTCCTGCTCACTTTCATGGATGCTTCCAAAGTATCCCACTTCGCAAGAAGAAACCATAAGCTTTTCTCCTAATCTTCTTGAAGTCTACATTAGTCCATCCATCCTATCTAGACATGGTACTAAAATAATGACCAATCTATAAATACTCTCTTGTATACAAAGACTCATCAAACCTTTCCAAAGCAAACACATCACAAATATGATCAGCATGCATGCCTGAAAGATCAGCCCCATCATCAACATCAATAATGCAAGAGAAATCCATGTCATCATACCTCGCTCGTGAAAGCGTATCGGCTATTAGGTTGTCTTTATCTATGCTATGTGCCGGAACTCTGGATTCATGGATTTTATGTACCCAATCCACCTAAGCATGGCAATATGTGGAGTAGAACAACTCATAATTATACCTAGAAGAGGTAAACAATTAGTCTCGACCACCACAATAGCTCCAATGAAGTACTATTTTTCATTCTTGAGAGTTGTGACAACTCCCAAGAGCTCCCTCTTAATCAGTGGATACCTGCACTGCCACTTGTTTAGGACTTTTTCCCCAAAATGAATAGCATACCTATTCCCATCTACATTGTCTTGGCCAATAGCCCATCCAATGCCGATAGGACTAGTATCAACAGTAAGAACAATAGGTCTCCCACACTCATAGTCTACTTTTTGAAGAGTCGGAGCAACTCTCAATAATTTCTTCGCTTTCTTCATAGCTTTAGTATGTCTCTTCTCCCAAGAAAAACATTTCCCTTTCCTCAAGAGTTGGTAGAGATCATCTGCAATATGAGAAAAATGAGGAGTCCAAATGAGATAAAACACACAAGCTCCAAGAAACTTGCGAACCTCCGAAGTAGAAGAGCAAGTCTCTGCAATCTTCTCTATTGTATCAACCTTCACAGGTGAAGGCTTCCTGCCATAATATCCACATATATGTCCAACAATAAAAACTTCTCTAGCTCCAAAAATAGATTTCAATCCCGACAAGATCAAATTCACTTGCTCTAGTCTGCAAAGAATCCTCCCAGCATCTTTGATATGTGCAGCTACAAAGAACTTGCATCCATGATCATCTAAAGTCTCTTCCTTCTCTTTTTCTAGATAACCTTTAATAGGCAGATCATCAATGAAAGGCATGGTAAGCTCTGGAATAAAATCTCGTAAGACCTTGTTCATCCCATTCATCATATGGGCAACCGAATTAGTAGCTCCTTGCTGAAGCGTACACATTCGAAAAAGGCCTGAATGTGTCTTCATCATAGTCGAATCTTTGCTCTCAAGGGTAAGCTCGAACTGGTCTTTTCCAGAATAAAGATCTCTAAGTGAATAGATAACAAATCCAGCAAAAGCTTCTGCAAACTCATCCACAATAGGTCATGCACCAACATTTCAAATAGTGAAACTCTTCACTAGCTGTAAGTCTTGTATGAATCTGATTGTCCCATTCTTCTTAGGAATTGTGAACCATCTATTGGAATATGGAGCTGAAGATGGCTCTAGAATCCCCATCTTGATCAGATCATTCAAAAGCTCCATCAATTTGGGCAAGTGAGCCCTAGGCATAGGAATAGGCTGTAGATTCCAAGGGACATGCGGAATGGTAAAAATAACCAAGGGCGTCACAACCCTAGGATCAACACATCCAATCTCATGTGGATAAAAATCAAAATCTCTTCCATGTCTACATAATATCTCTTCAAAACATCTTACCTCTTATGGAAGCAGAAAAACATTAGTCCCAATCTTCATCTATTTTAGTGTCTCAGTTTGAAAACTTATGTGCAATACCTGCAGGATCTCGTAAAGGAGGCTGCATGGTGGCTCTCCTAATCATCTCATCACTCTCCAAAGGTAGTGGTCTTGCAACTAGTCTAATCTTCTTGTCAACTATCTTATATTTTTTCTGAAATTTGACTTCATTGCTACAAGCTGCAAATGTCAGTCCTTGTTGAAAATACCCTAGTAAATACAAATTTTGATGTGTATAAATAGTGGCATCCAACTCTTTTTGCTAAAATATGTCAGCAAATAATACTTTTTGTTGAGAATCCTTTGCATACAAATTCTCTTGAAGCATGAAATCAACAATTTCACAATATATCACTAGAGAATGAGCCTGTAAGACTTATGTCAACTCTTGATTTTCATTTTTCAACAATACTGAAAGCTTTTCCTTGGTATTTGAGCATGAAAGCCCATCATAGAGACCATCTACCTTGTCTTCTTCATGCAAAACACATGTAAGCTTCAATTCTTTTTCTTTTCTCTTCACATACTATCTTGCAGCTCTTGGCATATCAGAAATATGTTGAAAACACAAAGTACTTTCACTGTATATACCATAAACGTATGAGGAAACAATGCTGCTGCCAGGAGACGAGAGCTTCACTACAAGAGAAAGGCCCTATAGACGCGCACTGTACACGCGAAATAGCGGGTGTGTTTATCAGCGCGTTTATCAGCACGTCTATTGGCGCTAGTATATAGACGCGAAAAAAGCGTATATATACCCGCATTTTTAAACACGCTTATAGATGCGAAAATAAACACACAGATTTTTCATTTCTCATAAAGTCTCTAATATGATCAAACATCTTAACAGCTAGTACTTTTTAGAATCTCTCGATGGGCTGCTAAGACGTGTCCCGCAATTTGAGGGGCGGGCACGTTACATGCCACTCCACTTTCTCCAAGTTTAGAGCTCTTTGCTCTAGTGCATCCAACTGGTTATATTGTTCTTCAAACTCGTGCAACAACTCAGAAGCAAAAGTTCTTTGTTGGGCTGATAGACCCACTCTTTGAATGTCTTTTGCATAGCAATACCATAATCTTTTAGAAAATGTTCATCTTTGAGCACTTTCTTGAAAACATTCCAATTAGAGTCTTGCACAAATAAATCTATCAGTCTAGCCTACAAAGCAGGTGTGACAAGCCGTAAAAAATAGTTGCTCGAGTTGGACAGAACTTCGAAGAAGTGCATCTATCTTTCAAAGGCTTTAAGGTAGGCTGAAACATTCCTACCATCAAATAATTTGCGCTCACTAACCTCAACCTTGATCGCATTAGTCACACCATGTGTATGCACTTGTTCTTGATGCAACATTCATTGTTGATCCAATTGCTATTGATGTAACCGTTGTTGCTGCTGCATAAATAATTGCATCTGCTGATTCTGCATCATAATGGTTGAAGAAAGAGTTTGTAATAATGTATTCATCTCATCGGTCAAAAGAGAAGAAGCAGTCAATGAAGAGGGTGGATTATTTGAAGAATCTCCCATCTCGATGATCATAAGTGACGCTTTCACGTCGGGTTTACCAGATGTTGCACAGGATTCACGCAAGGGTTCGTCAAAGTCGCTCACCACAGGGATGCTTTGAGATGGGAGGATTCAACATAAAATAATGAACCAGAAGAGTTTAGTTTCAAGTCGAATGCAAAAACAAATTCTTGAATTATGATATAGGCAAAATACGCAAAAGACTTTTGGATTTGATCACGAGTTTTGGGAAAAACAAAGTCAAAATCTCAAACTAAGAGAGAAGAGAAGAAGGTGGAATGTCGTAATTTATGTGGAAAGATCTTCAAGGAAGGCAAGGAGCATCAAGCTCTACTCAAGCCACTCTTCATAAATGACTTGCAATGGAAACTTCCACGTAGGCGAGGGTTTGAAGAACGTCCTCAAGCCTTCTCTTCAAAATTCGATGACAATCTTCAAAGAAGGCAAGGGATTAAAGCTCAACCTCAAGCCTTGCACACACTTGTTTTTTAAGATGATCCTAAGGCTTTCATAGTTCTCCTTTTATAGTTTTTCTCCACTCCCTCTCACGTGTACTTTTTGGCTATTCAAATAAATCTTAGGTGTTATTTTAAGTGTTAGCTTTTCTTTTCCCACAAAAGAAGCATTAAAGCCTATTAAGCTTTTTGCTTTTCTTCATTACGTAAAAAGCTTTTTCAACCTTTAATTTCTTCCAACAACAGAAACAATCGTTTCCATAATATGCTGACCATCTGCCAAGCACATAAACTTCTCGATATATTCAAGAATAGCCAATGATACAGGAAACTTATTAAACATGACCATCCTTCCTTCCAGAAGCGCTTTTCAAGGCCGCTTCTTCATCATCCTACCCCTCATCCTCCTCATGATCAGCATCATCATCATCATCCTCCTGGCTATGGCGATTGGAAACCCTGATCGTGTTGATACAGGACTTCTGCCATCTTACTAGTCTGTAAAACTAAACATGGCCTTCGTCATCATCCTTGTCAAAACTTAACGGCCCCATTGAGATCTCAATCTTGTGCACACCTGCAACCGCTTCTTTTCCTCATTCTGATCCTACTAGTGTAGCAGTGGCTACTGCTTCTTTTTCTTGTTTTGCAGTTGCGGCTTCTTCTCTGACAGGTTGCAAGACATTTGATCCTTCTTTCACTACTGCAGCTTCCTTCCTTCCCAAGTTGCTACTGCGATGCTCCCCTTTTGATGGTCATGGCCTCTTGATGAAGTTTCAGGCTTAGTCATTCCCTTCCCCCCGACTGCTTAGCTTTCCCTATATCTGATTCCTTCTTGTTTGATGCCAATTTGGTTTCTTTGACTGAAGTTATCATAGTAATCTGTTTAGGAGATTCATTGACGCCCTCCACTTTTGTCCTCCACTTTTTTCTCATCCATGCTAACCACTTCTTCCATGCCCCATATCTGAAAGCATCTGATCATTATCATTCCTGTGTTTGAATTTTTTTTGAATATCCTTTGCCCTTTCTACACGGTATTGTACCTTGTTTTTGTTTTTCTTATCTTTTCAGACAATTGGTCCTATTCATAGGTACCATCCAAGCCTCCATGTGATGGGGCATACAATAATGCCATCTTCAACTTTGACACCATCGTGAACATAGAAAAAGTGATGAATTCCTTCTTAATTAAGGAAGCACAAAGAGTCCTAATTATGTATAGTCCTTGCAGGAGTAGAGAGAGATGAAACCATTGTTTATGTTAGCTTTTGTTTCTCTTTCTAAAGTGCACTAGGTAGCTCCAATTTCCATGGCCATCTTAAGCCTGCGAAAAACTTTGCCAAGAAGATATTAATGCCATGATATATAAAAGATAGAGGGACAATAGTCACAGCACAGTAAGTCTCCTCCTCCACAAAGAATGCAAGTGTCAGATGTAGTAATACTCCACTTAAATGTCCATGATATGAGTGGTTAACTTTTAACTTTCATAGACTGCTAAATGTTGAACCAATTTCTCTTTTGAAGAGACATATCATCTGCATTGGCAACATCCGAATTTCAAGTCACATGGGAAAAGTCCAAAGCCAAGCTGATCTTTTCCTTGGATCCTTGAGTCTTCAAAACGGATACCTTCATATGAACCTATTTTTCCATGCAATGTACCCTATCAAGAATATGCTGTGGAAGAGAAGTTCATGACCAATCATTCTCACGGTTTGCAAATTAAAATTCATGCAATGCAATTAATCAAACAATGCTTCCACACTAAAAAATATGAATGCATTGAAGAAATTGTACATGTGCTCCTGTGTCATGCAAATACAAACAAAAAGACACACAACAGAAAATAAATTCCTAATGACGCTAACTAATGAGATCAAAATCTTGGTGAAAAACTCCACTCTCAGGTTTGCAATGGTGGATGTGCACTATCACGACATCATTGTCTACAAACTACGATGACTACGTAGAGGAACTCCTATCAGAACCGGAGCAGATAAGAAAATAGCTGTAGTTGAGCTCAAGGCTGAAAGGGAGATGATGGCAGCCTCTCAATTAGGGAGACCCCCTCAAGTGGCCATGTATCAAAGAGAGATCAATGAGCGAAAGGAGAAGCTCAAGGCTAAGGAAGGAGAAGAAGAGAGGTGGCAAGCAAAACTTGCGGTGGAAACACAATGCCTCACGAGCTTACAACTCAATTATGACGAGCTAGTAGTATTATATAAAGACATGCAAAAGGAAAATGAAAATATACAAAATGCCGCAAAGCAGCTAGCAACAACAAAAGAAGAGAGAAGCCGACAACACGAAAAGCATGTAGAAAATATAGAACAAAGGATACCCTCGGAGCTTGGAGAGAAATAATGCTTAGAAAGAGAAATCTAGAAATAGGAGAGGAGGCTGAGGGCATTAACTTGGAAGAAATTAAGAAAATAACATATGAATGGGTAGACAAGGAGCAACTAAGTGCTCGAGCTAGCCCTTGCAGAAGGCGATAAGGTATTAGCAAAGAGCAGGGTAGAGGCCGCACAGGTGACTTTGGAAGCCCAACAACATACCTTCCTCTACACTCTCTTGGACACCACGCAATTTGAGGAAGAGGAGGAAATTGAGTCACTAAGGAAAAAGTTGGAGATTACCCATAGGGCTCTAAGACATGGGCTGCATATCCAACCACAAATTGCAGGGCCCAAAGAAGCAAAGCCACCAGAGCACAGGGAAAAAGAGAGGCAAAGGCCGATGAGAGACAGAGGGCTAAGTTTTGAAAGGCGGTAGCAAGCCATGGCTCCTTAGTGGGAGGTTTTTAAGGTAGGACCCTACTTCACAAGAATGCCGCCTCCACCACTCTTTTTTGATCCCAATGTTAGCAAGGATATCTGTGCAATTGCTAGATCAATGTATGGAAAAACAAAACAAATAAACATAGGTCACAGTCACTGCACCTAGGGATCCTCAATTTAGAAACATCCGATGGATTCGATTGGCCAGCTCCATCCCTAACCCCCTAGCCCATTTTGATTCCCCACTTCATGTTTAGGGCATCTCAAGGGCAAAACCTTTAGACCTATCTCTCTAAGCCACACCCACCATACCATCTACATGAACTGGGTCCTCAAGTGTGGGACAACACCCAAGCTACCCAACTCCTTGTTCCACTAACACGAGTACAATGCACCACACAGTAAGGAAGACACATCCCAAGATAGTGCACCTTCTTTTCTTTTCAGGTAAATATGAATGCCGCAACCCACTAGCTTCACCGGCTCCATCATCCACTCAATTCACTCTTCACTCGCACTACCTCAATCGGTTGATCAGTTTCTTCCCAAGATCAATCTCCACGAAACCCCATCATCATCGACTTACACGACCACTATTGCACGACATGTCTCCATGCAGCCAAAATGAAGCAAAGGAAGCCCAAGTCAAAAAGTGAAGAAGAAGCTCATTCTGCTTAGGAAGGAAAAATGCAAGAGATGTCAAGCTCAAAAAAAATATAGGGGAGCTTCGAATATTTTGGCAAGGTCCTCTCAAGGATAAGGGAGGTCCTGTCAAGGATGAAGGATGCTCTCTCAAGGATGAGGAAAAGCGTTGAATATTCTAGCAAGGCTCTCTCAAGATGCAAGTGGTAAAGTCTAAACGAACATAGGTGAGGGGATAAGGCAACTTGAAGGGAATAGGAAAAAGCTAGCTTAAGACCATGTCGTAGCAACCTCAGAGGGTGAAAGGAGGGATCCGTCCAACACCATCTTCAATTTCAAGGGCCGATCCATCCAACACCATCCCCTACAAAGGTTTGTATACAAACTCAAAAATCCATCTCACTACACCCATCACATCTACCAACTACTACTACCCATTAGTGCCATGGGACTGGCACTCAACTAGAAGAATGATAATGTTAGGGGGATAATATTAACCTTAGCACAAGAAAAAGTGAAAAAAGTAAAAAAGCACAAGTTAGGAGCTGAAAGAGGTAGCCCATAAGGAAATTCGACACAATGGAAGAAGTAAGAAGGGAAATGTCGAAAGCAAAGGGGCAGCCTCAAAAGCCAAGTCAAATGTAAAAACACATTTTTTAATGCAAGGCATCCCTGAAACTTTTGTAAAAGAGTGCCAGGCTCCCTCCTGTGCAAATTATAAGGGTAGATGGGTGGTAGAAAGGAAGCTAAGAAGATAGGAGGATAATGTTAGAAGGGTGTAAAAAAGGGGATGACCACCCAAAAGAGATTAGGGTTTTGTATATAAACTCAAAAAGTAAATGAGAAGCTCATTCTTTGGTGTGTAGCAAAGTGGACTCATCTTCTTCTCTTCTCCTTCTTGCTTGATTATGTGTGCTTGAGAGAGGGAGTGTGAGAGTGTGAGCTCGAGAAAGTGACTGTATGTATATCCTTACATCACGTGCATTCAAGGCCTATTTATAAATATCTTTATTTGTGAATTTTTCTTGAGTAAAACATAACCATTTTCTATTCAATATATAAATAATCTCTTTATATTACACCCTTATGTATGTAAAATGTGTATAAAAATGGTATTTCAAATATACATTATTTTGAACCCACTTGATGCATACATACATTTATGAGTAATTTACCCGAGAGTGCGAGGGAGTGAATATGTGAGGGTGAGGGATCTTGGAGGTGAAGCTCTCCATAATCTCCTCTCTTCTTCTCTTCTATTGTCTCACATCATGCGGCTATGGAGGATGGAGCGTGGAGGTGGAGGCTTGAGGATACTTGAGCTAATATCTCAAGGTGTGGAGCTACTGATGTGCTTGAGGGAGGAGGCAACTCATTCGAGCATTAACAAGGTAAGCTCACTACACCCCAGTAGGATTAAAGGTACATTGACAAGGTGAGATATGCCATAGGTGTTCGCTTGAAATAAGAAGCGATCCATGGGTCTTCGCGGTTGAGTCACCTCTACACTATGCTGCTAGTCTAGGTCATAGCATGGATGGCAGGAGGGGTAATTCAGGTGGCTTGGGGGCGTAGAGCTAGTGTAGGTGTTCCAACAATAGTTGATGTTTCCTAGCGAGTTATTACTTAGAAGGGATACAAATATTTCTTGGAGGGTTGATGAGGTGACTGAGAATGCCTCCAATCCTTCAGCTTAGGTGTTGACATGGCTTGATGTTAGTGCTAATGGTGGTGAGAGTGAAGAGCTGGTATGGTGGTGGTGCTTGAGTATAGATGGATTCGAGGCACGTCCATGAGAGGTGTTGATACGTATTGTTGCATTGATAGTGGCACCTTTCTTGGGCGGAAGCAAGATGGGACTCGCATAGCAAGGATAGTATTGGCACTATGCATGTAGAACACTGATAGAAATAGTTGTAGAGTGCCATTGCTTTGTTGTCAAGACAAGGATATGAGAAACTAACTAAGAGTAGTGTCATTGGTATTGTTGCAATTTGTACTGAAACCAAGGTAAAGTGAGATCTGCTCCTCTTGTTTTATGTTATTCTTCTTCTTCTTCTTCTTCTTCTTCTTCTTGGGATAAACACGGTAAATCAAAATACAATACATAGTACTTCTAAATGTAATGTCAATGGATATTGCTCTTGCTTTCAAGTGATGAGTTTAGAACCTGTATCAATAAGCTTGAAAATAATATAGAAGCAAAGTAGAATCATAGAGAGTACCAATAAATCTCAATAATGATCCAATAATGATAGCTCCTCAAGAGAACAACATTTTAGTGGCACAATAGATGTGTGCATGCTCCAAATCCAAAGTATAAAGAGATAGGAGTAACACTTGCCTTGTATAGTGGAATGCCAAATGGGGCTAAAATATGGGTTTAAAGTTCCACTTTCACTTGATAAATAGACGTTGAGGACATGGTTGCTCAAATATAGTAGATTTGACCAAGATTGAAATGATGACAATTGAATAGGATGATATTACTTGCTAGATAAAATACTTTAATGTTTGTGTAGATATTTTATTTCTAAAGTTTTTCTTCCAAAGCAACCATGAATGTTACCAATCTGTGCTCCAAGATAGATACCGAATATTCAAACTTGGTATAGAAATACTCTTTGAAGTAGACTTCCTTGAGATGTAGAGTTCATTGTGAATCTCTCAATGAAAAGCACCTTTTTAGTGATGTAGAGACTTTCTAGTTGCTTGAGAAAAATACTTCTTAAAGTACTTGATGTCGAAATATCTTTTGTGATGAAGAAACTTCTCAATCATGTGATGTGAACTCAATGAGTTAAAACAAGATGTAGACAGATGAGATAAGCTCTAAGATGCACGAAAGACCCTATCAAGCTAGGGCGGCTCTAAGGTTGTTGATGATGGAGAATACTAGGCTATCAAGAGCTGGGTGTGGTCTAATGCCATGTTGGAGAACGGAGTGCTAGATGAAAGTAGAGAAATCCAAAGTGATACCATGTTGGAGAATTCCTTTTGAGATAATGTCAAAAAACTGATGCAAGAATGAACAATGCATACAAGAATGCTACTCCTCTACTACACTATTGTACTACTACATGAGTAGCTACCACAGTGGTTAATATACAAGTATAAGAGAGTAGTGGGGGAAATCCATAATCAAGGTAAAAATTAGGGACCAATTTTATTGGCCAATTTTTGCCCAAAGGCTACTTTTGAAAGGTTTTCTTGGTCGTCAGGCTAATTCTTTTGGCTTGACAACTCAAAAATTAATCCATATATACATAGAGTTACATATTTTGACCTGAAGTTCACCAAAAACAGCTCAAAAATAAGGTTTTCTCTTAACATTTATCAAATTTTAAAACTCTTCAATATTGATAAACCAAACATTCACCCACATATCTATAACCTAAAAATCACAAGGATCTCTTATTTTTTACCCTTTCCCTTATGAATGGGTGGTAGGTGAGAGTTATTATGTGTGGTAGGTGAAGCATGGCGCACTTGATGCGATGCAATCTCTTTTCATCCAATCCAACATGCTAACAAATCTGATTAATGGATAAGTACAACTTTAGCCAATGTGCAATTCAATCCTCCTATCAAATCGATGAATTGTCAAATGAATTTTCATGTAATCCGAGATCGAATGAAAACCGGAACAGAGAATTAAAAAAGCCAGACAAAGAAAGGAGTACTTCAGGGGAAAGGGATAACTTTTACGAGCTCCCAATTCTTTTACCAGCCTTGTCATTAGCACTATCAAAAGCGACCAGCTTCCTTTTAGAGCTGATGGCGCCAGTGCAAGTAATTCCTGTGTCTTAATGCAGGTAATTCCTCTTAATTTGACAGAGAGAGAGACCATATTTTGGAAAGGTCTTGAGCATATGCAAGCATGCCATGCCATGCCAATGGTGATAACTGTTGCAACTACACTCTGGCTTTTCCCCATTCCAAGCTTGTTCATGCACACATCTCCGCTTGTAAGTGCGCCTGCACAAAATATAAATACGCCTTATCCATGAAAAACCGATCAGGAATGAAAAACTTCAAACACAGCAAACCGAGGTGTCTACGAAAGAAGGATTAAGACCTTAAAACCCAGGAATTGCCTACTATTCTGGAGAATCCTCCAAATTAATTCAAAATCCCTCAAGCATTTGAAGTTGAAGGATTCTGAATCGCCTACCAGAGAAGTTTTTGGTGACCAATGGGGGCCGCTGTATGTCTGTTACTGTTGGAATAAACTGTTGGGGCGATCGATCACTCAAAATTTGTAGAGGCTGCCCGCCCCATATTGATTAGACTGCTCATCGGTAGTTCCACCATACCACTATGGAAATGTTACACACCTCAACTAATTGCTGTGTAATGTATAACAGACTAATCAGCTGTATGTTTTAAGGTGTTATCTACTGGCCATACGTTTCATTGTCCGACAAATGAAACTTGTGTACGACACTAATTTTGCTTAATGAAAAGGAGTACCTGCGATCGTGTTAGCTCCTATTCTCTTTTAATCACAACAGAGATTACCACCTCGGCCAAAACAATATTCACTCGCTCGACAACAGAGAAAACACAAGGAAAGAATAATCAGGCGCACCACCTTTGATGGTTGGCTTTGATCATGTCTACTTTAGGTCGAGAGCATCGCATGTCGATCATGAGAGAAGGTGGAGTGGTATGGCTTAGTTGGAGTGGCAGGTATGCCGATCACAGGCATGAAAAGGGAGAGGAGAGTGTCTCTCTGTCTCTTTTCTGGAGAGGCCGAATACCTGCAACTCCAACTGAGCACTACAACTTCGCCAGGATATCCTGTGGAAAACTGGGTGCGGCTACCTGACGTCTCTGTATTCGTCCTGTGGAAAATGGCGTGCGCACTCTCACACAAACACACACTTTCTCTCACTCTCTCAGAAACGTCGCATGCGCGCGCGCTCTCTCTCTCTGAGTCAGAGCGAGGAACAATCTCCAACTCATTCACCCGTCGCACGCTCTCTCTCTCTCTCTCTGTGTCTGTGTCAGAGTGAGGACCAATCTCCAACTCACTCGTCTGACTCGTGGCACGTGCCACGTTTCCCACGGGCCATCGCCCGTAGCAGGCTGTTGATTCTCTAAACTTTTGGCGAACATGACATGGATCCTTCTCAGCCCTGGGCCCCTGGCCTGAGGTGGCATCGAAATCGTTTTCATTCCTAACTCTTTGTATTCCAAATTGAAGCCACCCAATTCCTAACTCTTTGTAATTTACATAATAATATTTAATAGTTCAGGATTAATATTAATCAATTATGTTGATATATTGATATCTGTAATTAATATTACATTATTAAATTTACACACAATTATATCATATGGAAAATTAATTGCATTATTAAATTTACATACAATTATATCATATGGAAACATTGCACATGGTGTTTCGTGAATGCTTGTGAGTTATCATGGTTGCATTGATCTCCTAGATACTTGTTTCAAACTAGTATCCTCATAGATAGGTATGAGATCTACTAAAATGATATGAAGGGCAACTTTTGATATTAAATATGATACTCTTGAAATGTAGTCATCATGTTATGGCTTGGAGAGGTTCTAGATGCTTTTGCTCATGCAATTAACCATGTGTGTGGAGCCTGCTTGGTAAGCTACGCTAGGCTATTGTTTAGTACTAAGGATAGAGATACATATGAGGTGATTCATTATTCTATATATTGCTTACATCTTTGCCTTACGGATTACGAACTAACCACAAGGCTCTAGAGCCTATGTGGCACAATGAGGAGAAGTTTGATATTCAAGAAAGAAAGAGGGTTTTTTTTAAAAAGGGTAAGTTGAGGTTATGTTTATATTTCATTCTCCCAATACATACACACATGTGCATATACATATATATACATGCCTACAAGCACACATATGAGGTGAAGGAATATAAGAGAATGAAGGGAAAGAAAGAAGTGAAAATAATGATAATGAGAGGGGGAGATAAAACACAAATTTAGGAGACCAAATAAATAGGCATACATGTATTAAACACACGTATGCATACATACATACACATAGACACATACGTACACACACATAACATAGGAAAAACAAGAATAAGAAAAAAGAAAAATATATGTGTATCATACATACATACATACATACATGCATGCATGCATATATGAGAGAGAGAGAATAAGAAGAGAAAAAGAGAGATAGGAGACAAGAAAACGAAGGGGAGATAAGAGAGAGAATGGAAAAAGAGAGAAAAAAATACATAGAGAGAGAGAGAGAGGACATGCATTTACAAGACCACACAAATAGACATACCCATATTATACACAAACACCTATATACATACACACACACAAATACATATACATTCTATTTTATACTTATAATAAGAAGGTCTTGGAATGTCGCATGACAATCTCTCATCACCTCCCAAAGCCTTCTCTTTTTCTCTTCTTTCTTCTACGTTTATTATTCCACTTTTCTCCCTTTCTCCTTCATAAGTCTCTCTCTCTCTCTCTCTCTCTCTCTCTCTCTCTCTCTCTCTCTCTCTCTGTGACATACCATACTATTATTACAGTTAATATCATTATGCAAATTATAGTTGATATATAATTATAATTCATATTCATATTATGTATTAATACTTGATTGTTATGTGTATAATAATAATTAAATTGTTATTCATCTTCATATGGATTATAATATACATATTATAATAATAATAATAATAAATATATATATATAATATTTTATGCATTTAGGTATTTTATTATATAACTATAATTATATGTATTACTATATTTAATATATAAAGTTATAATAATGATAATATGTATGATATAAATATATATTAATTTAATTTTACATACATTAATTATATTGATTAATACATGAATATATATGATTAAGATTAACCATTAAATATTAATTTTATACTTAATTACTAGTAAAATAGGTATAACATATATATATATATATATATATATATATATATATATATATATATAATCATTAATAAATAGCTATAATCTACAACATCAAATAATATTTTATTATTTTACTAATTATTATTTTTCATACTATTTTATATTAATGATATTTTTAATGAGCATATTATAACTATTAATACTGTCATAACATTTATTATATATTAATAAAGAATTATTAATATTTCAATGATAAGTAAAATATATATAATTACACATATATATTCTTGATTCTTATCTATGTATGAGAGAGAGAGAGAGAGAGAGAGAGAGAGAGAGAGAGAGAGAGAGAGAGAGAGAGAGAGAGAGAGAGAGAGAGAGAGAGAGAGAGAGAGAGAGAGAGAGAGAGAGAGAGAGAGAGAGAGAGAGAGAGAGAGAGAAGATATAGGCGATATACCGACATTTAAAGTGACAAAAATATTCATCTAAAAAATTATCCATGTTGTCGCTAAAAGCATTAGTATATACGTCTCTAGAGATCTATCATCGATATTACCATTACAACAACGATGCAAATAACGACATTTTTTTATGTATATACCGACACTAATAATGATGTATGCAGTAAATTATCAATGCTAATAGGCGATGATTACAGAGAAAAAAAATTAGGTGGCAGGGCAACATGTTGCCCTACCACCTTCTAGCACCATGTGTTGGAACAATGTTTCATAAAGTAATTATAAATTAAGCATAAAATCATCATCGAGACACGTACATCATGAGATGTTGAAAAAGAGTCGTTAATTCAATATTCAAATAAGTACAAGAGGAACGGTGACAACTCATAAAACTACATGGAATGATTTAGAGGAGAGTCCAAAATAAGCATGGAAATGTATCTATAAATATCACAAAATGCGAGTTCATACAAAGGATGAGAAATATATCTAAGGAATGCTACATAAAAGGACCCTACATGGAGCATATGGCCAAAAAAGGAAAGGATGTACACTCTACAAACTTAAGCGACTCCTACAGCTTCTCGTCATTTAAGAGCAGTCCATCCGACTGCAATGGAGCATAACGGACTATAAAATATAAGCTACAAGAGATTAATCCACAATACATCATGCATCATTAAAAAACTAATGATTGTAAACAAAAAAGAGTCATGACTTACTAGACCGCTAAGCACATACAAGCACATACAATCTATCAATGAGTGTAGTAGGACCGTGTCTCTCTGTATATCGAGTCTCCAAAGCTGTAGGATCACATTTTGTGATGAAGTGCTACAAAGAAAACAAAGTAGCATTGTTAGAAATAAGATTATTAGTACAAGTGGTATTCCAAATTAAAAAGTGAGAACAACCAAATGAAAACTTATAAAATCCTCCAAATAGTTACTATGGTCACTGCTCTCCAAATGATACATGACTCCTATCTCCAATCGTTTCCTCGCTACCTCCCACTGTTGCGGCCACCATCATCTTGAAGAGTCTATGGTCTCCTCCTTGATTCTCCAGCGATCCTCTGCGTACAAGCACTTGAGCTTTAAAGTAAGAAGCATGGTGGATTGTAATGAGTTTTCAAGAGAGATAAAGCAATTTTGATTTGAGTATGATGAGAAATCTAAAGTCTTTCATAGAAGCCATTATTCAAGGAATCACTAGGCCAAGGCTACGAGAAAGATTCTAGTTGAGATTGATGATCTTGATGAGCCATGTGTTGCACTCATAGATCATGGTTCAACAATTAATCTTATGTCAAAGAGTCTCTACTTCAAAGGAAGGTGGTTGATTGATATGGATCATGGGTGGAGAATTCAGGCTGCAAACAACTCATCAAGGGATTTGTATGGTGCTTGTCCTAATGTGAAAGTGACTATTGGAGATATTCTAGATGAGCACAATTTCTTTATATAGAATATCTCTTTTTACCCTTTGATTCTTGGAACTATATATTATTGCAGTTCATATGGAGACTAAGGTGATGGATGATAGTTCTGCTTATGCTTCAATAAGAAGTTGTGATAGATAGTGTGATATTTAGTTCTTGACCATTGTCAAGCATTTTTGTGAAAACTAAAAACCCCTAGAAAAATTGTGGGTCGTTAGGATTTTTTCTTTATAGTTATTTGTGTGATCATTTGATTGGTTGTTTTGTAGTTGAATGTTTTGTATTTGTCTACCCTAGGAATTATTTTTGTCATTTTATTTGGATTTTTAAGTGTGAAAACTTGATAGCCTTAATCCAGATTGGAGTTTTCTAGATAGGTTGGAGCTAGAGTTTGTTAGTAGTGCTAAGCATTGTGAAACACGTGTATGATTTCTTATTGTTGATATTTTTGCATATCACAAGGATTATGGGTTCACGATAACATCACATTGTACTTGTTGACTACACTACACTTGGGGGTCATCTCCTAACTTTATCAAATACTTCCATACCATGGATACATGATTTGCACCATTGTTGAGCACTAGCATGGCATGTTACTTGCTATAGCTATATGTAGTAAATCTTAGTTACATGTGCACTTGAGAAAGAACCTTTCATTGTGCACACATTGTTTCTTACATGCATGAGAGTTGGGATATTCATCACTTAGTTAGGAATCTTTGGTTGAGTGGGAAAGGTTGTTGGATGAGTTTGAGGTCATGTGAAGGATGTTGCCAATTGTGAGATAGGTTGTCTTTTTTATCAACATCATGAGGACCTCTTTTTTAATAGTGATTGTGAGATTTTGGGTGGATGGAGCAGAGTACAATTTGTGTCTTGTGAGAGGTGAGTAGAGGGTCACACACAATAGTGTGGAAGCTTGATGTTGTGTTGATCGAAAGCTTTGAAAACTTTGAAGCTAAAGGGCCGCAATTATGTATGAATTATCAAAGAGGTATGAAGTGAGTATTTTTTTCCAAACTTAAGATTTCAGGTTTTGATGTTTGTTATTGCTCTACCATCATTGAAGTTTATTCTAGAAGTACTTGAGGCTACAAGAGGTAAATTTGGTTGTTTTTTGCATGTGTTTGTTGTGTTGTGTACATGAGACATTTAAAATTTTCATTTTGTATAGAGCATTGACAAACTCAATTCCCTAACCAACACTTCTTAGCCTTGTTGTGCCGTTATGCGGACACAGTGTGAAAAACTCTAGAGTACATTGTCATCTGGCTTTCTTATTGATCTAGAGAGTCAATGCCATATTAGTCAATTAGTGTTAGTGTCTATAGTATGGATGGTTCAAAAATACTAGATTTTTTGATAAGTTTAGCCTATTTTTGATATTTTGGATATTATTCCTTGTAAATATCCTAAAAAGCTGTAGAAAACTTCTAGAATAGGGTGACATGTAAAAATCAAGTTGCTTTTAGCTAGTTTTGGGAAAGTTCATGCAAAAAGGACTGGCAAAATCGCATGGTGCATGATCGCGGTTTACAAGCAACAAATAACCATCTGAACTAGGAGAAGAAGAAGGAGTGATTTGGGAGAATTCTCGATAGGTATCTTGCAATTTTACCTCTCTTTTGGAGTCAACGGAACCATCAAATTTGCAGTTTGAGCAATAGAGAAATAACTAGTGTTTGATGCACGTTTTTGGTCTACCATGGAGCTCCATGAGATCTAATGCTTGGAGATTTCTTCCGAGTAGTCCTAGACAAGGAATTTGTTCATCTTCTCAAGTTCTATCAATACATAGTGCTTTGATTCATTGTTCTTTGTCTTTATCTTGCATACATCTTGTCTATTCTTTTTCTTTTCTCCTATCTCCCATTCTTTACTTCCTTCTCTCTTGATCCTCGATGGATACAACCTTTTGACTACAACCCCTCCGACATCGGTGAACCCAATGTGAAAGGTCATTAGAAGGAAAGACAAGATGGGAGAACTCTCAAGGACAATTTCTAGTGATATTTTGCAGCAATTTGTTGAAAGATAGGCATGTGAACCTTTTGTATACAAGGGTGGATAAGGATAGCTAGGTGTAAATGAATTGGAAGAAATGGAAGCAGGGGGAAATCCTGACTCTAACTTCTCTAAAGGCTATATAAATTTCCTAAAGGTCAGTCTCACAGGAGAGGAGAGTATACTAGTTGTACTTGTGAACAACTCACTAAGCAAGATCTTCTTCTTGTACTTGAGCTCTCTCTCTCCCTCTTGTGCACACTCTCATGCTTCCACTCTAATAGTTCAACATGGTATTAGAACTATCTTTGATTCAACAAGCTTCCTATAGCCATATCCTAACCTAAGTGCACAATAAGGTCTTTTGCCTTCTCATTTACCTTCTCCACCGTAGCCAACTTGACCCCTTGACCTTGGAGGAGCTGGTGTGTGCAAAGGAGGTAGTATTAGCTTTCTAATTTCTTTTGGATAGTTGCTCCCTAGCTCAGAGCACTCCACCACTTCAAGCGCAGAGATTGGGTATCCAAGACAATGCCATTACCAGAAATTGTAAATCTGGCGTAGATTTTGCTGACACTGTCAAAGCAATTTTTTGAAAACTGAAAACCCCCAGTCAAATTGTAGTTAGGTTTGGTTTTTGTTAGCTTAGATGTTTGTGTGACAGTTTGTGTTGTCGTTTTGTAATTGGATTTCCTGTGTTTGTTTAGCTTAGGATTTGTTTATGTAATCTTGTTTGTTTTGTTGAGTGTGAAACTTGATAAACTTGGTCGAGCTTGGTAGTTTTTTGGACAGGTTGAAGCTAGAGTTTGCTAGTAGCTGCCGAAGATTATGGAATAAGGTTTAACTTCTTATTGATATTCTTGCACATCACAGGGACTATTGGTTTACGAGCACTTTATATTGCACTAGTTGATGTACTACACTCGGGGGTTGTCTCTTGAATTGTTCAAATACTTACATACCATGGGTTGGGATTATGCAACTTTTGCACCATTGTTGAGCACTAGCACGGCATGAGGCCCGCTACAGCTATATGTAGTAAATCTTAGATACACACGCGCACATGAGAGAGCACCTTCATTGAGCACACAAATTTCTTGCACACATGATATTTGGGATATTCATCACAAAGTTAAGAACCATTGGATGAGTGTGTAAGGTTGTTAGGTGAGGATAAGGGTTTAAATAATAAAGGAACTTTGTTTGCATTATGCATGATACAAGAGCACATGTAGATAGGCTAGGCACAATTTCTTCAGTGCATACATAATTTTTGTGTGAGCATTGATTGATTGGGTGCATATAATAGATCCACTATTGCATATTTCTCAAATCATGTTTGAATGGATACGACATACATTTTTCAAAGCATATTCCTACTAGGATACACTGCATAAAAACATGTTCATATCCAGAGAATGTTTATTTTGAAAACTCAAGGATCAAAGGAAAATGATGCAAATTTTATATCGTCAGCGAGTACTTCTTGAAGAAAAAGAGGACATGTGTACTGAAAGTGTGTACAATTACAAGAACAATAGGCCAATGAAGGGAATAAGTCATCCAAGATAAAAGATGGAAAAAAATGATGTGTTTTACAAAAATTGATATTTTTACCTATTTTTGATGGATTTTTGCACTTCTGCCCAAGTTGGCTTGTCGATCAAATGCGTTCCAATAGTTTTAAGTACTCAGATGATTATATTCTAAGTTCACATGACGAAGTTATGATCCAAACAAGTTGCAAATAGGCATAGTGCAAAAAAAACGAAAATAGTGAAAAGCAGTAGAAAAGCAAAAGCCAAAAGCTGAAAGAAAACAAGCCTAATGTATGTGAGAGAACTTGTGAAAACTATATAAAGAAGAAAAGCGTAATGTATGTGAGAGAACTTGTGAAAACTATATAAGGATGAGGAAGAGAAGTGCAAAGGGCCTTCTCCCTCAATCCCAATTGTACCTTGTAAGAGAGATGAGAGGAGGGTCACATGCGGGAGTGTGAACTCTTGTTGTGCTAGTTGAGAAGTCAAAGATTTTGGATGTCAAAGTCCCGAGTGACGGCCCAAAGTTATCAAGGTACAAGAATACAAGGTTTTGTCTTTGAGTTGTAAGTGTTTTTTAAATTTGTGTTGGGTTGGTGTGATGCTCTACCCAAAATTAAATTTTTTTGTCGTTTCTGAGCTACAAGAGGCATTGTGTGTTGTTTTTTTTTTTGTGTGTGGTTTGTGGTGTTCTCTTGAATATTTACATTTTTTGTGTTGTCTTGTGCATCCGACGAAGTCAATTCCCCCAACCGACACTTCTTAACGTCTCATTATCACGTTATGAGTAAGGCTTGCTCTCGATCACCGCTCGCGTAACAATGTCAATTCAGCTCCTTGACGTGGCCTGCGCTATGGGCGCAATCACTTCAGCTATGATAAGGCTTTGTTAGGACCTCTAGTGGGCCATCTTCACCTAGGAAGATTTGACCTAATTCCTCTTATCCTATTGTCTGATGTGATCAAAACCCTAATTGTGGATTTCCTGGCAGCCATAGCTAGGAAGCTTTAAGCTTTCCTATTTTCACTTTTTTCAATCTAGGAATCAGTAACAATGATCCTAATCACTGAATCATATGTTATGAAGTGTGTTTCTAATCTTTGAGTAGTTCCAACACTCAAGGGACATTATATGCTCTCTGAGAAGCCGACTCTCAACACTGGTCCTGAGTTAAGTATTTTAGTAAGCTTGACAAGGTGAAAAACCTAAACATCTCGAGTGGTCTTAATCTTGAGATGAGTGCTTTTTAGCACTAAAAATGTATTTTATGACATTAGTTGCTAGTGCCTTATGATAAAAAATGAACATGGATACAATTGAAATCTCCTCGGACTCTTCACCAAGTGTCAAAGTTATTGATCAATTGTGCACAACTAAATATTCATCCACTAAACCACAAGGTGGGGAGGAGCTAGAGGTCCAATAAGTTCATCTCATTGAAGCCTACGAAGACAATGAAACCTAAATACAGGGGTTGTCCAAAGGAAAGGGTTGCCAAAGTCTTACCTTGAGGTACTACATATGTATGATTTCCAACCTTTTTCATCCTTATAGTTTTATAGTTTGTTATCATTTGAAAGGCTATCATTTTTGTTAGTTGGTTCGTAATCGGCCAGTTGTAAAGGACTAGACACTGCCATTGCCTAGGGCAACTAGTAAGACCTTTCTATTATGGCCATGTCTTATGCAGATGTTAGGCCTCAAATCCACACGTTTAATGAAAAAGATTTCCATCCTTGCTAGCAAGCCATAGTGAAATATAAAATGATGGAACGGGGCTATTGGCCCTTTATAAAAGGGACCAATGTTATTGATCCATCAAATCCACTTGATGTAGAAGATGATGAAAGAGCTCAAGCCATCATTATGCTTCATGAATCCCAAATTCATCATATTTGTTTACCATAGCACAGAGGAACAAAAAATGGAGCAGAAGTGCGGAAAAAATGGAAGCCTGAAAATTTGAATGATTTAAATGATGGTGTCACCTCGAAAAAAGAAAAGAGTAAAAGCGCGCCATTAAATATGAAGGTGCCCTCGAATCTTTGTAAAAAGAGTGCCGGGCTCACTCCTGTGCAAATTGTATGCATTAGTGGGAACAGGATGAGTTGGAATGGTGGGAAATAGGAAAAGAGGACCTAGGCTAATGGCCGGCCATGTAAAAAAGTCTGGATGACCGCCCAAAAGGTAGGGTATGTATATAAAGTTCAAAAGTGAATGAGAAGCTCATTCTTGGGTGTGGCTAAAGCTTCTTCTTCTTCCTCTCTTGCTTCTTACCTTCACGCTTGTGCTTGAGTGAAGGATTGAGGGAGTGTGAGGGAGTGAGTGTGTGAGAGAGAGGGATCGTGGAGAAGAAGCTCCCCATCTTCTCCCTTCATTGTTCCTTCCCTTCTCCTCTTCTCTTGTCTCGCATGGCTATGGGGGATGAAGCTTGACGGAGGGGGCTTGAGGTTGCTTGAACTTACCACAAGGATCGTGGAGCTACCAGAGTGTGAGAGAGAGGAGGGGACTCAAACAAACATCAAGGTAAGCTCACTACACCCGCAAGGTAGGTATTGCGCGTCGGCTATGTGAGAGGTAGCCATGGCCGCTTGGCTTGAAACGCTTGATCAATAAGCGGTATGTAGGTCTTGGGGTAGAGCTTCGTAGCTCCCCTACATTTTGGTTCCGTTGTCAGGACCGACAGAATCAAGCCTTGAGCACCATGCGCATCAAATCGAGCATAGCAGTAGGTTTGCAGCTTGAACCGGTGCTCGAGATAGTTAGGAGGATTAGGAGGTTTTAATCCCTAGGGCAAGTAAGTATTTTGATTTACTACTGAATGTTAAAGTAGGACCATCTGTCTTTATTTCTATTTCTGATTTCTGTTGCAATAGGTTAAGGGTAGGATAGGAAAAAGAAGGAAATAGAAGGGTTCTGCTGCTATTGGAGAAAGGGAAGTTGGGGCGCAGATTCAGACATCTGGCTGGAGGAGTGTATGAGATTAATCTCTGAGTCTACAGTAGATTGAGGGAGGTAATAAGGGGCCAAGGAGACCAGGGGAGGCCACATTTGACACCCTGCCTTCTGAGAAGACTGTGAACCTGAGAGCCCAGGAGAGAGCAAGAGAGGGAGAGAGCTGCGGGAGATCGTGAAGTGCTGACCGATCGATCGTGAAGTGCTAAACATTGAGCGGACATAATTTGGAATTGGGCATGGCATTTGGCGACCAGCCAACCAACTAACCAACCCTGAAGCAGAATAGGAAATGTAGGAGGGTCTTTCTGTAAGAGTTTAGATTGGCCATGACCTGCGCCTAGAGCCACATGAGGCTACAAACGTAGGCAATAGGGTGGAGTTTGCATGAGGTATTTAGTGCATCCTCACCTCACCTTCTGATTTCATCACCTAGGGTGCACTACAAGGAAAGGAAAATCTTGCTTCCACATTCAGCACTAGAAAGCACAAAGCAAAAGTTGTGGATAAGATTAACGACGGTTTCCAGTAACAAGGAGCTCAACAGGAAACATAATAACATCAAGGAACCCACTACTAGGAGAGGATCCCAAAGCATAGTTGGATACTAGAGAACCCCATCTGTAGGGCCCTAAGAGGACATGAAGATCCGGAAGACAACAACATAGAGAATCAGATGTTGCCAGAGTTACTCAAGTTGATCAACGACCTGGTGAAACTGGAAGTGGAAGCAATGTTATGATCTCAAGGTGCAGACAAGGAGAGGACCGAGGACAGGACCAACTGACTTGGGAGAATTCCCAGTCATGATGCAAGAGTTAGTCAACGAGTATGACTTGCTGGCCAGGATGTTAGTTTAGGGTAGGCTAGTAGAGGAAGTGGTGGCAATCCTAGAAGAGGAAAGAAAGGCAATCAGAAGGGCCCTAGAGAGCATGATCGCCTATAACCACGAGCAAAAGGCTAGGAAACTCCAATAAGACGTGGATATGTACGAGGCCGGCACATGCTAGCCCTGGTTGAAGTAGCAAAAACAGGACCAAATGTGAAGAGAGAGCAGGAGTGGAGGTACACTTATCATTAAGTGAACTTGTAGCTAGGCGGCTCATGGACAACACGTTCGCTGAGCACGGCGCAGTAGCCTTAGCCACAGCCTTACTCTTAGGATTAGGGATCACACAAGGGGAAAATGGGCAATTTAGGATCCTTGTAGTGGTGAAACAACTGGAAAAATATGAACCTAGCAATGACCCATATAGCTTTGTGGAGCAGTTCGAACAAGTTTATGAAGCAAACAGCCTCACAGACCCTGCACAACGCTCCCAAGATTTTGGGTTGTGCTTAGGTGATAAGGGGAGGGTGTGATACACTAGTCTAGATGCAGCCGAGCATGGGAACTTTGCCCATCTTAAAGACCACTTTATCAAGAGGTTCTCTGAGGCAGGATACTCCGACAACCTCATTGTCCGCTTGATGAATATCGATCAGAGGGAAAAGGAGGATGTGAGAGACTACGTCACACATGTAAGTAGCCTCTTCAAGAGGATCCTGGCCAATGAGCGACCTAATGAGAAGGCTGTGTCTACAGTGTTCAAGTGGAATCCATAACAAGGAACTCTACAAGGCCTTGGCTAGTAACTCCACCCTACACAGAGATGTGCTAGCTAGGGTTTCTGATGAAGCAATAAGGGTGGACAACCAGCTTAGGGAGTGAAGCATGAGGAACACCAGTCGTATAGGCCAGAGGGCTTCAGAGCGGTCAATGACGTCGGGTGAGAGAGAGAGCTCTAGCGCAAGGGATAAGGGAAAGGAAGTTGACCAAGGCTAGGACCTAGCTGAGGTGAGGATGGAGCTTGCACGTTTGCAAGAAAAAATAAGGAAGCCTACGCGAACTCACGTGAAATGTATATGCTGTGGTGGAAACCACCTTCCAGCCGAGTGTCAAGATCCTAGATCTAGGCCGTGTTCGAACTGTGGTAGGTTCGGTCATGATGCATTGCATTGCAGATTGCCCAGGAGGTTTCCATATGCGCAGCAATACAACCCTCACTTAGGCAACAGGCCATCTAACTTCCTTGGCAGGGGAGCCCAGCTGGCACTTCTAGCACCAAACGACACGAGACTAGCCATCCCTAGGCTAGAGATGAACCCAACAGGCATACCCAAACCACCAGGACCCTACGTAACCCAACCACCAAGTGACACTCCTGTTCACTATGTTGAGGAACCTGGTGAAGAAGAGAGCTACATAAACCCATACATCTCCTATGACGAGGAAGGCAATCCAATCCTGATGGATTATTGACTGGTGCTAGTGATGGCGCTGGGCAGAGGAAGAGGCAGAGGCTTTGGAGGACCAAGCCAAGACCCAATCTCATGTTGGACTTGCGGTCATCCAGGCCATATCTCATCACACTACCCAGAAAGGGAACAAGCAAACTAGGATAAGGCTGACCTTCTATGCGTCGAATGTGGGATCACAAACATGTTTCCTGACTGCCCTAGGCAGAAACCATCAGCCAGTTTGGCCAACGTGCTGCCCTTCGTTCCCTTGGGCCTATTTGGGGTGGAGATCTTTGGCAAGGAGGACACACCCATCCCACTGCATGTCATGATGCGAGCGCAAACAAGACAAACAGGCATCTCACTGCCTGGGCCAAGTAACCTGGATGTAGCCTCGCTGGGAAAGAAAAGCCAGAGGAGAAGGAGAAAGAGAACATACGCAAGGATCACTCTTAAGACTAAGGAAGCTACAACCTTAGTGGCGGGAAAGGGGATCACAGATGCCGAGGCAGAGACCTCAATACGGCGGAACTAGGTAGTGCCAAGGTGAGGGAATACCCTCATCCCAAACGGCAACTCGAGGCTATAGCAAAGGTTAAGGAGTGGGTCAAGGATGCCCAAGAACACCTTAAAGATGTAGAACCCATATTGGTGGATCCGATGGAGGACCTTTCTAGTGCAAGCATACCTGATTCGCCATCGCGATCTCAATCGAGGAATGCGCTAACACCACAAGAGATGCCACAAAGGCAAGACCAGGGAGAAGCTTGTCAACAAGCTAGCCACGACATGTGGCCGAAGAGTGGTGACCAAGGAGGAAGCCAACTACCCAGCAACCTCCTCACCACCTTAGTAACCACCCTAGTGACCATGAACTTGGGAGACTTGCTTTGGTAGCACCCTCCATTATGGCAAGAATTGAGGCACTGTGTGGAGGGGAAAGGGGAGCATGCTTCCACTGACTTGCACGAGCAGGACGCAGTCACCCAAATTCCAAGCCTAACGATGCACTCAGCTCCAACGTCACTACACATCAACGCTTTCTGGGAAGGCACAGAGATACATGCAGTCCTACCTGTTTTATCCTTGGGGGACGCAACACGGAAAGGGATTGTAGACGTCAGTGCTGGAGTCAGTGTATTGACCCACGCAGTTCTACAGGCCTGGGGAAACCCGCCTATGAAAGTGGCTAGGTTTAATGTTACATTGGCCAACGGAATGAAGGTCAAACCATTCGGGCTCTTTAAAAACTGGCTAGTGAAGGTTGTAGGAGTGCAGTTTTTAGTAAATTTCATTGTCATGAAGGGTGTGGACTATGACATACTGCTAGGCTGGCCATGGATGAGGAATGCAGGAGTGGTTGAAGACTGGGGAAACAACCTCATATTCTTGGGGAATAGGATGGAAGCGGTAAGGGTTGAGATGGACACATGGAAGACTACCCTAGCCAACCTCGATGCTATCTCGACCATGCTAAAAGGTGATGCCTAGGCACGCAAGTCCTATGGGACACTGACCAAGTACATCCCCTGCCCTGAGGACGAGAGGGATTGGATGCATGTCTTGGCAACCGTTGACCTGCCATTCTCAGATGAGGAAGAGTTTTATAAGCAAGCTGCTAAGACACCAAGCATGCCAGCAGAGGAGCCCACTGTGCCACTCTGCATGATGGTAGGAAGCTCATAGGATCCAAGGAGACCGGTCTCGTTCCACACCCCAACTAACAAGCTCAAGCTTCAGGCAACAAGGCAGCTACTCTAAAACCCCAAAGCAATCTCTTGGCTCAGCCTGAATGGGAATGGACCAAAGTTCACGATCTTAACCTATTATACAACTGGGCTTTAAGCACTGAGACAAAGAGGAGATCGGAGAGGAAAACCTAGGGGATGACGAGCAATTGGAAGGGAAAGATTTCGGTGATGAGGAGTGCGAGCACTGTTGCTCTGAGATGGACGAGAGCGAAGAAGAGTTTAACACAATAGATTATGACACTGAAGGGAGAGTAATCGAACAGATCGAGGCAGACTCTAGGCCAAAAAGGGAAAGGGCAGGCAGGAATGGAAAAAGAGTCATGTGGATGGAATGTGATAGGACCTGGCTCAAGTAGGTGAGAGCCATGGATTATGAGTAGGCAGGGGTGGCACAATCACTGGTAGTCCCAATACTGAAGATGGATTCACCTACTGAACTATGAACCCCGGGCGAAACCCCTTCCTCAAGCGAGGGATGTGTGGAGTCTGAAGTCAGTACAGAGAATGATCCCAAAATACCCCAACCCTCTAAGGTCAGACGCACCAAAGGGGACTTGCCAGTCCACTTAAGGCGTAGACGAATCAAGGAGGGAGCCAAGAAGCAAACTAGAGACTCAGAAGTAGAGAGGCAAAATAAACCGCAAGACCTCCCCAAACGCTTCACGAAGTTTAAGAAGGGTGATAGAGTGATGGTTTTGCTAGGAGCAAAGAGACAAGGGCAAGCCAATGAACCAATTGAGGGACCCGCCAGGGTCAAGGAAGTCGACCTGGTAGGGAAAGGCAAGAAACCTTGACCTGTGTTCATTGCTGATGACCTAACCAAGGGGGAGGAGGCTAAATTGGTTGCTCTCCTGCGAGAGTATTTCGATGTGTTCGCCTAGTCCTTGGAGGAACTGAGAGGAGTCAATCCTAGGGTTGTGATCAATAATATTCCAATGGTCCCATAAGCAGTGCCAACGAAGCAGTGACCTTAGCCTATGAATCCCAAACACGCCCATGCGGTGAAGGAAGAGATTGATAAGCTCATGAAGACGGGATTTATATATGAGATCGAGCACACAGATTCGGTATTGCCCATAGTGATCGTTATGAAAAAGAATTGCAAGATTCGAGTGTGTGTGAATTACAAGAAGGTGAATGCTGCTACGAAGAGGGATAACTACCCCTTGCCATATACTGAGCACATGCTGGAGAGAGTAGAAGGCAAAGAAGCTTACAGCTTTTTGGATGGTTTCTCTGGCTATAATCAAGTGCAAGTGCATCCTGACAATAGCACAAGACTGCCTTCGTCACGGAGTGGGGTGTATTTGCCTACATCATTATGCCCTTTGGGCTAATGAATGCTCTTGCAACCTTCCAACGATTAATGTGCACGATCTTCAAGGATATGCTGCGACGCGAGCTGGAGGTGTTTGTAGACGACTTATGCATACGCTTGAGTTGGACTGAGCACTTAGAGAGGCTGGGAGCTATCTTTGATTATACAAGCTCTTGCTAAACCCCTTGAAGTGCCAGATCCTGGGTGAAGCACGAATGCATCCTAGGGCATGTAGTGTCACGGAATGGCATTGCCAACCTCCCACTATCCACCAACTACAAGGGCATCTAGTGTTTCTTAGGCCACACAAGATACTACCGACACTTTGTACTGAACTACGCACTGATTGCTAGACCATTGTACAAGCTGCTGATTCTATTCGAGTGGTCTGAGACAATTGGATCAGGCAGCCCAAGCTATACTCCAACATGAACGCGGGGACCTGGTTCCACCTCATCTTCAGATTAGTTCCACCGCTCCTGATCCCCCTTCTGGTCTAAAATCTCTGCTCATTTGCCACTCTCTTAGTGGCATGGCTGCGGACTTGGCCACAAAAGACAACTCCTCCAACGCTAGTTGGTTACTCCAATTCGATTCTATGTTTACCACCTTTGCGAAATTGTTTGCTATGATTGACCTCGGCCTTGCTGACAATGAGGCACTTGAACTTGCTACTCGATGGAATCCACGTGGGAGGAGCATGAACATCTCTTCCGCAAAAGTCTCTTGGTGCAAGCTGAGTACGTCAAGACTCTTCCTCAAGCGTCTCCAGTCCTCCCGATTAATCTCTTCTTATGCTCCAGTGACCAAATGTGTTGATTCCACCGAGCTTGCAGCTCTTACCACCAAACAAACCACTTCTAGTCTTTTCTTACGCCTCTGGTATAACCATCGGCTTGAGATTGCTCAGGCTGGCAGTCGTCTGATGACCATTGCCGAGCAACAGCACGCCATTAGTAACCTTCGGTCTGATCCTACATATCATTCTCTTGTTTCACTCCATGCCATCATTTTGGCTCGTGACCTAGAAGTGCCTTCCAATTTGCAACACCATCCCCTGTTTAATAAAATTCTAACGGCGGAAGAACTACATGTGGCTAGTCGCTTTGCTGGTCCATGTCTCCTCACAGATATTACCACTTATTTGTGTGGTTTGGCTATGCGCCCATTTGACCTTGATACATTTGCGGAATTGGAGTATAACCCCAACTTTTACGCTTGGTGGATGTCCATCCTTCCTTCATTTTCCCCGTCCACCTAGTTGTCTTTCCATTTTCTTTGTCCATACTTCATCTTCTTTTTCTTTTTCCTTTTTGTGTTGCCCTGTCATCTTTTCCGTCCTTTGTCGCTTACCCCTGCAAGCTAGGAAGCTTGCTAGGTCTTTTTGTTGCAGGAGGGCAATTGGCAATCCATTTTGGCATTATTTTTATAAAAAGGCAAAGGTATAGTTTGACTTTTATATTTTGTGTGATAGTTAGCTAGAAATTTCTCAAGATGTGGTCTTATCTTTTGATTAAGCAGATGACAGGTTCACAGTTTGAAATGTCTACAATGTCGACATTGGTGGCTGTCAAGGATCATCATTATGAGGACAGGGGAGTATTCAATACGGAGCAATGCAAGGAGTTTGGTCTAGAGACCAGCATATGGAGTTTTGGGGCCTTGAAGTTTTGTCAACTTACCAACTTGGAGAATATTGTCAATAGGTATCCTAAAATTGGGGAGTTGGTGGCTAAATGTGGGCTAACCGACTATATTAGAGCAACCAATGGGTCTATTCACTTTGCCAATTGCTACAATTTTGTTCAAAACTACGATCCTAAGACTAAAACAAGTAGGATGAGCTACTGGGATGAAAAAGAGCAAAAAGTTGGGGAGGTAGCACTTACTTCTAAGCTGATAGAACAAGACTTAGGTCTTTGTCAAGGGTCAAGAGGGCATGGTAAAGCTAGTAAAACTCATCTAGTGGATCAAAGGTGGGAGGGTAAGCCTAATGTTACTACTGGTGGTCTATTGTTCTCTGCCATTGAGGAGTTGGATCTTAGAGCCACTGCACAGGTGTTTCACCATTTGTTTACCTACAACAAAACCAGCACTTGTGCAGGGAGAATACCCAAGGGCTTCATGGAAGATATCTTATCAGACAGGATACTTGATGAGGATTTAAATAAGTTTTGGATGGATCAGATTTGTGAATCCCTTGCCAAGGCACATGAGACTCTTCCTAAAACTCCTGAAGGGAGACTCACCACTACTGAGGCCAAGATATGCATGATAAATTACGGTGGTGCACTCAGTAAGGTCATCACCACAGCCTTGGGACTCTCCAAGCCCTTTCAGGTGACACCCGCAGTTGCTAAGATGGGTCAACTGAAGGACAAACGACCAAAGGAGGAACAAGAGCCAAGTGTTGAGAGTTCACTAAAGAAGATGGGTCAAAAAAAGAGTAAGAAAGGAAAATTTAAGACAGAGCACCACGTAGCGATCGAGGAGTCACTAGAGAATGCACAACACTTGGGGGAAGCTCTCCACAAGGAAAAGGAGAATCAAGCCACAACCATATAGGAATCATCCATTAAGGACATGAGAGGGAAGGAAGCCTCCGCTCCACAGGAAGTTGAAGAAGACGTTGCTAGGAAACCTGGAAATTCTGAAAAAGGAAAGGGAAAGACTCAAGGAAAACAATCGGTGATTGGTCCAGGAGATTTTTAGATGCTCATGACCACTTTACAAACCATGCAAGCCCAGATAAACATGTTGGAACATGGTAGACAGAATGAAGAAATTACAGTCACTTCTAGTGTAGAGAAGTTGCGACCGGATGAGACTACCACTAGTTCAAAAGTTTGCACAAAAAGGACATCAGGGAATTTGGATGGTCTTACCACATTAGAGCTCTTATGTGAAGAGTTGAAACAGGA
The DNA here is from genome assembly GCF_053477565.2 of Lygodium microphyllum. NCBI lineage: Eukaryota > Viridiplantae > Streptophyta > Polypodiopsida > Schizaeales > Lygodiaceae > Lygodium > Lygodium microphyllum. Next base: position 31,905,211 of record NC_141143.1, on the reverse strand, counting down.
CAAGGATCAAGCAATTCTGGAAAAATTGGAATTACAAAAGAAGTATGAGGCAGAGAGATCATCTCATCAAGAATTTTTGAAACACTCAGCCCAGCAGTTACACGACTTACAGACTCAGATTGTGGAGAACAATAAGGAGATGGAGAGGCTAAGGGAACAGTTGCAAGAAGTTGAGGTCCTGAGGAAAAGGGAAGAAATTCTCTATGCTCAGGTTGCAGATCTTGTGGTTCAGTTAAAGGATGAAAAGGCAAGGACATCAACTCTCACCAAAGAGTTGTCAGAAGCACATCGGACTCAGACACAGATGAAGATAGCCTTTTCAGGGTTGCAAGATACAATTGCAATGAGTCTGACAACTACTGTCAATCAAGTTGAGGAAAAAGCTAACAGAGCTTACGAGGAGATGTTACAACAACTACTCACAGACTTGGCTCATTCCCTTCACAAGGAACGCCAGTTTAAAGCTTCATGCAACTGCCTATCAACATGCACTATCATTACAGCAAGGGCTTTATCATCAAGCCATTTTCACTTTATCATCCAAAAGCACCGGTGATGTGGAGGAACACAAAGCTCAGTTGGGAATTGCTACCGGTGCCTTAGCCGCTTTTGACCAGGGTAAGGAGCTCATGTTGTTGACCTCAGACCCAACTAGCAAACAGATGATTGATCATTTGCATGACATGGGCTATAATGATCAAGAATTGAGGGATGTAGGAATGATGCAGCCAACATCTACTGAGCCATGTGACTTACAATATGAGACACTTGTTGAAGTCCCTATTGCAGTAGAGCCTTTTGAAGATATGGTTCCTTCTGAGGATTATATGGATCCTCAAGATTTTGCTGAGTAGGAAGATGGAGCTATTGAGGAAATACAGGTACCCCCAACAGTGTCGGACAAGGAACTTGAGGTCCAAGAGCGCTTTGATAGGATGGTTCAAGTTCTTAGGGCTACCCCTCAGGATGTGCCAGAGTATTCCATTGCCATGCAAGGCATCGAGGCACAGAGAGAGGATCTAGATGAGTCCATTAAGACCTATCATGAGAAGCAGACGAGGGAGGAGACCATCATTTTTTATTTCAATGTCTATGGAGATGCCAAATTCAAAACACCCTTACCAGTCAGTATAGTGCAAAAGCTTATTAAAGTGGGAGAGAAGATTGCTAAGAAGTGGTTGAAGAAACAGGATAGGTCGGCTTTGAAAGGAGCTTGTAAGATTCCCAAGGAGAAGAACAAGAGGGAGTATTTCACCGAGAAGCCACGAGAGGTGTGGAAGCTTCAACCGGAATGGCGATATCCTATCCTTGAAGCAGATGAAATGGCCCATTCCACCTTTTGCTACTCAAATCGGAAGACATATGTACTCCATTGCCCCTATCCAAGAAGGTATGGCAGAAACTATGATGCTGAGAAGCATGGCAGGCATAACTTTCCCAAAATTCCCAATATCAATGCTCCGCATGAGAGTGATATCTATCACTTCCAGTTGTGTGATCTGCTACCCTCTTTTGACAGTTTCCTTAAACTCTACTCAAATTGCCCGGATCTTGCCTTCATAGTCACTTGCAATTATCTCCGCCTCATAGTCAATCTCTTACAGCAGCCACCGACTCCCTATGAGGATGGCCTGCCACCCTTATTCTTTGACATCAACACAGGGATTGACCGCATTGCCATGACAAGACTTCTTCTTCGAGCTGTATTATTCCCCTCTTACTGCGTAGCCTTGCTTGAGGATATGGTGGATAGCAAATTTGCTCAGTGTACCCATCCTTTTTATCCAGAATCACCCATTTATCTCCGAACATTTCTTAAGCCATATCTTTTGCGCAAAGGGTGTCTTTCACTTACCTTGCAGCCACTTCCTGAGGAGTGACTCTCTTGTGCATCACATGATGGAAAAAAAAAAAAGAGAAAGAAAAAAGAAAAAAAGAAAAAAGAAAGAAAGAAATAATAATAATAATAATTATATATATATATATATATATGCACTCACATGCACTGCACTGCACCTAGGGGTCCTCAAGTTGGATGCGTCCAGTGGCTTTGGTCGGCTGGCTCCATCTCTAACCCCCTAGCCCTTTTTCCATTTCCCCACACATTTGCTTAGGGCACATCAAGGTGAGGACATACCTAGGGAGTCTCGGCTCGCCTAGGTTACACCTGTCTCCCTGAGTCACATGCACTTTTCATTTCTACTTCATTTATCTCAGTAACACCACATCACCTCAGGTCACCTACCACATGTGGTTGATCTAGTGGAGAACCATGCGCTTCAAGAATTCCTTTATCTATCCCACTTAGGTGTCTCCCTTGCATCTTCAACAACAACCTTTTTTTTTCTCAGTATCTACCATTCTTTCCATCTTCATCAGATCAAGCTCCCTTGCTTCCTCATCATCGAGCATCATCATCAACAGAAGCACCCATGGAGAAGTCTTCTACCTATGTATTAGACTATGTATGCACGTGCACTCACTATAGTATTTGCACCATAACCTATTCACGGTTTTGGGTCCTCAAGTGTGGGACAACACTTTAGGCTTGCCTGGAGTTCGGCCCATCTCCCAAACCAACATCATCATATGTCCTGTGCACGATCAGAAGACTAGCACTTTTCCCCTAGGGAGTGACTGCACGTGAGGTTTTACTTTGCAGGTATTCGAGTTGTGGAGAATCATGCGCATCACTTCTACATCAACATTGCATCTCCCATCTTCTACGACCTCTATTCCATTTTCCAATGACCATTCAAGTTCTATTCATCAGAAGGATCAACAGTCAAGTGTTATAACATCTTGGGAGTGGCAGCCACATGACTTATCTAGAGGCGTTATAACATCTTGGAGAAGATCTTGGCACCCTGAAGATGATCAAGAAGCTCATCTATTCTAGGAATATGATATTTGTTCTTGACTGCTGATTGATTCAACCCTCTGTAATCAATACATAGTCGAAGTGTTCCATCTTTCTTTTTTTGGAACAGTACTGGTGCTTCCCACGGTGAACTGCTAGGACAGATGTAGCCCTAATCTAGCAGTTGCTTGAGTTGTTCCTTCATCTCAATTGCTTCCGGTATAGACATTCTATAGGGTCTCTTTGCAATTGGCGCAGCTCCTATTAAGTAATATTTCCGCAACTGCGTACCGTAAATATTGACGTCCCGCACACGATGTAAACCTTGTGCAAAGGTTATCTCTTGCATTGAAATTATTGGCAGTGTAATGTGTGACCCGCACGCGTGAAATGGGATCCTCCGCATTGGTAAATCAAAACCGGGAGTTCAAAACCGCAAGTCTCACAAAAACACCCTCTTGGGAGGGGCATTTTGAGTAATTCAAGGCAATTTTTTTTTATTTTTTCCCTTTTTCTCCAGCCGATGCATGGCTGGAGAAGGGGGAGTGTGGGGGGGATGGGGATATGGCAGACGTGGCCTGCATGGGGGGGGGGAACCCATGCAAGGGGGCCCCGTGGTGGATGCCCTCTTCCCCACCCCCCAATGCCTATAAAAACCCCCCAAGGCTATGTGAAGGAAGGAAAAGACGGGCCGTGAGGAGGGAGGTGAGGTCGCCGTGGAGAGGAGGTCGCCGACGCCACCGAGCTGCAGTCCGCCCTGTCCGCCAGCCGCCATAGCTGCCGCCCGAGTCCCGCCAGGCCATCTCAGCCGCCGCCGCCACGCTGGAATTCGACTCCTTTTCCCCCCCTCGACGTCACAGCTGAAGCTCAGAAGCTTCTTGAAGCTTCTTTAGAAGCTTCTAAGGGGGGGCCTCCTTAAGCCCCCTTCCCACCACATTCCCCAAAAGACCCATTCATACCCCTTCCTGGAAATTGAAGAGGAGAGGGTGAAGGCCGTAAAGACTCCCACAAGACCCTTCGAAAAAAGCTTTCGCAAAAAGGACTTTAAAGCCGCAAGCCATCCAAGAATCAACTCCGTGCCAACACGGGGTTTTCCCTAAAGATCTCCTAAAGCCCTTTTCGGCAAGCGCCATTCCGCAAAGGAATCTTCCGCATACGAGGAAAAGGCCAAAGGTCGGGAGGTTGCATTCCGAGGCAAGTAAATCCGTAGACCACAAAGGCAAATCAGAAGCCGACTCTACACCTACGATGGCCCCAAAAAGGACACAAGATGCGACTGCGGGAGGTTCATCTCCGAGTATACAAGTGGATATCTCCCCGACCCCTCAAGTCCAGGTTCTTTCGAGTTATTTTCGCATAAAGAAATGATTAGGCGCGCTTAGTTCATAAGGGAGATTGCATCTTTACGCTTAATTTTAATGCATGTGGAAATTGGAAAAAAAAAATACATTTGGTAAAGTATCTCTTGAAACATTAGGCAAGATTGAAATATGTCATAAATTTGAACGAGTTATCCACCTTAGAAGACTAGTTGCATGTAGTTTCTTTGGTACATTATCAAAGTAATGAGTCTAAACTTAGGGCAAAGAAATGGAATTTATAAGTGCATTCTCTTTCGTCCTAGACATGGTAGGAATAAGCGTGTGCCGCATGTTAGGCAACATCCTCCTCGTAATGATTTCATGAGGCAAGGTTAACACCATAAGATATTATCCGAAAAGAAATAATAGAGTACGGAAATGATCTTATGGACTTGCAAATAGCATATAAAATGGAATGAATTAACACTAGCTTAGTTTGGTATAAACTTCGTCAACTACATTGTAGCTAGGAGAATGTTGCGTATTGCATAGTCATCATGCGGAAACGTTATTCATCAGAAGCTGCATTTAGGAAAGGTTGCATGGTTCGTCAAAGCATAAGATTCGAAAGTATAGACTACAAGATTGTAGGCATGATTAATAGGTCTTAGGAAAAGTTAGTATCCAGATTATCATGCATTTTTGCTACACCAAGGAAAGATAAAATTATCATAAACCATGTGATGCGTAAAAGCAATAAATCGCATGTTTACGCGTATTGGTGTAGTTGTAACTATTGTTCTCCATTAGATGTAGTTTATTACCTTTAGAAGGTTCATCCTTGTTGCAATACAAGAATATTGAGTTGTCTAAGTAACCTAAAACACAAGGGATTCATATGGGCATGGCTCAGTCGATATGATAGGTATCCCAAGTGCCAAGTGCAATAAGATTTCGACCTAGTTTTACACTTGTTGCCAAGTCTAAAACCGCAAACCCAAAGATCTTACACACGTTCACGAAATGTCGAATCAATTGGATGTTCATGCATAAAATGATCTAAGGTTTTATCCTAAGGATCATTTGTTCTAATGATGAAACTCCGACGGAGTTGCAAATTTCTAGGACCATGGGCCAACATAATTAGGAATGGGTTGGAGGATACCCTAAACCCTGCTACTCGGCTAGAGGTAATTCCGTGGTCGGAGGACGCCATTCAATGGGTGGAATGATGCAACGCATGTGCAAAAAGGTTGCAACATCGTATAGACTTGAGATTTGTCCACAAGAGAGTTTTGTCATCTCTCGAAATGAGGTTGGCAAGTTATTGAAAGAATTTAACTTACAAGAGGATGAGTAATCATCCTGTTACTCACTTTTCTTGGGGAATAATTGCCAAGGAAAAGGAAAGTTAGGTATTTGCCTTGAAGCAAATGACCAGACAATAAACTAAAGCGACATGGTCGCTGGAATCTACCACAACAAGACCTAAAGTATTGGTAGGGTATGACCCTAACCCAAGAATGATAGGAATCTTGCCAAGTTGCAATTGATTCCGGATCGAATGCGGGTTGCATTCGGAGAAAAGGAGTCACTCCTTAACAGTTTGCCAGCTAAACGACCATTGGAAATTGATTGTGCTTGTAACAGTTTGGAAAGCACTGTTTGCATTGTTTGCTCAATGAACTAAAGGACGAAAATATATCTAAATACTTCAGGTTGAAGCCTGAAGGGAGAGGCAGCTTCAGTTACCCCCGACTGCCTGCCTGACCCTAACCAAGGGGGTTGTTAGCCGCGCCGGGAACGTGGACCGAACCCGCCGCGAGAGGTCTCTCCGTTGAGTTCTACTTGGAGCAGGAGGACGCTTGGGTGCCAGAGGGGGCTCTGGCCGTAAATCCCTCGCCTTCCGGGCCCTGCACAAGAGGCTAACGTGACTCGGGATTGGATCTCGAGGCCCGCATACTAGTCTACGGGCGGAAACATGGATTAGTGATCCCTGGTGGATTACTGGATAGCCTTCGGGCGGATTATGAATACGCCTACAGGCGGGAACTCCTTGTATTTCAAAGATAAAAGGATAAAATGATAATAAAGAAGTTGTTTGGCATTGTTTTCTTTATGTCCTGTGATAAGATTACGTGAAGGAACCGGTGCATAATAGGGTTAATTCAAAGAAGCTGTTTGTATATGTCAAACTAATGTGGTAGGTAATTACATAACTAAAACAAACCGAGGAAAGTGCGGAGGAGGGACCATGGGTCCGTCCTACGGATGGGTGGTCCCGGTTAGCCGGGAACTTTTCTCAAAGTCTTCGACGAACAGAAGGATGATCAATATCACTGAAACAAGTAATGAGAACGATGACTTGGAATTACCGATTACCCGATTCACGCTGTTTTAGGGGAACGGAATGGGACTATGCCTTTTGGCGGAGAGGTCGAGCCTTGCATCCCTCTCGTTTCCCATTCTCCTTGAACCAAGTGCAGCATGAATCCGCTTCAGAACAGGCGTTTCTGCGTAAAGTAGTTCGATCAGGTCTGATGCTAGTCGCTGTTAGTAAATGACCAAACAATTCCGGTCGATCCTAAGTGGGAACGGCCAGGACACTTCCGTTACGTGACAGACGCGGAAAGTCCTAGATGCAAAACCCACAACATTCCATGGGAGTGCCGGGTGGAGTTTTCTAGACAACCTTTCCGATGGGCTGCTAAGACGTGTTCTAGAGGATTCTAGTGGACATGGTGAATGCAAGAAGCTAAGTCCAAGGTATTGTGGACCGTATAAAATCCTCAAATGCCTAGGACCCAATGCTTATAAATTGCAACTTCCTGATAACCTAAAAGTTCACAATGTATTCCATGTTAGTCTCTTAAAAAAGTATGTACCCAACCCAAATCATGTACTTGATGACCAACAAATTGTAATGCCTAGTCAAGGAGTCCTTGAACTAAGACCGGAAAAGATTTTAGATGTCAGGGAGAGACAGTTGAGATCTAGAACCTTGAGAGAATGCCTCGTCCAGTGGAAAGATTATCCCGAAGAGGATGCTACCTGGATGGATGAAAGCTCTCTCAATCTTCAATATCCCCAGTTTATCTCGAGATGAGGACATCTCGATTCTTCTAAGGGGGAGAGAATGTAATATTTCCGCAACTGCGTACCGTAAATATTGACGTCCCGCACACTACGTAAACCTTGTGCAAAGGTTATCTCTTGCATTGAAATTATTGGCAGTGTAATGTGTGACCTGCACGCGTGAAATGGGATCCTCCGCATTGGTAAATCAAAACCAGGAGTTCAAAACCGCAAGTCTCACAAAAACACCCTCTTGGGAGGGGCATTTTGAGTAATTCAAGGCAATTTTTTTTATTTTTCCCCTTTTTCTCCAGCCGATGCATGGCTGGAGAAGGGGGAGTGTGGGGGGGATGGGGATATGGCAGACGTGGCCTGCATGGGGGGGGGGAACCCATGCAAGGGGGCCCCGTGGTGGATGCCCTCTTCCCCACCCCCCAATGCCTATAAAAACCCCCCAAGGCTGTGTGAAGGAAGGAAAAGACAGGCCGTGAGGAGGGAGGTGAGGTTGCCGTGGAGAGGAGGTCGCCGACGCCGCCGAGCTGCAGTCCGCCCTGTCTGCCAGCCGCCATAGCTGCCGCCTCAGTCCCGCCAGGCCATCTCAGCCGCCGCCGCCACGCTGGAATTCGACTCCTTTTCCTCCCCTCGACGTCACAGCTGAAGCTCAGAAGCTTCTTGAAGCTTCTTTAGAAGCTTCTAAGGAGGGGGCCTCCTTAAGCCCCCTTCCCACCACATTCCCCAAAAGACCCATTCATACCCCTTCCCGGAAATTGAAGAGGAGAGGGTGAAGGCCGTAAAGACTCCTCGTGTCCACTAGAATCCTCTAGAACACGTCTTAGCAACCCATCGGAAAGGTTGTCTAGAAAACTCCACCCGGCACTCCCATGGAATGTTGCGGGTTTTGCATCTAGGACTTTCCGCGTCTGCCACGTAACGGAAGTGTCCTGGCCGTTCCCACTTAGGATCGACCGGAATTGTTTGGTCATTTACTAACAGTGACTAGCATCAGACCTGATCGAACTGCTTTACGCAGAAACGCCTGGTCTGAAGCGGATTCATGCTGCACTTGGTTCAAGGAGAATGGGAAACGAGAGGGATGCAAGGCTCGACCTCTCTGCCAAAAGGCATAGTCCCATTCCGTTCCCCTAAAACAGCGTGAATCGGGTAATCGGTAATTCCAAGTCATCGTTCTCATTACTTGTTTCGGTGATGTTGATCATCCTTCTGTTTGTCGAAGACTTTGAGAAAAGTTCTCGGCTAACCGGGACCACCCATCCGTAGGACGGACCCATCGTCCATCCTCCGCACTTTCCTCGGTTTGTTTTAGTTATGTAATTACCTACCACATTAGTTTGACATATACAAACAGCTTCTTTGAATTAACCCTGTTATGCACCGGTTCCTTCACGTAATCTTATCACAGGACATAAAGAAAACAATGCCAAACAACTTCTTTATTATCATTTTATCCTTTTATCTTTGAAATACAAGGAGTTCCCGCCTGTAGTCGTATTCATAATCCGCCCGAAGGCTATCCAGTAATCCACCAGGGATCACTAATCCAAGTTTCCGCCCGTAGACTAGTATGCGGGCCTCGAGATCCAATCCCGAGTCACGTTAGCCTCTTGTGCAGGGCCCGGAAGGCGAGGGATTTACGGCCAGAGCCCCCTCTGGCCCGCCCTGTCCGCCAGCAGCCATAGCTACCGCCTCAGTCCCGCCAGGCCATCTCAGCCGCCGCCGCCATGCTGGAATTCGACTCCTTTCCCCCCCCTCGACATCACAGCTGAAGCTCAGAAGCTTCTTGAAGCTTCTTTAGAAGCTTCTAAGGGGGGGGCCTCCTTAAGCCCCCTTCCCACCACATTCCCCAAAAGACCCATTCATACCCCTTCCCGGAAATTGAAGAGGAGAGGGTGAAGGCCGTAAAGACTCCCACAAGACCCTTCGAAAAAGGCTTTCGCAAAAAGGACATTAAAGCCGCAAGCCATACAAGAATCAACTCCGTGCCAACATGGGGTTTTCCCTAAAGATCTCCTAAAGCCCTTTTCGGCAAGCGCCATTCCGCAAAGGAATCTTCCGCATACGAGGAAAAGGCCAAGGTCGGGAGGTTGCATTCCGAGGCAAGTAAATCCGTAGACCACAAAGGCAAATTAGAAGCCGACTCTACACCTACGATGGCCCCAAAAAGGACACAAGATGCGACTGCGGGAGGTTCATCTCCGAGTATACAAGTGGATATCTCCCCGACCCCTCAAGTCCAGGTTCTTTCAAGTTATTTTTGCATAAAGAAATGATTAGGCGCGCTTAGTTCATAAGGGAGATTACATCTTTATGCTTAATTTTAATGCATGTGGAAATTGGAAAAAAAAAATACATTTTGTAAAGTATCTCTTGAAACATTAGGCAAGATTGAAATATGTCATAAATTTGAACGAGTTATCCACCTTAGAAGACTAGTTGCATGTAGTTTCTTTGGTACATTATCAAAGTAATGAGTCTAAACTTAGGGCAAAGAAATGGAATTTATAAGTGCATTCTCTTTCGTCCTAGACATGGTAGGAATAAGCGTGTGCCGCATGTTAGGCAACATCCTCCTCGTAATGATTTCATGAGGCAAGGTTAACACCATAAGATATTATCCGAAAAGAAATAATAGAGTACGGAAATGATCTTATGGACTTGCAAATAGCATATAAAATGGAATGAATTAACACTAGCTTAGTTTGGTATAAACTTCGTCAACTACATTGTAGCTAGGAGAATGTTGCGTATTGCATAGTCAGCATGCGGAAACGTTATTCATCAGAAGCCGCATTTAGGAAAGGTTGCATGGTTTGTCAAAGCATAAGATTCGAAAGTATAGACTACAAGATTGTAGGCATGATTAATAGGTCTTAGGAAAAGTTAGTATCCAGATTATTATGCATTTTTGCTACACCAAGGAAATATAAAATTATCATAAACCATGTGATGCGTAATAGCAATAAATCGCATGTTTACGCGTATTGGTGTAGTTGTAACTATTGTTCTCCATTAGATGTAGTTTATTACCTTTAGAAGGTTCATCCTTGTTGCAATACAAGAATATTGAGTTGTCTAAGTAACCTAAAACACAAGGGATTCATATGGGCATGGCTCAGTCGATATGATAGGTATCCCAAGTGCCAAGTGCAATAAGATTTCGACCTAGTTTTACACTTGTTGCCAAGTCTAAAACCGCAAACCCAAAGATCTTACACACGTTCACGAAATGTCGAATCAATTGGATGTTCATGCATAAAATGATCTAAGGTTTTATCCTAAGGATCATTCGTTCTAATGATGAAACTCCGACGGAGTTGCAAATTTCTAGGACCATGGGCCAACATAATTAGGAATGGGTTGGAGGATACCCTAAACCCTGCTACTCGGCTAGAGGTAATTCCGTGGCCGGAGGACGCCATTCAATGGGTGGAATGATGCAACGCATGTGCAAAAAGGTTGCAACATCGTATAGACTTGAGATTTGTCCACAAGAGAGTTTTGTCATCTCTCGAAATGAGGTTGGCAAGTTATTGAAAGAATTTAACTTACAAGAGGATGAGTAATCATCCTGTTACTCACTTTTCTTGGGGAATAATTGCCAAGAAAAAGGAAAGTTAGGTATTTGCCTTGAAGCAAATGACCAGCCAATAAACTAAAGCGACATGGTCGCTGGAATCTACCACAACAAGACCTAAAGTATTGGTAGGGTATGACCCTAACCCAAGAATGATAGGAATCTTGCCAAGTTGCAATTGATTCCGGATCGAATGCGGGTTGCATTCGGAGAAAAGGAGTCACTCCTTAGCAGTTTGCCAGCTAAACGACCATTGGAAATTGATTGTGCTTGTAACAGTTTGGAAAGCACTGTTTGCATTGTTTGCTCAATGAACTAAAGGACGAAAATATATCTAAATACTTCAGGTTGAAGCCTGAAGGGAGAGGCAGCTTCAGTTACCCCCGACTGCCTGCCTGACCCTAACCAAGGGGGTTGTTAGCCACGCCGGGAACGTGTACCGAACTCGCCGCGAGAGGTCTCTCCGTTGAGTTCTACTTGGAGCAGGAGGATGCTTGGGTGCCAGAGGGGGCTCTGGCCGTAAATCCCTCGCCTTCCGGGCCCTGCACAAGAGGCTAACGTGACTCGGGATTGGATCTCGAGGCCCGCATACTAGTCTACGGGCGGAAACTTGGATTAGTGATCCCTGGTGGATTACTGGATAGCCTTCGGGCGGATTATGAATACGCTTACAGGCGGGAACTCCTTGTATTTCAAAGATAAAAGGATAAAATGATAATAAAGAAGTTGTTTGGCATTGTTTTCTTTATGTCCTGTCATAAGATTACGTGAAGGAACCGGTGCATAATAGGGTTAATTCAAAGAAGCTGTTTGTATATGTCAAACTAATGTGGTAGGTAATTACATAACTAAAACAAACCGAGGAAAGTGCGGAGGATGGACCATGGGTCCGTCCTACGGATGGGTGGTCCCGGTTAGCTGGGAACTTTTCTCAAAGTCTTCGACGAACAGAAGGATGATCAACATCACCGAAACAAGTAATGAGAACGATGACTTGGAATTACCGATTACCCGATTCACGCTGTTTTAGGGGAACGGAATGGGACTATGCCTTTTGGCAGAGAGGTCGAGCCTTGCATCCCTCTCGTTTTCCATTCTCCTTGAACCAAGTGCAGCATGAATCCGCTTCAGACCAGGCGTTTCTGCGTAAAGTAGTTCGATCAGGTCTGATGCTAGTCGTTGTTAGTAAATGACCAAACAATTCCGGTCGATCCTAAGTGGGAACGGCCAGGACACTTCCGTTACGTGGCAGACGCGGAAAGTCCTAGATGCAAAACCCGCAACATTCCATGGGAGTGCCGGGTGGAGTTTTCTAGACAACCTTTCCGATGGGCTGCTAAGACGTGCTCTAGAGGATTCTAGTGGACACGTTACAGTTGGTATCAGAGCCGACTTACAATGGAATTGTTTTCATAAAAATTTCATTGAAAGATGAAGTAAAGAAATTGTTCCTGTCCAAACATTTTCTCATCTTCAATACTGTCTTGCAGAATTACGAGGCGTGGAACAAGTTTTTGGTATTCCGGATCATGTTCATGACTGCAATGCATTCTCCGCATTATAGGCAGAGAATTGAAATGATGAACATCTTGGAGCAGATTTATAATCCATCACCTCTATATATAGAGCGAAGATGGACTGGGTCTTCAGGAATCTATTACATAGCTGCCCACCGGTTCGCTTATCTACAGACCAACCTGAAGAGGATCAAGTGGTTGGAAGATTTGAAAGTCGTGAAGCTGTTCATTTTTGTGGAAGCTCACGTGAATTCGACTTTGCATATTCGAGGTCGTAGAGTTGAATTAAACTCATATGTATATGAGGAAGTAACCCGTGTAATTCCAGCTGATAGAATTAAGGTATTGGGCCGCCATGGGAAGTATGGATTCCAGCGGAAAGGATATCCTGAACTTCCGATGAATTATCGATTCTTAAAGATTCATGACCCAAAACCCTACTATTACACAGTTCCTGTAGACAAATCCAATACAATGTTGTTCTCCCCAAACTAAATGTAATGATTGGATTATCATCACTCGAGATGTTGTATGAGGCTACGCCATATAAATATAAATAAGGACTTCTTTTTATCACTATCCGATTGTGCATCAGGGTTGTTGCAAAAAGTTAAGTTGCTTCATGAGTTACGAATTAGCTGAACTAAAGATAAGCTAATGTCAATTATCATATAATAATGTTAAGAAAACTTTTACGCCAGGCACAACCCCAGGTACAGGTTCCAAATTTGCCCCCTACATCAAGTACTACTGTGATCCAGGAGAAGAAGTTCCTCCTCAAACAAATAAAGCCACCCGAGTTTGACGGGAGAGGCAGATTCGTCCAGTCGGACGCTGAGATTTGGATTGAATCTATGGAGGACTACTTCGAAGCCGCTGGCACTGCACCAACCAATTAGGCCATGCTCGCCAAATTAAAACTCACCAGTGAAGCCAGACTATGGTGGAAACAATGGTGCAGGGATCAAGGGATTTCAGAGGGGTCCGTTACCTGGGAGAAGTTAAAGCAAGCCATGCAAGGGAGATATTTGCCACCCGCATATCGTACTCAAAAAATGAATGAGTTCTATGAGCTAAAACAGTTAGGACTCACTCTTGACGCATACTACTCTAAGTTTGTCTCACTCTTAAAGTATGCGCCACAAATGGACACGACACAGCAGGTGTCCAAATTTTGCGCAGGCTTAAATCCACCTGTAAATACCCGTCTCGAATCTATGCGACCATCAGACCTTCAGGATGCACTCATTCGAGTGGCCCCTATAATTCAGGAAGTACAAGCTAAACCAAGGAGTATTAAGAATTGGTCTTATAGCGACCCAAGCAGAGGAGCATTCAGACCCCAGGTTAAGAGAGTTCAAGGCCACAATCAGGGACAAAGAAAGAAGGCAAGGACAAATAACGTCAACAACTTTGTTCCTACTCACGGTAATGGCCGAAACATCCGATGCTTCCACTGCAATGAACTCGGTCACTTCAAAAAGAAATGCCCCAAGCTCAGCGAGGGACAACGTCAAGGTATTGGCCGCGGTCAGGGAGCCGCCGCTCGTGGAAGGGGAAGAGCTGCCTGCATTACCAATAGGCAAAGATGTGACGCAGAGGAAGAGGAGGATCCGACTATGGAAGCGGATTTCGAAAGAGCGACGGTCCATGCCACTCTACACAAGAAGGGGCCGAATCGCCAGTTCTCAGTAATTCAAACACCGTCGGACTATCAAGGTAAAGGTTTCAAAACCTTGATTGATTGTGGCAGTACACATTCCTTTATCTCACCAGCATGTGCTAAGAGATTAGGAATAGCCACAGTAGAAGCACCTACCCTACTTGTGGAATTGGCAAACGGTCGTGAGGTAACTTGTGTTAGGCAAACTGCTAAGGAGGAGTTCTATCTGGGAGGAAAGAAAACCTCAGTCAAATTCAGAGTCATGAACTTAGGCCGCTACTATCAAATCAGGATCAAGGATGAGGACATTCCAAAAACGGCCTTCAATACAAGATATGGGCACTTTGAATTCTTGGTTATGTCATTCGGCCTTACAAATGCACCTGCCACCTTCAATAGATTAATGCAGGATATTTTTAGACCATATCTTGATGACTTCGTGCTTGTCTTCTTCGACGACATTTTAGTCTATTCTAAACAGGAAGAAGATCATGAACCTCAACTACGGATTGTTTTGGAGACAATGAGGTCTCATAAGCTGTATGCAAAAATGAAGAAGTGTGCATTCTTCAAGCGTCAGATTGAATATCTAGGATTCATAGTATCATCAGAAGGAATATCAGTAGATCCAGCCAAAGTCAGAGATGTGCTTGAATGGCCAATACCATTATCCGTCAAAGAGATACGCAGTTTTCTTGGCTTGACAGGATGGTATAGGGTCTTTATCAAAAACTATGCTTTAATTGCAGCACCTCTTACCGACTTACTAAAGAAGCAGACTTCCATTACATGGTCAACTCCCGAGCAAAATAGCTTCGACCAATTGAAGCAATGTTTGGTATCAGCACCTATTCTAAAACTTCCTGACCTCAATAAGGAGTTCGAGGTAGTAACTGATGCCAGCATTCTTGCCTTGGGGTGTGTTCTTATGCAGGAAGGTCATCCAGTAGCATATTCTTCAAGGAAATTGAAGAGTCACGAAAAGAATTATGCCACTCATGATCTGGAGTTATTAGCTGTCATCCATGCTCTAAAGCTTTGGATACACTATCTGTTGGGAAATAAGTTCACTCTAGTAACCGATCATAAGAGTCTCAAATGGATTTTTACCCAGAATGAGCTCAACATGAGGCAACGTCGATGGATTGAAGTATTGGAGGAATATGATTTTGAAATCAAGTATCGACCAGGGAAAGAGAATGTAGTTGCCGATGCACTCAGTCGCAAGGCATTCCTAAACTCCCTAATCTTGCAGAATCCATCAACGGCCAGATCTCTGGCTACAAAGGTATCTATGCCAAGCAACCCTATACTCGAACTAGCTAGAGAGGAAGCATGCCATGACTTAGCCTACCAAGCAATGATAAAAGAAATATCTACCAAGGATCAGAATTTGAAGTTACAGGCCAAGTATCATGAATTTTCTGTTGACAATGGACTTATTTACTATAGAACAAGGCTATGTATACCAGCAAGCCAGTCACTTAAGCAGAAGATATTGTGGGAAGCTCATGACTCCCCTTTCGCAGGACATCCTGGCTATGCAAAAACTCTCAATACAGTCAGGAAGAGCTATCATTGGGAGAGGCTCAAAGGTGACGTCCTCAAATATATCACTGAATGTTTGTCTTGCCAACGTATCAAGGCTGAACATGTCATGATGCCAGGAAAATTACAACCACTTGACATTCCCCAAATGAAATGGGAATTCATCAGTATGGATTTTGTGGTGGGCTTACCCCAAGTCCAAGGAGGATACAACTCCATTATGGTTGTAGTTGACATGCTTACTAAGGTTGCACACCTGATTCCAGTAAAGACAAACTATAAAGCCTCCGATATTGCAAGAGTGTTTATCAAAGAAATATTCAAGCTACATGGGTTACCTAGAAGGATCATTCGCGATCGAGATTCTCTTTTCACTTCACACTTCTAGAGAGCTATCTTTGAAGCTATTGGAACTCAGCTATGTTTTAGCACTGCCTACCATCCCCAAACGGATGGACAAACAGAACGAGTAAATCAAATCATTGAGGATATGCTTAGGGCTTACTGCTGTCGTGAGCCGAAGAGGTGGATTCAATACTTGCCGTTAGTAGAATTTGCTTGCAATGCTTCTTACCAGCAGAGCATTCAAATGACCCCTTTCCAGGCATTGTATGGTCATGATTGTCGAAGTCCCCTAAATTTTTCTGATCCTATCCTGAGAGTGGAAGCTTCAAGACAAATGTTGGAGGACATGGATGACCAAATAAGGTCAATAAGACAAGACATACAAGCAGCCAAAGATAGACAAAAGGCATATGCGGATGTGAAATGCCAAGAGAGGGTCTTCGGAGAAGGAGACATGGTCTTCATTCGTGTACGGCCGAAAAAGAGTTCTTTATCTCTAGGTGAATGCAAGAAGCTAAGTCCAAGGTATTGTGGACCGTATAAAATCCTCAAATGCCTAGGACCCAATGCTTATAAATTGCAACTTCCTGATAACCTAAAAGTTCACAATGTATTCCATGTTAGTCTCTTAAAAAAGTATGTACCCAACCCAAATCATGTACTTGATGACCAACAAATTGTAATGCCTAGTCAAGGAGTCCTTGAACTAAGACCGGAAAAGATTTTAGATGTCAGGGAGAGACAGTTGAGATCTAGAACCTTGAGAGAATGCCTCGTCCAGTGGAAAGATTATCCCGAAGAGGATGCTACCTGGATGGATGAAAGCTCTCTCAATCTTCAATATCCCCAGTTTATCTCGAGATGAGGACATCTCGATTCTTCTAAGGGGGAGAGAATGTAATATTTCCGCAACTGCGTACCGTAAATATTGACGTCCCGCACACGACGTAAACCTTGTGCAAAGGTTATCTCTTGCATTGAAATTATTGGCAGTGTAATGTGTGACCCGCACGCGTGAAATGGGATCCTCCGCATTGGTAAATCAAAACCGGGAGTTCAAAACTGCAAGTCTCACAAAAACACCCTCTTGGGAGGGGCATTTTGAGTAATTCAAGGCAATTTTTTTTTATTTTTCCCCTTTTTCTCCAGCCGATGCATGGCTAGAGAAGGGGGAGTGTGGGGGGGATGGGGATATGGCAGACGTGGCCTGCATGTGGGGGGGGGGAACCCATGCAAGGGGGCCCCGTGGTGGATGCCCTCTTCCCCACCCCCCAATGCCTATAAAAACCCCCCAAGGCTGTGTGAAGGAAGGAAAAGACGGGGGGCTGTGAGGAGGGAGGTGAGGTCGCCGTGGAGAGGAGGTCGCCGACGCCGCCGAGCTACAGTCCGCCCTGTCCGCCAGCCGCCATAGCTGCCGCCTGAGTCCTGCCAGGCCATCTCAGCCGCCGCCGCCACGCTGGAATTTGACTCCTTTTCCCCCCCTCGACGTCACAGCTGAAGCTCAGAAGCTTCTTGAAGCTTCTTTAGAAGCTTCTAAGGGGGGGGCCTCCTTAAGCCCCCTTCCCACCACATTCCCCAAAAGACCCATTCATACCCCTTCCCGGAAATTGAAGAGGAGAGGGTGAAGGCCGTAAAGACTCCCACAAGACCCTTCAAAAAAGGCTTTCGCAAAAAGGACTTTAAAGCCGCAAGCCATCCAAGAATCAACTCCGTGCCAACACGGGGTTTTCCCTAAAGATCTCCTAAAGCCCTTTTCGGCAAGCGCCATTCCGCAAAGGAATCTTCCGCATACGAGGAAAAGGCCAAAGGTCGGGAGGTTGCATTCCGAGGCAAGTAAATCCGTAGACCACAAAGGCAAATCAGAAAACGACTCTACACCTACGATGGCCCCAAAAAGGACACAAGATGCGACTGCGGGAGGTTCATCTCCGAGTATACAAGTGGATATCTCCCCGACCCCTCAAGTCCAGGTTCTTTCGAGTTATTTTCGCATAAAGAAATGATTAGGCGCGCTTAGTTCATAAGGGAGATTGCATCTTTACGATTAATTTTAATGCATGTGGAAATTGGAAAAAAAAAATACATTTGGTAAAGTATCTCTTGAAACATTAGGCAAGATTGAAATATGTCATAAATTTGAACGAGTTATTCACCTTAGAAGACTAGTTGCATGTAGTTTCTTTGGTACATTATCAAAGTAATGAGTCTAAACTTAGGGCAAAGAAATGGAATTTATAAGTGCATTCTCTTTCGTCCTAGACATGGTAGGAATAAGCGTGTGCCGCATGTTAGGCAACATCCTGCTCGTAATGATTTCATGAGGCAAGGTTAACACCATAAGATATTATCCGAAAAGAAATAATAGAGTATGGAAATGATCTTATGGACTTGCAAATAGCATATAAAATGGAATGAATTAACACTAGCTTAGTTTGGTATAAACTTCGTCAACTACATTGTAGCTAGGAGAATGTTGCGTATTGCATAGTCAGCATGCGGAAACGTTATTCATCAGAAGCCGCATTTAGGAAAGGTTGCATGGTTCGTCAAAGCATAAGATTCGAAAGTATAGACTACAAGATTGTAGGCATGATTAATAGGTCTTAGGAAAAGTTAGTATCCAGATTATCATGCATTTTTGCTACACCAAGGAAAGATAAAATTATCATAAACCATGTGATGCGTAAAAGCAATAAATCGCATGTTTACGCGTATTGGTGTAGTTGTAACTATTGTTCTCCATTAGATGTAGTTTATTACCTTTAGAAGGTTCATCCTTGTTGCAATACAAGAATATTGAGTTGTCTAAGTAACCTAAAACACAAGGGATTCATATGGGCATGGCTCAGTCGATATGATAGGTATCCCAAGTGCCAAGTGCAATAAGATTTCGACCTAGTTTTACACTTGTTGCCAAGTCTAAAACCGCAAACCCAAAGATCTTACACACGTTCACGAAATGTCGAATCAATTGGATGTTCATGCATAAAATGATCTAAGGTTTTATCCTAAGGATCATTCGTTCTAATGATGAAACTCCGACAGAGTTGCAAATTTCTAGGACCATGGGCCAACATAATTAGGAATGGATTGGAGGATACCCTAAACCCTGCTACTCGGCTAGAGGTAATTCCGTGCCCGGAGGACGCCATTCAATGGGTGGAATGATCCCGTGGAATGATGCAACGCATGTGCAAAAAGGTTGCAACATCGTATAGACTTGAGATTTGTCCACAAGAGAGTTTTGTCATCTCTCGAAATGAGGTTGGCAAGTTATTGAAAGAATTTAACTTACAAGAGGATGAGTAATCATCCTGTTACTCACTTTTCTTGGGGAATAATTGCCAAGGAAAAGGAAAGTTAGGTATTTGCCTTGAAGCAAATGACCAGACAATAAACTAAAGGGACATGGTCGCTGGAATCTACCACAACAAGACCTAAAGTATTGGTAGGGTATGACCCTAACCCAAGAATGATAGGAATCTTGCCAAGTTGCAATTGATTCCGGATCGAATGCGGGTTGCATTCGGAGAAAAGGAGTCACTCCTTAACAGTTTGCCAGCTAAACGACCATTGGAAATTGATTGTGCTTGTAACAGTTTGGAAAGCACTGTTTGCATTGTTTGCTCAATGAACTAAAGGACGAAAATATATCTAAATACTTCAGGTTGAAGCCTGAAGGGAGAGGCAGCTTCAGTTACCCCCGACTGCCTGCCTGACCCTAACCAAGGGGGTTGTTAGCCGTGCCGGGAACGTGGACCGCACCCGCCGCGAGAGGTCTCTCCGTTGAGTTCTACTTGGAGCAGGAGGACGCTTGGGTGCCAGAGGGGGACTCTGGCCGTAAATCCCTCGCCTTCCGGGCCCTGCACAAGAGGCTAACGTGACTCGGGATTGGATCTCGAGGCCCGCATACTAGTCTACGGGCGGAAACTTGGATTAGTGATCCCTGGTGGATTACTGGATAGCCTTCGGGCGGATTATGAATACGCCTACAGGCGGGAACTCCTTGTATTTCAAAGATAAAAGGATAAAATGATAATAAAGAAGTTGTTTGGCATTGTTTTCTTTATGTCCTGTGATAAGATTACGTGAAGGAACCGGTGTATAACAGGGTTAATTCAAAGAAGCTGTTTGTATATGTCAAACTAATGTGGTAGGTAATTACATAACTAAAACAAACCGAGGAAAGTGCGGAGGATGGACCATGGGTCCGTCCTACGGATGGGTGGTCCCGGTTAGCCGGGAACTTTTCTCAAAGTCTTCGACGAACAGAAGGATGATCAACATCACCGAAACAAGTAATGAGAACGATGACTTGGAATTACCGATTACCCGATTCACGCTGTTTTAGGGGAACGGAATGGGACTATGCCTTTTGGCAGAGAGGTCGAGCCTTGCATGCCTCTCGTTTCCCATTCTCCTTGAACCAAGTGCAGCATGAATCAGCTTCAGACCAGCTGTTTCTGCGTAAAGTAGTTCGATCAGGTCTGATGCTAGTCGCTGTTAGTAAATGACCAAACAATTCCGGTCGATCCTAAGTGGGAACGGCCAGGACACTTCCGTTACGTGGCAGACGCGGAAAGTCCTAGATGCAAAACCTGCAACATTCCATGGGAGTGCCGGGTGGAGTTTTCTAGACAACCTTTCCGATGGGCTGCTAAGACGTGTTCTAGAGGATTCTAGTGGACATGGTCGCTGGAATCTACCACAACAAGACCTAAAGTATTGGTAGGGTATGACCCTAACCCAAGAATGATAGGAATCTTGCCAAGTTGCAATTGATTCCGGATCGAATGCGGGTTGCATTCGGAGAAAAGGAGTCACTCCTTAACAGTTTGCCAGCTAAACGACCATTGGAAATTGATTGTGCTTGTAACAGTTTGGAAAGCGCTGTTTGCATTGTTTGCTCAATGAACTAAAGGACGAAAATATATCTAAATACTTCAGGTTGAAGCCTGAAGGGAGAGGCAGCTTCAGTTACCCCCGACTGCCTACCTGACCCTAACCAAGGGGGTTGTTAGCCGTGCCGGGAACGTGGACCGAACCGCCGCGAGAGGTCTCTCTGTTGAGTTCTACTTGGAGCAGGAGGACGCTTGGGTGCCAGAGGGGGCTCTGGCCGTAAATCCCTCGCCTTCCGGGCCCTGCACAAGAGGCTAACGTGACTCGGGATTGGATCTCGAGGCCCGCATACTAGTCTACGGGCGGAAACTTGGATTAGTGATCCCTGGTGGATTACTGGATAGCCTTCGGGCAGATTATGAATACGCCTACAGGTGGGAACTCCTTGTATTTCAAAGATAAAAGGATAAAATGATAATAAAGAAGTTGTTTGGCATTGTTTTCTTTATGTCCTGTGATAAGGTTACGTGAAGGAACCGGTGCATAACATGGTTAATTCAAAGAAGCTGTTTGTATATGTCAAACTAATGTGGTAGGTAATTACATAACTAAAACAAACCGAGGAAAGTGCGGAGGATGGACCATGGGTCCGTCCTACGGATGGGTGGTCCCGGTTAGCCGGGAACTTTTCTCAAAGTCTTCGACGAACAGAAGGATGATCAACATCACCGAAACAAGTAATGAGAACGATGACTTGGAATTACCGATTACCCGATTCACGCTGTTTTAGGGGAACGGAATGGGACTATGCCTTTTGGCAGAGAGGTCGAGCCTTGCATGCCTCTCGTTTCCCATTCTCCTTGAACCAAGTGCAGCATGAATCCGCTTCAGACCAGGCGTTTCTGCGTAAAGTAGTTCGATCAGGTCTGATGCTAGTCGCTGTTAGTAAATGACCAAACAATTCCGGTCGATCCTAAGTGGGAACGGCCAGGACACTTCCGTTACGTGGCAGACGCGGAAAGTCCTAGATGCAAAACCCGCAACATTCCATGGGAGTGCCGGGTGGAGTTTTCTAGACAACCTTTCCGATGGGCTGCTAAGACGTGCTCTAGAGGATTCTAGTGGACACGTTACAGTTGGTATCAGAGCCGACTTACAATGGAATTGTTTTCATAAAAATTTCATTGAAAGATGAAGTAAAGAAATTGTTCCTGTCCAAACATTTTCTCATCTTCAATACTGTCTTGCAGAATTACGAGGCGTGGAACAAGTTTTTGGTATTCCGGATCATGTTCATGACTGCAATGCATTCTCCGCATTATAGGCAGAGAATTGAAATGATGAACATCTTGGAGCAGATTTATAATCCATCACCTCTATATATAGAGCGAAGATGGACTGGGTCTTCAGGAATCTATTACATAGCTGCCCACCGGTTCGCTTATCTACAGACCAACCTGAAGAGGATCAAGTGGTTGGAAGATTTGAAAGTCGTGAAGCTGTTCATTTTTGTGGAAGCTCACGTGAATTCCACTTTGCATATTCGAGGTCGTAGAGTTGAATTAAACTCATATGTATATGAGGAAGTAACCCGTGTAATTCCAGCTGATAGAATTAAGGTATTGGGCCGCCATGGGAAGTATGGATTCCAGCGGAAAGGATATCCTGAACTTTCGATGAATTATCGACTCTTAAAGATTCATGACCCAAAACCCTACTATTACACAGTTCCTGTAGACAAATCCAATACAATGTTGTTCTTCCCAAACTAAATGTAATGATTGGATTATCATCACTCGAGATGTTGTATGAGGCTACGCCATATAAATATAAATAAGGACTTCTTTTTATCACTATCCGATTGTGCATCAGGGTTGTTGCAAAAAGTTAAGTTGCTTCATGAGTTACGAATTAGCTGAACTAAAGATAAGCTAATGTCAATTATCATATAATAATGTTAAGAAAACTTTTACGCCAGGCACAACCCCAGGTACAGGTTCCAAATTCGCCCCCTACATCAAGTACTACTGTGATCCAGGAGAAGAAGTTCCTCCTCAAACAAATAAAGCCACCCGAGTTTGACGGGAGAGGCAGATTCGTCCAGTCGGACGCTGAGATTTGGATTGAATCTATGGAGGACTACTTCGAAGCCGCTGGCACTGCACCAACCAATTAGGCCATGCTCGCCAAATTAAAACTCACCGGTGAAGCCAGACTATGGTGGAAACAATGGTGCAGGGATCAAGGGATTTCAGAGGGGTCCGTTACCTGGGAGAAGTTAAAGCAAGCCGTGCAAGGGAGATATTTGCCACCCGCATATCGTACTCAGAAAATGAATGAGTTCTATGAGCTAAAACAGTTAGGACTCACTCTTGACGCATACTACTCTAAGTTTGTCTCACTCTTAAAGTATGCGCCACAAATGGACACGACACAGCAGGTGTCCAAATTTTGCGCAGGCTTAAATCCACCTGTAAATACCCGTCTCGAATCTATGCGACCATCAGACCTTCAGGATGCACTCATTCGAGCGGCCCCTATAATTCAGGAAGTACAAGCTAAACCAAGGAGTATTAAGAATTGGTCTTATAGCGACCCAAGCAGAGGAGCATTCAGACCCCAGGTTAAGAGAGTTCAAGGCCACAATCAGGGACAAAGAAAGAAGGCAAGGACAAATAACGTCAACAACTTTGTTCCTACTCACAGTAATGGCCAAAACATCCGATGCTTCCACTGCAATGAACTCGGTCACTTCAAAAAGCAATGCCCCAAGCTCAGCGAGGGACAACGTCAAGGTATTGGCCGCGGTCAGGGAGCCGCCGCCCGTGGAAGGGGAAGAGCTGCCTGCATTACCAATAGGCAAAGATGTGAAGCAGAGGAAGAGGAGGATCCGACTATGGAAGCGGATTTCGAAAGAGCGACGGTCCATGCCGCTCTACACAAGAAGGGGCCGAATCGCCAGTTCTCGGTAATTCAAACACCGTCGGACTATCAAGGTAAAGGTTTCAAAACCTTGATTGATTGTGGCAGTACACATTCCTTTATCTCACCAGCATGTGCTAAGAGATTAGGAATAGCCACAGTAGAAGCACCTACCCTACTTGTGGAATTGGCAAATGGTCGTGAGGTAACTTGTGCTAGGCAAACTGCTAAGGAGGAGTTCTATCTGGGAGGAAAGAAAACCTCAGTCAAATTCAGAGTCATGAACTTAGGCATCCATGAGTGTCTACTCGGGATGGATTGGCTTAAGCCCAATGACGCCCACATCCACTGTGGAAAGGGTCAAGTTTCCTTTCGAAACTCTGACAGAGAGTTTGTTACGACTCAAGGTGAGGCAGGAGTGCCGAGAATCCAGCTAGCCAAGGTATCGCGGATCATAAAAGGGGTTAGGAAAGGATTACCTGTTTACTTGATCAAACTCAACAAGTTAGATCAAAAGCAAGAGTCTCATGAGGGACCCTCTTGGCTAAAAGAATATGCTGACGTATTCCCTGAGGAATTAACTGAACTTCCACCTCCAAGAGAAGTTGATCATGAAATAAGGCTAATACCTGGAGCTGCGCCAATTGCAAATAGACCTTATAGAACGTCTATTCCGGAAGCTATTGAGTTGAAGGAACAACTCAAGCAACTGTTAGATCAGGGCTACATCCGGCCTAGCAACTCACCATGGGGAGCTCCAGTCCTATTCCAGAAAAAGAAAGATGGGACACTTCGACTATGTATTGATTACCGTGGGTTGAATCAATCAACAGTCAAGAGCAAGTATCCTATTCCTAGAATAGATGAGCTTCTTGATCGCCTTCAAGGTGAAAAGATCTTCTCCAAAATTGATCTCAGGTCAGGCTACTATCAAATCAGGATCAAGGATGAGGACATTCCAAAAACGGCCTTCAATACAAGATATGGGTACTTTGAATTCTTGGTTATGTCATTCGGCCTTACAAATGCACCTGCCACCTTCAATAGATTAATGGAGGATATTTTTAGACCATATCTTGATGACTTCGTGCTTGTCTTCTTCGACGACATTTTAGTCTATTCTAAACAGGAAGAAGATCATGAACCTCAACTACGGATTGTTTTGGAGACAATGAGGTCTCATAAGCTGTATGCAAAAATGAAGAAGTGTGCATTCTTCAAGCATCAGATTGAATATCTAGGATTCATAGTATCATCAGAAGGAATATCAGTAGATCCAGCCAAAGTCAGAGATGTGCTTGAATGGCCAATACCATTATCCGTCAAAGAGATACGCAGTTTTCTTGGCTTGACAGGATGGTATAGGGTCTTTATCAAAAACTATGCTTTGATTGCAGCACCTCTTACCGACTTACTAAAGAAGCAGACTTCCATTACATGGTCAACTCCCGAGCAAAATAGCTTCGACCAATTGAAGCAATGTTTGGTATCAGCACCTATTCTAAAACTTCCTGACCTCAATAAGGAGTTCGAGGTAGTAACTGATGCCAGCATTCTTGCCTTGGGGTGTGTTCTTATGCAGGAAGGTCATCCAGTAGCATATTCCTCAAGGAAATTGAAGAGTCACGAAAAGAATTATGCCACTCATGATCTGGAGTTATTAGCTGTCATCCATGCTCTAAAGCTTTGGAGACACTATCTGTTGGGAAATAAGTTCACTCTAGTAACCGATCATAAGAGTCTCAAATGGATTTTTACCCAGAACGAGCTCAACATGAGGCAACGTCGATGGATTGAAGTATTGGAGGAATATGATTTTGAAATCAAGTATCGACCAGGGAAAGAGAATGTAGTTGCCGATGCACCCAGTCGCAAGGCATTCCTAAACTCCCTAATCTTGCAGAATCCATCAACGGCCAGATCTCTGGCTACAAAGGTATCTATGCCAAGCAACCCTATACTCGAACTAGCTAGAGAGGAAGCATGCCATGACTTAGCCTACCAAGCAATGATAAAAGAAATATCTACCAAGGATCAGAATTTGAAGTTACAGGCCAAGTATCATGAATTTTCTGTTGACAATGGACTTATTTACTATAGAACAAGGCTATGTATACCAGCAAGCCAGTCACTTAAGCAGAAGATATTGTGGGAAGCTCATGACTCCCCTTTCGCAGGACATCCTGGCTATGCAAAAAGTCTCAATACAGTCAGGAAGAGCTATCATTGGGAGAGGCTCAAAGGTGACGTCCTCAAATATATCACTGAATGTTTGTCTTGCCAACGTATCAAGGCTGAACATGTCATGATGCCAGGAAAATTACAACCACTTGACATTCCCCAAATGAAATGGGAATTCATCAGTATGGATTTTGTGGTGGGCTTACCCCAAGTCCAAGGAGGATACAACTCCATTATGGTTGTAGTTGACATGCTTACTAAGGTTGCACACCTGATTCCAGTAAAGACAAACTATAAAGCCTCCGATATTGCAAGAGTGTTTATCAAAGAAATATTCAAGCTACATGGGTTACCTAGAAGGATCATTCGCGATCGAGATTCTCTTTTCACTTCACACTTCTGGAGAGCTATCTTTGAAGCTATTGGAACTCAACTCTGTTTTAGCACTGCCTACCATCCCCAAACGGATGGACAAACAGAACGAGTAAATCAAATCATTGAGGATATGCTTAGGGCTTATTGCTGTCGTGAGCCGAAGAGGTGGATTCAATACTTGCCGTTAGTAGAATTTGCTTACAATGCTTCTTACCAGCAGAGCATTCAAATGACCCCTTTCCAAGCATTGTATGGTCATGATTGTCGAAGTCCCCTAAATTTTTCTGATCCTATCCTGAGAGTGGAAGCTTCAAGACAAATGTTGGAGGACATGGATGACCAAATAAGGTCAATAAGACAAGACATACAAGCAGCCAAAGATAGACAAAAGGCATATGCGGATGTGAAACGCCAAGAGAGGGTCTTCGGAGAAGGAGACATGGTCTTCATTCGTGTACGGCCGAAAAAGAGTTCTTTATCTCTAGGTGAATGCAAGAAGCTAAGTCCAAGGTATTGTGGACCGTATAAAATCCTCAAATGCCTAGGACCCAATGCTTATAAATTGCAACTTCCTGATAACCTAAAAGTTCACAATGTATTCCATGTTAGTCTCTTAAAAAAGTATGTACCCAACCCAAATCATGTACTTGATGACCAACAAATTGTAATGCCTAGTCAAGGAGTCCTTGAACTAAGACCGGAAAAGATTTTAGATGTCAGGGAGAGACAGTTGAGATCTAGAACCTTGAGAGAATGCCTCGTCCAGTGGAAAGATTATCCCGAAGAGGATGCTACCTGGATGGATGAAAGCTCTCTCAATCTTCAATATCCCCAGTTTATCTCGAGATGAGGACATCTCGATTCTTCTAAGGGGGAGAGAATGTAATATTTCCGCAACTGCGTACCGTAAATATTGACGTCCCGCACACGACGTAAACCTTGTGCAAAGGTTATCTCTTGCATTGAAATTATTGGCAGTGTTATGTGTGACCCGCACGCGTGAAATGGGATCCTCCGCATTGGTAAATCAAAACCGGGAGTTCAAAACTGCAAGTCTCACAAAAACACCCTCTTGGGAGGGGCATTTTGAGTAATTCAAGGCAATTTTTTTTTATTTTTCCCCTTTTTCTCCAGCCGATGCATGGCTGGAGAAGGGGAAGTGTGGGGGGGATGGGGATATGGCAGACGTGGCCTGCATGGGGGGGGGGAACCCATGCAAGGGGGCCCCGTGGTGGATGCCCTCTTCCCCACCCCCCAATGCCTATAAAAACCCCCCAAGGCTGTGTGAAGGAAGGAAAAGACGGGCCGTGAGGAGGGAGGTGAGGTCGCCATGGAGAGGAGGTCGCCGACGCCGCCGAGCTGCAGTCCGCCCTGTCTGCCAGCCGCCATAGCTGCCGCCTGAGTCCCGCCAGGCCATCTCAGCCGCCGCCGCCACGCTGGAATTCGACTCCTTTTCCCCCCCTCGACGTCACAGCTGAAGCTCAGAAGCTTCTTGAAGCTTCTTTAGAAGCTTCTAAGGGGGGGGCCTCCTTAAGCCCCCTTCCCACCACATTCCCCAAAAGACCCATTCATACCCCTTCCCGGAAATTGAAGAGGAGAGGGTGAAGGCCGTAAAGACTCCCACAAGACCCTTCGAAAAAGGCTTTCGCAAAAAGGACTTTAAAGCCGCAAGCCATCCAAGAATCAACTCCGTGCCAACACGGGGTTTTCCCTAAAGATCTCCTAAAGCCCTTTTCGGCAAGCGCCATTCCGCAAAGGAATCTTCCGCATACGAGGAAAAGGCCAAAGGTCGGGAGGTTGCATTCCGAGGCAAGTAAATCCGTAGACCACAAAGGCAAATCAGAAGCCGACTCTACACCTACGATGGCCGCAAAAAGGACACAAGATGCGACTGCGGGAGGTTCATCTCCGAGTATACAAGTGGATATCTCCCCGACCCCTCAAGTCCAGGTTCTTTCGAGTTTTTTTCGCATAAAGAAATGATTAGGCGCGCTTAGTTCATAAGGGAGATTGCATCTTTACGCTTAATTTTAATGCATGTGGAAATTGGAAAAAAAAAACATTTGGTAAAGTATCTCTTGAAATATTAGGCAAGATTGAAATATGTCATAAATTTGAACGAGTTATCCACCTTAGAAGACTAGTTGCATGTAGTTTCTTTGGTACATTATCAAAGTAATGAGTCTAAACTTAGGGCAAAGAAATGGAATTTATAAGTGCATTCTCTTTCGTCCTAGACATGGTAGGAATAAGCGTGTGCCGCATGTTAGGCAACGTCCTCCTCGTAATGATTTCATGAGGCAAGGTTAACACCATAAGATATTATCCGAAAAGAAATAATAGAGTACGGAAATGATCTTATGGACTTGCAAATAGCATATAAAATGGAATGAATTAACACTAGCTTAGTTTGGTATAAACTTCGTCAACTACATTGTAGCTAGGAGAATGTTGCGTATTGCATAGTCAGCATGCGGAAACGTTATTCATCAGAAGCCGCATTTAGGAAAGGTTGCATGGTTCGTCAAAGCATAAGATTCGAAAGTATAGACTACAAGATTGTAGGCATGATTAATAGGTCTTAGGAAAAGTTAGTATCCAGATTATCATGCATTTTTGCTACACCAAGGAAAGATAAAATTATCATAAACCATGTGATGCGTAAAAGCAATAAATCGCATGTTTACGCGTATTGGTGTAGTTGTAACTATTGTTCTCCATTAGATGTAGTTTATTACCTTTAGAAGGTTCATCCTTGTTGCAATACAAGAATATTGAGTTGTCTAAGTAACCTAAAACACAAGGGATTCATATGGGCATGGCTCAGTCGATATGATAGGTATCCCAAGTGCCAAGTGCAATAAGATTTCGACCTAGTTTTACACTTGTTGCCAAGTCTAAAACCGCAAACCCAAAGATCTTACACACGTTCACGAAATGTCGAATCAATTGGATGTTCATGCATAAAATGATCTAAGGTTTTATCCTAAGGATCATTCGTTCTAATGATGAAACTCCGACAGAGTTGCAAATTTCTAGGACCATGGGCCAACATAATTAGGAATGGGTTGGAGGATACCCTAAACCCTGCTACTCGGCTAGAGGTAATTCCGTGGCCGGAGGACGCCATTCAATGGGTGGAATGATCCCGTGGAATGATGCAACGCATGTGCAAAAAGGTTGCAACATCGTATAGACTTGAGATTTGTCCACAAGAGAGTTTTGTCATCTCTCGAAATGAGGTTGGCAAGTTATTGAAAGAATTTAACTTACAAGAGGATGAGTAATCATCCTGTTACTCACTTTTCTTGGGGAATAATTGCCAAGGAAAAGGAAAGTTAGGTATTTGTCTTGAAGCAAATGACCAGACAATAAACTAAAGCGACATGGTCGCTGGAATCTACCACAACAAGACCTAAAGTATTGGTAGGGTATGACCCTAACCCAAGAATGATAGGAATCTTGCCAAGTTGCAATTGATTCCGGATCGAATGCGGGTTGTATTCGGAGAAAAGGAGTCACTCCTTAACAGTTTGCCAGCTAAACGACCATTGGAAATTGATTGTGCTTGTAACAGTTTGGAAAGCACTGTTTGCATTGTTTGCTCAATGAACTAAAGGACGAAAATATATCTAAATACTTCAGGTTGAAGCCTGAAGGGAGAGGCAGCTTCAGTTACCCCCGACTGCCTGCCTGACCCTAACCAAGGGGGTTGTTAGCCGTGCCGGGAACGTGGACCGCACCCGCCACGAGAGGTCTCTCCGTTGAGTTCTACTTGGAGCAGGAGGACGCTTGGGTGCCAGAGGGGGACTCTGGCCGTAAATCCCTCGCCTTCCGGGCCCTGCACAAGAGGCTAACGTGACTCGGGATTGGATCTCGAGGCCCGCATACTAGTCTACGGGCGGAAACTTGGATTAGTGATCCCTGGTGGATTACTGGATAGCCTTCGGGCGGATTATGAATACGCCTACAGGCGGGAACTCCTTGTATTTCAAAGATAAAAGGATAAAATGATAATAAAGAAGTTGTTTGGCATTCTTTTCTTTATGTCCTGTGATAAGATTACGTGAAGGAACCGGTGTATAACAGGGTTAATTCAAAGAAGCTGTTTGTATATGTCAAACTAATGTGGTAGGTAATTACATAACTAAAACAAACCGAGGAAAGTGCGGAGGATGGACCATGGGTCCGTCCTACGGATGGGTGGTCCCGGTTAGCCGGGAACTTTTCTCAAAGTCTTCGACGAACAGAAGGATGATCAACATCACCGAAACAAGTAATGAGAACGATGACTTGGAATTACCGATTACCCGATTCATGCTGTTTTAGGGGAACGGAATGGGACTATGCCTTTTGGCAGAGAGGTCGAGCCTTGCATGCCTCTCGTTTCCCATTCTCCTTGAACCAAGTGCAGCATGAATCAGCTTCAGACCAGCCGTTTCTGCGTAAAGTAGTTCGATCAGGTCTGATGCTAGTCGCTGTTAGTAAATGACCAAACAATTCCGGTCGATCCTAAGTGGGAACGGCCAGGACACTTCCGTTACGTGGCAGACGCGGAAAGTCCTAGATGCAAAACCCGCAACATTCCATGGGAGTGCCGGGTGGAGTTTTCTAGACAACCTCTCCGATGGGCTGCTAAGACGTGTTCTAGAGGATTCTAGTGGACATGGTCGCTGGAATCTACCACAACAAGACCTAAAGTATTGGTAGGGTATGACCCTAACCCAAGAATGATAGGAATCTTGCCAAGTTGCAATTGATTCCGGATCGAATGCGGGTTGCATTCGGAGAAAAGGAGTCACTCCTTAACAGTTTGCCAGCTAAACGACCATTGGAAATTGATTGTGCTTGTAACAGTTTGGAAAGCGCTGTTTGCATTGTTTGCTCAATGAACTAAAGGACGAAAATATATCTAAATACTTCAGGTTGAAGCCTGAAGGGAGAGGCAGCTTCAGTTACCCCCGACTGCCTACCTGACCCTAACCAAGGGGGTTGTTAGCCGTGCCGGGAACGTGGACCGAACCGCCGCGAGAGGTCTCTCTGTTGAGTTCTACTTGGAGCAGGAGGACGCTTGGGTGCCAGAGGGGGCTCTGGCCGTAAATCCCTCGCCTTCCGGGCCCTGCACAAGAGGCTAACGTGACTCGGGATTGGATCTCGAGGCCCGCATACTAGTCTACGGGCGGAAACTTGGATTAGTGATCCCTGGTGGATTACTGGATAGCTTTCGGGCAGATTATGAATACGCCTACAGGTGGGAACTCCTTGTATTTCAAAGATAAAAGGATAAAATGATAATAAAGAAGTTGTTTGGCATTGTTTTCTTTATGTCCTGTGATAAGATTACGTGAAGGAACCGGTGCATAACAGGGTTAATTCAAAGAAGCTGTTTGTATATGTCAAACTAATGTGGTAGGTAATTACATAACTAAAACAAACCGAGGAAAGTGCGGAGGATGGACCATGGGTCCGTCCTACGAATGGGTGGTCCCGGTTAGCCGGGAACTTTTCTCAAAGTCTTCGATGAACAGAAGGATGATCAACATCACCGAAACAAGTAATGAGAACGATGACTTGGAATTACCGATTACCCGATTCACGCTGTTTTAGGGGAACGGAATGGGACTATGCCTTTTGGCAGAGAGGTCGAGCCTTGCATCCCTCTCGTTTCCCATTCTCCTTGAACCAAGTGCAGCATGAATCCGCTTCAGACCAGGCGTTTCTGCGTAAAGTAGTTCGATCAGGTCTGATGCTAGTCGCTGTTAGTAAATGACCAAACAATTCCGGTCGATCCTAAGTGGGAACGGCCAGGACACTTCCGTTACGTGGCAGACGCGGAAAGTCCTAGATGCAAAACCTGCAACATTCCATGGGAGTGCCGGGTGGAGTTTTCTAGACAACCTTTCCGATGGGCTGCTAAGACGTGCTCTAGAGGATTCTAGTGGACACGTTATAGTTGGTATCAGAGCCGACTTACAATGGAATTGTTTTCATAAAAATTTCATTGAAAGATGAAGTAAAGAAATTGTTCCTGTCCAAACATTTTCTCATCTTCAATACTGTCTTGCAGAATTACGAGGCGTGGAACAAGTTTTTGGTATTCCGGATCATGTTCATGACTGCAATGCATTCTCCGCATTATAGGCAGAGAATTGAAATGATGAACATCTTGGAGCAGATTTATAATCCATCACCTCTATATATAGAGCGAAGATGGACTGGGTCTTCAGGAATCTATTACATATCTGCCCACCGGTTCGCTTATCTACAGACCAACCTGAAGAGGATCAAGTGGTTGGAAGATTTGAAAGTCGTGAAGCTGTTCATTTTTGTGGAAGCTCACGTGAATTCGACTTTGCATATTCGAGGTCGTAGAGTTGAATTAAACTCATATGTATATGAGGAAGTAACCCGTGTAATTCCAGCTGATAGAATTAAGGTATTGGGCCGCCATGGGAAGTATGGATTCCAGCGGAAAGGATATCCTGAAATTCCGATGAATTATCGATTCTTAAAGATTCATGACCCAAAACCCTACTATTACACAGTTCCTGTAGACAAATCCAATACAATGTTGTTCTTCCCAAACTAAATGTAATGATTGGATTATCATCACTCGAGATGTTGTATGAGGCTACGCCATATAAATATAAATAAGGACTTCTTTTTATCACTATCCGATTGTGCATCAGGGTTGTTGCAAAAAGTTAAGTTGCTTCATGAGTTACGAATTAGCTGAACTAAAGATAAGCTAATGTCAATTATCATATAATAATGTTAAGAAAACTTTTACGCCAGGCACAACCCCAGGTACAGGTTCCAAATTCGCCCCCTACATCAAGTACTACTGTGATCCAGGAGAAGAAGTTCCTCCTCAAACAAATAAAGCCACCCGAGTTTGACGGGAGAGGCAGATTCGTCCAGTCGGACGCTGAGATTTGGATTGAATCTATGGAGGACTACTTCGAAGCCGCTGGCACTGCACCAACCAATCAGGCCATGCTCGCCAAATTAAAACTCACCGGTGAAGCCAGACTATGGTGGAAACAATGGTGCAGGGATCAAGGGATTTCAGAGGGGTCCGTTACCTGGGAGAAGTTAAAGCAAGCCGTGCAAGGGAGATATTTGCCACCCGCATATCGTACTCAAAAAATGAATGAGTTCTATGAGCTAAAACAGTTAGGACTCACTCTTGACGCATACTACTCTAAGTTTGTCTCACTCTTAAAGTATGCGCCACAAATGGACACGACACAGCAGGTGTCCAAATTTTGCGCAGGCTTAAATCCACCTGTAAATACCCGTCTCGAATCTATGCGACCATCAGACCTTCAGGATGCACTCATTCGAGCGGCCCCTATAATTCAGGAAGTACAAGCTAAACCAAGGAGTATTAAGAATTGGTCTTATAGCGACCCAAGCAGAGGAGCATTCAGACCCCAGGTTAAGAGAGTTCAAGGCCACAATCAGGGACAAGGAAAGAAGGCAAGGACAAATAACGTCAACAACTTTGTTCCTACTCACAGTAATGGCCGAAACATCCGATGCTTCCACTGCAATGAACTCGGTCACTTCAAAAAGCAATGCCCCAAGCTCAGCGAGGGACAACGTCAAGGTATTGGCCGCGGTCAGGGAGCCGCCGCCCGTGGAAGGGGAAGAGCTGCCTGCATTACCAATAGGCAAAGATGTGAAGCAGAGGAAGAGGAGGATCCGACTATGGAAGCGGATTTCGAAAGAGCGACGGTCCATGCCGCTCTACACAAGAAGGGGCCGAATCGCCAGTTCTCGGTAATTCAAACACCGTCAGACTATCAAGGTAAAGGTTTCAAAACCTTGATTGATTGTGGCAGTACACATTCCTTTATCTCACCAGCATGTGCTAAGAGATTAGGAATAGCCACAGTAGAAGCACCTACCCTACTTGTGGAATTGGCAAATGGTCGTGAGGTAACTTGTGCTAGGCAAACTGCTAAGGAGGAGTTCTATCTGGGAGGAAAGAAAACCTCAGTCAAATTCAGAGTCATGAACTTAGGCATCCATGAGTGTCTACTCGGGATGGATTGGCTTAAGCCTAATGACGCCCACATCCACTGTGGAAAGGGTCAAGTTTCCTTTCGAAACTCTGACAGAGAGTTTGTTACGACTCAAGGTGAGGCAGGAGTGCCGAGAATCCAGCTAGCCAAGGTATCGCGGATCATAAAAGGGGTTAGGAAAGGATTACCTGTTTACTTGATCAAACTCAACAAGTTAGATCAAAAGCAAGAGTCTCATGAGGGACCCTCTTGGCTAAAAGAATATGCTGACGTATTCCCTGAGGAATTAACTGAACTTCCACCTCCAAGAGAAGTTGATCATGAAATAAGGCTAATACCTGGAGTTGCGCCAATTGCAAAGAGACCTTATAGAATGTCTATTCCGGAAGCTATTGAGTTGAAGGAACAACTCAAGCAACTGTTAGATTAGGGCTACATCCGGCCTAGCAACTCACCATGGGGAGCTCCAGTCCTATTCCAGAAAAAGAAAGATGGGACACTTCGACTATGTATTGATTACCGTGGGTTGAATCAATCAACAGTCAAGAGCAAGTATCCTATTCCTAGAATAGATGAGCTTCTTGATCGCCTTCAAGGTGAAAAGATCTTCTCCAAAATTGATCTCAGGTCAGGCTACTATCAAATCAGGATCAAGGATGAGGACATTCCAAAAACGGCCTTCAATACAAGATATGTGCACTTTGAATTCTTGGTTATGTCATTCGGCCTTACAAATGCACCTGCCACCTTCAATAGATTAATGCAGGATATTTTTAGACCATATCTTGATGACTTCGTGCTTGTCTTCTTCGACGACATTTTAGTCTATTCTAAACAGGAAGAAGATCATGAACCTCAACTACGGATTGTTTTGGAGACAATGAGGTCTCATAAGCTGTATGCAAAAATGAAGAAGTGTGCATTCTTCAAGCGTCAGATTGAATATCTAGGATTCATAGTATCATCAGAAGGAATATCAGTAGATCCAGCCAAAGTCAGAGATGTGCTTGAATGGCCAATACCATTATCCGTCAAAGAGATACGCAGTTTTCTTGGCTTGACAGGATGGTATAGGGTCTTTATCAAAAACTATGCTTTAATTGCAGCACCTCTTACCGACTTACTAAAGAAGCAGACTTCCATTACATGGTCAACTCCCGAGCAAAATAGCTTCGACCAATTGAAGCAATGTTTGGTATCAGCACCTATTCTAAAACTTCCTGACCTCAATAAGGAGTTCGAGGTAGTAACTGATGCCAGCATTCTTGCCTTGGGGTGTGTTCTTATGCAGGAAGGTCATCCAGTAGCATATTCTTCAAGGAAATTGAAGAGTCACGAAAAGAATTATGCCACTCATGATCTGGAGTTATTAGCTGTCATTCATGCTCTAAAGCTTTGGAGACACTATCTGTTGGGAAATAAGTTCACTCTAGTAACCGATCATAAGAGTCTCAAATGGATTTTTACCCAGAACGAGCTCAACATGAGGCAACGTCGATGGATTGAAGTTTTGGAGGAATATGATTTTGAAATCAAGTATCGACCAGGGAAAGAGAATGTAGTTGCCGATGCACTCAGTCGCAAGGCATTCCTAAACTCCCTAATCTTGCAGAATCCATCAACGGCCAGATCTCTGGCTACAAAGGTATCTATGCCAAGCAACCCTATACTCGAACTAGCTAGAGAGGAAGCATGCCATGACTTAGCCTACCAAGCAATGATAAAAGAAATATCTACCAAGGATCAGAATTTGAAGTTACAGGCCAAGTATCATGAATTTTCTGTTGACAATGGACTTATTTACTATAGAACAAGGCTATGTATACCAGCAAGCCAGTCACTTAAGCAGAAGATATTGTGGGAAGCTCATGACTCCCCTTTCGCACGACATCCTGGCTATGCAAAAACTCTCAATACAGTCAGGAAGAGCTATCATTGGGAGAGGCTCAAAGGTGACGTCCTCAAATATATCACTGAATGTTTGTCTTGCCAACGTATCAAGGCTGAACATGTCATGATGCCAGGAAAATTACAACCACTTGACACTCCCCAAATGAAATGGGAATTCATCAGTATGGATTTTGTGGTGGGCTTACCCCAAGTCCAAGGAGGATACAACTCCATTATGGTTGTAGTTGACATGCTTACTAAGGTTGCACACCTGATTCCAGTAAAGACAAACTATAAAGCCTCCGATATTGCAAGAGTGTTTATCAAAGAAATATTCAAGCTACATGGGTTACCTAGAAGGATCATTAGCGATCGAGATTCTCTTTTCACTTCACACTTCTGGAGAGCTATCTTTGAAGCTATTGGAACTCAGCTCTGTTTTAGCACTGCCTACCATCCCCAAACGGATGGACAAACAGAACGAGTAAATCAAATCATTGAGGATATGCTTAGGGCTTACTGCTGTCGTGAGCCGAAGAGGTGGATTCAATACTTGCCGTTAGTAGAATTTGCTTACAATGCTTCTTACCAGCAGAGCATTCAAATGACCCCTTTCCAGGCATTGTATGGTCATGATTGTCGAAGTCCCCTAAATTTTTCTGATCCTATCCTGAGAGTGGAAGCTTCAAGACAAATGTTGGAGGACATGGATGACCAAATAAGGTCAATAAGACAAGACATACAAGCAGCCAAAGATAGACAAAAGGCATATGCGGATGTGAAACGCCAAGAGAGGGTCTTCGGAGAAGGAGACATGGTCTTCATTCGTGTACGGCCGAAAAAGAGTTCTTTATCTCTAGGTGAATGCAAGAAGCTAAGTCCAAGGTATTGTGAACCGTATAAAATCCTCAAATGCCTAGGACCCATGCTTATAAATTGCAACTTCCTGATAACCTAAAAGTTCACAATGTATTCCATGTTAGTCTCTTAAAAAAGTATGTACCCAACCCAAATCATGTACTTGATGACCAACAAATTGTAATGCCTAGTCAAGGAGTCCTTGAACTAAGACCGGAAAAGATTTTAGATGTCAGGGAGAGACAGTTGAGATCTAGAACCTTGAGAGAATGCCTCGTCCAATGGAAAGATTATCCCGAAGAGGATGCTACCTGGATGGATGAAAGCTCTCTCAATCTTCAATATCCCCAGTTTATCTCGAGATGAGGACATCTCGATTCTTCTAAGGGGGAGAGAATGTAATATTTCCGCAACTGCGTACCGTAAATATTGACGTCCCGCACACGACGTAAACCTTGTGCAAAGGTTATCTCTTGCATTGAAATTATTGGCAGTGTTATGTGTGACCCGCACGCGTGAAATGGGATCCTCCGCATTGGTAAATCAAAACCGGGAGTTCAAAACCGCAAGTCTCACAAAAACACCCTCTTGGGAGGGGCATTTTGAGTAATTCAAGGCAATTTTTTTTTATTTTTCCCCTTTTTCTCCAGCCGATGCATGGCTGGAGAAGGGGAAGTGTGGGGGGGATGGGGATATGGCAGACGTGGCCTGCATGGGGGGGGGGGAACCCATGCAAGGGGGCCCCGTGGTGGATGCCCTCTTCCCCACCCCCCAATGCCTATAAAAACCCCCCAAGGCTGTGTGAAGGAAGGAAAAGACGGGCCGTGAGGAGGGAGGTGAGGTCGCCGTGGAGAGGAGGTCGCCGACGCCGCCGAGCTGCAGTCCGCCCTGTCCGCCAGCCGCCATAGCTGCCGCCTCAGTCCCGCCAGGCCATCTCAGCCGCCGCCGCCACGCTGGAATTCGACTCCTTTTCCCCCCCTCGACGTCACAGCTGAAGCTCAGAAGCTTCTTGAAGCTTCTTTAGAAGCTTCTAAGGGGGGGGCCTCCTTAAGCCCCGTTCCCACCACATTCCCCAAAAGACCCATTCATACCCCTTCCCGGAAATTGAAGAGGAGAGGGTGAAGGCCGTAAAGACTCCCACAAGACCCTTCAAAAAAGGCTTTCGCAAAAAGGACTTTAAAGCCGCAAGCCATCCAAGAATCAACTCCGTGCCAACACGGGGTTTTCCCTAAAGATCTCCTAAAGCCCTTTTCGGCAAGCGCCATTCCGCAAAGGAATCTTCCGCATACGAGGAAAAGGCCAAAGGTCAGGAGGTTGCATTCCGAGGCAAGTAAATCCGTAGACCACAAAGGCAAATCAGAAGCCGACTCTACACCTACGATGGCCCCAAAAAGGACACAAGATGCGACTGCGGGAGGTTCATCTCCGAGTATACAAGTGGATATCTCCCCGACCCCTCAAGTCCAGGTTCTTTCGAGTTTTTTTCGCATAAAGAAATGATTAGGCGCGCTTAGTTCATAAGGGAGATTGCATCTTTACGCTTAATTTTAATGCATGTGGAAATTGGAAAAAAAAAAACATTTGGTAAAGTATCTCTTGAAATATTAGGCAAGATTGAAATATGTCATAAATTTGAACGAGTTATCCACCTTAGAAGACTAGTTGCATGTAGTTTCTTTGGTACATTATCAAAGTAATGAGTCTAAACTTAGGGCAAAGAAATGGAATTTATAAGTGCATTCTCTTTCGTCCTAGACATGGTAGGAATAAGCGTGTGCCGCATGTTAGGCAACGTCCTCCTCGTAATGATTTCATGAGGCAAGGTTAACACCATAAGATATTATCCGAAAAGAGATAATAGAGTACGGAAATGATCTTATGGACTTGCAAATAGCATATAAAATGGAATGAATTAACACTAGCTTAGTTTGGTATAAACTTCGTCAACTACATTGTAGCTAGGAGAATGTTGCGTATTGCATAGTCAGCATGCGGAAACGTTATTCATCAGAAGCCGCATTTAGGAAAGGTTGCATGGTTCGTCAAAGCATAAGATTCGAAAGTATAGACTACAAGATTGTAGGCATGATTAATAGGTCTTAGGAAAAGTTAGTATCCAGATTATCATGCATTTTTGCTACACCAAGGAAAGATAAAATTATCATAAACCATGTGATGCGTAAAAGCAATAAATCGCATGTTTACGCGTATTGGTGTAGTTGTAACTATTGTTCTCCATTAGATGTAGTTTATTACCTTTAGAAGGTTCATCCTTGTTGCAATACAAGAATATTGAGTTGTCTAAGTAACCTAAAACACAAGGGATTCATATGGGCATGGCTCAGTCGATATGATAGGTATCCCAAGTGCCAAGTGCAATAAGATTTCGACCTAGTTTTACACTTGTTGCCAAGTCTAAAACCCGCAACATTCCATGGGAGTGCTGGGTGGAGTTTTCTAGACAACCTTTCCGATGGGCTGCTAAGACGTGTTCTAGAGGATTCTAGTGGACACGTTACATATTACTAGCTTGATCTCATGATCTACTTCTTTTTGAAACGGGAGTTCTGTTAACTCTTCAGGAATTACATCCGTGTATACCTTTAGCCATGAAGGTTCTTTACTAGACTCCTACTTCTAACCTAACTTATTGAGCTTAATCAAGTAGACAGGTAGTCCCTTTCTAACTCCCTTTTTAATCCGAGATGCTTTTAGTGAATTGAATTTTTGGCTTTCCAGCCTCTCCTGGAGTTTGTAACCAATTTCCCTTCAGAGTTTGGAAAAGGACTTGGCCCTTTTCACAATGAATGTGGGCATCATTAGATTTAAGCCAATCCATTCCGAGTAGACACTCATGGATACCTAGGTTCATGATCCCGAATCTGATCGAAGTCGACTTTTCCTCCTAGTAAGAATTCCATTCATATCAGCATAGCCCTTTCGAGGTACAATTATTTCTTGGGGCAATGGAATAAGTTGATACATTAATTCGAGGAGAATAAGATGTTGTTGCATTCAGCTACAGGAACTGAGTAGTAGTACGGATTGGGGTCATCGATTTTCAGGAATCGATAGTTCATTGGAAGATTAGGGTATCTTTTCCTTTGATATCCATTCTTCTCATAATGCCCCAAAACCTTGATTCGATCGGCAGGGATTCTTTGAATCACTTCCCCATACACATACTTATTCTGGTTAACCCTTCGACCCCCGACCTGTAGGGTCGCGTTTGCGTGAGCCTCAACAAAGACGAATAGCTTCACGATCTTCAAATCCTCCATCCACTTGATTCTCTTCAAGTTAATTTGAAGGTACGCAGGTCGATGGGCAGCTATGTAATAGATCCCTGAAACACCCATCCATCTCCGTTCCACGTACACAAGCGATGGATTGTAAATGCGGTCTAGGATATTCATCATCTCAACCCTTTGTCGATAATCCGTGGAATGCATCGCGGTCATATACATGACTGGGATCACTAAGAACCTGTTCCATGCTTCATAATTCTGCAAGACAGCACTGAAAGTAAGGAAATGTTTGGGACAATAACATTTGCTTTACTTCTTCTAATTAAAATTTCTTAAAAACAAGTCCTTTGTTGGTTCGCTCTGATACCAACTATAACGTGTCCACTAGAATCGTCCAGGACACGTCTTAGCAGTCCATCGGAAAGGATGTCTAGAAAGCTCCGCCTGGCATTCCCATGGAATGTTACGGGATTTGGATCTAGGTCTTCCCGCGTTTGCCACGTAGCGGAAATATCTTGGCCATTCCCACTTAGGATCGACCTGAATCAAGGTTATCCTGATTGGTCATTATTTAACAGCAACTAGCGTTGGACCCAAGCGTACTACTTTACGCAGAAACGCTAGATCCAGAGCGGATTTACACTGCACTTGGTTCAAGGAGAATGGGAAACGAGGGGGATGCAAAGCTCAACCTCTCTGCCATAAGGCATAGTCCCATTCCATTCCCCTAAAATAGCGTAAATCGGTTAAGACATAACTCTAGGTCTTTGCTTTTGTTATTCGTTTTGATGATGATGATAATCCCGCTATTCTTCAAGATTTTTGAGAAAAGTTCTCGGCTAACCAGGACTACCCAACTGTAGGACGGACCTATGGCCTATCCTCCGCACTTTCCTTGGTTTGTTTTAGTTATGTAATTATCTAACACATTAATTTTGACATGTAACAATTAGCTTCTTTAATTAATCCGTTAAGCATTGGTTCCTTCACGTAATCTTATCACGTGACATAGAAAAACAATATCAAACAAATTCTTTATTATCATTTCATCATTTTATCTTTGAAATACAAGGAGTTCTGCCCGTAGGCTTGTCCATAATCCGCCCGAAGGCTATCCAGTAATCCACAGGGATCACTATTCCAAGCTTCCACCCGTAAACTAGTATGCGGGCCTCGAGATCCAATCCCGAGTCACGTTAGCCTCTTGTGAAGGACCCGGAAGGCGAGGGATTTATGGCCAGAGCCCCCCCTGGCACCCAAGCGTCCTCCTGCTCCAAGTAGAACTCAACGGAGAGACCTCTCACGGCGGGTTCAGTCCACGTTCCTGGAGCAGTCAACAACCCCCTTGGTTAGGGTCAGGCAGGTAGTCGGGGGTAACTGAAGCTGCCTCTCCCTTCAGGCCTTAAACCTGAAGCATTAGATATCTTTTCATCCTTTAGTTCCTTGAGTAAACAATGCAAACAATGCTTTTAAACTGTTACAGGCACAATCATTTCCAATGGTCGTTTATTTGGCCAACTGCTAACGAGTGAATCCTTCTCTCCGAATGCATCCAACACTTGATCTGGGATTGATTGCGACTTGGCAAGATCCCCAAGGGTTTGTTTGTTAACCCCTTATGTCCTTGGGTTAGGGCCGTACCCTATTAACCTAGCTTAATGAATACCTTAAGCTCTATTGGCAGTAAATATGTTATTCCAATTTATTGAATGGTCTTTTACTTCCAAGCAATTATCTAATCCACTTATCTTGGTCACCTTTCCCAAGAAATGTGTTATATCAGGATGACCACTCATCCTCTTGCGAGATCAACTTGCGCAAGAATCTGCCAATCTCATTTTGAGGAATTGGCCACTCCCTTATGGTCAACCCACAAGGTCATGCAACTCCGTAATTTGTTGCACAAGTGTCGCATCTAATCTATGGGACTATTTTTTTCCATCGAATGTCGTCTTCTAGTCACAAAATCATGATTAATAGGAAATAGGGTTAGGGTGTCCTCATATCCAATCCATTTCTGATTGTACTAGGTCAACCTTGTTGGTCCTAGGGTTCCAATTCAAACCGAGTTTCATCCTTTTAGTGAGCGACCCTTAGGGTAACAGACCCTAGATCGTTTCTCGCAAGTATGTCCTATTTTTGCTACATTCCGTGAATGTGGGCAAGTCTTTAGGGTATGAGAGTTTCAATTTGGCAATAAGAACAACTAGGTTACGTCCTCAACGTTCTAAATCCTAGTTAGCACTTGGGATATGTTGCTTTGATTTAACTATTTCTAAGCGAGTCCCTCACGGTTTAGGTGTTTAGGGTAAATCAATTTACTTGTCTATTCCTGAAGATATTTACGATACCATTCTCATAATCACATGATTCATTGCCTACATAAGATTAGATTTACCAACCCTAACTTTCCTGGTTAAGATCAAAGCGTAGGTTAAGTAACGGCATAATTTTCATTGACCCTTCTAGAACATGCATCTCATGATTTATGCTGCTAGACTTTTAAGGTTTATGTTAAAATAGACCATGCAGCCTTTTCCTAATTTTATTTCTGAATGAATTATTCATAGGCTGAATGAGCATTACACCAACTTTCGTAACTACTTACGTAATTGATTGAGATTTATGCCAAAAAAAAAACTAGAGTTAACTCATTCCAATTTACAATCCATGCCACCCGCAAATTTCTAGAATCATTTCTAGGCTCTTCTATTTTCTACGGGATTAATGACTTTCCCCAATGAATCATTCAATGAAGATTTATCTAAAAATACAACATGGGATTAATCTTTCCAGGCCTAATCAAAGGTGCACTTTAATAATTTTTGACCTTATAAGGATAGGCAATAGGTGTTCTAGGCCGTCATTTTGACATGCACGCAAGGGAAACTACTAATAAGGTCGTGAGATGCATAGATAATTTACGTTATTTTGTTCATCATGTTGGAAATGCCAATGACCACTTCATGTCATGAGCTAATTATTCAAATAGTCAATCTATTTCCAATTGCATTTAACTAGGCTAGGTGAATTTTACATGCGTGGGTGCTTCCTAGTCCATGAATTTATCGTGCATAATGCCTTACTTTTGCGACGAATCATAAATAGTAAAAACCAGGACTTGTGAACTTGGGGAGATATCCACATGAATGTCAGGAGAAGAACCTCCCGCGGTTGCACCTTGTGGCTTTTTAGGGGCCATCGCGAATTTGACCTTCTTGCCTCGGCCGCAAACTTATGATCTTGGCCCGTCTCCCTCGTATGCGCAATTCCTTTTTAGGTTCGGCTTCCTTGACCGATGCCTCGTCTTGTGGAATTGGCTTTGGAAGACCTTATAGGCTTCCTTCTTGAAGCTTATGAGGGAAAGAACTTTGGGCTTCCTTCTTGAAGCTTATGAGGGAAAGAACTTTGGGCTTCCTTCTTGAAGCTTATGAGGGAAAGAACTTTGGGCTTCCTTCTTAAAGCTTATGAGGGGAAAGAACTTTGGGCTTTCATAGGGTTCAAAAAGGGCAGCGCCTTTTAATTTGGTTAGAAAAATGAGCTTGTAGGTGGATCCAATAGGAAGGGGACTTAAAATCCTGGAGTAAAATGGATTTATGGGAAATCCATGGGAAGGGCTTTACAACCAGGGTAAAATGGCTTTTGGGGGATGCAAGGGGAAAGGGGCTTAAATCCGGGCGGGGGGGGGGGGGGGGGGGGGGGTAAAGACCGCTTGTGTAGGATGCAATGGGAAGGGGGCTTAGGGAAGCCCCCTTAGAAGCTTCTAAGAGCTTCTGGGTGTATGCAGACCACGTGGAAGGGGCAAAAGCCAATAGGATACGTGGAAGGCGGCATGAAGATGGTGCCGTCTGGCCAATGGCAGCCCGCACGGCAGTAGCGGCTCCCTTCCCTCCTCACGGCACATCTCACCATCCACCCTCTTCCTCCTCCTCACGGATGCAACACGGAAACTGGTAGCTTGAGTAGGGAGCGGCAGCGACTTCACTAATCAGCGGCAAATGGCGCAGCCAACACTCAATGCTCTTCAACTCGTCTCAAGCACGGCCTGTTGCCCATACGTCTCTTTCTCACGCCCTCACTCCCGTTCTCACTTCCCCCCATAAGTTTTATATAGGTGAGGGGAGGGGATCCTCCCTCCCCCACGCGGCATCTTGCATGGTTCACCCCCCCTCAGGCATCCAACACATATGCTTAGTCATCCTACCTTCCCTCCCTCTCCCCCAGCACGACAGTCGGCTGGGGGAAGGAGGGAATAAATTTTTAAAAAATTCCATAATACTAACAATTTAATCATTTGGATTTTTAGTAAGAGGAGGTTCTCGTGAGAAATGAGGTTTTGAGATCAGAATTGTTACAGATTTACTACTCTTGCGTAATGCACGTTTAGCTTGAGTATGCGAAAGCAGTGGAAAAACATTAGGTGCATGCATACCATATAATGTAATAGATTTTCCTTGAAAATTAATATTCATTGAATGTGTGGAATAGTCTATATCTGGATTATGCTGATGATGCCAAGGCATACCTGCTAAAGTATTCGAAGGAGTAGTAGTGTTGTCCTCATCTTCTGTGAAATCAGGCATATCTTCATGTTCGTCTTCGTCCATTGCTCCAAGGTAGTTGAT
Organism: Lygodium microphyllum; assembly: GCF_053477565.2. Classification (NCBI taxonomy): domain Eukaryota; kingdom Viridiplantae; phylum Streptophyta; class Polypodiopsida; order Schizaeales; family Lygodiaceae; genus Lygodium; species Lygodium microphyllum. The sequence continues at coordinate 31,860,342 of NC_141143.1, read as the reverse complement.
ATGTGCAGGTGGCTTCTTTGAATGGCAATTTGCTGCTAGATGTCCAGGCTGGTGGCATTTATAGCATACTATAGGTTTGGATTTGGTTACATTGTTTGCAATGGCAGGAATTCTAGAGACATTAGGATTTGGCTGTGGAATAGGCTTGGAATTTTGATTGAGATTGGATGGTAATGCAGGTGGTTTTGCCCAATTTTTACGGAAAGATGATGAAGAGAAATGACCTGGATTAAATATTCTAAAATTGGAATTGAATTGTTTAGATCCATAGTTACCATTGGCTTGGAATTGCTGTGGACGTCTGTCTCTACCTCGCAGCTTGTCTTCAGTGTCGTGAGCTAGTGAAATTGCGTCTTCAAGAGTAGCAGGCTTGAACATGTTAACTTCAGCATAGTAATGCCCAAGGAGTCCAGACATATACTTGCCCTTGTGTGTCGCTTCAGGTACGTCTTCAAGCATGCGTAGTTGGAGTAGTGCATTCCAAAAACGCTTTGTGTACTGAGGAATAGGCTCACGATCCCGTTGCTGAAGAAGATTCCATTGCTTTATAGCTTTCTCATGAAATTGTGGAGGAAGGAAATTCTGCATGAACTTCTTCTTGAAATTCTCCCAGGTAGCAAAACAATCTATACTCTTGCGTACTACAGTCCACCAAAGAGATGCTTTGTCCACTAAATGATTAGTGACACACTTGATTTTATCTTTTTCTGCATAGGTTTCCTCATGGAAATAGTCGTCAAACTGACTAATGAATGCAAGAATACTTTTTCCTTCTCGTATGCCATTGAAAGTACGGAATTTGAAACTTCTTTTACTTATCTTTGATTCCTTGCAGATGGTTTGAGCTTCGAGAGTTGCGTCGAAGGTACGTCGGATAAGATCTTCAGATTGAGGTTCTTCTTTGTCGATAGACGATCTTTGTAAATTTGCCAATTGAACTTGCAATGCTTGCCTAGCCCTTCGTTCTTCATCCAATTGCATCATGATTAAGTCCAGCTTTTGCTCCATCGTAGGTTCAGGTAGGTCGCCTTCAGCCATTAGATCATCCATATGTGGTTCCGTCATCTTGCAAAACTCAAAAGACCTTACTCACTCAAAATCAAGTTAGCGGGATGAGCGTAGCTCAAGTTCGGGAATACAAGGCTTATGTATTTTTTGGTGTGGCTTTCACAATCTTCAAAAAATTTACGTTTTAACCTTCTTCGTATGCTAAAAATGCTTCAGCAAACCTGTGTATGGGTAGAGTACCTTCAATGAACAACTTTGTAGTTCGGAGTTTCTGCGCAGGAACAGCCCTTCTATTAGTTTTGGACAGAAGTCAGTTTTGACTCCAGTTGACTTGTCTGACTTGCAGAGTACCAGACTAATGTAACTTGCAGAGTTTGTTGACTTGCAGAACTTAGTCGCTTTATGGAACTTGCAGAACTTGACTTGAAGGAACTTTGAAGACTTGAATGATTGAATGGCTTTAGATGACTTATAGGATTAAGAGGCTTAATGCTTCAGATCATCCGTCGATTTTAAGGACATGAATATGTCCTGAGTGCAATTTTTGGCGCTCAGAACAGCCCGCCATCCTTCATTACGAATTATTTTGAAGCTTAACTAAAGCTTCCAATTAACTAAGCTTTGAAACTTTGAAGATTTAAGCTTTTAAGCTTGGCAAGAAATATGGCTTATCTCTGTGTAATCACAACTTGATGAAGAAGATGTAGGAGTGGTCCTCCGCCTCTGCAGACCGGTCCTTTGCGATCTGATGATGGAAACAAGGGTTCTTGATCCCCAGAAATCTGCGTGTATTGACGGTTCGTGACGAGATTGACCGTAGAGCCCAATCGTTCCAGGAGCTCCGCCTTCGCACGAGATGGGTAGCGATTGGAAGCTCTTGATCTCAGCTTCACTCTGATACCACTGGTGCGCAGATCGGACATTGTATGCTTGCGTAGTGAATGCCGAAAGGTCCCCAAGAACAATAGAACTCTACTTTTTGCACAAATTACAAGGTAAAAAACATGAACGATGTCGAAGGGTTTTCGAAAGCAAAGTCGCGACCACAAAGGACCTTGATTAATTTCAGGATAGAAGATCAATCAAGCGAGATCAGATTCAATTTGAAAGTTCAATTTTAGATAATATGTGACATATATTCAGTTACATCTGAATGGGAGCATCTCCAATAAACAACTTGATGAATACTCATGTCATATAATTTGCAACTCTCTTGAATAGATAAAATTTCTGTAGCAGCCATCCAGATCTGGTGTAATTTTAGATAGATATACACAGTTCAGATCATAATGCAGAATCTGAAAGTCTGAGATCTTTGTTGCAGGTTGAAAGTCTCATAGAAATGTGGAGTACCAAGCTTTGATAGAGTTTTACAACTGGATTCAATGTATGCTCTAGCATAAGTGCTTAAGCCAAGTGTCTATAAGGATCTCCAAATGTGGGAAGGTTCTTTGAAAACAAAAGAATTAAAGATAAAACTGTTGATGTTGAAATACTTCGTTTTGAGAGGCTTGAAGATTATGTAGTAGCTGTAACTATGACTGCTGCTGTAAATGTTGAAGATACTTCTGCTTTTGATCTGGCATTATCTCTGTACGTCCTGAAAATTGACCAGATTCTAGAGGTTGAAATGTCATTGCTGAAGAGGTTTTCCACTGTTCTCCTGGGTTAAAAAATCTAGTATCATTAATTCCACTTGCTGCAAAAGAACTTGCATCTTGATTTCCACTTGTTTTTGCAATTTTAGAGGCTAATTGCAACAGAATTCGATTATGTGAACTGGAAGAAATGAACTGCTGTCTGACCTCCACTACTTAGCCTTTCATCACCAACATCTTTTCAAGCACATTCCGCTGCTTTAGCTGCTGCGATATAAACCCAATTCTCTTATGCTGCCCCTGTAAGTGACTTTATGTGCTACTAAAAATCTGTAACCATGTGCCTCACATGGGCTTCTCGAAGGTGATCTGTTCTTGGAATTCCTGAACCTTCTTCTGGATCATGTCCACAACATGGGGCTGGATGAAGAGGCGGCTATCGTCAAGCACATGCATGATGAATTTCTGAGCATTGGGCATACTCTCGTTCAAGCTGATGACAAACTCCTTGAGCCGCAGAAGCCCCTGCAATCTTCTCTTCAAAGAAATTGAATCTCCTCTTTTCTTCCTCTTCGTATCGCTCCCTTCAACTCTGCACCCTTTCGCATCAGCTTGAGCTCCCTCATTACATCAAGAGTCATGCTTTCTGCTTCAGCAAGTCGAGCATTCAACATGAAGACCAATTTTGCACATGTTGATGGTTAGCCCCTCCTCGTCGACAGAGCAATGCTTGCCCTCCAATTGACGACTTCCAGTTCGTTTTCTGATACGTGCAGCTCTGTCGCAAACACTATTAGTGCTTTTCAACGAATAAGTCATTATTGAGCCACATTGACTGCATATGCCATATTTCCCTCATTGTTGTTAGCTAGAAAGCACAAGGTATAATCAAAACCTTCGAGAGGAAGGCCTTCAAGAGATCTTTCCCTGAGATCGCAATGTTGGTCATCGTTGAGAACTGGTTTGCTTTCAATGTCAAGCTTCTTCCTTCAGAAGTATCTTCCAATCCTCCTAGAAAATATGGTGTCTTCGAATGAAGCCTCACTGGGTCAAATTCACAAAAGCAGAACTCCTCACGAACCAGAAAGCAGAAGAACCAATCTGTGTGTCTGTATCACACGTTCTTCCCCATCGTGCACTCTCGTTTTTTTTTTTAAACTTCCTTTCCCCAAAAAAAACAACGACCTCCCTTCTCCATTTCCAGCGGCTCTTCTTTTTCCTTCGGACCCATAAAGCAGGCCCCCAATTTAGCTTTTCTCTCCACCATGCTACTGGGATTTGCCTTTTTCAAAATAGTAAACAAAGAGCCGTTTTATCTCTTCCAGGTCCCTTTCATATACAGCATGCCTCACAGTCAAAAGTACGACTATTGAGCACCTATTTTTATCATGGCCTTGCATAAAAATCTGCTTTCTATCAAGTTCTGTGTTGATCTCTGCTTCTTTGATAAAACCAAATGATCTCCTCATTTTCACAATTAGAATTTTCTGAAACATGTACTGAATTTGAATCATAAATCAGAAGGAAAGTTTTGTCTTTCAAAACTTCTAGTGTTTACACTTGGCTGAACGGAAACATGTCAGAAGTACCCATCAACCCTGTGTGTGTTTTATCATTGCCGATAATAGCCTCCCTTCTAGTATAGGAGCTCGCAACTAGTTTTGCGAAAGGATTCATTGTGGAGGAATCAGGGTCATTTGATAACAATAGACTGTCAATCCTCCCTTAGCTGCCACTGGGTACAAACACATCTTCATCAATCAAGCTCTTGTTGCTACCTTTCTTGCTTATGTTGGAGACCTCAGAACCAAACGATTCATTATGACATCTAGTCATGTTGTCACTAGATGATTTTATATGCCCATCTTCCCCTATCAAATTGATTGTATAATCAGAACCATTTTTATTTGACTGCTGGTCATTGTCATTACTGTCTAGATAGGACATCAAGTTCCCTATCAACTAGCCCTTCTTCTTTCCCTCTTTGGCTTTTTCAGAGAAACAGAAAAATAGCAATCCTTTTCCCACATTCTACATATCCTGAAAGCTTCGCATGAAACTGTGTTTCAAACTGGTAGACTGTCAAAAACTTGGCAGCATCTCCATGAAAGCCACATTTGATATACATTTCTACCAGCATGTTTCCCACAAGGAACTCCCCTTTCAAATCCCCTTTGAATTATTTCAGCATGCATTTCATGTCCTGTTTCCAAAGCTCTTGCAATGCTACAAGTTTTCAAGTTGTAAAGATAAATGAAAGCATCTGGACGTACCTCTTCATCAGTCCCATGTTCAGCATATCTTTTTGGTGGATTCCACATCTTGGATGCGCAGCAGTATGACAACGACAAGAGCAAGAGACCAATTGGGTGCAATCTCCCCCCATGCCTTGTGTGAGCACTCCACAAAGCATGTATTTTATGTATTATTCATCTTCAAGCTCAAATAATAGCCCAAATTACAAAATAGCTAGCTTTTAGCTTTTGAGTTTGCTTTAACACAAAATAGGAATAAAGCTAATGGGCGGTGCCCAAAGAGTCTAGCATGCCCAATACAATGTCCAAGTAGAAATAACATAATCGTGCGCCCATGCGCATACAAAATAATAATAAATATCCAACGCCTCAATAAATAGGCGCGACAAAATATAAGTGCCATGCCTAAGGTATGCACCCATCAAAATATAATCAATAAATCGAATACTCGCTATCCTCCAATGCTTTCCTCTGCCACTGTTGCTATCTCTACACATCAACCGAAGCATTCACAATCGTTAGTAGAATAATACAATTAAACTGACGAAAGTGAATACCTAGCAATCTTCAGCTACATAAATAAATCAACTGGTTAGAAATAAATCCTAACCTTAATTTATTACGAGTGTGCACTCTAAACTCATAAACGTTTATTAATTTAATATGCATTTTGCGGAATCACCTGCTATGAAATCACCCATGTACACACTAAATTAATGAAACGCCCAAAAAGGACAGCGTCCCCATCAATTTCTCGCACAAAGAATCCACTTTTTGTATGAGCCCCGGTCATCAAAGTTTATGAAATCCACCGTAAAACCTCACGGAATCCATCGTGAAATATGCCTCTTGGCATCAGAAAAGTACACACTGCATTTTTTGTATTAGTACATAGAGTTCTCCCTTCCACTTAGCTAGTAAAGTATTCATGGGAAAGTACAAGATATCTCATTTTCCAAAGACCTATAGGCATCATGACTAAATCCACTGCCCACTTAAAATCAAGAGACAAGGGATATGTGGGCTGCAATCCATCCCGATGTCTCTTTGACATGTCATATATGTTTCCACAAACTAAGAAATATCCTTACACATACCTTGCCACCAACATGTTTCTTTAATCTTTGAAAAAGTACCCCAAACACCTTTATGGCCAGCCCATTAGCTTTCATGAAAGTCTTGCATAACATTTACTTGTGAAGCTCTATCACCCGAAACTCACAATGGCATATCCTATTTCTTTTTAGCATGTTTCCACAAGTATTCATCTTTTAAGAAAAACCCTTAGTCTTTTCTTGATCTTTTTAAACTCCTCATCCGACCACTTGTCTCTCTTTGTTAACGTTCTGAGGCATTGACCATTTCTTAGCCACTCTCCTATATATTTATATTTCAAAAACACTTCTACACAAGATGCATAACATCTAAAGTGTCTTCTCTTTGTTGTACAAGCTTTTGTTTTTGTTAGTGTTGTTATAACTCCTTGCATTGCTGAATTCACTCTTACAACATCATTTTAAGGTGCAAGAAAGTCATCTTCTTCCTCCTCAACCATCATCCCATCTTCATTCTCATAGCATGCCTGAGATAATATGTCTGCCATTGGGTTATCTCTTCTTACAATATGCTGAAATTCAGGATTCAAAGATTTGATGTATGCAATTTACCCGAGCATAGCAATGTGTGGGGTAGCATAACTAGTAATCATACCCAATATCAATAAACCATTAGTCTCAATGCTTATGTGAGAACCCATAAAACACTACAAGATACATGCCTCATACCGATGTTCAAATCAACAAAAATGTTTATAAAAACAATTACCCCCCTCAATCACTAAACGTGTCGGTATTAGCATCTCCATGAAATTGTCGCAATTTGGGTCTATATTTGCATTGCAATGTGAATCAATTTTGCAACGCAAATACTGACACAAATTGTGACAGTTTGCGACCTGTATTACGATGCCAATAGCGATGCGTGTAGTAAATTTGAGATGCTAATAGCGATAGTTATAGAGAAAATAAAATTTTGTAATAGGGTAGTGTATTTATATTCTACAAATGGAATACATGTTAAGTGTGCAATGATAATCAAGACGAGTGAAAAATGCACTTGAACCCACAAGACTAATTCATAGAATAAGTACAAGATTGCTAATAAAAACTCATGGAATTATGGCAAGATACAAAGGTTGATTACAACATAGTACATAGAAGATGCTTGCATAAATCACAGGACCAAAAAGGAAGAGAATGTGCGCTTCCCAAATCCAAGCACGAGCTATAGATCCTCGCCATTTGAAATCTTGTGTTGATAATAAGGAGCATCGAATGGAGTCTGCAAAATGAGCAACTGTATATCAATTCACCATACATAATGCATTTTAATAAAAAATAGTAACTACAAATAAGAAAGATGAGTAACTTACTGGGCCAATGTGTATACAGTCTAACAATCAATGCAGTGAGAGCGTGTCTCTCTGCATAATATCAAGTCTCCAAGCTAGTGGGATCATAGTTTATAATGAAGTGCTGCAAAGAAAATAGAATACAACTGTTAGAAACATGATTGTCAATACAAGTGATATTGCAAATAAGAAGGCGAGAATAACAAAAGAAAAATTTACAAAGTCCTCTAGATAAGTCATGTGGCTGCCACTCCCAAGATGATGGACCACCCCTAACTTTAGTTGTGCCCTCACTGCCTCTCGCTGCTATTGCCAACGTCTTAGAGAATCTATACCCTCCTCCTTGAGTCTCTGCCAGTCATCCCAGATCTAGCCACTTGGGCTTCGAGGTGCCACTCTTGATTACCTTGCATGTGTTCAATGTTTTGTGTGACATATTCCTATGCATGCACTCCATCATCCACCCTGTGGCAAACCTCTCTACCATAGTGGATACCAAAAACTTCTCATTCAAGGATTCTACTATGTAGTTCTTTCTCATCTTGGGTATGTTCTTCCAATGGTCCAAGACGTTGTGCCGTCAAAAAACTTGTTGGCACAACTCTCTCATACTAGACATCACCCTCCTCCCCTCATCATTCATGATCATGGCTCCTGTCATGTCATCTACAAGATATCCATACCCCTCTGGGGGTATGTCTAAGGTGTGTCCTCTTTTACCTGTGACCATAATCCTGGGCATAACCAAGAGACCCATGTACATTTGGTGTATCTATGGGGGTGGTATCTCTTGAAGTAGCACACATAAGGGTGGCACCTGCAGAGGGCTGAGCAAAAGATGGAGTCATTGTAGTAGATATCCCCATAGGTGTGACAAATCCCATAGGTGACACAACTCCACCAGAACGATGAGACACAAACATTGCATCGATGTCTCCACAACAAGAACTTGAGCCACCCTCTCTCCAACCTACACGAGAGCAAGGAGTAGCACCTATATCTTGAGCAGACCACCATCTCACAGCATCCACATCTCCGCAGCACCCCTTAGAACCACTGCCTACATCTCGGCCCAGTCTGAAGCATTGAACTTATCTACTAGAAACCGAAGCATCGGAGCATACTAAAGTAGATCTCCCTGGTGGTGTCTGAGATAGCTCCTTATCTGCCATATCTCTGAATATCGAACCATTTGATCTCAAGACATACGTGTGAATATTTCTTATAACTCCTTGTCACTCATCCCTCGACTCATCCTGCTCTCCAAATATCATCAAAGGTCACCTATATATACAAAAAGTGATGTTAGCATAATCAATATAAAGATTCAAGCAAAGCACGATAATATAACTCAGAAAAAAGTGAAGTTACTTAAAATGCATATTCAAGAGTACCCTTATAAGCGATTCATCAATGAATTGAGTAGGCAGATGTTGTAAGTATGATGCGGCCTATGGTCCCATATCATTCTCCTAGCACAACTTTGCATATACTGGAAGGTCAATAGACAGGTCACCACAAAAGGATGAGTCCACATCATTCTCAAAGAATTCCTGGCCTCTTATCTTTCCATCATCATTACTTGATTTGTCCTCCTCTACACGCTCCAAGCCATCTTTGACCTCCACCCCTTGCGATATCGACCCCTCCATCTACATACTATCCTTATCTATGTTGAAACATTATTACTTTCATCATACACTCTCTCACTCTAGGGAGCTGAAGGCACAACATACCACCATCGAGGTTGTCAGGGGTTTGGAGAAAAATTTACATGTTCAAAATCACATATAAGAGAGATTCAACATTTGTGACATATCTATGTTGTAAAAAAAAGTTAAAAAATAGTTCATGCACCTATTCACAATGGGCTAGCAAGACAAACGTGTCACATAGATCTGTCCATCTTTTCTCAAAATCTAGTTTGAGAAATTCAAATGGACCTTGCCCAACGGTTTCCTTGGCTCCTTCTAATACCACTTTGAACCACTGCAAATGGAGTATGATCATGGATCCGTGGGTGGCTGGTCATTGACTCTCTTGCTCGAACTTTGCCATGGTAACACAATCCGTTGTGGAGCATATTTTGTCAATGTGGTGGATGCGAAAATGTCACTCGTGCAACCATGTCGCACTGTATATTTTATATTGTACATTGAAATGGTTAGATTAGTTGTCACATATAAAATCTAGATTAGATAACTTATAAAACATGTGGTCACCTTTGGACTACATTCCCTCGAGAATTCCCACTCGTCATTAGTAGTAGAGACCTCCACCCCTTCACGAGAGGCTATGATTCCATGTAACCATCGCATAGAAATAAACTATGGTATCTCCTCCATGCCCTCAGGATATCAAATCGGTTGATGGTGCATACTACCTCGAAATTTTGATCGCACTTCTTCCCGATCTTTCCTGGCAGCTTGCTTGTACCTAGCGAGCCATGTCTCCATGGATGCATGCAACATGCAAAAATGATTCACTTTCTCCTCCATTGTAGCATCCATCCTTTTTTCTATCCCATTTCCAACCACCACATCTCTGGTCACTCTATCATCGTCCTTCAGTGACCATAGCATACTGTTGTTTGAATCCACCATTGGTAGCCACTGTAAAATATGCATTAACACATTTGACACCAGCTAACCTTCAACCATGCTATATTTTCTTCTAGCGGAGCTCATTGTCCCAAAAGCCTTTTAGGATTTTCATTAAGTGCTCCAAGAAGAACATGCATTGCATATGGACAAGTCCCACAATCTCCACTTTATCTACAAGATGCACCAGGAGGTGGGTTTGTATCTTGAGCATGTTGGTGGGTAAGTACTTCTCAAACAGATAGACCGTCTCCACCACTCCCTACCTTGCGGATTCAATAGACGATGTCATTGATATCCTTCTATGAGATCCATTGCACTAAATTTGACAACTTGTAAATCGCCCCATGTATTTCTGGAGTGAGCCATCATGCGATTGCGATTGATAGTACAAATTGCTACAAATGAAGAAGCACTATAAACACTAACTAGACACCAAATAGTAAAATATGTAGGCCACTTACAATCAAGGCAAGTACAAACCTGACCTATCCTATACTAGTCATGTGATTTTAGTCCTGATAGTTGGTCATCTTTAGAAAAAGTGAATCTGAGAGAACGCATCATATCTATCGAGGTGCAGATAGACTTGATAATTTGCTTCACATTGCGCTTTTCTTTAGTGGATAGAATCCAATGAGTGTGAGATAGTTGCAAGTGACCATCAACACTCAACTATGGCCAAAGCACCTCCATCTGGCCTACCTCCTTCAAATCGATTCATGCCCCTGCAGTCTCTCTTTGTTGTGATGTGGTCCCATAGTAAGTTGTCCATATTCTTGAAAATATGCATGGGATCCCACAAGTGGTTGATTTGTAAGTGGGTCCAATACAACAACTCGTAGAAAACCGATGTCGGAGGGGTTTTTGTTGAAAGGTCGAATCCACCGTGGATCAGAACTAGAAGGAAGTAGAGATAGGAGATGGAAAAGAAGATAGAGAATACTCCCACCAGAGATTAGAAGTAGAAGGAAGTAGAGATAGGAGATGGAAGAGAAGATAGAGAATACCGAAGTGGTAAACACTACAAAGACAAATCACAATGAATCGAATCAATATGTATTGAAAGAACTTGGAATCTTCGCACTACTCAAAACAAAATGGTTTTTATCCTAATCTAGAAGCTATTTTTTAACTTTTTCATATTTTTACAATAAATAATATTAAAAATACTAAAATTATCTAAAAATATAGTATTTTCAGATAATCCATGCAACTCACACTAGTACTAATGGCTCAGATCACATTGACTCTCTAGATCAATAAAGAAGTCGGATGATGATGCATTCCATACTTTTTCACACTGTGTCCTCATAACATCACGACACCGAAAACCTCCGTGTGAAACATTTTCAACTCATACTAGCTTTGGGTTTTCATTCGTACTGGAAGTTGTCAAAGAAAACCTTCCCTCAATTCATGACCCTCGGGCAAGAAAGTGGTGTGTCCTTGATATACCATCTTCTTGATGGTTCTCATGACCTTCGGGAGTCTAAATGTGGCCCACGCAATCGATATGCATGATAACCTCAGGTAACCAAACCTATCCCAATACCCCTATTTAGTGAACACAAACTTAAATGAGCTATGATAGATATCACCAATGAGAACAAAAGTTTATTTACCTGAGCACTCCTTGAATCTCAAAAAGGCATGAATGGTCCACATGAGAATGACTCATGTATTGGTAGACCGTGGACCATTATGTTGTCGCAGTGCGTAGGATTGAGGGTCACCACAGGGGTTTGGCAAGAGAAGAAAGTATAGTTCAAGAGCGTAGATTTCGAAGATGGTAGAGATAAGAGAAGGGTTGAGGGTTCAAGCCAAGTTCTTGAAGATAAGAGTCAGTAGGGTGTAGGTAGATTCAAGGAGAGGAGTAGACGGAAGAGAAGGGGTTCGAAGAGATTGAAGATATAGAAGATTACTCTCTCTCTCTCTCTCTATATATATATATATATATATAGAAAAATACTAACAGAGATTAAGCCTATTAGTTTCTTTCAGCATTATGAGAAAATATAACTCTAATAGACAAAAACGTGTACAAAATAATACCTTCCTCTATGCTGCTCAGATCGACAATCTGATGCCTCCAATGGCACCGAAAGGAGGGGTTAAATACTAGGACACCTGGCCAGAATCCTGCCAGATCACTCCTTCATCTCCTACTTTCTTTCGGAGTGTTGTTCACTGCCTAAAAATAGCGATTGCGTGTCGCACGATTTCACTAATCTCTTTTTTTACATAAAATCCTCTCAAATTGGCTGAAAGCTACATGCTTTCTTTTACATATCCTCCTAATCTAGAAGTTATCTATAGTTTTATGAATTTTTACAATAGATAATATCTAGAATATAAAAAATTGACTAAAAACTTGTCCAAAAAAATCTAATATTGTGAACCATGGACACTAATACTAATGCCTAAAGTGGCATTGGCTCTCTAAATCTAAAAGGAAGCCACACTCTAGATTTTTTTACACGATGTATACTTAGCGGCACGACATCCACCCCCTCCTGACCTGCACATCCTCTGGCATGTGCCAAAATCTTACGGATTTGCAGTGTCCGAAGAAGTATCTTCTGCCATGTCAATGTCTTCATCTTCTGCCTCTTCTTCTTCCTCTATGTCTTCATGCTGTGGAATTATATTCAAGTCTTCTAGCTCATATGTTGAAATTTCTCTTCGTTTGAAGAGCTTGATTCTTTTTTGAGCTATGGGTATTTTCATGCTTGTTCCATCCAATTCAGCCAATGAATATGTGGCATATGGGCCAAACCAACGCTTTACCATCTTCCTAGAAGCAGTGTATTGATTGTCTAGGCTACTGTCATAAACAAGCATCCAATCATTTTCTTGAATTTCTCTTGGCGGAAGTCGATATTGCTTATCGCATCTTCTTTTGTTCTTTAGTATTATTATCTTTAGCTTCTCAATAGCTGCTTGAACATCTTTAGGCCTTCTTTCTAGCTGCCATATGTGCAAAGTCAGTAACTCTTCTCTACTGATGTCTTCCTCCCAAGGCAAAAAACTCCATGTGAGAATAGATTCTTCAATTGGCATAATTGGTTATTGTCCATGCATAAGTTCAGCTGGCATATAGCCAGTCACTGAACTGTGAGTAGTCTAGTCAGCCCATAATGTAAAAGGTAGCATTTTAGGCCATTCTTTGATCTTTCCTCTACAAGACTTTGCTAGAGCTTTGAGAATAGGTTGATGACCTCTCCCACTCTTTCCATTTCCTTTAGGGTTGTAGGATGATGTTAAAGCCAACTTAATACCCAATTGAGCAAAGAAGTTGCGTGCCTCATCAGCATCCAACTCTCCTCTATCTGCAATTACTTTACCCACACAACCATATCTACAAAACACTTCTTCAAGCAAAAAATGACAAACATCTTGAGTGGATATCGTTGTTAAGGCTTTGCCTTTAACTTGATTGGTTAGATCCTCTCTTGTAAGCACTAAATATTGCATATTCCATATTCCTGTAGGCATGGTTACAGGATCAATATCCCATCTATAATGTATAGACAAAGGATAAGTTGATTGTAACCCATCTCGATGCTTGACCATAGAATACATTTGACACACATAACAGGTTTCAACAAAATGTGCTATGTCCCGATACATGTTTTGCCATCAATATTTTTCTTTGACTTTACTAAAGGTTCCCCATATACCTCTATGGCCAGCCCACGAGCTTTCATGAAATTCCTTCATTACCTATTGTTGCAATCTTTTGTTACCTAGAACTCGAACAAACACTCCTTTCTTCTTCTTTGTATGCTTCCATAGATGTCCTTCTTTAAGAAAAAAGCCATAAGCTTTCCTCTTGATATGCTTGAACTCCTCATCAGTCCAAGCCTCCTTCTTCTTCATTGTGCTCAAATATTGGCCGATCTTTGGCCAATCTTCTTCAAGGAAATGAACTACAACTTGGGCAATGCAATGAGCATGATGGCTTCTAGTTGACCATCCTGTTGTTTTCAGCTTTGGACCAGTATATGCAGTAACTGAAAAGGTATTTTCAGTAGCCATGGAATGAAATTCAGCAAGTATAGATTCTTTAGCTTCATCTTCTTTCATCAGCTCTTCTTCATTGCCATATCTTGCACATGATAGCATGTCAGCAACTGGATTCACCTTTCCTGCAATATGCTTTAACTCGGGGTTGAGAGAATTAATATATGCAATCCATCTTAGCATAGAAATGATGGGTGTAGAGCAGTTGGCAATCATGCCCAAGAGTGGAAGACAATCAGTTTCTACCACTACGGAAGCATCTATAAAGTATTCACGACCACACTTGAATGCTCTTACAACTCTCCACAATTTCCTTTTTACTTGTGCATACCTTCTTTGATGTTCATTGAGAACTTTTTCTCCAAAACAAATTGCATACTTGTTACCTTCAAGATCCTCTTGGCCAACAGCCTATCCTATCCCAATGGGACTTGTATCCACAGTAAGGATGATGGGTTGACCATGTGAATAGTCAGCCCTTTTGAGAGTGGGAGCTGAAATTAATAGCTTCTTTAATTTACGCATAGTGAGAGTATGCTCTTTATTCCAAGAGAATCTTTGACATTTCCTTAATAATTGATAAAGATTTTCAGCTACATGAGCAAAATGTGGTATCCATATGAGATAGAATACACATGCGTCAAGAAATCTTCTCACCTCTGAAACATTTGTGTATTTTTCTTACATTCTACTGATGGCATCTATCTTGATTGGAGAAGATTTGCGTCCATAGGGGCCACATAAATGACCAACCACTAGGACTTTTTCTACTCCAAAAATCAACTTAGCTCCAGAAAGGGTAAGATGTACCTCTTCTAGCCTCGTCAAAATCCTGTCACAATCATAAGTATGGTTAACTACAAATGTCCTGCAACCATCTTCGTCAAGCTGCTCATTATTTTCATTGACTTCACATCCCTTGATAGGTACATCATCAAGAAATGGAAGAGTAAGTTGTGGAATAAAGTCCCTTAAGACTTTGTGCATGGCATTCATCATATGGGCTACGGAGTTTGTTGCACCTTGTGGTAGAGTGCACATGCGGACCAATCCAAGAGGTGTCTTCATTGTGTTAATGTCTCGGCTTTCTAATAAAATCTGAAATTGGTCATATCTTGAATATAGGTCACACATAGAATAAATTGCTCTACCTACAAAAGCTTCAGCAAACTCATCAACAATTAGACCCGAACCAACATTTTGGATTGTGACACAATTGATAGGCTGTAGATCTTGAATGAATTGCAAATATTCATTTTTATTAAGCACAGTAAACCATCGGTTTGAGTAAGGTGCTGAAAAAGGTTCTAAAATCTTCATTCTGATCTTCTCATTTACAAGTTCCAATAATTTGGGCAGATGCGCCCTTGGAACGGGAATGGGCTTGAGGTTCCGAGGCATATGTGGAATCGTAAAAATGACCATATGAGCCACAATATTTGGATCCACATAGCCTATTTCACTTGGTTAAAATGCAAAAGCTTTTCCATGTTTCATTAGCATTTGCATAAAAGAGTGTTTTTCAACCGGTGAAAGGAAAGAATTTTCACCTATTTTGAGCTCTTTTATACTTTCAGATGTGAACTTGTGACCAATGTTGGAAGGATCACGAAGACTTGGCTGATTTGCTACCCTATTAGTGAGCCCTTCACTTTCAGGAGACAGTGGGATTGCCACAGGTTTGACTTTCTTATCCACTGTCTTGTATTTTGTCTCCACTTGTGCTTCAATCTTGTCGAGTAAACCATTGTCTTCCTGTTCAACAAATTCTTGAATTTTTTGATAAAAATCCAACGTACATACTTCTATGGACTAATTTTCAGCCTGCTTTTCTACATGAGCAACTGCATATATTTTAGCCAATGTGTCAGTAGTAATAATTCCAAAAAAAATGCTCGAAATATCTTCATTTTCAGCCATCATGTTATAAGTTTTCAGCTCCCTTTTTACATGACATAAATATTTTCTTTCAACCTTAGTCATGGCCGGAAGAGACTTATAACAGCCCATACTATTGGCTATACATACATACAAATTTGCTAGAGACACAGTTTCTGTAGCATAAGGAGGTTCAATCTTTTTACATGATGCACTACCATAGCCTCCCTTTATAGTAGTACAGCCCGAAAACCCTTGAATTCTCGGGCATTACAAGGCACAGGATAATCACACAGTCAATCTCTGTTTTGATGATGGTTAACACACACAGTAAGAAATTGGACAGCTCATTCATTATCCTTGCTTCGGATTCGAGCATAGGAAGAACCATCATCAAGAGATTTTGTTTCCAGACGGGCTTCAGAAATGTAAGGTTGCCCAAGAATGATAGGGTAACTACAAGAGTCTTGAACAAAAAAGTGAAAATTTTCTTTTATGTCTCCAATAGTTACCTGCACATTAGGACATGCAGCATAAAACTCTCCAGAATAGTTGTTTGTAGCTCTCTTTTGCCATCCTGGATCAACATCTATGGGCCATCCGCCACTTTCATAGAGACTCATTGCCATGACATTTATCTGCGAGCCATGGTCTAAGAGTGCAATACATGATGTTTCTTTTTCTTAAATTTTGACGACTGTCTCTGTTGTTTCTCTTGCCCAATGCGTACGGGAGTAGTGACTACTTGGAATGAACCGAGCCTCTTCTTCGTCATGGATGTGCTGTAGATGGCCTTCTTTTTGAGAGGTGGGCTACCCAACTAGTTTGGACCAGTGGACCATTGCATTTTCAGCTTTCACTTCTTTAATTTTTGCATTCATGTTTTCTTTATCTTTAGCTTCAACTGCTGCAATTAATTCTTTAACTACTTCAAGTTGAATTCCTTCTGAAGTCAGCTTCTCTTCATCCTGCACAAAAACTCGAAGAACTTGGAAAAAAGCATGCACTATTTCTTCAGCTTCATCACCAACATATTGTCTTTTCCTTTTGATTACATTAATAATTACATCATGGAATTCACATTTGGCAATTCCAAGAATTTTGCCTAAGGTGAATTCAATTTTGCTTCCTAGAATTCGTTCTTCTAGGACTCGTTTGAGATCGGTTGCAGATTCTATGTTAGACTGCAATTTATAGCCTGGCTACTTGCCTTTCTTCTTTCCTTTGGTCTTCTTTGTTTGTGGCACATCTTCCATCTCTTGATCTGGGGTTATATTTTCAGCAAGCTTTGGTTGTTCGGGCATTTTTCTAGTTACCCATTTCGGAGGGCTAGAAGAGGAAGGCCGTGGTTCATATTCTCTTCTTCTCTTTTCTTCAATCAAGACTTCTTTATGATTGATGTCAGCCAAATGTGCAAAGGTAGAAAAATAATCTACCGGTTCTTTCCAACCAGTTATTCCTCGAATATACTGATAAGAATTTACCAAATCTTCTTTGGCTGCTTTACCACGTTCCATTTGATCTAGTGCATGCATCCATACTTTAGATTGCACATTAGCTTTACACGCTTTCAAACTTGATTTAATTGGCTAAATTTTGCAGCCCATAGGTAGCTGCATCAATTACTGCATAGGCATTCTTTATAGCTAAATCTTCTAATCTTTTCTTCATTCCACCATTGCCAAAATTTGGCTCCAGTGGAAGACCAATTTCAGCCGCATGAATTTTTTTATCTTTCCAAAAGACGAGCTTCTGTGCTTCAGCCTCACGGAATGCAGAACACTCCCTCTTGTCATGTTGTTGGCTGTCACACCAAATACAGCGCCTCTTAAAGCCTTCTCTTATGGGTCTTTGAGTTGATGCTCGTTCTTGCCCTTCGACTTTGACATCCAGCTTCTCTACTTTGGAACTAATTTCTGTAAGATTCAGATGAAGGTCATGCATTCTTTTAATGAGTTCATCCATTACATCATTTTTAGAAGGAACAGAAGAATAAAGAGTTGGTTTATTAGTCAAAGAAATAGGGGATTTTGAAGGTGGAACAAGCTCCATCAATGGAGTTGTTGAAGTTGAAGTAGAGCCCAATCTTAGTCGCATCCGCTCTCTTTGAGCAATCATGTTAACTACATCAGTAACATCTGTCCATGTAGTCTTGACTCCTGATTCGGAGGTAGTAACTTCTAGGCAATCAATAAGCTTCTCTTGCAGAATGGGATCTACATCCTTAAGGAATAATTCAATCTTCTGGCCTTCCATACTTTGTTGGTTTTCAGCATCAAGTTGTCCAAATTTACTTTCAAACTCATGGTATAGAGCTGTTGCAGCTAAATCTTTGTTGGGTTTTTCAACCCATTCAGTGAGACTTTTCTTCGTCACTAGGAGAGAGTCTTCTAAGAAGATTTCTTCGCGTAGGGATTTTTTGAATGCAGCCCAATCCACATCTTGTTAAAAAAGACCATGGATTCTTTCTTGAAGACCATGTTTGGCTAGTCTGGCAAAATAATGGCTCCATGCATGTTGTGGTACATCAACGAAGAACATTTTTTCAACATATAAGCGAATTAAAACGGAGACATTTTGACCATTAAATTGTTTTAATTCACGCCCAACTTCCTCTAGGGCCTTGATAGCTGTGAAATCAATCTTCTCTTTGTCTTGCCTTTGTTGTTGTTGTTGTTGTAACATTTGCATTTGTTGTTGCTGAGTCTGCTGCAGTATGCGCACCAATTATTCTAGAGTATCTCCTGAAGAATCCCCAATCTTGGAGTTCTCTTACACCGACCTTCATGTCGGGTTCACCAATGTCGCAACGTGTAGGGTTGAAGATCACCACAGGGGTTTGGCAAGAGAAGAATGTATGGGGGTTCAACAGCTTAAACTTTGGAGATGATAGAGATAAGAGAAGGGTTGAAGGTTTGTAACGTGTCCACTAGAATCATCCAGGACACGTCTTAGCAGTCCATCGGAAAGGATGTCTAGAAAACTCCGCCCGGCACTCCCATGGAATGTTACGGGTTTTGCAATCTAGGTCTTCCCGTGTTTGCCACGTAGCGGAAGTATCCTGGCCGTTCCCACTTAGGATCGACCTGAATTTGGGTTTTCCTGTTTGGTCATTAGCTAGCAGCAACTAGCGTCAGACCCGAGCGAACTACTTTACGCAAAAACGCCAGGTCCGAAGCGGATTCACGCTGCACTTGGTTCAAAGAGAATGGGAAACGAGAGGGATGCAAGGCTCAACCTATCTGCCATAAGGCATAGTCCCATTCCGTTCCCCTAAAACAACGTAAATTTGGGTAAGATGTAACTCTAGGTCATTGTTCTCGTTATTCGTTTTGATGATGATGATCATCCCGCTGTTCCTCGAGATCTTTGAGAAAAGTTCCCGGCTAACCGGGACCACCCAGCTGTAGGACGGACCCATGGTCCATCCTCCGCACTTTCCTCGGTTTGTTTTAGTTATGTAATTATCTAACACATTAATTTGACATATAACAAACAGCTTCTTTTAATTAACCCTGTTAAGCACTGGTTCCTTCACGTAATCTTATCACGTGACATAGCGAAACAATATCAAACAACTTCTTTATTATCATTTCATCATTTTATCTTTGGAATACAAGGAGTTCCGCCCGTTGGCTTGTCCATAATCCGCCCGAAGGCTTATCCAGTAATCCGCTAGGGATCACTATTCCAAGCTTCTGCCCGTAGACTAGTATGCGGGCCTCGAGATCCAATCCTGAGTCACGTTAGCCTCTTGTGCAGGACCCGGAAGGCGAGGGATTTACGGCCAGAGCCCCCCCTTGCACCCAAGCGTCCTCCTGCTCCAAGTAGAGCTCAACCGAAAGACCTCTCGCGGTGGGTTCGGTCCACGTTCCCGGCGCGGTCAACAACCCCCTTGGTTAGGGTCAGGCAGGCAGTCGGGGGTAACTGAAGCTGCCACTCCCTTCAGGCCTTCCACCTGAAGCATTTAGATATCTTTTCATCCTTTAGTTCCTTGAGCAAACAATGCAAACAGTGCTTTCTAAACTATTCAAGCACAATCAATTTCCAGTGGTCGTTTATTTTGGCCAACTGCTAAGGAGTGAATCCTTCTCTCCGAATGCATCCAGCATTCGATCTGGGATCAATTGCGACTTGGTAATTTTTCCCAATAAGGGTGATGTAACCGGATGACCACTCATCCCCTTGCAAGTTAAACTTGCGCAAGAACCTGCCAACCTCATTTCAAGAAATGGTAAAACTCTCTTGTGAACTAACCCCAAGTCTATGCGACGTTGCAACTTGTTTGCACAAGTGTCGCCTCTATTCCAAGGGATCATTTCACCCATTGAACGGTGTTTTCTGGTCAAGGAATTATGATTAGGCTAGAAGTAAGGTTTAGGGTGTCTTCTTACTCAACCCAATTCTAAACGCACTAGGCCGACAACGTTCGGTCATAGGGATCCAACTCAACCCAAGTTCTAGCATTAGGTCGAATGATCCTTAGGGTAGAAACCCTAGATCATTATTTGCGTGAGCGTCCAATTGACTCAACATTCCGGAAAGGTGGGTAGGACCTTTGGGTTTGAGGACTTCGACTTGGCGTCCAAGTACGATACTTGGCTGCATTTCTAACGTGCCAAGCCCTAGCTAGTACTTTGAGGTTTTTTATTGAATCGGCTAGTTATGCCTATACGAAACCCTAACAGTCATGATACCACAAATGACTTGGGTAAATTGACCTACTTGTCTTATGACAAGGACAATTCTTTCCTAGAGAAGATAAACTTGATCTAAAGTAGAAAAATAGTTGCAAAATGTTACAATACATATAAACATGTAATTCATTAATTCTACGCACCATAAGATCCGCAATGGCCCTATCCCTTTTTGCTAAAGTCAAAAGGCATGATAATTTGAAGAATAACTTACATAGGGCCTACTAGGATTTACATCAAGGAATAACACCTACAACCTTTTGTCTTTGCATTTCATGCTTTTATAAGCCGTGCAATCATTCCTAAATGCTACTTGATGAAATGAAATTTGCGAAAGTATAAGTGCGACCCTTAGATACAACAACATCGTGAATGAAGTTCATGCAATACTAAGGCAAGTGTCGATTTAATCTAATTGCAAGCATCTTTTCCCATGCAACTTATATAAGATCGGGGTTCTTTTTCATGCCGTGCAACAGGAATTAACAATTTCCTCATGCGAATCCTAACGAAGGGAGTTATTGCAAAAATACTCCCTTCCTTCATGACCAATGCACTTAACAATTTCCTCTTTAACCCTAGGCAATATGTGGCTTTCCTTTGAAAATGCACGACAAGGCAATTTACTGTTAAGGTCGTAAGATGGATGGACGATTAGCGTTTATATTGAAATTACCAATTTTTACCAATTGCATTTAACTTAGGTTAGGTGAATTTGAACATGCACGGTTGCTTCCTAATCCATGGAGTTGTCATGCTTAACGCATTACTTTAGTATGCAATCACAATAGAAAAAAAAAACATGGGTTTGTGGGTTCGGGGAGATGTCCACGTGAATGCTAGGAGAAGAACCTCCCGCAGGCGCGCCTTGCAACTTCTTGGGAGCCATCGTTAGCGTGCTTACGGACGTTCGGTTTGCCTTTACCCTTACGCGATCGATGATTCTTCTCTAACCGTTGCGAGCAGCTTCAAGATCTTTCCCCTTTTCCTTCATACGCCGGAGATCCTTTGCAAAGTGCGGATCCTTGAGAGTACCGGCTTGCGGGTTTTTGGGCTTATGGAAGGCCCGGTTTTAAAACCGGAAAGGCCGAGTAGGACCAAGGCTTATGGCCTTATCCTTAGAAGCTTCTTAAAGAAGCTTCTAGGAAGCTTCTGAGACCAGCAACGACGTCGTGGGAGGCCCAATGATTGGGAAGGAAAAGGCGTCGAGGACAAGGGAAAGGGCTTGATGGCGATGGCGAGGATAGGCGGCAGCCTGGTGGTCTCCAGCAAGGCGGCGGCGTCCTTCTTCTCTCCCAGCGTCGACAGCACTCCACCCTCCAACGCGGCGATGGCAGCAGCCGTCTGTCCTCCCCTCTCCCTCTTCAACACCTTAGCGGGTGTTTATATAGGCATGGGGGGGGGAGAGAAGGGCTCCACCACGTGGCCCCCTGCATGGGTTCCCCCCCTCCCCATGCAGCCCACGTCTCCACCAAGTCCATCCTCCCCCACACTCCCTCTCCTCCAGCCGTGCATCGACTGGGGAAAAGGGGTAAAAGTAAAAAAAATTTGCCTTGATAAATTCAATTTGCCCCTCCCAAGAGGGTGTTTACGTGCGATTTGTGGGTTTGAATCCTCGGTTTTGCTTTGCCAATGCGGAGGTCCCGATTTCTCGCGTGCAGGTCACAGATTACACTGCCGGAAATTCCAATATGAAAGATAACCTTTGCACGAGGTTTACGCCGTGTGCGGGAAATCAATATTCACGGGTGGGAATATTACATTCTCTCCCCCTTAGAAGAATCGAGATGTCCTCATCTCGAGGTAAACTGGGGATATTGAAGGTTGAGAGAGCTTTCATCCATCCAGGTAGCATCCTCTTCGGGATAATCTTTCCACTGGACGAGACATTCTTTCAAGGTTCTAGATCTTAACTGTCTCTCCCTAACATCTAAAATCTTATCCGGTCTTAGTTCAAGGACTCCTTGACTAGGCATTACAATTTGTTGGTCATCAAGTACATGATTAGGGTTGGGTACATATTTTTTTAAGAAACTAATATGGAATACATTATGAACTTTTAGGTTATCCGGAAGTTGCAATTTATAAGCATTGGGTCCCAGGCATTTGAGGATTTTATACGGCCCACAATACCTTGGACTTAGCTTCTTGCATTCTCCTAGAGATAGGGAACTCCTTTTAGGGCGTACACGAATGAAGACCATGTCTCCTTCCCCGAAGACCCTCTCTTGGCGTTTCAAATCCGCATATGCCTTTTGTCTATCTTTGGCTGCTTGTATGTCTTGTCTTATTGACCTTATTTGGTCATCCATGTCTTCCAACATTTGTCTTGAAGCTTCAACTCTTAGGGTTGGATCAGAAAAGTTTAGGGGACTTCGACAATCATGACCATACAATGCCTGGAAAGGGGTCATTTGAATGCTCTGCTGGTAAGAAGCATTGTAGGCAAATTCTACTAACGGCAAGTACTGAATCCACCTCTTCGGCTCTCGACAGCAGTATGCCCTAAGCATATCCTCAATGGTTTGATTTACTCGCTCTGTTTGTCCATCCGTTTGGGGATGGTAGGTAGTGCTAAAACAGAGTTGAGTTCCAATAGCTTCAAAGATAGCTCTCCAGAAGTGTGAAGTGAAGAGAGAATCTCGATCGCTAATGATTCTTCTAGGTAACCCATGTAGCTTGAATATCTCCTTGATAAACACTCTTGCAATGTCGGAGGCTTTATAGTTTGTTTTTACTGGAATCGGGTGTGCAACCTTAGTAAGCATGTCAACTACAACCATAATGGAGTTGTATCCTCCTTGGACTTGGGGTAAGCCCACCACAAAATCCATACTGATGAATTCCCATTTCATTTGGGGAATGTCAAGTGGTTGCAATTTTCCTGGCATCATGACATGTTCAGCCTTGATACGTTGGCAAGACAAACATTCAGTGACATATTTGAGAACGTCACCTTTGAGCCTCTCCCAATGGTAGCTCTTCCTAACTGCATTAAGAGTTTTTGCATAGCCAGGATGTCCTGCGAAAGGGGAATCATGAGCTTCCCATAATATCTTCTGCTTAAGTGACTGGCTTGTTGGTATACACAGCCTTGTTCTGTAGTAGACAAGTCCATTATCAATGGAAAATTCCTGATACTTAGCTTGTGACTTCAGATTCTGCTCCTTGGTAGATATTTCTTTTATCATGGTTTGGTAGGCCAAATCATGGCATGCTTCCTCTCTAGCTAGTTCGAGTATAGGATTGCTTGGCATAGATACCTTTGTAGCCAGAGATCTGGCCGTTGATGGATTCTGCAAGATTAGGGAATTTAGGAATGCCTTGCGACTGAGTGCATCGGCAACTACATTCTCTTTCCCTAGTCGATACTTGATTTCAAAATCATACTCCTCCAATACTTCAATCCATCGACGTTGCCTCATGTTGAGCTCGTTCTGGGTAAAAATCCATTTGAGACTCTTATGATCAGTTACTAGAGTAAACTTGTTACCCAACAGGTAGTGTCTCCAAAGCTTTAGAGCATGGATGACAGCTAATAACTCCAGATCATGTGTGGCATAATTCTTTTCATGAGTCTTCAATTTTCTTGAAGAATATGCTACTGGATGACCTTCCTGCATAAGTACACACCCCAAGGCAAGAATGCTGGCATCAGTTACTACCTCGAACTCCTTATTGAGGTCAGGAAGTTTTAGAATAGGTGCTGATACCAAACATTGCTTTAATTGGTCGAAGCTATTTTGTTCGGGAGTTGACCATGTAATAGAAGTCTGCTTCTTTAGTAAGTCGGTAAGAGGTGCTGCAATCAAAGCATAGTTTTTGATAAAGACCCTATACCATCCTGTCAAGCCAAGAAAACTACGTATTTCTTTGACGGATACTGGTATTGGCCATTCAAGCACATCTCTGACTTTGGCTGGGTCTACTGATATTCCTTCTGATGATACTATGAATCCTAGATATTCAATCTGACGTTTGAAGAATGCACACTTCTTCATTTTTGCATACAGCTTATGAGACCTCATTGTCTCAAGGACAATCCGAAGTTGAGGTTCATGATCTTCTTCCTGTTTAGAATAAACTAAAGTGTCATCGAAGAAGACAAGCACGAAATCATCAAGATATGGTCTAAAAATATCCTGCATTAATCTATTGAAGGTGGCAGGTGCATTTGTAAGCCCGAATGACATAACCAAGAACTCAAAGTGCCCATATCTTGTATTGAAGGCCGTTTTTGGAATATCTTCATCCTTGATCCTTATTTGATAGTAACCTGACCTGAGATCAATTTTGGAGAAGATCTTTGCACCTTGAAGGCGATCAAGAAGCTCATCTATTCTAGGAATAGGATACTTGTTCTTGACTGTTGATTGATTCAACCCACGGTAATCAATACATAGTCGAAGTGTCCCATCTTTCTTTTTCTGGAATAGTACTGGAGCTCCCCATGGTGAGTTGCTAGGCCGGATGTAACCCTGATCTAACAGTTGCTTGAGTTGTTCCTTCAACTCAATAGCTTCTGGTATGGACATTCTATAAGGTCTCTTTGCAATTGGCGCAGCTCCAGGCATTAGCCTTATTTCATGATCAACTTCTCTTGGAGGTGGAAGTTCAGTTAATTCCTCAGGGAATACGTCAGCGTATTCCTTTAGCCAAGAGGGTCCCTCATGAGACTCTTGCCTTTGATCTAATTTGTCGAGTTTGATCAGGTAAACAGGTAATCCTTTTCTAACCCCTTTTATGATCCGCGATACTTTGGCTAACTGGATTCTTGGCATTCCTGCCTCACCTTGAGTTGTAACAAACTTTCTTTCAGAGTTTCGAAAGGAAACTTGACCCTTTCCACAGTGGATGTGGGCGTCATTAGGCTTAAGCCAATCCATCCCGAGTAGACACTCATGGATACCTAAATTCATGACTCTGAATTTGACTGAGGTTTTCTTTCCTCCCAGAGAGAACTCTTCCTTAGCAGTTTGCCTGGTACAAGTTACCTCACGACCATTTGCCAGTTCCACAAGTAGGGTAGGTGCTTCTACTGTGGCTATTCCTAATCTTTTAGCACACGCTGGTGAGATAAAGGAATGTGTACTGCCACAATCAATCAAGGTTTTGAAGCCTTTACCTTGATAGTCTGACGGTGTTTGAATCACCGAGAACTGGCGATTCGGCCCCTTCTTGTGTAAAGCGGCATGGACTGTCGCTCTTTCGAATTCTGCTTCCATAGTTGGATCTTCCTCTTCTTCTGCTTCACATCTTTGCCTATTGGTAATGCAGGCAGTTCTTCCTCTTCCACTGGTGGCGGCTCCTTGACCGCGGCCTGCACCTAGACGATGTCCCTCGCTGAGCTTGGGACATTGCCTTTTGAAGTGACCGAGTTCGTTGCAGTGGAAACATCGGAGGTTTCGGCCATTACTGTGAGTAGGAACAAAGTTGTTGACGTTATTTGTCCTTGCTTTCTTCCTTTGTCCCTGATTGAGACCTTGAACTCTCTTCACTTGGGGTCTGAATGCTCCTCTGTTCGGGTCGCTATAAGACCAATTCTTAATACCCCTTGGTCTAGCTTGCACTTCCTGAATTATAGGTGCCGCTCGAATGAGTGCATCCTGAAGATCTGATGGTCGCATAGATTCGAGACGAGTATTTACAGGTGGATTTAAGCCCGCACAAAATTTGGACACCTGCTGCGTCGTGTCCATTTGTGGCGCATACTTTAAGAGTGAGACAAATTTAGAGTAGTATGCGTCAAGGGTGAGTCCTAACTGTTTTAGCTCATAGAACTCATTCATTTTCTGTGTACGATTTGCAGGTGGCAAAAATCGCCCCTGCACGGCTTGCTTTAACTTCTCCCAGGTAACGGATCCCTCTGATGTCCCTTGATCCCTACACCATTGTTTCCACCATAGTCTAGCTTCACCGGTGAGTTTTAATTTGGCGAGCATGGCCTGATTGGTAGGCGTAGTACCAGCTGCTTCAAAGTAGTCCTCCATAGATTCAATCCAAATTTAAGCATCAGACTGGACGAATCTGCCTCTCCCGTCAAACTCGGGTGGCTTTATCTGCTTGAGGAGGAACTTCTTCTCCTGGATCACAGTAGTACTTGATGTAGGGGGCGAATTTGGAACCTGTACCTGGGGTTGTGCATGGGTAAAAGTTTTCTTAACGTTATTGTATGATAATTGACATTAGCTTATCTTTAGTTCAGCTATCTCGTAAATCATGAAGCTACTTAACTTTTTGTAACAACCCTGATGCACAATCGGATATTGATAAAAGAAGTCCTTATTTATATTTACATGGGCGTAGCCTTATACAACATCTCGTGTGATGATAATCCAATCATTACATTTAGTTTGGGGAGAACAACGTTGTATTGCATTTGTCTACAGGAACTGTGTAATAGTAGGGTTTTGGGTCATGGATCCTTAGGAATCGATAATTCATTGGAAGTTCAGGGTATCCTTTCCGCTGGAATCCATACTTCTCATGGCGGCCCAACACCTTAATCCTGTCGGCTGGGATTACACGGGTTACTTCCTCATATACATATGAGTTCAATTCAACCCTCCGACCTTGAATATGCAAAGTCGAATTTACGTGAGCTTCCACAAAAATGAACAGCTTCACGACTTTCAAGTCTTCCAACCACTTGATCCTCTTTAGGTTGGTTTGTAGATAAGCGAACCGGTGGGCAGCTATGTAGTAGATTCCTGAAGACCCAGTCCATCTTCGTTCTATATATAAAGGTGATGGATTATAAATCTGCTCCAGGATGTTCATCATTTCAACTCTCTGCCTATAATGCGGAGAATGCATTGCAGTCATAAACATGATCCGGAACACCAAAAACTTGTTCCACGCTTCATAGATCTGCAAGACAGTATTGAAGATGAGGAAATGTTTGTACAGCAACAATTTCTTTACTTCATTTTATTGAGATCTCACGAAAACAATTCCGTTGTTGGTCGGCTCTGATACCAACTGTAACGTGTCCACTAGAATCATCCAGGACACGTCTTAGCAGTCCATCGGAAAGGATGTCTAGAAAACTCCGCCCGGCACTCCCATGGAATGTTACGGGTTTTGCAATCTAGGTCTTCCCGTGTGTGCCACGTAGCGGAAGTATCCTGGCCGTTCCCACTTAGGATCGACCTGAATTTGGGTTTTCCTGTTTGGTCATTAGCTAGCAGCAACTAGCGTCAGACCCGAGCGAACTACTTTATGCAGAAACGCCAGGTCCGAAGCGGATTCACGCTGCACTTGGTTCAAAGAGAATGGGAAACGAGAGGGATGCAAGGCTCAACCTCTCTGCCATAAGGCATAGTCCCATTCCGTTCCCCTAAAACAACGTAAATTTGGGTAAGATGTAACTCTAGGTCATCGTTCTCGTTATTCGTTTTGATGATGATGATCATCCCGCTGTTCCTCGAGATTTTTGAGAAAAGTTCCTGGCTAACCGGGACCACCCAGCCATAGGACGGACCCATGGTCCATCCTCCGCACTTTCCTCGGTTTGTTTTAGTTATGTAATTATCTAACACATTAATTTGACATATAACAAACAGCTTCTTTTAATTAACCCTGTTAAGCACTGGTTCCTTCACGTAATCTTATCACGTGACATAGAAAAACAATATCAAACAACTTCTTTATTATCATTTCATCATTTTATCTTTGGAATACAAGGAGTTCCGCCCGTAGGCGTGTCCATAATCCGCCCGAAGGCTTATCCAGTAATCCGCTAGGGATCACTATTCCAACCTTCTGCCCGTAGACTAGTATGCGGGCCTCGAGATCCAATCCCAAGTCACGTTAGCCTCTTATGCAGGACCCGGAAGGCGAGGGATTTCTGGCCAGAGCCCCCCTAGCACCCAAGCGTCCTCCTGCTCCAAGTAGAGCTCAACGGAAAGACCTCTCGCGGTGGGTTCGGTCCACGTTCCCGGCGCGGTCAACAACCCCCTTGGTTAGGGTCAGGCAGGTAGTCGGGGGTAACTGAAGCTGCCACTCCCTTCAGGCCTTCCACCTGAAGCATTTAGATATCTTTTCATCCTTTAGTTCCTTGAGCAAACAATGCAAACAGTGCTTTCTAAACTATTCAAGCACAATCAATTTCCAGTGGTCGTTTATTTTGGCCAACTGCTAAGGAGTGAATCCTTCTCTCCGAATGCATCCAGCATTCGATCTGGGATCAATTGCGACTTGGCAATTTTTCCCAATAAGGGTGATGTAACAGGATGACTACTCATCCCCTTGCAAGTTAAACTTGCGCAAGAACCTGCCAACCTCATTTCAAGAAATGGTAAAACTCTCTTGTGAACTAACCCCAAGTCTATGCGACGTTGCAACTTGTTTGCACAAGTGTCGCCTCTATTCCAAGGGATCATTTCACCCATTGAACGGTGTTTTCTGGTCAAGGAATTATGATTAGGCTAGAAGTAAGGTTTAGGGTGTCTTCTTACTCAACCCAATTCTAAACGCACTAGGCCGACAACGTTCGGTCATAGGGATCCAACTCAACCCAAGTTCTAGCATTAGGTCGAATGATCCTTAGGGTAGAAACCCTAGATCATTATTTGCGTGAGCGTCCAATTAACTCAACATTCCGGAAAGGTGGGTAGGACCTTTGGGTTTGAGGACTTCGACTTGGCGTCCAAGTACGATACTTGGCTGCATTTCTAACGTGCCAAGCCCTAGCTAGTACTTTGAGGTTTTTTATTGAATCGGCTAGTTATGCCTATACGAAACCCTAACAGTCATGATACCACAAATGACTTGGGTAAATTGACCTACTTGTCTTATGACAAGGACAATTCTTTCCTAGAGAAGATAAACTTGATCTAAAGTAGAAAAATAGTTGCAAAATGTTACAATACATATAAACATGTAATTCATTAATTCTACGCACCATAAGATCCGCAATGGCCCTATCCCTTTTTGCTAAAGTCAAAAGGCATGATAATTTGAAGAATAACTTACATAGGGCCTACTAGGATTTACATCAAGGAATAACACCTACAACCTTTTGTCTTTGCATTTCATGCTTTTATAAGCCGTGCAATCATTCCTAAATGCTACTTGATGAAATGAAATTTGCGAAAGTATAAGTGCGACCCTTAGATACAACAACATCGTGAATGAAGTTCATGCAATACTAAGGAAAGTGTCGATTTAATCTAATTGCAAGCATCTTTTCCCATGCAACTTATATAAGATTGGGGTTCTTTTTCATGCCGTGCAACAGGAATTAACAATTTCCTCATGCGAATCCTAACGAAGGGAGTTATTGCAAAAATACTCCCTTCCTTCATGACCAATGCACTTAACAATTTCCTCTTTAACCCTAGGCAATATGTGGCTTTCCTTTGAAAATGCACGACAAGGCAATTTACTGTTAAGGTCATAAGATGGATGGACGATTAGCGTTTATATTGAAATTACCAATTTTTACCAATTGCATTTAACTTAGGTTAGGTGAATTTGAACATGCACGGTTGCTTCCTAATTCATGGAGTTGTCATGCTTAACGCATTACTTTAGTATGAAATCACAATAGAAAAAAAAAAACCTGGGTGTCTGGGTTCGGGGAGATGTCCACGTGAATGCTAGGAGAAGAACCTCCCGCAGGCACGCCTTGCGACTTCTTGGGAGCCATCGTTAGCGTGCTTACGGACTTCCGGTTTGCCTTTACCCTTACGCGATCGATGAGTCTTCTCTAACCGTTGCGAGCAGCTTCAAGATCTTTCCCCTTTTCCTTCGTACACCGGAGATCCTTTCCAAAGTGCGGATCCTTGAGAGTACCGGCTTGAGGGTTTTTGGGCTTATGGAAGTCCCGGTTTTAAAACCGGAAAGGCCGCGTAGGACCAAGGCTTATGGCCTTATCCTTAGAAGCTTCTTAAAGAAGCTTCTAGGAAGCTTCTGAGACCAGCAACGACGTCGTGGGAGGCCCAATGATTGGGAAGGAAAAGGCGTCGAGGACAAGGGAAAGGGCCTGATGGCAATGGCGAGGATAGGCGGCGGCCTAGTGGTCTCCAGCAAGGCGGCGGCGTCCTTCTTCTCTCCCAGCGTCGACAGCACTCCACCCTCCAACGCAGCGATGGCAGCAGCCGTCTGTCCTCCCCTCTCCCTCTTCAACACCTTAGCGGGTGTTTATATAGGCATGGGGGGGGGGGGAGAGAAGGGCTCCACCACGTGGCCCCCTGCATGGGTTGCCCCCCTTCCCATGCAGCCCACGTCTCCACCAAGTCCATCCTCCCCCACACTCCCTCTCCTCCAGCCGTGCATCGGCTGGGGAAAAGGGGTAAAAATAAAAAAAATTTGCCTTGATAATATTCAATTTGCCCCTCCCAAGAGGGTGTTTACGTGCGATTTGTGGGTTTGAATCCTCAGTTTTGCTTTGCCAATGCGGAGGTCCCGATTTCTCGCGTGCAGGTCACAGATTACACTGCCGGAAATTCCAATATGAAAGATAACCTTTGCACGAGGTTTACGCCGTGTGCGGGAAATCAATATTCATGGGTGGGAATATTACAAGGTTTCAAGCCAAGTTCTTAAAGATAAGAGTCAGGAGGATATAGGTAGATTCAAGGAGAGGAGTAGATGGAAGGGAAGGGGTTCGAAGAGATTGAAGATGTAGAAGAATACTCCAAAAAATAATTAAAAAATATAGAAGAATACTAACAGAGATTAAGTCTATCAGTTTCTTTTAACATTATGAGAAAATATAACTTTAATAGACAAAAACGTGTACAAAATAATACCTTTCTCTATGCCGCTTAGATTGCAAA
Organism: Lygodium microphyllum; assembly: GCF_053477565.2. NCBI lineage: Eukaryota > Viridiplantae > Streptophyta > Polypodiopsida > Schizaeales > Lygodiaceae > Lygodium > Lygodium microphyllum. The sequence continues at coordinate 31,829,086 of NC_141143.1, read as the reverse complement.
TCTGATGCTTCCAATGGCTCCGAAAGGGGGGTTAAATACCAGGACACCTGACCAGAATCCTGCCAGATCACTCCTTCTTCATCTCCCACTTTCGAAGTGGTGTTCACTGCTTGAAAACAACGATCGTGCGTCGCGCGATTTTGCTAATCTCTTTTTTTACATAAAATCCTCTCAAATTGGGTGAAAACTACATGCTTTCTTTTACATGTCCTCCTAATCTAGAAGTTATCCATAGTTTTATGAATTTTTATAAGAGATAATATCTAGAATATCAAAAATTGACTAAAAACTTTTCCAAAAAAATATAATATTTTGAATCATGGACACTAATACTAATGACTAAAGTGGCATTGGCTCTCTAAATCCAAAAGGAAGCCACATTCTAGATTTTTTTACACAATGTGCACGTAGCGGCACGACAACGCTTCCTGATATCTTCGATGACCCTCTCTTCCCACAAAATCTTAAGCTCATCGACTAATGGATGGAGATAGACGTTCATATTCTTGACTTTATAGCAACCAAGAACAAGCAAGCTAAGGATCAAGTGTCATTTCTTTGTAGAAAGCCAAGGTAAGGTGTTGTAGTTAACAAGGAATATAGGCCACACACTATAAGAAGTTGGGTGGAGACCAAATGGGTTCACACCATTCATAGCAAGTCTGAGCTGAAGATTCCTTGGCTCTCGTGCAAATCTTGGAAAGGTAGAGTCAATGTGGCTCCATGGGTATGAATCCACTCATATTCATTGGACTCCATATGTGGACCTATTTTGCGCATGCCACGTTGTCAAGCTTGCCATGTTCGACATGCAAAACATGTGACGCATATGGGGGATAAGTGAAAACTGTCTAAGAACGTTTTGAGAGATGGTTTGCCCTTACAAGTCCTGTCGATATCTATGAGCACCACACTTTGGACATGCTTCTATAGTCTCGTACTCTCCTCGAAATAGCATGCAATCGTTGACAAATGTATGGATGATGTTGTAATCTATTCCAAGCTTTGGTAAAACATATCGTGCATTATCACGAGACTCAGGCATGGTATTTTCAAGTGGTAATATATGATACTTTAGCAACCTGAAAAAAAATCATAGAAAACCTTTAAAAAGCACAATTATTTTTTATAATGGTGCCTTTAAAAAAAATCAATGAAGCGTACGCAGAATGTACCTGAACAACTCAGTCATACTCGTATCTCTCCACTCTTTTTTTGCTTGTACACTTAGTAGTGAAAGGAACATCTTTAGGTGAGATACTCGTCACCCATCATATAATGGTATGGATGCTTCCTCTCTTACTAGATTAGATGTATTGGCATCCATGGGCATCAATGCATTGATCATTGCCTCCATTTGAGGCTCCAAGATTGAAGGTCCAATAGGCTACATGTCTCCTTTGGTATTGATGTTATAGACTGAGTCATGATTTCCAAGTGGTGGATTGGCTTAGACACTCCATTCATCAAATACCCATAAAATCTTCTAACAGACTGCAATAGGTGCATTCCTCCTTGGGATGAGACGTCACCTCCCTACATAAATTTTGCAGCATGTCTAATGTTTTTGTATATATATTCAATTAGTTTGCGAATGTAAGGCATGATTGATATACAATTTTCTTACTTTTTTCTCAAAGTTTGAGATCACCTAATCAATGATCTCCCATTGGAACTTGCTGAAGCATCATATGTGTTTTATAGACAAGTGATGCTTTCATTTGATTGCCAGCTTGCATTAAGAGCATGGATACGGAACACGCTAATTAAGATATGCCTTGTGATCTTGAACATCATGACCATCATCATTTTCCATTTTGTCTACGTTACAACAAACAACTGGTTTTTGTTCTCATTATCTTTATCTTTTTAAATTTGTTTGAGAAGAGATTTCTTCTATTATAACTCAATAGAATTAACGTCAACTGAAACGTCTTGGTTTACAATATATAAAGAACTAGTTTAATATACATTATAAAGATTCCATATAAACCTTCTTACATTTTAACATAAATTTTTAGGAGCTATTGATCTTACACAAGTAGAAGGCAAAGAGTCATCTTTTATTTAAGTTTTTCCAATAGCTAAGAGACATTACATCTAATTTATTACGAGTGCGCACTCTAAACTCATAAACGTTTATTAATTTAAATATGTATTTTGCGAAATCACCTGCTATGGAATCACCCATGTACACATAAAATTAACAAAACACCCGAAAAGGATAGGCGTCCCCATCGACTTTTTGCACAAAGAATCCACTTTATGTATGAGCCTCGGTAATAAAATTTTACGGAATCCACCGCAAAACCTCACGGAATCCACTGTGGAATATGCCTCCTGGCATCATACCCCCGGGTTGGGATAGCAATTATCCTAAATTGCTATTAGCTCAATTTGGAGCTAGCAGTGTGGGGAAAGCATTTAGGTCTCTAGCATGCATCCATTGGGCCTCTTCAACAGGATGGTTTTTAAACTTGACCAAATATCTAGAATATCTACAGCCAGTTCTAGTGGTCATAAAGTCAGTATCTATAATAGTTTCAGGCCCAAGTATTTCAGTTTCATCATCTAGCAAAGGAGGGTTTTCATAAATAGGGTGTACAGGTAATCGGCCTCTAAAAGGTCGTAATAAACTGATATGGAAGGTGTTGTCAATTTTCCAATGTTGTGGTAATTCTAGTTTAAAGGCATTGTCATTGATTTTGTATATGATTTTGAATGGTCCATAAAATCTAGGTGCTAATTTGACAACTGGGTGTTTATCTACACTTTGTAATCTTCGTTTTTCTATTCGTAACCAAACATAATCATCAACTTTAAAATTCATAGCCTGTCTTTCTTATTTGCTTGTTTTGTGTATGATTGCTGGGCTTTGGCAATCATATCTTTAACTTCATGAAAAAATAGTGGCATACATGTTAGCAATATCATCAGTAGTCTGAATTTTGTTTGATAATGATGCAACAGGTGTAGGCAATTGATATCCATAAATAACTTCAAATGGTGCTTTCTTTGTAGCTATATGTGGTGTGTTATTATATGTAAAGTGAAGTAAATGTCGATGTGTATCCCATGTGTGTGGTTTTGAAATGGTGTAAGCACGCAAAAGATCTAAAATAGTACTGTTAGTAGCTTCTATTTGACTATTTGTTTCAGGTTGAAATGCAGATGAAAAATCAATCGTTGTTCCTAAGTTAGCAAACAAAATAATCCAAAAATTATTACAAAATCCAGAATCACGATTAGAAATAATAACTTTTAGTAAACTATGATTAGTGAAAACAATTTTTAAAAATAATTGAGCAGCTTGAGATGCAGTTAAAGTTTTCTTGCATGGAATAAAATATGATTGTTTGCTAAACCTGTCTACAACAGTCCAAATCATATCATGATTAGCTTGAGTGTTAGGTAGACCAGTGATAAAATCCATTGAGATCTGTTCCCATGGTCGTGATGGAATAGATAATGGCATTAGTACACCATATTGTTTACCATGGTGTCTTTTAACTCGTTGACAAATTAAACATTCAGATACAAAGTTAGATACATCAGTGTCCATATGTGGCCAATAAAAATCTTCAGTCAATGTACGCAAAGTAGATATAAGTCCTCTATGACCTTGATATGGAGGACAATGAATTTCATGCAAAACAAATGATCGAAATGAAACTGTCACACATAATCTTTTTTCATAAAACATGAATCCATTATTGTAAGACAATGAATCAATAGGAATCCAATTATTTGCAACTAGTTAATTCCAATCAGCTTGAAAAGTAGGATCCTGATGATAAGTGTCTTTCATAGGGATAAGGGAATCAAATGATATCACATAAATATTTTGAGTTGTCGGTCTTCTACTCAAAGCATCAGCAACAACATTTTCTTTTCCAGGTTGATATTGTATAAGGGGATGAAAACTTTGAATAAAAGTGGCCCATTTAATGTGTCAGTCAGATATTTGTGGTTGACTAAGGAGATGTCTAATGCTTTGTTGGTCAATTTTGATCATGAATTCAAATCCCATTAAATAATGTTTCCATTGACATAAGGCTTGTACTATAGCTAGCAATTCTTTGTCATAGGTAGAATATTTAAGTTCAAATGGTTTGAGTTTGTAACTAGAGTAGGCTATGGGATGATTATCTTGCATAAGGATTGCTCTTGTTCCGGATCCACTAGCGTCACTACAAAAAAGAATGGTCTATTGAAGTCATGTAATTGTAATACAGGAGCATGAGTTAAAGCATGTTTCAGCAAATCAAAGGACTTTTGTTGATTGTTAGACCAGTTATACACAATACCTTTCTTTAAAAGTTTTGTCAAAGGTAATGCAAGTAATGAGAAATTTCTCACAAAATTTCTATAAAAACTAGCAAGACCTAGAAAAGAACGTAGTTCATGGACATTTTTGGGTATGGGGTAATTTAAAATTGCTTCTATATTTTTAGGGTTGACTTTAATACCTTCTGATGAAATAATATGCCCTAGATATTCAATTTATGTTTGGAAGAATTCACTCTTTTCGAGGTTAGCATATAATTGATTGTCTTTTAACAACTTAAAAACTAAAGGCAAACGTTCATAATGCTCATTCTCATTTTTACTGAATACTAATATGTCATCAAAGAAAACTATGACACAATGCTGATGTTTTAGAAATATGTGATTCATCATGTGATTGAATGTGGCTGGTGCATTAGTTAAATCGAAAGGCATGACCAGAAATTCATAGTGTCCAAATTGTGTTCTAAATGCAGTCTTGAATATATCAGATTTTTCCAATCTTACTTGATGATATCCAGATTTAAGATCTATCTTACTGAATATGGCAGATCCTTGTAATTTGTCCATCAAATCATCTATCCTAGGAATTCGATATCTATTCTTAATAGTAATTTTATTTAGGGCACGATAATCAATGCACATGAGATAAGCATTATTTTTATTTTTCACTAATAAGACAAGTGCACCAAATGGAGAACTACTAGGTAGAATTAATTCTCTATTAAGCAATTCTTCTATTTGATTTTGAATTTCTTTCTGTTCAATTTAGTTATGTCTATATGGTGCTTTACATGGTGGTTGTGTTCCAAGAATTAAATCTATCTTGTGATCTTCAGGACGTAAAGGTGGTAATCTAGGTGGTAAATCAGCAGCAAAACAATCTTGAAATTGGGCAAAAAATTGTGTATGTCTAGGGTGCATCTGTTTTTCTTTAGCTTGAATTTCATTCACCCATATTAAATAAGATTTGCTACTTTTACGTAATGCACATTTAGCCTGAGTATGAGTAAGCAATGGAAAATTATTGGAAGCGTGCATACCATGCAGTGTGATTTGTTTTCCTTGAAAATAAATTTTAATTGAATGCATAGAATAATCTATATCAGGATTGTATTGATGACGCCAAGGCATTCCTAAGATAATGTCACTAGACTGCAAAGGTATAACTAAGAAATTTCTTCGTTCAGTATAATCACCAATTTTAATTTATAAATTATACACCTCTTGTGTTCCATTATATCTCGTACCTAGGAATGCAGCATTGATGCAATAATGTGTAGAAACAATTTGTGAATTCAATTCTTTGACTAACTTTGTAGAAATAAAGTCATGTGTGCTCCCATTATCATGTAAAATAGTCTTTTCTTTACCATGCACACAACATTTCATTGTTAACAAAGAATGGGGAGCTGACATACCTGGCAAAGTATCCGAAGTAGTACCAATGTCATCATCATCTTCCGTAAAGTCCGGCATTTCCTCACGTTCTTCTTCTTCTATTGCTCCCAGATAATTGATATGGATAGATGGCTTTTTTGATTGACAATTGGATGCTAGATGTCCAGATTGATGGCATTTGTAACAAACTATGGGTTTTGCTTTGGATACATTATTGGTAATGGCAGGAAGTTTAGGAATGTTAGGGTTTGACTGTGGGGATGGCTTAGGGTTTGGATTTGTGTTTGATGGCAAGGCAGGTGGTTGTGTCCAAGATTTACGGAATGAAGATGGAAGAAAATGACTTTGATTGAATCTTCAAAAATTTGAATTGAATTGTTTGGAACCAAAGTTACCATTAGTTGGAAATTGTTATGGTCGCTTGTCTCGTCCGCAAATTTTGTCTTCAGTGTCATGGGCCAAGGAAATTGCATCTTCAAGGGTTGTTGGCTTTAACATATTGACTTCCGCATAGAAATGTCCAAGTAGACTAGACATAAACTTGCGTTTATGAGTTACTTCAGGTACATCTTCGAGCATACGTAGTTGCAGTAGAGCATTCCAAAAACGTTCAGTGTATTGAGAAATAGATTCGCGATCCCTTTGTTGTAGAAGATCCCATTGCTTGATGGCTTTTTCATGGAATTGAGGAGGAAGGAAATTCTGCAAAAATTTCTTTTGGAAAGTCTCCCAAGTAGTGGGACAATCAACGCTCTTGCAGACCACAGTCCACCATAAGGATGCTCGGTCAACTAAATGGTTAGTGACACATTTAATTTTGTCTTTCTCAGCATATGTTTCTTCATGGAAGTAATCATCAAATTTACTGATAAAAGAAAGTACAGTCTTTCCATCGCGTGATCCATTGAAAGTACGAAATTTGAAGTTTCTTTTACTTAACTTTGTTTCTTTGCAAATGGATCAGGCTTCAAGTGTTGCATCGATGGTACGTCGTATAAGATCTTCGGGTTGCGATCCATCTTGATCGGTGGTAGATCGTTGCAAATTGGCCAATTGAACTTGCAAAGCTTTGTCAGGCTCTTCATTCTTCTTTAAGTTGCATCATAATCAAATCCAACTTTTGCTCCATTGTTGGTTCGGGTAAATCACCTTCAGCCATAAGATCGTCCATGTTTGGATCGGTCATCCTGCAAAATTCCAAAAGACCTCACATACTCGAAATCTTGTTAGCAGGATGAGCGTAGCTCAAAGGCAGGTTTACAAGGCTTGTATATTTTGTTTGGCTTTTGTATTCTTTCTCCTTTACGATTGCGGAATTCATTGTTACAACCGTCTTCAAGAGAATAGTAATGCGTATAGACTGCGTATGAACTTCTGTTTTTGCTGTAACTGGTTCAACAAGACTGCAAGTGTGAATAGGGACTTCTCGAAGCTTCAAAACCAGTTCAACTTACACATAGAGTGAACGGCTGCTATAAGAGTTGTTGGAGATGACTTTAGTGACTTTGGAGACTTGGAGAACTAAGAGGGCTTAGAGTTTTAAGCTTTAGTGACTAGCGTGATTTTCGTGGATCTCAGGATGTGTTCGGCCGATTTGACAACGGCGAGTTTATGCTGCCACCATGGATGCAGTAATTCGATTAGTGAAGCTTTTTTTAATAAGCTTAGTTTTAAGCTTGATAAGCTTATTGTTAAAGCTTTGAAAGCTTTGAGTTATGGAGGGAAGTTTTCTTATCTGTATCACGACTTGATGAAGGAAGTATCCGCGTGGTCCTTTGCCTACAAAGGCTGGTCTCTCGCGATCAGAGGGTGCAGAAGGGGGTTCTTGACTGCCAAGAATACGCTGGTATTGACCATTCATGACGAGACTGACTGTAGAGCTTGATCGTTCCAGGAGCTCCGCCTTTGCATAAGATGGTAAGCGATTGGAAGCTCTCGATCTCAGCTTCTCTCTGATACCACTGGTGCACAGATCGGACTCCGTATGTGCACAGGTAGTGAGTGTTAGAAGGTCCCCAAGTACAAAAGAACTCTACTTTTTACACAAAAACCAATGAAGAAAGCTTGCACGACATGAACAAGAGACCAATCGGGTACAATCTCCCCCCATGCCTTGTGTGAGCGCTCCACAAAGAATGTATTTAATATATTATTCATCTTCAGGCTCAAATAATAGCCCAATTTACAAAATAGTATGCTTTAGCTTTTGAGTTTGCTTTTGTGCCAATAAAGAATTAAAGCTAATGGGCGCCCAAGAAGTTAGGCAGTACCCAAATACAATGTCCAATACAAGTATTTAAATCGTGCGCCCATGCGCATACAAAAAATAATAAATAAATATCAAGTGCTTTAATAAATAAGCCTGATAAAATATAGGTGCCATGCCTAAGATACGCGCCCATAAAAATTTGATGATAATTTGAAAGCACGCTATGCGGGACATGTGATCTGCCATGTAGTGCTGCTTTCCTTTACACACAATTATTGAGAAATCAAACTCCAGCAGAAGAAGTAACCACCTTGCTATGGGATCTATGGCACATGGCTTGTTCACAAGATATAGCAAGGCTTGATGGTCCACGAGAAAGACGAAGGGTGTGGCCAATAGGTAATGCCTAAATTTCTTTACGGTGAACACCATGGCTAGCCCTTCCCTTTCTGTAGAGTGGAATAGTTTATTTCTATTTCAGTGAGCTGCCTGCTGGCAAAGCTCACAAGGTAATCAAGACTATGTTCACCAGGCTGGCATAGAACGGCTCCGATAGCAAACTTGGAGGCATCTATGTTGCCGAGAGAGATTGGAAGAGGAGGATGCCTCAGAGGAAGCTGAGGGCCCAAGGAAAGGTGTGAGAAGAGGGTCAAGAGGGGGTTCCGGAGCGAAAGATGGAGATGAGGAGACAGAGGAAGGTAGTGGAAATGACTTATTATTAGGAGGTGGTTGGTTAAGGGAAGTGGAATGGGGCGTAGACTCTGACTCGTCATGAGACGGGGTGACTGGAGGTAGGAAGGAATGAGAAACCCGCGGATAAGACATTCGGCGCTTCGAGCAGCCTGGAGGAACGGTGGACGAAGCCCAAGAAAAAGGGATAGATGAGAAGTTAGATCGTTTGGGAATCCAAATATAGGTGTTACCTTGGTAATAGCCCTGAGCCTCCAAAAGAGCACGTGCCACCCAACACAAGGAAATTGTGGGCTTTGGAGGAGTTCGACGATGTCGACTCGGTTGCCGATGCAACGGCTTTGAGGGTGGTGAAGGTGGAAATGGAGGTGGTGAGGGGAGGCGAGGTCGCCACTAGAAGTGAGGAAACTTCATAGGCTTGGGTTTTGAGGCGCAACTAACAGGAGTAGCATGGTGAGGTTGGGCTTGCAGCACAACTGATGAAATAAGGAACTACCGAACTGAGAAGGGGTGGGAAGAGGAATTGGTGTTGGCCCCGCAGAAAGATCCCCTTTACTGAAAGCAAAACTACATGGGCACCTGGAAATTGCAATGTAATGTGCTGATCAACATAGTTGATAGTGCATGGAACCTGATACTTGAAAGGTCGGCCCAAGAGAAGTTCCTTGCCCACATCTTCGCGGTTCGGAAGAACATAAAAAAGAAGAGGGATGCTCTCAGTTGCAATAGTAAGCAAAAGCTTACATTTACCCAAGAGCGAGTAAGGTTGGCCACCATAGGGGTTAAGCTTAGTGTGAGTGGGTGTCAAGGTGGGTTGGCCCAAATCCATCCAGAGGTTATATGGAAGGGTGTTGAAGTCAGAACCTTCATCAATGAGAGCGTCAATAGTGACCTGCTTGGCAGCAGTCAACTGGATTTGAAGGAAAGCCGGGGGAATGACAAGGTCATCCTCAAGGTCAAGTAAAGAAATCGAAACAGCTCATACATTAAAAAATGAAGAGGAATTCTGTGTGGTGCTAGATGAAGCCAACTTATGAGCATCTGCCTTCTGCTCAAGTTGCTCATACCAGGTTTGTTCAGCCACCATGACCACACTGACAGGAATATCAGGAGGGTGCATGGGGCATTCATGCAAATAATGGTTTGGGGGGTAATACTTCTTAATGCGGCTGCCATTGAAATGTCCTATGCCTTCCCCCTCTAGGGTTTCAAGCTCAACATTGCCCATCCTGCTAATTTGATGAATGTGATACGGTCCTAGGCCGCGAAGTTTCAATTTCTGTTTATGGCCCTTAAGAGAATACAAGAGCACCAGGTCACCTTTATCAAAGGAACGCTGTTGCATATGTCAATCAAACCAGGCCTTACGTCGGGCCTTTTCAGCAAGGAGAGCACGTGTGGCCAAAAAGCGAGTTTCGGTGAGAGGTTCCAACTCCACAAGGCGGTTGGTCCAAGCATTAGTGCCTTCCCAACGCTCCTGTACTGCAATGCGAAGGCTGGGGATGAGAAACTCAACTGGCATAACAGCGTCACTACCATAGGTGAGTCGAAATGGAGTCTGGCCAGTTGCAGTCTTGAAGGCAGTGCGGTAAGCCCAAAGGGCAGCCATAAGCTTATTATCCCAATTAGAGCGTGAAGCAGAAACAGTCTTGGTCAACACATTAAGCAAAATCTTGTTGGAGGACTCAGCCTGGCCATTTTCCTGAGGATAATATGGAGATGACTTGCAGTGGATAATAAGAAAGGTGGAGAGCAAATGCTCAATGACTTCATTCAAAAAGTGAGTCCCTTGATCACTAACCAACTTGATCGGGCAGCCAAAGCGAGAGATCACCTGTTCCCACAAGAATTTAGTTGTTGTACGAGCATCATTCTTACGGGTGGCATGTGCCTCAGCCCATTTTGTCATATAGTCTGTTGCGACTATGATGTAGCGTGCTTGTGAATACTGAGCAGCTGGAGTGATAGGTCCTACAAAGTCAATGTTTGTGAGGGATTAGGGTTGGGGTGGTACTAGTGAGTGATAAGAGGTGGTGCGAGTGAATAAGGTGCTAGGTGGGTGCGAATGAGGTGGTGTGAATGAGTATGACCTAGGTGGTGCAAATGAGGTGGTGTGGAGAAGTAAGTGGGGGATTAGTGAGAGAGGAGTATGAGTGAGGGGTGATTGGTGCAAGTGATAATTAGGGTTTGTGAGGGATTAGGGTTGGGGTGGTACTAGTGAGTGATAAGAGGTGGTGCGAGTGAATAAGGTGCTAGGTGGGTGCGAATAAGGTGGTGCGAATAAGTATGACCTAGGTGGTGTGAATGAGGTGGTGCGAATGAGTGTGACCTAGGTGGTGTGAATGAGGTGGTGCGAATGCGAATGAGGTGGTGCGAATGAGGTGGTGCTAATGAGGTGGTGCGAATGAGGTGGTGTGAATGCGAATGAGGTGGTGCAAATGAGTGTGACCTAGGTGGTGCAAATGAGGTGGTGCGAATGAGTATGACCTAGGTGGTGCGAATGAGGTGGTGCGAATGCGAATGAGGTGGTGCGAATGAGTATGACCTAGGTGGTGCGAATGAGGTGGTGCGAATGAGTGTGACCTAGGTGGTGCGAATGAGGTGGTGCGAATGAGTATGACCTAGGTGGTGCGAATGAGTATGACCTAGCGAATGAGTATGACCTAGGTGGTGCGAATGTGAATGAGGTGGTGCGAATGAGTATGACGTAGGTGGTGCGAATGAGGTGGTGTAAATGAGTGTGAGCTAGGTGGTGCAAATGAGGTGGCGCGAATGAGTATGACCTAGGTGGTGCGAATGAGGTGGTGTGAATGCGAATGACCTAGGTGGTGCGAATGAGTGTGACCTAGGTGGTGCAAATGAGGTGGTGCAAATGGTGCAAGTTGTAAGATTGTGCAAACCCTAGGCGGTTCAAGGATGGTGGTGCGAGTAAGTGAGGTGGTGCGAGGTGATGTGTTAGAGCAAGGGCGAGAAAAAAAAAAGAGAGAAAAAATAAATAAATAAATAAATATATATCTCTTTCCTATTCCCCTACCGACCCTTCTGGCCGACTTCCTTACTTATTATCGTTAATCCGCTTCTCCTTCTCAACTGCTTCCACTTCCCTTCTCTCCTAGTCTTCTTCCTCAACTTCTCATATTCTCCTATGCTTCCTCTTCTTCATACTCTTATCTTCTTCTATCCCCTTCTTCTTATTCTTCTTATTCACCTTCTTCTTCTTACTCTTGGAACACTTCTCTTCTTCTATCCCCTTCACCTTCTACTTGCACCTCTTTTTCCCTTCATCTACCTCACCTTCTTCCCCTCTTTCTTCCACTTCTCTTATTCTTCTTCCTCACTCCTTCTTACTTTCTTCTTCTCTTGTTTTTCTATCCTCCTCTTCTTCTTCTTCTTCTATCGTTCTTCTATCTCAATCCTTGAATCTTCTTCTTCTTATATTCTTCTTCTCTTCTTCTTACTCTTCTTCTTACTCTTCTTCTTCTAGCTCTCTTCCTCACTACCTCTTGCCCTTCCTTTTTCTCTATTTCACCCTTTTTTTCATCTATCTCTTCTTCTTCCCAACCATCTTCTATCTACTTCTTCTTGGCCTTCTTTGCTTTCTCCTTCCTCTACCTCACAAGCCAAGAATTTTAGAAGACGAGTACAAAGGCAAGCAGTATATTTGGTTAGATCTCAACCATTAACATGTATGTAACCAATGACAAAAGCAAGAATGATGAACCCTCATCTCCCAACGTTCCCACACAAGATGTCCAACAATAAGAAGAGCACTTTGAGTTTTGAGTTTTGAGTTTTGAGTTTTGTGTTATCTTGTGTTTTTGTGTTTTTGAGTTTATGGTTGGTGTTTTCTTCTATTCTACCCTATTCCAATCTCAATCCAACAACCGGTTCCTTCCAATTTGGCCCTTCCTAACCTAGCCGCATGGGTTTCGAAAGCTAGCCGCAAACGCAGACGATCGGAACCACATCGATCCTATCCATGCCCATGCACAAGCCTCCTATTCCGCCACACAGTGGGAGTGTGAGAACCTCGGCGGTTGCACCATCCTAGGTCCCGGCAACGGAACCAAAATGTTGAGGCAAACGCACCAACAGTCGGGACTTTGGACGGACTTCTATTCTTTCAGAAGCTGCAACTCATGTTGGCGACAATCTCTCACCTTGTCTCTCATGCTCCACTCTAACTAACCAAGCATTCTCCTCTCCAACCCAAGGAATCAAGAACACAAGACTAGCTCGAGTTGTAGTGAGCTCACCTAACTTACCTTTCAAAGGCTCGAAGATAGTTCCACGACCATGATCAACACGATCCGATGCCGTCGCTCCTTCGCATCCACCACCAAGCACACCAACGAGTTGAAGAGCTAGTAGAGACGACGAGAAAAGCAAGAAGACGACAAAGAGCTTCACCTTCCCTCAGTCCCTCGCTCAACACACCTCTCACTCTCTCCCTCTCAGTCACTCTCAACACAATGGAAGCAAGATGATAGAATAGAAAGATTGAATGGTTGCAGTAACAGAGCTTCCACAACATGAATGTGCCAAAGGGGGTGAATACAACTGAGACCTCCCACCCTTATATAGACATAGAATTAGGGTTAGGGTTTGCGCCCCTTTTGCATTTAGGGTTTCCACAACTGTGAATTAGGGTTTGCACCCTCTTTGGGCATCCTACCCACATAGTGGGCTTTAGCCCGGTCAATCCTTGAAACATGCTTGAACCTTAGCCTAAATAGACCAAGCCTACACTATTCTAATCACAATTACATGTGCGCAACCCATGCAACACATGTGGGTGCGACAAATACAACTACGGGTGATAAATACAATGTGCATGGGAGTGAGCCCGGCTCTCACAAAATAATACAACCATGATAGTCTGATGATGTCCATGAGTAAAAAGTAATACACAAGTGCCAAAGTAATACAATGAAGCTCCACAAAATAGTAATCCACCAAAAAATAGTATCCAGCACTTGCGCTTTCTGCAGCCTTCTCAAAATATCGTTAACAAGAAGGGTGTCATATAAAGGGGTTACTTATAGATTGAATAAAAAGGGATGTGTTTTATTCATGAAAAATTCATAGATAAGGATACTTATGAATAGGCCATGAATTCATTTGATATATAGAATATATATATATATATATATATATATATATATATATATATATATATGGTGAATCCCTCAAGCCTAATAGTATGTAAAGAAAGGGCATTTCTTAATATCCTTTGAACTCACATTATATAGATGATTTATTATGGGTGTATACCCCCCCCTTGAGCCACGTTGAGACAAACATTTTTTAGATTAATAAATGTAATCACTTGAAATCCTATCTTGACTGATGTCCAACTTAGTGGTTGCATAATATTCTTCCTCAAAATCAATAAGAGAACTGAGAATATCATCCATAGTAACATCCTCATTGAGTAAAACACAATCCTTAAGCTTTTAATCTATGAGAAAAGAATCTTCTTGAATACATACCTGATCTTCTTGATTATTGTAATTGGGTTAGAGCACTACCACCACTAAGCGGAGTGCACTCACACTCAAAGCTAACACAAGTGGATACTTACATCTATAATATTCCTGCTCATGAATATTGACTTCCCGCACAGCGCGTAAACCTCGTGCAAAGGTTATCTTTCGTATTGGAATTGCCGGCAATGTAATCTGTAACCCGCACGCAAGAAATCAAGACTGCCGCATTGGCAAAGCGAGCTCGAGGATTCAAATTCGCAAACCGCAGGTAAACACCCTCTTGGGAGGGAAAAAATGGATATTAGTAAAGATTTTTTTTAAATATTTATCCCTTTCCCCCAGCCGATGCACGGTTGGAGGAGAGGGAGTGTGGGGGAATGGGCTTAGTGGAGATGTGGACTGCATGAGGGGGGGGAGCCATGTAATGGTCACGTGGTGGAGCTCCCCTCTCCCCCCTGGGCTATATAAACCCCCTAGTGGGGAGGAAAGGGGGACTAGGAGGTCACTGTGCTGAAGGACGGGCTATGTTGCGCCGTTGAGGAGAAGAGGGAGCCGTCATGGAGTTGCCGCCGGCTTGAGCACACCACCACTTGCAAACGCCTGCTGCAACCGCCATCGCTGTGTATTGACGTCGTGGTCCACGTGGTCACCAACACATCGATTTACCAGTCCGTCGTCATCCCTTTTCACTTCGTTATTACCCCCTCCCTCTTCCACGTGGATCTAGCCACAACCAGAAGCTTCCTAGAAGCTTCTTTAAGAAGCTTCTAAGGGAGATTTTATAAGTCCCTTTCACACAAGCCGCCTTTAAAGTCCATTCCCACTAGCCACCCCAGGGTTTTGAGAGAACCCATTTTGGTGGAATATTTCCTACGCACGGGGGGAGGGAAAAGCCCCAGTGTCTTTAAGTCCTATTTCCACGTGGCCACCCTGGTGTTTCCTAAAGAAGCTCATAAAGCCTCCTTTTCCACAAGCACCATTTGTAAGAGCCTTTTCGTAAACCCCCTCGTAAAGCTCCAAATCCCATACACCCAAATCCCATAGGCCCAAGTCTCACAGGCCCGGCCTTTTAAAGATTCGAAGTTCGGTGAAGGTATCTCTTGCGTACAAGGGAGAAGGGCAAGATCTTGAGGCTACATACCAAGGCGAGTAAATTCGTAGACTTCGAAGGCAAACCGAAAGCCGAAATCATGCTTACGATGGCCCCTAAAAAGTCACAAGGCACGCCTGCAGGAGTTTCCTCTCCTAGTATTCACGTGGATATTTCCCCAAGCCCACAAGTCCAGGTTTTTTTTTTCTATTTTGATTTCACATAGAAGTATTTCATTATGCACAATAATTTCATGGACTAGGATTCACCTATGCATGTCAAATCCACCTAGCTAAATGCGATTGAAAATAAATTGGCTATTTGAACATTTACTAGAATTAGCTCATGATATGAAAATTGGTGATTGGTATTTTCAATGGAATGAACGAAAAAGAAAAAACATAAGTTGTCTATGCATTTTAGGACCTTATCAGTAAGTTACCTTTTGTGCATTTCAAAGTGACGAGCCTAGAACAACTGTTGCCTATCATTATAAGGTTGAAATTATTAAAGTGCACCATTGATTAGGCATGGAAAGATTAATCGCATGTCCCATTTTTAGAAAAATCTTCTTTGTAATGATTCATTAGGGAAAGTCATTAACCCCGTAAGAAATGGAAGAGCACGAAAATGATTCTAGGAATTTGTGTGTGGCATGTTATTGTAAATTGGAATAGGTTAACTCTGGCTTTAATTGGCATGAATTTCATTTAACTACATGGTAGTTAGGAAAAGATTGCATGTTGCACATTCATCGTACGAAAAAATTCATTCATCAAGAGTTGTATTTAGGAAAAGGCTGCATGGTTCATTAAAGCATGAAATCTTTAAAGCTTAGAAAAAGAATTGTGGGCATGATTCTTGAATGCAAGACCTAGTAGGATCAATGGAAGTTATGCCACAATTTATCATGCGTTTTGATTTTAACAAGAAAAGTTAGGGTTATTAAGAATTTAGCAATACGTAGAAGCAATGAATCGCATGTTTACGGGAATGGTAAGATGATATAAGTAGCTTTATCCTTTAGATCAAGTTAACATCTCTAGGAATGGTTCATCCTTTTTGCAAGCCAAGTAGATCGAATTACCTAAATCACGTAACCCGCACGGGATTCGCATAGGATGGTTCAATCGATATGATAAATATCCCAAGTGCTAACTAGGGTTTAGCACATTAAGGACTAGACCTAGTTCGCACTTGTTGCCAAGTCGAAACCCTTATACCCAAAGATCCTACCCACATTCACAGAATGTAGGGACAGTTGGGTGCGCATGCTAATAACGATCTAGGGGTCTACCCTAAGGATCAATCGGCATGATGTTAAAACTCAGTTTGAATTGGAATCCCTAAGACCGATTGTTGTCGGCCTAGTGCAATTAGGATTGGATTGGGTAAGAAGACACCCTAAACCCTATTTCATGTCTAATCATAATTCCTTGACCAGAAAACGCTGTTCAATGGGTGAAATGACCTCATAGAAAAGATGCGACACTTGTGCAATAAATTGCAATGTCGCATGGTCTTGTGGTTTGATCACAAGAGAATTGCCATTCCTTGGAATGAGGTTGGCAGGTTCTTGCGCAAGTTTAACTTGCAAGAGGATGAGTAGTCATCCTGTTATATCACCTTTCTTGGGAAAATTTACCAAGTTAAGGGAAATTAGGTATTTGCTTGGAAGCAAAGGATCAGTCAACAATTTGGAGCGACATGGTTGCTAGGGTTATTGTTAATGTATGAAACCTAAGGTATTGGTTAAGTTGGGTTAATAGGGTATGGCCCTAACCCAAGGACAAAAGGGTGAACAAACAAACCCTTGGGGATCTTGCCAAGTCGCAATTGATCCCGGATCGAGTGTTGGATGCATTCGGAGAGAAGGATTCACTCCTTAGCAGTTGGCCAAATAAACGACCACTAGAAATGATTGTGCTTGTAACAGTTTAGGAGCATTGTTTGCATTGTTTGCTCAAGGAACTAAAGGATGGAAAGATATTTAATGCTTCAGGTTGAAAGCCTGAAGGGAGAGGCAGCTTTAGTTACCTCCGATTTTCTGCCTAACCCTAACCAAGGGGGTTGTTAGCCGCACTGGGAACGTGGACCGAACCTGCCGCGTGAGGTCTCTCCATTGAGCGCTAGTTGGAGCAAGAGGACGGTTGGGTGCCAGGGGGGCTCTGGCCGTAGATCCCTTGCCTTCCAAGCTCTGCACAAGAGGCCAACGTGACTCGGGATTGGATCTCGAGGCCCGCATACTAGTCTATAGGCGGAATCTTGGATTAGTAATCCCGGAGGATTGCTGGATAGCCTTCGGGCGGATTATGGATTAGCCTATGGGCTGGACTTTATGGATGTATTCCAAAGATAAATACTATAACCTGTTGTAAAGAAACTTGTTTGACACTTCTTTTCTATGTCAAGTGCTAAGATTACGTGAAGGAACTAGTGTCTAACGGGCTAATTAATGAAGCTTCTTGATGCATGTCCAACTAAATGTGGTAGGTAAATTGGACAAATAAAGCAACCTTGAGGAAAGTGCAGTGGATGTGGCCATGGGTTCGTCCTATGGATGGGTGGTCCCGATTGGCCGGGAACTTTTCTCAATGGACAGCAAGGAGATCTTCTCAAAGGAAATGAACAACAAGGGCACTAACCTAGAGTTTAGGTTACTAGAATCCTGATTTATGCTTTTTTAGGGGAACAGAATGGGACTATGCCTTATAGGCAGAGAGGTCGAGCCTTATATCCCTCTTGTTTCCCATTCTCCTTGAACCAAGTGCAGCATGAATTCGCTTCGTTCTTGGCATTTCTGCGTAAAGTAGTTTGCTTGGGGTTCGACGCTACTGCCGTTTAGGAAAATGACCATTAGGGAAAGCCCTGATTCAGGTCGGTCCTAAGTGGGAACGGCCGTAATACTTCCGCTACGTGGCAAACGCGGGAAGTCCTAGATCGCAAACCTCGTAACATTCCATGGGAGTGCCTGGCGAAGCTTTCTAGACTCTCTTTCCGATGGATTGCTAGGACGTGTCATGAAAGGGAACATGTGGACACGTTACAGTTGGTATCAGAGCGAACCAACGAATGATCTATCTTTGTAAGAAAACCTAATAAGAAGAAGTAAAGCAAATGTTGCTGTTAAGAATATTTCCTTACTTATCGATGCTGTCTTGCAGAATTATGAAACATGGAACAGATTCTTCGTGTTCTAAGTCATGTTTAAGACTGCAATGCATTCCTCAGATTATTGACGAAGGATCGATATGATGAATATCCTAGACCGTATTTACAATCCATCACCTTTGTACGTGGAACGGAGATGGACGTATGACTCAGGAATCTATTATATAGCTGCCCACCAGTTTGTGTACCTTCAAACCAACCTAAAAAGAATCAAGTGTTGGAGGACCTGAAGATCGTGAAGCTGTTCATTTTAGTTGAGGCTCACGTAAACACAACTTTACATGTCAAAGGTTGGAGGGTCGAGCTGAACTCATATGTATACAAGGAAGTGACCCGCATAATCCCCGCCGACAGGATCAAGGTTTTGGGATGCTATGAGAAGAATGGGTACCAAAGGAAAGGATACCCTAATCTTCCGATGACTTATTGATTCCTGAAGATCCATGACCCGAAACCATACTATTATCTAGTTTCAATGGCTAAATGTAACACAATATTATTCTCCCCGAACTAATGTACTAGTTGCTCTATCATCCCACGAAATATTGTACTCCAAAAGGGCTATGCCCATATAAATGAAATAAGACTTCTTTTTATCAATGTTGTCTTGTCTATGGGAATTGATAAAAGTTTAAGTGGTTGGAGTTCTTGGCTGGAAGCTGAATTGGGTATGAAATATAATCATAACGATTAGCGAGTTGTTAACGTTAAGAATCCTCTACCTAGGCACAACCCCAGGTATAGATTCCCAGTCTGCCCCCTACATCAAGTACGGCCATGATCTAGGAGAAGAAGTTTCTTCTCAAACAGATCAAGCCGCCAGCATTTGACGGAAAAGGAAGGACGGTCCAAGCTAATGTTGAGATTTGGATAGAGTCCATGGAAGATTACTTTGAAGCGGACGGTACTGCACCCGCCAACCAGGAAATGCTCGCCAAGTTGAAGCTCACTGGTGAAGCTAGGCTTTGGTGGAAGCAATGGTGTAGAGATCAAGGGATCTCGGAAGGATCCGTTACTTGGAAAAAGCTGAAGAAAGTTGTGCAAGGAAGATACCTACACCTGCGTATCGCACCTAGAAAATGAACGAGTTCTACGAGCTGAAACAGTTGGGTTTCGCATACTACTCAAAGTTTATCTCACTTCTGAAGTATGCGCCACAAATGGATATGACACAACAGGTGTTGAAATTTTGTGCCGGTTTAAACCCACCAATAAATACCCGCCTCGAATCTATGTGCCAAACAGATCTACAGAACACACTCATTCAAGCTGCGCACA
Source organism: Lygodium microphyllum (assembly GCF_053477565.2). Classification (NCBI taxonomy): domain Eukaryota; kingdom Viridiplantae; phylum Streptophyta; class Polypodiopsida; order Schizaeales; family Lygodiaceae; genus Lygodium; species Lygodium microphyllum. The sequence goes on along the minus strand of NC_141143.1, from coordinate 31,809,471 downwards.
TAATTCAGAAGGTGCAGGCTAGACCAAGAAGTAACAAGACTTGGTCTTATAATGATCAGAACAGAGGAGCATATAGGCCCCAAGTGAAAAGAGTTCAAGGTCAAAACCGGGGACAAAAAAAGAAAGCAAGGACCAATAATGTCAAGAACATTGTTCCTACCCAAAGGAATGGCCGCAATCTTCGTTGTTTCCACTACAACGAGCCCAGTCATTTCAAAAGGCAATGTCCCAAACTTGGCGGAGGACAACGTCAAGATCCTTTTCAAGGAATCGCCCATGGCCAAGGAGCCACCACCCAAGGCAGAGGAAGAACGGCCTGTGTTGCCAACAAGGAATTGTGCAAAGAAGAAGACTGGAGCATGGAAGCAGACTTTGAAAGGGCAACAGTCCATGCCGCCCTTCACAAGAAAGGGCCGAATCGCCAGTTTTCGGTGATTCAAACACCATCGAACTATCGAGAGAAAAGTTTCAAAACCTTGATTGATTGTCGTAGTACGCATTCCTTAATCTCACCAGATTGTGCAAGAAGATTAGGAATAGCCACAGTAGAAGCACCTACCTTGCTTGTGGAATTAGCAAATGGTCGTGAGGTCACTTGTACCAGGCAAACTGCTAAGGTGGAAATCTTTCTGGGAGGAAAGTCAACTTTGGTCAAATTCAGGGTTATGAACCTAGGTATCCATGATTTTTTACTCATAATGGATTGGCTTAAACCTAATGATACCCACATTCATTGTGGAAAGGGCCAAGTTTCCTTTCGAAACTCTGAAGGGGAATTGGTCACAACTCAAGGAGAGGCTGGAAAACTGAAAATTCAATTGGCCAAAGCATCTCGGGATTATAAAGGGAGTTAGAAAGGGACTACCTGTCTACTTGATTAAGCTTAATAAGCTAGATCAGAAGCATGAATCTAGTGAAGGACCTTCATGGCTAAAGGAGTACGCGAATGTATTTCCTGAAGAGCTAACAAAACTTTCGCCTCAAAGGGAAGTGGATCATGAGATCAAGCTAGTGCCAATTGCAAAGAGGCCTTATAGAATGTCCATCCCCAAAGCAATTAAGCTAAAGGAGCAACTCAAGCAACTATTAGATCAGGGCTACATCCGTCCTAGCAGTTCACCATGGGGAGCTCTAGTGATATTCCATAAGAAGAAGGATGGAACACTTTGACTATGTATTGATTACAGGGGGTTGAATCAATCAACAATTAAGAACAAGTACCATATTCCTAGAATAGATGAGCTTATTGACCGTCTTCAGGGTGCAAAGATCTTCTCCAAGATTGATCTTAGGTATGGATACTATCAGATAAGGATCAAGGAAGAAGATATCCCAAAGAAGGCCTTCAATACAAGATATGGACACTTTGAGTTCCTAGTCATGTCATTCGGGCTGACGAATACACTTGCCACCTTCAACAGGTTAATGCAGGATATCTTTAGGCCATATCTTGATGACTTCGTACTCGTCTTCTTCGACGATTTCCTAGTCTATTCCAAACAGGAAGAAGATCATGAACCCCAGCTTTGGATTGTCCTTAAGAGAATGAGGGCACACAAGCTCTATGCCAAGATGAAGAAGTATGCATTCTTCAAATGTCAGATTGAATATCTGGGATTCATCGTATCAGCGGAAGGAATCTTAGTGGATCCGGCCAAAGTCAGAGATGTTCTAGAATGGCCAATTCCAACAACTGTCAAAGAAATACACAGTTTTCTTGGATTGATAGGATGGTATAGAGTCTTCATAAAAAACTATGCTTTGATTGCAGCACCTCTGATGGATTTACTGAAGAAGCAAACATTGATTGCATGGTCAATGGTCGAACAATCTAGCTTCGATAGATTAAAGCAAAGTTTGGTATTAGCACCTATCCTGAAACTTCCAGACCTCAGTAAGGAGTTTGAACTAGTAACTTATGCTAGCATGCTTGCCTTAGGATGTGTGCTTATGCAAGAAACCTGTAGCTTACTTTTCAAGAAAATTGAAGAGCCATGAGAAGAATTATGCTACCCATGATCTGGAACTGTTAGCTGTCATCCATGCTCTAAATCTTTGGAGACACCACTTGTTGGGTAATAATTTTACTCTAGTGACGGATCATAAAAGTCTCAAGTGGATCTTTACCCAGAATGAGCTCAACATGAGGCAACATTGGTGGATTGAAGTGCTAGAGGAGTATGATTTTGAAATCAAATACGGGCCTAGAAAGGAGAATGTAGTTGTGGATGCACTCAGTCGCAAGGCATTCCTTAATTCTCTAATCTTGCAAAAATTCATCAACAACTAGATCTCTAGCCACAAAGGTATCCATGCCAAACAACCCAATACTTGAGCTAGCTAGAGAAGAAGCATGCCATGATCCAACCTATCAAACAATGCTAAGGGAGATCCCTATTAAGGATCAGGACCAAAAGCTACAGGCTAAGTATCATGAATTGTTTGTCAATAGTAGACTTGTCTACTATAGAACGAGATTACGTATACTGGCAAGCTAGTCACTCAAGCAGAAGATACTGTGGGAAGCTCATGATTCCCCTTTCTCGGGACATCCCAGCTATGCCAAGACCCTCAACGTAGTCACGAAGAGCTATTTTTGGGAGAGGCTTAAAGGTGGCGTTCTCAAATATGTCACTGAGTGTTTGTCTTGTCAACGTATCAAAGCCGAACATGTCAAAATGCCAGGAAAGTTGCAACCACTTGACATTTCCCAAATGAAATGGGAATTAATCAGTATGGACTTTGTTGTTGGCCTACCCCAAGTTCAGGGAGGATACAATTCCATCATCGTTGTGGTTGATATGCTTACTAATGTTGCACACCTTATTCCTATTAAGACAAACTAAAAAGCCTCAAACATTTCAAGGTTGTTTATCAAGGAGATATTCAAGCTACATGGGTTGCCCAAAAGAATCACTAGTGATCGTGATTCCCTCTTCACATCACACTTCTGGAGAGCTATCTTTGAAGCCATTGGGACTCAACTTTGTTTTAATACACCCTACCATCCCCAAACTGATGGTCAAATGGAGCGAGTCAATCAAGTCATCGAGGATATGCTAATGCCACACTACTGCCATCAACCAAAAAGGTGGATTCAATACTTGCCTTTGGTTGAATTTGCCTACAATGCTTCTTACCAACAAAGCATTCAGATGACCCCTTTTCAAGCATTGTATGGGCACGATTGCCGAAGTCCTTTAAACTTCTCAGATCCAACCTTGAGGGTTGAAGCTTCAAGGCAGATGCTGGAAGAGATGGATGACCAAATGAAGTCAATAAAACAAGACATCCAAGCCACCAAGGATAGACCAAAGGCATACGCGGATTTGAAACGTCAAGATAGAACCTTCGATGAAGGAGACATGGTCTTCATTCACGTATGCCCAAAGAAGAGTTCCCTATCCTTAGGAGATTGCAAGAATCTAAGTCCAAGGTATTGTGGACCATACAAGATCCTCAAGTGCCTAGGACCCAATGCTTATAGAATGCAACTCCCTGAGAACCTAAAGGTTCATAATGTATTCCACATCAGCCTACTGAAGAAGTATGTACCCAATCCTAGCCATGTACTTGATGACCAACAAGTTGTAATGCCTAGCCAAGGGGTCCTTGAGCTACGGCCTGACAGGATATTAGATGTTAGGGAGAGACAACTGAGATCTAGAACCTTGAGAGAATGCTGAGGAGGATGCCACTTGGATGGATGAAAGCACTCTCAACCAACAATACCCCTAGTTCTTCTCGAGATGAGGACATCTCGATTCCTCCAAGGGGGAGAGGATGTAATATTCCCGCTCATGAATATTGACTTCCCGCACACCGCATAAACCTCGTGCAAAGGTTATCTTCCGTATTGGAATTTCCGGTAGTGTAATCTATAACCCGCACGCAAGAAATCGAGACTACCACATTGGCAAAGCGAGCCCGAGGATTCAAATCCGCGAACCGCGGGTAAACACCCTCTTGGGAGGGGCAAAATGGATATTATTAAAGCAATTTTTTTTATATTTATCCCTTTTCCCCAGCCGATGCACGGCTGGAGGAGAGGGAGTGTGGGGGGATGGGCTTAGTGGAGATGTGGATTGCATGAGGGGGGGAAGCCATGCAATGGCCATGTGGTGGAGCTCCCCTCTCCCCCCTAGTGGAGAGGAAAGGGGGACTGGGAGGTTGCTGTGCCGAAGGACGGGCTATGCTGCACCATTGAGGAGGAGAGGAAGCCGTCATGGAGTCGCCAACGGGCTGAGCACACCACCTACAAATGCCTTCTGCTGGCGCCATTGCCGCATGTTGATGTCGTGGTCCACATGGTCACCAACACGTGGATTCTATCGTCATCCCTTTTCACTTCCTTATTACCCCCTCCCTCTTCCATGTGGATCTGGCCACAGCCAAAAGCTTCTTAGAAGCTTCTTTAAGAAGCTTCTAAGGGGGCTTCTATAAGCCCCTTTCCCACAAGCCACCTATAAAGTCCATTCCCACTAGCCACCCCGAGGTGTTGAGAGAACCCATTTTGGTGGAAGATTTCCTGCGCACAGGGGGAGGGAAAAGTCCCAGTGTCTTTAAGTCCTATTTTCACGTGGCCACCCTGGTTTTTCCTAAAGAAGCTCATAAAGCCTCCTTTTCCGCAAGCACCATTCGTAAGAGCCTTTCTGCAAACCCCCTCGCAAAGCTCTAAATCCCATACACCCAAATCCTATAGGCCCAAGTCTCATAGGCCCGGCCTTTTAAAGATCCAAATTTCCGTGAAGGTATCTCCTGTGTACGAGGGAGAAGGGCAAGATCTTGAGGCTGCATACCAAGGTGAGTAAATTTGTAGACCGCGAAGGCAAACCGGAAGCCGAAATCACACCTACGATGGCCCCTAAAAAGTCACCACGTGGATATTTCCCCAAGCCCACAAGTCCAGGTTTTTTTTCTATTTTAATTTCACATAGAAGTATTGCATTATGCACAATAATTTCATGGACCAGAATGCACCTATGCATGTCAAATCCACCTAGCTAAATGCGATTGGAAATAAATTGGCTATTTGAACATTTACTAGAATTAGCTCATGATACAAAAATTGGTCATTGGTATTTTCAATGGAATGAACGAAAACGAAAAAACATAAGTTGTCTATGCATTTTAGGACCTTATCAATAAGTTTCCTTTTGTGCATTTCAAAGTGATGAGCCTAGAACAACTGTTGCCTATCATTATAAGGTTGAAATTATTAAAGTGCACCTTTGACTAGGCATGGAAAGATTAATCGCATGTCGCATTTTTAGACAAATCTTCTTTGTAATGATTCATTAGGGAAAGTCATTAACCTCGTAAGAAATGGAAGAGCGCGGAGATGATTCTAGGAATTTGCGTGTGGCATGTGATTGTAAATTGGAATAGGTTAACTCTAGCTTTAATTGGCATGAATTTCATTTAACTACGTGGTAGTTAGGAAAAGATTGCATGTTGCACATTCATCGTATGAAAAAATTCATTCATCAAGAGTTGTATTTAGGAAAAGACTGCATGGTTCATTAAAGCATGAAATCTTTAAAGCTTAGAAAAAGAATTGTGGGCATGATTCTTGAATGCAAGACCTAGTAGGATCAATGGAAGTTATGCCACAATTTATCATGCGTTTTGATTTTAACAAGAAAAGTTAGGGTTATTAAGAATTTAGCAATACGTAGAAGCAATGAATCGCATGTTTACGGGAATGGTAAGATGATATAACTAGCTTTATCCTTTAGATCAAGTTAACATCTCTAGGAATGGTTCGTCCTTGTTGCAAGACAAGTAGATCGAATTACCTAAATCACGTAACCCGCAAGGGATTCGCATAGGATGGTTCAATCGATACAATAAATATCTCAAGTGCTAACTAGGGTTTGGCACATTAAGGACTAGACCTAGTTCGCACTTGTTGCCAAGTCGAAACCCTTATACCCAAAGATCCTACCCACATTCACAGAATGTAGGGACAGTTGGATGCGCATGCTAATAACGATCTAGGGGTCTACCCTAAGGATCAATCGGCATGATGTTAAAACTCAGTTTGAATTGGAATCCCTAAGACTGATCGTTGTCGGCCTAGTGCAATTAGGATTGGATTGGGTAAGAAGACACCCTAAACCCTGTTTCATGTCTAATCATAATTCCTTGACCAGAAAACGCCGTTCAATGGGTGAAATGACCTCATAGAAAAGATGCGACACTTGTGCAATAAATTGCAATATCGCATGGTCTTGTGGTTTGATCACAAGAGAATTGCCATTCCTTGGAATGAGGTTGGCAGGTTCTTGCTTAAGTTTAACTTGCAAGAGGATGAGTATTCATCTTGTTATATCACCTTTCTTGGGAAAATTTACCAAGTTAAGGGAAATTAGGTATTTGCTTGGAAGCAAAGGATCAGTCAACAATTTGGAGCGACATGGTTGCCAGGGTTATTGTTAATGTATAAAAACTAAGGTATTGGTTAAGTTGGGTTAATAGGGTATGGCCCTAAACCAAGGACAAAAGGGTGAACAAAAAAACCCTTGGGGATCTTGCCAAGTCGCAATTGATCCTAGATCGAGTGCTAGATGCATTCGGGGAGAAGGATTCGCTCCTTAAAAGTTGGCCAAATAAACGACCACTGGAAATGATTGTGCTTGTAACAATTTAGGAGCACTGTTTACATTGTTTGCTCAAGGAACTAAAGGATGGAAATATATTTAATGCTTCAGGTTGAAAGCCTGAAGGGAGAGGCAGCTTTAGTTACCCCCAACTGTCTGTCTGACCCTAACCAAGGGGGTTGTTAGCCGCACCGGGAATGTGGACCGAACCTATCGCGTGAGGTCTCTCCGTTGAGCACTAGTTGGAGCAGGAGGACGCTTGGGTGCCAGGCGGGGCTCTGGCCGTAGATCCCTTGCCTTCTGAGCCCTGCACAAAGGGCCAACGTGACTCGGGATTGGATCTTGAGGCCCGCATACTAGTCTATGGGCGGAATCTTGGATTAGTAATCCTTGTGGATTGCTCGATAGCCTTCAGGTGGATTATGGATTGCCTTTGGGAGGATGATGGATTAGTGTGTGGGCTAGACTTTATGGATGTATTCCAAAGATAAATAAGATAACGTGTTGTAAAGGAGCTTGTTTGACACTGCTTTTCTATGTCAAGTGCTGAGATTACGTGAAGGAACTAGTGTCTAACAGGCTAATTAATGAAGCTGCTTGATGCATGTCCAACTAAATGTGGTAGGTAATTAGACAACTAAAGCAACCTTGAGGAAAGTGCGGTGGATGTGGCCATGGGTCTGTCCTACGGATGGGTGGTCTCGATTGGCCGGGAACTTTTCTCAATGGACAACAAGGAGATCTTCTCAAAGGAAATGAACAGCAAGGATGCTGACCTAGATTTTAGGTTACTAGAATCCCAATTTATGTTGTTTTAGGGGAACGGAATGGGACTATGCCTTATGGGCAGAGAGGTCGAGCCTTGTATCCCTCTCATTTTCCATTCTCCTTGAACCAAGTGCAGCATGAATCCGCTTTGTCCTTGACGTTTCTGCATAAAGTAGTTCGCTTGGGGTCTGACGCTAGCTGCCGTTTAGGAAAATGACCATTAGGGGAAGCCCTAATTCAGGTCGGTTCTAAGTGGGAATGGCCAGAATACTTCTACTATGTGGTAGGAACGAGAAGTCCTAGATCGCAAACCTTGTAATATTCCTTGGAAGTGCTGGGCGGAGCTTTCTAGACTCTCTTTCTGATGGACTGCTAAGACGTGTCATGAAAGGGAACAGGTGGACACGTTACAACATCCTACTCAACAATCAGCATCCGCCGGTGTGTAGAGCTGAACATAGTCACAACAATGAAAATAGATACTAAATGTACTTGGTATCATAAAAATCCCAAATGCATATAGTGGAGGGATCACAAAACCTTCATAAACTCAAGACAATAGATGAATACAAAGATGATGATAGTTCTACTGCTAGTTTTTATGACTCATCACAATACAAGACATAGCTTTGCTACTACGTTACACTCAGGATGGGAGTCAAAGGGATTGGTCAAAAGGGACACATGAAGATCTAATAGTAGAGCATGTGAGCCCTTGAACCTTGAATCCTAATTTTCCTTCCATACTTGATCCCTTGCAACCCTTGATCCCCTCTCTCTTTTACTTGTGTAGATCTCTTTCTTATATAGCCTACTACCTACTACAATATTCTATTCACTCATATGCTGTGCTAGATGGTCTTCACTACTCCTGCATCCATTGGATCATTAATGTGCCATTGGTAGCCCTAGCTTTAAAGACTGCTAACTACTACCATCATTCACACTTGTACGTATGATGGACTCAGAACCACAAAATTACTAACTAATATTACTGTCATCCTCTATCTTGAATGCATCATCCTGTTGGATTTGATCTCAAATAGCTACAGTTAAAGGTAGGATGGGAGGCAGTAAGGGGTGACATGGATTGGTGTTCTATGGGGTCTAGAGGTGGGGTGTTGTGAGATCAGGAGATTTAGACTAGAGAAGCAGGAAGAGTGGGTTGCATTAGATATGGTGTTGTTGCAGCAAAAGATCCATGCAAGTCCAAAGGAAAGGTTACTATACATTTTGAAATATGAGCTCAGTCCTAAGCTTTTTTAAGTAGATGGCTCCGAGTTATATGTGATATTGTAGTAGCAAGTCACACTCAAATATAATCCAAAGAGATAGGCATGGACTCCTTCAAGTTTGATTTTATGCATAGAGTCAACTCTTAGGAGGGCATGGATGCGGTGTGATCACTTGAGAGAGAGGTCTTTGAACTTGGCCAAATGGGTTGAGATTTGGTTAATATTGGCTAATTTCATGATTTCTACAGTGGGAATAGAGAATTCTCTAGAGAGTGGATCATCAGATTAGGATCACTACCTCGTTGATCTTTGCTTGGGCCATTGTGATTTGGGGATTCTTCTCCATGATTTGAGTGAGGTCCCTTTTTAACTCTAGCCTTAGGATGGAGGTGATCGAACACTCCAACAAGGCTTCGGTGCAATGCATGGGTCGGTTGATTAAATCTTGGACCAAATAGATAACATTGAACTTCTTCATGTCTTGGGCTACTCTAGCCCATTGCTCCTCTTGAATGTGTTGCCAAAGAAGGTGGGATTCTACCTTTTAGTCTTGTTGGTTCAAGTCTAGAACTATGTGTTGTAGTGCCTTGGTCCTCTCCTTTGCCTCATGTTTTGCTACTTCAGTGCTTGGCAGTGCTTCAAGATCATCTACCACTTGGAATTGATGAAACTCATACCCGTAGAAAAGTCAGAGAAGTTCAAAGCTAGGGTTGTGAGAGACACATCCATCTCTCACTGAATGGGCTCCTACATAGCAATCTATTTGCTTTAACTATGGACAAGGAATGCAAGTTGGCTATTGTTGTATTTTCAATGGGTGGGTAGTCTGTGAGGATCTAAATTGCATATAGTTTGGTTTGGGACAAGGCGACAAGTTTAAACTTGGCTATGGAGCTCAATGCACAGAGAAGGATTGAGAGGGAGCAGAGCTGGTAGGGGCACTTTCAACTTACTATGAGGGATTGGACAGAGTTTCGGTGGAATGAGGGTGGATAGGGGGAGCGTACTTCGCATCAAAGTCCACCTCATCCGATTTATTGGATAGAGACAAAAGTTCATAGCACAGGAGTTTATCATGGTGGCTAGGAGTTCTCGGTTGAGCTTTTCCCATGAGTCAAGAAACTTTTTTTCATAGTCGTGCTACAGTTCTTCAATGGACTCCAAGTAGAGTGGGTCATATCATTCAGGTCCTTTGCTCTAGCTACATGGGCTTGAAAAAAAAAATTCTTTCCTTTATAGTTTTTGGGCTTTGCTCGTGACATTGTCCATGAGAGGTACACCTAGGTACCAAAACGGAAGGGAAAAATGTAGCATTTGCAATGAAAATGAAGAGACACCTGATTTTTTAGGTAAAAGTAATCAAAGTTTACTACACATCGATTTAAGGAGATGCAAAATGCAACTTTCATGTTATTGTAATAAGTGGAATACACGAGAAGTAGAGTCTAGGCATCTAGTTATACTGATCGGGGTATATAAGGTGTAAGAGACGTAGTTTAGGGCATCTAGATATAATCAAGAACTCACTCTTCACCCTTCTCTCAAGCTTCCATGGCTTCCTCCTTCTTTTTCCCTTCTTTCATGCCTTTCTCTCTCCTCTTTTAGTCTTTCTTTTTCTTCTATTTTCCTCTTTCTCTCTCTTCTGCTCATTCTCCTCTCTTCTCTCAACTTCATTCATTACAAGTGGTATCAAAACATCATGCTTTTCTCCTTTTCTCCTTTCCTCTTTCTCTATCTAGCTCCCTTTTCAAATTTGAAACCTAGTTACTCAAGTCATAAGTACATGTATAACATGTAGGACTACAATTTATTACATCTCTTCTTGGAGTTAACAATAGCTATGGCTGGAGCTTTCAACATATTTGGAGGTAAAATGGTAAAATTACCAAGTTGTCACTCCTTTTCCTACAACTTTTAGGGATTCCAAGACCAAAGTTAGAGGCGCAGGAGTTAGAACAAGGCAAAAATCCCACTTATACTAAATAGAGGTTTAATTCGACCTAGCAGTTCTCCATTCAGTGCACCTGTACTCTTAGTCAAGAAAAAGAAAAATACCTATCATATGTGTATTGACTACCGAGCTTTAAATAAGATCACTATAAAGAATAGGTATCCTATTCCTAGAGTTGATGACCTTATGGACAAACTGCAAGGATCTTCTATATTTAGTAAAATTGACCTTAAGTCTGGATATCATCAGGTGAGGCTCGATCAATCTGACATATTTAAGACTGCATTCAGAACACAGTTTGGCCATTACGAATTCTTAGTCATGCCATTCGGATTGACTAATGCACCTGCCACTTTCAGTAGAATGATGAACCGTATCTTTCTGAAATATAAGTACTGTGTGATTGTTTTCTTTGATGATATTTTGGTGTTTAGTCAAAATGAGAAAGAGCATTATGAGCATTTGTCATTAGTTTTTCAATTATTAAAAGAAAATCAATTGTTTGCAAATCCTGAAAAGAGTGAATTCTTTAAGACAGAAATTGAGTATTTAGGTCATATTGTATCATCTGAAGGAATTAAAGTTGATCCTAAGAAAATTGATGCAATATTGCATTGGCTTGTTCCTAAAAACGTGCATGAGTTACGCTCATTCCTTGGTCTTGCTAGTTTCTATAGGAAGTTTGTACGTAATTTTTCATTACTTTCTTTACCATTAACCAAACTTCTCAAGAAAGGAATTGTTTATCAATGGACCGAAAATCAACAGAAATCCTTTGACTTACTGAAACATGCATTAACCAATGCCCCTGTTTTACAGTTACCTGACTTTAATAGACCATTCTTTCTAGTTGTGACTGATGCTAGTGGCTCAGGAATAGGAGCTGTACTAATGCAAGACAATCATCCAATAGCATATTCTAGTTGTAAGCTGAAACCCTTTGAGCTGAAATATTCCACATATGACAAAGAACTATTAGCAGTTGTACAAGCATTAAGACAGTGGAAACACTATTTAATGGGTTCAGAATTTATGATAAAGACCGATCAGCAAAGCATTAGACATTTACTTAGCCAACCCCAAATTTCTGACCATCATATCAAATGGGCTTCCTTTATTCAAAGTTTTCATCCTATCATTCAATACCAACCTGGAAAAGAAAATGTAGTTGCTGATGCATTGAGTAGAAGACCTGCAATTCATAATATTTCTGTCATATCTTTTGATTCTTTGATTGCTATGAAAGATACATATCACCAGGATATTACTTTTCATTCTGATTGGAATAAATTAGTTCAAAATAATATCATTCCTATTGATTCATTGTCATATAATGATGGATTTATGTTTTATGAAAAGAGACTGTGTGTTACTATTCCATTCCGATCTTTTGTTTTGAATGAAATTCATTGTCCCCCATATCAAGGTCATAGAGGTATCATATCTACATTACGTATGTTAACTGAAGATTTTTATTGGCCGCATATGGATGCAGATGTATCTAATTTCGTTTCTGAATGTTTGATTTGTCAAAGAGTTAAGAGACATCATGGTAAACAGTATGGATTACTAATGCCTTTGTCTATTCCATCTAAACCTTGGGAACAAATTTCTATGGATTTCATTACTGGTTTACCAAATACTAAATCTAACCATGATATGATTTGGACAGTTGTAGATAGATTTAGTAAGCAAGCATATTTCATTCCATGTAAAAAAAACTTTAACAGCATCACAAGCAACACAATTGTTTTTTAAAACTGTTTTTACTAACCATGGATTGCCTAAAATTATCATTTCAGACCGTGATTCTAGATTTTGCAACAATTTTTGGATTACACTGTTTGCTAATCTAGGCACAAAGATTGATTTCTCCTCTGCATTTCATCCAGAAACTAATGGATAAACATAAGCCACAAATAGCACCATTCTAGATCTTTTACGTGCATATACTATCTCTAAACCTCAGACATGGGACACTCATTTGCATTTATTATAGTTTGCATATAACAATACACCGCACACATCTACAAAGAAAGCACCGTTTGAAGTCATTTATGGATATAGATTATCTACACGTGTTGCATCTTTGTCTAATAGAATTTAGAGTGCTGATGATATTGCTAGTCTGCATAACAGTATTTTTGATGAGGTTAAAGATATGATTGCTAAAGCCCAACAATCATATACCAAACAAGCCAACAAGAAAAGACAAACCATGAATTTCAAAGTTGATGATTATGTTTGGCTGAGAATAGAAAAACGTAGACTACAAAGTGTAGATAGGCATCCAGTTGTCAAATTAGCTCCTAGATTCTATGGACCATTTAGAATCATTCATAAAATTAATGATAATGCATTTAAGTTAGAATTACCATCTCATTGGAAAATTCACAATACATTTCACATTAGTTTATTGAGACCATTTAGAGGCCAATTACCTATCCTCCCTGTTTATGAAAACCCACCTTTATTAGAGGAAGAGACTGAAATACTTGAACCAGAAGCTATCATAAACACTGATTATATGACCACTAGAACTGGCCGAAGGTATTCTAGATATTTAGTTAAATTTAAGAACCATCCTGTAGAGGAAGCACAATGGATGCACGCTAGAGACTTAAATGCTTTCCCCACTCTGTTAGCTCCACATTGAGTTAATAGCAATTGAGGTCAATTGCTATCCCACCCCGGGGGTATGATGCCAGGAGGCATATTCCACGGTGGATTCCGTGCCACGGTGGATTCCGTAAACTTAGATGACCGGGGCTCATACACAAAGTGGATTCTTTGTGCGAGAAGTTGATGGGGACGCCTGTCCTTTTCGGGCATTTCATTAATTTAGTGTGTATATGGGTGATTCCATAGCGGGTGATTCTGCAAAATACATATTAAATTAATAAACGTTTATGAGTTTAGAGTGCGCACTCGTAATAAATTAAGGTTAGGATTTATTTCTAACCAGTTGATTTATTTATGTAGCTGAAGACTGCTAGGTATTCACTTTTTTCGATTTAATTGTATTATTTTACTAACGATTGTGAATGCTTCAATTGATGTGTAGATATAGCAGCAGTGGCAGAGGAAAGCATTGGAGTCTAGCGAGTATTTGGCTTATGGATTATATTTTGATAGGCGCCACACCTATATTTTGTTATGTCCATTGAGGCATCGATTATTTATTATTATTTTGTATGCGCCTATGTGCACGGATATGTTATTTCTATTTGGACATTGAGATTGGGTGTGCCAGACTCTATGGGCACCGTCCATTAGCTTTATTTCCTATTTTTGTAAAAGCAAACTCAAAAGCTAAAAGCTTGTCATATTTTTGTAAATTGGGCTATTATTGAGCATGAAGATGGAAATATACATAAAATACATGCTTTGTGAAGTGCTCACACAAGGCATGGGGGGAGATTGAACCCAATTGGTCTCTTGCTCTTGTCGTTCATGCTTTTTACATTGTTTTTTGTGCAAAAAGGTAGAGTTCATCGTTCTTGGGGACCTTCCGGGATTCACTACGTGAGCATACTGCAACCGATCTGCGCACCAATTGGCTACCCTATATACACATCTTCTTGCAATTCACCATGCAAGAAGGTAGTCTTGACATCCATTTGCTATAAACTCTAACTTTTGCTACTACTAAATAAATCACACATGTAATAGTTGCCATTCTATCAATTGGACTAAATGTCTCTTCATAATCTATGCCATATGTTTAAGCATAGCCTTTTGCAACCAACCTAATCTTATACATACTAACAAAACCATCTACATTATGCTTGGTTTCATAAACCCACTTATAGCCAATAGATTTTGTGCCCTTAGGCAATGGTACTAGATCCCAACTCTTATTATTGGCTTCTAGTGTAGCCATCTCTTTATCCATTGATGCATCCTAATGAGCATGACTAATAGCATCCTCAAAATAAGTGGGCTCAGCATCCTGAACTGACTTTACTATATAAGTATAATGGTGAGCTACATAACCTTCAAAATCAAATATTCAAACATATTATCTGACCCTAGTAGACCTATGTAACACTGTATCACTTAGTGGATCCTTTACATTACCATGTGCTCTCTGTAATACTAGCGTCCTGATTGAAGGAATACCAAGCTCATCATCTAAACTCTATGAACCATTGGAATCTCTTGGGTATATTACTCATGAATGTATGTGTGCATCAAGTGGATTCAAAATAATATATTTTTAAAATACTAATTTTATACATTTTTACATATAGAAGGGTATAATATAAAGGGATTATTTACAGATTTAATAGAAAAGGATTATGTTTTATTTAAAAAAATTTGTAGATAAGAAGATTTATAAATAGACATTGAATGCACATGATGTAGAGGATATATATAGAGTAACTTCCCCACGTGGAACCTCCATTAAATTCCAAATGACTAGTAGATGCATTATTACAATCTATCACTTTCTTTTTCCCTTTATCTTTACATGTAATACTAGTAGATGTACCTGAAGATGTGGGACTGCTCCTTAGTCTCCCAAACCAAGAGCTAACTATAGATGTAATACCAAATGATGTTTTTGGTCTGCTAAGGCTCTGTGATTCTTACTTTTCTTTTCACACATAACTATCATGATCATCATCATCATCCAATGTATCACCACTAGATGCATATCAATTGCTCATCTCATAAAAAATAACATCCTTGCTTACTTTGAACTCACATGTGGTGACATTATAATAATAATACTATTTTTTCTCTAAGGAGTATCCAATAAAAATAAGAATTTTAGTCTTTAGATCAATCTTCTTTCATAGCTCATTTGGCACATGAACATATGCAACACAACCAAACACTTTCAAGTATGACCCATCTGGCTTCTTGCTTGTAAAGAATTTTTCAAGGGTCATCCCATGAACTATAGCTGTGATCAAAGTTCTATTCATAATATAGATAGCATCATGAACAACTTTAGAACAAAATTATTTTGGCATATTCTTTTTAGCCATCAATACCTGTGCAACTTTTGCAATATACCTAATTTTTTCTTTCTACAACCCATTGTTTTGTGGAGTATAGTTGCAAGTAAATGGCCTCTTTATCCCATGAGACCTCAAGAAGTCACTAAACTCATTAGAGAGGTACTCTCCCCCTCCAGTAGACCTCAAAAGCACTTAACTTTCAAGAAAGTTTCTATTTTAACCGCATTATTGAAAGTTTTCAAATGCTTAAATACATTACTCTTTTTCTTTATGAAATATATCCATAGATTTTTTGAATAATCATTAATAAATGTGACAAAATATTTTTTCCACCAAGTGATATATTGTGTGTAGACTCCCAAGCATTTAAATATACAACATCAAGTATATTTTTTCTCATCTCTATCATGCAAAAAAAGGTTATCTTGCTTGCTTACCAAACTAGCATCCTTCACACACTTTATGAGATTCTGTAACTCTAGAAGTAAGCAACCCTTTGGACTACATAAATTTTAGTCTCTGCACATTTTCATGTTCAATATATTTGTGCTATATTTCAATGTTTGTAACCTCTTCTTTTCCTTTAGCATACATAGCAGCATTCATAGATAATCTAAAGTGAATATGCAACCAACTCTACTACCTTTTGTGAACAACTTACAATTATCATTAAATTCTTCTACAAAACAACCTTTTGCAGTAAATCAAACCTGCAACCCTTGCTCTACCATTTGGCCAACAGACACTAGATTCTTTATGATTGATGGCACATATAATACATTTGACAGACCCTTTGTTCAATCATCATGCAAGGACAAGGGAACCTTGCTAGTGTGTGAAATTGGGTGGCATGATTTATCACCCGTCTGTACATAACCTAGATAAATTTGTAAATTTTGCATCTCTCCAAACATTTAGTATGACTAGTCATATGATTAGATGCACTTGAGTTAACATACCATATATCATCATGTGTCTCCTTTTCTGTAACAACATTCATCACATACTACGTAACAAATAGATGCTCATTTTTGTCTTCATACTATCGTAAAGATGATGCATAGTTTTCATACTATAATTTACCATTGTGGATATCATCCTTCTTAGTATAACAATGGGTTGCAATATGGCGTGTTTTCCCACAATAATAACAAATAGTACTAGAATTTCCAAAACCTCTATTCTTCCATCCACCTCTTCCTCTAGAGCTTCCCCTACCTCTAAAGCTTTCACAATCTCTTGAAACTTGCATTTCATTGAACTATGAATTTAACCTTTTTTACTAGTTATCACTAGTATATCCTATACCACCACCTCTTAGAGAGGATTTTCCACATCCCCTTCTTGAACTCAAGTAAAATGCTTGGATCTATTTACACCACTTCTTTGAAATGATTCACCTTGCATATTGATCTCTTTGGTGATCATGAGAGACCAACTCAAGAAAAACTTGAAACACATTTTGTACATAGATAGAAGTAACAAATGATTTCCAAGACTTATCATTATGAAAGCCACCAAAGTAGATGGAACCTAATCATCATCATTGGGCATTGCATCAATAGCTACTAAAGCATATGTGGCAGGCTACATCATTATAGCATAGGTGCCATTGGTAAATATCCTAAAGAGTAGCCCTCAGTCACATCCACATATCAACGGATATAATCCCTATTGAGAGATATGCATGTGAACCCTATGTGTGCAAGGGTAGATAAGGGTAGTTAGGTGTGAATGAAGTGGAGGGCAAGGAAAACCCTAACCCTAACCCTAGGCTTAGCTATCAAGAGGCTATATAAATAGCCTAAAGGTCACTCTCAATGTAGAGGAGAGTGTACTAGTTGTACTTATTGTGGAAAATCAGAGTTGGAAACATGAGAGAGTGTGTACAAGAGGGAGAGAGAGAGAGCTCAAGTAGAAGAATAAGATCTTGCTTAGTAAGTTGTTCAAAAAGTACAACTAGTAAACTCTCCTCAACTGTGAGAGTGACTTTTTGGCAGTTTAAATAGCCTCTACAAAAGTTAAAGTTAAGGTTTCCCCTTGCTCCCCTATCCTCCAATTCATTTACACCTAGCTACCCTTATCCTCTCCGGTATAAGGAGAGTTCACATGCTTACTTCTCAATACCCCCCTCAATGCCAAGTGGCATTGGATAAAGCATGATAGGATGCCCCCCCTTAATCCACAATGAGATGCCTTTATAAATCAAGCTACAAAATATGGTTATAGGTAGAGAGTGTTACAAGACTCAAAAGAGTTGATCGTATGTGGATTAGGAGGCAAAGTTTGCCTCCAATTCCTTAGGTACTTTGGGAACACTAGGAGACTTACTAGTGATATGACTACTCTTTTTGCAATTATTGCACTTCACTTTGTCAGGATATGTCTTCCAGCAATTGCTTACAACCCTTGATTTAAGTTTTACTATTTTCCTAGGTTTCATTGAGGTGAACTTTGATTGGACTTTTGGCTCCTCCCCTCCTTGCGGTTTAGTATATGAGCATTTGGTTGAGAAAGGTCGATTAATGACATGGATACTTGATGAAGAGTCTGAGGAGATTTCAATCACATCAATATTCATAGGGTAGTAGTATTGATGTCACTAAATGCCTTTGTAGTGCTTAGAAGTACTTATCTCAAGATTGAGATGTTTAGGTATTACCTTGTCAAGCTTGGTGAGACACTTGACTTATTACAGATATTGAAGTCATGCTTCTCGGTGAACTTATGATTTCCCCCGAGTGTTTGAGCTACTCACAGACCAGGAACACACTTCAGAGCATATGCTTCAATGATTAGAATCACTATTAATGATTACAGATTGAAAATTTTGAAAAAGTAGGAAGCTTGAAGCTTCTTGGTTATGGCTACAAGAAACGCACAGTTAGGGTTTTGCTGATAGTGGGCAATAGAGAGGGAATGAGGTGAAACCCTCTTAAAGGGAGATGGCTCACTAGGGGGGAATATGAAAGCCCCATGGTGGCCAAGAAGAATGCACCAACCTATAGACCACGCCACACACAAAGATGCCACACTGCCCAGACTGTGCCTTTCCCTGCTCTTTCAGTAATGTCGTCCTTCTGCACCCACAATGTTGCAATTTCTCGTGCCATGCTATTGCACCTTGAGCTAGGAAGGAGTTATTTAGAAGAAACCTTGAGCTGAAATGCTCTTTTTTTCCCTCCCCAGGTCCTCCAATAGAGGTGGGTCAAGATGTGGCTATGGTGGTCAAGAAGCAAGGCGTAGAAGTTGAAAGCTCATGTGCACTTAATGATGTAAGGAGATTGAGGGAAGCTGAAGGATTAGAGATGGTTTTGATACCATGTGGAAAATCAGAGTTGGAACCATGAGAAAGTGTGCATAAGAGAGAGAGAGAGAGAGAGAGAGAGAGAGAGAGAGAGAGAGAAATCAAGTACAAGAAGAAGATCTTGCTTAGTAAGTTGTTCAAAAAGTATAGCTAGTACACTCTCCTCAACTGTGAAAGTGACCTTTAGGAAGTTTATATAGCCTCTAGAGAAGTTAGGGTTAGGGTTTCCCCTTGCTCCCCTGTCCTCCACTTCATTTACATCTAGCTACCCTTATCCTCTCGAGTATAAGAAGAGTTCGCATGCTTACTTCTCAACACTTATCAACTACTCATTATGCAACATCTTCTTCTTGTACTTGAGCTCTCTCTTTTCCTCTTGTGTACGCTCTCATGCTCTCACTTTGATATTTCAACAATCCAAACATGGACAATGAACATGTAAAATGATATTTCAACAATCCCAACATGGACAATGAACATTAATTTGATCATTAGGATATGATGGAGAACAATCCCAACATGGACAATGAACATTTATTTGATCATTAGGATATGATGGAGTAAGTTGGTGATAAAAAACAACTTGATATTTGAAAAACTCATGTTACTCTCTACCCACCCTATATTGAGCAACACTATGCTCAAGTGAGAATACACTATCATAATTGTGGCTTTGATAAGTGTAACCAAGAGCATCCTACTTGACAGTGATACCATATCGTTGAAAGTAAGTTGGAAACTGCCAGCACAAGAGTTGTGTATGTAGGTAAAGATGCCACTGACATACTATCTACAACCAAATAGTAGATGATACTACAAACAAAAAATGTTCACAAAAGAAGAACTGAAACATGCCTCTCCTCTCATTGCATATAAGATCCTATCATGCATCTGAAAATGTGGAATACTATAAGTCCCAACATGAATATGATCCAAATTATCAGCCTCAAGGTGAGGGTAAAGTGCATTCATCCATAGAAAATCCATACATGCAACCCATTAAAACTCCCCAAGAGAAAAGAAACCCAAATTCAAATTAGTCTAACCACTAACCTAGCTGTACCTAACTATCTTAAGTCACAAAATATTTAAGGTAGAGACCATTAACCCTAAATGCCTCATTTTTAGCATTAATATATTATATATCTAGAGAACCATTATCATGAACTTTAATAACCTTAAAAGGCCCTAACCAACAAATTTTAAGATTTCCTAGAAATTTATAATAGAGACTATTATAAAGTAAAAGTAAATCACCTTCCCTAAACTCTGATCATGTAATAAATCATAAGTCACTTTAGTCTAGAGTAGGCTAGGGTTAAGTATAAAAGGTCACTACAAGATATAGGCCTTATACCGATGTTAAAAGCGATGAAAATGTAAAAAACAAAATTTCCCCCTGTTGTCGCAAAAAGCGTCGTTATTGGCGACGCCAAAGAACAGTCGGTATTAGCGTTATTATTAGTGTCGCTATTTGCATCGGTATGAGCATCGCATTTGTGACGCTAATATCGATGCAAATAGCAACGCTGATAACGATGCTTTGTGACACTAATAATGACGCCAAAAACGATGCATGCAGGTAAATTTGCAATGCTAATAGTGACGGTAATAGGGAAAAAAAAAATTGTGGTAGGGCAGCCACATATAGCACTGTGTGCTTTATTTGGGCCATACAAAATAGTTTTTTCACTGAGTACAATTATTATGTAAACAAAAATAAAGTGTACTTAAATCATAACATTGATACATGAAATAAATACATGATCACATAATGAAAGCGACTGGTACAATCATGGCAAGATATCACTACTACATAGAGAATGTCTACATAGATCAGGCGACTAAAAATGAAGCGTGTGTGAGCTCTAGGGATCCAAGGGTGAGCTATACATCCTCGCCATCCGAAAGCTCATCCCATCACAAAGAAGTATAGAATGAACTCTGCAAAAAAAGAAACAACTACACACATCAGTCCACCATACAATAATGCATTCTAATTAAACATGGTAACTACGGACAAAAAAGATGAGTGACTTATAGGGCCGCCGCGTCTATACAATCGGTCGATCAATACAGTGAAACCGTGCCTCTCTGCATATCGATTTTCAAGGCCGATCGGATCGCGATTTGTAATGGAGTGCTGCAAAGAAAACAAAATACTAACTATTAGAAACATGATTGTCAGTACAAAGGATATTGCAAAAAAATAAGCAAGAAAAACAAAAGAAAAACTTACAAAGTCCTCCAGATATGTCTTGTGGCCGCCACTCCCAAGATGATGGACCACTCCGGCCTCTAGTCGTGCCCTTGCTGCCTCCTCGCGCTGCTGACTCCAATGTCCTGGAGAATCTGTAGCCTCCTCCCTCAATCGGTGCCAATCGTTCGTGTCTAGTCACTCTGCCTTTGCAGCCCCACTCTTGAGTGCCTTATATGCATCCGATCATCTGTGTGACATATATGCACGCATGCAGTCCATCATCCAGCCCGTAGAAAATCTATCTGATGTGGTTGAAACCGGAAACTCCTCGTGCAAGGATGCTACTATGTAGTCCTTGCTCCTCTCTAGTATGTTTTTCCAATGATCTAAGACGTTGTGCCGAAAAAAGTGTTGGCACAACTCTCTCATGCGAGTCATCACCCTCCTCCCCTCATCATTCATGATGATGGCTCTTAACCTATCATCGACAAGATAGGCATATCCCTCTGGGGTATGCCTAAGATGGGTCCTCTCCCACCTGCGACCATGCTCCTAGGCATATCTAGGAGATTCCTGTACATCTAGTGTACTGACCTAGATAGTATCTATCGGTGTAGTACCCATAGGGGTGCCATCTGTAGACGACTTGAGCAAAAGACGGAGTAACTAGACTAGACGTCCCCATAGGTGTGACAAATCCTGGAGGTGATGTAACTGCAGCAGAACAACGAGATGCAAACAACGCGTCCGTGCCTCCACAGCAACCACCTGAGCTATGCTCCCTGGAATGGCATGAGAGCGAGGAGTACAACCTATATCCCATGCCGACCGCGGGCTCACTACCTTCGTATCTCTATAGTATCCCCTTGACCCTGAAGCACTCCCTCCCTCTAGCCCAAGTCTGGAGCGCCGACCTTGTCTACTTGAAGCTGAAGCATCTGATCGCACTGAGGTATATCTAATAGAGTGGCTTGGCGATGTCCGAGACAGCTCCTGGTCCACCATGTCTCTAAATCTTGCCATCTAATTTGGAGACATGGAAGTGAAGATATCTTGCAACTCCTCATCGCTCATCCCTCGACTCATCCTGATGATCTAAGTATTCAAAAAGGTCACCTGCATAGACAAAAAATGATGTTAGCATAATCAATTTAAATCATACAAAGCATGGTAATATAAATCCTGAAAAAAGATCTCACTTAAAATGCATATCTTATGTACCCTTATAAGGGATTAGTCAATGAATTGAGTAAGTGGATGCTGCAAGTATGAAGTATCCAATGGTCCCATGTCAATATCCTGACACAACTCCGCATACACTGGAAGGTTGATAGACATGTCACCACAAAAGGATGAGTCCACCTCATTCTCAAAGAATTCTTGGACTCGTGTATTTCCATCATTGTTAGGCGATGCTGGCTCCTCTACATTGTCCAAACTTTTGGTAGCCACCACCCCTTGTAATATCGACCCCTCTATTTGCATGTTGTCCTTATCTATGCTCAGAACATCACTTTGATCATATACTCTCGCACTTCGGGGAGCTAAAGGTATAATATACCACCATCAAGGTTGTCGGGGGTTTGGATAGAAGATTACATGTTCACAAACACGTACAAGAGAGATTAAACTATTGTGACATATACCATATCATAATACAATTAACAAAAAAATGAGTTCATGCACCTGTTCACAATGGGCCGGCAACACAAAGGTGTCGCGTAAATCCGTCCATTTTTTTTCGAAATCTATTTTGAGAAATCCAGATGGACCTCGTCGAACTATTGCTCCAACTCCTTCAAGTACCACTTTGAACCAATGCACATCGAATAGTATCATGGAGAAGCTACAGTAATCCATCGTAATAATACTTTGCAAGTTTCGAAAATACTCCACCTCATCTATAACCGTGTTTGGATCCGTTGCTCATCGTCGGCTCTCCTGCTCGAACCTTGCCATGATACCACAGTCCATTGTGGAGCGCTTTTTGTCAATACGCTCGATGGGAAAATGCCGTCCGCGCAACCACGCTGCACTATATATTTTGTACTATACATTGAAATACTCAAATTAGTTGTTGCATATAAAATATAGATACGACAAATCCTAAACACGTGATCACCTTTAGACTACATCTCCTCGAGAATTCCCACTCCTCAATTTAGACCTCCACCCCTTCGCGAGACACTGCGGTCAAAGCTCCATGCAACCATCACGTTGACATGAACCGCGGGATCTCCTCCATGTCCTCGGGATATCAAATCAGTCGATGGCGCATATTACATCAAAATTCAGATCGCACTTCCTCTCAATCTTGCCTAGCGATCTGGTACCTGGCGAGCCACGTCTCCATAAAGGCATGGTGCAATATACAAAAGCCATTTACATTCTCCTCCATTGCAGTATCCATTATTTTTTCTACCCCATTTCCAACCATCACATCTCCAATCATTCTATCATCGTCCTTAAACGACCATAGCATTTTGTTGTTTGGATCCACCATTAGTAGCCATTGTGAAATATGCACTAGCGCCTCTCACACACCAACCAAACTTCAACCGTGCTACCTTCTGGCCGAGTTTGTTGTCACACAAAGCCTTTCAGGGTTTTCATGAAGCGTTCCAAGAAGAACATCCATCGCGTATGGACAGGTCCAACAATCTCCACTTCATCTATAAGATGCACAAGAAGGTGGATTTGTATCATGAACATGCTGGTAGGTAGGTATTTCTCAAAGAGAAAGACCGTCTCCACTACTCCCCGGCTTACGGATTCAATAGAGGACGTCTTAATCTCCTTATGTGAGATCCATTGCACTAAAGTCAACAACTTGTAAATGGCCCCGCATATTTTTGGAGTAAGGTATCTTGCGATCACGATCGGTAGTACAAACTACCACAAATGAGAAAGCATTATGAACAATGGCTACACTCCAAATAGCAAAATACACACACCAATTACAATCCATTCGTAGTACAAACCTGACATATCTTATCCTAGTCATGGGATTTTAGCCCTGATAATTGGTCGTCTTTAGAAAATGTAAACTTGAGAGAATGCATCATACCCGTCAGAGTGCAGATAGAATTGACTATTTGCTTCACAATGCGCTCTTCTTTAGTAGACAAAACCCAAGGAGTACGAGGTAGTTTCACGCAACCATCATCACTCGACTGTGGCCAAAGTGCCTCCATCTTGCCTACCTCCTTCAAATCCGTTCGTGCCCCTATAGTGTCTCTCTTTCCTGTGATGTGGCCCCATAGCAAGCTACCCACATTCTTGAAAATATGTGTGGGATCCAACAAGTGGTTGATCTGTAAAAGTGGGTCCAATATGGCAACTCGTAGAAAACTGAGAACCCTCGCATTTCGTTTGGATATGACTCCGTGTGGACCATTTTCAACTCGTATCAGCTTGCGGCATTCATACATGTTGGAGTTCATCCAAGAAAGCCTTCCCTGAGTTCATGACCCTCTGGCAAGAAAGCGGCGTGTCCTTAATATACCATCTTCTTCATGGTTCGTGACCTTTGGGAGTCTAACTGTGGCTCGCACAATGGATATGCATGATAACCTGAGATAATCAGACCTATTTCAACACCTCTATCCAATGAATACAAACTTGAATGAGATAAAATATAGATATTACCAACATGAATGGCAGCCTATTTACCTGAGCACTCTCCAAATCCTGAAAAGTCATGTATTGTCCACATGAGAATGGCTCGAATATTAGTGAACCGTCGATCATTGCGCTTACTCATATCTTGCATGGTGACCCTCTCCTCCCACGAAATCTTAAGCTCAAACTAATGGACGAAGATACACGTCCATATTTTTGACTTTGTTAACGGCCGAGGACGAGTAAGCTAAGGATGAGATGTCCTTTCTTCATAGAAAGCCATGGAGGGATATTGTACTTGACAAGGACTATAGGCCACACACTTTAAGAAATTGAGCGTAGACCGAATGGATTCACACTATCCATTGCAAGACCAAATCGAAGATTCCTAGGCTCTCGGGCAAAGCCTAGGAAGGTAGAGTCAATGTGGCTCCATGCGCATGAATTTGCTAATATTCGTTGAACTCCATCGATGGACCTATTCTGCGCATGCCACGTTGTCAAGCTTGCCATGCCGGACGTACAAAACATGTGGTTTATACGGGGGATAAGCGAAAAGTGTCTAAGAACTTTTTGAGGGATGGTTTGCCCTTGCAAGTCCTGTCGATACCTGTGAGCACCACACTTTGGACATGTCTCCATAGTCTCGTATTCTCCTCGAAACAGTATACAATCGTTGATACATGCATGGATGTTGTTGTAGTCCATGCCAAACTTTCGTAAAACATATCATGCGTCATTACGAGACTCAGGCATGGTATTCATAGGTGATAATATATGATATTTCAGTAACTTGAAAAAAATCATAAAACACCTTGAAAAAGCATAAATATTTTTAATGATAGTGCCGAAAAGAAATCAATGAAGCGTACGTACAAGGTACCTAAACAACTCGGTCACACTCGCATCGCTCCACCCGTATTTTTCTTGCACACTTAGGAGTGCAAGCAGTGTCTTCAAGCGAGATACTCGGCACCCATCATATAATGGTACGGATTCTTCCTCTCTAAGTGGATTATAAGTCTCGACATCCATGGAAATCAATGCATCGATCATTACCTCCATCTCAGGCTCCAAGATTTTAGGTAGGTCTAGAAGGCTACTTGTCTCCTCTGATATTGACGGTAAAGATTGGGTAGTACCTTCCAAGTGGTGGATTGGCTTAGGCACTCCATCCATCACATGCCCACAAACTCTTCTAATTGGCTGTAAAGGGTGCACTCCTCCTTGGGACGAGACGTCACCTCCCTAGATAGAAAATTTGCCAGCCACACCCAATCTTCTTGTATATGGTATTCAATTGCGTTTACAATGCATGATTGATATTAACTTTTCTTACCATTTGCTAAAAATCCAAGATCGCTTGATCAATTATCTCATATTGGAACTTGCCAAAGCATCATATGTATTCTATAGACAATTGACGTTTTCGTCTAATTGCTAGCTTGCATTGAGAGCAAGGACATGGGACACACTGATTAAGATATGCCTCACGATCTTGAACAACAAGACCTTTATTGTTTTCCATTTTATCTACGTTATGATACACAATTTATTTTTGTTATCATTCTGTTTTTCTTTCTTAAATAGTTTGAGAATGGATTTCTTCTCTTGTAACTTAGCAAAAATTAACGTATGTAAAGTCTCTACCCACCCACCCATAGATTAACATACATATGTCAGAGTGTTTCCTGTCTCGTGGTGTTGCACCAGACCTCACCACCACTCTCTCTTTGTTTTTTATCCATTCATTATCTCCTCTCCTTCCATCTTGACCATGACCACGACCGCGACTGCGACCACGACCATGACCACGACTACGACCACAACCATGACCACGACCACGACTACCACTACCACTACCACTACCACTACTATGACCACTATAATAAACAAGAAAAAGAAAAAACAAAACAAAACAACAAAAATAACAAAAACTACTACTACTGCAACAATAAACAAGAAAAGAAGAAAAAACTACTACTACTACTATTACTATTACTACCACTACTACAAACAAGAAAAGAAAACAACAATAAACAAGAAAAGAAAAAAACTACTACTACTACTACTACTACTACAACAACAAACAACAACAATTAATTTCGTTTTCTCTCTTCCTCTCCCTCCCTCACCCTCTCCCTCTCTTTCTCTCTTTCCCTATCAGGTTTAATGTTTTTCTCTCTTTTTCTCTCTCCTCTCCCTCTCTCTTTTTTTTCTCTCTCCTCTCCTATTTCCTTTTCTCTCTTTCTCTCCATCTCTCATTTCCTCTCCCTCACCCTCACCCTCTCTTTCTCTCTTTCCCTATTATGTTTAATGTTTTTTCTCTCTCCTCTCCCCCTCTCATTTCCTTTTCTCTCTTCCTCTCCCTCTCTCAATTCCTCTCCCTAACTCACCCTCTCCCTCTCTTTCTCTCTTTCCCTATTAGATTTAATGTTTTTTCTTCTTTTTCTCTCTCCTCTGCCTCTCTCATTTTTTTCTCTCTCCTCCCCCTCTCTCAGTTCCTCTCCCTCCCTCACCCTCTCCCTCTCTTTCTCTCTTTCCCTATTATGTTTAATGTTTTTTCTCTCTTTTTCTCTCTCCTCTCCCTCTCATTTTTTTTCTCTCTCCTCTCCCTCTCTCGTTTTCTCTCCCTCCCTCACCCTCTCCCTCTCTTTCTCTCTTTCCCTATCAGGTTTAATGTTTTTTGTCTCTTTTTCTCTCTCCTTTCCCTCTCTCATTTCCTTCTCTCTCCTCTTCCTCTCTCATTTCCTTTTCTCTCTTTCTCTTTCTCTCCCTCTCTCATTTCCTCTCCCTCCCTCACCCTCTCCCTCTCTTTCCGTTCTTGCCTATTATGTTTAATGTTTTTTCTCTCTCCTCTCCCTCTCTCATTTCCTTTTCTCTCTTTCTCTTTCTCTCCCTCTCTCATTTCCTCTCCCTCCCTCACCCTCTCCCTCTCTTTCTGTTCTTGCCTATTATGTTTAATGTTTTTTCTCTCTTGCTCTCCCTCTCTCAAATCATCTCCCTCCCCCTCTCGTTCTCTCTCCCTCCCTCTCCCTCTCCCTCTCTTTCTCTCTTTCCCTATTATTTTTAATGTTTCTCTCTCTCCCTCTCTCATTTCCTCTCCCTCTCCCTCCCCCTCCCCCTCTCCCTCTCCCTCTCCCGCTCGCATTTCCTCTTCCTCCCTCTCCCATTTCCTCCCTCTCCCTCTCCCTCTCTTTCTCTCTCATTTTCTCTCCCTCTCTCAATACATACAAATTATACCAAAAACAAGTAAAAGAGAGAGAAAACACAAAACCAAAGCAAGAATGGACAATGCACTCACCATAAAGGCTCGAAGAAGGGTTTGGCGGTTCCTCTTGTGGCTCATCTTCACCCTCCATACACCTCCTCCTCTTCTTCGCGAATGGCGGCAATGGCGGCAGTGAGAAGCCTTCTTTCTCCCTCTTTCTCTCCATCTCAAATGCAAGATGTTCACTCTCCCTCTTGCTCTCCCTTTTGCTCTCTCTTTCATGAATGTGCGCAAAATGACGCCCTTGGGTTTTGGCCCAAGTTTTTATCGTCTAGGTACTGTCACTATTTGCGTCGCTATTAGTGATGCAAATAGTGATGCCGCTATTTCTCGTCGCAAATGGCCGTCACTATACCCTCATATCCTTGTAGTGGGTGAAGGTGTAACATGTGTAGCATCTTTTTTCCATTTTACAAACATTACTTGTTTGAGGTCTCAACTTCCCACCATCTAAGAGGGTGAATACTCTTGGCCACCATAGCTTGGGGTGCATACCTTGCTGGACCCTCTCATCATTTGATTCTCAATCAGCATTGGTAATACCATTTCTTGCCAAGCCACCTTGGCTATGACTTCTTGGCATTTTATGGCTATTTCTTGTATTTTCAATTTAAAAGCTTGTTGTGGAATTTAGCATTATTACAGTACTTTGATATTTTGATCATGCCAAGCTTTTTGGCATTTCTACATTGCTTCTAAGCTTTGTAAAGCTAATAGTCTTTCCTCATCTAGCTTCACTAATTGTAAAATCCTTTACTTCAATGATTCAACTTCTCCTAATTGTAATGATAGGGCTACTCGCATAGTAGGAAACTCTTAGTCAATTGGAAAGATAGAATAGGTTCCTTAAACTAAGTTGAAGGGGTTTATTTTGCATTGTCACCTAGTAGGTGGTTAAGTAGGCCCATAATGCCTCATATGAATGCTCATCCCAATCTCACCTATGAGAAGCAATTGTCTTAGTTAAAATCTCACAAATAATGCGATTAGTTTCTTCTACTTGGCCATAAGATCTAGGGTAATAAGGTGTTGATTTATGATGCTTAATTTAATATCATTCCATTTACTCTAATGATATCATCTAAGAAATGAAAACTTCGATCACTTACTAATTCTAATGGATAACCAAAATCGGTAATTATAATATTTTCATATATAAACTTAACCACCTCAATGGCTTTATCCATCTTAAGTGCTTTTGCTTCCATCCACTTAGTGATATAATCAGTACAAACTAAAAAATATAGATTAGATATGTATCATATAGATGGATCAGTTGGGTCCATAAAATCAAATCCCAATTTCTCAAAAGGTGCTAATGCTAATATAGGTGTCAAAAGCATAGCAAAAATTTTGGAAAGTTGACAATTTCTTTGACATAAATCACATTTTCTATAGTAATAATGAGCATCCTTAAATCAAGTAGGTCACCAATAAGCAGCTAATAGAACTTTCCTTGCTGTTAGTTCAACAACAAAATGCCCACCACAAGGCTCATCATACAATGCTTTGAGAACTATGGGAACTTTATCCTCCCTTACACATTGACGATAAATACCTTCTTTTGGAAAGAATTTTTATAAATAATTTCCTAATAATCCATAAGAGCATGCTTGCATCAATATCTATCACTTTTTCTGTTTATCTACACCAATAGGTGGATACCGAGTTGTGCTAAGAAAAATAGCAATATTAGCGTACCATGGAACGGAATGCTTGTCTACATCATATAGGTAGTTGAAGTGTATAGATTTAAAGGTACACTCAACATATTGGAACTTGTAGCTATAGATGGATCTAAGGGAGCGGTCACATAAGATATGTTCTTAGGTATCCCACTTGAACTGCTTGGATATTCCAATTGAGGATCTTTGAATAAATCCCTCTGGTGTTGTTAGCTAAATTGCACCTCTTTACACCATCTAGCATGTATTTTAGCATCTACCAGTTTAGTGGCCTTTGTAGGCCAATATGCTGATGGACTTTAGGATTAAGCCCATCGATAAATTTATGCTTTTACATAGGCTTGTCATGAGCTAGATTCATCTTTTGAATAATTGTCTCCATATGCTCAATATAATGCTCTACACTTTCGGTTGCTCCTTGTGATAAATAGTCCAATTGAAAAGCTAAGCGATCTTGGGAACCTTGCCATCAAAATTTTTCTAAGAACGCTATTGATAAGACAACATAAGTCCCCTTATGTTGAGCGATTAGATTATTGTACCACCTTGCTACTTCATCTTTTAGCATTGCAGGAAAAATATGAAGCTTTTGATCATTTTCTACTATCTCACTGGCTACACAAGTCACCTCAAATGCAAATGCGCATTCGGATCTTCGTCCCACAATCCCCCAAATTGTGTAAAATCAACAAGTCTAACTAGGTTGCGAGTCATTGTTTCTTTAAATAATATCCCTAGCCTAAAATCAAGTGTAAGATTAAACCATAGATTACATGGGCTCTGTAAACATGGATCATAATCCCAAATCATATACGTCCCTCGATTGCTTTCTTTGATAGGGAATACAAATCAAGGATCGTAATCCCAAATCTATCACTTGCTCTATCCACAAAGGTTTTGTTGGCTCTTTAAATAACTAGTTTGACCCAAAAGTATATTCTAAATCCCAACTAAATGGATATTCATTACTCCCTCTCGTTGCATTAGCTTCACTTCTACACTCTCACTTTTCCTACTCCTTTTCTTAGTGGGACTATCAATGCTTAAAACCACTAGATCCCACTGACACAAATCTACTTTACTTGATTTTTACGGTGTTTTGTCAAATGATATGTTAGGTCCAAAATGTACTTCATTTGAGCTAAATGTAGCATTTTTCCCTAAATTCAATAGTGTATTCACTCTTTCCAGCTTCTCTAGTAGCCAAGCATCCTGCAGAGGTGCTCATTCCCTAACTCGTTTATCTCGGGCCTCACTTTAATGTTTTCACCTCTCTTGAGGATTCATCCACAACTGATGTAATGTCTACTACTATCATAATCTACCAATTTCTTTTAATTAATGTAACTTTTATGAATCTCTAAAGCCAGGGTTTTTGTAATTGCATGCACACTTAATAGTTTGAGAATATTTGGTAATTCCGGGTTTACTTCTCCATAAGGCAATTTATCTTTTTGCTCAAGAATTAAACCTAAAATTTTTGCATCCTCCCTCATGTCTTTTGTATCAAATGTAATTTTCAAACCTCTGGATATATGAATCCAAGGCAACACATTATCCCACACCACTCTTCTAAAAGTCCAATAGGCAATCTGATAATACCAATCAAAGTGGTATGAGACATTGATTTCTATTTCATATATTAACCCAAAATATGCCACTATGAAAGCAATGGTTTGAATGCAGACATTATATCCCCAACTCCAAGAGAATGGTTGTTCAATATCTATAGTTAGTTGTGGGACAAAAGATTTCTCGTTCTCAACTAAATGCATATCTCTAGCCTAATCTAATACTTACCTTTGGCAATCCTCAAAATTTTTTGAAAAATATTCCCTTAGAAAAGAAACCTCATATTCACTTATATATACCTAGGATATAAATGCCCTAGGGAGATTCACCACCCATTCGAGAGCATTTTGGCTCCTAACAGAAAATGCACCAAAAAATGACCAGCCAAAAGACCAAGCCATTTTTAACCAGGTTCCCAAGCCAACTTATAAGAGTTTTTGCACTACATAGGTGATATTTATCACTACTTTTGATAATTCTCTCTATCCTTCCAAGTATTTATTACACTCTTTTGCTATAGTAGTCTGACTAATATCACTCAATGTTTAAGAACTAAGTGAGTAATCTTTTATATCTTTTTAATAATTGCTCACGAGTAGGTCTCTAGATTGGGCACCAGAATTCTAATCCTAGGATCACTATGGTTCTCCCCCATCTTTCAAGGGTGGCTCCTTATAATTTACTCCTGTCATGCTTATGGTTTATCCATGAGTTATAGTTTGTTGAACTTTGAAGAAGTTTGATTCTTGAACATTGATCTTTCTAATCTATAGTTATAATCCGTTTAAATTCTTGATTATGTTTTATTCCACCTTTTTATAAATTAATTATTTTTATTTGTGATTAGAATGAAAACATTCAAAAGAAATTAGTCCATGGTTCCTTAAAATCCACAAATCTTAATCCTGTTTTCAATACATAGCCCCTCCTTTGCCAACTAAAATTCATCATCGTGCTTTGAAATGTTTAAATAATTTATTCATTTCAAATTCAATAAACACATCCTTCTTTTCTTTGTTTTAAAACTAAGTAGCAAATAAGATGAATAGAGTCCCCTTTCTGACTCTAGCGTATTCACACACAAAATTCATTTTCTTGATTAAGCTTTGGTTTCTAAAGAAATTTCAAGTTTCTAAAGAAAATGAATTTTGTGTGTGAATACGCTAGAGATGTCCAAGTGATAAATTTATTATTGGCTAAGGTGTATGTACATGTGTGAAGTAGATTAATATTCCTAAAGATTAAAGTTGAGACAACTCCAACTTTCATGTGCAAGAGCGAAGCATGCTTCATTGAGTCCTTTGCTGAATATATCCATAGTCATTTTATCACTTTGAAAATGTTCAATCATGATTGTGGCTTTCTTTACTTCATATCAAACTTAATGATAATGCATTGCAATATGTTTAGAATTGTTATGTTAAACATAGTCTTTAGCAAGACTAATAGCACTGTGGTAATCACATCAAAGTGGTGTGTTAGAAAGAGGAGGATGGCCAATATGTGATAGAACTTTTGAAGCCATACTAGCTCTCGAGTTGCTAAAAATGAAAATATATATTTAGCCTCTATAGTGAAAACAACAACACAATGTTGTTTCTTGCCAGTCCAAGAAACAAGGTATCCATTGATAAAGAAACAATTTTCACTTGTAGAATGCATAGATAAGTGAGAGCTTGTCCAATTTGGATCAGTATAACCCAAGGTGAAGTGAATGCAAAGAATCAAATTTTTGTTGGCACTGATAAACCAATCCAAAATCTTTATGCCTTTCAAATACTTCAAAACTCCTTTAGCTATAGTCCAATGTTTAAAACCACGGAAAACTAAGATGTTGTC
This sequence comes from Lygodium microphyllum, assembly GCF_053477565.2. NCBI lineage: Eukaryota > Viridiplantae > Streptophyta > Polypodiopsida > Schizaeales > Lygodiaceae > Lygodium > Lygodium microphyllum. The sequence continues at coordinate 31,776,450 of NC_141143.1, read as the reverse complement.
CAAAAAAAATGTACAATAAAAAGAACGTTAGGGAGAGATTTTGAGCCAACAAATTAAAGGCATCCAACAGATTAGCATAAGGTTGATGTAATGCTAATTGGTCATCATTCTGTAAAAAGTGAGAGTTTTTGGTAGATCTCTTAAGACAAGGAGTGCTACTAGGATGTGAAAAACCCAAACCAAGCTTCTAAATAATATCTTCAATAAACTTTATTTGACATAGTAATAAAACACCATTTTCTCAATAGTGTTGAATCGGAATACCAAGACATGAGTGTATGTCTCCAAGATCCACCATGTAAAATGCAGAAGATAAGACCTTCTTTACTTGTTGAAGGAAGTTTAGATAGTTAGAAACAAGTATGGTATCATCCATATATAGAGCAAGAATAACAAAACTATCATTGTAGCACTTGACATATAAGTTAGGATCTGAAGAATAAGAGACAAAACCTTGTTTTGTAAAAGAAAGAGATTAATTTTTTGATACCAAGCTCGTGAAGATTGTTTGAGACCATAGAGTGCCCGATGAAGTTTGTAAGTAATATTTTCCTTATGTTTGACTACAAATCTATCTGTTTACTCCATGTATATCTCTTTCTTTAAATCGCCATTAAGAAAAGCAATTCTCACATCCATTTGGTGAACCTCCAAATCAAACTAAATATCAAAAACTAACAAGAGTCAAATACTGGTAATACAAACAACATGTGAGAAAGTTTCTTGATAATCAACTCCTATAATTTGTGAGAAACCTTTGGCGACTAGCCTTGCTTTGAATTTGTCAAATGTTCCATATGCTTTTGTTTTAGTTTTATAAACCCACTTGCATTTAATAATAGTACGTCGAGGTGGTCACTCAATTAGAACCCATGTACCTTTAGTGAAAAGAGATTCATACATAGCTTCCATGGCCTCTTGCCATTATTCCTTTTGTGGGAATGACATGGCATCACTATAAGAGACAAAGTCTTCACAATATTGAAAGCATTCTCAAGAATGTCAACATCTTAAACATGATAGGTACCATGCTCATTATCAATTGGAAGATAAAGAATGCCAAGGTCATCATCATCAACTAATAGGTGCAGGTTGTGAATCTTGATTTGAAGAGTGAATATTATCCCATAAAGGAGGTTCATCATCATACACAAAAGGAAAAAAAAGTCAGTAATGACTTTGTATGAGGACAAGCTTTGAAATCCATACCTTGAACAACGTCAGGCCAATAAACATCAAGAAGCTTAGAAAAATCAAAGTGAAAAATGTGATGATGCCATAGTTTGCAATTAAGATCTTCAAGAGCTATAACAACATTTGCAACATCTTCATTTAAAGATAACAAAAAAATTTACCATTTTGAGGAGTGACAACTATGGTTAGGTTGTCTTTCTCAATGTGACACTTGGTATGATTAAAAACTAACAAAGAGACTAAGATCCACAAGTCTTGCAATTGAAAGAATATTCCTTTTTAGATCGGGGATATATAAAACTCCACATAGAATTCTTGTTGAAGAAAGAGTATCGAGATATAAATCACATATACCTTTGACTTGATAGGTTGTGTCATTAGCAAAATAAACCAATTTCTTGATAGGAATAGAATGATAATTATATAACCATTGGGACTGATATGTCATGTCTCATATAGCACCAAAGTCATTAATAAAATGAGATCCATCACAAATATGAAGTATTATTTCCAGAGAGAGAGAATAACTCACACAATTGGCTTCTTGAGTAGTGTTGTCATGTGAAGTAGCATATGCTCTATTACAATTTGAGTCAAAATGCCTCTTGAAACATAGATGGGTTGGATGATCACCCTTTTTGTAATAGTCATAAGGAAAATAATCTCTGGATAAATGTGCTTGTTTATTTGTAGTACCGTGTTCTTCGTTATATTGTTTTTCCCAGCAATCATCTATAGTGTGACTATTTCTATTGTAATAAGAACAATGTCTATTAGGAAACTTGAGATGAGAGAAGTTACCACCATGACAACTCATATGTGTAAAGCATGGAAAAGGATGCCTTTGAGCAAGTAAAGCTTGGTCACTTGTTTCTGACTATGTGTCCTCTCGTAAGATCATAACTAAATCTTGATTTGTATGTCGTCATTCACGTGGTTGTGAATATTCAATAAAAGATATAAAAGCTTAATCAAAATTGATCCCATCTTTGTTAGATAATATAGTAACATTATTATTGTAAGTAGGATCCTTTATAGTGTCAAGAAGTTGTGTTACCAATTGCCTTCGTGGAATGATATCACCACTAGTAGCAAGCTGATGGATAATGTTATTCAATGATTCAATATGTGTTATCATAGAAGTTCTGATGTTTTATTGTAATTCAGTGAGCTCGCTATGAATATAAAGTATTTTTGTAATAGATTTCTTCTCAAAATTTACTATGAAATACTCTCATATAGCTTGTAAGGCGGCTTAAAGTAATACCATGAGGCATATTCCACGGTGGATTCCATGAGACCACAATGGATTCCATAAGGTTTTTATTCCATGGTGGATTTCGTGAGGTTTTACAGTGGATTCCATAAAACTATATTTATTTGCTAGGGCTCGTATACAAGATAGATTCCTTGTACGAGAAGTGACGAGAACGCATGTCCTTTTGGGGCGTCACATTAATTTAATGTATATGTGGATGATTCCATAGTGGGTGATTCTGCAAAATACATATTTAAATTAATGGACGTTTATGAGTTTAGAGTGTACTCATATTTAATTAAGGTTAGGAGAGAGTTCCAACCTATTTATTTATTTTATAGCTGAAGACTTTTAGATATTCACTTTTGTCGATTTAATTTTATTATTTTCTAACATTTGTGAATGCTTCAGTTGATGTGTAGAGCAGGCAGCGGTGGCATTGGGAAGCACTGGGCCATAGATTGTATTCAGATTACCTAGAAGAATTTATCATTTTTGATGTGCGTGGGCCTTATCATTAAAGGTGTGGCGCCAATATTTATTTAGGCGCACTTATTTATTGAAGCACTTGATAAATATTTATTATTTTGTATGTGCATAGGCGCTCGGTTTAAGTATTTCATTATTGGACATTGTATTTGGGCATAGCCCGACTTTTGGGGCACCCAATCACTTTATTCTTTATTTGGACAAAAAACTAAACACAAAAGCCAAAGCATGCTAATTGTAAGTTGGGCTATTTTTGAGCTTGGAGATTAATAAATTTATAAATACATGCCTTACTGGAGTGCTCACACAAGGCATGGGGGGAGATTGTACCTAATTTGTCTCTTTTCTTAATGTGCAAATCTTTCTTCTTATTTTATGAGCTTTAGTAGAGTTCTTTTGTTCTTGGGGGACCTTCCAGTGCTCGCTACGTACATATCGAGCATCCAATTTGTGCATCATGAAGAATACATACATCAAGCATAAGAGATTCTTGAAGGGTAGAAAGAATATACCAAAACAAGTTGCTTTGTTGTGTCTAACCTAGTCATTATAAATGATTTGCCATTCTTCAAAGATAGGTCCTTCAATTACAAGGGTATTATCATAAGCATGATCAATTGGTTGAGGCAGAAATTCATAATTACCTAAAACAATATCATGCAAGTCATCCCCTTCAAGAATTAGTAGCATCTTTACTTTCCATCCAAAGAATCCTTATCCTTGAAAGTGAAGGACTGAACATTGTCCAAAAAGAAATCTATTGACGATTATAGAATTTGACAAAGTTGGATGAGTGAATACGTATAATACGAGGTCATAGAATCTGCACAGCCTATATAAAATGATGACGAAAGTGTAGCACAACAAGTCGTATGTAGAAGCTATGCTTGAAAGAAAGACATTTAGCTCAAAAAGTATACTCCAAAGAAAGAGACCCAAGATAGATGAAACGTGGGTAAGAATAAATTGACCCAAAATACATGAAATCTGTGCCAGAATAAATTGGCCCAACATAGATTAGAAATATGAACAATGATCAAAACATTATCGCTTTACTTATTGGCCAAGAATAGTGATGATCCGGCTAATTTTGGCAGAAACTCAAGAGTGAGTAATCGTGATGAAACTTGTGTTGTGGAATTTTACAAGCATGAAAAGCTATTGTCATGTTTATTTTTGTGTTTCAAGTCCAATTTACTTAAACTGATATAATTTTTGACACAGAACTCCAAATTGAGCACATATTTGCTAGAAAGAAATCTTCTAAGTCCTAGCACATCACAAAAATTGATTTTCTTAAGAAAGGCATTTCCTTATGAGTTTCCCAAATAGAATCTTTTAGGATATCCAAGCAAGCTATATCTACAATTCAATATATATGCAATCTAAATTTGTAATCTAAATGATGATTGAATGAACTTTTTCTATGCTTAAAAATCATAACATAAGATGCTCATAACATATAGAATACATCAAATTTAGGCATGAAAAGAACATGAATCAAGAATTCAAGAGATACTACACTTGTATACTTCCTAATTGTCTTCTTCAAGGATTTGGTTGTAGTTGATTATGATAGCTTTGATAACATGTTGAGATGTGGAGAGAGAATATATATAGAGATGCATGAGAGAGAGAGAGAGAAGACACACACCATCTTTACTCCCAAAGACTATTTCATATTGGTCACAATCTACATATATATAGGTAAGACCCAATCTAGATAGGGTGAGCTATATATAGCTCCAACACTCCCTATTCATATCATTCTCGCAAGCTAGCACACTGCAAGTAGTAATAACATTCTCAATAGGCATAAGATGATTTTTGCCATATATCAACTCAGCAAGCATACATCCACTCACTGTACTATGTGTAGTGCCATTATCCCATAGATCATATGAAAATAGCTTGAGCCACTCTCAAATATCTGACCTCTACATGCCTTGGCTAAAGCTTTGATGATAGGTGCGCTGTCGTCTTGCTGCGCATTCGAGGTGAAACCACCCAAAAGTTGTGCATGAGATTTGTTACTTTGTACATACTTAGTTGTTATGTTTGCTCTTTTATGCTGAAGACGAAGAAGAACAAGGAGTTTTGGGCTTGAGATGCAATCTCATGGCTATACTTATTTCAAGATATGTCGATTATGGGTTTCGTGAGGATGTTTCTAACATCTACAACTGGATGTTCTATGTGTGAATGGCAGTAGTATGGGCACAAAACCAATTGATCATGATGAGTCTAGAGAGCTTATCAAAGTGTATCCTAGAAAGATGTGTGAATGTCTTCCGAATCTGAATGGAGAGAGTGTTGTGGAGTGTGATCAAGTTTCTTCCATGCTCACAAAAACATTTTGTGGAGTGTAATTAAATGTAATGTGTTAGTGGGTTTATGGGTTTGGATGTTTCTTCAAGGCCTCTATGGATTCTTGGAGATGTTTTCATGAGCGCTTATCACACGGTTTTCGGTTTCAAAGCTAGCTAAAGGAGAAGTGTTGATGTTAAATATTGGTTCTATGTCTACTGGTGCCCGTGTGCTTGCTGTGAAAACAGATCTTGCTAAGCTGCAGCTTACTTCTCCAGTTTGTACGAGTAAGGGGGGGGAAAAAGCATATTTGAAAGGGGAGAAAAGAAAGGGCCGCTTTTGGAAAGGAATTGGGAAAGGGAGGTGCAGAAAACATGGAAGGAGGAGACTAATAAGGGATTTTTCAAAAACTAAAGAGGGAAGAACAGAGTGGTGGGGACAGAAAAAGGAGGTAAAGACTAATCTAGGAGGAAAAAACAGAGTATTCGGGGGCGCAGAATTTGGGGAAAAAGTCGAGGAAGGATGCTGAAGGAAATAAAAAAAGGAGGAGGGCTACAGAACAGAGGAGAGACATAGAGGGAAGAATAAGCGATGGGGAATGGAAGGATGACATAGAGAAGGAGGGCGATCTTCTTATCTACTTACTTGCCAGTCTGGAGTTTTGCGAATGTAATGGAGAGAGAAGATGATGCCGATGATTACAAAGGAAGATGACAACGCTAGTGGCAATTGCATTACCCCTTCTTATGTGGTCTTCTCAGACATGGAGCGCCTCATCGGAGAAGCTGAGAGACATGAACACTGTTGTGAGCGCAGGATGAAAACTATTGTGGATCAAAAGGAAAGGAGATAATCAGCGAATAAAGATAACGAAGTGGTAGATGATGACAAAGAGGATTGAGGAGCGATATCGGAACCTGCTAATAAAGAAGCCAAAGTTGATGACAGCAATCTGGAACGACAAGACTGAAGAGGAGAAGATAAAGACTAGGACGACGCAGAAGACAAGAAGACCGTGTAGTAGCTGAAGGAACGGAAAAGCGAGATACATGAGAGTGCGGAATGAAGACTAACGATGAGCTCTGAAGCTGACGACAGTTTGCAAAGCTACAGAGAGGAAAGACGTAGGCGTTGCTGAACTAAGATGGTGCTAAAACTGTAAACGAAGTGAAGTTGATGGAGAAGAAGACAAAAACAAAGCTTGCAGATGCAACGAAGGAGGAGGCAGCCAGGTCAGCCACTGCAGAACGCTCGGGCTGCAAGAATGCATCATAACAAGATTGCTCGAGAACAGAAAAGGATTGCACTACTATCTGAGAAACGGATGGGATGCACATTGAAATCTCCTCCACTTGTACTTGCACTTATTGCAGTCTCACAAAAAGCAAATTTGGCTAAGGAAAAAAAAAGCAGCTACTTGAACAAGTCTATAAATCTGCTGACAAGCGTGATGGTAGTATGGATGTTGAAGTGTGTTACAGCTAGGAGAATACAGATGGTGACATGTTTCCACACTTCTGTCAGCAGCACAAAATGCGATTGATGGTTATTGAAGCATGGCAAGAGGATCTGCAATGGCAATCAGGACTGTCAAAAACTACAGAACCTATCATACTACAAGAAATTGTGCCAGCAGAAGTGAGGAGAACTCGGCATGTTAGAGATGGCCAACATCTGTAGTCTAATTGCCTCTGTAACTCAGTGGGAAAGCGTCAGTCTTGTAAACTGAAAATCTTGAATGTGATTACACACTGCCACAGTATTGTTTCCATAAACCCTATGAGTTCCATCTGTCATGAACTTACAACTTCCCTTCCTTCTTCACCACAAACTCCATGCTCAGTATGAAATATTATCTCATCTTTGATTATCAACATTAGAGGTCCTGTTCTCTTGAAGGACTAACACCTGATTAAAAAGCTTGCTCAGTTTGACTGCTTTTAAATAAACAAAATATTTCTGAATGTGTTGTCCATGTCAGAGGTGTCAATACAAAGGAAAGCCCTTTGATTTTGTATCTCAATCCCTTAACCTTACTTGGAGGATTTATTGGCACAAAAACAGAGCATATTCAGTACCCTGTATGCATTAATCAGATTTCAAAGGATATTCTGAAACAGAAATACACTTCTTGCTTTTTGGCCAGAAGCATCTATGAGAAATTTGCAAATTGAGATAGGTATAATGGTGATATGAATTTTATTGTCATCATCCTAATCTCTTCCAACTCCTAAGGAAGTAAGCGACTACATTTAAACACCTTTGGACTTGAGAACTCTTCTATCTTGGAATTTCTTAAGAACCTCTGTGGTTGTGACTTTGCTTTCGAAACCCTTTGACATCTTTGGTGAACCCGACGTGAAAGCGTCGCAGAAATTTCAGGATGGGAGACACTTCAACCTCTATTTCAGCTTCTTCTTCAATTCCAGCTGCGTCTACTTCACCTCCATCTATGACTGCTGCGTCAAGTACTTCAACGGAGGATCTAAAACAGATTTTGCAGAATATGTCCATGTATATGTAGCTCCAAAATCAGCAAACACAAATGTATATGCAGCAGCAACAACAATTGCATCAACAGCAGTTGTCTCAGCAAAGGCAACTCTATTCGGAGTAGGAGAATGCAACCAGCGCGACTAAGGCTATTGAAGCAGTTGAGAGTGAGAAGAAGCTATTTGACGAGCGTAATGTTTCAGCATATTTGAAGACATATGAGATCAAGATGGGGTTTTTTGGAGTTCCTGCTGGACTTATGAGTAAGTACTTCCTTCGTCTTGTCACACCTGCTTTGAGAACAAAGGTGACTGATTTATTTATTCAAAATACACATTGGCAAGATTTTAAGAAGGCTCTAAAAGAAGAATACTTCCTTGAGGACTTTGGTATGGCTACTCGGCGGTCATTCCGAGAGTGGGTCTACATGCCAAACAAAGTTCTTGCTGCTTCGGAGTTGATTCGAGAATTCGAAGAGAGGTATAGTCAGCTTGATGCCATTGAACAAAGAGCATTGGATGTTGAAAAAGTTGAGCTTTTCTTGCAAGCTGCAGATCTTGCTCAGAAAAGAAGAATTGGGTGAGCTTCTTGAAGATCGCACAAAGCCTATGGGTCTTAAAACTGATTGGCAGGATGCTCAGGATGCAGTCTCGACATTGACCAAGAGGAGGATATGGAAGACTCGCCTACAGAATGGTTCCATGACACCTACACCATCATCAGCTCCTATGCCTACTTCTATCCCTGTTATTTCTTCTCCTCCTCAGCCAGTTTCTTGGCCTATGCCAGTGCCTACTGTTTCTACTCCACCTATTCCTCCTGTTCCACGACCGATGCCTACACCTTCTGCTCCAAAACCATCCGCTCCATCGGTGCCTACTTCTCTTGATGACATAATCAAAGGTATCACAGATTTGACACTTGAGTCAGTCAAAGCGGAGTTGGTGGGTAAGTTGAAGGAGCAGTTTGCTTCGACTGTGCCTACTACTTCTTCTAGTGCTCCTACTGCACCTAGGAGTGCTCCTAGTGCTCCTAGGAGAGATCGGAGATGTATTTGGTGTGATAGTACGGAGCATCAGCATTGCAGGGATTGTGACTCTTTCCAGGATGCAAGGAGGCAAAATTTGGTATATTGGGGGCAAGATGGTAAGATTTGGTTGACTGAGACAGGAGCTCCACTTGCTACCAACTTTGGTAAAGGTGGAATGAAGAAGTTAGTGGAGGACATGGCTGCGCGTACTTCTTATGTGACGGCTAGAGGTGATGCTTCTGCATATGGAGTACAGATTGAGAAGGGAATGGAGACTCAGTCCGCACTATGGACTTATGCTATGGAGACTGCAAACAAGGGAAAAATTCAGCAAACTGTTTTGACTAGCGCAGGCTCTAGCATCAGATCAGAGACAGGATGGGACTCGCCTGTTGACAGGTATTCTATTTATGCTTATTTGGCTAAATCTCATGGTGCAGATGTATTTGTTGAGGAGAAGCGTAAGAGGGATGAAGAAAATCCAAGTGCAGCTAAGAAGACTAGAGGGGGTGAGTTTGTTACTCCACCTACTGCAGGACCGTCTTCACGACCAGGGCCAGATCGACAGATGGAGGATGCTCAAAAGAGAGAAAAGAGGCAAGAGCCTAGAGAGAGAAAGCAGCCAGGATTCAGATTAATGTCCGACATTGAGACATCTACAGATATGAAGAAAATCTTTAATGATAAGATACTTGGCAGTGAGGTGACTTTCACTATTTCTGAGATTTTGGGCATCTCAAAAAGAGAGTTTCAGGATCAGTTTCAGGAGGTCCTGAAGAGGAAAAGACATGCATTGGCTACCACTGATACACAGGGAGTTTTGATTGGAGAGTTGGATGAGGATGATGATGAGGTCATGGTTGATAATGCTTCTATTTTTCCGCAGGTAGAGAAGAGGGTTCAGCCTATGCATTATGCTGAAATTGATGAACCTGTTTTGATACCGCGTAGTCACTTTTCGCGGAGCCATTAGGCTAGGGCAACTACAGAGACGATGGTAAAGGTTGGAGAAAAACAGGTGCCTTATGTTGCATTGGTTGATCATGGTTCAGAGATTAATCTCATTGTTCGTGGAGTTTATGCGAGTAACAGATTGCCTATGGATGTAGAGCATGGGTGGCGTATGAGAGCCGCCAATAACACTGCAGGTGATTTATATGCTGCTTGCCCTAGTGTCAGGGTTTCTATTGGTGATGTAGAGGAGGATTTTCATTTCTTTGTGCAGGATTCATGCTCTTATCCTATAATTCTTGGACAGCCATTCATTACAGAGATGCGCATGGAGACAAAGGTCATGGATGATGGATCTGCTTATGCACGGATTCGCAGTAAGGATGGTATGAGAGCAGTTCAGTTTATGACTGTATGTGTGAATCATGTTAGAAACAGAGATACTCTGAGAGATGCACCCTTGCCCACTGTGAGGGATTCGGGTTTTCATTAGGTACCGCCGTTTCGCGAGACGAGGGTGGTACAAAGGAGAGGAGATTGGAGTTCTCGCCTCCTTGCAGTAGTGTTTTCTCCTCTGGTTATGTTGGGATTTCAACAAACAGTTCGATGAGCTATCAGAAGACTTCTAGATTGTCTAGAGCTACCAGGCACTATATATGCAGGAAGGAGAAAAATTTGAAAAATGCAGGAATTTTGGAGGATGATGAGCACATAGATGGTATGTATGACAGTGTGATTTGTGCAGATACGATGGCAGAGATGGGAGATATGCTGAAAACTGATATGCTGAATTGTCATGGTAATGTATTAGTGCAGTCCCTGGACATGTTTCATGAAATTGCAGATTTTATGTCACAGATTGAGTCAGAGGCTGAGGAAACTCAGCAAAGAGTGTTGAGTGTTGAAGAAATTCAGCAAACAGAGTTTCTAGCTGGTTATGATCAGCTTTCAGAGAGTCAGAGGGCTGAAAATTTTCAGTCAACAGAGTTTACTGCTGAAATATTTCAGCATTCAGAGTTTGGGGCTGTTTCTATGCAGTCCATAGAGCAGAGGGCTAAGAATATTCAGCCATTGGAGTGCAGAATTGCTGATTTACAGCAAGGTTTATGTAATGCAGAAGAGCATAATGAAGCCAGGGTTGACACGAAATACAAAACTGTGGATAAGAAGGTAAAGCCGGTTGCTGTACCGCTTCAACCTGACAGTGATCAGCAAACAGAAAGGGCTGCTAAACAGAAAATTTTGAGGAATCCGGAGCATATTGGTCATAAATTTTCAGCAGAGACACTTGCTGAATTGAAAATAGCAAATGGTGATTTCTTGTTACCCATGGAGAAGCAATGCTTTCAGGAGATGCTTGAGCGTCATGGAAGGGGATTTGCTTTTGTCCCACATGAGATCGGATGTGTGAATCCTGATATTGTTGCTCCTATGGTCATCTTTACTATTCCTCATATTCCATGGAATCTCCGACCTATTCCAGTGCCTAAAGCACACTTGCCAAAGCTGATTGATTTATTGAATGAGAAAATCAGGATGGGAATCCTTGAGCCTTCATCTGCACCATACTCAAACAGGTGGTTTACAGTTCCGAAGAAGAATGATACTCTTCGATTTATTCAGGACATGCAGCCAGTGAACAGGGTTACTATCAGGAATGTTGGTATAGGTCCAGTTGTGGATGAGTTTGCAGAGGCATTTGCTGGACGTGCCATCTATTCTTTGGGTGATTTGTATTCAGGATATGATCAGTTTCAGCTGGCTTTGGAAAGCAGGGACATAACCACCATGAGAACTCCTATTGGGCTTGTGAGGATGTGTACCTTGCCTCAAGGTGCCACTAATTCTGTTGCACATATGATGAATGCCATGCATAAGGTCCTTCGTGATTACATACCTCAACTTACTATGCCTTTCTTGGATGATGTGCCCATTAAGGGGTGTGTAGAAGACGAGAAGAATGAGAGCCTAAATGAGCAGGGATGCAGATACTTTGTGGCTGATCATATTTCAGCATGTGAGAAGATTTTGGCCAGGTTAGAAGAAGTGAACTTGACACTTTCAGGGCAAAAATCTGTTTTTGGAGTGAATGAGGTTGTCATTGTTGGGCATATGTGTGGATATTATGGCAGGAAACCTTCACCTGATAAGGTGACTGCTATAGGCAAGATTGCAGAGTATTGTTCTACCACTTCAGAGGTACGGAGATTCATTGGTGCTTGTGTGTTTTATATGATTTGGATACCTCATTTTGCACACATTGCAGATTGTTTGTACTAGCTGCTTCGAAAGGGGCAGAAATTTTATTGGGATGAGAGCCACACTGAAGCTATGCGGAAATTGAAGAAGTTATTGCAGAATGCTCCTACTCTCAGGAAAGCAGATTATAATTGTGATAGGCCTATTGTATTGACAGTTGACACTAGTCCAATTGGCATAGGTTGGGCTGTGGGTCAAGATGATGCAGATGGAAATAGGTATGCTATTCGGTTTGGGGCGAAAGTCCTAAACGAGAGACAGAGGAGATATCCGCAAATCAAGAGGGAGTTATTGAGGATTGTGACGGCTCTCAAATGTGACAAGGAGTACTTTATTGGAGCTTCAGTTGTGGTAGAGACAGATTGCTTGCCATTGATTGGTATGATCACGAGTTGCTCTACTCCGGATATAGCCATGTTGAGATGGATTGCATACATCAAGTCATTAAATACGGAATTTAAACACATAGCAGGGAAGGATAATCCAGTGGCAGATATGTTGTCTAGAGCCAGATATGATGATGAGGAGACTCTACTTGCAGAAGAGGATGATGCAGAAATTTCAGCCACTATGGTTGATCATGTTTGTCATGTCTATGATATTGTGGCTTTCATAGAAGAACTCTATGTTGGAGATTGGTTGCACATTGGCAGGTACCTTAGTACACTAAGCAAAAGAGATGAATGGACAGATGAAGAGTTCAAGAAGATCAGAAGGAAAGCCTATGGTTATTTTCTCAAGGACGGATTTCTTTGGAAGCATCCGAAGAAAAGAGGCGGATTACCTTTGCGGGTTGTTTGCGATAGAGAGACACAGTTACAGGTGATGAGGGAGTTTCATGAGAGTCCTTGGGCTGGTCATAGAGGAGTATGGGCTACTTATGAGAAAATCAGGGAGAAATATTGGTGGAAAGGCATGTACAGAGATGTTTCTCACTTTGTTGAGACTTGCAGAGACTGCCAGATGTATTCAGTAGTGCGTCATAGAGATGAGCTTCATCCGACCTATCCACTATGCATTCATTATAAGTGGGTAGTTGATTTGGTTACCATGCCTATGGGTCTATGGCAGATGAGGTACATTGTTTTGGCTAGAGAGGATCTTACCAATCATGTTGAGGGCAGATCTTTGAGAACGAAGACCACTAGTGCAGTGTGTAAGTTCTTATCGGAGGAAATTTTCTGTAGGTATGGTTGTGTGGGTAAGATCACTGCGGATCGTGGTGAATTGGATGCAGATGAAGCTAGGGAGTTTTTATCTCAGCTAGGAATAAAATTGGCTCTAACCACAGCATACAATCCAGAGGGAAATGGGAAAAGTGAAAGAGGGCATCCGCCAATAGTGAAAGCATTAGCCAAAGCATGCAGAGGACGGATTGGAGAATGGCCGAGACTTCTACCATTTGCTTTATGGGCTGATCGTACGACTCATAGTGTTACTACAGGATATATGCCTGCAGAGTTGATGTATGGTCAGAAACCTGTTATGCCGATTGAGACTTGTGCTTTGACTTGGTCAGTTTTACCTTGGCAGGAGGATTTGACGAGAGAGGAGCTCTTAGCTCTTCGGATTCGACAACTGGAGAGGAGACCTGAGGATATTCAGCTAGCTATTGACAGGTTGAAAGTTGCTAGACTAAGGAACAAGGACAGGTTTGATAGCAGGCATCGCTTGCGGCCTAGAGCAATAGAAGAGGGAGATTGGGTATTGGTCTTTGATAGCAGCCTTGAAAATCAACATACTGCACTTCGGAAGATGGTGAAAAGATGGTTTGGGCCGTACATAGTTAGACATGTCTTTGATAATGCAACATATGAGCTGACATAATTAGATGGGACAGTGCTTAGAGTGCCAATTGCTGGAAAAAGAATCAAGATTTTCAAGAAAAGAGATGATGAGGATTATGCATTGGAAGAATTTTCGAGAGAAGAGCAACGACAAGAAACTCCAATGGAAAAGACAGATGATATGGCTGGATATCTTGTTGATCTACCGGAAATGCATAACGAAGAGATTGATTTATTTGTGGATCTTGATGATAATGATCATGGGTAAGTTGGCCCATCCGGAGGATGCGCAGGATTAGAGGGGGTGGATGTCGTATTGCTGCGCATTCGAGGTGTGAAACCACCCAAAAGTTGTGCATGAGATTTGTTACTTTGTACATACTTAGTTGTTATGTTTGCTCTTTTATGCTGAAGACTAAGAAGAACAAGGAGTTTTGGGCTTGAGATGCAATCTCATGGCTATACTTATTTCAAGATATGTCGATTATGGGTTTCATGAGGATGTTTCTAACATCTACAACTGGATGTTCTATGTGTGAATGGCAGTAGTATGGGCACAAAACCAATTGATCATGATGAGTCTAGAGAGCTTATCAAAGTGTATCCTAGAAAGATGTGTGAATGTCTTCCGAATCTGAATGGAGAGAGTGTTGTGGAGTGTGATCAAGTTTCTTCCATGCTCACAAAAACATTTTGTGGAGTGTAATTAAATGTAATGTGTTAGTGGGTTTATGGGTTTGGATGTTTCTTCAAGGCCTCTATGGATTCTTGGAGATGTTTTCATGGGCGCTTATCACACGGTTTTCGGTTTCAAAGCTAGCTAAAGGAGAAGTGTTGATGTTAAATATTGGTTCTATGTCTACTGGTGCCCGTGTGCTTGCTGTGAAAACAGATCTTGCTAAGCTGCAGCTTACTTCTCCAGTTTGTACGAGTAAGGGGGGGAAAAAGCATATTTGAAAGGGGAGAAAAGAAAGGGCCGCTTTTGGAAAGGAATTGGGAAAGGGAGGTGCAGAAAACATGGAAGGAGGAGACTAATAAGGGATTTTTCAAAAACTAAAGAGGGAAGAACAGAGTGGTGGGGATAGAAAAAGGAGGTGAAGACTAATCTAGGAGGAAAAAACAGAGTATTCGGGGGCACAGAATTTGGGGAAAAAGTCGAGGAAGGATGCTGAAGGAAATAAAAAAAGGAGGAGGGCTACAGAACAGAGGAGAGACATAGAGGGAAGAATAAGCGATGGGGAATGGAAGGATGACATAGAGAAGGAGGGCGATCTTCTTATCTACTTACTTGCCAGTCTGGAGTTTTGCGAATGTAATGGAGAGAGAAGATGATGCCGATGATTACAAAGGAAGATGACAACGCTAGTGGCAATTGCATTACCCCTTCTTATGTGGTCTTCTCAGACATGGAGCGCCTCATCGGAGAAGCTGAGAGACATGAACACTGTTGTGAGCGCAGGATGAAAACTATTGTGGATCAAAAGGAAAGGAGATAATCAGTGAATAAAGATAACGAAGTGGTAGATGATGACAAAGAGGATTGAGGAGCGATATCGGAACCTGCTAATAAAGAAGCCAAAGTTGATGACAGCAATCTGGAACGACAAGACTGAAGAGGAGAAGATAAAGACTAGGACGACGCAGAAGACAAGAAGACCGTGTAGTAGCTGAAGGAACGGAAAAGCGAGATACATGAGAGTGCGGAATGAAGACTAATGATGAGCTCTGAAGCTGACGACAGTTTGCAAAGCTACAGAGAGGAAAGACGTAGGCGTTGCTGAACTAAGATGGTGCTAAAACTGTAAACGAAGTGAAGTTGATGGAGAAGAAGACAAAAACAAAGCTTGCAGATGCAACAAAGGAGGAGGCAGCCAGGTCAGCCACTGCAGAACGCTCGGGCTGCAAGAATGCATCATAACAAGATTGCTCGAGAATAGAAAAGGATTGCACTACTATCTGAGAAACGGATGGGATGCACATTGAAATCTCCTCCACTTGTACTTGCACTTATTGCAGTCTCACAAAAAGCAAATTTGGCTAAGGAAAAAAAAAGCAGCTACTTGAACAAGTCTATAAATCTGCTGACAAGCCTGATGGTAGTATGGATGTTGAATTGTGTTACAGCCAGGAGAATACAGATGGTGACTTGTTTCCACACTTCTGTCAGCAGCACAAAATGTGATTGATGGTTATTGAAGCATGGCAAGAGGATCTGCAATGGCAATCAGGACTGTCAAAAACTACAGAACCTATCATACTACAAGAAATTGTGCCAGCAAAAGTGAGGAGAACTCGGCATGTTAGAGATGGCCAACATCTGTAGTCTAATTGCCTCTGTAACTCAGTGGGAAAGCGTCAGTCTTGTAAACTGAAAATCCTGAATGTGATTACACACTGCCACAGTATTGTTTCCATAAACCCTATGAGTTCCATCTGTCATGAACTTACAACTTCCCTTCCTTCTTCACCACAAACTCCATGCTCAGTATGAAATATTATCTCATCTTTGATTATCAACATTAGAGGTCCTGTTCTCTTGAAGGACTAACACCTGATTAAAAAGCTTGCTCAGTTTGACTGCTTTTAAATAAACAAAATATTTTTGAATGTGTTGTCCATGTCAGAGGTGTCAATACAAAGGAAAGCCCTTTGATTTTGTATCTCAATCCCTTAACCTTACTTGGAGGATTTATTGGCACAAAAACAGAGCATATTCAGTACCCTGTATGCATTAATCAGATTTCAAAGGATATTCTGAAACAGAAATACACTTCTTGCTTTTTGGCCAAAAGCATCTATGAGAAATTTGCAAATTGAGATAGGTATAATGGTGATATGAATTTTATTGTCATCATCCTAATCTCTTCCAACTCCTAAGGAAGTAAGCGACTACATTTAAACACCTTTGGACTTGAGAACTCTTCTATCTTGGAATTTCTTAAGAACCTCTGTGGTTGTGACTTTGCTTTCGAAACCCTTTGACATCTTTGGTGAACCCGACGTGAAAGCGTCGCAGAAATTTCAGGATGGGAGATACTTCAGCCTCTATTTCAGCTTCTTCTTCAATTCCACCTGCGTCTACTTCAGCTCCATCTATGACTGCTACGTCAAGTACTTCAACGGAGGATCTAAAACAGATTTTGCAGAATATGTCCATGTATATGTAGCTCCAAAATCAGCAAACACAAATGTATATGCAGCAGCAACAACAATTGCATCAACAGCAGTTGTCTCAGCAAAGGCAACTCTATTCGGAGTAGGAGAATGCAACCAGCGCGACTAAGGCTATTGAAGCAGTTGAGAGTGAGAAGAAGCTATTTGACGGGCGTAATGTTTCAGCATATTTGAAGACATATGAGATCAAGATGGGGTTTTTTGGAGTTCCTGCTGGACTTATGAGTAAGTACTTCCTTCGTCTTGTCACACCTGCTTTGAGAACAAAGGTGACTGATTTATTTATTCAAAATACACATTGGCAAGATTTTAAGAAGGCTCTAAAAGAAGAATACTTCCTTGAGGACTTTGGTATGGCTACTCGACGGTCATTCCGAGAGTGGGTCTACATGCCAAACAAAGTTCTTGCTGCTTCGGAGTTGATTCGAGAATTCGAAGAGAGGTATAGTCAGCTTGATGCCATTGAACAAAGAGCATTGGATGTTGAAAAAGTTGAGCTTTTCTTGCAAGCTGCAGATCCTGCTCAGAAAAGAAGAATTGGGTGAGCTTCTTGAAGATCGCACAAAGCCTATGGGTCTTAAAACTGATTGGCAGGATGCTCAGGATGCAGTCTCGACATTGACCAAGAGGAGGATATGGAAGACTCGCCTACAGAATGGTTCCATGACACCTACACCATCATCAGCTCCTATGCCTACTTCTATCCCTGTTATTTCTTCTCCTCCTCAGCCAGTTTCTTGGCCTATGCCAGTGCCTACTGTTTCTACTCCACCTATTCCTCCTGTTCCACGACCGATGCCTACACCTTCTGCTCCAAAACCATCCGCTCCATCGGTGCCTACTTCTCTTGATGACATAATCAAAGGTATCACAGATTTGACACTTGAGTCAGTCAAAGCGGAGTTGGTGGGTAAGTTGAAGGAGCAGTTTGCTTCGACTGTGCCTACTACTTCTTCTAGTGCTCCTACTGCACCTAGGAGTGCTCCTAGTGCTCCTAGGAGAGATCGGAGATGTATTTGGTGTGATAGTACGGAGCATCAGCATTGCAGGGATTGTGACTCTTTCCAGGATGCAAGGAGGCAAAATTTGGTATATTGGGGGCAAGATGGTAAGATTTGGTTGACTGAGACAGGAGCTCCACTTGCTACCAACTTTGGTAAAGGTGGAATGAAGAAGTTAGTGGAGGACATGGCTGCGCGTACTTCTTATGTGACGGCTAGAGGTGATGCTTCTGCATATGGAGTACAGATTGAGAAGGGAACGGAGACTCAGTCCGCACTATGGACTTATGCTATGGAGACTGCAAACAAGGGAAAAATTCAGCAAACTGTTTTGACTAGCGCGGGCTCTAGCATCAGATCAGAGACAGGATGGGACTCGCCTGTTGACAGGTATTCTATTTATGCTTATTTGGCTAAATCTCATGGTGCAGATGTATTTGTTGAGGAGAAGCGTAAGAGGGATGAAGAAAATCCAAGTGCAGCTAAGAAGACTAGAGGGGGTGAGTTTGTTACTCCACCTACTGCAGGACCGTCTTCACGACCAGGGCCAGATCGACAGATGGAGGATGCTCAAAAGAGAGAAAAGAGGCAAGAGCCTAGAGAGAGAAAGCAGCCAGGATTCAGATTAATGTCCGACATTGAGACATCTACAGATATGAAGAAAATCTTTAATGATAAGATACTTGGCAGTGAGGTGACTTTCACTATTTCTGAGATTTTGGGCATCTCAAAAAGAGAGTTTCAGGATCAGTTTCAGGAGGTCCTGAAGAGGAAAAGACATGCATTGGCTACCACTGATACACAGGGAGTTTTGATTGGAGAGTTGGATGAGGATGATGATGAGGTCATGGTTGATAATGCTTCTATTTTTCCGCAGGTAGAGAAGAGGGTTCAGCCTATGCATTATGCTGAAATTGATGAACCTGTTTTGATACCGCGTAGTCACTTTTCGCGGAGCCATTAGGCTAGGGCAACTACAGAGACGATGGTAAAGGTTGGAGAAAAACAGGTGCCTTATGTTGCATTGGTTGATCATGGTTCAGAGATTAATCTCATTGTTCGTGGAGTTTATGCGAGTAACAGATGGCCTATGGATGTAGAGCATGGGTGGCGTATGAGAGCCGCCAATAACACTGCAGGTGATTTATATGCTGCTTGCCCTAGTGTCAGGGTTTCTATTGGTGATGTAGAGGAGGATTTTCATTTCTTTGTGCAGGATTCATGCTCTTATCCTATAATTCTTGGACAGCCATTCATTACAGAGATGCGCATGGAGACAAAGGTCATGGATGATGGATCTGCTTATGCACGGATTCGCAGTAAGGATGGTATGAGAGCAGTTCAGTTTATGACTGTATGTGTGAATCATGTTAGAAACAGAGATACTCTGAGAGATGCACCCTTGCCCACTGTGAGGGATTCGGGTTTTCATTAGGTACCGCCGTTTCGCGAGACGAGGGTGGTACAGAGGAGAGGAGATTGGAGTTCTCGCCTCCTTGCAGCAGTGTTTTCTCCTCTGGTTATGTTGGGATTTCAACAAATAGTTCGATGAGCTATCAGAAGACTTCTAGATTGTCTAGAGCTACCAGGCAGTATATATGCAGGAAGGAGAAAAATTTGAAAAATGCAGGAATTTTGGAGGATGATGAGCACATAGATGGTATGTATGACAGTGTGATTTGTGCAGATACGATGGCAGAGATGGGAGATATGCTGAAAACTGATATGCTGAATTGTCATGGCAATGTATTAGTGCAGTCCCTGGACATGTTTCATGAAATTGCAGATTTTATGTCACAGATTGAGTCAGAGGCTGAGGAAACTCAGCAAAGAGTGTTGAGTGCTGAAGAAATTCAGCAAACAGAGTTTCTAGCTGGTTATGATCAGCTTTCAGAGAGTCAGAGGGCTGAAAATTTTCAGTCAACAGAGTTTACTGCTGAAATATTTCAGCATTCAGAGTTTGGGGCTGTTTCTATGCAGTCCATAGAGCAGAGGGCTGAGAATATTCAGCCATTGGAGTGCAGAATTGCTGATTTACAGCAAGGTTTATGTAATGCAGAAGATCATAATGAAGCTAGGGTTGACACGAAATACAAAACTGTGGATAAGAAGGTAAAGCCGGTTGCTGTACCGCTTCCACCTGACAGTGATCAGCAAACAGAAAGGGCTGCTAAACAGAAAATTTTAAGGAATCCGGAGCATATTGGTCATAAATTTTCAGTAGAGACACTTGCTGAATTGAAAATAGGAAATGGTGATTTCTTGTTACCCATGGAGAAGCAATGCTTTCAGGAGATGCTTGAGCGTCATGGAAGGGGATTTGCTTTTGTCCCACATGAGATCGGATGTGTGAATCCTGATATTGTTGCTCCTATGGTCATCTTTACTATTCCTCATATTCCATGGAATCTCCGACCTATTCCAGTGCCTAAAGCACACTTGCCAAAGCTGATTGATTTATTGAATGAGAAAATCAGGATGGGAATCCTTGAGCCTTCATCTGCACCATACTCAAACAGGTGGTTTACAGTTCCGAAGAAGAATGGTACTCTTCGATTTATTCAGGACATGCAGCCAGTGAACAGGGTTACTATCAGGAATGTTGGTATAGGTCCAGTTGTGGATGAGTTTGCAGAGGCATTTGCTGGACGTGCCATCTATTCTTTGGGTGATTTGTATTCAGGATATGATCAGTTTCAGCTGGCTTTGGAAAGCAGGGACATAACCACCATGAGAACTCCTATTGGGCTTGTGAGGATGTGTACCTTGCCTCAAGGTGCCACTAATTCTGTTGCACATATGATGAATGCCATGCATAAGGTCCTTCGTGATTACATACCTCAGCTTACTATGCCTTTCTTGGATGATGTGCCCATTAAGGGGTGTGCAGAAGACGAGAAGAATGAGAGCCTAAATGAGCAGGGATGCAGATACTTTGTGGCTGATCATATTTCAGCATGTGAGAAGATTTTGGCCAGGTTAGAAGAAGTGAACTTGACACTTTCAGGGCAAAAATCTGTTTTTGGAGTGAATGAGGTTGTCATTGTTGGGCATATGTGTGGATATTATGGCAGGAAACCTTCACGTGATAAGGTGAATGCTATAGGCAAGATTGCAGAGTATTGTTCTACCACTTCAGAGGTACGGAGATTCATTGGTGCTTGTGTGTTTTATATGATTTGGATACCTCATTTTGCACACATTGCAGATTGTTTGTACTAGCTGCTTCGAAAGGGGCAGAAATTTTATTGGGATGAGAGCCACACTAAAGTTATGCGGAAATTGAAGAAGTTATTGCAGAATGCTCCTACTCTCAGGAAAGCGGATTATAATTGTGATAGGCCTATTGTATTGACAGTTGACACTAGTCCAATTGGCATAGGTTGGGCTGTGGGTCAAGATGATGCAGATGGAAATAGGTATGCTATTCGGTTTGGGGCGAAAGTCCTAAACGAGAGACAGAGGAGATATCCGCAAATCAAGAGGGAGTTATTGAGGATTGTGACGGCTCTCAAATGTGACAAGGAGTACTTTATTGGAGCTTCAGTTGTGGTAGAGACAGATTGCTTGCCATTGATTGGTATGATCACGAGTTGCTCTACTCCGGATATAGCCATGTTGAGATGGATTGCATACATCAAGTCATTAAATACGGAATTTAAACACATAGCAGGGAAGGATAATCCAGTGGCAGATATGTTGTCTAGAGCCAGATATGATGATGAGGAGACTCTACTTGCAGAAGAGGATGATGCAGAAATTTCAGCCACTATGGTTGATCATGTTTGTCATGTCTATGATATTGTGGCTTTCATAGAAGAACTCTATGTTGGAGATTGGTTGCAGATTGGCAGGTACCTTAGTACACTAAGCAAAAGAGATGAATGGACAGATGAAGAGTTCAAGAAGATCAGAAGGAAAGCCTATGGTTATTTTCTCAAGGACGGATTTCTTTGGAAGCATCCGAAGAAAAGAGGCGGATTACCTTTGCGGGTTGTTTGCGATAGAGAGACACAGTTACAGGTGATGAGGGAGTTTCATGAGAGTCCTTGGGCTGGTCATAGAGGAGTATGGGCTACTTATGAGAAAATCAGGGAGAAATATTGGTGGAAAGGCATGTACAGAGATGTTTCTCACTTTGTTGAGACTTGCAGAGACTGCCAGATGTATTCAGTAGTGCGTCATAGAGATGAGCTTCATCCGACCTATCCACTATGCATTCATTATAAGTGGGTAGTTGATTTGGTTACCATGCCTATGGGTCTATGGCAGATGAGGTACATTGTTTTGGCTAGAGAGGATCTTACCAATCATGTTGAGGGCAGATCTTTGAGAACGAAGACCACTAGTGCAGTGTGTAAGTTCTTATTGGAGGAAATTTTCTGTAGGTATGGTTGTGTGGGTAAGATCACTGCGGATCGTGGTGAATTGGATGCAGATGAAGCTAGGGAGTTTTTATCTCAGCTAGGAATAAAATTGGCTCTAACCACAGCATACAATCCAGAGGGAAATGGGAAAAGTGAAAGAGGGCATACGCCAATAGTGAAAGCATTAGCCAAAGCATGCAGAGGACGGATTGGAGAATGGCCGAGACTTCTACCATTTGCTTTATGGGCTGATCGTACGACTCATAGTGTTACTACAGGATATATGCCTGCAGAGTTGATGTATGGTCAGAAACCTGTTATGCCGATTGAGACTTGTGCTTTGACTTGGTCAGTTTTACCTTGGCAGGAGGATTTGACGAGAGAGGAGCTCTTAGCTCTTCGGATTCGACAACTGGAGAGGAGACCTGAGGATATTCAGCTAGCTATTGACAGGTTGAAAGTTGCTAGACTAAGGAACAAGGACAGGTTTGATAGCAGGCATCGCTTGCCGCCTAGAGCAATAGAAGAGGGAGATTGGGTATTGGTCTTTGATAGCAGCCTTGAAAATCAACATACTGCACTTCGGAAGATGGTGAAAAGATGGTTTGGGCCGTACATAGTTAGACATGTCTTTGATAATGCAACATATGAGCTGACATAATTAGATGGGACAGTGCTTAGAGTGCCAATTGCTGGAAAAAGAATCAAGATTTTCAAGAAAAGAGATGATGAGGATTATGCATTGGAAGAATTTTCGAGAGAAGAGCAACGACAAGAAACTCCAATGGAAAAGATAGATGATATGGCTGGATATCTTGTTGATCTACCGGAAATGCATAACGAAGAGATTGATTTATTTGTGGATCTTGATGATAATGATCATGGGTAAGTTGGCCCATCCGGAGGATGCGCAGGATTAGAGGGGGTGGATGTCGTATTGCTGCGCATTCGAGGTGTGAAACCACCCAAAAGTTGTGCATGAGATTTGTTACTTTGTACATACTTAGTTGTTATGTTTGCTCTTTTATGCTGAAGACTAAGAAGAACAAGGAGTTTTGGGCTTGAGATGCAATCTCATGGCTATACTTATTTCAAGATATGTCGATTATGGGTTTTGTGAGGATGTTTCTAACATCTACAACTGGATGTTCTATGTGTGAATGGCAGTAGTATGGGCACAAAACCAATTGATCATGATGAGTCTAGAGAGCTTATCAAAGTGTATCCTAGAAAGATGTGTGAATGTCTTCCGAATCTGAATGGAGAGAGTGTTGTGGAGTGTGATCAAGTTTCTTCCATGCTCACAAAAACATTTTGTGGAGTGTAATTAAATGTAATGTGTTAGTGGGTTTATGGGTTTGGATGTTTCTTCAAGGCCTCTATGGATTCTTGGAGATGTTTTCATGGGCGCTTATCACACGGTTTTCGGTTTCAAAGCTAGCTAAAGGAGAAGTGTTGATGTTAAATATTGGTTCTATGTCTACTGGTGCCCGTGTGCTTGCTGTGAAAACAGATCTTGCTAAGCTGCAGCTTACTTCTCCACTTTGTACGAGTAAGGGGGGGAAAAAGCATATTTGAAAGGGGAGAAAAGAAAGGGCCGCTTTTGGAAAGGAATTGGGAAAGGGAGGTGCAGAAAACATGGAAGGAGGAGACTAATAAGGGATTTTTCAAAAACTAAAGAGGGAAGAACAGAGTGGTGGGGACAGAAAAAGGAGGGGAAGACTAATCTAGGAGGAAAAAACATAGTATTCGGGGGCGCAGAATTTGGGGAAAAAGTCGAGGAAGGACGCTGAAGGAAATAAAAAAAGGAGGAGGGCTACAGAACAGAGGAGAGACATAGAGGGAAGAATAAGCGATGGGGAATGGAAGGATGACATAGAGAAGGAGGGCGATCTTCTTATCTACTTACTTGCCAGTCTGGAGTTTTGCGAATGTAATGGAGAGAGAAGATGATGCCGATGATTACAAAGGAAGATGACAACGCTAGTGGCAATTGCATTACCCCTTCTTATGTGGTCTTCTCAGACATGGAGCGCCTCATCGGAGAAGCTGAGAGACATGAACACTGTTGTGAGCGCAGGATGAAAACTATTGTGGATCAAAAGGAAAGGAGATAATCAGCGAATAAAGATAACGAAGTGGTAGATGATGACAAAGAGGATTGAGGAGCGATATCGGAACCTGCTAATAAAGAAGCCAAAGTTGATGATAGCAATCTGGAACGACAAGACTGAAGAGGAGAAGATAAAGACTAGGACGACGCAGAAGACAAGAAGACCGTGTAGTAGCTGAAGGAACGGAAAAGCGAGATACATGAGAGTGCGGAATGAAGACTAACGATGAGCTCTGAAGCTGACGACAGTTTGCAAAGCTACAGAGAGGAAAGACGTAGGCGTTGCTGAACTAAGATGGTGCTAAAACTGTAAACGAAGTGAAGTTGATGGAGAAGAAGACAAAAACAAAGCTTGCAGATGCAACGAAGGAGGAGGCAGCCAGGTCAGCCACTGCAGAACGCTCGGGCTGCAAGAATGCATCATAACAAGATTGCTCGAGAACAGAAAAGGATTGCACTACTATCTGAGAAACGGATGGGATGCACATTGAAATCTCCTCCACTTGTACTTGCACTTATTGCAGTCTCACAAAAAGCAAATTTGGCTAAGGAAAAAAAAAGCAGCTACTTGAACAAGTCTATAAATCTGCTGACAAGCCTGATGGTAGTATGGATGTTGAAGTGTGTTACAGCCAGGAGAATACAGATGGTGACATGTTTCCACACTTCTGTCAGCAGCACAAAATGCGATTGATGGTTATTGAAGCATGGCAAGAGGATCTGCAATGGCAATCAGGACTGTCAAAAACTACAGAACCTATCATACTACAAGAAATTGTGCCAGCAGAAGTGAGGAGAACTCGGCATGTTAGAGATGGCCAACATCTGTAGTCTAATTGCCTCTGTAACTCAGTGGGAAAGCGTCAGTCTTGTAAACTGAAAATCCTGAATGTGATTACACACTGCCACAGTATTGTTTCCATAAACCCTATGAGTTCCATCTGTCATGAACTTACAACTTCACTTCCTTCTTCACCACAAACTCCATGCTCAGTATGAAATATTATCTCATCTTTGATTATCAACATTAGAGGTCCTGTTCTCTTGAAGGACTAACACCTGATTAAAAAGCTTGCTCAGTTTGACTGCTTTTAAATAAACAAAATATTTCTGAATGTGTTGTCCATGTCAGAGGTGTCAATACAAAGGAAAGCCCTTTGATTTTGTATCTCAATCCCTTAACCTTACTTGGAGGATTTATTGGCACAAAAACAGAGCATATTCAGTACCCTGTATGCATTAATCAGATTTCAAAGGATATTCTGAAACAGAAATACACTTCTTGCTTTTTGGCCAGAAGCATCTATGAGAAATTTGCAAATTGAGATAGGTATAATGGTGATATGAATTTTATTGTCATCATCCTAATCTCTTCCAACTCCTAAGGAAGTAAGCGACTACATTTAAACACCTTTGGACTTGAGAACTCTTCTATCTTGGAATTTCTTAAGAACCTCTGTGGTTGTGACTTTGCTTTCGAAACCCTTTGACAGCGCGTCTGTGTTTACTGTTTCCATTCCCTTCACTCATCGTTGTATGCTGAAGTAAGAGAAATCTTTGTACCCAACCTCAAGAAGAATTCCCTAACTTCTTTTGCATCCAACTCTCCTCAATCTACAATTATCTTTCTAGCACAACCATAGCGACAAATAACATCTTCCAAAAGAAATTTATATACTGCACTTTTAGCATTTGTTCTCAAAGCCTGACCTTCCACTTGATTTGTTAAATTTTCCCTAGCAAATACAATGTATCACATTTGCTAAAGTTCCATAGGCATAGTTACCAAGTTTACCACCCATTTGTAATGCATGGCTAATGGATAGGTAGGATGTAGATCATCACGATTTCACACATTGGAATACTTTTGGTAAGTAGCAGAGGTCTCTACAAACTACATCACATCTTTATACATACATTTTCACCAATATCTTTCTTTGATATTCGTAAAAGTGGTCCACACACCTCAATGACCAACCCATAGACTCTCATGAAACTCTTTGAAAATTTGTTGTTAAGTCTCTGTATCACATATTACCCTTCGTGGAGTCCTATTTCTTTGCTTTGGATGCTTCCATAGATGGCCATTTATCAAGAAATACCCATATGCTTTTCTTCAAATTCTATTGAACTCGTGATTAGTCCATCCCTCCTGCTTAGTTCAAGTGCTCAAGTAGCAACCAATAAGCAACTACTCACCATCATACATGTCTTTTGAAAATGATTCAAGAGAAGATGTGCAACAACAATGATCTTGTTGAACATAAGAACTGGAGTAAAAATTTATACCGACATAATCTCCTTCAACAACCATGTCTTCTTTATCCTCATACATGGCTCTCGATAACAGATCTACAATTGGATTATCTTTACCTCCAATATGGTGAAAATTTGGGTTCAAGGACTTGATGTAAGCAATCCATTGCAACATAGCAATATTTGGAGTTGAGCAACTAGTGATCATCCCATGCAAAGGTACACATTAATCTATCTTAAAAACCATTGATGCACCAATAAAGTATTCTTTATCAAACTTCAATGCAATGACCACTCCCCATAATTCCCTCTTAACTTGTGGATACTTTTGTTGTTTAGGACTTAAGACTTTGGCTCCAAACCGCACAGCATATATGTTTTTCTCTACATCATCTTGTCTATTAGCTCACCCAATTCCTGTTGGACTAGTATCCACTATAACAATGATAGGCATTCCATACTTATAATTTACTTTCCTTTGTGTGGGTGCAGATAACAACATATTTTTCAATTTCTTCATTACCTTTGTATATGATTCATGCTAGTGAAACTTTTGACATTTCCTCAACAATTGATAGAGTGCATCTACTATATGTGCAAAGTGTGGAATCCAAATAAGATAGAAAACACATTCACCCAAGAATTGTCTCACCTTAGTTATGGAAGTACACGTCTCCTTCATCTTTTGAATGGCCTCAACCTTTATTGGAGAACGCCTTCAACCATAAGGCCCACACATATATCCCACAATAAAAACTTCCTTGACTCTAGACTTTGACCCAAAAAGAGTAAGATTCACCTCTTCTAACTTGGAAAGATCTTCTCACAATTAGAAACATGATTTGCAACAAACTTGTGACACCCCCTCGAATCCACTATCTCATCCTTGACACGTTCTTCACACCCTTTTATAGGCACATCATCAAGAAAAGGCATAGTAACTTTTGGGATGAATTCATGAAGGACTTTGTTCATCCCATTCATCATATGTGTAATCAAGTTGGTTTCTCCCTAAGGTAAGGTACACATCCTTACTAAACCCAGAGGTGTCCTCATAGTTGTTAAATCCCTGCTAACCACATCCAATTGAAATTGATAATATCTTGAGTAGAGATCTCCCATAAAATAAATCACTCTTCTTGCAAAAGTTTCTACAAAGTGTTCCACAATTGGACATGTACCGACATTCCTGATAGTCACTTTGTTCATCGGTTTCATATCCTGTATAAACCCTAAAGCTTCATTCTTCTTTGGTATGATGAACCACTTGTTTGAATATGGAACACAACATCAAGCTTCTACACTATTCTGTTTGACCCTCCACTCACCTCTCACAAGAAAAATTGTACTTTGTTCCACCCACCGAGAATCTCATACTCACTAAAAAATAATGGTACTCATGATGTGGACCGAAAAGACAACCCATCTCAAAATTGGTGGTGTCCTTCCCGACTCTCAAACTCACCCAACCACATTTCCCACTCAACCAAAGATTCCTAACTCAATTATGAACATCGCAACTCTCGTGCATGTAAGAAACAGTGCATACACAATGAAAGGTGCTCTCTCAAGTGCATGTGCCACTAAGATTTACTACGTATAGCTACAGCGGGCATCATGCCATGCTACTGCTCAACGATGGTTCAAATCGTGGATCAACCCAACCCATGGCATCGAAGTATTTGATAAAATCAAGAGACAACCCTTAAGTGCACTCTAGTCGACAAGTGCAAGGTAAATTGCTCGTGAATCCATAATGCTTATGATGTGCAAAAGTATTAACAAAAAATTATACTTGTTTCACAATGTTGGGTAGCTACCAAGAAACTCTAGCTCCAACTTGTCTAAAAAACTCCAATCTCGACCAATACTATCAAGTTTCCACACTTAAAAATCCAAAAAAATTGACAAGAATAATTCCTAAGCTAGACAAACACCAAAAATTCAAATACAAAACAACCAATCAAATGATCACACAAACAACTATACATAAAAAATCCTACCAACCTATAGTTTTTCTAGGGGTTTTCACTTTTCCTAGGTTTTTGATTGACATATTTAGCCCTTGTCCTAGTTTGCAAGCATTCATATGCACATCATTTACTTTCATAAAATGATGCAATATTTATCAATCAATCAAAAATTGGGTCTAATGATCTATGCAGAAGCTTCTCAAACTCAAAACCCAAGACAATCAATGACACATTTCTCTCAAGCAATTTCTCTATAGACAAGCAAAACCTATCCATGAAATTCTCATCAAATTGACCAAAGTTTTTTTATCTAAAAGTTTTGAAACAATCCTCACAATTAAAAGAAAACACATCATCCTTCAAAATCTTCAAATCCCACCTATCCAGTCTAGGAGAAAACATGTTACTTCTAGAGTTTCTAAACAAAGTTTTGACCATTTCTTTGTTGCCAACTGTAACTTATCCACAGATTTATTTACAAAATCATGAACTACTTCTCCAATAAGTTCTATGCAAGGATCTCCCACCTCAATATCCAAATCAAGCACAACATCAAAAGGAGTCAAGTGCAGATGGACAACACCACAATAACCAAATACATCAACACACAGGAACATTCCAAGACACCCAACCACACTCCTTAACTCATCAATAATACATAAATCCATCAAGTCTTTCATACATAAAGAGTGGTAAATACCTTCCATAGTATCCTTTCAAATAACCTCACTGGAAAATTCACAAGAAATTAAAGAAGCTTCCATATCTACAACCTCACATAACAACATCACAATGTAACACATTCAGGTGAATAACCTCAACCAAATACTCCACTCCCAAATCCACAATTACCATCTCACAATCACCTTCCATCTCCTTTTCCCTATGTTTAAATATCTCCCCCCTCAATGCTCCAATTCTTTTCAAAGCCTCACTCAAAGTTTCTCTCACATTCTCATTAGTATTACTCTCAAGTTCCTCAAAATTGCAATCAAAATTATCACAACCATCATCAAAAGATTTAGGAGAACTAAAAGAAATCAAAGAACTATTAAATGAAGTTTTATCTTCTTCATTGTTGCCTAAATCAAACATACAATCATTCACACAACTATCAAGAAGCATGAAGTCAAGTCTACTCAAAACAACATCAACAACTTCACAAACAAAAGCCTCTCGAGAGCTACTCAACTCCTTTATCAACCATTTCACAACACTCACCAGAGTCAAAAACAACATCACCACTAGAAGAAGGGTACTCAAAATCCATAACCTCAATATTCTCTTGATCACCACCTACATTCACACACTCAGTACCATATTCAACCACATCAACTTCATCAACCTTATTAGGCAACAATTGAGAAACCTCAACTTCATCAATAAACCTTATAATTTCTAATCCCTCACCCTCAAAATCTTCTAAAAACTCAAAAAATCCCCCTCAATACTCTCTTCATCTCTCAAACAGTTAGATCCATCTATGTCCTCATTACTATCAAGGCACATAAACTCACTCTCAAAGTTGACATTGCTCTCTTCAACACTCTCAAGGCTATCAAAACTATCATCACTCCTTTTTTCATTAGAAATATCAATAATTTCTTGACTCTCATCCTCTTCCAATGAACGTGAAGAATATTGGCTCTTAAACCAATCGAACTTCTCCCTATCTTCTCGAAGACTCGATCCCATTTCTAGCCCATCTATATCTATCAAAAACTCACCTTTATAGCCCTCAAGCTTTAAAGTAATGTAAGTAGATCCTTCCTTTTTAGATAAGTCACTAATCAGTTAATTAGAATTATCCATGATCAATGGGTAGGAGCTCACACTCCTAGAAATGTCTTCAATATACTTGGGGCTTTCTCACCTTCTAGCAATGTCAAACTCCATCATTCCCATAACCTTTCAAACTCCCGAGCAAAGTCATCAACACATTGATCCTCCTTTTGCACAAAAGTTTCTATTTTTGGCCAAATCTCACTTTGCCTTTCTTGTTTTCTATACCTAGATAGAAAGGCAGTTCTAATGGTTTCATAGTCTAATTTTTGTCTACCAATTTCATGCTTCTCCTTGCAATTGATACCTAAGAATCTAGAGTTTATCTTTTAGGTCCACCACTCTTTGGATCAAACAACATAGCTCATTTTTTTGTAAAATTCTTTTAGGATCATTAGTCTAATTACCATAGAACTCAAGAAAATATTGAGTGATTTTAACCAATTAATAATCATAATAAATTAGAACTAGGTCACATTCAAATAAAAAAACCAAGGCAAAGTAACTTTTCCACACTCCTTAGTACCTGCACAAAAAAAGAGATGTGTAGCGAGTGGTGATCTTGAAGACTAGCCTCTCTCACAACCCAAAAATTGGACATTGTCGGAGGGGTTTTAGTCAAAAGGTCATATCCACTGGGTATCAGCCAGAGAAGAAAGTAGAGAATAGGAGATAGGAAAAGATATAAGATGTATACAAGATAAAGACAAAGAGTAATGAATCAAAGCACTATGTATTGATAGAACCTGAGAAGATGAACAAATTCCCTTTTGGGACTACTTAGAAGCAATATCCAAGCATTAGATCTCTTAGAGCTCTGTGGTAGATGAAAAACATGTATCAAACACTAGCTTCTTCTTTGCTGCTTAGATCGCAAATTTCATGGTTTTGTTGGCTCTAAAAGGGGGTAAAACACCAGGACACTTGATCAGAAATCTCTTAGATCACTCTTTCCTTTTCTCCCAATTCGTAGTGTTGTTTGTTGCCTATAAATTGCGATCACATGCTGCATAGATTTTGCTAGTCCTTATTTTTCCATGAGCTTTCCCAAAACTAACTAAAAGAAACTTGCTTTTTGCATGTCACCCTATTCTAGAATTTTTCTATAGCTTTTTAGGATATTTATAAGGAATAAGATCCAAAATATCAAAAATAGGTTAAACTTGTCCAAAAATCTAGTATTTCTGAACCATCCATACTATAGATACCAACACTAATGACTAATATGGCATTGACTCTCTAGATCAATAAGAAAGTCGGATGACAATGCACTCTAGAGTTTTTCACATTGTGTCCGCATAGCGGCAAGACATCCACCTCCTCTGAATCTGCACATCCTCCAGTATGTGCCAAAGACCCCAACTAGTAATCATACCCAATACTGGCAAACAATCAGTCTCAATGACTACACGAGCACCCATAAAATACTCCTTATCACATTTAAGTGTTGTCACAATTCCCCATAATTCTCTATTTACCTGTGGATGCCTTCTCTATTGTTCAATCAATACTTTAGCACCAAATCAAATTGCATATCTTTGCCTTTCCTCATCATCTTGCTAAATTGCCCATCTAGTCCCGATTGGGCTCGTATATCAACAGTAATAATGATAGGCTTTCCATGTGAATAATCAAAATTTCTCAATGTAGGAGCAAATGTCAAGAGTTCCTTCATCTCTTCATTGCTTTCTGATGCTTCGTTTCCCAGTGAAACCTCTTATCATTCCTCAAGAGTTGATATAGAGCATCAGCTACATGTGCAAAGTGAGGGATCCATATCAAATAGAACATGCATGCACCCAAGAATCTACGCACCTCAGATACATTCGTGCATACATCTTACATTCTATCAATCCCATCTAATTTTGTTGGTGATGGTCTTTGCCCATAGATCCCACACATATGCCCAACAATCAAAACCACTTTGACTCCAAAGACTAACTTTTGTCCACAAAGAGTTAAATGCACCTCTTCTAGACATGTCAAAATCATTTCACAATCAACAATATGGTCTGCAAAAAACTGTCTGCACCCATGAGTATCCATCTCTTCATTCTTTTCATCCACTACACAGCCTTTAATTGGAATGTCATCCAAGAAGGGCATTGTCAATTGTGGTATAAAATCCATGAGTACCCTGTTCATAGCATTTGTCATGTGTGCCATTGAGTTTGTTGCACCTTGTAGGAGAGTACACATCCGTACTAATCCCAAGGGAGTCTTCATGGTTGTGATATCCCTGCTCTCAAGTGCAAGTTGAAATTGATTATACTCCAAGTAAAGATAACCCAAAGATAAGATCGCTCTACCCGCAAAAGCCTCTACAATCTGCACCCACATTTCTTATGGTCACTTTATTGACTAGTTGCATTTCTTGAATAAATCTCAAAGCCCCATTCTTTTTGGGCACAATAAACCAACAAGTTGAGTATGGTGCTGAAGAGGGCTCCAAGATCTTCATGCAAATCTTTTCATTTAGCAAGTCCATTAGCTTTGACAAGTAAGCTTTAGGCACTGGAATAGGCCTCAAGTTCCATGGTAGATGTGGCATAGAGTAAATATTGCCATAGGAGAGACAACATTCGGATCTACACAACATCTTTCAATTCGCTAAAATGCAAATGCTTTTCCATGCCAAGCCAATATCTACATAAAATAGTCTCTTTCAGTAGGCAAAAGAAAATCCTCTGCACCAACTTTCAATTCCTATAATGTTTCAACTGTAAACTAATGACATATATCTTTAGGATTCCGTAAGCTTGGTCGCCTTGGTACATTTTCATGTAGACCCTCACTTTCTGGTGGAAGTGGAAAAGCGACTGGTTTACATTTCTATCAATCATCTTATACTTTGTCTCCACAATTGCTTCAGCCCATTGTAATCCTTCCTGCTAAGCAAACAATGCTATAACATCATACATGTCCAAAGAACATACTAATGACAACACTCTATTTTTAGTCTCATTCTTTACATGTATAGTTGTTGAAATTTCAGCCATAGTTTCATTAGT
Source organism: Lygodium microphyllum (assembly GCF_053477565.2). Classification (NCBI taxonomy): domain Eukaryota; kingdom Viridiplantae; phylum Streptophyta; class Polypodiopsida; order Schizaeales; family Lygodiaceae; genus Lygodium; species Lygodium microphyllum. The sequence continues at coordinate 31,743,005 of NC_141143.1, read as the reverse complement.
ATTCAACCCATAAAAGATTCCTATAATGCCTTCATTTTCAGCTAACAACCCTAGTGCTCTTAGTTCCTTAGTAGCCCATTTCATAGATATGTATTCAGCCTTACACATAGCTTCCATAGGATTAAATCAACATGAATTGTTTGTTGTAAACTAAGAATAACCAATAGTAAAGACATGCTTCATTCCATCAAGAGGCAAGTACATCCTCTAAATATCACTAATCTAGCCCTAGTATTACAGTAATGCTTAGTTAAAATCTAGGTTCTAATCCCTTGCATTTGGAGGCAAAGGAGACTCTTGAAGCCTATCCGCAATTCCTAGGATGATTAATACAAACGGTAAGAAATTGGACTACTTTCCTCCCATCCTTGCTTCTAACTCTTGCATGGGCAAAATCATCATCAAACACCTTTGTTTCCATATGCACTTATGTAATATAGGGTTGTCACAAAATCACTGCATATGAGGAATTATCTTGAACAAAGAAGTGTTTCTCTTCTTATATATTACCAATCATCACTTTTACATTAGGACATGTAGCATGGAGTTCCCCCAAAGAATTATTTGTAGCCCTCATATGCCAACCATGATCAGTGTCCACAGGCCATGCACAATTCTCATACAATCCATGCTCAATGACATTAATCGTAGACCCATGGTCAAGCAAAGCAACACAAAGAGTTTTACACTCCCCTATTTTCACTACCATTTCATTGGTAGCCCTGGCCTAGTGATTTCTTATGTAATGGCTTTGAGAAATAAATCTTGGAGTCTCTTCCCCATATTGTTGCATCTACCTTACTCCACCATGCATATTGCTATAAGACAATGCATTTACAACCACTTTCTTCTCTTTTCCACATACTGTCCCCACTAATTAGTAGCATCCTGCATAGATAAACCAATACTTACATCATGCTCATATTCAACACGAATACCCAACAAACTAGTTTCCTCTTCAAATTACAGCAATGCACTAGTGCTATCACCAAGAAATTGATGCTTCCTCTTAATTATGTCAATGATTCATTTGAAATTCTCACTTGGAAATGCCAAGCACCTCTCCCAAGGTGAATTCCACCTGACTGTTTAGTAAAATTTGTTCTTCAAAAACTTTCTCAAGATTCGTGGCTATCTCAATATGTGATTGCAGCTTGTATCCTGGCTGATTTTGCTTCTTTTTTCCCTCTTGTTTGCTAGTTTAGGGGATGCTATCCGCCCCCTTTCCTCTTGTCCTTTCTTATCCAATTTTGCGACCTTCAACTAAAGATCATGCATGCCTTTGACCAATTCATCCAACACATATTCTCTAACAATGGGAATAGCAGGTGCAACCATAGGGTTAGCCACAGAAGTGGGTGGCTTACTGGATACATCAACTATTTTGCCCGTAACACTGGACAAGCTAGATACATGCAATCTTTCTCTTCTTCTATGCTTTTTCACCAGTGTAGTAAAAGCTTTCTTAACATGTCTCCACTTTGTTTTAAGCTCTGTCTTTGTAGTCTAATCCTCTAACAAATCATCACGCTTCTCTTGAAGCTAAGGATCTGCCACTTGTAGAAAAAATTCAATTTTTAGACTTGCAAGAGCTTCTTGTTCTATAAGATCTAAGTGCTCAAACCAACTTTCAAATTTTCTTAATAACTCTGTAGCCACAAGACTCTTATTGGATTGTACAACCCACTCTTGAAAGGTCTTTTGGGTAATCAAACTATTGACTTGAATGTAAAATTATTTCCTGGGTGTCTTCTTGAAAGCTATCTAGTTAGCATCCTGCATGTACAATTCAGTAACTCGGGCTTTCAATTCATGTATAGTGACGTGTACAAAATATTGGCTCCATATAAGTTGAGCCACCCCAAAGAATTCCATATTTTGAGCATAAATATGCACATATGTAGATACATTCCTACCATTGAACAACTTCATCTCACATCAACTACTTGAAGAAAATTCATCACAACAGTTTATGTTTGAGTAGAAGCCTACATTACCTATTGTTGTTGTTGTACCTACATAAGCATGTTCATATTCCTCTGCACTAATTGTGTTAAAATATTAGAGTGGAAGCATGAGAGTGTTCCGAAGAGGGAGAGAGAGAGCTGAAGTATAAGAAGAAGGTCTTGCTTAGTGAGTTGTTCACAAGTACAACTAGTACACTCTCCTCTACCGTGAGAGTGACCTTTAGGCAGTTTATATAGCCACTAGAGAAGTTAGGGTTAGGGTTTTTTCCTGCTCCCTTGTCCTCTAGTTCATTTACACCTAGCTACCCTTATCCACCCTTGTATACATAGGGTTCACATGCCTATCTTTCAACGATGTTGAAATATCAGAATGGAAGCATGAGAGTGTGCATATGAGGGAGGGAGAGAGAGCTTAAGAAAAAGAAGAATATCTTGCTTAGTGAGTTGTTCACAAGTACAACTAGTATTCTCTCCTCTACTGTGAGAGTGACCTTTAGGTAGTTTATATAGCCTCTAGAGAAGTTATGGTTAGGGTTTCCCCCTACATCCCTGTCCTCAAGTTCATTACACCTAGCTACCCTTATCCACCCTTATATACATAGGGTACACATGCTTATCTTTCAACACCCCCCTCAATGCCAGAGTGGCATTGGACTACAAGGCATGTTTAAGACCCACTTAAACAAAATGGGATGGCTTCATAAATCAAGCTACAAGAGTTCTTATAAGTAGAGGATTTAGAAAAGTCTATCTTTAGATGTTTTGGAGACAAAGTTGGCCTCCAATTATTTGGGCACTTATGCCATGTCTTTTTACACTTGTTACACTTCATTTTGTTGGGATATTTTTTCCAACAATTACTGACAAGATGTCCCTTCTTATTGTAAAAAGAGCATTTGGTGGGGAGACAGTATGCACTAGGAGTTTCTCTTGGGTTATTGAAGTAGATCCTTGGTTCCTCTTCTCCACATCTAAGCAGAACTGGATGGTACTTGCTAAAGTTAGATTAGGAATATTGGTAAGGGTAGTAACAAGGGTTGGAAAGAATTTCTTTATAGACTTCAAAAGAATGGCAATGGCATCTTCATCGTGAATTGGTGCTTGAACGGAGGCTAGTTGTGCCATGAGCCCCTTCATATGTAAAATAAACTTACCTAGGTCTTCTCCTTGTTCATACTCCAAGCTAAAAAATTTGATCTTTAGAAAAATCTTGGAGTTCTTCCTTGTAGCACCAAAGAGCTTTTCAAGCTCATCCCATTTCTCCTTGTTTGGCAGTGGAGAGTTGGTCAATATTGTAGGGGAGCTACGAAGCTCTACCCTGAGACCTACGGACCGCTTATTGATCAAGCATTTCAAGCCGAGCAGCCATGGCTACCTCTCACATAGCCAACGCGCAATACCTACCTTGCGGGTGTAGTGAGCTTACCTTGATGTTCATTCGAGTCCCCTCCTCTCTCTTACACTCCGGTAGCTCCACGATCCTTATGGGAAGTTCAAGCAACCTCAAGCCCCCTCTGTCAAGCTCCATCCCCCATAGCCATGCGAGACAAGAGAAGAGGAGAAGGGAAGGAACAATGAAGGGAGAAGATGGGGAGCTTCTTCTCCACGATCCCTCACTCTCACACACTCACTCCCTCACTTCCTCACACTCCCTCAATACCTCACTCAAGCATAAGCATGAAGGTAAGAAGTAAGAGAAGAAGAAGAAGAATCTTTAGCCACACCCAAGAATAAGCTTCTCATTCACTTTTGAACTTTATATATATGCCCTACCTTTTGGGCGGTCATCCACACTTTTTTACATGGCTGGCCATTAGCCTAGGCCCTCTTTTCCTATTTCCCACTGTTCCAACTCATCCCATTCCCACTAATGCATAAAATTTGCACATGAGTGAGTCCGACGCTCTTTTTACAAAGATTCGAGAGGGCGCATTCATATTTAATGGCGCGATTTTACTCTTTTCTTTTTTTTGAGGCAACACCGTCGTTTAAATCATTCAAATTTCTAAGCTTCCATGTTTTCTGCACTTCTTCTCCATTTTCCATTCCTCTGTGCTGTGGTAAACATTACCCCCCCTCCCCCCCCTCCTAGTGGAGTGCCAATCCCATGGCACTGGGGTGGGGAGCTGCAGCAATGCTGGGAGTGGTGCTAAGTGGAATTGGTGGGCAGATGACCATGATCAAGAAGGTGGTGTTGGGAAAGAGACATGATGGGGTGTTGATTCCTAATGATTGGGAGAGATTCCGACTGGCTTTGATCTTTATGAAGGTGCTCGATCTTTGTTACCCAGTTGGAATTTGGCATTGGCGATGACTGTCACAACCGGGGCTCCGTAATCGTGGATAAAGACGGGGCTCCAAGGTCTATGCCAATGGTAGGCCCTGACTGAGTTAAAGCAGCCTGCAAGAGAAGGATGTGCTCTCCCTAAGGGGTGTGTCTGTCTCCCGGTGAGGTGTAAGTGCATGTGTAGTGGAACTAGGAGATGAGTCTAACCTTGGGCAAGCCCTTGGTAATGTCTCACACTTGAGGACCCAGTTTGTGTATTGTTGGAGGTGCAGTGCGAAGCTTAGGGTGATAGGTCTGGAAGTCTTGCCCTTGATGTGCCCTAAGCGTGAAGTGGGGAGAGGGGCTAGGGGTGAACGCTAGGTGTGGTGAGCAAAGTGTTTTTTTTTTTTGGAGATGGTATACATAGAAGGTGTTTGGCTAGTGTCGATCACCGTCAGCCGAAGCGCGGGGTGGTCGCAGGCATTGGGATAGAAAGGCACGACTTTGGAGGTATTCTTTAATAGCAGCTTGGGTCTTCAGAGGTGTGGATGACAAAAATGGATGGTTACACCTTGTGAAGCGGGTGTTATTCATGTTTTCTAAGAGTTGTAAGCAAAAGGAGGGAAGGAGGGTTGCCCTCATCATTGGGGATCTTGCCAAGTCGCAATTGATCCTAGATCGAGTGCTAGATGCATTCGGGGAGAAGGATTCGGTCCTTAAAAGTTGGCCAAATAAACGACCACTGGAAATGATTGTGCTTGTAACAATTTAGGAGCACTGTTTACATTGTTTGCTCAAGGAACTAAAGGATGGAAATATATTTAATGCTTCAGGTTGAAAGCCTGAAGGGAGAGGCAGCTTTAGTTACCCCCAACTGTCTGTCTGACCCTAACCAAGGGGGTTGTTAGCCGCACCGGGAATGTGGACCAAACCTATCGCGTGAGGTCTCTCCGTTGAGCACTAGTTGGAGCAGGAGGACGCTTGGGTGCTAGGCGGGGCTCTGGCCGTAAATCCCTTGCCTTCTGAGCCCTGCACAAAGGGCCAACGTGACTCGGGATTGGATCTTGAGGCCCGCATACTAGTCTATGGGCGGAATCTTGGATTAGTAATCCTTGTGGATTGCTCAATAGCCTTCAGGCGGATTATGGATTGCCTTTGGGAGGATGATGGATTAGTGTGTGGGCTAGACTTTATGGATGTATTCCAAAGATAAATAAGATAACGTGTTGTAAAGGAGCTTGTTTGACACTGCTTTTCTATGTCAAGTGCTGAGATTACGTGAAGGAACTAGTGTCTAACAGGCTAATTAATGAAGCTGCTTGATGCATGTCCAACTAAATGTGGTAGGTAATTAGACAACTAAAGCAACCTTGAGGAAAGTGTGGTGGATGTGGCCATGGGTCCGTCCTACGGATGGGTGGTCTCGATTGGCCGGGAACTTTTCTCAATGGACAACAAGGAGATCTTCTCAAAGGAAATGAACAGCAAGGATGCTGACCTAGAGTTTAGGTTACTAGAATCCCAATTTATGTTGTTTTAGGGGAACGGAATGGGACTATGCCTTATGGGCAGAGAGGTCGAGCCTTGTATCCCTCTCATTTTCCATTCTCCTTGAACCAAGTGCAGCATGAATCCGCTTTGTCCTTGACGTTTCTGCATAAAGTAGTTCGCTTGGGGTCTGACGCTAGCTGTCGTTTAGGAAAATGACCATTAGGGGAAGCCCTAATTCAGGTCGGTTCTAAGTGGGAATGGCCAGAATACTTCTACTATGTGGTAGGAACGAGAAGTCCTAGATCGCAAACCTTGTAATATTCCTTGGAAGTGCTGGGCGGAGCTTTCTAGACTCTCTTTCTGATGGACTGCTAAGACGTGTCATGAAAGGGAACAGGTGGACACGTTACAACATCCTACTCAACAATCAGCATCCGCCGGTGTGTAGAGCTGAACATAGTCACAACAATGAAAATAGATACTAAATGTACTTGGTATCATAAAAATCCCAAATGCATATAGTGGAGGGATCACAAAACCTTCATAAACTCAAGACAATAGATGAATACAAAGATGATGATAGTTCTACTGCTAGTTTTTATGACTCATCACAATACAAGACATAGCTTTGCTACTACGTTACACTCAGGATGGGAGTCAAAGGGATTGGTCAAAAGGGACACATGAAGATCTAATAGTAGAGCATGTGAGCCCTTGAACCTTGAATCCTAATTTTCCTTCCATACTTGATCCCTTGCAACCCTTGATCCCCTCTCTCTTTTACTTGTGTAGATCTCTTTCTTATATAGCCTACTACCTACTACAATATTCTATTCACTCATATGTTGTGCTAGATGGTCTTCACTACTCCTGCATCCATTGGATCATTAATGTGCCATTGGTAGCCCTAGCTTTAAAGACTGCTAACTACTACCATCATTCACACTTGTACGTATGATGGACTCAGAACCACAAAATTACTAACTAATATTACTGTCATCCTCTATCTTGAATGCATCATCCTATTGGATTTGATCTCAAATAGCTACAGTTAAAGGTAGGATGGGAGGCAGTAAGGGGTGACATGGATTGGTGTTCTATGGGGTCTAGAGGTGGGGTGTTGTGAGATCAGGAGATTTAGACTAGAGAAGCAGGAAGAGTGGGTTGCATTAGATATGGTGTTGTTGCAGCAAAAGATCCATGCAAGTCCAAAGGAAAGGTTACTATACATTTTGAAATATGAGCTCAGTCCTAAGCTTTTTAAAGTAGATGGCTCCGAGTTATATGTGATATTGTAGTAGCAAGTCACACTCAAATATAATCCAAAGAGATAGGCATGGACTCCTTCAAGTTTGATTTTATCCATAGAGTCAACTCTTAGGAGGGCATGGATGCGGTGTGATCACTTGAGAGAGAGGTCTTTGAACTTGGCCAAATGGGTTGAGATTTGGTTAATATTGGCTAATTTCATGATTTCTACAGTGGGAATAGAGAATTCTCTAGAGAGTGGATCATCAGATTAGGATCACTACCTCGTTGATCTTTGCTTGGGCCATTGTGATTTGGGGATTCTTCTCCATGATTTGAGTGAGGTCCCTTTTTAACTCTAGCCTTAGGATGGAGGTGATCGAACACTCCAACAAGGCTTCGGTGCAATGCATGGGTCGGTTGATTAAATCTTGGACCAAATAGATAACATTGAACTTCTTCATGTCTTGGGCTACTCTAGCCCATTGCTCCTCTTGAATGTGTTGCCAAAGAAGGTGGGATTCTACCTTTTAGTCTTGTTGGTTCAAGTCTAGAACTATGTGTTGTAGTGCCTTGGTCCTCTCCTTTGCCTCATGTTTTGCTACTTCAGTGCTTGGCAGTGCTTCAAGATCATCTACCACTTCGAATTGATGAAACTCATACCGGTAGAAAAGTCAGAGAAGTTCAAAGCTAGGGTTGTGAGAGACACATCCATCTCTCACTGAATGGGCTCCTACATAGCAATCTATTTGCTTTAACTATGGACAAGGAATGCAAGTTGGCTATTGTTGTATTTTCAATGGGTGGGTAGTCTGTGAGGATCTAAATTGCATATAGTTTGGTTTGGGACAAGGCGACAAGTTTAAACTTGGCTATGGAGCTCAATGCACTGAGAAGGATTGAGAGGGAGCAGAGCTGGTAGGGGCACTTTCAACTTACTATGAGGGATTGGACAGAGTTTCGGTGGAATGAGGGTGGATAGGGGGAGCGTACTTCGCATCAAAGTCCACCTCATCCAATTTATTGGATAGAGACAAAAGTTCAGAGCACAGGAGTTTATCATGGTGGCTAGGAGTTCTCGGTTGAGCTTTTCCCATGAGTCAAGAAACTTTTTTTCATAGTCGTGCTACAGTTCTTCAATGGACTCCAAGTAGAGTGGGTCACATCATTCAGGTCCTTTGCTCTAGCTACATGGGCTTGAAAAAAAAAATTCTTTCCTTTATAGTTTTTGGGCTTTGCTCGTGACATTGTCCATGAGAGGTACACCTAGGTACCAAAACGGAAGGGAAAAATGTAGCATTTGCAATGAAAATGAAGAGACACCTGATTTTTTAGGTAAAAGTAATCAAAGTTTACTACACATCGATTTAAGGAGATGCAAAATGCAACTTTCATGTTATTGTAATAAGTGGAATACACGAGAAGTAGAGTCTAGGCATCTAGTTATACTGATCGGGGTATATAAGGTGTAAGAGACGTAGTTTAGGGCATCTAGATATAATCAAGAACTCACTCTTCACCCTTCTCTCAAGCTTCCATGGCTTCCTCCTTCTTTTTCCCTTCTTTCATGCCTTTCTCTCTCCTCTTTTAGTCTTTCTTTTTCTTCTATTTTCCTCTTTCTCTCTCTTCTGCTCATTCTCCTCTCTTCTCTCAACTTCATTCATTACAAGTGGTATCAAAACATCATGCTTTTCTCCTTTTCTCCTTTCCTCTTTCTCTATCTAGCTCCCTTTTCAAATTTGAAACCTAGTTACTCAAGTCATAAGTACATGTATAACATGTAGGACTACAATTTATTACATCTCTTCTTGGAGTTAACAATAGCTATGGCTGGAGCTTTCAACATATTTGGAGGTAAAATGGTAAAATTACCAAGTTGTCACTCCTTTTCCTACAACTTTTAGGGATTCCAAGACCAAAGTTAGAGGCGGAGGAGTTAGAACAAGGCAAAAATCCCACTTATACTAAATAGAGGTTTAATTCGACCTAGCAGTTCTCCATTCAGTGCACCTGTACTCTTAGTCAAGAAAAAGAAAAATACCTATCATATGTGTATTGACTACCGAGCTTTAAATAAGATCACTATAAAGAATAGGTATCCTATTCCTAGAGTTGATGACCTTATGGACAAACTGCAAGGATCTTCTATATTTAGTAAAATTGACCTTAAGTCTGGATATCATCAGGTGAGGCTCGATCAATCTGACATATTTAAGACTGCATTCAGAACACAGTTTGACCATTACGAATTCTTAGTCATGCCATTCGGATTGACTAATGCACCTGCCACTTTCAGTAGAATGATGAACCGTATCTTTCTGAAATATAAGTACTATGTGATTGTTTTCTTTGATGATATTTTGGTGTTTAGTCAAAATGAGAAAGAGCATTATGAGCATTTGTCATTAGTTTTTCAATTATTGAAAGAAAATCAATTGTTTGCAAATCCTGAAAAGAGTGAATTCTTTAAGACAGAAATTGAGTATTTAGGTCATATTGTATCATCTGAAGGAATTAAAGTTGATCCTAAGAAAATTGATGCAATATTGCATTGGCTTGTTCCTAAAAACGTGCATGAGTTATGCTCATTCCTTGGTCTTGCTAGTTTCTATAGGAAGTTTGTACGTAATTTTTCATTACTTTCTTTACCATTAACCAAACTTCTCAAGAAAGGAATTGTTTATCAATGGACCGAAAATCAACAGAAATCCTTTGACTTACTGAAACATGCATTAACCAATGCCCCTGTTTTACAGTTACCTGACTTTAATAGACCATTCTTTCTAGTTGTGACTGATGCTAGTGGCTCAGGAATAGGAGCTGTACTAATGCAAGACAATCATCCAATAGCATATTCTAGTTGTAAGCTGAAACCCTTTGAGCTGAAATATTCCACATATGACAAAGAACTATTAGCAGTTGTACAAGCATTAAGACAGTGGAAACACTATTTAATGGGTTCAGAATTTATGATAAAGACCGATCAGCAAAGCATTAGACATTTACTTAGCCAACCCCAAATTTCTGACCATCATATCAAATGGGCTTCCTTTATTCAAAGTTTTCATCCTATCATTCAATACCAACCTGGAAAAGAAAATGTAGTTGCTGATGCATTGAGTAGAAGACCTGCAATTCATAATATTTCTGTCATATCTTTTGATTCTTTGATTGCTATGAAAGATACATATCACCAGGATATTACTTTTCATTCTGATTGGAATAAATTAGTTCAAAATAATTTCATTCCTGTTGATTCATTGTCATATAATGATGGATTTATGTTTTATGAAAAGAGACTGTGTGTTACTATTCCATTTCGATCTTTTGTTTTGAATGAAATTCATTGTCCCCCATATCAAGGTCATAGAGGTATCATATCTACATTACGTATGTTAACTGAAGATTTTTATTGGCCGCATATGGATGCAGATGTATCTAATTTCGTTTCTGAATGTTTGATTTGTCAAAGAGTTAAGAGACATCATGGTAAACAGTATGGATTACTAATGCCTTTGTCTATTCCATCTAAACCTTGGGAACAAATTTCTATGGATTTCATTACTGGTTTACCAAATACTAAATCTAACCATGATATGATTTGGACAGTTGTAGATAGATTTAGTAAGCAAGCATATTTCATTCCATGCAAAAAAACTTTAACAGCATCACAAGCAGCACAATTGTTTTTGAAAACTGTTTTTACTAACCATGGATTGCCTAAAATTATCATTTCAGACCGTGATTCTAGATTTTGCAACAATTTTTGGATTACACTGTTTGCTAATCTAGGCACAAAGATTGATTTCTCCTCTGCATTTCATCCAAAAACTAATGGATAAACATAAGCCACAAATAGCACCATTCTAGATCTTTTACGTGCATATACTATCTCTAAACCTCAGACATGGGACACTCATTTGCATTTATTACAGTTTGCATATAACAATACACCGCACACATCTACAAAGAAAGCACCGTTTGAAGTCATTTATGGATATAGATTATCTACACGTGTTGCATCTTTGTCTAATAGAATTTAGAGTGCTGATGATATTGCTAGTCTGCATAACAGTATTTTTGATGAGGTTAAAGATATGATTGCTAAAGCCCAACAATCATATACCAAACAAGCCAACAAGAAAAGACAAACCATGAATTTCAAAGTTGATGATTATGTTTGGCTGAGAATAGAAAAACGTAGACTACAAAGTGTAGATAGGCATCCAGTTGTCAAATTAGCTCCTAGATTCTATGGACCATTTAGAATCATTCATAAAATTAATGATAATGCATTTAAGTTAGAATTACCATCTCATTGGAAAATTCACAATACATTTCACATTAGTTTATTGAGACCATTTAGAGGCCAATTACCTATCCTCCCTGTTTATGAAAACCCACCTTTATTAGAGGAAGAGACTGAAATACTTGAACCAGAAGCTATCATAAACACTGATTATATGACCACTAGAACTGGCCGAAGGTATTCTAGATATTTAGTTAAATTTAAGAACCATCCTGTAGAGGAAGCACAATGGATGCACGCTAGAGACTTAAATGCTTTCCCCACTCTGTTAGCTCCACATTGAGTTAATAGCAATTGAGGTCAATTGCTATCCCACCCCGGGGGTATGATGCCAGGAGGCATATTCCACGATGGATTCCGTGCCACGGTGGATTCCGTAAACTTAGATGACCGGGGCTCATACACAAAGTGGATTCTTTGTGCGAGAAGTTGATGGGGACGCCTGTCCTTTTCGGGCATTTCATTAATTTAGTGTGTACATGGGTGATTCCATAGCGGGTGATTCTGCAAAATACATATTAAATTAATAAACGTTTATGAGTTTAGAGTGCGCACTCGTAATAAATTAAGGTTAGGATTTATTTCTAACCAGTTGATTTATTTATGTAGCTGAAGACTGCTAGGTATTCACTTTTTTCGATTTAATTGTATTATTTTACTAACGATTGTGAATGCTTCAATTGATGTGTAGAGATAGCAGCAGTGGCAGAGGAAAGCATTGGAGTCTAGCGAGTATTCGGCTTATGGATTATATTTTGATAGGCGCCACGCCTATATTTTGTTATGTCCATTGAGGCATCGATTATTTATTATTATTTTGTATGCGCCTATGCGCACGGATATGTTATTTCTATTTGGACATTGAGATTGGGTGTGCCAGACTCTATGGGCACCGTCCATTAGCTTTATTTCCTATTTTTGTAAAAGCAAACTCAAAAGCTAAAAGCTTGTCATATTTTTGTAAATTGGGCTATTATTGAGCATGAAGATGGAAATATACATAAAATACATGCTTTGTGAAGTGCTCACACAAGGCATGGGGGGAGATTGAACCCAATTGGTCTCTTGCTCTTGTTGTTCATGCTTTTTACATTGTTTTTTGTGCAAAAAGGTAGAGTTTATTGTTCTTGGGGACCTTCCGGGATTCACTACGTGAGCATACTACAACCGATCTGCGCACCAATTGGCTACCCTATATACACATCTTCTTGCAATTCACCATGCAAGAAGGTAGTCTTGACATCCATTTGCTATAAACTCTAACTTTTGCTACTACTAAATAAATCACACGTGTAATAGTTGCCATTCTATCAATTGGACTAAATGTCTCTTCATAATCTATGCCATATGTTTAAGCATAGCCTTTTGCAACCAACCTAATCTTATACATACTAACAAAACCATCTACATTATGCTTGGTTTCATAAACCCACTTATAGCCAATAGATTTTGTGCCCTTAGGCAATGGTACTAGATCCCAACTCCTATTATTGGCTTCTAGTGTAGCCATCTCTTTATCCATTGATGCATCCTAATGAGCATGACTAATAGCATCCTCAAAATAAGTGGGCTCAGCATCCTGAACTGACTTTACTATATAAGTATAATGGTGAGCTACATAACCTTCAAAATCAAATATTCAAACATATTATCTGACCCTAGTAGACCTATGTAACACTGTATCACTTAGTGGATCCTTTACATTACCATGTGCTCTCTGTAATACTAGCGTCTTGATTGAAGGAATACCAAGCTCATCATCTAAACTCTATGAACCATTGGAATCTCTTGGGTATATTACTCATGAATGTATGTGTGCATCAAGTGGATTCAAAATAATATATTTTTAAAATACTAATTTTATACATTTTTACATATAGAAGGGTATAATATAAAGGGATTATTTACAGATTTAATAGAAAAGTATTATGTTTTATTTAAAAAAAATTGTAGATAAGAAGATTTATGAATAGACATTGAATGCACATGATGTAGAGGATATATATAGAGTAACTTCCCCACGTGGAACCTCCATTAAATTCCAAATGACTAGTAGATGCATTATTACAATCTATCACTTTCTTTTTCCCTTTATCTTTACATGTAATACTAGTAGATGTACCTGAAGATGTGGGACTGCTCCTTAGTCTCCCAAACCAAGAGCTAACTATAGATGTAATACCAAATGATGTTTTTGGTCTACTAAGGCTCTGTGATTCTTACTTTTCTTTTCACACATAACTATCATGATCATCATCATCATCCAATGTATCACCACTAGATGCATATCAATTGCTCATCTCATAAAAAATAACATCCTTGCTTACTTTGAACTCACATGTGGTGACATTATAATAATAATACTATTTTTTCTCTAAGGAGTATCCAATAAAAATAAGAATTTTAGTCTTTAGATCAATCTTCTTTCATAGCTCATTTGGCACATGAACATATGCAACACAACCAAACACTTTCAAGTATGACCCATCTGGCTTCTTGCTTGTAAAGAATTTTTCAAGGGTCATCCCATGAACTATAGCTGTGATCAAAGTTCTATTCATAATATAGATAGCATCATGAACAACTTTAGAACAAAATTATTTTGGCATATTCTTTTTAGCCATCAATACCTGTGCAACTTTTGCAATATACCTAATTTTTTCTTTCTACAACCCATTGTTTTGTGGAGTATAGTTGCAAGTAAATGGCCTCTTTATCCCATGAGACCTCAAGAAGTCACTAAACTCATTAGAGAGGTACTCTCCCCCTCCAGTAGACCTCAAAAGCACTTAACTTTCAAGAAAGTTTCTATTTTAACCGCATTATTGAAAGTTTTCAAATGCTTAAATACATTACTCTTTTTCTTTATGAAATATATCCATAGATTTTTTGAATAATCATTAATAAATGTGACAAAATATTTTTTCCACCAAGTGATATATTGTGTGTAGACTCCCAAGCATTTAAATATACAACATCAAGTATATTTTTTCTCATCTCTATCATGCAAAAAAAGGTTATCTTGCTTGCTTACCAAACTAGCATGCTTCACACACTTTATGAGATTCTGTAACTCTAGAAGTAAGCAACCCTTTGGACTACATAAATTTTAGTCTCTGCACATTTTCATGTTCAATATATTTGTGCTATATTTCAATGTTTGTAACCTCTTCTTTTCCTTTAGCATACATAGCAGCATTCATAGATAATCTAAAGTGAATATGCAACCAACTCTACTACCTTTTGTGAACAACTTACAATTATCATTAAATTCTTCTACAAAACAACCTTTTGCAGTAAATCAAACCTGCAACCCTTGCTCTACCATTTGGCCAACGGACACTAGATTCTTTATGATTGATGGCACATATAATACATTTGACAGACCCTTTGTTCAATCATCATGCAAGGACAAGGGAACCTTGCTAGTGTGTGAAATTGGGTGGCATGATTTATCACCCGTCTGTACATAACCTAGATAAATTTGTAAATTTTGCATCTCTCCAAACATTTAGTATGACTAGTCATATGATTAGATGCACTTGAGTTAACATACCATATATCATCATGTGTCTCCTTTTCTGTAACAACATTCATCACATACTACGTAACAAATAGATGCTCATTTTTGTCTTCATACTATCGTAAAGATGATGCATAGTTTTCATACTATAATTTACCATTGTGAATATCATCCTTCTTAGTATAACAATGGGTTGCAATATGGCGTGTTTTCCCACAATAATAACAAATAGTACTAGAATTTCCAAAACCTCTATTCTTCCATCCACCTCTTCCTCTAGAGCTTCCCCTACCTCTAAAGCTTTCACAATCTCTTGAAACTTGCATTTCATTGAACTATGAATTTAACCTTTTTTACTAGTTATCACTAGTATATCCTATACCACCACCTCTTAGAGAGGATTTTCCACATCCCCTTCTTGAACTCAAGTAAAATGCTTGGATCTATTTACACCACTTCTTTGAAATGATTCACCTTGCATATTGATCTCTTTGGTG
Source organism: Lygodium microphyllum (assembly GCF_053477565.2). Lineage (NCBI taxonomy): Eukaryota > Viridiplantae > Streptophyta > Polypodiopsida > Schizaeales > Lygodiaceae > Lygodium > Lygodium microphyllum. The sequence continues at coordinate 31,727,704 of NC_141143.1, read as the reverse complement.
ATCATGAGAGACCAACTCAAGAAAAACTTGAAACACATTTTGTACATAGATAGAAGTAACAAATGATTTCCAAGACTTATCATTATGAAAGCCACCAAAGTAGATGGAACCTAATCATCATCATTGGGCATTGCATCAATAGCTACTAAAGCATATGTGGCAGGCTACATCATTATAGCATAGGTGCCATTGGTAAATATCCTAAAGAGTAGCCCTCAGTCACATCCACATATCAACGGATATAATCCCTATTGAGAGATATGCATGTGAACCCTATGTGTGCAAGGGTAGATAAGGGTAGTTAGGTGTGAATGAAGTGGAGGGCAAGGAAAACCCTAACCCTAACCCTAGGCTTAGCTATCAAGAGGCTATATAAATAGCCTAAAGGTCACTCTCAATGTAGAGGAGAGTGTACTAGTTGTACTTATTGTGGAAAATCAGAGTTGGAAACATGAGAGAGTGTGTACAAGAGGGAGAGAGAGAGAGCTCAAGTAGAAGAATAAGATCTTGCTTAGTAAGTTGTTCAAAAAGTACAACTAGTAAACTCTCCTCAACTGTGAGAGTGACTTTTTGGCAGTTTAAATAGCCTCTACAAAAGTTAAAGTTAAGGTTTCCCCTTGCTCCCCTATCCTCCAATTCATTTACACCTAGCTACCCTTATCCTCTCCGGTATAAGGAGAGTTCACATGCTTACTTCTCAATACCCCCCTCAATGCCAAGTGGCATTGGATAAAGCATGATAGGATGCCCCCCCTTAATCCACAATGAGATGCCTTTATAAATCAAGCTACAAAATATGGTTATAGGTAGAGAGTGTTACAAGACTCAAAAGAGTTGATCGTATGTGGATTAGGAGGCAAAGTTTGCCTCCAATTCCTTAGGTACTTTGGGAACACTAGGAGACTTACTAGTGATATGACTACTCTTTTTGCAATTATTGCACTTCACTTTGTCAGGATATGTCTTCTAGCAATTGCTTACAACCCTTGATTTAAGTTTTACTATTTTCCTAGGTTTCATTGAGGTGAACTTTGATTGGACTTTTGGCTCCTCCCCTCCTTGCGGTTTAGTATATGAGCATTTGGTTGAGAAAGGTCGATTAATGACATGGATACTTGATGAAGAGTCTGAGGAGATTTCAATCACATCAATATTCATAGGGTAGTAGTATTGATGTCACTAAATGCCTTTGTAGTGCTTAGAAGCACTTATCTCAAGATTGAGATGTTTAGGTATTACCTTGTCAAGCTTGGTGAGACACTTGACTTATTACAGATATTGAAGTCATGCTTCTCGGTGAACTTATGATTTCCCCCGAGTGTTTGAGCTACTCACAGACCAGGAACACACTTCAGAGCATATGCTTCAATGATTAGAATCACTATTAATGATTACAGATTGAAAATTTTGAAAAAGTAGGAAGCTTGAAGCTTCTTGGTTATGGCTACAAGAAACGCACAGTTAGGGTTTTGCTGATAGTGGGCAATAGAGAGGGAATGAGGTGAAACCCTCTTAAAGGGAGATGGCTCACTAGGGGGGAATATGAAAGCCCCATGGTGGCCAAGAAGAATGCACCAACCTATAGACCACGCCACACACAAAGATGCCACACTGCCCAGACTGTGCCTTTCCCTGCTCTTTCAGTAATGTCGTCCTTCTGCACCCACAATGTTGCAATTTCTCGTGCCATGCTATTGCACCTTGAGCTAGGAAGGAGTTATTTAGAAGAAACCTTGAGCTGAAATGCTCTTTTTTTCCCTCCCCAGGTCCTCCAATAGAGGTGGGTCAAGATGTGGCTATGGTGGTCAAGAAGCAAGGCGTAGAAGTTGAAAGCTCATGTGCACTTAATGATGTAAGGAGATTGAGGGAAGCTGAAGGATTAGAGATGGTTCTGATACCATGTGGAAAATCAGAGTTGGAACCATGAGAAAGTGTGCATAAGAGAGAGAGAGAGAGAGAGAGAGAGAGAGAGAGAGAGAGAAATCAAGTACAAGAAGAAGATCTTGCTTAGTAAGTTGTTCAAAAAGTATAGCTAGTACACTCTCCTCAACTGTGAAAGTGACCTTTAGGAAGTTTATATAGCCTCTAGAGAAGTTAGGGTTAGGGTTTCCCCTTGCTCCCCTGTCCTCCACTTCATTTACATCTAGCTACCCTTATCCTCTCGAGTATAAGAAGAGTTCGCATGCTTACTTCTCAACACTTATCAACTACTCATTATGCAACATCTTCTTCTTGTACTTGAGCTCTCTCTTTTCCTCTTGTGTACGCTCTCATGCTCTCACTTTGATATTTCAACAATCCAAACATGGACAATGAACATGTAAAATGATATTTCAACAATCCCAACATGGACAATGAACATTAATTTGATCATTAGGATATGATGGAGAACAATCCCAACATGGACAATGAACATTTATTTGATCATTAGGATATGATGGAGTAAGTTGGTGATAAAAAACAACTTGATATTTGAAAAACTCATGTTACTCTCTACCCACCCTATATTGAGCAACACTATGCTCAAGTGAGAATACACTATCATAATTGTGGCTTTGATAAGTGTAACCAAGAGCATCCTACTTGACAGTGATACCATATCGTTGAAAGTAAGTTGGAAACTGCCAGCACAAGAGTTGTGTATGTAGGTAAAGATGCCACTGACATACTATCTACAACCAAATAGTAGATGATACTACAAACAAAAAATGTTCACAAAAGAAGAACTGAAACATGCCTCTCCTCTCATTGCATATAAGATCCTATCATGCATCTGAAAATGTGGAATACTATAAGTCCCAACATGAATATGATCCAAATTATCAGCCTCAAGGTGAGGGTAAAGTGCATTCATCCATAGAAAATCCATACATGCAACCCATTAAAACTCCCCAAGAGAAAAGAAACCCAAATTCAAATTAGTCTAACCATTAACCTAGCTGTACCTAACTATCTTAAGTCACAAAATATTTAAGGTAGAGACCATTAACCCTAAATGCCTCATTTTTAGCATTAATATATTATATATCTAGAGAACCATTATCATGAACTTTAATAACCTTAAAAGGCCCTAACCAACAAATTTTAAGATTTCCTAGAAATTTATAATAGAGACTATTATAAAGTTAAAGTAAATCACCTTCCCTAAACTCTGATCATGTAATAAAGCATAAGTCACTTTAGTCTAGAGTAGGCTAGGGTTAAGTATAAAAGGTCACTACAAGATATAGGCCTTATACCGATGTTAAAAGCGATGAAAATGTAAAAAACAAAATTTCCCCCTGTTGTCGCAAAAAGCGTCGTTATTGGCGACGCCAAAGAACAGTCGGTATTAGCGTTATTATTAGTATCGCTATTTGCATCGGTATGAGCATCGCATTTGTGACGCTAATATCGATGCAAATAGCAACGCTGATAATGATGCTTTGTGACACTAATAATGACGCCAAAAACGATGCATGCAGGTAAATTTGCAATGCTAATAGTGACGGTAATAGGGAAAAAAAAAATTGTGGTAGGGCAGCCACATATAGCACTGTGTGCTTTATTTGGGCCATACAAAATAGTTTTTTCACTGAGTACAATTATTATGTAAACAAAAATAAAGTGTACTTAAATCATAACATTGATACATGAAATAAATACATGATCACATAATGAAAGCGACTGGTACAATCATGGCAAGATATCACTACTACATAGAAAATGTCTACATAGATCAGGCGACTAAAAATGAAGCATGTGTGAGCTCTAGGGATCCAAGGGTGAGCTATACATCCTCGCCATCCGAAAGCTCATCCCATCACAAAGAAGTATAGAATGAACTCTGCAAAAAAAGAAACAACTACACACATCAGTCCACCATACAATAATGCATTCTAATTAAACATGGTAACTACGGACAAAAAAGATGAGTGACTTATAGGGCCGCTGCGTCTATACAATCGGTCGATCAATACAGTGAAACCGTGCCTCTTTGCATATCGATTTTCAAGGCCGATCGGATCGCGATTTGTAATGGAGTGCTGCAAAGAAAACAAAATACTAACTATTAGAAACATGATTGTCAGTACAAAGGATATTGCAAAAAAATAAGCAAGAAAAACAAAAGAAAAACTTACAAAGTCCTCCAGATATGTCTTGTGGCCGCCACTCCCAAGATGATGGACCACTTCGGCCTCTAGTCATGCCCTTGCTGCCTCCTCGCGCTGCTGACTCCAATGTCCTGGAGAATCTGTAGCCTCCTCCCTCAATCGGTGCCAGTCGTTCGTGTCTAGTCACTCTGCCTTTGCAGCCCCACTCTTGAGTGCCTTATATGCATCCGATCATCTGTGTGACATATATGCACGCATGTAGTCCATCATCCAGCCCGTAGAAAATCTATCTGGTGTGGTTGAAACCGGAAACTCCTCGTGCAAGGATGCTACTATGTAGTCCTTGCTCCTCTCTAGTATGTTTTTCCAATGATCTAAGACGTTGTGCCGAAAAAATTGTTGGCACAACTCTCTCATGCGAGTCATCACCCTCCTCCCCTCATCATTCATGATGATGGCTCTTAACCTATCATCGACAAGATAGGCATATCCCTCTGGGGTATGCCTAAGATGGGTCCTCTCCCACCTGCGACCATGCTCCTAGGCATATCCAGGAGACTCCTGTACATCTAGTGTACTGACCTAGATAGTATCTATCGGTGTAGTACCCATAGGGGTGCCATCTGTAGACGACTTGAGCAAAAGCCGGAGTAACTAGACTAGACGTCCCCATAGGTGTGACAAATCCTGGAGGTGATGTAACTGCAGCAGAACAACGAGATGGAAACAACGCGTCCGTGCCTCCACAGCAACCACCTGAGCTATGCTCCCTGGAATGGCATGAGAGCGAGGAGTACAACCTATATCCCATGCCGACCGCGGGCTCACTACCTTCGTATCTCTATAGTATCCCCTTGACCCTGAAGCACTCCCTCCCTCTAGCCCAAGTCTGGAGCGCCGACCTTGTCTACTTGAAGCTGAAGCATCTGATCGCACTGAGGTATATCTAATAGAGTGGCTTGGCGATGTCCGAGATAGCTCCTGGTCCACCATGTCTCTAAATCTTGCCATCTAATCTGGAGACATGGAAGTGAAGATATCTTGCAACTCCTCATCGCTCATCCCTCGACTCATCCTGATGATCTAAGTATTCAAAAAGGTCACCTGCATAGACAAAAAATGATGTTAGCATAATCAATTTAAATCATACAAAGCATGGTAATATAAATCCTGAAAAAAGATCTCACTTAAAATGCATATCTTATGTACCCTTATAAGGGATTAGTCAATGAATTGAGTAAGTGGATGCTGCAAGTATGAAGTATCCAATGGTCCCATGTCAATATCCTGACACAACTCCGCATACACTGGAAGGTTGATAGACATGTCACCACAAAAGGATGAGTCCACCTCATTCTCAAAGAATTCTTGGACTCCTGTATTTCCATCATTGTTAGGCGATGATGGCTCCTCTATATTGTCCAAACTTTTGGTAGCCACCACCCCTTGTAATATCGACCCCTCTATTTGCATGTTGTCCTTATCTATGCTCAGAACATCACTTTGATCATATACTCTCGCACTTCGGGGAGCTAAAGGTATAATATACCACCATCAAGGTTGTCAGGGGTTTGGATAGAAGATTACATGTTCACAAACACGTACAAGAGAGATTAAACTATTGTGACATATACCATATCATAATACAATTAACAAAAAAATGAGTTCATGCACCTGTTCACAATGGGCCGGCAACACAAAGGTGTCGCGTAAATCCGTCCATTTTTTTTCAAAATCTATTTTGAGAAATCCAGATGGACCTCGTCGAACTATTGCTCCAACTCCTTCAAGTACCACTTTGAACCAATGCACATCGAATAGTATCATGGAGAAGCTACAGTAATCCATCGTAATAATACTTTGCAAGTTTCGAAAATACTCCACCTCATCTATAACCGTGTTTGGATCCGTTGCTCATCGTCGGCTCTCCTGCTCGAACCTTGCCATGATACCACAGTCCATTGTGGAGCGCTTTTTGTCAATACGCTCCATGGGAAAATGCCGTCCGCGCAACCACGCTGCACTATATATTTTGTACTATACATTGAAATACTCAAATTAGTTGTTGCATATAAAATATAGATACGACAAATCCTAAACACGTGATCACCTTTAGACTACATCTCCTCGAGAATTCCCACTCCTCAATTTAGACCTCCACCCCTTCGCGAGACACTGCGGTCAAAGCTCCATGCAACCATCACGTTGACATGAACCGCGGGATCTCCTCCATGTCCTCGGGATATCAAATCAGTCGATGGCGCATATTACATCAAAATTCAGATCGCACTTCCTCTCAATCTTGCCTAGCGATCTGGTACCTGGCGAGCCACGTCTCCATAAAGGCATGGTGCAATATACAAAAGCCATTTACATTCTCCTCCATTGCAGTATCCATTCTTTTTTCTACCCCATTTCCAACCATCACATCTCCAATCATTCTATCATCGTCCTTAAACGACCATAGCATTTTGTTGTTTGGATCCACCATTAGTAGCCATTGTGAAATATGCACTAGCGCCTCTCACACACCAACCAAACTTCAACCGTGCTACCTTCTGGCCGAGTTTGTTGTCACACAAAGCCTTTCAGGGTTTTCATGAAGCGTTCCAAGAAGAACATCCATCGCGTATGGACAGGTCCAACAATCTCCACTTCATCTATAAGATGCACAAGAAGGTGGATTTGTATCATGAACATGCTGGTAGGTAGGTATTTCTCAAAGAGAAAGACCGTCTCCACTACTCCCCGGCTTACGGATTCAATAGAGGACGTCTTAATCTCCTTATGTGAGATCCATTGCACTAAAGTCAACAACTTGTAAATGGCCCCGCATATTTTTGGAGTAAGGTATCTTGCGATCACGATCGGTAGTACAAACTACCACAAATGAGAAAGCATTATGAACAATGGCTACACTCCAAATAGCAAAATACACACACCAATTACAATCCATTCGTAGTACAAACCTGACATATCTTATCCTAGTCATGGGATTTTAGCCCTGATAATTGGTCGTCTTTAGAAAATGTAAACTTGAGAGAATGCATCATACCCGTCAGAGTGCAGATAGAATTGACTATTTGCTTCACAATGCGCTCTTCTTTAGTGGACAAAACCCAAGGAGTACGAGGTAGTTTCACGCAACCATCATCACTCGACTGTGGCCAAAGTGCCTCCATCTTGCCTACCTCCTTCAAATCCGTTCGTGCCCCTATAGTGTCTCTCTTTCCTGTGATGTGACCCCATAGCAAGCTACCCACATTCTTGAAAATATGTGTGGGATCCAACAAGTGGTTGATCTGTAAAAGTGGGTCCAATATGGCAACTCGTAGAAAACTGAGAACCCTCGCATTTCGTTTGGATATGACTCCGTGTGGACCATTTTCAACTCGTATCAGCTTGCGGCATTCATACATGTTGGAGTTCATCCAAGAAAGCCTTCCCTGAGTTCATGACCCTCTGGCAAGAAAGCGGCGTGTCCTTAATATACCATCTTCTTCATGGTTCGTGACCTTTGGGAGTCTAACTGTGGCTCGCACAATGGACATGCATGATAACCTGAGATAATCAGACCTATTTCAACACCTCTATCCAATGAATACAAACTTGAATGAGATAAAATATAGATATTACCAACATGAATGGCAGCTTATTTACCTGAGCACTCTCCAAATCCTGAAAAGTCATGTATTGTCCACATGAGAATGGCTCGAATATTAGTGAACCGTCGATCATTGCGCTTACTCATATCTTGCATGGTGACCCTCTCCTCCCACGAAATCTTAAGCTCAAACTAATGGACGAAGATACACGTCCATATTTTTGACTTTGTTAACGGCCGAGGACGAGTAAGCTAAGGATGAGATGTCCTTTCTTCATAGAAAGCCATGGAGGGATATTGTACTTGACAAGGACTATAGGCCACACACTTTAAGAAATTGAGCGTAGACCGAATGGATTCACACTATCCATTGCAAGACCAAATCGAAGATTCCTAGGCTCTCGGGCAAAGCCTAGGAAGGTAGAGTCAATGTGGCTCCATGCGCATGAATTTGCTAATATTCGTTGAACTCCATCGATGGACCTATTCTGCGCATGCCACGTTGTCAAGCTTGCCATGCCGGACGTACAAAACATGTGGTTTATACGGGGGATAAGCGAAAAGTGTCTAAGAACTTTTTGAGGGATGGTTTGCCCTTGCAAGTCCTGTCGATACCTGTGAGCACCACACTTTGGACATGTCTCCATAGTCTCGTATTCTCCTCGAAACAGTATACAATCGTTGATACATGCATGGATGTTGTTGTAGTCCATGCCAAACTTTCGTAAAACATATCATGCGTCATTACGAGACTCAGGCATGGTATTCGTAGGTGATAATATATGATATTTCAGTAACTTGAAAAAAATCATAAAACACCTTGAAAAAGCATAAATATTTTTAATGATAGTGCCGAAAAGAAATCAATGAAGCGTACGTACAAGGTACCTAAACAACTCGGTCACACTCGCATCGCTCCACCCGTATTTTTCTTGCACACTTAGGAGTGCAAGCAGTGTCTTCAAGCGAGATACTCGGCACCCATCATATAATGGTACGGATTCTTCCTCTCTAAGTGGATTATAAGTCTCGACATCCATGGAAATCAATGCATCGATCATTACCTCCATCTCAGGCTCCAAGATTTTAGGTAGGTCTAGAAGGCTACTTGTCTCCTCTGATATTGACGGTAAAGATTGGGTAGTACCTTCCAAGTGGTGGATTGGCTTAGGCACTCCATCCATCACATGCCCACGAACTCTTCTAATTGGCTGTAAAGGGTGCACTCCTCCTTGGGACGAGACGTCACCTCCCTAGATAGAAAATTTGCCAGCCACACCCAATCTTCTTGTATATGGTATTCAATTGCGTTTACAATGCATGATTGATATTAACTTTTCTTACCATTTGCTAAAAATCCAAGATCGCTTGATCAATTATCTCATATTGGAACTTGCCAAAGCATCATATGTATTCTATAGACAATTGACGTTTTCGTCTAATTGCTAGCTTGCATTGAGAGCAAGGACATGGGACACACTGATTAAGATATGCCTCACGATCTTGAACAACAAGACCTTTATTGTTTTCCATTTTATCTACGTTATGATACACAATTTATTTTTGTTATCATTCTGTTTTTCTTTCTTAAATAGTTTGAGAATGGATTTCTTCTCTTGTAACTTAGCAAAAATTAACGTATGTAAAGTCTCTACCCACCCACCCATAGATTAACATACATATGTCAGAGTGTTTCTTGTCTCGTGGTGTTGCACCAGACCTCACCACCACTCTCTCTTTGTTTTTTATCCATTCATTATCTCCTCTCCTTCCATCTTGACCATGACCACGACCGCGACTGCGACCACGACCATGACCACGACTACGACCACAACCATGACCACGACCACGACTACCACTACCACTACCACTACCACTACTATGACCACTATAATAAACAAGAAAAAGAAAAAACAAAACAAAACAACAAAAATAACAAAAACTACTACTACTGCAACAATAAACAAGAAAAGAAGAAAAAACTACTACTACTACTATTACTATTACTACCACTACTACAAACAAGAAAAGAAAACAACAATAAACAAGAAAAGAAAAAAACTACTACTACTACTACTACTACTACAACAACAAACAACAACAATTAATTTCGTTTTCTCTCTTCCTCTCCCTCCCTCACCCTCTCCCTCTCTTTCTCTCTTTCCCTATCAGGTTTAATGTTTTTCTCTCTTTTTCTCTCTCCTCTCCCTCTCCCTCTCACTTTTGTCGATTTAATTTTATTATTTTCTAACATTTGTGAATGCTTCAGTTGATGTGTAGAGCAGGCAGCGGTGGCATTGGGAAGCACTGGGCCATAGATTGTATTCAGATTACCTAGAAGAATTTATCATTTTTGATGTGCGTGGGCCTTATCATTAAAGGTGTGGCGCCAATATTTATTTAGGCGCACTTATTTATTGAAGCACTTGATAAATATTTATTATTTTGTATGTGCATAGGCGCTCGGTTTAAGTATTTCATTATTGGACATTGTATTTGGGCATAGCCCGACTTTTGGGGCACCCAATCACTTTATTCTTTATTTGGACAAAAAACTAAACACAAAAGCCAAAGCATGCTAATTGTAAGTTGGGCTATTTTTGAGCTTGGAGATTAATAAATTTATAAATACATGCCTTACTGGAGTGCTCACACAAGGCATGGGGGGAGATTGTACCTAATTTGTCTCTTTTCTTAATGTGCAAATCTTTCTTCTTATTTTATGAGCTTTAGTAGAGTTCTTTTGTTCTTGGGGGACCTTCCAGTGCTCGCTACGTACATATCGAGCATCCAATTTGTGCATCATGAAGAATACATACATCAAGCATAAGAGATTCTTGAAGGGTAGAAAGAATATACCAAAACAAGTTGCTTTGTTGTGTCTAACCTAGTCATTATAAATGATTTGCCATTCTTCAAAGATAGGTCCTTCAATTACAAGGGTATTATCATAAGCATGATCAATTGGTTGAGGCAGAAATTCATAATTACCTAAAACAATATCATGCAAGTCATCCCCTTCAAGAATTAGTAGCATCTTTACTTTCCATCCAAAGAATACTTATCCTTGAAAGTGAAGGACTGAACATTGTCCAAAAAGAAATCTATTGACGATTATAGAATTTGACAAAGTTGGATGAGTGAATACGTATAATACGAGGTCATAGAATCTGCACAGCCTATATAAAATGATGACGAAAGTGTAGCACAACAAGTCGTATGTAGAAGCTATGCTTGAAAGAAAGACATTTAGCTCAAAAAGTATACTCCAAAGAAAGAGACCCAAGATAGATGAAACGTGGGTAAGAATAAATTGACCCAAAATACATGAAATCTGTGCCAGAATAAATTGGCCCAACATAGATTAGAAATATGAACAATGATCAAAACATTATCGCTTTACTTATTGGCCAAGAATAGTGATGATCCGGCTAATTTTGACAGAAACTCAAGAGTGAGTAATCGTGATGAAACTTGTGTTGTGGAATTTTACAAGCATGAAAAGCTATTGTCATGTTTATTTTTGTGTTTCAAGTCCAGTTTACTTAAACTGATATAATTTTTGACACAAAACTCCAAATTGAGCACATATTTGCTAGAAAGAAATCTTGTAAGTCCTAGCACATCACAAAAATTGATTTTCTTAAGAAAGGCATTTCCTTATGAGTTTCCCAAATAGAATCTTTTAGGATATCCAAGCAAGCTATATCTACAATTCAATATATATGCAATCTAAATTTGTAATCTAAATGATGATTGAATGAACTTTTTCTATGCTTAAAAATCATAACATAAGATGCTCATAACATATAGAATACATCAAATTTAGGCATGAAAAGAACATGAATCAAGAATTCAAGAGATACTACACTTGTATACTTCCTAATTGTCTTCTTCAAGGATTTGGTTGTAGTTGATTATGATAGCTTTGATAACATGTTGAGATGTGGAGAGAGAATATATATAGAGATGCATGAGAGAGAGAGAGAGAAGACACACACCATCTTTACTCCCAAAGACTATTTCATATTGGTCACAATCTACATATATATAGGTAAGACCCAATCTAGATAGGGTGAGCTATATATAGCTCCAACACTCCCTATTCATATCATTCTCGCAAGCTAGCACACTGCAAGTAGTAATAACATTCTCAATAGGCATAAGATGATTTTTGCCATATATCAACTCAGCAAGCATACATCCACTCACTGTACTATGTGTAGTGCCATTATCCCATAGATCATATGAAAATAGCTTGAGCCACTCTCAAATATCTGACCTCTACATGCCTTGGCTAAAGCTTTGATGATAGGTGCACTGTCGTATTGCTGCGCATTCGAGGTGAAACCACCCAAAAGTTGTGCATGAGATTTGTTACTTTGTACATACTTAGTTGTTATGTTTGCTCTTTTATGCTGAAGACGAAGAAGAACAAGGAGTTTTGGGCTTGAGATGCAATCTCATGGCTATACTTATTTCAAGATATGTCGATTATGGGTTTCGTGAGGATGTTTCTAACATCTACAACTGGATGTTCTATGTGTGAATGGCAGTAGTATGGGCACAAAACCAATTGATCATGATGAGTCTAGAGAGCTTATCAAAGTGTATCCTAGAAAGATGTGTGAATGTCTTCCGAATCTGAATGGAGAGAGTGTTGTGGAGTGTGATCAAGTTTCTTCCATGCTCACAAAAACATTTTGTGGAGTGTAATTAAATGTAATGTGTTAGTGGGTTTATGGGTTTGGATGTTTCTTCAAGGCGTCTATGGATTCTTGGAGATGTTTTCATGGGCGCTTATCACACGGTTTTCGGTTTCAAAGCTAGCTAAAGGAGAAGTGTTGATGTTAAATATTGGTTCTATGTCTACTGGTGCCCGTGTGCTTGCTGTGAAAACAGATCTTGCTAAGCTGCAGCTTACTTCTCCAGTTTGTACGAGTAAGGGGGGGGAAAAAGCATATTTGAAAGGGGAGAAAAGAAAGGGCCGCTTTTGGAAAGGAATTGGGAAAGGGAGGTGCAGAAAACATGGAAGGAGGAGACTAATAAGGGATTTTTCAAAAACTAAAGAGGGAAGAACAGAGTGGTGGGGACAGAAAAAGGAGGTGAAGACTAATCTAGGAGGAAAAAACAGAGTATTCGGGGGCGCAGAATTTGGGGAAAAAGTCGAGGAAGGACGCTGAAGGAAATAAAAAAAGGAGGAGGGGTACAGAACAGAGGAGAGACATAGAGGGAAGAATAAGCGATGGGGAATGGAAGGATGACATAGAGAAGGAGGGCGATCTTCTTATCTACTTACTTGCCAGTCTGGAGTTTTGCGAATGTAATGGAGAGAGAAGATGATGCCGATGATTACAAAGGAAGATGACAACGCTAGTGGCAATTGCATTACCCCTTCTTATAAGGTCTTCTCAGACATGGAGCGCCTCATCGGAGAAGCTGAGAGACATGAACACTGTTGTGAGCGCAGGATGAAAACTATTGTGGATCAAAAGGAAAGGAGATAATCAGCGAATAAAGATAACGAAGTGGTAGATGATGACAAAGAGGATTGAGGAGCGATATCGGAACCTGCTAATAAAGAAGCCAAAGTTGATGACAGCAATCTGGAACGACAAGACTGAAGAGGAGAAGATAAAGACTAGGACGACGCAGAAGACAAGAAGACCGTGTAGTAGCTGAAGGAACGGAAAAGAGAGATACATGAGAGTGCGGAATGAAGACTAACGATGAGCTCTGAAGCTGACGACAGTTTGCAAAGCTACAGAGAGGAAAGACGTAGGCGTTGCTGAACTAAGATGGTGCTAAAACTGTAAACGAAGTGAACTTGATGGAGAAGAAGACAAAAACAAAGCTTGCAGATGCAACAAAGGAGGAGGCAGCCAGGTCAGCCACTGCAGAACGCTCGGGCTGCAAGAATGCATCATAACAAGATTGCTCGAGAACAGAAAAGGATTGCACTACTATCTGAGAAACGGATGGGATGCACATTGAAATCTCCTCCACTTGTACTTGCACTTATTGCAGTCTCACAAAAAGCAAATTTGGCTAAGGAAAAAAAAAGCAGCTACTTGAACAAGTCTATAAATCTGCTGACAAGCCTGATGGTAGTATGGATGTTGAAGTGTGTTACAGCCAGGAGAATACAGATGGTGACTTGTTTCCACACTTCTGTCAGCAGCACAAAATGCGATTGATGGTTATTGAAGCATGGCAAGAGGATCTGCAATGGCAATCAGGACTGTCAAAAACTACAGAACCTATCATACTACAAGAAATTGTGCCAGCAGAAGTGAGGAGAACTCGGCATGTTAGAGATGGCCAACATCTGTAGTCTAATTGCCTCTGTAACTCAGTGGGAAAGCGTCAGTCTTGTAAACTGAAAATCCTGAATGTGATTACACACTGCCACAGTATTGTTTCCATAAACCCTATGAGTTCCATCTGTCATGAACTTACAACTTCCCTTCCTTCTTCACCACAAACTCCATGCTCAGTATGAAATATTATCTCATCTTTGATTATCAACATTAGAGGTCCTGTTCTCTTGAAGGACTAACACCTGATTAAAAAGCTTGCTCAGTTTGACTGCTTTTAAATAAACAAAATATTTCTGAATGTGTTGTCCATGTCAGAGGTGTCAATACAAAGGAAAGCCCTTTGATTTTGTATCTCAATCCCTTAACCTTACTTGGAGGATTTATTGGCACAAAAACAGAGCATATTCAGTACCCTGTATGCATTAATCAGATTTCAAAGGATATTCTGAAACAGAAATACACTTCTTGCTTTTTGGCCAGAAGCATCTATGAGAAATTTGCAAATTGAGATAGGTATAATGGTGATATGAATTTTATTGTCAACATCCTAATCTCTTCCAACTCCTAAGGAAGTAAGCGACTACATTTAAACACCTTTGGACTTGAGAACTCTTCTATCTTGGAATTTCTTAAGAACCTCTGTGGTTGTGACTTTGCTTTCGAAACCCTTTGACATCTTTGGTGAACCCGACGTGAAAGCGTCACAGAAATTTCAGGATGGGAGACACTTCAACCTCTATTTCAGCTTCTTCTTCAATTCCAGCTGCGTCTACTTCAGCTCCATCTATGACTACTGCGTCAAGTACTTCAACGGAGGATCTAAAACAGATTTTGCAGAATATGTCCATGTATATGCAGCTCCAAAATCAGCAAACACAAATGTATATGCAGCAGCAACAACAATTGCATCAACAGCAGTTGTCTCAGCAAAGGCAACTCTATTCGGAGTAGGAGAATGCAACCAGCGCGACTAAGGCTACTGAAGCAGTTGAGAGTGAGAAGAAGCTATTTGACGGGCGTAATGTTTCAGCATATTTGAAGACATATGAGATCAAGATGGGGTTTTTTGGAGTTCCTGCTGGACTTATGAGTAAGTACTTCCTTCGTCTTGTCACACCTGCTTTGAGAACAAAGGTGACTGATTTATTTATTCAAAATACACATTGGCAAGATTTTAAGAAGGCTCTAAAAGAAGAATACTTCCTTGAGGACTTTGGTATGGCTACTCGGCGGTCATTCCGAGAGTGGGTCTACATGCCAAACAAAGTTCTTGCTGCTTCGGAGTTGATTCGAGAATTCGAAGAGAGGTATAGTCAGCTTGATGCCATTGAACAAAGAGCATTGGATGTTGAAAAAGTTGAGCTTTTCTTGCAAGCTGCAGATCCTGCTCAGAAAAGAAGAATTGGGTGAGCTTCTTGAAGATCGCACAAAGCCTATGGGTCTTAAAACTGATTGGCAGGATGCTCAGGATGCAGTCTCGACATTGACCAAGAGGAGGATATGGAAGACTCGCCTACAGAATGGTTCCATGACACCTACACCATCATCAGCTCCTATGCCTACTTCTATCCCTGTTATTTCTTCTCCTCCTCAGCCAGTTTCTTGGCCTATGCCAGTGCCTACTGTTTCTACTCCACCTATTCCTCCTGTTCCACGACCGATGCCTACACCTTCTGCTCCAAAACCATCCGCTCCATCGGTGCCTACTTCTCTTGATGACATAATCAAAGGTATCACAGATTTGACACTTGAGTCAGTCAAAGCGGAGTTGGTGGGTAAGTTGAAGGAGCAGTTTGCTTCGACTGTGCCTACTACTTCTTCTAGTGCTCCTACTGCACCTAGGAGTGCTCCTAGTGCTCCTAGGAGAGATCGGAGATGTATTTGGTGTGATAGTACGGAGCATCAGCATTGCAGGGATTGTGACTCTTTCCAGGATGCAAGGAGGCAAAATTTGGTATATTGGGGGCAAGATGGTAAGATTTGGTTGACTGAGACAGGAGCTCCACTTGCTACCAACTTTGGTAAAGGTGGAATGAAGAAGTTAGTGGAGGACATGGCTGCGCGTACTTCTTATGTGACGGCTAGAGGTGATGCTTCTGCATATGGAGTACAGATTGAGAAGGGAACGGAGACTCAGTCCGCACTATGGACTTATGCTATGGAGACTGCAAACAAGGGAAAAATTCAGCAAACTGTTTTGACTAGCGCAGGCTCTAGCATCAGATCAGAGACAGGATGGGACTCGCCTGTTGACAGGTATTCTATTTATGCTTATTTGGCTAAATCTCATGGTGCAGATGTATTTGTTGAGGAGAAGCGTAAGAGGGATGAAGAAAATCCAAGTGCAGCTAAGAAGACTAGAGGGGGTGAGTTTGTTACTCCACCTACTGCAGGACCGTCTTCACGACCAGGGCCAGATCGACAGATGGAGGATGCTCAAAAGAGAGAAAAGAGGCAAGAGCCTAGAGAGAGAAAGCAGCCAGGATTCAGATTAATGTCCGACATTGAGACATCTACAGATATGAAGAAAATCTTTAATGATAAGATACTTGGCAGTGAGGTGACTTTCACTATTTCTGAGATTTTGGGCATCTCAAAAAGAGAGTTTCAGGATCAGTTTCAGGAGGTCCTGAAGAGGAAAAGACATGCATTGGCTACCACTGATACACAGGGAGTTTTGATTGGAGAGTTGGATGAGGATGATGATGAGGTCATGGTTGATAATGCTTCTATTTTTCCGCAGGTAGAGAAGAGGGTTCAGCCTATGCATTATGCTGAAATTGATGAACCTGTTTTGATACCGCGTAGTCACTTTTCGCGGAGCCATTAGGCTAGGGCAACTACAGAGACGATGGTAAAGGTTGGAGAAAAACAGGTGCCTTATGTTGCATTGGTTGATCATGGTTCAGAGATTAATCTCATTGTTCGTGGAGTTTATGCGAGTAACAGATGGCCTATGGATGTAGAGCATGGGTGGCGTATGAGAGCCACCAATAACACTGCAGGTGATTTATATGCTGCTTGCCCTAGTGTCAGGGTTTCTATTGGTGATGTAGAGGAGGATTTTCATTTCTTTGTGCAGGATTCATGCTCTTATCCTATAATTCTTGGACAGCCATTCATTACAGAGATGCGCATGGAGACAAAGGTCATGGATGATGGATCTGCTTATGCACAGATTCGCAGTAAGGATGGTATGAGAGCAGTTCAGTTTATGACTGTATGTGTGAATCATGTTAGAAACAGAGATACTCTGAGAGATGCACCCTTGCCCACTGTGAGGGATTCGGGTTTTCATTAGGTACCGCCGTTTCGCGAGACGAGGGTGGTACAGAGGAGAGGAGATTGGAGTTCTCGCCTCCTTGCAGCAGTGTTTTCTCCTCTGGTTATGTTGGGATTTCAACAAACAGTTCGATGAGCTATCAGAAGACTTCTAGATTGTCTAGAGCTACCAGGAAGTATATATGCAGGAAGGAGAAAAATTTGAAAAATGCAGGAATTTTGGAGGATGATGAGCACATAGATGGTATGTATGACAGTGTGATTTGTGCAGATACGATGGCAGAGATGGGAGATATGCTGAAAACTGATATGCTGAATTGTCATGGTAATGTATTAGTGCAGTCCCTGGACATGTTTCATGAAATTGCAGATTTTATGTCACAGATTGAGTCAGAGGCTGAGGAAACTCAGCAAAGAGTGTTGAGTGCTGAAGAAATTCAGCAAACAGAGTTTCTAGCTGGTTATGATCACCTTTTAGAGAGTCAGAGGGCTGAAAATTTTCAGTCAACAGAGTTTACTGTTGAAATATTTCAGCATTCAAAGTTTGGGGCTGTTTCTATGTAGTCCATAGAGCAGAGGGCTGAGAATATTCAGCCATTGGAGTGCAGAATTGCTGATTTACAGCAAGGTTTATGTAATGCAGAAGAGCATAATGAAGCCAGGGTTGACACGAAATACAAAACTGTGGATAAGAAGGTAAAGCCGGTTGCTGTACCGCTTCCACCTGACAGTGATCAGCAAACAGAAAGGGCTGCTAAACAGAAAATTTTGAGGAATCCGGAGCATATTGGTCATAAATTTTCAGCAGAGACACTTGCTGAATTGAAAATAGGAAATGGTGATTTCTTGTTACCCATGGAGAAGCAATGCTTTCAGGAGATGCTTGAGCGTCATGGAAGGGGATTTGCTTTTGTCCCACATGAGATCGGATGTGTGAATCCTGATATTGTTGCTCCTATGGTCATCTTTACTATTCCTCATATTCCATGGAATCTCCGACCTATTCCAGTGCCTAAAGCACACTTGCCAAAGCTGATTGATTTATTGAATGAGAAAATCAGGATGGGAATCCTTGAGCCTTCATCTGCACCATACTCAAACAGGTGGTTTACAGTTCCGAAGAAGAATGGTACTCTTCGATTTATTCAGGACATGCAGCCAGTGAACAGGGTTACTATCAGGAATGTTGGTATAGGTCCAGTTGTGGATGAGTTTGTAGAGGCATTTGCTGGACGTGCCATCTATTCTTTGGGTGATTTGTATTCAGGATATGATCAGTTTCAGCTGGCTTTGGAAAGCAGGGACATAACCACCATGAGAACTCCTATTGGGCTTGTGAGGATGTGTACCTTGCCTCAAGGTGCCACTAATTCTGTTGCACATATGATGAATGCCATGCATAAGGTCCTTCGTGATTACATACCTCAACTTACTATGCCTTTCTTGGATGATGTGCCCATTAAGGGGTGTGCAGAAGACGAGAAGAATGAGAGCCTAAATGAGCAGGGATGCAGATACTTTGTGGCTGATCATATTTCAGCATGTGAGAAGATTTTGGCCAGGTTAGAAGAAGTGAACTTGACACTTTCAGGGCAAAAATCTGTTTTTGGAGTGAATGAGGTTGTCATTGTTGGGCATATGTGTGGATATTATGGCAGGAAACCTTCACCTGATAAGGTGAATGCTATAGGCAAGATTGCAGAGTATTGTTCTACCACTTTAGAGGTACGGAGATTCATTGGTGCTTGTGTGTTTTATATGATTTGGATACCTCATTTTGCACACATTGCAGATTGTTTGTACTAGCTGCTTCGAAAGGGGCAGAAATTTTATTGGGATGAGAGCCACACTAAAGCTATGCGGAAATTGAAGAAGTTATTGCAGAATGCTCCTACTCTCAGGAAAGCGGATTATAATTGTGATAGGCCTATTGTATTGACAGTTGACACTAGTCCAATTGGCATAGGTTGGGTTGTGGGTCAAGATGATGCAGATGGAAATAGGTATGCTATTCGGTTTGGGGCGAAAGTCCTAAACGAGAGACAGAGGAGATATCCGCAAATCAAGAGGGAGTTATTGAGGATTGTGACGGCTCTCAAATGTGACAAGGAGTACTTTATTGGAGCTTCAGTTGTGGTAGAGACAGATTGCTTGCCATTGATTGGTATGATCACGAGTTGCTCTACTCCGGATATAGCCATGTTGAGATGGATTGCATACATCAAGTCATTAAATCCGGAATTTAAACACATAGCAGGGAAGGATAATCCAGTGGCAGATATGTTGTCTAGAGCGAGATATGATGATGAGGAGACTCTACTTGCAGAAGAGGATGATGCAGAAATTTCAGCCACTATGGTTGATCATGTTTGTCATGCCTATGATATTGTGGCTTTCATAGAAGAACTCTATGTTGGAGATTGGTTGCAGATTGGCAGGTACCTTAGTACACTAAGCAAAAGAGATGAATGGACAGATGAAGAGTTCAAGAAGATCAGAAGGAAAGCCTATGGTTATTTTCTCAAGGACGGATTTCTTTGGAAGCATCCGAAGAAAAGAGGCGGATTACCTTTGCGGGTTGTTTGCAATAGAGAGACACAGTTACAGGTGATGAGGGAGTTTCATGAGAGTCCTTGGGCTGGTCATAGAGGAGTATGGGCTACTTATGAGAAAATCAGGGAGAAATATTGGTGGAAAGGCATGTACAGAGATGTTTCTCACTTTGTTGAGACTTGCAGAGACTGCCAGATGTATTCAGTAGTGCGTCATAGAGATGAGCTTCATCCGACCTATCCACTATGCATTCATTATAAGTGGGTAGTTGATTTGGTTACCTTGCCTCTGGGTCTATGGCAGATGAGGTACATTCTTTTGGCTAGAGAGGATCTTACCAATCATGTTGAGGGCAGATCTTTGAGAACGAAGACCACTAGTGCAGTGTGTAAGTTCTTATTGGAGGAAATTTTCTGTAGGTATGGTTGTGTGGGTAAGATCACTGCGGATCGTGGTGAATTGGATGCATATGAAGCTAGGGAGTTTTTATCTCAGCTAGGAATAAAATTGGCTCTAACCACAGCATACAATCCAGAGGGAAATGGGAAAAGTGAAAGAGGGCATCCGCCAATAGTGAAAGCATTAGCCAAAGCATGCAGAGGACGGATTGGAGAATGGCCGAGACTTCTACCATTTGCTTTATGGGCTGATCGTACGACTCATAGTGTTACTACAGGATATATGCCTGCAGAGTTGATGTATGGTCAGAAACCTGTTATGCCGATTGAGACTTGTGCTTTGACTTGGTCAGTTTTACCTTGGCAGGAGGATTTGACAAGAGAGGAGCTCTTAGCTCTTCGGATTCGACAACTGGAGAGGAGACCTGAGGATATTCAGCTAGCTATTGACAGGTTGAAAGTTGCTAGACTAAGGAACAAGGACAGGTTTGATAGCAGGCATCGCTTGCGGCCTAGAGCAATAGAAGAGGGAGATTGGGTATTGGTCTTTGATAGCAGCCTTGAAAATCAACATACTGCACTTCGGAAGATGGTGAAAAGATGGTTTGGGCCGTACATAGTTAGACATGTCTTTGATAATGCAACATATGAGCTGACATAATTAGATGGGACAGTGCTTAGAGTGCCAATTGCTGGAAAAAGAATCAAGATTTTCAAGAAAAGAGATGATGAGGATTATGCATTGGAAGAATTTTCGAGAGAAGAGCAACGACAAGAAACTCCAATGGAAAAGACAGATGATATGGCTGGATATCTTGTTGATCTACCGGAAATGCATAACGAAGAGATTGATTTATTTGTGGATCTTGATGATAATGATCATGGGTAAGTTGGCCCATCCGGAGGATGCGCAGGATTAGAGGGGGTGGATGTCGTATTGCTGCGCATTCGAGGTGTGAAACCACCCAAAAGTTGTGCATGAGATTTGTTACTTTGTACATACTTAGTTGTTATGTTTGCTCTTTTATGCTGAAGACTAAGAAGAACAAGGAGTTTTGGGCTTGAGATGCAATCTCATGGCTATACTTATTTCAAGATATGTCGATTATGGGTTTCGTGAGGATGTTTCTAACATCTACAACTGGATGTTCTATGTGTGAATGGCAGTAGTATGGGCACAAAACCAATTGATCATGATGAGTCTAGAGAGCTTATCAAAGTGTATCCTAGAAAGATGTGTGAATGTCTTCCGAATCTGAATGGAGAGAGTGTTGTGGAGTGTGATCAAGTTTCTTCCATGCTCACAAAAACATTTTGTGGAGTGTAATTAAATGTAATGTGTTAGTGGGTTTATGGGTTTGGATGTTTCTTCAAGGCGTCTATGGATTCTTGGAGATGTTTTCATGGGCGCTTATCACACGGTTTTCGGTTTCAAAGCTAGCTAAAGGAGAAGTGTTGATGTTAAATATTGGTTCTATGTCTACTGGTGCCCGTGTGCTTGCTGTGAAAACAGATCTTGCTAAGCTGCAGCTTACTTCTCCAGTTTGTACGAGTAAG
This sequence comes from Lygodium microphyllum, assembly GCF_053477565.2. Classification (NCBI taxonomy): domain Eukaryota; kingdom Viridiplantae; phylum Streptophyta; class Polypodiopsida; order Schizaeales; family Lygodiaceae; genus Lygodium; species Lygodium microphyllum. Next base: position 31,705,896 of record NC_141143.1, on the reverse strand, counting down.
GGGGGGGAAAAAGCATATTTGAAAGGGGAGAAAAGAAAGGGCCGCTTTTGGAAAGGAATTGGGAAAGGGAGGTGCAGAAAACATGGAAGGAGGAGACTAATAAGGGATTTTTCAAAAACTAAAGAGGGAAGAACAGAGTGGTGGGGACAGAAAAAGGAGGTGAAGACTAATCTAGGAGGAAAAAACAGAGTATTCGGGGGCGCAGAATTTGGGGAAAAAGTCGAGGAAGGACGCTGAAGGAAATAAAAAAAGGAGGAGGGGTACAGAACAGAGGAGAGACATAGAGGGAAGAATAAGCGATGGGGAATGGAAGGATGACATAGAGAAGGAGGGCGATCTTCTTATCTACTTACTTGCCAGTCTGGAGTTTTGCGAATGTAATGGAGAGAGAAGATGATGCCGATGATTACAAAGGAAGATGACAACGCTAGTGGCAATTGCATTACCCCTTCTTATAAGGTCTTCTCAGACATGGAGCGCCTCATCGGAGAAGCTGAGAGACATGAACACTGTTGTGAGCGCAGGATGAAAACTATTGTGGATCAAAAGGAAAGGAGATAATCAGCGAATAAAGATAACGAAGTGGTAGATGATGACAAAGAGGATTGAGGAGCGATATCGGAACCTGCTAATAAAGAAGCCAAAGTTGATGACAGCAATCTGGAACGACAAGACTGAAGAGGAGAAGATAAAGACTAGGACGACGCAGAAGACAAGAAGACCGTGTAGTAGCTGAAGGAACGGAAAAGAGAGATACATGAGAGTGCGGAATGAAGACTAACGATGAGCTCTGAAGCTGACGACAGTTTGCAAAGCTACAGAGAGGAAAGACGTAGGCGTTGCTGAACTAAGATGGTGCTAAAACTGTAAACGAAGTGAACTTGATGGAGAAGAAGACAAAAACAAAGCTTGCAGATGCAACAAAGGAGGAGGCAGCCAGGTCAGCCACTGCAGAACGCTCGGGCTGCAAGAATGCATCATAACAAGATTGCTCGAGAACAGAAAAGGATTGCACTACTATCTGAGAAACGGATGGGATGCACATTGAAATCTCCTCCACTTGTACTTGCACTTATTGCAGTCTCACAAAAAGCAAATTTGGCTAAGGAAAAAAAAAGCAGCTACTTGAACAAGTCTATAAATCTGCTGACAAGCCTGATGGTAGTATGGATGTTGAAGTGTGTTACAGCCAGGAGAATACAGATGGTGACTTGTTTCCACACTTCTGTCAGCAGCACAAAATGCGATTGATGGTTATTGAAGCATGGCAAGAGGATCTGCAATGGCAATCAGGACTGTCAAAAACTACAGAACCTATCATACTACAAGAAATTGTGCCAGCAGAAGTGAGGAGAACTCGGCATGTTAGAGATGGCCAACATCTGTAGTCTAATTGCCTCTGTAACTCAGTGGGAAAGCGTCAGTCTTGTAAACTGAAAATCCTGAATGTGATTACACACTGCCACAGTATTGTTTCCATAAACCCTATGAGTTCCATCTGTCATGAACTTACAACTTCCCTTCCTTCTTCACCACAAACTCCATGCTCAGTATGAAATATTATCTCATCTTTGATTATCAACATTAGAGGTCCTGTTCTCTTGAAGGACTAACACCTGATTAAAAAGCTTGCTCAGTTTGACTGCTTTTAAATAAACAAAATATTTCTGAATGTGTTGTCCATGTCAGAGGTGTCAATACAAAGGAAAGCCCTTTGATTTTGTATCTCAATCCCTTAACCTTACTTGGAGGATTTATTGGCACAAAAACAGAGCATATTCAGTACCCTGTATGCATTAATCAGATTTCAAAGGATATTCTGAAACAGAAATACACTTCTTGCTTTTTGGCCAGAAGCATCTATGAGAAATTTGCAAATTGAGATAGGTATAATGGTGATATGAATTTTATTGTCAACATCCTAATCTCTTCCAACTCCTAAGGAAGTAAGCGACTACATTTAAACACCTTTGGACTTGAGAACTCTTCTATCTTGGAATTTCTTAAGAACCTCTGTGGTTGTGACTTTGCTTTCGAAACCCTTTGACATCTTTGGTGAACCCGACGTGAAAGCGTCACAGAAATTTCAGGATGGGAGACACTTCAACCTCTATTTCAGCTTCTTCTTCAATTCCAGCTGCGTCTACTTCAGCTCCATCTATGACTGCTGCGTCAAGTACTTCAACGGAGGATCTAAAACAGATTTTGCAGAATATGTCCATGTATATGCAGCTCCAAAATCAGCAAACACAAATGTATATGCAGCAGCAACAACAATTGCATCAACAGCAGTTGTCTCAGCAAAGGCAACTCTATTCGGAGTAGGAGAATGCAACCAGCGCGACTAAGGCTACTGAAGCAGTTGAGAGTGAGAAGAAGCTATTTGACGGGCGTAATGTTTCAGCATATTTGAAGACATATGAGATCAAGATGGGGTTTTTTGGAGTTCCTGCTGGACTTATGAGTAAGTACTTCCTTCGTCTTGTCACACCTGCTTTGAGAACAAAGGTGACTGATTTATTTATTCAAAATACACATTGGCAAGATTTTAAGAAGGCTCTAAAAGAAGAATACTTCCTTGAGGACTTTGGTATGGCTACTCGGCGGTCATTCCGAGAGTGGGTCTACATGCGAAACAAAGTTCTTGCTGCTTCGGAGTTGATTCGAGAATTCGAAGAGAGGTATAGTCAGCTTGATGCCATTGAACAAAGAGCATTGGATGTTGAAAAAGTTGAGCTTTTCTTGCAAGCTGCAGATCCTGCTCAGAAAAGAAGAATTGGGTGAGCTTCTTGAAGATCGCACAAAGCCTATGGGTCTTAAAACTGATTGGCAGGATGCTCAGGATGCAGTCTCGACATTGACCAAGAGGAGGATATGGAAGACTCGCCTACAGAATGGTTCCATGACACCTACACCATCATCAGCTCCTATGCCTACTTCTATCCCTGTTATTTCTTCTCCTCCTCAGCCAGTTTCTTGGCCTATGCCAGTGCCTACTGTTTCTACTCCACCTATTCCTCCTGTTCCACGACCGATGCCTACACCTTCTGCTCCAAAACCATCCGCTCCATCGGTGCCTACTTCTCTTGATGACATAATCAAAGGTATCACAGATTTGACACTTGAGTCAGTCAAAGCGGAGTTGGTGGGTAAGTTGAAGGAGCAGTTTGCTTCGACTGTGCCTACTACTTCTTCTAGTGCTCCTACTGCACCTAGGAGTGCTCCTAGTGCTCCTAGGAGAGATCGGAGATGTATTTGGTGTGATAGTACGGAGCATCAGCATTGCAGGGATTGTGACTCTTTCCAGGATGCAAGGAGGCAAAATTTGGTATATTGGGGGCAAGATGGTAAGATTTGGTTGACTGAGACAGGAGCTCCACTTGCTACCAACTTTGGTAAAGGTGGAATGAAGAAGTTAGTGGAGGACATGGGTGCGCGTACTTCTTATGTGACGGCTAGAGGTGATGCTTCTGCATATGGAGTACAGATTGAGAAGGGAACGGAGACTCAGTCCGCACTATGGACTCATGCTATGGAGACTGCAAACAAGGGAAAAATTCAGCAAACTTTTTTGACTAGCGCAGGCTCTAGCATCAGATCAGAGACAGGATGGGACTCGCCTGTTGACAGGTATTCTATTTATGCTTATTTGGCTAAATCTCATGGTGCAGATGTATTTGTTGAGGAGAAGCGTAAGAGGGATGAAGAAAATCCAAGTGCAGCTAAGAAGACTAGAGGGGGTGAGTTTGTTACTCCACCTACTGCAGGACCGTCTTCACGACCAGGGCCAGATCGACAGATGGAGGATGCTCAAAAGAGAGAAAAGAGGCAAGAGCCTAGAGAGAGAAAGCAGCCAGGATTCAGATTAATGTCCGACATTGAGACATCTACAGATATGAAGAAAATCTTTAATGATAAGATACTTGGCAGTGAGGTGACTTTCACTATTTCTGAGATTTTGGGCATCTCAAAAAGAGAGTTTCAGGATCAGTTTCAGGAGGTCCTGAAGAGGAAAAGACATGCATTGGCTACCACTGATACACAGGGAGTTTTGATTGGAGAGTTGGATGAGGATGATGATGAGGTCATGGTTGATAATGCTTCTATTTTTCCGCAGGTAGAGAAGAGGGTTCAGCCTATGCATTATGCTGAAATTGATGAACCTGTTTGATACCGCGTAGTCACTTTTCGCGGAGCCATTAGGCTAGGGCAACTACAAAGACGATGGTAAAGGTTGGAGAAAAACAGGTGCCTTATGTTGCATTGGTTGATCATGGTTCAGAGATTAATCTCATTGTTCGTGGAGTTTATGAGAGTAACAGATGGCCTATGGATGTAGAGCATGGGTGGCGTATGAGAGCCGCCAATAACACTGCAGGTGATTTATATGTTGCTTGCCCTAGTGTCAGGGTTTCTATTGGTGATGTAGAGGAGGATTTTCATTTCTTTGTGCAGGATTCATGCTCTAATCCTATAATTCTTGGACAGCCATTCATTACAGAGATGCACATGGAGACAAAGGTCATGGATGATGGATCTGCTTATGCACGGATTCGCAGTAAGGATGGTATGAGAGCAGTTCAGTTTATGACTGTATGTGTGAATCATGTTAGAAACAGAGATACTCTGAGAGATGCACCCTTGCCCACTGTGAGGGATTCGGGTTTTCATTAGGTACCGCCGTTTCGCGAGACGACGGTGGTACAGAGGAGAGGAGATTGGAGTTCTCGCCTCCTTGCAGCAGTGTTTTCTCCTCTGGTTATGTTGGGATTTCAGCAAACAGTTCGATGAGCTATCAGAAGACTTCTAGATTGTCTAGAGCTGCCAGGCAGTATATATGCAGGAAGGAGAAAAATTTGAAAAATGCAGAAATTTTGGAGGATGATGAGCACATAGATGGTATGTATGACAGTGTGATTTGTGCAGATACGATGGCAGAGATGGGAGATATGCTGAAAACTGATATGCTGAATTGTCATGGTAATGTATTAGTGCAGTCCCTGGACATGTTTCATGAAATTGCAGATTTTATGTCACAGATTGAGTCAGAGGCTGAGGAAACTCAGCAAAGAGTGTTGAGTGCTGAAGAAATTCAGCAAACAGAGTTTCTAGCTGGTTATGATCAGCTTTCAGAGAGTCAGAGGGCTGAAAATTTTCAGTCAACAGAGTTTACTGCTGAAATATTTCAGCATTCAAAGTTTGGGGCTGTTTCTATGCAGTCCATAGAGCAGAGGGCTGAGAATATTCAGCCATTGGAGTGCAGAATTGCTGATTTACAGCAAGGTTTATGTAATGCAGAAGAGCATAATGAAGCCAGGGTTGACACGAAATACAAAACTGTGTATAAGAAGGTAAAGTCGGTTGCTGTACCGCTTCCACCTGACAGTGATCAGCAAACAGAAAGGGCTGCTAAACAGAAAATTTTGAGGAATCCGGAGCATATTGGTCATAAATTTTCAGCAGAGACACTTGCTGAATTGAAAATAGGAAATGGTGATTTCTTGTTACCCATGGAGAAGCAATGCTTTCAGGAGATGCTTGAGCGTCATGGAAGGGGATTTGCTTTTGTCCCACATGAGATCGGATGTGTGAATCCTGATATTGTTGCTCCTATGGTCATCTTTACTATTCCTCATATTCCATGGAATCTCCGACCTATTCCAGTGCCTAAAGCACACTTGCCAAAGCTGATTGATTTATTGAATGAGAAAATCAGGATGGGAATCCTTGAGCCTTCATCTGCACCATACTCAAACAGGTGGTTTACAGTTCCGAAGAAGAATGGTACTCTTCGATTTATTCAGGACATGCAGCCAGTGAACAGGGTTACTATCAGGAATGTTGGTATAGGTCCAGTTGTGGATGAGTTTGCAGAGGCATTTGCTGGACGTGCCATCTATTCTTTGGGTGATTTGTATTCAGGATATGATCAGTTTCAGCTGGCTTTGGAAAGCAGGGACATAACCACCATGAGAACTCCTATTGGGCTTGTGAGGATGTGTACCTTGCCTCAAGGTGCCACTAATTCTGTTGCACATATGATGAATGCCATGCATAAGGTCCTTCGTGATTACATACCTCAACTTACTATGCCTTTCTTGGATGATGTGCCCATTAAGGGGTGTGCAGAAGACGAGAAGAATGAGAGCCTAAATGAGCAGGGATGCAGATACTTTGTGGCTGATCATATTTCAGCATGTGAGAAGATTTTGGCCAGGTTAGAAGAAGTGAACTTGACACTTTCAGGGCAAAAATCTGTTTTTGGAGTGAATGAGGTTGTCATTGTTGGGCATATGTGTGGATATTATGGCAGGAAACCTTCACGTGATAAGGTGAATGCTATAGGCAAGATTGCAGAGTATTGTTCTACCACTTCAGAGGTACGGAGATTCATTGGTGCTTGTGTGTTTTATATGATTTGGATACCTCATTTTGCACACATTGCAGATTGTTTGTACTAGCTGCTTCGAAAGGGGCAGAAATTTTATTGGGATGAGAGGCACACTAAAGTTATGCGGAAATTGAAGAAGTTATTGCAGAATGCTCATACTCTCAGGAAAGCGGATTATAATCGTGATAGGCCTATTGTATTGACAGTTGACACTAGTCCAATTGGCATAGGTTGGGCTGTGGGTCAAGATGATGCAGATGGAAATAGGTATGCTATTCGGTTTGGGGCGAAAGTCCTAAACGAGAGACAGAGGAGATATCCGCAAATCAAGAGGGAGTTATTGAGGATTGTGACGGCTCTCAAATGTGACAAGGAGTACTTTATTGGAGCTTCAGTTGTGGTAGAGACAGATTGCTTGCCATTGATTGGTATGATCACGAGTTGCTCTACTCCGAATATAGCCATGTTGAGATGGATTGCATACATCAAGTCATTAAATACGGAATTTAAACACATAGCAGGGAAGGATAATCCAGTGGAAGATATGTTGTCTAGAGCCAGATATGATGATGAGGAGACTCTACTTGCAGAAGAGGATGATGCAGAAATTTCAGCCACTATGGTTGATCATGTTTGTCATGTCTATGATATTGTGGCTTTCATAGAAGAACTCTATGTTGGAGATTGGTTGCAGATTGGCAGGTACCTTAGTACACTAAGCAAAAGAGATGAATGGACAGATGAAGAGTTCAAGAAGATCAGAAGGAAAGCCTATGGTTATTTTCTCAAGGACGGATTTCTTTGGAAGCATCCGAAGAAAAGAGGCGGATTACCTTTGCGGGTTGTTTGCGATAGAGAGACACAGTTACAGGTGATGACGGAGTTTCATGAGAGTCCTTGGGCTGGTCATAGAGGAGTATGGGCTACTTATGAGAAAATCAGGGAGAAATATTGGTGGAAAGGCATGTACAGAGATGTTTCTCACTTTGTTGAGACTTGCAGAGACTGCCAGATGTATTCAGTAGTGCGTCATAGAGATGAGCTTCATCCGACCTATCCACTATGCATTCATTATAAGTGGGTAGTTGATTTGGTTACCATGCCTATGGGTCTATGGCAGATGAGGTACATTGTTTTGGCTAGAGAGGATCTTACCAATCATGTTGAGGGCAGATCTTTGAGAACGAAGACCACTAGTGCAGTGTGTAAGTTCTTATTGGAGGAAATTTTCTGTAGGTATGGTTGTGTGGGTAAGATCACTGCGGATCGTGGTGAATTGGATGCAGATGAAGCTAGGGAGTTTTTATCTCAGCTAGGAATAAAATTGGCTCTAACCACAGCATACAATCCAGAGGGAAATGGGAAAAGTGAAAGAGGGCATACGCCAATAGTGAAAGCATTAGCCAAAGCATGCAGAGGACGGATTGGAGAATGGCCGAGACTTCTACCATTTGCTTTATGGGCTGATCGTACGACTCATAGTGTTACTACAGGATATATGCCTGCAGAGTTGATGTATGGTCAGAAACCTGTTATGCCGATTGAGACTTGTGCTTTGACTTGGTCAGTTTTACCTTGGCAGGAGGATTTGACGAGAGAGGAGCTCTTAGCTCTTCGGATTCGACAACTGGAGAGGAGACCTGAGGATATTCAGCTAGCTATTGACAGGTTGAAAGTTGCTAGACTAAGGAACAAGGACAGGTTTGATAGCAGGCATCGCTTGCCGCCTAGAGCAATAGAAGAGGGAGATTGGGTATTGGTCTTTGATAGCAGCCTTGAAAATCAACATACTGCACTTCGGAAGATGGTGAAAAGATGGTTTGGGCCGTACATAGTTAGACATGTCTTTGATAATGCAACATATGAGCTGACATAATTAGATGGGACAGTGCTTAGAGTGCCAATTGCTGGAAAAAGAATCAAGATTTTCAAGAAAAGAGATGATGAGGATTATGCATTGGAAGAATTTTCGAGAGAAGAGCAACGACAAGAAACTCCAATGGAAAAGACAGATGATACGGCTGGATATCTTGTTGATCTACCGGAAATGCATAACGAAGAGATTGATTTATTTGTGGATCTTGATGATAATGATCATGGGTAAGTTGGCCCATCCGGAGGATGCGCAGGATTAGAGGGGGTGGATGTCGTATTGCTGCGCATTCGAGGTGTGAAACCACCCAAAAGTTGTGCATGAGATTTGTTACTTTGTACATACTTAGTTGTTATGTTTGCTCTTTTATGCTGAAGACGAAGAAGAACAAGGAGTTTTGGGCTTGAGATGCAATCTCATGGCTATACTTATTTCAAGATATGTCGATTATGGGTTTCGTGAGGATGTTTCTAACATCTACAACTGGATGTTCTATGTGTGAATGGCAGTAGTATGGGCACAAAACCAATTGATCATGATGAGTCTAGAGAGCTTATCAAAGTGTATCCTAGAAAGATGTGTGAATGTCTTCCGAATCTGAATGGAGAGAGTGTTGTGGAGTGTGATCAAGTTTCTTCCATGCTCACAAAAACATTTTGTGGAGTGTAATTAAATGTAATGTGTTAGTGGGTTTATGGGTTTGGATGTTTCTTCAAGGCCTCTATGGATTCTTGGAGATGTTTTCATGGGCGCTTATCACACGGTTTTCGGTTTCAAAGCTAGCTAAAGGAGAAGTGTTGATGTTAAATATTGGTTCTATGTCTACTGGTGCCCGTGTGCTTGCTGTGAAAACAGATCTTGCTAAGCTGCAGCTTACTTCTCCAGTTTGTACGAGTAAGGGGGGGAAAAAGCATATTTGAAAGGGGAGAAAAGAAAGGGCCGCTTTTGGAAAGGAATTGGGAAAGGGAGGTGCAGAAAACATGGAAGGAGGAGACTAATAAGGGATTTTTCAAAAACTAAAGAGGGAAGAACAGAGTGGTGGGGACAGAAAAAGGAGGGGAAGACTAATCTAGGAGGAAAAAACAGAGTATTCGGGGGCGCAGAATTTGGGGAAAAAGTCGAGGAAGGACGCTGAAGGAAATAAAAAAAGGAGGAGGGCTACAGAACAGAGGAGAGACATAGAGGGAAGAATAAGCGATGGGGAATGGAAGGATGACATAGAGAAGGAGGGCGATCTTCTTATCTACTTACTTGCCAGTCTGGAGTTTTGCGAATGTAATGGAGAGAGAAGATGATGCCGATGATTACAAAGGAAGATGACAACGCTAGTGGCAATTGCATTACCCCTTCTTATGTGGTCTTCTCAGACATGGAGCGCCTCATCGGAGAAGCTGAGAGACATGAACACTGTTGTGAGCGCAGGATGAAAACTATTGTGGATCAAAAGGAAAGGAGATAATCAGCGAATAAAGATAACGAAGTGGTAGATGATGACAAAGAGGATTGAGGAGCGATATCGGAACCTGCTAATAAAGAAGCCAAAGTTGATGATAGCAATCTGGAACGACAAGACTGAAGAGGAGAAGATAAAGACTAGGACGACGCAGAAGACAAGAAGACCGTGTAGTAGCTGAAGGAACGGAAAAGCGAGATACATGAGAGTGCGGAATGAAGACTAACGATGAGCTCTGAAGCTGACGACAGTTTGCAAAGCTACAGAGAGGAAAGACGTAGGCGTTGCTGAACTAAGATGGTGCTAAAACTGTAAACGAAGTGAAGTTGATGGAGAAGAAGACAAAAACAAAGCTTGCAGATGCAACGAAGGAGGAGGCAGCCAGGTCAGCCACTGCAGAACGCTCGGGCTGCAAGAATGCATCATAACAAGATTGCTCGAGAACAGAAAAGGATTGCACTACTATCTGAGAAACGGATGGGATGCACATTGAAATCTCCTCCACTTGTACTTGCACTTATTGCAGTCTCACAAAAAGCAAATTTGGCTAAGGAAAAAAAAAGCAGCTACTTGAACAAGTCTATAAATCTGCTGACAAGCCTGATGGTAGTATGGATGTTGAAGTGTGTTACAGCCAGGAGAATACAGATGGTGACATGTTTCCACACTTCTGTCAGCAGCACAAAATGCGATTGATGGTTATTGAAGCATGGCAAGAGGATCTGCAATGGCAATCAGGACTGTCAAAAACTACAGAACCTATCATACTACAAGAAATTGTGCCAGCAGAAGTGAGGAGAACTCGGCATGTTAGAGATGGCCAACATCTGTAGTCTAATTGCCTCTGTAACTCAGTGGGAAAGCGTCAGTCTTGTAAACTGAAAATCCTGAATGTGATTACACACTGCCACAGTATTGTTTCCATAAACCCTATGAGTTCCATCTGTCATGAACTTACAACTTCACTTCCTTCTTCACCACAAACTCCATGCTCAGTATGAAATATTATCTCATCTTTGATTATCAACATTAGAGGTCCTGTTCTCTTGAAGGACTAACACCTGATTAAAAAGCTTGCTCAGTTTGACTGCTTTTAAATAAACAAAATATTTCTGAATGTGTTGTCCATGTCAGAGGTGTCAATACAAAGGAAAGCCCTTTGATTTTGTATCTCAATCCCTTAACCTTACTTGGAGGATTTATTGGCACAAAAACAGAGCATATTCAGTACCCTGTATGCATTAATCAGATTTCAAAGGATATTCTGAAACAGAAATACACTTCTTGCTTTTTGGCCAGAAGCATCTATGAGAAATTTGCAAATTGAGATAGGTATAATGGTGATATGAATTTTATTGTCATCATCCTAATCTCTTCCAACTCCTAAGGAAGTAAGCGACTACATTTAAACACCTTTGGACTTGAGAACTCTTCTATCTTGGAATTTCTTAAGAACCTCTGTGGTTGTGACTTTGCTTTCGAAACCCTTTGACAGCGCGTCTGTGTTTACTGTTTCCATTCCCTTCACTCATCGTTGTATGCTGAAGTAAGAGAAATCTTTGTACCCAACCTCAAGAAGAATTCCCTAACTTCTTTTGCATCCAACTCTCCTCAATCTACAATTATCTTTCTAGCACAACCATAGCGACAAATAACATCTTCCAAAAGAAATTTATATACTGCACTTTTAGCATTTGTTCTCAAAGCCTGACCTTCCACTTGATTTGTTAAATTTTCCCTAGCAAATACAATGTATCACATTTGCTAAAGTTCCATAGGCATAGTTACCAAGTTTACCACCCATTTGTAATGCATGGCTAATGGATAGGTAGGATGTAGATCATCACGATTTCACACATTGGAATACTTTTGGTAAGTAGCAGAGGTCTCTACAAACTACATCACATCTTTATACATACATTTTCACCAATATCTTTCTTTGATATTCGTAAAAGTGGTCCACACACCTCAATGACCAACCCATAGACTCTCATGAAACTCTTTGAAAATTTGTTGTTAAGTCTCTGTATCACATATTACCCTTCGTGGAGTCCTATTTCTTTGCTTTGGATGCTTCCATAGATGGCCATTTATCAAGAAATACCCATATGCTTTTCTTCAAATTCTATTGAACTCGTGATTAGTCCATCCCTCCTGCTTAGTTCAAGTGCTCAAGTAGCAACCAATAAGCAACTACTCACCATCATACATGTCTTTTGAAAATGATTCAAGAGAAGATGTGCAACAACAATGATCTTGTTGAACATAAGAACTGGAGTAAAAATTTATACCGACATAATCTCCTTCAACAACCATGTCTTCTTTATCCTCATACATGGCTCTCGATAACAGATCTACAATTGGATTATCTTTACCTCCAATATGGTGAAAATTTGGGTTCAAGGACTTGATGTAAGCAATCCATTGCAACATAGCAATATTTGGAGTTGAGCAACTAGTGATCATCCCATGCAAAGGTACACATTAATCTATCTTAAAAACCATTGATGCACCAATAAAGTATTCTTTATCAAACTTCAATGCAATGACCACTCCCCATAATTCCCTCTTAACTTGTGGATACTTTTGTTGTTTAGGACTTAAGACTTTGGCTCCAAACCGCACAGCATATATGTTTTTCTCTACATCATCTTGTCTATTAGCTCACCCAATTCCTGTTGGACTAGTATCCACTATAACAATGATAGGCATTCCATACTTATAATTTACTTTCCTTTGTGTGGGTGCAGATAACAACATATTTTTCAATTTCTTCATTACCTTTGTATATGATTCATGCTAGTGAAACTTTTGACATTTCCTCAACAATTGATAGAGTGCATCTACTATATGTGCAAAGTGTGGAATCCAAATAAGATAGAAAACACATTCACCCAAGAATTGTCTCACCTTAGTTATGGAAGTACACGTCTCCTTCATCTTTTGAATGGCCTCAACCTTTATTGGAGAACGCCTTCAACCATAAGGCCCACACATATATCCCACAATAAAAACTTCCTTGACTCTAGACTTTGACCCAAAAAGAGTAAGATTCACCTCTTCTAACTTGGAAAGATCTTCTCACAATTAGAAACATGATTTGCAACAAACTTGTGACACCCCCTCGAATCCACTATCTCATCCTTGACACGTTCTTCACACCCTTTTATAGGCACATCATCAAGAAAAGGCATAGTAACTTTTGGGATGAATTCATGAAGGACTTTGTTCATCCCATTCATCATATGTGTAATCAAGTTGGTTTCTCCCTAAGGTAAGGTACACATCCTTACTAAACCCAGAGGTGTCCTCATAGTTGTTAAATCCCTGCTAACCACATCCAATTGAAATTGATAATATCTTGAGTAGAGATCTCCCATAAAATAAATCACTCTTCTTGCAAAAGTTTCTACAAAGTGTTCCACAATTGGACATGTACCGACATTCCTGATAGTCACTTTGTTCATCGGTTTCATATCCTGTATAAACCCTAAAGCTTCATTCTTCTTTGGTATGATGAACCACTTGTTTGAATATGGAACACAACATCAAGCTTCTACACTATTCTGTTTGACCCTCCACTCACCTCTCACAAGAAAAATTGTACTTTGTTCCACCCACCGAGAATCTCATACTCACTAAAAAATAATGGTACTCATGATGTGGACCGAAAAGACAACCCATCTCAAAATTGGTGGTGTCCTTCCCGACTCTCAAACTCACCCAACCACATTTCCCACTCAACCAAAGATTCCTAACTCAATTATGAACATCGCAACTCTCGTGCATGTAAGAAACAGTGCATACACAATGAAAGGTGCTCTCTCAAGTGCATGTGCCACTAAGATTTACTACGTATAGCTACAGCGGGCATCATGCCATGCTACTGCTCAACGATGGTTCAAATCGTGGATCAACCCAACCCATGGCATCGAAGTATTTGATAAAATCAAGAGACAACCCTTAAGTGCACTCTAGTCGACAAGTGCAAGGTAAATTGCTCGTGAATCCATAATGCTTATGATGTGCAAAAGTATTAACAAAAAATTATACTTGTTTCACAATGTTGGGTAGCTACCAAGAAACTCTAGCTCCAACTTGTCTAAAAAACTCCAATCTCGACCAATACTATCAAGTTTCCACACTTAAAAATCCAAAAAAATTGACAAGAATAATTCCTAAGCTAGACAAACACCAAAAATTCAAATACAAAACAACCAATCAAATGATCACACAAACAACTATACATAAAAAATCCTACCAACCTATAGTTTTTCTAGGGGTTTTCACTTTTCCTAGGTTTTTGATTGACATATTTAGCCCTTGTCCTAGTTTGCAAGCATTCATATGCACATCATTTACTTTCATAAAATGATGCAATATTTATCAATCAATCAAAAATTGGGTCTAATGATCTATGCAGAAGCTTCTCAAACTCAAAACCCAAGACAATCAATGACACATTTCTCTCAAGCAATTTCTCTATAGACAAGCAAAACCTATCCATGAAATTCTCATCAAATTGACCAAAGTTTTTTTATCTAAAAGTTTTGAAACAATCCTCACAATTAAAAGAAAACACATCATCCTTCAAAATCTTCAAATCCCACCTATCCAGTCTAGGAGAAAACATGTTACTTCTAGAGTTTCTAAACAAAGTTTTGACCATTTCTTTGTTGCCAACTGTAACTTATCCACAGATTTATTTACAAAATCATGAACTACTTCTCCAATAAGTTCTATGCAAGGATCTCCCACCTCAATATCCAAATCAAGCACAACATCAAAAGGAGTCAAGTGCAGATGGACAACACCACAATAACCAAATACATCAACACACAGGAACATTCCAAGACACCCAACCACACTCCTTAACTCATCAATAATACATAAATCCATCAAGTCTTTCATACATAAAGAGTGGTAAATACCTTCCATAGTATCCTTTCAAATAACCTCACTGGAAAATTCACAAGAAATTGAAGAAGCTTCCATATCTACAACCTCACATAACAACATCACAATGTAACACATTCAGGTGAATAACCTCAACCAAATACTCCACTCCCAAATCCACAATTACCATCTCACAATCACCTTCCATCTCCTTTTCCCTATGTTTAAATATCTCCCCCCTCAATGCTCCAATTCTTTTCAAAGCCTCACTCAAAGTTTCTCTCACATTCTCATTAGTATTACTCTCAAGTTCCTCAAAATTGCAATCAAAATTATCACAACCATCATCAAAAGATTTAGGAGAACTAAAAGAAATCAAAGGACTATTAAATGAAGTTTTATCTTCTTCATTGTTGCCTAAATCAAACATACAATCATTCACACAACTATCAAGAAGCATGAAGTCAAGTCTACTCAAAACAACATCAACAACTTCACAAACAAAAGCCTCTCGAGAGCTACTCAACTCCTTTATCAACCATTTCACAACACTCACCAGAGTCAAAAACAACATCACCACTAGAAGAAGGGTACTCAAAATCCATAACCTCAATATTCTCTTGATCACCACCTACATTCACACACTCAGTACCATATTCAACCACATCAACTTCATCAACCTTATTAGGCAACAATTGAGAAACCTCAACTTCATCAATAAACCTTATAATTTCTAATCCCTCACCCTCAAAATCTTCTAAAAACTCAAAAAATCCCCCTCAATACTCTCTTCATCTCTCAAACAGTTAGATCCATCTATGTCCTCATTACTATCAAGGCACATAAACTCACTCTCAAAGTTGACATTGCTCTCTTCAACACTCTCAAGGCTATCAAAACTATCATCACTCCTTTTTTCATTAGAAATATCAATAATTTCTTGACTCTCATCCTCTTCCAATGAACGTGAAGAATATTGGCTCTTAAACCAATCGAACTTCTCCCTATCTTCTCGAAGACTCGATCCCATTTCTAGCCCATCTATATCTATCAAAAACTCACCTTTATAGCCCTCAAGCTTTAAAGTAATGTAAGTAGATCCTTCCTTTTTAGATAAGTCACTAATCAGTTAATTAGAATTATCCATGATCAATGGGTAGGAGCTCACACTCCTAGAAATGTCTTCAATATACTTGGGGCTTTCTCACCTTCTAGCAATGTCAAACTCCATCATTCCCATAACCTTTCAAACTCCCGAGCAAAGTCATCAACACATTGATCCTCCTTTTGCACAAAAGTTTCTATTTTTGGCCAAATCTCACTTTGCCTTTCTTGTTTTCTATACCTAGATAGAAAGGCAGTTCTAATGGTTTCATAGTCTAATTTTTGTCTACCAATTTCATGCTTCTCCTTGCAATTGATACCTAAGAATCTAGAGTTTATCTTTTAGGTCCACCACTCTTTGGATCAAACAACATAGCTCATTTTTTTGTAAAATTCTTTTAGGATCATTAGTCTAATTACCATAGAACTCAAGAAAATATTGAGTGATTTTAACCAATTAATAATCATAATAAATTAGAACTAGGTCACATTCAAATAAAAAAACCAAGGCAAAGTAACTTTTCCACACTCCTTAGTACCTGCACAAAAAAAGAGATGTGTAGCGAGTGGTGATCTTGAAGACTAGCCTCTCTCACAACCCAAAAATTGGACATTGTCGGAGGGGTTTTAGTCAAAAGGTCATATCCACTGGGTATCAGCCAGAGAAGAAAGTAGAGAATAGGAGATAGGAAAAGATATAAGATGTATACAAGATAAAGACAAAGAGTAATGAATCAAAGCACTATGTATTGATAGAACCTGAGAAGATGAACAAATTCCCTTTTGGGACTACTTAGAAGCAATATCCAAGCATTAGATCTCTTAGAGCTCTGTGGTAGATGAAAAACATGTATCAAACACTAGCTTCTTCTTTGCTGCTTAGATCGCAAATTTCATGGTTTTGTTGGCTCTAAAAGGGGGTAAAACACCAGGACACTTGATCAGAAATCTCTTAGATCACTCTTTCCTTTTCTCCCAATTCGTAGTGTTGTTTGTTGCCTATAAATTGCGATCACATGCTGCATAGATTTTGCTAGTCCTTATTTTTCCATGAGCTTTCCCAAAACTAACTAAAAGAAACTTGCTTTTTGCATGTCACCCTATTCTAGAATTTTTCTATAGCTTTTTAGGATATTTATAAGGAATAAGATCCAAAATATCAAAAATAGGTTAAACTTGTCCAAAAATCTAGTATTTCTGAACCATCCATACTATAGATACCAACACTAATGACTAATATGGCATTGACTCTCTAGATCAATAAGAAAGTCGGATGACAATGCACTCTAGAGTTTTTCACATTGTGTCCGCATAGCGGCAAGACATCCACCTCCTCTGAATCTGCACATCCTCCAGTATGTGCCAAAGACCCCAACTAGTAATCATACCCAATACTGGCAAACAATCAGTCTCAATGACTACACGAGCACCCATAAAATACTCCTTATCACATTTAAGTGTTGTCACAATTCCCCATAATTCTCTATTTACCTGTGGATGCCTTCTCTATTGTTCAATCAATACTTTAGCACCAAATCAAATTGCATATCTTTGCCTTTCCTCATCATCTTGCTAAATTGCCCATCTAGTCCCGATTGGGCTCGTATATCAACAATAATAATGATAGGCTTTCCATGTGAATAATCAAAATTTCTCAATGTAGGAGCAAATGTCAAGAGTTCCTTCATCTCTTCATTGCTTTCTGATGCTTCGTTTCCCAGTGAAACCTCTTATCATTCCTCAAGAGTTGATATAGAGCATCAGCTACATGTGCAAAGTGAGGGATCCATATCAAATAGAACATGCATGCACCCAAGAATCTACGCACCTCAGATACATTCGTGCAACAATCTTACATTCTATCAATCCCATCTAATTTTGTTGGTGATGGTCTTTGCCCATAGATCCCACACATATGCCCAACAATCAAAACCACTTTGACTCCAAAGACTAACTTTTGTCCACAAAGAGTTAAATGCACCTCTTCTAGACATGTCAAAATCATTTCACAATCAACAATATGGTCTGCAAAAAACTGTCTGCACCCATGAGTATCCATCTCTTCATTCTTTTCATCCACTACACAGCCTTTGATTGGAATATCATCCAAGAAGGGCATTATCAATTGTGGTATAAAATCCATGAGTACCCTGTTCATAGCATTTGTCATGTGTGCCATTGAGTTTGTTGCACCTTGTAGGAGAGTACACATCCGTACTAATCCCAAGGGAGTCTTCATGGTTGTGATATCCCTGCTCTCAAGTGCAAGTTGAAATTGATTATACTCCAAGTAAAGATAACCCAAAGATAAGATCGCTCTACCCGCAAAAGCCTCTACAATCTGCACCCACATTTCTTATGGTCACTTTATTGACTAGTTGCATTTCTTGAATAAATCTCAAAGCCCCATTCTTTTTGGGCACAATAAACCAACAAGTTGAGTATGGTGCTGAAGAGGGCTCCAAGATCTTCATGCAAATCTTTTCATTTAGCAAGTCCATTAGCTTTGACAAGTAAGCTTTAGGCACTGGAATAGGCCTCAAGTTCCATGGTAGATGTGGCATAGAGTAAATATTGCCATAGGAGAGACAACATTCGGATCTACACAACATCTTTCAATTCGCTAAAATGCAAATGCTTTTCCATGCCAAGCCAATATCTACATAAAATAGTCTCTTTCAGTAGGCAAAAGAAAATCCTCTGCACCAACTTTCAATTCCTATAATGTTTCAACTGTAAACTAATGACATATATCTTTAGGATTCCGTAAGCTTGGTCGCCTTGGTATATTTTCATGTAGACCCTCACTTTCTGGTGGAAGTGGAAAAGCGACTGGTTTACATTTCTATCAATCATCTTATACTTTGTCTCCACAATTGCTTCAGCCCATTGTAATCCTTCCTGCTAAGCAAACAATGCTATAACATCATACATGTCCAAAGAACATACTAATGACAACACTCTATTTTTAGTCTCATTCTTTACATGTATAGTTGTTGAAATTTCAGCCATAGTTTCATTAGTATTCAACCCATAAAAGATTCCTATAATGCCTTCATTTTCAGCTAACAACCCTAGTGCTCTTAGTTCCTTAGTAGCCCATTTCATAGATATGTATTCAGCCTTACACATAGCTTCCATAGGATTAAATCAACATGAATTGTTTGTTGTAAACTAAGAATAACCAATAGTAAAGACATGCTTCATTCCATCAAGAGGCAAGTACATCCTCTAAATATCACTAATCTAGCCCTAGTATTACAGTAATGCTTAGTTAAAATCTAGGTTCTAATCCCTTGCATTTGGAGGCAAAGGAGACTCTTGAAGCCTATCCGCAATTCCTAGGATGATTAATACAAACGGTAAGAAATTGGACTACTTTCCTCCCATCCTTGCTTCTAACTCTTGCATGGGCAAAATCATCATCAAACACCTTTGTTTCCATATGCACTTATGTAATATAGGGTTGTCACAAAATCACTGCATATGAGGAATTATCTTGAACAAAGAAGTGTTTCTCTTCTTATATATTACCAATCATCACTTTTACATTAGGACATGTAGCATGGAGTTCCCCCAAAGAATTATTTGTAGCCCTCATATGCCAACCATGATCAGTGTCCACAGGCCATGCACAATTCTCATACAATCCATGCTCAATGACATTAATCGTAGACCCATGGTCAAGCAAAGCAACACAAAGAGTTTTACACTCCCCTATTTTCACTACCATTTCATTGGTAGCCCTGGCCTAGTGATTTCTTATGTAATGGCTTTGAGAAATAAATCTTGGACTCTCTTCCCCATATTGTTGCATCTACCTTACTCCACCATGCATATTGCTATAAGACAATGCATTTACAACCACTTTCTTCTCTTTTCCACATACTGTCCCCACTAATTAGTAGCATCCTGCATAGATAAACCAATACTTACATCATGCTCATATTCAACACGAATACCCAACAAACTAGTTTCCTCTTCAAATTACAGCAATGCACTAGTGCTATCACCAAGAAATTGATGCTTCCTCTTAATTATGTCAATGATTCATTTGAAATTCTCACTTGGAAATGCCAAGCACCTCTCCCAAGGTGAATTCCACCTGACTGTTTAGTAAAATTTGTTCTTCAAAAACTTTCTCAAGATTCGTGGCTATCTCAATATGTGATTGCAGCTTGTATCCTGGCTGATTTTGCTTCTTTTTTCCCTCTTGTTTGCTAGTTTAGGGGATGCTATCCGCCCCCTTTCCTCTTGTCCTTTCTTATCCAATTTTGCGACCTTCAACTAAAGATCATGCATGCCTTTGACCAATTCATCCAACACATATTCTCTAACAATGGGAATAGCAGGTGCAACCATAGGGTTAGCCACAGAAGTGGGTGGCTTACTGGATACATCAACTATTTTGCCCGTAACACTGGACAAGCTAGATACATGCAATCTTTCTCTTCTTCTATGCTTTTTCACCAGTGTAGTAAAAGCTTTCTTAACATGTCTCCACTTTGTTTTAAGCTCTGTCTTTGTAGTCTAATCCTCTAACAAATCATCACGCTTCTCTTGAAGCTAAGGATCTGCCACTTGTAGAAAAAATTCAATTTTTAGACTTGCAAGTGCTTCTTGTTCTATAAGATCTAAGTGCTCAAACCAACTTTCAAATTTTCTTAATAACTCTGTAGCCACAAGACTCTTATTGGATTGTACAACCCACTCTTGAAAGGTCTTTTGGGTAATCAAACTATTGACTTGAATTTAAAATTCTTTCCTGGGTGTCTTCTTGAAAGCTATCTAGTTAGCATCCTGCATGTACAATTCAGTAACTCGGGCTTTCAATTCATGTATAGTGACGTGTACAAAATATTGGCTCCATATAAGTTGAGCCACCCCAAAGAATTCCATATTTTGAGCATAAATATGCACATATGTAGATACATTCCTACCATTGAACAACTTCATCTCACATCAACTACTTGAAGAAAATTCATCACAACAGTTTATGTTTGAGTAGAAGCCTACATTACCTATTGTTGTTGTTGTACCTACATAAGCATGTTCATATTCCTCTGCACTAATTGTGTTAAAATATTAGAGTGGAAGCATGAGAGTGTTCCGAAGAGGGAGAGAGAGAGCTGAAGTATAAGAAGAAGGTCTTGCTTAGTGAGTTGTTCACAAGTACAACTAGTACACTCTCCTCTACCGTGAGAGTGACCTTTAGGCAGTTTATATAGCCACTAGAGAAGTTAGGGTTAGGGTTTTTTCCTGCTCCCTTGTCCTCTAGTTCATTTACACCTAGCTACCCTTATCCACCCTTGTATACATAGGGTTCACATGCCTATCTTTCAACGATGTTGAAATATCAGAATGGAAGCATGAGAGTGTGCATATGAGGGAGGGAGAGAGAGCTTAAGAAAAAGAAGAATATCTTGCTTAGTGAGTTGTTCACAAGTACAACTAGTATTCTCTCCTCTACTGTGAGAGTGACCTTTAGGTAGTTTATATAGCCTCTAGAGAAGTTATGGTTAGGGTTTCCCCCTACATCCCTGTCCTCAAGTTCATTACACCTAGCTACCCTTATCCACCCTTATATACATAGGGTACACATGCTTATCTTTCAACACCCCCCTCAATGCCAGAGTGGCATTGGACTACAAGGCATGTTTAAGACCCACTTAAACAAAATGGGATGGCTTCATAAATCAAGCTACAAGAGTTCTTATAAGTAGAGGATTTAGAAAAGTCTATCTTTAGATGTTTTGGAGACAAAGTTGGCCTCCAATTATTTGGGCACTTATGCCATGTCTTTTTACACTTGTTACACTTCATTTTGTTGGGATATTTTTTCCAACAATTACTGACAAGATGCCCCTTCTTATTGTAAAAAGAGCATTTGGTGGGGAGACAGTATGCACTAGGAGTTTCTCTTGGGTTATTGAAGTAGATCCTTGGTTCCTCTTCTCCACATCTAAGCAGAACTGGATGGTACTTGCTAAAGTTAGATTAGGAATATTGGTAAGGGTAGTAACAAGGGTTGGAAAGAATTTCTTTATAGACTTCAAAAGAATGGCAATGGCATCTTCATCGTGAATTGGTGCTTGAACGGAGGCTAGTTGTGCCATGAGCCCCTTCATATGTGAAATAAACTTACCTAGGTCTTCTCCTTGTTCATACTCCAAGCTAAAAAATTTGATCTTTAGAAAAATCTTGGAGTTCTTCCTTGTAGCACCAGAGAGCTTTTCAAGCTCATCCCATTTCTCCTTGTTTGGCAGTGGAGAGTTGGTCAATATTGTAGGGGAGCTACGAAGCTCTACCCTGAGACCTACGGACCGCTTATTGATCAAACATTTCAAGCCGAGCAGCCATGGCTACCTCTCACATAGCCAACGCGCAATACCTACCTTGCGGGTGTAGTGAGCTTACCTTGATTTTCATTCGAGTCCCCTCCTCTCTCTTACACTCCGGTAGCTCCACGATCCTTATGGGAAGTTCAAGCAACCTCAAGCCCCCTCTGTCAAGCTCCATCCCCCATAGCCATGCGAGACAAGAGAAGAGGAGAAGGGAAGGAACAATGAAGGGAGAAGATGGGGAGCTTCTTCTCCACGATCCCTCACTCTCACACACTCACTCCCTCACTTCCTCACACTCCCTCAATACCTCACTCAAGCATAAGCATGAAGGTAAGAAGTAAGAGAAGAAGAAGAAGAAGCTTTAGCCACACCCAAGAATAAGCTTCTCATTCACTTTTGAACTTTATATATATGCCCTACCTTTTGGGCGGTCATCCACACTTTTTTACATGGCTGGCCATTAGCCTAGGCCCTCTTTTCCTATTTCCCACTGTTCCAACTCATCCCATTCCCACTAATGCATAAAATTTGCACATGAGTGAGTCCGACGCTCTTTTTACAAAGATTCGAGAGGGCGCATTCATATTTAATGGCGTGATTTTACTCTTTTCTTTTTTTTGAGGCAACACCGTCGTTTAAATCATTCAAATTTCTAAGCTTCCATGTTTTCTGCACTTCTTCTCCATTTTCCATTCCTCTGTGCTGTGGTAAACATTACCCCCCCTCCCCCCCCTCCTAGCGGAGTGCCAATCCCATGGCACTGGGGTGGGGAGCTGCAGCAATGCTGGGAGTGGTGCTAAGTGGAATTGGTGGGCAGATGACCATGATCAAGAAGGTGTTGTTGGAAAAGAGACATGATGGGGTGTTGATTCCTAATGATTGGGAGAGATTCCGACTGGCTTTGATCTTTATGAAGGTGCTCGACCTTTGTTACCCAGTTGGAATTCGGCATTGGCGATGACTGTCACAACCGGGGCTCCGTAATCGTGGATAAAGACGGGGCTCCAAGGTCTATGCCAATGGTAGGCCCTGACTGAGTTAAAGCAGCCTGCAAGAGAAGGATGTGCTCTCCCTAAGGGGTGTGTCTGTCTCCCGGTGAGGTGTAAGTGCATGTGTAGTGGAACTAGGAGATGAGTCTAACCTTGGGCAAGCCCTTGGTAATGTCTCACACTTGAGGACCCAGTTTGTGTATTGTTGGAGGTGCAGTGCGAAGCTTAGGGTGATAGGTCTGGAAGTCTTGCCCTTGATGTGCCCTAAGCGTGAAGTGGGGAGAGGGGCTAGGGGTGAACGCTAGGTGTGGTGAGCAAAGTGTTTTTTTTTTTGGAGATGGTATACATAGAAGGTGTTTGGCTAGTGTGGATCACCATCAGCCGAAGCGCGGGGTGGTCGCAGGCATTGGGATAGAAAGGCACGACTTTGGAGGTATTCTTTAATAGCAGCTTGGGTCTCAGAGGTGTGGATGACAAAAATGGATGGTTACACCTTGTGAAGCGGGTGTTATTCATGTTTTCTAAGAGTTGTAAGCAAAAGGAGGGAAGGAGGGTTGCCCTCATCATTAATCTAGTCATAGCTCTACTATCAATTCCTAGATTGATATCAAAAAAGAGGCAGGGAAGGTGAGCTTCCTCAGTAGTAGGCTTTTTTATTAATAGGAATTTGATTAACCTAAGATAATTGCAGGTGGTTAGGAAGGCAGGATCCGGGTAGGAGGAGAAGCTTGCAAGGAAACGGGTGATGGATGGAAGGATATCCTTTAGTCTAAGAACTAAGCATTCCTCGGGAGTTCGGGCATTTACATTATATATTTTAGAAAAATCAAAATCCCCATGAATAGTGCGGTCATAGTCAACTCCATGCCGGTGGGGGTAGGGCATGTAGGTGGGGTCATTTCATTCCTAGGGGAGTGAGCTACAGAAGGCGGTCCAGGTGTCAAAATTGGCATCCCAAATCCTCCTCCGCAACTTTGGCTGCGCCTCGTAGCCTTGGACGGATTTGAGAATCCGGTTCACCTTATCCTGCCAGTAATCTATGGGCTCTTGCCTCCACCTCGTTATAATTAGGCTCCTTTCTTCCACCCATCTGTTTGCCAGGTCATTGGCTAGATCCTTGATTTTGGATAGGATACTGAGCGGCAATGCCCGGTCTAGCAAGCATGGATAGGAAAATGACAGCTCAAAAGGCCTCGTTTGGAACTCCCGGTCACGCCAAATGACCAATTCCTAAGGCCAATCAATGGGGTTGGGGTCCGTTCGTAGTGGTACTAGCTCGCCGGAGAATTGTCTGGGTAGTGACCATGCTCTATGTTGTGCATCCTCTGCCAGCTCCTGCCTCCTTCTTGTGGCTACCACAATGCACTCCGGCATGTGGGCATCTTCAAGCTCGTCTGGTGGGAGTTCTGATAGAGGGGGACTGGGTGCTTTTCGTTGTTCTTCGTCTGTCTCTTGGTCCAAATCGGGGTCCTCCTCGGTATATTGTTCAGCCATGGCTGTGGTCATTTGCAGTGGTGGTGTGGGCGGCTCCTGTTCTTCGAACCCCAGTTCCTTGAGCTCAACAGTGGAGAGGCCGACATTGCGCAGGCAGTGGAATTGCTGCTCCTTGGTGAGTCCCGTGCTGATGGGGAGCTCCCGTTCTTCCTGAAGGCCATACCTTAGTGCTCGAGTAGTCAATTCCAGTTTCCTTCTCATCCTTTCCACTGAATCATTGCCCTGTGCTTAGGTGACATGTAGCACGATGCTGAGAAAGGCTTGCCTTTGTGCATGGGTGCATACATCAGCTGCTTTAGCTCTGGATTCGGCAAGCACTCTCTCGCACTCTGCCATCGCCAAGCGCTCCGTTAATTGCCTGATTCTTTCAAAGTTGTTTGCTTCCCAAGCATTGGCCCTTTCATCCATCTTTCTTCTTTCTTCTTCCAGTGCACTTGCTAGTGTGGTTACCACCTGTTGTTGTTCATTCGTTAAGGCCCAGAGTTGGTGCCACTCCCCGAACTTCTGAGCCAGCTGTTCTTCGGCGATTTCCTTTTCTTGAGTTGCAATACTAAATTTGTGTTCTACCTCATCGTTTCGTTTTGATCTTTCATGTGCTAGCTACTCGTGACTCTGGATCTCTGCAAGGTGCAGTCTTCGTTGCATGAAGGCCATGGCCATGAGGGCCTCTGTGTCTTCTTGAGCAACTTCCAATGCACCTTGCAGTTGTTGTACCTCCTGTTGTTGTTCTTGCACTTCCGTTGAGAGGGTTGCCGGTCGGTCCCGTACTAGGAACTCTATCTCTCTCTCTAACATATTTTGTTCCTCGAGCTCATACTAAAGCTTTGCTATGGCATCCCCCTGCCACTTGCTCAAATCACCTTCTTTAGTTGCCAATAGTCTATAACCCTCTAGTCTGGTCGTTCTCTGCTCTAGATCAACATATTGCTGTACTAGCAACTTTAAGCTCTGTTGTTCGGCCACCAGGTTTTGTTCTTTGTCCTCTAGCGCCTGTCTTAGGCAGTTTTCATTGTCCTGGGCCTCTTTCTTTTTTGCCTCTAGCTGATCTTGTAAAGCATTGACCTCCCTTTGCCGATTAGCCTCTTGCTTTGAAACTTTGAGCTTCAAGGCCACCGACATTTCCCTTTCCTTTTCTAGCTTCAGCAAGGCCACCTTCTTTTCCTCCCTTGCCGCCTCTAGCTGTGCTAGGAGCTCGGCCACGTAGGCGTCGTAGTATGCACCTGGTGTGAGAGGGGGATAGGAGCTGTGGTGGTTGATGCTTCATTTAGGGTCTTTCCTAGATTGAGCATCAGCAGTGGCAGTTCTTTTCGCCCCAGGTTCTAGGACAATCTCTACCACCTTACTAATGAGCATCTGCATCATGCTCATTAGTTGAGTTGTGTCCAGAGAAGGCGTGGGTTATGGGGCATTTAGGGTGTCTGTTGGTGCCGGCACGAAGGAGGGAGGAAGGGGGTGTAACAATGACTTTCCCTTGCCTGCGATCATGGGGGCTACCCTCACTCTGCCACTTGCTTCGGCCTCATGGTGAGGACCATAGGGGTTGATTTCTCCTTTTCCCTAAGTTTCTTCAAGGTACCTGGGAGTAGCCTCAACCAATTCGGCCAATTCCTTCATGCTCAACTTGTGGGCTTCCTCTTCTGCCCTTCTTTGCCGTTCCTTTTTCGCCTTTTTTGACTCCTCTTTAACTCTTGCGAGTTCTTCCTCCTCCTCCTTCTGAAGTTGTTCTTCCAACCTACATGACTCTTTTCGAGCCCTCTTCACCTCAGCCCGCTCCCCTTTGCTAAGTGTCTCCCCCTTCTTTTGGCTCTTGCCGTCCTTCATTTTCTTCTAAGGCCCAACCTTTTGTGTGGGTGGTACTTCAGGCTCTCCTTCGTCGCTAGCCGTCCTTTCGCTCGAGCCTTCCTCCTCTCGATGTGGTGAGCCTTTGTGCTCAATCTGCTCTCCCTCCACGCCGGCACCCTTGATAGCCTCATCAATGATTGTTTTAAGGATACCTCCATACCTGATCGTAGAGGCCTTGATGGTAGGTTTCTTCCTCATGGATCGTGCGGTGAGACCGGGGATTCCCCACAGGTTGGTGTTGCAACTGGAGCTAGAAGGGCGACTGAACTCTTTATAGTCTTCTGGACAAAACTGTTCTAGTCCACCTCCTCTGGGGCTCCTGCCGCAATGCTTTCCAGCAGTGGCATGCTAATTCTGTTCATGAGTGCATTGTATCTGTGGCTAGAGAAGAGAGAATGGATCATCTTAGCCTGCATCCTTGTCATCGAGTCTGGAATGTCGGCTAGACTAATTCCATCGATCGTGTGCACATCTTCTTTTTTGATGCCCAGCATGGCGTACACATCCCTTTTTGGGCCTCTTTCTTTTTTGGGCATGAGTCCCAGGGCTCTTTCGATAGTGACTGGGTTAAGGGGCACCTGTACCCGTCTTTCTTGATTACCTGCCCTTACCATGACCATGCCACAGCTTCATCCTTCATTGAAATTTCTTAAGAAATCTGCACACATGCTGTAGTCTACAGCCTACCTGACTTTCTCTATGTACTTTTGGAGGCTGCATTTGTCTACCAGTTCTCTTACCATCGGCTCCTCCAAGATGGCCTCATCCAAGTTCATGGTATGCTTGAAAGTAAATTAGCTAAATCCCCGCATCTCGATGTTGATTCCATATTTCGTCATCTCTGCTTCCGTAAATGGAAGTCTACTGTCTTGCCATGGTAGGTGCCTATCATTACCCAAGTCAACGTTAGAGTTACAATTTGATTCATTCCTAGCATATCCCAAGAAAAAATGTATGTGCCAGTTTACCGGGCAGATTTAAGGGGATGAAATTTTTTAGAAATAATTAACAACCAACACCTACTTCCTCCTTGCTTCCTTTTCTATTTGAATTTAGTTGAGCATTGTTAGCCTTTATACTTCTTGCTACATCACTTAGTTACTCCCTTGGTTGCCACTGGCTCTTCCCCCCTCTTTTCTAAGTGATACGAGGAGGGGGGAAGGCTTGCATGGGCTGTCTGGGGTGAGCTACTTGGCCATAAGCCAGGTATAAAGGTCAGGATTGTATTCAAACTAGGCATGGCAATCAAGTTCGCATGGCTGCAAGGAAGCTTAAGTGATGTAGGTTAAGACGTCATGAAAGATGTCCCCCAAGTTGAGGCAACTAGCAATGTGCAACTCCTCCTCTGTGAGGAGTTGGTCACGGATGGGCCAATACCTGATCATCTAAGTGTAGGTTGTGTGTAATGGCCAAAACTTTGAATGAAAGAGGTGCCACGTATGTAGGGTTGCGTTCAATTGTTGTGATTTCCCTCCTTTGCTCAGCATTAGTCATGATCCGGCGGCTTTTTTTCTCCCATTGGAATCATAAGGCGTACCACAGTTGCAAGACTGGAGAAGCAGAGCTGGCAAGCTACACGAGCTCCTCCAGTTCATGTTCAGGAGTAGAGCGAGCGGGTTTGCGGTACGAGGTGACTAGTCATCTGAGAATAGCTTGTTCCTTTGAGATTTCTCCATTAGCGATTAGCTCGGCCGCAACTTTGGGAAATTTGATGGTCATGAACTCATAGTCTTCCCAAGTGCATGGCAACGAGTGAACATCAAAAGCGAGAGGTTCCTCAAGAAGTCCTAGGTCAAGCCTCTCGTAGCTTCTAGCAAATGTAGTGAAGGTGTTGTCCAACTCCTTGATGCATGTTACTACGTCATTCCCAGAGGTCTCAGCAAGATCCTTGGCCGTTGATAGGAAGGATCATCTTTCGTATGAAGGCTTAAGAATTGCTGGTGGCAATGGAGCAGTTGGGCTGGACAGTAGTGAATCCCTTGCACATGTCGTTAATGGGACTTTGCACTCTGGATCATTTGGAAACGCTGCGGCGGGCTTCCATGCCATAGGAAGCGTGCTGCAATCCATTCGAGCGGGTATAGGGGTGTGCACCTCCTTTGACTTGGATGGTGCTGGATCATCCAGTTTGGGATACTGAAGGTGTTGGTGGCCTTAATCATCATCGTTGCTAGTTTGACGTTCTTTGCGACTTTTGTCTTACTTGTGCCGGTCTGTCCAGCTATAGTGGGGTTGCTCAAAGTTGATCCTTTTGGGTGTCTGCCCTTAGGCACCCATATCCAGGGGTTGCCCTCATAGTATCATTGTGCTCGTAGGAGATCTTTTGATATCCATCATGGCGTGGCGGTGCGCCTATGTCGATGACACCTAGGCTGTCTCTTAGGCTGCGACTGATAGTTTTTGCATTTAGGAGCGTGTTTCTGCAGTCTACCAGGAGGTGGCGCTCGCCGTTTTGCCACCCATATGTGCGTGGGCTCCCTGGCCATGTGGATGGCTTGGGTGGTTTTGCTTCTGGCGGTTGGAGCACGGGGTAAGATATCCATGCCCTTCTCCTTAGGCTTGGCCGTGGGGGTCTCTATCAGTGGCTCTGCAGTTTTAGAAGATGCAAGATGGCCCTTGTTGAAAGTAGTTACTATGTGCACATTGCCTACGGTCAGGTGAATGCGGTCTAGGTTATAGTCCACATTGTAGTTTGTCTGCTTTTTGAAAGTGCGCCCTAGTAATGATTTATCACCAGTCCCTTTAGTGTTTGGTAACACATAAAGACGATTGGGATACTTCCAGACTCGACGGAGACAGCCGCTTGGCATTTCCCTAAGAGAGGGTAACTATTGTCCCCAAATGGGCTAAGTTTCACGTTTGTGGGTTGTAATTTAGGCTGACCAATGCGTGTCCAATGGTCTTGTGTCAAGACATTACTATTGGCCCCTTCATCGATCAGGGCATCAAAAGAATATGTTCGTTCTACAGTGACCGTGATTCGAAGGTAGGCGGATGCTACTACTTCTTCATCTTGATCGATTAGTTCGGTAATTGTGGCTACGCAGACGGTGACGGGGGCTTCGCGCATCGGTGGCTCGTGCAACGGATGGGAAGGAGGATAGTACTTTTTCATGCTACTGCCATTGAAGAAGCCTATTCCTTCCCCTTCGAGCATCTCCAACTTGACATTGCCCGTTCTGCTAATTGCACGCACCTGAAAAAGTCCTAGCCCTCGAAATTTCATTTTCTGTTTGTGCCCTTTCACCGAGTAGAGTAGTACGAGGTCCCCTTGATCAAAGTTGTGGTATCTGACATGCTTGTCATATGGTGCATAGATCAGACGCTGTATGCACACGTAGTGAGCGTTAGAAGGTCCCCAAGAACAAAAGAACTCTACTTTTTACACAAAAACCAATGAAGAAAGCTTGCACGACATGAACAAGAGACCAATTGGGTGCAATCTCCCCCCATGCCTTGTGTGAGCACTCCACAAAGCATGTATTTAATATATTATTCATCTTCAAGCTCAAATAATAGCCCAATTTACAAAATAGCATGCTTTATCTTTTGAGTTTGCTTTTGTACCAATAAAGAATTAAAGCTAATGGGCACCCAAGAAGTTAGGTAGTATCCAAATACAATGTCCAATATAAGTATTTAAATCGTGCGCCCATGAGCATACAAAAATAATAAATAAATATCAAGAGCTTTAATAAATAAGCACAACAAAATATAGGTGCCATGCCTAAGATACGCGCCCATAAAAAATTGATGATAATTTGAATACACGCTATCCTCCAATGCTTCCCAATGCCACTGCTGCTCGCTTTACACATCAAGTGAAGCATTCACAATTGTTAGAAAAATAATACAATTAAACTAACAAAAGTGAATATCTAGTAGTCTTCAACTACATAAATAAATTGGTTAGAAATCGATCCTAACCAAAATAAACATTAAAAAACTTTTAGATTTTCCATCTACTATATCTACTTAGCGTTGGTTCTAATATAGGGAAGATGATTGTCATTGATAAAGCAATACATGCCATTCCATATCCAACACCTTTCATAATGTAAAAATATCATAAAGTTAATCTAAGGTGTACACAAATTATTCCCTTTTCATCCAAATTCTAGAGAGTGCATGGCCTTGCAAATCTAGAGACTATAGTCGTATCTAGGTGCATATCTATATTTGTAACATGTCTATCCAACGAATCATAATGGCACAAATTTATCAAGAGGTAATCAATATAACTTTTGTTGAAAACTCCCTTGTAATAATCAAACTGCATTACCTCAAACTACTTACACTACAAGGTATAGGCCTTATACCGATATTAAAAGTGACGAAAATGTAAATAACAAAATTTTCCCATGTCGTCGCAATTGGCGATGCCATAGAACAGCAGGTAATAGCGTCATTATCAGTGTCGCTATTTGCGTCGGTATTAGTATCGCAAATAATCGATGCAAATGTAATGCAACGCTGATACCGATGCAAATGCAACGCTGATACTGACACAAATAACAACGCTGATAACGACGCTCTGCGATGCTAATAATGACACAAATAACGATGCGTGCAGGTAAATTTGCGACGCTAATAGCGACAGCAACAGGGAAAAAAAATTTTGTGGCAGCAAGCTTCCCTGCCACATATAGCACTGTGTGCTTTATTTGGGCCATACAAAATAGTTTCTACAGAGTGTATAATGCTCGTGTAAACAAGAATAAAGTGTACTTAAATCATAACACTAATACATGAAATAAATACATGATCCCATAATGAATGCGACTGGTACAATCATGACAAGATATCACTACTACATAGAAAATGTCTACACAGATCAGCCGACCAAAAAAGAAGGGTGTGTGAGATTTAGGGATCCAAGGGCGAGCTACATATCCTTGCCATTTGAAAGCTTGTCCCGCCAAAAAGGAGCATCGAATGGACTCTACAAAAAAAGAAACAACTACACATCAGACCACCATACAATAATGCATTCTAATTAAACATGGTAACTACGGACAAGAAAGATAAGTGACTTACAGGGCCGCCACATCTATACAATCGGTCGATCAATGCAATGAGACTATGCCTCTCTGCATATCGAGTCTCAAGGCCAGTCGGATCGCGATTTGTAATGGAGTGCTACAAAGAAAAAAAAATACTAATAGTTAGAAACATGATTGTCAGGATAAAGGATATTGCAAAAAAATAAACAAGCAAAACAAAAGAAAAACTTACAAAGTCCTCCAGATATGTCCTGTGGCTGTCACTCCCAAGATGATGGACCACTCTGGCCTCTAGTCGTGCCCTCACCGCCTCACGGTGTTGACTCCAACGTCTTGGAGAATCTGTAGCCTCCTCCCTCAGTCGGCGCCAGTCATTCGTGTCTAGCTACTCGGGCTTTGCAGCCCCATTCTTGAGTGCCTTGTATGCGTTCGATCATTTGTGTGACATATATGTACTCATGCAGTCCATCATCCAGCCCATAGAAAATCTATCTGTTGTGGCTAGAACCAGAAACTCCTCATGCAAGGATGCTACTATGTAGTCCTTGCTCCCCTCCGGTATGTTTTTCCAATGATCTAAGACGTTGTACTAAAAAACTTATTGGCACAACTCTCTCATCGAGCTATCACCCTCCTCCCCTCATCATTCATGATGACGGATCCTAACCTATCATCGACAAGATAGGCATATCCCTCTGGGGTATGCCTAATATGGGTCCTCTCCCACCTGCATCCACGCTCCTAGGCATATCTAGGAGACCCTGTACATCCAGTGTATCGACCCGGATATCTATCAGTGTAGCACCCATAGGGGTGCCACCTACAGATGGCTGAGAAAAAGCCAGAGTAACTAGAGTAGACGTGCCCACATGTGTGACAAATCCTTGAGATGATGCAACTCCAGTAGAACGACAAGATAGAGACACCGCGTCCGTGTCTTCACAGCAACCACCTGAGTCACGCTCCCTGAAACCGTCACGAGAGCTAGGAGTCGCACCTGTATCCCGTGCTAACCGTGGGGTCACTACCTCCATATCTCTACATCATCCCCCTAACCCTGAAGCACTCCCTCCCTCTGGCCCAAGTTTGAAGCGTTGACCTCATCTGCTCAAAGCTAAAGCATCTAATTGCGCCGAAGTAGATCTAATAGAGAGGCATGACGATGTCCAAGATAGCTCCCGCCATGTCTCTAAATCTCACCATCTGATCTAGAGACATGCACGTGGAGATATCTTGCAACTCCTCATCGCTCATCCCTGGACTCATCCTGAAAAGGTCACCTGCACAGACAAAAAACGATGTTAGTATAATCAATTTAAATCACACAAAGCACAGTAATATAAATCCTAAAAAAATGATCTCACTTAAAATGCATATCTTATGTACCCTTGTAAGGGATTAGTCAACGAATTGAGTAAGTGGATGCTCCAAGTATGAAGTATACTATGGTCCCATATCAATCTCCTGATACAACTCCGCATACACTGGAAGGTTGATAGACATGTCAACACAAAAGGATGAGTCCACCTATTCTCAATGAATTCTTGGACTCCTATATTTCCATCATTGTTAGCCGATGCTGGCTCCTCTACATGCTCCAAGCTTTTTGTGGCCTCCCCCCTTGCAATTTCGACCCCTCTATTTACATATTGTCCTCATCTATGCTCGAAACATCGCTTTGATCATATACTCTCGTACTTTGGGGAGCTGAAGGTATAACATACGACCATCAAGGTTGTGGGGAGTTTGGATAGAAGATTACCTATTCACAAACGCGTACAAGAGAGATTAAACTATTGTGACATGTACCATGTCGTAATACAATTAATAAACAAATGAGTTCATTGTAATATTCCCATTTGAAAAATATTACTAGATCGACTTTCCACACCCCACGTAGGTTATTTTCGGTATTGGAGTTACCGGCAGTGTAACTTGGAAACCACACGCAAGGAATCAAGGCCTCCGCATTGGCAAACCGCGGGAAAACTCCCTCTTGGGAGGAGGTTAAGTGGATAAAGGGGAAATTTACTGCAAATTGTTTTTACTTAATTTCCCTCAACCGATGCGTGGTTGAGGGAATGGTATGGCTAAGTGGGAGAAGTGGTAACAAGGGGGAGTCGTAGGCTACATGGACAGCCCATGTGGGGGAGGTCCCCTCTCCCCCTTGGAATATAAAAACCTCCCTTTAGGGGGGTAATGGAAGGTTGAAGGAGGTGAACTGCCATGTGCTGTATGAAGAGTAAGGAAGAGGGCATACATCATTGTGCTGAGGGAGCCGCCGCCAGGGGGAGCCATTAGCCACCAGACTGGGGGGGACGCCGCCATCCTCACACCGCCGCCTGTCGTTGGACAGCCACCGCCATCCTCATGCCGTTCTTGCTCGTCCACTATTGGCCTTCCCCTTTTCACATGGCCCTGTACACCCCAGAACCTTCTTAGAAGCTTCTAAGGGGGCTTCTATAAGCCCCCCTTCCCATTAAATTCTTCTAAAGCCCAATTTTCACCCGGGTTTCGAAGAGGAAGCCTATAAGGCCCTTCCTACCAAATCTCCCACAAGCCCCCTAGGCCCCAGGTCTTTGTAGAGAAGAAGAGGGTTTCCTTAAAACCCTTTCATAAGATCTTTATCCTCGGGATTTTTTTGAGAGGAAGGAGAAGCTCATAGACCTCCCTTTCCCGTAAGGCCCCCATAAAAACATTCCTACCCCCCTTTCCCTCGGGATTTTGAAGAGAATAAGTGGAAGCCTATAAAGCCCTTCCCACCAATCACCCACAAGCCCCCTAAGCTTGAGATTTAAAGTGTCCACTCCCGCAAGGTCCATCACAAGAACCCTTTCACGACTCCTCTATTTTTCCGAAAGAAAGAAGGCCCAAGCTCCAAATCCTAAGACCTTCCATAAGCTAAATCCCGCAAGTTGGTACTTCTATCAAGGAGCCGTACTTCAAAGGGAATTCCCGCGTACGAGGGAGATGGCCAAAGATCATAAGGCTACGAACCAAGGCAAGTAATTCGAATCTGCGAAGGCAAACCAGAAGTCGAAATCACGATGGACCATAAAAAGTCACAAGGCGCACCTACATGAGGATCATCTCCTAATATTCATGTGGATATTTCACAGAGCCCACAAGTCCAAGTTTTCTTCCTATTTTCGATTTATGTAAAAGTATTGCAGTTATGCATGGTTGTTGCATGGAACTAGGATGCACTTATGTTTGTCAAATCCACCTAGCTAAATGCGATTGAAATAAATTGGCTAGTTGAAATTTACTTAAAGTAATTCACGATACGAAGTTGGTCGTTTGTATTTTCAATGGAATGAACCAAAACTAACATAAGGTGTCCATGCATTTTAGTACCTTATTAGCAAGTTGCCTTTGGTGCATTGCAAGGTGACGAGTCTAGAATAACTAATGACTAGCATTACAAAGTCGAAATTATTATAGTACACCTTTGATTATGCATGGAAAGATTAAATCGCATGTCGCATTTTTTTTAGACAAATCTTCTTCGTAAAGATTCATTAAGAAAGTCATTATCAACCGTAGGAAATTGCAAAGCATGGAAAAGATTCTAATTAGGGATGCATGAAATAGGTTAACTCTAGCTTCAAATTGGCATGAATCTCATTTAACTATGTAGTAGTTAGGAAAAGGTTTCATGTTGCACATTGGACGTACGCAAGAAATTCATTCATCAAGGGTACACTTAGGGAAAGGCTGCATGGTTCATTTAAGTGTAAAATCTTAAAAGCTTAGTGGCATGAATTGTGAATGCATGTCCTAATAGAATCAATGGAAGTTACGCCAAAATTTAACATGCGCTTTGGTGTTAACAAGAAAAGTTAGGGTTTGTGAATCTAATCATACGTAGAGGCAATGAATCGTATGCTTACGAGAATTGTATCGTAATTCAACTAGTTTTTTCCCTTTTAGTTCAAGACAACATCTTTAGGAATGGTCCGTCCTTGTCATAAGACAAGTAAATTGGATTACCCAAAACACCTAAACCACAAAGGATTCACATAGGATGGTTAAATCAATACAATATACTCCAAGTGCTAACTAGGGTTTAGCACGTTAAGGACTTGACCTAGTCGCACTTGTTGCCAAGTCCAAACCCTCATACCCAAAGGTTCTGCCCACATTCACGGAATGTAGGGCCAATTGGATGTACTTGCAAGAAACGATCTAGGGTTTCTACCCTAAGGATCACTCAATCAAATGTTGAAACTCGGATTGAGTTGGAACCTCTAGGACCAAATGTTGTCAGCCTAGTGCAATTGGGAATGGGTTGGATATGAAGACACCCTAAACCCTGCTTCTTATCTAAACATGATTTCGTGACTAGAAGACGCCGTTTGATGGGTGAAATAATCCCATGGAATAGATGCGACACTTGTGCAACAAGTTGCAGCGTCACATGATCTTGTGGTTTGATCACAAGAGAATGGCCAATTCCTCGAAATGAGATTGGCAGATTCTTGCGCAACTTTAACTTGCAAGAGGATGAGTAGTCATCTTGTTATATCACCTTTCTTGGGAAAATTTGCCAAGATAAGGGAATTGGGTATTTTGTTGGAAGCAAAGGACCAATCAATAATTTGGAGCGACATGGTTGCCATGATTTACTGTTAATAAAACCTAAGGTATTGGTTAACTTAGGTTAATAGGGTATGGCCCTAACCCAAGGACAAAAGGGAGAACAGACAAACCCTTTGGAATCTGGCCAAGTCGCAATAAATCCTGGATCGAAATGTTGAATGCATTCAGAGAGAATGATTCACTCCTTAGCAGTTGGCCAAATAAACAACCACTGGAATTGATTGTGCTTGTAACAGATTAGAAAGCCCTATTTGCATTGTTTGCTCAAGGAATTAAAGGATGGAAAGATATTTAATGCTTCAGGTTGAAGGACTGAAGGGAGAGGCAGCCTCAGTTACCCCCAACTGTCTACCTGACCCTAACCAAGGGGGTCGTTAGCCATGCCGGGAACGTGGACTGAACTCGCCACGTGAGGTCTCTCTGTTGGGCACTACTTGGAGCAGGAGGACACTTGGGTGCCAGGGGGGGCTCTGGCCGTAAATCCCTCGCCTTCCAGGCCTTGCACAAGAGGCCAACGTGACTCGGGATTGGATCTCGAGGCCCACATACTAGTCTATGGGCGGAATCTTGGATTAGTAATCCCTGTGGATTGCTGGATAGCCTTCGGGCGGATTATGGATAAGCTTGCGGGCTGGACTTTATGAATGTATTCCAAAGATAAATATGATAACCTATTGAAAAGCAACTTGTTTGACACTACTTTTGTATGTCAAGTGCTAAGATTACATGAAGGAACCAGTGTCTAACTGGCTAATTAATGAAGCTGCTTGATGCATGTCCAACTAAATGTGGTAGATAATCAGACAACTGAAGCAACCATGAGGAAAGTGTGGTGGATGTGGCCATGGGTTCGTCATACGGATGGGTGGTCCCGGTTGGCCGGGAACTTTTCTCAATCGTAATGGAAGGCAAATAGATCTTCTTAAATGAGATGAACAGCAAGGGTGCTGACCTAGAGTTTAGAAATCCCAATTTATGCTATTTTAGGGGAGCGGAATGGGACTATGCCTTATGGGCAGAGAGGTCGAACCTTGTACCCCTCTCATTTCCCATTCTCCTTGAACCAAGTGCAGCATGAATCCGCTTCATCCCTAGCATTTCTGCATAAAGTAGTTCGCTTGGGGCTCGATACTAGTTGCCGTTTAGGGAAATGACCATTAGGGGAGACCCTGATTCAGGTCGGTCCTAAGTGGCAACAGCCAAAATACTTCTGCTACGTGGCAGACATGGAAAGTCCTAGATCGCAAACTCTGTAGCATTCCATGGGAGCGTCGGGTGGAGCTTTCTAGACTTTCTTTCCGATAGAATGCTAAGACGTGTCCTAAAGGAAACACGTGGACACGTTACAGTTGGTATCAGAGTGAACCAAGGAAGGATTTGTTTTTTATAAGAAATCTTAATAATAAGAAGTAAAGAAAATGTTGGTATTAAGAACATTTCCTTACTTTCGATGCTGTCTTGTAGAATTATGAAGCATGGAACATGTTCTTAGTATTCGGAGTCATGTTTATGACCGCGATGCACTCCTCGGATTATCGACAAAGGATCGA
Organism: Lygodium microphyllum; assembly: GCF_053477565.2. Classification (NCBI taxonomy): domain Eukaryota; kingdom Viridiplantae; phylum Streptophyta; class Polypodiopsida; order Schizaeales; family Lygodiaceae; genus Lygodium; species Lygodium microphyllum. Next base: position 31,668,355 of record NC_141143.1, on the reverse strand, counting down.
TATGATGAATATCCTAGACTGTATTTATAATCCATCACCTTTGTACGAGGAATGGAGGTGGATGGGTGACTCAGGAATCTACTACATAGCTGCCCACCGGTTTGCGTACCTTCAAACCAACCTAAAGAGGATCAAGTGGTTGGAGGACCTGAACATCGTGAAGCTATTCATTTTTGTTAAAGCTCATGTAAACACAACTTTACATGTGGAAGGTCGGAGGGTCAAGCTGAACTCATATGTATACGAGGAAGTGAATAATCCCTGCCGACAGGATCAAGATGTTGGGACGCTACGAGAAGAATGGGTACCAAAGGAAAGGATACCCTAATCTTCCAATGACTTATCGATTCCTGAAGATCCATGACTCGAAACCATACTATTATCCAGTTCCCATAGCTAAATGTAATACAACATTATTCTCCCCGAACTAAATGTAGTAGTTGCTCTATCATCCCAGGAAATATTGTACTCCGAAAGGGCTATGCCCATATAAATGAAGTAAGACTTCTTTTTATCAATATCTGTCTTGTCTATGAAAATTGATAAAAAGTTAAGTGGCTAGGTTTCTTGGTTGATAGTTGAATTGGGTATGAAATATAATCATAACGATTAGCGAGTTGTAACGAAAAAAAAATCTCTATCTAGGCATAACCCGAGGTACGGGTTCCCAATCCGCCCCTGGTCAAATACGGCCATGATCCAAGAGAAGAAGTTTCTTCTCAAGCAGATTAAGCCGCCAGAATTTGACGGGAAAGGTAGGACTGTCCAACCAGATGTTGAGATTTGGATAGAGTCCATGGAAGATTACTTTGAAGCAGTCGGTACTGCACCCCTCAAGCAGGCTATGCTCGCCAAGCTGAAGCTCACTGGTGAAGCCAGACTTTGGTGGAAGCAATGGTGCAAAGATCAAGGGATCTTGGAAGGATCCGTTACTTGGGAAAAGCTGAAGAAAGCTGTGCAAGGAAGATACTTACCACCTGCGTATCGCACGCAGAAAATGAATGAGTTCTACAAGCTGAAACAGTTGGGTCTCACTCTTGACGCATACTACTCAAAATTCGTCTCACTTTTGAAGTATGCGCCACAGATGGACATGACACAGCAGGTATCAAAATTTGGTGCTGGTTTAAACCCACCAATGAATACCCGCCTCGAATCTATGCACCCAACAGATCTACAAGATGCACTCATTCGAGCTGCGCCCATAATTTAGGAGGTGCAGGCTAGGCCAAGAAGTAATAAAACTTGGACTTATAATGACCAGAACAGAGGAGCATATAGGCCCCAAGCGAAGAGAGTTCAAGGTCAAAACCGGGAACAAATAAAGAAAGCAACGACCAATAATGTCAACAACTTTGTCCCTACCCAAAGCAATGGCCAAAATCTCTATTGTTTCCACTGCAATGAGCCCGGTCATTTCAAAGGGCAATGTCCCAAGCTTGGCGGAGGACATCGTCAAGCACCTTTCCAAGAAACTGGCCGTGGCTAGGGAGCCGCCACTCGAGGCAGAGAGAGAACCACCTACGTAGCCAATAGGGAAATAGGCGAAGAAGAAGACCCGACCATGGAAGCAGAGTTTGAGAGGGCAATAGTCCATGTTTCCCTTCACAAGAAAGGCCCGAATCGCCAGTTTTCGGTGATTCAGACACCATCGGACTATCAAGATAAAGGTTTCAAAACCTTGATTGATTGTGGTAGTACGCATTCCTTTATCTCACTAGCTTGTGCAAGAAGATTAGGAATAGCAAGAGCAGAAGCACCTACCCTACTTGTGGAATTAGCAAATGGTCTTGAGGTCACTTGTACCACGCAAACTACTAAGGTGGAATTCTTTTTGAGAGGAAAGATGACTTCGATCAAATTCAGGGTCATGAACCTAGGTATCCATGAGTGTTTACTCGGAATGGATTGGCTTAAACCTAAGGATGCCCACATTCATTGTGGAAAGGGTCAAGTTTCCTTTCAAAACTCTGAAGGGGAATTGGTTACAACTCAAGCTGAGGCTAGAAAGCCGAAAAACCAATTGGCCAAAGCATCTCGGATTATAAAGGGAGTTAGAAAGGGACTACCTGTCTACTTGATTAAGCTCAATAAGTTAGATCAAAAGCAGGAGTCTAGTGAAGAACCTTCATGGCTAAAGGAGTACGTGGACGTATTTCTTGAAGAGCTGACAGAACTCCCGCCTCAAAGAGAAGTGGATCATGAGATCAAGCTAGTGCCAGGATCTACGCCAATTGCAAAGAGACCTTATAAGATGTCCATCTTGGAAGCAATTGAGCTGAAGGAGCAAGTCAAGCAACTGCTAGATCAGGGCTACATCCGTCCTAGCAGTTCAACATGGGGAGCTCCAATGCTATTCCAGAAAAAGAAAGATGGAACACTTCGACTGTGTATTAGTTATAGAGGGTTGAATCAATCAATTGTTAAGAACAAGTACCCTATTCCTAGAATAGATGAGCTTCTTGATCGTCTTCAGGGTGCGAAGATCTTCTCCAAGATTGATCTCAGGTCTGGTTACTATCAAATAAGGATCAAGGAAGAATATATCCCAAAGATGGCCTTCAACACAAGATATGGACACTTTGAGTTCCTAGTTATGTCATTCGGGTTCACGAATGCGCCTGCCACCTTCAACAGGTTAATGCAGGATATCTTTAGGCCATATCTTGATGACTTCATACTCATCTTCTTTGACGATACCCTAGTCTATTCCAAACAGAAAGAAGATCATGAACCCTAGCTTCGGATTGTCCTTGAGAGAATGAGGGCATATAAGCTCTATGCTAAGATGAAGAAGTGTGCATTCTTCAAACGTCAAATTGAATATCTGGGATTCATCGTATCAGTGGAAGGAATCTCAGTGGATCCGGCCAGAGATGTTCTAGAATGCCCAATACCAACAACTATCAAAGAAATATGCACTTTTCTTGGATTTACAGGATGGTATAGGGTCTTCATAAAAAACTATGCTTTGATTACAGCACCTCTGAATAGATCTACTGAAGAAGCAAACATCCATTGCATGGTCAACTGCCGAACAAACCAGTTTTGATAGATTAAAGCAAAGTTTGGCATCAGCACCTATACTGAAACTTTCGATGTAATATATCAAATATATATTTTGAATTTCTCCTTCTCGCGTAGTGGCGCATCATGCTGGAAGGGTAGAGGGGGGATAGAGGAGCCAGCAAGCTCCTCGCTGGAGCTTGCTCGGCTCCACGAGCATGCACATGGATACGCATGAGGGGATGATTCCCTCCCCTCCCCTATATAAATGAGGGAGAATAGGCTTGGGAGAAGGAGGACGAAACCATTGCCCTGATCGTGTCGCTACCGAGTGTGTGGAGGAAGGAAGAAAGGGGGAAAGTTGGAGCTGGGCCTGCGGGAGGCTCACGAGGAGCTACGGTCAGAAGGCGGCACCCTGTGCCTGTGGGAAGAAGGACGCAATGACGATGCCAGGCGGACTTTCACCTCTCATCGTCGCCGTCAGAAATCCCCCCCCCACGTGGCTACAGAAGCTTCAATAAGCTTCTTGAAGCTTCTAACGGGGGGGCTCCTTAAGCCCCCCTTCCTATACTTTCATAAATCCATTCACCCCCCCTCCTGGTTTTACCCCTTAGAAATCCTTTCACCCCGCCTCGGTCTTAAGGCCTTAACCCCTTCCCGTGGGCCGTTAAACCCCCACACCCCTTGGCCTCATAAACCCTTTTCCCTTCCCCGTGCCTAAATTTGTAAAGTCTCTTTCTGTGTTTCTTTGAAACTGTGTTGCACCCCCCTCGTATTCCTTTTCTCTAACACTCCCCCCCTAAGCCCCTTACCCCCGTGTTCCCTTTTCCTTACACACCTTTTTCCCTCCCCCGTGCTATAAGCCTTCACCCTTCACATTTCCCTTTCACCCCGGTTTAAGTCCCTAAAGCCATTACTATTCCGTGTCCTAAAACCTCTCTAAAAATCCCCCTTCCTATACCTTTTACTCCAAGCCCAAAGTTCTCCCAAGGTTCATATGGTTTCGAAGCCACACTCACACATAACCTTTTTGCCGTGTATATACCCTATAGGGCCTTCTTAGGCTTTATAAACCTCTCCCTCTCCAAAGAAGCTAAGACCTTAAAGGTCTTGGTACCCCTTTCTCGTGGTCAATCCCTTAACGATTCCTTGACTCGAAAGGGAGAAGGGGAATATTGAAGCGATGGTGAGTTCCGGAAAGGAGTGTAAAGCTATTTCCTCGTTCGAAGGATTATGACTGCGATGCTGCCTAAGAAAGTCCAAGGAGTAGCTGCGGGAGGGTCATCTCTCGGTATCCATGTGGATGTCTCACCCCAAAACCACGTTTTTCCTTCTTGGTTTTATATCGGTTTTTATTCAATCATGCAAGATGAATTGTTAGGGGTAAGATATATTTTGTCCTAGTTATTTACGATGAAGAAATTTAGTTTAATTGATCATGCAAAATGGATAAAGTATAAACATGGTTTTCCTTCAAATAGCCTTATGCACTGAAACGAATTATGCGCAAGATTATTTACCCACTAAAGTAGTATCATCTAGTTAAATCTTGAAGGAATAAAAACTGCATCTTGCACCTTTAACCCCTAATCTTCTTTTCTTTTGCAACGAATCATCATAGAAGGTGAAATTCATGAAAGGTTTTTACGTTGATTACAAAGTTATCATTGCTAAACTGCATATCTTAGCAAGGAAAATATTGTTTATTTGGCGTGAGTTTGTTCGCAAGGAAAAAAAGGAAGATTAATTGAATTTAGCTAACCTCAAATTGATAAAGTTTAGGATTGAAAAAAATCAAATGACACATAGATAGCAAATCGTGCAAAAGTGATCTCGATATTACCTTCTGAAAGTTAACCGAATTCATGTAAACTTAGAAATACCTATGCTTCAAAATATGCCTTGGGAATGATTTAAAAACCAAGAAACGTTTATACCTTAAATACTTGCCTACCTCCCTTGATTGTAGGGCTAATAAATCGTAAAGGTAAAAGAACTAGGGTTTGTCCCTGAGGTTCTTAAAAAGAGACCCTAGGTCCGACAAACGTCAGCTTAAAGAAACTAAAACAGATTGTTTCATCGTATATTACAATGGAGGACTTGCGCAGCAAGTACAAAGTCATATGGTCTTGTGATTGATTCACAAGAAGAAAGGTTAAATACCCTCAACAAGAATGGCGGATCCTTACGCAAGTTATCTTGCAAAAGGATGTATTCTTTGATATCCTCCGAAATAAGGAAGGTTAAAAATCGGAAACTAAAGTATCCAATGAACTTTAGGGTTGACCAAGTTGGGTTAATAGGGCACACCCTAACCCATAATATACGGGATCTAGCCAAGTTGCAAGACACCCTAGAACGAGCGCTGATGCATTCAAAAGGAAAGGATCATTCCTTAGCAGTTTGCCAAACAACAAGGTCGATTAATGGAAATGTTTGTGCTTGCTAGAGATTTTAGAGCACTGTTTAATTTATGAATTACAAATTTATTGAATATCTATACTTCAGGTTGAAGGCTTGAAGGGAGAGGCAGTTTCAGTTACCCCTGACTGCCTGCCTGACCCTGACCAAGGGGGTTGTTGACTGTGCTGGGAACATGGACTGAACCCGCCGCGAGAGGTCTCTCCGTTAAGCTCTACTTGGAACAGGAGGACGCTTGGGTGCCAGGGGGCTCTGGCTATAAATCCCTCGCCTTCCGGGTCCTGCACAAGAGGCTAACGTGACTCGGGATTGGATCTCGGGGCCTATATACTAGTCTACGGGCAGAAGCTTGGAGTAGTGATCCTTGTGGATTACTGGATAGCCTTCGGTGGATTATGGACAAGCCTACGGGCAGAACTCCTTGTATTTCAAAGATAAATATGATGATGTATTAACAAAGAACTTGCCTGATATTGTTTTTCTATGTCACGTGATAAGATTACGGGAAGGAACTAGTGCTTAACGGATTAATTAAAGAAGCTGATTGTTATATGTCCAACTAACGCGTTAGATAATTACCTAACTAAAACAAACCGAGAAAAGCGCAAATCTCGGGGGAACTTTTCTCAAATCTTGAAGAACAGCGGGATGATCGTCAAAGGACACGAACAACAAAAGCGATGACCTAGAGTTATGTCTTACCCGATTTACGCTATTTTAGCGGAACGGAATGGGACTATGCCTTATGGCAGAGGGTTGAGCTTTGCATCCCTCTCGTTTCCCATTCTCCTTGAACCAAGTGCAGCGTGAATCCACTTCGGACCTGGCATTTCTGCGTAAAATAGTTCACTTGGGGCCGATGCTAGTTGCTGTTAGGTAATGACCAATCAAGAAAACCCTAATTCCGGTTGATCCTAACTGGGAACGGCTAGAATACTTCTGCTACGTGGCAGATGCGAGAAGCCCTAGATCGCAAAACTTGTAACATTCCATGGGAGTGCCGGGCGAAACTTTCTAGACATCCTTTGCGATGGACTGCTAAGACGTGTCATGGATTATATTGTCAAGATTGTGGGAGAGAAGGAAGGAGTCTCGCTTGAAGCTTTCTTGCTTGCACAATGGGGGAAGACACACAAGGGTGGAGGCTGAAAACAGTTTTCCTCTTCTTAGTTGTGTAAGCCAAAAGAACTCAAGTACAAAGAAATAGAAGAACCCTATATATGGGTCTCAAACCAAACTCAACTAACTAAGGTGGCATACTAACTGAGCCACGAACTAGAGTAGATAAGGATAGCTCTCATGTAGCTATTATTCATGGGCGGTGTACCAACCGCGTCTGCAACTGACAAGTCGGTGACATAAATATACAACGGTCACCCTGGCGTATCACGAGTGGAGCTCGATATCTCAACACTCCCCCTCGAGCTCAATCCCAATTCCTGCACACCAAGCAGGTCTCTGAACTTGCGCAGCTTCTCTGCGCCCAATGCCTTCGTGAATATGTCAGCTACCTGATCCTCTGTGCTGACATAAACTAGATCAATAAGACCTAGTAAAACCCTCTCTCGCACATAGTGATAATGCACCTCAATGTGCTTTGTTCTAGCATGATAGACTGGGTTATTTGCCAAGTGTATACTACTCATGTTGTCACAATAAATGACAACTGGCCCATCTGTAGACTGATGCATATCATAAAGTAGCTTATGCAACCAAGCTACCTCACATGCAGCCATTGCTGCACCCCTGTACTCAGCCTCTGTGCTCGACAAGGCAACTGTAGGCTGTTTCTTGCTGCTCCAAGTGACTGCAGCACTCCCAAAAGAGAATACATATCCACTGGTAGATCGTCTATCAGAAATACTACCAGCCCAATCAGCATCAGTGTATCCATGCAACTGTATCTGAACCCCAGTCTCATAAAATAGTCCATACTGCAATGTGGACTTCACATACCTAAGTATGCGTCTAGCCGCATCCAAATGTGGTTTCCTTGGAGCCTGCATAAACTGACTTACCAATCCAACAGCATAGCTCAAATGTGGCCTGGTAATAGTCATATAAATCAAACTTCCTACTATGCGTCTGTACATAGTAGGGTCTTCTAGAAGCTCACCTGCATCTGTGCTCAGCTTCACATTTTGCTCCAAAGGAACTGAAATAGGCTTACAGCCTGTCATCCCATATTTGGACAGCATGTCCAATCCATACTGCCTCTGCAAGAGCTGTATCCCACTTGGTGATCTAATCACCTCAATGCCCAAGAAATAACGCAGCTCTCCCAAATCCTTCATCTCAAACTTCTGCTTCAATAGCATTTTCACATGAAGGATATCTTCATCACTGTCACCTGTCATAATCAAATCATCAACATAAATGACAAGTAGCATAATACCTTTCTCTGTTTTTCTCACATAAAGTGAGAAATCTGCCTTGGAAATCTGAAAGCCAATAGTGACAAGATACTGCCCTATCTTGTCAGACCATGCTCTAGGTGCTTGCTTCAAGCCATACAAGGCTTTCTTCAACCTGCAAACAAACTCAGGATGAACAGCATGCACATAACCTGGTGGCTGCTCCATATAGACCTCTTCTTGCAAATCACCATGCAAGAAGGCATTCTTTACATCCATCTGATGTAAAGACCATCCCTTTGATGCAGCCATAGCAATGACTGCTCTTACGGTTGCCATCCTTGCAACCGGACTAAATGTTTCTTCATAGTCAATGCCATATGTTTGTGCATACCCCTTGACTACTAATCTTGCCTTGTATCTGTTCACAGAACCATCAGCATTGTGCTTCACCTTATAAACCCACTTACAGCCAATTGCATTCTTACCTTTAGGCAAAGGTACTAACTCCCAGGTAGCATTTGCTTCCAAGGCATCCATTTCTTCATCCATGGCTTTCTCCCATTTTTCTTTTCCCATGGCTTGCTCAAAAGATGTGGGTTCTGGTTCCTGTATCACTTTGACCATATATGCATAGTGAATGGCTGTAAATCCATCATATTTCAGCCTATCCACAGGATACCTAGCTCTTGTAGACCTGCGCAAAGTAGGTTCACTCCTAGGTGCTCTCAAAACATCCCTGGTCTTCCTTACTCCAGGTGTAACAATAGAAGGAATACCCAACTCATCATCAATGCTCTGTTCTGAGCCACTGGATTCACCATCCACATAAGAGTGACCTGCATTCACATCAAACATGGGCTGATCAACCTTCTCTTTTCCTTTTCGTGATACCTGCATACCACTATCTGCATTGCTTTGAGAAGATTCTCCTGATCTCAATCTGCCTGTCCATGGCGAAGAATGTGAACCACTGCTAGAGGACGCTCCAGGTCCACTAATATTTTGTGACTGCTGCTGTGAATTCTGTGTAGCATTACCATTTTGTGCATCTTCATCATCAATCACATTTACTGGTTTATACCAGCTACTCATCTCATCAAAAACAACATCTCTGCTCACTGTAAACTTACGAGTAGAAGGGTTATAGCATCTATACCCTTTTTGCTGCAGAGAGTAACCAATAAAGATGCACTTCTCAGCTTTTGGATCCAACTTGGATCTCAGCTCATCTAGCACATGTACATAGGCAATGCAACCAAAAATTTTCAAATGAGAAATATCTGGTTTCCTACCAGTATACCTCTCCTCTGGAGTCATTCCATGTATTGCTGCAGTGGGAGTCCTGTTCATTATGTAGACTGCTGTAGCAACTGCTTCAGGCCAATAAAAATCTGGCAAGTCTTTTTCATTGAGCATGGCACGAGATACCTCTCCAATATGCCTGTTTTTCCTTTCTGCAATTCCATTTTGTTGTGGGGTATAACTGCATGAATATTGCTGCTTTATGCCATGCTCCTGCAAGAACTTTGCAAACTCATTTGAGAGGTACTCTCCCCCTCCATCTGACCTTAGGCATTTTATCTGCAAGCCTGTTTCTTTTTCAACCATAGCTTTAAGAGTTTTGAAATGCCCAAAAACTTCACTTTTCTTTTTCATAAAATACACCCAAACTTTTCTGCTATAGTCATCAATAAAACTGACAAAATAATGACAGCCTCCAAGAGATGCAGCTTTAGTTGTCCACACATCAGAGTGTATTAATTCCAATGGCTTCTCACTCTCTTGAACATGTCTAGGAAATGGTTTCCTTGCCTGTTTTCCAAACTGACAGGCTTCACATACCTTATGCATTTCTGCAACCTTGAATTTGGGCAATCCTGCAACAATATTTTGGGCCTGCATTGATTTAAGTCGCTGTACATTAACATGACCAATGCGTTTATGCCAGATATCAATATCTGCAACTACACCGGTCCCATGTGCAAACATTGCTGCACTCAATTCAGACATGTCTGCATCCAATGTAAACATTCTGCCCTTCTTCTTTCCTTTTGCTATCAAGCAACCTTTATTTTTCATATCCTCAACAAAGCATCCATGAGGATTAAATCCGACCTGCAAGCCCTGTTCAACCATTTGACCAACTGAAACCAGATTCTTGGTGATATTCGGGACATGAAATACATCGGACAGGTATTTCTTTTTCCCACCCTGCATAGACAAGGGAATTTTTCCAATCTGCACAATAGGATGTGCAGTATCATCACCAGTCTCCACAAATCCTGGTTTTTCCATTTTCCTTGCATCCTCCATCCATTCTGCATGACCTGTCATGTGGTTTGATGCACCTGAGTCAACATACCATACATCATTGCTTTCTTCTGCACTTGTCATAGAATTGTTCATGTGCTGCACCATGAACAAATGCTCATTTCTGTCATCACCCTGTCTACTAGAAGATGCATAATTCCCTTGTTGCAGTTTTCCATTCATGATGTCATTCTGCTTTTTATAGCAGTCTTTAGCCATATGACCCATTTTACCACAGTAGTAGCATTCAACATTACTGTTTGCATTTTGACCTCTTTGCCATCCACCACGACCTCTTTGGCTCCCCCTGCCTCTAGAGTTACCACGTCCTCCTCCATAGGACTGGTTTTCTTGAGTTTGCTGCATATTCTGATTTCTACCACGGCCTCCAAATCGGCCTCCTCTACCTCTGCCTCTACCTCTTCCAGCATTTGAGTAGAAGACAGCTTCTTTTGAAGTTCCTCCTGAAGAAGATGCACCACCATTTCTATGCTCCTCAGAAATTAGAAGAGCAATCAACTCCTCAAAATCAGGAAATCTTTCACGAACTGAAATGGATGTCCGAAACTGCGCATAATCCTTTCCTAGACCATTCAAGGTCACAGAAACTAAATCATCATCTTCCACTGGTGACCCAATGGAAGCAAGTGCATCTGCAATCTTCTTCACCTTCATATGGTAATCGTTGATGCTCATATTTTCTCTTTGCACATTGTGCAACTCTTGCTTGAGCTGCATTTTCTTGGCTTGCGTATTTGTGCTATACATTTTTGACAAAGTATCCCATGCCTCCTTTGGCGTACTTGCATCCTGAATATGCACAATCATAGAGTCTGAAATGCTGATAGACAGCCAATACATAACTTTCCTGGCTCTCTCATGCCATGCTTTAAATGCCTGCATTTGCTGTTGATTGGGAACATCAGGAAGAACTGGTTCTTCTTCATTTCCTGCAACAAATTCCCAATATCCTTTTCCCATAAGGAAATTCGTCATTCTAAACTTCCATGCCTGGAAGTTGTTCTTGTCAAGCTTTTCAGTGACAATCTGTGAAAGAGAATCAGACGCCATTACAGAATACTGCAAGAAATTCTGTCACTGCAAAAAACACAGCTTCACCCTCACAAGGGCAAATCTGCAAAACTGGCGAAAGTGGTATTTGACCACACAGTCACTTCCTAGTGACGATTTTGCATAAACAGGAACCAAGGATGATTCTGAAACTCCCAATGTCTCTGCGCACAAGCATACGATGCAATTTCTACAGTAACTTTTCACCGACCTGTAGAACAGTGGTCGCACAGCATAAAACTGAGCCTTTTCTTGAGTGCGTGCAGAGAACTTCCGTCTGCAAAACAGGCCCCGAAATGGCCTCAAATCAAAAAAACAAGGTCGCCAGGGGCTAAAGCCCTCTCCCGCAGCATATACTGCCCTCTTGCTTCACCGCGAAGGGCGTCTCAACCTGAGACAATGCACTCCTGCAATTTCCGGTTGTGCTACCTGCAGAGATCTGCTCCCAAAACAGGAAATGAAAGCAACACTGCTCCTCTTACCAGACCACCGCGAGCTTGGCTTGCTTTCTTGAGCTCCTTACCACGAACAAGGCTCTGATACCATGTCAAGATTGTGGGAGAGAAGGAAGGAGTCTCGCTTGAAGCTTTCTTGCTTGCACAATGGGGGAAGACACACAAGGGTGGAGGCTGAAAACAGTTTTCCTCTTCTTAGTTGTGTAAGCCAAAAGAACTCAAGTACAAAGAAATAGAAGAACCCTATATATGGGTCTCAAACCAAACTCAACTAACTAAGGTGGCATACTAACTGAGCCACGAACTAGAGTAGATAAGGATAGCTCTCATGTAGCTATTATTCATGGGCGGTGTACCAACCGCGTCTGCAACTGACAAGTCGGTGACATAAATATACAACGGTCACCCTGGCGTATCACGAGTGGAGCTCGATATCTCAACATATATTAGTGGACATGTTAGATCCGAACCTCAGTAAGGAGTTCGAAGTAGTAACTAATGCTAGCACACTTGCCTTAGGATTTGTGCTCATGCAAGAAGGCCATCCTGTTGCATACTCTTCAAGAAAACTGAAGAGCCATGAGAAGAAATATGCTACCCATGATCTAAAACTATTAGCTGTCATCCATGCTCTAAAGCTTTGGAGACACTACCTGTTGGGTAACAAGTTTACTCTAGTAACGGATCATAAAAGTCTCAAGTGGATCTTTACCCAGAACGAGCAACATGAGGCAACGTCGGTGGATTGAAGTGCTGGAGGAATATGATTTTGAAATCAAATACCAACCTAGAAAGGAGAATTTAGTTGCCGATGCACTCAGTTTGCAAGGCATTCCTTAATTATCTAATCTTGCAAAATCCATCAACAGCTAGATCTCTAGCCACAAAGGTATCCATGCCAAACAACCCAATACTTGAACTAAGTAGAGAAGAAGCATGCCATGATCCAGCATATAAAAAGATGCTAAGGGAGATCCCTATCAAGGAGCAGGACCAGAAGCTACAGGCTAAGCATCATGAATTCTCTATCAGTAGTGGACTTGTCTACTATCAAACGAGATTATGTATACCAGCAAGCCAGTCACTTAAGCAAAAGATACTGTGGGAAGCTCACGATTCCCCTTTCTCAAGAAATCCCGGCTATACCAAGACTCTCAATGCAGTTAGGAAGAGCTACTATTGGGAGAGGCTTAAAGATGACGTCCTCAAATATATCACTGAGTGTTTGTCTTGTGAACGTATCAAAGCCGAACATGTCAAATTGCCTGGAAAGTTGCAACCACTTGACATTCTCCAAATGAAATGGGAATTCATCAAGTTGGACTTTATTGTTGGCCTACCCCAAGTTCAGGGAGGATACAACTCTATCATGGTTGTGGTTGACATGCTCACTAAGGTTACACACCTTATTCCTGTTAAGACAAACTATAAAGCCTCAGACATTGCAAGGTTGTTTATCAAGGAGATATTCAAGCTACATGGGTTGCCCAGAAGAATCATTAGTGATTGTGATTCTCTCTTCACATCACACTTCTGGAGAGCTATCTTTGAAGCCATTGGGACTCAACTCTATTTTAGTACAGCCTACCATCCCCAAACTGATGGGCAAATGGAGCAAGTCAATCAAGTCATTGAGGATATGCTAAGGGCATACTGCTGCCATGAACCAAAAATGTGGATTCAATACTTGCCTTTGGTTGAATTTTCCTACAATGCTTCTTACCAACAAAGCATTTAGATGACCCCTTTGAAAGCATTGTATGGGCATGACTATCGAAGTCCCTAAACTTCTCAGATCCAACCTTGAGGGTTGAAGCTTCAAGGCAGATGCTGGAAGAGATGGATAACCAAATAAAGTCAATTAGACAGGACATCCAAGCTGCCAAGGATAGATAGAAGGCATACGCAGATTTGAAGCATAAAGATAGAACCTTCAAGGAAGGAGACATGGTCTTCATTCGCGTACGACCAAAGAAGAGTTCTCTATCCTTAGGAGATTGCAAGAAGCTAAGTCCAAGGTATTGTGGACCATACAAGATCCTCAAGTGCCTAGGACCCAATGCTTATAGACTGCAACTCCCTGAGAACCTAAAGATTCATAATGTATTCCATATCAGTCTACTGAAGAAGTATGTATCTAATCCTAGCCATGTACTTGATGACCAACAAGTTATAATGCCTAGCCAAGGAGTCCTTGAGCTACGGCCTGGTAGGATCTTAGATGTTAGGGAGAGACAACTGAGATCCAGAACCTTGAGAAAATGCCTCGTTCAGTGGAAAGATTATCGTGAGGAGGATGGCACTTGGATGGATGAAAGCACTCTCAACCAACAATATCCCCAGTTCATCTCAAGATGAGGACATCTCGATTCCTTCAAGGGAGAGAGAATTTAATATTCCCGTTTGAAAAATATTACTAGACCGACTTTCCACACCCCGCGTGAAACTCATGCAAAGGTTATTTTCGGTATTGGAGTTACCGGCAGTCTAACCTGTAAACTGCACGTGAGGAATGAAGGCCTCCGCATTGGCAAACCGAGATCGGGGTTCAAAACTGCATAAACCGCAGGAAAACTCCCTCTTGGGAGGAGGTTAAGTGGATAAAGGGGAAATTTACTGCAAATGTTTTTTTCTTAATTTCCCTCAACCGATGCGTGGCTAAGGGAAGGGTATGGCTAAGTGGTAGAAGTGGTGACAAGGGGGAGTCGCAGGCTGCATGCACAGCCCATATGGGGGAGGTCCCCTCTCCCCCCTGGACTATAAGAACCCCCCCTTAGGGGGGTAATGGAAGGTTGAAGGAGGTGAACTGCCGTGTGCTGCGTGAAGAGTAAGGAAGAGGGAAGATGTCGTCGTGCTGAGGGAGTCCCCATCAGGGGGAGCCATTAGCTGTCGGATTGGGGGGGATGCCGCCGCCTATTGCTAGACAGCCGCCGCCATCCTCATGCCATCCTTCCTCTTCCACTATTGGCCTTCCCCTTTCCACGTGGCCCTGCACACCCTAGAAGCTTCTTAGAAGCTTCTAAGGGGGCTTTTTTCAGCCCCCCTTCCCATCAAATTCTTCTAAATCCCAAATTTCCCCCGAGCTTCGAAGAGGAAGCCTATATGGTCCTTCCTACCAAATCTCCCACAAGCCCCCTAGGCCCGGGGTCTTTGTAGAGAAGAAGAGGGTTTCCTTAAAACCCTTCCACAAGATCTTTACCCCCCGGTATCTTTTTGAGAGGAAGGAGAAGTTCAAAGGCCTCCCTTTCTCGCAAGGCCCCCATAAAACCATTCCTAGCCCCCTTTCCATCGGTATTTTGAAGAGAATAAGTGGAAGCCTATAAAGCCCTTCCCATCAATCACCCACAAGCCCCCTAGGCTCAGGATTTAAAGTCTCCACTCCCGCAAGGTCCATCACAAGAACCCTTTCACGAATCCTCTCTTTTTTCGAAAGAAAGAAGGCCCAAGCTCCAAATCCTAAGACCTTCCATAAGCCAAATTCCGCAAGTTGATACTTCTGTCAAGGAGCCGTACTTCAAAGGGAATTCTTGTGTACGAGGGAGATGGCCAAAGATCATAAGGCTACGAACCAAGGCAAGTAATTAAAATCTAGGAAGGCAAACAAGAAATCGAAATCATGATGGCCCCTAAAAAGTCACAAGGCACACCTGCAGGAGGATCATCTCCTAATATTCATGTGGATATTTCACCGGGGGGCCACAAGTCCAAGTTTTCTTCCTATTTTTGATTTACGTAGAAGTATTACAGTTATGCATGGTTATTTCATGGAACTAGGATGCACTTATGCTTGTCAAATCCACCTAGCTAAATGCAATTGAAATAAATTGGCTAGTTGAAATTTACTTAAAGTAATTCACAATACGAAGTTGGTCGTTTGTATTTTCAATGGAATGAACGAAAAAGAACATAAGGTGTCTATGCATTTTAGTACCTTATTAGCAAGTTGTCTTTGGTGCATTGCAAGGTGACGAGTCTAGAAAAACTAATGACTAGCATTACAAAGTCGAAATTATTATAGTACACCTTTGATTATGCATGGAAAGAATAAATCGCATGTCGCATTTTTTAAAGACATTTTCTTCATAAAGATTCATTAAGAAAGTCGTTATTAACCGTATGAAATTGCAAAGCATGGAAATGATTCTAAGAGTTGCATGAAATAGGTTAACTCTAGCTTCAAATTGGCATGAATCTCATTTAACTACATAGTAGTTAGGAAAAGGTTGCATGTTGCACATTGGACGTACGCAAGAAATTCATTCATCAAGGGTACACTTAGGGAAAGGTTGTATGGTTCATTTAAGCGTAAAATCTTAAAAGCTTAGTGGCATGAATCGTGAATGCATGTTCTAGTAGGATCAATGGAAGTTATGTCAAAATTTAACATACGCTTTGATCTTAACAAGAAAAGTTAGGGTTTGTGAATCTAATCATATGTAGAGGCAATGAATCGTATGCCTACGAGAATTGTATCGTACTGCAGCTAGTTTTTCCCCTTTTAGTTCAAGACAACATCTTTAGGAATGGTCTGTCCTTGTGATAAGACAAGTAAAATGGATTATCAAAAACATCTTAACCGCAAAGGATTTGCATAGGATTGTTAAATCGATACAATATACTCCAAGTGCTAACTAGGGTTTAGCACATTAAGGACTTGACCTAGTCGCACTTGTTGCCAAGTTGAAACCCTCATACCCAAAGGTCCTGCCCACATTCACGGAATAAAGGGACAATTAAACGTACTTGCAAGAAACGATCTAGGGTTTCTACCCTAAGGATCACTCAATCAAATGTTCAAACTCGGATAGGGTTGGAACCTCTAGGACCACTTACGTTCTCGACCTAGTGCAATTGGGCATGGGTTGGATATGAAGACACCCTACACCCTGCTTCTTATCTAATCATGATTCCGTGACCAGAAGATGCCATTTTATGGATGAAATAATCCCATGGAATAGATGCGACACTTGTGCAACAAGTTGCAACATTACATGATCTTGTGGTTTGATCATAAGAGAATAGCCAATTCCTCGGAATGAGATTGGCAGATTCTTGCGCAAGTTGAACTTGCAAGAGGATGAGTAGTCATCCTGTTATATCACCTTTCTTGGGAAAAATTGCCAAGATAAGGGAATTAGGTGTTTGCTTGGAAGCAAAGGACCAATCAATAATTGGGAGCGACATGGTCGCCATGATTTACTGTTAATAAAACCTAAGGTATTGGTTAAGTTGGGTTAATAGGGTATGGCCCTAACCCAAGGACAAAAGGGAGAACAGACAAACTCTTCGAAACTTGATGCCAAGAGGCATATTCCATGGTGGATTCCGTGCCACGGTGGATTCCGTGAGGTTTTACGGTGGATTCCGTAAACTTAGATGACCGGGGTTCATACACAAAGAGGATTCTTTGTGCGAGAAGTTGATGGGGACGCCTGTCCTTTTCGGGCGTTTCATTAATTTAATGTGTACATGGGTGATTCCATAGCAGGTGATTCCGCAAAATGCATATTAAATTAATAAATGTTTATGAGTTTAGAGTGCGCACTCGTAATAAATTAAGGTTAGGATTTATTTCTAACCAGTTGATTTATTTATGTAGCTGAAGACTGCTAGGTATTCACTTTTGTCGGTTTAATTGTATTATTTTACTAACGATTGTGAATGCTTCAGTTGATGTGTAGAGATAGCAGCAGTGGCAGAGGAAAGCATTGGTGTCTAGCGAGTATTCGACCTTTGGACTATATTTTGATAGGTGCCACGCCTATATTTTGTTATGTCTATAGAGACATCGATTATTGATTATTACTTTGTATGCGCCTATGCGCACGGATATGTTATTTCTATTTGGACATTGAGATTGGGCATGCCAGACTCTATGGGCACCGTCCATTAGCTTTATTTTCCTATTTTTGTAGAAAGCAAACTCAAAAGCTAAAAGCTTGTCATATTTTTGTAAATTGGGCTATTATTGAGCATGAAGATTGAAATATACATAAAATACATGCTTTGTGAAGCGCTCACACAAGGCATGGGGGAGATTGAACCCAATTTGTCTCTTGTCTCTTGTCGTGCATGCTTTTACATTGTTTTTTGTGCAAAAAGGTAGAGTTCATTGTTCTTGGGGATCTTCAGGGATTCACTACGTGAGCTATCTGTGACCGATCTGCGCACCAGTGGTATCAGAGCGGAGCAGAGATCAAGAGCTTCCAATCGCTACCAATCTCGAGTGAAGGCGGAGCTCCAGGAACGAACGGGCTCTACAGTCAATCTCATCGCGAACCGTCGATACAGGCAGACTTCTGGCGATCAAGAACCCCTGTTTCCACTGTCAGATCGCGAAGGACCAGGCTCTGCAGGCGGAGGACCACTCCTACATCCTCACATACAAGTCATGAAGAAACAATGAGAAAAACTCTTAATCCTCTTAATCAAAAGCTTAATTATAAAGCTTAAGAGCATTAAGCTTCAAAATTCATAATCATGGCCTCAGAAGACCTTCCGAAAAATCCGCGCGGCCAAAAAAACGGCCCCCCCCCACGAAATTTCACGCTGCCCTACTAGTCCTCCATTAAGCTTATTAAGCTTAAGCTTAATCACTAAAGCTTAAGTCACTCAATTCTCTGCAAATCACACAAGACAAGAAAGTCCACAAACTCCAGGTCCTGCGCTGCAAAAATCAAGTTCTATAAGTCAACTGCATTCAAGTCTTGTAAGTTCTGCAAGTCGGCCTAAGTTCAGCAAGTCAGTAACTCTGCAAGTCTGCTAAGTCTACAACTCTGCAAGTCAGACTAAATCAGAACTGACTAGTGCTTAAAACTCATAGAAGACTTGTTCGTATGCAAAAACTCTGAACTGGAAAGTTGTTCGCAGCAAGCTATTCTACCTATCTACAAGTTCGTTGAAGTAATTTCAGCAAACGGATACAGAAATATTGCAGATTTTTTGAAAATAGACAAAGAAATACCCAAAAATACATAGCCTTGTAACCCCAAATTTGAGCTACGCTCATCCCGCTAACCTGATTTTGAGTGAGAAAGGTTTATTGAGTTTTACAGGATGACTACCCCACATATGGATGATCCTATGACTGAAGACGACTTACCTGAGCCTACCATGGAACAAAAGCTGGATCTAATCATTCTATAATTGGAAGAAGAGCGAAGGGCTAGGCAAGCATTACAAGCGCAATTGACAAAACTACAAAGAGCATCCACCGATAAAGAACCTCAAGCTGAAGATTTGATTTGCCGTACCATCGACGCCACTCTTGAAGCACAAACCATTCGCAAGGAATCCAAGATAAGTAAACGAAGTTTCAAATTTCGCACTTTCAATGGTATACGAGAAGGAAAGATTGTTTTATCATTCATTAGCCAGTTTGATGACTATTTCCATGAGGAAACTTATCCCGAAAAAGATAAAATCAAGTGTGTTACTAATCATCCGATAGACAGAGCATCACTTTGGTGGACTGTAGTCTGCAAGAGCATAGAATGTCCTGCTACTTGGGAAGATTTCAAGAAGAAGTTCATGCAGAATTTCCTTCCGCCGCAATTTCATGAGAAGGCTATCAAGCAATGGGATTTACTTCAACAACGGGATCGTGAGCCTATTCCACAGTATACAGAGCGTTTTTGGAATGCACTCCTACAACTACGCATGCTTGAAGACGTACCAGAGACAACACATAAGCGGAAGTATATGTCTGGACTTCTTGGACATTACTACGCTGAAGTGAACATGTTCAAGCCTGCTACCCTTGAAGACGCCATCTCACTAGCTCACGACACTGAAGATAAGTTACGCGG
The DNA here is from genome assembly GCF_053477565.2 of Lygodium microphyllum. Classification (NCBI taxonomy): domain Eukaryota; kingdom Viridiplantae; phylum Streptophyta; class Polypodiopsida; order Schizaeales; family Lygodiaceae; genus Lygodium; species Lygodium microphyllum. The sequence continues at coordinate 31,648,927 of NC_141143.1, read as the reverse complement.
AAGAGACAGACGACCACAGCAATTACAAGCCAACGGTAATTATGGATCTAAACAATTCAATTCCAATTTTAGAAGGTTTAATCCAGGTCGTTTCTCATCACCATCTTTTCGCAAGAATTGGCCTAAAGCACTTGCATTACCATCCACTGTCAATCCAAATCCTAAGCCTATTCCACAACCAAATCCAAATGTACCGAGACTTCCAGCCATTGCAAATAATGTAACCAAAGCTAAGCCAATAGTATGCTATAAGTGTCACCAGCCAGGGCATCTCGCAGTAAATTGTCATTCAAAGAAGCCACCAGTACATATCAACTATCTTGGAGCCATGGACGAAGACGAGCATGAGGATATGCCATATTTCATTGAAGATGAGGATGATCCTACTACTACTTCCGACACTTTACCAGGTATGCCTACCCCACATTCATTGTTGACTATGAAATGTATGGTGCATGGAAAGGAAAGAACTATCTTGCATGATGATGGTAGTACCCATGACTTTATTTCAGCAAAATTGGTAAAGGAATTAAAATTGCATACTGTACCTACGCATTATCGCATAAAAGCTGCATTTTTAGGCACTAGGTACAATGGTACACAAGAAGTACAAGATTTAGAGATTCAAATTGGTGCATACATTGAAAGAAGAAATTTCTTAGTTGTTCCATTACAGTCAAGTGATATTATTTTAGGAATGCCATGGAGGCACCAGCATAATCCAAATATAGATTATTCCACGCATACAATGAATATTAATTTTCAAGGAAAATCTATTACATTATATGGTATGCATGCATCTCATATTTTTCCACTGCTTTCGCATACTCAAGCAAAACGTGCACTACGCAAGAATACTAAATCATATCTCATTTGGGTGAATGAATTGCACGCAAAGAAAAATCATATGCACCCTAGGCATAAGGAATTTCTTGCATATTTTAAAGACTGTTTTGCAGAAGACCTACCACTAGGTTTACCACCTTCACGACCAGAAGACCATAAGATTGATTTAATTCCTGGCACACAACCACCTTGCAAAGCACCATATAGGCACAATCAAATAGAGCAAAAAGAAATCCAGAGTCAAGTTGAAGAATTACTAAATAGAGGCTTAATTCGACCTAGCAGTTCCCCATTCGGTGCACCTGTACTCTTAGTCAAGAAAAAGAATAATACCTATCGTATGTGTATTGACTACCGAGCATTAAATAAGATCACTGTAAAGAATAGGTATCCTATACCTAGAGTTGATGACCTTATGGACAAACTGCAAGGATCTTCTATATTTAGTAAAATTGACCCTAAGTTTGGATATCATCAGGTGAGGCTAGATAGAACTGACATATTTAAGACTGCATTCAGGACACAGTTTGGCCATTACGAATTCTTAGTCATGCCATTCGGATTGACTAATGCACCTGCTACTTTCAGTAGAATGATGAACCGTATCTTTCTGAAATATCAATATTGTGTGATTGTTTTCTTTGATGATATTTTGGTGTTTAGTCAAAGTGAAAAAGAGCATTATGAGCATTTATCATTAGTTTTTTCATTACTGAAAGAAAATCAATTGTTTGCAAATCCTGACAAGAGTGAATTCTTTAAGTCAGAAATAGAATATTTGGGTCATATTGTATCAAAATAAGGAATAAAAGTTGATCCTAAGAAAATTGATGCAATATTGCATTGGCCTGTTCCTAAAAATGTACATGAACTACGCTCATTCCTTGGTCTTGCTAGTTTCTGTAGGAAGTTTGTATGTAATTTCTCATTACTTGCTTTACCATTAACCAAACTTCTTAAGAAAGGAATTGCTTATCAATGGATTGAAAATCAGCAGAAATCCTTTGATTTACTGAAACGTGCATTAACCAATGCCCCTGTTTTACAGTTACCTGACTTTAACAGACCATTCTTTCTAGTTGTGACCGATGCTAGCGGATCAGGAATAGGAGCCGTACTAATGCAAGACAATCATCCAATAGCATATTCTAGTTCTAAGATGAAACCCTCTGAGCTCAAATATTCCACTTATGACAAAGAATTATTAGCAGTTGTACAAGCATTAAAACAGTGGAAGCATTATTTAATGGGTTCAGAATTCATGATAAAGACTGACCAGCAAAGCATTAGACATCTACTTAGCCAACCCCAAATTTTTGACCGTCATATCAAATGGGCTTCCTTCATTCAAAGTTTTCATCCTATCATTCAATACCAACCTGGAAAAGAAAATGTAGTTGCTGATGCATTGAGTAGAAGACCTGCAATTCATAATATCTCTATCATATCTTTTGATTCTTTGATTGCTATGAAAGACACATATCACCAGGATATTACTTTTCATTCTGATTGGCAAAAATTAGTTCAAAATAATTTCATTCCTGTTGATTCATTATCATATAATGATGGATTTATGTTTTTTGAAAAGAGACTGTGTGTTACTATTCCATTCCGATCTTTTGTTTTGAATGAAATTCATTGTCCCCCATATCAAGGTCATAGAGGTATCATATCTACATTACGCATGTTAACTAAAGATTTTTATTGGTCGCATATGGATGCAGATGTATCTAATTTCGTTTCTGAATGTTTGATTTGTCAAAGAATAAAGAGACATCATGGTAAACAGTATGGATTACTAATGCCTTTGTCTATTCCATCTAAACCTTGGGAACATATTTCTATGGATTTCATTACTAGTTTACCAAATACTAAATCTAACCATGACATGATTTGGACAATTGTAGATAGATTTAGTAAGCAAGCATATTTCATTGCATGTAAGAAAACTTTAACAGCATCACAAGCAGCACAGTTATTTTTGAAAACTGTTTTTACTAACCATGGATTGCCAAAAGTGATTATTTCAGATCGTGATTCTAGATTTTGTAATAATTTTTGGATTACACTGTTTGCAAATCTAGGCACAAAGATTGATTTCTCATCTGCATTTCATCTAGAAACAAATGGACAAACAGAAGCCACAAATAGCAACATTTTAGATCTTTTACGTGCATATACTATCTCTAAACCTCAGACATGGGATACTCATTTGCATTTATTACAGTTTGTATATAACAATACACCGCACACATCTACAAAGAAAGCACCTTTTGAAGTCATTTATGGATATAGATTATCTACACCTGTTGCATCTTTGTCTAATAGAATTTAGAGTGCTGATGATATTGCTACTATGCATAACAGTATTTTTGATGAGGTTAAGGATATGATTGCTAAAGCCCAACAATCATATACCAAACAAGCGAACAAGAAAAGACAAGCTATGAATTTCAAAATTGATGATTATGTTTGGCTTAGAATAGAAAAGCGTAGACTACAAAGTGTAGATAGACATCCAGTTGTCAAATTAGCTCCTAGATTTTATGGACCATTTAGAATCATTCATAAGATTAATGATAATGCATTCAAGTTAGAATTGCCATCTCATTGGAAAATTTATAATACATTTCATATTAGTTTATTGAGACCATTTAGAGGCCAATTACCTATCCACCCTGTTTATGAAAACCCACCTTTATTAGAAGAAGAGACTGAAATACTTGAACCAGAATCCATCATAGACACTGACTACATGACAACTAGAACTGGCCGAAGGTATTCTAGATATCTAGTAAAATTTAAGAACCATCATGTAGAGGAAGCACAATGGATGCACGCTAGATACTTAAATGCTTTCCCCACTCTGTTAGCTCCACATTGAGCTAATAGCAATTGAGGTCAATTGCTATCCCACCCCGGGGGTATGATGCCAGGAGGCATATTCCACGGTGGATTCTGTGCCACGGTGGATTCCGTGAGGTTTTACGGTGGATTCCGTAAACTTAGATGACCGGGGCTTATACACAAAGAGGATTCTTTGTGCGAGAAGTTGATGGGGACGCCTGTCCTTTTCGGGCGTTTCATTAATTTAGTGTGTACATGGGTGATTCCATAGCGGGTGATTCCGCAAAATGCATATTTAATTAATAAACCTTTATGAGTTTAGAGTGCGCACTCGTAATAAATTAAGGTTAGGATTTATTTCTAACCAGTTGATTTATTTATGTAGCTGAAGAATGCTAGGTATTCACTTTTGTCGGTTTAATTGTATTATTTTACTAACGATTGTGAATGCTTCAGTTGATTTGTAGAGATAGCAGCAGTGGCGGAGGAAAGCATTGGAGTCTAGCGAGTATTCGACCTTTGGACTATATTTTGATAGGCGCCACGCCTATATTTTGTTATGTCTATAGAGACATCGATTATTGATTATTACTTTGTATGCGCCTATGCGCACAGATATGTTATTTCTATATGGACATTGAGATTGGGCGTGCCAGACTCTATGGGCACCGTCCATTAGCTTTATTTTCCTTTTTTTGTAGAAAGCAAACTCAAAAGCTAAAAGCTTGTCATATTTTTGTAAATTGGGCTATTATTGAGCATGAAGATTGAAATATACATAAAATACATGCTTTGTGAAGCGCTCACACAAGGCATGGGGGAGATTGAACCCAGTTTGTCTCTTGCCTCTTGTCTGCATGCTTTTACATTGTTTTTTGTGCAAAAAGGTAGAGTTCATTGTTCTTGGGGATCTTCAGGGATTCACTACGTGAGCTATCTGCGACCGATCTACGCACCAAAACTTGCCAAGTCAGAATTGATCCCGGATCGAATGCTGAATGCATTCAGAGAGAAGTATTCACTCCTTAGTAGTTGGCCAAATAAACGACCACTGGATTTTATTGTGCTTGTAACAGATTAAAAAGCAATGTTTGCATTGTTTGCTTAAGGAACTAAAGGATGGAAAGATATTGAATGCTTCAGGTTGAAGGCCTGAAGGGAGAGGCAGTCTCAGTCACCCCCAATTGTCTGCCTAATGCTAAGCAAGGGGGTTGTTAGCTACGCCGGGAACGTGGACCGAACCCGCCGCGTGAGGTCTCTCCATTGGGCAATACTTGGAGCAGGAGGATTCTTGGGTGCCAGGGGGGCTCTGGTCGTAAATCCCTCGCCTTCTAGGCCCTGCACAAGAGGCCAACGTGACTTAGGATTGGATCTCGAGGCCCGTATACTAGTCTATGGGTGGAATCTTGGATTATTAATCCCTGTGGATTGTTGGATAGCCTTCGGGCGGATTATGGATAAGCTTGTGGGCTGGATTGTATGAATGTATTCCAAAGATGAATATGATTACATGTTGAAAAGGAACTTGTTTGACACTGCTTTTCTATGTCAAGTGCTAAGATTACATGAAAGAACCAGTGTCTAACTGGCTAATTAATGAAGGTGCTTGATGCATGTCCAACTAAATGTGGTAGGTAATTTGACAACTAAAGCAACCATGAGGAAAGTGCGGTGGATGTGGCCATGGGTCCATCCTACGGATGGGTGGTCCCGGTTGGCCGGGAACTTTTCTCAATCGTAATGGACAACAAAGAGATCTTCTCAAAGGAAATGATTAGCAAGGGCACTAGCCTAGAGTTTAGAAATCCCGATTTATGCTATTTTAGGGGAACGGAATGGGACTATGCCTTATGGGCAAAGAGGTCGAACCTTGCATCCCTCTCGTTTCCCATTCTCCTTGAACCAAGTGCAGCATGAATCCACTTCATCCCTAGCATTTCTGCATAAAGTAGTTTGCTTGGGGCTCGACGCTAGTTGCCGGTTAGGGAAATGAGGATTAGGGGAAAACCTGATTCAAGTCGGTCATAAGTGGGAATGGCCGGAATACTTCTGCTACGTGGCAGATGTGGAAAGTCCTAGATCGCAAACCCCGTAGCATTCCATGGGAGTGCTGGGCAGAGCTTTCTAGACTCTCTTTCTGATGGACTGCTAAGACGTATCCTAAAGGGAACAGGTGGATGCATTACAGTTGGTATTAGAGTGAACCAATGAAGGATTTGTTTTTTTATAAGAAATCTTAATAAGAAGAAGTAAAGCAAATGTTTCTATTAAGAACATTTCCTTACTTTCGATGTTGTCTTGTAGAATTATGAAGCATGGAATAGGTTCTTAGTATTTTGAGTAATGTTTATGACCACGATGCACTCCTCAGATTATCGACAAAGGATCGATATGATGAACATCCCAGACCATATTTATAATGCATCACCTTTGTACGTGGAACGGAGGTGGGCGGGTGACTCAGGAATCTACTACATAGCTGCCCACCAGTTTGTGTACCTTCGAACCAACCTAAAGAGGATCAAGTGGTTGGAGGACTTGAAGACCGTGAAGCTATTCATTTTTGTTGAAGCTCACGTAAACACAACTTTACATGTCGAAGGTCGGAGGGTCAAGTTGAACTCATACGTATACGAGGAAGTGACCCGCATAATCCCTGCCGACAGGATCAAGGTGTTGGGACACTACGAGAAGAATGGGTATCAAAGGAAAGGATACTCTAATCTTCCAATGACTTATCGATTCTTGAAGATCCATGACCCGAAACCATACTATTATCCAGTTCCCGTAGTAGCAAAATGTAACACAACATTATTCTTCCCGAACTAAATGTAACAGTTGCTCTATCATCCTAGGAAATATTGTACTCCGAAAGGGCTATGCCCATATAAATGAAATAAGACTTCTTTTTATCAATATCTGTCTTGTCTATGAAAATTGATAAAAAGTTAAGTGGCTAGGTTTCTTGGTTGATAGTAGCTAAATTGGGTATGAAATATAATCATAACGATTAGAGAGTTGTAACGAAAAAAAAATTCTCTATCTAGGCACAACCCTAGGTACAAGTTCTGAGTCCACCCCCTACATCAAGTACGACCGTGATCCAAGAGAAGATGTTTCTTCTCAAGCAGATCAAGCCACCACAATTTGACGGGTAAGGTAGGACTGTCCAACCAGATGCTGAGATTTAAAGCAATGGTGCAGAGATCAAGGGATCTCGGAAGGATCCATTGCCTGGGAAAAGCTTAAGAAAGCTGTGCAAGAAAGATACTTACCACCTACGTATCGCACGTAGAAAATGAATGAGTTCTACGAGCTGAAATTGCTGGGTCTCACTCTTGACGCATACTACTCAAAATTCGTCTCACTTTGTGCTAGTTCAAACCCACCAGTTGACTACACGCCTCGAATCTATGCACCCAACAAATCTACAAAACGCACTCATTTGAGTTGTGCCCATAATTTAGGAGGTGCAGGCTAGGCCAAGAAGTAATAAAACTTGGACTTATAATGACCAGAACAGAGGAGCATATAGGCCCCAAGCAAAGAGAGTTCAATGTCAAAACCGGCGACAAAGAAACAAAGCAAGGACCAATAATGTCAACAAATTTGTCTCTATCAAAAGCAATGGTCAAAATCTCCATTGTTTCCACTGCAACGAGCTCGGTTATTTCAAAGGGCAATGTCCCAAGCTTAGCAGAGGACATCGTCCACCTTTCCAAGGAACTGGCCGTGGCCAGGGAGCCACCACCCGAGGTAGAGAGAGAACCACCTGTGTTGCCAATAGGGAAATAGGCGAAGAAGAAGACCCGACCATGGAAGCAGAGTTTGAGAGGGCAACAGTCCATGCTGCTCTTCACAGGAAAGGCCCGAATCACTGGTTTTTGGTGATTCAGACACCATTGGACTATCAAGGTAAAGGTTTCAAAACCTTGATTGATTGTGGAAGTATACATTCCTTTATCTCACTAGCTTGTGCAAGAAGATTAGGAATAGCTGCAGTAGAAGCACCTACCTTGCTTGTGGAATTAGCAAATGGTCATGAGGTCACTTGTACCAGGCAAACTGCTAAGGTGGAATTCTTTCTGGGAGGAAAGATGACTTCGGTCAAATTCAGGGTCATGAACCTAGGTATCCATGAGTGTTTACTCGGAATGGATTGGCTTAAACCTAAGGATGCCCACATTCATTGTGGAAAGGGCCAAGTTTCCTTTTGAAACTCTGAAGGGGAATTGGTTACAACTCAAGGTGAGGCTAGAAAGCCGAAAAATCAATTGGCCAAAGCATCTCGAATTATAAAGGGAGTTAGAAAGGGACTACCTGTCTCCTTGATTAAGCTCCAGGACCTACGCCAATTGCAAAGAGATCTTATAGGATGTCCATCCCGGAAGCAATTGAGGTAAAGGAGCAACTCAAGCAACTACTAGATTAGGGCTACATCCGTCCTAGCAGTTCACCATGGGGAGCTCCAGTGCTGTTCCAGAAAAAGAAAGATGGAACATTTCGACTGTGTATTGATTACAGAGGGTTGAATCAATCAACTGTTAAGAACAAGTACGCTTCGATTGTCTTCAGGGTGCGAAGATCTTCTCCAAGATTGATCTTAGGTATGGATACTATCAGATAAGGATCAAGGAAGAAGATATCCCAAAGAAGGCCTTCAATACAAGATATGGACACTTTGAGTTCCTAGTCATGTCATTCGGGCTAACGAATACACTTGCCACCTTCAACAGGTTAATGCAGGATATCTTTAGGCCATATCTTGATGACTTCGTACTCGTCTTCTCCGATGATACCCTAGTCTATTCCAAACAAAAAGAAGATCATGAATCCCAGCTTCGGATTGTCCTTGAGACAATGAGGGCACACAAGCTCTATGCTAAGATGAATAAGTGTGAATTCTTTAAGCATCAGATTGAATATATGGGATTCATTGTATCAGTGGAAGGAATCTCAGTGGATCCGTCCAAAGTCAGAGATGTTCTAGAATGGCCAATACCAACAAATGTCAAAGAAATACACAGTTTTCTTAGATTGACAAGATGGTATAGGGTCTTCATAAAAAACTATGCTTTGATTGCAGTACTTGTGACGGATCTACTGAAGAAGCAAACATCCATTGCATGGTCAACTGCCAAACAAACTAGCTTTGATAGATTAAAGCAAAGTTTGGTATCAGCACCTATACTGAAACTTTTAGACCTCAGTAATGAGTTCGAAGTAGTAACTGACGCTAGCACACTTGCCTTAGGATGTGTGCTCATGCAAGAAGGCCATGCTGTTGCATACTCTTTAAGAAAATTGAAGAGCCATGAGAAGAATTATGCTACCCATGATCTAGAACTGTTAGCTGTCATCCATGCTCTAAAGCTTTGGAGACACTACTTGTTGGGTAACAAGTCTACCCTAGTAATGAATCATAAAAGTCTCAAGTGGATCTTTACCCAGAACAAGCTCAACATGAGGCAACGTCGGTGGATTGAAGTGCTAGAGGAGTATGATTTTGAAATCAAATAACGACCTAGAAAGGAGAATGTAGTTGCCGATGCACTCAGTCGCAAGGCATTTCTTAATTCTCTAATCTTGTAAAATCCATCAACAGCTAGATCTCTAGCCACAAAGGTATCCATGCCAAACAACCCAATACTTGAACTAACTAAAGAAGAAGCATGACATGATCCAGCCTATCAAAAGATGCTAAGGGAGATCCCTATCAAGGAACAGGACCAGAGCTACAGGCTAAGTATCATGAATTCTCTATTAGTAGTGGACTTGTCTACTATCAAATGAGATTATGTATACCGGCAATCCAGTCACTTATGCAGAAGATACTGTGGGAAGCTCATGATTCCTCTTTCTCAAGACATCCCAGCTATGCCAAGACTCTCAATGTGGTTAGGAAGAGCTACTATTGGGAGAGGCTTAAAGGTGACGTTCTCAAATATTTCATTGAGTGTTTGTCTCGTCAACGAATCAAAGCCGAACATGTCAAAATGCCTGGAAAGTTGCAACCACTTGACATTCCCCAAATGAAATGGGAATTCATCAGTATGGACTTTGTTGTTGGCCTACCCCAAGTTGAGGGAGGATACAACTCCATCATGGTTGTGGTTGACATGCTTACTAAGGTTGCACACCTTATTCCTGTTAAGACAAACTATAAAGCCTTAGACATTGCAAGGTTGTTTATCAAGGAGATATTCAAGCTACATGGGTTGCCTAGAAGAATCATTAGTGATCGTGATTCTCTCTTCACATCACACTTCTGGAGAGCTATCTTTGAAGCCATTGGGACTCAACTCTATTTTAGTACACCCTACCATCCCCAAACTGATAGCCAAATGGAGGGAGTGAATCAAGTCATCAAGGATATGCTAAGGGCACACTGCTACCGTGAACCAAAAAGGTGGGTTCAATACTTGCGTTTGGTTGAATTTGCCTACAATGCTTCTTACCAACAAAGCACTCAGATGACATCTTTTCAAGCATTGTATGGGCATGAATATCGAAGTCCCCTAAACTTCTCAGATCCAACCTTGAGGGTTGAAGCTTCAAGGCAGATGCTGGAAGAGATGGATGACCAAATAAAATTAATTAGAAAAGACATCTAAGCCGCCAAGGATAGACAGAAGGCGTACACGGATTTGAAGTGTCAAGATAGAACCTTCGAGCAAGGAGACATGGTCTTCATTCGCGTATGGCCAAAGAAGAGTTCTCTATCCTTAGGAGATTGCAAGAAGCTAAGTCCAAGGTATTGTGGACCATACAAGATCCTCAAGTGCCTAGGACCCAATGCTTATAGACTACAACTCCTTGAGAACCTAAAGATTCATAATGTATTCCATATCAGCCTACTGAAGAAGTATGTATCTAATCCTAGCCATGTACTTGATGACCAACAAGTTATAATGCCTAGCCAAGGAGTTCTTGAGCAACGGCCTGGCAGGATGTTAGATGTTAGGGAGAGACAACTGAGATCCAGAACCTTGAGAGAATGCCTTGTCTAGTGGAAAGATTATCCCGAGGATGATGCCACTTGGATATATGAAACCAAGGGGGAGAGAATGTAATATTCCCATTTGAAAAATATTACTAGACCGACTTTCCACACCCCGCGTGAAACTCATGCAAAGGTTATTTTTGGTATTGGAGTTACCGGTAGTGTAATCTGTAAACTGAATGCGAGGAATTAAGGCCTCCACATTGGCAAACCGGGACCGAGGTTCAAAACCGCATAAACCATGGGAAAACTCTCTCTTGGGAGGAGGTTAAGTGGATAAAGGGAAAATTTACTGCAAATGTTTTTTCTTAATTTCCCTCAGCCGCCGATGAGTGGCTAAGGGAAGGGTATGGCTAAGTGGGAGAAGTGGTGACAAGGGGGAGTCATGGGCTGCATGCACAGCCCACGTGGGGGAGGTCCCCTCTCCCCCCTAGACTATAAAAACCCCCCCCTTAGGGGGGGTAATGGAAGGTTGAAGGAGGTGAACTGTCGTGTGCTGCGTGAAGAGTAAGGAAGAGGGAAGACATCATTGTGCTGAGGGAGTCGCCGCCAGGGGGAGCCATTAGCTGCCGAACTAGGGGGGATGCCACTATCCTCACACTGCCGCTTGCGCTGGACAGTCGCCGCCATCCTCACATCGTCCTTCCTCTTCCACTATTGGCCTTCCCCTTTCCACGTGGCCCTGCACACCCTAGAATCTCCTTAGATGCTTCTAAGGGGGCTTCTCTAAGTCCCCCTTCCCATTAAAATCTTCTAAAGCCCAATTTTCCCCTGGGCTTCGAAGAGGAAGCCTATAAGGCCCTTCCTACCAAATCTCCCACAAGCCCCCTAGGCCCTGGGTATTTGTAGAGAAGAAGAGGGTTTCCTTAAACCCCTTCCACAAGATCTTTACCCCCCGGGATTTTTTTGAGAGGAAGGAGAAGTTCATAGGCCTCCCTTTCCCGCAAAGCCCCCATAAAACCATTTCTACCCCCCTTTCCCTCGGGATTTTGAAGAGAATAAGTGGAAGCCTATAAAGCCCTTCCCACCAATCACCCACAAGCCCCCTAGGCGCGGGATTTAAAGTCTCCACTCCCGCAAGGTCCATCACAAGAACCCTTTCATGAATCCTCTCTTTTACCGAAAGAAAGAAGGCCCAAGCTCCGAATCCTAAGACCTTCCATAAGCCAAATTCCGCAAGTCGGTACTTTTGTCAAGGAGCCGTACTTCAAAGGGAATTCGCGCGTACGAGGGAGATGGCCAAATATCATAAGGCTGTGAACCAAGGCAAGTAATTCAAATCTGCGAAGTCAAACCAGAAGTGAAAATCACGATGGCCCTTAAAAAGTCAGAAGACGCATCTGCACGAGGATCATCTCCTAATATTCATGTGGATATTTCACCAAGCCCACAAGTCTAGGTTTTCTTCCTAATATTCATGTGGATATTTCACTGAGCCCACAAGTCCAGGTTTTCTTCCTATTTTTGATTTATGTAGAAGTATTGCAATTATGCATGGTTATTTCATGGAACTAGGATGACTTACGCTTGTCAAATCCACCTAGCTAAATGCGATTGAAATAAATTGGCTAGTTGAAATTTACTTAAAGTAATTCATGATACGAAGTTGGTCATTTGTATTTTCAATGGAATGAACGAAAAAGAACATAAGGTGTCTATGCATTTTAGTACCTTATTCGCAAGTTGCCTTTGGTGCATTGCAAGTGACGAGTCTAGAATAACTAATGACTAGCATTACAAAGTCGAAATTACTATAGTACACCTTTGATTATGCATGGAAAGATTAAATCGCATGTTGCATTTTTTTAAGACCAATCTTCTTCCTAAAGATTCATTAAGAAAGTCGTTATCAACCGTAGGAAATTGCAAAGCATGGAAATATTCTAAGGGCTGCATGAAATAGGTTAACTCTAGCTTCAAATTGGCATGAATCTCATTTAACTACGTAGTAGTTAGGAAAAGGTTGCATGTTGCACATTTGACATACGCAAGAAATTCACTCATCAAGGGTACACTTAGGGAAAGGTTGCATGGTTCATTTAAGCGTAAAATATTAAAAGCTTAGTGGCATAAATCGTGAATGCATGTCCTAGTAGGATCAATGGAAGTTATGCTGAAATTTAACATGGGCTTTGGTCTTAACAAGAAAAGTTAGGGTTTTTGAATCTAATCATACGTAGAGGAAACTAGTTTTTCCCCTTTTATATCAAGACAACATCTTTAGGAATGGTCCGTCCTTGTCATAAGACAAGTAAACCGGATTACCCGAAACACCTAAACCGCAAAGGATTCGCATAGGATGGTTAAATCGATACAATATACTCCAAGTGCTAACTAGGGTTTAGCACATTAAGGACTTGACCTAGTCACACTTGTTGCCAAGTTGAAACCCTCATACCCAAAGGTCTACCAACATTCACAGAATGTAGGGACAATTGGACATACTTGCAAGAAACGATCTAGGGTTTCTACCCTAAGGATCACTTAATCAAATGTTGAAACTCGGATTGAGTTGGAACCCCTAGGACCAAACGTTGTCGGCCTAGTGAAATTGGGAATGGGTTGGATATGAAGACACCCTAAACCGTGCTTCTTATCTAATCATGATTTCGTGACCAAAAGACGTTGTTCGATGGGTGAATTAATCCCATGGAATAGACGCAATACTTGTGCAACAAGTTGTAACGTCGCATGATCTTGTGGTTTGACCACAAGAGAATGGCCAATTCCTCGGAATGAGATTGGCAGATTCTTGTGCAAGTTTAACTTGCAAGAGGATGAATAATCATCCTGTTATATCATCTTTCTTGGGAAAATTTGCTAAGATAAGGGAATTAGGTATTTGGTTGGAAGCAAAGGGCCAATCAATAATTTGGAGCGACATGGTCACCATAATTTGATGTTAATAAAACCTAAGTTATTGGTTAAGTTGGGTTAATAGGGTTCGGCCCTAACCCAAGGACAAAAGGGAGAACAAACAAACCCTTGGGAAACTTGCCAAGTCATAATTGATCCCGGATTGAATGTTGAATGCATTTGGAGAGAAGGATTCACTCCTTAGGAGTTGGCCAAATAAATGACCACTGGAATTGATTGTGCTTGTAACAGATTAGAAAGCACTGTTTGCATTGTTTGCTCAAGGAATTAAAGGATGGAAAGATATTTAATGCTTCAGGTTGAAGGCCTGAAGGAAGAGGCAGCCTCAGTTACCCTCGACTGTCTCCCTGACCCTAACCAAGGGGGGTTGTTAGCCGCACCGAGAACGTGGACTGAACCCACCGCGTGAGGTATTTCCATTGGTCACTACTTGGAGTAGGAGGACGCTTGCGTGTTAGCCGCATTGGGAACGTGGACTGAACCCGCTGAGTGAGGTCTCTCCGTTGGGCACTACTTGGAGCAGGGGGACGCTTGGGTGCCAGGGGGGGCTCTGGCCGTAAATCCCTCGCCTTCCAGGCCCTGCACAAGAGGCCAATGTGACTCAGGATTGGATCTTGAGGCCCGCATACTAGGTTATGGGCGGAATCTTGGATTAGTAAACCTTGTGGATTGCTGGATAGCCTTCGGGCGGATTATGGATAGCCTTTGGGCGGATTATGGATAAGCCTGCGGGCTGGACTTTATGAATGTATTCCAAAGATAAATATGATAATGTGTTGAAAAGGAACTTGTTTGACACTGCTTTTCTATGTCAAGTGCTAAGATTATGTGAAGGAACCAGTGTCTAACTGGCTAATTAATGAAGCTACTTGATGCATGTCCAACTAAATGTGGTAGGTAATTAGACAACTAAAGCAACAATCGTAATGGACATCAAAGAGATCTTCTCAAAGGAAATGAATAGCAAGGGCGCTAACCTAGAGTTTAGAAATCCCTATTTATGTTGTTTTAGGGGAACGGAATGGGACTATGCCCCTATGGGCAGAGAGGTTGAACCTTACATCCCTCTCATTTTCCATTCTCCTTGAACCAAGTGCAACATGAATCCGCTTCGTCCCTAGCATTTTTGCGTAAAGTAGTTTGCTTGCAGCTGGACGCTAGTTGCTGTTTAGGGAAATGATCATTAGGAAAACCCTGATTCAGGTCAGTCCTAAGTGGGAACGGCCGGAATACTTCCGCTACGTGGCAGACGTGGAAAGTCCTAGATCACAAACCCCATAGCATTCAATGGGAGTGGCAGGCGGAGCTTTCTAGACTCTCTTTCTGATAGACTGCTAAGATGTATCCTAAAGGGAATAGGTGGACACGTTACATTCATGCACCTATTCACAATGGGCCGGCAACATAAAGGTGTCTCGCGCAAATCTGTCCTTTTTTTTTCAGAATCTATTTCGAGAAATCTAGATGGACCTCATCGAACTGTTGCTCCAGTTCCTTCAAGTACCACTTTGAACCACTGTGCATCGAATAATATCATGGAGAAGCTACGGTAATCCACCGTAACAATACTTTGCAAGTTCCCAAAATACTCCATCTCATCTATAACCATGTTTGGAACTATTTGCTCGTTGTCAACTCTCCTGCTCGAACCTTGCCATGATACCACAGTCCATTGTGGAGCGCATTTTGTCAATATGCTCCATACGAAAATGCCCTCCACATGACCACGCTACACTATATATTTTGTACTGTATATTGAAACACTCAAATTAGTTGTCGCATATAAAATATAGATATGACAAATCCTAAACACGTCATCACCTTTGGACTACATCCCCTCGAGAATTCCCACTCCTCCATTGAGACCTCCGCCCCTTCGTGAGACGTGCAGTCAAAGATCCATGCAACCATCGCATTGACATGAACCGCAACATCTCCTCCATGCCCTCGAGATATCGAATCGGTCGATGGCACGTACTACATTAAAATTTAGATCACGCTTTCTCTCAATTTTGCTTAGCGATTTGGTACCTGGTGTGCCACGTCTCCATAGAGGCATGGTGCAACATACAAAAGCGATTCATCTTCTCCTTCATTGTAGCATCCATTCTTTTTTCTACCCCATTTCCAACCACTACATCTCCGGTTATTCTATCATCGTCCTTCAGCGGACCATAGCAATTTGTTGTCTGGATCCACCATTGGTAGCCATTATGAAATATGCACTAGCGTCTCAAACACCAATCAACCTTCATCCATGCTACCTTTTGGCCAAGCTTGTTGTCACACAAAGCCTTTCACGGTTTTCATGAAGCACTCCAAGAAGAACATCCATTGTGTATGGACAGGTCCAGCAATCTCCGCTTCATCTACAAGATGCACAAGAAGGTGGATTTGTATCGTGAGCATGCTGGTAGGCATGTATTTCTCAAAGAGACAGATCGTCTCCACTGCTCCCCGCCTCATAGATTCAATAGACAATGTCTTAATCTCCTTCTGTGAGATCCATTCCACCAAAGTCAACAACCTGTAAATGGCCCCGTGTATTTCTAGAGTAAGGCATCCTACGATCGTGATTGGTAGTGCAAACTACCACAAATGAGAAAGCATTATGAACAATGGCTACACTTCAAATAGCAAAATGCACATGCCAATTACAATCCATTTGTAGTACAAACCTAACATATCTTATGCCAGTCATGGGATTTTAGCCTTGATAATTGGTTGTCTTAAGAAAATGCAGACTTGAGAGAACGCATCATACCCGTTGGAGTGCAGATAGACTTGACTACTTACTTCACAGTGCGCTCTTCTTTAGTGGATAAAACCCAAGGAGTGCAAGGTAGCTGCACGCGACCATCAGTACTTGACTGCGGCCAAAGTGCCTCCATCTTGTCTACCTCCTTCAAATCCATTTTTACCCCTATAGTGTCTCTCTTTCCTATGATGTGGTCCCATAGCAACCTGCCCATATTCTTGAAAATATGCATGGGATCCAACAAGTGGTTGATCTATAAGTGGGTCCAATATGGCAACTCGTAGAAAACTAAGAATCGTCGCATTTCGTTTGGATGTGACTCCGCATGGACCATTTTTAGCTCATACCAGCTTGTGGCATTCATACGTGTTGGAGGTCGTCTAAGAAAACCTTCCCTGAGTTCATAACTCTTTGGCAAGAAAGCGGTGTGTCCTTAATATACCATCTTCTTCATGGTTCGTTACCTTCGGGAGTCTAACTATGGCCCACACAATGAACATGCATGATAACCTGAGATAACCAGACCTGTTCTAACACCTCTATCTAGTGAATAAAAACTTGAACGAGATAAAATATAGATATTACCAACGAGAACGAAAGCCTATTTACCTGAGCACTCTTCGAATCCCAGAAATTCATGCATCGTCCACATGAGAATGGCTCGAATATTAGCGGACCGTCGACCATCGCGCTTGCTCATATCTTGCAGGGTGACCCCCTCCTCCCACAAAATCTTAAGCTCATCGACTAATGGACAAAGATACATGTCCATATTTTTTACTTTGTAGCTGCCAGGGATGAGTAAGCTAAGGATGAGATGTCCTTTCTTCACAGAAAGCCATGGAGGGATATTGTAGTTGACAAGGACTATAGGCCACACAACTGTAAGAAGTTGAGCGCAGATTGAATGGGTTCACGCCATCCTGTAAAATATTACACGGTGCAGCGAACAGAATCTGAGAAAGAGATAGAGTGTACACAACAGATAAGAGAAGCATCAGTAAATTCTTTAACTTCGAACAACAAATACAAAGATGGATTTGTCCACCCGTGTGCTTCCACTGTGTGAAGCTTAGATGGCGATCTAGACAGAAGATAGGTGAAGAGCTTAAGGCTAGCTGGAACAACAACTCTGACTGGGTGAAAGATGAGTGAGAGATGGTTGTGAAGGGGTTTAGCTTTTATAGCTCGCGAAAGGCTGTTAGGTCGGCTTGACCGACCTACCATATGAGCCTCCACTAGTCGACCAGGAAATATTCCCTTTACCATCAGGCCGGGGGCGCTGCCCCCGGACCCCACAATAGGGGCTCCTTTTAACTCCCTTACACCGCAACTCGATGCAATGCGCCTCGACTTGCTACCAACTTAACCACTTCGTCTAACCCAAAGATTAGACCCACAACAGTCACCTTTTTGCCATCCGGTCACATAGACCTCATGTGATATACAAGTCAGGACTTAACCAATGTCCGGGCTCACATTTGGCTTCTCCCCATAATGGGGGCCTTACAACTTTGAGCACCATGGATCATTGGTAGCACCTAATGTGGGTGGGACATTGATCATATCTAACACCCCCCCTCAATTTCCACCCATAGGTGAACTATCTCCTCGGCCCAATGCCGAGTCTCTGAAGATGAACTTGAAGCAGATCCTTCGTAAGTGCTTTGGTAAAGATATTTGCTCCATTCTCCTCTATTGGACAGTAGACTAGTTCCACTATCCCATCCTCCATCAAATCATGCACATAGTGATACTGGATCTCTATATGTTTGGTGTGTGCATGAAACACTGGATTTTTGGCAATGGTGATGCAACTTTGATTGTCACATCTCAGTACAGTTGGTTCTTCATCCTGCACTCCCATATGCCATAGAATCCTTCTGAACCATACTGCTTCACATGCAGCAAAACAAGCTGCCTTGTACTCTGCTTCGGTAGAAGACAATGCCACTGTTGGCTACTTCTTACTAATCTAAGAGAAAATTCTTGAACCCAAAGAGAAACAATAACCAGAAAGTGACTTCCTGGAATCACTATCTCCTGCCCAATCTGAGTCACAATTCCCCACAAGAGAAGTTCAAAAACTGTATGTGATACCATAGTCAAGAGTTTTCTTCAAGTATCTGAACACCTGCATCCCAGCATTCCAATGACTCTCATGAGGTTTGTTTGAGAACCTGCTCAAAACACCAACAGAAAAACTGATATCTGGTCTGGTGTTACACAAGTAGATCAGACTGCCAATCTCCTATACCTCCCGATGTCTGCTAGTGCTAATGTATCCTCGACGGATACATTACATTCACCTCCATAGGTGTAGCTATCGCCTTGCACTCGGTCATGCCAAATGCCTTCAAGATCTCCCATACATACTTCTTCTGAGAGATGAAGATCTTTCATGGCTCTTGCGAGACTTCAATCCCCAAACAATAGTGCATCAAGTCCAAGTCTGTCATTTCAAACTTAGAACTCAAAGCCTTTCGAGTTTGGTTGATCATATCTTCATAGTCACTTGTAATAAGAAGGTCGTCCACATATAGGACAATCACTACAGACTTTTTACCATCCCTGTAAACATACAAGTTAGCACCTGAGGCACATCTTTTGAAGTTTAGGTTTAAAAAGAACTTATCTATCCACTAGTACCATGCTCTGGGGGCTTGTTTCAGCCCATATAATACCTTCTTCAGCTTACACACTTTGTTCTCAGACTGGGGGGCCTCAAACCCTAGTGGCTGAGCCACGTACACCTCCTCTTGAGGTCACCATTTAAGAATGCTGACTTAACATCCATTTGGTACACTGGCCACTTCTTGTAGGCAGCCACTGCAAGTACCGTGCGAATAGTGGTCATTCTGGCAGTTGGGGCAAATGACTCTTGAAAATTAAACCCTTCAACTTATGAAAATCCTTGGGCAACTAGTCTAGCTTTGTACTTTTCTAAGGTACCATCAGCCTTGTACTTTACCTTCCAGATCCACTTGGTGCCAATAATCTTCCGCTTTGCTGGTTAATCCACTAGCTCCCAAGTGTCATTCTTCATTATGTTGTCATACTCTGCTTGCATAGCAGCCTTCCATGATGGATCTGCAAGTGCTTCTTCTAAGTGAGTTGGCTCCTTTACTTCTCTCATAATCTCAACCATCAAGGCCATATTGACTATGTGAGCAAAAGCCCTCCTTTGCTCCTCTATTCTCTGAGACCTCCTTGGTCGTCTACCTTCTCCTCAACAGATGCATGCATAGGATTATTGTGGTCATAGAGCTGCTTCACCCAGCGCAGCAATGGCTTTTCCGATGGGGTGATGTCAGATTGGTGAACTTTTTCCTCATCATTTGAAGATGATGCTTCCTCCTCCTTAAGGATAGGGATAGCTCTCGGGACAGGTTCATAATGGACTACTTCCTCGCTTGATAATAAAGTGGAAGAACTTGCCTTCTCCTCCTCCACTGTATGCGGCTTCTCCTTGAACACCACATCACGGCTCACGATGATCTTCTTTGCCTCTTGGTCATATAACTTGTAAGCCTTCTGCTCATCACTATAACCCAAGAAGATACATTTTCTGCTTTTTGGTTTTAACTTGTTTCTCTTCTCATCTGAAACATGTGCATAACATTCACATCCAAAAATTCTGGAATGTGACACAGATGGTTTCTTACCAATGTAAGCCTCATGAGGTGTTTTTTTTTTAGAGCCTTAGTGTAGCTCCGATTTAGAATGTAGATTGCAGTATTAACAGCTTCAGCCCAAAAATGGTTAAGCAATCCCTTGCCCTTTAGCATACATCTTGCCATCTCCACAATGGTGCGATTCATGCGTTCCACAACACCGTTCTGCTGAGATGTGTGAGGCGTCGTCAATTGACACTTGATCCCTTTGCTCCTACAAAAGCCTTCAACCTCCTTTGAGTTGAAGTCACCACCACCATCTGTTCCAAATTTCTTCACACTTTTCCCTATTTCATTCTCAACAAGTTTTAGTCATTCTTTAAACTTACGAAAATCTTGAGCCTTATCACGAAGGAAGTACACCCACATCTTCCTACTGTAGTCGTCAACAATCAACATAAAATAAGAAGATCCCCCAAGGCCCGTGTAGGCATCTTACCACACAAGTCATCATGCACCAACTCTAGAGGAGCCTATGCTCTATTCTTGCTTTCTTGTGAAAATGCCTTTCTCTGTTGCTTGCCCATCATACAAGCTTCACATGGTTCCTTCAATTTAGTTATTGTAGGTAGGTGAGCAACCATACCTTGCTTTTGCATCTCCTTCAACACTGCAAATCCGATGTGTCCAAACCTTTCATGCCAAAGCTTACTTGTGCCCACTCCAGCGGTGGCTGTAAGAGCACTTAGCTCATACAGGTTGTTCCTTCTTTCTCCTTTGCCAACAATTGTGCCAGCACTATCAAGAATTTCTGCACCTGTCTTCTTGAACCTCACTTCATGACCAAGATCAGTTATGACTGATAAGAGATTTTTCCTTATTTCGGGAACATACAACACATTTGAAAGCTTTTTGACTTCACCATTTGTAGAAACAAAAGAAATAGTACATGTGCCCGCAGTAGGGCATTTAGCATCATTTCCAACCGTCACAGTGATGGATTCTTGTAGAGGCTACATAGAACTATACAGACCTTTCTTGTTGATCATATGACGAGAGGCCCCACTATCCAACACCCATGAGTCAGTGGCAGATTCTTCATGCACTGTAATATTTCCGCGTACCGCGTACCGTAAATATTAACTTCCCGCACGCCGTGTAAACCCTGTGCAAGGTTATTCCCTACTTTGTAATTATTAGTAACTTAATCCATATCATTCACGAGGCCGCCGCATTGTGAATTAGAGGCCGGGGTTGAGGACCGTAAAAACCGCAAGGAAACGACCGCTTGGGAAGGGCAATTGGATAAATTCAAGGCAAATTTTTTTATTATTATCCCTTCCCCCAGCCGACACATGGCTGGAGGAGAGGGAGTGTGGGGGGGGGAATGGCCAAGGAGGAGTGAAGTCGGCTGCATGAGGGGGAGTCCTCCACGTGTGTGGAGGCCCTCTTCCCCACCCCCCCCCCCAATGCCTATAAAAACCCCCCCAAGGCTGAGGGTGAGGGGTGGACGGGCCGTGGAGAGGGAGGTGAGGTCGCCGTGGAGAGGAGGTCATCGTGCAGGAGCCGCCGCGCTGCCGCCCAGTCCCCCAGTCACGCTGCCGCCCAATCTGCCAGACGCGCTGCCGCCCCGTCCGCCTGTCGCAGGCCACTCCAATCCGCCGCCACGCTGGATCATGACTCACCCCACGTGGCCTGTAGAAGCTGGAAGCTTCTTAGAAGCTTCCAAGGAGGGGCTTCCTTAAGGCCCCTTCCCACCACATTCCCCAAAAGACCCATTCATACCCCTTCCCGGAAATTGAAGAGGAGAGGGTGAAGGCCGTAAAGAGTCCCACAAGACCCTTCGAAAAAGGCTTTCGCAAAAAGGACTTTAAAGCCGCAAGCCATCCAAGAATCAACTCCGTGCCAACACGGGGTTTTCCCTAAAGATCTCCTAAAGCCCTTTTCGGCAAGCGCCATTCCGCAAAGGAATCTTTCCCATACGAGGAAAAGGCCAAAGGTCGGGAGGTTGCATTCCGAGGCAAGTAAATCCGTAGACCACAAAGGCAAATCAGAAGCCGACTCTACACCTACGATGGCCCCAAAAAGGACACAAGATGCGACTGCGGGAGGTTCATCTCCGAGTATACAAGTGGATATCTCCCCGACCCCTCAAGTCCAGGTTCTTTCAAGTTATTTTCGCATAAAGAAATGATTAGGCGCGCTTAGTTCATAAGGGAGATTGCATCTTTACACTTAATTTTAATACATGTGGAAATTGGAAAAAAAATACATTTGGTAAAGTATCTCTTGAAACATTAGGCAAGATTGAAATATGTCATGAATTTGAACGAGTTATCCACCTTAGAAGACTAGTTGCATGTAGCTTCTTTGGTACATTATCAAAGTAATGAGTCTAAACTTAGGGCAAAGAAATGGAATTTATAAGTGCATTCTCTTTCGTCCTAGACATGGTAGGAATAAGCGTGTGCCGCATGTTAGGCAACATCCTCCTCGTAATGATTTCATGAGGCAAGGTTAACACCATAAGATATTATCCGAAAAGAAATAATAGAGTACGGAAATGATCTTATGGACTTGCAAATAGCATGTAAAATGGAATGAATTAACACTAGCTTTAGTTTGGTATAAACTTCGTCAACTACATTGTAGCTAGGAGAATGTTGCGTATTGCATAGTCATCATGCGAAAACGTCATTCATCAGAAGCCGCATTTAGGAAAGGTTGCATGGTTCGTCAAAGTATAAGATTCGAAAGTATAGACTACAAAGTTGTAGGCATGATTAATAGGTCTTAGGAAAAGTTAGTATCTAGATTATCATGTATTTTTGCTACACCAAGGAAAGATAAAAATTATTGTGAACCATGTGATGCGTAGAAGCAATAAATCGCATGTTTACTCGTATTGGTGTAGTTGTAACTATTGTTCTCCATTAGATTTAGCTTATTACCTTAGGAAAGGTTCATCCTTGTCGTAAGACAAGTATATTGAGTTGTCTAAATCACCTAAACCACAAGGATTCTTATGGGCATGGTTGGGTCGATATGATAGGTATCCCAAGTATTAACTAGGGTTTAGTGCAATAAGAATTCGACCTAGTTTTACACTTGTTGCCAAGTCTAAACCCGCAAACCCAAAGATCTTACATATGTTCACGAAATATCGAATCAATTGGATGTTCATGCATAAAATGATCTAAGGTTTTATCCTAAGGATCATTCGTTCAAATGGTGAGGCTCCGACGGAGTTGCAAATTTCTAGGACCATGGGCCAACATAATTAGGAATGGGTTGGAGGATACCCTAAACCCTGCTACTCGGCTAGAGATAATTCCGTGGCCGGAGGACGCCATTCAATGGGTGGAATGATCCCGTGGAATGATGCAACGCATGTGCAAAAAGGTTGCAACATCGTATAGACTTGAGATTTGTCCACAAGAGAGTTTTGTCATCTCTCGAAATGAGGTTGGCAAGTTATTAAAAGAATTTAACTTACAAGAGGATGAGTAATCATCCTGTTACTCACTTTTCTTGGGGAATAATTGCCAAGGAAAAGGAAAGTTAGGTATTTGCCTTGAAGCAAATGACCAGACAATAAACTAAAGCGACTTGGTCGCTGGAATCTACCACAACAAGACCTAAAGTATTGGTAGGGTATGACCCTAACCCAAGAATGATAGGAATCTTGCCAAGTTGCAATTGATTTCGGATCGAATGCGGGTTGCATTCGGAGAAAAGGAGTCACTCCTTAACAGTTTGCCAGCTAAACGACCATTGGAAATTGATTGTGCTTGTATCAGTTTGGAAAGCACTGTTTGCATTGTTTGCTCAATGAACTAAAGGACGAAAATATATCTAAATACTTCAGGTTGAAGCCTGAAGGGAGAGGCCGCTTCAGTTACCCCCGACTGCCTGCCTGACCCTAACCAAGGGGGTTGTTAGCCGCGCCGGGAACGTGGACCGAACCCGCCGCGAGAGGTCTCTCCGTTGAGTTCTACTTGGAGCAGGAGGACGCTTGGGTGCCAAAGGGGGCTCTGGCCGTAAATCCCTCGCCTTCCGGGCCCTGCACAAGAGACTAACGTGACTCGGGATTGGATCTCGAGGCCCGCATACTAGTCTACGGGCGGAAACTTGGATTAGTGATCCCTGGTGGATTACTGGATAGCCTTCTGGCGGATTATGAATACGCCTACAGACGGGAACTCCTTGTATTTCAAAGATAAAAGGATAAAACGATAATAAAGAAGTTGTTTGGCATTGTTTTCTTTATGTCCTGTGATAAGATTACGTGAAGGAACTAGTGCATAAGAGGGTTAATTCAAAGAAGCTGTTTGTATATGTCAAACTAATGTGGTAGGTAATTACATAACTAAAACAAACCGAGGAAAGTGCGGAGGATGGACCATGGGTCCGTCCTACGGATGGGTGGTCCCGGTTAGCCGGGAACTTTTCTCAAAGTCTTCGACGAACAGAAGGATGATCAACATCACCGAAACAAGTAATGAGAACGATGACTTGGAATTACCGATTACCCGATTCACGCTGTTTTAGGGGAACGGAATGGGACTATGCCTTTTGGCAGAGAGGTCGAGCCTTGCATCCCTCTCGTTTCCCATTCTCCTTGAACCAAGTGCAGCATGAATCCGCTTCAGACCAGGCGTTTCTGCGTAAAGTAGTTCGATCAGGTCTGACGCTAGTCGCTGTTAGTAAATGACCAAACAATTCCGGTCGATCCTAAGTGGGAACGGCCAGGACACTTCCGTTACGTGGCAGACGCGGAAAGTCCTAGATTGCAAAACCCGCAACATTCCATGGGAGTGCCGGGTGGAGTTTTCTAGACAACCTTTCCGATGGGCTGCTAAGATGTGTTCTAGAGGATTCTAGTGGACACGTTACATGCACCGAGGAGCACACTTCCTCAATGGTCGCCATGAATAATTCTAGCTCTGCTTCAGCTGTATTGGCTGTCTCTTTCCCTTTACTTTTAAGGGTACCATTCTTTTCATCTACCTTCTTGACACAACAATCTGCAATTGCATGTCCTTTCTTCTTGCAGTAGAAGCACTCTCCTTGAAACTTCTTCTTGCCGCCCTTCTTCTTTTTGTCACCATCATTTTTGGTGGAGGAACCACCTTTGCCTTTTGCATTGGCAAAGAATGCAGCATCTCCATTGTTGCTTCCTTCTGAGGCTTTCACCCTCAACTCCTCCTCCATCAATAATGCACAAAATTCCTCAAAGGTCAAAGCTTGAGGTCTTACCTGAGTATTAAGGGTAGTTACTAGTCCATCAAACTTTTGTGGACAAATCCGAAGACACCTCCGAGCTAGCTCTTAACTAGTCTTTTGTATCCCAGCGCCTTGTAAAATTTCTCATGGAGTATAAGGAGGCATTCACTTGAAGCTATTGAGACTTAAAATGAGTTCCACCTTGGGTCCTAAATAATAAAATTCAACTCAAGCTAGATGCTAGGTCTACAAACTAGCAATCCTATCCAATACATTCATGCTATGCACATCATATAAAGGAAAAAATCAAGAAACTTCAGTACACTAGATTCATGTACAAAATCAAGCATCGTAGACTGGGTATGCTCCATTGTTGTGGTACACAAAAAATATGGTGAGATTCAAGTATGCATCAACTAAAGAAAACTACATGCAGCTACCATGAGAGATCACTATCCCTTGCCTTACACTAATCATATGATAGAACAAGTAGGAAGGAAGGAATAAAGCATATAGCTTCTTATATGGATTCTTAGGATACAATCAAGTCCAATTCCATCTAAATAATCCACCTAAAACAACTTTTACAATAGAATGGGGAGCCTTTGTCTATATAGTCATGCCATTTGGTCTTACTAATGCACCTATGATGTTCCAAAGACTCAAATGTACCATTTTAAAGACATGCTTAGGAAATGGCTTGAGGTGTTTGTGGATGATTTATGTGTCCAATCTAGTTGGGAGGATCATCTCAAGAAACTCTGACTTTTTTTGAAAGTTCACCGTAGTATAACATGTCCCTAAACCCTCTTAAATGTCAATTTTGGGTAAAGCACGACATCATCTCATGCCATGTCGTACCCAAAAATGGCATTATGATAGACACTACTAAGGGTAGGATCATCATCAAATTACCACTCCCATCCATTGCTAAGGGAGTGCAATGGTTACTCAAACACATTGGGTATTATTGCCACTTTGCGTTTAAATACAGAGCTATTGCTTCCCCTTTTACAAGCTACTAGTTACCTGGGAGTGCACTATTAGACCTCTTATCAAGCATTAGAAAGGCTCTCATGATAGCTCCTATCTTATGATCCTCACACTATTGGATTACTTTTCATGTGCATATTTATGCCTCCAATTTGTAACTGGGGCAATATTGTGCGAGCCTAGAAAACATAACATGGACTTCCCTGTAAGCATTACTAGTCAATAGCTTTGGACACCAAAATAGATTATTCTACCACCAAAGGAGAAGTCTTAGCTATGGTATATGTCACTTAGAATTTTTACCATTATTTATTAGCTACATCATTCACCTTATTTGTCAAACGATTGACTA
This sequence comes from Lygodium microphyllum, assembly GCF_053477565.2. Taxonomy (NCBI): domain Eukaryota; kingdom Viridiplantae; phylum Streptophyta; class Polypodiopsida; order Schizaeales; family Lygodiaceae; genus Lygodium; species Lygodium microphyllum. The sequence continues at coordinate 31,622,411 of NC_141143.1, read as the reverse complement.
AAACACGACTACTAGCCACTCATGCCCTACTTCTAGAGAAGGTGAGACAGAAATCTTGGTTTAATAAGCATATCAAACAATGTTCTTTTGATAAAAGGGGACCTCGTCCTAGTTTATTTAATCAAAGGACACAAGCAAAAACTCAAATTATGAGGCCTCAAAACTTTTAATGTTCACATGATCAATAGAACTAGGAATGTAGAACTAGAAACTCTAGATGGCTAGCCTCTCGGATACCCTTTACATGGACCATTGACAATAACCACAGAGATTTCCATGCTATGAACACTGTGAGAAAAGTTAGTACATGACTTTACTTGAGCCAAAAATTGTGAATATAATAGTTGTGACCATTAGTAGTATTGCAATAATGAACCTCTCACTCCAACTACAAATCTTTGGATTCGACTCATTGCCGCTCGATTAGTGATGGTCAACAATCTCATTGATGAGAAATCTAATTACAATAACTTGCTATATTGCTATTGGAAGAACCCAGGGAAATCCGCATTACACCCTACCAATGCAAGGCTAAACCCTATGGAGGACAACCATAGTCTTTTTTGGGTGGGTACAATATTAGAATCATAATTGAGACAGATACCATTCCACTCCTCTTCTATGTTCTCCCCACAAGGAAGGAGTAGGTACCGAGATTCTCTTGGGACACACTTTTAAGTATCTTACAAATAGTCATATCATCCACCTTGATAAATGCATCCACCTTCAATTGACCGATACTCATGTGATTACTATGTTTGCCTTTTAAGGGTGGATAGCCTAGATCCAATTCAAATAATTATCATTCTCCACCTAGCCAACCCACAAAGACAACAACCTTGTTGGCTTGACTTCTAGAAGATCATGTTAGAAAGAAAACTCTTGTGAACACCACAAGAGAGTGGTAGAGACAACCAAAAATCTTCCCACTTGCTTCTCTAACACTTAGGTGGCCCTAAGCACTAGCCCCACTACTGCCATTGTCAATTCCGACATAACATGTTCTTTACACACTAATGCCACTGTAAATTCCGACATAACATGTTCTTTACACAACACCAGGTCCCCAAGAAGCTTCTAGAAGGTCAATGCATTATCAGGGATCCCACAAAATATGGTTACCCATGTTGCTTAACCCTCACACTCAAGCATGCATTGCCTTTTCTAACACTTTTGCTAGGATACTTCACCTTCACCCTAGTTGTAATTCTAGCATGCTTTCCCAATTGGTTCCTCATCTTCCACCACCTTCCTAAAAACCCTAAACCCCACCACCTAAATCGACACAACCAATTCAAAAACAAATCCTACAATAGGACCTCCTCCCCTAAGAGGATAAAATTTTGTTGGGCATTCCCCCCTTAGCCCCATATCGAATTTGTCCATATAGACACCTACCACTAGCCTATATTCCTAAAACCCGAAAATGCATCCATATATCAAATGGTTGAGGACTTATTTGTCCACACCCAAAATCCTCTTTCTGAGTCCTCTTGGAAACCACTTTTCGCACCTTTGGCAAACTCTTTACTATGATGGACTTAGGTATGGTAGAAAATCATGTGCTCTCATTAGCATCTTAGTGGTCTCAAACACGGGAAGAGCAAGAGCATATATTATGCAAAAGCATCACCATTCTAGAAAAATTAGCGGATGAGATCCCACAAGACTAGTTAATGACATGTTGACTACTTCCCTCCTACAAGAGCAACACACTCCTGAAGGAGTCGAGTGCTTTTTCTAAGCTATAACCGTTATGCAGCTCAACATGTCACTTTTTGAAAAAATGGTTTACTCTTTGCCATGAAGTGGGCGCACTTGGCAAGAAAGTGGTTACAACTAGAGAGCACCAAAAGGTTGTAAGCTTCCTAAAACATGATCCCACTTACTATGAGACCATGTCTCTTCATGCCATCATCGAATCTTTTGCCTTCATACCCCCTAAAGAGTTGCTTCATCACCCCCTCATCACTAAATTGTTGATGCTAAAAGAAGTCCATGTAACCAATTGCTTCAATGGACCATCACTCTCGGATGACTCAACTTCATATCTTTGAGAACTTCTTGTTCAGTTAATTGACTTGGACTCACTTGCTAAATAGGAGTACAATCCCAACTTTTATGACTAGTGGATGCTAGAACCCTCTCTTGTATACAAATAACTTCCAACCTTTGTACATACCAACAATTATGGCTACATACACTTGACCCCTCTCCCAAGTTGTGAAGCTTGATGCATTTTTGTAGGAGGGAGGGAGACCATACCATAACCAACATGCAAATTGGACCAACTGACCAATCTACATAACCCTGAGTAGACCAATGATTATGATCCATGATCAAGCAACAAATCACCGATAGACAAACTACCAAAACTGTGACCCATCCAACCAACTAGATCCAACAAGTAATAATTTTTGTTTTCAAAATGGTAAGCTAATGGGTATTTTGTAATTTCAACTATAAAATAAATAAAATAGTTAAGTTGCTAGTAAGGTCATGCTAAAAATGACAGCATAGTAAATAGTTTTCTTTGCTTGAAATGAAATTTCTTATAGTTTAATTCTTAGCTTGTAGGATTTAGAACAACATGTGATTGGAAATGTATCAGTATTGGTCAAAGATCCCATCCCTTAATGAGAACAAAACCTTGTTTTCTCCTCTACAAAGGTAGCTTCAGCCATCTATCCCGAAGGAGGATGACACATCAAGCATCTATCAAGCACTAGAAGGTACAAACCATGAATATCAATATCATGAATGCATGACCAAATGATGATCCTTCATCAAAAAAACACTTGGGATCATGTACCATCACCATTTGGCAAAAATATTGTAGCTTGTAAATGTGAGAATTTTTTGTGAAAGTGCAATCGTGATGGTACCATTGCAAATTGCAAAGCATGACTTGTCACTCAAGGTTTTTGACAAGTACACAATGTGAATTACAATGATACATACTCACCCACTCTAATCATTACTTCTTTCATAATTTTCATTGCTCTAGCTATGAAATACAATCTTCTACTCCATCATGTTGACATAAGAACTACACTCTAAAGTTCACTTATTTCTTTGCCAGTTTTCAAAACTTATGTAAAATACCATGTGGACCTAATATTTTGATACCCCCTATCTAATGTTGATCCTTTAAACTTGGAGATGATCCTTTATGTAACATACCAAACACTACAAATCACGCGTGAACCCCCCTTTTATAAGACGTAGTGGGGATAATAATATTGCATTTTGATAATTTTGTAGGATAATGGCAAATTTTTTTCCTTATCCCCCCCAGCTGACTATCATACTGGAGGGGGAGGGGAATAGAATGCATGTAAAAGCTCCTCGGTGGAGCTCGCTGGTGACAAGTCGCCATGGCGCCGCCACATAGGGGAGGGAGGATTCCCTCCCCCTTACCTATATGAACTAGGGGGGGTGCAAGGGGAAGGACGGAGAGGGCTGCCATTAATGCTGAGGGAAAGGGCCGTGAACGCCTAAAGGGGGGACGCCATCGATTTTCAGAGAGTGTGAGAGCAAGGCTCTGTGAGGGAAGGAGAGATTGAAGGCACCATGCTACCGTAAGGCAAGAGGGGAAAGTCGTCCAACTGACCACCAAGAGGGAGAGGAGACGGGCTGGCCGCCGTATAGTCAGAGGAGGTCGCCGCCTGTTTCTTGGAGTGGAGGGGAGGAGTGGAACGTGCCACCGTGAGAGGGAGAAGAGGAGTGGAACCGCTGCCGCCACCACTTGGAAGCACGACAGCTGTCGTCCACGAGCCGTTATCTTGTCCCTCTCCTCCACGTAAGACCTCCACATGCAGAAGCCTTTGGAAGCTTCTGGAATCTTCCAAGGGGCTTCCGAAGCCCCCTTCCACACCACACCCATTCCTCTTGTGGTCTTCCACCAAGCCCCAGTTCATGTGAGTTGTTAAATCACCCCCTGCCCCCGTGCTACAATGGTTCTCTTTATGCATTTTTGATGTGATGGCTATGCAAACTACAAGCTATCAGTACCCAAAAGATGCTTGGGATATTCTTATGAAGAATTATGGTAGTATTACTCATGCAAGGAAGATACAACTAAAGCAATAGTTTAATAATATGTCTAGAAATGGCCAGAGCATTCAAGCTTATATGACAAAGATAAGAACCATAATGGATCGCTTACTACTATTGGTTCTAAAGCCTTAGAGGATGACATGATTGTAGTTACATTGAATGGATTAGGGAGTACAAATCATTTGATACTTTGATTTCTCTGAGAGTAGATCCCCATGATCAGGATGAATTACTTGCATTGCTCCTACATGAGGAAGTCAAGCTTAGCTTGAATATAGGTTTGATTACAGGATGATCAGGGAGATAAGTTGTTTGCTATGTAGCATGTTTCTCAAAATATATCTAAGCAAGGCAAGGGTAACAAGTGGTATATAGACTCAGGAGCATCTATTCATATGACTCCATATGGTGAGTGGTTTGATGAGCTGACAACAAGTTCCCATGGACATGTATGGGGCCCCAAAAGAGACACAAAGAAAACGAGGTTTTTGTTGCAAGAAAATATATATTGTATACTATCAACAACCATCTTTTTCATATTTGATATGATCTCAACAAAGAAAAGAAAACTAGAAACAAGAAAAGTTCACACAACTTCATATATAGAAACAATTCTCCCATAGCTTTAACTTTAACAAAATCCATCATTCTCTTCATATTCTTCATAGAATTCTTTGATAAACAAGGAAAACAAAAATGAATACTCTGCTTTGAATGGAAAGATATCACATATTATTCATCTTCAAAGATTGCATAGCTTTCTCTCACAATCTCTCATAGGTAGATACATTGTTTGGCATAGAAATGGCTATCTTCGACTCTCTTTCTCTAATTCTCTCTCTCTCTCTCTCAATAATACATCGGCAACCCAAAGATCATAAATATTAAAAAGAAATATCTTGAGTTTTAAGGAATTTTAACAGTAAATTTTCCCAATGTTTTACAAATTGTTAAAGCATTTTTTCATAGGATAAATAGGTGTTTTTATCCAAATAATTATTTGTCCATCGGTTTTTAAAATTTAATATTATTGGGAGGGTTCAAAATCACAAAGAAAAGTGTTAGAAAAATTTTAGAATTTTTAAAATCTTTAAAATCTTTTTTAGAATTTTAAGAATTTTTCATTGAATTTTGTAAAAGTTTCAAAATTTTAATGATTTTTCAGGTTTGTTATTATGTGGGATTAAAATAACCAAAGTTGAGACAGCAGGGTATCTAACAATGGCTACATGTGAACAGTGTTGCAACGTGTAGGGTTGAAGGTCACCACAGGGGCTTGGTAAGAGAAGAATGTATGGGGGTTCAAGAGCTTTGCGAAGATGATACAGATAAGAGAAGGGTTGAAGGTTTCAAGCCAAGTTCTTGAAGATAAGAGACATCAGGGTGTAGGTAGATTCAAGGAGAGGAGTAGATGGAAGAGAAGGGGTTCGAAGAGATTGAAGATGTAGAAGAATACTCCCAAAAAGAAATAGGAAATACAGAAGAATACTAACAAAGATGAAGCCTGTCAGTTTCTTTTAGTATTATGAGAAAATATAACTCTAATAGACAAAAACATGTACAAAATAATACCTTCCTCTATGTTACTCAAATCGCCAATCTGATGCTTCCAATGGCTCCAAAAGGGGGATTAAATATCAGGACACCTGGCCAAAATCCTGCCAGATCACTCCTTTTTCATCTCTCACTTTCGAAGTGCTGTTCACTGCTTGAAAATAACGATCGTGCGTCGTGCGATTTTGCTAATCTCTTTTTTTTACACAAAATCCTCTCAAATTGGCTGAAAGCTACATGCTTTCTTTTACATGTCCTCCTAATCTAGAAGTTATTTATAGTTTTATGGATTTTTACAAGAGATAATATCTAGAATATAAAAAATTGACTAAAAACTTGTCCAAAAAAATCTAATATTTTGAACCATGGACACTAATACTAATGCCTAAAGCCGCATTGGCTCTCTAAATCTAAAAGGAAGCCACACTCTAGATTTTTTTTACATGGTGTGTGCGTAGTGGCATAACATACATCCCCTCTTAACCTGGACATTCTCTGGCATGTGCCAAAGTCTTACGGATTTGCAATGTTAGAGGAAGTATCTTCTACCATATCAATGTCTTCATCGTCTGCCTCTTCTTCTTCCTCTATGTCTTCATGCTCTTGAATTATATTTAAGTCTTCTAGCTCATATGTTGAACTTTCTCTTCATTTAAAGAGCTTGATTCTTTTTCCAGCTATGGGTATCTTCATTCTTGTTCCATCCAATTCAGCCAATGAATATGTGGCATTGTCATGAATGACCTTTACCACATATGGGCCAAACCAATGCTTTACCATCTTCCTAGAAGCATTGTATTGATTTTCTATGCTGCTGTCATAGACAAGCACCCAGTCATTTTCTTGAATTGCTCTTTGCCGAAGTCGATGTTGCTTATCCAATCTTTTTTTGTTCTTTAGTCTTGCTGTCTTTAGCTTCTCAATAGCTGCTTGAACATCTTCAAGCCTTCTTTCTAGCTACCATATGTGCAAAGTTAGCAACTCTTCTCTACTAATGCCTTCCTCCCAAGGTAGAAGACTCCATGTGAGAATAGATTCTTCAATTGGCATAATTGGTTGTTGTCCATACATAAGTTCAGCTGGCATATAGCCAATCACTGAACTGTGAGTAGTCCGGTGAGCCCATAATGCAAAAGGTAGCCTTTTAGGCTATTCTTTGATCTTTCCTCTACAAGACTTTGCTAGAGCTTTGAGAATAGGTTGATGACCTCTCTCACTCTTTCCATTGCCTTCAGGGTTGTAGGATGATGTTAAAGCCAACTTAATACCCAATTGAGCAAAGAAGTCACGTGCCTCATTAGCATCCAACTCTCCTCTATCTGCAGTTACTTTACCCACACAACCATATCTACAAAACACTTCTTCCAGCAAAAAATGATAAACAGCTTGAGTGGATTTGGTTGTTAAGGCTTTGCCTTCAACTTGGTTGTTAAGGCTTTGCCTTCAACTTGGTTGGTTAGATCCTCTCTTGCAAGCACTAAATACGGCATATTCCATATTTCTATAGGCGTGGTTAAAAAATCAATAACCCATCTATAATATATAGACAAAGGATAAGCTGGTTGTAACCCATCTCGATGCTTGACCATAGAATACATTTGACACACATAAAGGTTTCATAAAAATATGCTATGTCCCGATACATGTTTTGCCACCAATATTTTTCTTTGACTTTACTAAAGGTTCCCCATATGCCTCTATGGCCAGCCCACAGGCTTTCATGAAATTCCTTCATTGCCTCTTGTTGCAATCTTTTGTTACCTAAAACTCGGACAAGCACTCCTTTCTTCTTCTTTTCGTGCTTCCATAGATGTCCTTCTTTAAGAAAAAATCCGTAAGCTTTCCTCTTGATATGTTTGAACTCTTCATCAGTCCAAGTCTCCTTCTTCATTATGCCCCAAATATTGGCCGATATTTAGACAATCTTCTTCATAATATTCTTCAAGGAAATGAACTAGAACTTGAGCAATGCAATCAGCATGCTGGCTTCTAGTTGACCATCCTATTGTTTTCAGCTTTGGACCAATATATGCAGTAACTAAAAAGGTATTTTCAGTAGCCATGGAATGAAATTCAGCAAGTATAGTTTCTTCAGCTTCATCTTCTTCAACCAGATCTTCTTCATTGTCATATCTTTCACATGATAGCATGTTAGCAATTGGATTCGCCTTTCCTGCAATATGCTTTAATTCGGGGTTGAGAGACTTAATATATGCAATCCATCTTAGCATAGCAATATCGGGTGTAGAGAAGTTGGCAATCATGCCCAAGAGTGGAAGAAAATTAGTTTCTACCACTACGAAAGCACCTATAAAGTATTCACAATCACACTTTAATGCTGTTACAACTCCCCACAATTCCCTTTTTACTTGTGCATACCTTCTTTGACGTTCATTGAGAACTTTTTCTCCAAAACAAATTGCACACCTGTTACCTTCAAGATCCTCTTGGCCAACAGCCCATCCTATCCCAATGGGACTTGTATCCACAGTAAGGATGATGGGTTGACCATTTGAATAGTTAGTTCTTTTGAGAGTGGGGGTTGAAATTTGTAGCTTCTTTAATTTGTGGATAGTGAGAGTATGCTCTTTATTCCAAGAGAATCTTTGGCCTTTTCTTATTATTTGATAAAGATTTTCGGCTACATGAGAAGAATGTGGTATCCATATGAGATAGAATACACATGCGCCAAGAAATCTTCTCACCTTTGAAACATTTGTGCATTTTTCTTGTATTCTGCTAATGGCATCTATCATGATTGGAGAAGGTTTGCGTCCATAGGGGTGTTAGATATGATCAATGCCCCACCCTCATTAGGTGCTACCAATGATCCATGGTGTTCAAAGTTGCAAGGCCCCCATTATAAGGAGAAGCCAAATGTGAGCCCGGACATTGATTGAGTCCTGACTTGTATATCATATGAGGTCTATGTGACCGGATGGCAAAAAGGTGACCATTGTGGGTCTAATCTTTGGGTTAGACGGAGTGGTTAAGCTGGTAGCAACTCGAGGCGCATTGCATCGAGTTGTGGGGTAAGGGAGTTAAAAGGGGCCCCTATTGTGGGGTCCGAGGGCCGCGGAATATTCCTTGGCCGACTAGTGGAGGCTTATATGGTAGGTCGGTCAGGCCAACCTCACGGCCTTCGCAGGTTATAAAAGTTAAACCCCTTCTTAGCCATTGATCACTTATCTTTCACCCAGTCAAAGTTGTTGTTCCAACTAGCCTTAAGCTCTTCACCTATCTTCTGTCTAGATCGCCATCTAAGCTTCACACAGTGGAAGCGCACGGGTGGACAGAGCCATCTTTGTATCAGTTGTTTGGAGTTAAAGAATTTACTGATTCTCCTCTTATCTATTGTGTACTCTCTATCTCTTTCTTAGATTCTGTTCGCTGCGCCGTGTAATATTTTACATGGTATCAGAGCCCAGGGGGCTCTAGAGATCGGAGAGTGTGCAAGAGGCAAAGGCTTCAACAGCAAAGAGAAACTATGTCGACTTCTAGAAGCGGTTTTGGTGCATCACGAAGCGGTGCAGGAGGTGGTGTTGCTGTACCGGCTATTCAAACATTGAGGATTCGTCCACCAACCTTTAGCGAAGGCAAGTTAGATGGTACAAACTACACCTTGTGGAAGTTAAAAATTACAACTATTCTTGATTCTTATGAGCTTCTCGAGACTGTGCTGGGGACTGACGCAGAACCACAGCCTACCCCCAACCCATCAAATCCTAGTGTGATGATTCCTCCGAATGCAGATCTTCTAGGAGCTTGGAAACGAAGGAATGCAGATGCATTGTGTGTCTTAGTTACAAGCTGTTCTGACAGTGTTCTGACTTTGATTCAGCATACAACCAAAGCGTCAGAGGCTTGGAATGTACTAAGGAGTCAGTATGAAACACGAAACCAAACAAGGATTCAAAACTTGGAGAATCAACTAGCAGCGGAGAAGTTTGCTGAAGGAGAGACGGTTGAAGCATTCATCACTCGGATTAAGAATCTGCACGACCAGATGGCTTGCGCTGGGATACAAAAGACTAGCGAAGAGCTAGCTCGGAGGTGTCTTCGGATTTGTCCACAAAAGTTTGATGGACTAGTAACTGCCCTTAATACTCAGGTGAGACCTCAACTTTGACTTTTGAGGATTTATGTGCATTATTAATGGAGGAGGAGTTGAGGCTGAAAGCCTGAGAAGGAAGCAACAATGGAGGTGCTGCATTCTTTGCCAATGCAAAAGGCAAAGGTGGTTCCTCCACCAAAAATGATGGTGACAAAAGAAGAAGGGTGGAAAGAAGAAGTTTCGAGGAGAGTGCTTCTACTGCAAGAAGAAAGGACATGCAATTGCAGATTGTCTTGTCAAGAAGGCAGATGAAAAGAATGGTACCCTTAAAAGTAAAGGGAAAGAGACAGCCAATACGGCTGAAGCAGAGCTGGAATTATTCATGGCGACCATTGAGGAAGTGTGCTCCTCGGTGCAAGAAGAATCTACCACTGACTCATGGGTGTTGGATAGTGGGGCCTCCCGTCACATGACCAACAAGAAAGGTCTATACAGTTCTATGCAACCTCTACAAGAATCCATCATTGTGACGGTTAGAAATGATGCTAAATGCCCTGCTGTGGGTATAGGTACTATTTCTTTTGTTGCTACAAATGGTGAAGTCAAAAAGCTTTCAAATGTGTTGTATGTTCCCGAAATTAGGAGAAATCTCTTATCAGTTGCTACCATAACTGATCTTGGTCATGAAGTGAGATTGAAGAAGACAGGTGCAGAAATTATTGATAGTGCTGGCACATTTGTTGGCAAAGGAGAAAGAAGGAACAACTTGTATGAGCTAAGTGCTCTTATAGCCACTGCTGGAGTGGACACAAGTAAGCTTTGGCATGAAAGGTTTGGACACATCGGATTTGCAGTGTTGAAGGAGATGTAAAAGAAAGGTATGGTTGCTCACCTACCTACAATAACTAAATTGAAGGAACCATGTGAAGCTTGTATAATGGGCAAGCAACAGAGAAAGGCATTTCCACAAGAAAGCAAGAATAGAGCATAGGCTCCTCTAGAGTTGGTGCATGTTGACTTGTGTGGTAAGATGCCTACACAAGCCTTGGGGGGATCTTCTTATTTTATGTTGATTGTCAACGACTACAGTAGGAAGATGTGGGTGTACTTCCTTCGTGATAAGGCTCAAGATTTTGGTAAGTTTAAAGAATGGCTAAAACTTGTTGAGAATGAAACATGGCAAAGTGTGAAGAAATGTAGAACAGATGGTGGTGGTGAGTTCAACTCAAAGGAGTTTGAAGGCTTTTGCAAGAGCAAAGGAACCAAGTGTCAATTGACGATGCCTCACACACCTCAGCAAAACAGTGTTGTGGAATGTAGGAATCGCACCATTGTGGAGATGGTAAGATGCATGCTAAAGGGCAAGGGATTGCCTAACCATTTTTGGGCTGAAGTTGTTAATACTGTAGTCTACATTCTAAATCGGAGCTACACAAAGGCTCTCAAGGGAAAAACACCTCATGAGGCTTACACTGGTAAGAAACCATCTGTCTCACATTTCAGAATTTTTGGATGTGAATGTTATGCACATGTTCCAATTGAGAAGAGAAACAAGTTAAAACCAAAAAGTAGAAAATGTATCTTCTTGGGTTATAGTGATGAGCAGAAGGCTTACAAATTATATGACCAAGAGGCAAAGAAGATCATCGCAAGCCGTGATGTGGTGTTCAAGGAGGAGCCGCATACAGTGGAGGAGGAGAAGGAAAGTTCTTCCACTTTATCATCAAGCGAAGAAGTAGTCCACTATGAGCCTGTCCCAAGAGCTATCCCTATCCTTAAGGAGGAGGAAGCATCATCTTCAGATGATGAGGAAAAAGTTCACCAACCTGACATCACCCCACCGGAAAAGCCATTGCCGGGCTGGGTGAAGCAGCTCTATGACCACAATAATCCTATGCCTGCATCTGTTGAGGAGAAGGCAGGCGGACCAAGGAGGTCTAAGACAATAGAGGAGCAAAGGAGGGCTTCTGCTCACATATTCAATATGGCCTTGATGGTTGAGATTATGAGAGAAGTAAAGGAGCCAACTGACTTAGAAGAAGCACTTGCACATCCATCATGGGAGGCTGCTATGCAAGCGGAATATGATAGCATAATGAAGAATGGCACTTGGGAGCTAGTGGATTGACCAGCAAAGCAGAAGGTTATTGGCACCAAGTGGATCTGGAAGGTAAAGTACAAGGCTGATGGTACCCTAGAAAAGTACAAAGCTAGACTGGTTGCCCAAGGATTTTCACAAGTTGAAGGGTTTGATTTTCAAGAATCATTTGCCCCAACTGCTAGAATGACCACTATTCGCATGGTACTTGCAGTGGCTGCCCACAAGAAGTGGCCAGTGTACCAAATGGATGTTAAGTCAGCGTTCTTAAATGGTGACCTCAAGGAGGAGGTGTACGTGGCTCAGCCACCAGGGTTTGAGGCCCCCCATTCTGAGAACAAAGTGTGTAAGCTGAAGAAGGCATTATATGGGCTGAAACAAGCCCCTAGAGCATGGTAACAGCGGATAGATAAGTTCTTTTTAAGCCTAAACTTCAAAAGATGTGCCTCAGATGCTAACTTGTATGTTTACATGGATGGTAAAAAGTCTGTAGTGATTGTCCTATATGTGGACGACCTTCTTATTATAGGTGACTATGAGGATATGATCAACCAAACTCGAAAGGCTTTGAGTTCTGAGTTTGAAATGACAGACTTAGGCTTGCTGCACTATTGTTTGGGGATTGAAGTCTGGCAAGAGTCAGGAAACATCTTCATCTCTCAGAAGAAGTATGCATGGGAGATCTTGAAGGCATTTGGCATGACCGAGTGCAAGGAGATAGCTACACCTATGGAGGAGAATGCAAAGTTATCCATCGAGGATACATCAGCACTAGCAGACATTGGGAGGTATAGGAGGTTGGTCAGCAGTCTGATCTACTTGTGTAACACCAGACCAGATATCAGTTTTGTTGTTAGTGTTTTGAGCAGGTTCTCAAACAAACCTCATGAGAGTCATTGGAAGGCTGGGATGCGGGTGATTAGATACTTGAAGAAAACTCTTGACTATGGTATCACATACAGTTTCGGAACTTCTCTTGTGGGGAACTGTGACTCAGATTGGGCAGGAGACAGTGATTCCAGGAAGTCAATTTCTGGTTATTGTTTCTCTTTGGATTTAGGAAAATTCTCTTGGATTAGTAAGAAGTAGCCAACACTAGCATTGTCTTCTACTGAAGCAGAGTACAAGGCAGCTTGTTTTGCTGCATGTGAAGCAGTATGGTTGAGAAGGATTCTATGGCATATGGGAGTGCAGGATGAAGAACCAACTGTGTTGAGATGTGATAAGCAGAGTTGCATTGCCATTGCCAAAAATCCAGTGTTTCATGCACACACCAAACATATAGAGATCCAGTATCACTATGTGAGTGATTTGATGGAGGATGGGATAGTGGAATTGGTCTACTGTCCAACAGAGGAGAATGGAGCAGATATCTTCACCAAAGCACTTATGAAGGATCTACTTCAAGTTCATCTTCAGAGACTTGGCATTGGGCCGAGGAGATAGTTCACCTATGGGTGGACATTGAGGGGGGGTGTTAGATATGATCAATGCCCCACCCTCATTAGGTGCTACCAATGATCCATGGTGCTCAAAGTTGTAAGGCCCCCATTATGAGGAGAAGCCAAATGTGAGCCCAGACATTGGTTGAGTCCTGACTTGTATATCAGATGAGGTATATGTGACCGGATGGCAAAAAGGTGACTGTTGTGGGTCTAATCTTTGGATTAGACGGAGTGGTTAAGCTGGTAGCAACTCAAGGCGCATTGCATCAAGTTGCAAGGTAAGGGAGTTAAAAGGGGCCCCTATTGTGGGGTCCGGGGGCTATGGAATATTCCCTGGCCGACTAGTGGAGGCTTATATGGTAGGTCCGTCAGGCCAACCTCACGGCCTTCACAAGCTATAAAAGCTAAACCCCTTCAGAGCCATGGATCACTCATCTTTCACCTAGTCAGAGTTTTTGTTCCAGCTAGCCTTAAGCTCTTCACCTATCTTTTGTCTAGATTGCCATCTAAGCTTCACACAGTGGAAGCGCACGGGTGGACAGAGCCATCTTTGTATCAGTTGTTTAGAGTTAAAGAATTTACTGATTCTCCTCTTATCTGTTGTGTACTCTCTATCTCTTTCTCAAATTCTGTTCGTTGCGCCATGTAATATTTTACAAGGGGCCACATAGACCACTAGGACTTCTTCTACTCCAAAAATCAACTTAGCTCCAAAAAGGGTAAGATGTACCTCTTCTAGGCTTGTCAAAATCCTGTCACAAGCACGAATATGGTTAACTACAAATGTCCTGCAACCATCTTTGTCAAGCTCCTCATTCTTTTCATTGACTTCACATCCCTTGATAGGTACATCATCAAGAAATGGAAGAGTAAGTTGTGGAATAAAGTCCCTTAAGACTTTGTGCGTGGCATTCATCATATGGGCTATGGAGTTTGTTGCACCTTGTGGTAGAGTGCACATGCAGACCAATCCAAGAGGTGTCTTCATTGTGGTAATGTCTCAGCTTTCTAATGAAAGATGAAATTGGTCATATCCTGAATATAGGTCGTCCATAGAATAAATTGCTCTACCTGCAAAAGCTTAAGAAAACTTATCAAAAATTGGACCCGAACCAACATTTCAGATTGTGACACGATTGACAGGCTGTAGATCTTGAATGAATCATAAAGATCCATATTTCTTAGGCACAGTAAACCATTGGTTTGAGTAAGGTGTTGAAGATGGTTCTAGAATCTTCATTCTGATCTTCTCATTTAGAAGTTCCAATAATTTGGGCAGATGCGCCCTTGGAACGGGAATGGGCTTGAGGTTCCAAGGCACATGTGGGACTGTAAAAATGACAATACGATCGACAATATTTGGATCCACAAAGCCTATTTCACTTGGTTGAAATGCAAAATCTTTTCCATGTTTCATTAGCATTTGCATAAAAGAGTGTTTTTCAGTTGGCGAAAGGAAAGAATTTTCACCTATTTTGAGCTCTTTTATACTTTCAAATGTGAACTTGTGACCAATATTGGAAGGATCACGAAGACTTGCCTGATTTGCTGCCCTATCAGTGACCCCTTCACTTTCAGGAGGCAGTGGGACTGCCACAGGTTTGACTTTCTTATCCACTATCTTGCATTTCTTCTCCACTTGTGCTTCAGCCTTGTTGAGTAAACCATTGCCTTTCTGTTCAAAAAATTCTTGAATTGCTTGATAAAAATCCAATGTACATACTTCTATGGACTGTTTTTTTGCCTAATTTTCTGCATGAGCAGCTGCATATATTTCAGTCAATGTGTCAGTAGTAATCAGTTAAAAAAAAAAGCCCGAAATATCTTCATTTTCAGCCATCATGTCATAAGTTTTCAGCTCTCTTTTCACATGACATAAATATTTTCTTTGAGCCTTAGTCATGGCTGGAAGAGACTTATAACAACCCATATTATTGGTTGTACATACATACAATTTTGCTAGAGACACAGTTTCTATAGCATAAGGAGGTTCAATTTTTTTGCATGACGCACTACCATAGCCTCCCTTTATAGTAGTGCAGCCTGAAAACCCTTGAATTTTTGGGCATTAGGAGGCACAGAATAATCACGCAGTCGATCTCTATTTTGATGATGGTTAACACACACAGTAAGAAATTGGACAGCTCGTTCATTATCCTTGCTTCGGATTCGAGCATAGGAAGAACCATCATCAAGAGCTTTTGTTTCCAAGCGGGCTTCAAAAATGTAAGGTTGCCTAAGAATGATAGGGTAACTACAAGAGTCTTGAATAAAAAAGTGAAAATTGTCTTTTATGTCTCCAATAGTTACCTGCACATTAGGACATGCAGCATATAACTCTCTAGAAGAGTTGTTTGAAGCTCTCATTCGCCAACCTGGATCAACATCTATGGGCCATCTGCCACTTTCAAAGAGACTTCTTGCCATGACGTTTATCTTCGAACCATGGTCTAAGAGTGCAATTCATGGTGTTTCTTTTTCTCCAATTTTGACGACTGTCTCTATTGTTGCTCTTGCCCAATGCGTACGGGAGTAGAGACTGCTTGGAATGAACCGAGCCACTTCTTCCTCATGCATGTGCTGTAGAGATGGCCTTCTTTTTGAGAGATGGGCTACCCAACTAGTTTGAACCAGCCGACCATTACATTTTCAGCTTTCACTTCTTTAATTTTTGCATTCATGTTTTCTTTATCTTCAGCTTCAATTGTTGCAATTAATTCTTTAATTGCTTCAAGTTGAAATCCTTGTGAAGTCAACTTCTCTTCATCCTGCACAAAAACTCGAAGAACTTGCAAAAAAGCATGCACGATTTCTTCATCACCAACATATTGTATTTTCCTTTTGATTACATTAATAATTACATCATGGAATTCATGTTTGGCAATTCCAAGAATTTTGCCTAAGGTGAATTCAATTTTTCTTCCTAAAATTTGTTCTTATAGGACTCATTTGAGATCGGTTGCAGATTCTATGTAAGATTGCAATTTGAAGCCTGGCTACTTACCTTTCTTTTTTTCTTCGGTTTTCTTTGTTTGTGGCACATCTTCCATCTCTTGATCTGGGGTTATATTTTCAACAAGCTTTGGTTGTTTAGGTGTTCTTCTAGTTACCCGTTTTGGAGGGCTAGAAGAGGAAGGCCCTGGTTCATCTTCTCTTCTTTTCTTTTCTTCAATCAAAACTTCTTTATGATTGACTCTAGCCAAATGTGTAAAGGAAGAAAAAGAATCTACCGGTTCTTTCCAACTAGTTATTCCTCAAATATAGTGACTAGCATTAGCCAAATCTTCTTTGGCTGCTTTACTACATTCCATTTGATCTAGTGCCTGCATCCATACTTTAGATTGCACATTAGCTTTACATGCTTTCAAACGTGATTTAATTGGCTCAATTTGCAGCCCATAGGTAGCTGCATCAATTGTTGCATAGGCATTATTTATAGCTAAATCTTCTAATCTTTTCTTCATTCCACCATTGCCAAAATTTGGCTCCAGTGGAAGACCAGTTTCAGTCGGATGAATTTTTCTGTCTTTCCAAAAGATGAGCTTCTGTGCTTCAGCCTCACGGAAGGCAGAACACTCCTTCTTGTCATGTTGTTGGCTGTCACACAAAATAATGCGCCTCTTAAAGCCTTCTCTCATGGGTCTTTGAGTTGATGCTCGTCCTTGCTCTTCAACTTTGACATCTAGCTTCTCTACTTTGGAACTAATTTCTGTAAGATTCAGATGAAGGTCATGAATGCTTTTAATGAGTTCATCCATTACATTATTTTTAGAAGGAACAGAAGAAGAAAGAGTTGGTTGATCAGTCAAAGGAATAGGGGATTTTGAAGGTGGAATAAGCTCCATCAATGGAGTTGTTGAAGTTGAAGTAGAGCCCAATCTTAGTCGCATCTACTCTCTTGGAGCAATCATGTTAACTGCATCAGTAACATCTGTCCATGCAGTCTTGACTCCTAATTTGGAGGTAGCATCTTTTAGGCGATCAGCAAGCTTCTCTTGTAGAATGGGATCTGCAACCTTAAGGAATAATTCAATCTTTTGACCTTCCATACTTTGTTGGTCTTCAGCATCAAGTTGTCCAACTTTACTTTCAAACTCATGGTATAGAGCTGTTGCAGCTAAACCTTTGTTGGGTTTTTCAACTCATTTAGTGAAACTTTTCTTTGTCATGAGGCCAAAGTCTTCTAAGAGAAATTCTTCATGTAGGGCTTTTTTGGATGCAGTCCAATCTGCATCTTGTTGAAAAAGACCATGGATTCTTTCTTGAAGACCATGCTTGGCTAGTCTAGCAAAACATTGGCTCCATGCATATTGTGGTACACCAAAGAAGAGCATTTTTTCAACATATAAGTGAATAAAAAACAGAGACATTTTGACCATTAAATTATTTTAATTTATGCCCAACTTCCTCTAGGGCCTTGATAGTTGTGGAATCAATCTTCTCTTCGTCTTGCCTTTGTTGTTGTTGTTGTAACATTTGGATTTGTTGTTGCTGAGTTTGCTGCAATATGTGCACCAATTGTTGTAGAGTATCTCCTGAAAAATCCCCCATATTGGAGTTCTCTTACACTGACCTTCACGTCGGGTTCACTAATGTCGAAGCGCGTAGGGTTGAAAGTCACCACAGGGGCTTGGCAAGAGAAGAATGTATGGGGGTTCAAGAGCTTTGACTTCGAAGATGATAGAGATAAGAGAAGGGTTGAAGGTTTCAAGCCATGTTCTTGAAGATAAGAGACATCAGGGTGTAGGCAGATTCAAGGATTGGAGCAGATGGAAGAGAAGGGGTTCGAAGAGATTGAAGATGTAGAAGAATACTCCCAAAAAGAAATAGAAAATATAGAAGAATACTAACATAGATGAAGCCTGTCAGTTTATTTCAGTATTATGAGAAAATATAACTCTAATAGACAAAACGTGTACAAAATAATACCTTCCTCAATGCTGCCCAAATCACCAATCTGATGCTTCCAATGGCTCCGAACGGGGGGTTAAATACCAAGACACTTGGCCAGAATCCTGCGAGATCACTTCTTCTTCATCTCCCACTTTCGGAGTGCCGTTCACTGCTTGAAAATTCATGTGTTTTGACAACAATTGTATACTCAATTTATAAATGATTATAAAACATTGTTTAGCATATGTGGCTGAAAGGGTGGTAAGGATACATGTCCTGCCACCCCAAAAAGTTTCTTCTTTGCAACCATCGCTATTAGCATCATAAACAAACCTCTACTATGCATCACTATGTGCATCTCTATATGCATCACAAATATTGCTATTTGTGTTGCTATTCATGTTGCTACATGTGTCACTATGATACAAATAGCAATGATGCAAATAGTAATACACATAGCAACAATTCTGTATAGATCTGTATACTAATGGTTTTAGCGACAATGGGGGCAATTTTTTGGATGAATAATTCTCTTGCTTTAAACATCTCTATATGGTCAGTATCTTATATTTTTCCCACCCAAACTTAGTTGCATATATTCTAAACTTGGGGTTGCCTTTTGATAGGATGTATGGGATTTTACTGGGAAAAATTTTCAGCCAATAGATTTGATTGTAGGTAAGCATGGTCTCATAGAGAAGGAAAAGGATTGGCTTATATTACTATTTATGAAGATCAAGAATCCTTGGCAAACTTTTAACTTGCTAAAGGATGATTGCCTTTTTAAATGTTGGGTGAAATACCAAGACAAAGCAATTATTGCATTAAAGCAAAGGGAATATTTTCAATTAATAGCCAATGGGAGATGCTTCCTAAAGGGAAAAGATAGGTGGAGGAGAGATGAACATAGGGCAAGTATATTTACATGGAAGCATAGACTGAAGAAGGCCAAGAGTGCTACACATCTTGCAATGAATATGGTACTATGGGAAGTTATTTCTAGGAATTTACCCATTTGTGATAGGATCAAGAAGCTTGGAATATATTTTCCTTTATGTTCTCTATGTAAGAGGAAGTAAGAAAATGTTAAGCTTCTTTTTTTGGAAATGCATGGATTCGACTATTATGTTGGAGGATGAGATAAGATATAAAGAAGATTCAATTGCATGCATGCATTACTTAGAAACAAGCAATCTTGGGTGATTGGGGCAACTTGATTAAGGTCTTCCAAAAAGTATAGGTAGTCTTGAGGGCTTTGGTTTTGCATGTTGATTCATAATCTAAAGAACTAGCTGATGCATAATCAAATTGTTTTTCAGTCCGGAAGTCCTAGAGATAGAGCTACTAGCATTTTCGTTGATGCTTCATTTTAGTGAAGAAAGTAGCTAGGAAAGATGAGGCTTTATGTGCCTAGTATGGATTGTTAACAATGCTTGCTTGAGGCTTCTAGCCTAGTATACCAATTTCTGGTGATGTAAATCTAACTTTTTAGTATCGGGTACACATTACAATTAAAGTGTGTTTTTTGTGATATTACATAGATCAAACGGTATAGGATTCTCTCAAATGCACTTTGATATTCAAACTTCAAGTTTTAACATATGCAAAAATCTCTAGTAACACAATCTATCACTATGTAGTTGAGGCTTAGAAAAAAATTTGGAAGTTTTAATGTAATAACATATGTGTCTATCATGATGATGGAGATGACCACTATTAACTATACTTGCCTTATAAGTGAAGCCCATTCATAGCATGTTTGACCATGCAACCTTATCATTCCACTTGGCTAGGGTATGCTTGGACAATGGTAGAGGGAACTTAGCAAGTAAGTAGTAAAGATGCTGGCCCCAAGAAGGTAGATGGGTTTTTCCTTCGTATGCCCTTCTATACATGTGAGTTAAAATATATTGATGCATTTTGCATATTTCTAAGCTGAAATATGGATCTCTCTTTGTCTCTCTCTCTCTCTCTATCTGTCTGTCGGTCTCTCTCTCTCTCTCTCTCTCTCTCTCTCTCTCTCTCTCTCTCTCTCTCTCTCTCTCTCTCTCTCTCTCTCTCTCTCTCTCTCTCTCTCTCTCTCTCTCTCTCTCTCTACTATAAAGTTGGAATCTACAAGGTGCTATTGGCTACAAGTCTCCTAGAGAAAGACTATTAGGAAAACTAGCCCTCCCTCACAACTCTCTCTCTCTCTCTCTATCTCTCTCCTTACACTGAAATCTAGATATAGAGGGGTTGTATTGGTTATGGGCTCCTTTCTGTTTGGATCATACCATCCAATGATGTTTAAGCCATCTCTTCTTTAGTATGGGCTCTTCTTTTTATTTCCATTGATCCTAACATTTATAATCTAGACATGACCTTTTATGATGTTGCAAAGTCTAAAAAGGAGGCTATAGATTGCATAGCTTATAAAGATACAAAGTTTTATTATGAACCCATTTTTGCATTGTGACTTCAAGTTTTCAAACCCATAAAAGAGTGTGTATTGCACCATAGTAGCATCTAGATAATGCAAGGCATATTTCATAGTTTGTAGTGCTTTATTTTTTGGAGTGGTTCTTTTTGCATCATCTCCACTACATGAGCTTCATAATGAGGTGCAAGTTAAGTAAATCTACTTTGAAGGGAACTACTCAACCAACCAAACATTCATCATTATATGATGAGCATGGTAACGATTTGTTTTCTTGTGAGCAAAAGGAAGTAACCATGTGATCAATTCCCTTTTCTCACAACAACGTGACATAGGCAAGGTGTAGTCTCATGAGCTTCATATTGAAAACAATCACATGAAACGCGGCATCGTGATGTTATGAGGACAAAGTGTGAAAAAGTATGGAATGCATCATCATCTGACTTCTCTATTGATCTAGAGAGTCAATGTAATCTGAGCCATTAGTACTAGTGTGAGTTGCATGGATTATCCAAAAATACTAGATTTTTGGATAATTTTAGTCTATTTTTGATATTATTTATTTTAAAAATCTAAAAAAGTTAGAAAAAGCTTCTAGATTAGGATGGCATGCAAAAAAGCTAGTTGCTTTTTTAGCCAATTAGGAAATTTTTCATAAAAAGGATAGATCGACGAAATCGCGCACGTCACAATCGTTGTAAACAGGCTCAAAACTACAGATTGAACTGAAAGGAAAAGAAGGAGTGATTTGGGAGATTCATGAGCAAGTGTCCTGTAGTTTTACCCCTCTTTCGGAGCCAATAGAGGCATCAAATTTGGGTTTTGGATAGTAGAGAAAGAGCTAATTTTGTGATACATTTTTTTGGTCTACGAAGGAGCTCCAGGAGAACTAATGCCTGGAGATTGCTTCTGAGTAGTGCGAAGATTCTAGGTTCTTTCAATACATGTTGATTCAATTCATTGTAAATTTTTTTTGTTGTGTTTACCACGGGTATTCTCTATCTTCTCTTCCATCTCCTATCTCTACTTCTACTTCTAATCCCTGGTGGATTCGACCTTTCGACAAAAACCCCTTCGACATTGGTGAGCCCGACGTGAAAGGTCCTCACAGAAGAAGGAAAGATAATATGGGAGAACCTTCGAATACAATCTCCAATGATGTTTTGCAACAGTTGGTGAAAAATATGAATATGCTTATGAATGTACAACAACAACAACAGCAGGTGATGCAAGATTCAGCTCAAACAGAAAGTGTTGTGATGAATGCTTTGCAAGCAGTTGAGCATGAGGTGAAGTTATTCAATGGTAGGAATGTATCTGCATATGTGCATACCTATGATCAGAAGATGGAATTCTTTGGAGTGGCTCAATCTGCATGGAGCCGGCATTTTGTACGTGTTACTGTTCATGAACTAAAAGCACGGATTACTAAATTATACTTACAGGATGCTGACTAGGTAGCCTTCAAGAAGACACTAAGGGAATAATTTTACATTGAGGACACCAATTTGATTATACGCAAGACCTTTTAGGAGTGGGTTATACAACCCAATAAGGGTCTTGTGGCTATAGAATTGTTAAGAGAATTTGAAAGACGATTTGAGCACTTGGATCTTGCAAAACAGCAAGCTCTTGCAAGTCAGAAAATTGAATGGGAGGAGAAAAAAAGAAGAGAGAAACGATGGAGGGAGGCAATCGAGTATGCACCAAAATTAAAATTGAATATTAGTTTTCACTTTAATGAGGAGAGGTAAGATCTTCATTATGACAACCTTTGCCAACTTTATGGCGACCTAGATTTCTAGGTTTGATGTGACCACGAGAATATCACGACAATGACTTATTAACAAATTTTGATATTTTAACTTACCAAAATATAAAAATTTTAAAAATTCTATAAAATGATTTTATTTATTAAATTGTTTTCTCTCTCTAAGATCTCTTACATGGCATTTTCAAGACCTCAAAACTCCCCTAATGAGAGGTGAGGTTGGAGATAGATGATCCACATCCATATCATTGCAGCAAGTGGAAACTATTGAACTGGTCTAGGAGTTCTGCTACCCAAGGGTGGATTGATGATGGTAAGATCTTGCTACTTGACACTCATGTTGACATTAATCAAGGTGAATTGCTTTGGATATGCTGCATTTGGATGAGCCCCAGAGGATGGATGACCCTGTTGTGCCATGTCTATAGGGAAATCATGCTTTACAGAGAATGGAAGGCCCTAGTTTATTGCACTCTAAAGATGCTGGCATTCTCCTCCCCCAAGGCCTTGGTATATTGCACCTTCAAGGGGATCCCACTTTAAGGACGATTGATGGTGCTACTATGCTTCATCCTGAGGATGAAAACAATTTGCAAAGAAGAGAAGGCCCTGATGTGCTTCACCTTACAAAATGGAAATGCACTTAGGAGGATAGATGGTCATGGAATATTACGACTTGCTAGTGACAAGATTCTTAGGAGAGTGGAAGGACCTGAAATATTACCTTCTCATGGTGATAGTATGCTGAGAAGAATTGAAGGTGTTGGTGGAATGTTGCGTGTTGAAAATGGTATTGTAGCAAGGAGAATGGAAGGTGTTGGTATGATCCATCCTGAAGGTGATGGCATTCTTAGGAGAATGGACAGACTTGCCATTCTTAGAAGAGTATAAGGCCCTAGTTTTAATGCAGATCCTGGCAATGATTTTAGCCAAATGGAAGGGCATGGTATGCAAAGGTCATATGGCAACAATTTTGGTCGGTGGATGCTTGAACATGGCATCAATGTTGCAAAAATGGTGTAGCAAGAGGACTTGCCATGGTTGTCACGCACAGTGATTTTGAAGACCGATCTAGTTACTATGATGCGTTACTTGCAGCTGAATCAAGAGCTACAAAGGGAAAGAAAGGAGTACACTCAGCTAGAGAACCTCTAGTAATGCATACCAATGATTTAACTCTACGAACTTCTAGGCCAAGGGATCATAATGCAAACAAGAAAGCTCAAGTTGTGATACAGAAAGCCAAGCATCTTTTACCCTTCCTTTAGAGAGCAAAGAGGTTTTCTATTGTAATGGAATATGTGCTTAGTGGACACCGCTTCAAACTGTTTGTACCAAAAGAAACTTGTGCCATTGCATTCTCTTTGTCTGGGGTAAGATGCCTGGGCCATGGGAACCATATGTAGATGATGTAATAGCTTTTATGAGGCACAAAATACTACAAAGGGATGTAGAGATTTAGGTAGAGATAGTTGATAGAATGGGCAGATTTGTGGGCACCTTATGGGAGTCCAAAACAAATGTGGCTATCTCTTTTCTAGAGGTTGGGTTAGCAAAGCTTCATCCTCTATTTTCAGCTGACAATACTATAGAAGGTCACTTATTGGTTCAGGCCGAGCAAAGTGCTAAGAAACAATTGATAAAGGTATGGGGAAACTATGTTGAAGGACAACAAGAAGCAGATACTGCTATTTTGTCTGATGCTAATAAATATAAGCAAGAAGTTCTAAAGGTATGTGTGATAGAAGTACTTGGAGGTGGTAAGTTTTATGCTCAGTTAGCAAGTGATGCACATGTCTCGAGTATCCAAATGCAGTTAGAAGCCTTAAGAGTGAATGAAAACTCACTTGCATTGGTGAATTTCCAACCGAAACAGGGTGATGTTATTATGGCACAATTTTTAGTGGATGGTTCTTGGAATCGGGTGATGGTTGTAAATTTTCCCCAATAGTTAGGAAAGTACTATGAAGTCTTTTACATAGATTATGGGAACCATGAACTGGTTTCATTTTCCAAATTAAGGCCTTTAGATCCATCTATCTCTGGCACCTAGGGCTTGCTTTACTGTTTAGCCTTGCTTATATCAAAGTGCTTGAGCTGGAAGAAGACCATGGACAAGAGGCATCTAAATATCTCAGTTCAACTACTGGACATAGGAGTTTCATGGCTACTATAGTTGGTAAAGACACTTCTGGTGGAAAAGTAAAAGGCCAAGGGACAAGCACTAAGTTTATTGTAACTCTTTATGAGGCAGAGCCATCCAAGTCTGTGAATGCTACAATGCTTGAGGTTGGATTTTCTTAGACGGCTAAACAAACGGTTTCTTATTCTCATTAAAATGAAATAAAAAAACATGTATGATATTATTGTGATAGTTATGATATGAGGCTTCAATATTGCTAGATACAAAGGAGAGTAAAGTATGGCTAAAAATAGAAGGAATTGACCTGAAACTTTTCATTCTATTCGTGGCTAATCTAATCATTGCCATTACAAGCCATACAATATAAAAATGCTTGAAATAACGAATGAAAACCATATTTTTGAGGCTAAACAAACTTATGATACTGTACAGGACCATTTCTAATAATCATTAGGCTCTGGTCTTTTTAATGAGAGTAAGAGAGTTTATTGACAGAGAGGAGGAACAAGTGGGACAATGATAAAAGAAAGATTAGTGACCAAGAATGTAGAGCCTTGCTCCACACTTCACGGTGGCTTGATGCAAGTGATGCAAAAAGACATAAGAAATTGATGGATAAAATGCACCATAAAGAGACAATGGTATCTACCAAAACAAATTAGTTGTGGCTCCTAGTTCCAATTCTTTCTCTCACTCTTGGCATCCCCGAATGAATGCATTGACTACTACTCTGGAGACAAGAATCTCTCCGAGCTGCAAGCCACAATAAACTAATTGAGAAACACAATCAATTCATGTCTAAGATGGACCGAGTGGTTTCAATCCTCTCCGTCACCAACATGCAAGCCAAGGTAATCAATGAAAACTTGTAGCCCTTACGACTCAAGGTGCTCAAATGGCTACAATTAAAAGGACAGATCAACATGATTTTGAGCAACAACATGGACATTCTCATGGAAATAATGAGTACCCTGACCATAGGCATGGTTTGGATGATGTGCAAATGCAGCATCATGTGCCTACTTATGGTTAGCATGTATATGATGATTGTGCATATTTTGATTAGCAACATGCATCTGATGACTATGTATGTTCTTATGAACTACATTTTGGTCACATACATGAACAACCATCTAGAAAACCTTATGTACATGGGAATCATGAAAATGTATATGAGTATCTACATGAAGAGCAACAGAGTGCTCGATATCATCAGTCACTTGATCATTACTATGAGTAGCATGTGCATCCATTTGAGCAACATGATGCTTCTCACGAACAATACCATGATGAGAGCATCTCATTGCAGCTTCATGAGCAGGTGTCCCATCATCCTAAGGCCCTTAACTTTGAACACCTAGTAGTAGCCACGAATGTGGGGCTCACGAACATGCAATGCCTAGGGGTTTATGTAGTGAATGCAGTAGTGATTGCATCCTCATCTGCTCCAGTTCTACATGGCATAGTCGTTCCCAATGAGTTTATGGAAAATTCAATGCATGCTACCCTATGGTTCAGTGAGGATCTTGTGCCACCACCAGTGCTTGAAGATGACACCATAAATCACTTCTATGATACAACGGATGCCTTGGATCACAATTATCCTTTTGACCCTCGTGGTAGTACAGACACCCATGATTGTATGGATAACCCTTATGCTCTTGATGCTTATCATGTAGGTTATCGATTTGATCCCACGGAAGGAATGGGTTCACAAAAGCCCTACCTTGATCAACATTTCACTAGTGTAGCTCTCCCCCTACTTCAAGGACGCAATTTCGATAGAGGATTAGCTAACTTTGCCCTAGTATGCACTGCGGAAAACTTGCAGACATCACACTATTCTAGAACAATTTTTACCATGCATTAATGGCAATCAAGTGTCACCTATATGGGTTGAAAGTACGCTTCATGAGCTTCATTTTGACATGTCTCATGCCTCAATTGGGGATGCCCATAGGAATTTATGATCAGTTTCCTGCAGCCTTTCTTGTTTTGGATAGCATGATGACCACTATTTGTCAACCTCTAATTGTCACGAATTGGTGGCCAAAATCATACACTATCAACTTACACATGTTGTATGCATCATAACACATTTGTATGCCCCAATTCCACATGAAGTTGTACTTCCATATACTGATAATCTCCTTTGTAATGCTGAATAGAGTAGTACTTTGTGACCCCCTTCACTTGTGAGCCACATCAATAAGTCCTCTTTTTTGTTTTTGAGGGCAAAAACCTTCGGGGTCAAGATGGAATGTAAAAGAGTGGGGATAGACAGGTAGGACACGGGTGAGCATGGGAATACCCAGTTATACTGACAGGGTATATAAGTGTTGAGAAACCCAATTAGGGCATCAATTATCAATAATCAAGCCTCTTTTACCCTTCCTTCTAGCTTTCATGCCTCACCTTCTCTTTCTCTCTCCTTTGCTAGTCTTTTTCTCTCTCTTCTCTCATCTTCTTCTTTTTCTCTCCTCTTTTTAGTCTATCCCTTCTCTCTCTCTCTCTCTCTCTCTCTCTCTCTCTCTCTCTCTCTCTCTCTCTCTCTCTCTCTCTCTCTCTCTCTCTCTCTCTCTCTCTCTCTCCCCCTAGGTCTCCTTCATTACATGTACCACCACATGCAATAATGGTTGAGACACCATCTAGTCCACCTCAATTGTTTGAGAAGATTAGAAAAATTAAGATATTCAATTGACAAATTGACATATAATGGCTTTATGTAGATGCATTATGCTTGCATGGTATCTATCTTATGTGCAGTATGTAGAGCCTTTCTTTAAAAAAGCAGTTGAAAGGAAAGATTGTAAGAGTGCAACGGATTAGGAAATGGATGCTTTGACTATTTAAAAAACTTGGGATCTATTTGAGTTTCCTTATGGCATGAAATCAATTGGCTACCAGTGGGTTTATAAGGTCAAGTGAAAGTCTGATGGCTTATTGGAAAGATACAAAGAGACATTGGTTGCAAAGGGTTATTTATAGACATATGGATTGGACTATGAGATAGCATTTAGTCCAATTGCAAAGATGGCTATAGTGAGATCGATGATTGCCTTGGCTTTGATTTATGGCTCAAGAATGCTTTCTTGAATGGTACATTGTAAGAGGAAGTGTACATGGAATAGTGAGAGGGATATATTCATCCTAAGTATCGAGATAACATTATGTATGCAATCTAAGCAAGGCATTGTATGGGTTAAAGCAAGCACCTAGAGCTTGGTTTGAGAGGATCAACAGGTTTTTATGTAGCGTGGGATTTTAGCAAAGCATGGCTCATTGTTCACTCTATGTTAGACACACAAATGATGGAATGGTAGTTGTAGTCATCTATGTTGATGATCTTACCATAACAGGTACTCTTGAAAGAGATCTTGATGAAGTAAAGCGTGGTTTGCATAAGCAATTTGACATCAAAGACATTAGATTGTTGAGGTACTTTGTAGGCATTGAAGTGAGGTAGACACACACTCTAGGTAGAGCACAAGTGGCTAGAAAATACAATCAATCTCTTGAAGGCCATCAATATCATTAGCCCACAATTATCATGATATCTCAAGCATAAGTGCCAATCACTAGTCCTTCCACCTTCAAGACAATCTACTAAACATGAAGTTATTCAGCATTACCATTCTAAGCTTACCTCTCAATTCCTCTACATCAACACACTATCCCTCCCTACCAAGATTCTTCATCAAATTATCTAACATCTCTCACCCATAGTAGCAACATCATCCATTTGGCATAACTACCATAGGACTAGCACTCATCTAGGAGGGGGGATAATATTAATTGCAAAGAGAAACAGACCTAAAACCTCAAAAAATTAGAGAAAAATAGTTTTGTAGAATATTATTTTATTAAGAGTCCAGATCCTACCCATGCAAATTGTAGTAATCAACTGGCATTTTGAAATTATAACTAGTATTACTCCACGTTTTTAATCAAGACTAATGCCTAAAGCATAAAATAAGAGTCATGATCAGTCAATAGGATTGAAAAAAGAGTCAAGATGCCCAATGGACAAGGGAAAACTCTAGTCCAAAATCTCATGGATAAATAGAGTGAGAACTAATGGAAAATGCTATCGATGTGTATGCGAACTCTACTTTCTTGATTTCTTGTAGCATGTTGCCTTAAGAGTAAGAGTGAAGGAGAGGGAGTTGAGAGCTTTAAAGAGAGTGAGGGACATGGAGTATAAAGCTTGTTGCATGCTATCTTCTCTTCTCAAAAAGCACATAGATGTTGAAAGAATTTCTTAGGCACATAATGAAGAGAGGAAATTGCTTATTAGCACATTCAACTCCCAACACAAAGATCAAACTAAAAGATCCAAGAATCTTGGCATGGCTTCTAAAACTACCAAGTTGCAATGCATTACTATATGAATGAGGATTCCAAAAGTATAAGAAATTCCAACACTTGACAAGTCATGCTTATATTGACTCATACCTTTGGTTGAATTCAAGCCCAAATCAGAACCCTTTCAAAAATGACATCAGAGTAAGCTTGTAATGAGAATAGGGATGTCATTGAGTGACTTATAGAACTCAATGCTAGGCTAAGGTTATTTGCATATGTCTATGTCCACATTAACATGCGGACATTACTAAGGAACATGAGAAATACCTTGTATGGTTACTAATATGAGGAAATACAAAATACATTAGTGAATATTATAGTGAGCTCTTACATAATCTCATTAGGCACATCTTGGATGAAGAAGCAGAAGAATATCACTTAATCTCCACATTCCATAATGTGCCTTTCCAATCAACCATACTAGAGATATAAGAAGTGAATCAAAGGCAAAGGGATGAAGCCAATTGGAGAAAGGTTGGTATAATAATCAATCTTCAATGGCTTCATTTAGAAGTCACATAGTGACCACTTTAGAGGGGAGACACAAGCCATGTGTCAGTCTCAAAGGGATTTGACATGTGTAGCTACCAACTCCCTTTGCATACTTGTGATTGTGAAAGATATGGAGTTAGCTCAACTAATCCAATAATATCACCTACTAGATCAAATGAAAGGACAATGGGCATGCTAATCAAGAATTGCTAACTGCTCCAAACCTTACTAGCCAATGATTCATAAAGGGACCTCCTTTGTAGAACTTCAAACCATGAACTTCATAATACTCAAAATAGCTAAGTTCTCCTTCAACTTTCGTGTCCCTCAACAATATGACAATACTTTTAATCTTTTACTCATCAAAATTTCCCTTGCATTGATATCAAATTTTTGGCAAGAAGAAGCCATTAAGCTATCTTTTAAGTATCTAATAACCTATGTACACACATGTATTCACACACTTATTGCACCATAACTTATACACACTATCATGTGGTTCTATGTCAAGTACTTGAAACTTATGAGAAGTCGAATAGTCATTTGTTTGGAAATTTGAAGCAATCTATACCTCAATGTGAATGGAAAGTTTCATGAACTTATTCTTGGATATGTCTCTCTCTTAGACTATAGTGGAGTGATATGAATAGGGTGATCAAGCTCTCTATTATTGTTCATGAACGGAATACTCTAATCTACCTTGAATCTAAAGGAGATTATTGCACTTGGCTATCCCAAATAGGGATTTTCTATGGCCTATTTTGGGGTATTCCTATTCTAGTATGTAGTAGATTAAAACATAGATTTTTAGACTAAAAGATGGGTCTTTGAAAGCTTTAAAATAGGAAATTATTGATCAATGTGGATTGCTTTGATACAAACTACTCTAATGTAAGTTTGAGTTTATTTTTTAGCCTTATACTTAATTGTCTAGTGCTTGATCTCATGCTCTAACATTCCCCATCTATGTTGGAAGCTAAATCATCCTATCTCCAATGAAGAGTGCTATGGGACTAGCACTCGATATAGGAGTGGAGAAATTTTAATCACAAAACGGAAAAGCATTAGTAAGAACTAAGAACCTTCCATTGATAGATTCCACCCATAAATCAAAGACACAAAACAAAATTTAATGAAATTTTTCATTTAATAAAAAAAGGTGTATATGATCTTGAGCCTAAAATGATAGCACTAGTTTATCCATTACTACTAGTAAAAATCCAATATGACCAACAAATATAGCGGGTCCTTGTATTGTGGATAGAAAATTATCATGGGTCGTAGATTATATACTTTTCCTTAACTTTATCGTATGTACCAAGTAGATTTCTTATGGTTAAGTTAGATAGCACCATTTTTGGCAATATGTTGATATAGCCATCATAGGGAGAGGCATAAGTACAATGGATAAACTTGTGTGTAAAAAGTAACACTCCACCATATAGAAAGATCAAATCCTAACTGTACCTTGGTCTTATATCTAGACCTAATGCTTGATTTTTCTCTTAAAAGAACATTCTTCAGGAGTCGCAAGGTGCTATATTTGAAAGTAGCTTTCTAGTAGTAACAAGGATCTTTTATGTAAAGGTAAAATACAATTTATTGCCTACATTTTTACTAAATTTTTATGTATTCATTCTCAAGAGTTCAATAGCTCATTCTACCTCATGCCAATTTGAAACTCTTGAGTTGTATTCTAATTAATCATTGTTCTCATTATATCTAGCTAGTTGAGATTAGTTATCCAATTTTAGTAATGTATATATTATACAATATTTGATTAATTTGTACATGCCTTATAATATTGACCAAGTGTTCATGAAAATTTAGCTTCCTTAGCATTCCAAAAGAGAAATTTTATGTCCTCAAGAGTCTCATGTTGCTAAGTTAGTCTAGTTTCTACCACTTCACTAACACTAGTCTTGTAGCAAAAAAGCCACTTTTGTGACAATTCGGACCCTTAAATACAAAAACTCCATTTTTCATCAACATCAAAGAATAAGAAGAAATTACTTTGGGAAAATGCAAGTAACACAAGTTAGTAGTAGAAAAAAAATAGAAAGAGTCAAAAAAGCTAGGAAGTGTATATTTGTATATCCATCTTTAAGACCATTTTTTAATAAAATCGAAAACTTTTAGCGTTTTTGATCAAAAACATCTCAAAAATTTTAAAATCATGCTAGAACTTTCATGCAAAATACTTTGATATATATAATATTATTCCCATTAAGAGTTTTGTAACTAGATAAAAATTATCCACTTTTTTAAGAGCTCCAAATAGCATTGTTGAGTGTTGTTTGGATCAATTTTCATGCACTTTTGAAAACATAATTTTTGTAGAAAACAAATTTCCACTTGAAACTTGTTCCAAATATTTTACTCTGCGATCTTACAATGTTAGGAAAGTTCCATCTAATTTTGGTATCATATGCATAACTTATTTCAAATATACTAAAATATAACCTAACCCACAAAAGTGGCTTGCAGCAAGTTTTGTGGCAAATTACATGACTAGTGCTAATTGAGTTTCTCTCACTATTCCAAAAGGCATTTAAACATCACATCCTTAAATATCATAATGTCAAGTATCTCATGCTATTAAGTCTCTAACACTTGCACTAACCTAGTCTACTCTCATATTGGTATATTTATCCTTGTGATTAAATCGCCTTGTTAGGAGAATATTTTTAATAAAATTTTAAAATAACATTTTGTATAGTTTATGAAAAAAAAATTCTAAGCATATAGAGTTTTACTTATAAAACTCCTAGGTATGACATGAGTTTTTAATCTTATAAGATGCGTATTTTGGTAACTATTAGTGTAAGGGGGATATTTAGTTTGTTGAAATGTGACTTTGTGTGTGTTTGTGGCTTCGAAGTCAATAAATAAGCATGTAGTCTCCATATCAAATGAATGGTCAAGAGAGAGAGCGGTGCTTGAAGACATCTAAGTCAAAGAAGAAGCACATAGACTACTAATAAAATGAGTGTTTGATAGAGTGCTACTTTAAACATTAATAATTGACGAAATTGCTACGTTCGAAAGTTATCATCAAACTTCCATCATCGATCCACTAATTTGAGCTTGTGGAAGGTTGCGATGTCTTGCTACAACTCCTTTACAAACCATGCCCCTGCTCCATTGCATGGATTGTAGCTACCAAAGTCCAACCCCAAGTACTAAGAAGCCACCCTAGAGAAGACAAGATGAATAAGGTTGTAACAAAGTGCATTTACATGTTTGCTACTAGTAGTGACTTCATCATTGACAAGGTAAACCAGATAGTTCACTATATGTATACACTCTATATCACGTGTGTTCAAGGCCTATTTATAAATATCCTTGTTTGTGATTTTTTCCTTGATAAAACATAACCCTTTTCTATTCAATCTATAAGTAACTCCTTTATATGGGACCCTTTTGTATGTAAAAAATGTATTTTAAGAATCCCTTATATTGAACCCATGTGATATATATATATATATATATATATATGATTAACGTCCTCGGGCAAGGTAACAACATAGATCTCCACCCAAATTAAAATAGCTTCACTCAATGCCTCTCACATCATCATGATGACAAATCCACCTATCTAGCTCATCTTTTCAGATGCCACTACCTACCATGTAATGATGTCAACAAGCCTCGGTACAAGATATCTGCCCATCTACTCAAGGATCAATAATAATGCACTTTCATCCCAAAGGAAAAAATAAAATATAGTAAGCTTCCCTATCTTGTTGATAGAAAATGGTTTCCTTAAGCTTCTCATATGTACAATACTAAGTTTTCTTATAATACAAATCATGTGGGTAGGCTATCATATGTCTCAATTTAAAAACAAGCCTCAAGTGAACCATTGACATTCATGCAATTTAAGATCTAATCATGCATTATACACATGAAGATATGCAAGAGAGGAAACTAATTAGGTTGAAAAGTATATGGGGAGTAATTAGTAATGCAATCTCACACGTCATTAAGAACTAGAAAATTAATCTAGTAAAAATGTAACTTCCAAATCAAATCAAGATTTGATGCATCAACTTACATTCCATTGTCACATATTAAATTGACCTCCCCCCACCCAATAAAAGAAAACTCATTAGTCATTCATAGTAGAAGTTCACATTTAACAGCTAATTCTATCATATTCGTACATCAATCATGCGTTTGTTTTTTAACCTTATATGCATGAGATAAGAGATTCTATGGGAAATTATACAAATGTGACACTTGAAAAGGTTGATTTAATGATGCCCTCATCTAGTGCACCTAGAAATAGTGCAAGTTTCTCTATGAAGTCTTCAACGAATATCTAGCTTATTTCACAATCAGAAGTGTAGAATGATTTGTCTTCTTTACCCATGCATGCAACCTTGTTCTTATGGCTTACTATCAACATCCAACTCAAGAAGATTTTGAATTTTGGAATCTTACAAGCTTAGATCTAGAAAATAGAGCCTCAAGAGGGAACCGAGTATTATAAAAGCCACAATTGGCAAGTCTCAATCCAAAAAGCAAGCCTCAATCTAAATTGAAAGCCTCAAGTATAAGCATGAAGATCTCATTGTTTATCCTTCAAGTTGGAAATCTATCTTCAAAACTTTTCCTTGATTCTATTTCGTGTCATTGTAGTTTTCTTTTCATGCCTCCTCATAATTGAAAATGGAAAATAAGATTGCCACAATAATCGCAAGTTTCCAAGGCACCATCACCTTCTACCTTTTGAACTACATGGAATACTTAGTGTGTGATTTACAATAGCACATGTGAACCCAAAGAAGTCCATAGTGTAGCTTACCATATTTAGTTATATTTTTGTCCTAGTAAGACCATCAAACCTGGTGAACCTCATAGTAGAGAGCTAAGAATAATTGCAATCTCTTGAGCACGAGTTGCAATGTTAAAATCTAAGATCACTACTTTATGAAGAGAGTTGGTAACTGAAGTTTCATGATATCTAAACAAGGGGTGGCCGCGGTTTGAGGTAAGTTATTGCGGCGACGTTTGTCCTGTGTGCGTGCGTGGGCATGACCAGGGCTGCACGCATTGTCCACACAAGGATTAGTACTTACTGCTAACAGAGTAGTTTTTTTTTTGCGCGAGAGAGAGAGAGAGGGAACCTGTATTGGCTAGTTCCATCCCCCACCGTGGCCTCCTCCTTCTGCCTCCGTGCTGACGTCCTGCTGCCGGTGGCCAGCTCCACCCCCGCCACCCAAGCCCCCTGAGCCACCCACCTGGCCTCCGATGTGGTGGTGGCCAAAGTCGACGCCGCCGCCGAAGCCCCCACCTCCTCCAAACCCTCCCCCAAAGCCAAACCTCGGCTCTGTCTCTTGCGGCTTCACGTCCCTCACCTCATGCTTTTCCGCCTCTTCTGTATTAACTAACTCACGACCACCTGCCATAGCTAACCAGCTGCCGCCAGCTTCTGTCGCCACAACCAATACCACAAGCATGTAATAATACAATTGCGCCCGACTGGTCGCCATCCTTCCTATCCTATCCTAGCTTAATATTAGAAATAGCTGCGCGGATAATTGCGAGAGAGATGCAAACTATCTATAATCTGCCGTCTACGACAGGACAAAACGAACGGTTATATAGCAGCTGTAGAAGCTCCCCCTCCTCCTGTTGACCCAATGTCTCACGCAATTCTCAGCTAGTGGTGATCATGAGTGGCGCACTATTGCCACGATCGAGACCCCGCCTGCACGCACGCGCTTCTGCACACGGTCGCAGCTAGTTTTGACCGGGTCGCGGTAATTGCAGGTCGATTAGAAAGCAGCATCTAATCAGCGTTTTTTGACTTATCCCGGCTGCCTCCACAAAGTATGTGAGAATCTAATCAGTTGCATTAATTCCACAATGTGCAAATCGTAGGCCCACTAATTTGTGCGGCGCTATGAGAGAATCTAATGACTTGCTTTAATTCGACAATGTGCAAATCGTGAACCCACTAGTTTGTGGCTGCGGGCGGCCCTGACTCGAAAAAAGAGAAACTAGAGCAGTGGGCTACCCCATGATGTTAGCCAGAAGCAACGCAAACCGTTCGATGGAGGTGACCTTGGTTAAGATCGTTCCGTCACCTTCTAAAACACCGTTGAAACTCTGGTTAGATCGGTACAGTTTACATTACTAGGATTTTTCGCCCTACGTTAGAGCTGGCTAGAGTTTCATTAAAGACTTCTCAAAATTATATAAGAAAAATATATTTTCAAAATTACATACGTTTAGTTCCAATCTTGAGAAGACAAGGCATCAAATTTGACTTATTTTTTAAGTGTTCTCTACATGAAACAAGGACCGCCTACATGTGGCTAGACAAAATATATTTATGAAGCCTATGGAGTTACCATTACAAAGATATAGGAGAATAGCAACGGCTATTTTCGACGCATATTAGTAGCATCGCTATTTGTGACGTAGATAACGATGCAAACAGCGACACAAATAGCGATGGTATTCAGACGAAAAAAAGTGGGCCGAAACCCGAGCGCAGCATTTTATGCGTAAGAGCGAAAGAGGGAGTGAACCGCATCGTACGTTTGAGAGGGAGAGGGAGAGGGAGAGGGAGAGAAAGAGGGTGAATAAGAGCTTCTCACCACCGCCACCGTCGTTTGCGTAGAATAGGAGGAAGTGTACGAAGGGCAAAGAGGAGCCCTCGTCGCAAAAAGGAGCCATCGAATCCATCTCGGACCTTTGCAGTGAGTACATTGCTCCCTCTTCGTTTGTTTTTGTTTTTTCTCCTTTTCTTTTACTTGTTTTTGTTAAAAATGATGTGTCCTAAGAGAGAGAGGGAGAGAAAGAGAGAAAAAGAAAGAAGGAACCAAAAAGAGAGGAAGTAAATATAAACCATAATAAAGAGAGAGAGAGAGAGAGAGAGAGATGGAGACAGGAGAATGAATGGATAAAAAACAAAGAGAGGGTAAGATGTTGTTCCTTAATTTTTTTCTTTTCTTATTTGTAGTAGTAGTTCTTTAATTTCTTATTTTCTTGTTTGTAGTGTTAGTAGTAGTAGTGGTGGTGGTGGTACACTACAAGATATAGGTCTTATACCGACGTTTAAAGTGACGAAAATGCAAATAACAATATTTTTTCCCATCGTGACAAAAAGCATTGTTATTGGTGACGCCATAGAACAGTCGGTATCACCATCGCTATTAGCGTCCGTATTGGCGTCGAGACGCTGATACCGACACCAATACCGACGTTGATAGCGACGGTTTGCGACATAAATAACGACGCCAATAACGACGCAAGCAATAAAATTTACAACGCTAATAGCAACAGTAACAGGAAAAAAAAATTTGTGGCAGGGTAGCATTGTGTGCTTTATGAGAGCCATACAAAATAGTTTCTGCACTACTGTGTATAATGCGCTTGCAAACAAAAACAATGTATACTAAAATCATAAAATTGATACATGAAATAAATACATAATCGCATAATAAACGATTGGTACAATCATGACATGATATTGCAAATATATAGAAAATGTCTACATAGATCAGGTGACTCAAAAATAAAGGTGTGTGAGCTCTAGGGATCCAAGGGCGAGCTACATATCCTCGTCCCCCAAAAGCTCATCCTGCCGCAAAGGAGCATCGAATGGACTCTGCAGAAAAAGAAAAAACACATCAATCCACCATACAATAATGCATTCAAATATCTCATGGTAACTACGGACAAGAAAGATAAGTGACTTATAGGGCCACCGCGTTTATACAATCGGTCGATCAATGCACTGAGACCGTGCCTCTCTGCATATCGAGTCTCAAAGTCAGTCGGATCATGATTTGTAATGGAGTGCTGCAAAGAAAATAAAATACTAACTGTTAGAAACATGATTGTCAGTACAAAGAATACTTCAAAAAAATAAACAAGCAAAACAAAAGAAAAACTTACAAAGTCCTCCAAATATGTCCTGTCGCCGTCACTCCGAAGATGATGGACCACTCCAGCCTCGAGTCATGCCCTCACCGCCTCGCGTTGCTGACTCCAATGTTCTGGAGAATCTGTAGCCTCCACCCTCAGTCGGCGCCAACCGTCTGTATCTAACCACTCGGGCTTTGCAGCCCCTCTTGATTACCTTGCGTGCGTTAGATCATCTATGTGACATGTATGCACGCATGCAATCCATCGTCCAACCCATAGAGAATCTATCTACTGAAGCTCACACCAGAAACTCCTCGTGCAAGGATGCTACTATGTAGTCCTTGCTCCCCTCCGGTATGTTCTTCCAATGATCCAAGACATTGTGCCGAAAAACTTGTTGGCACAACTTTCTCATGCGAGCCATCACCCTCCTCTCCTCATCATTCATGATGATGGCTCCTGACCTACAATGGACTAGATATCCATAACCCCCCGGAGTCTGCCTAAGATGGGTCCTCTCCCATCTGCGTTCACGCTCCTGGGCATATCCAGGAGACCCCTATGCATCTGGTGTACGGACCGGGGTAATATCTCTCGGAGTGGCACCCACAGGGGTACCATCTGCTGATGGCTGAGCAAAAGCTAGAGTAACTGGAGTAGACATCCCCATAGGTGTGACAAATTCCTGAGTGGATGTAGCTCCAACTGAAGGATGAGACGGAGACACCGCATCCGTGTCTCCACAGCATCCACCTGAGGCTGATCCACGCTCCCTGGAAGGGCCATGAGAGCTAGGAGTCGCACATGTATCCCATGTCGACCACGGGCTCAGTGCATCTGTATCTCTGCACCATCCCCCTGATCTCGATGCACTCCCTCCCTCTGGCCCAAGTCGTGAGCGTCGAGCTCATCTACTCAAAGCCGAAGCATCCGATCATGCTGAAGAAAATTTAGCAGAGCGCCCTGACGAAGACCAAGACAGCTCCTAGTCTGCCATCTCTCTGAATCTTGAGATCTGGTCTAGAGACATGCGTGCGAAGATGTCCTGTAACTCCTCATCGCTCATCTCTCGACTCATCCTGAAAATGTCACCTGCACAGACAAAAAGTGATGTCAGAATAATCAATTTAAATCATACAAAGCATAGTAATATAAATCATTTTTAAAAAATCTCACTTAAAATGCATATCTTATGTACTCTTATAAGCGATTAGTCAACGAATTGAGTAAGTGGACGCTCCAAGTATGAAGTATCCTATGGTTCCATGTTAATCTCTTGACACAACTCCGCATACACTAGAAGGTCGATAGACATGTCACCACAAAAGAATGAGTCCACCTCATTCTCAAAGAATTCTTGGACTCCTATATTTCCATCATTGTTAGCTGATGCTGACTCTAAGCTTTCGACGGCCTCCACCCCTTGCAATATCGACCCCTCTATTTGCATATTATATTCATCTATGCTCGGAACATCGCTTTGATCATATACTCTCGCACTTCGGGGAGTTGAACGTATAACATATCACCATCGAGGTTATCGGGGGTTTGGATAGAAGATTACCTGTTCACAAACACGTACAAGAGAGTTCAAACCATTGTGACATAAACCATGTCATAATACAATTAGCAAGCAAATGAGTCCATGCATCTGTTTATAATGGACAGACAACACAAAGGTGTCGCGTAAATTCGTCCATTTTTTTTCAGAATCTATTTCGAGAAATCCAGATGGACCTTGTCGAACTGTTGCTCCAACTCCTCCAAGTACCAATTTGAACCACTCCACATCGAATAGTATCATGGAGAAGCTACGGTAATCCACCGTAACAATATTTTGCAAGTTCCCAAAATACTCCATGTCATCCACAACCGTGTTTGGATCCGTTGCTCGTCGCCTCTCTTGCTCTAACCTTGCCATGATACCACAGTCCATTATGGAGTGCATTTTGTCAATTCGCTCCATGCAAAAATGCCATCCGCGCGACCACGCTGCACTATATATTTTGTACTGTACATTGAAACACTCAAATTAGATATCGCATATAAAATCTAGATACGACAAATTCTAAACCCCTCATCACCTTTAGACTACATCCCCTAGAGAATTCCCACTCCTCCATTGAGACCTCTGTCCCTTTGTGAGACGCTGCAGTCAAAGCTCCATGCAACCATCGCGTTGACATAAACCGCGGCATCTCCTCCATGCCTTCAAGATATCGAATTATTCGATGATACATACTACGTCAAAATTCAGCTCGCACTTCCTCTCGATCTTGCTTAGCGATCTGGAACTTGGCGAGCCACGTCTCGGCCATTGAGGCATGGTGCAACATACAAAAGCAATTCACATTCTCTTCCATTGAGGCATCCATTCTTTTTTCTACCCCATTTCCAACCACCACATCTCTAGTCAGTCTATCATTGTCCTTTAGCGACCATAGCATTTCATTGTCTGGTTCCACCGTTGGTAGCCATTGTGAAATATGCACTAGTGCCTCAGACACCAACTAACCTTTGGCCATGCTACCTTCTGGCCGAGCTCGTTGTCGCACAAAGCCTTTTAGGGTTGTCATGAAGTTCTCCAAGAAGAACATCCATCGCGTATGGACAGGTCCAGCAATCTCCACTTCATCTACAAGATGCACAAGGTAGATTTGTATCGTGAGCATACTGGTGGGTAGGTATTTCTCAAAGAGAAACCATCTCCACTGCTCCCCACCTCGCGGATTCAATAGAGGACGTCTTAATCTCCTTCTCTAAGATCCATTGCACAAAAGTTGACAACCTATAAATGGCCCCGTGTATTTCTAGAGTAAGACATCCTGCGATCGCGATCAGTAGTATAAATTGCCACAAATGAGAAAGCATTATGAATAATGGATACATTCCAAATAGCAAAATGCCCATGCTAATTACAATCCATTCGTAGTACAAACTTGACTATCTTATGCCAGTTATGGGATTTTAGCCCTGATAATTGGTCGTCTTTACAAAATGCAGACCTGAGAGAACGCATCATACCCATCGAAGTGCAGATAGACTTGATTACTTGCTTCACAATGTACTATTCTTTAGTGGAAAAAACCTAAGAAGTGCGAGAAAGTTGCACGCGACCATCAGCACTCGACTGCGGCAAAAGCGCCTCCATCTTACCTACCTCCTTCAAATCCATTCGTGCCCCTATAGTGTCTCTCTTTCCTGTGATGTGGTCCCATAACAAGCTGCCCACATTCTTGAAAATATGCATGGGATCCAACAAAGTGGTTGACCTGTAAGTGGGTCCAATATGGCAACTCGTAAAAAATTGAGAACCGCCACATTCCATTTGGATGTGATTCCACGTGGACCATTTTCAGCTTGTACCAGCTTGTGGTGTTCATACGTGTTGGAGGTCATCCAAGGAAACCTTCCCTGAGTTCATGATCTTCTGGCAAGAAAGCAGCGTGTCCTTGATATACCATATTCTTCATGGTTCGTGACCTTCCGGAGTCTAACTGTGGTTCGCACAATGGACATGTATGATAACCTGAGGAAACCCATTCCTGTTCCAACACCACGACCTAGCGAATACTTGCTTGGACGAGATAAAATATAGATATTACCAGCGAGAATGGAGGCCTGCTCACCTAAGAACTCTCCGAATCCCGAAAAGTCATGCATCGTCTACATGAGAATGGCGAATATTGGCTGACCGCCGACCATCGTGCCTACTCATATCTTGCACGGTGACCCCCTCCTTCCACAAAATCTTAAGCTGTCGACTAATGGACGAAGATACACGTCCATATTTTTAACTTTGTAGCGGCCGGGGATGAGCAAGCTAAGGATGAGATGTCCTTTCTTCGTAGAAAGCCATGGAGGGATATTATAGTTGACAAGGACTATAAGCCACACACTGTAAGAAGTTGAGCGCAGACCGAATGGGTTCACGCCATCCATTGCAAGACCGAGCCAAAGTTCTTTGACTCTCGGACAAAGCTTGAGAAGGTAGAGTCAATGTGGCTCTATGCGCGTAAATCCACTGATATTCGTTGAACTCCATCCGTGGAAAAGTGTCTGAGAACTTTTTGAGGGATGGTTTGCCCTTGCAAGTCCTGTCGATTCCTGTGAGCACCACACTTTGGACATGTCTCCATAGTCTCATATTCTCCTTAAAACAGTATGCAATCATTGATACATGCATGGATGTTATTGTAGTCCATCCCAAGCTTCCGTAAAACATGTCATGTATCATCACGAGACTCAGGCATGGTATTTGCAGATGGTAATATATGATATTTTAATAACCTGAAAAAAATCATAAAACACCTTGAAAAAGCACAAATGTTTGTAATAATAGTGCCGAAAAAAAATTCAATGAAGCATATATACAAGGTACTTGAACAACTCAGTCACACTTGTATCGCTCCACCCGTATTTTACATGCACACTTAAGAGTGCAAGCAGTGTCTTCAGCCAAGATACTCGGCACCCATTATATAATGTATAATGGTATGGATGCTTCCTCTCTAAGCGGATCAGAAGTCTTGACATCCATGGGAATCAATGCATCGATCATTGCCTCCATCTCAGGCTCCAAGATTGTAGGTAGGTCTGGAAGGTTGTCTGTCTCCTCTGGCATTGAGATAGATTGGCCTTGCGAGTGGTGGATTGGCTCCTACACTCCATCCATGGCACACCCACGTACTCTTCTGATTGGCCGCAAAGGGTGCACTCCCTCTTGGGACGAGACATCACCTCCCTGGATAGAACATTTGCCAGCGAGAACCAATCTTATTGTATATGGTATTCAATTAGCTTGCGAGTACAATGCATGATTGATATTAACTTCAAATTACCGTTTGCTGAAAATCCGCAATCGCCTGATCAATGATCTCAAATTGAAACTCGCCAAATCATCGTACGTGTTCTATAGATAATCGGCATTTTCGTCTAATGGCTAGCTTGCATTGAGAGCAAGGACATGGGACACGCTGATTAAGATACGCCTCGCGATCTTGAACAACAGGATCTTCGTTTTTCATTTTTTCTACGTTACAACAAACAATTTGTTTTTGTTATCATTCTTTTCTTTTCTTAGATTGTTATCCTCTCCTTCCATCTCTCTCTTTTTCTATGTCCTAGTATATAGTATCATAGAATACTAGTATTTAGTACCTAGTACTCAGTACCTAGCACATAATATTTTGTTTTCTCTCTTCCTCTCCCTCTCTCATCTCCTCTCCCTCCCTCGTCCTCACCCTCTCTTTCTCTCTTTTCCTATTAGGTTTAATGATATTTCTCTTTTTCTCTCTCCTCTCCCTCTCTCATTTCCTTTTTCTCTCTCCTCTCCCTCTCTCATTTCCTCTCCCTCCCTCGTCCTCACCCTCTCTTTTTCTCTTTCCCTATTAGGTTTAATGGTTTTTCTCTCTCCTCTCTCTCTCATTTTTTTCTCTCTCCTCTCCCTCTCTCATTTCATTTTCTCTCTTCCTCTCCCTCTCTCATTTCCTCTCCCTCCCTCGCCCTCGCCCTCTCTTTCTCTCTTTCCCTATTAGGTTTAATGATATTTCTCTTTTTCTCTCTCTTCTCTCTCTCTCATTTCCTTTTCTCTCTCCTCTCCCTCTCATTCCTCTCCCTCCCTCTCTCTTTTTCTCTCTCCTCTCTCTCT
This sequence comes from Lygodium microphyllum, assembly GCF_053477565.2. NCBI lineage: Eukaryota > Viridiplantae > Streptophyta > Polypodiopsida > Schizaeales > Lygodiaceae > Lygodium > Lygodium microphyllum. The sequence continues at coordinate 31,579,587 of NC_141143.1, read as the reverse complement.
CATTCCTCTCCCTTCCTTGCCCTCTCTCATTCCTTTTTCGCTCTCCTCTCTCTCTCATTCCTTTTTCTCTCTCCTCTCCCTCATTCATTTCCTTTTTCTCTCTCCTCTCACTCTCTCATTTCCTCTCCCTCCCTCGCCCTCACCCTCTCTTTCTCTCTTTCCCTATTAGGTTTAATGGTTTTTCTCTCTTTTTCTCTCTCCTCTCTCTCTCTCTCATTTTTTCACTCTCCTCTCCCTCTCTCATTTCGTTTTCTCTCTTCCTCTCCCTCTCTCATTTCCTCTCCCTCGCTTGCCCTCACTCTATTTTTCTATCTCTCTTTCCCTATTAGGTTTAATGATTTTTCTCTCTTTTTGTCTCTCCTCTCTCTCTCTCTCATTTTTTTCTCTCTCCTCTCCCTCTCTCATTTACCTTTCGTTCTTTCTCTCTCTCTCTCATTTCCCTTCCTCACCCTGACCCTCTCTTTTTCTCTTTCTCTATTAGATTTAATATTTTTTCTCTTTTTCTCTCTCCTCTCCCTCTCTCATTTTTTCTCTCTCCTCTCCCTGTCTCATTTCCCTTTCTTTCATTCTCTCCCTCTCTCATTTCCTCTCCCTCCCTCACCCTGAATCTCTCTTTCTCTATTTCTCCATTAGGTTTAATGATATTTCTCTCTCTCCTCTCTCATTTTCTTTTCTCTCTTTCTCTCCCTCTCTCATTTCCTCTCCCTCCCTCGCCCTCACTCTCACCCACACCCTCTCTTTTTCTATTTGTGTATTATGTTTAACATCTTATCTCTTTTTCTCTCTCCTCTCGTTCTCTCTTTTTTCTCTCTCATTTCCTTTTGTTCTCTTCCTCTCCTTCTCTCATTTATTCTCCCTCCCTCTCCCTCTCGCATTTCCCTATTATGTTTTCGTCTCTCCCCCTCTCCCTCCCTCATTTTCTCTCTCTTCCTCCCCCTCTCTCTCTCTCATTTCCTCTCCCCCTCCCTCTCCCTCTCTTTAATTTCCCTCTCTTTCTCCCTCTTCCTCTCCCTCATTTCTTCTCCCTCTCTCATTACATACAAATTATAGAAAAAGTAAATAAAAAAGAGAGAGAATACACTCTCCTTTCCTCTCGCTCCCTTTCCCTCTCCCTCTCTTTCTCTCTCTCTCCCTCCCTTCCCCTCCCTCTCCCATTTCCTCCTTCTCCCTCTCCCTCTCTTGTTGAGATATTGAGCTCCACTCGTGATATGCCAAGGTGACCGTTGTGCATTTATGTCACCGACGTGTCAGTTGTTGCAGATGCGGTTGGTACACCGCTCATGAATAATAGCTAGATGACAACTATCCTTATCTACTCTAGTTCCTGGCTCGGTTAGTATGCCACCTTAGTTAGTTGAGTTTGGTTTGAGACCCATATATAGAGTTATTTTTGGCTTACACAACTAAGAAGAGGAAAATTGTTTTCAGCCTCCACCTCTGTGTGTATTCCCCCATTGTGTAAGCAAGAAAGCTACAAGTGAGACTCCTTCCTTCTCTCCCACAATCTTGACATGGTATCAGAGCCTTGTTCGTGGTAAGGAGCTCAAGAAAGCAAGCCAACCTCGCGGTGTTCTGGTAAGAGGAGCAGTGTTGCTTTCATTTTTCTGTTTTGGGAGCAGATCTGTGTAGGTAGCACAGCCGGAAATTGCAAGAGTGCATTGTCTCAGGTTGAGACACCCTGTTTTTTTTATTTGAGGCCATTTTGGGGCCTATTTTGGAGGCGGAAGTTTTCTGCACGCACTCAGGAAAAGGCCCAGTTTTATGCTATACAGCCACTGTTCTACAGGTCGGTGAAAAGTTATTGTAGAAATTGCATCGTATGCTTGTGCGCAGAGACATTGGGAGTTACAGAATCATCCCTGTTCCCTATTAATGCAAAATCGTCACTAGGAAGTGATTGTGTGGTCAAATACTACTTTCGTTAGTTTTGCAAATTTGCCTTTGTGAGGCTGAAGCTGTGTTCTTTGCAGTGACATAATTTTTTGCAGTGTTCTGTAATGGCTTATGATTCTCTCTCACAGATTGTCACTGAAAAGCTTAACAAGAACAACTTCTAAGCATGGAAGTTTAGAATGACGAATTTCCTTATGGGAAAAGGATATTGGGAATTTGTTGTAGGAAATGAAGAAGAACCAGTTCTCCCTGATGCTCCCAATCAACAGCAAATGCAGGCATTTAAAGCATGGCATGAGAGAGCCAGGAAAGTTATGTATTGACTGTCTATCAGCATTTCAGACTCTATGATTGTGCATATTCAGGATGCAAGTACGCCAAAGGAGGCATGGGATACTTTGTCAAAAATGTATAGCACAAATACGCAAGCTAGGAAAATGCAGCTCAAGCAAGAGTTGCATAATGTGCAAAGAGAAAATATGAGCATCAAAGACTACCACATGAAGGTGAAGAAGATTGCAGATGCACTTGCTTCCATTGGGTCGCCAGTGGAAGATGATGATTTAGTTTCTGTGACCTTGAATGGTCTACGAAAGGATTATGCACAGTTCCGAACATCCATTTCCGTCCGTGAAAGATTTCCTGATTTTGAGGAGTTGATTGCTCTTCTAATTTCTAAGGAGCATAGAAATGGTGGTGCATCTTCTTCAGGAGGAACTTCAAAAGAAGCTGTCTTCTACTCAAATGCTGGAAGAGGTAGAGGCAGAGGTAGAGGAGGTCGATTTGGAGGCCGTGGTAGAAATCAGAATATGCAGCAAACTCAAGAAAACCAGTCCTATGGAGGAGGACGTGGTAACTCTAGAGGCAGGGGGAGCCAAAGAGGTCGTGTTGGATGGCAAAGAGGCCAAAATGCAAATAGCAATGTTGAATGCTACTACTGTGGTAAAATGGGTTATATGGCTAAAGACTGGTATAAAAAGCAGAATGACATCATGAATGGAAAACTACAACAAGGGAACTATGCATCTTCTAGTAGACAGGGTGATGACAGAAATGAGCATTTGTTTATGGTGCAGCACATGAACAATTCTGTGACAAGTGTAGAAGAAAGCAATGATGTGTGGTATGTTGACTCAGGTGCATCAAACCACATGACAGGTCATGCAGAATGGATGGAGGATGTAAGGAAAATGGAAAAACTAGGATTTGTGGAGACTGGTGATGATACTGCACATCCTATTGTGCAGATTGGAAAATTTCCTTTGTCTATGCAGGATGGGAAAAATAAATACCTGTCCGATGTATTTCATGTCCCAAATATCACCAAGAATCTGGTTTCTGTTAGTCAAATGGTTGAGCAGGGCTTGCAGGTCAGATTTAATCCTCATGGATGCTTTGTTGAGGATATGAAAAATAAAGATCGCTTGATAGCAAAAGGAAAGAAGAAGGGCAGAATGTTTACATTGGATGCAAACATGTCTGAATTGAGTGCAACAATGTTTGCACATGGGACCGGTGTAGTTGCAGATATTGATATCTGGCATAAACGCATTGGTCATGTTAATGTACAGCGACTTAAATCAATGCAGGCCCAAAATATTGTTGTAGGATTGCCTAAATTCAAGGTTGCAGAAATACATAAGGTATGTGAAGCCTGCCAATTCGGAAAACAGGCAAGGAAACCATTTCCTAGACATGTTCAAGAGAGTGAGAAGCCATTGGAATTAATCCACTCTGATGTGTGGACTACTAAAGCTGCATCTCTTGGAGGTTATCATTATTTTGTCACTTTTATTGATGACTATAGCAGAAAAGTTTGGGTGTATTTTATGAAAAAGAAAAGTGAAGTTTTTGGGCATTTCAAAACTCTTAAAGCTATGGCTGAAAAAGAAACAGGTCTGTAAATAAAATGCCTGAGATCAGATGGAGGGGGAGAGTACCTCTCAAATGAGTTTGCAAGGTTCCTGCAGGAGCATAGCATAAAGCAGCAATATTCATGCAGTCATACCCCACAACAAAATGTAATTGCAGAAAGGAAAAACAGGCATATTGGAGAGGTATCTCGTGCCATGCTCAATAAAAAAGACCTGCCAGATTTTTATTGGGCTGAAGCAGTTGCTACAGCAGTCTACATAATGAACAGGACTCCCACTGCAGCAATACATGGGATGACTCCAGAGGAGAGGTATACTAGTAGGATATCTCATCGGTAAGCCATATCTCTCATTTCCTCTCCCTCTCTCAATATATATACACAAATCATATAAGCAAGGGAGATGGACTCACCGATGAGATATGGCGAGGGTTTGGCAGCTCCTCTTCGCGATGAAGGCTCCTCCTCTCCTTCGCGAACGGCAGCGGTGGCGGTGGTGGCAAGTCTTCTTCCTCTCCCTCTCTCACCCTATGCAAGACGGCTCTCTCTCTCTCACTCTCCCTCTCGAAATGTTCGACGAAAATGCGCGAAATGAACCTGCGCTCGGGTTTCGGCCTGTTTTTTTCCCTTGTGGGGCGACGCAAATAGCGACGCAGGTAGCGCTACCTGTGTCGCTACCCGCCGTTGCTATACGTTACAATCCTTGTAGTGGTAGTAGTAGTAGTAGTTCTCAAATTTCTTCTAGCAGTTCTTTAATTTCTTTTCTTGGTGGTGGTAGTGGTGGTGGTAGTAGTAGTTCTTTAATTTCTTCTTTTCTTGTTTTTTGTAGTAGTAGTACAAGCACTAGTAGTAGAATATATATATATATACATATATATACATATATATATACATATATATACATATATATATACATATATATACATATATATATACATATATATACATATATATATACATATATATATATATGTATGTATGTTTTGTTAAAGGTGCACCTTGGGTGTGTTCGATGCATTAGAAAGGGGAGTGGTGGTGGTGGTGGTAGTGGTAGTGGTAGTGGTAGTGGTCGTAGTAGAGAGAGAGAGAGAGAGACAGAGACATAGGTTTTGTTAAAGGTGAACCCTTGGTGTGCTCGAGAAGGCGAGTACTACTAGTAGTAGTGGTCCAGTGCAATACCATGGTGGGACGGCATAGGGTAGCTACTCCCTTGTCCTCATGCATAGCACATTAGACTTTACATATTATAGGCCCCATTCGTAGGTAGGTGGAGACTTTATATATGTTAATTTTGCTGAGTTATAAGAGAAGAAATCCCTTCTCAAATAATTTAAAAAAGAAAAAAAGAATGATAACAAAACCAAATTGTTTGTCGTAGCGTAGACCAAATGGAAAATGATGAAGGCATTGATGTTTAAGATCGTGAGGCATAACTTAATCAACGTGTCCCATGTCCTTGCTCTCAATGTAAGTTGGCAATTAGATAAAAACACCAATTGTCTATGGAACACACATACGATGCTTCTTTGAGTTTCAATCAGAGATCATTGATCATGTGAACTCAGATTTTGAGCAAACGGTAAGAAAAGTGTATATTAATCGTTCATTGTATTGCAAAATAATTGAATGTCATATACAAAAACATTGGATGTAGCCCTAAACTTTATTACAGAGAGGTGATGTCTCATCCCAAGGAGGAGTGCACCATTTGCGGCAAGTTAGAAGAGTTCATGGGCATGCGATCGATGGAGTGCTTGAGCCTGTAACGTGTCCACTAGAATCCTCTAGGACACGTCTTAGCAGTCCATCGGAAAGGTTGTCTAGAAAACTCCACTCGTCACTCCCGCGGAATGTTGCGGGTTTTGCAATCTAGGACTTTCCGCGTCTGCCACGTAACGGAAGCGTCCTGGCCGTTCCCACTAGGATCGACTGGAATTGTTTGGTCATTTTACTAACAGCGACTAGCGTCAGACCTGATCGAACTACTTTACGCAGAAACGCCAGGTCTGAAGCGGACTCATGCTGCACTTGGTTCAAGGAGAATGGGAAACGAGAGGGATGCAAGGCTCGACCTCTCTGCCAAAAGGCATAGTCCCATTCCGTTCCCCTAAAACAGCTTGAATCAGGTAATCGGTAATTCCGAGTCATCGTTCTCATTACTTGTTTCGGTGATGTCGATCGTCCTTCTGTTCGTCGAATGCTTTGAGAAAAGTTCCCGGCTAACCGGGACCACCCATCCGTAGGACGGACCCATGGTCCATCCTCCGCACTTTCCTCGGCTTGTTTTAGTTATGTAATTACCTACCACATTAGTTTGACATATAACAATCAGCTTCCTTGATTAACCCTGTTAAGCACTGGTTCCTTCACGTAATCTTATCACAGGACATAAAGAAAACAATGCCAAACAACTTCTTTATTATCATTTTATCCTTTTATCTTTGCAATACAAGGAGTTCCCGCCCGTAGGCGTATTCATAATCCGCCCAAAGGCTATCCAGTAATCCACCAGGGATCACTAATCCAAGTTTCCGCCCGTAGACTAGTATGCGGGCCTCGAGATCCAATCCCGAGTCACGTTAGTCTCTTGTGCAGGGCCCGGAAGGCGAGGGATTTACAGCCAGAGCCCCCCCTGGCACCCAAGCGTCCTCCTGCTCCAAGCAGAACTCAACGGAGAGACCTCTCACGGCGGGTTCGGTCCACGTTCCCGGCGCGGCTAACAACCCCCTTGGTTAGGGTCAGGCAGGCAGTCGGGGGTAACTGAAGCTGCCTCTCCCTTCAGGCCTTCAACCTGAAGTATTTAGATGTATTTTCATCCTTTAGTTCATTAAGCAAACATTGCAAACAGTGCTTTCTAAACTGTTACAAGCACAATCAATTTTCAGTGGTCGTTTAGCTGGCAAACTGTTAAGGAGTGACTCCTTTTCCCCGAATGCAACCCGCATTCGATCCGGAATCAATTGCAACTTGGCAAGATTCCTATCATTCTTGGGTTAGGGTCATACCCTACCAATACATTAGGTTTTGTTGTGGCAGGATCCAGCGACCATGTCGCTTTAGTTTATTGTCTGGTCATTTGCTTCAAGGCAAACACCTAACCTTTCCTTTTCCTTGGCGGTTATCCCCCAAGAAAAGTGAGTAACAGGATGATTACTCATCCTCTTGTAAGTTAAATTCTTTCAATAACTTGCCAACCTCGATTCGAGAGATGACAAAAACTCTCTTGTGGGCAAATCTCAAGTTTATACAAAGTTGCAGCTTTTTGCACATGTATTGCATCTATTCCACGGGATTATTCTACCCATTGTTTAGCGTTTTCCGGTCACGGAATTTACCTCCAGCCGAGTAACAGGGTTTTAGGGTATCCTCCAAACCATTCCTAGTTATGTTGGTCCATGGTACTAAAGATAAGCAACTCCGTCGAAGTTTCATCACTTTGAACGAATGATCCTTAGGATAAAACCTTAGATCATTTCATGTATGAAAATCCAATTGATTCGACATTTCATGAACGTGGGTAAGATCTTTAGATTCGCGGGTTTTGTCTTGGCAACCAGTGTAATGCTAGGTCAAATTATTATTGCACTAACCCTAGTTAACACTTGGGATACTTATCATATCGACTCAATCATGCCCATATGAATCCTTGTGGTTTAGTCAATTCAATTATGCTTGTCTTGCGACAAGGATGATCCTTCTAACGGAGGACAATAGTTATAACTCCACCAATTCGCGTAAACATGCGGTTTATTGTTTTTACGCAACACATGGTCCATGATAACTTTATCCTTTTCTGGTGCACGATAATCTGGGTACTAACTTTTCCTAGGACTACTAGGTCTTACATCAATAGTCATACCTACAACCTTGTTGTCTACACTTTGGCATCTTATGCTTTGACTCCTAAATGCGGCTCTTAATGAATGTCATTTTTCGCATGACGATTACGCAATACACAACATTCTCCTAGCTACGAAGTAGTCAATGAAACTCATCCAAAGCTAGTGTTAACTTATTCCATCTTACATGCTACTTGCAACTTCATAAAATCATCTTCGTACTCTATTATTCCTTTTCGGATAATACCTTATGGGGTTAACCTTTCCTCATGAAATCATTACGAGAAGGATGTTGCCTAACATGCGGCACACGCTTATTTCTACCATGTCTAGGACGAAAGATAATGCACTTATAAATCCCATTTCCTTGCCTAGGATTAGACTCATTACTTTGATAATGTACCAAAACTACATGCAACTAGCCTTCTACTCGTTCAAATTCATGACATAATTCAACCTTGCCTAATGTTTCAAGAGATGCTTTATCACATGTATTTCTTTCCAATTTCCGTATGCATTAAAATTAAGCGTAAAAATGCGATTCCTTTTATGAGCTAAGCGCGCCTAATCATGCGAGAATAACTCGAAGGAACCTGGACTTGAGGAGTCGGGGAGATGTCCACTTGTATATTCGGAGATGAGCCTCCCGCGGTCGCTCCTTGTGATCTTTTTGGGGCCATTGTAGACGTGGATTCGACTTATGATTTACCCTTGCGGTCTACGAAGTGACTGGCCTCAGAATGCGGCCTTCCGACCTTTGCCTTTATCCTTGTATGCGGAAGATTCCTTTTCGGGATGGTACTTGCGGGGTCTTTATGGCTTCACCGTCCCCTCTTCAAAGTTCCGGGGAGGGGTATGAAGAGGTCTTCTTGGAAATGTGGTGGGAAGGGGGCTTAAGGTGGCCCCCTCTTAGAAGCTTCTAAAGAAGCTTCTAAGAAGCTTCTGAGCTTCCACAGAAACACGTGGGGGGTGATCCAACGTGGCGGGGCAGCCTGAGATGGCCGGGGTCAGGGTGGCAGCGATGGCGGTTCGTGGCGGTGGCTGGTGGACCGGCAGCTAGCGGCGGACTGGGCGACCTCCCCTTCGAGCTCTCTATCACCGCCGTCCTCTCCTTCAAGCTCTCTCCCACAGTTCCTCCCTCCCCCACACCCCCTTGATGGGGGGTGTTTATATAGGTATGGGGGTGGGGAAGAGGGCCTCCACACACGTGGAGGACTCCCCTCATGCAGTCCCCCACTTCACTCCTTCTTGGCCATTCCCCTCCCACTCCCTCTCCTCCAGCCATGCATCGGCTGGGGGAAGGGATAATAGTAAAAAAATTTGCCTTGTATTTATCCTATTGCCCTTCCCAAGCGGTTGTTCCCTTGCGGTTTTTCGGTCCTCAACCCCGGCCTTTAATTCTTGACGTGGGACCTCATTTTCGAGCGTGCAGGGTGTGGATTAGGTTACCAATAATCACGAAGTAGGGAAATACTCTTGCACAGGGTTTACACGATGTGCGGGAAGTTAATATTTGCGGTACGGGGTACGCGGAAATATTACATTCTCTCCCCCTTAGAAGAATCGAGATGTCCTCATCTCGAGATAAACTGGGGGTATTGAAGATTGAGAGAGCTTTCATCCATCCAGGTAGCATCCTCTTCGGGATAATCTTTCCACTGGACGAGGCATTCTCTCAAGGTTCTAGATCTCAACTGTCTCTCCCTAACATCTAAAATCTTTTCTGGCCTTAGTTCAAGGATTCCTTGACTAGGCATTACAATTTGATGGTCATCAAGTACATGATTTGGGTTGGGTACATAATTTTTCAGGAGACTAATATGGAATACATTGTGAACTTTTAGGTTATCAGGAAGTTGCAATTTATAAGCATTGGGTCCTAGGCATTTGAGGATTTTATATGGTCCACAATACCTTGGACTTAGCTTCTTGCATTTACCTAGAGATAAAGAACTCTTTTTCGGCCGTACACGAATGAAGACCATGTCTCCTTCTCCGAAGATCCTCTCTTGGCGCTTCAAATCCGCATATGCCTTTTGTCTATCTTTGGCTGCTTGTATGTCTTGTCTTATTGACCTTATTTGGTCATCCATGTCCTCCAACATTTGTCTTGAAGCTTCCACTCTCAGGGTAGGATCTGAAAAATTTAGGGGACTTCGACAATCATGACCATACAATGCCTGAAAAGGAGTCATTTGAATGCTCTGCTGGTAAGAAGCATTGTAAGAAAATTCTACTAACGGCAAGTATTGAATCCATCTCTTTGGCTCTCGACAGCAGTAAGCCCTAAGCATATCCTCAATGATTTGATTTACTCACTCTGTTTGTCCATCTGTTTGGGGATGGTAGGCAGTGCTAAAACAGAGTTGAGTCCCAATAGCTTCAAAGATAGCTCTCCAGAAGTGAGAAGTGAAAAGAGAATCTCGATCGCTAATGATCCTTCTAGGTAACCCATGTAGCTTGAATATTTCTTTGATAAACACTCTTGCAATATCGGAGGCTTTATAGTTTGTCTTTACTGGAATTAGGTGTGCAACCTTAGTAAGCATGTCAACTACAACCATAATGGAGTTGTATCCTCCTTGGACTTGGGGTAAGCCCACCACAAAATCCATACTGATGAATTCCCATTTCATTTGGGGAATGTCAAGGGGTTGTAATTTCCCTGGCATCATGACATGTTCAGCCTTGATACGTTGGCAAGACAAACATTCGGTGACATATTTGAGGACGTCACCTTTGAGCCTCTCCCAATGGTAGCTTTTCCTAACTGCATTAAGAGTTTTTGCATAGCCAGGATGTCCTGCGAACGGGGAGTCATGAGCTTCCCACAATATCTTCTGCTTAAGTGACTGGCTTGCTGGTATACATAGCCTTGTTCTATAGTAAATAAGTCCATTGTCAACAGAAAATTCATGATACTTGGCCTGTAACTTCGGATTCTGATCCTTGGTAGATATTTCTTTTATCATTGCTTGGTAGGCCAACTCATGGCATGCTTCCTCTCTAGCCAATTCGAGTATAGGGTTGCTTGGCATAGATACCTTTGTAGCCAGAGATCTGGCCGTTGATGGATTCTGCAAGATTAGGGAGTTTAGGAATGCCTTGCGACTGAGTGCATCGGCAACTACATTCTCTTTCCCTGGTCGATACTTGATTTCAAAATCATATTCCTCCAATACTTCAATCCATCGACGTTGCCTCATGTTGAGCTCGTTCTGGGTAAAAATCCATTTGAGACTCTTATGATCGGTTACTAGAGTGAACTTATTTCCCAACAGGTAGTGTCTCCAAAGCTTTAGAGCATGGATGACAGCTAATAACTCCAGATCATGAGTGGCATAATTCTTTTCGTGACTCTTCAATTTCCTTGAAGAATATGCTACTGGATGACCTTCCTGCATAAGAACACACCCCAATGCAAGAATGCTAGCATCAGTTACTACCTCGAACTCCTTATTGAGATCAGGAAGTCTCAGAATAGGTGCTAATACCAAACATTGCTTCAATTGATCGAAGCTATTTTGCTCGGGAGTTGACCATGTAATAGAAGTCTACTTCTTTAGTAAGTCGGTAAGAGGTGCTGCAATCAAAGCATAGTTTTTGATAAAGACCCTATACCATCCTGTCAAGCCAAGAAAACTGCGTATCTCTTTGACGGATAATGGTATTGGCCATTCAAGCACATCTCTGACTTTGGCTGGATCTACTGATATTCCTTCTGATGATACTATGAATCCTAGATATTCAATCTGACGTTTGAAGAATGCACACTTCTTCATTTTTGCATACAGCTTATGAGACCTCATTGTCTCCAAAACAATCCGTAGTTGAGGTTCATGATCTTCTTCCTGTTTAGAATAGACTAAAATGTCGTCGAAGAAGACAAGCACGAAATCATCAAGATATGGCCTAAAAATATCCTGCATTAATCTATTGAAAGTGGCAGGTGCATTTGTAAGTCCGAATGACATAACCAAGAATTCAAAGTGCCCATATCTTGTATTGAAGGCCGTTTTTGGAATATCCTCATCCTTGATCCTGATTTGATAGTAGCCTGATCTGAGATCAATTTTGGAGAAGATCTTTGCACCTTGAAGGCGATCAAAAAGCTCATCTATTCTAGGAATAGGGTACTTGTTCAGCACTATCATAAAAAGTAACTATGCTTTTTCAAGGTGTTTTATGATTTTTTTTCAGGTTACTGATGTATCATATATTATCACTTGCAAATACCATGCCTGAGTCTCATGATGATACGTGACATGTTTTACGAAAGCTTGGCATGGACTACAACAATATCCATGCATGTATCAACGATTGCGTACTATTTCAAGGAGAATACAAGACTATGGAGACATGTCTAAAGTGTGGTACTCATAGGTATCGACAAGACTTGCTGCAAGGGCAAACCATCCCTCAAAAAGTTCTTAGATACTTTTCGCTTATCCACGGTGTCGCGATGTTATGAGGACACAGTGTGAAAAAGTATGGAATGCATCATCATCCGACTTCTCTATTAATCTAGAGAGTCAATGTGATCTAAGCCATTAGTACTAGTGTGAGTTGCATCGATTATTTGAAAATACTAGATTTTTGGATAATTTTAGTCTATTTTTTATATTATTTATTGTAAAAATCCGAAAAAGTTAGAAAAAGCTTCTAGATTAGGATGGCATGCAAAAAGCTAGTTATTTTTTTAGCCAATCAGGAGATTTTTCATAAAAAAGACAGATTGACGAAATCGTGCACGTTGCGATCGTTGTAAACAGGCTGAAAACTGTAGATTGAATTGAAAGAAGGAGTGATCTGGGAGATCCGTGATCAGGTATCCTGAAGTTTTACCCCCCTTTTGAAGCCAATGAAGCCATCAAATTTGGGTTCCGGACAGCAGAGAAAGAGCTAATTTTTCTGATCCACGTTTTTGGTCTACGAAGGAGCTCCAGGAGAACTAATGCCTAGAGATTGCTTCTGAGTAGAGCAAAGATTCTAGGTTCTTTCAATACATATTGATTCAATTCATTGTGATTTATTTTTGTCATGTTTACCACTTGGGTATTCTCTATCTTCTCTTCCATCTCGTATCTCTACTTCCTTCTACTTCTAATCCCCGGTGGATTCGAACTTTTGACAAAAACCCCTCTGACATTGGTGAACCCGATGTGAAAGGTTGTCAGAGAAGAAGCAAATACAAGATGGGAGAATCTTCGAATACATTCTCCAGTGATGTTTTCCAACAGTTCGTGCAAAATATGAATATGCTTATGCAAGTACAACAACAACAACAAGGTGATGCAAGCTTCAGCTCAAATAGAAAGTGTTATGATGAATGCTTTGCAAGAAGTTGAGCGTGAGGTGAAGTTATTCAATGGCAGGAATGTATCTGCATATGTATATACCTATTCTCAAAAGATGAAATTCTTTGGAGTGGCTCAATTTGAATGGAGTCGGTATTTTGTACATGTTACTGTTCATGAATTGAAAGCATGGATTACTGAATTATACTTGCAGGATGTTGATTGGGTAGCCTTCAAGAAGAAGCTCAGGGAATAATTTTGCATTGAGAACACCAGTTTGATTACGCGCAAGACTTTTCAAGAGTGGGTTATACAACCCAATAAGGGTCTTGTGGCTACAAAATTGTTAAGAGAATTTGAAAGTCAATTTGAGTAGTTGGATCTTGCAGAAGAGCAAGCTCTTGCAAGTCAGAAAATTGAATTGTTTCTACAAGCAGCTGATCCTAAGCTTCAAGAGAAGCTTGATGATTTGCTGGAGGATTAGATTATAGAGACGGGTTTGAACACAGAGTGGAGACATGTCAAGGAAGCTATTACTGCACTTGTGAAGAAGCATAGAAGAAGAGAAAGATTGCATGTCTCTAGCTTGCCCATTGTTATGGGCAAGATAGTTTATGTATCCAGTAAGCCACATGCTTCTATGGATAACCCTATGGTTGTACCTACTATTGTTCCCTCTGTTAGGGAAGATGTCTTAGATGAGTTGGTCAAAGGGATGCGGGATCTTCAATTGAAGGTTGCAAAATTGGATGAAAAAGGACAAGAGGAAAGGGGACGGGTAGCAGTTCCTAAGCCTTAAAAAAAATGCATGTGGTGTGACAATTTGTAGCACGAGAGAAAGGATTGTGCTGTGTATCAGGAGGCCTTGGCACGACAGCTTATCTTTTGGAAAGATGGCAAGATCCATGCACAAGAAACGGGGTTGCCTCTTGCTTTGAATTTAAGAAAAGGAGGTATGCAAAAGTTGTTGGAAGACTTGGCTGTCCGAAATGCTTATGAGACGATACATGCTTCTACTTTTGGTCTACAGTTGGATAGAATGCATAGCCAAGTGATGGTTGGTCCAAAGGTTGAAATATGGACATATGCTTTACATGCAACTGAAAAGAGAAAGGTCACTGATAGTGAAATGTCTCACACAGGCCAAGACATTTGTGGCATAACTGGTTGGGAATCATTGGTAGATGCATATTCAGTGTATGCATATTTAGCAAAGGTACAAAACACGGATGTACTTGTGGAAGAAAAACGAAAAAGAGATGAAGATATTGCAAGGACATCTAAAAGAATGACAAGAAGAAGTGTGGATCAGCCTAAAACTGCAAATCAGTCACCTCTCGAGCATGTTATGGAAGAGGTCAGTCAGAAGCAAAAATAGGATAATAAACAAGAGGGAAAAAAGAAGAGCAAGCAGCCAGGATATAAGTTGGAATCTGACATTGAGATAGCCACAGATCTTAAGAAGGTTCTTGAAGAGTGGATCTTAAATAGTTGGGTGGAATTCACCTTGGGAGAGGTGCTTGGCATTGCCAAGAGAGAATTTCATGATGAGATCATTAACATAATTAAAAGAAAGCGTCAGTTTCTTGATGATACCACTAGTGCATTGCTGCAATTTGAAGAGGAAATTGGTTTGTTGGGTATTCAGCCTGAATATGAGCATGAAGTAAGTATAGGATTGTCTATACAGGATGCTACTAATCAATGGATAGCATGTGAAAAAGAGAAGAAAGTGGCTGAAAATGCATTGTCTTGTAGCAATATTCATGGTGGAGTAAGGCAAGTGCAATAATATGGAGAAGAGACTCTAGGATTTATTCATTGCAGTCACCACACAAGAAATCATTGGGCTAGAGCTACCACTGAAACGATAGTGAAAATAGGGGAACGTGAAACTCCTTGTGTTGCTTTACTTGACCATGGGTCTGAGATAAATGTCATTGAGTGGGGATTGTATGAAAATGGTGCATGGCCTAAGGACACTGATCATGGTTGGCATATGAGGGTTGCAAATAATTCTTCAGGGGAGCTCTATGTTGCATGTCCTAATGTAAAAGTGACAATTGGTGATGTACAAGAAGAGCAACACTTCTTTGTGCAAGATAATTCCTCATATGCAGTGATTTTGGGACAGCCCTATATTACAGGTGTGTGTATGGAAACAAAGGTGCTTGACGATGGTTTTGCTTATGCAAGAGTCAGAAGCAAGGATGGGAGAAAAGCAATCCAATTTCTTACTATTTGTGTTAATCATCCTAGAAATCGTGATACCCTTCAAGAGTCTCCTTTGGTTCCAAATGCAAGGGAATTCAAAGACCAGGATTTTCATTAAGCACTGTTGTAATGCAGGGCTACAATAGTGCTATTCAGAGGGTGTACTCGCCTCTTGATGAAATGAAGCATGTATTTACTATTGGTAATTCTCAGTTTACAACAAACAGTTTATGTTGGTTTAAGCCTATGGAAGCTATGTGTAGGGCTGAACGCATATCTATGAAATGGGCTATTAAGAAACTGAGATCATTGGGCATGTTAGCTGAAAATGATGGCATTTTAGGCATCTTTTATTGGTTGAATATTACTAACACTATGGCTGAAATTTCAGCAACTATACATGCAGAAAATGAGGCTGAAAATAGAGTATTGTCAGTATATTCTTTGGATATGTATGATGTTATAGTATTGTTTACTCAGCAGGAAGGATTACAATGGGCTGAAGCACTTCGAGAGTGAGGGTATGTATGAAAAAGTGTCAAGGCAGCCAAGCTTACGGGATCCTAAAGATATAGGTCATCAATTCACATCTGAAACATTACAAGAATTGAAAGTTGGTGCAGAAGGGTTTCTTTTGCCTGTTGAGAGAAACTGTTTTATGCAAATGTTGGCTAGACATGGGAAGGAATTTGCATTTCAACCAAGTGAAATAGGTTATGTGGATCCAAATGTTTTCTCTCCTATGGTCATATTTATTGTACCACATGTACCATGGAACTTGAGGCCTATTTCAGTGCCTAAAGCTTACTTGCCAAAGCTGGTGGATTTGCTAAATGAAAAGATTCACATGAAGATCTTGGAGCCTTCCTCAGCCCCGTACTCAAATCGTTGGTTTATTGTGCCAAAAAAGAATGGGGCTTTGAGATTTATTCGAGACATGCAACTGGTCAATAAAGTGACCATAAGAAATGTGGGTGCAGGTCCTGTGGTTGATGAATTTGCAGAGGCTTTTGCAAGCAGAGCGATCTATTCTTTAGGTGATCTTTACTCGGTGTATGATCAGTTTCAGCTTGCAATTGAAAGCACGGATATCACAACCATGAAGACTTCTTTGGGGTTAGTACGGATGTGTACTCTCCCACAAGGTGCAACAAACTCAGTGGCATACATGACAAATGCTATGAATAGGGTACTCAAGGATTTTATACCACAATTGACTATGCCCTTCTTGGATGTTCCAATCAAAGGGCGTGTAGTGGATGAAAAGAGTGAAGAGATGGATGCTCATGGATGCAGACTGTTTGTTGCAGATCATATTGTGGATTGTGAGAGGATTTTGACACATATAGAAGAGGTGCATTTAACTCTTTCTAGGCAAAATTCTATCTTTGGAGTTGAAGAGGTTTTGATTGTTGGGCATATGTGTGGGCCTTATAGGCGAAGGCCATCACCAGCAAAAATAGATGGGATTGATAGAATGCAAGATGTATGCACGAATGTATCAGAGGTGCGTAGATTCTTGGGTGCATGTGTTCTATTTGATATGGATTCCTCACTTTGCACATGTAGCCGATGCTCTTTATTAGCTTCTAAGGAAAGTTCAAAAATTTCATTGGGAAAGGAAGCATCAGAAAGTAATGAAGAAATTGAAGCAACTCTTAAAATCTGCTCCAACCTTGAGAAAGGCTGACTATTCACATGGAAAGCCTATCATTATTACTGTTGATACAAGCCCAATTGGAATTGGATGGGCAATTGGGCAAGATGATGAGGAAGGGCAAAGATATGCAATATGCTTTTTTGCAAAAGTATTAAGTGAATGATAGAGAAGATATCCATAGGTAAAAAGAGAATTATGGGGAATTGTGACAGCCCTTAAATGTGATAAGGAGTATTTTATGGGTGCTCATGTAGTCATTGAGACTGATTGTTTGTTGGTATTGGGTATGATTACTAGTTGTGCTACCCCCGACATTGCTATGCTCCGGTGGATTGCATACATCAAATCTTTGAGCCCTGAATTTCAACATATTGCAGGAAGAGATAACCCAGTGGTAGATATGTTATCTCGAGCACGCTATGAGAATGAAGATGGGATGATGGATGAAGAGAAAGAATATGACTTTCTTATGGCTGAAAATGATGTTACAAGAGTGAATTTAGCAATGCAAGGTGTTGCTATAGCATTAACAGAAGCTTGGAAAACAAAGAGAAGACACTTTAGATGTTTTGCATCTTGTGCAGAAGTGTTTCTGGAAGACAAATATGCAAGAGAGTGGCTAAGAATTGGTCAATATCTCAGTACATTAACAAAGAGAGATGAATGGTCAGATGAGGAGTTTAAGAAGATCAAGAGGAAAGCCTATGGATTTTTCTTGAAAGATGGATACTTATGGAAACATGCTTAAAAGAAACAGGGTATGCCATTGCGAGTTTTGGGTGACAGAGCTTCACAAGTAAAAGTAATGCAAGAATTTCATGAAAGCTTGTGGGCTGGTCATAGAGGTGTTTGGGGTACTTTTACAAATATTAAATAAAGATATTGATAGTAGGGTATGTATAAGGATGTTACTCGCTTTGTGAAAACATGTACAACATGTCAAATGTATTCAACTATGTGACATCGGGATGGATTACAACCCACATATCCATTGTCTCTTCATTTTAAGTGGGTGGTGGATTCCGTCACAATGCCTACAAGCCTTTGGCAAATGAGGTA
The DNA here is from genome assembly GCF_053477565.2 of Lygodium microphyllum. NCBI lineage: Eukaryota > Viridiplantae > Streptophyta > Polypodiopsida > Schizaeales > Lygodiaceae > Lygodium > Lygodium microphyllum. The sequence continues at coordinate 31,561,752 of NC_141143.1, read as the reverse complement.
TCTTGTGCTTGCTCATGAAGACTTGACTAATCAAGTGAAAGGGAGAGATCTACATACTAAGATGACAAATGCCATATGTACTTTTCTCTTAGAAGAGATCTTTTTTCGATATGGCTATGTGGAAAAAATTACAACAGATAGGGGTGAGCTGGATGTAGATAAAGCTCATGATTTCTTTGCACGGTTGGGGATGAAGCTTGCTTTAAGTTCAGCCTATAACCCTAAAGGAAATGGAAAAAGTGAAAGAGGTCATCCACCTATTGTGAAGGCATTGGCAAAATCATGTGGAGAGAAGGTAAAGGAGTGGCCACGATTTCTCCCTTATGCTTTGTGGGTTGATAGAACAACTCATAGTGCTGTTACAGGATATATGCCTGCAGAATTGATGTATGGTCAAAAACCTATCATGCCGATAGATGTAAGGGGCATAGGAACTTCCCCATAATATAAAAGGGAAAAGGGAAATTTTTTTTCCTTTCAACTCAAATTTTTTTACTCTTTTCCCTCTCTCCCCGCCGACAGTATTCGCGGAAGGAGAGAGGGAGTGGGAGTGGTGGGTGAAGCATGCACCCTCCAGGTGGAGGGTGGCCATACTAGCTAATCCATGCTCCTCCCCTCCCCAAAAGAAAAAGGAAGACTATGCCCTATATAAGGGGAGGACTCCTCCAGTCCCTAAGAAAAAGGAGGACTACGCTGCCCAACTGCTGCACAACCCCCACTTGTCTGCATGCACCATTCCCCCCCACCAGAACTCCAGGCATTGCCACCCTCCTGCAATCTCCTAAACGGGCTTTCTCTCGCCCTCGGTGTGACAATCTGCGTCAGAGGCAGAAAGCTGCCGACCACCCACTCTAGCACTTAATCGTCCCTCCCCACGTGGTTTTGGCGCAGGCCATTCAAAGGCCTTTGGTCTTGGTCAAACCCCTTGGTTGACTAGCATCACAGGTCCTTTTCTCGGGCCCTTTAAAAGATTAAAAAAATTAATTAAAACAGCCACCTTGTTGGACCGTGAAGGTAAATAGTGGAGGGAGGGGATAAGAAAGAGAAGGGAAGAAGGAAAGAAGAAGGTGGGAGAGAGAGAAGAGGAGGATTGGGAGAGAGAAGGGAAGGGAGGAGGAGAGAGAGATAAGAAGAAGGAGGAGGTGAAAAGAAGTGTAAGAGAAGGAAGGAGAGAGGAATAAGAGAAAGAAGGTGAGAGAGAGAAGGGAAGAGGGAGAGAAGAAGATGGAGGTAGAAGAGTAAGGAGGGGAGAGAGAGAAGAGAGGGAGGAGTGAAGGAGAAGGAGTGAAGAAGGAGGGAGGAAAAGAAGGTAGAGGAAGAGGGAAGTAGAAGGAGAGTAGTAGAAGAGTAGTAGAAGAAGGGAAGGAGTAGGAGAGAGGTAGAGGAAGAGCAAGAAAAGGAAAAGGAGAGGAGGAGAGGAGAAGAAGAAGGGAAAGGAGAGAGGTAGAGTAGGAAGAAGAAAAGGTAGAGGAAGAGAGGTGAGAAGTGGTAGGGGAAGGATAAGAGGAAGGAGTCACCCAAACCACTTTCTTGACAACGAACCACAATCGACGGTCCTCCAAACCGATCATGTCTAACTGAAGCTGTTAAGGTCCCGACTGCCCACTCTCCGTGACAGAATGGCTCCCAAAAAGAAATTCGCGGGAAGCATAGGCACTCAAGCCACCAGAAATGTTGGAGGGACGAACATAACAACCAACGCGGCGCACATGAATCAAGCCCAGGTTTCAAGCTTTTAAAAAGTTAGTTTAGGACTTAATTCTCATGGAAGCATAATCTCGTGCATAAGGTTTTTCTTATACTAAGTTGCATGCAACGGTAGGGTTGAACTCGCATAAGTTTTACTCATCTAAGATGATAAGGTTATCACCTTGTCTCACATGAAATGATAACTTCTACACACATAAAATGATAGGGTTTTCACCTTATTTCACATGAAATGATAACTTTTTAGCTAGTTCAGTGTGCATGAATAGTCCTTTGGAATTCTCCTTTCGCGATCTTGGTTAAAAGGAACACATAAAATGTTAAATTCTATTCATAAGTTACACTCGCATCATTGGAAAATAAAACCCTAGACTTCCATAAATGCAAGTCACATGTGATCCGATGCATTGGATATAAGTACCCATTGTCAAGATTCGATGCATTGGATATAAGTACTCATTGTCAAGAATAAAAGGAGTTAAAAGCTGTTTAGGGGACAACTATACTAAACGCACAATGTGCATGATGGTTCGGAACTCCTGTATTGAACCGCACTAAGAGAATTGGAAGGATCGCATGCATCTAAACTGCATCTTGAAAGTTTAAATGAGGAAATATGTGCTTCCATGTGTGTAAACTGAGCTTGGCTGAAATTAGAGATTATAAGACCCTTGGTTGGGTTGCGAATAAGGCTTACCCATTGCCTTAATAGACCAGCTAGTGCATGAGTTAGGGACTAGGATACCCTAAGAAAGTATAAGACAACTTACCAGGACCATTTTCTCTTGTTGAAATTATTTGGATTTCACCAAATCGCGGAAAGACCCAAGATCGGGTGCTGGGCATCCGGGAAAAAGGAGTCACACCTTAGCAGTCAGTCGCACAAACGACCTTTGAAATGTTTGTGATTGTATACAATATTTGATTTCTTTGCCCAAGGAACTAATTCAAGGAATACACTTAAAATGCTTCAGGTTGAAAGCCTAGAGGGAGAGGTAGGAACAGTTACCTCCGACTACTTGCCTGGCCCTATCCAAGGGGGTTGTTAGCCGCGCCGGGTATATGGACCTAACCCACCACGAGAGGTCTCTCCGTGGGTACTACTTGGAGCAGGAGGACATTTGGGTGCCAAGGGAGGCTCTAGCTATAAATCCCTTGCCTTCGGATCCCATATAAGAGACTGACGTGACTCGAGATGGGATCTTGAGGCTCGTGTACTAGTCTATGGCCGGAACTTGGAACAACGATCTTATAGATTGCTGGAATGGCCTTCGAGCATGAGGTTGGATGTAATCCAGCATTATGATAAATAAAGAGCAGATGCTTGAAAAAAAAAGAAGGAACTTGATTGACATTGTTTTGTGTCAGTGCCTAAGTTACGTGAAGGAACCCATGATTAATTGGTTTTAATTAAGGGAGCTGATTTTGCATGTCAAAACATAATGTGTTAGGTAATTAGATAACTAAAACAAACTGAGGAAAGTGCGTGGACGTGAATCAGGTTTGTCCTACAGAAGGGTGGTCCCGGCTAGCTGGAAACTTTTCTCAAATGATGAGATGATAAGGCAATCAGGACATAGAGACTTGCCAGTAGGAAAGGAACCCTGACCTCAGGTTGATCCCATGTGAGAACGGCCAGACTCTTCTACTCGGGCAGACTCGGGAAGACCTAGATCGCAAACCCTGTGTCCTTCCCTGCAAGTGCTAGGCGGAGCCTTTTATACCCTGCTCCCGATGGGCTGCTAAGATGTGTCCTGCAATTGGATGTACAGGGATGTTACAATACAAGAGATGACAGTCACATGGAGTGTGTTACCTTGGGAGGAGGAGTGAATCGAGAGGAGTTGTTGGCCTTATGCATTAGACAGTTGGAAAGAAAGTCAGAAGACATAGAGGCAGCAACTGCAAAGTTAAGGGCAGCAAGAATACATAACAAGAAATGGTTTGACAAAAGACATAGACTGAGACCAAGAGCCATATAAGATGGGGATTGGGTATTGGTTTATGATAGCAGTTTAGATAACCAGCATAGTGCCATGCCTAATGTTTCCAAAAGATGGTTTGGACCCTATGTGGTAAGACATGTGTTTGATAATGCTACTTATGCATTAAATGAGCTAGATGGGATAGCCATAAAAATTTCGGTAGCAATAAAAGGAATCAAATTATTCAAAAGGTGGGAATCTATGGCCTATGAGTTTCCAGAATTGGAAGAAAATAGTGTCCATGATATAGGGGCTAGCCACGAAGATATGGAAGATTAACAAGCAAAGGATATGGTTGTAGAGGATGAGGACGATTCAAAATCTGGTGACAACTAGGATTTTGGCACATACCGGAGGATGTGCAGGTTCAGAGGGGGTGGATGTCGTGATGTTATGAGGACACAGTGTGAAAAAGTATGGAATGTATCATCATTCGACTTCTTTATTGATCTAGAGAGTCAATGTGATCTGAGCCATTAGTACTAGTGTGAGTTGCATGGATTATCCAAAAATACTAGATTTTTGGATAATTTTAGTCTATTTTTTATATTATTTATTGTAAAAATCCAAAAAATTTAGAAAAAGCTTCTAGATTAGGATGGCATGCAAAAAGCTAGTTGCTTTTTCAGCCAATTAGTAGATTTTTCATAACAAAGATAGATTGACAAAATCGTGTGCATCGAGATCGCTGTAAACAGGCTGAAAACTGCAGATTGAATTGAAAGAAGAAGAAGGAGTGATCTGGGAGATCCGTGATCAAGTGTCCTACGGTTTTTACCCCCCTTTCGAAGCCAATAAAGCCATTAGATTTGGGTTCCGGACAATAAACAAAGAGCTAATTTTTCTGATCCACGTTTTTGGTCTACGAAGGAGCTCCAGGAGAACTAGATTGCTTTTGAGTAGAGCGAAGATTCTAAGTTATTTCAATACATATTGATTCAATTCATTGTGATTTGTTTTTGTCGTGTTTACCACTTGGGTATTCTCTATCTTCTCTTCCATCTCTTATCTCTACTTCCTTCTACTTCTGATCCCCGGTGGATTCGACCTTTCGACAAAAACCCCTTCGATAACGGTATACATCACATGTTTCATACATCCGGCATGGTGAGTTTGACAGCGTGGCATGCGTAGAATAGATCCACAGATGGAGTCCAACGAGTATCAGCAGATTCATATGCATGGAGCCACATTGACTCTACCTTTCCAGGCTTTGCTTGAGAGCCAAGGAATCTTCAGCTTGGTCTTGCCATGGATGGCATGAATCCATTTGGTTTGTGCTCAACTTCTTACATTGTGTGACCTATAGTCCTTATTAACTACAACATCCCTCCATGACTTTCTACGAAGAAAGGACACCTCATCCTTAGCTTGCTCATTCTTGGCTGCTACAAAGTTAAGAATATGGATGTGTATCTTCGTCCATTAGTTGATGAGCTTAAGATTTTATTGGAGGAGGAAGTCATGGTGGAAGATATGAGCAAGCGCGATGGTCGATGGTCCACCAATATTCGAGCCACTCTCATGTGGACCATGCATGACTTTCTAGGATTTGGGGAGTGCTCAGGTAAGTAGGCTTCTGTTCTCGTTGGTAATATCTATCATAGCTCGTTCAAGTTTGTATTCACTGGATAGAGGTGTTGGGATATGTCTCGTTACCTCAGGTTATCATGCATGTCCATCTCTCCAAGTTTCTGCTCTCTCACCTCCTTGCTCATCTGGCTCAAGGGAGGAGCCAATGCTGCATATGGTCATTGTGCATGTCTTTTTCAAACTCCAAGGCTAGGAAGAAGAGATCATGTCACATGCTGGTGTCGTGTCTACAAATACCTTGTAACTGGTTAAGGAAATGCTATTCATGGGCCAATTTGAAAGAGCCCTTAAACCTCGGCTGTATAGTCCCAACTAAATATAAATTAGACTAAGATCTGGAATGAAGAGCATTCTTAGCTTGACCAATCGAATTCAAGTTGATAACTCGATAAGAAGCATTTTGTGATCTTGCATTGCATCAGCTCATAGCCATGCCACACACCCGCCCAAACCACCCTATTGTGGCTTTCTCAGGCAACCCCTTCAACTCTGCATTGACTTTCCTCTCCTCTGTTTCAAGCCCTTACAAATGGTTGGAACTGCCTCGGCTGCTGTCGTAGAAACAAACATTCACGGCTTTATTGTTGTGAAGGATATTGATGAGGCAAGGAGAAGGCCAAGAAGAAGAAGGCCGACAATGATAGCGAAGAGGACTGTAGTGATGAAGAGGCCCCACTTATAAAGACCTTCAAGAATTTTCCTTTCATTGCCAAACTCCAACATTAGCGAGCTTGTTGATTACAGTGAGATGGTCAAGATAGTGGCAAGCACTAGCATGAAAAAGGCCAAAGTAATGGCCTCTACAAAAGGGCGAAGAAGGTGAAATCTGGCTTGAAGAAGCAAGTAGTTGTAATGAAATAAGTTGAGAGGAGAGAGAAGGAGAGCTGAGGAGAGAGAAAGAGAACAAGAAGAAGGAAGAAGACTAGAAGAGGAGAGAGAAAGAGAGAAAAGAGGAGAGAAGGGAGAAGGAAGCCATGGAAGCTAGAGATGAAGGTGAAGAGTGTGACCTTGATAATAACTGATTGCCCTAATCAGGGGCTCTTACACCTTAAATACCCCGATCAATGTGACGGGGTGTCTAAACCCTAGTCGGTGTGTATCTCGTTTGTTACAATTCATCCCCACTCGAAAGGTTTTTGACCTAAAAAATAAGGAGACATAGAGGAGAGTGATGGGTGGGCTAAGGGAGTGTTGTAGAGTACTACTCAGAGCCCTTTTACAATGAAGATTAGGTGTGGAGAGACTAGGGACAGCATGCAGTCTTGAACTGGTCTACTGAAGTAAACTGGTCATAACTTTTGATAGGCTGCTCCAAATAGGACTTACCATATGTCGAAACGGAGCTTATGACAAGTAATTTCAGCCTATGTAGAATGCACATGCATGTGATTTGAGTAAGTACAAAATTTTTCTAAAATAGTCTTCAGTCTGTGAGCGGGAAGTGGGCAATTTGGGGCATGACCGGCTAGTCTTCCAACCGTTGGGGTTCACAAAGGTGGGAAAACTCATTGAGGATGGTTGCTGGGCACCAAGAGGCTTCTTCCAAGGGTATGCCTTGCCATTTGATGCAGTATTATTTGATGGATTGGGATCGTAAGTGCTTATCTCACTACCTAATGATTGCTTCAGGAACATATTGAGTTATGCCATCTTCATCTATGGGGGGAAGTTCTTTCACGTAGTCCACTGAGGAGCCTACAAAGGGTTTCAATTGACTGACATGAAACACATTGTGGATTTTGGTGGTAGAGGGGAGTTCTAAGCGGTAGGCCAAGTCGCCAACTCTCTTCAAGATTCGATATGGGCCATAGAGAAGCGATGGGCTAGCTTGTTACTGCTGCCCTCTTTGAGACTAGAGTAGTGGGACTTAGGCACTTTCAAAAGGATCGATTCCCCCTCTTGGAATTCTAAATGCCTTTGTTTTCATCAGCATAGAGTTTCATGTGTGTTTGGGCCTTCTCAAGATTCATTTAATAGAAGGAATGATTACCTAATCTACCGATGAGAAAATTTACCTTGCAGGCTTTGATGGTGTCTAGGAAGCGAGCATTGGACATAGTGGTGAGTCTAGATACAAAGGTAGTGACCATGAGTGTTGTGCTCTAGAGCATTGACAAATCCCATATTCATCTAGCTTCTCCTCATTAAGAGAGATGAATAATGTTGGAAGCTTTGGATCATGAGTCACCTACCTTTGCTCATGTAGTAAACACAACTCGATCACAAGAGTAAGAGAAGGTGATACTAGACCTTGTGAGTGCATATACATGTAAACTCACGATGGAGGGAAAAATCATCATGTCAACAAGTGTATCTGGGAACATATATATCCAACAAATAAAGATATATACACATCTAAATCTAACATAGGATATTGTATGCATTATTAACATTACCACAGTGTGCAATAAATATAGAACAACAATCACATACAAAGACTATATCCATTAATACTCAGAATACACAAAGCACATTGTCAAATCTCTCCCTCTTTCTCTATCTTCACATACATACATACATACATATATCCTTCTCTGAATTTTTCTTTTTCTCTCTATTTTTTAAATTTATTTATTTTCTCTCGCCTACTCCCCTCTCTCTCTCTCTCTCTCTCTCTCTCTCTCTCTATCTCTCTCGTGATCCTAAAGACAATCTAGAAAGAAAGAGGAATGGAAGGAGAAAAGGGCTTACCTTGAGGCTTTAAGATATACATGGCTACTCCTCCATTGAAGTGGTCCTTTACAGTCTTCTTCTTCGTGGTCTATTTCTCCTTCATGGTCTTCTCCTTTGCACTCTTCTCCCTCTTCTTCTTCTTTTGTGTGCATCCTCTTGCTCCCTCTTGAAGCTCTCCCTCTCTTTCACTCATTTCTTTTCTTCCTCTTTTCCTCTTCTCTACCTCTCTTCATTTGTTTCTCTCACTCTCATTGTTTTGAAGCTCTCCCCCTCTTTCTCTTACTCTTAGTCTCTCATTCTCCTTCAATCCTTTCTTCATCTATTCGAAATAGTCGCAATAAAAATACCGTGACTATTTCAATGTTTTTTTAAATCCACAATAAAGCATCGCTAAAAGGTTTGCTATTAGTGTCGCTAATATCATCACTATTAACATCTCTTTATAATGATGCTAACAACAATGCTTTTAATGACACTAGTAGAGATGGTTTTAGAAAATACTAACAACAATGCCAACCAAAAACCTCATTAATTAGTATCAAAATTATCAAAATCTCATGTAGTTTAAATAACATTGATTCTTCTATCTTCTTCCAAAACACAAAGGGAGGTGTATGTCACATCATGCTTTGTATATACATTTAGGATAAATATAAAAAGATTGAGTAACTTGATTTATGATTTAGTTTCTTTAAATATAGAATTATGTGTATGTAGAGATGTAGGTCCTCCTCTATGTAAAGGCATTAGTCGAGAAATACGGTTACCAAAGGGAATGATAAATCTAGGCTTATAACCATGAGATGGTACTCTTTTTTTAATTCTTTTTTTTAGTGGAAGGGGGTTGCACAGACTAGAACTTACTCATGTGCCTAAAAATTTAAGGAGTACCATAAGTAATTGAAGCTTCAACAAACATTTTAAGATGAAGCCTTCAAAAGAATCACTTGCATAAACAAAATGTACTAATCCCCTCCACCCCAATCCTCTTCCGCCACCCAATTCTTCACACCCTAAGGTAAGAGTTTTTGGGAGGGGGTAGTATTGGGACCTTGGGGGTTAAAGAGGAATTGAGCCTCTCAAAAGTGCATGCAACCCATGAAGACTACTTACCATTTCTTCTTACAAGGTCATATTTCATAGATATGTGCATACATATCCATGACTCTTGTTTAGATGAAGGCATACCTCTATGACTCTTCTTGTTCTTGTTCTTGTTCTTATTCTCTCTTCACACATGCACACTTGCATACATATAAAGAAAAAAAGCTACATACGTTCTAGGATGTGAGTAAACAGTTATATACCTAGTTATCAAATTGCACTCCAACTAGTCATGTCTTTTTAGGTAAGGCGTGAAAAGTGATATTTTTTCAACCAAGGATTAATAATTATGTGGTAAAAATCTTATTTAGAAAAATTAACAAAACTATATTACCACAATGAAAATAAAACCTAGCCTATATAATGTAAAGCAACCTATATTGTATGTGGCAATGGAAAAAAACTTGATTTTGCATAGCTAGAGCTTGTTTTGTGTTTCTTGACCTGTGACAATGTCACATAACATAGTATGTGCATATGCATACATAGACCATGTGTGCACGTAGCATAGCATAGTATATGCATATGCATACATATATCCATACTCGTACGTGCATATAGGCTTCTATATATGCATACATACACCCATAAGTATCCCTATACACATAGACATACAAATATGTATATGTATAGATACATTTATATGTATAGGTACATGCATAGTCTACATCTATGTATACCCATATGTATAGAGGCTTATGCATATGCATATGTATACCCATACATATATGTATATAAATAAATATACATGTATGTTTATCTATGTGTATTTGTATAGGTGCATTCGCAACCTATGCGCATGCATATGCCTCTACATATAAGACAATTGTGTATCCTAAATATAAGAATCAACAACTAGGTAGGCCAAAAATCTAATAAGCGTAGTAACATATCTGTTTAAAATCACATGAAGAAAATTAAAAATACCTTGAATAGTAGTCATGTTTACTGAATCCTCAAAAGTCATGTTAACCAAGCCCAAAGTGCATTTACACAAACTGCAAAAACTGTGCTTTGACTAAAAAAAAAATCCTAATTTGTGTCAAAAAGCCTGCTTCAACTTATGCTATAACTCATCTTGAGAAAAACGAGAATAGTACTAAAACTCTAGCCACGTTTACAATCTCACCAATAGTTGCATTCAATAGAGCAAAGGTGTTTATAGTAATGGAAAATATTGAATTTGCTTTGCATAAAAATAGTGCAAATCGTCATGGTGACAAAGCCATTTCTATGCACGCATACAACAAAGAACATAAATTTGTCATATCAAGAATAAGAAACTCCAACTTGTAAGCTTGAAGCAAGTCCCCCTCTTCAAACATTTATAAAGATATCTTTTGTGTGTGTGTGCCTGCATGCATGCATGCATGTGTGCGTGCGTGCGTGCGTGCGTGCATGTGTGTGTGTGTGTGTGTGTGTGTGTGTGTGTGTGTGTGTGTGTGTGTGTGTGTGTGTGTGTGTGTGTGTGTGTGTGTGTGTGTGTGTGTGTGTGTGTGTGTGTGTGTGTGTGTGTGTGTGTGTGTGTGTGTGTGTGTGTGTGTGTGTGTGTGTGTGTGTGTGTGTGTGTGTGTGTGTGTGTGTGTGTTTTCATTCAAGAAGGGGAAAGTTCAAAATAGCATGAGCATTGTTGAGAAATTGAATGTTCATAGACTATAATAAAGAATAACATTATAGAAAATCACCTCACATACTATAATAAAGGATTGCACGATACAAATGCACAATTGGTTTGCATGGTAATAATACACATATAAAATTATCCCATTGTAGGCACCAAAGAAGACATGAATTATTGCATAGATGAGCTCTAATACTCACTAGAAGCGCAATTGTTAGATAAATACAAGTTAATTACAAATTTGGAAGGTGTATCTTAAGCTATGCACCACAAGCACAAGGCACGTTCCTAGTTGATTCACGTTTATGTGTACTATCACGAATGTACATATGTCCATTCTTTCTGTGTTCGTGTATATGTGAATGCTGCATATGCTAGTATAACCATGAGCTATAGTGCTTGGAATTGGCACATATGAGAATTATTCTTGGGACTTTTATCATGACATAATTCCTATATTTAGCTTATCAACTATCAATTAATAAAGGGGGTACACATGTATAACCTTGCGTGTGTCTTAACATACAAAAGGCTCAAGCAATGGTCAACTTATTTGATTACTTTAGCCACAATTCACACAAAAATCCTCTATCAACAAGGCATGCCATACTTGATCCATTGTAATCTCTTTCATCCAACCCCATGTTCTAACAAAATCTTGTTTCTTATACCATTCAATTCTCCTATCAATAAGCATGGCACACTTTGATACAGGGCAATCCCTTTTCATCCAATCCAACATCCTAACAAATTGGAATAATGTACAATTACAACTTTAGCCAATGTACAATGCAATATTCATGTCAACCTGATCAATTGTCAAGTTACCTTTCATGTAATCCGAGTATGGAGTGCGCCCTCTTTCGTATGCAATAAATTGGAAACGTCAACAGAGAATAAAAAGTCGGGCAAGTGAAGGAGTACTTGAGGGGAAAGGGAAGCTTTTAGAAATGTTGACATTGAAAGGCACAATACCTTTACCAGCTTTGTTATCAGAAGAATCAAAAGTGAAACCTAATAACTAGGGTTTCTAAACTAAAAAGAAAGGCACTGTACCTGAGTAACTAGGGTTTCTAAAATAAAAAGAAACTAAAATTGAAGGAGGGAGTGAGGGAAGGAGGATCAAAGACCTGTGTTCTGATACCAACTAAAATGAAGGAGACATAGGAGAGAGAGAGAGAGAGAGAGAGAGAGAGAGAGAGAGAGAAGGGAGAGACTACAGAGAGGTGAGAGAAAGAGGAAGAAGATGAGATAAGAGAAAGAAAGACTAGCAAAGGAGAGAGAGAAAGACATGAAAAGAGAGAGAAAGATAAGGGAAGCCATGAAAGCTAGAAGGAAGGGTAAAAGAGACTTGATTATTTGATATTGATGCCCTAATTGTGTCTCTCAACACCTTATATACCTTTTCAAGATAACTGGGTATTCCCATGCTAACCCATCTCCTACCCATCCATCCCCACTCTTTTACAGTACATACTTCCTTGCACTCTTTATTCTTGGAAATCTAGCATGAGATATCATAAAATCATCATCCATAGACTTGTCCTCTCAACTCTCACCAGTAGGCTTCTTTTCTTGTGCTATTTCTACCTTCTTTTGTGCACTTTTGAACTTATCACTCCATGAGCTATAAGTCCCACTATTTTCTTCATGGACTTGAGGTCAAGATGTGACCTCAATATGCTCATTGCTATTATTGTTTGCTACAATTTTCTTCCCATAACTATCATCATCACTGCTCTCGTAAGCATCCATCTCAACTGAAGCTTTAGGTATATACCAATACTTATATTTAGTGAACCTTACATCCCTACTTATGTAGACCTCTCTAGCGATAGGATCATAGCATTTATAATCCTTCTTCTCATCTAGATTTTTTTAAAAATTCATTTGATAGCCTTTGGTTCCATTTCCCTCCTCAAGTCATTGGGAACATGAATACAACATATACAACCAAACACCTTGGAATATGCAACTCTAGGTGTTCTTCCATACATCTCCTCATACTATGACATATGATGAGTTAATGTTATAGGTATCTTGTTCATAATATGAACTACAATATGTATTGCCTTAGCCCAATAATTCAAAGACATGTGCATTTGGTTCTTCATAGCTTTTACAACTTCCATAATAACACCACATTAGAGAATTTGGGAATCTCCCTAGTTCTAATTTCAAATAAGTGATAATTATTTGACCACATGGCTCAATCTTGATCCACATTTGAAACTTGAATTCGTGAAGTTAGCTTATATAGTATTTAGGGTAGACTCCACCTTTAAGTAATACAATAAGATTTGACCATGTGGTCAAACAATAAAGGTATTGAGAGTGCCCAAAGTGTATGGAAATTCCCAAATTCCTGAATATAGTGTTTAATGATCTTGTTCTTTCTTTTTGTAGTACTATTTTGTTGTGGTGTATATCGAGTGTATATCTACATTTAAATTGACTCCTAATCCCGTGATCTCTTAAATAGTGAGAGAACTCTTTTGACATACATTAACCTCTGTTTAATCTCAAACACTTTATGTAACTTCTAAACTACTTTTCTACCATAGCTTTGAATTCCAAAAACTTTTTAAAAGCCTTACTTTTATGCTCTAAGAAATAAACCCATGTTATCCTACTGAAATCATCAATAGAAGTAATATAAAACGTGCATCTTCCAGTCAAAGAAACATTTTGACATGGATCCCATATAATCAAATATAAAATTTCCAAAGGATATGTGCCTACATGAGAGTCTAGACTAGCCAAACTAACACACCTCACAAACATGATCATAATTGACATAGACACATTGTGGAAGGCCATGAATAAGGCCATGAAAAACTTGTCTAGACTACACTTATTTAAGCCCTTACAAGTTAATATGCCCCATTCTTCTATGCCATAACTCAACATCCTTATTTTTTCTATGTCCAATATCCATATATGTAGAACTTTGTACAACAAGAGTACTTGCATCCGATGCAAACAACCTACTTTTTTTTTGCCACGAGCAATCAAGCTACTAGGTTTTCCATTTCTAAGCTCTTCAATGAAACAATCATATTTATTGAATCTTAGTTGTAGCACATGATCAGCTACTTGCAAATTGAAGCCAAAATTTTAGTGATGGGAAGCATATACAAAACATCTCCAAGCTTATTCTGTATCGCATCTCTAGTCACTAATGGGACACTACCAAAGTGAATAATCTTATGCAAGGTATCATGTCTTGTATCCACACACTCTTGAATTTGTATTTTTTTCTTCCTGTCAAACCATTATGCATACTCTTGTGCAATGTATTGTAATATTTCCGTTGTAAATATTTCCAACCCGTACGATACTCATGCAAGGGATTGCCGGCATTGAATATTTGGACAGTGAAATTATACAATCTCCATTGGCATGAACAAGACCAAAGTCAATGAAACCCGCTTATGCTCGTGTGAACCCCCTCTTGGAAAGAAATCAAGATGAAATTTTGATTTATGGCATTTCTTTTCTAATTATCTAGCCAACGATCGTGCTGGAGGAGAGAGAGGGGAGGTGTTATGACTAAGCATCTAGCTGGAGCCATGGGGGGGCTACTGCCCATGCAGTCAGGCACGTGGAGGGAGGTAGGTACCTCTCCCTCTTGCTATAAAAGCCATGGCTATGGGTTAGAGGACAGGGTGGGGTGGAGAGAGGGTAACATTGCGACTAAGAGGGGGGAAAGGCTGCCGTGGAGAGCCGCGCCATTTTTGCTGGCCGTGGAGTGAGGGAAGGAAAGATTAATGAGGCACCGAGTGCCTGTGGCACTGTGTGGAGGAAGGAGGAGTGGAGCGAGGAGTCGCCGTGCCGCGTCATGAAGGAGAGGGAGACACTGGTTGACATGCCACCGCCTGTGGCTCGTGTAGCCGCCCGCCCTGTCGACCGAAGTTGCTGCCGCCATTCCACCTCACGACCGCCATCAAGGCCTTCAAGATACTCATTGTCCACATCGTCATTAATCCCCTTTTTCTCCACGTGGCATCTCCACGACAAGCCCAGAAGCTTTGGAAGCTTCTTGGGAAGCTTCGAAAGCCCTTAGGAAGCCCCCCTTCTTGTGGACTTCTTTAAGCTTCCAAAGTGGGTTTTAAAAAAAAACCTCCACCGCCCCCTCCCCCCCCCCCGAGATTCAATCCCCTCACAGGCGATTTTTACACTTTTTCTCCCCTTTTATTTCCACCAAGTGAATTTTCAAACCTCCACTCCCTGGGATTTAAAACCTTTCCGATTGTACAACCACAAGCCCCCTAGCCCGGGGTTTTGAAGAGAAGAAGGGGAAGTCCATAAGCACCTTCCCACCCATCACCCACAAGGCCGGCCCTAGGATTTTAGGGAAGGAGAAGAAGAATTCTCAAGCCTCCATTTCCGCAAGGCCGTTCACAAGAATCCTTTTCCAAACCCCCTCTTTTTTGAAATAAAGAAGGCCCAAGCCTAAAACCCTAAGGTCTTTCATAAGCCAAATTTCGCAAGTCGGTACTTCTGTCAAGGATCCGTACTTCCCAGGGGATCTCCGCGTATGGATATCTCACTGAGCCCACAAGTCCAGGTTTTCTTCCTATTTCTTGATTTACGTTGAAGTATTAAAATCATGCATGGTTAATTCATGGAATTAGGATACACTTGTGCTTGTCAAATCCACCTAGTTTGATGAGAAAGAATTACATTGGCTATTTCAAAAAGGAAATAACTCACGATTAAAGATTGGTCACTTGTAATTGTCCAACAAAATGAACGAAATATGTCCATGCATTTTTTAGCAAGTTGCTTTTGTATATTACAAAGTAACAAATTTAGAATAACTAATGACTATCATTACAAAGTCGAGATTATTGTTGTACACCTTCGATTGGCCATGGATGGATTAAAACATTCCATGTCACATTATTAGACAAATCTTTCTTCGTAATGATTCATTAAGAAAGTTGCTAACAATTGTAGGAAATTGCAAGGCATGGAAATGATTCTAGGTTGCATAAAGTAGGATTAACTCTAGTCAATTCAACTACGTAGTGGTTAGGAAAGATTGCGTAATTCTCAATCAACGTACAAATATTTCATTCAGAAATGAAGTTAGGAAAAGGCTACATGGTTTGTTTAACATAAAACTTAAAAGCTTAGAAGCATAAGTTGTGAATGCATATCCTAGTAGAATCAATGGAAGTTATGTGAATTTTAACATGTGCTTGGTCTTAATAAGAAAAGTTAGGGATTACGAATCTAGAGGATATGAATCGCATGTTTACATGATTTATGATGTATTACTACTAGTTTTTCCTCTCTTCGATCAAGATAATATCTTTAGGAATAGTTCGTCATTATCATAAGACAAGTAAATTGGGTTACCCAAGACACCTAATCCACAAAGGATTTGCTTAAAAATGATTAAATCGATACAATATACTCCAAGTGCTAACTAGGGTTTAGCACGTTAAGGACTTGACCTAGTTTCACGCACTTGCTACCAAGGCGAACCCATGAACCGAAGGTCCTACCCACATTCACGGAATGTAGGGACAATTGGATGCTCATGCATAAAATGATCTAAGGTTTCTACCCTAAGGATCACTCGTTCAAATGATGAAACTCGGATTGAGATGGAATTCCTAGGACCGAACGTTGTTGGCCTAGTGTAATTAGGAATGGGTTGGGTAAGAAGACACCCTAAACCCTACTTCTTGTCTAGAGATAATTCCGTGACCTGAAAATGCCGTTCAATGGGTGAAATCATCCCATGGAATAGATGCGACACTTGTGCAATAAGTTGCTACGTCGCATAAACTTGTGGTTTGTTCACAAGAGAGTTTTGCCATTTCTTGAAATGAGGTTGGCAAGTTCTTGCACAAGTTTAACTTGCAAGAGGATGAGTAGTCATCCTGTTACATCACCTTTCTTGGGGAAAAATTGCCAAGTAAAGGAAAGTTAGGTATTGGCTTGGAAGCAAATGATCAATCAATAAATTGGAGCGACATGGTCGCCAGGATTTACTATTAATAAAACCTAAGGTATTGGTTAAGTTGAGTTAACAGGGTATGGCCCTAACCCAAGGACAAAAGGGTGAATAAACAAACCCTTGGGGATCTTGCCAAGTCGCAATTGATCCCGGATCGAATGTTGGAGGCATTCGGAGAGAAGGATTCACTCCTTAACAGTTGGCAAATTAAACGACCACTGAAATTGATTGTGCTTGTAACAGTTTAGGGAGTACTGCTTGCATTGTTTGCTCAAAGAACTAAAGGATAAAGTGATATCTAATGCTTCAGGTTGAAAGCCTGAAGGGAGAGGCAGCTTCAATTACCCCCGACTGCCTACGTGACCCTAACGAAGGGGGTTGTTGACCGTGCCGGGAACGTGGACCGAACCCACCGCGAGAGGTCTTTCCGTTGAGCTCTACTTGGAGCAGGAGGATGCTTGGGTGCAAGGGGGGCCTCTGGCCATAAATCCCTCGCCTTCCGGGTCCTGCACAAGAGGCTAACGTGACTCGGGATTGGATCTTGAGGCCCGCATACTAGTCTACGAGCGGAAGCTTGGAATAGTGATCCTTGGCGGATTACTGGATAGCCTTCCGGCGGATTATGGAAAAGCCTACGGGCGGAACTCCTTGTATTTCAAAGATAAAATGATGAAATGATAATAAAGAATTTGTCAGACATTGTTTTTCTATGTCACGTGATAAGATTACGTGAAGGAACCAGTGCAGGAGTAATTAAAGAAGCTGATTGTTTTATGTCAAATTAATGTGTTAGATAATTACATAACTAAAACAAATCGAGGAAAGTGCGGAGGATGGGCCATGGGTTTGTCCTACGGTTGGGTGGTCCCGGTTAGCCGAGAACTTTTCTCAAAAAAAAAATCTCGAAGAACAGCGAGATGATCATCATTATCAAAACAAATAACGAGAGCGATGATCTAGAGTTACGTCTTACCCTATTTTATGTTGTTTTAGGGGAATGGAATGGGACTATGCCTTATGGCAGAGAGGTTGAGCCTTGCATCCCTCTCGTTTCCCATTCTCCTTGAACCAAGTGCAGCGTGAATCTGCTTCGGACCTGGCGTTTCTGCGTAAAGTAGTTCGCTCGGGTCTGACGCTAGTTGCTGTTAGCTAATGACCAAATCAGGAAAACCCCAATTCAGGTCGATCCTAAGTGGGAACGGCCAGGATACTTCCGCTATGTGGCAGACACTGGAAGACCTAGATCGCAAGTCCCGTAACATTCCATGGGAATGCCGGGCGGAGCTTTCTAGACATCCTTTCCGATGGACTGCTAAGACGTGTCCTGGATGATTCTAGTGGACACGTTACAGTTGGTATCAGAGCAAACCAACAAGGACTTATTTTTAAGAAATTTTAATAAGAAGAAGTAAAGCAAATATTACTGTTCCAAACATTCCCTTACTTTCAATGCTGTCTTGCAGAATTATGAAGCATGGAACAGGTTCTTAGTATTCCAAGTCATGTTTATGACCACGATGCATTCCACGGATTATCGACAAAGGGTTGAGATGATGAACATCCTAGACCGCATTTACAATCCATCGCCTGTGTACGTGGAATGGAGATGGATGGGTGTTTCCGGGATCTATTATATAACTGCCTATCGACCTACATACCTTCAAATTAACTTGAAGAGAATCAAGTGGATGGAGGATTTGAAGACCGTGAAGCTGTTCGTCTTTGTTGAGGCTCACGCAAACGCGACCCTACAGGTCGAGGGTCGAAGAGTTAACCAGAATAAGTATGTGTACGGGAAAGTGATTCAAAGAATCCCTGTCGACCGAATCAAGGTTTTGGGACGTCATGAGAAGAATGGATATCAAAGGAAAAGATACCCTAATCTTCCAATGAACTATCGATTCCTGAAAATCGATGACCCCAATCTGTACTACTACTCAGTTCCTGTAGCTGAATGCAACAACATCTTATTCTCCTCGAATTAATGTATTAACTTGTTCCATCACCCCAAGAAATAATTGTACCTTGAAAAGGCTATGCTGATATGAATGGAATAAAACTTTTTTTTAAATCAACGATTGTCTTGACTATGAATATTGATAAACAAGTAAAGTGATTTGGTCACTTGGCTAAAGGAATACGCGGATGTAGTTCCTAAAAAGGTTAACAGAACTCCCGCTTCAAAGAGAAGTAGATCATGAGATCAAGCTAGTAATAGGAGCTGCGCCAATTGCGAAGAAACCCTATAGAATGTCTATACCGGAAGCAATTGAGCTGAAAGGAACAACTCAAGAAACTGCCAGATCAGGGCTACATCCGTCCTAGCAGTTCACCATGGGAAGCACCAGTACTGTTCCAGAAAAAGAAAGATGGAACACTTCGACTATGTATTGATTACAGTGGGTTGAATCAATCAACAGTCAAGAACAAATATCATATTCCTAGAATAGATGAGCTTCTTGATGGTCTTCAGGGTGCCAAGAACTTCTCCAAGATTATCTTAGGTCTGGTTACTATCAGATAAGAATCAAGGAAGAAGATACCCCAAAGACGACCTTCAACACTAGATATGGACACTTTGAGTTCTAGTTATGTCATTAGGGCTTACGAATGCGCCTGCCACCCTCAATAGGTTAATGCAAGATATTTTTAGACCATATCTTGATAACTTCATGCTCGTCTTCTTTGACGACACTCTATTCCAAACAGGAAGGAGATCATGAGTCCCAACTTCGTATTTTCCTTGAGACAAGGAGGTCACACAAGCTGTATGCTAAGATGACGAAATTGTGCATTCCTCAAATATCAGATTGGTTATCTGGGATTCATCATATCGGTAGAAGGAATCTCAGTGGAGCCGGTCTAAGTTAGAAATGTTCTAGCATGGCCAAATACCAACAACTGTCAAAGAAATACGCAGCTTTCTTGGATTGACAAGATGGTATAGGGTCTTCATCAAAAACTATGCTTTGATTGCAGCACCTTTGACAGACTTACTGAAAAAGAAAACAGCCGAACAAAATAGCTTTGATAGGTTGAAGCAAAGTTTGGTATCAGCACCGATCCTAAAACTTCTAGACCACAGTATGGAGTTTGAGGTAGTAACTGATACTAGCATGCTTGCCTTAGGATGTGTGCTCATGTAGAAAAGTCATCCTATAGCATAATCTTCAAGAAACTGAAGAGCCATGAGGAGAATTATGCTACTCATGATCTTGAACTTTTAGTTGTCAAGCTTGGAGACACTGCTTGCTCGGTAACAAGATTACACTAGAGACTGATCATAAAAAGTCTCAAGTGGAACTTTACCTAGAACAAGCTCAACATGAGGCAGTGTCAGTGGATTGAAGTGCTGGAGGAGTATGACCTTAAGATCAAGTACCGAACTGGAAAGGAGAATGCAGTTGCTGATGCACTCAGTCGCAAGGCATTCCTTAATTCACTAATCTTGCAAAATCCATCAATAGCTAGATCTCTAGCTACAGAGGTGTCCATGCCAAACAACCCAATACTTGAGTTAGCTAGAGAAGAAGCATGCCATGATTTGGCCTACCAAACAATGCTAAAGGAGATCTCTATCAAGGACCATGAATAAAAGCTATAGGCTAAGTACCATGAATTCTCTATCAATAGTGGACTTGTCTACTATAAGAACGAGATTATGTATATCGGCAAGCCAGTCACTTAAGCAGAAGATATTGTACGACGCTCATGATTGACCTTTCTCAGGACATCCTAGCTATGCCAAGATTCTCAATGCAGTTAGGAAGAACTACTATTGAGAGAGTCTTAAAGGTGGCATTTTCAAATATGTCACTGAGTGTTTGTCTTGTCAACGTATTAAAATCGAACATGTCAAGTTGCCAAGGAAGCTGCAACCACTCGACATCCCCAAACTGATGGTCAAACGGAGCGAGTCAATCAAGTTATCGAGGATATGCTTAGGGCACACTGCTGCTGGGAACCAGAAAGGTGGATTCAATACTTGCCTTGGTTGAGTTTGCCTACAATGCTTCTTACCAACAAACCATTCAGATGACCCCTTTTCAAGCATTGTATGGGCATGACTGTCGAAGTCCCCTAAGCTTCTCAAGTCCAACCTTGTGGGTTGAAGCTTCAAGGCAAATCATGGAAGATATGGATGACCAAGTAAAGTCAATAAGATAGGACATCCAAGCCACCAAGGATAGACAAAAGACATACGCTGATTTGAAGCGTCAAGGTAGAACCTTCGAGGAAAGGGACATGGTCTTCAATTGTGTATGCCCAAAGAAGAGTTTCCTATCCTTAGGAGATTGCAAGAAGCTAAGTCCAAGGTATTGTGGACCCTACAAGATCCTTAAGTACCTAGGACCTAATGCTTATAGACTGCAACTCCCTGAAAACCTAAAGGTTCATAATGTGTTCCATATCAGCCTACTGAACAAGTATGTACCTAATCCTAGCCATGTACTTGATGACCAACAAATGGTAATGCCTAGCCAAGGAGTCCTTGAGCTACAGTCTGACAGGATCTTAGATGTTAGGGAGAGACAACTGAGATCCAGAACCTTGAAGGAATGCCTCGTCCAGTGGAAAGATTATCCCGAGGAGGATACCACTTGGGTGGATGAAAGCACTCTCAAACATCAATATCCCCCCAGTTTATCTCGAGATGAGGACATCTTGATTCCTCCAAGGGGGAGAGAATGTAATATTTCCGTTGTAAATATTTCCAACCCGTACGATACTCATGTAAGGGATTGCCGGCATTGAATATTTGGACAGTGAAATTATACAATCTCCATTGGCATGAACAAGACCAAAGTCAATGAAACCCACTTATGCTCGTGTGAACCCCCTCTTGGAAGGAAATCAAGATGAAATTTTGATTTATGGCATTTCTTTTCTAATTATCCAGCCAACGATCATGCTGGAGGAGAGAGAGGGGAGGCGCTATGACTAAGCATCTAGCTGGAGCCATGGGGGGGCTACTGCCCATGCAGTCAGCACGTGGAGGGAGGTAGGTACCTCTCCCTCTTGCTATAAAAGCCATGGCTATGGGTTAGAGGACAGGGCGGGGTGGAGAGAGGGTAACGCTGCGACTAAGAGGGGGGAAAGGCTGTCGTGGAGAGCCGCACCATTTTTGCTGGCCGTGGAGTGAGGGAAGGAAAGATTAATGAGGCACCGAGTGCCTGTGGCACTGTGTGGAGGAAGGAGGAGTGGAGCGACGAGTCGCCGTGCCGTGTCATGAAGGAGAGGGAGACGCTGGATGACACGCCACCTCCTGTGGCTCGTGTAGCCGCCCGCCCTGCCGACCGAAGTTGCTGCCGCCATTCCACCTCACAACCGCCATCAAGGCCTTCAAGATACTCATCGTCCACGTCGTCGTTAATCCCCTTTTTCTCCACGTGGCATCTCCACGACAAGCCCAGAAGCTTTGGAAGCTTCTTGGGAAGCTTCGAAAGCCCTTAGGAAGCCCCCCTTCTTGTGGACTTCTTTAAGCTTCCAAAGTGGGTTTTAAAAAAAAACCTCCAACCCCCGCCCCCCCCCCCCCCCCCCCCCGGAGATTCAATCCCCTCACAGGCGATTTTTACACTTTTTCTCCCCTGTTATTTCCAACAAGTGAATTTTAAAACCTCCACTCCCCGGGATTTAAGTGACCTTTTCGATTGTACAACCACAAGCCCCCTAGCCCGGGGTTTTGAAGAGAAGAAGGGGAAGTCTATAAGCCCCTTCCCACCCATCACCCACAAGGCCGGCCCTAGGATTTTAGGGAAGGAGAAGAAGAATTCTCAAGCCTCCATTTCCGCAAGGCCGTTCACAAGAATCCTTTTCCAAACCCCCTCTTTTTCGAAATAAAGAAGGCCCAAGCCTAAAACCCTAAGGTCTTCCATAAGCCAAATTTCGCAAGTCGATACTTCTGTCAAGGATCTATACTTCCCAGGGGATCTCTGCGTATGGATATCTCACCGAGCCCACAAGTCCAAGTTTTCTTCCTATTTCTTGATTTACGTTGAAGTATTAAAATCACGCATGGTTATCTCATGGAATTAGGATACACTTGTGCTTGTCAAATCCACCTAGTTTGATGAGAAAGAATTACATTGGCTATTTCAAAAAGGAAATAACTCACGATTAAAGATTGGTCATTTGTAATTGTCCAATGAAATGAACGAAATATGTCCATGCATTTTTTAGCAAGTTGCTTTTGTATATTACAAAGTAACGAATTTAGAATAACTAATGACTATCATTACAAAGTCGAGATTATTGTTGTACACCTTCGATTGGCCATGGAAGGATTAAAACATTGCATGTCACATTATTAGACAAATCTTTCTTCGTAATGATTCATTAAGAAAGTTGCTAACAATTCTAGGAAATTGCAAGGCATGGAAATGATTCTAGGTTGCATAAAGTAGGATTAACTCTAGTCAATTCAACTACGTAGTGGTTAGGAAAGATTGCATAATTCTCAATCAACATACAAATATTTCATTCAGAAATGAAGTTAGGAAAAGGCTGCATGGTTTGTTTAACATAAAACCTTAAGAGCTTAGAAGCATAAGTTGTGAATGCATATCCTAGTAGAATCAATGGAAGTTATGCGAACTTTAACATGTGCTTGGTCTTAATAAGAAAAGTTAGGGATTACGAATCTAGAGGATATGAATCGCATGTTTACATGATTTATGATGTATTACTACTACTTTTTCCTCTCTTCGATCAAGAAAATATCTTTAGGAATAGTTCGTCATTATCATAAGACAAGTAAATTGGATTACCAAAGACACCTAATCCACAAAGGATTCGCTTAAAAATGATTAAATCGATACAATATACTCCAAGTGCTAACTAGGGTTTAGCACGTTAAGGACTTGACCTAGTTTCACGCACTTGCTATCAAGGCGAACCCGTGAACCGAAGGTCCTACCCACATTCACGGAATGTAGGGACAATTGGACGCTCATGCATAAAATGATCTAAGGTTTCTACCCTAAGGATCACTCATTCAAATGATGAAACTCGGATTAAGATGGAATTCCTAGGACCAAACGTTGTCGGCCTAGTGTAATTAGGAATGGGTTGGGTAAGAAGACACCCTAAGCCCTACTTCTCGTCTAGAGATAATTCTGTGACCTGAAAACGCCGTTCAATGGGTGAAATCATCCCATGGAATAGATGCGACACTTGTGCAATAAGTTGCAACGTCTCATAAACTTGTGGTTTGTTCACAAGAGAGTTTTGCCATTTCTTGAAATGAGGTTGGCAAGTTCTTGCGCAAGTTTAACTTGCAAGAGGATGAGTAGTCATCCTGTTACATCACCTTTCTTGGGGAAAAATTGCCAAGTAAAGGAAAGTTAGGTATTTTCTTGGAAGCAAATGATCAATCAATGAATTGGAGCGACATGGTCACCAGGATTTACTATTAATAAAACCTAAGGTATTGGTTAAGTTGAGTTAAGAGGGTATGGCCCTAACCCAAGGACAAAAGGGTGAATAAACAAACCCTTGGGGATCTTGCCAAGTCGCAAATTGATCCCGGATCGAATGCTGGAGGCATTCGGAGAGAAGGATTCACTCCTTAACAGTTGGCAAATTAAACGACCACTGAAATTGATTGTGCTTGTAACACTTTAGGGAGCATTGTTTGCATTGTTTGCTCAAAGAACTAAAGGATAAAATGATATCTAATGCTTCAGGTTGAAAGCCTGAAGGGAGAGGCAGCTTCAGTTACCCCCGACTGCCTGCGTGACCCTAACCAAGGGGGTTGTTGACCGCACCGGGAACGTGGATCGAACCCGCCGCGAGAGGTCTTTCCGTTGAGCTCTACTTGGAGCAGGAGGACGCTTGGGTGCCAGGGGGGGCTCTGGCCGTAAATCCCTCGCCTTTCGGGTCCTGCACAAGAGGCTAACGTGACTCCGGATTGGATCTTGAGGCCCGCATACTAGTCTACGGGCGGAAGCTTGGAATAGTGATCCTTGGCGGATTACTGGATAGCCTTTGGGTGGATTATGGACAAGCCTACGGGCGGAACTCCTTGTATTTCAAAGATAAAATGATGAAATGATAATAAAGAATTTGTCAGACATTGTTTTTCTATGTCACATGATAAGATTACGTGAAGGAACCAGTGCTTAACAGGAGTAATTAAAGAAGCTGATTGTTTTATGTCAAATTAATGTGTTAGATAATTACATAACTAAAACAAATCGAGGAAAGTGCGAAGGATGGGCCATGGGTCCGTCCTACGGTTGGGTGGTCCCGGTTAGCCGAGAACTTTTCTCAAAAAAAAAAATCTCAAAGAACAGCGGGATGATCATCATCATCAAAACAAATAACGAGAGCGATGATCTAGAGTTACGTCTTACCCTATTTTATGCTATTTTAGGGGAACGGAATGGGACTATGCCTTATGGCAGAGAGGTTGAGCCTTGCATCCCTCTCTTTTTCCATTCTCCTTGAACCAAGTGCAGCGTGAATCTGCTTCGGAACTGGCGTTTCTGCGTAAAGTAGTTCGCTCGGGTCTGACGCTAGTTGCTGTTAGCTAATGACCAAATCAAGAAAACCCCAATTCAAGTCGATCCTAAGTGGGAATGGCCAGGATACTTCCGCTACGTGGCAGACGCGGGAAGACCTAGATCGCAAGTCCTGTAAGATTCCATGGGAATGCCGGGCGGAGCTTTCTAGACATCCTTTCTGATGGACTGCTAAGACGTGTCCTGGATGATTCTAGTGGACACGTTACACATATCATGTCTTGTATGCACATACTCTTCCATTTGTAATTTTTTCTTGATATCAAACCATTATGCATAATGTGTCATATGGTTTATAGATCCTGGATTAAAAAACAAGTCATTCTCTCTAGGGGGATGTGTCATATTGCTAAGTACATGCTTTATAGCAAAGAGATGACCTCTAAGTTATGCATCACCCCTAGAATCATAACTTATACCTCCATAGGCACCTACATAATGACAATACTATGTCTTTCCATGACCTCTAGACATATCATTCTACTTATAGTAGACCAAGTACCGCAGTGACGGCACATTGGAGAAGCACACGGCAGGCCTTGTTGCTAAAGGTTTTACATACCGCCCAGGTATTAATTCCCATGATACTTTTGCCCCTACAGCTCGAATGGCCACTATTTGCATAGTTCTTGCCTTGGCTAGCCATAGGAGATGGCCAGTCTATTAGCTGGATGTGAAGACTATCTTCCTGATTGAAATTTGAAGGAGGAGATGAGAAAATTTACCTTGAAGGCTTTGATGGTGTCTAGGAAGCGAGCATTGGACATAGTGGTGAGTCTAGATACAAAGGTAGCGACCATGAATGTTGTGCTCTAGAGCATTGACAAATCCCATATTCATCTAGCTTCTCATCATTAAGAGAGATGAATAATCTTGGAAGCTTTGGATGAGTCATCTACCTTTGCTCACGTAGTAAACACAACTTGATCACAAGAGTAAGAGAAGGTGATACTAGACCTTGTGAGTGCATATACATGTAAACTCATGATGGAGGGAAAAATCATCATGGTCAACAAGTGTATCTGGGAACATATATATCCAACAAATAAAGATATATACACATCTAAATCTAACATAGGATATTGTATGCATTATTAACATTACCACAATAATGTGCAATAAATATAGAACAACAATCACATATAAAGACTATATCCATTAATACTCAGAATACACAAAGCACATTGTCAACTCTCTCCCTCTTTCTCTATCTTCACATACATACATACATACATACATACATACATATATCCTTCTCTAAATTTTTCTTTTTCTCTCTATTTTTTAAATTTATTTATTTTCTCTCTCCTACTCCTCTCTCTCTCTCTCTCTCTCTCTCTCTCTCTCTCTCTCTCTCTCTCTCTCTCTCTCTCTCTCTCTCTCTCTCGATCCTAAAGACAATCTAGAAAGAAAGAGGAAAGGAAGGTGAAAAGGGCTTACCTTGAGGCTTTAAGATATACATGGCTACTCCTCCATTGAAGTGGTCCTTTACAGTCTTCTTCTTCGTGGTCTATTTCTCCTTCATGGTCTTCTCCTTTGCACTCTTCTCCCTCTTCTTCTTCTTTTGGGTCCATCCTCTTGCTCCCTCTTGAAGCTCTCCCTCTCTTTCACTCATTTCTTTTCTTCCTCTTTTCCTCTTCCCCACCCTTTCTTCGTTTGTTTCTCTCACTCTCATTGTTTTGAAGCTCTTCCCCTCTTTCTCTCACTCTTAGTCTCTCATTCTCCTTCAATCCTTTCTTCCTCAATTTGAAATAGTCGCCACAAAAATACTGTAACTATTTCAATGTTTTTTTCTCCACAATAAATCATCGCTAAAAGGTTTGCTATTAGTGTCATTAATATCATCACTATTAGCGTCTCTATATAGTGATGCTAACAAAAATGATTTTAGTGACACTAGTAGATATGGTTTTAGAAAACACTAACAAAAATGCCAACCAAAAACCTCATTAATTAGTATCAAAATTATCAAAATCCCATGTAGTGTAAATAACATTGATTCTTCTATCTTCTTCCAAAACACAAAGGGAGGTGTATGTCACATCATGATTTGTATATAAATTTAGGCTAAATATAAAAAGATTGAGTAATTTGAGATGCAGGTCGTCCTCTAAAATATCATAACACATGCATGCTATGCATTTATGTAAAGGCATTAGTTGAGAAATACGGTTACCAAAGGGAATGATAAATCTAGGCTTCTAACCATCAGATGGTACTCCTTTTTTTAGTGGAAGGGGGTTGTGCAAACTAGAACTTACTCATGTGCCTAAAAATAGTAAAGAGTACCATAAGTAATTGAAGCTTCAACAAAATTTTTAAGATGAAGCCTTCAAAAGAATCACTTGCATAAACAAAATGCACTAATCCCCTCCTCTTCCACCACCCAATTCTTCACACCCTAAGGTTAGAGTTTTTAGGGAGGCGGTAGCATTGGGACCTTGGGGGTTAAAGAGAAATTGAGCCTCTCAAAAGTACAAGCAACCCATGAAGACTACTTACCATTTCTTCTTACAAAGGTCATATTTCATAGATATGTGCATACACATCCATGACTCTTGTTCAAATGAAGACATACGTCTATGACTCTTCTTGTTCTTGTTCTTGTTCTTATTCTCTCTTCACACATGCTATCACCAAATTGATTGCTTATTACGCATTCTCTATTTAATAAATTCATGTCAATAAATTAATGACTCACTTTAAGTGTTGATGATGATCTAGCATGGCCATGAGACCATTTAGAGACCAGTATTCCTAGTGCATCACTTAATGGGGTGATCAAAGCACCATGACGTGGATATCTTGTACATGCAATACAAGTTATGAAGGGGGAAAGAAATGTCTGCCAAGTGTAAGAGTGTACACAATAACCAAGGAGTTACACATAAATGAATATGGATTGAGTTCTAAGAAGCAGAAGTCCATGTTGAGAATGTAAGCTTTGGTGTTTGTGGGTGTGTATATGTGAAAGCACTCTTATGTGCTTAAGATTGTATGGTGCACCAATAGGGATGAGAGATGTGGACTAAAAGTATGCCACATAGGGCACACATGTAAAGTGTGGGTTATATAGTGTCACATGGGGACACACATGGAAAGTGTGAGAGATCATTGATGGAGCATCTCCTCCTTTATATATTTAACTAGTCTATGCAATGAAAGATAAGAGAGAACATTTGAGTGTGCATATTGTGTGCCTTCTCTTTATAGCCATGGAGTTTCTTGTCTGTTACAATCCACCATAATTATGTGTCAATCATTTTGTACACACCATGATCAACACCACATTGGGTTTCTTGACATGGTATCAGAGCCGTGGTTAAGGCTCTTGATCATGGTGTTTTTTTTAAAAATGTATGTAGCTATATCATTGTATGCCCTTAGTATGTTTTAACCATTCCTTTTTTTTCAAAATCTTACACACTCATTATCATTATGATTGCAAATGAGGGAACTGAAATTTTTGAGGATTACAAAGAGGCCATCAACATCAAATGAAGGAGCTTTTTATTATGGAGGATGAAAATGGAGTTATACACAACGAGTGGAGCCATCATCATCAAAGAAGTTGTTGTTAGAAGTCAAAGATATTTGTTTTTTTTCCTCTTCAATAATTGTTTTTGAGTATGGAAGAATGCTCAAATAAGAGAAGGGTTGTTCTTTGTGGAAATTGTTGTCCTATTGGCTCTTCCCCTTGAGCAAGGAGCATGTGAAGGTATATATGCTTATTTTCATTGGAACGGCAAGTATTGTTGGGCTGGTTGTTTGCAGTCCAAGATGGAGCATGCCAGTTGAGGCATGTCTCATGTGTGTGCTCAAGGATGGAGAAATGGAAGTTGGGTTGGCTTCAACAACAATAAGTGAAGAGGAGGAGAAGCATGTTGATATTCTTGGTCAAAAGATCAAAGATTTTAGTCTCTGATTCAAAAGTTACTAGCTCTTTATTGGGCTCTTCAAAGATTCGTAATATTTTCGCTCGGAATATTAAAGAGGTTGGGTCACCGCACGCCCACGCAAAAGTTGTTCAAAGTCATCTCACGTGTCATCTAAATATTGGCAGCTAAACCCTTACCCCGCATGCGCAACAATGAGGCCATCCGCATTGTGCAATTGAGGCCGGGGTTTAAGACTGTAAAGCCGCGGGGGAACACCCTTTTTGAAGGGGCAAATGGATAATAATGAAAGTTTATGCAAATTTTTTTACTAATTATCCCTTCCCCCTGCCAATGCATGGCTACACGAGAGGGAGTAGGAGAAGAGCAAGTGAGGTGTGTGGGGAGCTTGTAGAGGTGGAGTGCATGGGGAGAAGAGGGAAGCATGGGGGCTCCACGCGTGTGGAGTCTCTCCCCCCCCCCCCTTAGCACTATAAAAACCATCCTTATGCAAGGGCTGAAGGCATGAACATAGAGAGGGTGGACGAATGCTGCCGTGTTGATTGCCGCCGTGCTACTACAGCCACCAAAATCCGCCGCCCTGCTGCGCCACAGGCCGCCTACAGTGCCGACTGCTGCTCATACTCCCGCCACCATCGCCATCGATCACTACCCCCCTTCGTCGTCGAAATCTCCTTTTCCAATCATTGGCCTCTATCCACGTGGTCCTGGGAAGCAGAAGCTTCCTAGAAGCTTCTTAGAAGCTTCTAAAGGAGATCCTCTTAAGCCTTGTGCATGCGTCTATTTCCTGATCTTAATATCCACACCTTGTAAAAGGGTAATTCCTATGCAAGGGAGAAGGAAGGCGGGCTTGGAAACTATTTTTCCAAAGCTAGGAGGAATCTGCGAAGTTCAAGTCATCAACGATGGCTCCCAAGAAGACGCAAGGCGCACCCGCGGGAGGTTCTTCCCCAAACATACACGTGGACATCCCCATGAGCCCACAAGCCCAGGTTCCACGATTTTAATTCCACGTGAAAGAAATACATTGAGCATGATAACTTTCATGGAAGGGAAGCACTTATGCATGTTTCCAATTCACCTGGCATAGTTAAAATGCATTTGGGGAAATTTGCCTACTTAATGCATGTCATGCAATTGGGTTATTTGCATTTCCAATGTTATGAATGTAAATTACCTATCCATTTTACGAGTTTAGTAGCATGTTGCCTTCTCGTGCATTTCAAAGTGATAAGCCTAAAACGAATATTGCCTAGCATTAAAAGATTGAAATTGTTAAGTGCATCCTTGATTGGCCGTGAAAGAACAAGTGTATTTTGCGTTCAGTTAATAACTTCCTTGTTATGTCTCGCATGGAAAGAGTTGTTAACGTCCATTGTACGGCATGAAAATGAAACCCTGGACAATTGCATAGTATGGGAATGGAACCACGGACTTGTAAGTTGCATGAAAAAGATGCTTGGAAATGGATTAAGTCAACACTAGCCTTAGTCTTGCATGAACTTCATTTACGATGTTGTATCTAAGGGTTGCATGTTACATATTCGTCGTGCATAAATTTCATTTCATTGAGTTGCATTTAGAAAAGATTGCATGGCTTATCAAAGCATGAAATCCCATTGCATTAAAGAGAGGTTGTTGACATAGTTCCTTGATGTGAATCTTGAAGGTTCTATGCAAGATAATCTCCAAATTGACATTCGTCATGACTTTAGCAAGGAAAGAAGTAATTATTGCAAAATCTTTTAGCTGCCTAAAAGTAATGAATCACATGTTACAACTAGTTACACCTTTAGAACAAGTTTACTTTCTCTAGGAAAGGAGCATCCTTGTTGTAAGACAAGTAGCCCAATTTAGCTAAATCACCTAACCCTCAAGGGATTCGTATAGGCATAATTTAGTCGATATGATAAACACCTCAAGTACTAGCTACGGTTTAGGACGTCAGAAATTCTGCCTAGTGTCAAACTTGGTCGTCAAGTCGAGACCCTCAAACCTAAAGGATCCTACCCACATGCACGAAACGGTTGGGTTAGGTGAATATCAAACTACTAACGATCTAGGGTCTACCCTAAGGATCGACCGGCCTAATGTTAAAATTTGGATTGAGTTTGGAAACCCTAGGACCGAACGTTGTCAGCCGAGTACAATTAGGGTTGGGTTGGGTAAAAAGGCACCCTAAACCCTACATCTTGTCTAAACAAAATTCCTTGACCAGAAAACCCCGTTCAATGGGTGAAATAATCCCATGAGTTAGGTGCGACACTTGTGCAACAAGTTGCAACGTCGCATGGCCTTGTGGTTTAATCACAAGATAGATTTGCCATTCCTTTGAATGAGGTTGGCAGATTCTAACGCAAGTCTAACTTGCAAGAGGATGAGTGGACATCCTGTTACATCACCTTTCTTGGGCTAACTTGCCAAGTTAAGGGAAGTTATGTTTTGCCTAGTAAGCAAAGGATTAATCAAGTTAGAGCGACATGGTCGCCAGGATTCATTGTGACTGAACTTAAGAAACCTAAGGTAAATGGTTAATTTGGGTTGATAGGGTATGACCCTAACCCAAGGACAAAAGGGTAAAACAAACAAACCCTTGGGGATCTTGCCAAGTTGCAATTGATTCCGGATCGAATGATGGATGCATTCAGAGATAAGGATTCACTCCTTAGCAGTTGGCCAAATCAAACGATCACTGGATTGATTGTGTTTGTAACAGTTTAGGAGCACTGTTGCATTGTTTGCTCAAGGAACTAAAGGATGGAAAGATAATTAATGCTTCAGGTTGAAGGCGTGAAGGGAGAGGTAACATCGGTTACCCTCGATTGTTTGGCTGGCTCTAACCAAGGGGGTTGTTAGCCGCGCCGGGAACTTGGACCGAACCCGCCGCGAGAGGTCTCTCCGTTGAGTGCTACTTGGAGCAGGAGGACACTTGGGTGCCAGGGGGGCTCTGGCTGTAAATCTCTTACCTTCCGAGCCCTGCACAAGAGGCCAACGTGACTCAGGATTAGATCTCAAGGCCCGCATACTAGTCTACGGGCAGAATCTTGGATTAGTAATCCCTGTGGATTGCTGGATAGCCTTCCCACAGATTATGGATTCCCTTCGGGCGGATTATGGATTAACCTACAGACTGGATTATATGATGTTTTCCAAAGATAAATAAGATCAACTGTTAAAAAGGAACTTGATTGACACTGCTTTTCTACGTCAGTGCTAAGATTACGTGAAGGAACCGGTGTCTAATTGGCTAATTAAGGAAGCTGTTTTATGCGTGTCCAACTAAATGTGGTAGGTAATTGGATAACTAAAGCAACCTTGAGGAAAGTGCGATGGATGTGGCCATGGGTCCGTCCTATAGATGGGTGGTCCTGGTTGGCCGAGAAGTTTTCTCAAGCGAAATGGACAGCAAGGAAATTTTCTCGAAGGCAATGAACAGTAGGCAACGCTGACCTAGAGTTTAGGTTACTAGAACCCCGATTTATGCTGTTTTAGGGGAACGTAATGGGACTATGTCTTATGGGCAGAGAGGTCGAGCTTTGCATCCCTCTCGTTTCCCATTCTCCTTGAACCAAGTGTAGCATGAATCTGCTTTGCCCTTGACATTTTTGCATAAAGTACTTCGTATGGGAGTTCGACCTTAGTCACTCTCTAGGAATTTGAGCACTAGAGGAATCCCTGATTCAGGTCGGTCCTAAATGGGAATAGCTGGAATACTTCTGCTACGTGGCAGACTCGGAAAGACCTAGATCGCAAAACCCATAACATTCCATGGGAGTGCTGGGCAGAGCTTTCTAGACCCTCTTTCCGATGGGCTGTTAAGACGTGTCTTGGCGAATAGGTGGACACGTTATAGTTGGTATCAGAGCGAACCAACGAGGAACTAATGTTTTTCAAGAAAACTTAATAAGGAAAAGTAGAGAAAATATTGCTGTTAAGAACATTTCCTTACTTATCGATGCTGTCTTGCAGAGTCATGAAGCATGGAACAAATTCTTGGTGTTCCAGGTCATGTTTATGATCACGATGCATGCGTCCGATTGTCGACAAATGCTTGATATGATGAATATCCTAGACCGCATCTACAATCCATCACCCTTGAACATGTAATGGAGATGGATGGGTGTTTCAAGGATCTATTACATAGCTGCCCACCGACTTGTGTACCTTCGAATTAACTTGAAGAGAATCAAGTGGATGGAGGACCTAAAGATCGTGAAGTTGTTTGTCTTTCTTGAGGCTCACGCAAACGCGACCCTACATGTGGAAGGTTGAAGGGTTAACCAGAATAAGTATGTGTACGGGAAGTGACTCGAATAATCCCTGCCGACTGAATTAAGGTGTTGGGACATCATGGGAAGAACGGATATCAAAGGAAAAGATACCCTAATCTTCCAATGACTTATCGATTCCTGAAAATCCATGACCCTAATCCATACTATTACAGAAATTCATGTAGCTGAATGCAACAACATCTTATCCTCCTTGAATTAATGTATTAGCCTGTTCGATCGCCCCAAGAAATATTGTACTCCGAAAGGGCTATGCCCATATGAATGAAATAAGACTTCTTTTTATTAATAATTGTCTTGACTGTGTATATTGATAAAGAAGTAAAGTGATTTAGTCACTTGGCTAAAAGATGAAGTGGACATGTAATGTAATGTGGAATTCGACTTTGGTCAAATTCAAGGTCATGTCATTCGGGATGACGAATGTACCTGCCACCTTCAATAGGTTAATACAAGATATCTTTAGGCCATATCTTGATGACTTTGTACTCGTCTTCTTGATGATACCTTAGTCTACTTCAGACAGGAAGAAGATCATGAACCCTAGCTTCGCATTGTCCTTGAGACAATGAGGGAATACAAGCTTTATGCCAAGATGAAGAAGTGTGCATTCTTCAAACATCAAATTGAATATCTGGGATTCATCGTGTCAAGGGAAGGAATCTCAGTAGATCCAGCCAAAGTCAGAGATGTTCTGGAATGGCCAATACCAACAACTGTCAAAGAAATACGCAGTTTTCTTGGATTGACAGGATGGTATAGGGTCTTTATAAAAAACTATGCTTTGATTGTAGCACCTCTGACGGATCTATTGAAGAAGCAAACATTGATTGTATGGTCAACTACTGAACAATCTAGCTTTGATAAACTAAAGAAAAGTTTGGTATCGATACCTATCTTGATTTTCCCAAACCTTATTAAGGAGTTCGAAGTAGTAACTGATGCTAGCACACTTGCCTTAGGATGTGTGCTTGTGCAAGAAGGTCATCCCGTAGCATACTCTTTAAGAAAACTAAAGAGCCATGAGAAGAATTATGCTACCCATGATCTAGAGCTATTGGCTGTCATCCATGCTCTAAAGCTTTGGAGACACTACCTATTGGGTAACAAGTTTACCCTAGTGACGGATCATAAAAGTCTCAAGTGGATCTTTACCCATAACGAACTCAACATGAGGCAACGTCGATGGATTGAAGTGCTGGATGAATATGACTTTGAGATCAAATACCAGCCTAGAAAGAAGAATGTAGTTGCCAATGCACTCAGTCGCAAGGCATTCCTAAATTCTCTAATCTTGCAAGATCCATCAACAGCTAGATCTCTAGCAACAAAGGTATCCATGCCAAACAACCCAATACTTGAGCTAGCTAGAGAAGAAGCATGCCATGATCCAACATATCAGAATTTGCTAAGGGAGATCCCTATCAAGGATCAAGACCCGAAGCTACAGGCTAAGTACCAATAATTCTCTATCACAATAGTGAACTTGTCTACTATAGAACGAGATTATGTATACCAGCAATCCAGTCACTCAAGCAGAAGATACTTTGGGAAGCTCACGATTCCCCTTTTTCAGGAAATCCTGGCTATGCCAGGACCCTCAATGCAGTCAGGAAGAGCTACTATTGGGAGAGGCTTAAAGGTGACGTTCTCAAATATGTCACTGAGTGTTTGTCTTGTCAACGCATTAAGGCCGAACATGTCAAAATGCCAGGAAAGTTGCAACCACTTGACATTCCCCAAATGAAATGGGAATTCATCAGTATGGACTTTGTTGTTGGCCTACCCCAAGTTCAGGGAGGATACAACTCCATTATGGTTGTGGTGGATATGCTCACCAAGGTTGCACATCTTATTCCTATTAAGACAAACTATAAAACCTCAGACATTGCAAGGTTATTTATCAAGGAGATATTCAAACTGCATGGGTTGCCCAGAAGAATCATTAGTGATCGTGATTCTCTCTTTACATCACACTTCTGGAGAGCTATCTTTGAAGCCATTGGGACTCAACTCTATTTTATTACAGCCTACCATCCCCAAACTGATGGCCAAATGGAGCGAGTCAACCAAGTCATTGAGAATATGCTAAGGGAACACTGCTGCCGTGAACCAAAAAGGTGGATTCAATACTTGCCACTGGTTGAGTTTTCCTACAATGCTTCTTATCAACAAAGCATTTAGATGACCCCTTTCCAAGCATTGTATCGGCACAACTGTCGAAGTTCTTTAAACTTCTTATATCCAACTTTGAGGGTTAAAGCTTCAAGGCAGATGCTAGAAGATATGGATGACCAAATGAAGTCCATAAGATAGGACATCCAAGCCGCCAAGGATAGACAGAAGGCATACACATATTTGAAACATGAAGATCAAACCTTCGCTGAAGGAGACATGGTCTTCATTTGCATACGCCCAAAGAAGATTTCCCTATCCTTAGGAGAATGTAAGAAGCTAAGTCCAAGGTATTGTGGACCCTACAAGATCCTCAAGTGCCTAGGACCTAATGCTTATAGACTGCAACTCTTGGAGAACCTAAAGATTCATAATGTATTTCATTTTAACCTACTGAAGAAGTATGTACCTCATCCTAGCCATGTACTTGATGACCAACAAGTTGTAATGCCTAGCCAAGGAGTCCTTGAGCTACGGCCTGATAAGATCTTAGATGTTAGGGAGAGACAATTGAAATCCAAAACCTTGAGAGAATGTCTCGTCCAGTGGAAAGATTATCCCGAGGAGGATGCCACTTTGATAGATGAAAGTACTCTCAACCAACAATACCCCCAGTTCTTCTTGAGATGAGGACATATGGATTCCTCCAAGGGGAAGAGAATGTAATATTTCTGCTCAGAATATTAAAGAGCTTGGGTCACCGCACGCCCACGCAAAATCCATCCAAAGTCATCTCTCGCATCATCTAAATATTGGTGGCTAAATCCTTATCCGGCACGCGCAACAATGAGGCCATCCGCATTGTGCTATTGAGACCGGGGTTTAAGATCGCAAAGCCGCGGGGGAACACCATTTTTGAAGGGGCAAATGGATAATAATGAAAATTTATGAAGGGGCAAATGGATTATCCATTTTTTTTTCTAATTATCCCTTCCCCCAACCGATGCATGAGGGAAGCATGGGGGCTCCACGTGTGTGGAGTCTCTCCCCCCCTTAGCACTATAAAAACAATCCTTATGCATGGGCTGAAGGCATGAACAAAGAGAGGGTGGATGAATGCTGCCGTGCTGATTGTCGCCGTGCTGCTATAACCGCCAAAATCCGCTGCCTTGCTATGCCACAGGCCATTGACAGCGCCGGCTACTGCTGCTCATACTCTCGCCACCATCGCCATCAATCACTACCTCCCCCCCCCCCCTTCATCGTCAAAATCTCATTTTCCAATCATTGACCTCTATCCACATGGTCCTAGAATCCAAAGAGAATAGCCTCCGCAATAGCTAAAGCCTCTCGATGGATCATATCCTGCGTTGGCTCTTTAAGATCCTCTTAACCCTTGTGCACACGTCTCTTTCCCCCGATCTTAATATCCACACCCTATAAAAGGGTAATTCCTACGCAAGGGAGAAAGCAAGCGGGCTTGGAGGCTGTTTTGCCAAAGCCAGGAGGAATTCGCGGAGTTCAAGTCATCAACGATGGCTCCCAAGAAGACGCAAGGCGCACCCGTGGGAGGTTCTTTCCCAAACATATACGTGGACATCCCCACGAGCCCACAAGCCTAGGTTTCACGATTTTAATTCCACGTGAAAGAAATACATTGAGCACGATAACTTTCATGGAAGGGAAGCACTTATGCATGTTTCCAATTCACCTAGCATAGTTAAAATGCATTTGAGGGAAATTGCCTACTTGAGCGATTTACCAAAATTAATGCATGTCATGCAATTGGGTTATTTGCATTTCCAATGTTATGAATGTAAATTACCTATCCATTTTACGAGTTTAGTAGCATGTTGCCTTGTCGTGCATTTCAAAGTGATAAGCCTAAAGCGCATATTGCCTAGCATTAAAAGGTCGAAACTGTTAAGTGCATCCTTGATTGGTCGTGAAAGAACACGTGTATTTTGCGTTTAGTTAATAACTTCCTTGTTATGTCTCGCATGGAAAGAGTTGTTAACATCCGTTGCACGGCATGAAAATGAAACCCTAGACAATTGCATAGTATGGGAATGGAACCACGGACTTATAAGTTGCATGAAAAAGATGCTTGGAAATGGATTAAGTCAACACTAGCCTTAGTCTTGCATGAACTTCATTTACGATGTTGTATCTAAGGGTTACATGTTACATATTCGTTGTGCGTAAATGTCATTTCATTGAGTTGCATTTAGAAAAGATTGCATGGCTTATCAAAGCATGAAATCCCATTGCATTAAACGAGAGGTTGTTGACATAGTTCCTTGATGTGAATCTTGTAGGTTCTATGCAAGATAATCTCCAAATTGACATTCGTCATGACTTTAGCAAGGAAAGAAGTAATTATTGCAAAACCTTTTAGCTGCCTAAAAGTAATGAATCGCATGTTACAACTATTTACACTTGTAGAACAAGTTTACCATCTCTACGAAAGGATTGTCCTTGTCGCAAGACAAGTAGCCCAATTTAGCTAAATCACCTAACCCTCAAGGGATTCGTATAGGCATAATTTAGTCGATACGATAAACACCTCAAGTACTAGCTAGGGTTTAGCACATTAGAAATTCTGCCTAGTGTCGAGCTTGGTTGCCAAGTCGAGACCCTCAAACCAAATGGATCCTACCCACATGCACGTAACGGTTGGGTTAGGTGAATGTCCAAACACTAACAATCTAGGGTTCTACCCTAAGGATCGACCACCGATCTAATGTTAAAACTCGGATTGAGTTTGGAAACCCTAAGACCGAGGCCTAGTACAATTAGGGTTGGGTTGGGTAAAAAGACACTCTAAACCCTGCTTCTTGTCTAAACAAAATTCATTGACCAGGAAACCCCTTTCAATGGGTGAAATGATCCCATGAGTTAGCTGCAACACTTGTGCAAGAAGTTGCAAAATGTCACATGGCCTTGTGGTTTAATCACAAGATAGATTTTCCATTCCTTTGAATGAGGTTGGCAGATTCTAATGCAAGTCTAACTTGCAAGAGGATGAGTAGACATCCTGTTACATCACCTTTCTTGGGTTGACTTGCCATGTTAAGGGAAGTTACGTTTTGCTTGGTAAGCAAAGGATCAATCAAGTTAGAGCGACATGGTCACCAGGATTCACTAAAACTAAACTTAAGAAACCTAAAGTAAATGGTTAATTTGTGTTGACAGGGTATGATCCTAACGCAAGGACAAAAGGGTAAAACAAACAAACCCTTGGGGATCTTTCCAAGTCGCAATTGATTTCGGATTGAATGTTGGATGCATTCGGAGATAAGGATTCACTCCTTATCAATTGGCCAAATCAAACGACCACTGGATTGATTGTGTTTGTAACAGTTTAGGAGCATTGTTGAATTGTTTGCTCAAGGAACTAAAGGATGGAAAGTTAATTAATGCTTCAAGTTGAAGGCCTGAAGGGAGAGGTAGGATTAGTTACGCCCAACTGTCTGCCTGGCCCTAACCAAGGGGGTTGTTAGCCGCACTGGGAATGTGGACCGAACCTGCCGCGAGAGGTCTCTCCGTTGA
This sequence comes from Lygodium microphyllum, assembly GCF_053477565.2. Classification (NCBI taxonomy): domain Eukaryota; kingdom Viridiplantae; phylum Streptophyta; class Polypodiopsida; order Schizaeales; family Lygodiaceae; genus Lygodium; species Lygodium microphyllum. Next base: position 31,522,721 of record NC_141143.1, on the reverse strand, counting down.
GTGCTACTTGGAGCAGGAGAGCGCTTGGGTGCCAAGTGGGGCTCTGGCCGTAACTCCCTTGCCTTTCGGGCCTTGCACAAGAGGTCTCTCCGTTGAGCGCTACTTGGAGTAGGAGGACGCTTGGGTGCCAGGGGGGCTCTGGCCATAAATCCCATGCCTTCCGGGCCCTGCACAAGAGGCCAATGCGACTCAAGATTGGATCTCGAGGCCCGCATACTAGTCTACCGGGCGGATTATGAATTAGCCTACAGGCTGGATTATATGATGTTTTCCAAAGATAAATAACATCAACTGTTAAAAAGGAACTTGGTTGACACTGCTTTTCTATGTCAATGCTTGGTGCGCAGATCGGACGCAGGTAGCTCACGTAATGAATTCCCAAAGGTCGCCAAGAACAAAGCACTCTACTTTTTAGCACAAAAACCAATGTAAAAACAAGCACGACATGGGACAAGAGACAAATTGGGTTGAATCTCCCCCATGCCTTGTGTGAGCGCTTCACAAAGCATGTATTTAATATATATTTTCAATCTTTTTGGTCAAAAATACCCCAATTACAAAAATATACAAGCTTTTAGCTTTTGAGTTTGCTTTCTACAAAAAATAGGAAAATAAAGCTAATGGACGGTGCCCAAAGAGTCTGGCACGCCCAATCTCAATGTTCAAATAAAAATAACATATCCAGGCGCATAAGCGCATACAAAATAATAATAAATAGTCGATGTCTCTATAGACATAATCAAAATATAGGCGTGGCGCCTATCAAAATATAATCGAAAGGTCGAAAACTCGCTAGACTCCAATGCTTTCCTCCGCCACTGCTGCTATCTCTACACATCAACTGAAGCATTCACAATCGTTAGTAAAATAACACAATTAAACCGACAAAAGTGAATACCTAGCAGTCTTCAGCTACATAAATAAATCAACTGGTTAGAAATAAATCCTAACCTTAATTTATTACGAGTGCGCACTCTAAACTCATAAACGTTTATTAATTTAATATGCATTTTGCGGAATCACCCGCTATGGAATCACCCATGTACACACTAAATTAATGAAACGCCCGAAAAGGACAGGCGTCCCCATCAACTTCTCGCACAAAGAATCCTCTTTGCGTATGAGCCCCGGTCATCTAAGTTTACGGAATCCACCGTAAAACCTCACGGAATCCACCGTGGAATATGCCTCCTGGCATCATACCCCCGGGGTGGGATAGCAATTGACCTCAATTGCTATTAGCTCACTGTGGAGCTAACAGAGTGGGGAAAGCATTTAGGTCTCTAGCGTGCATCCATTGTGCTTCTTCTACAGGATGGTTCTTAAATTTCACGAGATATCTAGAGTACCTTCGGCCAGTTCTAGTGGTCATGTAATCAGTGTCTATGATGGCTTCTGGTTCAAGGATTTCAGTCTCTTCTTCTAGTAAAGGTGGGTTTTCATAGACAAGGTGGATAGGTAATTGTCCTCTAAATGGTCTCAATAAACTAATATGAAATGTATTATGAATTTTCCAATGAGATGGCAATTCTAACTTGAATGCATTGTCATTAATCTTATGAATGATTCTGAATGGTCCGTAGAATCTAGGGGCTAATTTGACAACTGGATGTCTATCTACACTTTGCAGTCTACGCTTTTCTATTCTAAGCCAAACATAATCATCTACTTTGAAATTCATGGCTTGTCTTTTCTTGTTGGCTTGTTTGGTATATGATTGTTGGGCTTTAGCAATCATATCCTTTACTTCATCAAAAATAGTGTTATGCATAACAGCAATATCATCGGCACTCTGTATCCTATTAGACAAAGATGCAACAGGTGTAGATAATCTATGTCCATAAATAACTTCAAAAGGTGCTTTCTTTGTAGATGTGTGAGGTGTATTATTGTAAGCAAACTGTAATAAATGCAAATGAGTATCCCATGTTTGAGGTTTAGAGATAGTGTATGCACGTAAAAGATCTAAAATAGTGCTATTTGTGGCTTCTGTTTGTCCATTTGTTTCTAGATGAAATGCAGATGAGAAATCAATCTTTGTGCCTAGATTTGCAAACAGTGTAATCCAGAAATTATTACAAAATCTAGAATCTCTATCTGAAATAATCACTTTCGGCAATCCATGGTTAGTAAAAACAGTTTTCAAAAATAACTGTGCTGCTTGTGATGCTGTTAAAGTTTTCTTACATGCAATGAAATATGCTTGCTTACTAAATCTATCTACAATTGTCCAAATCATGTCATGGTTAGATTTAGTATTTGGTAAGCCAGTAATGAAATCCATAGATATATGTTCCCAAGGTTTAGATGGAATAGATAAAGGCATTAATAACCCATACTGTTTACCATGATGTCTTTTTATTCTTTGACAAATCAGACATTCAGAAACAAAATTAGACACATCTGCATCCATATGCGGCCAATAAAAATCTTCAGTTAACATGCGTAATGTAGAAATGATACCTCTATGACCTTGATATGGGGGACAATGAATTTCATTCAAAACAAAAGATCGGAATGGAATAGTAACACACAGTCTCTTTTCAAAGAACATAAATCCATCATTATATGACAATGAATCAACAGGAATGAAATTATTTTGAACTAATTTTTGCCAATCAGAATGAAAAGTAATATCCTGGTGATATGTGTCTTTCATAGCAATCAAAGAATCAAAAGATATGATAGAAATGTTATGAATTGCAGGTCTTCTACTTAATGCATCGGCAACTACATTTTCTTTTCCAGGTTGGTATTGAATGATAGGATGGAAACTTTGAATGAATGAAGCCCATTTGATATGACGGTCAGAAATTTGGGGTTGGCTAAGTAGATGTCTAATGCTTTGCTGATCAGTCTTTATCATGAATTCTGAACCCATTAAATAATGCTTCCATTGTTTCAATGCTTGGACAACTGCTAAGAGTTCCTTATCATAAGTGGAATATTTAAGCTCAGAAGGTTTCAGCTTAGAACTAGAATATGCTATTGGATGGTTATCTTGCATTAACACGGCTCCTATTCCTGATCTGCTAGCATCAGTCACGACTAAAAAGAATGGTCTATTAAAGTCAGGCAATTGTAGGACAGGGGCATTGGTCAATGCACGTTTAAGTAAATCAAAGGATTTCTGCTGGTTTTCAGTCCATTGATAAACAATGCCTTTCTTAAGAAGTTTGGTCAGTGGTAAAGCAAGTAATGAGAAATTACGTACAAACTTCCTATAGAAACTAGCAAGACCAAGGAATGAACGTAATTCATGTACATTTTTAGGAATAGGCCAATGCAATATTGCGTCAATTTTCTTAGGATCAACTTTTATTCCTTCTTCTGATACAATATGACCTAGATATTCTATTTCTGTCTTAAAGAATTCACTCTTGTCAGGATTTGCAAACAATTGATTTTCTTTCAGTAATTGAAAAACTAATGATAAATGCTCATAATGCTCTTTTTCACTTTGACTGAATACTAAAATATCATCAAAGAAAACAATCACACAATATTGATATTTTAGAAAAATACGGTTCATCATTCTACTGAAAGTGGCAGGTGCATTAGTTAATCCGAATGGCATAACTAAGAATTCGTAATGGCCAAACTGTGTCCTGAATGCAGTCTTAAATATGTCAGATCTATCTAACCTCACCTGATGATATCCAGATTTAAGGTCAATTTTACTAAATATAGAAGATCCTTGCAGTTTGTCCATAAGGTCATCAACTCTAGGTATAGGATACCTATTCTTTACAGTGATCTTGTTTAATGCTCGGTAGTCAATACACATCCGATAAGTATTATTCTTTTTCTTGACTAAGAGCACAGGTGCACCGAATGGAGAACTGCTAGGTCGAATTAAACCTCTATTTAGTAATTCTTCTACTTGAGTCTGGATTTCTTTTTGCTCTATTTGATTGTGCCTATATGGGGCTTTGCAAGGTGGTTGTGTGCCAGGTATTAGGTCAATCTTATGGTCTTCTGGACGTGATGGAGGTAAACCTGGTGGTAGGTCTTCTGCAAAACAATCCTTAAAATATGCAAGAAATTCCTTATGTCTAGTGTGCATATGAGTTTCTTTTGCGTGCAATTCATTCACCCAAATGAGGTATGATTTAGTATTCTTGCGTAGTGCACGTTTTGCTTGAGTATGCGAAAGCAGTGGAAACATATGAGATGCATGCATAGCAAATAATGTAATAGATTTTCCTTGAAAATTAATATTCATTGTGTGTGTGGAATAATCTATATTGGGATTATGTTGGTGTCTCCATGGCATTCCTAGAATAATGTCGCTAGATTGTAATGGGACAACTAAGAAATTTCTTCTTTCAATATATGGACCAATTTGAATTTCTAAATTTTGAACTTCTTGTGTGCCATTGTACCTAGTGCCTAAAAATGCAGCTTTTATGCGATAGTGCGTAGGTACAGTATGCAATTTCAATTCCTTTACCAATTTTGCTGAAATAAAGTCATGCGTACTACCGTCATCATGCAATACAGTTCTTTCTTTTCCATGCACCATACATTTCATAGTCAACAATGAATGTAAAGTAGGCATACCTGGTAAAGTGTCGGAAGTAGTAGTAGGATCATCTTCTTCTTCAGTGAAGTCCGGCATATCCTCATGTTCGTCCTCGTCCATAGCTCCAAGGTAGTTGATATGTGCTGATGGCTTCTTTGAATGACAATTTGCTGCGAGATGGCCTGGCTGGTGACACTTGTAGCATACGATAGGCTTGGCTTTGGTCACATTATTTGCAATGGCTGGGAGTCTGGGTATATTTGGATTTGCTTGTTGGATAGGCTTAGGATTTGGATTGACAGTGGATGGTAATGCAGGTGGTTTAGGCCAATTCTTGCGGAAAGATGGTGATGAGAAACGACCTGGATTAAACCTTCTGAAATTTGAATTGAATTGTTTAGATCCATAATTACCGTTTGCTTGGAATGGCTGTGGTCGTCGATCTCTTCCACGTAATTTATCTTCAGTGTCGTGAGCTAAGGAGATGGCATCTTCAAGGGTAGCAGGCTTGAACATATTCACCTCAGGGTAGTAATGTCCAAGAAGTCCAGACATGTACTTCCGCTTATGGGTCGTCTCTGGTACATCTTCAAACATGCGTAGCTGTAGGAGTGCATTCAAAAAACGCTCTGTATACTGTGGAATAGGCTCTCGGTCGCGTTGTTGAAGTAAATCCCATTGCTTGATTGCCTTCTCATGAAATTGCGGTGGAAGAAAATTTTGCATAAACTTCTTCTTGAAATCTTCCCATGTAGCAGGACATACTATGCTCTTGCGGACGACAGTCCACCAAAGTGATGCTCTATCTATCAGATGATTAGTAACACACTTGATTTTATCTTTCTCAGGATAAGTTTCCTCATGGAAATAGTCATCAAACTGGCTAATGAATGATAAAACAGTCTTTCCTTCTCTTATGCCATTGAAAGTGCGAAACTTGAAACTTCGTTTACTTATCTTGGATTCCTTGCGAATGGTTTGTGCTTCAAGAGTGGCGTTGATGGTACGGCGTATCAAATCTTCAGCTTGAGGTTCTTCTTTATTAGTGGACGCTCCTTGTAGCTTTGTCAATTGCGCTTGCAAGGCTTGCCTAGCTCTTCGCTCTTCGTCCAATTGCAACATGATAAGATCCAGCTTTTGTTCCATGGTAGGATCGGGTAGATCGTCTTCAGCCATAGGATCATCCATATGTGGGGTAGTCATCCTGTAAAACTCAACAAACCTTTCTCACTCAAAATCAGTTAGCGGGATGAGCGTAGCTCAAATTTGGGGTTACAAGACTATGTATTTTTGGGTATTTTCTTCTTCAATTTTCAGAAATTCTGAAATATTTCTGTCTCTGTTTACTGAAAGTACTTCAACGAACTTGTAGATAGGTAGAACAGCTTGCTGCGAACAACTTTCCAGTTCTGAGTTTTTGCAAACGAACAAGTCTTCTATGAGTTTTAAGCACTAGTCAGTTCTGATTTAGTCTGACTTGCAGAGTTGCAGACTTAGCAGACTTGCAGGGTTGTTGACTTGCTGGACTTAGCCGACTTGCAGAACTTGCAGGACTTGTTTACAAGTGACTTGCTGAACTTGTCTTCTGGAGTGCGTGACCCGGAGTTTACAGACTTGTCTGCCCAGTAGAACTTGCAGAGTATAGTATGGCTTAAGCTTAATTAGTTAAGCTTAAAGCTTAATAAGCTTAAGAAGAAGGCGCCGTTTTTCTGATCGTGGGGGGGGGGGGCGTTTTTTCACAGCGCGATTTTCGGGATGATCTCCTCTTGCCACGATTTGCCACGATTGGTAGATTATGAAGCTTTTAAGCTTCTTAAGCTTAAAACTAAGCTTTGTTAATGAAGAAGATAAGAAATTTCTCACTGTTCATCACGACTTGTTCATGGAGTTGAGGGAGTGGTCCTCCGCCGACAGAGAGTGGTCCTTCGCGATGTGAGAGTGGAAACAGGGGTTCTTGATCGCCAGAAGTCTGCCTGTATCGACGGTTCGCGACGAGATTGACTGTAGAGGCCGTTTGTTCCTGGAGCTCCGCCTTCGCCCGAGATTGGTAGCGATTGGAAGCCCTTGATCTCTGCTCCGCTCTGATACCACTGGTGCGCAGATCGGACGCAGGTAGCTCACGTAATGAATTCCCAAAGGTCCCCAAGAACAAAGCACTCTACTTTTTAGCACAAAAACCAATGTAAAAACAAGCACGACATGAGACAAGAGACAAATTGGGTTGAATCTCCCCCATGCCTTGTGTGAGCGCTTCACAAAGCATGTATTTAATATATATTTTCAATCTTTTTGCTCAAAAATAGCCCAATTACAAAAATATACAAGCTTTTAGCTTTTGAGTTTGCTTTCTACCAAAAATAGGAAAATAAAGCTAATGGACGGTGCCCAAAGAGTCTGGCACGCCCAATCTCAATGTTCAAATAAAAATAACATATCCAGGCGCATAAGCGCATACAAAATAATAATAAATAGTCGATGTCTCTATAGACATAATCAAAATATAGGCGTGGCGCCTATCAAAATATAATCGAAAGGTCGAAAACTCGCTAGACTCCAATGCTTTCCTCCGCCACTGCTGCTATCTCTACACATCAACTGAAGCATTCACAATCGTTAGTAAAATAACACAATTAAACCGACAAAAGTGAATACCTAGCAGTCTTCAGCTACATAAATAAATCAACTGGTTAGAAATAAATCCTAACCTTAATTTATTACGAGTGCGCACTCTAAACTCATAAACGTTTATTAATTTAATATGCATTTTGCGGAATCACCCGCTATGGAATCACCCATGTACACACTAAATTAATGAAACGCCCGAAAAGGACAGGCGTCCCCATCAACTTCTCGCACAAAGAATCCTCTTTGCGTATGAGCCCCGGTCATCTAAGTTTACGGAATCCACCGTAAAACCTCACGGAATCCACCGTGGAATATGCCTCCTGGCATCAATGCTAAGATTGTGTGAAGGATCCAGTGTCTAATTGGCTAATTAAGGAAGCTGTTTTATGCGTGTCCAACTAAATGTGGTAGGTAATTAGACAATGAAAGCAACCCTAAGGAAAGTGCTATGGATGTGGCCATGGGTCCGTCCTACCAATGGGTGGTCCCGGTTGGCCGGGAACTTTTCTCAAGTGAACTGGACAGCAAGGAAGGAAATGAACAGTAGGCAACGCAGACCTAGAGTTCAGGTTACTAGAACCCCGATTTATGCTATTTTAGGGGAATGAAATGGGACTATGCCTTATGGGCAGAGAGGTCGATCTTTGCATCCCTCTTATTTCCCATTCTCCTTGAACCAAGCATCACTATTTGCATCGGTATCAGCGTCACAATTTGTGACGTTGATATTGATGCAAATAGCAACACTAATAATGATGTTGATACCGACTATTCTATGGCACTGCTAATATCAATATTTTTTGTGATGACGGGGGAAATTTTCTTTATGAACATTTTCGTTGCTTTAAACGTCGATATAGGGCATGTATCTTGTAGTGGCCATCTAATCTAGAGATATACATGTGAAGATCTCCCAGAGCTTCTAATCTATCATCCCTCTACTCATCCTACTCTCTCGATAGTCTATAGTGAACTCCACTAGCCAAAAAACAATGTTAGCACAATTACTATAAGGGCAAAGGTAAAGTATAATAATATTGGCACAAAATATTATTAGCTAAAAATATATAATAATGAACCAATATAAGTGAATAGTCAATGAATTTGACAAGCAAACGCAAATACAACCTTCTATTTTCTATTTAATGATAGTGGTGATAAGCATAAATGTTCTAATCACATAGAGTTCAATATTTGGATGCAAGTTGTACATCACAATACCTAACCAAAGCAAATGCATAGTATGGTCTTGATGCCTAGAATGTGAAGGAAACACAAACACACACACACACACACACACACACACAGAGTCTCTCTCTCTCTCTCTCTCTCTCTCTCTCTCTCTCTCTCTCTCTCTCTCTCTAACTGCTCTAAGTCCTCCATCCCCCACAATAGTGACTCCTCTACTCGCATACTCTCCTTGTATATGCTAGGGACATTGCTTTCATCACATAGTTGAGTGCTCCAAGGTGTCGATGGCATAACATACTACCAACAAAGTTGTCATGGGTTTGGGTAGTATATTACATATTTAATAATATCAAATAAGAGTGCACGGTAAAAAATAAAAAAGCATTTGTTGTTGTTTGGAGTTGTGGAAATTTTAACAAGAAAGATCATGCACCTATTCACACTGATTCGGCAAGACAAACATGTCACATAAATCATTCCATCTTTTCCCGAAGTCTACCTCTAAGAATCCAAAGGGTCCTCATAGAAAAACTATCCTTGCTCCTTCCAATACCGCTTTAAATCAAAGTATATAAAATATAATCATGGAGAAACTATGGAAATCTACTAAAATAACACTTTGTAGGTTGCTAAATTACTCTATCTTACCTATAACGATTTGTTTATGTGGCATACCATCAACTTTCTTGCTCAAATTTCTCCATAATACCACAGTTCGTCATGGAGTGCATTTTGTCAATTCCTTCAACTTAGAAATATCACCTACATGACCATTGTCTAGGTTAGTTGTGCTGCGTATAATTACTATCTACAATAACAAAGAAAGCATGTAGTTATCTTCATTCTGCATCCCCTCGAGAACTCCAACTCCTTCCCAAAGACTTCTATCCCTTGGTGTGAAGTTGTAGTCGAGGCATCATGCAACCATCTTGTAGGCATAAACCACACCAACTCTCTTCTACCTACTCCTACCTACCAAGCCACTTTTCCATGGATGCATAGTGTTGTTGAGAGGTAGACATGTGAATCCACTATATCCATGGTTAGATAAGGGTAGATGAGTGTGAATGACCTAGAGGGCAAGGAAAACCCTAACCTTAGCCATCTAGAGGCTATTTAAATATCCCTAAGGGTCACTCTCATAGAGTGAGAGTATTCTAGTTGTACTTGTGAGCAACTTACTAAGCAAGATCTTATTCTTGTAATTTAAGCTCTCTTCTCCCACTTGTGCACACTTTTTCATGCTACCATTTTGATATTCCAATAAGTGCAACATATAAAAATGATTCATTTTTTGCTTCATGGCACCATTCATCATCTTCTTTATTCCATTTTTGACCACCACATCTCTTGTTAAACTATCATCATCCTTCAACATCTATAGTATCCTATTATCTAAATTTATTGTTGATAGTCACTCTAAAATATACATCAACGCCTCCTACACTAGCCATAAGCAAAGTGCATACCATTACCATAATCATGGATATGTTATCGTTCCAATATATACACACACAGGTGGACTACATCTTGAGTAGAAAAAAGCTATCCATTTGAGTAGACATACATCTCCATAAAGCTATCCATTTGAGTATACATCTCTTTCTCTTTCTCTCCCTCTCTCATTTCCTCCCCCTCTCTCTCCCTCTCCCTCTCTTTCTCTCTCATTTCCTCTCCCTCTCACAATATATCCCAACACTCTCCAAAAGCAAAAGGGAGAGGGAGAGAGAGAATGCACTCTCCCTCCCTCTCCCTCTCCCTCTCCCTCTCCCTCTCTTTCTCTCCCTCTCATTTCCTCCCCCTCCCTCTCCCTCTCCCTCTCCCTCTCTTTCTCTTTCTCTTTCTCTTTCTCCCTCTCTCTCTCTCTCTTTCTCTCCCTCCCTCTCCCTCTCCCTCTCTTTCTCTCTCATTTTCTCTCCCTCTCACAATATATCCTAACACTCTCCAAAAGCAAAAGGGAGAGGGAGAGAGAGAATGCACTCCCTCTCCCTCTCCCTCTCCCACTCCCTCTCTTTCTCTTTCTCTTTCTCTCCCTCTCTCATTTCCTCCCCCTCCCTCTCCCTCTCCCTCTCTTTCTCTTTCTCTTTCTCTTTCTCTTTCTCTTTGTCTTTCTCTCCCTCTCTCTCTCTCTTTCTCTCCCTCCCTCTCCCTCTCCCTCTCTTTCTCTCTCATTTCCTCTCCTAAACAAGCAAAAGAGAAAGTGATTTAAACCTTAAACAAGCAAAAGAAGGAGAGAGGGAGACTCACCGATGAGATATGGTGACTGTGGGGCAGCTCCTCTTCGCGATGAAGGCTCCTCCTCTCCTTCACGAACAACGGTGGTGGTGGCGGGGGCGATGGCGGCAAGTCTTCTTCCTCTCTTTCTCTCACGATGGTCGCTCTCTCCCTCGCTCTCGCTCTCAAAACACAAAACGCAAAAATGCGAAATAAAGCCACGCTCGGTTTCGACCTGTTTTTTTTTCCTTGTGGAGCGTCACTATTTGCGACGCAAATAGTGACGCTGCTACCCGTGTCGCTACCTGCCGTCGCTATAAACTTAAGTCCTTGTAGCGCATTAGCATACAAAAGTTGTAACAACCCAAAATGATAATAGACCATTCGCTTATGAAACCCTCTTAACGGTAGGATAATCATAGGGATAATTCCTTTCAATTAAATAAAGGCAATTTTTTTTAAATTTCCCCTCTCTGCCAGTCGACAGTCGAGCTGGAGGAAGAGGGGGATTAGCAAGTAGGCAAGCTCCTTGCTGGAGCTTGCCAGGGCAATATTACATGTCCAATGACACGCAAGGGGGGGGGAGGACCTTATCCCCTCCCCTATATAATTGAGGGGGGGGGGGGGGGCCGCAGGCTATGGGACGGAGGGCAGAGATCGTGAGGAGGACGCTGAGCGCCGCCCTAGTGCAGAAAGAAGAGACGCTGCCATAGCCACGCTACTCGTCATGCTGTGCCTCCCTCTATTCTCTCTCTCACAAAGATAAGGCCCCCTCAACGACGTACCGAGTAGTTGGGGTAAGAGTGAGGAGACTCGTGAGGGAGGGAAGTTGTCGTGAGCAGCCGCTAGCTACGAGGACGTCGCCGCCAACGGACGGCTCAAAAAAATCCCCCCCCCCAAAGCTTTTGGAAGCTAGAAGCTTCCAAAGGGAGGGCCTTCTTAGCCCCTTTTTCCTTGTGCTTTAAAAAAACCACACTCACCCCTCGTGTCTAAACCCTTAAAGCCCCCCTTTCCCATGGGTGTTAGAACCACCGTGTTTTATCCCTTAAGCCTGTCCCTTAGGCTTTAAAACCCTTTCCCCCCCCTGTTTTAACCCCCTATAAGCCCCTTTTCCTTGGGTTCCAAAACCACTCACCCCCCCCCCTCGTGTTTAAACTCATAATCCCTTTTTCTTTCTTCCCCTTAGCCCCTTTCGCGTGGCCTCTTGAAACCCTTTCCTCCAAACTTGCCTAAGGGTCCTTAGACCCTTACTTATAACCTTTAAGGTTACTTTTTCCTTGGAGTTTCCCCCCTTAGGGTTTTTCCCCCATAAAAGGTTACTCCAAATAACCTTTTCTTTTTCCCCCATAAAAGGTTACTCCAAATAACCTTTCCTTTTTCCCCCATGGTCTGTTAAAATCCCCCTTAGGCCATGCAAAAATACCCTTGGAACTCTCCTGCATCTTGTTTCTTTTTCCACACGTAAAAGAAAGAGGAATGTTAAGGGTCATTTGACACCTTCCTTTTCCACTCAAAAAGCCTCGAGGGAGCCTTCTAAAACTACTTTCGATGGACAGTGCAAGGGAGCAACGGTGGAATTCCAAAGAGGAGTTGTAAAGCTGCTTTCATGTCCGAAAGACTACAATTGTGATGCCTCCTAAGAAAGTCCAAGGCGCAGCTGCGGGAGGGTCATGTCCGGGCATCCACGTGGACATCTCACCCCAATCCCATGATTTCCTTCCTAATTTTTAAATGTTGAAATTCAATCATGCAAGGTTAATTGTTGGATATAGGATATATTTTTGTTCTAGATGTTCACGACGAAGGAACTTAGTCATTAATACTTTTATTGAAACATGCAAATTAAATAACGCATAAACACATTTCTAGCAAATAGCTTTATGCATTGAAGTGAACTATAAACTAGATTATTGTCCATTAAAATAGTATACTTTATTTAAGCCTAGATGTATAAGCTACGTATCGCACTATTAACCCATATCCTCTTCGCAATGAATCATCATGGAAAGTGCAAAGCATGAAATGATTCTTACGATGCATAAACTCTATGAAATTATCGTCAACTGCATAAATTATCAAGAAAAAGTTTGCTTATTTAGCATGAATTTTGTTTGCAAAGTAAAGGGAAGATTAGTTGAAATTAACCTAACCTATGCTTGACCTCAAATCGATAAGTTAGGGTTGAAAAAAAAAATCAATTTATACATAGAAAACGAATCATGTGGAAGTAATCTCAAAATTACCTTCTAGAGTTAACCAAATTGGCATAAACCTAAAACACCTAAACTGCGGAGTACTCGTTTAGAGAAAGTTGAATTCCAAAGAATTCACTAGGGAATTTAATACGTGAACTAATTGTACGTATTGTTAAAACTGATATTCCTATACCTTAAATACTTGCCCACATTCATTGAATGTAGAGATAGTGAAAATGTAATTGCAAAGTGAGCTAGGGTTTGTCCCTAAGAATCTTACAAGATGAAACTTGGAAACCCTAGGTCGAACGGCCTAGTAACCTCAAAACAAATTGTTTGGTGACTCCATTGTCTCATAGCTCGATGCGACACTTGTGCAACAAGTGTGGAGTCATATGATCTTGTGATTGGATCACAAGGGAATGGCCAAGATCTCGCAATGAAATTGGCATGTTCTTACGCAAGTTATCTTGTAGGAGGATGAATAATCATCCTAATTTAGTATCCTTCTTGAGTAAGAAAAATTGATTGAAACTAAAGACCAGCCGATAAACTGAAATAACTGATGAACTTAAGGTTTGACCAAGCCGGGTTAATAGGGTATGCCCTAACCCAGGATATAGGGGATCTTGCCAAGTTGCAAGTCATCCCGGATTGAGTGCTGGATGCATTCGAAAGGAAGGATTCATTCCTTAGCAGTTTGCCAACAACAAAAATGATCAATGGAAATGCTTGTGCTTGCTATAAATTTTAGAGCATTGTTTGGCTTTGTTTGATCAATGAATTAAAAGATAAAGAGATATCTATACTTTAGGTTGAAGGCCTGAAGGGAGAGGCAGCTTCAGTTACCCCTGACTACCTGCCTGACCCTAACCAAGGGGGTTGTTGACCGCGCTAGGAAAGTGGACCAAACCCGCCACGAGAGGTCTCTCCATTGAGTGTTACTTGGAGTAGGAGAACGCTTGGGTGCCAAGGGGGCTCTGGCCGTAAATCCCTTGCCTTCCAGGTGCTGCACAAGAGGCTAACATGACTTGGGATTGGATCACCAGGCCCGCATACTAGTCTATGGGTGAAAACTTGGATTCGTGATCCTTGTGGATTGCTGGATAGCCTTCGGGCGGATTGTCGATAAACCTACGGGCTGGAATCTTTGTATTTCAAAGATAAATATGATAACCTGTTAATAAAGAACTTGTCTGATATTGTTTTTCTATGTCAAGTGATAAGATTATGTGAAAGAACTAGTGCCTAATGGGTTAATTAAAGAAGATGATTGTTACATATCCAACTAGTGTGTTAGGTAATTAAATAACTAAAACAACCCGAGGAAAGTGCGGAGGATGTGCCATAGGTCCATCCTACGGATGGGTGGTCCCGGTTGGCCGGGAAACTTTCTCAAATCGCGATGGACAGCAAGAAGATCGTCAAAGAACATGAACAGCAAGAGCGTTGACCTAGAGTTATATTTGAACCCGATTTACACTGTTTTAGGGGAACGGAATGGGACTATGCCTTATGGCAGAGAGGTTGAGCTTTGCATCCCTCTCGTTTCCCATTCTCCTTGAACCAAGTGCAGCGTGAATTAGCTTCGGACCTGGCATTTCTGCGTAAAGTAGTTCGCTTAGGTCTGATGCTAGTTGCTATTAGGAAATGACCAATAAAGAAATCCCTAATTCAGGTTGATCCTAAGTGGAAACGGATGGAATACTTCTGCTATGTGGTAGACGTGGAAAGCCCTAGATCACAAACCCCGTAACATTCCATGGGAGTGCCGGGTGGAGCTTTCTAGACATCCTTTCCGATGGACTGCTACGACGTGTCCTAAAGATACAAGTGGACATGTTACGAAAGTATAGCATTAGAATTGCTCATAGCAGTCTTGAAGGTATCCTAGCTCTCTAGCAGAGTGCAAAGCAAGAACATAGCTTTAAACTCATCATCAATATTGAACTTTAAAGTGGCAAGCTGGCTAAAAATGGAGTTAAAATCAATATGTTGAGTAGACATTGCAGTACCCTCTTTCAAATGCAAATCCATGAGTTTCTGCAACTAGTAGACTTTCCTTGAACTACTTTTCTGGGCAACAATTCTTCTACTTGCTTTCAAACGTCAAAAGTAGAATCCAACCCTTCAATGTTAGATAACAAGGCATTAGAAATCAATAGCTCAATGGTTGAGCATGCAAGCTTCCCTTTACTTTAATTGACTTTGCTTGCTTCTTCTGCAACAAGATATTATAGCACTGCTTTTTCCAAACTGAAAAGCTATGTGCTCCTTCAAGCTTCTTGATATGCATAAGATGATTGTTACCGCTAGTAGCCATGACTCACAACCAAATAATTGTATGACAGTAAATGAGAGCTAATGTCAAGCAATGGAAGCTCCAAAATCCAATTAGTAGTATGTTAGGAATATCCCCAAGTATGTAGCAGCAAGAACATGTAAAATATTACACGGCGCAGCGAACAGAATCTGAGAAAGAGATAGAGAGTACACAACAGATAAGAGGAGAATCAGTAAAATTCTTTAACTCCAAACAACTGATACAAAGATGGCTCTGTCCACCCGTGCGCTTCCACTAAATGAAGCTTAGATGGCGATCTAGACAGAAGATAGGTGAAGAGCTTAAGGCTAGCTGGAACAACAACTCTGACTGGGTGAAAGATGAGTGTAAGATGGCTGCGAAGGGGTTTAGCTTTTATAGCCCGCGAAGGTCGTTAGGTCGGCCTGCTGACCGACCTACCATATGAGCCTCCACTAGTCGGCCAGGGAATATTCCAGGGAATATTCCCTTTACCATCGGGCCGGGGGCGCTGCCCCCGGACCCCTGCCAGGGGGGCCGCTGGCCCCCCTGGGACCCCCCAGCCAGGGGCCGCTTCCGCGGCCCCCGGACCCCACAATAGGGGCCCCTTTTAACTCCCTTACCACGCAACTCAATGCAATGTGCCTCGAGTTGCTACCAGCTTAACCACTCCGTCTAACCCAAAGATTAGACCCACAACAGTCACCTTTTTGCCATCCGGTCACATAGACCTCATCTGATATACAAGTCAGGACTCAACCAATGTCCGGGCTCACATTTGGCTTCTCCTCATAATGGGGGCCTTACAACTTTGAGCACCATGGATCATTGGTAGCACCTAATGAGGGTGGGGCATTGATCATATCTAACACCCCCCCTCAATGTCCACCCATAGGTGAACTATCTCCTCGGCCCAATGCCGAGTCTCTGAAGATGAACTTGAAGCAGATCCTTCGTAAGTGCTTTGGTGAAGATATCTGCTCCATTCTCCTCTGTTGGACAGTAGACCAATTCCACTATCCCATCCTCCATCAAATCACGCACATAGTGATACTGGATCTCTATATGTTTGGTGCGTGCATGAAACACTGGATTTTTGGCAATGGCGATGCAACTCTGATTGTCACATCTCAGCACAGTTGGTTCTTCATCCTGCACTCCCATATGCCATAGAATCCTTCTCAACCATACGGCCTCACATGCAGCAAAACAAGCTGCCTTGTACTCTGCTTCGGTAGAAGACAATGCCACTGTTGGTTGCTTCTTACTAATCCAAGAGAAAATTCCTGAACCCAAAGAGAAACAATAACCAGAAACTGACTTCCTGGAATCAATGTCTCCTGCCCAATCTGAGTCACAGTTCCCCACAAGAGAAGTTCCGAAACTGTATGTGATACCATAGTCAAGAGTTTTCTTCAAGTATCTGAGCACCCGCATCCCAGCCTTCCAATGACTCTCATGAGGTTTGTTTGAGAACCTGCTCAAAACACCAACAGCAAAACTGATATCTGGTCTGGTGTTACACAAGTAGATTAGACTGCCGACCAACCTCCTATACCTCCCAATGTCTGCTAGTGCTGATGTATCCTCAACGGATAACTTTACATTCCCCTCCATAGGTGTAGCTATCTCCTTGCACTCGGTCATGCCAAATGCCTTCAAGATCTCCCATGCATACTTCTTCTGAGAGATGAAGATCTTTCCTGGCTCTTGCCAGACTTCAATCCCCAAACAATAGTGCAGCAAGCCCAAGTCTGTCATTTCAAACTCAAAACTCAAAGCCTTTCGAGTTTGGTTGATCATATCTTCATAGTCACCTGTAATAAGAAGGTCGTCCACATATAGGACAATCACTACAGACTTTTTACCATCCCTGTAAACATACAAGTTAGCATCTGAGGCACATCTTTTGAAGTTTAGGTTTAAAAAGAACCTATCTATCCGCTGGTACCATGCTCTGGGGGCTTGTTTCAGCCCATACAATGCCTTCTTCAGTTTACACACTTTGTTCTCAGAATGGGGGGCCTCAAACCCTGGTGGCTGAGCCACGTACACCTCCTCCTTGAGGTCACCATTTAAGAACGCTGACTTAACATCCATTTGGTACACTGGCCACTTCTTGTGGGCAGCCACTGCAAGTACCGTGCGAATAGTGGTCATTCTGGCAGTTGGGGCAAATGACTCTTGAAAATCAAACCCTTCAACTTGTGAAAATCCTTGGGCAACCAGTCTAGCTTTGTACTTTTCTAAGGTACCATCAGCCTTGTACTTTACCTTCCAGATCCACTTGGTGCCAATAATCTTCCGCTTTGCTGGCCGATCCACTAGCTCCCAAGTGTCATTCTTCATTATGCTGTCATACTCCGCCTGCATAGCAGCCTTCCATGATGGATCTGCAAGTGCTTCTTCTAAGTCAGTTGGCTCCTTTACTTCTCTCATAATCTCAACCATCAAGGCCATGTTGACTATGTGAGCAGAAGCCCTCCTTTGCTCCTCTATTCTCTGAGACCTCCTTGGTCCGTCTGCCTTCTCCTCAACAGATGCAGGCATAGGATTATTGTGGTCATAGAGCTGCTTCACCCAGCGCGGCAATGGCTTTTCCGGTGGGGTGATGTCAGGTTGGTGAACTTTTTCCTCATCATCTGAAGATGATGCTTCCTCCTCCTTAAGGATAGGGATAGCTCTCGGGACAGGTTCATAGTGGACTACTTCTTCGCTTGATGATAAAGTGGAAGACCTTGCCTTCTCCTCCTCCACTGTATGCGGCTCCTCCTTGAACACCACATCACGGCTCGCGATGATCTTCTTTGCCTCTTGGTCATATAACTTGTAAGCCTTCTGCTCATCACTATAACCCAAGAAGATACATTTTCTGCTTTTTGGTTGTAACTTGTTTCTCTTCTCATCTGGAACATGTGCATAACATTCACATCCAAAAATTCTGAAATGTGAAACAGATGGTTTCTTACCAGTGTAAGCCTCATGAGGTGTTTTTCCCTTGAGAGCCTTTGTGTAGCTCCGATTTAGAATGTAGACTGCAGTATTAACAGCTTCAGCCCAAAAATGGTTAGGCAATCCCTTGCCCTTTAGCATGCATCTTGCCATCTCCACAATGGTGCGATTCCTGCGTTCCACAACACCGTTCTGCTGAGGTGTGTGAGGCGTTGTCAATTGACGCTTGATACCTTTGCTCTTGCAAAAGCTTTCAAACTCCTTTGAGTTGAACTCACCACCACCATCTGTTCTAAATTTCTTCACACTTTTCCCTGTTTCATTCTCAACAAGTATTAGCCATTCTTTAAACTTACCAAAAGCTTGAGCCTTATCATGAAGGAAGTACACCCACATCTTCCTACTGTAGTCGTCGACAATCAACATAAAATAAGAAGATCCCCCCAAGGCCTGTGTAGGCATCTTACCACACAAGTCAGCATGCACCAACTCTAGAGGAGCATGTGCTCTATTATTGCTTTCTTGTGGAAATGCCTTTCTCTGTTGCTTGCCCATCATACAAGCTTCACATGGTTCCTTCAATTCAGTTATTGTAGGTAGGTGAGCAACCATACCTTGCTTTTGCATCTCCTTCAATACTGCAAATCCGATGTGTCCAAACCTTTCATGCCAAAGCTTACTTGTGCCCACTCCAGCGGTGGCTGTAAGAGCACTTAGCTCATACAGGTTGTTCCTCCTTTCTCCTTTGCCAACAATTGTGCCAGCACTATCAATAATTTCTGCACCTGTCTTCTTGAACCTCACTTCATGACCAAGATCAGTTATGGCAGCAACTGATAAGAGATTTCTTCTGATTTCGGGAACATACAACACATTTGAAAGCTTTTTGACTTCACCATTTGCAGCAACAAAAGAAATAGTACCTGTGCCCGCAGCAGGGCATTTAGCATCATTTCCAACCGTCACAGTGATGGATTCTTGTAGAGGCTGCATAGAACTGTATAGACCTTTCTTGTTGGTCATGTGACGGGAGGCCCCACTATCCAACACCCAAGAGTCAGTGGTAGATTCTTCTTGCGCCGAGGAGCACACTTCCTCAATGGTCGCCATGAATAATTCCAACTCTGCTTCAGCCGTATTGGCTGTCTCTTTCCCTTTACTTTTAAGGGTACCATTCTTTTCATCTGCCTTCTTGACACGACAATCTGCAATTGCATGTCCTTTCTTCTTACAGTAGAAGCACTCTCCTTGAAACTTCTTCTTGCCGCCCTTCTTTTTTTTGTCACCATCATTTTTGGTGGAGGAAACACCTTTGCCTTTTGCATTGGTAGAGAATGCAGCATCTCCATTGTTGCTTCCTTCTCGGGCTTTCAGCCTCAACTCCTCCTCCATTAATAATGCACAAAACTCCTCAAAAGTCAAAGCTTGAGGTCTCACCTGAGTATTAAGGGCAGTTACTAGTCCATCAAACTTTTGTGGACAAATCCGAAGACACCTCCGAGCTAGCTCTTCGCTAGTCTTTTGTATCCCAGCGCCAGCCATCTGGTCGCGCAGATTCTTAATCCGAGTGATGAATGCTTCAACCGTCTCTCCTTCAGCAAACTTCTCCGCTGCTAGTTGATTCTCCAAGTTTTGAATCCTTGTTTGGTTTCGTGTTTCATACTGACTCCTTAGTACATTCCAAGCCTCTGACGCTTTGGTTGTATGCTGAATCAGAGTCAAAACACTGTCAGAACAGCTTGTAACTAAGGCACACAATGCATCTGCATTCCTTCGTTTCCAAGCTCGTAGAAGATCTGCATTCGGAGGAATCATCACACTAGGATTTGATGGGTCGGGGGTAGGCTGTGGTTCTGCGTCAGTCCCCAGCACAGTCTCCAGAAGCTCATAAGAATCAAGGATAGTAGTAATTTTGAACTTCCACAAGGTGTAGTTTGTACCATCTAACTTGCCTTCGCTGAAGGTTGGTGGACGAATCCTCAGTGTTTGAATAGCCGGTACAGCAGCACCACCTCCTGCACCGCTTCCTGATGCGCCAGAACTGCTTCCCGGAGTCGACATCGTTTCTCTTTGCTGTTGAAGCCTTGGCCTCTTGCACTCTCTCCGATCTCTAGAGCCCCCTGGGCTCTGATACCATGTAAAATATTACACGGCGCAGCGAACAGAATCTGAGAAAGAGATAGAGAGTACACAACAGATAAGAGGAGAATCAGTAAAATTCTTTAACTCCAAACAACTGATACAAAGATGGCTCTGTCCACCCGTGCGCTTCCACTAAATGAAGCTTAGATGGCGATCTAGACAGAAGATAGGTGAAGAGCTTAAGGCTAGCTGGAACAACAACTCTGACTGGGTGAAAGATGAGTGTAAGATGGCTGCGAAGGGGTTTAGCTTTTATAGCCCGCGAAGGTCGTTAGGTCGGCCTGCTGACCGACCTACCATATGAGCCTCCACTAGTCGGCCAGGGAATATTCCAGGGAATATTCCCTTTACCATCGGGCCGGGGGCGCTGCCCCCGGACCCCTGCCAGGGGGGCCGCTGGCCCCCCTGGGACCCCCCAGCCAGGGGCCGCTTCCGCGGCCCCCGGACCCCACAATAGGGGCCCCTTTTAACTCCCTTACCACGCAACTCAATGCAATGTGCCTCGAGTTGCTACCAGCTTAACCACTCCGTCTAACCCAAAGATTAGACCCACAACAGTCACCTTTTTGCCATCCGGTCACATAGACCTCATCTGATATACAAGTCAGGACTCAACCAATGTCCGGGCTCACATTTGGCTTCTCCTCATAATGGGGGCCTTACAACTTTGAGCACCATGGATCATTGGTAGCACCTAATGAGGGTGGGGCATTGATCATATCTAACAGAACATACATCAGATCATTGCCCAAAATGCCTCAAAACCATTCAATAATAGTAAACATACCAATTTCTTGACAAAAACAAAGTGCAGTCTTGAAATTCCTAACAATATAAGTGGTTGTCCTGCAATTTAGGAGTGCAGTCTTGACATTCAAGAAAAATCTTTACTGAAAATTTAAAACCAAAATAACCTTTGAGACCGAGCTCCAAAGATTATGCAAAGCTTCTCAAAACATCACCATAATGTTCTTGCATAGAAACATATCAAATTTCTTAACAGCGAGGTATGATGTCCTAAATATGTAGGAAACTGTCCTGAATGTACAGTAAAGCTGATCCAAAAATGAGCTTTAATCACTACTCAAATGAATTCCGGAATCAAATCCAAGTATGTAACATCAACCATAAGCGTAAATGCATGGTTTGGAATGCATGAGACCAAGCAAAATGAGAGCAAGCAAAATGATGACCAATCAGCCACATCTTTGTCAAAACTAAGCAAAATGATGACTCTAATCACCCCAAAATGATCTCTAATCATGGACATAACATCTCCAATTCATGTAGCACCAAATGGGCATCAGATAGTCATCACATAAGTGAATCATAAGCATTATTCACTCAAGAAATAGTTGTTTCCATGTTTCCAGTCACAAATATATTTGCAAAGTGAGCTAAATCCTTGACAAGATTAGCTCAAAATGGCCTAAAAGACAATGCCACATGGTTACCAAAGCATTCAACATCAAGATACACCCAAATAGCTATCATATGAGCATCAATCTCAAGAGAGTAGGTACTATCCTATTTATTACAAATCTGAATACTATGTATTTCAGACTTGAAGCTGAAAGTATATCATCCCCATGTGTAATACTACACTTCAATGCTCAATGCTAAGTATTAGATCCGAAGTCTAGAGCACAACCATGATGCCAAATGAAGAGGAGAAATTGTTGTAGGTCCTGAGAGCATGCTAAAACCTAGAGCTGCATAACCATGCTGATGGCGCCTTCAACCCTGAAGAGATTGGAATGTTGGTCCAAGTGTTGGAGATGATTGGGAGGGTCCCCAAGCGGCCAATGATGGCTACCAACAAGCTCAAATGAAGAGGGAAGCTTCAAGCTTCAAGAAGAAGCTTCAAACCTTGCCGTCGTACCTGCAAACTCTTCACAATGAACTCTTCTTCAACTTCAAGCTCTTGCACTTGAAGAAATGCCAAGCTCCTAATTGCATGAACCAAGCTTTTGTACGACTTTGTTGAGTTTGCTACAATGGGGCTTCTATGTAGAGATGTAGGTTGAGAGAGAGATGAGATAGAGACACAAGATTTGCAGTACTAATGAAGAGTGCCTCAATAATGTTTTAGATAGGTATATGTATGATGTACAGCCTGGGCCCTTACAAGTAGACACAGGCACTACCCTTTATCCCAACATTTTCAATCAAAATTGAGTTGGAAGACACACGAATATATTCTTCTCACATAGCTCTCACAAGACGTTGTCAAAGAGATCATGCAAGAGCTGCAGAACACAGGGTTCAAGATACAGCAAGGAAAGACACTAACAAGAATATCTCAATATTTGATGCCAAAGATCACTAAATTGCTTGTCAAGTTCATTACAAGAGAAGAGTCAAAATAAATGACAAAGTATGACAAACTGTACATTGCTTCACAATAAAGCATAAGAGCTTGCTTTTCAGGGTTCCAAGTAATTCATCCAAATTCAGGACTTAGTTGCATTATCCTCAATATGCATCAGCAAAGAAGGCTCCTAGGTTAGGCAATATGATGAAGATCCAGTCCAAAAGTTTACACTTTTGGCTGCAGAAACTGTTTGTAAATTCAACACCTCTGTGAAGTATAGGACATGATTTGAAGTGATACCATAATATGCAAGCCTTTCAATCAGCTCATAACTTTCTGTGCCTAGTGGCAATCAACAGCAGTCATTCTCAATAGTTGAAAAGATCTTGTAAATCCAAAATCTGCTGATCTCAGAACCGCATCTCCATCATTTGACGAAAGAAGAAGATTCTGAAGCTTCAGATCTCTATGTATCAGTTTGTTTGCACGTAAGATCTAAAATCCAGCACCTAGTTGGTGCATGAAATGGCTCACAGTCGTGTCTGAACCTGAATTTGTGTCCACATGTGTGCATTACTGATCCCCTGAAGGAAGAAGATCCACGTCAGTATATGCTGTTTCTCAACAGCTTTCAGTCCCAGGGACCTCGACTGGCACAGTTTATTTCTCTGAGCTCCATGATATTTCCTTTCACCTTCAAAGCTTTCATCACCATGGCATAGCCTGACTGTAAGCATTTCCACAAGCAGTATCTCAAAAGTGTAGTCATCACTTTTCTTTGTGAGCTGGTAAGTTCTGAGATATTCTGGTTACAGGTAACTGGCAGTCCCCTTCACTTAAGTAGAGACATGGGTGGAATCAAGCTCCCAAGGCTCAAGACAAGAGAATCCGAAATCAGCAACTTTAGCTCGGTAGCTGCTAGTTAACAAGATGTTAGTGGACTTTATATCACGGTGTTTGATAGGTCTATCAGCATATAAATGCAGGTAGGTAACTGCATGTGCTACATCGATAGCAATGTCCAGTCTTGTAGCCAAGTCAAGAACTCTACCAAACTGACCATCGTGTATTCCTCATGAAAACAGGCCCATAAACTTTGAAGAAATCCTGTGGAGCGCAGTCTCCAGGAACTGCATCATCAAACTCATCTGTGGAGTCAAAAATCCGCCTCTTGACAGGATCAATCAGCACCTCGTAAGCCTTCTAGACAGCCTTAAAGTGTTGATCTATTACTTCTTTCCTGGCTTCTTTCACAGAATCTGTCTCCTCCGCAAGGATGAAGGCCGCCTGTTTGTCAGGGTGGAACTTTAATACAGCCTCCCGATAACATTTTTGTATTTGATCTTCAGTGGCTAGGTAACGAAGGTGGCCAACCTTAGCAAGGCATAATACCACCAGAAGACTTCTTTTTCCCCTTTTTGAAGTGAAAAGAGTCCGAGGAAGCGGAGATGCTTTCCTCCTTGATTGAGGATAAGGCCTCCTCTTCCTCCTGTGCCTGAAAGGTTACGAAGCCATAGCCCTGTTGCTGCGAAACCACGTTGGCCTTGGATACATCCCCGAAATTCTCAAATTTGGAAGTAGTGGCCACGTGCAGGTTGAACTTGAGACGACTACCACTGAAAGACTCCTTCCTTTATCCGTTGCTGCAGATCACCATCTAGATTGATTCGCATCTTTTTCATCCGCAAATTGCTCTGTTTTGGAATCGGATCTATTCGACTCAGTGATGAGCTCTGTGTCAATTGTGTCTTGATCCACAAAGCTTTCCAGTGAGCAAGGAAGAGAAGATGGGCACACTTTCCTGCATGATGAACTTCCTAATTGCAATTCTGCATATTGGAAGCTGTGTCGTGCTTATCGTCATCGAATTGCTTCTGCATTGTGGTCTGAACTCTGTAAGCTCTTGTATCTACCTGATGATCAGACATTTTCCTTCTCTAGCAATCATCATATCTCGCGCCCCCTTTCCCTCAGAGATGGAGTTACCTCCATTCCTCTGAGTGCGATAGACCGTCAATATCGTGTGAGTGTTCTGATTGTGAATCTCTGTTGCCTACCAGCTGCCTTTAAATCCTCGCCACCCTCTGATCAATATCATAATCCTCGGTCAGATAGCAACTGCCCTGACAATCCTTTAACTATTGTCGATCTTGCAGTTTTCACTGAGTCGAGCTCCTTCCTGCATGAAAATCCCAGCTTCGTGGGCAGGCTTGTCCTCTTCCCTCCTGGCGGAAGCCATGCTGGTCCTCCTTTTTCCAATCCAAGCATTACTCCCCCTCCTTTCGCCACAGAAGCGAAAAAGAAGGAACCTTTCCTCCCATTCAAGCGCATGACAATCCGTCTTTTTCCCTCCCTTTTTCCATTCGAATACTCTTTTCCCCAATTAGTCTCCTTTTTCCCTTCCTTTTCTCCTCTATCTTTAGTTTTTCTTTCTCTTATTCACATGTCATAATTAGGCAAGCGACCTTCCTTTTTACCCCACCACTATGACACAGCATCATCATCCACTTAATCTCGTAATAAGGGCATTAATTTTTGTTCATGTTCTGCATAAAGCTTTCACGGTTTTCGACCCCATACATTCTTGTCAGATAACCAAAAGATCAATTGCTTCTTCTGTTAGCTTGATTCATAACAAGCAATGGATGTATCCATAAGACTGTAAAAGCTTTCACATATTACCCTCTGTTCATCTCCTTGCTTCTGACGTAGTGATTTTCCGCAATATCTGATGTCTGACATCTCTTTGCAATCAGCATTTCAGTCCTATTGACGGAATTCATCCTCCTCACAACCTGATCAACCACTATGACGGCCTCTGACAGTTTATATATTATCAATCTCTCATGAGGATTTCAGTGAGAAAGAAGCAATGGTGACACATCATGCATCCAAACAAAAATCATGCGTATGCACTAAGGGAATATATACATTGGATGCGAATTATTAAAAAGCATCACACAAACAATAAATCACACGCAGAAATTAACACAAATGCACAACAAAAATGGAGGTGTTCACGGCTCAGATGCGCAGCAACACGACATCCACCCCCTCTAAACCTGCGCATCCTCCGGATGTGCCAACTATCCAGGATCATTCAATTCCACAAACAGGTCAAGTCCATCTTCTGATTCTAGTAAACCTGTTTCTCCATCAGCTTCATCATCCCTATGAAATTTCTGCCCCTTTCGAAACAGCTGATAGAGAACATCTGCAATATGAGCAAAATGAGGAATCCAATTCATGTAAAATACACAAGCTCCCACAAATCTCCGCACCTCTGAAGTAGTTGAGCAATACTCTGCAATCCTGTTTATGGCATCCACCTTTGCAGGAGAAGGCTTTCTGCCATAATATCCAACCATATGCCCAACTATGATGACTTCTTTAACAGCAAAGACAGATTTCAGCCCTGAAAACTTATGTCCAATATTTGCAGAATCCCTCAACATAGGTTGCTTCATAGCTTTTTCAATCTGCTCATCACTATCAGAAGGAAGCGGGCCTGCAACCAGCTTAACCTTCTTATCAACTGTTTTATATTTTATGTCAACCTTGGCATCATTCAAGCACTCTTTCCTTTACTGCAATTTCTACAAATTTTCAGCATCTTTCAACTCTGTTGGCTGAAAAATTTCAGCCTTTAGCTCTATAGACTGCATGGGTGCAGCCTGAAACTCTATATGCAGAAATTTTTCTGCATTCAACTCTGTTGGCTGAATGAATTCAGCCCTCAGCTCAATGGACTGCATAGATGCATCCTGAAACTCTGTATGCAGAAATTTTTCTGCATTCAACTCTGTTGGCTGAATGGATTCAGCCCTCTGCAATTCTATTAGCTGATCAAGATCAGCCATAAATTCAGTTTGCTGAGTTTTCTCAGCCTCTAACTCTGTTTGCAGCATAAAACCAGAAATTTCCTGAAACATATCCAAGGTTTGCACATGTATGATCTTTGAACCCTTGCATACATCAGTTTTCAGCATTGCACTCATCTCAAACAATGTATCTGCATAAGACATCCCTTCATACAATCCATCCACATGCTCTTCTGCTTGCAAAATACCTGCATTCTTCAACTCTTTCTCCTTACGACCAATGTACTGCCTGGCAGCTCTAGGCAAATCTGAAATTTTCTGATTAGAGCCCACACAAGTCATAGTAGAAGTTTGAACTTTCCCTCTTCTCGCTATCTCCAAGGCAGAAGACCATAAAGCAGAGTCTCCATCAGATTTCTGCTCAAGCTGGACTCCAAAAGCTGAAGCATCTCCTCTAACACTCACATAAGCTGATCGCGCAGCCATATCATCAACAAGCTTCTTCATACCTCCCTTACCGAAGTTCGTGTCAAGAGGAGCGCCAGTCTCTGTCAGCCATATCTTCCCATCTTGTCCCCAAAACACTACATTCTTCTTACGTGCTTCCTGAAAAGCATCACAATCTCTGCAGTGTTGGTGCTCTGTACTATCACACCAAATACATCGTCGCCCTTTTCTTTGACCAGCTGGAAAAGCAGTCACTGGAGCAGGTGCTACAGCAGGTACTGTCATAAGTTGCTCCTTTAACTTACCAACTTCAGCTTTGACTGCTTCAATCGTCAAATCCGCTAAGCCTTTAATAACATCATCTACAAATAAGGGCACTGGAGCAGCAGGTACTGGTGGATTCACAACAGGAAGAGTAGGCTTAGGCAAAGAAGCAGCAGGGGTAGAAGAAGAAGTCTC
Organism: Lygodium microphyllum; assembly: GCF_053477565.2. NCBI lineage: Eukaryota > Viridiplantae > Streptophyta > Polypodiopsida > Schizaeales > Lygodiaceae > Lygodium > Lygodium microphyllum. Next base: position 31,495,534 of record NC_141143.1, on the reverse strand, counting down.
CAAGGATTTTTCAGGAATTAATCCTGTATTACGATGCAATCTGACTCTCCTGCGCTGCTTCTTGACAAGGGCATTCACAACATCAATAACATGTCTCCACTCAGTCTTTAAACCTGAATCAGTAGCTTGATCTTCCAAAAGATCATCCAACTTTTCCTGTAAATCAGCATCTACAGCTTGCAAAAACAACTCCACTTTCTGCATCTCCAAAGCTTGTTGTTCAGTCCCATCCAACTGATCATAACGGCTTTCAAACTCTCGCAGAAGAGCGGTAACAGAAAGTCCCTTATTAGGCATAGAAACCCATGCTAAAAAATTCCTGCGATTCATAAGACCTGTATCCTCCAAGAAATATTCATCTTTTAATGCCTTTTTAAATTCAGCCCAACCTGCATGTGCCTCTTGAATTTCTGCAATTCGACCTTCAAGAGCGCGCACCACGATCCGCAAGAAGTAGCGGCTCCAAACATCTTGAGAAACACCAAAAAACTTCATCTTTTCTTCATACAAATGCAAGTAAGTTGACACTTGCTGGCCATTAAACTGCTTCATCTCCTGTTGGACAGCTTTCAAGGCATCCATAGCATCACTGTCACGTTTAGCATGAACTTGCTGCTGCATATACATGGTAAATGACTGAAACAGGTTCTTCATGACATTATCATCTGTCATCTCTTCTTGCGAGTCTCCCATCTTGCTAATGACGCAGCACATTCACGTCGGGTTCACCAAAAATGTCAAAGACTTCGTGCGAGAGCTGCAGAACACGGGGTTCAAGATACAGCAAGGTAAGAGGCTAACAAGAAGATCTCAATAACTCAATTCTTGATGCCAAGATCTTTATATTGCTTGTCAAGTTCATTATAAAAGGGGAGTCAAAATAAATAACAAAGCTTGACAATCTGTCCACTGTTTTTCAACAAGTATATGAACTTGGTTTCACATAAAAGCTCAATGGCTATGAGAGTAAAATAGCCCAGTTTACAAGAGCAAAAGATTTAGGAGTCCATTCCTAATGATTTCTTGGATCCAAAGTGCAGGAAATATATACATTGGCTGCGGATTACTAAAATGCATCACACAAACAATAAATCACACGCAGAAATTAACACAAATGCAGAACAAAAATGGAGGTGTTCACGGCTCAGATGCGCAGCATCACGACAACGTGATGTAAGTTGTAACTCATTGTAGCAAACACTTCGAATTTAAAAATTTTCTATTCTCTCCTTTATGCATTACAATTTCCAATTATGTGCATTCAGTTTGCTCTATGTCCTAGACAAAGTAAAATAAAATAAAATACATTAAACATTCTATACTTACATCCTGTTAAACATGTCAATATCACATGAGTGTCTCATTCTATCCATTAAACAAAATCCAAGCTTTGTGACAACAAGTACTAAAAGGAAAAGATATATCCAACTATTTCTTTGCTGACATTTTAGAGTTAATTCATGAGCACTCCTCCTATTCTATGAAAAAACCCATGCAAGAAACTTCATGATCGATGTATCCTTGGTCCCAATGCTATGTGTTTTTAGGTTGAAAATCCGTAACAATGTATCTCGTAGGTAGGATTTTTGTATACTTGATTGTTTTCATGACTATCATTTTTGTTGCTTTCTAGTTGGAATTTTCTATATGTGTTTAGACTAAGAAATAGATGATGGTTTAGCTAATTTTGGCAGAAACTTAAAAATGAGCAATCATAACCAAACATGTGTCGTAGAAGTATACACAAAAAGTTATTGTCCTGTTTGTTTTCTTATTTCAAGTCCAATTTACGTGGACTAACATTGACACAAAATTCCAAATTGAGCAAGATTTGCTAAGAAGAAATCTTGCGAGTCCTAGCACATCACAAAAATCGATTTCCTTGAGAAAGGCATCTCGTTAAGAGTTTCCCAAATTGAAACTTTTAGGGTTTCCAAGCAAGGCATATTTTAAGCTTACTCAAATCTTTGCTTCGTCTTCTTCACTCTGCTCTTTAAAACCAATCTCTCTCAATGGTGGTACCACTCTAATACCTCGTCATGAATCACATGGTGGGGAGACTTGCTTGAGTTGTTACACCAAACACAGACCATACACACAAGAGGAAGCTCACTCAAGAACACAAAAAGAGAGATGGAGGTCAAAACATTTTCTCATTGGTTTTGTCTTATTCTCATACACAATACAATCTACACAAAGTATAGATAAGATACAATATAAAGAAAAGTAACCTAGTAAGTTAAATAGTCCATAACTAACTATATTAATCTACTAGCACTATAATTATACTAGTTGTAGGTAGATGTAACAAACTAAATATAATTAGTGATAAGCAAGTGGCCATGTGATGATCATAATGACCATCAATGTGCTAAGTGTAGATGTGCAGACACATCTAGCCATGCGGTCCATTATCAATGTCCACATGTGTTGAGCTTGCCATCTCAACATAGTATTCATATTAGAGCATGATTTTCTAGAAGGAGAACCACATAAATAGGTACAGAAGACATTGAAGTTGCATTTTTGAAGGCTCATTGGAACCTAGGATGCAATTGTATCTCTCACATAGTTCATTTCATTGTGATTGGCATGGGCAACTTGGCTCGAGTCATTAGCTTCTTTGATCTTGGCTTCAAAGTAGTGTGGTAACTAAAGTTTAGAAGACATGCAAAGGGGCTCAATATAAAAATTCTCAAAGATTAATCTCAGAAAAGACATGCTTTAGGGTGTTGAATACTATTGGGAAAATTTTTTACCCAAGGCCTAAGGCATGCTTAGAAAGTTATTAAAACAGACATTATTATGCATATTGATAAAAGAAGAATGTTGTTACTCATGAAGCTAAAAAGTGGCTATTACAATTATGTTTGTAAGTATTGCCAAAGCTCCCATGTATCAAGGGAGAGAAGTGTTGGCTGAAGATAATTTTTTGTTGACAAGTATGATTCCTAAAGAAGTGGAGAAGAGTAAGAATTATTATTTCATTCAAAGAGCAATAAGATCTATAATAGCAAACAATGGTCTATTCATGAAAGAACTTGATTTGGTTCTAGAAGAGTATCATGGAAAGAAGAGACCTACCACGTCCTAGAGAAAAATCATGAAGGGTCTTATAGAAATGATTTTGCATTCAAACTTTCTCTTCAAAAGATACTATAAGAAGTACATGTGTGGCCTAGACTACATGGCATTCCTCATCGGAGAAAACAAAAATAAAAAAATTCCAAAGACTTTTCTTCCTGATTTTAAACCCCCCCAATAATATTAAATCTCAAAAACCGATGGGCAAATAATTCTTTGGGGAAAAACACATATTTATCCCATGAAAAAATGCTTTAACAATTTGTGGAACATTGGGAAAATTTACTATCAAAATTCCTAAAATTTCAAGATAATTTTTTTTAATATTTTCGATCTTTGGGTTGCCGATGTATTATTGAGAGAGAGAGAGAGAGAGAGAGTGTGTGTGTGTGTGTGTGTGTGTGTGAGAGAGAGAGAGAGAGAGAGAGAGAGAGAGAGTCAGAGATAGCCAATTCTATGACAAACAATGTATCTACCTATGAGAGATTGTGAGAGAAAGCTATGGGATCTTTGAATATGAATAATATGTGATATCTTTCCATTCAAAGTGGAGTATTATTTTGTTTTTTCCATGTTTATCAAATAGTTCTATGAAGAATATGAAGAGAATGATGGATTTTGTTAAAGTTAAAGCCGTGGGAGAATTGTTTCTATATGAAGTTGCATGATGATTTCTTGTTCTTGGTGTTCTTTTCTTTGTTGAGATCATATCAAATATGAAAAAGATGGTTGATAGTGTACAAGATACATTTTTTTGCAGTAGAAACCCCGTTTTCTTGGTGTCTCTCTTGGGGCTCCATACATGTCCATGGGAACTTGTTGTCAACTCATCAAACCGCTCACCATATGGAGTCATATGATTAGATGCTCCTGAGTCTATATACCACTTGTCAACCTTTCCTTACTTAGATGTATTCTTAGAAACATGCTCCATAGCAAACAATTTATCTCCTTGATCATCCTATGTACACTAGATGCATTATTTCCATATTGTGTGCCTTTTGCCTTTATATATGCTTGCTTTTTATGAATAGTCCTTTGCTACATGCCTATATCTTCCACAATAATGACAATCTTTATCCCTGTTAGACTTCCAAGAGCCACCTCTGCCTTTAGGTGATCTCCCCTACCTCTAAATGCTCCAAATCCTCAATGTCCTTGTGCATTTGAGCTTTTCCATGCATTCTATTGATGTTATCCATATGTATTCCGAGTGTCCCCACGACCTCAAAAAGCTCCATGACCTCTACCACCACTAGCTCACTGACTAGAGTAAAAGATAGTATCTCTACTACTCTGAGAGTTATCGGAACCTGTATTCAAGCCAAGCGTGGCTTCCTCATGTAGGAGTAATGCAAGTAATTCATCCCGATCAGGTGGATCTACTTTGAGAGAAATCAAAGTATCAAATGATTTGTACTCCCTAATCCATTCAATGTAACTACAATCATGTCATCCTCTGAGTCTTTAGAGCCAATAGTAGCAAGCTGATCTACTATGGTTTTTATCTCTATCGTATAAGCTTGAGTGCTCCTACCATTTCTAGAGATATTATTAAACTGTTGCTTTAGTTGTATCTTCCTTACATGAGTAATATTACCATAATTCTTCATGAGAACATCCCAAGCATCTTTTGGGTACTGGCAGCTTGTAATTTGCATAGCCATCACATCATAAATGCATAAAGAGAACCATTGTAGCACTTTGCTTACTCTTTCCAACCAGTATTGATGAGCTCTTTGCTGATCATGAGTCAGATTTCATTCAGAGAGTTCAGGTTTTGGTTTATCTCTCGTACAAAAATCCTAATAGCCTCTAGAAATCAAGAAATTTTGCATCCTAAACTTCCATGAAGCAAAGTTTTTATTATCAAGCTTCTCTCCCACAATTTGAGTGATATTATCAATGCCCTGAGCATTTGCAATATTTACAACTATAGTATTTAGTGGCATATACAACCTGTAAGTGCATGACTCTCTGCCAACCACTCAGTTGTGTATGACAATATTAGTCCAAGAACCTATAATAGTATATCTCTACAGTAACCTGTGTGTTTTAGCTTACATACATGTTAAATGCATCCCCAATCATGCAGTAGAACATCTAGATGTAATAGTATACCAAGTAGATAGCATTTGTAGTATACAATTGATGTAGGTATTTTCCCAAAACTTATGATAGATAACAGTTTGTGAGAAACTAGCAATAACTTCTATGCATAAACTAAAGTATTTTCAGCTCAAGTTAGTCTCAAAACATCCCAAGCATACACCATAACCTCTAGGTTTCACTACAAGTACATAGAAGCATAAATAGTGATTCATATGAGCAATAGCAATGCCAATCACACTCTTCGCAGGCTGTAAGCAGCTAGCTCAGTGCAAAACCAACAGTGAAAAAACTATCGAGATTTAAGCATTCAATGTTCACTTTAGTTCATACACCTTCTGACATGTATGAATCAACATCCAAGCACCTACAAGTGCCAACCAATGCTCCAAGAGACTTCAACAACCACTAAATATGTGTTATCCAATTTCATGACACATTTCAGCTAGTTCTCTGTTATGACCAACAATGAGTTCTTTGCTATAAACATGTGTATTCAGACCTCAAAACAATTAAAAAATGTCTCAGACATTTATCACTCCATGTGGTAGTTAATAAATATCCAATTGGGCATCACAGGTTGCATATACATCAAGCAGAGATGACGCGTACCCTTTCCATTAACTATAACTAGCAATAAATCTATCCAAACCCTAAGCATTTACTATTCATAACCTTCACAAACCATCCCACAATCATGTGACATCATCCAAGCATGAATGGCCATCAACTCAAGCTTCAGTGAGTTCAACTTGTCAAGCACACGCTATCACAAAGTTTATGACAACACCTTGCCTGTCATATACATTCAAAAAACACACCTCATTTCACTCTCAAGATGCTCACATATATCCTCTTGTCAAACATCTATTGATGTTTAAGTATGCCAATGCCAATCATTTGATGGTTGGAAATTCTTGACAGTTTTGCAAGAAAAAAAACAAGCACAATCTTTATGTAGTTCACGTTGATTCCAGTAGGGCTAATCAAATACTACTTCTCATGCACATTGTGAGCGCTCCATTAAGCATTGAAGAGTGCTTGATAAGCTCCAAATTATAGGCTAAGTCCTCACCAAAACAAGGCACAAGATGCTTTTCTTCTTGACTATGATTCATCAATCCCACATGACCAAAATCATAGGCGCAGATCTAAGATGGTCATGCTTTCAAATTGATGTCAATGCTGGTCACTATAGGCTTGTTCAAAGGTTCCAATACATGTCAATAGGTCCACCTAGAATGCCTCAATAGGCCTTAAGTAAGACACACTACAAATGCATACCTTTTCAATTGTTGGCTATGTCTTCCTTTTCTTGCAGATGCACTTTAGACTTCTCCTCTTCAAGCTTTGACTTCTATGTCTCCAATGCAGAGCTCGCAAGATCAAGGTTTCATTGCTTCATGGCTCTAATACCATGTTAAAATTTTATTTGAAGAGAGAAAGACACAGACATTGAGAGAACCCACACACAGAAAGCAAAGTATTCTCATGTTCTTCACCTTCATTATTTAGAACCCTATAGACTAAAGTCTAGTCAGACACTACATAACAATCAAGGTCACTAAACTCACTATGTCACTAGCCATGGTTGAATCTCAAACTCATTTATTGCAATACACATGGCAGATGATGACAGCTAAGACTACAACTATCAAGATAGAGTTGGTGACGGTGATCATGAGCTTGAATCTTAGCATTTTATGCACTCAACAGTGGAACATGAGTGGAACTCTTATTCTTTCAAGATCTTAACTAGCTCTCTTGCTCACCTCCTTTCTAAGCCATTAAAATCATTCTCACAATTATGCAAAAGTAAACCAAGGATTCCAAGATTTTAGTGAACAAACCTTGGAAGTGCACAAACTTCTAGATGCCTAATATCCACAATAATGTTTAGCATTGATGAGCCATTCTTCATCACCGCATCTCAAGATAAGACAATCTGACTCAACCTTCTCAATCGAAGCAAAGACCTTTCACTCTCTAACAGACTGAAATGACTAACATGGTCACAAGAACCTCCAAGCATCCTTGTATTGACCTTTGCTAGAGTTCCAAGGGAGTAGCACAAAGGTAATGTTAATCACTAGCGGCAAAGAAAAAGTAGCTTCAAAGCCTCCACTTCCAGATTTATTTCAATCTTGTAAAAAATTTCACATACATGAAAACAACTTGGGTATTCTCAATGTAATTACTTTTTTGAGTGGTTCGCAGATCGGACGCAGAATGCTCACGTAGTGAATCCCTGAAAGTCCCCAAGAACAATGAACTCTACCTTTTTGCACAAAAAACAATGTAAAAACATGCACGACAAGAGGTAAGAGACAAATTGGGTTCAATCTCCCCCATGCCTTGTGTGAGCGCTTCACAAAGCATGTATTTTATGTATATTTCCATCTTCATGTTCAATAATAGCCCAATTTACAAAAATATGACAAGCTTTTAGCTTTTGAGTTTGCTTTCTACAAAAATAGGAAATAAAGCTAATGGACGGTGCCCATAGAGTCTGGCATGCCCAATCTCAATGTCCAAATAGAAATAACATATCCGGGTGCATAGGCGCATACAAAATAGTAATAAATAATTGATGTCTCAATAGACATAACAAAATATAGGCATAGCGCCTATCAAAATATAGTCCAAAAGTCGAATACTCACTAAACTCCAATGCTTTCCTCCGCCACTGCTGCTATCTCTACACATCAACTGAAGCATTCACAATCGTTAGTGAAATAATACAATTAAACCGACAAAAGTGAATATCTAGCAGTCTTCAGCTACATAAATAAATCAACTGGTTAGAAATAAATCCTAACCTTAATTTATTACGAGTGCACACTCTAAACTCATAAACGTTTATTAATTTAATATGCATTTTGCGGAATCACCCGCTATGGAATCACCCATGTACACACTAAATTAATGAAACGCCTGAAAAGGACAGGCGTCCCCATCAACTTCTCGCACAAAGAATCCTCTTTGTGTATGAGCCCCGGTCATCTAAGTTTACAGAATCCACTGTAAAACCTCACGGAATCCACCGTGGAATATGCCTCCTGGCATCATACCCCCGGGGTGGGATAGCAATTGACCTCAATTGCTATTAGCTCAATGACGTGGAGCTAACAGAGTGGGGAAAGCATTTAAGTCTCTAGCGTGCATCCATTGTGCTTCCTCTACAAGATGGTTCTTAAATTTGACTAGATATCTAGAATACCTTCGGCCAGTTCTAGTGGTCATGTAGTCAGTGTCTATGATGGCTTCTGGTTCAAGTATTTCAGTCTCTTCCTCTAATAAAGGTGGGTTTTTATAAACATGATGGATAGGTAATTGGCCTCTAAATGGTCTCAATAAACTAATATGAAATGTATTATGAATTTTCCAATGAGATGGTAATTCTAACTTGAATGCATTATCATTAATCTTATGAATGATTCTAAATGGTCCATAAAATCTAGGAGCTAATTTAACAACTGGATGTCTATTTACACTTTGCAGTCTACGCTTTTCTATTCTAAGCCAAACATAATCATCAACTTTGAAATTCATAGCTTGTCTTTTCTTGTTGGCTTGTTTGGTATATGATTGTTGGGCTTTAGCAATCATATCCTTAACCTCATCAAAAATACTGTTATGCATAGTAGCAATATCATCAGCACTCTGAATTCTATTAGACAAAGATGCAACAGGTATAGATAATCTATATCCATAAATGACTTCAAAAGGTGCTTTCTTTGTAGATGTGTGCGGTGTATTGTTATATGCAAACTGTAATAAATGCAAATGAGTATCCCATGTATGAGGTTTAGAAATAGTATATGCACGTAAAAGATCTAGAATGGTACTATTTGTGGCTTCTGTTTGTCCATTTGTTTCTGGATGAAATGCAGATGAGAAATCAATCTTTGTGCCTAGATTTGCAAACAGTGTAATCCAAAAATTATTACAAAATCTAAAATCACGATCTGAAATAATCACTTTTGGCAATCCATGGTTAGTAAAAACAGTTTTCAAAAATAACTGTGCTGCTTGTGATGCTGTTAAAGTTTTCTTACATGCAATGAAATATGCTTGCTTACTAAATCTATCTACAATTGTCCAAATCATGTCATGGTTAGATTTAGTATTTGGTAAACCAGTAATGAAATCCATAGATATATGTTCCCAAGGTTTAGATGGAATAGACAAAGGCATTAATAATCCATACTGTTTACCATGATGTCTCTTTATTCTTTGACAAATCAAACATTCAAAAACGAAATTAGATACATCTGCATCCATATGCGACCAATAAAAATCTTCAGTTAACATGCGTAATGTAGAAATGATACCTCTATGACCTTGATATGGGGGACAATTAATTTCATTCAAAACAAAAGATCGGAATGGAATAGTAACACACAGTCTCTTTTCAAAAAACATAAATCCATCATTATATGACAATGAATCAACAGGAATGAAATTATTTTGAACTAATTTTTGCCAATCAGAATGAAAAGTAATATCCTGGTGATATGTATCTTTCATAGCAATCAAAGAATCAAAAGATATGATAGAAATATTATGAATTGCAGGTCTTCTACTCAATGCATCAGCAACTACATTTTCTTTTCCAGGTTGGTATTGAATGATAGGATGAAAACTTTGAATGAAGGAAGCCCATTTGATATGACGGTCAGAAATTTGGGGTTGGTTAAGTAGATGTCTAATGCTTTGCTGGTCGGTCTTTATCATGAATTCTGAACCCATTAAATAATGCTTCCACTGTTTTAATGCTTGTACAACTGCTAATAGTTCTTTGTCATAAGTGGAATATTTGAGCTCAGAGGGTTTCAGCTTAGAACTAGAATATGCTATTGGATGGTTGTCTTGCATTAATACGGCTCCTATTCCTGATCCGCTAGCATCGGTCACAACTAGAAAGAATGGTCTGTTAAAGTTAGGTAACTGTAGAACAGGAGCATTAGTTAATGCACGTTTCAGTAAATCAAAGGATTTCTGCTGAGTTTCAGTCCATTGATAAGCAATTCCTTTCTTAAGAAGTTTGGTTAATGGTAAAGCAAGTAATGAGAAATTACGTACAAACTTCCTATAGAAACTAGCAAGACCAAGGAATGAGTGTAATTCATGTACATTTTTAGGAACAGGCCTATGCAATATTGCATCAATTTTCTTAGGATTAACTTTTATTCCTTCTTTTGATACAATATGACCTAAATACTCAATTTCTGTCGTAAAGAATTCACTCTTTTCAGGATTTGCAAACAATTGATTTTCTTTCAGTAATTGAAAAACTAATGATAAATGCTCATAATGCTCTTTTTCACTTTGACTGAACACCAAAATATCATCAAAGAAAACAATCACACAATACTGATATTTCAGAAAGATACGGTTCATCATTCTACTGAAAGTAGCAGGTGCATTAGTCAATCCGAATGGCATGACTAAGAATTCGTAATGGCCAAATTGTGTCCTGAATGCAGTCTTAAATATGTCAGTTCTATCTAGCCTCACCTGATGATATCCAGACTTAAGGTCAATTTTACTAAATATAGAAGATCCTTGCAGTTTGTCCATAAGGTCATCAACTCTAGGTATAGGATACCTATTCTTTACAGTGATCTTATTTAATGCTCGGTAGTCAATACACATACGATAGGTATTATTCTTTTTCTTGACTAAGAGTAGAGGTGCACCGAATGGGGAACTGCTAGGTCGAATTAAGCCTCTATTTAGTAATTCTTCAACTTGAGTATGGATTTCTTTTTGCTCTATTTGATTGTGCCTATATGGTGCTTTGCAAGGTGGTTGTGTGCTAGGTATTAAATCAATCTTATGGTCTTCTGGACGTGAAGGTGGTAAACCTGGTGGTAGGTCTTGTGCAAAACAGTCCTTAAAATATGCAAGAAATTCCTTATGCCTAGGGTGCATATGATTTTCCTTTGCGTGCAATTCATTCACCCAAATGAGATATGATTTAGTATTCTTGCGTAGTGCACGTTTTGCTTGAGTATGCGAAAGCAGTGGAAAAATATTAGATGCATGCATACCATATAATGTAATAGATTTTCCTTGAAAATTTATATTCATTGTGTGCATGGAATAATCTATATTTGGATTATGGTGGTGTCTCCATGGCATTCCTAGAATAATGTCGCTTGACTGTAATGGGACAACTAAGAAATTTCTTCTTTCAATGTATGCACCAATTTGAATTTCTAAATCTTGTACTTCTTGTGTGCCATTGTACCTAGTGCCTAAAAATGCAACTTTTATGCGATAATGCATAGGTACTGTGTGTAATTTCAATTCCTTTACCAATTTTGCTGAAATAAAGTCATGAGTACTACCATCATCATGCAAGATAGTTCTTTCCTTTCCATGCACCATACATTTCATAGTCAACAATGAATGTGGGGTAGGCATACCTGGTAAAGTGTCGGAAGTAGTAGTAGGATCATCCTCATCTTTAGTGAAATCCGGCATATCCTCATACTCGTCTTCGTCCATGGCTCCAAGATAGTTGATATGTGCTGGTGGCTTCTTTGAATGACAATTTGCTGCGAGATGCCCTGGCTGGTGACACTTATAGTATACTATTGGCTTGGCTTTGGTTACATTATTTGCAATGGCTGGAAGTCTGGGTACATTTGGATTTGCTTGTGGAGTAGGCTTTGGATTTGGATTAACAGTGGATGGTAATGCAGGTGGTTTAGGCCAATTCTTGCGGAAAGATGGTGATGAGAAACGACCTGGATTAAACCTTCTAAAATTGGAATTGAATTGTTTAGATCCATAGTTACCGTTGGCTTGAAATTGGTGTGGTCGTCTGTCTCTTTCGCGTAACTTATCTTCAGTATCGTGAGCTAAGGAGATGGCATTTTCAAGGGTAGCAGGCTTGAACATGTTCACTTCAGCGTAGTAATGTCCAAGAAGTCCAGACATATACTTCCGCTTATGTGTCGTCGCTGGTACGTCTTCAAGCATGCGTAGCTGTAGGAGTGCATTCCAAAAACGCTCTGTATACTGTGGAATAGGCTTACGATCTCGCTGTTGAAGTAAATCCCATTGCTTGATAGCCTTCTCATGAAATTGCGGTGGAAGGAAATTCTGCAGGAACTTCTTCTTGAAATCTTCCCAAGTAGCAGGACATTCTATGCTCTTGCGTACTACAGTCCACCAAAGTGATGCTCTGTCTATTAGATGATTAGTAACACACTTGATTTTATCTTTTTCGGGATAAGTTTCCTCATGGAAATAGTCATCAAACTGGCTAATGAATGATAAAACAGTCTTTCCTTCTCGTATACCATTGAAAGTGGGAAACTTGAAACTTCGTTTACTTATCTTTGATTCCTTGCAAATGGTTTGTGCTTCAAGAGTGGCGTCGATGGTACAGCGAATCAAATCTTCAGCTTGAGGTTCTTCTTTGTCGGTAGACGCTCTTTGTAGTTTTGTCAATTGCGCTTGCAATGCTTGCCTAGCCCTTTGCTCTTCTTCCAATTGCAGCATGATTAGATCCAGCTTTTGTTCCATGGTAGGCTCAGGTAGGTCATCTTCAGCCATAGGATCATCCATATGTGGGGTAGTCATCCTGTAAAACTCAATAAACCTTTCTCACTCAAAATCAGGTTAGCGGGATGAGTGTAGCTCAAATTTGGGGTTACAAGGCTATATATTTTTGGGTATTTCTTTGTCTATTTTCAGAAAATCTGCAATATTTCTGTCTCCGTTTGCTGAAAGTACTTCAACAAACTTGTAGATAGGTAGAACACCTTGCCACGAACAACTTTCCAGTTCAGAGTTTTTGCATACGAACAAGTCTTCTAGGAGCTTTAAGCGCTAGTCAGTTCTGATTTAGTCTGACTTGCAGAACTTACAGAACTTGATTCCACTTGACTTACTGAACTTGACTTTTGTAGTGCAGGACCTAGAGTATATCGACTTATCTGCCCTGTGTGACTTGATGAGAGTTGAGTGACTTAAGCTTAATAGCTTAAGCTATGGAAGGGGGGATTAATAGGCAGCAACGGCGTCAAATTTCGTGGGGGGGGGGGCCGTTTTTGCTCGCACGAAAAATTTGGAGCCATCTTCTGAGGCCACGATGAGGATTTTGAAGCAATTTACCCTTAAGCTTTATAATTAAGCTTTTGATAAAGATAATTAAGAGTTTTTCTCACTGTTTCTTTACGACTTGTATGTGAGGATGTAGGAGTGGTCCTCCACCTGCAGAGCCTAGTCCTTCGCGATTTGACAGTAGAAACAGGGGTTCTTGATCGCCAGAAGTCTGCCTGTATCGACGGTTCGCGATGAGATTGACTATAGAGCCCGTTTGTTCCTGGAGCTCCGCCTTTGCCCGAGATTGGTAGTGATTGGAAGCTCTTGATCTCTGCTCTGCTCTGATACCACTTGTGCACAGATTGGACGTAGAATGCTCATGTAGTGAATCCCTAAAGGTCCCCAAGAACAATGAACTCTACCTTTTTGCACAAAAAACAATGTAAAAACATGCACGACAAGAGGTAAGAGACAAATTGGGTTCAACCTCCCCCATGCCTTGTGTGAGCACTTCACAAAGCATGTATTTTATGTATATTTCCATCTTCATGCTCAATAATAGCCCAATTTACAAAAATATGACAGGCTTTTAGCTTTTGAATTTGCTTTCTACAAAAATAGGAAATAAAGCTAATGGACGGTGCCCATAGAGTCTGGCACGCCCAATCTCAATGTCCAAATAGAAATAACATATTCGGGCGCATAGGCGCATACAAAATAATAATAAATAATCGATGTCTCAATAGACATTACAAAATATAGGCATAGCGCCTATCAAAATATAGTCCAAAAGTCGAATACTCACTAAACTCCAATGCTTTCCTCCGCCACTGCTGCTATCTCTACACATCAACTAAAGCATTCACAATCGTTAGTAAAATAATACAATTAAACCGACAAAAGTGAATACCTAGCAGTCTTGAGCTACATAAATAAATCAACTGGTTAGAAATAAATCCTAACCTTAATTTATTACGAGTGGGCACTCTAAACTCATAAACGTTTATTAATTTAATATGCATTTTGCGGAATCACCCGCTATGGAATCACCCATGTACACACTAAATTAATGAAACGCCCGAAAAGAACAGGCGTCCCCATCAACTTCTCTCACAAAGAATCCTCTTTGTGTATGAGCCCCGGTCATCTAAGTTTATGGAATCCACCGTAAAACCTCACGGAATCCACCGTGGCACGAAATCCACCGTGGCACGGAATCCACCGTGGAATATGCCTCCTGGCATCATTGAGAGATTTGGGTCACTCCTATGTGCAAGTTGTAAGACCCTCCAAAGGAATCTTAGGTGCTATAGTCCTTAGGTCTTCTATAATTAAATATCATATGGAAAAGGGCCAACCAAACAGTCTCAAGAAAGGATATGGTGTCCAACTTAAAGGAAAATACTAAAAAAGTTGATGATAATCATATTAAGCATAACAATAATTCTATTAGGGCCAAAACCATTAAAATTTTCATTTTATAAAATTCATAGATCTGGAAAAGAGCCAAAGAGAGTCTACCATGTATACAAGAATATGGTATTGTTGTCTCCTCTACTTTGGAGTTAGTAGAGTTTATTTTATGATTCTCTCCTCTCTTTTTTGCCAATATATCTAAAGTGTGACATATTTGATGTGGTCCCAACAATTCTATTCATCATTGAAAAAAGTTGTCAAAAGATATGATAAACATGGGACTTGAAGTTAATACTCGATGTTTTAGAAATCGAGAGATCTAACAACATGACTTCTTTTTGGCGCCCATTCATCTAAGACCTCTTGATTCTCCTTCTTAACCTTCTCTTTGAGTTTATTTCTCTATAGAATATGTGTAGTTTTGTTTTTTTCCATAGCATTCATAAGGTGTCATTCTCATTCCATGAACTCTTGCATTGTCTATAATTGAAATACAAGGGAAACTTGACAGCACAAAACCTTTACTATAAACAATTAGATTACCATGCTTCCATCCTACAAGGATTCCCACAATAGGCAGAGAGCTGTGGAGATGGCTGGCTTAGTGTTGCAGGTCTTTGTTATTCCATGCCCCTCTTTCTACATCATTTAGGCCTCTATCTGTACTAACTTTCCCAATACATCCATACCTGCAAAAAACATCCTCCAATAGAAACTTACAAACCACTGAAGTAGACTTTGTTCATAATGCTCTTCCTTCCACTTGATTTGTGAGATTTTCTCGCGCCAAAACAATGTAGTGCATCTGCCATAAACCAACAAGCATAATAATCAAATGAAGAACCTTCTTGTAATGAACACATAACATGTAGGTAGGATGAAGCTCATCTCTATGCCTCACTGAAGAGAACAATTGACAATCCGGACATGTCAACAAACTGTGAAATATCTCTATACATGCCTCTCCACCAATAGAGTTATTTTATCTTCTCATAGGTTGCCCATACAGCTTGATGTCTAGCCCAAAGACTCTCATGGAATTCTTTCATAATACATACTTGTGAAGCTCTATCACAAAAAACTCTCAATGGCTGTCCTCCTTGCTTTCGTGGATGCTTCCAAAGTAGCCCAATTTGCAATACGAAACCATAAGCTTTTCTTCTAATCTTTTTAAAGTCTGGATCAGTCCATCCATCCTGTCTAGACATAGTACTCAAATAACGACCAATATATAAATACTCTCCTGTATACAAAGACTCATCAAAGCTTTCCAAAAAGCAGTCACATGACAAATATGGTTAGCATGTATGGCTAAAAGATCAGTCCCATGATCAACATCATCAAAACAAGAAAAATCCATATCATCATACCTCGCTTGTGAAAGCATATCAGCTACTACTGGGTTGTCTTTACTTGCTATGTGCTTGAATTTAGGATTCATGGATTTTATGTACCCAATCCACCTAAGCATGGCAATATCTGGGGTAGAACAACTCATGATCATACCTAGAAGAGAAAAAAAATCAGTCTCGACCACCACATTAGCTCTGATGAAGTACTCTCTGTCATTCTTGAGAGCCATAACAACGCCCAAGAGCTCTCTTTTGACTTGTGGATATATTCGTTGTCGCTCATTTAGGACTTTCTCCCCCAACCGAATAGCATACCTATTCCCATCTACATCATCTTAGCCAATAGTCCATCCAATGTCGATAGGACTAGTATCAACACCAAGCACAATAGATCTTTCACACTCATAATCTGCCTTTCGAAGAGTCGGAGCAGCTCTTAATAATTTCTTCAGTTTTTGCATGGCTTTAGTATGTTTTATTTCCCAAGAAAAACGTTGCCCTTTCCTCAAGAGCTAATAAAGATCATCTACAATATGAGAAAAGTGAGGAATCCAAATAAGATAAAACACACAAGCTCCAAGAAACCTGCAAACCTCCGAAGTAGAAGAACAAGTCTCTACAGTCTTTTCTATGGCATCAATCTTTGTAGGAGAAGGCTCCTTGCAATAATATCCACACATATGACCAACAATTAAAACTTCTCTGGCATCAAAAATAGACTTAAACCCTAACAAGGTCAAATTCACTTCTTTCAATTTGCAAAGAGACTTCTCAACATCTCTAATATGTGAACCCACAAAGAATCTGCATCCATGATCATCTAAAGAATCATCTTTACCTTCTTCCAAACAACCCTTGATTGCTAAGTCATCAATGAAAGGCATAGTAAGCTCAGGAATCAAAATCCTGTAGAACCTTGTTCATCCCATTCATCATATGGGAAACCAAATTAGTAGCTCCTTGTGGAAGTGTATATATTCGAACAAGGCCTAAGGTTGTCTTCATTGTAGTCAAATCTCTACTTTCAAGGGCAAGCTGGAACTGATCATATCCAGAATAAAGATCACCAAGAGAATAGATATCACATCTAGCAAAAGCTTCAGCAAACTCATCCCACAATAGGTCCAACACCAACATTTTGAATAGTGACCTTGTTTACTGGCTGTAGGTCCTGTATGATTCTGAGTGTCCCATTCTTTTTAGGAACTGTGAAACACCTGTTGGAATATGGAGTTGAAGATGGCTCTAGAATTCCCATCTAATCCGCTCATTCAAAAGCTCTACCAATTTGGACAAGTGAGCCCTCGGCATAGGAATAGGCCATAGATTCCAAGGGACATGCGAAATGGTAAAAATAACCATAGGCGTCACAATCCTAGAATCAACGTATCCAATCTCATGTGGAAAGAAAGCAAAAGCTTTTTTATGTCTGCATAAGATCTCTTCAAAACATCTTACCTCTTCAAGAAATAGGAAATCTTTAGTCCCAATCTTCATCTCCTTCAATGTCTCATCTGAAAACTTATGCCCAATACCTGTAGGATCTCATACAGGAGGTTGCATAGCAGCTATCCTAATCATCTCATCACTATCAAAAGGTAGCGATCCTGCAACTGGTCTAAACTTCTTGTCAACTGTCTTATATTTTGTTTGAACTCTGGCTGCATTGCTACAACTTGCAAATTTCATCCCTTGAATGAAAATACCCTGATAAACACAAATTTTGTTGTGTATAAACAACAATACCCAAATCTTTTTCCTAAAATATATCAGCAATGAATTCTTTTTGCTGAGAATCCTCATCACCCAAATTCTTTTGAAGCATAAAATCAGCAATCTCACAATACATCGCTACAGAATGAACGTGTAAGACATATAACAACTCTTGATTTTTAGCATTTAGTATTACCAAAAGTTTTTCCATGGTATCTAAGCATGAAAGGCCATCATAGAGATCGTCTATCCAGTCTTCTTTCTAAAAAACACCTGCAATCATCAATTCTTTTTCTTTTCTTTTTACATACTGTCTGGTAGCTCTAGGCATGTCTGAAATATATTGAAAACGCGAAGTACCTTCAACAGATACACCATAAACACATGAGGAAAAACTACCACTGCCAAGAGGTGAGAGCTTTCCCTGACTCGTACCACCATCGTCTCGCAAAGATAGTGGTACCTAGCAAATATCCGGCTCTCCTGCTAGAAGATGGGAATCCCTCAAAGAATATTTATTTCGCTAATGATTGATACAAACAGTCATGAGCTCAACTCTCTTCCCATCCTTGCTTCATATCTGTGCATTGGCAGATCCATCATCTAGAACCTTAGTCTCCATCCAAAACTCATTAATAAATGGCTGCCTCAAAATAATAGGATAAGAACAAAAGTTTTGAACAAAGAAATGATAAGACTCACCCACATCTCCAATAGAAATCTTTAGATTTGGACAAGCAGCATACAAATCTCATGCAGTGTTGTTGGCCGCCCGCATGTGCCAACCATGATCAACATCAACTGGCCATCTACCAGTATCATATAAACCTCACATAATTACATTAATCTCGAAACCACGATCCAAAAGAGCAACAGAAGGATTCTCAGTCTCACCAAGCTTGACGGCAGTTTCTGTAGTCACACGAGCTCAGTGCCTTCGAGAAAAATGGCTATGAGGCACCAATCTAGGCGCATCTTTGCTCTCATCATACTATACGGGCTGAAGTAAAGGATGAAGAGACTTCTTGGACTGCATACATAGAGCTCCATTTGTAGGCTCCTCAATGGTCACTTCTTCAGAATCAACCTCCTCCATCTGTAATCCATAGAGAATAGCCTCGGCAATAGCTAAAGCCTCTCGATGGATCATATCCTACGTTGGCTCTTTAATAATTTGGCACTTTCTTTTTATGATGTCAATAATAACATCATGAAACTCTCTTTTGGAAATTTCCAAAACTTCTCCAAGTGTAAATTCAATTTTGCAATTAAGAATTCGATCCTCAAGTACCTTTTTCAAGTCTGTGGAGGTCTCGACGTCAAATAGTAGCTTGAATCCAAGTTGCTTCTTCGGCTTCGAATCCTTTAACTTTGGAGCCTTTTGGTCTTCTTGAACTTTTGGCTTTTGCAAGTCGGCCATAATCTGCTCCAGTCCTAAAGAAGAAGGCTGAAGAACTGGCTCACTACTCCTAGTTGCCTTCTTCGATCCTTCAGGTTGATCATTATCTCTTTTGCGCTCTTCTTCAACAAGTGCTTCAAACCCTTGAGATTTTACAATAAAAGCGTAGATAGAGAAGACATCTACACAATCATTCCATCTAGCCCCTTTTCTAATTGCATCTCCTATGAATGAAAATTCAGATAATGAAGCTTTACCTTTCTTTTTTCCATGCAGTGCATAGAACCATAGAGGAGATTTATCTTTCAATAAGTGCTCCAATTGAAGACCATAGGTAGCAACTTCTCTTGCCGCCTCTTGTTTCACATAATAAGAACATAAGAGAGCTTCCTCTAGTAATTTCTTCATACCTCCTTTGCCATAATTTGTTTTGAGTGGTTGCTTTGTGTCTCCAAAACATATCATCATGTCCTTCCAAACCACCAACTTCAGCCTTTTTGCCTCTTCAAAGTCTTTACAATCCTTGCGCTCATGGTTTGGACTATCGCACCATATACAACGGTGTACTCGATCACTTCTAGAAGAATTCATAGGAGCAGAAGAGGATGGGATAGTAGTTGGAGTTGGGTTAAGTGGTTTTTGATCTCTTCTGGCCATATTTATTTGAAGATCCTTCAAGTTATTTGAAATCTCTTCCACCATGTCTTCGACAGTTGGTTTGGCAAATGGCCTGACAACTGCCACAGGAATAGGCATAGGCATAGGCATAGAAGCAGGCATATACATGGGATGTGAAGTAGGAGAGGAAGTGGAAGGAGCAGTAGGAGAAGTAGGAGAAGTGGAGGTAGGAGAAGACATTGTTAGGGGATTTTGCATATCGTTTTATAGGCGATCCTTTCATCTTTTCCTCTTCGTTTATGTGGAAACTGCATCAACAACATCTTGTCAATCCATCTTCAATTTCATAGGCTATGTATGGTCTTCAAGAAGCTCTCCCAACTCATCCTGAAGTGTAGGATCAGCTGCCTGCAAAAATAACTCCACTTTCTCCAAGTTTAAGGCTCTTTGCTCAAGTGCATCCAACTGGTTATAACGTTCTTCAAACTTGCATACTTACTCAGAAGCAACAAGTCTTTTGTTGGGCTGATAGACCCATTCTCTGAACTTCTTCTGCATAGCAATACCATAATCCTCCAGAAAATATTCATCTTTGAGCACCTTGTGGAAGACATTCCAATTTGAATCTTACAAAAAAAAAAGGTACTCTAACCCGCAAAGTAGGTGTGACAAGCTGTAGGAAATAGTTGCTCCAGTTGGTAGGAACTCCAAAGAAGCGCATCTAGCTTTCAAAAGTTTTAAGATAAGATGAGACATTCCGAAGATCAAATAATTTGTGTTCACTTACCACGGCCTTGATCACTTTGGGTATAGATAACTGCATCTGTTGATTTTGCATCATAATAGCTTAAGATAGAGTTTGCAATAAATTATTCATCTCATCCGTCGAAAAGAAAGAAGCACTCAATGATGAAGTGGTTGGAGTATTTGAAGAGTCTCCCATCTCGACAATCAAAAGCGATGCTTTCACGTCGAGTTCACCAGATGTCGCATGAGATTCACGTGGGGCATTCGTGAAGTCGCTCGCCGCAGGAATGCTTTGTGAGATGGAAGCAAAGGATTAAGTAGAATACTATATTTGAAGAATACTCAACTCAAGGAATTCATAGATCAAAAAGAATGTTTGGGTTTCTTTTTCATTCAATGGCATTAAAAAAGTAGAAATTCAAGATTTTCAATCTTCCTAATACATCATAGCTCATATTATTATACTTTGAATTCTTGATGCATGCACAGGATAGTTTAGAAGAAGTGCAACGAATCTCTTCACAAGAGATCTTGAAAGTTTTGTCACAAGAGAGCATAAAATGACATGTATAAGCAATTTGGAAATGAATTTGTCAAAGTTGATATGGCACTTCCAAGCAAAAGATTCCAAGGTAGAGAAATACCTTTTTCTAAAAGTCATCATCTTGAGAGACAAAGATGATGTTGTCACCTCCTTGCAATGTCACAAGAAAAAATTTCCCCACACCATTGTCTCCGACCAAGAGAAGATGAGGTAATAATGAATTCAAGGTCTAGCTACGATCAATAGTGATCTTTGAAGCGGCTACAATAGCCACCTTTATTTCAGTCTTTGGCTACGTTTCTTCCCTCTTAATATGGTGGCTGTGTCCACCATACACTAAATCAATGGTTTCTATTTCGTAGACCAAAAACTTGAAAGTTGTTGTGATGATGCTGTAGCATTGTCTTCTCTTTTGTAAGCCATGAATCACTCTAGTATGATCTGCAGTGTTATGAGTGCAAGCCACGCGCTGTGAAGTTTAGCACTAGCCAAGATCCTCTTCTCTTCCTATGTGAAATCCTCGATTAGAGTGACTTGGGCTAGCAACTGCCGAATGCATTAATAGCCGGTCTATAATCTATTAGCCGTCGCATGGCTAACGTCAATGTCTTCATCTTCTTCTTCGTCAACTTCATCTTCTTTCTTCTTTGACCTACATAATTCAACATAAATCATTGATAGCCAGTAACCTCAAGTAACTTCTTCATGATAACTAATATATCGTTTCCATTGCATCTCATGAAAACGCATGCAATAGTCCTTTTTGTTTTTCTTTTTAGACGCCGCTTTTTTATGATTGTCTTGGATTGTATTAGTATGGTGGTCTAAACTCCACAAGCACCGTGACTTTAAGTATGGCGGAGAGAGGTCTTGCGTTAAGAATTTTAAGGTTCCGGAAGTTCTTTGTGCCTCCAAGAGAGCAGGGAAAATCAGTGCTTGCTGTGATGTTTTCACCAATATAGCTAGCCACCCTCGTCCTTTAGCTTTTTCTGCGATACAATAAGATTCTATCTACACTATCCACATAAGAATTTTCTGCATACCATCACACATACTTCCCTTCCCGTATCGTCGCAGTAGAGCTCAGTGAAGTCGTCTTTTCATCTTCGTTATCAATAAGCTCGTTTTAGTCGTCCTCCAAACTTCCATCTTCCCCTGCATCTTTTTCACCAACTTCTGCATTCCCTTAAGTGTTGTTGATTCCCTCCTTTGTCGTTCGCCTTCTTCGACATCTGTGTCCCTTAGCTTTGTTGCCCCTCCTCCAGTAAGTTACTCATGAATATATGTGTGAATCACATGAGTTTAAAATAATGTATTTTTAAAATACTATTTTTATACATTTTTTACATACAAAAGGGTGTAATATAAAGGGGTTATTTAGAGATTGAATAGAAAAGGGTTATGTTTTATTTAAGAAAATTTCACTGATAAGGATACTTATAAATAGGCATTGAACGCATGTGATGTAGAGGATATACATATACTAACTTTCCCAAGCACCCCTCTAATTTTGATGACACCTCCCACTTCACGTTCCACCGTCATTGTAGGTCTTCTGTTTTGATCGCCGCAACTTGTCTTCATCTTCCCTCTGTAGCAACTTTGTCCAGGTCTTCCCCTTATCCTTGCTACATGGAGCAGGTGGCCAATGTTCCATCACCTCCATCGTTTCTCTTCCCCAGCATGATCCAATCTCCCCATACTCTGGTCGATTTATACTGGTTTTTTCACAACTAAAAACACATAGTTTATAAAAAAAATCTTAGGTTTTTCCTTAGTGAAAATCTTAAGGAAAGCTTTTAGCATTTTTATCATGCTTCGCCGGTCTGAGTACATCATTGAATATGTCAGAAGTACCTCTCCAATTTAACCAGCAATGTCAATCATTTTAAGCTTTCTACTTTTTCAATCTCTTCATACTTGTTCCAACCAAGCTTGTTTTTGAGATAAACTATCATTCAAGATTGTCATACTAAAGGTTGATAGTTTAGAATTCTTTTGCAAGTCACTTTTGTAGGTCAATCAACCATAGGAATTTAACACCTTCCCATTACAAAAAGTGTTCTTCATTTTTCAATTATCACCAAAAGAGACCTTCGTCCAAACCCAATAGGTTTTGTAAAAAATTTGAATATATCTTTTTCAATGCGACAAGTAGTTTTCATGTTATCAATGCTCATATTGTCACTTAGGGAAATACTAGTCTCCTTTCAAGATTTCTTATATCTGTAAACAAATATGTATCAGTGCTCACAACATAGCAAGTCTCCACCATTTTCACAAAGATTGAGAGTGTCAAATGTAGCAAATCTCCACTCGAATGTCCTCAATATGAGTGGATAACTTTAAGCTTCCATAGTCTACTAAATGTTGATCCAATTTTACTTATAAAGACACATTTCATCTACACTGTCATCCACTGAATTTCATCAAGTCCTCGAGTCTTCTTTATGAATTGTGCCCTATCAAGATTATGCTTTAGAAAAGAACTTTGTGCCTAGTCATTCATACAATTTGCAAATTTGAGACCATGCTTTTGCAATTAATCAAGCGATGCTCCACAAAAAATTATGAATGCATTGAGGAATTTGTGCCTAGCCTAACTACATATGCTTCTGTGTCATGCAAATACAAACACAAAAGAAACACGCAACGGAAAATAAATTGATAATGACACTGACTTAAGATTCCAAAATCTTGGCAAAAAATTCCGCCCTCAGGTTTGCATTGGTAGACATGCAGCATCACGATATTGTTACCCGATTCTATCTCCTCTACATGCTCCGACCTCCACCCCTTGCAATACCAACCCCTCTATCGGCATACTATCCTCATCTATGTTGGGAACATTTCTTTCATCATACACTCTCGCACATTGGGGAGCTGAAGGTATAACATACCACCATCAAGATTTTCGGGAGCTTAGATTGAAAATTACATGCTCAAAATCACATACAAGAGAGATTCAACATTTGTGACATGTACCATGTCATAATAAAATTTTTAAAAATAGTTCATGCACCTATTCACAATGGGCCAGCAGGACAAACATATCACACAGATTCTTCCACCTTTTTTCAATGTATTTCGAGAAATCTAGATAGACCTCATCAAATGGTTTCCCTGGCTCCTTCCAGTACAACTTTGAACCACTGCACATCGAATATGATCATAGAGAAGCTATGGCAATCCACCATGATAACACTTTACAAGTTTTCAAAATACTCCATCTCATCTATAACACTATTTGGATCCGTGGCTCGACGTAATCTCGCTTACTTGAACTTTGCCACGATACCACAATCCGTTGTGGAGCACAATTTGTCAATGTGCTTGACGCAGAAATGTCGCCCTTGCGATCACGCTGCACTTTATATTTTGTACTATACATTGAAATTGTTAGATTAATTGTCACATATAAAATGAAGATACAACAACTTAAAACATGTTGTCACCTTTGAACTACATCCCCTCGAGAATTCCAACTCCTCAGTACAGACCTCCACCCCTTCGCGAGAGGCTACAATCAAAGCTTCATGTAACCATCACATAGACATAAACCGTGACATCTCCTCCATGCCCTCAGGATATCAAATCGATTGATGGCGCATACTGTGTCAAAATTTTGATTGCATTTCTTCTAGATCTTTCCTCGCTTGCTTGTACCTAGCAAGCGACGTCTCCATAGATGCATGGTGCAACATACAAAAAAGATTCACTTTCTCCTCCATTGCAACATTCATCTTTTGTTCTACCCCATTTCTAATGACCATATCTATGGTCAGTCTATCATCGTACTTCAGTGACCATAGCATATTGTTGTCTGAATCAACCCTTGGTAGCCACTGTGAAATATGCACTCATGCCTCAGACACCAACCAACCTTCAGCCATGCTACCTTCTGGCTGAGCTCATTGTCGCACAAAGCCTTTCACGGTTTTCATGAAGCACTCCAAGAAGAACATCCATCGTGTATGGATAGGTCTTGCAATCTCCACTTTATCTACAAGATGCACCAGGAGGTGGGTTTGTATCGTGAGCATGCTGGTGGGCATGTACTTCTCAAAGTGACAAACTGTCTCCACTGCTCCCCGTCTTGCGAATTCAATAGAGGATGCCTTGATTGCCTTCTATGAGGTCCATTACACTAAATTTGACAACCTATAAATCGCCCTACGTATTTCTAGAGTGGGGCATCTTGCAATCGCGATCAATAGTATAAACTGTCACAAATGAAGAAGCATTACTAACACCGACTAGACTCCAAATAGCAAAATATGCAGGTCACTTACAATCCATTCGTAGCACAAACCTAACATATCTTATGCCAATCATGGGATTTCAACCTTGATAGTTGGTCGTCTTTAGAAAAAGTGGATATGAGAGAACGCATCATACCTGTTGGAGTGCAAATAGACATGCTACTTTGCTTCACAATATGCTCTTCTTTAGTGGACAAAACCCAAGGACTGTGAGGTAGTTGCAAGCGACCATCAGCACTTGATTGTAGCCAAAGTGCCTCCATCTTGCGTACCTCCTTCAATTCATGCCCTTGCAATGTCTCCCTTTCTTGTGATGTGGTCCCATAATAAGCTGCCCACATTCTTGAAAATATGCATGAGATCCAACAAGTGGTTGATCTATAAGTGGGTCTAATACGACAACTCGTAGAAAATCAAGAACTATCCCATTCCGTTTGGATGGGACTTCATGTGGACCATTTTCAAATCGTACCAGCTTTGGGCATTCATTCATGTTGGAGGTCATCCAAGAAAACCTTCTCGCAGCTCATGACCCTCCGGGGCAAGAAAGAGCAGTGTCCTTGATATCCCATCTTCCTCATGATTCATGACCTTCGAGAGACTTACTATGGCCTAGACAGTGGACATGCATGATAACCTGAGGTAACCACACATGTCCCAACACCTCTATTTAGTGAACACAAACTTGAATCCGCTATGATAGATATGACCAACGAGAATGGAAGCCTACTTACCTAAGCACTCCCTAAATCCCAGAAAGTCATGCATAGTCCACATGAGAATGACTCGTATATTGGCAAACCGTCAACCATCATACTTGATAATATCTTTCACGATGACCCCCTCCTCCCACAAAATCTTAAGCTCATCGACTAATGGACGAAGATAGATGTCCATATTCTTGACTTTGAAGTGGCCACCAAGAATGAGCAAGCTAAGGATCAAGTGTCCTTTCTTTGTAGAAAGCCATGGTAGGATGTTGTACTTAACAAGGACTATAGGCCACACATTGTAAAAAGTTGAGTGAAGGTCGAATGGGTTCATGCCATCCATAGCAGCTGAATATTCCTTGAATCTCGTGCAAAGCTTGGAAAGGTAGAGTCAATGTGGCTCCATGCACATGAATCTATTGATATTCATTGGACTCCATCTGTGGATCTATTTTGCACATGCCACATGATCAAGCTCGCCATGCCCAACGTACAAAACATGTGATTTATACAGGGGATAAGTGGAAAGTGTCTAAGAACTTTCTAAGGGATGGTCTACCCTTGCAAGTCCTATCGATACATCACTACAACACAATGCCGCTATACACGCGTCCATTACACGCGAAAAGTTACGGGCGCGTGTATGGTCGTTTATACTCACAGCAATATCGGGCGCGTGTATACATGCATGTAACAGCGCGTGTATAATTGCATGTGAGGGCGCGTGTATTTGCGCGTAAAAACTGTCATAATACACGCTCTGTTACACGCGACACAGAGCCTAACTACAGAAATCCATTTCTTTTCAAAACAGAAAACCATTAAGTTTTAAAAATGTCATTGTGCATTGCAGTGTTTACAAACCATTACAGAATCCCACTACATGCACTTACAACAACGTAATATATTGAAAAATATATCTTCATATGGTTATTGAAAGACAAAGTATACAATAGAAATGTCATGAATTTGGAACAATACAGTGATGGATTGGTTAGGGTTCGATCTCATCTTCAATAAGATCCATCCTTGCCAAACGATCAACATCAATATCCATTTGATCAATTTGTAAGGCTACGATTAAATTTATTCTACTATCGCTATTTTGCCCATTGATAATGGTACCGATGCCTTGATCATTCTCATCATCATCACCATCATCCTCAATGGAAGGGTCATCCTCATGATCGTGATAAATGGCACGCTCATCCTCATTATCATGATCATCTACATTGGCATGTTCGACATCATCTTCTTTGCGGCTTGCCACATCCTCCATATGCTCCATATCAGTGAATGTATTATACATTACTTTGGAACGTGGTGCAATAGGGATGACATACCACCATTTACTGTCATGCACCATTGGCAGATAGATAACCTGCTCAAATACACATAATTCATTAATTAATTAGCATATCAAAAGTCAAGGGGTGCGCGAGCTTAGATATATATGTACATGAAACACATTTGTAAAAAAATGCATACCTGCTCACATTGTTGTGGCAATACGAGCCTATCTTTCTTTGTTTGCCAAAACTTTGTAGAGTCAATAGTTACATAGCCACTTTCAAACTCCTGTCTGCACAATGGTCGATGCTAGTAGGTAGTATGAACTGCGCACATAAGAGCACATGTATATTTGAATTAGGGCATTACAAAATTTAATTTCAACCTACAATAATTGGAAAACACTTACTTGGAGCATCTTGTGCCAATCGTGGGACTTCAACCCATGTAGTTGCTCAACCCCTCTTTTCTTAGTGGTTGTAAACGCTCCCTTCAACGATCTCATGCATCCAGTGGGAGTACGCAAAGTGGTGATGGCTTGCTTTACCTGCTTCTCCTCCTTCTTTGATATAATCCAGGGAGCAGGCGGAAGACGAACGTGCCCACCCTCCTCTCATGGCCAAGCTTGACGCATACGTCCTGCGACCTGCAAGTCCTCCCGTACGCTAACATTGTCTCTTTTACCAATAACATGTTCCCAAATACTAGATCCCACATTCTTGAAGATGTGCATGGGATCAAGAAGATGGTTGATCTTGAGATGGGTCCAATATGGTAGCCGGAAAAAAATGGAGTACCTACACAAGGGATTGCAGACTGTCATCTTTATTCCAACTTTAGAGACTACACAAAACAAGATTGGAAACAATGGAGATGTACCTGTTCATGCCATCTGGAGGAAGAACATTTGAAGACTCCCAAATACGCTTCCAATCTTTTGCACGAAGTGTCTGTGGATGAACGTTCCTCTTACTAGGAGCATATTTAGGGTGATCTGATGGGAGAAATCGATGATGATTATCGAATATGGTCTTACACAAACCATCAGCATACTCATGTACCAATGAAGGGCCACATATAGGACATGCATGTTTACCCGATGTCCTCAAACCTGTTAAAATAAAAAAAAAGTTAGAATAATAAAGTCAATAGTTATAATTGATATAGCTAGTAGTATTAGAGTCGGGAGGTAGTTAGAATTCTTACCAGAACAATCGCTGTATCCTGGAAAGTCATGCATTGTCCACATCAACACTGCTTTTAAGTCGAAGTGTCGAGAGGAGGGAGGCCTACTAATGTCCACTACCGCAACACCTCTCCATAGTTCCTCCAACTCATCAATCAACGGTTCAAGATAAACATCCATATGCTTGACTTTATGTTTCCCTGGAATCAGAAGGGATAACATAATATGTCCCTTCTTGATCGCCATTGATGGTGGAAGGTTGTAATTCACCAACACAACCGGCCACACGCTGTATGCGGTGCTCTTGAAACCAAACGGATTCACTCCATCCATACCTAGGCCAAGTCTCAAGTTTCTGGGCTCTGTTTTAAAGCTGGGCCACTCATCTTCAATATGCTTCCAAGCAGGAGTGTCTGCAGGAATTCTCCACATGCCATCATCCGATCGATGCGAGGAATGCCATGACATGAGCTCTGCTATGGATTTGCACTTGAACATGTGTTTGATGCGAGGAATTATAGGAAAGTGTCGCAAGACTTTACGAGGTACATCAAAACTCTTCACATCTGTTCTATACCTTGCTTCACCACAAGTGGGACTTTGTCGAGCCTCCTTATGCGTCCTACGAAAGAGAATGCAATCATTGATGCATGCATGTATGCGATCATAATCCAATCCTCCAAGAGATGTCACATAGCGCCTCGCTTTGTCTCTTGAGGTGGGTAGTCTATTCCCCTTTGGAAGCATGTTTGATAATAGCCTGCATCCAATATCATCAATTAGCCCATAACCCTAAACCCTATACTGTAAACCAAAAACCACTAACTCAAATTTGCAAGTTACAATGCTTACTTCAATAATGCGTCAAGACTTGCATTGCTCCATCCATAAACTGTTTGTATATTGAGCAGTTCAAGTGAAGCACGTAAAATAGAGAATGTGCACCCTTCAAAAACCGGTGTCGATGAAGCGTTGTAGAGATGCTCTTGTTCCATATCATTGTCGTCCACACCTTTGCGATCATCCCTAAAAAGATTCCGTACCATGTCATCAAACACTTCCTCTTCCACAACTTCGTGGGGTGCAGGGCTATTGTCATCCCTTTCCCACTCATCTCCGACAAGAGATCCTGAAGCTCCAGCATCATCTCGTCGACGCTTTGCATGCTCTCGCCGTGCGTATGGCACCATGTTAGGGTGTGGTACTGCATCCTGCTTCAATCACAGTATATATATTACAACGCGCTCCATTAATTTGCACACCATGAGTTATTTTAATACTTTCAATTCACATCTTCTCACATCTAAACCTGTTTGAATCCATTCTCCATACATCGAGATGTGATTCAATGTAATTCGACGCGCTCGTACAATGCACCCTTGACATCGATTACACGTACACTTGATCCTTTGTGCCAGCCACACGTCGCGATCACGATGACGCATTGTCTCATCCTCACCAGAACTGCTTGAAGAGGATGATGACATGCTATGTCCAAAATAACCAATACAGAAGTAGGATCAGTTTTTAGTGAAATCATACACATCCTATGCACAAAACAATGGATACACAAGAATAATCAGTTTTTAAAAAAAGTATAAACAGTCTCTGTGTCGCGTGTACAGGCGCGTCTACAATGTGTTCTGCTGCGCTTTTACACGCGTGCTTTTCGCGTTTACCTGCCGCGCGCGTCGCTTTCTTTCTTTTAAAAGCGCGCCCTCTTTCAAAACACTTCTTCTTTCTGCGCCCGCTTTCTTTCTTTCAAAAGCCCTTCTTTTAAAACCGAACCTGCCTCTTCCAACCAGCCTTCTCCCTCTTGGACTACCCAAAAGAAGCAAAGGGTGCAGACAACATAGAAAGGGAGAGAGAAGCAAGAATCAACGAACTCACTTTTCAAAGACTTTTCAAAGAGGTTGGTTGTCGTTTGTTTGTTTTGGCAAATCTGTCGCTTTCTTTCTTTCCACCCGTGCTATGTGTACTTGAAAGCGACAGAGGATAGAATTGTAAGAGATATTGTAAGAGATATGTTTATTTTCTAGAATGGTAGATATATGTTGTAGGTTATATATTGTAGGAGATATATTGAGGAGATATATTGTAGGAGATATGTTTATTTTTTATATGCATGTTTTGCTTGGTTCATTGAGGCGGAATTTCGACGCTTCGCAGATTCTTCATGGATCCAGGCTCTTCCTCCGATCCGTTGGCATACGCCACTTGGATGATGGAGATGATAAACCATTTTGGGCGCCATCCTAATCCAGTGGAGCTGACAGAGTATATGTATGCCCATCCTCCTCCTAGACTCCCAGGTCACACCGCACCCCCAAGTACACAAGCCTCTCCATTGCCGTCTACGCCTGCGAGTCCGGCGAGACGTACCCCTGCGCATACACGCTCACCGAGGAGACACACCCCTGCATGGACACACTCACGCACACCCTCCTCTGTACCATCACGTGAGGGCTCACGGCCACCATCACGTGCTCCCTCACAGTCACAGTCACGTGCAGCCACCCCTAGTCATGGCTACTCCCGCAGTACAGATGAGAGCCGACGCCGCAGTAGGGAGAGCGGGAGTGGAGGATTATGCGGCGGGTGCTTTGGTGGGGGGGGTAGTAGGGCACGCGGTGAGAGAGGGCATGGAGGGAGGCATGTACGAGGAGACAGTGAGGAGTCGGAGGAGGCGAGAGAGGTACGACGGATCCAGATGGAGACCATTGGATCGTCGCATTTCGGATCTGGCGGCGTCGAGTCGTGGGAGGCAGAGTTCATAAGTAACTTGCCTCTTTATTTGATTGTTTGCCAAATTCATTGATTCTATGATTGTTTTGATCTTACAAACTATCTTGATTATGTTACAGCGACGGGTTATGGGGAGGAGGCCCACAGCCCACGAGACTGGGTATGCTCGCCGCAATAGCAGACGTGACACGTGGGCCATCTTCAGAAACGAGGGACGTATTACGGATGCGCAGTTTGACGCGGCCATGAGACCATACGGTCGACAGGTACTTGAAAACTCTAAATGAATGATTTCGGTTTATTTAATTGCATATATATGTATACTTACATACGGTATATTTCTTGAACAGGCACAAGCTGCTGATGCTCCTGCCCCTGATGATCCAGCCGCCACTGCTGATGTTCGTGGCACTGCTCCTGGTGGAGGCGAGCACCACTCATCGGAATATACCGATGCGAGCTCCTCTGATCATGGAGAGAGCACAGGGTCCTCATCATCCTCTGATTAGCTTTCAGAATACTGTAGGATGTGGTTGTACAAAAAAATTTTGTAACTGAAGCCATGGGATTTTTTGCACCTAGCTCCCTATTTGACTTTGTATATATTTGTTCCTAATTAAAGCCATGGGCTATTTTGACATATGGACTCCCTTGTACACAAATGTATCATGTATTGACAATGTATTGAATCGTGAGTCTTGAGTCGTGTATTAAGTTTTAGATAGTAATATTGAATCGTGTATTCATAGAGAGTGAGTCTCGTGTCTTGAAATCTAAATCGCTCTTTTTTTGTGGTGCAATGCACCAAAAAAAAATCCAGAGAGTGCCTTTGGGTGCCTGGATGCTGGAACAGCATCCAGCCACCCAAAAGCACTCTCTGGATTTTTTTTTTCCCTCTGTGATCGCGTGTATAAGCGCGTGTCATCTGTCAAAATCGCGTATATTTACGCGGATAGTCTGTTAGATTCGCGTGTAAATTCGCAGCAAAACTGTCTAGAACGCGTGTATGGGGTCGTGTATTTGCGCGACTGGCTGTCACTGTACACGCGCTTTTACAAGCATGTCTCTGGCCGCGATGATACACGCGCTATTACACGGGCCTGACACTTTTTTTCCCAAGTCATTTTGTGCGGCTAGGAGCGCGGGTATGAGCCCAATCCCTTGTAGTGCATGTGAGCATTACACTTTGGTCATGTTTCCATAGTCTCGTACTCTTCTCGAAACAACACGCAATTGTTGACACATTCATAAATGCTATTGTAATCCATGCCAAGCTTTCGTAAAACATGTCACGCATCATCATGAGACTCAAGCATGGTATTTTCCAAGTAGCAATATATGATACCTTAGCAACCGAAAAAGAAATCCTAAAATACCTTGAAAAAGTACAATTGTTTTTAGTAATGGTGCCGAAAAGAAATCAATGAAGCATACATAGAAGGTACCTAAACAACTTGGTCACACTCGCATCACTCCACCCGTATTTTTCTTACACACTTAGGAGTGCAAGCACCGTCTTCAGGCAAGATACTCAACACCCATCATATAATGGTATGGATGCTTCCTCTCTTAGCGGATCAAATGTCCTGGCATCCATGGGTATCAATGCATCGATCATTTCCTCTATCTCAACCTCCAAGATTGTAGGAAAGTTTGAAAGGCTACCTGTCTCCTCTGGTATTGATGTTATAGACTAGGTTGTGCCTTCCAAGTGGTGGATTGGCTCAGGCACTCCATCCATTGCATACCCACGAACTCTTCCAGCTGGCTGCAATAGGTGCATTCCTCCTCGGGATGAGATGTTACCTCCCTATATAAATATTACAACCACATCTAATGTTTTTGTATATGATATTCAATTAGTTTTCAAAAATTATATAATGTATGATTGATACACATTTTTCTTACCATTTGCTCAAAGTCTGAGATCGCTTGACCTTTTATCAGATTACCAGCTTGCATTGAGAGTAAGGACACAGAACATGCTGATTAAGATATGCCTCACGATCTTGAATACCATGACCATCATTTTATTCCATTTTATCTATGTTACGACAAACAATTGGTTTTTGTTCTCATTCTCTTTTTCTTTCTTGATTTGTTTGAGAAGGGATTTCTTCTCTTGTAACTCAACAAAATTAACATAAACTAAAGTCATGGTTTTCTCCCGCTTTCTTTGCACCTTTGTTTGCACTCTTCATTTTATGTTCTCTCCCCCTTCTCTTTCTCTCTCTCTGTCTCTCTTTGTCTCTCTGTCTCTGTCTCTGTCTCTTTCTTTGTTGCCCTTCTCTTTGTTTCTCTCCATCCCCTCGTGTTTTCTCACTCATTCTCCTCACTCTCTCCCTCTCTCTCTCTTTCTTTCAATCAGCCAGAATCATAGCTAGAAATCTATAAATCTAAACTTACTAATTGTAAACAAACCTACTAACTTACTAATCAATTATTTAAATAGATAACAATTTAAACAATACAAACCTCTCTCTCTCTCTCTCTTTTAATCATTGATCAGTAATCTAAACAATTTAAAGCAAAGTATCTAACTAAACTAACTAACTAATAGATAAATCTATAAATCTATCACTCTCTTGTGTTTTCTCACTCATTTTCCTCTCTCCCTCCCACTCTCTCTCTCTCTTTAAATCAGCTCTAGAAATCATGGCTAGAAGTTTATAAATCTAAACTTACTGACTGTAAATAAACCTACTAACTTACCAATCAATTATTTAAATAGATAACAATTTAAACAATATAAACCTCTCTCTCTCTCTCTCTGTCTCTCTCTCTGTCTCTCTCTCTCTCTCTCTCTCTCTCTCTCTCTCTCTCTCTTAATCATTGATGAGTAATCTAAGCAATTTAAAGTAAAGTATCTAACTAAACTAACTAACTAAAAGATAAATCTATAAATCTATATCCCTAAACTATACAAACATCTCTCTCTCTCTCTCTCTCTCTCTCTCTCTCTCTCTTTCCTTTTTTCTTCTCCCTCTCTCATTTCCTCTCTTTCTCCCTCAATGCACCTCATTCTCAAAAAAAGAAATTTAAAAAAATAAGGAAGAACAAGAACAAACCAAGATGAGGATGGATTGTTCATCTCCTCTTCACGACAAACCCTCTCTTCGTTTCTCTTCACCCTCTCATGTTTTCTCACTCATTCTCATCTCTCCCTCCTAGCTCTCTCTCTCTCTTTCTTACATTCCTTGTTATCTTTCATGTTTATTCTCTCTCTCTCTCTCTCTCTCCCTCCCTCTCTCTCTCTCTCTCTCTCTCTCTCTCTCTCTCTCTCTCTCTCTCTCTCTCTCTCTCTCTCTCTCTCTCTCTCGTACTCTCTTCCTTTTCCTTTCTTCTTCTTCCTCTCTCATTTCCTCTCTTTCACCCTCAATGCACCTCATTCTCAACAAAAACAAACAAAAGAAAAGAAGAAAGAACAAAAACAAACCAAGAGAGGGCAATGTGCTCACCGAAAAGGCTCGAGGATTGATTCTTCATATCCTCTTCGTGACGGCCCCTCTTCTTCATTTGTGCACTTCCTCCTCTTCTTCATCGCTCACGAACAACAATGGCACTACTGGCGGTGGTGAAAAGCTCTCCTTCTCTCTCTTCCTCTCTCTCTCTCTCTCTCTCTCTCTCTCCCTCCCAAAGGCATGCTCTCTTTCACTCTTTGCGACAAAATGTCACGCTCGAGTTTTTCTCGCTTGTTTTTTCTTTGAGTAGCGTCACTATTTGCATTGCTATTTGCATCGCAACTGCTCGTCTCTAGGCCCCTATATCCTTGTAGTGTTTTCAGGACATTAAAAGATACTAGAGACACATTGCAATTCTTCTTAACAACACAACACAAGTTCTAGATATAACTTCTTGTGATAGTGCTTGCACAACTTGTCTTGTGATAACACTTGCAAAACCTAGTTGTGCATACTTGACTCACAAAATAAAATAAAAAAAAGATATAAGTTCGAGTTGAATAGTGTAGATCATTGAAAAATAGATGAACGCACTTTGTATTATGAAATTTGTATACAACTTAGAGTTGTAGTTTTAAATTTAAAAAAAAATACATTTTGTACTTGCTCATTAACATTGTTGTGAAAAAATATTTTTCTATAAATTTTCAATTTTTAAAATGATTTTACAAACAAAAATATTAAAATTACATTTTTAAAAGGATTCCATTATATCATTTGAGTTATAAAAATATTAGTATATATGTATAGAAGTACCAAATGATAATTTACACTTCAAGTGAGTTGTTGGAATAAATATAAAAAATGATACAATAAATGCTCTAGGACAAATACAAAGTTTTTGACAAGATAATACAACTTCTAGATATATGTTCAAGCTCAATAGTGTAGACCATTGAAAAAAGAGTTGAATGTTATTTACCTTATATAAGTTTAATATCTCTCACTATTGTATTTTTTGAACTAAGAAGATAGAAAACATTGAGAATTTGGTCTTACTCAATATTTCTTATGAAGGAACATTTGGAAATTTTTTAAATATATTTAATATGATCTTATACATAAAAATATTTTTGATTTAAAAATCTAATTTATTTTATTACATCATGAGTTACAAGATGTTAGTATACATATATCAAGATATAAAATAATAATCTACCATTGAGATGTATTCCTCAAATATTAGCAAAAGTAGTATATGAAAATCTATTTATAAGATAAAAAGTGCAATAACACAATATATTTTAGCATGGCCATGTATTCCAATTAAAGTTTTCATAAAATCAAGTGATTACTCAAGGAAAAATACCAACATAATCATAAAGATGAAATATGTGATCTTTTGTTAAGCTATCATATTAGTTGAAAAATATTTGATATTATTTCTACACGCCATTAAAAAGCTATCAAAATATAAGACTAGTAGAAGGGTTGGACACATTCACAAAAAAGTAAATGATTCAATCTTCTTTTTGTAGATCTCTTCCTTTGTTTCACATTCTTTAAGCTCCTCAATCTTCTTTTTGTAGATTTGTTCCTTTGTTTCAAGTTCTTTAACCTTCTCATCATGTATACTTTTATTCTCAACTCCTAGATCTTGTTGTGTACTACTAATATTGAAACTATTTAATGAATATCACACAATTTTTAAAATTTGTCATAAAATAATAAGAGTTGCTTATACTATGTGATAAGAAATTGTCATACGGTGTGATATACAAGGATAAGTGATTACTAGTATAGTGATACCTTCAACCCTAAAAGATAACTGTTAATAACCAAAGTAAGAAACCCATACCACAAAAATAATATCCACATGTCTATAATCTATACATTTTCAATCTACATTATAATTAGAGTTTTGAGAGAAAGAAGTAGTCTAGTCAAGTCCTTTCTATTTCTTCCTACATATCAAGGGGAAAGATCTTGTGAGATTGCTACAATAGGATAACAAGGAAAACATCATTCCATGACATCAAACACCATTCATGAATTGAAATCGGATAGTGCTACGAAGAATCTTCGTTGAGGATATGATGAAAAAATCACTCCCAAGAGCTAATATCAAGTGAAAAACTATATCTTTAATATTCTCTAAAGCATCATGCACACATGAGATCTTCTTCTTACTCTTGAAGTGGATATGATACACAAGGTCACTAATACTTTTTCCTATTGCTATATCAATCTTTTTTTAAAATACTTATAGACTAAAAATTGAACAATGAATTGTGAACATTCAAAAATGGAGGTCTATCAAGAGAGCAAGATTATTCGAATCAATATTTTTGTCTACCAAAAATCAAAGTGCTTCCTTTATTCTAATCATAATATGTTACCTTTTTCTTATTTACTTGTGTTTGCTAAAAAATACAATAGAGTATAACATCGATATTATATTTTCAAATGCCAAGATCAAGGTGAATCTTTTCACTTCCTATTCTATTAGTTTGAAGTTCATTCCTAGTATATCTATCCCTATCAATTCATGTCAATACCACGAGCCTCTCTTAACCATTCCCTTAGGAATAAAATTGATGAGATAAAAGTAAAAGCCTTTATACTATCAAAACAGAATGGATGACTTGGGGGGCAAAGTAAATATAAATGGCTTCCATATTGCGACCCAGTCGAGTCTTGAAACTAATGAGCTGATTTGTTTTAAGGCCATGGAGGCTCACATTTATGTAGCTAAGTTGACAAAAAAGTAGTGTTGGTCCTCTAGGTAGAGAATCTTTTGATTTGATCGTCTTCTCAAGGGTTTGTGAAAGGAGATGAAGGAGACCAAAGTGGATTGGCGATAAGAAAGGATGTGATTTTGGTAAGAAAAATTATGGTGCATTATGATCTACTATGAGAAGTAAGAAACACAGGAAAAGAGGAGAATAATGATTCAAATAATTGTAAAGAAAAAAATTGGCTTTCGTGGGAGAATGTGATAGTAGAATGCTTAATCATTAAAAAAGAAAGACTAATGGAAGAAAAGTGACCTTTGACATGAGTTAAGGACCTTAGGCATTTAATGGACAACCTCTTAAATAAACAATATAGTCTTCATTAATCACATTTGAAT
The DNA here is from genome assembly GCF_053477565.2 of Lygodium microphyllum. Taxonomy (NCBI): domain Eukaryota; kingdom Viridiplantae; phylum Streptophyta; class Polypodiopsida; order Schizaeales; family Lygodiaceae; genus Lygodium; species Lygodium microphyllum. The sequence goes on along the minus strand of NC_141143.1, from coordinate 31,457,761 downwards.
GGCCTCCAATAATAAAGGTATTGGGGATTCCCACAATGCATGGAAATTCCTAAATTCCCTAATGTATTGTTATTAGATATATTTTCATAAAATAATCAAAATTTTAGTTCATTTACAACTTTTGTCTACCAAGTAAAAACTCTTTTCTCACATCCTCACTATTAGGTACTATATACAACGTATGGGCAAATTCTCCAATTTAATTGACATTAGTATTAGTTATGTTCTTGTAATGGGTATGGCTTGCCTCTATATGGGCCAACATTAGCATTAATTGTCACTAGCTCTGGTTATTCCAATCAAGTCTTGGATTTGTAGATAAGGGTATTAAGATTGGCAGGTGATTGGCCCCCTTATTTATTAGTGCATCCATGGTATACTCCTTGTTAAGCAATCTAACCCTAAGATAGCCGCTAGTGGTACAATTGGGTCATCTTCAAGCTTAATCATTAGGATTTAGGCAAATGTAATTTTGATTTCTTTGTTCATTATAGCTATTGGTGCCTCATGCAATGCATTGCTTTGAGGGTGGTATATCTTGATTCTTCTAATGTGTTGAGGTATGCAATGCTGTGTTCCTCCAATGCCTCTAGCTCTATGTTTCCTAAAGTGTTGATACAATGTATATTAAAGGGCCCTAGGCCACAAAAGTTTATCTTTTATCTACATTCTTTGATAAAATATGGGAGGACAAGGTCTTGAGCATTGAAATTTCACTACTAGAGGTGCTTCTCATATTAGGATAGAACTATTTTAGCTTTCTCAATTGTTATTGTATGTGTGGCTAGTAGTGTGTTCTTATCCAATTTCTCTGGCTATACCACTTGTTCAATCTAGTTATTCTCATTCCATCATTCCTCGATTGTAATGTTAAAATCAAGACAAGGAGTTCTGTGGAATAAGTTGTGTTGCGCTCATAAGTTATCCTGAGTAAGGTATGTCCAATGACTATTCTATAAGCAATTCAATAAGCCCAAAGTACTTCCATGAGCTTAATTTCCTACTTCATAGCTTCATTCAAGAAATACTTTTCTTTGTTACTCATCAACTCTATGGCATACCTAAATCAAAAGATAACTTGCTCCCATAAGGGCTTTGCCATAGTATAGGCATCTTTCTTTCTTGTGGCTTTAGTTGAATTAACCTATTTTGTAAGATAGTTGATGGTAAGAATGATGTATTGTGCTTGTATTTATCGAGTCCCTATGGAGTGCCTAAATTGATAGGGAAATCAAGCCTATACCCTCTTCTTAAAGAGTTGGTGGGCTATTATGGGTTTTTGCATCAAGTCCTTCTTTGACAGGAACTTCTATATCTCTTGTCACTTAACAAAGGAATTTACATCTGTAAATAAGGTTGGCCACCCAATGTATGGTTGAAGCATCTTACATGCAAATGTCTCTATGTCAAAGTGACCTCCCACTTGCTGCTGAATGGACCATGTGCTAAATCTAGCATCTTAAGTCCTAGAAAAAAAAATTTGAATTAAACATAGAATTTAAATAAGTTAACAAATTCACAAAGACCAAGAGAAAAACACATGATATGGCCCAACCTCCCCTGTAACAAAAGCCATGGTTTTCCATCCTCAAGTATGAAATATTGATAACATAACTATTTACATTCATATCATATATTCAATTACAAAAAAATAGAAATATCAATCAAACTACAATGTTTTATGTATGAAGAAATTTATTGTAGCTTATTGCAGTTGATGCTGAAAATTCTATGTGCCAAATCAACATCGCATTTAGAACATGCCAAAACCCCCAAAACGACTCCAAAGGCTCTGAATATTTTCTTTGGAAGGAAGAGAAAACAAAACAAAACTTTTATCATGTTCTCCTATTTTGCGTGAGATCTTTTTGCTTTTGCAAAGAAAGCTAGGAATGCTTGAACCATATAAAGAAAACAGCAAAGCATTTCATAAATAAATCTTATTTTAATAAAATCATATCTTAAATATATTATTATAATATAATATATATTAAAGATATTGAATCAAATATTTAATAGTAAGGACAAATGATTCATTTAAAATTACTACTAATGAAGCTTAAACTTATAATTGATGAATAAACAAGTAATTTTAACAATACGCAATATCATGTGAATATATATTATTACATATTATGATTACTATTTTAGATAAAGATCATTTATATACTAATCTGCTTGCTACATTACAAAGCACATTAGTATCCATCTATCTACCAGGCATAATGTAAGATGTATCTCGCACATGCACCTTGTGCGATAAGTTATAGATCATGCTGGTAGCAAATAAACAAAATCCATAATAAATAAAAACAACTTATTTCCAAAGTGAGTTTTGGTAAATATTGTGATAAACAAAATTCTATAACACCACTATCCAACATTGTGTTTCTTGTAAAACATCATCAAGCTACTTGCATTTGTACACACATGTTTCAAGATCCCATCTTGGCCTAATCTATACAAGCATTCTCCTAGTATTGATTGGTAAGGCCTAGCTTTACAAAAACCTTCAAACTTGTGCCTTTTCAAGGGATCTCTTTGGCAGTCCATCACACTAAAATCTAGACCATGCCATCTCTTTGGTAGTCCATTTTCTTAAATCTAGGCCATGTCATCTCCTTGATGGGTGGGACTCCAAAGCTATAATGGTAATTTACTAAGTAATATTTCCCAAACCCTAGCAAGTGGTGGATGCTTGGCTATCACATTCACGCTTATGATTGTGGATATTCTATCTTATAGAATAACTTTAAATAGATTTTGGAAACTAGGCATCGAGCATAATATTATTCACATATGCATGGTTAAGTAGAGAGAGTGACATTGGAATTTGAATGTCAAGGAAAAAGACAAGACAACCCTAGTGATGCTAAAGTATAGTAGCCATGTTGTTGGCAAGGTATATATAGGAAGGAAGGAAATGGAAACATCTACTGCAAATGAGACGAGGTGGTTTCTTGAAGACGAAGGTACATGATCTAGTTAATCTAGTGTTGAACTTGTCATGCTCTTATGTATGTAGCTCCATAGGCTTCAGAAATATATTTTGTCTAGCCACATGTAGGTGGTCCTTCTTGTTTCATATAGAGAGAACTTAAATAATAAATCAAATTTTATGCGTCTTCTCAGATTGGAACTAAAAGTATGTAATTTCGAAAGTATATTTTTATTTCTCATATAATTTTGAGAAGACTTTAATGAAACTCTAGCCAGCTCTAACGTAGGGCGAAAAATCCTAATAATGTAAACTGTACCCATCTAACCAGAGTTTCAACGATGTTTTAGAAGGTGACGGAACGATCTTAACCAAGGTTAAGTGCACCTAAACCAAGTTGAGTTGCCCGATCTTCCCCACGTCACCCCCATCGAACGGTTTGCGTTGCTTCTGGCTAACATCATGGGGTAGCCCACTGCTCTAGTTTCTCGTTTTTCGAGTCAGGGCCGCACAAACTAGTGGGTTCACGATTTGCACATTGTCGAATTAAAGCAAGTGATTAGATTCTCTCATAGCGCCACACAAATTAGTGGCCTTACGATTTGCACACTGTCGAATTAAAGCAACTGATTAGATTCTCACATACTTTGTGGAGGGAGCTGGGATAAGTCAAAAAACGTGATTAGACGCTGCTTTCTAATCAACCTGCGACCCCGTCAAAACTAGCTGCGACCGTGTGCAGAAGCGCGTGCGTGCAGGTCGTGGCAATAGTGCGCCACTCACCACTAGCTGAGAATTGCGTGCGACATAATTGGGTCAACGGGAGGAGGAGCTGCTTCAGCTGCTATATAACCGTTCGTTTTGTCCTGTCGAGATGGCAGATTATAGATAGTTTGCATCTCTCTCTCAATTATCCGCGCAGCTATTTCTAATATTAAGCTAGGATAGGATAGGAAGGATGGCGACCAGTCGGGCGCAATTGTATTATTACATGCTCGTGGTATTGGTTGTGGCGACAGAAGCTGGCGGCAGCTGGGTAGCTATGGCAGGTGGTCGACGTGAGTTAGTTAATACAGATGAGGCGGAAAAGCATGAGGTGGGGGACGTGAAGCCGCAAGAGACAGAGCCGAGCTATGGCAGGTGGTCGTGAGTTAGTTAATACAGATGAGGCGGAAAAGCATGAGGCGGGGGCTTCGGCGGCGGCGTCGACTTTGGCCACCACCACATCGGAGGCCAGGTGGGTGGCGCAGGGGGCTTGGGCGGCGGGGGTGGAGCTGGCCACCGGCAGCAGGACGTCAGCACGGAGGCAGAAGGAGGAGGCCACGGTGGGGGATGGAACTAGCCGATACAGGTTCCCTCTCTCTCTCTCTCTCTCTCTCTCTCTCTCTCTCTCGCTCGCTCACGCTCTCCCCCCCGCCCCCCGCAAAAAAACAACTACTTTGTTGGCAGTTAGTACTTATCCTTGTGTGCTTATCTGCGTGCAGCCCTGGCCATGCCCATGCACGCACAGAGAAAAAACGTCGCCGCAATAACTTAACTCAAACCGCGGCCACCTCTTGTTAATTAGATATCATGGAACTTCAGTTATCAACTCTCTTCGTAAAGTAGTGATCTTGGATTTTAACATTGCTACTCCTGCTCAAGACATTGCAATTATTCTTAACTCTCTACTTGGAGGTTCACCAGGTTTGATGGTCTTATTAGGACAAAAATATAACTAAATATGGTAAGCTAGACTATGGACTTCTTTGGGTTCACATGTGCTATTGTAAAATCACACACTAAGTATTCCATGTAGTTCAAAAGGTAGAAGGTGATGGTGCCTTGGAAACTTGCGATTATTGTTGCAATCTTATTTTCCATTTTCATTTATGAGGAGGCATTAAAAGAAAACTACAATGACACGAAATAGAATCAAGGAAAAGTTTTGAAGATAGATTACCAACTTGAAGGATAAACAATGAGATCTTTGTGCTTATACTTGAGGCTTTCAATTTAGATTGAGGCTTGCTTTTTGGATTGAGACTTGCCAGTAGTGGCTTTTATAATACTCAGTTCCCTCTTGAGGCTCTATTTCTAGATCTAGGCTTGTAAGATTCTAAAATTCAAAATCTTCTTGAGTTGGATGTTGATAGTAAGCCATAAGAACGGGGTTGCATGCATGGGTAAAGAAGACACATCATTCTACACTTTTGATTGTGAAATAAGCTAGATATTTGATGAAGACTTTATAGAGAAAAACTTGCTCTATTTCTAGGTGCACTAGACGAGGGCATCATTAAATCAACCTTTTCAAATGTCGCATTTGTATAATTTCCCATAGAATCTCTTATCTCATGCATATAAGGTTAAAAAACAAACACATCATTGATGTAAGAATAGGATAGAATTAGCTGTTACATGTGAGCTTCTACTATGAATGACTAATGACTTTTCTTTTATTGGGTGGGGGGAGGTCAATTTTACATGTGACAATGGAATGTAAGTTGATGCATCAACTCTTGATTTGATTTGGAAGTTACGTTTTTACTAGATTAATTTTCTTGTTCTTAATGATGTGTGAGATTGCATTACTAGTAACTCCCTATATACTTTTCAACCTAATTAGTTTCCTCTCTTGCATATCTTCATCTGTATAATGCATGATTGGATGTTTAATTGCATGAATGTCAATGGTTCACTTGAGGCTTGTTTTTAAATTGAGACATCTGATAGCCTACTCACATGATTTGTATTATAAGAAAACTTGGTATTGTACATATGAGAAGCTTAAGGAAACCATTTTCTATAAACACGATAGGGAAGCTTAGTATATTTTTTCCTTTGGGATGAAAGTGCATTATTATTAATCCTTGAGTAGATCAGTAGATATCTTGTACCGAGGCTTGTTGATATCGTTACATGGTAGGTAGTGTCATCTGAAGAGATGAGCTAGATAGGTAGATTTGTCATGATGATGATGTGAGAGGCATGGAGTGAAGCTATTTTAATTTGGGTGGAGATCTATGTTGATACCTTGCCCAGGGACGTTAGTCATATATATATATACACATGGGTTCAATATAAGGGATTTTTTAAATACATTTTTTTACATACAAAAGAGTCCCATATAAAGGATTTACTTACAGATTGAATAGAAAAGAGTTATGTTTAATTAAGAAAAAAAATCACAAATAAGAATATCTATAAATAGGCCTTGAACACGTGTGATCTAGAGGGTATACATATAGTGAACTATCTGGTTTACCTTGTCAATGATGACGTCATTACTAGTAGCAAACATGTGAGTGCACTTTGTTGCAACCTTATTCATCTTATGGCTTCTTAGTACTTGGGTTGGGGCTTTGGTAGCTACAATCCACGTAATGGAGCAGGGGCATGGTTTGTGAGGGAGTTGTAGCAAGACATTGCAACCTTCCCCACAAGCTCAAATTAGTGGATCGATGATGGAAGTTTGATGATAACTTTCAAACTTGAAAATTTTGTCAATTAAACATATTAATGTTTAAAGTAGCACTCTATCAAACACTCATTTTATTAGTAGGCTATGTGCTTCTTCTTTGACTTAGATGTCTTAAAGCACCACTCTCTCTCTTGACCATTCATTTGATATGGAGACTACATGCTTATTTATTGACTTCAAAGCCACACACACACACAAAGTCACATTTCAACAAACTAAATATCCCCCTTACACCCATAGTTACCAAAATACACATCTTATCAGATTAAAAAATCATGTCATACCTAGGAGTTTTATAAGTAAAACTCTATATGCTTAGAAATTTTTTTTCGTAAATTATACAAAATGTTTATTTTAAAATTTTGTTAAAAATATTCTCCTAACAAGGTCATTTAATCACAAGGATATATATACCAATATGAGAGTAGACTAGGTTAGTGCAAGTGTTAGAGACTTAATAGCATGAGATATTTGAGGATCTAAACACCTTGACATTATCATATTTAAGGACGTGATGTTTAAATGCCTTTTAGAATAGTGAGAGAGACTCAAGTAGCACTAGTCATGTCATTTGCCACAAAACTTGCTGCAAGCGACTTTCGTGGGTTAGGTTCTATTTTAGTATATTTGAAATAAGTTATGCATATGATACCAAAATTAGATGGATCTTTCCTAACATTATAAGATCGTAGAGTAAAATATTTGGAACAAGTTTCAAGTGCAAATTCATTTTCTACAAAAATTAGATTTTCAAAAGTGCATGAAAATTGATCCAAACAACACTCAACAATGCTATTTAGAGCTCTTAAAAACATGGATAATTTTTATCTAGTTACAAATCTCTTAATCGGAATAATATTATACATATCAAAGTATTTTGCATGAAAGTTCTAGCTTGATTTAAAAAAATTTGAGATGGTTTTGATAAAAAACACTAAAAGTTTCGGATTTTCTACAAAAATGGTCTTAAAGATGGATATACAAATATACACTTCCTAGCTTTTTTTTACTCTTTCTAAATTTTTTTCTACTACTAACTTTTGTTACTTGCATTTTCCCAAAGTAATTTCTTCTTATTCTTTCATGTTGATGAAAAATGGAGCTTTTTCTAAAGGGTCCAAATTGCCACATAAGTGGCTTTTTTGCTGCAAGACTAGTGTTAGTGAAGTGGTAGAAACTAGACTAACTTAGGAACATGAGACTCTTGAGGACATACGATTTCTCTTTTGGAATGCTAAGGAAGCTAAATTTTCATGAACACTTGGTCAATATTATAAGTCATGCACAACTTAATCAAATATTGTATAATAGATACATGACTAAAATTGGATAACTGATCTCAACTAGCTAGATATAATGAAACAATGATTAATAAGAATACAACTCAAGAGTTTCAACTTGGCATGAGGTAGAATAAGCTATTAAACTCTTAAGAATGAATACACCAAAATTTAGCAAAAATGTAGGCAATAAATTTAGTAAAAACGTAGGCAATAAATGGTATTTTACCTTTACATAAAAGATCATTGTTACTACTAGAAAGCTACTTTCAAAGATAACACCTTGCAACTCCTGAAGAATGTTCTTTTAAGAGAAAACTCAAGCATTAGGTCTAGAGATAAGACAAAGGTACAATTAGGATTTGATCTTTCTATATGGTGGAGTGTTACTTTTTACACACAAGTTTATCCATTATACTTATGCCTCTCCCTATGATGGCTATATCAACATATTGCCAAAAACGGTGCTATCTAACTTCACCATAACAAATCTACTAGGTACATAGGATAAAGTTAAGGAAAAGTATATAATCTATGATCCATGATAATTTTCTATCCACAATACAAGGATCCACGATATTTGTTGGTCATATTGGATTTTTACTAGTAGTAATGGTCATTTTAGGCTCAAGATCATATTCATCTATTTTTTATTAAATGAAAAATTTCATATATATATATATATATATATATATATATATAGTGTCATTGATTTATGGGTGGAATTTATCAATGGAAGGTTCTTAGTTCTTACTAATGCTTTTCTATTTTGCGATTAAAATTACTCCACTCCCATGGAGTGCCAGTCCCATAACACTCTTCATTGGAGGTAGGATGATTTAGTTTGCAACATAGATAAGGAATGTTAGGGCATGAGATCAAGCACCAGACAATTAAGTATAAGGATAAAACATAAACCCAAACTTGCATTAGAGTAGTCTGTATCAAAGCAATCCACATTGACCAATAATTTTCTATTTTGAAGCTTTCAAAGACCCTTCTTTTAGTCTGAAAAACTATGTTTTAATCTACTACATAGTAGAACAGGAATACCCCAAAATAGGTCATGAACACCCAAAGAGGAACCCTATAGGCACACAGTTAAGATCATATCACTATTGGACTTCTCATAAGTTTCAAGTACTTGACATAGAACCACATGATAGTGTGTATAAGTTATGGTGCAATTACTGTGTGAATGCATGTGTGTACACAGGTTATCAGATACTTAGAAGATAGCTTAATGGCTTCTTCTTTTTGACGACAATCCAATGAAGAAAGGGAAATTTTGATGATTAAAAGATTAAAAGTATTGTCATATTGTTGAGATAGATGAAAGTTGAAGGAGAACCTAGCTATGTTGAGTATTATGAAGTTCATGGTTTGAAGTTCTACAAACGAGGTCCCTTTATGAATCATTTGGCTAGTAAGGTTTGGAGCAGTTAGCAATTCTTGATTAGCATGCCTATTGTCCTTGTATTTGATCTAGTAGGTGATATTCTAGGATTAGTTGAGCTAACTCCATATCTTGCATAATTGCAAGCTGTATGCAAAGGGAGTTGGGTGGTAGCTACACATGTTAAATCCCTTTGAGACTGCCACATGGCTTGTGCCTCCCCTCTAAAGTAGTCATTATGTGACTTCTAAATTTATCCATTGAAGATTGATTATTATACCAACCTTTCTCCAATTGGCTTCATCCCTTTGCCTTTGATTCACTTCTTATATCTCTAGTATTTTTTATTGGAAAAGCACATCATAGAATGTGGAGATTAAGCGACATTCTTCAGCTTCTTCATCCAAGATGTGCCTAATGAGGTTATCTAATAGCTCAATATAATATTCACTAATGTATTATGTATTTCCTCATATTAGTAACCATACAAGGTATTTCACATGTTCCTTTAGTAATGTCTGCATGTTAATGTGGACATACACATATGCAAATAACCTTAGCCTAGCATTGAGTTCTGTAAGTCACTCAGTGACATCCCTATTCCCATCGCAAGCTTACTCTGATGTCATTTTTGAAAGGGTTCTAACAATTGATTCGGGCTTAATTTCAACCAAAGGTGTGAGTCAAGGTGAGCATGACTTGTCCAATGTTGGAATTTCTTATACTTTGGGGTTCCTCATTCATATAGTAATGCATTGCAACTTGGTAGTTTTAGAGGCCATGTCAAGATTCTTGGATCTTTTAGTTTGATCTTCTTGTTAGGAGTTGAATGTGCTAATAAGAAATTTCATCTCTTCATTATGTGCCTAAGAAATTCTTTCAATGTCTATGTGCTTTTCTCACTAGATATCTCTTTGGATTCAAGGAATAACTCTTTTCCTTTCCCTGGGATTGATGAGATTGACTTGTTGTTGTGATTATGCTTGTGTTTCAAAGTATCAAATGTATTATTTGTGGTACATAGTCAACCTTACACCCTTGGGGGGTTCACTACATGTATATCCTCTATATCATGTGCACTCCAGGTCTATTTATAAATACCCTTATTTGTAAATTTTTCTTCAAGATTACACTTTGTTTCCTTCCTTAAGGTTCTTCTAAGTAGGATTTCATTTCCAACATCTTTGTGGTTTAGAAGTGTAAAATATTACACGGCGCAGCGAACAGAATCTGAGAAAGAGATAGAGAGTACACAACAGATAAGAGGAGAATCAGTAACTTCTTTAACTTCAAACAACTGATACAAAGATGGCTCTGTCCACCCGTGCGCTTCCACTATGTGAAGCTTAGATGGCGATCTAGACAGAAGATAGGTGAAGAGCTTAAGGCTAGCTAGAACAACAACTCTGACTGGGTGAAAGATGAGTAAGTGATGGCTGCGAAGGGGTTTAGCTTTTATAGCCCGCGAAGGTCGTTAGGTCGGCCTATTGACCGACCTACCATATGAGCCTCCACTAGTCGACCAGGGAAGCTTCCGCGGCCCCCGGACCCCACAATAGGGGCTCCTTTTAACTCCCTTACACCGCAACTCGATGCAATGCGCCTCGAGTTGCTACTAGCTTAGCCACTCCGTCTAACCCAAAGATTAGACCCACAATGGTCACCTTTTTGCCATCCGGTCACATAGACCTCATCTGATATACAAGTCAGGACTCCACCAATGTCCGGGCTCACACTTGGCTTCTCCTCATAATGGGGGCCTTACAACTTTGAGCACCATGGATCATTGGTAGCACCTAATGAGGGTGGGGCATTGATCATATTTAACACCCCCCCCTCAATGTCCACCCATAGGTGAACTATCTCCTCGGCCCAATGCCGAGTCTCTGAAGATGAACTTGAAGCAGATCCTTCGTAACTGCTTTGGTGAAGATATCTGCTTCATTCTCTTCTGTTGGACAGTAGACCAATTCCACTATCCCATCCTCCATCAAATTACGCACATGATGATACTGGATCTCTATATGTTTGGTGCGTGCATGAAACACTGGATTTTTGGCAATGGCGATGCAACTCTGATTGTCACATCTGAGCACAGTTGGTTCTTCATCCTGCACTCCCATATGCCATAGAATCCTTCTCAACCATACGGCCTCACATGCAGCAAAACAAGCTGCCTTGTACTCTGCTTCGGTAGAAGACAATGCCACTGTTGGTTGCTTCTTACTAATCCAAGAGAAAATTCCTGAACCCAAAGAGAAACAATAATCAGAAACTGACTTCCTGGAATCAATGTCTCCTGCCCAATCTGAGTCACAGTTCCCCACAAGAGAAGTTCCGAAACTGTATGTGATACCAAAGTCAAGATTTTTCTTCAAGTATCTGAGCACCCGCATCCCAGCCTTCCAATGACTCTCATGAGGTTTTTTTGAGAACCTGCTCAAAACACCAACAGCAAAACTGATATCTGGTCTGGTGTTACACAAGTAGATCAGACTGCCGACCAACCTCCTATACCTCCCATTGTCTGCTAGTGCTGATGTATCCTCGACGGATAACTTTGCATTCACCTCCATAGGTGTAGCTATCTCCTTGCACTCGGTCATGCCAAATGCCTTCAAGATCTCCCATGCATACTTCTTCTGAGAGATGAAGATCTTTCCTGGCTCTTGCCAGACTTCAATCCCCAAACAATAGTGCAGCAAGCCCAAGTCTGTCATTTCAAACTCAGAACTCAAAGCCTTTCGAGTTTGGTTGATCATATCTTCATAGTCACCTGTAATAAGAAGGTCATCCACATATAGGACAATCACTACAGACTTTTTACCATCCCTGTAAACATACAAGTTAGCATCTGAGGCACATCTTTTGAAGTTTAGGTTTAAAAAGAACCTATCTATCTGCTGGTACCATGCTCTAGGGGCTTGTTTCAGTCCATACAATGCCTTCTTTAGTTTACACACTTTGTTCTCAGAATGGGGGGCCTCAAACCCTGGTGGCTGAGCCACGTACACCTCCTCCTTGAGGTCACCATTTAAGAACGCCGACTTAACATCCATTTGGTACACTGGCCACTTCTTATGGGCAGCCACTGCAAGTACCGTGCGAATAGTGGTCATTCTAGCAGTTGGGGCAAATGACTCTTGAAAATCAAACCCTTCAACTTGTGAAAATCCTTGGGCAACCAGTCTAGCTTTGTACTTTTCTAAGGTACCATCAGCCTTGTACTTTACCTTCCAGATCCACTTGGTGCCAATAACCTTCCGCTTTGCTGGTCGATCCACTAGCTCCCAAGTGTCATTCTTCATTATGCTGTCATACTCCGCCTGCATAGCAGCCTTCCATGATGGATCTGCAAGTGCTTCTTCTAAGTCAGTTGGCTCCTTTACTTCTCTCATAATCTCAACCATCAAGGCCATATTGACTATGTGAGCAGAAGCCCTCCTTTGCTCCTCTATTCTCTGAGACCTCCTTGGTCCGTCTGCCTTCTCCTCAACAGATGCAGGCATAGGATTATTGTGGTCATAGAGCTGCTTCACCCAGCGCGGCAATGGCTTTTCCGGTGGGGTGATGTCAGGTTGGTGAACTTTTTCCTCATCATCTGAAGATGATGCTTCCTCCTCCTTAAGGATATGGATAGCTCTCGAGATAGGTTCATAATGGACTACTTCTTCGCTTGATGATAAAGTGGAAGAACTTGCCTTCTCCTCCTCCACTGTATGCGGCTCCTCCTTGAACACCACATCACGGCTCGCGATGATCTTCTTTGCTTCTTGGTCATATAATTTGTAAGCCTTTTGCTCATCACTATAACCTAAGAAGATACATTTTCTGCTTTTTGGTTGTAACTTGTTTCTCTTCTCATCAGAAACATGTGCATAACATTCACATCCAAAAATTCTGAAATGTGAGACAGATGGTTTCTTACCAGTGTAAGCCTCATGAGGTGTTTTTCCCTTGAGAGCCTCTGTATAGCTCCGATTTAGAATGTAGACTGCAGTATTAACAGCTTCAGCCCAAAAATGGTTAGGCAATCCCTTGCCCTTTAGCATGCATCTTGCCATCTCCACAATGGTGCGATTCTTGTGTTCCACAACACCGTTCTGCTGAGGTGTGTGAGGCGTCGTCAATTGACGCTTGATCCCTTTGCTCTTGCAAAAGCCTTCAAACTCCTTTGAGTTGAACTCACCACCACCATCTGTTCTAAATTTCGTCACACTTTTCCCTGTTTCATTCTCAACAAGTATTAGCCATTCTTTAAACTTACCAAAAGCTTGAGCCTTATCACGAAGGAAGTACACCCACATCTTCCTACTGTAGTCGTCGACAATCAACATAAAATAAGAAGATCCCCCCAAGGCCTGTGTAGGCATCTTACCACACAAGTCAGCATGCACCAACTCTAGAGGAGCCTGTGCTCTATTCTTGCTTTCTTGTGGAAATGCATTTCTCTATTGCTTGCCCATCATACAAGCTTCACATGGTTCCTTCAATTCAGTTATTGTAGGTAGGTGAGCAACCATACCTTGCTTTTGCATCTCCTTCAATACTGCAAATCCGATGTGTCCAAACCTTTCATGCCAAAGCTTACTTGTGCCCACTCCAGCGGTGGCTGTAAGAGCACTTAGCTCATACAGGTTGTTCCTTCTTTCTCCTTTGCCAACAATTGTGCCAGCACTATCAATAATTTCTGCACCTGTCTTCTTGAACCTCACTTCATGACCAAGATCAGTTATGGCAGCAACTGATAATTTCTCCTGATTTCGGGAACATACAACACATTTGAAAGCTTTTTGACTTCACCATTTGCAGCAACAAAAGAAATAGTACCTGTGCCTGCAGCAGGGCATTTAGCATCATTTCCAACCGTCACAGTGATGGATTCTTGTAGAGGCTGCATAGAACTGTATAGACCTTTCTTGTTGGTCATGTGACGGGAGGCCCCACTATCCAACACCCAAGAGTCAGTGGTAGATTCTTCTTGCGCCGAGGAGCACACTTCCTCAATGGTCGCCATGAATAATTCCAACTCTGCTTCAGCCGTATTGGCTGTCTCTTTCCCTTTACTTTTAAGGGTACCATTCTTTTCATCTGCCTTCTTGACATGACAATTTGCAATTGCATGTCCTTTCTTCTTGCAATAGAAGCACTCTCCTTGAAACTTCTTCTTGCTGCCCTTCTTCTTTTTGTCACCATCATTTTTGGTGGAGGAGACACCTTTGCCTTTTACATTGGCAGAGAATGCAGCATCTCCATTGTTGCTTCCTTCTCGAGCTTTTAGCCTCAACTCCTCCTCCATTAATAATGCACAAAACTCTTCAAAAGTCAAAGCTTGGGGTCTCACCTGAGTATTAAGGGCAGTTACTAGTCCATCAAACTTTTGTGGACAAATCCGAAGACACCTTCGAGCTAGCTCTTCGCTAGTCTTTTGTATCCCAGCGCCAGCCATCTGGTCACGCAGATTCTTAATCCGAGTGATGAATGCTTCAACCGTCTCTCCATCAGCAAACTTCTCCGCTGCTAGTTGATTCTCCAAGTTTTGAATCCTTATTTGGTTTCGTGTTTCGTACTGACTCCTTAGTACATTCCAAGCCTCTGACGCTTTGGTTGTATGCTGAATCAGAGTCAAAACACTGTCAGAACAGCTTGTAACTAAGGCACACAATGCATCTGCATTCCTTCATTTCCAAGCTCGTAGAAGATCTGCATTCGGAGGAATCATCACACTAGGATTTGATGGGTCAGGGGTAGGCTGTGGTTCTGCGTCAGTCCCCAGCACAGTCTCCAGAAGCTCATAAGAATCAAGGATAGTTGTAATTTTGAACTTCCACAAGGTGTAGTTTGTACCATCTAACTTGCCTTCGCTGAAGGTTGGTGGACGAATCCTCAGTGTTTGAATAGCCGGTACAGCAGCACCACCTCCTGCACCGCTTCTTGATGCGCCAGAACTGCTTCCCGGAGTCGACATCGTTTCTCTTTGCTGTTGAAGCCTTTGCCTCTTGCACGCTCTCCGATCTCTAGAGCCCCCTAGGCTCTGATACCATGTAAAATATTACACGACGCAGCGAACAGAATCTGAGAAAGAGATAGAGAGTACACAACAGATAAGAGGAGAATCAGTAACTTCTTTAACTTCAAACAACTGATACAAAGATGGCTCTGTCCACCCGTGCGCTTCCACTATGTAAAGCTTAGATGGCGATCTAGACAGAAGATAGGTGAAGAGCTTAAGGCTAGCTAGAACAACAACTCTGACTGGGTGAAAGATGAGTAAGTGATGGCTGCGAAGGGGTTTAGCTTTTATAGCCCGCGAAGGTCGTTAGGTCGGCCTATTGACCAACCTACCATATGAGCCTCCACTAGTCGGCCAGGGAAGCTTCCGCGGCCCCCGAACCCCACAATAGGGGCCCCTTTTAACTCCCTTACACCGCAACTCGATGTAATGCGCCTCGAGTTGCTACCAGCTTAGCCACTCTGTCTAACCCAAAGATTAGACCCACAATGGTCACCTTTTTGCCATCCGATCACATAGACCTCATCTGATATACAAGTCAGGACTCCACCAATGTCCGGGCTCACACTTGGCTTCTCCTCATAATGGGGGCCTTACAACTTTGAGCACCATGGATCATTGGTAGCACCTAATGAGGGTGGGGCATTGATCATATTTAACAAGAAGGACATGGACAAAAATGAACAACCTTTCAATCTTGCTAACTTTGAGAGTTTTAGATTTTCCTAGGACTAGATTGTACTTTTTCCCGTAAGGATAAATGGTTTCATTAGTTGGTATAAGTTTTGGCTAACCTATTTTAGTTGGAACATCATATATTAGGACACTAGAGTGCATTTATTCATCAATGAGAGCATCAATAGTATATATTATGCTCTACGAGATTGACATTGGGACATTGGACATGCTCTTATTATTTAAGGATGCTCAACATATGAAAAACCTATGACTTGCTCTCACCTTGTGCTTATCTATGCTTAGCTCTTCATTGTAGTCCATATATTGGCTAAACTTCTTTGTTGTAGTCCACATATTGACTCGCCTCATTCACAATCCAAGCACAAGCTCCTTCACTTTCAATCTCACTTTCTTGTCACCATGACCAAGAGGAGATACCCCAAATGAGCTGGAGGACATATAGAGAAAAACGTGATTTCTTGTTCCACGTCCCTTACCCTCTCAGACTCTCAACTCACACGCTCTAGCTCACAAAGGTACTCACCATGATGGGATGGAGAAGAGAAGATAGCATGCAAAAAGCTTTATACTCCATGTCCCTCACTCTCTCTAAAGCTCTCAACTCCCTCTCCTTCACTCTTACTCTTAAGGCAACATGCTACAAGAAATCAAGAAAGTAGAGTTTGCATACACATCGATAGCTTTTTCCATTATTTCTCATTCTATTTATCCATGAAATTTTGGACTAAGTTTCCCCTTGTCCATTGGGCATCTTGACTCTTTTTTCTATCCTATTGACTGATCATGAGTCTTATTTTATGCTTTCGGCATTAGTCTAAGTTGATTAAAAACGTGGAGTAATAGTAGTTATAATTTCAAAACGCTAGTTGATTATTACAATTTGCATGCGTAGGATCTCGACTCACTACAAGGATTTAAGCTTATAGCGACGGCGGGTAGCAGCATCGCTATTGGCGTCACTATTTGCATCACTATATGCGTCGCTACACAAATAGCGACACTCCACAGGGGAAAAAAAAAGGCCGAAACCAAGTGTGGCTTTATTTCACATTTTTACATTTTGTGTTTTGAGAGAGAGAGCGAGAGAGAGAGAGAGCGACCGTCATGAGAGAAGGAGAGGAAGAAGACTTGCCGTCGCCGCCGCTGCCACCGTTGTTCACGAAGGAGAGGAGGAGCCTGCATCGTGAAGAGGAGCCACCCCACAGTTGCCATATCTCATCGGTGAGTCTCCCTCTCTCCTTCTTTTGCTTGTTTAGGAGAGGAAATGAGAGATAAAGAGAGGGAGAGGGAGAGAAAGAGAAAGAGAAAGAGAAAGAGAGGGAAAGGGAGAGGGAGGGGGAGGGGGAGGAAATGAGAGAGGGAGAGAAAGAGAAAGAGAGGGAGAGGGAGAGGGAGGGAGAGTGCATTCTCTCTCTCCCTCTCCCTTTTGCTTTTGGAGAGTGTTAGGATATATTGTGAGAGGGAAAGGAAATGAGAGAGAAAGAGAGGGAGAGGGAGAGGGAGGGAGAGAAAGAGAGAGAGAGAGGAAGAGAAAGATAAAGAGAAAGAGAAAGAGAGGGAGAGGGAGAGGGAGAGGGAGAAAATGAGAGAGGGAGATAAAGAGATGGAGAGGGAGAGAGAGAGGGAGGGAGAGTGCATTCTTTCTCTCCCTCTCCCTTTTGCTTTTGGAGAGTGTTAGGATATATTTTGAGAGGGAGAGGAAATGAGAGAGAAAGAGAGGGAGAGGGAGAGAGAGGGAGAGAAAGAGAAAGAGATGTATACTCAAATGGATAGCTTTATGGAGATGTATGTCTACTCAAATGGATAGCTTTCGTCTACTCAAGATGTAGTCCACTTGTGTGTGTATATATTGGAACGATAACATATCCATGATTATGGTAATGGTATGCACTTTGCTTTTTTTATGGGTACCATTACATCGACTCCTTAAGAGGGCTAAAAATTGGTCATACACTTTATAAAGTCTAATTAGGAGATTTAAGATGCACGATAATAGACTTATTGATAATGGTATGCAATGTGCTTTACCATGGGCCACGTACATTGGTGGCTCTTTAAGATGGCTTAAAATTGGTCATATCCTTCATAATGTCCAAGTAGGGGATCTAATTGTGATATGCACAATTTCTTGTTTTTGTATTAACTTTATAGACATAACAAATTAGTAATCATACCAACTAGTCAACAAAAGGACTAAAAGAAAATGATCCCCTAGCTAATGGTCATTATGGTACTTCATCAAAATGAACCCAAAAGTATTGCCATAGAAGAAGAATCCCTTAAATTGAGCATAGGATATTTTCTTCAAAGGCTATGACTATGAGTATAATTGATTGTAACAAATTTTATAACTATGGCACACACATACATATCCCCACACAGGCATAAATATTTTTACTATTTGATATTGTCTTTGACATGGTAACCTTGTATTACATTGTTGCATTTGATGTCTTCCAATCATTACAATAAAAGTTGATAAATTTCATAGATGGCATTAATTTTTATACATGGACCTAAGACAAAAAAACCACATTACTAAGATGCTTTTTGTTGAGATTGATTTATTATTAGACTAAGAGATCCTCAATCACTACTACAACAAAAAGGCTCCATAGACACACTTGTAGACGCAATATTTGAATTGTGAAAAAAAAAGTCAGGCGCGTTTATTAACGCGTCTATTTTTGTGTCTACAAAATCGCGTCTAAAAGCGTGCTTATAGGCAGAAGTA
Organism: Lygodium microphyllum; assembly: GCF_053477565.2. NCBI lineage: Eukaryota > Viridiplantae > Streptophyta > Polypodiopsida > Schizaeales > Lygodiaceae > Lygodium > Lygodium microphyllum. Next base: position 31,439,238 of record NC_141143.1, on the reverse strand, counting down.
GACGCATATTTAGACGCACCTAGATACGCAGGTATAAACGCGCTACGTAAATATATAATCATATTTTAAAAAAAGTGGATATATTCATATTGTGCGTCTATACACGCATGTATCTATGCATCTAACACCGCGTTTACTCTGAAAGTTTTTGACGAGAATAGACGTACATTTATCCTGCAATTTAGATGCGTTGATAGACGTGCAAAATAGAGGTATTCTCTGGTTTTTTTCCCCCCCATCAACATCAAATTGTATACTTAGGAAAAACAGAGAAAGATTATTTCGAAGATTGGATACTGAAAACAAAACAATGTATGTAGCACACAAAATTTCATATATATAGATGAAACGTTTTTACATTATGAGTTCTAGTGCTTGTGACGTCATGATCGCAAGCACTAGCTGAAAGTAATACATATCAAAAATAAAAATTACAAGCCAAGGGGAGGCATGCATGCATGAGGCTCCTCTATATCTCCTCAGAAGAGGCATCATTATCGCTACCACCACGGCTGCCTATGCCGCTGCCGTTGCCGCCACCGCTACTGCTAGTCCCCCCTTCGTTATCCTCAACTGCATCAGGGTTCTCCTACACAAAGGATTAAAGTATATAAATACCATTACAAACAATAAGTCATATTGATCTATACTTTTCATGTAAAAAATAAAACATACCTCTTCTGGTGGTGGAATCCTCATGGCGCGATTATATTGCTCCTCCGTGATGAGTCCCTCCTCGTAGAAATGCTGCCAAGTGGATGCCCGGTTATGACCTCGATGGTAGCCTACCTCTCTAGGAGTAGGCATCCTACCAATGATATAGAACTACAAAACAATTTGAACATACAACGTATTAAAACACACTACATAATGAAGTGAAACAAATTACAAAATTTAATTTTAAAAAAAAAATCAAATAATGCTTACAAACTCAGCCTCCCATGACTCCCTGCCACCCGATCCATAATGCGACGATCCCATGGTTACCATCTGGATACGTCGCGCCTCTACATGTTGGCAACTTGTCATTTTTTCCATTGCTCTCTTCTTGGCCTCTTTCCACTCCTTGCGGTGGCAATTAGGTGGTTGGCCATATCCAGGGCACCCCTGCTCTTGTCTCCGCAATGAATCCTTAGCGCGCGCCATAAGGTGAGACCTCTTGTTATGAAGCGCGTCTCTCACCTTTGACCGTCCCCAATCATCTGAGAATCGTGAATTCTCGGGATTAGGGTACCTTTTATGTACTGCCCGTAGCACCTCTTGCCACAAACCATTTTTTTGGTGCTTGAAGAGAATCATGCAATCTTTGTATGTGGCATGCACGACACTCCTCAAGTAGGCTATCACTTCCCTCCCCTCGAAGTCATGCAAGATACCACCATCATCAATGATAGAGTAGTACATTTGTGGAGGCTCACCTCTCTCATTTTCCGGTGAGGGTGATCGAGAGCCACCACCTAGGCAACCCCCACAAAGCCCTCGATCTCCTCCTCCTCCCGCACCACTCTCCCTCGTCCCTCGACGTGCACTACCCTCTACCTCACTCGATACACGTGCCTCTACAGATGTACGTGCTTCGGCCGATCCATGTACCTCAGCTGATCCCTGTGTAGGCAAAGATGTGATAGGTGTCCCAGACATCACACTGAAAACCTCATCTGCAGTGGGAGGGCAACCAAGATAATTGGTCATCTCCCCCATGAATTGCTCCTTGTTGAATGGGGTGCTGGAGGATCTAGGATTCCACATCTACACAAAAAAAATCATATTTCCCTGTGTAGATAAAACATATTACATACAGCGTCTATACCTGCGTCTCTGTGAGCGTCTGTCAGCCCGTGTATCCTCGCGTGTACACTGCAGAGTACACACGCTCAAAGACGCGCCCCCAAAGAAACGTTTTCCGCGTCTATATTTGCGTCTACACTGAGATGTAGACGCACTATCAAACGCGCTTGGTCGGATGATTTTAGCAAACGACTGCCATTATTGATTTACAAAATGCAATACATAATGAAATCACAAATCCTAAATAGATAGACAGAGTAGAGAGAGAAAGATAGAAAGAAAGAGAGAGAGAGAGAGAGAGAGAGAGACTCACCTTGGGTGTTTGGTGTGGCAGGTGGTAGCGCTTCTTCTTTCTCCTTCTTCCTCTTCTTGGTAAGTTACCGTCCCTTGATGCTTGCTTCCTTGCTTGCTGCTTCTTCTTGTTCTCCTCTCTCTTGTTCTCTCTTTCTTCCTGTCCTTGGCTTTCCTTTTTCCCTTCTTGTGTGTTTGAAATGAAAGAAGAGGTGGGTCATGAGGAGGTGAGGCATGAAGAGACTGCATGTCGGCTAAACTCAAGCTTCAGAATTGCAAAAAACATAGGAAAGGAAAGGCGTAGTTTGAAAAGAAATGATTTAAGTATGATTTGAATTTTGACATGTGCATCTATTTTTGCGTGTATAAGCACGTCTACTTGCGCAGATATATAGACGCAAAAATCGCATCTATTTACACGCATTTTACACGCGCTTATAGACGCTGCGATAGACGCGCCCAACTTTGCCCGTCTAACATGCGCGTCTATGCCTCGTTTCTATTGTAGTGAATGATACTCAATTTTGTTGACTAGGATTACTTATACTCAAAGCCCTCTAGTGTAGTTGTATAAGTAATCCTAGTAGAGCCCCTCTAAGATACTCAAAGTACATAACCTAGAGACCATAGCTAGGTATATAAGGTATAATGGCCATACAAGAAGACACCTCAATAATTGACTGATCACCACTAAATCCCAAAGAAGAATCGTGTTCCATCCCCTTCAACTCTATATTCACCTCGTGAAGAACTTCATTAATCATAGCATCCTTGTCACCAATCTTTTTGTTGCATGATGAACTAACATATTCATCACTTTTCCTTTTAGCATCTAAGGCATTATCCAATCTTTTAGTCAAGTCCAAACATTTAGTCTTTAACTCATGAACCTTATGAACCAATGCCTTTTTTTTCTACAATAATGAATAATTATATACCGGGACAAACAAATCCTTGAGCATGGTATATAGCCGAGATATAACATCAATAAATCTCTCAACTACTATGTCCCATGCATTTTTTACATCAATCAGTAAAGCATTTCTTATATCTAGACATTTAGATTTCAACACCATGGATGCATCAATATCAACCTCAATGTTTTTCAAAATTTGCTTCTCAACCTCTTGCAGAGGCTAAAACCTCTCAAGCAAGAGCTTATGGCCAACTTGCAACTTGACATACATCTCCATAAAGCTATCCATTTGAGCCTCGTTTTCCCAATTTGTATTACAAGACATTAAATTGTTTATTGTAACGTAGACAAGATGGAAAATGAAGAAGGTCTTGTTGTTCAAGATCGCGAGGCGTATCTTAATCAGTGTGTTCCATATCCTTGCTCTCAATGCAAGTTGGCAATTAGACGAAAACGCCGATTATATAGAACACATATGATGATTTGGCGAGTTTCGATCTGAGATCATTGATCAGGAGATTATGGATTCTCAGCAAATGGTAAGTTGAAGTTAATATCAATCATGCATTGTACTCGCAAGCTAATTGAATACCATATACAATAAGATTGGGTCTTGCTAGCAAATTTTCTATCCAGGGAGGTGATATCTCGTCCCAAGGGGGAGTGCACCCTTTGCGGCCAATTAGAAGAGTTCGTGGGCGTGCGATGGATGGAGTGCATGAGCCAATCCACCACTCGCAAGTCCAATCTATACCGTCAATGCCAGAGGAGACAGATAACCTTTCAAACCTACCTATAATCCTAGAGCCTGAGATGGAGGCAATGATCAGTGCATTGATTCCCATGGACGTCGAGACTTCTGATCCGCTTAGAGAGGAAGCATCCATACCATTATATGATGGGTGGTTGGTGTTTGAGGCGCTAGTGTATATTTCACAATGGCTACCAATGGTGGAACCAAACAATGAAATGCGATGGTCACTGAAGGACAATGATAGAGTGACTGGAGATGTGGTGGTTGGAAATGGGTTAGAAAAAAGAATGGATGCCTCAATGGAAGAGAAGGTGAATCGCTTTTGTATGTTGCACCATGCCTCCATGGAGACGTGGCTCGCCAAGTACCAGATTGCAAGGCAAGATCGAGAGGAAGCGTGAGCTGAATTCCAACGTAGTACGTGTCATCAGCCGATTCGATATCCCAAAGGCATGGAGGAGATGCCGCAGTTTATGTCAATGCAATGGTTGCATGGAGCCTTGACCGTAGCATCTCGCGAAGGGATAGAGGTCTCAATGGAGGAGTGGGAATTCTCGAGGGGATATAGTCCAAAGGTGATGAGGGGTTTAGAATCTGTTGTATCTAAATTTTATATGTGACATCTAATTCAAGTGTTTCAATGTACAGTACAAAATGTATAGTGCACTGTGGTGGCGCGGATGGCATTTTCGCATGGAGCGTATTGACAAAATGCGCTCCATACTGGACTGTGGTGTCATGGCAAGGTTCGAGCAAGAGAGCCGGTGACGAGCAATGGATCCAAACACGGTTGTGGATGAGATGGAGTATTTTGGGAACTTGCAAAGTATTATTACGGTATATTACCGTAGCTTCTCCATGATACTATTCGATGTGCAGTGGTTCAAAGTGGTACTTGGAGGAGCTGAAGCAATAGTTCGACGAGGTCCATCTGGATTTCTCGAAATAGATTCTGAAAAAAATGGATGGATTTGCGTGACACCTTTGTGTTGCCGGCTAATTGTATTACAACATGGTTTATGTCATAATGGTTTGAACTCTCTTGTATGTGTTTGTGAACATGTAATCTTCTATCCAAACCCTCGACAACCTCGATGGTGGTATGTTATACCTTTAACTTCCTGAAGTGTGAGAGCCTATGATCAAAGCGATGTTCCAAGCATAAATGAAGATAATATGCAAATAGAGGGGTCGATATTGCAAGGGGTGGAAGCCGTTGAGATCTTGGAGCCAGCATCGGCTAATAATGATGGAAATATAGGAGTCCAAGAATTTTTTGAGAATGAGGCAAACTTATTCTTTTGTGGTGACATGTCTATCGACCTTCCAGTGTATGCGGAGTTATGTCAGGAGATTAACATGGGACCATAGGATACTTCATACTTGGAGCATCCACTTACTCAATTCGTTGACCAATCTCTTATAAAGGTACATAAGATATGCATTTTAAGTGAGATTTTTATAAAATGATTTATATTATTGTGGTTTGTATGATTTAAATTGATTATTCTAACATCATTTTTTATCTGTGCAGGTAACATTTTCAAGATGAGTCAAGGGATGAGCGATAAGGAGTTATAGGACATCTTTGCACGCATGTCTCCAAACCAACTCGCCAGATTCAGAGAGATGGCAGACCAAGAGTTGTCTCGTTTTTCATTAGGGCACTCTGCTAGATCTACTTCAGCGCAATCGGATGCTTCGGCTTCGAGCAGGTAATCTCGACACTCACGACTTGGGCCAGAGGGAGGGAGTGCATTGGGATCAGGGGGATGCTACTGTGGAGACACAGATGTGGTATTTCCATCTCGTCGTTCAGCTGGAGCTGCATCACCTCTAGGATTTGTCACACCTGTGGGGATGTCTACTCCAGTTACTCTGGCTTTTGCGCAGCCGTTAGCAGTTGGGTGCCACTCCGAGAGAGATTACCCCCGTCGGTACACCGGATGCAGAGGGGTCTCCTGGATATGCCCAGGAGCGTGGATGCAAATGGAAGAGGACCCATCTTAGGCAAACTCCTAGGGGTTATCGATATCTGGTCAATAGTAGGTCAGGAGCCATCATCATGAATGATGAGGGGAGGAGGGTGATGGCTCGTATGAGAGAGTTGGGCCAACAAGTTTTTCGGAAAAACATCTTGGATCATCGGAAGAACATACCGGAGGGGAGCAAGGACTACATAGTAGCATCCTTGCACGAGGAGTTTCCGGTGCTAGCCGCAGTAGATAGATTCTCTACGGGATGGATGATGGATTGCATGCATGCATACATGTCACATAGACGATCTGACATACGCAAGGAAATCAAGAGTGCGGCTGCAAAGTCCAAGTGGTTAGATGTAGACGACTAGCGCCGACTCAGGGAGGAGGTTACAGATTCTCCAGGACGTTGGAGTCAGCAGTGCGAGGTGGCAAGGGCACGACTCGAGGCCCGAGTGGTCCATCATCTTAGGAGTGGCGGCCACAAGACATATTTCGAGGACTTTGTAAGTTTTTCTTTTGTTTTGCTTGTTTGTTTTTTTGAAATATTCTTTGTACTGACAATCATGTTTCTAACAGTTAGCATTTTGTTTTCTTTGCAGCACTCCATTACAAATCGCGATCCAACCGGCCTTGAGACTCGATATGCAGAGAGGCATGGTCTCAATGCATTGATCGATCAATTATATAGACGCGGTGGCCTTGTAAGTCACTTATCTTTCTTATTCGTAGTTACCATGAGATATTTGAATGCATTATTGTATGGTGGACTGATGTGTTGTTTCTTTTCCTGCAGACTCTGTTCGATGCTCCTTTGCAGCGGGACAAGCTTTCAGGGGACGAGGATGCGTAGCTTGCCCTTGGATCCCTGGAGCTCACACACCTTTATTTTTGAGTCGCCTGATCTATGTAGACATGTACTATATTTTAGTGATATCCTATCATGACTGTAACAATTACTTTTTATGCGATCATGTATTTATTTCATATATCAATTTTATGATTTCAGTATACATTCTTTTTATTTACAAGCGCTTTGTACACAGTAGTGTGGAAATGCCACAAAATTTTTTTTATCCGTGTTACCGTCGCTATTAGCGTTGCAAATTTTACTGCTCGCGTCGCTATTGGCGTCTCTATGCGCGTCGCAAACCATCGCTATTAGTGCCGCTATTTGCATCGCTATCAACGTCGCATTTGCGATGCTGATAGTGACACCAATACCGACATTTCTATGGTGTTGTTAATAATGACGCTTTTTGCGACGATGGGGGCAAATTTTGTTGTTTGTATTTTCGGCGCTTTAAACGTCGGTATAAGGCCTATATCTTGTAGTGACTCTTAATAAAATAATATTCTGCAAAACTATTTTTCTCAAAATTTTTGAGGTTTTAGGTCTGTTTCTCTTTGCAATTAGTATTATCCCCTCTCCTAGATGAGCGCTAGTCCTATGGTAGTTACACCAAACGGATGATGTTGCTGCTATTGGTGAGAGATGTTAGATCATTTGATGAAGGATCTTTGTAGAGAGGGATAGTGTGTTGATGTTGAGGAATTGAGAGGTAAGCTTAGAATGGTAATGCTGAATAACTTCATGTTTAGTAGATTGTCTTGAAGATGGAAGGACTAGTGATTGGCACTTATGCTTGAGATATCATGATAATTGTGGGCCAAGGATATTGATGGGCCTTCAAGAGATTGAGTGTATGTGTTAGCCACTTGTGCAGTGTGTGTCTACCTCACTTCAATGCCTACAAAGTACCTCAACAATCTAAAGTTTTTGATGTCAAATTGCTTATGCAAATCAGACTTTAGTTCATCAAGCTCTCTTTCAAGAGTACCTGTTATGATAAGATCATCAACATAGATGACTACAACTACCATTCCATCATTTGTGTGTCTAACATACAGTGAACAATGAGCCATGCTTTGCTAAAATCCCACACTACATAAAAACCTATTGATCCTCTCAAACCAAGCTCTAGGTGCTTGCTTTAACCCATACAATGCCTTGCTTGGATTGTATACATAATGTTATCTAGATACTTAGGATAAATATATCCCTCTCACTATTCCATGTACACTTCCTCTTCCAATCTACCATTTAAGAAAGCATTCTTGAGTCATAAATCAAAGCCAAGGTGATCATCGATCTCACTATAGCCATCTTTGCAATTGGACTAAATGCAATCTCATAGTCCAATCCATATGTCTATAAACAACCCTTTGCAACCAATGTCTCTTTATATCTTTCCAATAAGCCATCAAACTTTTGCTTGACCTTATAAACCCACTGGTAGCCAATTGCTTTCATGCCATACGGAAAATCAAATAGATCCCAAGTTTTTTTCTAGTCAAAGCATCCATTTCCTAATCCGTTGCATTCTTACAAACTTTCCTTTCAACTGCTTTTTCAAAACAAGGCTCTACATGCTGCACATAAGATAGATTCCATGCAAGCATAATGCATCTACACAAAGCCATTATATGTCAATTTGTCAATTGAATATCTTACTTTTTCTAATCTTCTCAAATAATTGAGGCGCACTAGATGGTGCCTCAACCGTTCTTGCATGTGGTGGTAAATGTAATGAAGGAGACCTAGGGGAGAGAGAGAGAGAGAGAGAGAGAGAGAGAGAGAGAAGGGAGAGACTATAGAGAGGAGAGACAAAGAGGATGAAGATGAGAGAAGAAGAGGGAGAAAGGCTAGCAGAGGAGAGAGAAAGAGAAGGAAAGCCATGCAAGCTAGAAGGGTAAAAGAGACTTGATTATTGATCATCGATGCCCTAATTGGGTCTCTCAACACCTTATATACCCTATTAGTATAACTGGGTATTCCCATGCTAACCGATGTCCTACCTGTCTATCCCCACTCTTTTACATTCCATCCCAACCCTAAAGATTTTTGCCCTCAAAAGCAAAAAATAGGACTTATTGATGTGGCTCACAAGGGAAGGGGGGTCATAGAGTACTACTCTGTTTAGCATTACAAAGGAGATTATCAAAATATGGAAGTACAACCTCATGTGGAATTGGGGCATATAACATGTGTAAGTTGATAGTGTATGAGTTTGGCCACCAATTCGTGACAATTAGAGGTTGTGACAAAAACTGGACATCATGCTATCCAGAACAAGCCTATTGGATAAAATTGATCATAACTTCCTATGGGTAGCCCCGACTGAGGCGTGAGACATGTCAAAATGAAGCTCATGAAGCATACTTTCAGCCCATATAAGTGAGACGTGATTGCAATTAGTGTAGGGTAAAAAATGTTCTGGATTAGTATGATGTCTGCAAGTTGTCTACAGTGCAGACTAGGGCAAAGTTAGCTAATCCTTACTCAGAATTGCACCCTTGAAGTAGGGAAAGGGTTGCACTAGTGAAATGTTGATCGAGGTAGGGATTTTCAAAAACCATTCCTTTCCCAGGATCAAATGGATAACCTACATGATAATAATCAAGAGCATAAGGGTTATCCATACAAGTATGGGTATCCGTACTACCACCAGCATCAAAAGGATAATTGTGATCCGAGGCCCCCATTGTATCCTAGAAGTGATTTATGGTGTCATCTTCAAGCACTAATGGTGGTACAAGATCCTCACTAACCCATACGATAGCATGCATTGACTTGTCCATAAACTCATTGGGAATGATTGTGCCATCTAGAATTGGAGTAAATGAGGTTGCAATCACTACTGCATTCACTACATCAACCCCTAGGCATCGCGTGTTCGTGAGGCCCGCATTCGTAGCTACTACTGGGCATTCAAAGTTAAGAGCCTTGGGATGATGTGACACCTGCTCATGAAGCTACAGTGATATGCTCTCATCATGGCATTGTTCGTGAGAAGCATCATGTTGCTCATATGGATGCACATGTTGCTCATAGCAATGATCAAGTGACCGATGATATCGAGCACTCTATTGTTAATAATGATGTTGCTCCCCATGTAGATACTTGTATACATTTGCATGATACCCATGTACATAAGGTTGTCTAGATGGTTGTTTATGTATGTGATCAGAATGTAGCTCATAAGAACATACATAGTCATCAGATGCATGCTGCTGCTCAAAATATGCACAATCATCATATACATGCTGACCATAAGTAGGCACATGATACTGTCTTTGCACATCATCCAAACCATGCCTATGGTCACGGTACTCATAATTTCCATGAGAAGGCCCATGATGTTGCTCATAATTATTCTAATCCGTCCTTTTATTGTAGCCCTTTGAGAAACTTGAGTCATAAGGGCTGCAAGTTTGTCATTGATTACCTTGGCTTGCATGTTGGTGACGGAGAGGATTGAGACCACTTAGTTCATCTCAAACATGAACTGATTGTGTTGCTCAATTAGTTGATTGTGGCTTGCAGACAAGAAGATCGAAGAGCTTCTTATCGCCATAGAGTAGTAGTTAATGCATTCATTCAAGGATGCCAAGAGTGAGAGAAGGGATTTGAACTAGGAGCCACAACTGATCTATTCGGACAGATACTATTGTCTCTTTGTTGGTGCATTTTATCCAACATCGCTAGCATCAAGCCACTGTGAAGTGTTGAGCAAGGCTCTACATTCTTGGTCACTAATCTTTCCTTTATCATTGTCCCACTTGTTCCTCCTCTCTATATGAGCAAAGCCAACCTCAAGCATAGCAACATTCACAGACTTGGATAGCTCTGCCTCATAAAGAGCTAAACTAGACTTAGTGCATGTCCCTTGGTCTTTTACTTTTCCAACAGAAGTGTGTTTCTCAACTATAGTAGCCATGAAACTCTTATGTCGAGTAGTTGAATCAAGATATTCAGCTGTCTCTTGTCCATGGTCTTCTTCTAGCTCATGTACATTGATATAAGCAAGGCTACACAATAAAGAAAGCCCTGGGTGCCAGAGATAGATGGATCTAAAGGCCTTAATTTGGAAAATAAAACACATTCTTGGTTCCCATAATCTATGTAAAAGACTTCATAGTCCTTTCCTGACTATTGGTGAAAATTTACAACCATCACTCGATTCAAGGAATCATCCACTAAAAATTGTGCCATAACCCACTTTAAGGATGATTGATGGTGCTATTATGCTTCACTTTGAGGATGACAATAGTTCATGGAGAAGAGAGGGCCCTGATGTGCTTCACCTTGTAAATGGCAATGCACTTAGGAGGATAGATGGTAATGGAATACCATCTATCCTTAGGGGACACTACAAGGATATGGAGCTATAGCAATGGCAGTTTTCGATGCAAAATAGCAGTGTCGCTATTTACGTCGCTATTAGCGTCGCAAATAGTGACAATACTCAGACGAAAAAAACACGGTCTGAAACCCAACCGCGTTATTTTGTGCGCATACACAAAAGAGAGAGCAAACATCTTGCATTTGAGAGGAAAAGGGAGAGAAAGAGAGAAAGAGGGAGAAAGAAAGCTTCTCATCGCCGCCGCCATTCATGAAGAAGAGGATGAAATCTACGGAGTGTGAAGAGGAGGCGCTGTCGCGAAGAGGAGCCGCCAAACCCTTCTTCGAGCCTTTACGGTGAGTGCATTGTTCCTTCTTGCATTACTTTTGTGTTTTCTCTTTCTCTTTTACTTTTTTTTGTTAAAATTCATGTGTATTGAGATAGGGAGAGGAAATGAGAGAGGGAGGGGGAGAGGGAGGGAGAGGAAATGAGAGAGGAAGAGGAAGAGGAAGAGGGAGAGGGAGAGGGAGGGAGAGGAAGAGAGGGAAACATTAAACATAATAGGAAAAGAAAGAGAGAGAGGGAGAGGAAAGAGAGGGAAACATTAAACATAATAGGGAAAGAGAGAAAGAGAGAGAGAGGGAGAGGGAGGGAGAGGAAATGAGAGAGGAAGAGGAAGAGAGAAAAGAAAATGAGAGAGGGAGAGGAAGAGAGAAAAAACATTAAACATAATAGGGAAACAGAGAAAGAGAGGGATAGGGAGAGGAAGAGGGAGGGAGAGGAAAGAGAGGGAAACATTAAACATAATAGGGAAAGAGAGAGAGAGAGAAAAAAAAACATTAAACATAATAGGGAAAGAGAGAAAGAGAGGGAGAAGGTTAGGGAGGGAGAGGAAATGAGAGAGGTAGAGGAAGAGAGAAACAGAATGGTGCACAGATCGGATGCTGTACGCTCGCGTAGTGAGCATCGAAAGGTCCCCAAGCATAAAAGAACTCTAGTTTTTGCACAAAACTCAAGGTAGAAAGCATGCACGATATGAACAAGAGACCAATTGGGTGCAATCTCCCCCCATGCCTTGTTTGAGCACTCCACAAAGCATGTATTTTATGTATTAATCATCTTCAAGCTCAAATAATAGCCCAAATTACAAAATAGCACGCTTTTGACTTTTGAGTTTGCTTTAGTGCCAAATAGAAATAAAGCTAATAGGCGGGTGCCCAAAGAGTCAAGCATACCCAATACAATGTCCAAATACAAATATCATAATCGTGCACCCATGCGTATACAAAAATAATAATTCACTAGAAATTCATAATGACTAAATTGTGTTCTAAATGCAAATTTAAATATATCAGATTTATCTAATCTCACTTGATGATAACCAGATTTAAGATCTATTTTACTAAATATGGTAGAACCTTGTAGTTTATCCATAAGATCATCTACCTTAGGAATTGGATATCTATTCTTTATAGTAATCTTATTTAGGGCACGATAATCTATGCACATGCGATAGGTATTATTCTTCTTCTTTACCAACAAAATAGGTGCGCCAAATGGAGAACTACTAGGTCTAATTAATCCTCTGTTTAATAATTCCTCAACTTGATTTTAAATTACTTTCTATTCAATCTGGTTATGTCTATATGGTGCTTTACAGGGTGATTGTGTACCAGAAATTAAATCTATTTTGTGGTCTTCAGGATGTGAAGGAGTTAGTCCAGGGGGTAAATCTTCCACAAAACAATCTTTAAATTGTGCAAGGAATTGTTTATGCCTAGAGTGCATATGTTTTTCTTTAGTTTGAAGTTCATTCACCCAAATTAGATAAGATTTACTACTTTTGTGTAATGCACGCTTAGCTTGAGTATGAGTAAGTAGTGGAAAATTATTGGATGCGTGCATACCATACAATGTAATGTGTTTTTCTTGAAAATGAATTTTAATAGAATGTGTGGAATAATCTATGTTAGGATTATGCTGATGATGCCAAGGCATGCCTAGGATAATATCACTGGACTATAAAGGTATAACTAGGAAATTCCTTCTTTCAGTGTATTCACCAATTTGAATTTCTAAATTATGCACCTCTTGTGTTACATTATACCTTGTGCCTAAGAATGCTGCTTTAATGTGATAATGCGTAGGAACAGTTTGTAATTTCAATTCTTTCACTAACTTTGTAGAAATAAAATCATGTGTACTACCATCATCATGCAAGATAATCTTTTTTTTTCCATGCACTAAACATTTCATTGTCAACAAAGAATGTGGAGTTGGCATACTTGGTAAAGTATCCGAAGGAGTAGCAATGTCATCCTCATCTTCCGTAAAGTCAGACATTTCCTCATGTTCTTCATCTTCCATTGCTCCAAGATAGTTGATATGGACAGGTGGCTTCTTCGATTGGCAATTGGTTGCTAGATGTCTAGGTTGATGGCATTTATAACACACTATAGGTTTGGCTTTAGATACATTGTTTGCAATGGAAAAAAGTATAAGAATATTAGGATTTGGCTATGAAGATGGCTTAGGGTTTTGATTGGTATTTGATGGCAAAGGAGGTGGTTTTGTCCAAGACTTACGGAAAGATGATGAAGGGAATCAACTTTGATTGAATCTTCTAAAATTTGAATTGAATTGCTTAGAACCATAGTTACCATTTGCTTGAAATTGTTGTGGACGCTTGTCTCTTCCTCGAAGCTTGTTTTCAGTGTCATGAGCTAAAGAAATTGCATCTTCAAGAGTTGCAGGCTTGAACATATTAACTTCAACGTAGTAATGCCCAAGTAATCCAGACATAAACTTGCGCTTGTGAGTCACTTTAGGTATGTCTTCAAGCATGCGTAGTTGGAGTAAGGTATTCCAAAAGCGTTCGGTGTACTGGGAAATAGGCTCACGATCTCTTTGCTGAAGAAGGTTCCATTGCTTTATGGCTTTTTCATGGAATTGAGAAGGAAATTCTGCATAAACTTCTTTTTGAAACTCTCCAAGGTAGTGGGACAATCTATGCTCTTACGAACCACGATCCACCAAAGAGATGCTCGATCCACTAAATGATTAGTGACACATTTAATTTTGTCTTTTTTAGCGTATGTCTCTTCATGAAAGTAATCATCGAACTGACTAATGAATGCAAGAACAGTCTTTCCATCTCGAGTTCCATTGAAAGTACGGAATTTGAAATTTCTTCTACTTATCTTTGTTTCTTTGCGGATGGATTGAGCTTCGAGAGTCGCATCGATGGTTCGTCGGATAAGATCTTCGGGTTGTGGTCCATCTTTGTCAGTAGTCGATCATTGTAAATTGGCCAATTGAACTTGCAAGGCTTACCGGCTCTTCGTTCTTCATCCAACTACATCATAATTAAATGCAATTTTTGTTCCATCGTAGGTTCAAGAAGATCGCCTTCAGCCATTAAATCATCCATATTTTATTCCATCATCCACTAAAAATTCAAAAGACCTCACACTCTCAAAATCCAATTAGCGGGATGAGCGTAGCTCAAAGTCGGGTGTACAAGGCTTATAGATTTTTGTTTGGCTTTTGCGGTCTTCGACTTTTGTAGTTGTGAAATTTGAAGTCTTTGTAAAATCTGCGTATGACCTTTTGCGTGTGCTAAAACTGGTTCAAAAAGTCTGTGTATGCGAACAGAGTCTTTTAGGGAACAACTTTGCAGTTCAGTGCTTCTGCGCAGGAACAATCCTTATGGGAGTTTTTGGAATAAGTCTGTTTTGACTTCTGGAAACTTGATGGACCTTCGTGATTTGCATAGTAACAAAAGTTACAGTACTTGATAGACTTTGTAAAGTAGTGACTTGTGGCTTAATTGATTAAGCTTGTAGCTTAATCTGAACTTCACGTCGAATTTTAGGGGGGGGCGTTTTTCAGCCGCCAGAAATCACGGCAAGAACATCCTAATGCCGCCGTTTAAAAAAAATCGATTTCAAATAAGCATTTTAAGCTTTTAGGCTATGGAGTTACTGTCAGACTGGTTGAAAAGAAAATGACTTGTAGAAGGAGCTTTCCTTGTGGTCCTCCGTCTCCTCAGGCTGGTCCTTCACGATCAGAGGCTGTAGATAGAGGTTCTTGACCGCCAGGAATCCACCCATATTGACCGTTCGCGATGAAACTGACTGTAGAACTCGATTGTTCTAGGACATCCGCCTTTGCGCAAGATAGGCAGCGATTGGAAGCTCTCGATCTCAACTTTGCTCTGATACCACTGGTGCACAAATCGGATGCTGTATGCTCGCGTAGTGAGCGTCGGAAGGTTCCCAAGAACAAAAGAACTCTACTTTTTGCACAAAACTGAAGGTAGAAAGCATGCATGACATGAACAAGAGACCAATTGGGTGCAATCTCCCCCCATGCCTTGTGTGAGCGCTCCACAAAGCATGTATTTTATGTATTAATCATCTTCAAGCTCAAATAATAGCCCAAATTACAAAATAGCATGTTTTTGGCTTTTGAGTTTGCTTTAGTGCCAAATAGAAATAAAGCTAATGGGCAGGTGCCCAAAGAGTCAAGCATATCCAATACAATGTCCAAATACAAATATCATAATCGTGCGCCCATGCGCATACAAAAATAATAAATAAATATCCAACGCCTTAATAAATAGGCGTGACAAAATATAGGCGCCATGCCTAAGGTATGCGCCCATCAAAATATAAGTGATAACTCGAATACATGCTATCCTCCAATGCTTTCCTCCACCACTGCTGCTATCTCTACACATCAACTGAAGCATTCACAATCGTTAGTAAAATAATACAATTAAACTGAAAAAAGTGAATACCTAGCAGTCTTCAGCTACATAAATAAATCAACTGGTTAGAACTCAATCCTAACCTTAATTTATCACGAGTACGTACTCTAAACTCATAAACGTTTATTAATTTAATATGTATTTTGCAGAATCACCCGCTATGGAATCACCCATGTACACACTAAATTAATGAAACGCCCGAAAAGGATAGGCGTCCCCATCAACTTCTCGCACAAAGAATCCACTTTGTGTATGAGCCCCAGTCAATAAAGTTTACGGAATCCACCGTGTAATATGTTGAGAATCAGAGTTTGCAGTAGTAGAATGTGTGCACAAGAGGAAGACAAGAGCTCAAAGTACAAGAATGAAATCTCGCTTACTAAGTTGCTTAGAGTACAACTTGGGCACACTCTCTCACAAATGATAGTGACCCATAGGCTGTTTATATAGCCCTTTACCAGCTAGGGTTAGGGTTTCCCCTGCCCCTAGGGCTATTCACACTCATCTGCCCTTATACTCCCTTGCTTACAGTGGGTTTCTATGCCCATCCTCTAATATAATATGCCTCCTGGCATCACGGAAATGAGAGAGGGAGAGGAGAGAGAAAAAGAAATGAGAGAGAGAGAGAGGAGAGAGAATAAGAGAGAAAAAACATTAAACATAATAGGGTAAGAGAGAAAGATAGAGAGAGTGTGAGGGAGGGAGAGGAAATGAGAGAGGGAGAGGAAGAGGAAGAGAGAGAGAGAGGAAAGAGAGGGAAACATTAAACATAATAGGGAAAGAGAGAGAGAGAGAGAAAGAGAGAAAAAACATTAAATATAATAGGGAAAAGAGAGAGAGAGAAGAGAGAAAAAGAAATGAGAGAGGGAGAGGAGAGAGAAAAAGAGAGAAAAAACATTAAACATAATAGGGTAAGAGAAAGAGAGAGGGAGAGGAAGAGAGAAAAGGAAATGAGAGACAGAGAGGAGAGAGAAAAAAATTAAACATAATAGGAAAATAGAGAAAGAGAGGGTGAGGGTGAGGGAGGGAGAGGAAATGAGAGAGGGAGAGGAAGAGAGAAAAGGAAAGGAGAGTCTAAAAAAACATTAAACATAATAGGGAAAGAGAGAAAGAGAGAGAGTGTGTGTGGGAGGGAGAGGAAATGAGAGAGGGAGAGGAAGAGAGAAAAGGAAATGAGAGAGGGAGAGGAGATAAGATTAAAAACATTAAACATAATAGGAAAAGAGAGAAGGAGAGGGAGAGGGAGAGGGAGGGAGAGGAAATGAGAGAGGGAGAGGAAGAGAGAAAAGGAAATGAGAGAGGGAGAGGAGATAAGAGAAAAAACATTAAACATAATAGGAAAAGAGAGAAAAAGAGGGTGAGGGTGAGGGAGGGAGAGGAAATGAGAGAGGGAGAGGAAGAGAGAAAAGGAAAGAAAGAACGAGAGAGAGAGGGAGAAAACATTAAGCATAATAGGGAAAGAGAGAAAGAGTGGGAGAGGGAGAGAGAGAAGGAAGGAGAGGTTGTTGTTTTCTTGTTTGTTGTAGTAGTAGTGGTAGTAGTAGTTTTTTTTTTCTTTTCTTGTTTATTGTTGTTTAGTTTTCTTGTTTTTTTTTTTTGTAGTAGTAGTAGTAGTTTTTTCTTCGTTTCTTGTTTATTGTTGTGGTAGTCATGGTCGTGGTTGTGGTCGTGGTAGTAGTAGTAGTAGTAGTTATTGTTGTTGTTGTTTTTTCTTATTTTCTTGTTTATTATAGTGGTAGTGGTAGTGGTAGTGGTAATGGTAGTGGTAGTCGTGGTCGTGGTCATGGTTATGGTCATCGTTGTCATCGTCGTCGTAGTCGTAGTCATAGTAGCGGTCATGGTCGCAGTCGTAGTCGTAGTCGTGGTTGTGGTTGTGGTTGTGGTCATGGTCGTAGTCGTAGTCATAGTCGTAGTTGTAGTCGTGGTCATAGTCGTAGTCATGATTGTAGTAGTAGTAATAGTGGTTTTCTTGTTTTTTGTTGTTGTTGTTGTAATGGTTTTTCTTATTTTCTTGTTTATTGTTGTCTAGTTTTCTTATTAGTTGTTGTTGTTGTAGTAGTGGTAGTAATAGTAGTTTTTTTTTCTTTTCTTGTTTATTGTTATTGTAGTAGTAGTAGTAGTAGCAGCAGCAGCAGCAGTAGTAGTAGTAGTAGTAGTAGTTGTTGTTGTTGTTGTAGAGAGAGATATATGTTTTGTTAAAGAAAATGAGAGAGGAGGAGGAAGAGAAAAAAGAAGACGGAACGAGAGAGAGGAAATAAACATACAACATAATAAAGAAAGAGAAAAAGGGAGAGAGATGGAAGGAGAGGAGATAATGAATGGGAAAAAAACAAAGAGAGAGTGGTGGGGCAAGGTCCGGTGCAACACTGACATATGTTAATTTGTGGGTAGGTTGGTGGAGACTTTACATACGTTAATTTTTGTTTAGTTACAAGAGAAGAAAACTCTTCTCAAACAATTTAAGAAAGAAAAAAATAATGATTTCAAAAACAAATTGTTTGTCGTAACGTAGAAAAAATGAAAAACGATGAAGGTCTTGATGTTCAAGATCGCGAGGCGTATCTTAATCAGCATGTCTCATGCCCTTCCTCTCAATGCAAGATGGCAATTGGGCGAAAATGTCAATTGTCTATAGAAAATATACGATGCTTCGAATAGTTTCAATCTGAGATCATTGATCAGGCGATCTTGGATTTTCAGCAAATGGTAAGAAAAGTTAATAGCAATCATGCATGGTACTTGCAAGCTAATTGAATACCATATACAAAAAGATTGGGTGTGGCTGGCAAATTTTCTATCCAGGAAGGTGACACCTCATCCCAAGGATGAGTGCACCCTTTGCAACCAATTAGAAGAGTTCGTGGGCGTGCGATGAATGGAGTGCCTGAGCCAATCCACCACTTGGAAGGTACTACCCAGTCTATACCGTCAATACCAGAGGAGACAGACAGCCTTCTAGACTTACCTACAATCTTGGAGCCTGAGATGGAGGCAATGATCGATGCATTGATTCCCATAGATGTCGAGACTTCTAATCCACTTAGAGAGGACCATCATTTCTTGAGTGATTGTGAGATTATAGGCGGGAGGAGCAGAGTATGCTATATTTTTTTAAAGAGCGTTGAGAGGTGAGGATAAGTATTTAAATAATTAAGGAACTATGTTTCCATTATGCATGACGCACAAGCACATGTAGATAGGCTAGGCACATTTCTTCAATGCATTTATAATTTTTTTTTTGTAGCATTGATTGATTGGTTGCATATCATGGATTCAACATTGCATATTTTTCCAAATCATATATGATTGGAGACGGAGTTCATTTCAAAAAACTATATTCCTGCTAGGACACACTGCATTAAAAAAACAGGTTCATATCCAGAGAATGCTTATTTTGAAGACTCGAGGATGAAATAAAAAGATCGTATGTTTTACATCATCAACAAGTATTTCTTGAAGGAAAAGAGGACATGTGTGCTGAAAGTGTGTGCAATTACAATAACAATAGGCAAAGGAAGGGAATAAATCGTCTATGATAAAAGATGGAGAAAAATGATGGAATTTATGAATATCGGTATTTTTTCCCATTTTTGAGGTTTTTTTTGTAATTTTTCCCGCGTTGACTTTTCGACCAGATGCGTTTCAATCGTTTTGAGTACCCGAACAACTATATTCGGAGTTCAAATGACGAAGTTATGATCCAAACAAGTTGCCAATAGGCATAGAGCAGAAAAAACGAAAATAGTGAAAAGGAGTAGAAAAGAAAAACCCAAAAGCTGAAAGAAAAAATCCTAATGTGTGTGAGTGTGGATAGAAAACTATATAAGGAAATGAGAATGGAGAGTTATGGGCCTTCCCCCTTGATTACAATTGTATTTTGTGAGAGAGGAGAGTGGAGAGTCACATGCTAGAGTGAGCTCTTGTCATGCTAATTTGAAAGTCGAAGCCTTTGGATGTCAAAGCGTTGAGCGTCAGATCATGGTTGTTGAGGTACGAGAATATTTTTTCACTTGGTTTGTTATTAAATTTTTGGTATTTTCATTGTGTGGTTGTGTGATGCTCTACCCGCATACGAGTTTTTGATTTTTGAGTTATAAGAGGCATTGTGTTTTGTTTTGTTTTCATATGTGGCTTGTGGTGTATTGTCAAATATTTGAGTTTTTCAAGTTGTGTTGTGTATCCAACAAAGTCAATTATCCCAACCGGCACTCCTTAAACATCTCGTTATCAGGTTGTGAGTGAGGCTTGCTCTCGATCACCGCTTGCATAACATATCTTTTTTGGTGCCCCCACTGAGGAGTGCCGAAATTGACATTGTTGTTATTTTGAATGTGAGTTTGTTTTGATTTTTTGTGATTGTTGAAAATGGTTGATAATTTTCTCGAGTTCCATGGTAATCATACTGAAGATCCGGAAAGATTTTTAGAAAAATAGAGCTGTGTTGTTTGATAGAGAGAGTGACTAATCTTGAGGATAATCTCTTGATTTTTAGATATCAATTACAGGGAGAAGCAAGAAAATGGTTGCTTGACTTTGAGAGAATCTTGAAATTTAGGAGACAAAATTTGGACTATGAGACCATTAAAAATGCTTTTTTATCTAGGTTTAAGAAAAGAGAAAGTCAAAGTGAGATTTGGGCGAAAATAGAAACTTGTGTTCAAAAATATGATCAGTGTGTTGAGGACTTTGCTAGGGAGTTTGAAAGATTGCGAAATCAATGGAGCTTAACATTGTTAGAAGGTGAGATAGCCCCAGCTATGTTGAAGATAATGTATTTTGTAAATGGGTTGAAATTAGAAGATTGGAGAGTGAAATTAGATACCTTTTGCCTTCAATCAACTGATTTGGTAACAAAGTTAAGAGACTTTCCTAATCCATCATTCATCACAATACACAAGTATCAACAACTGCTAGTAAAACTTTTTTGATGGCCATATACACCCCGTGAAGATTGGCTTCTGATTATACCAATATACATACAAATCATATCACAGATAGGGAGACACATCCCCAAGGAGAATAGACAATTACAAGTGCTTGAGGACCCAAAACGAGAAACCTCCAACATTTGTGACCCCTACTTCAAACCCTCTATCCCAATGTTGTAATGAAAGAAGCTGAGAGGAGAGAGAAGGAGAGCTGAGGAGAGAGAAAGAGAACAAGAAGAAGAGGAAAGAAGACTAGAAGAAGAGAGAGAAATAGAGAAGGGAGGAGGAAGCCATGGAATCTGGAGATGAAGGTGAAGAGTATGATCTTGATAATAACTGGTTGCCCTAATCTGGGGCTCTTACACATTAAATACCCCGGTCAGCATGACGGAGTGTTTAAACCCTAGCCGTTGTCTATCTCACTTGTTACAATCCATCCCCACTCGAAAGGTTTTTGCCCTAAAAAACAAGGAGAAATATAGGGGAGTGATGGGTGGGCTAAGGGAGGGTTGCAGAGTACTACTCAAAGCCCTTTGACAATGAAGATTAGGTGTGGACAGACTAGGGACAGCATGCAGTCCGAAACCAGTCTATTGAAGTAAACTGCTCATAACTTTTGATAGGGTTCTCCAAATAGGGCCCACCATATGTCAAAATGGAGCTTATGACAAGTACTTTCAGCCTATGTAGAATGCACATGCATGTGAGAGGGAGAGGGAGAGGGGGAGGAAATGGGAAAGAAAGAGGGAGGGAGCCTTGTAGCTCCCTCACCCACGGTGTTGGCGTCGTGTCACAGCGCATTGATAGCTCCACCCACCCACCGTGACATGGTCCCTTACTGAGCCCGGCAAGCTTGTAAATGCTTTCTATCTATGAATATGACTTGTAGCCCCCAAGATGGGCCCTTTGGCAAATCTTGCGTTGTGTTATGTTTCGTATCGCGTTCCGTGACGTGTTGAGGTGCCTCGTGACGCGTTGAGGGGTCGAGATGGCAAACTTATGGGAAGGGTCTAGTGCTGCCCTGGGGCCTAGACGGGGTCCCCAGGGGGTCCCGAGTCTGGTTGAACCATCACACTTGGTATCAGGAATGAGAGAGGGAGAGGGAGGAAATGAGAGAGGGAGAGGGAGGGAGAGAGAGAGAAAGAGAGGGAGAGGGAGAGGGGGAGGAAATGGGAAAGGAAGAGGGAGGGAGAGGGAGGGAGAGAGAAAGAGAGGGGGAGGGAGAGGGAGAGAGAGAGGGAGAGAGACATTAAACATAATAAGAAAATGAGAGAGGGAGAGGGAGAGAGACGAAAACATAATAGGGAAATGAGAGAGGGAGAGGGAGGGAGAAGAAATGAGAGGAGAGGAAGAGAGCAAAAGGAAATGAGAGAGGGAGAAGAGAGAGAAAAAAATGAGAGAATGAGAGGAGAGAGAAAAAGAGAGGAGATGTTAAACATAATAGGAAAAGAGAGAAAGAGAGGGTGTGGGTGAGGGTGAGGGCAAGGGAGGGAGAGGAAGAGAGAAAAGGAAATGAGAGAGGGAGAGGAGAGAGAAAAAGAAATGAGAGAGAGAGGAGAGAGAAAAAGAGAGACAAATCATTAAACCTAATGGGGAAAGAGAGAAAGAGAGGGTCAGGGTGAGGGAGGGAGAGGAAATGAGAGAGGGAGAGGAGAGAGAAAAAGAGAAAAAAATCATGAAATCTAATAGAGAAAGTAAAAAATGGAAATGAGAGAGGGAGAGGAGAGAGAAAAAGAAATGAGAGAGAGAGAGGAGAGAGAAAAAGGAAGAAATCATTAAACCTAATAGGGAAAGAGAGAGGCAAGGTGAGGGAGGCAGAGGAAATGAGAGAGGGAGAGAAAGAGAGAAAGGGAAATGAGAGAGGAAGAGGAGACAAAAAAATAAATGAGAGAGAGAGGAGAGAGAAAAAGAGAGAAATAATTAAGCCTAATAGGGAAAGAGAAGGTCAGGGTGAGGGAGGGAGAGGAAATGAGAGAGGGAAAGAAAGAGAGAAAAGGAAATGAGAGAGGGAGAGGAGAGAGAAAAAAAATGAGAGAGGAGAGAGAAAGAGAAAAAAAATCATTAAACCTAATAGAGAAAGAAAGAAAGAGAGGGTGAGGGTGAGAGAGGGAGAGGAAATGAGAGAGGGAGAGAAAGAGAGAAAGGGAAATGAGAGATGGAGAGGAGAGAGAAAAAGAAATATGAGAGAGAGAGGAGAGAGAAAAAGAGAGAAAAATCATTAAACCTAATAGGGAAAGAGATAAAGAGAGGGTCAGGGCGAGGGAGGGAGAGGAAATGAGAGAGGGAGAGAAAGAGAGAAAAGTAAATAGGACCTTATAGGGATTAGGCCGATCCTCAACAAACCTAAGGGATATATGGCTAAAGAGCCCTAGCATACTTGTGCCTCCTAGCATAATGTTCTTCTTGCAAAGAGACCTCTCATACCATGGGGCTTTTCCTAGCCTCCACCACGCAAATATACAATGAAGGAAATCAGCCTATTTGTATGAAAAACTTTCATTTTTCATAACGTAATCCCAAAAATAACTTTGGATATTCCATAAAAATCAATCTCTTCTTAAAAAGACAAATACAGAAAACTAAAACAGCATCATTCATATATATGCTTCGCAAAACTAAAATAGCATCACCACAAGATCTCTTAGGAAACTCATCTTCAACTATCAATTTTAATTAATAAATATAATATAAAATCACTTGCAAGGAAGGACACTCTTTTATCATTAACCCTCTTTCTTCCTTAGAATAGTCTCAGGAACAAATTTATGCTCTAACAAGCATATATTTGAGCATAATAACTATTTTAAAGTTTATTCCATGAGTAGTAGTAGTATATATGCAACCATGCAGCTAGAGATCATGCTTTGGTATCTGTGGAGATCCCAGTCTCATGCCCTCATAGAGATTGTAGTGTGCAATAGTGTGGAGAGAAGATGGGTGAGTTGTAAATGGTAAAGGAGAATTGATCTATTGATGATGGAGAAAAGATGAGGTGAATCGCCAATCCTATTCTAAGTGAGTGCAACCTACCCATAGTCATGGTTGTTTCATGGTCGTGGTCGTGGTCGTGGTCATGGTCGTAGTCGTGGTTGTGGTCGTAGTCATGGTCGTGGTCGTGGTCATCGTAGTCGCAGTCGTGGTCGTGGTCGTGGTCGTGGTCGTGGTCGTAGTCGTAGTTGTAGTCGTGGTCATGGTGGTCGTGGTCGTGGTCGTGGTCGTGGTTGTGGTTGTGGTCATGGTTATGGTCCTAGTCATGGTCGTGGTCGTCATAGTCGTGGTCATGGTCGTGGTTGTGTTCATGGTCATGGTCCTAGTCGTGGTCGTGGTCATCGTAGTCATGGTCGTGGTCGTGGTCGTGGGTCGTGGTTGTGGTTGTCATAGTCATAGTCATAGTTGTGGTCGTGGCCATGTTCATAGTCGTAGTCGTAGTCGTGGTCGTAGTCATCGTCGTTGTAGTCGTAGTCTAGTTGTGGTGGTGGTGGTGGTGATGGTCATAGTCGTAGTTGTAGTCGTAGTTGTGGTCGTGGTTGTGGTCATAGTCGTGGTGGTGGTGGTGGTGGTGGTGATGGTGGTGGTGGTGATAGTCGTAGTCGTAGTCATCGTCGTAGTCGTCGTCGTCGTCATGGTGGTCATGGTGATCGTAGTGGTCATGGTCATGGTCATGGTCATGGTCGTGGTCGTGGTCGTGGTCGTAATGTAGAAAATGAGAGAGAGATGGAAGGAGAGGATAACAATTTAAGAAAGAAAAAAAAAGAGAGAGATGAAAGGAGAGGATAACAATTTAAGAAAAAAAAGAATGATAACAAAAACAAATTGTTTGTTGTAACATAGACAAAATGGAAAACGATGAAGGTCCTGTTGTTCAAGATCGCGAGGCATATCTTAATCAGCATGTCCCATGTCCTTGCTCTCAATGCAAGCTGGCAATTAGATGAAAACGTCGATTGTCTATAGAACACGTATGATGATTTGGCGAGTTTCAATTTGAGATCATTGATCAGACGATTGCAGATTTTCAACAAACGGTAAGAAAAGTTAATATCAATCATGCATTGTACTCGCAAGCTAATTAAATACCATATACAATAAGATTGGGTTTCGCTGGCAAATTTTCTATCCAGAGAGGTGATGTCTCGTGCCAAGGAGGACTGCATTCTTTGCGGCCAATTAGAAGAGTTCGTGGGCGTGCGATGGATGGAGTGAATGAGCCAATCCACCACTTGCAAGGCCAATCTATACCGTCAATGCCAAAGGAGACATGCAACTTTCTAGACCTACCTACAATCTTGGAGCCTGAGATGGAGGCAATGATCAATGCATTGATACCCATGTATATCGAGACTTTTGATCCGCTTAGAGAGGACGTATCCATACCATTATATGATGGATGCCGAGTATCTCACCTGAAGACACTACTTGCACTCTTAAGTGTGTAAGCAAAATACGGGTGGAGCGATACAAGTGTGACCGAGTTGTTTAGGTACCTTGTACATACGCTTCGTTGATTCTTTTTCAGTACTATTATTAAAAACATTTGTGCTTTTTCAAGGTGTTTATGATTTTTTTAAGGTTATTGAAATATCATATATTATTACTTGCAAATACCATGCCTGAGTCTCGTGATGATGCACGACATGTTTTACGAAAGCTTGGCATGGACTACAACAACATCCATGCATATGTCAACAATTGCATATTGTTTCGAGGAGAATACGAGACTATGGAGACATATCCAGAGTGTGGTGCTCACAGGTATCGACAGGACTTGCAAGGACAAACGATCCCTCAAAAAGTTCTCAGACACTTTTCGCTTATCCCTTGCATAAACCACATGTTTCGTACGTCCGGCATGGTGATCTTGACAACGTGGCATGCGCAGAATAGGTCCACGGATGGAGTTCAACGAATATCAGCAGATTCACATGCATGGAGCCACATTGACTCTACCTTCCCACACTTTTTTCGAGAGCCAAGGAAGCTTCGGCTCCGTCTTGCAATGAATGGCGTAAACCCATTTGGTCTGTGCTCAACTTCTTACAGTGGGTGGCCTATAGTCCTTGTCAACTACAATATCCCTCCATGGCTTTCTACGAAGAAATGACATCTCATCCTTAGCTTACTCGTCCCTGGCCACTATAAAGTCAAAAATATGGACATGTATCTTTGTCCATTAGTCGATGAGCTTAAGATTTTGTGGGAGGAGGGAGTCACCATGCAAGATATAATCAGGCGCGATGGTCGTCGGTCAGCCAATATTCGAGCCATTCTCATGTGGACGATGCATGACTTTCCGGGATTGGGAGAGTGTACAGGTAAAGAGGCATCCGTTCTCATTGGTAATATCTATATTTTATCTCATTCAAGCTTGTATTCACTGGGTCATGGTGTTGGAACAGGTCTGGTTACCTCAGATTATCATGCATGTCCATTGTGCGGGCCAGAGTTAGACTCTCGAAGGTCACGAACCATGAAGAAGATGGTATATCAAAGACACACTGCTTTCTTGCCAGAGCATTATGAACTCAGGGAAGGTTTTCTTGGATGACCTCCAACACGTATGAACGTGCAAGATGGTATGAGTTGAAAATGGTCCACACGGAATCACATCCAAATGGAATGCAGTGGTTCTCAGTTTTCTACGAGTTGCCATATTGGACCCACTTATAGGTCAACCACTTGTTGGATCCCATGCATATTTTCAAGAATGTGGGTAGCTTGCTATGGGACCATGTCACAAGAAAGAGAGACACCATAGGGGCACGAATGGATTTGAAGGAGGTAGGTAAGATGGAGGCCCTTTGGCCATAGTTGAGTGTTGATGGTCACGTGCAGCTACCTCGCGCTCCTTGGGTTTTGTCCACTAAAGAAGAGTGCATTGTGAAGCAAATAGTCAAGTCTATCCGCACTCCAACGGGTATGACGCGTTCTCTCAGGTCTGCATTTTCTAAAGACAACCAATTATTAGGGCTAAAATCCCATGACTAGCATAAGATATGTTAGGTTTGTACTATGAATGGATTGTAATTTGCGTGTGCATTTTGCTATTTGGAGTGTAGCCATTATTCATAATGCTTTCTCATTTGTGGCAGTTTGTACTACCGATCTCGATCGCACAATGTCTTGCTCCAGAAATATGCGAGGCCATTTACAGGTTGTCGACTTTGGTGCAATGGATCTCACAGAAGGAGATTAAGACATCCTCTATTGAATCCGCAAGGCAAGGAGCATTGGAGACGGTCTGTCTCTTTGAGAAATACATGACCATTAGCATGCTCACGATACAAATCCACCTTCTTGTGCATCTTGTACTTGAAGTGGAGATTGTTGGACCTATCTATATGCGATGGATGTTCTTCTTGGAGTGTTCATGAAAACCCTAAAAGGCTTTGTACAACAATGAGCTCAGCCAGAAGGTAGCATGGTTGAAGGTTGGTTGGTGTTTGAGCCGCTAGTGCATATTTCACAATGGCTACCGATGGTGGATCCAGACAATGAAATGCTATGGTCGCTGAAGGACGATGATAGACTGACTAGAGATGTGGTGGTTGGAAATGGGGTAGAAAAAAAAATGGATGCCTCAATGAAGGAGAAGGTGAATCACTTTTGTATGTTGCACCATTCCTCTATGGAGACATGGCTCGCCAAGTACCAGATTGCTAGGCAAGATCGGGAGGAAGCGCGAGCTAAATTCTGACATAGTACGTGCCATCGACTGATTTGATATCCCAAGGGCATGCAGGAGATGCCTCGGTTCATGTCAATGCGATGGTTGCATGGAGGTTTGACCGCAACATCTTGCGAAGCGACAGAGGTCTCAATGGAGGAGTGGAAATTCTCGAGGGGATGTAGTCCAAAGGTGATGAGGTGGTTAGGATTTATCGTATCTAAATTTTATATGCGACATATAATTTGAGTGTTTCAATATACAATACAAAATATATAGTGCAGTGTGGTCATGCGGATGGCATTTTCGCGTGGAGCGTATTGACAAAATGCACTCCATAATGGATTGTGGTATCATGGCAAGGTTCAAGCAAGAGAGCCACTGACGAGCAACGGATCCAAACACGATTGTGGATGAGATGGAGTATTTTGGAAACTTGCAACGTATTGTTACGGTGCATTACCATAGCTTCCCCATGATACTATTCGATGTGCAGTGGTTCAAAGTGGTACTTAGAGGAGCTGGAGCAACAATTTGATGAGGTCTATCTGGATTTCTCGAAATAGGTTTCAAAAAAAAAGGGACAAACTTGTGCGACACCTTTGTGTTGCCGGTCCATTGTGAATAGATGCATGGACTCATTTGTTTGTTAATTATATTATGACATGGTACATGTCACAATGGTTTAAACTCTCTTGTACATGTTTGTGAATAGGTAATCTTCTATCCAAACCCTCAACAACCTCGATGGTGGTATGTTATGCCTTCAACTCCCTGAAGTGTGAGAGTATGTGATCAAAGAGATGTTCCAAGCATACATGAAGACAATATGCAAATAGAGGGGTCGATATTGCAAGGAGTGGAGGCCACTAAAAGCTTGGAGCCAGCATTGGCTAACAATGATGGAAATACAGGGATCCAAGAGTTCTTTGAGAACAAGGTGGACTCATTCTTTTGTGGTGACATATTTATCGACCTTCCACTGTATGCAGAGTTGTGTTAGGAGATTGACATGGGACCATAGGATACTTCATACTTGGAGCATCCACTTACTCAATTCGTTGACCAATCGCTTATAAGGGTATATAAGATATGCATTTTAAGTGAGATCTTTCTTTTAGGATTTATATTACTGTGCTTTCTATGATTTAAATTGATTATTCCAACATCATTTTTTATCTGTGCAGGTGACATTTTCAGGATGAGTCGAGGGATGAGCGATGAGGAGTTACAAGATATCTTCACACGCATGTCTCCAGACCAGATCGCGAGATTCAGAGATATGGAAGACCAAAATCTGTCTCAGTCTTCGTCAGGGCACTCTGCTAGATCTACTTCAGCGCGATCGGATGCTTCACCTTCGAGCAGACGAGCTCGACGCTCCATACTTGGACCAAAGGGAGGGAGTGCTTCAAGGTCAAGGGGATGCTACAGAGATACGGATGTAGTGAGCCCACGGTCAACACAGGATACATGTATGACTCCTTGCTCTCGTGGCGGTTCTAGGGAGCCTAGCTCTGGCTCAGGTGGATGCTGTGGAGGCATGGTCGCGGTGTCTCCATCTCGTCATTCATCTGGAGTTGCGTCACCTCCAGGATTTGTCACACCTATGGGGACGACTACTCTAGTTACTTCGGCTTTTGCTCAGCCGTCAATAGGTGGCACCCCTACGGGTGCCACTCCATTACCCTAGTTGGTACACCGGATGCACAGGGGTCTCCTGGATATGCCCAGGAGCATGGACGCAGATGGGAGAGGACCCATCTTAGGCAAACCCCAAGGGGGTATGCATATCTAGTCGATGATAGGTCAAGATCCATCATCATGAATGATGAGGGGAGGAGGGTGATGGCTCGCATGAGAGAGTTGTGCCAACAAGTTTTTCAGCACAACATCTTAGATCATTGGAAGAACATAATGGAGGGGAGCAAGGACTACATAGTATCATCCTTGCATGAGGAGTTTCCGGTTCTAGCCTCAGTAGATAGATTTTCTATGTGATGGATGATGGATTGCATGCGTACATATGTGTCACACAGACGATCCGACACACACAAGGCAATCAAGAGTGGGGCTGCAAAGCCCGAGTGGTTAGATGCAGACGACTGGCGCCAACTGAGGGAGGAGGCTATAGATTCTCCAGGATGTTGGAGTCAGTAGTGCGAGGCGGCGAGGGCATGACTCGAAGCCGGAGTGGTCCATCATCTTGGGAGTGGCCGCCACAAGACATATTTGGAGGACTTTGTAAGTTTTTCTTTTGTTTTGCTTGTTTATTCTTTTGCAATATCCTTTGTACTGACAATCGTGTTTCTAATAGTTAGCATTTTGTTTTCTTTACATCACTCCATTACAAATCACGATTTGATCGGCCTTGAGACTCGATATGTAGAGAGAGGCACGGTCTCACTTCATTGATCAACCGATTGTATAAACGCGGTGGCCCTATAAATCACTCATCTTTCTTGTCCGTAGTTACCATGTTTAATTAAAATGCATTATTATATGGTGGACTGATGTGTTGTTTCTTTTTTTGCAGAGGCCGTTCGATACTCCTTTGTGGCGGGACGAGCTTTCTGAGGGCAAGGATATGTAGCTTGCCCTTGGATCCCTAGAGCTCACACACCTTTATTTTTTGGTCACCTGATCTATGTAGACATTTTCTATGTATTAGTGATATCTTGTCATGATTGTACCAATCGCTTATTATGCGATCATGTATTTATTTCATGTATCAGTGTCATGATTTCAGAGGCCGTTCGATACTCCTTTGTGGCGGGACGAGCTTTCCGAGGGCAAGGATATGTAGCTTGCCCTTGGATCCCTAGAGCTCACACACCTTTATTTTTTGGTCACCTGATCTATGTAGACATTTTCTATGTATTAGTGATATCTTGTCATGATTGTACCAATCGCTTATTATGCGATCATGTATTTATTTCATGTATCAGTGTCATGATTTCAGTATACTTTGTTTTTGTTTGTAAGCGCATTGTACACAGTGCAGAAACTATTTTGTATGGCTCTAATAAAGCACACACTGCTTTACAAGCTGCCCTGCCACAATTGTTTTTTTCCCTGTTACCATCACTATTAGTGTCGCAAATAATCTACTCGCGTCATTATTGGCATCGTTATTTTTATCGCGAACTGTCGCTATCAGCGTCGGTATCGGTGTCGGTATCAGCTGATAGCGACTGTTCTATGGCGTCGCCAATAATGACGCTTTTTTCGACGACGGGGGCAAATTTTGTTATTTTGCATTTTCGTCGCTTTTAACGTCGGTATAAGGCCTATATCTTGTCCTGTTACAATTTTTAGGATCATGAGTAAGTTCCAGTCTGCACAACCCCCTTCCACTAAAAAGAAGAAGAAAAAAAAGAGTACCACCTGATGGTTATAAACCTAGATTTGTCATTCCCTTTGGTAATTGTATTTCTCCACTAATGCCTTTACATAAATGCATAGCATGTATGTGTTATGATATTTTAGAGGAGGATCTACATCTCTATGTACACATAGTTCTATCTTTAAAGTAACTAAATCGTAAATCAAGTTACTCAATCTTTTTATATTTAGCCTAAATTTATATACAAAGCATGATGTGACATACTCCTCCCTTTTTGTTTTGGATGAAGATAGAAGAATCAATGCTATTTACACTACATGGGATTCGGATAATTCTAATACTAATTAATGAGGTTTTTGGTTGTCATTATTGTTAGCATTTTCCAAAACCATCTCTACTAGTGTCACTAAAAGCATTGTTATTAACATCACTATATAGAGATGCTAATAGTGATGATATTAGCGACACTAATAGCGAACCTTTTAGCGATGCTAATAGTGATGCCTTATTGTGGAGAAAAACAACATTGAAATAGTTACGGTATTTTTGCTGCAACTATTTCAAATAGACGAAGAAAGGATTGAAGGAGGATGAGAGACTAAGAGTGAGAGAAAGAGGTGGAGAGAGGGAGAGCTTCAAGAGGGAGCAAGAGGATGCACACAAAGGAGAAGAAGAGGGATAAGAGTGCAAAGGAGAAGACCACGAAGGAGAAATAAACCAGGAAGAAGAAGACTGTTTAGGACCACTTCAAGGGAGAAGCCATGTATATCTTAAAGCCTCAAGGTAAGCCCTTTCCTCTTTCCATTCCTCTTTTCTTTCTAGATTGTCTTTAAGATCATGAACGCACGAGAGAGAGAGAGAGAGAGAGAGAGAGAGAGAGAGAGAGAGAGAGAGAGAGAGAGAGAGAGAATAAATACATTTAAAAAATAGAGAGAAAAATAAAAATTAAGAGAAGGATATATGTATGTATGTGAAGATAGAGAAAGAGGAAGAGAGTTGACAATGTGCTTTGTGTATTCTGAGTATTAACGGATATAGTCTTTGTATGTGATTATTGTTTTATATTTATTGCACATTGTGGTAATGTTAATAATGCATACAATATCCTATGTTAGATTTAGACGTGCATATATCTTTATTTTTTGGATATTTATGTTCCCAGGTACACCTGTTGACCATGATGATTTTCGCTCCATCGTGAGTTTACATGTATATGCACTCACAAGGTCTAGTATTACCTTCTCTTAGGTATTAGAACACCAGTCTTTGATCCTCCTTCCCTCTCTCCTCCCTTTAGTTTTAGTTTCTTTTTAGTTTAGAAACCCTAGCTACTCAGGTGCACATGTACATCAGGACATGTATAGCATTGAAAGTCCACAGGAATCAAGGAGTACCATACTTGGAGTTTGCGCAAAATCTTTGGATATATCTAAAGGCAAAATGCCAAACTTAGTAGGTCATTTTTCATTCTCAGGCCATTTTGAAGGTATCTATGTCAAAGAAAGTGATACAAGAGTTAAAGAGGGCTTTCATTATAGTTACTTTTTGTAAAAGAGGTCTTGTTCTTCCTTCTCAAGCTTGACCAAAGCTTCCATGGTGAAATCTTGGTTCTACCCCTTTCCTACCTCTGCCATGTTCCTTAAGACACCTTGAACTTGCTTTCTTTTGAATCTTTTTACACACTACTTGCTTCTTCAAGCCAAATTTCACCTTCTTGGCACTTTTGTAGAGGACATTACTTTGGCCTTTTTTGTGCTAGTACTTGCCACCATCTTGATTCTCTCATTGTAATCAGCAAGCTTGCTGTTTGCTAGAGTTTGGCTTTTGGTCACCTAGCCATCCTGGTTGTCAAAGGGAGTGGCCATGGCAGGAACATTCCTGAAGGTCTTTACAAGTGGGGCCTCTTCATCACTGTAGTCCTCTTCACTATCATTTTCGGCCTTCTTCTTCTTGGCCTTCTCCTTGCTTCATCGATATCCTTCACAACAATAAAGTCATGAATGTTATTTTCTGCGACAAAAGCCGAGGTAGTTCCAGCAATTCATAAGGGCTTGAAATAGAGGAGAGGAAAGTCAATGCAGAGCTGAAGGGGATGTCTGAGCAAGCCACAACAGGGTGGTTTGGGGGGGTGTGTGGCACTGGCTGTAAGATGATGCAATGCAAGATCACAAAATGCTTCTTATCCAGTTATCAAGTTGAATTTGATTGGTCAAGTTAAGAATGCTCTTCATTCCAGATCTTAGCCTAATTTACATTGAGTTGGGACTATACAACCAAGGTTCAGGGGCTCTTTCAAATTGGACCGTGAATAGCATTTCCTTAACCAATTACAAGGTATTTGTAGACAGGAAACCGGCATGTGACATGAGCTCTTCTTCCTAGCCTTGGAATTTGCAAAGGCATGCACAATGACCATATATGCAGCATTGGCACCTCCCTTAAGCCAGATGAGCAGGGAGGTGAGAGAGCATAAACTTGGAGAGATTGAGAGAAATGAAGATCATTTAGGATTCAGGCTTCAGTCAATCATGAATTTTGGGATGAGATCTACCTCTTACACTTTCAGCAAGAAATTTTAAGTGTGTTTGCTCATAATGTCCTACAATTTCAGCTTCTTCCTATGGTGTAGTGGTGCACAGATCGAATGCCGTAAGTGCGCGTAGTGAGCGTCAGAAGGTCCCCAAGAACAAAAGAACTTTACTTTTTGCACACAAATCAATGTAGAAAGCATGCACGACACGAACAAGAGACCAATTGCGTGCAATCTCCCCCCATGCCTTGTATGAGCACTCCACAAAGTATGTATTTTATGTATTAATCATCTTCAAGCTCAAATAATAGCCCAAATTACAAAATAGCACTCTTTTGGCTTTTGAATTTGCTTTAGTGCCAAATAGAGATAAAGATAATGGGCGGACGCCCAAGAATCAGGCATACCCAATACAATGTCCAAATACAAATATCTAAATCGTGCGTCCATGTGCATACAAAAATAATAAATAAATATCAAACGCCTTGATAAATAGGCACGACAAAATATAGGCGCCATGCCTAGGGTATGCGCCTATCAAAATATTGACGATAAATTTGAATACATGCTATCCTCCAATGCTTTCCACCGCCACTGCTGTTATCTCTACACATCAACTGAAGCATTCACAATCGTTAGTAAAATAATACAATTAAACCGACAAAAGTGGATACCTCGTAGTCTTCAGCTACATAAATAAATCAATTGGTTAGAAATCAATCCTAACCTTAATTTATCACGAGTGCGCACTCTAAACTCATAAACGTTTATTAATTTAAATATGTATTTTGCGGAATCACCCGCCATGGAATCACCCATGTACACACTAAATTAACAAAACGCCCGAAAAGGATAGGCGTCCCCATCAACTTCTCGCACAAAGAATCCACTTTGTGTATGAGCCCCGGTAATAAAAGTTTACAGAATCCATCGTAAAACCTCACGGAATCCACCGTGGCACGGAATCCACCGTGTAATATGCCTCCTGGCATCATACCCCCGAGGTGGGATAGCAATTTTCATCAATTGCTATTAGCTCAATGTGGAGCTAACAGAGTGGGGAAAGCATTTAAGTCTCTAGCGTGCATCCATTGGGCCTCTTCAACAGGATAGTTTTTAAACTTGACAAAATATCTAGAATATCTACGGCCAGTTCTAGTGGTCATAAAGTGAGTATCTATAATAGCTTCTAGCTCAAGGATTTCAGTCTCTTCATCTAACAAAGGTGGGTTTTCATAGACAGGGTATACAGGTAATTGGCCTCTAAAGGGTCGTAATAAACTAATATGAAAGGTGTTGTGAATTTTCCAATGTGGTGGTAGTTCTAATTTAAATGCATTGTCATTGATTTTGTGAATGATCTTGAATGGTCCATAGAATCTAGGTGCTAATTTCACAACTGGGTGTTTATCTACACTTTGTAATCTACATTTTTCTATTCTTAACCAAACATAGTCATCAACTTTGAAATTCATAGCCTGTCTTTTCTTATTAGGTTGTTTTGTATATGATTGCTGGGCTTTCGCAATCATATCTTTAACTTCATCAAAAATAGTAGTGTGCATGTTAGCAATATCATCAGCACTCTGAATTTTATTTGATAAAGATGCAACAGGTTTAGGTAATCTATAACCATAAATGACTTCAAATGGATCTTTCTTTGTAGCTGTATGTGGTGTATTGTTATATGCAAACTGAAGTAAATGTAGATGTGTATCCCATGTATGTGGTTTAGAAATTGTGTAAGCACGTAATAGATCTAAAATAGTACTGTTAGTAGCTTCTGTTTGACCATTTGTTTCAGGATGAAATGCAGATGAAAAATCAATCTTTGTTCCTAAGTTAGCAAACAAAGTAATCCAAAAATTATTACAGAATCTAGAATCACGATCAGAAATAATAACTTTTGGTAAACCATGATTAGTAAACACAGTTTTCAAAAACAATTGAGCTTCTTGAGATGCAGTTAAAGTTTTCTTGCATGGAATAAAATATGCTTGTTTGCTAAACTTGTCTATAATAGTCCAAATCATATCATGGTTAGCTTTAGTGTTAGGTAAACCAGTAATAAAATCCATAGAAATCTGTTTCCATGGTCGTGATGGAATAGATAAAGATATCAATTGGAACTGTAACACATAATCTCTTCTCATAAAACATGAATCCATTATTGTAAGACAGTGAATCAATAGGAATCCAATTATTTGCAACTAATTTATTCCAATTAGCATGAAAAGTAATATCCTGATGATAAGTATCTTTCATAGGGATAAGGGAATCAAATGATATGACAGAAATATTATGAATTGTTGGTCTTCTACTTAAAGCATCGGCTACTAAATTCTCTTTTCCTGGTTGATATTGTATAAGGGGATGAAAACTCTGAATGAAAGCTGCCCATTTAATATGTCAGTCAGATATTTGGGGTTGACTAAGGAGATGTCTAATGCTTTGTTGGTCAGTTTTAATCATAAACTCAGAACCCATTAAGTAATGTTTCCATTGACTTAAGTCTTGTACTACAGCTAACAATTCTTTATCATATGTAGAATATTTAAGTTCAGATGGTTTCAATTTACAGCTAGAATATGCTATGGGATGATTATCTTGCATAAGTATGGCTCCTATTCCAGATCCGCTAGAATCAGTAACTACTAAAAAGAATGGTCTATTGAAATCAAGTAGTTGTAATACAGGAACATGGGTTAATGCATGTTTTAATAAATCAAAATATTTTTATTGATTATCAGTCCAATTATACACGATACCCTTCTTTAAAAGTTTAGTCAAAGGCAAGGCAAGTAATGAAAAATTTCGCACAAACTTTCTGTAAAAACTAGAAAGACCTAGAAAAGAACGTAACTCATGCACATTTTTGGGTATGGGCCAATTCAAAATTGCTTCTATCTTTTTAGGGTCAACCTTAATACCTTCTGATGAAACAATATGACCTAGATATTCAATTTCTGTTTGAAAGAATTCACTCTTTTCTGGATTAGCATACAATTGATTATCTTTTAACAACTTGAAAACTAAAGACAGATGTTCATAATGCTCATTTTCATTTTTATTGAATACTAAGATATCATCAAAGAATACTATAACACAATGCTGATATTTCAGAAATATGCGATTCATCATTCGACTAAATGTAGCAGGTGCATTAGTTAATCCAAAAGGCATCACTAAAAATTCATAATGTCCAAATTGTGTTCTAAATGCAGTTTTGAATATATCAGATTTATCCAATCTTACTTGATGATAACTAGATTTAAGATCTATCTTACTGAATATGGCAGAACCTTGTAGTTTATAAATAAGATCATCTACCCTAGAAATTGGATATCTATTCTTAACTGTAATTTTATTCAGGGCATGATAATCAATGCACATGCGATAAGTATTTTTATTCTTCTTTACCAATAAAACATGTGCGCCAAATGGAGAACTACTAGGTCTAATCAATCCTCTGTTAAGCAATTCTTCTACTTGATTTTGAATTTCTTTCTGTTCAATTTGGTTATGCTTATATGGTGCTTTACATGGTGGTTGTGTACCAGGAATTAAATCTATTTTGTGATCTTCAGGACGTGAAGGAGGTAGTCCAAGTGGTAAATCATCAGCAAAACAATCTTTAAATTGAGCAAGGAATTGTTTATGCCTAGGATGCATATGTTTTTGTTTTGCTTGAAGTTCATTCACCCATATCAAATAAGATTTACTACTTTTACGTAATGCATGTTTAGCTTGAGTCTAAGTAAGCAGTGGAAAATTATTAGATGCATGCATACCATGCAATGTAATTTTTTTTCCTTGAAAATAAATTTTGATTGAATGCGTGGAATAATCTATGTTAGGATTATACTGATGACGCCAAGGCATACCTATGATAATATCACTAGACTGCGAAGGTAGAACTAGAAAATTTCTACGTTCAATGTATTCACCAATTTAATTTCTAAGTCATGCACCTCTTGTGTTCCATTATATCTTGTGCCTAGGAATGCTCCTTTAATGCGATAATGTGTAGAAACAGTTTGTAATTTCAATTCTTTCACTAACTTTGCAGAAATAAAGTCATGTGTGCTACCATCATCATGCAAAATAATATTTTCTTTACCATGTACTAAACATTTCATTGTCAACAAAGAATGTGGAGTTGGCATACCTGGCAAAGTATCTGAAGGAGTAGCAATGTCGTCATCATCTTCTGTAAAGTCAGGCATTTCCTCACGTTCTTCATCTTCCATTGCTCCAAGATAATTGATATGGATAGGTGGTTTCTTCAATTGGCAATTAGCTCTGCTAGATGTCCAGGTTGATGGCATTTGTAACAAACTATAGGTTTGGCTTTAGACACATTGTTGGCAATGGCACAAAGTCTAGGAATATTGGGATTTGGCTGTGAGGATGGCTTAGGATTTGGATTGGTATTTGATGGCAAAGTAGGTGGTCGTATCCAAGTCTTACCGAATGTAGATGGAATAAAACGACTTTGATTGAATCTTGTAATATTTGAATTGAATTACTTGGAACCATAATTACCATTTGCTTGAAATTGTTGTGGACGCTTGTCTCTTCCTCGAATCTTGTCTTCGGTGTCACAAGCCAAAGAAATTGCATCTTCAAGGGTTGTAGGCTTGAACATATTGACTTCAATGTAGTAATGTCCAAGTAAACCAAACATAAACTTGCGTTTGTGAGTCGCTTTAGGTACATCTTCGAGCATGCGTAGTTGCAGTAGGGCATTCCAAAAACATTCAATGTATTGGGAAATAGGTTCACGTTCTCTTTGCTGTAGAAGATCCCATTGCTTTATGGCTTTTTCATGGAATTGAGGAGGAAGGAAATTTTGCAAAAACTTCTTTTTAAAACTCTCCCAGGTAGTGGGACAATCAATGCTCTTGCAAACCACAGTCCACCAAAGAGATGCTCAATCGACTAAATGATTAGTGACACATTTAATTTTGTCTTTCTCAGCATATGTCTCTTCATGAAAGTAATCATCAAACTGACTGATAAATGCAAGTACAATCTTTCCATCTCGAGATCCATTGAAAGTACGGAATTTGAAATTTATTTTACTTATCTTTGTTTCTTTGTGGATGGATTGAGCTTTGAGTGTCACATCGATGGTACGTCGGATAAGATCTTCGGGTTGTGGTCCATCTTTGTTGGTGGTAGATCGTTGCAAATTGGCCAATTGAACTTGCAAAGCTTGTCAGGCTCTTCGTTCTTCATCAAGCTGCATCATAATTAAATCCAATTTTTGTTCCATCGTAGGTTCGGGAAGATCACCTTCAACCATTAAATCATCCATATTTTATTCCGTCATCCTGTAAAAATCCAAAAGACCTCACACTCTCGAAATCTAATTATCGGGATGAGCGTAGCTGAAAGTCGAGTATACAAGGCTTATAAATGTGGTTTGGCTTTTACGGTCTTTGTCTTTTGCGGTTGCGGGATTTGTTGTCTTCGTAAAAACTACGTATGACCTTCTGCGTGTACTGAAATTGGTTTAGCAAGTCTGCATGTGTGAACAGAGTCTTCCAGGGAACAATTTTGTACTTCTGTGCTTCTGCGCAGGAACAACCTTTATGGAAGTAATTGGAGTTAGTCTGTAATGACTTCTGTGACTTGATTGACCTTTGTGACTTACAGAAGTAAATTAACTTCGTGACTTAGAGGACTAAAGAGATTAAGTAACTAAGCTTTAAGCTTCAATCTGTCAACGATTTAGGGGGAGGGGGCCATTTTTTATGCTGTTTTTGACGCCAGGATGCGGCTGCCGCCAAACTTCGATTAAGTAAGCTTTATAAAGCTTACTATTAACCTTCCTAAGCTTTATTTTAAAGCTTTTTGAACTTTTGGATATGGAGGTAAAGCTTACTGTATTCTTTGTGGAAAAAACGACTTAGAGAGGGAGATGTGGGAGTGGTCCTCCGCCTCCTCAGGCCGGTCCTTCGCGATCAAAGACTGCAGACAGAGGTTCTTGACCGCCAAGAATCCATCCGTATCGACCGTTCACGATGAAACTCACTGTAGAGCTCGATCGTTCCAAGAGCTCCACCTTTGCGCAAGATGGTGAGCGATTGGAATCTCTCAATCTCAGCTTCGTTCTGATACCACTGGTGCACAGATCGGATGTCGTAAGCACGCATAGTGAGCGTCAGAAGGTCCCTAAGAACAAAAGAACGCTACTTTTTGCACACAAATCAATGTAGAAAGCATGCAGGACATGAACAAGAGACCCATTGGGTGCAATCTCCCCCCATGCCTTGTGTGAGCACTCCACAAAGCATGTATTTTATGTATTAATCATCTTCAAGTTCAAATAATAGCCCAAATTACAAAATAGCATGCTTTTGGCTTTTGAGTTTGCTTTAGTGCCAAATAGAGATAAAGCTAATGGGCGGGCGCCCAAGAAGTCAGGCATACCCAATACAATGTCCAAATACAAATATCTAAATCGGGCGCCCATGCGCATACAAAAATAATAAATAAATATCAAACGCCTTGATAAATAGGCACGACAAAATATAGGCGTCATGCGTAAGGTATGCGCCCATCAAAATATTGACGATAAATTTGAATACATGCTATCCTCCAATGCTTTCCACCGCCACTGCTGCTATCTCTACACATCAACTGAAGCATTCACAATCGTTAGTAAAATAATACAATTAAATCGACAAAATTGAATACCTAGTAGTCTTCAGCTACATAAATAAATCAATTGGTTAGAAATCAATCCTAACCTTAATTTATCACGAGTGTGCACTCTAAATTCATAAACATTTATTAATTTAAATATGTTTTTTGCGGAATCACCTGCTATGGAATCACCCATGTACACACTAAATTAACAAAATGCTTGAAAAGGATAGGCATCCCCATCGACTTCTTGCACAAAGAATCTAATTTTTGTATGAGCCGTAGTAATAAAAGTTTAGGGAATCCACCTTAAAACCTCACGAAATCCACTGTGGCACAGAATCCACCGTGTAATATGCCTCCTGGCATCATGTAGGCTCTGGCAAATGCCCATGACTAAGTTTTGAAGGGCATGATACTTGTAATCTACTCCTGCAATGAATGCATAAAGATATCCTTGCTCTTGCGAGCAATCTATCGAGCTAAGTGAAGTCGAAGAAAATGTTGGAGCTTGATATAAAACCTAAGACTAACAGTTCTTTCACTTGTTTGACCATCAAAAGAACATGTTTGTGTGAAGAGAAAGATTTTGCATAAGCCTTCATGTCATTGGAAAGGTTGAATAAGGCATATTGAGAGAGACAATTTCTGTGAGCACAGATTCTAGACTGGCCACTATTACTAGTGCGCACTCTCACAGTGAAACTTAGAGAATGTGAAGATACAAGTGAGGTTGGAGATAGATGATCCACATCCATATCATTGCAGCTTGTGGGAATTGTTGAAGTGGTCTAGGTTCTACTACTCAAGGGTGGATTGATGATGGTAAGGTCTTGCTACTTGACACTCATGTTGACATTCAAGGTGGGTTGCTGTGTATATGCTGCATTTGGATGAGCCCCAGAGGATGGATGGCCCTGTTGTGCTATGCTTGCATAGGGAAATCATGCTTTATAGAGAATGGAAGCCCTAGTTTATTGCACTCTAAAGGTGCTGGCATTTTGCTCCCCCAAGGCCCTGGTTGCATTTTGCTCCCCCAAGGATAGATGGTATTCCATGACCATCTATCCTCCTAAGTACATTTCCATTTCCAGGGTGAAGCACATCAGGGCCTTCTCTTCTCTGCGAACTGTTGTCATCCTTAGGGTGAAAAATAACAATACCATCAATTGTCCTTAAAGTGGGATATGGCACCATTTTTAGTGGATGGACATTGGGTGATTGTTGTAAATTTGTCCCAGTAATCAAGAAAGGACTATAAAGTCTTTTACATAGATTACGGGAACCATGAACTGGTTTCATTTTCCAAATAAAGGCCTTTAGATCCATCTATCTCTTGCACCTAGGGCTTCCTTTCTGTGTAGCCTTGCTTATATCAAAGTACTTGAGCTGGAAGAAGACCATGGACAAGAGGTAGCTTGAATATCTCGGTTCAACTACTAGACATAAGAGTTTCATGGCTACTATAGTTGAGAAAGACACTTTTGGTGGAAAAGTAAAAGGCCAAGGGACATGGACTAAGTTTAGTTTAACTCTTTATGAGGTAGAGCTATCCAAGTCTGTGAATGTTGTTATGCTTGAGGCTGGCTTTGCTCAGACAGAGAGGAGGAACAAATGGGACAATGATAAAAGAAAGATTAGTGACCAAGAATGTAGAGCCTTGCTCCACACTTCATAGTGGCTTGATGCAACCAATGCAGAAAGAAATAAGCAATCGATGGATAAAATGCACCAACAAAGAGACAATAGTATGTGTCGAAACAAATCAGTTGTGGCTGCTAGTTCCAATTCCTTCTCTCACTTTGGCATCCCCAAATGAATGCATTGACTGCTACTCTATGGTGATAAGAAGCTCTCCAAGCTGGAAGTCACAATTAGTTCATGTCTAAGACGGACCGAGTGGTCTCAATCCTCTCCGTCACCAACGTGCAAGCCGAGGTAATCAATGACAAACTTGCAACCTTACGACTCAAGTTGCTCAAATGGATACAATTAAAAGGACATATTAGCATGATTATGAGCAATAGCATGGGCATTCTCATGGAAATTATGAGTACCCTGACCATAAGCATGGTTTGGATGATGTGCAAAGGAAGCATCATGTGCAAGTCATCATGTATATGATTATTGTGCATATTTTAAGCACCAGCATGCATCTGATGACTATGTATGTTCTTATGAGCTACATTCTGGTCACATACATGAACAACCATCCAAAAAAAATTATGTACATGGGCATCATGCAAATGTATACGAGTATCTACATGGGGAGAAACATCATTATTAGCAATAGAGTGCTCGATATCATTAGTCACTTGATCATTACTATGAGCAGCGTACACATCCATATGAGCAACATGATGCTTCTCACGAACAATGCCATGATGAGATCATCTCACTGCAGCTTCATGAGTAGCTGTCGCATCATCCCAAGGCCCTTAACTTTGAACGCCCAGTAGTAGCAACGAATGTGGGGCTCACAAACATGCAATGCCTAGGGGTTGATGTAGTGAATGTAGTAGTGATTGCAGCCTCATCTGCTCCAGTTCTACATGGCACAGTGGTTTCTAATGAGTTTATGGACAAGTCAATGCATGGTACCCTATGGGTCAATGAGGATCTTGTGCCACCATCGGTGCTTGAAGATGACACCATAAATCACTTCTATGATACAATAGATGCCTCGGATGACAATTATCCTTTTGACCTTGGTGGTAGTACTAACACCCATGCTTGTATGGATAACCCTTATGCTCTTGATGCTTATGATGTAGGTTATCCAATTGGTCCCGGGGAAAGAATGGGTTCAGAAAAGCCCTACCTCGATCAACATTTCACCAGTGCAACCCTCCCCCTACTTCAAGCTTGCAATTTTTTCTGAGGATTAGCTAACTTTGCCCTAGTCTGCACTCTAGAAAACTTGCAAACATCACACTATTCTAGAAAAGTTTTTACCCTACATTAATGGCAATCAAGTGTCACCTATACGGGCTGAAAGTACGCTTCATGAGCTTCATTTTGACATGTATCATGCCTCAATCGGGGCTGCCCATAGGACGTTATGATCAGTTTTCTGCAATAGGCTTGTTCTGGCCAGCATGCTACCCACTGTTTGTCAACCTCTAATTGTCATGAATTGGTGGCCAAACTCATACACTATCAACTTACACATGTTGTATGCATCATAACACATTTGTATGCCCCAATTTCACATGAGGTTGTACTTTCGTATACCGATAATCTCCTTTGTAATGCTGAACAGAGTAGTACTCTGTGACCCCCCTTCCCTTGTGAGCCACATCAATAAGTCCTCTTTTTTGTTTTTGAGGGCAAAAACCTTCGAGGTCGGGATGTAATGTAAAAGAGTGGGGATAGATAGGTAGGACACAAGTTAGCATGGGAATACCCAGTTATACTGACAGGGTATATAAGGTGTTGAGAGACCCAATTAGGGCATTAGTGATCAATAATCAAGTCTCTTTTACCCTTCCTTCTAGCTTGCATGGCTTCCCTTCTCTGTCTCTCTCTTTTCCTATCTTTCTCTCTCCTTTCCTAGCCTTTCTCTCTATTCTTCTCTCATCTTCTTCCTCATTCTCTCTCCTCTCTACAGTCTCTCCCTTCTCTCTCTCTCTCTCTCTCTCTCTCTCTCTCTCTCTCTCTCTCTCTCTCTCTCTCTCTCTCTCTCTCTCTCTCTGTGTCTCTCCTAGGTTTCCTTCATTACATGTACCACCACATGCAAGAACAGTTTAGACACCATCTAGTGCACCTCAATTGTTTGAGAAGATTAGAAAAAGTAAGATAATCAGTTGACAAATTGACATATAATGGCTTTATGTAGATGCATTATGCTTGCATGGTATCTATCTTATGTGCAGTATGTAGAGCCTTGCTTTGAAAAAGCAATTGTTGAAAGGAAAGATTGTAAGAATGCAATGGATTAGGAAATGGATGCTTTGACTAGAAAAAAAACTTGGGATCTATTTGAGTTTCCTTATGGCATGAAAGTAATTGGATTCCAGTGGGTTTATAAGGTCAAGTGAAAGAATGATGGCTTATTGGGAAGATATAAAGAGACATTCGTTGCAAAGGGTTATTTATAGACATATGGATTGGACTATGAGATAGCATTTAGTCCAATTGAAAAGATGGTTATAGTGAGACTGATGATCGTCTTGGCTTTGATTTATGGCTCAAGAATGCTTTCTTAAATGGTACATTGGAAGAGGAAAGGTACATGGAATAGTGATAGGGATATATTCATCCTAAGTATATAGATAGCATTATGTATATAATCTAAGCAAAGCATTGTATGGGTTAAAGCAAGCACCTAGAGCTTGGTTTGAGAGGATTAGTAGGTTTTTATGTAGCATGGGATTTTAGCAAAGCATGGCTCATTTTTCACTCTATGTTAGACACACAAAGGATGGAATGGTAGTTGTAGTCATCTATGTTGTTGATCTTATCATAATAGGTACTCTTGAAAGAGAGCTTGATGAAGTAGAGCATGGTTTGCATAAGCAATTGACATCAAAGACTTTAGATTGTTGAGGTATTTTCTAGGCATTGAAGTGAGGTAGACACACACTCTAGGTAGAGCACAAGTGGCTAGAAAATACAATCAATCTCTTGACGGCCCATCAATATCATTGGCCCACAATTATCATGATATCTCAAGCATAAGTGC
This sequence comes from Lygodium microphyllum, assembly GCF_053477565.2. Classification (NCBI taxonomy): domain Eukaryota; kingdom Viridiplantae; phylum Streptophyta; class Polypodiopsida; order Schizaeales; family Lygodiaceae; genus Lygodium; species Lygodium microphyllum. The sequence continues at coordinate 31,394,747 of NC_141143.1, read as the reverse complement.
CAATCACTAGTCCTTCCATCTTCAAGAAAATCTACTAAACATGAAGTTTTTTAGCATTACTATTCTAAGCTTACCTCTCAATTCCTCAACATCAACACACTATCCCTCCCTACAAAGATCCTTCAGCAGATGATCTAACATCTCTCACCAATAGCAGCAACATCATTCGTTTGGCGTAACTACCATAGGACTAGCACTCATCGAAGAGAGGGGATAATATTAATTGCAAAGAGGAATAGACCTACAACCTAAAAAAATTTGAGAAAAATATTTTTGTAGAATATTATTTTATTAAGAGTCAAGATCCTACCCATGCAAATTGTAATAATCAATTGGCATTTTGAAATTATAACTAGAATTACTCCATGTTTTTAATCAAGACTAATGCCTAAAGCATAAAATAAGAGTCATGATTAGTCAATAGGATAGAAAAAAGAGTCAAGATGCCCAATGGACAAGGGGAAAACCTAGTCCAAAATCTCATGGATAAATAGAATGAGAACTAATGGAAAAAGCTATCCATGTGTATGCAAACTCTACTTTCTTGATTTCTTGTAGCATATTGCCTTAAGAGTAAGAGTGAAGGAGAGGGAGTTGAGAGCTTTAGAGACAGTGAGGGACATGGAGTATAAAGCTTGTTGCATGCTATCTTCTCTTCTTCATCCCATCATGGTGAGTGCCTTTGTGAGCTAGAGCATGTGAGTTGAGAGTCTGAGAGGGTAAGGGACGTGGAACAAGAAACCATGTTTTTGTCTACATCTCCTCTAGCTCATTGGGGGTATCTCCTCTTTGTCATGGTGACAAGAAAGTGAGATTGAAAGTGAAGGAGCTTGTGATTGGATTGTGAATGAGGCGAGTCAATATGGGGACTACAACAAAGAAGTTTAGCCAATATATGGACTACAATGAAGAGCTAAGTATAGATAAGCACAAGGTGAGAGAAAGTCATAGGTTTTGCATATGTTGAGCATCTTTAAATCATAAGAGCATGTCCAATGCCCCAATGTCAAGCTTGTAGAGCATAATATATACTATTTATTCTCTCATTGATGAAGAAATGCACTCCAATGTCCTAATATATGATGTTCCAACTAGAATAGGTTAACCAAAACTTATACCACAACTAATGAAACCATTTATCCTTATGGGGAAAAGTGTAATCATCTCCTAGGAAAATCTAAAACTCTCAAAGCTAGCAAGATTGAAAGGTTGTTCATTTTTTTTCCATGTCCTTCTGAACCACAAAGATGTTGGAAAATAAATCCTACTTAGCAGAACCTTAAAGAAGGAAACAAAGTGCAATCTTGAAAAAAAATGTACAAATAAGGGTATCTATAAATAGACCTTGAGTGCACATAATATAGAAGATATACATGTAGTGAACCCCCCAAGGGTATAAGGTTGACTATGTACCACAAAGGATACATTTGATACTTTGAAACACATGTAGAATCACAACAACAAGTCAATCTCATCAATCCCCAAGGGAAAGGAAAAGAGCAATTCCTTGAATCCACAGAGATATCTAGTGGGAAAAGCACATAGATGTTGAAAGAATTTCTTAGGCACAAAATAAAGAGATGAAATTTCTTATTAGCACATTCAACTCCCAACAAAAAGATCAAACTACCAAGTTGCAATGCATTACCATATGAATGAGGATCCCAAAAGCATAAGAAATTCCAACACTTGACAAGTCGTGCTCACCTTGACTCACACCTTTGGTTGAATTTAAGCCCAAATAAATTGTTAGAACCATTTAAAAAATGACATTAGAGTAAGCTTGCAATGGGAATAGGGATGTCACCGAGTGACTTACAGAACTCAATGTGTTATTTGCATATGTCTATGTCCACATCAACATGTGGACATTACTGAGGGAACATGAGAAATACCTTGTATGGTTACTAATATGAGGAAATACAAAATACATTAGTGAATATTATAGTGAGCTCTTAGATAACCTCATTAGGCATATCTTGGATGAAGAAGCTGAAGAATATCACTTAATCCACTACAAGGAATTGGGCAATTAGCGACGCCAATTAGCGACGGCCGATATCAGCGTCGCTATGGGCGTCGCAACTGGCGTTGCCGCAGGGAAAAAAAGCGCAGCCGAAACCAGAGCGCCGTTTTCATTTTCATTTCTTCGCCTTTTGAGAGCGAGAGCGAGGGAGAGAGCGAAGGCTTTGTGAGAGAAGAAGAGGAAGAGACTTGCTGCCGCCACTGCCACCGTTGTTCGCAAAGGAGAGGAGCAGCCCTCGTTGCAAAGAGAAGCCGCCCACGCTCGCCATATCTCATTGGTGAGTCTCCTCTCTCTTTCTTTTGCTTGTTGAAGGTTTAAATCGTTCTCCTTTGCTTGTTTAGGAGAGGAAATGAAAGAGAAGGAGAGGGAGAGGGAGAGAGAGGGAGAGAAAGAGAGGGAGAGGGAGAGGGAGAGGGAGAGGGAGAGGGAGAGGGAGAGGGAGAGGGAGAGAGGGAGAGTGCATTCTCTCTCTCTCTCTCCCTTTTGCTTGTTTAATGTTTAAATTACTTTCTTTTTTGCTTGTTTAGGAGAGGAAACAAGAGAGTAAGAGAGAAAGAGAGGGAGAGGGAGAGGGAGAGGGAGAGGGAGAGGGAGAGGGAGAGGGAAAGAAAGAGAAAGAGAAAGAGAAAGAGAAATAGAGGGAGAGGGAGAGGGAGGGGGAGGAAATAAGAGAGGGAGAGAAAGAGAAAGAGAGGGAGAAGGAGGGAAAGTGCATTCTCTCTCTCCCTCTCCCTTTTGCTTGTTTAATGTTTGAATCACTTTATTTTTTGCTTGTTTAGGAGAGGAAATGAGAGAGAAAGAGAGCGAGAGGGAGAGGAAGGGGAAGGAAATGAGAGAGGGATAGAAAGAGAAAGAGAGGGAGAGTGCATTGTATCTCTCCCTCTCCCTTTTGCTTGGAGGATGTTTAAATCATTTTATTTTTTGCTTGTTTAGGAAATGAGAGAGAAAGAGAGATAGAGAGGTAGAGGGAGAAAAAGAGAAAGAGAGGGAGAGGGAGAGGGAGAGGGAGAGGGAGGGGGAGGGGAAGGAAATGAGAGAGGGAGAGAAAGAGAATGAGAGGGAGAGGGTGAGGGTGAGAGAAAGAGAGAAAGAGAGGGAGAGGGAGGGGAAGGAAATTTAAGATAATAGACTTATTGATAATGGTATGCAATGTGCTTTGCCATGGGCCACGCACTTCATCAAAATGAACCCAAAATTATTGTTATAGAAGAAGAAACCCTTAATTTGAGTATAGGATAATTTCTCTCAGGTCTTATGACTATGAGTAGAATTGATTGAAATAAATTTTATTACTATAGCTATAAAATTTCATAGATGGCGCGCATTAATTTTAAAATGGATTACTTATACTCAAAGCCGAGATATAACAAATAATTATCTACCGGGACAAACAAATCGTTGAGCATGATACAAGACCGAGACATAACATCGAAAAATCTCTCGACTACTATATACAATGCAAGGTTTATGGTCAACTTGCAACTTGACGTACATCTACATAAAGCTATCCGTTTTAGCCTCGGTTTGCTGTAATGTAGATAAGATGGCAAACGAAGAAGGTCTTATTGTTCAAGACCGCGAGACGTATCTTAATCAGCGTGTCCCATGTCCTTGCTCTCAATGCAAGTTGGCAATTAGACGAAAACGCCGATTGTCTATAGAACACGTACGACGATTTGGCAAGTTTCAATCTGAGATCATTGATCAGGCGATTGCGGATTTTCAGCAAACGGTAATTTGAAGTTAGCATTTTTCATGCATTGTACTCTCAAGCTAATTGAAAACCATACGCAATAAGATTGGGTCTTGTTGGCAAATTTTGTATCCAGGGGGGTGATGTCTCGACCCAAGGGGGAGTGCACCCTCTGCGGCCAATTAGAAGAGTTCGTGGACGTGCGATGGATGGATTGCAGGAGCCAATCAACCACTCACAAGGCCCATCTATACCATCAATGCCAGAGGAGACAGACAACCTTCCCGACTTGCCTACAATCTTGGAGCCTGAGATGGAGGCAATGATCGATGCATTGATTCCCATGGATGTTGAGACATCTGACCCGCTTAGAGAGGAAGCATCCATACCATTATATGATGGGTGCCGAGTATCTCGGTTGAAGACATTGCTTGTACTCTTAAGTGTGCAAGCAAAATACGGTTGGAGCGATACGAGTGTGACTGAGTTATTCAAGTACCTTGCACACAGACTTCATTGTTTTAAAAAAAAATAGTATTATTGCAAACATTTGTGTTTTTTCAAGGTGTTTTATGATTTTTTTCAGGTTATTGAAATATCATATATTGCCACCTGCAAACACCATGCCTGAGTCTCGTGATGATGCACGACATGTTTTATGGAAGCTTGGCATGGACTACAATAACATCCATGCATGTATCAACGACTGCATATTGTTTCGAGATGAATTCGAGACTATGGAGACATGTCCAAAGTGTGGTGCTCACAGGTATCGATAGGACTTGCAAGGGCAAACCATCCCTTAAAAAGTTCTCAGACACTTTCCGCTCATCCCCCGCATAAACCACATGTTTCGCATGTGTGCCATGGCAAGCTTGACAACGTGGCATGTGCAGAATAGGTCCACAGATGGAGTTCAATGAATATCAGCAGATTCGTGCGCATGGAGCCACATTGACTCTACCTTCCCAGGCTTTGCGCGAGAGCCAAGGAATCTTCGGCTCGGTCTCGCCATGGATGGTGTGAACCTATTCGGTCTGCGCTTGACTTCTTACAGTGTGTGGCCTCTAGTGCTTGTCAACTACAACATTCCTCCATGGCTTTCTACGAAGAAAGGACATCTCATCCTTAGCTTGCTTATCCCGGGCCGCTACAAAGTAAAAAATATGGACGTGTATCTTCGTCCATTAGTGGATGAGCTTAAGATTTTGTGGGAGGAGGGGGTCACGGTGCAAGATATGAGCAGACGCGATGGTTGGCGGTCAGCCAACATTCGAGCCATTCTCATGTGGACGATGCATGACTTTTCGGGATTGGGAGAGTGCTCAGGTGAGCAGACCTTTGTTCTCGCTGGTAATATTTATATTTTATTTCATTCAATCAAGTATTCACTAGGTCGTGGATCGCCTTGCAAGTCTCGTTACCTCAGGTTATCATGCATGTCCATTGTGTGGGCCACAGTTAGACTCTCGAAGGTCACGAACCATGAAGAAGATGGTATATCAAGGACACACCGCTTTCTTGCCGGAGGATCATGAACTCAGGGAAGGTTTTCTTGGACGACCTCTAGCACGTATGAACGCTGCAAGCTGGTACGAGCTGAAAATGGTAAACTCGGAATCACATCCAAATGGAATGCGACGGTTCTCAGTTTTCTACGAGTTGCCATATTGGACCCACTTACAGGTCAACCACTTGTTGGATCCCATGCATATTTTCAAAAATGTGGGCAGCTTGCTATGGGACCACATCACAGGAAAGAGAGACACTATAGGGTCACGAATGGATTTAAAGGAGGTAGGTAAGATGGAGGTGCTTTGGCTGCAGTCGAGTGCTGAAGGGGGAGTGCAGCTTCCTCGCGCTCCCTGGGTTTTGTCTACCAAAGAAGAGCGCATTGTGAAGCAAGTAATCAAGTCTATCCGCACTCCAACGGGTATGATGCGTTCTCTCAGGTTCGCATTTTCTAAAGATGACCAAATGTCTGGGCTAAAATCCCATGATTGGCATAAGATATGTCAGGTTTGTGAACAGAATGGATTTTAATTAGCGTGGACATTTTGAAATTTGAAAAGTGACCATTATTCTTAATGCTTTCTCATTTGTGGTAGTTTGTCCTACCGATCGCAATCGCGGGATGCCTAACTCCAGAAATTCGCGGGGCCATTTACAAGTTGTCGACTTTGGTGCAATGGATCTCACAGAAAGAGATTAAGACGTCCTCTATTGAATCCGCAAGGCGGGGAGCAATTGAGACGGTCTGTCTCATTGAGAAATACCTGCCCACTAGCATGCTCACAATACAAGTTCACCTTCTTGTGCATCTTGTGGACGAAGTGGAGTTGCTGGACCTGTCCATATGCGATGGATGTTCTTCTTGGAGCGCTTCATGAAAACCCTGAAAGGCTTTGTGCAACAACGAGCTCGTCTGGAAGGTAGCATGGCGGAAGGTTGGTTGGTGTCAGAGGCATTAGTGCATATCTCACAATGGCTACCAATGGTGGAACCAGACAATGAAATGCTATGGACGCTGAAGGACGATGATAGGCTGACTGGAGATGTGGTGGTTGGAAATGGGGTAGAAAAAAGAATGGATGCCTCAATGGAAGAGAAGGTGAATCGCTTTTGTATGTTGCACCATGCCTCCATGGAGACGTGGCTCGCCAAGTACCAGATTGCAAGGCAAGATCGAGAGGAAGCGCGAGCTGAATTCCGACGCAGTACGCATCACCGACCGATTCGATATCCCGAAGGCATGGAGGAGATGCCACAGTTTATGTCAACACGATGGTTGCATGGAGCCTTGACCGCAACATCCAGCGAAGGGACAGAGGTCTCAATGGAGGAGTGGGAGTTCTCGAGGGGATGTAGTCCAAAGGTAATGCGGGGTTTAGAATGTGTCGTATCTAAATTTGCTTGCTACATCTAATTTGAGTGTTTCAATGTGCAGTACAAAAAATATAATGCAGCACGGTCGCGCGGACGGTATTTTCGGGTGGAGCGTATTGACCAAATGCGCTCCACAATGGAATGTGGTGTCATGGCAAGGTTTGAGCAAGAGAGCCGGCGACGAGCAACGGATTCAAACACGGTTGTGGATGAGATGGAGTATTTTGGGAACTTGCAAAGTATTATTACGGTGGATTACTGTAGCTTCTCCATGATACTATTCGATGTGCAGTGATTCAAAGTGGTACTTGGAGGAGCTGGAGCAACTGTTCGACGAGGTCCATCTGGATTTCTCAAAATAGATTCCGAAAAAAAATGAATGGATTTGCGCGACACCTTTGTGTTGCCGGCCCATTGTGAACAGGCACAAATAGTCATTTGCTTGCTAATTGTAATACGACATGGTTTATGTCACAATGGTTTGAATTCGCTTTGTAAGTGTTTGTGAACAGGTAATCTTCTATCCAAACCCCCGACAACCTCGATGGTGGTATGTTATACCTTCAACTCCTCGAGGTGCAAGAGTATATGATCAAAGCGATGTTCCAGGCATAGATGAAGAAAATATGCAAATAGAGGGATCGAAATTACAAGGGGTGGAGGCCACCGCAAGCTTGGAGCCCGCATCGGCTAACAATGATGGAAATACAGAAGTCGTAGAATTTTTTGAGAATGAGGCAGACTCGTTCTTTTGTGGCGACATGTCTATCGACCTTCTAGTGTATGGAGAGTTATGTCAGGAGATTAACATGGGACCATAGAATACTTCATTCTTGGAGAATTGTATTACTCAATTCGTTGTTTAGATCTTCCATAAAGGTAGATAAGATATGCATTTTAAGAGGGATTTTTCAAAAATGATTTATATTAATGTGCTTTGTATAGTTTAAATTGATTATTATAACATCATTTTTTATTTGTGCAGGTATCGACATTTTCAGGATGAGTCGAGGGATGAGCGATGAGGAGTTTCAGGACATGATGGCACGCATGTCTCCAGATCAGCTCGCGAGATTCAGAGAGATGGCAGATCAGGAGCTGTCTCGTTCTTCGTTAGGGCGCTCTGCTAGATCAGCTTCAACGCGATCAGATGCTTCAGCTTCGAGCAGACGATCTCGACGCTCGTGACTTGGGCCAGAGGGAGGGACTGCGACTGCAGGAGGATCAGGGGGGTGCTGCTGTGGAGACACAGACGCGGTGTCTCCGTCTCGTCGTTCAGCTGGAGCTGCGTCACCTCCAGGATTTGTCACACTTGTGGGGACGTCCACTCCAGTTACTCCGGCTTTTGCGCAGCCGTCGGCAGATGGCACGCCTTTTGGTGGCACTCCTTTTGGTGGCACCCCTTTGAGTGGCACTCCGGGAGAGGGTACCCCCGTCGGTACACCGGATGTACAGGGGTCTCCTAGATATGCCTAGGAGCGTGGACGGAGATGGGAGAGGGCCCATCTTAGGCATACTCCTAGGGGTTATGGATACCTAGTGGATGGCAGGTCAGGAGCCATCATCATGAATGATGAGGGGAGGAGGGTGATGGCTCGCATGAGGGAGTTGTGTCAACAAGGTTTTTGGCACAACGTCCTGGATCATTGGAGGAACATACCGGAGGGGAGCAAGGACTACATAGTAGCATCCTTGCACGAGGAGTGGATAGATTCTCTACGGGCTGGATGATGGATTGTATGCGTGCATACATGTCACATAGACGATCCGACGCATGCAAGGCAATCAAGAGTGGGGCTCCAAAGCCCGAGTGGTTAGATGCAGACGACTGGCGCCGATTGAGGGAGGAGGCTACAAATTCGCCAAGACGTTGGAGTCAGCAGCGGGAGGCGGCGAGGGCACGAATCGAGGCCGGATCGGTACATCATCTTGGGAGTGGCGGCCACAGGACATATTTGGAGGACTTTGTAAGTTTCTCTTTTGTTTTGCTTATTTGTTTTTTTGAGATATTCTTTGTACTGACAATCATGTTTCTAACAGTTAGCATTTTGTTATCTTTGCAGCACTCCGTTACAAATCGCGATCCGCAAGGCCTTGAGACTCGATATATAGAGAGGCACGGTTTCAGGGCATTGATCGACCGATTGTATAGACGCGGCGGCCTTGTAAGTCACTCATCTTTCTTGTCCGTAGTTACCATGAGATATTTGAATGCATTATTGTATGGTGGATTGATATGTTGTTTCTTTTTCTGCAGAATCCGTTTGATGCTCCTTTGCACCGGGACGATATTTCGGGGGACGAGGATTTGTAGCTCACCCTTGGATCCTTAGAGCTTACACACCTTTAGTTTTTAGTCGCCCGATCTATGTAGACATTTTCTATGTATTAATGATATCGTTTCATGATTGTACCAATCGCATTTTATGCGATATCATGTATTTATTTCATGTATCAGTTTTATGATTTCAGTATACATTCTTTTTGTTTACAAATGCTTTGTATGCAGCAGTGCAGAAACTATTTTGTATGGCTCTCATATAGCACACAGTGCTATATGTGGCACGGCAGCTTGCTGCCCTGCCACAAATTTTTTTTTCTCTATTACCGTCGCTATTTTCGTCGCAAATTTACTGCACGCGTCGCTATTGGCGTCGCTATAAGCGTCGCAAATTCTCTGCAACCGTCGCTATAACCGTCGCATTTGCAACGCATATAGCGACGGTTGTATGGCGTCGTCAATAACGACGCTTTTTGCGACGACGGGGGCAAATTTTGTTTTTTGTATTTTCGTCGCTTTAAACGTCGCTATAAGGTCTATATCTTGTAGTGATCTCCACATTCCATGATGTGCTTTTCCAATCAACCATACTAGAGATATAAGAAGTGAATCAAAGGTAAAGGGATGAAGCCAATTGGAGAAAGGTTGGTATAATAATCAAGATTCAATGGCTAAATTTAGAAGTCACATAATGACTACGTTAGAGGGGAGACACAAGCCATGTGGTAGTCTCAACAAAGGGATTTGACATGTGTAGCTGCCAACTCCCTTTGCATACTTGCAATTGTGCAAGATATGGAGTTAGCTCAACTAACCCTAGAATATCACCTACTAGATCAAATGCAAGGACAATAGGCATGCTAATCAAGAATTTCTAACTACTCCAAACCTTACTAGCCAATGATTCATAAAGGGACCTCATTTGTAGAACTTCAAACCATGAATTTCATAATCCTCAACATAGCTAGGTTCTCCTTCATTTTTCATGTCCCTCAATAATATGACAATACTTTTAAACTTTTACTCATCAAAATTTCCCTTGCTTCATTGGATTTTGTCGGCAAGAAGAAGCCATTAAGCTATCTTCTAAGTATCTAATAACCTATGTACACATGTATTCACATAGTATTTGCACGATAACTTATACACACTATCATGTGGTTCTATGTCAAGTACTTGAAACTTAAGAGAAGTTGAATAGTGATATGATCTTAATTGTGTGCCTATATCGTTCCTCTTTGGGTGTTCATGCTAGATTTACATTATCCATGGTCATTTTTTTGGAAATTTGAAGCAATTTATACCTCAATGTGAATGGAAAGTTTCATGAACTTATTCTTGGATATGTCTCTCTCTTAGACTATAGTTGAGTGACATGAATAGGGTGATCAACCTCTCTACTATTGTTCATGCAGGGAATACTCTAATCTACCTTGAATCTAGAGGAGATTATTGCACTTGGCCATCCCAAATAGGGATTTTCTATGACCTATTTTGAGGTATTTCTATTCTACTATGTAGTAGATTAAAATATAAACTTTCAGACTAAAAGAAGGGTCTTTGAAAGCTTCAAAATAGGAAATTATTGGTCAATGTGGATTGCTTTGATACAAGACTACTCTAATGCAAGTTTGGGTTTATTTTTTAGCCTTATACTTAATTTTTTGGTGCTTGATCTCATGCCCAAGCATTCCCCATCTATGTTGCAAGCTAAATCATCCTACCTCGAATGTAGAGTGCTATGGGACTGGCACTCGATAGGAGTAGAGTAATTTCAATCGTAAAATAGAAAAACATCAGTAAGAACTAAGAACCTTCCATTGATAAATTCCATCCATAAATCAATGATAGAAAACAAAATTTAATGAATTTTTTCATTTAATTAAAAAATGTGAATATGATTTGAGCCTAAAATGATAGCACTAGAGTATCCATTACTACTAGTAAAAATCCAATATGACCAACAAATATCGTGGGTCCTTGTATTGTATGTAGAAAATTATCATGGATCATAGATTATATGTTTTTCCTTAACTTTAACCTATGTACCAAGTAGATTTCATATGGTTAAGTTAGATAGCACCTTTTTTGGCAATATGTTGATATAGCCATTATAGGGAGAGGCATAAGTACAATACATGAACTTGTGTGTAAAAAGTAACACTCCACCATATAGAAAGATCAAGTCCTAACTGTACCTTGGTCTTCTCTCTAGACCTAATGCTTGAGTTTTCTCTTAAAAAACATTCTTCAGGAGTCTCAAGGTGTTGTCTTTGAAAGTAGCTTTCTAGTAGTAACAAGGATCTTTTATGTTAAGGTAAAATACCATTATTTGCCTACATTTTTACTGAATTTTTGTGTATTCATTCTCAAGAGTTCAATAGCTCATTCTACCTCATGCCAAGTTGAAACTCTTGAGTTGTGTTCTTATTAATCATTGTTTCATTATATCTAGCCAATTGAGATCAGTTATCCAATTTTAGTAATGTATTTATTATACAATATTTGATTAAGTTGTACATGCCTTATAATATTGACCAAGTGTTCATGAAAATTTAGCTTCCTTAGCATTTCAAAAGAGAAATCGTATGTCCTCAAGAGTGTCATGTTGCTAAGTTAGTCTAGTCTCTACCACTTTACTAACACTAGTCTTGTAGCAAAAAAACCACTTTTGTGGCAATTTGGACCCTTAAATACAAAAACTCCATTTTTCATCAATATGAAATAATGAGAAGAAATTACTTTGGGAAAATGCAAGTAACACAAGTTAGTAGTAGAAAAAAAATAGAAAGAGTCAAAAAAGCAAGGAAGTGTATATTTGTATATCTATCTTTAAGACCATTTTTGTAGAAAATCGAAAACTTTTAGTGTTTTTGATAAAAAACATCTCAAATTTTTTAAAATCATGCTAGAACTTTCATGCAAAATACTTTGATATGTATAATATTATTCCCATCAAGAGATTTGTAACTAGATAAAAATTATCCACTTTTTTTAGACCTCCAAATAGCATTGTTCAGTGCTGTTTGGATCAATTTTCATGCGCTTTTGAAAATTTAATTTTTGTAGAAAACAAATTTCCACTTGAAACTTGTTTCAAATATTTTACTCTTCGATCTTACAATGTTAGGAAAGTTCCATCTAATTTTGGTATCATATGTATAACTTATTTCAAATATACTAAAATAGAACCTAACCTATGAAAGTGACTTGTAGCAAGTTTTGTGGCAAATTACATAACTAGTGCTAATTGAGTCTCTCTCACTATTCCAAAAGGCATTTAAACATCACCTCCTTAAATATCATAATGTCAAGGTGTTTAGATCCTCAAATATCTCATGCTATTAAGTCTCTAACACTTGCACTAAGCTAGTCTACTCTCATATTGGTATATATATCATTGTGATTAAATCACCTTGTTAGGAGAAGATTTTTAATAAAATTTTAAAATAAAAAATGACATCCAAAGGCTCGGACTTTCAAATTAGCATGACAAGAGCTCACTCTAGCATGCGACCCTCCACTCTCCTCTCTCACAAAATACAATTGTAATAAAGGGGGAAGGCTCTTAACTCTCCATTCTCATCTCCTTATATAGTTTTCTATCCACACTCACACACATTAGGATTTTTGCTTTCAACTTTTGGCTTTTTCTTTTCTATTGCTTTTCACTATTTTTGTTTTTTCTGTTGTATGCCTATTTGCAACTTGTTTGGATCATAACTTCGTTATTTGAACTCCGAATATAGTTGTTCGGGTACTCAAAACGATCAAACGCATATGATCAGCAAGCTTGCATGGGTAGAATTACAAAAATCCCTCAAAAATGGGCAAAAATACCAATATTCGTAAATTCTATCATTTTTCTCCATGTTTTATCTTGGACGATTTATTCCCTTCCTTCGCCTATTGTTATTGTAATTGCACACACTTTCAGCACACATGTCCTCTTTTCCTTCAAGAAATACTTGCTGACGATGTAAAACATACGATCTTTTCCTTTAATCCTCGAGTCTTCAAAATAAGCATTCTCTGGATATGAACCTGTTTTTTTAATGTAGTGTGCCCTAGCAGGAATATGGTTTTTTGAAATGAACTCCGTGCCCAATCATATATGATTTGGAAAAATATTCAATGTTGGATCTATGATATGTAACCAATCAATTGATGCTACACACGAAAATTTATAAATGCATTGAAGAAATGTGCCTAGCCTATCTACATGTGCTTGTGCGTCATACATAATGCAAACATAGTTCCTTAATTATTTAAATCCTTATCCTCACCTCTCAACACTCTTCAAAAAAATATAGCATACTCCACTCCTCCCGCCCATAATCTCACAATCACTCAAGAAATGATGGTCCTCAAGATGTTGATCAAATATGAACAACCCTTCTCACAATTGGTGGCGTCCTTCATGACCCTCTAAGCTCACCCAACCTCCTTACACACTCAACTAGAGGTTCCTAACTTTGTGATGAGCATCCCAAATATCGTGCGTGCAAGAAATGTGCGTGCTCAATAACAGGTGCTCTCTCATGTGCAGACCTCATGCCATGCTAGTACTCAATGATGGTGCAAAATTGCATAATCCCAACCCATGGCACGGAAGTATTTGATAAGAACAGGAGACCACCCCCGAGTGCAGTGTATCAACAAGTGCAACATAAAGTGCTCGTGAACCCATTATCCCTATGATGTGCAAAAGTCTCGACAAGAAAACATACCTAGCTCCTTAATATTCAGTAGCTATTGACAAACACAAGCTTCATCGCGTTCAAAAAAATACCAAGCTCCAACAAGGCTATCAAGTTTTACACTCAACAAATCAAACAAAATGATAGAAACAAATCCTAAGCTAGACAAACACAAGAACTCCAACTATGAAATAACAAAAAAAATTGTCACGCAAATAACTAAGCTAGCAAAAATCAATCCTAACTACAGTTAGACTAGGAGTTTTCAGTTTCAAAAGAACGCTTGAGATATTTAGCCCTCCCCCTAGCCTGCAAACATTTATGTGCAGTAGTTGCTTTCATAAAACGATGCAACATTTATAAGCCAATCAAAAATCAAATCCAACGATCTATCCACAATCTTCTCGACAAACACAAATGGCACATTTCTCTCAAACAACTCCTTTATAGGTAGGCAAAACTCATCCATGAAATTCTCATCAAAATCCTTGAGACAATCCTCTCCATCTAAGGAAAATACATCATCCTCCAAATTCTTCAAATCCCAACCATAATCCAAAATCTTCATATCCCTCAAATCGCAACCACACTAAAAAATTTTCATATCCCACCCATCCTCCCTAGGAAAAACCATGTTACTTTTAGAGTCTCTAAATAAAGTTTTGACCCTTTCTTTGTTGCCAATCTCAAATTCATCCATTGATTCATCTATAACTTCTCCTAAAGATACTATGTAAGGATCTTCCAACTCAGTCTCCAAATCAAACAAAACATCAAAAGGAGTCAACTCCGGACTCATAATACCACAAGAACCAACAACATCCACAAATGGGATTACTTCATCATCAACAATACAAGACTCCATCGAGTCTTTCACACACAAAGAGTGGTAAACACCTTCCATAGTGGGAACTGTACGAAGTATTTGAAAGACAAGGAAAAAGTACCATTCGGGTAATATTTCCAATGGAGTCGCAAAAGGATCCTTACAAGAAACCTCAAAAGAAACTGAAGAAACTTTCACCTCTACATCATCACAAATAACATCTTCACAATACAACAATTTGGGGTCTAAAACCTCAACCAAAGACTCCTTAACTACCAAATCCCCAACCACCTCCTCACAAACCTCCTCCAACTCTATTTTCTTGATTTTAAACCGCTCTTCCCTCAAGTTCTCAATCCTTTTTAAAGCCTTACTCAAATTCTCACTCACATCCTTATCAATGTCACTCTCAATATCCTCAAAACCCCAATTATAATCATCACAAACCTCATCAAAAACTTCTGGAGAATTCAAAGAAACTACAAGACTATCAAATGAAGTTTTCTCTTCGACATTGTTGCCTAAAACAACCAAACAATCATCCACATAACTATCAAGAAGCATGAGGTTAGGTCTACTCAAAACAACATCATCAACATCACAAATAAAAGCCTCTATAGGGCTACTCAAACCATCAATAACCAACTCACAAGACCCAACTGAGTCAACAACACCAACACCAAAATCACAACATTAGTCAGAACCTAAAACCTCAATACTCTCTTGATCATCAAACTCACAACAAATCTCCACAAACTCATTAGGCAACAAATTCGAACCCCTAACTTCATCTTGAAAACTTATAGTTTCCAAGATGAAGTTTTCGTGTTCCTTGGGTGAAAACTCTTGGTCAATGAGGGGGAGGGCTTGGAGCCCTCACCCAAGGAACACGAAAACTCAGATCCATCTCTGGCTCATCTCTATAGTCCTCAAACTCCAAAGTATCATCAGTTGATCCCTCTTCTTTAGTTAAATCACTAATCACTGGACTAGAAATATCCATGGTCAATGGGTATGAATTCACACTTCTAGACTCTTCACTCCAATCAGTCAAACAAGTATTTTTCTCCTCAACCACCCTAGGGAGTTTCTCCTCACATACTTCAATTGATTTCTCACAAATTAACTCATCTCTCCTAAATAGAGAATAATATAGTATACCTCTCTGAGGATAGGCATAACTAATTCTCTTCTCCTCAAAAACTTTTCTCTCAACTTGCCTTGAACTCAACTTTTCCCTTGGTACATCAAACCCTAACTCTTTTTTTCTTTTGGTCTTCCTCTCTTGATATTGAGCTATCTTTACCACTTCATCAAAAGTCTTAGGGTTTTTTACCTCTAATTTCACTCTCCAATCTTCTAATTTCAACCCATTTACAAAATACATTATCTTCAACATAACTGGGGCTATCTCACCTTATAACAATGTTAAACTCCATTGATTCCGCAATATTTCAAACTCCCTAGCAAAGTCCTCAACACACTGATAATCTTTTTGAAGACAAGTTTCTATTTTCGCCCAAATCTCACTTTGACTTTCTCTTTTCTTAAACCTAGATAAAAAAGCATTTTTAATGGTCTCATAGTCCAAATTTTGTCTCCTAAATTTCAAGATTCTCTCAAAGTCAAGCAACCATTTTCTTGCTTCTCCCTGTAATTGATATCTAAAAATGTAGAGTTTATCCTCAAGATTAGTCACTCTCTCTATCAAACAACACAGCTCTATTTTTCTAAAAATCTTTCCGGATCTTCAGTATGATTACCATGGAACTCAAGAAAATTATCAACCATTTTCAACAATCACAAGAAATCAAAACAAACTCACATTCAAAATAACAACAATGTCAATTTTGGCACTCCTCAGTGGGGGCACCAAAAAAGATATGTTATGCAAGCGGTGATCGAGAGCAAGCCTCACTCACAACTTGATAACGAGACGTTTAAGGAGTGCCGGTTGGGATAATTGACTTTGTTGGATACACAACACAACTTGAAAAACTCAAATATTCGACAATACACCACAAGCCACACATGAAAACAAAACAAAACACAATGCCTCTTATAACTCAAAAATCAAAAACTCGTATGCGGGTAGAGCATCACACAGCCACACAATAAAAATACCAAAAATTTAACAACAAACCAAGTGAAAAAATATTCTCGTACCTCAACAACCATGATCTGACGCTCGACGCTTTGACATCCAAAGGCTTTGACTTTCAAATTAGCATGACAAGAGCTCACTCTAGCATGTGACCCTCCACTCTCCTCTCTCACAAAATACAATTGTAATCAAGGGGGAAGGCCCTTAACTCTCCATTCTCATTTCCTTATATAGTTTTCTATCCACACTCACACACATTAGGATTTTTTCTTTCAGCTTTTGGCTTTTGCTTTTCTACTCATTTTCACTATTTTCGTTTTTTCTGCTCTATGCCTATTGGCAACTTGTTTGGATCATAACTTCGTCATTTGAACTCCGAATATAGTTGTTCGGGTACTCAAAATGATTGAAACGCATCTGGTCGACAAGCCTACGTGGGCAAAATTACAAAAAATACCTCAAAAATGGGAAAAAATACCGATATTCATAAATTCCATCATTTTTCTCCATCTTTTATCTTAGACAATTTATTCCCTTCATTCGCCTATTGTTATTGTAATTGCACACACTTTCAGCACACGTGTCCTCTTTTCCTTCAAGAAATACTTGTTGACGATGTAAAATATATGATCTTTTTCTTTGATCCTCGAGTCTTCAAAATAAGCATTCTCTGGATATGAACCTGTTTTTTTAATGTAGTGTGTCCTAGCAGGAATATAGTTTTTTGAAATGAACTCCGTGCCCAATCATATATGATTTGGAAAAATATGCAATGTTGGATCCATGATATGCAATCAATCAATCAATGCTACACACGAAAAAGTATAAATGCATTGAAGAAATGTGCCTAGCCTATCTACATGTGCTTGTGCGTCATGCATAATGCAAACATAGTTCCTTAATTATTTAAATACTTATCCTCACCTCTCAACGCTCTTCCAAAAAATATAGCATACTCCGCTCCTCCTGCCTATAATCTCACAATCACTCAAGAAATGATGGTCCTCTCTAAGTGGATCAGAAGTCTCGACATCCATGGGAATCAATGCATGGATCATTGCCTCCATCTCAGGCTCCAAGATTGTAGGTAAGTCTAGAAGGCTATATGTCTCCTCTGGTATTGACGGTATAGATTGGGTAGTACCTTCCAAGTGGTGGATTGGCTCAGGCACTCCATTCATCGCACGCCCATGAACTCTTCTAATTGGTCGCAAAGGGTGCACTCATCCTTGGGACAAGGTGTCACCTCCGTGGATAGAAAATTTGCCAGCCACACCCAATCTTTTTGTACATGGTATTCAATTAGCTTGCAAGTACCATGCATGATTGCTATTAACTTTTCTTACCATTTGCCGAAAATCCAAGATCGCCTGATCAATGATCTCAGATTGAAACTTGCCGAAGCATCGTACATGTTCTATAGACAATTGACATTTTCGCCCAATTGCCATCTTGCATTGAGAGGAAGGGCATGAGACACGCTGATTAAGATACGCCTCGCGATCTTGAACATCAAGACCTTCATCGTTTTCCATTTTTTCTACGTTACGACAAACAATTTGTTTTTGAAATCATCATTTTTTTCTTTCTTAAATTGTTTGAGAAGGGTTTTCTTCTCTTGTAACTAAACAAAAATTAACGTATGTAAAGTCTCCACCAACCTACCCACAAATTAATATATGTCAGTGTTGCACCGAACCTCACCGGACCTTGCCCCACCACTCTCTCTTTGTTTTTTTTTCATTCATTATCTCCTCTCCTTCCATCTCTCTCCATTTTTCTCTTTCTTTATTATGTTGTATGTTTATTCCCTCTCTCTCGTTCCGTCTTCTTTTTTCTCTTCCTCCTCCTCTCTCATTTTCTTTAACAAAACATATATCTCTCTCTACAACAACAACAACTACTACTACTACTACTGCTGCTGCTGCTGCTACTACTACTACTACTACTACTACTACTACTACTACTACTACTACTACTACTACTACTACTACTACTACTACTACTACTACTACTACTACTACTACAATAACAATAAACAAGAAAAGAAAAAAAAACTACTATTACTACCACTACTACAACAACAACAACTAATAAGAAAACTAGACAACAATAAACAAGAAAATAAGAAAAACCATTACAACAACAACAACAAAAAACAAGAAAACCACTATTACTACTACTACAATCATGACTACGACTATGACCACGACTACAACTACGACTATGACTACGACTACGACCATGACCACAACCACAACCACGACTACGACTACGATCGCGACCATGTTCGCTACTATGACTGCGACTACGACGACGATGACAATGACGACCATAACCATGACCACAACCACAACTACCACTACCACTATAATAAACAAGAAAAGAAGAAAAAACAACAACAACAATAACTACTACTACTACTACTACCACGACCACGACCACGACCACGACCATGACTACCACAACAATAAATAAGAAACGAAGAAAAAACCACTACTACTACTACTACTACAAAAAAAAAAAGGAAACTAAACAACAATAAACAAGAAAAGAAAAAAAAAAAACTACTACTACTACTACAACAAACAAGAAAACAACAACCTCTCCTTCCTTCTCTCTCTCCCTCTCCCACTCTTTTTCTCTTTCCCTATTATGCTTAATGTTTTCTCCCTCTCTCTCTCGTTCTTTCTTTCCTTTTCTCTCTTCCTCTCCCTCTCTCATTTCCTCTCCCTCCCTCACCCTCTCCCTCTTTTTCTCTCTTTCCCTATTATATTTAATGTTTTTTCTCTTATCTCCTCTCCCTCTCTCATTTTCTTTTCTCTCTTCCTCTCCCTCTCTCATTTCCTCTCCCTCCCTGTCCCTCTCCCTCACCCTCTCCTTCTCTCTTTTCCTATTATGTTTAATGTTTTTAATCTTATCTCCTCTCCCTCTCTCATTTCCTTTTCTCTCTTCGTCTCCCTCTCTCATTTCCTCTCCCTCCCACACACACTCTCTCTCTTTCTCTCTTTCCCTATTATGTTTAATGTTTTTTTAGACTCTCCTTTCCCTCTCTCCTTTCCTTTTCTCTCTTCCTCTCCCTCTCTCATTTCCTCTCCATCCCTCACCCTCACCCTCTCTTTCTCTATTTCCCTATTATGTTTAATTTTTTTTTCTCTCCTCTCTCTCTCTCTCTCATTTCCTTTTCTCTCTTCCTCTCCCTCTCTCTTTCTCTTACCCTATTATGTTTAATGTTTTTTCTCTCTTTTTCTCTCTCCTCTCCCTCTCTTTTCCCTATTATATTTAATATTTTTTCTCTCTTTCTCTCTCTCTCTCTCTCTCTCTTTCCCTATTATGATTAATGTTTCCCTCTCTTTCCTCTCCTTCTCTCTTCCTCCTCCTCTCCCTCTCTCATTTCCTCTCCCTCCCTCACACTCTCTCTATCTTTCTCTCTTACCCTATTATGTTTAATTTTTTTTCTCTCTTATTCTCTCTCCTCTCCCTCTCTCATTTCTTTTTATCTCTCCTCTCCCTCTCTCATTTTCGTGATGCCAGGAGGCATATTATGTTAGAGGATGGGCATAGAAACCCACTGTAAGCAAGGGAGTATAAGGGCAGATGACTGTGAATAGCCCTAGGGGCAGGGGAAACCCTAATCCTAGCTGGTAAAGGGCTATATAAACAGCCTATGGGTCATTATCATTTGTGAGAGAGTGTACCCAAGTTGTACTCTAAGCAACTTAGTAAGCAAGATTTCATTGTTGTACTTTGAGCTCTTCTCTCCCTCTTGTGCACACATTCTACTACTGCAAACTCTATTTCTCAACATGGTATCAGAGCGATCTTTGATCTCCTCAGCTTCCCTCAGCATTAGTCATGACTAAGTGCACATGAGCTGTCATTTTCTTCATCCTATCCTTCTTTCCTCTATAGCTGCCTGCAACCTACCTCCATTGGAGGACTTGGGGAGGACAAAGGAGGCCATATCAGCTCCTGTGTTCTTCTAGAAAATTCTTCCCTAACTCAGGGCGAATTAGGATGGAGTGATAAACCCCAGGATTGGTGGATGTCGAGAGCAACATTGCGTGGATTCCAAAAAATGGTGCATTCTAGACAGGCGCAGATCTCGGACTGAAACGCGGGCTGTAGAAGGCACAATCCTAGTCACCACCATAGGGCTTTGATAGCCCCCCAAGTGGGCTATCCTCAGCTAAGAGGGCTTTGAGAAATTCTTCTTCTACTGGCTACTACAAGCCAAACCCTAACTGTGTTTTCTTGGGCAACCATAGCCAACAAGCTCCAAGCTTGACATTTTGGCATTTTTACACTCTGAGCTTCATTAACAGTGATTCTAATCACTAAACCAGAGTCTTTGAATCCTATTCCAGAGTCTAAAGCTCTTGGGCATGCTCAACGGACATCACCAAGCATCGGGAAGCCGACTTCCAACCGGGTTCCATTCAAGCACTTCACTAAGCTTGACAATAGTGCTCTTTTAACACTAATCATAAATCATCAGGTTAATAGCTTGCTAGGCATTCACTAAAACCCAGTGAGTTTTTTATTCCTCTTCATATATTGTTGTAAGCTTATGTATAAAATGAACACATAGACCATTATGCACAAGAAGTGTATTGCATACCGTAAGTGACATTGTCTCAAGTACATTGGTTAGTGAAATCAATAGCATGAGTGTCATCATACTCTCCTCCGAATCATCAGCAACAAGCATTGAGATAATAGACAAATCGTGTCTAACACAAGCTTCATCCACTAAGCCATACCACAAGGAGGAGCCTGAAGTCCAGTCTAGGTTTACTTCATTAAAACCTAAAAAGACTATTAAACCACGGAAGAAGCTTGCACATAAGAAAGGACCACCAAAGTCATACTTTGCAATATTACACTTATATGATTTTCAGCCTTTCTCTTCATTGCAACTTTGAATTCACTTTGTCTAATTTGCTTCCACATTCAGTGAAAGGTTTGTAAGGGACTAGACACTGCCCTTGTCTTAACAAGTGGTAAGACCTTCCCAATGACCACAACATATGTTGATGTCCATCCTCAAATTCGAAAGTTTGATGGTAAGGATTTCCATCCATGGCAGGTACTTATAAAATAAAAAATGATGGAGAGAGGGTATTGGCCTCTTATTCAAGGCAGTAGAGTTGTAAGCTCTGCAAATATGATTGATATAGAGGATGACCAACGTGTTCAAGCAATCATAATGCTACACTTAGATGAATCACTGATTCATCATGTTGATCAACTAAACATTGCTAAAGAAAAATGGGATGAGCTTGAAAAGCTCTATGGAGCCACTAGCAAGAATACTAAAATCTTCCTTAAAATTGAATTCTTTAGCTTGGAATATCATTCAGGAGAAGATTTGGGAAAATTCATTTCTCATATGAAGGGACTTATGGCACAGCTTGCTTCTATACAAGCTCTAATACTTGAAGAAGATGCTATTGCTATTCTCCTAAAAGCTGTAAAACAAGTGTTTCCTACTCTTGTAACCACTCTCACCAACATTTCAGTTCCTACTTTGGCAAGTACCATTCAATCCTGTTTGGATAAAGAAAAGAGGAACCACAAAGAAAGCAGCAACAATCAAGCAACTTCAAATTCCCGTGAACAAGTATTGGTTCATACAGTTCTCACTAAATGTTCTTTCTGTAAGAAAAAAGGACATCTTGTAAACAACTGCTGGAAGAAGTATCCCAAGAAGATGAAATGTAACAAATGCAAGACGACAAGGCATATAACAAGTAAATGCCCCAACATTCCTGAAATACCCAAAGAATTGGTGGCCAACTATGTCTCCAATTCATCTGAAGATTGACTGTTTTGACTATTTAAATCATCTACCTAAAATAACCTTGTAAGCCTGATTTATAAAGGTATCCCAAAAAGGGGGGGATCTTTTACATGCCTTGTAATCCAATGCCACCCTGGCATTGAGGGGGGTGTTAGAAGATGGGCATAGAAACCCACTGTAAGCAAGGGAGTATAAGGTCAGATGAGTGTGAATAGCCCTAGGGGCAGGGGAAATCCTAACCCTAGCTGGTAAAGGGCTATATAAATAGCCTATGGGTCACTATCATTTGTGAGAGAGTGTGCCCAAGTTGTACTCTAAGTAACTTAGTAAGCGAGATTTCATTCTTGTACTTTGAGCTCTTGTCTCCCTCTTGTGCACACATTCTACTGTTGCAAACTCTGATTCTCAACATATTACACGGTGGATTCCGTAAACTTTATTGACTGGGGCTCATACACAAAGTGGATTCTTTGTGTGAGAAGTTGATGGGGACGCCTATCCTTTTCGGGGGTTTCATTAATTTAGTGTGTACATGGGTTATTCCATAGCGGGTGATTCTGCAAAATACATATTAAATTAATAAACGTTTATGAGTTTAGAGTACGCACTCGTGATAAATTAAGATTAGGATCAATTTCTAACCAGTTGATTTATTTATGAAGCTGAAGACTACTAGGTATTCACTTTTTTCAGTTTAATTGTATTATTTTACTA
The DNA here is from genome assembly GCF_053477565.2 of Lygodium microphyllum. Lineage (NCBI taxonomy): Eukaryota > Viridiplantae > Streptophyta > Polypodiopsida > Schizaeales > Lygodiaceae > Lygodium > Lygodium microphyllum. The sequence goes on along the minus strand of NC_141143.1, from coordinate 31,371,714 downwards.
ACGATTGTGAATGCTTCAGTTGATGTGTAGAGATAGCAGCAGTGGTGGAGGAAAGCATTGAAGGATAGCATGTATTCGAGTTATCACTTATATTTTGATGGGCGCATACATTAGGTATGGTGCCTATATTTTGTCGCGTCTATTTATTAAGACATTGGATATTTATTTATTATTTTTGTATGTGCATGGACGCACGATTATGATATTTGTCTTTGGACATTGTATTGGATATGCTTGACTCTTTGGGCGCCTGCCCATTAGCTTTATTTCTATTTGGCACTAAAGCAAACTCAAAAGCCAAAAACGTGCTATTTTGTAATTTGGGCTATTATTTGAGCTTGAAGATGATTAATACATAAAATACATGCTTTGTGGAGCGCTCACACAAGGCATGGGGAGAGATTGCACCCAATTGGTCTCTTGTTCATGTCATGCATGCTTTCTACCTTCAGTTTTGTGCAAAAAGTAGAGTTCTTTTGTTCTTGGAAACCTTCCGACGCTCACTAGATGAGCATACAACATCCGATCTGTGCACCGGTGGTATCAGAGCGAAGTTGAGATCGAGAGCTTCCAATCGCTACGCATCTTGCGCAAAGGCGGAGGTCCTAGAAAGATCGAGTTCTACAATCAGTCTCATCGCGAATGGTACTGGTGGATTACTGGCGGTCAAGAACCTCTGTCTGCAGCCTCTGATCGTGAAGGACCGACCTGAGGAGACGGAGGACCATAAGGAAAGCTCCTTCTACAAGTCATTTTCTTTTCAACCAGTCTAGCAGTAACTCCATAGCCTAAAAGCTTAAAATGCTTATTTGAAATCAATTTTTTTAAAACGGCGGCATTAGGATGTTCTTGCCGTGATTTTTGGCGGCTGAAAAACGCCCCCCCTAAAATTCGACGTGAAGTTCAGATTAATCAATTAAGCCACAAGTCACTACTTTACAAAGTCTGTCAAGTACTGTAACTTTTGTTACTATGCAAGTCACGAAGGTCCATCAAGTTCCCAAAAGTCGAAACTGACTTATTCCAAAAACTCCCATAAGGACTGTTCCTGCGCAGAAGCACTGAACTGCAAAGTTGTTCCCTAGAAGACTCTGTTCGCATACACAGACTTGTTGAACCAGTTTTAGCACACGCAAAAGGTCATATGCAGATTTTACGAAGACTTCAAATTCCGCAACCACAAAAGTCGAAGACCGTAAAAGCCAAACAAAAATCTATAAGCCTTGTACACCCAACTTTGAGCTACGCTCATCTCGCTAATTGGATTTTGAGAGTGTGAGGTCTTTTGAATTTTTAGTGGATGACGGAACAAAATATGGATGATTTAATGGCTGAAGGCGATCTTCTTGAACCTACGATGGAACAAAAATTGCATTTAATTATGATGTAGTTGGATGAAGAACGAAGAGCCCGGCAAGCCTTGCAAGTTCAATTGGCCAATTTACAACGATTGACTACTGACAAAGATGGACCACAACCCGAAGATCTTATCCAGCGAACCATTGATGCGACTCTCGAAGCTCAATCCATCCACAAAGAAACAAAGATAAGTAGAAGAGATTTCAAATTCCGTACTTTCAATGGAACTCGAGATGGAAAGACTGTTCTTGCATTCATCAATCAGTTCGATGATTACTTTCATGAAGAGACATACGCTAAAAAAGACAAAATTAAATGTGTCACTAATCATTTAGTGGATCGAGCATCTCTTTGGTGGATCGTGGTTCGTAAGAGCATAGATTGTCCCACTACCTTCGAGAGTTTCAAAAATAAGTTTATGCAGAATTTCCTTCTCAATTCCATGAAAAAGCCATAAAGCAATGGAACCTTCTTCAGCAAAGAGATCATGAGCCTATTTCCCAGTACACCGAACGCTTTTGGAATGCCTTACTCCAACTACGCATGCTTGAAGACATACCTAAAGTGACTCACAAGTGCAAGTTTATGTCTGGATTACTTGGGCAGTACTACGCTGAAGTTAATATGTTCAAGCCTGCAACTCTTGAAGATGCAAATTCTTTAGCTCATGACACTGAAAACAAGCTTCGAGGAAGAGACAAGCATCCACAACAATTTCAAGCAAATGGTAACTATGGTTCTAAGCAATTCAATTCAAATTTTAGAAGATTCAATCAAAGTTGATTCCCTTCATCATCTTTCCGTAAGTCTTGGACAAAACCACCTCCTTTGCCATCAAATACCAATCAAAATCCTAAGCCATCTTCATAGCCAAATCCTAATATTCTTATACTTTTTGCCATTGCAAACAATGTATCTAAAGCCAAACCTATAGTGTGTTACAAATGCCATCAACCTGGACATCTAGAAGCCAATTGCCAATCGAAGAAGCCACCTGTCCATATCAACTATCTTGGAGCAATGGAAGATGAAGAACATGAGGAAATGTCTGACTTTACGGAAAATGAGGATGACATTGCTACTCCTTCGGATACTTTACCAAGTATGCCAACTCCACATTCTTTGTTGACAATGAAATGTTTAGTGCATGGAAAAAAAAAGATTATCTTGCATGATGATGGTAGTACACATGATTTTATTTCTACAAAGTTAGTGAAAGAATTGAAATTACAAACTGTTCCTACGCATTATCACATTAAAGCAGCATTCTTAGGCACAAGGTATAATGTAACACAAGAGGTGCATAATTTAGAAATTCAAATTGGTGAATACACTGAAAGAAGGAATTTCCTAGTTGTACCTTTATAGTCCAGTGATATTATCCTAGGCATGCCTTGGCATCATCAGCATAATCCTAACATAGATTATTCCACGCATTCTATTAAAATTCATTTTCAAGAAAAACACATTACATTGTATGGTATGCACGCAGCCAATAATTTTCCACTGCTTACTCATACTCAAGCTAAGCGTGCATTATGCAAAAGTAGTAAATCTTATCTTATTTGGGTGAATGAACTTCAAACTAAAGAAAAACATATGCACTCTAGGCATAAACAATTCCTTGCACAATTTAAAGATTGTTTTTTGGAAGATTTACCCCCTAGACTAACTCCTTCACGTCCTGAAGACCACAAAATAGATTTAATTCCTGGTACACAACCACCTTGTAAAGCACCATATAGGCATAACCAGATTGAATAGAAAGTAATTTAAAATCAAGTTGAGAAATTATTAAACAGAGGATTAATTAGACCTAGTAGTTCTCCATTTGGTGCACCTGTTTTGTTGGTAAAGAAGAATAATAATACCTATCGCATGTGCATAGATTATCGTGCCCTAAATAAGATTACTATAAAGAATAGATATCCAATTCCTAAGGTAGATGATCTTATGGATAAACTACAAGGTTCTACCATATTTAGTAAAATAGATCTTAACTCTGGTTATCATCAAGTGAGATTAGATAAATCTGATATATTTAAATTTGCATTTAGAACACAATTTGGTCATTATGAATTTCTAGTGATGCCTTTTGGATTGACTAATGCACCTGCTACATTTAGTAGATGATGAATCGCATATTTTTGAAATATCAGCATTGTGTTATAGTATTCTTTGATGATATCTTGGTATTCAGTAAAAATAAGAAAGAACATTATGAACATCTATCTTTGGTTTTCAAGTTGCTGAAAGATAATCAATTGTATACTAATCCGGAAAAGAGCGAGTTCTTTCAAACAGAAATTGAATATTTAGGTCATATTGTGTCATCAGAAGGTATTAAGGTTGACCCTAAGAATATAGAAGCAATATTAAACTGGCCTATACCCAAAAATATGCATGAGTTACATTCTTTTCTAGGTCTTGCTAGTTTTTACAGGAAGTTTGTGCAAAAATTTTCATTACTTGCTTTGCCTTTGACTAAACTTTTAAAGAAAGGTATTGTTTATCATTGGTCTGATAATCAACAAAAATCTTTTGATTTATTGAAACATGCATTAACCCATGCTCGTGTATTACAACTACCTAATTTCAATAGACCATTCTTTTTAGTAGTTATTGATGCTAGCGGATCTGGAATATGAGCTGTACTTATGCAAGATAATCATCCCATAGCCTATTCTAGCTGTAAACTGAAACCATCCGAACTTAAATATTCCACATATGATAAAGAATTGTTAGCTATTGTACAAGATTTAAGACAATGGAAACATTACTTAATTAGTTCTGAGTTTATGATTAAGACTGACCAACAAAGTATTAGATATCTCCTTAGTCAACCCCAAATATCTGACCGACATATCAAATGGGCAGCTTTTATTCAGAGTTTTCATCCCCTTATTCAATATCAACCAAGAAAAGAAAATGTAGTAGCCGATGCTTTACCGAGGGTATGATGCCAGGAGGCATATTACACGGTGGATTTCGTGAGGTTTTACAGTGGATTTCCTAAACTTTGTTGACTGGGGCTCATATACAAAGTGGATTCTTTGTGCGAGAAGTTGATGGGGACGCCTATCCTTTTCGGGTGTTTCATTAATTTAGTGTGTATATGGGTGATTCCATAGCGGGTGATTCTGCAAAATACATATTAAATTAATAAACGTTTATGAGTTTAGAGTGCGCACTCATAATAAATTAAGGTTAGGATTGATTTCTAACCAGTTGATTTATTTATGTAGCTGAAGACTACTAGGTATTCACTTTTGTCGGTTTAATTGTATTATTTTACTAACGATTGTGAATGCTTCAGTTGATGTGTAGAGATAGTAGCAGTGGCAGAGGAAAGCATTGGAGGATAGCGTGTATTCGAGTTATCACTTATATTTTGATGGGCGCATACCTTAGGCATGGCGCCTATATTTTGTGGCGCCTATTTATTAAGGTGTTGGATATTTATTTATTATTTTTGTATACGAATGGGTGCACGATTATGATATTTGTATTTGGACATTGTATTGGGTATGCTTGACTCTTTGGGCACCCGCCTATTAGCTTTATTTCTATTTGGCACTAAAGCAAACTCAAAAGCCAAAAGCGTGCTATTTTGTAATTTGGGCTATTATTTGAGCTTGAAGATGATTAATACATAAAATACATGCTTTGTGGAGTGCTCAAACAAGGCATGGGGGGAGATTGCACCCAATTGGTCTCTTGTTCATATCGTGCATGCTTTCTACGTTGAGTTTTGTGCAAAAAGTAGAGTTCTTTTGTGCTTGGGGACCTTTCGATGCTCACTACACGAGCATACAGCATCCGATCTGTGCACCATTCTGTTTCTCTCTTCCTCTACCTCTCTCATTTCCTCTCCCTCCCTAACCTTCTCCCTCTCTTTCTCTCTTTCCCTATTATGTTTAATGTTTTTTTTTCTCTCTCTCTCTCTCTTTCCCTATTATGTTTAATGTTTCCCTCTCTTTCCTCTCCCTCCCTCTTCCTCTCCCTATCCCTCTCTTTCTCTCTTTCCCTATTATGTTTAATGTTTTTTCTCTCTTCCTCTCTCTCTCTCATTTTCTTTTCTCTCTTCCTCTTCCTCTCTCATTTCCTCTCCCTCCCTCTCCCTCTCTCTCTCTTTCTCTCTTTCCCTATTATGTTTAATGTTTCCCTCTCTTTCCTCTCCCTCTCTCTCTTTCTTTTCCTATTATGTTTAATGTTTCCCTCTCTTCCTCTCCCTCCCTCTCCCCCTCCCTCTCTCATTTCCTCTCCCTATCTCAATACACATGAATTTTAACAAAAACAAGTAAAAGAGAAAGAGAAAACACAAAAGTAATGCAAGAAGGAACAATGCACTCACCGTAAAGGCTCGAAGAAGGGTTTGGCGGCTCCTCTTCGCGACAGCGCCTCCTCTTCGCCCTCCGTACATTTCATCCTCTTCTTCATGAATGGCGGTGGCGATGAGAAGGTTTCTTTCTCCCTCTTTCTCTCTTTCTCTCCCTTTTCCTCTCAAATGCAAGATGTTCGCTCTCTCTTTCGTGTATGAGCACAAAATAATGCGGTTGGGTTTCAGACCGTGTTTTTTTCGTCTGAGTATTGTCAATATTTGCGACGCTAATAGCGACGCCGCTATTTTGCATCGAAAACTACCATTGCTATACCTCCATATCCTTGTAGTGTCCCCTAAGGATAGATGGTATTCCATTACCATCTATCCTCCTAAGTGCATTGCCATTTCCAAGGTGAAGCACATCAGGGCCCTCTCTTCTCCATGAACTATTGTCATCCTCAGAGTGAAGCATAATAGCACCATTAATCGTCCTTAAAGTGGGTTATGGCACAATTTTTAGTGGATGGTTCCTTGAATCAAGTGATGGTTGTAAATTTTCACCAATAGTCAGGAAAGGACTATGAAGTCTTTTACATAGATTATGGGAACCAAGAATGTGTTTCATTTTCCAAATTAAGGCCTTTAGATCCATCTATCTCTGGCACCCAGGGCTTTCTTTATTGTGTAGCCTTGCTTATATCAATGTACATGAGCTAGAAGAAGACCATGGACAAGAGACAGCTAAATATCTTGATTCAACTACTCGACATAAGAGTTTCATGGCTACTATAGTTGAGAAACACACTTCTGTTGGAAAAGTAAAAGACCAAGGGACATGCACTAAGTCTAGTTTAGCTCTTTATGAGGCAGAGCTATCCAAGTTTGTGAATGTTGCTATGCTTGAGGTTGGCTTTGCTCATATAGAGAGGAGGAACAAGTGGGACAATGATAAAGGAAAGATTAGTGACCAAGAATGTAGAGCCTTGCTCCACACTTCACAGTGGCTTGATGCTAGCGATGTTGGATAAAATGCACCAACAAAGAGACAATAGTATCTATCCGAATAGATCAGTTGTGGCTCCTAGTTCCAATCCCTTCTCTCACTCTTGGCATCCTTGAATGAATGCATTGACTACTACTCTATGGCGATAAGAAGCTCTTCGATCTTCTTGTCTGCAAGCCACAATCAACTAATTGAGCAACACAATCAGTTCATGTTTGAGATGAACTAAGTGGTCTCAATCCTCTCCGTCACCAACATGCAAGCCAAGGTAATCAATGACAAACTTGCAGCCCTTATGACTCAAGTTTCTCAAAGGGCTACAATAAAAGGACAGATTAGCATAATTATGAGCAACATCATGGGCCTTCTCATGGAAATTATGAGTACCCTGACCATAGGCATGGTTTGGATGATGTTCAAAGACAGCATCATGTGCCTACTTATGGTCAGCATGTATATGATGATTGTGCATATTTTGAGTAGCAGCATGCATCTGATGACTATGTATGTTCTTATGAGCTACATTCTGATCACATACATAAACAACCATCTAGACAACCTTATGTACATGGATATCATGCAAATGTATACAAGTATCTACATGGGGAGCAACATCATTATTAACAATAGAGTGCTCGATATCATCAATCACTTGATCATTGCTATGAGCAACATGTGCATCCATATGAGCAACATGATGCTTCTCACGAACAATGCCACGATGAGAGCATATCACTGTAGCTTCATGAGCAGGTGTCACATCATCCCAAGGCTCTTAACTTTGAATGCCCAATAGTAGCTACGAATGTGGGCCTCACGAACACGCGATGCCTAGGGGTTGATGTAGTGAATGCAGTAGTGATTGCAAACTCATTTGCTCCAATTCTAGATGGCACAATCATTCCCAATGAGTTTATGGACAAGTCAATGCATGCTACCGTATGGGTCAGTGAGGATCTTGTACCACCATTAGTGCTTGAAGATGACACCATAAATCACTTCTATGATACAATGGGGGCCTCAGATCACAATTATCCTTTTGATGCTGGTGGTAGTACGGACACCCATACTTGTATGGATAACCCTTATGCTCTTGATTCTTATCATGTAGGTTATCCATTTGATCCTGGGGAAGGAATGGTTTTTGAAAATCCCTACCTCGATCAACATTTCAGCAGTGCAACCCTTTCCTTACTTCAAGGGTGCAATTCTGAGTAAGGATTAGCTAACTTTGCCCTAGTCTGCACTAAAGACAACTTGCAGACATCATACTAATCTAGAACATTTTTTACCCTACACTAATTGCAATCAAGTCTCACCTATATGGGCTGAAAGTATGCTTCATGAGCTTCATTTTGACATGTCTCACACCTCAGTCAGGGCTACCCATAGGAAGTTATGATCAATTTTATCCAATAGGCTTGTTCTGGATAGCGTGATGTCCACTTTTTGTCACAACCTCTAATTGTCACGAATTGGTGGCCAAACTCATACACTATCAACTTACACATGTTATATGCCCCAATTCCACATGAGGTTGTACTTCCATATTTTGATAATCTCCTTTGTAATGCTAAACAGAGTAGTACTCTATGACCCCCCTTCCCTTGTGAGCCACATCAATAAGTCCTATTTTTTGCTTTTGCGGGCAAAAATCTTTAGGGTCGGGATGGAATGTAAAAGAGTGGGGATAGACAGGTAGGACATCAGTTAGCATGGGAATACCCAGTTATACTAATAGGGTATATAAGGTGTTGAGAGACCCAATTAGGGCATCGATGATCAATAATCAAGTCTCTTTTACCCTTCTAGCTTGCATGGCTTTCCTTCTCTTTCTCTCTCCTCTACTAGCCTTTCTCCCTCTTCTTCTCTCATCTTCATCCTCTTTGTCTCTCCTCTCTATAGTCTCTCCCTTCTCTCTCTCTCTCTCTCCTCTCTGCAGTCTCTCCCTTCTCTCTCTCTCTCTCTCTCTCTCTCTCTCTCTCTCTCTCTCTCTCTCTCTCTCTCTCTCTCTCTCTCTCTCTCTCTCTCTCTCTCTCCCCTAGGTCTCCTTCATTACATTTACCACCACATGCAAGAACGGTTGAGGCACCATCTAGTGCGCCTCAATTATTTGAGAAGATTAGAAAAAGTAAGATATTCAATTGACAAATTGACATATAATGGCTTTGTGTAGATGCATTATGCTTGCATGGAATCTATCTTATGTGCAGCATGTAGAGCCTTGTTTTGAAAAAGCAGTTGAAAGGAAAGTTTGTAAGAATGCAACAGATTAGGAAATGGATGCTTTGACTAGAAAAAAACTTGGGATCTATTTGATTTTCCGTATGGCATGAAAGCAATTGGCTACCAATGGGTTTATAAGGTCAAGCGAAAGTTTGATGGCTTATTGGAAAGATATAAAGAGACATTGGTTGCAAAGGGTTGTTTATAGACATATGGATTGGACTATGAGATAGCATTTAGTCCAATTGCAAAGATGGCTATAGTGAGATCGATGATCACCTTGTCTTTGATTTATGACTCAAGAATGCTTTCTTAAATGGTAGATTGGAAGAGGAAGTGTACATGGAATAGTGAGAGGGATATATTCATCCTAAGTATCTAGATAACATTGTGTATACAATCCAAGCAAGGCATTGTATGGGTTAAAGAAAGCACCTAGAGCTTGGTTTGAGAGGATCAATAGGTTTTTATGTAGTGTGGGATTTTAGCAAAGCATGGCTCATTGTTCGCTGTATGTTAGACACACAAATGATGGAATGGTAGTTGTAGTCATCTATGTTGACGATCTTATCATAACAAGTACTCTTGAAAGAGAGCTTGATGAAGTAAAGTCTGATTTGCATAAGCAATTTGACATCAAAGACTTTAGATTGTTGAGGTACTTTCTAGGCATTGAAGTGAGGTAGACACACACTGCACAAGTGGCTAACAAATACACTCAATCTCTTGAAGGCCCATCAATATCCTTGGCCCACAATTATCATGATATCTCAAGCATAAGTGCCAATCACTAGTCTTTCCATCTTCAAGACAATCTACTAAACATGAAGTTATTCAGTATTACCATTCTAAGCTTACCTCTCAATTCCTCAACATCAACACACTATCCCTCTCTACAAAGATCCTTCATCAAATGATCCAACATCGCTCACCAATAGCAGCAACATCATCCGTTTGGTGTAACTACCATAGGACTAGAGCTCATCTAGGAGGGGGGATAATACTAATTGCAAAGAGAAACAGACCTAAAACCTCAAAAATTTTGAGAAAAATAGTTTTGCATAATATTATTTTATTAAGAGTCACTACAAGATATAAGCCTTATACCGACGTTTAAAGCGATGAAAATACAAACAACGAAATTTGCCCCCATCGTCGCAAAAAGCGCCGTTATTAACGACACCATAGAAACGTCGGTATTGGCGTCGCTATTAGCATCGCAAATGCGACGCTGATAGCGATGCAAATAGCGACACTAATAGCGATGGTTTGCGACGTGCATAGAGACGCCAATAGCGACGCGAGCATTAAAATTTGCAACACTAATAGCGACGGTAACACGGATAAAAAAAATTTTGTGGCATTTCTACACTACTGTGTACAAAGCGCTTGTAAACAAAAAGAATGTATACTGAAATCATAAAACTGATACATGAAATAAATACATGATCGCATAAAAAGCAATTGTTACAGTCATGATAGGATATCACTAATATATAGTACATGTCTACATAGATCAGGCGACTCAAAAATAAAGGTGTGTGAGCTCCAGGGATCCAAGGGAAAGATACGCATCCTCGTTCCCCGAAAGCTTGTCCCGCTGCAAAGGAGCATCGAACAAAGTCTGCAGGAAAAGAAACAACACATCAATCCACCATACAATAATGCATTCAAATATCTCATGGTAACTACGAACAAGAAAGATGAGTGACTTACAAGGCCGCCGCGTCTATACAATTGATCGATCAATGCATTGAGACCGTGCCTCTCTGCATATCGAGTCTCAAGGCCGGTTGGATCACGATTTGTAATGGAGTGTTGCAAAGAAAACAAAATGCTAACTGTTAGAAACATGATTGTCAGTACAAAGAATATTTCAAAAAAACAAACAAGCAAAACAAAAGAAAAACTTACAAAGTCCTCAAAATATGTCATGTGGCCGCCACTCCTAAGATGATGGACCACTCGGGCCTCGAGTCATGCCCTCGCCGCCTCACACTGCTGACTCCAACATCCTGGAGAATTTGTAACCACCTCTCTGAGTCGGCGCCAGTCGTCTGCATCTAACCACTCAGGCTTTGCAGCCCCACTCTTGATTGCCTTGCGTATGTCAGATCATCTATGTGACATGTATGCATGCATGCAATCCATCATCCAGCCCGTAGAGAATCTATCTACTACGGCTGGCACCGGAAACTCCTCGTGCAAGGATGCTACTATGTAGTCCTTGCTCCCCTCCAGTATGTTTTTCCAATGATCCAAGATGTTTTTCCGAAAAATTTGTTGGCCCAACTCTCTCATACGAGCCATCACCCTCCTCCCCTCATCATTCATGATGATGACTCCTGACCTACTATCGACCAGATGTCCATAACCCCTAGGAGTTTGCCTAAGATGGGTCCTCTTCCATCTGCGTCCATGCTCCTGGGAATATCCAAGAGACCCCTCTGCATCTGGTGTACCGACGGGGGTAATCTCTCTCGAAGTGGCACCCAACTGCTGACGGCTGCGCAAAAGCCGGAGTAACTGGAGTAGACATCCCCACAGGTGTGATAAATCCTAGAGGTGATTTAGCTCTAGTTGAACGACGAGACGGAAATACCACATCCGTGTCTCCACAGTAGCATCCCCCTGATCCCAATGCACTCCCTCCCTCTGGCCCAAGTCGTGAGTGTCGAGATTATCTGCTCGAAGCCGAAGCATCTGATCGTGCTGAAGTAGATCTAGCAAAGTGCCCTGACGAAAAACGAGACAGCTCCTGGTCTGCCATCTCTCTGAATCTGGCGAGCTGGTCTGGAGACATGCATGCAAAGATGTCCTATAACTCCTCATCGCTAATCCCTCGACTCATCTTGAAAATGTTACCTGCACAGACAAAAAATGATGTTAGAATAATCAATTTAAATCATACAAATCACAATATTATAAATCATTTTATAAAAATCTCACTTAAAATGCATATCTTATGTACCTTTATAAGAGATTGGTCAACGAATTGAGTAAGTGGATGCTCCAAGTATGAAGTATCCTATGGTCCCATGTTAATCTCCTGAGATAACTCCGCATACACTGGAAGGTCGATAGACATGTCACCACAAAAGAATAAGTTTGCCTCATTCTCAAAAAATACTTGGACTCCTGTATTTCCATCATTATTAGCCGATGTTGGCTCCAAGATTTCAACGACCTCCACCCCTTGCAATATCGACCCCTCTATTTGCATATTATCTTCATCTATGCTCGGAACATCGCTTTGATCATATACTCTCACACTTCGGAAAGTTGAAGGTATAACATATCACCATCGAGGTTGTCGAGGGTTTGGATAGAAGATTACCTGTTCACAAACACATACAAGAGAGTTCAAACCATTATGACATAAACCATGTTGTAATACAATTAGTCGGCAACACAAAGGTGTCACGCAAATCCGTCCATTTTTTTTCGGAATCTATTTCGAGAAATCTAGATGGACCTCGTCGAACTGTTGCTCCAGCTCCTCCAAGTACCACTTTGAACCACTACACATCGAATAGTATCATGGAGAAGCTACGGTAATCCACCGTAATAATACTTTGCAAGTTCCCAAAATACTCCATCTCATCCACAACCGTGTTTGGATCCATTGCTCGTCGCCGGCTCTCTTGCTCGAACCTTGCCATGACACCATAGTCCATTGTGGAGCGCATTTTGTCAATACGCTCCACGCGAAAATGCCATCCGCGCGACCACACTGCACTATACATTTTGTATTGTACATTGAAACACTTGAATTAGATGTCACATATAAAATTTAGATACAACATATTCTAAACCCCTCATCACCTTTGGACTATATCCCCTCGAGAATTCCCACTCCTCCATTGAGACCTCTGTCCCTTCACGAGATGCTGCGGTTAAGGCTCCATGCAACCATTGCATTGACATAAACTGTGGCATCTCCTCCATGCCTTCAGGATATCGAATCGGCCGATGACACGTACTACGTTGGAATTCAGCTCGCGCTTCCTCTTGATCTTGCCTTGCAATCTAGTACTTGGCGAGCCACGTCTCCATGGAGGCATGGTGCAACATACAAAAGTGATTCACCTTCTCTTCCATTGAGGCATCCATTCTTTTTTCTAACCCATTTTCAACCACCACATCTCCAGTCACTCTATCATTGTCCTTCAGTGACCATAGCATTTCATTGTATGGTTCCACCATTGGTAGTCATTGTGAAATATGCACTAGCGCCTCAAACACCAACCAACCTTCGGCCATGCTACCTTCTGCATGTGACCATCAGCACTCGACTACGGCCAAAGCGCCTCCATCTTACCTACCTGCTTCCAATCCATTCGTGCCCCTATAGTGTCTCTCTTTCCTGTGATGTGGTTCCATAGCAAGCTGCCCACATTCTTGAAAATATTCATGGGATCCAACAAGTGGTTGACCTGTAAGTGGGTCCAATATGGCAACTCGTAGAAAACTGAGAACCGCCACATTCCATTTTGATGTGATTCCGCATGGATCATTTTCAGCTCGTACCAGCTTGCGGCATTCATATGTGTTGGAGGTCGTCCAAGGAAACCTTCCCTGAGTTCATGATCCTCCGACAAGAAAGCAGTGTGTCCTTGATATACCATCTTCTTCATGGTTTGTGACCTTTGGGAGTCTAACTGTGGCCCGCACAATGGACATGCATGATAACCTAAGGTAACCAGACCTGCTCCAACACCATGACCTAGTGAATACTTGATTGAATGAGATAAAATATAGATATTACCAGCGAGAACGGAGGCCTGCTCACCTGAGCACTCTCCCAATTCCAAAAAGTCATGCATCGTCCACATGATAATGGCTTGAATATTGGCTGACTCTTGACCATCGCACCTGCTCATATCTTGCACAGTGATCCCCTCCTCCCACAAAATCTTAAGCTCATTGACTAATGGACGAAGATACACGTCCATATTTTTTACTTTGTAGCGGCTTAGGACGAGCAAGCTAAGGATGAGATGTCCTTTCTTCGTAGAAAGCCATGGAGGGATGTTGTAGTTGACAAGGACTATAGGCCACACACTGTAAGAAGTTGAGCGCAGACCGAATGGGTTCACGCCATCCATTGCGAGACCAAGCCGAAGATTCCTTGGCTCTCCGCAAAGCCTGGGAAAGTAGAGTCAATGTGACTCCATGCACACGAATCCACTGATATTCATTGAACTCCATCCGTGGACCTATTCTGCGCATGCCACGTTGTCAAGCTCGCCATGCTGGACGTATGGAACATGTGGTTTATGCAGGGGATGGGCAGAAAGTGTCTGAGAACTTTTTGAGAGATGGCTTGTCCTTGCAAGTCTTGTCGATACCTATGAGCACCACACTTTGGACATGTCTCCATAGTCTCGTATTCTCCTCGAAACAGTATGCAATCGTTGATACATGCATGGATGTTATTGTAGTCCATGCCAAGCTTTTGTAAAACATATTGTGCATCATCACGAGACTCAGGCATGGTATTTGCAGGTGGTAATATATGATATTTCAATAACCTGAAAAAAATCATAAAACACCTTGAAAAAGCACAAATGTTTGTAATAATAGTGTCAAGAAAAAAAATCAATGAAGCCTATGTATAGGGTACCTAAACAACTCGGTTACACTCGTATCGCTCCACCTGTATTTTACTTGCATACTTAAGAGTGCAAGCAGTGTCTTCAACTGAGATACTCAGCACCCATCATATAATGGTATGGATGCTTCCTCTCTAAGCGGATCAGAAGTCTTGACGTCCATGGGAATCAATGCACCGATCATTGCCTCCATCTCAGGCTCTACGATTGTAGGTAGGTCTGGAAGGTTATCTGTCTCCTCTGGCATTGATGGTATAGATTGGACTTGCGAGTGGTGGATTGGCGCATGCACTCCATCCATCGCATGCCCATGAACTCTTCTAATTGGCCACAAAGGGTGCACTCCCCCTTGGGACGAGATATCACCTCCCTGGATAGAAAATTTGCCAGCAAGACCCAATCTTATTGTATATGGTATTCAATTAGCTTGCGAGTACAATGCATGATTGATATTAACTTCAAATTACCGTTTGCTAAGAATCCACAATCGCCTGATCAATGATCTCAGATTGAAACTCACCAAATCGTCGTATGTGTTCTATATAATCGGCGTTTTCGTCTAATTGCCAACTTGCATTGAGAGCAAGGACATGGAACACACTGATTAAGATACGCCTCGCGATCTTGAACAACAAGACCTTCTTCATTTTCCATCTTGTCTACGTTACAACAAACAATTTAATGACTTGTAATAAAAATTGGGAAAACGAGGCTCAAATGGATAGCTTTATGGAGATGTATGTCAAGTTGCAAGTTGACCATAAGCTCTTGCTTGAGAGGTTTTAGTCTCTGCAAGAGGTTGAGAAGCAAATTTTAAAAAACATTGAGGTTGATATTGATGCATCCATGGTGTTGAAATCTAAACGTCAAGATATAAGAAATGCTTTACTGATTAATGTAAAAAATGCATAGGACATAGTAGTTGAGAGATTTATTGATGTTATATCTCGGCCATATACCATGCTCAAGGATTTGTTTGTCCCGGTATATAATTATTCATTATTGTAGAAAAAAAAGGCATTGGTCCATAAGGTTCATGAGTTGAAGACTAAATGTTTGGACTTGACCAAAAGATTGGATAATGCCTTAGATGCTAAAAGGAAAAGTGATGAATATGTTACTTCATCATTGCAACAAAAAGATTGGTGACAAGGATGCTATGATTAATGAAGTTCTTCACGAGGTGAATATAGAGTTGAAGGGAATGGAACACGATTCTTCTTTGGGATTTAGTGGTGATCAGTCAATTATTGAGGTGTCTTCTTGTATGGCCATTATACCTTATATACCTAGCTACAGTCTCTAGGTTATGTACTTTGAGTATCTTAGAGGGGCTCTACTAGGATTACTTATACAACTGCACTAGAGGGCTTTAAGTATAAGTAATCCTACTCAACAAAATTGAGTATCATTCACTACAACAGAAACGAGGCATAGACACGCATGTTAGACGGGCAAAGTCGGGTGCGTCTATCGCAGCGTCTATAAGCGCGTGTAAACATGCGTGTAAATAGATGCGATTTTTGCGTCTATATATCCGCGCAAGTAGACGCGCTTATACACGCAAAAATAGACGCACACGTCAAAATTCAAATCATACTTAAATCATTTCTTTTCAAACTACGCCTTTCCTTTCCTATGTTTTTTGCAATTCTGAAGCTTAAGTTTAGCCGACATGCAGTCTCTTCATGCCTCACCTAGTCTTTTCATGCCTCACCTCCTCATGACTCACCTCTTCTTTCATTTCAAACACACAAGAAGGGAAAAAGGAAAGCCAAGGAGAGGAAGAAAGAGATAACAAGAGAGAGGAGAACAAGAAGAAGCAGCAAGCAAGGAAGCAAGTATCAAGGGACGGTAACTTACCAAGAAGAGGAAGAAGGAGAAAGAAGAAGCGCTACCACCCGCCACACCAAACACCCAAGGTGAGTCTCTCTCTCTCTCTCTCTCTTTCTTTCTATCTTCCTCTCTTTGCTCTGTCTGTGTATTTAGGATTTGTGATTTCATTATGTATTGCATTTTGTAAATCAATAATGACAGTCGTTTGCTAAAATCATCCGACCAAGCGCGTTTGATAGTGCATCTACATCTCAGTGTAGACGCAGATATAGACGCGGAAAATGTTTCTTTGGGGGCACATCTTTGAGCGTGTGTGCTCTGCAATGTACACGCGAGGATACACGGGCTGACAGACGCTCACAAAGACGCAAGTATAGACGTGCACAGAGACGCAGGTATAGACGCTGTATGTAATATGTTTTATCTACATAGGGTAATATGATTTTTTTTGTGTAGATGTGGAATCCTAGATCCTCCAGCACCCCATTCAACAAGGAGCAATTCATGGGGGAGATGACCAATTATCTTGGTCGCCCTCCCACTGCAGATGAGGTTTTCAGTGTGATGTATGGGACACCTATCACATCTTTGCCTACACAGGGATCAGCTGAGGTAGATGGATCGGCCAAAGCACGTACATCTGTAGAGACACGTGTATCGAGTGAGGTAGAGGGTAGTGCACGTTGAGGGAGGAGGGAGAGTGGTGCGGGAGGAGGAGGAGGTCGAGGGCTTTGTGGGGGTTGCCTAGGTGGTGGCTCTCAATCACCCTTACCGGAAAATGAGAGAGGTGAGCCTCCACAAATGTACTACTCTATCATTGATGATGGTGGTATCTTGCATGACTTCGAGGGGAGAGAAGTGATAGCCTACTTGAGGAGTGTCGTGCATGCCACATACAAAGATTGCATGATTCCCTTCAAGCACCAAAAAAATGGTTTGTTGCAAGAGGTGCTGCGGGTAGTACATAAAAGGTACCCTAATCCCGAGAATTCACGATTCTCAGATGATTGGGGATGGTCAAAGGTGAGAGACGCGCTTCATAACAAGAGGTCTCACCTTATGACGCGCGCCAAGGAGTCATTGCGGAGACAAGAGCAGGGGCGCCCTGGATATGGCCAAACACCCAATTGCCACCGCAAGGAGTGGAAAGAGGTCAAGAAGAGAGCAACGGAAAAAATGACAAGTCGCCAGTATGCAGAGGCGCGACGTATCCAGATGGCAACCATGGGATCATCGCATTATGGATCGGGTGGCAGGGAGTCATGGGAGGCTGAGTTTGTAAGCATTATTTGATTTTTTTAAAAAAATTAAATTTTGTAATTTGTTTCACTTCATTATGTAGTGTGTTTTAATACGTTGTATGTTCAAATTGTTTTGTAGTTCCATATCATTGGTAGGATGCCTACTCCTAGAGAGGTAGGCTACCATCGAGGTCATAACCGGGGTCCACTTGGTAGCATTTCTACGAGAAAGGACTCATCACGGAGGAGCAATATAATCGCGCCATGAGGATTCCACCACCAGAAGAGGTATGTTTTATTTTTTACATGAAAAGTATAGATCAATATGATTTATTGTTTGTAATGGTATTTATATACTTTAATCCTTTGTATAGGCGAACCCTGATGCAGTTGAGGATAACGAAGGGGGGACTAGTAGTAGCGGTGGTGGCAGCGGCAGCGGCACAGGCAGCGGTGGTGGTAGCGATGATGATGCCTCTTCTGGGGAGATATAGAGGAGCCCCATGCATGCATGCCTCCCCTTGGCTTGTAATTTTTATTTTTGATATGTATTACTTTCAACTAGTGCTTGCGATCATGACGTCACAAGCACTAGAACTCATAATGTAAAAATGTTTCATCTATATATATGAAATTTTGTGTGCTACATACATTGTTTTGTTTTCAGTATCCAATCTTCGAAATAATCTTTCTCTGTTTTCCCTAAGTATACAATTTGATGTTGATGGGGGGGAAAAAAACCAGAGAGCATGTGGCTTGCAAAGCCACATGCTCTCTGTTTTTTTTTTTCATACCTTTGTTTTGCGCGTCTATCAACGCGTCTAGATTGCAGGATAAATGCGCGTCTATTCTCATAAAAAACTTTCAGAGTAAACGCGGTGTTAGATGCATAGATACATGCCTGTATAGACGCACAATATGAATATATCCATTTTTTTAAAAATATGATTATATATTTACGTAGAGCGTTTATACCTGCGTCTCTAGGCGCATCTAAATGTGCGTCTACTTCTGCCTATAAGCGAGCTTTTAGACGCGATTTTGTAGATGCGAAAATAGACGCGTTAATAAACGCACTTGACTTTTTTTTTCACAATTCAAATATTGCGTCTACAAGCACGTCTATGGAGCCTTTTTGTTGTAGTGATTGAGGATCTCTTAGTCTAATAATAAATCAATCTCAACAAAAAGCATCTTAGTAATGTGGTTTTTTTGTCCTAGGTCCATGTATAAAAATTAATGCCATCTATGAAATTTATCAACTTTTATTGTAATGATTGGAAGATATCAAATGCAACAATGTAATACAAGGTTACCATGTCAAAGACAATATCAAATAGTAAAAATGTTTATGCCTGTGTGGGGGTGTGTGTGTGTGTACCATAGTTATAAAATTTGTTCCAATCAATTATACTCATAGTCATAGCCTTTGAAGAAAATATCCTGTGCTCAATTTAAGGGATTCTTCTTATATGGCAATACTTTTGGGTTCATTTTGATGAAGTACCATAATGACCATTAGCTAGGGGATCATTTTCGTTTAGTCCTTCCATTGACTAGTTGGCATGATTACTAATTTGTTATGCCTATAAAGTTAATACAAAAACAAGGAATTGTGCATATCACAATTAGATCCCCTACTTGGACATTATGAAGGATATGACAAATTTTAAGCCATCTTAAAGAGCCACCAATGTACGTGGCCCATGGTAAAGCACATTGCATACCATTATCAATAAGTCTATTATCGTGCAACTTAAATCTCCTAATTAGACTTTATAAAGTGTATGACCAATTTTTAGCCCTCTTAAGGAGTTGATGTAATGGTACCCATAAAAAAAGCAAAGTGCATACCATTACCATAATCATGGATATGTTATCGTTCCAATATATACACACACAGGTGGACTACATCTTGAGTAGACAAAAGCTATCCATTTGAGTAGACATACATCTCCATAAAGCTATCCATTTGAGTATACATCTCTTTCTCTTTCTCTCCCTCTCTCTCCCTCTCCCTATCTTTCTCTCTGATTTCCTCTCCCTCTCAAAATATATCCTAACACTCTCCAAAAGCAAAAGGGAGAGGGAGAGAGAGAATGCACTCTCCCTCCCTCTCTCTCTCCCTCTCCCTCTCTTTCTCTCCCTCTCTCATTTTCTCCCTCTCCCTCTCCCTCTCCCTCTCTTTCTCTTTCTCTTTATCTTTCTCTCCCTCTCTCTCTCTCTTTCTCTCCCTCCCTCTCCCTCTCCCTCTCTTTCTCTCTCATTTCCTTTCCCTCTCACAATATATCCTAACACTCTCCAAAAGCAAAAGGGAGAGGGAGAGAGAGAATGCACTCTCCCTCCCTCTCCCTCTCCCTCTCCCTCTCCCTCTCTTTCTCTTTCTCTCCCTCTCTCATTTCCTCCCCCTCCTTCTCCCTCTCCCTCTCCCTCTCCCTCTCCCTCTCTTTCTCTTTCTCTCCCTCTCTCATTTCCTCCCCCTCCCTCTCCCTCTCCCTCTCCCTCTCTTTCTCTTTCTCTTTCTCTTTCTCTTTCTCTCCCTCCCTCTCCCTCTCCCTCTCTTTCTCTCTCATTTCCTCTCCTAAACAAGCAAAAGAAGGAGAGAGGGAGACTCACCGATGAGATATGGCAACTATGGGGCGGCTCCTCTTCACGATGCAGGCTCCTCCTCTCCTTCGTGAACAACAGTGGCGGCGGCAGCAATGGCAAGTCTTCTTCCTCTCCTTCTCTCATGACGGTCGCTCTCTCTCTCTCTCTCTCGCTCTCTCTCAAAACACAAAACGTAAAAATGTGAAATAAAGCCACGCTTGGTTTCGGCCTGTTTTTTTCCCCTGTGGAGTGTCGCTATTTGTGTAGCGACACATATAGTGACGTCAATAGCGACGCTACTACCCGCCGTCGCTATAAGCTTAAATCCTTGTAGTGAGTCGAGATCCTACGCATGCAAATTGTAATAATCAACTAGCATTTTGAAATTATAACTACTATTACTCCACGTTTTTAATCAACTTAGACTAATGCGGAAAGCATAAAATAAGAGTCATGATCAGTCAATAGGATAGAAAAAAGAGTCAAGATGCCCAATGGACAAGGGGAAACTTAGTCCAAAATCTCATGGATAAATAGAATGAGAAATAATGGAAAAAGCTATCGATGTGTATGCAAACTCTACTTTCTTGATTTCTTGTACCATGTTGCCTTAAGAGTAAGAGTGAAGGAGAGGGAGTTGAGAGCTTTAGAGAGAGTGAGGGACATGGAGTATAAAGCTTTTTGCATGCTATCTTATCTTCTCCATCCCATCGTGGTGAGTACCTTTGTGAGCTAGAGCATGTGAGTTGAGAGTCTGAGAGGGTAAGGGACGTGGAACAATAAATCACGTTTTTCTCTACATGTCCTCTAGCTCATTTGGGGTATCTCCTCTTGGTCATGGTGACAAGAAAGTGAGATTGAAAGTGAAGGAGCTTGTGCTTGGATTGTGAATGAGGCGAGTCAATATGTGGACTACAACAAAGAAGTTTAGCCAATATATGGACTACAATGAAGAGCTAAGCATAGATAAGCACAAGGTGAGAGCAAGTCATAGGTTTTTCATATGTTGAGTATCCTTAAATAATAAGAGCATGTCCAATGTCCCAATGTCAATCTCGTAGAGCATAATATATACTATTGATGCTCTCATTGATGAATAAATGCACTCCAGTGTCCTAATATATTATGTTCCAACTAAAATAGGTTAGCCAAAACTTATACCAACTAATGAAACCATTTATCCTTATGGGGAAAAGTACAATCTAGTCCTAGGAAAATCTAAAACTCTCAAAGTTAGCAAGATTGAAAGGTTGTTCATTTTTGTCCATGTCCTTCTAAACCACAAAGATGTTGGAAATGAAATCCTACTTAGAAGAACCTTAAGGAAGGAAACAAAGTGTAATCTTGAAGAAAAATTTACCAATAAGGGTATTTATAAATAGACCTGGAGTGCACATGATATAGAGGATATACATGTAGTGAACCCCCCAAGGGTGTAAGGTTGACTATGTACCACAAAGAATACATTTGATACTTTGAAACACAAGCATAATCACAACAAGTCAATCTCATCAATCCCCAGGGAAAGGAAAAGAGTTATTCCTTGAATCCAAAGAGATATCTAGTGAGAAAAGCACAAAGACGTTGAAAGAATTTCTTAGGCACATAATGAAGAGAGGAAATTTCTTATTAGCACATTCAACTCCTAACAAGAAGATCAAACTAAAAGATCCAAGAATCTTGACATGGCCTCTAAAACTACCAAGTTGCAATGCATTACTATATGAATGAGGATCCCCAAAGTATAAGAAATTCCAACACTGGACAAGTCATGCTCATCTTGACTCACACCTTTGGTAAAAATTAAGCCCGAATCAATTGTTAGAACCCTTTCAAAAATGACATCAGAGTAAGCTTGCAATGGGAATAGGGATGTCACTGAGTGACTTACAGAACTCAATGCTAGGCTAAGGTTATTTGCATATGTGTATGTCCACATTAACATGCGGACATTACTAAAGGAACATGTGAAATACCTTGTATGGTTACTAATATGAGGAAATACAGAATACATTAGTGAATATTATATTGAGCTATTAGATAACCTCATTAGGCACATCTTGGATGACGAAACTGAAGAATGTCGCTTAATCTCCACATTCTATGATGTGCTTTTCCAATAAAGAATACTAGAGATATAAGAAGTGAATCAAAGGTAAAGGGATGAAGCCAATTGGAGAAAGGTTGGTACAACAATCAAGCTTCAATGGATAAATTTAGAAGTCACATAATGACTACTTTAGAGGGGAGGCACAAGCCATGTGGCAGTCTCAAAGGGATTTAACATGTGTAGCTGCCACCCAACTCCCTTTGCATACAGCTTGCAATTATGCAAGATATGGAGTTAGCTCAACTAATCCTAGAATATCACCTACTAGATCAAATACAAGGACAATAGGCATGATAATCAAGAATTTCTAACTGCTCCAAACCTTACTAGCCAAATGATTCATAAAGGGACCTCGTTTGTAGAACTTCAAACCATGAACTTCATAATACTCAACATAGCTAGGTTCTCCTTCAACTTTCATGTATCTCAACAATATGACAATACTTTTAATCTTTTACTCATCAAATTTTCCCTTTCTTCATTGGATTGTCGGCAAAAAGAAGGAGCCATTAAGCTATCTTCTAAGTATCTAATAACCTGTGTACACACATGCATTCACACAGTAATTGCACCATAACTTATACACACTATCATGTGGTTCTACGTCAAGTACTTGAAACTTATGAGAAGTCCAATAGTGATATGATCTTAGCTGTGTGCCTATAGGGTTCCTCTTTGGGTGTTCATGACCTATTTTGGGGTGTTCCTGTTCTACTATGTAGTAGATTAAAACATAGTTTTTCAGACTAAAAGAAGGGTCTTTGAAAGCTTCAAAATAGAAAATTATTGGTCAATGTGGATTGCTTTGATACAGACTACTCTAATGCAAGTTTGGGTTTATGTTTTATCCTTATACTTAATTGTCTGGTGCTTGATCTCATGCCCTAACATTCCTTATCTATGTTGCAAACTAAATCATCCTACCTCCAATGAAGAGTGTTATGGGACTGGCGCTCGATGGGAGTGGAGTAATTTTAATCGCAAAATAGAAAAGCATTAGTAAGAACTAAGAACCTTCCATTGATTAATTCCACCCATAAATCAATGACACAATATATATATATATATATATATATGAAATTTTTCATTTAATAAAAAATAGATGAATATGATCTTGAGCCTAAAATGACCATTACTACTAGTAAAAATCCAATATGACCAACAAATATCGTGGGTCCTTGTATTGTGGATAGAAAATTATCATGGATCATAGATTATATACTTTTCCTTAACTTTATCCTATGTACCAAGTAGATTTGTTATGGTGAAGTTAGATAGCACCATTTTTGGCAATATGTTGATATAGCCATCATAGGGAGAGGCATAAGTATAATGGATAAACTTGTGTGTAAAAAGTAACACTCCACCATATAGAAAGATCAAATCCTAATTGTACCTTTGTCTTATCTCTAGACCTAATGCTTGAGTTTTCTCTTAAAAGAACATTCTTCAGGAGTCGCAAGGTGTTATCTTTGAAAGTAGCTTTCTAGTAGTAACAATGATCTTTTATGTAAAGGTAAAATACCATTTATTGCCTACGTTTTTACTAAATTTATTGCCTACATTTTTCCTAATTTTGGTGTATTCATTCTTAAGAGTTTAATAGATCATTCTACCTCATGCCAAGTTGAAACTCTTGAGTTGTATTCTTATTAATCATTGTTTCATTATATCTAGCTAGTTGAGATCAATTATCCAATTTTAGTAATGTATCTATTATACAATATTTGATTAAGTTGTGCATGACTTATAATATTGACCAACTGTTCATGAAAATTTAGCTTCCTTAGCATTCCAAAAGATAAATTGTATGTCCTCAAGAGTCTCATGTTGCTAAGTTAGTCTAGTTTCTACCACTTCACTAACACTAGTCTTGTAGCAAAAAAGCCACTTATGTGGCAATTTGGACCCTTTAGAAAAAGCTCCATTTTTCATCAACATGAAAGAATAAGAAGAAATTACTTTGGGAAAATGCAAGTAACATAAGTTAGTAGTAGAAAAAAAATTAGAAAGAGTAAAAAAAGCTAGGAAGTGTATATTTGTATATCCATCTTTAAGACCATTTTTGTAGAAAATCCGAAACTTTTAGTGTTTTTTATCAAAACCATCTCAAAATGTTTTAAATCAAGCTAGAACTTTCATGCAAAATACTTTGATATGCATAATATTATTCCGATTAAGAGATTTGTAACTAGATAAAGATTATCCATGTTTTTAAGAGCTCTAAATAGCATTGTTGAGTGTTGTTTGGATCAATTTTCATGCACTTTTGAAAATCTAATTTTTGTAGAAAATGAATTTGCACTTGAAACTTGTTCCAAATATTTTACTCTACGATCTTATAATGTTAGGAAAGTTCCATCTAATTTTGGTATCATATGCATAACTTATTTCAAATATACTAAAATAGAACCTAACCCACGAAAGTGGCTTGCAGCAAGTTTTGTGGCAAATGACATGACTAGTGCTACTTGAGTCTCTCTCACTATTCTAAAAGGCATTTAAATATCACGTCCTTAAATATGATAATGTCAAGGTATTTAGATCCTCAAATATCTCATGCTATTAAGTCTCTAACACTTGCACTAACCTAGTCTACTCTCATATTGGTATATATATCCTTGTGATTAAGTCAACTTGTTAGGAGAATATTTTTAACAAATTTTTAAAATAAACATTTTGTATAATTTATGAAACAATTTTTCTAAGCATATAGAGTTTTACTTATAAAACTCCTAGGTATGACATGATTTTTTAATCTGATAAGATGTGTATTTTGGTAACTATGGGTGTAAGGGGGATATTTGGTTTGTTGAAATGTGACTTTGTGTGTGCGTGTGGCTTTGAAGTCAATAAATAAGCATGTAGTCTCCATATCAAATGAATGGTCAAGAGAGAGAGTGGTTCTTTAAGACATCTAAGTCAAAGAAGAAGCACAGAGCCTACTAATAAAATGAGTGTTTGATAGAGTGCTACTTTAAACATTAATATGTTTAATTGACAAAATTTTCAAGTTTGAAAGTTATCATCAAACTTCCCTCATCGATCCACTAATTTGAGCTTGTGGGGAAGGTTTCAATGTCTTGCTACAACTCCCTCACAAACCATGCCCCTGCTCCATTACGTGGATTGTAGCTACCAAAGTCCCAACCCAAGTACTAAGAAGCCATAAGATGAATAAGGTTGCAACAAAGTGCACTCACATGTTTGCTACTAGTAGTGACATCATTATTGACAAGGTAAACCAGATAGTTCACTATATGTATACCCTCTAGATCACACGTGTTCAAGGCCTATTTATAGATATTCTTATTTGTGATTTTTTTTCTTAATTAAACATAACTCTTTTCTATTCAATCTGTAAGTAACTCCTTTATATGGGACCCTTTTGTATGTAAAAAATTGTATTTAAAAAATCCCTTATATTGAACCCATGTGTATATATATATATGACTAACGTCCCCGGGCAAGGTATCAACATAGATCTCCACCCAAATTAAAATAGCTTCACTCCATGCCTCTCACATCATCATCATGACAAATCCACCTATCTAGCTCATCTCTTCAGATGACACTACCTACCATGTAACGATATCAACAAGCCTTGGTACAAGATATCTACTGATCTACTCAAGGATTAATAATAATGCACTTTCATCCCAAAGGAAAAAATATACTAAGCTTCCCTATCGTGTTTATAGAAAATGGTTTCCTTAAGCTTCTCATATGTACAATACCAAGTTTTCTTATAATACAAATCATGTGAGTAGGCTATCAGATGTCTCAATTTAAAAACAAGCCTCAAGTGAACCATTGACATTCATGCAATTAAACATCCAATCATGCATTATATAGATGAAGATATGCAAGAGAGGAAACTAATTAGGTTGAAAAGTATATAGGGAGTTACTAGTAATGCAATCTCACACATCATTAAGAACAAGAAAATTAATCTAGTAAAAACGTAACTTCCAAATCAAATCAAGAGTTGATGCATCAACTTACATTCCATTGTCACATGTAAAATTGACCTCCCCCCACCCAATAAAAGAAAAGTCATTAGTCATTCATAGTAGAAGCTCACATGTAACAACTAATTCTATCCTATTCTTACATCAATGATGTGTTTGTTTTTTAACCTTATATGCATGAGATAAGAGATTCTATGGGAAATTATACAAATGCGACATTTGAAAAGGTTGATTTAATGATGCCCTCATCTAGTGCACCTAGAAATAGAGCAAGTTTTTCTCTATAAAGTCTTCATCAAATATCTAGCTTATTTCACAATCAAAAGTGTAGAATGATGTGTCTTCTTTACACATGCATGCAACCCCGTTCTTATGGCTTACTATCAACATCCAACTCAAGAAGATTTTGAATTTTAGAATCTTACAAGCCTAGATCTAGAAATAGAGCCTCAAGAGGGAACTGAGTATTATAAAAGCCACTACTGGCAAGTCTCAATCCAAAAAGCAAGCCTCAATCTAAATTGAAAGCCTCAAGTATAAGCACAAAGATCTCATTGTTTATCCTTCAAGTTGGTAATCTATCTTCAAAACTTTTCCTTGATTCTATTTCGTGTCATTGTAGTTTTCTTTTAATGCCTCCTCATAAATGAAAATGGAAAATAAGATTGCAACAATAATCGCAAGTTTCCAAGGCACCATCACCTTCTACCTTTTGAATCACATGGAATACTTAGTGTGTGATTTTACAATAGCACATGTGAACCCAAAGAAGTCCATAGTCTAGCTTACCATATTTAGTTATATTTTTGTCCTAATAAGACCATCAAACCTGGTGAACCTCCAAGTAGAGAGTTAATAATAATTGCAATCTCTTGAGCAGGAGTAGCAATGTTAAAATCCAAGATCACTACTTTACGAAGAGAGTTGATAACTGAAGTTCCATGATATCTAATTAACAAGAGGTGGCCGCGGTTTGAGTTAAGTTATTGCGGCGACGTTTTTTCTCTGTGCGTGCGTGGGCATGGCCAGGGCTGCACGCAGATAAGCACACAAGGATTAGTACTAACTGGCAACAAAGTAGTTGTTAATTTTTTGGGGGGGGCGGGGGGGAGAGCGCGAGCGAGCGAGAGAGAGAGAGAGAGAGAGAGAGAGAGAGAGAGAGAGAGGGAACCTGTATCGGCTAGTTCCATCCCCCACCGTGGCCTCCTCCTTCTGCCTCCGTGCTGACGTCCTGCTGCCGGTGGCCAGCTCCACCCCCGCCGTCCAAGCCCCCTGCGCCACCCACCTGGCCTCCGATGTGGTGGTGGCCAAAGTCGACGCCGCCGCCGAAGCCCCCGCCTCATGCTTTTCCGCCTCATCTGTATTAACTAACTCACGACCACCTGCCATAGCTCGGCTCTGTCTCTTGCGGCTTCCCGTCCCCCACCTCATGCTTTTCCGCCTCATCTGTATTAACTGACTCACGACCACCTGCCATAGCTACCCAGCTGCCGCCAGCTTCTGTCGCCACAACCAATACCACGAGCATGTAATAATACAATTGCGCCCGACTGGTCGCCATCCTTCCTATCCTATCCTAGCTTAATATTAGAAATAGCTGCGCGGATAATTGAGAGAGAGATGCAAACTATCTATAATCTGCCATCTCGACAGGACAAAAAGAACGGTTATATAGCAGCTGAAGCAGCTCCTCCTCCTGTTGACCCAATTATGTCGCACGCAATTCTCAGCTAGTGGTGAGTGGCGCACTATTGCCACGACCTGCACGCACGCGCTTCTGCACACGGTCGCAGCTAGTTTTGACGGGGTCGCAGGTTGATTAGAAAGCAGCGTCTAATCACGTTTTTTGACTTATCCCAGCTCCCTCCACAAAGTATGTGAGAATCTAATCAGTTGCTTTAATTCGACAGTGTGCAAATCGTAAGGCCACTAATTTGTGTGGCGCTATGAGAGAATCTAATCACTTGCTTTAATTCGACAATGTGCAAATCGTGAACCCACTAGTTTGTGCGGCCCTGACTCGAAAAACGAGAAACTAGAGCAGTGGGCTACCCCATGATGTTAGCCAGAAGCAACGCAAACCGTTCGATGGGGGTGACGTGGGGAAGATCGGGCAACTCAACTTGGTTTAGGTGCACTTAACCTTGGTTAAGATCGTTCCGTCACCTTCTAAAACATCGTTGAAACTCTGGTTAGATGGGTACAGTTTACATTATTAGGATTTTTCGCCCTACGTTAGAGCTGGCTAGAGTTTCATTAAAGTCTTCTCAAAATTATATGAGAAATAAAAATATACTTTTGAAATTACATACTTTTAGTTCCAATCTGAGAAGACGCATAAAATTTGATTTATTATTTAAGTTCTCTCTATATGAAACAAGGACCACCTACATGTGGCTAGACAAAATATATTTCTGAAGCCTATGGAGCTACATACATAAGAGCATGACAAGTTCAACACTAGATTAACTAGATCATGTACCTTCGTCTTCAAGAAACCACCTCGTCTCATTTGCAGTAGATGTTTCCATTTCCTTCCTTCCTATATATACCTTGCCAACAACATGGCTACTATACTTTAGCATCACTAGGGTTGTCTTGTCTTTTTCCTTGACATTCAAATTCCAATGTTACTCTCTCTACTTAACCATGCATATGTGAATAATATTATGCTCGATGCCTAGTTTCCAAAATCTATTTAAAGTTATTCTATAAGATAGAATATCCACAATCATAAGCGTGAATGTGATAGCCAAGCATCCACCACTTGCTAGGGTTTGGGAAATATTACTTAGTAAATTACCATTATAGCTTTGGAGTCCCACCCATCAAGGAGATGACATGGCCTAGATTTAAGAAAATGGACTACCAAAGATATGGCATGGTCTAGATTTTAGTGTGATGGACTGCCAAAGAGATCCCTTGAAAAGGCACAAGTTTGAAGGTTTTTGTAAAGCTAGGCCTTACCAATCAATACTAGGAGAATGCTTGTATAGATTAGGCCAAGATGGGATCTTGAAACATGTGTGTACAAATGCAAGTAGCTTGATGATGTTTTACAAGAAACACAATGTTGGATAGTGGTGTTATAGATTTTTGTTTATCACAATATTTACCAAAACTCACTTTGGAAATAAGTTGTTTTTATTTATTATGGATTTTGTTTATTTGCTACCAGCATGATCTATAACTTATCGCACAAGGTGCATGTGCATGATACATCTTACATTATGCATGGTAGATAGATGGATACTAATGTGCTTTGTAATGTAGCAAGCAGATTAGTATATAAATGATCTTTATCTAAAATAGTAATCATAATATGTAATAATATATATTCACATGATATTGCGTATTGTTAAAATTACTTGTTTATTCATCAATTATAAGTTTAAGCTTCATTAGTAGTAATTTTAGATGAATCATTTGTCCTTACTATTAAATATTTGATTCAATATCTTTAATATAGATTATATTATAATAATATATTTAAGATATGATTTTATTAAAATAAGATTTATTTATGAAATGCTTTGCTTTTTTCTTTATATGGTTCAAGCATTCCTAGCTTTCTTTGCAAAAGCAAAAAGATCTCACGCAAAATAGGAGAACATGATAAAAGTTTTGTTTTGTTTTCTCTTCCTTCCAAAGAAAATATTCAGAGCCTTTGGAGTCGTTTTGGGGGTTTTGGCATGTTCTAAATGCGATGTTGATTTGGCACATAGAATTTTCAACATCAACTGCAATAAGCTACAATAAATTTCTTCATACATAAAACATTGTAGTTTGATTGATATTTCTATTTTTTTGTAATTGAATATATGATATGGATGTAAATAGTTATGCTATCAATATTTCATACTTGAGGATGGAAAACCATGGCTTTTGTTACAGGGGAGGTTGGGCCCTATCATGTGTTTTTCTCTTGGTCTTTGTGAATTTATTAACTTATTTAAATTCTATGTTTAATTCAATTTTTTTTTCTAGGACTTAAGATGCTAGATTTAGCACATGGTCCATTCAGCAGCAAGTGGGAGGTCACTTTGACATAGAGGCATTTGCATGTAAGATGCTTCAACCATACATTGGGTGGCCAACCTTATTTACAGATGTAAATTCCTTTGTTAAGTGACAAGTGATATAGAAGTTCCTGTCAAAGAAGGACTTGATGCAAAAACCCATAATAGCCCACCAACTCTTTAAGAAGAGGGTATAGGCTTGATTTCCCTATCAATTTAGGCACTCCATAGGGACTCGATAAATACAAGCACAATACATCATTCTTACCATCAACTATCTTACAAAATAGGTTAATTCAACTAAAGGCACAAGAAAGAAAGATGCCTATACTATGGCAAAGTCCTTATGGGAGCAAGTTATCTTATGATTTAGGTATGCCATAAAGTTGATGAGTAACAAAGAAAAATATTTCTTGAATGAAGCTATGAACTAGGAAATTAAGCTCATGGAAGTACTTTGGGCTTATTGAACTGCTTATAGAATAGTCATTGGACATACCTTACTCAGGATAACTTATGAGCGCAACACAACTTATTCCACAGAACTCCTTGTCTTGATTTTAACATTACAATCGAGGAATGATGGAATGAGAATAACTAGATTGAATAAGTGGTATAGCCAGAGAAATTGGATAAGAACACACTACTAGCCACACATACAATAACAATTGAGAAAGCTAAAATAGTTCTATCCTAATATGAGAAGCACATCTAGTAGCGAAATTTCAATGCTCAAGACCTTGTCCTCCCATATTTTATCAAAGAATGTAGATAAAAGATAAAGTTTTGTGGCCTAGGGCCCTTTAATATACATTGTATCAACACTTTAAGAAACATAGAGCTAGAGGCATTGGAGAAACACAGCATTGCATACCTCAACACATTAGAAGAATCAAGATATACCACCCTCAAAGCAACGCATTGCATGAGGCACCAATAGCTATAATGAACAAAGAAATCAAAATTACATTTGCCTAAATCCTAATGATTAAGCTTGAAGATGACCCAATTGTACCACTAGCGGCTATCTTAGGGTTAGATTTCTTAGCAAGGAGTATACCATGGATGCACTAATAAATAAGGGGCCCAATCACCTCCCAATCTTAATACCCTTATCTACAAATCCAAGACTTGATTGGAATAACCAGAGCTAGTGACAATTAATGCTAATGTTGGCCCATATAGAGGCAAGCCATACCCATTACAAGAACATAACTAATACTAATGTCAATTAAATTGGAGAATTTGCCCATATGTTGTATATAGTACCTAATAGTGAGGATGTGAGAAAAGAGTTTTTACTTGGTAGATAAAAGTTGTAAATGAACTAAAATTTTGATTATTTTATGAAAAGATATCTAATAACAATACATTAGGGAATTTAGGAATTTCCATGCATTGTGGGAATCCCCAATACCTTTATTATTGGAGGCCATTCAAATGTGATTAATGAAGACTATATTGTTTATTTAAGAGGTTGTCCATTAAATGCCTAAGGTCCTTAACTCATGTCAAAGGTCACTTTTCTTCCATTAGTCTTTCTTTTTTAATGATTAAGCATTCTACTATCTCATTCTCCCACGAAAGCCAATTTTTTTCTTTACAATTATTTGAATCATTATTCTCCTCTTTTCCTGTGTTTCTTACTTCTCATAGTAGATTATAATGCACCATAATTTTTCTTACCAAAATCACATCCTTTCTTATCACCAATCCACTTTGGTCTCCTTCATCTCCTTCCACAAACCCTTGAGAAGGCGATCAAATCAAAAGATTCTCTACCTAGAGGACCAACACTAATTTTTTGTCAACTTAGCTACATAAATGTGAGCCTCCATGGACTTAAAACAAATCAGCTCATTAGTTTCAAGACTCGACTGGGTCGCAATATGGAAGCCATTTATATTTACTTTGCCCCTCAAGTCATCCATTCTGTTTTGATAGTATAAAGGCTTTTACTTTTATCTCATCAATTTTATTCCTAAGGGAATGGTTAAGAGAGGCTCGTGGTATTGACATGAATTGATAGGGATAGATATACTAGGAATGAACTTCAAACTAATAGAATAGGAAGTGAAAAGATTCACCTTGATCTTGGCATTTGAAAATATAATATCGATGTTATACTCTATTGTATTTTTTAGCAAACACAAGTAAATAAGAAAAAGGTAACATATTATGATTAGAATAAAGGAAGCACTTTGATTTTTGGTAGACAAAAATATTGATTCGAATAATCTTGCTCTCTTGATAGACCTCCATTTTTGAATGTTCACAATTCATTGTTCAATTTTTAGTCTATAAGTATTTTAAAAAAAGATTGATATAGCAATAGGAAAAAGTATTAGTGACCTTGTGTATCATATCCACTTCAAGAGTAAGAAGAAGATCTCATGTGTGCATGATGCTTTAGAGAATATTAAAGATATAGTTTTTCACTTGATATTAGCTCTTGGGAGTGATTTTTTCATCATATCCTCAACGAAGATTCTTCGTAGCACTATCCGATTTCAATTCATGAATGATGTTTGATGTCATGGAATGATGTTTTCCTTGTTATCCTATTGTAGCAATCTCACAAGATCTTTCCCCTTGATATGTAGGAAGAAATAGAAAGGACTTGACTGGACTACTTCTTTCTCTCAAAACTATAATTATAATGTAGATTGAAAATTTATAGATTATAGACATGTGGATATTATTTTTGTGGTATGGGTTTATTACTTTGGTTATTAACAGTTATCTTTTAGGGTTGAAGGTATCACTATACTAGTAATCACTTATCCTTGTATATCACACCGTATGACAATTTCTTATCACATAGTATAAGCAACTCTTATTATTTTATGACAATTTTTAAAAATTGTGTGATATTCATTAAATAGTTTCAATATTACTAGTACACAACAAGATCTAGGAGTTGAGAAGAAAAGTATACATGATGAGAAGGTTATAGAACTTGAAACAAAGGAACAAATCTACAAAAAGAAGATTGAGGAGCTTAAAGAATGTGAAACAAAGGAAGAGATCTACAAAAAGAAGATTGAATCATTTACTTTTTTGTGAATGTGTCCAACCCTTCTACTAGTCTTATATTTTGATAGCTTTTTAATGGCGTGTAGAAATAATATCAAATATTTTTCAACTAATATGATAGCTTAACAAAATATCACATATTTCATCTTTATGATTATGTTGGTATTTTTCCTTGAGTAATCACTTGATTTTATGAAAACTTTAATTGGAATACATGGCCATGCTAAAATATATTGTGTTATTGCACTTTTTATCTTATAAATAGATTTTCATATACTACTTTTGCTAATATTTGAGGAATACATCTCAATGGTAGATTATTATTTTATATCTTGATATATGTATACTAACATCTTGTAACTCATGATATAATAAAATAATTTAGATTTTTAAATCAAAAATATTTTTATGTATAAGATCATATTAAATATATTTAAAAAAATTCCAAATGTTCCTTCATAAGAAATATTGAGTAAGACCAAATTCTCAATGTTTTCTATCTTCTTAGTTCAAAAAATACAATAGTGAGAGATATTAAACTTATATAAGGTAAATAACATTCAACTCTTTTTTCAATGGTCTACACTATTGAGCTTGAACATATATCTAGAAGTTGTATTATCTTGTCAAAAACTTTGTATTTGTCCTAGAGCATTTATTGTATCATTTTTTATATTTATTCCAACAACTCACTTGAAGTGTAAATTATCATTTGGTACTTCTATACATATATACTAATATTTTTATAACTCAAATGATATAATGGAATCCTTTTAAAAATGTAATTTTAATATTTTTATTTGTAAAATCATTTTAAAAATTGAAAATTTATAGAAAAATATTTTTTCACAACAATGTTAATGAGCAAGTACAAAATGTATATTATTTTTATTTTTGATTTAAAACTACAACTCTAAATTGTATACAAATTTCATAAGACAAAGTGCGTTCATCTATTTTTCAATGATCTACACTATTCAACTCAAACTTATATCTTTTTTTAATTTTATTTTGTGAGTCAAGTATGCACAACTAGGTTTTGCAAGTGTTATCACAAGCCAAGTTGTGCAAGCACTATCACAAGAAGTTATATCTAGAACTTGCGTTGTCTTGTTAAGAAGAATTGCAATGTGTCTCTAGTATCTTTTAATGTCCTAAAAACACTACAAGGATATAGGGGCCTAGAGACGAGTAGTTGCGATGCAAATAGCAATGCAAATAGTGATGCTACTCAGAGAAAAAAAAAAGAGAGAAAAACTCAAGCGTGACATTTTGCCGCAAAGAGTGAAAGAGAGCATGCCTTTGGGAGGGAGAGAGAGAGAGAGAGGAAGAGAGAGAAGGAGAGCTTTTCACCACCGCCAGTGGTGCCATTGATGTTCACGAGCGATGAAGAAGAGGAGGAAGTGCACAAATGAAGAAGAGGGGCCGTCACGAAGAGGATATGAAGAATCAATCCTCGAGACTTTTCGGTGAGCACATTGCCCCCTCTTGGTTTGTTTTTGTTCTTTCTTCTTTTCTTTTGTTTGTTTTTGTTGAGAATGAGGTGCATTGAGGGTGAAAGAGAGGAAATGAGAGAGGAAGAAGAAGAAAGGAAAAGGAAGAGAGTACGAGAGAGAGAGAGAGAGAGAGAGAGAGAGAGAGAGAGAGAGAGAGAGAGAATAAACATGAAAGATAACAAGGAATGTAAGAAAGAGAGAGAGGGAGCTAGGAGGGAGAGATGATAATGAGTGAGAAAACATGAGAGGGTGAAGAGAAACGAAGAGAGGGTTTGTCGTGAAGAGGAGATGAACAATCCATCGTCATCTTGGTTTGTTCTTGTTCTTCCTTATTTTTCAAAATTTCTTTTTTTGAGAATGAGGTGCATTGAGGGAGAAAGAGAGGAAATGAGAGAGGGAGAAGAAAAAAGGAAAGAGAGAGAGAGAGAGAGAGAGAGAGAGAGAGAGAGAGAGAGAGAGAATGTTTGTATAGTTTAGAGATATAGATTTATAGATTTATCTTTTAGCTAGTTAGTTTAGTTAGATACTTTAATTTAAATTGTTTAGATTACTCATCAATGATTAAGAGAGAGAGAGAGAGAGAGAGAGAGGTTTATATTGTTTAAATTGTTATCTATTTAAATAATTGATTGGTAAGTTAGTAGGTTTATTTACAGTTAGTAAGTTTAGATTTATAAACTTCTAGCCATGATTTCTAGAGCTGATTTAAAGAGAGAGAGAGAGTGGGAAGGAGAGAAGAAAATGAGTGAGAAAACACAAGAGAGTGATAGATTTATAGATTTATCTATTAGTTAGTTAGTTTAGTTAGATACTTTGCTTTAAATTGTTTAGATTACTGATCAAATATTAAGAGAGAGAGAGAGAGAGGTTTGTATTGTTTAAATTGTTATCTCTCAAAAAGCAATGAGAGAGAGAGGAGAGAGAGGTTTGCAGTGTTGAAGGAGA
This sequence comes from Lygodium microphyllum, assembly GCF_053477565.2. NCBI lineage: Eukaryota > Viridiplantae > Streptophyta > Polypodiopsida > Schizaeales > Lygodiaceae > Lygodium > Lygodium microphyllum. Next base: position 31,335,944 of record NC_141143.1, on the reverse strand, counting down.
TGTAAAAGCAAGGTATGGTTGCTCACTTACCTACAATAACTAAATTGAAGGAACCATGTGAAGCTTGTATAATGGGCAAGCAACAGAGAAAGGCATTTCCACAAGAAAACAAGAATAGAGCACAGGCTCCTCTAGAGTTGGTGCATGTTGACTTGTGTGGTAAGATGCCTACACAAGCCTTGGGGGGATCTTCTTATTTTATGTTGATTGTCAACGACTACAGTAGGAAGATGTGGGTGTACTTCCTTCGTGATAAGGCTCAAGATTTTGGTAAGTTTAAAGAATGGCCAAAACTTGTTGAGAATGAAACATGGAAAAGTGTGAAGAAATGTAGAACAAATGGTGGTGGTGAGTTCAACTCAACGGAGTTTGAAGGCTTTTGCAAGAGCAAAGGAATCAAGCGTCAATTGACGACGCCTCACACACCTCAGCAAAACGGTGTTGTGGAATATAGGAATCTCACCATTTTGGAGATGGCAAGATGCATGCTAAAGGGCAAGGGATTGCCTAACCATTTTTGGGCTGAAGCTGTTAATACTGTAGTCTACATTCTAAATCGAAGCTACACAAAGGCTCTCAAGGGAAAAACACCTCATGAGGCTTACACTAGTAAGAAACCATCTGTCTCACATTTCAGAATTTTTGGATGTGAATGTTATGCACATGTTCCAATTGAGAAGAGAAACAAGTTAAAACCAAAAAGTAGAAAATGTATCTTCTTGGGTTATAGTGATGAGCAGAAGGCTTACAAATTATATGACCAAGAGGCAAAGAAGATCATCGCAAGCCGTAATGTGGTGTTCAAGGAGGAGCTGCATACAATGGAGGAGGAGAAGGCAAGTTCTTCCACTTTATCATCAAGCGAAGTAGTCCACTATGAGCCTATCCCGAGAGCTATCCCTATCCTTAAGGAGGAGGAAGCATCATCTTCAGATGATGAGGAAAAAGTTCACCAACCTGACATTACCCCACCGGAAAAGCCATTTCCGGGCTGGGTGAAGTAGCTCTATGACCACAATAATCCTATGCCTACATCTATTGAGGAGAAGGCAGACGGACCAAGGAGGTCTAAGAGAATAGAGGAGCAAAGGAGGGCTTCTACTCACATATTCAATATGGCCTTGATGGTTGAGATTATGAGAGAAGTAAAGGAGCCAATTGACTTAGAAGAAGCACTTGCAGATCCATCATGGAAGGCTGCTATGCAAGCGGAGTATGACAGCATAATGAAGAATGGCACTTGGGAGCTAGTGGATTGACCAGCAAAGCAGAAGGTTATTGGAACCAAGTGGATCTGGAAGGTAAAGTACAAGGATGATGGTACCCTAGAAAAGTAGAAAGCTAGACTGATTGCCCAAGGATTTTCACAAGTTGAAGGGTTTGATTTTCAAGAGTCATTTGCCCCAACTGCTAGAATGACCACTATTCGCATGGTACTTGCAGTGGCTGCCCACAAGAAGTGGCTAGTGTACCAAATGGATGTTAAGTCAGCGTTCTTAAATGGTGACCTCAAGGAGGAGGTGTACGTGGCTCAGTCACCAGGGTTTGAGGCCCCCCATTCTAAAAACAAAGTGTGTAAGCTGAAGAAGGCATTATATGGGCTGAAACAAGCCCCCAGAGCATGGTACTAGCGGATAGATAAGTTCTTTTTAAGCCTAAACTTCAAAAGATGTGCCTCAGATGCTAACTTGTATGTTTACAGGGATGGTAAAAAGTCTGTAGTGATTGTCCTATATGTGGACAACCTTCTTATTATAGGTGACTATGAAGATATGATCAACCAAACTCGAAAGGCTTTGAGTTCTGAGTTTGAAATGACAGACTTGGGCTTGTTACACTATTGTTTGGGGATTGAAGTCTGGCAAGAGCCAGGAAAGATCTTCATCTCTCAGAAGAAGTATGCATGGGAGATCTTGAAGGCATTTGGCATGACTGAGTGCAAGGAGATAGCTACATCTATGGAGGAGAATGCAAAGTTATCCATCGAGGATACATTAGCACTAGCAGACATTGGGAGGTATAGGAGGTTGGTTAGCAGTCTGATCTACTTGTGTAACACCAGACCAGATATCAGTTTTGTTGTTGGTGTTTTGAGCAGGTTCTCAAACAAACCTCATGAGAGTCATTGGAAGGCTGGGATGCGGGTGATCAAATACTTGAAGAAAACTCTTGACTATGGTATCACATACAGTTTCAGAACTTCTCTTGTGGGGAACTATGACTCAGATTGGGCAGGAGACAGTGATTCCAGGAAGTCAGTTTTTGGTTATTGTTTCTCTTTGGATTTAGGAAAATTCTCTTGGATTAGTAAGAAGTAGCCAACACTGGCATTGTCTTCTACCGAAGCAGAGTACAAGGCAGCTTGTTTTGCTACATGTGAAGCAGTATGGTTGAGAAGGATTCTATGGCATATGGGAGTGCAGGATGAAGAACCAACTGTGTTGAGATGTGGTAATCAGAGTTGCATCGCCATTGCCAAAAATCAAGTGTTTCATGCACGCACCAAACATATAGAGATCCAGTATCACTATGTGCGTGATTTGATGGAGGATGGGATAGTGGAATTGGTCTACTGTCCAACAGAGGAGAATGGAGCAGATATCTTCACCAAAGCACTTATGAAGGATCTGCTTCAAGTTCATCTTCAGAGACTTGGCATTGGGCCGAGGAGATAGTTCACCTATGGGTGGACATTGAGGGGGGGTGTTAGATATGATCAATGCCCCACCCTCATTAGGTGCTACCAATGATCCATGGTGCTCAAAGTTGTAAGGCCCCCATTATGAGGAGAAGCCAAATGTGAGCCCAGACATTGGTTGAGTCCTGACTTGTATATCAGATGAGGTCTATGTGATCGGATGGCAAAAAGGTGACTGTTGTGGGTCTAATCTTTGGGTTAGACGGAGTGGTTAAGCTAATAGCAACTCGAGGCGCATTGCATCAAGTTGCAAGGTAAGGGAGTTAAAAGGGGCCCCTATTGTGGGGTCCGGGGGCTATGGAATATTCCTTGGCCGACTAGTGGAGGCTTATATGGTAGGTCCGTCATGCCAACCTCACGGCCTTCACAGGCTATAAAAGCTAAACCCCTTCAGAGCCATCAATCACTCATCTTTCACCTAGTCAGAGTTTTTGTTCCAGGTAGCCTTAAGCTCTTCACCTATCTTTTGTCTAGATTGCCATCTAAGCTTCACACAGTGGAAGCACACGGGTGGACAGAGCCATCTTTGTATCAGTTGTTTAGAGTTAAAGAATTTACTGATTCTCCTCTTATCTATTGTGTACTCTCTATCTCTTTCTCAAATTCTGTTCGTTGCGCCATGTAATATTTTACAAGGGGCCACATAGACCACTAGGACTTCTACTCCAAAAATCAACTTAGCTCCAAAAAGGGTAAGATGTACCTCTTCTAGGCTTGTCAAAATCCTGTCACAAGCATGAATATGGTTAACTACAAATGTCCTACAACCATCTTTGTCAAGCTCCTCATTCTTTTCATTGACTTCACATCCCTTGATAGGTACATCATCAAGAAATGGAAGAGTAAGTTGTGGAATAAAGTCCCTTAAGACTTTGTGTGTGGCATTCATCATATGGGCTATGGAGTTTGTTGCACCTTGTGGTAGAGTGCACATGCAGACCAATCCAAGAGGTGTCTTCATTGTGGTAATGTCTCAGCTTTCTAATGAAAGATGAAATTGGTCATATCCTGAATATAGGTCGTCCATAGAATAAATTGCTCTACCTACAAAAGCTTAAGAAAACTTATCAAAAATTGGACCCGAACCAACATTTCGGATTGTGACACGATTGACAGGCTGTAGATCTTGAATGAATCGTAAAGATCCATCTTTCTTAGGCACAGTAAACCATTGGTTTGAGTAAGGTGCTGAAGATGGTTCTAAAATCTTCATTCTGATCTTCTCATTTAGAAGTTCCAATAATTTGGGCAGATGCACCTTGGAACGGGAATGGGGTTGAGGTTCCAAGGCACATGTGGGACTGTAAAAATGACAATAGGATCCACAATATTTGGATCCACAAAGCCTATTTCACTTGGTTGAAATGCAAAATCTTTTCCATTTTTCATTAGCATTTGCATAAAAGAGTGTTTTTCAGTTGGCGAAAGGAAAGAATTTTCACCTATTTTGAGCTCTTTTATACTTTCAAATGTGAACTTGTGACCAATGTTGGAAGGATCACGAAGACTTGCCTGATTTGCTACCCTATCAATGACCCCTTCACTTTCAGGAGGCAGTGGGACTGCCACAGGTTTGACTTTCTTATCCACTATCTTGCATTTTTTCTCCACTTGTGCTTCAGCCTTGTTGAGTAAACCATTGCCTTTCTGTTAAAAAATTTCTTGAATTGCTTGATAAAAATCCAATGTACATACTTCTATGGACTGATTTTTTGCCTAATTTTCTGCATGAGCAGCTGCATATATTTCAGCCAATGTGTCAGTAGTAATCAGTTTTTAAAAAAAAGCCCGAAATATCTTCATTTTCAGCCATCATGTCATAAGTTTTCAGCTCTCTTTTCACATGACATAAATATTTTCTTTGAGCCTTAGTCATGGCCGGAAGAGACTTATAACAACCCATATTATTGGTTATACATACATACAATTTTGCTAGAGACACAGTTTCTATAGCATAAGGAGGTTCAATCTTTTTACATGACGCACTACCATAGCCTCCCTTTATAGTAGTGTAGCCTGAAAACCCTTGAATTTTTGGGCATTAGGAGGCACAGGATAATCACGCAATCGATCTCTATTTCGATGATGGTTAACACACACAGTAAGAAATTGGACAGCTCGTTCATTATCCTTGCTTCGGATTCGAGCATAGAAAGAACCATCATCAAGAGCTTTTGTTTCCAAGCGGGCTTCAGAAATGTAAGCTTGCCTAAGAATGATAGGGTAACTACAAGAGTCTTGAATAAAAAAGTGAAAATTATCTTTTATGTCTCCAATAGTTACCTGCACATTAGGACATGCAGCATATAACTCTCTAGAAGAGTTGTTTGAAGCTCTCATTCGCCAACCTGGATCAACATCTATGGGCCATCCACCACTTTCAAAGAGACTTCTTGCCATGACGTTTATCTCCGAACCATGGTCTAAGAGTGCAATTCATGGTGTTTCTTTTTCTCCAATTTTGACGACTGTCTCCGTTGTTGCTCTTGCCCAATGCGTACAGGAGTAGAGACTGCTTGGAATGAACCGAGCCACTTCTTCCTCATGCATGTGCTGTAGAGATGGCCTTCTTTTTGAGAGATGGGCTGCCCAACTAGTTTGAACCAGCCGACCATTACATTTTCAGCTTTCACTTCTTTAATTTTTGCATTCATGTTTTCCTTATCTTCAGCTTCAATTGTTGCAATTAATTCTTTAATTGCTTCAAGTTGAAATCCTTATGAAGTCAACTTCTCTTCATCTTGCACAAAAACTCGAAGAACTTGCAAAAAAGCATGCACGATTTCTTCATCACCAACATATTGTATTTTCCTTTTGATTACATTAATAATTACATCATGGAATTCACGTTTGGCAATTCCAAGAATTTTGCCTAAGGTGAATTCAATTTTTCTTCCTAAAATTTGTTCTTATAGGACTCATTTGAGATTGGTTGCAAATTCTATGTAAGATTGCAATTTGAAGCCTGGCTGCTTACCTTTCTTTTTTTCTTCGGTCTTCTTTGTTTGTGGCGCATCTTCCATCTCTTGATCTGGGGTTATATTTTCAACAAGCTTTGGTTGTTCAGGTGTTCTTCTAGTTACCCGTTTTGGAGGGCCAGAAGAGGAAGGCCCTGGTTCATCTTCTCTTATTTTCTTTTCTTCAATCAAAACTTCTTTATGATTGACTATAGCCAAATGTGTAAAGGTAGAAAAAGAATCTATCGGTTCTTTCCAACTAGTTATTCCTCAAATATAGTGACTAGCATTAGCCAAATCTTCTTTGGCTGCTTTACTACATTCCATTTGATCTAGTGCCTGCATCCATACTTTAGATTGCACATTAGCTTCACATACTTTCAAACTTGATTTAATTGGCTCAATTTGCAGCCCATAGGTACCTGCATCAATTGTTGCATAGGCATTATTTATAGCTAAATCTTCTAATCTTTTCTTCATTCCACCATTGCCAAAATTTGGCTCCAGTAGAAGACCAGTTTCAGTCGGATGAATTTTTCTGTCTTTCCAAAAGACGAGCTTCTGTGCTTCAGCCTCACGGAAGGCACAGCACTCCCTCTTGTCATGTTGTTGGCTGTCACACAAAATAATGCGCCTCTTAAAGCCTTCTCTCATGGGTCTTTGAGTTGATGCTCGTCCTCGCTCTTCAACTTTGACATCTAGCTTCTCTACTTTGGAACTAATTTCTGTAAGATTCAGATGAAGGTCACGAATGCTTTTAATGAGTTCATCCATTACATTATTTTTAGAAGGAACAGAAGAAGAAAGAGTTGGTTGATTAGTCAAAGGAATAGGGGATTTTGAAGGTGGAATAAGCTCCATCAATGGAGTTGTTGAAGTTGAAGTAGAGCCCAATCTTAGTCGCATCTACTTTCTTTGAGCAATCATGTTAACTGCATCAATAACATCTGTCCATGCAGTCTTGACTCCTGATTTGGAGGTAGCATCTTTTAGGCTATCATCAAGCTTCTCTTGTAGAATGGGATCTGCAACCTTAAGGAATAATTCAATCTTTTGACCTTCCATACTTTGTTGGTCTTCAACATCAAGTTGTCCAACTTTACTTTCAAACTCATGGTATAGAGCTGTTGCAGCTAAACCTTTGTTGGGTTTTTCAACTCATTTAGTGAAACTTTTCTTCGTCATGAGGCCAAAGTCTTCTAAGAGAAATTCTTCATGTAGGGCTTTTTTGGATGTAGTCCAATCCGCATCTTGTTGAAAAAGACCATGGATTCTTTCTTGAAGACCATGCTTGGCTAGTCTAGCAAAACAATGGCTCCATGCATATTGTGGTACACCAAAGAAGAGCATTTTTTCAAAATATAAGTGAATAAAAAACAGAGACATTTTGACCATTAAATTATTTTAATTTATGCCCAACTTCCTCTAGGGCCTTGATAGTTGTGGAATCAATCTTCTCTTCGTCTTGCCTTTGTTGTTGTTGTTGTAACATTTGGATTTGTTGTTGCTGAGTTTGCTGCAGTATGTGCACCAATTGTTGTAGAGTATCTCCTGAAAAATCCCCCATATTGGAGTTCTCTTACACTGACCTTCACGTCGGGTTCACTAATGTCGCAGCGCGTAGGTTGAAAGTCACCACAGGGGCTTGGCAAGAGAAGAATGTATGGGGGTTCAAGAGCTTTGACTTCGAAGATGATAGAGATAAGAGAAGGGTTGAAGGTTTCAAGCCATGTTCTTGAAGATAAGAGACATCAGGGTGTAGGTAGATTCAAGGAGAGGAGCAGATGGAAGAGAAGGGGTTCGAAGAGATTGAAGATGTAGAAGAATACTCCCAAAAAGAAATAGAAAATATAGAAGAATACTAACATAGATGAAGGCTGTCAGTTTCTTTCAGTATTATGAGAAAATATAACTCTAATAGAAAAAACGTGTACAAAATAATACCTTCCTCTATGCTGCCCACATCACCAATCTGATGCTTCCAATGGCTCCGAACGGGGGGTTAAATACCAAGACACCTGGCCAAAATCCTACGAGATCACTCCTTCTTCATCTCCCACTTTCGGAGTGCTGTTCACTGCCTAAAAATTCATGTGTTTTGACAACAATTGTATACTCAATTTATAAATGATTATAAAACATTGTTTAGCATATGTGGCTGAAAGGGTGGTAAGGATACATGTCCTGCCACCCCAAAAATTTTCTTATTTGCAACCATCGCTATTAGCATCATAAACAAACCTCTACTATGCATCTCTATATGCAACACAAATATTGCTATTTGTGTTGCTATTCACGTTGCTACATGTGTCACTATGATACAAATAGCAATGATGCAAATAGTAATACACATAGCAACAATTCTGTATAGATCTGTATACTAATGGTTTTAGCGACAATGGGGGCAATTTTTTGGATGAATAATTCTCTTGCTTTAAACATCTCTATATGGTTAGTATCTTATATTGTTCCCACCCAAACTTAGTTGCATATATTCTAAACTTGGGGTTGCCTTTTGATAGGATGTATGGGATTTTACTGGGAAAAATTTTCAGCCAATAGATTTGATTGTAGGTAAGCATGGTCTCATAGAGAAGGAAAAGGATTGGCTTATATTACTATTTATGAAGATCAAGAATCCTTGGAAAACTTTTAACTTGCTAAAGGATGATTGCCTTTTTAAATGTTGGGTGAAAGACCAAGACAAAGCAATTATTGCATTAAAGCAAAGGGAATATTTTCAATTAATAGCCAATGGGAGATGCTTCCTAAAGGGAAAAGACAGGTGGAGGAGAGATGAACATAGGGCAAGTATATTTACATGGAAGCATAGACTGAAGAAGGCCAAGAGTGCTACACATCTTGCAATGAATATGGTACTATGGCAAGTTATTTCTAGGAATTTACCCATTTGTGATAAGATCAAGAAGCTTGGAATATATTTTCCTTTATGTCCTCTATGTAAGAGGAAGGAAGAAAATGTTAAGCTTCTTTTTTTGGAAATGCATGGATTCGACTATTATGTTGGAGGATGAGATAAGATATAAAGAAGATTCAATTGCATGCATGCATTACTTAGAAACAAGCAATCTTGGGTGATTGGGGCAACTTGATTAAGGTCTTCCAAAAAGTATAGGTAGTCTTGAGGGCTTTGGTTTTGCATGTTGCTTCATAATCTAAAGAACTAGCTGATGCATAATCAAATTGTTTTCAGTCGGGAAGTCCTAGAGATAGAGCTACTAGCATTTTCATTGATGCTTCATTTTAGTGAAGAAAGTAGCTAGGAAAGATGAGGCTTTATGTGCCTAGTATGGATTGTTAACAATGCTTGCTTGAGGCTTCTAGCCTAGTATACCAATTTTTGGTGATGTAAATCTAACTTTTTAGTATCGGGTACACATTACAATTAAAGTGTGTTTTTTGTGATATTACATAGATCCAACGTTATAGGATTCTCTCAAATGCACTTTGATATCCAAACTTCAAGTTTTAACATATGCAAAAATCTCTAGTAACACAATCTATAACTATGTAGTTGAGGCTTAGAAAAAAATTTGGAAGTTTTAATGTAATAACATATGTGTCTATCATGATGATGGAGATGACCACTATTAACTATACTTGCCTTATAAGTGAAGCCCATTCATAGCATGTTTGACCATGCAACCTTATCATTCCACCTGGCTAGGGTATGCTTGGACAATGGTAGAGGGAACTTAGCAAGTAAGTAGTAAAGATGCTGGCCCCAAGAAGGTAGATGGGTTTTTCCTTCGTATGCCCTTCTATACATGTGAGTTAAAATATATTGATGCATTTTGCATATTTCTAAGTTGAAATATGGATCTCTCTTTGTCTCTCTCTCTCTCTATTTGCCTGTCGGTCTCTCTCTCTCTCTCTCTCTCTCTCTACTATAAAGTTGGAATCTACAAGGTGCTATTGGCTACAAGTCTCCTAGAGAAAGACTATTAGGAAAACTAGCCCTCCCTCACAACTCTCTCTCTCTCTCTCTCTATCTCTCTCCTTACACTGAAATCTAGATATAGAGGGGTTGTATTGGTTATGGGCTCCTTTTTGTTTGGATCATACCATCCAATGATGTTTAAGCCATCTCTTCTTTAGTATGGGCTCTTCTTTTTATTTCCATTGACCCTAACATTTATAATCTAGACATGACCTTTTATGATGTTGCAAAGTCTAAAAAGGAGGCTATAGATTGCATAGCTTATATAGATACAAAGTTTTATTATGAACCCATTTTTGCATTGTGACTTCAAGTTTTCAAACCCATAAAAGAGTGTGTATTGCACCATAGTAGCATCTAGATAATGCAAGGCATATTTCATAGTTTGTAGTGCTTTATTTTTTGGAGTGGTTCTTTTTGCATCATCTCCACTACATGAGCTTCATAATGAGGTGCAAGTAAAGTAAATCTACTTTGCAAGGGAACTACTCAACCAACCAAACATTCATCATTATATGATGAGCATGGTAACGATTTGTTTTCTTGTGAGCAAAAGGAAGTAACCATGTGATCAATTCCCTTTTCTCACAACAACGTGACATAGGCAAGGTGTAGTCTCATGAGCTTCATATTGAAAACAATCACATGAAACGCGGCGTTGTGATGTTATGAGGACAAAGTGTGAAAAAGTATGGAATGCATCATCATCTGACTTCTCTATTGATCTAGAGAGTCAATGTGATCTGAGCCATTAGTACTAGTGTGAGTTGCATGGATTATCCAAAAATACTAGATTTTTGGATAATTTTAGTCTATTTTTTATATTATTTATTTTAAAAATCTAAAAAAGTTAGAAAAAGCTTCTAGATTAGGATGGCATGCAAAAAAGCTAGTTGCTTTTTTAGCCAATTAGGAGATTTTTCATAAAAAGGATAGACCGACGAAATTGTGCGCGTCACAATCGCTGTAAACAGGCTCAAAACTATAGATTGAACTGAAAGGAAAAGAAGGAGTGATCTGGGAGATTCATGAGCAAGTGTCCTATAGTTTTACCCCTCTTTCGGAGCCAATAGAGGCATCAAATTTGGGTTTTGGACAGTAGAGAAAGAGCTAATTTTGTGATCCATGTTTTTGGTCTACGAAGGAGCTCCAGGAGAACTAATGCCTGGAGATTGCTTCTGAGTAGTGCGAAGATTCTAGGTTCTTTCAATACATATTGATTCAATTCATTGTGATTTTTTTTTTGTTGTGTTTACCACTTGGGTATTCTCTATCTTCTCTTCCATCTCCTATCTCTACTTCTACTTCTAATCCCTGGTGGATTCGACCTTTCGACAAAAACCCCTTCGACATTGGTGAACCCGACGTGAAAGGTCGTCACAGAAGAAGGAAAGATAATATGGGAGAACCTTCGAATACAATCTCCAATGATGTTTTGCAATAGTTGGTGAAAAATATGAATATGCTTATGAATGTACAACAACAACAACAGTAGGTGATGCAAGATTCAGCTCAAACAGAAAGTGTTGTGATGAATGCTTTGCAAGCAGTTGAGCATGAGGTGAAGTTATTCAATGGTAGGAATGTATCTGCATATGTGCATACCTATGATCAGAAGATGAAATTCTTTGGAGTGGCTCAATCTGCATGGAGCCGGAATTTTGTACGTGTTACTGTTCATGAACTAAAAGCATGGATTACTCAATTATACTTACAGGATGCTGACTGGGTATCCTTCAAGAAGACACTCAGGGAATAATTTTACATTGAGGACACCAATTTGATTATACGCAAGACTTTTTAGGAGTGGGTTATACAACCCAATAAGGGTCTTGTGGCTACAGAATTGTTAAGAGAATTTGAAAGACGATTTGAGCACTTGGATCTTGCAAAACAGCAAGCTCTTGCAAGTCAGAAAATTGAATGGGAGGAGAAAAAAAGAAGAGAGAAACGATGGAGGGAGGCAATCGAGTATGCACCGAAATTAGAATTGAATATTAGTTTTCACTTTAATGAGGAGAGGTAAGATCTTCATTATGACAACCTTTGCCAACTTTATGGCGACCTAGATTTCTAGGTTTGATGTGACTACGAGAATATCACGACAATGACTTATTAACAAATTTTGATATTTTAACTTACCAAAATATAAACCTTTTAAAAATTCTATAAAATGATTTTATTTCTTAAATTGTTTTCTCTCTCTAAGATCTCTTACATGGCGTTTTCAAGACCTCAAAACTCCCCTAATGAGAGGTGAGGTTGGAGATAGATGATCCACATCCATATCATTGCAGCAAGTGGAAACTATTGAACTGGTCTAGGAGTTCTGCTACTCAAGGGTGGATTGATGATGGTAAGATCTTGCTACTTGACACTCATGTTGACATTAATCAAGGTGAATTGCTTTGTATATGCTGCATTTGGATGAGCCCCAGAGGATGGATGACCCTGTTGTGCCATGTCTATAGGGAAATCATGCTTTACAGAGAATGGAAGGCCCTAGTTTATTGCACTCTAAAGATGCTGGCATTCTCCTCCCCCAAGGCCTTGGTATATTGTACCTTGAAGGGGATCCCACTTTAAGGACGATTGATGGTGCTACTATGCTTCACCTTGAGGATGACAACAATTTGCGGAGAAGAGAAGGCCCTGATGTGCTTCACCCTACAAAATGGAAATGCACTTAGGAGGATAGATGGTCATGGAATATTACGACTTTCTAGTGACAAGATTCTTAGGAGAGTGGAAGGACCTGAAATATTACCTTCTCATGGTGATATTATGCTGAGAAGAATTGAAGGTGTTGGTGGAATGCTGCATGTTGAAAATGGTATTGTAGCAAGGAGAATGGAAGGTGTTGGTATGATCCATCCTGAAGGTGATGGCATTCTTAGGAGAATGGATAGACTTGCCATTCTTAGAAGAGTATAAGGCCCCAGTTTTAATGCAGATCCTGGCAATGATTTTAGGCGGATGGAAGGGCATGGTATGCAAAGGTCATATGGCAACAATTTTGGTCGGCGGATGCTTGAACATGGCATCAATGTTGCAAAAATGGTGTAGCAAGAGGACTTGCCATGGTTGTCACGCACAGTGATTTTGAAGACTGATCTAGTTACTATGATGCATTACTTGGAGCTGAATCAAGAGCTACGAAGGGAAAGAAAGGAGTACACTCAGCTAGAGAACCTCCAATAATGCATACCAATGATTTAACTCTACGAACTTCTAGGCCAAGGGATCATAATGCAAACAAGAAAGCTCAAGTTTTGATACAGAAAGCCAAGCATCTTTTACCCTTCCTTTAGAGAGCAAAGAGGTTTTCTATTGTAATGGAATATGTGCTTAGTGGACACCACTTCAAACTGTTTGTACCAAAAGAAACTCGTGCCATTGCATTCTCTATGTCTGGGGTAAGATGCCTGGGCCATGGGAACCATATGTAGATGATGTGATAGCTTTTATGAGGCACAAAATACTACAGAGGGATGTAGAGATTTAGGTAGAGATAGTTGATAGAATGGGCAGATTTGTGGGCACCTTATGGGAGTCCAAAACAAATGTGGCTATCTCTTTTCTAGAGGTTGGGTTAGCAAAGCTTCATCCTCTATTTTCAGCTGATAGTACTATAGAAGGTCACTTATTGGTTCAGGCTGAGCAAAGTGCTAAGAAACGATTGATAAAGGTATGGGAAAACTATGTTGAAGGACAACAAGAAGCAGATACTGCTATTTTGTCTAATGCTAATAAATCTAAGCAATACGTTCTAAAGGTATGTGTGACAGAAGTACTTGGAGGTGGTAAGTTTTATGCTCAGTTAGCAAGTGATGCACATGTCTCGAGTATCCAAATGCAGTTAGAAGCCTTAAGAGTGAATGAAAACTCACTTGCATTGGTGAATTTCCAACCGAAATAGGGTGATGTTGTTATGGCACAATTTTTAGTGGATGGTTCCTAGAATCGGGTGATGGTTGTAAATTTTCCCCAATAGTCAGGAAAGTACTATGAAGTCTTTTACATAGATTATGGGAACCATGAATTGGTTTCATTTTCCAAATTAAGGCCTTTAGATCCATCTATCTCTGGCACCTAGGGCTTGCTTTACTGTGTAGCCTTGCTTATATCAAAGTACTTGAGCTAGAAGAAGACCATGGATAAGAGGCATCTGAATATCTCAGTTCAACTATTGGACATAGGAGTTTCATGGCTACTATAGTTGGTAAAGATACTTCTGGCGGAAAAGTAAAAGGCCAAGGGACAAGCAGTAAGTTTATTGTAACTCTTTATGAGGCAGAGCCATCCAAGTCTGTGAATGCTACAATGCTTGAGGTTGGATTTTCTTAGACGGCTAAACAAACGGTTTCTTATTCTCATTAAAATGAAATAAAAAAACATGTATGATATTATTGTGATAGTTATGATATGAGGCTACAATATTGCTAGATACAAAGGAGAGTAAAGTATGGCTAAAAATAGAAGGAATTGACCTGAAACTTTTCATTCTATTCGTGGCTAATCTAATCATTGCCATTACAAGCCATACAATATAAAAATGCTTGAAATAATGAATGAAAACCATATTTTCGAGGCTAAACAAACTTATGATCCTGTACAGGACCATTTCTAATAATCATTAGGCTCTGGCGTTTTTAATGAGAGTAAGAGAGTTTATTGACAAAGAGGAGGAACAAGTGGGACAATGATAAAAGAAAGATTAGTGACCAAGAATGTAGAGCCTTGCTCCACACTTCACGGTGGCTTGATGCAAGTGATGCAAAAAGACATAAGAAATTGATAGATAAAATGCACCATAAAGAGACAATGGTATCTACCAAAACAAATTAGTTGTGGCTCCTAGTTCCAATTCTTTCTCTCACTCTTGGCATCCCCGAATGAATGCATTGACTACTACTCTGGAGACAAGAATCTCTTCGAGCTGCAAGCCACAATCACCTAATTGAGAAACACAATCAATTCATGTCTAAGATGGACCGAGTGGTTTCAATCCTCTCCGTCACCAACATGCAAGCCAAGGTAATCAATGAAAAGTAGCTTACGACTCAAGGTGCTCAAATGGCTACAATTAAAAGGACAGATCAACATGATTTTGAGCAGCATCATGGACATCCTCATGGAAATGATGAGTACCCTGACCATAGGCATGGTTTGGATAATGTGCAAATGCAGCATCATGTGCCTACTTATGGTTAACATGTATATGATGATTGTGCATATTTTGATTAGCAGCATGCATCTGATGACTATGTATGTTCTTATGACTACATTCTGGTCACATACATGAACAACCATCTAGAAAACCTTATGTACATGGGAATCATGAAAATGTATATGAGTATCTACATGGAGAGCAACATCATTATCAGCAACAGAGTGCTCGATATCATCAGTCACTTGATCATTACTATGAGTAGCATGCACATCCATATGAGCAACATGATGCTTCTCATGAACAATACCATGATGAGAGCATCTCATTGCAACTTCATGAGCAGGTGTCCCATCATCCTAAGGCCCTTAACTTTGAACGCCTAGTAGTAGCCACGAATGTGGGGCTCACGAACATGCAATGCCTAGGGGTTTATGTAGTGAATGCAGTAGTGATTGCATCCTCATCTGCTCCAGTTCTACATGGCATAGTCGTTCCCAATGAGTTTATGGAAAATTCAATGCATGCTACCCTATGGTTCAGTGAGGATCTTGTGCCACCACCAGTGCTTGAAGATGACACCATAAATCACTTCTATGATACAACGAATGCCTTGGATCACAATTATCCTTTTGACCCTGGTGGTAGTACAGACACCCATGATTGTATGGATAACTCTTATGCTCTTGATGCTTATCATGTAGGTTATCCATTTGATCCCACGGAAGGAATGGGTTCACAAAATCCCTACCTTGATCAACATTTCACCAGTGTAGCTCTCCCCCTACTTCAAGGGTGCAATTTCGATAGAGGATTAGCTAACTTTGCCCTAGTATGCACTGCGGAAAACTTGCAGACATCACACTATTCTAGAACAGTTTTTACCCAGCATTAATGGCAATCAAGTGTCACCTATATGGGTTGAAAGTACGCTTCATGAGCTTCATTTTGACATGTCTCATGCCTCAATTGGGGATGCCCATAGGAATTTATGATCAGTTTTCTACAGCCTTCCTTGTTTTGGATAGCATGATGACCACTGTTTGTCAACCTCTAATTGTCACGAATTGGTGGCCAAAATCATACACTATCAACTTACACATGTTGTATGCATCATAACACATTTGTATGCCCCATTCCACATGAAGTTGTACTTCCATATACTGATAATCTCCTTTGTAATGCTGAATAGAGTAGTACTTTGCGACCCCCTTCACTTGTGAGCCACATCAATAAGTCCTATTTTTTGTTTTTGAGGGCAAAAACCTTCGGGGTCAAGATGGAATGTAAAAGAATGGGGATAGATAGGTAGGACATAGGTGAGCATGGGAATACCCAGTTATACTGACAGGGTATATAAGGTGTTGAGAAACCCAATTAGGGCATCAATTATCAATAATCAAGTCTCTTTTACCCTTCCTTCTAGCTTTCATGCCTCACCTTCTCTTTCTCTCTCCTTTGCTAGTATTTTTCTCTCTCTTCTCTCATCTTCTTCTTTTTCTCTCCTCTTTTTAGTCTATCCCTTCTCTCTCTCTCTCTCTCTCTCTCTCTCTCTCTCTCCCTAGGTTTCCTTCATTACATGTACCACCACATGCAATAATGGTTGAGACACCATCTAGTCCACCTCAATTGTTTAAGAAGATTAGAAAAATTAAGATATTCAATTGACAAACTGACATATAATGGCTTTATGTAGATGCATTATGCTTGCATGGTATCTATCTTATGTGCAGTATGTAGAGCCTTTCTTTAAAAAAGCAGTTGAAAGGAAAGATTGTAAGAGTGCAACGGATTAGGAAATGGATGCTTTGACTATTTAAAAAACTTGGGATCTATTTGAGTTTCCTTATGGCATGAAATCAATTTGCTACCAGTGGGTTTATAAGGTCAAGTGAAAGTCTGATGGCTTATTGGAAAGATACAAAGAGACATTGGTTGCAAAGGGTTATTTATAGACATATGGATTGGACTATGAGATAGCATTTAGTCCAATTGCAAAGATGGCTATAGTGAGATCGATGATTGCCTTGGCTTTGATTTATGGCTCAAGAATGCTTTCTTGAATGGTACATTGTAAGAGGAAGTGTACATGGAATAGTGAGAGGGATATATTCATCCTAAGTATCTAGATAACATTATTTATGCAATCTAAGCAAGGCATTGTATGGGTTAAAGCAAGCACCTAGAGCTTGGTTTGAGAGGATCAACAGGTTTTTATGTAGCGTGGGATTTTAGCAAAGCATGGCTCATTGTTCACTCTATGTTAGACACACAAATGATGGAATGGTAGTTGTAGTCATCTATGTTGATGATCTTACCATAACAGGTACTCTTGAAAGAGAGCTTGATGAAGTCAAGCGTGGTTTGCATAAGCAATTTGACATCAAAGACTTTAGATTGTTGAGGTACTTTGTAGGCATTGAAGTGAGGTAGACACACACTCTAGGTAGAGCACAAGTGGCTAGAAAATACAATCAATCTCTTGAAGGCCCATCGATATCATTAGCCCACAATTATCATGATATCTCAAGCATAAGTGCCAATCACTAGTCCTTCCACCTTCAAGACAATCTACTGAACATGAAGTTATTCACCATTACCATTCTAAGCTTACCTCTCAATTCCTCTACATCAACACACTATCCCTCCCTACCAAGATTCTTCATCAAATTATCTAACATCTCTCACCCATAGTAGCAACATCATCCATTTGGCATAACTACCATAGGACTAGCACTCATCTAGGAGGGGGGATAATATTAATTGCAAAGAGAAACAGACCTAAAACCTCAAAAAATTAGAGAAAAATAGTTTTGTAGAATATTATTTTATTAAGAGTCCAGATCCTACCCATGCAAATTGTAGTAATCAACTGGCATTTTGAAATTATAACTAGTATTACTCCACGTTTTTAATCAAGACTAATGCCTAAAGCATAAAATAAGAGTCATGATCAGTCAATAGGATTGAAAAAAGAGTCAAGATGCCCAATGGACAAGGGGAAACTCTAGTCCGAAATCTCATGGATAAATAGAGTGAGAACTAATGGAAAATGCTATTGATGTGTATGCGAACTCTACTTTCTTGATTTCTTGTAGCATGTTGCCTTAAGAGTAAGAGTGAAGGAGAGGGAGTTGAGAGCTTTAAAGAGAGTGAGGGACACGGAGTATAAAGCTTGTTGCATTCTATCTTCTCTTCTCAAAAAGCACATAGATGTTGAAAGAATTTCTTAGGCACATAATGAAGAGAGGAAATTGCTTATTAGCACATTCAACTCCCAACACAAAGATCAAACTAAAAGATCCAAGAATCTTGACATGGCTTCTAAAACTACCAAGTTGCAATGCATTACTATATGAATGAGGATTCCAAAAGTATAAGAAATTCCAACACTTGACAAGTCATGCTCATATTGACTCATACCTTTGGTTGAATTCAAGCCCAAATCAGAACCCTTTCAAAAATGACATCAGAGTAAGCTTGTAATGAGAATAGGGATGTCATTGAGTGACTTACAGAACTCAATGCTAGGCTAAGGTTATTTGCATATGTCTATGTCCACATTAACATGCGGACATTACTAAGGAACATGAGAAATACCTTGTATGGTTACTAATATGAGGAAATACAAAATACATTAGTGAATATTATAGTGAGCTCTTACATAACCTCATTAGGCACATCTTGGATGAAGAAGCAGAAGAATATCACTTAATCTCCACATTCCATAATGTGCTTTTCCAATCAACCATACTAGAGATATAAGAAGTGAATCAAAGGCAAAGGGATGAAGCCAATTGGAGAAAGGTTGGTATAATAATCAAGCTTCAATGGCTTAATTTAGAAGTCACATAGTGACCACTTTAGAGGGGAGACACAAGCCATGTGTCAGTCTCAAAGGGATTTGACATGTGTATCTACCAACTCCCTTTGCATACTTGCGATTGTGAAAGATATGGAGTTAGCTCAACTAATCCAATAATATCACCTACTAGATCAAATGCAAGGACAATGGGCATGCTAATCAAGAATTGCTAACTGCTCCAAACCTTACTAGCCAATGATTCATAAAGGGACCTCCTTTGTAGAACTTCAAACCATGAACTTCATAATACTCAAAATAGCTAAGTTCTCCTTCAACTTTCGTGTCCCTCAACAATATGACAATACTTTTAATCTTTTACTCATCAAAATTTCCCTTGCTTTGATATCAAATTTTTGGCAAGAAGAAGCCATTAAGCTATCTTTTAAGTATCTAATAACCTATGTACACACATGTATTCACACACTTATTGCACCATAACTTATACACACTATCATGTGGTTCTATGTCAAGTACTTGAAACTTACGAGAAGTCGAATAGTGATATGATCTTAATTGTGTGCCTATAGGGTTCCTCTTTAGGTGTTCATACTACATTTACATTATCCATGGTCATTCGTTTGGAAATTTGAAGCAATCTATACCTCAATGTGAATGGAAAGTTTCATGAACTTATTCTTGGATATGTCTCTCTCTTAGACTATAGTGGAGTGATATGAATAGGGTGATCAAGCTCTCTATTATTGTTCATGAACGGAATACTCTAATCTACCTTGAATCTAAAGGAGATTATTGCACTTGGCTATCCCAAATAGGGATTTTCTATGGCCTATTTTGGGGTATTCCTATTCTACTATGTAGTAGATTAAAACATAGATTTTTAGACTAAAAGATGGGTCTTTGAAAGCTTTAAAATAGGAAATTATTGATCAACGTGGATTGCTTTGATACAGACTACTCTAATGTAAGTTTGAGTTTATTTTTTAGCCTTATACTTAATTGTCTGGTGCTTGATCTCATGCTCTAACATTCCCCATCTATGTTGGAAGCTAAATCATCCTATCTCCAATGGAGAGTGCTATGGGACTAGCACTCGATATAGGAGTGGAGAAATTTTAATCACAAAACGGAAAAGCATTAGTAAGAACTAAGAACCTTCCATTGATAGATTCCACCCATAAATCAATGACACAAAACAAAATTTAATGAAATTTTTCATTTAATAAAAAAAGGTGTATATGATCTTGAGCCTAAAATGATAGCACTAGTTTATCCATTACTACTAGTAAAAATCCAATATGACTAACAAATATCGCGGGTCCTTGTATTGTGGATAGAAAATTATCATGGATCGTAGATTATATACTTTTCCTTAACTTTATCCTATGTACCAAGTAGATTTCTTATGGTTAAGTTAGATAGCACCATTTTTGGCAATATGTTGATATAGCCATCATAGGGAGAGGCATAAGTACAATGGATAAACTTGTGTGTAAAAAGTAACACTCCACCATATAGAAAGATCAAATCCTAATGTACCTTGGTCTTATATCTAGACCTAATGCTTGATTTTTCTCTTAAAAGAACATTCTTCAGGAGTCGCAAGGTGCTATATTTGAAAGTAGCTTTCTAGTAGTAACAAGGATCTTTTATGTAAAGGTAAAATACAATTTATTGCCTACATTTTTACTAAATTTTTATGTATTCATTCTCAAGAGTTCAATAGCTCATTCTACCTCATGCCAAGTTGAAACTCTTGAGTTGTATTCTAATTAATCATTGTTTTCATTATATCTAGCTAGTTGAGATTAGTTATCCAATTTTAGTAATGTATATATTATACAATATTTGATTAGTTTGTACATGCCTTATAATATTGACCAAGTGTTCATGAAAATTTAGCTTCCTTAGCATTCCAAAAGAGAAATTTTATGTCCTCAAGAGTCTCATGTTGCTAAGTTAGTCTAGTTTCTACCACTTCACTAACACTAGTCTTGTAGCAAAAAAGCCACTTTTGTGACAATTCGGACCCTTAAATACAAAAACTCCATTTTTCATCAACATCAAAGAATAAGAAGAAATTACTTTGGGAAAATGCAAGTAACACAAGTTAGTAGTAGAAAAAAAAGTAGGAAGTGTATATTTGTATATCCATCTTTAAGACCATTTTTTAAGAAAATCGAAAATTTTTAGCGTTTTTGATCAAAAACATCTCAAAAATTTTAAAATCATGCTAGAACTTTCATGCAAAATACTTTGATATATATAGTATTATTCCCATTAAGAGTTTTGTAACTAGATAAAAATTATCCACTTTTTTAAGAGCTCCAAATAGCATTGTTGAGTGTTGTTTGGATCAATTTTCATGCACTTTTGAAAACATAATTTTTTGTAGAAAACAAATTTCCACTTGAAACTTGTTCCAAATATTTTACTCTGCGATCTTACAATGTTAGGAAAGTTCCATCTAATTTTGGTATCATATGCATAACTTATTTCAAATATACTAAAATATAACCTAACCCACGAAAGTGGCTTGCAGCAAGTTTTGTGGCAAATTACATGACTAGTGCTAATTGAGTTTCTCTCACTATTCCAAAAGGCATTTAAACATCACATCCTTAAATATCATAATGTCAAGGTATTTAGATCCTCAAATATCTCATGCTATTAAGTCTCTAACACTTGCACTAACCTAGTCTACTCTCATATTGGTATATTTATCCTTGTGATAAAATTTTAAAATAACATTTTTTATAGTTTATTAAAAAAAAATTCTAAGCATATAGAGTTTTACTGATAAAACTCCTAGGTATGACATGAGTTTTTAATCTTATAAGATGCGTATTTTGGTAACTATTGGTGTAAGGGGGATATTTAGTTTGTTGAAATGTGACTTTGTGTGTGTTTGTGGCTTTGAAGTCAATAAATAAGCATGTAGTCTCCATATCAAATGAATGGTCAAGAGAGAGAGCAGTGCTTGAAGACATCTAAGTCAAAGAAGAAGCACATAGACTACTAATAAAATGAGTGTTTGATAGAGTGCTACTTTAAACATTAATAATTGACGAAATTGCTACGTTCGAAAGTTATCATCAAACTTCCATCATCGATCCACTAATTTGAGCTTGTGGAAGGTTGTGATGTCTTGCTACAACTCCTTTACAAACCATGCCCCTGCTCCATTGCATGGATTGTAGCTACCAAAGTCCAACCCCAAGTACTAAGAAGCCACCCTAGAGAAGACAAGATGAATAAGGTTGCAACAAAGTGCACTTACATGTTTGCTACTAGTAGTGACTTCATCATTGACAAGGTAAACCAGATAGTTCACTATATGTATACACTCTATATCACGTGTGTTCAAGGCCTATTTATAAATATCCTTGTTTGTGATTTTTTCCTTGATAAAACATAACCCTTTTCTATTCAATCTATAAGTAACTCCTTTATATGGGACCCTTTTGTATGTAAAAAATGTATTTTAAGAATCCCTTATATTGAACCCATGTGTTATATATATATATATATATATATATATGATTAACGTCCTCGGGCAAGGTAACAACATAGATCTCCACCCAAATTAAAATAGCTTCACTCAATGCCTCTCACATCATCATGATGACAAATCCACCTATCTAGCTCATCTCTTCAGATGCCACTACGTACCATGTAATGATGTCAACAAGCCTCGGTACAAGATATCTGCCCATCTACTCAAGGATCAATAATAATGCACTTTCATCCCAAAGGAAAAAATAAAATATAGTAAGCTTCCCTATCTTGTTGATAGAAAATGGTTTCCTTAAGCTTCTCATATGTACAATACTAAGTTTTCTTATAATACAAATCATGTGGGTAGGCTATCATATGTCTCAATTTAAAAACAAGCCTCAAGTGAACCATTGACATTCATGCAATTTAAGATCTAATCATGCATTATACACATGAAGATATGCAAGAGAGGAAACTAATTAGGTTGAAAAGTATATGGGGAGTAATTAGTAATGCAATCTCACACGTCATTAAGAACTAGAAAATTAATCTAGTAAAAATGTAACTTCCAAATCAAATCAAGAGTTGATGCATCAACTTACATTCCATTGTCACATATTAAATTGACCTCCCCCCACCCAATAAAAGAAAACTCATTAGTCATTCATAGTAGAAGCTCACATTTAATAGCTAATTCTATCATATTCGTACATCAATCATGCGCTTGTTTTTTAACCTTATATGCATGAGATAAGAGATTCTATGGGAAATTATACAAATGTGACACTTGAAAAGGTTGATTTAATGATGCCCTCATCTAGTGCACCTAGAAATAGTGCAAGTTTCTCTATGAAGTCTTCAACGAATGTCTAGCTTATTTCACAATCAGAAGCGTAGAATGATTTGCCTTCTTTACCCATGCATGCAACCTTGTTCTTATGGCTTACTATCAACATCCAACTCAAGAAGATTTTGAATTTTAGAATCTTACAAGCTTAGATCTAGAAAATAGAGCCTCAAGAGGGACCAGAGTATTATAAAAGCCACAATTGGCAAGTCTCAATCCAAAAAGCAAGCCTCAATCTAAATTGAAAGCCTCAAGTATAAGCATGAAGATCTCATTGTTTATCCTTCAAGTTGGAAATCTATCTTCAAAGCTTTTCCTTGATTCTATTTCGTGTCATTGTAGTTTTCTTTTAATGCCTCCTCATATATGAAAATGGAAAATAAGATTGCCACAATAATCGCAAGTTTCCAAGGCACCATCACCTTCTACCTTTTGAACTACATGGAATACTTAGTGTGTGATTTACAATAGCACATGTGAACCCAAAGAAGTCCATAGTGTAGCTTACCATATTTAGTTATATTTTTGTCCTAGTAAGACCATCAAACCTGGTGAACCTCAAAGTAGAGAGTTAAGAATAATTGCAATCTCTTGAGCAGGAGTTGCAATGTTAAAATCTAAGATCACTACTTTATGAAGAGAGTTGGTAACTGAAGTTTCATGATATCTAAACAAGGGGTGGCCGCGGTTTGAGGTAAGTTATTGCGGCGACGTTTGTCCTCTGTGCGTGCGTGGGCATGACCTGCAGGGCTGCACGCATTGTCCACACAAGGATTAGTACTTACTGCTAACAGAGTAGTTTTTTTTTTTCGGGAGAGAGAGAGAGAGGGAACCTGTATCGGCTAGTTCCATCCCCCAGTACCGTGGCCTCCTCCTTCTGCCTCCGTGCTGACGTCCTGCTGCCAGTGGCCAGCTCCACCCCCGCCACCCAAGCCCCCTGAGCCACCCACCTGGCCTCCGATGTGGTGGTGGCCAAAGTCGACGCCGCCGCCGAAGCCCCCACCTCCTCCAAACCCTCCCCCAAAGCCAAACCTCGGCTCTGTCTCTTGCGGCTTCACGTCCCCCACCTCATGCTTTTCCGCCTCATCTGTATTAACTAACTCACGACCACCTGCCATAGCTAACCAGCTGCCGCCAGCTTCTGTCGCCACAACCAATACCACAAGCATGTAATAATACAATTGCGCCCGACTGGTCGCCATCCTTCCTATCCTATCCTAGCTTAATATTAGAAATAGCTGCGCGGATAATTGCGAGAGAGATGCAAACTATCTATAATCTGCCGTCTACGACAGGACAAAACGAACGGTTATATAGCAGCTGTAGAAGCTCCTCCTCCTCCTGTTGACCCAATGTCTCACGCAATTCTCAGCTAGTGGTGAGTGGCGCACTATTGCCACGATCGAGACCCCGCCTGCACGCACGCGCTTCTGCACACGGTCGCAGCTAGTTTTGACCGGGTCGCGGTAATTGCAGGTCGATTAGAAAGCAGCATCTAATCAGCGTTTTTTGACTTATCCCGGCTGCCTCCACAAATTATGTGAGAATCTAATCAGTTGCATTAATTCCACAATGTGCAAATCGTAGGCCCACTAATTTGTGCGGCGCTATGAGAGAATCTAATGACTTGCTTTAATTCGACAATGTGCAAATCGTGAACCCACTAGTTTGTGGCTGCGGGCGGCCCTGACTCGAAAAAAGAGAAACTAGAGCAGTGGGCTACCCCATGATGTTAGCCAGAAGCAACGCAAACCGTTCGATGGAGGTGACCTTGGTTAAGATCGTTCCGTCACCTTCTAAAACACCGTTGAAACTCTGGTTAGATCGGTACAGTTTACATTACTAGGATTTTTCGCCCTACGTTAGAGCTGGCTAGAGTTTCATTAAAGACTTCTCAAAATTATATAAGAAAAATATATTTTCAAAATTACATACGTTTAGTTCCAATCTTGAGAAGACAAGGCATCAAATTTGACTTATTTTTTAAGTGTTCTCTACATGAAACAAGGACCACCTGCATGTGGCTAGACAAAATATATTTATGAAGCCTATGGAGTTACCATTACAAAGATATAGGAGAATAGCAACGGCTATTTTCGACGCATATTAGTGGCATCGCTATTTGTGACGTAGATAACGATGCAAATAGCGATGGTATTTAGACGAAAAAAAGTGGGCCGAAACCCGAGCGCGGCATTTTATGCGTAAGAGCGAAAGAGGGAGAGAACTACATCATACATTTGAGAGGGAGAGGGAGAGGGAGAGAAAGAGAGAAAGAGGGTGAATAAGAGCTTCTCACCATCGCCACCGTCGTTTGCGTAGAATAGGACGAAGTGTACGAAGGGCAAAGAGGAGCCCCCGTCGCAAAAAGGAGCCATCGAATCCATCTCGGACCTTTGCAGTGAGTACATTGCTCCCTCTTGGTTTGTTTTTGTTTTTTCTCCTTTCCTTTTGCTTGTTTTTGTTAAAAATGATGTGTCCTAAGAGAGAGAGGGAGAGAAAGAGAGAAAAAGAAAGAATGAACCAAAAAGAGAGGAAGTAAATATAAACCATAATAAAGAGAGAGAGAGAGAGAGAGAGAGAGAGAGAGATGGAGACAGGAGAATGAATGGATAAAAAACAAAGAGAGGGTAAGTTGTTCTTTAATTTTTTTCTTTTCTTGTTTGTAGTAGTAGTAGTAGTAATAGTTCTTTAATTTCTTATTTTCTTATTTGTAGTGTTAGTAGTAGTAGTAGTAGTGGTGGTGGTACACTACAAGATATAGGTCTTATACCGACGTTTAAAGTGACGAAAATGAAAATAACAATATTTTTCCCCATCGTGACAAAAAGCGTCGTTATTGGTGACGCCATAGAACAGTCGGTATCACCATCGCTATTAGCGTCCGTATTGGCGTCGGGACGCTGATACCGACGCCAATACCGACGCTGATAGCGATGGTTTGCGACATAAATAACGACGCCAATAACGATGCAAGCAATAAAATTTACGAGGCTAATAGCGACGGTAACAGGGAAAAAAAATTTGTGGCAGGGTAGCATTGTGTGCTTTATGAGAGCCATACAAAATAGTTTCTGCACTACTGTGTATAATGCACTTGCAAACAAAAACAATGTATACTAAAATCATAAAATTGATACATGAAATAAATACATAATCGCATAATAAACGATTGGTACAATCATGACAGGATATCACAAATACATAGAAAATGTCTACATAGATCAGGTGACTCAAAAATAAAGGTGTGTGAGCTCTAGGGATCCAAGGGCGAGCTACATATCCTCGTCCCCCAAAAGCTCATCCCGCCGCAAAGGAGCATCGAATGGACTCTGCAGAAAAAGAAAAAACACATCAGTCCACCATACAATAATGCATTCAAATATCTCATGGTAACTACGGACAAGAAAGATAAGTGACTTACAGGGCCACCTCGTCTATACAATCGGTCGATCAATGCACTGAGACCGTGCCTCTCTGCATATCGAGTCTCAAGGTCAGTCGGATCATGATTTGTAATGGAGTGCTGCAAAGAAAATAAAATACTAACTGTTAGAAACATGATTGTCAGTACAAAGAATACTTCAAAAAAATAAACAAGCAAAACAAAAGAAAAACTTACAAAGTCCTCAAAATATGTCCTGTGGCCGTCACTCCCAAGATGATAGACCACTCCAACCTCGAGTCGTGCCCTCACCGCCTTGCGTTGCTGACTCCAATGTTCTGGAGAATCTGTAGCCTTCACCCTCAGTCGGTGCCAGCCGTCTGTATCTAACCACTCGGGCTTTGAAGCCCCTCTTGATTACCTTGCGTGCGTCAGATCATCTATGTGACATGTATGCACGCATGCAATCCATCATCCAGCCCATAGAGAATCTATCTACTGAAGCTCGCACCGAAAACTCCTCGTGCAAGGATGCTACTATGTAGTCCTTGCTCCCCTCTGGTATGTTCTTCCAATGATCCAAGACGTTGTGCCGAAAAACTTGTTGGCACAACTTTCTCATGGGAGCCATCACCCTCCTCCCCTCATCATTCATGATGATGGCTTCTGACCTACTATGGACTAGATATCCATAATCCCCTGGAGTCTGCCTAAGATGGATCCTCTCCCATCTGCGTTCACGCTCCTGGGCATATCCAAGAGACCCCTATGCATCCGGTGTACGGACCGGGGTAATATCTCTCGGAGTGGCACCCACAGGGTGCCATCTGCTGATGGCTGAGCAAAAGCTAGAGTAACTGGAGTAGATGTCCCCATAGGTGTGACAAATTCCTGAGTGGATGCAGCTCCAGCTGAACGATGAGACGGAGACATCACATCCGTGTCTCCACATCATCCACCTGAGGCTGATCCACGCTCCCTGGAAGGGCCATGAGAGCTAGGAGTCGCACCTGTATCCCATGTCGACCACGGGCTCAGTGCATCTGTATCTCTGCACCATCCCCCTGATCCCGATGCACTCCCTCCCCCTGGCCCAAGTCGTGAGCGTCGAGCTCATCTGCTCGAAGCCGAAGCATCCGATCGTGCTGAAGCAAATTTAGCAGAGCGCCCTGACGAAGACTAAGATAACTCCTAGTCTGCCATCTCTCTGAATCTTGCGATGTGGTCTAGAGACATGCGTGCAAAGATGTCCTGTAACTCCTCATCGCTCATCTCTCGACTCATCCTGAAAATGTCGCCTGCACACACAAAAAGTGATGTTAGAATAATCAATTTAAATCATACAAAGCATAGTAATATAAATCATTTTTAAAAAATCTCACTTAAAATGCATATCTTATGTACTCTTATAAGCGATTGGTCAACGAATTGAGTAAGTGGACGCTCCAAGTATGAAGTATCCTATGGTTCCATGTTAATCTCCTGACACAACTTTGCATACACTGGAAGGTCGATAGACATGTCACCACTAAAGAATGAGTCCACCTCATTCTCAAAGAAT
Source organism: Lygodium microphyllum (assembly GCF_053477565.2). Classification (NCBI taxonomy): domain Eukaryota; kingdom Viridiplantae; phylum Streptophyta; class Polypodiopsida; order Schizaeales; family Lygodiaceae; genus Lygodium; species Lygodium microphyllum. The sequence goes on along the minus strand of NC_141143.1, from coordinate 31,308,044 downwards.
TCTTGGACTCCTATATTTCCATCATTGTTAGCCGATGCTGGCTCCAAGCTTTCGACGGCCTCCACCCCTTGCAATATCGACCCCTCTATTTGCATATTATATTCATCTATGCTCGGAACATCTCTTTGATCATATATTCTCGCACTTCGGGGAGTTGAACGTATAACATACCACCATCGAGGTTGTCGGGGGTTTGGATAGAAGATTACCTGTTCACAAACACGTACAAGAGAGTTCAAACCATTGTGACATAAACCATGTCATAATACAATTAGCAAGAAAATGAGTCCATGCACCTGTTTATAATGGACCAACAACACAAAGGTGTTGCGTAAACTCGTCCATTTTTTTTCAGAATCTTTTTCGAGAAATCCAGATGGACCTTGTCGAACTGTTGCTCCAACTCCTCCAAGTACCACTTTGAACCACTGCACATCGAATAGTATCATGGAGAAGCTACGGTAATCCACCATAACAATATTTTGCAAGTTTCCAAAATACTCCATGTCATCCACAACCGTGTTTGGATCCGTTGCTCGTCGCCTCTCTTGCTCTAACCTTGCCATGATACCACAGTCCATTGTGAAGCGCATTTTGTCAATACACTCCATGCGAAAATGCCGTCCGCGTGACCACGCTGCACTATATATTTTGTACTGTACATTGAAACACTCAAATTAGATATCGCATATAAAATCTAGATACGACAGATTCTAAACCCCTCATCACCTTTGGACTACATCCCCTAGAGAATTCCCACTCCTCCATTGAGACCTCTGTCCCTTTGTGAGACGCTGCAGTCAAAGCTCCATGCAACCATCGCGTTGACATAAACCACGGCATCTCCTCCATGCCTTCAAGATATCGAATTATTCGATGATGGATGATGCATACTACGTCAAAATTCAGCTCGCGCTTCCTCTCGATCTTGCTTAGCGATCTCGAACTTGGCGAGCCATGTCTCGGCCATAGAGGCATGGTGCAACATACAAAAGCAATTCACATTCTCTTCCATTGAGGCATCCATTCTTTTTTCTACCCCATTTCCAACCACCACATCTCTAGTCAATCTATCATTGTCCTTTAGCGACCATAGCATTTCATTGTCTGGTTCCACGGTTGGTAGCCATTGTGAAATATGCACTAGTGCCTCAGACACCAACCAACCTTTGGCCATGCTACCTTCTGGCCGAGCTCGTTGTCGCACAAAGCCTTTTAGGGTTTTCATGAAGTTCTCCAAGAAGAACATCCATCGTGTATGGACAGGTCCAGCAATCCCCACTTCATCTACAAGATACACAAGGTAGATTTGTATCGTGAGCATGCTGGTGGGTAGGTATTTCTCAAAGAGACAAACCATCTCCACTACTCCCCACCTCGCGGATTCAATAGAGGACGTCTTAATCTCCTTCTCTAAGATCCATTGCACAAAAGTCGACAACCTATAAATGGCCCCGTGTATTTCTAGAGTAAGACATCCTGGGATCACGATCAGTGGTATAAATTGCCACAAATGAGAAAGCATTATGAATAATGGATACATTCCAAATAGCAAAATGCCCATGCTAATTACAATCCATTCGTAGTACAAACTTGACATATCTTATGCCAGTCATGGGATTTTAGCCCTCATAATTGGTCGTCTTTAGAAAATGCGGACCTGAGAGAATGCATCATACCCATCGAAGTGCGGATAGACTTGATTACTTGCTTCACAATGCACTATTCTTTAGTGGACAAAACCCAAGGAGCACGAGGAAGTTGCACGCGACCATCAGCACTTGACTGCGGCAAAAGCGCCTCCATCTTACCTGCCTCCTTCAAATCCATTCGTGCCCCTATAGTGTCTCTCTTTCATGTGATGTGGTCCCATAACAAGCTCCTCACATTCTTGAAAATATGCATGGGATCCAAGAAAGTGGTTGACCTGTAAGTGGGTCCAATATGGCAACTCGTAAAAAATTGAGAACCGCCACATTCCATTTGGATGTGATTCCACGTGGACCATTTTCAGCTTGTACCAGCTTGTGGCGTTCATACGTGTTGGAGGTCATCCAAGGAAACCTTCCCTGAGTTCATGATCTTCTGGCAAGAAAGCAGCGTGTCCTTGATATACCATCTTCTTCATGGTTCGTGACCTTCCGGAGTCTAACTGTGGTCCGCACAACGGACATGTATGATAACCTGAGGTAACCCATTCATGTTCCAACACCACGACCTAGCGAATACTTGCTTGAACAAGATAAAATATAGATATTACTAGCGAGAATGGAGGCCTGCTCACCTGAGAACTCTCCGAATCCCGAAAAGTCATGCTTCGTCCACATGAGAATGGCGAATATTGGCTGACCGCCGACCATCGCGCCTGCTCATATCTTGCACGGTGACCCCCTCCTCCCACAAAATCTTAAGCTGATCGACTAATGGACGAAGATACATGTCCATATTTTTGACTTTGTAGCGGCCGGGGACGAGCAAGCTAAGGATGAGATGTCCTTTCTTCGTAGAAAGCCATGGAGGGATATTATAGTTGACAAGGACTATAAGCCACACACTGTAAGAAGTTGAGCGCAGACCAAATGGGTTTACGCCATCTATTGCAAGACCGAGCCGAAGTTCTTTGGCTCTCGGACAAAGCTTGAGAAGGTAGAGTCAATGTGGCTCTATGCGCGTAAATCCGCTGATATTTGTTGAACTCCATCAGTGGACCTATTCTGCGCATGCCATATTATCAAGCTCGCCATCTCGGACGTAGAAACATGTGGTTTATGTGGGGGATAAGCAAAAAGTGTCTGAGAACGTTTTGAGGGATGGTTTGCCCTTGCAAGTCCTCTCTCTCTCATTCCTCTCCCTCCCTTGCCCTCTCTCATTCCTTTTTCGCTCTCCTCTCTCTCTCATTCCTTTTTCTCTCTCCTCTCTCTCACTCATTTCCTTTTTCTCTCTCCTCTCACTCTCTCATTTCCTCTCCCTCCCTCGCCCTCACCCTCTCTTTCTCTCTTTCCCTATTAGGTTTAATGGTTTTTCTCTCTTTTTCTCTCTCCTCTCTCTCTCTCTCTCATTTTTTCTCTCTCCTCTCCCTCTCTCATTTCATTTTCTCTCTTTCTCTCCCTCTCTCATTTCCTCTCCCTCGCTCGCCCTCACTCTATTTTTCTATCTCTCTTTCCCTATTAGGTTTAATGATTTTTCTCTCTTTTTGTCTCTCCTCTCTCTCTCTCTCATTTTTTTCTCTCTCCTCTCTCTCTCTCATTTATCTTTCTTTCTTTCTCTCTCTCTCTCATTTCCCTTCCTCACCCTCACCCTCTCTTTTTCTCTTTCTCTATTAGATTTAAGATTTTTTTCTCTTTTTCTCTCTCCTCTCCCTCTCTCATTTTTTCTCTCTCCTCTCCCTGTCTCATTTCCCTTTCTTTCTTTCTCTCCCTCTCTCATTTCCTCTCCCTCCCTCACCTTGACTCTCTCTTTCTCTATTTCTCCATTATGTTTAATGATATTTCTCTCTCTCCTCTCTCTCATTTCTTTTTCTCTCTTCTCTCCCTCTCTCATTTCCTTTTCTCTCTTCCTCTCCCTCTCTCATTTCCTCTCCCTCCCTCGCCCTCACTCTCACCCACACCCTCTCTTTCTCTATTTTCCTATTATGTCACCCTCTCTTTCTCTATTTGCCTATTATGTTTAACATCTTATCTCTTTTTCTCTCTCCTCTCGTTCTCTCTTTTTTCTCTCTCCTCTCCCTCTCTCATTTCCTTTTGTTCTCTTCCTCTCCTTCTCTCATTTCTTCTCCCTCCCTCTCCCTCTCTCATTTCCCTATTATGTTTTCGTCTCTCCCCCTCTCCCTCCCTCATTTTCTCTCTCTTCCTCCCCCTCTCTCTCTCATTTCCTCTCCCCCTCCCTCTCCCTCTCTTTAATTTCCCTCTCTTTCTCCCTCTCCCTCTCCCTCATTTCTTCTCCCTCTCTCATTACATACAAATTATAGAAAAAGTAAATAAAAAAGAGAGAGAATACACTCTCCTTTCCTCTCGCTCCCTTTCCCTCTCCCTCTCTCTCTCTCTCCCTCCCTCCCCCTCCATCTCCCATTTCCTCCTTCTCCCTCTCCCTCTCTTGTTGAGATATCGAGCTCTACTCGTGATATGCCAGGGTGACCGTTGTGCATTTATGTCACCGACGTGTCAGTTGCAAATGCGGTTGGTACACCGCTCATGAATAATAGCTAGATGACAGCTATCCTTATCTACTCTAGTTCGTGGCTCGGTTAGTATGCCACCTTAGTTAGTTGAGTTTGGTTTGAGACCCATATATAGAGTTCTTTTTGGCTTACATAACTAAGAAGAGGAAAACTGTTTTTAGCCTCCACCTCTGTGTGTATTCCCCCATTGTGCAAGCAAGAAAGCTACAAGTGAGACTCCTTCCTTCTCTCCCACAATCTTGACATGGTATCAGAGCCTTGTTCGTGGTAAGGAAGAAAGCAAGCCAAGCTCGCGGTGTTCTGGTAAGAGGAGCAGTGTTGCTTTCATTTTTCTGCTTTGGGAGCAGATCTCTGCAGGTAGCACAGCCGGAAATCGCAAGAGTGCATTGTCTCAGGTTGAGACACCCTGTTTTTTTTATTTGAGGCCATTTCGGGGCCTCCTCGGTACCTTATTCTGCTAATCATATTAAAATCTATATTCATTAGGGTGATCTTATGAGCATGAGCAGCAACAATGTAAGGATAATTCATAAATTCATAAAGTCAACCATGTGAGGATAAGTTGATATGACGCGAGAGCAACAAAGCCAAATTTTCGCAGGGTCATATTCGCACCGTATCGTGGAGCAGTTCATACGGCGCGAGCGTGGCAAAAAGCATAATGTTTGGTACTATACTTTTCGCTGCATATCATGGATGACTTGATATGGTGCAAGAGTGGCACAACAAAATCTCCGTAGGGGTCCTCCTCCCTCAGTATCGTGAAGGAGTAAACATGCGCGTGCAAAAAATACCCCCCTTGTAATGACTTATTTTTTGTGAGATCTTAAACCTATCAAAAAAATTCAAAAAAATTTCCATGAGTTTATTAGGCTTTGAAAAAATTTTGGAAAATTTTTAAGATTTTTTGGAGCTCATTTGTTATTTTTAAAAATATTTTAAAGCAAAAAATAGCCTAAAAAAGACTCAAAAAATCACAAAAAAACCACCCAAAAATAGCATTGCCGATACAACGCGAATATGGGTATCCGAGACGCGCAAAAAATCACAAAAAAACCACCCAAAAATAGCATTGCTGATACGGCAATGCGAATATGGGTATCCGAGGCACCCAAAAATAGCATTGCCGATACAACGCGAATATGGGTATCTGAGGCGTCTCGGATACCCATATTCGCGTTGCCGTATCGGCAATGCTATTTTTGGGTGGTTTTTTTGTGATTTTTTGGATAATTTTTAGGCCATTTTTTACTTTAAAATATTTTTAAAAATAGCAAATGAGCTTGAAGAAATCTTAAAATTTTTCTAAAATTTCTTCAAAGCCTAATAAACTCATGGAATTTTTTTTTGAATTTTTTTGAGCTCATTTGCTATTTTATAAATAAGAAAAAAAGGGCCTAAAAGAGACCCAAAAAATAAAAAAAAACCACCCAAAAATAGCATTGCCGATACAACGCGAATATGGGTATTTTTGTGATTTTTTGGGTCTCTTTTAGGCCCTTTTTTCGCGTTGTATTGGCAATGCTATTTTTGGGTGATTTTTTGGGTCTCTTTTAGGCCATTTTTTGCTTAAAAATATATTTAAAATAGCAAACGAGCTTAAAAAAAGTTTTAAAAATTTTCAGAGCCTAATAAAGTTATGTAAATTTTATTTGTGAAATGGAGACTGATTATTTTGATGGTCTTTTTTTTGTAAAATTGAGATATATTACATTTGAAAAAAGATATACAAGAATAAAGCATCAATAATGTAGTGATGCTTTCAATTATAAAATCAGTCTGCTTTAGAATCAGAGTTCTGAGAGAAAGAAATAGATTCAAGTCCTTTCTATTTCTTCTTACAAATCAAGGGAATAGATCTTAAGAGATTTGCTAGGATATGATATCATGAGTAGTATCATCCCATGACATTAAGCCACCATTTAGGTATTGAAATCTGATAGTGCTAATAAGAATCACAATTGAAGATATTGAAACTTGAAATCCCATAGTGCTAATCATAGTTGAGGGTATGATGAGAAAAATACTCCCAAGAGCTAATATTAAGTAAGAAGTTGTATCCTTCATATTCTTCGAAGCATCCTGCACACATAAAATCATCTTAGTCCTAAAGTTGATATGATACACAATATCACTAATACTTCTATCTATTACTTGTTTAATTTTTTTATATTCTAAGAGACAAAATTGAATAATAAATATTTTAAATCTATTACTAGGTAAATATTTTTATCTCCCAGAAATCAAAGTACTTCCTTTCTTCTAATTATAATATATTATCCTTATCTTATCAATTAGTCCTTGCTAAAAAGTTGATATTACAACACTGTATAATGAAGATATTCTATTTTCAAGTGTCAAGATCAAAGTGAAAATTTTCACTTTCTATTCTATTAGCTTAAGGATTATCCTTAGTATATCTATCCTTACCAATTTGCATCAACACCATGGGACTCTTTTATCCATTTTCTTATGAATCAAATCGAAGAGATTGAAGAAAAAGCTTGGATTTAGTTGAAACAAAATCTTACAGAATGGATATCTTAGGGGTTGAAGTAAAGATACAGCTTGGATGTCCCAACCTAGTTGGGTCTGCTGAAAACTAACAAGATGATCTCGTCTCAGGTCCATGGAGGACCATATCTCTATAGCTCAATCGGCAAGTAAGTGGTATTGATCCTCTGTGTAGAGACTCTTTTGATTGTTGATCACCTTCTCAAGATTTTGTGAAAGGAGATGAAGGGAGACCAATGCACGCTGCTGCTAAGAACTGGACGTGACTTTGGTGAGAGATTTTACGACAGAGTAAAATCTACTTTAAGAACTAAGAAACAAAGTGAAGAGGAGAGAACGATGATTCAAATGAATGCAGGCGAAAAAAGAAGCGTGATTTTGGTGGGAAACGTGATAGTAAAATATTCAAAATGAAAGAATAATGGCCGAAAAGTGACCTCTGACATGAGTTAACGTCCTTAGGTATTTAATGGCTAACCTCTTAAATGAATAATAGATTCTCTCATTAATCACGTTTGAATGGCCAAATTTGGAGGGTTCATTATTTTAAAACCTCAAATAATTAGTAACTTAATCATTTTCTTACAAGTGCCATTTTTGAAACGTTTTTGGCCCTAATGTTAAGCTATTATGATGCAAAATCAGCAGATGCAGTTATCTATACCCAAAGTGATCAAGGCCGTGGTAAGTGAACACAAATTATTTGATCTTTGGAATGTCTCATCTTATCTTAAAACTTTTGAAAGCTAGATGCGCTTCTTTGGAGTTCCTATCAAACTGGAGCAACTATTTTCTACAACTTGTCACACCTACTTTGCGGGTTAGAGTACCTTTTTTTTTTTGTAAGATTCAAATTGGAATGTCTTCGACAAGGCGCTCAAAGATGAATATTTTCTGGAGGATTATGGTATTGCTATGCAGAAGAAGTTCAGAGAATGGGTCTATCAGCCCAACAAAAGACTTGTTGCTTTTGAGTAAGTATGCAAGTTTGAAAAACGTTATAACCAGTTGGATGCACTTGAGCAAAGAGCCTTAAACTTGGAGAAAGTGGAGTTATTTTTGCAGGCAGCTGATCCTACACTTTAGGATGAGTTGGGAGAGCTTCTTGAAGACCATACATAGCCTATGAAATTGAAGATGGATTGACAAGATGTTGTTGATGCAGTTTCCACATAAACGAAGAGGCAAAGATGAAAGGATCACCTATAAAACGATATGCAAAATCCCCTAACAATGTCTTCTCCTACCTCCACTTCTCCTACTTCTCCTGCTGCTCCTTCCACTTCCTCTCCTACTTCACATCCCATGTATATGCCTCCTTCTATGTCTATGCCTATGCCTATTCCTGTGGCAGTTGTCAAGCCATTTGCCAAACCAACTGTCGAAGACATGGTGGAAGAGATTTCAAATAACTTGAAGGATCTTCAAATAAATATGGCTAGAAGAGATCAAAAACCACTTAACCCAACTCCAACTACTATCCCATCCTCTTCTGCTCCTATGAATTCTTCTAGAAGTGATCGAGTACGCCGTTGTATATGGTGCGATAGTCCAAACCATGAGCGCAAGAATTGTAAAGACTTTGAAGAGGCAAAAAGGCTGAAGTTGGTGGTTTGGAAGGACAGGATGATATGTTTCGGAGACACAAAGCAATCACTCAAAACAAATTTTGGCAAAGGAGGTATGAAGAAATTATTAGAGGAAGCTCTCTTATGTTCTTATTATGTGAAACAAGAGGCGGCAAGAGAAGTTGCTACCTATGGTCTTCAATTGGAGCACTTATTGAAAGATAAATCTCCTCTATGGTTCTATGCACTGCATGGAAAAAAGAAAGGTAAAGCTTCATTATCTGAATTTTCATTCATAGGAGATGCAATTAGAAAAGGGGCTAGATGGAATGATTGTGTAGATGTCTTCTCTATCTATGCTTGTATTGTAAAATCTCAAGGGTTTGAAGCACTTGTTGAAGAAGAGCGCAAAAGAGATAATGATCAACCTAAAGGATCGAAGAAGGCAACTAGGAGGAGTGAGCTAGTTCTTCAGCCTTGTTCTTTAGGACTGGAGCAGATTATGGACGACTTGCAAAAGCCAAAAGTTCAAGAAGACCAAAAGGCTCCAAAGTTAAAGGATTCGAAGCCGAAGAAGCAACTTGGATTCAAGCTACTATTTGACGTCGAGACCTCCACAGACTTGAAAAAGGTACTTGAGGATCAAATTCTTAATTGCAAAATTGAATTTACACTTGGAGAAGTTTTTGAAATTTCCAAAAGAGAGTTTCATGATGTTATTATTGACGTCATAAAAAGAAAGTGCCAAATTATTAAAGAGCCAACACAGGATATGATCCATCGAGAGGCTTTAGCTATTGCTGAGGCTATTCTTTATGGATTACAGATGGAGGAGGTTGATTCTGAAGAAGTGACCATTGAGGAGTCTACAAATGGATCTCTATGTATGCAGTCCAAGAAGTCTCTTCATCCTTTACTTTAGCCCGTATAGTATGATGAGAGCAAAGATGCGCCTAGATTGGTGCCTCATAGCCATTTTTCTCGAAGGCACTGAGCTCGTGTGACTACAGAAACTGTCGTCAAGCTTGGTGAGACTGAGAATCCTTCTGTTGCTCTTTTGGATCGTGGCTTCAAGATTAATGTAATTGTGTGAGGTTTATATGATACTGGTAGATGGCCAGTTGATGTTGATCATGGTTGGCACATGCAGGCGGCCAACAACACTGCATGAGATTTGTATGCTGCTTGTCCAAATCTAAAGATTTATATTGGAGATGTGGGTGAGTCTTATCATTTCTTTGTTCAAAACTTTTGTTCTTATCTTATTATTTTGAGGCAGCCATTTATTAATGAGTTTTGGATGGAGACTAAGGTTCTAGATGATGGATCTGCCAATGCACAGATCTGAAGCAAGGATGGGAAGAGAGTTGTTGAGCTCATGACTGTTTGTATCAATCATTAGCGAAATAAATATTCTTTGAGGGATTCCCATCTTCTAGCAGGAGAGCCAGATATTTGCTAGGTACCACTGTCTTTGCGAGACGATGGTGGTACGAGTAAGGGAAAGCTCTCACCTCTTGGCAGTGGTAGTTTTTCCTCATGTGTTTATGGTGTATCTGCTGAAGGTACTTCGTGTTTTCAATATATTTCAGACATGCCTAGAGCTACCAGATAGTATGTAAAAAGAAAAGAAAAAGAATTGATGACTGCATGTGTTTTTTAGAAAGAAGACTGGATAGACGATCTCTATGATGGCCTTTCATGCTCAGATACCATGGAAAAACTTTTGGTAATACTAAATGCTAAAAATCAAGAGTTGTTATATGTCTTACACGTTCATTCTGTAGCGATGTATTGTGAGATTGCTGATTTCATGCTTCAAAAGAATTTGGGTGATGAGGATTCTCAGCAAAAAGAATTCATTGCTGATATATTTTAGCAAAAAGATTTGGGTATTGTTGTTTATACACAACAAAATTTGTGTTTATCAGGGTATTTTCATTCAAGGGATGAAATTTGTAGGTTGTAGCAATGCAGGCAGAGTTCAAACAAAGTATAAGACAGTTGACAAGAAGTTTAGACCAGTTGTTGCAGGATTGCTACCTTTTGATAGTGATGAGATGATTAGGATAGCTGTTATGCAACCTCCTTTATGAGATCCTACAAGTATTGGGCATAGGTTTTCATATGAGACATTGAAGGAGATGAAGATTGGGACTAAAGATTTCCTATTTCTTGAAGAGGTAAGATGTTTTGAAGAGATCTTATGCAGACATGAAAAAGCTTTTGCTTTCTTTCCACATGAGATTGGATACGTTGATTCTACGATTGTGACGCCTATGGTTATTTTTACCATTTCGCATGTCCCTTGGAATCTATGGTCTATTCCTATGCCGAGGGCTCACTTGTCCAAATTGGTAGAGCTTTTGAATGAGCGGATTAGATGGGAATTCTAGAGCCATCTTCAACTCCATATTCCAACAGGTGCTTCACAGTTCCTAAAAAGAATGGGACACTCAGAATCATACAGGACCTACAGCCAGTAAACAAGGTCACCATTCAAAATGTTGGTGTTGGACCTATTGTGGGATGAGTTTGCTGAAGCTTTTGCTAGATGTGATATCTATTCTCTTGGTGATCTTTATTCTAGATATGATCAGTTCTAGCTTGCCCTTGAAAGCAGAGATTTGACTACAATGAAGACAACCTTAGGCCTTGTTCGAATATATACACTTCCACAAGGAGCTACTAATTTGGTTTCCCATATGATGAATGGGATGAACAAGGTTCTACAGGATTTTGATTCCTGAGCTTACTATGCCTTTCATTGATGACTTAGCAATCAAGGGTTGTTTGGAAGAAGGTAAAGATGATTCTTTAGATGATCATGGATGCAGATTCTTTGTGGGTTCACATATTAGAGATGTTGAGAAGTCTCTTTGCAAATTGAAAGAAGTGAATTTGACCTTGTTAGGGTTTAAGTCTTTTTTTGATGCCAGAGAAGTTTTAATTGTTGGTCATATGTATGGATATTATGGCAAGGAGCCTTCTCCTACAAAGATTGATGCCATAGAAAAGACTACAGAGACTTGTTCTTCTACTTCGGAGGTTTGCAGGTTTCTTGGAGCTTGTGTGTTTTATCTTATTTGGATTCCTCACTTTGCTCATATTGTAGATGATCCTTATTAGGTCTTGAGGAAAGGGCAACGCTTTTCTTGGGAAATAAAACATACTAAAGCCATGCAAAAGTTGAAGAAATAATTAAGAGCTGCTCCAACTCTTCGAAAGGCAAATTATTAGTGTGAAAGATCTATTGTGCTTGGTGTTGATACTAGTCCTATCGAAATTGGATGGACTATTGGCTAAGATGATGTAGATGGGAATAGGTATGCTATTCGGTTGGGGGAGAAAGTCCTAAATGAGCGACAACGAAGATATCCACAAGTCAAAAGAGAGCTCTTGGGCGTTGTTATGGCTCTCAAGAATGACAGAGAGTACTTCATCAGAGCTGATGTGGTGGTCGAGACTGATTGTTTGCCTCTTCTAGGTATGATCATGAGTTGTCCTACCCTAGATATTGCCATGCTTAGGTGGATTGGGTACATAAAATCCATGAATCCTAAATTCAAGCACATAGCAAGTAAAGACAACCCAGTAGTATCTGATATGCTTTCACAAGCGAGGTATGATGATATGGATTTTTCTTGTTTTGATGATGTTGATGATGGGACTGATCTTTTAGCCATACATGCTAACCATATTTGTCATGTGACTGCTTTTTGGAAAGCTTTGATGAGTCTTTGTATACAGGAGAGTATTTATATATTGGTCGTTATTTGAGTACTATGTCTAGACAAGATGGATGGACTGATCCAGACTTTAAAAAGATTAGAAGAAAAGCTTATGGTTTCGTATTGCAAATTGGGCTACTTTGGAAGCATCCACGAAAGCAAGGAGGGCAGCCATTGAGAGTTGTTTGTGATAGAGCTTCACAAGTATGTATTATGAAAGAATTCCATGAAAGTCTTTGGGCTAGACATCAAGCTGTATGGGCAACCTATGAGAAGATAAAATAACTCTATTGGTGGAGAGGCATGTATAGAGATATTTCACAGTTTGTTGACATGTCCGGATTGTCAGTTGTTCTCTTCAGTGAGGCATAGAGATGAGCTTCATCCTACCTACATGTTATGTGTTCATTACAAGAAGGTTCTAGATTTGATTATTATGCTTGTTGGTTTATGGCAGATGCACTACATTGTTTTGGCACGAGAAAATCTCACAAATCAAGTGGAAGGAAGAGCATTATGAACAAAGTCTACTTCAGTGGTTTGTAAGTTTCTATTGGAGGATGTTTTTTGCAGGTATGGATGTATTGGGAAAGTTAGTACAGATAGAGGTGAGTTGGATACTAATGAGGCTAGGGAGTTTTTCTCTCACCTTGGCATTAAACTTACTTTGACTTCACAATATAATCCAAAAAGCAATGGAAAGAGCAAAAGAGGCCATCCATCGATTGTAAAAGCCTTGGTAAAGCATGTGGTGGATGGGTTCGAGAGTGGCCTAGCTTATTTCCTTATGCCTTATTGGCCGATTGCACTACTCATAGTGTGACTATAGGATATATGCCATCTAAGTTGATGTATGGACAGAAGCCAGTCATGCCTACAGAGACTTGCATGCTTACTTGGAGTGCTTTACCATGGCAACAAGAAGAGATGTCTAGAGAAGATCTTTTAGCACTTTGTATTTGTCAATTGGAGAGAAAACTTGAAGATATTGAGAGAGCAATTCAAAACCCCAAAGAGGCTAGAATTTGTAACAAAGATCACTTTGATAGCATACAAAGATTGAGGCCTAAAGAGATTAAAGAGGGAGATTGGGTATTGGTCTATGACAACAGTCTAGACAATGAGTATAGTGCTATCTGCAAGGTTTCCAAATGATGGTTTGGACCCTATCTAGTGCAGCATGTTTATGCCAATGCTACATATTCCTTAGTAGAACTTGATGGAATGGCCTTGCGAAATCAGATTGCAAGGAAGAGAATCAAACTCTTCAAGAGAAGACACGTTACAGCCTATGTAGTTGAGGAATTGAGATATGTGAATTACGATGGACTTGAGCCAGGAGAGGATGAAGATGACAATGTGGACATTGAAGATGCTTTTGCAGAAGATGAAGAGATTGCTTTGACCGTCGAGCTTGGCAGTGATGACGATGGGTAGCTGTGGCCCATCTGGAGGATGTGTAGGTTTGGAGGGGGTGGATGTATTGACGTTGTGTATCTACCACTGCAAACATGAGGGCGGAATTTTCCACCAAAATTTTGGACTCTTAAGTCAATGTCATTATCAGATTATTTTCGGTTGTGTGCATCTTTTGTGTTTGCATTTGCATGATGCACGAGCACATGTAGTTAGGCTAGGCACAAATTCCTTAATGCATTCATAATTTTTTGTGTGGAACATCACTTGATTGATTGCATAGCATGGACTCAAATTTGCAATGTGCATGAGTGATTGGACTCGAAGTTCTTTTCTAAAGCATGTTTTTGATAGGGCGCAATTCATGGGAAAAATAGATCATATGCAGAAGACTTGAGGACTTGATGAAAATTGGATGAATAAAATTGGAACAATATAAAGTCCTTAAAAGCTAAAGAATATCCATTCATATGTTTCAACCAATACTTGCACTCTTTGTGGAAATGAAGGAGACTTGATGTGCTAAGACTATTGTTCCTCTACCTTTTATAATGGTCATGCAAACTGGAATTACTACTATAATTTATCAACATTAACTCACATCATCACCAAACTATCAACCATACAATCAAGTCACAAAGGATAAGGTAGTCTTTAAGCCAAATAAAAAGGAAAAGAGACAAATTGGTCTATTGAACAAAATCACATGTCCAATGATAAGTACAAAATGGCCTATTAGATAAATAGAACTATGGCCGAAGTAAAATTAGGCTCAAAAACCCTTTGAGGAAGGTTAAGGCCTTTGAGCTTACTTTATGCCTAAAGAGGATAAGGGCAGTAGACTATATGATGTGGTAGCTAGGTGACAAAAGCTATGATGACAAGTAAAAAGCTTAAAACGATAAGATTAAGGGTGAGCTTTTCTAACAAGAAAAGCATCGTGCTGAATCCGGATCGACAAAAGAAGAAGAAGGATGAAAACGCTAGATATACTAAGAACAAAGGAAAGCAAGAGGACATTGGAAGTAGAAGTGGAGGACATTGACAAACTTTGAGGGTATAAATATGATAGCCTAAATGATATAGAAAGAGGGGCGTGGAATAACAAAGACTTGCAACACTAAGCCAGCCATCTCCACAGCTCTTTGCCTATTGTGGGAATCCTTGCAGGATGGAAGCATGGTAATCTAATTGTTTATAGTAAAGGTTTTGTGCTTTCAAGTTTCCCTTGTATTTCGATTATAGACAATGCGAGAGTTCATGGAATGAGAATGACACCTTATGAGTGCTATGGAAAAAAATAAAACTACACATATTCTATAGAGAAATAAACTCAAAGAGAAGGTTAGGAAGGAGAATCAAGAGATCTTAGACGAATGGACGCCAAAAAGAAGTCATGTTGTTAGATCTCTCGATTTCTAAAACATCGAGTATTAACTTCAAGTCCCATGTTTATCATATCTTTTGACAACTTTTTTCAATGATGAATAGAATTGTTGGGACCACATCAAATATGTCACACTTTAGATATATTGGCAAAAAAAAGAGGAGAGAATCATAAAATAAACTCTACTAACTCCAAAGTAGAGGAGACAACAATACCATATTCTTGTATAGATGGTAGACTCTCTTTGGCTCTTTTCCAGATCTATGAATTTTATAAAATGAAATTTTTAATGGTTTTGTCCCTAATAGAATTATTGTTATGCTTAATATCATTATCATCAACTTTTTTAGTATTTTCCTTTAAGTTGGACACCATATCCTCTCTTGAGACTGTTTGGTTGGCCCTTTTCCATATGATATTTAATGATAGAAGACCTTAGGACTATAACACCTAAGATTCCTTTGGAGGGTCTTACAACTTGCACATAGGAGTGACCCAAATCTCTCAAAAAAGTAATTACATTGAGAATACCCAAGTTGTTTTCATGTATGTGAAATTTTTTACAAGATTGAAATAAATCTGGAAGTGGAGGCTTTGAAGCTACTTTTTCTTTGCCGCTAGTGATTAACATTACCTTTGTGCTACTCCCTTGGAACTCTAGCAAAGGTCAATACAAGGATGCTTGGAGGTTCTTGTGACCATGTTACTCATTTCAGTCTATTAGAGAGTGAAAAGTCTTTGCTTCGATTGAGAAGGTTGAGTGTGATTGTCTTATCTTGAGATGCGGTGATGAAGAATGGCTCATCAATGCTAAACATTATTGTGGATATTAGGCATCTAGAAGTTTGTGCACTTCCAAGGTTTGTTCACTAAAATCTTGGAATCCTTGGTTTACTTTTGCATAATTGTGAGAATGATTTTAATGGCTTAGAAAGGAGGTGAGCAAGAGAGCTAGTTAAGATCTTGAAAGAATAAGAGTTCCGCTCATGTTCCACTGTTGAGTGCATAAAATGCTAAGATTCAAGCTCATGATCACCGTCACCAACTCTATCTTGATAGTTGTAGTCTTAGCTATCATCATCTGCCATGTGTATTGCAATAAATGAGTTCGAGATTTAATCATGGCTAGCGACATAGTGAGTTTAGTGACCTTGATTGTTATGTAGTGTTTGACTAGACTTTAGTCTATAGGGTTCTAAATAATGAAGGTGAAGAACATGAGAATACTTTGCTTTCTATGTGTGGGTTCTCTCAATGTCTGTGTCTTTCTCTCTTCAAATAAAACTTTGACATGGTATTAGAGCCATGAAGCAATGAAACCTTGATCTTGCGAGCTCCGCATTGGAGTCATAAAAGTCAGAGCTTGAAGAGGAGAAGTCTAAAGTGCATCTGCAAGAAAAGGAAGACATAGACAACAATTGAAAAGGTATGCATTTGTGGTGTGGCTTACTTAAGGCCTATTGAGGCATTCTAGGTGGACCTATTGACATGTATTGGAACCTTTGAACGAGCCTATAGTGATCAGCATTGACATCAATTGGAAAGCATGACCATCTTAGATCTGCGCCTAAGATTTTGGTCATGTGGGATTGATGAATCATAGTCAAGAAGAGAAGCATCTTGTGCCTTGTTTTGGTGAGGACTTAGCCTATACTTTGGAGCTTTTCAAGCACTCTTCAATGCTTAATGGAGCGCTCACAATGTGCATGAGAAGTAGTATTTGATTAGCCCTACTGGAATCAACGTGAACTACATAAAGATTGTGCTTGTTTTTTTTCTTGCAAAACTGTCAGGAATTTCCAACCATCAAATGATTGGCATTGGCATACTTAAACATCAAAAGATGTTTGACAAGAGAATAGTAGCAATAGGATATATGTGAGCATCTTGAGAGTGAAATGAGGTGTGTTTGTTGAATGTATATGATAGGCAAGGTGTTGTCATAAACTTTGTGATAGCGTGTGCTTGACAAGTTGAACTAAAGCTTGAGTTGATGGCCATTCATGCTTGGATGATGTCACATGATTGTGGGATGGTTTGTGAAGGTTATGAATAGTAAATGCTTAGGGTCTGGATAGATTTATTGCTAGTTATAGTTAATGGAAAGGGTACGCATCATCTCTGCTTGATGTATATGCAACCTGTGATGCCCAATTGGATATTTATTAACTACCACATGGAGTGATAAATGTCTGAGACATTTTTTAATTGTTTTGAGGTCTGAATACACATGTTTATAGCAAAGAACTCATTGTTGGTCATAATAGAGAACTAGCTGAAATGTGTCATGAAATTGGATAACACATATTTAGTGGTTGTTGAAGTCTCTTGGAGCATTGGTTGGCACTTGTAGGTGCTTGGATGTTGATGCATACATGTCAGAAGGTTTATGAACTAAAGTGAGCATTGAATGCTTAAATCTGGATAGTTTTTTTACTGTTGGTTTTGCACTGAGCTGGCTGCTTACAGCCTGTGAAGAGTGTGATTGGCATTGCTATTGCTCATATGAATCACTATTTATGCTTCTATGTACTTGTAGTGAAACCTAGAGGTTATGGTGTATGCTTGGGATGTTTTGAGACTAACTTGAGCTAAAAATACTTTAGTTTATGCATAGAAGTTATTGCTAGTTTCTCACAAACTGTTATCTATCATAAGTTTTGGGAAGATACCTACATCAATTGTATACAACAAATGCTATATACTTGGCATACTATTACATCTAGATGTTCTACTACATGATTGGGGATGCATTTAACATGTATGTAAGCTAAAACACACAGGTTACTGTAGAGATATACTATTATAGGTTCTTGGACTAATATTTTCATACACAACTGAGTGGTTGGTAGAGAGTCATGCACTTACAGGTTGTATATGCCACTAAATACTATAGTTGCAAATATTGCAAATGCTCAGGGCATTGATAATATCACTCAAATTGTGGGAGAGAAGCTTGATAATAAAAACTTTACTTCATGGAAGTTTAGGATGCAAAATTTCTTGATTTCTAGAGGCTATTAGGATTTTTGTACGAGAGATAAACCAAAACCTGAACTGTCTGAATGAAATCTGACTCATGATCAGCGAAGAGCTCATCAATACTGGTTGGAAAGAGTAAGCAAAGTGCTACAATGGTTCTCTTTATGTATTTATGATGTGATGGCTATGCAAATTACAAGCTGCCAGTACCCAAAAGATGCTTGGGATGTTCTCATGAAGAATTATGGTAATATTACTCATGTAAGGAAGATACAACTAAAGCAACAGTTTAATAATATCTCTAGAAATGGCAGGAGCACTCAAGCTTATACGATAGAGATAAAAACCATAGTAGATCAGCTTGCTACTATTGGCTCTAAAGACTCAGAGGATGACATGATTGAGGTTACATTGAATGGATTAGGGAGTACAAATCATTTGGTACTTTGATTTCTCTCAAAGTAGATCCACCTGATCGGGATGAATTACTTGCATTACTCCTATATGAGGAAGCCACGCTTGGCTTGAATACAGGTTCCGGTAACTCTCAGAGTAGTAGAGATACTATCTTTTACTCTAGTCAGTGAGCTAGTGGTGGTAGAGGTCATGGAGCTTTTTGAGGTCGTGGGGACACTCGGAATACATATGGATAACATCAATAGAATGCATGGAAAAGCTAAAATGCACAAGGACATTGAGGATTTGGAGCATTTAGAGGTAGGGGAGATCACCTAAAGGCAGAGGTGGCTCTTAGAAGTCTAACAGGGATAAAGATTGTCATTATTGTGGAAGATATAGGCATGTAGCAAAGGACTATTCATAAAAAGCAAGCAAATATAAAGGCAAAAGGCACACAATATGGAAATAATGCATCTAGTGTACATAGGATGATCAAGGAGATAAATTGTTTGCTATGGAGCATGTTTCTAAGAATACATCTAAGCAAGGCAAGGTTGACAAGTGGTATATAGACTCAGGAGCATCTAATCATATGACTCCATATGGTGAGTGGTTTGATGAGTTGACAACAAGTTCCCATGGACATGTATGGAGCCCCAAGAGAGACACCAAGAAAACGGGGTTTCTACTGCAAAAAAATGTATCTTGTACACTATCAACCATCTTTTTCATATTTGATATGATCTCAACAAAGAAAAGAACACCAAGAACAAGAAATCGTCATGCAACTTCATATAGAAACAATTCTCCCACGGCTTTAACTTTAACAAAATCCATCATTCTCTTCATATTCTTCATAGAACTATTTGATAAACATGGAAAAAACAAAAGAATACTCCACTTTGAATGGAAAGATATCACATATTATTCATCTTCAAAGATTCCATAGCTTTCTCTCACAATCTCTCATAGGTAGATACATTATTTGTCATAGAATTGGCTATCTCTCTCTCTCTCTCTCTCTCTCTCACACACACACACACACACACACACACACACACTCTCTCTCTCTCTCTCTCTCTCTCTCTCTCTCTCTCTCTCTCTCTCTCTCTCTCTCTCTCTCTCTCTCTCTCAATAATACATCGGCAACCCAAAGATCGAAAATATTAAAAAGAATTATCTTGAAATTTTAGGAATTTTGACAGTAAATTTTCCCAATGTTCCACAAATTGTTAAAGCATTTTTTCATGGGATAAATATGTGTTTTACCCCAAAGAATTATTTTCCCATCGATTTTTGAAATTCAATATTATTGGGGGGGTTTTAAAATCATGAAGAAAAGTCTTTGGAATTTTTTTATTTTTGTTTTCTCCGATGAGGAATGCCATGTAGTCTAGGCCACACATGTACTTCTTATAGTATCTTTTGAAGAGAAAGTTTGAATGCAAAATCATTTCTATAAGACCCTTCATGATTTTTCTCTAGGACGTGGTAGGTCTCTTCTTTCCATGATACTCTTCTAGAACCAAATCAAGTTCTTTCATGAATAGACCATTGTTTGCTATTATAGATCTTATTGCTCTTTGAATGAAAGAATAATTCTTACTCTTCTCCACTTCTTTAGGAATCATACTTGTCAACAAAAAATTATCTTCAGCCAACACTTCTCTCCCTTTATACATGGGAGCTTTGGCAATACTTACAAACATAATTGTAATAGCCACTTTTTTAGTTTCATGAGTAACAACATTCTTCTTTTATCAATATGCATAATAATGTCTGTTTTAATAACTTTCTAAGCATGCCTTAGTCCTTGGGTAAACATTTTTCCCAATAGTATTCAACACCCTAAAGCATGTCTTTTCTGAGATTAACCTTTGAGAATTTTTATATTGAGCCCCTTTGCATGTCTTCTAAACTTTAGTCACCACACTACTTTGAAGCCAGGATCAAAGAAGCTAATGACTCGAGCCAAGTTGCCCATGCCAATCACAACGAAATGAACTATGTGAGAGATACAATTGCGTCCTAGGTTCCAATGAGCCTTCAAAAATGCAACTTCAATGTCTTCTGTACCTATTTATGTGGTTCTCCTTCTAGAAAATCATGCTCTAATATGAATACTATGTTGAGATGGCAAGCTCAACACATGTGGACATTGATAATGGACCACATGGCTAGATGTGTCTGCACATCTACACTTAGCACGTTGATGGTCATTATGATCATCACATGGCCACTTTCTTATCACTAATTATATTTAGTTTGTTACATCTACCTACAACTAGTATAATTATAGTGCTAGTAGCTTAATATAGTTAGTTATGGACTATTTAACTTACTAGGTTACTTTTCTTTATATTGTATCTTATCTATACTTTGTGTAGATTGTATTGTGTATGAGAATAAGACAAAACCAATGAGAAAATGTTTTGACCTCCATCTCTCTTTTTGTGTTCTTGAGTGAGCTTCCTCTTGTGTGTATGGTGTGTGTTTGGTGCAACAACTCAAGCAAGTCTCCCCACCATGCGATTCATGACGAGGTATTAGAGTGGTACCACCATTGAGAGAGATTGGTTTTAAAGAGCAGAGTGAAGAAGACGAAGCAAAGATTTGAGTAAGCTTAAGATATGCCTTGCTTGGAAACCCTAAAATTTTCAATTTGGGAAACTCTTAACGAGATGCCTTTCTCAAGGAAATCGATTTTTGTGATGTGCTAGGACTCGCAAGATTTCTTCTTAGCAAATCTTGCTCAATTTGGAATTTTGTGTGAATGTTAGTCCACGTAAATTGGACTTGAAATAAGAATACAAACAGGACAACAACTTTTTGTGTATACTTCTATGACACATGTTTGGTTATGATTGCTCATTTTTAAGTTTCTGCCAAAATTAGCTAAACCATCATCTATTTCTTAGTCTAAACACATATAGAAAATTCCAACTAGAAAGCAACAAAAACGATAGTCATGAAAACAATCAAGTATACAAAATCCTACCTACGAGATACATTGTTACGGATTTTCAGCCTAAAAACACATAGCATTGGGACCAAGGATACATCGATCATGAAGTTTATTGCATGGGTTTTTTCATAGAATAGGAGGAGTGCTCATGAATTAACTCTAAAATGTCAGCAAAGAAATAGTTGGATATATCTTTTCCTTTTAGTACTTGTTGTCACAAAGCTTGGATTTTGTTTAATGGATAGAATGAGACACTCATGTGATATTGACATGTTTATTAGGATGTAAGTATAGAATGTTTAATGTATTTTATTTTATTTTACTTTGTCTAGGACATAGAGCAAACTGAATGCACATAATTGGAAATTGTAATGCATAAATGAGAGAATAGAAATTTTTTAAATTCGAAGTGTCTGCTACAATGAGTTACAACTTACATCACGTCTTGTGAGAGCTATGTGAGAATAATATATTTGTGTGTCTTCCAACTCAATTTTGATTGAAAATGCTGGGATAAAGGGTAGTGCCTGTGTCTGCCTGTAAGGGCCCAGGCTGTACATCATACATATACCTATCTAAAACATTATTGAGGCACTCTTCATCAATACTGAAAATATTGTGTCTAGCCCCATTGTAGCAAGCTCAACAAAGTGGTACAAAATCTTGGTTCATGCAATCAGGAGCTTGGCATTTCTTCAAGTGCAAGAGCTTGAAGTTGAAGAAGAGTTCATTGTAAAGAGTTTATAGGTACGGCGGCAAGGTTTGAAGCTTCTTCTTGAAGCTTGAAGCTTCCCTCTTCATTTGAGCTTGTTGGTAGCCATCATTGGCCGCTTGGGGACCCTCCCAATCATCTCCAACACTTGGACCAACATTCCAATCTCTTCAGGGTTGAAGGCACCATCAGCATGGGTATGCAGCTCTAGGTTTTAGCATGCTCTCAGGACCTACAACAATTTCTCCTCTTTATTTGGCATCATGGCTGTGCTCTAGACTTTGGATCTAATACTTAGCATTGAGCATTGAAGTGTAGTATTACACGTGGGGATGATATACTTTCAGCTTCAAGTCTGAAATACATAGTATTCAGATTTGTAATAAATAGGATAGTACCTACTCTCTTGATATTGATGCTCATATGATAGCTATTTGGGTGTATCTTGATGTTGGATGCTTTGGTAACCATGTGGCATTGTCTTTTAGGCCATTTTGAGCTAATCTTGGCAAGGATTTAGCTCACTTTGCAAATATATTTGTGACTGGAAACATGGAAACAACTATTTCTTGAGTGAATAATGCTTATGATTCACTTATGTGATGACTATCTGATGCCCATTTGGTGCTACATGAATTGGAGATGTTATGTCCATGATTAGAGATCATTTTGGGGTGATTAGAGTCATCATTTTGCTTAGTTTCGACAAAGATGTGGCTGATTGGTCATCATTTTGCTTGCTCTCATTTTGCTTGGTCTCATGCATTCCAAACGATGTATTCACGCTTATGGTTGATGTTACATACTTGGATTTGATTCCGGAATTCATTTGAGTAGTGATTAAAGCTCATTTTTGGATCAGCTTTACTGTACATTCAGGATAGTTTCCTACATATTTAGGACATCATACCTCACTGTTAAGAAATTTGATATGTTTCTATGCAAGAACATTATGGTGATGTTTTGAGAAGCTTTGCATAATCTTTGGAGCTCGGTCTCAGAGGTTATTTTAGTTTTAAATTTTCAGTAAAGATTTTTCTTGAATGTCAAGACTGCACTCCTAAATTGTAGGACAACCACTTATATTGTTAGGAATTTCAAGACTGCACTTTGTTTTTGTCAAGAAATTGGTATGTTTACTATTATTGAATGGTTTTGAGGCATTTTGGGCAATGATCTGATGTATGTTCTTGCTGCTACATACTTGGGGATATTCCTAACATACTACTAACTGGATTTTGGAGCTTCCATTGCTTGACATTAGCTCTCATTTACTGTCATACAATTATTTGGTTGTGAGTCATGGCTACTAGCGGTGACAATCATCTTATGCATATCAAGAAGCTTGAAGGAGCACACAACTTTGCAGTTTGGAAAAAGCAGTGCTATAATATCTTGTTGTAGAAGAAGCAAGCAAAGTCAATTAAAGTAAAGGGAAGCTTGCATGCTCAACCATTGAGCTATTGATTTCTAATGCCTTGTTATTTAACATTGAAGGGTTGGATTCTACTTTTGACGTTTGGAAGCAAGTAGAAGCATTGTATGCCCAGAAAAGTAGTTCAAGCAAAGTCTACTAGTTGCAGAAACTCATGGATTTGCATTTGAAAGAGGGTACTGCAATATCTACTCAACTTACTGAGTTTAACTCCATTTTTAGCCAGCTTGCCACTTTAAAGTTCAATATTGATGATGAGTTTAAAGCTATGTTCTTGCTTTGCACTCTGCTAGAGAGCTAGGATACCTTCAAGATTGCTATGAGCAATTCTAATGCTATATTTTGGTAACGTGTCCACTTGTATCTTTAGGACACGTCATAGTAGTCCATTGGAAAGGATGTCTAAAAAGCTCCACCCGGCACTCCCATGGAATGTTACGGGGTTTGCGATCTAGGGCTTTCCACGTCTACCACGTAGCAGAAGTATTCCATCCGTTTCCACTTAGGATCGACCTGAATTAGGGTTTTCTTTATTGGTCATTTCCTAATAGCAACTAGCATCAGACCCAAGCGAACTACTTTACGCAGAAATGCCAGGTCCGAAGCTGATTCACGCTGCACTTGGTTCAAGGAGAATGGGAAACGAGAGGGATGCAAAGCTCAACCTCTCTGCCATAAGGCATAGTCCCATTCCGTTCCCCTAAAACAGTGTAAATCGGGTTCAAATATAACTCTCGGTCAACACTCTTGCTGTTCATGTTCTTTGACGATCTTCCTGCTGTCCATCGCGATTTGAGAAAGTTTCTCGGCCAACCGGGACCACCCATCCGTAGGATGGACCTATGGCACATCCTCCGCACTTTCCTCGGGTTGTTTTAGTTATTTAACTACCTAACACATTAGTTGGATATGTAACAATCAGCTTCTTTAATTAACCCATTAGGCACTAGTTCTTTCACATAATCTTATCACTTGACATAGAAAAACAATATCAGACAAGTTCTTTGTTAATAGGTTATCATATTTATCTTTGAAATACAAAGATTCCAGCCCGTAGGCTTATCGACAATCCGCCCGCCGAAGGCTATCCAGCAATCCACAGGGATCACTAATCCAAGTTTCCGCCCGTAGATTAGTATGCGGGCCTCGAGATCCAATCCCAAGTCACGTTAGCCTCTTGTGCAACGCCTGGAAGGCAAGGGATTTATGGCAAGAGCCCCCTTGGCACCCAAGCGTTCTCCTACTCCAAGTAGCACTCAATGGAGAGACCTCTCGTGGTGGGTTCGGTCCACTTTCCTAGCGCAGTCAACAACCCCCTTGGTTAGGGTTAGGCAGGCAGTCAGGGGTAACTGAAGCTGCCTCTCCCTTCACGCCTTCAACCTGAAGTATAGATATCTCTTTATCTTTTAATTCATTGATCAAACAAAGCCAAACAATGCTCTAAAATTTGTAGTAAGCACAAGCATTTCCATTTATCATTTTTGTTGTTGGCAAACTGCTAAGGAATGAATCCTTCCTTTCGAATGCATCCAGCACTCGATCCGGGATGACTTGCAACTTGGCAAGATCCCCTATATCCTGGGTTAGGGCGTACCCTATTAACCCGACTTGGTCAAACCTTAAGTTCATCAGTTATTTCAGTTTATCGGCTGGTCTTTAGTTTCAATCAATTTTTCTTACTCAAGAAGGATACTAAATTAGGATGATTATTCATCCTCCTACAAGATAACTTGTGTAAGAACATGCCAACTTCATTGTGAGATCTTGACCATTCCCTTGTGATCCAATCACAAGATCATATGACTCCGCACTTGTTGTGCAAGTGTCACATCGAGCTATGAGACAATGGAGTCACCAAACAATTTGTTTTGAGTTTACTGGGCTGACGTCGTTAGACCTAGGGTTTCCAAGTTTCATCTTGTAAGATTCTTAGGGACAAACCCTAGCTCACTTTGCAATTACATTTTCACTATCCCTACATTCAGTGAATGTGGGCAAGTATTTAAGGTATAGGAATATCAGTTTTAACAATACGTACAATTAGTTCATGTATTAAATTCCCTAGTGAATTCTTTGGAATTCAACTTTCTCTAAACGAGTACTCCGTGGTTTAGGTGTTTTAGGTTTATGCCAATTTGGTTAACTCTAGAAGGTAATTTCAAGATTACTTCCACATGATTTGTTGTCTATGCATAAATTGATTTTTTTTTTCAACCCTAACTTATCGATTTGAGGTCAGGCATAGGTTAGGTTAATTTCAACTAATCTTCCCTTTACTTCGCAAACAAAATTCATGCTAAATAAGCAAACTTTTTCTTGATAATTTATGTAGTTGACGATAATTTCATAGAGTTTATGCATCGTAAGAATCATTTCATGCTTTGCACTTTCCATGATGATTCATTGCGAAGAGGATATGGGTTAATAGTGCGATACATAGTTTATACATCTAGGCTTAAATAAAGTATACTATTTTAATGGACAATAATCTAGTTTATAGTTCACTTCAATGCATAAAGCTATTTGCTAGAAATGTGTTTATGCTTTCTTTAATTTGCATGTTTCAATAAAAGTATTAATGACTAAGTTCCTTCGTCGTGAACATCTAGGACAAAAATATATCCTATATCCAACAATTAACCTTTCATGATTGAATTTCAACATTTAAAAATTAGGAAGGAAAACCTGGGATTGGGGTGAGATGTCCACGTGGATGCCTGGACATGACCCTCCCGCAGTTGGGGCTTGGACTTTCTTAGGAGGCATCGCAATTGTAGTCTTTCGGACGTGGAAGCAGCTTTACAACTCCTCTTTGGAATTCCACCGTCGCTCCCTTGCACCGTCCGTCGAAAGTAGTTTTAGAAAGCTCCCTCGAGGCTTTTTGAGTGGAAAAGGAAGGTGTCAAATGACCCTTAACATTCCTCTTTCTTTTACGTGTGGAAAAAGAAACAAGATGCGGGAGAGTTCCAAGGGTATTTTTGCATGGCCTAAGGGGGATTTTAACAGAACATGGGGGAAAAAGGAAAGGTTATTTGGAGTAACCTTTTATGGGGGGAAAAGAAAAGGTTATTTGGAGTAACCTTTTATGGGGAAAAAACCCTAAGGGGGGAAACTCCAAGGAAAAAGTAACCTTAAAGGTTATAAGTAAGGGTCTAAGGACCCTAAGGCAAGTTTGGAGGAAAGGGTTTCAAGAGGCCACGCAAAAGGGGCTAAGGGGAAGAAAGAAAAAGGGCTTATGAGTTTAAACACGGGGGCGGGGGGGGGGGGGGGGTGAGTGGTTTTGGAGCCCAAGGAAAAGGGGCTTATAGGGGGTTAAAACAGGGGGGGGGAAGGGTTTTAAAGCCTAAGAGACTGGCTTAAGGGATAAAACACGGGGGTTCTAACACCCGTGGGAAAGGGGGGCTTTAAGGGTTTAGACACGGGGGGTGAGTGTGGTTTTTTTAAAGCACAAGGAAAAAGGGGCTAAGAAGGCCCTCCCTTTGGAAGCTTCTAGCTTCCAGAAGCTTTGGGGGGGGGGATTTTTTTGAGGCATCCGTTGGCGACGACGTCCCGGCAGCTGGCGGCAGCTCACGACAACTTCCCTCCCTCACGAGTCTCCTCACTCTCACCCCAACTACTCGGTACGTCATTGAGGGGGCCTTATCTTTGTGAGAGAGAGAACAGAGGGAGGCACATCATGACGAGCAGCGTGGCTATGGCAGCATCTCTTCTTTCTGCACTAGGGCGGTGCTCAGCGTCCTCCTCACGATCTCTGCCCTCCGTCCCACAGCCTGCGGCCCCCCCCTCAATTATATAGGGGAGGGGATAAGGTCCTCCCCCCCCCCCCCCCCTTGCATGTCATTGGGCATGTAATATTGCCCTGGCAAGCTCCAGCAAGGAGCTTGCCTACTTACTAATCCCCCTCTTCCTCCAGCTCGACTGTCGACTGGAGGAGAGGGGAAATTAATTTTTTTTTCCTTTATTTAATTGAAAGGAATTATCCCTATGATTATCCTACCCTTAAGAGGGTTTCATAAGCGAATGGTCTATTATCATTTTGGGTTGTTACAACTTTTGTATTCTAATGCACTACAAGGATTTAAGCTTATAGCGACGGCGGGTAGCGGCACGGGTAGCGGCATCGCTATTTGCGTCGCAAAAGCGACGCAAATAGTGACCCTCCACAAGGAAAAAAAAACAGGTCGAAACCGAGCGTGGCTTTATTTCACATTTTTGCGTTTTGTGTTTTGAGAGCGAGAGCGAGGGAATGAGCAACCATCGTGAGAGAAAGAGAGGAAGAAGACTTGCCGCCACCACCCCCGCCACCACCAGCGTTGTTCGTGAAGGAGAGGAGGAGCCTTCATCGCGAAGAGGAGCCGCCCCAGAGCCGCCATATCTCATCGGTGAGTCTCCCTCTCTCCTTCTTTTGCTTGTTTAAGGTTTAAATCACTTTCTCTTTTGCTTGTTTAGGAGAGGAAATGAGAGAGAAAGAGAGGGAGAGGGAGAGGGAGGGAGAGAAAGAGAGAGAGAAAGGGAGAGAAAGAGAAAGAGAAAGAGAAAGAGAAAGAGAAAGAGAGGGAGAGGGAGAGGGAGAGGGAGAGGGAGAGGGAGAGGGAGGGGGAGGGGGAGGAAATGAGAGAGGGAGAGAAAGAGAAAGAGAAAGAGAGGGAGAGGGAGAGGGAGAGGGAGGGAGAGTGCATTCTCTCTCTCCCTCTCCCTTTTGCTTTTGGAGAGTGTTAGGATATATTGTGAGAGGGAGAGAAAATGAGAGAGAAAGAGAGGGAGAGGGAGAGGGAGGGAGAGAAAGAGAGAGAGAGGGAGAAAGAGAAAGAGAAAGAGAGGGAGAGGGAGAGGGAGAGGGAGGGGGAGGAAATGAGAGGGAGAGAAAGAGAGGGAGAGGGAGAGGGAGGGAGAGTGCATTCTCTCTCTCCCTCTTCCTTTTGCTTTTGGAGAGTGTTAGGATATATTGTGAGAGGGAGAGGAAATGAGAGAGAAAGAGAGGGAAAGGGAGAGAGAGGGGGAGGAAATGAGAGAGGGAGAGAAAGAGAAAGAGATGTATACTCAAATGGATAGCTTTATGGAGATGTATGTCTACTCAAATGGATAGCTTTTGTCTACTCAAGATGTAGTCCACCTGTCTGTGTATATATTGGAATGATAACATATCCATGATTACGGTAATGGTATGCACTTTGCTTATGGCTAGTGTAGGAGGCGTTGGTGTATATTTTAGAGTGACTATCAACAACAGATTTAGATAATAGGATACTATAGATGTTGAAGGATGACGATAGTTTAACAAGAGATATGGTGGTCAAAAATGGAATAAAGAAGATGATGAATGGTGCCATGAAGCAAAAAATGAATCATTTTTATATGTTGCACTTATTGGAATATCAAAATGGTAGCATGAAAAAGTGTGCACAAGTGGGAGAAGAGAGCTCAAATTACAAGAATAAGATCTTGCTTAGTAAGTTGCTCACAAGTACAACTAGAATACTCTCACTCTATGAGAGTGACCCTTAGGGATATTTAAATAGCCTCTAGATGGCTAAGGCTAGGGTTTTCCTTGCCCTCTAGGTCATTCACACTCATCTACCCTTATCTAACCATGGATATAGTGGATTCACATATCTACCTCTCAACAACACTATGCATCCATGGAAAAGTGGCTTGGTAGGTAGGAGTAGGATAGAAGAGAGTTGGTGTGGTTTATGCCTACAAGATGGTTGCATGATGCCTCGACTACAACTTCACACCAAGGGATAGAAGTCTTTGGGAAGGAGTTGGAGTTCTTGAGGGGATGCAGAACGAAGATAACTACATGCTTTCTTTGTTATTGTAGCTAGTAATTATACGTAGCACAACTAACCTAGACAATGGTCATGTGGGTGACATTTCTAAGTTGAAGGAATTGACAAAATGCACTCCATGATGAACTGTGGTATTATGGAGAAATTTGAGCAAGAAAGTTGATGGTATGCCACGTAAACAAATCGTTATAGGTAAGATAGAGTAATTTAGCAACCTACAAAGTGTTATTTTAGTAGATTTCCATAGTTTCTCCATGATTATATTTTATATACTTTGATTTAAAGCGGTATTGGAAGGAGCAAGGATAGTTGTTCTATGAGGACCCTCTGGATTCTTAGAGGTAGACTTCGGGAAAAGATGGAATGGTTTATGTGACATGTTTGTCTTGCCGAATCAGTGTGAATAGGTGCATGATCTTTCTTGTTAAATTTTCCACAACTCAAAACAACAAATGCTTTTTTATTTTTTACCATGCACTCTTATTTGATATTATTAAATATGTAATATACTACCCAAACCCATGACAACTTTGTTGGTAGTATGTTATGCCATCGACACCTTGGAGCACTCAACTATGTGATGAAAGCAATGTCTCTAGCATATACAAGGAGAGTATGTGAGTAGAGGAGTCACTATTGTGGGGGATGGAGGACTTAGAGCACTTAGAGAGAGAGAGAGAGAGAGAGAGAGAGAGAGAGAGAGAGAGAGAGAGAGAGAGAGAGAGAGAGAGACTCTGTGTGTGTGTGTGTGTGTGTTTGTGTTTCCTTCACATTCTAGGCATCAAGACCATACTATGCATTTGCTTTGGTTAGGTATTGTGATGTACAACTTGCATCCAAATATTGAACTCTATGTGATTCGAACATTTATGCTTATCACCACTATCATTAAATAGAAAATAGAAGGTTGTATTTGCGTTTGCTTGTCAAATTCATTGACTATTCACTTATATTGGTTCATTATTATATATTTTTAGCTAATAATCTTTTGTGCCAATATTATTATACTTTACCTTTACCCTTATAGTAATTGTGCTAACATTGTTTTTTGGCTAGTGGAGTTCACTATAGACTATCGAGAGAGTAGGATGAGTAGAGGGATGATAGATTAGAAGCTCTGGGAGATCTTCACATGTATATCTCTAGATTAGATGGCCACTACAAGATACATGCCTTATATCGACGTTTAAAGCGACAAAAATGTTCATAAAGAAAATTTCCCCCATCATCACAAAAAATATTGATATTAGTAGCACCATAGAATAGTCGGTATCAACATCATTATTAGTGTTGCTATTTGCATCAATATCAACGTCACAAATTGTGACGCTGATACCGATGCAAATAATGATGCTTGGTTCAAGGAGAATGGGAAATAAGAGGGATGCAAAGATCGACCTCTCTGCCCATAAGGCATAGTCCCATTTCGTTCCCCTAAAATAGCATAAATCGGGGTTTTAGTAACCTGAACTCTAGGTCAGCGTTGCTTGCTGTTCATTTCCTTCCTTGCTATCCACTTCACTTGAGAAAAGTTCCCGCCCAACCGGGACCACCCATTGGTAGGACGGACCCATGGCCACATCCACAGCACTTTCCTTAGGGTTGCTTTAGTTGTCTAATTACCTACCACATTTAGTTGGACACGCATAAAACAGCTTCCTTAATTAGCCAATTAGACACTAGATCCTTCACGTAATCTTAGCATTGACATAGAAAAGCAGTGTCAACCAAGTTTCTTTTTAACACTTGATCTTATTTATCTTCGGAAAACATCATATAATCCAGCCCGTAGGCTAATTCATAATCCGCCCAGTAGACTAGTATGCGGGCCTCAAGATCCAATCCTGGGTCACATTGGCCTCTTATGCAGGGCCTGGAAGGCATGGGATTTACGGCTAGAGCCCCCCTGGCACCCAAGCATCCTCCTACTCCAAGTAGCGCTCAACGGAGAGACCTCTTGTGCAAGGCCCGAAAGGCAAGGGAGTTACGGCCAGAGCCCCCCCTCGCACCCAAGCGCTCTCCTGCTCCAAGTAGCACTCAACGGAGAGACCTCTCGCGGCGGGTCCGGTCCACGTTCCTAGTGCGGCTAACAACCCTCTTGGTTAGGGCCAGGCAGACAGTTGGGCGTAACTAATCCTACCTTTCCCTTCAGGCCTTCAACTTGAAGCATTAATTAACTTTCCATCCTTTAGTTCCTTGAGCAAACAATTCAACAATGCTCCTAAACTGTCACAAACACAATCAATCCAGTGGTCGTTTAATTTGGCCAATTGCTAAGGAGTGAATCCTTATCTCCAAATGCATCCAGCATTCAATCCAAAATCAATTGCGACTTGGAAAGATCCCCAAGGGTTTGTTTGTTTTACCCTTTTGTCCTTGGGTTAGGGTCATACCCTGTCAACACAAATTAACCATTTACTTTAGGTTTCTTAAGTTCAGTTTTAGTGAATCCTGGCGACCATGTTGCTCTAACTTGATTGATCCTTTGCTTACTAGGAAAAACGTAACTTCCCTTAACATGGCAAGTCAGCCCAAGAAAGGTGATGTAACAGGATGTCTACTCATCCTCTTGCAAGTTAGACTTGCACTAGAATCTGCCAACCTCATTCAAAGGAATGGAAAATCTATCTTGTGATTAAACCACAAGGCCATGTGACATTGCAACTTCTTGCACAAGTGTTGCAGCTAACTCATGGGATCATTTCACCCATTGAATGGGGTTTCCTGGTCAATGAATTTTGTTTAGACAAGATGCAGGGATTAGAGTCTCTTTTTACCCAACCCAACCCTAATTGTACTAGGCCTCGGTCTTAGGGTTTCCAAACTCAATCTGAGTTTTAACATTAGATCAGTGCTCTATCCTTAGGGTAGAACCCTAGATTGTTAGTGTTTGGACATTCACCTAACCCAACTGTTACGTGCATGTGGGTAGGATCCTTTTGGTTTGAGGGTCTCGACTTGGCGACCAAGCTCGACACTAGGCGGAATTTCTAATGTGCTAAACCCTAGCTAGTACTTGAGGTATTTATCGTATCGACTAAATTATGCCTATACGGATCCCTTGAGGGTTAGGTGATTTAGCTAAATTGGGCTACTTGTCTTGCGACAAGGACAATCCTTTCGTAGAGATGGTAAACTTGTTCTACAGGTGTAAATAGTTGCAACATGTGATTCATTACTTTTAGGCAGCTAAAAGGTTTTGCAATAATTTCTTCTTTCCTTGCTAAATTCATGACGAATGTCCATTTGGAGATTATCTTGCATAGAACCTACAAGATTCACATCAAGGAACTATGTCAACAACCTCTTGTTTAATGCAATGGGATTTCATGCTTTGATAAGCCATGCAATCTTTTCTAAATGCAACTCAATGAAATGAAATTTACGCACAACGAATATGTAACATGCAACCCTTAGATACAACATCGTAAATGAAGTTCATGCAAGACTAAGGCTAGTGTTGACTTAATCCATTTCCAAACATCTTTTTCATGCAACTTATAAGTCCGTGGTTCCATTCCCATACTATGCAATTGTCCAGGGTTTCATTTTCATGCCGTGCAACGGATGTTAACAACTCTTTCCATGCGAGACATAACAAGGAAGTTATTAAGTAAACACAAAATACACGTGTTCTTTCACGACCAATCAAGGATGCACTTAACAATTTCAACCTTTTAATGCTAGGCAATATGCACTTTAGGCTTATCACTTTGAAATGCACGACAAGGCAACATGCTACTAAACTCGTAAAATGGATAGGTAATTTACATTCATAACATTGGAAATGCAAATAACCCAATTGCATGACATGCATTAATTTTGGTAAATCGCTCAAGTAGGCAATTTTCCCCAAATGCATTTTAACTATGCTAGGTGAATTGGAAACATGCATAAGTGCTTCCCTTCCATGAAAGTTATCGTGCTCAATGTATTTCTTTCACGTGGAATTAAAATCGTGAAACCTAGGCTTGTGGGCTCGTGGGAATGTCCACGTGTATGTTTGGAAAAGAACCTCCCACGGGTGCGCCTTGCGTCTTCTTGGGAGCCATTGTTGATGACTTAAACTTTGCGGATTCCTCCTAGCTTTGGCAAAACAGCCTCCAAGCCCGCTTACTTTCTCCCTTGCGTAGGAATTACCCTTTTATAGCGTGTGGATATTAAGATCGGGGGAAATAGACGTGTGCACAAGGCTTAAGAGGATCTTAAAGAGCCAACGCAGGATATGATCCATTGAGAGGCTTTAGCTATTGCGGAGGCTATTCTCTTTGGATTCCAGGACCATGTGGATAGAGGATAATGATTGGAAAAGGAGATTTTGACGACGAAGGGGGGGGGGGGGGAGGTAGTGATCGATAGCGATGGTGGCGAGAGTATGAGCAGTAGTAGTCGGCGCTGTCAATGGCCTGTGGCGTAGCAAGGCAGCAGATTTTTGCGGTTGTAGCAGCACGGCGACAATCAGCACGGCAGCATTCATCCACCCTCTCTTTGTTCATGCCTTCAGCCCATGCATAAGGATTGTTTTTATAGTGCTAAGGGGGGGGGGGGAGGGGAGACTCCACACGCGTGGAGCCCCCATGCTTCCCTCATGCATCGGCTGGGGGAAGGGATAATTAGAAAAAAAAATGGATAATCCATTTGCCCCTTCATAAATTTTCATTATTATCCATTTGCCCCTTCAAAAATGGTGTTCCCCCGCGGCTTTGCGATCTTAAACCCCGGTCTCAATTGCACAATGCAGATGGCCTCATTGCTGCACGTGCGGGATAAGGATTTAGCCACCAATATTTAGATGATGCGAGAGATGACTTTGGATGGATTTTGCGCGGGCGTGCGGTGACCCAAGCTCTTTAATATTCTGAGCAGAAATATTACATTCTCTTCCCCTTGGAGGAATCCATATGTCCTCATCTCAAGAAGAACTGGGGGTATTGTTGGTTGAGAGTACTTTCATCTATCAAAGTGGCATCCTCCTCGGGATAGTCTTTCCACTAGACGAGACATTCTCTCAAGGTTTTGGATTTCAATTGTCTCTCCCTAACATCTAAGATCCTATCAGGCCGTAGCTCAAGGACTCCTTGGCTAGGCATTACAACTTGTTGGTCATCAAGTACATGGCTAGGATTAGGTACATACTTCTTCAGTAGGCTAAAATGAAATACATTATGAATCTTTAGGTTCTCTGGGAGTTGCAGTCTATAAGCATTAGGTCCTAGGCACTTGAGGATCTTGTAGGGTCCACAATACCTTGGACTTAGCTTCTTACATTCTCCTAAGGATAGGGAACTCTTCTTTGGGCGTATGCAAATGAAGACCATGTCTCCTTCAGCGAAGGTTTGATCTTCATGTTTCAAATCTGCGTATGCCTTCTGTCTATCCTTGGCGGCTTGGATGTCTTATCTTATGGACTTCATTTGGTCATCCATATCTTCCAACATCTGCCTTGAAGCTTTATACCTCAAAGTTGGATCTGAGAAGTTTAAAGAACTTCAACAGTCATGCCGATACAATGCTTGGAAAGGGGTCATCTAAATGCTTTGTTGATAAGAAGCATTGTAGGAAAACTCAACTAGTGGCAAGTATTGAATCCACCTTTTTGGTTCACGGCAGCAGTGTGCCCTTAGCATATTCTCAATGACTTGGTTGACTCGCTCCGTTTGGCCATCAGTTTGGGGATGGTAGGCTATAATAAAATAGAGTTGAGTCCCAATGGCTTCAAAGATAGCTCTCCAGAAGTGTGATGTGAAGAGAGAATCACGATCACTAATGATTCTTCTGGGCAACCCATGCAGTTTGAATATCTCCTTGATAAATAACCTTGCAATGTCTAAGGCTTTATATTTTGTCTTAACAGGAATAAGATGTGCGACCTTGGTGAGCATATCCACCACAACCATAATGGAGTTGTATCCTCCCTGAACTTGGGGTAGGCCAACAACAAAGTCCATACTGATAAATTCCCATTTCATTTGGGGAATGTCAAGTGGTTGCAACTTTCCTGGCATTTTAACATGTTCGGCCTTAATGCGTTGACAAGACAAACACTCAGTGACATATTTGAGAATGCCACCTTTAAGCCTCTCCCAATAGTAGCTCTTCCTGACTGCATTGAGGATCCTGGCATAGCCAGGATGTCCTGAAAAAGGGGAATCATGAGCTTCCCAAAGTATCTTCTGCTTGAGTGACTGGATTGCTGGTATACATAATCTCATTCTATAGTAGACAAGTTCACTATTGTGATAGAGAATTATTGGTACTTAGCCTGCAGCTTCGGGTCTTGATCCTTGATAGGGATCTCCCTTAGCAAATTCTAATATGTTGGATCATGGCATGCTTCTTCTCTAGCTAGCTCAAGTATTGGGTTGTTTGGCATGGATACCTTTGTGGCTAGAGATCTAGCTGTTGATGGATCTTGCAAGATTAGAGAATTTAGGAATTCCTTGCGAGTGAGTGCATTGGCAACTACATTCTCCTTTCCAGGCTGGTATTTGATCTCAAAGTCATATTCCTCCAGCACTTCAATCCATCGACGTTGCCTCATGTTGAGTTCATTCTGGGTGAAGATCCACTTGAGACTTTTATGATCCGTCACTAGGGTAAACTTGTTACCCAATAGGTAGTGTCTCCAAAGCTTTTGAGCATGGATGACAGCCAATAGCTCTAGATCATAGGTAGCATAATTCTTCTCATGGCTCTTTAGTTTTCTTAAAGAGTATGCTACGGGATGACCTTCTTGCACAAGCACACATCCTAAGGCAAGTGTGCTAGCATCAGTTACTACTTCGAACTCCTTACTAAGGTCTGGGAGTTTCAAGATAGGTACCGATACCAAACTTTTCTTTAGTTTATCAAAGCTAGATTGTTCAGTAGTTGACCATACAATCAATGTTTGCTTCTTCAGTAGATCCGTCAGAGGTGCTGCAATCAAAGCATAGTTTTTGATAAAGACCCTATACCATCCTATCAATCCAAGAAAACTGCGTATTTCTTTGACAGTTGTTGGTATTGGCCATTCCAGAACATCTCTGACTTTGACTGGATCTACTGAGATTCCTTCCCTTGACATGGTGAATCCCAGATATTCAATCTGATGTTTGAAGAATGCGCACTTCTTCATCTTGGCATAAAGCTTGTATGCCTTCATTGTCTCAAGGACAATGCGAAGCTGGGGTTCATGATCTTCTTCTTGTCTGAAGTAGACTAAGGTATCATCGAGAAGACGAGTACAAAGTCATCAAGATATGGCCTAAAGATATCTTGTATTAACCTATTGAAGGTGGTAGGTACATTCGTCATCCCGAATGACATGACCCTAAATTTGACCGAAGTCGAGTTCCACATTACATTACATGTCCACTTCAGCTTTTAGCCAAGTGACTAAATCACTTTACTTCTTTATCAATATACACAGTCAAGACAATTATTAATAAAAAGAAGTCTTATTTCATTCATATGGGCATAGCCCTTTCGGAGTACAATATTTCTTGGGGCGATGGAACAAGCTGATACATTAATTCAAGGAGAATAAGATGTTGTTGCATTCAGCTATAGGAATTTGTGTAATAGTATGGATTAGGGTCATGGATTTTCAGGAATTGATAAGTCATTGGAAGTTTAGGGTATTTTTTCCTTTGATATCCGTTCTTCCCATGACGTCCCAACACCTTAATTCGGTTGGCAGGGATTATTTGAGTCACTTCCCATACACATACTTATTTTGGTTAACCCTTCGACCTCCCACATGTAGGGTCGCGTTTGCGTGAGCCTCAAGAAAGACAAATAACTTCACGATCTTTAGGTCCTCCATCCACTTGATTCTCTTCAAGTTAATTCGAAGGTACACAAGTCAGTGGGCAGCTATGTAATAGATCCTTGAAACACCCATCCATCTCCATTACATGTACAAGGGTGATGGATTGTAGATGTGGTCTAGGATATTCATCATATCAAGCCTTTGTCGACAATCTGACGCATACATCCTGATCATAAACATGACCTGGAACACCAAGAATTTGTTCCATGCTTCATAACTCTGCAAGACAGCATCGATAAAGTAAGGAAATGTTCTTGACAGCAACATTTTCTCTACTTTTCCTTATTAAGTTTTCTTGAAAAACATTAGTTCCTCGTTGGTTCGCTTTGATACCAACTGTAACGTGTCTACCTATTCGCCAAGACACGTCTTAACAGCCCATCAGAAAGAGGGTCTAGAAAGCTCTGCCCGGCACTCCCATGGAATGTTATGGGTTTTGCGATCTAGGTCTTTCCGAGTCTGCCACGTAGCGAAAGTATTCTAGCTATTCCCATTTAGGACCGACCTGAATCAGGGATTCCTCTAGTGCTCAAATTCCTAGAGAGTGACTAAGGTCGAACCCCCAGACGTAGTACTTTATGCAAAAATGTCAAGGGCAAAGTAGATTCATGCCACACTTGGTTCAAGGAGAATGGGAAACGAGAGGGATGCAAAGCTCGACCTCTCTGCCCATAAGACATAGTCCCATTACGTTCCCCTAAAACATCATAAATCGGGGTTCTAGTAACCTAAACTCTAGGTCAGCGTTGCCTGCTGTTCATTTCCTTCGAGAAAAGTTCCTTGCTGTCCATTTCACTTGAGAAAACTTCCTGGCCAATCGGGACCACCCATCTATAGGACGGACCCATGGCCACATCCACCGCACTTTCCTCAGGGTTGCTTTAGTTATCCAATTACCTACCACATTTAGTTGGACACGCATAAAACAGCTTCCTTAATTAGCCAATTAGACACCGGTTCCTTCACGTAATCTTAGCACTGACGTAGAAAAGTAGTGCCAATCAAGTTCCTTTTTAATAGTTGATCTTATTTATCTTTGGAAAATATAATATAATCCAGCCTGTAGGCTAATCCATAATCCGCCCGAAGGCAATCCGTAATCCGTGCGAAGGCTATCTAGCAATCCACAGGGATTACTAATCCAAGATTCCACCCGTAGACTAGTATGCGGGCCTTGAGATTCAATCTCGAGTCACGTTGGCCTCTTGTGCAGGGCCCGGAAGGTAAGGGATTTACAGCCAGAGCCCCCTTGGCACCCAAGTGTCCTCCTGCTCCAAGTAGCACTCAACGGAGAGACCTCTCGCGACGGGTTTGGTCCAAGTTCCCGGTGCGGCTAACAACCCTCTTGGTTAGGGCCAGCCAAACAATCGAGGGTAACTGATGCTACCTCTCCCTTCACGCCTTCAACCTGAAGCATTAATTATCTTTCCATCCTTTAGTTCCTTGAGCAAACAATGCAACAGTGCTCCTAAACTGTTACAAACACAATCAATCCAGTGGTCGTTTGATTTGGCCAACTGCTAAGGAGTGAATCCTTATCTCTGAATGCATCCAGCATTTGATCCGGAATCAATTGCAACTTGGCAAGGTCCCCAAGGGTTTGTTTGTTTTACCCTTTTGTCCTTGGGTTAGGGTCATACCCTGTCAACCCAGATTAACCATTTACCTTAGGTTTCTTAAGTTCAGTCACAATGAATCCTGGCGACCATGTCGCTCTAACTTGATTAATCCTTTGCTTACTAGGCAAAACATAACTTCCCTTAACTTGGCAAGTCAGCCCAAGAAAGGTGATGTAACAGGATGTCCACTCATCCTCTTGCAAGTTAGACTTGCGCTAGAATCTACCAACCTCATTCAAAGGAATGGCAAATCTATCTTGTGATTAAACCACAAGGCCATGCGACGTTGCAACTTGTTGCACAAGTGTCGCACCTAACTCATGGGATTATTTCACCCATTGAATGGGGTTTCCTGGTCAAGGAATTTTGTTTAGACAAGATGTAGGGTTTAGGGTGCCTTTTTACCCAACCCAACCCTAATTGTACTCGGCTGACAATGTTCGGTCCTAGGGTTTCCAAACTCAATCAAAATTTTAACATTAGGTCGGTCGATCCTTAGGGTAGACCCTAGATCGTTAGTAGTTTGACATTCACCTAACCCAACCGTTTCGTGCATGTGGGTAGGATCCTATAGGTTTGAGGGTCTCAACTTGGTGACCAAGTTTGACACTAGGCAGAATTTCTAACGTGCTAAACCGTAGCTAGTACTTGAGGTGTTTATCATATCGATTAAATTATGCCTATACGAATCCCTTGAGGGTTAGGTGATTTAGCTAAATTGGGCTACTTGTCTTACAACAAGGACGCTCCTTTCCTAGAGATAGTAAACTTGTTCTAAAGGTGTAACTAGTTGTAACATGCGATTCATTACTTTTAGGTAGCTAAAAGATTTTGCAATAATTACTTCTTTCCTTGCTAAAGTCATGACGAATGTCAATTTGGAGATTATCTTGCATAGAACCTTCAAGATTCACATCAAGGAACTATGTCAACAACCTCTCGTTTAATGCAATGGGATTTCATGCTTTGATAGGCCATGCAATCTTTTCTAAATGCAACTCAATGAAATGAAATTTATGCACGACGAATATGTAACATGCAACCCTTAGATACAACATCGTAAATGAAGTTCATGCAAGACTAAGGCTAGTGTTGACTTAATCCATTTCCAAGCATCTTTTTCATGCAACTTACAAGTCCATGGTTCCATTCCCATACTATGCAATTGTCCAGGGTTTCATTTTCATGCCGTACAATGGACGTTAACAACTCTTTCCATGCTAGACATAACAAGGAAGTTATTAATTGAACGCAAAATACACTTGTTCTTTCACAGCCAATCAAGGATGCACTTAACAATTTCAACCTTTTAACGCTAGGCAATATGCACTTTAGGCTTATCACTTCGAAATGCACGACAAGGCAACAAGCTACTAAACTCGTAAAATGGATAGGTAATTTACATTCATAACATTGGAAATGCAAATAACCCAATTGCATGACATGCATTAAGTAGGCAATTTTCCCCAAATGCATTTTAACTATGCCAGGTGAATTGGAAACATGCATAAGTGCTTCCCTTCCATGAAAGTTATCATGCTCAACGTATTTCTTTCACGTGGAATTAAAATCGTGGAACTTGGGCTTGTGGGCTCGTGGGGATGTCCA
This sequence comes from Lygodium microphyllum, assembly GCF_053477565.2. Taxonomy (NCBI): domain Eukaryota; kingdom Viridiplantae; phylum Streptophyta; class Polypodiopsida; order Schizaeales; family Lygodiaceae; genus Lygodium; species Lygodium microphyllum. The sequence goes on along the minus strand of NC_141143.1, from coordinate 31,267,926 downwards.
CGTGTATGTTTGGGGAAGAACCTCCAGCGGGTGCGCCTTGCGTCTTCTTGGGAGCCATCGTTGATGACTTGAACTTCGCGGATTCCTCCTAGCTTTGGAAAAATAGTCTCCAAGCCCGCCTTCTTTCTCCCTTGCGTAGGAATTACCCTTTTACAAGGTGTGGATATTAAGATCGGGAAATAGACGCATGCACAAGGCTTAAGAGTATCTCCTTTAGAAGCTTCTAAGAAGCTTCTGCTTCCCAGGACCACGTGGATAGAGGCCAATGATTGGAAAAGGAGATTTCGACAACAAAGGGGGGTAGTGATCGATAGCGATGGTGGCGAGAGTATGAGCAGCAGTCGGCAGTGTAGGCGGCGTGTGGCGCAGCAGGGCGACGGATTTTGGTGGCTGTAGTAGCACGGCGGCAATCAGCACGGCAGCATTCATCCACCCTCTCTATGTTCATGCCTTCAGCCCACGCATAAGGATGGTTTTTATAGTGCTAAGGGGGGGGAGAGACTCCACACACGTGGAGCCCCCATGCTTCCCTCTTCTCCCCATGCACTCCACCTCTACAAGCTCCCCACACACCTCACTTGCTCTTCTCCTACTCCCTCTCCTCTAGCCATGCATTGGCAGGGGGAAGGGATAATTAGTAAAAAAATTTGCATAAACTTTCATTATTATCCACTTGCCCCTTCAAAAAGGGTGTTCCCCCGCGGCTTTACAGTCTTAAACCCCGGCCTCAATTGCACAATGCGGATGGCCTCATTGTTGTGCATGCGGGGTAAGGATTTAGCTGCCAATATTTAGACGACACAGGAGATGACTTTGAACAACTTTTGCGTGGGCGTGCGGTGACCCAAGCTCTTTAATATTTCGAGTGGAAATATTACGAATCTTTGAAGAGCCCAATAAAGAGCTAGTAACTTTTGAATCAGAGACTAAAATCTTTGATCTTTTGACCAAGAATATCAACATGCTTCTCCTCCTCTTCACTTATTGTTGTTGAAGCCAACCCAACTTCCATTTCTCCATCCTTGAGCACACACATGAGAAATGCCTCAACTAGCATGCTCCATCTTGGACTGCAAACAACCAGCCCAACAATACTTGCTGTTCCAATGAAAATAAGCATATATAAGGGGAAGAGCCAATAGGACAACAATTTCCACGAACAACAACCCTTCTCTTATTTGAGCATTCTTCCATACTCAAAAACAATTATTGAAGAGGAAAAAAAACACATATCTTTGACTTCTAACAACAACTTCTTTGATGATGATGGCTCCACTTGTTGTGTATAACTCCATTTTCATTCTCCATAATAAAAAGCTCCTTCATTTGATGTTGATGTTCATCCCAAATATCGTGCGTGCAAGAAATGTGCGTGCTCAATAACAGGTGATCTCTCATGTGCAGACCTCATGCCATGCTAGTACTCAATGATGGTGCAAAACATGCATAATCCCAACCCATGGCACGGAAGTACTTGATAAGAACAGGAGACCACCCCCGAGTGCAATGTATCAACAAGTGCAACATAAAGTCCTCGTGAACCCATTATCCCTATGATGTGCAAAAGTCTCGACAAGAAAACATACCTAGCTCCTCAATATTCAGTAGCTATTGACAAACACAAGCTTCATCATGTTCAAAAAGATACCAAGCTCGACCAAGGCTATCAAGTTTCACACTCAACAAATCAAACAAAATGACAGAAACAAATCCTAAGCTAGACAAACACAAGAAATCCAACTATGAAATAACAAAAAAATTTGTCACGCAAATAACTAAGCTAGCAAAAATCAATCCTAACTACAGTTAGACTAGGAGTCTTCAGTTTCAAAAGAACGCTTGAGATATTTAGCCCTCCCCCTAGCCTACAAACATTTATGTGCAGTAGTTGCTTTCATAAAACGATGCAACATTTATAAGCTAATCAAAAATCAAATCCAATGATCTATCCACAATCTTCTCGACAAACACAAATGGCACATTTCTCTCAAACAACTCCTTTATAGGTAGGCAAAACTCATCCATGAAATTCTCATCAAAATCCTTGAGACAATCCTCTCCATCTAAGGAAAATACATCATCCTCCAAATTCTTCAAATCCCAACCATAATCCAAAATCTTCATATCCCTCAAATCGCAACCACACTAAAAAATGTTCATATGCCACCCATCCTCCCTAGGAAAAACCATGTTACTTTTAGAGTCTCTAAATAAAGTTTTGACCCTTTCTTTGTTGCCAATCTCAAATTCATCCACTGATTCATCTATAACTTCTCCTAAAGATACTATGTAAGGATCTTCCAACTCAGTCTCTCCAAATCAAACAAAACATCAAAAGGAGTCAACTTCAGACTCATAACACCACAAGAACCAACAACATCCACAAATGGGATCACTTCATCATCAACAATACAAGACTCCATCGAGTCTTTCACACACAAAGAGTGGTAAACACCTTCCATAGTGGGAACTGTACGAAGTATTGGAAAGACAGGGAAAAAGTACCATTCGGGTAATATTTCCAATGGAGTCGCAAAAGGATCCTTACAAGAAACCTCAAAAGAAAATGAAGAAACTTTCACCTCTACATCATCACAAATAGCATCTTCACAATACAACAATTTGGGGTCTAAAACCTCAACCAAAGACTCCTTAACTACCAAATCCCCAACCACCTCCTCACAAACATCCTCCAACTCTATTTTCTTGATTTTAAACCGCTCTTCCCTCAAGTTCTCAATCCTTTTTAAAGCCTTACTCAAATTCTCACTCACATCCTTATCAATGTCACTCTCAATATCCTCAAAACCCCAATTAGAATCATCACAAACCTGATCAAAAACTTCTGGAGAATTCAAAGAAACTACAAGACTATCAAATGAAGTTTTCTCTTCGACATTGTTGCCTAAAACAACCAAACAATCATCCACATAACTATCAAGAAGCATGAGGTTAGGTCTACTCAAAACAACATCATCAACATCACAAATAAAAGCCTCTCTAGGGCTACTCAAACCATCAACAACCAACTCACAAGACCCAACTGAGTCAACAACACCAACACCAAAATCACAACATTAGTCAGAACCTAAAACCTCAATACTCTCTTGATCATCAAACTCACAACAAATCTCCACAAACTCATTAGGCAACAAATTCGAACCCTTAACTTCATCTTGAAAACTTATAGTTTCCAAGCCCTCCCCCTCATGGTCTTCTAACAAACTCAAAAATTCATCCTCTATTCTCTCTTCATCTTTTAAACACTCAAGTCCATCAAGACAGATACACTCATTCTCAAATACACTCATTCTCAAAGCTATTTCTACTCTCTTCAATACTCCCAAGACTTTCAGAACTTCCATCACTCCTTTTCTCATCAAAAATATCAAAAATCTCTTGACTCTCATTCTCACCCAAGGAACACGAAAAAAACATATATATCTTCTTAGCTTCAATTGCGTAGATATTTGGGACTTTCGAAAAATTGTATCTCCCATCCTTGTATAGTTATCATGCCTCTAATCAATTGTAGGGGCAGTTCAGTAGATCAACTTGTACATCTAGCTGTGAGCAATAGAAAGCAAGCCATTCAAGCTTATCAATTTCCAAAATGGGGTAGCACCACTTTGGCTATCCTAGCCATGCATCCCTAGGCAACTTGTTGAGGTATCAACACTTGCTCCTAATGGCTTCGAGGCAACACCATTTACAAAAGGCTTCTACATCTCGCTAGTGAAGTTATTTTTGAGCCACGTTTTCCCTATCCTTATGAATAAATATACCATTCATAGGGGAAGAGTCCTTTTGAGTTTTGTTTCTTTGTATACCTTAAAATAAAAGGCCATTATAATGTCAAATCAGTCCCTTTCTTGGTACTTATGCAAGGTGTCTTTGGGCTTTCTCCCTGCTCTTTTAGCACTTGTATGTCTAGTGAATGTTTTTTACCTTATATGATTGGGCTCTCAAGATATTAAGAATTTTCTCATAGGCTTCTTATTGCTCCAATGGGACTTCCATGGTCTACTACATATACCTGTGTCACAAGTATCTACAACACTCCCTAGTCATTATCCACATGTCGCCCTTACAAGTAGAAGTTATACCTTGTTCAAGTCCATTTCCATAAACAATAAGCTTCAATTAGTTAGATAGAAGTGGAAAGGAAATTGAGCTCTACTCAATCGTGGCAAAAGTAGGAAGAACTTAGCTCTGAGAGGAAGTCATAAGAAATTTTCAAGAATGATAGGACAATTATGTTTGTAAGATATGTAGGTTATTTATAGCCCCAAGCTTTTAGTACTAGTAAGTTGTATAGGGTAATGGCCAAATAGTAGACCTTAATTAAAAAGAAGGAAAAAAAATCATGCACAATGATGCCTAAGGACACATCCTTTCTCTCTAACGAGAATCATATGTAGGAAAGTGAAATAATCTAGTGGGTTTCTATTGCATTGCGTATTCTATTTGTAAGCAAATCATTATGGTCCTCAACCCATTGATGTTTAGAATGTATCCACTTTTGTGGTTCAAAGTGGATATTTTAGATGGATCACTCTCATTTAATTTAAGGTTACATGTACAAAACTTAACAAGAAAAGCAACATCTACCAAATTATGCAACATTTAAAGCTCACAAATTATGATCTTGCATTAAATTTACAAGAACTTGAGATAAGCATGAGGAACACTCCTTCAACAAGCCTTTGGCAAAAAGGCTTCTACATAGCAAGCCTTTGGTAAAAAGGCTACTTGCTCTACGACCTAATCAAGATAGGAAAGTCAACATGTGGCTACCTTATTCGAATTTCTACACTATGATAAAGCTATCAAAAGTGACAGATGATTCGGAGCTCAAGTTGCTACTAAGGATGTGGACTATAACACGCCTAATTTCTAAATATGTTTTCTTGCATTGAACCATCAAGGTTGCACCAATCAAAGCTTGACTACTAATGGTGTCATGTATGCTAACATCCTTGCTTGCTACATGGTTGTGTGACATACCAAGTGGACTTTGGTGAGCCAAGGTTCATCATGCCATGTCAAAATTGGAACTTAATTTCTTGATGTGTTTGAGAGACTGGTGCAAAATCATCATTTTTCAAGACTCTTACACTATAATCATGGAAATGTAATATGGGGTATAGAGAGATTTTCTTAGATGCGATTATAATAGTATATCTAAAATTGATTGCACACATAATGAGTTGGATTGTGCACTTGTAGGTGATTGTAGATCACACTACACGAGTGATTCAAAGCACTACACCATTGATTTCCCAACCTTTGCCTGCCAATCAATGGCATAGCAGGATAGTGCAAGGGATCGGTTACCTAAGTTTTCTTTTGCATACAGAGTCAATAATTTGACAATATCCATAATTACTCTTAAGATTATGATGTGGTATACTGTAATAGAAAGTGGTGGTGATATTTGTGGTATACTATCTCTTGCTTATTTAGTGTAACGAAGTAGTATATATGTGCAATGTATAACTTTTGAAGTTAGTGGGTACTAATGGCTAGACAATCTAAACATTCATAACTTGGTCAAGTGCAAATATGCAAATGAGGTGAGGATCAAATAATTGCAACTAAACCACATAAGGGTATTTCTCATATTTATAATTAGAGGGGTTTGATCTACATAAACATGGCTTCTCTAAACATAAATTTGTTGGAATATTTGTATGCTTAAGATTTGCCATATTAGCATAAGATATCCCATAACTTATGTAAGGATAGCTGGAGCTGCTTCTTGCAATCTTATTTAGGAAAGATTGTTTGCATGACTTACAATAATCTTCTACATGGTATTTACATGGCATTTCCAAAATTTAAAAAGAATAACATGTGCTCATTCGTGCTTCCGAAATATTAGGTATAATATAGTAAATAGTTGCCTCAGTAAGGAAAAGTGCTTTTTAGAAGCACTTGGCCTCCTAGATAAGGTCATATAGAATGGATATTACATGCTAGATGCCTTTACTTTCAACTCTATACTTCATAGCCTTTGAGAGAGAGAGAGAGAGAGAGAGAGATTATAATTCCGAAAATGATAGGTTATCTTCATAGTTGAAGACGAGTGTTTCATAGTTAGATAACTTAATATCCCATTTTTAAAATATTTTCTTTGACTCAAGTTATGTCTATAAAGAGCTCATCTCATTGATGTTTCAATATACGGAGCATGATGGAGGGAGAGAGGGTTTTTCTTATTAAGATAGTTCATCGTATGATAGAGTAGACTCTATGTGTGTGTGTGTGTGTGTGTGTGTGTGTGTGTGTGTGTGTGTGTGTGTGTGTGTGTGTGTTGTTAGGTATACATGTATTTGTATGTGAAATTTTACTTAATATAAAGATATATACACATGTGCATGTATGTCCATAATATGTTTGGATACATATGTGTATGTATGTGGATCATTTGTATAGACATGTATGAGTGGCATTGTATGGATGTGTATGCATGTACCTATAAATATGCACATATACATGTGTATACATGCATGTGTAGTAAAGTATACAAGCAAGGTTATGTTAGTAAAATAATCCATTGCCTAGTTGAAGATACAGCCATAACAAATGTAGCAAGTTCATAATCTTTTGTATTTACCAAATATTATAGGAAAATAATTTTCTAGTCAAAGGGCAAGTTAAGTTTCTCGTCAAAGGACAATTTACTAGTTATATCTAGGAAAATCCTATATTCTTAATTTACTAGAAAGATTCTATGTAATTTTCTAGTTAGAGAATAGTAACTTACCAGTTATAAGTAGTGAAACATGAAATTTCCTGGTTATCTTGGTATTGTTACTAGTTTTACAACAAGTTACTTTATAATGTTACTAGGTAGGGCTCCAATTTTCTAGATAGTAACTAGAAAAAGGGACTTACTAGTTAGAAGAACCTCATAATCCCGAAAATCTCTAGTTATAACTAGGAAATGTTGCATCCTTACTAGTTTGGTTGAGGTTCTTACTAGTTATAATATGAATTTTCTATATAGGAAGTGGTTTAGAGTTCCTTGTCTTAGCCACGTTTCATGTGATTCTATTTTCTATATCATTGCCCACCAAGCTCGTCAACTGCTGTCAGAGGGGTTTTTGTCGAAAGGTTGAATCCACCGGGGATTAGAAGTAGAAGGAAGTAGAGATAGGAGATGGAAGAGAACATAAGAATACCCAAGTGGTAAACACGACAAAAACAAATCACAATGAATTGAATCAATATGTATTGAAAGAACCTGGAATCTTTGCACTACTCAGAAGTAATCTCTAGGCATTAGTCTTCCTAGAGCTCCTTCGTAGATCAAAAATGTGGATCACAAAAATCGGCTCTTTCTCTGCTGTCTGGAACCCAAATCTGATGGCTTCGTTGGCTCCGAAAAGGGGGGTAAAACCCCAGGACACCTGCTCACGGATCTCCCAAATCACTCCTTCTCCTTTCAGTTCAATCTGCAATTTTCAATGTGTTTACAGCGATCGCGACGCGGCAATTTTGTCAAACTGTCCTTTTTATGAAAAATCTCTTAATTGGCTGAAAAAGCAACTAGCTTTTTTGTATGCCATCCTAATCTAGAAGCTTTTTCTAGCTTTTTCGGATTTTTATAATAAATAATTTTAAAAATAGACTAAAATTATCCAAAAATCTAGTAATTTTGGATAAGCCATGCAAATCACACTAGTACTAATGGCTCAGATCACATTGACTCTCTAGATCAAAAGAGACATCGAATGGTGATACATTCCATACTTTTTCACATTGTGTCCTCATAAAATCACAACATCCACTCCCTCTGAACCTGCACATCCTTTGGTATGTGCCAAAATCCTAGTTGTCACCGAATTCTGAGTTATCCTCATCCTCTATAATCATATCCTTTACTTCTTCATCATCCATATCTTCCTGGCTAGCCCCTGTATCATGGCCACTATTTTCTTCAAATTCCATCAACTCATAAGTAGTAGATTCCCACCTTTTGAATAATTTGATTATTTTCCCTACGACCGAAAGTTTGATTGTTGTCCCATCCAGCTCATTTAATGCATAAGTAGCATTATCAAACACCTGTCTTACCACATAGGTTCCAAACCATCTTTTTGAAACTTTCCAAATGGGACTATGATGGTTATCTAAACTGCTATCATAAACCAATACCCAATCCCCATCTTGTATGGTTCTTGGTCTCAGTCTATGTCTTTTGTCAAACCGTTTCTTGTTCTGTATCCTTGTTGCCCTTAACTTTGTAGTTGCTGCCTCTATGTCTTCTGACTTTCTTTCCAACTGTCTAATGCGTAAGGCCAACAACTCCTCTCGATTCAACTCCTCCTCCCAAGGTCACACACTCCATGTGACTATCATCTCTTCTATCGGCATGATAGGTTTTTGACCATACATCAATTCTGTAGGCATATATCCTGTAACAACACTTTGAGTTGTTTTGTCAACCCATAAAGCATAAGGAAGCAATCGTGGACACTCTTTTATCTTCTCTCCACATGCTTTTGCCAATGCCTTCATAATAGGTGGATGACCTCTTTCACTTTTGCCATTTCTTTCAGGGTTATAGGCTGAAGTTAAATCAAGATTTATCCCCAACCGTGCAAAAAAATCATGAGCTTCATCTGCATCCAACTCACCCCTATCTGCTGTAATTTTTCCCACACAGCCATATCGACAAAAGATCTCTTCTAAGAGAAAAGTACATACGGTATTTGTCATCTTAGTACGTAGAGCTCTCCCTTCCACTTGATTAGTCAAGTCTTCACAAGCAAACACAAGATACCTCATTTGCCAAAGACCTGTAGGCATTGTGACCAAATCCATCACCCACTTAAAATGAAGAGACAATGGATATGTGGGTTGCAATCCATCCCGATGTCTCACAGTTGAATACATTTGACATGTCGTACATGTTTCCACAAAGTGAGCAATATCCTTAAACATACCCTGCCACCAATATCTTTCTTTGATTTTTGTAAAATTACCCCAAACACCTCTATGACCAGCCCACAAGCTTTCATGAAATTCTTGCATTACTTTTACTTGTGAAGCTCTGTCACCCAAAACTCACAATGGCATACCCTGTTTCTTTTTAGCATGTTTCCATAAGTATCCATCTTTTAAGAAAAATCCATAGGCTTTCCTCTTGATCTTCTTAAACTCCTCATCTGACCATTCATCTCTCTTTGTTAATGTACTGAGATATTGACCAATTCTCAGCCACTCTCCTGCATATTTGTCTTCCAAAAACACTTCTATACAAGATGCAAAACATCTAAAGTGTCTTCTTTTTGTTGTCCAAGCTTCTGTTAATGTCATAGCAACACCTTGCATTACTAAATTCACTCTTGCAACATCATTTTCAGCCATAAGAAAGTCATCTTCTTTCTCTTCATCCATCATCCCATCTGCATTCTCATAGCGTGCTCGAGATAACATGTCTGCCACTAGGTTATCTCTTCCTGCAATATGCTGAAATTCAGGATTCAAAGATTTGATGTATGCAATCCACCGGAGCATAGCAATGTCCGGGGTAGCACAACTAGTAATCATACCCAATATCGACAAACAATCAGTCTCAATGACTAAATGAGCACCCATAAAATACCCCCTATCACATTTAAGGGCTGTCACAATTCCCTATAATTCTCTTTTAACCTATGGATATCTTCTTTGTCGTTCAGTCAATACTTTAGCACCAAAGCGAATTGCATATCTTTGTCCTTCCTCATCATCTTGCCCAATTGCCCATCCAATCCCGATTGGGCTTGTATCAACAGTAATAATGATAGGCTTTCCATGTGAATAGTCAGCCTTTCTCAACATAGGAGCAGATTTTAAGAGTTGCTTCAATTTCTTCATTGCTTTCTGATGCTTCCTTTCCCAATGAAATTTTTGACTTTTCCTTAGAAGCTGATAAATAGCCTTGGCTACATGTGCAAAGTGAGGAATCCATATCAAATAGAACACACATACACCCAAGAATCTACACACCTCTGATACATTCGTGCATACATCTTGCATTCTATCAATCCCATCTATTTTTACTAGTGATGGCCTTCGCCCATAAGGCCCACACATATGCCCAACAATCAAAACCTCCTCAACTCCAAAGATAGACTTTTGTCTAGAAAGAGTTAAATGCACCTCTTCTAGACGTGTCAAAATCCTCTCACAATCAACAATATGATCTACAACAAAGTGTCTGCATCCATGAGCATCCATCTCTTCATTATTTTCATCCAGTGCACACCCTTTGATTGGAACATCATCCAAGAAGGGCATAGTCAATTAAGGTATAAAATCCATGAGTACCTTATTCATAGCATTTGTCATGTATGCCACTGAGTTTGTTGCACCCTGTGGGAGAGTACACATCCTTATTAACCCCAAAGGAGTCTTCATGGTTGTGATATCCCTGCTTTCAATTGCAAGCTGAAACTGATCATAACCCGAGTAAAGATCACCCAAAGAATAGATCGCTCTGCTTGCAAAAGCCTCTGTAAATTCATCAACCACAGGACCTGCACCCACATGTCTTATGGTCACTTTATTGACCGGTTGCATTTCCTGAATAAATCTCAAAGCCCCATTCTTTTTGGGCATAGTAAACCAAAGATTTGAGTACGGGGCTGAAGAAGGCTCCAAGATCTTCATGCGAGTCTTTTCATTTAGCAAATCCATTAGCTTTGGCAAGTAAGCTTTAGGCACTAGAATAGACCTCAAGTTCCATGGTACATGTGGCACAATAAATATGACCATAGGAGAGACAATATTTGGATCCACACAACCTATTTCACCTGGCTAAAATGCAAATGCCTTCCCATGTCTAGCCAACATCTGCATAAAATAGTTTCTCTCAGAAGCAAAAGAAACCCTTCTGCCTTTCAGCTCCTGTAATGTTTCAGATGTAAATTGACGACCTATATCTTTAGGATCTCGTAAGCTTGGCTATCTTGAAACTTTTTCATACAAACCCTCACTCTCTGGTGGAAGTGGCAAAGCAATTGGTTTCACATTTTTGTCAATTGTCTTGTACTTTGTCTCCACAAGTGCTTCAGCCCATTGTAATCCTTCCTGCTGAGCAAACAATGCTATAACATCATACATATCCAAAGAACATATTAACAACACTCTGTTTTCAACCTCATTTTCTGCATGTATAGTCGCTGAAATTTCAACCATAGGGTCATTAATATTCAGCCCATAAAAGATGCCTGAAATGCCATCATTTTTAGCTAACAGCCCCAATGCTCTTAGTTTCTTAATAGCCCGTTTCATAGATATGAGTTCAACCCTACACATAGCTTCCATAGGCTTAAACCAACAAGAACTATTTGTTGTAAACTAAGAATTACCAATAGTAAAAACATGCTTTATTTCATCAAGAGGAGAGTACACCCTCTGAGCAGCACTACTATAGCCCTGCATTACAATAGTACTTAGTGAAAATCCAGGTCTTTGAATTCCCTTACATTTGGAACCAAAGGAGACTCTCGAAGTGTATCACGATTTCTAGGATGATTAACACAAATAGTAAGAAATTTGATTGCTTTTCTCCCATCCTTGCTTCTGACTCTTGCATAAGCAGAACCATCATCAAGCACCTTTGTTTCCATACACAAACTTGTAATATAGGGCTGTCCCAAAATCATTGCATATGAGGAATTATCTTGCACAAAGAAGTGTTGCTCTTCCTATACATCACCAATTGTCACTTTTACATTAGGACATGCAGCATAGAGCTCCCCTGAAGAATTATTTACAGCCCTCATACACCAACCATGATCAGTGTCCACATGCCATGCACCATTTTCATACAATCCCCACTCAATGACATTTATCTCAGACCCATGGTCAAGTAAAGCATACAAGGAGTTTCATGCTCCCCTATTTTAACTACCTTTTCAGTGGTACCTCTAGCCCAATGATTTCTTGTGTAGTGACTTCGAGGAATGAATCCTAGAGTCTCTTCTCCATATTGTTGCATTTGCCTTACTCCACCATGCATATTGCTACAAGACAATGCATTTTCAGCCACTTTCTTCTCTTTTCCACATGTTGTCCACTGATAAGTAGCATCCTACATAGATAATTAAGTACTTACTTCATGCTCATATTCAGCTTGAATACCCAACAAACTAGTTTCCTCTTCAAATTGCAGCAATGCACTACTGGTATCAGCAAGAAACTGACGCTTCCATTTAATTATGTCAATGATCTCATCATGAAATTCTCGCTTGGCAATGCCAAGCACCTCTCCCAAGGTAAATTCCACCCGAATTTTTAAGATCCGTTCTTCCAGAACCTTCTTAAGATCTGTGGCTATCTCATGTCAGATTGCAACTTATATCCTCGCTGCTTACCCTTCTTTTTTCCCTCTTGTTTGTTATCATGTTTTTGCTTTTGACTGACCTCTTCCATAACATGCTCGGGAGGTTGCTGATTTGCAACTTTAGGCTAATCCACACTTCTTCTTGTCATTCTTTTAGATGTACCTACAATATCTTCATCTCTTTTTCGTTTTTCTTCCACAAGTACATCTGTGTTTTGTACATTTGCTAAATATGCATACACTGAATATGCATCTACCGGTGATTCCCAACCAGTTATGCCACGAATGTCTTGCCCTGCATGAGACATTTCACTATCAGTGACCTTTCTCTTTTCAGTTGCATGTAAATCATGTGTCCATATTTCAGCTTTTGGACCAACCATCACTTGGCCATGCATTCTATCTAACTGTAGACCAAAAGTAGAAGCATGTACCACCGCATAAGCATTTCAGATAGCCAAGTCTTTCAACAACTTCTGCATACCTCCCTTTCCAAAATTCAAAGCAAGAGGCAATCCCATTTCTTGTGCATGGATCTTTCCATATTTCCAAAAGATAAGCTGGTGCCAAGGCCTCCTGATAGGCAGCATAATCCTTTCTCTCGTGCTACAAATTGTCATACCACATATATCTTTTTCCAGGCTTAGGGGCTGCTGCGTGTCCCCTTTCCTCTTGTCCTTTTTCATCCAATTTTGCAACCTTCAATTGAAGATCCCGCATCCCTTTGACCAATTCATCTAAGACATCTTTCCTAACATAGGGAACAATAGTAGGTACAGCCATAGGGTTAGCCACAGAAGCGGCTGGCTTACTGGATACTTCAACTGTCTTACCCATAACAGTGGGCAAGCTAGAGACATGCAATCTTTCTCTTCTTCTATGCTTCTTCACAAGCGCAATAACAGCTTCGTCACTCTGTTTTCAAATCTTTCTCTTGAAGCTCAAGATGAGCTGCTTGTATAAACAATTCAATTTTTTGACTTGCAAGAGCTTGCTGTTTTGCAAGATCCAACTGCTGAAATTGACTTTTAAATTCTCTTAACAATTCTCTAGCCACAAGACCCTTATTGGGTTGTATAACCCACTCCTGAAAAGTCTTGCATATAATCAAATTGGTGTCCTCAATGTAAAATTCTTCCCTGAGTGTCTTCTTGAAGGCTACCTAGTCAGCATCATGTAAGTATAATTCAGTAATTCGTGCTTTTAGTTCATGAACAGTAACACGTACAAAATGCCGGCTCCATGCAAATTGAGCCACTCCAAAGAATTTCATCTTCTGATCATAGGTATGCACATATGCAGATACATTCCTGCCATTGAATAACTTCACCTCATGCTCAACTGCTTGCAAAGCATTCATCACAATACTTTCTGTTTGAGCTGAAGCTTGCATCGCCTGTTGTTGTTGTTGTTGTACATTCATAAGCATATTCATATTTTTCACCAACTGTTGCACAACATCATTGGAGATTGTATTCGAAGATTGCAAAACATCATTGGAGACCTTTCACATCGGGCTCGACAATGTCGAAGGGGTTTTTGTCGAAAGGTCGAATCCACCAGGGATCAGAAGTAGAAGTAGAGATAGGAGATGGCAGAGAAGATAGAGAATACCCAAGTGGTAAACACGACAAAAACAAATCACAATGAATTGAATCAATATGTATTGAAAGAACCTAGAATCTTCGCACTACTCAGAAGCAATCTCCAGGCATTAGTTCTCCTGGAGCTCCTTCGTAGACCAAAAACATGGATCACAAAAATCAGCTCTTTCTCTACTGTCCGAAACCCAAATTTGATGCCTTTGTTGGCTTTGAAAGAGGGGTAAAACTACAGGACACCTACTCATGAATCTCCCAGATCACTCCTTTTCCTTTCAGTTCAATCTGTAGTTTTCAACCTATTTATAGCGATCGCGACGCCCGCGATTTCGTCAATCTGTCCTTTTAATGAAAAATCTCCTAATTGGCTGAAAAAGCAACTAGCTTTTTTGCATGCCATCCTAATCTAGAATCTTTTTCTAACTTTTCTAGATTTTTAAAATAAATAATATAAAAAATAGACTAAAATTATCCAAAAATCTAGTATTTTTGGATAATCCATGCAACTCACACTAGTACTAATGGCTCAGATCACATTGACTCTCTAGATCAATAGAGAAGTCGGATGATGATGCGTTCCATACTTTCTCACACTGTGTCCTCATAACATCACGACGCCGCATTTCATGTGATTGTTTTCAATATGAAGCTCATGAGACTACACCTTGCCCATGTCACGTTGTTGTGAGAAAAGGGAATTGATCACATGGTTACTTCCTTTTGCTCACAAGAAAACAAATCGTTACCATGCTCATCATATAATGATGAATGTTTGGTTGGTTGAGTAGTTTCCTTGAAAAGTAGATTTACTTTACTTGCACCTCATTATGAAGCTCATGTAGTGGAGACGATGCAAAAAGAACCACTCCAAAAAATAAACCACTACAAACTATGCAATATGCCTTGCATTATCTAGATGCTACTATGGTGCAATACACACTCTTTTATGGGTTTGAAAACTTGAAGTCACAATGCAAAAATGGGTTCATAATAAAACTTTGTATCTATATAAGCTATGAAATCTATAGCCTCCTTTTTAGACTTTGCAACATCATAAAAGGTCATGTCTAGATTATAAATGTTAGGGTCCATGGAAATAAAAAGAAGAGCCCATACTAAAGAAGAGATGGCTTAAACATCATTGGATGGTATGATCCAAACAAAAAGGAGCCCATAACCAATACAACCCCTCTATATCTAGATGTCAATGTAAGGAGAGAGAGAGAGAGAGAGAGAGAGAGAGAGAGAGAGAGAGAGAGAGAGAGAGAGAGAGAGAGAGAGAGAGAGAGTTGTGAGGGAGGGCTAGTTTGCCTAATAGTCTTTCTCTAGGAGACTTGTAGCCAATAGCACCTTGTAGATTCCAACTTTATAGTAGAGAGAGAGAGAGAGAGAGAGAGAGGGGGGAGAGAGAGAGAGAGAGTTGTGAGGGAGGGCTAGTATGCCTAATAGTCTTTCTCTAGGAGACTTGTAGCCAATAGCACCTTGTAGATTCCAACTTTATAGTAGAGTGAGAGAGAGAGAGAGAGAGAGAGAGAGAGAGAGAGACCGATAGACAGATAGAGAGAGAGAGAAAGAGGGACAAAGAGAGATCCATATTTCAGCTTAGAAATATGCAAAATGCATCAATATATTTCAACTCACATGTATAGAAGGGTATGCGAAGGAAAAACCCATCTACCTTCTTGGGGCCAGCATCTTTACTAACTTGCTAAGTTCCCTCTACCATTGTCCAAGCATACCCTAGCCAAGTGGAATGATAAGGTTGCATGGTCAAACATGCTATGAATGGGATTCACTTATAAGGCAAGTATAGTTAATAGTGGTCATCTCCATCATCATGCTAGACACATATGTTATTACATTTAAACTTCCAAATTTTTTTCTAAGCCTCAACTACATAGTTATAGATTGTGTTACTAGAGATTTTTGCATATGTTAAAACTTGAAGTTTGGATATAAAAGTGCATTTGAGAGAATCCTATACCGTTTGATCTATGTAATATCACAAAAAACACACTTTAATTGTAATGTGTACCCGATACTAAAAAGTTAGATTTACATCACCAAAAATTGTTATACTAGGCTAGAAGCCTCAAGCAAGCATTGTTAACAATCCATACTAGGCACATAAAGCCTCATCTTTCCTAGTTACTTTCTTCACTAAAATGAAGCATCAATGAAAATGATAGTAGCTCTATCTCTAGGACTTCCCGACTGAAAACAATTTGATTATGCATCAACTAGTTCTTTAGATTATGAATCAACATGCAAAACCAAAGCCCTCAAGACTACCTATACTTTTTGGAAGACCTTAATCAAGTTGCCCCAATCACCCAAGACTTCTTGTTTCTAAGTAATGCATGCTTGCAATTGAATCTTCTTTATATCTTATCTCATCCCCCAACATAATAGTCTAGAATCCATGCATTTCCAAAAAAAGAAGCTTAACATTTTCTTCCTTCCTCTTACATAGAGGACATAAAGGAAAATATATTCCAAGCTTCTTGATCCTATCACAAATGGATAACTTCCCAGAAATAACTTGCCATAGTACCATATTCATTGCAAGATGTGTAGCACTCTTGGCCTTCTTCAGCCTATGCTTCCATGTAAATATACTCGCCCTATGTTCATCTCTCCTCCACCTATCTTTTCCCTTTAGGAAGCATCTCCCATTGGCTATTAATTGAAAATATTCCCTTTTCTTTAATGCAATAAGTGCTTTGTCTTGGTCTTTCACCCAACATTTAAAAAGGCAATCATCCTTTAGCAAGTTAAAATTTGGCCAAGGATTCTTGATCTTCATAAATAGTAATATAAGCCAATCCTTTTCCTTCTCTATGAGACCATGCTTACCTACAATCAAATCTATTGGCTGAAAATTTTTCCCAGTAAAATCCCATACATCCTATCAAAAGGCAACCCCAAGTTTAGAATATATGCAACTAAGTTTGGGTGGGAACAATATAAGATACTGACCATATAGAGATGTTTAAAGCAAGATAATTATTCATCCAAAAAATTTCCCCCATCATCGCTAAAACCATTAGTATATAGATATATGCAGAATTGTTGCTATGTGTATTACTATTTGCACCATTTCTATTTGTATCATAGTGACACATGTAGCAACATGAATAGCAACACAAATAGCAATATTTGTGATGCATATAGAGATGCACATAGTGATGCATAGTAGAGGTTTTTTTATGATGCTAATAGCGATGGTTGCAAAGAAGAAAATTTTTGGGGTGGCAGGACATGTATCCTTACCACCCTTTCAGCCACATATGCTAAACAATGTTTCATAATCATTTATAAAGTGAGTATACAATTGTTGTCAAAACACATGAATTGTGAGATACTAGAAAGAAAGAGTTCGTTGATGCAATTTCCAAATGAGTGCAATATCAACCATGACATCTTATAAAACTAGATATGGACTAATAGCAAGGAGAATCCAAAATAGACAAATGTATCAATAAATATCGCAAAATTCAAGTCCATG
Organism: Lygodium microphyllum; assembly: GCF_053477565.2. Lineage (NCBI taxonomy): Eukaryota > Viridiplantae > Streptophyta > Polypodiopsida > Schizaeales > Lygodiaceae > Lygodium > Lygodium microphyllum. Next base: position 31,250,474 of record NC_141143.1, on the reverse strand, counting down.
CACACAAAGGATGAGAAATATATTGATGAAAGCATTCATAGAAAGAGCGTTTATAGACCATAGGGCCAAAAAAGGAAGGGATGAGTGCTCCATGAATCCAAGTAACCAATACAGCTCCTCACCAAAGAGCTCGTCTCGATGCAATGGAGCATTGAACAAAGTCTACAATATAAAACAACCAAAGATTAATTCACATTAGAGAATGCATCACAAAAAAAGTAGAAAGTGAAAATATGAAAGAGGCATAACTTATTGAACCACCACATGCATATAATATATCGATGAGAGAAGTGAGACCGTGTCTCTCTGCATACTGTCTCCAAACTTGTGGGACTATGATTTGTGATTGAGTGTTGTAAGGAAAACAATGTAGAATTTTAAAAATAAAGTTATTAGTACAAGTAGTATATCAAATAAGAAAGTAAACATAACCAATAGAAAACTTATGAAATCCTCAAAACAAGTTCTATATCCCCCACTCACAAGATGATACATGACCCCTACCTCTAGTTGTGCCCTCGTTATCTCCTATTTCTACTACCATTGTCCTTGGAGAGTCTACAGCTTCCTCCATGAGTCTATGATAATCCTCTGCATCCAATCTTCTAGGCTTTGGAATGAACCTCTTGATTGCCTTGCATGCATCTAACCTTCTATGTGACATGTATGCATGCATACAATCTATCATCCATTCAATGGAAAAATGATCAATTACTATAGGTATCAAGAACTCCTCATGTAAGGATGTGACCACATAGTCATTGCTCCTCTCTAGTTTTTTTTTGTGGTTTAAAATATTGTACCTAAATATTTATTGGCATAACTCCCTCATCCGTGCAATCACCCTCCTCCCCTCAACATTCATGAGAATTGCTTTTTTTTTTCTCTCGTTTAGTTAGTACCTATACCCCAATGGGGTGCATCTAAGATGTGCCTACTTCCATCTACAACCATGCTCTTGGATATAGCCTCAAGGGGGTTCACTATATATATATTCTCTATATAACGTGCATTCATCACCTATTTATAAATATCCTAATCTATAATTTTTTCTTGAATAAAAAACAACCTTTTTCTATTCAATCTATAAGTAACCCCTTTATATAACACCCTTCTGTATGTAAAAAATGTATAAAAATGGTGTTTTAAAAACTCCTTATTTTGAACTCGTGTTATATACACATATATTCATGAGTGACCCCCTCGAGGGTATAGCCAGGAGACAAACCCCTATCTGTCAGGCATACCTACATGGGTGGTATCTCTTAGAGTAGCACCCATAGATATGCCACCTGTGAGCCACTAAGCAAAACCTAGAATTAGGGGAGTAAATGTCCCTACAAGTGTAGAAAATCCTGGAGCTGATAAGTATCCACTCGATCAACAAGATCATGGGGACATTGCATCAGTGTCTCCATAACATGTACTTGAGACACCCTCTCTAGAACCCGTATGGGAGCAAGGAGTAGCAATCGATCATGGGGTCACATCATCTGTACCTCCACAAGACTCTGCAAAACCACCCCTAGAACAAGGAGGAGAGGAAGTTTGCAGCTCTTTGAGGGATCCACCACAACCACCATCTCCATCGGTCAAGCTAGGCATCCTTGAGCCTCAATCCAGGGCCTCCAACCTAGAATGCCAACTCTACCTGCTGGAGATTGATGCATTGGAGTGTGCTAAGGTACAATGCATTGAATACCAAGACAACAATCAAGATAACTTTTGGTTTGCAATATCTTTGAAGCACGCCATCTAATCTAGAGATATTTATGTGAAGATCTCCTAGAGCTCCTCGTCTATCATCCCTCTACTCATCCTACTCTCTCAATAGTCTATAGTGAGCTCCACCAGCCAAAAAACAATGTTAGCACAGTTACTATAAGGGTAAAGGTGAAGTATAATAATATTGGCACGAAACATTATTAGCTAAAAACATATAATAAAGAACCAATATAAGTGAATAGTCAATTAATTTGACAAGCAAACACAAATACAACCTTCTATTTGTTATTTAATGATAGTCGTGATAAGAATAAATTTTCTAATCACATAGAGTTCAATATTTGGATGCAAGTTGTACATCACTGTACTCTCTCCCTCCCTCCCTCCCTCCCTCCCTCCCTCCCTCCCTCCCTCCCTCCCTCCCTCTCTCTCTCTCTCTCTCTCTCTCTCTAAGTCCTCATTGTCCTCCACCCCCTACAATAGTGACTCCTCTACCTACATACTCTCCTTGTATATGCTAAGGACATTGCTATCATCACATAGTTAAGTGCTACAAGGTGTTGATGGCATAACATATTACCAACAAAGTTGTTGTGGGTTTGGGTAGTATATTACCTATTCAATAATATCAAATAAGAGCCTGTGGTAAAGAATGAAAAAACTTTTTTTTTTTTGTTTTGAGTTGTGGAAATTTTAACGAGAAAGGTCGTGCACCTATTCACACTGATTCGATAAGACAAACATGTCCATAAATCATTCCATCTTTTCCCGGAGTCTACCTCCAAGAATCCAGAGGTTCCTTGTAGAACGACTATCCTTGCTCCTTCCAATACCACTTTAAACCAATGTATATCAAACATAATCATGGAGAAACTATGGAAATCTACTAAAATAACACTTTGTAGGTTTTTAAAATACTCTATCTTACCTATTATGATTTGTTTACGTGGCATACCATCAACTTTCTTGCTCAAACTTCTCCATAATACCACAGTTCGTCGTGGAGTGCATTTTGTCAATTCATTCAACTTAGAAATGTCACCCACGTGACCAATGACCAATGCCTAGGTTAGTTGTTGCTGCATATAATTACTAGCTACAATAACAATGAAAGCATGTAGTTATCTTCATTCTACATCCCCTCGAGAACTCCAACTCCTTCCCAAAGACTTCTATCCCTTCGTGTGAAGTTGTAGTCAAGGCATCATGCAACCATCTTGTAGACATGAACCACACCAACTCCTCCATTCCCTTGAGATATTGAGTTGGCTGCTAGTATGTACTATATTGAAATTCTAATCGCATTGCCTTGCATTCTCTTCAAGCTTACTCGTACCTACCAAGCCACTTTTCCATGGATGCATAGTGTTGTTGAGAGATAGGCATGTGAATCCACTATATCCAAGGATAGATAAGGGTAGATCAGTGTTGAACGGCCTAGAGGGCAAGGAAAACCCTAACCTTAAGCCATCTAGAGGCTATTTAAATATCCCTAAGGTCACTCTCATAGTGTGAGAGAGTATCCTAGTTGTACTTGTGAGCAACTTACTCTGCAAGATCTCATTCTGGTATTTTGAGCTCTCTTCTCCCTCTTGTGCACACTTTTTCATGCTACCATTTTGATATTCCAATAAGTGGAACATATAAAAATGATTCATTTCCTGCTTCAAGGCACCATCCATTGTCTTCTTTATTCCACTTTTGACCACCAAATATCTTGTTAAACTATCATCATCCTTCAACATCTATAGTATCCTATTATCTAAATCCATTGTTGATAGCCACTCTAAAATATAAACCAATGCCTCCTACACTAGCCACAATCTTTAGCCATGCTACCCTTTGGATAAGACCATTGTCACACACAGCCTTTTAAGTTTTTCATGAAGTGGTCTAAAAAGATTATCCATCTTACATGGACCAATCTTGCAATCTCCACTTTGTACACAAGATGTACTATGAGGTGAGTCTATATAATGAGCATACTCATGGGTAAGTACTTCTCAAAGAGACAAATTGTCTCCATTGCTCCTTGTCTTTCAAATTCAATGGAGAATGTCTTGATCTCCTTTTATAAGATCCACTTTGTACACAAGATGTACTATGAGTTGAGTCTATATCATGAGCATACTCATGGGTAAGTACTTCTCAAAGAGACAAATTGTTTTCATTTCTCCTTGTCTTTCGAATTCAATGGAGAATGTCTTGATCTCCTTTTATAAGATCCACTACACTAAATTCGATAACATATAGATCATCAAATGTATATTTGGAGTAAGAGACCCCCCAATTGCAATCGATAGTATGAACTGCTAGAAATTTAATGCATTAAAAACTATAGATTGACACAAAGTAATGAAATACATGATGTAATTGCTATCAATGCTAGGACAAACCTGGCATATCCTGTGTCAATCATGAGATTTCAGTCCTATTAGTTGGTCATCTTTCAAAAATGTAAATCTAAGAGAATACATTTTACCCATCAATGTGCAGATAAATTTGATAATTTTCTTCACCATGTGTTCCTCTTTAGTGGATAGAATCCAAGGAGCACAAGGTAGTTACATATGACCATCAGAGCTCGCTTATGGCCAAAGCACCTCCATGTCTCATATCTCCCTCAAATCCATTCATGCCCCTAGAGTGTCTCTCTTTCCTCTGATATGGTCCCACAAAAAGCTGCCAACATTCTTGAAAATGTGCATGGGATCTAGCAAATGGTTGAACTGTAAATGAATCCAATATGGCAACTCATAGACAATTGAAAATCATCACATTCTACTTGAAAGTGACTCCTTATGGGCCATCTTTCACTCATACTAGCTTGGGACATTCATTCGTGCAAGGGGTCATCCAAGGAATCCCACTCTCAAATCATGGCCATCCAACAAGAATGCAGTGTTTCTTCATGCTGAGAGTCACATGCATGATAACCTAAGATAACCAGGCCTATCTATATCTAGTGAACACAAACATAAATCAGCCATGTTAGATACCAACAATGAGAATGGAAGCTCATTTACTTGAGCATTCCCTGAATCCCAAAAATTCATACATGGTCCACATAAGAATAGCTCGTATGTTAATGGACTACCTCCAAATATGCTTGTTCATGTCTTTCACACTAATCCGCTCCTCCTACAAAATCTTACACTCGTCAACTAGTGGACATAGATAGTGTTGAGATGACAAGCTCAACACATGTGGACATGGATGATGAACCGCCTGGTTAGATGGGTCCACACATCTACACTTAGCACGTCGGTGGTCATTATGACTCTCACATGGCCACTGACTCATTACTTATTATATTCAGGTTGTTACACCTATTTACAGCTGGCATAGTTATAGCGCCAGTCGACTAGTGTAGTCGGTTATGCATTGTTTGACTTAGTAGGCCACTTTCCTTTTATGTTGTATCTTATCTATACTTTGTGTACATTGTAAAAAGTGTGAAGAAGAAGAAGAAATTAGAAAGAAAACGTTTTGGCCTCCATCTCTCTTCTTGTCTCTTGAGTGAGCTTCTCCTTGTGCATTCTGCGTGTGTTCGGCGCAGCATCTTGAGCAACCCCCTCCACCACGCGATTCTTGACATGGTATCAGAGCTGCACCACTGAGAGAGGCTGATTTCGAAGGTTGAAGCAAAGGGAAAGAAGCAAGGTTCGAGCAAGCAAGCCACGGGTAAGAAGCTCTCCCATCCTTCCACTCTTTCTCTTGGATAGTGCCTGTGGAGGCACCGGAAGCAGGGCAGAGCAAAAATCTCAAATTGCAGTGAGATTTGGTGTGCGCGAAGAGCACTGTATATTCTGCAAATTTTCCCTTTAGGGCTTTCCCGCAGTTATTTTGGGCATTTGAGGCCGTTTCAGGGCCCGTTTTAGAGCCGCAAGTTGCGGACAACAGTTTCAGGGTACACTGTGACTTCAGTTGTATCGACCGACAGTGAGTGCACAGGTTACAGATTTCAGATCTCTAAGATTAAAGGTGTTTACCAGTGAGTAAACACGAGGTTTATCTGCAAACAGGTTGCAGATTGCATGTATTGTTGAGCAGACAGTGAAAAAGGCTGTCTAGTGTATTGCTGTGCACTACAGGTCGAGGATTGCAGAAGATTTGCTTGCTGTTTGGTATTATTCTTGTGATAATGGCAGAGAACAGTGGAAGCCCCATCATTGAGAAGCTTGACAAGAACAACTACCCTTCATGGAAGTTCCGTGTCACGAACTTTCTTATTGGAAAAGGCCTCTACAAGTTCGTTTCAGGTGAAGAAAAGGAGCCGGAGGTGAGTGATCCTCCAACTGCAGAAGAGATAAAGGCACGAAAGGAATGGAATGCAAAAGACAAGAAGGTCATGTATTGGTTGTCTGCAGTAATTGACAATAATATGTTGGGACACATTAGAAATGCAGAGAATGCATATGTAGCTTGGACCATACTTGAAAGTATGTTTTCTGTAAATACAAAGGCACGAAAGATTCAACTCAAGCAAGAGTTGAATACATTGAAGAAAGGGAAGATGTCTATAAATGAGTATGCACTGAAGGTAAGAAGCATTGCAGGTGCATTGGCAGCAATTGATGCAATGCTTGATGATGATGATTTAGTGTCGTCTACCTTGGGTGGACTTAACAATGAAAAGGCTTGGAAGTCTTTTGTAACTTCCGTATATGTCAGAAAGCCATTTCCAGATTCCGATGAGTTGGTCTCCCTTATGATCACTGAAGAGATCAACATGCAGAGTGAGACATCTAAAAGAAGCGGTGAACAGGTCCAAGCTTTCTACTCCAGTTCAGGAAGGGGACGTGGTAGGTTCTCTTCAAGAGGCCGTGGTACAGGACGTGGTAGTGACAACCAGCAAAATAGATTGAATCAGAAATTTGGCGATATGCAGGTTTCAGGAGGTCGTGGTAACTTTAGAGGCAGAGGGAGCTTTAGAGGAAGAGGTGGATGGCAGAACAGAGGTTCTAACAACTCTGGTATTGTGTGCCACTACTGTGGCAAAACAGGTCATATTGCAGCTCAATGCTATGCCAAGAAAGACGATATTCGGAATGGTAAGTTGCAGCAAGGAAACTATGCATCGTCTTCACGACAGAATGAAGACAAAAATGAACGTCTGTTTGTTATGCAGCATATGCTGAATGCTGTTACAGGAAAGGGAACACATGAAGATGTTTGGTATGTCGATTCAGGTGCATCCAATCATATGACCAGCCATGCAGAATGGTTTGGAGAGATGCAGGATTTGCAGAATGCAAGTTATGTGCAGACGGGTGATGACTCATGCCACCCAATTTCACACATTGGAAAAGTTCCCTTGTCCTTGCATGATGGTAAGACAAAGAGTCTTTCAGATGTATTACATGTGCCATCTATTACAAAGAATTTGGTGTCAGTCGGTCAAATGGTAGAGCAAGGGCTGCAAGTCAGATTTAATGCAAAGGGCTGCTTTGTAGAAGATTTCAATGACAAGTGCAGGTTGGTAGCAAAGGGAAGTAGAGTTGGACGTATGTTCACTCTAGATGCTGGAATTCCTACTATGAATGCTGCTATGTATGCCAAAGGAAAAGGTGTTGTTGCAGACATTGAAATTTGGCACAAACGCATTGGACATGCAAATGTACAAAGGCTGAAACTAATGCAGTCCAAAGGGTTGGTTACAGGTTTGCCTACATTTAGAGTTGCAGAATTTCAAAAGGTATGTGAAGCATGTCAGTTTGGTAAGCAGTCAAGGCAACCCTTTTTACATGATAGAGATGTAAGCAGAAATATTCTTGATGTTGTACATACAGACATTTGGGGGCCTACACAAAATGTATCTCTTGGAGGCAGTTCATACTTTGTCACATTCATTGATGATTGTTCTAGAAAGCTGTGGGTATATTTTATGAAGGAAAAGAGTGAAGCGTTTGAGCACTTTAGAACTTTCAAGGCTGCAGTTGAAAGAGAAACAGGCTTGAAAGTAAAGTGCCTGAGGTCAGATGGAGGGGGAGAGTACCTCTCAAATGAGTTCAGTGATTTTCTGAAGTCTCATGGGATAAAGAGACAGTTCACATGCAGGTATACCCCACAGCAAAATGGGGTTGCAGAAAGGAAAAACAGGCATATTGCAGAAGTTGCACGCGCCTTGATGGCTGAAAGAAATATGCCTAAGCATTTTTTGTTTGAGGCTGTTCATACTGCTGTTTATATTATGAACAGAACTCCCACAGCTGCAGTTCATGGTATGACCCCTGAAGAATGTTTTACAGGTAAGAAGCCTGATGTTTCACACTTGAAAGTATTTGGCTGCATTGCGTATGTTCATGTGCCAGATGATTTGTGGAAGAAACTGGATCCAAAGGCTGAAAAGTGTATCTTTATTGGATACTCTTTAGAGCAGAAAGGGTATCGCTATTACAACCCTGTCACATGTAAGTTCAGAGTGAGCAGGGATGTCATCTTTGATGAAATGAGCAGTTGGTATGCATCTAGTGGTGATGCATTGGATGTTGATGATGATCATGACACTCATATGCAGGCTGAAAGGCAAGAATCACGGACTCTTAGTGGATCAGATACATCATCTGGTAGTCCTTGGTCTGGGAGACTAAGGAGTACCTCTACATCTTCAGGTGCATCTAGTAGCACTACAGGTAAAGACAAAGGAAAGAATAAAGTGTCAGAAGGCATTGATGCAGTTCTTGATGGAACTCTAGTGGCTTAGAGAGCTTAGATGATGAGCTTGGCATTCCTTCAATGAGAACTCCAGGTGTGCAGAGAGCACGGGCTGATGCAAAGACTCCATTGAGTGATCCAGTGGTACGCAGGTCTAGCAGGGTGAGATACCCTGTTAAAAGATTTGGTTTTGAAGGTTATGCAGCTCACCATTATGCTTATATGGTGAAACTAGTTGAGGATGTTGAGCCTACATGTTTTGAGGAGGCTGTTGGTCATGCTCATTGGGATGCAGCAATGGATGAGGAGATGGCTGCATTAGAGGCTAATAAGACTTGGGATCTAGTATCATTGCCAAAGGGAAAGAAAGCTATTGGGTGTAAGTGGGTTTATAAGATTAAGCACAATGCAGATGGTTCTATTAGCAGGTACAAAGCTAGGCTGGTTGCAAAAGGCTATGCCCAGACATATGGCATAGATTATGATGAAACCTTCAGTCCAGTTGCTAGGATGGCAACTGTCAGATGTGTGATTGCTTTGGCAGCAGCCAAAGGTTGGAGGTTGCAGCAAATGGATGTAAAGAATGCCTTCTTGCATGGTGATTTGCAGGAAGAAGTGTATATGGATCAGCCAGCAGGTTATGAAGATTTAGAGCATCCCACGTATGTGTGCAGATTGAAGAAGGCACTCTATGGGCTCAAGCAAGCACCTAGAGCATGGTCTGACAAGATTAGAGAGTATCTTGTCAATATTGGTTTTTATGTTTCTGATGCTGATCACTCACTTTATGTGAGAAAAGGAGATGCAGGTTTGGTCATCATAGTCATCTATGTGGATGACTTGATTATTACAGGTGATAGTGATAGTGGGATTGCTGAAGTCAAGGGTTGTTTGAAGATGAAGTTTGAGATGAAAGATCTAGGTGAGCTAAGGTACTTCCTTGGCATTGAGGTGGTCAGATGTGATGATGGTATATGGCTATCCCAAAGACAGTATGGCTTGGATATGTTGTCCAAGTATGGTATGACAGCATGCAAACCACTTTCAGTCCCGTTGGAGTAGAATGTAAAGCTAAGTGCTGATGTTGGGGATGAGATAGAAGACCCTACTATGTTCAGGAGGATAGTGGGGAGTTTGATTTACATGACTATTACAAGGCCAGACTTGAGCTACGTTGTTGGTCTTGTGAGTCAATTTATGCAAGTACCTAGAAAACCACACTTGGATGCAGTGAGACGCATATTGAGATATGTCAAGTCCACATTACATTATGGACTTTTCTATGAGGCAAGTACAGACGTACATGTGTTTGGATACACAGATGCAGATTGGGCTGGTAGTATGTCGGATAGAAGATCTACCAGCGGATACATGTTCTCTCTTGGTAGTGCAGCAGTTGCTTGGAGCAGCAAAAAGCAATCTACAGTTGCTTTGTCGAGTACAGAGGCTGAGTATAGAGGTGCTGCTGTTGCAGCATGTGAGGTAGTATGGCTGCAAAAGTTATTGGCTGATTTGGATGTGCAGGTGGAAGGTCCAGTTGTCATTTATTGTGACAACATGAGCAGTATACAGTTGGCTAGGAACCCTGTGTTCCATGCCAGGACAAAACATATTGAGGTACACTACCACTTTGTGAGAGAGAAGGTACTAGTAGGTGAGATTGACTTGGTGTATGTCAGCACACAGGATCAGATAGCTGACATCTTCACAAAGGCATTGGGTACAGAGAAGCTTCAAAAGTTTCGAAGCTTACTTGGAGTTGCAGAGATGCAGTTGAGCTTGAGGGGGAGTGTTGAGATGACAAGCTCAACACATGTGGACATGGATGATGGACCGCCTGGTTAGATGGGTCCACACATCTACACTTAGCACGTCGGTGGTCATTATGACTCTCACATGGCCACTAACTCATTACTTATTATATTCAGGTTGTTACACCTATTTACAGCTGGCATAGTTATAGCGCCAGTCGACTAGTGTAGTCGGTTATGCATTGTTTGACTTAGTAGGCCACTTTCCTTTTATGTTGTATCTTATCTATACTTTGTGTACATTGTAAAAAGTGTGAAGAAGAAGAAGAAATCAGAAAGAAAACGTTTTGGCCTCCATCTCTCTTCTTGTCTCTTGAGTGAGCTTCTCCTTGTGCATTCTGTGTGTGTTTGGCGCAGCATCTTGAGCAACCCCCTCCACCACGCGATTCTTGACAGATAGACCTCCATATTCTTGACTTTGTAGCACTCAAGAACAAGCAAGCAAAATATCAAGTGTCCTTTTTTCGTAGAAAGCCATGGCGAGATATTGTAGTTTCATAAGGACAACTGGCCATACACTGTAAGAGGTTGAGCGGATTTTGAATGAATTCATGCCATCGATAGCAAGATCAAGATAAAGATTCCTTAGCTCTCATGCAAAGCTTGAAAAGGTGGAGTCAATGTGACCCCATGCTCACAATTCTGCTGGTATTCACCGGATTTCATCTGTGGATATATTCTACATATACCATGTTGTCCATTTTGTCATGCTTGCTATGGGATCAAGTTCTCGTATGCCTACAAGTGCATATTGTAAATTTCAACCACACTAGCACATTCTCTTCCTTCCCTTTTCTATTGATTTAACTGTAATTGAGCATCAGTGTAGAGATGCAGGTTGAGAGAGAGAAGAGACAAACACACAAGATTTGTAGTACTGAAGAGTACATCAATAATGTTTTAGATAGGTATATGTACTATGTACATCCTACACTAGCCCTTACAGGCGGGACACAGGCCCTGCCCTTTATTCCAACAGCCTCCCTCCTAAAGGAAATGTGCCTAAAGGTAGAGGAAAAGAATCAGCTAATTCTAAGTATGTACAAAGCTGACAAGACTATACCTATCCAATACCCATCATCTATCGGCAATGGGCAAACCTCTAACCTCTCTATTGAAAGACCCTTCGTGAAAAGGTCTACATGGTTATTATCAGTGTCCACCTTGACCAGCTTTATGCTCTTGCTATCAAGTACCTCTTTGATGACATGATACTTCAATAGTATGTGTTTTGTCTTTACATAAACGACAAGGTTTTGTGCTAACATGATAGCACTCTGACTATCACAGTGGAGGACAAGAACCTCAGTAATCCCAAGCTCAGCAACCAAACTTGACATCCATAATAAGGCCTCTTTGCATGCCTGAGTGGTAGCCACATACTCTACCTCCATAGTAGACAGTGCAATACACTTCTATAGCCTAGATATCCAAGAGACAGATCTCCTTGTGAAGTTAAACACATACCTTGTAGTGGATTTCCTATAGTCCACATGTCTAGCATAGTCTGCATCCGTAAAGCCAATGAAAAATTCCTTCTACTTACCAAAGTAGATGCACAAATCCTTTTTGTGCCCTTGAGGTATCTCATAATACCTTTCACTACTTCCCAATGCTTCTTGCTAGGGTTTGCCATGTACCTACTAACCACTCCCATTGCAAAGGCAATGTCACGACAATGTGTAGCAACCATATACATCAAACTACCAACGGCTGAAGCATACAGAATCTTGGACATTTCAGTCTTCTCATCATCAGATGTAGGGTTGTCCTCTACACTGAGTTTCACGTATGGAGGAATGGAACTCTGATTGCTTCCCCCCTCCATATTGAAACGCTACAAAATCTTGGATACATACTCTTGTTGAGATAGATAGAGTAACCCCTTTGATCTATCTTTGAGTATCCACATCCCAAGGATGTGATTGGCATCACCAAAATCCTTCATGTCAAAGCTGCTATGAAGGCTTTGCTTCAATGAACCCAAGGCATGAGTATCCTTGCAAGCAATCATCATGTCATCAACATACAAAACCAAGATAATCAAGCTGCCATCTGCTGCCTTCTTGGTGTACAAGTAGTGATCAACTTGACTTCTCTGAAATCCCTGAGACTGCATGAGAGTATCAAACTTATGATACCATTCCCTCGGTGTCTGTTTCAATCCATACAAACTCTGTTACAATTTATAGACCAACATGTCTTTGCCTTTAGCAAGAAAACCCTCAGGCTGCTGCATATATATGTCTTCATGCAAATCACCATGTAAAAATTTAGTCTTTGCATCCATCTGAGCTCCATATCTTCACTTTTGCAACCAAGCCCAATATAGTTCTCATAGTGGTCATCTTGACTACATGAGAGAAGATCTCATCAAAGTCAATTCCATGTTCTTGCTTATACCCCTTCGGAACCAACCTTGCTTTGTACTTTGGCGAGGAACCAAAAGTGACCATCTTGTAAACCCACTTGCATGGAAGGGTTTTCTACCCTTTAGGAAAATACACCAAGTCCCAAATAGCATTCTTTTCAAGAGATTCCATCTATGACAACATGGCCTTGAACCACTTCTTCTTGTCTAGCTAGTCATTGCTTCCTTGAAGCATGATGGTTCACCACAATCCGTCAATATGACATAATCTGTAGCATATTGCGCACCAAGAATAAACCTATTTGGGTGCCTTGAAGGTCGGGTTGACCTTATGCAACAGCGAAGGTTCTGCATTTTCTGGCTGTTGGGCCTGCAAATCTGCATTTACAAGTCGTTGTCCTGAAATACTTGCCTGTAATTTTGCATGTACAGGTTGTTGTCCTAAAATACGAGCCTACAATTCTGCATGTACAGGTTGCTGTCCTAAAATTCTAGCATGTTGTCCTAATAGTTCAGGTTGTCCTACCTACATGTTTTCAGGCTAAAATGATGGTGTATCATGGGCAATACCTTGCTGGTCATTTCTAGTACCATTTTATGCATTTTTAAGAGTATTTATAGCAGGTATACACTACTATCCACTAGGAATAAATTGATGTCCAATAGATACATCCTCCCTGAAAACAACACTTCTAACCTTCTCAATCTTTATGGGCTACTTATGCATGTGATCTTCATAGAAGATGAAGTCATTGATGCATACTATCTTTCTTTTTTTGGGATCCCATAGTCTGTACCCTATCTCACCCTTATCACTGTATCCGCAATATGCATTTACATGACTTTGGTTCCAGTTTGTTGCACTGTTCTTTTCTTATTTTCACAAAAGCCTTGCAACCAAACACTTGCAAGAGCATATGAAGGTGGCTTGCCCGACCACTCTTCCTAAGGGACTCTCCTCCCCAAAGACCTGTTTAGTGAACTATTAATAAGATGAATGGTTGTAATCACAACCTGTACCCAAAAGCTAAGGGGTAATGCAACATGAGACAGCATCCTACGAACCTTTTCATATATGGTCCGATTCATGCACCCTGCAACTCTGTTCTAGGGTGGATTATGAGGAGCAGTGAGCTCCCTCTTTATCCCCTTATTGTCACAAAATGCCTAAAAAGCCTTGGACATGTAATGCCCACCATTGTTAGAGCAAAGACACTTAAGTGTCTTATCAGTCTGATTCTCTACCAATGCTAAGAATTTTTGAAACCTCTCAAGCACTACACCCTTGCTACAAATAGGGTAAACCCATACCTTCCGTGTAGCATCCTGTGACAAAGTATTTCTTTACTCCTAGAGATAACCCTAGCATCTGACATACATCGGAATGTACTAACTCTAGAGAAAAAGATTCTAGTGAAAGAGAATTTTTATGAGATTTCTCTGCATGCTTACCATAAACACAATGATCACAGTGCTCAAAATCAGCATAACAAAGGCAAGGCAAGTAACCCAAACGAAAAAGTAATTTCATTCCTATTTGACTCATGTATCCCAACCAGCCATGCCACAAGGAAACACTTGACTACTTGGTCACTACAACAACATGGTCACGCATACTAGATACATGGAGAGGATACAAAGTATCACTCTTGGAGCCTCTGGCAATAACCCTAGATCCTCTGTAGATCTTCCATTTCCCATTGCCAAAGGTGGTATGAAATCCATCATCATCTAGCTGTTGAGTACTAATGAAGCTCTTCTTGAGCTGCAGTACATGCCTTACATTCTAAAGAGTGAAGAGACAGATCCATGCTAAAACTGCAGTTGCACACTACCAATGTCTAGAATGTCACAAGCATAATTGTCCCCAAGATGGAAAACACCATGTTCACCTTCTATATAGTCTGTAAACCACTCATAGTGAGGGGTGACATGAAAAGAGGCACGTGAATCCAAAACCCAAGTATGCATGTCATCATCCATATCGGCTATCAAAGCATGTGCACTGAAATATGAAGAGACAAAGAGTACTTCATTCCCACTATCGCTCTCATGGCTAACTACATTCACCTCTTCGATCTTTACATTGCTCTTCTTAATAGATTGACTCTCTTTCTTCTCTTCTTTTCTATAATCCATCTTCTTGCCCTTTCCTTTCTCTTTCTTCCATTTAAAGCGCTCACATTTGAAGTGACCCTTCTTGTCATAGTGATGGCATTCAACATCCTTATTATGTGATTTACTATGTCCCTTGCTATCAGTTTTTCTTTTCTACTGTGATCTGCCTCTAGTATGTAAGGCATTGGAAGAATTATTGGATGCATTATTCTGTCGACTCATTTCTTCCATGACTAGAGCACTCTCTACATCATCATACAAAAGCATAGCATTAGAATTGCTCATAGCAGTCTTGAAGGTATCCCAACTCTCTGGTAGAGTGCAAAGAAAGAACATAGCTTTAAACTCATCATCAATATTGAACTTTAAAGTGGAAAGTTGGTTGAAAATGGAGTTAAACTCACTAAGGGGAGTAGACATTGCAATACCCTCTTTCAAATGCAAATCCACGAGTTTCTTTAGCTACTAGACTTTTCTTGAAGCACTCTTCTGGGCAACAATTCTTCCTATTGCTTCCAAATGTAATAAGTAGAATTCAAACCTTAAATGTTAAATAGCAAGGCATAAAAAATGAATAGCTCAATGGTCGAGCATGCACGCTCATTCAGCTCATCCTAGTCATCCTACTCTACATCAGCTGGTTTTCTTCCCTTTACTTTAATTGGCTTTGCTTACTTCTTCTGCAACAACATATTATAGCATTACTTTTTCCAAACTGAAAAGTTCTGTGCTCCTTCAAGCTCCTTGATATGCGTAAGATGATTGCCACTACTGCTAGCCATGATTCATAGTGAAATAATTATATGACAGTAAATGGCAACTAATGCCAATGGAAGCTCCAAAATCTAGTCAGTAGTATGTTAGGAATATCCCCAAGTATGTTGCAGCAAGAACATACATTAGATCATTGCCCAAAATGCCTCAAAAGCATTCAATGACAGTAAACATACCAATTGCTTGACAAAAACAAAGTGCAATCCTAAAATTCCTGACATTACCAGTGGTTACCCTACAATTGAGGAGTGCAGTCCTGACATTCAAGAAAAATCTTTCCTGAAATTTTAGAACTAAAATAACCTCTGAGATTTAGCTCCAAAGATCATGCAAAGCTTCTCAAAACATCACCATAATGTTCTTGCATAGAAACATATCAAATTTCCTGACAGTGAGGTATGATGTCTTGAATATGCAGGAAACTCTCATGAATGTACAACAGTAGACATGTAGGTAAAGCTGATCCAACAATGAGCTTTAATCACTGCTCAAATGAATTCCGAACCAAATGCAAGCATGTAACATCAACCATAAGCATGAATACATGCTTATAATGTCTGAGACCAAGTCTAGAAGCAAAACATAATGCATACATAGTCAAAATGTCATTTAGCCTTTTTATTCCAGAATAGCCAAATCCCTATCAAAACCAAGCAAAATGATGACTCTAATCACCCCAAAATGATCTCTAATCATGGACATAACATATTCAAGTCATGTAGCACCAAATGGGCATCAGATAGTGTTCATATAAGTGAATCATAAGTATAATTCACTCAAGAAATACTTGTTGCCCTGTTTCCAATAACAAATATATATGCAAAATGAGCTAAAAACTTGCCAGGATTAGCTCAAAATGGCCTAAAAGACAATGCCACATGGTTCCCAAAGCATCCACTAATAAGATACATCCAAATAGCTATCATATGAGCATCAATCTCAAGAGAGTAGGTGTTGCCCTGTTTATTACAAATCTAAATACTGTGTATTTTAGACTTGAAGCTAAATGTACATCAGCTCCAAGTGTAATGTTAAGACTTCAAGCTCGATCTACTATCTTTGGTATGACCATACCCGACACTTAAGTTGTCCAGTTGTACCACACTATGCGGACATTAAATAAGGCGGTGCTTAGGACTTAACTGATTTGGTGTGAATGGTCCTTTGTGACCTTGGTTGTACATTCACTAAGTAGTATGTGGAATGATAATGTGAGAGAGAGAGCACTCTGCTCTGACTGTTGTCTCTTCACTCTTGTCTCTGTCTCTGATTGTTAACATGGTATTAGAGCACCCATGATTGGGCTCTATGGAGTGCATGCAAGAAGAAGAATTGAAGACTGACCTGCCAAGGTTGAAAAGAGAAGAGGGCTACCTGTCATTTCTCACCATTGCTCACATAGGGTATGCATTGTTTCATTTGGTCTTGATCTTGCTCAAGAGTTGTTCTTGGCTTGTTTGGAGTCTTTCAAAGGCTCTATTGAACATATCGGAGAAGGCATTGAACATCATTTGTGAAGAAGCTTGCTGCTATGAACTCCCCAGGCTACTAGCGTGTTGCACCATTATTTTGCAGGGTCATTCATGATTGAAACTCATGATGATAAGCACTAATCAAGTCATTAGATGCTTGATAATACACTTGGGAAGGGAATTGAAGTCCCTAATACACAAATGCATAATGTAAGCTCAGTTATGAGCTATGACACACATGTACAGATATGAAATTATAATAGGTCTGTTGGAATTTGTGACAGGGCAACATATAGTTGACATTGAAGAGCATTTGAAGCTCTCTGACATGCTTGAAAGGACTTGATACAACATACATATGCTCAGGAAGACATATGTATTAAATGTCATGCTTGGAAGGTGCATTTTCTTGTTGAAATTACTTAGATCTATGAGCTCCTATAACAGGCTAAAAACTTTCATGATTATGTGGCCAGCATGTACTACTTTACCCTGAAGGGGACTAGCTGACTTTGGTTAGCTCCAGGTACCTTATGACTTGCGTATGTCTGTCAAATGCTTTGAGCATTGAGAAGGGAGTTGAATGCAAATGTTTGGAGCTAAAGCAAGATGCTTTGACATGGTTCTTGAATGTCATGAACAGTAAATAACCAGTAAATTCCTTCATTGCTACTCACTCTTGGAGACAGATCATTCTTGGATGAGGTCAAGATCATGTATTGAGTTCTATGCATGGTAGTGTAAGGTTATGGCATTTTGCAAAGTCTTTGGGACTAAAATACCTTGACAGTTGACTGTTTTTTTTTAGTGGCTGAAATATACAGTAGGTATATCTTGTTTTGTACTTGCAACAAATGTCATACTCTATGTCAAAGTGACTTGACTGGGAACTCATATGCAGAGATAGATCTCGGAACTACTACAAGTGTTATGGGACATGTATGACATGTATACTCAATGTTTTTGGCCTTAAAATTACGGCTCGTTACTCACAGTTTATAGTTTTCAGACTGTATGTATTTACCCTGGCAATGAGGTTGCAGGAGTTTAAGCTGAAGCAACTACATAGCATATATATCTCCCGCTGCGCTGCCTCTCCGCGGCCTCCCTCCCACCATGCCGCCTCCTCGCCCTTCTGCCGCCTCTCTGCCATGCTGCCTCCTCGCCCTTCTTCCTCCTCCTCCAGTGCCCAATGCCACTCCCCTTCGCCTTTTGTCTCCGTCGCCCCCTCGCTTTCTGCCTCCCCATCTTCTTGGGTGCCCGCCCTTTTCCGTCCTTGGGCACCACCTCCTACCCACCCACCTCCTTGGCCCCTACCCCCCGCATGCCTTCTTTCCTTTACCCACCCCCACCCAATTTACCCCCCCCCCCCACCCAAACCTAACTCCTAGTTCCCATTATCCCACCCAAACCTAACTCCTAGTTCCCCTAACCCCACCCAAACCTAACTCCTAGTTCCCCTAACCCCACCCCCCACTCACCCCGGTTACCACTCGACTATTATACCTAAGGGTTAGACCACTTGTTTGTGGACTGTTTTGAGCTGTCATTGGGCTGAAATACCTTGATTTTTAACTAAAATTAATTGTAGAAAACTGTCATAAACAGTTGAGGATTGAACTTGGTCAGTCATACTTGTTGGCTTGCAGGAAGTCAGGTAGTGACTAAATATTGTCTGGTACAATATGGCTAATGCAAAGAGGGCTGTCAACATAACCCAAATAGTGGGGGAAAAGCTTGACAGTAACAATTATGCCATTTGGAAGTTCCACATGGAGAACTTCTTAATAGGGAAAGGCTACTGGGCGTTGGTGACTAGAGCGGAAGCTGAACCTGAGCTCCTAGATCGACCTACGGCTGATCAGAGATTATTACACTGAGCTTGGACAGAAAGAGCTCGCAGAGTCTTGCACTGGCTCTCTTTATGTATCTCAGATGCCATGGTAATGCAAATAATGAAATGCAGCTTTCCTAAGAATGCATGGGACATTTTGGTCAAGTACTATGGCACAACCACAAGTGCCAAGAAGATACAGTTGAAGCAAAAGTTCAACAACATGGAGAGAAAGAGCAAATCTATACAGGATTATGTCACAAAGGTTAAGACCATTGCACAGATCAGCTGGCATCTCTTGGTTCACAGGTTGAAGATGAAGACATGGTTGCTGTGACTTTGAATGGCTTGGGGCCTGAGTATAAGTCTTTTGACACTGTTGTGTCTGTGAGGGCTGAAATGCTTGATTTTAATGGGCTGGTTGCATTGCTTATATATGAGGAGGTTAAACTTGGCTTGGCTACAGGGTCAAGCAGTTCTAAAAATAAGGATGCAGTTCTAAAATAAGGTTGCATTTCTTATACATGAGGAGGTTAAACTTGGCTTGGCTATAGGGTCGGCAGTTCTAAAAAAAAGGATGTAGTTTTTTATTCGAATCAGCGCGGCCGTGCCAGCTGAGGTAGAGGCTATGGATCTGGTAGAGGAGGCCAATAGAATGCATCCTATGGCAATAACAACCAGCAAGTATCGAATGCAAGAGGTAGTGGAAACTTTAGAGGTAGGGAAAGATCTAGCCTTAGAGGCAAAGGCTCCTGGCAGTAGCAACGCCCATCTGACAATGCCAATAGGAATAAGGATTGTCATTAATGTGGGAAGTAAGGTCATATTTCCAAGGAATGCTGGAAGAAGTAGGGCAATCAGAAAGGCAAACAACATGGACACTTTGCTACGTCTAGTCAGGCACATGATACTTCAAGAGATAGATTGTTTGCCATGTAGTATGTAAAAGACAGAGCTGCTAAAAAATCCACTGATGATGCAATTCGGTATATTGATTCAAGGGCATCGAACCACATGACCCCTCATGGTGATTGGTTCACTGATATGGTGGCTGAAAAACATGGATATGTCTATACAGGTGATGACACGCAGCATAGCATTGAACATAAAGGAAAAGTGCCTCTTGTGGTTCATGATGGTAGAAAGAAAAATTTGCATGATGTACTACATGTTCCATCGATTACGAAGAACTTATTGTCTGTCGGTCAAATGATGAAGCAGAACTTGCAGGTTAGATTCAATAAGCATGGCTGCTTTATTGAAGAGTTTGGAAATGGATGCAAGTTGATAGCTCGCGGTCACAGGAATGACAGAATGTTTACTCTTGATGCTACTTTGCCAAAGCTGAATTCAACTATATTTGCCCATGGTTCCGGCACTATCAGAGATTTGGAAATTTGGCACAAGAGAGTGGGGCATGTAAACTTGTAAAGGCTGCAAATTATGCAAAAAAAAACAGCTTGTTACAGGTTTACCCAAGTTCCAATACTCAGATATTTGTCATGTATGCAATGCTTGCCAATTTGGTAAGCAATCCAAGTTTCCATTTGTCAAGCATGTAAGGCAGAGTACATGTCCATTGCAGTTAGTGCGCTCTGATGTTTGGGGCGAGCTCATAATGCATCTATGGGAGGCTCGAAGTATTATGTAACATTCATTGATGATTACAGTCGCTATACTTGGGTGTATATCCTGAAAACAAAGGATGAGGTGTTTGTTGTTTTTCAGTAGTTTAAAAAGTAGGTTGAAAAGGAATTTGATTGCTATATCTCTTTCTTGAGATCAGATAGCAGTGGGGAGTATGTATCAAATGAGTTTGATAATTTTTTGGCTAAAAATGGCATACGCACGCAGCTTACCTACAGCTACACTCCTCAACAGAATGGGGTAGCTTAAAGAAAGAAAGAACTGGATCTTAATGGAAGCTGCTCGTGCCATGATGAATGAGAAGAAGATGCCGCTCTATTATTGGGCTAAGGTTGTTATGACAACCATGTATATCTTGAATCGGACTCCCATTGCAGGTATTCATGAGATGACATCGTTTGAGAGACTGTATGGCTATAAGCCGGATGTAAGTCACAAGAAAGTCTTTGGCTGTCTTGCCTATGTGCACATTCCAGATGAGAAAATGAAGAAACTAGATTTAAAAGCGTATAAATGTGTTTTCATTGGATATTCACAGGAGAAGAAGGCATATAAATGCTATGATCCCTCCACCAGGGAGACTTTGGTAAGCAAGGATGTTATCTTTGATGAGATGGGTTCTTGGTATGTATCACCGGCTATAGTGCCATCGGATATGCCTTCCAGTCATGTATCTACAGTTGATTTGCAATAGAACACTACTATGACAGGACCTAGTAGTTAGACAGTATCCCCATGGACAGGGAGATTGAGGAGCTCACCATCAAACTGACACCAGTATGTTAGTGAGGGAGAGATATGATGTCTTGGACAATAAAGGAAAAGGGAAAGCTACTGAGGATGCATTTGGTATGATGACACCTGGTAGAATGACTTTTGGATATGAGTCTGCTGACACTTTAGACAGTGAACTTGGTATTCCAACTATCTGTACACCTAGCACAAGGCAGATCAGGTACATTCTGCCTCATGAGAGAGGGGAATCGAGCAATGCACCATAGCCTAGATGCTCACAGAGGGTCAGATACCCTATTGACAGGTTGACATACATTGGCTACTTTGCAAAGCATTATGCTTACATGACAAAAGTGATGGAGATCAAAGAACCAAGTACATATACTGAAGCAGTGAAAGATGAGAATTGGTGTGCAGCTATGGACGAAGAAATGAATGCCTTGGCTGAAAATAAGACATGGGATCTTGTGCCACTGCCTGAAGGGAAAAAGACCATTGGCTGCAAATGGGTCTACAAAATCAAATGCAAGTCAGATGGCAGTGTGGAGAGATACAAAGCCAGGCTGGTTGCTAAGGGGTATGCCCAACAGTATGGACTTGATTATGAGGAAACATTCAGCCATGTTGCCAAGATGGCAACCATACGCATTGTGATTGCTTTGGTTGCTGCTAGAGGCTGGAAATTGCAGTAGATGGACATGAAGAATGCCTTTCTTAATGGTGACTTAGTAGAGGATGTTTATATGGTTCATCCTGAAGGGTATGTTCACCCTAACTTTCAGCATTATGTATGTAAGATGAAAAAAGCATTGTATGGGCTGAAGCAGGCTCCAAGAGCTTGGCATGCAAGGATTAGTAATTACTTGCAGAGTTTGGGATTTGTTGTTGGCAAGGGTGATCACAGTCTATTTACGAAAAAGATAGACAAAGGCTTGGTAGTGTTGGTTATCTATGTTGATGACTTGATAATCACAGGTGATGATGATTTGGGGATACAGCATGTTATGCAGATGCTAAAATCTGAATTTGACATGAAAGATTTAGGTGAATTGAAGTATTTTTTGGGTATTGAGGTGATCAAGGCTAAAAATGGTTTATGGCTGATGTAGAAACATTATGCCATGGAAATGCTGAAGAAATATGGCATGGCTGATTCTAAACCATTGGATACACCTCTTGATCAGAATGTCAAGCTGGACATTAGCACTCGACCTGAAATTCAGGATGTGACTATGTACAGGCAGATGGTTGGAAGTCTGATCTACTTGACCATCACTAGGCCGGACTTGAGTTATGTAGTTGGACTCATAAGTCAGTTTATGCAGAAGCCCAGGAAGCCACATTTGGATGTTGTTAGGCGGATTACGAGATATGTTAAGTCCACTGTAGATTATGGGTTGTTCTATGTGAGAGATAAGCCCTTGAAACTGGTTGGATACACAAATGCAGATTGGGCAGGATGCTCATATGATTGCAGATCTACGAGTGGTTATGCTTTTGGCTTTGGAAGTGGCATGATTAGCTGGAGTAACAAGAAGCAACCAACGGTTGCATTGTCTAGTACTAAGGTAGAGTACAGGGGTGCTGCATTGGCAGCATGCGATTTCATGGCTGCTCAAGCTTATGGCTGATTTGGATATTCAGGTGGATGCTCCAGTGACCTTATTATGTGACAATCTCAGTAGTGTACTCCTAGCAATGAATCCAGTATACCATGCCATGACAAAACACATAGAGGTACACTACCACTTCATTAGAGAGATGGTTCTTGCAAGGAGAGTTGATCTCATGCATGTGATGACTGATGAGTAGATTGCACATATCTTTACCAAGTCTTTGGGTAAAGATAAGTTTAGTGTTTTTAGATAGCTGCTTGGTGTGCAGATGCTGTCTTGAGCTTGAAGGGGAGTGTTAAGACTTCAAGCTCGATCTACTATCTTTGGTATGACCATACCCGACACTTAAGTTGTCCAGCTGTACCAAACTATGCGGACATTAAATAAGTCGGTGCTTAGGACTTAACTGCTTTGGTGTGAATGGTCCTTTGTGACCTTAGGTTTTGTACATTCACTAAGTAATGTGTGGAATGATAATGTGAGAGAGAGAGAGCACTCTGCTCTGACTGTTGTCTCTTCACTCTTGTGTCTGTCTCTGATTGTTAACAATGCTACACTTCAATGCTCAATGCTAAGCATTAGATCCAAAGTCTAGAGCACAACCATGATGCCAAATGAAGAGGAGTAGCTATTGTAGGTCTTGAGCATGCTAAAAACTAGAGCTGCATACCCACACTGATGGTGCCTTTAGCCCTGAAGAGATTGGAATCCTGGTCCAAGTGTTGGAGATGATGGGGAGGGTCCCCAAGTGGCCAATGATGGCTACCAACAAGCTCAAATGAAGAGGGAAGCTTCAAGCTTCAAGAAGAAGATTCAAACCTTACTGCCATGCCTGCAAACTCTTCGCAATGAAATCTTCTTCAACTCCAAGCTCTTGCACCTGAAGAAATATTGTCAAGCTCCTGATTGCCTGAACCAAGATCTGATACCACTTTGTTGAGTTAGCTACAATGGAGCTTCTGTGTAGAGATGCAGGTTGAGAGAGAGATGAGACAGAGACACAAGATTTGTGGTACTAAACAGTACCTCAATAATGTTTTAGATAGGTATATGTACTATGTACATCCTGGCCCTTATGGGTGGACACGGGCACTGCCCTTTATCCCAACATTTTCAATCACTATTGAGTTGGAATACACACGAATATATTCTTCTCACATAGCTCTCACAAGACGTGATGTAAGTTGTAGCTCATTGTAGCATACACTTCGAATTTAAAAATTTTCTATTCTCTCCTTTTTATACATTCCAATTTCCAATTATGTGCATTCCCTTGTCTCCATGTCCTAGACAAAGTAAAATAAAATAAAATAGATTAAAAATTCTATACTTACATCCTATTAAACATGTCAATATCACATGGGAGTCTTATTCTATCCATTAAACAAAATCCAAGCTTTGTCACATCAAGTGCTAAAAGGAGAAGATATATCGAACTATTTCTTTGCCGGCATTTTAGAGTTGATTCATGAGCACTCCTCCTATTCTACGACAAAACCCATGCAAGCAACTTCATGATTGATGTATCCTTGGTCCAAGTGCTATGTGTTTGTAGGTTGAAAATCTGTAACAATGTATTTGGTAGGTAGGATTTTGTATACTTGATTGTTTGCATGACTATTGGTTTTGTTGCTTTCTAGTTGAATTTTTCTATATGTGTTTAGACTAAGAAATAGATGATGGTTTATCTAATTTTGGCGAAAACTTAAAAGTGAGTAATCGTAACCAAACATGTGTCATGGAAGTCTGCACAAAAAGCTATTGTCTTGTTTGTTGTCTTATTTCAAGTCCAATGCACTTGGACTAACATTGACACAAAACTACAAATTGAGCAGGATTTGCTAAGAAGAAAGCTTGCAAGTCCTAGCACATCAGAAAAATTGATTTTCTTGAGAAAGGCATCTCCTTAATAGTTTCCCAAATATAAACTTTTGGGGTGTCCAGGAAAGGCATATCTCTCTCAAGCTTACTCAAATCTTTGCTTCTTCTCCTTCACTCTAGTGTTTAAAACCAATCTCTATCAATAGTGGCACCGCTATGATTACCTTGTCATGAATCGCATGGTGGGGAGACTTGCTTGAGTTGTTGCACCAAACACACACGATACACACAAGAGAAAGCTCACTCAAGAACACAAGAAGAGAGACAGAGGCCAAAAAGTTTTCTTATTGGTTTCGTCTTATTCTCTTACACAATACAGTGTACACAAAGTATAGATAAGATACAATATAAAATAAAGTAACCTACTAAGTTAAAGTGTAGGTGTGCAGTCCCATCTAGCCAGGCGGTCCATTATCAATGTCCACATGTGTTCAGCTTGCCATCTCAACATATTATTCATATTAGAGCATAATTTTCTAGAAGGAGCACCACATAAATAGGTACAGAAGACATTGAAATTGCATTTTTGAAGGCTCATTGGAACCTAGGATGCAATTATATCTCTCACATAGTTCATTTCATTGTGATTGGCATGGGCAACTTGGCTCAATATGGATCAAGAATTCATTACCTTCTTCGATCTTGGCTTCAAAGTGTAGTGACTAAAGTTTAGAAGACATGTAAAGGGGTTTAATTAAAAAATTCTCAAAGGTTAATATCACAAAAGACATGCTTTAGGGTGTTGAATATTGTTGGGAAAAATGTTTACCCAAGGCCTAAGGCATGTTTAGAAAGTTATTAAAAGAGACATTATTATGCATATTGATGAAAGAAGAATGTTGTTACTCATGAAGCTAAAAAAGTGGCTATTACAATGATGTTTGTAAGTATTTCCAAAGCTCCCATGTATCAAGGGAGAGAAGTGTTGGCTGAAGATAATTATTTGTCGACAAGTATGATTCCTAAAGAAGTGGAGAAGAGTACAAAAATAATGGCAAACAATGATCTATTCATGAAAGAAATTGATTTGGTTCTAGAATACTATCATGGAAATAAGAGACCTACCAAGTCCTGGAGAAAAATCATGAAGGGGCTTATAGAAATGATTTTGCATTCAAACTTTCTCTTCAAAATATATTATAAGAAGTACATGTGTGGCCTAGACTGCATGGCGTTCTTCATCAGAGTCCTCTTCTCCCATTAGGTTTATTACTAGGCCTCTTGTTGGGCTAGTGTGGTAATCAAACATCATTTGGTGCAACTTAGTCCACTTTCAACACCAAGATTCTCAAACACTTCTTTGAATATAAGTAAATTTGCTATCCTCAATTGCATTGATTATTTAGGGTTCATCGTAAATATTGACACTAAAATTGATTATGTACATGATTCAAGCAAGTGCACATGGTGTTCTTTTACTCCCTTCTAGCTCATTCAGTCATAGGCCTCACCAAGCTCTCCCTCTTCCATGAATGAAATGTTGGATGAAAGGGAAGTGGAACCCAAGAGGAAGAAGCTTGGCAGTGAGAGCTATGGTGGATGGAGAGCAAGAGCCAAGAGAGAGAGAGACTCAAAAGTGGGAACTCCAACAACCACAATGGGTGGCCAAGCCTTCCTTTTATTCAAATTGTCACTAAAATAATAAATAATTAGTGACTTTGATGGGCGCTTGCCACTTGCAGTGTGCAGTGGTGGGTACTGTCAATGTGGTAATACATGAGCGGCTAGGCGAAGGCACCTTTACCCCCAACAACCTCCCACTTAAAGGCGAATCTGCCCAGTGAGAGAGAAAAAAAAAGAAAGGACAGTACAACATGTACACATGTACAACAGGATGAGGAAAAAGATATCATCTCATCCAATGCCCATCAATCTCCTGAGGAAGGCAAAGCCTGCGATAGTGAGGCTCTTTGTGAGCAAGTCTGCAAGATTTTGCTTAGTCGAAATCTTAACAAGGTCAACAGACCTGTCCTCAATGACTTTGCGAATGAAGTGATACCTGACCTCAATATGCTTCGTCTTCGCATGGAAGACCAGATTCTTGGCCAACTACATGGCACTCATAGAATCCAAATGCAATGTAGGCATAGTATCTGTCATACCAAGGTCTGCAATCAAACGGCCTAACTAGATAGCCTCCTTGCAAGCCTCTATGGCTGCAATATACTCAACCTCTGTAGTAGAAAGGGCCATACACTTCTGCACCTTGGACATCCAAGAGATAGCCCCTCCAGCATAAGTGAACACATAGCTAGAGAAGTGGACTTCCTACTATCTACATGTGTTGCATAATCAGAGTTAGTGTACCCCACGACTCCTGTATCCTAGCTGCCATAACAAAGACACATATCTGTTGTGCCCTTCATGTACCTCATGATACCCTTCATGGCATCCCAATGTTTCTTGCCAGGTGTAGCCATATAACGTGCCACAACCCCAACTGCAAAAGCTATATCTAGATGGGTGGCTATCATGGCATGATACATAAGACTGCCCCACAGCTGATGCATAGGGAATCTTGGCCATCTCAGCCCTCTGCTCATCAATATGCAAACAATCGACCTATGAAACCTTCACATGAGAAGGTAATGGACACCCAATAGGCTTAACATCTGCTTAACATCCTGCATGTGAAAGTGCTCAAGGACTTTATGAATGTAGTCCCTCTATGATAGATAGAGTAGTCCCTGAGATCTATCCCACATAATGCGCATACCAAGCATATGAGAGGCCTATCCCACGTATTTCATCTCAAAGCTCTTCTTGAGCTGAGCTTTAAGAGCATCTAGCTCCTCATGAGTTGTACGTGCTAAAAGCATGTCATCCACATAGAGTACCAAAATCAGTAAAGAACCAACACTAATCCATAGCACTACGGTTGTAGCCCTATGACTGCATGAATGCATCAAACTTATGGTACCATTCCCTAGGTGCCTGCTTCAAGCCATATAGACTCTTCTTTAGCTTGCACACTAGGTGTTCCCTGCTAGGGTCTACAAAGCCCTTAGGCTGCTCTGTGTAAATCTCATCATGCAAGTCCCCATGTAAAAAAGCCGTCTTGACATCCATCTCATACAAGTCCAGGCCAAGCTGTGCAACCAAGGCCAAGACTAACCGTAGGGTGGTCATCTTAATGACAAGAGAAAATACTTCATCAAATTCAACACCATGCTCCTGCTTAAAACCCTTAGCAACCAATCGAGCCTTGTATACCGGCTTGGGATGTCCAGGGGTAATTTTCAGCTTGTACACCCACTTACATAGCAAAGTCTTCTTACCTTGAGGCAAGGAAACTGAATCCCAAGTCTAATTCTTATGCAATGATTCAAGCTCGGACTGCATAGCCCTCTTCCAAGACTGACAATCACCCCTGTGCATAGCCTCATCATGAGTAAGGCTCTTCTGCATCGGTAACCAATACATAATCCATAGAGGATGCAAAATGGTCAGGAGGTCGTCTATCTTTAGTAGAACGCCTCAACCCATGCTCTACTGCCTGACCGACATCTTGTCTAACATCAGCATGTCTAACATCTGGGCCATGAGCATTAGGTGATGTTGCACGCTATCTAGGTGGCCGTGGAGTGGTCTAAACGGGAGCACGTGGCTCCTCCTACATATGCATTTTGTTCTCATGAAAGATGACATCATGGCTGCGGATCACTTTCCGCGCCTGCGGATCCCATAAATGGTAACCCATCTCTCCTGCATCTCCATAGCCAATGAAAATGCATTTGACACTTTTAGGATCCAGCTTATTGCATTTGTCCTTGGGCACATGGCAGAATGCCTCACATCCAAAGATAAGCAAATGATCATAAGAGGGGGGCTTGCCTACCCGTACCTCCTCTACAACCTGAAAGTCAATGCCATTGCTAGGTAACATGTTAATGAGATGCACTGCAGTAGTAACTGCCTCAACCCAAAAGTGTTGCGCTAAGCCAGCCTGGCTAAGCATGCTACGGACCCTTTTCTGAATGGTCCTATTCATGTGTTCAACCATACCATTCTAGGGAGGGGTGTAAGGGACGGTCAACTGATGCTTAATACCCCGCTCATCACAAAAATTCTCAAAAGCACATGATACATACACACCCCCATTATCTAACCTTAGGCATTTCAGCCTTTTCCCAGACTGGTTCTCTGCCAATGCAATCCAACACTGAAATGTGTCTAAGATATCGGATTTTCTCTTTATGGGATAAGCCCAAACCTTACGGGAGTAATCATCTATGAAAGTAACAAAGTACTTTTCCCCACCAAGTGACTGACAGGGCATGGTTCCACATACATCTAAGTGCACAAGAGCCAAGGGCTCACCCATGCATTTCTTATTAGACTTTTTATGCTTATTTCTAGTTTCCCTACCATACAAACAATGATCACAAGAATCAAAATTCGAAGAGTCAAAATGCGGAAGACACTGCAAAGCACGGAGCATTTTCATTCCTTTAAGAGACATATGCCCAAAACAAGCATGCCAAAGGGATACATGGGGAATAGAACCCACAAACAAAACATGATCCAATGTAGATCCAGATACAAGTAAGGGATGGAGGCTGTCAGACTTGGTGCCTCTTGCAAGCACAAGCCTGCCACGAGTAATCTTCCATGCAGAGTCTCCAAAAGACACAAAATACCCTGCATCATCAAGTTGTCCAGCTGACATAAGGCTACGAGTCAATATAGGTACATGGCGTACATCATGCAAAACAAAATAACTGCCAGAAGGAAACAATAGCCTAACATCTCCAATGCCCACAATGTCAAGAGACCTATCATCACCAAGACGCACAAAACTAGACATGGTACGATAGGTATGAAACCAATCTCTACAGGGTGTCACATGAAATGATGCACCCAAATCCAAGAGCTAGCAATGCGCATACATAGAATGTATCTCAGAAGCTTGTAAGGCATCGCATGAAGAAGCTGCAGGTATGTAATCATCATCTAAATTAGTGACCTGCATGACATTAGCCTCTTCTATCTTCACACTAGACTTTGTAGGTACAATACTATGCTCAGAAGACTTCTCCTACACTTTTTCCTTTCCCTTTTCCTTGCGCTTATCATCGCGCATCTTATGGTAATGCGGCCTAATATGTCCTTCTTTCCCACAATAATGACAGGTAAGATCAGACTTCCGTCCACGGGACTTACTGTGACCATGTGACTTGGATCTGGACTTCTGAGAGTCCCTGCCCTTATGATCATTATCATGCCTGTCAAATCTGCTACCTCTAACGGTCAATGCATGTGAAGAGTAGGAAGCATCATTATTTCTCCTATTGATTTTCTTAGTCAATAAAGCACTCTCAACATCTTTGATTTTCAGCCCATCAAGCTTGTTTGTGCATATGGCAGTACGGAAGACATCCCATGACCAAGCAAGGTGCCAAACAGAAACAATGGGTGCAAGTTGCCTTTGAACTCTATACCCTGTGACAACAGACTCTTCATGATAGCATGAAAATAACTGAAATGAGATGAAAGGGAGGTCCCCTCCTTCATGCGAAGGTCCATTAAGTGCTTCAGTCAATACATCTATGACGTAGAACTCTGTTGCACATAGAGATCCTGAATCTTTTCCCATAAATTCCATGCACTCTAATTCTCATCCTCAACAACATTATGATGGACCTCTTCTGAGAGTGACAAAATAATGGTATATTTTCATAGCTCATCAACTTCCATCCAAACATCATCATCCATATCCTCGGGTTTAACACCCTTGAAATTCAAGGATTTAATCTACAACTTCTACACCAAAACCTACCATATTTGGGACTTCCAATACCCATAGTTGGTACCATCCAACTTGGCAATGTTAAAGAGAGTTGTATCTTTCAGATG
Organism: Lygodium microphyllum; assembly: GCF_053477565.2. Lineage (NCBI taxonomy): Eukaryota > Viridiplantae > Streptophyta > Polypodiopsida > Schizaeales > Lygodiaceae > Lygodium > Lygodium microphyllum. Next base: position 31,219,977 of record NC_141143.1, on the reverse strand, counting down.
ACCAACCATACTGTTCCAAATCAAAGCAAAAAAGCAAAATTGCAAGTTGTTGTAATTAGCAAAAAATGCACTAAAGCCATTGCTAAAATTGGCTGAAATGGTGGATCTCACCAAGAGAAGCACATGTCCACCAAATATGACCAATATAACATCAAATAGTAAGCATTACCCTCATAGAAGTGCTCAAAATCTGCAGATTTTAGCTTGCTGTAAATAAATAACATCAGTATGTAAAACTATCCCAAAATGAAGCAATCACTGATATATATGTCACTGCAACTGCCAGGTAGCAAGATACATCCAACAGTGAGTGTCTAGGGGCAAGAAGGTACCAAGAACTGTCAAACCAACAACTTGTCAGGCAAGAGACATCTCATAGGTCTAGAAGTGATGCATGTAATGGGTCCCGGGGTAAGAGAAGAGACCAAGCACAAGCACAACTAATAGAGCAAGAAGCTCAATACATAACCATCCAAGATGCATACAAAACTAACAAACCTGTGACAGAGATAGGTGCCTACCCCAATAGGTGTATCAAATCAGCCCACTACAGACTAACTGCAGTCATAAAGCTCTCAAGAGAAAAAATGCATGTAACTATTCCACAAGCTCAATCTCAAGTGTAAATAAGACTCTTTGTACATCCAAATATACCAAGAGGCTCCCACTGGAAGTAAAGTCAGATGCAAAGAGAGCAAGCAACGCTCTAATACATTGAATACATAACATCAGACATGCCAAATCCCAGTAGGTTATATCCGAAGCATAGATCCCAAGCTATCTCAAACGCGTAAAGCATAAGCCTGAAAGCATAAAAAGAGCATGTAGCTGACAACCAAATGTAATTCCCAGTAGATCCAGAATGCTCAAATACATCTGAAGAGAAAGCTCCAAGTAATTGTTAAGCATGGGCAAACCAACTGGCATCCATATTTGACCAAGGCATGAATGTAAGAAGCTTAAATGTCAGTGCCTATTTTGATAGTTCTGGGACTGTGTATATAGCAAAGGGCTGAAGGGAAAAGCACTCAAATCGATCATAGGAGCCAAGCACTAATGCCGGTGCCAAGAGAGCTGAGAAGCCAAGGAAGAGCAAGGAGATGCTAGGAAGAGCAGGTCAACCAAACCCCCTAAAAATGTGCCAAAATTCACGCTGGCTATTCCTGGGGGCTATGGGGTCTTCAACAATCCTCTAAGGCACTTGGCAATGTCGAGGGGGACCCAATGCATCCAGGGAAAAAGCTGATGAAGGTATAGAAGCTTGGGGAGGAGGCGGGAGATCAAAACATACCTGCAAATGAAGGTGCCATGGCTGCCATTGAAGCTCAGGTCGAAGCTCTTCAAATCCAAGCTTAAGAGAATGCCGGGTAAGCTCCAATGCCTTTGCTCTGATACCAATTGAAAGGGAAGTGGAACCCAGGAGGAAGAAGCTTGACGATGAGAGCTATGGCAGATGGAGAGCAAGAGCCAAGAGAGAGAGAGACTCTGAAGTGGGAACTCCAATAATCACAATGTGTGGCTGGGCCTTTCTTTTATTCAAATTGTCACTAAAAGAATAAAGAATAAGTGATTGTACAGGTGCCTGCCACCTGCACTAATCATCAACCCAATCCAATATTTATCTTATGTTGCACATCGGAGGATGTCTAAGTCTATCATAGTCCCTCATTGATGCAAGTCTTGGACTTCTCATTTGCTTGTTTTGTAGAAAGTGGTGTCTCTTTTGACTTTCTTTTTCAATCTTTCTCATGCAGAATGATCCATGTCATATGGTCTTATGCTAATATGGGTAATCTAGATTCAAATATCCATTAGGAAGTAACTTGATCATAATCTACTAGCTAATGAAGTTTTTTCTCACTCAACATTCTATCTAAGAAGGGAAAATGCTTAATGTGATCCTCTATGATGCTATTATAGATCATGGGAAGCACCCTAACAGATAAGGTGGATCTTTTTTTTTTCTTAATTGCTTGTTATTTTTCAAAAATGTTCATAATCTAATAGATAATCCTTTACAAGATTTGTGAAATTTTTACAAAAATCTTTCTCTCCAAGAAAACAAATTTTGCAAAAAATAGGGACTTTGATTTTGATAGTGAGCCTAAATCATCTAGAAATTATTGTGTGGTGTATTGGCAATTTGTAGTGCTACCAGTTCCTCAACTATAATAATATGTTTAATAAATATCAACTCATATCCCTCCACACCAATACGTAAGGGTTTTAACTACTTTGAGTATATTGGTATCTAAAAGACCTAGATTCATCACATCAAAGCTATGAGCAAATAGAGTGAAAGTATTATCAAGCCATTTGAAGCACATGAAAATAGTCTCACTTGTGTTGGTTGCCATGTCAATGGATAGTTCCAAGATCAATTGTCTCATATATGATAGGCACATACTTGGAGGTGGTATGGGTTTAATAATGTATACATGATGATTACAAATGCTCGATATTAGTGGAGGTGGTGATGATGCACTATTAATTGGCTCTATCTTTTTGTTAGTGATTTTTATATTCTTCGATTTTGGTTTGTAAACTAGGCTATCAAGCTAATAATGCTCTCAATCTTAAATTATCATATTGGTGGCCAACAATCTTTGGTAATTAAGTAGCCATTTAAAGTTGTTTTTTTAATGAAGTACAACTTTTAGAGGAAGTGATTGTTAATGATTGTGAAGAGAAAGGGGGACTCATGATATTTTTTGGTTCCTTGTAGATCTTCCATTTATTCTTACAATCGGTGGTCAATATCATGGCAATGGTTATTGGCTAAAGTGGTACTTTTCTCGTGTCATTGTTGAGGCTTTGATAAAAACTAGAAGTTTTTGTGGTAACAATCTCAATTTCTTTGTGGTTGATGCTTGTGGTTTGGTATATGTAACGTGTTCACTTGTATCTTCAAACACATCTTAGCAGTCCATCGGAAGGGATGTCTAAAAAGCTCCGCTCGGCACTCCCATGGAATGTTACGGGGTTTGCAATCTAGGGATTTTCGCATCTGCCACGTAGCGGAAGTATTTCGACCGTTCCCACTTAGGATCGACCTGAATTAGGGTTTTCCTTATTGGTCATTTCCTAACGGTAACTAGCATTGGACCCAAGCGAACTACTTTACGTAGAAAGCTAGGTTCGAAGCTGATTCACGCTGCACTTGGTTCAAGGAGAATGGGAAATGAGAGGGATGCAAAGCTCAACCTCTCTGCCCATAAGGCATAGTCTACAGCGTAAATCGGCATCAATCATAACTCTAGGTCAATGCTTTTGTTGTTCGTGTTCTTTGTTAATCTTCATGCTATCCATCATGATTTGAGAAAAGTTCTCAGCCAATCGGGACCACCCATCCGTAGGATGGACCTATGGCCCATCCTCCACACTTTCCTCGGGTTGTTTTGGTTATTTAATTACCTAACACATTTAGTTGGACATGTATCAATCAGCTTCTTTAATTAGCATGTTAGGTACTGGTTCTTTCACGTAATCATATCACTTGACATAGAAAAACAATGTCAAACAATTTCCTTATTAACACGTTATCATATTTATCTTTGAAATACAACAAGTCCAGCCTGTAGGCTTATCCACAATCTGCCCGAAGGCTATCCAACAATCCATAGGGATTACCAATCCAAGTTTTCGCCCGTAGACTAGTATGTGGGCCTCAAGATCCAATCTCGAGTCACATTAGCCTCTTTTGCAGGGCCCGAAAGGCGAGGGATTTACGACCAGAGCCCCCCTGGCACCCAAGCGTCCTCTTACTCCAAGCAGCACTCAACGGAGGGACCTCTCGTGGTGGGTTCGGTCCACCTTCCCGGCACGGTTAACAACCCCCTTGGTTAGGGTCAGGCAGGTAGTCGAGGGGTAACTGAAACTGCCTCTCCCTTCAAGCCTTCAACTTGAAGTGTTAGATATTCATTTATCTTCTAATTCATTGATCAAACAAAGCCAGACAGTGCTCTTAAGTGTGTAACAAACACAAAAATTTCCATTGGTCGTTTTTTTGGTAAATTGCTAAGAAATGAATCCTTCCTTTCGAATGCATCCAGCACTCAATCCACGATGACTTGCAACTTGGCAAGATCCCCTATATCTTGGGTTAGGGTGTACCCTATTAACCCGACTTGGTAAAACCTTAAGTTCATAAATTATTCCAATTTATCGGCTGGTCTTTTGCTTTCAAGTAATTTTTCTTTACTCAAGAAAGATACTATATTAGGATGATTATGCATCCTCTTGCAAGATAACTTGCGTAAGGACCTGCCAACCTTATTACGAGAATTGGCCATTCCCTTGTGATCCAATCACAAGATCATACAACTTCGTACTTGTTGCATAAGTGTCACATCGAACTATGAGACTATTCTACTCATCAAATGGAGTCACGAAACAATATGTCCCTGATTACGTTAGGCTGACCTTGTTAGTCCTAGGGTTCCAAGTTCCATCTCATAAGATTCTTAGGGACAAACCCTAGATCACTTCCCAAATATGTTTCACTGTCCCTACATTTGGTGAATGTGGGCAAGTATTTAGGGGATAGGAGTTTCAGTTTTAGCAATACGTACGATTAGGTCATATAATAATTCCTAGTGAATTTCTTGGAATTTAACTCATTCTTAAATGGGTATTCCGTGGTTTAGGTGTTTAGGTTTATGCCAATTTGTTTAACTCTTGAAGATAGTTACGTTATCATTTCATAAACACATGACTCGTTGTCTACGCATAAATTGATTTTTCAACCCTAACTTATCGATTTAAGGTTAGGCAGCATAGGTTAGGTTAATTCCAACTAATCTTCCTATAACTTGCGAATAAAATCCATGCTAAATAAGCAACCTTTTACTTGATAATTTATGTAGTTGACAAACGATAATTGCCTAGATTTATGCATCGTAAGAATCATTTCATGCCTTGCACTTTCCTAAGGATTCCTAGCACTTCCCATGATGATTCATTGCGAAGAGGATATGGCTTAATAATGCGATATGCAGTTTATACTTCCATGTTTAAACGAAGTATACTATTTTAATTTTGTTTTATAACAATGGACATTAATCTAATTTTAATTCATTGTAATGCATAAACTATTTGCTAGAAATGCATTTATGCTCCCTTTATTTTGCTTATTTTATTGAAAATATTAATGACTAAATTCCTCCATCGTGAGCTAATTTTTCTAAAGCATTTAAGACAAAAAATGCATCCTATTTCCAACAATTATCCTTGCACGATTGAATTATAACAATACCAAATAAAAATTAGGAAGGAAAACCTGGACTTGGGGTGAGATGTCCACATGGATGCTAGGAGAGGATCCTCCTGCGGTTGCGCCTTGGGCTTTCCTAGGAGGCATCACAAATGCAGCCTTTTCGTCGTGGATGCATCTTTGCAACTTTTTTTTGAAATTCCACTGTAGCTCCCTTTGCAATAACTTGCACTGTCTGTCAGAAGCGATTTTAGAAGGCTGCATCCTTGAAGTAGGGACTCGAAAAAGGGGGTGTTTCAAAATCTTTCGCGAATAAGGCCCATTAAAGCCATGGGAAAGGCTTAATGGCCTTATGAAGACTCACACGAACAGGGAATAAAAGGCGTAGAAACCCTTACAAGGGCTTTTGCAGAAGGGGTCACAAAAACAAACCTTAGCATCCTCTTTCTTTTACGTGTGGGAGAAAAAAACAAGGTATGAAAAGGGCTAAAAAAAGTATTTTTGCATGGGGGAAAGAAAAAAACTAAGAGGGCCCTTAGGCGGATTTGAGCTACGCGGGAATCAAAAAGGCTTTTAAGGTAAAAGCTTTTGAGGGGTGAGAAAGGGCCTAAGGGGTTCAAGGGGGAAATTTGAGGGGGGAAGGAAAAAGGGCTAAGTAGGGGCCCTTAGGGGGGAAATTCCAGGGGGAAAAAGGGTAGCTTTAAAGGCTATGGGAAAGGAGGCCTAAGGGGTCCAAGGGGGGTTTGAAAAAAACAGGGGATAACAAGGACCTTTAAGGTCAAACCTTTTTGGAGGGGGAAAAGGGGGGCTTATGAAGCCCCTTAGAAGCTTCTAGAAGCTTCAGTGAGCTTCTACATGTGGGGGGGGGATTTGGAGGCCGCTAGATGGCAGCGACGATCAAGCGGCTGGGCACTGTAGATGGAAGACAGCACCCTCCTGGCGTCGACTTACAACGCCTCCTCTCCACTCCTCCTCTCCCTCTCACAGTGGCGGAAGTGCATTGAGGACATCAATCTCCCTCTTTCTCACGACTCAGAGTCTCGACTCCTTCCCTTATGGCAGTAATGGTAGTAGGACAGCTTAATAACTCTCTCTACCTCACGATGCCCTACCCAGAGCCTTTCCCAGCAACAATTTAAATAGGGGGAGGGAGAGGTTCCTCCCTCGCCTATGTGGTAGCACGCATGCCTTCGGCTCCTTCATGAGCTCCAATGTGCTGCTTATTCATCGTGGCTTCCCTCCCTCTCCTCTAGTGCGACATCGGCTAGGGGAGAAGGAGGGGATAATTAATTAAAGAAGAAAATTTTTCCCCTTATCCATTTGGCAATAATACATTCTCTCCCCCTTGGAGGAATCGAGATGTCCTCATCTCGAGATAAACTGGGGATATTGATGGTTAAGAGTGCTTTTATCTATCCAAGTGGCATCCTCTTTGGGATAATCTTTCCACTAGACGAGGCATTCTTTCAAGGTTCTGGATCTTAGTTGTCTCTCCCTAACATCTAAGATCCTATCAGGCCTTAGTTCAAGGACTCCTTGATTAGGCATTACAATTTGTTGGTCATCAAGTACATGGTTAAGATTAGGTACATACTTCTTCAATAGGTTGATATGGAATACATTGTGAACCTTTAGGTTCTCAGGGAGTTGCAATCTATAAGCATTAGGTCCTAGGCATTTGAGGATCTTGTATGGTCCACAATACCTTGGACTTAGCTTCTTGCAATCTCCTAAGGATAGGGAACTCTTCTTAGGGCATACGCGAATGAAGACCATGTCTCCTTCTTTGAAGATTCTATCTTGGCGCTTCAAATCCGTGTATGCCTTCTATCTATCCTTGGCGGCTTGGATGTCCTATCTTATTGACTTTATTTGGTCATCCATCTCTTTCAACATCTGCCTTGAAGCTTCAACCCTCAAGGTTGGATATGAGAAGTTTAGGGGACTTCGACAGTCATGACCATACAATGCTTGGAAAGGGGTCATTTGAATGCTTTGTTGGTAAGAAGCATCATAGGCAAATTCAACCAAAGGTAATTATTGAATCCACCTTTTTGGCTCACGACAACAGTATGCCCTAAGCATATCCTCAATGATTTGATTGACTCGCTCTGTTTGGCCATCCATTTGGGGATGGTAAGCTGTGCTAAAACAGAGTTGAGTTCCAATGGCTTCAAAGATGGCTCTCCAGAAGTGTGATGTGAAGATAGAGTCACGATCACTAACGATTCTTCTTAGTAGCCCATGTAGCCTAAATATCTCCTTGATAAACAATCTTGCAATGTCCGAGGCTTTATAGTTTGTCTTCATTGGAATAAGGTGTTTAACCTTAGTAAGCATGTCAACCACAACCATGATGGAGTTGTATCCTCCCTAAAATTCGGGTAGGCCAACAACAAAATCCATACTGATGAATTCCCATTTCATTTGGGGAATGTCAAGTGGTTGCAACTTCCCTGGTATCTTGACATGTTCGGCTTTGATACGTTGACAAGACAAACACTCGGTGACATATTTGAGAATGTCACCTTTAAGCCTATCCCAATGATAGCTCTTCCTGACTACATTGAAAGTCTTGGCATAGCCAGGATGTCCTAAGAAAGGGGAATCATGAGCTTCCCACAATATCTTCTGCTTAAGTGACTGACTTGCCAGTATGCATAGCCTCGTTCTATAGTAGACAAGTCCATTGTTGATAGAGAATTCTTGATACTTAGCCTATAGCTTTTGGTTCTGATCCTTGATAGAGATCTCCCTTAGCAAAGTTTGGTAGGCTAGATCATGGCATGCATCCTCTCTAGCTAACTCAAGTATTGGATTGTTTGGCATAGATACTTTTGTAGCTAGAGATCTAGCTGTTGATGGATTCTGCAAGATTAGGGAATTAAGGAATGCCTTGCAACTGAGTGCATTGGGAACTACATTCTCTTTTCCTGGTCGGTACTTGATTTCAAAGTCATCCTCCTCCAGTACTTCAATCCACCGACGTTGCCTCACATTGAGCTCGTTCTAGGTAAAGATCCACTTGAGACTCTTATGGTCAGTTACTAATGTAAACTTGTTGCCCAATAGATAGTGTCTCCAAAGCTTTAGAGCATGGATGATAGCTAGGAATTCCACATCATGGGTAGCATAATTCTTCTCATGACTCTTCATTTTCCTTGAAGAGTATGCTACAGGATGACCTTCCTGCATGAGCACACATCCTAAGGCAAGTGCGCTAGCATCAGTTACCACCTCGAACTCCTTATTGAGGTCTGGAAGTTTTAGGATAGATGCTGATACCAAACTCTGATTTAACCTATCGAAGCTAGTTTGATCGGGAGTTGATCATGCAATGGAAGTTTGCTTCTTCAGTAAGTCCGTCAGACGTGCTGCAATCAGAGCATAGTTTTTTATAAAGACCCTATACAATCCTGTCAATCCAAGAAAGCTGTGTATTTCTTTGACAGATGTTGGTATTGGCCATTCTAGCACATCTTTGACCTTGGCTAGGCCCACTGAGATTCCTTCCGCCGATACTATGAATCCCAGATATTCAATCTAGCATTTGAAGAATGCACACTTCTTCATCTTAGCATATAGCTTATGTGACCTCATTATTTCAAGGACAATCCGAAGTTGGGATTCATGATCTTCCTCCAGTTTGGAATAGATTAAAGTGTCGTCGAAGAATACGAGCATGAAGTCATCAAGATATGGCCTAAAGATATCCTACATTAACCTGTTGAAAGTGGTAGGTGCATTCGTAAGCCCGAATGACATAGCTAGGAACTCAAAGTGCCCATATATTGTGTTGAAGGCTGTCTTTGGGATATCTTCTTCCTTGATCCTTATTTGATAATAACCTGACATGAGGTCAATCTTGGAGAAGATCTTTGCACCTTGAAGACGATCAAGAAGCTCATCTATTCTAGGAATATGGTACTTGTTCTTGACCGTTGATTGATTTAATCCTCTGTAATCAATACATAGTCGAAGTGTTCCATCTTTCTTTTTCTGGAACAGTACTAGAGCTCCCCATGGTGAACTGCTAGGATGGATGTAGCCCTGATCTAGCAGTTGCTTGAGTTGTTCCTTTAGCTCAATTACTTCTGGTATGGACATTCTATAAGGTCTCTTTGCAATTGGCACGGCTCCTGGTACTAGCTTAATCTCATGATCCACTTCTCTTTGAGGCGGGAGTTCTGTCAACTCTTCAAGCAATACATCTGCGTATTCCTTTAGCCAAGAAGGTCCTTCACTAGATTCCTGCTTTTGATCTAACTTGTTGAGCTTAATTAAGTAGACAGGTAATCCTTTTTTGACTCCTTTTATGATCCGAGATGCTTTGGCTAATTGAATTTTTGGCACTCGAGCCTCACCTTGAGTTGTGACTAATTTCCCTTCAGAGTTCCGAAAGGAAACTTGGCCCTTTCCACAATGAATGTGGGCATCATTAGGCTTAAGCTAATCCATTCCCAGTAGACACTCATGGATACCTAAATTCATGACTCTGAATTTGACTGAAGTCGTTTTTCCTCCCAGAAAGAATTCCACCTTAGCAGTTTGCTTGGTACAAGTAACCTCACGACCATTTGCCAATTCCACAAGCAAGGTAGGTGGTGCTTCTACTGTGGCTATTCCTAATCTTTTTGCACAAGCTAGTGAGATAAAGGAATGTGTACTGCCACAATCAATCAAGGTCTTGAAACTTTTACCTTGATAGTTCACCAAGAACTGGCAATACGGGCCTTTCTTGTATAGAGTGGCATGGAATGTCGCCCTTTCAAATTCTGCTTCCATGGTCGGATCTTCTTCTTCTTCGGATATTTTCCTATTGGCAACACAAGCGGTTCTTCCTTTTCCTCACGTAGCGACTCCTTGACCACACAGCCCATTCCTTGGAAAGGTTCTTGGCGATGTCCTCCTCTAAGTTTGGGACATTGCCTCTTAAAATGACCGGGCTTGTTGCAGTGGAAACAACGGAGGTTTCGGCCATTGCTTTGAGTAGGAACAAAGTTGTTGACGTTATTAGTCCTTGCTTTCTTTCTTTGTCCCTGATTATGACCTTGAACTCTCTTCATTTGAGGTTTGAATGCTCCTCTATTCGGGTCATTATAAGACCAAGTTTTGTTACCCCTTGGTCTAGACTGCACCTCTTGAATTATAGGCGCAGCTCGAATGAGTGCGTCCTGAAGATCTGATGGACGCATAGATTCGAGATGGGTATTTACTGGGGGATTTAAATGAGCACAAAATTTGGACACCTGTTGTGTCATGTCCATCTGTGGCGCATACTTTAAAAGTGAGACAAATTTAGAGTAGTATGCGTCAAGAGTGAGCCCGAGCTATTTTAGCTCGTAGGACTCATTCATTTTCTGCGTGCGATATGCAGGTGGTAAGTATCTTCCTTGCACGGCTCTCTTCAGCTTCTCCCAGGTAAGGGATCCCTCCGCGATCCCTTGATCCCTACACCATTGCTTCCACCAAAGTCTGGCTTCGCCGGTGAGCTTTAGCTTGGCAAGCATAGCCTAATTGGCGGGTATAGTACCGGCTACTTCAAAGTAATCCTCCATGGATTCAATCAAAATTTCAGCATCTGCTTGGACGAACCTGCCTCTCCTGTCAAACTCGGGTGGCTTAATCTACTTGAGAAGAAACTTCTTCTCCTAGATTACAGCAGTATTTGATGTAGGAGGTGAACTAGGAACCTGTACCTGGGGTTGTGCCTGAACAAAGGTTTCTTAACGTTATTACACGATAATCGTTTATTGATTTATATTACATTTCCAATTCCGTTATCACCCAAACAATCTAACCACTTAACTTTTTATCGATTCTCATGCGCAATTAGACATTGATAAAAAGAAGTCTTATTTGTAGTTAAATGGGAATTACACGGGTTACTTCCTCATATACATATGACTTTAGCTCAACCCTCTGACCTCCAATATGTAAAGTTGAATTTACGTGAGCTTCCACAAAAATGAACAGTTTCACGACTTCTAGGTCTTCCAACCACTTCATCCTCTTTAGGTTGGTTTGTAAATATGCAAACTGGTGGACAACTATATATTAGATTGCTGATGCACCCATCCATCTTCGTTCCATGTACAAAGGCGATGGATTATAGATTTGCTCTAGGATGTTCATCATCTCAACCCTTTGTCGATAATCTGGGGAATGCATCGCAGTCATAAACATGACTCGGAACACCAAGAAAATGTTCCATGCTTCATAGTTCTGCAAGACAGCATTGGAAGTAAGGAAATGTTTGGACAGCAACATTTGCTTTACTTTATCTTATTAAGATTTCATAAAAACAATTCCGTTGTTGGTTCGCTCTAATACTAACTGTAACGTGTCCACTTGTATCTTCGGACACGTCTTAGCAGTCCATCAGAAGGGATGTCTAGAAAGCTCCACCCGGCACTCCCATGGAATGTTACAGGGTTTGCAATCTAGGGCTTTTCGCATCTGCCACGTAGTGGAAGTATTCCGGCCGTTCCCACTTAGGATCGACCTGAATTAGGGTTTTCCTTATTGGTCATTTCCTAACGGTAACTAGCGTCGGACCCAAGCGAACTACTTTACGCAGAAATGCCAGGTCCGAAGCAGATTCACGCTGCACTTGGTTCAAGGAGAATGGGAAACGAGAGGGATGCAAAGCTAAACCTCTTTGCCATAAGTCATAGTCCCATTCCCTTCCCCTAAAATGGCATAAATCGGAATCAATCATAACTCTAGGTCAACGCTTTTGTTATTCGTGTTCTTTGATGATCTGAGAAAAGTTCTCGGCCAACCGGGACCACCCATCCGTAGGACGGACCTATGGTCCATCCTCCGCACTTTCCTCGGGTTGTTTTAGTTATTTAATTACCTAACACATTTAGTTGGACATGTATCAATCAGCTTCTTTAATTAGCATGTTAGGTACTGGTTCTTTCACGTAATCATATCACTTGACATAGAAAAACAATGTCAAACAATTTCCTTATTAACACGTTATCATATTTATCTTTGAAATACAACAAGTCCAGCCTGTAGGCTTATCCACAATCGGCCCGAAGGCTATCCAACAATCCATAGGGATTACCAATCCAAGTTTTCGCCCGTAGACTAGTATGTGGGCCTCAAGATCCAATCTCGAGTCACATTAGCCTCTTTTGCAGGGCCCGAAAGGCGAGGGATTTACGACCAGAGCCCCCCTGGCACCCAAGCGTCCTCTTACTCCAAGCAGCGCTCAACGGAGGGACCTCTCGTGGTGGGTTCGGTCCACCTTCCCGGCACGGTTAACAACCCCCTTGGTTAGGGTCAGGCAGGTAGTCGAGGGGTAACTGAAACTGCCTCTCCCTTCAAGCCTTCAACTTGAAGTGTTAGATATTCATTTATCTTCTAATTCATTGATCAAACAAAGCCAGACAGTGCTCTTAAGTGTGTAACAAACACAAAAATTTCCATTGGTCGTTTTTTTGGTAAATTGCTAAGAAATGAATCCTTCCTTTCGAATGCGTTCAGCACTCGATCTAGGATGACTTGCGACTTGGCAAGATCCCCTATATCCTGGGTTAGGGCATACCCTATTAACCTGACTTGGTCAAGCCTTAAGTTCATAAATTATTCCAATTTATCAGCTGGTCTTTTTCTTTCAAGTAAATTTTCTTTACTCAAGAAAGATACTATATTAGGATGATTATTCATTCTCTTGCAAGATAACTTGCGTAAGGACCTGCCAACCTTATTACGAGAATTGGCCATTCCCTTGTGATCCAATCACAAGATCATACAACTTCGTACTTGTTGCACAAGTGTCTCATCGAACTATGAGACTATTCTACTCATCAAATGGAGTCACGAAACAATATGTCCCTGATTACGTTAGGCTGACATTGTTAGTCCTAGGGTTCCAAGTTCCATCTCATAAGATTCTTAGGGACAAACCCTAGATCACTTCCCAAATATGTTTCACTGTCCCTACATTCGGTGAATGTGGGAAAGTATTTAGGGTATAGGAGTTTCAGTTTTAGCAATACGTACGATTAGGTCATGTATTAATTCCTAGTGAATTTCTTGGAATTTAACTCATTCTTAAACGGGTATTCCATGGTTTAGGTGTTTAGATTTATGCCAATTTTTTTAACTCTTGAAGATAGTTACATTATCATTTCATAAATACATGACTCGTTGTCTACGCATAAATTGATTTTTCAACCCTAACTTATCGATTTAAGATCAGGCATAGGTTAGGTTAACTCCAACTAATCTTCTTATAACTTGCGAACAAATTTCATGCTAAACAAGCAACCTTTTACTTGATAATTTATGTAGTTGACAAACAATAATTGCCTAGAGTTATGCATCGTAAGAATCATTTCATTCCTTGCACTTTCCTAAGGATTTCTAGCACTTCCCATGATGATTCATTGCAAAGAGGATATGGCTTAATAATGCGATATCCAGTTTATACTTCCATGTTTAAATGAAGTATACTATTTTAATTCCATTTTTTAACAATGGACATTAATCTAATTTTAATTCATTGCAATGCATAAGCTATTTGCTAGAAATGCATTTATGCTCTCTTTATTTTGCTTGTTTTATTGAAAATATTAATGACTAAATTCCTCCATCGTGAGCTAATTTTTCTAAAGCATTTAAGACAAAAAATGCATCCTATTTCAAACAATTATCCTTGCACGATTGAATTATAATAATACCAAATAAAAATTAGGAAGGAAAACCTAGACTTGGGGTGAGATGTCCACATGGATGCTAGGAGACGATCCTCCTGCGGTTGCGCCTTGGGCTTTCCTAGGAGGCATCGTGAATGCAACCTTTTCATCGTGGATGCATCTTTGCAACTTCTTTTTGAAATTCCACCGTAGCTCCCTTTGCGATAACTTGCACCGTCCGTCAGAAGCGGTTTTAGAAGGCTGCCTCCTTGAAGTAGGGATTCGAAAAACGGGGTGTTTCAAAATCTTTCGCGAATAAGGCCCATTAAAGCCATGGGAAAGGCTTAATGGCCTTATCAAGACTCACATGAACGGGGAGCAAAAGGCGTAGAAACCCTTATGAGGGCTTTTGTAGAAGGGGTCATAAAAACAAACCTTAGCATGCTCTTTCTTTTACGTGTGGGGGGAAAAAAAACAAGGTATGAAAAGGGCTAAAAAAAGTATTTTTGCATGGGGGAAAGAAATAAACTAAGAGGGCCCTTAGGGTGATTTGAACTACGAGGGAAGCAAAAAGGCTTTTAAGGTAAAAGCTTTTGAGGGGTGAGAAAGGGCCTAAGGGGTCCAAGAGGGAAATTTGAGGAGGAAAGGAAAAAGGGCTAAGGGGGGGCCCTTAGGGGTGAAATTCCAAGGGGGGAAAAAAGGGTAGCTTTAAAGGCTATTGGAAAGGAGGCCTAAGGGATCCAAGGGGGGTTTTAAAAAAACACAGGGATAACAAGGACCTTTAAGGTCGTACCTTTTTGGAGGGGGAAAAGGGGGGCTTATGAAGCCCCTTAGAAGCTTCTAGAAGCTTTAGTGAGCTTCTACACGTGGGGGTGGGGGGCGGGGGCGGGGGGGATTTGGAGGCCGTCAGATGGCAGCAACGAACAGGCAGCTGGGCACGGTAGATGGAAGACAGCGGCCTCCTGGCGTTGACTTGTAGCGCCTCCTCTCCCTCTCACAGCGGCGGCAGCGCGTTGAGGACGTCAACCTCCCTCTTTTTCACGACTCAGAGTCTCAGCTCCTTCCCTTATGGCATTAATGGCAGCAACACGGCTTGATAACTCTCTCTACCTCACGATGCCCTACCCAGAGCCTCTCCCAGCAGCGATTTAAATAGGGGGAGGGAGAGGTTCCTCCCTCTCCTACGCGGCAGCACACATGGCTTTGGCTCCTTCATGAGCTCCAGCATGCTGCTCATTCATCGTGACTTCCCTTCCTCTCCTTCAACACGACGTCGGCTAGGGGAGGAGGGGATAATTAATTAAAGAAGAAAAATTTTCCGCTTATCCGTTAGGCGATAATACAGTATACTTGCTTTTATTTAAGGCTTGAGGTTGTAGGGATTGCGACAAAACATTCATTGTTATTGGAGCATGTAAGGTAGAAGGTCTACCACAAGGGTATGATACAAAAGGGTTTAAAGAGTGTGAAATAGAAAACTAGAAGAAAGGAAGAGTATTGAGCGTTTAGATTAAGTGAAAGACTAGAGAAGAGGTGCAATCTAATTATTCTATTCTGGATATGGTCCAACAATACTTGTCAATACAACCATATAAGATGCCCACATCATAGGCATCCAAACATACTTGGAACACAATATTAGTGAGTTTGGGAATCTCTCAATTCCCATTTTTTGAATACTAAAAAGGTGGCACTAGGATAACATGCCCATATGACAAATCCAAAGATTTAACCACGTGTCCCAAACTTATGGAAAATTCCCATATTCTCCAATATGGTGTTTTGAGATGATTGACCAACACACAATCTAAGATTATAGCTCAAAATTTTTTTGACAATATGCATCAAGATCTCTAAAATAAAAAGTAAAAAATCAAATATATATGCCTCATAAATCCATACATATATACAAATTTATATAGTAGATGATGCGTATTAATGCCAGGAAGTGATACCAAGCATTAGAATCGATCAAAACCATTGTTTATCTATTATGGGGCTTCAAAAACCCCTTCAGCCCTATATGCTAGTTATATTACAACAAGAAGAAAAACTCCTTGCTACCCATCAATCCATTCTAAACTTGAGTTTTAATGGTACTCAAACATTTTCTAGTGTTAGAGAGTCTAGTTCCATCAACATATGCATTTAGAAGCCTATTTGAAGCTTTTGAACTTCCTGGATAGCATGTTGTCCTATTTTTCCATATTATTCCCTATCAAAATCATCCCATAAACCTCAAAAGAAACTTAGTTATTTCTTCCCAAATGCATCCAAAACAAAGCCTTTGTATTCATCATGCCTCCATATCATGTGAATAGCATAAGTCATCACCTATAGCTTCTACATGCAACTAGTATGTTAGAATTTTTATTATAGTAATGTATAGCTTGTTGTAAATCCTATGTCAATAGTCAATTCCAACTTGCAAATCATCCACAAAGTTTTCCACTTGATGTTTCAAGTCCAAGGCTAAGTTTGGGGGTTTATCTAGGAGGGTCTTTAAGACCAAAACATCATGAAATTTGATAAAAGATATGAAGAAAAGCTAGTACTACTGTAGTGTCTTTTTTTGGATAATAAATTCACTTCAGATGTCACTCCTAAAACCCTCCTTCAAGTCCCTTTTTTATAATCTTTGATGGCTTCCCCTTCTACCCTATCTTGGGAGCTTCTTGTTGAACATAAGAAGCATACATCTCTCACTGCTAACCTCTCCACGTTTTTTCCACAAGTAGGATGAAAAATATGCATTGGTGCTTTTCCTGTCTGGTTATCCATGATTGGCTTCACACAAAAGTCCCACTTTTCTCTTTCTTACCCTTTACATGTTCACTATATTTGGACACTTTGCCCTTATGATCCCACATGTAGTGGACATTATCTTGGGCACTCAACTATTCTTGATACTTTTGTTCCTGACCATTTATAACCTTTGCAAAGTACATGGATCACTTGATAAGTATATCATATGTAAACTTTGTCTTACACTTGGCAAGCCTTTGATTTGTTTCAAACTATCCCTCATACTCCCATATAGTCTTTAAGACATAATCAACTTTGATTTTCCTTGCCAAACACTAGTCATGACACATAGATGAAATCATATTATTTTTATATAATTTGTAAGTTCTATTGAATAGACATGTTGTGTCATAACATCTACAACCTCTAAATGTTCACATCCTTTGAATGGGGACTAGAGCTATCCATCATCATCCCCAAGCTCAAATGTCCACTCAAAGTCATCATCTTTTGCTTTATGTTCTTCTTCTTCTTCTTCTACAATACCTTATTCATCTACCCTATCATCTTGCCTTTCATCATTCATAGCTTATGCTTGTGGACCTCTTTCCTTCACTATCTTTGTCCTCTTGCATACCTAGCTATCCATAAGTCAACCCTATCCACCTCTGTTAAAGCATATATTGCATACAATACTTTACATGCATCAGAATCAAACAAAAGAAGAAAGTGATAATTTTTGCAGTGTTTATCCTCACCGCCAGGAGCTCCATCAATTGGGCTAGATATTCAATCATAGGTTGCACACTAGTTCTTCTTTTGGATTACAAGTTGACACTATCAACAAGAAGAAGGGGCACGAAACTTACCTAAGTGAGAGCAAAAACTCAAGAGAAAGACTTTATAATTGTGAGAAATTAAATATGTTATCAACTGGGAAATTATCATCTACAAATCTAAGTTCTGCCATGACTTGTTGAAAAACAAGGTATATGCATTGAAAAAGAGATTGCCAAGTATTATAACTATAGTAGGTTGCATGTGGATCATTTGTTAGTTCAATGGCCATTTTTTAGGGACTAAGAGAGATGTTGTGGCAATAGCAATTGCAGAAATGTGCAAGTGATTATTCACATAATTCATATGTATAAATTGTGCTTTAATGCCAATAGATACTCATAGACCAGGGTACCGATAGGTGGTCTTTGTTTTGGACACTCATGAAGAAGAGAAATTGCTTTTTTGGTAGTAGCAGTTCAGACAAAAACACATGTTTTGGGTAGAAAAGGTTGTGCTTTGCCTCTCTAAAGTTGTGTGACATGCTAATATGGTAGTGTGAGAAATAGGGAGAAATTGACATCACTAAAAAGTTGCTTATTGAAGAGGAAACAATAGTATTGTGTGACAGTAGTAGTAGTCAAAGACATGGCAGCTATATTGATGCTAACTGTTGGAAATTTGTGTTCTAAGGTTGGAACAACAACACTCAACTCTAGAATAATAGTGGCTGAAGCAAAAAGCTAAGGGCATCATAAGATAAGTTCTAGAGAAAACAATTTTTTGCAAATAGTAGATTCAGAAAGGCAGACTTCACCACCTAAATTTTGCACTTATGAGTGAGGATAGCAACAAGTAGCCTCCCACTAACACTAGAGATAATGGAGAGGTTCATGGAGAAATGTAGGTGAAACAAGGTGCAACATAAGGGAGATAGAGACGAGACATGGAGTATCTCTATGAGTTTTTTGCAGTCATAGCATAGCATCATGATGCTTTGCAAGTGTGAATAGAAGGCATCAGCTGAGAGTCATCATCCCTAGCTCCATCACACATGATTAGGAGAGTAAACGTGGCAACATACAGAAGAGAGGAGTGCAACTTGTGTGGGAAGTCCTAGAAAAAAGGAGGATTGCTAGAGGTAATGATAATATGATCAAAGGCTCTTGGGGACCATGAGTAGGAAAATTGGAGTGATAAGGGCCACCCAAATAGTAGAGATGGCTTGAACATGACACTTAGCTCAGTCATTATGTGAGAATTGAAATGGTTACAACAGACGAGTGACAACATATGTGCAATAGTAGTGGTAAACATTTCAAATTCATTTTTTTAATTCCTTGGATCAATAGCATTAAATTCTTGAAGCATCATCTCTACTCAAATTGGAGCAATATTAGCACTAGAGCAATGAATATTTTATTCCAAGGAAGTTAGTTGATAGGATTGATCAGCAGTGAATACCAATACAGTATAATGTTTCATTGTTACCAATATTCAATATCTCTCTCCTAAGCTATGACCAAGAGAGATTGTCCAATTAATTTATGAAAAATATTAGTATTTACTCTCCTTGGATGGGCAAGGCTAAAAGTGAGTTTCCTTGCTGGCTACACAATCTTAAGAGAGATTATGCATGAGATGTTTTGAATGAGAAGCAACCAACAACTCTCTAATTTTATTAAGGCTATAGGTACCAAAAGTGAAGGTTTTGCTTATCTACATCAAAGAGGTAGAAAAAGATCATTTTCTGCATTTATGAAGGCATACGATAGACAATACTTAAGAGAAAAGGGAAGACATCCAGGTTGCAACTACAAATAAGGACAACTTGTAACCAAGTTGGGATTTCTTTGTACTTTTTTTAATTATGGGTGGTCTACTAAATTTATGTAGCAAGAATGTTTGCACCAATTTTTGATGCATTGAACTCTAGATCTACTTCATAAGAATTCAAATCCTTGTGGGTTCTGTTACATTCCATCTTTTGATGCAAAGTCTTAGTTGTGAAGACACCATGAGATATATGTGATTCTTAAGAGGACAGTTAGTGATCTCTTTTGAGACATGGTTATTTGGATAGACTCATGGCACTCTCAAAATTCTCAAGTGTAATTAAGAAGATTAAACTTTGATGGAAATGTATATGAGATACATCTTCAATCATGCATAAATATACAATATTGGATAGTAATATTAGGGAATGCTCCTTGGTTTTATTTGATCGTATGCATTGCAACTAGTTTCCATGAAAGGGAATGGGTTTCCACTAGAAGGTAGCTATGCAAAAGATGTGGCACATGGATCCTAGCATATTGTTATTCTTGTTCATTAGTAGGCTGCCAAGATGAAGGAGGTCATGGGGATCTTCAAAGAGGTCTCTTGCTAGAGAGCTACGCTTGTCTAGCTAATGCTATAGTTGGGAAAGACCGACAATGTGTTAAAGGGCAATGAAGTTGTTGAACCACAAGAGTTCAGCAGACTAAAATCATGTTGCCATTTACAAGTGATCTGATCAATTATAAGTATGAAAGGGACGTCTACAAATAAAATAAGTAGCAAACGGGCTATTACAATAGGATTCAACAGCCTACCATCATTGTCAACTAAATAGTATGCATCAATAAGAGTATAGGTTTCTGCATGAAATCCTTATCTACTTATAGCCATGAGAGAATGAGCACTTGCACAACATGCAAGGCAATAGGGGGTTCTCTAAGAGTCGTGTTCCTTGAGTTATAAGGGTTACTAATACTAAAAGGGAAAATGGATAGATAAAGAGAGGATATATGCAAGGGGTGTTTATAAAAGCTATGGAGAAACCATAATCATCTCAATTTGAGTGGAACCAGAACTATATCAATAAGGATCTAAAGCAAGAGAGGCATCAATATTTTAATAATTTGTGGGTTGTTGTAGATCATGTGGAATTGATTCAATTCAAGGGTACGTTCTCATATTAGATTTGTAAATGTGCCTAACAACTTACGGGATCAGGGGGTGGCAACCCCCCCATCGTCCAAGAGGAGTCATCTTTTGGATACCTGGATTTGAGAAATATGCCATGACTATGTTGAGTTTAGATCTACAATCAAGCTAAGATTTTTATAGTTGGAGAGAAGAGGCACTAACAACTCAACCTATAGTATGACTTACAGTTTCAACTTCTCAAGCTTTCTATTGTGTAAGATACAGTAGCTAGAGATAGAGCTAGAAACAATTTCTTTTGGTTGTTTTTTTAGAGGAAGGGGTTGCAATATCACTAACAATTGTGAATGTTATTGAATTAAAAAACAAAGAGAGGGATCATTTCTAAGTTAAAAGGGTTTTTTATAGCATGTTATTGTGTATCAATTTCAAAGGAGAGAATGAACAGTTGTAGTAATAATGTCTTCAACTATGAATTACACAAATAAAAGGTTTGATTTACTACAACAACTAGTCTAAAGGTTTTACTGTGTCATTACTATTCTTACAACATTGATCATGTCAAGGTTCATATTTAGAATGAGCAACACAATGAATAATTGAATGGATTCCATGTGTATCTCAAAGGTGCTTAGTCAAAGTTATTTGAATGATGTTGAAGGAAAAGGTGCTCTAATTAAAAGTGGCAGTCTATTATTTATTGAATTGCATGAGTATGTTTCAGGTTCAAATCATTGATTGGTTTCCTAATCAACAAGGATTTGTAATAAATTTGTTCTCATAATCTTTCAGTGATAGTTAATAGTACTAGTAGTAGTTATTTGTAAAAAGGTGAAATGGTAGGAGTTATCTAATAGCACTATCTCTTCAATGTTTGATATAGCTTTGAGGATTCTAGATTGTTGTTGAAACCAAGGACTCAAACTTGTCTAGAAAGTTAATGGATTTAAATAGGACTTGTTAATGCAAATCTATGCATGTGCGTGTGTGTGTGCATTGTCATGATGTTATGAGGACACAGTGTGAAAAAGTATAGAATGCATCATCATCCGACTTCTTTATTGATCTAGAGAGTCAATCTGATCTAAGCCATTAGTACTAGTGTGACTTGCATGGATTATCCAAAAATACTAGATTTTTGGATAATTAAAAAGCTTCTAGATTAGGATGGCATGCAAAAAGCTAGTTGCTTTTTCAGTCGATTATGGGATTTTCTTAAGAGGGACAGATTGACAAAATCGTGCACGTTGCGATCACTGTAAATAGGCTAAAAACTACATATTAAACTAAAAAAAGAAGAAGGAGTGATCTGGGAGATCCATGATTAGGTGTCCTAGGGTTTTACCCTCCTTTCGAAGCCAATGGAGCCATCAGATTTGGGTTCCGAGCAGCAGAGAAGGAGCTGTAATTTCTATGCACGTTTTGTTCTATGAAGAAGCTCCAGGAGATCTAATGCCTGGAGTTTGCTTCTAAGTAGCACGAAGATTTCAGGTTCTTTTAATACATATTGATTCAATTCATTGTGCTTTGTCTTTGTAGTGTTTACCACTTGTGTATTCTCTATCTTCTCTTCCATCTCCTATCTCCACTTCCTTCTACTTCTGATCGCCGGTGGATTCAACCTTTCGATATAAACCCCTCCAACATTGGTGAACCCAACATGAAAGGTCATCAAAAGAAGGAAAGACAAGATGGGAGAATCTTCGAATACAATCTCAGTGATGTTTTGCAATAGTTGGTGCAAAATATGAATATGCTTATGCAGGTACAACAACAACAACAGGTGATGCAAGGTGATGCAAGCTTCAGCTCAAACAGAAAGTATTGTGATGAATGCTTTGCAAGAAGTTGAGCGTGAGGTGAAGTTATTCAATGGTAGGAATGTATCTGCATATGTACATACCTATGCTTAGAAGATGGAATTCTTTGGGGTGGCTCAATATGCATGGAGCCGGTATTTAGTACGTGTTACTATTCATGAATTGAAAGCACTGATTACTGAATTATACTTACAAGATGCTAACTAGGTAGCCTTCAAGAAGACACTCAGGGAAGAATTTTACATTGATGCCACCAGTTTGATTACGCACAAGACTTTTCAAGAGTGGGTTTTACAATCCAATTGTAATGTGTCCACTAGTATCATCTAGGACACGTCTTAGCAGTCCATTGGAAAGGATGTCTAGAAAGCTCCGCCCGGCATTCCCATGGAATATTACAGGATTTGCGATCTAGGGCTTTCCGCGTCTGCCACGTAGCGGAAGTATTCCGACCATTCCCACGTAGGATCGACCTGAATTAGGGTTTTCCTAATTGGTCATTTCCTAACAGCAACTAGTGTCGGACCCAAGCGAACTAATTTACGCAGAAACGCCGGGTCGAAAGCGGATTCACGCTGCACTTGGTTCAAGGAGAATGGAAAATGAGAGGGATGCAAAGCTCAACCTCTCTGCCATAAGGCATAGTCCCATTCCGTTCCCCTAAAACAGCGTAAATCGAGATAAGACATATCTCTAGGTCAACGCTTTTGTTGTTCGTGTGCTTTGACGATCATTCCGCTGTTCCTCGTGATTTGACAAAAGTTCCCGGCCAACCGGGACCACCCAACCGTAGAACAAACCCATGGCCCATCCTCCGCACTTTCCTCGGGTTGTTTTAGTTATGTAATTATCTAACACATTAGTTGGACATGTAACAACCATCTTCTTTAATTAACCTGTTAAGCACTGGTTCCTTCACGTAATCTTATCACTTGACATAGAAAAACAATATCAGAAAAGTTCTTTATTAACAGGTCATCATGTTTATCTTTGAAATACAAGGAGTCTGCCCGTAGGCTTATCCACAATCCGCCCGAAGGCAATCCTCCAATCCGCAGGGATCACTATTTCAAGTTTCCGCCCGTAGACTAGTATGCGGGCTTTGAGATCCAATCCTGAGTCACGTTAACCTCTTGTGCAGGACCCGGAAGGCAAGGGATTTATGGCCAAAGTCCCCCCTGGCACCCAAGCATCCTCCTGCTCCAAGTAGCGCTTAACAGAGAGACCTCTCGTGGCGGGTTTGGTCCACGTTCCCGGCGCGGTCAACAACCCGCTTGGTTAGGGTCAGGCAAGCAGTTGGGGGTAACTGAAGCTGCCTCTCCCTTCAGGCCTTCAACCTAAAGTATAGATATTTATTTATTTTGTAATTCATTGGTCAAACAAGTCAAACAGTGCTCTAAATTCTCTAGCAAGCACAAACATTTCCATTGATCGATTTTGTTGTTGGCAAACTGTTAAGGAATGATTCCTTCCTTTCGAACACATCGAGCACTCGATTCGGGGTGTCTTGAAACTTGGCAAGATCCCATATATTCTGGGTTAGGGTGTACCATATTAACCCAACTTGGTCAAACCTTAAAGTTCATTGGATACTTCAGTTTCTGGTTTCTAATCTCCAATTAATCTTCCTTACTCAAAAGGATATCAAAGTATACATCCTCTTGCAAGATAACTTGCGTAAGGATCCGCCATCCTTGTTGCGAGAATTTGGCCATTCTTCTTGTGATTCAATCACAACTCCATATGATTCCATACTTGCTGTGCAAGTCCCGCATCGTACTATGCAATAATGGAGTCATGAAACAATCCGTTTCAGTTTCTTTAAGCTGAAGTTGTTAGACCTAGGGTTTCCTAGCTTCATTTTTGTAAGAATCTCAGGGACAAACCCTAGTTCCTTTTTCTATTACAATTTACTAACCCTACATTCAGGAAATTTGGACAAGTATTTAAGGTATAGACGTTTCTTGGAATTTTAACTCATTCCCAACGAATATTTCGTAGCATAGGTATTTTCAAGTTTAATTTGGTTAACTCTAGAAGATAATTTCGAGATTACTTCCATATGATTTGTTATCTACGTGTCAATTGCCTTTTCAATCCTATACTTTATCGATTTGAGGTTAGGTTAAATCCAACTAATCTTTCCTTTTGTGAACAAACTCATGCTAAATAAGCAACCTTTTTCTTGCTAAGTTATGCAGTTAGCAACGATAATTTCCTAGAGTTTATGCATCGTAAGAATCCTTTCATGATTTGCATTTTCTATGCATAAAGCTATTTGAAAAAAAAAATACGTTTATGCTTTATTTATTTTGCATGTTCCATTAAACTAAATTCCTTCGTCGTGAACAACTAGGACAAAATATATCCTATTCCTAACAATTCATCTTGCATGATTGAATTACAACAATATAAAATTAAGAAGAAAAAACCTGGGCTTGGGGTGAGATATCCACATGGATACTGGGAGATGACCCTCCCACAGCTACTCCTTGAACTTTCTTAGGAGGCTTCGCAATTTTAGTCCTTCGAACGTGGAAGTAGCTTTACACTCCTTTTCGGAATTCCACCGTCGCTCCCTTGCACACCAATACTCTTCTTCTCTTTTTCGACTAAGGGAAAAAAACCAAGTCCCAAGGGTATTTTGGAAAGAGCAAGGAATTGTTAAGGGTTTAACCACGAGGAGGGGGTAATAAGACCTTTAAGGTCTTAGTTCTTTTGGGAAGGAAAGGCTTACAAAGCCCAAGGAAAAGGCCCTATAGGGGTCTACACACGCGCGGGGGGGGGGGGGGGGGGGGGGGGTAACAAGCCCAAAAGAAAGGGGCTTAAGAGTTAAGTACGGGGGAAGAAAATATTAAATTATGGGGTTCCAACACCCATGGGATGAGGGGGCTTAAAACACGGGGGGAAAGGGTGTGTGTGTGTGGTTCCAAGAGGCATAAGAAGAGGGCCTTGGGAGATTTTTGGACAGGGAGTGAAAGGTATAGGAAGGGGGGTCTTGGAGGGATTTTAGGACACGGGGGGGAGGGGGGTGTGGACACGGGGTTGAAAAGGACTTAGGGGTTTTAAAACCCAGGGGGGGAAAGATGAAAGGCAACACAAGGGGGTGAAGGGAACACAAGGGGGTGAAAGGGGCTTAAGAGGATTTAAAAACCCGGGGGTGAAAGGGTGAAGGGGGGAAAGGGTGAAAGGGGGGGAAGGGGGCTTATAGAGCACATATGAGGGGGGCTTTTGGAGGCCCAAGGGGAATTAAAAACACTAAAATCCAAGGAGAAAGGGGGTGATAATTAAGTCGCTTGGGAAGGGGGCTTATGAAAGCCCCCTTAGAAGCTTCTAAGAGAAGCTTCCAAGGAGCTTCATTACGTAGCAGCAGCTTCAACTGAACACGGCTAGATGACACAGACGGCGGCGATCAGCGCCTCCTCATGCTCTCACGGCAGACTCACGCGGCAATTTGCCCTCCCTCACCTAGAAACAACACGCGGCGGCCTCTTCTTACCCTACGACAGCACACGGAGTGGTGATGTCGTTAGGCTGTCCCTCCCTCCCCCATTTTTGCACCAGCCCCCTCAATTTAAATAGGGGAAGGGAGGAGGATCCTCCGTCCCGACGTGGCGAGAGGCATGGCCTCCTACTCCCACAAGCTCCCAGCGAGGAGCTTCCACCTCTTGCTATTCCCCTCCCCTTCCAGCACATCAGTCGGCTGGGGAGGGGAATACAAAATTTTCATATTATCCCATTTTTTTAATAAAAAAATTATGTTTTTTGCGAACGTTACATTCTCTCCCCCTTAGAGGAATCGAGATGTCCTCATCTCGAGGTAAAACTAGGGATACTGATGGGTGAGAGTGCCAGTATGCCCTAAGCATATCCTCGATGACTTGATTTACTTGCTCTGTTTGGCCATCCGTTTGGGGATGGTAGGTGGTACTAAAACAGAGTTGAGTCCCAATAGCTTCAAAGATAGCTCTCCAGAAGTGTGATGTGAAAAGAGAATCACGATCACTAATGATTCTTCTGGGTAAACCACATAGCTTGAATATCTCCTTGATAAACAATCTTGCAATGTCCGAGGCTTTATAGTTTGTCTTTACTGGAATAAGGTGTGCAACCTTAGTAAGCATGTCAATCACAACCATGATGGAGTTGTATCCTTCCTGGACTTGGGGTAGGCCTACGACAATATCCATACTGATGAATTCCCATTTCATTTGGGGAATGTCAAGCGGTTGCAGTTTCCCTCGCATCATGACATGTTCGGCTTTGATACGTTGGCAAGAGAAACACTCAGTGACATATTTGAGAACGTCACCTTTTAGCCTCTCCCAATGGTAGCTCTTCCTAACTGCATTAAGAGTCTTAGTATAGCCAAGATGTCCTGCGAAAGGAGAATCATGAGCTTCCCACAATATCTTCTGCTTAAGTGACTTGCTTGCTGGTATACACAGCCTTGTTCTGTAGTAAACAAGTCCACTATTAATGGAAAATTTGTGATACTTAGCCTGCAACTTTTGGTTCTGCTCCTTGATAGAGATCTCCTTTAGCATTGTTTGGTAGGCCAAATCATGGCATGCTTCCTCTCTAGCTAACTCAAGTATAGGGTTGTTTGGCATAGATACTTTTGTAGCTAGAGATCTGGCCGTTGATGGATTCTACAAGATTAGGGAATTCAGGAATGCCTTGTGACTAAGTGCATTGGCGACTACATTCTCTTTGCCCGGTCGGTACTTGATTTCAAAGTTATATTCTTCCAACACTTCAATCCACCGACGTTGTCTCATGTTGAGCTCGTTCTTGGTAAAGATCCATTTTAGACTTTTACGGTTAGTTACTAGAGTAAACTTGTTACCCAATAGGTAGTGTCTCCAAAGATTTAGAGCATGGATGACAGCTAGCAATTCTAGATTATGCGTAGCATAATTCCTTTCATGACTCTTCAATTTCCTTGAAGAGTATGCTATTGGATGACCTTCTTGCATAAGTACACACCCCACGGCAAGAATGCTAGCATCAATTACTACCTCAAACTCTTTGTTGAGGTCTGGAAGTTTTAGAATAGGTGCTGATACCAAACTTTGCTTCAATCTGTCGAAGCTATTTTGTTCAGGAGTTGACCATGCAATGGAAGTTTGCTTCTTCAGTAATTCCGTCAGAGGTGCTGCAATTAAAGCATAGTTTTTGATGAAGTCCCTATACCATCCTATCAATCCAAGAAAGCTACGTATCTCTTTGATGGATACTAGTATTGGGCTCTCAAGCACATCTCTAACCTTGGCTGGGTCCACTGATATTCCTTCTGCTGATACTATGAATCCCAAATATTCAATCTGATGCTTGAAGAATGCACACTTCTTCATTTTAGCATACAGCTTATGTGACCTCATTGTCTCAAGGACAATTCGAAGTTGAGGTTCATGATCTTCTTCCTGTTTAGAATAGACTAAGGTGTCATCGAAGAAAAAAAGGATGAAATCATCAAGATATGGCCTAAAGATATCCTGCATTAACCTATTGAAGGTGGCAGGTGCATTCGTAAGCCCGAATGACATAACTAGAAACTCAAAGTGCCCATATCTTGTATTGAAGGCCGTATTTGGGATATCTTCTTCCTTGATCCTTATCTCATAGTAACCTGACCTAAGATCAATCTTGGAGAAGATCTTCGCATCCTGAAGACGATCAAGAAGCTCATCTATTCTAGGAATATGATACTTGTTCTTGACTGTTCATTGATTCAACCCACGGTAATCAATACAAAGTCGAAGTGTCCCATCCTTCTTTTTCTCGAATAGTACTGGAGCTCCCCATGGTGAATTGCTAGGCCAGATGTAGCCCTGATTTAATAGTTTCTTGAGTTGCTCCTTCAACTCAATTGGGCCTTTGTTATTGCCCTCTCTAGTGGGTTTAAAAGCCCATTTATTCCAAGAAATAACCCCTTTTCCCCCTTAGGTTCCCCACAAGTTCCCATTAGCCGAGTTTAAGGAGGAAACCTATAAAGCCTTCTAAAGCCGACTCCGAAAGACGGTGCAAGCGGTCACAAAAGGAGTTTCACGTTTGAAGATGATTGTCTAAGAAGAATAGATCGAATTCGCGATGGCTCCTAAGAAGGCACAAGGCGCAAACACAGGAGGATCATCTCCTAGCATCCATGTGGACATTTCACCACAAGTCCAAGTTTTCTGCCTAAATTTGATTAACGTCGTAATATTTCAATTATGCATGGATCATTTGAGGAATGAGGATGCATGTTTTCTCAATTGAAAATACTTTGGCTAATAGCTCACAATTGAGGGATTCGGTCATTAGTATTTTTCAATAAAATGAACAAAATAAAGTGAGCATAAGATTTCTATGCATTTCTAGCAAGTGGTTTTTATGCATTGCAACGTAATGAAATTAGATTAATTAACGCCCATCTTTACAAAACGGAATTATTATAGTACACTTCGATTAAGCATGGAAGGAATAAACCGCATATTGCATTATTGAACATCTTTTCTTCGAAATGATTCTTAAAGAAAGTTGCTAGCAACCGTAGGAAATTGCTAGGGCTACATGAAGAAGATTTAACTCTAGGCAAGTGGCCTAAAAACTCAAATCAACGAAAGGTTGTGTAAGTTCAGCATACGACAAATTCATTCGGAAAAGAAAGTAGAAAAAGGTTGCATGTTTAAACATAAAATCCTAAAGCTTAGTAGCATGAATTTTGTTTGCATGTTATAGGATGATCAATTGGAATTATGCTATAACTTAACCTATGCTTTGATCTTAACCCGAAAATTTAGGGTTTATAAATCAACTTATACGTAGACAATGAATCATTTACAGAAATGGTAGTGTAATTATCTTCAAGAATAGACAAGTTAAATTGGTTTAAGCCTAAACACCTAAAAACTGCGAGGGACTCGTTTAGAAAGGGTTAATTCAATGCAACATATCCCAAAGAGGACTTAGTCACTCTTATTGCCAAAGCTGAAACTCCAATATCCTAAAGACTTGCCCACATTCACAGAATGTAGGGACAGTAGAGCATACTTGCAAGAAATGATCTAGGGTTTTTACCCTAAGGATCTCTTGCTAAAAAGATGAAACTCGGTTTGAACTTGGAACCCTAGGACCGACAATGTCGGCCTGATGCAATCAGGAATGGATTGTTATATCTAATCATAATTTCATGATTATAAGACTCCATTTGATGGGTAAATAATCCCATAGTTTGATGCGACACTTGTACAACAAGTTGCAAAGTCACATGATCTTGTGATTTGATCACAAGGGAATGGCCAATTCCTCAAAATGAGATTGGCAGATTCTTACGCAAGTTTAGCTTGCAAGAGGATGAATAATTGTCCTGATATAGTACCTTTCTTGGTTAATGTGACCAAGGATATGGGGATTAGATATTTTCTTGGATGCAAGGACCAATCAGTAAATTGAAATAACATATTTACTGCTAATAGCACTTAAGGTTTTGGTTAAGTTGGGTTAATAGGGTACGGCCCTAACCCAAGGATATAAGGGTTAACAGACAAACCCTTGGGGATCTTGCCAAGTCGCAATTGATCCAAGATCGAGTGCTGGATGCATTCGGAAAGAAGGATTCACTCATTAATAGTTGGCCAAAAATAACGACCAATGGAAATGATTGTGCTTGTAACAGTTTTTAAGAGCACTATTTTGCTTTGTTTGCTCAAAGAATTAAAGGATAAAAAGATATCTGATGCTTCAAGTTGAAGGCCTAAAGGGAGAGGCAGCTTCAGTTACCCCCGACTACCTGTCTGACCCTAACCAAGGGGATTGTTAACCGCGTCGGGAAGGTGGACCGAACCCACCGCGAGAGGTCTCTTCGTTGAGCGCTACTTGTTGCAGGAGGATGCTTGGGTGCCGGGGGGGCTTTGCCCGTAAATCCCTCGCCTTCCGGGCCCTACACAAGAGGCTAACGTGACTTAGGATTGGATCTCAAGGCCCACATACTAGTCTATGGGCGGAATCTTGGATTAGTATTCCCTGTGGATTGCTGGATAGCCTTTGGGCGGATTATGGATATAAGCCTACGAGCTGGACTTTATGTATTTCAAAGATAAATATGATAACATGTTGAAAATGAACTTGTTTGACATTGCTTTTCTATGTCAAGTGCTATGATTACGTGAAGGAACCATTGCCTAACAGGCTAATTAAGGAAGTTGATTGATACATGTCAAACTAAATGTGTTAGGTAATTAAATAACTAAAACAATGTGAGGAAAGTGCGGTGGATGTGGCCATGGGTCCATCCTATGGATGGGTGGTCCCAGTTGGCCAAGAAATTTTCTCAATCATGGTGGACAACAAGAAGATCGTTCAAAGAACACGAACAACAAAAGTGTTGACCTAGAGTCTAAGTTATAATAATCCTGATTTACACAGTTTTAGGGGAACGGAATGGGACTATGCCTTATGGCAGAGAGGTCGAGCCTTGCATCCCTCTCGTTTCCCATTCTCCTTGAAGCAAGTGTAGCCTGAATCTGCTTTGGCCCTGGCATTTCTACGTAAAGTAGTTCGCTTGGGGTTCAACACTAGTTGCCGTTTAGGAAAGGACCATTAGGGAAAAACCCTGATCTAGGTCGGTCCTAAGTAGGAACGGCCAGAATACTTCCGCTACATGGCAAACACGGAAAGTCCTAGATCACAAACCCCGTGTTATTCCATGGGAGTGCCGGGCGGAGCTATCTAGACATCCTTTCCGATGGACTGCTACGACATGTCTTGAAGATTACCAAGCGGACACGTTACAGAACAAAACTTGGCATCCAATCACCTCGGAGATAGTTTTCAAAGCCATCATTGGCATGCTTGGAGAGCTTGACAATTGGCTATGATAAATTGCAATTGTTTGATTATTTAAGCTTCCAATATAATAACCAAGGCCTTCACTTTTCCCAAGATTCAATGGTCTTGAGCCCTTGGATTTTCCAAGAAAGTTGTCTGCATCTTCAATTTCTATCTACACAACAAAATTTTGTAAAAGAGCGCCAAGGTCCCTCTTGTGCAAATTGTAAAATCTAGATGAGCTTAGGTGAAGGGAAAAGGCAACTAGAATGGAATAGGGAAAGATGACCTTGACAAGATGCCCAATCATGTAAAAAAGGGGGTAGGTGCCCCAAGGGTTTTAGGGCTTGTATATAAACTCAAAAAGTGAATGAGAAGCTTATTCTTTGGTGTGTGGCTAAAGTGGATTCTCCTTCCTCTTTTCTTCTCTCCTTCTTGCTTGTGTGTGCTTAGAGGGAGTGTGAGAGTGTGAGGGAGTGAGTGTGTGAGGGTGAGAGATCGTAGTGGATAAGCTCTCCATCTTCTCCTCTATTCTTCTCTTCTCTTCTATTCTCTGGTCTCATGCATGCAGCTATGGTGGATAAAACTTGACGCTAGAGGGTTGAGCTTTCTTGAGCTCACATCACGGATCGTGGAGCTACCAAAGTACTTGACCAAGGAGGCTACTTATTCAGGCATCAAGGTAAGCTCACTACACTCGTAGAATCAGAGGCACGTTGGCTAGGTAGTGAGAGATAGCCATTAAACACCATATTAGAGAATTCATGAATCTCTTGAGTCCCATTTTCAAATAAGGGTTAAAGATTTGACCATGTGGCTAAATCTTACTCCATGCTTCAAAGTTGGACTTGAAAAGACAACATATATAGTAATTAGGGTAGACTCCACTTTCAAGTAAGGGGACAAGATTTGACCATGTGGCTAAACATTAACTATGTTGGGAATTCCCAAACTATATGAAAATTCCCAAATTCCCTAATATAGTGTTATTAGAGCTCACTTGAAACACTTGAACAATGAGTGGTCTATGGGTCTTGATGGTTAAGTGTGAGCCCTCACTACATTTTGGTTCCATTGCCAGGACAACAGATTCAAGCTTGAGCATGTGCACGCTTCAAATCGGGCGTCAAAGTAGGGTTTCATCCCTAAACTAGTGCTTGATATAGGTAGGAGATTTCAGAGTTTAATCTTCAATTCAAGTAAGTATTTTGGGTTTTGACGATTCGAAATTAGGACAAATCATTTTAGTGCTTGAGTTTTGATTTTTGTTGCATCTAGAGTAGGATACGATTGAGAAATCGAAGCGAATCGCTTTAGGATTGCTATTGTAAACAGGTCCAAAACAGGGGGAAAAAGGGGGGAAAAGGGGTTAAAACCCATTAACAAGGCATGAGGACTAATGGGGCAGCACTCAGGTATTGGAATGAAGGTTTAAGACCCAAGGAAGGGGAGCTGAAGGCTCATTTTTATCTTCACTGACTTGTGTAGGATTTTTTTTACCTTTCTAAGTATATACAAACCTAGCCCCTTGTCAATTATTGCATTCTAGAGGTGTATGTGACCTTGTAGCATGCCATAAATTGACACCATGAATAGAAATTTTGACATCCCAGTTGTTGCACCATTAGAATTGGACTAGGTCATTGGAGTCCGATTCCCATAATAATCAGACTCAAGCGTCTAATTTTGGATCATCAAAAGGTTTGATTCTCGATAATCGGATGCTTGGACACTATTCAAACCGTCTGCCGAGATCAGATGGATTTGGTTCCCTTGTGACCCATTTGATTGGACACATACTCATTCCATTCAGACTATCGGCCAATCGGATACTTGGACTCACAAAAATCGGACACCCAAAATCAAACCACCTAGAAATTGGACATATCAAAGTTGAGCAAAAAAAAATCGAACCACCCGTGTGGTCAGACGTCCGATTCTGTAAATTAGACATTGAGAATCTAACCTTGTCAAATCGAACTACGTCGGAGGACTCATGGAGCCTCTTGAGTATGTTTAGTGTGACCTATAGACCTAGAAGTAATGCTAGCTAACTCGTTAGCTATCCAACCTGAGTAGAGCCACAAATTAACTTGTAGATCCTGATTATAAGTTGACTTAGCTAAAAGACACAGTAGAGGCCCTAGAGACCATTGAGAGCGGCATCGACTGAGCTTGGAGACATACTTGGCCAAGAACATACAAGGGAGTGAGAGAGTTGCATCTTTGATCTTGCATTTGCACCCCACATTATTTTTGACACTTGAAGTGCAGTTAAAAAGATGGAAAGCCTACTTTTGCACAATGCACAGAAAGAACATCACGCGCACTCGGAGTGTACATAAGTTGAGGATGGTTCATAATAAAGAAAAGAACACACTTAAACATAATAAGTAGAACAAACCCACAAATAAAAGATGACCCTCAAACTGAGATGGGCTATCAAGAATCCCAATCTGTAGAATGGAGAGAGACCCAACAACACTGAAATCCAGACACGTAGAAGGATCAACACCATTGGAGGTGCAGCACTACCTAACTTGATCAACCTCATCAACAACTTGGTGGAGCAAGAGGCTCCCGCAGACATGGTAGAAACCAGTGCAAATCATGGAAGTGACAGGCTCTCCACTTGGGAGATTTCCCAGTCGAAATCCAGTAATGGTGAATAAATACATTCTACAAACCCGGATAGACCACCATGTTAGGCGATCCGAGGATATCATCGTCATGAAAATGGAGGAGGAGAGAAAATTTGCATGTAAGGATGCAAACACCATATTAGAGATTTTGGGAATCTCCCAAGTCCCACTTTGAATAAATTTCAATATTTATGTTTATCTTTAAAGGGAACTTTGTATGTTACAAATATGAGATCACACATCTTGAGAGCTTAAATGATGAATGTAAGCTATGTGGTTGTTACAAGATTTGGATTTCACCTCTATCTTTTCTAGCATACTAACAAAATATGATGTTGTATGGTGGTGAAAACATCAAGGAGGCTTAACTAGTATATATCTAGGAAATTTCCAAGTTTAATGTAAGAATACCAAGGTTTGATGGAGTGGAGAGAGAATTTAGAATACAAGAGCCTTAAACATTGTATGAAAATATGTTATCATGGCCAAAATTTATAATGTTATGGATTTGAAGATATTATAATACGAGTTTTTCCTTTTAGATATAGCATCATTTAAAGTGACACGTATAAGTTTCATGAACTAGGACCTTAAAAGAGTCACCACTAACTAGGTGTGGTTTAATAACTTGATCTAATATCATATTGTGATAAGTTTGGATAACCTATGATGTGATGGTTCTTTTTTTGTGTAAACCAATCGACACAAGTATGTCAAATAATTGCTCACGCCATTTATATTTTTTGTATTTATATGCATGATATATAAATATCTTTTATTCAAAAGTTCTATCTATCTTGACAGTATCTGGACAAGATGGATATTGACTTTGGCCAAAATTAACTAGCTTCACACTTTGACTAGCTAAATGAATTTTCATATCATAAAATAAAGATTTATATACCAAGCTAGAAGTTTATGATTTTTCTAAGACTAAAGATTTAACCTTTGACCAATGGTTTGTGTTTCCAAAGAAATAGACGTAAATTTTATTATCAATTAAGACTTATTTGTTAGCTAAGACATAAAGTACAAAATTGGACTTAAACCACTTTATAAGAAATTTCAACACAATTAACTAATGTTATTGAAAGAATTAAAAAAATTAAGTAGATTCTCTCATTGATATTGGTGGCGTTTAAAAACACCAAGGTAACTACACAAAACACTTTAAATTTTTAACAAGCATATATTTTATAGCCATGCAAAAGCCCTTAATGTAAGGGATATATTTACTATGGAAGTCAAAATTAGTCCATATAGAGTCACTATCTTGTTGCATCATGTATATTGGAAAAATACAACTTTTGTAGATAGCTGCACTACCATTTATGAAATGTTTGTGGTATCCTAACTCATGAGCAAGTTACATTGCTTCCATATCTTTCAAAGTAGAGACTAAAGGAGTTTACTTCAACATGGATAATTGTGAGTTGTTCAATGTAAGTGATAGACTATGCGAGGCATTTGTTGAGTATGTTTGTATAGTAGACTACCATAAAGTACAAAATAGGATTTAAACCACTTTATAAGAAACTTCAACACAATTAACTAATGTTATTGAAAGAATAGAAAACATCAAGTAGATTCTCTCATTGATATTGGTGGTGTTTAGAAACATAAAGGTAAGTACATAAAACACTTCAAATTTCTAACAATCATATATTTCATAGCCATACAAAATCCTTTAATGTAAGGGATATATTTATTATGAAAGTAAAAATTAGTCCATATAGAGGCAGTGCCTTATTGTTACATCATGTATATTGAAAAAATACAAATTTTATAGATTTTGTATAAAACATTTAGCTGCACTACCGTTTATGAAATGTTTGTAATATCCTAACTCATGAGCAAGTTGCATTGCTTCCATATCTTTCAAAGTAGAGACTAAAGGAGTCTGCTTCAATATGGATAATTGTGAGTTGTTCAATTTAAGAGACGGATGATGTGAGGCATTTGTTGAGGATGTTTGTATAATAGATGGTCTCTTGAAGCAAGAAGTAATTGAAGGTCGAACATATATACCATCTTTATCAATCATGGTCTCGTACGGTGCTGATGATGATGATGAAATACCATCATTTTCTGCTCTAGTCCATTCATCAATGACAACCTTGAATTGAGCATACAATTTATGTCCATATTGAACTGGATTTTGTCCATAACGATCAAACTTGATGACTTCACATGCATCATGGTATTTGCTTAAGCGAGTCAAGTATGGTAGAAGTTCTTTGATCAAGATAGAGTCTTCACGATCAATATCAAATGTTTTTGGATAAATACAATTCTCAACAGGATTTGGACATCCTTTGTAAGGACTATCATCTATGAGAATAGTCTTGGTATGCTGACAAACATCTCCATATTGATCCCATACATACTTCAAAGGCTTGAACATTTCTTCTAATCCCATCTTATCTGGCCTATATATGATTTTGAGGCAATGTCTATGACATTGTTCTTGGATCCAAATCATGAAGAAAGGATACTTTCTTTTTGCATGGATCTCCAAGCACTTAATAACTACCATGACATTCTTATGTAAATCTGTTGACCAAACTCCCACTTGGAATCTTACAAATAAGGCTTCAACAAACTCCATACATCCTGGTCGAAGAACAAGCCATTGCTTTCCCATTTGAAAGCCTTGAAACCTTTTAGAGTTAGCAAAGCATCATTGTAAAAGAAGACCATTGAGACCAAGTATTACACATAATTGTGTTGCGTTTCTTATCAAGGAAACATCAATCACATCATCGTGCTCTACTATTGTTGAATCTGTTAGATATCCAACCATAGATGTCTTAGTTGAAGTTACAAAGAAGAAAAATAAGCACATTAGATTCATTTACTTCATCATCATTCTACCTAATGTTTAAGTTATAAACTAGCATAAAACACTAAAGCAATTTAACTTCACATTGATAAATACATAAATAGGTACTACTTAAAAAATGATGTCTTAAGAAAAGAGATATTTGACCATGTGGTCAAATCGAATCAAAAGTAATATCATGAGGTGAAAAAAATATATATGACGATTTTTTTGAAGTAAAATCTATTCTAATAAAGTCATTTTTTCATACCTACTTTTTATCGCTAGTTATAAGTATACTTGAGATACTAACAATAGATTCTTGTAATTAGTTGCACAAATTATATTATCATTATAATATTTAACATACTCAGTTTTTAAAAAGGCCTTCAAAATGACATGTACAAAGAAGGTGTTTATTAGTCCTAATTATTAAAAGAAAATTTAAACTTGATACTTTTGACCATGTGACCAAAACTATGTCACATATAAGTGACACATGACAATTTAATTGAGATAAGTTATACTCTATTTGAATAAGATTTCATAGTTTCTTCTTAAGGACTAACCATTCTATTTTTGAACTAGTTATATCCCATAAATATTTAAACTCACGAATTGTAACAAGGATTTTACCTTAATATTCCATATACACATCTCAAAAGATACATTGAAGAGAAATCTTTGTTGCAATATTTATTACTCAGGTAAAACTCCTTTGGGAGGTGCAATGAATCTTTTTTGGGGTGTGCAATATATTGTTGGCTTTCTTATCCTAAGGTACATGTAGAGACATACACTAGTCATGTAGTAAAAGAAGCCGTAAGAGATAAGAGATTTGACCATGTGGACAAATCTAACCAAAACTAACATGACAAGATCATAACACAACACATATAAGAGTTTGATTGAAATAAGATCTAAAATAGTCTTAAGTAAATTTTGCATAGCTAGCTCAAACTTTTCATTATGATAAGTATTCTTACACACTAGATTACGATAAAACTGTTATCCTTACAAATGATGATAAATTTTAATGAGCTCTTTAATACCGATTTGGTAAAATATTTACTTAAATAGATTTTTTAAACCAAACATGCTTGGTACCTTTTATAAAAAATTTAAAAAACCAATGACATAGTTTCTTTAATTAATATCATTAAATAAAGAAAATTTTGCAAATGCTAATGGAAGTGACTTCTCAAGAAAAAAATCAAAATTACATCAATGTGTCTTCCTTGATGAAAGGAGAAGGAACGGAGTTTAAACACCTGAAGTAGCCCTTAATTTCTCTTTCATAATTAAACTTGCTATATCTTGGCTTGATTCTTCTATGCCCTCAGGTGGTACTTCAAGAACTTGAACTTCAGTAGGAGGAACCTCTTGGGAGTTTGAATTTTGTTTGGAACTCTCATGGACCCTCCACAATTGTGCTTCAACCTCTCTTTGCTCTTGAGTGTTACAAACCACTACAATAGTCTTCATATGATTTACCAATGCCACCTTAGATGTAAGTCCACTTGCATATACATCAAATACAACCTCATGAGCATCATTGAATGCTTTGATTGTAGTTTCCATAACTTTCATTTTCTTTCTCAAAACGGCCTTTGCAATCCTTTGTTCTTCTTCAAGATCTTCATCATTGCACTCCTTGTCCAAGCCTTCAAAGTCCAAAATGGAAGGCTTGTTGACATTGTTTATATATCGCTCAAAATTGATGAAGCTTTTCTCCATGGTCACTAATGTCAAAACCACAAAAGAATCTATAGATCCAAAAGCAAATGTTCTATCCATTGGTAGAAAGTCAACACTACCAACCAGCATGTGATACTTGCAAGAAATGCTTTCAAGAGCATTTTTCAAAGCTGCCATTTGCTTTCAATCAAGAGATGATAACAAAATGAATTGTTTAGGTTCACATGTCATTTGTAGTAGAGTGGATACAACCTTTCCAAACTTTATAGAGTCCCATTTCATTCCCTCAGCCCCATGTGTTGCATCTAGAACAACAACCCTAATGGTAATTGGATCTCTGTAAACATTATGTATAAGATCAAAGGTTTCTAGATTGCATCCGACAACATATACACGCCAAGGGGAAGTAGTGGAGGATTGAAGAGGATTTTTCTTTTTTCCAATTAGGAAGTTCACAATATCTTTTGCTCCATTTGGTAGGGACCCTGCATCAGCTCCACGTGTGAGCTTCTTTGATACCCAATCATTGCAAATGCCTAAAATCTTTGTGTAGACTTCATCATTGATATCATAATCATCAACAAGCTCTTCCCAAGTCTTCATCACAGCGCTACTTTTTGGAACTGAAGCATTCAAAAGAGTGACTAATTCCTCCTTTAGGACCCTATCTTGCTTGATTTGCTTAGCGCTTGTTTCCATGTCAATCATATCTTCCTTATCCCATTTGTTTTTAAGAAAAAGGATATGACCTTCATTTATCTCCTCTTGTAGTGTAAGGATGTCTCCATCCTTTAAACCCATAAGGCAACGAAATGCAGCAGGAGAAGGTTGCCTTCCCTTTTTTCTCGAACTCTCCTCTTGGGATATAAGTTCATCTCTAGAGTATCTCTTCATGATTTTGATCCAACTATCAAATATTTCTTGGGAGCTAACAATCATATGGCAATCTCTAGATGCACAATTTTCTCCAATGTATGCCACAAATCTCTACAAAAAAAAAGATTAAAATAGTGAGCATAGAACAAAAGAAAGAGCATCACACTAATCTTCACAAAAAAAGAATGTAAGCTCATATGTGATTACCTGCCATGGTACTCTTTGATAGCTTGTCTTGGAAAGCCCTTGTTGGGGTTTTGGTGGAGAACCAAATGCTAGCCACTGATCTCTTAATTGTTGAAGTTGCTCAACATAAGGGGCATTCGTCATAACATTATGTGATTCCATATTTGTCATTCGTGAAAGCTCAATGCACATTTCTGCAGGACAATCAACTAATATTCTAGCATTTCTTGTGGTGTATAAATGCTTGGTTGCTAAACAACGTGTAGTATTACTCTGAATATATATCTTTGCTGCATGAATTGAGTGAAGCCCTAATATAATCCAATAACTATAAGTGTTTAACTTATTAGCATCCACATCATCACGATGCATGGGTCTCTTCTCATTGTTGTCTTGTACAAAAGGCATAAGATATGCTGCTGTTGCTAGGTTCATGGGAGTCTTTATGAAAGATGTGGTTAGCTTCTCTACATAATCCCAACATAGTGACCTATAAGCATACAAAGGAGATGCCTCATAACACCTATCAACGAGAATAGGAAATTGTGTTGTTGGACCAAATGGAAAGAATTTTTCAAACATGTGAAATCCTGATTCTTCCTTCTTTCCCTTCTTCTTAACTATTTCAAGAAAATGGAATGTTCTTTCTACTCCCTTGACCTCAAGAGAAATTATTGGCTTTGCAAGTGTAACTTCTAACATGGAAGGTAAAGTGGCATCATTCTTAGTAGTGTTAGCAGCCATACTAACAACAAGAGCTTGTGACAAGGAACTTTGTTGAGGTGATTTTGACTTTGAGCTTGTGGGATTCTATGAATTATTTTCTTCTTGAGGAGAAGATGAAGATCTCAAGTCTATTTGTTTATCTTGGAGCTTCATTCTTTTGTTGGGGCGATCACATTTTCTTGATAGGGAAAGTAGCTCACTATTTTGAACAGCTTGGAATGCTAATATAATGTCTTCTATGCCCTTTACCTCCTCAAATAAGGTCCATACCATTGTTTTCAAAGAGTATTCTTCATCCTCTTTAATACAGGCAAAGTGAAATGACAAAGGATCAAGTTTGTATACTACATTTTTTCCCTTGATCTTAACAAGATTACATGGTATTCCCTCTTTCCCAGCACATCCATCTGTTATCTTCTCTATGATACCATCTTATTCAAAAAATGCAATATCACTCTTTAAAGTGAATAAGAGAACATTGTCAACCCTTTTTCCTTGACTATCATAAACATCCACATACCATGGATACACAAAACCACCACTAACTCCATCAATGGTTTGGGTCTCCTTTTTGGATGTGCTATCTTTCTTTGCAATTGAATAGTTCTACAAAGAGGAAAAGTTGTTAGACAAAAGTGGATTTAAAAATATTCAAAATTCACAAAACTCAAATAAATGTATAAGATTTCTAAGTTGAAAATTGAAAACACAACAACACAAGATTTTACGAAATACAAGACGAATGTACTCCAAAGGGACTCTTCCATAAAATGAAATATTGAAATTTGAGATTAAGTGTGGTATGAGATCCAACCATAAATATGTGTGCTTATGTATCAAATCTCATGGATTATCCTAGCCCTAAGTTAGCATTAATTATGTTTCTCTTGCAAGAATTATATAGTAAAAACTTTGCCATGGACTTCGGTGAGAATATCAAATTCTATTAATAGTGAGACTTGACCATGGGCTTAACCATGGTCAAGTGATAATGAAATGTTGAGTGTGAGTGTGGTATGAGATATAGTGAAAAATCATTGTGGTTATGTAGAAAATGTCATGGATGATTTTGTCCCTAAATTAATATTGGATTTCTTCTCCATGTAAGTTTCCTATGCAAGGATCATACTCTAGGAACTTTGCTAAGATTTTTGGCCATGTGGTCAAATCCTATTTAATCAAAGAATGAGATTTAGTCCAATATGATATCCACCTATATATCAATGTGGTTATGTAGCAATCTCACAATTCCATTTGGCCCAAAGTTGACATTTTAATTACTGCACATGTAAGTTTCCCTTGAAATGAGCTATATTGTAGAAACATTGTCATTGGTTTTACCCATGTGGTCAAATCCTATTTAGTCATAAGACTTATCTATAAGATTAGAAACTTTACCATGGTTTTTTACCATAGGGTTTTTAAAGGCTAGTTAAAGAGAGGATGTGGTTTATTGTGATATGAGATTCACATATAAACAAATATAGCTATGTAGCAAATCCCATAGATATCAATATAAGATAAAGTGAAAAACACTTGAAATGTGGAGATTTGACCTCATGGCAAAACCTACAAGATAAGACGATTTCTATAAATTGGTTTTAACCATATGGCCAAAATCTAGTTTCATAACCATATGAAGAAAGTGATTCATTTGTTGTAACATGCTGTGAAATTGGATTTGACTATATAGCCAAATATTATTTTATAATGGAATGAAAAAGCGGTCTCATGGTTTGTAAGATTTATGAGATTATATTTGATCATATGGCTGAACAAAACAAGAATGGGGGATTCTTAGATGCTAGCATTGATAACAAAATGAAAGATTTGAACATATGGCCAATTTTTATTTTGTAGTGGAATGGAAAAAGTGGCTAATTTGTGGCAAAATGATATGATATTT
The DNA here is from genome assembly GCF_053477565.2 of Lygodium microphyllum. NCBI lineage: Eukaryota > Viridiplantae > Streptophyta > Polypodiopsida > Schizaeales > Lygodiaceae > Lygodium > Lygodium microphyllum. Next base: position 31,178,175 of record NC_141143.1, on the reverse strand, counting down.
ATAGGAAGTTATGAAAAACTGAAATGAAAGAAATGGTTTATGGAAACAAAGTGGTTTGTTTGTTGCACAACAAGTTTTGACCACATGAAGAAACTTCCTATAAATATAGTAGGTATTCAAGGAGTTCCAAGTAGAACATGGTCTTCCTTTTTTGGAGATAATATAGAAGATGTTTTTCTTAGAATATTTTTTCATACAACCAAATCTAGCATACCCAAAATTTGTGTGATTGAACCCACCATAAATTTAGTCTTAATCTTTTAGGATCAATTTCTAAAAAAGTGGTTTGTTTGTTGCAAGACAAGATTTAACCACATGGCCAAATTATAGAAAGTAAGGATTTCTAAGTAGAAACTAGCCTTTCCTTTTGGAAGTAAGCAAGGGTTGATAATATAAGAAAGCATTTGACCAAATGGAAAAATTTCATTCTTGTAGTAAAATGAACAAAGTGCTTGATTGGTTGCAAGATATTGTGATACTACAAGAGTCCTTATTTTGGCCAAGAGATAGCTTAAGGAGAAGATTTGTTCACATGGAAAAATCTCACAATATATTGGAAAAAAGAACATAAATTACTTCTTATATTATAAGAAAAGATTTGACCTCATAGCCAAATCTCAGATTGTATTGAATAAAATAACAAAAAGTACTTCCTATATTGCAAGAAATGTTTTGACCATATCGTCTAATCTATAAATTGATGAAAGATCATGATATGTGTTGTTAGAAGATCAAATTACATCCTATGGCAAAATCATATTGAGTATTTGTAAGTATTGTATAGCCATATGCTTATTGCAAAATTATAAAGAGTGTAACGATAAAATCTGATGGTAATGCTTTTACTATGAAAATATAGTATAATGGAAAGTTCTATATAATAAAGTATATTTCAATGTATAAGAACTTGATAAAATGCTCTAATATTACGGAATGATACAACAAATATAAGGCTAGGTTTATCCTTGAGGTAAAATCTTGAGGTATATAGCATCACAGAATAGAAAGAAAGGCTAGTATTTTGAAAGTACTCAGCATTGATAAAAGCATTGCACAAACCATTCATTCCATTTTCACATCTAAGAGACGTTTTTCAACATTACACAAATCATATATTTCATATTCACAACAAAAAGAGTATTCTCAATAGTGCAAGAAGTCATGTTTTCAATATTGACGTAGAGTGAAGCTATCACTTGCAAGGTAGTGGTTGGACAATAAAAAAGATAAGCGCTCCAGGAGATCAATCAAGCAATCGAGAAGAAGAAGAAGACATTGAATTCTCAAGAGTGAGTGCCTAATCTCATTACTACAGAAATACATATTGCATTTAGTTTTCACACATGATTCTTATTTAGAAAATTCTTTTGGTGTTTGATCTTAATATTATTCAATACTAATCATACAAAAGAGTAGCAGTGTGATTTGTAGTAATTGTATGGATTGAAATGGTCATAATCAATGTAGTTTAACTCAAAATTAGAAATGAAGTAGGAAAAAGTTGAAAAACTGTTGTAATTAGTAGGTCAATAATGTGTGCCAACGTAACAAAAATCACCCGTGAAGTAGGAGAAAGCACGGTGTGGACTGGCGATCATTTACTGCCTTGTTGAATTGCTAAATCCTTGGAGCAAGATTTCTGATTTGAAGATGCACATAGTTTTGGTCATAATACCCTGATTTGAACCAGAAATTGCACTGCACAATCTATTTCAATTTGAGAAAATGAAACAATGGAGAGGAGTCAAAGAAGAGGAGGGGGATAGAACTGCCAAAGATTAGGGCTACAACACCTACAGTAAGAGAGGGGCAACAAGAGCAGAGATAAAAACGCAGAGGATCAGAGATGCGAAACCTGCAACTGTAAAAACACAACAGAGAAAACGCTCAGGTTAGAGAGTTGCGTAGAAGAGAGAGGGAGGGGAAGAGAAACTCATTTTGAAAAATGTCATGATTAGTTGTAAAGACCAGCTCATGAAACGAATCATTTAATGTATCACGCTATTCGAATAACCATAATTTGTTACGAAATATGAGTAGATTTAGATCCCCCCGTTGGGGGCGTTGCCCCCAAACCCCCACACTAGGGACACTGTCCTCCTCGAACCCCCACTAGGAGCGTTTCCCCCAAACCCCCATCAGGGACACTACCCCCAACCCCCTACTAGGGCTATTGCCCGCATACCCCCACCAAGGGCCCTACTGCTTAAACCCCCCATTGGGAGCTTTACCCCCAAATCCCTACAACGAGCGCTCTCCTGAAACCCTGATTGGGGAAATTGCTCCCAAACCTCCACTGAGAAAGGCATTTCCCTCAAACTCTTACCCGAGGCATTTCTCCTAGACCAGCTCCTTTCCCCTCACCCCTCCTTAAGAACCCACCATTGGGATATTGCCCCTATTTCCATAGCTAGAGATTTTGCCTACATACTCTCTATCCTACCCTACTAGAGATTCTACTCTTGAACTATTACTAAGGTGGATTCAAAATCCTCAATGATATTACACATTACATATTAGATACATTAAATATACATAATATTATAAAATATGATTTAATATATTTAGATTATATTTATTATTTATTAATAAATTAATTTAATATATATATAAATATATTTTGATAATATATTCCATAATATGCACATAGTACGATATACTAATATAACATGATTTAGACTAAAATAGTATAACTTTAAAATAAAATGCAATATGATACATTTTACTATTATCAACAAGTAGGTAGTATAAGATTTATAAATATTTAACCATGATAAAATTTATCTTTCCTTCTCAAATAGCTTCTAATTGATGCTAAAATTTCCTCAATATTTATAACTTTGTGTCATAGGGAATGAAATCTCATATTCTTTAGAGGTCATTGTGGTTTCAACATTTAAGGACAAGGTCAAAGTTTCTCAAAAATATCTTTATCCTTGTTGTCATGCGGAATACATGAAATAAAGGTTTTGATCATTTGATCAAATATTTTCCAATGGAGATCACACAAATTATTTATTATTGTTGACATATAATAAAGGCTTTGAACATTTGGCTAAATCTTATTCTATGGACATCACAAAAATTTATTATTATTGCTATCATCTAGGTTAAATACATGTTTTGACCATATGGCTAAATCTTTTCTTGTGGATATCACAAAGAATTTTAATCCTAAGTCTTATGTAAAATAGTTGCAATAGAGGTTTTGGCCATCTAGCTAAATCTTTTTCTATAAAGATAACAATGAACTTTTATCCTTGTTATATGTATTTGGCTTGAGTTTTGACCATTTGGCTAAATATTTTTCTATGGAAACCACAATGAGCTTTTATCCTTTTTGTCATGTGAAATACATACAACAAAGGTTTCAATCATTTGACTATGTTTTCCCCTATGAGGATCACAAATAATTTTTATATTTGCTATGGTATGGAATACATACATGAGAGCGGAATTTAGGTGATGGGAAGTGCTTAAAAATAGCAAAAAATTATGAATATCAAAGGAAAAATATTCACTGTCAAAGGCGGCGGCTCGATCTAGGACGATTTTAAGCGTCAAAGTGCTTTAAAGGTGCCCGAGCGACACTTGTTGATTTTTCATAATTTCTCAGACAGTCGTGCGGGTTAGCAAGAGCTACTGGCCAATGCGGGATGCTAAGCTGGACGCCCAAGATTTTTCAGAGCTCGATTCTGAGTCCGAACGGAGAAATGGCCAAGAAACCGGTCAAGATGCGAAGGGGTGGACAAAATTTGGCCAAAATGGGCAAGTGACCTTTGGGAGCCCAATATTAAAAGTCACATGAAATGAAACATGCAAAATCTTGGTGAGAGAAAGAGGAGGATGAAGGCGCCATCACGTCCGAAAAATGCGCCATCATGCTTGATGATCAAGCATGCAGCCTGCAAACAACCCCTGCCAATCATCATTGCCCCTCATGCCCTCCTGGATGCCAATCATTTCACCGCCCTTCGCCCGTCAAATGATGCTCTCTTTGAGGATCTCTGATTTCAGTCTTTCTCTCTCCTCCCTCTCTCTCTTCTAAAGGCAAGTTCATGTGGGAAGAAGAAGCAAGAAGAAAGAATGATGGAGGCTTGTTCGGCATGGATCGGATTGCTCCACGGGCTGGAAATGGTGATTGGTGATTGTGCTGGACATGAAGTGCTGCTGATTTTCAGATTTGCAGCCATGGACATAAAACCCGAAACACGCAAATAAGCGGTAATTTAAAATTTTCAAAGGAAATTTGAGATTTTATGGCTTTTGATTGATGAAATGTTGTTCATGTGGGCTAAAAATTATTTATGTTGTTTTTTTCCATGAGTTCTTGCTGGTTATAATCAGAAAATCAGAAAAATATGCATCTTGTGGTTCAAAATAACATGCTAAAACACGTAAAATATGAAAAATCAAGGGAAAATGATGGTTTTTTGGCATAAAAATGGAAAAGTGAATAGGAACATAAACTAAACTTTCATTTTTCTGCAAGAATGAACTAAGGGCCACAGCCCATAACCTGTTTTGAATTTTTAGTAGTTAAATAATGCAGAAAATAAGGAAAAATACAAGAAAAGGGTGGAAAAACCTTTAAAAATAGGGAAAAAATATATTTTGGGTTTCGAAAAATAAGGATAAATAAGAGCAATGTTTGTGAATGTTTGTGGGGACTGAAGCATGACGATTTGCCTCAGTTCAACCCCACGTTCTTGTTCTAGTGTGTCTTTTTCCGTTTTTTTCACATAAAATGATGTCAAAATACCCTATAAACCTATCCAACGATGCAATATTTAAACGGGGGAGGGGTAGAGGAGTTGAAATATGTCTAAATGCCATGTGAGATGATGGGAAAGTTGCTGATTTCTATGCATATCATTTAGGACGGATGATAATTAAAATTAAGAGCTTAGTAGCACGAGGATCACCTCGGTGCTAGGCCCATGCAACGAAGCACGAACGGTAGTTGGAAACCATTAAAAGAATGGTTTTGCACTTGTGCACGATACTGTTTGCTAAATGTTTGAGCACTAGGCATCCACCAAATGCATAGAGCATGAAAAGAATTTTTTAAAAAAAGTATCAGTGACTAGCTCCTAGACATGCATTGCAATTGGTTTATTAGAACATGACCTACGATGAGAGGTAGTGAGGTGCCCATGCTGTAGGTAGACGCGGATCCTAAAGGGGAAAGTACGTGAGGAAGAAATGGTACACTCCTGGACACGCTTATTTGGTACCTTGAGCGACTTTTGTGCGAAATGTTTAGATGTTGAGCGACGCATCGAGGGGCCAATCCCTAAGGTGTAGGAGAGTCGCAGAAGGTTGACGGCATTCAGCCGTAGGAGGAACCCCATGTGTATGTGATTCGAGCCTTTTGGCTATGTGAAAGGGACTCCCTCTGAGGAGTAACATTGGGTTAGGATCAGTTGGACTACAACGTATTACAAACGCAATGTTTAGGAAGGCAGAGATTTTGATAGACGCTCCTGGCCGCGAGGCCGAGGGGTTGTCTTGTGTGTAGTGACGAGGCCCGGCCAGTGCATGAGCCAGTGCTGGCCCGTTTTTAGGTCCATCAGTGGTGCGTCTGCCGGGAGCCGCTTAAAAGTGGCGGTTCTCGAATCCTGGTTGTTTAGGGACCAACTAGCAGTTTATGCCAAAGGATACTGAGATTGATCCGTTATTTATTGATAAGCATCGTCTAGTAGAAATCCAAAAGCAAGAAAGAGACGAAAGAGCTAGGCGACGTGCTGAAATTTTTAGGAGATATTCTCCTAAGCGTAGCGGCGCTGAACCCTTACGAGGGAGTGGATCTAGTGGTCTTGGGGCCACAAGCAGTAAGTTAGGAGAAGGTGGAAGCTCTAGTGCTCCCCTTCCTGCTATAAGCCAGTCCACGTCAAGTACGGGAGGTGTAACCCCACCGTCCCCTATTCCTAGTGCAAATCCAATCCTTGTCATGGTGCAGCCTATTGCAATTCCAACAGGAACGACGGATTTGCCGGCTCTAGGTTACCCGCTACCCATTTTTAATGGGTTAGTTGAGGAAGATACGGAACTCCACATTAGGGAGTTTCAAAAGCTGATGTTTAATTGTTGCATCCAAGAAGAAGGACATTTAATGATGTTCTTCAATATGACTCTCAAAGGAAGAGCCGCTATATGGTATCATGGTTTAGAAGCCGAACCATATTGAACATTGATGCATTTTATGGAGCTTTTCGAAGGGAGTTTGCCCCTGAAAGGGGTGGACAATATTGATTGCGTGTACTCAACGTGACCCGCCAAGAACCACATGAGAATATTCGTGCTTATGCGAAGAAGATAAAAGAGGTTTTCCGTAAGTTGGACACCTCTATTCCTATCCCCGCAGCTATCCAATTGTAATATTTTCTACATGGTTTGGACTTTAATATCCAATTGCAGTTGAGTAGTGTTTCCTTGGGGGATATAGATACTGCCATTACACAAGCACAAGAGGTGGAATCCCGACTACAAGCAGCCTATGCTTCTCGAGGCAATTCGAACATGGGTTTAGTATTGGGAAATAATGTGGCAATGGCCAATGGCAGTAGTGGTCAAGGGATGGCAATGGCTAACCCTAATGGGAGAGGGAACATGATGCAGAATGTGCCTTTATTACCAGCTCCCCCTAGCATGTCGATGCCTACGGGCAGTCAAATGGCTCCAAATGGTGGAGGCCAGGCGGTTAATTCTAATACCATGCATGTGGCTCAACAACCAGTGCCTAATCGAATTGTTAGGCTGATGGAACGACATGGTAATGACCAAGGCTATGAGTCGAGTTCTTCCAATGTTCTTGGCGAGGTTAAGGACATGATGAAGCATTATACCGACATGATTACGAAGCAGTATCAGCAAATAGCCGTTGATGTCAACTTCCTTAAAAAACAACAAAATTTGATAGGAAGTAGATACCTAGAGGAGGGTGCACCTTTGAGGTTTAGTTGCAAATGGTGTGGTGGGCAGCACTATCCAAGAAATTGCCCAAATGTTAAGTGCGACATTTGTGGAAAATCTGGCCATTTAGCAGCTACTTGCTGGAGTAAGATCAGTTCCCTCCAACGAGGTAGTTGGCAACTAGGGCCTGTTAATCATCGTGCCCAAGGAAATGATTCCCAGCGAGAAGACGGGCCTAAACAAATACTTCAACGACCAAAGACTACAGTGGAGGAGCTACCAAGTGGTAGTGGGGTTAGTTTGATTGAGGCTGTACGCATTAACGATGCTGAAACCTCTAATCTGCGAACTGTCCTTACAAGAGGTCAAAAGGGTAGAGAGGCCGACAAGGATAAGCCTGTCGACGGAAACCCTAAACAATGCGACAAAGGAACACAAGTTTTGGATCCTGCCATGGAAGGGGGACCTTTGAAGCCCGTAGAGAGTAAAGCCAATAAGGAACCATCAAGGAAGAAGGTGAAAGTTAAAAAAGAGGCAATAAAGCCGATTCAACGACCTAAAGAGCGGATGGTTTGGCGTGAAAAGCGAGCTCTATCGAACTATCATGAATTCGATTTGGCAAGCTCTCTTTGCGAAGTCAAGCTGGATGTGAATTTTTTACAGCTTATTAAGCTTTCCCCAGGAGTACGTAAGGAATTTAGAAAAATTTTACGTACCGGGTATGTCGTAGAATCTTTGGGTATTGCGCGAGTTGGTAATGACTGGTTCGAGCATGTTGAGAAGCATTGCCCAAGGGTTGCAGCCTATGTCGATGGGATATTAGTAGATTATGCCATTGTCGACATGGGATCATCGATTAACATTATGAGTTCTGAATTGATGGAAAGGTTGGGTCTTGCGATTCAGAAAGATACCTCCACAATTCTCAGAATGGCAGATGATAGTTTGAGACAGCCAGAAGGTTGCATTACTAAGGTCCGTGTCACTGTTGCAAATGTAGAATGCCTGTTGGACTTTAGGGTGATTCGTTTTGCAGGGCGTCCAAGTTACCAAGTATTACTCGGATGACCTTGGATCTTGCAAGCGGATTGCCAAGTAGATATACCTGCCGGTCGACTGATATTCGGCAGAGGTGCCCAGCGTGTGGTGGTTGATGCTTATCCTGAGTCCCCGCAGAGTGAGAGAGCTCCTCTATCTTCTAGAGAATTGGAGACACTAGAAGATTTATCTGCCAGTGAGACATCATCAAGTGATGAGTCCAAAGAGGGATCCACCACGGAAGACATCTATCAAATCACTTTGAATGAGCCGATAGAGGGCCAAGATCGTATAAGAGATGCAGATGTTATCGAGCTAGACCTTGGTACGCTTGGTGATTCGCGGCCAATCAAATTAGGTTCTATGCTCAACACAGCAGAAAGGGAGGACTATGTGGCCTTGATCCAGAAATTCCGTGATATCTTTGCCTGGAGTTATGATGAGTTGAGAGGCATCCCTCCTAGTCTTGCTGTTCATACAATTCCATTGAAGGAGGGCAGTCGTCCTGTACGACAGAAAGTAAGGCGTATGCCTTTCGAATTGAGGGACGGCCTGTTTGAAGAGTTACAGAAGCTTCGAAAAGCGGGTTTGATTTTTCCTGTGCAACACACGGAATGGTGTTCGCCAGTTGTGATTAGAAAGAAGAAGAATAATCAAATCCGTTTATGTGTAGACTTTAGGGAGCTGAATAAGCAGACAGTTAAGGACTACTACCCATTGCCATTTATTGACCAGATTTTAGATCAATTAGCGGGTAGGGAGATATATTCGTTTATGGATTGCTTTGCAGGATACAACCAAATGGTAATTGCAGAAGAGGATAAGTTGAAAACAACTTTTATCACTATATTTGGTACTTTTGCGTACCATGTGATGGCCTTTGGTTTATGCAATGCGCCTGGTTTGTGGCAACGAACAGCAGATAAGACATTCGGAGACATATCCCCTGAAGAGTTGAAGGTGTTTATTGATGACTTAGGGGCTGCCACCATGAGAGAAAGGCAGTTGATCATTCTAAGAAAATGCTTCGAGCGCTGTAGACAATTTTGTATCACCCTAAACCCATGGAAGTGTGTTTTTGGAGTACCTTATGGGCTATTGCTAGGTCATGTGGTCAGTTCAGTAGGGATTGCGACAGACCCCGAGAAGGTTAAAGTTATAGTTGCCATGGGTCCACCACGCACTCCGAAGGAAGTTCATAGCTTTCTGTCTTCGGTTGGTTACTACCGTAGATTCATCAACGCCTTAGCAGAAAGAACGTTGCCGCTTACAAATTTATTGTCCTTTAGTTGTTCGTTTGTATGGGGTGACCCTTGTAGGGTAGCATTCAAGGATGTGAAACAGGAGCTAGCAAGAGCGCCCGTTTTAAAAGCACCTAAAAGAGGTGAGGTGTTCTATATATTTTCGGCAGCCACTATGTATAGTATCAGCTCTGCTGTTTAGCCCAAAATTGGGAAGAGAAGTGGTACCACCCGATTGCTTTTGCTAGTTGGAAGCTAGGGATATCCGAAATCAATTATACCTACATGGAGAAGCTGTGTCTAGCGATGGTCTTTGGGACCAAGAAATTCAGGCATTATATTCTCTATGAGAAAGTCGTGCTTTATACGAAGGCGGAGGGGCTTCGATTATTGATGAATAAGCTACAGCCGCCTGATCGTCTAGCAAAGTGGTTGATCACTTTGCAGGAATTTGATTATGAAATTAGGAGTAAGCCACCAAGGTTGCAAGGCATCGTGGAATGTCTTGTGGACTTTGGGGACCCGAAAGAATCTGTGTGGCTGAAGGTAGTGACATGGAGTCATTATTTAAAATAGATACGGCATCTATTCCCTCCTGGTATGCTGCAATAACGCGTTATTTATCAACAGGAGAGGCGGGATCCGAATTATCTAAAGCTGAGAGAAGGAAAATTAAGCAGCAAGCGTTAAAGTTTGTTTTGATCGCAGGTACATTATATCGGCAAGGGGTTGATGATATCTATCGCCGGTGTGTGATGCCTGATGAGGTGCCATTCATTTTGGAAGAGTGACATGATTCTACTTGCGGTGGCCATTTTGCTGGACGGCTTACAGCACAAAAGGCTTTAAGAGCAGGTTATTGGTGGCCTGCCATCTTCCAGGATGCATTTGCGTATGTTAAGCGATGCGATATTTGCCAACGACATGATAGTCGAGAGAATAGAAAACGACCACTCAACCCTATTATGGCGATACTTCCATTTGAGAAGTGGGGAATAGACTTTGTGGGTCCTATTACTCTGTCGTCGACTGCGCAAAAGAGGTACATCATTGTAGCAACTGACTACTTCACAAAGTGGTCAGAAGCACGTGCAACAAGGAAAGATGATGCTAAAGAAACTGCTAGTTTCCTTTTAGAGCAGATAATATGCCGGTTTGGTCCACCGAAAGAATTAGTGTCGGACCGCGGAACCCATTTCCTGAATTATGTGATTAAAGGTTTGACATAGATGTGGCAAATCAAGCATAACAAGACAACCCCATATAATCCGCAAGCTAATGGGCAAGTTGAAAGCACCAACAAACAGCTTGTGGGCATCCTGTCCAAAATTGTGTCGGAAAAGAAATGGGATTGGGATAAAAAGCTATACGTAGCAGTGTGGGCTTATAATACGACCTTCAAATGAGCCACTGGCTATACCCCATTCAAGTTAGTATATGGGGAGGAGTGTGTCTTGCCTTTAGAAATTGAGCTGCTGACTATTCGGTTTGCCATCAATCATTCTTTGAGCGATGAAGACGCACTTTTTGAGCGCTTGACGACACTGGCACATTTAGATGAGCTTAAGTTGCAGAGCTTATTGAACCAAGAAGTGGCGAAGCGCCGAATGAAGCAGCTACACGACCTCAAAGCCAAGAAATACACCTTCAAGAAATGACAGCTTGTTCTGTATTATGATGCACGACGTGAATTATTTCCAGGCAAGCTAGAGCCTAAATGGGATGGGCCCTATCGGATCGTTCGAATAGGAAAGAATAAATCCACAGTATTATTAGCTGACCTTGAGGGGATAGAATTTAAAAGTAAGGTTAATCTTAATAAGATTAAACCTTATTATTTCTGATTGCACTAATGCTATGACTACCTTGCAGGTCTAGGCGAGATCGATCAAACATCTGCAAGGAAATTGTGATAGAGGTTGATGGGTCATCTAATCCCTTATTTAGAACACCCATATTTAGAACAGAGGTATCATCAGGGAAAGCTCATTTGGTGGAGCAAAGGATATAAGGTGACTGAGCAAGAAGGCGAGACATTTATTTGGGAGATCAAGGTCTTCTGCCATCACTGCCTACAAATTTTGACGAGCATCCCTGTTGGATTCAATGATGATGGAGGGATGAAGCCTACAGTCTACCCGTTGAATATGCTGAATTTTGATTACCATAATTACGAGTAAAATTCAGGATGGCGGGATATGCAAACCCTTTATGGACGTACACCTTGTACTTTGATGGGGCGTCCAGGGGTGCATCCAAAAAAGGAAGTGTAGGAGTTGTCATCCGAGACCCCCGACGACGCATTGTCATGAAGTTAGCTGCTTATCTCGGGGTGAATTTTACCAATAATATGGCCGAATACAAAGCCCTGATTATGGGTTTGAATATTGCAAAGAAGGGTGGTATCCGTCAGTTATTGGTGAAAGGGGACTCTCAGTTGGTTTTAAATCAACTCAATGGGACATACATGGTACGGAACCCCATCCTTTGTATATACCATCATATTGCCATAGCCCTGCTAGACGAGTTCGATAGAGTGTCTTTTCAGCTGATTCCACGGAATTGGAATCAGTTTGCCGATTCATTGGCTATTTTCGCGTATGAAGAGGACCTCTTCTTTAATTGTGGCCCTTGTCCTGATATATCTATTGATGGTGAGACAGGACCTGGTCGTTTGTGGGGTATGCTTTCTGAACATGCCCTCTTTGGTAGACGATGGTTGATCTGGCTGATGCAGAGGGTAAGCGAGACTCATCTGCCTTTATTATCTCGGACCCATAGACTGATTAGACGACATGTGATGCGAACACCTCTTGCGATATACGCAGGAGGGATAGGTCATAATTTAATGCACCTAGTTTAGGGCTACAAGCCCTGTTCCCCTAGGAATGGTATGCTTTGATGTCTATCATGGTTGTTTCCAGGAGGATGTTATGCGTAGTATTGTTTGATTTCATTAGGCCAAGAGAGCCGATTCAGTTTTGTAGCAAAGTCATGTCTGGTTTCATTTGGCCAAGAGGGCCATTTGCCTGTCTAGTGCGGGTGCGTTTAATCAGGTTTTTGTTTTAAGTGTTGTGCTGGACAGATTTCGTGGTTCGTGGACTTTGGTGGAGCCTGGAGGAGCCTTTGCTGCGATGGAAGCTTCTTGTGGCCAATCCAGGTGATACCTCTCCTTTACGAGTACCTTTCTTTCCTGTTATATGTGTATTTGTACTTGTCGAGGGGATACATTTTTGTTGGGGACCGGCAACCAAGGCATGAAGTCCCAGGTTTAGGCTAAGTATGATTGAAGGAGGTCGGAGTAGTCATTGCCTCCTGTAAAGACATTGTCAGGCATCGAAAGACCAGTTTAGAAGGAAGTCCTAGTGGCCTGTTTTGCTAGCCTGCTAGGCAGCCGTTCTAGGAGTTCTTGTTAGTAGTGAGGCAGTTAGGGAAGCCTGCCAGAAGATAATAAAGATGATGCCCAGAAACTTTATACATCCTAAAAGATGAATATAAATACCAAGGTGTGTAAAAAGGGGTTCTAACCCCTATCAAAGAAAAGAAAAGAAATGAAAATTTATAAGCAGTTGATCATTTCCTTGCGAAGGCCTGGTAGGTTCCTGGGGACGAATCAGACCCGGGGCCGATACCTTGTCTTCCTAGGGGTGGCTTCTTGCTGAAAAAAAAAAAGATGACAAAACAAGGAAGGTTGGAGCGAAAATAAAAGTGGGCGTTAGAAAAGGATTAAGTGTCACCTTGCGAGGGCTTGGTAGGTTCTTGGGTGCCGAGACAGGTCCTGAGGCCGATGCCCTGTTCTCCTTGGGTCACTACGCTCAACTCCCTCCTTTTTACATGCCCAAGTATGTTCATCCAATACAAACCCTAAAAGAAGACATGTACTGAAAGAAAATACTCTTTGATCAGGCTATAGGAGTCATCGCCTTGTAGGAGCTCCTAGTTGTGTTGTCTTTAGTTGGTAAGTAGTGCAGACTACCACTTAGGGCAACCTCTTTGATAGGTTTTTTTTAGTTTGGCTGTGTTGGAGCAGCTGGTTAGTGACTCACTTCGGATCTTCTATTAGATGATGCTAGGCCTACTCCTTGTGGATGTCATGCCTTGGTTCTGTCCAGGGGTAGGGGAAGCATTGTGCTGAGTTTTAGTATATAATTGTTTTGTATCAGTTTGATGCTTCTTTAGTTGTTTATGTGCAGATATGTTCGTGGATTCGACGGGCTGAGTCACCCTATCCCGTGGTCACCAATGAGAGCGGAATTTAGGTGACGAGAAGTGCTTAAAAATAGCAAAAAATTATGAATATCAAAGGAAAAATATTCACTGTCAAAGGCGGCGGCTCGATCTAGGACGATTTTAAGCGTCAAAGTGCTTTAAAGGTGCCCGAGCAACACTTGTTAATTTTTTATAATTTCTCAGACAGTCATGCGGGTTATCAAGAGCTACTGGCCAATGCGGGATGCTAAGCCGGACGCCCAAGATTTTTCAGAGCTCGATTCCGAGTCCGAACGGGGAAATGGCCAAGAAACCGGTCAAGATGCGAAGGGGTGGACAAAATTTGGCCAAAGTGGGCAAGTGACCTTTGGGAGCCCAATATTAAAATTCACATGAAATGAAACATGCAAAATTGTGGTGAGAGAAAGAGGAGGATGAAGGCGCCATCACGTCCGAAAAATGCGCCATCATGCTTGATGATCAAGCATGCAGCCTGCAAACAACCCCTGCCAATCATCATTGCCCCTCATTCCCTCCTGGATGCCAATCATTTCGCCGCCCTTCACCCGTCAAATGATGCTCTCTTTGAGGATCTCTGATTTCAGTCTTTCTCTCTCCTCCCTCTCTCTCTTCTAAAGGCAAGTTCATGTGGGAAGAAGAAGCAAGAAGAAAGAATGATGGAGGCTTGTCCGGCATGGATCGGATTGCTCCACGGGCTGGAAATGGTGATTGGTGATTGTGTTGGACATGAAGTGCTGCTGATTTTCAGATTTGCAGCCATGGACATAAAACCCGAAACACGCAAATAAGCGGTAATTCAAAATTTTCAAAGGAAATTTAAGATTTTATGGCTTTTGATTGATGAAATGTTGTTCATGTGGACTAAAAATTGTTTATGTTGCTATTTTCCATGAGGTCTTGCTGGTCATAATCAGAAAATTAGAAACATATGCATCTTGTAGTTCAAAATAACATGCTAAAACACATAAAATATGAAAAATCAAGGAAAAATGATAGTTTTTTGGCATAAAAATGGAAAAGTGAATAAGAACATCAACTAAACTTTCATTTTTCTGCAAGAATGAACTAAGGGCCACAGCCCATAACCTGTTTTGAATTTTCAGTAGTTAAATAATGCAAAAAATAAGGGAAAATACAAGAAAAGGGTGGAAAAACCTTTAAAAATAGGGGAAAAATATATTTTGGGTTTCGAAAAATAAGGATAAATAAGAGCAATGTTTGTGAATGTTTGTGGGGATTGAAGCATGAGGATTTGCCTCAGTTCAACCCCACCTTCTTGTTCTAGTGTGTCTTTTTCCGTTTTTTTCACATAAAATGATGTCAAAATACCCTATAAACCTATCCAACGATGCAATATTTAAACGGGGGAGGGGTAGAGGAGTTGAAATATGTCTAAATGCCATGTGAGATGATGGGAAAGTTGCTGATTTCTATGCATATCATTTAGGACGGATGATAATTAAAATTAAGAGCTTAGTAGCACGAGGATCACCTCGGTGCTAGGCCCATGCAACGAAGCACGAACGGTAGTTGGAAACCATTAAAAGAATGGTTTTGCACTTGTGCACGATACTGTTTGCTAAATGTTTGAGCACTAGGCATCCACCAAATGCATAGAGCATGAAAAGAATTTTTTAAAAAAAGTATCAGTGACTAGCTCCTAGACATGCATTGCAATTGGTTTATTAGAACATGACCTACGATGAGAGGCAGTGAGGTGCCCATGCTGTAGGTAGATGCGGATCCTAAAGGGGAAAGTACGTGAGGAAGAAATGGTATACTCCTGGACACGCTTATTTGGTACCTTGAGCGACTTTTGTGCGAAATGTTTAGATGTTGAGCGACGCATCGAGGGGCCAATCCCTAAGGTGTAGGAGAGTCGCAGAAGGTTGACGGTATTCAGCCGTAGGAGGAACCCCATGTGTATGTGATTCGAGCCTTTTGGCTATGTGAAAGGGACTCCCTCTGAGGAGTAACATTGGGTTAGGATCAGTTGGACTACAACGTATTACAAACGCAATGTTTAGGAAGGCAAAGATTTTGATAGACGCTCCTGGCCGCGAGGCCGAGGGGTTGTCTTGTGCGTAGTGACGAGGCCCGGCTAGTACATGAGCCAGTGCCGGCCCGTTTTTAGGTCCATCAATACAATAGATTTTTGATCAGGTGGCTAAATCTTTTCCTATATACACTATAAATAATTTTAATCATTGTTCTCATGTTGAATAGACATAGTACAAGTTTTGAACATCTGCTATATCTTTTCTCAATGAGAACACACAAGGAAGCTTTTGCTTACTCAAAGAGTATCTAATAAAATAAAGTAAAATCAGCGCAACTAAAAATAATAGAAGAAACTTTGATTATTTACTTTAGGGTGGCACAGTTCATGAGAAAGTTTATTTTTGGCCATATGGTCAAATCTATCCCCTTCTTTCTATACGATGTTTCCATTCATACTTTCTATTATGGAAGTTGGACTCATTCTATCTAATGTTTAAGTACTTTTTTTGTTTCAATGAAATTTGATACTTCATTGTATTTATCAATTTCATCACTATTTTCTTCTTTCTGAGAGGTGACAACATACAAATGATAAAATCTCCATTTTCTCACTTGTATAGGCATCATGAATAACGAATTTTATTTTGGAGAAACTGTGAATTTGCTAGTTGATCATGAGATTGTTGCACTTGGTAGAGTGCATGCAATACATCCAAATGAGACATGCCATGGAGAAACACTTGAAGATGAATATATTTCAGTGGCTATTGATAAATGTTTAAATGTAGCAGCGTATTTGCCATTCCCAACAATTGATGCAATGAAGGTTCATGAAGCTGTAGGTGGTTTTGCAAAATGGGGAAAGAAAGATGTGGTGGTTGTTTCAAACTCAATAACAATTCATGACAGAGGAGATGCTTACGAATTAGACCATGTCCTACCTTCTAAGGATATTGATGTGCTTAGCATTCGTGAAAGTTGGAGAGAATGTAGAGTGATGCTATGGACATAAGGAAATATTGTGTGTGTTGGGACAAGGGTTATATTATTGGATTTTCCATATGATGTGATAAAGTTTGAATTGCTAGGAGAAGAGGATGTTAGTGTGGTGGTAGATAAAGCCCTTTATCAAACCACAGGAGCATACATAGATCACAACCTCCACCGTGTCACTTTGGAAAGATGGCCTATTAAACAAGTCACCTTTGATGATGGAACATCACTGCTACAACAACAATCATAGATGCAATTTGTCTCTACAAATGCTTGTGCCAAAAACATGGAAGATACCAATGAAGATTATGTTTCTACAAAAAAAATCAATTTTTTTTTAGAAGAGATTATATTGTATGGTCAATAGAAAGCCTCGAATTATTGCTCTAAAGGTGCAAACTTGAGGACTTCTATGGACTCCATTTCACAGGTTTCCATGATTGATTTTTGCCAAGAAAAGTGTTGTCAGTTTGCTGATACAGAAGCAATGCAACAATTACGTAAATACTTTTGGGGATTGCAATTTAAAGACCGCACAAACTATGTTTATGACAAGTTTGAATCATCATGCAGGATTGATTACTTGGGAACAAGGAAGCACAGCTTTATCTTCAATGGACAAGTGGTATGTGGAAGGCCATGGTATGAGATTCATGGAATCCCAAAGACATCTTTTTACAGGTACAAAATACAATTTGAGCATGGCGTGAGGAGGGCAATGCATGGAAACAAGGTGGTAATAAGAGTAGCTTGGGTTCACACAGAGATGGGAAGAGCCATCCTTAGAGACTTTGTTAAGAAGAATGTAGAGAAAACGCCACACAAGAGTAGAACAATGCAAGATGGATTAAGGGAGATACAATTGGTCATCCTAGATGTTTACAAGCAGGTAGATATATGGGCAGAAGTAAATACAACATTGAGTGGTATTGGATGTAAGCAAATGTCCTTGTCCACCTTCAATCGTATTTGGAACACAGATTTCAAGCATGTAACCTTAGCAAAGACAAGTGAGTTCTCCAAATGTAGTATTTTCTTAGAGATCAAAGAGCAACTTGCAGCAACAAAGTGTCTTCAAGAGCAAAATGTGCTTCTAAAGAAGCATTAATGTCACATGCTATAGCAACAAAGTTGTCGGAACATATACTACAGTTGGCGCTTGGCCTCAGCATTAGATCCAGATAAAAACTTGTGCATCATACATGATAAAATGGACCAGCAAAAGACAGCTATCCCCAGGTCAAGGCTTCGATCAAAAGAGACTGAAAGATCTACTCAACTACCAGTTTCTTGAACAGGAATGATTACACATGGACATGGAGAAGGTAGATATGGACATTTCTCACTCGATCTATGGCATCATGATCCTAACTTCACAATTGCCTCATTTTCATTGTGCTTTAGGAACTTGGAGCGACTACACAGGCATGCAAATGGTGATCTACAAGTAGATGGAATGCCAACATCAACCTTTGTGCTACTAAATGCCCTCAACTCGAAAAAAGAACTAGACCACCATCAAGGTATTGAACAAAATAAATCATGCATGGAAGATAATACACCACAAGTTGACCATCATCATTTCAAACGATTGCTAGAGAACTTACTACTTCAACTTGATAATTGTGGGTCCAAAAAAAAAAATCACTATCTCTTTGCATATCTATCATGGCTTGTTGCACGAGGAACATTCAAGATGATCCAGCTTGGGTTTCTCATGGTGGGTCATACACATGAAGACATCGATGCAATGCTCATCAAATTTTCAGAGAAGCTAAGGACGAGCATGACCTTCACTTTTCCTCATCTTATGCAACATTTTCAATCATGCCAGATGACTAGTCCTACACCTTTCTTATTGACACATGTGCCTGACTTTAAGAGATACATTGAGGGATACTTGTGTGATTTGAAAGATACACTTGTTGGTCACTCAAAACCTCTTCAATTTCGATTTTATATGCAAGGAGATACACTTGTCATGCAATACAAGATGCATCCAAAGTCCCCAGACTGGTTACCAAGAGAAGGTGGCATTGAATTATGGAAGAGAGACCTTGCAGGAAAGCCTACTCTTCCAAAGGGTGTTCCAATGTTGCTGCCCATGTTTGAGTATGTTAAGGACCATCAAGAAGTAGTAAGTGGAGTTAAAGATTATTTGCAGTATTGGGAAAGATGGTCAAATGTACAAGGACCCAAAGTAGATTTCACAAAGTTTATAACACCAATTATTGATTGTTGGAAACATATGATCTATGCTCTTCAAACTCCAAATGTCCAAGAAGATTTATTTTTCATAGATTTTTGGCCAAGAACACAAAGTGATGTAACCAATATAGATGTAGATAATGCAGATGACTTCATTGGATTGGAAGCGTTGAATGATCACTATTGTGGTCCTTTGAGCAAATGACCCAAACATGCATTTGAACCAATGCTTGATGTTAAGAAAAATGACTTTGTGCTTGTTAGACCTTCAGATCCAGTATATCCAATATGGCTTGGTGTTGCACAAAGTGAGGTTGATACAAATAAACATTCCAAAAACTTCAACAATGTATGTATACAATATTGGGCACCAGTTTGTAGTCGTCAAAATGCTACAGATGTAGAGGTGTATTTTAATTGTTGGGACAAATATTGGATGTGCAACAAAAAAGATCCTGAACGATGGGAAACAATAGATAGCATTGTCTTCTCTTGGATGAAGAAAGGTACAAAATCTCCCAAAAAAAAATAAAATTTCCCCAAAGGTTGTATTGAAGGCTAAAGAAAGTCTACAAGAATCCATCGACTGAAGATTTTCCTTGAATATTTCAAGGATATTAAAACTAAGGTGTTTATTAACACCACCTTTTTGAGTTTTTCAATCTCTTGGAAACAACCATAAGTAGTAATATGTTTAATTGCACCAAGTTCCAAATTAATGAAATTCCCAAAATTCATGAAATCCATTTTGATTTGGTTCTCCCATATTGATGGGAAATTCCCAAAATCCCGAATATGGAGTTTGCAGAGCATTGCAGCCTACAACCAAGAGAGCAGCACGTGCTAGGAAATAATGACAAGACATAGAGATACAAGAATTCTAGTGTGTATTAGCTCTAGAGAATAGGAATCGAACACAACCTAATGCAGAGAGAGAGAGAGTGTGTGCACACGCTAGGGGTAGGCTTAATACTGAGCGAGATTCTCACAAAGAAGCTCATTGACAATACATAAGCAAAGTAGAGCATGGTAGCATTATCAATCTCATTGCTTGCACAATTATTAGGAGTCACCCAGGGCTCCAAGAGCCAATCAAAGATCCATGTAGTCACAAAGTAGCTAGACAAATACCAGCTAGGCAACGACCCATATAGTTTCGTGGAGCAATTCGAGCAGGTCTACAAAGCTAACGGCCTCACCGATCTTGCTCAGTGCTTGCAAGCTTTCAGCCTATGCCTAGGCATTAAGGGTAGGGCATGGTACACAAGCCTAGACACTGCAGAATGCAACAACTTCAAAAATCTCAAGAATCTCTTTATTAAGAGATTCTTTGAGGTTGGGTACTTCGACAATCTCATAGTTTAGCTAATGAATGTCAAGAAAAAGGACAAAGAGGACATTAGGGACTACGTTACCAAAGTGTGGAGTCTCTATAAGAGGATCCTAGCTAACGAACAACCCACCGAGAGAGCGGTCTCCAGAGTCTTTATCAATGGAATACACAATGAGAAGCTCTACAAGGCCTTGGTAGGAAACTTGAGCTTGCAAAGAGATGCACTAGGTAGGGTCTTTGAAGAGGCCATATGAGTGGATGACTAGCTCAAGAAGAGAAGCTCTAGGAGCTATAATTGTGGGAAGATGAAGTGAACCCTAGATCCTTAGAAAAGGGCCACAACATCTAGTGAATGGTCAGTCCCAAGTGCCCAAGATAAAGGAAAAAGTGTTGACCAGAGTTAAGAGCTCACAGAAATTAAAATGGAGCTAGGTATACTACAAGACATGGTAATGAGACCTACGCAGCCACATGTCCAATGCGTGCATTGCGACGAAAACTACCTCCCAGCAGAAGAGTGTCAAGACCCTCGGTCTCAACCTTGTCCCAATTGCGGTAGGTTTGGTCATGATACCATGCATTGTAGACTGCCAAGGAGAATTCCATACACGCAACCTTACAACAAGCCATACCTAGGGAATAGGCCACCAAATTTCTTTGGGAGGTGAGCCCCATTGCCTCTTCTAGCACCTAATGACATGAATCCAACTATCCCTAGGATGGAAAATAACCCCACAAGCATACCTTGACTACTTGGACCTTTTGTGACCCACCCACCAAGCGATGCTCTAGTCCACTATGTGGAGGAGCCAAATGATGAAGAGGCATATGTTAACCCTTATGTCTCATACGACGAAGAGGACAATCCAATCCTTATGGACTATTGACCAATGCCGGTGATGGTGATAGGCAAAGGTAGAGATAGAGACCTAGGAGGGTAGACCCAAGAGCTGATTGCTTATTGGACTTGCAGTCACTGAGGGCACATTTCCTCGCGAGCTTGAGAGGGAGCAAGCCAATTGAGAAAAGGCTAACCTTAGATGCGTAGAGTGTGGAATCACCCACCTATTTGTCGATTTCTCTAGACAAAAAACCATCCCCAAGCTCGGCAATCATGCCATCAGTATCATTGGGGCTATTCGGATTTGAAACACTTGATGGAGAGGCTATGCCATCCCATTGCATGTTATGACCCAAGCACAGATGAAGCAAGCCAGTATTTGCCAGGGCCTAGAAACCTACACACAGCCTCAATTGGAAAGAAGAGCCGTATAGGCGAAGAAAGAAGAAAAGCAAAGCAAAGATCTTGCTTAAAATTGAAACTTCCATGACACTACCTATATGGAAGAGAGTCACGGATGCATAGACAGAAACATATGCTCCAAAGACTATGGAAAAAGGGAGTGCTAAGGTTGGGGAGTACCCCAATTCAAAGCATCAACTTGAAACCATAGATAAGTTCAAGGAGTGGGTGAGAGAAGCCCAAGAATACTTAAAGGACGTTGAGACCATCTTGGAGGATGAAAAAAATAATCTCTTTAATGTGAGCACACCGATTTCACCTATGTGGCCAAAGTTGAGAGAAGTCATTGCACCTCAAGCAGTGCCAAACAAATAGAGCTTGAATGCCACGGGGTAGTTAGCTAGTCAAGGCCATTGGCCATGGAGTGCAGAATCAAGAGATAATCAAGAAATTGGCAATCTTCTTATGACACTAGTAACCACCCAGTGACTTTGAGCTTAGGAGACCTGCTTAGGTAGCAATCGATGCTATGGCAAGAGTTAAAAATGTGGAAGGAAGGACCTCTTTAGCAAAGGGCACTTGACTTGCATGACCACGATGTAGTGATGTAGATACCAAGCTTGACTCTACACTCAATGCCCAGTCAACACTTTTTGGGAAGGAATGGAGATGCATGTGATCTTGCTAGTCCTAGCACTAGGAGACACTACAAGGAAAGGAATCATAGACTTAGGGGCACGAGTGAATGTGCTTAGCCATGTAGTGCTCCAAGCTTGGGGTGACCCACCTATTGAGAATGCTAGGTTTAATGTCACACTGGCTACTGGGATGAAGGTCAAACCATTTAGAGTGCTGAAATTTTGGCTATTGAAGATTGCGAGAGTCTAGTTCTCAATAGACTTCATCTTCATGAAGGGAGTCAAAAGTACGATATCCTACTAGACCAACCTTGGATGCGAAATGCATGAGTCATAGAAGATTGGGGTAATAGTATGATCTTCTTAGGAAATCAAACGGAAGTAGTGAGGGTAGAGATGGACACCTCAAAGACTATGCCAGTCAACCTTGACACCATCTTAGCTATGCTGAAGTGTGATACTCAGGTTAGAAAATCTTACGCGTCACTAACAAAGTATATCCCTTGCCCTGAGGATGAGCGTGATTGGATGCGGTGCTAGCCACAATTGATCTTGCGTTGTCTGGAAATGAGGAATACAAACAAGCTACTAATGCAATCAGTGAGCCAAAGAACAAACCCTCAATGCCACTATGCATGATGGCCAAAAGCCCTAGTGATGAATGGCCCACCCCTATTGCATTCCATATCCTGACAAACGAGAGCTTCACAAGATCTTAGAGCTGTTGATGGATGAGCTAGCTAGCAACCTAGCCCCTAATCTCAAACCCCTCAAGGATCTCTTGGATGAACCCAACTGGAGGTGGACTAAGGTGCACGATCTGGAGGTGGATGGAGACCAATGTGTACTATCTGAACTTGATGTAGGATTGGGCCTTAGTCATCGAAGGAAAGAAACAAAATATTGAGAAATAGAAGATGAAAAGTAGTCAGATGATGATAGTTTAGCAAACGATGAGTAAAAAATTTGCTCTCCCACGAATGAGACAGTGAAGTGGAGACCGCAATACAATAGAATACGACACGGATGGTCAGGTAATTGAGAAGATCAGGGTAGACTCAAAGCCACGGAACACCAACACATTTAGACTTGAAAGAGGAGTTTCCATAACCAAATGTAATTGCACTTGGCTAGACCATTTGGGGGTGATAGACTATGAGCAAACAAGGCTACTTCAGCCAAGTGCCATGCCTCTATTAAGAACAAAATCACCATTAGCGCCATGACCCACCAAGAGAGACTCCCTCTTCTAACGACGATGAAGAGTTTGATTCTGAGTCAGAAGTGAGCTCAAATAACGACCCCGAGATACCTCAACCTCCTAATACAAACGCACCAAGGGAGACCTACCGGGCAACCTAAGGCACCGACGGTTGAAGGAGGAAGGCAAGAGATAGTCTAAGTAGCCTGAAGCTAGAGAAGAGAAAAAACCACAAGACCTACCGAAACGATTCACGAGGTTCAAGAAGAAAGGTGATAGGATAGTGATCTTTCTAGGAGACAAATGAACAAAGGCAAGAGAGCAAGCCTATAAAAGGACCTATCAAAGTGAAAGATGTCAATTTGGCTAAGGAAGGGGAGATGCAAGTCTCATTTCTCTCCTACAAGAGTACATAGATGTCTTCTCTTGGTCACTCGACAAGGTGAAAGGAGTGGATCTGAGTACAATGACTTGTAACATCCCCATGACACATGTTGATGCAAGCTGATGCAACGCTAGTCAAGCAGCAAGACTATATCTGATGAATCCCAAGCATGCTCATGCGTTCAAGCAGGAGATAGAAAAACTCTTAAGAGCAAGATTCATCTATGAAATTGAGCACACAGATTGGGTTTCACCCATTGTAATCATCCTCAAGAAGAATGGAAAAATCAAAGTGTGCATTAATTATAAGTCAACATTGATATGATGAGAGACAACTATCCACTACCATACACTGAGAATATGATCGAGAGAGTGGCTGGAAAAAGAAGCCTACATTTTTCTAAACGGTTTCTCAGGTTACAATCAAGTGCAAGTGCATCTTGATGGCAGGCATAAGACCACATTTACTACTGAGTGGGGTGTCTTTGCCTATATAATCATGCCCTTTTTTGGACTAACAAAGACACCAACCATATTTTAACCGCTCATGTGTACCATCTTTAAGGACATGCTTTGACTGGAGTTAGAAGTGTTTGTGGATGATCTATGTGTTCACTCCAGTTGGAAAGAACACCTAGACAAGCTCTACACAATCTTTGAACAATGCAGACAGTATCATCTCTTGTTGAACCCCCTTAAGTGCAAGTTTTGGGTAAAGTATGGATGCATCCTAGGGCATGTGGTGTCCAAGAACAACATTGCCACTAACTTCTCAAAAGTTAGGGTTATTGTTGACCTTCCACCACCAACCAATTAGAAGGGAGTTCAATGCTTCCTAGGGCATACAAGAGGATATTATCAATGATTTGTGTTGAACTATATGTTAATTGCTAGACCACTCTACAAACTATTGATAATATTTGAATGGACCAAGGAATGCCAACTTGTATATGAAGATTTGAAAAAGGCTTTGACAACTGTGCCAATACTATGAGCCCTAGACTGAACAATAACCTTCCACGTCCATATTGATGCCTCAAAGTTTTCCATGGTGGGAGCATTGTTGTGCCAGCCTAGCGAGCACAATCTAGACTATCCAGTGAACTTCGCTAGCAGACAACTCACAAACATTGAAATGGACTATTCCACAACGGAGCAAGAAGGTTTAGCATGGTGTTTGCTGTAAAGAAATTTTAGCATTATCTGTTGGCTATACCTTTTACTTTCTTTGTTGACTATGAAGCCTTGCTTTATCTTGTTAATAAACCTTGTGCTACAGGATGCATTGCTCGATGGTTACTTTTGCTATTAGAATTAGACTTCTCTCTGGTTGTGCACAAGGGAAAATAGCTTTACATAGCTGACCACATGTCTTGCATACCCACAGGAGAAACCACTAGACAAGGTATTGTCGATGATTTGCCAAATGCGCATATCTTCATGTTTATCGTAGCACAGAGGAGCGGGAAATGGAAAAAAGGAAATAGCAAAAGGCGTAGGACAAAAGGAAGAAAAAGGCACCTTAACCGGTAACTAGACCTTGAAAAATTTAAAAGCACGGGCACGAACCTCAGGAAGTCTTAGAGTCACCCAAGGAAAGTGAAAGAGTAAAAGGCGCACCATTAAGTGTGAAAGCGCTTCCGAATCCTTGTAAAAGAGCACCAGGCTCACTCCTGTGCAAATTGTATGCATTAGTTGGGAATAGGATAGACTAGAACGGTGGGAAATGAGAAATGGGCCTAGGCTAATGGCCGGCCATGTAAAAAAGGGGATGACTGCCCATGAAAAGTAGGGCATGTATATAAAGTTCAAAAAGTGAATGAGAAGATCATTCTTGTGTGTGGCCAAACCTTCTTCTTCTTCTTCTCTTGTTTCTTGCCTTCTTGCTTGTGCTTGAGAGAGGGATTGAGAGAGTGTGAGGGAGTGAGGGAGTGATTGTGTGAGAGTGAGGGATCTTGGAGAAGAAGCTCTCCATCTTCTCTCTTCATCTTCCCCTCCTCTCTTCTCTTCTCTTGTCTCGTGCGTGACTATGGGGGATGGAGCTCATGGGAGAGGGATTGAGGTTCCTTGAGCTTTCCTCGAGGATCGTGGAGCTATCGGTGTGCAAGAAAGAGGAGGGTACTCGATCGAGCACCAAGGTAAGCTCACTACACCCGTAAGGTAGACATTGCACGTCGGCTATGTGAGAGGTAGCCATGGCCGCTCGGTTCGAAACATTTGAGCAATAAGTGGTCTGTAGGTCTTGGGGTAGAGCTTGTAGCTCCCCTTCATTTTGAATCTGTTGTTGTCGAGACCGACAGAATCGAGCCTGGAGCACCGTGTGCATCAAATCAAGCATAGAAGTAGGGTTTGCAGCCCGAATTGGTGCTCGAGATAGCTAGGAGATCTAGGAGATTTAGGAGGTTTCAATCCTTGAAACAAGTAAGTACTTTATTTTAGTTTGTTGGAAGCAGTAGTGTAGGACTACCATTCTGCATCTCTGTTTTGCATTTTGGTTGCACTAGATTAAGGTTAGATTAGGTTAAGAAAAGAGAAAATAGAGGTTTTGGTTGTTGCTAGAAACAGGGAAACAAGGGACTGGGTAAAACAAGGAAAAGGGAACTGGCTTTAAGGTTTTGTAGTGCTAGAGGTAAGGACCTTAAGAGGCTTGGGAGGCCAGGACAAACCTCATTTCACTGGTTAGCTTTGTGAGAGAGAGAGAGAGAGAGAAAGCTTCTGGTTACCAGGAAGAGGGAGTGCTATCACGATTCTAGGTGCCATCGATTTGTGCTGCTCCAGGTGAGTCTAGTGTTTCTTAGTAGTGCCCTGGTTAGATCTAGAAAGTCTCTTGTGATTGTGTGCAGCAGGCATCAAGAGGGATCGAAACGCGTCCAAATCGTGCCTGCCACCAGACGCAGTCGGACCAGGTCTCAGTGGTCTGATTCCCGGAATCGGACCACCCAAGTCCTAGAGTCGGACCGTCCGACTGAGGGAGTCGGACCAGCCTTGTCCGATTCCCAGAATTCGACAGTCCGATCGGATGTGCCACATGGCACTCAGACCGCCCATCATAGTCAGACCATCCAACATTTGGATCGGACCACCCTGTCCCATTGCAAGAATCGGACCACCCTGTCCGATTGCAAGAATTGGACCACGTTGTCCGACTACTAGAATCAGACCGTCCAACTACTAGAGTCGGACCAGTCCTGTCCGATTCTGGGGATCAGACCATCCTGCCAGAAGGAAAAATAAGGATCTTTAGTTGACCGTGCCACAGACCTGACCCCCAAGACACAACCTTGAACACCCCCAAGACCCAGTTTGACCATTAGAACCTCAGAGACCAATCGAACTTAGAGGAGAATAGAAAACGCAGCACAGACCTTCAGAAACACCATAGAATATCCGGGAACCAAGCTTAGAACCCAAATCAGGCTAAGAATGTGGAGAGAAGCGGAGTGGAGCTCACTTTAAAAGCTTTCTGCATCAGTACTTCACTCTTGTGTTCCACTAAGTTTGCTCTGCAAGAAAAGAGAAAAGCCTGTTTTCACACTAAGCACCACGAAAGCACTAAGCATAATGTGTGAATAAGGATTGCAGCTGCTTTCAAATAACAAGGAACGCATTAGGATATCTAATAACATTATGGAACTCACTAGTAGGAGAAGACCCCAAGACTTAGACAGGTGCCTGAGTGCCCTACTAGTAGGACCTAGAGAAGACACGAAGACACGTCAACAACAATATAGAGGATTGGACACTGCTGGAGCTGCTTGGATTTATTGACAACCTCGTGGAGCTGGAAGCAGAAACAATGTCGAGATCAAGAGGCGAATGAGGAGAGGACCAATTAGACTTAGGAGAATTTCCAATCTCAGTCCAGGAACTGGTCCACAACTACGATCTACTCACTAGGACCGTGATCCAGGGCAGACCTGTAGAGGAAGTGGTAGTAAACCTGGAAGAAGAAAGAAGAGCAATCAAGAGAGCGTTAGAAGGCATAATTGCCTACAACCATGAGAAAAGGGCTAGAAGGCTACAGCAAGACGTAGATATGTATGAGGCTAGACGAGTGCTAGACCTAGCTGGAGCGGCCAAATTTGGACTGAATGTAGAGAGGGAACGGGCAGCAGAGGCTGACATGACATTGAGCGAACTGGTAGCAAAGCGACTCTTGGACAATACATCCGTTGAACAAAGTGCTACTGCCCTAGCCACCGCGCTACTATCAGGATTGGGAGTCATGCAAGGGGCTAAAGGGCAGGCTAGAATCCCCATCGTAGCAAAACAACTAGCTAGATACGAACCTAGCAGTGACCCGTACAGCTTCATGGAGCAGTTCGAGCAAGTATGTGAGGTAAACGGCCTTACTGACCCTGCGTAGTGAGCTCAAGCTTTCCGCCTATGCTTAGGTGATAAGGGGAGGACCTGGTATTCTAGTCTAGATGATGCAGAATGTACGAACTTTGTTCGCCTTAAGGGCCTCTTCATCAAGAGGTTTTTGAAGACAAGGTATTCGGATAACCTCATCATTAGGTTAATGAATATCAATCTTCAGAGGGAGAAGGAAGACGTTAGGGATTACGTCACTCAGGTGCATAGCCTCTACAAGAGAATCCCTGCCAATGAGCGACCTACCAAGAGGGCAGTGTCTACAGTGTTCATGAACGGGATTCGGAGTGAGGAGCTCTACAAGGCTTTGGCCAATAACTCCACCTTGCAACGAGACATGCTAGCTAGAGTTTTCGAGGAGGCAATACACGTAGATGATCAATTCTAGGAACACAGCATGAGAACTACCAACCGAGAGAGTGCAAGCCAGAGGGACTCCGAGAGATTAATTACTTTGGGGGGAAAAGCAACTACTAGTGTGCAGGATAAGGGAAAGAGTGTAGACCACGACCAGGCGGTGGCAAAAATAAGAATGGAGATTGCACGGTTGCAAGAGCTGATAAGGAAGCCTGTGAGATCACATGTACAATGTATATACTGCGGTGGCAATCACCTCTCAGTTGAGTGCCAAGATCCTAGATCTCGGCCGTGCTCAAATTGCAGTAGATTTGAGCATGATGCAGTGCATTGCATAATGCCGAGGAGATTCCCATATGCGCAGCAGTACAACCCTCCATACTTAGGTAATAGGCCACCCAATTTCTTTGGGAGGGGAGCCCAGTTAGCTCTCCCAGCACCGACTGACTCAAGACCTGCCGTACCTAGGCTAGAGATGAACCCAACTGGTATACCCAGACCACCAGGGCCTTTTGTAACCCACCCATCTAGCGATGCTCCTGTTCACTTTGCGGAGGAGCCTAATGAGAAAGAAACATATGTCAACCCGTACATATCCTATGACCAGGAGGGCAACCCAATCGTGATGGACTATCGGCCGGGACTATCGGCCGATGCCAGTGATGGCTTTAGGAAGAGGAAGAGGCAGAGGCTTTGGAGGGCCAAGCCAAGATCCAGTCACATGCTAGACTTGCCGCCACCCAGGCCACATTTCATCATGCTGCCCAGAACGAGAACAAGCTAACAAGGACAAAGTGGATCTCCGATGCACAGAGTGTGGAATCACACATCTATTTCCTGACTGTCCTAGGAGGAAGCCATCAACTAGCTCTGCCAACATGCCATCGGTGCCTTTGGGGCTTTTTGAAGTGGAAACATTTGACAATAAGGATACACCCATCCCACTACATGTTATGATGCGAGCTCAAACAAAAGAGGCAGGCATCTCTTTACCAGGGCTAAGTAACCTTGACGCAACCTCAATAGGAAAGAAAAGCCGGAGGAGACGGAAAAAGAGAACCGATACAAAGATAACTCTTAAAAGCGAGGGAGCGACTACGTTAGTAACGGGAAAGAGAGTCACAGACACAGAGGCATAGACCTCAGCTCCTAAGACAGCCGAGCTAGGGAGTGCCAAGGTAGGGGAATATCCCCATCCCAAATGGCAGCTCGAGGCTATAGCTAAGGTCAAGGAGTGGGTCAAGGACGCCCAAAAGCACCTCAAGGATGCTGAACCCATATTAGAAGATCCTATTGACGATTTCTCTAGCGTGAGCACACCAATCTCACCTTCAAAACCACAAGCTGCGAGCATACCTGCACCACTGGGGGCAACTCAGCAGCAACAAGGACAAGGGGAAACATGCCAGGGCAGACAGGACGCATGGCCTAGAAATGCTAGCCTCAGGGGAAGACAAGAGCCCAGTAGCCTCCTCACAACCTTGTTATCTACTCTAGTAACTCTAAGCTTGGAAGACCTGCTTAGGCAGAATCATTCCTTATGGCAAGAGTTAAAAGACTTGATGGAGGGACACACAGGACTTGCGAGTACTGATCCGCAAGATCATGATGCGGTCACACAGATCCCAAGTCTAACTCTACACTCAATTCCTAAGTCTTTGCACATCAATGCTTTTTGGGAAGGCACTAAAATGCATGCAGTTTTACCCGTCCTAGCTTTAGGAGATATGATACGAAAAGGAATTGTAGACATAGGCGCAGGTGTTAGTGTACTAAGCCATGCAATCTTAGAGGCATGGGGAAACCCTCCTGTGGAGACTGCTAGGTTTAACGTCACCTTAGCAAATGGAATGAAGGTAAGACCATTCGAGGTCTTAAAGAATTGGCCAGTAATGATTGCCGATGTGCACTTTTCTATAAACTTCATTGTCATGAAGGGAGTGGATTATGACATACTATTAGGCCGACCTTGGAAGCTGTTGACCTAGATGCGATCTCAGCTATGCTGAAAGGCGATACTCAAACAACCAAACCCTATGGATCACTCACTAAATATATTCCTTGCCCTGAGGATGAGAGGGATTGGATGCACGTTTTGGCAACCATTGACCTACCATTCTCAGATGAGAAAGAACTATATCAGCAGGCTGCTAAAGCCGCAACCATGCCAATTGAGAAGCCAATTGTGCCACTTTGCATGATGGCAGGAAGCTCACTCAACCCAGGCAAATCAGCCTCGTTCCATATTTCCAAAAACAAACAAGAGCTTTAGGAAATTGTAGAGTATCTGACCAATAAATTGGAAGGCAACTTGGCGGCTAACTTAAAACCTCTACGTGATCTATTAGCTAAACCAGGATGGAAATGAACCAAGGTCCATGACTTGAATTTGTTATATAATTGGGATTTAGTTACTGATGACAAGGAGACAGGAGAGGAAAGCTTAGGTGATGATGAGCAGTCAGAAGGACAGGACTCTGATAATGAGGAGTATGAGGATTGTCGCTCTACGGGAGAGGAGAGTGAAGAAGAGATAGATACAATAGAGTACGACACGAAAGGAAAAGCAATAGAACAAATCAGGGCAGACTCGAGGCCTAGGAGAGGAAGGACTAGTCAGAATGAAAAAGGAGTCATGTGAATGGAGGGTGACAGATCCTAGCTAGAACACAAGGGAGCCATGGATTACGAGCAAGCCCGAGTGGCACGACCATGGGTAATCCCAGTGCTCAAGATGGATGCACCTACTGAACTATGACCCCCTGGGGAAACACCTTCCTCAAGTGAGGGATGCGAGTTTAACTCAGAGTCGGAAGTCAGCACAGAGAGTGATCTCGAGATACCACAACCGTCTACAGTCAAACGCACCAAGGGAGACTTGCCAGAGTCCACATAAGGCGTAGGAGGCTAAAGGAGGAGGCCAAGAAGCAAGCAAAGGACTCAGAAGCAGAAAGGTAAAAGAAACCGCAGGATCTACCCAAAGAGTTTACAAAGTTTAAAAAGGGTGACAGAGTGGTGATTCTGCTAGGTGCGAAAAGACAAGGCCAAACTAGTGAACCGATCGAGGGCCCCGCCAAAGTCAATGAAGTTAACTTGGCTGGGGAAGGTGAAAAGCCAAGGCTTGTATTTATTACAGATGACTTGGCGGAGGATGAGGAGACCAAACTTGTTACACTCTTGCAAGAGTACATTGACATATTTGCCTGGACATTGGATGACATTGGATGAACTTAAGGGAGTCGACCCTAGGGTTGTAACTCATAATATCCCAATGGTCCCTGATGCAGTGCCAACGAAACAACAACCTTACCCCATGAATCCCAAACACGCCCATGCAATAAAAGAGGAGATTGATAAACTCATGAGGGCAGGATTCATATATGAAATCGAGCACATGGACTGCGTATCACCTATCTTGATTGTCATGAAGAAAAATGGAAAATTCCGAGTGTGCGTGAACTACAAGAAAGTGAATGCCGCTACAAAGAGGGATAACTATCATTTACCTTACACCGAGCACATGCTTGAGAGGGTAGCAGGTAAAGAAGCCTACAATTTTCTGGATGGTTTCTCGGGCTATAATCAAGTGCAAGTGCACCCCGACGACAGGCATAAGACTGCCTTTGCCATGGAATGGGGTGTATTCGCCTACATTGTCATGCCTTTTGGGCTGATGAACGCACCTACGACTTTTCAATACCTAATGTGTACTATCTTTAAGGACATGCTTAGGCGCAAACTGGAAGTGTTTGTAGACAACTTATGCATACACTCTAGTTGGGCCGAACACTTAGAGAAATTGGGAGCTATCTTTGAAAGGTGTAGGTTGTACCACCTCTCGTTGAACCCCTTAAAGTGCCAGTTCTGGGTGAAACACGGATACATCTTAGGGCACGTAGTGTCAAGGAACGGCATTGCCACTGACTTTTCTAAAGTCAAAGTCATTGTTGACTTACCACCACCTGATAACTACAAGGGAGTTCAGTGCTTCTTAGAACACACTGGATATTATCAACGCTTTGTACTAAATTACGCACTAATTGCTAGACCATTGTACAAGCTGTTGATAGTGTTCGAGTAGACTGAGTAATGCCAGTGCGCATATGAGGAGTTGAAAAAGGCTCTTACTACTGCACCAATCTTATGAGCCCTAGACTGGAACATAATGTTTCATGTACACATAGATGCCTCTAAGTTCGCTATTGGAGCCGTGCTATGCTAGCCTGGGGAACATAACTTAGATTACTTGGTGAGTTTTGCCAGCAGGCAGCTCATAGAGACCGAGATGAACTATTCCACGACAGAAAGTGTGGGATCTTTCGCTCAACCACCAAGACCCATGGACCGCTTATTCTTTCAAGCGAGTGTAGTGAGCTTACCTTGATCCTGCGAGTGTAGTGAGCTTACCTTGATGCTCGATCGAGTACCCTCCTCTCTCTTGCACTCCGGTAGCTCCACGATCCTAGATGCTAGCACAAGCATCCTCAAGCCTCCTCCATCTCCAAGCTCCATCCTCCATAGCCGCGCGCGCAAGAGAAGAGAAGGGAGGAGAAGAGAAGAAGAGGAGAGGAGATGGTGAAGAGCTTCACCCTCTTGATCCCTCACCCTCACACACACTCACTCCTCCCTCACACTCTCACAATCCCTCTCTCAAGAGCACACACAAGCAAGAAGGAGAGAAGAAGAGAGGAAGAAGAGGACTCCTTTTGCCACACACCAAAGAATGAGCTTCTCATTCATTTTTCAACTTTATATACAAAACCCTAAATCCCTTCCGCGCGGTCATCCCCTTTTCCTCTTTTACATGGCCGGCCCTAGCATAGGCCCTCTTTCCCATTTGCCACCATTCTAATTTACCCTATTCCCACTAATGCATACACTTTGCACAGGAGCGAGCCTGGCACTCTTTTACACAGATTTGGGGGGACTCCCATATTTTAATGGTGCGCCTTTTCCTCTTTTATTGCCGTGGCCCAACACCAAAGCCTCTTGAGGGTCGTGTCCGAATATTTGAATTTTTCAGGGATTGGTTGCCAGTCAAGGCGCCTTTTTTGCTCTTTTTCCTTCTTCCTAGTTTCCGCTCCTCTGTGCTGCGGTAACGTGGTCGAAAACACGGTAACATTACCCCCCTCCTAGCCAAGTGCCAGTCCCATGGCACTGCGGTGGGACAAGGAGGCATGTTAGGTCGGCTAATAGGTGGAACAGGTAGGTGGGTGGTTCGAGATGATGACCCGGAGTGAGTCCGACATATGGTAAGCTCCATGGAGACACTCGGCATCTATCACACAGTTGTAGCCAGTCGTCTTGTGAGTAGGAGAAGCGCTTGAAGCAATGCAATGATGGTGTTGGGGGAATTTATTCTGGTAAAACCCCTTGAGCTCGGTTTGGCTTGAAACCCGTGGCTTTGATTGAAGATTTGTGCCTTGGATTTGAAGGTCCTCGGGCCGGTGGAATCAATAAGCTATCAGTGGATCTTGAGGCGTAGGGCATGGATCGTTGGACAATATAGTTCCAAGATCTATGCCATTGGCAGTCTCACCTTGAGTTGGTTCGATCATGGTGGCCATCAACACCACGCGGGTGACTGGAGGCCGGCACGCTTTGGGTCCTTAAGGGGTGCCAGGGGTGAGGGTCTTCCGTGGGTAGCCAGCCCTTGAGAGTCAATATAACCTGCAAGAAAAGTTGTGCCCTCCCTAAGGGGTGTGATGCTGCCGTGTAGTGTGTTGTGCTCATGGCAGTGGAACTGGGAGATGGGTCTAACCTTGGGCAAGCCCTTGGTAACGTCCCACACTTGAGGACCCAGCTTGTGCTTCGTTGGTGGTACGGTGCGAGCCTTAGGGTGACAGGTCTGAAAGTCCTGCCCTTGATGTGCCCTAGGCGTGAAGTGAGGGAGGGGGCTAGGGAGATCCCTAGGTGCTTTTTTTTTTTTTGGGAGATGAGACATAGGCCCAAGTATCTTAGTCCGAATGAGGAGGAGAAGGTGGGTGGAGAGACTTGCTCAAAAATTGGCGACTCTACATGTAATTCTTTAGATTCATGCGGACATGTAGGGAGGTAGTGGAGAGGAAGGGGTGGTTGCATCTAGTGAACTGGCTGTCGTTCATGTCCTCTAGGAGGGCTAGGCAAAAAGAAGGGAGGATGGTAGCCCTCATCATGAGACGAGCCATTGCACAATTATCTATAGCATTAGGGTCAAAGAATAGGGGAGGCAGGCCATGCTCTTGTGGAGTCAAGTCCTGCTTAAGGAATAGCCTAAGTAGCCTAATATAGTTACAGGTGGTTATAAAGGCGGGGTCAGGACACGAGGAAAAGTCCACAAGGAAGCGCATCATAGATTCGTCTAGGCTTTCTGCGGTAAAAAGAAGGGCGTTGTCGAAGGATGCTACAGTGGAGTTATAAATGACGGGGAAGTCATAGTGCCCGTGGAGGGTGGCATCAAAATCTACGCCTACCCTTCGAGGGTACGCCATATAAGTAGGGTCATTCCACTTGAACGGTAGGGTATTACAAAAAGCCATCCAGGCGAGCATGCTTATGTCGCATACTCGTCTCCTCCACAGGGGTTGGTCCCTATAGTTTTGTACAATGTAGGGGATTTCAAAAACTTTATCGTGCCAGTAGTCGGCCGCTTCGGTGCCCCAAGAGGTTGGGGTCTTTTCCCACTCTTCCAGCCATCTTTTCCCCAGCCGGCCACACTGACCGTGATCACCTCCTTCATCACTTTGAGGGGCAGGACCCTCCCCAGACTGTTGGGTAGGAGGAAACTGAAGGAGAATGGATCCTTTCCTAGTTCCTGCACCTCCCACACCACCAGTTCTGCATGGAATCCCACCAGGAGATCATCTGGGCACCGAGGGAGAGGCGTGGATGGTAGCACGGCTGGTTTGGCGCTCAGCTTCTGTCTGGCCTCCTACACTAGCTTTTTTTGCCTTTCTTTAAGATGGCTTTTCTTTCTATAGCAGGGTCTGATAAGATTGTGGGAGAGAAGGAAGGAGTCTCGCTTGAAGCTTTCTTGCTTGCACAATGGGGGAAGACACACAAGGGTGGAGGCTGAAAACAGTTTTCCTCTTCTTAGTTGTGTAAGCCAAAAGAACTCAAGTACAAAGAAATAGAAGAACCCTATATATGGGTCTCAAACCAAACTCAACTAACTAAGGTGGCATACTAACTGAGCCACGAACTAGAGTAGATAAGGATAGCTATCATATAGCTATTATTCATGGGCGGTGTACCAACCGCGTCTGCAACTGACAAGTCGGTGACATAAATACACAACGGTCACCCTGGCGTATCACGAGTGGAGCTCGATATCTCAACACTCCCCCTCGAGCTCAATCCCAATTCCTGCACACCAAGCAGGTCTCTGAACTTGCGCAGCTTCTCTGCGCCTAATGCCTTCGTGAATATGTCAGCTACCTGATCCTCTGTACTGACATAAACTAGATCAATAAGACCTAGTAAAACCCTCTCTCGCACATAGTGATAATGCACCTCAATGTGCTTTGTTCTAGCATGATAGACTGGGTTATTTGCCAAGTGTATACTACTCATGTTGTCACAATAAATGACAACTGGCCCATCTGTAGACTGATGCATATCATAAAGTAGCTTATGCAACCAAGCTACCTCACATGCAGCCATTGCTGCACCCCTGTACTCAGCCTCTGTGCTCGACAAGGCAACTGTAGGATGTTTCTTGCTGCTCCAAGTGACTGCAGCACTCCCAAAAGAGAACACATATCCACTGGTAGATCGCCTATCAGAAATACTACCAGCCCAATCAGCATCAGTGTATCCATGCAACTGTATCTGAACCCCAGTCTTATACAATAGTCCATACTGCAATGTGGACTTCACATACCTGAGTATGCGTCTAGCCGCATCCAAATGTGGTTTCCTTGGAGCCTGCATAAACTGACTTACCAATCCAACAGCATAGCTCAAATCTGGCCTGGTAATAGTCATATAAATCAATCTTCCTACTATGCGTCTGTACATAGTAGGGTCTTCTAGAAGCTCACCTGCATTTGTGCTCAGCTTCACATTCTGCTCCAAAGGAACTGAAATAGACTTACAGCCTGTCATCCCATATTTGGACAGCATGTCCAATCCATACTGCCTTTGCAAGAGCTGTATCCCACTTGGTGATCTAATCACCTCAATGCCCAAGAAATAACGCAGCTCTCCCAAATCCTTCATCTCAAACTTCTGCTTCAATAGCATTTTCACATGAAGGATATCTTCATCACTGTCACCTGTCATAATCAAATCATCAACATAAATGACAAGTAGCATAATACCTTTCTCTGTTTTTCTCACATAAAGTGAGAAATCTGCCTTGGAAATCTGAAAGCCAATAGTGACAAGATACTGTCCTATCTTGTCAGACCATGCTCTAGGTGCTTGCTTCAAGCCATACAAGGCTTTCTTCAACCTGCAAACAAAATCAGGATGAACAGCATGCACATAACCTGGTGGCTGCTCCATATAGACCTCTTCTTGCAAATCACCATGCAAGAAGGCATTCTTTACATCCATCTGATGTAAAGACCATCCCTTTGATGCAGCCATAGCAATGACTGCTCTTACGGTTGCCATCCTTGCAACCGGACTGAATGTTTTTTCATAGTCAATGCCATATGTTTGTGCATACCCCTTGACCACTAATCTTGCCTTGTATCTGTTCACAGAACCATCTGCATTGTGCTTCACCTTATAAACCCACTTACAGCCAATTGCATTCTTACCTTTAGGCAAAGGTACCAATTCCCGTGTAGCATTTGCTTCCAAGGCATCCATTTCTTCATCCATGGCTTTCTCCCATTTTTCTTTTTCCATGGCTTGCTCAAAAGAAGTGGGTTCTGGTTCTTGTATCACCTTGACCATATATGCATAGTGAATGGCTGTAAATCCATCATATTTCAGCCTATCCATAGGATACCTAACTCTGGTAGACCTGTGCAAAGTGGGTTCACTCCCAGGTGCTCTCAAAACATCCCTGGTCTTCCTTACTCCAGGTGTAACAATAGAAGGAATACCCAACTCATCATCAATGCTCTGTTCTGAGCCACTGGATTCACCATCCACATAAGAGTGACCTGCATTCACATCAAACATGTGCTGATCTACCTTCTCTTTTCCTTTTCGTGATACCTGCATACCACTATTTGCGCTGCCTTCAGAAGATTCTCCTGATCTCAATCTGCCTGTCCATGGCGAGGAATGGGAACCACTGCTAGAGGACGCTCCAGGTCCACTAATATTTTGTGACTGCTGCTGTGAATTCTGTGCAGCATTACCATTTTGTGCATCTACATCATCAATCACATTTACTGGTTTATACCAGCTACTCATCTCATAAAAAACAACATCTCTGCTCACTGTAAACTTACGAGTAGAAGGGTTATAGCATCTATACCCTTTTTGCTGCAGAGAGTAACCAATAAAGATGCACTTCTCAGCTTTTGGATCCAACTTGGATCTCAACTCATCTGGCACATGTACATAGGCAATGCAACCAAAAATTTTCAAATGAGAAATATCTGGTTTCCTACCAGTATACCTCTCCTTTGGAGTCATTCCATGTATTGCTGCAGTGGGAGTCCTGTTCATTATGTAGACTGCTGTAGCAACTGCTTCAGCCCAATAAAAAACTGGCATGTCTTTTTCATTAAGCATGGCACGAGATACCTCTCCAATATGCCTGTTTTTTCTTTCTGCAATTCCATTTTGCTGTGGGGTATGCCTGCATGAATATTGCTACTTTATGCCATGCTCCTGTAGGAACCTTGCAAACTCATTTGAGAGGTACTCTCCCCCTCCATCTGACCTTAGGCATTTTACTTGCAGGCCTGTTTCTTTTTCAACCATAGCTTTAAGAGTTTTGAAATGCCCAAAAACTTCACTTTTCTTTTTCATAAAATACACCCAAACTTTTCTGCTGTAGTCATCAATAAAACTGACAAAATAATGACAGCCTCCAAGAGATGCAGCTTTAGTAGTCCACACATCAGAGTGGATTAATTCCAATGGCTTCTTACTCTCTTGAACATGTCTAGGAAATGGTTTCCTTGCCTGTTTTCCAAACTGACAGGCTTCACATACCTTATGCATTTCTGCAACCTTGAATTTAGGCAATCCTGCAACAATATTTTGGGCCTGCATTGATTTAAGTCGCTGTACATTAACATGACCAATGCGTTTATGCCAGATATCAATATCTGCAACTACACCGGTCCCATGTGCAAACATTGCTGCACTCAATTCAGACATGTCTCCATCCAACGTAAACATTCTGCCCTTCTTCTTTCCTTTTGCTATCAAGCGATCTTTATTTTTCATATCCTCAACAAAGCATCCATGAGGATTAAATCTGACCTGCAAACCCTGCTCAACCATTTGACTGACAGAAACCAGATTCTTGGTGATATTCGGGACATGAAATACATCGGACAGGTATTTCTTTTTCCCATCCTGCATAAACAAGGGAATTTTTCCAATCTGCACAATAGGATGTGCAGTATCATCACCAGTCTCCAAAAATCCTGGTTTTTCCATTTTCCTTGCATCCTCCATCCATTCTGCATGACCTGTCATGTGGTTTGATGCACCTGAGTCAACATACCATACATCATTGCTTTCTTCTGCACTTGTCACAGAATTGTTCATGTGCTGCACCATGAACAAATGCTCATTTCTGTCATCACCTTGTCTGCTAAAAGATGCATAATTCCCTTGTTGCAATTTTCCATTCATGATGTCATTCTGCTTTTTATAGCAGTCTTTAGCCATATGACCCATTTTACCACAGTAGTAGCATTCAACATTACTGTTTGCATTTTGACCTCTTTGCCATCCACCACGACCTCTTTGGCTCCCCTTGCCTCTAGAGTTACCACGTCCTCCTCCATAGGACTAGTTTTCTTGAGTTTGCTGCATATTCTGATTTCTACCACGGCCTCCAAATCGGCCTCCTCTACCTCTGCCTCTACCTCTTCTAGCATTTGAGTAGAAGACAGCTTCTTTTGAAGTTCCTCCTGAAGAAGATGCACCACCATTTCTCTGTTCCTCAGAAATTAGAAAAGCAATCAACTCCTCAAAATCAGGAAATCTTTCACGAACTGAAATGGATGTCCGAAACTGTGCATAATCCTTTCCTAGACCATTCAAGGTCACGGAAACTAAATCATCATCTTCCACTGGCGACCCAATGGAAGCAAGTGCATCTGCAATCTTCTTCACCTTCATGTGGTAGTTGTTGATGCTCATACTTTCTCTTTGCACATTATGCAACTCTTGCTTGAGCTGCATTTTCCTGGCTTGCGTATTTGTGCTATACATTTTTGACAAAGTATCCCATGCCTCCTTTGGCGTACTTGCATCCTGAATATGCACAATCATAGAGTCTGAAATACTGATAGACAGCCAATACATAACTTTCCTGGCTCTCTCATGCCATGTTTTGAATGCCTGCATTTGTTGTTGATTGGGAACATCAAGAAGAACTGGTTCTTCTTCATTTCCTGCAACAAATTCCCAATATCCTTTTCCCATAAGGAAATTCGTCATTCTAAACTTCCATGCTTGGAAGTTGTTCTTGTCAAGCTTTTCAGTGACAATCTGTGAAAGAGAATCAGACGCCATTACAGAACACTGCAAAAAATTCTGTCACTGCAAAAAACACAGCTTCACCCTCACAAGAGCGAATCTGCAAAACTGGCGAAAGTGGTATTTGACCACACAGTCACTTCCTAGTGACGATTTTGCATAAACAGGCAACAGGGATGATTCTGTAACTCCCAATGTCTCTGCGCACAGGCATATAATGCAATTTCTATAGTAACTTTTCACCGACCTGTAGAACAATGGTTGCACAGCATAAAACTGGGCCTTTTCCTGAGTGCGTGCAGAAAACTTCCGCCTCCAAAACAGGCCCCGAAATGGCCTCAAATCAAAAAAACAAGGTCGCCAAGGGCTGAAGCCCTTTCCCGCAGCATATACTGCCCTCTTGCTTCACCGCGAAGGGCGTCTCAACCTGAGACAATGCACTCCTGCACTTTCCGGCTGTGCTACCTGCAGAGATCTGCTCCCAAAACAGAAAATGAAAGCAACACTGCTCCTCTTACCAGAACACCGCGAGCTTGGGTTGCTTTCTTGAGCTCCTTACCACGAACAAGGCTTTGATACCATGACAAGATTGTGGGAGAGAAGGAAGGAGTCTCGCTTGAAGCTTTCTTGCTTGCACAATGGGGGAAGACACACAAGGGTGGAGGCTGAAAACAGTTTTCCTCTTCTTAGTTGTGTAAGCCAAAAGAACTCAAGTACAAAGAAATAGAAGAACCCTATATATGGGTCTCAAACCAAACTCAACTAACTAAGGTGGCATACTAACTGAGCCACGAACTAGAGTAGATAAGGATAGCTATCATATAGCTATTATTCATGGGCGGTGTACCAACCACGTCTGCAACTGACAAGTCGGTGACATAAATACACAATGGTCACCCTGGCGTATCACGAGTGGAGCTCGATATCTCAACAGGGTCTGCTTGTGGTGGATCTTGGGCCTGTGGCGAGGGGGTTGCGGGACCACATCTTCCCTGAAGCGATTCACATCGATTTCCAGCTCGGCTTCTTCCCCCTGCCGTTCTGCGTGTACTGCTTCTTTCTCGAACCCGAGGGCATCTATTTCCTGGGGGGTTAGGCCGGTATTTTCGTTGTTCCTCCAGACCCAGCCTCACCTCCGCCGGTAGTGGTGGCATCTGTAGTCCAGCGTGTAGAGCTCTTCTCTCCATGCCAAGCTTCCTCTGTACTGCTTCCAGCGACTCTCCTTATGCTGTGTGGGTGGCATCCAAGATGGTGTCGAGGAAGATCTTTTGTTGAGTGCTGAAGGCCACTTGGGCTGCCTCTGCCTTGCTCTCCGCAATAATTTTCTCTTTTTCTATTAAAGCAAGGCGGCGCGCCAGTGTCTTCACCCTCCTCTCGTTATGCGCGGCCTACTTCTCTACCCTCTTGCTCATCACTTCCAGGCCTTCCCCTTGTCTCAAGGTCAATATCATGATTTTCTATCCATAATCCTCTAGTTCCCTGACCAGCTTCTCTTGTTCTTGTCGTTCAAAGGTCAACTGATCTGTTAGGCACTTGAGCTCCTCCTCCTGCTCCTCCATGCCTCGTTGCCTTTCTTCGTCCTCCCTAGCACTCAGCTCCTCCCTGAGTGCATCCACCTTAGCAGCTTTTGCAGCAAGCTCCTGGTACTGCCCTATGAGAAGCTTGTGCCTTCTTTGCATGTTTACTAACTCTTGTATCTCATTCTCGAGTAGCTGCCTCCAATGTTCCTCCCTCTCATCCCTAGCCTTCAGTCCCTATTTCAGCTCTGCAATTTCTCACTGCTGCAAGGCTACCATTCTTGTCTTGTCCAACTAGAAGGCGGCCATGGTTTCCTTCTCGACTGCCAACTCAGCACGGCTGTTTTGCATTCCTCCTTCGCTCTCTCCAACTGGGAGAGTAGCTCAGCGACGTATTCATCATAATTAGCCAGTGGCATCATCATTGTGTGAATAGGTGAAGTGGAGGTTTCGACTTTTTGCTTTTTGGGTTCCTGCCTGGACTCTGCATCTACAGCTGGCCTTTTCTGTCCCGTGGCCGTAGTTTTCGTGCTCCACCCCTAGCCCATTTCTTTGTTGATAAGATACTGCATCCACGCCACGAAATTCGACAATCTGCGCTAGTGGGGATGCTGGGGGTGACGGTGGTGAGTTTCGCGGGAGGTAACAGGAGGGTAGGGATCGGATGAAGCGGAGCCTTGCCTTTGCCTTCGGAGACTAGGGGTGGCACAAATTCTAGCACCTGTGTGCTGGATCTAGGCCCCTCTTCTTTGCATGGGCTTAGGTTCCTTAGTTCGTCCGCTCAGCACTGCTGTTCGATGGACCGTTGTGTGGCCTCCGCTAGGTCCTCCTCCTCTTTCCTTCGTAGCTTCTCCTCTTCTTCCTTCGCGATATAAAGACTCAAACTTGTCTGATATAGCTTTGAGGATTCTAGATTGTTGTTGAAACCAAGGACTCAAACTTGTCTAGAAAGTTAATGGATTTAAATAGGACTTGTTAATGCAAATCTATGCATGTGCGTGTGTGTGTGCATTGTCATGATGTTATGAGGACACAGTGTGAAAAAGTATAGAATGCATCATCATCTGACTTCTTTATTGATCTAGAGAGTCAATCTGATCTAAGCCATTAGTACTAGTGTGACTTGCATGGATTATCCAAAAATACTAGATTTTTGGATAATTAAAAAGCTTCTAGATTAGGATGGCATGCAAAAAGCTAGTTGCTTTTTCAGCCGATTATGGGATTTTCTTAAGAGGGACAGATTGACAAAATCGTGCACGTTGCGATCACTGTAAATAGGCTAAAAACTACATATTAAACTAAAAAAAGAAGAAGGAGTGATCTGGGAGATCCATGATTAGGTGTCCTAGGGTTTTACCCTCCTTTCGGAGCCAATGGAGCCATCAGATTTGGGTTCCGAGCAGCAGAGAAGGAGCTGTAATTTCTATGCACGTTTTGTTCTATGAAGAAGCTCCAGGAGATCTAATGCCTGGAGTTTGCTTCTAAGTAGCACGAAGATTTCAGGTTCTTTTAATACATATTGATTCAATTCATTGTGCTTTGTCTTTGTAGTGTTTACCACTTGTGTATTCTCTATCTTCTCTTCCATCTCCTATCTCCACTTCCTTCTACTTCTGATTGCCGGTGGATTCAACCTTTCGATATAAACCCCTCCAAAATTGGTGAACCCAACATGAAAGGTCATCAAAAGAAGGAAAGACAAGATGGGAGAATCTTCGAATACAATCTCAGTGATGTTTTGCAATAGTTGGTGCAAAATATGAATATGCTTATGCAGGTACAACAACAACAACAGGTGATGCAAGCTGATGCAAGCTTCAGCTCAAACAGAAAGTATTGTGATGAATGCTTTGCAAGAAGTTGAGCGTGAGGTGAAGTTATTCAATGGTAGGAATGTATCTGCATATGTACATACCTATGCTTAGAAGATGGAATTCTTTGGGGTGGCTCAATATGCATGGAGCCGGTATTTAGTACGTGTTACTATTCATGAATTGAAAGCACTGATTACTGAATTATACTTACAAGATGCTAACTAGGTAGCCTTCAAGAAGACACTCAGGGAAGAATTTTACATTGATGCCACCAGTTTGATTACGCACAAGACTTTTCAAGAGTGGGTTTTACAATCCAATTGTAATGTGTCCACTAGTATCATCTAGGACACGTCTTAGCAGTCCATTGGAAAGGATGTCTAGAAAGCTCCGCCCGGCATCCCCATGGAATATTACAGAATTTGCGATCTAGGGCTTTCCGCGTCTGCTACGTAGCGGAAGTATTCCGACCATTCCCACTTAGGATCGACCTGAATTAGGGTTTTCCTAATTGGTCATTTCCTAACAGCAACTAGTGTCGGACCCAAGCGAACTAATTTACGCAGAAACGCCGGGTCGAAAGCGGATTCACGCTGCACTTGGTTCAAGGAGAATGGAAAATGAGAGGGATGCAAAGCTCAACCTCTCTGCCATAAGGCATAGTTCCATTCCGTTCCCCTAAAACAGCGTAAATCGAGATAAGACATATCTCTAGGTCAACGCTTTTGTTGTTCGTGTGCTTTGACGATCATTCCGCTGTTCCTCGTGATTTGACAAAAGTTCCCAGCCAACCGGGACCACCCAACCGTAGAACAAACCCATGGCCCATCCTCCGCACTTTCCTCGGGTTGTTTTAGTTATGTAATTATCTAACACATTAGTTGGACATGTAACAACCATCTTCTTTAATTAACCTGTTAAGCACTGGTTCCTTCACGTAATCTTATCACTTGACATAGAAAAACAATATCAGAAAAGTTATTTATTAACAGGTCATCATGTTTATCTTTGAAATACAAGGAGTCCGCCCGTAGGCTTATCCACAATCCGCCCGAAGGCAATCCTCCAATCCGCAGGGATCACTATTTCAAGTTTCCGCCCGTAGACTAGTATGCAGGCTTTGAGATCCAATCCTGAGTCACGTTAACCTCTTGTGTAGGACCCGGAAGGCAAGGGATTTATGGCCAGAGTCCCCCCTGGCACCCAAGCGTCCTCCTGCTCCAAGTAGCGCTTAACGGAGAGACCTCTCGTGGCGGGTTTGGTCCACGTTCCCGGCGCGGTCAA
Organism: Lygodium microphyllum; assembly: GCF_053477565.2. Taxonomy (NCBI): domain Eukaryota; kingdom Viridiplantae; phylum Streptophyta; class Polypodiopsida; order Schizaeales; family Lygodiaceae; genus Lygodium; species Lygodium microphyllum. The sequence continues at coordinate 31,133,794 of NC_141143.1, read as the reverse complement.
CAACCCGCTTGGTTAGGGTCAGGCAAGCAGTTGGGGGTAACTGAAGCTGCCTCTCCCTTTAGGCCTTCAACCTAAAGTATAGATATTTATTTATTTTGTAATTCATTGGTCAAACAAGTCAAACAGTGCTCTAAATTCTCTAGCAAGCACAAACATTTCCATTGATCGATTTTGTTGTTGGCAAACTGCTAAGGAATGATTCCTTCCTTACGAACGCATCGAGCACTCGATTCGGGGTGTCTTGAAACTTGGCAAGATCCCATATATTCTGGGTTAGGGTGTACCATATTAACCCAACTTGGTCAAACCTTAAAGTTCATTGGATACTTCAGTTTCTGGTTTCTAATCTCCAATTAATCTTCCTTACTCAGAAGGATATCAAAGTATACATCCTCTTGCAAGATAACTTGCGTAAGAATCCGCCATCCTTGTTGCGAGAATTTGGCCATTCTTCTTGTGATTCAATCACAACTCCATATGATTCCATACTTGCTGTGCAAGTCCCGCATCGTACTATGCAATAATGGAGTCATGAAACAATCCGTTTCAGTTTCTTTAAGCTGAAGTTGTTAGACCTAGGGTTTCCTAGCTTCATTTTTGTAAGAATCTCAGGGACAAACCCTAGTTCCTTTTTCGATTACAATTTACTAACCCTACATTCAGGAAATTTGGACAAGTATTTAAGGTATAGACGTTTCTTGGAATTTTAACTCATTCCCAACGAATATTTTGTAGCATAGGTATTTTCAAGTTTAATTTGGTTAACTCTAGAAGATAATTTCGAGATTACTTCCATATGATTTGTTATCTACGTGTCAATTGCCTTTTCAATCCTATACTTTATCGATTTGACGTTAGGTTAAATCCAACTAATCTTTCCTTTTGTGAACAAACTCATGCTAAATAAGCAACCTTTTTCTTGCTAAGTTATGCAGTTAGCAACGATAATTTCCTAGAGTTTATGCATCGTAAGAATCCTTTCATGATTTGCATTTTCCATGCATAAAGCTATTTGAAAAAAAAAATACGTTTATGCTTTATTTATTTTGCATGTTCCATTAAACTAAATTCCTTTGTCGTGAACAACTAGGACAAAATATATCCTATTCCTAACAATTCATCTTGCATGATTGAATTACAACAATATAAAATTAAGAAGAAAAAACCTGGGCTTGGGGTGAGATATCCACATGGATACTGGGAGATGACCCTCCCGCAGCTACTCCTTGAACTTTCTTAGGAGGCTTCGCAATTTTAGTCCTTCGAACGTGGAAGTAGCTTTACACTCCTTTTCGGAATTCCACCGTCGCTCCCTTGCACACCAATACTCTTCTTCTCTTTTTCGACTAAGGGAAAAAAACCAAGTCCCAAGGGTATTTTGGAAAGAGCAAGGAATTGTTAAGGGTTTAACCACGAGGAGGGGGTAATAAGACCTTTAAGGTCTTAGTTCTTTTGGGAAGGAAAGGCTTACAAAGCCCAAGGAAAAGGCCCTATAGGGGTCTACACACGCGCGGGGGGGGGGGGGTAACAAGCCCAAAAGAAAGGGGCTTAAGAGTTAAGTACGGGGGAAGAAAATATTAAATTATGGGGTTCCAACACCCATGGGATGAGGGGGCTTAAAACACGGGGGGAAAGGGTGTGTGTGTGTGGTTCCAAGAGGCATAAGAAGAGGGCCTTGGGAGATTTTTGGACACAGGAGTGAAAGGTATAGGAAGGGGGGTCTTGGAGGGATTTTAGGACACGGGGAGGAGGGGGGGTGTGGACACGGGGTTGAAAAGGACTTAGGGGTTTTAAAACCCAGGGGGGGAAAGATGAAAGGCAACACAAGGGGGTGAAGGGAACACAAGGGGGTGAAAGGGGCTTAAGAGGATTTAAAAACCCGGGGGTGAAAGGGTGAAGGGGGGAAAGGGTGAAAGGGGGGGAAGGGGGCTTATAGAGCACATATGAGGGGGGCTTTTGGAGGCCCAAGGGGAATTAAAAACACTAAAATCCAAGGAGAAAGGGGGTGATAATTAAGTCGCTTGGGAAGGGGGCTTATGAAAGCCCCCTTAGAAGCTTCTAAGAGAAGCTTCCAAGGAGCTTCATTACGTAGCAGCAGCTTCAACTGAACACGGCTAGATGACACAGACGGCGGCGATCAGTGCCTCCTCATGCTCTCACGGCAGACTCACGTGGCAATTTGCCCTCCCTCACCTAGAAACAACAGGCGGCGGCCTCTTCTTACCCTACGGCAGCACACGGAGTGGTGATGTCGTCAGGCTCTCCCTCCCTCCCCCATTTTTGCACCAGCCCCCTCAATTTAAATAGGGGAAGGGAGGAGGATCCTCCGTCCCGACGTGGCGAGAGGCATGGCCTCCTACTCCCACAAGCTCCCAGCGAGGAGCTTCCACCTCTTGCTATTCCCCTCCCCTTCCAGCACATCAGTCGGCTGGGGAGGGGAATACAAAATTTTCATATTATCCCATTTTTTTTTAAAAAAAATTATGTTTTTTGCGAACGTTACATTCTCTCCCCCTTAGAGGAATCGAGATGTCCTCATCTCGAGGTAAAACTAGGGATATTGATGGTTGAGAGTGCCTTCACTTATCCAAGTGGCATCCTCTTCGAGATAATCTTTCCATTGGACGAGGCATTCTCTCAGGGTTTTGGATCTTAGTTGTCTCTCCCTAACATCTAAGATCCTATTAGGCCTTAGTTCAAGAATTCCTTGACTAGGCATTACAATTTGTTGATCGCCAAGTACATGGTTAAGATTAGGTACATACTTTTTCAATAGGCTAATGTGGAATACATTATGAACTTTTAGGTTCTCAGGGAGTTGCATTTTATAAGCATTAGGTCCTAGGCTTTTGAGGATTTTGTATGGCCCACAATACCTTGGACTTAGCTTCTTGCAATCTCCTAAGGATAGAGAACTCTTTTTAGGGCATACGCGAATGAAGACCATGTCTCCTTCTTTGAAGACCCTTACTTGATGCTTCAAATCCGTGTATGCCTTTTGTCTATCCTTAGTCGCTTGTGTATCCTATCTTATTGACTTAATTTGGTCATCCATCTCTTCCAACATTAGCCTTGAAGCTTCAACCCTTAGGGTTGGATCAGAAAAGTTTAGGGGACTTCAACAATCATGACCATACAATGCTTGGAAAGGGGTCATCTGAATACTTTCCTGGTAAGAAGCATTGTATGCAAATTCAACCAAAGGCAAGTATTGAATCCACCTCTTCGGCTCCTGACAGCAGTATGCCCTAAGCATATCCTCGATGACTTGATTTACTTGCTCTGTTTGGCCATCCGTTTGGGGATGGTAGGTGGTACTAAAACAGAGTTGAGTCCCAATAGCTTCAAAGATAGCTCTCCAGAAGTGTGATGTGAAAAGAGAATCATGATCACTAATGATTCTTCTGGGTAAACCACATAGCTTGAATATCTCCTTGATAAACAATCTTGCAATGTTCGAGGCTTTATAGTTTGTCTTTACTGGAATAAGGTGTGCAACCTTAGTAAGCATGTCAATCACAACCATGATGGAGTTGTATCCTTCCTGGACTTGGGGTAGGCCTACGACAATATCCATACTGATGAATTCCCATTTCATTTGGGGAATGTCAAGTGGTTGCAGTTTCCCTCGCATCATGACATGTTCGGCTTTGATACGTTGGCAAGAGAAACACTCAGTGACATATTTGAGAACGTCACCTTTGAGCCTCTCCCAATGGTAGCTCTTCCTAACTGCATTAAGAGTCTTAGTATAGCCAGGATGTCCTGCGAAAGGAGAATCATGAGCTTCCCACAATATCTTCTGCTTAAGTGACTTGCTTGCTGGTATACACAGCCTTGTTCTGTAGTAAACAAGTCCACTATTAATGGAAAATTTGTGATACTTAGCTTGCAACTTTTGGTTCTACTCCTGGATAGAGATCTCCTTTAGCATTGTTTGGTAGGCCAAATCATGGCATGCTTCCTCTCTAGCTAACTCAAGTATAGGGTTGTTTGGCATAGATACTTTTGTAGCTAGAGATCTGGCCGTTGATGGATTCTACAAGATTAGGGAATTCAGGAATGCCTTGTGACTAAGTGCATTGGCGACTACATTCTCTTTGCCCGGTCGGTACTTGATTTCAAAGTTATATTCTTCCAACACTTCAATCCACCGACGTTGTCTCATGTTGAGCTCGTTCTTGGTAAAGATCCATTTTAGACTTTTACGGTTAGTTACTAGAGTAAACTTGTTACCCAATAGGTAGTGTCTCCAAAGATTTAGAGCATGGATGACAGCTAGCAATTCTAGATCATGCGTAGCATAATTCCTTTCATGACTCTTCAATTTCCTTGAAGAGTATGCTATTGGATGACCTTCTTGCATAAGTACACACCCCACGGCAAGAATGCTAGCATCAATTACTACCTCAAACTCTTTGTTGAGGTCTGGAAGTTTTAGAATAGGTGCTGATACCAAACTTTGCTTCAATCTGTCGAAGCTATTTTGTTCAGGAGTTGACCATGCAATGGAAGTTTGCTTCTTCAGTAATTCCGTCAGAGGTGCTGCAATTAAAGCATAGTTTTTTATGAAGTCCCTATACCATCCTATCAATCCAAGAAAGCTACGTATCTCTTTGACGGATACTAGTATTGGGCTCTCAAGCACATCTCTAACCTTGGCTGGGTCCACTGATATTCCTTCTGCTGATACTATGAATCCCAGATATTCAATCTGATGCTTGAAGAATGCACACTTCTTCATTTTAGCATACAGCTTATGTGACCTCATTGTCTCAAGGACAATTCGAAGTTGAGGTTCATGATCTTCTTCCTGTTTAGAATAGACTAAGGTGTCATCGAAGAAAAAAAGGATGAAATCATCAAGATATGGCCTAAAGATATCCTACATTAACCTATTGAAGGTGGCAGGTGCATTCGTAAGCCCGAATGACATAACTAGAAACTCAAAGTGCCCATATCTTGTATTGAAGGCCGTATTTGGGATATCTTCTTCCTTGATCCTTATCTCATAGTAACCTGACCTAAGATCAATCTTGGGGAAGATCTTCGCATCCTGAAGACGATCAAGAAGCTCATCTATTCTAGGAATATGATACTTGTTCTTGACTGTTGATTGATTCAACCCACGGTAATCAATACAAAGTCGAAGTGTCCCATCCTTCTTTTTCTCGAATAGTACTGGAGCTCCCCATGGTGAATTGCTAGGCCAGATGTAGCCCTGATTTAACAGTTTCTTGAGTTGCTCCTTCAACTCAATTGGGCCTTTGTTATTGCCCTCTCTAGTGGGTTTAAAAGCCCATTTATTCCAAGAAATAACCCCTTTTCCCCCTTAGGTTCCCCACAAGTTCCCATTAGCCGAGTTTAAGGAGGAAACCTATAAAGCCTTCTAAAGCCGACTCCGAAAGACGGTGCAAGCGGTCACAAAAGGAGTTTCACGTTTGAAGATGATTGTCTAAGAAGAATAGATCGAATTCACGATGGCTCCTAAGAAGGCACAAGGCGCAAACACAGGAGGATCATCTCCTAGCATCCATGTGGACATTTCACCACAAGTCCAAGTTTTCTGCCTAAATTTGATTAACGTCGTAATATTTCAATTATGCATGGATCATTTGAGGAATGAGGATGCATGTTTTCTCAATTGAAAATACTTTGGCTAATAGCTCACAATTGAGGGATTCGGTCATTAGTATTTTTCAATAAAATGAACAAAATAAAGTGAGCATAAGATTTCTATGCATTTCTAGCAAGTGGTTTTTATGCATTGCAACGTAATGAAATTAGATTAATTAACGCCCATCTTTACAAAACGGAATTATTATAGTACACTTCGATTAAGCATGGAAGGAATAAACCGCATATTGCATTATTGAACATCTTTTCTTCGAAATGATTCTTAAAGAAAGTTGCTAGCAACCGTAGGAAATTGCTAGGGCTACATGAAGAAGATTTAACTCTAGGCAAGTGGCCTAAAAACTCAAATCAACGAAAGGTTGTGTAAGTTCAGCATACGACAAATTCATTCGGAAAAGAAAGTAAAAAAAGGTTGCATGTTTAAACATAAAATCCTAAAGCTTAGTAGCATGAATTTTGTTTGCATGTTATAGGATGATCAATTGGAATTATGCTATAACTTAACCTATGCTTTGATCTTAACCCGAAAATTTAGGGTTTATAAATCAACTTATACGTAGACAATGAATCATTTACAGAAATGGTAGTGTAATTATCTTCAAGAATAGACAAGTTAAATTGGTTTAAGCCTAAACACCTAAAAACTGCGAGGGACTCGTTTAGAAAGGGTTAATTCAATGCAACATATCCCAAAGAGGACCTAGTCACTCTTATTGCCAAAGCTAAAACTCCAATATCCTAAAGACTTGCCCACATTCACAGAATGTAGGGATAGTAGAGCATACTTGCAAGAAATGATCTAGGGTTTTTACCCTAAGGATCTCTTGCTAAAAATATGAAACTCGGTTTGAACTTGGAACCCTAGGACCGATAATGTCGGCCTGATGCAATCAGGAATGGATTGTTATATCTAATCATAATTTCATGATTATAAGACTCCATTTGATGGGTAAATAATCCCATAGTTTGATGCGACACTTGTGCAACAAGTTACAAAGTCACATGATCTTGTGATTTGATCACAAGGGAATGGCCAATTCCTCAAAATGAGATTGGCAGATTCTTACGCAAGTTTAGCTTGCAAGAGGATGAATAATTGTCCTGATATAGTACCTTTCTTGGTTAATGTGACCAAGGATATGGGGATTAGATATTTTCTTGGATGCAAGGACCAATCAGTAAATTGAAATAACATATTTACTGCTAATAGCACTTAAGATTTTGGTTAAGTTGGGTTAATAGGGTACGGCCCTAACCCAAGGATATAAGGGTTAACAGACAAACCCTTGGGGATCTTGCCAAGTCGCAATTGATCCCGGATCGAGTGTTGGATGCATTCGGAAAGAAGGATTCACTCATTAATAGTTGGCCAAAAATAACGACCAATGGAAATGATTGTGCTTGTAACAGTTTTTAAGAGCACTATTTTGCTTTGTTTGCTGAAAGAATTAAAGGATAAAAAGATATCTGATACTTCAGGTTGAAGGCCTAAAGGGAGAGGCAGCTTCAGTTACCCCCGACTACCTGTCTGACCCTAACCAAGGGGATTGTTAACCGCGTCGGGAAGGTGGACCGAACCCACCGCGAGAGGTCTCTCCGTTGAGCGCTACTTGTTGCAGGAGGATGCTTGGGTGCTAGGGGGGGCTCTGCCCGTAAATCCCTCGCCTTCCGGGCCCTACACAAGAGGCTAACGTGACTTAGGATTGGATCTCAAGGCCCACATACTAGTCTATGGGCGGAATCTTGGATTAGTATTCCCTGTGGATTGCTAGATAGCCTTTGGGCGGATTATGGATATAAGCCTACGAGCTGGACTTTATGTATTTCAAAGATAAATATGATAACATGTTGAAAATGAACTTGTTTGACATTGCTTTTCTATGTCAAGTGCTATGATTACGTGAAGGAACCATTGCCTAACAGGCTAATTAAGGAAGTTGATTGATACATGTCAAACTAAATGTGTTAGGTAATTAAATAACTAAAACAATGTGAGGAAAGTGCGGTGGATGTGGCCATGGGTCCATCCTATGGATGGGTGGTCCCAGTTGGCCAAGAAATTTTCTCAATCATGGTGGACAACAAGAAGATCGTTCAAAGAACACGAACAACAAAAGTGTTGACCTAGAGTCTAAGTTATAATAATCCTGATTTACACAGTTTTAGGGGAACGGAATGGGACTATGCCTTATGGCAGAGAGGTCGAGCCTTGCATCCCTCTCGTTTCCCATTCTCCTTGAAGCAAGTGTAGCCTGAATCCGCTTTGACCCTGGCATTTCTACGTAAAGTAGTTCGCTTGGGGTTCAACACTAGTTGCCGTTTAGGAAAGGACCATTAGGGAAAAACCCTGATCTAGGTCGGTCCTAAGTAGGAACGGCCAGAATACTTCTGCTACATGGCAAACATGGAAAGTCCTAGATCACAAACCCCGTGTTATTCCATGGGAGTGCCGGGCGGAGCTATCTAGACATCATTTCCGATGGACTGCTATGACATGTCTTGAAGATTACCAAGCGGACACGTTACAGAACAAAACTTGGCATCCAATCACCTCGGAGATAGTTTTCAAAGCCATCATTGGCATGCTTGGAGAGCTTGACAATTGGCTATGATAAATTGCAATTGTTTGATTATTTAAGCTTCCAATATAATAACCAAGGCCTTCACTTTTCCCAAGATTCAATGGTCTTGAGCCCTTGGATTTTCCAAGAAAGTTGTCTGCATCTTCAATTTCTATCTACACAACAAAATTTTGTAAAAGAGCGCCAAGGTCCCTCTTGTGCAAATTGTAAAATCTAGATGAGCTTAGGTGAAGGGAAAAGGCAACTAGAATGGAATAGGGAAAGATGACCTTGACAAGATGCCCAATCATGTAAAAAAGGGGGTAGGTGCCCCAAGGGTTTTAGGGCTTGTATATAAACTCAAAAAGTGAATGAGAAGCTTATTCTTTGGTGTGTGGCTAAAGTGGATTCTCCTTCCTCTTTTCTTCTCTCCTTCTTGCTTGTGTGTGCTTAGAGGGAGTGTGAGAGTGTGAGGGAGTGAGTGTGTGAGGGTGAGAGATCGTAGTGGATAAGCTCTCCATCTTCTCCTCTATTCTTCTCTTCTCTTCTATTCTCTGGTCTCATGCATGCAGCTATGGTGGATAAAACTTGACGCTAGAGGGTTGAGCTTTCTTGAGCTCACATCACGGATCGTGGAGCTACCAAAGTACTTGACCAAGGAGGCTACTTATTCGGGCATCAAGGTAAGCTCACTACACTCGTAGGATCAGAGGCACGTTGGCTAGGTAGTGAGAGATAGCCATTAAACACCATATTAGAGAATTCATGAATCTCTTGAGTCCCATTTTCAAATAAGGGTTAAAGATTTGACCATGTGGCTAAATCTTACTCCATGCTTCAAAGTTGGACTTGAAAAGACAACATATATAGTAATTAGGGTAGACTCCACTTTCAAGTAAGGGGACAAGATTTGACCATGTGGCTAAACATTAACTATGTTGGGAATTCCCAAACTATATGAAAATTCCCAAATTCCCTAATATAGTGTTATTAGAGCTCACTTGAAACACTTGAACAATGAGTGGTCTATGGGTCTTGATGGTTAAGTGTGAGCCCTCACTACATTTTGGTTCCATTGCCAGGACAACAGATTCAAGCTTGAGCATGTGCACGCTTCAAATCGGGCGTCAAAGTAGGGTTTCATCCCTAAACTGGTGCTTGATATAGGTAGGAGATTTCAGAGTTTAATCTTCAATTCAAGTAAGTATTTTGGGTTTTGATGATTCGAAATTAGGACAAATCATTTTAGTACTTGAGTTTTGATTTTTGTTGCATCTAGAGTAGGATAGGATTGAGAAATCGAAGCGAATCGCTTTAGGATTGCTATTGTAAACAAGTCCAAAACAGGGGGAAAAAGGGGGGAAAAGGGGTTAAAACCCATTAACAAGGCATGAGGACTAATGGGGCAGCACTCAGGTATTGGAATGAAGGTTTAAGACCCAAGGAAGGGGGGCTGAAGGCTCATTTTTATCTTCACTGACTTGTGTAGGATTTTTTTTACCTTTCTAAGTATATACAAACCTAGCCCCTTGTCAATTATTGCATTCTAGAGGTGTATGTGACCTTGTAGCATGCCATAAATTGACACCATGAATAGAAATTTTGACATCGCAGTTGTTGCACCATTAGAATTGGACTAGGTCATTGGAGTCCGATTCCCATAATAATCAGACTCAAGCGTCTAATTTTGGATCATCAAAAGGTTTGATTCTCGATAATCGGATGCTTGGACACTATTCAAACCGTCTGCCGAGATCAGATGGATTTGGTTCCCTTGTGACCCATTTGATTGGACACATACTCATTCGATTCAGACTATCGGCCAATCGGATACTTGGACTCACAAAAATCGGACACCCAAAATCAAACCGCCTAGAAATTGGACATATCAAAGTTGAGCAAAAAAAAATCAAACCACCCGTGTGGTCAGACGTCCGATTCTGTAAATTAGACATTGAGAATCTAACCTTGTCAAATCGAACTACGTCGGAGGACTCATGGAGCCTCTTGAGTATGTTTAGTGTGACCTATAGACCTAGAAGCAATGCTAGCTAACTCGTTAGCTATCCAACCTGAGTAGAGCCACAAATTAACTTGTAGATCCTGATTATAAGTTGACTTAGCTAAAAGACACAGTAGAGGCCCTAGAGACCATTGAGAGCGGCATCGACTGAGCTTGGAGACATACTTGGCCAAGAACATACAAGGGAGTGAGAGAGTTGCATCTTTGATCTTGCATTTGCACCCCACATTATTTTTGACACTTGAAGTGCAGTTAAAAAGATGGAAAGCCTACTTTTGCACAATGCACAGAAAGAACATCACGCGCACTCGGAGTGTACATAAGTTGAGGATGGTTCATAATAAAGAAAAGAACACACTTAAACATAATAAGTAGAACAAACCCACAAATAAAAGATGACCCTCAAACTGAGATGGGCTATCAAGAATCCCAATCTGTAGAATGGAGAGAGACCCAACAACACTGAAATCCAGACACGTAGAAGGATCAACACCATTGGAGGTGCAGCACTACCTAACTTGATCAACCTCATCAACAACTTGGTGGAGCAAGAGGCTCCCGCAGACATGGTAGAAACCAGTGCAAATCATGGAAGTGACAGGCTCTCCACTTGGGAGATTTCCCAGTCGAAATCCAGTAATGGTGAATAAATACATTCTACAAACCCGGATAGACCACCATGTTAGGCGATCCGAGGATATCATCGTCATGAAAATGGAGGAGGAGAGAAAATTTGCATGTAAGGATGCAAACACCATATTAGAGATTTTGGGAATCTCCCAAGTCCCACTTTGAATAAATTTCAATATTTATGTTTATCTTTAAAGGGAACTTTGTATGTTACAAATATGAGATCACACATCTTGAGAGCTTAAATGATGAATGTAAGCTATGTGGTTGTTACAAGATTTGGATTTCACCTCTATCTTTTCTAGCATACTAACAAAATATGATGTTGTATGGTGGTGGAAACATCAAGGAGGCTTAACTAGTATATATCTAGGAAATTTCCAAGTTTAATGTAAGAATACAAAGGTTTGATGGAGTGGAGAGAGAATTTAGAATACAAGAGCCTTAAACATTGTATGAAAATATGTTATCATGGCCAAAATTTATAATGTTATGGATTTGAAGATATTATAATACGAGTTTTTCCTTTTAGATATAGCATCATTTAAAGTGACACGTATAAGTTTCATGAACTAGGACCTTAAAAGAGTCACCACTAACTAGGTGTGGTTTAATAACTTGATCTAATACCATATTGTGATAAGTTTGGATAACCTATGATGTGATGGTTCTTTTTTTGTGTAAACCAATAGACACAAGTATGTCAAATAATTGCTCACGCCATTTACATTTTTTGTATTTATATGCATGATATATAAATATCTTTTATTCAAAAGTTCTATCTATCTTGACAGTATATGGACAAGATGGATATTGACTTTGGCCAAAATTAACTAGCTTCACACTTTGACTAGCTAAATGAATTTTCATATCATAAAATAAAGATTTATATACCAAGCTAGAAGTTTATGATTTTTCTAAGACTAAAGATTTAACCTTTGACCAATGGTTTGTGTTTCCAAAGAAATAGACGTAAATTTTATTATCAATTAAGACTTATTTGTTAGCTAAGACATAAAGTACAAAATTGGACTTAAACCACTTTATAAAAAATTTCAACACAATTAACTAATGTTATTGAAAGAATAAAAAAAATTAAGTAGATTCTCTCATTGATATTGGTGGCGTTTAAAAACACCAAGGTAACTACACAAAACACTTTAAATTTTTAACAAGCATATATTTTATAGCCATGCAAAAGCCCTTAATGTAAGGGATATATTTACTATGGAAGTCAAAATTAGTCCATATAGAGTCACTATCTTGTTGCATCATGTATATTGGAAAAATACAACTTTTGTAGATAGCTGCACTACCATTTATGAAATGTTTGTGATATCCTAACTCATGAGCAAGTTACATTGCTTCCATATCTTTCAAAGTAGAGACTAAAGGAGTTTACTTCAACATGGATAATTGTGAGTTGTTCAATGTAAGTGATAGACTATGCGAGGCATTTGTTGAGTATGTTTGTATAGTAGACTACCATAAAGTACAAAATAGGATTTAAACCACTTTATAAGAAACTTCAACACAATTAACTAATGTTATTGAAAGAATAGAAAACATCAAGTAGATTCTCTCATTGATATTGGTGGTGTTTAGAAACATAAAGGTAAGTACATAAAACACTTCAAATTTCTAACAATCATATATTTCATAGCCATACAAAATCCTTTAATGTAAGGGATATATTTATTATGAAAGTAAAAATTAGTCCATATAGAGGCAGTGCCTTATTGTTACATCATGTATATTGAAAAAATACAAATTTTATAGATTTTGTATAAAACATTTAGCTGCACTACTGTTTATGAAATGTTTGTAATATCCTAACTCATGAGCAAGTTGCATTGCTTCCATATCTTTCAAAGTAGAGACTAAAGGAGTCTGCTTCAATATGGATAATTGTGAGTTGTTCAATTTAAGAGACGGATGATGTGAGGCATTTGTTGAGGATGTTTGTATAATAGATGGTCTCTTGAAGCAAGAAGTAATTGAAGGTCGAACATATATACCATCTTTATCAATCATGGTCTCGTACGGTGCTGATGATGATGATGAAATACCATCATTTTCTACTCTAGTCCATTCATCAATGACAACCTTGAATTGAGCATACAATTTATGTCCATATTGAACTGGATTTTGTCCATAACGATCAAACTTGATGACTTCACATGCATCATGGTATTTGCTTAAGCGAGTCAAGTATGGTAGAAGTTCTTTGATCAAGATAGAGTCTTCACGATCAATATCAAATGTTTTTGGATAAATACAATTCTCAACAGGATTTGGACATCCTTTGTAAGGACTATCATCTATGAGAATAGTCTTGGTATGCTGACAAACATCTCCATATTGATCCCATACATACTTCAAAGGCTTGAACATTTCTTCTAATCCCATCTTATCTGGCCTATATATGATTTTGAGGCAATGTCTATGACATTGTTCTTGGATCCAAATCATGAAGAAAGGATACTTTCTTTTTGCATGGATCTCCAAGCACTTAATAACTACCATGACATTCTTATGTAAAGCTGTTGACCAAACTCCCACTTGGAATCTTACAAATAAGGCTTCAACAAACTCCATACATCCTGGTCAAAGAACAAGCCATTGCTTTCCCATTTGAAAGCCTTGAAACGTTTTAGAGTTAGCAAAGCATCGTTGTAAAAGAAGACCATTGAGACCAAGTATTACACATAATTGTGTTGCGTTTCTTATCAAGGAAACATCAATCACATCATCGTGCTCTACTATTGTTGAATCTGTTAAATATCCAACCATAGATGTCTTAGTTGAAGTTACAAAGAAGAAAAATAAGCACATTAGATTCATTTACTTCATCATCATTCTACCTAATGTTTAAGTTATAAACTAGCATAAAACACTAAAGCAATTTAACTTCACATTGATAAATACATAAATAGGTACTACTTAAAAAATGATGTCTTAAGAAAAGAGATATTTGACCATGTGGTCAAATCGAATCAAAAGTAATATCATGAGGTGAAAAAAATATATATGACGATTTTTTTGAAGTAAAATCTATTCTAATAAAGTCATTTTTTCATACCTACTTTTTATTGCTAGTTATAAGTATACTTGAGATACTAACAATAGATTCTTGTAATTAGTTGCACAAATTATATTATCATTATAATATTTAACATACTCAGTTTTTAAAAAGGCCTTCAAAATGACATGTACAAAGAAGGTGTTTATTAGTCCTAATTATTAAAAGAAAATTTAAACTTGATACTTTTGACCATGTGACCAAAACTATGTCACATATAAGTGACACATGACAATACTCTATTTGAATAAGATTTCATAGTTTCTTCTTAAGGACTAACCATTCTATTTTTGAACTAGTTATATCCCATAAATATTTAAACTCACGAATTGTAACAAGGATTTTACCTTAATATTCCATATACACATCTCAAAAGATACATTGGAGAGAAATCTTTGTTGCAATATTTATTACTGAGGTAAAACTCCTTTGGGAGGTGCAATGAATCTTTTTTGGGGTGTGCAATATATTGTTGGCTTTCTTATCCTAAGGTACATGTAGAGACATACACTAGTCATGTAGTAAAAGAAGCCGTAAGAGATAAGAGATTTGACCATGTGGACAAATCTAACCAAAACTAACATGACAAGATCATAACACAACACATATAAGAGTTTGATTGAAATAAGATCTAAAATAGTCTTAAGTAAATTTTGCATAGCTAGCTCAAACTTTTCATTATGATAAGTATTCTTACACACTAGATTACGATAAAACTGTTATCCTTACAAATGATGATAAATTTTAATGAGCTCTTTAATACCGATTTGGTAAAATATTTACTTAAATAGATTTTTTAAACCAAACATGCTTGGTACCTTTTATAAAAAATTTAAAAAACCAATGACATAGTTTCTTTAATTAATATCATTAAATAAAGAAAATTTTGCAAATGCTAATGGAAGTGACTTCTCAAGAAAAAAATCAAAATTACATCAATGTGTCTTCCTTGATGAAAGGAGAAGGAACGGAGTTTAAACACCTGAAGTAGCCCTTAATTTCTCTTTCATAATTAAACTTGCTATATCTTGGCTTGATTCTTCTATGCCCTCAGGTGGTACTTCAAGAACTTGAACTTCAGTAGGAGGAACCTCTTGGGAGTTTGAATTTTGTTTGGAACTCTCATGGACCCTCCACAATTGTGCTTCAACCTCTCTTTGCTCTTGAGTGTTACAAACCACTACAATAGTCTTCATATGATTTACCAATGCCACCTTAGGTGTAAGTTCACTTGCATATACATCAAATACAACCTCATGAGCATCATTGAATGCTTTGATTGTAGTTTCCATAACTTTCATTTTCTTTCTCAAAACGGCCTTTGCAATCCTTTGTTCTTCTTCAAGATCTTCATCATTGCACTCCTTGTCCAAGCCTTCAAAGTCCAAAATGGAAGGCTTGTTGACATTGTTTATATATCGCTCAAAATTGATGAAGTTTTTCTCCATGGTCACTAATGTCAAAACCACAAAAGAATCTATAGATCCAAAAGCAAATGTTCTATCCATTGGTAGAAAGTCAACACTACCAACCAGCATGTGATACTTGCAAGAAATGCTTTCAAGAGCATTTTTCAAAGCTGCCATTTGCTTTCAATCAAGAGATGATAACAACATGAATTGTTTAGGTTCACATGTCATTTGTAGTAGAGTGGATACAACCTTTCCAAACTTTATAGAGTCCCATTTCATTCCCTCAGCCCCATGTGTTGCATCTAGAACAACAACCCTAATGGTAATTGGATCTCTGTAAACATTATGTATAAGATCAAAGGTTTCTAGATTGCATCCGACAACATATACACGCCAAGGGGAAGTAGTGGAGGATTGAAGAGGATTTTTCTTTTTTCCAATTAGGAAGTTCACAATATCTTTTGCTCCATTTGGTAGGGACCCTGCATCAGCTCCACGTGTGAGCTTCTTTGATACCCAATCATTGCAAATGCCTAAAATCTTTGTGTAGACTTCATCATTGATATCATAATCATCAACAAGCTCTTCCCAAGTCTTCATCACAGTGCTACTTTCTGGAACTGAAGCATTCAAAAGAGTGACTAATTCCTCCTTTAGGACCCTATCTTGCTTGATTTGCTTAGCGCTTGTTTCCATGTCAATCATATCTTCCTTATCCCATTTGTTTTTAAGAAAAAGGATATGACCTTCATTTATCTCCTCTTGTAGTGTAAGGATGTCTCCATCCTTTAAACCCATAAGGCAACGAAATGCAGCAGGAGAAGGTTGCCTTCCCTTTTTTCTCGAACTCTCCTCTTGGGATATAAGTTCATCTCTAGAGTATCTCTTCATGATTTTGATCCAACTATCAAATATTTCTTGGGAGCTAACAATCATATGGCAATCTCTAGATGCACAATTTTCTCCAATGTATGCCACAAATCTCTACAAAAAAAAAAGATTAAAATAGTGAGCATAGAACAAAAGAAAGAGCATCACACTAATCTTCACAAAAAAAGAATGTAAGCTCATATGTGATTACCTGCCATGGTACTCTTTGATAGCTTGTCTTGGAAAGCCCTTGTTGGGGTTTTGGTGGAGAACCAAATGCTAGCCACTGATCTCTTAATTGTTGAAGTTGCTCAACATAAGGGGCATTCGTCATAACATTATGTGATTCCATATTTGTCGTTCGTGAAAGCTCAATGCACATTTCTGCAGGACAATCAACTAATATTCTAGCATTTCTTGTGGTGTATAAATGCTTGGTTGCTAAACAACGTGTAGTATTACTCTGAATATATATCTTTGCTGCATGAATTGAGTGAAGCCCTAATATAATCCAATAACTATAAGTGTTTAACTTATTAGCATCCACCTCATCACGATGCATGGGTCTCTTCTCATTGTTTTCTTGTACAAAAGGCATAAGATATGCTGTTGTTGCTGGGTTCATGGGAGTCTTTATGAAAGATGTGGTTAGCTTCTCTACATAATCCCAACATAGTGACCTATAAGCATACAAAGGAGATGCCTCATAACACCTATCAACGAGAATAGGAAATTGTGTTGTTGGACCAAATGGAAAGAATTTTTCAAACATGTGAAATCCTGATTCTTCCTTCTTTCCCTTCTTCTTAACTATTTCAAGAAAATGGAATGTTCTTTCTACTCCCTTGACCTCAAGAGAAATTATTGGCTTTGCAAGTGTAACTTCTAACATGGAAGGTAAAGTGGCATCATTCTTAGTAGTGTTAGCAGCCATACTAACAACAAGAGCTTGTGACAAGGAACTTTGTTGAGGTGATTTTGACTTTGAGCTTGTGGGATTCTATGAATTATTTTCTTCTTGAGGAGAAGATGAAGATCTCAAGTCTATTTGTTTATCTTGGAGCTTCATTCTTTTGTTGGGGCGATCACATTTTCTTGATAGGGAAAGTAGCTCACTATTTTGAACAGCTTGGAATGCTAATATAATGTCTTCTATGCCCTTTACCTCCTCAAATAAGGTCCATACCATTGTTTTCAAAGAGTATTCTTCATCCTCTTTAATACAGGCAAAGTGAAATGACAAAGGATCAAGTTTGTATACTACATTTTTTCCCTTGATCTTAACAAGATTACATGGTATTCCCTCTTTCCCAGCACATCCATCTGTTATCTTCTCTATGATACCATCTTATTCAAAAAATGCAATATCACTCTTTAAAGTGAATAAGAGAACATTGTCAACCCTTTTTCCTTGACTATCATAAACATCCACATACCATGGATACACAAAACCACCACTAACTCCATCAATGGTTTGGGTCTCCTTTTTGGATGTGCTATCTTTCTTTGCAATTGAATAGTTCTACAAAGAGGAAAAGTTGTTAGACAAAAGTGGATTTAAAAATATTCAAAATTCACAAAACCCAAATAAATGTATAAGATTTCTAAGTTGAAAATTGAAAACACAACAACACAAGATTTTACGAAATACAAGACGAATGTACTCCAAAGGGACTCTTCCATAAAATAAAATATTGAAATTTGAGATTAAGTGTGGTATGAGATCCAACCATAAATATGTGTGCTTATGTATCAAATCTCATGGATTATCCTAGCCCTAAGTTAGCATTAATTATGTTTCTCTTGCAAGAATTATATAGTAAAAACTTTGCCATGGACTTCGGTGAGAATATCAAATTCTATTAATAGTAAGACTTGACCATGGGCTTAACCATGGTCAAGTGATAATGAAATGTTGAGTGTGAGTGTGGTATGAGATATAGTGAAAAATCATTGTGGTTATGTAGAAAATGTCATGGATGATTTTGTCCCTAAATTAATATTGGATTTCTTCTCCATGTAAGTTTCCTATGCAAGGATCATACTCTAGGAACTTTGCTAAGATTTTTGGCCATGTGGTCAAATCCTATTTAATCAAAGAATGAGATTTAGTCCAATATGATATCCACCTATATATCAATGTGGTTATGTAGCAATCTCACAATTCCATTTGGCCCAAAGTTGACATTTTAATTACTGCACATGTAAGTTTCCCTTGAAATGAGCTATATTGTAGAAACATTGTCATTGGTTTTACCCATGTGGTCAAATCCTATTTAGTCATAAGACTTATCTATAAGATTAGAAACTTTACTATGGTTTTTTACCATAGGGTTTTTAAAGGCTAGTTAAAGAGAGGATGTGGTTTATTGTGATATGAGATTCACATATAAACAAATATAGCTATGTAGCAAATCCCATAGATATCAATATAAGATAAAGTGAAAAACACTTGAAATGTGGAGATTTGACCTCATGGCGAAACCTACAAGATAAGACGATTTCTATAAATTGGTTTTAACCATATGGCCAAAATCTAGTTTCATAACCATATGAAGAAAGTGATTCATTTGTTGTAACACGCTGTGAAATTGGATTTGACTATATAGCCAAATATTATTTTATAATGGAATGAAAAAGCGGTCTCATGGTTTGTAAGATTTATGAGATTATATTTGATCATATGGCTGAACAAAACAAGAATGGGGGATTCTTAGATGCTAGCATTGATAACAAAATGAAAGATTTGACCATATGGCCAATTTTTATTTTGTAGTGGAATGGAAAAAGTGGCTAATTTGTGGCAAAATGATATGATATTTATAGGAAGTTATGAAAAACTGAAATGAAAGAAATGGTTTATGGAAACAAAGTGGTTTGTTTGTTGCACAACAAGTTTTGACCACATGAAGAAACTTCCTATAAATATAGTAGGTATTCAAGGAGTTCCAAGTAGAACATGGTCTTCCTTTTTTGGAGATAATATAGAAGATGTTTTTCTTAGAATATTTTTTCATACAACCAAATCTAGCATACCCAAAATTTGTGTGATTGAACCCACCATAAATTTAGTCTTAATCTTTTAGGATCAATTTCTAAAAAAGTGGTTTGTTTGTTGCAAGACAAGATTTAACCACATGGCCAAATTATAGAAAGTAAGGATTTCTAAGTAGAAACTAGCCTTTCCTTTTGGAAGTAAGCAAGGGTTGATAATATAAGAAAGCATTTGACCAAATGGAAAAATTTCATTCTTGTAGTAAAATGAACAAAGTGCTTGATTGGTTGCAAGATATTGTGATACTACAAGAGTCCTTATTTTGGCCAAGAGATAGCTTAAGGAGAAGATTTGTTCACATGGAAAAATCTCACAATATATTGGAAAAAAGAACATAAATTACTTCTTATATTATAAGAAAAGATTTGACCTCATAGCCAAATCTCAGATTGTATTGAATAAAATAAC
The DNA here is from genome assembly GCF_053477565.2 of Lygodium microphyllum. Lineage (NCBI taxonomy): Eukaryota > Viridiplantae > Streptophyta > Polypodiopsida > Schizaeales > Lygodiaceae > Lygodium > Lygodium microphyllum. Next base: position 31,114,116 of record NC_141143.1, on the reverse strand, counting down.
AAAAAGTACTTCCTATATTGCAAGAAATGTTTTGACCATATCGTCTAATCTATAAATTGATGAAAGATCATGATATGTGTTGTTAGAAGATCAAATTACATCCTATGGCAAAATCATATTGAGTATTTGTAAGTATTGTATAGCCATATGCTTATTGCAAAATTATAAAGAGTGTAACGATAAAATCTGATGGTAATGCTTTTAGTATGAAAATATAGTATAATGGAAAGTTCTATATAATAAAGTATATTTCAATGTATAAGAACTTGATAAAATGCTCTAATATTACGGAATGATACAACAAATATAAGGCTAGGTTTATCCTTGAGGTAAAATCTTGAGGTATATAGCATCACAGAATAGAAAGAAAGGCTAGTATTTTGAAAGTACTCAGCATTGATAAAAGCATTGCACAAACCATTCATTCCATATTCACATCTAAGAGACGTTTTTCAACATTACACAAATCATATATTTCATATTCACAACAAAAAGAGTATTCTCAATAGTGCAAGAAGTCATGTATTCAATATTGACGTAGAGTGAAGCTATCACTTGCAAGGTAGTGGTTGGACAATAAAAAAGATAAGCGCTCCAGGAGATCAATCAAGCAATCGAGAAGAAGAAGAAGACATTGAATTCTCAAGAGTGAGTGCCTAATCTCATTACTACAGAAATACATATTGCATTTAGTTTTCACACATGATTCTTATTTAGAAAATGCTTTTGGTGTTTGATCTTAATATTATTCAATACTAATCATACAAAAGAGTAGTAGTGTGATTTGTAGTAATTGTATGGATTGAAATGGTCATAATCAATGTAGTTTAACTCAAAATTAGAAATGAAGTAGGAAAAAGTTGAAAAACTATTGTAATTAGTAGGTCAATAATGTGTGCCAACGTAACAAAAATCACCCGTGAAGTAGGAGCAAGCACGGTGTGGACTGGCAATCATTTACTGCCTTGTTGAATTGCTAAATCCTTGGAGCAAGATTTCTGATTTGAAGACGCACATAGTTTTGGTCATAATACCCTGATTTGAACCAGAAATTGCACTGCACAATCTATTTCAATTTGAGAAAATGAAACAATGGAGAGGAGTCAAAGAAGAGGAGGGGGATAGAACTGCCAAAGATTAGGGCTGCAACACCTACAGTAAGAGAGGGGCAACAGGAGCAGAGATAAAAACGCAGAGGATCAGAGATGTGAAACCTGCAACTGTAAAAACACAACAGAGAAAACGCTCAGGTTAGAGAGTTGCGTAGAAGAGAGAGGGAGGGGAAGAGAAACTCATTTTGAAAAATGTCATGATTAGTTGTAAAGACCAGCTCATGAAACGAATCATTTAATGTATCACGCTATTCGAATAACCATAATTTGTTACGAAATATGAGTAGATTTAGATCCCCCCGTTGGGGGCGTTGCCCCCAAACCCCCACACTGGGGACACTGTCCTCCTCGAACCCCCACTAGGAGCGTTTCCCCCAAACCCCCATCAGGGACACTACCCCCAACCCCCTACTAGGGCTATTGCCCGCATACCCCCACCAAGGGCCCTACCGCTTAAACCCCCCATTGGGAGCTTTGCCCCCAAATCCCTACAACGAGCGCTATCCTGAAACCCTGATTGGGGAAATTGCTCCCAAACCTCCACTGAGAAAGACATTGCCCTCAAACTCTTACCCGGGGCATTTCTCCTAGACCAGCTCCTTTCCCCTCACCCCTCCTTAAGAACCCACCATTGGGATATTGCCCCTATTTCCATAGCTAGAGATTTTGCCTACATACTCTCTATCCTACCCTACTAGAGATTCTACTCTTGAACTATTACTAAGGTGGATTCAAAATCCTCAATGATATTACACATTACATATTAGATACATTAAATATACATAATATTATAAAATATGATTTAATATATTTAGATTATATTTATTATTTACTAATAAATTAATTTAATATATATATTTAAATATATTTTGATAATATATTCCATAATATGCACATAGTACGATATACTAATATAACATGATTTAGACTAAAATAGTATAACTTTAAAATAAAATGCAATATGATACATTTTACTATTATCAACAAGTAGGTAGTATAAGATTTATAAATATTTAACCATGATAAAAATTATCTTTCCTTCTCAAATAGCTTCTAATTGATGCTAAAATTTCCTCAATATTTATAACTTTGTGTCATAGGGAATGAAATCTCATATTCTTTAGAGGTCATTGTGGTTTCAACATTTAAGGACAAGGTCAAAGTTTCTCAAAAATATATTTATCCTTATTGTCATGCGGAATACATGAAATAAAGGTTTTGATCATTTGATCAAATATTTTCCAATGGAGATCACACAAATTATTTATTATTGTTGACATACAATAAAGGCTTTGAACATTTGGCTAAATCTTATTCTATGGACATCACAAAAATTTATTATTATTGCTATCATCTAGGTTAAATACATGTTTTGACCATATGGCTAAATCTTTTCTTGTGGATATCACAAAGAATTTTAATCCTAAGTCTTATGTAAAATAGTTGCAATAGAGGTTTTGGCCATCTAGCTAAATCTTTTTCTATAAAGATAACAATGAACTTTTATCCTTGTTATATGTATTTGGCTTGAGTTTTGACCATTTCGCTAAATATTTTTCTATGGAGACCACAACGAGCTTTTATCCTTTTTGTCATGTGAAATACATACAACAAAGGTTTCAATCATTTGACTATGTTTTCCCCTATGAGGATCACAAATAATTTTATATTTGCTATGGTATGGAATACATACATGAGAGCGGAATTTAGGTGATGGGAAGTGCTTAAAAATAGCAAAAAATTATGAATATCAAAGGAAAAATATTCACTGTCAAAGGCGGCGGCTTGATCTAGGACGATTTTAAGCGTCAAAGTGCTTTAAAGGTGCCCGAGCGACACTTGTTGATTTTTCATAATTTCTCAGACAGTCGTGCGGGTTAGCAAGAGCTATTGGCCAATGCGGGATGCTAAGCCGGACGCCCAAGATTTTTCAGAGCTCGATTCTGAGCCGGACGGGGAAATGGCCAAGAAACCGGTCAAGATGCGAAGGGGTGGACAAAATTTGGCCAAAATGGGCAAGTGACCTTTGGGAGCCCAATATTAAAATTCACATGAAATGAAACATGCAAAATCTTGGTGAGAGAAAGAGGAGGATGAAGGCGCCATCACGTCCGAAAAATGCGCCATCATGCTTGATGATCAAGCATGCAGCCTGCAAACAACCCCTGCCAATCATCATTGCCCCTCATGCCCTCCTGGATGCCAATCATTTCGCCGCCCTTCGCCCGTCAAATGATGCTCTCTTTGAGGATCTCTGATTTCAGTCTTTCTCTCTCCTCCCTCTCTCTCTTCTAAAGGCAAGTTCATGTGGGAATAAGAAGCAAGAAGAAAGAATGATGGAGGCTTGTTCGGCATGGATCGGATTGCTCCACGGGCTGGAAATGGTGATTGGTGATTGTGCTGGACATGAAGTGCTGCTGATTTTCAGATTTGCAGCCATGGACATAAAACCCGAAACACGCAAATAAGCGGTAATTTAAAATTTTCAAAGGAAATTTGAGATTTTATGGCTTTTGATTGATGAAATGTTGTTCATGTGGGCTAAAAATTATTTATGTTGTTTTTTTCCATGAGTTCTTGCTGGTTATAATCAGAAAATCAGAAAAATATGCATCTTGTGGTTCAAAATAACATGCTAAAACACGTAAAATATGAAAAATCAAGGGAAAATGATGGTTTTTTGGCATAAAAATGGAAAAGTGAATAGGAACATCAACTAAACTTTCATTTTTCTGCAAGAATGAACTAAGGGCCACAGCCCATAACCTGTTTTGAATTTTTAGTAGTTAAATAATGCAAAAAATAAGGGAAAATACAAGAAAAGGGTGGAAAAACCTTTAAAAATAGGGAAAAAATATATTTTGGGTTTCGAAAAATAAGGATAAATAAGAGCAATGTTTGTGAATGTTTGTGGGGACTGAAGCATGAGGATTTGCCTCAGTTCAACCCCACCTTCTTGTTCTAGTGTGTCTTTTTCCGTTTTTTTCACATAAAATGATGTCAAAATACCCTATAAACCTATCCAACGATGCAATATTTAAACGGGGGAGGGGTAGAGGAGTTGAAATATGTCTAAATGCCATGTGAGATGATGGGAAAGTTGCTGATTTCTATGCATAGCATTTAGGACGGATGATAATTAAAATTAAGAGCTTAGTAGCACGAGGATCACCTCGGTGCTAGGCCCATGCAACGAAGCACGAACGGTAGTTGGAAACCATTAAAAGAATGGTTTTGCACTTGTGCACGATACTGTTTGCTAAATGTTTGAGCACTAGGCATCCACCAAAAACATAGAGCATGAAATTTTTTTTTAAAAAAAGTATCAATGACTAGCTCCTGGACATGCATTGCAATTGGTTTATTAGAACATGACCTACGATGAGAGGCAGTGAGGTGCCCATGCTGTAGGTAGACGCGGATCCTAAAGGGGAAAGTACGTGAGGAAGAAATGGTATACTCCTGGACACGCTTATTTGGTACCTTGAGCGACTTTTGTGCGAAATGTTTAGATGTTGAGTGACGCATTGAGGGGCCAATCCCCAAGGTGTAGGAGAGTCGCAGAGGGTTGACGGCATTCAGCCGTAGGAGGAACCCCATGTGTATGTGATTCGAGCCTTTTGGCTATGTGAAAGGGACTCCCTCTGAGGAGTAACATTGGGTTAGGATCAGTTGGACTACAACGTATTACAAACGCAATGTTTAGGAAGGCAGAGATTTTGATAGACGCTCCTGGCCGCGAGGCCGAGGGGTTGTCTTGTGCGTAGTAACGAGGCCCGGCCAGTGCATGAGCCAGTGCCGGCCCGTTTTTAGGTCCATCAGTGGTGCGTCTGCCGGGAGCCGCTTAAAAGTGGCGGTTCTCGAATCCTGGTTGTTTAGGGACCAACTAGCAGTTTATGCCAAAGGATACTGAGATTGATCCGTTATTTATTGATAAGCATCGTCTAGCAGAAATCCAAAAGCAAGAAAGAGACGAAAGAGCTAGGCGACGTGCTGAAAATTTTAGGAGATATTCTCCTAAGCGTAGCGGCGCTGAACCCTTACGAGGGAGTGGATCTAGTGGTCTTGGGGCCACAAGCAGTAAGTTAGGAGAAGGTGGAAGCTCTAGTGCTCCCCTTCCTGCTATAAGCCAGTCCACGTCAAGTACGGGAGGTATAACCCCACCGTCCCCTATTCCTAGTGCAAATCCAATCCTTGTCATGGTGCAGCCTATTGCAATTCCAACAGGAACGACGGATTTGCCGGCTCTAGGTTACCCGCTACCCATTTTTAATGGGTTAGTTGAGGAAGATGCGAAACTCCACATTAGGGAGTTTCAAAAGCTGATGTTTAATTGTTGCATCCAAGAAGAAGGACATTTAATGATGTTCTTCAATATGACTCTCAAAGGAAGAGCCGCTATATGGTATCATAGTTTAGAAGCCGAACCATATTGAACATTGATGCATTTTATGGAGCTTTTCGAAGGGAGTTTGCCCCTGAAAGGGGTGGACAATATTGATTGCGTATACTCAACGTGACCCGCCAAGAACCACATGAGAATATTCGTGCTTATGCGAAGAAGATAAAAGAGGTTTTCCGTAAGTTGGATACCTCTATTCCTATCCCCGCAGCTACCCAATTGCAATATTTCCTACATGTTTTGGACTTTAATATCCAATTGCAGTTGAGTAGTGTTTCCTTGGGGGATATAGATACTGCCATTACACGAGCACAAGAGGTGGAATCCCGACTACAAGCAGCCTATGCTTCTCGAGGCAATTCGAACATGGGTTTAGTATTGGGAAATAATGTGGCAATGGCCAATGGCAGTAGTGGTCAAGGGATGGCAATGGCTAACCCTAATGGGAGAGGGAACATGATGCAGAATGTGCCTTTATTACCAGCTCCCCCTAGCATGTCGATGCCTACGGGCAGTCAAATGGCTCCAAATGGTGGAGGCCAGGCGGTTAATTCTAATACCATGCCTGTGGCTCAACAACCAGTGCCTAATCGAATTGTTAGGCCGATGGAACGACATGGTAATGACTAAGGCTATGAGTCGTGTTCTTCCAATGTTCTTGGCGAGGTTAAGGACATGATGAAGCATTATACCGACATGATTACGAAGCAGTATCAGCAAATAGCCGTTGATGTCAACTTCCTTAAAAAACAACAAAATTTGATAGGAAGTAGATACCCAGAGGAGGGTGCACCTTTGAGGTTTAGTTGCAAATGGTGTGGTGGGCAGCACTATCCAAGAAATTGCCCAAATGTTAAGTGCGACATTTGTGGAAAATCTAGCCATTTAGCAGCTACTTGTTGGAGTAAGATCAGTTCCCTCCAACGAGGTAGTTGGCAACTAGGGCCTGTTAATCATCGTGCCCAAGGAAATGATTCCCAGCGAGAAGACGGGCCTAAACAAATACTTCAACGACCAAAGACTACAGTGGAGGAGCTACCAAGTGGTAGTGGGGTTAGTTTGATTGAGGCTGTATGCATTAACGATGCTGAAACCTCTAATCTGCGAACTGTCCTTACAAGAGGTCAAAAGGGTAGAGAGGCTAACAAGGATAAGCCTGTCGACGGAAACCCTAAACAATGTGACAAAGGAACGCAAGTTTTGGATCCTGCCATGGAAGGGGGACCTTTGAAGCCCGTAGAGAGTAAAGCCAATAAGGAACCATCAAGGAAGAAGGTGAAAGTTAAAAAAGAGGCAATAAAGCCGGTTCAGCGACCTAAAGAGCGGATGGTTTGGCGTGAAAAGCGAGCTCTATCGAACTATCATGAATTCGATTTGGCAAGCTCTCTTTGCGAAGTCAAGCTGGATGTGAATTTTTTACAGCTTATTAAGCTTTCCCCAGGAGTACGTAAGGAATTTAGAAAAATTTTACGTACCGGGTATATCGTAGAACCTTTGGGTATTGCGCGAGTTGGTAATGACTGGTTTGAGCATGTTGAGAAGCATTGCCCAAGGGTTGCAGCCTATGTCGATGGGATATTAGTAGATTATGCCATTGTCGACATGGGATCATCGATTAACATTATGAGTTCTGAATTGATGGAAAGGTTGGGTCTTGCGATTCAGAAAGATACCTCCACAATTCTCAGAATGGCAGATGATAGTTTGAGACAGCCAGAAGGTTGCATTACTAAGGTCCGTGTCACTGTTGCAAATGTAGAATGCCTGTTGGACTTTAGGGTGATTCGTTTTGCAGGGCGTCCAAGTTACCAAGTATTACTCGGACGACCTTGGATCTTGCAAGCGGATTGCCAAGTAGATATACCTGCCGGTCGACTGATATTCGGCAGAGGTGCCCAGCGTGTGGTGGTTGATGCTTATCCAGAGTCCCCGCAGAGTGAGAGAGCTCCTCTATCTTCTAGAGAATTGGAGACACTAGAAGATTTATCTGCCAGTGAGACATTATCGAGTGATGAGTCCAAAGAGGGATCCACCACGGAAGACATCTATCAAATCACTTTGAATGAGCCGATAGAGGGCCAAGATCGTATAAGAGATGCAGATGTTATCGAGCTAGACCTTGGTACGCTTGGTGATTCGCGGCCAATCAAATTAGGTTCTATGCTCAGCACAGCAGAAAGGGAGGACTATGTGGCCTTGATCCAGAAATTCCGTGATATCTTTGCCTGGAGTTATGATGAGTTAAGAGGCATCCCTCCTAGTCTTGCTGTTCATACAATTCCATTGAAGGAGGGCAGTCGTCCTGTACGGCAGAAAGTAAGGCGTATGCCTTTCGAATTGAGGGACGGCCTGTTTGAAGAGTTACAGAAGCTTCGAAAAGCGGGTTTGATTTTTCCTGTGCAACACACGGAATGGTGTTCGCCAGTTGTGATTAGAAAGAAGAAGAATAATCAAATCCGTTTATGTGTAGACTTTAGGGAGCTGAATAAGCAGACAATTAAGGACTACTACCCATTGCCATTTATTGACCAGATTTTAGATCAATTAGCGGGTAGGGAGATATATTCGTTTATGGATTGCTTTGCAGGATACAACCAAATGGTAATTGCAGAAGAGGATAAGTTGAAAACAACTTTTATCACTATATTTGGTACTTTTGCGTACCATGTGATGGCCTTTGGTTTATGCAATGCGCCTGGTTTGTGGCAACGAACAGCAGCAGATAAGACATTCGGAGACATATCCCCTGAAGAGTTGAAGGTGTTTATTGATGACTTAGGGGCTGCCACCATGAGAGAAAGGCAGTTAATCATTCTAAGAAAATGCTTCGAGCGCTGTAGACAATTTTGCATCGCCCTAAACCCACGGAAGTGTGTTTTTGGAGTACCTTATGGGCTATTGCTAGGTCATGTGGTCAGTTCAGTAGGGATTGCGACAGACCCTGAGAAGGTTAAAGTTATAGTTGCCATGGGTCCACCACGCACTCCGAAGGAAGTTCAAAGCTTTCTGTCTTCGGTTGGTTACTACCGTAGATTCATCAACGCCTTAGCAGAAAGAACGTTGCCACTTACAAATTTATTGTCCTTTAGTTGTTCGTTTGTATGGGGTGACCCTTGTAGGGTAGCATTCGAGGATGTGAAACAGGAGCTAGCAAGAGCGCCCGTTTTAAAAGCACCTAAAAGAGGTGAGGTGTTCTATATATTTTCGGCAGCCACCATGTATAGTATCAGCTCTGCTGTTTAGCCCAAAATTGGGAAGAGAAGTGGTACCACCTGATTGCTTTTGCTAGTTGGAAGCTAGGTATATCCGAAATCAATTATACCTACATGGAGAAGCTGTGTCTAGCGATGGTCTTTGGGACCAAGAAATTCAGGCATTATATTCTCTATGAGAAAGTCGTGCTTTATACGAAGGCGGAGGGGCTTCGATTATTGATGAATAAGCTACAGCCGCCTCATCGTCTAGCAAAGTGGTTGATCACTTTGCAGGAATTTGATTATGAAATTAGGAGTAAGCCACCAAGGTTGCAAGGCATCGTGGAATGTCTTGTGGACTTTGGGGAGCCGAAAGAATTTGTGTGGCTGAAGGTAGTGACATGGAGTCATTATTTAAAATAGATACGGCATCTATTCCCTCCTGGTATGCTGTAATAACGCGTTATTTATCAACAGGAGAGGCGGGATCCGAATTATCTAAAGCTGAGAGAAGGAAAATTAAGCAGCAAGCGTTAAAGTTTGTTTTGATCGCAGGTACATTATATCGGCAAGGGGTTGATGATATCTATCGCCGGTGCGTGATACCTGATGAGGTGCCATTCATTTTGGAAGAGTGACATGATTCTACTTGCGGTGGCCATTTTGCTGGACGGCTTACAGTACAAAAGGCTTTAAGAGCAGGTTATTGGTGGCCTGCCATCTTCCAGGATGCGTTTGCGTATGTTAAGAGATGCGATATTTGCCAACGACATGATAGTCGAGAGAATAGAAAACGACCACTCAACCCTATTATGGTGATACTTCCATTTGAGAAGTGGGGAATAGACTTTGTGGGTCCTATTACTCCGTCGTCGACTGCGCAAAAGAGGTACATCATTGTAGCAACTGACTACTTCACAAAGTGGTCAGAAGCACGTGCAACAAGGAAAGATGATGCTAAAGAAACTGCTAGTTTCCTTTTAGAGCAGATAATATGCCGGTTTGGTCCACCGAAAGAATTAGTGTCGGACCGCGGAACCCATTTCCTGAATTATGTGATTAAAGGTTTGACAGAGATGTGGCAAATCAAGCATAACAAGACAACCCCATATAATCCGCAAGCTAATGGGCAAGTTGAAAGCACCAACAAACAGCTTGTGGGCATCCTGTCCAAAATTGTGTCGGAAAAGAAATGGGATTGGGATAAAAAGCTATACGTAGCAGTGTGGGCTTATAATACGACCTTCAAATGAGCCACTGGCTATACCCCATTCAAGTTAGTATATGGGGAGGAGTGTGTCTTGCCTTTAGAAATTGAGCTGCTGACTATTCGGTTTGCCATCAATCATTCTTTGAGCGATGAAGACGCACTTTTTGAGCGCTTGACGACACTGGCACATTTAGATGAGCTTAAGTTGCAGAGCTTATTGCACCAAGAAGTGGCAAAGCGCTGAATGAAGCAGCTACACGACCTCAAAGCCAAGAAATACACCTTCAAGAAATGACAGCTTGTTCTGTATTATGATGCACGACGTGAATTATTTCCAGGCAAGCTAGAGCCTAAATGGGATGGGCCCTATCGGATCGTTCGAATAGGAAAGAATAAATCCACAGTATTATTAGCTGACCTTGAGGGGATAGAATTTAAAAGTAAGGTTAATCTTAATAAGATTAAACCTTATTATTTCTGATTGCACTAATGCTATGACTACCTTGCAGGTCTAGGCGAGATCGATCAAACATCTGCAAGGAAATTGTGATAGAGGTTGATGGGTCGTCTAATCCCTTATTTAGAACACCCATATTTAGAACAAAGGTATCATCAGGGAAAGCTCATTTGGTGGAGCAAAGGATATAAGGTGACTGAGCAAGAAGGCGAGACATTTATTTGGGAGATCAAGGTCTTCTGCCATCACTGCCTACAAATTTTGACGAGCATCCCTGTTGGATTCAATGATGATGGAGGGATGGAGCCTACAGTCTACCCGTTGAATATGCTGGATTTCGATTACCATAATTACGAGTAGAATTCAGGATGGCGGGATATGCAAACCCTTTATGGACGTACACCTTGTACTTTTATGGGGCGTCCAGGGGTGCATCCAAAAAAGGAAGTGTAGGAGTTGTCATCCGAGACCCCCGACGACGCATTGTCATGAAGTTAGCTGCTTATCTCGGGGTGAATTTTACCAATAATATGGCTGAATACAAAGCCCTGATTATGGGTTTGAGTATTGCAAAGAAGGGTGGTATCCGTCAGTTATTGGTGAAAGGGGACTCTCAGTTGGTTTTAAATCAACTCAATGGGACATACATGGTACGGAACCCCATCCTTTGTATATACCATCATATTGCCATAGCCCTGCTAGACGAATTCGATAGAGTGTCTTTTCAGCTGATTCCACGGAATTGGAATCAGTTTGCCGATTCATTGGCTAATTTCGCGTATGAAGAGGACCTCTTCTTTAATTGTGGCCCTTGTCCTGATATATCTATTGATGGTGAGATAGGACCTGGTCGTTTGTGGGGTATGCTTTCTGAACATGCCCTCTTTGGTAGACGATGGTTGATCTGGCTGATGCAGAGGGTAAGCGAGACTCATCTGCCTTTATTATCTCGGACCCATAGACTGATTAGACGACATGTGATGCGAACACCTCTTGCGATATACGCAGGAGGGATAGGTCATAATTTAATGCACCTAGTTTAGGGCTACAAGCCCTGTTCCCCTAGGAATGGTATGCTTTGATGTCTATCATGGTTGTTTCTAGGAGGATGTTATGCGTAGTATTGTTTGATTTCATTAGGCCAAGAGAGTCGATTCAGTTTTGTAGCAAAGTCATGTCTGGTTTCATTAGGCCAAGAGGGCCATTTGCCTGTCTAGTGCGGGTGCGTTTAATCGGGTTTTTGTTTTAAGTGTTGTGCTGGACAGATTTCGTGGTTCGTGGACTTTGGTGGAGCCTGGAGGAGCCTTTGCTGCGATGGAAGCTTCTTGTGGCCAATCCAGGTGATACCTCTCCTTTACGAGTACCTTTCTTTCCTGTTATATGTGTATTTGTACTTGTCGAGGGGATACATTTTTGTTGGGGACCGGCAACCAAGGCATGAAGTCCCAGGTTTAGGCTAAGTATGATTGAAGGAGGTCGGAGTAGTCATTGCCTCCTGTAAAGACATTGTCAGGCATCGAAAGACCAGTTTAGAAGGAAGTCCTAGTGGCCTGTTTTGCTAGCCTGCTAGTCAGTCGTTCTAGGAGTTCTTGTTAGTAGTGAGGCAGTTAGGGAAGCCTGCCAGAAGATAATAAAGATGATGCCCAGAAACTTTATACATCCTAAAAGATGAATATAAATACCAAGGTGTGTAAAAAGGGGTTCTAACCCCTATCAAAGAAAAGAAAAGAAATGAAAATTTATAAGCAGTTGATCATTTCCTTGCGAAGGCCTGGTAGGTTCCTGGGGACGAATCAGACCCGGGGCCGATACCTTGTCTTCCTAGGGGTGGCTTCTTGCTGAAAAAAAAAATGATGACAAAACAAGGAAGGTTGGAGCGAAAATAAAAGTGGGCGTTAGAAAATGATTAAGTGTCGCCTTGCGAGGTCTTGGTAGGTTCTTGGGTGCCGAGACAGGTCCTGAGGCCGATGCCCTGTTCTCCTTGGGTCACTACGCTCAGCTCCCTCCTTTTTACATGCCCAAGTATGTTCATCCAATACAAACCCTAAAAGAAGACATGCACTGAAAGAAAATACTCTTTGATCAGGCTATAGGAGTCATCGCCTTGTAGGAGCTCCTAGTTGTGTTGTCTTTAGTTGGTAAGTAGTGCAGACTACCACTTAGGGCAACCTCTTTGATAGGTTTTTTTTAGTTTGGCTGTGTTGGAGCAGCTGGTTAGTGACTCACTTCGGATCTTCTATTAGATGATGCTAGGCCTACTCCTTGTGGATGTCATGCCTTGGTTCTATCCAGGGGTAGGGGAAGCATTGTGCTGAGTTTTAGTATATAATTGTTTTGTATCAGTTTGATGCTTCTTTAGTTGTTTATGTGCAGATATGTTCGTGGATTCGACGGGCTGAGTCACCCTATCCCGTGGTCGCCAATGAGAGCGGAATTTAGGTGACAGGAAGTGCTTAAAAATAGCAAAAAATTATGAATATCAAAGGAAAAATATTCACTGTCAAAGGCGGCGGCTCGATCTAGGACAATTTTAAGCGTCAAAGTGCTTTAAAGGTGCCCGAGCAACACTTGTTGATTTTTCATAATTTCTCAGACAGTCATGCGGGTTAGGAAGAGCTACTGGCCAATGCGGGATGCTAAGCCGGACGCCCAAGATTTTTCAGAGCTCGATTCCGAGTCCGAACGAGGAAATGGCCAAGAAACCGGTCAAGATGCGAAGGGGTGGACAAAATTTGGCCAAAGTGGGCAAGTGACCTTTGGGAGCCCAATATTAAAATTCACATGAAATGAAACATGCAAAATCGTCGTGAGAGAAAGAGGAGGATGAAGGCGCCATCACGTCCGAAAAAAGCGCCATCATGCTTGATGATCAAGCATGCAGCCTGCAAACAACCCCTGCCAATCATCATTGCCCCTCATTCCCTCCTGGATGCCAATCATTTCGCCGCCCTTCGCCCGTCAAATGATGCTCTCTTTGAGGATCTCTGATTTCAGTCTTTCTCTCTCCTCCCTCTCTCTCTTCTAAAGGCAAGTTCATGTGGGAAGAAGAAGCAAGAAAGAATGATGGAGGCTTGTCCGGCATGGATCGGATTGCTCCACGGGCTGGAAATGGTGATTGGTGATTGTGTTGGACATGAAGTGCTGCTGATTTTCAGATTTGCAGCCATGGACATAAAACCCGAAACACGCAAATAAGCGGTAATTCAAAATTTTCAAAGGAAATTTGAGATTTTATGGCTTTTGATTGATGAAATGTTGTTCATGTGGACTAAAAATTGTTTATGTTGCTATTTTCCATGAGGTCTTGCTGGTCATAATCAGAAAATCAGAAACATATGCATCTTGTAGTTCAAAATAACATGCTAAAACAAATAAAATATGAAAAATCAAGGAAAAATGATAGTTTTTTGGCATAAAAATGGAAAAGTGAATAGGAACATCAACTAAACTTTCATTTTTCTGCAAGAATGAACTAAGGGTCACAGCCCATAACCTGTTTTGAATTTTTAGTAGTTAAATAATGCAAAAAATAAGGGAAAATACAAGAAAAGGGTGGAAAAACCTTTAAAAATAGGGGAAAAATATATTTTGGGTTTCGAAAAATAAGGATAAATAAGAGCAATGTTTGTGAATGTTTGTGGGGACTGAAGCATGAGGATTTGCCTCAGTTCAACCCCACCTTCTTGTTCTAGTGTGTCTTTTTCCATTTTTTTCACATAAAATGATGTCAAAATACCCTATAAACCTATCCAACGATGCAATATTTAAACAGGGGAGGGGTAGAGGAGTTGAAATATGTCTAAATGCCATGTCAGATGATGGGAAAGTTGCTGATTTCCATGCATAGCATTTAGGATGGATGATAATTAAAATTAAGAGCTTAGTAGCGCGAGGATCACCTCGGTGCTAGGCCCATGCAACGAAGCACGAACGGTAGTTGGAAACCATTAAAAGAATGGTTTTGCACTTGTGCACGATACTGTTTGCTAAATGTTTGAGCACTAGGCATCCACCAAATGCATAGAGCATGAAATTTTTTTAAAAAAAAAGTATCAATGACTAGCTCCTGGACATGCATTGCAATTGGTTTATTAGAACATGACCTACGATGAGAGGCAGTGAGGTGCCCATGCTGTAGGTAGACGCGGATCCTAAAGGGGAAAGTACGTGAGGAAGAAATGGTATACTCCTGGACACGCTTATTTGGTACCTTGAGCGACTTTTGTGCGAAATGTTTAGATGTTGAGCGACGCATCGAGGGGCCAATCCCCAAGGTGTAGGAGAGTCGCAGAGGGTTGACGGCATTCAGCCGTAGGAGGAACCCCATGTGTATGTGATTCGAGCCTTTTGGCTATGTGAAAGGGACTCCCTCTGAGGAGTAACATTGGGTTAGGATCAGTTGGACTACAACGTATTACAAACGCAATGTTTAGGAAGGCAAAGATTTTGATAGACGCTCCTGGCCACGAGGCCGAGGGGTTGTCTTGTGCGTAGTGACGAGGCCCGGCTAGTACATGAGCCAGTGCCGGCCCGTTTTTAGGTCCATCAATACAATAGATTTTTGATCAGGTGGCTAAATCTTTTCCTATATACACTATAAATAATTTTAATCATTGTTCTCATGTTGAATAGACATAGTACAAGTTTTGAACATCTGCTATATCTTTTCTCAATGAGAACACACAAGGAAGCTTTTGCTTACTCAAAGAGTATCTAATAAAATAAAGTAAAATCAGCGCAACTAAAAATAATAGAAGAAACTTTGATTATTTACTTTAGGGCGGCACAGTTCATGAGAAAGTTTATTTTTGGCCATATGGTCAAATCTATCCCCTTCTTTCTATACGATGTTTCCATTCATACTTTCTATTATGGAAGTTGGACTCATTCTATCTAATGTTTAAGTACTTTTTTTGTTTCAATGAAATTTGATACTTCATTGTATTTATCAATTTCATCACTATTTTCTTCTTTCTGAGAGGTGACAACATACAAATGATAAAATCTCCATTTTCTCACTTGTACAGGCATCATGAATAATGAATTTTATTTTGGAGAAACTGTGAATTTGCTAGTTGATCATGAGATTGTTGCACTTGGTAGAGTGCATGCAATACATCCAAATGAGACATGCCATGGAGAAACACTTGAAGATGAATATATTTCAGTGGCTATTGATAAATGTTTAAATGTAGCAGCGTATTTGCCATTCCCAACAATTGATGCAATGAAGGTTCATGAAGCTGTAGGTGGTTTTGCAAAATGGGAAAAGAAAGATGTGGTGGTTGTTTCAAACTCAATAACAATTCATGATAGAGGAGATGCTTACGAATTAGACCATGTCCTACCTTCTAAGGATATTGATGTGCTTAGCATTCGTGAAAGTTGGAGAGAATGTAGAGTGATGCTATGGACATAAGGAAATATTGTGTGTGTTGGGACAAGGGTTATATTATTGGATTTTCCATATGATGTGATAAAGTTTGAACTGCTAGGAGAAGAGGATGTTAGTGTGGTGGTAGATAAAGCCCTTTATCAAACCACAGGAGCATACATAGATGACAACCTCCACCGTGTCACTTTGGAAAGATGGCCTATTAAACAAGTTACCTTTGATGATGGAACATCACTGCTACAACAACAATCATAGATGCAATTTGTCTCTACAAATGCTTGTGCCAAAAACATGGAAGATACCAATGAAGATTATGTTTCTGCAAAAAAATCAAATTTTTTTCAGAAGAGATTATATTGTATGGTCAATAGAAAGCCTCGAATTATTGCCCTAAAGGTGCAAACTTGAGGACTTCTATGGACTCCATTTCACAAGTTTCCATGATTGATTTTTGCCAAGAAAAGTGTTGTCAGTTTGCTGATACAGAAGCAATGCAACAATTACGTAAATACTTTTGGGGATTGCAATTTAAAGACCGCACAAACTATGTTTATGACAAGTTTGAATCATCATGCAGGATTGATTACTTGGGAACAAGGAAGTACAGCTTTATCTTCAATGGACAAGTGGTATGTGGAAGGCCATGGTATGAGATTCATGGAATCCCAAAGACATCTTTTTACAGGTACAAAATACAATTTGAGCATGGCGTGAGGAGGGCAATGCATGGAAACAAGGGGGTAATAAGAGTAGCTTGGGTTCACACAGAGATGGAAAGAGCCATCCTTAGAGACTTTGTTAAGAAGAATGTAGAGAAAACGCCACACAAGAGTAGAACAATGCAAGATGGATCAAGGGAGATACAATTGGTCATCCTAGATGTTTACAAGCAGGTAGATATATGGGCAGAAGTAAATACAACATTGAGTGGTATTGGATGTAAGCAAATGTCCTTGTCCACCTTCAATCGTATTTGGAACACAGATTTCAAGCATGTAACCTTAGCAAAGACAAGTGAGTTCTCCAAATGTAGTATTTTCTTAGAGATCAAAGAGCAACTTGCAGCAACAAAGTGTCTTCAAGAGCAAAATGTGCTTCTAAAGAAGCATTAATGTCACATGCTATAGCAACAAAGTTGTCGGAACATATACTACAGTTGGCGCTTGGCCTCAGCATTAGATCCAGATAAAAACTTGTGCATCATACATGATAAAATGGACCAGCAAAAGACAGCTATCCCCAGGTCAAGGCTTCGATCAAAAGAGATTGAAAGATCTACTCAACTACCAGTTTCTTGAACAAGAATGATTACACATGGACATGGAGAAGGTAGATATGGACATTTCTCACTCGATCTATGGCATCATGATCCTAACTTCACAATTGCCTCATTTTCATTGTGCTTTAGGAACTTGGAGCGACTACACAGGCATGCAAATGGTGATCTAAAAGTAGATGGAATGCCAAGATCAACCTTTGTGCTACTAAATGCCCTCAACTCGAAAAAAGAACTAGACCACCATCAAGGTATTGAACAAAATAAATCATGCATGGAAGATAATACACCACAAGTTGACCATCATCATTTCAAACGATTGCTAGAGAACTTACTACTTCAACTTGATAATTGTGGGTCCAAAAAAAAAAATCACTATCTCTTTGCATATCTATCATGGCTTGTTGCACGAGGAACATTCAAGATGATCCAGCTTGGGTTTCTCATGGTGGGTCATACACATGAAGACATCAATGCAATGCTCATCAAATTTTCAGAGAAGCTAAGGACGAGCATGATCTTCACTTTTCCTCATCTTATGCAACATTTTCAATCATGCCAGATGACTAGTCCTACACCTTTCTTATTGACACATGTGCCTGACTTTAAGAGATACATTGAGGGATACTTGTGTGATTTGAAAGATACACTTGTTGGTCACTCAAAACCTCTTCAATTTCGATTTTATATGCAAGGAGATACACTTGTCATGCAATACAAGATGCATCCAAAGTCCCCAGACTGGTTACCAAGAGAAGGTGGCATTGAATTATGGAAGAGAGACCTTGCAGGAAAGCCTACTCTTCCAAAGGGTGTTCCAATGTTGTTGCCCATGTTTGAGTATGTTAAGGACCATCAAGAAGTAGTAAGTGGAGTTAAAGATTATTTGCAGTATTGGAAAAGATGGTCAAATGTACAAGGACCCAAAGTAGATTTCACAAAGTTTATAACACCAGTTATTGATTATTGGAAACATATGATCTATGCTCTTCAAACTCCAAATGTCCAAGAAGATTTATTTTTCATAGATTTTTGGCCAAGAACACAAAGTGATGTAACCAATATAGATGTAGATAATGCAGATGACTTCATTGGATTGGAAGTGTTGAATGATCACTATTGTGGTCCTTTGAGCAAATGACCCAAACATGCATTTGAACCAATGCTTGATGTTAAGAAAAATGACTTTGTGCTTGTTAGACCTTCAGATCCAGTATATCCAATATGGCTTGGTGTTGCACAAAGTGAGGTTGATACAAATAAACATTCCAAAAACTTCAACAATGTATGTATACAATATTGGGCACCAGTTTGTAGTCGTCAAAATGCTACAGATGCAGAGGTGTATTTTAATTGTTGGGACAAATATTGGATGTGCAACAAAAAAGATCCTGAACGATGGGAAACAATAGATAGCATTGTCTTCTCTTGGATGAAGAAAGGTACAAAATCTCCCAAAAAAAAATAAATTTCCCCAAAGGTTGTATTGAAGGCTAAAGAAAGTCTACAAGAATCCATCGACTGAAGATTTTCCTTGAATATTTCAAGGATATTAAAACTAAGGTGTTTATTAACACCACCTTTTTGAGTTTTTCAATATCTTGGAAACAACCATAAGTAGTAATATGTTTAATTGCACCAAGTTCCAAATTAATGAAATTCCCAAAATTCATGAAATCCATTTTGATTTGGTTCTCCCATATTGATGGGAAATTCCCAAAATCCCGAATATGGAGTTTGCAGAGCATTGCAGCCTACAACCAAGAGAGCAGCACGTGCTAGGAAATAATGACAAGACATAGAGATACAAGAATTCTAGTGTGTATTAGCTCTAGAGAATAGGAATCGAACACAACCTAATGCAGAGAGAGAGAGTGTGTGTGCACACGCTAGGGGTAGGCTTAATACTGAGCGAGATTCTCACAGAGAAGCTCATTGACAATACATAAGCAAAGTAGAGCATGGTAGCATTATCAATCTCATTGCTTGCACAATTATTAGGAGTCACCCAGGGCTCCAAGAGCCAATCAAAGATCCATGTAGTCACAAAGTAGCTAGACAAATACCAGCTAGGCAACGACCCATATAGTTTTGTGGAGCAATTGGAGCAGTTCTACAAAGCTAACGGCCTCACCGATCTTGCTCAGTGCTTGCAAGCTTTTAGCCTATGCCTAGGCATTAAGGGTAGGGCATGGTACACAAGCCTAGACGCTGCAGAATGCAACAACTTCAAAAATCTCAAGAATCTCTTTATTAAGAGATTCTTTGAGGTTGGGTACTTCGACAATCTCATAGTTTAGCTAATGAATGTCAAGAAAAAGGACAAAGAGGACATTAGGGACTACGTTACCAAAGTGTGGAGTCTCTATAACAGGATCCTAGCTAACGAACAACCCACCGAGAGAGCGGTCTCCAGAGTCTTTATCAATGGAATACACAATGAGAAGCTCTACAAGGCCTTGGTAGGAAACTTGAGCTTGCAAAGAGATGCACTAGGTAGGGTCTTTGAAGAGGCCATATGAGTGGATGACTAGCTCAAGAAGAGAAGCTCTAGGAGCTATAATTGTGGGAAGATGAAGTGAACCCTAGATCCTTAGAAAAGGGCCACAACATCTAGTGAATGGTCAGTCCCAAGTGCCCAAGATAAAGGAAAAAGTGTTGACCAGAGTTAAGAGCTCACAGAAATTAAAATGGAGCTAGGTATACTACAAGACATGGTAATGAGACCTACGCAGCCACATGTCCAATGCGTGCATTGCGACGAAAACTACCTCCCAGCAGAAGAGTGTCAAGACCCTCGGTCTCAACCTTGTCCCAATTGCGGTAGGTTTGGTCATGATACCATGCATTGTAGACTGCCAAGGAGAATTCCATACACGCAACCTTACAACAAGCCATACCTAGGGAATAGGCCACCAAATTTCTTTGGGAGGTGAGCCCCATTGCATCTTCTAGCACCTAATGACATGAATCCAACTACCCCTAGGATGGAAAATAACCCCACAAGCATACCTTGACTGCTTGGACCTTTTGTGACCCACCCACCAAGCGATGCTCTAGTCCACTATGTGGAGGAGCCAAATGATGAAGAGGCATATGTAAACCCTTATGTCTCATACGACGAAGAGGACAATCCAATCCTTATGGACTATTGACCAATGCCGGTGATGGTGATAGGCAAAGGTAGAGATAGAGACCTAGGAGGGTAGACCCAAGAGCTGATTGCTTGTTGGACTTGCAGTCACTGATGGCACATTTCCTTGCGATCTTGAGAGGGAGCAAGCCAATTGAGAAAAGGCTAACCTTAGATGCGTAGAGTGTGGAATCACCCACCTATTTGTCAATTTCTCTAGACAAAAAACCATCCCCAAGCTCGGCAATCATGCCATCAGTATCATTGGGGCTATTCGGATTTGAAACACTTAATGGAGAGGCTATGCCATCCCATTGCATGTTATGACCCAAGCACAGATGAAGCAAGCCAGTATTTGCCAGGGCCTAGAAACCTACACACAGCCTCAATTGGAAAGAAGAGCCGTATAGGCGAAGAAAGAAGAAAAGCAAAGCAAAGATCTTGCTTAAAATTGAAACTTCCATGACACTACCTATATGGAAGAGAGTCACGGATGCATAGACAGAAACATATGCTCCAAAGACTATGGAAAAAGGGAGTGCTAAGGTTGGGGAGTACCCCAATTCAAAGCATCAACTTGAAACCATAGATAAGTTCAAGGAGTGGGTGAGAGAAGCCCAAGAATACTTAAAGGACGTTGAGACCATCTTGGAGGATGAAAAAAATAATCTCTTTAATGTGAGCACACCGATTTCACCTATGTGGCCAAAGTTGAGAGAAGTCATTGCACCTCAAGCAGTGCCAAACAAATAGAGCTTGAATGCCACGGGGTAGTTAGCTAGTCAAGGCCATTGGCCATGGAGTGCAGGATCAAGAAATAATCAAGAAATTGGCAATCTTCTTATGACACTAGTAACCACCCAGTGACTTTGAGCTTAGGAGACCTGCTTAGGTAGCAATCGATGCAATGGCAAGAGTTAAAAATGTGGAAGGAAGGACCTCTTTAGCAAAGGGCACTTGACTTGCATGACCACGATGTAGTGATGTAGATACCAAGCTTGACTCTACACTCAATGCCCAGTCAACACTTTTTGGGAAGGAATGGAGATGCAAGTGATCTTGCTAGTCCTAGCACTAGGAGACACTACAAGGAAAGGAATCATAGACTTACGGGCACGAGTGAATGTGCTTAGCCATGTAGTGCTCCAAGCTTGGGGTGACCCACCTATTGAGAATGCTAGATTTAATGTCACACTGGCTACTGGGATGAAGGTCAAACCATTTAGAGTGCTGAAATTTTGGCTATTGAAGATTGCGAGAGTCTAGTTCTCAATAGACTTCATCTTCATGAAGGGAGTCAAAAGTACGATATCCTACTAGACCAACCTTGGATGCGAAATGCATGAGTCATAGAAGATTGGGGTAATAGTATGATCTTCTTAGGAAATCAAACGGAAGTAGTGAGGGTAGAGATGGACACCTCAAAGACTATGCCAGTCAACCTTGACACCATTCTTAGCTATGTTGAAGTGTGATACTCAGGTTAGAAAATCTTACGCGTCACTAACAAAGTATATCCCTTGCCCTGAGGATGAGCGTGATTGGATGCGGTGCTAGCCACAATTGATCTTGCGTTGTCTGGAAATGAGGAATACAAACAAGCTACTAATGCAATCAGTGAGCCAAAGAACAAACCCTCAATGCCACTATGCATGATGGCCAAAAGCCCTAGTGATGAATGGCCCACCCCTATTGCATTCCATATCCTGACAAACGAGAGCTTCACAAGATCTTAGAGCTGTTGATGGATGAGCTAGCTAGCAACCTAGCCCCTAACTGTTGACATATCGAGCTCCACTCGTGATACGCCAGGGTGACCGTTGTGCATTTATGTCACCGACGTGTTAGTTGCAGACGCGGTTGGTACACCGCCCCTGAATAATAGCTACACGATAGCTATCCTTATCTACTCTAGTTTGTGGCTCAGTTAGTATGCCACCTTAGTTAGTTGAGTTTGGTTTGAGACCCATATATACAGGGTTCTTCTATTTCTTTGTAAGAGAGTTCTTTTTGGCTTACACAACTAAGAAGAGGAAAACTGTTTTTCAGCCTCCACCCTTGTGTGTCTTCCCCCATTGTGCAAGCAAGAAAGCTTCAAGCGAGACTCCTTCCTTCTCTCCCACAATCTTGACATGGTATCAGAGCCTTGTTCGTGGTAAGGAGCTCAAGAAAGCAAGCCAAGCTCGCGGTGGTCTGGTAAGAGGAGCAGTGTTGCTTTCATTTCCTGTTTTGGGAGCAGATCTCTGCAGGTAGCACAGCCGGAAATTGCAGGAGTGCATTGTCTCAGGTTGAGACGCCCTTCGCGGTGAAGCAAGAGGGCAGTATATGCTGCGGGTGAGGGCTTTAGCCCTCGGCGACCTTGTTTTTTTGATTTGAGGCCATTTCGGGGCCTGTTTTGCAGACGGAAGTTTTCTGCACGCACTCAAGAAAAGGCTCAGTTTTATGCTGTGCGACCACTGTTCTACAGGTCGGTGAAAAGTTACTGTAGAAATTGCATCGTATGCTTGTGCGCAGAGACATTGGGAGTTTCAGAATCATCCTTGGTTCCTGTTTATGCAAAATCGTCACTAGGAAGTGACTGTGTGGTCAAATACCACTTTCGCCAGTTTTGCAGATTTGCCCTTGTGAGGGTGAAGCTGTGTTTTTTGCAGTGACAGAATTTCTTGCAGTATTCTGTAATGGCGTCTGATTCTCTTTCACAGATTGTCACTGAAAAGCTTGACAAGAACAACTTCCAGGCATGGAAGTTTAGAATGACGAATTTCCTTATGGGAAAAGGATATTGGGAATTTGTTGCAGGAAATGAAGAAGAACCAGTTCTTCCTGATGTTCCCAATCAACAACAAATGCAGGCATTTAAAACATGGCATGAGAGAGCCAGGAAAGTTATGTATTGGCTGTCTATCAGTATTTCAGACTCTATGATTGTGCATATTCAGGATGCAAGTACGCCAAAGGAGGCATGGGATACTTTGTCAAAAATGTATAGCACAAATACACAAGCCAGGAAAATGCAGCTCAAGCAAGAGTTGCACAATGTGCAAAGAGAAAATATGAGCATCAACGACTACCATATGAAGGTGAAGAAGATTGCAGATGCACTTGCTTCCATTGGGTCGCCAGTGGAAGATGATGATTTAGTTTCCGTGACCTTGAATGGTCTAGGAAAGGATTATGCACAGTTTCGGACATCCATTTCAGTTCGTGAAAGATTTCCTGATTTTGAGGAGTTGATTGCTCTTCTAATTTCTGAGGAACAGAGAAATGGTGGTGCATCTTCTTCAGGAGGAACTTCAAAAGAAGCTGTCTTCTACTCAAATGCTGGAAGAGGTAGAGGCAGAGGTAGAGGAGGCCGATTTGGAGGCCGTGGCAGAAATCAGAATATGCAGCAAACTCAAGAAAACCAGTCCTATGGAGGAGGACGTGGTAACTCTAGAGGCAGGGGGAGCCAAAGAGGTCGTGGTGGATGGCAAAGAGGCCAAAATGCAAACAGTAATGTTGAATGCTACTATTGTGGTAAAATGGGTCATATGGCTAAAGACTGCTATAAAAAGCAGAATGACATCATGAATGGAAAACTGCAACAAGGGAATTATGCATCTTCTAGTAGACAGGGTGATGACAGAAATGAGCATTTGTTCATGGTGCAGCACATGAACAATTCTATGACAAGTGCAGAAGAAAGCAATGATGTATGGTATGTTGACTCAGGTGCATCAAACCACATGACAGGTCATGCAGAATGGATGGAGGATGCAAGGAAAATGGAAAAACCAGGATTTGTGGAGACTGGTGATGATACTGCACATCCTATTGTGCAGATTGGAAAAATTCCCTTGTCTATGCAGGGTGGGAAAAAGAAATACCTGTCCGATGTATTTCATGTCCCGAATATTACCAAGAATCTGGTTTCAGTGGGTCAAATGGTTGAACAGGGCTTGCAGGTCAGATTTAATCCTCATGGATGCTTTGTTGAGGATATGAAAAATAAAGGTCGCTTGATAGCAAAAGGAAAGAAGAAGGGCAGAATGTTTACATTGGATGCAGACATGTCTGAATTGAGTGCAGCAATGTTTGCACATGGGACCGGTGTAGTTGCAGATATTGATATCTGGCATAAACGCATTGGTCATGTTAATGTACAGCGACTTAAATCAATGCAGGCCCAAAATATTGTTGCAGGATTGTCCAAATTCAAGGTTGCAGAAATGCATAAGGTATGTGAAGCCTGTCAGTTTGGAAAACAGGCAAGGAAACCATTTCCTAGACATGTTCAAGAGAGTGAGAAGCCATTGGAATTAATTCACTCTGATGTGTGGACAACTAAAGCTGCATCTCTTGGAGGCTGTCATTATTTTGTCAGTTTTATTGATGACTATAGCAGAAAAGTTTGGGTGTATTTTATGAAAAAGAAAAGTGAAGTTTTTGGGCATTTCAAAACTCTTAAAGCTATGGTTGAAAAAGAAACAGGCTTGCAGATAAAATGCCTAAGGTCAGATGGAGGGGGAGAGTACCTCTCAAATGAGTTTGCAAAGTTCTTGCAGGAGCATGGCATAAAGCAGCAATATTCATGCAGTTATACCCCACAACAAAATGGAATTGCAGAAAGGAAAAACAGGCATATTGGAGAGGTATCTCGTGCCATGCTCAATGAAAAAGACTTGCCAGATTTTTATTGGGCTGAAGCAGTTGCTACAGCAGTCTACATAATGAACAGGACTCCCACTGCAGCAATACATGGAATGACTCCAGAGGAGAGGTATACTGGTAGGAAACCAGATATTTCTCATTTGAAAATTTTTGGTTGCATTGCCTATGTACATGTGCCAGATGAGCTGAGATCCAAGTTGGATCCAAAAGCTGAGAAGTGCATCTTTATTGGTTACTCTCTGCAGCAAAAAGGGTATAGATGCTATAACCCTTCTACTCGTAAGTTTACAGTGAGTAGAGATGTTGTTTTTGATGAGATGAGTAGCTGGTATAAAACAGTAAATGTGATTGATGATGTAGATGCACAAAATGGTAATGCTGCACAGAATTCACAGCAGCAGTCACAAAATATTAGTGGACCTGGAGCGTCCTCTAGCAGTGGTTCACTTTCTTCGCCATGGACAGGCAGATTGAGATCAGGAGAATCTTCTCAAAGTAATACAGATAGTGGTATGCAGGTATCACGAAAAGGAAAAGAGAAGGTTGATCAGCCCATGTTTGATGTGAATGCAGGTCACTCTTATGTGGATGGTGAATCCAGTGGCTCAGAACAGAGCATTGATGATGAGTTGGGTATTCCTTCTATTGTTACACCTGGAGTAAGGAAGACCAGGGATGTTTTGAGAGCACCTGGGAGTGAACCTACTTTGCGCAGGTCTACGAGAGCTAGGTATCCTGTGGATAGGCTGAAATATGATGGATTTACAGCCATTCACTATGCATATATGGTCAAAGTGATACAGGAACCAGAAGCCACTTCTTTTGAGGAAGCCATGGGAAAAGAAAAATGGGAGAAAGCCATGGATGAAGAAATGGATGCCTTGGAAGCAAATGCTACATGGGAATTGGTACCTTTGCCTAAAGGTAAGAATTCAATTGGCTGTAAGTGGGTTTATAAGGTGAAGCACAATGCAGATGGTTCTGTGAACAGATACAAGGCAAGATTAGTGGTCAAGGGGTATGCACAAACATATGGCATTGACTATGAAGAAACATTCAGTCCAGTTGCAAGGATGGCAACCGTAAGAGCAGTCATCGCTATGGCTGCATCAAAGGGATGGTCTTTACATCAGATGGATGTAAAGAATGCCTTCTTGCATGGTGATTTGCAAGAAGAGGTCTATATGGAGCAGCCACCAGGTTATGTGCATGCTGTTCATCCTGAGTTTGTTTGCAGGTTGAAGAAAGCCTTGTATGGCTTGAAGCAAGCACCTAGAGCATGGTCTGACAAGATAGGACAGTATCTTGTCACTATTGGCTTTCAGATTTCCAAGGCAGATTTCTCACTTTATGTGAGAAAAACAGAGAAAGGTATTATGCTGCTTGTCATTTATGTTGATGATTTGATTATGACAGGTGACAGTGATGAAGATATCCTTCATGTGAAAATGCTATTGAAGCAGAAGTTTGAGATGAAGGATTTGGGAGAGCTGCGTTATTTCTTGGGCATTGAGGTGATTAGATCACCAAGTGGGATACAGCTCTTGCAGAGGCAGTATGGATTGGACATGCTGTCCAAATATGGGATGACAGGCTGTAAGCCTATTTCAGTTCCTTTGGAGCAGAATGTGAAGCTGAGCACAGATGCAGGTGAGCTTCTAGAAGACCCTACTATGTACAGACGCATAGTAGGAAGTTTGATTTATATGACTATTACCAGGCCATATTTGAGCTATGCTGTTGGATTGGTAAGTCAGTTTATGCAGGCTCCAAGGAAACCACATTTGGATGCGGCTAGACGCATACTTAGGTATGTGAAGTCCACATTGCAGTATGGACTATTTTATGAGACTGGGGTTCAGATACAGTTGCATGGATACACTGATGCTGATTGGGCTGGTAGTATTTCTGATAGACGATCTACCAGTGGATATGTATTCTCTTTTGGGAGTGCTGCAGTCACTTGGAGCAGCAAGAAACAGCCTACAGTTGCCTTGTCGAGCACAGAGGCTGAGTACAGGGGTGCAGCAATGGCTGCATGTGAGGTAGCTTGGTTGCATAAGCTACTTTATGATATGCATCAGTCTACAGATGGGCCAGTTGTCATTTATTGTGACAACATGAGTAGTATACACTTGGCAAATAACCCAGTCTATCATGCTAGAACAAAGCACATTGAGGTGCATTATCACTATGTGCGAGAGAGGGTTTTACTAGGTCTTATTGATCTAGTTTATGTCAGCACAGAGGATCAGGTAGCTGACATATTCATGAAGGCATTGGGCGCAGAGAAGCTGCGCAAGTTCAGAGACCTGCTTGGTGTGCAGGAATTGGGATTGAGCTCGAGGGGGAGTGTTGAGATATCGAGCTCCACTCGTGATACGCCAGGGTGACCGTTGTATATTTATGTCACCGACTTGTCAGTTGCAGACGCGGTTGGTACACCGCCCTTGAATAATAGCTACATGATAGCTATCCTTATCTACTCTAGTTCGTGGCTCAGTTAGTATGCCACCTTAGTTAGTTGAGTTTGGTTTGAGACCCATATAGAGGGTTCTTCTATTTCCTTGTACTTGAGTTCTTTTGGCTTACACAACTAAGAAGAGGAAAACTGTTTTTCAGCCTCCACCCTTGTGTGTCTTCCCCCATTGTGCAAGCAAGAAAGCTTCAAGCGAGACTCCTTCCTTCTCTCCCACAATCTTGACACTAATCTCAAACCCCTCAAGGATCTCTTGGATGAACCCAACTGGAGGTGGACTAAGGTGCACGATCTGGAGGTGGATGGAGACCAATGTGTACTATCTGAACTTGATGTAGGATTGGGCCTTAGTCATCGAAGGAAAGAAACAAAATATTGAGACATAGAAGATGAAAAGTAGTCAGATGATGATAGTTCAGCAAACGATGAGTAAAAAATTTGCTCTCCCACGAATGAGACAGTGAAGTGGAGACCGCAATACAATAGAATACGACACGGATGGTCAGGTAATTGAGAAGATCAGGGTAGACTCAAAGCCACGGAACACCAACACATTTAGACTTGAAAGAGGAGTTTCCATAACCAAATGTAATTGCACTTGGCTAGACCATTTGGGGGTGATAGACTATGAGCAAACAAGGCTACTTCAGCCAAGTGCCATGCCTCTATTAAGAACAAAATCACCATTAGCGCCATGACCCACCAAGAGAGACTCCCTCTTCTAATGACGATGAAGAGTTTGATTCTGAGTCAGAAGTGAGCTCAAATAACGACCCCGAGATACCTCAACCTCCTAATACAAACGCACCAAGGGAGACCTACCGGGCAACCTAAGGCACCGACGGTTGAAGGAGGAAGGCAAGAGATAGTCTAAGTAGCCTGAAGCTAGAGAAGAGAAAAAACCACAAGACCTACCAAAACGATTCACGAGGTTCAAGAAGAAAGGTGATAGGATAGTGATCTTTCTAGGAGACAAACGACAAAGGCAAGAGAGCAAGCCTATAAAAGGACCTATCAAAGTGAAAGATGTCAATTTGGCTAAGGAAGGGGAGATGCAAGTCTCATTTCTCTCCTACAAGAGTACATAGATGTCTTCTCTTGGTCACTCGACAAGGTGAAAGGAGTGGATCTGAGTACAATGACTTGTAACATCCCCATGACACATGTTGATGCAAGCTGATGCAACGCTAGTCAAGCAGCAAGACTATATCTGATGAATCCCAAGCATGCTCATGTGTTCAAGCAGGAGATAGAAAAACTCTTAAGAGCAAGATTCATCTATGAAATTGAGCACACAGATTGGGTTTCACCCATTGTAATCATCCTCAAGAAGAATGGAAAAATCAAAGTGTGCATTAATTATAAGTCAACATTGATATGATGAGAGACAACTATCCACTACCATACACTGAGAATATGATCGAGAGAGTGGCTGGAAAAAGAAGCCTACATTTTTCTAGACGGTTTCTCAGGTTACAATCAAGTGCAAGTGCATCTTGATGGCAGGCATAAGACCACATTTACTACTGAGTGGGGTGTCTTTGCCTATATAATCATGCCCTTTTTTGGACTAACAAAGACACCAACCATATTTTAACCGCTCATGTGTACCATCTTTAAGGACATGCTTTGACTGGAGCTAGAAGTGTTTGTGGATGATCTATGTGTTCACTCCAGTTGGAAAGAACACCTAGACAAGCTCTACACAATCTTTGAACAATGCAGACAGTATCATCTCTTGTTGAACCCCCTTAAGTGCAAGTTTTGGGTAAAGTATGGATGCATCCTAGGGCATGTGGTGTCCAAGAACAACATTGCCACTAACTTCTCAAAAGTTAGGGTTATTGTTGACCTTCCACCACCAACCAATTAGAAGGGAGTTCAATGCTTCCTAGGGCATACAAGAGGATATTATCAATGATTTGTGTTGAACTATGTGTTAATTGCTAGACCACTCTACAAACTATTGATAATATTTGAATGGACCAAGGAATGCCAACTTGTATATGAAGATTTGAAAAAGACTTTGACAACTGTGCCAATACTATGAGCCCTAGACTGAACAATAACCTTCCACGTCCATATTGATGCCTCAAAGTTTTCCATGGTGGGAGCATTGTTGTGCCAGCCTAGCGAGCACAATCTAGACTATCCAGTGAACTTCGCTAGCAGACAACTCACAAACATTGAAATGGACTATTCCACAACGGAGCAAGAAGGTTTAGCATGGTGTTTGCTGTAAAGAAATTTTAGCATTATCTGTTGGCTATACCTTTTACTTTCTTTGTTGACTATGAAGCCTTGCTTTATCTTGTTAATAAACCTTGTGCTACAGGATGCATTGCTCGATGGTTACTTTTGCTATTAGAATTAGACTTCTCTCTGGTTGTGCACAAGGGAAAATCGCTTTACATAGCTGACCACATGTCTTGCATACCCACAGGAGAAACCACTAGACAAGGTATTGTCGATGATTTGCCAAATGCGCATATCTTCATGTTTATCGTAGCATAGAGGAGCGGGAAATGGAAAAAAGGAAATAGCAAAAGGCGCAGGACAAAAGGAAGAAAAAGGCACCTTAACCGGTAACCAGACCCTGAAAAATTTAAAAGCACGGGCACGAACCTCAGGAAGTCTTAGAGTCACCCAAGGAAAGTGAAAGAGTAAAAGGCGCACCATTAAGTGTAGGAATTGTAGACATAGGCGCAAGTGTTAGTGTACTAAGCCATGCAGTCTTAGAGGCATGGGGAAACCCTCCTGTGGAGACTGCTAGGTTTAACGTCACCTTAGCAAATGGAATGAAGGTAAGACCATTCGAGGTCTTAAAGAATTGGCCAGTAATGATTGCCGATGTGCAGTTTTCTGTAAACTTCATTGTCATGAAGGGAGTGGATTATGACATACTATTAGGCCGACCTTGGAAGCTGTTGACCTAGATGCGATCTCAGCTATGCTGAAAGGCGATACTCAAACAACCAAACCCTATGGATCACTCACTAAATATATTCCTTGCCTTGAGGATGAGAGGGATTGGATGCACGTTTTGGCAACCATTGACCTACCATTCTCAGATGAGAAAGAACTATATCAGCAGGCTGCTAAAGCCGCAACCATGCCAATTGAGAAGCCAATTGTGCCACTTTGCATGATGGCAGGAAGCTCACTCAACCCAGGCAAATCAGCCTCGTTCCATATTTCCAAAAACAAACAAGAGCTTTAGGAAATTGTAGAGTATCTGACCAATAAATTGGAAGGCAACTTGGTGGCTAACTTAAAACCTCTACGTGATCTATTAGCTAAGGAAACTGAAGGAGAATGGCTCCTTTCCTAGTTCCTGCACCTCCCACACCACCAGTTCTGCATGGAATCCCACCAGGAGATCATCCGGGCACGGAGGGAGAGGCGTGGATGGTAGCACCGCTGGTTTGGCTCTCAGCTTCTGTCTGGCCTCCTACACTAGCTTTTTTTGCCTTTCTTTAAGATAGCTTTTCTTTCTATAGCAGGGTCTGACAAGATTGTGGGAGAGAAGGAAGGAGTCTCGCTTGAAGCTTTCTTGCTTGCACAATGGGGGAAGACACACAAGGGTGGAGGCTGAAAACAGTTTTCCTCTTCTTAGTTGTGTAAGCCAAAAGAACTCAAGTACAAAGAAATAGAAGAACCCTATATATGGGTCTCAAACCAAACTCAACTAACTAAGGTGGCATACTAACTGAGCCACAAACTAGAGTAGATAAGGATAGCTATCATATAGCTATTATTCATGGGCGGTGTATTAACCGCGTCTGCAACTGACAAGTCGGTGACATAAATACACAACGGTCACCCTGGCGTATCACAAGTGGAGCTCGATATCTCAACACTCCCCCTCGAGCTCAATCCCAATTCCTGCACACCAAGCAGGTCTCTGAACTTGCGCAGCTTCTCTGCGCCCAATGCCTTCGTGAATATGTCAGCTACCTGATCCTCTGTACTGACATAAACTAGATCAATAAGACCTAGTAAAACCCTCTCTCGCACATAGTGATAATGCACCTCAATGTGCTTTGTTCTAGCATGATAGACTGGGTTATTTGCCAAGTGTATACTACTCATGTTGTCACAATAAATGACAACTGGCCCATCTGTAGACTGATGCATATCATAAAGTAGCTTATGCAACCAAGCTACCTCACATGCAGCCATTGCTGCACCCCTGTACTCAGCCTCTGTGCTCGACAAGGCAACTGTAGGCTGTTTCTTGCTGCTCCAAGTGACTGCAGCACTCCCAAAAGAGAACACATATCCACTGGTAGATCGCCTATCAAAAATACTACCAGCCCAATCAGCATCAGTGTATCCATGCAACTGTATCTGAACCCCAGTCTTATACAATAGTCCATACTGCAATGTGGACTTCACATACCTGAGTATGCGTCTAGCCGCATCCAAATGTGGTTTCCTTGGAGCCTGCATAAACTGACTTACCAATCCAACAGCATAGCTCAAATCTGGCCTGGTAATAGTCATATAAATCAATCTTCCTACTATGCGTCTGTACATAGTAGGGTCTTCTAGAAGCTCACCTGCATCTGTGCTCAGCTTCACATTCTGCTCCAAAGGAACTGAAATAGGCTTACAGCCTGTCATCCCATATTTGGACAGCATGTCCAATCCATACTGCCTCTGCAAGAGCTGTATCCCACTTGGTGATCTAATCACCTCAATGCCCAAGAAATAACGCAGCTCTCCCAAATCCTTCATCTCAAACTTCTGCTTCAATAGCATTTTCACATGAAGGATATCTTCATCACTGTCACCTGTCATAATCAAATCATCAACATAAATGACAAGTAGCATAATACCTTTCTCTGTTTTTCTCACATAAAGTGAGAAATCTGCCTTGGAAATCTGAAAGCCAATAGTGACAAGATACTGTCCTATCTTGTTAGACCATGCTCTAGGTGCTTGCTTCAAGCCATACAAGGCTTTCTTCAACTTGCAAACAAACTCAAGATGAACAGCATGCACATAACCTGGTGGCTGCTCCATATAGACCTCTTCTTGCAAATCACCATGCAAGAAGGCATTCTTTACATCCATCTGATGTAAAGACCATCCCTTTGATGTAGCCATAGCAATGACTGCTCTTACGGTTGCCATCCTTGCAACCGGACTGAATGTTTCTTCATAGTCAATGCCATATGTTTGTGCATACCCCTTGACCACTAATCTTGCCTTGTATCTATTCACAGAACCATCTGCATTGTGCTTCACCTTATAAACCCACTTACAGCCAATTGCATTCTTACCTTTAGGCAAAGGTACCAATTCCCATGTAGCATTTGCTTCCAAGGAATCCATTTCTTCATCCATGGCTTTCTCCCATTTTTCTTTTCCCATGGCTTGCTCAAAAGAAGTGGGTTCTGGTTCTTGTATCACCTTGACCATATATGCATAGTGAATGGCTGTAAATCCATCATATTTCAGCCTATCCACAGGATACCTAACTCTGGTAGACCTGCGCAAAGTGGGTTCACTCCCAGGTGCTCTCAAAACATCCCTGGTCTTCCTTACTCCAGGTGTAACAATAGAAGGAATACCCAACTCATCATCAATGCTCTGTTCTGAGCCACTGGATTCACCATCCACATAAGAGTGACCTGCATTCACATCAAACATGGGCTGATCTACCTTCTCTTTTCCTTTTCGTGATACCTGCATACCACTATTTGCACTGCCTTCAGAAGATTCTCCTGATCTCAATCTGCCTGTCCATGGCGAAGAATGTGAACCACTGCTAGAGGACGCTCCAGGTCCACTAATATTTTGTGACTGCTGCTGTGAATTCTGTGCAGCATTACCATTTTGTGCATCTACATCATCAATCACATTTACTGGTTTATACCAGCTACTCATCTCATCAAAAACAACATCTCTGCTCACTGTAAACTTACGAGTAGAAGGGTTATAGCATCTATACCCTTTTTGCTGCAGAGAGTAACCAATAAAGATGCACTTCTCAGCTTTTGGATCCAACTTGGATCTCAACTCATCTGGCACATGTACATAGGCAATGCAACCAAAAATTTTCAAATGAGAAATATCTGGTTTCCTACCAGTATACCTCTCCTCTGGAGTCATTCCATGTATTGCTGCAGTGGGAGTCCTGTTCATTATGTAGACTGCTGTAGCAACTACTTCAGCCCAATAAAAAACTGGTAGGTCTTTTTCATTAAGCATGGCACGAGATACCTCTCCAATATGCCTGTTTTTTCTTTCTGCAATTCCATTTTGCTGTGGGGTATGACTGCATGAATATTGCTGCTTTATGCCATGCTCCTGTAGGAACCTTGCAAACTCATTTGAGAGGTACTCTCCCCCTCCATCTGACCTTAGGCATTTTACTTGCAGGCCTGTTTCTTTTTCAACCATAGCTTTAAGAGTTTTGAAATGCCCAAAAACTTCACTTTTCTTTTTCATAAAATACACCCAAACTTTTCTGCTGTAGTCATCAATAAAACTGACAAAATAATGACAGCCTCCAAGAGATGCAGCTTTAGTAGTCCACACATCAGAGTGGATTAATTCCAATGGCTTCTTACTCTCTTGAACATGTCTAGAAAATGGTTTCCTTGCCTGTTTTCCAAACTGACAGGCTTCACATACCTTATGCATTTCTGCAACCTTGAATTTAGGCAATCCTGCAACAATATTTTGGGCCTGCATTGATTTAAGTCGCTGTACATTAACATGACCAATGCGTTTATGCCAGATATCAATATCTGCAACTACACCGGTCCCATGTGCAAACATTGCTGCACTCAATTCAGACATGTCTGCATCCAACGTAAACATTCTGCCCTTCTTCTTTCCTTTTGCTATCAAGCGACCTTTATTTTTCATATCCTCAACAAAGCATCCATGAGGATTAAATCTGACCTGCAAACCCTGCTCAACCATTTGACCGACAGAAATCAGATTCTTGGTGATATTCGGGACATGAAATACATCGGACAGGTATTTCTTTTTCCCATCCTGCATAGACAAGGGAATTTTTCCAATCTGCACAATAGGATGTGCAGTATCATCACCAGTCTCCAAAAATCCTGGTTTTTCCATTTTCCTTGCATCCTCCATCCATTCTGCATGACCTATCATGTGGTTTGATGCACCTGAGTCAACATACCATACATCATTGCTTTCTTCTGCATTTGTCACAGAATTGTTCATGTGCTGCACCATGAACAAATGCTCATTTCTGTCATCACCCCGTCTGCTAAAAGATGCATAATTCCCTTGTTGCAATTTTCCATTCATGATGTCATTCTGCTTTTTATAGCAGTCTTTAGCCATATGACCCATTTTACCACAGTAGTAGCATTCAACATTACTGTTTGCATTTTGACCTCTTTGCCATCCACCACGACCTCTTTGGCTCCCCTTGCCTCTAGAGTTACCACGTCCTCCTCCATAGGACTGGTTTTCTTGAGTTTGCTGCATATTCTGATTTCTACCACGGCCTCCAAATCGGCCTCCTCTACCTCTTCCAGCATTTGAGTAGAAGACAGCTTCTTTTGAAGTTCCTCCTAAAGAAGATGCACCACCATTTCTCTGTTCCTCAGAAATTAGAAGAGCAATCAACTCCTCAAAATCAGGAAATCTTTCACGAACTGAAATGGATGTCCGAAACTGTGCATAATCCTTTCCTAGACCATTCAAGGTCACGGAAACTAAATCATCATCTTCCACTGGCGACCCAATGGAAGCAAGTGCATCTGCAATCTTCTTCACCTTCATGTGGTAGTCGTTGATGCTCATACTTTCTCTTTGCACATTATGCAACTCTTGCTTGAGCTGCATTTTCCTGGCTTGCGTATTTGTGCTGTACATTTTTGACAAAGTATCCCATGCCTCCTTTGGCGTACTTGCATCCTGAATATGCACAATCATAGAGTCTGAAATATTGATAGACAGCCAATACATAACTTTCCTGGCTCTCTCATGCCATGTTTTGAATGCCTGCATTTGCTGTTGATTGGGAACATCAGGAAGAACTGGTTCTTCTTCATTTCCTGCAACAAATTCCCAATATCATTTTCCCATAAGGAAATTCGTCATTCTAAACTTCCATGCTTGGAAGTTGTTCTTGTCAAGCTTTTCAGTGACAATCTGTGAAAGAGAATCAGACGCCATTACAGAACACTGCAAAAAATTCTGTCACTGCAAAAAACACAGCTTCACCCTCACAAGAGCGAATCTGCAAAACTGGCGAAAGTGGTATTTGACCACACAGCCACTTCCTAGTGACGATTTTGCATAAACAGGCAACAGGGATGATTCTGTAACTCCCAATGTCTCTGCGCACAGGCATACAATGCAATTTCTACAGTAACTTTTCACCGACCTGTAGAACAGTGGTTGCACAGCATAAAACTGGGCCTTTTCCTGAGTGCGTGCAGAAAACTTCCGCCTCCAAAACAGGCCCCGAAATGGCCTCAAATCAAAAAAACAAGGTCGCCAAGGGCTGAAGCCCTTTCCCGCAGCATATACTATCCTCTTGCTTCACCGCGAAGGGCGTCTCAACCTGAGACAATGCACTCCTGCACTTTCCGGCTGTGCTACCTGCAGAGATCTGCTCCCAAAACAGAAAATGAAAGCAACACTGCTCCTCTTACCAGAACACCGCGAGCTTGGGTTGCTTTCTTGAGCTCCTTACCACGAACAAGGCTCTGATACCATGACAAGATTGTGGGAGAGAAGGAAGGAGTCTCGCTTGAAGCTTTCTTGCTTGCACAATGGGGGAAGACACACAAGGGTGGAGGCTGAAAACAGTTTTCCTCTTCTTAGTTGTGTAAGCCAAAAGAACTCAAGTACAAAGAAATAGAAGAACCCTATATATGGGTCTCAAACCAAACTCAACTAACTAAGGTGGCATACTAACTGAGCCACGAACTAGAGTAGATAAGGATAGCTATCATATAGCTATTATTCATGGGCGGTGTACCAACCGTGTCTGCAACTGACAAGTCGGTGACATAAATACACAACGGTCACCCTGGCGTATCACGAGTGGAGCTCGATATCTCAACAGGGTCTGCTTGTGGTGGATCTTGGGCCTGTGGCGAGGGGGTTGCGGGACCACATCTTCCCTGAAGCGATTCACATCAATTTCCAGCTTGGCTTCTTCCCCCTGCCGTTCTGCGTGTACTGCTTCTTCCTCAAACCCGAGGGCATCTATTTCCTGGGGGGTTAGGCCTGTATTTCCGTTGTTCCTCTAGACCCAGCCTCACCTCCGCCGGTAGTGGTGGCATCTGTAGTCCAGCGTGTAGAGCTCTTCTCTCCATGCCAAGCTTCCTCTGTACTGCTTCCAGCGACTCTCCTTATGCTGTGTGGGTGGCATCCAAGATGGTATCGAGGAAGATCTTTTGTTGAGCGCTGAAGGCCACTTGGGCTGCCTCTGCCTTGCTCTCCACAATAATTTTCTCTTTTTCTATTAAAGCAAGGCGGCGCGCCAGTGTCTTCACCCTCCTCTCGTTATGCGCGGCCTACTTCTCTGCCCT
Source organism: Lygodium microphyllum (assembly GCF_053477565.2). Lineage (NCBI taxonomy): Eukaryota > Viridiplantae > Streptophyta > Polypodiopsida > Schizaeales > Lygodiaceae > Lygodium > Lygodium microphyllum. The sequence goes on along the minus strand of NC_141143.1, from coordinate 31,077,269 downwards.
CTTGCTCATCACTTCCAGGCCTTCCCCTTGTCTCAAGGTCAATATCATGATTTTCTATCCATAATCCTCTAGTTCCCTGACCAGCTTCTCTTGTTCTTGTCGTTCAAAGGTCAACTGATCTGTTAGGCACTTGAGCTCCTCCTCCTGCTCCTCCATGCCTCGTTGCCTTTCTTTGTCCTCCCTAGCACTCAGCTCCTCCCTAAGTGCATCCACCTTAGCAGCTTTTGCAGCAAGCTCCTGGTACTGCCCTATGAGAAGCTTGTGCCTTCTTTGCATGTTTACTAACTCTTGTATCTCATTCTCGAGTAGCTGCCTCCAATGTTCCTCCCTCTCATCCCTAGCCTTCAGTTCCTATTTCAGCTCTGCAATTTCTCACTGCTGCAAGGCTACCATTCTTGTCTTGTCCAACTAGAAGGCGGCCATGGTTTCCTTATCGACTGCCAACTCAGCACGGCTGTTTTGCATTCCTCCTTCACTCTCTCCAACTGGGAGAGTAGCTCAGCGACGTATTCATCATAATTAGCCAGTGGCATCATCATTGTGTGAATAGATGAAGTGGAGGTTTCGACTTTTTGCTTTTTGGGTTCCTGCCTGGACTCTACATCTACAGCTGGCCTTTTCTGTCCCGTGGCCGTAGTTTTCGTGCTCCACCCCTAGCCCATTTCTTTGTTGATAAGATACTGCATCCACGCCACGAAATTCGACAATCTGCGCTAGTGGGGATGTTGGGGGTGACGGTGGTGAGTTCCGCGGGAGGTAACAGGAGGGTAGGGATCGGATGAAGCGGAGCCTTGCCTTTGCCTTCGGAGACTAGGGGTGGCACAAATTCTAGCACCTGTGTGCTGGATCTAGGCCCCTCTTCTTTGCATGGGCTTAGGTTCCTTAGTTCGTCCGCTCAGCACTGCTGTTCGATGGACCGTTGTGTGGCCTCCGCTAGGTCCTCCTCCTCTTTCCTTCGCAGCTCCTCCTCTTCTTCCTTCGCTTTCCTCTTCCTTTTCTCTTGCCTTTTCTTCTGCTCCTCTTGCTTTTTCCCTTTTTGTTATTTTTCCCTCCTTTTCTCTACTTCAACTTCTTGTTTGGATGCCTCATTGGCTTTCTGCAACTCCTCTCTTTCCCTCTGCTCCTCCTCCTTTTTCATCCTCTCTCTCTCTTTTGCTTCTTTTAGGGATTCCTTCTTTGCCCTTTCCAAGTCTTCCCTTTCTTTCTTCCTGCCTTCATCACCCTTTTTCTTCCCATGCGCCACCTTTTTCTTCGTTGTCCTGATTGCCCTCTTACTAGTTGGTCCTTCCCCTTCTTCATTTGTTTCTTATCTGTCGATGGACCTGTCTTTGTCGTGTCGAGGGGGCGACTTCTCCGGCGTTTCTCCTTCTCCCTCCTCCGGCTCTTGTGCTGCCTTTACTGCCTCCTGAATTAGTGCAGTTAAGACTCCTCCGTAGCCAATGAAAGAGGCCTTGGAGGAGGCTTTCTTCCTTTCTGTCACCTTAGAGGCAGGAGATTCTCCTCCTGTTGGTGCACTTTCCAAGGCTAGTGCTTTGGCCGCTTGATCGATAGTCTTCCACATGTAGCCGTTCCAATCCACCTCATCTAGAGTGTGGATTGCTACATTCTCCAGCATGGGCACACTAATCTGATGCATTAAGGAATTTTATCGTTGGCTGGAGAAGAGCAGGTGCACTAACTTGTCATGCAGCCTGATGTCAGTGTCGGGGATGTCCTGGATGCTTATGCCATCGTTCGTAAGTACCTCTTCATTCTTCATTTTTAGCAAGGCGTAAACATCCCTTTTTTGCCGCCTTTCTATCCTAGGTACCAATCCCAGAGCTTTTTCCACCAAGATTGGGTCCAATCGGACCGGTACCTTCTTTGCGCCCTCTCCTCGGCCTACTGTTACAATGCTCGCTTCTTGGTCCGAATTGTATGTTCTGAGGAATTCCACGCATTTGAAGTGATCCGGCTCCTGCGAGAAATTTTCAATATATTTTGTCAGGTTGCACTATTCTACCACCCTTCTGGCTGCCTCCTCCTTAGCCACCACGACTCTGATGTTATGGATGGTTCGGAACTTCAGCTGGCCGAAGGCGTGGTTCTCCAATTGGATGCAATATAGCTCCCTTTCCTCGTCAGTGAATGGGAGTCGATGGGCACTGTCTTGCTGTGACATTTTCTGTTCTTGCCATAATGCATGACGTCGGATGCAACGCCGGTCAAGCAGCGACTGTACCCCATGAATCCAAAGCACCCTCATGCTGTCAAGGAGGAAATCGACAAGCTGATGAGAGCTGGATTCATTTATGAAATTGAGCACACATACTGGGTGTCACCCATAGTCATTGTGATGAAGAAGAATGGCAAGATTCGAGTGTGTGTCAATTACAAGAAGGTGAACGCTGCTACAAAGAGAGACAACTACCCCTTTCCGTACACTGAGCACATGCTTGAGAGAGTGGTAGGTAAGGAATCCTACAGTTTTCTGGATGGCTTCTCGGGGTACAACCAGGTGCAAGTGCATCCTGCAGACAGGCACAAGACCCGCCTTTGCCACTGAGTGGTGTGTCTTTGTGTACGTAGTCATGCCCTTTGGGTTAACCAATGCCCCCACTACCTTTCAACGCCTTATGTGCACCATATTCAAGGACATGCTTTGCAAGGAGTTGGAGGTCTTTGTTGATGACCTGTGTGTCCATTCGACCTAGATTGAATATCTAGACAAACTCCGCATGGTCTTTGAACAGTGTCGCTTATATCAACTCTCCTTGAACCCCTTGAAATGTCAGTTTTGGGTGAAGCACGGATGCATCTTAGGACATGTGGTGTCAAAGAATGGCATTGCCATGGACTTCTCGAAGGTCAGGGTTATCGTTGACCTTTCACCCCCAAGTAATTAAAAGGGAGTTCAATGCTTCTTAGGTCACACAGGATACTATCGACGGTTTGTACTGAACTATGCGCTGATCGCTAGGCCATTGTACAAGCTACTAATCGTCTTCGAGTGGACCGAAGCATGCCAACGGGCGTACGAACAATTGAAACAGGCTCTAACAATGGCACCGATTCTACGAGCCCCGAGCTGGACCACTACCTTCCATGTACACATTGACACCTCTAAGTTTGCCGTGGGAGCAGTGTTGTGCCAACCGGGTGAGCATAACTTGGACTACCTAGTGAGCTTTGCTAGCAGGCAACTCACTGAGACGGAGATGAATTATTCAACAACAGAAAGGGAGGGACTAGCCATGGTGTTTGCCATGAAGAAATTTCGGCACTATCTACTGGCCACACCTTTCATTTTCTTCATGGACCATCAAGCCCTGCTCTACTTGGTGAACAAACCTTGTGCTACAAGACGCATAGCTCGATGGCTCCTCGTGCTCCTAGAGTTTGATTTCTCTGTGGTGGTACGAAAGGGAAAACAACATTACATGGCTGATCACATGTCCCGCATACCCATAGGAGAAGCAGCTAGACAAGGCATCATTGACGAGTTACCTGACGCCCACTTATTCCACCTGTCCAGAGAGAGAGACCTATTTAATGCTGATCTTACGCCATACTGGGTAGATGACATAGTCCAAGTGCTCGAGCACGGACTGCCTGAGCGACCAATAGAAAAGGCACGACTTAGGTGCTTGATATTGAAGCTCTAGCCCTACCAGCTGATTGCAGGCCAACTCTATAGGTTGGGGCAAGACGGATTGCTGCGAAGGTGTGTGTGTGAACATGAGATGCATGATGTGCTCTCAGAAGCGCACAGCGGCATTGCAGGTGGACACTTTAGCAGAGACACGATAGCACGGAAGGTGTTGCAGTCCCAACTATGGTGGCCCACACTTTTCCGCGACGCCAAGCGATTTGTCAAGAATTGTGACAAGTGCCAGCAGGAAAAAGTTCTGATTCGTAAGGATCAAATGGAGTTAACCCCAATTATTTCTCGCCAACCCTTCGAAAAATGGGGAATTGACTTCATAGAACCAATAAGCCCCGTAGAGCAGTACTCGAAAGCCAAGTACATTGTGGTGGCCACGGATTATGTCATGAAATGGGCAGAGGCAAGAGCAACACGAAAAAATGATGCTAGAACGACTGCCAAGTTCTTATGGGAGTAAGTGAGCTTGCGCTTCAGTTGCCCCATCGAACTGGTTAGCGACCAAGGCACACACTTCATCAATGAAGTGAAAGCACATCTCCTATCCACCTTTCTTATCATCCATCACAAATCCTCGCCATACTACCCTCAGGCTAATGGACAGGCAGAATCAACTAACAAAATTCTTATTAACATCCTGACTAAGGTGGTCTTAGCCTCGAGAAGTGACTGGGACAACAAGTTGATGGCAGCCTTATGGGCCTACCACACAGCTTATAAAACCGCCGTCGGTCAAACCCCCTTTGGGTATGTTGTGAGTCACAACACTCAGATCTACCCCTCGTAGCTCATCTAAGGACCAAGAAAATACGTCTATGTACTCCTGCAAAAGAGCGACAAGACTAAACTCTTCTTCAGTAGTCAAGTCCTCGGCAATGAACACCGGTTGGGGTACTTCCCTTCCAAGGCTAGGTTTACCTCCTTGACCTTGCCTAGCCCTTCGATTGGTTCACTTGTTTGCCCTTGGTGCTTGGCACCTAGCAGAACCACTACCCTATCCCCTTTTTTGAATTTAGTGAAGCGTTTAGGGAGGTCTTGCGGCTTTCTTTGTTCCTTTGATCATGCATCCTTGGGACGCTTTGCCTCATCCTGCCGCAACTGTTTGCGCCTCAGGTGGACAGGTAAATCCCCCTTGGTGCGTCTGGTCATGGGTGGCCTAGGGATTTCTGGGTTGCTATCAGAAGTAACTTTCGATTCAGAGTTAATCCCTCCATTTTCACTGGAAGAGGTGGTCTCCCCTGGTGGCCGCAGTTCAGATGGCAATTGGGTTCTAAGCATTGATGTCGTTCCTGGTTGGGCTAGGCCGGCTTGCTCAAGGTCTACGGCTCCTATGCATTCCAACCAAGCACGATCACATTTCATACACATGACTCCTTGGTCCATTCTAAGGGCCTATTTTTTCTGTGGCTTGGCGTCTGCTCGTATCTGCTCAATTTCTCGTCCTTCAATGTCGTACTCTATGGTAACCACTTCGCCCTCGCTTTCATCACTAAAGGATTGGCAGTCTTCATATTCATCACAGGAATCTTTATCACTCGACTGCTCATCGTCTCCCAAGGCTTGCTCTGCCTCGTCTCGTTGGTCAGGGACCAAGGCCCAGTTATACATGAGGTTCAGCTCGTGCACCCTGGTCCATTTCCACTCGGACTCCTCCAAGAGGTCCTGGAGTGGCTTGAAGTTGGCGGCTGAGTTGTCCACTAGCAGGTCCATTCAGTACTCCAATATTCCCTGGGGTTCCCTTTTGTTGGAAGGCACTTGGAAGGTAACAGGCTCAGGCCCTCCATGGGGGCTTGCTGCCATCATGTAGAGTGGCGTAGGCAGTGTTCCATTTGCCTTGCCGACCGTTTTGATGTCTTGCTCATATGCCTCCTAGTCAGAGAACGGCAGGTCAACTGTAGCGAGGACGTGCATCCAATCCCGCTCATCCTCTGGGTATGGGATATACTTGGTCAAGGACTCATAGGGCTTCCTGACCTGAGTGTTCCCTTTGAGCATAGGAGCGATGGCGTCTAGGTCGACTGGTGAGGTCTTCCAAGTGTCCATTTCTATTCGTACAGCGTTAGTTCTATTGCCAAGGAAGATCAAGCCATTACCCCAATCTTCGATGACTCTAGCGTTGCGCATCCAGGGTCGGCCTAATAGGACATCGTAGTCCACTCGCTTCATGACTATAAAGTCAACGGAGAACTGGACTCCTGCAATCTTCACTAGCCAATTTTTCAGGACCCCAAATGGTTTCACTCTCATACCGTTTGCTAGCGTGACGTTAAACCTAGCAGCTTCAACAGGCGGGTTTCCCCAAGTCAGCAGCACCACGTGGCTAAGCACACTAACCCCAGCTCCCGTGTCTACGATACCCTTCCTTGTTGCGTCACCTAGGGCTAGGACTGACAGGACTGCGTGCATCTCAGAGCCTTCCCAAAAGGCGTTGATGTGCAAAGATTTAGGTACAGAGTGCAGCATGAGATTGGGCAATTGTGTTTTTGCATCCTGGTCTTGAGGGTCTACCGTGATCTGCTCTTGTGAGCCCTCAACCCACTGCCTAAGGTCTTGCCATAGGGCAGGGTGCTGCTTAAGTAGATCTCCCAGGCCAAATGTTACAGGGGTGGTCACTAGTGTGGTCAAGAGATTGCTAAATACTCATCCCTCCTTTAACCTAGACTGTCCGGGCCAATGGCCGCAGCTGATCTGCGGCTCTATTGCGTCTAGGCTTGGTCTCAGTGGCACTACTTATGGCATAGTAGCCTCGGCCGACTTAGGTTGAGGCGGTGACATTGGCATGCTTATGTTGGAGAGATCATCGATCTCGTCCTCCGTGATGGGTTCAGCATATTTGAGGTGCTGTTGAGCCTCCCTCACCCATTCCTTCACCTTTTCTATGGCCTCCAATTGTCGCTTGGGGTGTGGGTATTCCCCTATCTTAGCGCTTCCCTTTTCAGCTGTCTTAGGGGCTGAAGTCTCTGCCTCCGCGTTTGAGACTTTCTTCCTGGCAGTTAAAGTCGTAGCACTCTCGGTCTTCAATGTGACCTTAGCGTCCGACCTCTTCTTTTTCCGCCTGCGGATTTTCTTCCCTATTGAGGCTGCGTCCAGGTTGATAGGTCCTGGCAAAGAGATGCCGGCCTGCTTGGTTTGGGCTCGGGTCATAACTCGTAAGGGAATAGGTGTGGCCTCCCCATCAGGGTTTTCGACACCAAATAGCCCTAATGAGATGGATGGAAAATTAGCTGCGCTAGAGGACGACTTTCGCTTTGGGCAGTCAATGAAAAGATGGGTGATTCCGCACTCTGCGCACCTTTGATCAGCCTTGTCCCTATTTTGCTGCTCTCTTTCAGGGCAGCGTGATGAGACATGACCAGGGTGTCCACAAGTCCAACAGGTGACTGGATCCTGTGGCTGCCCTCCTAGGCCTTTACCCTGTCCTCTTCCCAACGCCATCACCGGCACGGGTCAATAATCCATGAGAACCGTGTTACCCTCGTCGTCATGCAAGATGTAAGGGTATATGTAGGTCTCTTCATCATTTGGCTCCTCCACGTAATGAACTGGAGCGTGCTCGGTGGGTGGGTCACATAAGGACCAGGCGGTCTAGGAATGCTAGTGGGATTTATGTCCATTCTAGGGACGGCAGGTTTCATATCGTTAGGCACGGGTAGAGCCAATGGGGCTCCCCTTTCGAAGAATGGCTACGGCCTGTTAGCTAGATAAGGTTGGCGGTAGGGTTGCGAGTATGGAAACCTTCTTGGTAGTCTGCATTGTGTGGCATCGTGGCCGAACCTCCCGCAGTTGGCACAAGGTCTTGACCTAGGGTCTTGACACTCGGCCGGCAAGTGGTTTCCTCCATAGTACATGCATTAGATATGCGGGCGCATTGGTCGTCTCAACATGTCCTGTATCTTGGCTAATTCCATCTTGACCTCCGCCAGGCCTTGGTCTGTCTCGGTGGCTTTCCCCTTATCTTGGGGTGATGGGTTCGACCTCTCACTAGAGGCTAGCGTTCTCTCTAAACTCCACGGGTTGGTTTCCTCTAGATTTGAGCCCCTAGAGCTCCGCTCTTTCAGCTGGTCATCGACTCTGATGGCTTCCTCAAAAACCCTAGCCACCACTTCTTGCTGCAAGCTTGAGTTGCTTGCCAATGCCTTATATAACTCCTCATCTTGAATTCCATTGATGAATACAGTTGATACTGCCCTGTTAGTCGGTCGCTCGCCTAAGGGGATTCTTTTAAAGAGACTTCTCACGTGGGTCACATAATCGCAGATGCCCTCCTTCTCCTTCTGTTTGACATTCATCAAGCGTATTAGCAGGTTGTCGGAGTATCCGGGCTCGACAAACCTCTTGATGAAGAGATCCTTGAGGTTATTAAAGTTGGCTCGTTCTATGGCATCCAGGCTTGTATACCACGTCCTACCCTTATCACTTAAGCAAAGTCCGAATGCTTGCGAATGTTGAGTCTGGTCGTTGAGGCCATTGGCTTCGCAGACTTGCTCAAACTGCTCGACAAAGCTATATGGATCATCATGTGGCTGGTACTTGTCGAGTTGCTTGGCAACAATCGGTATTTTGGCCTGGCTCTTTGAGCCCTGGTTTGCCCCTAACCCTGCAAGCAGCGACGTCGCTAGTGCAATGGCACTCTGCTGTACCGTAGTGTTATCGAGTAACCGTTTCATGAGGAGCTCGCTTAGTGTCAGGTCTCCCTCTAGTGCTCTTTCCTAGTCCGTTTGATTTCGGCTAGCCAAGTTTAGCACTCGCTGCACCTCATGCAGCTCCATGCTTTGCCTTAGTCTCGTGGCCTGTTGATCCCTATTATAGTGGGCTATGCTTTGCAATGCCTTGCGGGCTAGCCTTCTCTCCTCCTCTAGGTCTGCAATGATTGCATCTGCCGTCCTGCCATGACGCTCGTAGCGGGCATGCGCATCGTAACTACTCACCATCTGCTGTATAGCATCTGGGAATGCGCTCAAATCGAGCTCCTCGGTAAACCGATGGTCTGAGCCTTCCTCCGTCATGGTCGAATTCTTGCGCCTCGCCGCGCTGTCGATCAAGCTGACTAGTCGTGACCGGTCCTTGTTGTTGGTGCTCCTCGCTTTGTTCTCTCCTGCGCTTTGCGTGTTTGTCTACGTCTCTCCTATTGGTGGGTTCCTTGAGCAATTTCTCTGAGTGAGTTCCCTTGTTTACTGAATACAATTCTGAATTTACAGCCACTTGGTGAGTGTGTTGTTCCTCGTGCACTTGTGCCCAATCAGGCTTTCAGTTTCCTTAAGTGTACTTCAAGTGCAAAATTCAATGTGAGTGTAGCAAGCAATTCCTCGGTGCCTCACTCACTCTCGCTCATTTCTGGTCTGATAGGCTTGTAGGTCCATTTTCCGACCATTCAGTCAGGGTTCAGGACTCCTTGTATGTTTCCTTGTTTGCTTCTGATCGATCAGGTCTTCGTGGCTCAGTAGCTTGCGTCCTAGTCCGTGGATCCCTCAACTGTCTACTACCCACCGCTAAGCGGATGTGTACTACAATTTCTCTTATCCTGTGTGCCAGAATTAAGTGCTGAATGCCCGAAGGGTTTTGACAAGTTGCGTTAATGCGTGTTTGCCGGTCGGGTCAAATTTCTGACAATTTTGACAAGAAGTTGCATTCGGACTGAGTGGTCTGAATTTCAGGGTCCGAGTGGGTCACTCAGATGAGCCGAATGGCATGGGGTCAAGGGCCGAATCTCCAAATCTGGCTCGGACGATTTTTACTCGGAAGGGCCAAATGGCAGGTTTGATAGATTCAGACAGACTAATTCGGATAGGTCGAACTGCAATTGGCCGAGGGTTGAATCCCGGGTGTGGCTGAGTTCCGATTTTGGAATTCGGACGGGTCGCTCGGACGAGACGAATGGCACAAGGCCAAATGTGCCACGTGGTCAAAAAGTTCTGGCTCGGACGGTCCGAGGAGGGTCTCTCGAACGGGTTGACTCGGATGGTCTGAGTGTCGACTAGGGTTCTGGCCGAATGCTGACTAGGACAGTTGCCAACTAGGGTTCCGGCCGAGTGGCCGAATGGCAAGGGGCCAAAGGCCGATTCTGGGCCTCGGCCCAAAAGCAATAGCTTGGACAGGCCGAAAACGGCTCGACGGAAACAACGCGATGCCGATCTTGCCCAATTCTTATGATTTACTTAACCATTACAAGCACAAACCTCCAGATACCATCTAGGGGGTTTGAGGGAGGGATTCATATACCTGAATGGATCGGTGAGTGCGTCGGTGCTGCGATCGAATCACACGGCCTGGGGCTTTCTAGCTCTCTCTCTCTCTTTCTCTCACATTGAAATGGCACAAATGAGTTCTCTTTTGGCCTCCCGATTCTTATATGCCCTCCCAGCTATGGCGTTGACACCACCGATCCCTCTCTTGTCGATCTTAGTCCTCACTAGCGAGCATTTTGTGCATTTGCATGACTTTTTTCCTGTTTTTCCCCTGTTTTGAAACAGTGACCCCTACCCTTTTCCGGTTCGATCTCCTAGCTCTAACCTATGCTAAATGCAACAAAAATCAAAGGCAACAGACTGGAATAGATTCTCCATGCTTTCCAATCATCAAACAACCGAAATATCCAAAATACTTACTTGTTCCGAAGATTAAAAGCACCCAACTTCCTACCTATCTCAAGCTCCGTTTTGGGGATGAATACCCTACTTCGATGCTCGATGTGAGGCGCGCAAGTGCTCAAGCTTGAATCCGTTGGTCCTGGCAACAAAACCAAAATGTGGGAGCTTTTGCTCAAGCGCCAAGACCCACGGACCGCTTATTCTTTCAAGTGTTTCAAGCGAGCTCTAATGGCTATCTCTCACCTAGCCAACACGCCGTCGATCCTGCGAGTGTAGTGAGCTTACCTTAATGCTCGATCGAGTACCCTCCTCTGTCTTGCACTCCAGTAGCTCCACGATCCTAGATGCTAGCGCAAGCATCCTCAAGCCGGCATCCTCAAGCCTCCTCCATCTCCAAGCTCCATCCTCCATAGCCGCGCGCGCAAGAGAAGAGAAGAGAAGAGAAGAGAAGAAGAGAAGAGGAGATGGTGAAGAGCTTCACCCTCTTGATCCCTCACCCTCACACACACTCACTCCCTCAAACTCTCACACTCCCTCTCTCAAGAGCACACACAAGAAAGAAGGAGAGAAGAAGAGAGGAAGAAGAGGACTCCTTTTGCCACACACCAATGAATGAGCTTCTCATTCATTTTTCAAATTTATATACAAAACCCTAAATCCCTTCCGGGCAGTCATCCCCTTTTCCTCTTTTACATGGCCGGCCGTAGCCTAGGCCCTCTTTCCCATTTCCCACCATTCTAATTTACCCTATTCCCACTAATGCATACACTTTGCACAGGAGCGAGCCTGGCACTCTTTTACACAGATTTGGGGGCACTCCCATATTTTAATGGTGCGCCTTTTCCTCTTTTATTGCCATGGCCCAACACCGAAGCCTCTTGAGGGTCGTGTCCGAATATTTGAATTTTTCAGGGAGTGGTTGCCAGTCAAGGCGCCTTTTTTGCTCTTTTTCCTTCTTCCCAGTTTCCACTCCTCTGTGCTGCAGTAACGTGGTCGGAAACACGGTAACAGAAAGGGAGGGGTTGGCCATGGTATTTGCGGTAAAGAAATTTAGGCATTACCTGTTGGCCACTCCCTTTGTCTTCTTTGTTGACCATCAAGCCTTGCTATATCTTGTGAACAAGCCTTGCGCTACAGGATGCATAGCTAGATGGTTACTCCTTCTACTAGAGTTTGACTTTTCTATGGATGTACGCAAAGGAAAATAGCATTACATGGCTAACCACATGTCCTGCATACCCATAGGAGAAGCTGCTAGACAAGGCATACCTGACGATTTATCGGATACTCATCTCTTTAACTTGTCTAACGAGAGAGAATTGTTTAAATCTGATCTGACGCCATACTGGGCCAAGGACATAGTGCAAGTGCTAGAGAGCGGACTACCTGAGAGACCCATTGAGAAGGCTAGGCTAAGACTTATCCTGAAAATTTAGCCATACCAATTGATAGTAGCCGGACAACTCTACAGGTTGGGACAAGACGGTTTATTGCGCAGATGCATATGTGAGCATGAGATGCACAATGCATTGAAAGAAACACATGGCGGAATCGCTAGAGGACACTTTAGCGGGGACACAACAGCCCGAAAGGTGCTACAATCCCAACTATGGTGGCCCACTCTTTTCCGCGATGCAACTAAATTCGTAAAGCACTACGATGAGTGCCAAAGGACAAAAGTGCCTGTGCGGAAAGACAAGATGGAGTTGACCCCTATCATAGCCCGACAACCCTTTGAAAAATGGGGCATCGATTTTATTGGACCTATTAGTCCTGCGGCACAATATTCCCAAGCTCGTTACATCATAGTGGCAACCAATTATCTAACGAAGTGGGCAGAGGCATGAGCCACGAGGAAACATGATGCTAAAACCACCACAAAGTTCTTGTGGGAGCAGGTCATTTCACAGTTTGGCTATCCAATCGAACTTGTAAGTGACCAAGGCACACACTTCATTAATGAGGTGATTTTCCACCTACTCTCTACCTTCCTAATAATTCATCGGAAGTCCTCTCTCTACTACCCTCAGGCTAATGGCCAAGCTGAATCCACGAATAAAATCTTAGTCAACGTACTTACAAAGGTAGTGTCTACTTCAAGAAGTGACTGGGACAACAAGCTAATGGCGACCTTGTGGGCCTATCGCACAGCTTATAAAATGGCTATAGGACAGATGCCTTTTAGGCTGACGTACGAAACTGAAGCCATTTTACCCTTAGAATTCTTCATCTTTAGCTTAACAATAGCAGTCTAGGAGCGTTGGGAGGGAAGAGAGGCTTGGACCAATCACTTAGTGGAGTTAGAGCGCCTAACGGAGACCCGACTCCTCACCACTCACTCTCTGATTTGTGAGAAGGCTCGACGCAAGATGTGGTTTGACAAGCATGTCAAACAGTGAGACTTTGAACAAGGGGACCTTGTTTTTCTATACTCTATAAAAGGACATAAACAGAAGATGAAGTTTCGGGGGCTAGGGCCTTTCAGAGTACGCATGATTGGTAGAATAGGGAATGTTGAGTTAGAGACACTTGAAGGCGAAGGAATAGGATTTTTTAATGGCATCCGCATAAAGAAGTACTATCCTCCTTCCCATCCATTACATGAGCCACCCATGCTAAAACCCCCAGTGAACGTCTGCATGGCTACTGTAACCAACCTTACAGATCAGGATGAAGAAGCAGTGGCACCGACGCATCTACAAATCACAGTCACAGCAGGAACGACGTATTCTTTCGATGCCTTGATTGATGAAGGTACCAACTACAACATCTTGACGCATGACCATTGGACACGCATTGGTCAACCGAAACTACAGTCCACTAATACCAAACTCACCCCATTTGGGGGTAAGGCTTACTCACTCGTAGGGAAGTGCAAGGTCGTCATTTCTATCGAGTTTGAAATTTTACCAGCTTTCTTCCATGTGTTGCCTGACACTAAAGAAGCCGGTAACGTGTCACTATTAGGTTGTACTTTCAAGAAGCAAACGAACTGTAATGTGGATTACAACCTAAACCGCATTCATCTTGCTATAGGCAATGTGCGCATAATGACGACTTTTAGCAAGGGCTGTCCTGACCCTCCACCATTACGAAGCCACCGGTAGAAACCTCTACAACCACGCTTCAGCCCAAGTCTAAACAGAAGAAAACTAAGGCCTCCTGCCACGCTCTCGAACCTAGGCCTAAACCCACCAAGAGTGCTCACAAGGCCGAGGAGTCCAAGCTTATATGGGTGCCAAAACGGCAAAGATCACATCCGGGTAGACCACCTAAACGTGATTCTAAATGCCAAAATAATCAGCCATCACGACCTAAAAGGTAGTCTAGACGCTATCGGCATAGACATACAACCACGCCGCGATGGATCCCCAAAGATCTCTTGCGAGCCCAAGGATACTATGAGGGCAACCCCTGGATTTGGGTGCCTAAAAATGGCAAGTTTAAAAGCTCATCTACAAGCAATCTCACCCTAGTAAGGGAGGCTTGCACACATGGTACCCAGGGCATAGTCAACAAACCATTGCCCGCTGTGGCTAGTAAGCCCCAGCTCATCTATTGACCAAAGCAAACGCCACAAGCCTTAGACTTACCTAATCCACAGAACTTAAATACCCCCATGACTGCTAACTCAGAACCCAGCACAACTCCCATGCCCCCAGAGCTTCCTACATCACCTCAAAGTGCTTTGGAGTGCAAAGCCACACGTGTGACACCAATGAGGGAGTCACCACTATCCAGCCCATTTGCACCATTCCCACTAGCAGGTCTTAAACCTTCCTACGCGGTACAACCTTTCCTTTCCTTGGCTAAAGACCTCACCGCGACTTCTGGGGATGACTTAGTAACCTGCATCAAGATGTTGGACAAAACCTTCACTAAATTCGCTAGAAGTTATGAGAGGCTAGACCTAGGTCTTCTTGATAAAACACTTGCTTCGAATGTTCGTGCATTACCATGCACTTGGGAAGAATACGAACTTATGACCTGTAAATTCCCCAAAATTGCTGCTGAACTGTTAGCAAATGACGAAATCTCGAAGGAGCAAGCTGCCCTCAGAAGACTAATCACTTCATATCATAAGCCTCCTCGTTCTGTTTCCTGAGCACGAGTTGCAAGAGCTCACGTTGTCGTATTGCTGCGCATTTGAGGTGTGTAAACCACCCAAAAGTTGTGCATGGGATTTGGTACTTTGTACATACTTAGTTGTTGTGATTACATTTATTTTCTGCGTATGAGTATAGTAGCAAGTATGAAGGGTTGATTTCAGTCTATGTTGAACAAGACATTACAACTATACAAACAGATGCAAGAGGAGGATATTTTCTCAAATCAGTAGACATTTAAGATCACATTTCAAGCATGTGATGCCCTCATTGAGGAGGAAGAGGGCTCTAGTTCTGACGATGGTTATGTTGATGTCATACATATGCATTGCAACATTAAGAAAGGTGAAACAAAACCTGCTGTGGAAATACATGGTAGCTTCATCAGTGGAGCCACAGAGATTATGGTCGAGTCTGTTGTATATGTTAATGAAGATGAGACCGAGAAGTCTGAAAAACCCTTGGCACAATATGAGGGCCTTCTTTTGAGGAGCTTGATGAGAACCTTCAACGGGCATTCCTGGATATCATAAAAGCCAAAGGGCTTACTGTAAAACTTGCAGCAAATATGCTGGATTATCTAAGGTCAAAGGAGCAACGAGAGTACATGCGATGGTTACACAACATGGAAACTTTCTTTAGCTGATGTGTTTGCTATTTGGGAAACCACCAATTTTGGGCGGATTTGGATAATTTGAATGCTATAGAAAACCCCTTGGGAGGTTTTTTTTTAAACTACGAAAGGAGAAGCTTTTGAGCTATTTTTAAAAGGAGGCATTTTGGGGGGAAAGCGGAGGCAACTGCGGCGGAAACAGGGGACAGGAGAGCCACACTTTGGGGGAGAATGCTCTAAATCCAGGGGGGACGAAACGAGGACGAAGGAGCAGACTGACGAGCGGGCTAAGGGACGATGCTTCTTTGGGATTCGCTCCTAATCAATCCTGCCTCTGCCCATTTCACCCTTGGCTCTTCCTCCTTCTCTGTTCCCATGATGATAATTGGTTGAAGAAGTCGCGATTTCTATTCAATTTGTCACATATCGATTTCAATTTCACGGAGATTCTTCCACCGACCTACTTTGGACCTTATTGCAGGCTTTCTGTTGTTCAGGCAGACATAATAAATACAACTTTGCTGGAAGCAGGAGGTAGAGTTTTGTGATAGTGGTAAAACCCACAATGGAGGAGCAATAGTAGTCGGGTTTTTGCTCTTAGTTTCTACATGTGGACTTCGTAAGGAAACAGATGACGATGATTTGGCAATCTTTTTTGACACATACATTTTTCTCTCAAAATTGAGTTTTGTTAGAAATAAGCCAATTTTTAAGCATTAATATTGGCATGGTGTGTTGACAAGTAACCACCATGGCAAGACAAGACAAAGGGGGCAAACTCCCATTTTCTGAAGAAGAGATGACCAAGTTCGGCATCAGCGCCGAGACACGAGGATTCAGTCAATTCACCTTCAAGCACACGTTGAACCTGGATGAGGCCATCTTGGAGGAACCTGCAGTCAAAGAATTGGTGGACAGATGCCACCTCCACAAGTATGTGGAAAAGGTGGGGCAGGCCGTGGATTACTGCATGTGTGTTGAATTCCTAAGGAACTTTGACAAGGGCAAGAACTGTGGCACTGTCACAGTGAGGACAGGGGAGCACGAAAGAAGAATTAAAGTGCCCCTCAATGTAGCTCATAGAGAAGGCCTTGGGGCTCGTGCCCAAGAAAGAGAGGCAACCGAGAAGGGATGTTTATGCCATGCTCGGGGTAAAGAAAGAGGAGGTGCACACCGTGGATGGAATCAGCTTGGCTGACATCCCGGATCCAGCAGTGAAATTGCAAGCGAAGATGATCCACACACTCTTCTTGGGCCAAATGTACAATGCATTGATGAACAGGATCAGGTTCCCGTTGTTAGAAAGCATCGCAGTAGGAGTCCCTGAGGAGGTAGACTGGAATGGGTTCGTGCATAAAACCATTCAAAGCTCATCTGCCCTTCTCACTCCAGCGGAAGCACCAGCAGGAGGAGAATCCCCTGCCTCAACCGCATGCTCCACAAGGAAGAAACCTGCCTCAAAGGCAGCCACAATTAGATATGGTGGTGTTTTGACAGCCATCATAAATGAAGCAGTGAGGGCTGTTGGAGTCATGGAAGAGCAAGCTACACATCAAAGCCCACCGCATCAAAGCCCACCTCACCACGAAGGAGAAGAATCAAGTGAAAGAACGATAAGTGACAAGGGAGAACAAGAGGTGCCGCCTACACAAGCAAGTAAACCAGAAGGGAAAAAGAATGGGGACAAGAGACAAAAGGAAAGGAAAGAGAAATTATTTAAAGAAGAACGAGCTGAAATCAAGAGGGCTCAAAGAGGGTCTAGGAGGGCTGAGGAAGAAAGAAGGAGGAAAGAGGAGGAAGAGCTTGCAAAGATAAGAGAAGAGTCAAAGAAGGTAGAAGAGGACAGGAAAAGAAGGGCAGAAGAAGAAACTGAAGAGCAAAGACTGAAGGAGCTGGCCAAGTCGACAGAGGCTACACGAAGATCTGTGAAAGAGACCCACGGGGGTGGAGACCTCAAACCCGTGAGCCCCCGTCATAGAGCCGAAGCTAGTGCAAGTGTGGAAGCAGCTCCAGTGGTAAGGGCAAGTCCCTACTACATCCACTTCCTTCCTCTTTTGTGCCTGCAATGACTGAAACCACGACTGCAACCACCGCACAACCCACACCTCCCCTCGACACCGCACAGCTAATGAACATGGTGCAAATGCTAGTGAGCAAAGTGGCAGAGATCGTGCCAAAAGCCAGATTGAAAAGGCCCGCTTCCCACAGATGCAGAGTCACGGCAAGACCCTAAAAGACAAAGACTGGAGGCGTCAACCACCACACCCCATACACCCATGCCTGTTGAAACTGACTATGACACATATGTGGCTGAGCTATTGGCACAACTGGACAAGGTAAAAGAAGAGAAGAAAGTGGCCTTGATGGAGCTAGAAAAAGAAAAAGAAACATTAGGTGCCCTTAGGCTAGAAGTCTCAAGGCAGGAGCCGACCGACGAAGAGAAATAAAGGCCCTGTAGGACCAGCTAGTAGCAAAAACAAAGGAAGCCTAGGACAATGAAAGCCGCCTTAGACAAAGGCTAGAAGATGAAGAGCAAAACCTGGTGGCAGAGCAAAGGAGTCTAAAGCTACTAGTACAGTAATACAATGATGTACAGCAAAAGGTTGCTCAAGTGGAAATGCTAAAACAGGAGGTTCAGGAAGGTGAAGCCAGTATAACACAAGAACATACCACGGAGCTCCGGTTGTGGCAAGAGCTAGAAGAACAAAACAAATTAATAAGTGAAATCGAGTTTTTGAAGAGTGAAGGGCTAGGATTCTCAGCAACAAAAGCAAAACGGCTACAAGATGAAGTGCAAAGATTACAAGATGCGCTGGAGACCTCCCGGGAAGATGTAGAGGCCCTCATGGCCATGGCTTTCAATCAAAAAAGGCTATTCCTTGTTGCTGAGATCCAAAGCCAAGAGCAGCTGGTGCAGGAAAAATCAGAAGTACTAGTCGAGGTGCACCAAAGGCTCAGCATTGTAGATCAAGCCAAAGGGATTGCTGAAGAGCAACTAGCTCAAAAGTTAAGAGAAAGGAACCAATTGTGGTTTTTAACAAATGAGCAGCAACAGGTAGTAACCACCCTGGCAAGCCAACTGGAAGAAGAGAGAAAAAGGCTAGAGGAAAGAGCTATGGAGTGGGAAAGGAATAATTTTGACAGGGTGAGGGACTTGACCGAATGCCTAGCAGTGGCAGAACGCGAAAGAATTCTTGTAGAAGCCAGGGTTGAAGCTGCCGAAATAACTACTAAAACACAGCGACAGGCCTTCCTCAACATGGTACTCCATGTCACACAAGTTGAGGGAGATGATCTAGTGGAAAATGTGAAAAGAAAGTTGGAGCTAACCACCCAAGCTCTAAGATATGGTCCTCAAGAGCGGGAGCTCCCAACGAGTATAGGGATCACTAAGGAGCAACAATTTGGCTACTTATGCTATACGGGCCTTTCCACTGCTGAGCTCAAGGAGCTAGGTTTTGAGGAGCATGAATAGCCACCACCACCACCGCTAGTCGTCCTATCTGGGGTTGAGCAACATGTTGAAGAGGGTCCGGATTTCAAGCAAGGTGATGAAGAAGAGTAACAAAGAATGCCGAGTCCGCCTCAACCCTATTACCCACAGGAAGATCCTGCACATGCCCATCTGCCTGAGCACATAGTTGCAGCAAGGAGAAGAAGACAAAAATTAGCTGAGGAGGCCCAACGCCGAGCACACACAATTCCAAGACAACTTCCTGAAGAGCCCATCCCACTGAGAAATGATACACATCCTGTAGACTGGCCCCAGAAGTTGGTCATCTGGCGTCAACGAGAGTTCCATAAAAGGCCGTTTGAGCTTTCATTTTCTTTCCCATGCTCTCTAGATCGGGCCCTGCCTCTAGGAGTCTTAGCCAAGATCAAGGATCTGGAAAATGAACTTGCAACTAGGTGGATAGAAGAGAGGAGCATGATAATGACTAGGTGGCGACAAGAGCCACAGGATTACTGGGAAGATAAGGTCAATCTGGTTCCCAAAACCGTCCAAGGCTAAGAGGCACAACCAAAATGGAGGAGGAGGATTTGGAACACCAATTTTGATGCATGGACCGCCTTTTGTAGTTCACTCCTCGAAGAGCGCAATGATCCTATCTACATGCCCTACCCCCATAGGCATGGAGTAGACTATGATAGAGACTTGCATGGGTATTACGACTTCCCAAAAATATATAATGTAAATGCTAGGAGCCTTGAGGAATGCTTAGTGTTTAGGTTAGAAGATATACTTCCTTCTATAAATCGTTTCCTCGTAGACTTCTCGTCCTGCCCCGATCCAAGGTTTTTGACCACTTGTAATTATCTCCGACTTATCAAATTCCTGCTACTCCAAAAACCCACAGTAGAGGAAGCCCATCTCCCCCCACTCTTCTTTGATATCAACTGTAATTATCTCCGACTTATCAAATTCCTGCTACTCCAAAAACCCACAGCAGAGGAAGCCCATCTCCCCCCACTCTTCTTTGATATCAACCTAGGAATAGATAGTAGAGCTATGACTAGGTTAATGATGCGGGCTACTCTCCTTCCTTCCTTCTGTCTAGAGCTCTTAGAAAATATGAGTGACACCCGCTTCGCAAGGTGTAATCACCCTTTCTTGTCAACCACTCCTCTGAGAGCTAAGGCCGATATTAAAGAATAACTACAAAGTCGTGCATTCTTATCTCAATGCCTGCACGACCGCCCCGTGATTAAATGGGTGTGATATGCCTTGACAATTGTACTCCCTTTCTCATTCTCAAAAAAAAAAAAGCCACGAGGAAACAAAGACAAGGTGATTGCAGAGAAAGACAAGAGCAAAAAATAGCAAAGCTGAAAGATGAATCTACTACTAAGCAAGTTAACAAGGAGAACACTTCACATGTGCTTGTAGTCTCCCTTCATTGTTATCGTGCACCACACTCACTGTATCTAGGGTTCTCCCTAGCCCCTTCCCCACTTCACACTTAGGGCACATCAAGGGCAGGGCTTTTAGACCTGTCATGCTAAGTTTTGCACCGCACCTCCAACGACGCACGAACTGGGTCCTCAAGTGTGGGACATTACCAAGGGCTTGCCCAAGGTTACACTCATCTCCCAGTTCCACTGACACAGGCACCATGCACTACACAGTGAGACAAACACACCCCCTAGGAAGTGCACAACTTTTCTTGCAGGTCATGTTCGTGTTTCAAGAACTGGCTACTTGGCTGAAGAAGATCATCCACTACATCCTCCAACGACAATGAATTTTTCCATGAGTCGAACATGACTCCATTACTGCGACTTTAGGAGCTTCGCTGCGAAGGGTTAACTAGCTTAACAGATTTCATGTTGCCAATCATCTGTCTACTGATGGCTTCCATGACTGAACCAAATCAAGCAGAAGGAAAACCTAGTGATGGATCTGCCAGGGTATAGATCTTGGAACCTCATCGTCCAATGATCCATACCCAACGCCTCAAGATCTACGGATCACTTATTGATTCCACAAGCCTGAAGACCTTCTACTCAAAGACAAGGATCTTCAACCAAGGCCACGGATTCTCAAGGCAAACAGCGTTCCAAGGGTTTCTCGAGAATAAATCCCTCCAATACCATCCTCCTAAGGGATTGCTTATTGCTTCAAGCATTTCAGATACTCAAAAGACGACCGGCTACATAAGGGGAGCCACAACTGTGTGTGAAATCCTGTGCATTTTCATGAAGTCTAAAGCATGCCGGATTCTCTCCTGGTCATCGTCATCAAACTCCATCACCTCTCATTTACAAGTATCAGTGTCATCTACCCACTAGTTCCACTTAGCAACAACATTATCTATCCCATTACTTCCCACTACAATGCCATGGGACTGGCACTTGGCTAGGAGGGGGGTAATGTTTACCGCAGCACAGAGGAGTGGGAAATGGAAAAAATGAAATAGCAAAAGGCACAGGACAAAAGGAAGAAAAAGGCGCCTTAACCAGTAACCAGACCCTGAAAAAATTAAAAGCACGGGCACGACCCTCAGGAAGTCTTAGAGTCCCCAAGGAAAGTGAAAGAGTAAAAGGCGCACCATTAAGTGTGAAAGCACTCCCGAATCCTTGTAAAAGAGCATCAGGCTCACTCCTGTGCAAATTGTATGCATTAGTTGGGAATAGGATAGACGAGAATGGTGGGAAATGAGAAATGGGCCTAGGCTAATGGCCGGCCATGTAAAAAAGGGGATGACCGCCCATGAAAAGTAGGGCATGTATATAAAGTTCAAAAAGTGAATGAGAAGATCATTCTTGTGTGGCGCCAAACCTTCTTCTTCTTCTTCTCTTATTTCTTGCCTTCTTGCTTGTGCTTGAGAGAGGGATTGAGAGAGTGTGAGGGAGTGATTGTGTGAGAGTGAGGGATCTTGGAGAAGAAGCTCTCCATCTTCTCTCTTCATCTTCCCCTCCTCTCTTCTCTTCTCTTGTCTCGCGCGTGGCTATGGGGGATGGAGCTCATGGGAGAGGGATTGAGGTTGCTTGAGCTTGCCTCGAGGATCGGGGAGCTACCGGTGTGCAAGAAAGAGGAGGGTACTCGATCGAGCACCAAGGTAAGCTCACTACACCCGTAAGATAGACATTGCGTGTCGGCTATGTGAGAGGTAGCCATGGCCGCTCGGTTCGAAACACTTGAGCAATAAGTGGTCCATAGGTCTCGGGGTAGAGCTTGTAGCTCCCCTTCACTTCAACTTGTCTAGTGAGAAATATTTGTTTAGAGCCAACTTGGCACCATATTGGGCAAATGATGTATTCCAACTCCTTAAACACGAACTACTTGAAAGACTCATTGAGAAAGCCTTAGGCAACTCATCCTCAAGATACAACCCTATCAGTTGTTGATAGCAAGTTAGCTCTATAGGCTACGATAGGATGGCTTGCTATGTAGGTGTGTGTGCAAGCATGAAATGCATGGCATACTTGCAAAAGCACACAATGGAATTGTCAAAGGACACTTCAATGGAGACTCAACAGCCTGCAAGGTGCTGCAGTCTCAACTATGGTGGCCTACACTTTTCAGAGATGTAGCACGATTTGTAAAGCACTGTGATGAGTGACAATGGATCAAGGTACCTATTTGCAAGGACAAGATTGAGCTAACCCCAATCATTGTTTAAAGACAGCCTTTCGAAAACTAAGGAATTGACTTCATCGGGCTGATTAGTTCCACAGCACAATACTTGCACACCAAGTATATCATAGTTGCCACAACCTATCTCACAAAGCGGGCAAAAGCACAAGCCACTAGAAAGAATGATGCTAGAACCATAGCTAAGTTACTTTGGGATCAAGTGATCTTGCAATTCAACTATCCCATTGAACTAGTTATTAATCAAGGCGGCACACATTTCATCAATGAAGTGATTTCTCACCTCATGTCTACCTTTCTGATTGTATATTGGAGATCCTCACCTTACTACCCTCAAGTGAATGGCCATGGAGAATCTACAAATAAGATCTTAGTGAACGTCCTGACCAAGGTGTTCTCAACAAGCTGATGATAGCCTTATGTGCCTATCAGTACAACCTATAAAATGGTTGTAGGACAAACTCCCTTTAGGTTGACCTATGCAACTAAAGCCACTTTACCAATGGAAATATTTGTCCCTAGCCTAAGAATAGCCACTCAAGAGAGATGGGATGGGAAGGAGGCACGGGAAAAACACCTAGTTGAGCTATAATTCCTATCAGAGACTCACTATCAGAGACTCAACTTCTACCCATGCAGCACTGATTTGCAAAAGGGCATGACATAAGAGCTAGTTTGACAAGCATGTCAAGCAGTGAGACTTTGACCAAGGCAACCTTATGTTGTTATACTCAGTGAAAGGCCATAGGGAGAAGATGTAGTTTAGGGGATTAGGGCCTTTCTGAGTTCTCACCATCAACCAAACCAGAAATGTAGTAGAGCTCAAGACCTTAGATGGAGGGGTGATAGGCTTCTTCAATGGTAGCTGCATAAAGAATAACTAGCCTCCCACACATCCACTACACAAGACTCTTGTGCTAGAGTCTCCTGTGAAAGTATGAGTTGCCATACCAAAATTGAAGATGAGGATGAAGAAGCAATGGAACCTGCTTACCTCTGCACATAATAGCCACTGTCCAATGAGCACATACTTTCGATGCATTGATTGATGAGGGAGTTGATTTTAATATCTTGACTCATGATCATTGGGCTCAAATTTCTCGACCACAACTACAGCCCATGAGCACTAAACTCAGCCCTTTTGGGGACCAATCATATTCACTTTTGGGAAAGTGCAAAGTTGCAGCCTCTATCATGTTTGAGAGCATGCCCATAATCTTTTATGTGTTGCCAAACACAAAAGATGTTGGTAAGGAATTGTTGTTAGAATGCGCCTTTAAAAAATAGGCCCATTGCAAGGTCAATTACGAGTCACAGCACATTCACCTTGCTATTGGCAATGTATGCATCATGAGACAGCTTTCAATAATAAGGGTAGCATAGCTCCATCAAAGACTGCAAAGCCACCGATAGAGAAATCCACCAAGTCTACGGATGGGGGTTGTGACTTGTCAGAACACACCAAGCCTCAATGTCAGCAAACCGTGGAGATGAAATCCAAAGTCCATGAACCCAAGTTCAAATGGGTACCTAAACATCAAGGACTGCCAACAAGAAGCAACCAAACATGACCTCGTAAGGCTAGGAATTCACCCTCGAAACATGTGAGGTAGAGAAGAAACTATAGGCATCGACGAATGGTCAAGCCGCACTGGGTCCCCAAGACCTTTATGCAAGTGCAAGGCTATTATGAGAGGGAAATACTACCTGGATATGGGTGCCCAAAGCCAAGACTGCCAAGCGCACTACTCAAGCACAACACTCAAGCTTGCTCACACAAGCCAACATGACAGATCAGAAATAGAAATCTTGAATGACTCAAGCTGCGGGGCCCATAGAGCCCAAACTCATTAAGCCTCCAAAGGATCAATCAAAACCCTCTTATGAGTGATGATCAATTATTACCTTGGCCTCAAACTTAGCTAAAAATAAGGGGGATGACTTGGTTACTTGCATTGACACTTGGACACTACATTTATTACACTTTTTAAAAGCTATGATCGACTAGACCTAGGCCTTTTAGATGATCCTTTAGCCATTGAGGTACATACATTGCCTTGCTATTGGGAAGAATCAAAATTCATATTTTTGAAGGCTCCCAAGGCAGTTGAGGAGTTGATTACAACTTGCCATTGTATTTGAGAAAACCAGCAAGTTGCCATTCTCAGAGGAAGAGCGAGCAACGTATGGCCTCTCAATGGAGATGAGGGCCTAAACCAATTCAAGTTTAGGCACGTCCTGAATTTGGAAGATGTAGTCATGGAAGAGCAGGTCATAAAGAAGATTGTGAATCAATGTAATTTGCAAAAGTACCCAAGCAAGCCTTGGATTATGAAAAGTGCAGGGAGTTTCTTTGTACTTTCAACAGGAACTGTGGCACCATGACTATGCAGCAAGGAGAGGTCACCTGCCAAGTAGAAGTAGGTGACCCTAGAGCGAGTGTAGAGAGCATTGGACTCGGCCAACAAAGTTGAAAGAGGGCTAAAAAGGGACGTGTATAACATGTTGGGAATGGAAAAAGTGTTGTCTACACTAATGATGGCATCAGCTTAGCTAATATCCCTAAACTAGAAATCCAACTACAAGCCAAGATGGAGCATGCCTTGTTTTCCAGCCAAAGGTACAACGTGCTAATGAGCAGGATCAATGTGTTGATGTTGGAAAAAATTGTAGCCAAATCTTTAGATGAAGTGAACTTGAATGGCTTCGTGCAGAAGATAATTGATATCAAGAATCGCATGGTGGGGGGACTTTCTTGAGTTACTGCGCCAAACACACACTGTATACACAAGAGAAAGCCCACTCAAGAACACAAGAAGAGAGATGGAGGCCAAAACGTTTTCTCGCTTATTTTTTCTTCTTCTTCCACACACTATACAATGTACACAAAGTATAGATAAGATACAACATAAAGGAAATTGGCCTACTAAGTCATACAGTGCATAACCGACTATACTAATCGATTGGCGCTATGTCTTTGCCAATTGTAGGTAGGTGTAACAAACTAAATATAATAAGTGATAAGTCAGTGGTCATGTGAGTATCATAATGACCACCAACATGCTAAGTGTAGACATGCGGACCCATCTAGCTAGGTGGTCCATCATCAATGTCCACACGTGTTGAGCTTGCCATCTCAACACTCCCCTTGAAGCTCAACTCTATCTCTGCAACTCCAAGTAAGCTTGCCATCTCAACACTCCCCCTGAAGCTCAAATCTATCTTTGCAACTCCAAGTAAGCTTCAGAACTTTCGAAGCTCCTCTGCACACAATGCCTTTGTGAAAATGTCAGCTATCTAATCCTGTGTGCTGACATATACCAAGTCAATCTCTCCTGCAAGTACCTTCTCTCTCACAAAGTGGTAGTGCACCTCAATGTGTTTTGTCCTAGCATGGAACACTAGATTCCTAGCTAGCTGTATGCTGCTCATGTTGTCACAATGAATGACAACTAGACTATCTCCCTGCACATCCAAATCACCTAATAACTTTTGCAGCCATGCCACCTCACATGCTGCCATAGCAGCACCTCTATACTCAGCCTCTGTACTCGATAAAGCATATGTAGGTTGCTTTTTGCTGCTCCATGTAACTGCTGCACTACCAAGGGAAAACATGAATCCACTTGTAGATCTTCTATCTGACATGCTACTAGCCCAATCTGTATTTGTGTATCCAAAGACTTGTACGTCCTTACCTACCTCATTAAAAAAATCCTAATGTAAAGTGGACTTCACATACCTCAATATACGTCTAACTGCATCCAAATGAGGCTTTCTAGGCATCTACATAAACTGACTAACAAGGCCAACAGCATAGCTCAAGTTTGGCCTTGTGATAGTCATGTAAATCAAACTCCCTACTATCCTCCTGAACATAGTAGAGTCTTCTATATCATCCCCAACATCAGCACTCAACTTCACATTTTGCTCCAATGGTAGTGAAAGAGGCTTAGATGTTGTCATACCATACTTGGATAGCATATTCAAGCCATACTGCCTTTGGGACAGCCATATACCATCATCACATCTGACCACCTCAATACCAAGAAAGTATCTCAGCTCACCCAAATCTTTCATCTCAAACTTCTTCTTCAAGAAGTCCTTAACTTCAGCAATCCCATTGTCACTGTCACATGTAATAATCAAGTCATCCACATAGATGACTATGATGACCAAACTTGCATCTCCCTTTCTCACATAAAGTGAGTGATTAGCATCAGAAATACAAGATCCAATATTGACAAGATACTCTCCAATCTTGTCAGACCATGCTCTAGGTGCTTGCTTCAGCCCATAGAGCACCTTCTTTAACCTGCACACATATGTGGGATGCTCTAAATCCTCATAACCTGTTGGCTACTCCATATACACTTCTTCTTGCAATTCACCATGCAAGAAGGCATTATTAACATCCATTTGCTGCAAACTCCAACCTTTGTCTACTGCCAAGGCAATCACACACCTAACAGTTTCCATCCTAGCAACTGGATTGAATGTCTCTTCATAATCTATGCCATATGTTTGAGCATAGCCTTTTGCAACCAGCCTAGCCTTATACCTACTAACTGAACCATCTGCATTATGCTTGACTTTGTAAACCCACATACAACCAATATCTTTCTTACCCTTAGGTAAGGGTACCAAATCCCAAGTCTTATTGGCTTCTAATGTAGCCATCTCCTCATCCATTGATGCATCCCAATGAGCATGACCAACAACATCCTCAAAACAAGTGGGCTCAACATCCTCAACTAGTTTCACCATATAAACATAATGATGAGTTGCATAACCTTCAAAACAAAATCTTTTAACAGGGTATCTAACCCTAGTAGATTTGCGTACCACCGGATCACTCAATGGAGCCTTTACATTACTATGAGCTCTCTGTACACCTAGTGTCCTAACTGAAGGAATACCAAGCTCATCATCCAAACTCTCTGAACCACTAGAATCTCCATCAAATCCCAAATGACTGGAAGATGCATCATTACTATCTAGCACTTTCTTCTTTCCTTTGTCCTTCCCTGCAGCACTTATAGATCCACCTGAAGATGTGGGGCTACTCCTTAGTCTCCCAAACCAAGGGCTCACTGTAGGTGTAGTACCAGATGATGTTTCTGGTCCACTAAGACTCCATGATTGTTGTTTATCTTTCTGCACATAGCTGTCCTGATCATTATCATCATCCAAAACATCACCAGCAGGTGTATACCAACTTCCCATTTCATCAAAGATAACATCCCTGCTCACTTTGAACTCACCTATGAGAGGGTTATAACAGTGATACCCTTTTTGCTCTAAAGAGTATCCAATAAAAATACATTTTTCTACCTTTGGATCAAGCTTCTTCCGTAGCTCATCTGGCACATGAACGTATGCAACACAACCAAATACCTTCAAGTGCGATACATCAGGCTTCTTGCCAGTAAAGCATTCTTCAGGAGTCATCCCATGAACTGCAGCTGTGGAAGTTCTGTTCATAATGTAAACAGTAGTATGGATAGCCTCAGACCATAAATGTTTGGGCATATTCTTTTCAGCCATTAATGCCCGTGCAACTTCTACAATATGCCTATTTTTTCTTTTTGCAATGCCATTTTGGTGTGGGATATACCTACAAGTAAATTGCCTCTTTATTCCATGATTCCTCAAGAAGCCACTAAACTCATTAGAGAGGTACTCTCCCCCTCCATCTGATCTCAAGCACTTCACTTTTAAGCTTGTTTCTGTTTCAGCAGCTGCCTTAAAAGATTTGAAGTGCTCAAACACATCACTCTTTTCCTTCATGAAGTATATCCATAGCTTCCTTGAACAGTCATCAATAAATGTGACAAAGTATTTTCTGCCATCAAGAGATACATTATGTGTAGGCCCCTAAACATCTCTATGTACTACATCAAGTATGTTTCTACTCACTTCTCTATCATGCGAGAAGGGTTGTCCCGCCTGCTTACCAAACTGGCGTGCTTCACAAACTTTATGCAATTCTACAACTCTAAAAGAAGGCAACCCTGTAACCAATCCTCTAGACTGCATTAATTTCAACCTTTGCACATTTGCATGTCCAATACGTTTATGCCATATTTCAATATCTGCAACTACTCCTTTTTCTTTAGCATACATAGCAGCATCCACTGCAGGAATTCCAGCATCTAAAGTGAACATTCGACCAACTCTACTTCCTTTTGCACCAACCTGCACTTATCATTAAAGTCTTCTGCAAAACAACCTTTTGCATTGAATTAGGCTTGCAACCCCTACTCTACCATTTGTCCAACAAATACTAGATTCTTTGTAATTGATGGCACATGTAATACATCTGTTAGACTCTTTTTCTGGCCATCATACAAGGACAAGGGAACCTTTCCAATGTGTGAAACTGGGTGGAATGAATCATCACTCGTATGCACATAACCTGGGTTTTGTAAGTCCTGCATCACTCCAAACCATTCAACATGACTGGTCATATGATTAGATGCACCTGAATCGACATACCATACATAATCATGTGTCCCCTTTCCTATAACTACATTCATCATATGCTGCATAACAAATAGACACTCATTTTTGTCTTCATTCTATCGTGAATATTATGCATAGTTTCCTTGTTGCAATTTACCACTACGAATATCATCCTTCTTTGCATAGCAATGGGCTACAATATGGCTTGTTTTTCCACAATAATGGCAAACAATAGCAGAATTTCTAGAACCTCTACTCTGCCATCCACCTCTTCCTCTAGAGCTCCCTCTGCCTCTAAAGTTTCCTCTACCTCCAGAAACCTACATTTCACCAAACTATTGATTGAACCTGTTTTGCTGGTTATCACTAGCATGTCCCATACCACAGCCTCTCGAAGAGGATCTACCATGTCCCCTTCCTGAACTCGAGTAAAATGCTTGGACTTATTCACCATTTCTTTCAGACGAATCACCCTGCATATTGATCTCTTTAGTAATCATGAGAGAGATCAGCTCATCAAAATCTGGAGATAGCTTCCGTACATATAATGAAGTAACAAATGATTTCCATGCCTTCTCATTGTTAAGGCCACTCAGAGTGGATGAAACCAAATCATCATCATCTGGCATTGCATCAATCGCTGCTAAAGCATTTGCAATGCTCCTCACCTTCAACACATACTCATTGACCGACATTTTCCCTTTCTTCAAGGCACTCAACTCTTGCTTGAGTTGAATCTTTCGTGCCTTTGTATTTACTGAAAACATGCTCTCAAAAGTTGACCAAGCTGCATGTGAAGTTTTTGCATTCCTGATATGTCCCAGCATAGTATTATCAATTACTGCAGATAGCTAGTACATCACATTTTTGTCTTTCGCATTCCACTCTTTCCATGCTTTTAACTCATCTGCAGTCGGAGGGATACCTAGCTTTGGCTCCTTTTCTTCACCTAAGACAACCTCATAAAGGCCCTTTCCAATGAGGAAGTTCGTCACATGGAACTTCCATGAAGGATAGTTGTTCTTGTGGAGCTTCTCAATAATGGGATTTCCACTATTCTCTACCATTATCACAAACAAGGATATAACACAGCAAGCTGCTCTTCTGCAATCTTCCACAACACGTGCACAGTAGTACACCAAGCAACCTTTTTCATTGATTGCTCAATAGTACATGTAATCTGCAACGTGTTTGCAGATAAATCTTATGTTTGCTTCCTGCAAACACCTCAAAAATTATAGATTCACAATCTGTAACCTGCGAACCCACTTTCGGTCAATACAGCCGAAATCATAGTGTACCTTGAAACTGTTGTCCACAACTTTGCGGCTCTAAAATGGGGCTTGAAATGGCCTCAGACGCCCAAAATAACTGCAGGAACGCCCTAAAGGGCTGATTTGCAAAATGTACAATGGTCTTCTTGCACACCAAATCTCACAACAATCTAAGATTTTTGCTCGACCCTGCTTCCGGTGCCTCCACATGCACTATCCAAGAGAGAGAGTGTGAAAGAATGGGAGAGCTTCCTACCCGTTGCTTGCTTGCTCGAACCTTGCTTCTTCTCCTTCACTTCAGCCTTCAAAATCAGCCTCTCTCAATGGCGCAGCTCTGATAACATGTTAAGAATCGTGTGGTGGGGGGACTTGCTTGAGCTGCTGTGCCAAACACACACTGTATACACAAGAGGAAGCTCACTCAAGAACACAAGAAGAGAGATGGATGCCAAAACGTTTTCTTGTTTATTTTTTCTTCTTCTTCCACACACTATACAATTTACACAAAGTATAGATAAGATACAACATAAAGGAAAGTGGCCTACTAAGTCAAATAGTGCATAACCGACTACATGAATCGACTGGCGCTATGTCTTTGCCAGCTGTAGGTAGGTGTAACAAACTAAATATAATAAGTGATAAGTCAGTGGCCATGTGAGTATCATAATGACCACCAATGTGCTAAGTGTAGACGTGCAGACCCATCTAGCCAGGCGGTCCATCATCAATGTCCACACATATTGAGCTTCCCATCTCAACAATTAAGACCTCAGCAAAGGCACTAGCTACAAGTGAAAGACCCATAGGTGGAGAGTCCCCATCTGTCCAAGGCAAGAAAGAATTCATCATCTAAGGCCTCAACCATAGGATTTTGGTGGGGTCTTGACTGCCATCATTAGGGAGGCATTGGGGGAAGCACAAGGCAACAAAGGAGTTGATCAAACATGTCCAAGAAGAAAACCCCCCAAAGGAAGGCGGAAGAAGAGAGAAGGAAGAAAGAAAAAGCTAACTACCTCAAGGTGCAAAGGGAATCCAAGAAGGCCGAAGAAGACAAAAAGAGAAAGGCAGATGAAGAGACTGAGTAGCAGCCCTCTAAAGAGGAGGAGTTGGCTGCCATGAGCCCACACAGAGAAGAAGGCCCAAGGACAAGTTCCCACCAAGTGCCAAAAATCATGCCACCCCTAGTAACAGAAGGCAAGGGCAATTGTTTGATTGACCCTATTCCACCTATCCTAGTGCCTACCATCCCAGTCTCTACACCCACCCAAGGCACTTCAACTATAGTAGATGTTAGTACCCTTATGGCCTGTATGCAGTTCCTAGTCAATAAAGAGATAGCTCAGGATGCAAGTGTAGGAACCCCAGTAATGGGAACAAAGAGACCGAAAGCTGCTGCTACTACAAATGTAGAGTTAAGACAAGGTCCCAATAGACAGAAGATAGAAGCATCCACAACGACTATCCCTATAGTATTGTCGTCGTCTACTAATTATGACAATTATGTCAAAAGAACTCCTTTAACACTATATTAGAAAATTTAGAAATTTCCATGCACTTTGGGAACCCTAAATACCTTTATTATTTGACAAATCTTTTTGTCTTACTTAAAGGTGGAATCTACCCTAAATACTATATAAGCTATCTTCCCAAATCCCACTTTCAAATATGGATCAAGATTTAGCTACATGGTCAAATATTTATCACTTATTTAAAATTGAGACTTGAAATTTTTCCAAATTCTCTAATATTGTGTTCTTTCAGAGCTGGCAACAGCAAAGGAGGAAAATAAGATGATTGTTGTCGAGTTAGAAGCTGAGAAAGACACAGTAGCGAGCTTCCAGCTCAAGAGAACCTGCCAAGTGGCCGATTATCAAAGAGAAATAATGAGCTAAAGGTGGAGCTCAGGGCTAAGGAAGAGCAAGAGGAAGCTGGCGAAAAGGCTTGAAGATGAAAATCAGAGCTAGTGGGACTTCAAAGGGAGTATAAACTCCTGATCTTGCAACAAGAAGAACTCCAAGGACAGATGAAAAGAGTCTAGAATGCCAAGGAGGAGTTCACAGATGGAGAGATAAGTGGCTTCTCCTTCCTCTCTTCTTCTCTTCTTCTTGCTTATGCGTGCTTGTGTTGAGAGGGGGAGTGTGAGAGTGTGAGTGTGTGAGGATGAGGGACTATGGTGGAGAAACTCTCCATCTTCTCCTCTCTTCTTCTCTTCTCTTCTCTTCTCTTGTCTCGCACATGCGCGCGGCTATGGTGGATGGAGTTTGATGGTAGAGGGTTGAGCTTGTTTGAGCTTGCATCACAGTTCGTGGAGCTATCGGAGTGCTTGAGGGAGGAGGCTACTCATTCGAGCATCAAGGTAAGCTCACTTGGAGGTGTGTCAGCTAGGTGAGAGATAGCCATTAGAGCTCACTTGAAATGCTTCAACAATAATCGGTCCATAGGTCTTGCAAGTCGAGCGTACTACAAGATTTCTAACTTCTTGATATTTTGTGAAGAACTCACTCTTGGCTTTAAAGTTTACCCTCCTGATGTATGATGTGCTCACTAACAAATTTTGAGCAAGGGTTCAAAGTTATCTTCCTCCTCTTAAACCAACAAACACAAAACAATGTGCAACAATGATACTTTACTTCATTCATCTTGTATGTCTAAATCTCTAAGATATCACACATGTTAAATTGATCAAAATACAATAGCAGTGTCTTATGAAAAGCGAGTTGATTGTTTGAGCAGCAGAGGAGGCATGCAATTTGGCATCTCATCAATCAAGTTTTATTTTACATTCAAGACTCATGAAATGCAACAACGATGATCCAAAACCCTTTGCAAATGATAAAATTGTGATTCTACGTCAATAAATAATTTTGCAAAGAAAAATAACAAATTTGATCATCTTTAATGCCTCAAAATAGCTCATTCAACTCTTTTTTTAAGGATTGCAAAGAAAAAGTCATAAGACAAAAGTTTGATACCTGAGAATTGTATTGGTTCTTGAGAATAAATGGGTTTTTGTAGGAATATGTGTAGTTTGGGCTTGCACACAAGATAAATGTTTTGTGAAAGAAAAAACAAAATGTGTGTAAGAAAAATTTACACAAAGCCGACCATAAGTTGTTGTATATATATGCCAATGATCACCATGCGTTTGAGAAGTATTATGCACTCATTTCGAAGAGTTGTGTTCAAAATGAAAAAGAAGAGGCTAAAAAAACTCTTTTACACTCAAAAAGTGGTGCCATAAAAGCACTCTCATGCCAAAAATGTCAGTAACATGTGGCACAAATTTCAAGGCAAAAACGGTCCACCCACACATGTCAAGCCAACTGTGCACTACAGTCGCAACATGTGTAAACAAACATCCATTTAAATCCAATTTTTGAATCACAAAAGTGTTTTTTCAAAGACAAGTATGTTTCTTTGCTCTGCAACACCAACACAAGGTGATTTGGTCACAACTCAAAATTATTCCTCACCACAAGGTGACTTGGATAAGATTTTATCACCCAACATACGAGCTAAGGCCTCAAAAATGTAAGTTTTTTGACAAATATGAGTTAGCTCACGATAAAAGGAATCTTGCCAAATGTTCCCCAAAAGAGTTTGACATATGAATCCTGATTAGTCATGGCTCTCCCCATGGACAGTAGTCATCTCGTGTTTCATACATCGGGAGGAATCCAAATTTTCTCAAAAAGAGTCATGAATCAATAGAGCTAGATTATTGTAGGGCACCTAAGTCACGATAATGTTATCACACAGAAGGATCATTTTTCTTCCACCGATGATGACAACCATTATGAGTGCATCAACTACATTAGTAATGGGACTATTCAATTTGAGGTTTAGATATTATTGTTGGCATTCAAATTGAAAGTCCCACAGGGTTTGATTTCATTATGGATAAGATCCAAGTAGTATTGATGTCAACATTCAAATAGATCTTATCTCAAGGGTTGAACTCATTTAGAAAAGGATTAAAGATCTACAAGATTATCATTGTTCTATTGTAAGACTTGTAAATCTTAATGACTCTTACATTTCTTGTGTCTCATATATCAATTTTTTTTGTGACTGAATGCACACATTTAACATAATTGGGTTTTGATGAAATTTGTATTTTTAAAAAAGTGACATATGAAATGCAAAAAGGCATAGGTTTCACTTGTCCGAAAGGCATAAATTGTGTTTCATACGTCATGGGCCCGCATTGTTTGATTAAAATTAGAGGTAGAATGGTAGCACAACTCTGATGAATCATTGAAATTTGGTTTTATCATTTGATAAAATAGCATGTTGTTAAAGGTGTGGGATTGAGAGTACATGATTAGTGTTTTTACCACTAAGTAATTGCAAATGACATTACATCAAAGATCTATAGATCTGTCCTAATTTTGAGTTGTTTTTTGTTTTTTCTCGATATTTTAGATAGCTAGAACTAATACCACTGTGAGGAAGAAGAAAGTTGATCCTAGAGGTCTTGCTTCAAAGATTCATCCAGTCCTCCAAGCCTTCCAAGCTTACAAGGAAATCAAAGCCAAGGAGAAGGTTTTCAGAGCATGTTAGATACCTAAAGGAGATTATAGGTGCAATGAAGGCTCTAGATAATGCAATTTCAAAACTTCCTTTTCAAAGGCTTGTTAAAGAAATTTGTGGCAAGCATAGTCTTGATAGTTTTAGATGGACTAGGGCAACTCTCATTTGTATTCAGGAGGCTGCATAAGATTTTTTTATTGAGTTTTTCAAGATTCTTATATATGTGCTACTTATGCACGTAGGCTTACACTTATGGATAAAGACATGATAATTCTTAGGAGGTTGAGATACAAGTTTTCAAAGGTCCTTGAGCTAGTCCCCCTTTCTAATGTGAAGGCTTTCGATATTTTGAATGTGCCTCCATATAGAAAAAAGAAAGGTGATCTAGGTCTTAAGGTTGAAGATATCACCCATGAAAATGACACAAGACTACATGAGGAAGAGGAAAAGGCCACAAAAGAGCAAGCAAATAAATGGAGGGAGTATAAAAGAAATAAAGAAGAAGAAAAGGAAGCAGAGCAACTCCCATCTTCTTTTGACGAAAAGCTATCTACCCTTCTTGAAAGTGCTGACCCTAATGGCTTCAATGTCTATTGCTTTTTACCTGGTGATATTAACAAAAGATCTAATATGGTATTTTTTGACTCTGATTGTGTTCAAATCCTCAAGAATAAAATGAGAGAAGTATATGACTCTATTCTTCTTGCTGGGATGAGGTATAATATACCAAAATTTGTTTTTACTCACTATATTTTTCTAGTAATAGACTTTCATGTTGATGCTTGCTATCTCTATTCCTTTGCTAGGTGTGTAATGCATGAGCTCCCCTTTGATGTACAACAAAAAATTCAGGTTCTTGATCCATCTATCTCATACTATATGAGGAGTGAGCTTGATGTAAGTGCATTTGATCATTGGTTAAATCCAATTGACTTTGAAACTTTGGAGATTCTTCTAATTTCATACAATGAAAAGTAAGTATTTTGATATTTTGCTAGATTTTATGAGATCTTGTTTTTTTTTAGTTCTCATTGGAGCCTAATTGGAATAGACTGTCTAGAGAGGCAATGTTTTCTTATCAATTCTATGAAAGGAAGCCATGGAAATGCCAAGCTCTAAGTTATATAATCTAGGGTCTCCTTAACCTTTTGATCTTTTTTTTGCAAGTACTCTAAATATTTTGATCTTTTTCGCAATTACACTAAGTTTTAATGCCTTTTTGGTATAGAGATGTAAAAAGATTGATTGAAGTGCTAGAGAAAAAGTCTCCAATGCCTTTTAATTTACTTGCAATAATGCAAAATAAACAAGTTGCGGTAAGGTATTGATTAATATGGTTGGAACGTAATAAGAAAATTTATTATATAAATTACCATAAACAAGTTTCATAGTTTTACTTTATATTATTGATTGCAATGTCCTCATTAGGATGATAGTCACTCTTGTGGCGAGAGAGTAATTGCAAATGCTAGAAGTTTAGTTAAGTTTATTTATCTCAATGATAATAAACTTATAAAGGTAATGTGAAAGATACTAAACTTTAAGATAGAGGTTTGTTGCAAAATAGTTCATTCATGATAATAATATAGTCCATTGTAAAAAATAACAATGAACTAAAAATATTTTCTTACAAATGTATGACAATTTACAAGGGATTACTTTACAAGTGAGCATGTTTGGTATATAAGAGCAAAGGTCATGAAGTACATAATGGGCAATCGGAAAGATTTGACAATAGTGGGGGCTTGAACATTGAAGGAGAGGAGGTGCATGTAACTACAGTAGGTGAGGCTATGCCTTCAACACCCAAGGCAACCAAAGCATCAAAGAAAGGCAAAAGGAGAGGAGGTGCATGTAACTACAGTAGGTGAAGCTATGCCTTCAACACCCAAGGCAACCAAAGCATCAAAGAAAGGCAAAAGGACTCCTAGAAAGGATGTCCCTTCTCCTAAGGAAGGTCCTCAAAAAAGAAGTAGCTTTGCCTCATTACGTATAAGTCCTTGTGTGTATAAGTCATGGAGATGGCTCACAAAAATTTGCCACAAAATTTGTACATTTATTTTATATTTATAATAAAGAGATAGTTTGTTCAATATCCTTGCATTGTATATTCTTCTCTCTCCTCATTGTTGATATCTGTAAAAAACATGTTACAAATGTTTATTAATCAGGAAGTGAAATTAGATATACACATAAGTGGATATAATATGATATAAAAACTTACTCATTTGTTATTAAATTGAAACAGAAATGAGTATGGTAGTTCAATATCTTCATTGTGTAAATCCATCCTCACTTGATGTAGCATACATGGTGATCTAACCTTTAGGATTGTAATAATGTCCTCATTGAACCAAACATCAAGATCCACTACACGATCTTACCTAAAATTATCAAGATTTTGGTCTAAAGCAACCAGAATATCACCAACATTATGTTGTCTACTTTAAATAAAGCTAAGGATGAAATTTTGAGTAGCAATTATATATTTACAAGCTATAGAATCTTGATCTATCTTACAGATAATTTTTCCTTCTATCCTAGTGTCCCATCCCTCATCAACAAATTGTATGACATGATTATATGTTAGTCTCTTCACTGAAAGCATGGCCTTTGATCTTCTTATCTCAACATTAGAAAAGAAGTCAACAAATATATTAACAGGCATGAACAAAGTAGCTTTGCTTAGCCTACTTGAGATATTAGGTTTTAATACTCTCTGTATCTCAGAAAATATTTTATATCTATAGCCCTCACTAGTAGCTCAACTTGGCAAAGGCCACTCAAAGCGTGAAGAATCAAGCAAAGGGGGATATTGATCACCATTGGTTGTGCTACTATAAGAATGGTCATATAAGAATATTCCATTCTCTATAAGCTTTATCTTCTTTTTAACTTTTTACATCTTTTCTCCAATCAAACCATGCATCACATCAATAAGATCAACTATAGACTCAACCGATTGCCATTCCTCAAGATTAGAGCAATAGACATCTATAAGACAAACGAACAAATGTTATAATGGAAAACCAGCTTAAACCAAGTTCAAGAAAAGGAAGACTTTAAGAATCAAATCCTTACAATTTGGTCTATGAATTGGAAGATTTGAAGTTCTAGGTTCCAAATATAGCTCTCTATACATAAACACATATTGCACCAATACCTCCTTTATGTTATTCTAATTTAGTCCTTGGATTCTATCCTTCCAAGCAGCAGAGATGAATAAGCTCTAACATATTCGCATTTTTCCACATTCTGCATGGTGCATGGTGATGCAAATGCCTCTGCTAATGATTGTAGGAATCCATCTCCCAGCTTTTTGAAATGAGTAAAACATTGATATGGATGTGATTTGGGAGCTTGGATGTCTTGTTGAAGGTTGAATTTATGTATCCATGGCATGTGCGGGCGTGCACACACACACACACAGAACTAAGCTACCACAAACGAGGGAAAAATACGAGAGGGATAAAAGAAAGGAGGGAAAAAAGTAAGTGCCAAGATTTTTACTAATTTGAATTTATATTAAACATGTCATTATCATTGATCCATACATATCATTAAATAATAGTGGCCGAGACTATATATTATTAACACAAAGAATGTCATAATCATGAATATAAGAGGCTAAAAATAGATACTGATAATACAACGTCATAATATATATATATATATATACATATAGTAAAATGATTTTTTGTATTTTCTAAAATAGAACTTACGTAAGGCTCTTCTCCTATTAATCTAGAGCACTCTCTCCCTATCTCCTAAAAGGCATTTTTGAGACATCAAAACTCCCCTAATGCCAAGAGTGCCTTCATAAGCCCAACAAAGGGTTTGGCTGCATCTAAGCTTCTATAGGAGTTTGAGCTTAAATTAAGTCTCACTAAACACAATGGAGCTAACGAGTTTGGAGCCTGAAAAGGTAGGGATATTTCTGTAGGTAGTATACCCTTCATTGCAACATGGAATTAGTGAAGTTACAAGAAGATGGAACTAAAGTGATGGGTCTAAAGCTAGGTTGGCAGGATGCCAAGGATGTTGTTTTTATGTTGAATAAGAGACAAATGTGGCATACTAGATTGTAGATTGGTTCCATTACTCCAATCTCTTCTTTTATACATTCGCATGTATCTACTCATGTAATGTTCTCCAATAGCTACTTCTATGCCTTTACCTATTTCTATGGTTAAACCACCTATTTCTTTGGCTCCTCCTACCAAATGAGCAATCTATGAAGTGATTATGAAAGAAAATATGAAAAGGGATGATACTTCTCCATGTTCTTCAAAGAGATTGGCTAGATAGGGTGAGGAAACTACTCTCTCTACAAGATCTGGTCTTAAGAACGATATGGAGGATGTGCAGAAGAAAGGAAAAAAGCAGGAACCTAAACCCAAGACACAAGTAGGTTACAAGCTTCTTTCAAACATTGAGTTTGCAACTAATCTAAAAAGAGTTTTGAAGGAGTGGATTCTAAATAATAAGGTGGAGTCTCAGGGAAGTTACTATATGTATATCCTCTACATCACGTGCGTTCAAGGCCTATTTATAAATATCCTTATCTATACATTTTTCTTGAATAAAACATAACCTTTTCTATTCATTCTATAAATAATCCCTTTATATTATACCCTTTTGTATGTAAAAAATGGTATTTTAAAAATACATTATTTTGAACACACGTGATGCACACATATATTCATGAGTAACTTACCCGAGGGTGGAGTTTACTTTAGGAAATATCTTATTTATTGCCAAGAGAGAATTCCACGAAGAGGTAATCAATACCATCAAGAGTAAGATACAAGTGATCCTCCAAACTGCAAAAACGCTTGTTAGGCAGGGTATATAGATTGAGGAGATAATTGAGAATAATCATGAGGATGCTCTCATTGATCATACTGCAATATGTAATCTTGAGTAACATTCAAGGGATGAGACACTTATGATGGTTCTCCACAATCATTACTCCTATGATCATTGGACCATAGCAACTATGAAGATTGTAGTCAAGATTGGAGAGCTACAAAAACCTTGTGTTGCCCTAATTAATCATGGTTATGAAATTCATTCATGGTTTGTAGTCTTTATTATGAGAGCAGCAAGTCGCATGTTGATGTAGAGCATAGTTGGCGATGCAAGCAACTAATAACACTGCAAGGGATGTCCATGACGATCATCATTTTTTTGTTTAGGATTCATCCTCATATCCTATGATTTTGGGAGAGTCCTACATCACTACAACAGACTAAGGTGATGCATGACGGATTTGTTTATATGCAAATCCAAAGTAAAGATGGAAAAAGGATGCCCAATTCATGATACTTTGTGTGAATCACCCACAAAATAGGGATACACTACTAGATTTTCCTTTACCTTCTATAGATCAAGACTTTCATTAGATACCACTGTCCAACAAGATCATGGTGGCGGGGGAGGAGAAAATCTCTCACCCCCTAACATCAGTGCTTTTCTTTTAGGATTCATTGATTTTTTATTAGAGAGTTCAGTTTGCTTTCACAAAGTTTCAAAGTTGTTGAGAGTTGCTAAGTAGTATGTATGTAAAAAAGGAGAAAGAGTTAAGAAGAGAAGGTTTCTTGCTCAATGATGAGTGCATTGATGGGATTTACAAAGGGATGTCTTGTTCAGACACTATTGTAGATATGACAGAACTAAGAGGTAGCGTGGTTCCAATTGTGTGCAGGTTCACTCTCTTGATATGTATCATTAAATTTCATATTCTATGCAAAAAATGAGTTGATGACTGACTTTTCTCAGCAAAAGGAGCAATTTTCTAAAGCATTTTAGCAAAAAAAGCAAAAGGGTGAATTTGTTCAGTCAATAGAGAAGAAGAGGGATGATTTATGTTAGCCAAGAGAGTTGTGGGATTACGTATTTCATTCCGAACAGTTGAGGGCTGATTTATTTTAGCCAAGAGTGATATAGAGGATTAATTTACTTTGACCAAAACATAAGAGGGCTGTTTCGATGTAGCCAATAGTGAAGGGGGCTAATTTACTTTAGCCAAAAGAGAAGAGGGCTATTTTTATGCAATCTACAATGCAAAGTGATGATTTATTTCAGTATAGAGAGTTACATCCTAATCATTCATAGAAAAAGTTGTTTTTTCCCAAGAAAGAGAATGAAGCCAAAGTGCAGACTAAATACAAAACAATTGATAAGAAAGTGAAGCCGATTACTAGACCACTACCACCCAACAGTGATTAGTAGATGAAGAGGACTGCAAGGCAACCAAATCTCAAGAATCTAGAGCATGTTGATGGGCATAAATTTACTATAGAGATATTGAGAGAGCAGAAGATTAGGAATGGGGAGTCCTTACTTCTTACAAAGAGAAAGAGGTTTGAGGAGATGTTGATGAGACATAGATGGAATTTTTTGCCTTCTTTTTGCATGAGATTGGGTGTGTAGATCTAGGGACAATGGCACCTATGTTGATCTTTATCAATCCTCACATACCTTGGAATCTGCATCCTATTCCAATACCTAGATCCTGCCTCTCAAAGTTGATCGAGCTGTTGAATGAAGATTAGAATGGGAATTCTTGATTCATCTTTTGCACCTTATTCCAATCAATAGTGTATTGTACGTAACAAGAAAGAAGCACTCAAATTCAAGACATGTAGTGGGTAAATAAAGTAACCATCTAGAATGTTGGAGCATGGCCACTTGTGGACAAGTTTTATGAGGCTTTTGCACGATGAGAGATCTATTATTGTTGGGACTTAAAATGGGCCCAATAGTGGCTATAAGGCACTTATCGACGGGCCTCTACTACTCACCTAAAACCACCCCACAACACAGCCTCGCGGCAACCAAGAGTGTCTAAGACTTTGTGTTTGTATGTTTTTGTAGTCCAATGAATCATTATTTTCCCACTCCTCAAAGGGATCCCTAAACATCCTGATGTTATGCACACCATGTATCACACACATAGGGAGCACCTCTCGGTTGATCACCACACGACTCCACTACAGCTCTCCTACACATCGAGGATTGGCCCCAAGATGTGCCATGAACATAAAACACATTCAAAACAAAGTCCACTCTTTTGATAAATGATCTAGGAGATGATAGATAAAACTCACCAAATAACTTCCAAAGAATCGAATATCTAGCCCTATGGCTTGGAATACCTCACACTCTCAGCATCAGGTCATCACTCATACAACCATCGTGCTCAAACAAATGTTCATTGAAAATCAGCAAAGTGAAAGTGTGAAGATAGTTCTTTTCATGATTTCCTTTTCTAAGTGAGTGCTTCGTTGCTTAAGGCTAGCATATCGAGCTTCCTCATACTACTAGTCCCTTTTAATTTTTAACAACCGCAAACCCTATATGATATGCACCATGAAACATCAATATTTAATGTACCTCGATCACTCAACAACCCCCCTACTCCCTATCGTTTAAAATTTTACATGCGTTGACAGATGTAAGGCATTTTTTTAAATGTATTTTTATTTATTAAAAGCAATAAAAACTCACTCTAACAAAGAAATGGTCTGAACTGAGGATAAACTTCATGTGTCAACTCTATCATATGTCCACAAATATTAATCTTATTTTTCCTTATTTGTATAATGAGAAAAGCCTATTTTTTCCTATTTATTTATTAAAAATTGCTACTAATTATTGATTTTATTATTTAGATAGATTACTCTTACAAAAAATGATTTTTTTAGCATGTTTCATTCCATAGGAATGGCAAATGCACACCAAAAACCCAAAAACTGCATATTTCTCCTTAAACCGCCTAGTCTAAGGTTTTGCGTGTTTTGCATACAATTATTATACGACTGATTTTTTATGATTCTTTCAATATGGCTGATTAAATAGAGGATTGGCAATCAAATCCAAGAATTCATCATAAAACCGTAAAATCTACCATTTTCTCATGAAACTACTCATTATGACGCACATTTTTTAACGTTGGAGGCCCACTGACGCTCTCTCATGGCTCTACTGACGATCCATCCAACTCTGATTCACGTCTCTTTTGACTCCCACTTTATCATTTGACAAAAAACATACATCTCAACCCATCCCCTCTATTTTACATCGATCCATAATAACAATCCACAAGAGGAGAGAGGAGAGAGAAATATTGAAATCAGATCTTTCTGAATAGTGCATCAAATTTGAAAATCTTTGCAGTGATGAAGGGTGAGAAAATGGTGGAGACTATAGCCAAGATCACTCCTATGATGGTTGCAGCATCAAAAAGCATAAAAAATGAGGAATTTGGGGGCGCCAAAATAAAAAGCCCCACCCCCATGTTTTGTGAAAAGTTGTGTTGGTTCATTCATAAAGCTTAAACAAGCTTCAAGATTTCAGTTAAAAAAATTGGTTCACTTTGTTATATTCATACTTCTGCTGAAGTGGTTTTTTTTATTTTGAGGGGGCAAACACGCTCGGATTCTGATGTTCAGATCTATAAATCTAGCCACTGTGATGCACTTTCCAGCTCCTGGATCATGTAGCTGCTTCATAATGCAAAGCCTTATGGGTATTAAATGGGGGTCAAATGGACTCTGATCGATGAACCGAGACTTGTGTTGGCTTCCTAGCATGGAACTCTATCTAGTCAAACTCCAATTTATCGATCTGCAACAATTTCATTTTGCATCAAAATTTGGTCTTTTTTACAGCCTCTCGGGCTCTTTTTCACTTTAAATTTTGCCTCTAAAATTTGCTCTCATTGGTGACCATGGGATAAGGAGACTCAGCCCATCAAATCCCATGAATTGATTTGCACAATCAACAACCATAGAAAGCATCAAGCTACCACAAAAAAATACTCAACAAAGCACAAGAATAGCTCCTCACCCTACCCTTGATAGAACTAGGACATGAAGATCTACAAGGAATAGGCCTAGCATAATCTGATAGAAATCCAGAGCCAGTCACTAACCAACTACTCCAACATAAACTGGAAAAAAGAACCATCAAAGAGATCATCCTAGTGGTGGTGTGAGCGAGCTATCTACCTAATTTAGGATAATTGGACCAGGAACTCCTACTGGGCATGGACTCCTACAGCATGGTTATCATATATTTCCTCTTAACACATTTGTGGTTCAAGTTTTCCATACTTGGACTTGTAAAAATGAGGGAGCTGATTGTAGAGTGACCTAAGGAGAACAGGGCATTAGCCTCAGGTCCTGACTCAGCACCTAAGACCCTACCAAGCTCTCACAAGGTGATACTTATTCATTTTTTGTTTTGCTCACTTGTATTTTCACTCCAACCTTCCTTAGTTATTTATTCTCAATAGCTACTACCCCTAGGAAGACAAGACCTCGGGGCTAACACATCCCAAGAAGCCTACTAGGCCTTCGTAAGGCGATAATCAACTACTTTTAGAATTTTTCTTCCTTTTCTTTTCTAGGTGTGAGGGGTTAGAACACCTCTGTAATTTTATATTTAGATATAATCAGAGCTTTCTCTTCTTTTCTATTTTGGCAGGCTTCTCTAACTTCCTCACCCTAGCAAGGACTCCTACAACATTTGCCTAGCAAGCTAGGAAGGACATGGTCACTAGGACTACCTTCTAAAATAGGTCTTTCTTGCCTCACGATGTCTTAACATGAGGTAGATAACTACTTGAACCTCCCCCATATATTCCTAACCAAACCGTAGGACTTCATCCTATGATTTCTGGTCCCCAAAATTTGAAAAGAAAATAACCCCTACATACACACATGCCACTATCAACTTAAGGAAAAAACTCGAAAAAGTGACGACACCACCTGAAATGGCCACAAGAAGCTCCAACGCAGCAAAGGCTCCCTCCAAGCACTTCGTCAAACCTGTTTGATGCAATCACTAAAACAGAAAACCATTAAACATAGTTACACCAAACAAACACATGGCCCTCTTAGCCTAACATAAATCATTT
Source organism: Lygodium microphyllum (assembly GCF_053477565.2). Taxonomy (NCBI): domain Eukaryota; kingdom Viridiplantae; phylum Streptophyta; class Polypodiopsida; order Schizaeales; family Lygodiaceae; genus Lygodium; species Lygodium microphyllum. Next base: position 31,033,027 of record NC_141143.1, on the reverse strand, counting down.
TTCTCTAACTAAATATGGTCTAATTAGCATGTAAATTGTATCTTGTCAGACCAACCAAGCTAAACCAAAGTCACATAAGGTATGAGGGTCATTCCGCCATTGAGTTTTAATCTTGGACTTTCTGTATATCCACAAGTCAAAGCCTTCCTACTGATATAACATTAATACGGGATATTCATTTTTGTGTGCTATTAGCTGAATGAATGACCTCCTTAGACTCAAATATCTCACCTTTCAGATAGACTAGTTGTTCCAACTTCCCAAAGGCCTCTTCTACAGGTAAATCTTTAAATTTTGGCTCATTTGACCCTTCCATGTTTGGATTTTTTAATGTGTCATTGTTACTACCCAAACTAGGTAGGGATTGAATCCGAGGCCCATCACAACAAGGCATCCCAAAGCGGTGCACATTGCTAGATGTATTATTATGTCTTCTAGTTTCATCCACTTGAGAATTGACCATGGTATATCCACTTGGAACTATTTTCCTTTCATCTAGCACACTAGCCACACATTTAGAGATTTTGGGCCTCCAAACCCAGCTTCTTTTAATATTTGCATGCCTCCATTGGTTGCCACCACTCCTATTTTTATATTCTTTCATGTTGACTGATCTTTCTCGGCTCACTTGTTGCCTATGACTTCCCCAAAGTCAGATCCTTTTACTAGATCCAACTCTAGTTGGGTCTTCATCATTGTAAACCTTGGGTTTCCTATCACCTTGGCTCTCAATAATTGAGACAACCTCCACACGGTAGCATATATCGGCTATGTTTTGGGCGTCATCTCATTGACATGATTGTGTTTGGAACTTAGACCACTAAGGGGTTGCTGAACCACTATACTTCCCCTATTAGGTCTATACCCATTTCCATATGGCTCATGCCTTTGGAACATGGGATTGGGGCTGCACTAGGAGGCCAAGGTTCTTGGGCCTTAGGTTCTTCATAGTTAATGATAGGATTCTCCACCCTAGTATACCTATCATTTGCATCTCCAACAGAACTAACATTTAGCAAATGTTGACGATCCTTATGGATTTCAAGGGTGTGGGGAAAAATCCAAAATTTCTCCCAACACCTCTGAATATATCTCTCATAATCATATGCTTGAACCTTTGCCTCCTTTAGTGACTTACGGTTTCTTATCCTAACTTGAAACTGCATGTTTATTTTCAAGCTGTTGACAAAGAGTTCAGCAAGCACATCTTCTGGTAATTAACTAACTTTCCTTGTGGCAAAATCTTCATAATGTCATCAAAGGCTCTTGTGTACTCTTTGACGGAGGTATATAACTCTTGCCAAATCTGTATAAGCTATCCCAAGACCTCAATCATGGGAACCTTCTTTTCATATTCATCTAAAAATCTATCACATAATTCCTCAAAGGATTTGATTGACCCTCTTGGGAGGCCCCAATATCATTTCTTGGTCTCTCCCTTTAGGTTACTTGAGAATACAAGCATTCAATGTAGATCATCGAATCCACTTGCAAGGCAAGTAAGGCCATATTCTTTCAAGTGTAGCATCAGATCCTCATCCAATAGCCCATGAAACACTGGGAGATTCATATAAGGAGAAGGGCATTTAGTCCTCTTCTTTGGGATCAAGGCTGGGTCCTCAAAATCTTTATATTTCTCTTGACCTAATCCTATCTTCTCAAGGCCCCTAATCTCTTCCGTTTCCACCTTTATCAATGTAGAAGAGTCACTGGTTCCTTGGACTTCCCTTCCTACCAACTCACAAAGTGGTTTAGGAAGTCCAACACTATGTAATAGGGAATCTACCCCATAACTGATTAGTGGTACTTTAGCAAGTCTATTCTAATCTACCACCACTTTGCTAGAACCTAGGATAGATCCCAATAGAACCTTCATTGCTAACAATGGTTTTCCACACACATAGGCATCATCCAATGCTTTATAGATCTTAGCAATTGCACTATGGTACCCAACTATGTAAGGCACTAGCATCAGATATATTCTTGGATCATAGTCATGCATGTTAACCATTGTTATCACAATCATCTCATCTAAAAAGTTATCATCATTAGTGGATGATTGTGCCCCCTTAGTCTCACTTTTGTTTTCTAATGTTTTCTCTGACTCCCATGGCCTATTAATCTCAAAAGTTGCTCCATGGGTACTTCCCTATAGTGGCCCAAACTCAAGCATGGTGTCACTTTCGGGGCAAAGGATAAGATAGTCATGATTAACCAAAGATCCCACTAAACCATTTAGGATGGACAAAGTATCTTTTGGGTTATGGATATTCCTTAGATTAATCGTCATGTTGATAACCGAAGTGTTAATAAGCCTGAATTTAATATCCACCGCTTCAAGGCGGCTCCCAATTAGAAACTAAGAAAAATAATGGGTCCCTTATAGCCAAGATTCAAAATATGCCACTTATTGGCAGCTCCTAGCAAATGCACCACCTAACACGACCTAAACCGGCCCGACAATGGCTCTAAGGCACTAGTCGCACCTCTACTACTCACCTAAAACCACCCCACATGGCCTCACATTGTGTCTAGGAGCATCTAAGACTTTGCATTTGTAAATTTTTGTAGTTCAACTAATAACTCCTTCCCCACTCCTCAAAGGGAGTCCCTAAAAATGCTGATGTTATACACCACATAGTACACACACACGAAGCACCCCTCGATTGATCACTACAGTTCCACTACGGCTCTCCTACACCTTGGGGATTGGCCCCAAGATGCGCCATGAACATAAAACACATTTGAAACAAAGTCCACTCTTTTGATAAACAATCCAGGAAATGATAGATACACCTCACCAAATAACTCCCAATGAACTGAATATCTAGCCCTACATCTTGGAATACCTCACACTCTCATTGTTGCATTATCACTCATACAAATAGGTGCTATGCATACATGATACGATACCATGTGGTGCATCAATGCAAGTGTGAATATGACCATCGTGCTCAAACAAATGTTCATTGAAAATCAACAAATTGAAAGTGTGAAGGCAATTCTTTTCATGATTTCCTTTTCTACGTGAGTGCTTCGTTGCTTAGGGCTAACACACCAAGCTTCCTCTTGCTACTTGTCCCTTTTAATTTTTGACAATCGTGAACCCTATATAATATGCACCATGAAATATCAGAATTTAACGTACCTCAACCACTCAAGAACCCCCCAACTTCCTATTGTTTAAAATTTTGCATGTGTAAAAGGTGTAAGGCATTGTTTTTTATGTATTTTTCTTTATTGAAAGTAATAAAAACTCACTCTAACAAAGAAATAGGCTGAATTGAGGATAAACCAAATGTGTTAGCTCTATCATACGTCCACAAACATTAATCTTATTTTTCTTTATTTTTATGATTAAAAAAACCTAATTTTTTTCATTTTCTTTTTTTTTTAATTTATTTATAAAAAATTATTGATAATTACCAATTTTCTAGTTTAGACAGATTAATTTTGTAAAAAATGATTTTCTTAGCATGTTTCATTCCATAGGAATGGCAAATGCACACCCAAAACCCCAAAACTACATATTTTTCCTTAAACCGCCTAGTATCTGGTTTTGTGTGTTTTGCATTCAATTATTATACGACTAATTTTTTATGATTATTTTAACATGACTAATGAGTCAGAGGATTGGAAATCAAATCCAAGTATTGCTAATCATTTCAAACAAGATTTCATCATAAAATAGTAAAATCTACCTTTTTCTCATAAAATCTCTCATTATGAAATGCATTTTTTGACGTTGGAGGTCCGCTGATGCTATTTCATGGCCATTGATAATCCATCCAACTCCAATTCACATATCTTTCCACTCCAGCTTGATCATTTGGCCAAAAGTGTCCATATCAACCCATCCCCCTCTCTTTTATATTAATCCATAAGAATAGTCCACAAGAGAAGAGAGGAGAGACAAAGACTGAAATCAGATCTTGCTGAATAGTGCATCAAATTTGATTATCTCTGTGGTGGCGATGTAGGCTGGGAAGATGGTGGAGAGCACATTCAAGATCACTCCTCTGATGGTTGCAGCATCAAAAATCATAAAAAATGAGGAATTTGAGGGCACCGAAAAAAAGAGTGCCTCCCCTTGCCCCCATGTTTTGTGAAAAGTTTTGTCGGTACATTCATAGAGCTTAAACAATCTTTAGGCTTCTAGTTAAAAAAAAGTGGTTCACTTTGTTGTGTTCACACTTCCAACGAAGTGGTTTTTTCGATTTTGAGGGGGCAAACACGCTCAAATTTCATATCCATCTGGACGGTTGGCTTTGTGACATCGAAATCTATCAACGCGGCCACCGTGACACACTTTTTAGCTCTCAAATCATGTAGCTACTTTTCATAACGTGAAACCTTGCAGGGATTAAATGGGGGTCAAATGCATCGATGAACCAAGAGTGTTGCATTGGCTTTTTGGTATCGAACTCCATCTAGGAAAACTCCAACTCATCAATCCACAACCATTTCATTTTCCATGAAAATACGGCCTCTCGGGCTCCTTACCTCTTCAAAAATTGCCTCTAAAATCAGCTCTCAATTATCTAGGATATCTTTACTTAGGGTATGATTAGTTTTAGCTAACATTGGAGAGCAAAGATTTGACAATGAATGAAGATTCCTTTGGGCCTTGTCAAGATGTGCACTTGTCTTATAGGGCTATAAATTATGTAGCCCATAAGATGAATGCCATAAGGTCCTTAGGCATTTTAGCCCTCAACTTACTATGCCATTCCTAGATTATGTGCAAATTAAGGGCTATGCTAAAGAAGAGAAAGATGAGACATTGGATGATCAAGGCTACATGTACTTTGTCACAACACACATTGCAAATTGTGAGAGGATCTTATCTACATTAGATAATGTTAGTCTTAGGATAGAAGTTTATTTTTGGTGCAGATGAGGTTCTTATTGTGAAACACGTGTAGCTCATATGGTAGAAAGCCTTCCCTTACAAAGGTTGACACCATTGAGAAGATAGCTAAAATTTGCACTTCTATAACGTGTCCACTTGTCCACTTGTGGGACACGTCTTAGCAGCCCATCGGCAAAAGATTCTCGAAAGCGCCGCCTAGAACTCGCAAGGAATGTCATAGGGTTTGCGATCTAGGTCCTCCCGAGTCTACCCCGAGCGAAAGTGTCCGACCGTTCCCACTTAGGATTGACCTGAAGTCAGGGTTCCTTTCCTATCATCAAAGTCTCTAGGAACTAGCTAGAGTCGAGCTTCAGATGGTTCACTTTGTGTAGGAACAACAGAGTCAAAGCGGATTCATGGTGGACTTGGTTCATGGAGAATGGGAAATGACAAGGATGCAAAGCTCAACCTCTCTGCCATAAGGCATAGTCCTATTCCTTTCCCCTAAAACAACATAAATTGGGATTCTAACTCTACTGATGCTAGGTCTTCACAATATCATTTTCACGTCTTTTGAGAAAATTTCCCAGCTAACCGGGACCACCCTTCCGTAGGACAGACCCAAGTCACATCCACCGCACTTTCCTCAGTTTGCTTAGTTATCTAATTACCTGCCACATTATGTTTGACATGCAAAAGCAACTTCCTTAATTAATCAATTTAAATACAGGTTCCTTCACGTAACTTAGGCACTGACACAAAAACAATGTCAAGCAAGTTCCTTTTTCAAATATCTGATCTTTATTTATCATAGTCCTGGAATACATCAAGTATCATGCTCGAAGGCTATCCCAGCAATTTACAAGATTGTTGCTCCAAGTTCTGCCCGTAGACTAGTACATGGGCCTTGAGATCCCATCTCAAGTCATGTTGGCCTCTTGTGCGGGATCCGGAGGCAAGGAACTTATAGCCAGAGCCTCCCTTGGAACCCAAGCGTCCTCCTACTCCAAGCAGCGCCCACAAAGAGACCTCTCGCAGCGGGTTCGGTCCACATACCCAGCGTGGCTAACAACCCCCTTGGATAGGGCCAGGTAGACAATGGGAGGTAACTGAACCTGCCTCTCCCTCCAAGATTTTAACCTAAATCTTTAAGTGTTTTGACTTAAATTAGTTCCTTGAGCAAGGAAATTCAAACAATGTACCTAAGTGTACAATCACAATCATCTCAAAGATCGTTTGTACCACCAACTGCTAAGGTGTGATTCCTTTTTCCAGAATGCTCTCAGCATTCCATCCTGGATCGTTCGCAACTTCGCAAGATCCCAAGGGCTTGGTAAGCTAGGTTGCTTGTTTCCCCTTTTTCTTCGAGTTAGGGTTTGTACCCTACGGACCCTAATTATCCTTACCTTAGGTCTCCTTCTGAGATAGATCATAGACAACCCCGTCGTCCTTGGTTGGTCAACTTGTTGGTTATCTCCTAGATCCCTTGTAGTACCTATGTACCTTTATCTTTGATCTTAATTGAACAAGATTGTCTATCCCCTTCACCATGGTTGGTCAAGATGGTTTGGTTTCGAACAGTCCTACTCCATCTTAAGTATAATCTTCTTAAGCCCTCTTAATAATACTCACAGGCGCTTAAGCTTTTACCTATCCCTCTTGAAGTCACCAAGGACTTTGACATGAAATTCATGTACCTCAGTCCCATTTGGTTGATTACGAACAACATTGAATTATCCCAACAACCTCAATGCATGCAACGTAATGCCATGCCTTCATTCCAATGCTTACAATTTTGTTATAATCCATACGATATTTTATGCCACACATGCGAATGTACTTTCTATGCATGCAATCTTACATTATCCTCTATGTAATTATTTACACGATTTATAACCTTCTTGAATGATCTAACTTTATGTGATCATTGTATGAGTCTAACTACACTTTAATCTTTTCTGCAGTTTATTGCATGTACCTTAGATTCCATCTTGCGATATGGACATGCACTTTATTTCATTCAATGTCCTCTGAAATGCATTTTAAGCAAGAACTTGTGCAAGGAGCAATGCACTTTATGCAAGAGTTTATGCAAGATTCTTTGGTAATTTACGATGCAATTTCTAATCAATTTCACCTATTATGATGACATCTTACGATGGAAAGTATCTTGCCTATTACATACATCACAACTATGTTCATACCTAGGAAATTACGCAATTCATGTGATGCATGTGAATATGATTTCCACCATGATAATTATAACCTACATTTTAACAATAGAGTAACCTGGGTTTGGAGTGATGCCGTAATTCCAGTGCTATTGATGCCTGACGAACCGTTCACGGTTGCGGTGCTACCTTGTTTCGAACCTCCTTCCAGACTTGCAGGGTTTCTGGCCATCTTTGCGGAGCTATGCTTCGGGGCCATACTTGAGATGCGTGTACGAGTGATAGAGTTCTCGCACTCTCCTATGCAAAATTCTCACCGCCTCTCCTTGAATGGGGAGATAATGAAGGGGGAGGGGCATATCTTTAGGAATTCTTCTTCTTCTTCTTCTCTTCTTCTCCTCTCTCTCTCTCTTCTTCTTCTTCTTCCTCTCTTCTTCTCCTTCTCTCTCTCCCTTCCTCTTCTTCTTCTTCTTCTACTCTTCTTCTCCTTCTCTCTCTCTCCTCTTCTTCTTCTTCTTCTCCTTCTTCTCCTTCTCTCTCTCACTCTCTCTTCTTCTCCTATCTCTCTCCCTCTTCTTCTTCTCTTCTTCTCCTTCTTCTCCTTCTCTCTCTCACTCTCTTCTCCTCTCTCTCTCCCTCTTCTTCTCCTCTCTCTCTCCCTTCTTCTTCTTCTTATTCTTCTTCTCTTCTTCTCCTTCTCTCTCTCCCTCTTCTCTTCTTCTTCTTCTCCTCTCTCTCTCCCTTCTTCTTCTTTTTCTTCTCTTCTTCTCCTTCTTCTCCTTCTCTCTCTCACTCTCTCTTCTTCTTCTGTGGAGGAGGGGGGGTTTTCTGATGATGGCCACAGGGGGTGCTGCTGCTACCGCAGACGGAGGGGGGACGTGACGAAGTAGGTGACGAGGGAGGGGGCTACCTTTGACGGGGGGGAGAGGGCACTGTCCAAACGGAGGGGGGGCATGCTACCAGACGATGGCCACAAGGGGGGCGCTGCTTACTAACACGAAGGGGGGGCGCACTGTGTTCCAGCCCCACAAGGGGGCTCCCTTCTTAATGGGGGAGGGCGGTGATATGGGGGGGGAGGGGGGAGCGGGAAGACAGCCGTTAACAACCGCCACCCCCTCCACCTAGGGGGCTACATGCCCCCCCTTTTCTTTCTTACTCTCTCTCTCCCTCTCTCTCTCTCCCCGCCATGCGCACGATAAGGGGAGAGAGAGGGAGAGTTAAAATTTTAAAAAAATAGGGGGGTTCTCATGGGGGGCACGAAGGGGCGTACGAGGATATTACATCCTCTCCCCCTTAGAGGAATCGAGATGTCCTCGTCTCGAGAAGACCTGGGGGTATTGTTGGTTGAGAGTATTTTCGTCCATCCAGGTGGCATCCTCTTCTAGATAATCTTTCCACTGGATGAGGTATTCTCTCAAGGTCCTTGATCTCAAATGACTCTCCCTAACATCTAGGATTCTATCAGGCCGTAGCTCAAGGACTCCTTGGCTAGGCATTACAATTTGCTGATCATCAAGTACATGATTTGGATTAGGTAGATACTTTTTCAATAGGCTAATATGGAATACATTATGAATCTTTAGGGTTGTGGGTAGTTGTAGTTTGTAAGCATTAGGCCCTAGGCACTTGGTGATCTTATAATTCCACAATACCTCAAACGTAGCTTCTTGTACTCTCCCAAGGACAATAAACTCTTTTTAGGGCATACACGGATGAAGACCATATCACCTTCGATGAAGGATCTCTCTTGTCGTTTCAAGTCAGCGTAAGCCTTCTGTCTATCCTTGGCAACTTGAATGTCTTGTCTTACTTTATTGATTTGATCATCCATGTCTTCCAGCATCTGCCTTGAAGCTTCTACCCTCAAAGTTGGATCTGAGAAGTTCAAAGGGGTACAACAATCATGCCCATACAATGCTTGGAAAGGGGTCATCTGAATACTCTGTTGGTAAGAAGCATTGTAGGCAAACTCAACCAGTGGTAAATATTGAATCCAATTTTTGGGTTCGCGACAATAGTATACCCTAAGCATATCTTCAATGACTTGATTGACTTGTTCTATTTAACCATCATTTTTGGGGATGGTAAGCTGTACTGAAACAGAGTTGAGTTCCAATAGCCTCAAAGATAGCCCTCCAGAAGTGTGATGTGAAGAGAGAGTCACAATCACTAATGATTTTTCTGGGTAACCCATGAAGTTTGAATATTTCCTTGATGAATAATCTTGTGATGTCTGAAGCTTTATAGTTCGTCTTGATAGGGATGAGATATGCAACCTTGGTGCGAATATCTACTACAACCATAATAGAGTTATATCCTCCCTGAACTTGGGGTAGGCCAACAATAAAGTCCATACTAATGAACTCCCATTTCATTTGTGGAATGTTAAGTGGTTGCAATTTTTTGGGCATTTTAACATGTTCTGCCTTAATGTGTTAACAAGATAAACATTCTGTGACATATTTGAGTATGTCTCCCTTGAGCATTTCCCAATAATAGCTCTTTCTGATCGCATTAAGGGTCTTGGAAATACCAGGATGTCCTAAGAAAGGGGAGTCATGGGCTTCCCACAGTATCTTCTACTTGAGAGTTTGGCTTGCAGGGATACATAATCTTGTTCTAAAGTAGACAAGCCCACTACTGATGGAGAATTCTTGATACTTCATCTTTAGCTTCAGGTCTTAATCCTTGATGGGGATCTCCCTTAGCATTTTCTGATAGACTAGGTCATGATATGCCTCTTCTTTTGCTAGATCAAGAATCGGGTTGTTTAGCATTGATACACTTGTGGCTAGAGACCTTGCTGTTGATGGATCTTGCAAAATAAGAGAATTTAGAAATGCCTTGCAACTGAGTGCATCGGCAACTACATTTTCTTTTCCAGGCCTATATTTGATTTCAAAATCATATTCTTCTAGCACTTCGATCCATCAACGTTGCCTCATATTGAGCTCATTCTGAGTGAAAATCCATTTAAGACTCTTGTGGTCTAATACTAAGGAAAATTTGTTACCTAGCAAGTAATGTCTCAAATTTTGAGAGCATGGATGACAGCCAACAGCTCCAAGTTGTGGGTAGCATAGTTCCTTTCATGGCTCTTCAATTTTCTTGAAGAATATGCTACGGGATGATCTTCTTGCATAAGTACACATCCTAAAGCAAGTGTGCTAGCATTAGTTACCACTTCAAACTCCTTACTAAGATCTAGAAGTTTCAGGATGGGTGCTAATACTAAGCTTTGCTTTAGTTTGTCAAAATTGGTTTGTTCAGCAGGTAACAATACAATTGCTAATTGCTTTTTTAATAGATCAGTCAGAGGTGCTACAATCAAAGCATAATCTTTGATGAAAATTCTATACCATCCTGTCAACCCAAGAAAACTACGTATTTCTTTGACAGAAGTTGGTATTGGCCATTCTAGAATGTCTCTGACCTTAGCTGGATCTACTGAAATTCCTTCCATTGATACAATGAATCCCAGATATTCAATCTATCGCTTGAAAAATGCGTACTTCTTCTTCTTGGCATAAAGCTTGTGTGCTCTCATTGTTTCAAGAACAACGCGAAGCTGGGGTTCATGATCTTTTTCCTGTTTTGAGTAGACTAGGGTATCGTCAAAGAAGACGAGTACGAAGTCATCAAGATAGGGCCTAAAGATATATTGCATTAACCTGTTGAAGGTAGTAGTAGGAGCATTCGTCAGCCCGAATGACATCACTAGGAATTCGAAGTGTCCATACCTTGTACTGAATGCAATCTTCGGGATATCCTCTTCCTTAATCCTTATCTGGTAATATCCAGATCTATGATCTATCTTTAAGAAGATCTTCGCTCCTTGAAGACAGTCAAGTAATTCAGCTATTCTTGGAATGGGGTATTTATTTTTGATGGTTGCCTGATTCAACCCTCTGTAGTCAATGTATAGGTGAAGCGTCCCATCTTTCTTCTTTTGGAACAGCATTGGAGCTCCCCATGGTGAACTGCTAGGACAGATGTAGCCTTGATCTAACAGTTTCTTGAGTTGCTCCTTTAGTTCGATAGCTTTCAGAATGGACATCTTATACAGCCTCTTTGTGATCGGTGTAGCTCATGGCACAAGTTTGATCTCGTGGTCGACTTCCCTTTGGGGAGGAAGTTCCGTCAAATCTTTAGGAAATGCGTCTGTGTATTCCTTTAACCATGAAGGTTCCTCTTCAGATTCCTGATTCTGATCTAGCTTATTCAGTTTAATCAAATAGACAGGTAGGCCCTTTTTTAACACTATTTATTATCCGCATTGCTTTTGCCAACTGTGTCTACCGGCCTCACCCTGAGTAATGACTAGTTCCCCTTCAGAATTTCAGAAGGAGACTTGGCCCTTCCCATAATGGATGTGGGCATCATTGGGTATTAGCCAATCCATTCCGAGTAAACATTCGTGGACACCTAGGTTCATTACCCTCAAGCTCAAAGAAGTTGGCTTCCCACCCAGTAGGAATTTCACCTTAGCAGTTTGCCTAGTACAAGTGACCTCATGACCATTTGCTAATTCCACAAGTAAAGTAGGTGCATCTATTGTGGTTATCCCTAATCTTTTTGCAAAGATTGGTGAAATGAAAGAATGTGTACTGCCATAGTCAATTGGGGTTTTGAAGCTTTTACCTTGATATTTTGATGGATTTTGAATCACCGAGAATTGGCGATTCGGACCCTTCTTGTGAAGAGTGGCGTGAACCATTGCCCTCTCAATGTTAGCATCCATGGATGGATCTTCTTCATTGTCCAAATCCTTGTTGGAAACACTGGAGGTTCTCCTTCTGGCCATAACGGTGGTTCCTTGGCCATGAGCGGCTCTATTTTGACCTTGGAATTGCCCTTGGCAATGTCCTCTACTAAGCTTGGGACACTCCCTCTTGAAGTGTCCGAGCTCGTTGCAATGGAAGCAACGTGGGTTGCGATCATTGCTTTGCATTGGAACAAAGTTGTTGACAGAATTAGCCCTAGCTTTCTTTCTTTGGCCCTGATTCTGACCCTACACTCTCTTAGTCTAAGCCTTAAACATACCCTTATTCTGATCTTTGTAAGGCCAAATCATATTGTTCCTTGGTTTGGTCTGCACCTCCTGTATTATTAGAGCAGCTCGAATGAGTGCATCTTGTAGGTCTGTTGGGCACATTGATTCCAATCAAGTGTTAATGGGTGGATTCAACCCAACACAGAATTTTGACACCTGTTGTGTCATATCCATTGGGGGTGCATACTTAAGGAGTGAAACGAACTTCAAATAATATGCGTCAAGGGATAATCCTAGCTGCTTCAAGTCATAGAATTCATTCATCTTTTGTGTGCAGTATGCACGTGGCAGATACCTCCCTCGCACAGCTTCCTTAAGCTTATCCCAAGTGGCTGTCCCCTCCGAGATCGCTTGGTCTCTGCACCCCTTTTTCCACCAAAGTCTCACTTCGCTTGTAAGCTTAAGTTTGGCGGGCTTGGTTAGGAGTTGTAGTTCCTGCTACCTCAAAGTAGTCCTCCATGGACTCAATCCAGATCTCGGTGTCAGCTTGAACAGTCCTTCCCTTGCCATCAAACTCGGGTGGCTTCATTTGTTTGAGAAGGAACTTCTTCTCTTGAACCACAGCTGGACTTAGTGCAGGAGTCGAATTTGGAACCTACACTTGGGGTTGTGTGATGGGACCTGAAATGGGTTGGAACTGGCTATGGCACTAGTCGGACCTCATTCTCAAACAGACGAACACACCCTCATGGCCTCGCAGACCAAGAGCGTCTGTCCACTGCTAAAGGACAAACTGCCCTAAAGCCTAATCTATGCGTTTATAGTTTTGTAGTTTTGTAGTCCAACCTTTCCCTTTTTATTAACTCCACAGAGGGAGAACCCATACACTTTGGCAATGCCACGATAATCACATACATGGGAGGCAACCTCTCGGTAGAAACACCGCGGCCCCACTGCAACTATCCTACATTGCAAGGATTAGCCCCTTGATGCACTGCTCAACATATAAAACAAATGAACAAACTCCACTCTTCATTTTGAAAGCTTCCAAGAGATATACCATTCTTCCTCACTAAATAATCCCACAAGAAAGGAACATCTATCCTACAACTTAGGATGCCTTTCCACACTCAACGTGGATCATTGTCATTGAAAACAGATGCCATGCATCCAGGTTTTTTATTCTGATACCATGATCGTCATGCACATGCAAAGGTGAATGATTCTAAAGTGCTCAAACATCATTTTAAAATCAGCAACATGTTTAGTGCACAATCAGGCTTACATTGCTTATTCTCTAACGCATTGCAGCAATGAAAGGATAGCACCGAGATAATACTCGTGCTACTATCCTCTTAATTAACATACCACGGACTCTATGACATGATGTGCATAAAAAAATCAGCAATAATCAGCACGCAAATCACGCCATTCAAACCTCCCAACCCCCCTACGTTTAGGTATTGCTTTCGTTGCACAGGTGTAGAGGTTCATTTTAGCATATTTTGATGTAGGAAAAAACAATAAATCACGAAATTTAACAAAGAGATAGGGAAAACCGAGGCTAAACCTCATTCTTTGCCACTACCATACATCCACAAACAATCCTTATTTTTTCCTTATTTTTCCAAGATATATTTCTATTTTTTCCCTTATTTTCCCCATTTTCTTAATTTATTTGGCAATAAAGTAGACTATTTTCTGGTTTTTCTTATCCCACTCACTTCAACATGTTATTATTCAATTTATCTTTCATATTCCCCCCATGGGAACACTTTTCCCCCACCCGAAGCGGAAAAACTAGCATTTTACCACTTAAAATCCGCTTTTCGGGATTACGAGAATTAAATAAAGCATAAATCATTGCAAAACCAGAATTTTCTAATAAAGAGCAATTACTCATAATACAAACAGCCCACAAACAAATTTTCATCCAATAAGAATATAATTATCATCGTAAATTATCAAAAATCCTTCATAAAAATGCTCATACCGTGTTTTCTCGTAACCCGAGATGCCTTGAATGCATGCATAACCAGCAGACGGAGCCTCCATAGCTCTCAATATAATGCTGCTCTTCATTCTTCAGCATCTCTATCAATCTTCATCATCACTTTCTTCATTCTTCCAACCGTATTCCTCTTTCAAGATGGCACACATGAACAACCCATAGAGAAGAGAGAGAGGGAGGAGAGAGAAATGCTAGATCTAGTTCTCTTCATTCAGGCCATCATTCCACGAGGGAAGGATGGTGATGTGCTCAGTCAAGAGGGGGAAGATCAGCCCCATTGTCGATTGTATGGGTTGCTTGCAGCCCCCATGATTGATGTGAGAGAATCTTGGCACAAATTTCAGCCGTGTCTGATGGCGCCCTTCTTCATGTTTTGCTTCACCTTCTCTCTCCACGATTTGCATGAAATGTTACTTTTTTTTTTTTGGGGTGAGGGGGGGGGGGGGGGGGGGGGGGGGGGGGAGGGGGAGGAGAGGGGGAGGGGGAGGGGGGATTCTTGGCCATTTCCTCATCCTGGCTCCGATTTGAGCTCTGAAAATTCCTGGGCGTCCGGCTTGACATCCCACATTGACTGGAAACTCTTGACGTCTTGCACGGCAATCGAAAAAATTATCAAAAATCCATAAGTGTCGCTCGGGTGCATTTTAAAAGTCGTCTTTCACTTGGTGCTTAAAATCGTCCTAGCTGGAGCCGCTGCCTTCGATGTTAAATATTTTTCCCCTAAATTCTAGATTTTTTGGCAAATTTTAGGCACATCTCGCGCTCAAAACTCCGCTTTCATTGGCGACCATGGGATAAGGTGACTCAGCCCGTCGAATTCCACAACAGATCTGCACAAAAAATAGTCAAAGGAAGCATCAAGCTGATACAAAATAGATACATACTAAAACACATCACAATGCTCACCCTACCCCCTAACACAACCAAGGCATGACATCCACAAGGAGTAGGCCTAGCATAATCTAATAGAAGGTCTGAAGCTAGCCACTGACCAACTGCTCCAACATGGCCAAACTAAAAAGAAATATCAAAGAGGTTGCCCTAAGTGGTGGTTTGAACTACCTACCTAACTAAGGACAACACAACCAAGAGCTCCTACTAGACGAGGACTCCTATAGCCTGATCAAAAAGTATTTCTTTTTACACATTTCTTCTTTTAGGTTTTGATTTCTCCATAGTCGGGCATGTAAAAAGGAGGGAGCTGAGTGTAGTGACCCAAGGAGAACAGGGCATCGGCCTTAGGTCCTGTCTCGGTACCCAAGAATCGACCAAGCCCTCACAAGGCGACACTTAATCCTTTTCTGATGCTCACTTTTATTTTTGCTCCAACCTTCCATACTTCCTTCTTTTCCAGCAAGACGCCACCCCTATGAAGACAAGGCATCAGCCCCGGGTCTAACTCATCCCCAGGAACCTACCAGGCCTTTGCAAGGCAATGATCAACTGCTTATCAATTTTCCTTTCTTTTATTTTCTATTTTTATAGGGGTTAGAACCCCTTTCTACACACCTTTGTATATATTTATTGTCTTTGAGATATTCAGGGTTTTTTATCATCATCATTTTTCTTCTGGCAGGCTTCTCTAACTGCCTCACAATTAACAAGAACCCCTAGAACGGCTGCCTAGCAGGCTTGCAGAACAGGGTCACTAGGACTGCCTTCTAAAACAGGTCTTTGGATGCCTGGCCATGTATTTACAGGAGGCAACGACTACTCAAACCTCCCCCAGACATACCTAACCTAAACCTGGGGCTTCATGCCTTGGTCGCTGGTCCCTAACAAGAAAAGAAAATCCCCTACAAGTACACAGACACATATAGCATAAAAACACATTACTTGTAAAGGAGAGATATCACCTGGATAGGGCCACTAGAAGCTTCCGCGCGACAAAGGCTCCTTCCAAGCTCTTCTTTAAACCTGTCTAGCACAAAACTAAAACAGGAAACCATTAACCGCACCTGTACTAAATAGACAACTGGCACTCTTGGCCTAACGAAATAAAACATTTCACTACAAAAACTGATCGGCCCTCTTGGCCTAACCAAATTTGGACGTAAAATCCAAAGCAACTAGCCTTCCTAGCTTAAAACTAGATAGGTCATTTTAGTCCACGTAATACTGATGTCCTTGGCATATACATCACACCCTATCAAACTACCCAGGGTGCCAAGGATAGCATATCATAGGTCGACTAGCCCCATGCTACTCATGCAAGTTAGCTAAAAGCTTGATCTTGTATTTTTTTGTCTTAGGTTTTTTTTTTTTGTAGAGCTACAAGTCTAAGACTTTCCACAAATAACTCATCAATAAGACCGATCCCTTCTTAGGCACTATGAGCTGAATGAACGGCCTTAGTGGGCTCGCATGTCTCACATTTATTGTAATCCGAATAAGCTGGTCGTTCAAGCGGCTGAGTGGCTCCTTTGGGAGAAAGAATCATAGCTTTGTACTCATTCGAAATTCCCCTATTTGGGTTTTTACATAAATCAATGTTGCAACCCAAACTAGACAGAGCTTCAAGCCTAGGCACATCACATGGGTGTATCCCAAGGCATGTATATTGTCAGATGTATATCCGGTCTTATCCTCTTAGGGGTTCGACAAAATATATCGAGATGGGATCCTTGGCCTTGTATCCGACACTCCTGCCATACTTTTGGAGATTTTGGGTCTCCAAACCCATCTCACATTTCCCTTAATATTCTTGCATTCCCTCAATTTGCTGCACTGGTCTAACGAACTCAATGCAAACTTATCCCTATGGCCAAATGGCCTCACATCCTTATGACCTTTGTGAAGCATAGGTGGACTTTTAGCACTATGCATCCTCTTTACAAAAGATTCCTTTACTTGTTTATGTCCATACTGCAAATTTTTTTCCATAAGAACCATGCTTTCACTTAAGGGAACAACATCCACCTGGAAGCATGATTCCAACACCAAAGGTCTCTCAAGAGCCTTACTAGCAACAAAATTAGAACCACACACAGAATGCTTTTCAACACCCATAAGCCCATTGGTTCTATCCATATTGCCATCACAACTACCTCTCATGGAAGTGTTGCAAGCCCTAATGGGACTTACATGGCTTGGAACCTTTTCACTGAGAGGCATATTATTACTATTCATATGATGGCCATTTTCTGCTTTGATATTTTGGCCACCAAGGTTCCCCTCATAGGCTGCCTTGGTATCAAGAAATGAGCTGTCTCCTTGCAGAAATGGTTGGAAGCTAGGATGCACTTGTACTGAGCAGGGAAAACTCCAAAAGTTTTCCCAACATCTCTAAATATGACCCTCATAATCAATGGCATGCATTTTTGCTTCCCTTAACGACTTAGGATTCCGCAATCCCACTTGGATTTGCGTATAAATCTCTAAGCCGTTCAGAAAGAGCTCACATAGCACATCATCTGGTAGTGCACTGGCTTTTCTTGGCCAAAGCTTAAGAGTACTATCAAAGGCTCTAGCATACTCTTTAACAGAGAGATAAGACTCCTGTCTAAACTACATAAGCTGCCCTAAGACCTGAATCATAGGGAGCTTCTTTTCATACTCATCTAGAAATCTATCACAAGACTCCTCGAATGATTTGATCGACCCTCTTGGGAGGCTCCAGTACCATTTCCTTGCCCCTCCCTTTAGGGTACTTGGGAATACAAGCATCCGATGTATACCGTCAAACCCACTTGCAATGCAAGTTAGGCCATATTCTCTTAAATGAAGCATTGGATCCTCATTTGGAAACCCATAAAATACTGGGAGATCCCTATAAAGAGAAGGACATTTAGTCCTCCCCTTTGGGATCAACACCAGGTCATTAAAATATTCATATTCATCATGATATGGGTCCAGCCTCTTAGGATCTTTAACCTCTTCCATCCCCACCCTTTTCGGTGTAGGGAGGTTAATACCCTCATTGACATCCCTTTCTGCTAACTCACTGAGTGGTCTAGGGAGTCCTATAAGTTTCAACATGTCATTTTGATCCCCTCTTAGAGGATCTTCCATACCTTTCCCTTTAAAAGGAAAGTCCATAACGAGTTTATATAAGAGCTGTTGGTCCTTATCCAAAGCAGATTTATCATTACCACTTCTTAAAACTTGGGAACCGTGCCTTTTAAGCAACGGTTTTCCCTTGACAGCTAGGGCTTCTAACATCCTTGTGATGCCTACTATGTCGTCATGGTGGCCCATTACACGGGATGTTTCAACCACAAGCATATTCCATCATATATCTACACTTTCCCATGGCATTATGGCTTTAGCATGATGACTTGTTGATGCCACAACTACCATAGTTTCCAACATGCTTGTTCTATGCCCTCTAGATTGATGGCTGGTTAAACATGATTTCTCTTGGGTAGAGACCACACCAAGGCGCGAACCTCAGCCCATGCCATCGTATTAGAGGATGGGATAACCACTAATTGGCTACTCTTTTCATCACATAAATTATCTTCTACAGAGGACTCATACTCTACATAACTAACTAAGTCCATTAGTAAGTTTTGTATGGGGAAAGCCAAGTTTTTCCATCCTTGAACCAACCCCATTTTATGGATAATTTAGGCCCTAGGGTCCCTTTAAACCCCAAATTCAAAAACCGCCACTTATTGGCAGCTCCCGGCAAACGCACCACTAATGGAACCTGAAATGGGCCGGACCTCATGCTCATGACAGACAAACACACCCTCATGGCCTCGTGGACTAGGAGCGTCTAGCTACTGCTAAAGGACAAACTGCCCTAAAGCCTAATCTATGAGTTTATAGTTTTGTAGTTTTGTAGTCCAACGTTTCCCTTTTTCTAAACTCCACAGAGGGAGAACCCATATACTTTGGCAATGCCATGATAATCACATACATGGGGGGCAACCTCTCGATAGAAACACCGTGGCCCCACTACAGCTGTTAACCCCAACACGAAGAAAGCAAAAGGAAATAAAAAAGATGCAGGGCAAAGGCGAAAAAAAGGTAGCCTGACTAAAGAAAGAATAGGAGAAAAGGCCAAAAGCACAAGGGCAACCTTAGAAGTCCAAGGCAAATACAAAAGGGAAAATGCGCATTTTAAAATAAAAAGGCGCACCTTGAAATCTTGTAAAAGAGCGCCGAGCTCTCACCCGTGCAATTTGTAAATGTAGATGGGCGGTGGAAAGGAGGCTAAGAAGATAGAAGGACAATGGGAAAAAGGGCCTAGGCTATGGCCGGCCATGTAAAAAGGGGAAACGGGGATGACCGCCCAAAAGGGATTTAGGGTTTTGTATATAAAGTTGAAAAGTGAATGAGAAGCTCATTCTTGTGTGTGGCAAAAGTAGCTCTCCTCTTCTTCTTCTTCTTCTTCTTCTTCTTCTTCTTCTTCTTTTTCTTCTTCTTCTTCTTGCTTGCTTGCTTGAGCTTGTGCTTGAGAGAGGAAGTGTGAGAGTGTGAGGGAGTGAGTGTGTGAGGGTGAGGGACCGAGGAGGAGAAGCTCTCCATCTTCTCCTCTCTTCTTCTCTTCTCTTCTCTTCTCTTGTCTTGCTCGCGGCAATGGAGCTTGGAGCTTGGAGCGGGAGGATCGAGCTTGCTTGAAGCTTGCACTTGGATCGTGGAGCTACTGGAGTATGCGGGAGAGGAGGTAACTCGAATGGCATAGAGGTAAGCTCACTACACCCATAGATATGGATGGTGTGTCGATTATGTGAGAGGTAGCCATTAGTGCTCAGCTTGGAACGCTTGAAACGATAAGCAGTCCGTGGGTCTTGGCGGTTGAGCGAAAGCTCCCACATTTTGATTCCATTGCCGGGACCACGGATTCAAGCCTTGAGCGCTTGTGCGCTTCGAATCGAGCATTGGAGTAGGGATTTCCCCGAACCGGTGCTTGAGATAGGTAGGAAGCGAGGGGGTTGAAGATGGTATTTGATCTCCTTGGCAAGTAGGTTTGTTGTTTATCTTGAGACTTATGTTGTGAGATGGAGTAGTGTAGGTATTTACTTTGTGATTTGGATGCATTAGAGTAGGAAAAAACAAAGAAAAACAAAGAAAATAAGCATTAGGGTTACTGTTGCAAAACAGGGCAGAAACAGGGCAAGAATCGTGCAAAAGTGGTAAAAAACTTACTTGTGATGCCTAAGGTCAGTAAGTGAGTTATTGGGGATGCCAATACCATACCCGAAAGAGGGTATAAAGGCCAGAAGTGGCAAGAAAGGCCACAGTGCGCATTGCAAGGTTTTAGGAGAGCAGGAGAGAAGAGGAAAGCTTAGCGAGGAAATTCACTTCAATTTGAGCATCAGGGAGATCTTTGGCTAGCACAGGTAATTCTACACCTCCTCCTACAGTAGTAGGACCAATCTGCAGTTGCTCGACAAGGGGGAAGACCCCTAGCGCCTTGCACGACGAACTTTGCGAGCTTCGGTGAAAAACAAAAGCATGCGCAGTGTTTGGTGCGTCCCAGTCACGTCAACTCTGGTCCGAGGCCTAGACTCAGCCCTCGGACCACCCGGTCCACTCGGCCAAATCCTAGTCGGCCTCGGACCGTCCAAGGAAAAACCTATCCGAGACTCAAATTCGGCCCTCGGCCATGTCCCACATTCGGCCCTCGGCCCAAGTGCCTCGGCCCGCCCGAGTGACCTCATCCAAATTTGTCCGAATCGTCCGAACTTAGCCCTTGGCCCATGCGCCTCGGCCCATCCGAGTGACCCACTCGGACCCTGCAATTTGGACCTGTTAGGCCGAGTTTAGATTTTCTCAAATTTCAACCTGAAGACAGTGAAATTAACCGAGAAACCATATAGAGCCGAAACCATATCATGGATCCATTACCGGGCTAAAACTTAGAGTAAGTGGTTCAAATTTGGCTATAAACGGTCCTCCAAATTGTGCATGGCTTTTACCATAACGGCCCTGCGGGCCGGGGGGGACTACCCCCCCCCCCCCCCCCGGACCCCCGCAGAGGGGGCTCTGCCCCCTCCGCACCTCCCTCGGGTAGGTTGGAGAGAAAACGCGCGCTGTGACAGGTCCTTCAAATTGGACCCTAGTGTAGCAATGGCTCTACACGAGCATGGAGTCTCACTTGCAATAGAGCAACCAAAAGCCCATACCCAAAGAGAGAGAAACAGAGACCCTAGAACATCAATGGGCAAATCTAGCCATCAAGGGCAAAAAGGCCACACCACGAGAACACAAAGACATTGTGTTCAAACCGTGTCTAGTCAGAGCAAAATGCAACTTCAGCAAGCTACAAATGTGAGGATGACTAGACATGACACTCTTGACGAGAGATGTACCTTGAATAACACTACACTGACGATCCAAGACAGCAGTGGAGAATCCACATCTAGTCGTGCAGTCGAGAACTCAAGGGCATCTGTCAAAAGGCCTAAATTTACAAGCCAAGACCCGAAAGATGAAGACATAGTACCACCTGCTTATCTTAGGGTCAAAATCACCGCGAAAAGAGAGCATACTATTGATGCTCTAATTGATGAAGGAGCAGATTTTAATATCTTGACCTATGAATCATGGACCCTACTAGGCCAACCAGAGCTCACACTGACGGATGCAACTCTTAATCCTTACAGGGAACACCCACAAGCACTTCTAGGGAAGTGCAGAATCCTTGTAACAATTCAAACAGAAAGCTTGCCACTCCTGTTCTATGTTCCTCCCAATAGCGAGAATGGTGGAAAGGAAATCCTCCTAGGAAGGCCCTTCAAAAAGGCTACCAAGTGTGAGGCGGACTACGTAGCTCAGAGGATACATTTGACACTACCGGGTGTCAGGATAGTCACAACCTTTAGCAAGGGTGACCTCAGCAAACCTCGAGGGAAAGGCAAGGAAGGTGCTGACATAACAGTCAAGCCCATTAACGAGAGCAAGGACTTGTTGGAAGAGTTAATACAAGCACAGGTCGAACAACGAGAGCCACTGAGTGAGGCCATGCCTGAACCAAGAAGGTCAAGAGACAATGCCAAGGATAGGCTTTGGACTTACAAATATCATAGAAGACCCCAAAAGGAGCCCAAGCCTTATAGACACAAGCATTGATGGAGAGCTAGCACAACACCACGATGGATATCCAAGGCGTGGCTTTGGGCTCAAGGGTATTATGCAGGCAACCGATGGATTTGGGTGCCAAAACCCCTTGCTAAACCTCCATGGTCGATTGAAGGCCAGATCGTGTCAAGAGCAAAGAAGCGCAGGAGGAGATCTAAGCGAAAAACCAAGTCTCGAGTCAACAACAGTGGAGTGATCGAGCCCCTCATGGTCGAAATCAAGAAACCAAATGGGACCAATCGGAGGGTAGATCCTCAGCCTAGCGTGCTTGACAAGCAAATGCCAGATGTAATCGTCGAGGATACGTAGAAGCCACTAGTGCCCAAGGAGCTTGTGATTCCCCAAGAGGATAGTAAGCATCATAGGCACAACATTGCTCAGGGCAAGGTAAAATGCTCAACAAAGCAAATAGCACAATCATCTAACAACCACGAGCAAATCTCCAAGCCACTGTCAAAGCCACTTAGGAGTCCTAAGTCTCCTACACCCTCTTCCCCTACACGGACACAGGAAGCACAACACTCGTCAGGTGCGGCTACTCAATTCCAATCTCGACCTACATCAAAGCCTCCAAATGTCCAAGAGGCAGGACATGACACCACCCTTAGCTCTCAACCTAAGGATGTGCATGTGCAATCCACCATGGCTAGATCAACGGATACTCAATCTACGCAAGTGAATGCTCTAAGGGCAACAAAAGGCATGACCACTTCCGATCTGCCTCAGGACTTGACACCGCAGTCTACCAATGGTAGCCAGTCCACTGAACTAGCCACCACTACTTCCAATCAGGGACCACAGCAGTCACAATCTTTGGCCGTGACAACACCCCTTGCAAAACGTGTCCTTAGTGGTTTACCTGTGGAGGAGGTGTCGCAACCAACTTCATTGACAACTCGAGCACTTCCAAAGAGCCTAAAGCCTAGGCTAAAGGAGTTGAATAGAAGGGAAGAGCTAGACTCTCCAAAAATGGAGGCAGTTGTATCCTCACAACCTAGCGAGGCTATTCAGCAGGCCACTGCCATGTCCCATAAGGACACACTAGAGAAAGAGAATGTTGAGGCCCAACCAAGCACATCATCGGTTGGCCTAGTCCAAAGTCGTGAATTGACGAGAGATGCACCTTCACGGACCAAGAAACAAAGGAGAAAACAACGAAAAAAACAACAATTGTCGCAGGTGGTTGTGGACCCCAAGAACATTGAGACGAAGAGCGCCGGAGAGCCGATGAATAAAGCATCGAGTCCATCCACCAATGAACCCATTAATGCCTCTCCTAATAGCAGTGAACCCTCACACATCCGTGTGCTCTGAAAAACCAAAGCAACCGTTGCCATCAACAGTTGCTTGCAACACTCTATCCACTAACAATAGAACTCGCATTGACCAATCAAGAGTGGATACAACGTCGTCACAACAGGGTAACAAATCTATACCAGTCACATCCGAGAAGAACCATGACAAAATAGCAGCAAAACCTCAAGAGAAACGTGAGAACCCCAAGAGCATAATAAATTCTAGCATTGACCAATCTTGCTCATCTAGGCCTGAGCCCCCAGCCATGCTAAAGCCTAAGGAAACTCTTAGAACTTTGCATGAGATAGCAACCGAGCAAGCCCTCGTTGAACATAGAAGTGTGACAGAATGCTTAACTAAGTTGGATGCTAAGCTCAAAGTGGTCGCACGTGTCTACGTCCTTGCAAACATGGGCACAATCCCCAAGGAGCAACTTGGAGATTACTTTCCCTTTCCTCTATCCTAGGAAGAGCAAGAACATCTTAACGAGCACTACGACAGGCTCCTGCATCAATGCATGCGGCTCATCTCTGACGAGGAGGCTGACGAACTGCGCTTAACCATCACGTTCAATGAAGTGCTCTGCCGACCAAATCTCGTAGACATAAAGCAACTAAAGCGACTATCAGCAGGCCAGAGTCAATTTGAGCAGCATTGGTGCGAAAGCCACGTTGTAATGGCCGAACTAGGGGCTCAAATCATGATAGTCTCTAAGGAGCGATTGGCCAAATGGTGATCCCAAAGGGACCCAACCTATGTGGCACCAACTTCCCTTCGAGTGATGACTACCATTCGGGGTATGGACTTAGCTAGAACTAGCCAAGAGAACACTCTGTTTGATAAGGTTCTCACTGAGGAGGAGTTACATATTGCCAATAGACTCAAACAAGGTTCCATACTACTCGATGTGGCAAAATATCTATCAGTATTGAGTAAGCTACCACGAATACTAGATGCGTGTGCCATGCTCCAGTACAATCCTGAGTTCTACAATTGGTTTCTATCCTCGTGAGGTGACATGGATTCGTATATGTATATATATATATATATGTATATATAAACAATGATTTTTGTGTCACCCTGTATAGATACTATCAACACACACAAGCAATGATAGTCAAGCGCAGGGAGAAGAGTTGGGTTTGACAGGCTAAGCTCCTGAGGTCCCCCTCTCATCACGCTTTTAAAAGCCGTGTGACCATCCCCACCTCCAAATGAAGGGAATGCAACCCACATTACCACCATAGAAAGCCGTGACCTACAACTCTGATGGTGTAGAATGGGTATAGTCCCTTTCTATACAACTTCTTCCCTTTCCGGTCTATCCTTCCAAGGAGGAGCCCTGCCTAAATCCATGACGCCAGCCGAGGTGACTCGGCGTGAACCAAGATCTGCTAATGGCAAGAGGCTAAATATACGTCACGGGGGCCATCCCCCTACAACAAGAACTGCATGCCCTACCCCTCCCCTCCTCGTCCTATGCGCTTGATAACCCACTCTATAATCCCTTACATATGAATGGTCTTATCATGTAACAAATCCTAATCCTTGATTCGCATATTGCAGGTCCCCCCGCGAGGAAAGCATGGAGAACCAAGAACAGCTAGCTTGCAAGGATGCTCTCCGCAGCCGACGAGAACATGCAGCACACGCCCCTCCGCCAGTGCGCTACGTGCCCACTCTTAAAGGGTACGGTAAGAAACGCGGCCCCAAGTGACACCGCCCCGGATGAAGGCCGAAGAATCCATGGGCCAAGGGAGCAGACACTCTGGGAGGCACACAAAATGTGGCAACGCCAGTTGCACAGATCCCCAACGCACGCTCGGGCACCAGGTGCTCGCGAAGTGACAAGGCGGCCAGGGATAGGGCAGAATTTAATGAATTGTTTAAGGACATTCTGGAAATAGTAGCAGCCTGGGACTACACCATTCATGTCCCGTCCGACATGTTCCCTACCCAGCCTCACATGAGCCCCTCACCAACACAGTCTCAGTCGCCTAGCCAACCGGACTCACCCCGCCTAGTACCTATCGACTAAGCCCCTATGATGTACAAGTAGCTTGACAAGTCATCATGCCATAACTTTTTGTTTTTGATGAGTAAAGGGGCAAGATCCCCACTTGTACACGCTTCCTTCCCCTACCGTTAATGTATGCGACCTTAACAAGTAATGGGATAGGCATCATAGCATTCTGAAAAATTATGTTTTAACATGACTGCATTGGTTCGATGTACTTAACGCAAGCGAGCATATACTCTCATGAAGTGACAAATGGATGCAGAATGACACAGGTCAATGTCTAGAAGCGTTTAATATCCAAGTCACCACAAAACCACCAACCCCACAAAGAACCATTATGGAGGAAGTGACAGGAATACCAAGAAACAAAAGCCATGACGGAAACACAACTGGATGAGAACCCAAGGACACCTCTGCAAAAAAAGCACATATTGCAACTGAGCATGGCCAAAGCATAATCATAGATTACCTCCTCCTTCTTGGCCAAACTCTATGTTTGGGCAGGAGCCACGCTCTCAACAAGGGCGAACGTCTCTTCATCATCCAGGATTCAATTTGCAAGATGCTATGCCTTGTCCATGCACAGCTCACTCCAAGTGCTACCTCAATTGTTCGATGTCTCACATGTTACAAAGAGATTTGCAAAATCTCAAGTGTATCTCTTCATCTCAACAATAGTTCCTCAATGTATGGCATTGATTGTCTTCACTTTTCCCAAAAAAAAAACAAAAAAAAGAGGGAAAAAAGAGAAGAAAGAAAAGAAATAAGAAAAAAAGAAAGAAAGAAAGAAAGAAAAAGAAAAAAAAGGAAAAAAAAGAAAAAAGAAAAAAAAGCACACACGATCACAGCACCGCACCTAAGGGTCCTCAAATTAGGTACGCCCAGTGACCTTGGTCGGCTGGCTTTGTTCCTAATTCCCTAGCCCTTTGTACATCCCCCACAATTGTTCAAGGCACATCAAGGGCAGGACATACCGAGGGAGCTCAACTCGCCTTTGGTTAGACCTGTCACCCTAAACCACTTGCCATTTCTTTTGCACTCCATCTCAATGCCGTTACAATCAACAGTGGTAAGAAAGGTATGAAAAACAATGGAAAAGTACACCATACTTTTCAAGCACTACAAGTAGTCACTAGCTACCAAGAGCTAGACATCAAGGAGCTCAATTATGCTACATGGCCTTGACAAGACCATAATGATGTCTCAAGCAATCTTCAAGTGTACTCGCCGTCTTCATCGACAAAAATTTCCATCAACTTAGCCCCTTGCTTCACTGACCCATTGCTATACAAAGAACTAGGCCGACAATCTTCTAACTAAGTATATCTAAGTATGCACAAGCACTCACATAATACTTGCACCGAAGTATATAATCAGTTTGGGTCCTCAAGTGCAGGACAATACTCTCAGCTTGCTTAGAGTTCAACCTGTCTCCCAAACTAATTGCACTATGTCTTGTGCACAATAGAGAAGACTAGCACTACCCTTAGGGAGAGACCACATGAGAGGCTTTCACTTGCAGGTGTTGAAGACTCCAATAAAAGTTTTGTTCGCTCTCATCAACACCCAACTCTGAATGCTTATCTGTTACCATCCGACAAGCCCACAAAGAATCGTCATGCGCAGAATCCCCAACAAACCAACACTTGTGCTGGCCAGCAATGCAATCCCCAACACATAATAGCCCTACCACCAACTCTAACAACCTTCCACCAGCCACCTTGGCCACCAACAGGTCCCCAGGACCTTCTTCCACACCACCACCAACACTCCACAAAAACCACAAACATCCTTGTTACCCATGTCTTCAGTGCATTCTACAGCCTGCTACCTACGACAGTGAGTGCCATGGGATTGGCACTGGTCTAGGAGGGGGGTAATGTTAACCTCAACACGAAGAAAGAAAAAGGAAATAAAAAAGATGGAGGGCAAAGGCGGAAAAAAGGTAGCCCGACTGAAGAAAGAATAGGAGAAAAGGCCAAAAGCGCAAGGGCAACCTTAAAAGTCCAAGGCAAATACAAAAGGGGAAATGCGCATTTTAAAATAAAAAGGCGCACCCTGAAATCTTGTAAAAGAGCGCCGGGCTCTCGCCCGTGCAATTTGTAAATGTAGATGGGCGGTGGAAAGGAGGCTAGGAAGATAGAAGGACAATGGGAAAAAGGGCCTAGGCTATGGCCGACCATGTAAAAAGGGAAAACGGGGATGACCGCCCAAAAGGGATTTAGGGTTTTGTATATAAAGTTGAAAAGTGAATGAGAAGCTCATTCTTGTGTGTGGCAAAAGTAGCTCTCCTCTTCTTCTTCTTCTTCTTCTTCTTCTTCTTCTTCTTCTTCTTCTTCTTGCTTGCTTGCTTGCTTGAGCTTGTGCTTGAGAGAGGAAGTGTGAGAGTGTGAGGGAGTGAGTTTGTGAGGGTGAGGGACCGAGGAGGAGAAGCTCTCCATCTTCTCCTCTCTTCTTCTCTTCTCTTCTCTTCTCTTGTCTTGCTCGCGGCAATGGAGCTTGGAGCTTGGAGCGGGAGGATCGAGCTTCCTTGAAGCTTGCAATTGGATCGTGGAGCTACTGGAGTGTGCGGGAGAGGAGGTAACTCGAACGGCACGGAGGTAAGCTCACTACACCCATAGATACCGATGGTGCGTCGGTTATGTGAGAGGTAGCCATTAGTACTCGGCTTGGAACACTTGAAACGATAAACGGTCCGTGGGTCTTGGTGGTTGAGGGAAAGCTCCCACAACAGCTCTCCTACATCGCAGTGATTAGCCCCTTGATTCGCTGCTCAACATATAAAACAAACGAATAAACTCCACTCTTCATTTCAAAAGTTTCCAGGAGATATACCATGCTTCCTCACTAAATAATCCCACAAGAAACGAACGTCTATCCCACAGCTTAGGATGCCTTTCCACACTCAACCTGTGTCATTGTCATTGAAAGCAAGTGCCATGCATCCAGGTTTTTTATTCTGATACCATGATCGTCATGCACATGCAAAGGTGAATGATTCTAAAGTGCTCAAACATCATTTTAAAATCAGCAACATGTTTAGTGCACAATCAGGCTTTCATTACTTATTCTCTAACGCATTGCAGTGATGAAAGGATAGCACCGAGATAATACTCGTGCTACTATCCTCTTAATTAACATATTTCAGACTCTATGACATGATGTGCATCAGAAAATCAGCAACAATCAGCATGCAAATCACACCATTCAAACCTCCCAACCCCCCTACGTTTAGGTATTCTTTCATTGCACAGGTGTAGAGGTTCATTTTAGCATATTTTGATGTAGGAAAAAACAATAAATCACGAAATTTAACAAAGAGATAGGGAAAACTGAGGCTAAACCTCATTCTTCCCCACTACCATACATCCACAAACAATCCTTATTTTTTCCTTATTTTTCCAAGATGTATTTCTATTTTTCCCCTTATTTTCCCCATTTTCTTAATTTATTTGGCAATAAAATAGACTATTTTCTGGTTTTTCTTATCCCACTCACTTCAACATGTTATTATTCAATTTATCTTTCATATTCCCCCATGGGAACACTTTTCCCCCACCGGAAGCGGAAAAACTAGCATTTTACCACTTAAAACCCGCTTTTCGGGATTACGAGAATTAAATAAAGTATGTAAATCATTGCAAAACCAGAATTTTCTAATAAAGAGCAATTACTCATAATACAAACAGCCCACAAACAAATTTTCATCCAATAAGAACATAATTATCATCATAAATTATAAAAAATCTTTCAAATTCCTTCATAAAAATGCTCATACCGTGTTTTCTCGTAACCCGAGATGCCTTGAATGTATGCATAACCAGCAGACGGAGCCTCCATAGCTCTCAATCCAATGCTGCTCTTCATTCTTCAGCATCTCTATCAATCTTCATCATCACTTTCTTCATTCTTCCAACCGTATTCCTCTTTCAAGATGGCACACATGAACAACCCATAGAGAAGAGAGAGAGGGAGGAGAGAGAAATGCTAGATCTAGTTCTCTTCATTCAGGCCATCATTCCACGAGGGAAGGATGGTGATATGCTCAGTCAAGAGGGGGAAGATCAGCCCCATTGTCGATTGTATGGGTTGCTTGCAGCCCCCATGATTGATGTGAGAGAATCTTGGTGCAAATTTCAGCCATGTCTGATGGCACCCTTCTTCACGTTTTGCTTCACCTTCTCTCTCCAAGATTTGCATGAAATGTTGCATAAAATTTTTGGGGGGGGTCCAAGCCTCCAAAGGGCACTACCCCTTTTGGTCACAAACTTGTCTACCTCTTCGAATCTTGACCGATTCTTGGCCATTTCCCCATCCTTGCTCCGATTCAAGCTCTGAGAAATCCTAGGCGTCTGATTTGACATCCTACATTGACTGGAAACTCCTGACATCCTGTACGGCACTTGGAAAAATTATCAAAAATCCACAAGTGTCGCTCGGGCGCCCTTTAAATGTCACCTTTCACTTGGTACTTAAAATCGTCCTAGCTGGAGCCGCTGCCTTCGATGTTATATATTTTTACCCTAGATTCTAGATTTTTTGGCAAATTTTAGGCACATCTCACGCTCAAAACTCAGCTCTCATTGCATCTGAACAATAAGATTCTTTATGTTAACATCTTATCATACGCTCCCATATTATGTTAGTTTGACTAGCACAGCTTTTAGTGAAGTGATGTAATCACTTAACACCTTAGCTAACATTTACAATCAAGATAAAAAGTCTTATTTATTCATGAAGGCATAACCCTTTGAGTACATTTATTTTGGATAAGTAGGACAAGCTGATTGATACATCAGTTTGGGGAAAATAGGATTGTGTTACAATCCGCTACAGGGACAGAATAATAATATGGAGTGGAGTCATGGATTTTCAGGAAATGGTAAGTCATAGGAAGCTTGGGGTATCCCTTCCTTTGATACCCGTTCTTCTCATAGCGCCCTAACACTTTGATTTTGTTAGCAAAGATCACCCGGGTCACTTCTTCATAGACATACTTGTTCTGCT
Source organism: Lygodium microphyllum (assembly GCF_053477565.2). Taxonomy (NCBI): domain Eukaryota; kingdom Viridiplantae; phylum Streptophyta; class Polypodiopsida; order Schizaeales; family Lygodiaceae; genus Lygodium; species Lygodium microphyllum. The sequence continues at coordinate 31,002,646 of NC_141143.1, read as the reverse complement.
TGACTTGCCAACCACTAACGTGCAAAGTTGCGTTTACGTGAGCTTCGACAAAGATGAACAGCTTCACAATCTTTAAATCCTCCATCCACTTGATTCTCTTCAAGTTGGTCTGAAGGTACGTGAGTCGCTGGGCTGCTATATGTAGTATATTCTTGAATTTCCCATCCATCTCCACTCCGCATATAGGAGCAAAGGATTATAGATACGGTCCAGGATATTCATCATGCCAAGCCTCTGGTGATAATTCGAAGCATGCATTGTAGTCATGAACATGACCTGGAACACCAAGAACTTGCTCCATGCTTCGTGACTTTGCAACCCAGCATCCATAAGTAAGTAAAAAAATGTTTTCAACAGAAAACATTGCTCTTTTCTACTCACCTTTCCTTGTTTATCCCCTTATTCCCTTTATTTTTCTCCATTAAGTTCCCTTGCAATCTTTAGATCTCGTTGGTTTGCTCTGATACCAACTGTAATGTGTCCGCTTGTCCACTTGTGGCACACGTCTTAGCAGCCCATCAAGAAGAAAGTCTAGAAAGCGCCGCCTGGCACTCACAAGGAATGTCATAGGGTTTGCGATTTAGGTCCTCCCAAGTCTACCCCAAGCGAAAGTGTCTGGCCGTTCCCACTTAGGATTGACCTAAAGTCAGGGTTCCTTTCCTATCAGCAAAGTCTCTAGGAAGTAGCTAGCGTCAAGCTCCAGATGGGCCACTTTGCATAGGACCAACAGAGTCGAAGTGGATTCATGCTGCACTTGGTTCATGGAGAATGGGAAACATGAGGGATGCGAAGCTCAACCTCTCTGCCATAAGGCACTGTCTCATTTCTTTCCCCTAAAATAGCATAAATTGGGATTCTAACTCTACTGATGCCAGGTCTTCACAATATCATTTTCACGTCTTTTGAGAAGAGTTCCCAGCTAACCGGGACCACCCTTCCGTAGGACGGACCCAAATCACGTCCACCGCACTTTCCTCAATTTTCTTAGTTATCTAATTACCTGCCACATTATGTTTGACATGCAAAAGTAGCTTCCTTAATTAATCAATTTAAACACAAGTTCCTTCACATAACTTAGGCACTGACACAAAAACAATGTCAAGCAAGTTCCTTTCTCAAATATCTGATCTTTATTTATCATAGTCCCGGAATACATCAAGTATCATACCCGAAGGCTATCCCAGCAATCTACAGGATTGCTGCTCCAAGTTTCCCTCGTAGACTAGTACACCGGCCTCAAGATCCCATCTGGAGTCACGTCGGTCTCTTCTGCAGGATCCGGAGGCAAGGAATTTACAGCCAGAGCCTCCCCTGGCACCCAAGCGTCCTCCCGCTCCAAGCAGCACCCACGGAGAGACCTCTCGCGGCGGGTTTGATCCACATACCTGGTAAAGCTAACGACCCCCCTGGATAGGGCTAGGCAAACAGTCAGAGGTAACTGAACCTGCCTCTCCCTCCAGGCTTTTAACCTAAAGCATTAAGTGTTTTGCCTTGAATTAGTTCCTTGAGCAAGGAAATTCAAACAATGTACCTAAGTGTACAATCACGATCATCTCAAAGGTCGTTTGTACCACCAACTACTAAGGTGTGACTCCTTTTTCCCGAATGCTCCTAGCATTCGATCCTAGATCGTTCGCAACTTTGCGAGATCCCAAGGGCTTGGCAAGCCAAGTTGCTTGTTTCCCCTTTTTCTTCGGGTTAGGGTTTGTACCCTATAGACCCTAATTATCCTTACCTTAGATCTCCTTGTGAGATAGATCATGGACAACCACGTCATCCTTGGTTTGTCAACTTGCTAGTTATCTCCTAGATCCCTTGTAGTACCTATGTACCTTTATCTTTGATCTTAATTGATCAAGATTGTCTATCCCCTTGACCATGGTTGGTCAAGATGGTTTGGTTTAGAACAATCGTACTCCATCTTAAGTATAATATTCTTAAGCCCTTTTAATAATACTCACAGGCACTTAAGCTTTTACCTATCCCTCTTGAAGTCACCAAGGACTTTGACATGGGATTCATGGACCTCAGTCCCATTTGGTTGATTACGAACAACATTGAATTATCCCAACAACCTTAATGCACGCAACGTAATGCCATGCCTTCATTCCAATGCTTACAATTTTGTTATAATCCATACGATATTTTATGCCACACATGCAAAGGTACTTTCTATGAATGCAATCTTACATTATCCTCTATGTAATTATCTACACGATTTATAACCTTCTTGAATGATCTAACTTTATGTGATCATTGTATGAGTCTAACTACACTTTAATCTTTTCTGCACTTTATTTACTGTACCTTAGATTCCATCTTGCGATATGGACATGCACTTTATTTCGTTCAATGTCCTCTGAAATGCATTTTAAGCAAGAACTTGTGCAAGGAGCAATGCACTTCATGCAAGAGTTTATGGAAGAACTTTTGGTAATTTACAATGCAATTTCTAATCAATTTCACCTATTATGATGACATCTTACGATGGAAATTATCTTGCCTGCTACATACATCACAACTATGCTCATACCTAGGAAATTATGCAATTCATGTGATGCATGTGAATATGATTTCCACCATGATAATTATAACCTACCTTGTTTCAAACCTCCTTCCACACTTGCAGGGTTTTCGGCCATCTTTGTGGAGCTACGCTTCGGGGCCATACTCGAGACGCGTGTACGAGTGATAGAGTTCTCGCACTCTCCTATGCAAAATTCTTGTTGCCTCTCCTTGAGTGGGGAAATAATGAAGGGGGAGGGGCATATCTTCAGGAATTCTTCTTCTTCTTCTTCTCTTCTTCTCCTCTTTCTCTCTCTTCTTCTTCTTCTTCATCTCTTCTTCTCCTTCTCTCTCTCCCTTCCTCTTCTTATTCTTGTTCTACTCTTCTTCTCCTTCTCTCTCTCTCCTCTTCTTCTTCTTCTTCTCCTTTTTCTTCTCTCTTCTTCTTCTTCTTCTCTTCTTCTCCTTCTCTCTCTCACTCTCTCTTCTTCTCCTCTCTCTCTCCCTCTTCTTCTCTTCTTCTCCTCTCTCTCCCCCTTCTTCTTCTTGTTCTTCTTCTTCTTCTCTTCTTCTCCTTCTCTCTCTCCCTCTTCTCTTCTTCTTCTTCTCCTCTATCTCTCCCTTCTTCTTCTTCTTCTTTTTCTTAGCTTCTTCTCCTTCTCTCTCTCACTCTCGCTTCTTCTCCTCTCTCTCTCCCTTTACTGAGGACGAGGGGGGGGGGGGGGATTTCTGACGATGGCCACACGGGGGCGCTACTGCTGCCGCAGACGAGGGGGGATGTGATGAAGCAGATCACGAGGGAGGTGGCTACCTTTGACGAGGGGGGGAGAGGGCGTTGTCTTGATGGAGGGGGGGCGTGCTGCCTGACGATGGGGCCACAAGGGGGGGCACGCTACTAACCAAGACGAGGGGGGAGCCACTGCTTGCTAACACGAAGGGGGGCACGTTGTGTTCCAGCCCCACGAGGGGGCTCCCTTTTTAATGGGGGAGGGAGGTGGTATGGGGGGGGGAAGACCGCCACCCCCCTCCACCTGGGGGGTTGCATGCCCCCCCTTTTCTTTCTTACTCACTCTCTCTCCCTGCCATGCGCACGACAGGGGGAGAGAGGGAGAGTTAAAAAAATTATTTTAAAATTTTAAAAAATAGGGGGCTTCTCATGGGGGGGGCACAGGGGGTGCAGAGGGATATTACAACTTCTATATCAAAGGTTTGGAGATTCCTTATGAGCTTGAGTTTTCTATATGATGTGGATTCCAAATTTCTTGCATATTGCAGATGATTTATATCAACACTTGAAAAAAGGGAAGTAGCTCTTTTGGGACAAGAGGCATACCAAGGCAATGCAAAAATTGAACAAGTTTTTGAGGATAGCTCTAACCCTCATAAAGGCACACTATACATGCGAGAGGCTTATAATGATTACAATGGATAGTAGTCCCATTGGGATTGGCTGGGCCATTGGCCAAAATGATGAAAAAGGGAATTATATGTATGATGTGAGAATTGGGTAAAATTGAGAGGTAAATGAGGTACCCACATATTAAAAGAGAGCCTTAAAGAGTTGTGACTACTCTCAAGTGCAATAAAGAGTATCTTATTAGTGCTCCTATTGTGGTTGAGACTAATTGCCTACCTCTATTTGGGATGATTATCGGTTTCTCCACACCTGACATTGCTATACTTAGGTGGATTTCCTACATTAAGTCCATGAACCTTGAGTTTAAGCACATTATAGGTAACTTGGTTTCGCATATATGCTTTCAAGATCTAGATTTGATGATGAGGAGTCTCTTCTTAGTGCTGATGATGATGAGGTTGAGATATCAACCACACATTAGATCACTTGTGTCATGTTTTAGCTATTGAAAGATTTGATGAGGCTATGTATGCATGCAAATGGATGAAAATTGGTTAGCATTTGAGTAGTTTGACAAGAGAGGCTGATTAGAGTAATGCTAAATTTAAAAGGGTCAAAAGAAAAGCCTATGGATCCTCCTTGAGAGAAATATTGCTATGGAAACACCCAAGGAAAATAGGAGGGCATCCATTGAGAGTAGACTATGACAGGACTACACAATTGCAAGTGATGAAAGAATTCCATGAGAGCTTATGGGTAGGACATAGAGGAGTGTGGCTACATGTGAGAAATTCAAAGAGCACTACTAGTGGAAAGGGATGTACAGGGACACATCTCACTTTATAGAGTCATGCATGGATTTCCACTTGTACTCTTCTATGTGACATAGGGATGACAACCTATCCACTACATATGCACTATAGATGGGTGATTGCTATGGTCACTATGTGGTTAATATTTGGCAGATGAGATATATTTTTCTAGCTTGAGAAGTTCTAACCAACTAGTTTGATAGCAAAGCATTGAGGACCAAAGCTAATTTTGTTGTATGCAAGTTTCTACTTAAAAAGTTCTTTTGTAGGTATTGGTGCATTGGGAAGTTCACAAGAGATCAAGGTGAGCTAGATGTAAATGAGGCTAAGGTATGCTTCTCTAGGATTGGTATTAAGCTTGCCTTAACTTCTAAATATAATTTGGAGGGTAATGGGAAGAGCAAAAGAGGTCATCCACCTATTGTGTAGGACTTAGCCAAAGCTTGTGTTGGAAGGATCAGGGAGTGGTTGTGGTTATTTCCTTTTGCTTTATGGGCAGATCATATCACACACAATCTAACCACATGATTTGTGCCTGTAGAGTTGATGTATAAAAGAAAGCTAGTGATGCACACAAAGGCCTATGCACTTACTTGGAGTGTTTTTCCTTGGCAAGATGATATATCCAAAGAGAAGCTCTTGGCTCTTTGCATACAACAGCTTAAGAGAAGATAAAATGATGTGCAAAGAGAAATGATAAATCTTAAGGAGGCAAGGCTATGAAATAAGGATAGGTTTGACAGTAGAAATAGGTTTAGGCCTAGAGTGATTAAGGAGGGTAATTGGGTCATGGTCTATGACAATAGCTTGAAAATTCACCATAGCACTATCCACAAGGTAGCCAAGAGATGGTTTGGGACTTATGTAGTGAAGCATGTCTATGCCAATGCTACTTATTCATTGATAGAACTTGATGGGACTATCTTGTAGATACCCATTGCATGTAAGAGAATCAAAGTGTTTCAAACAAGGGATGAAGAGGCATATGCAATGGAGAACTTGCAATGAAGAAGAACATGATGACAAAGAGGATAAAGAAAAGGATTTGGATGATATGATAGATGAAGCAAAATATTTGGATGCAAAGGAAGAGGAATTTGAATTGATTGTGAAGCTTGAAGGAGATAAGGCTGGTAGCTATGGCCCATCTGAAGTATGTGTAGGTTTGGAGGTGGTGGATGTCATGTGGTGGTAGGTTCAATGAAGGAAAAACAAGAAAATTTGATCCTTACAAATAATCCAAATATTATACCTATGGGATACGTACTTATGATCTTGATAGATTTTCTAGGTTCTGAATTGGCCTCCAAAATAGTCTACATATTCATTACAGAGTTCTATTAACTTAATGACAATTTTTCGTGGACACATGGAGGGAGTTATATTGAGTGCTACATGGCATCCATGCCTAGAAATACAAAAAAGTAACATATTTTACAAAAAGTGGCATTTTTGGTTGGAAAATTATGATTTTCACAATTATATCTGCATTACCTTATAGATTAGTCTATGATAGGTGATAGAGGAAAAACAAGTTGCAGCAAGTTTAGGATAGGGCTATGGACTTCAAGGTTTTGATATAGGGTTTCTTCATGAAAGCTTCTACTTGCCTTTGTTGGTAGATTATTTGCGCTATCAAAAGAGTGTTGCCTATGCATTTGCATAAGTGTATGCATATGCCTATGCATATACTAAGCCTATGTGTATGCATATGCTATGTGTACCGAGACAAACCCTCTATCCTGACAATCAGCTCTCCAATTTTCCTCTAGGAAACTCCCACTCAAGCACTTGGAGTGCTTGAGTAACTTATTCAACATGCACTATTTGACATTTCACATCAAGCCTAAATATAGCTTGAGTGCACAAGACTCAAGCACACATAATCATACTTGAGCATCAACTACTCAAGAACACTCAATTAGGAGATACACTCATATTGAATATAAGCGTTCAAGCCCTACAAAGCTCAGGAACATTCATCTCAAGCATGAACTAGAGTATTCAATCAAGCACTTGATTGCCATCCACTCGTTCCTCTCCACTCAAGCCAACCACACTCGAGTACCAACCTCACAAACCCATCTAACCATCTTTTAGTGTTAAGTACACTTGACTAGACACAAGGACTAATTGGATACTTGAGACTCATCCACTTGAGTCCTAGCATTAGGACTAATTCAAGTAACCATTCAAGTGTGTTGTGCACTCGACTAGCCCATTCACCCCCTCGAGTGCTAAGCACTTGAGGGGGAGACTGCACTAACTCAAGCACTCAAGACAACACATCACTCAAGTGTGTGCATCTGCACTCTCACTAGCAATAGCTAGAATTCACTAGGACTATCACTAACTTGAATCCATAAGAAAGGGTGGGACCACAAGGAGACTAGAGTGATTGGAACAAGGTGTAGGCTAGAGTAGGAGATGGAGGAGAGCTATGAGAGTGGTGACACATTAATAGGGCTAATGGAAGGAATGTCCTCTAGAGCTAGGTATGAAGATGAAGAGGATATTGTGGCTAATGATAAAGAGACTAGACGCCAAGTATTGTTGTGTGTTTCATGATGGTGATGATATATATGTGAGAAGTTTAAATCAGTATAAAGAGAACATGCACAAAGGAAATAACTTGCTTAGAGATGCAGTATATCACCCCTTGAAGGGTGTTTGCACAATAGAAACAAATATTTATGTGCTTGCATGGATTTTAATCGTGGAGATTTGTAAATTTTTCAAGTATACATTAGATTACTTTGACTTGAGGAATTCTATTTCTCTCTTCTCTCAAATCATGGGATACTTGTCTTGGACTTTTGAATATAAAATGATGAATGCAAACATGGTATAAATGGCAATTATTCATAACTTCATTTGAAGAAATGGAGCCATATGCCATATAATCACTTTGTTAGACCATGTAGATTAGATCAAGTTACTTGTTATTAGTGACTTTACTTCACTTTATAATATCTCAGTATAACTCTATGAATTTTTTTGTATTTAAGATATTTATTTGTTGCATTTTTTTAGTACTATTTTTTTGCATATAAGACAATGCATCTATTTTTTATCAACTACTACTTTTGGAGTGATATAACAACATACTACCTATAAAGTGTGGCATTAAATTCTCTCATATTACAAATATCCTAGCCTTATAAGGTTAGTCAATGTGAGAAAGTAAGGAAACTATATTAGTGAATTTTAAATGTTTTACTCATTTTTAATGATGTATACTTTCTGAATTGTCAAGATTGTGGGAGAGAAGGAAGGAGTCTCGCTTGAAGCTTTCTTGCTTGCACAATGGGGGAAGACACACAAGGGTGGAGGCTGAAAACAGTTTTCCTCTTCTTAGTTGTGTAAGCCAAAAGAACTCAAGTACAAAGAAATAGAAGAACCCTATATATGGGTCTCAAACCAAACTCAACTAACTAAGGTGGCATACTAACTGAGCCACGAACTAGAGTAGATAAGGATAGCTATCATGTAGCTATTATTCATGGGCGGTGTACCAACCGCGTCTGCAACTGACAAGTCGGTGACATAAATATACAACGGTCACCCTGGCGTATCACGAGTGGAGCTCGATATCTCAACACTCCCCCTCGAGCTCAATCCCAATTCCTGCACACCAAGCAGGTCTCTGAACTTGCGCAGCTTCTCTGCGCCCAATGCCTTCGTGAATATGTCAGCTACCTGATCTTCTGTGCTGACATAAACTAGATCAATAAGACCTAGTAAAACCCTCTCTCGCACATAGTGATAATGCACCTCAATGTGCTTTGTTCTAGCATGATAGACTGGGTTATTTTCCAAGTGTATACTACTCATGTTGTCACAATAAATGACAACTGGCCCATCTGTAGACTGATGCATATCATAAAGTAGCTTATGCAACCAAGCTACCTCACATGCAGCCATTGCTGCACCCCTGTACTCAGCCTCTGTGCTCGACAAGGCAACTGTAGGCTGTTTCTTGCTGCTCCAAGTGACTGCAGCACTCCCAAAAGAGAATACATATCCACTGGTAGATCGTCTATCAGAAATACTACCAGCCCAATCAGCATCAGTGTATCCATGCAACTGTATCTGAACCCCAGTCTCATAAAATAGTCCATACTGCAATGTGGACTTCACATACCTAAGTATGCGTCTAGCCGCATCCAAATGTGGTTTCCTTGGAGCCTGCATAAACTGACTTACCAATCCAACAGCATAGCTCAAATCTGGCCTGGTAATAGTCATATAAATCAAACTTCCTACTATGCGTCTGTACATAGTAGGGTCTTCTAGAAGCTCACCTGCATCTGTGCTCAGCTTCACATTTTGCTCCAAAGGAACTGAAATAGGGTTACAGCCTGTCATCCCATATTTGGACAGCATGTCCAATCCATACTGCCTCTGTAAGAGCTGTATCCCACTTGGTGATCTAATCACCTCAATGCCCAAGAAATAACGCAGCTCTCCCAAATCCTTCATCTCAAACTTCTGCTTCAATAGCATTTTCACATGAAGGATATCTTCATCACTGTCACCTGTCATAATCAAATCATCAACATAAATGACAAGTAGCATAATACCTTTCTCTGTTTTTCTCACATAAAGTGAGAAATCTGCCTTGGAAATCTGAAAGCCAATAGTGACAAGATACTGCCCTATCTTGTCAGACCATGCTCTAGGTGCTTGCTTCAAGCCATACAAGGCTTTCTTCAACCTGCAAACAAACTCAGGATGAACAGCATGCACATAACCTGGTGGCTGCTCCATATAGACCTCTTCTTGCAAATCACCATGCAAGAAGGCATTCTTTACATCCATCTGATGTAAAGACCATCCCTTTGATGCAGCCATAGCAATGACTGCTCTTACGGTTGCCATCCTTGCAACCGGACTAAATGTTTCTTCATAGTCAATGCCATATGTTTGTGCATACCCCTTGACTACTAATCTTGCCTTGTATCTGTTCACAGAACCATCAGCATTGTGCTTCACCTTATAAACCCACTTACAGCCAATTGCATTCTTACCTTTAGGCAAAGGTACTAACTCCCAGGTAGCATTTGCTTCCAAGGCATCCATTTCTTCATCCATGGCTTTCTCCCATTTTTCTTTTCCCATGGCTTGCTCAAAAGATGTGGGTTCTGGTTCCTGTATCACTTTGACCATATATGCATAGTGAATGGCTGTAAATCCATCATATTTCAGCCTATCCACAGGATACCTAGCTCTTGTAGACCTGCGCAAAGTAGGTTCACTCCCAGGTGCTCTCAAAACATCCCTGGTCTTCCTTACTCCAGGTGTAACAATAGAAGGAATACCCAACTCATCATCAATGCTCTGTTCTGAGCCACTGGATTCACCATCCACATAAGAGTGACCTGCATTCACATCAAACATGGGCTGATCAACCTTCTCTTTTCCTTTTCGTGATACCTGCATACCACTATCTGCATTGCTTTGAGAAGATTCTCCTGATCTCAATCTGCCTGTCCATGGCGAAGAATGTGAACCACTGCTAGAGGACGCTCCAGGTCCACTAATATTTTGTGACTGCTGCTGTGAATTCTGTGTAGCATTACCATTTTGTGCATCTTCATCATCAATCACATTTACTGGTTTATACCAGCTACTCATCTCATCAAAAACAACATCTCTGCTCACTGTAAACTTACGAGTAGAAGGGTTATAGCATCTATACCCTTTTTGCTGCAGAGAGTAACCAATAAAGATGCACTTCTCAGCTTTTGGATCCAACTTGGATCTCAGCTCATCTGGCACATGTACATAGGCAATGCAACCAAAAATTTTCAAATGAGAAATATCTGGTTTCCTACCAGTATACCTCTCCTCTGGAGTCATTCCATGTATTGCTGCAGTGGGAGTCCTGTTCATTATGTAGACTGCTGTAGCAACTGCTTCAGCCCAATAAAAATCTGGCAAGTCTTTTTCATTGAGCATGGCACGAGATACCTCTCCAATATGCCTGTTTTTCCTTTCTGCAATTCCATTTTGTTGTGGGGTATAACTGCATGAATATTGCTGCTTTATGCCATGCTCCTGCAAGAACTTTGCAAACTCATTTGAGAGGTACTCTCCCCCTCCATCTGACCTTAGGCATTTTATCTGCAAGCCTGTTTCTTTTTCAACCATAGCTTTAAGAGTTTTGAAATGCCCAAAAACTTCACTTTTCTTTTTCATAAAATACACCCAAACTTTTCTGCTATAGTCATCAATAAAACTGACAAAATAATGACAGCCTCCAAGAGATGCAGCTTTAGTTGTCCACACATCAGAGTGAATTAATTCCAATGGCTTCTCACTCTCTTGAACATGTCTAGGAAATGGTTTCCTTGCCTGTTTTCCAAACTGACAGGCTTCACATACCTTATGCATTTCTGCAACCTTGAATTTGGGCAATCCTGCAACAATATTTTGGGCCTGCATTGATTTAAGTCGTTGTACATTAACATGACCAATGCGTTTATGCCAGATATCAATATCTGCAACTACACCGGTCCCATGTGCAAACATTGCTGCACTCAATTCAGACATGTCTGCATCCAATGTAAACATTCTGCCCTTCTTCTTTCCTTTTGCTATCAAGCGACCTTTATTTTTCATATCCTCAACAAAGCATCCATGAGGATTAAATCTGACCTGCAAGCCCTGTTCAACCATTTGACCAACTGAAACCAGATTCTTGGTGATATTCGGGACATGAAATACATCGGACAGGTATTTCTTTTTCCCACCCTGCATAGACAAGGGAATTTTTCCAATCTGCACAATAGGATGTGCAGTATCATCACCAGTCTCCACAAATCCTGGTTTTTCCATTTTCCTTGCATCCTCCATCCATTCTGCATGACCTGTCATGTGGTTTGATGCACCTGAGTCAACATACCATACATCATTGCTTTCTTCTGCACTTGTCATAGAATTGTTCATGTGCTGCACCATGAACAAATGCTCATTTCTGTCATCACCCTGTCTACTAGAAGATGCATAATTCCCTTGTTGCAGTTTTCCATTCATGATGTCATTCTGCTTTTTATAGCAGTCTTTAGCCATATGACCCATTTTACCACAGTAGTAGCATTCAACATTACTGTTTGCATTTTGGCCTCTTTGCCATCCACCACGACCTCTTTGGCTCCCCCTGCCTCTAGAGTTACCACGTCCTCCTCCATAGGACTGGTTTTCTTGAGTTTGCTGCATATTCTGATTTCTGCCACGGCCTCCAAATCGGCCTCCTCTACCTCTGCCTCTACCTCTTCCAGCATTTGAGTAGAAGACAGCTTCTTTTGAAGTTCCTCCTGAAGAAGATGCACCACCATTTCTCTGTTCCTCAGAAATTAGAAGAGCAATCAACTCCTCAAAATCAGGAAATCTTTCACGAACTGAAATGGATGTCCGAAACTGTGCATAATCCTTTCCTAGACCATTCAAGGTCACGGAAACTAAATCATCATCTTCCACTGGCGACCCAATGGAAGCAAGTGCATCTGCAATCTTCTTCACCTTCATGTGGTAGTCGTTGATGCTCATACTTTCTCTTTGCACATTATGCAACTCTTGCTTGAGCTGCAATTTCCTGGCTTGCGTATTTGTGCTATACATTTTTGACAAAGTATCCCATGCCTCCTTTGGCGTACTTGCATCCTGAATATGCACAATCATAGAGTCTGAAATACTGATAGACAGCCAATACATAACTTTCCTGGCTCTCTCATGCCATGTTTTAAATGCCTGCATTTGTTGTTGATTGGGAACATCAGGAAGAACTGGTTCTTCTTCATTTCCTGCAACAAATTCCCAATATCCTTTTCCCATAAGGAAATTCGTCATTCTAAACTTCCATGCCTGGAAGTTGTTCTTGTCAAGCTTTTCAGTGACAATCTGTGAAAGAGAATCAGACGCCATTACAGAATACTGCAAGAAATTCTGTCACTGCAAAAAACACAGCTTCACCCTCACAAGGGCAAATCTGCAAAACTGGCGAAAGTGGTATTTGACCACACAGTCACTTCCTAGTGACGATTTTGCATAAACAGGAACCAAGGATGATTCTGAAACTCCCAATGTCTCTGCGCACAAGCATACGATGCAATTTCTACAGTAACTTTTCACCGACCTGTAGAACAGTGGTCGCACAGCATAAAACTGAGCCTTTTCTTGAGTGCGTGCAGAAAACTTCCGTCTGCAAAACAGGCCCCGAAATGGCCTCAAATCAAAAAAACAAGGTCGCCAAGGGCTAAAGCCCTTTCCCGCAGCATATACTGCCCTCTTGCTTCACCGCGAAGGGCGTCTCAACCTGAGACAATGCACTCCTGCAATTTCCGGCTGTGCTACCTGCAGAGATCTGCTCCCAAAACAGGAAATGAAAGCAACACTGCTCCTCTTACCAGACCACCGCGAGCTTGGCTTGCTTTCTTGAGCTCCTTACCACGAACAAGGCTCTGATACCATGTCAAGATTGTGGGAGAGAAGGAAGGAGTCTCGCTTGAAGCTTTCTTGCTTGCACAATGGGGGAAGACACACAAGGGTGGAGGCTGAAAACATTTTTCCTCTTCTTAGTTGTGTAAGCCAAAAGAACTCAAGTACAAAGAAATAGAAGAACCCTATATATGGGTCTCAAACCAAACTCAACTAACTAAGGTGGCATACTAACTGAGCCACGAACTAGAGTAGATAAGGATAGCTATCATGTAGCTATTATTCATGGGCGGTGTACCAACCGCGTCTGCAACTGACAAGTCGGTGACATAAATATACAACGGTCACCCTGGCGTATCACGAGTGGAGCTCGATATCTCAACATGAATGAATGAATTATCTTTACTAGATGGATATTTTAACATTTTCTAAATAAATTTCTTTCATAATTATAAACTTTTAAAAAAAAGTGAATTTTTCACCATGATGAATAAGAATTGATGCTTGTGTTATATAGTGGAATCACTTGTTGTACTTGTGTTATGTAGTGGATACTATGATTATGTATACTGGTTTTTTGTCCACATTGTTATAGCTTTTATCTTGAGAATTATATACATTATTTTTAATAGCTTTTTGCTTGAGAATATAGATACCATATTTCTTAAGAGTGTAAAAAAGAGAAAATGATACACAAAAGACAAAGGATAACCACATGTTTCCACTATACATGGTGTCTAGATCCCATGCCTTGATGGCTTGGAACCAAAGGACACCATGTTCAATATGTAGTTGTATTTTTTCCATATTTTTGTAGCTTGTAGCATGATGATTATAGGTACTTTGCTTTGTGTCCATATCCTAAGCCTCTTGGCTAATAATAGCCATTCCTTCATGAGTTTGTCAAGTTCAAGAACACATAAGCACACATATATGCAACGCTTGTATTATATAGCATGGTGTCTCCACGGTGTTCAAACCCTTATAGGCAAAACTACTTTAATATATAATCTTGAAACTAATCTTCTTTAAGCCTTCATTAATTTTTAAGAAGCAATGTGTATGTTTGTAGTCATGTAGCTTTTAAACAAATATTAATAATTGTTCTTTAAATTTGAAATGGCATATTATGACTTATGTGTGGTCTTTATAACTTGGATGTTACCAATGTGTCTTTTTGTAGAAATGAATAGATTGAAGAAACAAAAAAATTTTGAGGTTGAACCACAATGCCGAATAGTAGTAGGAGACCAATAAATTTGTATCTTGCTAGTGTGATAACAATCACGACATGACTTACATCTCTACAAAATGCTCAAGGTTAGTGTGTAGAAAACAATGAAGAAGGCTAGACTACCAAGTTTTTCAAATTAAATACACGTGTCTTAGTGAGAAAAAAACTAAATGATTTGGAGCCTTTACAAAGAAGCATATATTTCAACTACAGTGGGTGAGTAAATTTTCATCTATTGAGTTAGTTATAGTAGCAAATAGCGCTACTCCAAAAGAAGCTCAATGTATCATTTTCTCATGGAAAAAAGAAAGTGATTACACACTTCAGCTCAAACTTTATAACATTATAGAGAGGTAGACAAGGTTTATGAAAAAGCCATTGTTGATGGAAAAGAAGTAAGTCAAGTGAGATGGAAATCCAATAAGGACTATTTACATGCAAGGAATGCATAATTGTATGAGAAGCACTTTTTTCATGAAGTATAGAGTGAAATGGAAGCAATCAACACTATGTTATAGAAAATATATTATATGAGCTTGAAAACCAACATTTTACCATTGAAGATGTTTTTATATTATTGATAATCATTAATATATTTTTAGTATATTTTTATATCCTAATAATAAGTTGTAATGGTTTCTCTATCAAACTATTTTCTATATCATAAAGCAAGGAATATCAATGCTCGACTATCTTGAGCATAAGTAACTTTTGTCACACAACTTGCTCTATTGATAATTTTTTACATTTTTATTAGTCATAGAATGGTTCAACATAAGGGATTTTTAAAATATCATTTTTACACATTTTTTACATATACAAGGATCCCATATAAAGAGATTACTTACAAATTCAATAGAAAAGGGTTATGTTTTATTAAGGGAAAATTCAAATATAATGATATTTATAAGTAGGCCTTGAACATACGTGATATATAGAGGGTATACATATAGTAAATTACCATGGAAAAAACCAAATCTTATCAATTTTTTTCTCTCTCATTAGTTGAGCCCATAACTAAAGATAATACTAGTTTGGTTTGCATGACTATTTCTTTTTAGGAAAATCATATTTGACATGTATGTTTTTTCATAGTTAAATAAATGCAAAAAAATTGCGATAATCAAAAACTTATTTTTACTAGTCCAATGAAACTTGATGAGTATTTTGCAATTATCAAAAGCTAAGATGGTAAAAAACTAGTTTGTATTTGGATTGTTGGAGCAATAGTTATGCAAGGTCATTAGAGAGGATTTTGTGTTTGACCACAAACTTCTATAGCGCCTTTTATGTTAGGTGCATAAAATAAACTTGGACTATAAAGTAATTGATGAGTTGATAGTGTTTTTTCATAGTTAAATAAATGCAAAAAAATGTGATAATCAAAAACTTATTTTTACTAGTCCAATGAAACTTGATGAGTATTTTGCAATTATCAAAAGCTAAGATGGTAAAAAACTAGTTTGTATTTGGATTGTTGGAGCAATAGTTATGCAAGGTCATTATAGAGGATTTTGAGTTTGACCACAAACTTCTATAGTGCCTTTTATGTTAGGTGCATAAAATAAACTTGGACTATAAATTAATTGATGAGTTGATAGTTTTGTAGAAGTTCCAAACAATGTTTGAAGTTCTAAGAGGTGGAAAAAGAATTAAGCACATGATAGAAAATTGTTGAAGAATATGAGCACAAGGTGGATCACCTTATACTTGCCAAAACTAAGAGATTACTTGATGAGTATCCATCTTTAATAGAACTCATGGATAGATTGGTAGCTCAAAATTCAAAGAATGCTCAGAAGGCATGACATTTGTTTAACAACTTTGATAAATTTGGAGACATTGCTTGTATTGTTAGGTATTTCAATGTTCTTTGACTCAACATATTACATATACTTTTTCTTTTCTAATTTGATATATAATAGCGCACATCTTTTTCTTGCAAGAATTTTCCTCTCCTTAAAAAGTTTTATTGCATATCAAGCATGTTGGATATCCACTAATGCTCAATGAAATCCTTTGGATATCAATACATGGTCAATAGTACCAACAAAATCCTCAACAAACCTAGATGAAAATGATGAAGTACCTAGTATGGTTGATGGCAAGCTTGAGACATTCAACAATTTTTCTTTGTATATAATACACTTGAATAGAAAAGATTTTCAATAAACAACATAAGTCAATGTTGCACTATATTTTATTACAAAAAGATTGAGCTTTGATCATTTTGTATTTAGTGGTTTACCCTACTATAAGTCAAACTGTTTTTTCATTTTTAACATGGTCAAACTATCTTTCATTCTATGCTATCATAGCTCGCTATCTTATTATTGAACAAACTCTACCAATATTAGTGTAAAAACAATATTTGAATGTTTTATTTCTTTAAGAGTCTCATAGGGAGTATTTGTTAGACTGATTATAAGATTTCTTTTATTTAGACAACAAGCCACCTTGCTTTCTAAAGTCTAAGGTACACATATTTTATAACATAAAATTATAGGTAGGTTCTTAAAGTGAACCCTGGTATATGAAGAAAAGAGTTGATTTGTAAATGAAGATGAGAAAAAGCATGATTGTAGAAAGGGAGCACAATGAATATGCCAATGATTTGATTATGGAGGGGTTCAATCATCATGAAATCCACCATCTAACTAAAGAAACGAAGCCTCCTCATCATCGTCTATAATGTATTTAATTTTCATATCATGAGATGAAGGACTAAGAAATCAAAATTTTCAAAAAAAAATTGTAAATAGTGTATATTAGTCAAAGTAAAAGTACAAAAAGCCAATAGAGTCACTAAAGAGACCACCTAGTGCCAAGAAACTAAATCATCTCTGGTCAAGATATCTGCATATTGAATAAGATCAAGATGCCATTGAAGAAGTCCCTTAAGCTTTGCAACATGACATTGGATGTGTGAGGCTATACAAAAAGGCAATGCTTTACAAGTGACCCAAATATACCAACAACCCTAGAATTTGAGAAAGTGAAATAGAATCTTCATATGAGGGTTGCGCTAGAGCATGATATCTAGCATGAAATCAAAAGTACACATCCTAGCATG
The DNA here is from genome assembly GCF_053477565.2 of Lygodium microphyllum. NCBI lineage: Eukaryota > Viridiplantae > Streptophyta > Polypodiopsida > Schizaeales > Lygodiaceae > Lygodium > Lygodium microphyllum. Next base: position 30,985,226 of record NC_141143.1, on the reverse strand, counting down.
CAAAATGTTCGAAAGGAGGGCCCATATCTTTTAAGTAAAAGGTCATGAGATGAATTTGTGATGGAAAGACTCAATCGTAGTGGTACAGAAGATACAATTCCTATTGGAAATACCCTTGCATTGGCCTTGCAAGGGTAAGACCACCCACTACAATTCTCCAAATGCATAGCTTACATTTGAATATCATCTTGTTGATCCATCCCTCCATCACTATCAATTTTCACCAACTTTAGATTTGTACAATCCCCAAAGTGCATTGGCTTTTATGATCAACCATATGTGATCTCTAATCATGAGATGATAAATTTGATTGACTAAATAAGACTCAAAAGCCAAATACCATGCAAGGTCCCAATCTTTCCAAGGGCAATGAGAATCTAGAACAAGAAAGGGTTGATGGTCTTGCAAATGTCTACATACCTTGCCCCAAACATCATGGTAGCCAAGAGGGACCCTAAATGTGCTTGGAGCCAAGAGAGTGGCATCAAGCATCCACCAAGACCAATCCAAGGAGGAGCCATGTCCTTAAACTTAGGTCTCTTCTTCAATTTTTCCTTCCAAGGAAACAAACAAGGCACTACTAGAATGTTGAGGGCTAAAATGACATGTTTTTTAGGCTAATTGTTGTTGTTTTTGTGAGATGAATGGTTGTTTTTAGGGATTTATTGATTGATTTTTTATGAGTTAAAAGTGTTTTGGAATGTATTGGGATGGATTGAGTATGTTTGAGAATCTCATGATGGTTTTTGGTTGGGATATGATGTTTTCGTAAGTTATACAATGTGTCTATTTGGTTTTGATAGGGTCTATTTTGCCTCTATTTTGATCTAGTTTCTTTCTCTTTGAGAGGTTGGGATTGTGAATAAGTATTTTGGGAGATGATTGAGAGTGTATTGGATTGTTTTTTATGGTTTGAAGTGGATTTGGTTTGAGTTGTATGATTTTTATTCCTTCTATCGACCTTTTACAGTGTTTTATAGAGCTTCTATCTCTATTCTATAAGCCTATGTTTGCTTCTATATGTGTTCTAATTGATAGATTTTTAACTTGGGGAATGTTTTTCAATCTTGGAAGAGGAAGAATACAAGCTCTAATTTGCTTGAAGAAGCAGAAGAAATAGCTAAAAAAGACTTAAAGTGACAATCACAATAGTGAGCTCTCAAAGGACATTGTAGTGGCTCTTGTGACTCTTCATATCAGACATGCCTCTTGGGAGGGGCATCCACGACCAAGAGAAGATTATTGAGAATTACTCATTATTATTCCAATGTACTATTGAGAGAAAGTATACGTGAGAGAGAGAGAGTATGAGAGATGGCCAATTTTTATGAGAAACATTATATCTACATGAGAGAGACTATAAAGACTGTGAAGATTATGAAAGATGAATACTATGTAATGTATTTCATTAAATTTTATCTTTATTTTGTCTCATTGTGGTTTCTTGATGGTTTCTATGAAGAATATGAATAAGATGTTAAAGATTTGTTGTGATAAATCTATGGGAGAATTGCTATATTATGTTGAGTGAAGATTTGTGAAGATTGGTGCTGTTTTTCTTCTTTTGTGATTGATTAAAACCTGAAGAATATACTTGTTGGTGTGACAAGATATATTTTCTTGCAATAGATTCCCTATTTTTTTTGGTGTTTCTCTTTGAGCTCCATATGCACAAACAGAGGTTGAAAATGGAAGAAGTGGCACTATTGAACAGAAAGAAAATCAATGGAAATTTATAAAATTCCTACTACTATTGAAGAATTCGAGATCTTCATTGCCAAAGCCACTTTCTACAAGAAGTGCATCCCTCAATGGCATAAATATGTCACTATCCTCATGAAAGCTCTATGTATTAGACTGATCCCACTATCTTGTGAAGCTACAAAAAGTTGTATCACAATAGCCAATTGTTTCCCGCTGTAGAGGTGATCAACCGCCGAGACCCACACATCGCTTATTGTTTCAAGAATTCCAAGCCGAGCACTAATGGCTACCTCTCACATAGCTGACATGCCTTCCATCTCTATGAGTGTAGTGAGCTTATCTCCATGCCCAATAGAGTTACCTCCTCTCTTGAGCACTCAGGTAGCTCCACGATCCAAGTTCAAGCTTCAAGCAAGCTCCATCCTCAAGCTCCACACTCCAAGCTCCATTGCCATGAGCAAGAGAAGAGAAGAGAAGAGAAGAGAAGAGAAGAGAAGAGAAGAAGAGAGGAGAACATGGAGAGCTTCTCCTCCCCGGTCCCTCACCCTCACACGCACACTCCCTCACACTCTCACACTCCCTCCCTCAAGCACAAGCTTAAGCAAGAAAGAACAAGAAGAAGAAAAAGAGGAGAGCCACTTTTGTCCACACACAAGAATGAGCTTCTCATTCACTTTTCAACTTTATATACAAAACCCTAAATCCCTTTTGGGCAATCATCCCCTTATCCCCTTTTTTACATGGTCGGCCGTGGCCTAGGCCCTTTTTCCCAGTGTCCTCCTATCTTCCTAGCTTCCTTTCCACCGCCCGTCTACATTTACAAATTGCATGGGTGAGAGTGTGGCACTCTTAAAATAAAGCATGGTGCTCCTTGCACTTTTTTACAACAGTATAGACACGTGCTTTTTCTCATGTGCCTTTTTCCCTGCTTTAGGACTTTTTTCCCTCCTTGTGCTTCCAAATTCTTGTTGGTGCACCTTCGTCTTCTGTTTCACTTTTTGCCTTGGCCTTGTCTTCTACTTTAGATTTTTCATCTTTTCCACCTTGTTCATTTGAGGGTTAACATTACCCCCTCCTAGACGAGTGCCAGTCCCATGGCATTCACAGTCATAGGTAGCAAGGTTTAGCATGCACTGAAGACGTGGGTGGCAAGGACGTATGTGGTTGCCTTGGAGGATTTATGGTGGTGGGAAGATGAAGGTTGTTGGGGCCACATTGTTGGCATGGGTGGCTGGTGGTAGGGTGGTTGGAGTTGGGGGTAGGGCTGTTCATTGTTGGGAATTGTGTTGGGGACTGGCACAGGTGGTGATGTGTGGGAATTTTGCACAGGCCGATTGTTTGGTGTGCTTGCATGATAAGATTGGTCAAGAGGTCAGAATTTAGTGATGATGAAGAGGTAACAATGCATTTGATGGAGTCTTTATTAGTACTTTCGATTGAAAACCTATCATATGTGGTCTCTCCCTGGGGGTAGTGCTAGTCTTCTTATCGAGCACAAGACTTAGTTTGATTAGTTTGGGAGACAGATCAAACTCTAAGCAAGCTGAGAGTATTTTCTTGCACTGAGTATTGTCCTACACTTGAGGACCCAAACAGTTTATATATTTCGATGCAGATATGAAGCGAGTGCTCATGCATACTTAGATATTATGTAGTTAGAAGACCACGGGTCTGATTCCTTGTAACAATGTGTGGATGAAGCAAGGTTTTCCATGTTGAGGAGAAGTACATATGAAGGTGTATGAGACATCCTTTGCATTGTGACAGCACAATGTAGCATAATTAAACACATTGACACCGAACTTTGAGTATAGCTGGTAGCTATTGGGTTTGATCGATGAGCACGGTGTACTTTTCATGGCCATTCTTGCGGTGCTTACCACGATCCATTGTAATGATACTAAGGCAGAGTGTAAAAAGGAATCCTGCAAATGGGTCATGGTGACAGGTCTACTAACCATAGGCAAGACAAGCTCCCTAGGTATGTCCTACACTTGATGTGCCCTAAACAATTGTGGGGGATGTGTGGAGGTCTAGGGGACTAGGGACGGAGCCATCCGACCAAGGTCACTAGGTGTACCTAATTTGAGGACCCCTAGGTGTTGTGATGTGACTGTGAGTGCTTTTTTCTTTTCTTTTCTTTTCTTTTTTCTTTTCTCTTTTGTTTTTGTTTTTCTTTTTCTTCTTTCCTTTTATTTCCCACTTTTTTTTAAGAATAACATGAGTACAACCATTGCAATACATTGAGGCTATCAGCCTTTCAATTGGATCGGGAAATGTCGAGATTCAAAGGCTGCAAAACTGGATATTACAGCGATGATTTTGTCCCAACCTCATTACTAGAGGAATAGTTTTTGACATGGGAAGATACACTGGAGATTTTGCAAAACCTCTTTGTAACGTGCGATGTTGGTACAATTGAGGTAACAGCTGCCATGAGTGCCAAGTATAGAGTTTAACCCAAGAAGAGAAAGTGGCCACTAATCATGCTTTGGGCCATGGGATGTGGGCTATCAGCAAGGGTGATTTTCGCTTTTAGAAATGTAGCTTCGCCATGGCTCTTTGTGAGGTTGGTGGTCTTGCAGTGACTTGGGCATTGAACACTTTCATACAAATACATGTGTTGCCTTGCATCCACTTGACACTTCGTGAGAGTATATGCAAGTCACATGCATCAATTATAAAATGAACAGATGCAACACAAAAATATATTACTTTATCAAAATCCTATGGTGCTGGCTGTGATGCATATCATTGGTGCTTGTTAAAGACATGCCATGGATTAGTAGTAAGGGAGGTTTGTACAGTTGGGAAGCCTACCCCTTTAACCACTTAAGGACAAAAAGTTATGATAGGATGGCATTTGGCAAGCAACTTATACAACATAGGGCCTATTTTATTTGTATAAGGCAAGGTGAATTTGGGTGATCAGCTGGGTGATCAGCCGACTGGGGCTGTGCCAGTGGTGGCCTCCTGTGAGACTGGGTGGGGAAGATATCGGTCGGGACCCGAATGGTTTAGTCCTTGGTCACAACTGTTTCAAGAAATGCTTTTAAATAATGCATCAAATTCACTCTTTTTTCTAACTAACTTCTCCTTTTTCAAGCACCCAACATCCAAGTGTCTCGTGAGGGCCTACACACCAGGTGTCGCTACACCCCGAGTGCTCCCTTGAGCCTTCATCCTCCTGGCTTGGGGATTTTTGGGCATGCATCATGGGCGATGTTGCTTAGGGCTTCTTTTTGGTGCATACCTCTTAAGGGTAGGCAGGTAGCACTCTGGCGGAGGAGCTTGTGCCGTATGCTCCCTCGGACGGTGGAACTCGGACAGTGGATGGCATCCTTGCAGGCCAGCTTCACTAGTTGCTCCATGACAGCTGCTGTGAGGAAACTTGCAAAAAGTGAACCAAGGGTTAGGCCCTGAGGCAAGATGGAATTATTCGCATGACGATAGAGATTAACCAGTAGATCATCAAGCACATAGTAGTTGTTGTAGAGGATGGCCCCTATGATAATATTCATCCTGCTTCGACCACAGGGCGTATTCCAGCTAGTAATAGATCTTTGCTCACCCCAAATCACACGGACTGGTTGTGATGAACTAGGGTAGGAATCGCTTCCAGAAGGGGAGATCGAAAGCGGAGGGAGAGCCCGTAGAAAGGGACGGTGCCCCACATACACCCTCAAAGGTGTTGGTCAGGGCTTCCCATGGCGGTCATGAGGATTATCTTCCCTTTACCCAAAGGCGAGAACAGTCACACGACTTCTAGATGTGTGGTGAGAGGAGGACCCTAGGAGCTCAACCTGTCAAACCAAAACTTTTCTCTCTGCACTTGACTATCATTTCTTGTGTGTGAACTGGCGTTTTTCTTCTTCTTTTTGGTATCGTCTATACATGGTCACAAAACACGTTGTTTATTTATATACACATTTATAAATCCATATCACTTCGTGTTGAGGATAAAAACCAATTGTAGAACTTAGGATTGTACTAGCGTGCGGCACACGCATCTAGTACTCGTGGCAGCCTACTCAATAACAACATATACTTTACAACATCGAGTAGCATGGTACCTTGTCCGAGTCTACTTACAACATGTAGCTCCTCCTCAATGAGAACCTTATCTGTCAGAGAGTTCTCTTGGCTAGTTCCGGCTAAGTCCACACCCCGAATGCCAATCAATACTCAAAAGGAAGTTGGTGCCACATAGGTTGAGTCTCTTTGAGACCGCCATTTTGCCTATCACTGCTCTAAGACTGTTGTCATAATCTGGGCTCCCAATTCAGCCATTGTAACACGGTTCTCAAACCAACGTTTTTCAAATCGACTTCGACCCTTTGATTGTTACCTTAGTTACTCTATCTCTAAGAGATTTGGTTGATAAAGCACATCATTGAATGTAATAGTTAAGCATAGTTCATTGGCTGTTGACAGAGCACATCATTGAATGTCACAGTTAAGCATAGTTCATCGGCTTCCTCGTCAGAGATGAGTTGCATGCGTTCATGCAGGAGCCTATCATAGTGCTCGTCAAGATGTTCTTCCCAAGATAGGGGAAATCGCAAGTATTCTTCAAGTTGCTCCCTAGGGAATTTGCCCATGTCTGCAAGGATGTAGATATGTGCAAACACTTTGAGCTTAACATCCAACTTAGTTAAGCATTTTGTGATACATCTATGTTGAATGAGGGCTTACTCGGTTGCTATCTCATGCAAGGTTCTAGGATTTTTTCTAGGCTTAAGCATAGTTGGGGGGTCAACCCTAGATGAGCAAGATTGGTCAATGCTAGGATTGCTTATAGTCTCGGGGTTTTTGTGTTTTTCCTGAGGTTTTACTATTATTGCATCATGGTTCTCCTTGGATACAACTGGTATAGATTTGTCGCCATGTTGTGACAGTGTTGTATCCACTCTTGATTGGTCAATGCAAGTTCTATTATCTCTGGATTGAGTTTTGCAAGCAACCACTGATGGTAATGGTTGCTTTGATTTTTCAGAACACACAGATGTGTCTGAGGTTTCACCATTGTTAGGGGAGATGGCAATGGGTTCATTGGTGGATGGGCTTGATGCTTTATTCCTCAACTCTTCAGTGCTCTTGGTCTCGATTGTCTTGGCGTCTACCACCATTTGCACTGTCCTTGTTTCCATTGGTTTGTCCTCTTTTTCTTGGGCCATTGCGGCGTCTCCTTTAAGGACTCAGGACCCTAAACTAGGTCAATCATTGATGTGTTTGGTTGGGCCTCAACATTCTCTTTCTCTATTGTGTCCTTATGGGACATGGCTGCAACCTTCTGAATAGCCTTGCTAGGTTGTGAGGTTACAACCACCTCTCTTTTTGGAGAGTCTGGCTCTTTAGCTAATTCTCCTTTGTTTAGCTCCTCCTCTGATTCCCGATTGGAATCGGTAGCTACTAGTTTAGTGGACTGGCTATTGTTGGTGGATTGTGGTGTCAAGTCCTTAAGCAGATCAGAAGTGGCCGTGTCTTTTGTTGCCCTTTTCTCATTCACTTGTGCTAGTCACGATGGATTGCACAGGTCTATCCTTAGGCTGAGAGCTAAGGGTGGTATCATTTCTGGCCTCTTGGACATTTGGAAGCTTAGATGGATATAGAGATTGAGATTGAGCAGCTGCACTTGAAGATTGTTGTTGTGCTTCCTATGTCTGTTTAGGAAAAGAGGGTGTAGGAGACTTGGGACTCCTAAGCGGCTTTGACATTGGCTGGAAGGTTTGCTCATGGCTATTAGGCAACTCTACCATTTGCTTCATTGAGCAATTGGACTTATCATGAGCAGTGTTGTGCCTGTGATGCTCATTATCCCTTAGGGGGGTCACCTTATAGAAGCCCTCTATATAACATGCGTTCAAAGGATACTTAAAAAACCCATTTTTTAAAAAAAATTACCATTTTATATACCCCTTTTGTGAATTTTGAAGGCAATAGTTATACCCCGTCTATAAATCTAAAATTCGAATCGAATGTGCATTTTCATGGCCCCTTCTATATAATTCAAATTACAACATGATACTACAATATTTTAGCCATGGAATTCTCACAATGATCCAAGATGGATATCCAAACACGATGTTAATATTATGAAACTTTTACAATAGCACTACAACATAGAGCTATACACAAAAGACTCCAAGATCCACATGTCCAAAGCATGTCTTATACATTTGGATTGTGTAGTATGATAAAGGTTGTATATTATAAAAAAGAATAATACATAAGTATGTTGACTTCATTGCTTCCATGGCTAGCCATCTCCATGCAATATGCTGCTTGAGAATCCCAAAAGATCAAAACGCCACAAAATTGGTTTGAAATCAAAACAAAAACAAATTTCCTCTCGTCAAGCACTCACACATCAATAGTGTGTGCAAAGTATATAGTATAACTAAAATCAAAAGAAAAAGATTAGATATTAATTACAATATATGCACCATATTTCAACCATGATGCAATAGTGATACATCACCTTAATACTTCAACTACAAACTTCTATCAATGTAGCACATTGCCATATGACTAGTTTGAAGATATCTCAAAAGAACTCTTCGGTTGCAATACTTCAGCTGCAAAGAGTATACCCCAACGTTGCCAAGTTCTAGCTTGAACGTCCATTACCTACAAGAAAGAAGACACTACAGTAAAGATAATGACCTTATTTAGAAAGGCAATACAAAGCTTATCATAGATTAAAATCACTGACTTTGAGCATGAAAACGATTACTCAGCGTGCTTAAGAAAGTCATTAAATATCTTATAATCATTCTCATCTAGTTGATATCTATCATTTGATGCATTGTATGTTAAATTTTCCAATGTGATGATTGACTCTATACCAATCATATTCAAGTCAGTTAAGTCATACGTGAACATGCGTTGTCCTTTTACCCTTTGGTACCAACCAAGCTGAACTTCTATCCCTTGAGGTTGATTTGTCAAATCAAAGCCCCATTTATAATCCACATATCTACGTCCTACTTTCTTCCTCATCTTTTGGACTCGGCCAAGATACCATGTGCCACGAGACTTATCCATTTTATTTAAGTTTGTGGCTTTTCCATCTCTCTTTGGATGCTTGCTACTACCTTGATCTTGTGTGTCATACACAAAATATACAGCACAATCACAACCTATCCCAAAGAAATTCACATTGCTTGATGATTGTGATTTTGATTCATGAATGAAATAGACACCTTGCCTCACTTTTGTCAGTCGATCTTTTGACAATGTTGAATTCCCATTCAATTGGCTGACCAATGTGGACTTAAAGATACACTTTCCATCAAGTTCTACTGTTGGGTTGATCTTCTATCTCTTTGCAATAGTGCCCGAGTCATGAAGTTCATCCAAGAGCCCATCGATTTCATGTCGAATCTCACTAAGAGCAATGATCTTATCATCCCCATCTGGAACCTCTTGTAATTACTAGCCATCACTGCTTGGTTGTGCAAAGTCATCGTACTCATCAGCCTCCCCCATCTCAACATCTAGTTTTGACCATGTCAAATATGTATCCTCCCAAGGGTTTAACCACCAATTCAAGTTATCTGCTTTGCTAGGTTTCAATCCCAATGACTGACACAACATTTGTGCTTGATACAAGCCCTCTTTCAAGGCATCCACTATTACATCATCTGAAGACACACATTCATAGTTGCCTAAATCTACTTCTACAATTCCATCTTTTTTATTCAAGCACTTCCATATATGCTCTTGTTTTTTATGAGCCCTTGAGAAAACTAGCCCATCTGAACTACATTCATGCATGGCAATCTTATTCAAAGTACCAACACTATGCAACAAATCTCCAAAGTCAAAGGCTCTCTCTTGTCCCACCATACCTCCAATTTTACTAAAATAAATTTCAGCTACATCCGATCCAATGAGATGCAATGGGCACTTGAGAGTAGGATAAAAGTCACGAAAGAAGCACAACAAAATGGCATGAGAGTTGAATATCTGTGTAGGCCTCTCTACTTATGAAATTTATCTTCAAGTTGTACGTTGCATGTTGATGTATCCACAACCTCCAAATCTTGAAGAATAAACTAACCTTAGCTGCCATCACCACACGATCCTTCAAGTTTAGATACGGTGATAGGAAAACATCAATGTAATCAGCCACAATATGCAAATATGCCACAGTTCCTTGCACACTTCTCTCTTTCTTCTGTAATTGTCTCATACAACATTGCACTTGTCTGCTTGCAATCCTTTGGGTAGCTGCCCAATTTTGACGATCATTTCTTTGTATATCTCCATCCTGTAGCTTGTGTTTATCAATGGAAAATGAGTTATAGACCATTGCAACATGATTGAGTGTAACCCAAACTTTACCAATCGCAAGTTGTCGAGTAGGGCTATCAAGTGGACTAACAAGCTTTTTTCCACAATGTACAAAGTCTTGATCATGTAAACCATACAAATGCCCTTCCATTGTTCTCCCTCTTAATTTCCATCCACACCAATTAATAAAGAATTGGTCGCAATGCTCTCCAAGGTAATCTTCAACCATGAGCTTGCGCCGTCTACTATCTCCATCTGAAGAATGCCCAATTATTGGACCTATTGTATCCTTTAGCTTTGCACTCCATAAATGCTCCACAAGATTCCATTGATTTCTAATAAAAACACTATCAAAGCGATTACATGTGACTTGCACTACCAAAGCTAGTCGTGGAAGACTCTCATGAAGAGGGTTTACTATCAAAAGTCTTGTATAATTTCCCACCACATGATTTTGAAAGGCATCCACTATCGTATTATAACCATGTGACCCCTCTCCTACAATAATTGTGTCGTTTGTAAGCATTGGTGATGTTCTCCTTTACTTCCACAGAATCCAATAAGAGTGTCATCCTTTGCATTCCACCTGCATTAAAAAAAGTTTGCTTTAACTTTCAATATCTTACAAACTTCCTTTACATGATTGAAAGTAAAAAACATTGCAAACTACAAGACATTAGATCTATTAAGCTCACCTTATGCGACGTTTGATGGCAGTCTCATCTTCAACAATGATAATCGACACCATTCACATTACTCCATGTTTACTTTTTGCATCCATGTATATCTTGCCCACTGCCTCAAATATATACTCATGCTCTCCAGGCATGAAGTGAATTGCTTTCTTCCCTTGCCTTCTTGTAGTGCACATGGACATCCCTCCAAGGTTAATACTCATAAATTCATGCAAGCGTGGCCTGCCCCAAAGCTTAATGAGCTCAAACATGTTCTTTGTGGACTCATTGAATCGTTGTGCTTGTTTTGTTCATACTATATTATTTGCTACATCTTGAAAAAAGTCCCACAAAGCTTGTTTACCTCCAAATTTACCTTGTCGATGGGCCTCAACTATATTATTACAAAAGCGTCGCACATCCTTCCTGTTAAAGCATTCAAAGTTTGCTTCTTTCAAGGACCTAATCCTCACAGAAAGCACAACAATTCTTGCTTCTAACCACCATAGCTTTCTCTTTAATTCTTTCAAGTCTTTCTTGGACTTAACTGTCACATTTTTCAACTCTTCACTATATCTAAACGCCTTCCTCCTCCTGTATTCCTAACCCCTCTCTTCTCAAAAGCAGTACTCTCTCTGTATACTCTCATGCGAAAATCATCATAAGTGGGAATTTTTTTACAATACTCACAAGTAAAACTTTCAAAGTGATTTCCACCACATGAAATACGAAGGAAATTTATGTGTCTGTAGCATCCATCTACCTTAATTTCAAGAGATCTGTCATATAAGATAGCTTTTGTATATGGCTCTAGATACCATTCCTTTCCTATTTTAAGGTCGTGTCGAATAGATTTTATGTTGATGTCACATGCTTTGTAAGGCACGGTCCTTTACCATAATCCCCAATAGAGCAAATTTAAATCATAAGAAGAAGACATATATGGGTCACCCGTACAAGTAGAAGGTCCTTTTGAATTTGTTGATACGGTACTTTTTTTGGTTGGGTAAAGAAAAGAGCTCAGTGACTTTTTTTGTGGATCTGCATGAAAGAGCTTCTTTGGTCACCCTCTAGAATTTGTCAAAACTACATGGTTGGTACATGTTTTTTTGGATATAGCCATGATGTGAGACTTTGACTTGATATGCTCTGTGAGAATCGTATGCAAGTCCGATCTTGAAGGGCACAAATGCAACCATTTCTTATCATACTTGCATACACCTCTTACTCTCCCTTTATCTTTGTAGTCATTCAATGTTGCCTCAATAAGCTCAAAATCAGATCCTGTGTGATTTCAAGTCAAGACTCACAAATTAATCTCTAAAATGATTAGAAATTAACCCTAAGATACATATAAAAAAGTGATTTTAAAACAAACCCCAACCTTACTAAAGCTCAACTCTTTCATAAACCGGTAATTGTCGTATATGAAAATAACATTTTATTGGAGGTTTCAATGGTTAAAAAGATGTCACTTGCCTTCATGAGTGCTATTAAAAATATCCATCTCCTCTACTGCAGCTAAAACCGCAACCATATTATCTTCATTGCTTTCTTCTACGTCTTTTGAGCTAGATGTCGCTCCCACCTTCAACCCTTGATTTGTCAATATCTTATTTGATGCGCTTGGCCTTCTAATATATGGGTTCTCATGAAATTAAAAAGATACGAGTAAGCAGATTGCTTGCCAATGACTCCCGATCCATAAGGAGCTTCACATTCATGGCACCATACTTGAGCCAAGGGTGCACCATTAAGATCTTCTGTGGCAAGCTCAAACCTATCATCTCTTGGTGGGTTTCGCTCCCTCAACTTCTTGCGAGTCTTCTCACATTGGTTTAGCCAACTTTTAAGAGTAGACTTTGAAATCAATGTGCTCTTGAGCATGCTTTTAACATGCTTTACATTGTCACCTGACTTGTGCAAACTATGATCACCTTCATCGCTTGCATTGAAGTTAGTGTCCTCGAGAGTATCCTTCAAGCCTTCACATATGTGTTTTCTAGGCCTGCTCTCATCCCCAATCTTATCTACCATGCTTGAATCTCTTTTTATACAAATAAACTTGACATTCTCTACATGCCAATGTTCTTCTTGCCCTGGGTTTAGGGTGCAACCACTGTCATCATCTTCATCTTCAATTATGAATTTAAAGGGACCAGATATAAGCTCAACTTGTGTAATCTCTTATCGTATTGCACTACACGTGGAATCAACCATAACTCGAACATAACCCAAAAGTTTCTTCTCACTAGACCCATAATCAAACACCTTCATGCGAGTTGTTGAAGCCATGAATGATCAACCTTATAACCAAATACAAAAAAAATAAAAAATTAGTAACTTCTCATATATAAAAAATACACTAATATTTAAAAAATAAATTAGAAGTGTTTCCATCACATAATACAAGCATCAATTTCTACTCAATGGAAAATACACCCCATGTTTTTAGCCTGTAACTATTAAGGCAATGCATCTAGTAAAGACTTAAGTGTTTATCTAATAAAGCCTATCCATAGAAAATAAAGTACATAGCATTAGAAATGATAACAATATATAAAATTCACCAATACATTCTGAGCACTTGATCAAGTTGATGACTAACCTAACAAAACTAGGGTATTTCTCACACGAGAATGTTTACTTGCACTAGTGGAGGTGACAAGTTATTGCATCACTTCAAAAGCAATAGTTTGTCGAGGAAAGTTTAAGAGGTTTTCTATCATCTATAATTGCTAGGTACACTTGGTCATTAGTTTTTTAATCTTTCATTTATAATGTATTATTATTTTCTAATCATTAATAATTTAAAATGCAATATGGATACGATGTGAAATCATAGCTTTTTAAACCATTGAAGTAGTTCTCTTTCTTGCACGCTTGTGTGTTTACAACAACAATATATCTCTTTGGCAACTTAAAAAAATCACATGTATACAACACTCCACTTGCACAATCATATTTAGCAAAGAAAATAAGAGAGATTGAAACTTTGTATATGCATTAAATGGTTCGTTAATGTTTCACGTATGCTATGCAGAGACTATTTATAGATATAAAATCTACACCATGATACTAAATATGAAACAATGTGGTTATTAAATTTCAAAACTTGAGAAAGTCAACCATGCAAATTTCTGAAAAGACACATAAAGACACAAAATATTGAAATAATCGCTCTTGAAGACGTACATCCACATAACTAACTTAATCTTAAAGCACAAATTATAAGCTGTATTCTATAGAGCATATAGCTTTACAAAGAATATACAACTATCGTTGGTTTCATGAGTCATAGAGACTCCAAAAATTGATAGGTTGTTATACAAAATACAAAGAGAGATTACAAGAGGTGGGTTGTTCAAAAAGGGTGAGCTAGAATAAGGCCAAGCTCTACAAGTGATCTTTGTGCCTTTGCAGGATCAGTGCTGCAGTGTGCTCTCAAAAAGTCATCAGGATCTGCAAAGGACATTCGCATGGCCTTATCATCTAACAACATGCAATCCCTTGCCTTGAACTCTATTAAGTGCATGATGAATTCGTCTGGGGTATCTCTCGGCTCCCTACGCAACCATAGACGTTGGCCTAAGCGCCAAAAGTCAACGAGACAGATGATGAGCCAACCAACTGCGTATATATCTGACTCCTTGTTGTAAGCAGACTCACACAATGGATCATAGATCTCAGGAGCAATCCATGGCCTTCTTTTCCTTTCCAACACTCCTTTCCGTCGGCACTCATCTACGATGTGCATGGGCTCATTTGGTCCCCTAGATGGGCAGTTGAGAGCTCATCTTTTCATACCAGAAATAAGCATGAGACCCCAATCTATGATGCCCACCCTGGGGGTGTTATCTCTGGTGAAATCCAACACCATGTTCTTGGCATGTAAGTCATAATGGACAATACTAGCACTATGCACGGCCTTCATTCCATCCACCAATGCATGAATAATGTTTGGCATATTATTGATGGTGCCCACGATCCTAGCCCTCTCCTCTGCAGAAGGCACCCTGTCAGGATCAGGTCTGAACCCCATTGATGGTGGCTGGTGGAGGTGCTCGATGGTTCTCCTATATTTACATTTTTGAAAAGGGCCCCACATCAATATATCATCTATTGTACCACCATTGAAAAAGGGAAAGATCGTAACCCAAGGGGGATCATAAGTAAGGGCAATGCATCGTACAATGGATGCATTGACCTTTTGCATCCCACACTCTACTTGTAATTGCTATAGCTTAACATTGTTGAAGCCCTTGTACATTTTGGCGCAATATGTTAACTCTAAAGGAAAATAAGTAATATTATCAATAGTAACTTGGACACACTGTCCAAAGGAACCTTCACCAATGACTCTACCTAGCTTGATGGCATCAAAGGGAATGCCAATCGTTGGTGCGCATTGGCGATTCCTCAATGTGCGCAACATAGTTCCTGCCCCTGATGGATTCTCTCTCTGCCTTTTCGAACTAAAATTGGGACTTGCATTTATAGTGGTCTTTAGACGTTTTGGTAGAGAGGTTGTCCCGGACAAGTCCTTTGCTCACTTTAAGCATGCCACCTCTTCTCTCCACTTCATGTTCCAAAAGACTAACCTCTCCTTCAATGCAGACACTGGTGCTAACTCCTTAAGATCTTCAACTATCTTGGGTGCATTTCCAAGCAGTGTATGACAAAGATGAAAGTTCTTCTTGGGATCCCAAAGTGCATCAGTGACTAGGTGCGAAAGCCCTTGCTACTGCAACATGGTCTGCATGGATGTACATGCTGAATTGCAGAAAGTAACAAAGACAATTTCATTACTATTGATGAGTGATATCTGCTCTTCTGTGCTGGATGATATAGCCTCTATCAAGCAAATGCGTAGTGCTTTGGCAATGTTCAAGGCCATCTTCACAAATTGTAAACTCTCTACAATAAAGAAAAGAAGTGTATAAGCATAATGGCCAAGGCTTAAGCTACCAATTGTAAGTTAAGCTACATAAATTTAATATAAATGTATGACATATAATCTTTGATTAAGAATACAATTGTATGATATCAATCTTAATTTATATTGGTGTTGCATATGAACTTCAATTGCATGATACCATCTAAATATTGAAAAGGCAACACAAATTACATCAAGCCATAACTTATTAGAAACATACAAATGCAAGAACATGATAGATTTTTAAAAAACTACACATAGATCAGGACATTTTTTGGCCGAATAGATGACCTAAATGCCCATCCCATCGAACAATAGCAAACA
Source organism: Lygodium microphyllum (assembly GCF_053477565.2). Taxonomy (NCBI): domain Eukaryota; kingdom Viridiplantae; phylum Streptophyta; class Polypodiopsida; order Schizaeales; family Lygodiaceae; genus Lygodium; species Lygodium microphyllum. The sequence continues at coordinate 30,969,290 of NC_141143.1, read as the reverse complement.
ATTAGTATATCAAGACATTAAGAAACCGAATGCACGATCAAATGCCCATCATTTATTTTATGTGTAGCTTGTCAAGACACTATTTAGCTGAATTCACGACCAAGTGCCCATCTACACCTAGGGGGGAAGGGAGGGTATCACAACCAAAGTGACACCTCTATGCCGAGTTCACAACACAGTGCCAAGTCAATTGTGACATACTTATCAAAAGACACTCACTTGCCGAGTTCACAACTAAGTGCCTATTTAACAAGCACCTTTTGGCCCTATGAACTCATCACAAGACAAACATATTATGATGCACTCATCCCCCAAGACGCACTCATCCCTTGAGACCCTTATACATAATGATGATTCTAATCATGTGTGTGTACCTATGTTATGCATTCAAGGAGGCAAGGGAGCATTAAGTGTTAATCATAGAAGTACATATACATAAATACATAAATCTATTAAGATAGAAGTACATATACATAAATACATACATATATCTATTAAGATATTGGTACATAAGCAATCTTTTAAATTATACACGTTACTTTGCACATTTGTCATAAAATTCTTTTTCACAATTCTCTTCTTATTGTTGAGATTCAGCAATCACACTCACTAAACAGCCTCTTTGTATGGAGCTTCAGGGTCAAGGATATGCAGGCTAACTTATCCCATATGCACAATGGTGCCTACTACAGTTTCCTACTTTCCTATAAAGCATTGTACTTGCTTCCTTTTCTTAATGCAATGATAGTACTCTTTTCTTTTCAGTGAAGTGTCAGTGTCATTGTCCACATACACAAGATTGTGTTTATGAGTCCAAGTCTCAATCTTGGAACCTAATTCACTTGTGTAACAAATAGTGTCTTGGTCTTCTCCATCATGAGTCCACTCTTCTCTTTCCATCCACCATAACCAACTGCCATGCTCTAGATCCCGCATTTCTCACATGGTATCAGAGCCCAATCGGGCATGGCTCAACTCAGCTTAGCTCTCCTCTGCTCTCTCTCAGCTCATGTTAATCTCTGGTCAGCTTAGTTCCATCTCATGTCTTCATCTCTCAACTCTATCCTCGCTGAAGCTTCCATGGCAGCCATAGCCAGCAGCACCCTGTCAGATTGAGCTGCTTATATCTCACTCCACAAGCCAAATCTCTTGGAGCTTCCTTCTGGAAAAGTATTCCCAACTCACAAATCTTCCCTGTATCACATCAATCCAGGACATTTGGCTATCTGAAGCTCAGCATTGTGAAAATTCCCAGTCACCACTGCAATAGTCTTCAACTGTGACCTGCAGGACATACCCTCCATGGAGCCTTCGTATCTCTCTCTATAGAGCATATCTTCAAGAACATCCTTCTAGACATATCTTCCTTCACTCAGGGCGCTCCCTCTTGGCACAACAAACAACCACATTGGTGATCTACAGCCCTGGCATTGCACAAATTCGACATCGCTGCCCCAAACTGCGCCGTGGCTGTTCGCACCCTCTGCCTGCGTCATGCTGTCCACGATCTGGACGATTTTCATAGGGTTTTGATAGCCCTTGACATAAGCTTCCTGGACATGTAAAATTTTTTAAAAATGATCAAGTATAGCTCCTACAATCTGAGAAAAACCAGGCCCTTGTCTCAGAAACCCTAATTCCACCATAGCCAAAATCTCTCAATCTTTTTTTTCCTCTGTTTTTCTCACTCTTGACACTAAACCAAGCTAAAGCCCACTCTAATCCATTAACCCAGCATCAAATCAAGGAGGGGAAGGACCTAAGAAGATTGAAAAACGATCGAACGATCCCGAACAAGAAGAATCAAGCTCAACATCAACACTGACATAGTGTGTTTTCACACTGTCACTAACTGTGTCTCTTGACACACTGCATTCTGCTCTTCTACTGATAAAATCTCAGAATTCTGGTGTTGATTTGCTGCTGATCTTGAAACCTCAAAATGGGAAAAGACTCTCCAAATGCTCGATTCAAAGGAGTCGGGTTTCACACCTGGCAAACCCGCATCACGCTCATCTTGATGAAAAAGGGTCTCTGGGCCATCACAAATGGCAAAGAGAAGAAACCTCGGGATGCAAACCTTGCAACTACTTGGCAAAAGAATGATGACAAAGGCCAGGCCATTATCAAACTAGAGCTAGACGGCAGTTATATCCACCATGTGGATAACTGTGAGACCTCACAGGATACATGGAAAAGACTTGACACCCTGTTCGGTGCACAATCTAAATCATCAAAGTATGGTCTCCTGATTGAGTTCTTCAGGCTTGAAATGAAGTCCAGCACATCACTTGCCACACATCTCAATTACATGGAAGGACTCCTAACCCAACTTGCACGAATCAACATTAAAATGGATGAAGATGTTTGCATCAGTGTTCTACTTAAGAGTTTGCCTCCTGAATATAATAATGTATCAACAACTTTAATCAACATGCCAAATCCTGAACTTGTTGATATCCAGGCATCACTGTTAGAAGAGGAAAAGAAACTTAAAAGCAAAGAAGAGCCCAGCACTTCAAAGGATGAACAAATGTTATATGTAAACAACAGATACAAAGGTAAAAAGGAACCGCTCTTCTGTGACTTCTGCAAAAGGACCGGACATACTGAGAAGTTCTGTCATGCTAGGAAGAGGTCCCAAAAGGCCTATCTTGCAGCTATGAAAGAAGAAGAAGACCATGGACCAAAAGATGAAGAAGAAGATGAAGATGAAGACCACCAAGATCGGAAGGACAAGACTCATCAGTCCTTCTACTCTCATAACTCTGATAGACTGTTTTAAAAGCCTTGTACTTCCTCGCCCTAATGCTTCCTGCCATAAGCTTTGTAAACTCCTCATGTAACTTGGCATTACAGTCCCTGTACACTTTGTGAGGCCCCTGTTACAGCCTCTGGATGTCCATCATGTATTGGTGCCCACACTTAGCCTTTTTCTGCAACAGCCTCTGGTGTCTACCATGTTTGTGGTGTGCCCACACTTTGCAAGTGGTTCTCATTACAGCCTCTACACACTTTGTGCCTTTATAGTTGTGATTGAGGAGGGGTGTTGAGATTCAACAATCACACTCACTAAACAGCCTCTTTGTATGGAGCTTCAGGGTCAAGGATATGCAGGCTAACTTATCCCATATGCACAATGGTGCCTACTACAGTTTCCTACTTTCCTATAAAGCATTGTACTTGCTTCCTTTCTTAATGCAATGATAGTACTCTTTTCTTTTCAGTGAAGTGTCAGTGTCATTGTCCACATACACAAGATTGTGTTTATGAGTCCAAGTCTCAATCTTGGAACCTAATTCACTTGTGTAACAAACAGTGTCTTGGTCTTCTCCATCATGAGTCCACTCTTCTCTTTCCATCCACCATAACCAACTGCCATGCTCTAGATCCCGCATTTCTCACACTTATCCCCCCTTTCTCTTAATCAAAGGGATTCTCATTACAATTTTGAAGCTTTTAAATCATTTTGTAGGTCCTAGGGAGGGTCTAAGCAATAATATCTTATCTTATTTTCAATATTGTAGAAGTAAATCTCCATTCATGCGAATTCAACCAAAATAGGAGAGGTGCACGCTGAATAGAAAGATCAAAACACCAGTACGAGAAAACCATCTATGTTGGAAAGCATTTCTCTGTGACATATAATAGACCAAGCATCTCAAAGTAGATGTCTTCATTATTCTTAAAATAAAACACAAAGTTGGATTGTTGAAACTGTGTATACCTCTTAAAGGGTTTCAAGCATGCCAAGCACAAAAAATTTCCCACAGGTTGTGGATAGAAGGGCGTGTTCTACTAGCATTGACATTACAAAGCAGGGTTGCAGACGTTTTTGCTACCAACATACATCCAACTGCCCGCATAGGAAAATGTATTTTGTTAGATCATGCCATAGGGGTTGTTATTGGAGAGACAGCATTTGTGGGTTGTCAATGTGGCTATTCTGCAACATGCAACCTTAGGTGGGATAGGTAAAGTTGGTGGGGACATGCATCCTAAGATAGGAAATGGGGTTCTGATAGGTGCCACTGCAACCATTCTGGGCGACATGAGGGTGACGTCAAGGTGGGGGATGGGGCCAAAATTGGAGCTCGTGTAGTGGTACTCATGGAAGTGCCACAAGGACTATTGCAGTCAGTTGCCCAGCAAGGCTGGTAGGCCTAAAGCACCAGCCTACTCTCCTCAAGGAGATGCCTAGTTATACCATGGATCAAACATGGTCTGATTATGTGATTTAATTTGCTCAAAAATGCATTTTTCAACTAAATAAATCTTTATCTTACAAGATAATGATAGTGTACCTGCGAGTTATTGATTATGGATTTATTCTACACAGAGAGAGAATAGCTGTGGGTGAAAATGAGGCTACAATGGATAGCATCGACAAAGCAGGCAACATCAAACAACGTTGATAGAATTATTGACAGCATCGACAAGTGGCAGCATCGAACGTGGGAGGAGGCATCGAACTACGTGGGAGGAAGCAGCATCGTTGGACAGCATCGATAGGAGGTGGCATCGACAGGAGGCATCAAGGACAACCAACACATGGGAGGAGTCGTCGATGGACACCATTGATAGGAGGCAGCATCCCATAGGAGGCAGTATCCTCACGAGGCAGCATCCACCACAGCATCAAACCCACAGCATCGAACACTCATCAAACGTCAGCATCCACAACATCCATAGCATCGAACGTCAGTATCATCGGCAGCATCCACAGCAAGCATTGAGCATCAGCAGGTAGAGGAAGGCATCCACAGCATCATCGGCAGCATCCACAACAAGCATCATCGGCAGGTAGAGGAAGGCGGGGAGGAAGGCGGGAGGAGGGTGGGAGGAAGGCGGAAGGAGGGTGGAAGCAGGTAGAGGAAGGCAGGAGGAAGGCGGGAGGAGGGCGGGAGGAAGGCGCGAGGAGGGCGGGAGCAGGGCAGGAGCAGGTAGAGGAAGGTGAGAGGAAGGTGGGAGCAGGTAGAGGAAGGCAGGAGTAGGTAGGAAGGCATGAGAGAGAGAGAGAGAGAGGAGCCGATGGGTAATTATAGAGGGTGGAAAATTATGAGAGAAAGAGAAGGTGGGCATTTATGACAAAAACATCCACATGCATTTGCACTTAGTCCACATTACACCTATAGTACTATGTGCATCAATGTTGCACGTATACCCATGCACTAATGCACATAGTCTTGATATCATCTAACTTGGCTCATAGATCACTACATGCATAGTGACCCACACATCCCTCCTAGGAGTCTTACCCCAATGCATACCCAAACCTTCACCTTTCATACATACTAACACGCACATAGTAGGGCATATAGGTTAGATCACACCATTTCATGTGGAAACATCTTTATGCAGGTGAACTTTTAGGATCAAACATTGAAAAAAATGTGATATGCAAAGAACAAAGGGAGTCCAAAGCTAGAGCACAAAATCCAAGGGAGGCATAAGGTAACACTCATTTGGACAAGTGAAACAACATTTATTGCCTTATTCTTTGATTATCTAGTGTGTTATAAATTGCTTGATTGATGAATTCAAAAGTTGTTGAAAAAGATCTATAGTTTTCTTACATTCTAAGAACTTGAATGTGCTTGGAATTAAGGAAATGTGCAATCATTGCTTATGATGGTCCATGTATGTTTTGAAAATTGTCACAAAATTCGTTGAACTTGATTAGCTAGCAACAAAAAGAATGAGACTTAGAAAGCAAAGATAAGAATAGAATGAAAGACCGAAAAACACTCAAATAATAACAAAAAGGTCGAGGACTTAAAACCCTCATTCTAGATTCAAAATATTGCCCCCCATTGACAGAAAACACCTAGCCTTAGAAGGAAGCCTTAACCTTCTTCAACACATTGTACAATTAAATATCTCTATTATGACTGAAGAAGCTATGGAACATAACATCATAGAGTTGGAGCACGAAGGTCCAAATCCATTTGCAAATATCAATGATGATAAATAGCAATAGCTTGCACACATATAAGCTATGATGTCCAACCTCCACAAAATCATTTTGAATGTAGAAGCATTAGGGTTCTTGCGAGATTTGCTTTCAAATCTAGGCAGAACACATGAAACTCAAAACCACAAGAATAAAGCCACAAAATGATTTTGTAATTGTCAGGGAAAACTAACTTATTATTGTAATTGTCCTGCCACAACGAGGGATCTTTAAACTACTGCATCCATAACGACTCCGTCTCACTTTCTTGATATTTGATTGAATGCAAAGGGCTCACAAAGGGGAGCTACCAATTGCCAGACCATCTCTCTTACTGAGACTTGTATTGTATTATTATTAATGGTGTCAAAAAAGAATCTCTGAGTTACAAAATTGGAAGTCATTTGGCCTCCATTTGGCTAGCTAACTTAGCTCATTATTGCTAAAGTGATTCTCCTTACAAAGTCCCCTAAGATATCACCAAACGTTTGGCCATATTGCAGCCTAGACAACTTGCCCATCTCCTTCTCCTAAGAGGAGTTTAATGTGTGGCTACCATATCTCACGTAGCGTAAATCACCTAGATATGTTAACAACAAAAGCTTGTGGGCTGGGATATAGGATTTTGGGCTGTGAATAGTTAATCCCCATTGACTCAATTTGGGAAGAACCTCCCTCCAAATATGGGGGGCATGGAAACCATCCCAGAATAAGTGTGAAGGCGTTTCACTCCTCCACAGACACATAGACCATCTAAAATGCCTTTGTTCTTTAATTTTTAACGTATAAAAAGAGCACCTGAAATCAGTTTCCAGTTAAATACTCTATCTCTAAGAGGAGCCCTAATGTTCCAAAAAAGATGAACAAGTGCCTCCTCAATCTCAACATCTGACAATTCAATGCCCTAGATTCTGCAAATGTGGCTAAAATCAAGTCAGCACCTTAACAATAGCTTCCTAACATGAGTGGAAGACAAGGATTTGCTGATCTTCTTGCCTTCTATGCGGGGGGGGTGTTATCCATACTAAGATGCGATTTACTACTACACCATTGTACCACTTCTATTTTGACCACTATCCATGATAGTTTACAAGGTTGAGTGAGTTGAGCAACCTCTTGATTGCCCTCCTCCAACACTTCTAATATGCCTTGATGTAGCCAATGCCTAATTTTAAGGACTCCTTTTTTTCCAAGATCCACAACTCTTAAATCATAAAGTGGGCCACTTTACTCAAGATAGTGAGCCACTTAACTTGAGCTAAGTGTGGCTACTTTTTTGGAGCCATGCACTACCTTGCCACACACCATTTTACTAGCATATTCCCTAAAGGGAAATGCTAATAAAATTGCAAGGAGAGGGAACAATTATGGATGCTTTGCCTCATCCGACAAAGGCACCTGTGTTGCCTATAATCCTCAAACTTTGAAGTTGTCTAGATCTTAATGTGAATTGATGAAAAGCTATGATAGAATCCGTCCCCCCTCCCCCATGCTAGTTGAAAAATATTGTCTCATGAGAACATATATGCATTTAAGTATTGATTCCCCTCCCCCCATCTTCCCCCCACCCATCCCCTTCCCATCCCACACACACCCCCTGTCCCCCCCTCCCCCCTCTTGATTCCCTAAAAAAGTGTGCTTCTAAAAAAATTTGAATAAAAAAACCCCTAATGTAAATTTTACATGAGGTGCATGTATAAATCCCTTCTGTTTTTGGAAAATTGTAAGCCCACATAATAAAAATACCCATTCTTTTGAACTCACGTGGTATATTACATGTTCTATAGGTGACCCCCCTAAGCATTATCCTCTTGGAAAGTCAAACGCTCCTTGGGCACTAATGATCTTTGTGCACACTCAAAAGTTACATCTTATGTCCGCGTGTTAAGCATGCTAGGCTGAGGATCTACTTTCGAATAGTCATGTTTGGTTTCTTGATTTCAATCATGAGGGACTCGGCCACTCCAACGTTTTTGACTCGAGAGTTGCTCTTTCATTTAAATTTCCTCCTGCTCCTCTTTGCTCTTGATACATCTTGTTCTCAACTGACAGAGGTGGTTCAGCAGGGGGTTTTGGTACACAAATCCATCGATTACCTGCATAATACCCTTGAGCATGTAGCAACACTTTGGATATCCATAGCGGCGTTGTGCTGGCTCTCCATCGATGCCTTCATCTATAAGGCTTGGGCTTCTTTGGTAGTCTTCTATGATATTTGTAGGCCCAAAGCCTATCCTTGGCATTGTCTCCTAACCTTCTTGTTTCAAGCATGGCCTCGCTTACTAGTTCTCTCTGTTCGACATGCACTTGTATCAACTCTTTCAACAAGTTCTTGCTCTCGTTAGTAGGCTTGACTGTTATGTCAGCACCTTCCTTGTCTTTCACTTGAGGCTCGATGAGGCCGCCCTTACTAAAGGTTGTGATTATCCTCACACCTAGTAGTGTCAAGTGTATCCTCTATGCTACATAGTCGGCCTCACACTTCGTCACCCTTTTGAAAGGTCATCCGACGAGGGTTTCCTTTCCACAATTAGCACTATTTGGAGGAACATGGAATAGAATAGGCAAGCTTTCCGTTTCAATGGTTACAAGGATTTTGCACTTTCCCATAAGTGCTTGGAAGTATCCCCCATAAGGACTAAGAGTTGCATTAGTCAGTGTGAGCTCTGGTTGGCCTAGTAGGGTCCATGCTTCATAGATCAAGATATTAAAATCAGCTCCTTCATCAATGAGAGTGTCAACACAGTGCTCCCTTTTTGCAGTGAGTTTGACCCTAAGATAAGCATGCGGTACTATGTCTTTGTCTTCCGGGTCTTGGCTTGTGAATTCAAACCTTCCGGGCCGAATATCAAGTTGGTCCGAATGCCTGATTCGAATGGGCCGAGCGGAGGGTGTCTAAGTCAAGTGGTCCGAGTGATTGGCGTCCAAGTGGTAGTGGGTCGAGGGTTGATTCTAGGACTTGGCCCAGAATCATCGTCACTCGGACTAGTCGAATGCAGCACGATTTTGGCCAGCGCAACAATAAATCACTCAAATCACACGACATAGGCCACGACCTATCACATGTACCTCCAAATCAAAGCTATGGGTGGAGGGAAAGAGTTATATATACCTAGAATAGCAAATAAACTCCAAAATGTAAATCAGCAAACAAATCAAACCCTTATGCCCTATTATGACAGCAAAAACTCTATTTCTTATTTTCATGTGTTTTTGTTTGTTTTTTCCTACCCTAATGCATCCGAATCACAAGAAAAATACCTACGCTACTCCAACATGCTTTCCCAAATCCAAAAAACCAAAAACCTACTTGCTAAGGAGATCGAATACCTCTTCAAACTCCCTCTCTTCCTACCTATCTACTTCAAGCACCGGTTTGGGAAAAACCCTTACTTCAATGCTCGATTTGAAGCGCGTAAGTGCTTAAGACTTGAATCCGTTGGTCCTGGCAACGGAACCACAATGTAGAGACGATCAACCGCCGAGACCCATGGACCGCTTATTGTTTCAAGCATTCCAAGCTGAGCACTAATGGCTACCTCTCACATAGCTGAGGCGCCTTCCATCTCTACAAGTGTAGTGAGCTTACCTCCATGCCCGATCGAGTTACCTCCTCTCGCGAGCACTCCAATAGCTCCACAATCCAAGTGCAAGCTTCAAGCAAGCTCCACACTCCAAGCTCCATTGCCACGAGCAAGATAAGAGAAGAGAAAAAGAGAGGAGAAGATGGAGAGCTTCTCCTCCCCGATCCCTCACTCTCACACACTCACTCTCTTGCACTCTCACACTCCCTCTCTCAGCACAAGCTCAAGCAAGCAAGAACAAGAAGAAGAAGAAAAAGAGGAGAGCCACTTTTGGCCAAACACAAGAATGAGCTTCTCATTCACTTTTCAACTTTATATACAGAACCCTAAATCTATTTTGGGCGGTCATCCCTTTATCCCCTTTTTTACATGGTCGGCCGTGGCCTAGGCCCTTTTTCCCATTCTCCTATCTTCTTAGCTTCCTTTCCACCGCCCATCTACATTTACAAATTGCACAGGTGAGAGCCCGGCACTCTTAAAATAAATCATGATGCGCCTTGCGCTGTTTTACAACAATATAGACTCACGCTTTTTCTCATGCGTCTTTTTCCTTGATTTAGGACTTTTCTGCACTTATTGTATTTCCAAATTCTTCTTGGTGCACTTTCGTCTTCTGTTTCACTTTTTCCTTGGCCTTGTCTTCTGCTTTAGATTTTCCAGCTTTTCCATCTTGTTCGTTTGAGGGTTAACACCAAAAAAACTGAAGAGCAAAGCAGAAATAGAGAGAATGACCATCCAAGGGAGATTTAAGAATTTCCAGACATTATCAAGTGGGAGATTGTGAAGAAGCTTCAGGAGTTGTGGTTAGTAGAAATTCACAAAACTAAGAAGGAAAAGATTTGGAATTTGTTCATGAATGTTCAAGAGCAAGATACATGGGATGCTTGGCGCATTGATAACCTTCTGTTTGTCCAATTGGCAACCCATTGGAAGCTAGTAAACAAAGTGTTCTTCACAACATATACTATTGAAACCCTCCAAAGTTGGTATTATCAAGACAATGGCACTATTGAAATCCATCAAAAGAATGAATTTTAATACCTTTAGAACTAATTATCTTCCCCCCTAGTAGTGGAATGAAAGCTAAATTCTGAGACATTGAAAAGAAAGAAGTACAAAAATTGTTGGCAAGAGAGTCCAAAGACTAAAGCCCTTCTAATTTCCCTCTATTGAGTAAAAAGACAAACTAGGTAGAGGTAACTCCCAAATGAATGATACGATTAAGAGGCAAGTAGTAGAACCAATCTAGAAGTACATAGAAAGAGAGAAGGCAAAAATCAAAGACAAGAACAAGCTACCAATAATAGAAGCCTCCTTTGACACCCTTACATCACTTGTTAAAGAAGTCCCCATGGCAAATCAAAGTCCCCTTCCTACCCAAATTTGTCATGGAGAGTATAATGAAGACCCTAATCTTCATGTAGTTGAGTTCATGATAGTGTGTGTACCCAACAATGCCAAAACTTGCGAGTTGGTGATATTCCCTACCACTTTTAAAGGTATGGCATTTTTAGTTGTATGAGAGACAAACAACATGAACTTTTGGCACATGGGATGACCTGAAGATGGCCTTCCTCACCAAATTCAAGATTCAAAATTTTCAAAGAGCGGATGCGAGAGGAGTTCATGAACTTAAGTCAGTCCTCTAGGGAATGGATGGAAGCATATGTCTCTAGAATGGAATCTATACTGAAGAGATGGAGCAACCAACACTTGGATGAAGGTATCTAGAAGGGAGTTTTTCTTAGAGGTCTACAACTAGAAGTTCATAAGTTTATGGGGCTAAGAAGACTAATTAACCTACAAGCTACAATGGAAGGTGCGAGACTGTATGATGAAGTTAAAGCAAGGATGTTAATGACCTCAAGAAGAGGAGTCTTACCTCATCCCATGCTAGGAATGGTATACCCACTAAATGCAATCCCAGGGACTCTTCCCTATCCCTATCCTTAGACACAAATAGTGCCACAGTATAGTGTATCAAATCTATAGTGGCTACAAATATTAGTACCTCAAATGATGATTCAACCACAACAATAGTGGCCTCAAACAATTCTCCCAATGGCAATTCAACAATAACAGTGGAACCCTACCAGCTAGAACTAATAATCCCACAAGAGTTTTGAATCAGAATTAGAACAAAGGACTCTCAAGACCAGCCCAACCAGTCTATGCACAGTGACTACAAGGATTTTCCAAAGCCCTACTGCAAGTACTCTAGGAGGTGAAAATTTCAAGGACTATTTGTCTAATTCAATTGCAATCATCAAGAAAGAGTTGATGGATGTGATTAGAGAACAATTGCGCACATTGAAGGTGAATACTGCCAGTATATCCAGTAGTACTACAAGAAATAGAAGAGATGTGATGTAATCAAATACATGGTACAAAAAGTTCCATCAAGCATGACATTTAGCCATTGAATGTACCCAAAAAATAACTATCCCTAGAGCCTTCTATTTTTACTATTCAAAAAAGAATCATACAAAAAACATCTACTCTCTAAAGGAGATGCATGAACCAAGGAAGAAAGATGAGGAAGCAAGCTCAACTTGTTGGAATCCAAGATGACAATCCAAGATATCAAAGCGAAGCCTAGAAAGTTTGGTCCTAATTTCAACCCAAGGAGGTTCCCCTCTCAAAGTTATAGAGGATGAAAATCTAGCTGTGGCCAAAGATTAGAAGTGGAGTATTACAGATGCAGAGAAAAGGGACATATCTCACCAAATTGTCTAAACCCTTGAAGGTCCGTGAACTATAAACCCTTATGCAATTGATTGAAAGGAGAAGGAGACATTGCAAAAGACTATCCCAGTCCAAGCTCTTACAAAAGCCAACATCACTAATAATCAATAGAAGACCCAAGAACCTGCCTCTAACTTGGTGGAATTGGAAGTTGCCACAATAATGCATGCTAAGAAAAAAAAATCCACATCTCCAAAAGAGAACATTCCCTCTGCCAAAAGTGTGAAGTTCAATCTTCCAAAAGAGAGATAGAACAGTACAATATAGAGCAGTCTAGTGCTACAGAAGGATACAAAGGAATTATAGAAGTAGGACTAGAGGTCCAAGAGATAGAGGATGCAAAAGGACCCCCAATAATAGAAGAAGTTTAGATATTTCCACTTCTATAAGAAAGAAGAAGATGAAAGTGGGTGTTTCCCCATTCCCTAGCCGATTGGAGAAGCTCATGGATCCTATTAGAGAGTATGACTTGGTCAAAGACCTAGATAACTTCAAAACAAACCTAATATTTCAATAGTTATTTGCTAATATTAACCCCCAACTTTCAAAAGAAATTTAAATGTATACTGACAAGAAGATGTGGCCTAAGGATTGCTCCCACAATTTCCCACTAAGTCCAATAAGGCCCCAGAGAAAGCCAAAGAAAAGGATGTGGCTAACATCTTCCTAGATCCTAGTACCCTAGAGATTGGCATTTGGATTGAGGGATGTTTTATTGTGGATGCATTGATTGATGGTGGCTCATGAGTGAATGTAATGATAGATGTCACAATGAAGGATCTAGGCCTACAAAAGGCATGTATCCTACATAGTGGCTTATTAGACTAGTAGACCATAGCATAATTAAGTATTTGGGTGTTCTCCTATATGTGAAGATAACCCTGATAGTAGGAAGAGACTACTGGGATTGATCTATCTAGTGGTAAATTCAAATTCCTACAGAACCTCATACTCTTTACTACTACAGAACCTCATACTCTTTACTACTAGGAAGACCGTGGCTTTTTGAAGTAAGAGCACGAATGGACTGGTTCAAGGAAACCATGACCTTAGGCAAAGGACCTAACAAGGTGGTAGTAAAGTTGAATGGCTTGCAACAAGATAATGGATCCACCTCCATCAAAGTCTTAACAAAATCATCCAATGAAGTTACAGATGGTACATCAATAGATGAAGAAACTATCAAATAAATATTTCCCAAAGAAAATAGAGGCACAGTCTCCCTGATAGTGGGCACTGTAAGCCAACTCCCAAAAAAAGTAAAGTTCTTGTCGATGCATGAATACCTGCTACCTGAATGGGGAATGACTTTTGAAATTATCTCTGACAGTGAGATAGAGGCAAGGATGTATTGTTGTCCCTATTACATGGCCACAGCCGCAACAGTCAAGCCAAAGACATAAGTAGAGGTAGAGACAAACACAAAAGTAGAGCCAAAAGCAAAAGCAAAAGTAGAAGATACAACAGAGAGTCTGCTTTTCTCCTGCAGAGTCCCTACAGAGGTGGAGCCAAAGTCTAAAGAGAATGATGATGAAAGTTAAGATATAGATAATGAAAGTAACATGGAAGAAGCTATCCAGTTTGAAGAGGATACTAATGACAAGGAAGTCCCAGAGGTTACACAAAATCTGAAGCTTCCATCATGTGAGACTACCAGACCTCATACTCTTTACTACTAGGAAGACAATGGCTTTTTGAAGCAAGAGCATGAATGGACGGGTTCAAGGGAACCCTGACCTTAGGCAAAGGACCCGACAAGGTGGTAGTAAAGTTGTATGGGTTGCAACAAGATAATGGATCCACCTCCATCAAAGTCTTAACAAAATCCTCCAATGAAGTTATAGATGGTACATTAGTAAATGAAGAAACTATCAAATAGATCTTTCCCAAAGAAAATAGAGGCACGGTCCCTGACAACGGGCAATATAAGCCAACTCCCAAAAAAAAGTAAAGTTCTTGTTGATGCATGAATACATGCTACCTAAACCAAGAATGACTTTTAAAATTATCTCTGACAGGGAGATAGAGGCATTGATGTATTGTTGTTCTTATTACATGGCCACAGTCAATCCAAAGAAATAAGCAAAGATAGAGACAAACACCACATTAAAGCTAGGAGCAAAAGAAAAAGTAGAAGATACAACAAAGAGTTTGTTTTTCTCCTAGAAAGTCCCTACAGAGAGGTGGAGCCAAATTCTAAAGAGAATGATGATGAAAGTCAAGATATAGATAATGAAAGTGACATGGAAGAAGCTATCAAGCTTAAACAGGATACTAATGACAAGGAAGTCCTAGAGGTTACAAAAAAGCTGAAGCTTCCATCATGTGGAACAGAATGACTCTAGTATTATTTGGATTGATAAATGAATCACATCATATGAAAACCTCTATAAGAAATGAATTAAGAAAAATAATCCCTCCTTTAGTAGTGACTCTTTTCACCCGAATTTACCATTCTCAAGGAAGGACAATGATGATGCACCTTGCCAACAAACAAGAGTCATATAGCCCAAGTAGAATTCAGATGGTTCCTCTTATGTGATGTTCCTAGAGAGGCATCCTAAGAAGATGGGTTCTCGAGTCAAGATATAATTAACTCTCCCACAAAATTTGAAATAGTCCATGATACCATTTTAGCATCCCAAAGAGCCAATCGAGTCCCCATGGAAAGAAGAAGTCACTTCCAATGGAGCATCAAACGATAAAGTTACTCCCTTGAGAGAGTGGGATCTATACCCAAAAGCAGTCTTCGATGGGACCTTCATCCCATGAAGTGGAAGGTGAAAAGCAATTAACTTTAGTGGATACACATGATACTAAATGTCAAAGGTGGGTAGTACAATTCTTCTACAAGGGGAGCTATCAGCGGCGGTCATGCGCAACCTACTAAAGGAGAACTTTGATGTGTTTGCAAGGCCATATAAAGATCTAAAGGGGATTGATCCCACAATGTATCATCATCACATCGACCTAGATCATGATGCCAAACTTGTGAGGAAAAGACAAAGGCACCTGAATTCAAATTACTCAGCCCACCCTAGTGAAATCCGAATTGTTGAAGCTCCTTGAAGCCACGGTGTTTTGACCTAGAGCCTAATACCAAACTTCTGAGGCAAAGACAAAGGCGCATGAATCCAAATTACTCAACCTTGGTGAAAGCCAAAATTTTGAAGCTCCTTGAAGCTAAGTTTATCTATCCAATGACCAATAGTGAATGGGTTTTGCCTATCATGTTAGTATCCAAGAAGAATGGAAAGCTACAAATATGTGTGGACTTTCACAAGTTGAACTCCAAGAAAAAGAATGATCATTTTCCTATTCCTTTCATAGGTTAATTATTGGACACATTTGCTAGATATGAACTCTATTGCCTACGAATGAGTTCAATGGTAAAATCAAGTCCAGATAGTAGAAGAAGACCAATCCAAAACAACCTTCACAATAGATTGGGGGACCTATGCTTATAAAGTGATGTTGTTTGGGCTCTATAACACCCCTACTACCTTTGAAAGAGTGATGATGTCTGCATTCCAAAATCACTTGCATGATTTAATTGAGGTACACCTTGATGACTTCTATGTTTATAGCCTAATTTGTGAGCATTGGGAACACTTAGACCAGTGCTTTGATCAATGCTAGGAGTATGAGATCTCCCTCAACCCTGATAGATGCATCTTTGGAGTGTCTTCAGGAGTTCTTTTGAGCCATATTGTCTCTACACACAAGGGATAGCAACAATCCCTGTCAATATTGAGAATATTGCAGCCTCTAACCACACCAACCAACCTCAAAAAATTGAGGGAATTTCTTGGCCATGTGAGCTATTATAGGTAGTTTATCCACACTTAAACTAAGGCAGTCCCCTTGTATAAGCTCCTAAAGAAAGATGTAGAGTTTACTTAGACTTATGATTGTAATCAACGCTCTAAAGCAATGTCCAATTGAAGCACCCATATTGCAACCTCCTGATTGGATAAAGTAATTAACACCATATTAGGGAATGTGGAAATTTCTCACAAGATTGGGACACATGGTCAAAAATTTAGATTTTCCATAACTTGAATACCATTGCTCCAAAATGAGCACTTTTTAGCTCTCTAGAACCCATTTTTCAAGTGCTTTCCAATGATAGGTCACATGATATGGTTTTGAGAAACTTATAGACATGTTATTCATGTTCCTTCTTTTTTAGTATTCAAAAATGGAAATTGGGAGATTCCCAAATTCTCTAATAGGGTGTTAATTCCATGTGCAAGTGTTAGGTGCAGTCTTATGCCAGAAAGGCTCCTCAAAGCTAGATCAACCTATCTACTATGCAAGTTGTAAGGTCACTGATCGAGAAAGGAACTACATAGTGATGGAGTTAGAAGGCATGGCAATGGTGTTTGCTTTGGAGAATTTTTGACACTACCTGATCTTTGTTGGAAGAGAGGGAGAGAGATAGTGGAGCAGAATATGAGCCTTAGCTCATTGTTGGTCTTCTTCTATTATTCTTCCAACATACTCACTGAAAGAGACTTACACACATAGGTATGACTAACCAAGACTAACTGTGGTTGAGTCACTAACTACAACGACTTATTGAATGTCACACACGTATATAGTTATATACAGCTAATGTCCGTCACTCACACAAAGACAAACTAACTAAAGAGTAACGGGAGCTTGATATTCTAACACTCCCCCTCAAGCTCAAACCATCTAATAAACTCCAAGTAATGTCTGAAGTATATGAACTTTTCTTTACCAAGATACTTGGTAAATATATATGCTACCTAGTCTTTAACCTTCACATGAATCAAGAAAATCTGCATTGTAAGAACCATTTCTCTGATGAAATAATAGTGAACCTCAATATGTTTGGACCTAGCATGGTAGACATGATTGCTAGCCAAGATAATACTGCTGAGGTTATCACAATGCAATCTCACTCTACTTTCCAACTATATTCCAAAGTCTTTCAACAGTTTCATCAACCAAATTGCTTCGTAAGTCGCTAAGGCAGCTCCTCTGTACTCAGCTTCTGTACTAGATAGTGCAATAGTAGGTTGTTTCTTACTATGCCAACTGATCATACTACTGCCCAATCCAAATGCATAACCACTGGTTGACCTCTTATTATAGGCACAACCAACCCAATCAGCATCAGTTGACCCTCTCAAGTCAAGGGCTTTTCCATATGCATAAAACAACCCATAATCTGTATCATCCTTTACAGATCTTATGATCCTCCTGAATGCATCTAAATGTGATTTGTGAGGCTTCTGCATGAAGTGACTAATCAGCCCCACTACATCACATAAGTTAGGACGGTTTCAAGCATATCAAGTTTCCCACCATCTGTCGATACATGGTCACATTCTCTATGTCGTTCCCAACATCAATCTGCAGCTTGACATTCTGATCAAGAGGTATCTCCATAGGCTCGCATTCAGCTATACCATACTTCTATAACATGTCATAAGCATACTACTTTTGTAGCAGCCATATACCTTGAGGCATAGAGATTACCTGAATCCCAAGAAAATACTTCAACTCACCAAGGTCTTTGACTCTAAATTCAGCCTATAAACACGATTTAACTTCAGCAATGCCCTCTTCATCATCTCTAATGATGATAAGATCATCTACTTAAACCACTAGAAACACATATCCATGATTTGTCTTCTTCATGAATAGACTGTGACTTTCATCACCCAATCTAAATCCATGTTTTTGTAAATAACTCTTGATCTGACATTCCATGCTCTAAGTGCCTGTTTCAGCCCATGTAAAGCCTTGTTCAACCTTACATACATGTGTAGGAAAGTCTGGGTGAACATAGCCTTCAGGCTAATCTATATATACTTCCTCAACAAAATCACCATTCAAGAAAGCATTCTTGATGTCCATTTTTCCATAATTTCCAACCTTTTCATGCTACCAAAGCAATGACAGTTTTGAAAGTCTCCTTATAGTCAAGGCCATAATGCTACGCATACCCTTTTGCAACTAGCCTGGCTTTATAGCATTCTAACGAACCATTTGACTTGCACTTAACCTTGTACATCCATTTGCAGTCAATGGGGACTTTTCCTTTAGGAAACTTAGCCAATTTCCATGTCTCATTTTTAGCCACAACTACATACTCCTCATCCACGGCAGCATACCAGTTATCATCTCTAATTGCGTCATCAAATTTTGTAGGTTCTTTATAACCTGTCACACTAGCCATATATGCATAATGGTGGGCTGAATAACCAGTGTATGTAAACCTCTCAACTGTTTTTTTGACTCTCTCAAATCTCGATAACTATGGCTCACTCTGAGCTTGCCTCTCATGAGGCGATACATAATGACTCTGCCTTGCTCCAAGAGTCATAATCAACGGAATGCCCAACTCACTATCCAAACTATTGCTGTTAGATGACACATAACCTACTATAAGTGGACATGTCACATCCTCAAGCATCTTTTCTTTTCCCTTATCCAATCTCCCCCTCACTGACATATATGTGTCAATGGATGTAGAAGTACGACTCCACAAGTGTCCTGACCAATGACTTATTGTAGGTGACCCATCACCTATTGGACCACTCATAGATGTACTCACTATAGGTTTATTTTTAGCATTACTATTTCTGGCCAATCCATCAGTAGCCACTGCAACAGGATTACCATACCACGATGCCAACTCATCAAAAACAGCATCTCTGCTAATCAATGTCTCATGTGTAGATGATACATAACACTTGTAAGCTTTCCGGTCTTGTGCATAGCCAAGGAACAAACTCTTAATAGCTTTAGGTTCAAATTTCTTCCTCTTTTCATCAGGAAGATGCACATATGCAATGCTGCCAAATACCTTCAAGTGTGAAATGTCAGGCTTATGACCATACAACCTCTCATATGGAGTTACATCATGAATCCCTATTGTAGGGGTTTTATTCAGCACATAGACAGTAGTCACTACTTCTTCAGCCCAATAACCATTTGGCAAACTCTTCTCATTCAACATAGCTCTTGTTGATTCCATCAGTACCATGTTTTTCCTTTCTGCTATACCATTTTGTTGCTCTGTATAGCTGCAAGTTAACTGTCTTCTAATCACATATTTAGCAAGGTACTTGTCAAAGTAATTAGAGACATATTATCCACCTCCATCTGATCTAAGACATGAAATTTTACAGCTCAACTCATTTTCAGCATGCTCGTAAAGTCCTTGAATGCATCAAACGCATCATCCTTATGTTTCAGTATGTAAAGCCAAGTGTACTGCTGAAATCATCAATGAAGGATACATAGTAATGAGCACCACCAAACAAAGCATTATGAGATGCACCCCATACATCTGGATGTACCAATTGCAAGGGTCATGAGCTATTCCGTACATGTCTCATAAATGAAAACTATGCTTGCTTTCCAAACTGACATGCATCACATACATGTCCAAAGTCATGATACTTGAACTTAGGCAGTCCAAGCACAATCTCCTTTTGCTGCATAGATTTCAGCTTTTGTACATTCACATGGCCAATCCGCTTATGCCATATCTCAACATCCCGTATAGCACCACCATCATGTGCAAACATGGATGCTTTCAATTCTCGAATTGACGCATCAAGAGTAAACATTATGCCATCTCTTCGGCCTCTAGCAATCAATTTGTAGCCATTGCCATATTCTTCAACAAAGCATCCATCTCTATTCAATCTCACCTACAGATTTTGTTCTGCCATCTATCCAACTAACAAAAGATTCTTGGTTATTATAGGTACATGTAGTACATCATGCGAGCTCTTTTTCTTGCCATTAAGCATCAACAAAAGTACAACTCCTTTATGCTGAATAGTATGTTGTGTGTCATCCCCAATACAAACATGTCCATGCAAACGTACAACCATCTCATCAAACCATTCTCCATGGGATTTCATATGATTTGAAGCCCCTGAATCAATGTACCATCTCTCATATTGATTCTGCCTAGATACATTCTTAGACACATGTTACATGGAAAACAACTTGTCACCCTAATCATCAGGAACTTAGCTAGATGAAGCATAATTTACATGATGTCTACCCTTAGCTTTCATGTCATCCTGCTTCTTATGACAATCTTTGGCTATATGTGTTAACCCCAACTCAAGAAGATGGAAAAATGAATGAAAAAGCAGAAAAATGATGGAAAAAGAGCAAAGACATGCAAGCGGCCTCTAAAGCTAAGCTGGGGCCAAAAGCGTAATTTTAAATGAAAGGCGCCTCAAAAAACTCCAAAAACTCGTGTAAAAGAGCGCCAGGCTCCCTCTCGTGCCAAGTGTAAAATATTAGACAGGTGTAGACTAGATGCATAAGGCTAGAAGAGGAAATAGAGAAAGGACCTTGCCACAATGGCCGGTCATGTAAAAAAGAGATGGGTGCCCATGGGATTTTAGGGCTTGTATATAAAGTTCAAAAAGTGAATGGAAGCTCATTCTTTGGTGTGTGGCTAACAAGAGTTCTCTTCTTCTTCTCTTCTCCTTGCTTATGTGTGCTCTTGAGAGAGGGAGTGTGAGAGTCTGAGAGAGTGAGTGTGTGGGAGTGAGGGATCAAGAGGGTGAAGCTCTTCATCATCTCCTCTTCTCTTCTTATCTTCTCTTCTCTCGTGCGCACGGCTATGGTGGATGGAGCTTGGAGATGGAGGAGGCTTGAGGATGCTTGAGCTAGCATTTAGGATCGTGGAGCTACCAGTTTGTGCGAGAGAGGAGGCAACTCATATCGACATCAAGGTAAGCTCACTACACTTGTAGGATCGACGACGCGTTGGCTAGGTAAGAGATAGCCATTAGAGCTCGCTTGAAATGCTTGAAACAATAAGCAATCCATGGGTCTTGGTAGTTGAGCATGAGCACCCTCTACATTTTTGGTTCCATTGTTGTGACCAACGGATTCAAGCTTGAGCGCTTGCGTACCTCATATCGAGCATCGAAGTAAGGGATTCATCCCCGAAACGGAGCTTGAGATAGGTAGGAAGTTTGGGTGTTTTGATCTTCAAAACAAGTAAGTATTTTGGGTTTGTTTGTTTCTTTGATGATTGGAAAACATGGAGAAATCATTTCAGTTTGTTGCTTTTCGATTCTTGTTGCATTTAGCATAGGATAGGATTAGTAAATCGAATCGGGAAAGGGTAGGGTTTACCGTTGCAAACAGGGCAAAACAAGGCATAAATCATGCAAAAAATGGCAAAAAGCTTGCTTAGGATGCTTAATGTCGGCAAAAGTGAGTGATTGGGAGCATCAAAAACTTACCTAGGAAGGGGTTTAAGAGCCAAGAGGCCAAGGGAGAGCTCATTTGCAACCATTGTAGTGAGAGAGAGAGAGAGAGAGAGAGAGAGCCCACAAAGATTTGATTCGATCTCGTCATCAGAGAGCCTACCGCTCACCTTAGGTATACCAATCACTTCCCTTGGCACCCTAGTTAGGATTTGGAAGTTTGTGCTTGGAGTGATTGTCTAAATTGTGAGATTTGATCAAAATCATCATCGCGCACTGCATTCATCACGCCGCGTTCGGCCTCTTCGAGCGGCCGTTTCTGGGCCAAGTCCCAGAATCGGCCCTCGGCCCTTGAATTGGATCGAGAACCCTAATTGGCCCTTGACCCAAAGTCTACTCGGACCGTCTGAGTAACGGCACTCGGCTCCATTGACCAACTCGGCCCTCGGCCCAAGACCTAATTCCGCCCTTGGCCCGTGTGTCTCGGTCCGTCCGAATCACCCACTCGGCCCCTGCAATTCGGACCAGTTGGGCCGAGTGTGAATTTGTCTCAAATTTTTAGAAATTTGACCTGACCCGGCTAGAGCTTAGCAGCGCAAACTGTCGCAAGTCCTCTTGACGCTCAGAACTTGATTTTGGCACACGGAATAGACAAAATCATAAGGCGTAACCCCTTAGCAGCTTGAGTAGGCTGTCACAAGACCTAGAGACCTAGAGGCAACCTGTTGAGCTATAAAACCCTGATTGGACCAAAAAATGAGCAAGGCAACGTAATAGAAAAACCCTAAACCCCATCAAGACGGCCAGAGAATTGATCAACAAAGCCTATCAGGTCCAAAACGAAGCAAGAGTGTGAAAGACGCTTAGAGATTTTTTGTCGCACTCACCTGGAATTTCCACACTTGTACACTTAAGGAAAACTAAAAGCCCGATTGAGCACAAGTGCACTGGAAAGAACAAACATACTGAGTGAAGATAAATTGAGGATTTTATTTAATAAGTCAAGGAACTCACTCAGATAAACCACTCAAGGAACCCACCAAGAGAAGAAGACCCAAAGACATAGACAAACCATCAACACGCGAAGTAGGACCAAGCAAGCGGCACCAACAAAGTGGATTTGACAAACCTACTCAACCTAATCGATAGCTTGGTGCAGCACAAGAACTCGACTATGGCAGAAGAAAGCTTAGACTGCAGTTCTAACGAGAAACTCGACTTAGACGTCTTCCCAGAGGCTATTCAGCAGTTGGTCAGTAGCTACGATGCGCAAGCCCGGTATGAGCACCGCAGTAGGACAGTAGATGCTATCATCGCAGACTTAGAAGAAGAGAGAAAGCTAGCCCACAAGGCATTGCAAAGCATAGTCGAATACAATAGAGACCAGCAGTCTCACAGCCAAAGGCAAAGCACGGAGTTGCGTGAGGTGCAACGAGTGCTGAACTTAGCTGGTAGAAACTGAACAGATCACGAGAGAGCCCTAGAAGGAGACTTAACGCTGAGTGAGCTTCTCATGAAGCAACTGCTTGACAACACCTTAGCAAAGTAAAGTGCCACAGCATTGGCAACATCACTACTAGTAGGATTAGAAGCAACCCAAGGCTCTAAGAGCCAGTCTAAAATCCCAATAGTCGCAAAGCAGCTCGACAAGTACCAACCCCACAATGATCCATATAGCTTTGTAGAGCAGTTCGAGCAAGTCTACGAAGCCAACGACCTCAGCGACCTGACTGAGTGCTCTCAAGAATTCAGGCTCTGCTTAGGTGACAAGAGTAAGACTTGGTATACAAGCTTAGATGTTGTAGAGCGATCCAACTTCAATGGCCTCAAGAATCTCTTCATCAAGAGATTTGTCGAGCCTGGATACTCCAACAATCTGCTAGTATACCTGATGAATGTCAAGCAGAAAGAGAAGGAGGACATTCACGATTACGTAACCCACGTGAGGAGTCTCTTCAAGAGAATCCCTACGGGCGAATGACCGACTCAAAGAGCAGTTTCAACTGTATTCATCAGCGGAATTCAAAACGAGGAACTGTATAAGGTTTTGGTAGGCAACTCGAGCTTGCCGTGAGATGCGCTAGCTAGGGTTTTTGAGGAAGCCATCAAAATTGACGATCAGCTGAAAGAGTGGAGCTCCAAAAGCTCAAACTCAAAAGAAACCAACTCGCAAAGTTCAGAGAGAGCATCAGCCTCTACTGAACGATCGGTCCCATCATCCCAAGATAAGGGGAAAGCCAACGAGACAAACCAAGACTTGGTTGATGTCAAGATGGAGATAGCCAAGTTGAAAGACATGTTGAGAAGACCAACGTGCCCACACATCCAATGCATGTAATGTGGAGGAAACCACTTGCCAGCCAAGTGTCAAGACCCTAGGTCGAGACCTTGTGCTAATTGCGGCAGGTTCGGTCACGACGTCGTGCATTGTAGATTGTTGAGAAGACTTCCATACTTCCAACCATACGGCCAGCCTTACCTAGCAAATAGGTTGCAGCCACTCTTCAGAAGGGGAGCCCCATTGGCCCTTCCTATGCGTAACGACATTAAGCCAGTTGTTCCTAGGATGGACATAAACCCTAGAGGCATACCTAGATTTCCTGGTCCCTACGTGACCCATCCACCGAGTGACACTTCAGTCCACTACATGGAAGAGCCAAATGAGGAAGAGACTTACGTATATCCTTATGTCTCTCGCAACGATGAGGGCAACCAGTCCTTATGGACTATCGACCAGTACCGATGATGGCATTAGGGAGAGGATGAGGTAGAGGCCTAGGAGGGCAGACACAGGATCCAATCATCTGTTGGACTTGTGGTCACCCAGGTCATGTCTCATCACGTTGCCCTGAGAGGGAGCAACAGAATAGAGACAATGTTAACCTAAGGTGCGTTGAGTGTGGAATCACCCATCTCTTCATCGATTGCCCAAAGCGAAACCTTCTTCAAGTTCTACCAACGTACCATCTATCCCATTGGGGCTGTTTGGTGTCGAGAACCTTGATGGGGAGGCCACACCTATCCCATTGTGGGTCATGACCCATGCCTAGACAAAGCAGGCCGGCTGCTAGGACCTAGTAACCTCGATGTAGCCTCGATAGGGAAGAAGAGCCGCAAGCGGAGAAAGAAGAGGTCAGAAGCTAAGGTTGACTGAAAACTGAGAGTGCTACAACTCTGCCTGTTGGAAAGAAGGTCATGGACACAGAGGCAAAAACTTCAACCCCCCTAAGATGGCCAAAAAGGAAAGTGCCAAAGTAGGGGGAATACCCACATCCGAAGCGCCAAATAGAGACCATAGAGAAAGTGAAGGACTGGGTGAAAGAGGCCCAAGAGCACTTAAGGGATGTTGAGCCCATCCTAGAGGACGAGATTGATGATCTCCCCAGCATAAGCATGCCAGTCTCACCCCCTCGACCAAAGTCAGGAGATGCGACCCCACCACAAGCAGCACCGCTTAGGCCAAGCCTTGATGTTGCAGGACCGCAAATCAATCATGGCCATTGTCTAGGACAATCCGGTTTAGGAGAGAGACAAGCGGCCAATGACCACCTCCTTACCACGCTAGTGACCACCCCTATGACGTTAATCCTAGGAGACTTGCTTAAGTAGAATCCCACCCTATGGCAAGACGACCTGAAGTAGTGGGTTGAGGGGTCATGAGAACAAGCTGCTGATCTACATGACCATGATTCAGAAACACAAATACTGAGTCTAACGCTGCACTCTATGCCAAAATCCTTGCACGTTAATGCTTTTTGGAAAGGCACCGAGATGCATGCAGTATTACCGGTCCTAGCCCTAGGCAACATGACGAGAAAGGGTATCATAGACACAGGAGAGCTGGGGTTAGTGTGCTGAGCCACGCAGTACTTCAGACTTGGGGAAACCCACCTGTCGAGGCCCTCGGTTTAATGTCAAATTAGCAAACGGCATGAGAGTGAAGCCATTCGTGTTACTTAAAAGTTGGCCAATGAAAATTGCAGGTGTCCAATTCTCTGTCGCCTTTATAGTCATGAAGGGATTGGACTACGATATCCTATTAGGCCGACCCTAGATGTGCAATGCCAGAGTTATCAAAGATTGGGGTAACGGCTTGATCTTCCTAGGCAACACAATGGAAGCTGTGAGGGTAGAGATTGACACTTGGAAGGACTCACCAGTCGACTTGGATGCCATCTCTGCGATGCTCAAATGTAGCGCTCAAGTCAAGAAGTCTTATGGGCCCTTGACCAATTATATCCCATGCCCAGAGGATGAGCGAGATTGGATGCATGTCCTTGCTACAATCGACCTGCCGTTCTCGGATCATGAGGCATATGAGCAAGCCATCAAGATGATGGGTAAGTCTAACGGCACGCCCTCCGTACCAGTTTGCATTATGGCAGGAACCCTTCGTGGGAGACCTAAGCCCGTCACCTTCCAAGTGTCAAACAACAAAAGAGAACTCCAGGAGATTCTAGAATACTTAACAAACAAGCTAGCTGACAATCCAGCAGTAAACTTCAAACCACTCAAAGATCTCTTGAACAAATCCAAATGGCAATGGACCAGGGTGCATGACTTAAATCTCATGTACAACTAGGCCCTAGTCCCTGATCAATGACAAGAGATATACCAAGCCCTGGGAGACGACGAGCAGTCTGACGTAGAGGACTCTAATGATGAGTACGAAGACTGGCAATCCTTCAGTGTTGACGAAAGTGAGGGTGAGATAGATACTGTAGAATACGACACTGAGGGACATGAAATAGAATAAATACGGGCAGAATCCAAGCCACAGAAAAAGAGTGTCTTCATGATAGAGCAAGGGGTCATGCACATGGATTGTGATCGCGCATGGTTAGAACACGTAGGAGCCATAGACTTTGAGCAAGCATGCCTAGCCCAACCGAGAATGACACCAGTGCTTAGGACAGAATCACCATCTAAACTGCGACCACCAGGGGAGACCACCTCTTCTAGTGAAGACAGGGAGTTCAACTCTAAGTCGAGGGTAAGTTTGGATAGCGACCCAAAAATACCTAGGCCACCCAAGACCCGACGCACCAAAAGGGACCTACCCATCCATCTAAGACGCAGGCGATTGAAGCAAGAAAGGGCGAAACAATCCAGGGACACACGAACAGATGAACAACGAAAACTACGGGACCTCCCTAAAAGACTTACGAAATTCAAGAAAGGAGATAGGGTAGAGATCCTGTTGGGTGCCAAAACGGCAAGGGCAAATGAGCGAACCAATTGAGGGACCAGCCAAGGTCAAGGAGGTGAACATAGCCCAGGAAGGGGAGACACCCCGACCAGCCTTCATTGCCAATGACTTGACTAAGGAAGAAGAAACAAGTCTTGTCACTCTCTTGCAAGAGTACGTAGATGTATTTGCTTAGTCTTTGGAAGAGCTCAAAGGGGTAGATCTGAGTGTAGTGACTCATAAAATACCCATGACACTAGATGCAACACCGATGAAGCAGCGACTGTACCCTATGAATCCAAAATACGCTCATGCTATCAAGGAAAAGATTGATAAGATGATGAGAGCGGGATTCATTTACGAAATTGAGCACACGGACTGGGTGTCACCCATAGTCATCGTGATGAAGAAAAACGAAAAAATCAAAGTATGTGTCAATTACAAAAAGATAAACGCTGCTACTAAGAGGGACAATTACCCATTGCCATACACCGAGCACATGCTTGAAACAGTGGCAGGCAAGGAGGCCTACATTTTTCTAGATGGCTTCTCAGGATACAATCAGGTGCAAGTGCATCCTGCCAACAGGCATAAGACTGCCTTCGCCACTAAGTGGGGCGTCTTTGCTTACATAGTCATGCCTTTCAGGTTCACTAATGCCCCTACCACTTTCCAACGCCTCATGTGTACCATATTTAAAAACATGCTTCGCAAAGAGTTGGAAGTCTTTGTTGATGACCTCTACGTTCACTCGACCTGGATGGAACACTTAAACAAACTCCAAGTAGTCTTTGAGCGGTGTCGCCTATATCGTCTCTTCTTGAACCCCTTAAAATGCTAGTTTTGGGTGAAGCATGGATGCATCCTAGGTCATGTGGTATCGAAGAATGGCATTGCCACTAACTTCTTGAAAGTCAGGGTTATTGTTGACCTTCCATCCCCAATCAACTATAAGGGAGTCCAATGCTTCTCAGGCCATACAGGATACTATCGGCGGTTTGTGCTAAATTACGCGTTGATGGTGAGACCTTTATACAAGCTGTTGATTGTCTTTGAATGGATTGAAGCATGCCAACAAGTATATGAAGAGTTGAAGAAGGCTCTAACCATAGCACCAATTCTACGAGCCCCAAATTGGACCATTACCTTCCACGTGCATATCGATGATTCTAAATTTGTCGTGGGGGAAGTGTTGTGCCAACCTGGAAAACACAACCTAGACTATCTAGTGAGCTTTGCTAGCAGACAACTCCACTGAGAAGAAAATGAACTAGTCGACGACAGAAAGAGAGGGCTTGACCATGGTTTTTTCTATGAAGAAGTTTTTGCATTATCTATTGGCTACACCCTTTACCTTTTTCGTGGACCATCAAACCTTGCTATATCTAGTGAATAAATCTTGCACTATAGGATGCATAGCTCGATGGCTCCTTCTGCTTTTGGAGTTTAACTTCTATGGGACCTTTCGCTCAACCGCCAAGATCCACGGACCGCTTATTGTTTCAAGTGTTCCAAGCCGAGCACTAATGGCTACCTCTCACATAGCCGACGCGCCATCCATGTCTATGGGTGTAGTGAGCTTACCTCCATGCCGATCGAGTTACCTCCTCTCCCGTGCACTCCGGTAGCTCCACGATCCAAGTGCAAGCTCCATCCTCAGGCTCCTTGCTCCAAGCTTCATCACCGCGAGCAAGAGAAGAGAAGAGAAGAGAAGAGAAGAGAAGAGAAGAAGAGAGGAGAAGATGGAGAGCTTCTCCTCCTCGGTCCCTCACCCTCACACACTCACTCCCTCACACACTCACTCCCTCACACTCTCACACTCCCACTCTCAAGCACAAGCTCAAGCAAGCAAGAACAAGAAGAAGAAGAAGAAGAAGAAAGCTACTTTTGGCCACACACAAGAATGAGCTTTCCATTCACTTTTCAAATTTATACAAAACCCTAAATCCCTTTTGGGCGGTCATTCCCTTATTCCCTTTTTTACATGACCGGTCATAGCCTAGGCCCTTTTTCCCATTGTTCTTCTATCTTCCTAGCTTCCTTTCCATCGCCCGTCTACATTTACAAATTGCACAGGGGTGAGAGCCCGGCGCTCCTTGAATTAAACCATGATGCACTTGCGCTTTTTTACGAAAGTTTTGACTTGCGCTTTTCCTTGTGCGCCTTTGTCTTCCATTTCTCTTGCCTTGGTCTTTGTCTTTGTCTTCTATTTTAGCTTTCCGGATTTTTCACCGCCTAGCACTCTTTTACAAGATTTTAGGGTGCGCCTTTGCATTTTAAAATGTACATTTCCCCTTTTGCATTTGCCTTGGGCTTTTTAAGGTTGCCCCTATGCTTTTGGCCTTTTCTTTTCTTCTTTCTTTTGTTGGGCTACCTTTTTTCAGCCTTCGCCCTGCGTCTTTTTTATTTCCTTCTGCTTTCCTCGTGTTGGGGTTAACATTACCCCCCTCCTAGACAAGTACCAGTCCCATGGCACTCTTCGTCGAAGGTAGCATGCGGAGCTTGCACCGAAGATGTGGGTGGAAGGGACTGTTGTGGTTTGCCTTGAAGGAGTTCTGATGTTGGTGCGGATGAAGGTCGTGGGTGGCACTTCGCTGTTCTGATGGGCTGGTGATATGATGGTTGTAGGTGGCGATAGGGCTAGTTTTTGTGGGGAATGGTCACTCATATCTGGCATGGGTGTTGGTGTTTTTGGGGTGCTCATGGTGGATTCTGCTCGTGATGATTCTCTAGTGGTCTTGTATGATGAAGTAAAGGACAAGAGGTCAGAGTTGAGTGTTGATGTAGAGCTGACGGCGCTTTCGTTGGAGTTTTTAATACCTGTAATTGGAAAACCTCTCAGGCGGTCTCTCCCGAAGGGGTAGTGCTAGTCTTCTTAGCGTGCACAAGACATATCTTGATTAGTTTGGGAGACAGGTCAAACTCTAAGCAAGCCTGGAGTATTGTCTTGTACTTGAGGACCCAAACTGTGTATAGACTTCGGTGCAGATATTATGTGAGTGCACATGCATACTTAGATATTACGTAGGTAGAAGACTGCGGGCTGGCTTCGCATGACATCGTGTGGATGAAGCAAAGTGATCCATGATGGAAAGAAGTACACGTGAAGGTGGATGCAACATCCTGTGCATTGTGATTGCACGACGTAGCAAGGGAGAACACAAGGATAGTGTACTATCCTTTGGTGGTAGGCATTGGCCTGTGCGATGAGGGCAGTGTGATGTTCATGGTTATTCGTGCGGTGCATGCCCCAATTGATTGCCATGGTTGTAAGGCAAAGTGTAAGGGGAAATTGTGTGAAGGGGTCAGGATGACAGGTCTAACCACAGGTGTGACAAACTCCGTAGGTCTGTCCTGCCCTGGATGTGCCTTGAACTATTGTGGGGGGTGCTAGGGGGCTAGGGGACTAGGGGCGAAGCCAGCCAAGGGCACTAGACGCACCTAATTTGAGGGCCCCTAGGTGCGGTGCTGTGATCATGGGTGCTTTTTTTTTTGTTCTTTTGTTTTCTCCTTTTTTCTTTTCTTTTTTTTTCCTTTTTTTTTTTCCACAGTACAACCATTGCAATATGCGGAGGCTATGAGCCTTTCAATGGGTCGGGACATGTCAAGCCTCAGAGGTTTAGGAACTGGATATGCCCGTGATGATTTTGCCCTAGCCTTGTTGTTAGGGGAGCCGTTGTTGCGATATTGGTGCGATTGCGGTGACACCCATCGTGAGCTCACTGTAGAGCTTGGCTCAAGAAGAGAGTGTAGCCCATGACTATGCTTTGGTTTGTGCGATGTGGGCACTCGCAAGGGTGATTTTTCGCATTCAGCAGCGTGGCTATGTTGCGGTTCTTGTGCGGTTGGTGGTCTTGCGATGGCCTGGCCATTGAACACGTTTGCGCGAAGACTTGTGTCATCCTGCATCCACTTGTCACTTCGTGAGAGTATATGCTTGCTTGCGTTAAGCACATTGAACAAATGCAATCATGTTAAGACATAATTTTTCAGAATGCTATGATGTCTATTGCGATGCCTATCCCATTGCTTGTTAAGGTCGCATACATTTAACGATAGGTAAAGGAAGTGTGTACAAGTGGGGATCTTGCCCCTTTACTCATCAAAAAGACAAAAAGTTATGGCATGATGACTTGTCAAGCTACTTGTACATCATAGGGGCTTAGTCGATTTGTACTAGGTGGGGTGAGTCCGGTTGGTTAGGCGACTGGGGCGGTGCTGGTGCGGGACTCCCGTGAGGTAGAGCAGGCAACATGTCGGCAGAGACATGAATGGTGTAGTCCCGGGATGCCATAGTTTCCAAAATACCTTTAAACAATTCATTATATTTTTCTATGTCCCGAGCCGCCCTTTCTTTTCGTGAGCACCTGGTGCCCAAGCGTACGTTGGGGATTTGTGCAACTGGTGTTGCCACACGCTGCGCGTTTCTTTGAGTCTCGACTTTCTTGGCCAAGGGATTCTTCGGCCTTCGTCCGGGACGGTGTCACTTAGGACCTCGTTTCTTCACATACCTTTTGAGGGTGGGCACATAGCACACCGGCGGAGGGGCATGTGCCACATGTTCCCGTCATCCGCAGAGAGCGTCTGTACAAGCCAGCTGCCCTAGGTTTTCCATGTTTTTCTTGTAGGGGGACCTGCAATATGCAAGCTAAGGGTTAGGTCTTGATACAGAATAAGACAGTTTGCATAGGAGGGATTATAGTGTGGGTTATCAAACACATATGACTAGAATAGGCAGAGTGGGACGTGCTCTACTTGTTGGAGCAGGATGGCCCCTATGCTGATGTTGACTCAGTCTCCCGCCATTAGCAGATCTTGACACATGCCGAGTTACATCAGCTGGTAGTCATGGATTTGGGCAGGGCTCATCCTCAGAAGGATGGACCGGGAAGGGAAAGGTGTATAGAAAGGGATTGCACCGTGCTTACCTCATCAGAGATGTTGGTCACAGGGCTTTCCACGGTGGCAATGCAGGGTGCATGCCCTTCGCCCGGAGGTGGAAATAGTCATGTGAGAGGGGGACTGGACGAGCCTAGCCTGATGGCCCCAATTCTTCTGTCTACGCTTGACTATTATTTCCTATGTGTGTTGATAGTGTCTATACAGGGTGACAAAAGCTATTGTTTATTTATATACATATCCATGGATCCATGTCGCTTTATGAGGATAAAAACCAGCTATAGAACTCCGGATTGTATTGGAGCGTGGCACACGCATCCAGTACTTGGCAACTTACTCAATACCGATAGATATTTTGCAACATCGAGTAGCATGGAACCTTGTTCGAGTCTATTGGCAACATGTAGCTCCTCCTCGGTGAGAACCTTATCGAACAGTGAGTCCTCTTGGCTAGGTTCAGCTAGGTCTGTACCCCAAATGGCAGTCAGCACTCGAAGGGAGGTTGGTGCCACATAGGTGGGGTCTCTTTGAGACCGCCATTTGGCCAGTGGTTCCTTTGAGACTGTCATGATCTGGGCTCCTAGTTTGGCCATTGCAACGCGGTTTTCACACCAACGCTGTTCAAATTGACTTCGGCCCTCTGATAGTCATTTTAGTTGCTCTATCTCTAAGAGAGTTGGTTGGCAGAGCGCATCATTGAACGTGACAGTTAAGCGCAGTTCGTCGGCTTCCTTGCCAGAGATGAGTCGCATGCATTCATAGAGGAGCCTGTTATAGTAATCATCAAGATGTTCTTGCTCTTCCGAGGATAAGGGAAATGGAAAGTATTCTGCAAGCTACTCTTTAGGGAATGCGTGCATGTCTGCCAGGACATAGACACGTGCAAACACCTTGAGCTTGGCATGCACCTCAGTTAAGCATTCGGTGACACTTCTATTTTCAACAAGGGCTTGCTCGGTTGCTATCTCATGCAAGGTTCTAGGAGTTTTCCTGGGCTTTAGCGTAGCTGGGGGCTCAGGCCTAGATGAGCAAGATTGGTCAACGCTAGGATGTTTGACGCTCTAGTTTCCATGTTTCTCCTGAGGCTTCGTTATTGCGTCATGGTTTTCCTTCAATGTGATCGATATAGGTTCGTCACCCTGTTGTGACAGCGTTATATCCACTCTTGACTGGTCAATGCAAGTTCTATTGTCGGTGGATTGAGTGTTGCAAGCAGCCATTGATGGTAACGACTACTTTGATTTTTCAAAGCACATGGATGTGTCTGAGGTTTCACCGCTATTAGGGGAGGCATCAATGGGTCCATTGGTGGGTGGACTCGATGCTTTATTCATCAGCGCTCTTTGTCTCAATGTTCTTAGGGTCCACAACCACCTGCAACTGTTGTTGTTTTCGCTGTTTCCTCCTCTTTTTCTTGGTCAGTGAAGGTGCATCTCCCAACATCTCAGGACCCTGGACTAGGTCAACCGTTGTTGTGCTTGGTTGGGCCTTAGCATTTCCTATCTCTAGGGTGTCCTCACGGGTCATAGCCATGGCTTGCTGACTAGCCTCACCAGGTTGTGAGGGTACAACTGTCTCCCTATTGGAAGAGTCTAGCTCTTCCACCAATTCCCATTTGTTTAACCCTCCAGCCTAGGCTCTAGGTGCTTTGGAAGTGCTGGAGTTGTTAATGAAGTTGGTTGCGACACCTCCTCCACAGATAAACTACTAAGGACAAGTTCCGCAAGGGGCATTGTCATGGCCAAGGGCTGTGACTTCTGTGATCCCTGATTTGAAGTACTAGCAGCCAGTTCAGAGGACTTGATACTATTGGTGGGTTGCGGTGTCCAGTCCATAGGGCAATTGAAAGTGGTCGTGTCTTTTGTTGCCCTTAGAGCATTCACTTGCGTAGATCAAGTATCAATTGAGCTAGCCACGATGGATTGCACAGGCGTATCCTTAGGTTGAGAGCTAAGGGTGGTGTTGTGTCCTGCCTCTTGGACATCTGGAAGCTTTGATCGAGATAGAGATTGGGTGTGAACAACCGCCATTGACAACCGTTTGAATCCATTGGTGCACTCCATCCTGTTCTCCCTCAAATACTCTGATTTGCATTAGCCAATTTAAACTTTCTTGTTTTGCCATTTTCCATACAATCTAATGCTTGCATCCAAATACAAGATTTTGCTTCAGCCATGCCTCCTTTATGAGCTTGTTCTGTCCTTTCAATTCTCAACCCATATGTGGCTGCATCTATGGCAAAAAAATTTGTCCTTGTAGCCATATCTTCCAACCTCTTCTGCATACCACCAATTTTGGAATTTGGCTCTATTAGAATACCAATTTCTGTTGCATGTATTTTTCCATCTTTCCAAAAGACTAATCTTTAGAATTTCGCTTCACACTTCACAGTAGGCTATACAACCTCCCTTTTCATATTGTAAACTATCATACCAAATGCATCTCCTCTTGTATCCTTCTCTATAAGGCCTTTGGGCTATTCCCAACCCTTCTCTTCTACCTTGACATCCACTTTTCTAACCTTTGCATTGATTTCTGTTAAATTTAGCCTCAAATCACACATGCCCTTGATTAATTCATCTGCAACATCACCTTTAAGAGCTACACCAACATGATGCGAGGAGGCATATTCCACGGTGGATTCCGTGCCACGGTGGATTCCGTGAGGTTTTACGGTGGATTATGTAAACTTTGTGACCGGGGCTCATACACAAAGTGGATTCTTTATGTGAGAAGTTGATGGGGATGCCTATCCTTTTTGGGCGTTTCATTAATTTAGTGTGTATATGGGTGATTCCATAGCGGGTGATTTCGCAAAATACATATTAAATTAATAAACGTTTATGAGTTTAGAGTGCGCACTTGTGATCAATTAAGGTTAGGATTGATTTCTAACCAGTTGATTTATTTATGTAGCTGAAGACTGCTAGGTATTCACTTTTGTCGGTTTAATTGTATTATTTTACTAATGATTGTGAATGCTTCAGTTGATGTGTAGAGATAGTAGCAGTGGCGGAGGAAAGCATTCGAGGATAGCATGTATTCGAGTTATCACTTATATTTTGATGGGCACATACCTTAGGCATGGCGCCTATATTTTGTCGCGCCTATTTATTAAGGCGTTGGATATTTATTTATTATTTTATATGCGCATGGGCGCACGATTATGATATTTGTATTTAGACATTGTATTGGGTATGCCTGACTCTTTGGGCACCCACCCATTACCTTTATTTCTATTTTGTGCTAAAGCAAACTCAAAAGCCAAAAGCGTGCTATTTTGTAATTTGGGCTATTATTTGAGCTTGAAGATGATTAATACATAAAATATATGCTTTGTGGAGAGCTCACACAAGGCATGGAGGGAGATTGCACCCAATTGGTCTCTTGTTCATGTCGTGCATGCTTTCTACCTTGAGTTTTATGCAAAAAGTAGAGTTCTTTTGTTCTTGGGGACCTTCTGGCGTTCACTACGCGAGCATACAGCATCCGATCTGTGCACCACAACATGTATAGCCAGTTGTTGTTCCACAGTCGCAACTGCCTTGGCTACAATTTCGGCCCCCATTTTTGAGCATTAGCACGTGTGGTGTCTATACTCCATCTTAATTTCATCCGCTCTCTCTTTATCAACATATGCACTGTCTCAGTTACATTAGCCCAATGTGATATGAACCCCAAGTTACATTAGCCCAATGTGATTTCAATCCCATTTCAGAAGAGGCATCTTCTAAACGATTAGTTAGCTTCTCCTGTAAGACAGAATTTGTAGTCTTAAAAAACAAATCAATTTTTTGACTCTTTAATGATTGCTACTCATCAGCATCCAACTGCGCATGCCGACTTTCAAATTCATGGAGCAAAGTTGTAGCAGCGAACTCTTTATTGGGTTTTTCAATCCAATCTATAAATGTCTTTTAGTAACCAATCCTGCATCTTCCAAGAAAAACTCTTCTCTCAAAATTATCTTAAAAGCTTCCCAATCAGCATCTCTTCTATGTAACTCATCAATCCAATCATGCAATACATGCATGGCCAAACGAGAGAAATACTAACTCCATGCATATTGCGGTACCCCATGAAACATATTTTCTTCATACAAATGGATGAAAGCCGAAACATTTTGACCCTTAAACTGCTTCAATCCCTATCCCACTACCTGTAATGCATTCACAACTAAGGAATCAATTATTTTTGCTTCTTGCTAAGTTTGCATCTATTGTTATAACAATTGCTGCTATTGTTTTTTTTGCAACAAAGCAATCATCTGTTGTAAAGCATCACTACTACTTGAATCTTTAGAATCCCCTATATTTACACACCTGTTATCGACTTTCACATCAAGTCAAGTGTCGGAGCGTTTGGGGTCGAAAGTCTACCATGGGGGTAAGAGATAGTAGAGGCTTTTGTCAATTTATTTATGCATC
Source organism: Lygodium microphyllum (assembly GCF_053477565.2). Taxonomy (NCBI): domain Eukaryota; kingdom Viridiplantae; phylum Streptophyta; class Polypodiopsida; order Schizaeales; family Lygodiaceae; genus Lygodium; species Lygodium microphyllum. The sequence goes on along the minus strand of NC_141143.1, from coordinate 30,933,267 downwards.
CTGAGAAGATAAATCTCTTGTAGACAAAAAAATACATAAAATAATAACTTCCTCTCTACTTCTCAGACTACCAATTTGATGCTTCAGTTGGCTCTGAAAGGGGGGTAAAATACAAGGACACCTCCAGAATTCTCCCATATCACTCCTTCTCCCAGTTCGGAGTATTATTTGCTGCCTAAAAACTACGATCGCACATCGCACGATTTCGCAATCCTTCTTTTTACATAGAATCCTCAAAAAATGGCTAAAATCCACTTACTTTTTTTTTACATGTCATCCTATTCTAGAAGTTGTCTACAGTTTTTGAATATTTATAAGATATAATATCAAAAATATCAAAAATTGTCTAAATTTGTCCAAAAATCTAGTATTTTTGAACCATCCACACTACAGACACTAATATTAATTACTAATATGGCATTGGCTCTCTAGATCGATAAGAAAGCCGAATAACGATGCACTCTAGAGTTTTTTACACTATGTCCATGCAGCGGCACGAGAGTGTGTAGATAGATTTGATAATTTTATTTACAATGTACTCCTCTTTGGTGGATAGGACCCGAGGCACACGATGTAGTTATAGATAACCATGAGAGCTCGTTTGTGGCCAAAGCATCTCCATCTTCCTTATCTCCTTCAAATCCATTCATGTCCCAAGAGTGTTTCTCTTTCTTGTTATATGGTCCAACATCAAACTCCAACACTCTTAAAAATGTACATGGGATTTAGCAAATGATTAATTTATAAATGGATGCAATACAATAACTCATAGAACATTGAAAACCATCGAATTCCACTTGGAAGCAACTCCTCATGGACCATCTTTCACTCATACCAACTTTTGACATTCACTCATATGAAGGGTCATACAACGAATCATGGCCCTTTGATAAGAATATGTCGTGTCCCTACTAAACCATCTTTTCATGGCCCACAAACTTTGGGAGTCTAACACAATGGACATGCATTATAACCCAAGGTCACCGCACATATTATAATATTTATATCTAGTCAAAACAAACATAAACAAGCCATATGAGATGCCAACAATAAGAATGAAAGCTCGTTTATCTAAGCACTCCTCGAATCTAGAAAGATCATGCATGGACCATATAAGAATGGCTCGTATGTTAATAGATCACATCCCAATATGCTTGCTCATATCTTCCACAATCTTGGGGGGGGGGGGGGGGGGGGGGGGGGTGTCACTCATGAATATATGTATATATAACGTGAGTTCAAAATAAGGGGTTTTTAAAACACCATTTTTATACATTTTTTACATACAGAAGGGCGTCATATAAAAGGGTTACTTACAGATTGAATAGAAAAGGGTTGTCTTTTGTTCAAGAAAATTTCACAGATTAGGATATTTATAAATAGGCCATGAACGCACGTTATATAGAGAATATATATATAGTGAACCCCTCGATTCCACAATAATCCCCTCCTCCTATGAAATATTGAGCTCCTCAACTAATAAACAAAAATAGATGTCAATATTCTTGACTTTGTAACATCTAGAAATGAGCAAGCTAAGGATCAAGTGTCCCTCCTTCATAGAAAGCCATGGTGGGATATTGTATTTGACAAGGACTGCTTATCACATACTATAAGAATTCAAGTGGGGTTTGAATGGATTCACACCATCCATAGCAAGACCAAGCCAAAGATTCCTTGGCTCTCACAATGGAGTTTTAATGGATTCACACCATCCATAGCAAGACCAAGTTGAAGATTCCTTGGCTCTCATACAAATCTTTAAAAGGTGGAGTCAGTGTGACCCCATGCTTGCAAGTGTGCTAGTATTCACTGGATTCCATCTGTGGACCTATTTTTTGTATGCCACATTTTTAAAATCACCATGCCTAACATGAGAAACATGTGATGGATGCACGGTATAAGTGGAAATTATGTGAGAACCTTCTAAGGGAGTGTTTGCCCCTATAGGTCTTAGTGATACCTCTAAGCACCACACTTCATACATGTTTCCATGGACTCGTACTCTCCTTGAAAGAGCACACAATCATTCACATATGCATGAACATTGTTATAATACGTGCCAAGCTTCTACAATACTTTTCAGGTATCATCATGAGACTCAAGCAATGTGTTTCTAAATGGCAATATGTGATATTCTAGTAGCCTGAAAAAAAATCCAAAAACCTTTGAATAAATAAAAATTTGTTATGGATGCATCACTCCATCCATACTTTACCTATACACTTAGAAGTACAAGGATCATCCTTAAGTGAGATACCTAGTATCCATTGTATAATGATATCAATGCCTCCTCTCTTAATGGATCAGATGACCCTATATCCATGGATAGTAATGCATTGATTATAGCTGCCATCTTAGGCTCTAATATCTGAGAAAGGTCCAAACATTCCCAATGTCCTCTAATATCAAGGGAGTAGTTAGCAGAGTGCCCTCTAATAGGTTTATCGGCTCGAGTACTCCTTCATCTGTATGATCACAGACTCTTCTTATAGTCCGTAATAGGTGCATTGCTTGAGATGGATTGGCACCTCCTTGTGGACATTTCTAGGACACATTTAATATAGGACTGATTGATCAATAATTTCTAATTTAAACTCATGTAAGCATCACACGTGGTCTGTAGACAAGCAACGTTTTCATCGAATTGCAATATTGCATTAACTAAAAGGTCATGGAACAAGATTATTGAGATAAACCTCTCAATCTCAAATATTTCAGCCCTCATCATTGTCCATTTTCTCTATGTCACAATGTTTAGCCATGAGCAGTATACAAAGAAAAGTGTCTTACACAACCCGAAAATGAGACAATAAGGAGTTTCAGTTAGGGAGTTGACTTTGTCAGAGTATAACACAAAACAAAAACTTTCTAATTAATGACAACCACATCACAACCATTACACCACTATGAACAACCAATTATGCCTCTTGTAGCCTTAAATACTCCAAAATCAAATACCATGTAGAGCATCGACAAACTTCAAAATATTAAAATTTGAGTCCTAAAAAACAATAACTTCATACCTAAAACAATCGCTTTGTATCTCTTTATGATTTGCTTGAGGCTATTAGACAATTGTGCCATTTGCTTTGTTGAGCGATCAACCTTGCCATGAGCAATGTTGTGCCTATGATGCCTGTTATCCTCTTAGAGAATCAAAAGCCCTTTGGGCACTAATGGCTTTTGTGCACGCTCAATGGCTACATATGACATCTGCTTAGTAAGCATGCTAGGCTGAGGCTCTTTCTTTCGAACACTCATGTCCGGTCTCTCGCCTCGAGACCTAGAGTTTCTCTTAGATTTCCTCCTATGCTTTGTTGCTTTTGATGCAAGCTTGCCTTCAGCTGATAGAGATGGTTTAGTAGGGGATTTTGGTACCCAAATCCATCGGTTACCTGCGTAGTACCCTTGAGCACGTAGCAACGCTTTGGATATCCATCGCAGCGTTGTGCTGACCCTCCATTGATGCCTTCGTCTGTAAGGCTTGGGCTTATTTTGGGGTCTTCTACGATATTTGTAAGTCCAAAGCCCGTCCCTTGGCATTGTCTCTTGACTTTCTTATTCCAAGCATGGCCTCACTCACTGGTTCTCGTTGTTCGTCCTGCGCTTGTATCAACTCCTCCAACAAGTCCTTGCTCTTGTTAATAAGCTTGATTGTTTCATCAACACCTTCCTTGCCTTTCCCTCGAGGTTCGATGAGGTCACCCTTGCTAAAGGTTGTGACTATCCTCACACCTGGTAGTGTCAGGCATATCCTCTGAGCTACATAGTCAGCCTCACATTTGGTCGCCCTTTTGAAGGGTATTTCCAGGAGGGTTTCCTTACCATATTTAGCACTATTTGGAGGAACATGAAATAGGATAGGCAAGCTTTCAGTCTCAATTGTTGCAAGGATATTGCACTTCCCTATGAGTGCTTGTGGAGGTCCCCCATAAGGGCTAAGAGTTGCATTAGTCCGTGTCAGCTCTGGTTGGCCTAGTAGTATCCACGCCTCATAGGTCAAGACATTAAAATCTGCTCCTTCATCAATCAGAGCATCGATAGTATGCTCTCTTTTCGTGGTGATTTTGACCCTAAGATAAGCAAGTGGTACTATGTCTTCATCTTCCGGGTCTTGGCTTGTAAATTTAAGCCTTCTGACAAATGCCCTTGAGTCCCCAACTGCACGACCAAATGTGGATTCCATTAGGGGAGTTTTGAGGTCTCGAAAATGCCCTGTAAGAGATCCTAGAGAGAGAAAAAAAATTAAGAAATAAAATTATTTTATAGAATTTTTAAAAGTTTTATATTTTGGTATGTTAAAATATCAAAATTCGTTAATAAGTCATTGTCGTGATATTCTCGTGGTCACATCAAACCTAGAAATCTAGGTCGCCATAAAGTTGGCAAGGTTGTCATAATGAAGATCTTACCTCTCCTCATTAAAGTGAAAAGTAATATTCAATTTGAATTTTGGTGGATACTCGATTGCCTCCCTCCATCGTTTCTCTCTTCTTTTTTTATCCTCCTTAGTAGTCTCTTCTTTGTTTTTGTTCTTGATTCTAATCATATCCTTAGCTATGGATTAATCACCCAATGATCTCTGTAACTCAGCTATGGATCAATCATCCAATGATCTATGTAGCTCCCATAAAAGACCTCTCTATCATCTTCATATTGAGTTGGATAGTGAGTATGAACCAATAAGAAAGAGAATAAAATCTATCACAATTACAGAGTCTATGAAACATATACTAAGGTTTGAAGGAAAGAAGAATATTGATCTTTGGTTAGATGGAAAGCTATATCCCAAAGATCCTAGCAGAAATAGCACTCCTCCTTTCTATAATAGCTCATCATTAATGAGGTTTATTGGTGATGGCTACAATGGATTTTTAGGTTATACACTTAATCTTGTTGCAGAAAAGGATATCCTTGGACTAGAGAATCATCTTTTGATGAAACACAATATAGAGTTGTTGCAGAAGCTAGAGGATTGTCAACAAAAAATTCATTCATTGGAAAAGTGTATCAAAGCTTATCAACAAAAGCAAACTTTATTAGGCCTTCGAAATCGACAAAGAGCTCTTAAAAATATTGTGAATCTCAAATGAGGAGGAAGAGGCTGTGGTAAAAGAATCCAAGCAGCAAGGTATATTTTTTTTCACTTGAAAAATCTTAAATATGGCTTTATTTAAATTACTTGCATTGATTTGTGATGTTAATTTTTCTTAGATCTCTTCTACAACCAAATGTAAGTGAAAGAGATTCTTTAAAAGCAGCTTGGTTTTATTATCATCTTCTTCCTTCAGTAGTTTCAAAGGATATTTTGGAGAAGAAGAAATTTAAAAAGGAAAAGAAACAATGCTTGGAGTCATTTGTAAAGGATCATTCTTTGGATTCTGAGTTAGTATAGAAGACACTGGATAGTATTGGTATCAGTCAAGATGCTTATATGCAACTTTTCCAGCTTTTACAATCAAATATGAAGCAAGGACAAGTACACAATTGCATACTTCCGAAGCCATTTGTGGTTAGGACTATCAAACAGAGAGTTAATAACAAAGTGATGGGGATTCTAGGTGTGCCTTTTCATATCAAGGCTAGCTTCAAGGGCAAGAAAAAGGAGGTTACATTCAATGAATTTAACAATATTTTCCTTGACTTGCCCACCCTACAATGATTAATTATTAAATTTTATGATTTGTCAATAGCAGAGGCACAGGGAGTGGCTAGATTTGTGATTAAACTTGATGAAAGTGAGATTTTGAAATGTAAAAATTTGGAGAGAATCTCTATCACCTTAATGAATAGAGCACTTTCGTCAGGTCATTGCAATCACTCATCATTTAGTGTTCAATCTGAATATAACATCTGGTGGCTAGGAGCATTTGAGGTAGATACTGAGAATTTTGATATATTATATTGGGTTTTTCATCAAACATCAATGCCTAATGTTATTCAAAGGCAACAAGCAGGAGAGGAGCTATTTATTGAAGGATTTGGGAACTACAGGATTGAGTGGCACATAGCTGGTAACCTAAAGACACTCAAATGTATGTATAATGTATCAAAGGGAGCCAACTCAAGATCTCCTTGCTTATACTGCATGTCACCAGCTCTGCAGAGTTAAACTCGAGCAATTGGAATAGAGCTCCCTCTAGGCACAATAAGGATCCACAGTTTAAACTAGTCTTGGACATTCCTTTAGCAAATGACCATATTTGTACACTTCATGCACTTTGCAGGATAATTGAAAATCTTATTCATCTCTATATAGGATTTGCATGGAAGCTGAAGCCATTATCAACTAGAACAGATGCTATAACAAAGGTTGAAAAAGTTCTCTCTGCAATTGGTTTGCATGGTGGCAATGTTGTTATTGAACCAGATCTTCAGAAATCTAAGGATGGTAATTGTGTCCCAAAAAAACCATCTATTGGTGGAGTGAAGGCTAGAAGGTTTCTAGGCTTTCATGGGAGACTTAGCAAGATAAACTCAAGAAATGGTGGCTCAACTATTAAATTTAATCAGTGGAAATCCCTACATAATGCAGTTAAGGATCACACTGATAATGGACAAGCTCGGAATAGAAAAGCTAAAGTTTGGGAAACACTAGACAAAGTGTTTTTTAATTGTGATAAGACTGAATGGAATGGTGATGATCTCAAAGACTTTAAAAACCAATTGAACCTTTTCAAAAAGGCGATGACAGAAGCTTGGGGTGATCAACACTTTACTCACTATATGGTAAGAAGTTTGTATATGTTTGTTTCTTCATTGTCGAACTCATATAATGTTTTTTAATAACTTTCTTTATTTGTTGACTATGCAGCATATTCTATACAACCATGCTCCATACTTTATTAAACAATATGGATCTCTATCTATCTGGTCAACCCAAGGTATGGAAAAATCACATTATCAAGCAAGAACAAAATATTTCAGACACGCAAGACATGGAGGTGGAAGACACAAAACCAACAGTTTATTAGAGGTCTTTCAATGGTTCTATCGATAAATCTGGCATAAATTCAAGCTTAAAGATACAATCACATCAAGCAATACATCATCTTTAGCAAGGACTATACAAATTGTTACCCAAAGAAGAAAAGATAGATATTTAAATTCTTGTGCAAAGCAAAGATTTACAGAATGGTTATAAACCAAACAAAGAGTTGGGAAAAGATGGGTTTTAAGAAACCCTTAATCTTTGGCATCTTCTAGTCTGATTGTGTTGCAGAAGAGTCCTTAGTTTTAGGCACCTCGACAGGGCCTCCAGAGGAGTCCTTAGTTTCAGGCACCTCAATAGGGCCTTCAGAGGAGTCCTTGGTTTCAGTTAGCTCGACAAGGCCTCTAGAGGAATCTTTTGTTTCATCCCACTCAATAAGACCTCTATATTTCAAAAACTCATGTTTCCGATACCCTGGAAGAAGCTTCAAATTCTTACTATCTCCTACATAAGAAAGCAAATAGGAGCCAAGAACTCCAAAATATCCAGCTCTAGATCCATTATATCGAGGCATGAAGCCAAAAACTCTTATGGCTTCTTCCTTCTCCACTAAAATTACCTTTGAGATCCACTGTATCTCAAAGCCATTATTGGTAGACTTGGAGAGCTTGACAATCTACTATGATATATTACAATTGTTTGATTGTTTAAGTTTCCAATATAATGGCCAAGGCTTTGATTTTTTCCAAGCTTCATTGGCCTAGAGCCCTTGGCCCTTCCAAGAAAGTTGTCCAGATCTTCAATCTCAATCTACACAACAAACCACAATAGTATAAGATATAAGATATTTATCTATAATGCATAATAAAGCCTAACATAAACTCATTGGGTAACTTCGAATTATATTTCATACCTTAGGGTGTTCGTCTTCTTCAAGAAGACTATCATCATAAAGATTTATTGAACGCTTGGGTTTCTCATCTGATGGAGACTTCAATCTCTCTTCATACCCTACATCATCAATATGAAGCTTATTCTGGACCTGCAGGAACTCTTCTTCTGTAGGTAGTCCCCCCCTTTTCGTATTTTACGATCTGATTAATACATGTATGTAAGGCTATAGAGCTGTCTTGGAAATTCTCTCCCTCAACATCAAGACTTGCTAGTGGTTCTTGTTCATAACCTATAAAATTCATGTCATTTTTGCCCCAACCTACAAGGATTGCTAAGCAATAATCTTCTCTAAGATCAAAAAGATGTTGAATATCATTTAGCAACACATATCTCTTCTGGTTGATAAGATAAGTGGGAAATGTTGGAACACATGCAAGAGGACCTTCTTCATCAACCTGTGCACTTGGCTCGATCTCCTTTTCTTCCACCATTGTGATATTGTCACTCTTGAACAAACCTACATCAAAACCTTGGACAAGTTGATTCTCAATATCTTCTTGGAACATCTCCTCCTTCTCTTTGACCTCCTTATCCATACTTGCAATATCCTCTAGCTTTCCCTGTTGGTCTATATCTGGAGAAAAATTTTCCATGTATTGAAGATACACAATAAATCCAACGTCCTTGTGGATCAGAAGGCATTGGTGTTGATACATGTGGAAAGAGCAACATGTTTCTCTCTTTCTGAATTCCTCATCAATGAGGTTGAACCTGCCTAGCAAAGTTGACCTGGATGTACTGGTGGCTCCCATGACATCACTATAATGAACAAATCCATTGACTTCTAAACCTTGCACGTGTCTATCATAAAAATATCTGTACTCCTTGAGTTTATCTTCAAAATCCTCCAATAACTCCTTCAAATCAAAAGGAACATTGAAAATTTCCCTGATATAGCTAAACTTGAAAAAATTTCCAGTTGTGTGTAAGAAATCAAAGAGCCTATCATCAGAAGTCTCCACTAGCTCCTCCTCATCCATTCCTTCTAGAGATAGCTTTCTCTTTGTCATCTTGACCAACAAAAGATTTATCCCTGAAAACAAAGCAAAATGGCAACAATGTCTAATAAAACAAGATGGAACCATGGAAAGAGGCCCCAAAATTGCATTTTTCAAGACAAAAAATCAAAAAATGAGAAAAAATTTTAATTGACCAGTGAAACGCGAAAACAAGATGTTCAAGGTAAATACCGATGAAGAAATCACATTTCACCGGACACTACTTGAAGACGAAAGTTATTTGAAGATCTCACCAGTGAAACACGATAGTTAGCAAAATACCACTAACCAGAGACATTATTTCGCGTTTCACCGGTCAAAAGATGCAAAACAAGAAGAGAAACATGAACTATGAATTAATTCTATTAAAACACAAAAATTTATGATAAAATCCTTTCTAGAAGTGCTATGCTCCTTTTAAAAGATACAAGGCACATGACATCTGTAATTTTTCAAGTGTTATTAAAAATTCTTTCTACATTAATCAAATTGATTTTGTTCAAATACTTGTAATAACAAAATTTTGTTACCTATCAGAAATTGTTGAACTACTCTTCAAACAGGAAGCAAGGACCTTGAAGGGAAGTCAAAACAAAATTTTGGGAGAAAGGAAGACAATATCGGAGAGAATGGCTTCCAAAAGCTTTTATATTGATTGTCAAACATGTGTTAATAGTTCCAATGAAAAAGTTTGCGTAATGATGGAAAAATAAACACGACCGCAAATTTGGATGAAATTTCCAATATTTTTGCACGCACGAAATACCTCAGAATACGTGTGCACGTGTCTTACTTAACACACCGTATCAAATTTCTCAGAAGGCGCGTGCACTCCCTTTTTTCGAGAATACATCACACGTGTTTTACTTAACACTTCGCCAAGTAATGCATGTACCATCGAAATCCCCCAATAAAGGGAAGCAACGGCCAAATTCGTTTCATATTTTTATGGTCATGGAGCACATTTTCAAGATCATGCAGTAGGGTCTTCGAGCATATTTTTGTGGTCATGCTGTGGTTGCGAAGAACATATTCGCGTTTCACCAGACTTATTGACAAAATTGGTTCTAAATGGATTTTTCCCAGCAAAGTGCCAAAGAAGGTATGGTTTTTTGCATCCGTCCTTCTCAATGCCCAAGCATCCATTCAATGCATTTTTTTAATATTTTTTCTTAATTTTTTATATTATTATGAGCTTATAAGCACTATAAACAAATTTTAGGTAATGTTGTGGAGATTTTAGGTAATGGTAATGTTATGGAGATTTTAGATAATGGTAATGTTGTGAAGATTTTAGGTAATGTTGTGGAGATTTTGGGCAATCCTTCAAACTTTTTCCTTAATGTTGTGGATATTTCAAGTAATTTTAATAGCATTCCTTAGATCAACTTTTTTTTTTCTTCATTTTGTTGATTCCTTTGCTGTTTATGTGTTGTTCAGTGAAACACGAAAACAACATGTTGCAAGGAGGCCTCTTGTCTAAAACTCGTGTTTCACTGGACACACTGGACAAGAAGTCCGGTGAAACGCAAAAACAACATGCTGCAAGGAGGCCTCTTGTCTGAAACTCGCATTTCATTAGACACACTGGACACACTCGACAAGAAGTCCGGTGAAACGCAAAAAAAACATGCTGCAAGGAGACCTCTTGTCTGAAACTTGCGTTTCACTGGACATACTGGACAAGAAGTAACATGTCTTTTTTTGGCAGATGGCTAGGACTAAAGCAACAACAAGGAAGGAGAAGATTTATCCTAGGGGTTTAACATCAAAGATTCATGAATCTTCAAAGCCTCCAAAGCTCTCTAGAAAAGTTGTCTTTTCATAGGCTTGTCAAGGAGATTTGTGACAAATATAGTTTGGATAGTTTCAGATGGACAAGAACAACCCTTAATTGTATACAAGAAGCCACAGAGGATTATTTAGTTGAGTTTTTTCAAGATGCCTATATTTGTGTTGCTCATGCTCATAGGATCACCCTCATGGACAAGGACATGGTAATTCTTAGGAGGCTAAGATATAGATTTTCAAAGGTCCTTGAGCCAATTCCCCTCACTGATAAGAAGACATTTAATATCTTTAATGTGCCCCCAGCTAGAAGAAAGAAAGATGATTCTGGTCCGAAGGTTGAGGATGTCACCCATGAGAGGGATACAAGGCAACATGAAAAAGAGGAGAAAGCTAAAGAGGAACAAGCTGATAAATGGAGAGAGTATAGGAGGCAAAGGGCTGAAGAAAGGGAAGCAGAGCAACTAGAGTCCTTTGAAAATGAGCTGTCGACCCTTCTTGAAGTAGCTAATCCAAAAGGATTCAGTGTGTTTTGTTTCTTACCTGGTGACTTAGGCAAAAGAACTGAGATTATCTCCTTTGATGCTGCATGTGTTCAGATTCTTAAGGATAAAAGAAGAGAAATAAATGACAGTATTATTCTTGTTGGCCTAAGGTATATCCACCCATAATTACTTCTACTTTTTGATATTTTTTTAACAATAAGATTTTTCTTGTTTATACTCACTATTTCTATGCCTTTTCTAGGCATGTAATGCATGAGTTTCCTTTGGATATGCAATAAAAAATCGAGGTTCTTGATCCATCTATCTCATTCTTTATGAGGAACGAGCTTGATACAAGTTTTGTTGAGCAGTGGTTCAATCTGATTGACTTCGATACTTTGGAGCTCCTTATAATTCCATATAGTGAAAAGTAAGTGATTCAATATTCTATTAGAGTTTTTGAGATTTTATCCTACGAATTTGTTGAGATATGATTGCTTTTAGTTCTCGTTGGAGCTTGATTGCAATAGACTGTGTGGATAAGCAATGTTTTTTAATCAACTCTATGAAAGGAAGCCATGAAAATGCTAAATTGTAAGTTATATTATCCAAGGGCTCCTTGATATTTCAATTCTCTTTTTTTGTAAGTACTCTAAATTTCAATATATTTTATATATAGAGGTGCAAAAAGATTAATTGAAGAGCTAGAGAAAAGACCCCCTATGCCATCTGATTTGCTTGCAACAATGCAATATAGACAAGTTCCAGTAAGTTATTGATTAAAAAATTTGAAACATAAGTTTATTCTATGAACTACCATCTGTCCTCTTTATAGTTTTACTTTGTGTTGGTGGTTGCAGTGTCCTCATCAAGATGATAGCCATTCTGGTGGCTGGAGGGTGATTGCAAATGCTAGAAGAATTATTAACTTTGTTTATCTTAATGATGATAAACATGTAAAGATAATATGAAAGATGCTAAACTTTAAGATAGATATTAATTGCAAATAGTCCATTGATGATAAAAATATAGTCTATTGTAAGAATAATAATGAACTAAAAATCTTTTTTCTATAAATATGTGACAGTTTTCGAAGGATTGCTATGCATCTGAGCATGTTTGGTATGTCAGAGCAAAGCTCTTGAAGTATATAATGGTCAATTATATACAACCAATAACAGAGATTGGTGGGGATTTGCACCATGAAGGAGATGCGGTGCCTATAACCACGAAAGGTGAAGCCACAACTTCAACACCTTTACCCACACCTTGTATACCCAAGACATCAAAGAAAGGCAAAAGGACTCCTAGAAAGGATAGTTCTCCAAAAAAGAAATAGCTTTGCCATATCGCCTTGTAAGCCTTGATATATAGAAATTTACCCTTCATCCCTTGTATATCTCATAGAGATGGCAGATAAACATCTGCTACAAAATTTGTACATATATTTTATATTGATAGTAAAGATATCTTTTCTTGAATGTCCTTGTAGTGTATATTATTTTCTCTCCTTTTCGATATCTGCAAAAAATAAATTACAAATGTTTGTTAGTTAGGAAGTGAGATCTTGATATACATCTAAGTAGATATAATATGATGTGAAAACTTACTCGTTTCTTGTCAAGTTAGAATACAAAGGAGCATGGTAGTTCAATGTCTTCATTTTGTAAATCCATCCTCACTTGATGTAGCGTACATGATTTTCTGATCTTTAAGATTGCAATAATATTCTCGTTGAACCAAATATCAAGATCCACTATAGGATCTTTGTTGAAATCATTAAGATTTTGGTCTAAAGCAACTAGACTACTATCAACAAAATGCCATCGACTATAGTAAAAGCTAAGGATAAATTTTTGAGTAGCAATAATATATTTACAAGCTATAGAGTCTTGATCTATCTTACATATAATTTTTCATTCTATCCTTGTATCCCATCCTTCATCAACAAATTGTATGATATGATCATATGTTAGTCTCTTCACTGAAAGCATGGTTTTTGTTATTATTATATCCATATTAGAGAAGAAATCAATAAATATATTAATAGGCATTAAAAAAGTAACTTTGCTTAGCCTACTTGAGATATTAGATTTTAGTGCTTTCTGGATCTCAGAAAATATCTTACATCTATAGCCCTCACTAGTAGATGGACTTGGCAAAGGCCACTCAAAGCTTGAAAAATCTGGCAAAGGAATGAGGTTTATTGATCCCCATTGGCAGCGCCGCATGGGAATAACATAAGAATTGTCATAAAAGAATATTCCATTCTCTGCAAGCTTTGTCTTCTTTCTGCCTCTATACATTTCTTCTCCAATTGAACCATGTATAACATCAATAACATCAATAATAGACTCCACTGGTTGCCATTCCTCAAGATTAGAGGGATAGACATCTACAAGACAAACAAATATTATAATGGAAAAAATTAAACCATGTTTAAATAAGGAAAAACTTTAAGAATCAAATTCTTACAATTTGGTCTATGCATTGGAAGCTTTGAAGATCCAGGTTTCAAACACAGCTCTCTATGCATGAACACATGTTGCACTAGTACCTCTTTGATGCTATTCTTATTTGCTCCAAGCTTAAAATCTCGGATTCTGCCCTTCCAAGCAGAGATAAATGAGCTCTCATGTCTTTGCCTTTTTCCACGTTTTGCTTGTTGCATGGTGATCCAACTACCTTTGCTAATGAGAGTAGGAATCCATCTTCCATCAGTTTGGAATGAGTTAAACACTGATATGGATGTGATTTGGGAGCTTGGACACCTTGTTGAAGGTCAAATTTCTATATCCATGGTAGAAGAGAGAGAGACATGCACAGAGAGAGAGAAAGAGAGAGAGAGACATGCACAGAGAGAGAGAGAGAGAGAGGACTAGGCTACCATAACGGAGGGAAAAACAATAGAGGAATAAAAGAAAGGAGGGAAAAAATTGAGTGCATGCTTTTCACTAATTTAAATTTCGATTACATCAATCATTATCATTAATCTAGAAACATCATTAAATAAAAGTAGCCAAGACTATATGCCATTAATGCAAAAGATATCATAATCACGAATATAAGAGACTAAAAATAGATAATAAAAATACAAATTCGTAATATTATTATATTTATATGTTTTTGTAAAATGATTTTTAATTTTTTTTTAAATAGAAGTTCCGTTACGGAGGCTTTGCTCTTATTGGTCTAGAGCACTCTCTCTCCACATCCTAAAAGGCATTTTCGAGACCTCAAAACTCCCCTAATGTCCACTGATGTCTTGGCTCGTCAATGCAGTGCTATTCAAGGAGCATCTATTGTCAAGACTATCATATCTAGTCATTCTCGCTATTGTAGCTTGATGTTGTTGCTTTCCGCTTTGACTAGATGCAATCTGAATGCAACACGTATGTGTTTTTGCAGTGTGGCCTTCTTGCCCTTGTTGGCTAGATTGGCCCATTGAGGGTCTAGGGTCTCTGTTTCTCTCGATTTGAGTATGGGCTTTAGGTTGCTCTTTTGTCAGTGAGAATCCATGTTCGTGTAGAGCCATTACTACATAGGGTCTAATTTGGACGACCTGTCACGGCGCGCATTTTCTCTCCAACCTACTTGGGGGAGGTGCAGAGGGGACAGAGCCCCCTCTACGGGGGTCCGGGAGGGGCAGTCCCCCCCGGCCTGCAAGGCCATTACGGTAAATGCCATACATGATCTGAGAGACCGTTTATAGCCAAATTTTGAACTACTTACTCTAAGATTCAACCCAGTGATCAACCTGTGATAGGGTTTCGGCTCTATGTGGTCTCTTGGTCAATTTCACCGTCTTCATGTAAAAATTTGAGAAAATCTAAATTTGGCCTAACAGGTCCGAATTACAGGGGCCGAATGCCCAATTTGGACTATCCGAGGGCCGAGTAGAAGGGGCCGTATGTAACTTTCCAAATGCCAAATTCGGCTAGTCCGAGCCTAGATATCCAAGGACTGAGTGGGCCGAGGCCGAGTCAGGAGGGCTGAGTGGGCTGAGGCTGAGTCAGGAGGGCCGAGGGCCGAATTCCAAGTTAGTCCAAGTGCTCAATTCGGACGGTCCGAGCAGTGGGTGTTCACGTGGTAGTGGCTGAATGGTCTGAGGACCGAGTGGCTGAGGGCCGAATCGAGTGGTCCGAAGGCTGAATCGAGTGGTCCGAGGGTCGATTCTGGGACTCGGCCCAAAATTTCCGTCACTCAGACACGCAGAGCGTGGCGTGTTTTTTCGCCGGTCCTTACGAAATTCGCCGTGCCAAGCGTTGGAGGCCTTCCCCCTAGTCAAGCAGCTCCAGATCCGACCTACTCGTGTAGGGAAAGGTGTAGGATTACCTGGGTTGGGCAAATATCTCTCGGATGACAAGATCGAAGCGGATCCACTCACGAAGCTTTCCTCTTCTCTCCTGCTCTCCTGAAACCCTGCAATGCACAATGTGGCCTTTCTTGCCACTCTTGGCCCTTATACCCCTTCCTGAGTATGGTATTGATGCCCCCAATCACTCACTTACCGATCTTAGGCATCACAAGAGAGCTTTTTACCATTTTCTGCACGATTTTTGTCATGTTTTTGCCCTGTTCTGCAACAGTAAACCCTAATGCTTGTTTTCTTTGTTTTTCTTTGTTTTCTCCTACTCTAATGCATCCAAATCACAGAATAAATACCTACACTACTCCATCTCACAACATAAATCTCAAAAAATCAAAAAACCTACTTGCGAAGGAGATCGAATACCATCTTCAATCCCCTCACTTCCTACCTATCTCAAGTACCGCTTCGGGGAAAACCCTTCCTTCGATGCTCAATTCGAAGCGTGCAAGCGCTCAGGACTTGAATCCGTTGTCCCGATAACGGAACCAAAATGTGGGAGCTTTTGCTCAACCACCAAGATCCACGAACCGCTTATTGTTTCAAGCATTCCAAGCCGAGCACTAATGGCTACCTCTCACATAGCCGATACGCCATCCATGTCTACGGGTGTAGTGAGCTTATCTCCATGTCGATCGAGTTACCTCCTCTCCCATGCACTCCGGTAGCTCCACGATCCAAGTGCAAGCTTCAAGCAAGCTCCATCCTCAGGCTCCTCGCTCCAAGCTCCATCATCGCGAAAGCAAGAGAAGAGAAGAGAAGAGAAGAGAAGAAGAGAGGAGAAGATGGAGAGCTTCTCCTCCTCGGTCCCTCACCCTCACACACTCACTCCCTCACACTCTCACACTCCCACTCTCAAGCACAAGCTCAAGCAAGCAAGAACAAGAAGAAGAAGAAGAAGAAGAAGAAGAAAGCTACTTTTGGCCACACAAAAGAATGAGCTTTCCATTCACTTTTCAACTTTATATACAAAACCCTAAATCCCTTTTGGGCGGTCATTCCCTTTTCCCCTTTTTTACATGACCGGTCGTAGCCTAGGCCCTTTTTCCCATTGTTCTTCTATCTTTCTAGCTTCCTTTCCATCACCCGTCTACATTTACAAATTGCACCGGGTGAGAGCCCGGCGCTCCTTGAATTAAACCATGATGCGCTTGCGCTTTCTTATGAAAGTTTTGACTTGCGCTTTTCCTTGTGTGCCTTTGTCTTCCATTTCTCTTGCCTTGGCCTTTGTCTTTGTCTTTATTTTAGCTTTCCGGATTTTCCACCGCCTGGCACTCTTTTATGAGATTTTAGGATGCATCTTTGCATTTTAAAATGCACATTTTCCCTTTTGCATTTGCCTTGGGCTTTTTAAGGTTTCCTTTGCGCTTTTGGCCTTTTCTTTTCTTCTTTCTTCTGTCGGGCTACCTTTTTTCCGCCTTCACCCTACGTCTTTTTTATTTCCTTCTACTTTCCTTGTGTTGGGGTTAACAACTTCTCAGTGGTTGTACAGAAGGAAAAATAGCACTACATGGCTGACCATATGTCACGCATCCCCACAGGAGAAGCCGTTGGAGAAGGCATTGCCAATGAATTGCCAGATACCCATCTCTTTAACCTTTCCAGCGAGAGATATTTATTCAAGGCCGATCTAACACCATATTGGGCAGATGATATAGCCCAAGTGCTTGAGCACCGACTACTAAGTGACTGATAGAGAAGGCAAGACTTAGGCGACTCATTCTCAAGATCCAACCCTACCAGTTGATAACAGGCCAGTTGTATTGCCTAGGGCAAGATGGATTGTTGCGCAGATGCATGTGCGAGCATGAGATGCATGACATGCCCTCTGAAGCACACAGCGGAATCGTTGGTGGATACTTTAGTGGAGACACGACGGCCTGCAAGGTGCTGCAGTCTCAACTACGGTGATTTCGTGATGCAGCACGATTTGTTAAGCATTGTGACGAGTGTCAGCGGTGGACAAAGGTCCCGATTCGCAAGGATCAAATGGAGTTGACTCCAATCATTTCACGACAACCCTTCAAAAAATGGAGAATCGACTTCATAGGACCCATCAGCCTCGCTGCACAGTATTTGCAGGCCAAATACATCATTGTGGCCACATACTACCTAATGAAATGGGTAGAGGCAAGAGCAACACGAAAGAACGATGCTCAAATGATTGCCAAGTTCTTGTGGGAGCAGGTAATCTCACCATTTGGATGCCCCATCAAACTAGTCAGTGACCAGGGCACACACTTCATCAATGAAGTGATAGCGCATCTCCTATCCACCTTCCTAATTATCCATCGAAAATCCTCTCCATACTACCCTCAAGCAAACGGCCAGGCAGAATCCATGAATAAGATTCTTGTCAATGTCCTGACCAAGGTAGTCTCTGCCTCGCACAGCGACTGGCATAACAAGTTGACGGCAGCCTTGTGGGCTTATCGCACAACTTATAAAACGGCTGTCAGTCAGACCCCCTTTAGGTTGACCTACGGAACCAAAGCAATTCTCCCTGTAGAATTCTTCATGCCTAGCCTAAGAATAGCACTTCAGGAACGATGGGAAGCAAAGGAGGCATGGATTCAACGCCTAGTTAAACTCGAACGCCTCTCAAAGACTCGTCTTCTAGCCACTCATGAGCTCATATGTGAGAAGGCATGACGCAAGAGCTGGTTTGATAAGCACGTCAAGCAGCGCGACTTCGAATAGGGCAACTTAGTGCTCCTATACTCAGTTAAGGGGCATAATCAAAAAATGAAGTTTAGAGGTCTTGGACCTTTCAAAGTTCGTGCAATTAGCCGAATGAGCAACGTTGAGCTCGAGACTCTAGACGGCGAGGGAATAGGCTTCTTCAATGGAAGTCGTATCAAGAAGTACTACCCTCCCATGCATCCTTTGCATGAGCCATCAATGTTGGAACTACATGTCAAAGTATGAGTAGCCACAATCACTGAAATTGATGATGAGGATGAGGAAGCCGCATAGCCCGCTACTTGCATATCACGGTCACTGCCAAGCGAACATGCGCCTTCAATGCCTTAATCGATGAGGGAGCAGACTTCAATGTCTTGACTCACGATCATTGGAATCAACTTGGCAAACCACCATTACAGCCCACTAATACCAAATTAAGCCCATATGGGGGCTGCTCATACGCACTTCTTGGCAAGTGCAGAGCCGCCGTTTCTATCGAGTCTGAGACTATACCAATGATCTTCTACATATTTTCAAACGCCAAAGACGCAGGCACGAAGTCGCTACTAGGGCGAACCTTCAAAAAGAAAACTCATTGCAATGTTGATTATGAGTTGTAGTGCATCCACCTCGCCATAGGCAACGTTTGCATTATTACAGCTTTCAGCAAGGGCTATGCGACCTCATCACAGTCCCCAAGGCCACCGGTAGAAGTATTAGCATGAAACTCTTTATTTCCCAATCAGACATTTGCCAAATCTAAGGAGGGGGGTAGTGCTCGACCACCACCATCCACCAATTCTCAAGAACCGCTGCTCATAGCAGCAAAAGCTAAGGCCCAACAGCCTAGGTTTCAATAGAAGCCTAAATAGCCGCAACCGCCACCTAGGAGTCGACGCACACATCCTCATAAGACCCAAAACTTTAAACCTAGGAATCCAAGGCGTAGTCACAAAAATCAATGTATGATCAAGCAAAGATGGGTCCCTAAAGCCCTCTTGCACACGCAATGCTACTATAAGGGAAATGCCCGAATATGGATCCCTAAAGCCCACACGGCCAAGGGTACCACTTGTACGCCACTCTCAAGCTTGATCACCCCAAGTCCCATAGAACCTCAAAACCACAAGCCGCAGCGCTTTCCAGACCCACATCCATCAAGCTCATCCACGCACATGCCCAAGAGAGTCGAACAAGCCTATCGGCCCAAACAACAGACATTGTCACATGAGTCATCACCCACACTAGAGCCAATTTGACTACCCTGACCTATTCTGAAGGCAGCAATCCATTGGACGTCACTGCTACTTTCCCAGCCCTAATCCAATAGGTCCAACCACAATCTCAAGAACACCCGTAACTGCAACTATTCATTGTCAAAGGCTCTAGTGCTATCAAACCCCAACTACCATGCATGTCTTAAACCCTCCTATGAGCGAAAATCATTTTTGACACTGGACTCAAATCTAGCCGAAGATATGGGGAAGACATGGTTGCTTGCATTAGACTACTAGATGCCACCTTCAGAGAGCTAGCTCTGAGCTACGACCGCTTGGACTTAGGCATGTTGCCCGAACCCTTTGCACAACCGAAGTTCGTAAGATGCCTTATTCTTGGGAGACGTTTGAACTTGCCTTCGCAAAAGCAGCTAACTCCACTGTTGAATTGCTCAACAACGAGATCTCCAAAGAGCAAGCCCTCAAATAGTGCCTCATCACGTCATATGATCAGCGAACCACTTCTGCCATCACTGACCAAGAAATTGCAGAATTATCAAAACTTGCTGGTATTGAATCCCCGTTCTTGAGGCACTGACATACTCTTAGGTTGCAATGGGAAGTTGAAGGGTGCCAAGTCATAACAAATGCTGAGCAGCGCCGCGCAATCAAAACAGCAGAGTATGACCCCAACCTCGTATAGAGTGTTAACCACTCTTCATGGCTGACCCATGGAAGAGCACATCAAAGGACACCCTTACCTCAATCGCCTATTGACTGAGAAAGAGTTACATATTGCTAACCGCGTTACTTCCAATGAATTTCTAACATATGTTCTCACTTACGTCACACACGTGGGCATTCGACCTTTTGATCTAGACTACGAAGCTCAGTTAGAGTACAACCCCGATTTCTACACTTGGTTCCTATGCCGGTAACTCCTAGACCCATTGCAGAATGCCCTTGACCTCCTAATCTTCAATCCTAGGAAGGATTTTTCTCAAGCTGGAAGGGGAGGGGGGTGAGGTGAATCAAATTAAAACCAAGGAAAATCAAGCAAAATGCATAAGCACGCAAACAATGAGCGAGGTAGGAAAAATGGCACAAAAACTTTGAAATAAAGGGAAAAAGGTTAAAGTCTGAAGGGAAGATTCTACATTGGATTGGATTTTAATGCTTTCATTCAATAAACATATAGAGTCTTTCTTTTCCAGCAAATTATGACTTTTTCAACAAATTATTATTTTAAAAGCACTAATAGAAACTTGGGATCATGACAGGAACAAAAGATGTCGCAACAAGATCGCACCCACTGACTTCCGTTCATAGAGGAGGAAATAACGCAATACCACATCACCCTTGAAAATTGTGCCTACAACCAGCTCAAGTTCTGAACCATTCATAACATAGAGGATGTGGTGGCCAAGGAGGAAGCGGCCAAGAGAGTCATCGAGCAGTGCAACCTCACCAAGTACCTTGAGAAATTTGCGCAAGAGTTTCTCAGGACATACGACCCTGACCAAGAGTGCGGCATCATGACGGTGGAAAGGGGAGAAAATGCTAAACAGGTGCAAGTTCACTTAAACCCAGCCTTGGTGGAGAAGGCATTGGGATTGGAGCCAAAGATAGACAAAAAGCATAAGAGGGATGTTTATGCCATGCTGAAAATGAAAAGGAAGGATGTGCTAACTAATGACGGCATCAGCATCCAAGACATTCTTGATGTGGAAGCCAGACTACAAGCGAAGCTACTGCATGCACTCTTCTCCAGCCAATGCTACAACTCCTTAATACATTAAATCAGCGTCCCTGTGCTGGAGAATGTAGCATCTCACACCTTGGATGAAGTCGATTGGAATGAATATGTACGCAAAACCATTGGCCAGGCAGCTAAAGCACTAGCTTTAGGAAGTACACCAGCATGTGGGGAGTCCCCAGGTTCCAAGTCCACAGAAAGAAAGAAGGCCTCGTCCAAGGCCTCATTCATTGGCTATGAAAGCATTTTGACTGCGCTCATCTAGGAGGCAATGAAGGAGACACAAGGTGTAGAAGAAGAAGAAGGAGAAATGCCTGACAGGTCACCCCCTCACCAGGACCAAGAGAGATCCAATGACAGGACCGAGAATGATGAGGAAGGGTAGGAACAAGAAGAACAATCGGGCAAAAACCAGGCCAAGAAACCCAAGAAGAAGACAGCACAGAAGAAAAAGAAGCAGGATGAAGGCCGCAAGAAGGAGAAAGAGGATTTGGAGATGGCAAAAAAAGAATCCCTCAAGGAGGCCGAGGAGAGGAAAAGGAAAGAAAAGAAACAAAAATATAAATTGGAGGAAGAATGTAGGAAAACTAAAGAAGAAAGGCAAAGAAGAGCTATTGAGGAAGAAGAGGAACTGAGAAGGAAGAAGGAGAAGGACTTAGCCGAAGCTACATGCCAGTCAATCGAGCAGCACAGCGAGGCCGATGATCTGGGAGCCTTGAGCCCACTGAGGGAAGAAGGGCCTGGTTCCAGCACGCAGTACCAGAAATCACACCGTCCGCTGTCCTTGAAGGCAAAGGCAAGGCTCTTATCCACCCTATCCCTACCCTCATGGTGCCTCCCACCAAACCAATCACCCTCACCCCTAGCATCCCCACCAGCGCAGATGTCTCCAACTTCATGGCATGGATGTAGTATTTTATTAATAAAGAAATGGCCCAGGGAAAGAGCGTGGAGACCACAGCCATGGGGCAAAAGAGACTAGCCACAGATGCTGAGACATGACCAAAAACGTCAAAAAGTGGAGGTCTCGACCACTCCAATCCACACAACAATGACGCCACCAGCCAATTATGATGAGTACGTCGCCAAGCTACTCTCCCAACTGGAGAGGGCTAAGGAGAGAGATCTCTGATCTCAAACAGGAATTGAAAGCCAAGGAGGACATTGAGGAAAGCTATAAGCAGTGGCTAGAGGATGAAAATCAGGAATTGGTGCAGATGCAGAGAGAGTATAAGCTCGTCCTGATACAACATGAAGAATTGGAGGTAAAAACTATCAACATCGAGCAAATGATGGAGGAATTGAATGCCAAAGAAGAACAGAGAAAGCAGGAGATGGAGCAATAGCAAAAGGAGATCTAGTCTATGACAGATCAACTACACTTAGAAAATAAATAGCAAGAGAACATGAGCAGGGAACTAAAAGACCAAGAGTAGAAGCTCGTAACCCTGGTACAGAAGCAGGGAGAGAGCATGGAAGAGATGAACAAGAGAGCAGAGGAATGGACAGTGCAGAACAAAAAAAGGGTGAAGACAGTGGCAAGGCGCCTCGCTTTGGTAGAGAAAGAAAAGATCCTCGCAGAGAGCAAAGCAAAAGCCGCCTAGACAGCTTTTAGTACCCAGCAAAAGGCCTTCATTAATACACTAATGAACACCACCTGCCCAGAAGAAGGAGAGTCATTGGAGGTGGTACAAAAAAAACTCAGTATCGCACACAGAGCTCTGCACACATGGCTGCAGATGCCACCCCAACCTGCGGAGGTTAGGCTGAGCCTAGAAGAGCAATGAAATTTCCTACTATTGGCCAATCTAACCCCCCAGGAAATTGATGCAATGGGCTTTGAAGAAGAAGTACAACAAGGAGACCAGCAGGGGGAGGAGACTGAGCTATTCGATATGGGGAGATTCAGAGAAGAGGTGATCCCACAACCCCCCTCGTCGCATTCCCAAGAGCAACAATAGGTTGATCCATCTGCGGAGAGACAAGCCACGCTCAAGGAAAGATGGAGAAAGTTAGTCAAAGAAACCAGGAAGCAACTAAGGGCCAAGCCAATCGTGCAGTCGTCTGTACCCCTCCCACCATGCCCTGATGACATTCTGGCTGGATTCCACGTAGATCTGGTAGTTTGGGAGTGGCAGGAAAGAGAAAAAGACCCATTCACCTTCATCTTCCTCATGCCCAACAGCCTGCGAAGGATCTTACCGCTCAAGGTGATGGAGGAGGTGATTGCAATTGGTAGCCGACTAGGACAGAAGTGGCTGGAGAAAAGGGAGAAGACCCCCACTCTTTGGGAAAATGAAGAAGCTGAGTTTTGGCAAAACAAGGTGTTTGATGTACCACATATCGTACAGAGATATAATTGCCAACCCCTATGGAGGAGGCGGGTGTGCGACATCAACATGCTCACCTAGATGGCTTTTGCAGCACCCTGCCCTATGAGAGAAATAACCACATGTTCATGGTGTACCCTCATAAGGTAGGTGTGGATTTTGATGCCACCCTCCATGGGCGTTATGATTTTCCTATCATCTACAACTCTAATGTTGTCTCCTTGGAACATGCCCTCTTCTTCAACTCGGAAAGCTTGGATGACTCCATATGACGCGTTTCCTCGCGGATTTCTCTTCATGCCTTGATCTAGCTTTCACAACCACATGTAAATTATCTTAGGTTACTTAAATTATTACTTAAGTAGGACCTGACTCTGCAAGAACATGGCCTGCCTCCCCTCTTCTTTGACCCTAACGCCATCAATAGCTATGCCATGGTGCGTCTGATAATGAGGGCTAGCCTCCTCCCCTCTTTTTGCCTAGCTCTCCTGGAAGACATGAATGACAGCCAATTCACCAAATGCAATCATCCTTTCCTCTCCACCACCTCCCTCCACGTCCGCATGAATCTGAAAGAATACATGCAAAGCTATAAATTTTTGAGCAAATCCGTCCAACCCCCCTTCTCTACCTAATTCAGACGATGAGAATTAGGCACTGAATGTCATTCTACTAGTGTAATCCTTTTTTTTAAAACAAAAAACCAAAAACCAAAAACCAAAAAAAAAGAAGAAAGAGAGAAAAAGAAAAGCATGAAAGGAAAAGCAATAAGAACATTACACACGGAATGGACAAAACAACTCACTTGCAGAAGCACTTAGCACCACATAAAGCACGATCACTACACCTAGGGGTCCTCAAGTTAGGCATGCCTGGTGACTTCGATTGGCTGGCTCCGCTCCTAACCCCCTAGCTCTTTTTGCTCCCCCACTTCACGCTTAGGGCCCATCAAGGGCAGGACCTACCTAGGGAGGTAACACTTGCCTATGGTTAGACCTGTCACCCTAAGCTACTTGCACTGCACCTCCCTTTGCACGAATAGGGTCCTCAAGTGTGGGACATCACCTACGCTAGCATGTGGTTACACCCAACTCTCCATTCCACCAACACGAGCACAATACACTACACAATAAGGTAGATATCCCCCTTAGGTAGAGCACCGCACATTTTCCTTTCAGGCATCACAGAGGCGACAAACCACCGACTTCGGAGGCCCCTGTCATCCACTTGCTATCCATTTGGATTCTCCAACAAACATCATTACCAAGCTTCCATAAGCACCCGATTTTACATGTGGCCCTACCCTCACACGACTACTTTGCCAACTGCCTATTACACCCCAACAGCAGCCAAAAGTGCCATGGTACTGGCACCCCGTCTCGTAGGGGGGTAATGTTAACCCCAAGTCAAGAAGGTGAAAAAATGAATGAAAAAGTGGAAAAATGATGGAAAAAGAGCAAAGACATGCAGGCGGCCTCTAAAGCTAAGCTAGGGCCAAAAGTATAATTTTAAATGAAAGGCACCTCAAAAAACTCTAAAAACTCGTGTAAAAGACATGCAGGCGGCCTCTAAAGCTAAGCTAGGGCCATTCGAATGAGCAAAGACATGCAGGCGGCCTCTACTTTGAGACATATTAGAACTTGTATTCAACCCAAGCTTAACTTCCTCATGCAGCAGCAAAGCAATCAGCTCATTCGAATCAGGGGATTCAGCTCTCACAAAAATAGGCATATCAAATGCTTTATACTCTTTGCCAAGTCCATTCAATGTCACTACAATCATATCATCCTCAAACATTGAAGATCCAATAGTGGCAAGCTAATCCGCTATGTTCTTGATCTTTGTATAGTGTAGGCTTGAATGCTTTTGTCATTCCTAGACATGTTATTGAGTTGTTGCTTCAGCTCAATCTTTCTTGCATGTGTTACATTTCCATAATTCCTCATGAGTATGTCCAATGCATCCTATGGGGAATTGCATCCAGTAATCTGTATAACCATAGCACCTTACAAGCATGTGGAATAACCCTAAGGTATTTTAGTGAGTACATAGACTCTGCAAATATTGTATCTTTGTCTCATGTATTCTTACTGTAGTGAAGAGAATATGCAATCTAAAACCTGCAACCTGACATTCAAGAAATCAACTCCTTTGAGATAGAGTGATAAATGATGTTATTTTCTTCAGGAGTGTAGAGAGGCAATGTCATACACTACATTTACTGTAAATAACCAGCCAAGTAGATGCCAAGGAATTTGTTTCATCTCTAGATTTCAATCCTCGGTTGCATCCAATGCTCTCTTTAGTCTTCTAAGCATTCAACATACATATGTCAGGTCATACAAATGACAGAAGCTCCAAAATGACATGTAATGCTTCAGTAAGAGACAATGCTTGAGTCTTCTATTGAAATCAGCCCCCTACACTCTACTAGGCAGTGCTTTATATAAGAGAGACAAAGATTAAGTGCTACTTGCAGAGATTGTTGTAGGAGATGAGATTGAAATAGTACTAAAAGCATACCTTGACAAGCCCTACGGCAAACACATTGTGGGAGGACAAGCAGCAATCAAAAAGGCTCTACTCGTAGGATATTGGTGGCCTATACTACATAAAGATACATATGACTATGTGATGCCAGGAGGTATATTCCACAGTGGATTTCGTGAGGTTTTTTGATGGATTCCATGAGGTTTTTCGATGGATTCCGTAAAACTATATGGATTTGTCAAGGCTCATATACAAGGTGGATTCCTTGTGTGAGAAGTTAACAGAGATGCATGTCCTTTTTGGGCATCAGATTAATTTAATGTGTATGTGGGTGGTTCCACAGTGGGTGATTCTACAAAATATATATCAAATTATTAGATGTTTATGAGTTTAGAGTGCACATTCGAATTAAATTAAGGTTAGGAAAATGTTCCAACCTATTTTAATTATTTGTAGCTGAAGACTGCTAGGGATTCACTATTGTTTGTTTATTTTATTTATAAATCATTGTGAATGCTTCAATTGATGTGTAGAGCAAGTAGCGGTGGCTTTGGGTAGCACTTGGCGTTAGTGTAAGTCCAAGCGTAAATTTTATTATTAAAATTATTACTCTATTTGTAAGTTACAAGTTTAAACTTCTTTAGTAAGAATTAGATCATTGTCCTTAGTATTATTAATTTATTTATTTTTAATATAGATTATTTTAAAATATGAGATTTAAGATATGCTTTTATTGAAATAAGCTTTCTTTATGGAATACCTTGCTATTTTCTTAATGTGGTTAAGTTTAGAATGCTTTTCTATCTTTCTTTATAAAAGCAACAGGATCGCATGCAAAACAAGAGAAGAGGGTGAAAACTAAGTTTTTTTGTTTCTCCCTCATCTGGAATCGGAATTTAGAGCTTCAAGAGTTGCTTTGGGGGTTTTGGCACTCTGGGATGCAATGGTAATGTCAAAACGTCAAGATTCAAAGCACAAGATTTTCTACAACAACAACTGCAGCATATTTGCCATGTGTTCCACTTCACACCACTATGGAAATACCTACCAAATCTAGTGCTATGCCACTACAACCCATCCTTCCCCTAAATCCATTCGAGAAGTGGGGTATCGATTTTGTGGGCCCCATCGACCCTCCCACCAAAGAAGGAAGCAAAACCGGTACATCTTGGTACGTATGGACTACATGACGAAGTGATGTGAAGCCAAAGCTCTCGAACAAGATGATGGCAACAACATTGCCATGTTTCTATACGAGAATATCACCACTTTCTTCTGTAGTCTCTTATAGCCGATCAATAGTTAGAAGCACTCACTTCCTAAACAAGATTATGGAAGAGGTAATAGAGCTTTGTAAGATTCGCCATTGTAAATCTGCACCCTACTATCCAAGGGCCAACAACCAAGTTGAAGTTACCAATCGCATCTTTTGCTCGATCCTAACAAGGATGATTGTTGCACATCACCATGATTGGGACAATCGATTTACAGAGGCCCTCTGGGCATATAGAACCTCCCCCAAGGCTACTATAGAGGATAAACACATTTTTAGCTAGTATATGGCACAGAATCTATCTTTCTTGTCAAGCTAGAACTCCCCTCTTTGCAGGTGGCTATCACCGAGCACTTGGGAGATAATGCATCATTGCAATGCCGCCTTCTACACTTGGAAGATTTGGATGAAATATGATGGATTGCTTTACAGTACATGGAAGTCACACAGGCTCAAGGAAAGGCTTACCATGAGAGCTTCATCAAGCATAAAGAGTTTAAGGAAGGTGACCTAGTCCTCACCTATTATTCATACTTTTGCAAGTTTTCAAGAAAGCTCCAACAATGTTGAATAGGCCCCTACAAAGTATGTCAACCCTAATGGCTCTATCCAAGTGCAAACTATTGATGCCTATGATGATCCCTTTTCAATTAATGGTTACTATTTGAAGAAGTATTACCCTCCTTGGAGATCCTGGAAATCATAGCCGACAGTCCCTCTCCCTTTTAGGCATCACTCCCTACTAATTCCCATGCTGTTATTGATATCCATCATTCTCATCCTAATGGGGTGGCATCATTCTCAACCCTAATGGCTTTGTCCAAGTGCAAACTATTGATGACTATGATGATCCCTTTTTTATTAATGGTTAATGTCTGAAGAAGTATTACCCTCCTTGGGGATCCTGACAATCACAGCAGCCAACAGTCCCTCTCCCTTTTAGGCATCGCTCCTTACTAATTCTCATGCTGTTATTGATATCCATTATTCTCATCCTAATGGGGTGGCATCATTTTGTTAGCTCCTCACCTCTACCTCTTGCCTATGTTCAATTACCCTCATATTCAATCCAAATGACATGGTAAGGTTGGTTCTAATCTATGGTGTTCTGCCATTTATGTGTAAAAAAAGGAAAGATAGCAAAAATAAAAAAAGAACAAAAAAATAGGTCACGAGAGAAAAGGACTTCTGTCCCTATCATGCCAAGCCTACTCTTTGAGAAAATATG
This sequence comes from Lygodium microphyllum, assembly GCF_053477565.2. Classification (NCBI taxonomy): domain Eukaryota; kingdom Viridiplantae; phylum Streptophyta; class Polypodiopsida; order Schizaeales; family Lygodiaceae; genus Lygodium; species Lygodium microphyllum. Next base: position 30,904,760 of record NC_141143.1, on the reverse strand, counting down.
GAAACACCCTTAGAACTAGGGTAAAGAAAAGAATAAAGAATAATAATAATAATAATAATTTTAAAAATGATTATGAAATAAAAGGAAGAAATCCCCTGTCATAATAAGCCTCGTTCCAAGAAAAGGTGGCAAACACCCTTGCATAAGAAGGTGGCTGTGGAAAATGTGGCAACACCCTACAGTCTAGACCAGATGACCCCTTCATGGAAATCCCTAGGATGCAGTTCTGAAGCCATCTCCCTTGGTGCATTGTGTCATATGCTTAGATAGTTGCATCTAACCTCTACAACAGAAGACAACCTCTTCTACGTGCAATTCAAGTTCCTAAATATGTCACATACCTCCCTGGGTACGCCTCTTCATCAACAAACACTATTTGACATCATCGACAAGACGAAGCTATTATTCATGGACAAACCCTGAGTAATGTGAGCTTTCATCCTAACCAGATGGGGATGTGAGTATGCGCTACCCTCTTATATTCATCAACCGATCATGAGACAAAGGGGGGGCTAAGCATGACTGATTTTCCCTTCAATAAACTCTAAGAGGTGAGAATTGAGGGACATTACGACACTGGCATAAGGTAATTTTTCATTTCCCTATGCACACATGATGGACCTTTGCCATCACCACACAACACATCACTAAGTTCTATGCACTGCACTACAAGGCTTCTTGGCCTCATACCTATGCCAAATGGGTTGGGTTGCACTAATGCACCATTAATTGTGCACACTGGTTTACTTTCTCTGGCATCATTCCCCTTGTCAATTTCTCAAGTGCATGTAAGATAGGGTTCTCCTTCCTTCTTCTCTGTGCCATGTGAGCCATGGGGGAAAGCAATTAATCAATCATTCTTATATGAGTGTCTGTTGAGCTGAGTATTGCATTCATCATCACGGGTCTTTATCAATGACACTATCTCCATGGGTGTTGTTGCATAGTCCCTACCATATTGGACACATGCTACAACGTGCCATGCTACCTCCTACGAACGACTCTGACTCACAACACGTTGAAAATGATCTACATCAACCAACTAAATGAGGCAAGTGTTTCAAACCATGTCTCTTGCATTTATTTATATATGTATCATGTCTTAAGCATGGGAACACAAGGGTTTGGGTCATGGTCAAGTGGTAGGCCCCTGCTGATAATTAGACAAACCAATTCATTAAAGTTTAAGTATGGAGACATGTTCTTACATGTCTTATTTCCATATATTCATGACACACTACTATCTAATCTTCAAACAATACCTTGTTTTATTTATGCTCTGTTGAGATCTCTTCCTTATCCAACCATCTTATTCTATCCCATTTCCAATGTCTTTCCTTTCTCTTTAGCCTTTTTTCTCATTTTGTTGATCTTCCATGTGAACTCACCTTATGATAATTGAAATTGAAACCTGACCTTACAGACATGTTTGTCCCTTTGAACTCAACACTTTTTCTTTTTACTACCCTTCGTTCAGAGCAATGGTTTGTCAATTATTAATTTTTGAAAAAAAATTGTGCAAATTGGATGTGTTTCTATGTGAATGCACCTTTCACACTCCAAAACTACATTTGGACCTGATATGATCTTTCCCTTCTCTTGGAAATTTTTCTCTTTTATAGCATATCTGCCCCTTGCATAGATTGGTGACTATTTATTTTTACATATTTATGGGTATTTTTCTACACAATTTTTACTATTTTTCCATGTGAATATGCTTTCTTCCTCATTGAAATGGCATCCTTCTCCTATAGCCTCAAGCTACTAATCACACCATATATTTTTCCTTTTTCCTCCCCCTTTTTTTAGCACATAGCTTTTGTTTTCTTAATTTTTAATTATTTTTTCTAACGTATTTTTGGCATGTTTCCATGCAAACATGTCTCTCTTACCCTGAAATCGTATTCTCACATGACAACCCTGTCAAACACTACTCCCTTGACACTTTTTCTTTTCATTGCCCTTTGTTTCAACTAACAAATTGTCTTGAATTAATTTCTGTTCCACTTTTTGTGTGTATTTCTGTTATTTTTCCATATGAATACTCTTGTTTCTAACCAGATCCATGTTTTTATTTTATGGTCGTGTATGTTTTATCTATACTGACATTTTTCCTTTTTCCTATACTCTATTCTAAAAAATGGGATTTTCATTATTAATATCAAGTTTTATTTTCAAATATTTTTTTCATCTTTTTCATGCGAACACTTGTTTCTCATATCGAACATTTAGTTTGTGTTGTCCATCCTGTTGCTCCTATCACCTTGCCTACTCTTCCTTTTTGCCACATGTCAATCCAAGGCCTTACTCTTTTTGAAATAATTTTTCCATGAATTTTTCATATTATTGCAACCATGTATCCGTGCAAACACCTAGTTTTCACCTTGAATTGCATGCCATTGGGACCGTCGTCTGGTGGCCAACCTACCATTATCCTCCCTTGCCAATCATTCATGCCGCAACGAATTCTTTTACCCCGCCCCATGATTATGCACAGGACATGGGTGGGGGCGCCAAAAAAAAAAACCAATGAGAAAAAAAAAGAAAAAGAAACAACTTAATTATTTTTTTAAAGACAAACCTTAAAAAAAAATTTAAGAACTCACCTCCCACCTTTTTGTGCCCAACCCTCCTTTCTTTTCTCTCTCTTCTTTCTTGCTCTCTCTCTGTCTTTTGCTCCCTTCTCCCCCTCCATTCTTCCTACCTCCCCTCCCTCCCTCCTCCCCCCACCATCACCCCCACCTCTTGTCCTCTCCTCTCCATCCCCACCCTTGTTGAGGACGTCCCACCTGTTGTCACAATGCGTAGGGTTGAAGGTCACCACACGGGTTTGACAAGAGAAGAATATATGGGGGTTCAATCTTTTTACATGACGCACTACCATAGCCTCCCTTTATAGTAGTGCAACCCGAAAACCCTTGATGAATTCTCGGGCATTAGGAGGCACAGGATAATCACGCAGTCGATCTTTGTTTCGATGATGGTTAACACACACGGTAAGAAATTGGACAGCTTGTTCATTATCCTTGCTTCGGATTTGAGCATAGGAAGAACCATCATCAAGAGCTTTTTTTTCCAAGCGGGCTTCAAAAATGTAAGTTGCCCAAGAATGATAGGATAACTACAAGAGTTTTGAACAAAAAAGTGAAAATTGTCTTTTATGTCTCCAGTAGTTACCTGCACATTAGGACATGCAGCATATAACTCTCCAGAAGAGTTGTTTACAGCTCTCATTCGCCAACCTGGATCAACATCTATGGGCCATCTGCCACTTTCATAGAGGCTACTTGCCATGATGTTTATCTCCGAGCCATGGTCTAAGAGTGCAATACATGGTGTTTCTTTTTCTCCAATTTTGACGATTGTCTCTATTGTTGCTCTTGCCCAATGCGTACGGGAGTAGTGACTGCTTGGAATGAACCGAGCCTCATCTTCCTCATGCATGTGCTGTAGACAGCCTTCTTTTTGAGAGGTGGACTGCCCAACTGGTTTGGACCAGCCGACCATTACATTTTCAGCTTTCACTTCTTTAATTTTTGCATTCATGTTTTCTTTATCTTCAGCTTCAATTGCTCCAATTAATTCTTTAACTTCTTCAAGTTGAATTCTTGTTGAAGTCAACTTCTCTTCATCCTGCACAAAAACTCAAAGAACTTGCAAAAAAGCATGCACCGTTTCTTCAACTTCATCACCAACATATTGTCTTTTCCTTTTGATTACATTAATAATTACATCATGGAATTTACATTTGGCAATTCCAAGAATTTCGCCTAAGGTGAATTCAATTTTGCTTCCTAGAATTTGTTCTTCTAGGACTCATTTGAGATCAATTATAGATTCTATGTTAGACTGCAATTTGTAGCCTGGCTGCTTGCCTTTCTTCTTTCCTTCAGTCTTCTTTGTTTGTGGCACATCTTCCATCTCTTGATCTGGGGTTATATTTTCAGCAATCTTTGGTTGTTCAAGCATTCTTCTAGTTACTGGTTCTAGAGGGCCAGAAGAGGAAGGCCATGGTTCATCTTCTCTTTTCTTCAATCAAGACTTCTTTATGATTGACATCAGCCAAATGTGCAAAGGTAGAAAAAGAATCTATCGGTTCTTTCCAACCAATTATTCCTCGAATATACTGACTGGCGTTAGCCAAATCTTCTTTGGTTGCTTTACCACGTTGTCGTATTGCTACGCATTCGAGGTGTGAAAACCACCCAAAAGTTGTGCATGAGATTTGTTACTTTGTACATACTTTGACGTAGACGTTGTGCTTTGCTTTGCTTGAACATTTTCCTTTCAGTTAGTTCATGATTCAATTTTACAGAAGAAACAAGCGTAAGTTCCTTAAGAGGCGAACTGTTCTTCCTCACAACTGAGAATGGAACGGTGGATATCTTGTTTATCCATCTCTTTCTACATTACACATACTTGAAGCTCACACAGCAAGTTGTTATTGATTTGCCATTGATCCGATTGGGAGGTACTTTGCAATGGGAGTGCAGATGTTCTTGTGAGTCTTTGGGGACTTTTTGAGATGCTTTGTGTTCGTACTTTTACCAAGCTTGAAGCAAAGCAAGAGACCTAGAGTTGAAGGGACATGCAATGTGAAGAGGAAAAGACGCTGCTTTTCTGTGTGTGTAAGGGAGGAAAGTGTGGCTAAATAAGTGGGCTTTTTCTGGTTCATAAAAAGAAAATAAAAGGGAAAAAGAAAACACTAATGAAGAAAGCTAAAGAGGGATTTTCAAAAGAGCTAAAGAGGGAGGGAAAAAATAGGCGTATGGTGACAGAAAAAGAGGGAGAGGAATTACGCTAATAGGAAGAACAGAGCATTAGAGAAAACAGAGTGCTCTGCAATCTGTGGGAAAAGAAAAAAAAAACGACGAATAGCTTTGGGAAATCGAGTCTGAGTGTGGAAGCCTTGCGCAAGAGGAGAGTGTGGGACGAACAGAGAGAGAAGGGGCGCAATACGTTGCAAAGGAGCTGCAGTCGATGACGAAGACTCTAAGACAATTGGAGGAACCTGCAGTAACTGAAGGAAAGAAGTATTAGTGAGCTTTGCTGAAGATAAAGGAAGTCCTTGACGGACTCTGATCTGCAGAAAATAATGAAATCAACATGTCAGAAGATCACGTTGGTGACGACAATGAAGAAAGGAAGCTGAAGACTGAACGAAGAAGAAGAACGACAAGCTCGATGAAGAGAACCTTGCTGCTGCAGTAACTGAGGATTTGCACTTTGAAGACCCATTGATTATCATGCCTAAGACAGATGCGTTGGAGGAAGGAACGAAAAAGGAGATGGGGAAGGACATCGGCCTTCCTGCCTAGACGTCTCCGCGTGCCTGGCCTTGACCCTGAGGTCGTACGAGCAGAGGTCGTCGAGATCGTTCCCGGGGTAAGCAAGGTCTGCATCCTTGGAGCAGAAAGGCTTAGAGCCATCCTTGATGAACTAGATCTTCCACCATGGCGGTTCCACTTGCCGTATGGCTCGCAGCTCCAGGACACGTCTGCGACATACGACGATGATATGTTGGTCGTGAGAGTGCCTAAAAACTCCGTGCCTGCTGTAGATGATCGAATTTCAAACAGGCCCCCTTCGGATGCTGAGAGAGAAGAAGGGAAAAACCAAGTAAAAGATGTTGATGATACAGACTCAGCAGATGAATCAACCAGAGGTGCAGATCATCTACTTGTTAATGTTGTTCCTGCAATCCCAAATGATAACGAGATAGGGCAAAGCGTTGCCGAAGCAACAGAGCTCGCTTGTCTGATGAAAAGCCGCTTGACTCGCTTGCATATCTCAAGGTTCTCTCTGGTCAACTTCGACACAGCTTGTCAGGATCCTGAATATTTCTTTGTTTCCCAAAGGCATGCCATGTCTCAGCCCTCGCTCTTACACAGTGTAAACTCGTGTAATCAAAGAAGACTACCTTTTGGCACGTTACCAAAGCAGAAAGATTTGGGTATGGAGGGATGAAACATGAATCAACTCTATTGTAGCTCATGAGGAGATATGTGTGAAGAAGAAGAACAACCTGTCCATAGAAGAGAAGAAAAACAGTCATTCTTGGGAGAATAACAACAGTAATTACAACTGAAACTTGAGCTTGGGAATTATGTTCTCTCATACGGTGTTAATAGATATGGCTTGAAAAGCTTTTGAATCGAAAAGCCCTCATCCAAATGTTGCAAAGCTTTCTTCTAATTCAGATGATGGCATGTCAATGCCTCATGAAGATCCATCAGTTTTGTCTTGATTTAAGTACCATTAGTCCTTGAACCATACCATCAAACTAACTTGAAGAAAGAAGTCGTGCTGTCCAAATTTCCAGCTCACCGATTGCTATTTCTGCTTTTATGCCTGTGTATCATGATTGATGAGAAAACATGAGATTTCAAGGCAGATTCTAAGCTTTCCTTTGATCATCCATATTCCTCAGTAGAAATTATGTTTGTTCCTGATAAAGAGTGCCAAAAATCTGATTTATTAGCCATAATTGATGACTATCTCTGAAAATTCAGAGGCTGCTCAAGTTTCTTCTTCTTGAAACAGTGTCTTGGGATCATTCTCTCATCTTGATTATTTACATGTTTGATCTTCTATCCTGAAATTATTCAAAGTCCTCTGTGGTTGCGACTTTGCTTTCAAAACCCTTCGACATCTTTGGTGAACCTGACGTGAAAGCGTCGCAGAAATTTCAGGATGGGAGATACTTCAGCCTCTATTTCAGCTTCTTCTACAACTCCAGCTGCATCTACTTCAGCTCCATCAATGACTGCTGCGTCAAGTACTTAAACGGAGGATCTAAAACAGATTTTGTAGAATATGTCCATGTATATGCAGCTCCAAAATCAGCAAACACAAATGTATATGCAGCAGCAACAACAATTGCATCAACAGCAGTTGTCTCAGCAAAGGCAACTCTATTCAGAGCAGGAGAATGCAAACAGCGCGACTAAGGCTATTGAAGCAGTTGAGAGTGAGAAGAAGCTATTTGACGGGCGTAATGTTTCAGCATATTTGAAGACATATGAGATCAAGATGGGGTTTTTTGGAGTTCCTGCTGGACTTATGAGTAAGTACTTCCTTCTTCTTGTCACACCTGCTTTGAGAACAAAAGTGACTGATCTATTTATTCAAAATACACATTGGCAAGATTTTAAGAAGGCTCTAAAAGAAGAATACTTCCTTGAGGACTTTGGTATGGCTACTCGGCGGTCATTCCGAGAGTGGGTCTACATGCCAAACAAAGGTCTTGCTACTTCGGAGTTGATTCGAGAATTCGAAGAGAGGTATAGTCAGCTTGATGCCATTGAACAAAGAGCATTGGATGTTGAAAAAGTTGAGCTTTTCTTGCAAGCTGCAGATCCTGCTCTTCAAGAAGAATTGGGTGAGCTTCTTGAAGATCGCACGAAGCCTATGGGTCTTAAAACTGATTGGCAGGATGCTCAGGATGCAGTCTCGACTTTGACCAAGAGGAGGATATGGAAGACTCGCCTACAGAATGGTTCCATGACACCTACACCATTATCAGCTCCTATGCCTACTTCTATCCCTGTTATTTCTTCTCCTCCTCAGCCAGTTTCTTGGCCTATGCCAGTGCCTACTGTTTCTACTCCACCTATTCCTCCTGTTCCACGACCGATGCCTACACCTTCTGCTCCAAAACCATCCGCTCCATCGGTACCTACTTCTCTTGATGACATAATCAAAGGCATCACAGATTTGACACTAGAGTCAGTCAAAGCGGAGTTAGTGGGGAAGTTGAAGGAGCAGTTTGCTTCAACTGTGCCTACTACTTCTTCTAGTGCTCCTATTGCACCTAGGAGTGCTCCTAGTGCACCTAGGAGAGATCGGAGATGTATTTGGTGTGATAGTACGGAGCATCAGCATTGCAGGGATTGTGATTCTTTCTAGGATGCAAGGAGGAAGAATTTGGTATATTGGGGGCAAGATGGTAAGATTTGGTTGACTGAGACAGGAGCTCCACTTGCTACCAACTTTGGTAAAGGTAGAATGAAGAAGTTAGTGGAGGACATGGCTGTGCGTACTTCTTATGTGACAGCTAGAGGTGATGCTTCTGCATATGGAGTACAGATTGAGAAGGGATCAGAGACTCAGTCCGCACTATGGACTTATGCTATGGAGACTGCAAGCAAGGGAAAAATTCAGCAAACTGTTTTGACTAGTGCAGGCTCTAGCATCAGATCAGAGACAGGTTGGGACTCGCCTGTTGATAGGTATTCTATTTATGCTTATTTGGCTAAATCTCATGGTGCAGATGTATTTGTTGAGGAGAAGCATAAGAGGGATGAAGAAAATCCAAGTGCAGCTAAGAAGACTAGAGGGGGTGAGTTTGTTACTCCACAAACTGCAGGACCGTCTTCAAAACCAGGGCCAGATCGACAGATGGAGGATGCTCAAAAGAGAGAAAAGAGGCAAGAGCCTAGAGAGAGAAAGCAGCCAGGATTCAGATTGATATCCGATATTGAGACATCTACAGACATGAAGAAAATCTTTAATGATAAGATACTTGGCAGTGAGGTGACTTTCACTATTTCTGAGATTTTGGGCATCTCAAAAAGAGAGTTTCAGGATCAGTTTCAGGAGGTCCTGAAGAGGAAAAGGCATGCATTGGCTACCACTGATACACATGGAGTTTTGATTGGAGAGTTGGATGAGGATGAGGATGAGGTTATGGTTGATAATGCTTCTGTTTTTCCGCAGGTAGAGAAGAGGGTTCAGCCTATGCATTATGCTGAAATTGATGAGCCTGTCATGATACCGCGTAGTCACTTTTCGCGGAGCCATTGGGCTAGGGCAACTACAGAGACGATGGTAAAGATTGGAGAGAAACAGGTGCCTTATGCTGCATTGGTTGATCATGGTTCAGAGATTAATCTCATTGTTCGTGGAGTTTATGAGAGTAACAGATGGCCTATGGATGTAGAGCATGGGTGGCGTATGAGAGCCGCTAATAATACTGCAGGTGATTTGTATGCTGCCTGTCCGAGTGTCAGGGTATCTATTGGTGATGTAGAGGAGGATTTTCATTTCTTTGTGCAGGATTCATGCTCTTATCCCATAATTCTTAGTCAGCCATTCATTACAGAGATGCGCATGGAAACAAAGGTCATGGATGATGGATCTGCTTATGCACGGATTCGCAGTAAAGATGGTATGAGAGCAGTTCAGTTTATGACTGTATGTGTGAACCATGTTAGAAATAGAGATACTCTCAGAGATGCACCCTTACCCACTGTGAGGGATTCGGGTTTTCATTAGGTACCGCCGTTTCGCGAGATGATGGTGGTACAGAGGAGAGGAGATTGGAGTTCTCGCCTCCTAGCAGCAGCAGTGTTTTCTCTTCCGGTTATGTTGGGATTTCAGCAAACAGTTCGATGAGCTATCAGAAGACTTCTAGGTTGCCTAGAGCTGCCAGGCAGTATATATGTAGGAAGGAGAAAAATTTGAAAAATGTAGGAATTTTGGAGGATGATGAGCACATAGATGGAATGTATGACAGTGTGATTTGTGCAGATACGATGACAGAGATGGAAGATATGCTGAAAACTGATATGCTGAATTGCCATGGTAATGTATTAGTGCAATCCCTGGACAAGTTTCATGAAATTGCAGATTTTGTGTCACAGATTGAGTCAGAGGCTGAGGAAACTCAGCAAAGAGTGTTGAGTGCTGAAGAAATTCAGCAAACAGAGTTTCCAGCTGGTTATGATCAGCTTTCAGAGAGACAGAGGGCTGAAAAATTTCAGCCAATAGAGTTTATTGCTGAAATATTTCAGCATTCAGAGTTTGGGGCTGTTTCTATGCAGTCCATAGAGCAGAGGGCTGAGAATATTCAGCCATTGGAGTGCAGAATTGCTGATTTACAGCAAGGTTTATGTAATGCAGAAGAGCATAATGAAGCCAGGGTTGACACAAAATACAAAACTGTGGATAAGAAGGTGAAGCCGGTTGCTGTACCGCTTCCACCTGACAGTGATCAGCAAATAGAGAGGGCTGCTAAACAGCAAATTTTGAGGAATCCGGAGCATATTGGTCATAAATTTTCAGCAGAGACACTTGCTGAATTGAAAATTGGAAATGGTGATTTCTTGTTACCCATAGAGAAGCAATGCTTTCAGGATATGCTTGAGCGTCATGGAAGGGGATTTGCTTTTTTCCCACATGAGATTGGATGTGTGAATCCTGATATTGTTGCTCCTATGGTCATTTTTACTATTCCTCATATTCCATGGAATCTCCGACCTATTCCAGTGCCTAAAGCACACTTGCCAAAGCTGATTGATTTATTGAATGAGAAAATCAGGATGGGAATCCTTGAGCCTTCATCTGCACCATACTCAAACAGGTGGTTTACAGTTCCGAAGAAGAATGGTACTCTTCGATTTATTCAGGACATGCAGCCAGTGAACAGAGTTACTATCAGGAATGTTGGTATAGGTCTAGTTGTGGATGAGTTTGCAGAGGCATTTGTTGGACGTGCCATCTATTCTTTGGGTGATTTGTATTCAGGATATGATCAGTTTCAGCTGGCTTTGGAAAGCAAGGACATAACCACCATGAGAACTCCTATTGGGCTTGTCAGGATGTGTACCTTGCCTCAAGATGCCACTAATTCTGTTGCGCATATGATGAATGCCATGCATAAGGTCCTTCGTGATTACATACCTCAGCTTACTATGCCTTTCTTGGATGATGTGCCCATTAAGGGGTGTGCAGAAGAAGAGAAGAATGAGAGCCTAAATGAGCAGGGATGCAGATACTTTGTGGCTGATCATATTTCAGCATGTGAGAAGATTTTGGCCAGGTTAGAAGAAGTGAACTTGACACTTTCAGGGCAAAAATCTGTTTTTGGAGTGAATGAGGTTGTCATTGTTGGGCATATGTGTGGATAGTATGGCAGGAAACCCTCACCTGATAAGGTGAATGCTATAGGCAAGATTGTGGAGTATTGTTCTACTTCTTCAGAGGTACGGAGATTCATTGGTGCTTGTGTGTTTTATATGATTTGGATACCTCATTTTGCACACATAGCAGATTGTTTGTATCAGCTGCTTCGAAAGGGACAGAAATTCTATTGGGATGAGAGTCACACTAGAGCCATGCAGAAATTGAAGAAGTTATTGCAGAATGCTCCTACTCTCAGAAAAGCAGATTATAATTGTGATAGGCCTATTGTATTGACAGTTGACACTAGTCCAATTGGCATAGGTTGGGCTGGGGTCAAGATGATGCAGATGGAAATAGGTATGCTATTCGGTTTGGGGCGAAAGTCCTAAACGAGAGACAGAGGAGATATCCGTAAATCAAGAGGAAGTTATTGGGGATTGTCACGGCTCTCAAATGTGACAAGGAGTACTTTATTAGAGCTTCAGTTGTGGTAGAGACAGATTGCTTGCCATTGATTGGTATGATCACGAGTTGCTCTACTCCGGATATAGCCATGTTGAGATGGATTGCATACATTAAGTCATTAAATCCGGAATTTAAACACATAGCAGGGAAGGATAATCCAGTGGCAGATATGTTGTCTAGAGCCAGATATGATGATGAGGAGACTCTACTTGCAGAAGAGGATGATGCAGAAATTTCAGCCACTATGGTTGATCATGTTTGTCATGTCTATGATATTGTGGCTTTCATAGAAGAACTTTATGTTGGAGATTGGTTGCAGATTGGCAGGTACCTTAGTACACTAAGCAAAAGAGATTAATGGACAGATGAAGAGTTCAAGAAGATCAGAAGGAAAGCTTATGGTTATTTTCTCAAGGACGGATTTCTTTGGAAGCATCCGAAGAAAAGAGGCGGATTACCTTTGCGGGTTGTCTGCGATAGAGAGACACAGTTACAGGTGATGAGGGAGTTTCATGAGAGTCCTTGGGCTGGTCATAGAGCAGTATGGGCTACTTATGAGAAAATCAAGGAGAAATACTGGTGGAAAGGTATGTACATAGATATTTCTCACTTTGTTGAGACTTGCAGAGACTGCCAGATGTATTCAGTAGTGCATCATAGAGATGAGCTTCATCCGACCTATCCGCTATGCATTCATTATAAGTGGGTAGTTGATTTGGTTACCATGCCTATGGGTCTATGGCAGATGAGATACATTGTTTTGGTTAGAGAGGATCTTACTAATCATGTTGAGGGCAGATCTTTGAGAACGAAGACCACTAGTGCAGTGTGTAAGTTCTTATTGGAGGAAATTTTCTGCAGGTATGGTTGTGTGGGTAAGATCACTGCGGATCGTGGTGAATTGGATGCAGATGAAGCTAGGGAGTTTTTCTCTCAGCTAGGAATCAAATTGGCTCTAACCACAGCATACAATCCAGAGGGAAATGGAAAGAGTGAAAGAGGGCATCCGCCGATAGTGAAAGCATTAGCCAAAGCATGCAGAGGACGGACTGGAGAATGGCCAAGACTTCTACCATTTGCTTTGTGGGCTGATCGTACGACTCATAGTGTTACCACAGGATATATGCCTGCAGAGTTGATGTATGGTCAGAAACCTGTTATGCCGATTGAGACTTGTGCTTTGACTTGGTCAGTTTTACCTTGGTAGGAGGATTGACGAGAGAGGAGCTCTTAGCTCTTCGGATTCGACAGTTGGAGAGGAGACCTGAGGATATTCAGCTAGCTATTGACAGGTTGAAGGTTTCTAGACTAAGGAATAAGGACAGGTTTGATAGCAGGCATCGCTTGCGGCCTAGAGCAATAGAAGAGGGAGATTGGGTATTGGTCTTTGATAGCAGCCTTGAAAATCAGCATACTGCACTTCGAAAGATGGTGAAAAGATGGTTTGGGCCGTATATAGTCAGACATGTCTTTGATAATGCAACATATGAGCTGACTGAATTGGATGGGACAGTGCTTAGAGTGCCTATTGCTGGAAAAAGAATCAAGATTTTCAAGAAAAGAGATGATGAGGATTATGCATTGGAAGAATTTTCAAGAGAAGAGCAACGACAAGAAACTCCAATGGAAGAGACAGATGATATGGCTGATAATCTTGTTGATCTACCGGAAATGCATAACGAAGAGATTGATTTGTTTGTGGATCTTGATGATAATGATCATGGGTAGTTGGCCCATCCGGAGGATGCGCAGGATTAGAGGGGGTGGATGTCGTATTGCTGCGCATTCGAGGTGTGAAAACCACCCAAAAGTTGTGCATGAGATTTGTTACTTTGTACATACTTTGACGTAGACGTTGTGCTTTGCTTTGCTTGAACATTTTCCTTTTAGTTGGTTCATGATTCAATTTTACAGAAGAAACAAGCGTAAGTTCCTTAAGAGGCGAACTGTTCTTCCTCACAACTGAGAATGGAACGGTGGATATCTTGTTTATCCATCTCTTTCTACATTACACATACTTGAAGCTCACACAGCAGCTTGTTATTGATTTGCCATTGATCCGATTGGGAGGTACTTTGCAATGGGAGTGCAGATGTTCTTGTGAGTCTTTGGGGACTTTCTAAGATGCTTTGTGTTCGTACTTTTACCAAGCTTGAAGCAAAGCAAGAGACCTAGAGTTGAAGGGACATGCAATGTGAAGAGGAAAACACGCTGCTTTTCTGTGTGTGTAAGGGAGGAAAGTGTGGCTAAATAAGTGGGCTTTTTTTGGTTCATAAAAAGAAAACAAAAGGGAAAAAGAAAACACTAATGAAGAAAGCTAAAGAGGGATTTTCAAAAGAGCTAAAGAGGGAGGGAAAAAAGAGGCGTATGGTGACAGAAAAAGAGGGAGAGGAATTACACTAATAGGAAGAACAGAGCATTAGAGAAAACAGAGTGCTCTGCAATCTGTGGGAAAAGAAAAAAAAAACGACGAACAGCTTTGGGAAATCGAGTCTGAGTGTGGAAGCCTTGCGCAAGAGGAGAGTGTGGGACGAACAGAGAGAGAAGGGGCGCAATACGTTGCAAAGGAGCTGGAGTCGATGACAAAGACTCTAAGACAATCGGAGGAACCTGCAATAACTGAAGGAAAGAAGTATTAGTGAGCTTTGCTGAAGATAAAGGAAGTCCTTGACGGACTCTGATCTGCAGAAAATAATGAAATCAGCATGTCAGAAGATCACGTTGGTGACGACAATGAAGAAAGGAAGCTGAAGACTGAACGAAGAAGAAGAACGACAAGCTCGATGAAGAGAACCTTGCTGCTGCAGTAACTGAGGATTTGCACTTTGAAGACCCATTGATTATCATGCCTAAGACAGATGCGTTGGAGGAAGGAACGAAAAAGGAGATGGGGAAGGACATCGGCCTTCCTACCTAGATGTCTCCGCGTGCCTGGCCTTGACCCTAAGGTCGTACGAGCAGAGGTCGTCGAGATCGTTCCCGGGGTAAGCAAGGTCTGCATCCTTGGAGCAGAAAGGCTTAGAGCCATCCTTGATGAACTAGATCTTCCACCATGGCGGTTCCACTTGCCGTCTGGCTCGCAGCTCCAGGACACGTCTGCGACATACGACGATGATATGTTGGTCGTGAGAGTGCCTAAAAACTCCGTGTCTGCTGTAGATGATCGAATTTCAAACAGGCCCCCTTCGGATGCTGAGAGAGAAGAAGGGAAAAACCAGGTAAAAGATGTTGATGATACAGACTCAGCAGATGAATCAACCAGAGGTGCAGATCATCTACTTGTTAATGTTGTTCCTGCAATCCCAAATGATAACGAGATAGGGCAAAGCGTTGCCGAAGCAACAGAGCTCGCTTGTCTGATGAAAAGCCGCTTGACTCGCTTGCATATCTCAAGGTTCTCTCTGGTCAACTTCGACACAGCTTGTCAGGATCCTGAACATTTCTTTGTTTCCCAAAGGCATGCCATGTCTCAGCCCTCGCTCTTACACAGTGTAAACTCGTGTAATCAAAGAAGACTACCTTTTGGCACGTTACCAAAGCAGAAAGATTTGGGTATGGAGGGATGAAACATGAATCAACTCTATTGTAGCTCATGAGGAGATATGTGTGAAGAAGAAGAACAACCTGTCCATAGAAGAGAAGAAAAACAGTCATTCTTGGGAGAATAACAACAGTAATTACAACTGAAACTTGAGCTTGGGAATTATGTTCTCTCATACGGTGTTAATAGATATGGCTTGAAAAGCTTTTGAATCGAAAAGCCCTCATCCAAATGTTGCAAAGCTTTCTTCTAATTCAGATGATGGCATGTCAATGCCTCATGAAGAGCCATCAGTTTTGTCTTGATTTAAGTACCATTAGTCCTTGAACCATACCATCAAACTAACTTGAAGAAAGAAGTCGTGCTGTCCAAATTTCCAGCTCACCGATTGCTATTTCTGCTTTTATGCCTGTGTATCATGATTGATGAGAAAACATGAGATTTCAAGGCAGATTCTAAGCTTTCCTTTAATCATCCATATTCCTCAGCAGAAATTATGTTTGTTCCTGATAAAGAGTGCCAGAAATCTGATTTATTAGCCATAATTGATGACTATCTTTGAAAATTCAGAGGCTGCTCAAGTTTCTTCTTCTTGAAACAGTGACTTGGGATCATTTTCTCATCTTGATTATTTACCTGTTTGATCTTCTATCCTGAAATTATTCAAAGTCCTCTGTGGTTGCGACTTTGCTTTCGAAACCCTTCGACAACGTTCCATTTGATCTAGTGCCTGCATCCATACTTTAGATTGCACATTAGCTTTACATGCTTTCAAACTTGATTTAATTGGCTCAATGTGCAGCCCATAGGTAGCTGCATCAATTGCTGCATAGGAATTCTTTACAGCTAAATCTTCTAATCTTTTCTTCATTCCACCATTTCCAAAATTTGGCTCCAGTGGAAGACCACTTTCAACCGCATGAATTTTTCTGTCTTTCCAAAAGACGAGCTTCTATGCTTCAGCCTCACGAAAAGGCAGAACACTCCCTCTTGTCACGGTGTTGGCTGTCACACCAAATACATCGCCTCTTAAAGCCTTCTCTCATGGGTCTTTGAGTTGATGCTCGTCCTCACTCTTCGACTTTGACATCCAACTTCTCTACTTTGAAACTAATTTCTATAAGATTTAGATAAAGATCACACATGCTTTTAATGAGTTCATCCATTACATCATTTTTAGAAGGAACAGAAGAAAAAAGAGTTGGTTGATTAGTCAAAGGAATAGGGGATTTTGAAGGTGGGACAAGCTCCATCAATGGAGTTGATGAAGTTGAAGTAGAGCCCAATCTTAGTCGCATCCGCTCTCTTCGAGCAATCATGTTAACTGCATCAGTAATATCTGTCCATGCAGTTTTGACTCCTGATTTGGAGGTAGCATCTTCTAGGCAATCAATAAGATTCTCTTGCAAAATGGGATCTACAGCCTTAAGGAATAATTCAATCTTGTGACATTCCGTACTTTGTTGGTCTTCAGCATTAAGTTGTCCAAATTTACTTTCAAACTCATGGTATAGAGCTGTTGCAGCTAAACCTTTGTTGGGTTTTTCAACCCATTCAGTGAAACTTTTCTTCGTCATTAGGTCAGAGTCTTCTAAGAAGAATTCTTCACCTAGGGCTTTTTTGAATGCAGCCCAATCCGCATCTTGTTGAAAAAAACCATGGATTCTTTCTTAAAGACCATGCTTGGCTAGTCTGGCAAAATAACGGCTCCATGCATGTTGTGGTACACCAAAGAAGAGCATTTTTTCAACATATAAGTGAATAAAAACATAGACATTTTGACCATTAAATTGTTTTAATTCACACTCAATTTCTTCTAGGGCCTTGATAGCTATGGAATCAATCTTCTCTTCTTCTTGCCTTTGTTGTTGTTGTTATAACATTTGGATTTGTTGTTGCTGAGTCTACTGCAGTATGCGCACCAATTGTTGTAGAGTATCTCCTGAAGAATCCCCCATCTTGGAGTTCTCTTACACCAACCTTCACGTCGAGTTCACCAATGTCGCAGCGCATAGGGTTGAAGGTCACCACAAGGATGAAAGGTGAGAAGGATCGAAGCTTGCACATGAGCTATGGCGGGAGAGCAAGAGCAAGAAAGAGAGAGTCAAGAAATGGGAACTCCAACGGTCACAATGTGTGATCGGGCCTTCCTTTATTTACTAGTCACTAAAAAATGAATGTAAAGAATAAAGTGACGTGACGGGCGCCCGCCACCTGCAGTTTGCAGTGGCGGGTACTGTCAGTGTAGTAATACACGGGGCGGCACGGCGGAGGCGATGTAAAGAATAAAGTGACGTGACGGGCGCCCGCCACCTGCAGTGTGCAGTGGCAGGTACTGTCAGTGTAGTAATACACGGGGCGGCACGGCGGAGGCGCCTTTACCCCAACAACCTCTCACTTAAAGGCGAATCTGCCCCAGTGAGAGAGAAAGAAAAGAAAAAGACAGTACAACTGTACATAGGTACAAGGGATGAGGAAAGGCAACATCTCATCCAACGCCCATCAATCTCCTGAGGAAGGCAAAGCGCTCAGTAGTGAGGCTTTTCGTGAGCAGATCTGCAGGATTCTCGTCAGTGGAGATCTTGACAAGGTCAACAGACTTGTCCTCCATGACATCACGTATAAAGTGATACCTCACCTCAATGTGTTTTGTCTTCGCATGGAAGACCGGATTCTTAGCCAACTGAATGGCACTCATAGAATCCGAATGCAGTGTAGGTATAGCATCAATCCCAAGGTCAGCAACTAGACGGCCCAGCCATATGGCTTCCTTGCAAGCCTCAGTGGGGCTGCAACATACTCGGCCTCAATGGTAGACAAAGCCGTACACTTTTGAACCCTGAACATCCAAGAGACAGCACCTCCAGCATAGGTGAATACATAGCCAGAAGTGGACTTCCTACTATCTGCATGTCCTGCATAATCGGAGTCAGTGTACCCCACGACCCCTGTATCCTGGCTGCCATAGCAAATACACATATCTGTTGTGCCCTTCAGGTACCTCATAATACCCTTCACGGCATCCCAATGTTTCCTACCAGGTATAGCCATATAGCGTGCCACAACACCAACTGCAAAGGCAATATCTGGATGAGTGGCTATCATGGCATACATCAAACTGCCCATGGCTGAAGCATAAGGGATCTGGGCCATCTTGGCCCTCTGCTCATTTGTCTGCGGACAATCGGCCTGTGATACCTTCACATAAGAAGGCAATGGATAGCCAACAGGCTTTACATCCTGCATGCGGAAGCGCTCAAGGACTTTATGAATATACTCCCTCTGTGACAAGTAGAGGAGTCCCTGATGCCTGTCGCGTCTAATGCGCATACCAAGTATGTGAGAGGCCTGTCCCAAATCCTTCATCTCAAAGCTCTTCTTCAGCTGAGATTTAAGAGCATCTAGCTCATCATGAGCTTTCCCTGCTATCAGCATATCATCCACATAGAGTACCAAAATATGCAATGAACCATCACGGGCTTTCTTCGTGTAAAGACACGGATCCATAGCACTCTTGCTGTAGCCCTGTGACTGCATAAAGGCATCAAACTTATGATACCATTCCCTAGGTGCCTGCTTCAAGCCATAAAGACTTTTCTTCAACTTGCATACTAGGTGCTCCCTGCCAGGTTCTGCAAAGCCCTTAGGCTGCTCCATATAGATCTCATCATGCAAGTCTCCATGTAAGAAAGCCGTCTTGACATCCATTTGATATAGATCTAAGTCAAGCTGAGCAACCAAAGCCAAGACCAAGCGTAGGGTGGTCATCCTAACCACAGGAGAAAAGACCTCATCAAAGTCTACACCATGCTCTTGCTTAAACCCTTTGCTACCAATCTAGCCTTGTATGCCGGCTTGGGGTGTCCAGGGGTACTTTTCAGCTTGTACACCCACTTGCATGGCAAAGCTTTCTTGCCCTTAGGCAAGGCAACCAAATCCCAAGTCTCATTCTTATGCAAGGAGTCGATCTCAGACTACATAGCCCTCTCCCAGGAGTGACTGTCACCCCTGCGCATAGCCTCATCATAAGTGAAAGGCTCTCCTGTATCTATAACCAAAATATAATGCATAGAGGGCTGAAATCTATCAGGTGCACGTCTATCTCTACCAGACCGTCTCACTGCAGGCTCTAATGCCTGCCCAGCTGCCTATCCAACACCCTGACCATGAGCATCTGCTGCAGCTGTAGGCTGTCCAACTGGCTATGTAGGAGCTCTAGGCTCCTCCTGAAAGATCACTCTGCGGATCTCAACCACTTTCTTAGGCTGCCTGTGCATCTTGTCTTCATGGAAGACTACATCATGGCTGCGTACTGTTTTCCACGCCTACGGATCCCATAGGCGATAGTCCATCTCTCCTGAATCACCATAACCAAGAAAGATGCATTTAATGCTCTTTGGATCCAACTTACTCCTCTTGTCCTTGGGCACATGGCAGAATGCCTCACATCCAAAGACACGAAGATGCGCATAAGAGGGTGGCTTACCAGCCCAAACTTCCTCTGCAACCTCGAAATCCAATCCACTAGAAGGCGATCGGTTTATGGCATGCACTGCCGTACTAACTGCCTCAGCCCAAAAGCTCTGTGGTAGGCCTGCATGGCTAAGCATAGAGCAGACACGCTCCTGAATAGTCATGTTCATGCGCTCAGCCAAACCATTCTGGGCGGGGGTGTAAGGGGCGGTCAACTGACGCTTAATACCCCTGTCATCACAAAACTACTCAAAAGCAATTGAGACATATTCTCCCCCATTGTCAGTCCTAAGGCATTTCAGCCTTTACCCAGTCTAGTTCTCAACAAGAGCAAGCCAACGATGAAAGACTGCCAAGACATCAAACTTTTGCTTTATGGGATAAGCCCACACTTTCCTAGAAAAATCATCAATGAAGGTAACAAAGTACTTCGCGCCACCCATAGACATACACGGCATGGGCCCACAAACATCTGAATGCACCAAAGCCAAGGGCTCACTCATGCATGGCCTACCCGATTTCTTATGCATAGACCTATTCTGCTTACCATAAAGACAATGATCACACGAGTCAAAACGTGCATAGTTGACTTTACTAAAGGTTCCCCATATGCCTCTATGGCCAGCCCACAGGCTTTCATGAAATTCCTTCATTACCTGTTGTTGCAATCTTTTGTTACCTAAAACTTGGACAAGCGCTCCTTTCTTCTTCTTTGTGTGCTTCCATAGATGTCTTTCTTTAAGAAAAAAGCCATAATCTTTCCTCTTGATATGCTTGAACTCCTCATCAGTCCAAGTCTCCTTCTTCTTCATTGTGCTCAAATATTGGCTAATCTTTAGCCAATCTTCTTCAAGGAAATGAACTAGAACTTGAGAAATGCAATGAGCATGATGGCTTCTAGTTGAACATCCTGTTGTTTTCAGCTTTAGACCAGTATATGCAGTAACTGAAAAGGTAATTTCAGCACAGCCATGGAATGAAATTCAGCAAGTATAGATTCTTCAGCTTCATCTTTTTCCATCAGCTCTTCTTCATTGTCATATCTTGCACGTGATAGCATGTCAGCAACTGGATTCGCCTTTCTTGCAATATGCTTTAATTTGGGGTTGAGAGACTTAATATATGCAATCCATCTTAGCATAGCAATGTCGGGTGTAGAGCAGTTGGCAATCATGCCCAAGAGTGGAAGACAATTAGTTTCTACCACTACGGAAGCACCTATAAAGTATTCACGATCACACTTTAATGATGTTACAACTCCCCACAATTCCCCTTTTACTTGTGCATACCTTCTTTGACGTTTATTGAGAAATTTTGCTCCAAAACAAATTTCATACATATTACCTTCAAGATCCTCTTGGCCAACAACCCATCCTATCCCAATGGGACTTTTATCCACAGTATGGATGATGGGTTGACCATTTGAATAGACAGCCCTTTGGAAAGTGGGGGCTAAAATTAATAGCTTTTTTAATTTACGCATAGTGAGAGTATGTTCTTTATTCCAAGAGAATCTTTGGCCTTTTCTTAATAATTGATAAATATTTTCGGCTAAATGAGCAAAATGTGGTATCCATACGAGATAGAATACACATGCGCCAAGAAATCTTCTCACCTCTGAAACATTTGTGCATTTTTCTTGCATTCTGATGATGGCATCTATCTTGATTGGAGAAGGTTTGCGTCCATAGGGGCCACATAGATGACCGACCATTAGGACTTCTTCTACTCCAAAAATCTATTTAGCTCCAGAAAGGGTAAGATATACCTCTTCTAGCCTTGTCAAAATCCTGTCACAATCATGAATATGGTTAACTACAAATGTCCTGCAACCATCTTTGTCAAGCTCCTCATTCTTTTCATTGACTTCACATCCCTTGATAGGTACATCATCAAGAAATGGAAGAGTAAGTTGTGGAATAAAGTTCCTTAAGATTTTGTGCATGGCATTCATCATATGGGCTACAGAGTTTGTTGCACCTTGTGGTAGAGTGCACATGCGGACCAATCCAAGAGGTGTCTTCATTGTGGTAATGTCTCAGATTTCTAATGAAAGCTAAAATTGGTCATATCCTAAATATAGGTCGCCCATAGAATAAATTACCTTACCTGCAAAAGCTTCAGCAAACTCATCAACAATTGGACCCGAACCAACATTTCAGATTGTGACACGATTGATAGACTGTAGATCTTGAATGAATCGTAAAGATCCATTTTTCTTAGGCACAGTAAACCATCGGTTTGAGTAGGGTGCTGAAGAAGATTCTAAAATCTTCATTCTGATCTTCTCATTTAGAAGTTCCAATAATTTGGGTAGATGCGCCCTTAGAATGGGAATGGGCTTGAGGTTCCAAAGCACATGTGGGACCATAAAAATGACCATAGGAGCCACAATATTTGGATCCACATAGCCTATTTCACTTGGTTGAAAAGCAAAAGCTTTTCCATGTTTCATTAGCATTTGCATAAAAGAGTGTTTTTTAGCCGGCGAAAGGAAAGAATTTTCACCTATTTTGAGCTCTTTTATACTTTCAAATGTGAACTTGTGACCAATGTTGGAAGGATCATGAAGACTTGGCTAATTTGCTACCCTATCAGCCAGCCCTTCACTTTCAGGAGGCAGCAGGACTCCACAAGTTTGACTTTCTTATCCACTGTCTTGTATTTTGTCTCCACTTGTGCTTCAGCCTTGTTGAGCAAACCATTGTCTTCCTATTCAACAAATTCTTGAATTGTTTGATAAAAATCCAATGTACATACTTCTATGGACTAATTTTTAGCCTAATTTTCTGCATGAGCATCTGCATATATTTCAGCCAATGTGTCACTAGTAATCAGTCCAAAAAAAATGCCCAAAATATCTTCATTTTTAGCCATTGTGTGATAAGTTTTCTGCTCCCTTTTTACATGACATAAATATTTTCTTTCAGCCTTAGTCATGGCCGGAAGAGACTTATAACAGCCCATACTATTGGTTGTACATACATACAAATTTACTAGAGACACAATTTCTGTAGCATAAGGATGTTCAATCTTTTTACATGGTGCATTACCATAGCCTCCCTTTATAGTAGTGCAGCCCGAAAACCCTTGAATTCTCGGGCATTAGGAGGCACAGGATAATCACGCAGTCGATCTCTATTTCGATGATGGTTAACACACACATTAAGAAATTGAACAGCTCGTTCATTATCCTTACTTCGGATTCGAACATAGGAAGAACCATCATCAAGAGCTTTTGTTTCCAAGCGGGCTTCAAAAATGTAAGGTTGCCCAAGAATGATAGGGTAACTACAAGAGTCTTGAACAAAAAAGTGAAAATTATCTTTTATGTCTCCAATAGTTACCTACACATTAGGACATGCATCATATAACTCTCTAGAAGAGTTGTTGGTGCGCAGATCGGACGCAGGTAGCTCACGTAGTGAATTCCCAAAGGTCCCCAAGAACAAAGTACTCTACTTTTTAGCACAAAAACCAATGTAAAAGCAAGCACGACATGAGACAAGAGACAAATTGGGTTGAATCTCCCCCATGCCTTGTGTGAGCGCTTCACAAAGCATGTATTTAATGTATATTTCCAATCTTTATGCTCAAAAATAGCCCAATTACAAAAATATACAAGCTTTTAGCTTTTGAGTTTGCTTTCTACCAAAAATAGGAAAATAAAGCTAATGGACGGTGCCCAAAGAGTCTGGCACGCCCAATCTCAATGTCCAAATAAAAATAACATATCCAGGCGCATAAGCACATACAAAATAATAATAAATAATCGATGTCTCTATAGACATAATAAAATATAGGCGTGGCGCCTATCAAAATATAGTCCAAAGATCGAAAACCCGCTAGACTCCAATGCTTTCCTCCGCACTGCTGCTATCTCTACACATCAACTGAAGCATTCACAATCGTTAGTAAAATAACACAATTAAACCGACAAAAGTGAATACCTAGCAGTCTTCAGCTACATAAATAAATCAACTGGTTAGAAATAAATCCTAACCTTAATTTATTACGAGTGCGCACTCTAAACTCATAAACGTTTATTAATTTAATATGCATTTTGCGGAATCACCCGCTATGGAATCACCCATGTACACACTAAATTAATGAAACGCCCGAAAAGGACAGGCGTCCCCATCAACTTCTCGCACAAAGAATCCTCTTTGCGTATGAGCCCCGGTCATCTAAATAAGTTTACGGAATCCACCGTAAAACCTCACGGAATCCACCGTGGAATATGCCTCCTGGCATCATACCCCCGGGGTGGGATAGCAATTGACCTCAATTGCTATTAGCTCAATGTGGAGCTAACAGAGTGGGGAAAGCATTTAGGTCTCTAGCGTGCATCCATTGTGCTTCTTCTACAGGATGGTTCTTAAATTTTACTAGATATCTAGAATACCTTCGACCAGTTCTAGTGGTCATGTAGTCAGTGTCTATAACGGCTTCTGGTTCAAGTATTTCAGTCTCTTCTTCTAGTAAAGGTGGGTTTTCATAGACAGGGTGGATAGGTAATTGTCCTCTAAATGGTCTCAATAAACTAATATGAAATGTATTATGAATTTTCCAATGAGATGGCAATTCTAACTTGAATGCATTGTCATTAATCTTATGAATGATTCTAAATGGTCCGTAGAATCTAGGGGCTAATTTGACAACTGGATGTCTATCTACACTTTGCAGTCTACGCTTTTCTATTCTAAGCCAAACATAATCATCAACTTTGAAATTCATGGCTTGTCTTTTCTTGTTGGCTTGTTTGGTATATGATTGTTGGGCTTTAGCAATCATACCCTTTACTTCATCAAAAATAGTGTTATGCATAACAGCAATATCATCGGCACTTTGTATTCTATTAGACAAAGAGGCAACAGGTGTAGATAATCTATGTCCATAAATAACTTCAAAAGGTGCTTTCTTTGTAGATGTGTGCGGTGTATTGTTATATGCAAATTGTAATAAATGTAAATGAATATCCCATGTCTGAGGTTTAGAGATAGTGTATGCACGTAAAAGATCTAAAATAGTGCTATTTGTGGCTTCTGTTTGTCCATTTGTTTCTGGATGAAATGCAGATGAAAAATCAATCTTTGTGCCTAGATTTGCAAACAGTGTAATCCAGAAATTATTACAAAATCTAGAATCTCTATCTGAAATAATCACTTTCGGCAATCCATGGTTAGTAAAAACAGTTTTCAAAAATAACTGTACTGCTTGTGATGCTGTTAAAGTTTTCTTACATGCAATGAAATATGCTTGCTTACTAAATCTATCTACAATTGTCCAAATCATGTCATGGTTAGATTTAGTATTTGGTAAGCCAGTAATGAAATCCATAGATATATGTTCCCAAGGTTTAGATGGAATAGATAAAGGCATTAATAACCCATACTGTTTGCCATGATGTCTTTTTATTCTTTGACAAATCAGACATTCAGAAACAAAATTAGACACATCTGCATCCATATGCGGCCAATAAAAATCTTCAGTTAACATGCGTAATGTAGAAATGATACCTCTATGACCTTGATATGGGGGACAATGAATTTCATTCAAAACAAAAGATCGGAATGGAATAGTAACACACAGTCTCTTTTCAAAGAACATGAATCCATCATTATATGACAATGAATCAACAGGAATGAAATTATTTTGAACTAATTTTTGCCAATCAGAATGAAAAGTAATATCCTGGTGATATGTGTCTTTCATAGCAATCAAAGAATCAAAAGATATGATAGAAATGTTATGAATTGCAGGTCTTCTACTCAATGCATCAGCAACTACATTTTCTTTTCCAGGTTGGTATTGAATGATAGGATGGAAACTTTGAATGAATGAAGCCCATTTGATATGACGGTCAGAAATTTGGGGTTGGCTAAGTAGATGTCTAATGCTTTGCTGGTCGGTCTTTATCATGAATTCTGAACCCATTAAATAATGCTTCCATTGTTTTAATGCTTGTACAACTGCTAAGAGTTCCTTGTCATAAGTGGAATATTTAAGCTCAGAGGGTTTCAGCTTAGAACTAGAATATGCTATTGGATGGTTGTCTTGCATTAGCACGGCTCCTATTCCTGATCCGCTAGCATCGGTCACAACTAAAAAGAATGGTCTGTTAAAGTCAGGTAATTGTAGGACAGGGGCATTGGTCAATGCACGTTTGAGTAAATCAAAGGATTTCTGCTGGTTTTCAGTCCATTGATAAACAATACCTTTCTTAAGAAGTTTGGTCAATGGTAAAGCAAGTAATGAGAAATTACGTACAAACTTCCTATAGAAACTAGCAAGACCAAGAAATGAGCGTAATTCATGTACATTTTTAGGAATAGGCCAATGCAATATTGCGTCAATTTTCTTAGGATCAACTTTTATTCCTTCTTTTGATACAATATGACCTAGATATTCTATTTCTGTCTTAAAGAATTCACTCTTGTCAGGATTTGCAAACAATTGATTTTCTTTCAGTAATTGAAAAACTAATGATAAATGCTCATAATGCTCTTTTTCACTTTGACTGAATACTAAAATATCATCAAAGAAAACAATCACACAATACTGATATTTTAGAAAAATACGATTCATCATTCTACTGAAAGTGGCAGGTGCATTAGTTAATCCGAATGGCATAACTAAGAATTCGTAATGGCCAAACTGTGTCCTGAATGCAGTCTTAAATATGTCGGATCTATCTAACCTCACCTGATGATATCCAGATTTAAGGTCAATTTTACTAAATATAGAAGATCCTTGCAGTTTGTCCATAAGGTCGTCAACTCTAGGTATAGGATACCTATTCTTTACAGTGATCTTGTTTAATGCTCGGTAGTCAATACACATCCGATAAGTATTATTCTTTTTCTTGACTAAGAGCACAGGTGCACCGAATGGAGAACTGCTAGGTCGAATTAAACCTCTATTTAGTAATTCTTCTACTTGAGTCTGGATTTCTTTTTGCTCTATTTGATTGTGCCTATATGGGGCTTTGCAAGGTGGTTGTGTGCCAGGTATTAGGTCAATCTTATGGTCTTCTGGACGTGATGGAGGTAAACCTGGTGGTAGGTCTTCTGCAAAACAGTCCTTAAAATATGCAAGAAATTCCTTATGTCTAGGGTGCATATGAGTTTCTTTTGCGTGCAATTCATTCACCCAAATGAGATATGATTTAGTATTCTTGCGTAGTGCACGTTTTGCTTGAGTATGCGAAAGCAGTGGAAACATATGAGATGCATGCATACCAAATAATGTAATAGATTTTCCTTGAAAATTAATATTCATTGTGTGTGTGGAATAATCTATATTGGGATTATGTTGATGTCTCCATGGCATTCCTAGAATAATGTCGCTAGACTGTAATGGGACAACTAAGAAATTTCTTCTTTCAATATATGGACCAATTTGAATTTCTAAATTTTGAACTTCTTGTGTGCCATTGTACCTAGTGCCTAAAAATGCAGCTTTTATGCGATAGTGCGTAGGTACTGTATGTAATTTCAATTCCTTTACCAATTTTGCTGAAATAAAGTCATGGGTAGTACCGTCATCATGCAATATCATTCTTTCTTTTCCATGCACCATACATTTCATAGTCAATAATGAATGTAAAGTAGGCATACCTGGTAAAGTGTCGGAAGTAGTAGTAGGATCATCTTCTTCTTCAGTGAAATCCGGCATATCCTCATGCTCGTCTTCGTCCATAGCTCCAAGGTAGTTGATATGTGCTGATGGCTTCTTTGAATGACAATTTGCTGCGAGATGGCCTGGCTGGTGACACTTGTAGCATACGATGGGCTTGGCTTTGGTCACATTATTTGCAATGGCTGGGAGTCTGGGTATATTTGGATTTGCTTGTTGGATAGGCTTAGGATTTGGATTGACAGTGGATGGTATTGCAGGTGGTTTAGGCCAATTCTTGCGGAAAGATGGTGATGAGAAACGACCTGGATTAAACCTTCTGAAATTTGAATTGAATTGTTTAGATCCATAATTACCGTTTGCTTGGAATGACTGCGGTCGTCGATCTCTTCCACGTAACTTATCTTCAGTGTCGTGAGCTAAGGAGATGGCATCTTCAAGGGTAGCAGGCTTGAATATATTCACCTCAGTGTAGTAATGTCCAAGAAGTCCAGACATGTACTTCCGCTTATGGGTCGTCTCTGGTACGTCTTCAAGCATACGTAGCTGTAAGAGTGCATTCCAAAAATGCTCTGTATACTGTGGAATAGGCTCACGGTCGCGTTGTTGAAGTAAATCCCATTGCTTGATAGCCTTCTCATGAAATTGCGGTGGAAGGAAATTTTGCATGAACTTCTTCTTGAAATCTTCCCATGTAGCAGGACATTCTATGCTCTTGCGGACTACAGTCCACCAAAGTGATGCTCTGTCTATCAGATGATTAGTAACACACTTGATTTTATCTTTCTCAGGATAAGTTTCCTCATGGAAATAGTCATCAAACTGGCTAATGAATGATAAAACAGTCTTTCCTTCTCTTATGCCATTGAAAGTGCGAAACTTGAAACTTCGTTTACTTATCTTGGATTCCTTGCGAATGGTTTGTGCTTCAAGAGTAGCGTCGATGGTACGGCGAATCAGATCTTCAGCTTGAGGTTCTTCTTTATCAGTGGACGCTCCTTGTAGCTTTGTCAATTGCGCTTGCAAGGCTTGCCTAGCTCTTCGCTCTTCGTCCAATTGTAACATGATAAGATCCAGCTTTTGTTCCATGGTAGGCTCGGGTAGGTCGTCTTCAGCCATAGGATCATCCATATGTGGGGTAGTCATCCTGTAAAACTCAACAAACCTTTCTCACTCAAAATCAGTTAGCGGGATGAGCGTAGCTCAAATTTGGGGTTACAAGGCTATGTATTTTTGGGTATTTTCTTCTTCAATTTTCAGAAATTCTGAAATATTTCTGTCTCCGTTTGCTGAAAGTACTTCAACGAACTTGTAGATAGGTAAAACAGCTTGCTGCGAACAACTTTCCAGTTCAGAGTTTTTGCAAACGAACAAGTCTTCTAGGAGTTTCAAGCGTTAGTCAGTTATGATTTAGTCTGACTTGCAGAGTTGCAGACTTAACATACTTGCAGGGTTGTTGACTTGCTGGACTTAGCCGATTTGCAGGACTTGCAGGACTTAGGCCAACTTATGGAACTTGCAGTACTTCAACTTGATAAACTTGCCAAATCTGACTGAATGTGTGTGACCTGTGTAGCTTGTGACTTAGTTTGATTATGGAACCTATGGCTTACTAAGCCCAATGTGAATTTGAGGTATCGCGGCATGTTGACGTCGCGTTTGAACTCGGCGAAAACATACTGACGCCGCCCGAGATGAAATTTATGAGGCTAAGCTTATTAAAGCTTAAGACTAAGCTTTATAACTTTTGATTTTTAAGCTTTTAGGCTTGTAGTGATGAAACTTAGCTCTGATTTTTGACGACTTGAAGAAGGAGATGAATGCGTGGTCCTCCGCCGACAGAGATTGGTCCTTCGCGATCTGACAGTGGAAATAGGGGTTCTTGATCGCCAGAAGTCTGCCTGTATCGACGGTTCGCGACGAGATTGACTGTAGAGGCCGTTTGTTCCTGGAGCTCCGCCTTCGCCCGAGATTGGTAGCGATTGGAAGCCCTTGATCTCTGCTCCGCTCTGATACCACTGGTGCGCAGATCGGACGCAGGTAGCTCACGTAGTGAATTCCCAAAGGTCCCCAAGAACAAAGTACTCTACTTTTTAGCACAAAAACCAATGTAAAAGCAAGCACGACATGAGACAAGAGACAAATTGGGTTGAATCTCCCCCATGCCTTGTGTGAGCGCTTCACAAAGCATGTATTTAATGTATATTTCCAATCTTTATGCTCAAAAATAGCCCAATTACAAAAATATACAAGCTTTTAGCTTTTGAGTTTGCTTTCTACCAAAAATAGGAAAATAAAGCTAATGGACAGTGCCCAAAGAGTCTGGCACGCCCAATCTCAATGTCCAAATAAAAATAACATATCCAGGCGCATAAGCGCATACAAAATAATAATAAATAATCGATGTCTCTATAGACATAATAAAATATAGGCGTGGCGCCTATCAAAATATAGTCCAAAGATCGAAAACCCGCTAGACTCCAATGCTTTCCTCCGCACTGCTGCTATCTCTACACATCAACTGAAGCATTCACAATCGTTAGTAAAATAACACAATTAAACCGACAAAAGTGAATACCTAGCAGTCTTCAGCTACATAAATAAATCAACTGGTTAGAAATAAATCCTAACCTTAATTTATTATGAGTGCGCACTCTAAACTCATAAACGTTTATTAATTTAATATGCATTTTGCGGAATCACCCGCTATGGAATCACCCATGTACACACTAAATTAATGAAACGCCCGAAAAGGACAGGCGTCCCCATCAACTTCTCGCACAAAGAATCCTCTTTGCGTATGAGCCCCGGTCATCTAAATAAGTTTACGAAATCCACCGTAAAACCTCACGGAATCCACCGTGGAATATGCCTCCTGGCATCAGTTGTTTGCAGCTCTCATTCGCCAACCTGGATCAACATCTATGGGCCATCCGCCACTTTCATAGAGACTATTTGCCATGATGTTTATCTCTGAGCCATGGTCTAAGAGTGCAATACATGTTTCTTTTTCTCCAATTTTGACGGATGTCTCCGTTGTTGCTCTTGCCCAATGCGTACGGGAGTAGTGACTGCTTGGAATGAACCAAGCCTCCTCTTCCTCATGCATATACTGTAGATGGCCTTTTTTTTGAGAGGTGGGCTGTCCAACTAGTTTGGACCAGCCAACCATTACATTTTTAGCTTTCACTTCTTTAATTTTTACATTCATGTTTTCTTTATCTTCAACTTCAATTGCTGCAATTAATTCTTTAACTTCTTCAAGTTGAATTCCTTGTGAAGTCATCTTCTCTTCATCCTGCACAAAAACTCAAAGAACTTGCAAAAAAGCATGCACCGTTTCTTCAGCTTCATCACCAACATATTGTATTTTCCTTTTGATCACATTAATAACTACATCATGGAATTCATGTTTGGCAATTCCAAGAATTTTGCCTAAGGTGAATTCAATTTTGCTTCCTAGAATTCGTTCTTCTAGGACTCGTTTGAGATCGGTTGTAGATTCTATGTCAGACTGCAATTTGTAGCCTAGTTGCTTGCCTTTCTTCTTTCCTTCAGTCTTCTTTGTTTATGGCACATCTTCCATCTCTTGATCTGGGGTTATATTTTCAGCAAGCTTTGGTTGTTCATGCGTTCTTCTAGTTACCCGTTTCGAAGGGCCAGAAGAGGAAGGCCCTGGTTCATCTTCTCTTCTTCTCTTTTCTTCAATCAAGACTTCTTTATGATTGATGTCAACCAAATGTGCAAAGGCAGAAAAAGAATCTATCGTCTCTTTCCAACCAGTTATTCCTTGAATATACTGACTCGCATTAGCCAAATCTTCTTTGGTTGCTTTACCACATTCCATTTGATCTAGTGCCTGCATCCATACTTTAGATTGCGCATTAGCTTTACATGCTTTCAAACTTGATTTAATTGGCTCAATTTGCAACCCATAGGTAGCTGCATCAATTGTTGCATATGCATTCTTTACAGCTAAATCTTCTAATCTTTTCTTCATTCCACCATTGCCAAAATTTGGCTCTAGTGGAAGACCGCTTTCAGCCGCATGAATTTTTTCGTCTTTCCAAAAGATGAGCTTTTGTGCTTCAGCCTCACGGAAGATAGAACACTCCCTCTTGTCATGTTGTTGGCTATCACACCAAATACAACGCCTCTTAAAGCCTTCCCTCATGGGTCTTTGAGTTGATGCTCGTCCTCGCTCTTCGACTTTGACATCCAGCTTCTCTACTTTGGAACTAATTTCTGTAAGATTTAGATGAAGATCACACATGCTTTTAATGAGTTCATCCATTACATCATTTTTAGAAGGAACAGAAGAAGAAAGATTTGGTTGATTAGTCAAAGGAATAGGGGCTTTTGAAGGTGGAACAAGCTCCATCAATGGAGTTGTTGAAGTTGAAGTAGAGCCAAATATTAGTTCCATCCGCTCTCTTCGAGCAATCATTTTAACTGCATCAGTAACATCTGTCCATGTAGTCTTGACTCCTAATTTGGAGGTAGCATCTTCTAGGCAATCAACAAGCTTCTCTTGCACCCTACCAATGGCTCCCCTTCCCAGCCACTAAGCCCCTTCCCCCCCACTAGCCCCCATTCCCTACCTCCACATTTCCCCTCCCTATAAACCCATCCATTTTACCCCCCGTCCTCCTCCCCTTCCCACCCCCCGCAAAGCCCCTTGGCACACCCTCGCCGCATTCGCACTTGGGTTTTCATGCTCCCATTCATTGGCTTTTTCCTTGCCTCTGCCCTAGCATGGTTTTGTTCCCGTTTCGATTAACCATTGTTTGCACAAGACAATGGGACTTTTCTCAGACACGGGTGTGTCACTTGAGTTTGCCGATGCGCAAGGATGCACATGGGGTGTCTACTATGTCCATGTATTACTGCTATTCACATGTAGTGTCACGTATCTTGGCACACGCATTTTCTACCATTTTAAATTGCTAATAAAATTAAAAATACTAAAAAAATCTAAATACTTAAATATAAAATACTTAAATATATGAAAAATACTTAAATCTAAATAAAATACTTAAATATATGAAAAATACAAAAAATACTAATATTTTTACTCACAAATCTAAGCTAAAAATTACAAATAAAAATAAAATACCTAAAATTCTATTATAATCCTTGAAATTTCTATTAAAAATCCTTGAAAATTTAAAATTTTGCTTAAATTTTCTTTAAAAATTTTTAAATCCAAATAAAATCCATGATCCATATTCCACCTTTTGATGGCTGTTTATATAAAGATAAAATCTAAAAATCCATTAAAATAAAATAAAAATTAGAAAAAAATATCCCAAAAAATCTAAAATAAATCTCCAAAACATTAAAAATTACATGGTATTTGGTATTTTCCACTCATGCTATAAATTTTCAGCTTGATGGGATTGTCTTTTGGATCTCTTCAAGGTTGGTTTTCTCTTCACACCGTCGATTTTCACATCCCAATTCAGATTAGGATGCATTCACATACCCTATATGCATTTAAATTTTTATTTTCTTTTTTGTGTACCCCAACCACATTTAATTGTTAACCGTTCACATTCCATGCGCTTCATGTGCTAAATATGCATAATTTTTAATTCGTAAAAACATGAACCAACCATCACTCTTGCATCCACTAGCAAAAAAAAAGTGCTACACACACAATAATTGATAACAAATTAATATGCATTTAGAGATACATGGAGTGGAGATCGAAGTCCAAGTTCATTTAATGTAGCGTAAAAATATAATAATTTTTCTTAAAGGATAAATGAACTGTAGTTTTCTTTTTAAGGTTAATCATCTAATTAAAAAATTCATCCATTGTTAATAATGGGTAAAATCTACCTTCCATTAAATCTAAGTCCATCCTCACTGCACATTTCTCATCTAATTAACGAAAGGGATACGTGGAAAAGAGGTAGATGTGGTCGATTACTCAGTCCATGTTAACATGTTTTAGTTTGGTCTTGGTTTAGTTGTGCTAAGAGTGGTGTAGTTTGTGGTATTTCTTTTGTTTTGATTGTCACATCGATGTGGCCTTGGATATGGTGTGTATATTTTCTTTCTTGATACAGGGATCAGGGTGCTTATTTGTTTGCATTTCATAAAGCTATCGATCACATATGTGGGTAGGTCATGCCGAATTTTTTCTGTGATGTGGTTTGCTTGGGATGGTCTTCTGTGTTATGAAAAAATTGGTCCTCAGTCAAGATCTTATTGGTTTTTTTGTTTTACTATTTTGCAGGCCTCCTTTGTGTCTGTTTGTGGTGTGTGTTTTGTTTTTTATCTGAATGGCACCCCGAACTCCTCCTCCCATCCAATATGTTCCATTGGCTAGTAGGGATTATTCTCAATTGATGGAATCAGACCTTATTACTAAGGCCGCTCTCCCAATTTGTGGCTTTCTCATTGCCACTTATTCCTAATGATCCTACCCTATGTGATGAATTTTTAACCTCTTATAGCAAGCAGTCTGGCTCTACTTGAGAGGTGCCACTATTCTAATGACACCTTGAGGATTGGGGAAGGCTTTTTCTCTTCCTTATCATGGGGAATCCTTTTTAGCAATCCTCCATCTCTTTTTCAATGCTGATATTCTAAAGCTCTTCAAAGATAAACCAAAGATTTATTGGATGCCAAACAGGTCATCACTACATCTGGCATCTATGTATCCATGATCTCTGATTCTTTTTGGAAACAGATGTGTCACTTTCTTTAGGACAATGCCAAGACTTCATCTAATTATATCCCTAGGGAATTATTCATTTCTTCCAAAATGGTGCTCAAGGGCACAACCATTGACTAGAGTTTTTATCTCTTGGCTAAAATAAATCAACACTTTATCAAGGTAACTAGGTAATGTCATATATGGCTCTTACTTGTATGTTTTCTTGACATACTCTGCCCCTGCAAAGGAAATTCCACCACCTCCTAAAACCCTTACGTGGCATCCCCTCTAACTATTGAGGATTCTGAACCAATCCCTGATGATCATGACTCGCCTCCTCCTTTGGTCATTCAAGGAAATCATTAAAACATATAGCAAAAGCAATTTCTACTTCCATTCCTCTAGTATTGATCCCTGCTACATTGAGCAATACCCTTATTGTATGCCTAATATCTCCAAATTTATTCAAGGCACACAGAGATGGTAGTTTGGATATACCAATCCCTTCTCTGCATTGTCTAGTTTCAAGAGATGCCATTCCTTTCCTCTCTGTAAGGATATTGAGAGTTCTATAGAGATCTTGATTACAACTTATGTTCAGCAATTGTACTCTTCTTTCCATGAGGAGATGCAACACTCCAAGGAGGAGTTAAGTAAGGCTAACACTGAGCTTGCCTCAGCTAAGAAAACTATTCCTGATCTTTTCAAGCAGATGGGATCGTAGATTAAGTGGTCAAAAGCCCAGAAAATGGAAACCTCTTCTTTGCTTGATTGACTAAAGCAAAAGCTCAAGTAGCTATTGCAATGAGGATAAGGATCATCTTTTTTAGGAGACCCAAGAACTTAAACTTTAATTGTTGTCCAAATAATGAAGTTACAATCGGCCAATTGTACAATTGAGTATCAGATTCCAAGAGTGAGGAATTAAAAGAACAGTTAGCTCAGCTACGCTCCATTCCTCCAAGTCCTAATGTACTATCAATACCATCTTTATCAGCTACAAACTTGGCTGCTCTTCAACGTAATGCAACTTTGTGTCCTTTGTTCCAAGCTAATGTGGAGAGACTTTAGTGTCTAGAATGGATCTTTTGTGGTCTTATTGTGAGCAATTTCTGAAATACATCCCACTAGATCATTCCTTCTTTGTACTACGACAAAAGTTGGCCTTTTATATGAAGTTATCCACTATGGATCTACATCCTCCAAAGGATGGATGGGGTGGTACTTGGTCCTCAGATCTTTTAGTAGAAGTTGCTCAAATGGTTTTTACATATTCAATCGTACCAGACACCATGCTGATATCCTATATGTATCTTAGAGATGATCGTCTAACTCTCAATGTGACAAGGATATTTCTTGGTATGTGGGGAATGTCATCTTAGAAGTTATTCTTGATGCCAGGAGGCATATTTCACGATGGATTCTGTGCCACAGTGGATTCCGTGAGGTTTTACGGTGGATTCTGTAAACTTTGTTGACCGGCGCTCATACACAAAGTGGATTCTTTGTGCGAGAAGTTGATGGGGACGCCTATTCCTTTTGGGCGTTTCATTAATTTAGTGTGTACATGGGTGATTCCATAGCGGGTGATTCCGCAAAATACATATTAAATTAATAAACATTTATGAGTGTAGAGTGTGCACTCGTGATAAATTAAGGTTACAATTGATTTCTAACCAGTTGATTTATTTATGTAGCTGAAGACTGCTAGGTATTCACTTTTGTCGGTTTAATTGTATTATTTTACTAATGATTGTGAATGCTTCAGTTGATGTATAGAGATAGCAGCAGTGGTGGAGGATAGCATGTATTCGAGTTATCACTTATATTTTGATGGGCGCATACCTTAGGCATGGCTCCTATATTTTGTCGCGCCTATTTATTGAGGCGTTGAATATTTATTTATTATTTTGTATGCGCATGGGCGCACGATTATGATATTTGTATTTGGACATTGTATTGGGTATG
Source organism: Lygodium microphyllum (assembly GCF_053477565.2). NCBI lineage: Eukaryota > Viridiplantae > Streptophyta > Polypodiopsida > Schizaeales > Lygodiaceae > Lygodium > Lygodium microphyllum. The sequence goes on along the minus strand of NC_141143.1, from coordinate 30,869,103 downwards.
CCTAACTCTTTGGGCGCCCGCCCATTAGCTTTATTTCTATTTTGTGCTAAAGCAAACTCAAAAGCCAAAAGCGTGCTATTTTGTAATTTGGGCTATTATTTGAGCTTGAAGATGATTAATACATAAAATACATGCTTTGTGGAGCGCTCACACAAGGCGTGGGGGGAGATTGCACCCAATTGGTCTCTTGTTCATGTCGTGCATGCTTTCTACCTTGAGTTTTGTGCAAAAAGTAGAGTTCTTTTGTTCTTGGGGACCTTTCGGCATTCACTACACGAGCATACAGCATCCGATCTGTGCACCAGTGGTATCAGAGTGAAGCTGAGATTAAGAGCTTCCAATCGCTACCCATCTTGTGTGAAGGCAGAGCTCCTAGAACGATCGAGCTCTACGGTCAATCTCATCGCAAACGGTCGATACGGGTGGATTCCTAGCGATCAAGAACCTCTGTTTATAGCCTCTGATCGCGAAGGACCGGCCTATAACAGCGGAGGACCACTCTAACATCTTCTTCTCCAAGTCATCTTCTCAGAAGTTCAGAGATAAGTTTCATAACTTCTATAAATCTTAAAAGCTTCAAGGCTAAGCTTTTTAAAAGCTTAGCCCATCATTTTTTTAATTCAGTGGCATCAACGGCCCTTCTCCGTGATTTTCGGCGAGATAAAACAGCCCCCCCTTAAAAATCGTCGTTTACTGCCAGACTACCATAAGCTAAGTTACCCAAGTCATCAGTCACACAAATCCTCGAAGTTGATCAAGTTTCGTAAGTCTGCAACTCTGCAAGTCCAGCAAGTCACCAGAAGTCAGAACTGACTTATGCCCAAAACTCCCATAAGGACTGTTCCTGTGTAGAAGCACTGAATTGCAAAGTTGTTCCCTGGAAGACTTTGTTCGCATACACAGACTTGCTGAACCAGTTTTAGCACATGCAGAAGGTCAAAATGCAGATTTTACAAAGATTTCAAATCGCGCAATCACCAAAGACGAAGACCGTGAAAGCCAAATAAAAATCTATAAGCCTTGTACACCCGATCTTGAGCTACGCTCATCCCGCTAATTGGATTTTGAGAGTGTGAGGTCTTTTGAAGTTTTGCAGGATGACGGAACAAAATATGGATGATTTAATGGCTGAAGGTGATCTTCCTGAACCTACAGTGGAACAAAAGTTGGATTTAATTATGATATAGTTGGATGAAGAACGAAGAGCCCGGCAAGCCTTGCAAGTTCAATAGGCCAATTTACAAAGATCGACTACCGACAAAGAGGAACCACAATCCGAAGATCTTATCCGACGAACCATTGATGCGACTCTTGAAGCTCAATCCATCCATAAAGAAACAAAGATAAGTAAAAGAAATTTCAAATTCCGTACTTTCAATGGTACTCAAGATGGAAAAAGTGTTCTTGCATTCATTAGTCAGTTTGATGATTACTTTCATGAGGAAACATACACTGAAAAAGATAAAATCAAGTGTGTCACTAATCATTTAGTGGATAGAGCATCTCTGTGGTGGACCGTGGTTCGTAAGAGTATAGATTGTCCCACTACCTGGGAGAGTTTCAAAAAGAAGTTTATGCAGAATTTCCTTCCTCTACAATTCCATGAAAATGCCATAAAGCAATGGGACCTTCTTCAGCAAAGAGATCGTGAGCCTATTTCTCAGTACACCAAACGCTTTTGGAATGCCTTACTCCAGTTATACATGCTTGAAGACGTACCTGAATCGACTCACAAGCACAAGTATATGTCTAGATTACTTGGGCATTACTACGTTGAAGCCAATATGTTCATGCCTGCAACACTTGAAGATGCAATTTCTTTAGCTCATGACACTGAAGACAAGCTTCGAGGAAGAGACAAGCGTCCACAACAATTTCAAGAAAATGGTAACTATGGTTCTAAGCAATTCAATTCAAATTTTAGAAGATTCAATCAAAGTCGATTTCCTTCATCATCTTTCCGTAAGTCTTGGACAAAACCACGTGCTTTGCCATCAAATACCAATCAAAACCCTAAGCCATCTTCCCAGCCAAATCCTAATATTCCTAGACTTCCTGACATTGCAAACAATGTATCTAAATCCAAACCTATAGTGTGTTACAAATGTCATCAACCTAGATATCTAGCAGCCAATTGCCAATTGAAGAAGCCACCTGTCCATATCAACTATCTTGGAGCAATGGAAGATGAAAAACATGAGGAAATGCCCGACTTTACAGAAGATGAGGATGACATTACTACTCCTTCGGATACTTTACCAGGTATGCCAACTCCACATTCTTTGTTGACAATGAAATGTTTAGTGCATAGAAAAGAAAAGATTATTTTGCATGATGATGGTAGTACACATGATTTTATTTCTGCAAAGTTAGTAAAAGAATTGAAATTACAAATTGTTCCTACGCATTATCGTATTAAAGCAGCATTCTTAGGCACAAGGTATAATGGAACGCAAGAGGTGCATGATTTAGAAATTCAAATTGGTGAATATACTGAAAGAATGAATTTTCTAGTTGTACCATTACAGTCCAGTGATATTATTTTAGGTATGCCTTGGCGTCATCAACATAATCCTGATATAGATTATTCCACGCATTCAATTAATATTCATTTTCAAGGAAAACACATTACATTGTATGGTATGCATGCATCTAATGCTTTTCCACTGCTTACTCATACTCAAGCTAAACGTGCAGTACGTAAAAGTAGTAAATCATATCTAATTTGGGTGAATGAACTGCGAGCTAAAGAAAAACATATGCACCCTAGGCATAAAGAATTCCTTGCACAATTTAAAGATTGTTTTGCTGAAGATCTACCACCTGGATTACCTCCTTCACGTCCTGAAGACCACAAAATAGATTTAATTCCTGGTACACAACCACCTTGTAAAGCACCATATAGGCATAACCAGATAGAGCAAAAATAAATTCAAAATCAAGTTGAGGAATTATTAAATAGAGGATTTATTAGACCTAGTAGTTCTCCATTTGGTGCACCTGTTTTGTTGGTAAAGAAGAATAATAATACTTATCGTATGTGCATTGATTATCGTGCCCTAAATAAGATTACTGTAAAGAATAGATATTCAATTCCTAGGGTCGATGATCTTATGGATAAACTACAAGGTTCTGCCATATTTAGTAAAATAGATCTTAAATCTGGTTATCATCAGGTGAGATTAGATAAATCTGATATATTCAAGACTGCATTTAGAACACAATTTGGTCATTATGAATTTTTAGTGATGCCTTTTGGATTAACTAATGCACCTACTACATTTAGTAGAATGATGAATCACATATTTTTGAAATATCAACATTGCATTATAGTATTCTTTGATGATATCTTGGTATTCAGTAAAAATGAGAAAGATCGTTATGAACATCTGTCTTTGGTTTTTAAGTTGTTGAAAGATAATCAATTGTATGCTAATCCGGAAAAGAGTGAGTTCTTTCAAACAGAAATTGAATATCTAGGTCATATTGTGTCATCAGAAGGTATTAAAGTTGACCCTAAGAAGATAGAAGCAATATTGAACTGGTCAATACCTAAAAATGTACATGAGTTACGTTCTTTTCTAGGTCTTGCTAGTTTTTACAGGAAATTTGTGCGAAATTTTTCATTACTTGCTTTACCTTTGACTAAACTTTTAAAGAAAGATATTGTTTATCATTGGTTTGATAATCAACAAAAATCTTTTGATTTATTGAAACATGCGTTAATCCATGCTCCTATATTACAACTACCTGATTTTAATAGACCATTCTTTTTAGTAGTTACTGATGCTAGCGGATCTGGAATAGGAGCCGTACTTATGCAAGATAATCATCCCATAGCCTATTCTAGTTGTAAACTGAAACCCTCCGAACTTAAATATTCCACGTATGATAAAGAATTATTAGCTGTTGTACAACCTTTAAAAAAATGGAAACATCACTTAATGGGTTTTGAGTTTATGATTAAGACTGATCAACAAAGTATTAAACATTTACTTAGTCAACCTCAAATATCTGACTGACATATCAAATGGGCATCTTTTATTCAGAGTTTTCATCCCCTTATCCAATATCAACTAGGTAAAGAAAATGTAGTGACCGATGCATTAAATAGAAGACCGATCTATGTTATATCATTTGATTCTTTAACCCCTATGAAAGATACATATCATTAGGACATTACTTTTCATGCTGATTGGAATAAATTAGTTGAAAATAACTGGATTCCTATTGATTCACTGTCTTATAATGATGGATTCATGTTTTATGAAAAGAGATTATGTGTTACAGTTCCATTTATATCTTTTGTTTTGAATGAGATTCATTGTCCTCCATATCAAGGTCACAGAAGTATTATATCTACTTTGCGTATATTGACTGAAGATTTTTATTGGCCACATATGGACACTGATATATCTAACTTTGTTTCTGAATGTTTGATTTGTCAAAGAGTTAAGAGACATCATGGTAAACAGTATGGTTTACTTATGACCTTTATCTATTCCATCAAGACCATGGGAACAGATTTCTATGGATTTTATTACTGGTTTACCTAATACTAAAGCTAACCATGACATGATTTGGACTGTAGTAGACAGGTTTCGTAAACAAGCATATTTCATTCCATGTAAGAAAACTTTAACAGCATCTCAGGCAGCACAATTATTTTTGAAAACTGTTTTCACTAATCATGGATTACCAAAAGTTATTATTTCTGACCGAGATTCTAGATTTTGTAACAACTTTTGGATTACTTTATTTGCTAACCTAGGAACAAAGATTGATTTCTTATCTGTATTTCATCCTAAAACTAATGGACAAACAGAAGCCACTAACAATACTATTTTATATCTTTTACGTGCTTATACTATTTCTAAACCACAGACATGAGACACACATTTACATTTACTGCAGTTTGCATATAACAATACACCACACACATCTACAAAGAAAGCACCGTTTGAAGTGATTTATGGTTATAGATTGTCTACACCTGTTGCATCTTTATCAAATAGAATTCAGAGTGCTGATGATATTGCTAATATGCATGCTGCTATTTTTGATGAGGTTAAAGACATGATTGCCAAAGCCCAGCAATCGTATACAAAACAAGCCAATAAGAAAAGACAGGCCATGAATTTCAAAGTTGATGACTATGTTTGGTTGAGAATAGAAAAACGTAGATTACAAAGTGTAGATAAACACCCAGTTGTGAAATTAGCACCTAGATTCTATGGACCATTTAAGATCATACACAAAATCAATGACAATGCATTCAAGTTAGAACTACCACCTCACTGGAAAATTCACAACACATTTCACATTAGTTTATTATGGCCCTTTAGAGGCCAATTACCTGTACACCCTATTTATGAAAACCCACCTTTGTTAGATGAAGAGACTGAAATACTTGAGCTTGAAGCTATCATAGATAGTGGCTTTATGACTACTAGAACTGGTCGTAGATATTCTAGATATTTGGTTAAGTTTAAAAACCATCCTGTTGAAGAAGCCCAATGGATGCACGCTAGAGACTTAAATGCTTTCCCCACTCTGTTAGCTCCACATTGAGCTAATAGTAATTGAGGACAATTGCTACCCCACCCCGGGGGTATGATGCTAGAAGGCATATTTCATGGTGGATTCCATGAGGTTTTACGGTGGATTCCATAAACTTTGTTGACCGGGGCTCATACACAAAGTGGATTCTTTGTGCGAGAAGTTGATGGGGACGCCTATCCTTTTTGGGCGTTTCATTAATTTAGTGTGTACATGGGTGATTCCATAGCGGGTGATTCCGCAAAATACATATTAAATTAATAAACGTTTATGAGTTTAGAGTGCGCACTCGTGATAAATTAAGGTTAGGATTGATTTCTAACCAGTTGATTTATTTATTTAGCTGAAGACTGCTAGGTATTCACTTTTGTCGGTTTAATTGTATTATTTTACTAACGATTGTGAATGCTTCAGTTGATGTGTAGAGATAGCAGCAGTGGCAGAGGAAAGCATTGGAGGATAGCATGTATTCGAGTTATCACTTATATTTTGATGGGCGCATACATTAGGCATGGCGCCTATATTTTGTCGTGCCTATTTATTGAGGCGTTGGATATTTATTTATTATTTTGTATGCGCATGGGAGCACGAACTCAAAAGCCAAAGGCGTGCTATTTTGTAATTTGGGCTATTATTTGAGCTTGAAGATAATTAATACATAAAATACATGCTTTGTGGAGCGCTCACACAAGGCATGGGGGGAGATTACACCCAATTGGTCTCTTGTTCATGTCGTGCATGCTTTCTACCTTGAGTTTTGTGCAAAAAGTAGAGTTCTTTTATTCTTGGGGACCTTCCGGCGTTCACTACGCGAGCATACAGCATCCGATCTGCGCACCAGTTCTTTATGTCAAACACTTGAAGGTTTAGATGGATGAGATTTTTCAAGCCTATCCTTCCAAAGTGGATGCATGTCCAAAGGTAACTTGGTATTCCATGATTGAGTCTGTGGTATTGAATTAAAGACAATTAAAATCTCTTGCATGATTACAAATTGCTAACCAACTGAGGGAGGATCTTTTAGGCCATATTCTAATCAATTCCCTTTTGATACCTCCTTCTTTGAAGCTTATAATTGCCATTCTATTCTAGGTCCATTAGTGCCTTCCCTTGCTTATTATCAATAGATGGCCCACAAATTGGATTCTTATCTATCCATACTTAAAACGGTTCCCCATATTATTTCTCCTCTTCTTTTCCAATCACAAGGTGCTTCTCAAATTCCTATCTTTACTCATTGCCCATTTATTGTTGATCATGTTTTCTCTGCTAATCCTTGTCCTACATCGTCTTTCACACTCCTTTCCACTTTTCCAATGTATTTCCTAACCCCTTTCTTATCTGATTTAGTTGAATTACCTAAATCTCCATCTTTAACCCTTTCTTCTTTTTATGATTTCGCATATTCATCCCTTCATCCCTTGGTACTTGTTCAACTTCCTCCATCCACCTCTTTCATTCCTAGCCCCCCTGAATTGGTTATTCATTGACGAGACCTCAAATTAATTGGCTTGTAATTCCAAGGGATTGGCAAACTCCTATCCAAGCATATCATATTTGTTTGCAATTTTCCTAGATCCACTATCAATCTACTGATCCTTCAAGTAGATTAACTACTTATTTTTGTTGATGCCTAATGTACATGCATCGACACTCTCATAATGATCAAAAAAAGGTCCCAAAGTTGTGGTTGAATACCAATGTGAATATTAATCCCAACCAATTAGATATTTTGCACTTTCATGCTCTTTGTCTTTCGAGTAGATATCTTGTCCTTGTGGAGAGAATGTGTTATTTGCAATTACTTCAAAATCTTCCCAAGATATTTGTAAATCAATCCCTTTCTATGGATGGGTTCTAAAATCATCATGCCTTTAAAAGAGAACATCTTCATTGATAATTTCTTTATGGATGTAATTGGTGGATTGAGATTCAATGGAATCTCTCTTTTTTATTCCCCCTTTATTAGGGTGTCATTCAGATTTTTATGTGTTATGTATTAGTGTGTGGGTGTGTTTGCTTTGTGATTATCTAGAGATATGGTTCGAGAAAGTGAAAAAGATTTGAATATACTAATTTATGGATTTGGCTAAAGTTTTGAAAACTTGAAAAGGAATGGAAGAACCTCTCATATCCCTTACTAATTTGTTTGGTTCTATCTTGAAAACTAAGGATTAGTTTATTCTTTAAGGTGTTTTCCTTTCATCAATCTGTTTGATAGATCCAAGTTATTTTGGGCATTGATGGGATCAAGGTTCGTTCATGGATGCTAATTGAGTGATGTTCAAGACAACAATATTGAGCTAGTTTTTAGGCTTAGTATTCTTCCTTAATTCAAGGTCATGATGAGGACGCTTCTTAATTAATTGTGGAGATATGTAAGGGGTTGAATTGACTTATTTTTTTGGCTGATTTTTTTTGTTTTTGTGAGTTTAATGGTTGATTGTAGAGAATTGTTGATTGATTTTGGATAAATTGGAAGTGTTTGAAATGTTTTGGGATGAGTTGAGTATGTTCAAGTAGCTCATGATGGTTTTTGCTTGAGATATGATGTTTTGATGAGTTCAGTATTGTATATATTTGGTTCAGATAGGGTCTATTTTATATTTGTTTTGATTTGATCTCTTTATGTTTGAGGGGTTGGGATTGTGGATAAGTCTTTGGAGGAATGATTGAGAGTGTGTTGGATGATTTTTGATGGTTTGAAGTGGTTTTGGCTTGAGTTGTATGGTTTTTATGCCTTCTATTGATCTTCTTTAGTAGTGTTTTGTAGAGATTTTGTGTTCTATAAGCCTCTGATACTTCTATTTCTAATCTATGGATGTTTAGCTTGGGGAATGTTTTTCATCTTGGAAGAGGAAGAATAAAAGCTCAAATTAGCTTAAAGAATTAAAAGAAGTAGCTGAAGAAGACTTGAAGTGAGTCATTCACAGGAGTGAGCTCTCAAGCGACACTATAGTGGCTCTAGTGACTCTTCATATCAAACATACCTCTTGGGAGAGGCATCCACGACCAAGAGAAGATTATTGAGGATTATTTGTTGTTATTCCAATGTACTATTGAGAGAGAGCATATGTGAGAGAGAGAGTATGAGAGATAGTCAATTTTTATGAGAAACATTATATCTACTTAGGAGAGAGACTATGAAGCCACCATGAACTTTGACTCTTCATATTACTATGCCAAAGGCCCTGATCCTTAAGAAAAAAAATGGGCAATAATAGTCTAGGGTAGTTGACTAGCACACATTGCCTACAAAAGATGCCAACTAAGGGCTTCTACATGGGTCTCAACATCCAAAATAGCCCCACCTTCCATGGATTTCTGGGTACAAACATGTCTCCAAGATATCCAAGATATACTAGCAAGCACACAAAGTCTTTCTTCCACAACATGAAACAAAAATTATTGGTGAGATCCTTCAAGGCAACATTACTCTAAGACATCAATGGAAAAAAGTAAGTGAGTATGGGGAGCTTAATGGTTTATGTCACTCTAGAATGCACATGATATGGATGAGCTTGAGATTTCCAATAAACAAACTTGGCTTCCAACTTTTGCAATATCTATTTCACCAAGAGTCTTGGTTGCACATCAACACCCAGGGGATCACCAAGTTGCCTTACAATGTATCCCTATTGAACAACTTCTCTCTCTCTCTCTCTCTCTCTCTCTCTCTCTCTCTCTCTCTCTCTCTCTCTCTCTCTCTCTCTCTCTCTCTCTCTCTCTCTCTCTCTCTCTCTCTCTCTCTCTCTCTCTCTCTCTCTCTCTCTCTCTCTCTCTCTCTCTCTCTCTCTCTCTCTCTCTCTCTCTCTCTCTCTCTCTCTCTCTCTCTCTCTCTCTCTCTCTCTCTCTCTCCTATTTGCTATTTTTCTCTCTTTTTCCCTCCAAATCCATTAAAAAAATTCATATGAGAGAGGGGTGGGTGAGATGGAAGCATACAAGTTGTGTATATGCATAAATGATGAATGCTTGAGCATTTTGGAGATCAAAGGCATGCATGAGTGGTCATACAATGCATCAATGGATAAAAATATCAATTATCTACAAAAAAATAGCATAATGATTCTCAAAATTTTCTTTATTAGAAAACATACCCTCTTGAGAAAACCTAATAAAAACATTCGTCATTGAAGTATAGGTATTGCAAGTTAGTAGCATAAGTTTGGACTCATATCCTCGTCATGGTGTCATAGTGTGAGACAAAGATATAAATCAATAAGGGGGATTTAAAATGAAATGTTTTTTGTTTCTTTGTAGTCATTGAAGCATCCTCCTGAAGCTTGAATTTGTGTATGGTATGGCAACACGAGATTGGTAGATTCAGTGCCATGGCTTTGCAATGCTAAATAATGGCATAAGCTTGCATTCATGGAAAAAAAGAAGGATATATTTTTGCACATACACACTGGTTTCTAAAATTTTATTTGACCATGAATCATCCATATATACACTAAAGTGTCATTTTTGCATATGCCATTGCACAATGTTTGTTTGTCTATTGACCAACTATATGCAAGTTATTTACAATTGGACTATACCCACATAGTCCACTCTTGGTTATGGTACATTCATTGTGCCACCTCACCTATCCTTAGCAATTTTACACTTAGTAACTATATGTATCAATGTCATAGTACTTTCATATTAGTATTGTATCATGTTATAGACTAAGTTATTTTATGTGCAAGAAGAAGAAGATTTCCTACTTCTCTATGTGCTCAAGTCTACACTATGTCTATGTGCATTTGGTTACTTTACCACTCTCTTCTTGCATGTTTACATGGTATCAGAGTAATCCCATAGTTGCATGGATCCCCCCATAATTTTTTAAGTGTGTGTTGGTTGTTGGGCCACCAAGATGATGAGAGAAAATATATACCCCATTTCCACTAATCGATATACAATGAGGCTACATGTCTAATAGACTACCACAAAGAGAGAGAGAGAGAGAGAGAGAGAGAGAGAGAGAGAGAGAGAGAGACCTTCTCCTTCTGTCAACATAAGAAAATGTGTTTTTTTTCCTCTCATTTCATGGTAGGTCAAGAGGGAAGCCAAAACACTATTAACTAAAGGGAGGGAAATATACACGCATACACCAATTCATCATATAGATTTTTTTATAAGAGAGATACCATTGGCTAACTAATATTGAGGTTTTTAATTGGAAAAGGGTGAGCAAGGACATTAAGGTAGGGAGAGGAGAGGAATAATAGATAGCAAGAAAAATAATGGGAGAATAAAGAATGAAATAAGTATGAAAAAAAAACAAAAAGTGCAAGAGAAGGGAAGGAAGGATATAGAGAAGTTAGTTCAAGGGAGAAATAAAATGTCACCACCCCTAGTATCACTTCTGAGACTCTCTCTATCCTACAAGATTGAGAGGGCATATGAGTGCAACATGTCCATGTATGGCGGGAGTAGATTGTCTCCAAGCCTCAAATTTCAAGTGCTATCTAATACATTACTATTTGTGCTCTTAAATAACATGGATGCTCTTACTGTGAGAAGATACTTGATATGTATTTTGTAGACTTGTTATGGTATAGACTTTATAGTACGACATCTCTTGAAGAATCTAGAAAGTGAGAAGTATGGTTATTCAAGTTAGTGGAATAATAGAAAAGAGTTGGTCGATAGGGAACAGCAAAGTTTCTCTAGAAAGCAACAAGGGCCATCGTAAAATACAAAAGGAGAATCAAATGTTGCATCTAAAGTACACCAAAAATTATCGTAGTGGATAGATCGCCATCTCTAAGAACAACCTAAGACAAGCCTTTGACTTATCTAGGGTAGTTCCAATACAAGGGGAAGAGACATAAGAACAATACTATTTGAGAGATCAGTGCCAATAAATTATCACTCTTGTTAGAAAAGAGAATTTCTAGCTATTTGTGGTTGTGATCGAAAAGACCTATCATGAAACATCGAGAACACTTGGGGGAGAACATCAAACGGAAAAGCACCCAAAATTTGTATTTCTATTGTAGTTTTTGTGAATAAACGTACAACACAATATGAAAATCTTGAGCCTTTTTCCACTTTCACCCTCAATTCCAACAAGAACACAAATAAATATTATCTTTTAAGAGAAGTGATGGAGCACAAAACAAATGTAGTGTTCAATTTCAAAACCACAAAAAAGACCTATTGCTATATGAAAAGAGCAAACATTCATGTTCAAATATGATGAAATAACCCAAAGCTTCTTTAAAGAACTTTACAGTTTTGAGAGAAAAGCTAGAAGCTGCCAACTTCAGACTTGAACACCAAAGAGGAAGAGAAGTTGCACCTTATAGACTCAAAACGTTTGTGGAGTTTTGAGGTCTCAAAAATGCATTTTAGAAGATAGAGAGAGTGTGTGGTTTATTCCAATAGGAGCAAAGCCTCTGTAACAGAACTTCTATTTGAAAAAATGCACAAATTTATTTTACAAATCTATATATATATATATATATATATATATATATATATAAAATAAATTTTTATTATCAATATCTATTTTCAGCCTCTTATATTTGTGATTATGACATTCTTTGCATTAATGACATATACTCTCAACTGCTTTTATTTAATAATATGTTTATACTAATGATAATGATTGGTTTAATCCAAATTCAAATCAGTAAAAATCTTGACACTTATTTTTTTTCCTCCTTTTTTTTATCCCTCTCATGTTTTTCCCTTGTTTGTGGTAGCTCTCTCTCTCTCTCTCTCTCTCTCTCTCTCTCTCTCTCTCTCTCTACCACCATGGATACAAAAATTCTACCTTCAACAAGGCCTCCAAGCTCCCAAATCACATCCATATCAATGTTTAACTCATTCCAAAAAGATGAAAGATGGATTCATACTATCATTAGCAAAGATAGTTGGATCACTATGCAGCATGCAAAACATGGGAAAAGACAGATATGAAAGCTTGTTCATCTCTACTTGGAAGTGTAGAATCTGAGATTTCAAGCTTGGAGTAAACAAGAATAGCATAAAATGGTTACTGGCGCAACATGTGTTTATGCATAGAGAGCTACATTTGGAACCTGGAACTTTAAATCTTCCAATGCATAGACCAAATTGTAAGAATTTGATTCCTAAAGTATTTCTTTTCTTGAAGTTAGTTTAACGTTTTCCATTATAACTTTTTTTTTTTTGGTCTTATAGATATCTACCTCTCTAATCATGAGGGAATAGCAACTAGTATCGTGATGTTATGAGGACACAGTGTAAAAAAGTATGAAATGCATCATCATCTAACTTCTTTATTGATCTAGAGAGTTAATGTGATCTGAGCCATTAGTACTAGTGTGAGTTGCATGGATTATTCGAAAATACTAGATTTTTAGATAATTTTAGCCTATTTTTGATATTATTTATTGTAATAATCCAAAAAAGTTGAAAAAATCTTCTAGATTAGGATCGCATGCAAAAAGCTAGTTGCTTTTTCAGCCAATTAGGGGATTTTCACAAGAGGGACAGATTGACAAAATCGTGCGCATCACGATCATTGTAAACAGGCTGAAAATTGCAGATTGAACTGAAAGAAGAAGGAGTGATCTGGGAGATCCATGACCAAGTGTGTCCTGGAGTCCTGGGGTTTTACCCCCCTTTGGAGCCAACGGAGCCATCAAATTTGGGTTCTGAGCAACAGAGAAGGAGCTGTAATTTTTATGCACATTTTGTTCTATGAAGAAGCTCCAGGAGATCTAATGCCTGGAGACTGCTTCTGAGAAGTGCGAAGATTCCAGGTTCTTTCAATACATATTGATTCAATTCATTGTGATTTGTCTTTGTAGTGTTTACCACTTGGGTATTCTCTATCTTCTCTTCCATCTCCTATCTCTACTTCCTTCTACTTCTGATCCCCGGTGGATTCGACCTTTCGACAAAAACCTCTCCTACACCGGTCAAGTCTATTATTGATGTTATTGATGTTATGCATGGCTTGATTGGAGAAGAAATGTACAAAGGTAGGAATAAGACAGAGCTTGCAGAGAATGGAACATTCTTTTATGGCCATTCTTATATTGTCCCCATGTAGCACAGCCAATGGAGATCAATATCCCCCCTTCCTTTACCAAATTTTTCAAGCTTTGAGTGGCCTCCCGTCTAGCTACTAGTGAGGGCTATAGATATAAAATACTTTTTGAGATACACATAGCATTAAAACCTAATATCTCAAGTATACTAAGAAAAGTTACTTTATTTATGTCTATTAATATATTTGTTTGACTTCTTTTCTAATGTTAAGAATATCAAAGGCCATGCTTTTAGTGAACAGACCAATATATGATCATGTCATATAATTTTTTGATGAGGGATGGGATACTAGGACAGAAGGAAAATTTATATGTAAGATAACAGGGCCTCTAGATTCAACTTTTTGCTTTCTTGCGGTAGTCTTAGTTCTAGCCATTTGAAATCTCCATATGAAACAAAAAATAAAACAAAATTAGGATAGCCCCAAGTAAAACAAGCCAAAGATTGACATACCCAAGGATCTTATGCATCCATAGTTGTTAGCTTGATAAATGCCAGAGTTGCTACACATCATGAGGTACTTGAATGACACAAGTGTTAGCAAAATCATGATTTGACTCAGTAGGCTACACTGTGTGATGGAGAAGCAAGATGAAAAAGGATTAGATGATATCCTCTATAAGTATAAAACCTTGGCAGTCTAGTTTAAACAGCTAGCTAGAGGTGGTTGGCCACCTAGTTGGTGGGCTAGTGGCCTAGTTATATAGTGATCTAAGTGATGGTGATAAATGAGTTGAAGAGGAGGTTTAAGAAGTAGTGCCCCCCCCCTCAAATTGATGATAGTTTTGCTATCATTCTTTAGCTTGATTCTCTATCAAATAGTGTAGCCCCCCTCCCCGACATATGAAACGCAAACTAGATACTCTGCATGAGGGAGAGCTATGTCTTTTCATGTTTCATACATCAAATTTTCTTGGAGAAAATTTGGAAAAATTCAAAGAAATTTTTGAAGAAAATTTCATTACCAATTCTAGAAATGATATCGCTATTGAGCTAGCCAAGATTTTTCAAAAGAAATTACGGGCCCAAGACTTTACCGTCTTATATGTTGGGTGATGAAATCTTACGCTGTGTACTGGGTACTAGAGAATTTTGAGCTATGATGAAGTCGCCTTGTGTTGGTTTTTTGGAGTAAGAAAAGAGCTTACTATTCGAAAAATCACTTTTGTGGTTTCAAAATTTTGTTTTAAAATTATCTTTCTTCACACATGTGTCAGTTAAATGCATAGTTTACTTCACACATGCAACAACTATACCATTGTTGCCTCAGAACTTGGCCACATGTCACTAATATGGCACCTTTATGGCACCATTTTTTGGGTGAATAGGAGGATTTCTAGCCTCTTTTTTTTCACTCTAAATATAGCTCTTTTGAATCAGTGCATGGTACATTTTTGGATAAATGCATGGTGACCATTGATAAATATATACATGAACTCAAGCTAGTGTTTGTGCAAATTTTTCTTCCATGAATTTTTTTTCTCTTTCACAACCACATCCTTTGTGGATCGCAAGCCAAGAGTATGTGTTCTTCTTTAAAAACCCATGTAGAAAGAATACATCTCTCAAGTAACAAACTCTTATTTGTCATTTTTTTCTGTCCGCTTTGAAAAATGATTGAATGAGATATTTTGAGGCATTAAAAATGATTAAATCAATTATTTTTCTTGTAAAATTATTCAGACCCTTATAAAATACAATGATATCAATCTGCAAAGCCCTTCTAACCCTCTATTATTGCATTTCATAACTCTTCCAACCAAAATTAAGTTTGCCAACGAAACTTTGCTTCCTAAAGACTTGATTCACAACAAAAAATGATTTTAAACATGTACGATATGTTATCCAAGCATTTGCAAATGTGGAGTATGATATATGAATTTAGACATACGAGATGAGTGGAATAAAGTGTCATTATCGCCCATTGTTTTGTGTTTGGTGGTCCAAGAGAAGGAAAATGACATTGAAGCCTTGCTCAAGTTTGCTTGATGAGCATGCTTCACATCAAAAGGGTAAACTTCAAAGCCAAGAGTGACTCCCTCACAAAATATCAAAAAGCCAAAAATGATAGGAAGGGATTGATGAGATTTTTCTAGCAATCTTGCTTTGATCTTGTACATATGTAAAATGATGTGGTTCTGATATTCTATGTGCATTAGCTTAGACAAATTTAAATTGCTTTTTTGGATGTGAGTAAATGTGGATTGGTACTTTGTATTCCTGAACTTGTCTTGTTGTTTCATAACTTGGTTCTCTGAGCAATCAAGATGACTGAAAGGAAGATTTCTCTAGAGGGAATTGAGAAAGAGGATATGGAAAATACCTGTGATGAGAAGCTCTTTGATTTCCTCCATGCAATTTGAAATTCATCCAGATTTATTTGCATTAGAGATATGCTCAATGTTCCTTTTGATTTGCAAGAGCTCTTGAAGGATCTTAAAGACAAATTGAAGGATTATAGGGAGTCTTATGATAGACATATGCAAGGCCTAGAGATTGAGGGATTTGTCCATTACAATGATGTAGTGGAAGCTATCAATGCTGCTAGAACAACTTTGCAAACAAGGTTTAGCCTTATTAATGAGGAATTCAAGAAATGGGAAGCATATTGCCCTTTTCATCAAAATCAACATCAATGTGTTCTTATCCACAGGGATGTTAGATTTCTTGTATATCTTTAGTATATAAACAATTATTCTTTAAATATAATACAAGAGAAGAAGACAAAGGATATGGCAAGTAAAGATAAAGATGTTGAATAGAAGAGGGAAATGTTTTAGGAGGATGTTGAGAACCAAATAGTGCAAGGATTTTATGTTTCTTTGTTTAAAAGTGAGAACATTATAAAAGTGGAAGAAAAGGAGATAGAGTTTAGTACAAAGATTGAAGAATGTCCTCTTGAATGTGTCCCAACATTTCTCAATTACCTCATCAACAAAAAGAGATATGTATTGCCAAATGATATTCAATGGCTTTTTTATCTCAAAGAATATTACTACTTAGCACCCCTTGCAGGATGGGGCCAAAATGATAAGAATTTTATAGGTCATGAACAGGAATTGCTAGCAATGTATTGATGTTGAGGGAGATAATTTTCAATACATCTTTATAGCCTTGCCTTCATGTATTAATCAAATTGTGGAAATATGAAAAGGAGAGGCTACATACAAAGAAAGAGTTCTTACAAATTCAGAAAAGACTTGGTATTCATGACATGGGTTATAAAGAGAAACTAAAGTCTCCATTGGAGGAGAAACCAAAAAGTTCAATAAATCTTTATCATTTTAGCTTTATTGAAGAAGATAAAACCCTAAGGTATGGAAGATAATTCTAATATATCCTTTGTGGTTTATACTAGAGTATGTTATACATTATAGACAAATATTATTGGATAGTTATCTATTAACAACTTAAACTATTGTGGTTTATTTTTCAGATAGAAATTGAAGATGCAGACAACTTTCTTGGAAAAACCAAGGGCTCAAGGCCATTGAAGCTTGGAAAAATTCAACACCTTGGTCGTTATATTGGAAGCTTAAATAATCAAACAATTGCAATTTATCACAGCGGGCAGATTGTCAACCTCTCCAAGCCTACCAATGATGGCTATCTCTAAGATGATTGCATCCCAAGTTTTCAATAGAGGATTAGATAAGATAATTTTGGTGGAGAAAGAAGAAGCTATAAGAGTTTTTGGCTTCATACCTCGATATAGTGGATTTAAGGACAAGATACATTGGAGTTCATGGCTCTTATTCGCTCTCCCATGCAGGAGATGCCAAGAATTTGAAGCTCTTTCCAGGCTATAGAAAACAAGAGTTCTTGAAATGTAGAGGTCTCATTGAGTGGAATGAAACAAAAGATTTCTCTAGAGACCCTAGTGAGTTGCTTGAAACTAGAGACTCTTCTACAAATAGAGTCAGACTAAAAGATGTGAAGGGTTTCTTGAAACCCATCTTTTTCCATCTCTTTGTCTAGTTTGTAATCATTCAAAAAATCTTTGCTTTGAACGAGAATTTAAATATCCCTCTTTTCTTCTTTGGGTGATAGTTTGCATAGCCCTTGGCAAAGATGATGTATTACATTATGTGTTGTGTCTTTGAGCTTAAATTTGCACCAAATTTGTTTGTAGAACCATTGGAAGGCCTCTAATAAATTGCTTTCGTTATATCTTTCACCTCCATGTCTTGTGTGTCCAAAGTATTTTGTTCTTGTTTGATAATGTGATTTTTCCACACCTTGGGTTGACTAGATAGATGGAGATCCATATTTCTTGATAAAATATGGAGCATGGTTGTATTAAGTATGTTGCATAGTTAACAAATAAAGAAAGTTAATTTTAAAAACCTCATATGAATCAAACAATAAAGAGGCATACATATGCAAACTTCTTACCATATAGTGAGTTTTTGAAGGTTCAATTGGTTTTTGAAGTCTTTGAGATCATCGTCATTCCATTCAATTTTATCACAATAAAATGATACTTTGTCTAGTGTTTCCCAAACATTGGCTTTTCTATTTCAAGCATGTCCATTCTTAATTGCATTATGTAGGGACTTCCATTGATTGTATCTAATAGTTGAGTCACCAATCCTAGAGTTTATCTTACCAAGTCTCCCATGAAAGCCTAGGAACCTTCTAGCCTTCACTCCACCAATAGATGGCTTTCTAGGGAAACAATTGATATCCTTAGACTTTTGAAGATTTTGTTCAATAACAACATTACCACCATGCAAACCAATTGTAGATAAGACTTTTTCAGTCTTTTTATAGCATCTATTCTAGCTTATAATGGCTTCAACTTCCATGTAAACCCTATATAAAAATGAACAAGTTTTTCAATTATCTTGCAAAGTGCATGAAGTGTATAGATATGGACATTCACTAAAGGAATATCTAGGATTGGCTTAAACTATGGATCCTTATTGTCCCTAAAGGGAGCTCTATTCCAATTGCTTGAGTTCAACTCTATGGCTAGGGGCCTGCAATATAGGCAAGGAGATCCGGAGTTGACTCCCTTTTGACACATTGTACATACATTTGAGTATCTATAAGTCACTAGTTATATGCCACTCAATCTTATAGTTCCCAAATCCTTCAACAAATAGCTCTTCTCCTGCCGTTGTCTCTTAATAACATTAGGTATTGGTGTTTAATAAAAAACCTAATACAATATATCAAAATCCTCTGTATCTACTTCAAATTATCTTAGCCACAAAATATTGTATTCAGATAGAACACTAAATGACATTGAGTGATTGCAATGACCTAATGAAAGTACTCTATTCATCAAGATAATAGAGACCCTCTCTAGTTTTGTGTATTTCAAAATCTCACTTTCATCAAGTTTAACCATAAGTCTAGCCACTCCTTGTGCCTCTTATAGTGAAAAGTCATAGAATCTAATCATTAAACATTATAGGGTAGGCAAGTCAAGGAAAATATTGTTAAATTCATTGAATACAACTTCCTTTTTCCTACCCTTGAAGCTAGCCTTAGTATGGAAAGACTCACCCAAAATCTCCATCACTTTCTTATTCACTCTCTATCTAATAGTTCTAACCATAGATGGCCTTAGAAATATGCAATCGCATACTTATCCTTGCTTCATTATTTGATTGTAAAAGCTACAAAAGTTGCATATGAGCATCTCAATTGATACGAATGTTATCTGATGCCTTCTATCCTATGCTTCCCTTCTATTATAGTGTCACTCACCATGATCGCACACCTCAACTACAACACAAATATCACTTCCACATATACAAGCATGACAAAGGGTCAATATCCAAAATAAAATCAACACAATAGTTCATCATTGGGGCAAGGGTGTCCTATGGCCCCTTGCTTTTTGCTCTTGTACATTAAGTATTTTGCTCAAAAACATATAAGTTAAACTGATGGATATGTACATAAGAGATATTTCATTTCTGGAAACCAAAAATGTTAGGGATAGCTGTTTACATATACAATTTGAATATAATGGAGTCTTCTAAGGAGTTAATTCATGTTCTACTAGCGATTTATGATCACATGGAATTTGTAGTACCTAAGGATTATTCTCATACATGGAAAACAATAAGTGTAAAAGTACTAAAGGCCATACCTTTTAACAAGTTGAACTTTAAAGAGTGTTGAGAAAACTCTCAATAAGAGACAAGATTGTTAAGTTTGATAGCATTTCACCCAAATGTGTGCCTTACGAGAGGAAGACTCTCATCAATTATACAACTACCCTAAAGTTAGACCATAATGTTCAAAGCTAGCTTTCACAACTTATTATCTCAAAAACAAGCCCTTTTGGTGGGTGATAAAGGAAAGTTGCTTGATCCCACTTACAACACTTGGGCAAGTATTAGCTTTATTTGTAGAAATTTTTTGTTCATTAATAAAATAATTAATAGTCTCATAAAATTGTGAGTCTCTAAGTATACATGAAGTTTGACGCCTAGTGAAAAGAGTTTTGCCATGGTTTTGATTAACATTAAAATATTCAGAGGTTCCTACTTCTCTGAAAACGGTGCCAAAGGTACCTATGAAGATATATACTTTCTTGCTTATTTTCAACCCTTTTCACTCTCTAATAAACTACTATCTTGCGTTGATACCTTTCTCTAGGAGTTTTTTTCTCAATCACTACTTCTTTTGCCCTAAAATAACCAACTGATTAACTAATTTGCACGGGACATTCAGGGCTTGTGATAGCAAACCACACAGGCCTCAAAAGACATTAAACAGAGCCAAAGGTAGAACCAAATCCAAATATTTCATACATACAAGAATAGCTTGTCTGGTAAGATCTCAAAATATAAAATTCGTTCCCCTTTCAACGTTAAAAGACAACCTAACTCAACCTAGTCAACGTATGCTTCACTCTTCTCCGAGACATAAGCGAACTCAAAGGGTTGAAGCTCGGGAGCTCATACAGAGCTCTTTTGAAGATCAATTCTTGAGACCAGTAAACATGACATAGCCGTGCAATCAACAGCAGTCATTGCGACTATTCACGAACTTGGATTCCAGTCTTAGGCGCCTCCGTGCTTCAAGAAAACTACTTGTAGTCTGGCACGCCCATTATAGATTTCTGAACATAGCTTGCTCTTCTTCAGTTAAGATAATGGACTGTTCCTCAGGTGGGGCTTCAAAGTTGCTGTCAAAATTGGATGTATCATTTGGTGAAGCCTGCAGTGAGTTTTCCAGGATGATAAGTCTTTCAGTGATTTCAAGGTGTATTCCTTTTAGCAGTAGGTGCATCAAGTACTGGTAGACTCCTTACCAAAGGTTTTGGTTTCAGTGGAGCTGGTTCCTTCTTGCATATCAAATCTTCCCACTTCACGCTCGCAAACCAAGGGTGATTCTTAATCTCAGAGACTCCCTCTCTCAGGCAGCCAATTCTGCTTCACAGGGTTATTCATTAGCATAGTGAGCAAGTCACTGCTGGCTTCATCTAAAATGATGGAAAACTTCGTATTTTGCTTTGGTTCAGAGTAGAAACAAAAGATGCTTAAACCCGACAGACCACTTAGAGCTGGGTGTTTGGGGAGTTCAAAGACCTTTTTGTCAAGTCAGGTGTCAACAGCCTCTTCACAAGGTCCTTGGCACTACGGCACAAGACAGTCAACCACTACTCAGCTCTCGATCGGTTGGTGACAGACAAAAAGAAGTCGTGATAACATTTCTTATACCTCTTCGAAAAATGACCTGGAAAATTCAATTTGCCTTCCAGTATCTTCTGGTAAGTTCCATTAACATCTGATATAAGTTGGTCAAAACATGAGGCTCACACTCCATGACCAAAAGTATGCAGATAACCTTACGCAGATGCATAAAAACCTTACCATCATCATAAAAAGGAGGGTAACCAGCCAACATTTCATAAATAAGGACTCCAAATGTCCACCTGCATTCTTTACAATAGTTTAAACATCAAAAATATATTCTTCTCTTTTTCATGAATTAAGTTTGAATTAATGAATTGAAATATCTACAAAGGGCCTTCTTGTCAATCAAGAAGACTCAAAGGCAGGTAGAAAACAACACATAGAGCCATAAGGCTACAAATAACACAAGGGTACAATGACAAGAGAGGGGAATCACGAAGCGAGCACAACCAAGGTGGTGCCAATGATATCCATCCATGGAGCAATGACCTCTCTGAGGATCACAGCACCAAATATCATGGAACTAACTTGCCACAACAACAATCCTCGGACATGGTCCACATGACCATGGATAACTGAGGCCAAATCAAGAATAAATGCATTGTGTGTCCATTACATGTGCTGAAGACGAATCCAATGTAGAAAATGAAAGAGATGGGTATGCTCAGACCATAAAGTAGTCATGGGCAGCATTTAACCCGAAAACCCAAGAGCAAATGATTGTACGCTAACATATAACTGAAGTCCGTACTCCAGAAACGAAACCCCAAGCCTGTCTAGCAACTAAGAAAGAAATGAAAAGATAAGTAGTACTACAAAAGACAAGGGAGATCTTGCAACGGCACAACATATCCTTTATGGGGAGACCCCCAATAAGAAGCCTCCAATAAAAACTTTCCATTGGTAGGGAATTTAGACCTCTACAATGAAAGCAACCAATCATGCCATATCCCTTTCTTGTATCTGGGTCTATCAACCATGTTTTGGTAGTGGCTGCAGTACCACATGTATCGTTATGGCATCATTGCCTTGGGTACATGTCATTAAAGGGAATGAAAATACTTACCCATTTCCTTACTTCCATTGATGATTACTCACATAAGATCTAGGCATACCCCATAAAGCAAAAAATCGAAAGTCTTGGCTACATTCCAACGTTGGCTGGCTTTTGTTGAGAATCAGTTTTGGTATAGACTGAAATGCCTACAATTTGACAACGGGGGTGAGTATGTATCGAAAGCCTTTTAGCAATTTTGTGATGAGAGGGTACCGCCCCATACAACCCGCCCCAAAATTGTGGTGTTGAGCACATGAACAAGACCATTCAAGAGCGAGTCCATAGTATGCCTAGCCAAACAGGCTTACTACAACACTTTTGGGCTAAGGCAGTTACTGCTGTCATATATTTGATTAATCGAACCCCATGCACTGCTCTTGACTATCAAGTTGCTAAAGAGGTATGGTCTGGAAAACCTCCATCTTATGCTCATTTACATATCTTTGGTTATGAGGCTTTTTGCCATATTCCCAAGGACAATCACAATAGCTGGACCCTAAGTCTATGAAATGTATCTTTCTTAGTTATGGGCATGTACGTAAGATGGACTATCGCCTATGAAATTTGTAGGCTCGAAAGGTCATCCGCAATTATAATGTTGTTTTCTATGAGAAGAAAACATATAAGCAACCTGAGCAAATCATTGAGGTATGTAAGGTAATATTTTAAGAGGAGCATCCTACTATTGTACAGCTTGCTAGATAGCTTATGGCAACTGATGCTCCAATGGCACAGGACCATGATGTTAGACAAGATATACAAGCCCCACAAGTCTACTAGAGATAGACGATAGCCTGATCGATTTGCATCGTCCATGGATTATGTTATGGTGACAGATGCTAGTGAGTCTATTACCTATGATGAGGCTATACACAGAGATGATAGTCACTCTTGGGAGAGAGAAAAATCAACGTATAACTCACTGCAGAAAAATCATACGTGGAATTTCGTTTCTTTGCGTAATGGAAATTGTAACTTGCCATGTAAGTAGGTGTACAAGTTGAAGATTACCCCCGGACGCTATAAGAGTGGAGATAGCAACTCTTAGCTAAAAGCACACAATAGACAATAGAGAGAGTGAGAGCAATTGCAGCGGTCTTCCCTTGGCATAAAGCAATCCAAGAATTCTAGTACCCTGCAAGTAACAAAAAACACATTTTTCGTAACTTACCTTCACTTTAATCTTTATCTCGTACCCATATAGGAGAAATTGTATTCCCCTTCTGTCCTATTGAATTAACTGGTCCAAATCACATGGCACCACAATTCCCATCCTTTATCTAGAATATAATCTTCCAATGCCAGAGACGTTGGCGTCTTCAACTCCGTTTCAGACTGGAAAGGGATGTCCAGAGCTCCACTTGACCCACAAGCACCCTAGGAGTGAAACATCATTTCCGTGGTTGCCCTTTTCACCACTTGACCTTCGGCCTATAAATCGAGTAGTGCCCGCGGTGTGATCTTGGAGATGATCCACCCATGCAAAATATCATTTCCTTAATTAATCGAATTAAAGATCAAGCACAATCAAGGCAATCAACCTAATATCATATTCTAGAAAACATTCATTTATTCCCATGGCAACTTGTCATCATAGACCCTTGCCATGAACTTACCATCAATCACAAGCACTTGGAATAATCATCCAAACAACAACTAACAATGAGTTGAATTGTGAAAGCATTTAGGGTGTTGTTCGATCAATCAACAAAAACAATGGTATTCTTTTCCAAAGATTGCAAGAATAGTCGCAATAACCTTTCCATTGCATATATTGCTCTCCCCTTGGGATCAGGAGCGGTTCTATGTAAAATTTACTTAACACACCCTTCTTTCAGCTAAGGCATATGTTAAGGTTTCAAACACTGTACAAGACACAAGTTTTATTAATCACTTACATTGATCGATAACCCAGCCTACGTCACAGCTTGCCAATGTGACATGCATGGGTTGTGTGTACATCTGCTCAGGGCTGAAACTGCAAACTGAATATCTGGCCTTATGTTGCATATGTATGAATGTCAAACAAATCACTGTCATCATGCAAAGACAGCTTGAGTCCAGTCTCCATCGGTGTGCTAATTGGCTTGCAATCCTAAAAGCCAAATCTCTGAAGGAGTTTATCAATATATATGGACTCTGACAATCCAATGCCTCTAGCATCATGAATAAACTGAATGCCCAAACAAAAATGCAAAAGGCTCCAAATCTGACATTTCAAAAGTTTGCTACAATTTTTTTTTGAATGTTGAAATCCGATCAGCATGTGTCCTTGTGAGCAAAAGATCATCTATATAAAGACAAATGACCAACAAGGATTCCCCCTCTTTGCATACATAAAAAGTAGACTCTGACGGGCTGTTAATGAACCCTTGGCTGAGTAAAAAGGCATCAACTTTTACATACCGCGCTTGTTGAGCTTGTTTCAAACCATATAAAGACATTTTTGGCTTGCATAGGAAGTGTTCCGATGTTCAAATCTTTCAACTACAAAACCAATGGGCTGTCGTACACACCCTGAAGTTCCCTATGTAATAATGCAATTTTAATATCAAGCTAGTGCACAATCCAACCATAATGGGCAGCCAAAGCAATCAAACACCGAATGGTGGTCATATGGGATGTAAGAGCAAATGTCTCCTCATAATCAATGCCCTTCTTTTAGGCATATCCTTTTACCACAAGCCTGGATTTGTACATATCAATGGATCCATCCGCTTTTCTCTTCAGCTTATAGACCCATTTAGTACCAATGGCTATATGCTGCCATAACAGACTCCATTATAATAGCATGATCATGCAGACGTGCTTGTCTTCTAGTACGACCAGCAAGAGGAGCATCCAAATAACTGTCATTTAAAGTCTACAAGTACCATCTAGGCATTTGCCTAGCCTCTTGATTATGTATATACTCTTGATGAACCTCAAATTTACTATCTTGTTGAATATTTAGATCAGCCACCATAGGCTGAATTTCTGCACTACTTAATGGAGCAACTGGCTGAACATTTTGTTCATTTACTGAGGCTCCAACTATATCACCAAAAGAAATAGGCAACAACACTTCAAACACATCATTTGCAGCCTGATATGTGTCAAAACCAACAAGAGATAATTCTGATTTTTCATCAAAAATCCATCCCTATTGACAAAGACTTTCTTGGAAATAGGATCATACAATCTGTAGCCTTTGCTCTCACTATTGTACCCCACAAATATGCACTTGACAGCCTTGTTGTCCAACTTCTTTCTCTATACTTTGAGAATATGAGCATATGCAAGACACCCAAAAGTATGAAAATGGCCAACTGAAGGTTTCCAGCTATTCCAAGCCTCAAAAGACGACACATTTTTCAATGCCTTGGTAGAGCACTTATTCAAAACGTGGCAAGCACACATGACTGTTGTAAAGAAATACCCTAACATAGAAACACAAACAAAAACCATACAACAAAGCACAGACTGATAAAAGAACAAAGTTAGGGTTAGGGTAACTCAGAGACAATGAACACAGAAAATAAATGAAGTGATATGACTGCTGAATATACAATGCTCATACAGCAAACCCACTATGCAGTGAATGAATATTGAACCTCGAACTCCTGTATCTCAAGGATCAGGGCAAGGGTAATGAGCTGGAGAGTGTGTCATACTCCGAACGGATCGCGAATCACAACAAGCAACCTCCGGATATCGAATAACAGTAAACATAGCCTGTGTATGACTGGACCTAAAGCAAACGGCAGTCTAGAGAGAGTGTGTAAAGTAAACACAGGCTGTAGAGAGAGAAAAACAGCAAACGCATGCTGTGGAGAGACAAAATCTACAAACACGAGCAGTGGAGAGTGAAAGGTGAGAAGGATTGAAGCTTGCTTAAAAGAACTATGACAGGAGAGCAAGAGCAAGAAAGAGAGAGACACAAAATGGGAACTCCAACAATCACAATGTGTGACTGGGCTTCCTTTATTCAAACTATCACTAAAAGAATAAAGAGTAAAGTGACGGTGACGGGCACCTGCCACCTGCAATGTGTAGTGGCGGTTACTGTCGTTGTATTAATACATGAGCGGCTAGATAGAGGCGCCTTTACCCCCAACAACCTCCCACTTAAAGGCGAATCTGCCCCAATGAGGAGTGAAAGAAAAAGAAAAGACAGTACAATGTACACATGAACAACAAGATGAGGAAAAACGTCATTTCATCCAACGCCCATCAACCTCTCAAGGAAGGCAAAGCGCTCAATAGTGAGGCTTTTCGTGAGCAAATCTGAAAGATTTTCGTCAGTGGAGATCTTGACAAGGTCAACAGACTTGTCCTCCACAACCCCACATATGAAGTGATACCTCACCTCAATGTGTTTCATCTTCGTATGTAAGACCGGATTCTTGGCTAGCTGAATAGCACTCATAGAATCCGAATACAGCGTAGGTATAGCATCAATCCCAAGGTCATGAACCAAACGGCCTAACCATATAGCCTCCTTGCAGGCCTTGGTGGCTACAACATACTTGGCCTCAGTAATAGAGAGAGTCGTACACTTCTGAACCCGAGACATCCAAGAGACAGCATCTCCAACATAGGTAAATACATGGCCAGAAGTGAACTTCCTACTATCTGTATGTCTTGCATAATCAGAGTCTGTGTACAACTCTTGTATCCTGGCTGCCATAGCAAATACGCATATCTGCTGTGTCCTTCAGGTATCTCATGATATCCTTCACAGCATCCTAATGCTTCCTGCTAGGTGTAGCTATATAGCGTGCCACAACAACTGCAAATGTAATATTTGGACGAGTGGCTATCGTGGCATAAGGGATCTTGACCATCTCGGCCCTCTACTCATCTGTCTGCAAACAATCGGCTATGAGACCTTCGCATAAGAAGGTAATGGACAACCAATAGGCTTTACATCTTGCATGCGGAAACGCTCAAGGACTTTATGAATATACTCCCTCTATGAGAGGTAGAGTAGTTTCTGATGCCTATCGCGCTTAATGCACATACCAAGAATGTGAGAGACCTGTCCTAAATCCTTCATCTCAAAGCTCTTCTTCAGCTGAAATTTAAGAGCATCCAGCTCATCATGAACTTTCCCTATTATCAACATATCATCCACATAAAGTACCAAAATAAGCAATGAGCCATCATGAGCTTTCTTCTGTAAAGACACGGATCCATAACACTCATGTTATAGCCCTGTGACTGCATAAAGGCATCAAACTTATGATACCATTCCCTAGATGCTTGCTTCAAGCCATAAAGACTTTTCTTCAACTTGCACACTAGATACTCCTTGCCAAGTTCTGCAAAGCCCTTAGGCTGCTTCATGTAAATCTCATCATGCAAATCCCAATGCAAGAATGGAGTCTTGACATCCATCTGATACATGTTTAAGTCAAGCTGTACAACTAAGGCCAAAACCAAGCGTAGGGTGATCATCTTAACCAAAGGAAAAAAGACTTCATCAAAGTCAACTCCATGCTCCTGTTTAAAACCCTTAGCAACAAGTCTTGCCTTATAAGCCGGCTTGGGGTGTCCAAGGGTACTTTTCAGTTTGTACACCCATTTGCACGGCAAAGCCCTTAGAACTTGCACACTAGGTACTCCTTGCCAAGTTTTGCAAAGCCCTTAGGCTGCTTTATGTAAATCTCATCATGCAAATCCCCATGCAAAAATGCAGTCTTGACATCCATCTGATACATGTTCAAGTCAAGCTGTGCAACTAAGGCCAAAACCAAGCGTACGGTGATCATCTTAACCAAAGGAGAAAAGACTTTATCAAAGTCAACTCCATACTCCTGTTTAAAACCCTTAGCAACAAGTCTTGCCTTATAAGCCGGCTTGGAGTGTCCAAGGGTACTTTTCAGTTTGTACATCCATTTGCACGGCAAAGCCTTCTTACCCTTAGGCAATGCAACCAAATCCCAAATCATATTCTTATGCAAGGAGTCCATCTCAAGCTGTATAGTCCTCTTCCAAGAGTGACTGTCACCCCTACGCATAGCCTCATCATAGGTGAGAGGCTCTCCTACATCAGTAACCAAGACATAATGCATCGAGGGCTCAAATCTATCAAGGGGACATCTATCTCTAGTAGACCGTCTCACTACAGGCTCTGTTGCATTTCTAACATCCTATCCAACACCCTATCCATATGTACCAACTGCAGTTGCAGGCTATCCAACTAGCTATGCAGAAGCACCTGGCTCCTCTTGGAATATAGAGCCGTGTATCTCTACCACCTTCTCATGCTGCTTATGCATCTTGTCTTCATGGAAGACTACAGCATGGCTGCGGATGACTTTCCACGCTTGCGAATCCCAGAGGCAGTAATCCATCTCGCCTACATCTCCATAGCCAAGGAAAATGCATTTAACACTCTTAGGATCCAACTTACTACACTTGTTCTTGGACACGTGGCAGTATGCCTCACATCCAAAGACTCGTAGATGTGCATAAGACGAAGGTTTCCCAGTTCATATTTCCTCTGTAACCTGAAAATCCAAATCATTGGAAGGTGACCTATTTATGATATGCACAGTTGTACTGGCTACCTCAATCCAAAAGCTCTGTGATAGACCTATATGGCTAAGCATACTGTATACACACTTCTGGATGGTTCTATTTATCCACTCAGCCAAACCATTCCAGGGTGGAATATAGGGGGCGGTCAACTAACGCTTAATATCCTTTTCGTCACATAGCTGCTCAAAGGCACGTGACATATATTCTCCCCCATTGTCAGTCCTAAGGCATTTCAACCTATGCCTAGTCTTGTTTTCAACTAATGCAAGCCATCTCTGAAACACAACCAAGACATCGGATTTAAGCTTAATGAGATAAGTCCAGACTTTACGTGAAAAATCGTCAATAAATGTCACAAAATACTTTGCACCACCCATAGACTGACAGGGCATGAACCCACAAACATCCGAATGTACCATTGCCAAGGGCTCACTCATGCGTGTCCTACCAAACTTCTTATGTGTATTCCTAGTCTGTCTGCCATAAAGACAATGCTCACATGAATCAAAACATACATAGTCAAGGGACAGTAAGTACTGCAAACCAAAGAGCATTTTCATTCTCTTCAATGACATATGGCCCAAACGGACATGCCAAAGGGATACATGTGGGATGGAACCCACAGATAAAACATGATCAACAGAGAATCCATCAACTACAAGAGGATAGAGGTTGCCAGTCTTGGCACCTCTAGCAAGCACAAGTCTACCACGTGTGATCTTCCAAGCAGAATCCCTAAAAGAGACATGAAACCCAGCATCATCAAGTTGCCCTGCAGGCATAAGACTGCGTGTAAACACAAGTACATGACGTACATCCTGTAACAAAAAAGTTCTGCCAGTAGAGAACTGCAACTATACATCCCCAATACCAACAATAGCAAGTGACCTGTCATCACCCAAGCGAACTGAACCAGAGACAGTGCGGTAGGAGTGGAACCACTCACAGCATGGTGTAACATGAAATGAAGCATGGTGTAATATGGTGTCATCACAAGAACTAGCTGCAAGAATGTACTTCCCATCGGAATCCTCAGTTTGCATGACATTTATTTCCTTGATTTTCACACTAGATTTCGCAAGTACCATACTGCGATCGAATGACGTTTCCTATACTTTGTCTTTTCCCTTATCTTTGTGCTTCTCATTGCGCAACTCATGACACTGTGGGCGTATATAACCCTTCTTTCTGCAATGATGATATGTCACATTTGCATTTCTTCCACGAGACTTGCTGCGCGACTTAGACCTAGACATCTACAAGTCTCTGCCATGGTCATTCTTTCCATTACCATCTCTGCCTCTAACAGTCAAAGCATGCGACACACAAGACATCCAAGCTCTTACGGTTGATCTTTTCCTGCAAAAAAACACTCTCTACATCAGGCAAGTTCAAAATAGTAGCAAGAGTACATAAGGCAGTGCAGAATACATTCCATGACTCACTCAAAAGTCCCAAGCAAAAACAATGGAGTAACCTCATCATTGAAGGTAATGCCCTACAAAGTCAAGTTCTTGAGAATAGCATAGAACTAGCTCAAATGAGCAGACATCGTCATATTCTCCTTCATGCGGAGGTCCGTAAGTTGCTTCATCCAATACATTTGACTTACCGAACTTTTCTTGTCATAGAGGTTCTTGATCTTATCCCAAAGCTACCAAGCACTCTGTGCTTCCTCAACCACATTGTAATGCACCTGTTCAGTGAGAGACAAGATGAGAGTACACTTGCATAACTCATCAAGCTCCATCCATTCGTCATCAATCATAGTTTCAAGCTACTCTCCATACAACCTTAGTGGTTTTATCTGCAATTTCTGCACCAATACCTACCAAAATTGGCTCTTCCAATAGGCATAATTCGTACCATCAAGCTTAATGATGTTGAAGATAGCACTGTCAGTGGAAGAAGATGCCATACTATGTGCTGAAACAATGCAGACAATTCAAAACTGCTCACTGTTTTCTACTGTAAATAGCCAAAATACCACCAAAATCAAGGCAAAATGATCACGAATTGATAGCTAATGATACTGCCTGCCAAGTACCATCAAAAGTACATAAAATCAAGATGATTTAACATGAAAATTCCACTTCAGTCCATACATAAATGCTTGCTTTAATAGATTACAGCCAAGTACAATGAGAGCAAAACTGTAGGCAAAATAAATGCACCAAGTCAACCATTGACTGTCAAAGCATAACCAACATCAAGCAGGCATAAATCAACATGTGACAGTCATACGGACATCGAGCAAACACCCAAGCATGTCAAATGAATCCGTCAGTAAGCCGACACACCCCCTGTGTAATAGGGCAAAGTGTACACAACACTGGCAAGACCCAACACAAATAGGTGTATATTCAGAGAGTGCAAAGCCCAAATGAGCCCAAGTACATCTGTGAGAACCACGGCATATCAACCATGTAACATCCAAGTGAAGATCCCAGTCTCAAGTATCCAAATGCTCAAGTAGCATAAATCCACTTGCTCTGTCTGTCAAGTGTATCAAGATGCTCCCACTGGCACAAAAGCCGTAAATGTCAAGCAAAAAAGCTCAAACAAAGCATCTGAGAGTGCACTAGTGACAAGTGTCCAAGATCAAGCATCAATGAGACATCCTGAGCATATAGGCTCTGTAGCATCGATGCATAGTATCCATAGACATAAAGTACATCCAAACTATAACTCTGGCAAGCCAAGAAATAGCCAAGGTAAAATTTGAGCAATCAAATGTCAAGCCCAAGTAAGCCGCAGTAGCAATTAACTCCAAGACAATGTAAGTAGAATATATAGAGATGGCATAAGCTAAGCATGTCAAGACCAGTCAGACATAAACAAAGTACATGCCATAAGTACATCAAAGATGGAGATCCAAATGCTATGCGAAGCGAGCTCAAGCTCAACCAATGATCCGAGAGCAAATCCAAGCTCTATGTCAATCCCAGAGAGTCACTACATCAATGTATACATCCAAGACATAGCCCGAATCCAATAGGCATATCCAAACATAAGCAAATGAGCTTCAGCCCTGAATATTCCAACATCAAATAAATGTCCAAAACTGAGCAAACAGTGGCTCAATCCAAGCTCAAAACCATAGGCATACTTTCCCATATATATAGGCACTGACCGGGCATAATACGGCATCAAATGACCATGTAGCATAAGCATAAAATGTAATGATAGGGAGCTGCCCTGTTTTGGGCTGCCTGTGGACTATGTAAAACAGTCAATGGCTGAGCAAATTCAGCCCCAAAAGCATCTCACATCATAGACATACATTCCCTAGCATTCGGGGAGCATTCGGGACCAACCAGGCAACCAATGTCAATGCCAAAGTGGTCCAGACATAAAATGCTAATGTACACTGCTGTGGGCTGCCTGTAAACTATGTATAACAGTCCCAAACCTGAAGTAAATCACATCAATGCTCAATGCCAGGGCTCGCGATCAAATGCCAAGCATAAACCAAGTGTATAGTGCCCAAATGAGACTATCAATGATTGGGATGAGCTGTCCAGGGGCTGCTATGAACTGGCGCAAATTCACACTGATTTGCTTGGGTTGCTGCTCACGTTTTTGGGCTCTGGCTCAAGGTGGTAGGTGTTAGAGGTAGAGTCATCCCCTGGACAAGCTGTGTTAGGGTTTCTGCATAGTTAGGGTTTGATTCAACAATATACAGCATACGGCAGAGTGCAGAAGACATGTCAGCAGCGTACAAACAGCGCAGGATGCCACATCAATAGTACGGCAGGATGCCACATGGTGCTGGTACAATCGGACAGCAGTTTTACTGCAGTCCTGGTGCTGGGCATTCTTTATTTCTTGGCTATTTATAGTCAGGTTGTGGCACACTCTGATTCATTATTCAAATTCTGATTTTGAGATATGTTGGCTGAGACAAACTGTGCTCAGGAGGTCATCAAGTCGGAGACACACACAGATATTTCCTCTACCCCTGTGTACATTTCTGCACTCGTATACAGCATACTACACTGCAGATTTTCTGCTTTACACCGTCTCCTTTTCTCTCTCTCTCTCTTCTCTGTGTTTAGTGGCTGAACACTTCACACATGCCTGTGATATTCTGGCACCAACGCTGGCTCACATCTTTAATAGGGCAGTTTGTGAGGGATTTCCAACCTGTTGGTCAGACCATGTTATTGTGCCGCTCTTTAAGAGTGGAGACCCCGCGCTACCTAGTAACTACCGAACTATCATGATTGGACACATGCTGGCCAAGATATATGGCTCTATCTTGGAACAAGCATTGAGTGAATGAACCGAGATGCATGGCCTGAGGTCAAAAGGCCAGGCTGGCTTCAAGAGGGGATATACAATTCTAGACCATATCTTTACGTTGAGGGCAATCATTGAAGAAGGCAAGGCATTCAAGAAAAAGATCTATTGCTGTTTTGTGGACTTTCGCAAGGCCTTTGACACAATGCCACGTGCTAGACTCATGAGAAGAATGTAAAACATTGATGTGCCCGTAGAGATACAATGGAGTATCTATGCCCTGTATGAGACAGTGACAGGTAGAGTACGAACACCTGAGGGCATCTCAGATATAGTCAATAGCACCATTGGGGTGAAACAAGGCTGTCCACTTTCACCGACACTTTTTGGGCTGTATATAGATGAAATTTCAGAATATGTGGATAGGACTGGTGGGGCCGGAGCCAACCTGGCTGGAGTGCTGATACCATTACTGCTTTATGCCGATGATATTGTACTTATATCTAACTCACCTGAGGGACTAAATAGACACTTGGATGCATTATCAGCTTTTTGGAGAGATAGAGATCTTAAGGTGAACCTTGGGAAAACTAAAGTTATGGTATTTAACACTTCAGCTGCTTGGGTGACAAGAGCTGAGCACCAGTTTACTTTTGATGGAGAGCCAGTGGAGATGGTTAGGCAGTATGTCTATTCGGGGGTCACATTGAAGGGACTACAGTTCTCTTGGAGAGAGACATCATAGGCTCATTTGGCAAAAGCATATGCAGCCTTAGGTGCATTGGAGAGGCAATGTGCTCACATACAATTTCATGAGCCGCGCACCAAACTGTGGCTTTTTGACACCCTGGTTACACCCACGCTCCTATATGGGGCAGCTACTTGGGGTCCGAGTCTCTTTCACACGAGGAGACAACCTTTGGGAGACCATGCTGGACCAGGGAAGGAATACTATGACGGATGGGAGCATATGGAAAGACCACTGGTCATGATGATCTCACGCATGATACGAGCGAAGAGCTCGACCCTACATGAGATTATCAGAGCTGAGTTGGGAGCATCACCCATGGTGGCTAAGGCCTTGGTCCAGGCAGTGACTTTCATACATAGACTATGGGAGCTCCCCCAAGATAGATACCCATGGCTAGCCCTGGCCTCTTCTAGACAACTAGTAGCAGACGGTGACAGACACTATTGGTATGCTCAGATGAGTACATGGATGAGTCTACATGGGCTGCAGATTGACAGATTACCCCCCTTTGACTATAGCCTGGATTGCCCTACACTTGACCTAAGCCAATCAAAGCTAAACCATGTGATCAGAGCAGACATACTGAAGTTAGATACGGAGAAGACCTGGATCCAAACCCCCTCCCCCCATGGCACAAGGATGGCACACTACCAAACACACTTCCTTCAGGTATCTGAGGATGGTTTCATCACCCGACCCAATTACATGGACACACAGCTGCCTCATGGACTACGCACAATTATTGGTCAGATCCGCACCTCATCCCACCACCTGAGGATTGAGACAAGCAAATGGGAGGGTATACAGACAGAAGAACGCATATGCCCACTATGCAACAGAGAGCCAGAGACAGAGGAACACTACATCTGCCGATGCACTACATATTATGACATACGAGGTAGATACCACTGTCTGTTTCGAGAGGGTTTTGGACCCTTGAGACGGATCATGCAATTTGAGGATCAGAGATGCTTGGGATTTTTCCTCTTGGAGCTCCAGAGGCGCACAACAACAATTCTACGGAGTAGGAGACCCCCACAGCTCGGCTCACATAGACAGAGAGGAGTCACTGACTTTTTCACTGATACAAAACTGAGTATGGCAGATACCACTACTACTGCCACACAGCCTACAGGAGTACATCATCATTGGACCTCATCTTCTGTAGGTGTCCCTTTGGATAGAGCAGTGGCACTTAGCCGGTCTAGGCGCCCACGTCCACCCGGACGAAGGCCTAGACATCCACACCACAGACAAATTAAAGCCATCATTGAGCGCTACAGGAGACAGATGCCGAGATGCCTTAGCCATGTAGAGATACACCTCCCTAGAGAACAGACATATCATTGATGGAGAGTTTTCCTTTCTCTACTCTCACTTTCAGATCACTGACATGTTTCCCTTTTTATAGGACACTATTTCATTCTTTTTCAGTCTTATAGGCATGTTTTTCATCTTTTCTCGTTCCAGATGAGAAACACACCATCATTGTATGTACTGCTTTGGTCTCATAGGCCACATTGGCCTTTTAGTGACGTTAATATACTCTCTCTCTCTCTCTCTCTCTCTCTCTCTCTCTCTCTCTCTCTCTCTCTCTCTCTCTCTCTCTCTCTCTCTCTCTCTCTCTCTCTTAGTCTTTGTCCTACGCTTCCGCATCGCTGCACTCTGACATGGTATCAGAGCGGTGAAGATGGACTGACTGAGGGCTGAACCTATCTGAAGAGGAGATTTCAGCGCGACACAAGGCTGCGTTTCCAGGATTCGAGGGTGAGCGGGAGGGCTGCGCATCGGATCAAGGCTGAAGCGAGCGTGGGCGTGCGGGAAAGGAGTCTAGTCGGTGAATTTGCTACAGGTTATTACTGTTTGAAGGGGAGGAAGGCTGTGTTTTAGGTCTTCCATTGCAGATTTTACCTTTTCATCACCTCCGGCGGGTGAAGAAGGTATGGGCAGAGACGGAAACAGCCCTACCAGGCTGCATTTACACAATCAGAGGGGGTTGCTTTTGCGTTTGTGCAGGCCTTGTAGGTGAACACGTCTACAGAGGCTGATTTGTAGTTCCAGGCGATCATGGAGAGGAAGGTGCCTATCCTACCGGCTCTTCCATCGGATCAGAAGCTTGATAGTGACAATTACCGCATCTGGCAGGTAATGATGTTAGCCATTTTGGAGTCTTATGATTTGGAGGAGCTTGTGTTGGAGGAAATCAACCAGCCCTCGGTGCTAGATGAGTCCAAACTCTCTTCCAGTGCTCGTGCGGAGTTGACCAAGGCCCAATCTCATTGGGACAAACTGAATGCCAGGATTCGTTCTTTTCTTTTTGTCTTGCACTACAACCGTGATAGCTCACATTGAGCACTTGTCGATGGCTCAAGAGATATAGTTGGAGCTCGACCAAATGTACAATCGGATGACCTTGATGAAGAGGGTTTCTTTAGAGGTGCAGATGCGGACCTTGTACGTGAATAAGTCTTCTTCGCTTCGAGAACACATCAACAAGCTTCGGCAGCTTTAGATGCAGGTTCAAAATGCGGGGAAACCTATTTCCTCCGAAGACATGGCGAGATCTTTACTGTCCCAGTTGCCGCCACAATTCGGTACTTTTTATTCCACCCTTATTCCTTCAGGGCGAGAGTCGACTCTGCAGTGGGAAGAGTTGGTTCCTATGGTCTTGGACCAAGAGGAACAATTGAAGGGACAGAAAGCTTCCAAATCGGAGGCATTGGTTAGTCAAGGCTCTCAGAAGAAGGAGAAGGGCCAAAAGAAGAAGGAGGAGGACAACAAATGCAAGAAGGACAAGGAGAAGGAATCGACTTGCCATATTTGTGGTAAGACCGGTCATTGGAAGAAGGATTGCCCGGACAAAGACAATAAGGACACCAAGAAGGACACGAAGGATTTTGGAGCGGTGGCTACACCCTCATCAGCTACTTTTCTACACTTAGTAGTCATTGAGGACTCTACATCGAAGAACTTTGATGCTGCGATAACAGCTCCCCAGGCTCGAGAGTGGATTGTGGACAGTGGTGCCTCATGGCAGATGACTCCTTCCGATGGTGTTGCCCATTTGCGACCTTCGAGTGGGCAGATTCTCATTGGAGACAACTCTTCTGTGTCTATTGTTGCACGGGGTGAGATGCAGCTTATTCCAGATGGATGTGGTGGTATCCACACTTCTAAGGTGTTGCATGTGCCAAGCTTGGGATATCATTTGCTTTTAGTCCATAAGATTTGTGCTCTTGGCCTCTTGGTGGAGTTTGACAGTGACATTGTTTGAGTCCTTGATCATGGATCAAGGAAGGTACTCTTTGCAAGGTATGAGAAGGATGGCATCTACAAATTGAAGTCTTCCACAGCTCTTACCTCTCAAACACAGTCCGAGCTATGGCATGCTCGGTTTGGCCACTTAAACTATGAGTACTTTCGAAAGGCGTCACGAGAATCGTTTGTCCGAGGTTTGCCAAATATAGTGGTGAGCCATCAGCCACGTGTCTCCTGCATTCGTGGAAATTGCATTGGGATGTGATTCCCGATAAAGCTTCGAGGCGGGCTACTTTACCCATGGAGCTTGTATCTACGGATCTTTGTGGCCCGATGAGGACCGAGTCCCTAAAGGGGAGCTTGTACTTCATGTTGATCATAGATGACTACAGCAGGATGACTTGGGCCTATTTCTTGACTTTAAAGTCGGAGGCTTTCTCTCACTTCAAGGATTGGCTTCTCTTTGGGGAGAACCATTCTAGCCGGCGACTGAAGACCTTGCATTCAGACAAGGGAGGTGAATTTATGTCTAATGAGTTTGCTCGTTTTTATGCAAATAGGGGCATTCACCAGGAGTTTGCTAACACCAACACTCCCCAAGAGAATGGCATTTTGAAGCGGAAGAACCGAAGTGTGATCGAGATGGCGCGCACCATGATGGAGCACCGACAGACACCTCAGTTTCTGTGGGCCAAGACAATGGCTACCATAGTTCACATCCTCAATCGATCTCCAACTTCGGCCGTTGACATAATGACACCTTTTGAGGCTTACTTCAGGACTAAGCCTAATGTCTCTTATTTCAGGATCTTTGGGTGTGACGCTTATGTGCACATTCCGAAGACGTAGCGTGGCAAGTTCGAGACGGCTTCCCAACGACAAGTTTTTGTTGGCTACAGCTCCCAATCCCAAGGTTATCGTCTGTTTGATCCCATCAAGCGGGATGTCTACATGAGCCAAGATGTGCGGTTCGTGGAAGTTCCGGCCACAGAGGGGGGTGAGGAGCACCCCGTTCTTGGAGATCCAAGGGAGAGTTGGACTCCCGAGACAGTTCGTTTGGAGCCAGAGTCTTTTGATAGAGATTCTTCTTTTGATTCAGAGTCTTCACTTCCACCGGCCACCCCAAAGGAGCTTCCTCCAGTGGATGTTCCTGAGTCTTCAACAAATGGAGAGCAACGGGGAGAGGTCTAGCATCCTCCTCGTTAGGCCCGTGACACCCTCCGAGATTCAAGGATCGAGGGGGTCCCTGAGGAGCGGGAACCGCAGGATGGACCGCGGAGGTCACGAAGGAACCAAGCACATTCTACGGAGCTTGTTTGCTCCAACTATTGTTTGCTGACCCATATTATGCAGGATCATGAACCCACTTCAATAAAGGAGGCTTTGCAGTCTGATCATTGGCGGAAGGCTATGGAAGCCGAGTTGGAGGCTATTGAGAGAAATGACACTTGGTCTCTTGTGCCTTGTCCCTCTCACAAGAAGATGATTAGTGTCAAGTGGGTCTTCCAAACCAAGTACCTTAGCGATGGTTCTTTGAACAAGCACAAGGCTCGCCTTGTTGCTAAAGGTTTTGCTCAATGCCCAGGCACTGATTTCCATGATACTTTTGACCCCACTGCTCGTATGGAGACTATTCGAGCTGTTCTTGCCTTGGCTGGCTATAGGAGATGGCCTGTCTATCAGTTGGATGTGAAGTCGGCCTTTTTGAATGGTGACTTGCAGGAGGACATCTACGTTGAGCAACCTCCTAGCTTTGGATCCTCGGATGGAAAATTTTACAAGTTGAAGAAGGCCTTGTATGGCCTCAAGGAGGCTCCGCATGCATGGAACGAGAAGATTGACTCGTTTCTTCAATCGAAGTTGGGATATCGGCGGTCCCAGGCTGATCCGGAGCTTTATGTGCACACTTCCAAGGTTGGTCGTCTGTTGTTTGTGTTGTATGTTGATGATTTGATTCTGACAGGGAATCATGCCCAGAAGGTCAATGAGACCAAGACAGCTTTACATCAGACATTCGAGATGACGGATTTGGGGCTTTTTCATTTCTTCTTGGGTCACAAGATTTATCAGTCTCAGAGGGGGGTTTTCATCTCTCAACAAAGGTACATTCAGAAGCTCTTGGTGACTTTTGAGATGGAGACTTGTCGGCCCATTACTACTATGGATCCAAACTGGAAGGCCATTTCACACTCAGATTCTCCTTGACGGATACTTCCCACTACCGTCAGTTGATTGGGTCATTGATTTGGCTTCTCGACACTCGTGTTGACTTTGTTTTGCTGTGGGTCTTTTGGCGGGGATCATGAGTGAACCCAAATAGGTGCATTGGCAAGCTGCCCTGAGGATTCTTCAGTATTTGAGGGACACCTCTGACTTAGGGATTTCTTATCTAGCAGGTTCAGATGCTTCAGATCTAGTTCTTGCAAGTTGGTGTGACTCGGATTGGGCTGGCGATGTGAACCACCGACAATCTACTACAGGCTTCTATTTCACCTTGGGTACAGGTGTTATCTCTTGGAGTAGCAAGAAGCAGCCCACGGTAGCCCTTTCTTCTACTGAGGCGGAGTATGGGGTTGCGTCTTCCACCACGTGTGAGGTTGTGTGGCTTCGGAAATTGTTGGAGGAGCTTGGCTTCCCCCAGACTCATCCTACTCTTCTATGGTGCGACAATGAGAGTTGCATTGCCTTGGTGCGGAATCTTGTATTCCATGCCCAGGCGAAGCACATTGATATCCAGTATCACTTCATTTGGGAGAAGCTTCTGGATCAGACCATTGATGTGGAGTACTGCAAGACCAAAGATAATCTTGCAGATTTGTTCACGAAGGCGCTTTCCCAAGCTCTTCTTCGGCAGCATTCCAGATCCCTCAATCTGATGCCTGATCCAAGATCTAAGAGGGGGTGTTAGAGGTAGAGTCAACCCCTGGACAGGCTATGTTAGGGTTTCTACACATTTAGGGTTTAATTCAACAATATACAGCATACGGCAAAGTGCAAATGACACGTTAGCAGCATACGGACAGCGCAGGATACCACATCAGCAATATGGCAGGATGCCACGTAGCACTAATACAGTCGGACAACAGTTTTACTGCAATCGGCTGCATTTAATGCAGTCAACCTGGTGCTGGGTATCCTTTATTTCTTGGCTATTTATAGTCACGTTGTGGCACACTCTGATTCATTATTTAGATTCTGGTCTTGAGATCTGTTGGCTGAGACAAACTGTGCTCTGTGCTCGGGCTGACGAAGATCGAGGTCATCAAGTCGGAGATACACACAGATATTTCCTTTGCCCTCGTGTATATTTCTGCACTCTTATATAGCATACTACACTGCAGATTTTCTATGTTTACACTGTCTCATTTTCTCTCTCCTCTCTGTGTTCACTCTCTCTAAGTCTTTGTCCTACGCTTCCACATCGCTACACTCTGACAGTAGGAAGCTCAAGGGGGTGCCAAAGAAGACACACAACAAGCCTCAAGTAGCCACAAGAGGTCTATGATGAGATATGAAGCACAGGAGCATGAGAGCTTCAATGATGCTGCTCCCTTTCTCTTCTGAGACCTGTAGACCTGTGAACTCAATGAAACCTTGAAATAAATGAAGAAATACCTTTGATGCAATGGCTTGAGGGTGCCCAAAGGGGCCGGGTAGGTACTCGGAAAGCTGAGGAGTGACAGGAGCTCGAGAGAGTCAGCTATGGCTACCAAGAAGGAGACCCAATGAGTGTAGGTAATCAATAGAAAGCTGAAGGAGTCACGAACCAAGCTCGAGTAGTCATAAATCCATACTCTGATACCAGTTGAAAGGTGAGAAAGATCGAAGCTTGCTTGAAAGAGCTATGGCAGGAGAGCAAGAGTAAGAAAGAGAGACACAAAATGGAAACTCCAACAATCACAATTTGTGACTGGGCCTTCCTTTATTCAAACTACAAATCTCGAGGGCTGAAAATAACCCTAAGGTGGAAGATGAAGATTACTCTCATGATTTAGGGGACCTCAGCGCGCTCACTAACACCCTCAGTTCTCATGAGACAAGGCATGCTGAGAGGCATAGAGAATTGATGGAAGGCATTGGTCATATGAAGACCACTATGGACACCCTTGCTACCCAACTCACTAAGTGGATGGAATTCCAAATGAAAGGAAAGGAACATGAGGATAGATCTGGTATGCATGGCCCATCAGTGAATGCAGCAAATATGAACTCCCAAGGCATTTTGGGGAGAGTGGCCATCCCTAACAGCACTTTTGAACAGGGAGAGCCTTCACATAGACAAGAGGAGCCCATGAACAATGCAATGAGGGAAAATTTTCAGTCATCACAAGAATAATGCCATAAAATAATGCAAGTG
Organism: Lygodium microphyllum; assembly: GCF_053477565.2. Taxonomy (NCBI): domain Eukaryota; kingdom Viridiplantae; phylum Streptophyta; class Polypodiopsida; order Schizaeales; family Lygodiaceae; genus Lygodium; species Lygodium microphyllum. The sequence goes on along the minus strand of NC_141143.1, from coordinate 30,827,659 downwards.
GCCAACCTAATCAGAAAACTGCCAACTACACCACAAATGAATAAAATAATCAGCAAATAATCCTCCAGCTGCCACGTGGCATCATCGCGTGCCTAATAAACTGCCCGTACACTATGCCTACTAAAAATGACCACTGACTGACATGAATAATGAATAATGCCCCCCGAGAGTACCTCCGAGAGAACTAATTGCACCAATGGTGACCTGAGAAATGCTAGTCTAGGGATGACTAATCTCTAACATGAATGACTATGGAGGAGGGAGCTTGAATATATAGGTAAAAAATATGCCATAAATATGATCAAGTTGGCCAACATTAAATGCTGTTCAGCCAGCAATAAATGCCAAAATCACCATAATAATGACACATTAAAATTTACTTGGCCCACTACTGCACATAGTTGTGTGTTTTACTCTCTATGTTTGCCCTAGCATTTCCTTACAAAAATGACATGCATCTAGACTTCATGCATGACTAATATGATTGTATGGTGGGCAAGTCAACTTGGACAAGTGATACATAGATAGTGATCCAAGCTAGGCACAGTATGAGTTCAAAGGAGTCTTGGGTGACGCCACTAATAGGGGCCAACCATCCAGTTGTCTTTGTTGGAATTAGCAAAATTAATGGGGAGACCATTTGCCACTCGTGAAGAATATCACTTTCACCGGCACGCAAAGATGACAAGCTCTCTCTGTTTGAGGTTCTTTAAACCATCAAATGAGTCTCAACAACCACTCTAAAATGCACTCCACAATTCATGTTGGTTTGCTTTCACAAATCATCACCTCAGTCGTGTTGTGTCCTTTGATAGTAGATACTAGAGCCCAAGCTAGTATATGATTCTCATGTCCAACTTGTGTGGAACCCAAACATATCCTCTTGCACCATGACAAACAGGGCATCTATCCTCATATGCATGTTAAAAAAAGTGGTTTGGCCCACAATACTGAAGCTTCTTTAAATATAAGGATTATGAGTTTAGCAGTAGGCCCCTTGGCATCAATTCTCTCAGATGGACCAACCTTCTTCTACACACACACACACACACACACACACACACACACACACACTTGATCCCTTGATTTGCAAATGCCAAACACTTCTTAATTCAGTGGTTCACATGTATCTCTATAATGACACATCCAAAAGCCAACATGCAATCTAAAAGCATAACTTAAATGCTACATGAATATTGCTGGGTACTCCAGTGTGAAGGTGTGAAATGCTTATCATCACTGTTCAAATGAATTAAATAACCATACAATATTAGATGTTCTCACCAATCAACTGGTTTTCCATGTCCTTTGTTTAAAAGCATTTCTGGTGCTAGGTAATCAGGTGTCCCTGCAAGTATACACAAAGAACTACATATTGCAAACCAATACAATGTTATAGAAATGTTAGACCAGCTTCACTACCAATACATAGCACCAATCATACCACATAATGTGAATGTTCGATGATCGATTCTCTTTGCAAACCCAAAGTCAGCAACCTTTAAATATCCCCGTTCATCTAAAAGAAGATTCTCAGGCTGTAGGTTTTTCAGCAGCAGAATTCACAACAAAACAATAAGAGAAAACATTGAACAAAATTACAATGGGTTTCAGGAAAATTTACTAGAAATTGTAGCTAACTTTTGCACATCTTGCAACCTGATTTAGCACACAAGGACATATGAATTATATCGAGCTGATGATACCTTCAAATCCCTGTAGATTATATCCATGCTATGGATATACTCAAATGCAAGGAGCACTTGTGCTGCATAAAAAAGCTGGAAAATTCGTCTATTACCACCTTGAATGCATGATTAGTGATTGCAACCAAACAGCAAAGAGAGACGGTTCTTTTTATATAACTGATGATTAGGGTGGTCTCAAAAGCACCCTGAGAACATGGATTTCATAATTCCTTCTCATGATCCAGATGTGTATAAGGAATCACATACAGCAGCCTTCTCATCAAGCTTTCCTTTCGCTCTCAAATAACCAAAGAAGTCTCCTCTGGAACAAGAAAACGAGACAGAGTGGCATTTGAGAAAAACACAGGTTAAAATCATAATGGTCAAATGTAAAACACCATAAACTTACCCACTGATGTACTCCATGACCAAATGTACACACTTGTTATCTTGACAATACCCAAGTAAGTTCACAATGAAAGGTGAATCAATCTTCTGGAGAGTATCCTTCTCCGCTTTTACATGAGCAACCTGTGGGGAGAAGCTTCAAAAAGGAGCACTTTTCGATCAGACACACAGTCTTGATTCTCCTGGCTGACTGATCATTAAGCAGAATCTTATAGAACCATCACCCCTGACGATTACATAACCTCCCCAAAGTCTATAAGCAGGAAACCCAACAGAGGCTCAAAGAGACAAACAAGTTTGTCTCACATTTGCAATCAGAAATTAGCCCGAGGATACAATCTACATGCTGACTAATTAATCATAAAACAGATGCAAGCCACTGCATGGATGTGAGGTAGCTTTGGCCAAACATTGGTATGAACTAGGGTGAACTTTACCTACAGTTTCTTCCAAAGGCCTCCATCCTAGAGGTACATACCTGCTTGGTTTTCAAGATGCAAGCTTTAGAAAGTGACTTCACTGCACAGACTTGGTTTGTCTTGATATGCCTGGCAACTGAAACACGCCCAAAGCTACCAGCTCCAAGTATTTGCCCCAGTTCAAAGTCCTCAATACTACAATTATCAAACCATACCTGAAAGAGGTTTCAATTACCTGCTCTGAGTTTTTTACACAATCAGTCTTTGAATTTATAACTGTATGCACCTACCTTAGCCTTATTAAACACAGTTTACCTCTTTGAAAAGTACAGGTCTGAATTGTTATTATGCTGAAAATGTTCTTTAGAAGTATGTTATTTGAGTTTAGCAGCTCAAGTACTCTACACTTTTCACATATAGGGACTTTTTTATGGAGCTCAAGGCATCTTTTTATCATTATTGTTCATTATGTAGTTCAAAGAATTGATCTGATCTGTTTTTGCCAGTTTTCATTGGATGCTATGTTAAAAGCTGAAATTTTTGCTCACAGGCATGTGCCATTTTCGTGCTCATAGGCTGATATGGTGATGTGCTGTAACCCAGAAGCATGAACCCTATCAGCATTAAGCATAGAACCTCGTGTCCATTGGTGCTCAAATGCTCATGTCAGTAAACATAAAACCTGTTTGAAAATACAGCCCTCCACTCTACTCGTAACTAGTTAATAATCAACAGTCTATGTACTTCAGCTCCACCAATACCTATAAAAATGGGCGGACAATCGATGATTCTCCTCCACATTTAAGCTCAAAAGTCTAAGCCTCTAGAGGTCAGCATCCACTTCTGCCAATCCAAGCAAGCGTTGGTAGTTTCTTGCTTCCCCTGTGGGTGAAGCATCCCAGATTTTATTCCAGCATTAGTCTGTATTCAATGCTATCCCATGCATCATGCCGAAATGAAGTAAAGATTTCCAATGTCTTAATGAGTTGGCCAAAACGAGAACGTCCAGTGCCCAAGATTCCACATATTCTAAAGCTGTTTTTGTGCCTAGACCAACAAGATGAAAAGATACATTCTTTTCGGAACACTGTGAAGGCATCCATAATCCCATAAGACCTCTATAACACAAAATTCTGAAGACAGTGGCCGTTTCAACATCCATCATTCAGGAAACGCACATTTTCATTCCCGTGGGAGAATCCAAAATCCTGAAAGAATACTGCAGCACGTGCCAAATATGAACATGTACGTCATCCAAGGTGTCACTTTTTTCCTCATTCAACATTCTGCTTCTCGTATGCATGCTAGGTGGCACAGTGATGTACGAGGCCGAACCAGCGTTGATAGGACTCAGGACGGGAGACGATCCGAATGGAGATTTCATTCCATGCAGAGAACGGACTTCATATGTTGGAACGGAACAAAGTTTACTGTTGAGGGTAAACCTTGGGAGGTCTTGGAGGACGTGGAGCAGCAGGTGGATCCGGAGGCGAAGACGCAACCCCCATCACCTTCTTTGTGAGCATCCGGACAAGCATCGCCATGGCTGGTAACTTATTGTTAAGTCAGCCTGATGATATTGAACTGTACACGAATCGGGCGAAGGGGGAGAGAGAGAGAGAGAGAGAGAGAGAGAGAGAGAGAGAGAAAATTTGAAAAGGTGTCTCTCCGCCGGAAGGTTCACACGATGGAAAACAATCTCACATTTTGCTGCTCCCAGCCTACGGGTAAGGTTGTTTACAAGCTCCGCCGAAGGAAAGGGAGGAGGTTGTTTACGTGTAATTTTCCTTTTTTAAACAAGGTAATGTGATCAGAAGGGCCTCTCGGCTAGGTTAAAATACTTAAATGGAACAAAAGGACTTGGAAAAATATGATAAGTAGATGAAAATTTTAGGTTAAAAATACATTAAAGCTTTAATATGACTAGGACAAAATGCATTTAACATGCATTCATGTAAGTAATGTGTGTTTGCATGTGCATATGCATGCACCCATTCACTTGCATTTGTGCAATGTGTGTGTGTATATGTGTGTGTCAATGCATGTGCAAGCATATGCACACATATATTCATGTGTGTATACATGTGCACGAGCATGTTGTCATGTCACTACACGCATACCGTGTAAAAAAATCTAGAGTGTGGTTTTCTTATTGATTTAGAGACCCAATGTCATTTTAGACATTAGTGTAAGTGTCCATGGTTCAAAAATATTAGATTTTTGGACAAGTTTTAGCCAATTTTTGATCTTTTAGATATTATCTCTGGTAAAAAATCCATAAAACTATAGACAACTTCTAGATTAGGATAACATGTAAAAGAAAGCATGTAGCTTTCAGCCAATTTGAGGGGATTTTATGTAAAAAGAGAGACTGGCAAAATTGCACGACGCACGATCGTTGTTTTCAAGCAATGAACAACACTCCAAAGTGGAAGATGAAGAAGAAGTGATCTCCATCTATCTTATCCCGTTTTCTTGCCAAACCCCTATGGTGACCTTCAACCCTACGCATTGTGACAACGCATATTTGTGCATATGAGTGTGTATGTACAAGCTTAAATTTTATCATTTGAAGGCATCATTGAAATAATATGTGTGTATGTATGTCTTACATGTATCAAAGTAAAATTATTAATTAACCATAAACGAAGTGGCAATGGTACGTCTTAATATTTTTAGATAGACATAACGAAATAGAAAATGCTATTAATATTTCTAAGAACATAATAAGCTATTGATTCTAATGTGAGAACACAAAAATCAGAGTAAGGGTTCAGGATCACTATATGTTTACTTTATTGGGTCTATATGAAATATTTCACAAAGAGTGATGCAATTTGTCTAATAAGGGACTGTCAAAGTCAAAGGTTCTAAGTATTAGTAGTCTTGGTTAAATCTTGAGATTTATCAGGGTCCATCAAATCATAAAATTTGTGTGGGCAAGAGATGTTGATAAATATATAAGCTATGAGTTTTTCCCAATGTCAAAGAAGAAAAAAAATGTGTTGTGTGCCTTAGTAAGCCTCCTAACATTGTAGTTGTTTTATACAAAGTCCATAACTTAAGATAGCTCACCACTTTCATGATTAATAAGATGGCAATGTAAAAGTCAATGAAGACTTGGAATAATGATTATGTTGGTGACAATGATTTTGAAGGAGGCTAAAAGTATCAATGGTGCATGATGGCAACCCTACGCTTGGTATTGGCTTTGGCTGCATCGCTAGATCTAGATCTCTATCAAATGGATGCCAAGATGGCTTTCTTACATGGAGACTTGCATAATGAGATTGATATGTTGTAGCCTAAGGGCTTTGAGGAAAAAGATAGGAAACACCTAGTGTGCAAGTTAAGAAAGAGCCTTTATGGCCTTAAGCAAGCACCTAGGGAATAGTATCGCAAGCTTGATGCTTTCATATACTCACAGGGATATATCTGTAGTAGTAATATGGATCTCTGTTTATACACAAAGAATGCCCATGATGGCAGCCTTATGATTTTTGCACTCTTTGTGGATGATATGTTGATTATTGGGAGTGTTCATGGTGAGCTGAATGCCTTGAAAAGTTAGCTCAAAAAGGGCTATAAGATGAAAGACATGGAACATGATAGACATCTTCTAGGGATGCACATCACATGAGATTTCTCTAAGGGGCTCCTTTACTTCTTAAAAAAGGTATATCCAAAAGGTCCTTGAGCAATTTCATATGCAAGATGTTAAGCTTATTGGCTATCCTTTACCTTCTCATGTGAAGGTTAGTCAAGCTAATTGTCCACAATTTGGTGATGAGTAGAAGGCTAAGATGGCCAGAGCATTTGCAATGGGAGTTGTGGCACGCTATATGGCTACACTTGGCAGGTGGAATTAGGATGTCGTGAAGGGTATCATAAAGTACCTTAAAGGCATTGTAGATATGTGCATATGTTATAGTGGCCTGGATACATGAGTCATTGGGTACATTGACTTTGATTATGCAAGACATGGAGACAGTAGAAAGTCCACCTATTGCTATGTCTTCACCTTTGTTGGAGGTACTACTTCTTAGTCTATGTCTAAGGTGTAGAAATGCATAGCCCTATCTATTGTTACATCCACTTATGCATGCAAGGAGGCTCTCAACTTGGGCCTTCCAATGACCGTGGTATTACTGATGTGGTTCTTACACTGCATTCATATTCTATGAGTGCCATTCAATTGGCTAAGAATCCAATCTTCCATGTGAAGATAATGCACATTAAGGAGTGCCATCACTTCATTAGGGAGGTGGTTGAGAACAAGTGCTTGTTAATATCTCAAATGACGAGAATCCTGTAGATTTTCTCTCTAAAAGTCTCTCAGTGCAACATTTTGCCTTTCTTAAGAAGATGATGGGTGTAGGATAAGACGACATCTATTTCTTATCCTATTATACTTTATGTACATTTGTACATTGTCACTATTTTTATTGCGCTCTCCTCACTAGAAGCACATTTGCCTTTAAGTAGGAGGTTATTGGGAGTAAAAGCACCTCTGCCTAAGTACATGTGTATTCATTACACGGACAATACCCGCACACATGCACATTGTAGGTAATAGTTACCCATCATTGTCACTTCATTTTTTATTCTTTTAGTGACATTTGAATAAGGGAAGGCCTGTCACACATTGTGATCGTTGGAGTTTCCACATATTGTGTGTCTCTCTCTTGCTCTGTTGCTCTATTGCTCTATTTGTCATAGCTCTTGCTTTGCCCTTGTTTTTGCTTATGTTTTTCCACTCCGGTTGTACCTTTCATGTTGAGTCTTTGTCCAATAAACAATAGAGCAATACTTGATGATGAAGATGGTGTAGCCTTCCAAGATAGATGTATGCCTTCACTATGACGTTTACATGTCCATCAATCACATCACTCTAATATCAATGTTGAGATCCTTTATCATATAACAGGAATTATTGGCTAAAAATTGAAGAGAACACAATTTGCAAGAAAGAAGAGAAATTGGAAAAATATGCACAATACAAGATTAGGTACAATCTCCCCCTATGCATGGGTGAGCACCTCCTTCATGCATGTATTTATAAATTGTATTAAGCATTTGTACTAAAATATGTAATTAAAAAGTATCTCCTTTTGGGGCCTTGCTTTATTTGCATGAACACCTTGCTTTTTCTTCAATAAATTTTCACTTTTACAAAGAATATTTTGCTGAATGTCTATATAGCATATACATCCGCCTTCAGATGATATCTCTAAGATACAGGCCATGGCTCATAGAAAATCCGATTACTGAGACTATAGCTCAATGAAATTCTAATGTCTAAGACTATGGATCAAAATAAATTTAATTTAAATCAGCCCAAAAGATTTATGTTTGCCATACAAGAATATAAGGGCAAAATAATGTATCTATAGCCCAAAATCTGGCTTGAATAAGCATAGAATAGTCGGGTATCAAAACAACCCACATATATCAAAATACCATGCATAAGAGCAATATTAAACCTCTAAAACATCACAAAACCATTTTATGTCTCTTTGCATGTGCCTTGCTTGATAAGAATTGCACACCAACATCCTCAAAAAGATTGACAAGATAGGCTTCTTGGTGAATAGACTCTAGTATTGGTCCTTGCATGCGATATTGATCTCCATAAGACCAAAGGATTTCCTTCACTATACGTGCAAAGGGTGCTTTCCTTATCAACAACTATATGCTCTACTAGTAGCCCATTCATAGTTGACTAATTTTCCAAGGCTTGCTAAGAGATAATTCTTTGTCCTCTTTAGCCTTTTCCTTAGGACTCTTTTGGTTGGACCTTGTTGTACTTGTCAGTCCTACGCTTGTTGTTTGGGGGCTGAGGTTGGGATTGTCAATAGGGTTTGGTTGTGGAGCAATAACAAGGGCTAGTTGATGAGGAGGAGGAGTTAGAAGTGCTATAGGTCACTTTGGTTTGTAGCTTGGGGCATTGGATAGGGCCCTTGCCACACTACTAAGTGTCCTTCAATCATGGTTGCACTCTCATGCCTATCTATCTCACTTTCAGGCCTATTGATGTCATCATGTCCTTCCTCCCTATCTTTACCTCCACTACCATTGTTGCCCTCACCAAATCATCATTGTTGCCATCGATAGAGGTGTTGCCCTCTCCTATATCCTCTTAGTTGCTATTGCTACCCTCCTTTCTTAGCTTGCTTCTTCATCTTCAAGAAATTCTTCTTATTCATGAGCTACTTTTTAAATCTTCAAGTTGATTAAGGGAGGTTCTTCAAACCTTTGGATTGATAAGCAGATGGAGGATTGCTAGATGAGAAAGTTTTATTGTGGAGTCAATTTGCTATGAAAAATAAGGGATCTCCTTACCTAGCCATGTTGCATAATACCATTGGCATTGGCCTTGGATTGGTTAGTGGATATCGTTGCACATTTTGCTTGTATGAGCCATGAGGGTGATTATTAGAGGAGGAGAGGAAAGACAGAGCAGAGTGTGAAGTAAAGAATGAACTCAAGAAGAATCTTTGTTTATATAAAACTTACTAAAAAAGATTTAAGGGATATTTGCATGTGGTTTCGAGTATGTGCCCATTTTGACCCTTCCCTTCACCTTATCATACACCATGGTACATGTGTATTCATTAAAAATGTGTTTTATCACCTTTATTTGTTACATCCTTGAATTTTTTGCTTTGAGAGATCTAGCCAATGTGGTAGCTTTGTATTTTCCAATGTGATGGAGTAGCCTAAGATACATCTATAAAACCAATTGAATATTTCTACAATGTAGCTAGTCTTGATGTGACCACCTCCATAGTAAGTGTTCTTGAAATATGTGTCACAAGCCCTAATGAGACTTATCCACACCTTGGTTATTTCACTTTTCTAAAGACCCACACCTCTCCAAGAAATAAGGTCCATGAGCCTATAATTATATGTGCAAAAGTATGGGTCATTAATGTTAGATTTGAAATGTTAAATTATATAAATAGAAAAGAACACATAAGTTGTAAAGTAAGAAAAGTACCATGTAGTGGGTGATATTGGTTTCTCCCCATGCATTAACAACAATTGGCTTTATAATTTCTTTGATTATTTTATAGAATTTAGCTTGAGTGGAACGATTTATTTACAATTTTTGTATTATACGTACTAGCTTATCAAAACAATACTAAACTTTGGCATGAACATTCTTAAGATTGGGATTTCTTTTCAAATTTGTATTGTATACACAAAGAATTTCTATAGTTTCCACTTTAAGTTTAATGGCTTGCTAGTCATTTGCTTAGAGATCTCTTTGTCTTTGTATGATGGTTGCAAGACGTTTGTAGTTAACTATATTCATGATTGTGACAGGATTTTGACAAGGCTAGAAGAGGTACATCTTAGCCTTTTTGGAGCTAAGTCGATTTTTGAAGTAGAAGAAGTCCTAGTGGTCGGTCATCTATGTGGCCCCTATGGACGCAAACCTTCTCCAATCAAGATAGATGCCATTAGCAGAATTCAAGAAAAATGCACAAATGTTTTAGAGGTGAGAAGATTTCTTGGCGCATGTGTATTCTATCTCATATGGATACCACATTTTGCTCATGTAGCCAAACATCTTTATCAATTATTAAGAAAAGGCCAAAGATTCTCTTGGAATAAAGAGCATACTCTCACTATCCGCAAATTAAAGAAGCTATTAATTTCAGCCCCCACTCTCAAAAGGGCTGACTATTCAAATGGTCAACCCATCATCTTTACTGTGGATACAAGTCCCATTGGGATAGAATGGGTTGTTGGCCAAGAGGATCTTGAAGGTAACATGTATGCGATTCGTTTTGGAGCAATAGCTCTCAATGAACATCAAAGAAGGTATGCACAAGTAAAAAGGGAATTTTGGGGAGTTTTAACAGCATTAAAGTGTGATTGTGAATACTTTGTAGGTGCTCCCGTAGTGGTAGAAACTGATTGTCTTCCACTCTTGGGTATGATTGCCAACTTCTCTACACCCGACATTGCTATCATGTGCAAGATATGACAATGAAGAAGATCTGATGGAAGAAGATGAAGCTGAAGAAAATATACTTACTGAATTTCGTTTCATGGCTACTAAAAATACCTTTTCAGTTACTGCATATACTGGTCCAAAGCTAAAAATACATTTTCATTCCATGGCTATTAAAAATACATTTTCAGTTATTGCATATACTGGTCCAAAGCTAAAAATACCTTTTCATTCCATGGCTACTAAAAATACATTTTCAGTTACTGCATATATTGGTCCAAAGCTGAAAACAACAAGATGGTCAACTAGAAGCCAGCATGCTCATTGCATTGCTCAAGTTCTAATTCATTTCCTTGAAGAAGATTGGCTAAATATCGGCCAATATTTGAGCACAATGAAGAAGAGGGAGACTTGGACTGATGAGGAGTTCAAACATATCAAGAGGAAAGCTTATGGCTTTTTTATTAAAGAAGGACATCTATGGAAGCATACAAAGAAGAAGAAAGGAGTGCCTATCTGAGTTTTAGGTAACAAAAGATTGCAACAACATGTAATGAAGGAATTTCATGAAAGCTTGTGGGCTGGCCATAGAGGCATATGGGGAACCTTTAGTAAAGTCAAAGAAAAATATCAGTGGCAAAACATGTATCGAAACATATCACATTTTTTTGAAACCTTTATGTGTGTCAAATGTATTCTATGGTCAAGCATCAAGATGGGTTACAACCAACTTATCCTTTGTCTATACATGATAGATGGGTTATTGATCTTATAACCATGCCTACAGGAATATGGAATATGCGGTATTTAGTGCTTGAAAGAGAGGATCTAACCAACCAAGTTGAAGGCAAAGCCTTAACAACTAAATCCACTCAAGTTGTTTGTCGTTCTTTGCTTGAAGAAGTGTTTTGTGTGTATGGTTGTGTGGGTAAAATAACTGCAGATAGAGGAGAGTTGGATGTTGATGAGGCACACAACTTCTTTGCTCAATTGGGTATCAAGTTGGCTTTAATATCATCCTACAACCCTGAAGGCAATGGAAAGAGTGAGAGAGCTCATCAACCTATTCTCAAAGATCTAGCAAAGTCTTGTAGAGGAAAGATCAAAGAATGGCCTAAAATGCTACCTTTTGCATTATGGGCTGACTGGACTACTCACAGTTCAGTGTGACTGGCTATATGCCAACTAAACTTATGCATGGAAAACAACCAATTATGCAAATTGAAGAATCTATTCTCACATGGAGTCTTCTACCTTGGGAGGAAGGCATCAATAGACAAGAGTTGCTAACTTTGCGCATATGGCAGCTAGAAAGAAGGCCTGAAAATGTTCAAGCAGCTATTGAGAAGCTAAAGACAGCAAGACTAAAGAACAAAAGAAGATTTGATAAGCGACATCGACTTTGGCCAAGAGCAATTCAAGAAAATGACTGGGTGCTTGTATATGACATCAGCATAGACAATCAATACAGTGATTCTAGGAAGATGGTAAAGCATTGGTTTGGCCCATATGTGGTAAAGGTCATTCATGACAATGCCACATATTCATTGGCTGAATTGGATGGAACAAGCATGAAGATACCCATAGCTGGAAAAAGAACCAAGCTCTTCATAAAGAAGAGAAAATTCAACATATGAGCTAGAAGGCTTGAATATAATTCAAGAGCATGAAGACATAGAGGAAGAAGAAGAGGTAGACGATGAAGACATTGATATTGCAGAAGATAATTCTTCTGACATTGCAAATCCGTAAGACTTTGGCACATGCTAGAGAATGTGCAGGCTAGGAGGGGTTGGATATCGTGCCGCTACGCACACACCATGTAAAAAAATCTAGAGTGTGACTTTCTTTTAGATTTAGAGAGCCAATACCACTTTAGGCATTAGTATTAGTGTCCATGGTTCAAAATATTAGATTTTTTTGGACAAGTTTTTAGTCAAATTTTGATATTCTAGATATTATCTCTTGTAAAAATCCATAAAACTATAGATGACTTCTAGATTAGGAGGGCATGTAAAAGAAAGCATGTAGCTTTCAGCCAAATTGAGAGGATTTTGTGTAAAAAAAGAGATTAGCGAAATTGCGCGACACGCGATCACTATTTTCAGGCAGTGAACAACGCTTCAAAAGTGGGAGATGAAGAAGGACTGATCTGGCAGGATTCTGGCCAGGTGTCCTAGTATTTAACCCCCCTTTTGGAGCCATTAGAGGCATCAGATTGGCAATATAAGCAGCATAGAGGAAGGTATTATTTTGTACACGTTTTTGTCTATTAGAGTTATATTTTCTCATAATGCTGAAAGAAACTGACAGGCTTCATCTCTGTTAGTATTCTTCTATATTTTCTATTTCTTTTTGGGAGTATTCTTCTAAATCTTCAATCTCTTTGAATCCCTTCTCTTCCATCTACTCCTCTCCTTGAATCTACCTACACACTGATGTCTCTTATCTTCAAGAACTTGGCTTGAAACCTTCAACCCTTCTCTTATCTCTACCATTTTCGAAGTCAAAGCTCCTGAAGCCCCATACATTCTTCTCTTGCCAAACCCCTATGGTGACCTTCAACCCTACACACTGTGACATTGTTCACATGTAGGCGTTGTTGGATACCCCGATGTCTCAACTTTGGTTATTTTAATCCCACATATTAACAAACCTGAAAAATCATAAAAAATTTAAAACTTTTGCAAAATTCAATGAAAATTTCTTAAAACTTTGAAAAATATCTTTAAAAATTAAAAAATTCCTAACACTTTTCTTCATGATTTTGAACCCTCCTAATAATATTAAATTTCAAAAACCGATGGGCAAATAATTCTTTGGGTAAAAACACCTATTTATCCTATGAAAAAATGCTTAAACAATTTGTAAAACATTGAAAATTTTTACTGTTAAAATTCCTTAAAATTCAAGATAATTCTTTTGAATATTTCTGATCTTTGGGTTGCCGATGTATTATTTTGAGAGAGAGAGAGAGAGAGAGAGAGAGAGAGAGAGAGAGAGAGAGAGAGAGAGAGAGAGAGAGAGAGAATGCCAAACAATGTATCTACTTATGAGAGATTGTGAGAGAAAGCTATGCAATCTTTGAAGATGAATAATATGTGATATCTTTCCATTCAAAGTGGAGTAGTCATTTGTGTTTTTCTTGTTTATCAAAGAATTCTATGAAGAATATGAAGAGAATGATGGATTTTGTTAAAGTTAAAGCTGTGGGAGATTTGTTTCTATATATGAAGTTGCGTGAACTTTTCTTGTTTCTAGTTTTCTTTTCTTTGTTGAGATCATATCAAATATGAAAAAGATGGTTGTTGATAGTATACAATATAGATTTTCTTGCAGTAGAAACCTCGTTTCTTTGTGTCTCTCTTGGGGCCCCATACATGTCCATGGGAACTTGTTGTCAACTCATCAAACCACTCACCATATGGAGTCATATGATTAGATGCTCCTGAGTCTATATACCACTTGTCACCCTTGCCTTGCTTAGATATATTCTTAGAAACATGCTGCATAGCAAAAAACTTATCTCCCTGATCATCCTGTGTACAGTGGATGCATTATTTCCATGTTGTCTGCCTTTTGCCTTAATATCTGCTTGCTTTTTATGATAGTCCTTTGCTACATGTCTATATCTTCCACAATAATGACAATCCTTATCCCTGTTAGACTACTCATGCAATTGCCAAGAGCCACCTCTACCTTTAGGTGATCTCCCCTGCCACTAAATGCTCCAAATCCTCGCAGCCCTTGTGCATTTGAGCTTTTCCATGCATTCTATTGATGTTGTCCATATGTATTCCGAGTGCCCCCACGACCTCAAAAAGCTCCATTACCTCTACCACCTCTAGCTCGTTAACTAGAGTAAAAGATGGTATCTCTGCTGCTCTAAGAGGTACTCAAACCTATATTCAAGGCAAGCTTGACTTCCTCATGTAGGAGCAATGCAAGTAATTCATCCTGGTCAGGGGGATCTACTCTCAGAGAAATCAAAGTATCAAATGATTTGTACTCCCTAATCCATTCAATGTAACTACAATCATGTCATCCTCTGAGACTTTAGAACCAATAGTAGCAAGCTGATCCGTTATGGTTCTTATCTCTGCCGTATAAGCTTGAATGCTCTAGCCATTTCTAGACATACTATTAAACTATTGCTTTAGTTGTATCTTCCTTGCATGAGTAATACTACCATAATTCTTCATGAGAATATCCCAAGCATCTTTTGGGTACTAATAGCTTATAGTTTGCATAGCCATCACATCAAAAATGCATAAAGAGAACCATTGTAGCACTTTGCTTACTCTTTTCAACCAGTGTTGATGAGCTCTTCGCTAATCATGAGTCAGATTTCATTCAAACAGTTTAGGTTTTGCTTTGGCTCCCGTACAAAAATCCCAATAGCCTTTGGAAATCAAGAAATTTTGCATCCTGAACTTCCATGAGAAGTAAAGTTTTTATTATCAATCTTCTCCCCCACAATTTGAGTGATATTGTCTGTGCCCTGAGCATTTGCAATATTTGCAACTATAGTATTTAGTGGCATATACAACTTGTAAGTGCATGACTCTCTACAAACCACTCAATTTTGTATGACAATTTCAGTCCAAGAACCTGTAAAATGCATCCCCAATCATGTAATAGAACATATAGTTGTAATAGCATGCCAAGTAGATAACATTTGCAGTATACAATTGACATAGGTATCTTCCCAAAACTTATGATAGATAATAGTCTGTGAGCAACTAGCAATAAATTCTCTGCATAAACTAAAGCATTTTTAGTTGAAGTCAATCTCAAATCATCCCAAACATGCACCATAACCTCCAGGGTTCAATGCAAGTACATAGGAGTATAAATAGTGATTCATATGAGCAATAGTAATGTCAGACACACTCTTCACAGGCTATAAACAGCCAGCTCATTGCAAAACCTATAGTAATAAAACTATCCAAATTTGAGCATTCAATGCTCACTTCAGTTTATAAACCTTCTAACATGTATGCATCAACATCCAAGAACCTATAGGTGCAAACAAATGCTCCAAGAGGCTTCAACAACCACTAAATATGTGTTGTCCAATTTCATGACACATTTCAACCAGTTCTCTATTATGACCAACAATGAATTCTTTGCTGTAAACATGTATATTCAGGCCTCAAAAGAATTAAAAAATATCTCGGTCATTTATCACTCCATGTGGTAGTTAATACATATCTAACTGGGCATCATAGGTTGCATATACATCAAGTAGAGATGACACATGCCCTTTCCATTAACTATAACCAGCCAACACCCTGCTGTAACCAGGAATAAATCTATCCAAACCCTGAGCATTTACTGTTCATAACCTTCATAAACCATCCCACAATCATGTGACATCATCCAATCATGAATGGCCATCAACTCAAGCCTCAGTGAGTTCAACTTGTCAAGCACAAGCTATCATAGAGTTTATGAGAACACCTTGCCTGTCATCATATACATTCAACAAATGCACCTCATTTCACTCTCAAGATGCTCACATATATCCTATTGCTACTATTCTTTTTTCAAACATCCATTGATGTTTAAGTATGCCAATGCCAATCATTTGATGGTTGGAAACTCCTGAGAGTTTTGCAAGAAAAAAAACAAGCATAATCTTTCAATAGTTCACACTGATTCAAGTAGGGCTCCATTGTAAGCACTCCATTAAGCATTGAAGAGTGCTTGATAAGCTCCAAAGTATAGGCTAAGTCCTCACCAAAACAAGGCACAAGATGCTTGCCTTCTTGACTATGATTCATCACCAAAATCATAGGTTCAGATCTGAGATGGTCATGCTTTCCAATTGATGTCTGGTGCGCATATCGGTCGTTGTATGCTCACGTAGTGAATCCCGGAAGGTCCCCAAGAACAATGAACTCTACCTTTTTGCACAAATTACAATGTAAAAAGCATGAACGACAAGAGCAAGAGACCAATTGGGTTCAATCTCCCCCCATGCCTTGTGTGAGCGCTTCACAAAGCATGTATTTTATGTATATTTCCATCTTCATGCTCAATAATAGCCCAATTTACAAAAATATGACAAGCTTTTAGCTTTTGAGTTTGCTTTTACAAAAATAGAAATAAAGCTAGTGGACGGTGCCCATAGAGTCTGGCACGCCCAACACAATGTCCAAATAGAAATAACATATCTGTGCGCATAGGCGCATACAAAATAATAATAAATAATCGATGCCTCAATAGACATGACAAAATATAGGCGTGGCGCCTATCAAAATATAATCCATAGGTCGAATACTCGCTAGACTCCAATGCTTTCCTCCGCCACTGCTGCTATCTCTACACATCAACTGAAGCATTCACAATCATTAGTAAAATAATACAATTAAACCGACAAAAGTGAATACCTAGTAGTCTTCAGCTACATAAATAAATCAACTGGTTAGAAATAAATCCTAACCTTAATTTATTACGAGTGCGCACTCTAAACTCATAAACGTTTATTAATTTAATATGCATTTTGCGGAATCACCCGCTATGGAATCACCCATGTACACACTAAATTAATGAAACGCCCGAAAAGGATAGGCGTCCCCATCAACTTCTCGCACAAAGAATCCACTTTGTGTATGAGCCCCGGTCATCAAAGTTTACAGAATCCACCGTAAAACCTCACGGAATCCACTGTGGAATATGCGTTTCATTAATTTAGTGTGTACATGGGTGATTCCATAGCGGGTGATTCCGCAAAATGCATATTAAATTAATAAACGCCCGAAAAGGACAGGCGTCCCCATCAACTTCTCGCACAAAGAATCCACTTTGTGTATGAGCCCCGGTCATCCAAGTTTACGGAATCCATTGTAAAACCTCACGGAATCCACCATTGAATATGCCTCCTGGCATCAATGTCAATGCTGGTCACTATAGGCTCATTCAAAGGTTCCAATACATGTCAATAGGTCCATCTAGAATTCTTCAATAGGCCTTAAGTAAGCCACACTACAAATGCATACCTTTTCAACTGTTGGCTATGGCTTCCTTTTCTTGCAGATGCACTTTAGTCTTCTCCTCTTCAAGCTCTAACTTCTATGACTCCAATGCCGAGCTCGCAAGATCAAAGTTTCATTGCTTCATGGCTCTCATACCATGTCAAATTTTTAGAGGAAGAGAGAAAGACACAAACATTGAGAGAACCCACACACAGAGAGTAAAGTATTCTCATGTTTTTCACCTTCATTATTTAGAACCCTATAGACTAAAGTCTAGTCAGACACTACATAGTAGTCAAGGTCACTAAACTAGCTATGTCACTAACTATGATTGAGTCTCTGACTCATTTATTACAATACACATGGCAGATGATGACAACTAAGACTATAACTATCAAGATAGAGTTGGTGACGGTGATCATGAGCTTGAATCTCAGCATTTTATGCACTCAACAATGGGACATGAGCGGAACTCTTATTCTTTTAAGATCTTAACTAGCTCTCTTGCTCACCTCCTCTCCAACCCATTAAAATCATTCTCACAATTATGCAAAAGTAAACCAAGGATTCCAAGATTGTAGTAGACAAACCTTGGAAGTGCGCAAACTTCTAGATGCCTAATATCCACAATAATGTTTAGCTTTGATGAGCCATTCTTTATCACCGCACCTCAAGATAAGACAATCAAACTCAACCTCCTCACTCGATGCAAAGACCTTTCACTCTCTAACAAACTAAAATGACTAACCCCGTCACAAGCACCTCCAAGCATCCGTGTATTGACCTTTGCTAGAGTTCCAAGGGAGTAGTAGGAAGGTAATGTTAATCACTAATGGCAAAGAAAAAGTAGCTTCAAAGCCTCCACTTCCAGATTTATTTGAATCTTATAAACATTTTCATATACATGAAAAAAACTTCGGTATTCTCAATGTAATTAATTTTTTGAGAGATTTGGGTCACTCCTATGTGCAAGTTGTAAGACCCTCCAAAGATATCTTAGGTGCTATAGTCCTTAGATAATATTAAAAGGGCTCCTACCATTAGGTATCATATGGAAAAGGGCCAACCAAACAGTCTCAAGAGAGGATATGGTGTTCAACTTAAAGGGAAATACTAAAAAAGTTGATGAGAATGATATAAAGCATAACAATAATTCTATTAGGGCCAAATATATCAAAAAATTCATTTTTAAAAATCCATAGATTTGGAAAAGAGCCAAAGAGAGTCTGGCATGTATACAAGAATATGGTGTTGTTGTCTCCTCTACTTTGGAGTTAGTAGAGTTTATTTTATGATTCTCTCCTCTTTTTTCGCCAATATATCTAAAATGTGACATATTTGAGTGTTCCCAATGGTTCTATTCATCATTGAAAAAAGCTGTCAAAAGATATGATAAAGATGGGACTTGAAGTTAATACTCGATGTTTTAGAAATCGAGAGATCTAACAACCTGACTTCTTTTTGACATGCATTCATCTAAGATCTCTTGATTCTCCTTCTTAACCTTCTCTTTGAGTTTCTTTCTATATAGAATATGTGTAGTTTTATTTTTTCCATAGCATCCATAAGGTGTCATTCTCATTCCGTGAACTCTCGCATTGTCTATAATAGAAATACAGGGGAAACTTGAAAACCCAAAACCTTTACTATAAACAATTAGATTACCATGCTTCCATCCTGTAAGGATTCCCACAAGGTTAAAAAACCAAAACAAGAGGATGTAAAATATCATTGGAAGGGATATATTATTGCTTTCAAAGCTACACCTCAATAATGTTTGGTTAGCTCCAACATGCTTATATGGCTAGGAATGTATACTTGCCTCCAACTAAGTGTATTTCTCTCCAAATATATAGTAAGTTTTGATACAAGTAATAAACCTAGTTTTTATTATATCAATAAAAGAATATAAATGGATTATTATCTCCAAACATATTTCCATTATCAAGTTTTGAGAGATAGCGTATAGAAAGGTTGAGTGGTACTTTCACTACAAGATACAGGCCTCATACTGACATTCAAAGCAACAAAATGTTCATAAAAAAAATTGTCCCTATCGTTGTTAAACATGTCGGTATTAGCATCTCCATAGAATTGTTGCTATTTATGTTGTTATTACCATCACTATGCGATGCAAATAACGATATAAATAGCAATGGTTTGAGATGCAAATAACGACTCAAATAGTGATGGTCTACAATGCAAATAATGACGCAAATAGTGACATTTTGTGATGCACATTTCCACGACAATAGTAAGGCATGTAGTAAATTTGCGATGCTAATAGCAACGGTTATAGAGAAAAAAATAATTGTGACAGGGGAGCAACATTTTATCGATCAATGCAGTGAGACTGTGTCTCTCTGCATATCGTGTCTCTAGGCCGGTGGGATTGCAGTTTGTAATGGAGTGCTACAAAGAAAACAAAATACAACTGTTAGAAACACGACTGTTAGTAGAAGCGATATTGCAAAAGAATAAGTGAGAATAACAAAAGAAAAACTTACAAAGTCCTCCAAATAAGTCATGTGGTTGTAACTCCTAAGATGATGGACCACCCTTGCCTCCAATCGTTCCCTCGCTGCTTGGTGATGTTGTCTCCAACGTCCTGGAGAATCTATAGCCTCCTCCCTTAGTCTACGCCAATCATTTTCATCTAGCTACTCGGGCTTTGACATGTCACTCTTAAGTGTCTTGCACACGTTTGATTGTCTCTATGACATGTATGCACACATGCACTCCATCATCCAACTTGTGGAAAACGTATCTATCGTGGTAGATATTGGAAACTCCTCATGTAAGGATGCTACTATGTAGTCCTTGCTCCCCTTGGGTATGTTCTTCAAATGGTCCAAGACATTGTGCCGAAAAACATGTTGGCACAACTCTCTCATACTAGCCATCACCCTTCTCCCCTCATCATTCATGATCACGGCTCCTATCCTGTCATCTACAAGGTATCCATACCTCTCTGGGGTATGTCTAAGATGTGTCCTCTCCTACTTACGACCGTGCTCCTGGGCATAACTGGGAGACCCCTATACATTCGGTGTACCCACGTGGGTGGTATCTCTTGGAGTAGAACCCATAGGGGTGCCACCTGTGGATGTCTTAGCAAAAGCTAGAGTCACTGGACTAGACATCCCCATAGGTGTGACAAATCCTACGGGTGACGCAACTCCACCAGAACGACAAGACGGAGACACTATATAGATGTCTCCACAAGAATCACTTGAGTCACCCTCTCTCGACAAACTTACATGAGAGCGCGGAGTAGCACCTATATCTCATTCAGACCATAGGCTCACCGCATCCATGTCTCCGCAGCATCCCCAGAACCACTCCCTCCATCAAGTTTGGAGCATCGACCTCTCTGGCTAAGCTCGTTGTCGCACAAAGACTTTCAGGGTTTTCATGAAGCACTACAAGAAGAACATCCATCGAGCATGGACAGGTCCAGTAATCTCCACTTCATCTACAAGATGCACAAGAAGGTGGATTTGCATCATGAGTATGCTAATGGGCATGTATTTCTCAAAGAGACAGATCGTCTCCACTGCTCCCTACCTTGCGGATTCAATAGAGGATGTCTTGATCTCCTTCTGTGAGATCCATTGCAATAAATTTGACAACTTATAAATCGCCCCATATATTTCTGGAGTAAGGCATCATGGGATCATGATTGGTAGTACAAATTGCCACAAATGAAGAAGCATTACGAACAACGACTACACTCCAAATAGCAAAATACGGAGGCCTCTTACAATCCATTCGTAGTACAATCTTGACATGTCTTATGCCAATCATGGGATTTTAGTCCTGATAATTGGTCATCCTTAGAAAATGCAGACCTGAGAGAATGTGCATCATACCTGTCGGAGTGTAGATAGACTTGATAATTTGCTTCACAATGCACTCTTCTTTAGTGGGCAAAACCCAAGGAGCGTGAGGTAGCTGCAAGAGACCATCAACACTTGACTGCGGCCAAAGCCCCTCCATCTTGCCTACCTCCTTCAAATCTATTTGTGCCCCTGCAGTGTCTCTTTCCTGTGATGTGGTCCCACAGTAGGCTGCCCACATTCTTGAAAATATGCATGGGATCCAACAAGTGGTTGATTTTTAAGTGGGTCCAATACGACAACTCGTAGAAAACTGAGAAGCGTCGCATTCCATTTGGATGTGACTCTATGTGGACCATTTTCATCTCGTACCAACTTTGGGCTTTCATACGTACTAGAGGTCGTCCAAGAAAACCGTCCCTCAATTCATGACCCTCCGGCAAGAAAGCGGCATGTCCTTGATATACCATCTTCTTCATGGTTTATGACCTTCAAGAGTCTAATTGTGGCAACCCACACAATGGACATGCATAATAACCTAAGGTAACCAGACCTGTCCCAACACCTCTATCCAAAGTGAATACAAGCTTGAATGAGCTATGATAAATATTACCAACGAGAACGGAAGCCTACTTACTCGAGCACTCCCCGAATCCCAAAAATTCATGCATGGTCCACATGAGAATGGCTCGAATATTAGCAGACCTTTGACCATCGTGTTTGCTAATATCTTCCATGGTGACCCCCTCCTCCCACAAAATCTTAAGCTCATCGACTAATAGATGAAGATACACGTCCATATTTTTGACTTTGTAGCAGTCGGAAACAAGCAAGCTAAGCATGAGGTATCCTTTCTTCGTAGAAATCCATGGAGAGATGTTGTAGTTGACAAGGACTACATGCCACACGCTGTAAGAAGTTGAGCACAGACCGAATGGGTTCACGCCTTCCATAGCAAGACTAAGCTGAAGATTCCTTGGCTCTCGGGCAAAGCCTCAAAAGGTAGAGTCAATGTGGCTCCATGCACGCGAATCCACTGATATTCGTTGAACTCCATCTATGGATCTATTATGTGCATGCCATGTTGTCAAGCTCGCCATGCCGGATGTTGTCGTGATGCTATGTGGACATAGTGTGAAAAAGCATGGAATGTATCATCATCCAACTTTCTTATTGATCAAGAGAGTCAATGTAATTTGAGTCATTAGTACTAGTGTGAGTTGCATGGATTATCCAAAAATACTAGATTTTTGGATAATTTTAGCCTATTTTTTATATTATTTATTCTAAAAATCCAAAAAAGTTAGAAAAGCTTCTAGATTAGGATGGCATGCAAAAAGCTAGTTGCTTTTTCAGTCAATTATGGGATTTTCAAAAGAAGGACAGATTAATGAAATTGCACGTGTTGCGATCGCTATAATCAGGCTGAAAATTACACTTTGAATTAAAGAAGAAGAATGAGTATTCTGGGATATCCATGACCATGTATCCTTGGGTTTCATCCCCCTTTCGAAGCCAACAGAGCCATCAGATTTGGGTTCCGAGTAGTAGAGAAGAAGCTGCAATTTTGAGGCACATTTTGTTCTATGAAGAAGCTCTAAGAGATCTAATGCCTAGAGATTGCTTCTGAGTAGTGCAAAGATTCCAAGTTCTTTCAATACATATTGATTAAATTCATTGTGCTGTGTCTTTATCGTGTTTACCACTTGTGTATTCTCTTTTTTCTCTTCCATCTCCTATCTCTACTTCCTTCTACTTGTGATCCCCGATGGATTCGACCTTTCGACAAAAACCCCTCTGACATTGGTGAACCCGACATGAAAGGTCGTTAGAAGAAGAAAAGACAAGATGGGAGAATCTTCAAACACAATCTTTGAATCTTGAATTTCAGCATATTCCAAGAAGAGATAACCCAGTGGCAGACATGTTATCTCGAGCACGCTATGAGAATGAAGATGGGATGATGGATGAGGAGGAAGAAGATGACTTTCTTATGGCTAAAAATGATGTTACAAGAGTGAATTTAGCAATGCAAGGTGTTGCTATAGCATTAACAGAAGCTTGGACAACAAAGAGAAGGCACTTTAGATGTTTTGTATATTGTGTAGAAGTGTTTCTGGAAGACAAATATGTAGGAGAGTGGCTAAGAATTGGTCAATACCTCAGTACATTAACAAAGAGAGATGAATGGTCAGATGAGGACTTTAAGAAAATCAAGAGGAAAGCGTATGGGTTTTTCTTAAAAGATGGATACTTATGAAAACATGTTAAAAAGAACCAAGGTATGCCATTGCGACTTTTGGATGATAGAGCTTCACAAGTAAATGTTATGTAAGAATTTCATGAAAGCTTGTGGGCTGGTCATAGCTGTGTTTGAGGTACTTTTGCAAAGATTAAAGAAAGATATTGGTGGCAGGGTATATATAATGATGTTGCTCACTTTGTGGAAACATGTATGACATGTCAAATGTTCATCTGTGAGACATCGGGATGGATTGCACCCCACATATCCATTGTCTCTTAATTTTAAGTGGGTGGTGGATTTGGTCACAATGGCCACAAGTCTTTGGCAAATGAGGTATCTTGTGCTTGCCTGTGAAGACTTGAGTAATCAAGTGGAAGGGAGAGCTTTACATACGAAGACAATAAATGTTGTGTGTACTTTTCTCTTAGAAGAGATATTTTGTTAGTATGGCTGTGTGGGAAAAATTAATGTAAATAGGGGTGAGTTGGATGCAGATGAAGCTCATGATTTCTTTGCACGGTTGGGGATAAAGCTTGCTTTAACTTTAGCCTATAACCCTAAAGGAAATGGTAAAAGTGAAAGCGGTCATCCACCTATTGTGAAGGCATTGGAAAAAGTATGTGGAGAGAAGGTAAAAGGGTGGCCACGATTGATCCCTTATGCTTTGTAGGCTGACAGAATAACTCATAGTGCCGTTATAGGATATATGCCTGCAGAATTGATGTATGGTCAAAAACCTATCATGCCGATAGAAGATATGACAGTCACATGGAGTGTGCTAGCTTAGGAAGAGGAGTTGAATCGAGAGGAGTTGTTGGCCTTATGCATTAGACAGTTGGAAAGAAAGTCAGAAGACATAGAGGCAGCAATTGCAAAGTTAAGGATAGCAAGGATATAGAACAAGAAACAGTTTGACAAAAGAGATAGACTAAGACCAAGAACCATATAAGATGGGAATTGGGTATTGGTTTATGATAGTAGTTTAGACAACCAACATAATGCCATGCGTAAAGTTTCCAAAAGATGGTTTGGACCCTATGTGGTAAGTCAGGTGTTTGATAATGCTACTTATGCATTAAATGAACTGGATGGGACAGCCATAAAACTTTCAGTAGCAAGGAAAAGAATCAAATTATTCAAGAGGTGAGAATCTATTGCCTGTGAGTTGCTAGAATTGGAAGAAAATAGTGGCCATGATACATGGGCTAGCCAAGAAGATATGGAAGATGAAGAAGCAAAGGATATGGTTGCAGAGGATGAGGAAGACTCAGAATCTGATGACAACTAGGATTTTAGCACATACTAGAGGATGTGCAGGTTCAGAGGGGATGGATGTCGTGATGCTATGCAGACACAGTGTGAAAAAGCATGGAATGCATCATCATCCGACTTTCTTATTGATCAAGAGAGTCAATGTGATTTGAGTCATTAGTACTTGTGTGAGCTGCATGGATTATCCAAAAATACTAGATTTTTGGATAACTTTAGTCTATTTCTATATTATTTATTGTAAAAATTTAAAAAAGTTAGAAAAGCTTCTAGATAAGGATGGCATGCAAAAAGCTAGCTGCTTTTTTAGCCAATTATGGAATTTTCATAAGAAGGACAGATTGACGAAATCGCACGCATCGCGATGACTATAAACAAGCTAAAAACTACACTTTGAATTGAAAGAAAAAGAACGAGTGTTCTAGGAGATTTGAGGCACATTTTGTTCTACGAAGAAGCTCCAAAAACCAAATTAGGGAATATGGGAATTTTCCATAAGTTTGGGACACGTGGTCAAATATTTGGATTTGTCATAACTTGAACACTATAACTCCAAATCGAGTGCTCTATAGCTCAATAGATTCCATTTTTCAAGTTCTTTCCAATGATAGGTCACATCATATGGTTTTGAGAAACTTATGGGCATGTTATCTCGGTGACACCTTTTTTGTATTTGTATTCAAAAAATGGGAATTGGAAGATTCCCAAACTCATTAATATTGTGTTTCCAGGAGATCTAATGGTTGGAGATTTCTTCTAAGTAGTGCAAAGATTCCAGGTTCTTTCAATACATATTGATTCAATTCATTATGCTTTGTCTTTATCATGTTTACCACCTCTGTATTCTCTTTCTTCTCTTCCATCTCCTATCTCTACTTCCTTCTACCTATGATCCCAGGTGGATTCGACCTTTTGACAAAAACCCCTCTGACAATGTACAAAACATGTGATTTATGTGGGGGATAAGTGAAAAGTATCTAAGAACTTTTTGAGGGATGGTTTTCCCTTGCAAGTCCTATCAATACCTGTAAGTACCACACTTTGAACATGTCTCCATAGTCTCATATTCTCCTCAAATAGTATGCAATCGTTGATACATGCATGTATGCTATTGTAGTCCATGCCAAGGTTTCATAAAACATGTCACGCATCATCAAGAGACTTAGACATTGTATTTGCAAGTGGTAATATATGATACTTCAGTAACCTGAAAAAACATCATAAAACACCTTTAAAAAGCACGATTGTTTTTTATGATAGTGCCAAAAAGAAATCAACGAAGCCTACATACAAGGTACCTGAACAACTCGGTCACACTCGGTTCTGACAAACAATTTGTCTTTGTTATCATTCTTTTTTTCTTTCTTAAATTGTTTGAGAATGTATTTCTTCTATTGTAACTCAACAAAATTAACATATGTAAAGTTTTCACCCACCTACGACCTACAGTATGTAAAGTCTAATATGCTACACATGGAGACAAGGGAGTAGCTACCCTATGTCGGAGTGTTTCTTGTCCTGTGGTATTGCACTGGACCTTGCCTTTTTTTTTCCTTTCTGTGCACCTTTAACAAAATCTCTCTCTCTCTCTCTCTCTCTCTCTCTCTCTCTCTACTACTACTACTACTAATACCACTACTATTACTAGTACTTGCCTTCCTGAAGTGCCGAACACACCCAAGATGCATCCTAAACAAAACCTCTCTCTCTCTCTCTACTACTACCACTACCACTACTAGTACTCGCCTTCTCAAACACACCAAAGGTGCACCTTTAACAAAACCTCTCTCCCTCTCTCTCTCTTTCTCCCTCTCTCTTTGTGTACTACTACCACTACCAGCACTGCTATTACCACCACCACCACCACTACTACTACTACAAATAAGAAAAGAAGAAGCTAAAGAACAAGATCCTACCCTCTCTTTGTTTTTTATCCATTCATTCTCCTCTTTCCCTCCCTCTCTCTCTCTCTTCTTTATTAAGTTTCATGTTTATTCCCTCTCTCTCTCCTTCTTTCTTTTTCTCTCTTCCTCTCCCTCTCTCATTTCATTTAACAAAACACCTCTCTCTTGCTCTCTACTACTACTACTACTACTACTACTACTACTACTACTACTACTACTACTACTACTACTACTACTACTACTACTACTACAAACAAGAAAAGAAGAAATTAAAGAGCAAGATCTTACCCTCTCTTTGTTTTCTATCCATTCATTCTCCTCTCTCCCTCCCTCTCTCTCTCTTTCTTTATTATGTTTCATGCTTTTTCCCTCTCTCTCTCTCGTTTCTTCTTTCTTTTTCTCTTTCCCCCTCCCTCTCTCGTTTTCTCTCTTTCTCTCTCAGTACACATCATTTTTAACAAAAAGAAGCAAAAGAAAAAGGGACAAAAAAAAAAGAGGGAACAATGCACTCACAGCAAAGGCCCGAGGATGGATTTGGCAGCTCCTCTTCGCCCTCCGTGCACTTCCTCCTCTTCTTTGCAAATGGCGGCAGCGGCGGTGAGAAGCTCTCATTCTCCCTCTCAAACACAAAATGCAGTTTGCTCTCCCTTTGGCTCCCCTCTTTCGCTCTTTCGTGCAAAATGCCGCGCTCAAGTTTTAGCCCGCTTTTTTTCGCCTGAGTACTTTTGCTATTTGCGTCGCAAATGCAACGCAAATAGCGATGCCGCTAAATGCGTCGGAAATGGCTATCGCTATACTTCTATATGCTTGTAGTGATCCCTAATTTATAGAAACTTCTCTCTCTCTCTCTTTCGTTCTCTCTTTCTTTTCCTTTCTTCTTCTCCCTCTCTCATTTCCTCTCTTTCTCCCTCATGCACCTCATTCTAAAAAAAAAACACAAAAAAAGAAGAAAGAACAAGAACAAACCAAGAGGAGGATAGATTCTTCGTCTCCTCTTCATGATGGCCCCTCTTCTTCATTCTTGTGCTTCCTCCTCTTCTTCGTCACTCGCAAACGGAGATGGCAGAGCGGCGGCAATGGTGAGAATCTCTCCTTCTCTCTCTTGCTCTCTCTCTCTCTCCCCCTCCCAAAGGCACGATCTCTTTCGCTCTTTCTTTCCCTCTTTGCAGCAAAATGCCACGCTCGGGGTCTTCTTGCTTTTTTTTTCTCTGAGTACCATCGCTATTTGCATCGCAACTGCCCATCGCTAAGCCCCTATATCCTTTTAGTATTTTTAGGACATTAAAAGATACTAGAGACACATTGCAGTTCTTCTTAACAAGACAACACAAGTTCTAGATATAAGTTCTTGTGATAGTGCTTGCACATCTTGGCTTGTGATAACACTTGCAAAACCTAGTTGTGCGTATTTGACTCACAAAATAAAATAAAACAAAGATGTAAGTTTGTGTTTAATAGTATAGACCATTGAAAAAGAGATGAATGCACTTTGTCTTATGGAATTTGTATATAACTTAGAGTTATATTTTTAAACCAAGAATAAAAATAATATACATTTTGTACTTGCTCGTTGACATTGTTCCATAAAACCATTTCGCTATAAATTTTCACTTTTTAAAATGATTTTACAAACAAAAATATTCAAATTACGTTTTTAAAAGGATTCCAGTACATCATTTGAGTTAGAAAAATGTTAGTATATATGTATAGAAGTACCAAATGATAATTTACGCTTCAAGTGAGTTGTTGGAATAAATATAAAAAATGATACAATAAATGCTCTAGGATAAATACAAAATTTTTGACAAGATAATACAACTTTTGGATATATGTTCAAGCTCAATAGTGTAGACCATTGAAAAAAGAGTTGAATGCTGCACCCCTGTATTTCGCTTTTGTACTTGAGAGAGCCATAGTAGGTTGTTTTTTACTAATCCAACTAACCATGCTACTTCCAAGACCAAATGCATATCCACTGGTCACAATCTCGTGTCATACATACATCCAGCTCAATCTGCATCACAATAACCTCTAAGTTAACAAGCTTACCATAAAATAGCCCATAAGGAAATGCACCCTTCACATATCTCAAAATCCTCCTCATAGCATCTAGGTGAGGTTTTCTTGTTTGTTGTATAAATTGGCTTATCAAACTAACTGCATAACTCAAGTCCGATCTAGTGATAGTGAGATAGATCGGACTACAAACCATCTATCTATACATAGTCATGTTCTCTATCACATTGTCTATATCAACATCCAACTTTACATTTTGCTCTAGTGGTGTATATATGGGTTTGCATTTCCGCATGCCATACTTCTCCAACATACTCTATGCATAGTATTTTTGTATAATCTATATCCCATAAGGTTTACGCATAACTTCAGTGCCCAAGTCTGTAATCTAAAATTCTTTCTGCAACATAGCTTTGATGTCATCAATGCCCTATATGTCATCACTTATGATCAACAAATCATCTATATAGAGCACCAAAATCACATATTCTATCTTATTTTCCTGGTAAATAGACCGTGATTAGCTTTGCCTAGTTGAAATCCAAGTGTTTGTAGTAGGGAGTAATCGTAGCATTCCAGGCTTGCGATGTCAGAGCATTTGGGGTTGAAAGTCTACCACGGCGGTAAGAGATAGTAAGGTGAAGGGAGATTTAGGGAGAGCAATTGATGAAAGAGAAGGGGTTCAAAGAAATAGAAGATGTAGAAGAATACTCATAGAGGTGAAACCTATCAATTTATTTTTGCATCATGAGAAGATAAATCCCTTGTAGACCAAAAACGTGCATCAAACAGTAGCTTCTTCTCTTCTGCTCAGACCACCAATCTGCTTCTTTCGTTGGCTCCGAAAGGAGGTAAAATACCAGGACACCTATTAATGAGAATACTCCCTGAACACTCCTTCTCCCAGTTTGGAGTGTTGTTTATTGCCTGTAAACTGCGATTGCATGTCACACATTTTTACAAATTCTTCTTTTTGCATAAAATCCCCCAAGAATGGCTAAAAGCCACTTAATGTTTTTTACATGTTAATATCATATTCTAGAAGTTATCAACAGCTTTTGGATATTTACAAGAAATAATATCTAAAATATCAAAATAAGGATAAACTTGTCCAAAAATCTAGTATTTTTTGACCATCCACACCACCGACACTGACACTAATGACTAATATGGCATTGACTCTCTAGATCAATAAGAAAGTCGAATGACAATGCACTCTAGAGTTTTTCACACTGTGTCCGTGTAGTGGCATGACATCTACCCTCTCTTAACATGCAACCTAAATATGAACATAGGAAAGCAGGGAGAAGACGAGAGGTGCAAGAGGGATTTATTTTGGATTGTGACACGAGAAGATGAGAGGCAGTGAGAGGGGCCATTGTCATACACCGTTGTGACCAATAAGGGAAGATTAAGCATACCTTGTACGAGATGGAAAGGAAAGCAGGCAGAAGACAAGAGGTGTAAGAGGAAAGATAGCAGGGAGAAGACACGAGGTTCGTCAAAGCCAACCATAGGAAGTGTTAAAATACACGAGATCTAGAGTATGGCAGACACAGAAACTATGGAGGTTGAAAGAGGAAAAGAAAACTCATGAAGACATAGACCTTGACAAGGACAAATTGTTACACAAGTGAATTAGGTTCCAAGATTGAGACTTGGACTCATAAACACAATCTTGTATATTGACAGTGACATGACACTTTACTGGAAAGAAAAGAGTACTATCATTGCATTAGAGAAAGCATGCAAGTACAATGCTTTATAGAAAGATTTGAGTGGTGGTACTTTCTCCTACTGTGCATATGGGATTCTAGTCCTGAGCCCTCATTGCTCCTCATAAAGGGACTAAAGTAGGTGTAATTGCAAATATTTCAACACCCCTCCTCAATCACAACTAGAAGTACAAAGCGTATAGAGGCTTTAGTGAAAGCAACACTTGCAAAGTTGTGGACACACCATAAACATGGCAAAACACCAGAGGCTGTCGCAAAAAAAGGCTAAGTGGGCACAAACATGATGGACATTGAGAGGTTGTAGCAGGGGCCTCACAAAGTGTACAGAGGTTGTAGTACAATGCTAGCTGAGGAGTTTACAAGTTTATGTTTGAGGCATTAGGGCTAGGAAATACAAAACTAAAGAAGTCTATCTGAATAGAAGGACTCATGAGGTTTGTCCTTCTCCCAGTGGTCTTATTCTTCTTCTTCTTCCTTTTCTCCATTTTCTTCTTCTTCTTTGACTACAACTAGATAGGCCTTTTGGGACCTCTTTCTAGCGTGGCAGAATTTCTTGGTGTGTCTGGTCCTTTTGCAAAAGTCACAAAAGAGTTGATCCTTCTCACCTTTGTACCTGTTGCCAACATATAATGCACATTCATCTTTATAGGTGCTTGGTTCTTACTTAGTTTTTGGCTTCTTTTCCTCCTCTAACAGTGATGCCTGGATATCAACAAGTTTAGGATTTGGCATGTTGATTAAAGTTGTTGATACATTATTATATTCAAGAGGCAAACTCTTAAGTAGAACACCGATGCAAACATCTTCTTCCATTTTAATGTTGATTCCTGCAAGTTGGGTTAGAAGTCCTTCCATGTAATTTAAATGCATGGCAAGTGATGTGCTGGACTTCATTTCAAGCCTGAAAACTTAATCAAGAGACCATCCTTTGATGATTTAGATTGTGCACCGAACAAAGTGTCAAGTCTCTTCCATGTATCTTGTGAGGTCTCACAGTTATCCACATGGTGGATATAGCTATCGTCTAGCTCCAGTTTGATAATGGCATGAGCCTTATCATCATTCTTTTGCCAAGTGACAGCAAGATCTGCATCACGAGGCTTATTTTCTTTTCCAGTGGTAATGGCCCAGAGGCCCTTCTTCATCAAGATGAGTTTGATGCGGGTCTGCTAGGTGTGAAACCTGGCTCCTTTGAAGCGAGCAGTTGGAGAGTCTTTACCCATGCTAGACTTGTGGGAATAGTAGCAAATCAAGTTCAGACTTATCAAATTTGAGTAGTAGAAGAGTTGGTTGAGATGTGTCAAAAGACACAACTGCTAAGACCACTAAATGAGTGCCAATGGATAATATGTTTCTTCCTTGAGTCTTCCAAATCTGCAAAATCCTTTAAGTTCTTTCAAATCCGAATCTTCCCCTTCTTGATTTGATGCTGGGACAGTATATCGGAGTGGCAGTGGGTTGTTCTAGTGGTAGAAGAGAGAAAATGATGAGATTTTTAAGCTTCAGTGAAGTTTGGCTATGGCTTCCTGGATTAGGGTTTTAACCCAGCCCTGGCTTTTTGCTGATTGTGGGAGCTACAGTGGATCATTTTTAAAATTTTTAAAATCAAAATGAAGCTTGAATGATGGGCTATCAATGCCCTATGGTGGTCTTCAACATCATGACTTGTAGTAGCGACGGCAGCAGCAGCACGAATGGCAGCAGGCGCATTCTGGGCAGCAACCACGCGTTTCGTCAATGCTAGGCTCTGGAGTGGCCACTGTCAAGGTGTTAGGTGATAGGAATCTTCTTCCTGAGCAAAGGCACAACACTCTAGAAGGAAGCTTCCAAAGATATGAGCTCTATGATTGTTGAGATGGCAAGCTCAACAGATGCAGACAATGATGATGGATCGCCTAGCTAGATGAGTCTGCATGTCTACACTTAGCACGTTGGTGGTCATTATGACACTCACATAACCACTAACTTATCACTCATTATATTTAGTTTGTTACACCTACCTATAGTAGCTGGCAAAGATATAGCACTAGTCGATTAGTGTAGTCGGTTATGCACTATTTGACTTAGAATGCCACTTTCCTTTATGTTGTATCTTGTCTATACCTTGTGTATATTATATAGTGTGTGGAAGAATAAGAAAAATCAGCAAGAAAACGTTTTGGCCTCCATCTCTCTTCTTGTGTTCTTGAGTGAGTTTCCTCTTGTGTATACAATGTGTGTTTGGTGCAACAACTCAAGCAAATCCCCCCATCACACGATTCTTGACATGGTATCAGAGTCGCGCCACTGAGAGCGGCTGATTTTGAAGGCTTAAGTGAAGGAGAAGAAGCAAGGTTCAAGCAATGGGTAAGAGGCTCTCCCATTCTTCCACTCTCTCTCTTGGATAGTGCTTGTGGAGGCACTAGAAGCAAGGTCGAGCAAAGATCTCATTTTGCTATGAGATTTGAGTGCGAGTAAAGCAATGTATATTTTGCAGATAAGCCATTTAGGGCTTGTCCACAGTTATTTTGGGTGTTTGAAGTCGTTTCAGGCCCCATTTTAGAGCCGCAAGGTTGCAGACAACAGTTTCAGGGTACTTGTGATTTCGGCTGTATTGACTGAAAGTGGGTGCACAGGTTACAAATTGCGAATCTGTAAATTTTGAGATGTTTGCAGGAAGCAAACATAAGGTTTATCTACAAACAGGCTGCAGATTACATGTACTATTGAGCAATTAGTGAAAAAGATTGCTTAGTGTAGTGTTGTGCACATGTTGTGAAAGATTGCAGAAGACTAGCTTGCTGTGTTGTACCATTGTTTGTGATAATAGCAGAGAATAGTGGAAATCCGATTATTGAGAAGCTTGGCAAGAACAACTACCCTTCATGAAATTTCCGTGTGACAAACTTCCTCATTTGAAATGGCCTTTATGAGTTTGTTTTAGGGGAAGAAAAGGAGCCAGAGTTTGATATCCCTCCGATTGTAGATGAATTAAAAGCATGGAAAAAATGGAATGCGAAAGACAAAAAGGTGATGTATTGGTTATCTGCAGTCATTGATAATACAATGTTGGGACATATCAGGAATGCAGAAACTTCACATGCAGCTTGGATAAATTTTGAGAACATGTTTTTAGTAAATACAAAGGCATGAAAAACTCAACTCAAGCAAGAGTTGAATTCCTTGAAGAAAGGGAAAATGTTTGTCAATGAGTATGTGTGGAAGGTGAGGAGCATTGCAGATGCTTTAACAGCAATTGATGCAATGCCTGATGATAATGATTTGGTTTCATCCACTTGGAGTGGCCTTAATAATGAGAAGACATGGAAATCATTTGTTACTTTAGTATATGTACGGAAGCCATTTCCAAATTTTGATGAGCTGATCTCTCTCACGATTACCGAAGAGATCAATATGCAGGGTGACTCATCTGAAAAAAATGGTGAACAAGTTCAAGCATTTTACTAAAGTTCAAGAAGGGGACGTGGTAGATCCTCTTCGAGAGGCCGTGGTATGGGATGTGCTAGCGATAACCAACAAAATAGATTCAATCAGAAATTTGGTGAAATGCAGGTTTCAGGAGGCCAATGAAACTTTAGAGGCAGGGGGAGCTCTAGAGGAAGAGGTGGATGGTAGAATAGAGGTTA
Source organism: Lygodium microphyllum (assembly GCF_053477565.2). Lineage (NCBI taxonomy): Eukaryota > Viridiplantae > Streptophyta > Polypodiopsida > Schizaeales > Lygodiaceae > Lygodium > Lygodium microphyllum. The sequence goes on along the minus strand of NC_141143.1, from coordinate 30,793,566 downwards.
TGGAAATTCTACTATTGATTGCCATTATTGTGGCAAAATAGGCCATATTGCAGCCCACTGCTTTGCAAAGAAGGATGATATTCACAGTGGTAAATTGCAATAAGGAAACTATGCATCGTCTTCACGACAGAATGATGATAAAAATGAGCGTCTGTTTGTTATGCAACATATGATGAATGCAATTAGAGGAAAGGGGACACATGATGATGTATGGTGTGTTGATTTAGGTGCATCTAATCATATGACCAGTCATGTTGAATGGTTTGGAGAGATGCACGACTTACAAAACCCAGGTTATGTGTAGATGGGTGATGATTCATGCCACCCAATTTCACAAATTGGAAAGGTTCCCTTGTCCTTGTATGATGGCCAGACAAAGAGTCTGACAGATGTATTACATATGCCATCAATTACAAAGAATCTAGTGTCTGTTAGCCAAATGGTAGAGCAGGGGTTGCAGGTCCGATTCAATGCAAAAGGTTGTTTTGTAGAAGACTTTAATAATAAGTGCAGGTTGGTCGCAAAAGGAAGTAGAGTTAGTTGAATGTTCACTTTAGATACTGGAATTCTTGCAATGGATGCTGCTATGTATGCTAAAGGAAAAGGAGTAGTTGAAAATATTGAAATATGGCATAATGTGCAAATGCTGAAATTAATGTAGTCCAGAGGATTGGTTACAGGGTTGCCTTCTTTAGAGTTGCAGAATTGCATAAAGTCTGTGAAGCATGCTAGTTTGGTAAGCAGGCAAGACAACCCTTCTCGCATGATACAGAAGTGAGCAAAAATATACTTGATGTAGTACATATAGATGTTTGGGGGTCTACACAGAATGTATCTCTCAGTGGTAGCAAATACTTTGTCACATTTATTAATGACTATTCAAGGAAGCTATGGGTATATTTCATGAAGGAAAAGAGTGATGTGTTTGAGCACTTCAAATCTTTTAAGGCAGTTGTTGAAACTAGTTGAGGATGGTGAGCCCATTTGTTTTGAGGGTGCTGTTGATCATGCTCATTGGGATGCAGCAATGGATGAGGAGATGGCTGCATTAGAAGCCAATAAGACTTGGGATTTGGTACCCTTACCTAAGGGTAAGAAAGCTATTGTTGTAAGTGGGTTTACAAAGTCAAGCATAATGCAGATGGTTTAGTTAGCAGGTATAAGGCTTGGCTGGTTGCAAAAGGCTATGCTCAAACATATGGCATAGATTATGAAGAAACATTCAGTCTAGTTGCCAGGATGGAAACTGTTAGGTGTGTAATTGCCTTGACAACAGCCAAAGGTTGGAGTTTGCAGCAAATGGATGTTAAGAATGCCTTCTTGTATGGTGAATCGCAAGAAGAAGTGTATATGGAGTAGCCAGCATGTTATGAGGATTTAGAGCATCCCACATATGTGTGCAGGTTAAAGAAGGCGCTTTATGGGCTGAAGTGAACACCTAGAGAATGGTCTGACAAGATTGGAGAGTATCTTTTCAATATTGGATTTTGTATTTCTGATGCTGATCACTCACTTTATGTGAGAAAGGGAGATGTAGGTTTGATCATCATAATCATCAATGTGGATGACTTGATTATTACAGGTAATAGTGACAATGGGATTGCTGAAGTTAAGAACTTCTTGAAGAAGAAGTTTGAGATGAAAGATTTGGGTGAGTTGAGATACTTTCTTGGTATTGAGGTGATTAGATGTGATGATGGTATATGGCTATCCCAAAGGCAGTATGGCTTGGATATGTTATCCAAGTATGGTATGACAGCATGTGAGCCTCTTTCAGTACCATTGGAGCAACATGTGAAGTCAGTTTATGCAGATGCCTAGAAAGCCTCATTTGGATGCAGTTAGACGTATATTGAGGTATGTGAAGTCTACTTTACATTATGGACTTTTTTATGAGACAGGTAAGGACGTACAGGTCTTCGGATACACAGATGCAGATTGGGCTGGTAGCATGTCAGACAGAAGATATACAAGTGGATTCATGTTTTCCCTTGGTAGTGCAGCTGTTACATGAAGCAGCAAAAGCAACCTACAATTGCTTTATCGAGTACAGAGGCTGAGTATAGGGCTGAGTATAGAGGAGCTCTTATGGCAGCATGTGAGGTGGTATGGCTGCAAAAGTTATTAGGTGATTTGGATGTGCAGGGAGATGGTCCAGTTTTCATTCATTGTGACAACATGAGCAGCATACAGCTAGCTAGGAATCCAATGTTCCATGCTAGGACAAAACACATTGAGGTGCACTACCACTTTGTAAGAGAGAAGGTACTTGCAGGAGAGATTGACTTGGTATATGTCAGCACACATGATCAAATAGCTGACATTTTCACAAAGGAATTGGGTACAGAGAAGCTTCGAAAGTTCCGAAGCTTACTTGGAGTTGCAGAGATAGAGTTGAGCTTGAGGGGGAGTGTTGAGATGGCAAGATCAACACGTGCAGACATTGATAATGGACTGCCTAGCTAGATGAGTTTGTATGTCTACACTTAGCACGTTGGTGGTCATTATGACACTCACATGCCCACTGACTTATCACTTATTATATTTAGTTTATTACACCTATTTACAGCTGCCAAAGATATAGCACCAGTCGATTAGTGTAGTCAGTTATGCACTGTTTGACTTAGAAGGCCACTTTCCTTTATGTTGTATCTTATCTATACCTTGTGTACATTATATAGTGTGTGGAAGAAGAAGAAAAATCAGCAAGAAAACGTTTTTGCCTCCATCTCTCTTATTGTGTTCTTGAGTGAGCTTCCTCTTGTGTATATAGTGTGTGTTTGGCGCAATAGCTTAAGCAAATCCCCCCATCACGCGATTCTTGACAATGATGAGATATGAAAGCTCCAAGTGCAGTAGGTCCTGTCTAGCTATGGAGACCACAGAATAGAACTTGAGAAAATTGACAATGCTAAGTGGTGGATGAGGCAATGTGAAGTTCTGAGATGATACAGAGAAGCATTAGTAGTGGGGGAACACTTCTCCAGAAGGAAGCTTGGTAAGATTTGGCCTGTGGAGTGAGACAAAAGAGCTTCAATCTGACAAGACGCTATTGGCTATGGCAGCCATAAAGGCAAGCATGAAGGTGGAGATGGAAAGTGAGTTCATAGACTGAGATTGAGCTGAGTAGAGATGGACCAAAGGTGAAGATCTACTAAAATGAGCTAAGCCATGCTCAGCTGAGCTCTGATACCATGTTAAAATACGCGAGATCTAGAGCATGGTAGATGCCGAAGCTATGGAGGTTGAAAGAGGAAAATGAAACTCATAAAGACATTGAACCTAACAAGGACAAATTGTTACACAAGTGAATTAGTTCCAAGATTGAGACTTGGACTCATAAACACAATCTTGTGTATTGACAGTGACATGACACTTTACTGGAAAAAAGAGAGTACTATCATTGCATTAGAAAAAGAGTGCGAGTACAATGCTTTATAGGATTTGAGTGGTGGTACTTTCTCCTACTGTGCATATGGGATTCTGGTCCTGAGCCTTCACTGCCTCTCACAAAGGGAGTAAAATAGGTGTGATTGCAAATATTTCAATAGGAAGAAGATGCGAGGTTCATCAAAGGCAAGTGTAGACCAATTCTCACAAAAAACTTTGTTCCAATCTAATGAAAAAAAGGAGCAGGCCTAACACTAACCGGTTTTGGGAGGGAAGTATCTGGTTTTATAACTAAAATGCTAAAAAATAGTCAGTTTTCGTCAAGATGAGCTTCAATTTCAACCGGTTTTTTAAGAATCTTGCTTGGAAAAAATACCTTAAATGATGATTTTATGTGAGCATTAATGACGGGACCATAGCCTCAATGGAAGCTCATTCCTTTTTTTAAAAAGAGAAACATATTTTGATTAAAAGGAAAAAAAATTTACAAAGTGCCATGTGGAAGGTCCATGGTGAGACTCTTAGTAGCAACACATATATACTAACCATGCATGCAGGCTATGAACCAATCACATAATAGGAATCAGACCCAATATGGAATGCATATAATAGACTTAGAACCAAGCACATAATAGGACGAGTTTGTAGACAAAACACAAGAAATGGACACCGAATTTGCTAATTAGCTTGAAATTGAGGATCTAGTCATGATGAACAAACTTTCCCTTTCCCCTTCTAAAGATAACCAAGGAACTCTAATGTCACAGAGGTTCAACCTAGCGCTGGCAGAGTCTATCCCAAGATTGTTGTAGAAGACTTTTATTTTTGGTTGAAGGGCGCGACAACTCATCCTTATTTTTTATTCTTTCATTGCAGGTACAAGAAATTTAGAAAGACTTGTTTTGGGCTTGTCATTTGATGAGTGGTTTTGGATTTTTTTATTTTTATTTGTTTAAAATAGTAGGCACAAGGTAAGTTACTTCTTTGTATTGCCGCCCATTCCTTATCTCTTCATGTTCGTGTTGTTCACCTCATTCCCCTACCTCTTCATGTTTGTGTTGCTCACCTAGTCCCCTACCGCTTCATCCCTGCATCTTCGAGTTGCTCACTATCATAACACAAAGCTTCTCATTTACCAAGGTATGTTAAGCCTCTCATCTTCCAAGCCTAGTTGTCTTCTTTGCAGTAGGGTTCCATTACTCTCTATCTTGCTTCCTCTCTTCTTGGGCCACCATAGTGTGATAGAGGCCCCTCAATTCGTCAACCTCGTCCCCCTCACCCTGTGTGATGACCTCCCTTCTTGGGCCATCACAATGTGATAGAGGTCCCTCAATTCGTCAACCGCACCCCCTCGCCCCATGACGACCTCCCTTCTTGGGCCATCATGGTGCGAGAGAGGCTCCTCAATCCATCAAACGCACCCCCCTCACCCCTTGATGACCTCCCCTCCTCGGCCTTCACGGTGAGCAAGAGGCCCCTCAATCTATCAACCGTAGCCCCCTCACCTCGTGATGGCCTCCCCTTCTTGGGCCATCATAGTCTGATGCAAGGCTAACCACAACAAAGCCTCACGTCAGACAAAGGTGATGCTACGTTACATGTTTAGTCTAGGAGACGAATATACAATGCACACATGGGAGTTCTTGACGAGCTTAGGAGCATTTTGCGCCACATGCAGTTTGCAATCCGGAGGCTCCCTTTCCAGAGGATTGTCAGAGAGATTTGCGAGTGTCATAGAATAGGGATGTGGTGAGCTACCTCTGCCCTCCTTTCCCTCCAAGAGATCTATGAAGATTTCTTGCTTGAATTCATGGAGGATTCCTACACACTTGCTACACATGCACACAGGGTTACTATGATGGCAAGAGACTTTGACACTAATTGAAGGCTCCGCTACAGATATGATCAACTACTTTAGCCTCCTCCCATCTGTGACCCTCGCATGCATGACATCCTTGCAATCCCTACTATCCATCCAAGGCGCCATAACATAGAACCATATCAAGTGTCCCACCCTCTCAATACAAGGTCACAGAGAGGGTATGAATCACAGATTTTTGTTGAGGAAGTTTTGCAAGAGCAACCCTAGCCCCATGGTTGGAGCCAGAGCCCTGAGCTCCAGCAGGTAGAGTCCTAGCCCTAGCCCTAGCCACAATTGAAGCCCTAGTAGAAAGTAGTTGGAGCCTGAGGTCTAGCCCCTAGGTGCGAGCCGGAGCCCATGACCTAGCCACAAGACTTAGGAGCTGGCCCCTCTCTGAAGAGTGCTAAGATATTAATGACGAGTGCATCATTAGCATTCTCACACAGTGGAGGTGGAGGTGGAGGTGGAGGCCGACCTCCAGTATTACGAGAATAACCTAACCTCCACTTCTTTTTCTTCTATAAATTGTGGCTTTATCATTCTGGGGGCCAGAGAGGTTTTATCAATGGACCTCCATGATGTGCAAGTACATGCGGCATTTTGAAAGTTGGATGACCAAGGACACAGTAGTGCATGCAACAATGTTGTAAGTATTCTATTCAATTGTCTTCTATTTAATAAGTATTTGATCAAATGCTTGAGTATTACTTGCCCATTGTTATTACATATAGGTTCAATTTGGCGTCTCTGGTAGTAGAGGAACCTCAAATAAATGTTTTTTTTCTTGACCCTCTGTTCTCCATGGAATTGCATGAGGATGCACAAGCGTTCATCCGACAGCTTGATTGGTTCAAGCTTGTCAAGCTGGATGACGCTAAAATCATATGTATGGCCTATAATCAAATGTATGTTGTCACTATTAAAGAATATCTTTAAGAGGCCTTAAGCGAGCATGTTGCCAATAATTGTTTTTCCATGTTAACTTAGTGAGCATTGGAGCTTGTTATTGTATTCGGTTGAGATGAATATAATATTTTTAGCAAATTCAGGGAGATCTAGTGGATTCCATGGTCGAGTTAGACAGTGAGTAACCTCAACACTATATTCAATTATTTCATTCTATGCAAGTTCAACGCATTTGTTGTAACATCAAGGTGTCTTTGTAGTTGTGCAAAAAAAATTGTGATGATGTATGAGCATCTAGTGTTGGAGGGGGGGCTAACGAACGCAATGCAAATACAATGCGTTGTGGTGCCCGTCCAGTCAAATGCATTCTCTTGTGGATGGAAAACCGCTTTGAATGCCTCACTTTTATGCAAGCAAATCTTTGATATTCCTAATGTAAGTAGAGTGACTTGTTCATGTTTATTTATATGTATGCAATGTGCATTGATAGGTAAGGTGCATGTGTTGCTTTGTTTTCAGGACATTCCATTGCATTGTTATAGTGACTAGGCTATCACCTGGTATACCTTGGTCACTCAATAGGATATACTGGATGTCATTAATAGTCAACAAGCTGAGGAGGTAGTGCTATGGGAAGTTAACAAGTATCAGCAAAATTGGAGCATCTTGTACAACAAGAAGAACTAAATTGTGCCGCTCTTATAAGGCATGCAAAGGCTATGTGGCAACTTGAAATAGACCAAGCAGAGGTGGAGGAGTTTGTACGCGAGAAGGGCAGTCAAGAGGAAGCAAAGAGAATAGCTAGAAAAGGTAGCATGGGATGACATGGAGATCGCCCTTGACCAGAGGGAGTGCCAGGCATGACCCCCTCCACGGCACCAGTGGAGTCAATAGAGGGGGAGGGATAGTGGAAGGGGGAGAGAATCAGCTCATTGATAACAAAAAAAAATAGACATTAACTCCATAACATCAAATGTATTATCATTTAAAAGCATGTATTATACATTGGGGTGATCATAGTTATCAAGTTTACAATGTATTATCAATTTGAGAGGTCTCATCTTGTATTCTAACCCAACGACGATTGTGATGGTGTCAACCTTGCCTTCATTTTGCGAGTCCTTCAAGTGCATCTGAATTTTTGAATGCTTCGATCTTCTTATCTTTCTTTATCCTAGCATCTTGTTCTGTTTGTGCAATGGCTAATAATTTTAATTCCTTTTTTTGCAATAGTATCTGCAATATCCTTCTGTAAAACCATTGGAATAGCTCGCAAAGATTGTTGGCTTTTCTACTACCACCACCATGTTGGGTATGCCTGAAATATGCATGGCGTGCCATGAAATGGGGCTTTTCCATGCCTTGTGTGCTCCAAATACTTGGATCTCCATACTTTTCAATGAAATATGGTATATGATTATATATGATGTGCTGCAAATAAATGGTTAGTCTCTGAACAGTGTTTAGTAGACACTGACAATTTTAAACTAATATGTATGAAACCAAAGACTTGTCTTACCATGTAGTGTGTGAACTTGATGTCTTCCCATGCTTTTAGGAACTCTTTCTTGAATAGATCTAGAGTAGTCTGAAACATCTTCTTGTCTGTATTTTTCCATGTCTCCTTATCCATCATTTGGAGTATGATATCCATAGCATGCCACACTTCTGCCTTTGATTGTGTTGAAAGAGGTTCATGATCCTTTACTATGTTGTGAAGCCTTCTCCATTTCTCAAATTCAATCCTACTTACATGTCTCCTTTTGTAGTACTTTCCACGTTTAGTAAGCTTTTTTCACATGTTGTCGATGGGTCTCGAGTGGAATCATCTTGCCTTCACTTCTCCAAAAGAAACTTTTCTTGGTATGTCTATTTCATTGTTTGACTTTTTTTAATCCTGCATATGTTCTTTAGTTCTCGTTTCCTTTGTCGAGGGCCAAGCAATGTCTGCTTCTGTCTCAAAATTTGCAGTTGCTTGTTCAACCTTTCTATCTCCTATTGTTGGGCTTTGATATTTTCTTCTTGGAGGTTGCATTCTACCTTTAAGTTATTGATGGTTCTGCTCTTAATGTGCATCATTGCACTCTCCATTGCAGGTGTTGTAGAGATACTTTGCAATAGCCAAGAAGGCCATTCTCACCATCTGCGACAAACCTAAGAAGGGTAGTCGGGTTTAAAAAGGTGGGTTCCTAATAGTGTGAGGATATTTGGGATAAAGAGAACCCTCACACCAAAGGTCGACATGCCTTGCTCCTCCCTTAGGGAGTTGCGTCTTCACTGTTTCTGAGATGTAATTTCCTCCTCTCATTTTTTGTAATGGGGCATAAACATTCTCTACGTCTATGTGGAGGCGATACTTGGCATTGGTGTTGAGAGGAGGCTGCTCCATGTTTGTGTCCGCCATTGCACCTATGTGTGGTGGATTCTATGAGTTTGTATCCGCCATTGCACCTACATGTGGCGGATTTTGCACCATTGCTACAAAAGTGGGAAAGGCTTTGGAAGAAACTCTCACTTTTAAACATTTTTGAATTTGGGGCATTTAATGATATTGCTTTCAAGAAGTTGGTTCAGTATCTCGACCATTTGGTATAGATGGGGACACTTTTTGGCCCAAAAATGAGAAAATGTGCTATTTTCTAGAGAGAAAGTTCAAGGTTGCATTTTCTTAGAGGGCCCGTTTTTTACCACTAAAATTCTCTAATGGGGAATTAGCTAAAAAGAATGTTAACAAGTATGCTAGAAAAGTGGAGAGAATAGTTGTGGATGGGGAAGGATAAGAAGGAGAAGGGAAAAATATACGATCCTCAATAAAAGAAGAGTGGGTAGGGATCTAAGGGACATCTTGGGATTGAAAAAGAAGAGGTAAAAAAATCTATGGATTAGATTGATAAATAGAAAGGTAGGCTTTATATCTATGGGTCATCTGATCTGATAATAAGATAAACAAGGCACTGATGGACCTATCAGAGATATGCAATGATAGGTATCAAAGAAAGAGGAATCAAATGGAGGTTATTTGGAACGGTGGGCTAAGAGATCCATCTTCAATTGGTTAGTGTTTTGCACATGAGTAAAGGCTTTGGTTTGATGTTGATTCAAAATCACAGAATCAATCATCGTATTCCAAGAAGTTTAAGGGCCATCAACCACTTTGGAAGAATATTTCTGGAACATTTGATCTATCTGCAACTCCAAATGACTGACATATAAAATAGCTTGCAATATCACATCTTTGACATGCCAAGATAAATCTTCATCATCTAAGATCAACAAATCGCCTCACAAGTACCTGTTGTGGTGCCACTACGTGGACATAGTGTGAAAAACTCTAGAGTGCATCGTCAATCGACTTTCTTATTGATCTAGAGAGTCAATGTCATCATAGTCATTAGTGCTAGTTTGCGTGGCATGAATGGTTTAAAAATACTAGATTTTTGGATAATCTTAGCCTATTTTTTAATATTTGAATATTTTTTCTTGTAAATATCCTAAAAAGCTAGGGAAACTTCTAGATTAGGGTGGCATGCAAAAAGCAACTTGCTTTTTTAGCTAGTTTTGGATTTATCATGAAAATTTAGAAAGACGGGAAAAATCGTGCACGTCGCGATCACAGTTAATAGGCAGCAAGCAACACTTTGAACTGGGAGAAGAAGGAGTAATCTGCAAGATTTTTGACCAAGTGTCCTATTAGGGGTCCTGAGTGTCCTGAGGTTTTACACCCCTTTCGGAGCAAACGGAACCATCAGATTTGGGATCTGAGTAGCAAAGAAAAAGCTACTAGTTGATGCACTTTTTTTGGTCTACGAGGGACCTCCAAGAGATCTAATGCAGCTTGGTGATTACTTCTAAGTAGTGCTAGACAACGAATTTTAGGTTCTATCAATACATAGTGATTTGATTCATTGTGCTTTGTCTTTATCATGTTTACTTCTTGTCTATTCTTTTTTTTCTCTTCCATGGCTTTTTCTCTACTTTCTTCTATCTTTGATCCCAAGTGGATATGACCTTTCAACTAAAACCCCTCCGACATTGGTGAACCCAATGTGAAAGGTCGTTGGAAGGAAAGATAAGATGGGAGAACCTTCGAGCACAATTTTTAGTGATGTTTTGTAGCAATTAGTGCAGAATATGCTTATGCAGGTACAACAACAACAACAAGTGATGCAGGCTTCTGCTCAAATAGAAACTATTGTGATGAATGCTCTGCAAGTAGATTTGATTGATTTTGCTTTGTCTTTATCGTGTTTACCTCTTGTCTATTATTTTTTTCTCTTCCATCACTTATCCTCCACTTTCTTCTATCTTTGATCCTCGATGGATATGACCTTTCAACTAAAACCCCTCTAACATTGGTGAACCCGACATGAAAGGTCGTTAGAAGAAAAGACAAGATGGGAGAACCTTCCAGTACAATTTCCAGTGATGTTTTGCATCAATTAGTGCAGAATATGCTTATGTAGATACAACAACAACAACAAGTGATGCAGGCTTCTTCTCAAATAAAAACTATTGTGATGAATGCTCTACAAGGAGTTGAGTGTGAGATGAAGTTTTTCAATGGCAAGAATGTATATGCATATGTACATACCTATGCTCAAAAGATGGAATTATTTGAGATGGCTCAATTTGCATGGAGCCGATATTTTGTACGGACTACTGTACATGAACTAAAAGCGTGATTATTGAATTGTACATGCAAGATACTGACTAGGTAGCTTTCAAGAAGACACTAAAGGAAGAATTTTACATTGAAGACACTAGTTTGATTACGCGCAAGACTTTTTAGGAGTGGGTTTTACAACCCAATAAGGGTCTTGTGGCTACAGAATTATTAAGAGAATTTGAAAGTTGATTTAAGTAGTTAGATCTTGCAAAACAGCAAGCTCTTACAAGTCAAAAGATCCTGAGCTTCAAGAGAAGCTTGATGATTTGCTAGAGGATCAGGCTACAGAGATAGGTCTTAAAACAAAGTGGAGGCATGTCAAGGAAGTTGTTACTATGCTTGTGAAAAAGCATAGAAGAAGAGAAATATTGCATGTCTCTAGCTTTCCCACAGTTACGGGAAAAACAGTCCATGTATCCAATAAGCCACCAAAATAATACTCCATACTCCCTCTTTGGTCGTGGTGGATACCCCTGCTAAGAGGTATGTATGATATGAAGGGTCACTAGAGCCACTACAGTATCCTTTTGTAACTCAATAGTGTCATTGCCACTTCAATCTTTACTTGAGTCTTCAACTGCTACTTCTTCCACTTCTTTGAGATATTTTTAACTTGTATTCATCTCTTTCCAAGACTAATTTTTTTTCCCAAGATTCACATTCATCCCATAGAAAACTTACAAAGGCATATAGAGGATCTACAGAAGCTCAACAGAAGGTCATCAAAAAGCATTCAGCTCAACTAAAACCATTCAAAACCATCAAGAATCATTCAATAAGATTTCAAACACCAAATCTATCAATCATAGTTCCAACCTCTCATACAGGAATAAATCAAAACAAAATAGAAGCTAAACAGAACCAATCAAAACTTTTCCACTCAAGAGAACCTTTCAGCACATACATATCTGAGTCATATCTCCAGTGAAAAACATCATGAGCTTCTGAAACCTATTCAACCTTATCCAAAACTCTCTCAAACACTTTCAAACAAATCAATCATCATTGAAATTATACAAAAATTACCCAAAAATCCAACCAAAAACACAATTATATCAACCCTCAACAAAGATGCTATAGAGGGAGTCAATTTAGTGCAATACATCTTCAGGTAGCAAGCTAGGGAGTTTACTCCTCAATAGTCAATCTTCTCTCTCTCTTCTCTTCCTATCTCTTGACAAGAAGACCCCTTGGTTCAGGAGGACTAAGCATCCCCTTCGATTCTGCTCAAAGCTACCCTCTTAAGAAGGGCTTGTGCTTGCTACAAGTAGCCCCCTTGCTCGAGAACCATAATCCCTTAAAGCAAAAAAATGAAAATAGAGAGATGATTGAACCAAAATGATATACCTTGAGAGAGTGCTTGAATGGTGAACTTGAGCTTCTTGGACTTCATGATGAGCAGCTATAGATGCCTCCTATCCTCATAAGCCTCGAGGATGTGGCTCTAATATGATGTGAAGAAATTATGGAGGATATGAGAGAGGTCCATTCATAGTAAGAATGTATGCAAGAAGGATGATTGATTTATGGTTGATTAAGTACATGAATTTATGGATTTTCCAGCTTGAGACACTCACTTTTCTTTGCTTATGGGATGCATTGCATACATCTATGTGTGATCTCTTTGGCTACCACCTCATCCATCCTTATCCATCCACTCTCATAAGGATTGTTCATATACCTACACATCAAATATGCTAACACAGACTTGATCATTCTCATTCTTATTTCATATTTTCATTCAACATTTTATGGTGCCAAACTCTATTATAGTGTGTTTTGAAAAATGGAATGTGGCTTCAATTTGTATATATGATGCCTAATGAATATGCAAGAAAGTGTAGGAAAAATAGCCAGGGAGTTCCTCGTTGCAAATTTGTGGCTCCAATAGCTTTTTTTGCACTAGATGTACTTATATTACTATAAAAATTCATGTGAAAGTTGTAGATGGAATGTGGTTAGACAATCATTTGAACTTCCATCATGAAAATTACAAATGTAACACATATTTATACGTTACATGTTTCATTTTTTTGGTCGTATACATACAAATTTTTGCATAGGACTTTTGATGTGAACATTAGCTCAAATTTAGATATTATTGTTAGTTTTTTTCATAGTTTTAAAAATTCATAAATACAGGTGCTTGCCAGCCTAATCCCTTTAGTGTCTCATTAGCAATCTTCAAAACTCCTTTATGTGTCTTGGATTCTTATCTCTAATTTAAGAATGAGTGGGGCCCTAAAATTATTTATTAATGGATTGTAAGAAAATTGCTCCCCACATTAATTCTCATTTTGTATATAAAACAAAAGGCCTCTCCATGCTACACTTGCATCCTCTCTCATAGTAACCCTTTGAATCAAACTCATCTTAGCATCCTCATAATCCACCTCTACTGGCAATGTATGGGTACCTTGTTGAGCCATATACATAGCTAGCCATTCTCCATGGGTTTGCAAAAGAGCTTCAACTATTTCTCTTCATCCAATCCACCCACCAAAAGTGCCATCTCAAAATCATCCACAAATTTCACTCAAATTTCATGAGTAATGTTTTAAACTTTGTGGCCCTCTTTTCCACCTAGACCTTTTACACAACTCTTAGGTTGAGGACATCAAATATTTCCACCTAAATCTTTTAGACATATTCTAGGTTGAGGACATCAAAAGATGTGATGTTGAAAAAGAATCAATAGTCATATCACAATCCCAAAGCTCTAATACATGTAAACAAATAACAACAATACAATAACTAACTAGAAAATGGATAGTGCTCATGTACTTCAAAATGCAAGCTTCTTATAGCTCAATCTTATGTAGAATTCTCTCTAGGCATAAACACAAAGCAGCTCTATTCAAACATAATTGCTCCTTTGTCCTTGACATAGTATTCATCTAGCAAAATCAAAGTCTTGATGTAAGACTCATATACCAATAACATGAGCACCACAATCCTCTAAAACTCCAAAGAAAGTAGGCAAGTATAAACTCTCAAATAATCCTTTGGGTAGACTTCAACTCCAAAATTTCATAACATCCAAGGACAACTCTCAATCCATGAGTGGTCTCCACACCTCCATGAGCATGATTTGATGTTGTAGGGCCTTTGACACGAGCACACCTAGCATTCCTCACAATCCTAAGTTCCACAAACTCCTCTTCCAATTCTATGTCTAGCTCAGCTTCTCAAACTCCACCAACTTGGCCTCAGCTTTCATAGTCTCTCATGCATCATTGGCATAATCTTTGTCTTCTTCATCCTCCTTCCCACAACATGCTGCATGTTTCTTCCTTATATACTTTTAAACACGAGTGGAAAAGATTCTGGCACTTTCTTCACCTTGAACTTTTAAAAGCTTCACCAAGTTTTTTCTTCTTAGATGCAAAGGGGAATTTTACTAAAGTTTGATATACATGTTAGCACCACTAGAGCCACATCCACACAATAAACTTGGTCACATCGACCATTACATGCATCCTATAGCCTACCATCTTTGACTTGAACTCCTTTCTACCATTTACATATTGGGTGTTACCATACTTAAACATGTTGAGAGGCACCATGAAGGCTATATTTCCACTAGCCACATTAGCAACATGTCAATCTTCTCTTGAAATCCACACTCCACTATATACATGCCAATAGTAGAGTGCCATTAGAACAACAAATCATGCTTCTCCCAAGGAGTCAACCACATACATAGTGTAATGTGACTCAAGGCATATATCCCAAAGCACACTCACTTTGAGACTAACCACATAGACATTATCTTTTTCCCTCAATGCTATCATATTCAACTAAGTGATGATACACCTACTTAAATTATCAAGATACCAAGCATCAAACCTCAACAATAACCATATCCTTTGCACCCAATCCAGATCCCTAGAATAGATACCCATAGCTTTAGGTAAAACCCTCCATTTGAGAGAATTGTGGAAGTCTCTTCTACTAAAAACCCAACAATCAAAGTTGCTAAACCATCCAAAATTTCCCTACTAAGAGGCACAAAATCAATCCATGTGTCACTTACTATAGCTAATGGTGATGTCTCATTTTTCTATCCACTATCTTATTCACAACTTCAAGAAAAAGCCTCACAATACAATACCTATAACATGGCTCGAAAAATAATAGGTGGCTTGATCATGAGAAGTAGAAGAAGATAGAAAAATCATACAAAATAATCTTGACAAATGGGTGCAACTAAATTCTATAGTACATGCATGGTTTATAGGAGGTCCACATTGCATCTTTGGGGTCCTAGCTCACACTCATTTGAGATGGACTTTACCATTAATTCTTTTTATGCTTACAGGTTAGAATTTTTAAGTTTATATCATAATACTTTCTTGAAACAATATTTGTTAGATTATCTACTATTTTCCTAGATAGGGTTCATTACTTGACCAATGATGAGGCTGGAGGAGGAGTATGGGCATGCCATGGGCTTTAGGTGCTTGTTGAGTGGCTATGGGGGTGGGAAATTAAAGACTAGAAAGAGGTGAATAGTTGTTATACTATTGCCATATATGCATGCGATATTATATTCAAGAGCTTTATATAATTTGTGTTTGTTTTTTCTTACACACCATTGTGCCCAAGAGCCATGTCATGAGAATGAGACTTTTTATTAAGAATATGATTGCTTTGTTTTTTCTCTCATCTTTGGCTTAGTTTTAATATAATTTCATTTGTAGACTCTCTTATTTGTATTTGGATAGCAAACATTGATTTAGATTTATTTTCTTCCCTTTTATCATCATATAATAGGCATTGATTCACATGTATTTGTAATTGATTGATGTATATACTCTTGATTTTTAACATGTTAGGTAGGCAAATAGCCAATCTAGGTTTCATACATACTATATCTTTTCATAAAACACCTTCATAATGCCACTTAGAAAATAAACTTTCTTGACCGAAGAGCATCCTACTTTTTTTAAATTGAACTCCCATATTTCGTTGACAACAAATTTCTTATAGGAATTTCATTGATAAGTTATATTTAAAGAGAAATGAAAATGCTAAGAATGTATACAAATAGCTACAATTGTGTCTTTTTTGCTAGAAGACTAGTGTTAAATCCTAGAAAAATGAGAAAGAAGCCAAGAAGTTGAAAGACCAAGTTTTGAATCACTTATACTTAGGCATATTATCTACATCTCAAGAAAATGTGCACTTTGGTGAATGGGGAAGGGTACCACCCGTGGCTTTATGAATATCAATAAAGAGAATTGTCTCACCTCTCGAGTATATATATTGTATGGCACTCATGTAACTATACACACATACATCCACACAATGAGTTTTCTTTCCATTTTCTTTTGCAAGTGATCTCATTATTAACAATGTTTTGTCTTCTTTTGCAAGTGATCTCATTCTTCACAATGTTTTGTCTGGAGCATCACCAATTGTAACAACGTTGAGCAAGAAGCACCAACATTAGAAAAAGTCATATTTTAAGCAAACAAAGTAAGTATCAAACTCATAAATGTTAGTTGAAATGGTTAATAATAGGTGTTTATAGTTAATTGAACAATATTACATGTTTGAATTTTGGGTTTGGACTCTATATTTAAGGATCCACATAAATAGTTTGACATATGAAAATAGGGTTGCTCCCCCCCTTCCCAAAAGAGATTCCTTCCACCTCTATTCTTTGTGTGTATGATAGCAAGTGGCTCACTAGAAAAGCAACTCCAAAGGTTAACCATGAAAGGCTAGGCTACCTAAACACATCAAGGTAATGCCCCTAGTTAACTTTGGATCTCACAAAGAGTAGAATCGGCGAAGCAAGGGGGCTTATATGTCTTTCTCAGGTACAATTGATCATTCAACTCCTTGTAGGAAGGTGAGGGCTCGAACTACAGCTTTAGCTAATAGCTACAACATGTACAAGTTAGGTAGCTCCTTGTAGAAAGGTGAGGGCTCGAACTACTTCAGCTCTAACTCGTACAAGTTATAATTGTTTGTGGAAGTAGCCTTGAGTTACAATTCAGTAGACTGTATAGCTTTGTCCACCTCAAAGCAGACAGACGACACATGCAGACACCTAGAGTCATATCAATCAAAACACTGAAAAATTATAGAGTTTAAAGAAGCCTACGTAGAGCAAGCACACACATGGACAAACAAGCAGATAACTACTGTTATGACAATGAACACACTACCAATTATAGAGTTTAAGAAACCTAGGTGGACTCAAGCTGATACAATATATCCCCATAAACAATGCAAAACTCACAACTGCATGCCCGGCGTTGTAGAATGTTAGCCTAAACAAGCTAAGAATCGCATGGCGTAGTCTCTAGGAGGTGAAAAGATAACAGATATTCAAGCACCAGAAGGAAACAGCAATCGTGAAGGCTGGTTGGTTACCTTAATGAGTCGATAGACAGATCGGAGAGGGAAAGGGCGCCTGGCATGGATAATAACGGTGGTGTTGGAGGGCTTAGATGGAGAGGCAGGTAAGTATAGTCCAAGACGTGCGTAAGTATAATGAATGGTGGAGAGATACGACGTCGTGCAGATGGATATAATTACCTGCAACTCCAACTGAGCGCTACAACAAACACGGCCTTCCAAGTTCCGATCAACCTGGCAACTCTGAGAGAGGGGGGGGGGGGGAGAGCTTCTCAGATCTTATCTTGCCGCCCATGGGTGGGTTTTTGGGGTTGAGAGAGAGAGAGAGAGAGAGAGAGATGGGTGACGGTACGAATTTCGGTAAGAAATTTCGTCCATCGTGTAGGTGACCGCGTACAACGGATTCTCTCCATCGTGTAGTTGGCCGCGCACAACGGATTCTCTCCAACGCGCACTGTTTTACTGAGGTGCCTGCCAGTCTGATCCGCTTTTGTTGTACATCATGTGCGAATTATCACAGCTGGCCGGTCGCACCGGGGGTTAGTAGCGGAAGTGAAATGCCACTCCCACGACTCTCTCTCTCTCTCTCTCTCTCTCTCTATATATATATATATATATTATATATATATATATATAGATATATATAATTAAACATAAGCCATAAAAATATATGGTAACAATGAATAATCTCAATATAAATAATAGCAAAAGACCTTCAAATTATTATTTATTACAGCAATACCAATGAAGAGAGCTCAGAGATCCATTGTTATTATATATTATTTATTTATTAAATATTATTTATATTAAAAATATTTTTACAAGAATTCCACACACACACACACACACACACACAAAATGTGCCCTAAGATACAAAGTGTCTTACCTGTTATTGGCATCAATGTTTCAAACCCTGATGCAAAACACGAGAAGAACACCAGTGCAAAGCATCATTCCACCCCTAGTTGCATGTTACGAGAACCATTTGAAATCTGTTTAAAGATTCTCCAAAAAATGATCAAATTTATGACCATATGTTTTTATGCCATGTCTTTTTTTAAATAAACCAAACAATATCATTTCTCAATAAATCAAGCTTTTCACAAATTTAAAATTGATAATAATTTTAAGCGGATTTTATGTGTTGTGCTAAAAAAGAACTTTGCACATATGTTGGTTATCTTCATTGATTTACAAACTCAAATATGAAGTGCCTTTCCATGAATACTTGATAGACTAGTCATTTTAATATGTTTTAATACATTTTCAAACTTCTAGATGTATAGAGAGATGTGGAACATCTTAGCTCTCATCTTATCAACCACAAGTGGGTTTTGGATGTGTGTGTGTGCGTATGCATATGTGTGTGTGTGGGTCCAATTTCCATCAAATAGCTAGCCTTTTCATTTGTGATTTGGTCCACCCTAGGCTAGCTAACCCAGAGAGCACACATAACATGCATCAACATTTGTTGGAGCCTAACACCTAAGAGTACAATTGACTCTCTCTAAACACAAAATTTCAATGGTATCTCCACTTTTATAATGCAACAAATTCAACAATTCAAGATTGAAGCTTATGAGACCACATGACAAAAGTGTTCACCTTATCCTAGAGTCTACATAACTACTTTAAATAAGCCTTCTCAAATCTCAAAGTTTCAAACTCACATATATGTTTAGCTATAACATTTCAAAGCTATGAATACAAGTTTCAAATTTTCGCTAAGTGTCAAATAAGAAGAAATTGTGTATCGTTCAACAAATAATAATTTCCAAAAGAGACAAAAAGGACTTAGGCATGTGTATTGTAGGTTTGCATTATCTTAACCTTTGAGTTCTTGCTTATGCATCTAAATATTCATGTCTATAGTTGACCTATTTATTGTAACATATCTTGGAAGCAAATAGTTTGTCCTCGAGATGCTCAAGAAAGTATTACAAATCTAGTATTTATCCTGTATTCTATTTTACATGTGCCATTATCTGAGAGTTCAAATAAGGTGGCAATGCTACTCATGTTCACTAAAGCAATTAGTTAACGTAGGGATAATTGTGGGTAGAGTTATGGCTAGCATTTGCATTTGGTTCCCTGACCTTAAAACTTGTGTTGATTTCTAATTGCATGTTGCAACATGTTCTTGGGATGTTGTATTTGTAGTTTTATATTAAAGTGTTTCAAAGCAAATGTGACCCCCATCTATAGATGTAGCCTACCTCCATATAATTATTGATATAGCTTTGTGTTCTGATGGATAATGTATTAACAAATTGACATGTAAGGGGTGTGTGTGTGTGTGTGTGTGTGTGTGTGTGATAATGTATTAACAAATTGCCATATTTTTTGTTATATATTCTTATGTAAGGTGTGTGTGTGTGTGTGTGTGTGAGCATTAAGCATAAATAGTAACAATCAACTTGTGAATGTACCATTATTAGAAATTAAAAAAAGAAATTGAATTGAAGCTCTTATTGTTTACATTTTAAGATTCCAAAAATCAATAACACGTTTTGCTTGCACAAATTTAATAACAATGCTAATAAAAGCAATTTAAAATTTCTACAAGGAGACCTGTGTGCACGATGCATGTGCAAGTTACATGTACATTGTTGACACATTGATAACTAATTGCTTCAAAAACAAATTGTGTGTGTGTGTGCACATGTGATTGAAAAATAGGTTAATAACTTGACATTAGTGCTCTTTTAACTATATCTATGTATTTAGAGTATCTCAATATAAAATCGATGTTAATTCTTATTTAGTGTGCATAGTGGATGCTATTTACTTTGCAAGTAAGGTTTTTAATACTTTATCTTTGAAAGTTGATGATTTCTTGTATGCATTGTTTTCCCTTCTAGAAAATTGAACAATATCTATATTCTATTTGAGTCCTTATATGCTAGATTATTTTGTTTAGTCTTGGTTCATAATAAATTTAAGAGTCTACTCCATCTAAAGATGGAGTTAAACAAGCTAGAATGCCCAAGGAAGTTGCGAAGGACTTGTAAAGATCACCAAAGAGAAGGAATAGAAGATGGTTAGGCTAGGACAATGGCATGTGGAACTAATTCCCAAAGTCTATCTTATGGTGTATAGTGTTTTACCCACTAGAGAGCCTTCCATTGCAAAATCCCTAAAAAGATGAGGCTTTGAGGCTCCTTTGAGGATGGATAGAATGGAGGCTATCTATCTTTAAGAAACTACAAGACCCAAAAAATCCATGTAACGAAGGAACTTAGGACTACAAGGAGTAAAAGGACAACCAAGATTATGCTACAATTGTAATGAAGTGGTCCATCTAAGCAACAACTATCCCTATGTACCACAAAGATAAAGAGATATATATCCAATGCCTCAAAATGTTCCAAATAGGAAAAAAGATTATCAAAGACATTAAGGTAGATTTTGACTCACTTTTGGGCTTTTTAAGCTCGTTGGGATTCTAGTAGGGAATATTACGTAAGAAGCAATGAGGATGAGGCTATCATTACAGAACTTTTGACGTTACATTTGGTCAGGAGGCCATAACTTGAGCATATAAACTCTAAATTTTTCATAGGTCAGTGCATTAGGATCCTCTTTTATCAAGACCTTTCGAATGATATGTTATATGATATAGTTTTAAGGTATGTCAATGGATATAGTTATATGTGGGTTCCCTTTCTCTAATAGTTCAATGGCATGGCAATTCTAACAAGGCCCCAAAGTGAGTCCAAATCCTAGGGAGGTTAGTCATAAATACACATATGTATCACATGGGTTCAACATAAGGGATTTTTAAAATACCATTTTTACACATTTTTTACATACAAAAGGGTCCCATATAAAGGGATTACTTACAGATTGAATAGAAAAGGGTTATGTTTTATTAAAGAAAAGTTCTAATAAGGATATTTATAAATAGGCCTTGAATGCACGTGATATAGAGGATATTCATATAGTGAATTACTCGGGGTCCAAATCTCACCTTAGAATAGAAAGCAAATGTCCAGTGGAGTAAAAGTAAAAGATATAGAAAAGAGTGTAGCAAATCTAATATGTATGGAGGAAATGGCAATGGCCCCAATAAAAAGAACCAAAATGGAGGGAAAAGAGGAAGACCAAAGTTCTTCGAGGTAGAGGAATAAACAAGTTACAAGGGAAACTATTGGAACAAAGAAGAAAAGGAAACCTAGGAGGAAATTAAAGATGGAATATTTTCCTTTAAGAGAAGGACAAGAAAACTAACTTAGAGAAAGAGTTTCTCAACAAGAAGGTAGATGTGACATATGGCCAATAATTGACAATATTGTCCCCTAATGTTCTAGATTTCAATATGGAAGAGGTTGGTGAATCCACCAAGATAGAATCAAAGAAGGAGACAAGACATATGTATATTGTGGATGATCTTCCAAATATATGGCTTCTTGTTGTGGAATCCTAGCATCATAGAGAGAATACCAATTTGTTATATATTGATAGTAGTACTCAACTATATGTGATTACACATGCTTGTGTGCAAAAACTAGATTTGGAGATGACAAGCCTTTCAAGATTTTAAATAAGGTTCTCTAATCATTCAAAGATTAGATGCCTAGAGAATATAATCCAACACTTGGAGGTAAATGTATTTGGTGTCTCTAAAGAAACAAAATATCATGTGATGCATACAACTTTAGGGGCTCTTCCATTGATCTTGGAAAGAAAATAGTTGAGGAATCTATCCCATCCAATATTAGGGATGAGGCCTTGTTATCTCTCTCATAAAGAGAGATTAAGAAGGAAGTTGAATATGGTGACCAAAAACCCAATAGAGGATGAAAGTGAAGAGGAGGAAGTGAGTGAAAGCATAGTTAGGTGGTACCAAAAAGTAGTGTCATTGACACCACTTTTCGAGTGGTTTGTAGAGGCAAGTTTGAATAATCTAAAAGAGGCAAAAGCTTTAGGAATATTTTATTTTCTCATGTTTTTTAAATTAAAATTGAATAATACCAAATGATTGGTCCACTACCACTCCTCTCACTCTCTTTTTTAGTTATGCATAATGGAAGATGCACATAGATACACACACACACACACACACACACACACACACACACACACACACTCTCTCTCTCTCTCTCTCTCTCTCTCTCTCTCTCTCTCTCTCTCTCTCTCTCTCTCTCTCTCTCTCTCTCTCTCTCTCTCTCTCTCTCTCTCTCTCTCTCTCTCTCATATCTTCCATGCACATGCTACAGGTGTTCATCCTCGGCATGATGGATTCTCAACCCCTATCACATCTTGGCCTAGCTAAAGGCTAATATCATGAAGTTGAAGCTCACTATGATGCCACATCACATGGTCAGAGGCTTTGATTGGATGCAAAAGTAGGTAGTTGTAGTGCCAATAAGAAATAAGATATGGGAGTCATATGAAATTACTAGGCTGCAAGGCAATAGAAGCATCACCAAATAATAAATAATAGGAGTATTCAACCATGGTATATTGATAATAGGAGGAAGAGAGGAGGAAGAAGAGAATATGTACAATTATGGCAAGTTGTTAGATTTGATAAACATAGGGCATCATGATAAAGACTTAGAAAGACATTTTCAAGGATCTCTTACAACATCCTAATTAATTAAAGGATTTGTAGCCTCCTATATTGCAATATGATAAAGAGTTCATGGCCAACATCCAAAAGAAATTGTTACAAGTGAAAAGGCCTAGATCGAAAAATGAACTTTTCTTGAAGAGATTAACATGTTTACCTTTGGTTAACATTTATAACAATGGTATGAAAAAACCTATCAACATGGCAAACGCTACAAAATATATTGGTGTCCACAAAAGAAAGGTGATTGACTATAAAATTCTAGATTACATCTTGAAGATGATGGAGCATTTCCCTTAGAGACATCCCAAAGATAGCCACCTCTAAATCAGAGTATTACAAATTATGTTAAAGACATTGTTTTCTCTTTTTAGACAATAGAGACACATATATCCCCCAAAAAAAAATGTTTACTGTAAGCGGATTTGGAGGTGTGAGGTTTTCACATATCCAACCCACTTGCTTGATGAGCTTTACGTAATTATCATTTTCATTTCTTCTTACTCTCTTTCTTTAGCTTCATGTTCGTTAGGGCCTTATCTGCACTTCACCTTCTTCAAAATGCACGCTTTCCCTCTTGCTTAAAAATATTTCATTTTCAAATATTAGGTCGTATTTAGTGAATCTTTCTTTCTTAATTGAAAAAAGCCATTCCATATTCAAAGTAGTTCTCTTGTAGAGAAAACACTTCCCCTTCTTCATATTGCACTTTCTCATCTTCAAAATCCCTCTTTTCGGGGGATTTAAAAAAGCAAGTCCCCCAATTTGAAGTTTTTTCACAAAATTTTCCAAAACTTGGAGTTTTTCAATGTATTTGTCAAAACTTGGAGTTTTTCAATGTATTTGTCAAAACTTGGAGTTTTTTCACAAAATTTGTAACTTTATGAGGGATAATCTTGTTACCCATATTGAAAATTTGTATTAAACAAGCTATTCAAGGGACCATTTTTTTCAAACTCTCAAAATATACCGAAGAGAGAAAAATGAACAAAATTGGGTTTCTACCACACATCTCAAAAAGTACCCTTATCAATCAGACTAATCTCTAAAATTATGAGTCAATCTAAACAAAACACAAAAAGAACTCAATATAGGAAAATATAATTATTTCTCTTGCAACTATTTAGGCAAATTATGAAAGTCACTTATATATAACTATTATATAGTATCAATATGTGGTCTTGATAGCAACAAATGTCAATATCTTCCTCATCTTTTTTACTAATCACTCCAAAGCTTCTCATATATGCAGTAGGGAGCTTTAACTCTAACATATCTACAAGGGATATATCATTTTCATCCTCTTGTTGAAAAAATTGGCCAAGTATTTGTTCAACCTTTCCAATGGCAAAGGTTGCATCATTTATTGACCACTTCTCATCATAGTTTGTAGCTTTTGACAACGAATCTAGTTTACCATTTGTGGTTCTGAAGGTCTTTCTCATGTCTAGCTCCTCCTATGTAGGTTTAGGCATGATTTGACTCATGTAGAATTTAAAGAAAACCTTGTGCTAAAAATAAAAATTAGTAGAATTGACTATGGAAAGTGGAAGGAAGAGCAATATGCAAAAGAGAAGCAAAGAGTAGAGTTGTTGCATAAGGACGGGAAGCAACCATATCATGGTTTGGTTCAACATCAAACTTGGCCATGGTTTATATCAATAGCAGACTTGCCAATCAAAGGTTAGATGAAACATGGTTTAGATAAAAATACCCAATTAACAAATGAAAATTAGAAATTAGAACATGGTTTAGATAAAAAACACCTTGATAATGTGATAAGGGGAAGCAAACAATTGAGAAGGTGTAACATGGGAAGGAGAAGCAACCATAATATATATTAGAAATGTAACTAGAGTAGATGATACATGATTAGATTCTATGTAACCATGCTTTCCATAATAGGAGTAAAGGACAAAGATCAAGATTACCTTAAGAAAAAAGTATCACAATCAACAAAAACGAACTTGGAACATCAATACCAAGAGAAATGAAAATGCTTTGCACACAAAACAAGAATGATTTATAAAGAGATATTTCACATAGAAATAGACAATCCTCTGAGGGGAATTAAAACAAAGTGATCAACAAGCTTTATGAAACAAAATCGAGATTACCTTGAGAAAAAAAATTGTCACAACTAGCAAAAATGAACTTGGAGCATTAAAATTAAGAAAAATGAAATTTCTTTGCACACAAAATAAGCATGATTTATAATGAGATCCATCACCTACAAATAGGTAACCCCCTTAGTGAATACCAAGCTTTATGGATGTATTCATCATAGCAAAAGGCAAACAATAAACTTGCATACTTTTCATAATAGGAGAAGAGGAGCAAGATCTAGATTACCTTGAAAAAAAATTGGCTCAACAAAAATGAAGTTGGAGCATCAAATTAGGAAAAATGAAATTACTTTGCATACTAAATAAGCATAGTTTATAAAGAGATCCCTAACCTATAAATAGATGGCCCCCTCAATGAATCAAAAAAGCATGATCAATAATTCCACTTTTAGATCCTCGTCCAATCATGTCCACAAATGGATAACTGGTCCATGATTAATAATGTCTACTTTTACTAGAGTTTTCATTATGCTCAAAAAGAAAAATACCAAATCGGTGGTCCCTTCACATCATGTTTCCAAAATGACGTCCACCTCCACTTCTTCATATGCCCTTTAAATCTTTCATTCAGTATTGCATGGTCCCCATCTCATTGAACAATAGCCAACATAAAACTCTCAAGTCTTTGATTTGCATTTTATGCATCGCGGAAGGGCAAGCATAAAATTTAAATCAGTTTGCTTAAGGGAAGGTTGATGCATCATCATATGTTGATTTTTGTCCATCCCAAGCACACGAATGTAGACATAATACATGTGCTTGCAGGCCAAGAAGGGTTTACTTTCCAACTCTCTCTTTTGAAAGTCAAGACACTTGCAGAAGGGCTCGGGATTGACATGCACCTCATACAAATGCTCTAACATAACATAAAATGCGACTTTCTCATTTGCCACCACTACTTTTTCTTCCATGGAAACTACATCCAATGCCTCAGCCAATGCAATTTTTCTTTCTGCATCCTTAGAAATACCATGTCTCCATTTTTTTCTTCGCTTGCCACTTGAAGAGGTAAGTGGTTCTGTCCCATGGGTCGTAGTATTTTTGGGGGTAGATGGAATGCCATCATGCTTGAATACAAATCCTCCTTTTATAATAATTGAAATCTCCTCTGCAGAAGCATTGGTGCCCTTGTCAATAGACCAAATCCTTGGTCGCAAGGGCACATGCTTAACTTGTTTATCAACATCCCATGTATGCTCCACATCATGACTGCAAAACCAGAACCATTGTGCAATAGGCTTACCTTGAAATTCCCTCTCTGACCAAAATGAAGGGCATAGTAACCTAGGTGATCTACTTTCTATCACGTTGCAGCACTTCTTTCTATTTATAATACCAAAACATTTTCGTTTGCAATGAACATGCATTCTCCGGATGGCCCACAAACTTCTATGCATTTCCTCCTCTGAGACAATATTAGTTGGGAGATCCATTTCAATCGGCACTGCATGCACCTCATGGTCCAAGCCCACTTCTGTAGGTTGGTCATTTCTATTTTGAAAATTTATCTTGTGTGGTCGTCCTTTTTGTTTTCTATCCCTTGACTCCATTGCATAGCCAGGTTTATGAGAGCTACAACCATCTAGAGTTCTTCTTTTCCTTTGAACTGTTTCTTTATTTCCAGAAATGAAAGGCTCTCCGTACATGGGGGTGCCAAGAACTGCTCCTTGAACTGTTCAAGCTATGAATGTAGGTGAAGGGGTATTTCTTGCAACCACCCTATTAATAAGAGCATCCATGTCGGGACCACTTCTAGAGTATCTTCCAGTTGTGAAGGCCAGTTGCCTTGAACATTGAATATATGAGTTGATCAAGTCAGTGACGCATGCATCATACAAACCAATTTTCTTCTTTCCATCCTCCCCTGCCAACCAACTTGCATGCATGCTCTCAGGAAGATTTGTGTTGGGAATACAAGCCCTCTCCCAAGGACTCAAGGAAGCCTGCAACCCCACAAAAAACTCAGCAATTCCTCTTACATGTCTATTTTGTTCTCATACTTGGGTATTCCCACCCCAATGATATTAGTACATGTGTATGTAACAAATAGAAACAAAAAAAAACATTTACATGTGTAATACTACCCCAATGGTCTATCCTATTCTCCCACCATTTGATCCATCTCTTCAATGATACGGTACTATCTCGAGGTATTCCTACTTGCTGCCACCAATTTTGTATAGTTGTGGCATTCCTCTTGCCCTCTTGAATGGATTTTGAAAGGCGCCACCTCTCACATAAATTCAAGTGATGCTTTCGAAGGTTTGAAGGCACGTATTTTGTTGTGTGCTTTTGTAAGCTTTGTTCCCAGTGAAACAAACACAATCGCTCTCTTCCTTCCAAAACATTGTCAGGTTCCGCATTGAAAACAGTGCGGATCGCCATCCAATTTGCACCGGCTTCATCCGCCATAAAACCTGCAAAGTCTGCAGGAGGGTGTCCACACTCGAGCATCACATTATTAAGGCATCTCCAAAAAAGAATTTGTGTTTCTGTATCCTCTTCCTTTGTATCACAAATAGAAATCACCATGATCCCCTTCAAGCTGCAATAAGAAATACAGTGATTAGCAACTAGAATATGTCAACGAAAGTTAATAACAAGTAAGGTTCCCGAACAAACCATGGATCATACACAGAACAAGACATTGTTGCCCAATCATCTATTCTATGTGTAAAGTCAAAGTGAACCCAAGACTTGCAAAGGTCTCCATTTCCTAAGCGTCGCATTCGATTAACCAATTCCACTCCAGAGCCGGGTCCTTTAGTAGACATCTTGAAAATGTAACTTTTTTCACCCACCTCTCCTTGCCCTGGAAATCTACTGCCATGAAAAAAAGGAAACATGCATCTTTTTTTCAACTCCAAAATGTTATCAAAGCCATATCCAACAACACATGTTTCCTTTTTTTTCTAGCATGTCACGATACTATTGAACCTGCAACCTCAACAAACGAAAGTTTGGTAAACTAATAACAATGCTACAAACCATAGTTTGCAGACTTGAATAATCAAAACTAACCTCTGATTTTGAACCAATGGCATCAACTCCTCCAAAAATTTTGTAAGCTCTTATTCTCCCTCCACCATTGAACCATTAGTTGTCAAAGATTCAGTGATAATTTGTTTTGCTACAATCATTTGAATCTTCCTAGCACCACAGTGTCGATTCACTTGCAAAACTGAGTGAACTAGAGATCTAATTTTTTAAATTGCAGCCATTGAAGTCCCTGGTTGCACATTATGTGTGTGAGTGCCTACATGAAGCATCAATCTCTCCATGCTTGTGTCCTTTGGCAAAATGTAATAAACTTTGCAATCGCAAGTTGCATAACAAGTGACAACTTTACTACAATAGTGACACGTGATTGAATGTTTTTCTTCACTTGCAAGTAGCCCCTTGCTCACTGTGCTATTGAGGTAACCATGAAAATACATTTTATTATGTTGATTGTTGCTCTCATAGTAAGGACAATTGACTCGATGACATTGTAAGTCTCCAAGGCAATGGCTAATTCTCGAAGTAGCATCAGGGAAGATATTAGTTAGATGGGGTCTTGTCCAGACATGACCATCATATTGTTGATGCATCCCATCCATGTTTGAAGATGTGCCATATGCGGCAGAAGAACGAAAGAAACAGAACCATTGTACTCTCTTGGAATCTCACTAACAAAAAAAGGGCCTTCACTTATCTGCAATAAAGCCTTCAACTTCTTTCCTCTGGGGCTATTAGCAATCCAAGGTAAAATCTCTTTCTTTATTTGTGGAAATGAATGAGGACTATCAAGTCCATCATCTGACTCTAAGTCAATAGTCGGAGTTGAGACGGGTGCACAAAAAGCATTTGTTATAAGTGGCGAAGAAGTTTGAGATGACGTCTCTGCGAAGGAATCGGATGTAATGTCTACAACAGGTCTTGAAAGTGAATGAGCTTGTTTGCTATTTTCTACAGTGTGTAGTCCTTCATCTTGGTCCATGGTGAAAGTGGTATCACAATGTACTATTTTATACTGACATGAAAGTGAAGAATCGAGCAAAAATTGCTTCGCACCATTGATATCCGGTGGGCCATGAACCGCGATCTCTTCATTGTAAGCATCAAGTTGGAAAATAGCATACAAACCTACCAGCTTTTGGTCAGGGGGTAGAAGTGATTGAAGAAAATAAGAGCTCACAAGAATCTTTCCATCCCTCAGGGGCACAACACGTTCCAATGATTTGGAGCCGATTGACCATTGAAGAGTAACTTCTGCCATCGTCTCTCACAAAAGTTCTGCCATCGTCTCTCACAAAAGCCGGTTTGAAACTCAGCAAACAATGGAGCTATGAAGGCGAAATATTATATCTAATAGCATGCCTATTGTTTATCAATTTCTTTGAACGTAGAAATAATAGTCCGTTACCCCCACCAAATATGGATTAAATGAGCTCTTACTCCATGGGCAAGTTCTTAGTGATGGTTGAAGTTGTGAATCAGTCCATTAATGAACCAAATCATTAAAAAAAGTCTACATATTGAAAAATCACAAGATTTAGTTAAATAAATTAAAAAAACATGTCTTTTCGAAAATAAATCATGTCTTTTCTAAAATCATATCGTGTTGTAGCACATATTTTTATAAGCACGTTTTATTTTATCAGATGTCAGGCGCCGTCAGCATTTATATTTTTTAGTAAATAATTTTTCGGTGTTCGAGAGAAACATTCTCTCATGATGGATGTTCAATATGCATGTACCGCTTTGCCATTGAAAGTTGTGTGTAACGATTTAAACATATCTTCTTATTTTTCCTTCTTCTTCTTCTTTTTCTTCTTCTTCCTTTTCTCTTTTGTTTCCCTCTTCTTCTCTCCCATTGCAAGTTGGAAGGCATAAAGAAGAAGCAAGAAGGAGAGCAACCCCTGAAACAAGCTCAAACAAGATCAACATTCTCCATCAAACTCACCGGGTAAGCTCCACACTCCATCCTTATGGCTGAAAATCTATATTTCAAGTTTCATTTTTCCTCGATGACTGAAAGAAATGGAAGAGCAGGTAGACAATGAGAGGACAACAATGGGAGGGGAGAGAAGGAAAGGGGAGGTAGAGAAGGAGACGGTAAACTGAAAAAATGGGAGAGGAGGAGACCTTTGGGACACCCAGGGCTGTCTGCGTCAAGGTAGACAACTCTCGGGGGTTGGGCGCGCGCAGCCCCTTTTGGAGGGAGGAGGAGGAGAGGGAGAAGGTGAGGAGGGGGAACCCTCAGTACCCGCTCTCTGTCTGCGTCAACGCAGACGACCTGGTGGGGGGGCGGGGTACCTTATGAAATGGGGCGGGTAGTGCACAACCGCCCCCCTCTCAGCCCCTCCTCCTTAAACCACTCCCCTCTTAGTCCTTGCTCCCTAAACCACTCCCCTCTCAGCCCCTCATCCTTAAACCATTGCTTCTCCCTAAACCGCCCCTTAGACCTCTTCTATAGCCAAGTTACCTACAATTTTTGGCGAACCCCCCGGCAACAGTAGTAGGGGGGGCTGATGCCCCCCTACACCCCCCCTCCATATAGAGTGGGTGTAAACCGTGTGAGTCCAAGGCATGAAAAATTAAACCATTTTTAAATCGTACACAAATCATCCTAAAGAAATAAGTGTGACATGATTTGATTTTTTTGGATTGGGAATTGCCAAACACTCAGCATTGTCTGCGTCAACGCAGATAGGAACAAGGGGTTGGGAGTATCTCCCATTTGGGGGTGCGGGGGTGAAAATGTGGTCAAGAGGTTCAAATGATTAAGAAAATTTAATACATTTATTAAAACCAAATAACAAATGATATTAAAGTGTGTTGTCTGTGTCAAATGGTCATATTTTGGTGGAGATTAATTAGTAGAACATGTGATTTAGTTGAGTTGTCTTCATTTTTAAAATGATTTGTGGTTTGTTTTAGTGCTTATGAGCATGGCTAGAGATTGGCGTGGTGGTGGTAGGAGAGGTCAAAGCAAAAGGGGCCGTCCAAGTAAGTCATTCAATCACTCTTTTAAATTTACATATTCTATTCTTAATGGTTAAGCAACTCTTTTAAAGTTCCATATAAATGTTATATTCTATTTTCAAATTATTTTTGTAGATACTCCAATTACAAGGTTAAGATCCAGTCTATGCAATAGACTAGTAAGTATCGATCAAGAAGCATCCTCCCGTGCATTCTCTGAATCTCCAAATAACAAGGGTGGAAAACCAAGGAAAAAATGTCCTTTCATTGATGATGAAGCGCTTGAGGATAGCATGGATGAAGCAAGCAATGACATTCATGCTGATCCTATGAGCACCCACGCTACCACCACGGAGTGTGGTGAAACAACACAGGGGAGGTCTTTAGATTTGCAAACTGTACATGAGGAAAATGAAGAGGTGAATGAGGATGTTGCTAATGAAGAAAAGAAAGAGGTCAGTGAGCATGATAGACACATGGGAGAGAATGTCAAGTTTGGGCTTATGTCAAATGTGTTGGCCTCATTTTTTGTAACTAGGTCTACTTCTCCTCCTCCTATCCCTTTGTGTAGACTTGTGCCCTATGAGGCTATAAGGCTTGCATCTAGTTCTGCTACATGGTTGATTTCATCTTTTGATAATGCTTCGTATATGGAAACAATGGGGAAATTTTTGGTTTCTTTGAGAAGGCCCACTGGTGAGCTAATGGATGTATATCCCCAAAATTTGGAAGAGTGGGGCCCTCTTTGGAGAGAAGTTAACCAAAGGTTTGAAGATGAATTGACTGATGAGTGGGCTGATTTAAGAGGGCGCAAGGTTTTGGTATGGGACGGTAATCATAGGTTGAAGACATGGATGAATATGATAAAGGAAGGTAACTATGCATTGTCTTGCTTTCTCTTGTTTATTGTGATGATACTTCCTTCTTTGACTAATTATTTATTTTATTATTTGATGTATGTAGTTTATAATGAAGATATTTCGTGACATGTTAGAGTTCTATGTCAATTCATTCAAGTGGAGAAGAAGAAAGAAGGAGAACTATTGTTAGCATTGGATACATTAAATGAGTAAGTATACTTATCACTATTAACTTTTTCAAATGGGTTAATATATCATCAATTGTGTGTGAATATTGCCAATAGTTTTTATTTATGTGTGAATCTCAAAATATAAAGATAATTTATGTGTGAATGCCAAGATATTTTATTTATACCAATAGGTTTCATTTACGTGTGAATGCCAATAGGTTTCATTTATTAGTTATGTGAATGTGAATAGGTTTTATTTATGTGTGAATCTTAAAATTTAAAGACAATTTTCAATGTTGTAGTGTAACAAGAGCACATGTCAAACCCAACGTAGGCCATGAAATTTTCATGTTCCAAAAGTTTGGCATCGCTGATAAACAAAGCATTTTGGAAAGGATGAGCCCTTCTCAAAGACGGTGGGCTGAAATAGAGTATGAAATTGAGGGAAAAAGTAACCATGGCAATGATCCATGGTACAAGAACCCATGTTTGCTAATATCGCTTTTGGTGTGGAAGGTAAAAAGTTTGGTATAGTATTTTAGTTTTCAGCATAACAAATTGTGGTATCTTGAATTTAACCATAACTAAGAATAGTGTATTGGTTTTTCTATTTAGGATGACTATAACTCTGCCATACTCAAAGAGGAGGCCTGCCTCAAGGAGCTTGCATTGCCAGAGGCAAATTATGAGGCAAAAAGAAAACAATTCATAAACAAAGAGCAAGATAAATTGAGGGACAAAGGATACAAGTACCTTGGAATAGCGAATCCTGCGCATGGACATGATTTCTTTTCTGTTTTGTTTGCATTGAATTGGGATGAAAAGAACATGATGGCTATTACCAAGGCCAAGGACAAATTGTATGCCATTTGTAGTGCTAATATTGTTGCAGAGAGGTATGTTTTCCTCATGGACTAATGTTCTCTTATTTTTTGGAATTGAACATAATTTGGTTCAACAATATTGAAGTTATGTTTTGTTCAATAACCAATATATTAGAAAAAGGGAGATTTTACTTCTCATGACTGTCACAAAGGCAAAGGACTCCACTATGTCACACTTTGCAGATGTAAGGAGATTTCGTAGCTACATGAAGCAAGAGGTGTATTGGTTTCATATGATTGGAGAATGCTCCTTATTGATCAGGAGCTTACAAGTTGATGGCACTGAGATTCCAGGAGGCTTTGATGTTTTTTTTAAAGGCCAAAGACGTTTACATATTTTAAAGGCATTTGCAAATATTTTTGGTGAAATGAAGAGTGTTGGAGACTCTGAGAAGGTTCCAGAGCTCACACAATCAAGTAAGAGGGTGGTATACATGTATTTCTAGTATAAAGAAACCATATTTTCTAAATACCATATATACAAATGTATTCTAACTTAAGAGTGCTTTTGTTGTTTGTTCTTATGTTTTTGGAAAAGATGGTTGCGTAGTCTACAGGAAAGTGGAGTGCTAGAAAGCCTCCCTCCTCTAGTGGAGGAGTGGATGGACTTGGAATGTGAAAATTTTATGTTCTCAAAAGCACTGCTTGAGAGGGGTCTGTCAGAATGGGAAATGCGTATTTGTCCATGGTGGATAGACTATCCATTGGATGACATTCCATGGCAAGAGATTGAATTAAGAGAGAGTAAGTACTTTGAGAGCCAAAAATAGTAAATATGTGGTAACTCTTGCTCTTAGCTATTTGTTTTAGTAATACTTGCCTTATATGTAGGATTTCTGGAACAAAATAGAGTAATTCCTATGCACAAAGAAGAGGATGAAGGAAATGGTACTTTCTAAAAATGTATTTGTATAACGTGAAACTTATCATAACTTTTTAGACTTTTGTGTTTTCTTAACTTTGTTGTTTTTGCAAATTAGAAATGTCCAATACAATAGACATGGTCCCTCATGTTGTGGGGATAAAGGCGACTTGTGGTGGTAGCATGGCAAAGAGTATATTGGATGGAATGCAAATTTTTAGTTTGATCCAAGTAGCCTTATTTCTAATTTGCATGAATATGATATTATATTGTGTTGACTTCACACTACTTAGGTGCCATTAGTGATGCAACTGTTGATACTACAATGAAGAAAAAGTCCATGGGAAAACGAAAGAATATCCCCACGATAGATGATGCATTGAAGCATAGCAAGGGTAAGCCAATTTGCATGAATGATAGAGTTTAGGATTTTCATTTGACGAGTCAATTTATTAAAGTATTATTTAGTGAATCAAATGAGGTTGGTACAACAAAGCGAAGGTCTAAACACAAAGAGAAAGTTGTTTCATTGGATGAAGAATTAGAAGGTGAATCAAGTATCATTTTTTGGATTATTGGAGTCATGTTAAAAGTACATTTTTATATTTTTTGAAGGTAATATAAAATCTAAACATTAAACACTAAATAATTTGCTTTCCTTCCTATTTTTCTTTACAATTTTAGGCAAAAAAGATGGTTTTGACATGCATAGCATTTGGAAAGAAAATGAAAAAAGTAAGGGTCACTTTGAGGGATCTTTGCAACATACTACACCTTCTCGGGCTATGTCATTCATGACTCAGTCTCATCAGAGCCTATACAAGAGTCTTGTAGACATCCCGCTATATGCAAGACAGGTATGTAGATTTCTAGCTTTACATTCTGAGTCTTAACATTTAGCCAACATCAATATTTGTAAGTAAACTTTATTTTGATGATAGGATTTCAATACCAAACTATCGTAGATGCTCTGTTGGTAGACGTGACATCGATCGACGATTTTGCATTGGATGGGTATATTTTATCACCATTCTCTATATACACATCTATTGTAATGGTTACTTATGCTTTGTTATTGTGTTTTCAATTTTAGCATTAAGCGCTTCATGGAGGGAAATACCATCAACTCTTACCAGTGTAATGGTGTCCCATCATATGAGGTTGCTAAGTTGTTGTTTGTAGATTTTCCTACATCTTTGCTTGTTGTTGGCCTTGAGGCAGAAGGTATATGTGCTTGCATTAGTTTAGTTTATAAACTCATGTGATATTGCATGGTCTTATACATCTTTACATTTGAAAGGGATTCCCGAATGGAATACATTTTCTAGTGCACTTGTCAAAGGTGTCATGGACCTAGCCCATAGATTATTGGTAGATGAGGGGTTCTTGGTGACTTTGGGACTTGCACAACACTTTGGAAAAGTGCTTAGAGGAGCTCATGCCATTGGATTGAAGCTCCATCGCACATGGACTCTCGTGTGTGAGGGTGGATATAGGCACCCTGATACTCGAGAGGAGGTAAGTGTGTTGAAGACAAACTTGTAACTTTTTAAAATAAAAGTTTAAGTAG
Source organism: Lygodium microphyllum (assembly GCF_053477565.2). Classification (NCBI taxonomy): domain Eukaryota; kingdom Viridiplantae; phylum Streptophyta; class Polypodiopsida; order Schizaeales; family Lygodiaceae; genus Lygodium; species Lygodium microphyllum. The sequence goes on along the minus strand of NC_141143.1, from coordinate 30,758,357 downwards.
CTAACAAGATGATTCTGCATTGCTAGGTCATGGACCTTACTATTGGCTTGTTTTATCGAGGGATGCATGTCCCTTCATATGATAGAGAGGCTAGCGAGAGGGTTAGCCCATACAGGTTTCCTGCCTCTCGTAGCTTCCTCTTCGAGACAGACCTTCAGGGCACATCATTTGAGCACACTTATGTGGATGGTGTAGAGGTTCGAGGGGGTGCAGAAAGATCACTAGTTTTTTATAGGTGCGTTATACACTCTTAGACTGGTTTATACTTTGCATTGAGATATGTCATGCTTTTGTTATGGATGTTATTAAATGGTTTCTTTTGTAGGTGGCTCCTTGCTACATTCACAGAGGATCTCGACTATGTGCTAGATATTTTTTCAGGTTGTGGCAGCCTTGGTAGAGCATGCACAGAGATGCATCGTTTTTGCATGTGCCTTGAGGGTGATTTTAGCCTCTACAACTAGTGCTTGGTTGATGTGGCATGTGGACCGCCATCTGTTCATCCTAGTGACGATGATGATTTCACATGATTTGTAGTTGCATTATTTTTAATATGATGCCTTGTATTGGTAGTGCATGCCATGGGGCTTGATGATGCTCGGGAATTATGTATGACTCTATCGATTTTGGATCTCACTTAAATTGGGATTACTTCATAAACTTATAAAATTATGCTAAAACTTCATGCTTTAGAAGTAGTTGCATACCTATTTTTTGTTAGAGATCAAAGCATTCAATAGTTTGCGATAAGTTTGCAATTCAACATCCTAATATAATTGATCTAATTAGTTTGCAATTGCAAAATAAATAAATTCAAAGCGATAACATAATCAAACAAAAAGCTCCATAAAATAACCAAAAAAATCCAAGTGATGACCAAAAAGCTTCAAGAAGCACTTAAAAAGCTCCAAATGAAGAGCTTGCTAAATAATAGCACTCCCTCTTTTCATATTTAATTCATTTATATTATTAGTACAATGCTTTCTCTTCCCTAATCCTTTTTATGGTTCAAGGATTTTTTTAGTATATGTAGCCACTTTATCTTCCACAAATAGTATTTTCTCTTCTTCAAGAGACACTTCCTCTTTTTGGAAGGCACCTTTTCTTCTTTTGACAATAGTTTTTCCATCTCCTTGGATATTAAGCATATGTAGAAAAGTAATTATCTTTATAAGTAAACACTTTATGTTATGCAAAGTAATGATGTTGTATATGAAAGAAAGCACTTAGTATGCAAAGAACACCTTTTTTTGTTATGGAAGAATGTTTTTATTTATAAAAGCATTTTTAAACTATTTTAAAAGCACTTTTCTATTTTAGAAAGAATTTGCCTATTTTAAGAAGCAATTGTCTTTTTCAGTCTATCTTAGGAAAGCACTTTTGTAAATTAGAAAGCACTTGTATAAATGAAAAAACACATTTTTAATCCTAAAAAGCCTTTTTTTATTTCAAAAACACTTTTCTACTTATGAAAGCACTTTTCTATCTCAAAAAACACTTTTTTATTTTTGAAATCTGCTTTTTGTATCCAAAAGAACTTTCCTACTTTCAAGAGTATTTTTCTATTTTCAAAAGCATTTTCTAATTTCCAAGATCATTTATCACATATTTAGAGAAATTAAATTATATAATATCTATGCAAGTATGAAACTTTTATCCGGTGTGTTATCATCATATTTGAGAAAATTGGCCAAACTTTTTGTTATCTGCCCTCTAGCTTGAGATGTTCTGGACTTCAATGCAACACTACTTGGACATGCAAGTCCATTCACCCTCCCTCCAATTAGCAACTTTTTGGTCAAAACCCCTAAACAAAAATTCAATATACTTCAATGCATTGGCCCTGAATTAGGCCAATGCAATCTTGTAGTATTTTGCCCTCTCTTTCTCACCAAATTCATTCACTTATAAATGAAAAAGTTGGCAAATTTTGTGGGTATCTCCCCATCGCTAGGGGTGCTCTGGTATACTTTTTTGATAAAGCAATCAGAAATCATCCACATATTCTACCTTGAGCACGCTGAGAGGAGCAACCTTGTGCTTCATTTATGCCCCACATTGAAAACTGACAACCAATCATTGTCTTCAATTAGAGATAGGTCTTCGGAGAGCTTGCCCTCTAGGCTCAAGCCATACTCAACATACAACTCCACACACACACACGCGCATGCGCACGCACGCGGGCACACACACACACAGACACACGCACACACACACACACACACACACACACACACACACACACACACACACACACACACACACACACACACACACACACACACACACACACACACACACACACACACACACACACACACACACACACACACACACACACACACACACACACACACACACACACACACACACACACACACACACACACACACACACACACACACACACACACACACACATGCTGAATATACAAAATATTGAATAGAGAGTATCACTTGTTACAAGTTGTTTGACATATTGCCCCTAAGATATATACATATGAGAGAGAGAGAGAGAGAGAGAGAGAGAGAGAGAGAGAGAGAGAGAGAGAGAGAGAGAGAGAGAGAGAGAGAGAGAGAGAGAGAGAGAGAGAGAGAGAGAGAGAGAGAGAGAGAGAGAGAGAGAGAGAGAGAGAGAGAGAGAGAGAGAATCTGTTGAATGCATAAGAAACAAGAGAGTGAGTGAGTGAGTGAAAACACAAAAAAGAGAGTTGTATGCAAATGAAAGCAACATGAAAAAAAGGAATTACATGGGCATGAAGGGGAGAGAGAGAGAGAGAGAGAGAGAGAGAGAGAGAGAGAGAGAGAGAGAGAGAGAGAGAGAGAGAGAGAGAGAGAGAGAGAGAGAGAGAGAGAGAGAGAGAGAGAGAGAGAGAGAGAGAGAGAGAGAGAGAGAGAGAGAGAGAGAGAGAGAGAGAGAGAGAGAGAGAGAGAGAGAGAGAGAGAGAGAGAGAGAGAGAGAGAGAGAGAGAGAGAGGGAGGGAGGGGGGGTAGAAGGAAACAAAGACGAAAGTATGGACATGCACAAGTAAGTAGGAAAGATAGGAGATAAGAATGGCTATGTTTTTATGAATCATGAGTAGAGCAACCACTTGGGATAATTTTAAGTTAGAATTCACGTATAATAATAATATATCTTATGGCCCTTTTCTTCTCGTTCACATGCATTTAAGACCATGCATACTACTTCCACAAAACCTCCAAAATAGGAAAAGTGTGGCATCACCTAAGCACTATTTTACCTAAGTAAAGAAAAGTGAAACATCCCTTTCAAAAGAAGAGACAATAGAATCAAATATTGATTTTGAACATGAGATATCTCTTTTTCTCATGGAAAGAAAGAAACTTGTTCTCAAATATGGCAGCATGGAAGAGATCGAGAAGTTACTAGAAACAAACTCGCCCTTGACTAGAAAAGAAATACCTATGTTGTAAGTTTGGGGTACTTTTAGAGATCCTATCTAACAAAGGATTTGAATTTCAAGGACACTTAGTGGATTTTCTTCTGCAAGAAAATAAAGATCAATCACAAGTATAGTATACTCTCTTGACTATGGTCATTGCAATGGTACAAATGAAAGACATGATGGATAACATATGACCATCCTTACAAATATGAACATGGAGAATAAGATTTAGTAACTAGACTTACCACGTCCATTATGGTCCTACAAGATAGTAGTCAAGAGTGACATAATTTTTCATTTTTCAATTGAAGTTCAAGATCCGTATTTGAGACAATTGGTAAAAACATATAATAGAATTAGGGACACGTATAAAGAGAGAATTCAGTAGCTATAAGAGATAACAAGATAGGTTTTTGGCTCTAAAACACTATGTGAGAGTGCAAGAATGAAGAATAGAAAAGATGAACCAAGAGTACAATGACAAGAATATAGAGAAAAGAAATTGGGTGATGAGGTTTAATGTTAAGTTGGATCAAACCTTTCAATAGAAAATTGAGGCATATTGAAATGACCAAAAGTTGTCAGAAGTTATCCTAATGGCACTTATCAATTGGTACCTTTGGATGGGAGTTGCAAGAAGGGTAAATAGACACAAGTTGAAGAACTGTAAATTCAGGTGGTGAAGGACAGATGAATGGAAGAAGGAGACACTATGGAGGAACCTTCTTAAGAAAATGAGGAAGGTTCCCAAATTGGTTGGCTATCAAGGCTTTTGCACAAACAGCATGGATGCTCTATTAGATTGGGGAGAGCTAGCTATTTAAGAGTTTTTCAAGAGGGTCTGTATAGGGGGAGTTCAAGCTCAACCACTAAGACCCACGGACCACTTATTGTTCAAGTGTTCCAAGAGAGCTCTAATGGCTATCTCTCATCTAGCTGACGCGTCTTTGATCCTACGAATGTAGTGAGCTTACCTCGATGCCGAAATGAGTTGCCTCCTCCTTTGCACACATTGGTATCTCCACAATCCTAGATGCTAGCTCAAGCATCCTCAAGCCTCCTCCATCAAGCTCCATCCACCATAGCCATGCGTATGTGAGAAAAGAGAAGAGAAGGAGGAACGGTGAAGAGATTCACCCTCTTGATCCCTCACTCCCAGGTGGTCACTCCCTCACCCTCTCACTCTCCCTCTCTCTATAGCATACACACACACAACAAGGTGAAGAGAAGAAGACAAGGAGAGAGGTCTCTTGTTAGCCACACACCAAAGAATGAGCTTCCATTCACTTTTCGAACTTTATATACAAACCCCAAAATCCCATGGCCACCCATCCCTTTTTACATGATCGGCCATTGTGGCAAGGTCATTTTTCTTATTTCCCTCTTCTTGCTTCATGCCTTAAGCCTACACCCATCCATTCTTTTACAAATGGCATAGGACGGATCTTGGCGCTCTTTTACAAGAGTTTGTAGAGTTTTTTGAGGCTCCTTCCATTTAAAATTATGCTTTTTGCCTCATTTTAGCTTTAGGGGCTGCGTCTGTGTCTTTGCTCTTTTTCTGTCCTTTTTTTACTTTTTGCTTCATATTTCTACCATCTCAAACTGAGGTTAACATTATTTCTGCCATCTCGAACTAAGATTAACATTACCCCCCTCCGAGATGAGTGCCAACCCCATGGCACTTCCAGCTCTTTTTTGTGGAAGGGTGGGGTCTGGGCAAGTGACTCTGGTGGGGTAATGATAGGGCCACATGTGGACTCTTTTGATTGGGAAGCTTTGGTAATGATTTGGATGGAGAACCCAAGGTGTGTTGAGTGGATGATGGGGGCCTCCAAAGTTGGTGGTTTGCAGCATCTTGTTGTACCTGGAAGGAGAAAGTGCTTGACCTAAGGGTAGTGTCTACCTTGCCGGGCAATGCTTTGTGTTCGTGCTGGTGGAACAGGGAGTTGGGTCTAACCCTAGGTAAGCCTGGGTGATGTCCCACACTTGAGAACCCTGTTTGTGCAAAGGGAGGTGCAGTGTGTGTAGCTTAGGTTGACATGTCTAACCATAGGCTAGTGTTATCTCCCTAGGTATGTCCTGCCCTTAAGGTTCCCTAAGCGTGAAGTGGGAGGCAACAAGGGTTAGGGGGCTAGGAATGGAGCCGGCCGACCAAAGCCATTGCATGTGCCTAACTTGAGGACCCCTAGGTGCAGTGATTGTGAGCTATGTGCGGCAACTTGCGTTTGGACATGTCGCGTGCTCCTTTCATTGTTATTTGTTTGATCTCCCTTTTTTTTCTCTCTCTCTTTTTAAAAAAATTAATTAACTTGCTGAGGTACAGGATTTGGGCAGTAGCTAATTGCTACTTATCATCATCGGAAGGTGGTGGTGAAGGGGATTTAATGGAGTGACTAAAAAAATTTCGGCTCTACATGAAACCCTTAAGGTTCACGCGGACCTAGAGAGAGGTGGTGGAGAGGAATGGGTGGTTATAGTGGGTGAATTGGCTATCACTCATATCCTCGAGAATAGCAAGGCAGAAGGAAGGTAGAAGGGTGGCTTGCATCATTACGCCGCTCATCATGCAGCTCTCTATGGTGTTAGGGTCAAAAAAGTGTGGGGGGAGACCACTTTCTACTGGGGTGGGGTCCTTCCTAAGTAAGATTTTTAATAGCCTAAGGTAGTTGCATGTGGTAATGAAGGCGCGATTGGGACAGGAGGAGAAGTCATCAATAAAGTGGGTCATGGTAGCATCTAGGCTGCTTGAGGTGAAAGTGAGGGCTTGTGCTAAGGTGGTAGTACTGGGGTTATATATGACAGAGAAGTCGTAATGGCCATGGGTGTTTGCATCAAAGTCTACTCCTACCCTACGAGGATACGCCATGAAGGTGGGGTTGTTTCTCTTAGAAGGGAGGGTATTACAAAAAGCCATCCATGAGAACACATTGTCATTGTAGATGCATCTTTGCCACAATGGCTGGCACTCATATCCAGGCACAGACTGAGGCACTTCAAAAAACTTATTTTGCCAGTACTTTGCATCCTCGGTGCCCCATAGGGTGGGATTCTTCTCTCAATCTTCCACCCATTGTTGGCCCAGCCGGCTTCCGACGCCGATCACCTCATCCACTATTTTAGGGGAAAGGACTCTGTGTAGGCCATTGGGGAGGAGGAAGCTAAAGTTAAAAGGATGTTTCTCTTTTTCTTGTCTCTCCCAAACTATGAGTTCTGCATGGAAACTGGCCGGCAAGTCACCAGGGCATGGTGGAAGAGGTACGCACGGCTGTGCCACAGGGTTAGCCCTCAATCTTTGTCTGGCTTCTTCCACTATTTTCTTTCTCTTTTCTCTTAGGGCGATTTTTCTCTCCACGGATGTGTCTATTGGCTGCTGCTACTCTTCAGAGTGGGGTGAAGGGGGTTGTGGGATCACTTCTTTTTCAAGTCTACCCATGTCAAATTGCAATTCAGCTTTACTTCCCTGGGAAATCTTCCTATTGTATCTCCTCTACAAACCCCAGTGCATCAATATTCTGGGGGGTTAGGCTGGCGAACAACAGGTACCTGCATTGTTCATCAAGGCTCAGCCCAACTGCAATAGGTTGTGGGGGGATGTGTAGCCCTGCTCGCAGAGCTATGCATGCTATGCTTAGCTTCTTCTTTACCACCTCAAGGGACTCCCCTTCCTCTGCGTGAGTGGCATCCATGAGAGTATTCAAGAAGACTCATTGTTGAGTATTGAAGCCCACTTGGGTTGCCTCTGCTTTGCTTTCTACTAGGACTTTCTCTTTTTCCATGAGAGCCAGGCGACGAGCCAAGGTCTTCACTCTTTGTTCATTTTGGCCTCGGCTCTCTTTTTCATTTCCTCCATACTTTCTCCTTATCTTTGTACTAGGGCCATGATTCTCTACTCCTGGTCTTCCAATTCCCTGCTCATTCTCTCACTCTCTTCCTCTATTTTCCTTGATTCTTCTACCAGCTTTTCAGCTTCTTCCTTCTCATTCTTCTTCCTCTTTGCAGCCTCTCTTAGGGATTCCCTTTTGGCTCTCTCTAGATCTTCTTTTTCCTTCTTCCTGCCCTCATTTTGTTTCTTCTTCTGAGCTCTCTTTTTAGTGGGCTTCTTTGTTTTTTTCCTTCCAGATTGAGCCTCCTGATCCTTCTTCTTTGTCTTCAGTTTTTGTCCTATCACTCGATGGCTCTTTCCCTTGGTGGATCACGACCTATTTGGAGTCTCATCCGCTCCTTCGTTTCCTTGCTGGGCTTCTTTTACAACCTCCTAGATGATGGCCATCAGCACACTTCCATACCCGATGAAGGAGGATTTCGAGGAAGGTTTCTTCCTCTCAGTATTTTTAGAGGCTGGGGATTCTCCGCCTACTTGTCTGCTACCCAGGGCTAATGCTTTGGCTACTTGGTTTATAGTCTTGTGCATCTAGCCGTTCCACTCTACCTCATCCAAGGTGTGGGTTGCTACATTCTCCAACATTGGCACACTGATTCGGTGCATGAGGGAGTTATAGAATTGGCTGGAGAAAAGTGAGTGCACCAATTTTTTCTACATGCAGATCTCAACATCGGGGATATCATGTATGCTGAGGCCATCGTTTGTCAAAACATCCTCCCTCTTTATCTTTAGCATAGCATACACATCTCTCTTATGTTTCTTCTCCACCTTAGATTCCGGCCCGAGTGCCTTCTCCACCAAGGCCTGGTTCAATGGCACCTGCACCTATTGAGCATTCTCCCCTCTTCCCATAGTCACTGTTCTGCATTCTTGATCAGGGTTGTACGTTCTCAGAAATTCCACACACTTCGTGTGGTCAGGCTCCTGCGCAAACTTCTCTAGGTACTTCGAGAGGTTACACTATTCCACTACTGTCCTTGCGGCCTCCTCCTTGGCTACCACCTTCTCAAGGTTGTGGATGCTGCGAAATTTTAGCTGATTATAAGCACGATTTTCTAGATTGATGCCATACTGCGTCCTCTCCTCCTCCGTGAAAGGGAGCCGGTGAGCACGATCTTGCTGTGACATCTTTTGTTCCTGTCATGAACCATCATTCCCATTAGTGCTTTCGAAATAGTTATTTGCTGAAAAGAAAGGCTTCGTGTTTGTTGAATGAAAACATTTAAGCTCCAACATAAACTTTCCTTTTAGACTTTTCACCTTTATTTTAACATCTTTGTGACATTTTTTCTGAATCGCAAATTAGCATGTTTCGTTCCTTCCTGCGTTTAAGTGTCAACTGAGGTTTTCACAGCAGTGTGTTTCTTCTTATGTGTTTATGCGTTTTCTTGATTTTTATTGGTTCCAATTTGACTCACTCACCTTATCCCCTCCCCTTCCAGATTTGGAAAGAATCCTTCCTAGGATTTAAGGCTAGCGAGCCCAAGGCATTCAGTGTATCGTTCGAGTGTTTACTTTTGCATGAGACAAGCATAGAAGTCTAGATTGTACTCCAATTGAGCGTCGCGGTCCAGATCAAAGGGTCGGCTACCTACGTGTGTGATGTAAGTAAAGACATTTGTCAAGAAGTCATCGGAATCGATACGGCTAGCAATATGTAACTCTTCCTATGTTAGGAGGCGATTAAGGTAAGGGTGTCCTTTGATGTGCTCTTCCAGGGGTCGGTCACAAATTATTGTTAACATCCTATACGAAGTTGGAGCGATGTAAGTTGGGTCATATTCTAATGTCTTGATGGTGCGTCGCTGCTTAGCATTGGTCATCATTTGGAATCCTTTGAGCTCCTATTGCAATTGAAGAGAGTACTCGCTTCGTAAGAATGGGGATTCGGTTTCAGCAAGTTGTTTCAACTCCTCGATTTCTTGGTCAATGATAGCAAAAGAAGCTCGCTTATCGTATGAAATATTGAGATGTTGTTTGATGGCTTACTTTGTAGATATCTCAGTGTGGGAGCAACTATGCAGTTGAGTGGGTGTTTTGACAAATTCGAATTTGAGCATGTCCCATGAACAGGGCATTGCACAAACTTCTGTCGCAAAGGGCTTTTGCAAAAAGTCCAAGTCCAAGTGGTCATAGCTCAAAGCCAGTGACATGAATGTGGCATCTAAGCATCAGAGGCAAGCAATCATGTCAAGAATGATTTCCACTCATAGGAGGGTCTAAGGCCTACGGGTGGATGAGGTTTGACAAAACTAGAGATTTTGGTAGCAAATAGTTGCGGGCTCGGTTGTTCCTAAGATTGCGGCTGGGTCCCTTGCACAACAGGCTGGGACAACTAGACTATGAAATGAGTTCATTACAAGAAGATGAATGCTGCCACTAAGAGGGACAACTACCCATTGCCGTACACCTCGAGCGCATGCTCGAGAGAGTGGCAGGCAAAGAGGCCTACAGTTTTCTAGATGGCTTCTATGGATGCAATCAGGTGCAAGTGCATCCTGACGATAGGCATAAGACTGTACTTTCCACTAAGTGGGGTGTCTTTGCCTACATAGTCATACCCTTTGGGTTCACTAACACCCCAGCCACCTTTCAACGCCTTATGTGTACTATATTTAAAAATGGGTGATACCCAGTCTGTATGCTCAATTTCATAGATGAATCCTGCTCTCATCAGGTGGTCGATCTCTTCCTTGACCGCATGAGCATGTTTTGGATTCATAGGGTACAGTCGAGCAGCCAACATTGCGTCTGGCGTCATGGGTATGTTATGAGTCACTACACTTGGATCTACCCCCTTGAGTTCTTCTAAGGACCAAGCAAACACATCTATATACTCTTGTAAGAGAGCAATGAGACTTGTCTCCTCTTCCTCCGTTAGGTCATTGGCAATGAAGACAAGTCCGGGTGTCTCCCCTTCCTGGGCTAGCTTCACCTCCTTGACCTTGGTAGGTCCCTCGATGGGTTCACTTGTTTGCCCTTAATGTTTGGTACCCAGTAGGATCACTACCCTATCACCCTTTTTAAACTTTGTAAATCTCTTAGGGAGGTCATGTGTTTTTTGTTGTTCGTCCACTCTTGAGTCCTTAGACTATTCTACCCTTTCTTCTTTCAACCGTTTGTGCCTCAAGTGGATAGGCAGGTCCCCCTTGGTACATCTAGTCTTGGGAGGCCTCGGTATTTTTGGGTTGCTCTCTGAACTCACTTCTGACTTGGAATCAAACTCCTCGTCTTCACTTGACGAGGTATTCTCCCTCGGTGGTTGTGGCTCAGAGGGTGACTCTGTTCTAAGCACCGGCGTGTTACGTGGTTGGCTTAAGCTTGCTTGCTCAAGATCTATGGCTCTGATCCTCGGTAGATACGACCTTTTGACAAAAACCCCTCCGACATTGGTGAACCCAACGTGAAAGGTCATCAAAATAAGGAAAGACAAGATGGGAGAACCTTCGAACACAATCTCCAATGATGTTTTGCAAAATTTGGTGCAAAATATGAATATGCTTATGCAGGTACAACAACAACAATAGGTGATGCATGCTTCTACTCAAACAAAAAGTGTTGTGATGAATGCTCTACAAGCAATTGAGCATGAGATAAAGTTATTCAATGACAGGAATGTATCTGCATATGTACATACATATGCTCAAAAGATGGAATTCTTTGGAGTGGCTCAACTTGCATGGAGCTGGTATTTTGGTCGGATTATTGTACATGAACTGAAAGCGCGAATCACTAAATTATACATGCATGATACTGACTGGGTAGCTTTCAAGAAGACACTTAGGGAAGAATTTTACATTGAAGATACCAATTTGATTACGTGCAAGACTTTTCAAGAGTGGGTTTTACAACCCAATAAGGGTCTTGTGGCTAAACAATTGTTAAGAGAATTTGAAAGTCAATTTGAGCAGTTGGATCTTGCAGAATAGCAAGCTCTTGCAAGTCAGAAAATTGAATCATTTTGACAAGTAGCTGATCGTGAGCTTCAAGAGAAGCTTGATGATTTGCTCGAGGATCAAACTACAGAGATAGGTTTGAAAACAGAGTGGAGACATGTCAAGGAAGCTGTTATTGCCCTTGTGAAAAAGCATAGAAGAAGAGAAAGAATGCATGTCTCTAGCTTGCCCATTGTTGCAGGCAAGACAGTTGAAGTATCCACTAAGCCACCCGCTTCTATGGCTAATCCTATGGTTATACCTGCTATTGTTCCCTCTGTTAGGGAAGATGTCTTAGATGAATTGGTCAAAGGCATGCGGAATCTTCAATTGAAGGTTGAAAAAGGACAAGAGGAAAGGGGATGGGCAGCAACCTCTAAGCTAGGAAAAAGATGTATGTGGTGTGATAGTTTGCAGCATGAGAGAAAGGATTGTGTTGCCTATCAAGAGGCCTTGGCACAACAACTCATATTTTGGAAAGATGGTAAGATCTATGCACAAGAAACGGGATTGCCTCTTGCTTTGAATTTTGGAAAGGGAGGTGTACAGAATGTACTTGTGGAAGAAAAACGAAAGAGAGATGAAGGTAATGCTGGGATATCTAAAAGAATGACAAGAAGAAGTGTAGATCAGCCTAAATCTACAAATCAACCACCTCCCAAGTTTGTTATGGAAGAGGTAAGTCAGGAGCAAAAATAGGATGGCAAACAAGAGGGCAAAAAGAAGGGCAAGCAATCACGATATAAGTTGCAGTCTGACATTGAGATAGCCATAGATCTTAAGAAGGTTCTTGAAGAACGGATCTTAAACAATCGGGTGGAATTCACCTTGGGAGAGGTACTTGGCATCGCCAAGTGAGAATTTTATGATGAGATCATTGATATAATTAAGAGGAAACGTCAATTTCTTGGTGATACCACTAGTGCATTGTTGCAATTTTAAGAGGAAATCGGTTTGTTGGGTATTCACGTTGAATATGAGCATGAATTAAGTACTGGATTATCTATGCAGGATGCTACTAATTAGTGGACAACATGTGGAAAAGAGAAGAAAGTGGCTGAAAATGCATTGTCTTGTAGCAATATGCATGGTGAAGTAAGGCAGATGCAACAATATGGGGAAGAGACTCTAGGATTTATTCCTCGAAGTCATTATACAAGGAATCATTGGGCTAAAGCTGCCACTAAAACGGTAATGAAAATAGGGGAATGTGAAACTCCTTGTGTTGCTTTACTTGACCATGGGTCTGAGATAAATGTCATTGAGCGTGGATTGTATGAGAATGGTGCATGGCCTGTGGACACTTATCATGGTTGGTGTATGAGGGCTACAAATAATTCTTCGGGAGAGCTTTATGTTGCATGTCCTAATTTAAAAGTGACGATTGGTGATGTACAAGAAGATCAACACTTCTTTGTGCAAGATAATTCCTCATATGTAGTGATTTTGGGACATCCCTATATTACAGGAGTGCGTATGTAAACAAAAGTGCTTGATGATGGTTCTGCTTATGCAAGAGTCAGAAGCAAGGATGGGAGGAAAGCTGTCCAATTTCTTACTATTTGTGTTAATCATCCTAGAAATCGGGATATGCTTTGAGAGTCTCCTTTGGCTCCAAATGCAAGGGAATTCAAAGACCTAGATTTTCATTAAGCACTGTTGTAATGTGGGGTTACATTAGTGTTGTTCAGAGGATGCACTCACCTCTCGATGGAATGAAGCATGTATTTGCTATTGGATATTCTTAGTTTACAGCAAACAGTTCATGTTGGTTTAAGCCTATGGAAGCTATGTGCAAGGCTGAATGCATATCTAATGAAACGGGCTACTAGGGAACTGAAAGCATTGGGATTGCTAGCTAAAAATGAAGGCATTTCGGGCATCTTTTATGAGCTGAATATTAATGACACTATAACTGAAATTTCAGCAACTATACATATAGAAAATGAGGCTAAAAACAGTGTGTTGTCAGTATGTTCTTTGGACATGTATGATGTTATAGCATTGTTTGCTCAATAGAAAGGATTACAATGGACTAAAGCACTTGTGGAGACAAAGTATAAGACAATTGAGAAAAAGGTGAAACCAATTGCTTTGCCACTTCCACCAGAAAGTGGGGGCTTGTATGAAAAATTGTCAAGGCAGCCAAGCTTATGGGATCCTAAAGATATAGGTCATCAGTTTACATCTGAAACATTACAGGAATTGAAAGTTGATGCAAAAGGGTTTCTTTTGCCTACTGAAAGAGAAAGTTTTATGTGGATGTTGGCTAGGCATGGAAAGGCATTTGCATTTTAGCCAACTGAAATAGGTTGTGTGGATCCAGTGTAACAAACTCAGTGGCACACATGGCAATTGCTATGAATAGGGTACTTATGGACTTTTTACCACAATTGACAATGCCTTCCTTGGTTAATGTTCCAATCAAAGGGTGCACGTTGGATGAAAAGAATCAAGAGATGGATGCTCATGGATACTGATAGTTTGTTGCAGACCATATTGTAGATTGTGAGAGGATTTTGGTATGTCTAGAAGAGGTGAATTTAACTCTTTTTGGAAAAAAGTCTATCTTTGGAGTTGAAGAGGTTTTGATTGTTGGGCATATGTGTATCACCAACAAAAATAGATGGGATTGATATAATGCAAGATGTATGCACGAATATATCAAAGGTGCGTAGATTCTTAGTGCATGTGTGTTCTATTTGATATGGATTCCTCACTTTGCACATGTAGCTGATGCTCTATATCAGTTTTTGAGGAAAGGTCAGAGATTTCATTGGGAAAGGAAGCATTAGAAAGCAATGAAAAAATTGAAACAGCTCTTAAAATCGGCTCCTCCATTGAGAAAGTTTGACTATTCACATGAAAAGCCTATCATTATTACTGTTGTAACATGTCCACTAGAATCATCCCGGACACGTCTTAGCAGTCCATCGGAAAGGATGTCTAGAAAGCTCCGCCCGGCACTCCCATGGAATGTTACGGGACTTGCGATCTAGGTCTTCCCGCGTCTGCCACGTAGCAGAAGTATCCTGGCCGTTCCCACTTAGGATCGACCTGAATTTGGGTCAGACCCGAGCGAACTACTTTACGCAGAAACGCCAGATCCGAAGTGGATTCACGCTACACTTGGTTCAAGGAGAATGGGAAACGAGAGGGATGCAAAACTGAACCTCTCTGCCATAAGGCATAGTCCCATTCCGTTCCCCTAAAACAGCGTAAATCGGGTAAAACATAATTCTAGGTCATTGCTTTCGATGATCCTCCCGCTGTTCTTCGAGATTTTTGAGAAAAGTTCCCGGCTAACTGGGACCACCCAACCGTAGGACGGACCCATGGCCCATCCTCCGCACTTTCCTCAGTTTGTTTTAGTTATGTAATTATCTAACACATTAATTGTTGAGATATCGAGCTCCACTCGTGATACGCCAGGGTGACCGTTGTATATTTATGTCACCGACTTGTCAGTTGCAGACGCGGTTGGTACACCGCTCATGAATAATAGCTACATGATAGCTATCCTTATCTACTCTAGTTCGTGGCTCAGTTAGTATGCCACCTTAGTTAGTTGAGTTTGGTTTGAGACCCATATATAGGGTTCTTCTATTTCTTTGTACTTGAGTTCTTTTGGCTTACACAACTAAGAAGAGGAAAACTGTTTTCAGCCTCCACCCTTGTGTGTCTTCCCCCATTGTGCAAGCAAGAAAGCTTCAAGCGAGACTCCTTCCTTCTCTCCCACAATCTTGACATGGTATCAGAGCCTTGTTCGTGGTAAGGAGCTCAAGAAAGCAAGCCAAGCTCGCGGTGTTCTGGTAAGAGGAGCAGTGTTGCTTTCATTTTCTGTTTTGGGAGCAGATCTCTGCAGGTAGCACAGCCGGAAATTGCAGGAGTGCATTGTCTCAGGTTGAGACGCCCTTCGCGGTGAAGCAAGAGGGTAGTATATGCTGCGGGAGAGGGCTTTAGACCTTGGCGACCTTGTTTTTTTGATTTGAGGCCATTTCGGGGCCTGTTTTGCAGACGGAAGTTTTCTGCACGCACTCAGGAAAAGGCTCAGTTTTATGCTGTGCGACCACTGTTCTACAGGTCGGTGAAAAGTTACTGTAGAAATTGCATCGTATGCTTGTGCGCAGAGACATTGGGAGTTTCAGAATCATCCTTGGTTCCTGTTTATGCAAAATCGTCACTAGGAAGTGACTGTGTGGTCAAATACCACTTTCGCCAGTTTTGCAGATTTGCCCTTGTGAGGGTGAAGCTGTGTTTTTTGCAGTGACAGAATTTCTTGCAGTATTCTGTAATGGCGTCTGATTCTCTTTCACAGATTGTCACTGAAAAGCTTGACAAGAACAACTTCCAGGCATGGAAGTTTAGAATGACGAATTTCCTTATGGGAAAAGGATATTGGGAATTTGTTGCAGGAAATGAAGAAGAACCAGTTCTTCCTGATGTTCCCAATCAACAACAAATGCAGGCATTTAAAACATGGCATGAGAGAGCCAGGAAAGTTATGTATTGGCTGTCTATCAGCATTTCAGACTCTATGATTGTGCATATTCAGGATGCAAGTACGCCAAAGGAGGCATGGGATACTTTGTCAAAAATGTATAGCACAAATACGCAAGCCAGGAAAATGCAGCTCAAGCAAGAGTTGCACAATGTGCAAAGAGAAAATATGAGCATCAACGACTACCACATGAAGGTGAAGAAGATTGCAGATGCACTTGCTTCCATTGGGTCGCCAGTGGAAGATGATGATTTAGTTTCCGTGACCTTGAATGGTCTAGGAAAGGATTATGCACAGTTTCGGACATCCATTTCAGTTCGTGAAAGATTTCCTGATTTTGAGGAGTTGATTGCTCTTCTAATTTCTGAGGAGCAGAGAAATGGTGGTGCATCTTCTTCAGGAGGAACTTCAAAAGAAGCTGTCTTCTACTCAAATGCTGGAAGAGGTAGAGGCAGAGGTAGAGGAGGCCGATTTGGAGGCCGTGGTAGAAATCAGAATATGCAGCAAACTCAAGAAAACCAGTCCTATGGAGGAGGACGTGGTAACTCTAGAGGCAGGGGGAGCCAAAGAGGTCGTGGTGGATGGCAAAGAGGTCAAAATGCAAACAGTAATGTTGAATGCTACTATTGTGGTAAAATGGGTCATATGGCTAAAGACTGCTATAAAAAGCAGAATGACATCATGAATGGAAAACTGCAACAAGGGAATTATGCATCTTCTAACAGACAGGGTGATGACAGAAATGAGCATTTGTTCATGGTGCAGCACATGAACAATTCTGTGACAAGTGCAGAAGAAAGCAATGATGTATGGTATGTTGACTCAGGTGCATCAAACCACATGACAGGTCATGCAGAATGGATGGAGGATGCAAGGAAAATGGAAAAACCAGGATTTGTGGAGACTGGTGATGATACTGCACATCCTATTGTGCAGATTGGAAAAATTCCTTTGTCTATGCAGGATGGGAAAAAGAAATACCTGTCCGATGTATTTCATGTCCCGAATATCACCAAGAATCTGGTTTCAGTTGGTCAAATGGTTGAATAGGGCTTGCAGGTCAGATTTAATCCTCATGGATGCTTTGTTGAGGATATGAAAAATAAAGGTCACTTGATAGCAAAAGGAAAGAAGAAGGGCAGAATGTTTACATTGGATGCAGACATGTCTGAATTGAGTGCAGCAATGTTTGCACATGGGACCGGTGTAGTTGCAGATATTGATATCTGGCATAAACGCATTGGTCATGTTAATGTACAGTGACTTAAATCAATGCAGGCCCAAAATATTGTTGCAGGATTGCCCAAATTCAAGGTTGCAGAAATGCATAAGGTATGTGAAGCCGACAGTTGGAAAACAGGCAAGGAAACCATTTCCTAGACATGTTCAAGAGAGTGAGAAGCCATTGGAATTAATCCACTCTGATGTGTGGACTACTAAAGCTGCATCTCTTGGAGGCTGTCATTATTTTGTCACTTTTATTGATGACTATAGCAGAAAAGTTTGGGTGTATTTTATGAAAAAGAAAAGTGAAGTTTTTGGGCATTTCAAAACCCTTAAAGCTATGGCTGAAAAAGAAACAGGTCTGCAAATAAAATGCCTGAGGTCAGATGGAGGGGGAGAGTACCTCTCAAATGAGTTTGCAAAGTTCTTGCAGGAGCATGGCATAAAGCAGCAATATTCATGCAGTTATACCCCACAACAAAATGGAATTGCAGAAAGGAAGAACAGGCATATTGGAGAGGTATCTCGTGCCATGCTCAACGAAAAAGACTTGCCAGATTTTTATTGGGCTGAAGCAGTTGCTACAGCAGTCTACATAATGAACAGGACTCCCACTGCAGCAATACATGGAATGACTCCAGAGGAGAGGTATACTGGTAGGAAACCAGATATTTCTCATTTGAAAATTTTTGGTTGCATTGCCTATGTACATGTGCCAGATGAGCTGAGATCCAAGTTGGATCCAAAAGCTGAGAAGTGCATCTTTATTGGTTACTCTCTGCAGCAAAAAGGGTATAGATGCTATAACCCTTCTACTCGTAAGTTTACAGTGAGCAGAGATGTTGTTTTTGATGAGATGAGTAGCTGGTATAAACCAGTAAATGTGATTGATGATGAAGATGCACAAAATGGTAATGCTACACAGAATTCACAGCAGCAGTCACAAAATATTAGTGGACCTGGAGCGTCCTCTAGCAGTGGTTCTCATTCTTCGCCATGGACAGGAAGATTGAGATCAGGAGAATCTTCTCAAAGTAATGCAGATAGTGGTATGCAGGTATCACGAAAAGGAAAAGAGAAGGTTGATCAGCCCATGTTTGATGTGAATGCAGGTCACTCTTATGTGGATGGTGAATCCAGTGGCTCAGAACAGAGCATTGATGATGAGTTGGGTATCCCCTCTATTGTTACACCTGGAGTAAGGAAGACCAGGGATGTTTTGAGAGCACCTGGGAGTGAACCCACTTTGCGCAGGTCTACCAGAGTTAGGTATCCTGTGGATAGGCTGAAATATGATGGATTTACAGCCATTCACTATGCATATATGGTCAAGGTGATACAGGAACCAGAACCCACTTCTTTTGAGCAAGCCATGGGAAAAGAAAAATGGGAGAAAGCCATGGATGAAGAAATGGATGCCTTGGAAGAAAATGCTACATGGGAATTGGTACCTTTGCCTAAAGGTAAGAATGCAATTGGCTGTAAGTGGGTTTATAAGGTGAAGCACAATGCAGATGGTTCTGTGAACAGATACAAGGCAAGATTAGTAGTCAAGGGGTATGCACAAACATATGGTATTGACTATGAAGAAACATTTAGTCCGGTTGCAAGGATGGCAACCGTAAGAGCAGTCATTGCTATGGCTGCATCAAAGGGATGGTCTTTACATCAGATGGATGTAAAGAATGCCTTCTTGCATGGTGATTTGCAAGAAGAGGTCTATATGGAGCAGCCACCAGGTTATGTGCATGCTGTTCATCCTGAGTTTGTTTGCAGGTTGAAGAAAGCCTTGTATGGCTTGAAGCAAGCGCCTAGAGCATGGTCTGACAAGATAGGACAGTATCTTGTCACTATTGGCTTTCAGATTTCCAAGGCAGATTTCTCACTTTATGTGAGAAAAACAGAGAAAGGTATTATGCTGCTTGTCATTTATGTTGATGATTTGATTATGATAGGTGACAGTGATGAAGATATCCTTCATGTGAAAATGCTATTGAAGCAGAAGTTTGAGATGAAGGATTTGGGAGAGCTGCGTTATTTCTTGGGCATTGAGGTGATTAGATCACCAAGTGGGATACAGCTCTTGCAGAGGCAGTATGGATTGGACATGCTGTCCAAATATGGGATGACAGGCTGTAAGCCTATTTCAGTTCCTTTAGAGCAAAATGTGAAGCTGAGCACAGATGCAGGTGAGCTTCTAGAAGACCCTACTATGTACAGACGCATAGTAGGAAGTTTGATTTATATGACTATTACCAGGCCAGATTTGAGCTATGCTGTTGGATTGGTAAGTCAGTTTATGCAGGCTCCAAGGAAACCACATTTGGATGCGGCTAGACGCATACTTAGGTATGTGAAGTCCACATTGCAGTATGGACTATTTTATGAGACTGGGGTTCAGATACAGTTGCATGGATACACTGATGCTGATTGGGCTGGTAGTATTTCTGATAGACGATCTACCAGTGGATATGTATTCTCTTTTGGGAGTGCTGCAATCACTTGGAGCAGCAAGAAACAGCCTACAGTTGCTTTGTCGAGCACAGAGGCTGAGTACAGGGGTGCAGCAATGGCTGCATGTGAGGTAGCTTGGTTGCATAAGCTACTTTATGATATGCATCAGTCTACAGATGGGCCAGTTGTCATTTATTGTGACAACATGAGTAGTATACACTTGGCAAATAACCCAGTGTATCATGCTAGAACAAAGCACATTGAGGTGCATTATCACTATGTGCGAGAGAGGGTTTTACTAGGTCTTATTGATCTAGTTTATGTCAGCACAGAGGATCAGGTAGCTGACATATTCACGAAGGCATTGGGTGCAGAGAAGCTGCGCAAGTTCAGAGACCTGCTTGGTGTGCAGGAATTGGGATTGAGCTCGAGGGGGAGTGTTGAGATATCGAGCTCCACTCGTGATACGCCAAGGTGACTGTTGTATATTTATGTCACCGACTTGTCAGTTGCAGACGCGGTTGGTACACCGCTCATGAATAATAGCTACATGATAGCTATCCTTATCTACTCTAGTTCGTGGCTCAGTTAGTATGCCACCTTAGTTAGTTGAGTTTGGTTTGAGACCCATATATAGGGTTCTTCTATTTCTTTGTACTTGAGTTCTTTTGGCTTACACAACTAAGAAGAGGAAAACTGTTTTCAGCCTCCACCCTTGTGTGTCTTCCCCCATTGTGCAAGCAAGAAAGCTTCAAGCGAGACTCCTTCCTTCTCTCCCACAATCTTGACATTAATTTGACATATAACAATCAGCTTCTTTAATTACTCCTGTTAAGCACTGGTTCCTTCACGTAATCTTATCACGTGACATAGAAAAACAATATCAGCCAAATTCTTTATTATCATTTCATCATTTTATCTTTGAAATACAAGGAGTTCCGCTCGTAGGCTTGTCCATAATCCGCCCGAAGGCTATCCAGTAATCCACCAAGGATCACTATTCCAAGCTTCTGCTCGTAGACTAGTATGCGGGCCTCGAGATCCAATCCCGAGTCACGTTAGCCTCTTGTGTAGGACCCGAAAGGCGAGGGATTTACAGCCAGAGCCCCCCTGGCACCCAAGCGTCCTCCTGCTCCAAGTAGAGCTCAACGGAAAGACCTCTCGCGGCAGGTTCGGTCCACGTTCCCAGCGCGGTCAACAACCCCCTTGGTTAGGGTCATACAGGCAGTCGGGGGTAACTGAAGCTGCCTCTCCCTTCAGGCCTTCAACCTGAAGCATTAGGTATCATTTCATCCTTTAGTTCTTTGAGCAAACAATGCAAACAGTGCTTCCTAAACTGTCACAAGCACAATCAATTCCAGTGGTCGTTTATTTGGCCAACTGTCAAGGAGTGAATCCTTCTCTCCGAATGCATCCAGCATTCGATCCGGGATCAATTGCGACTTGGCAAGATCCCCAAGGGTTTGTTTGTTCACCCTTTTGTCCTTGGGTTAGGGCCATACCCTGTTAACCCAACTTAACCAATACCTTAGGTTTTATTAACAATAAATCATGGCGACCATGTCACTTTAATTTATTGATTGATCATTTGCTTCCAAGCAAATACCTAACTTCCCTTTACTTGGCAATTTTTCCCAAGAAATGTGATATAACAGGATGACTACTCATCCTCTTGCAAGTTAAACTTGCGCAAGAACTTGCCAACCTCATTTCAAGAAATGGCAAAACTCTCTTGTGAACTAACCACAAGTCTATGCGACGTTGCAACTTATTGCACAAGTGTCGCATCTATTCCATGAGATCATTTCACCCATTGAACGGCTTATCTCCAGACGAGAAGCAGGGTTTAGAGTGTCTTCTTACCCAACCCATTCCTAATTACACTAGGCCGACCACGGTCCTAGGAATTCCAACTCAATCCGAGTTTCATCATTTGAACGAGTGACCCTTAGGGTAGAAACCTTAGATCGTTTCTTGCAAGCCTGTCCAATTGTCCCTACATTCCGTGAATGTGGGTAGGACCTTTGGGGTATGAGGGTTTCGACTTGGCAACAAGTGTGAAACTAGGCCAAGTCCTTAACGTGCTAAACCCTATTTAGCACTTGGAGTATTTATTGTATCGATTGAACCATCCTATGCGAATACTTTGCGGTTTAAGTGATTTAGGTATTCGAGTTTACTTGTCTTGCGATAAGGACGAACCATTCCTAGAGATGTTTACTTGATCTAAAAGGGGAAAACTAGTTGCATTTTGTCACAATTTACGTAAGCACACGATTCATTGCTTCTATGTATGACTAGATTCACAATCCCTAACTTTTCTTGTTAAGGCCAAAAGGCATGTTAAATTTCGGCATAACTTCCATTGATCCAACTAGGACTTGCATTCACGAATCATGCTCACAATTCTTTTTCTAAGCTTTTTAAGATTTCATGCTTAATGAACCATGCAACCTTTCCCTAACTACATCTCTTGATGAATGAAGTTCTTACGTATGATGAATGTGCAACATGCAATCCTTTCCTAACTACACGTAGTTAAATGAGACTCATGCCAATTGAAGCTAGAGTTAACCTATTTAATGCAACCCCTAGAATTATTTCCATGCTTTGCTATTTCCTACGGGTGATAACGACTTCCTTAATGAATCATTACCAAGAAGATTTATCTAAAAAAATGTGACATGCCATTAATCTTTCCATGCCTAGTAAAAGGTGTACCTCAATAATTTCAACCTTGTAATGAGGCAACAGTTGTCCTAGGTTCGTCACTTTTGAATGCACAAAAGGAAACTTACTGGTAAGGTCCTAAAAATGCATAGACACCTTATGTTCTTTTCATTCATTCCATTGAACGTACCAATGATCAATTTTCATATCTTGAGCTAATTCTAGTAAATGTTCAAATAGCCAATTCATTTTCCAATTGCATTTAACTTGACTAGTTGAATTTGAACATGCATGAGTGCTTCCTAATCCATGAAGTTATCGTGACTAATTCAATACTTTTGTGTGGAATCCAAATAGATAAAACCTGGACTTGTGGACTCCGGGAAATATCCACGTAAATACTAGGAGAAGATCCTCCCGCAGGTGCGTCTTGTGACTTTTTAGGGCCCATTGTAGGCGTGATTTTGGCTTCCGGTTTGCCTTCGCGGTCTATAAATTTACTCGCCTTGGTATGCAGCCTCAAGATCTTGCCCTTCTCCCTCGTACGCAGGAGATACCTTCATGGAACTTCGGATCTTTAAAAGGCCGGCCTGTGAGACTTGGGCCTATGGGATTTGGGTATATGGGATTTGGAGCTTATGGAAGGCCTTAGGATTCGGAGCTTGGGCCTTCTTTCTTTCGGAAAAAGAGAGGGTTCGTGAAAGGGATCTTGTGATGGACCTTGCAGGAGTGGAGACTTTAAATCTGGCCCTAGGGGGCTTATGGGAGATTTGGTAGAAAGGGCCTTATAGGCTTCCTCTTGAAAGCCAGGCGAAAAATGGACTTATGGAGGATCTATGTGAAAGGGCGTTAAGGAACCCTCTTGTTCTCTACAAAGACCTCGGGAGGGGGGAAGAGGTTGATAGGGATGGGGTTATGGGGGGAAATGTAGTGGGAAGGGGGCTTTAAATCCCGAGCCTAGGAGGCTTATGGGTGATTGGTGGGAAGGGGGCTTTAAATCCCAAGCCTAGGAGGCTTATGGGTGATTGGTGGGAAGGGGGCTTAGGGAAGCCCCCTTAGAAGCTTCCTAAAGAAGCTTCTATGAAGCTTCTAAAGCGTGCAGACATGGGAAGAGGGAGAATAATAGCTACGTGGATGACGGTGATTGGAAGGCCTTGATGGCAGTCGTCAAGTGGATGGCGTGAGCGATTCAGCCGGCAGCTGGTGACGTCTCGGCGATGGTAGCAGCGGCCTCCGGTACAAGTGGCGGCCCTTCACGAATTGGTGGTGGCTCCTTCTACAGCACGACGGCTCAACTTCCTTCTCCTCCCACGTAGCACTTAGCTTCCCCTCCTCTAGGACGTCTTCTACAGGCTAGACGGCCTCTCTCCTCCTTCTCTGGTAGCCTCTTCACGCTCCCTCTACTCACGACGATGGCGGCCTGTACTCCCTCCTTTTTGTCCGTCTTCACCCTCTCTCACGGCCAGCAAAATGGAGCGGCTCTCCATGGCAACCTTTCGCAGCATTGTTTTTTTTTCATCCCCTTCAACATCTTAGAAGGTGTTTTTATAGTTTGGGGGGAGAGAGGACCTCCCCCCTACGTGGCCCCTTGCATGGCCTGTTCCCCTCCACCTCTTAAATTGCCATAATAGCCCATCCCCTTCCCTCAGCCATGCATCAGCTGGGGGAAGGTAAATATTTTTTTTTAAATTAAAAAAAATAAATTGCAACAATTTTATCCCAACATTATCCTCTTGACCTCCTCCCAAGAGGGAGTTTACCTATGGTTATGCGGGTTATTTAAACCTCGGTCCCGTTTTGCCAGTGGAGAGGTCATGGTTCCTCGGTCTCGATTTACCAATGCGGAGTACTCCTTTTCTCGCGTACGATCATAAATCAACTACCGGAAATGGAGATAATCTTTTCACGAATTTACGATGTGCGGGAGGTTGGTCTAGTAATATTTCAAACGGAAATATTACATTCTCTTCCCCTTGGAGGAATCGAGATGTCCTCATCTCGAGATGAACTGGGGATATTTTGTTGAGATATCGAGCTCCACTCGTGATACGCCAGGGTGACCGTTGTGTATTTATGTCACCGACTTGTCAGTTGCAGATGCGGTTGGTACACCGCCCCTGAATAATAGCTACATGATAGCTATCCTTATCTACTCTAGTTCGTGGCTCAGTTAGTATGCCACCTTAGTTAGTTGAGTTTGGTTTGAGACCCATATCTAGGGTTCTTCTATTTCTTTGTACTTGAGTTCTTTTGGCTTCCACAACTAAGAAGAGGAAAACTGTTTTCAGCCTCCACCCTTGTGTGTATTCCCTCATTGTACAAGCAAGAAAGCTTCAAGTGAGACTCCTTCCTTCTCTCCCACAATCTTGACATGGTATCAGAGCCTTGTTCGTGGTAAGGAGCTCAAGAAAGCAAGCCAAGCTCGCGGTGGTCTGGTAAGAGGAGCAGTGTTGCTTTCATTTTCTGTTTTGGGAGCAGATCTCTGCAGGTAGCACAGCCGGAAATTGCAGGAGTGCATTGTCTCAGGTTGAGACGCCCTTCGCAGTGAACCAAGAGGATAGTATATGCTGGGGTGAGAGCTTTAGCTCTTGGCGACCCTGTTTTTTTGATTTGAGGCCATTTCGGGGCCTGTTTTGAAGGCGGAAGTTTTCTGTACGCACTCAGGAAAAGGCCCTGTTTTATGCTGTGTGACCACTGTTCTACAGGTCGGTGAAAAGTTACCACAGAGATTGCATCGTATGCTTGTGTGCAGAGACATTGGGAGTTACAGAATCATCCCTGTTGCCTGTTGATGCAAAATCGTCACTAGGAAGTGACTGTGTGGTCAAATACCACTTTCGCCAGTTTTGCAGATTTGCTCTTGTGAGGGTGAAGCTGTGTTTTTTGCAGTGACAGAATTTTTTGCAGTATTCTGTAATGGCATCTGATTCTCTCTCATAGATTGTCACTGAAAAGCTTGACAAGAACAACTTCCAAGCATGGAAGTTTAGAATGACGAATTTCCTTATGGGAAAAGGATATTGGGAATTTGTTGCAGGAAATGAAGAAGAACCAGTTCTTCCTGATATTCCCAATCAACAGCAAATGCAGGCATTTAAAGCATGGCATGAGAGAGCCAGGAAAGTTATGTACTGGCTGTCTATCAGTATTTCAGACTCTATGATTGTGCATATTCAGGATGCAAGTACGCCAAAGGAGGCATGGGATACTTTGTCAAAGATGTATAGCACAAATACGCAAGCCAGGAAAATGCAGCTCAAGCAAGAGTTGCACAATGTGCAAAGAGAAAATATGAGCATCAATGACTACCACATGAAGGTGAAGAAGATTGCAGATGCACTTGCTTCCATTGGGTCGCCAGTGGAAGATGATGATTTAGTTTCTGTGACCTTGAATGGTCTAGGAAAGGATTATGCACAATTTCGGACATCCATTTCAGTTCGTGAAAGATTTCCTGATTTTGAGGAGTTGATTGCTCTTCTAATTTCTGAGGAGCAGAGAAATGGTGGTGCATCTTCTTCAGGAGGAACTTCAAAAGAAGCTGTCTTCTACTCAAATGCTGGAAGAGGTAGAGGCAGAGGTAGAGGAGGCCGATTTGGAGGCCGTGGTAGAAATCAGAATATGCAGCAAACTCAAGAAAACCAGTCCTATGGAGGAGGACGTGGTAACTCTAGAGGCAGGGGGAGCCAAAGAGGTCGTGGTGGATGGCAAAGAGGCCAAAATGCAAACAGTAATGTTGAATGCTACTATTGTGGTAAAATGGGTCATATGGCTAAAGACTGCTATAAAAAGCAGAATGACATCATGAATGGAAAACTGCAACAAGGGAATTATGCATCTTCTAGTAGACAGGGTGATGACAGAAATGAGCATTTATTTATGGTGCAGCACATGAACAATTCTGTGACAAGTGCAGAAGAAAGCAATGATGTATGGTATTTTGACTCAGGTGCACCAAACCACATGACATGTCATGCAGAATGGATGGAGGATGCAAGGAAAATGGAAAAACCAGGATTTGTGGAGACTGGTGATGATACTGCACATCCTATTGTGCAGATTGGAAAAATTCCCTTGTCTATGCAGGATGGGAAAAAGAAATACCTGTCCGATGTATTTCATGTCCTGAATATCACCAAGAATCTGGTTTCTGTTGGTCAAATGGTTGAACAGGGCTTGCAGGTCAGATTTAATCCTCATGGATGCTTTGTTGAGGATATGAAAAATAAAGATCGCTTGATAGCAAAAGGAAAGAAGAAGGGCAGAATGTTTACGTTGGATGCAGACATGTCTGAATTGAGTGCAGCAATGTTTGCACATGGGACCGGTGTAGTTGCAGATATTGATATCTGGCATAAACGCATTGGTCATGTTAATGTACAGCGAATTAAATCAATGCAGGCCCAAAATATTGTTGCAAGGTTGCCTAAATTCAAGGTTACAGAAATGCATAAGGTATGTGAAGCCTGTCAGTTTGGAAAACAGGCAAGGAAACCATTTCCTAGACATGTTCAAGAGAGTAAGAAGCCATTGGAATTAATCCACTCTGAACTGTGGACTACTAAAGCTGCGTCTCTTGGAGGCTGTCATTATTTTGTCACTTTTATTGATGACTATAGCAGAAAAGTTTGGGTGTATTTTATGAAGAAGAAAAGTGAAGTTTTTGGGCATTTCAAAACCCTTAAAGCTATGGCTGAAAAAGAAACAGGTCTGTAAATAAAATGCCTAAGGTCAGATGGAGGGGGAGAGTACCTCTCAAATGAGTTGGCAAAGTTCTTGCAGGAGCATGGTATAAAGCAGCAATATTCATGCAGTTATACCCCACAACAAAATGGAATTGCAGAAAGGAAAAACAGGCATATTGGAGAGGTATCTCGTGCCATGCTCAATGAAAAAAACTTGCCAGATTTTTATTGGGCTGAAGCAGCTGCTACAACAGTCTACATAATGAACAGGACTCCCACTGCAGCAATACATGGAATGACTCCAGAGGAGAGGTATACTGGTAGGAAACCAGATATTTCTCATTTGAAAATTTTTGGTTGCATTGCCTATGTACATGTGCCAGATGAGTTGAGATCCAAGTTGGATCCAAAAGCTGAGAAGTGCATCTTTATTGGTTACTCTTTGCAGCAGAAAGGGTATAGATGCTATAACCCTTCTACTCGTAAGTTTACAGTGAGCAGAGATGTTGTTTTTGATGAGATGAGTAGCTGGTATAAACCAGTAAATGTGATTGATGATGTAGATGCACAAAATGTAATGCTGCACAGAATTCACAGCAGCAGTCACAAAATATTAGTGGACCTGGAACGTCTTCTAGCAGTGGTTCACATTCTTCGCCATGGACAGGCAGATTGAGATCAGGAGAATCTTCTCAAAGCAATGCAGATAGTGGTATGCAGGTATCACGAAAAGGAAAAGAGAAGGTAAATCAGCCCATGTTTGATGTGAATGCAGGTCACTCTTTTGTGGATGGTGAATCCAGTGGCTCAGAACAGAGCATTCATGATGAGTTGGGTATTCCTTCTATTGTTACACCTGGAGTAAGGAAGACCAGGGATGTTTTGAGAGCACCTGGGAGTGAACCTACTTTGCGCAGGTCTACGAGAGCTAGATATCCTGTGGATAGGCTGAAATATGATGGTTTTACAGCCATTCACTATGCATATATGGTCAAAGTGATACATGAACCAGAACCCACTTCTTTTGAGCAAGCCATGGGAAAAGAAAAATGGGAGAAAGCCATGGATGAAGAAATGGATGCCTTGGAAGCAAATGCTACATGGGAGTTAGTACCTTTACCTAAAGGTAAGAATGCAATTGGCTGTAAGTGGGTTTATAAGGTGAAGCACAATGCAGATGGTTCTGTGAACAGATACAAGGCAAGATTAGTAGTCAAGGGGTATGCACAAACATATGGCATTGACTATGAAGAAACATTCAGTCTAGTTGCAAGGATGGCAATCGTAAGAGCAGTCATTGCTATGGCTGCATCAAAGGGATGGTCTTTACATCAGATGGATGTAAAGAATGCCTTCTTGCATGGCGATTTGCAAGAAGAGGTCTATATGGAGCAGCCACCAGGTTATGTGCATGCTCTTCTACCTGAGTTTGTTTGCAGGTTGAAGAAAGCCTTGTATGGCTTGAAGCAAGCACCTAGAGCATGGTCTGACAAGATAGGACAGTATCTTGTCACTATTGGCTTTCAGATTTCCAAGGCAGATTTCTCACTTTATGTGAGAAAAACAGAGAAAGGTATTATGCTACTTGTCATTTATGTTGATGATTTGATTATGACAGGTGATAGTGATGAAGATATCCTTCATGTGAAAATGCTATTGAAGCAGAAGTTTGAGATGAAGGATTTGGGAGAGCTGCGTTATTTCTTGGGCATTGAGGTGATTAGATCACCAAGTGGGATACAGCTCTTGCAGAGGCAGTATGGATTGGACATGCTGTCCAAATATGGGATGATAGGCTGTAAGCCTATTTCAGTTCCTTTGGAGCAGAATGTGAAGCTGAGCGCAGATGCAGGTGAGCTTCTGGAAGACCCTACTTTGTACAGACGCATAGTAGGAAGCTTGATTTATATGACTATTACTAGGCCAGATTTGAGCTATGCTGTTGGATTGGTAAGTCAGTTTATGCAGGCTCCAAGGAAACCACATTTGGATGTGGCTAGACGCATACTCAGGTATGTGAAGTCCACATTGCAGTATGGACTATTTTATGAGACTGGGGTTCAGATACAGTTGCATGGATACACTGATGCTGATTGGGCTGGTAGTATTTCTGATAGACGATCTACCAGTGGATATGTGTTCTCTTTTGGGAGTGCTGCAGTCACTTGGAGCAGCAAGAAACAGCCTACAGTTGCCTTGTCGAGCACAGAGACTGAGTACAGGGGTGCAGCAATGGCTGCATGTGAGGTAGCTTGGTTGCATAAGCTACTTTATGATATGCATCAGTCTACAGATGGGCCAGTTGTCATTTATTGTGACAACATGAGTAGTATACACTTGGCAAATAACCCAGTCTATCATGCTAGAACAAAGCACATTGAGGTGCATTATCACTATGTGCGAGAGAGGGTTTTACTAGGTCTTATTGATCTAGTTTATGTCAGCACAGAGGATCAGGTAGCTGACATATTCACGAAGGCATTGGGCGCAGAGAAGCTGCGCAAGTTCAGAGACCTGCTTGGTGTGCAGGAATTGGGATTGAGCTCGAGGGGGAGTGTTGAGATATCGAGCTCCACTCGTGATACACCAGGGTGACCGTTGTGTATTTATGTCACCGACTTGTCAGTTGCAGATGCGGTTGGTACACCGCCCCTGAATAATAGCTACATGATAGCTATCCTTATCTACTCTAGTTCGTGGCTCAGTTAGTATGCCACCTTAGTTAGTTGAGTTTGGTTTGAGACCCATATCTAGGGTTCTTCTATTTCTTTGTACTTGAGTTCTTTTGGCTTCCACAACTAAGAAGAGGAAAACTGTTTTCAGCCTCCACCCTTGTGTGTATTCCCTCATTGTACAAGCAAGAAAGCTTCAAGTGAGACTCCTTCCTTCTCTCCCACAATCTTGACATATTTATGGTTGAGAGTGCTTTCATCCACCCAAGTGGTATCCTCCTCGGGATAATCTTTCCATTGGACGAGGCATTCTCTCAAGGTTCTGGATCTCTATTGTCTCTCCCTAACATCTAAGATCCTGTCAGGCCATAGCTCAAGGAATCCTAGGCTAGGCATTACAATTTGTTGGTCATCAAGTACATGGCTAGGATTAGGTACATATTTCTTCAAGAGGCTGATATGGAATACATTATGAACCTTTAGGTTCTTAGGAAGTTGCAGTCTATAAGCATTAGGTCCTAGGCACTTGAGGATCTTGTATGACCCACAATACCTTGGACTTAGCTTCTTGCAATCTCCTAAGGATAGAGAACTCTTCTTTGCCCATACGCGAATGAAGACCATTTCTCCTTCCTTGAAGATTTTATCTTGACGCTTTAAATTCGCATATGCCTTCTGTCTATCCTTGGCAGCTTGGATGTCCTGTCTTATTTGGTCATCCATCTCTTCCAACATCTGCCTTGAAGCTTCAACCCTCAAGGTTGGATCTGAGAAGTTTAGGGAACTTCGATAGTCATGATCATACAATGCCTGGAAAGGGATCATCTGAATACTTTGTTGATAAGAAGTATTGTAGGCAAATTCAACTGAAGGCAAGTATTGAATCCACCTTTTTGGCTCACGACAGCAGTGTGCCCTAAGCATGTCCTTGATGAATTGATTTATTTGCTCCGTTTGGTCATCAGTTTGGGGATGATAAGCTGTATATAAATAGAGTTGAGTCCCAATAGCTTCAAAGATAGCTCTCGAGAAGTGTGATGTGAAGAGAGAATCATGATCACTAATGATTCTTCTAGGTAACCCATGTAGCTTGTATATCTCCTTGATAAACAACCTTGCAATGTTTGAGGCTTTATAGTTTGTCTTTACCAGAATAAGTTATGCAACCTTAGTCAACATGTCAACCACAACCATGATGGAGTGGTATCCTCCCTAAACTTGGGGTAGGCCAATTAACCAAGTCCATACTGATGAATTCCCATTTCATTTGGGGAACGTCAAGTGATTGCAACTTCCCTGGCATTTTGACATGTTTGTCTTTGATATGTTGACAAGACAAACACTCAGTAAAATATTTGAGAATGTCACCATTAAGCCTCTCCCAATGGTAGCTTTTCCTAACTGTAATGAGAGTCTTGGCATAGCCAGGATGTCCTGAGAAAGGGGAATTATGAGCTTCCCACAATATCTTCTACTTAAGTGACTGGCTTGTTGGTATACATACTCTCGTTCTAAAGTAGACAAGTCCACTATTGACAGAGAATTCATGATACTTAGCCTCTAGCTTTTGTTCCTAGTCCTCGATAGAGATTTCCCTTAGCATCCTTTGATAGGCTAGATCATGGCATCCTTCCTCTCTAGCTAGCTCAATATGGGGTTGTTCGGCATTGACACCTTTGTGGCTAGAGATCTAGCTATTGATGGATTTTGCAAGATTAGAGAATTAAGGAATGCCTTGCGACTGAGTGCATCAGCAACTACATACTCCTTTCCAGTTCGGTACTTGATCTTAAGGTCACACTCCTCCAGCACTTCAATCCACTAACATTGCCTCATGTTGAGCTTGTTCTAGGTAAAGTTCCACTTGAGACTTTTTATGATCAGTCACTAGAGTAAACTTGTTATCCAGCATGAAGTGTCTCCAAAGCTTGACAACTAAAAGTTCAAGATCATGGGTAGCATAATTCTTTTCATGGCTCTTCAGTTTCTTGAAGATTAGGCTATAGGATGACTTTTCTACATAAGCATGCTAGTATCAGTTACTACCTCTACTCCTTACTGTGGTCTAGAAGTTTTAGGATCGGTGCTAATACCAAACTTTGCTTCAACCTATCAAAGCTAGTTTGTTTGGTAGTTGACCATGCAATGGACGTTTGCTTCTTCAATAATTCTGTCAAAGGTGCTACAATCAAAGCATAGTTTTTGATGAAGACCCTATACCATCTTGTCGATCCAAGAAAGCTGCATATTTCTTTGACAGTTGTTGGTATTTGGCCATCCTAGAACATTTCTGAATTAGGCCGGTTCCACTGAGATTCCTTCTGCTGATATGATGAATCCCAAATAACCAATTTGACGTTTGAGGAATGCACATTTCGTCATCTTAGCATACAGCTTGTGTGATCTCCTTGTCTCAAGGAAAATCCGAAGTTGGGGTTCATGATCTCCTTCCTGTTTGGAACAGACCAGAGTGTCATCAAAGAAGACGAGCACGAAGTTATCAAGATATGGTCTAAAGATATCTTGCATTAACCTATTGAATGTGGCAGGCACATTCGTAAGCCCTAATGACATGACTAGAACTCAAAGTGTCCATATCTAGTGTTGAAGGTCGTCTTTGGGATATCTTCTTCCTTGATTCTTATCTGATAGTAACCAGACCTAAGATAATCTTGGAGAAGATCTTGGCACCCTGAAGACTATCAAGAAGCTCATCTATTCTAGGAATATGATATTTGTTCTTGACTGTTGATTGATTCAACCCTCTGTAATCAATACATAGCCGAAGTGTTCCATCTTTCTTTTTCTGGAACAGTACTGGTGCTTCCCATGGTGAACTGCTAGGACGGATGTAGCCCTTATCTAGTAGTTGCTTGAGTTGTTCCTTCAACTCAATTGCTTCCGATATAGACATTCTATAGGGTCTCTTCGCAATTGGCGCAGCTCCTATTACTAGCTTGATCTCATGATCTACTTCTCTTTGAAGCAGGAGTTCTGTTAACTCTTCAGAAACTACGTCCGCGTATTCCTTTAGCCAAGTGATCAAATCACTTTACTTCTTTATCAATATTTACAGTCAAGACAATCGTTGATTATATATATATATATATATATATATATATATATATATATTCCATTCATATCAGCATAGCCCTTTCGTGGTACAATTATTTCTTGGGGCGATGGAACAAGTTGATACATTAATTCGAGGAGAATAAGATGTTGTTGCATTCAGGTACAGGAACTGAGTAGTAGTACGGATTGGGGTCATCGATTTTTAGGAATCGATAGTTCATTGGAAGATTAGGGTATCTTTTCCTTCGATATCCATTCTTCTCATGACACCCCAAAACCTTGATTCGGTTGGCAGGGATTCTTTGAATCACTTCCCCGTACACATACTTATTCTGGTTAACCCTTCGACCTCCGACCTGTAGGGTCACGTTTGCATGAGCCTCAACAAAGACGAATAGCTTCACGATCTTCAAATCCTCCATCCACTTGATTCTCTTCAAGTTAATTTGAAGATACGCAGGTCGATGGGCAGCTATGTAATAGATCCCTGAAACACCCATCCATCTCCGTTCCACGTACACAGGCGATGGATTGTAAATGCGGTCTAGGATGTTCATCATCTCAACCCTTTGTCGATAATTCGTGGAATGCATCGCGGTCATAAACATGACTCGGAACACTAAGAACTTGTTCCATGCTTCATAATTCTGCAAGACAGCATTGAAAGTAAGGAAATGTTTGGGACAGTAACATTTGCTTTCCTTCGTCTTATTAAAATTTCCTAAAAACAAGTCCTTTGTTGGTTTGCTCTGATACCAACTGTAACGTGTCCACTAGAATCACCCCGGACACGTCTTAGCAGTCCATCGGAAAGGATGTCTAGAAAGCTCCGCCCGGCACTCCCATGGAATGTTACGGGACTTGCGATCTAGGTCTTCCCGCGTCTGCCACGTAGCGAAAGTATCCTGGCCGTTCCCACTTAGGATCGACCTGAATTTTGGTTTTCCTGTTTGGTCAATAGCTAGCAGCAACTAGCGTCAGACCCGAGCGAACTACTTTACGCAGAAACGCCAGATCCAAAGCGGATTCACGCTACACTTGGTTCAAGGAGAATGGGAAACGAGAGGGATGCAAAACTCAACCTCTCTGCCATAAGGCATAGTCCCATTCTGTTCCCCTAAAACAACATAAATTGGGTAAAACATAATTCTAGGTCATTGCTTTCGATGATCCTCCCGCTGTTCTTCGAGATTTTTGAGAAAAGTTCCCGGCTAACCGGGACCACCCAACCGTAGGACGCCCATGGCCCATCCTCCGCACTTTCCTCAGTTTGTTTTAGTTATGTAATTATCTAACACATTAATTTGACATATAACAATCAGCTTCTTTAATTACTCCTGTTAAGCACTGGTTCCTTCACGTAATCTTATCACGTGACATAGAAAAACAATATCAGCCAAATTCTTTATTATCATTTCATCATTTTATCTTTGAAATACAAGGAGTTCCGCCCGTAGGCTTGTCCATAATCCGCCCGAAGGCTATCCAGTAATCCGCCAGGGATCACTATTCCAAGCTTCTGCCCGTAGACTAGTATGCGGGCCTCGAGATCCAATCCCGAGTCACGTTAGCCTCTTGTGCAGGACCCGGAAGGCGAGGGATTTACAGCCAGAGCCCCCCCTGGCACCCAAGCGTCCTCCTGCTCCAAGTAGAGCTCAATGGAAAGACCTCTCGTGGCAAGTTCGGTCCACGTTCCCGGCGCGGTCAACAACCCCCTTGGTTAGGGTCAGGCAAGCAGTCGGGGGTAACTGAAGCTGCCTCTCCCTTCAGGCCTTCAACCTGAAGCATTAGGTATCATTTCATCCTTTAGTTCTTTGAGCAAACAATGCAAACAGTGCTTCCTAAACTGTCACAAGCACAATCAATTCCAGTGGTCGTTTATTTGGCCAACTGTCAAGGAGTGAATCCTTCTCTCCGAATGCATCCAGCATTCGATCCGGGATCAATTGCGACTTGGCAAGATCCCCAAGGGTTTGTTTGTTCACCCTTTTGTCCTTGGGTTAGGGCCATACCCTGTTAACCCAACTTAACCAATACCTTAGGTTTTATTAACAGTAAATCCTGGCGACCATGTCACTTTAATTTATTGATTGATCATTTGCTTCCAAGCAAATACCTAACTTCCCTTTACTTGGCAAATTTTCCCAAGAAATGTGATATAACAGGATGACTACTCATCCTCTTGCAAGTTAAACTTGCGCAAGAACTTGCCAACCTCATTTCAAGAAATGGCAAAACTCTCTTGTGAACTAACCACAAGTCTATGCGACGTTGCAACTTATTGCACAAGTGTCGCATCTATTCCATGAGATCATTTCACCCATTGAACGGCTTATCTCCAGACGAGAAGCAGGGTTTAGAGTGTCTTCTTACCCAACCCATTCCTAATTACACTAGGCCGACCACGGTCCTAGGAATTCCAACTCAATCCGAGTTTCATCATTTGAACGAGTGACCCTTAGGGTAGAAACCTTAGATCGTTTCTTGCAAGCCTGTCCAATTGTCCCTACATTCCGTGAATGTGGGTAGGACCTTTGGGGTATGAGGGTTTCGACTTGGCAACAAGTGTGAAACTAGGTCAAGTCCTTAACGTGCTAAACCCTAGTTAGCACTTGGAGTATTTATTGTATCGATTGAACCATCCTATGCGAATACTTTGCGGTTTAAGTGATTTAGGTATTCGAGTTTACTTGTCTTGCGATAAGGACGAACCATTCCTAGAGATGTTTACTTGATCTAAAAGGGAAAAACTAGTTGCATTTTGTCACAATTTACGTAAGCACACGATTCATTGCTTCTATGTACGACTAGATTCACAATCCCTAACTTTTCTTGTTAAGGCCAAAAGGCATGTTAAATTTCGGTATAACTTCCATTGATCCAACTAGGACTTGCATTCACGAATCATGCTCACAATTCTTTTTCTAAGCTTTTTAAGATTTCATGCTTAATGAACCATGCAACCTTTCCCTAACTACATCTCTTGATGAATGAAGTTCTTATGTATGATGAATGTGCAACATGCAATCCTTTCCTAACTACACGTAGTTAAATGAGACTCATGCCAATTGAAGCTAGAGTTAACCTATTTAATGCAGCCCCTAGAATTATTTCCATGCTTTGCTATTTCCTACGGGTGATAACGACTTCCTTAATGAATCATTACCAAGAAGATTTATCTAAAAAAATGTGACATGCCATTAATCTTTCCATGCCTAGTAAAAGGTGTACCTCAATAATTTCAACCTTGTAATGAGGCAACAGTTGTCCTAGGCTCGTCACTTTTGAATGCACAAAAGGAAACTTACTGGTAAGGTCCTAAAAATGCATAGACACCTTATGTTCTTTTCATTCATTCCATTGAACGTACCAATGATCAATTTTCATATCTTGAGCTAATTCTAGTAAATGTTCAAATAGCCAATTCATTTTCCAATTGCATTTAACTTGACTAGTTGAATTTGAACATGCATGAGTGCTTCCTAATCCATGAAGTTATCGTGACTAATTCAATACTTTTGTGTGGAATCCAAATAGATAAAACCTGGACTTGTGGACTCCGGGAAATATCCACGTAAATACTAGGAGAAGATCCTCTCGCAGGCGCGTCTTGTGACTTTTTAGGGCCCATTGTAGGCGTGATTTTGGCTTCCGGTTTGCCTTCGCGGTCTATAAATTTACTCGCCTTGGTATGCAGCCTCAAGATCTTGCCCTTCTCCCTCGTACGCAGGAGATACCTTCATGGAACTTCGGATCTTTAAAAGGCCGGCCTGTGAGACTTGGGCCTATGGGATTTGGGTATATGGGATTTGGAGCTTATGGAAGGCCTTAGGATTCGGAGCTTGGGCCTTCTTTCTTTCGGAAAAAGAGAGGGTTCGTGAAAGGGATCTTGTGATGGACCTTGCAGGAGTGGAGACTTTAAATCTGGCCCTAGGGGGCTTATGGGAGATTTGGTAGAAAGGGCCTTATAGGCTTCCTCTTCAAAGCCAGGGGAAAAATGGACTTATGGAGGATCTATGTGAAAGGGCGTTAAGGAACCCTCTTGTTCTCTACAAAGACCTCGGGGGGGGGGGGGGGGAAGAGGTTGATAAGGATGGGGTTATGGGGGGAAATGTAGTGGGAAGGGGGCTTTAAATCCCGAGCCTAGGAGGCTTATGGGTGATTGGTGGGAAGGGGGCTTTAAATCCCGAGCCTAAGAGGCTTATGGGTGATTGGTGGGAAGGGGGCTTTAAATCCCGAGCCTAGGAGGCTTATGGGTGATTGGTGGGAAGGGGGCTTAGGGAAGCCCCCTTAGAAGCTTCCTAAAGAAGCTTCTATGAAGCTTCTAAAGCGTGCAGACATGGGAAGAGGGAGAATAATGGCTACGTGGATGACGGTGATTGGAAGGCCTTGATGGCAGTCGTCAAGTGGATGGCGTGAGCGATTCAGCCGGCAGCTGGTGACGTCTCGGCGATGGTAGCAGCGGCCTCCGGTACAAGTGGCGGCCCTTCACAAATTGGTGGTGGCTCCTTCTACAGCACGACGGATCGACTTCCTTCTCCTCCCACATAGCACTTAGCTTCCCCTCCTCTAGGACGTCTTCTACAGGCTACACGGCCTCTCTCCTCCTTCTCTGGTAGCCTCTTCACGCTCCCTCTACTCACGACAATGGCGGCTTGTACTCCCTCCTTTTTGTCCGTCTTCACCCTCTCTCACGGCCAGCAAAATGGCGCGGCTCTCCACGGCAGCCTTTCGCAGCATTGTTTTTTTTTCCTCCCCTTCAACATCTTAGAAGGTGTTTTTATAGTTTGGGGGGAGAGAGGACCTCCCCCCTACGTGGCCCCTCGCATGGCCTCTTCCCCTCCACCTCTTAAATTGCCATAATAGCCCATCCCCTTCCCTCAGCCACGCATCGGCTGGGGGAAGGTAAATATTTTTTTTAAAATTAAGAAAATAAATTGCAACAATTTTATCCCAACATTATCCTCTTGACCTCCTCCCGAGAGGGAGTTTACCTATGGTTATGCGGGTTATTTAAACCTCGGTCCCGTTTTGCCAGTGGAGAGGTCATGATTCCTCGGTCCCGATTTACCAATGCGGAGTACTCCTTTTCTCGCGTACGATCATAAATCAACTACCGGAAATGGAGATAATCTTTTCACGAATTTACGATGTGCGGGAGGTTGGTCTAGTAATATTTCAAACGGAAATATTACAACTGTTGATACAAATCCAATCGGGATTGGATGGGCAATTGGGCAAGATGATGAGAAAGGGCAAAGATATGCAATTCGCTTTGGTATTAAAGTATTGACAGAATGACAGAGAAGGTATCCACAGGTTAAAAGAGAATTATGGGGAATTGTGACAGCCCTTAAATGTGATAAGGAGTATTTTATGGGTGCTCATGTAGTCATTGAGACCGATTGTTTGCCAGTATTGGGTATGATTACTAGTTGTGCTACTCTGGTATTGCGAATTTTATGGGTGCTCATGTAGTCATTGAGACCAATTGTTTTCCCATATTGGGTATGATTACTAGTTGTGCTACTCTAGACATTGCTATGCTTTGGTGGATTGCATACATCAAATCTTTGAACCCTAAATTTCAACATATTGCAGGAAGAGATAACCCAGTGTGGCAAATATGTTATCTTAAGCACGCTTTGAGAATGAAGATCGGATGATGGATAAGGAGGAAGAAGATGACTTTCTTGCCATTGAAAGTGATGTTGCAAGAGTGAATTTAGCAATGCAAGGTGTTTCTACAGCATTAATAGAAGCTTGGACAACAAAGAGAAGACACTTTAGATGTTTTGCATCTTGTGTATAAGTGTTTTTGGAAGATGAATATGCAGGAGAGTGGCTAAGAATTGGTCAATATCTCAGTACATTAACAAAGAGAGATGAATGGTTAGATGAGGAGTTTAAGAAGATCAAGAGGAAATCCAATGGGTTTTTCTTAAAAGATGGATAGTTATGGAAACATGTTAAAAAGAAATAGGGTATGCCATTGCGAGTTTTGGGTGACAGAGCTTCACAAGTAAATGTTATGCAAAAATTTCATGAAAGCATATGGGCTGGTCATAGAGGTGTTTGGGGTACTTTTGCAAAGATCAAAGAAAGATATTGGTAGCAGGATATGTATAAGGATGTTGCTCACTTTATGGAAACATGTACGACATGTTAAATGTATTCATCTATGAGACATTGAGATGGATTGCAGAGCCCATATATCCATTGTCTCTTCATTCTAAGTATGTGGTGGATATAGTCACGATGCCTCTACAGGTCTTTAGCAAATGAGATATCTTGTGATTTCCCATGAAGACTTGACTAATCAAGTGGAAGGGAGAGCTCTATGTACTAAGACAACAAATGATGTGTGTACTTTCCTCTTAGAAGAGATCTTTTGTCAGTATGGCTGTGTGGGAAAAATTACAGCAGATAGGGGTGAGCTAGATGCAGATGAAACTCATGATTTCTTTGCACGGTTGGGGATAAACTTGCTTTAACTTCAGCCTATAACCCTGAAGGAAATGGCAAAAGTGAAAGAGTTCATCCACCTATTGTGAAGGCATTGGCAAAAGCATGTGGAGAGAAGGTAAAAGAGTGGCCGCGATTGCTCCCTTATGCTTTGTGGATTGCTACCTTGGGAAGAGGAGTTGAATTGAGAGGAGTTGTTGGCCTTGCGCATTAGACAATTGGAAAGAAATTCAAAAGAGATAGAGGCAACAATTGCAAAATTAAGGGTAGCAAGGATGCAGAATAAGAAATGGTTTGACAAAAGACATAGATTGAGACCAAGAACCATACAAAATGGGGATTGGGTATTGGGTATTGGTTTATGATAGCATTTTAGACAACCACCATAGTGCCATGCATAAAGTTTCCAAAAGATGGTTTGGACCCTATGTGGTAAGACAGGTGTTTGATAATGCTACCCTTGCATTAAATGAGCTGGATGGGATAGCCATAAAACTTCCATTAGCAGGGAAAATAATCAAATTATTCAAGAAGCGGGAATCTAATGCCTATGAGTTGCTAGAATTGGAAGAAAATTGTGGCCATGATACAGGGGCTAGCTAGGAAGATATGGAAGATGAAGAAGCAAAGGATATGGTTATAGAGGATGAGGAGGACTCATAATTCAGTGATAACTAGGATTTTGGCACATACCGGAGGATGTGCAGATTCAAAGGGGGTGGATGTCGTGCCACAATGCTGACACAATGTGAAAAACTTTGGAGTGCATCATCATCTGACTTTCTTATTAAACTAGAGAGTCAATGTGATCTGAGTCACTAGTGCTAGTGTCCATGGCATGGATTATCCAAAAATATTATATTTTTGGATAATTTTAACCTATTTTTTACATTAATTATTACAAAAATAAAAAAATGTTAGAAAAGCTTCTAGATTAGTATGGCATGTAAAAAGTAAGTTGCTTTTTCAGTCAGTTATGAGATTTTTCATAAAAAAGACAGATTGACAAAATTGCGTGCGTCGCGATCGTTATTCACTGGCTAAAATATTACAAAAATAAAAAAAAGTTAGAAAAGCTTCTAGATTAGTATGGCATGTAAAAAGTAAGTTGCTTTTTCAGTCAGTTATGAGATTTTTCATAAAAAAGACAGATTAACAAAATTGCGCACGTCGCGATCGTTATTGATAGGCTGAAAACTGCACTTTGAATTGGAAGAAGAAGAAGAAGTGATCTAGGAGATCCTTGAATAGGTGTCCTGTAGTTTTATCCCCCTTTCAAAGCCAATGGAGCCATCAGATTCGGGTTCCGAGCAGCAAAGAAGGAGTTGTTATTTTGATCCACGTTTCCACGAAATCTAATGCCTGGAGAGTGCTTCTGAGAAGTGCTAGACAAAGGATTTCAGGTTCTATCGATACATATTGATTTGATTCATTGTGCTTCGTCATTATTGCGTTTACCTCTCGTGTATTCTTTATATTCTCTTTCATCTCCTATCTCTACTTCCTTCTACCTCTAATCCCCAATGGATACGACCTTTTGACAAAAATCCATCTGACAGCATGTGATAGAGGGGTGGACTAAGCGTGATTGATTTCCCTTTCAACTGAGAGGTGAGGATTAGGGGATGTTATGATAATTGGCAACTCTGTAAATTTTCCTTTCCCTATCCACACACAGGATTGGCCTCCACCATGCTATCCACACACGGGATGGGCCTCTACCATGACTACACATACATAACTCTGTTCAGTGCACTGCACTATAAGGCTCCCTGGCCTTCCTTAACAGACGGGTTGGAACGCACTGATGCACCATCAACTGTGCACACCGGCATACTCCTTCTAAATTATTCCTCTTATCAATTTCTAAACTAGGTGTAAGATACGGGTTCCAATCCTTCTCCTTGAGTGACGTGAGTAATGGGACGAGTGACTTATCTATCATCCCAGCATGAGTGACTATTGAGATTGAGTATTGTATTCTTCACCATCGACGGTTTACCGAGTTTTCATCAACAATGCTACCTCCCTAGGTGCTACTGCATGGTCCCTGCCATACCAGAAGCATGCTATGGTAGGCCTTGGTACCTCCTATGGATGACTTCGACTCCCCAACACATGTTGACACGACAATCTACATCAGCCCACTAAATGGGCCAACTGTTTCTAACCCTACCTCTAATGTTTATTTATGTGCATGTCATGTTTTAAGTGTGAAAATTTATGGATACGGGTCATGGTCAAGTGTCAAGCCCCTATTGATTAGTTTAAATGATCTTTTCACATTTTAAGTGTGGGGACATGTCCCTGCGTGTCTCGGTTGCATATATGCACGAACATCCTATTAGTTGATCTTTACATGATATCTTGTTTTCTTTATACCCTATCGGGATCCTTTCCCACCCACCTGGCTTATTTTACCCCATTTTCATGGTCTTTCTCTTATTTTTTTGGTTGTTTCATCATTTGGCTTATCCTCCATGTGAATGTACCCTACATTCACTGAAATTGTAATCTGCCTCTACGGCCTTGTTGTCTCTTTGAACTAGTCTTTTTTTCTTTGTACGGCCCTCATTTTGAGCAATGGTCCATGGGTTATTAATTTTTGAATAATTTTACGCAGTTACAATAATTTTGCATGCAAATGCACATTTTTTGCACCAGAACTGCACTTTGATGTGATAGCCATGATCTTTCTCTTTCTGAAATACTTTTTCTTTTTATAGTCTCTCTTTTCAATGCACGGATTGGTCGATATTTTTTGTGTGTTTGCAGGTTTATTTTTACATGCTTTTTCCATTTTTTCCATGTGAACACACTATTTTCTCATCTGAATGGCATTTCAATTGGATAGCCTTGAGCTATTATCCCCCTTGACATTTTTTCTCATCAAAATGGCATTTCAATTGGATAGTCTTGAGCTATTATCCCCTTGACATTTTTTCTTTTTCTTCCCCCTCCTTTTGACATCCTAATTTTTGTTGTTAAATTTAATTGTGTTTCCCTATGCGTTTTTATCCTTTTTCCATGTGAATGTGCCTTTCTTCCACCGAAATCACGTTTTGACCAGATAGCCCTATCATCTACCATTCCTCAAATATTTCTTATTTTGGTTGTTTCTTGTTCCACATTATGGATTGTTAACCCTATCCAACTCATCAACATGCACAATTTTCTTCTTGATGAATTCCATTTCAACTTAAAAAATTTTTGTCATTAAATTTTTATTGCCTTTTTTTGTTTTATTTTTACACTTTTTCTATGCGAATAGATTTTATTCTCGTCTAAACT
The DNA here is from genome assembly GCF_053477565.2 of Lygodium microphyllum. Lineage (NCBI taxonomy): Eukaryota > Viridiplantae > Streptophyta > Polypodiopsida > Schizaeales > Lygodiaceae > Lygodium > Lygodium microphyllum. The sequence continues at coordinate 30,716,096 of NC_141143.1, read as the reverse complement.
GTATTCTAACATGATAGCTCTATTTGACACCTCATTATGGACATTTTTTCTTCTTTTTGCCTTTTGTTTTGACTGATGCATTTTTTGAAATTAATTTTCATGTGATTTTTTTGTTTGCTACTTTTTTATATTTTTCCATGTGAACCATCATGTTTGCTATCGAACCAGCCAAACGCATTGATTGTGCCGTTCTTCCAATCGCTCCACCCAATTTTTCTTTTTACAACATATTTATTCAATGGTTGGATCCCTCTGAATTAATTTTTTCATAAAATTGTCATTCCCGTGCCCCTCGTGTATTGTGCGCATGGCCGATTTTCGTCTCGTTCTGCTATTTTCTCCTTTTCCTTCTTCCTCTCCTTTTCCTTCTTCTCCTTCTCCCTTCTCCTTCTCCTTCTCCTCTCTCCTCCCCTCCCGCCTCTTCCCCCTCTTCTTTCCCCTCCTCGTCCTTCTCCCCCTCTTTCTTCCTCCCTTCCCCCTCCTCCTTGGCTCTCTGTGCTACGCCCACAATAGCTGTTGTCACCCGCCGTTGGAGCACTGCCGCCCATAGTCAAGGCCGCCTCCACCATCACGGCGCTGCCGTGGTGGCAACATCCTCCCCCTTCTTCACTAATTCTCCTCCCCCTCCTCCTCCTCCTTCATTGCTCCCTTCCCCCTAACCCCTTCCCCCTAGCCGCCCGCTCCCTCCTCATTCCCCAACCCCCTTTAGTGCCCACCACTGTTGTAGGAGCCACCGCCGCTGCCATCGTGTTGCTGCCATGGTGGCAATGTCCTCCCCCTTCTTTGTTGATTCTCCTCTCGCTCCTCCTTCGCTACTCCCCTTCCCCATGGTGGTCACCTGCTCCCTCCTCATCCCCCAACCCCCTTTGGTCCCGCCTCCCTTCTTTTTCAACCCCAAGATGCCCCTCAGATCCCTATTTTCACTCATTGTTTTTGTATTGAGGATCGTGTCTTTTACCCTTCTCATTCTTGTCCTTCCCCATCCACAACTTTTTATTCCACTTTTCCAGCATACTTGTTAACAACCTTTTTAGTTGATTCCTCTAAATTAACAAATTATTCTTCTTTAACCCATTCTTCCTTTTATGATTTTGCTTGTCCATACCTTCACTCTCTCTTGCTTAATCTTGTATTGATGGAGAGGATGTGTTGCTCGCAATGTTTTCAAAGTTCTCCAAAGACTTTTATAGATGAATCTTTGTCCATGGATCTTTTTTGAAACCACCAAGCTTTTAAGAGGGATCATCTTCATTAATATCCTTGGATATTTTTTTATGATTTATAATGTGATATCTCTCTTTTGGAGGTGCCATTCATATGGTTGTTTTGTGTTTAGTGTATGTATGTGTATTAATTATATGATGGGGTTGTGATTGGATATTCAAACTATTCGAGAAGATACCTTTTTGAAGATTCGTGATGATGATAGATGGATGGATATATATGAATAAACTCTCATATCTGTACTATTGAGAGAGAGCATATGTCAGTGTGTGTGTGTGTGAGAGATAACCAATTTTTTAATGCAAAACAATGTATCTATGAGTGAGAGATCATGAAAGAGACTATGAAGATTATGAAAGATCAATACTATGTGATGATTTCCAATCAAAGTTGATCTTTCTTTTGTGTTCTCTTGTTCTTTTGATGGATTCTATGTAGAATATGAAGAATGTGTTGAAGTTTTGTTGTGATAAATTTGTGGGAGAATTGTTATATGATGCTACGTTAAGATTTGAGAAGATTGGTGTTGTTTTTCTTCTTATGTTTGATTAAAATATGAAGAGCATGCTTGTTGATGATACAAGATAGATTTTTTTGTAGTAGATTCCCCTTTTTTCTTTATGTTCCTCTTGAGTCTCCATTCCCACTAGAGAGATGGAGGCCATCTTTGGGTCCAAAGTACAAAAATGAATATCACCTCATCAACATCTCTAACTATGACACAAGTCAAAGCCAGAGGTATTTTAAAATAATAATAATAATTTTTGTATGTGCAAGTCAAGGCCTTCAACATCTTATGCAAAGTGGTCTCCATGTTCTTCTTGCCAGAAACCCTAGTCATTGCATGGGCAGGTATATTTCTAGATCACCTCTAGGTGGAGTGCAAGCATGTGGTGCATTGCTCCATAGACATCAAGTCATTGAGGGTTGTGTGTATGTTGTATCCCAAGGTAGAGAAGGTCTAAAACCCCTCTCATCCTGGGAGCTCAATTGCAAGGACAAAGGGATCATGCCTCGAGAACTCCCTTGGCATAGATTGGAATCACCTTGTTGGGGGTAAGGGCGCCTCCATCTAGCCGCCCGTGTATTACTACACTGACAGTACCTGCCACTGCACACTGTAGGTGGCGTGCGCCCGTCATAGTCACTTATTCTTTATTCTTTTAGTGACAGTTTGAATAAAGGAATGCCCGGCCACACATTGTGGTTGTTGGAGTTCCCACTTTTGAGTCTCTCTCTCTCTCTCTCTCTCTCTTAGCTCTAGCTCTCCATCCACCATAGCTCTCACCGCCAAGCTTCTTCCTCCTGGGTTCCACTTCCCTTTCAATTGGTATCAGAGCAAAGGCATTAGAGCTTTCCCGGCATTCTCTTCAGCCCAGATTCGAAGAGCTTCAACCCGAGCTTCAATGGCAGCCATGGCACCTTCATTTGCAGGTACGTTTTGATCTCCTGCCTCCTCCCCGAGCCTTCGAACCTTCATCGGCTTCTTCTCGGGCTGCATTGGAGCCCCCTTGACCTTGCCAAGTTCCCCCAAGGGCTTTGGGATTGATTCAAATTAGATTTAAGCACCGTTTGAGCTTCATATAACAGTAAATTGCTCGATGTAATACAGTAGGCTGAAGCTCATTTACTTGGTATATGCATTTGGTTCATGGATACGGGGTGCTTCCTGGAGGTTTGAATGATCATACCGATGTATTTGGAGGTTGTTAAATGCTTCTTCTTGGTTCAAGAATGCTTTTGAGCTTGTATTAAGCTCCAACTTGGTTGTTTTTCACTGGCATTTGGCTTCAATTTTGGCATGCTTTGGACCGGTCTATGCCTATTGTCACTGCTTGACATTTAGGCTTCTTACATTTATGCCTTGGTCAGATATGGATGCCACTTGGTTTTCCCATGCTTGACAATTACTTAGAGCTTTATCTACTAGGCATTACATTTGGTTGTCAGTTACATGCCCTTTGAATGCTTTTAGACTTATGCTTTACAGGTTTGAGATAGCTTGGGATTTATGCTCCGGATGTACCCTATTGGGATTTGGCATGTCAGATGCTATGTATTTGATGTATTAGAGCACTGCTTGCTCTCTTTGCATTTGACTTCACTTCCAGTGGGAGCCTCTTGTATATTCATATGTACAAGAGTCTTATTTACAGATGAGCTTGAGCTTGTGGGACAGTTGCATGCATTTTGCTCTCTTGAGATATTTACATCTGTAGTTTGTCTGTAGTGGGCTGATTTGATACGCCTATTTGGACAAGCACCTATCTTTGCCACAGGTTTGTCAAATTTTTATGCATCTTGGATGGTTATGTATTGAGCTTCTTGCTCTATCAGTTATGCTTGTGCTTGGTCTCTTCTCTTAACCCGAGACCCATTACATGCATGACTTCTGGACCTATGAGATGTCTCTTGCCTGATAGGTTATTGGTTTGACAGTTCTTGGTATCTTCTTGCCCGTGGAAACTCAGTATTGGATGTATCTTGCTACCTAGTAGTTGCACTGACATATGTATCACTGATTGCTTCATTTTGGGACAGTTTTACATACTTCTATCATTTATTACAACAAGTTGAAATCTGTAGATTTTGAGACTTCTATGAGGGTAATGCTTTACTATTTGATGTTATCTTGGTCATATTTGGTGGAGAGGTGCTTCTCTTGGTGAAATCCACCCTTTCAACCAATTTTAGCAGTGGTTTTATGCATTTTTTGCTAATTATAACAACCTACAATTTTTCTTTTTTGCTTTGATTTGGGACAGTATGGCAGGTCATCTGAAAGATACAGCTCTCTTTAACATTGCCAAGTTGGATGGTTTCAACTATGGGTATTGGAAGTCCCAAATATGGCAGGTTTTGGTGCAAAAGTTGCAGATTAAACCCTTGCATTTCAAGGGTGTCAAACTTGAGGATATTGATGATGATGTTTGGATGGAAGTTGATGAGCTATGCAATTCTACCATTATTTTGTCACTCTGAGAAGAGGCCCATCATAACGTTGTTGAAGATGAAAATCGGAGTGCATGGGATTTATGGGAGAAGATTCAAGAGCTCTATGCGCAGCAGAGTCTTGCGTCACAGATGTATTGGCTGAAGCAGTTAATGGACCTTCACATGAAGGAGGGGACCTCCCTTTCATCTCATTTTAGTCTGTTTCATGCTATCATGAAGAGTCTATTGCCACAGGGTATTGAGTTCAAAGACAACTTGCACCCATTGTTTCTGCTTGGCACCTTGCCTAAATCATGGGATGTATTTTGTACTGCCATATGCACGAACAATCTTGATGGGCTAAAAATAAAAGATGTTGAGAGTGCTTTATTGACTGAGGTAATCAACAGGAGAAACAATGATGCTTCCCGCTCTTCACATGCATTGACCGTTAGAGGTGGCAGAAATGGCAAGCATGATAATGATCATAAGGGCAGGGACTCTTAGAAGTCTAGGTCAAAGTCATGTAGTTGCAATAAGTCCCATGGATAGAAATTTGATCTTACCTATCATTATTGTGGGAAAGCAGGATATATTAGGCCACAGTGCCATAACATATGCGATGATAAGCACAAGGAAAAGGGAAAAGAAAAAGTGTAGGAAAAGTCTTCTGAGCGCAGTATTGTACTTGCAAAGCCCAATGTAAAGATAGAAGAGGTTAATGTCATGCAGGCCATTGATTCAGATGATGATTACATACTTGCAGCTTCTGCATGTGATGCCTTACACACTTTTGAGATACATTTTATATATATGTAGTGATGGCTCTTGGATTCGGGTGCATTCTTTCATGTGACACCCTGTAGAGATTGGTTTCATATCTATCATACCATGTTTGGTTCTGTGCGTCTTGGTGATGATAGGTCTCTTGACGTTGTGGGCATTGGAGATGTTAGGCTGTTGTTTCCTTCTGGCAGTTCTTTTGTTTTTCATGATATGCACCATGTATTTGTGTTGAATCGCAGCCTTATGTCAGCTAGACAGCTTGATGATGTAGGGTATTTTGTGTCATTTGGACACTTTGCATGGAAGATATCTTGTGGTAGGCTTGTACTTGCAAGAGGTGCCAAGTTTGGCAGCCTCTATCCCTTACTTGTATCTGGAGCTACATTGGATCATATTTTGTCTGTGGGTTCTATTCCCCATATATCCCTTTGGCATGCTCGTTTGGGGCATATGTCTCTTAAAGGAATGAAAATGCTCTGTGCTTTGCAGTATCTTCCGCCTTTTGACTCTTCGCATTTTGATTCTTGTGATCATTGTTTGTGTTGAGATATCGAGCTCCACTCGTGATATGCCAGGGTGACCGTTGTGCATTTATGTCACCGACTTGTCAGTTGGTAGAGCACCGCCCATGAATAATAGCTAGATGACAGCTATCCTTATCTACTCTAGTTTGTGGCTCAGTTAGTATGCCACCTTAGTTAGTTGAGTTTGGTTTGAGACCCATATATAGGGTTCTTCTATTTCTATGTACTTGAGTTCTTTTGGCTTACACAACTAAGAAGAGGAAAACTGTTTTCAGCCTCCACCTGTGTGTGTATTTCCCCATTGTGCAAGCAAGAAAGCTACAAGTGAGACTCCTTCCTTCTCTCCCACAATCCTGACATGGTATCAGAGCCTTGTTCGTGGTAAGGAGCTCAAGAAAGCAAACCAAGTTCACAGTGTTCTGGTAAGAGGACCAGTGTTGCTTTCATTTTCTGTTTTGGGAGCAAGTCTCTGCAGATAGCACAGCCAAAAAGTGCAAGAGTGCATTGTCTGAGATTGAGATGCCCTTCGCGGTGTAGCAAGAGGGCAGTATATGCTGCAAGAGAGGGCTTTAGCCCATGGTTGCTCTATTTTTTTGATTTGAGGCCATTTCGGGGCCTGTTTTGGAGGCGGAAGTTTTCTGCACGCACTCAGGAAAAGGCCATGTTTTATGCTGTGCGACCACTGTTCTACAGGTCGGTGAAAAGTTATTGTAGAAATTTCATCGTACGCTTGTGCGTAGAGACATTGGGAGTTGCAGAATCATCCTTGTTGCCTGTTGATGCAAAATCGTCACTAGGAAGTGACTGTGTGGTCAATTACCACTTTCGTCAGTTTTGCAGATTTGCCCTTGTGAGGCTGAAGCTGTGTTCTTTGCAGTGATAGAATTTTTTGCAGTGTTCTATAATGGCATTTGATTCTCTTTCACAGATTGTCACTGAAAAGCTTGACAAGAACAACTTCCAAGCATGGAAGTTTAGAATGACGAATTTCCTTATGGGAAAAGGATATTGGAAATTCGTTGCAGGAAATGAAGAAGAACCAGTTCTTCCTGATGTTCCCAATCAACAGCAAATGCAGGCATTTAAAGCATGGCATGAGAGAGCCAGGAAAGTTATGTACTGGCTGTCTATCAGCATTTCAAATTCTATGATTGTGCATATTCAAGATGCAAGTACACCAAAGGAGGCATGGGATACTTTGTCAAAAATGTATAGCACAAATATGCAAGCCAGGAAAATGTAGCTCAAGCAAGAGTTGCACAATGTGCAAAGAGAAAATATGAGCATCAATGACTACCACATGAAGGTGAAGAAGATTGCATATGCACTTGCTTCCATTGGGTCACCAGTGGAAGATGATGATTTAGTTTTTGTGACATTGAATGGTCTAGGAAAGGATTATGCACAGTTCCGAACATCCATTTCTGTCCATGAAAGATTTCCTGATTTTGAGGAGTTGATTTCTCTTCTAATTTTTGAGGATTAGAGAAATGGTGGTGCATCTTCTTCAGGAGGAACTTCAAAAGAAGTTGTCTTCTACTCAAATTATGGAAGAGGTAGAGGCAGAGGTAGAGGAGGCCGATCTGGAGGCCGTGGTAGAAATCAGAATATGCAACAAACTCAAGAAAACCAGTCCTATGGAGGAGGACGTGGTAACTCTAGAGGCAGGGGGAGCCAAAGAGACCGTGGTGGATGGCAAAGAATCCAAAATGCAAACAGTAATGTTGAATGCTACTACTGTGGTAAAATGAGTCATATGGCTAAAGACTGCTATAAAAAGCAGAATGACATCATGAATGGAAAACTGCAACAAGGGAATTATGCATCTTCTAGTAGACAGGGTGATGACAGAAATGAGCATTTGTTTATGGTACAGCACATGAACAATTCTGTGACAAGTGCAGAAGAAAGCAACGATGTATGGTATGTTGACTCAGGTGCATCAAACCACATGACAGGACATGCAGAATGGATGGAGGATGCAAGGAAAATGAAAAAACCAGGATTTGTGGAGACTGATGATGATACTGCACATCCTATTGTGCAGATTGGAAAAATTCATTTGTCTATGTAGGATGGGAAAAAGAAATACATGTCCGATGTATTTCATGCCCCGAATATCACCAAGAATCTGGTTTCTATTGCTCAAATGGTTGAGCAGAGCTTGCATGTCAGATTTAATCCTCATGGATGCTTTGTTGAGGATATGAAAAATAAAGGTTGCTTGATAGCAAAAGGAAAGAAGAAGGGCAGAATGTTTATGTTGGATGCAGACATGCCTGAATTGAGTGCAACAATGTTTGCACATGGGACCGGTGTAGTTGCAGATATTGATATCTGTCAAGATTGTGGGAGAGAAGGAAGGAGTCTCGCTTGAAGCTTTCTTGCTTGCACAATGGGGGAAGAAACACAAGGGTGGAGGCTGAAAACAGTTTTCCTCTTCTTAGTTGTGTAAGCCAAAAGAAGTCAAGTACAAAGAAATAGAAGAACCCTATATATGGGTCTCAAACCAAACTCAACTAACTAAGGTGGCATACTAACTGAGCCAAGAACTAGAGTAGATAATGATAGCTATCATGTAGCTATTATTCATGGGCGGTGTACCAACCGCGTCTGCAACTGACAAGTCGGTGACATAAATACACAACGGTCACCCTGGCGTATCACGAGTGGAGCTCGATATCTCAACACTCCCCCTCGAGCTCAATCCCAATTCCTGCACACCAAGCAGGTCTCTGAACTTGCGCAGCTTCTCTGCGCCCAATGCCTTCGTGAATATGTCAGCTACCTGATCCTCTGTGCTGACATAAACTAGATCAATAAGACCTAGTAAAACCCTCTCTCGCACATAGTGATAATGCACCTCAATGTGCTTTGTTCTAGCATGATAGACTGGGTTATTTGCCAAGTGTATACTACTCATGTTGTCACAATAAATGACAACTGGTCCATCTGTAGACTGATGCATATCATAAAGTAGCTTACGCAACCAAGCTACCTCACATGGAGCCATTGTTGCACCCCTGTACTCAGCCTCTGTGCTCGACAAGGCAACTGTAGGCTGTTTCTTGCTGCTCCAAGTGACTGCAGCACTCCCAAAAGAGAACACATATCCACTGGTAGACCGTCTATCAGAAATACTACCAGCCCAATCAGCATCAGTGTATCCATGCAACTGTATCTGAACCCCAGTCTCATAAAATAGTCCATACTGCAATGTGGACTTCACATACCTGAGTATGCGTCTAGCCGCATCCAAATGTGGTTTCCTTGGAGCCTGCATAAACTGACTTACCAATCCAACAGCATAGCTCAAATCTGGCTTGGTAATAGTCATATAAATCAAACTTCCTACTATGCGTCTGTACATAGTAGGGTCTTCTAGAAGCTCACCTACATCTGTGCTCAGCTTCACATTCTGCTCCAAAGGAACTGAAATAGGCTTACAGCCTGTCATCCCATATTTGGACAGCATGTCCAATCCATACTGTCTCTGCAAGAGCTGTATCCCACTTGGTGATCTAATCACCTCAATGCCCAAGAAATAACGCAGCTCTCCCAAATCCTTCATCTCAAACTTCTGCTTCAATAGCATTTTCACATGAAGGATATCTTCATCACTGTCACCTGTCATAATCAAATCATCAACATAAATGACAAGTAGCATAATACCTTTCTCTGTTTTTCTCACATAAAGTGAGAAATCTGCCTTGGAAATCTGAAAGCCAATAGTGACAAGATACTGTCATATCTTGTCAGACCATGCTCTAGGTGCTTGCTTCAAGCCATACAAGGCTTTCTTCAACCTGCAAACAAACTCAGGATGAACATCATGCACATAACCTGGTGGCTGCTCCATATAGACCTCTTCCTGCAAATCACCATGCAAGAAGGCATTCTTTACATCCATCTGATGTAAAGACCATCCCTTTGACGCAGCCATAGCAATGACTGCTCTTACGGTTGCCATCCTTGCAACCGGACTGAATGTTTCTTCATAGTCAATGCCATATGTTTGTGCATACCCCTTGACTACTAATCTTGCCTTGTATCTGTTCACAGAACCATCAGCATTGTGCTTCACCTTATAAACCCACTTACAGCCAATTGCATTTTTACCTTTAGGCAAAGGTACCAATTCCCATGTAGCATTTGCTTCCAAGGCATCCATTTCTTCATCCATGGCTTTCTCCCATTTTTCTTTTCCCATGGCTTGCTCAAAAGAAGTGGGTTCTGGTTCCTGTATCACCTTGACCATATATGCATAGTGAATGGCTGTAAATCCATCATATTTCAGCCTATCCACAGGATACCTAACTCTGGTAGACCTGCGCAAAGTGGGTTCACTCCCAGATGCTCTCAAAACATCCCTGGTCTTCCTTACTCCAGGTGTAACAATAGAAGGAATACCCAACTCATCATCAATGCTCTGTTCTGAGCCACTGGATTCACCATCCACATAAGAGTGACCTGCATTCACATCAAACATGGGCTAATCAACCTTCTCTTTTCCTTTTCGTGATACCTGCATACCACTATCTGCATTACTTTGAGAAGATTCTCCTGATCTCAATCTACCTGTCCATGGTGAAGAATGTGAACCACTGCTAGAGGATGCTCCAGGTCCACTAATATTTTGTGACTGCTGTTGTGAATTATGTGCAGCATTACCATTTTGTGCATCTACATCATCAATCACATTTACTGGTTTATACCAGCTACTCATCTCATCAAAAACAACATCTCTGCTCACTGTAAACTTACAAGTAGAAGGGTTATAGCATCTATACCCTTTTTGCTGCAGAGAGTAACCAATAAAGATGCACTTCTCAGCTTTTGGATCCAACTTGGATCTCAACTCATCTGGCACATGTACATAGGCAATGCAACCAAAAAATTTCAAATGAGAAATATCTGGTTTCCTACCAGTATACCTCTCCTCTGGAGTCACCCCATGTATTGCTGCAGTGGGAGTCCTGTTCATTATATAGACTGCTGTAACAACTGCTTCAGCCCAATAAAAATCTGGCAGGTCTTTTTCATTGAGCATGGCACGAGACACCTCTCCAATATGTCTGTTTTTTCTTTCTGCAATTCCATTTTGCTGTGGGGTATGACTGCATGAATATTGCTGCTTTATGCCATGCTCCTGCAGGAACCTTGCAAACTCATTTGAGAGGTACTCTCCCCCTCCATCTGACCTTAGGCATTTTATCTGCAGACCTGTTTCTTTTTCAGCCATAGCTTTAAGAGTTTTGAAATGCCCAAAAACTTCACTTTTCTTTTTCATAAAATATACCCAAACTTTTCTGCTATAGTCATCAATAAAACTGACAAAATAATGACAGCCTCCAAGAGATGCAGCTTTAGTAGTCCACACATCAGAGTGGATTAATTCCAATGGCTTCTTACTCTCTTGAACATGTCTAGGAAATGGTTTCCTTGCCTGTTTTCCAAACTGACAGGCTTCACATACCTTATGCATTTCTGTAACCTTGAATTTAGGCAATCCTGCAACAATGTTTTGGGCCTGCATTGATTTAAGTCGCTGTACATTAACATGACCAATGCGTTTATGCCAGATATCAATATCTGCAACTACACCGGTCCCATGTGCAAACATTGCTGCACTCAATTCAGACATGTCTGCATCCAATGTAAACATTCTGCCCTTCTTCTTTCCTTTTGCTATCAAGCGACCTTTATTTTTCATATCCTCAACAAAGCATCCATGAGGATTAAATCTGACCTGCAAGCCCTGTTCAACCATTTGACCAACAGAAACCAGATTCTTGGTGATATTCGGGACATGAAATACATCAGACAGGTATTTCTTTTTCCCATCCTGCATAGACAAGGGAATTTTTCCAATCTGCACAATAGGATGTGCAGTATCATCACCAGTCTCCACAAATCCTGGTTTTTCCATTTTCCTTGCATCCTCCATCCATTCTGCATGACCTGTCATGTGGTTTGATGCACCTGAGTCAACATACCATACATCATTGCTTTCTTCTGCACTTGTCACAGAATTGTTCATGTGCTGCACCATGAACAGATGCTCATTTCTGTCTTTACCCTGTCTACTAGAAGATGCATAATTTCCTTGTTGCAGTTTTCCATTCATGATGTCATTCTGCTTTTTATAGCAGTCTTTAGCCATATGACCCATTTTACCACAGTAGTAGCATTCAACATTACTGTTTGCATTTTGACCTCTTTGCCATCCACCATGACCTCTTTGGCTCCCTCTGCCTCTAGAGTTACCACGTCCTCCTCCATAGGACTGGTTTTCTTGAGTTTGCTGCATATTCTGATTTCTACCACGGCCTCCAAATCGGCCTCCTCTACCTCTGCCTCTACCTCTTCCAGCATTTGAGTAGAAGACAGCTTCTTTTGAAGTTCCTCCTGAAGAAGATGCACCACCATTTCTCTGCTCCTCAGAAATTAGAAGAGCAATCAACTCCTCAAAATCAGAAAATCTTTCACGAACTGAAATGGATGTCCGAAACTGTGCATAATCCTTTCCTAGACCATTCAAGGTCACAGAAACTAAATCATCATCTTCCACCGGCGACCCAATGGAAGCAAGTGCATCTGCAATCTTCTTCACCTTCATGTGGTAGTCATTGATGCTCATATTTTCTCTTTGCACATTGTGCAACTCTTGCTTGAGCTGCATTTTCCTGGCTTGCGTATTTGTGCTATACATCTTTGACAGAGTATCCCATGCCTCCTTTGGCGTACTTGCATCCTGAATATGCACAATCATAGAGTCTGAAATGCTGATAGACAGCCAATACATAACTTTCCTGGCTCTCTCATGCCATGCTTTGAATGCCTACATTTGCTGTTGATTGGGAACATCAGGAAGAACTGGTTCTTCTTCATTTCCTGCAACAAATTCCCAATATCCTTTTCCCATAAGGAAATTCGTCATTCTAAACTTCCATGCTTGGAAGTTGTTCTTGTCAAGCTTTTCAGTGACAATCTGTGAAAGTGAATCAGACGCCATTACAGAACACTGCAAAAAATTCTGTCACTGCAAAAAACACAGCTTCACCCTCACAAGGGCAAATCTGCAAAACTGGCGAAAGTGGTATTTGACCACACAGTCACTTCCTAGTGACGATTTTGCATCAACAGGCAACAGGGATGATTCTGTAACTCCCAATGTCTCTGCGCACAAGCATACGATGCAATTTCTACAGAAACTTTTCACCGACCTGTAGAACAGTGGCTGCACAGCATAAAACTGGGCATTTTCCTGAGTGCGTGCAGAAACCTTCCGCCTCCAAAACAGGCCCTCTTGCTTCACCGCGAAGGGCGTCTCAACCTGAGACAATGCGCTCCTGCAATTTCCGGTTGTGCTACCTGCAGAGATCTGCTCCCAAAACAGAAAATGAAAGCAACACTGCTCCTCTTACCAGAACACCGCGAGCTTGGCTTGCTTTCTTGAGCTCCTTACCACGAACAAGGCTCTGATACCATGTCAAGATTGTGGGAGAGAAGGAAGGAGTCTCGCTTGAAGCTTTCTTGCTTGCACAATGGGGGAAGACACACAAGGGTGGAGGCTGAAAACAGTTTTCCTCTTCTTAGTTGTGTAAGCCAAAAGAAGTCAAGTACAAAGAAATAGAAGAACCCTATATATGGGTCTCAAACCAAACTCAACTAACTAAGGTGGCATACTAACTGAGCCACGAACTAGAGTAGATAAGGATAGCTATCATGTAGCTATTATTCATGGGCGGTGTACCAACCGCGTCTGCAACTGACAAGTCGGTGACATAAATACACAACGGTCACCCTGGCGTATCACGAGTGGAGCTCGAAAATCTCAACAATATCTGGCATAAATGCATTGGTCATGTTAATGTACAGCGACTTAAATCAATGCAGGCCCAAAATATTGTTGCAGGATTGCCTAAATTAAAGGTTGCAGAAATGCATAAGGTATGTGAAGCCTGTCAGTTTGGAAAACAGGCAAGGAAACCATTTCCTAGACATGTTCAAGAGAGTAAGAAGCCATTGGAATTAATCCACTCTGATGTGTGGACTACTAAAGCTGCATCTCTTGGAGGCTGTCATTATTTTGTCACTTTTATTGATGACTATAGCAGAAAAGTTTGGGTGTATTTTATGAAAAAGAAAAGTGAAGTTTTTGGGCATTTCAAAACTCTTAAAGCTATGGTTGAAAAAGAAACAGGCCTGCAAATAAAATGCCTAAGGTCAGATGGAGGGGGAGAGTATGTCTCAAATGAGTTTGCAAGGTTCCTGCAGGAGCATGGCATAAAGCAGCAATATTCATGCAATCATACCCCACAACAAAATGGAATTGCAGAAAGGAAAAACAAGCATATTGGAGAGGTATCTCATGCCATTCTCAATGAAAACGACTTTGCCAGGGGCTGAAGCAGTTGCTACAGCAGTCTACATAATGAACAGGACTCCCACTGCAGCAATACATGGGATGACTCCAGAGGAGAGGTATACTGGTAGGAAACCAGATATTTCTCATTTGAAGATTTTTTGTTGCATTGCCTATGTTCATGTGCTAGCTGAGTTGAGATCCAAGTTGGATCCAAAAGCTGAGAAGTGCATCTTTATTGGTTATTCTCTACAGCAAAAAGGGTATAGATGCTATAACCCTTCTACTCGTAAGTTTACAGTGAGCAGAGATGTTGTTTTTGATGAGATGAGTAGCTGGTATAAACCAGTAAATGTGATTGATGATGTAGATGCACAAAATGGTAATGTTGCACAGAATTCACAGCAGCAGTCACAAAATATTAGTGGACTTGGAGTGTCCTCTAGCAGTGGTTCACATCCTTCACTATGGACAAGCAGATTGAGATCAGGAGAATCTTCTCAAAGCAATGCAGATAATGGTATTCAGATATCACGAAAAGGAAAAGAGAAGGTAGATCAGCCCATGTTTGATGTGAATGCAGGTCACTCTTATGTGGATGGTGAATCCAGTGGCTCAGAACAGAGCATTGATGATGAGTTGGGTATTCGTTCTATTGTTACACCTGGAGTAAGGAAGACCAGGGATGTTTTGAGAGCACCTGGGAGTGAACCTACTTTGCGCAGGTCCACCAGAGCTAGGTATCCTGTGGATAGGCTGAAATATGATGGATTTACAGCCATTCACTATGCCTATATGGTCAAAGTGATACAGGAACAAGAACCCACTTCTTTTGAGCAAGCCATGGAAAAAGAAAAATGGGAGAAAACCATGGATGAAGAAATGGATGCCTTGGTTCAAATGCTACATGGGAATTGGTACCTTTGCCTAAAGGTAAGAATGCAATTGACTATAAGTGGGTTTATAAGGTGAAGCTCAATGCAGATGGTTCTGTGAATAGATACAAGGCAAGTTTAGTAGTCAAGGGATATGCACAAACATATGGCATTGATTATGAAGAAACATTCAGTCCGGTTGCAAGGATGGCAACCGTAAGAGCAGTCATTGCTATGGCTGCATCAAAGGAATGGTCTTTACATCATACGGATGTAAAGAATGTCTTCTTGCATCGTGATTTGCAAGAAGAGGTCTATATGGAGTAGCCACCAAGTTATGTGCATGTTGTTCATCCTGAGTTTGTTTGCAGGTTGAAGAAAGCATTGTATGGCTTGAAGCAAGCAACTAGAGCATGGTCTGACAAGATAGGACAGTATCTTGTCACTATTGGCTTTCAGATTTCCAAGGCAGATTTCTCACTTTATGTGAGAAAAACAGAGAAAGGTATTATGCTACTTGTCATTTATGTTGATGATTTGATTATGACAGGTGACAGTGATGAAGATATCCTTCATGTGAAAATGCTATTGAAGCAGAAGTTTGAGATGAAGGATTTGGGAGAGCTGCGTTATTTCTTGGGCATTGAGGTGATTAGATCACCAAGTGGGATATGGCTCTTGCAGAGGAAGTATGGATTGGACATGCTGTCCAAATATGGGATGACAGACTGTAAGCCTATTTCAGTTCCTTTGGAGCAGAATGTGAAGCTGAGCGCAGATGCAGGTGAGCTTCTGGAAGACCCTACTATGTACAGACGCATAGTAGGAAGTTTGATTTATATGACTATTACCAGGCCAGATTTGAGCTATGCTGTTGGATTGGTAAGTCAGTTTATAAGGAAACCACATTTGGATGTGGCTAGACGCATAATCAGGTATGTGAAGTCCACATTGCAGTATGGACTACTTTATGAGACTGGGGTTCAGATACAGCTGCATGGATACACTAATGCTGATTGGGTTGGTAGTATTTCTGATAGACAATCTACTAGTGGATATGTGTTCTCTTTTGGGAGTGCTACAGTCACTTGGAGCAGCAAGAAACAACCTACAGTTGCCTTGTTGAGCACAGAGGCTGAGTACAGGGGTGCAACAATGGCTGCATGTGAGGTAGCTTGGTTGCATAAGCTACTTTATGATATGCATCAGCCTCTCCTACAGATGGGCCAGTTGTCATTTATTGTGACAACATGAGTAGTATACACTTGGAAAATAACCTAGTCTATCATGCTAGAACAAAGCACATTGAGGTGCATTATCACTATGTGCGGGAGAGGGTTTTACTAGGTCTTATTGATCTAGTTTATGTCAGCACAAAGGATCAGATAGCTGACATATTCACGAAGGCATTGGGCGCAGAGAAGCTGTGCAAGTTCAGAGACCTGCTTGGTGTGCAGGAATTGGGATTGAGCTCGAGGGGGAATATTGAGATATCGAGCTCCACTCATGATATGCCAGGGTGATCGTTGTGCATTTATGTCACCGACTTGTCAGTTTGCAGATGCGGTTGGTACACCGCCCATGAATAATAGCTAGATGACAGATATCCTTATCTACTCTAGTTCGTGGCTCAGTTAGTATGCCTTCTTAGTTAGTTGAGTTTGTTTTGAGACCCATATATAGGGTTCTTCTATTTCTATGTACTTGAGTTCTTTTGGCTTACACAACTAAGAAGAGGAAAACTGTTTTCAGCCTCCACCTGTGTGTGTATTCCCCCATTGTGCAAGAAAGAAAGCTACAAGTGAGACTCCTTCCTTCTCTCCCACAATCTTGACAGTTTGTATGGCAGGCAGACTAGAAATACACATAACAAGTCTGGTAAGAAACGCATAGATGAGCCCTTGGCTCTTGTGCACTTAGATGTATATGGGCCCATGCCCTATCAGTCACTTGGTGGGGCAAAGTACTTTCTTACTTTCATAGATGATTACTCACATAAGGTTTGGGCTTATGATGATTGGCAAATCAGTGCAAATAAAGGCACCAAAATGTGCTAAACATGGAAACATCCTTTGCAAACTAACACTTTGCTTTTGTACCCCTTTGTAAAATTTCAAATATGAAGCAATGTAAAATGTGTAGTCCAAAAGAGACACACTATAAAATATTTCTAGGAAAAGGAAAGGTCAAACACCTTTTGTATCATTCCAAAAATTGAAGGGTCCTTAGACCTTAGTCCATGTATACAAATTTGAATTTTATAATATCAAGAAAAGAAAAGGAAGAGGTTTGTCGGGTGATTTGAGGAGGTGGGAGGTTGAGGTGGTTACAACCTCTCTCTTCCTTTATCTTCTCCTCTCACGCTTCATTTCCTCCTCTCTCATTTTGGCACAACACTTGCCTTCTTGTTCTTGCTTTTCTCTCTTGTGCTTTCATTGCAAGATCTCATGGAGAGTGAGGAAGAGGAAGAGAGTGAGGATGGAAGAATTTCTCTCAATTTCTTGTGTGCCTTCCTCTTGTGTGTTTGGAGAGCATGGATTCTTGGTGAGAAGGAGAGTTTTCTTGCAGGTTTTTATGGCCAACAATGTATTTGCAGCCTCTACCTAGCCGGTTCGTGGTTCTCTTGGTGCTGTGCCAGGGTGCTCTTCATTTGGTGCACAGGCTGGGAAAGAGGTGGTCATGGAACTTGCAAGAAGAAAGGATTTGCAGGTGCATTTTTGCCATGGAATATGATTTTTCTTTGCTACATTTCGAGGGAAGGAGAAAGGGATGAAGACAATCTTGCTAAGATGCTAGAGGAGAACGAAAGAGAGGATTGACGAGGCTATTCAATGGGCTTCTATTGCGTGTGCCGCTGGCCTCGACCGTTCTTTCCCCCCCCCTCCAACACACCCATGCCTACCCCTCCGATTCTTCCCACACTTAGATTGAAGAAGAATATTGAAGAAGGAGAAGAGGTGATAGTCTTCGTGGGGGACATCCATGGCTATGCTGTGCAGGCTATGGCACAATCTGGAGTTGCGCCTTGGCACCCCGACCTTCTTTCTGTCCACCTTCATCTTCATGGGGGACTAATGCGATAGGGGGCCTGACACGTCCCCAGTCCTGGACTTCCTGTGCTCCCTCCCGTCCACCTACCCCTCGCAGCGCCATGTCTTCCTCTCACGATGACTTTGCATTCACTACCTTCCTTCACCTGCTGCCACTAACGAGTGATGAATTCCTGTCCGTTTATCTGTGCGTTTTGTCTGTCACCATTTGGAGAGAGGGAGCTCTTTGGAATCCTGCACACGTTCTGCTGCCATGAACATTGAATATGATTATCTATTCAAGCTTTTGTTAATAGAGTAGAACTGGATGGGAAAACAATTAAGCTGCAGATTTGGGATATTGCACAATCGATCTAGAAAACCTTGGACTACATAATGCAGTGGGGTCTCTTCTGACTCATCCCCAATCGCAATCACAACCATAACAAGAGCCCGCACCTGATCCCATTGGACGTTTGCTCTGCTGATGACCCTGGCATAACTTAGAAGAAGTCCAAGGAGGAGGCCAAGGACTAGTGCACAAAGGCAAAAGATACCAGTTTGCCACAATGACAAAAGAAGTGGAGCCTAACATCAAACTATGTGCCACATTAGAGCAAGTGAAAGGGAGATCGACACAATTAGAGGCCCTGGTATCCAAGTGCATGATGTGCATCTACTCTCTCTAGGATGTTTCTAGCCAGTAAGATGAGAGGATTGAGCACCTAGCACAGTAACTTGCAATGGTGGTGAGGGGGGAGTGCAATCACCTCTAACAGGCAGTGCTGTGAACAAGTGCCTATTACTTGGAGATCCTAGTGACAAAACTCTACAATAACCGCATTTTATAGCCTCTACACTAGGACCACACGGACCTTTAGCTCCAACACAATCACCTCCACTATTCCCCACTCTCGCCCTTACCTCCAGTACCTCTTGGACCATGCCCAACTCAAGATTGGTCCCCTCCCCATCCCTTTTTTCCCATTCCACCCAGTATACCATTACTGGCTCTATCAAATCCTAGTCCAAAACCAAGCACTCGTGCTACCAAAAGATGAACAAGATGGGCCCACTTCAAAAGACGAAGGTGCCATTGAAGATGCACAAGATGTGATAGGTGTAGGATGCAGTTCGATTTGGCAACCCAAAATAGCATTCATGGAATGGTGGGGCTAACATAGGCCATCAATGCTAATGTCTACGACACAATAATAGAAGGCAATGAATTAGTAGTAGATTAGGGAAAACTGACTTTATGACACCATGGGCACCAAAAGCTATAAAATTATCAAAGAAAAAGTGTTGTGTTCCCTTCTTAGCTTTCCTCTACTCGACGATTTCCTCTTTCCATCTATCATCACATCTTGACTCTTTGTTTGAATCGTGACGTTTCCCCAAACTCTTATATCACCATACCTTGTATTGATGTAATGGTAGCCATGAGTATCTAGTCCATTGTCATGTATTTCTTTTGAGTGATTGACCTTTGGGATGTACTATGTATTCCAAGTCCACTATTGAACCTTGTAAACTCTTGATGGAGTAGATGAGCATTTCTTTTCTTGATTAAGTACTTGTCATAGTTAGGCCAAATGGTAGACTTTTCTTTCAGTGTGCTATGTTGTTGGATTTGCAATGCTAGCATACCCTTGTGTAAAGTTTGGGTATGAAAGGGCTCTACTGTTCTGCAAAGAAAGTGCAACTAGTTTGCACCCGATGACCACAATTAGAACGTGGACCCAATTACAAAGACCAAGATTTAAAAAGAAATAGGATTTTGGTCAATTCCACCTTTGCTGAGTCAAGTAACCATACTTAAGAATTAGCAAAAGGACTAGCTAAAGCCATAGATTTTCTTGATTTCACAAGCTTACCAACATAATATGATAACCTATTAGAAATGGAAATCACCCAAGGATGGGAAGTTTGTGGAGCCTCACGGCTCAAAGAAGGAACCTCAAATACCCCCAAGTGCACAAGAGTGTTACAATCATATTTCAAAGTCTTCCAAGTGTGACCACAAAAGGTGGAAAATCTTCCATCAAAACTATCGACTACGAAGGAACTAGAGGAGAATCCTAAAGAGATACTATGGCACTACCAAGAGTTGCAAAATTATAGCATCAACACATAGTGTTTTGCAATGTTCACTAGGAACCAAGATTCATACAAGTCTTACCCTCACAAACAATCCAAACTCTTATCAAACAAGGGCCAATATATGCAAGACAATGTTGCATTTGAGGAAGCATACAACCTCCAAGAAATCATAATGATATGCCTCAACAAAAGCCTAGGTAAGTACGAAGATTGCATTTGAGGAAGCATACAATCTCCAAGAAATTAGAATGATATGCCTCAACAAAAGCCTAGGGAAGTACGAAGATTGCATCTATAATGGTGCTATGTTGTACTAGAAGCAAATGAGAGGGCCTCATTTGAATTATGTTACTTACTTCCACATGAAAGGGCCAATGTACTTTATTGTCCCTACCCAAGGCGGCACAATCATAATTATGACCCTAAGTTGCATAGCTACTACAATTTCCCAATATTCAAGCATGGTCTCCCAAGAAGATATACCTCTTTCAACCCTTAGATTTAACAAAATCTTTTGCAAACTTCATCAAAATATTTAATAACCTTCCAAAAAAATCTTTCATCTCCATATGCAATAACTACCCATGATTGCTTGTAAAATTTGTAAAACAAGTGACACATGATTTTCTATGCTGAAAAGTGCTTAAAAATAGCCAACATTTCCACATTTCAGGGGAAAAATAGACTTCGTCGAAGGTGGTAGTGGCAATCAATACGATTTTAAGTGGCAATGCCTGAAAGTGCTTAAAAGACCCACTAGACGATAGTTGGTGAATTTTCATAATTTTTTGGCATGTCAAACAAGACCCTGGGAGATTCCCAACAGTGCACAACTTCAAGACGGATGCCCAAGATTTTTCTGACTGCAAATCAAACATCGGACGGGGGAGACAGGCTGGAAGGTAGGCCAAGACCCAAGGTCAAGTGGGAAAGGACTTCAAAAGTCCAAAGGGCATGCCTTTTGGGGACTCCCTTTGGGAGCCCCACAAAAAAAAAGAAATTGATGTGGGGGGAGGGGAGGGGGGGCACTGTTTTTTTCGGTCGTGCAGAAAGAAGGCGCCATGATTTGATGAAGAGGAGGGGCTATGGGGGTTGTAAAACCACCCCCAACTAACCGGATGCCTTGCCTACATTCAATCTTCGCTCCCTATCACTCCAAACCAAGCGTGGAATGGCTGCTTGGTTGTGGAGATCAAAAACCAGTCTTTCTCTCTCCTCTTTCTCTCTCCTCCAGAGAGGCACTTCATGTGGTAAGAATCAAGAAGAGAATCGGGTGATGGATGCTTGTATGGGAGGCACCGGATTGTTCTAAGAGGCTGAGGAGGCTAAAGGCTAAAGATCTATGTTGAAATCCATGACTGCTTGGTTGATACACAGTCCCAATTAAATATTCAAAAAACCCGGAACACACAAAAAGGCGGTATGCTCTATTTTATGAAAGAATTGTGCTTAGTTTTGATAGTTCATAATCTAAATGGTGTGCACATGGGCTGAAATTTTATTTGAATGTTCCTTGCATTATATCTGAGGGCTGAAATCATTGTTATGCAGAATCCGTATTGATTTACAACAATTATAAATTTTCAAAACCCGTAAAAATACTAATTTTGATGGAAATTGATAGTTTCTTTTATTTTTTGTGGGAAAAAATGAGTGGACATGGGATAAAATAAGGAAAAATGCTGAGGTTTAGTTCAACTGATCAATCATCAGAAAAAAACTAGAAAATACCTATTTTTATTAAAAATAAATAGAAAAATAGATAAAAAAGAAAAAAAAGGGTTTCTTGCATTCAAAAAAAATGGAAAAATAAGATCTATGTATGTGAATGTTTGACGGGGCTGAAGCATGAGGTTAAGCCTTAGTTTGGCCCTTGTGCTTTGTGTTAAAGTGCATATTTATTGCTTTTACATACAAAAAATGACATAAAAGAACCTCTATACCTATGCACTGCAGCAAAATTTAAATGGTGAGAGGGAGGATGATGTTATACAATAGTTTAAGTGCTAAAATAATACAAATTTTGATTGTTCTCTTTATGCATAACATTTAGGATGCGGTTATCTAGCAGCACGAGTGTTGCTTTAGTGCTAGGTTTCTACAGCGAAGCATTGCGTATTAGCGAAAATTCATTAAAAGGGCTGTTTTTGCATAATGTAGGCTGATTTTAAACCATAATTGTTTGTGCACAATCATACACTCTTGCATGAATCATACACATGGTATCTATTCCTGGTATGCATAGCAATTGGTTGAAGTGTAAATGACCCACGTTAGAGAGAATAAGGCACCCAAGGTGTAGGTCTACATGGTGGGTCCAAGGGGACAAGTAATTGAGGACTGGTACATTCCTGGAACAATATAATATTGGTACCAAGAGCGGAGTCTATTTCATAAGTGTCATATGTGTTAGCGATGCATCGAGGGGCCAATCCCCCCCAAGGTGTACGAGGGTCGCAATGGGGCTGTGGCAATCAGCCAAGGGGTGCCTCCTATGTGGTTCTACGTGGTGAATTACACCAAAATGTGTAGGGTCTCCCTTTAGGAGTCTAAGAAGGTTAAGGGTTGGACTATAAACATGATACAAATGCAAAATACTTTTCTACGTGGTGAATTACACCAAAATGTGTAGGGTCTCCCTCTGAGGAGTCTAAGAAGGTTAAGGGTTGGACTATAAACACGATACAAATGCAAAATGTAAGTACAAAATGTAAGTACAATGTGTTCTGTAGACGCTCCTGACCGCGAGGCCATGGGATTGTCTTGTGTATGCCAGAGGTCCGGGCTAGTGCTATAGCCAATACTGACTCATTTTAGGTCCCATCAGTGGTGCATCTGTCGAGAACTGCCAACAAGTGGTGGTTCTCGAATCTAGGGTTTTTAGGGACCAAATATTCGATTTTTGTCCTCTGACAAGGATCGTCAAGCCAAAATACAAAAAGCAGAACGTGCTGAGAGGGCTAGACGGCGGTTGGAGATTGTAAGACATTATTCTCCTCAAAGGAGTAGCCCACTACGCATAAGCAGTAGTGGTTCTAGTAATCTAAGTGTTACGAGTAGCTCTTCGAGTGCAAGTGGAAGTCTTAGTACTTTCCTTCTTCCAGTTAATCAACCCACTTCAAGTGGAGGTGTAGTTGCACCTACATAAAGTCCTATTGTCAATCCGGTTGTAGCCATGGCACAACCCATCGCAATTGCAGCAGGGACACCGAATTCACCGGCATTAGGAGCACCGTTGCCCATTTTCCATGGGTTAGCAGAGGAAGATGGAGAACTCCATATTAAGGAGTTCCAAACTCTCATGTTCAACTATCGGATCCAAGACGAACGACACCTAATCATGCTCTTCAACGTGACGTTAAAAGGAAGAGCGGCAATATGGTATCACGGTCTAGAAGCTGGAACCATAACTAGCAGTGCCCAATTCTTTACGGCTTTCCGTAGAGAGTTTGCCCCTGAGAAGGGTGGACAATATTGGTTGCATGTCTTGAATGTAACATGCCAAGAGCCAAATGAGAATGTCCAGGCCTATGCCAAGAAACTAAAGCAAGTTCTTCGCAAACTTAATACTTATATTTCCATTCCAGTGGTGGCTGCACAGTTGCAATATTTTCTACATGGCTTGGATTTCAATATCCAAGTGCAGTTTAGTAGTGTCACTTTGGCCAACATTGACACTGCTATTACCCAAGCAAAAGGAATAGAGTCACGCTTGCAAGCGGCTTATGTAGCAAGGATAAATTGAAATGGTAATAATTTGGCCTTGACCAATGGGAGTCAAGGGGACCCCATGTCAAGCGCGAATGGGAGAGGGAGTATCATGCCGAATTTTCCTATGTTACCCACTCCTCCTAGTATGACTATGCCCATGGCTAGTCTAATAAGTGGTGGAAGACAAACAATGAATCCTAATGTTGTCCCAACAGGTCAGCGGCGGCCAATTCCTAATCAAGTAGTTACGCCAATGGGATGACAAATAGATGATCGCGGCTATGAGTTGAGTGCCTCTAATGTCCTTGGTGAAGTTAAGGACATGATAAGACATTATACTGATATGATTTCTAAACAATATAGACAAATAGCTGTGGACATCAATTTTCTTAAGAAGCAACAGAATTTGATAGGGAATCGACGCCTTGAGGAAGGTGCCCCCTCAAGATTCAGCTGTAAGTGGTGTGGTGGCCAACATTTTCCTAGGAATTGCCCGAATGTCAAATGCGATATTTGCGGAAAGTCTGGCCACTTAGCTACTACCTGTTGGAGTAAGATCAGTTCTCTCCAACAAGGGAGTAAACAAATATGTCCAGTTAACCATCACGCACAAGGGAATAATCTCCAGCAAGATGAGGGACCAAGACAAATACTACAACGAGGAAAGGCTACTGTAGAGGAGTTGCCTCATGGCGATGGACTCACCCTTATTGAGGCCGTATGTGTCAATGATGCTGAACCTTCTAATCTACGAGCCATAACAAGTGGTCAAAAGATCAAAGAGGGTGACAAAGGAGTTGTAAAATCTGTCGAGGGAAGCCCTAAGCAAGATGCCATGGAAAGGTGAGTCCTGAATCCTGATATGGAAGGTGGACCTTTAAGGCCTGTTGTTGGTAGTAAGGTTGATCCCGATAAGGATAAAGGATTACCAAGAAAGAAGGTAAAGGCTAAAAAAGAGGCACCAAAGCCGATTGAAAGATATGTATCCTCTGTCAATATCATGAGTTCAGATTTGATGGAGAGGTTAGGTCTAGAGATCCAAAAAGATGGCTCCACACTTCTTAGGATGGTTGCTGATAGTCTAAGACAACCGGAAGATTGCATCACTAAAGTCCACGTTATAGTTGCGAGCATGGAATGCTATCTGGACTTTAGGGTGATAAGGTTTGCAGGACGTCCTAGCTATCAAGTTTTGCTAGGCAGGCCATGGATTCTACGGACAGACTGTCAAGTCGATATACCTGCTAGTCAAGTGATTCTAGGTCAAGGTGCCCATCGTGTAATAGTGGATGCTTATCCTAAGTCTCCTCAGAGTTAGAGAGATCCATTATCCTCCATTGAGCTAGAAACAGTAGATGATCCATCTGGTAGTGAGACGTCATCGACTGATGGATCTAAAGAAGGGTCCACTCTACAGAGGATATTTATCAGATAACCTTGAATGAGCCGATAGAGCCTCAAGATAAAATAAGAGATGTGGACGTTATTGAGTTGGACCTTGGCACACCTAATGATTCGCGGCCAATCAAATTAGGTTCCATGCTCAACCGAAAGAGAGAGAGGACTATGTGTCCCTGATTCAGGAGTTCCGCGATATCTTTTCTTGGAGCTATGACAAACTTAGGGGAATTCCTCCTAGTCTCGCTGTGCATACTATTCCTGTAAAGGAAGGTACCCACCATGTATGTCAGAAAGTAAGGTATATGCCTTTTGAACTAAGGGACGGGCTGTTTGAAGAGCTTCATAAGTTGTGGAAGGTGGGTTTAATCTTCCCAGTTCAGCATACTGAATGGTGTTTGCCAGTTTTGATTAGAAAGAAGAAGAATAATCAAATCCGTCTTTGTGTAGACTTTAGATAGCTAAATAAACAGGCTGTTAAAGATTACTACCCATTGCCGTTTATTGACCAAACTTTGGATCAATTGGCGGATAGGGAAATATATTCGTTCATGGATTGCTTTGCAAGGTATAACCAAATGGCAATTGCTGAGCAAGACAAGCTGAAAATGACATTTATC
Source organism: Lygodium microphyllum (assembly GCF_053477565.2). Classification (NCBI taxonomy): domain Eukaryota; kingdom Viridiplantae; phylum Streptophyta; class Polypodiopsida; order Schizaeales; family Lygodiaceae; genus Lygodium; species Lygodium microphyllum. Next base: position 30,690,524 of record NC_141143.1, on the reverse strand, counting down.
ACTGACTTTGGTACCTTTGCGCACATGTGATGGCATTTGGGTTATGTAATGCACCTGGTTCGTGGCAAAGGACAGCCGATAAGACCTTTGGTGACATCTCCCCAGAGGAGTTGAAAGTATTCAATGATGACCTGGGGGTAGCCATCGTAAGAGAAAAGCAGTTGATTATTTTGCGGAAGTGTTTCGAGTGTTGCAGACAATTTTGCATAGCTCTCAACCCGCAAAAGTGCGTCTTTGGAGTGCCTTATGGGCTATTGTTAGGCCATGTGGTCAGTTTGGTAGGGATTGCAAGTCATAGTCGCAATGAGTCCACTGCGTACTCCAAAGGAAGTGCATAACTTTTTGTCATCGATAGGGTACTATCGGAGATTTATCAATGCCTTGGCAGAAAGAACATTGCCACTAACGAATCTATTTTCCTTTAACTGTCAGTTTGCATGGAGTGATGCTTGCAAAGTATCTTTTGACGATGCGAAGCAGGAGCTTGCCAAAAAACCTATTTTAAAAGTATCTAAAAGGGGTAAAATATTCTATATATTTTCAGCAGCAACCATGTATAGTGTTAGCTTCTGCTTTTCCCAAATTTGGGAGGAGAAGTGGTAGCATCCAATAGCTTTTGCTAGTTGGAAGTTGGGTATATAGAAAATTAACTACACCTATATGGAGAAGTTGTGCGATGGTATTTGCAACCAAAAGTTTAGGTACTACATTCTTTATGAGTATACGGAGGCAGAAGGGCTTCGATTGTTGTTAAATAAGTTATATTCGCCTGATCGTTTAGCAAAGTGGTTAATCACTTTGCAGGAATTTGTTTACGAGATTAAGAGCAAGCCGTCAAAGCTTCAGGGCATTGTAGAGTGTCTTGTGGATTTCGAAGAGCCAAAAGAGGTCTCGGCTGAAGAAAGTGACATGGAAACTTTATTCAAAATTGATACGGCATCTATTCCCTCCTGGTATGCTGCTATAATGCACTATCTTTCTACGGGGGAAAATGGAGCTACTTTATCAAAATCAGAGAAGAGAAAAATTAAATAGCATGCATTGAATTTTTTCTTGATCGCAGGAACACTATATTGGCAAGGTGTTGATGATATCTATCGCCGATGTGTGATGCCTGACGAGGTTCCATTTATATTGGAAGAGTGCCATGACTCCGCTTGTGGAGGGCACTTTGCTGGGTGGTTTTAACGGCATAAAAGGCTTTAAGAGCTAGATATTGGCGGCCGTCCATCTTCGAGGATTCATTTGACTATGTCAAGAGATGTGATGCATGTCAAAGACATGACAGTAGAGAGAATAGGAAGCGTCCACTTACACCGATTATGGCTACCCTTCCATTTGAGAAGTGGAGCATCGATTTTTTGGGATCTATTACCCCGTCATCTAATACTCAGAAAAGATACATTATAGTAGCAACTGATTACTTTACAAAGTGGTCAAAAGCATGGGCAACAAAGCATGACAATGCAAAAGAGACTGCCAGTTTCCTACTTGAGCAGATCATCTGCTGTTTTGGTCCACCAAAGGAAATAGTATCGAACCGTGGAACCCATTTTTTGAACAAGGTAATTAGAAGTCTGACTGAAGCATGGAAAATTCAGCATAATAAGATGACCCCCTATAATCCACAAGCCAATGGACAAGTTGAAAGTACCAATAAGCAGCCTGTGGGTATCCTATCCAAGATAGTCTCCGAAAAGAAGCGAGATTGGGATACAAAATTATATGTGGTGGTATGGGTGTATAATATGACGTTCAAGCGAGCCATTAGACACACCCCATTCAAATTAGTTTATGGGGAGGAGTGTGTCTTGCCCTTAGTTATTGAGTTGCCGACCATAAGATTTGCAATCAATCATTTTTTGGGTGATGAAGATGCCCTATTCAAGCGGTTTACGACTATCGCCCACTTGGATGAACTTAAACTATAGAGTCTGTTGCACCAGGAAGTGGCTAAACGTCGAATGAAGCAGTTGCATGATCTAAAAGCGAAGAAATATACCTTTAAGAAAGGGAAATTAGTTCTATAATACGAGGCACGTAAGGGAGCTGTTTCCAAGAATGCTGGAACCTAGATGGGATGGCCCTTACAAGATAGTTCGGTTAGGTAAAAATAAGTCCCTTTATTAGTCGATCTAGAGGGAGTGGAATTTAAGAATAAGGTTAATCTTAATAAGATTGAACCTTATTATTTCTTAATATACTAACACGGTAAATGCATTGCAGGTCTATGCTGGGGTTGATTTGAGACTTGTAGGAGAGCTTAAACTAGTTGATGGGGCAATTAAACCCTTAGTTGAAGCACCCATATCTTGAGCAAAGATATCATCAGGGGAAGCTTATCTGGTGGAGCAAAGGATACAACATGAATGAGCAAGAAGACGGTACCTTTGTGTGGGAGATCAAAGTTTTCTGCCATCACTGTTTACAAATTTTGGCAAGCATCCCTGTTGAGTTTAATGAAGAAGGTGGGATGGAGCCGTCAGTTCATCCTCTAAATACATTGAATTTTGACTATCATAATTACGAATAGAGGAGTTCTTGATGGCTGACTGTGTAAACCCATTATGGACGTACACGTTATACTTTGATGGAGCATCCCGGGGTCCTAATAAAAAATGGAGTGTTGGAGTAGTTATCGGAGATCCCCGACGTAGGGTTGCAATGAAATTAGTTGTTTATCTCGGGGTAGGATTCACTAACAACATGGTAGATTATAAAGCCTTGATTATGGGACTGAATATTGCCAAGAAAGGTGGTATTCGGCGGTTGTTGCTAAAGGGGGATTCCCAACTGATCTTAAATCAACTCAATGGGACATATACAGTTCGGAATCCCATCCTTCTCATATGTATCATCGAACTGTTATAACCCTACTTGATGAATTTGAGAGTGTATCTCTTCAGCTCATTCCACGTTATTGGAATTAGTTTGCGGATTCCTTAGCTAATTTTGCTTATGAAGAGGACCTCTTCTTCAACTGTGGTCCTAGTCTGGATATTGTTATTGATAATGAGACGGAACCTGGTCGCTTGTGGGGAATGTTATTAGACCACGCGTTATATGGCAAGCGATGGTTGATATGGGTAATGCGAAGAGTGGCCCAGACCCATCTACCACTATTATCCTGGACACATAGGTTGATCAGACAACATATTATGTGTACGCCTTGTGCTATATATGCAGGAGGTATGGTCACAACTTGATGCATTTAGTTTAGGGTTGAGAGCCCTATTTTTCCCCTTGGAATGGAGCGTATTTTTGTATATCTGCCTTCTTCGTTTTCTTGATTGCTTTAGGTCAAAAGGGCCAGTTGTTTTAAGGTTTTAATGATCTATTTCCTTAGGCCAAGAGGACCAGTTAGTTTGTAGTGAAATGTGCTATTTGTTTAGGCCAAGAGGGCCACATATCTGTTTGGTGCAGGTACAGTTAATGGATTTTTTGTTGTAGTGATTGCATCATACAGGTTGACAAAGTCGTTGGAGGGAGCCTTTGCTACGAAGGAGCTTCTTGTGGCCATTCCAGGTGGTTTTGTCTCCTTTCCTATTCTTTTCCCTTAAGCAATTAATGATATATGTGCATGTAAAGGTTACTTTCTTTTGTTTGTTGGGGACTGGCACTCGAGGCATGAAGTCCCAGGTTTAGGCTTTGTATGTCTGGGGGAGGTTTGGGTAGTCATTGCCTCTTGCAAAGGCATTGTCAAGCACTGAAAGACCTGTTTTAGAAGGCAATTCTCATGACCCTGTTCTGCTGACCTGCTAGGCTACCATTCTAGGAGTTCCAGTTAGTTGTGAGACTGTTAGAGAAGCCTACTAAAATAATGATGGAAAGAGACAAAACCCTAGATATTTGAAAGACAATATATGAATATACAGAGGTGCGTAAAAAGGGCTTCTAACCCCTATAAAAATAGAAAAGGAAAGAAAGAAAAATCCTTGAGTTGTTGTTTATTGCCTTGCGAAGGCCTAGTACGTTCCTGGGGACGAGACAAGACACGGGGCCGATGCCTTGTCTTCCTAGGGGTGGCTTCTAGCTAGAAAATAAGAATATAGGAAGGTTGGAGCGAAAATAAAAGCGAGCATTAGAAAAGGTTTCAGTGTCGCCTTGGGAGGGCTTGGTAGATTCTTGGGTACCGAGACAGGACCTGAGGCCGATACCCTATTCTCCTTGGGTCACTACACTCAGCTCCCTCCTTTTTACATGCCCGAGTATGGAAAATAAGAGGCTAAAAGAGAAATGTGCTAAAAGAAAAGTTTTGTAGATCAGGCTATAAGAGTCCTCGCCTAGTAGGGGTGCCTAGTTGAGTTGTCCTTAGTTAGGTAGGTAGTTCAGACCACCACTTAGGATGACCTCTTTGCTTGTTCTTTTTAGCTTAGTTGTGTTGGAGCAGGTGGTTAGTGACTAGCTTTAGACTTTCTGTTAGATTATGCTAGGCCTACTCTTTGTGGAATCATGCCTTGGTTTTGACAAGGGGTAGGGTGAGAGCGTGATGTGTTTTGTTGTCTATCTATTTTGTATCAGCTTGATGCTCTTTGTAGTTGTGTTTATGTGCAGATCTGTTTGTGAGATTCGACGGGCTGAGTCCCCCTACCTTGTGGTCACCAATGACAGATGATTTATGATGCTGAGAAGTGCTTAAAAATAGCCAAAAATTTCAAATTTCAAGGGAAAAATAGATTTTGTCGAAGGCAGCGGTGGCAATCAGTACGATTTTAAGTGACAATGCCCGAAAGTGCTTAAAAGACCCACTAATTGGTAAATTTTCATAATTTTTTGGCATATCAAACAAGACCCTAGGAGATGCCCAGCAGTGCAGACTTCAAGATGGACACCCAGGATTTTTCTAACCACAAATCGAACGCCGGACGCGGGAGATAGGGCCGGAAGGGAGGCCAAGACCCAAGGTCAAGTGGAAAAGGACTTTAAAAGTCCAAAGGGCATGCCTTTTGGGGGACTTCCTTTGGGAGCCCCACAAAAAAAAAAACGAATTTGACGGGGGGATGCCGTTTTTTTCGGCCATGTAGAAAGAAGGCGCCATGATTTGATGAAGAGGAGGGGCTATGGGGGCTGTAAACAACCCCCCCAACTAATCGAATGCCTCGCCTACATTCAATCTTTGCTCGCTATCGCTCCAGATCGTGTGTGGAATGGCTACCTGGTTGTGGAGATCAAAAACCAGTCTTTCTCTCTCCTACATAGAGGCACTTCATGTGGTAAGAATCAAGAAGAGAATTGGGTGATGGATGCTTATCCGAGAGGCACCGGATTGTTCCAAGAGGCTAAGGAGGCTAAAGGTTGAAGATCTATACTGAAATCCATGGCTGGTTGGTCGATACACTGCCCTAATTAAATATTCAAAAAATCTGAAACACACAAAAAGGTGATATGCTCTATCTTATGAAAGAATTTTGCTTGTTTTTTATCGTTCATGGTCTAAATTGTGTGCACATGGATTGAAATTTTATTTGAATGTTCCTTGCATTATGTCTAAGGGCTGCGATCACTATTATGCAGAACCAATATTGATTTACAACAATTATAAATTTTCAAAACCTGAAAAAAAACTAATTTTGATGAAAATTGATAGTTTCTTTGATTTTTAGTGGGGAAAAATGAGTGGACATGGGATAAAATAAGGAAAAATGTTGAGTTTTAGTTCAAATGATCAGTCATTTAAAAAAACCAAAAATATCTATTTTTTATTAAAAATAAATAAAAATAGAGAAAAATATAAAAAATGGCTTCTTACGTTCGAAAAAAATAGAAAAATAAGATATATGTATGTGAATGTTTGACGAGGCTGAAGTATGAGGTTAAGCCTCAGTTTTGCCCTTTTCCTTTGTGTTAAAGTGCGTATTTATTGCTTTTACATACAAAAAATGACATAAAAGAATCTCTACACATATGCCCCGCAGCAAAATTTAAACGGTGAGAGGGAGGATGATGTTATACAATAGTTTAAGCACTGAAATAATACAAATTCTGATTATTCTCTTTATGCATAACATTTAGGATTCGGTTTATTTGAAAATAATGGATCTAGCAGCATGAGGGTTGCCTTGGTGCTAGGTTTCTTCGACGAAGCATTGTGTATTAGCGAAAATTCATTAAAAGGGTTGTTTTTGCACGACATAGGCTAATTTCAAACCATAATTGTTTGTGCACAATCATACACTCTTGCATGAATCATACACATGGTATCTATTCCTGGTATGCATAGCAATTGGTTGAAGTGTAAATTACCCACGCTGGAGAGAATAAGGCACCCAAGTTGTAGGTCTAGACGGTGGGTCCAAGGGGACAAGTAAGTGAGGACTGGTACATTCCTAGAACTATATAATATTGGAACCAAGAGCGGAGTCTGTTTCGTACGTGTTATATGTGTTAGCGACACATCGAGGGGCCAATCCCCAAGGTGTAGGAGGGTTGCAGTGGGGCCACGGTAATCAACCGAGGGGTGCCTCCTATGTTGTTCTACGTGGTGAATTACACCAAAATGTGCAGGGTCTCCCTCTAAGGAGTCTAAGAAGGTTAAAGGTTGGACTATAAGCACGATACAAATGCAAAATGTAAGTACAATGGCAGGGCAATGTGTTCTGTAGATGCTCCTGACCGCGAGGCCATGGGGTTGTCTTGTGCATGTCAGAGGTCCCCGGCTAGTGCTATAGCCAGTGCTGCTGGCCCAATTTAGGTCCCATCAACAAGCCCCCACACAATACAAGACAATCTACCTCCATTACTTTTTCATATAAACATAGGGATAGATCATGTTCCAATGGTATGACTCCATCTCCATGCTTTGCTCGTCCCATCCTATGTCATTTCTCTCCTAGTGAACATGTTTGAAAATAGTTTTGTCTATTGCACTCACCCATTGTATATCAAATCATCCCCATCAAGACATAGGAGTTTATGAAGGATTATCTATTGAGAAAGGGTTACTTGTCTTGTACCTTCCTTGGCATTTAGAGAGAGAGAGAGAGAGAGAGAGAGAGGAAAAGAGGGCCAATGATCTGAATAGGTGCATTCACACCCATTGCATTGGTTCTCAAGATTAGAGATGCCCAATGGCATGGCTAGATGGCTCCATCTCTAACCCCCTAGCCCCTCTTACCCCACCTCACAAACTTAGAGTGCATCAAGGGCAAGGCACCCCCAAGCATGCTTAGAAAACATGTCACCTTGAGTTCCAAACCATACCACACCACCATCTTACCATTAACTAGATCCTCAAATCTGTGATAGCACCCTAGTCTTGCTTGGATTTTGACTCATCTCCCAATTTCACCTACACAAATATATCATCATTGCAAAGTTAAGATAGTCACAACCTTAGGAAGAGCACAAACTAGATGTAAGAAAAAACTTTTAAAAAATGTGAATATCCATCAACATCGATTGACATCCAGCAATAACTACTCTTCACATTCTCTCTCATCTTTTTTAACTCCTCGCACCCTTGAAGCAACACCTTGATAATCACCAGCTAGCCTTAAAGTGTGCATACCAAGGAACTATTGCTACTTATTTTTGGTATTCAACAATGTATGTAATCATAATGTCTCTTGAACCAAAAGCTCATGATGTTATACATTATAGGAAAAAATGACCAAAAAAAAATCCCTTTTCCACACAAGATATTGTCAAAAAGTTCTTGTCTTTGCTATGAAAAAATTATATGCAACAACCATCTAATCATTGGTGGCTAAGTTTCTTACAAAATATTAATAAAATCATTGATTTGAAGGTGGTCATTCAAAGAAAAAATCACAAAGATCCATGATAATGATGCTCTATGTGATACATTGTTGATCATACAACCCTAATCCTATGGTGTTTAGATAGAAATATATGATGGAGAACTCATTAGCACAAGACTACCTGAATAATCTAGATAGTAATTTCACCTTATTTTTTCATTCACGTCTTCATCACTCGTGTTCTTGGGGACCTTTTACCTTCAACACAAGATTTTTGTGCCACATTTGTAAATAATATATCATGTGATCAATCTAAAGAAAATTTTAGGTGTTACATCTTTGGCCTCTTCACCAAGTAGGAGAATTAGAGGATTGTTATCTTGATTAGGGCCATATAAGCATTTTTTTCTCTGTAAGAATGGTTCCAAAATTCAAATCCAATCAAACATGCATCATATTATCACTAGGATTGACAAAAGGCATGATATTATACTAACAAAAGGCAAGATATTATACACATTTAAGAGATGTACCAATTTTTCAAGCCACCTATTCTTTTGGATATGTTTATGAAAAAAAGCACAATATGATTAGGTTAGAATCCATGACCATGTAGAAACTAACACCAGAACAAGCAAGGAGTAGACAACACACGTAAAATATGAGAAAAATAGAGACTACTTTAATTTCAAATGAACTTATACAAAGATGGCTCTGTCCACCTGTGCACTTCCACTATCAATCTTAGATAGGCAAAGAGTTTAAGGGTAGGTGGAAGAACTTTGACTAGTTGAAAGATAGATTGATGATGGCTTTATAGGGGTCTTCCTTTTATAGGTCCCTGATAAGTCCCACACCCTACAACTCAATCCATTGTGCCTCGAGTTTCTACCAACATAACTACTCTATCTAATCCAAAGACTAGATCCACAAAGGTCACCTTTTTTCCATCTAGTCACATAGAACTCGTCTGATATATAAGTTAGGACCCACCCAATGTCCATGCTCACACATATCTTCTTTTCATAACAAGGGCCTTAAAACTTTGAGCACTATGGATCATTGGTGGCACCTTGCAAAAGGGTGGGGCATTGTGCATATCTAATACCTCCCTCAATGCCCACCCACAAGTGAACTACATTCTCAGCCCAATGTTGAGTCTTTGAATATGAATTTGAAGGAGATCCTTTGTAAGAGCTTTGGTGAAGATATCTGCTCCATTCTTCTCCATTATTGGATTGTAGACCAACTCTACCATCCCATCCTCGATCAAGTCATGCACATACTGATACTGGATCTCAATGTATTCGGTGCATGTATGAAAAGAAATATTTTTGGCAATGGTGATACGACTTTGATTGTCACATCTTAGCACTATTGGATCTTTATCTTGTACTCCCATATACCATAGGATCCTCCTTAACCATATTGCTTCACATGCAGCAAAGCAAGCTGCCTTGTACTCTACTTTAATGCCACAGTTGGTTCCTTGTTACTAGTCCAAGAGAAGATTCCTAAACTTAAAGCAAAACAATATCCAAAAATTGATTTCTTGGAATCACTGTCTACTAGCCAATCTGAGTACAATTCCCCCTATAAGAGCACTTCTGAAACTATATGTGATACCATAGAGTTACCTAAAAATATTTGAGCACCCACATCCTCTCTTTTTAATGACTTTCTTGTGGTTTTTTTGAGAATCTGCTCAAAACACCAATAGGAACATTTGGCCTAGTGTTACACAAGTAGATAAGAATGTTGAACAACCTCATGTACCTCCCAATGTCTACTAGTGCTTATGTATCCTCAATGGATAACTTCACATTTACCTCCATAGGTATTCTAAGCTACCATCAGCCTTGTACTTTACCTTCCAAACCCACTTGGTGCTAATAATCTTCCACTTTTTGGCTATTCCACTAGCTCCCAAGTATCATCCTTCATTATGCTATCATAGTCAGCTTGCATAGCTGCTCTCCATGCTGGATTGACAAGTGCTTCTTCTAAGTCTGCTAGCTCCTTTAATTCTCTCATAATCTCAGCTATCAAGGCCATATTGACTATATTAGAAAAAGCCTTTCTTTGCTTCTCTATTCTCAGTGACCTCCTTGGTCCATCTACCTTTTCCTTAGTTGTGGTAGGCATACGATTGCTATGATCATAGAGCTACTTCACCCATCGTGGCAATGGATTTTCGGATGGCATGATTGCAAGTTGATAAATTTTTTCCTCATCATCCAAAGATGTTGCTTCCTCCTCCTTGAGTAGAAATAACTCTTGGGATAGATTCATAGTGGATTACTTCTTTGCTAGATGATAAAGTGGAAGAACTTATATTCTCATCCTCCATTGTATGTGGCTACTCCTCGAACACCACATCACGGCTCGCAATGATCTTCTTTGCCTCTTGGTCATACAATTTGTAAGCCTTTTTCTCATCATCACTATAACCCAAGAAGATATATTTTGTGTTTTTTGGATTTAACTTGTTTCTCTTATGCTTTGATGTGCATAACATTCACATCCAAAAGTTCTAAAATGTGAGACAAATGATTTCTTACTAGAATAGGTCTCATGAGGAGTTTTTTCCTTAACAGCATTTATGTAACTCTGATTGAGAATGTAGACTATATTATTTATAGCTTCTACCCAAAACTAGTTAGGCAATCCCTTGCCCTTAAGCATGCACCTTGCCATTTCCACAATACTGCAATTTCAACATTCAACAATGCCATTTAATTAAGAAGAGGTATATGAGGCATTCCTTTGCTCTTGCAGAAGTCTTCAAACTCCTTTTACTTGACCTCACCACCACCACCTATTGTAAACTTCTTCACACTTTGCCCTATTTCATTCTCAACAAGTTTTAGCCATTCTTTAAACTTACCAAAATCTTGAGCCTTATTATGAAGAAAGTACACCCACATCTTCCTATGTAGTTGTCGATGCGATCAACATAAAATAAGAAGATCCTCCCAAAGATTTTATAGGTATTTTACCACATAAGTCACCATACACCAACTCTAGAGGAGCCTTTGATCTAAAATGTCTTTCTCTATTGCTTGCCCATCATACAAGATTCACATGGTTCCTTCATGTCCGTTACTGTAGGTAGGTGAGCAACCATACCTTGCTTATGCATCTCCTTTAACATTGCAAAACCAATGTGACTAGGTCTTTCATGCAAAGTTCTACTCACGCCCACACCAGCAGTGGTTGTAAGAGCACTTAGCTCATACATGTTGTTCATTCTTTCTCCTTTTTCGACAACTTTTCCAACACTGTCAATAATTTTTTCACCTATCTTAGTGAGCTCATCTCATGGCCCAGATCAATTATAGAAGCAACTAACTGTAGATTTCTCTTAACATCTAGAACATATAACACATTTGAAATATTTTTGAGTTTATCATTTGGAGTAACAAAGGAAATAGTACCTGTGCTCTCAACAATGCATTTTGCATCATTCCCAACCATCACAGCAATGTATTCTTACATAGGCTTCATAGAACTATGTAGACCTTTCTTATTGGTCATGTGATGAGAGGCTCCACTATCCAATACCCATGAGTGAAAGGTAGATATTTCTTGCACTAAGGAACACACTTCCTCAATGGTTGCCACCATGAATAACTCCATCAACCATATTGGTTGTCTCCTTTCCTTTAGTCTTCATGGTGCCATTCTTTTCATTTTCCTTCTTGACACAACAATTTGCAATTACATGTCCTTTCTTCTTGCAATAGAAGCACTCTCCTTAAAACTTTTTCTTACCACCCTTCTTGTTTTTATCATACCATTGGTAGAGGAACCACCTTTGCCTTTTGCATTGGCAGAGAATGCATCATCTCCACTACTGCTACCTTCTCAAGCTTTAAGCCTCAACTCCTCCTCCATTAATAGTGCACAAAATTCCTAAAATTTCAAAGCTTGGGGTCACTTGATTGTTTAGAGTAGCTACCAATCTATCAAAATTTGGTGGACAAATATGAAGACATTTCCAAGCTAGCTCATCATAGTCTTTTGTATCCCAGCACCAACCATTTTCTCACACAAATTCTTGATGGGAGTAATGCATGTTTCTCCTTCAACAAACTTCTCTCTTGCTAGTTTATTCTATAAGTTTTGAATCCTTGTTTTATTTCACATTTCATACTAACTCCTCAATACGTTCTAATCCTCTGATGCATTGGTTGTACGCGCTGAATCAAGGTCAAAACACTATCAGAACAACTTATAACTAAGGCATATAGTGCATTTGTGTTCCTTCATTTTCAAGCTCACAAAAGATCTTCATTTGGAGAAATCACGACACTCAAATTTGATGGGTCAAGGGGATGGGTTTTGGTTCTAGGTCAATCTCTAGCAACGTCTCCAAAAGCTCATAAGAATCAAGGATAGTTATGATTTTAAACTTCCACAAAGTATAGTTTATGTGTACCATCTAACTTGTCTTTGTTAAAGGTTGGTGGATGAATCCTTAGTATTTGAATTATCAGTACAACAACAACAACAGCACCAAATATACCAACACTACTGCCTAATGTAGCAAATGATATTTCTTCTCTTCAGTATTGAAGCCCTTGCATCTGGCATACTTTTTACTCCTCAAAGACCCTTGGACTCTAATATCATGTAGAAATTATACGGCACAATAGACATAATCTAAGCAAGGAATGGAGAACACATAGAAAATATGAGATAAATAGAGATTGCTTTAATTTCCAACTAACTGATACAAAGATGGCTCTGTCCACCCGCACACTCCTACTATCAAGCTTAGATGGCTATCCAAACAAATGATAGGTGAAGAGGTTAAGGGTAGTTGTGTAACGTGTCCACCTATTCCCTTTCAGGACACATCTTAGCAGCCCATCGGGAAGAGAGTCTAGAAAGCTCCGCTCAGCACTCCCTTGGAATGTTACGGGGTTTGCAATCTAGGTCTTCCTGAGTCTGCCACATAGCGGAAGTATTTCTAGTGATCAAATTGCCACAACAGCGGCTAGCGTCGAACCCAAGTGAACTACTTTACGCAAAAACATCAGGGTCAAAGCGGAGTCATGCTACACTTGGTTCAAGGAGAATGGGAAATGAGAGGGATGCAAAGCTCGACCTCTGTGCCCGTAAGGCATAGTCCCATTCCATTCCCATAAAATAGCATAAATCGCAGTTCTAGTATCCTAGACTCTAGGTCAACTTCCTTGCTGTTTATTTCCTTCGCGAAAAATTCCCTGCTATCGGTTTCGTTTGAGAAAAGTTCCCGGCCAACTGGGACCACCCATCCATAGGACGGAGCCATGGCCACATCCACCGCACTTTCCTCAGGGTTGCTTTAGTTGTCTAATTACCTACCACATTTAGTTGGACATGCATAAAACAACTTCCTTAATTAGCCAGTTAGACACTGGTTCATTCACGTAATCTTAGCACTTGACATAGAAAAATAGTGTCAAACAAGTTCCTTTTCAACAGGTTATCTTATTATCTTTGGAATACATCCATATAATCCATCCCGTAGGCTAATCCATAATCCGTCTGAAGGAAATCCATAATCCGCCCGAAGGAAATCCAGCAATCCACAGGGATTACTAATCCAAGATTCCGCCTGTAGACTAGTATGTGGGCCTCGAGATCCAATCGCGAGTCACGTTGGCCTCTTGTGCAGGGTCCGGAAGGCAAGGGATTTACAGCCAGAGCCCCCTTGGCACCCAAGCGTCCTCTTGCTCCCAATAGCGCTGAATGGAGAGACCTCTCGCGGTGGGTTCGGTCCACATTCCTGGCGCGGCCAACAACCCCCTTCGTTAGTCAGGCAAACAGTTGGGGGTAATTGATGCTGCCTCTCCCTTCAGACCTTCAACCTAAAGCATTAATTATCTTTCCATCTTTAGTTCCTTGAGAAAACAATGCAAACAGTGCTCCTAAACTGTTACAAACACAATCAATCCAGTGGTCATTTATTTGGCCAACTACTAAAGAGTGAATCCTCCTCTCTGAATGCATCCAGCATTGGATCCGGGATCAATTGCAACTTGGAAAGATCCCCAAGGGTTTGTTTGTTTACCCCTTTTTTCCTTGGGTTAGGGTCATACCCTGTCAACCCAAATTAACCAACACCTTAGGTTTCTTTAAGTTAAGACAGTGAATCTTGGCGACCATGTCGCTCTAACTTGTTTGATCCTTTGCTTACTAGGCAAAACGTAACTTCCCTTAACTTGGCAAGTCTACCCAAGAAAGGTGATGTAAGAGGATGTCTACTCATCCTCTTGCAAGTTAGACTTGCGCTAGAGACCTACCAACCTCATTCCAAGGAATGGCAAATCTAACTTGTGATTAAACCACAAGGTCATGAGACATTGCAACTTGTTGCACAAGTGTCGCACCTAACTCATGGGATCATTTCACCCATTGAATGGTGTTTCCTGGTTAAGGAATTTTGTTTAGACAAGATGCCGGGTTTAGGGTGTCTTCTTACCCAACCCAACCCTAATTATACTAGGCCGTTCCTAGGGTTTCCAAATTCAATCCGAGTTTTAACATTAGGTCGGGGTAGAACCCTAGATCGTTGTTTGCATGGGCATCCAATTGATCCAAACATTCCATGAATGTGGGTAGGACCTATGGGTTTGAGGATTTCGACTTGGCGTCCAAGTACAATACTAGGCTGCATTTCAAAACATGCCAAGCCCTAGCTAGTACTTGAGGTGTTTATCGTATCGACTAGTTATGCCTATACGAATCCCTAACGGTTATAATATTACAAGTGATTTGGGTAAATTGTCCTACTTGTCTTGCAACAAGGACGATCCTTTCCTAGAGATGCTAAACTTGTTCTAAGGATGTAAATAGTTTCAAGATGTCACAATACATGTAAACATGCGATTCATTACTTCTACGCACCAAACGGTTTGCAATAACCCTAACTTTTCTTGCTAAAGTCATTACGCATGATAATTTCAAGAATAACTTGCATGAAACCTACGAGGATTTACACCAAGGAACTATGCCTACAACCTTTTTGTCTAAGCATTTGAATTTCATGCTTTTGATAAGCCATGCAACCCTTCCTAAATGCAACTTTTGATGAATGAATATTTTCACATGACAAATATGTAACATGCAACCATTTTCTAAATACAACATTGTTAATGAAGTTCATGTGACATGTAACCTTTAATCCATTCGGCAAACATCTTTACATGCAACGTGCAAGTCTATGGTCCCATTTCCATGCTATGCAACGGATGTTAACAATTCTTTCCATGTGAGTCATAGCAAGATACGCTTGTCCTTTCACGGCCAAACAAAGATGCACTTAACAATTTTCATCTTTTTAACGCTAAGCAATATGTGTTTTAGGCTTGTCACTTTGAAATGCACGGCAAGGCAACAAGCTACTAAGCTCGTAAAATGGATAGGTAATTTACATTCATAACATTGGAAATGCAAATAACCCAATTGCTTGTCATGCATTAATTTTAGTAAATCGTTCGAGTAGGCAATTTTCCCCAAATGCATTTTAACTATGCTAGGTGAATTAGAAACATGCATAAGTTCTTCCTTTCCATGAAAGTTATCGTTCATAACTCATTTCTTATACATGGGATTAAAATCATAAAACCTGGGCTTGTGGATCCATGAGGATGTCCATGTCTATGTTCGACGAAGAACCTCCCGCGAGATTAGGTACATATTTCTTCAGTAGACTGATGTGGAATACATTATGAACCTTTAGGTTCTCCAGGAGTTGCAGTCTATAAGCATTGGGTCCTAGGCACTTGAGGATAGGGTCCACAATACCTTGGACTTAGCTTCTTGCATTCTCCGAAGGATAGGGAACTCTTCTTTGGGCATATGCGAATGAAGACCATGTCTCCTTCATCGAAGGTTCTATCTTGACGTTTCAAATCTGCGTATGCCTTCTGTCTATCCTTCGCGGTTTGGATGTCCTGTCTTATTGACTTCATTTGGTCATCCATATCTTCCAGCATCTGCCTTGAAGCTTCAACCCTCAAGGTTGGATCCGAGAAGTTTAAAGGACTTCGACAGTCACACCCATACAATGCTTGAAAAGGTGTCATCTAAATGGTTTGTTGATAAGAAGCATTGTAGGAAAACTCAACCAGTGCCAAGTATTGAATCCACCTTTTTGGTTCACGGCAGCAGTGTGCCCTTAGCATATCCTCAATGACTTGGTTGACTTGCTCCATTTGGCCATTAGTTTGGGGATGGTAAGCTGTACTAAAACATAGTTGAGTCCCAACGGCTTCGAAGATAGCTCTCCAGAAGTGTAATGTGAAGAGAGAATCATGATCACTAATGATTCTTCTGGGTAACCCATGCAGTTTGAATATCTCCTTGACAAATAACCTTGCAATGTCAGAGGCTTTATAGTTTGTCTTAATAGGAATAAGATGTGTAACCTTGGTGAGCATATCCACCACAACGATAATGGAGTTGTATCCTCCTTGAACTTGGGGTAGGCCAATAACAAAGTCCATACTGATGAATTACCATTTCATTTGGGGAATGTCAAGTGGTTGCAACTTTCCTGGTATTTTGACATGTTCCGCCTTAATATGTGGACAAGACAAACATTCAATGACATATTTGAGAACGTCACCTTTAAACCTCTCCCAATAGTAGCTCTTCCTGACTGCATTGAGGGTTTTGGCATTGCCAGGATGTCCTGAGAAAGGGGAGTCATGAGCTTCCCAAAGTATCTTTTGCTTGAGTGACTGGCTTGCTGGTATACATAACCTTGTTCTATAGTAGACAAGTCCACTATTGATAGAGAATTCTTGATACTTAGCCTGTTGCTTCGGGTCTTGATCCTTGATAGGGATCTCCCTTAGCATCTTCTGATAGGTTGGATCATGGCATGCTTCTTCTCTAGCTAGCTCAAGTATTCGATTTTTTGGCATGGATACCTTTATGGCTAGAGATCTAGCTGTTGATGGGTCTCACAAGATTAGAGAATTTAGGAATGCCTTGCGACTGAGTGCATCGGCAACTACATTCTCCTTTCCAGGCCGGTATTTGATTTCAAAGTCATACTCCTCCAGCACTTCAATCCATCGACGTTGCCTCATGTTGATCGCATTGTGGGTAAAGATCCACTTGAGACTTTTATGATCAATTTACTAGGGTAAATGTGTTGCCCAGCAGGTAGTGTCTCCAAAGCTTTAGAGCATGGATGACAGCTAACAGCTCTAGATCATGGGTAGCATAATTCTTCTCATGGCTCTTCAGTTTTCTTGAAGAGTATGCTACAGGATGACCTTCTTGCATAAGCACACATCCTAAGTCAAGCGTGCTAGCATCAGTTACTACTTCGAACTCCTTACTGAGGTTCAGAAGTTTCACGATAGGTGCTGATACCAAACTTTGCTTTAGTTTATCAAAGCTAGATTGTTCAGCAGGTGACCATACAATTAATGTTTGCTTCTTCAGTAGATCCGTCAGAGGCGCTGCAATCAAAGCATAGTTTTTTATAAAGATCATGTACCATCATGTCAATCCAAGAAAACTGCGTATTTCCTTGACAGTTGTTGGTATTGGCCATTCCAGAACATCTCTGACTTTGGTCGGTGACTTTGGTCGGATCCACTAAGATTCCTTCCGCTGACATGATGAATCCCAGATATTCAATCTGACGTTTGAAGAATGCACACTTCTTCATCTTGGCATAAAGCTTGTGTGCCCTCATTGTCTCAAGGACAATCCGAAGCTGTGGTTCATGATCTTCTTCCTGTTTGGAGTAGACTAGGGTATCATCGAAGAAGACGAGTACAAAGTCATTAAGATATGGCCTAAAGATATCGTGCATTAACCTATTGAAGGTGGCAGGTGCATTTGACAGCCTGAACGACATGACTAGGAACTCAAAGTGTCCATATCTTGTGTTGAATGCCATCTTTGGGATATCTTCTTCCTTGATCCTTATCTAATAGTATCCAGACTTGAGATCAATCTTAGAGAAGATCTTCGCACCTTGAAGACGGTCAAAAAGTTCATCTATTCTTGGAATAGGGTACTTGTTCTTAATAGTTGATTGATTCAACCCTCTGTAATCAATACACAGCCGAAGCGTTCCATCTTTCTTCTTCTGGAATAGCACTCGACCTCCCCATGGTGAACTGCTAGGACGGATGTAGCCCTGATCTAACAGTTGCTTGAGTTGCTCTTTCAGCTCAATTTCTTCTGGGATGGACATTCTATAAGGCCTCTTTGCAATTGGTGCAACTCCGGCACTAGCTTGATTTCATGATCAACTTCCCTTTGAGACGAAAGTTCTGTCAACTCTTCAGAAAATACGTCTGCGTACTCCTTTAGCCATGAAGGTTCTTCACTAGACTCCTGATTCTGATTTAGCTTATTGAGCTTAATCAAATTGACAGATAGTCCCT
Source organism: Lygodium microphyllum (assembly GCF_053477565.2). Taxonomy (NCBI): domain Eukaryota; kingdom Viridiplantae; phylum Streptophyta; class Polypodiopsida; order Schizaeales; family Lygodiaceae; genus Lygodium; species Lygodium microphyllum. The sequence continues at coordinate 30,672,418 of NC_141143.1, read as the reverse complement.
TTCTAACTCCCTTTATAATCCGAGATGCTTTGGCCAATTGAATTTTCGGCTTTCCAGCCTCTCCTTGAGTTGTGACCAATTTCCCTTCAGAGTTTCGAAAGGAAACTTGGCCCTTTCCACAATGAATGTGGGCATTATTAGGTTTAAGCCAATCCATTCCGAGCAAACACTCATGGATATCTAGGTTCATGACCCTATATCTGACCGAAGTCATCTTACCTCCCAGAAAGAATTCCACCTTAGCAGTTTACCTGGTACAAGTGACCTCACGACCATTTGCTAATTCCATAAGCAAGGTAGGTGCTTCTATTGTGGCTATTCCTAATCTTCTTGCACAAGCTGGTGAGATAAAGGAATGCGTACTGCCACAATCAATCAAGGTTTTGAAGCCTTTACCTTGATAATCCGATGGTGTCTGAATCACCGAAAACTAGCGATTTGGACCTTTCTTGTGAAGGGCGGCATGGACTGTTGCCCTCTCAACGTCTGCTTCCATGGTTGGGTCTGCTTCTTTGCACATTTCCCTGTTGGCAACACAGGCGGTTCTTCATTTGCCTCGGGTGGCGGCTCCTTGGCCACGGGCGGTTCCTTGGAATGGTCCTTGATGTTGTCCTCCACCAAGTTTGGGACATTGCCTTTTGAAATGACCAGGCTCATTGCAATGGAAGCAACGGAGGTTGCGGCCATTACCTTGGGTAGGAACAAAGTTACTGAAATTGTTGGTCCTCGCTTTCTTCCTTTGTCCCTGGTTTTGACCTTAAACTCTCTTTGCCAATGACCTATATACTCCTTTGTTCTAATCCTTATAAGACCAAGTCTTGTTGTTTCTTGGCTTGGTCTGCACCTCCTAAATTATGGGCGCAGATCGAATGAGTGCGTTCTGAAGATCTGTTGGGCGCATTGATTTGAGGCAGGTATTTACAAGTGGGTTTAATCCGGCACAAAACTTCAACACCTATTGTGTCATATCCATTTGTGGCGCATAATTCAAAAGAGAGACGAACTTTGAGTAGTATGTGTCAAGAGTCAAACCAAGCTATTTCAGCTCCATAGAACTCATTCATCTTCTGCGTGCGGTACGCAGGTGGTAAGTGTCTTCCTTGCACAACTTTTTTCAGCTTTTCCCAGGTAACGGACCCTTCCGAGATGCCTTGGTCTCTGCCCCATTGCTTCCACCAAAGTCTGGCTTCGCCAATGAGCTTCAGCTTGGCGAGCATTGCCTGGTTGGTGGGTGCAATACCGGCTGCTTCAAAGCAATCTTCCATGGACTCGATCCAAATCTCAGTCCTTCCTTTGCCATCAAATTTTGGCAGCTTGATCTGCTTGAGAAGAAACTTCTTCTCCTGAATCACGGCCGTACTTGGTGTAGGGATTGGACTAGGAATCTGTACTTGGGGTTGTGCCTGGGCTTGAGGGCTCATGGGTCTTTAGGAATCAATAAGTCATTGGAAGATTAGGGTATCCTTTCCTTTGATACCCGTTCTTCTCATAGCGTCCCAACACCTTGATCCTGTCAGCGGGGATTATTCGGGTCACTTCCTCGTACATATACGTGTTCAGCTTGATCTTTCGACCTCCGACATGTAAAGTTGTGTTTACATGAGCCTCAACAAAGATGAACAGCTTCACGATCTCCTCCAACCACTTGATTCTCTTTAGGTTGGTTTGAAGGCACGTAAATCGGTGGGCAGCTATGTAATAGATTCCTGAATCACCCGCCCATCTTCGTTCCATGTACAGAGACGATGGATTGTATATCTAGGATGTTCATCATATCGATCCTTCGTCGATAATCCGAGGCATGCATCGCGATCATAAACATGACCTGGAACACCATGAATCTGTTCCATGCTTCATGACTCTGCAAGACAGCATCGATAAGTTAAAAAATGTTCTTAACAGCAACATTTTCTTTACTTCTTCTTATTAAGTTTTCTTGTAAAGACAGATCCTTCGTTGGTTCGCTCTGATAAAAACTGTAACATGTCCACCTGTTCCATTTCAAGACACGTCTTAGCAGCTCATCCGGAAGAGAGTCTAGAAAGCTCCGCCCGGCACTCCCTTGGAATGTTATAGGGTTTCCGATCTAGGTCTTCCTGAGTCTGCCATGTAGCGGAAGTATTTTGGCCGTTCCCACTTAGGACCGACCTCAATCAGGGTTTTCCTAGTGGTCAAACTCCTAGAACGATGGCTAGTGTCGCAAACTACTTTACGCAAAAACGTCAGGGCTGAAGCAGATTCGTGCTACAATTGGTTCAAGGAGAATGGGAAATGAGAGGGTTGCAAAGCTCGACCTCTCTGCCCGTAAGGCATAGTTCCATTATGTTTCCCTAAAACAGCATAAATCGCGGTTCTAGGATCCTAGACTCTAGGTCAACTTCCTTGCTGTTTATTTCCTTCGCGAAAAACTCCCTGCTATCAGTTTTGTTTGAGAAAAGTTCCCGGCCAACCGGAACCACCCATCCGTAGGACTTATGGCCAAATCCACCGCACTTTCCTCAGGGTTGCTTTAGTTGTCTGATTACTACCACATTTAGTTGGACACACATAAAATAGCTTCCTTAATTAGCCAGTTAGACATTGGTTCTTTCATGTAATCTTAGCACGTGACATAGAAAAACAGTGTCAAACAAGTTCCTTTTCAACAGGTTATCTTATTATCTTTGGAATACATCCATATAATCCAGCCCGTCGGCTAATCCATAATCCGCCCAAAGGCAATCCATAATCTGCCCAAAGGCAATCCAGCAATCCATAGTGATTCCTAATCCAAGATTCCGCTCGTAGACTAGTATGCAGGCCTCGAGATCCAATCCCGAGTCACGTTGGCCTCTTGTGCAGGGCCCGGAAGGCAAGGTATTTACGGCCAGAGACCCCCTGGCACCCAAGCGTCCTCGTGCTCCAAGTAGCACCCAACGGAGAGACCTCTCGCGGCGGGTTCGGTCCATGTTCCTGGCGCGGCTAACAACCCCCTTGGTTAGGGTCAGGTAGACAGCCAGGGGTAACTGATGCTGCCTATCCCTTCAGACCTTCAACCTGAAGCATTAATTATCTTTACATCTTTAGTTCCTTGAGAAAACAATGCAACCAGTGCTCCTAAACTACTACAAACACAATCAATCTAGTGGTCGTTTATTTGGCCAAGTGCTAAGGAGTGAATCCTCCTCTCCGAATGCATCCAGCATTCGATCCGGGATCAATTGCGACTTGGCAAGATTCTCAAGGGTTTGTTTGTTTACCCCTTTTGTCCTTGGGTTAGGGTCATACCCTGTCAACCCAAATTAACCAACACCTTAGGTTTCTTTAAGTTAAGATGGTGAATCCTGGCGACCATGTCACTCTAACTTGTTTGATCCTTTGCTTACTAGGCAAAACGTAACTTCCCTCTTGCAAGTTAGACTTGCGCTAGAACCTTCCAACCTCATTCCAAGGAATGGCAAATCTAACTTGTGATTAAACCACAAGGTCATGCGATGTTGCAACTTGTTGCACAAGTGTCACACCTAACTCATGGGATCATTTCACCCATTGAACGGCGTTTCCTGGTCAAGGAATTTTGTTTAGACAAGATGCAGGGTTTAGGGTGTCTTCTTACCCAACCCAACCCTAATTGTACTAGGTCGACAACGTTCGGTCCTAAGGTTTCCAAACTCAATCCAAGTTTTAACATTAGGTCAGTCGATCCTTAGGGTAGAACCCTAGATCATTGTTTGCATGGGCGTCCAATTGATCCAAACATTCCATGAATGTGGGTAGGACCTATGGGTTTGAGGATTTCGACTTGGCGTCCAAGTACGATACTAGGCTGCATTTCAAAACGTGCCAAGCCCTAGCTAATACTTGAGGTGTTTATCGTATCGACTAGTTATGCCTATACGAATCCCTAACGGTTATAATATTACAAGTGATTTGGGTAAATTGTCCTACTTGTCTTGCAACAAGGACGATCCTTTCCTAGAGATGCTAAACTTGTTCTAAGGATGTAAATAGTTTCAAGACGTCATAATACATGTAAACATGTGATTCATTACTTCTACGCACCAAAAGGTTTGCAATAACCCTAACTTTTCTTGCTAAAGTCATTACGCATGATAATTTCGAGAATAACTTGCATGAAACCTATGAGGATTCAAGGAACTATGTCTACAACCTTTTTGTCTAAGCATTTGAATTTCATGCTTTTGATAAGCCATGCAACCCTTCCTAAATGCAACTTTTGATGAATGAATATTTTCGCATGACGAATATGTAACATGCAACCCTTTTCTAAATACAACATTGTTAATGAAGTTCATGTAACATGCAACCTTTAATCCGTTTGACAAACATCTTTGCATGCAACGTGCAAGTCTATGGTCCCATTTCCATGCTATGCAATGGACATTAACAATTCTTTCCATGTGAGCCATAGCAAGATACGCTTGTTCTTTCACGGCCAAACAAAGATGCACTTAATAATTTTCATCTTTTTAACTCTAGGCAATATGTGTTTTAGGCTTGTCACTTTGAAATGCATGGCAAGGCAATAAGCTACTAAGCTTGTAAAATGGATAGGTAATTTACATTCATAACATTGGAAATGCAAATAACCCAATTGCTTGTCATGCATTAATTTTAGTAAATCATTCGAGTAGGCAATTTTCCCCAAATGCATTTTAACTATGCTAGGTGAATTAGAAACATGCATAAGTGATTCCTTTCCATGAAAGTTATCGTGCATAACTCATTTCTTATACGTGGGATTAAAATCGTAAAACCTGGGCTTGTGGATCCGTGGGGATGTCCATGTGTATGTTTGGGGAAGAACCTCCCGCAGGTGGGCCTTGCATCTTCTTAGGAGCCATCATAGATGTAGTGTGTTTGGACTCCGGGTTTGCCTTCGCCCTTATGCGGTCTTCTAAGCTTGATAAACAGCCTCGAAAACTATCCGCTTCTCCCTTACGCAAGAGTACCCTTTACAAGCTGTGGGTTTTTTAGGACCTGGGTAAGGACACTGTGCACAAGGCTTAAGGCCCTTGCCTTTAGAAGCTTCTAAAGAGCTTCTGTCTCCTAGGAAACACGGAGGTCCAATGATTGGTGGGAAGATGACGACAAATGGGGGGGGGGGGGGGGGGGGGGCGATTATGTTGATGGTGAGGAGGATCGTGATGGCGGCAACGTGGCTGCAACGGCAGCCTGGCGGCGAACTTGGTGGCTTCTCCACAGCAGGCAGCGGTCCCTCACGGCAGCATTCGGCCTCCCCTCCTCACTCGTGACCCTCAACACGACAACAATCCTATACTCGTGCCTTTGTTCCCTAGCGCGATAGCCACCTCCCTTCATTCCTCCAGCACGGCAGCCTCCCTTTTTTTTCCCTTTGTCCACAGGGGGGTTCATATAGCCTCAGGGGGGGGAGAGGTAGCCACCATGTGGCCTATGCATGCCTCCCCCCTCATGCATTCCCTATGCCACGTTTACTTCTTCTCATACTCCCTCTCCTCCAGGCATGCATCGGCAGGGATAATTAGTAAAAAAATTTGTATAAATTCTCACCATTTTCAATTTCCCCTTTTTCCCTAGAAGGGAGTTCTCACGTGGAATTCCGGTTTTAATCCCTGGCCTCATTTGCACAATGCGGATGGACTCATTATTGCGCGTGCGGGTAACCACTTGGCCACCGTCATTAGTCGACCGCGGAGATGACTTTGCACAGCTTTTACGTGGGCGTGCGGTGATCGAAGCTCATTAATATTTTGAGGAAAATATTAGAAGTTGGAAGAACTCTGACTGGGTGAAAGATAGATTAACAATGGCTTTAGAGGGGACTTCCTTTTGTAGGTCTCTAATAACTCCCAGACCTTGCAACTCGATGCATTGCGCCTTGAGTTGCTATTAGCATAACTACTCTATCTAACCCAAAAGCTAGATTCACAAAGTTCACCTTTTTGCCATCTGGTCACATAGGCCTCATCTGACATGCAAGTCAAGATCCACTCAATGTTTGTCCTCACACATGGCTTCTCTTCATAAGGGGGGTTTTACAAAACTTAAAGCACCATGAATCATTGGTGGCATCTTATGAGGGTGGGACATTGAGCATATCTAGTAGACCATGGACACCAATGCACAATTCAAGGGAGATAGAATGAGAAAGAAAAAATGCTTAGAAAAAGATTTTTCTCCCTCCAACCTCTTACAAGCATAGAGAGAGAGGGGTAGTGAAGCTCCAACTCACACTTAATTATATTCAAGACTTGTTTAGACTCATAATTATTTTTAAAATCATACAAAGTGCAAAAGTATACTTTAATCGAACAATCAATATGTCCCCTACGTAGACCAAACAACATGACAAGCAAACTATTAAGAAGAGGAAATCACATGCTCAATTTATATCTTGACCAAAATTCCATTTGTAAAGCAATAGCAACACATGATAAGACCGATAAAGAAGTCTCAATATTTGTGAAGCAAGAGTTTTTGCATTTAACATACCTATCTCTACATGCATGTACCAAACGATAAATAGTAAGCGTGTAGACAAAGCCAAAGATGCATATTTTTGGATTACAAGTGAAAGAATCATAGTTTTGAGAATCCCTTTCATAGTAACAATTATATAACAATTGCACATGAATATCGCCAGACTTGAGTTATATACAAAATGGTATGAAATTTGTTAGAAGACTTTAGCTAGATAGCCAATATGGGTACCATATGTGCAATGGTTATAGTAAACCACATCTAATAAGTGGGAGTTTCAAGAATGAGTACTTGACCAAGGAAGCACATGTGCAATATGAAATATTAAAAACCCCACAATTGGCTTGCATGTTGAGAACCATGTCTAGGAGATTCACGATTGTTTGCCTTGCATCATGTGATGTAGTCTCAATGTGCTACATAGATAAGTTGATGATTGATCACACAAAAGATGATGGATTTACAACAAAAGAACTCAAAAACCTTAATCTTAGTGCTAAATGTAGAATTTAGATATAGTGCTCAAGTAATTATAATACATGGATGATTTACTGTGAGTGTGAAATTAGATACATCGTAGAAGTATGTGTTAGTAGTCACGTTTACCATGCATTGTCATCTCCTACCTAATGAGCCTCAATCTACAAATGGGGACATTGGGAGCTCTAACATGTCTATGATGTGCTTTAACAGCAAAGGCAACTCTATTCAAAGCATACACTTCTTTTCTTAGTCAATTTAGCGTGCATTTCTTAGTTTTTCCATGCGTCAATCAACCCCTACAAACTAGAATTTACCTTGTCAACCCCTATTGCAATTTATTGCCTACCATCTTAACATTTACATTCTCTATAAGTGTTGGTTGACTAGATTCAGTTGGCTAACTGCCACCTTTAGTGGCTCAAGTAGCTAATCAACCAATTGAGAAGCATTTCCACTCACTAGAGAGCGCTTTCACACACTTGGATTTTGGCATTCTTCTCTTGGCATTGCATACTACATCTCCATCTTCATCATTCTCTCCAATGTTGTTATCATTTTCCAACTTGATCTGGTGCCCTCACTAATGCTTTGCGCTACGTGCAAGGACTGATCATTCCATCATTTTTTTAAGCATTCTTTTCAAATTTAGTGAAATTTTCTCTTTCTCTCATATTGTCTTCTCTCTTCTCCTTTTCTGTATGTGTTCATGTTGCACGTTATTCTGTCCCTAGGATGTCTACAATGGCACCATCAATGCATGTGCTTATTCTCCCTTCTTTACCCCAAGTAGACTGGATGGTTGGAACAAAGCATTCACTTTGGTTGACATGCAAGGTGGAGTGTATTCTTGACACCTTCAATATTTGGGATTATGTTACCCACCCTATTTCTCATCCCGTGGAGGATCTAGAGTGGGATTAATGATTGATCGTGCTTCCTTATGGGATCAAGTCAAGTCTAGAGCCCAAGTCTAGAGCCCAACCCTTCCTCTTCATAAGCCTATAGAATTCTTTCCTAACGCATGTGCGCAGGTTGCAAATAGGAGTGGAAATGTGGGCAAAACTTGGTTCTTTGTATCACTAGAAGACATTTTTCCACATGATCACCTTGGAGAAGAAACTTCCAATGCTCGATATTGATGACTCTCCTTCCATGGAGGATCATTTCAACAAGTTGGAGGATATGAGGGATGAGCTTACATCACTTGGTTGGATGATATCTTCAGAGGATATGGAAATTCTCTGGACTCATTTTCCATCCCTCAAGTATATCTTCTACACTAGCCTTCTCACATCGAGGACCCAAGATATTCTTCGATGGAGCATGACAAGTATCTTGGAGAGATAGGAGCCAATGGATCTAGCTCCATGAAGGCTTCCACAATAGTTATAGGAGGATGGGAGAAGAAGAAAGAAATCAAATTTCAACCACAAGAAAGAGAAAATGAGAGTTTTCCAGGATCTAAAGCTTATTCACAGAAGCCTAGATGCCAACCACCATTGGAAGGAGACAAATCCTAAGGAGAAATCTTGAAAGAAGTGCCCTCACCTTTGTTCATGCACAAATGATAGAGCTAAATTATCTGAGCCTTCCTTTATCTCTACACGATTTGTTACCTATGAGTCTTTATTCATGTTGAGTGTCGAGATAATTTGATTTATTGGTTGATTTTTGTTATTTTTTGTGGACTGAATGGTTGATTTTTTATGGATTTTGAATGATTTTTAGTTTTTTTGGAAGTTTTTATGAGTGTTTTGGATGAGTTTGATTAGGTTTTGAGAGCTCATGATATTTTATAGTGGAGATATGATGTTCTAACATGTTTTATTGATGTCGTGTTAGTGTCTGATTGGTTCTGATTGAGTCTATTGACCTTTTGTTTTGCTCTGTTTTCCTTATGTATGAGGGATTGGAATAATTATTAATGAAGTTTGAGAGTGTTTGGAATCTTATTGATTTATTATTGATGGGTTTTGAGAGATTTAAGTGACCTAAAGGCTTTCTAATGACCTTCTATATGGTATACTGTAAACCCTCTATTGAGCTTCTATAGAGCTTTTGTTTCTATTATGTTATGTTGTTCTATATGCCTCTGTAAGTGTGATATGGGATGAATGTGAGGCTTGGGAAAGTTTTCCAATCTTGGGAAGAGATGAATATAAGTTCAAATTAGCTCGAAGAAGTGGAAGAAGTAGCTGTTCTTGAAGACTTGAAGTAAAGACTGAAGTGACAGTGACACTGACTAGCTACGAAGAGACACTATAGCGGCTCTGGTGACCTTTCATATCAGACATACCTATTGGGAGGGGTATCCATGACCTAAGAGGGGTTATGAATGATTATTCTTTATTTTCTCATTGTACTATAGATAGAGCATGTATGAGAGAGAGTGTGTGTGAGAGATAGCAAAATCTATGAAAAACAATGTATCTGTGATGAGTGAGAGATTATGAGAGAAAGCTATGGAACCTTTGAAGAAGAATACTATGTGATGATTCCCATTCAAAGTGGTGTATTATCTTGCATCTCTATGGTTTCTTGATTAATTCTATGGAGAATATGAAGAGGATAATCAATTTTGTTCAAGATAAAGCTGTGGGAGAATTGTTTCTATAAAGTCACATGAAGATTTCTTGTTCTTGGTGTTCTTTTCCTTGTTGTAGACATATCAAATATGAAAAAGATATTTGTTGATAATACAATGTATATTTTCTTGCAATAGAATCCCCATTTTCTTGGTGTTCGTCTTGGGGCTCTATGTTTTTGGTGAGCAGAGCTGGGGAAAAACTGCCATCAACAAGCATCAGAAGAGGAGCTGAAAATGAAGAAAATGGCATTGCCAAGAGGAGAAGAATTCAATGGATGCTTGAAAAGTTCCTTCTACCACAAAAAAATTGGAGATTCTCATTTTTCCAAAGCCACTTTCTACAATAATTTCATCCCACAATGGCAAAGACATATTACCATCAGGATGCATGCTCTATGTGGTGGACTATTTCCTCTTCCTATTGAAGCAATAGAGACGTGCATCTTGGTAGCAAGCTGTTTGGGAGTAAAATGAAGCGCGAAAATAGAGAGAATGATCATCAATGGGAGATTTATCATTCATTGAGAATTTTTGAGGCATCATCAAGTGAGAAATTGTGAGAAGAAGCTTTAGGAGTCGTGATCAGTGGAGGTTCACAAAAACAAGACAGAAAAGAGTTAGAATTTATTCGTGGATACTCAACAGCAGGACATGGGACGCATGGTGCACTGACAATCTCATGTTTGTCTAATCAGAAACCCACTAAAAGTTGGTGGATAGAGTATTCTTCGCAATATAAACTATTGAAACCATCAGAATTCTGGAATTACTATGATGATGGCACCACAACGATCCTCAAAAGAATGAGTTCCAATACCTTCAAAACCGAATATCTTCCCCTCTGTAGTGGTCTGAAAGCTCAATTCAGAGATGTTGAAAAGAAGAAAGTAGAAGAAATATTGGCTAGAGAGTCCTCTAGGACCAAAGCACTCTCTGATTATGTTCTGTGGAGTACAAACCAATTGGGTGGAGCTAACTCCCTGATGAATGCTGCAATCAAAAGGCAAGCACTAGAGCAAGTCAAAGGTACGTGAGAAGAGAGAATGAAATCATCAAAGCTAAGAACGAGGTAGGAACAAAAGCCTCCCTTGACGCCTTAGCAATACTCTTTACAGAAGTCTCCATGGCAACTCAAGGTCCCCTTCCTAATCAAATCCTCGTCCTAGAAATATTGATGACAAGCCAGTGAATGTGGTCTTATTGCCCATTTTTAAGGGAGAGTACAATGAAGATCCTGATCTTCAAGTAGCAAATTTTATGATAGTGTGTGTGGCTAACAATGCCAGCAGTTCGCAAGTTTGTAGAATTGAGAAGACTAGTCAATCTGCAAGCTACAGTGGAAGGTGCAAGACTGTATGATGAAGTTGAAGCAAGGTTGTCAATGACCTCAGGAAGAGGAGTCCTACCTTCTTCCATGTCAAGAATGACATACCCACCAAATACAGTCTCAAGGATAGTTTCCTACCCCTATCAAATGCAAATAGTGCCGCAGTATAGTGCACCAAATCCATAGTTGGCCACAAACGGGGCTGCAGATGACAGTGCCTCAAATGATGGTTCAACCACAACTACAATGGCCTCAAACAATTCCCCCTATGGTGACTCAATAACAACAATGGAACCCTACCAACTGGAACTAACAACCCTTAGTCTCAACAGGAGCTTTGAATCAGAACCAGAATAGAGGACCCTCTGGATCAACCCAACTAGTTTATGCAATGATTACAAAGGCTTTCCAAAACCCTACTACAAATACTCCAGGAGGTGAAAATTTGAAGGACTACCTATCCAATTCTATCACAAGCATCAAGAAGGAGCTTATGGATGTGATTACAAAACAACTACAGACGCTAAAGGTTAATACAACCAACATATCCAATCCTACAAGAGATGGAAGAGATGTGATGCAGTCTAATACACCTGGTGTGGAAAGTTCCATCAAGCGAGACATTTAGTCATTGAATATACCCAAAAACCAACCATTCCTGGAGCCTTCTATTCATATTGTTTGAGGAAGAACCATACATAGGATATTTTCTCTCTGAATGAGATGCATGAAAGAAGAAAGAAAGATGAAGAAGCAAGATTTAACTTTTTGGAATCTAAAATGACAACAGAAGACATTTGACCAAAGCTTAGGGAGTTCAGTCCTAATTTTGGCCCAAGGAGGTTTCTCTCTCAAAGTTATAGAGGATGACAATGTAGAGGTGGCCAGAGATCAGAGGTCAAGTGTTATAGATGTGGAGAAAAGGGACACATATCACCAAACTTTCCAAATGCTAGAAGGTCCATGGATTACAAACCCTTATGCAGTCGATGCAAAGGAGAAGGACACACTACAAAATATTTTCCAAGTCCAACTCCTGTAAAATCTACCTCTGATACCCAATAGGAGACCCAAGAACCTGCTTCCAATTTGGTAGAATTGGAGGTTGCCATGATAATGCGTGCAAAGAAAGAAGAAACTACAATTCCAAAGGAGAACATTTCCTCTTCTAGGACAGTAAAGTTCAACCTTTCCAAGGAGAAATAGAATAGTGCAAAGTAGAACATTATAGTACAAAGCAATGTAGAGCCACATTGAGCCACAGAAATAGTTGCAAAGACTCAACTAGAGGTTCAAGAGATAGTGGATGCCGAAGTACCTCCTAAAGAAAAAGAGGTGCAGTTGTTGCCACTCCTGGAAGAGAAAAGGAAGATAAAAGTGGGTTTTGCCCCATTCCCTAACCAATTGGAAAAGCCTGTAGATCCTATCATAGAATATGACTTGGTCAAAGACCTAAACACCTTCAAACCAAATCTACCATTCTGACAGTTTGTTAATGTTGTCTCCTAGCTGTCAAAAGAAATTCAAAAGCATACTAACAAGGAGAAGAGGGCTAAGGATTGCTCCCTCCACATCAACCAAGTCCAACAAAGCCCCAAAGCCTGTGAAAGAAGTGGATGTGGCTAACACTTTCTTGGATCCTAGTACCCCAGAGATTGGCGTGTGGATTGAAGGATGCTTTATTGCAAACGCATTCATCGATGGAGGTCCATCAGTGAACATCAAGATGGATGTGATAATGAAGGATCTAGCCTTGCAAGGAATGCAGTCTATGTAGTGGCTTATCAGACTGGCAAACCAAAGCATAATTAAGCCTTTGGGCATTCTCCGATATTTAAAGACAACCCTCATAGGAAGGGATTATTGGGTGGCTAACATATATGGTGGTCAAAAACCAAATTCCTATGGGACCTCATACCCTCTACTGCTGGGAAGACCATGGTTGTTTGAAGCAAGGGCACAGATGGATTGGTTCAAAGGAACCCTAACCCTAGGCAGAGGACCCAACAAAGTGGTAGTGAAGTTGTACAGATTGCAAAAAGGTAATGGATCCACTTCCATCGAAGCTGTAACATAGTCTTCCAACGAGGTAACAGATGGAACATCAGGAATTGAAGAAGCCACCATCAAACAAATCTTTCCCAAGAAAAAAGAGGCACATCCTCTGATAGTGGGCACTATAAGCCAACTGTCGAAAGAAGCAAAGTCGTCTCATCAATGGGTGAATACCTCATACCTGAACCTAAACTAACTTCTGAAGTCACCTCTCATAGTGAGATAGAAGCATAGATGTACTGTTCTCCCTATTACATGGCCGTACAGTAGAGCCATATACAAATGTAGAGGCAGAGACAGAGATAGAAGCAGAGGGAGACGCAAAACAAAAGTACATAACAAAGAGTTTGTTCTTCTCTTAATGAGTCCCCCACAGAGGTACAAATAGAATCTGAAGAGTTGTGGAGGCGTCAACCTCCAAGATTCATGGACCGCTTATTGGTCAAGTGTTTCAAGCGAGCACTAATGGCTACATCTTACATAGCTAGTGCACTATCCCCCTCTATGAGTGTAATGAGCTTACCTTGATGCCCAATAGAGTTTCTTCCTCCCAATCACTCCGATAGCTCCACGATTCATGATGCAAGCTCAAGCATCCTCAAGTCTCTTCCTTGAAGCTTCATCCTCCATAGCCACACACGAGATAAGAGAAGAGAAGAGAAGAAGAAGAGAGGCGATGGAGGAGGGCTTCACCTCCAAGATCCCTCACTCACTCCCTCACTCACTCACACTCCCTCCCTCAAGCACTCATAAGCAAGAAAGAGAAGAGAAGAAAAGAAGAAGAAGAGTCCACTTTGCCACACACCAAAGAATGATCTCTCGTTCACTTTTTGAACTTTATATACAAAACCCTAAATCCCTTTTGGGCGGTCATCCCCTTGTCCCCTTTTTCTTACATGGCCATCCATGGCCTAGGCCGTTTTTTCCATTGTCCTCCTTTCTTTCTAGCTTAGTCCTACAGCCCCTTCATCGTTACAAATTACACACGAGGGAGCTTGGTGCTCTTTTACAGAGGTTTTGGCTATGCCTTTATATATAAAGGTGCGCCTTCTTGCTTTTGGCTTCTTGTGGCTTCTATGGTTGCGTCTTGTACTCCTGGTGGGCCCACTCTCTTGTAGGGCACCTTTTCCTTTTTTCCGCCTTATGATTTTCCTCTTGATACCTTGTTTTCTACTTCTGTTGCTTTGCACTAAACATTACCCCCCTCCTATTTGAGCGCCACTCCCATGGCACTACTGGGTGGTGATTCGAATAGTGTTGCGAGGGTAGCCATATGGCTTTTGAGTGTGTATACAAGCCGAGTTGGAAGGTGTTCTAGAGGGATTTATGGAGTTGGAAGGCCCTTGAGTTGGATATGTTGGAGGGATCTATGGATCTGGAAGGCCCTTGCATTGGATATGATCCCTAGTGTTGGAGTCATTTACGGAACTGGAAGGCCCTTGCATTGGATATGATCCCTGATGTTGGAGGGATTTATGGACCTGTTAGAGGGATTTATGGAATTGAAAGGTCCTTGAGTTTGGAATGAGCCCTAGTATTGGAGGGATTTATGGACTTGAAATACCCTTATACAAGCCCTGGTGGAAGGTGTGCTGGAGGGATTTATGCCTTTGAAATTAAAGATAAAGTTGAATGAATCCCTACATGGAGAGAGGCTGATGGGTGAATCCATCTTTAAAATTGAGTATGGTATTGGATGGATCCTAGTGTGCAGAGAGGCTAATGGGCGGATCCATCTTTAAAATTAAATATGGTGTTAGATGGATCCGTCTCCTAGTCCTCCGTGATTACCTTCTCTTGTACTGTTCCAAATGAGCTTCTTCATTCACTTTCTAATTGGAGCTGCCTCAGTGTGCCCCTGCTTTGTTTTGCCTGCATGGTGACATTGTCGCATAAGATTGGGAGTATATTGCATGGATAATCGGCTCTCCAAAGCTGGTGGTTGGGGCCTTTGTTTGTACCTGAAAAGAAAAGAAGGTGCACTACCTAGGGGTATTCTCCATTGTCATGTGATGCATTGTGCTCATGCTAGTGGGACTGGGAGCAAGCCTGGGCATTGTCGCTCACTTGAGGACTTAGTTTGTGCATAAGGGAGGTGTAGTGCGTATAGCTTAGGGTGACAAGTGGCGAGTGTTACCTCCCTAGGTGTGTCCTACCCTTGATGTGTCCTAAGTGTGAAGTGGGGAATCAAAATGAGGCTAGGGGGTTAGGGACAGAGCCGGCCGACCGAAGCCACCAGACACACCTAACTTAAGGACCCCTAGGTGCAGTGACTGTGATCGATGTGCAACTTGTGGTGGCTACGTGTATCTTTTTCTTTTTCTTTCTCTTTTTTTTCTTTTTTTTAAATATAAAGTTATGTAGTCGTGACAAAAGCTTAATCTTTGTCATCGAAGTGAGGTGGAGAAGGAGGCTTAATAGATTTGTTAAGAAACTGGTGGCTTTGGATATACTCCTTGAGATTTAAACGGACCTGAAGGGTGGTGGTGGAGAGGAATGGATGATTTTAGCGGCTATCATTCATGTTTTCTAGAAGGGCTAAGCAAAATGAAGGTAATAGAGCAGCTCAGGCCATAGCACAACTATCTATAGTATTAGGATCAAAATGGAGTATTGGGAGGCTGCACTCCTTTGGAATGGGGTCTTGTCTAAGGAGTATCCTAATCAGTCTAAGGTAATTACAAGTAGTAATGAAGCCATGGTCAGGGCATGAAGAGAATTTGTTAGTGAATTGGATTAGAGTATCATACAAGTTCTCTTATGTGAAGACGAGGGCCTTTTCATGTGTAGTACAATGAGGATTGTAAGTTATAGGAAAGTCATAGCGGCCGTGGACACTAGAGTCAAAATCCACTCCCACCCTTCGAGGGTAAGGCATAAAGGTTGGGTCATTCCGCTCGAAGGGTTGAGTGTTGCAAAAGGCCATCTAAGTGTCCAAGTTGGAGTCGCAGACCCTTCTCCTTCATTTAGGTTGACATGTGTAGCCGGCCAGAGACCTTGGTACTTCAAAAACCTTATCCTACCAAAACTCGACATCTTCAGTGGCCCATAAGGTGGGACTCTACTCTTTCTCCTCCATCCATTTCTGTCCAAGTGGGCTTCCAATGTTAATTACCTCCTCCACCACCTTGGTGGGCAAGACCCTACGCAAGGTGGTGGGGAATAGAAAGTTAAAATTGAAGGGGCTCCTAGACATTTCTTGCCTTTCCCAGATTATAAGATTGGTGTGGAAGCTCACTAGGGCATCATCCTCACATGGTGGGATAGGTGCCTGGGGTCCCCTCACTCCCTTGGCATTCCATTTTCTCCTTGTGTCCTCCACCATTTGTTTTCTTATTTCCCTTAGTGCCACCTTTCTTTCTGCAGAGGTATCTGCACGTTGTTGCTATTCAATCAGCAGGGAAGGAGGCGATGGGACAAGCTCTTCTTCATGTGATCCCACTTCAAAGTTCATATCCACCTCCCTCTCTTAGCTTGGTTCTTACTACTCCTCTTTCAAGAACTCGAGTGCATCCACTTCCTGCGAGGTTAGTAGGCCTGCCAATAGGAGATAATGGAGTTGCTCTTCCAGGCTTGGGTCAACTCCACTAGGTTGTGGTGGCATCTGCAGTCCTGCCTTCAATGCCTTATGATCCATTCCCAATTTCTTTTTCATTGCCTCTATGGACTCTCCCTCCTCTACCTAGGTGACGTCGAATAGGGTATCCAGGAAGGCGAGTTGTTGGGTGTGGAAGCTCACTTGGATGGCTTTCGCTCTGCACTCAGTAATTATCTTTTCCTTTTCGACTTGAGCAAGATGGCAGGCCAAGGCTTTGATCCTTTTTTTTTTTCTGATTGGCCCATTCTTCTACCCTCTTGTTCATATCTTCGAGGATTTTCCCCTGCCTCTAGGCTAGCACTGTCAGCCTTCATTCTTGACCTTCCATTTCTGCCCTTAGCTTTTGCTACTCCTATGCTAAGGCAACCTCTTGGGTTAGTTTCTCCACCTCTCTTTTGTACTTTCGAGCTCTTTTCTCCCTCAGCTCCTCCAACTCTTCCATGGCTTTAATGATTTTCTCCATTTGAGCTTATAGATATTTGTAGCGTGCCACAATCTCTCCATTGTGCCATTGTAGGCATCGTATGACTTTTTTTTCTTCATTCACTCGCGCTTGCCATTCCACTTCTATATCTTCCTTAGCTTGTAGCTACTCCTTCAACTCGTGAACTTCCGTTTGGGTCATTGGCTATTTGGCATGTTTTCTCCAATTGGGATGTAGCCATGGCCTCTTTTTTGGCTTCTAGCTCTGCTACCGCAATTCTCTTCTCCTCCTTGGCTTTCTCTAATTGAGAGAGAAGCTCCTTGACATCCTTGTCGTAGTCTTCAACTGGCCTCTTTGTTCTTGGGAGATGGATGTCATGGAGCCTGCCAACTTCTGCCTCTTTGGGTCTTGCCTCGACTTGGTGTCTGCTGCTGCTGTCGGCCTTTTGGTTCCTACCAGGGGGTTCCTTCTCCTACTCCTTGGCCCATTTCTTTATTTACAAAGTATTGGACCCAAGCCATTAGGTTGTTGGTCCACCTTGGTTGTAGAACTAGGAGTGGAGATGGCAATGGTGGTGATGGGCATCAGGAGAGTGGGAATGGGGGTGATTGGGGACTTGCACTTACCTTCTGCAGGTGGTACAAATTCTAGCACGTGGGCACTTGAGCTCGGGCCCTTCGTTTTTTATTGGGCTCGCAATAGGTTCCAGCTTGTCGTGCCTGGACTGTTGCTCAATGGACCTGCGTGTGGTGAGGACCATGTCTTCCTCTTCTTTTCTCAACTCCTCCTCCTCCTCTTCTTGCTTTCTCCTTCTTTCCTCCTCGATCTTTTTGGACTCTCTACGGGGCTTTAGCAAGTCTGTCTTTTCTTGTTTCCTCCTCTCCTCTTCTTGCTGTTCTTGTGCAATTTTCTTATTTGTCTTCTTAGTCTTTCCTCGGCTAGTTTGCTCTTGTTGTTCCATGTCTTATTCTTCTTTGCTCAATGTCCTTTTCCAAGACTGTGCCTCTATTCCTGGTGAGGTGGCAACCTGCTTTGCATTTCATCTAATCCTTCTCTTGCTTCTTCATTCCCTTGTCCCAAGGCTTCCCTGATGATCGCGGTGAGGACCCCACCAAATCCGATGGTTGCATCCTTTGAAGACAAAGCTTTCCTTTTAGCCTTGGTGGCAGGAGATTCTCCTCCAGCAGGGTGTCCTCCTGTTGCCAAAGCCTTTGCTAAGGTCTCAATGGTCTTCCTAACAAAACCCTTGAGGTTCACCTTATCCAGCAACCTTACTGCAATGTTCTCTAGCAAGGGGACATTGATGCGACTCATGATGGTGTTGTACCTCTGATTAGAGAACAACCCGTGCACCATCTTGGCTTGGAGTTGGACTTCGGGATCTGGGATATCCGCCAAGCTAATGACGTCGTTGGTGTGGACCTTTACCTTGTCCATTCCTAGCAAGGTATATACATCTCTTTTCAGCTTCCTCTCTACTTTGTTTGCCAAGCCCAATGCCTTTTCCACCTACTCCGAGTTCAATTCAATCTGCACCTGACATCCCTCATGCATAGTTATGGTGCCACGGTTCCTATGGAAAGTCCTCAAGAATGCTACATAGTGGAAGTAGTCCACCCCCTGGCTTACTGCTTCCACGTATTTCTACAGATTGCATTGCTCAATGATCTGTCTCACAGCCCACTCTTCAATGACCACATCTTCTAGGTTGAAATGCCAAAACTTGAATGCTTGAAGGCTCGTGTTTCCATCAAAAGTCCTTATTTTGCTTGTTCTTCCTTTGAAAAATGCAATTTTCTAGTATTTTCTTGGCTTGCCATGATGGGTACCTGACATGAAGCCATATTCACTATTAGTGTTTTTTAGAATAATTACAAGCAACAGGAAACGACTACATACTTGTTGAGCTGAAACGCTTGAATGCAAAAGTAGACTTTTTCCTCCCACTAATCTATTGATTTCAAATTTTATTGACCTTTCTCTCAATCATAAGTTGTTGCATTCTACCCTTGCAATGTGCACATTTCCTTTATTTTTTTCCTTATATTTTTGGTTTGATTCACCTTGCCCTTCTAAAATAAGAAGAATCCTCCCTAGGATTAAAGGGTTAGAGGATGAAGGGCATTTAGTGCACAATCTTAGTGTTTTACTTTCGCATGAGCTAGGCATAGAAATTCAAATTATACTCTAACTTAGCATAGCTATCCATATCGAAAGGGAGGATGCCTATATGCATAATGTAAGTGATGACATCAAGAAACAAGTCACCGAAGTCCACTTGGCTAGCAACATGCAACCCCTCCTCAATGAGGATGTGATCTAAATAAGGATGTCCCTTAATGTGTTCTTTGAGGCGTCGATTACGGAGGAGGATAGTCAACACCCGATATGAAGTTGGAGCTACACAGGTTGGGCCGTATTCCAATGTCTTGATTGTGTGTGGCTGCTCAGCAGTGGTCATTATTTGGCATCCCTCTAGCTCCCATTGTAGTCATAGGGCGTACCATTTTTGCAAGAAGGGGAAGTCGTTGTCGGCAAGCTGTTTCAAGTTCTTGATTTCGTGGTTTGTGGCCATGATCATGTTCTTGCTATACGACGTAGTGAGGTGCTATTTGATTGCTTGTTCCTTGGATATCTCAATTGCAATTAACTCCTTAGCTGCTTCGAAAGACTTAACAAATACAAATTCTGACTCCTCCCAAGAGAGCAAGGGAGTGTTTGTACTTTCATTGCTATAGGTTCTTCCAAGAGGCCTAAGTCCAGTCGATCGTAGTTTTTAGCCAATGTCATGAAAGTAGCGTCTGAGAATCGAAGGCAAGCAACCAAACCGTCCCCAGTATTTTTAGTTAAGTTGGTGGCCAAGGTTAGAATTGATCACTGCTCATAAGAGGGTCTAAGCCCAGTAGGTGGTTGAGGCTTTAATAGAACTAGAGAGTTCAATAGCTACTACTGGTCGTAGCTTGGTTTTCTCCTTAGGTTGTAATTAGGCCTCAAGCTCGATGGGTTGGCTATAGTTGCGGGTGTCCTGCTAATAGATGCATCGGAGATTTGAGGGGCACCACCGGGGCTAGATTTGGGCGGTTTGTCAGCAGCAATAGGATGTGGTTTTGGGTGATAAATTAGTTCAGCCCTTGTTGAGCTAGGCTTTGGAGGTTCTATGGACTTAGCGGCCTGATTCTCTTGTGATTTGAGTATCTCTAGGATGATGTTTTCTGTGGTCAAGCTTGAGAGTGGCGTTTGAGTAGGGTCTTTGGTTGTTTTGGCTTTAGGTAGCCAAATCCAGGTGTTACCCACATAGTAGCCTTATGCTTGCAATAAGGCCTTAGGGGCCCATCACGGCTTGACCATACATCGATGTTTATAGTTTCGTCTTGGCTTCCTAGGTTTTGGGTAGTACATATGATTAGTCTTGCGAGGCCATGGGTTTCTATTCTTAGGTGGTGGTCTTGGTTTAGTTACCCATTTGAACTGGGGTTCATGGGCTTCAGCGTTGGTTCTAGTGGATTGCTGGCATCGTGGCTTGGTAGGTTGTGATGAGTCACTACCCCCCTCCTTAGACTTGATGGTGGGTTTCTCTACCAGTGGCTTTGCAGACTTGGAAAGAGTCATGCCGCCCTTGTTGCTCAAAGTTATAACAACATGAACGTTGCCCATGGCTAGCTGGATATGCTATGACTCTAGTCGACATTACAATGAGCTTGCTTCTTGAAAGCTCATCCTAACAGTGATTCTGTGTCTATATTCTTAGTGTTGGGAAACACATAGAAGATTATCGGCACGCTTTCAAACTCGATAGAAAATGCAACCTTGCACTTTCCCAAAAGTGTGTAGGGTTCGCCTCCATAAGGGGTGAGATTAGCATTAGTGAGTTGCAACTGCAGTTTGTCAATTTGGGTCCAATGGTCATGGGCTAAGATATTAAAAACAGCTCTCTCATATCGATCAATGCATTGATGGTGCATATGTGTTTAGTAGTGACACCATCATGCATAGGTAAGCTGGTGGTATTTCTTCCTCATCGTCACCATCCACCTCAGTGATAGTGACTACTTGTACGTGGATAGGGGGTGCTAGCATTGGGGGCTCATGCAATGGGTGTGTGGGAGGGAAGTACTTTTCTATGCAACTGCCATTCAAGAAGCTTATGACCTCACCTTCTAGGGTTTTGAGTTCTACATTGCCAGTTCGGCTGATGATTCGAACCTTAAAAGGTCCTAGCCCCTAGAACCCTTGACTTAGTATAGTAGTACTAAGTCACCTTGTTCAAAGTTGCACGGCTTGACATGCTTGTCAAACTAGCGTTTGCATCTCGCCTTCTTGTATATTAGTACATGGATGGCCAGAAGCCAAGTTTTCAATAAGTGTTCGAGTTCAATTCAAATGTTCTGTCGATGCCTCCTTCCCATCCCATCTTTCTTAAAGGGCTATTCTAAGGCTTGCTACGAAGAATTCCAAGGGAAGGATTGCATCTGTACCATATGTCAATCTAAAGGGGGTCTGACCTACAACCATCTTGTAAGCCGTGTGGTAGGCCCACAAGGCCACCATCATCTTCTTATCCCAATCACTGCGTGAGATGACTTTGTTCAAGATGTTTACTAAGATTTTATTTGTGGATTTGGCTTGACCATTTGTCTACGGGTAGTAAGGCGAAGATTTCCAATGGATGATTAGAAAGGAGGGCAGGAGATGAGCTATCACTTCATTGATGAAGTGTGTGCCTTGGTCGCTAACTAGTTTGATGGGGTGCAGCCAAATCATGAGATCACTTGCTCCCATTGGAACTTAGTAGTGGTTCGAGTGTCATTCTTTCTTGTAGCTCGAGTTTTTGCCCACTTTGTTAGATAATCAGTAGCCACAATGATGTATTTGGCTTGTGAATACTGTGCCATAGGACTAATGGATCTGATGAAGTTAATTCCCCATTTTACAAAGGGTTGTCGTGCAATAATTGGAGTTAGCTCCATGTGATCCTTATGAATCAGAACTTTAGTCCTTTGGCGCTCATCACAATGCTTCACAAATTATGCCGCATCTCGAAAGAGAATGGGCCACCACAGCTAGGACTGCAACACTTTGCAGGCTATCTCATCTCTGCTGAAATGTTCTCTTGCAATTCCGTCGTGTGCCTCTATCAGCGCGTCATGCATCTCGTACTCACACACAGATTTGCATAGTAACTCGTCTTGCCCCAACCTATAAATTTGGCCGGCTATCAATTCATAGGGTTGGATCTTTAGGATGAGCCGCCTGAGTCAAGCTTTTTCTATCGGTCGTTTCGGTAGTCCGTGTTCAAGCACTTGAACTATGTCATCTGTCCAATATGGTGTCATGTCAATTCTAAACAAATATTTTTCGTTGGACAAGCAGAATAGATGCGCGTCTAGCAATTCATCCACAATGCCTTGTCTAGCCACTTCTCACGTGGGGATATAAGAAAGATAGTCAACCATGTAATGTTGCTTCCCTTTATGCACCACCACGGAGAAGTCAAACTCCAAAAGTAGAAGAAGTCATCTAGCAATGTGTCCTATAGCACATGGTTCGTTAACAAGATACAACAAGGATTGATGGTCAACAAAGAAAGTAAAAGGCGTAGCCAAAAGATAATGTCAAACTTTCTTTACGAAAAACACCATGGCCAAGCCCTCTCTCTCCATTGTCGAGTAATTCATTTCAATCTCAGTGAGTTTTCTACTAGCAAAGCTCACTGGATAATCAAGTGTATTCACCAAGTTGGTACAACACAACTCCTATGGCGAATTTCAAAGCGTCGATGTGCACATGAAATGTGAGTGTCCAATTTGAGGCTCTAGAATCGGTGCTATGGTCAAAGCCTTTTTCAGCTCCTCATACACGCATTGGCATTCCTCGGTCCATTCAAATATGATCAACAACTTGTATAGAGATCTAGAAATCAATGCATAGTTCAACACGAACAGTTGATAATATCCTGTGTGTCCCAAGAAGCACTGAACACCCTTGAAATCAGTTGGGGATGAAAGATCAACAATGACCTTGATCTTTGAGAAATATGTGTCAATACCATTCTTTGAAACCATGTGTCCTAGGAAACATCCATGCTTCACCCAAAACTAGCACTTCAAGGGGTTCAAGGAGAGACGGTATAGCTGACATCCTTCAAAGACTTGTCTAAGTGTTCTCGCCAAGTAGAGTGAACACACAAGTCATCTATGAAGACCTCTAGCTCCTTCCTTGGCATGTCTTTGAATATTGTACACATCAGTCATTGGAAGGTGGTTGATGCATTAGTCAACCCAAAAGGCATGACTATGTAGGCAAAGATGCTCCATTCTATGGCGAATGCGGTTTTATGCCTATCATTAGGATGTACTTGCAACTGATTGTATCTAGAGAAGCCCTCCAGGAAATTGTAGGCCTCTTTGCTAGCCACTCTCTCGAGCATATGCTTGGTGTACAACAGTGGGTATTTATCTCTCTTTGTAGCTGCATTAACCTTCTTGTAATTGACACACACTCTAATCTTCCCATTCTTCTTTAATACAATGACTATGGGCAAAACCCAGTCCATGTGTTCAATTTTGTAGATGAATACTACTCTCATTAGCTTGTCAATTTCTTCCTTGATAGCATGGGTGTGCTTTGGATTCATGGGATATGGTCACTGCTTTGACCAGCGTTGCGTCAGGTGTCATGGATATGTTGTGAGTCGCCACACTTGGGCCTACCCCTTTGAGCTAATACGTCTATATACTCCTGTAAGAGAGTAAAGAGTGGCTTGAGATTGCTGGATTTCCAGCCAACTTGTCAGTCAAGTGCCCCAGGACCTCCATGAGCTCTCGTCTATTGTTTGGGACTTGGAACACAACAAGGTCGGATCTTCCATGTAGGCTTCTAGTCATCATGCAGATTGGCACTAAGGTTGTGTCCTCAGGTTTTCTGATTGCCTTGATGGCTTGTTCGTACTCCTCAGTGTCTGAGAATTGTAGGCCAATGGTAGCAAGAACATGCAAGCAGTCTTGCTCGTCCTCGGGGCACGGGATATACTTGATAAGGACCCCATTGGATCCCCTAGTCTGTCCATCGCCCTTGAGCATGGTGGAGATGGCATCCAGGTTGACATGTGTAGTCATCTATGTGTCCATCTCCACTCTTCCGGCCTCCATTTGATTGCCCAAGAAGATAAGACCATTGCCCCAGTCCTCTACGACTCTCGCGTTGCACATCCAGGGTCGTCCTAGTAGGATGTTGTAGTCCACTCCCTTCATGACTATAACAACTAAAGGCAAAGAATGCAACTCCTCCATAATTTTCCATGTAAAAAAAGAAGTACAGGAATAACAATCTTGCCATTTAACCAGATTATGTCATTTTTAAGTTGATAATGTGAGTTTTTCTCCATGAGACCTTACTATAATTTCTAAAAAACATGGTTAAGCTCTTAATCCAAAAGATAGGTTTCTTGCAATTCTTCAATCCAATCACTATGTAGCTCAATTATAGCTAAAACTTTACATGCCCACATATGAGAAAGAGAATCAGCCATTACATTGTCTTTGCCCCTCGTATGAGTGATGTCAAAATCATATTTTTGCAAAGTAGCTACCCATCTATGCTTCTTAGGAGTAAGATTGGACTGAGTGAGGAAATACTTTAGGACCTTGTGATCACTTTGAACTCTAAACCGACTACCATATAAATAATGGTGCCATTTCTTTATCGCATGTAAGATAGCCAACATCTCTTGGTCATAGACATCCATAGTCATTTCCTTATCTATAAGCTTACGAATTTCAAAAGCAATCACTTTATGCTCCTATAACAGAATAGCCCCTATGCCTCGGTCACCACTGGCATCACACTGTATGGTAAACTCCTTCAAAAAATCCAGGCATACTAGAATAGGAGCAGAAGTAAGGAATTCCTTTAACTGGTTGAAGTTACTATCTACAGGTGCATTCCAAAAGAAAGCTTCCTTCTTCAACCTTTCAGTTAAAGGAGCTGCAATAGCCACATAATGCTTAATGAATCTCCGATAAAATGAGGATAGACTAAGAATTCCTCTAAGTGAAGTAGTGGTAGTAGGTGTTGGCTAATATTTAACACAATTGCACCTTCTTGGGGTCAGTCTGGATCCCTTTTTCACTAACAATATGGTATAAGTACTCCACCTTAGTCTTCATGAAAGAGCATTTATTCTCCTTCGAAAGAGTCAGTGATGCCTCAATACATCAAAAATCTTCCTCATATGTGATAAGTGGTCCTGAAGAGTCTTGCTATAAATCAAAATGTCATCAAAGAAGACTTGGATAAACTGAAGTAGGAAAGGCTGCAAAATCTTGTTCATCAGACTTTGGAAGGTAGCTGGAGCATTAGTAAGCCCAAATGGCATCACTAGAAAATGGTATAGTCCTAATCAGTCCTAAAGGTAGTCTTAATTGCATCACCCTCTCGTTGCATATGGATCTTATGATACCCTGACCTCAAGGAAATCTTTGTAAAGAATCTAGCCCCCTTGAGCTCATGAAGCAAATCATCAATTTTGGGTATTGGGTACCTGTTCTTTACTGTGATCTTGTTTAGATCCCTATAGTCAATACACATCCCAAAGGATCCATCTTTCTTCTTCACTAACAAGACCGGAGATGCATAAGGTGAAGAACTAGGTTCAATGAATCCCATTTCAAGAAGCTCTTTGATTTGCTTGGCTACTTCTTCATGCTCACACTTAGACAATCTATAGGGTGGCTTATTAATTGGCTTTGAGTTGGGCTCCAAATCAATAGGGTGATCCACTACTCTCTTAGGAGGCAATGAAGTGGGTATTTCAAACAAATCCATGTACTCTTCAAGAAGAGCTTTCAAAGCTGGATGATTTTTTCAATGTTTGGACTAATCTTCAACCTCCTTATTCAAGTGCAAAACAAAAATATGTAAGCACCTCTTGTACTCCTTAAGTTGTTGAATGATGATAAACTGAAAATCTGATTTACTAGAGATTCCCTACAAATGGATGAGCTATCCATCAAAGATAAACTCCATATACAGCTATGAGAAATCCATAGTAATTTTTACCAATGTCATCAGCCAACTACACCCGAGCACAACATCTATGGGCCACCCCATTTCCAAAGTAATCACATCCACTTTTGCTTTATAATTTTCAGCCAGCTTTAAAGAAACCTATGGGCATATTTGAGTGCTTTTTTTTCTTCACCATTGGCAATTTGAACTCTTATGGACTGTTGAAAATTAGTGGGAAGACAATTCAATTTATTTATAATGGACTTATTTACAAAACTGTGTGTACTTACAATTTATTACAATGGACTTATTCACAAAACTATGTGTACTTACAATTTATTACAATGGACTTATTCACAAAACTATGTGTACTGTCACTATCTATCAAGATAAATGCATCCTTCCCATGAATATTACCCTTCATACAAAGTATATTAGGGTTCTTAGAGCATGTCCAAGCATCCATGGAAATGAAACAATTAGTGGTAGCAAGCAACTCATCATGAGCTCCTCCTGGATCAAAAGGAACACTACCATCTGGATCAAAGGGAAAAGTGTCTGCTGGATCATGAAAATATTCTTGCCCAACTTCCTCCTCAACATCCTCATTTTCAGTAGTAGTTACAAATGCACTGACCTCATCAGTGTCATCCTCTAAATCTTCAAAGACTAACATACTATGGACCTTGGCTTTTGCACTTTTGTATACACACTTTGTTACATGATTAGTTGTATACTTTTCTCCACATTTAAAGCATAAGTCTTTTTCTTTCCTTTCCTTGTAGAGGTCCATAGGGATAGACTTTGGATTCACATTGGCTGAAGTAGATCTAAACTTGTTGTCCTCTTGTTTAAGATCCACTCTTGGATTGTTTGTTGTCCTAAAATTGCCTTGAGATCTTGAAGCGTTGAGCTGGCACTCTTAAGCTCCCACTTGATACATGGTTACTGCCATAAACATTACCAACTTATCCATGTTTTAAAACAGTCCTTAGCTATCCATAAATAGGTTGAAATGAAGACTCCCTTCTTTCTTCCATAATGTTCCACAAGCTCAATAGCTTTGAAAAGATTGGCAGGGTTTTGCACCATAATATTAGCTATTGATAAATGTAATGTCTCCTCCCCCCTTGTGACCCCCGTACTATTCCCCCATAGAACTCCCCCCCCCCCTTTTATTTTATTTTATTTTTAAATCTCTCCCTCTCTCTCCCCCTACCGTGTGCATGGTGGGGAGAGAGAGAGAGAGAGGGGGGTGAAGTGTGGGAGATGGGGGCGCATGCAGCCCCCCAGGTGGCGGGTGGCACCGCCTTGCCACCTCCCCCTCCACCTATAAAGCACCCCCCCCCCCTACGGACTGGCAAAGGACCCCCCCTCTATGTCGGCAGCAACTGAGCACTCCTCCCCCCCCCCTCATTCTGGGAAAAAGCGGCCCCCTCCTCTAGCCCAAGGGCAAAACCCTTCCCCCCCTCCGGCTTCAGCAGGCACCACCCCCTGACCCATCAACCTGTCCAATGGCCCAACAGTACGGCCCCCCTTTCTTCCCGCAAACAGAAAAGAGAGGGAAGGAGAGGAAGAGGTGAGAGAGAAGAGAAGAAGAGGAAGGGAATGAGAGAAGCAGAAGGAGAGGGAGAGAGAAGAGTAGCAGAGGAAGAGGAGAAGAGGGAGAAGAGAAGAGAAGAAGAAGGAGAAGAAGAGGGAGAGAAGAGAAGGAGAGAGAGAATAGAGTAAGGGAAGGAGACAAAGAGGAGAGAGAGAAGGAGAAGAAGAAGTGAAGAAGAAGCAGAAGAGGTAGAAGGAGAGAAGAGAGAGGTGAAGAAGGGAGAGAGAAGAGGAAGAGGAGAGGGAGAGAAGAAGAGAAGGAGAGAGGGAAGGGAGAAGAAGAAGAGGGAGAAGAGAGAAGAAGAAGAGGGAGAAGAGAAGAAGGAGAAGAGGATAAAAAGTAGTAGAAGAGGAAGAGGAGAAGAGAGAGAAGAGAAGAGAAGAAGAAGGAGAAGAAGAGGGAGAGAGAGAAGAAGAAGAAGGAGAGGAAGAAGAAGAAGAGAGGAAGAAGAGGGGAAGGGAGAAGGAAAGGGGTGTCCCTCTTCCACTCTAGCACCTTGTACGCAACGGAGGAAGAGAGAGACAAGCAAGCAATAGGAGGTCACCTTTCCTGAAGGATCATTGCTTAACAGGTAGTATCAAACTAGGTATTTGTTTGTCTATTTTAGCAAGGAGGATATTCATGTTATATTGCACTCATTGGGAATGGAAAGATAAGGGTGCACTAGGGGTTGCAATGACAGAAAAGGAAGGTATCACAATTGCATTAGGAAGATATAAGGCAATCATAATTTATATTTCTTTGAGAGTTAAATGAATCATAGGCCTTTGATTAACATACACTACGTACGAATGTTTATTGCATTCATGGCTTAGGCAGGAGGAAGGAAAAAGATAAAGAGTAAAAATCCTGCAGAGTATCGCACTCAAAGATAGAAGGTTAGAAGATGTTGCATTTACTTAAAGTTGATGTCCAACTGATGACCAACAAGGAGGGTTTATTGCCATACCTTGAAAACCTAAGAACCCAACTCCAAGGACTTAGTCGTTACTTTTCCAACAAAGAGTTGTCCATTAAAGGCTCTATGGTTGTGAAACACAATAAACTAGACAGATTGTCAAGTAAGTCGCAACCATCAAGGGCCGCACAAGACAAAGGGACCTTAGATGGAGTCCAAGATACAGTCTATTAGACCTATGGATTTAGGGCAATTGTGAATTGCCAAGAAAGCAAATTGACCTACCAAGTTTAGGATGACGGGACTGTCCGGGAACTATTTGACTATAGTATAGGGAAGCCTAAGGTAGTGATAATTTAGGGTCAACGAAGTACAAGCCCTAACCCAAGGGAGAGAGAGAACTTTAGGGTAGTTGATTCATGCTAAGCGTGTTGCTTGGAACTGTTGAAATAGTTTTTACGAAGGATTGTTGACCCAAGTTATGATTGGTTGTTTGAAAGGTTGTAAAAGTGTTTTGATACATCCAAGTTAAATTATGGTTGTGCATGCAATGGGATTGTGATGCCTTGAAGCAAGTGGTTGTGCATTCCACTATTTGTTAATGTGGATCTGGATGTTAACCCAAGTGGAGTGTGATTGATGATTGCATGGCCGGGTCTGAGATGACTGATTGCCATGGAAACCAAAGGAATGTTTTCCCTAGTAATTGTTTTTAAGTTGGTTGCTTCAGTTGTGGTTGATTTCCTAAAGGGATAATTAAGGAAGGATGGCGCTAGCTACCCCCCGCGAACCGCCAAACCCTAACAAAGGGGGTTATGAATCTGCGCCGGGAATGTGGACCGAACCCGCCGCGAGAGGTCTCTCCGTGGAATTTACTTGGCGTAGGAGGATGTTTGGGTGCCAATGGAAGCTCTGGCCATAAATCCCATTGCCTCCGAGCCCTACACAAGTGTTCTACATGACTCGAGATGGGATCTCGAGGCCTTGATACTAGTTACAAGGCGGAATCTTGGTAGGATAAACCTTCGGGTTTTGTTGCTGGGAGACGGAAGGATTTTTCTGTGGAGGCAGAAAGGAACACTTAATTCTCCTGTATAGGCGGGAGACAAACATTAATCTGAAGACAAGTTAAGGAAGTGTTTGATCTTGTTTCATCTTGTCTTCGTGTCTGTGCCCTAAATTACGTAAAGGAACCTGTGACTAACGGGTTAATTAAGGAAGCTGTTTTTATGTGTCAAACATAACATGATAGGTAATTAGATAATTAAAACAACCCCCGAGGGAAGCGTGGTGGATGTGACCAATGGTCTCTCCTACGGA
Organism: Lygodium microphyllum; assembly: GCF_053477565.2. NCBI lineage: Eukaryota > Viridiplantae > Streptophyta > Polypodiopsida > Schizaeales > Lygodiaceae > Lygodium > Lygodium microphyllum. The sequence continues at coordinate 30,642,655 of NC_141143.1, read as the reverse complement.
ATGGTGGTCTCGGTTAGCCGAGAGCTTTCCTCAAAGGAAATGTTAACGAGAAATGTTAGGGAAGTCGGTCTATGACCCTAGACAATGTTGGCTAAGAACCCGAACCTCAGGTTGATCCTAGTGGGAACGGCCGCATAAGTTTCGTTGCAGGGCAGACTCGAGAGACCCTAGTTGGCAAACCCCGTATCATTCCTTGGGAGTGCCAGGCGGCGTCTTCTAGATATATCTCTCGATGGACTGCTAAGATGTGTCCCGCGATTTGAGGAGCGGGCACGCTACAATAAATAAGGTTCTAAACCATACATATACTTGTAGAGTTTAGCTTCATCTCACTAATTTTCTCTACATGCATGGTAAGGTTGAGGAATGTTTGTATAATCCCATACACTTAGGCCACTTTCCTTTAATCCATACCGTCTCTGTGCCAATTTTCCTTTTTCAAGAGGAGAAACAAAGACTTTAGCCATAAGTGTCTTGAATGCATCCCAATTCTCTAAAGTGTGTTCTCTTTCTTGATGTATCTCCACCACATATGCGCAAATCCTTCCAATTGTAAAGATGCAAAATGAGTCTTCATATCATCAGTTCTAGGGAATATATCAAAATAGGATTCTCATTTTGAAATCTATTCCTCTAGATCGGATGGTAAAGATGACTGCCCATTGTACTTTGCCAAAATGATTTCATCCTTCAACTCCCTTTCATGAAAGGGTTGGTTAGTAGGCATTCAGCCTCTAAAATAAGATGGTACTCTTCCCATAGGTAGCTAAGAACTAGTATGAAACCTCTCCAATGGTAGAGGACCTCTACGAGGTTGGGGATTCAACCCATAAGCTTAGGAATTAGCACCATTCATACTACCCAAATAGTCATCATGCCTTTGTGAAGTCTCGCCTACTTCATATTGACTATTGGGAATGTTCCGTCGTCCAATGATTCCATGACCATGGCCATTTTGGTTACGTGGCTAAAGTGAGATTGAGGAATCACTGTTTGAATGAGCTTTCTCCCTAACTTCCTTGTTTTCCATTTGCATTTGCATCCATTGGGAGAATTGAGTCATTATTTGAGCATTATATTCTAGTAATTTATCAATCTAAGCCTTCATTTAGGTAGTGGAATCCACCAACTTCTCAATGGAAGACTTCATTTGATTAGTAGACAATACCATCTATTCAATTCTAGATAATAGCTCCATATACCTTTTAACATGCCTACTCTCATGTTCACACATAGTATTATTAATTGCACTAATTTTTCCTTGCATATGAGGCTCTTAAAGGCTCTCTTGAGATGTAATTTTCAGCATAGAATCTCTAATTTTCTAAGTATATTCATCCTAGGCCTTACTCTTTCCCTTATGGCCTACCATAGTAGTGCAGTCCTGCAGTACCCCCTGTCAGAAAATTCGCTATAACTTGAGCTAGAAAACTTTGATTCCCAAAATTTTTATTTAAAACAAAGCCAAAAATTCCCTCTTCAAGATGAGCTATAGCACATTGTAATAGATTTAGGACAAAATTTTCTACAATTCAATCTCTGACGTTGAATTGTCTAGACTTGCACCCTATTTGAACCTATAAGTACCATGTTTCCACTTGTGAGAGAAAAATAGTAGTACATGATGGCTACCAAACCCTATGGGAAGCTGAATAGGACCTATGGGAAACCTGTAGCACCTGCACATATACTTTAGTGATGAAGATGGTACGTATAATGACTTGTATATAACCTGCAGTGTCCTAAAATCCCTATTTCACCATGTTTTGATATTCAAGGTACTTGAGTCTTTAGGAGTACTTCAATCTTCAATTCTCCACTTGTTGTATCTGTGTGAGGGATAAAGTGTCAGGATAGGCTCCCTACACCTGCTCCGAATCATCAAAAGGTGGGCAAAGTTCTCCCCAGGTTGGTTTGTTGCACCCCCTTCGGGATCTTTAATAGTGGGGGAGGGTCACCTCTCTCTATTGTCCCACTATCTCCCTCAATATCCACCTTTTTCCTCGAGGGGAATATCAACATGGCAGTAGCATACTACTCTAATCAATCAACATAATATGCATTACTGAAATTTTCATTCAACTCTTTCCATGAATTGCAAAAGGATTGAAATTAGGCAAAATGAATGGGGAAAATGTCTTACCATGGAGTGACTCACTACTAACTTACACTTTTACAATGGATTATGATATATTTTTCCATGAATAAACAACCATTAGTAAACTAATGGATTAGAGTAAGCAATCTTATCAATCAGTTGAGCTTTAGTCAATTGGATTGAATGTTACGCTGAAACTTCAAGCAAGAGCTTCTAATTTACTGATTTAATCAAGTAAATAATGCATTCCATGAATCGGTTTATTTAATCAATGATAGGCTGAAATTTGATGAATTTTTTACAATTCTTTAAACTCTCAATCAATTGGATGAAGCTTGGCAATTGGATGAATGAGAGAGACTAAGAATTGAATAGGAATACCTTTTGTTAGGTTGATGAAGGCTTGAATGATCCCCCAAATGCTTGTTGAAGCCTTCGATTGCTCAATCTTGATGAAATAATCTTCAATCCTCGTGCATTTAATGCTTAGAAACAATCTTGAAGCTTCAGAAGCTTGAGATTGAAGCATTAAGCATGTTTCCCCCTAGTTTTGACTCCATAGAAGCTCTTGAGTTCAATCTTTAGCCATTATTGCTCAATCCTTGCAATTTCTTCAAGAATCTTTACTAAATGAATTCTAGGCCTGAAATGATGAAGAATCTTCAAGAAATTGAAAAGAAATTGAAGCTTGAGTTGAAGCTTTCGTGGCTATGCATGGACTACATAGCCGAGGTTTCAAGAGAGCAAAAGGATGACAAATAGAGCTTCATTTGAGAGTCCAGATCGAAGACTTGAAGTTATTGTGCCAATGATGGATTAGAAGCATCAATGTTTTCCAAGTGGTAAAGAAATCATGAAAAACAGGTTGAAAAAAATCAGTGCAAATTTCAGGCTATTGTCTACTCCGTGTGGCATCGTCTCAACAACAACTGAACAAAATGGTATGCAACCTGTAGATTTTGATCCCTAGAAGCTTCCTATACCATCCATTCTTGAAGAGAAGAAAGATTCATGGAGAAAGATGAGGTTAAATGGATAAAGGTTCCAGGGAGTTCTGACATGAAGAAGAAGAAGCTCTTTTCTAAAAAGTAACCACTATTTGTTCTTCTTCTAAGTCCGGTTAACTCTTATTTGACCATGTTACCTTCAAAATTGCATGAAAATTTAATGACGACCTGCTATTTTTTCCATCCATCGCCATATCTATCCCTTCCATCTTCAAAGATCTCTATATTTGTCTTCTTTCAACTGTAGATGTCCTATAAGTCATTGCTAGTCATTGTCCATGTCTTGTACCTATAGTACTTGTCTGAAGTTATTTTTTTATGATGAAAATTAGGACTAAATATGAAGAAAAAGAGGAGAAAAATGGATCGAAGTTCGATGCTCTAATACCACTTGTTAGGAGAGTACTAAAGAGAGAGAAAGAGGTCAAAGAAGATTGTAGAAGAGAGAGGAGTGCAAAAGAGAGAGAAAGAGTGGTGACGAGAGAGATACTAGAAAAGGAGAGAGAAAGACAAAAAAAGAAGAGGAGCCATAGAAGTTGTGAACAAGGAGGTGAGGTAAGAGTCAATAATGTATTAATGTTCCAAAAAGATGTGAAAATTTACAAGTCTCTCCCTTTTATACCTATGTCAGGGTGACAGGGTAATATTATTATTTCTACACTAAGCATCTCTTCTTCCCAACTTCTCTAACCTTGCCAACATTTATTGCATGCCATATCAACATTTATGGTCTCTATAGGTGTTGGTCAAAAAATTTAGCTAGTTGATCGCCACATTTAATGGCTCAATTGGCATATCGGCTAGTTGAGAGGCATTTTAGCTATTTATAGATGGCACTCTTGATAGATTATTCTTCTTCCTCTTCTCGAGGTGCACACTTAGAGTTTGTTCTTCTCTGTCTCATCATTTGCATGGGCTACTGGCCACGTACTCCATCTCTATCTTCGTCACCATCTCTAGTGTTGTCATCATTTTCCAACATGATCTAGTGCCCTCACTGATGCTTTGGGCTGCATGCAACAATTGATCAATCCATCGTTGTATTCTTTTCAAATTTAGTGTAGATCCCTCTTTCACTCATGTTGTCTTCTCTCTTCCCCTTTTCTCTTTGCATTCAGGTTTCTCTTCTATTGCACACTCTAACAATATCATATGTTAAGCCTACTTGTAGCAAATCAACCACAACCACCAAATGCAAGTCAACTATCCCCATACGGTGCTTAGGAGGCATGAAGAGCTTCAACGTGATAAGAAGAATGAATATACCGGACCTCTTGAGAGGCTAGGGAGTTTCTCTACAACTAATGTCAATAATCTCAAAGTGAGTGGATGATGGATGTTTAGATGTCTACCAAGGTTGCATATACAATGAGGCTCTTGCCACCAAGAACCATTTGGCAATGTGTTTCTCAGACATGCCACCCTGTGAGGCTCCCAATGATCTTTCAGACCTTTAATCATGATATCATAGGCTCCAATACCTAGCAGGGGCAAGGCCTCCAACTTGACCACAACACGAGCTTGCCTTGGTAATGACAATGACGATCATGTCATGCATCTCTACCTCAGACAATAGATAGTAGCCTTGGCTAATTGTCTGCAAGAGAAATGCCCCCCAAGAAATACACCCTAGGCTAGGTGCCACTCAACGGAGTAGATGGCGAACTCCTTTGCACACCAATTATTGCCTCACATGACCAAAGTTGCTTTAGAGTCTTCGCAAACGTACTATTGTGGGCAATCCTTATAGATTATATCATATTGCATTTGGGCTAATTAACTCTTGATTGCTAGGGCCCCATGTATGAGGAGCCAAATCAAGTAGGACACTCTCCTCAATCACCAACTATCCCAAAGGTGTTGCTAGAAGGTTTGGTGAAAAGCATCCATGATACTTTGCTTTGTTAATATATGGTACATGAGGGTGCCTATACCATATCAGCTTGCATCAAAACATATTTGCCAATCATGGTTGTAAAGGCAAAGCATTGAAACTTCTTAGCTACTGATTGGAACCACTATCCTAGATCCCATTCCTACTTGTTTAGAGTCTCCCATATCCAGAGGTGGCATTCTTGTATGTTAGACCAACATATGTATGGATCCAACTAGAAGGACTTTCCTTGGGGGTTGATGACATAGATCCTCGTCAAAGGGATATCAATGCATGCCACACCCTATTATCCTCTATTGAGGGCTAGTTGGCCACCCTCATCTATTGAGAAGGTGCTTAGGGGGCACTATCAAGTTTTCCTACTACTACAAGGGGATGCCCATAGGTCAGAATTCTAATGTCCACTCCTCCCCCTAGCTATGTTGGCTCTTTGTGAGGGGGGCTGACCAATCCTAGGGGAAATCATATAGATATCCCTCCAAACCTTGATAGAAGAAACATGGTGAACAACCTATGCAACCCCTTGGATGTGAGAGCACTCCCCTAGTTGGACCCTATCATGATCTTGGATATGTTGATTGTAAGAAATGGGCTATTAGTAGGATACAGAGAAGGAAGATCTAGGTAACACAGCCAGTGTTGTAGTGAAGATCCATCTCAAAGACCCACTCCCTCCCTAGCTAATGTTTGCACTCATGAAATCCCTCCTTGAGGACTTTCCATGTCTGCCCACCTAGAGTGAGCCCTCACACTACTAGTGTGGCCAATAGAGCTAACTCTAATATGATATTTTGGATTAATTATCCCTAGGCCCCCCTCAAAGCAATGATGGTCTCCCAACCCACCTTAGCATGGGAATCCACTAGAGGCCATAGGCAATTCTGTATCATGCAGCATAACTAAACCACACCCGATGAAGAGACATGATAACAGAAGACAATGTATCAGGTCGTCACCAAAACAACATACTTGACCACTAGGGCCTTGTTTGCTAGGGAGAGACTGACCACACTCTAGTAGGTCATATTTTGCTTGATGGAGTCAAGCACGAGGATGAATTATTGGGTTGTGATGTCAAGACCCACTTGGAACCCAAGGCACTTCATTGCCTAACCTTACTCGCCCATATAAAACCCAACTCAAAAGTCGCACCTGGTGTTAGAATCTGGGTTTGTAAGAAAACTGACTGACTTGCACCAACGGATTTTTGCACCTATTGTTATGTAGAACACCTCTAGTACTACTCTCTCTCTCTCTCTCTCTCTCTCTCTCTCTCTCTCTCTCTCTCTCTCTCTCTCTCTCTCTCTCTCTCTCTCTCTCTCTCTCTCTCTCTCTCTCTCTCTCTCTCTCTCTCTCTCTCTCTATGCAACATCACCTCATTATTCTCAACTTAGAGAGCTATGTCATCTACATACTTTGGCTCCAGCTACTGTTTTAGCCCGCACTAGTAGCTTGAGGCCCTGTAAGCCACTCACTCTCAAGCAAAGAAATAAAAGAGGTCACCTCCCCAAAGGGTCAAAAGAGGTAAGAAGCTAGTGGATAGTTGTGTCGAACATATTGATCCAGTTAAAAATGTGCACCTCTTTGCCCCCCTATGATCACTTTACTAGTGGCCAATCTATATAGTGCAAAAAAACCACTAAGCCATCACTAAGAGAAGACTTGTTGTGCCATGGTATCGTCAAAGAAGTTCAACCCTATCATTGGCCTTCTCAAAGCCCAAAAGGAGCATTGCCACCCATTGGCTTCTACTAGGCCAAGTCTATGGCCTCAAAGAAGGTGAATATATAATGATGAAATCTTAATATTTAATAATTGATCACAATGGATGTTTCATGATGTTACATTAAATGCCTCAAACCAAGCTTGTGGACAATAGTATTGAAGATGGGACTTTTTGATTATCTTTCATGCTATTATAAGGTTTACATGATGTCACACATTTAGTACAATATTGTGCACAATTCATAGTTCTCTTGCAAAATATTAGTTGCATGGATGTTTAGCATACCATTGAATGAGGCAATATTTAATAACACTATTATAGATGAGATTTTGAGACCTCATAATGGAGTTCACAACTTTTTACTAAATAAACACATGTTACTTGGCATTGAAGATCACACTTGCATACAAAAAATAAGTTTTAGGTGCGATAAACTTGATAAGACATCATTATAGATTGTGTCCGAATGTTGTTTGGTATAATGTTGCTTGGTGAATGATCATAAATCCATTACTATACATTTGTTGCAATGCATGATTTAGGGATTTACTTGAAATGAAGGAATGCTTTTGAGCGAACTAATGAGCAAGCATATCGATTAAAGTATGACAATAGAGAAATATAAACTACTAAAAGGCAAGGTTTTGTCATGTTTATGGTTAGTAGATGCCATCCTTAAGGTCAAGTCACCACCAATCTATGTGTATAAGCTCACATCACCTAAGTTGAGTTCTCACTCTCAAAAGACCTTTGTGAATATGCACATAGTTCGCACCAATTGGAACATGCCATGACTCAAACTTTCAGCTTTAAACTTCCTCTATCATGAAACACAAACAAAAACTCGAGTGCTAGCAATCATGTTTGCAATATAGGCCCACGTTCGTATCATTTCATCAAGAATCTTGTGTCCAAGTTGTATCATCAAACTCCATAACCAACGTGGCTATTTTAAGACTTTCTATGTACCCTCTTTACAGGAGAGAGCCATTGAAGGTTACTTCCTTGATTACCATTAGATTGATCTTTTCTAGGTCGAATACATGTGAAAGTCTACAACCTCAATCATGTACTATTGCTTGCCCAACTTCAATTTGTGGTCCTAGGCTTACTTGGAGTGTCTGTGGACCTATAAAAAAGGAGAGTTATAGTTGAGGGTTAAATTTAGTAAGCATATGCAATTGGCTTCACATTAGCTATACAATTCAAACTATGGTTGAGTATATGCTTCTCATGATCATATATCAATTCTCAAACTTGGCCCTTGGAGTCCTAATGACGAATGTTGGTGTAGATGAGGTTGGCTGTCATCTTTTGATACGTGTTTGAATTTTCTATCTAAACACCCATAAGTGTTAGAACACCTTGAGAGGCATGTATGTACAATGGTGTTTGAAAGTTTTCACCCAAAAAAAACATCAATAACTCTTCACACACAAAGGCAAACCCTTAATGAATAGAGATATTCATTGATCATGTGGAAAACTTCTCAAATTGCAAGTAAAAACTATACATGCACTAAGAAAAACATACTTGTGCTGACACATACATGATAAGGTAGTTCACTACATAGAAGAAAACAAAGTAACAAGGCATTTTGCACACGGTACAGATGACAGTCCTGAGTGCTTATGTTCCCTTGCATGAAAAGCACTAGAAAAAAATTGGCACTAAAGCAAAACACTTCATCAATTGATGCATTCTTGCAAGAAATTTCAGCTTGATACAATTGAATCACTTGATGGACACTTCAACAAAGCGGAGTACCCCGATTCACATATTGCAGTTGCCAAAGGATCTCACAACAAAGGAAGCTATGTCAGCATTACTTCCTTTCAAAAAGTTCTAGCAGCAGGATAATAGATATGAGCACCCCAACCATTTCTCCTGCAATAATTGTGAGAAGAGAACTGCTAATGACAAGGAGACCCAGTAATGTGCGTTGGTGTGGTAAACCAATTTTTTTGAAGAAAAACCCATGCGTGGAGCACCATATCGTCTATTTTATGTCTACCCTACCACTTGTTGTAAAGAGGCCAACCACTTAGTGAAATGGGTCTCCCTCCATGTTTTTTAAAAGGGATACTCCATGAGGTCAACCACATAGTAAGGGAATACTGCAACATTCCACCATCCAATATTTCCAATATCTAATCAGCCTTCTGAGACTGATTCTCAACTGCTGCTGCAGTTTTATTGTCTTTCAGAAATCCTTCTTTGCTGTCTCCGTGACCTCCACAAAGTGTGATTTATTTACTCTTGAACTGCCCAGATATTCAAGACCTCTAAGCTTTGATTGATACTGAGGCCTCAACCATCTATCCAGGAGAAAGAATTCCAATTACTTGAGTTACTACAACCAATCATCAGCTCACATCAACTCTCGACTTTCTCAAGACCAATTGACCATCAACCACGTCTATATCATGAGACCTGAACATATGAAAATGAAAGTAAACAATTAGATATTCACCAGTACCATTACAAAATACATCAATTGAGGAAATTAGAAATATTAACTGAGACCAAGTATGACAGATTAGTTGCTCAATCTCCATAGAAATTGTGGCAGCACTGAGAAATGCAAGAATATAGTAGGAACAGAGACGAAGTCTATGGTAGATGGAGACAGAAGGATGCACACAAGAACATAGTCCGAACAGAGACAAAGTCTATGGTAGATGGAGACGGAAGGATGAACACAAGAATGGAGAGAGCTTAGAGAGGTATGCAAATGGCAAGACAATGGCACAAGCTTGGACAATGAGCTCCACACATTCCATTCACTTGTGCTTATTCAAATAGGAACATTTACACAAAATGCTTCACCTTCAGTATGTCACAGGTGGCAGTGAACTCCACCAAGAGACCTGATTCAAGTGAAGCAATCTTGGGCCAACCGTACAAACAACTGGCCTGAATGGTCCATGACCGGGCAACAAATCAGAAGAACCCAAGGAATGATGAGCACATTTTGATGGTAAACCACAGCTCCAAGGGGGTTGCATGTGATGCAATGTCAGCAAGAGACTGAAATCTAAGTTGGTGAATTGCAGGCAACACGTCAGTTTCAAACTGGGCAGGCAAGCGACATGTTAGTTTCAACCAGACGACAATGTTTTCAGGCAAGCGATGGGTCAAGTTGGTCAAGCACAGGCAGCATAGGTCAACGGCTGTATTTTCGTCAAGTTTTGGGCATTTTTCATCATATATTTTTTCATAATTTTTGCAAGCATGCCCCCCACTCACTAACGAGGATTCATGTACAAGTGAAATTTTGCTTAGCTGAGCCAATTTCACTAAAATTTGTGCACATTTGAACCCCGAAATTCAGGGGTTTTGCAGATTTTGTGAAATTTTCTGCAACGTTTGCCCATATTTGACACTTGGGATGATGTATTAATGCAATTGGGGCAGATTTATTGCAAAACTTTTGGGGCTTTTCGTATCGGTGATGCATTTTGAGCCGATTTGTGCTTTGATGGTGAAATTACAGCAAATTGGGATGTATCAAATGTTGTTAGAAGGCAGCTTCTCTTGGTACATGTATTGTTGAATGCTCATTGTGTAGTTAAACAATGGTACATGCAACACTTGGGTTATTGCATTTGGGCGTTATGGTGATGTACTATTGAAGTGGGAGCTGTCTTTTATGTATATGTATCAATTTTGGCTCACGTATATGCTATAATCAGCCCTTGGGACTGAAATTCCAGTAAAATATCTGCTTCTTGGGCACTTTTGGAAGTGCAAGTTTGCGTACTTGCTGTTATATTCAGCGACCTTGCTATTGGCTGAAAGTATTCAGCATTTTACTGCAGTTTTTTTTAATTGCTGAAAATGGCTGAGATTCTCAAATTTGACGGCAATGGCTTTGATCTTTGGAAAGATCATATGCAGGGTATACTTTTTCTAAAGGATTGTGATGATGCTTTGGCAAAACATAAGCCTGTTGCTTTGTCGAATGAAGATTGGGCTAAAATGAATAAAAATTCCATTACTTACGTCAAAATGGAAGCCACAAATTATATCTTGGTTGATATCAAGGGACTCACCACTACACATGCAATTTGGGAGAAACTCAAGGCTACGTATAAGAATACGACTCCTGTCAATCAGGTCCATCTAATGCGAAAGTTGGTCAACTTGAAGCTTGATGAGTCTAAGCACACCTCAGAGCATTTAAATACATTCGCTGATATTTTGAGTCAATTACAAGATGCAAGCTTGCCAGTTTTTAATCCTAAGCTAAAGGCTATCTTCTTGCTCATGACTTTGCCAGATTCATGGGAAACATTGGTTGTGTCATTGAGCAACAACCCCAACTTGACATTTGATGGTGTGCATGATTATATTCTCAATGAGGAGATTAGACACAAGGCAAGTGGGAAAAATAATGGATCAACCTATAATGTAAGAGGACGGACTGAAAAGACGTCAAATGCTACAAATAAACACAAAAATCGCAGCAAAAGCAAGAAAAAACAGCAAGATGTTACTTGCTATTAGGGTGGATGCAAAGGGCATAAAAAGCCTGATTGTAGGTACTATAAAAGGGAGCAAAAACACAAGAAGCAAGCTAATGCAAAAGGCAAAAAGAATGAGAAGGACGCCAACTCTACCCCTAAAGAAACAAAGAAGGCAAATGTGGTATCTAATGTTGTCATTGAAGAGATAGAAGAAAATAAAGATACCGATTTGCTGGTTACATCTCCAAATCTACATGCTAGGCTTAAGGTATGGTGGTAATGGAACACTCAAGTGGCTTAGCAACTGCCATTAAAAAACGATCAAGTACTTTGCTAATGTACTTTTCTTGTGAGAGAAATAAGAGTTGTTGCTTTCTATCTCTCATCACACACATGCCCAAAATGTGTTCAGCTACACCCAAGTCCATGAAAAAGGCTGAATTCAGCTGCCTTTTTAGTGCATTAACCTAGCTCTTATACTTACCAATAGTAAGTATATCATCCACATAAAGCACAAGGATAATAAGGCTTCCATCATCAGCCTTCTTTGTCATTCTGACAATTGATAGCTTCCATTCATTTTGTCATTCTGACAATTTTGGCATCTAGTTTTGTTCAATGGCAAACATCTTTTGACAGCCCAATACTTTTTGAAGCATAAATGGAAACTCAAAACAATGGTGCATAAATATAACTAATTTAAGCAAGCAAATCTTGAATTGTAACTGTGAGTAGTCATAAATATCAAAGCATCAAAGGACTAAGGCTCAAAAAAGCAAGGAAATAGAAATGTAAGTGTAACAACCTAAGAAAATAATAGATCCAGCATCAATGCTTTTTGTTTCATCCCTGCCCATCTAGAAAGGCTTGTGAGTTTTCTCTCTCCCAGACAACTAGCATTTTGGGCACTTTTTAAGTTTCTTCTTTATTGGATCGTTCTCTATTGTTTTGTACATTGAAAGAAAACTTTTGGGCTGATAGATTGTCAAGGGCCAAAGGCATCTTTCATTGCTTCCAAAGTGTTGGGTGTAAAGCTCCTTCGGGTGTAAACTCCCGCGTATATAAACTTACGGGTGTGAACACACCCTTTACTTGTGCCCTAACATATAAATACATTTGTATTCTTTGTGTACCGTGCAACACACTAGTACTCTCTAACATGATTCTCTAAGCTCTCTGCTCTATCTCTGCTCCGTCTGAGCTCACATTCTGGTCAGCACTCAAGTGCAACAAACCGGTATCAGCCCTTGGTTATAGCATTCGCACTTCCCAAGAGTGTTACAGGTCGCGACATAGGATCTAGCCAAGGGACAACACTTGACGCGTGAGGCACGTCGAGCTGAAGTAAAGAGCTGAGGAAGAAGCAATCGACATAGGTCGCACAAGTCGTGCTGAAGAAATAGAGACCAGCAACACCAACGTAGACCAACAAGACTGTTGGCGTCCACAAGACCTAACGTGCCAGGTGACGACCAGCAAACACGATGGGGACCAACGGGCGACGATTCGGACCTGGCGTGCCAAGGACGACAACACACATGACGGACCTAACGGAAGCACGACAAGGAGAGGCGCAGTCAACCACGTCACGTGTCAGGCAACGACCAGCAGATTATCTTTCAATTTTATGGTGAAGGGGCTTATTCTAAGCCCTAGTTCGTGTGTGCAAGCATGGTCTTAAGACCAATGCACTTTTATGCACAGAAATTTCGGGGTTTTTCCATATCTGATGCTAGTTATACATAACATGACAATTTGACCAGAAAAACCAAGTGTTAGGGATCCATCTCGGACCCCATCACGCGCAACGCGCCACGGAACATAACATGGTCCATCTCGACATGGCACACCACCATAACATCGCATAACACCACAACTCAACATGGTTCCCCGACATAACACGGCACCTCGGCACGACTTGTCACCACAGCACAGTATGGCACCACAACACGGCACAGTCCCTCAACTCAACACGGCGCCTCAGCGCGACACGGCACGGTAACGCGACACAATTCCACAGTCCACCATGGTGTCTCCCCCCCCACAAGCAAGGAGCTTTTTTCCCAAGGCACTTGAAAGTTGCTAGTGCTTACACAAGGGCTCATGCATGAAACCCTTCGCTTCGGGCCAACACCCCACTCACCTCTCGCCCCATGAAAAAGACTACCCATACCCCCTCTCACTCACTGAATGCACTCACCATCCCCTCTCACCTATTCCTGGGGGAAGCCCCAAGCCACTTAACCATGCCCAAGCGACACGCACTACGGCCCCATGCCGCGACGCGCCCAAGGAGAGCCAAGCCTCGAGTAGATTGCAGAAATTGTACACATTGGTTCCAAAATTTTAGGGCATTTCTCAAATCAATGAAATTTTGCTTTAGCAGAGTCAAATTTGTTGACATTGATGCACAATTGACCTGAGAATTTTTGGGTTTTGCAAAATTTTGGCAAACTTTGCCAATTTTGCCAGTTTTATGGTCTCTAGTTCATGTAATGATGCAATCGGTTCAGATTTGTCAGTAAAATTTTAGGAGTTTTGCTGAAATTTGAGAGTTTTGGCAAAAATGATGTCTGAAATGTACATTGGAAACATTGTTGATGCAATCTTGGTGCTGTAAGCAGTGAGATTCATTCCCCACTTGTGAAATATTGAAGAAATTGCAGAGAATCTTGGTTTCTTTTGTGTAGCAGAAGTACTTGGTTACATATGTATGCAATACATATGTTGGGCAGCTTCCATTGAGTTGATTATTGCTGAGCAGTCATTTTGCAGCAATCTTAGTGATCATTTGCAGATCTGGGATTACTGCAAATGTACTTTTGGTGATACTACTAAAGTGGGAGTCACCTGGCAGTGATGTATGCTTAGAGTATGTGCTGAAATTTCAGTTATACTGTTGAAAGTCATCAGTCCTACTGCTGTACATGTACTTGGATTAGACCTTGCTCTCATTGCCTGAAAATTTGGGCTGATATTAACTGAACATTCAGCTCATTGTTTGTTGTTATGAGTTGCAGTTTTATTTTGGGTACATTGTTGAACAATGGCTGCAAATGCTTCAAGCAGCAATGCCACAAAATCCTTTCTTGAAATCAAGAGATTTGATGGCATTGGTTTTGATCTGTGGAAGGACAGGATGCAAGGCATTTTGTTTCTCAAAGATTGTGATGATGCTCTCTTGGAAGTCAAGCCTGCAGCTATGACAAATGAGGATTGGGCTAGACTCAACAAGAAGGCCATTGCATACATTAAAATGGCCGTATCTGATGATGTACTTACGGACATTAAGCGTCTTGATACACCTTATGCCATATGGAAAAAGTTTATGGATACTTATGAAAATACAACTCCAGTAAATTAAGTTCAGCTTCTGCGCAAGCTCATAAACATGGAGTTGGATGAGTCTAAGCCCACATCAGAGCATTTAAGTGCTTTCACAAGGATTTTGAGCCAATTACAAGACTCTAGTTTATAGCCCTTCAATGATAAATTGAAGGCCATTTTCTTGTTGATGACTCTGTCTCATAGCTAGGAGTCTTTGGTTATTTCATTGAGCAGCAATCCTACTTTAACCTTTGATGGTGTTAGTGGCTCTATTCTCAATGAGAAGATTAGAAGAAAGTCCAGTGGAGAGCAGTGGTTCAACTTATCATCTGAGAGGCAAGTCAGAAAAGAGGGGTAATGCAATAAATAAAGGCAAAAGCATGAGTAAAAGCAAGGGCAAACAACAGGATATCACTTGCTATCAATGTGGACGTAAAGGGCATAAAAATCCCGATTGTCGCTACTACAAGAAAGAGCAAGAAAGAAAGAAACAGCAAGGAAAGAAAAAGAACGATGACAAGAAAGATGTTGACAGCTCTCCCTCAAAAGAAATTGCAAAAGCAAATGTTGCATCTAGTATGGTTATTGAAGAACTCTCTGACACTAGAGAGATACTTGTTGCAGCCTCATGTAATAATGCAGATATTATGGCAGCAACAGGTGATATGCACATCACTAAAAAGAACGTGATTGAAGCCTTACTTTCAGCTCATGATGGGATGTCTCAATCATAGATAGTGGACAGTCATGTCACTCCCTCTTTGGAGTCATTTTTTTAATACACTTCAGGTTGTCTAGGCAAAGTTTACTTGGGTAACAATTATGCATGTGAAATAGAGGGTGTAGATACCATTCACTTGGTCCTTGAAAATGGTCAAGAGTTGATTTTGCACGATGTCAGATATGTACCTAGCATAAAGAAAAGTCTACTATCAGTTGGATAGCTTGATGCAAGAGGGTATTTTACTACCTTTGGTGGTGGATCTTGAAAGGTCCACAGGGGCTCTATGCTGATTGTTAAAGGTAGTAAAAAGGGGACTTTTTACTATTCGCATTGTAAAGCATTACCTAGCAAGTTTTTGGCTATGGCTGAAGTTCATTCACAGATGGAACTTTGGCACAAAAGACTTGGTCATATGAGCCAAAAAGGCCTTCAAGTTCTCTCCTCTTCAAGGAGATTTGATGTAAAAGGCTCTGGACTTGACTTTTGTAATGATTGCATATATGGAAAACATATGAAGTCTCCTTATTACTCTGGTGTTGTTAAGAATTCCAATGCTCTTGACTTAGTACATTCAGATGTGTGCACTATGCTTGTTAATTCACATGGGGATGCACCATACTTTGTCACTTTTATTGATGATTTCAATAGAAAGTCATGGATGTATGTACTAAAGAGCAAAAAAAGAGTGGTTGATGCTTTTAAAAGGTAAGAAGGTCAAGTTTCAGCATGAATAGCCAACCATTAGCTAAAGATATTGTCCCTTTGGATGCTGAAAATGAGCAGCAACCTATTGTGCTACAGCCAGAAGACAATGGACAACAAATTGATGCACATGATGGAATAGGACAACAAGAAGAACATGCTGAAAACACCTTAGAACAGCAAGAAAATGCTGAAAATCAGCCACCAATTGATGGTGTGTACATACCTGAGGATGTAGGCCCATTGCCTATCAACACGGATCATTGGATAAGACGGTCTACACGGGTCAGAAGGCAACCACAGAGGTTTCAACCATCTTTGGATTGCATTTTATTGACTGATGAAGGTGAGCCTTTGACATTTAAAGAGGCATAGTCATGTGAAAACAAGAAAAAGTGGGAGCTTGCTATGCAGGAATAGATGAAATCTCTATATGCGAACAACACATGGGAGCTGGTACCTTTTGCCTAAGGATAGGAAGGTTATTCCTAACAAATGGGTTTATAAGGTGAAATGTATTGATGGGAAGCCCAAATACAAGGCACGTCTGGTTGCTATACACAAAAGAAAGGCATCGACTTCCAAGAGGTTTTCTCACCGGTGGTGAAGATGACTATGCTTTGTGTTTTGCTTGCTCTCACTGCAATCTTGGATTTAGAGTTGGATCAGACGGATGTGAAGACTGTTTTTCTTCATGGTGACCTGGATGAAGAGTTGTACATGAAACAGCCTGAAGGTTTTGTTATTCCACGGAAAGAGCGTTTAGTCTATAAGCTGAAACGCAGCTTATATGGGCTGAAACAGGCTCCTAGACAATGGTATAAAAAATTTGATACCTTTATGCTCAGCCATGGATTCAAACGCAGTCATGCAGATCACTGCTTAAACACTTAAAAGGCTGATGATGGAAGCCTTGTTGTGCTGGTTTTATACGTGGATGGCATGCTAATTGCAAGAAAGCATAAGAGTACTTTACATACACTTAAAAGGCAGCTGAGTTCAGCCTTCTCGATGAAAGATTTGGGACCAGCTCAACACATTTTGGGCATGCGCATTAAAAGAGATAGAGAACAGCACTTGTTGTTTCTCTCCCAAGACAAGTACATCAGCAAAGTACTTGACAGATTTAATATGGTTGATGCTAAGTCTCTTGGTGTACCTTTACCACCATATACAAAGCTTAGCAAAACTGATTGCCCAAAAGGTGATGCAGTTGCTACTACGATGAAAGGCATACCTTATGCATTGTAACTCGTCCAAACATTGCCCATGCAATGGGAGTTGTTAGTAGATTCATGTCTAACCCTGGCAAACCACATTGGGAAGCAGTGAAATGTATCTTTAGATACTTAAAAGGTACACAAGACAAATGTATATGCTATGGAAAGGGTACACTAGAGCTGCAAGGGTTTTGTGATTCAGACATGGCAGGAGATCTTGACGCTAGAAAGTCTACAAGTGGGTATGTATTTACTTTGGCTGGTGGAGCTATTTCTTAGTGTTCAAGGTTGCAAAAAATTGTAGCACTGAGTATACAGAGGCTGAATATATTTCAGCCACAGAAGCTTTAAAGGAAGCTATTTGGCTTAGTCGTTTAGTCAAGGATTTTGGTCTTTCTTCCCGTAATCCAGTGCTTAGTTGTGATAGCCAAAGTGCAATATGTCTAGCTAAAAATGCCATGTTTGATGCCCGTACCAAGGGCTCAAAGTTATTTCCTCTTTAAAAAGACTTGATGCTAAGGGCTCAAAGCTCGATTTTTGTAATGATTGTCAATTTGGTAAGCAAGTGAGAAATTCTTATTATTCTGGTGTCTCTCGCAAACAAAATGTTTTGGATTTGGTGCATTCTGATATGTGTAGTATACCTATAAAATCTATGGGAGGTGCTGCATATTTTCTTTCATTCATTGATGACTGTTCCAGTGTATTGGTTGAAAAAGAAAAGTGATGTATTCGCTGCATTTAAGTCATTTCATGCATTTGTGACCACTCAAACAAAGAAAAAGTTGAAATGTCTCAGAATAGATAATGGGGGTGAGTTCACATCTGCTGAATTTAAGTCCTTTTGTGATTTTCATGGTATCAAAAGGGAGCTTAGAGCTCCATATAGATGTTCTTTAAATGGTGTGGCAAAAAGATATAATAGGACACTATGTGAGAGAGTGCGGTGCATGCTGTCCACTGCTAATCTCCCTCATGAATTTTGGGGAGAGGCATTAAAAACCATGATACACATTTGCAACCGTTCGTCTAACAACTCCTTAAAGAATGGCATCCCTGAGGAGGTTTGGCCTCGCAAATCGGCCTCATACGACCATCTACGTGTCCTTGGTTGTGATGCCCTCGTACATGTCAAAAATGAAATGAGAAGTAAGCTTGATGCTAAGTCCACCAAGGGTACCTTTATGGGCTATGGTAATGAAGGTGAAATGGGCTATAGGGTATGGTTACCTCAGTCCAAGAAAATTATACGCAGCCGAGATGTAGTGTTTAATGAGGCAAAGTTGCTAAAAAATACTTTGGCCTCTGATGAAGACTATAAGAGAGTCAAACTTCAGCATGTACACCCACCCACTATGTTAGAAAAGGGGCCTCGGGATGCTTTACTGCAGGCTGAAAATTGATGATCAGCCGGTTATCTTTGAGCCAAAAGAAGTTGGGCAGCAAAGAGATGCTCATGAAGGTGTTGGACAGCAAGATGTGGGTGCTGGTCCACAAGATGAAGGTATTGAACAGTGTTAAGCGACTGAAAGATGAAGAGAACCCCAAGAGAATACAGTCCGACACTCAAAGGGCACGAGATTCTTTTTTCCTCCCAGCCTTGCCTAGTTATTGCTAGCAACTCTCATCGTAATCCGATTGCCAACCGTCATTTGTTGGTGAGTCCTACTATTCCTGGACTCTCTTTAATTCTAGGCTCCCCTAAACCCCATTCGGGCGCCCAAGGCCCCAGACGGTCATCTCTCGTGCCTGTTTCCCGTAATTTATCTTATTAATATAACATTTCCTTCCCCTTAAGAATCGGTTTCGTCCTCGAAAACGATACTTGGAAGGCTAACTGTAAATTGGGAAACCTTTTCCTTAGGGTACTTACTCGCTCCCATGTTGAGCTTTCTTCTGAGCAATCTTTCCACTTAACCAAACATTCTTGATAAATAGTATTCCTTGTTCGTCTGTTACGAACATTTAATATTCTTTCTGGTTCATGTGGATTAGATTGATTATTTAATAGCTCCTCAATATTATCATTTAAGATTAAATTATCCAAATCACCCAGCTTCTTCCTTAACTTACTTACATGAAAAACTGGATGTATTTTACTACCAGCAGGTAGTTGGAGCTTGTAAGCTAGTTCTCCCACCTTTTTAAGTATTGTGAAAGGACCACAATAACTAGGTGAAAGCTTTCGACATTGTCCTGTTTTCATGGTTTTGGTTTGTTCAGGCGCCTTAAGATAGACCAATTCTCCTTCTTCAAAGAAGATGTCTCTTCGGTGAGGATCTGCATATGCTCTAGCTCGATTTTGAGCTTTTTTAATATTTTCTTGAGCAAATTTTAACATACTATTCATATCCTCTAAAAAATCCTTAGCTGCCTGAACCTTTTCCTTATGCAGTCCTACTGCATAAGGAGCTCTGGGCTGAAACCCATACATTAACATAAATGGACTATATCCAGTGGAAGAGTGCTTGGCACTATTATATGCAAACTCTGCTATTGGTAGATACTCTTCCCAATTAGTTTACCTTTTACTTACATATGCCCTAAGCATATCTTCAAGGATGTGGTTAACCCTTTCAGTTTGCCCATCAGTTTGCGGGTGATCCGCCGTACTCATGCTAAGTTTAGTATCCAACTTCCTAAATACCGCACGCCAAAATTGACTATCAAATTTTCTATTGCGATCAGAAACTATATTTGCCGGAAGGCCATACAATCGATATATGTTCTCTACGAACAATCTAGCCAATTCTGGTGTTTTAACATCAGTTGAAGTTGGAATGAACCTAGCCATTTTGGTTAACCTATCCACAATCACCCACACAGAGTCGTGCCCCCTCTGTGTTCTGGGTAAAGCAACAATAAAATCCATGGAGATACTCTCCCATTTTCCTAAAGGAATCTCTAGTGGATGGAGAAGTCCTCCCATTTTCAATCTTTCAGCTTTATTAACCTGGCATTTATTACATTTGACCACATAGTCAAGGACGTCCTTATTCATTCCAGGCCAATAGAACTACCTTTTAATAAGACTATAAGTCTTATTAACTCCTGGATGTCCCGCGCTAGGGGTATCATGACACTCAAAGAGTATCTGGCGCCTAATTTCTGTATCTTTCGGGACACATGCCCTACCCTTATAGAGTAAATAACCATTATCAATGGTAAAATTCTTCCACTTGAATCCGGTTTGAGCAACCCTTGATGCTCCATTTCCTTGTTGAACATCCTCAGATATTCCTTCCTCAGTAGAAGCACTTTCATTTGGATCCCCATTTTTTATTGCTTCCCATATGTTGGAATATGCCGGATCAACCTGGCATTTCCCTTTTAAAGATTCAAGCAAGTCCGAAGTGAATTGAGTAAAACTCAATTCATTTATGATGAGCATTCTGCTGAGTGCATCAGCTACTATATTATACTTTCCTTTTCTATATCTTATCTCATAGTCGAACTCTTGGAGGAGTTCGGCCCATCTGGCTTTACGCCCGTGTAAATCCGATTGATCATTAAGCCACTTAATGCTTTCATGATCCGATAAAATCAAAAGTTTGGCACCGTACAGATAGTGCCTCCATTTCTTCATTGCATGTACTATTGCATACAGCTCCCTCTCATAAACAGAATAATTCTATTTTGCACGGTCTAATTTCTTGCTTTCAAAAGCAACTGGTCGACCTTCTTGTAATAACACTGCACCTATCGCCTTATCACTAGCATCAGCTTCAACCACAAATGGTTTATTGGGATCCACAATAAATAATACTGGAGCTGTAACAATAGCTACCTTAAGTTTTTAAAAACTTTCATTTTCGTCTGTTCCCCAATTAAAGCTCTTTCCTTTCCCTTTAAGTTGGTCTGTCATTGCAACAGCTATTTTGGCATAATCTTGAATGAATCTACAATAAAATCCAGATAAACCTAGGAAGATCTGCAGCTCTTTCAGGTTCCTTGGAGATGGCCATTCAATAATTGCCCTTACTTTTTCTGGATGCATCTTGATTCCTTCTTTCGAGATAATATGCCCCAAATATTTGACCTCTTGTGCGAAGAATTCACATTTAGTTTTCTTCGCATAAAGGGAATGTGTTCTTAACAGTTGGAATACCAATTGTAAGTGTTCCAAATGTTCTTCTCTTGATTTACTAAAGATCAAGATATCATCCAAGAAGACTACTACAAAATGTCCTAGATAGAGTCGTAAGACACTATTTATCAGCTTCATAAAGGTAGCTGGTGCATTAGTGAGGCCAAAAGGCATCACCAAAAAATCATAATGCCCGTATCTAGTACGAAATGCTGTCTTAGGAACATCTTGTGCCTTAATTCTTACTTGGTGATAGCCTGATCTTAAATCTATCTTTGTGAAGAATTTTGACCCTTGTAATTGATCAAAAAGATTTTCCATTCTGGGCATAGGAAATTTATTCTTCACCGTTATTTTATTAAGTGCTCTATAATCAACACAAAGTCGCATAGAACCATCTTTTTTCTTTACTAATAAAATTGGCGGAGCCCAAGGTGAATTACTGGGTTGTATAAACCCTTTATCAAGGTAATCCTTAATTTGTCTTTCAACTTCTTGGTGTTGCGTTTCACTTAACTTATAAGGTGGTTTAGAAATAGGGAGTATCCTTGTTTGTGTCAATTGGGTGATTTATATCACCCCTATCTCGTGGAAGGCCACTTGGTAAATCAGAAGGAAACACATCTTTAAAGTCATCTAACAAACTACTTAATTCATTATTTACATTCAACTCACAAACATAAGAAAATTGTTGCTTTATATTACAGAAAGTAAAAGTGTTTTGTACAGGAAGAGACAATAACATATATACCTCACAAGCTTCCTTCTTTATCAGCTTCTAAACCTCAGTGGAACACAATAAAGGATTATCAGATACTTCATGTTCACCTTGAATGACAAAAGTCTTACCATCCCTTTCAAATTCCAGTGTATTATGATGATAACTACGTTTTAAGGATGGTTCCAATCCCCATAGCCACTCCCTCCCTAGAGCAATATCGGCTCTTTCCATGTTCATAATTTGGAAATCAAGTTTATCTTTATATCCTTGAATCTCAATTTCCAAATTGGATGCCATTGTATCCCATATTTTATTATCTTGACCTTGCATCATACGAACAACATATTGATGCCCACTCTTTTGTTGGGGAAGTTTCAATTTTTTGACAAGTGCATAATTTATAAAATTATGGGTAGCAGAGTCATCAATCATGACTCTAACCCTCTTTCCAGCTATCAATCCATGCACTCTAACTAAATCATATGGCCCAAAGGTAGGCTGCCACATAGAAGTTGACATACAACACTTATGTTGTACATCCATGTGCAAGACCTCTAAAGATTTATACCTTTCATGCCCCTTTAATTCTAAGGTCTGCACTACATGGATTTGTTTTTCCTTTCCCCTGCCCTTGTCCTTATCCTTTCCTTTGTCTTCCCCTTTTTTCCTTTGAGGGCAATTCCAAGCAGCATGGTTAGGGGATAGGCAATTGAAACACAGCTTTTTTTTTTGGCCTTATCAAAGTCATCTGGACTTAACTTTGGCCTTACATATTGTTTCTTTTCAAAAGGTTGTTTTTTACCCTTAAAAAATGGCATTTTCCTTTTAAATTTGCCCACAAATTTTGAGGTTTCCAATTCCTTAGACTTGGGCTCCGTATCAATGAGACTAGTGAATGTACCTGGACGCGTACTATCTTCATTGATTAATGCAAATTTAATTGCCTCTTCCAGCGTCTTAGGTGAACTCCTTTTTACTTCCTTTTTACACGCTTTATCTAGTTCCCTAATGAATCCTCTTGTCTTTTGAAATTCATCTATTCCTTCCAATTTGAGGATTATCTCACGATATTCCTCCAAATATGTCAGCAGGGGTCTTCCCTTTTGTCTGACATAATCCCAATCTTCCCAATTTCTTTCCATTTCATTTTCAAGAAGGAATTCTTTCAAAAAGACGGATTCAAATTGAGCCCAAGTTTCAGGTATTTTATTTGCCTCCTTTAAAGTTCGCCACCATTTATACGCTTTTGGCCCCAAAGTTAAACTGGCCTCCAGTGCTTGGAGATGTGGTGGAGTATTTTTAAGTTTATGTAAATCTTCCCATTTTTGGAGAAAATTAAAGATAGTTTCTTTATTTCTATCTTTTTCCTCCCCTTGAAACTGAGGGGGTTTCATATCTTTTAGAACTAGATTATCCCTCAACTTGTGGTGGGGTTTCTTAGAATCTCGCATAGACACATCTAAATCTTTCGATGAAGATGGAATATCCGAGGTTTCTATCTTATTTTTATCCCTTTCTAGTAATAAAGTTAATTGAGATTTTATTTCAGTGAGTGTTTGAGTTAATTCCATTTGAACCCCCTGTGCTTGCACACGAGCAGTTAGATCATCAAATTGTTCTCGTGTGGCAAAGAATTATTCCCACTGTTCTTCTTGCATCTCCGTTTCATAGCGATCTACCATAGGGTGGTCCCCAGAACTAGCACCTTCCATTACTCCTTTCTCTTTTTCTGCCATTAATACACTGGAATTGGAAAGCAAAGATAAGAAATTTGTATACAAAGTAAAGTACTTCCCTGGTTATAATGACAGGGCAGCTGTTGTTGGATTTATTAGTAAGCCCGAAGAGTGAGGAACAATTTTTATCTTCCGAACTAAGCCGGTCACGCAGGAAATGGAGCTTATTGGCAGAAACGGCTAGTATTTAGTCCCCTTCTTAATGATCACGCAGACCATCAATACACCTTTCCTGAATTTGTTCTCTACCCAACCTGTACTTGTCATACAAGTGTAGTCGGGGCTGGCGACAGAGATACCAGACAGTAGAGGATAGCGTGCAGTCAGCTAGTCACAGAGAGGCCAGAGGGTAGCGTCGATTTTATTTGTTTGCGCCTCACGGAATTCACGTGATCCAGGATACGGCGTTAGACATGAAGGACAACATCTTTTCGCCAAATGATAAGTGACGTGGCGAAAATAAACCTCACGTCAAATTTCGTAAGACGTGTCACAAGGGCACCGGGGAAGAACAGCTTCACGGGTAAACGGGACGGGTAAACGGAGCGAGACCCGTCGGCTCTTGAAGACAGAATGATCCGATGACTTCTCAAGAAGAAGAATCCAACGCCTGCACCTACTCTGATACCAATGTTAAGCGACTGAAAGATTAAGAGAACCCCAAGAGAATACAGTCCGACACTCAAAGGGCACGAGATCATTTTTTCCTCCCAACCTTGCCTAGTTATTGCTAGCAACTCTCATCGTAATCCGATTGCCAGCCGTCATTTGTTGGTGAGTCCTACTATTCCTGGACTCTCTTTAATTCTAGGCTCCCCTAAACCCCGTTCGGGCGCCCAAGGCCCCGGACGGTCATCTCTCGTGCCTGTTTCCCGTAATTTACCTTATTAATATAACAAACAGTATGAACAGCATGCTGAACATGGTTTGCAGCAGCCAGAAAATGCTGAAATTTATTTGCCTCTTGATGTAGAGCCTGTGCCAGAGAATGTACATCATTGGGTACGCAGGTCTACTCGCTTTAGAAGGCAGCCACTAAGATTTGACCCCCCTTTGCATTATGTTATGCTATCAGATGAGAGTGAGCCTCTCACTTACAAAGAGGCAAAGTCAAGTAAATTCAGCAATAAGTGGGAGCTTGCAATGCATGAAGAAATAAAATCTCTGTATGCAAATGATACTTGGGATCTTGTGCCTCTACCCAAAGGGAGGAAAGCTCTTCCAAATAAGTGGGTGTATAAGGTAAAAACACTTGCTGGGAAACCCAAGTACAAGGCAAGATTAGTTTGCCAAAGGTTATGCACAGAAGGAAGGTATTGACTTCTAGGAGATCTTCTCTCCTATTGTGAAGATGACCACTCTTCATCTGCTATTTGCTCTCACTGCAATGCTTGACTTGGAGCTGTACCAGATGGATGTGAAGACAGCTTTTCTACATGGTGATATAGATGAAGAGATCTAAATGAAACAACCTGAGGGCTTTGTAGTTCTTGACAAAGAGCAATTAGTATGCAAACTGAAACACAAGCTGTATGGACTGAAGCAAGCACCAGGACAATGGTACAAGAAGTTTAATACTTTTATCCTATCTCATGGGTTTAATCGCAGCCTACAATGCAGACCATTGTTTGTACATGAAGAAGGATATTGATGGCCGCCCTATTATACTTGTTCTCTATGTAGATGGTATGTTGCTAGTTGGGAAGACAAAAACTAGTCTTGATCATCTCAAGGATCAACTGAAATCAGCCTTCTCTATGAAGGATTTGGAAAATGCAGAGCATGTTTTGGGCATGAGGATCACAGAGATAGAAAGTAGAAATTGTTATCCTTATCACAAGAAAAGTACATTGAAAAGGTACTTGACAAGTTTAACGTGGCTGAAGCTAAGGAGTCCCTTTGCCTCCATACGTTAAGCTTAGCAAAGCTGACCAACCCAAAGGATGAGATGGAAGCCAATGCAATGAAGAGAATTCCTTATGCATCAACTTACGGCTCTCTTATGTATGCTATGGTTGCTACTCGTCCAGATATTGCTCATGTAGTGGGAGTTGTCAATCACTATATGTCTAATCCTAGCAAAGCACATTGGGAGGCTGTCAAGTGTATCTTCAGATATCTTAAGGATGCACAAAGAAAGTGTATATGCTATGGACAAGGTGCATTGAGTTTGCGAGGATACTATGATGCACACATAGTAGGTGACTTGGATACTCGTAAGTCCACTAGCGGGTATATCTTTACAATTGCCGAAGGAGCAGTTTCTTGGTGCTCCAAATTGCAGAAAATCATAGCACTGAATACTACTAAAGCTGAATATATTTCAGTTATTGAAGCTTCCAAGGAAGCAGACTTGCCGAAGATTTCAGCATGACTATGAGTACTCCAACGTTGGGATGTGATAGCCAAAGTGCTATGTATCTAGCTAAGAATGCCATGTTTCATTTGCACACCAAACATATTAATGTGCGGTACCACTTTATCAGACAAGTTTTGAAAGATGGCCTGGTCACACAGACCAAGACAAAACACAAGATAACCCTACAGGCGTTCTCACTAAAAGTCTTGGCAAGGCTCAACATGAGCATTGCATACGACTACTGGGAGTTGGTTAAAGGTTCACTTCGGACCTTTAAGTGGGAGGTTGTTGGGTGTAAAGGCTCTTTGTTCACTACCCGTGTATTACATGTGCATTATTTATTTGTACATGTGCATGCACTCTTGTGGGTAAAACCCATAATCCCTAAAGTGTAAATACATCCTTTAATCTTTATGTACCAACACATTTGTTGATACACACCAAATTATGGAGTCTACACACACACACACACTCTCACACTCTCTCTCTCTCTCTCTCTCTCTCTCTTTCTGCTTGTCGCTTTCACTCATGCACTTCACGCCTGCACATTGCTTCACGTTTTGTTGCTGCCATTCTCTCTTCCACCTTCAGTATCTCTAGGATCAAGGCAAAGGTTATGAGCTATAAAGTGTGTCATACTCCGAACAGATCCCGAATCGCAACAAAGGCAACCTCCGAGTGTCATACTCTGAACAGATCCCGAATCGCAACAAAGGCAGCCAAGGAAAGCTGGATCTAATGCAAACAATAGTCTTACAAAGGCCTACCAAGTCTTACAAAGGTCGGCGAAATCAGCAATGGACTTTTTGGAAAAAAGAAATATTTTTTTAGAGCTTTTGGTGTAATTTGTACAAAAGATTTAGTATTAAGTAATGGTTTCAAATCAGTTTTCATCCCATTGAGTCACTGTATCCCCAAATATAGGAAAATCAAGTGGATAGCCCCACTACCTTCATAAAACAAGCAAAACAATCCACACACTACTAGGATAGGTGCCTAGGGATTCCTAAGAGGATGT
This sequence comes from Lygodium microphyllum, assembly GCF_053477565.2. Taxonomy (NCBI): domain Eukaryota; kingdom Viridiplantae; phylum Streptophyta; class Polypodiopsida; order Schizaeales; family Lygodiaceae; genus Lygodium; species Lygodium microphyllum. The sequence goes on along the minus strand of NC_141143.1, from coordinate 30,615,567 downwards.
CTGCATGTGCCAATCTTATGGAAAATATATAGAGAGAAAGGCAAGATGGGTAAGCAAGTAAGACAAGCAAAGCTAGTATGCAACCATTTAAAAAATTGCCTTTGGAGACTACCATATCCAATGCCACGATTAAGGTGGATCTAGAGTTGACTACTCCAAGGGTAATCGAAAAGGGATCAATATGCACAGATGCACATTTTCATGAATAGAATGTCAATGCATGGGTTACTGCAAAGGACGGTGCAAGTATTCATACTCATACAGAATGCAATGCAACGTTGCCACTTGAACAGTGCCCTTACAAGAGAGTTGTTTACTTACCAAAGCACCCTTTTACAATCATGTCATCCTGACACTGCGGATAAAGTTACAAATACCCGTAATAGATAATATATAATAAATAAATATCTAAAAGTGAAAAGTTATAAGGATCATCACTCTCACCATCAAAAGAAACAAACCACCCCCTCTCAAACTGAAAGGAGGAGTAAGAGAGAAGCACCCTCTCCCCATGAATCTCAAGAAGTAGAGGAGCATGTACCCAAGTCGATCCGTAGTAGAAGATACTGTAGAACTGACTGATTAACTGTCTTAGTCAAAATATCTACAAATATCACATGACGACACAAACTCTAGACAAATGGTGTCTGGCTCAACCTGCTAACTAGTGAAGTGGTAGTAAACCGCCACGTGTCATGTCCGAGGTGTGATGATAGGATTGCCTGTAAGGACAATGGCACTTTGGTTGTCACAATAGACAACTGTAGGCGACTCACAAGGAAACTGAAGTGTTACTAGCAAGTTCCTCGGATAGATAGCCTCCGTAGTGCCATCGAAGAGAGTCTGATACTCTAGCTCAGCCATAGAAGCCACCACCATCTCCTGCTTACGGTTGGCCCTAGAGATGGGTCTCATTCCAAAGTGTAGAGGTAGTCTCCATGGGAAAGCCGGGCGTCAAGATCTCCCGCTCAATCAAAATCAATATACCCTTCTACGCATAAACTATAACCAATCTTCCTTCCGTGGATGGGTGGTAAATCCCTAATTACAACTTAATTACAAAAGCAAACAATAAATGCAAATTTAAAAATACATATTTACCTACTGATCTTGGACAATGCACATCCGATTGGCCCTAAATTTGGCACTCCTTTCAATATTTCTTTAGCTTTATTGAAGAAGAAGTTGATTTACAATGGGATTCTCTCAATCCCCTTCGCAATCCAAAATCCCCTTGCTGTCCAAAGTGACCAACAAGTCTTCAATTTGTTTTGCCCCTTGATTCGGGCTCTTAATTAGCCTTCACCTACTTCATAGACAATGGAAATGCCCTAAATTCAATGGTTGGCTAGTCCTCCGCCTGAATTTAGCTTAGATTTACCTTCAGCCCTGAAAAATCCAAGTCTTGGAGCTTCCAATTTCTTGCACACTTCCCAAGGTTGTTGCTAAATCCTAATTTCTGCTGTAAATTAGGATTTACAGCAGAGAAATTTGCAATTTCTCAGCCTCCAAGGATCCAAATGAGAGAGAAAATTTAAAAGAATGACTGAAAATCAGTCAAATGCAGCTACTGCCTTGCCACAACAACATTAAATGCTGTAGCCTACAGCTGAGACATCCAAATCAGCCTATCACTGTCAGAGAGAGAACTAGGGAAAGAGAAAGAGGAGAGAGAAAGACTGTAGAGGAGAGAGAAAGACTGCAGAGAGAGAGAGAAATAGAGTGACGAGAAGAGAGAAAGACTAGAATTGGAGAGAGAAAGACAGGAAAGATGAAGAAGCCATGGAAGCTTGGAACAAGAAGGGAGAGAAAGATTGTAAAAGTATTGATTTGTCAAAAAGATATGAAAAATTACAACTTATCTCCTTATATACCAATGTCAGTGTGACATGGCATATTATCAACATTTTTAACTATTCCTAACTTCTTACAATCCATCCCTTCCCAAAAGTTTTTGTCCTCAAAAACAAACCTAGAAACAAGCTAAAGAGGAGATGGATAAAACTAAGTACTCTGTACAGCATTACAAGGGATAAAGGAAAAGATTACCTAATACTCAATAGTAGTACTAATCTATACAGGAGATCAAAATCAGCCTATAGCCTCCCGGATCAAAAGGAAAAGTTGTATCTTTGCCATGCATTGGATCAACTTTCATAAGATCGAAATCAAATACTGCTGGAAATATGATCATCATGATAGTACTCACTAACGAAGTCTCCATTGCATGATGGTCCTCCAAATCCACATGCTGTCCATAATCTGCCTTCTTGAACTGAACTTCTTGTTGTTTAACTTCTTGTTGTTGAACTTCTTGTTGTGGACTCGTACCAGAATGGTCTTCAACAAGATGTTCTTCATCATCTTCAACAAGATGTTCTTCATCATTTACATCATAATATTCAAATAGCAAGATTATTTTGGCAGACTTTGCCCTACATGTGGCTTGGTGATTACAAGATAGTGGCTTAGCACAACGATAGCATAAGCCCGTAGCATGCAGTTCCCGTATTGTATCACTAGTAAGGTGTCTAACACGTTTAGCTTTAGATAGCAATTTACACACCTGTTCATCACCATTGGTCAGCTCTATGATAGTTTTGACATGCTGCTCATAGTCATCTTGTTGTTCATGTATAACAGATGGCTGTTCATGCTCAACATGTACAACAGATGGCTGCCCATGCTCATCATGTACAACGGATGGCTGTCCATACTCATAACCATATTGCTCATGCTGTTCATACTGCATATGGTGATAATAGCCCTGCTGCACATCAGAGGAACAGTTTGGTTGAGCATATACATTTGCTTCTACTGATGTTTGCTGCTCATATACATAAGCATGTTGCCTTTGATCATTGATCCCACTGTATTGGTCATAATCACTTGCTTGCTGTTGATCAAAGCTAGAAGTGTACTGATAAGCATAACCATTTCTGTTACATCCATAAGAACTATTTTGCTGAAGAGATGGATGCTCATAAGCATAAGCATGTTGACCATAATAACCATTCTGCTGCCAAGGTTCAATGGGATGATACTCTGCATTATGATATGGTACATCATATTTATAAGCATTAACATGCTGTCCAGATGTACTTGCATACTGCTCATATTCATTTGCATATTGTTGCTGTTCATATTCATAAGATGCATGTGGATCATAGTGTGTACCATCAGCATATACATGTTGTCCATAAGCATAAGCATTTGATCCAAGTGTACCATCAGCATATAGATGCTGGCCATGAGCATAAGCATTTGATTCAGGTCCTGCTGTTTTTTCCATAAGAGCAATACACTGTTGAATCGAAACTACAAGTTTGTCAATATTAGCTCTTGTTTGAAGCTGATCTTGTCCAAGTTTGTCCATTTTAGCCTGTGTTTGAAGCCAACCTTGTCCAAGTTTGTCCATTTTAGCCTGTATTTGAAGCCAACGTTGTTCACTAGAGCTGGAGCTATTGTTCTTAGCTGCTGCCATTGCAGTCAAGTTGAAGAGATATGCTGTTCCTTGAAAAATAGAAGTCCAAATAAGGTGTATGATAGCTTGACTCGAAGGTTAGGATGTCTTGGTTTGAATTTAGAAGTAGCAATACCCCTCTCTGTTTAAGAATTTCCAGAACTGTCGACAGTAAACTGTTAGTGAACTGCCGGTCCCAAATAGGCTCTAGTTCGAGAAATATGTGTCCAAAAGAGACGTTTGATGGCTCCACTCGAAACTTATGATAACTAGTATCACTTCCAATTGTTCCTTTGTCGTTAGAATGATGCTACTAATTTCTGTAGCAACTTTTCCAAATCTGTCCCTGTTTGGACTGCGCCCTGTTTAGCACTGTAATGACCCTATTTTGCCTTGTAATCATTACCTTTCATCTAGGGAAAGTTGTAAGGCACTTAAGATCAGTAAGAACACTGATTAGACATGCACAAACCCTGCAAATACATCCTTGATACATCCAAGAAATGCTCTACAAATAGCCCAACTGATCCTTACTACATACTCTCAACCATTTGATCAAGCAAAACCCATAAGCATTGAGAACTCCAATAGTTGCTTCAAAATGGAGCTAACCAAGAAACAAACTCCAATATAGCTTGAGTTGGTTGTCTTCTATGGCATAAAACAGAATGCAGATTGTGCTGGGTATGCATTCGCAGCCACTTTCAATCGTGTGACAAAGCTTCCTTCTGAGTTTGTGCCTGGTATTTTAACTACCCTGACAGGCATGTCCAAAGTATCACATGCTGAAGAGAATTGTGCAATCATTAAATGTCCAGTAACAACTCGTGGTTGAGCACCTCAGAAATCTTGTCCTGCTTTTTGACAGCAGCAACAGCAACAACATCAACAAGCACAACAATTGCAACCGCAACATTCTGGTGCTATCATGCAGGAGGGGCCTACTATACAGCAACCTGTTTAGCACCAGCAACAGCAGCCAATCTCACAATCAGTACAACTCCAGCAGCCTCAGCCACACCAATCTCTGTGCAACAGTTGCCACAGCCACATCCTCAGCCACGGTCGCACACAGTCGCAGGCACAATCACAGCCACAGCCGCAACAGCAGCTACAGCCACAGCCACAACCACAACAATCACATGCCCAGCAACTTCAACATCTGCAGGCACAGCCTCAGTCACATCAGCTTCAACAGCACCAGCAGCACCAACAGCCTTTGCAGCTCCAACAGAATGCTCTGATGTAGCAGCGGCTGCAGCAGTCAGTATTGATTAAACAGAAACTGCAACAGCAGCAGCAGCTGTCTTTGCAACAGCAGACTAGCAGCAGTTGTCTTTGCAACAGCAGACTCCATCACTGCAGCTACTGTTGCAACAGCAGACTAGCAGCAGCTGTCTTTGCAACAGCAGACTCCATCACTGCAGACATCAAGCTACGGATGAGCTTGAGTTTGCACATTCACTTCCAAGTTCTATCTAGTGAAGTTGCTGATTGGTCGGACTTTATTCTTCAGTGGTTGCTTCTGGATCATGACAGTTCTAGCCATATTGTCTTTGGAGGTCGTCAATTTGAGTGGATTCAAGAGTATGACTTTGAAGAAGATGTGGCTTCATTTGAGGAGGATCCGCATTTTGCCATCGCATACACCGACTGGGAGTAGTTACATGAGTTTGATTTGCAGGCAGCAAATCACTTTGTTCTGGGATCCATTCAAGAAAGCCTAAGCAATGATCTGAATAGGAACTTCTCTCATCTGAATGATTCTGCAGATGTGAATATACTTTTGGAAGATCTGATGAAGTTGAAAGGAGGAGACTTTGGTGCTGATGAAGACTTTGAAACAGAAAGTGAGCCAGATGAAGATAACTTCCTTAGAAGGCACAGTTTTTCTGCTCAGGGCCTTGAGTATGACCGTTGGAGCTGCACAAGACAGCACCAAAGACATTCATCGGCCTTGTCAGTTCAGACAGACCTTTAAGTTCAATCTCAACAGTACACAACACTTTAGGGTCTTCATCGGGACTTGGAATGTTGGTGGAAGGCCTCCACAAGATAAGATAAACCTTGAGCAATGGCTTAATTCTACAGAACCTGCTTGTCATATATGTGATAGGATTCCAGGCTGCAAGAGGCAATGGTCAGAGTAGGAGCCCTGTCTCTATTCTTCCCGACGAGCCCATGCTCTCGTTGAACATGAAGTATGGGCCATCCTCTGCTGTTCTTCACCACGAAACCGAACAGAACCACACAGCTGCAATCCTGAAATCTAGAGCTGAGTCAAGGAGGGAGAAGTCGCTTGGTCTTCTCACCCAGAAATTCATGCAGCTCTTATTTGTAAATTTGTGGGACTTTGAGAAGGAAAACCCTCCAAATGCTCAAGTGGTCCTCCTGCAGTGCTGGTCACAAGGACAATGTTGTGGATTCCCTGTGGAATGAGCTTGATCCATGGATAGTTGTAAGCGTGTCTACAGATTGTGAACAGACAGGTGGAGGTGGCAATTTGCAGTTTATACACCCAATGTTGTGCAACTCAAACACATTGCGAGTATATCTATGCTTTAAGCAAGGTGGTGCCTCATTCAGCAGGGCTTAGATTTGGTCTTTAGAAGGTAAATTCAGTCAAGCGGAAGACAAATGGCTCAGTTGTCGAGTGAGGACATAGCCAAATATGCACACAGTCCTGTTCATTATGCTGTTGCTCGTAAGGACTATGCAGCGTTGCGTAGGATTATCTCTGCTTTGCCTCGACTAGCGAAAGCAGGGAAGATCCACACAAGAACTGACGCAATTGCTGAAGAGCACAGAGCTGAGCCTATCTTCAATTGCTGAAGAGCACAGAGCTGAGCACATCAATGCCTCCTAAGACTGCATCAAGTTCAACAATCTTGATTGCCCCTAGGCCTGTCAGCAGAAGACAGTTGAGACGATCTGGCTTTGGAGGCTGAGTGCAGGAGAGTCCTCTAAAGCTTCCACTTCTTCGCCTTTTGCACAGTCGTCGTCGTCGTTATCATCATCGGAGGATGCATTGGTGTCTTCTTCTGTGACAATCGCAGGCAACGAGAGCTAGGAGGGGCAAGGAGATGTTATTGGAATCCCAGCAAAGTGGCCGGAGGGCAGGCAACGAGAGCTAGGAGGGGCAAGGAGATGTTACTGGAATCCCAGCAAAGTGACCGGAGGGTGTCGTCCCGTATTCCATGGAGAAATCCTCGACCGCTGGTGATGCCAGAGAATGGAGACACAGCAGGGAAGACACGGCTAAGGAATTGTCCACGGAGTTCCAGCATTGAACGCCCTGCAGAGGTCCCTGCAATATGCCACACACATAAGCACGTCCGTCGGTGGAGGAGCTGACGACGAGTGTGGACATGGAACCAAGGCCATGGGCAAGGGAGCAGAGGAAGCAGAGGGAGAATAGAATGTGGAGGATGATGGACGGGGGTGAGAATGGGAAAGGAACGCGTTGTGCTTCAAGAATGGCGAGGGAAATGGCTACCAGCTAGGGTTAATCAAGGCAGTAGAGCCGTTGGAAAAGAGGGAAAAGCTGTAGATAGGGGTAGTAAAGCTTTTTGATGTGGTCGTGTAGTGAAACAAGTGTGTAAACTCTTTCATTTTTTTTTTTTGTGGTGTACCTTCCTCCATTTTTGCTTCAGTTTCTTCTGAAAAGTCTTCAATGCTGCCTGTCTTCTTCTTGGGAATGCCCACTGGTCACTCCAGTGCTCCCTCTAAGTGCTGCAGTGTCCTCCTCCACTAAAACCCTAGAATTTTTACCTCAATGTTGAAAAACGACCTGCCATTTTTGTCTGTCTGCCTCCATTTTTTTTTGGTCCAAGCTCCATTTAAAACTCCAAGAAAGGCTGCCATGGTCTGTGTGCTCTTCAAGAAAGCTGCCATGTCTAGTACTTCTTGACTGTTGTGGTTCTTCAATGCTGTACCTGTGCACAGTAAGGTTTCCTGAAACTGACAAGAAACTAAATGTAAAGAAAATAATAGATCAAAGACTCAAGCTCTGATACCACTTGTCAGAGAGAGAACTAGGGAAAGAGAAAGAGAAGAGAGAAAGACTGTAGAGGAGAGAGAAAGACTGCAGAGAGAGAGAGAAATAGAGTGACGAGGAGAGAGAAAGACTAGAATTGGAGAGAGAAAGACAGGAAAGATGAAGAAGCCATGGAAGCTTGGAACAAGAAGGGAGAGAAAGATTGTAAATGTATTGATTTGTCAAGAAGATATGAAAAATTACAACTTATCTCCTTATATACCAATGTCAGTGTGACATGGCATATTATCAACATTTTTAACTATTCCTAACTTCTTACAATCACCTTGTACTTGGATGCAATGGCCCAGCTCTGGAGGGTTCAAATCTGCAATCGCCTCCTCAAAACTCACTCGTGGCTAGCTACAATGGCTGAAAATAGGTTGGTCAAGGTTGCTCACAGCTCTCCCACACTTGCTACAACAAGAATCATCTCGTTTTTCCTCTTCTTGAGCCTTTTACCGGCCTATATGGGCAAGTTTGCCAACTGCCAGCCTTCCCAAATGATTTTTCCAACATTATCCATCATTAAATATTAATTTTTAGTCTTTAATTACTAAAAAATAATCTAATAATTATTTCGGTGCCCAGAAAAATAATCTGATTGGCCAATAATTAAATTGGCTAGATATCTTCCACTCCCAAGTCTCTATGTGCCATCTTTGACCATTAGATCGGTGTTAGGTACCATTAAACGCCAAATATCTATTGTCACCAACTAACACTTATTGCCAAATGAATGACCTAGGCTAACAATTGACACCAAATACCATCAAGTACCTGTGCAACATAACTTATAGCAACTTTTGCCTTTGACATCACGTGATTTTCTCGAGTCCCGGGCTCATAAATTTACTCTAACCCCAGTTGCACCTCACATGTGTAACATTTACTTAATCATGTGATTAAAAATTAATCCACATGTTAAGTGAGGTTTCAAAAATACATGTCCTCGTGACATAAACCATGACCATAAGTTAGTCCATAATTATAGTTGCACCTTAAATATCTTAACACACAAAGACAAGCAATCCAATGAGATATTCCAGGTGCATGACTACGCAAACTAACTGAGGATGCAAGACCTAGCCTAGTATGAATCAGCCAAAGTAATTTTCTTACAATAAAACAATAAGTGTGAGCATCTAAAGGCTGACCCAAGGTATCCTTGTACAAATAGACAATGGGTTCTAAAGACATGGCCACTGGCCGTATCTGATCAATGCAATATTGGTCCACTAGTTATAAGGCGTACTTTTGTTGTGATAGAATGATACTGTCCTCGAATCTAATAATCTCCATCCCCAAGAAACAAGACAACAATCCTAAGTCTGTCATCTCGAATGTAGAGCAAATTTGTGCCTTAATTTTTACTAGAGCCACAAAATCTAAGTCAATAAGCAATATATCAACATACATGAGAATATAGTTGATCCCCCCGCTAGTGGTGTACACATATAGATTTGGATCATAGGGGGTAAAATGGTATCCATGAGTCCATAAGAACTCATCTATCCTATGGTACCAAGACCTCAGTACTTGCTTCAATCCATAAAGAGCTTTACGCAAGCGAAATACATTATCAGTCCGGTCAACGAAAGAAAAGCCGAGAGGCTACTCCACATAGACTTTCTTCTCGAAATAACCATTCAAAAAGACACTTTTTATATCCATCTAATAGATCAGTCCACTGTGGTGGAGCAGTGAGTGCAACCAACAAACGACATGATATCAATCGAGCAATAGATGCGAAGGCTTCTTCATAGTCAATGCTGTGCTTTTGCCTGAAAATTTACACTACAAGGCAAGCCTTGTATTTGTCTAAAGTACCATCAACCTTTAGCTTAGTCCAAAAAATCCACTTTGTCCCAATGACCACAATCCACCAATGTCCAAGTCCCGTTTCGATCAAAACTATCCAATTCCTTCTCCATGGCCTCGCACAACAAAGGGTCCTGCAGAGCCTCCTGCCAACTGTGCAACTCAAAATGTACAATGCAATCAGCTATAAACAGCAATGTATATAAAGCTTGAAAAGCGAGCCAACCAAACCTTCTAGGGCCCTCCAAAGTGAAATCCAGTGGAAGAATCCCCAAATCCACATGGTCTCGCGAAGGAGGCATCGGAGCTGGAGTATCTGCAAGAAGATTAGGAGTAGGTAGTAAACCTGGCTCAATAGCAACGATCTCAAATGATGTGAGTAAAGGTGAGGACTAAGAGTCCAGTGCAAAGGATTGCACTATGTCCCACTCATCAAAGACGACATCCCTCCTAACAATCACCTTATTCATCTGAGGATTAAACAAACAATAGGCTTTTGCTTCGAAGAATAGCCCACAAAAATCAAGAGATCAGCTCAAGTGGTGAGCTTTCCTATCTTGTCATCAAGAGTATGCGTATAAGCATCACTATCAAAAATTTTGAAGTGAGAAATAACAAGCTAAGATCCAAAAATACCTCGTACGGAGTCTTTTTAGGGACCGACGTAGTCAACCATCGCTTGAGCATAGACACTGATGTGTTAACAACCTCGACCCAAAGGCACTTAGAGTGCTCTCCTACGAACAACATAGAGCATGCCATATTCATGAATGTCATATTCCTACACTCTATGACTCCATTTTGTACAAGGGAGTTGGTAGATATGAGTTGGCATGCAATGCTCTACTTCTATAGAAACTCAAAGAACTCGTAGGAGGTAAACTTGCCACCATAATCACTCCTCATAGTATCCACACGACGACCAATTTGGTTATGAACCATCAGTTGTTGGATGTAAAGGCCCTTTACACTCTCCCGTGTATATATTACTTCACACACATGAACTCACCAGAGCAAGTGTAAGTGTACCGTACCCTAGTATAAATATATTCTTTTACTCTTTGTGAGTACCACACTGGTACACCCCTATCCGTCGACTCACTCTCACTCTCTCTCACTATTCAATACTATTGAGCACCTCGATTAATGTGCTTGCACTCTCTTTGCTTCCACTTCTACTTGACAAACTAGTATCAGAGCATTGGTTCACAAATAGTCAATCGGCATACAGGCACTAGTTGTGATAAAAAACAATCGTCAAGCCACGCTGCAGAGGCGACGGTACTGTTGAAGGTGCGTGTTGACAAACTGATGGGCACCAGGTTGCAAAGGCGACAATACTGCTGCAGGCGTAACAACCAATGCGGGCTGCGGGGAGCAGGTCAGACGGACGGCTCAACGGGGACTAACAGCTTGGACCAGCGCGTGGCGACAAGGCCAGGTGTCAAACACGCACGCATGATGAGCCGACAAGGGCCACGCATGATGGACAGGCAACAGTCGAGCATGATGATCCAACAAGGGTCACGCGACATGGGCCGCACGGACTAACGTCCATCATACGGGCAAGTCAGGGGCCCCATTTTCTTTTAAAATTTCCGAAATTTTCAGTTCATTTTATTTCTCCTCTTTCAAGCAGGGCCTAAATTTGGCGGCTGTTTTTCCTGTCAAGGGCTATTTTGCCTGTCAAAACAAGGCTTTTCGAAAATGCCCTGTCAAATTACAAGTCAAAGATCAAATTTTGTCTATCATCAAGACATGCCCAATCAAAATGCCCCTGTCATTTGGAATGTCAATATTTACGAGTTGCCTTTCATTTTTAGTAGTTGTATTGTAACTTGTAAGTACCTAGAGGCTAGCAAGTCCTAGGACCCACGCAACTTGCAAGTTGCAACCTTTCAAGTTTCAACTACTACCTTAAGGCTTATCTAAACCTAAACCCTAGGATTCTAGAATCAACGGCCCTAAATCAATCTGAGCTTCTAATGTGGTTGAGATTCGAGATTGGAAAAGGGATGTACTCTGCAGTGTGTGATTGGAAATTTCCATCGTCCACGAACTTCAAAGAAGATACTCTCGACTCTCGAGTCTCATCTGAGTCGTGACTCGTCTCGACTCTCAACTCTCCACAGTCCACTGTAGTCTGTCCAGTCCACATCAGGATTCGTGAACACTGAAGTGTAAGGCAACAGGCTACGACGTACGTCTCTCTCCCGCGTTGCGAGCTAATGCATCATGCAATGTGCATGATATGCTCAAGCGTAAGGCTTAAATCCTTAGCCTTAAAGCTTGAGGGCTAAGGTTGGAGCCTGGAGGCGACTCGCGACTCAAGGCGCGAGCTTGCAGGTAAGTTGGCCGCAGCAAGGTGCAACTCGCGACTCGCGAGTCCCAAGGTACCAAGCTACCAGCGCAGCCACCACGGTCCAAGCCTGAGGCGACACTGGAGTCCTGCCGCAGTGCCGCTGATTCATTTTCGTGCAACGTGCTAGAGCCTGGTACAACGTGCTGGTGCAACGCTTGGAAGTTGACTATTGGATCGAGGCTCGAGAGGATTCGGGAGTCAGGACACTAGCTTGAAGGGCATAGATATGGGCAGCAGCTGCAGCCTACAAGCAGCTAGTGCGACAATCGGTCCGGTTGCTAATGTGGTGAAGATGAGCATAGCGATGTGCCACTGCTAATCTGTGGTAGTTGGAGCCTGGAGGTAGAGGTGCCATAATCCATTCATAGTGAGGCAGCGGCCAATGTCGAGAGGGCCAAGCTAGGTGGGGTGGAGGGCTTGTTGGACACGGTGGCAGCTATAGAGGCACTGGGTGCTCAAGCGACATGGATGTGGCCCAAGCAGAAATGATGGGGCTATGGAGAGGCGATGATTATGGACGGGGCTGCTAAAGGTGGATGCAGGCAGGCTGCAGCTATGGGAGTGGCCAACTAGGAGATAACACAAAGGCCTCTTCAACCAAACAAGTACCTACTAAGCCCAAGCTATTACTAGTGATACATTGAATTTTTCTATTTTATCAATTCATTGATTTGTTTTAGGAGTTTAAAGTTGAATCATGATTAATGATAGCTATTAGCTATTAGGCTTTAGCATTCTGTAAGTCAACAAGAAGTGCTCACTAAAGTAAGATTTAAGAAGATGAGAGGGTAATGCTTCATTAATCGTTATAATTGGAAGAAGTGCGAGTCCTTTAGAGCCCAAAGTATGACCCAAAACCATATTTCAAACTAATGCATTAAAAAAAAATCAAATGTATGAGGCAATGAATTTTCAAGCTCATCTTTGAAGTAAGAAATAATATGCAGAGTAGTTAACTAGCATGCTGTAGTTTCTTTTAATACACTTGAAAAGAAACAAAAGAGTTGTCACTTGTAGGTTCCTTTAATAAACTTAAAAGTAGTAGATGAGATAGAAACTATCCCTTTCGTTGAGGATTTGTTTTGGATTTCTCATCCTAACCTCATGCATTTCCTTAGGAGCCATACGACCTGAGTGATTGGTGCATGCACATCATCTAAAATTTTGCTTCATCTTTTCCAAAGAGAGACTCTTATGGGAAAAAATGTAGTCTTTAATCCATCATAGATGATCTTTTGGACTTTTGAACCATATGCAAATATGCACACTAATTTTGCTAGTCTAAAAAGTATATGGAGAATGGACGAGATGAAGCTATATTGAAAATGAAGATTCATGTGAACAATACAAATGCAAGTGTAATGTGCCCTTGGGCCTATCATCTATTTACTCTTTCCAATAGATTGGAATGCAACCAAGTGGTTACCTTGATCATAATTTTGTACATCCTATTAATGGTGCTTAGCATGCAATACTTGAAACATAATGTTATACTCAAAGTATAATATGCATTATGATTCAATTTACTAATGGTGCTTAATATGCAATACTTATAATGTTATACTCGAAGTATAATATGCACAATGATTCAATGTTTGATGGATGTGAGTATCCTTGATAGTTATTGTGTGACAATAGATACTATTGGAGATTGAGTGGGAGGCTTGGGACTTGGAAATCTCTATCCAATTCACCAACATATATCGACTTGAGCTTTTAGCCTTCAGGTACACGTTGAAAAAATCCTTTTGTTGTTTCACATAACAACCTTTCAAAAGCATATATATTATAATCATAACATAAAGTATATTACTTTATGTGATCTTTTTATGTATTGTAGGTAGCTGGACCATGGATCCATCCAAATCTCAAAAGGGTTTGGCAAGGAAAAGAAAGGCTTATCCTTCTATAGCCTCTTTTTTATCAAGAGACCAAAGTGCTTGTGTAAGGCCAAGGGGTTTGGTATCAAGAGACGCCAATGAAACTATGGGTCAAATGTCAGCACTAAATGCAAATGTTTCTACAATGCAAGAGGGAATGACTTCAGCAATGTCAAATGCTACAGAAAATGTAAGTGTGAATGTGGGAAATGCAACAGAGAGTTCTTCCAATGTTGATGCTTCTATTAAAAAGGTGAAACGAAAGTGGCGACATCAATGGACTCTTTTGCATCCATGGGCATACATAGGTAAAACTCTATGTAATGAAGAAAGGGTGAAATGCCAATGGTGTCAAGATGCCAGCAAAGTGAATACCTATACACAAGAAGGCTCTCAAAGCATCCAATTGTCAGCATTGAATGATCATGCTAAGACTTCTGATCACATTAGTGCAGTACGTGCTCGTAATGCCAAGGCAAAGATTGGTAGTGATGGCAAAGGACCTATGGACCATGGATTGGATACCATAGTCCATAGTGAACAAAAGCGAATCATATCATGCATGAAACTAGTATATTTTTGTGTGTGTGAGGACATACCATTGGAGAAATATCCACAGTTATGCAAGTTTCAAAGGGAGCTTTGTACTCCAAATATGCCAGCATCAGATGAGTATGGATCCTATGTAAATCCAGTTTCAGGAAGGGAAATGATGTTGGCTATAAGGGACCATGTTCGAAAGCAAATGTATGCAGAGATGCGTGCTAGTCCTTTCTTTTCACTGCTCATTGATGAGAGCACTGACCGCACTATGGAAAAGCATCTAATTATCTATGTTTCATATATCAATGATGGAGGCAAAGGACATGCAATTTGTAGATTTGTGCGGTTGTTGCCAGTGGATAATGGAACATCTAAGGCCATGTATGATGCTATACATGCATTTTTCTTGGAAAGTGGTTTAGACATGCAAAACTTAGTTGCTATTGCAACTGATGGAGCTTCAGCTATGACAGGGCATAGGACAGGAGTTGTGGCACGCTTTCAAGCATCGTTGCCACGTGTCATGGGAATTCATTGTATTGCCCATCGACAAGCACTTGCAGCCAAAGATGGATTTGCAACACATCCACATATATTTGCCTTTGTGGATAAGGTTGCATGCAAAGTATATTCATGGCTAGGAAGATCAACAAATCGACATATGGAACTTTGGAAAATAATGCATGAGTATGACATCATGGACATGAAAATGTTGCAAATGCATGCAGTTCGGTGGCTTTCAAGGGGCAAGGTGATGGAAAGGTTTGTTGAGATTATGCCTGCTATTCTTGAGCAGTGGAAACGACATGAGAAAAAATGGTATAAATATGCTATAACGTTTATGGTACAATTCATCATACACCTTTTAGCAGATGTGCTTGGAGAGTTGAACAAACTCAACTCTGAATTTCAAAGGCAAGAGATGGATGTAACAACGATTGGTGCCCTTATTGATCTAACATTTGAGAAGCTCAATAGGAGATATATCACGTGTGATGATGACCAATTTGGTATTGGTTCAAAGCATCTCTCGGCATTCTTGAAAATGACAAAAAATGGAAAGTTGGTTTTTGTAGATGGTAATGGTATATCACATACACATGTATTGAAGTATGTTGCAATTCCAAAAGTGTCAAAAAAGAAGAAAAAAGGAGCTAAGAATACAAGTGATTCAAAAAAGGAAGATGAGGACTTGGACTTAAACACAATTCCTGAAGGTGATGGAAATGAGACAGGTTCTCTTTCAGAATGCATTGGTGTTGCACGAGCATATGTGCAAAATGTTTTGAATGCTTTGACTAGTAGATTTGAGGATCTACCAGTCTTCAATGCATTCAAGATATTTAATCCTTCTTCATATCCGATGGATGATATTGATTGAGACAAAAGGAGCCAAGAATGGCTGGAAAGACTAATCAACAAAGTTAATGTTGATAATCAAACAATTGATATTCGAAGATGCATGAATGAACGAGAGGATTTTGTTGGGATGCTATATCGTGTCGCAAGAAATAGGGGCATGTATGATGCTTGGGAGTTTTGTAGTAGCACAAAGACTTGGTGGGATTTATATCCAGGGATGATGTGTTTATGGCAAACATGCATAGTCATTCCAGCAAGTACAGCATCTTGTGAGCGAGGGTTTTCTAGACAAAATCTTATTAAAAATAACTTGAGATCCAGCTTATGTCTTGACACACTAGATGGGTTGATGCTACTATCCATTGATGCACGTGATAGCTCCCAAATCGATTGGAAAGATATTTGGGATATTTGGATGGATGCAAAGAATAGAAGGGCAATGCCACTAGAGTGATCAAATGGATGCATCTTCTTATTGCTTGTGCTAGCATTTCGAATTTATCTTCTTATGATGTTGGATTTGTTACATTTTGAATCTATTTTCCTATGATAGGTTGTAGCATTTCGAATTTATCTTCTTATGATGGAGTATTGCTAGGTAATGAAAACTCATTTGTCATATGCAAGGTGGATTGAACATTGATTTTAGATCCTATGAGCATTCAAATTTATAGTTTTAAAACCTTAATTAAAAACTTTTCTATGTCACCTATCATTCACATTTTTTGTCTGTCATTTGACTAATAAGCTTTTTTATATCACCTGTCATGTGAAAGGAAATTTTAACATTTGCCTGTCATTAAAAAAATCTAAGGGACCCGTCAAATTTAGGCCCTGCTTTCAGGTGTTCGCGCGAGCAAGCACAGTCAGGTGTTCGCGCGAGCAAGCACAGAACATGAATCTGTGCAAATTTGCTCCTTAAAAATTGGGTTTTTTCCTAGATTTGGTGCCGGACACAAGTTTTAGTGATTCCTAATCCACAAATTATAGACATTGAGTGCACAAGTCTTGAAAATTTTGGGAATTTTCAGATGCAAGTGAAATTTTTGCTTGTTTGAGCCAATTCTTGGAAATTGTACACTCTTGGACCCTGAAATTTGGGGCTTTTGCAGAATTCGTGAAATGTCTGCAACATTAGCCCGTACTTGATGCTCAGGAAGATGTATTGATGCAATTGGAGCAGATTCACTGCAAAAATTTTGGGGCTTTTCACATTGGTGATGTATTTTGAGTTGATTTGAGACTAGACAGTGAAATTTGCAACAAATTCACTGCTGAGTGGGAGTTTTTTTTAGCTTTGGGATGCTTCAAACGTTGAAAAAAGGAAGCTTTTGTCTTGGTATATGTATTGCTGAATACTCACTATGCAGTGAAACAGTGGTAAATACAGCATTTGGGTCTTTGCATTTGGGTATTATGGTGATGTATTACTGAAGTGGGAGTTGTCTTTCATGCAAATGTATCAGATTTGATTCATGTATATGCTAAAATCAGTACTTGAGACTGAAATTACAGCTAAATATCTACTTCTTCGACACCTTGGAAGTACAAGAGTGTGTACTTACTTTTACAATTCAGCAACCTTTCTATTGGCTGAAATCATTCAGCCCTTTATTGCAGTTGTGTATTGCTGAAGATGGCTGGCAGTGCATCTACATCTGACACAAAGAATCTCTTTAAGATTCGTAAATTCGATGGCAATGGTTTTGATCTTTGGAAAGATCTATGCAAGGTATATTCTTTCTAAAGGATTGTGATGATGCTTTAGCAGAACATAAGCATGTTGCTCTGTCAAATGAGGATTGGGCTAAAATGAATAAAAAGGCCAATACTTACATTAAAATGGCCGTCACAGATGATATCTTGGTTGATATAAAGGGGCTTGATACTGCCTATGTAGTTTGGGAGAAACTCAAGGCTACTTATGAAAATACAACTCCAGTCAATCAGGTACATCTCATGCAGAAGTTGATCAACTTGAAGCTTGATAAGTCCAAGCCTGTCTCAGGGCATTTGAATGCTTTCACTGGTATTTTGAGTCAGTTACAAGATGCAAGTTTGCCAACTTTTGATCCTAAATTGAGGCTATCTTCTTGCTCATGACCTTGCCCAATTCATGGGAAACATAGATTATCATTGAGCAATAACTCCAACTTGACATTTGATAGTGTGTGTATTTCTATTCTCAATGAAGAGATTAGACACGAGGCAAGTGGGGAAAACAGTGGACCAGCCTACAATGTAAGAGAAATAACTAAAAAAAGATCTAATGTTGCAAATAAAAACAAAAATCGCAGCAAAAGCAAGAAAAAACAACAAGATGTAACTTGTTATCAATGTGGTCACAAAGGGCATAAAAAGCCCGATTGTAGGTACTATAAAAAGGAACAAGAACGCAAAAAGCAACCTAATGCAAAAGGCAAAAAGAATGACAAGGATGGCAACTCTACCCCTAAAGAGACAGAAAAAGTAAATGTGGTATCTAGTGTTGTTATTGAGAAAATAGAAGAGAATAAAGATGTTGATTTACTGGTTGCATTTTCAAATCCGCTTGCTATGACAGCGGAGGACATGTATATCACTAAAATGCATGTGATAGATGCTTTGTTGTCAGCTCATGATGGTTTGTCACAATCGTGGATTGTTAACAGCAGTGCTTCTTTTCATGTGACTCCATCTTTGGAGTGTTTTTCTTCTTATGCAAAAGGTAATCTTGAAAAAGTCTACCTTGGCAACAATCATGCATGTGATATTGAAGGAATGGGTACCATACACCTAGCTCTAGAAAATGGTCAAGAATTGATTCTTCATGATGTTAGGTATGTACTTGGCATCAAGAAGAGCTTGCTTTCTATTGGGCAACTAGACAGCAAAGGTTACTCCACTACTTTTAGTGGTGGAATGTGGAAAATACAAAAAGGGTCTATGCTAGTCACTAGAGGTGGTAAAAAGGGGACTCTGCATTATCTCTACTGCAAGGCACTTCCTTGAAAGTTTATAGTAGTTGCTGAAACACAGTCACACATGGAGTTATGGCACAAGCGTCTAGGACACATGAGCCAAAAGGGTTTATAGGCACTTTTTTCACTTGGAAGAGTTGATGTAAAAACTTTTGTGATGATTGTGTTCTTGGTAAACATGTAAAGAGTCCATACTCTCATGGAGCCTCTAGGAAGGCATGTATCTTGGATTTAGTCCATTCTGATATGTGCACCATGTCAATAAAAACTCGTAGTGGTTTCTCTTATTTTGTGTCTTTTATTGATGACCATTCTAGAAAGCTATGGATTTACTTGCTTAAGCAGAAAAGTGACACATTGGATGCTTTTAAAAAGTTTTATGCATTGGTTAGTATTCAAAAGGGCTTAAAGTTAAAATGCAAAAGAACAGATAACGGGGGAGAGTATGTATCTAAAGAATTCAATAAGTTTTGTGATGTCAATGGGATTAAACAAGAGCTTACAGCTCCTTATAATCCATCATCTAATAGTGTGGCTGAGCAATGAATCACACGCTATGTGAGAAGATTCGGTGCATGCTATCCACAGCTAATCTCTCGCAATCGTTTTGGGGAGAGGCACTTAAAACGGCGGTGCATATTTGCAACCGATCTCCACATCGTGCACTTGAAAGTGGTATCCTTGAAGAGGTTTGGTTTGGCAAACTTGCTTCATATGACCACTTAAGGGTCTTTGGCTGCAAATGCTATATACATGTACCTGTTGATAGCAGAACCAAACTTGGCATGAAATCTCATAGAGGCATCTTCATCGGTTATGGAGATAAAGGTGAAATGGGCTATAGAGTTTGGGTTCCAAGCATGAAAAAGGTGCTACGCAGCCGAGATGTGGTATTTAATGAGTCAAAGCTACTGAAAAATGTCACATCTAATGACTCCTCAGACAAAAAGAAGGTTAAATTTCAGTATGATCAATTACTTGAGCAGCCATCAGCCACTGAAAATTCAGCTCCTTTTGATGTTGATTATGACAATCAACGTATCATTATTGAGCCAGATAAAAATGGGCAGCAAGGGGATGCTGAACATCAGCTTGAACCAAAATCAGCATGCTGAAAATAAATTACAGTAGCCTGAAATTGTATTACAGCCACCTGAGCATGCAATTCAGCAACCAAACAATGAGGTCATTGACATTCCCTTGAATGTGGATCCATTACCTAATAACACAGATCATTGGGTAAGAAGGTCTACACGTGTCACAAGACCTATACAAAGATTTGATCCTTCTTAGGACTGCATTTTGCTCACAGATGAAAGTGAACCTCTTACGTATAAAGAGGCCTTATCATGTGAATTCAAGAAAAAATGAAAGCTAGCTATGCATGAAGAAATGAAGTCATTGTATCAGAATGATACTTGGGATTTGGTTACATTACCCAAGGATAGGAAATCCATTCCTAACAAATGGGTCTATAAAATCAAATGTGTGGATGGCAAACCCAAATACAAAGCCAGACTTGTGGCTAAGGGCTATACACAAAAGAAGGGCATTGATTTTCAGGAAGTGTTAATGGGAGCTAGCTATGCAGGAAGAAATGAAGTCATTATATCAGAATGATACTTGGGATTTGGTTACATTGCCCAAGGATAGGAAAGCCATTCCTAACAAATGGGTCTATAAAATCAAATGTGTGGATGGCAAACCCAAATACAAAGCCAGACTTGTGGCTAAGGGCTATACACAAAAGCAGGGCATTGATTTTCAGGAAGTATTTTCTCCTGTTGTCAAAATGACCACTCTTCGAGTGTTATTTGCCATTGTAGCATCTATGGATCTTAAACTTGATCAGATGGATGTTAGAACTGTATTTCTGCATGGTGATCTGGAAGAAGAGTTGTACATGAAACAGCCCAAAGACTTTGTTATACAAGGAAAGGAGCATTTGGTATGTAAGCTTAAGAGAAGCTTGTATGGTTTGAAACACGCTCCTAGACAATGGTATAAAAAGTTTGATGCCTTCGTGCTCTCACATGGTTTTAAAAGGAGTAGTGCAGATCATTGCTTATATATTAAGAAGGCTGATGATGGAAGCCTTATTATACTTGTACTTTATGTGGATGAATGCTTATTGCTGGTAAGCATAAAAGCCAGATTAATGCATTGAAAAGACAGCTGAATTCAGCCTTTTCTATGAAGGATTTAGGTGCAGCAGAACATATTTTGGGCATGCATGTGACACGAGATAAAAAGCAGAAGCTCTTATTTCTCCCACAAGAAAAGTACATAAACAAAGTACTTGATCGTTTTTCTATGGCTGATGCTAAGCCTCTTGGTGTATCTTTTCCACCTTATCTTAAGCTTAGCAAGGCAGATTGCCCAAAAGATGATAAGGCAGCTAGCTCTACAAAGGGTGTTCCTTATGCAATAGCTTGTGGTTCACTCATGTATGCTATGGTTGCCACTAGACCTGACATTGCTTATACAATGGGAGTTGTAAGCAGGTTTATGGCAAATCCTGGCAAAGCACATTGGGAAGCAGTGAAATGTATCTTACGGTATCTTAAGGGCACACAAAGAAAATGTATCTACTATGGCAAGGGTACGTTAGATCTGCAGGGGTATTGTGATGCAGACATGGCCGGTGACTTGGATACTTGCAAGTCCACTAGCGGATACATCTTTACCTTGACTGGTGGGGCGGTTTCTTGGTGCTCTAGATTGCAAAAGATAGTAGCACTCTCTACCATTTAGGCTGAATATATTTCAGCCACTTAAGCTTCAAAAGAAGCAGTTTGGCTTGGTCGTTTGGTCAAGGATTTTGGGCTGCCCACCAAAACACTTGTACTTGGATATGATAACCAGAGTGTTGTATGCCTAGCTAAGAATGCCATGTTCCATGCACGTACCAAACATATTGATGTTCGGTATCATTTTATTAGACAGGTTCTGGATGATGGTCTAGTCACCCTGACTAAGATCAAATCATAGAATAGCCCTGCAGACGTTCTCACTAAAAGTCTTGCAAAGGCTCAACATGAGCATTGCATTAGACTTGTGGGAGTTGGTTAAAGGAAGGTTGTTGGGTGTAAAGGGCCTTACGCTCTCCCGTGTATCTCCCGTGTATATATTACTTCACACATGTGAACTCATCCTAATGGGTGTAAGTGTACCGTACCCTAAGTATAAATGCATTCTTTTATTCTTTGTGTGTACCACACTAGTACACACCTATCTGTCGACTCTCACACTCTCTCTTTCAATGTTCAGTACTATTGAGCACCTCGATTAACATGCATCCACTCTCTCTGCTTCTGCTTCTACTCGACAGCAATAACCAAGCACTGAAATAAGTAAAATCATCGAACTTGTGCTTAAGCAAGTACACCCACATGTATCTAGAGAAATCATCCACTATCAAAAAGAAGTATTGTGCGTCATTTAAGGCAACAATGGATGTGGGACCACAAAGATCTATATGAATGAGCCTAAGGGATTCTGTAGCAAAAGTGATAGACTATTGAGGACAGAGTATACAATGCTACTTACCTAGCTAACATGCTTTACACACCTCTCAAGACAGTTTTAGACATGGAAGACCCTCAACCATCCCCTGCTATCACAGTTCATAAAGAGAGTCGTAGCCAAGATGTCCTAAGCGAAAATGCCAAAGATGCTCAAAGTCTATGGGCTCTCCCGTACAGTGGCCAAAGCCTAGAAGCAATGGAAATCCGATTCATCGACAATCCGCACGATAAGAAAGTGTCATGTGGTAAAGGCCATTAGGTGGTGCCTTACCGTGAGCAATCACTAAACCAATCTGAGAGTCTAGAACCTCAACTCTGGTCGCTGTAAAGAAAACTGCTCGCTCCAACTTTGCTAAATGGACAACAAGTTCACCCCAAGCTGGAGAACATGATAGACATCATCTAACGAAGCGAGATCTTGACCCAGGTCAGTGGAAAAACTAACGTGACCTTGGGCCTAAATCTTGACCGAGGAGTTGTTTCCTACGCAAACACTCCCAACTGCAAGGGCTCAGGAAATAAAAATGTCCACTCTAGGAGTCATGTGATAAGTAGCTTCACTGTCCACAAGCCAAACACGTGTTGACGCACTCGGCTATGACGAGTGGGTCTCTCCATGCCCCTCATTAAGAGGTAACTCACATATAAACGAGACTCACATTTGATATCTTAAGGAGACAATGTCTGCCTTTGCAAACCACTCAGACCAACCCTTTGAAGTTGAGTAGTTTGCTAGTGATGACTAACCAGTGGCAGTGTGGGTTTGGCCTTGCCACTGCCCCTGCTAAGGGTTGCCACCACCCTGCTTCCCCTATTGGGAGTTACCAGACTCAGATGCGAGATTCTTGGATTTTTTATGTGTGACTCTAGCCTTAGATCGACACTTGTCGTCATAATGATCAACCTTTTGACAATGTTGACAATACCTATTGTTCTTAGGTACATTCCGTCATCCAGGTTTAAGTGTAGACTGATTGGTCTCTTGGGATTCACTAGCCTTGTGATTTTGATTTTGATTTGAGTTTTGTGTACTCATGCCCTGTTCCGCCCTCTAAGAAGATGCAACAAGAGCCCCCTCTATCGAGGACGTGTTATGAAATCGATCAAACAACCGTACGTAACATAACAGCTGACACTCAAAACTCATAAAATGTGGGCATCTAAGGCTGTGAAATTACCTACTAAACAAAATTCAAATATTTTCGTGGCAGCTTGTTAAGGAACATGGCAACCTAATTGTCATAGGACTTACAAGCCCCAATGGTTGAGAACTCCACGAGGAGACATCGATACCCAACCAACTTGACTTTTAAGTCATCCTTGCCAGTGATTTCAAAATTTTGGAGCTCATGATCCAAATTGATGCGACGGATCCTATCCTGAGCCGCATACAGTCAAGTGTGCCCAACACTCAAATGCTAAGTCGAAATACTAAAGCTAAGCGTGAAACTCAAGCAGCAAGCCCTACATAAGCTCAACAATAAGCAGAGGCGTTACAAGCCTTCCATGAGTGGACGATCTCATATGGAAAAAAGGGATCAAGTTGGGGTTCCAACCCCTGCACTAAATCCCATAGATTTTGAGAGTCTAAGACATGCTTCATCAAATTTGACCAAGTGGTATAGTTTGACCCGTTAAAATGAGTATTGTCATTAAATGCATGCTTGGTGGATAAAACTAGAACCAAGAGGTGTCTCTGAAGATGGATAGATTGGATAAGATGGAGGATAAGGTGGTAATGGTGGTGATGGTAGCGGTGATTGAAAAGAAGTAGCAGGGGATAAAGATGGATAGGCAGAAATAGGTTGCTGATATCCAACGAGTATCGATTGTTGCAAGGATACCGAAACGGACATAGATCCATATGATACCGAAGGTGTAGATGGAGATACAAGGTCACAATAGCCTTGTTCAAATGTTAACTGAAACACAACATAATGATCGGACTACGATACCAAACAATCCACACTCGAGTATGTCTAGGATGACTCCCAAAGGGATAACCCAAAAGTGTGTGTGGAAGGTTGAGTCTTCGTCACAAGTACACCACTCGAAAACGAGTATGCAGAGGTCCTAAAGGCGGTGCCCAAATGGGCAAAAACCCTCGCTATGGTGTGGGACGAATGATATGGTACCCTTAATGGAAGCAAAAAAGAAGATATGGCAGAAGATGAGAAAGGAATCGATGGGAGCCCAAATGGATTTGTGATGGATGTTATTGTGGGAAACATGGTTAGTTTCTTTTGTCCACTAAATGCACTAGATGATGCATCTACTCCATATTGACCATGAGAAATAAAATGATTTGAAGGAAAAGGGAGGGTAGGAATACTTATAAGTTCTTTTTTTAGCTTCTTACCTACTTTCGAGTTTATGAAGAAATGTCTCTCTTTCTCGTTACTCACAAACCAAAGCTTATTTTGAAGAGACCCTTCTTGATGAGCATCTCGCGAACCAACTGAAAATATAAAATCAGTTGGCATAGAATCTAAAATAATAGGATTAGTACCTAGCATTGAAAGAAAGAAGTATTGTGGAAGTAATGTGTAATCTGAGCTAGATTTCACTTGCGAATGGCGCAGTCTGTAGTGGACATTCCAAAGGTCTTGCAAGATCATTTATTAGGTGCACCAAATCTAAAGGAGAAAACTTAGACTTACCTTCAACCTCCTGTTGATCCCTATGCATAAGGATAAGATCATACTCAACGGCAGAAATTTGATATGGTCTATGGACTCTATGGTAGTCCGATGGTTCTCCACCCATGTTAGATTGGATAGTAGCAAGCTGAGAGGCCCACTCCTGATTGTTTCCATCCATGTTTAGCTATGGAGACTAGAGCAGTGTTGTGAATGTGTTTAAAGTCATTTGACCATTCTATTGATAATGAATATATCGTCAAAACGTACATTTTCTTCTAGATCTCTTGCAAGATTTTTAAGATGTCTTAAACCAATTTTGTAGCTCTAATGATACAAATGAGGAGCCTTCTCCGCGCTCCTCCAAACAGTGGCAAGATCATCGCGTAGATCGTGAACCACAAAGGTCACCTAGCCCGTTTGTTCGGGAACCCTCTCCTCCCTACTCTCTCCATGTCTCATAGAAGGCCCATGCTATTGGCCTCCATGTGCCATCAATGGCACCCTCTATACATGTGCCCGTACTCCCTTCTTTACGCAAAGAGAACTAGCTTCATGGTTCAAACTATTCGCTTTGGTCATGTAAGGTGGATTGTATCCTTGATATCTTCGATCTTTGGGAGTTTGTTACCCACCCTATTCTCCGTTCAGTGGAGGATCCCACTATTGGATCATCGATGGATCATGCAGCCTTATGCGATCGGCACATCTCTAGAGCACAATCTAATTGGGTGTAAAGGCCCTTACGCTACTCCCGTGTATATATTTACTTGCACATGTGAACATGCCCTTGCAGGTGTAAGTGTACCGTACTCTTAAGTATAAACATATTATTTTATTCTTTGAGTGCATCACATTGGTACACACCCATCTCTCAACTCTCCACTCTCTCTCTGCACTACACTGCTGAATACACCTTGATTGACGCACACACTACCTAAGCACTTCCTCTTGTGTTCCTTCAAACTGGTATCAAAGCTTTGGCAAGAGTGAGTGCACTTCGCAAGAACCATGCAAGTCAGTCCTGTGAGTTGACAAGCAGTCGAGACTAGTCAGTGGTCAATATGACCAGAGAGCAAAGTTGACGTGATATACAAGTCATGTTTTCTGCAGGCAACAGGTAGGTGTGACAGTCTGCACCAGCAGACATGACCAGTTGGGGTTAATTTCTGACCAGGCGACAACGTTTTCAGTCAGGCGCAACTGTGACCAAGCGGGCGACAGCCAACTGCACTAAGCGCAGGTCAAACAGGTCAATGGTGACCAGCGGCACATTCCAGCAGTCAACGGGTGACAGCAGCAACGACATGCAAGCAATCGACAGATCAACAACTGGGCCGTTCAACACTTTTCAGCCATTTTTTGACAGTTTTTAATTATTTTCTTGCACTCTGTGCCCTGTTCATTAAACATGCGTAAACACAGTGCTCAGATCTGTGCAGATTTATGCCTGAAAATTTGGGGCTTTTCCTAGATTTGATGCTACTCATGCAAAACAGGGACAACTGACCCAAAAATTGTACATATTGTGCACATTTGCTTCAAAAGTTTTGGGGCTTTTCATATACAAGTCAAATTTTGATCAACCGAGCCAATTTCACTATGATTTGTGCACATTTAGACCCCGAAATTTGGGGGTTTTGCAGAATTTGTGAAATTTCTGCAACATTTGCCTGTATTTGACACTCAAGATGATGAATTAATGCAATTGGGGCAGATTTATTACAAAAAATTTGGGACTTTTTACATCGGTGATGCATTTTGAGCCGATTTGTGCTTTGGCAATGTAATTACAGCAGATTCACTGGTGTGAGGAATTTGGACTTGGGATGTATTAAATGTTGTAAAAGGGCAGCCTCTCTTGGCACGTGTATTGCCGAATGCTCATTATGCAGTGAAACAGTGGTACATACAGCACTTAGGTTATTGCATTTGGGCGTTACGGCTATGTATTATTGAAGTGGGAGCTATCATTTATGCATATGTATCAGATTTGGTTCATGTGCATGCCGTAATCAGCTCTTGGGATAAAATTGCAGTAAAATATCTGCTTCTTGAATACCATTGGAAGTACAATTGTGTGTACTTGCTGTTATATTCAGCAACCTTGCTATTGGCTGAAAGTACTCAACATTTTATTGCGGTCTTTTATTGCTGAAGATGGCTAGCAGTGCATCTACATCTGACACAAAGAATCTTTTTGAGATTTGTAAATTTGATGTCAATGGCTTTGATCTTTGGAAAGATCGTATGCACGGTATACTTTTTCTAAAGGATTGTGATGATGCTTTGGCAGAGCATAGGCATGTTGCTTTGCCAAATGAGGATTGGGCTAAAATGAACAAAAAAGCCATTACTTACATCAAAATGGCTGTCATGGATGATATCTTGATTCATATCAAGGGACTTACCACTGCTTATGCAGTTTGGGAGAAACTCAAGGCTACATATGAGAATACAACTCTTGTCAATCAGGTCCATCTCATGCGAAAGTTAGTTAACTTAATGTTTGATGAGTCTTAAACCAGCTTCAAAGCATTTAAAGGCATTTTGAGTCAATTACAAGATGCAGGCTTTTCAGCTTTTGATCCTAAGCTGAGGGCTATTTTCTACATATGAGAATACAACTCTTGTCAATCAGGTCCATCTCATGCGAAAGTTAGTTAACTTAAAGTTTGATGAGTCTTAAACCAGCTTCAAAGCATTTAAAGGCATTTTGAGTCAATTACAAGATGCAGGCTTTTCAGCTTTTGATCCTAAGCTGAGGGCTATTTTCTTGCTCATGACTTTGCCAGATTCATGGGAAGAATTGGTTCTATCATTGAGCAACAACCCCAACTTGACATTTAATGGTATGCGTGGTTCTATTCTCAATGAGGAGATTAGACGCAAGGCAAGTAGGGAAAACAGTGGATCAACCTACAATGTAAGAGGACGAACTGAAAAGAGATCAAATGCTACAAATAAAAACAAAAGACGTAGTAAAAGCAAGGAAAAACAACAAGTCACTTGCTATCAATGTGGACGCAAAGGGCATAAAAAGCCCGATTGCAAGTACTATAAACAATAGCAAGAACACAAGAAGCAAGCTAATGCAAAAGGCAAAAAGAATGAGAAGAAGGGTAGCTCTACGCCTAAAGAAACAAAAAAGGCAAATGTGGCATCCAATGTTGTTATTGAGGAGATAGAAGAAGATAAAGATGTTGATTTGCTGGTTGCATCTTCAAATCCACATACTATGACAATAAAAGACATGTATATCACTAAAAGGGATATGATAGATGCCTTGTTGTCTACTCATGATAGTTTGTCACAATCATGGATTGTTAACAATGATGCTTCATTTCATGTAACTCCATCTTTGGAGTGTTTTTCTTCTTATGCAGAAGGTAACCTTGGGAAAGTTTACCTAGGGAATAACCATGCATGCAATATTATAGGAATGGGCACTTTACACCTAGCTCTTGAAAATGGTCATGAATTGATTCTTCATGATGTTAGGCATGTACCAGGCATTAAGAAAAGCCTGCTTTCTGTTGGGCAGCTAGACAACAGGGGTTACTTCACTACCTTTGGTGGTGGAATGTGGAAGATACAGAAAGAATCCATGCTAGTCTCACTAGAGGTGGTAAAAAGGGAACTCTTTATTATCTTCACTGCAAGACACTTCCTAAAAAGTTTATTACAGTTGCACAAGTGCAGTCACACATGGAGTGATGGCACAAGCGTCTTGGACACATGAGCCAAACGGGTTTATAAGCACTTTCTTCACTTGAAAGAGTTGATGTGAAAAACTCAAAGCTTGACTTTTGTGATGATTGTGTTTTGGCAAAACATGTAAAGAGTTCACTCTCATGGAGCCTCTAGGGAGGCATGTATTTTGGATTTAGTCCATTTGATGTATGTACCATGCCAATAAAAACTCATTGTGGTTTCCGTTATTTTGTATCTTTTATTGATGACCATTCTAGAAAGCTATAGGTTTACTTGCTTAAGCAGAAAAGTGAGGCATTGGACGCTTTTAAAAGGTTTTATGCATTTATTAGTACTCAAAAAGGTTTGAAATTAAAATGCATAAAAACAAACAATGGGGAAGAGAATGTATCTAAAGAATTCAATATGTTTTGTGATGTCAATGGGATTAAACAAGAGCTTACAACTCCTTATAATCCGTCATCTAATGGTGACGCTAAACGAATGAATCGCACTTTATGTGAGAAGATTCGGTGCATGTTGTCCACGACTAATCTCCCGCAATTGTTTTGGGGAGAGGCACTTAAAACCATGATACATATTTGCAACTAATCTCCACATCGTGCAATTGAAAGTGGCATTCCTGAAGAGGTTTGGTCTGGCAAACCTACTTCATAAGACCACTTAAGGGTCTTTGGCTGTGAATGCTATGTACATATATCCATTGATAACATAATCAAACTTAGCATGAAATCCCACAAAGGCTGTTGAGCTAAAAATGCATTAGCTTTACTTAAACAGCCCCAAAACATGCTTAATTAATGAAAAAACCTTGTTTATTTAAAAGAAACAAGATCCTAGAGAGTTTCTGTGTCCCATAAGCACAAACCCACTTGGGAGGGCCCAAACTTTCTATAAATACATATGTTGCGCTCCATTCAATCCTCAATCTCGTTTTTGCAAATTTCAGGTGTTTCAGCTTGCTACCCACACCCCGTTCGCGGAGGACATCTCAGCCGAAGCTGTCCATTGCAGTCTATATCAGTTAGCACCTGATTTCCAGCCCTCTTCTCGCAGTTTGGAGCTGATCCCAGTCAGGCGACTGCTGTTCCTGCACAGATCTGCTATCATACTGCATGCCATGTCATCTGCAGCCTGCGTTTGGCAGTTTTCTCTCCCCTCTAGCTGTCGCCCAACTTCTGCAGGCTGTTGCCAGGCTGTCCACAACCTTCGTTTGGCAGTTTTCTCTCCTCTATAGGCTGTCCCCAAGCTGTCCACAGCCTGCGTTTGGCAGTTTTCTCCCTCTTGCAAGCTGTCTTGCCTGCAATTTTAGTCTTTCTCTCTCCTACAGGTTGTCCTACCTGCGTTTTTAGTCTCTCTTGCAAATTGTCCTGCCTACGTTGTTAGTCTTTCTCTCTCCTCACTACCGTCTGCATCAAATCTAGCTTCTCACTACTGCGTTTACTAGTGTTCGACATTCGGAGGCTGCCTTGCTACGATTCAAGATCCGTTCAAAGTACAACATACTCTCCAGCTCATTGCCCCTGCCCTGATCCTTGAGATACATGAGTTCGAGGTTCAGTATTCATTCATTGCATACTATGTTTACTACATGGGCATTGTATATTCAACAGTTATATCACTTCAATTATTTTGTGTTCACTGTCTCTGAGTTACCCTAACCCTGACTGTGTTCTTTTATCGGTCTGTGCTTTGTCGTACGATCGTTATTTCTGTTTCTGTGTCAGAGTATTTCTTTACATGGTATCAGAGCTTGGTATTCTCTAAGAAACCTAGGCCTTTGATCCGAAAGCTCTACACAAGAAGGAATAACAACAGTAGGTTCAAATGACTTCGAACACAACAACACCGATTCAATCTCCAAAACCAACTATGTCGAGAACCGAGCAAGAGTGGGCCAATCATCTTGCTCCACAAAGTTCGGACATGGTGGAAGACACTTCTGATTACATGGAAAAAAAGCTAGGCAAGCTGACCTCTGAAGAATACAAACTGATCATAGCTTACAGATGAAAGAAGATTGAGGAGCTCGATCGAAGGGTTGCCCTTCAGGAGAAGCTACTCAATGAAGGAATGCATGAATTTCTCTCTTCAAATGTTGCGCGTAAATCTGACGATGTCACCAAGGATGGGCCCCCCTCCTTGGAGAACAAGACCCGGAGTATGTTTCTTTCTTTCATTCTCTTCCATCCACTCCGATGCAAGGTACTTTAGATTCGTTTTTTGTTCCTTCTTCTTTTACCTCTTCTGCTTTGCAATATTCTGGTAGAGATCATGTGGAAGAAACAGTCCAGTCTATTGACTACGAAAAAGGTTCTCTTAAGGACCAATTCTTGTATGTTAACACACGTCGTGGGGATTATAAGAAAAAGTCAGGTACCTCTTCTTCTAACCTACTTTCTTTTCTGTCTACTTCACAAAATCGGTGGTATTCCTATTTCTACATTGCATGGTGCATCATCATCATCATCATCATTTCATTTTCAACCATTAAATGGTAAAAATGAACAAAATGCATCTGCATCTTTCACACCACAAATTCAAAACCGGTGCACCCATCCCACCACATTCTTCCGCTGCTTCTCCACTTTCCTTTACACCATTTACATTCCCCTATCAAACACCTCATTTTGCACATCACACCGCACCGAGGGGTTATGGAAACATAGGCACCGCCTTTAGGACCTCATCCTTTCCTCCATCGGGTGGTGTTCCACCTACTTCTCACACACTTTCAAGATCATTGCAGCCTGGGTATCCCCCCAGTCTCTCCTAAGTGTGGATCAGTTGGTACCACAGCTTACCACTATAGCATTACCTAGTGAACCTCTTGGTCATTCTGTTGTGCCCCAGCCAAAGCTTTGGACAGGGCTTTCGTTTCTCAGTGTCTCCACCTCCATCGACACCTTATGGAAACATTCATGTTCCAATGCCTCCGCATCAATCGGTACTCACTGGACACTCCCAACCTATTTCTGCCTACCCACCTTTTCCCCCTCATTCTTCTTATCAAACACACCCACCACCACCATCTTACCCTCCACCTCCATCTTATCCCACTTTCACGACACCTCATGGTTCCATCTCATCTTCTACCAAGCATGCTTTCAATGATAAGACTCGTTTTAACAGGTTAAACTTTATCACTTGGTCAAACTTGATGAGGCATGTCCTTGACTCCCAAAACCTATGGGATCTAGTGCAGGGGTTGGAACCCCAACCCTATCCCGCACTTATTCCATACGAGATTATCCTCTCATGGAAGGCTAGGAATGCCTCCGCTATTGTCGAGCTGATACAAGGCTTATTGCTTGAGTTTCATTCTCAGCTTCAGCATTTTGACTTAGCATCAAAACAAAGGGCACACTTGACTGACCGTTGTGCGGCTCAAGATAGGACCCGTCGTATAAATCTTGACTATGAGCTCCAACTCTTTAAAATCACTGACCAGAATGACTTGAAAGTCAAATTGGCTGAGTATCAACGACTTCTTGCTGAATTCTCCACTACGGGGACTCCCAAGTCCTTTGACGATCAAGTCACATTCTTTCTGAACAAACTCCCCAAGAAATACTTCAATTTTGTGGAATGTATAGTTTCAAAGTCTACCATGCCTACTTTCTATGAATTTGAGCGTCAGTTGTTGCGTTACGCATGGTTGTTCGATCAATTTCATATGAACTCTCCCTCAGAGGGGGCTATTGTTGCTCATTCTTAGCAGGGGCTACAAGGGAAGGGCAAACAAAATCAAACCTCCACTTAAAATCAAAAACAAAATCAAACCACGGAATCACAAGGAAACTTCCAGTCACAACTTAAACAAGGGTGGCAGAATGTACCTAAAAAGAATAGGTATTGTCAACATAGTCAAAAGGCTGGCCATTTTGGCACCGGATATCGATCAAAGGCAAGAGGCACAGACCAAAATCTAAGTCACAAACCCCTACCCCTCAGTCGAGCAACCCCTAGCAAGGGAGATAGGGTGATAGCAAGGGGCAGTTTAAAGGTCAGATTCATACGGCCACCGCTCAGCCATCTCAGTCGACAACATTCTCAACTCCAGAGGGCTTGTCTAACTGGTCTGCAAAGGCCCACATCGTCTCCATAGAGACATCCGATGAGAGTCTCGTCCACATCTATGAGTTGCCTCCTGACGAGGTTACTGCAAAGACCCACTCGTCACAACTGAGCACTTCAGCTCCTATTTGGATTGTGGACAGTGGAGCTACACATCATATGACTCCTATAGCGGACTTTTTCCATTTCCAAGCCCCTGCAGCCAGACGGGTCCACGTAGGAAACGACTCCTCAGTCAAGATTCAGGCACAAGGTTGCATCAGATTTGCCACTGATAGGGGTCCAAATCTGGCTTCGCTAGACAATATATATCATGTCCCTCGGGGTAAACTTGTTATCTGTTTAGCAACTTTGTCAACTAGGGCGAGCAGTCTTCTTTACAGCGTCCACAGTCGAGGTCCTTGACTCTCAGACTGGTTTAGTGATTGCTCGCGATGAGGCATAGCCTAATGGCCTATACTACATGACACATTTTCTGACCGAGCCGACAGCTAAGGGCTCCGTGTTCCATAGCTTCCAGGCCTTAGCCACATCTTGGGAGCCTACGAACAATGAGCGCATTTGGCAGATCCACTTAGGGCATCTTCGTTATGACTCTCTTTATGAGTTGTCACACCATGAGCTGGTTAAGGGCCTTGCACACTTGAAGCTAGCTCGAGATGTTTGTAAAGCTCGTCAGCTCGGGAAGCAGCATCGTACCCCATTCCCTCAACAAACCTCACATCATGCTAAGCCATCTCTTAGATTGATTCATGTTGATCTTTGTGGACCGACATCCACTTCCGCCTTGAACGGTGCGCTGTACTTCTTTTTGATAGTGGATGATCATTCCAAATACATGTGGGTGTATTTTCTCAAGCATAAGTCAGATGCTTTCACATATTTTTCTGCTTGGGTGCTGTTGGTTCATAACCAAACTGGTTGTCGCGTTGGTTACATGAGGAGTGATAGCAGTGGTGAGTTCATCTCCCATGCGTTTTCCGAGTTTCTACAGAAGGATAGCATCTCCCACCAACTCACCTCTACCAACTTTCCTTCTCAGAAAGGAGTCATAGAGCGTAGGAACCGGACAGCCATGGAAATGGCACGCTCATTGTTCGCAGCAAAGCTCCTTGAGCGCCTTTGGGTCCTTACGGGATTGGGGGATTCTACCACTGGATTCCACTCCGGAGGGACCTAGAAGATCTGCCTATTGAAATAAGAGCAAAGCTGAGAGGGATAGAAGTCGAGCAGGAGTCAGCGAGTGAGAGTATGGCAGCTGAAGAATGAATGAGCAGAATGAAAGTACAAGTCAATTAGAGTGTACCAACAATGTGTTAGTACACAAAGAATAAAATGTATTTATACTTAGGACACATGAATGATGCATTCACATGTACAATGTGCGTATACTATACACGGAGGTTACCAAGCCTTTATCCCAACAACCTCCCACTTAAAGGTCCGATGTGAACCTCTAGCTAACCAACTCCCACTAGTTGAATGCAATGCTCGTGCTAAGCTTTGCTTAGAATTTTAGTGAGAACATCTGGAGGGTTATCTTCTATTTTAATCTTGGTCAATGTGATTTGACCATCTTCCAGAATCTGTCTGATGAAGTGATATCGCACATCTATATGCTTTGTGCGTGAATGATACATGGCATTCTTAGCCAAATACATAGCACTCTGGCTATCACGTCCCAAAACTAAAATACCCATAGACATACTGAGATCATCTGTAAGTCTGCTCAACCATATAGCTTCCTTAGAAGCTTCAGTAGCCGATATGTATTCATTTTTAGTGGTACTCAGTGCAACAGTGTTCTACAACCTAGTACACCAAGAAACAGCCCCACCAGCAACTGTAAAGGCATACCCACTGGTGGACCTACGAGTGTCCAAGTCACCTGCCATATCTACATCACAATAACCCTACAAACTAAGTGCACCCTGCCCATAGCAAATACTTTTTCTTTGTGTACCCTTAAGGTATCAAAGAATACACTTGACAACCTCCCAATCTGCTTTGCCAGGATTTGGCATAAATCTGCTAATAATTCCCACTGCATGAGCAATGTCTGGACGAGTAGCAACCATAGCATACATAAGAGAGCCACAACCTGATGCATAAGGAACTCCCTTCATAGCATTTGCTTCCACGTCATCTTTTGGGCTGTTGGCTTTGCTAAGCTTGAGATACGGAGGTAAGGATACCCCAAAAGGCTTAACTTCAGCCACGTTAAATTTGTCCAGTACCTTTTCAATGTTCTTTTCTTGAGATAAAAACAGCAATTGCTGCATTCTATCTCTATGAATTCCCATGCCCAAAATATGCTCTGCATTCCCCAAATCTTTCATGGAGAAAGCTGATTTCAGCTCATTTTTTAGAGTATCCAACCTAGTCTTTTTTTTCCCAGCTAGCAACATATCATCCACATACAAAACAAGTATGATGGTGCTGCCATCTGTATCCTTTTTCATATACAAGCAATGATTTGCATGGCTACGTTGTCATGGGATTCTTTGCCCATGGTCTAAACATAAAGCTTTTATCCTTTACATATATCACTTAGTCACTTCAAATCTAGACATGCAACATAGAGACTTGCCTAGTGCAACAAATCATAAAAACCTAAGTCCACCAGCATATGGCATGGTGTAATAAAGATGGGGGTTCTCTGCCTTAAAATACAATAAATTTGTCATGTGTCCTTGACAAGATGATTGATTTTGATTACTTACTCTTAACCTTCCTTGCATTGCTTACATAAAGTTGCTACGAGTTTTGTAAGCCATGCTATATATGACATGGTATATGTAATCATGGACAATCATATGGCTTGGATAAGGCCTTGACTAGATATGTCAATAATGAAGTTACTCTAAAAAACATGACTCACGAGTTCATTAGAAAGAAGAATCACTTAAGTCCATGAAGTTTACTATGTTTGTAAGCATAGAACATTGTATATGACTTACATCTTACTTGTGATACTTGCAAAAAAGTCAAAAAAGAAGGCAAGAGGCCAGCGTGATCAGCGCCGCATTTTTCGGGCAGATCTCAGGACTGAACAGGGCGCATCCTAGATGGGGGAGAAGAGAGCTCCTTCACTGCCACATCAAAGGGAGAGAAAGCCATGCAACCACAAGCAACTAGCCATGCAACCACAAGCAACTACAGAAGACTCCACTTGACATGTAAGTGCTACTCTTCTCATGCACTGATGAGAATGGAAGGCCACTCTTGGCTGTGTAAAACAGGGCTGAACTGTGTATTTAAGGGCAGCGGCCCATACTCATTAGAAGCTCTCTTATGGATTTTTGAGAAGGGTTTAATCTAGACCTATGTATTCCTTTATATGCTGAGTCTGATCTCCCATGTCAAGAGAGACATTAAATTCACTCTCATGAGTCCTTTAAGAGTTGAATAGGGACTGCTATTGGTCTTCCAAACCTGTAATCTAAAGGGCTGAAGCTCATCTACTGCTTTATTGATTAATCTTGTCACAAAGGGCTCATTCTTGCTCTTGGAAGCTTACTGCAATCTACCATTATGGAAGCTTGAAGAGAGGTATGTCAATAAGCCTTCTTGACTTGTTTATGTGAAGAAAGTGGGCTGAATATCTCAGCCCAAACAAAGAAGTGTGGGCGGCGGCATTGTGGAAGGGGTTTCAAGAGAGCATCTTGATTGCTCTATGTACATGCTTGGGGCTGATATAGGTAGCCAATAACAGGGTTGACAGGGCAACAGGAATTCCTTCTTCACTCCTTCTATATGCTTACTGCAAGCTACCTATTGCTTGTTACATGTTCTTGATTATAGGTGCTTTTGTACTTCATCAATGTGTCTTCTTGGAAGGTAGATGCCATGTATATGGGCTGCATTAGGCAGCCCACACAGTGATTCTGTGGACAGCAGGTCCTTTTTCTTCTCTCTTGCTTCATATGATGTGATAGACACTTGTATTTGGAAGTTCTATGCACTCCGTGTTAGGGAAAGTTTATGCATTCATCAGAGGTGAATTCTGGAAGCTTTTTGGGCTGATTTGGGGCTGATATCTTCAGTCATATTCAGAGATTTAGCTACAGCAGTGTTCTTTTAATTCATTTCTTGCTCTACAGAAGACATCTTGTCAAATATATGCAAGTATCATGTGTCTCTATAGCAGGGCAATGTTTGTAGACCATTTATTAATGCTTTGAGTAGAATTAATAGGAGTTTTTTCTCTTTATTTCTTGGCTGTGGTAACTTAAGCTTACCAGGATCTCTATTTGAAGTTCTCTTGAAGCAAATCTCTTTGCCTACAAGCCTTGTATTTGACTCATAAGCTTTTGTTTCTAACAATCTACACTGAATGTAATCATGAAAAGTTGACTCATGCTATGGCATCATGTTTGAATAATGGGATACAGAGTTGTTTATGATACATGACAGCATATTGCACTTGACCTCATAATTTGCGATCGCTCTTACAGTCAAGAAAACAAGCTTGATTTGAGTCAGAACTTATGAGGTAATACGCTTGGGATCCTTGCTATGAACATGCAATTGAAAGCTCTATTAACATCTTCAAGGACTTGGCTTGAAACCTTCAACCCTTCTCTTATCTCTATCATCTCCAAAGTCTAAGAACCCCAATACAATCTTATCTCTCAAACCCCTGTGATTGACCGTAAAGTACCTCTTGAACCTTTAAACATTCACTGTAATCTACTTATCTCTTGGAGACACATCTCCATTTTCCTTGTCTAGTTTTCTTGCCAAACCCTTGTGGTGGCCTTTAACCCTACGCATTGCAACATTGGTGAACCCGACGTGAAGGTTGGTGTAAGAAAACGTCAAGATGGGGGATTCTTCAAGAGATACTCTACAACAGTTGGTGCGCATACTTCAGTAAACTCAGCAACAACAAATCCAAATGTTACAACAACAACAACAACAACAAAGGCAAGACAAAGAGAAGATTGATTCCATAGTTATCAAGGCCCTAGAAGAAGTTGGGCAGAAATTAAAACAATTTAATGGTCAAAATGTCTCTCTTTTAATTCGCTTGTCTGTTGAGAAAATGCTCTTCTTTGGTGTACCACAACATGCATGGAGTCGCTATTTTATCAGACTAGCCAAGCATGGTCTTCAAGAGAGAATCCATAGTCTTTTTCAATGAGACATGGATTGGGCTGCATTTAAGAAAGCCCTACGTGAAGAATTCTTCTTAGAAGACTCGGGCCTTATGATAAAGAAAAGTTTCACTAATTGGGTTGAGAAACCCAACAAAGGATTAGCTGGCAACTTGATACTGAAGACCAACAAAGCATGGAAGGTCAAAAGATTGAATTATTCCTTAAGGCTGCACATCCCATTCTGCGAGAGAAGCTTGTTGATCGTCTAGAGGATTCTACCTCCAAAACAGGAGTCAAGACTGCATGGACAGATGTTATTGAAGCAGTTAACATGATTGCTCGAAGAGAGCAGATGCGACTAAGATTGGGCTCTACTTCAACTTCAACAACTTCATTGTTGGAGCCTGCTCTACCTCTAAAACCCCCTATCCCTTTGACTAATCAACCAACTCTTTCTTCTTCTGTTCCTTCTAAAAATGATGTCATGGATAAGCTCATTAAAAGCATGTGAAATCTTCATCTGAATCTTACAGAAATTAGCTCCAAAGTAGAGAAGGTGGATGTCAAAGTTGAAAAGCAAGGACGAATATCAACTCAAAGACCCATGAGAGAAGGCTATAAGAGGCATTGTATCTAATGTAACAGCCAACAACATGACAAAAGGAAATGTACTGCCTTCCATGAGACTGAAGCACAAAAGCTCATCTTTTGGAAAGACGGAAAAATTCATGCAGCTGAAACTGGTCTTCCACTGGAGCCAAATTTTGGCAATGGTGGAATGAAGAAAAGATTAGAAGATTTAGCTATAAAGAATGCCTACAGATGCAGCTACTTATGGCTACAAATTGAACCAACTAAATCTAATTTGAGAGCATGTAAAGCTGATGTTTAATCTAAAGTATGGATGCAGGCATTAGAACAAATGGAATGCGACAAAGGTGGCAGAGAAGATTTGACCAACGCCAATCAGTGCATTCGAGGAATAACTGGTTAGAAAGAACCGGTAGATTCTTTTTCCGCCTTTGCAAATTTGGCTAAAGTCAAACATAAAGAAGTCTTGATTGAGGAAAAGAGAAGAAGAGAAGATGAACCTAGCCCTTCCCCTTCTGGCCCTCCAAAACGGGTAACTAGAAGAATGCCCGAGCAACCAAAGCATGCTAAAAATACAGCCCCAGATCGAGAGATGGAAGATGCGCCACAAACAAAGAAAGCAGAAGAAAAGAAGAAATGCAAGCACTTAGGCTACAAATTGCAATCTGACATAGAATCTGCAACCGATCTCAAACAAGTCCTAGAAGAACGAATTTTGGAAAGTAAAATTAAGTTCACCTTAGGCGAAATTCTTGGAATTGCCAAACGTGAATTTCATGATGTAATTATTAATGTAATTTAAAAGGAAAAGACAATATGTTGGTGATGAAACTAAAGAATCAGTGTATGCTTTCTTGCAAGCCCTTCGAATATTTATGCAGGATGAATTCATGCAACAATTAAAGCTGAAGATAGAGAAAGCATGGATGCAAAAATTAAAGAAGTGAAGGCTGAAAGTGTAATGGTCAGTTGGTCCAAACCAATTGGGCAACCCACCTTTCAAAAAGAAGGTCGTCTACAACACATGCATGATTTGGTGGACAAGTGCTTCTCTTGGTGAAATCCACCCTTTCAGCCAGTTTTAGCAATGGTTTTAGTGCATTTTCTGCTAATTACAGCAACCTGCAATTTTACTTTTTTGCTTTGATTTGGGACAGTATGGCTGGTCATTTAAAAGATACAGCTCTCTTTAACATTGCCAAGTTAGATGGTACCAACTATGGGTATCGGAAGTCCCAAATATGGCAGGTTTTGGTGCAGAAGTTGCAGATTAAACCCTTGCGTTTTAAGGGTGTTAAACCTGAGGATATGGATGATGATGTTTGGATGGAAGTTGATAAGCTATGCAAGTCTACCATTATTTTGTCACTCTCAGAAGAGGTCCATCATAATGTTGTTGAAGATGAGAATCAAAGTGCATGGAATTTATGGGAGAAGATTCAGGAGCTCTATGCAAAGCAGAGTCCTGCGTCACAGATGTATTGGCTGAAGCAGTTAATGGACCCTCGCATGAAGGAGGGGACCTCCCTTTTATCTCATTTCAGTCAGTTTCATGCTATCATGAACAGTCTGTTGTCACAAGGTATTGAGTTCAAAGACAACGTGCACCCGTTGTTTCTGCTTGGCACCTTCCTTGAATCATGGGATGTATTCCGTACTGCCATATACACGAACAAGCTTAATGGGCTGAAAATCAAAGATGTTGAGAGTGCTTTATTGACTGAGGAAATCAATAGGAGAAACAATGATGCTTCCTGCTCTTCACATACATTGACCATTAGAGGTGGCAGAAATGGCAGGCATGATAATGGTCATAAGGGCAGGGACTCTCAGAAGTCCAGGTCCAAGTCACGTGGTCGCAGTAAGTCCCGTGGGCGGAAATCTAATCTTACCTATCATTATTATGGGAAAGCAGGACATATTAGGCCGCAGTGCCATAAAATGCGCGATGATAAGCGCAAGGAAAAGGGAAAAGAAAAAGTGCAGGAAAAGTCTTTTGAGCACAGTATTATACCTGCAAAGTCCAGTGTGAAGATAGAAGAGGTTAATGTCATGCAGGCCACTGATTCAGATGATGATTACATACTTGCAGCTTTTGCATGCGATGAGCTGGATCCTAAAAGTGTCAAATGCATTTTCATTGGCTATGGAGATGCAGGAGAGATGGGTTACCGTCTATGGGATCTGCAGGCGCGGAAAGTGATCCGCAGTCATGATGTCATCTTTCATGAGGACAAAATGCATATGCAGCCTGAGAAAGTGGTTGAGGTACATAGAGTTATCTTTCAGAAGGAGCCCCCTGCTCCCGTTCAGCCCGCTCCATGGCCAGCTAGACAGCGTGCAGCATCACCTGATACCCATGGTCTAGATGCTAGACATGCTAATGTTGGACAGGATGTCGGTTAGGCAGCAGAGCCTGGATTGAGGCATTCTACTAGAGATCGACGACCTCCTGACCGTTTTGCGCCCTCTATGGATTATGTACTGGTTACAGATACAGGAGAGCCTCTCACCTATGATGAGGCTATGTGCAGGGGTGATTGTCACTCTTAGGAGAGGGCTATGCAGTCTGAGCTTGACTCATTGCATAAGAATCAAACTTGTGATTTGGTTTCCTTGCCTCAGGGTAAGAAGGCTTTGCCATGCAAGTGGGTGTACAAGCTGAAAAGTACCCCTGGATATCCCAAGCCGGCATATAAGGCTCGATTGGTTGCTAAGGGTTTTAAGCAGGAGCATGGTGTTGACTTTGATGAAGTCTTTTCTTCTGTGGTCAAGATGACCACCCTACGCTTAGTCTTGGCCTTGGTTGCAAAGCTTGACCTGGACTTGTACCAGATGGATGTCAAGACGGCTTTTTTACATGGGGACTTGCATGATGAGATTTACATGGAGCAACCTAAGGGCTTTGCAGACCCTAGCACGGAACACCTAGTGTGCAAGCTAAAAAAGAGTCTATATGGCTTAAAGCACGCACCTAGGGAATGGTACCATAAGTTTAATGCATTCATGCAGTCATAGGGCTACAACTACAGTGCTATGGATCTAGTAAAAACCAAGTAAGATGATTTTCATTACTTTAGAAATGACACTTGCACATACAACATGGATAGATTCTCTTTTCAACTTTACATCAAGTGTAAGTATCTTTTCCTTATGCTGAATAGTGATCTCTTTTGCACGAGAACCAATCATTGCATGCATACGGTGACACCACAGTATACCAAGCCACACATCACAACCCTGGAGTGAAGCAATGATGAAATCTTCGCTATCCACATATCCTTGTATATGCAACCGAAGCTTTCCAATGAGTGGTGTAAGAAGCTCTACATGGCCTTTCAAGCCATTCCAACTTCCCCCATGGGTCCCATCTTATCCTCTCTAATGCCTAGATAGGCTACCATATCAACAGAGATGAAGTTGTCTTGTGCACCATTATCAAAGAAAATCAATGCATGCTAATCCCTAATTCTACCCCATGCATTACACAACCCAGTAGTATCATCATTGGGCTAACCATTAACAACATCAGATACCAGTCCCACTGATCTTTTGGACTTCTTTCCCTTATGATCTCTCTAATTTTCTGATTTTTCAACTTGCTACTGTCAATTGGGACAATACCTTGCAATGTGACCCTCTTGTTCACAAATAAAGCATTTAATTGCAACCATAAATTCCCTACGTTGCACCAATGTTTTCAAGTCTTTCTTTGCTGTTTTAGCCTCTTTTCACGCTGATTTTCAAATGTGCCCCTATTCTCAGCCTTAAACTTCTTATTCAACTTCTCCCCACTCTCTAGGAAGCCCAAATGCTTCCCACATAGAAAGTATCTGCTGTAGGAGCAATTTCTATGAGCTGAGACATGCTAGAGACAGTGGATTTAATGCAAAAATCCTTGATTTCTTTGACAGCCCACAGGCATATTTTTCCACTTGCTTATGAAGGGGTACAGGCCAATAAGAAGTAATAGACAACAATGCATCCCAAAACTTCTTATTATGTTGCTCCAAATTCTTACGCTCCTTAGCATCTAAAGTATTCCAAGCTATCATGATGTCCACCTCAAAGGTACTTGTCAACCAATTTGATGCAAACATTTGCTTGAATTGTACCCACGTTGACGGTGCTCTACCTTGCATCAAAAGAGTGGACCACCATTGCAATGCATTCCCCTTCACAAAAGTGGTTGCCTTTTGATTCTTCGAGGACTCCATCAAGTTTCACCCTAAATAGGTTGCATCAAATTGCTGAATGAAAGTCAAAGCTTTCAACCTATCTTGTGCAACTTTACTACTTTTCCACCTTCATCATAGTCTTTTGCTACCCCTTGGGGTGTCAAGTTGTCATACATTGGCTACTACAAAAAGGGTGCATTCGCTGAATTTACATCAAAACCAATACCAAACACAGCATTTGCATGATCACCACTCATTCATTGAGCCCCATAAGCATTTGGGGGTGCAGATGCATTACCAAGCATGCTACTTTGTGCCCCATGCATCAAGCCAATGCTGCCATATATAGAATTTTGAACATTTCCAGCCATACCCGAATACATTAGGCCTTGCACACCATGCATTTGGCTATTGCATACCATAGGGATTTGTGCCATACATTCTAGTATGCAGTCCCTGTCAAACCATAGCATGAAAAATCATGCTTCCACCAAACTATCCTAATTGCTCCATCATAGCGTGCATGCCTAATTGTCCTAAATCCATTGGATTGACACTTCCATGATAGCCTTGCATTTGCATTCCTTGCTCCGTAGGTACCAATTGTTTTGCTTCATTAGTATCTTTGGGATGCTTCAAGTGAAGGCTTTGGCATTACCTTTGGTGCACCTTGCTGTCCCAAAGGTATAGAACATGTCTTCGTCTTCCTGCCCTTGCTGTCCTTCAGAGCATTCAAAAATCGGGTAAACTTAGGATCCTTTGCCAATTCAGCAAAGAGATTTGCTATTGCCCTCATCCGATTCTTGAATTGGTCATCAAATTCCTCTTTTCTTTCCTAGTTATCAGCATCATTATGCCTTGAAGGCCCTACATCTTGCCCAACAACAACATTTTCAGCTTGTCCATGGTTTGAGTCTTGTCTAAGATCACGCATTACATTTCCTTCATTCCTATGTGAATGTTCATACTGAGGCATCATCACTAATTAATCTCACTATAGGAAGACATATTGCTGTAATTTCTCAACTAAGAGCAAAAACCAGCACTAACACAAAGCTTTGGCTCGCAATCATGTTCCTCGGGCCCACCAAATCAAGGGATTGAGCGGTATCCTGACAATGGAACCATGAGACCAATCTTCCTCTTCGAATAGGGTGGTAGAACCTAATCAAGCACTTAATTACAGCAACTAATAATTACACAAACTGAAATGCACAATTTACCTTAATAATCTTGCACATTAGGCCCCAAAACTGGGGCCTCTTTCAGTATTCAAACTTCTTTTCTCTCCGGGTTCGTGATTCTCTTCCGTAGCGGGAGGTGCCATGTTAGGTATTTTAAAGAAACCAATAGAGCAAGCTTTGTGTGAAACCTAGAGAGAGAGGGGAGGAGAAGACAACTCCAAATGATGAGACCGTACAAAAGAGCTTAGTGACTATTCTTTACAATAATCACACTCCCATTTATTCAACATCAACGTCTTTCTGAGGCACCTTGGTGGTAGCTTGATCACCCCACTAATTGGGTATCCATGGTCTTACCTAATTGTCATTG
This sequence comes from Lygodium microphyllum, assembly GCF_053477565.2. NCBI lineage: Eukaryota > Viridiplantae > Streptophyta > Polypodiopsida > Schizaeales > Lygodiaceae > Lygodium > Lygodium microphyllum. Next base: position 30,571,758 of record NC_141143.1, on the reverse strand, counting down.
TTGTATGTTCTATGGTGGGCCTTTCATCATTGTAAATCTCATTGTACTTATCACCCATGATCTAAGAGACGTTGTTAGTATAGTATGTTTCACATGTTGTAGGGACACTTTATAGGCTCAATATTTGGGTGCAGTTCATTTTTTGTATGGCAGCATATTTCAGCCTGACCAACCTGCATTATGGCCTTATTATGACTGACCAATCTATTTGTGCTTACTTAAAGGCCACCTATTCTCCATGGCATTATCATATCAACCAAGCATATCGGATCCTACTAGAGAGAGAGAGAGTCTAGGGTATGGATTCCATTTCCCAAGTTCATTATTGCTGAGCTCATCTGCTCTGGTTCTTTTGTTAAGTTCTCTGTGTATACAGCAACTTCATTACTTTGCTTCCTCTGCACTAAATTCTGTCGTGGTTCCTTGAAGCATGCTCAATCCTTCGCTCTTTAGCTTGATGTCAAAACACTTTCGCCTCTTTTTGGCACTTTTCTTTCCTACCGTCAATCTGTTAGTAATTGTGGGTGCAACAATACTAATTCCTCCTCATTATGAATTGCTCGTCAAATAACTTGCAGGATGGCATTTACTTTTCTACTTGTGGAAAAAGCATAGAAATGAGTGTAATTACATAACAAAAAATCCAAAAAGCAAAAAAGCAAACTTTTTTTAAAAACACTAAAACAAACAAAAAAAAAAACACTGTGCGGGACAGAAGCTATCACAGACCTTGAGCTACGACGAGTCGAAGACCTTGAAACCAGTGGTGTCTGCGCTTTTGAGTGTGTCGAGCTGCTTGGCGGCACGGCGAAGAAGGTACTCGATTTGCTGGAAGTCCTTCTTGTCGAGGGAGTGGGCATTCTTCCTGAACTGCGCAGTCACGTAGGCCTCGATGTTGGCGCGCACCTCCGGGGGCTTGGAACGCGCCACCCGCAGGAATGAACGGTACAGGCTCAGCACTTGCTTCTGGAGGCCTGAGAGACGAGGCATGCCTGGGGTCGGGATTCGGTGCAAGGCTCCATTCTCTCTCCCTCTCTTTCACACATCACCCATGCTCCCACCTACTTGGAGGCCTCCCCCCTGCCACGTCCTTCACCGGAGTGGGTCCACTCCCATTACATGCCTAGTTAATCAATTGAAAGTCTCTAGCACCGAGAATAATTAAGATCCAAAAGTCAATAATATTGACCATAATTAAGACGTAATTAGTTATATGGAAAAGCCCATAATATTGACCATAATTAAGACGTAATTAGTTATATGGAAAAGCCCATAATATTGACCATAATTAAGACGTAATTAGTTATATGGAAAAGCCAATAATATTGACCATAATCAACACTTAGTTGTGATTGGCTTAAATTTGAGTTTATAGGGTCATGGGCGTAGCCCGACTATTTAGAGCTCATGGCTATGAGCATGGCCTCCATTAAAAGAATGAGTTCAAGACTGTTTAAACTTTTTGCCCTCTCCTTTTGGCTCAGTTGAGATTGTTTTTAAAATACTCTCTCAAAAGTAATAATGGAACTGGAGGTCGCCAACAGTTCTACTCTCATAGCTAATGATAAGGCATCTTGGGAAGTAACAATCTTGCAATGTAAAGAGAGGGAAAAACAGAGAACATAAAACATCACATGAGCTAGTGTCATGATCCTTCCAAATGTGTAAGTTAAGCCACATATCTAAGTACACTTTTCAAATGTGAGGAAATCTAGTAAAAGCATTGAATGACAAAGTGACATAATCACAAGGGCCTCAGGCACCTACATGATATACTATGGGAAAGAAGTACCTCTAGTAAACATATTTAAGAAGTACGAAAGTGGTAGATGAACCTTAAGCTTTAAATTTGTAGTCACTTGAGCATAGTGGGCATTTTAAGGAACAAACAATACTTCAAAGCCTAAGCCTTCCTAGCCAATATTAAAATCTCATAGTGGAAGTCAAGTAGTTATAGGCATCCTAATGCCCTTCAAAATTTGCTCCATTAAGTTATATTATTAGTAGTAACTTTGATAAAGGTAAAAGAGACTTAATGCAAGAATTAGATGTTTATGTGAGGGCACACATGCAAGTAGTGGGTATGTTTATGTGAGAGCAAAAATCAATATCCATGATAATAACAACTCATATGTGAAAATGTGCATATATGCATGTTATCTATGAATGGATTTATAAAATACATTCATTCGTGTAAATTATGCATGTGTATGTATATGTGCATGTCCTTTAAGGATGTGACAATCACCAACAATCAATCTAGATTATGAAGCATCTTCGATAATTTGTTTATGTAAAGGGTGACTCTTACCTACATGCTAAAGGAGAACTAATTAGAAGAGGTTTGTGCATAAGGCTACAATGCTTATCCGGCTCATTAAGATAGAGCTCTTATTGGAAGAGATCATAGACTATGCTAAAAAAGGATCATTTCATCAACAAATTGAACACAACATCTTCGACTAAAAGTGGAGTTGAAGAAACATGAAAACCTTAAATGTGCCCTAAGAAAGGAGAAGGATTTGAAGATGCTTCACTTGGGCCAACTGAATTTGAAACAAAAAAAGGAAGTTTCAAAGGAGCTATCAAGTAAATTAGATGACTTATAATCAATAAATCAGGAATTTATCATGCTTAGCATATGTTGGAGAGAAAGATGGATGACTAGCTTATTGTGGAAAGAAAGGCTGAGTAATTGGATACTTTTGGACTGAAATTTGGGGAAAATAGCCTAAAATAGAGCGCTACTAAGCTCATAATGTTAAAACAGGATAGATATGAATTTTGTCAGTTTTGAAACAACAAGATGGATTCTTCGATGGTCCTAGGATTATAGATTGAAGATTTTGATACCAGCTTTCAAATGATCCATCGTATTCTTTACTAGGTTCAATATTGTGAGAGATATTCAAGTTCTTTTGACAATTATTGCTAGGACAGTATAGACAGGGGTTATTATTTTAGTCTGTTCACCTATCAAAAAATATCCAAATTGAGAGGTTAGTAAATTTCCCTTTTCTCCACTTTCTAAGCTTCGTTTTGAGACATTCACTTCTCAAGTTAGTGGAATATCAAGGGAGATATTAACCTTTTACTATTCAACTACTTACAAGACTGCACAAAGGCATCTATGGCTTAAAACAAAAAGAAAGACTTGGGGACTGACAATAATAATAGGGAAGTACAACCAAGTAGTGGAGAGCCAAATCCGTATGTTGAAGCCATGAATCAATGCATAGAAGGGGGTGACAAGGATTTGTCAAATGGGAAAGGAAGCTCTTATAATGCATCAAATATTCAAGAGCATATGGCTAACACAAGCCTCACATAAACATACCCCATGGTTTTAATGAGCAACTTCAAATTTCACATGAAGTTGGGAGCTTGAGTATGGGGATTCATTAGCAAATGCAAACCATGGAAGAAAAATTTGATCATTTGATTTTTGCAATCAACTTATTGAGGGTGGCAAATTGACTACTACTCCAGCCCCCAATGGTTCTACTTTTATAAAACAAACAAATCACCATGTTTTATCTACTTATGAATTTGGAATCCCATCTAGGGAAAGAGATCTAAATAAAAAATAAGTGTATTCCCATTCAAAGTATAGCATGAAAGGGAAACTACAAGTCTCTCTAAGGAATCAAGGTCATCATGAATCTTCTCGCCTTTCTCCTACAACAGATGAACCACATGGTTGTGACCCATTCTACAAGCAAATTTATCCTCAACTCAGTCGAGTACCACATGGATTAGTGAATCATGAACTGCCTCTACATGAAGAACCTCCCAACTATGACAACTCTCAGCATAATAACACAAATCAGTATGAAAGAAGACATCAACCAAGTTGGACAAATAAATTTTTGGTATTGGCATGGTGCTTTGATCAAAGGTAGGGGCCATGTAGCTTGCTATCATTCATGAGGTAATCCAGTTAACTAAGTGGTACAAAACAAAAGTATTGGAGTTAAATGACCAATTTTCATCCCAAAACAAGGGGTGTTTCTTGAATAAATCAACCCTTTAGATTAAGGCACTATTTTAGCCAATAGCAAGAAGAGAGGCTTCTAATATCTATAGCAAGTTCCCAACTTTTCTTATAGCATAACCATCAAAATGGAGTGCTATCTTCAGGCCTAATGTTGAAGCAAAAAGTGTCAAAGCGGACTAATTTTGTGGTTAAGAACTCATCTAACAATGCTCATGGCAAGCAGCTATCTAGTGACAAGTTGAGAGATATGCATTCCAAAGGATTATGCTTCAAATGCAATGAAAAATGGTCTCTTGATCAGAAGGACAAGTGCAAGGCAAAGAATGCAAATATAAATATGATCATTGTAGAAGATTCAAATGAAGGGTCTCATGAAAGGAATTTACTTCAAGTAGAGGCAACATCTACTAGTGATAAGTCATGCGATTTTGAAAAGGACATTCATGATGACTTCTATGACCTTATGGATGGGTTCCCTTTTGATCTAGGTGGGTTCCATTTGGATGATTCATTGAAGGAGATACGCTTTTCAATTATATCCCAAATGAGTGACAATTTTTGCAAAAAAGATGTGGCTTTTTTAGCTACTTAGCATTATGATATATAAATTTTTAAATTACAGATGAGCTTAGTGAGAGTCAAACAATTGAGCCATGTAAATCTTCTTGAATGCATAAAAATGGAGTTCATTTGGAATGGATAGCAAGCTATTCTCAATGGTATTGAGAGAAAACAAGTAGAATTGATCAACCTTAATAAGCTCAAGAAAGAGATTAATGCTATGTCTTGCATATTAATTACTTTTTTTCTTTCTTAAGTTGATGAAAATCATCAATCCTCTTCTTCAAAAGAGATAGATCCTTGTTTATGAAAGCTCTTGAAAGAGTATAAAGACATATTTTAGCCACCTACCTCTTTGCCTCCAAAAGTGGACCATCCAATCAATTTGGCTCCCAACACAAAACCCATCAACAAACCACCATATAGATTGTCCAAGTATGAGACAAAAGACTATGCTTACAACCTCTATCAAGCTGGTGGAGATAGTCTCTTATAGACCTACATATGAGGTACTTCATTAGCTCTATATCCTGTTGATGCTCCAAATTTTGTCATTCATGTAGACTTGCTTCTACCATTCCTTGGATCACTTTGACTACAAGTGTGAGTTAGTGACTAGTTTTTGTTAGCTGCATGCTCAATTTGGTTGCTTATGCCCTATGGTCTTTGATAGTTAAGTCTTGCTCCTTGAGTTTGTCTTGAATCTCATTCATGGTGGTCTCTCTCTCCTTAGTCTAATCTTGGAGCTTCTTAGGCATTGAGTCACACTCCTTTAATTGCATCTAAAGCTCTTGTATTTGTTTTTCTTGAAGATATTTGAGTGTCATGTCACACTACAAGGATATAGGGGAATAGCAACGGCTAGTTGAGATGCATATTAGCGGTGTCACTATTTGCGTCGCAAATAGCGATGGTAGTAAAAAAAATCGGTCAAAACCTAAGTGCGGCATTTTGCCACGAATGTTAACCCTCAAACGAACAAGGTGGAAAATTTGAAAAATCTGAAGTAGAAGACAAGGTCAAGGCAAAAGTGAAACGGAGGACGAAGGCATGCCAGAGAAGAATCTAGAAACACAAAAAGTGCAAAATAATCCTAAATTAAGGAAAAAGGTGCACAAGAAAAAGGGTAAGTCAATACTTTTGTAAAAGAGCGCAAGGCGCCTCATGATTTAATTTAAGAGCGTTGGCTACACAGGCTCTCACCCGTGCAATTTGTAAAGGTAGATGGGTGGTAGGAAGTAGCTAGGAAGATAGGAGGACAATGGAAAAAAGGACCTAGGCCACGGCCGGCCATGTAAAAAAGGGGATAAGGGGATGATAGTCCAAAAGGGATTTAGGGCTTTTTATATAAAGTTAAAAAGTGAATGAGAAGCTCATTCTTGTGTGTGGCCAAAAGTAGCTCTCTTCTTCTTCTTCTTCTTGCTTGCTTGCTTGAGCTTATGCTTGAGAGAGGGAGTGTAAGAGTGTGAGGGAGTGAGTGTGTGAGGGTGAGGGACCGTGGAGGAGAAGCTCTCCATCTTATCCTCTCTTCTTCTCTTCTCTTCTCTTGCTCGCGGCAATGGAGCTTGGAGCGTGGAGCTTGAGGATGGAGCTTGCGTGAAGCTTGCAATTGGATCATGGAGCTACCGAAGTGTTCGGGAGAGGAGGTAACTCGATCGAGCATGGAGGTAAGCTCACTACACCCGTAGAGATGGATAGCACGTCGGCTATGTGAGAGGTAGCCATTAGTGCTCGGCTTGGAATACTTGAAGCAATAAGCGGTCCGTGGGTCTTAGCAATTGATCGCCTCTACATTTTGGTTCCGTTGCCGGGACCACGGACTCAAGCTTGAGCACTTGCGTGCCTCATATCGAGTATCAAAGTAAGGGATTCATCCCTGAAACGGAGCTTGAGATAGATAGGAAGTTTGGGTTTTTTTATCTTCGATACAAGTAAGTATTTTGGTTATTTTGGTTGTTTGATGATTGCAAAAGAATGGGAAATCATTTCAGTTATTTGCTTTCGATTCTTGTTGCATTTAGTGTAGATTAGGATTAAGAAATCATATTGAAAAAGTGTAGGGTTTACTGCTGTAAAACAAGGTAAAATAGGGCACAAATAATGGTAAACGGGAAAAAAGGAGTGTTTGAAATGATTAATGTCAGCAAGTGAGTGATTGGGGATAGCAAGACCTTGGCCGGGAAGGGGTTTAACGGCCAGGAGACCATACAAGAGCTCGTTTTTCACCCTGGCATTGAGAGAGAGAGAGAGAGAGAGACTCTGGGAGATGCTCAAGAGCAGTGGGGGACTTCAAGATGAATGCCCAAGATTTTTCGGACCGCGAATCGAACGCCGAACGCGGGAGATAGGCCGGACGGGAGGCCGAGACCCAAGGTTAAGTGAGAATGGACTTTAAAAGTCCCAAAGGTTATGCCTTTTGGGGGCTTCCTTTGGGGCCCCCAACAAAAAACAAATTCGTGGGGTGGGGGGGGGGGAGGGGGGCGTTTTTTTTGCGCGCAGGCTGAGAGGAGGTGCCATTATTCCATTTGATGGAGAGGGGGGCTATGGCACTTAAAAACAACCCCCCCAACTAACCAGATGGCTGATCTATCCTCTCTTTTTGCTCTTCATCGCCTATCTCTGCGCGTGGAATGGCTGCCCAGATGGCCTGATCAGAAAACTGGTGCGCAGATCAGATGCTGTACACTTGTGTAGTGAATGCCGGAAGGTCCCCAAGAACAAAAGAACTCTACTTTTTGCACAAAACTCAAGGTAAGAAAGCATGCACGACATAAACAAGAGACCAATTGGGTGCAATCTCCCCGCATGCCTTGTGTGAGCGCTCCACAAAGCATGTGTTTTATGTATTAATCATCTTCAAGCTCAAAATAATAGCCCAAATTACAAAATAGCAAACTTTTAGCTTTTGAGTTTACTTTAGCACAAAATAGGAATAAAGCTAACGGGCGGTGCCCAAAGAGTCTAGCATACCCAATACAATGTCCAAGTACAAATAACATAATCGTGCACCCATGCGCATACAAAATAATAAATAAATATCCAACGCCTCAATAAATAGGTGCGACAAAATATAGGCGCCATGTCTAAGGTATGCACCCATCAAAATATAAATGATAAATCGAATACTCGCTATCCTCCAATGCTTTCCTCCGCCACTGCTGCTATCTCTACACATCAACTGAAGCATTCACAATCATTAGTAAAATAATACAATTAAACCGACAAAAGTGAATACCTAGCAGTCTTCAGCTACATAAATAAATCAACTGGTTAGAAATCAATCCTAACCTTAATTTATTACGAGTGCGCACTCTAAACTCATAAACGTTTATTAATTTAATATGCATTTTGCGGAATCACCCGCTATGGAATCACCCATGTACACACTAAATTAATGAAACGCCCGAAAAGGATAGGCGTCCCCATCAACTTCTCGCACAAAGAATCCACTTTGTGTATGAGCCCCGGTCAACAAAGTTTACGGAATCCACCGTAAAACCTCACGGAATCCACCGTGAAATATGCCTCCTGGCATCATACCCCCGGGGTGGGATAGCAATTGACCTCAATTGCTATTAGCTCAATGTGGAGCTAACAGAGTGGGGAAAGCATTTAAGTCTCTAGCGTGCATCCATTGGGCTTCCTCTACAGGATGGCTCTTAAATTTAACTAGATATCTAGAATATCTTCGGCCAGTTCTAATGGTCATAAAGTCAGTATCTATGATAGCTTCAGGTTCAAGTATTTCAGTTTCTTCGTCTAACAAAGGTGGATTTTCATAAACAGGGTGTACACGTAATTGGCCTCTAAATGGTCGTAATAAACTAATGTGAAATGTGTTGTGAATTTTCCAATGAGGTGGTAATTTTAACTTGAATGCATTGTCATTAATTTTGTGAATGATCTTAAATGGTCCATAGAATCTAGGTGCTAATTTGACAACTGGATGTCTATCTACACTTTGTAATCTACGTTTTTCTATTCTTAACCAAACATAGTCATCAACTTTGAAATTCATTGCTTGTTTTTTCTTATTGGCTTGTTTGGTATATGATTGCTGGGCTTTGGCAATCATGTCTTTAACCTCATCAAAAATAGTATTGTGCATACTAGCAATATCATCAGCACTTTGAATTCTATTTGATAAAGATGCAACATGTGTAGACAATCTATAACCATAAATCACTTCAAACGGTGCTTTCTTTGTAGATGTGTGTGGTGTATTGTTATATGCAAACTGTAATAAATGCAAATGTGTATCCCATGTCTGTGGTTTAGAAATAGTGTAAGCACGTAAAAGATCTAGTATAGTACTGTTAGTAGCTTCTATTTGCCCATTAGTTTCAGGATGAAATGCAGATGAGAAATCGATTTTTGTGCCTAGGTTAGCAAACAAAGTAATCCAAAAGTTGTTACAAAATCTAGAATCACGATCAGAAATAATAACTTTTGGTAATCCATGGTTAGTGAAAACAGTTTTCAAAAACAATTGTGCTGCCTGTGATGCTATTAAAGTTTTCTTACATGGAATGAAATATGCTTGTTTACTAAACCTGTCTACTACTGTCCAAATCATATCATGGTTAGATTTAGTATTAGGTAAACCAGTAATAAAATCCATAGAAATTTGTTCCCATGGTCTCGATGGAATAGACAAAGGCATAAGTAATCCATACTGTTTACCATGATGTCTCTTAACTCTTTGACAAATCAAACATTCAGAAATAAAGTTAGATACATCAGTGTCCATATGCGGCCAATAAAAATCTTCAGTTAATGTACGTAAAGTAGATATGATACCTCTATGACCTTCATATGGAGGACAATGAATCTCATTCAAAACAAAAGATATGAATGGAACTGTAACACATAATCTCTTTTCATAAAACATTAATCCATCATTATAAGATAGTGAATCAATAGGAATCAAGTTATTTTGAACTAATTTATTCCAATCAGCTTGAAAAGTAATGTCCTGATGATAAGTATCTTTCATAGGAGTTAAAGAATCAAATGATATAACAGAAATATTATGAATGGCAGGTCTTCTACTTAATGCATCAGCCACTACATTTTCTTTACCGGGTTGATATTGAATGATGGGATGAAAACTCTGAATAAAGGCTGCCCATTTGATATGTCGGTCAGATATTTGGGGTTGGCTAAGTAAATGTCTAATACTTTGTTGATCGGTCTTAATCATAAATTCAGAGCCCATTAAGTAGTGTTTCCATTGTCTTAAGGCTTGTACCACAGCTAATAATTCTTTATCATATGCGGAATATTTCAGTTCGGAGGGTTTCAGTTTACAACTAGAATAGGCTATGGGATGATTGTCCTGCATAAGTACGGCTCCTATTCCAGATCCGCTAGCATTGGTCACTACTAAAAAGAATGTTTATTAAAATCAGGCAATTGTAAGACAGGAGCATGGGTTAATGCATGTTTCAATAAGTCAAAGGAATTCTGTTGATTATCGAACCAATGATAAACAATACCTTTCTTTAGAAGTTTGTTCAATGGTAAAGCAAGTAATGAAAAATTACGCACAAACTTCCTATAGAAACTAGCAAGACCTAGGAATGATCATAACTCGTGCACATTTTTAGGTACAGGCCAATTCAATATTGCTTCTATTTTCTTAGGGTCAACTTTAATTCCATCAGATGATACAATATGACCTAAATACTCAATTTCTGTTTTAAAGAACTCACTCTTTTTCGGATTTGCATACAGTTGATTATCTTTTAATAACTGAAAAACCAAGGACAAATGCTTATAATGTTCTTTCTTATTTTGACTAAACACCAAAATATCATCAAAGAATACAATAACACAATACTGATATTTTAAAAATATACGATTCATCATTCTACTAAATGTAGCAAGTGCATTAGTCAATCTGAAAGGCATCACTAAAAATTCATAATGACCAAACTGTGTCCTAAATGCAGTCTTGAATATGTCAGACTTATCTAATCTCACCTGTTGATAACCAGATTTAAGGTCTATTTTAGTAAATATGGCAGAACCTTGCAGTTTATCCATAAGGTCATCGACTTTAGGAATTGGATACCTATTCTTTACAGTGATCTTATTTAAAGCACGATAGTCAATGCACATACGATATGTATTATTTTTCTTCTTTACTAACAGAACAGGTGCACCAAATGGAGAACTACTAGGTCTAATCAATCCTCTATTTAGTAATTCCTCAACTTGACTTTGAATTTCTTTTTGCTCTATCTGGTTATGCCTATATGGTGCTTTACAAGGTGGTTGGGTACCAGGAATCAAATCTATTTTATGGTCTTCTGGACGTGAAGAAGGTAAGCCAGGTGGTAGATCTTCGGCAAAACAGTCTTTAAAGTGTGCAAGAAATTCTTTATGCCTAGGGTGCATATGATTTTCTTTAACTTGGAGTTCATTCACCCAAACGAGATAAGATTTACTACTTTTGCGTAATGCACGTTTAGCTTGAGTATGCGAAAGCAGTGGAAAATCATTAAATGCATGCATACCATACAATGTAATATGTTTTCCTTGAAAATTAATATTAATTGAATGTGTGGAATAATCTATATTAGGGTTATGCTGATGACGCCAAGGCATACCTAAAATAATGCCACTGGACTGTAGTGGTACAACTAGAAAATTTCTTCTTTCAGTGTATTAACCAATTTGAATTTCTAAGTCATGCACTTCATGTGTACCATTATACCTAGTGCCTAAGAATGCTGCTTTAATGCGATAATGCGTAGGTACAGTTTGTAATTTCAATTCTTTTACTAGCTTTGCAGAAATAAAATCATGAGTACTACCATCATCATGCAAAATAATCTTTTCCTTTCCATGCACTAAACATTTCATTGTCAATAAAGAATGTGGAGTTGGCATACCTGGTAAAGTATAAGAAGGAGTAGTAATGTTGTCCTCATCTTCCGTGAAATCAGGCATTTCTTCATGTTCGTCATCTTCCATTGCTCCAAGATAGTTAATATGGACAAGTGGCTTCTTCGAATGGCAATTTGCTGCTAGATATCCAGGCTGGTGGCATTTATAACACACTATAGGCTTGGCTTTGGTTACATTGTTTGCAATGGTGGGAAGTCTAGGGACATTAGGGCTTGGCTGTGGAATAGGCTTGGGGTTTTGGTTAGTAGTCGATGGTAAAGCAGGTGGTTTTGCCCAAATCTTACGGAAAGATGATGAAGGAAAACGACCTTGATTAAATCTTCTAAAATTTGAGTTGAATTGCTTAGATCCATAGTTACCATTGGCTTGGAATTGCTATGGACGCTTGTCTCTTCCTCACAGCTTGTCTTCAGTGTCATGAGCTAATGAAATTGCGTCTTCAAGAGTTGCAGGCTTGAACATATTAACTTCAACGTAGTAATGCCAAAGTAATCCATACATATACTTGCGCTTGTGTGTCGCTTCAGGTACGTCTTCAAGCATGCGTAACTGGAGTAATGCATTCCAAAAGCGCTCGGTGTACTGAGGAATAGGCTCACGATCCCGTTTTGCTGAAGAAGGTCCCATTGCTTTATGGCTTTTTCATGAAATTGTGGAGGAAGGAAATTCTGCATAAACTTCTTCAAAATGGGCAAGGACTCATTGACATCTCGATTCAATGGTGTTGGATTCCATACACATGGCAAATTAGGATCAAACTGATCCTAATAAAGAAAGGTTTGTGGTCAATCACAAATGGTCAAGTGAAGAAACCAAGGAAAGCTGCACTTTTAGTTATATGGGATAAAAATGATGATAAGGCTCAAGCTATTATCAAGCTTGAACTACATCTACATTCATCATGTTGATGATTGTGAAACCTCTTACGTGACATGGGATCGATTAGAAACCCTATTTGGAGCTCATTCAAAATCCTCAAAATATGGTTTACTAATTGAATTTTTTAGGCTCGACATGCAAAGTAATACCTCACTTGCAACTCATTTGAATTATATGGAAAGCTTGTTGACACAACTTGCAAGAATCAACTTGAAGATGGATGAAGATATTTGCATTGGAGTACTTCTCAAAAGTCTTCCACCTGAGTTTGATAATGTGTCTACCACATTAATCAACATGCCAAAGGTGAAACTTGTGGACATCAAAGCCTCTCTCCTGGAAGAGGAAAAGAAGATCAAGAACAAAGGAGAAACAAGCATCCCAAGAGGAGGCCAACAACTCCTCTATGTGAAAGGGAAGAAGAGCATATTCTATGACTTTTGTAAGAAATTTGGGCATATTGAGAAATTTTTCTATGCTAAGAAAAAGTCTCAAAGAGCATATCTTGCTACAGTCAAAGAAAATGAAGACAACATTGAAGAAGAAGGAGAAGAAGAACTCTAAGATCAAAAGGATAAGACTCAACAGTCCCTCTTTTGTAGCTCATTTTTTGATGATAGACTTTTTTAGTTTAACATGTGGACTTGCCTTATGTTTCCACCATAAGCTCCTAAATTCTTCATGTAGCCTCTGCACACTACAGCCTCTACACACTTAGTGAGGTCTTGTAACAACCTCTAGCTTTGTATGGTTGTTTTTGTTTCTTCCATGTCTACACTTAGCAAGGTTCTACTCACGAAAGCCTCTGTATACTCAGTGTCTTTTCCAGTTGTGATTGAGGAGGGGTGTTGAGAAATGTGCAATCACATCCACCATAGCCTCTTTGTATGGGACAAATAAGGCAAAGAAACATACATAAAATAAAGCCTTAGACTAGGTCATGTATGCACGGTTTATTAAAACTACGGTTTTGAATGCCATGATCACTTTCCACCTATTTCCACTTACCAATACCACCTACTATAAGCCTATAAAAGGCACTCGTTCCCACACTCATTCTATCGGTCATTATCAATCAGTTGTACTTGTATTATGCTTGGATAATATTAGTTGTTCTTCCTTGTCAATGCTTTTGCCTCATTATGATTTTCTATTTGCTCATTAGTGATCCTCCATAACATGCATTCTTAGTATTCTAACAAATATGGACGTGTTTAGCGACGACGGGGGAAAATTTTTTGGTGAACATTTTTGTTGCTTTAAACGTTGGTATGAGGCCTGTATCTTGTAGTGTCATGCTTCTTCAAATGGTTTTGGAGATTCTTGAGCATAAGAAAACAAAGTAACAATTGTGTGGTAAAGGTTAAAGCATGTAAAAGAAGAGGCAATCAAATTGAGGTTTTAAAGGGTTTGATTTTTTCTTGATAAATATATTTAATGGGTATTCCCTCTTCTTTTTGTAGATGGCAACTACACATGCACCATTTCTCTTAGCCACAAAACTTGTACCTATTAGAGACCCACTAAATGAGGATAAGCTAGTGTTGTCTACCCAATAGACGTTGAGATGGAAAGCTCAACACGTGCGGACATTGATGATGGACCACCTGGCTAGATGAGTCTGCACGTCTACACTTAGCACGGTGTTGATCATTATGACACTCACATGGTCACTGACTTATCACTTATTATATTTAGTTTGTTACACCTACCTACAGCTAGCAAAGACATAGCGCCAGCAGTCGATTAGTGTAGTTAGTTATGCACTATTTGACTTAGAAGGCCACTTTCCTTTATTTTGTATCTTATCTATACTCTGTGTACATTGTATAGTGTGTGGAAGAAGAAGAGAAACCGGTAAGAAAACGTTTTGGCCTCCATCTCCCTTTAATGCGTTCTTGAGTGAGCTTCCTCTTGTGTATACAGTGTGTGTTTGGCGCAGCAGCTCAAGCACATCCCCCCATCATGCGATTCTTGACATGGTATCAGAGCCGCACCACTGAGAGAGGTTGATTTCGAAGGCTGAAGTGAAGGAGAAGAAGCAAGGTTCGAGCAAGCAAGCAACGGGTAAGAAGCTCTCCCATTCTTCCACTCTCTCTCTTGGATAGTGCCAGTGGAGGCACCGGAAGCAGGGTCAAGCAAAAATCTCAGATTGCTGTGAGATTTGGTGTGCGAGCAGATTACTGTATATTTTGCAAACTAGGGCTTTAGGGCATTTTTCAGTTATTTTGGGTGTCTGAGGCCGTTTTAGGCCCCATTTTAGAGCCGCAAGGTTGCGGAACAGTTTCAGGGTACACTGTGATTTTGGCTGTATTGACCGAAAGTGGGTGCACAGGTTACAGATTGCGAATCTATAATTTTTGAGGTGTTTGCAGGAAGCAAACATAAGGTTTATCAACATACAGGTTGCAGATTACATGTACTTTTGAGCAATCAGTGAAAAAGGTTGCTTGGTGTATTGCTGTGCACGTGTTGTGAAAGATTACAGAAGACTAGATTGCTGTGTTGTATCCTTGTTTGTGATAATGGCAGAGAACAATGGAAATACCATTATTGAGAAGCTCAACAAGAACAACTACCCTTCATGGAAGTTCCGTGTGACGAAATTCCTTATTGGAAAGGGCCTTTATGAGTTTGTCTCAGGTGAAGAAAAGGAGCTAGAGTTGGATATCCCTTCGACTGCAGATGAGTTGAAAGCATAGAAAGAGTGGAATGAGCAAGATAAAAAGGTGATGTACTGGCTATTTGTAGTCATTGATAATACTATGCTAGGACATATCAGGAATGCAGAAACTTCACATGCAGCTTGGACAATTTTTGAGAGCATATTTTCAGTAAATACAAAGGCACGAAAGATTCAACTCAAGTAAGAGTTGAATGCCTTGAAGAAAGGAAAAATGCCTGACAATGAGTATGTGTTGAAGGTGAGGAGCATTGCAGATGCCTTAGCAGCAATTGATGCAATGCCGGATGATGATGATTTGGTTTCATCCACTCTGAGTGGCCTTAACAATGAGAAGGTATGGAAATCATTTGTTACTTCAGTATATGTACGGAAGCCATTTTCAGATTTTGATGAGCTGATCTCTCTCATGATTACTGAAGAGATCAATATGCAAGGTGATTCGTTTGAAAGAAATGGTGAACATGTCCAAGCATTTTACTCGAGTTCAGGAAGGGGACGTGGAAGATCCTCTTTGAGAGGCCGTGGGGTGGGACATGCCGGTGATAACTAGCAAAACAGGTTTAATCAACATTTGGTGAAATGTAGGTTTCTGGAGGCAGAGGAAACTTTAGAGGCAGGAGGAGCTCTAGAGGAAGAGGTGGATGGCAGAATAGAGGTTTTGGAAATTTTGCTATTGTTTGCCATCATTGTGGAAAAACAGGTCATATTGCAACCAAATGTTATGCTAAGAAGGATGATATTCGCAGTGGTAAATTGCAACAAGGAAACTATGTATCATCTTCACGACATAATGAAGACAAAAATGAGCGTCTGTTTGTTATGTAGCATATGATGAATGCAGTTACAGGAAAGCGGACACATGATGATGTATGGTATGTTGATTCAGGTGCATTTAATCATATGACTAGTCATGTTGAATGGTTTGGAGAGATGCAAGACTTACAAAATCCAGGTTATATGCAGACGGGTGATGATTCACATGCCACCCAATTTCGCACATTGGAAAGGTTCCCTTGTCCTTGTATGATGGCTAAACAAAGAGTCTGACAGATGTATTACATGTGTCATTAATTACAAAGAATCTAGTATCTGTTGGCCAAATGGTAGAGCAGGGATTGCAGGTCCGATTCAATGCAAAAGGTTGTTTTGTAGAAGACTTTAATGATAAGTGCAAGTTGGTCGCAAAAGGAAGTAGAGTTGGCCGAATGTTTACTTTAGATGCTGGAATATATGCTAAAGGAAAAGGAATAGTTGCAGATATTGAAATATGGCATAAATGTATTGGACATGCAAATGTGCAAAGGGTCCAAAGGATTGGTTACATGGTTGCCTTCTTTTAGAGTTACAGAATTGCATAAAGTGTGTGAAGCATGCCAGTTTGGTAAGCAGGCGAGACAACCCTTCTCGCATGATAGAGAAGTGAGCAGAAATATACTTGATGTAGTATATACAAATGTTTGGGGGCCTACACAGAATGCATCTCTTGGTGGCAGCAAATACTTTGTCACATTTATTGATGACTGTTCAAGGAAGCTATGGGTATACTTCATGAAGGAAAAGAGTGATGTGTTTGAGCACTTCAAATCTTTTAAGGCAGATGTTGAAATAGAAACAAGCTTAAAAGTGAAGTGCTTGAGATCAGATGGAGGGGGTGGCCATCTCTTCTTGGGTACTATGAGCTGAATGAATGACACCATTAGGTTGATATATCTCATCCCCTTGGTCATCATTCAAACGGATCGCTTGTCCCAACTTTCCAGTAACTCCTCCTACATGGAGAATCATGGATTTATGATCATTCAACTCTTCTCTAATTGGACCATTACATATGTCAATGATACAATCCAAACTAGATAGAGCTTCAAGCCTAGACCCATCACATAGATGCATCTCAGGGCAACGGTCCCTATTGTTAGATGTCGCATTATGGCCTTTAGTCACATCCTCTTGGGAATCCATCAAAGCATGTCCACATGCAATTCTTAGCCCTGCAGACACACCAACAGTATTTTTAGGGGTTTTGGGCCTCCAAACCCATCTCATATTTCTTTTCATATTCTTAGACTGCCTCATTTGCCCACATTGGTCCAATGGACTCACTGTGGATTTATCACCATTACCAGATGGCCTCACAGCCTTATGGCTTCTATATAGTACAAGTGGACCTTTGGCATGCCGCATCTTCTCTACACGAGATGTCTTTACTTGCCTTCATCCACTCTGCAACAATTGCTTAGCCATAGGAACCATGATTTTACTAAAAGGAATAGCATCTACTCGAAAGCATGATTCATCTATAAATTGGAAAGGTCTCTCAAGAGCCTTACTAGGAGCACAACTAGAACGCTCATCTAAGCTTGTAGACCTAATGGTTCTATCAATTCCACCGTCACAACTACCTCTCATGGAAGTGTTGCAAGCCTTGATGGGACTTACTGGGCTTGGAATCTTTTTATCCCTAGGGGGTATATCCCTACTATTGCCATTTTTTGCTTGGAGATTTTGGCTACCAAGGTTCCTCTCATAGGCTGCCTTGGTATCAATAAGTGAGCTGTCTCCTTGTAGAAATGGTTGGAAGCTAGGATGCACTTATACTGAGTGGGGAAAACTCCAAAAATTTTCCCAACATCTTTGAATATGTCCCTCATAATCAATGGCATGCATCTTTGCTTCCCTTAACGACTTAGGATTTCGCAGTCCCACTTGCATTTTCATGTTAATCTCTAAGCCACTCAAAAAGAGCTCACATAGCACATCACCTGACAATGTAGTAGCTCTTCTCGGCCAAAGCCTCAGAATATCATCAAAGGCTCTAGCATATTCTTTAACAGAAGGATAGGACTCTTTCCCAATTTGCATCAGCTGCCCTAAAACTTGGGTCATAGGCACCTTCTTCTCATATTCATCTAAAAATCGATCACTCAACTCCTCAAAGGATTTAATAGATCCCCTTGGGAGGCTCCAGTACCATTTTCTAGCCTCTCCCTTTAGGGTACTTGAGAATATGAGCATCCGATGAATATCATTAAACCCGCTTGCAAGGTAAGTTAGGCCATATTCTCATAAATGCACCATCAGATCCTCATTAACCAGCCCATGAAACACTGGGAGATCCCTATAAGGAGGAGGGTATTTAGTCCTTTCCTTCAGGATCAACACTGGCCATTAAAATCCTCATAATCATGGCCTAACCCTAGTGTCTTAGGGTCTCCAACCTCTTCCATTTCCATCTTTACTAGTGTAGGGAGGTTAATATTATCTTTAATGTCCCTTTCTGTCATCTCATAAAGTGGTCTAGGGCGACCTATAGCTCTTAGCATGTCATTCCGATCCTTTCTTAAAGGATCTTCCATATCTTGCCCCTTCCTAGGCAGTTCCATGATGGCTTTATCTAGGAGATTTTGCCCCTCATCAAAAGCAAACTTATCCTTAGCACTTAGGACCTGGGGACTGTGTCTTTTAAGCAATGGTTTTCCCTTTACATCTAGGGCTTCTAACATCCTTGTGATACTTAAAATTTTGGCACGATGCCCCACCACATGGGATGTTTCAGCCATAAATGCACTCCACTGTGTGTCGAGTTTTTCCCATGGCACTACAGCTTTAACATAATCACTTGTTGATGCCATGACCGCCATAGCTTCCAACATACTTATTCCATGCCCTCTAGGTTGATGGATGGTTATACATGATTTCTCGTGGGTAGAGACCACACCAAGGCAAACCTTGGCCCATGCCATCAATTAGAGGATGGGGTAACCACTAACTGGTTACTCTTCTCATCACCTAAATTATCTTCTGTAGAGGACTCATGCTCTACATAACTAACTAAGTCCATCAATAAGTTTTGTATAGGGAAAGCCAAGGTTTTCCATCCTTGAACAAGCCCCATTTTATGGTTGGCTTAGCATACTCCTAATGGAAATTATAAACTTAGGTCCCTTTACAACCTAGATTCGAAGACCGCTACTTATAGGCAGCTTCTGGCAGATGCACCACTGATGGGACCTAAAATGGGCCAGCACTCGCTAAGGCACTAGCTGGACCTCATGCCCTCAACAGACAACCCCACCACACCACACAACCTCGCGGGGGGCCAGGAGCGTCTGTTGAGGGATACACTATCCTAAACACTAATCACTGTGCGTTTATAGTCTGTAGTCCAACGAATGTTCCCTTTTCCGTCTCCTCAGAGGGAGATTATACATATATCGGCAATAAATGCCACATATCACAGACACAAGGGTACCCCATCGGCTAATTGCCGTGGCCCTACTGCAACTCTCCTACATCTTGAGGATTGGCCCCTCAATGCGCTACTCCCACACATAGACACATTTAAAAAAAACTCCCCTCTTAGTGCCAATATATTTAACGTTCCAGGAATGCACTTATCCTCACTTATCCATCCCCTTTAACCCACCGTCTCGGCCTACAGCTGGGTTGCTCAGTCTCTCTCTTCATGGGTCAAGTCCTAGAGAAACCAAGTGCTATGCATCCAGGAGCTTGTAATTGATACCATTTAATAATTGCTTAATACACTCATAGACACATCCATAATTTTCCATAATTTTCCTCGTCCGTTCCTTATTTTTTTCTCTTTTAAAGAGCATTTTCTCTATTTTTCCTTATTTTTATCAATAAAAATAGAAAAAAATTAGCATTATTTCAGAGTTGTGGCTCTTGGGTCTTTAAATAACAAACATGTACATTTTATTGGTGTTTTGTTTCATGATTTTTCGATTTTAAGCCAAAAAACCCCATTTTTACTCTAAAAAACCATGCTTTTCGGATTTTTTCCATTTATTTCCCACACTTTAAGTGTATATTTTTTGATTTTTTTATTATGAAAGACTAAAACCAACAACAGCAAACAACATGTAAATCAATTTTTAGCTCACATGAACATTACTAACCTCATCAAAATGCGAAAAAAGAGCCATTTTCTTTGTAAAAATGTCATTACTGTGTATTTTTCATTATTTCAGGTTTTAAAACTTGTTGCAGGCCTGAAAATTAGGGCCCGTTTGATGCTCAGCCCACCTCCACACTGCCATCTTCAGCTCACCTTCAATTTGGAAGCAATCCGGTACCACGCCGGACGAGCGTTCACCAACAATTGGGCTTCATTCTTCTTCACATGCATGAACTGCCCCTTGCAGGAGAGAGAGGGAGGAGAGAGAAAGACTAAAAAATGAGATTTTTAAATCCTCCATTAAAACAGGCAAGCTTGCAGCCATCTTGTTCCTCTCCCTGCCTTGATTGAGAATCTCCCTCTCTCTTTCCAAATGGGTTTGAATCAGAGAGGCAACGAGCAAAAATGAGGAGGCGCATTGACGCTTCCCTCTATTCGACAGTTTTTGTATTAGTTTCAAGGCTTTTATTAAGCCTAAGGTTTAAAACATTAAAATAACCGGTTCATCTTTTGTGTTCACACTTTTCCACAAGTGGATTTTTCAATTTTGAAGGCCCAAACGAACGTTTTGCAATCTGATTGGACAGGCGGCTTCGTGGCATTAAACTCCATCAACCTAGCCTCTCCCACGCACTTTACGGCTTCCCAATCCAGTAGCTTCTTTATAATGCCGAACCTTTCGGGGATTAAATGGAGGGTCAAACGACCTCTGATTGACGAACCGAGACTTGTGTTGGATTCCTGATGTCGAAATACATCTAGGAAAACTCTAGCTTGGCCATCCGCCACCGTTTGATTTTTCATGAAAATTGGCTCTTTAACACCTCTCGGGCACTTTCTGGCTCCAAAATGAGCTTCAACGCTTCAAGAATAGGTCTAAATTAGTTCCTAAAATCCAGCTCTCACATAATCTTTGATACTTAACTTACTCAATATCATGCTCGTTCTTGCGCGCTCTTTGTCTACCGATTAAGGCTTTTGCGGTTTGTCTTGCTGTTGCAAAATTAATGCGATCTTTGATGCATTAAATGGAATTAGGAATGCTAAATCAAATATAATGCAGAAAATATTATGATCAAGCCGTCGTAATATTATTTACGAGGCATATTTTCTTTTTTGTTGGCTGGGTTCATTGAGGCGTCTTCTCATGTCGAATTGCAGAATTGATTTAATGCAAGATTTGATATTACATGTGGTCACTTATGTGATAACTCAATGAGTAACTTTTAAAACATTTCAAGCCCGAATTTGTTTTATGAAGTGTTATGGCGGGAATATTATATCCTCTCCTCCTTAGAGGAATCAAGATGTCCTCATCTTGAAAAGAATTGGGGAAACTATTTTTCTAGAGCTGTCTCTTCTATCCAAGTAGCATCCTCCTCAAGATAGTCTTTCCATTCGATAAGATATTCTCTAATGGTTCTGTTTCTAAGAGGTTTCGCTTTTACATCTAGGATCTTATCAAGCTTGAGTTCAAGGGCTCCTTGACTAGGCATTACAATTTGTTGGTCATCAAGAAATGTTTTTGATTTGCCACATAAGCTTTCAGAAGACTAACGTGAAATACATTGTGGACTTTCACATGATCAGGAAGTTGCAATTTGTAGGCATTAGCTCCTAGGCATTTGAGAACCTTGTATGGTTCACAATACCTTGGACTCAACTTTTTGAACTTTCCCAATGACAGAGAACTCTTCTTTGGGCATACACAAATGAAAACCATGTCTCCCTCTTGGAAGATGCGCTCTTGTCGTCCTAGATCAGCGTAAGCTTTATGGCGATCTTTGGCAGCTTGGATGTCTTGTTTGATAGTTTTGACTTGATCATCCATGTCTTCTAGAATTTTCCTAGAAGCCTCAACCTTTAGGGTTGGATCAAAGAAATTCAATGGTGTAAAACAATCTTGTCCATACAATGCTTGAAATGGAGTCATTTGAATACTCTGGTGATATGATGCATTGTAGGAAAATTCTACTAAGGGCAAAAACTGTATCCACTTTTCTGGAACAGTAAGCTCTCAGTATATCTTCAATGACCTGATTAACTTGCTCTGTTTGACCATCAGTTTGGGGATGGTAAGCTGTGCTAAAGCAAAGTTGGGTTCCAATTGCAACAAATAGGCTTTTCCAGAAATGTGACATAAACAGAGAGTTGCGGTCGCGCTAACAATCCGTTTAGGCAATCCATGAAGCCTAAATATTTCTTTCACAAACAATCATGCAATATCTGAAGCTTTGTAGTTGGTCTTGACTGGGATAAGATGAGTGACCTTTGTAAGCATATCCACAATCACCATGATTGAATTATACCCTCCTTGAACAAAAGGTAAGCCAACAAAGAAATCCATACTGATGAACTCCCATTTCATCTGTGGAATGTCAAGTGGCTGGAGCTTACCTGGCATTTTGACACGCTCAGCTTTCACCCATTGGCAAGTTAGGCATTCAGTAACATATCTGAGTACATCATGCTTCAGTCTTTCCCAGTAGTAACTTTTCCTAACTTTTCCTACAGAGATTCCTTTAGTAGATACTATGAATCCGAGATATTCCATTTGTCTTTTGAAAAAGACACACTCCTTTTTCTTCGCATAGAGCTTGTGCATTCTCATGGTGTCCAGCACAATGCACAATTGCAGCTCATGGTCTTCGTCTCTCTTGGAGTAAGTTAGGATGTCATAAAAGAAGACTAGGACAAACTCATCAAGATAAGGTAAAAAAATGTTGTGCATTAATCTATTAAATGTAGCAGGGGCATTAGTTAGACCAAAAGACATTACAAGAAATTCAAAATGACCATATCTAGTATTGAAGGCAGTTTTGGGGATATCTTTTTCCTTGATTCTTATTTGGTAGTAACCAGATCGGAGATCAATCTTGAAAAAGATTCTCGCCCCTGCAGCCTATCAAGTAGCTCGTCTATTCTTGGGATTGGATATTATATGGACTCTTAGCAATTGGAGCGGCTCCTGATTCAAGTTTGATCTCGTGATCGCGACTTCTCTTCGAGGTGGTAATTCAGTTAGCTCTTTTGGGAAGATATCATCATGTTCCTTCAGCCAATATGGCTCTCCCTCGTCTTGTTTATTTTGCTCAACCTTATTTAATTTTATGAGATACACTGGTAATCCTTTTCTTAACCCTTTGTTATGCGAGATGATTTGGCTAGTTGAACCTTGGGTTTTCCTGCCTCACCTTGGGTCATCATTGTTTCCCCCTTTAGGTTTTGAAAAGTTACCTGGCCTTTTCTGCACTGAATATGTGCGTCATTGGGGATTAACTAGTCCATATCCAATAGACATTCGTAGGGCCCTGAATTCATGATCCTAAATTCCATTTCAGAGAGATTGCTTCCTAGGCTAAATGCCACTTTGCAAGTTTGCTGAGCAGACATGATTTCTTTTCCATTAGCAAGTTCCACAAGTAACCTAGATGTAGGTATTGTGTCTATACCTAATTTCTTGGCATACTTTGGTGACATGAAAGAGTGTGTGCTTCCACAATCAATTAGGATTTTAAAGGACTTACCATCATATTATGCTGGTGTTTGAATCATTGAAAATTGGCAATTTGGGCCTTTCTTATGGAGGGTGGCGTGAAGTGATGCCCTCTCCAAATCGGCTTCCATAGTTGGGTTTCCCTCTTCTTCAAGATCTTTAAGAATTATAGCAGATGCTTTTCCTTTTGCAATTAAAGCTTGGTTCTGACCTCTGTACTATCCTTGGCAAGGAATTTGGCCAAGCTTTGGGCACTGTCTTTTAAAGTGACCTGGCTCATTATAGTGGAAACACCTAGGTACTCCTGAATTACTTCCCGTAGGTATGAAGTTCCTGACTGCATTTGTTTTGGCCCTCTTTCCTTGAGCAAGTGGACGTTGACCTTGGGCTCGCTTAACATAGCCCCGTGAAGTCCCTTTGTTTTGATTCCAGAGCTTATTATTCCTTGGCTTTGATTGAATCTCCTGAATAAGAGGTGTTGCACGAATCAAAGCATCTTGTAGATTAGTTGGGCGCAAAGATTCAAGGCATGTGTTCAGAGGAGCATTCAATCCGTGACGAAACTTAGACACCTGCTGAGCAATAGTCATGGAAGGCGCATATTTAAGCAATGAGATAAACTTTGAGTAATATGCCTCCAGGCTCATTACCAACCGTCTTAAGTTAAAGAAATCATTCATTTTTAACATGCGATAAGCTGGTGGAAAATGTCGACCATGCACAGCTTCTTTCAACTTTTCCTAGGTGATAGCTGTCTCAGCAAGTCCCTGGTCTTTACAGCACTGTTTCCACCACAAGTGTGCCTCACCGGTCAATTTCAACTTGGCGATCATAGCCTAATTAGCAGGGCTAGTTCCCGTGGTAGTAAAGTAGTCCTCCATGGTCTCAATCCAAATCTCTACCTCGGCTTCAACATCTTTGCCCTTGCCATCGCATTCTGGTGGCTTAACGTGCTTAAGGAGATACTTCTTATCTTGAATTTCAGTAGGACTAGCGAAAGTTGTATTACCCTGGGTTATCATAAGTTTCACAAATTAGTTTAGTGCTTTAAACTTTTTAGCTTCGTTTTCACATTAACATATCTTACTAGTTTTGTAAAACAATGATGGGCCAAAGAGCACAATATTTTTACAAAATCTAGTCGTTGTTATCTTTTATAATCAGTAGCCATATGTTATGATTTTTACAAGTAAGGAATATTTACAAATGGCAAATGTTTACAAGTAGATATACATCAGCATCGATAGGATAGGCTAGATGGTATGTACAATTTTCAAAATAGGATATAATTATATCTTTTTTTTTTCAGGAATGGTTATTAGTTACATTCATGTAGAAGAAAGTAGGCCAATTGCTGTCTATGTCCAGAAACCTATACTGTGGAAATGGTAGATCTAGAAAACCATGGATACGGTAATCTCGATACTTGCGACGTCCTTGGATTATAATCATGTCAGTTGGGATTACTTTCAATACCTTAAATTTTCCATCCATTCAAGGCGTTTTAGATTAGTCTACATGTCGAAGAATCGATCGGCCTCGATGTAACAATAACACTCATCCCAAAACCATCTTCTTTCGTGATTCACATGGGATGGATCATATAGGTGATCGAGTATCCTCATCATTTCTCTTCTCCACTCATCATTCGTGGAGTTCAACGTAGATGTGTATATTGCTCGAAAAACAAGGAACTGGTTCCAGGTTTCATTATTTTATCCCTTAACAATCACAACACTGATTATGCCTTAGCACAGTTAGTCTTAAAAACCATAGATATTTTTAATTTCAATTATGCTCTGATACCATGTGTCACATGCCTAACTGACAGTTCTCTAGTAGCACGTTTTAGTGGTTCATCGGGGAACTATCCTAGATGGCTTCGCCTGGCACTCGCGAGAATGCACAGGGTCTATCATCTAGGTTTCCTAGAGTCCACCCTGTAATGAAAGGTACCGGCCATCCCCATGAGGATCAACTTGCAAGATCGGGGTCCTAATTTGACAACTGAGGCCTTGATGTATCAGCTAGCTCCACCGAAGGTGTCCCACAAACAAGGGCTTCTTGTCTGATTGGAGCGCTTGGTTCATGGAGTGTAACACTTTTTTCCAACAACTAGTTTGGATTCAAGGAACCTTAATGGAGTTCTGGCACAATCGTTGCACCTTTCCCCTAAGATAATTATTGATCAAGGTTTTAAGACCCGACCCTAGGTAAGTCAATGCTTGGCTCTACCTAATTTCTCCTAATTAACATTTCATTCAATCTCTTGGAAGAAGCTCCCAGCTTACCGGGACCACCCATCCATAGGACGGATTCGTCAGGGATCTCACCCACCCGCTTCCCACAAACGGTTTTATTTAGTTTTCTAATTACCTATCACATTAAGTTATGACATATAAAAGAAGCTTTGTTAATTAACCCATTATCATAGGTTCCTTTGCGTAATTTTACGACACAACACAAAGACACAGAAAAATAATCTTTTGGCAAAACATATTTATTTATTATTTTGTAAAAGTTATTTACAATGCTTTTCCCCTTCTGCCTATGCAGAAGATAAAACCTCAATTCATTAGAAAACCCCTTCTGTCTGTGCAGAAGAAAGTAAACCCTCCAAGATTTCTGTCCCTTCACTAGTACCAGGGACTCCAGGATCTCATCTTGATTCGCTCGAGAGTCAAGTAGTTCCTAGGAGCGATTGAGAGATTTACGGCCAGAGCCCCCTAGCATTCCCGCCTCCTCCTGTCTAATGGATTCCTCACACTGAGCGACGTCTCACCATCGGGGCCGGTCCAAAGCTCCTCGTGGCGGTACAAAACAATCCCCCTTGGAGTAGGGTTCTACGTCTAGCCGTGATGCCAGGAGGCATATTTCACGGTGGATTCTGTGCCACGGTGGATTCCGTAAACTTTGATGGCCGGGGCTCATACACAAAGTGGATTCTTTGTGCGAGAAGTTGATGGGGACGCCTGTCCTTTTCGGGCGTTTCATTAATTTAGTGTGTACATGGGTGATTCCATAGTGGGTGATTCCGCAAAATGCATATTAAATTAATAAACGTTTATGAGTTAAGAGTGCGCACTCGTAATAAATTAAGGTTAGGATTTATTTCTAACCAGTTGATTTATTTATGTAGCTGAAGACTGCTAGGTATTCACTTTTGTCGGTTTAATTGTATTATTTTACTAACGATTGTGAATGCTTCAGTTGATGTGTAGAGATAGCAGCAGTGGCGGAGGAAAGCATTGGAGTCTAGCGAGTATTCGATCTATGGATTATATTTTGATAGGCGCCACACCTATATTTTGTTATGCTTATTTATTGAGGCATCGATTATTTATTATTATTTTGTATGCGCCCATGCGCACGGTTATGTTATTTCTATTTGGACATTGTATTGGGCGTGCCAGACTCTTTGGGCACCATCCATTAGCTTTATTCCTATTTTTGTAAAAGCAAACTCAAAAGCTAAAAGCTTATTATATTTTTGTAAATTGGGCTATTATTGAGCATGAAGATGAAATATACATAAAATACATGCTTTGTGAAGTGCCCACACAAGGCATGGGGGGAGATTGCACCCAATTGGTCTCTTGCTCTTGTCGTTCATGCTTTTTACCTTGTAACTTGTGCAAAAAGTAGAGTTCATTGTTCTTGGGGACCTTCCGGCATTCACTACGCGAGCATACAGCGTCCGATCTGCGCACCAGTGGTATCAGAGCAGAGCTGAGATCAAGAGCTTCCAATCGCTACCCATCTCGTGCGAAGGCGAAGCTCCCGGAATGATCGGGCTCTACGGTCAATCTCGTCGCGAACCGTCGATACAAGCAGACTTCTGGCGATCAAGAACCCCTATTTCTGTCATTAGATCGCGAAGGACCGGGCTATACAGGCGGAGGACCACTCCTTCATCTCCTTCATCAAGTCGTGGACAACCAAAGATAAGTCATCCATTTTCCACTTTTCAAGCTTTAAGCTTTAAAGCTTAGAGACTTTAGAAGAAGCTTTATGGTGCGCAGATCGGACGCAGGTAGCTCACGTAGTGAATTCCCAAAGGTCCCCAAGAACAAAGCACTCTACTTTTTAGCACAAAAACCAATGTGAAAGCAAGCACGACATGAGACAAGAGACAAATTGGGTTGAATCTCCCCCATGCCTTGTGTGAGCGCTTCACAAAGCATGTATTTAATATATATTTTCAATCTTTTTGCTCAAAAATAGCCCAATTACAAAAATATGACAAGCTTTTAGCTTTTGAGTTTGCTTTCTACCAAAAATAGGAAAATAAAGCTAATGGACGGTGCCCAAAGAGTCTGGCACGCCCAATCTCAATGTCCAAATAAAAATAACATATCCAAGCGCATAAGCGCATACAAAATAATAATAAATAGTCGATGTCTCTATAGACATAATCAAAATATAGGCGTGGCGCCTATCAAAATATATCCAAAGGTCGGAAACCCGCTAGACTCCAATGCTTTCCTCCGCCACTGCTGCTATCTCTACACATCAACTGAAGCATTCACAATCGTTAGTAAAATAACACAATTAAACCGACAAAAGTGAATACCTAGCAGTCTTCAGCTACATAAATAAATCAACTGGTTAGAAATAAATCCTAACCTTAATTTATTACGAGTGCGCACTCTAAACTCATAAACGTTTATTAATTTAATATGCATTTTGCGGAATCACCCGCTATGGAATCACCCATGTACACACTAAATTAATGAAACGCCCGAAAAGGACAGGCGTCCCCATCAACTTCTCGCACAAAGAATCCTCTTTGCGTATGAGCCCCGGTCATCTAAGTTTACGGAATCCACCGTAAAACCTCACGGAATCCACCGTGGAATATGCCTCCTGGCATCCTGGCATCATACCCCCGGGGTGGGATAGCAATTGACCTCAATTGCTATTAGCTCAATGTGGAGCTAACAGAGTGGGGAAAGCATTTAGGTCTCTAGCATGCATCCATTGTGCTTCTTCTACAGGATGGTTCTTAAATTTCACGAGATATCTAGAGTACCTTCGGCCAGTTCTAGTGGTCATGTAGTCAGTGTCTATGATGGCTTCTGGTTCAAGTATTTCAGTCTCTTCTTCTAGTAAAGGTGGGTTTTCATAGACAGGGTGGATAGGTAATTGTCCTCTAAATGGTCTCAATAAACTAATATGGAAGGTATTATGAATTTTCCAATGTGATGGCAGTTCTAACTTGAATGCATTGTCATTAATCTTATGAATGATTCTAAATGGTCCGTAGAATCTAGGGGCTAATTTGACAACTGGATGTCTATCTACACTTTGCAGTCTACGCTTTTCTATTCTAAGCCAAACATAATCATCAACTTTGAAATTCATGGCTTGTCTTTTCTTGTTGGCTTGTTTGGTATATGATTGTTGGGCTTTAGCAATCATATCCTTGACCTCATCAAAAATAGTGTTATGCATAACAGCAATATCATCGGCACTTTGTATTCTATTAGACAAAGATGCAACAGGTGTAGATAATCTATGTCCATAAATAACTTCAAAAGGTGCTTTCTTTGTAGATGTGTGCGGTGTATTATTATAGGCAAACTGTAATAAATGCAAATGAGTATCCCATGTCTGAGGTTTAGAGATAGTGTATGCACGTAAAAGATCTAAAATAGTGCTATTTGTGGCTTCTGTTTGTCCATTTGTTTCTGGATGAAATGCAGATGAAAAATCAATCTTTGTGCCTAGATTTGAAAACAGTGTAATCCAGAAATTATTACAAAATCTAGAATCTCTATCTGAAATAATCACTTTCGGCAATCCATGGTTAGTAAAAACAGTTTTCAAAAATAACTGTGCTGCTTGTGATGCTGTTAAAGTTTTCTTACATGCAATGAAATATGCTTGCTTACTAAATCTATCTACAATTGTCCAAATCATGTCATGGTTAGATTTAGTATTTGGTAAGCCAGTAATGAAATCCATAGATATATGTTCCCAAGGTTTAGATGGAATAGATAAAGGCATTAATAACCCATACTGTTTACCATGATGTCTTTTTATTCTTTGACAAATCAAACATTCAGAAACAAAATTAGACACATCTGCATCCATATGCGGCCAATAAAAATCTTCAGTTAACATGCGTAATGTAGAAATGATACCTCTATGACCTTGATATGGGGGACAATGAATTTCATTTAAAATAAAAGATCGGAATGGAATAGTAACACACAATCTCTTTTCAAAGAACATGAATCCATCATTATATGATAATGAATCAACAGGAATGAAATTATTTTGAACTAATTTTTGCCAATCAGAATGAAAAGTAATATCCTGGTGATATGTGTCTTTCATAGCAATCAAAGAATCAAAAGATATGATAGAAATGTTATGAATTGCAGGTCTTCTACTCAATGCATCAGCAACTACATTTTCTTTTCCAGGTTGGTATTGAATGATAGGATGGAAACTTTGAATGAATGAAGCCCATTTGATATGGCGGTCAGAAATTTGGGGTTGGCTAAGTAGATGTCTAATGCTTTGCTGGTCAGTCTTTATCATAAATTCTGAACCCATTAAATAATGCTTCCATTGTTTCAATGCTTGTACAACTGCTAAGAGTTCCTTGTCATAGGTGGAATATTTAAGCTCAGAGGGTTTCAGCTTAGAACTAGAATATGCTATTGGATGGTTGTCTTGCATTAGCACGGCTCCTATTCCTGATCCGCTAGCATCAGTCACAACTAAAAAGAATGGTCGGTTAAAGTCAGGCAATTGTAGAACAGGGGCATTGGTCAATGCACATTTAAGTAAATCAAAGGATTTCTGCTGGTTTTCAGTCCATTGATAAACAATGCCTTTCTTAAGAAGTTTGGTCAGTGGTAAAGCAAGTAATGAGAAATTACGTACAAACTTCCTATAGAAACTAGCAAGACCAAGGAATGAGCGTAATTCATGTACATTTTTAGGAATAGGCCAATGCAATATTGCGTCAATTTTCTTAGGATCAACTTTTATTCCTTCTTTTGATACAATATGACCTAGATATTCTATTTCTGTCTTAAAGAATTCACTCTTTTCAGGATTTGCAAACAATTGATTTTCTTTCAGTAATTGAAAAACTAACGATAAATGCTCATAATGCTCTTTTTCACTTTGACTGAATACTAAAATATCATCAAAGAAAACAATCACACAATATTGATATTTTAGAAAAATACGGTTCATCATTCTACTGAAAGTAGCAGGTGCATTAGTTAATCCGAATGGCATAACTAAGAATTCGTAATGGCCAAACTGTGTCCTGAATGCAGTCTTAAATATGTCGGATCTATCTAGCCTCACCTGATGATATCCAGATTTAAGGTCAATTTTACTAAATATAGAAGATCCTTGCAGTTTATCCATAAGGTCATCAACTCTAGGTATAGGATACCTATTCTTTACAGTGATCTTATTTAATGCTCGGTAGTCAATACACATCCGATAAGTATTATTCTTTTTCTTGACTAAGAGCACAGGTGCACCAAATGGAGAACTGCTAGGTCGAATTAAACCTCTATTTAGTAATTCTTCTACTTGACTCTGGATTTCTTTTTGCTCTATTTGATTGTGCCTATATGGGGCTTTGCAAGGTGGTTGTGTGCCAGGTATTAGGTCAATCTTATGGTCTTCTGGACGTGATGGAGGTAAACCTGGTGGTAGGTCTTCTGCAAAACAGTCCTTAAAATATGCAAGAAATTCCTTATGCCTAGGGTGCATATGAGTTTCTTTTGCGTGCAATTCATTCACCCAAATGAGATATGATTTAGTATTCTTTCGTAGTGCACGTTTTGCTTGAGTATGCGAAAGCAGTGGAAACATATGAGATGCATGCATACCAAATAATGTAATAGATTTTCCTTGAAAATTTATATTCATTGTGTGTGTGGAATAATCTATATTGGGATTATGTTGGTGTCTCCATGGCATTCCTAGAATAATGTCGCTAGACTGTAATGGGACAACTAAGAAATTTCTTCTTTCAATATATGGACCAATTTGAATTTCTAAATCTTGAACTTCTTGTGTGCCATTGTACCTAGTACCTAAAAATGCAGCTTTTATGCGATAGTGTGTAGGTACTGTATGCAATTTCAATTCCTTTACCAATTTTGCTGAAATAAAGTCATGCGTACTACCGTCATCATGCAATACAGTTCTTTCTTTTCCATGCACCATACATTTCATAGTCAACAATGAATGTAAAGTAGGCATACCTGGTAAAGTGTCGGAAATAGTAGTAGGATCATCTTCTTCTTCAGTGAAGTCCGGCATATCCTCATGCTCGTCTTTGTCCATAGCTCCAAGGTAGTTGATATGTGCTGATGGCTTCTTTGAATGACAATTTGCTGCGAGATGGCCTGGCTGGTGACACTTGTAGCATACGATGGGCTTGGCTTTGGTCACATTATTTGCAATGGCTGGGAGTCTGGGTATATTTGGATTTGCTTGTTGGATAGGCTTAGGATTTGGATTGACAGTGGATGGTAATGCAGGTGGTTTAGGCCAATTCTTGCGGAAAGATGGTGATGAAAAATGACCTGGATTAAACCTTCTGAAATTTGAATTGAATTGTTTAGATCCATAATTACCGTTTGCTTGGAATGGCTGTGGTCGTCGATCTCTTCCACGTAACTTATCTTCAGTGTCGTGAGCTAAGGAGATGGCATCTTCAAGAGTAGCAGGCTTGAACATATTCACCTCAGCGTAGTAATGTCCAAGAAGTCCAGACATGTACTTCCGCTTATGTGTCGTCTCTGGTACGTCTTCAAGCATGCGTAGCTGTAAGAGTGCATTCCAAAAACGCTCTGTATACTGTGAAATAGGCTCACGGTCGCGTTGTTGAAGTAAATCCCATTGCTTGATTGCCTTCTCATGAAATTGCGGTGGAAGGAAATTTTGCATGAACTTCTTCTTAAAATCTTCCCATGTAGCAGGACATTCTATGCTCTTGCGGACGACAGTCCACCAAAGTGATGCTCTATCTATCAGATGATTAGTAACACACTTGATTTTATCTTTCTCAGGATAAGTTTCCTCATGGAAATAGTCATCAAACTGGCTAATGAATGATAAAACAGTCTTTCCTTCTCTTATGCCATTGAAAGTGCGAAACTTGAAACTTCGTTTACTTATCTTGGATTCCTTGCGAATGGTTTGTGCTTCAAGAGTGGCGTCGATGGTACGGCGAATCAGATCTTCAGCTTGAGGTTCTTCTTTATCAGTAGACGCTCCTTGTAGCTTTGTCAATTGCACTTGCAAGGCTTGCCTAGCTCTTCGCTCTTCGTCTAATTGCAACATGATAAGATCCAGCTTTTGCTCCATGGTAGGCTCGGGTAGGTCGTCTTCAGCCATAGGATCATCCATAAGTGGGGTAGTCATCCTGTAAAACTCAACAAACCTTTCTCACTCAAAATCAGTTAGCGGGATGAGCGTAGCTCAAATTTGGGGTTACAAGGCTATGTATTTTGGGTATTTTCTTCTTCAATTTTCAGAAATTCTGAAATATTTCTGTCTCCGTTTGCTGAAAGTACTTCAACGAACTTGCAGATAGGTAAAACAGCTTGCTGCGAACAACTTTCCAGTTCTGAGTTTTTGCAAACGAACAAGTCTTCTAGGAGTTTCAAGCGTTAGTCAGTTCTGATTTAGTCTGACTTGCAGAGTTGCAGACTTAACAGACTTGCAGGGTTGGGAACTTGCTGAACTTAGCTGACTTGCAGGACTTGCAGTACTTGATTAGTGTCGACTTGCGAAACTTGTCTTCTGGAGTGCGTGACCGAGAGTTTGCAGACTTATCTGCCTTCACTGACTTGCAGAGTATAGAGGTAACTTAAGCTTAATTAGTTAAGCTTAAGCTTAATAAGCTTAAGTAATGGAGAAATAGGCCGCCGTTTTTCAGTCGTGGGGGGGGGGGCCGTTTTTGATTCCGCCGAAAATTTCGGAGCTTCTCTTGTTGATCACGATTTGAAGATTATGAAGCTAATAAGCTTCTTAAGCTTAAAACTAAGCTTTTTGATGAAATAGATAAGAAATTTCTCACTGGTTGATCACGACTTGTTCATGGAGTTGAGGGAGTGGTCCTCCGCCAACAGAGAGTGGTCCTTCGCGATCTGAGAGTGGAAACAGGGGTTCTTGATCGCCAGAAGTCTGCCTGTATCGACGGTTCGCGACGAGATTGACTGTAGAGGCCGTTTGTTCCTGGAGCTCCGCCTTCGCCCGAGATTGGTAGCGATTGGAAGTCCTTGATCTCTGCTCCGCTCTGATACCACTGGTGCGCAGATCGGACGCAGGTAGCTCACGTAGTGAATTCCCAAAGGTCCCCAAGAACAAAGCACTCTACTTTTTAGCACAAAAACCAATGTGAAAGCAAGCACGACATGAGACAAGAGACAAATTGGGTTGAATCTCCCCCATGCCTTGTGTGAGCGCTTCACAAAGCATGTATTTAATATATATTTTCAATCTTTTTGCTCAAAAATAGCCCAATTACAAAAATATGACAAGCTTTTAGCTTTTGAGTTTGCTTTCTACCAAAAATAGGAAAATAAAGCTAATGGACGGTGCCCAAAGAGTCTGGCACGCCCAATCTCAATGTCCAAATAAAAATAACATATCCAAGCGCATAAGCGCATACAAAATAATAATAAATAGTCGATGTCTCTATAGACATAATCAAAATATAGGCGTGGCGCCTATCAAAATATATCCAAAGGTCGGAAACCCGCTAGACTCCAATGCTTTCCTCCGCCACTGCTGCTATCTCTACACATCAACTGAAGCATTCACAATCGTTAGTAAAATAACACAATTAAACCGACAAAAGTGAATACCTAGCAGTCTTCAGCTACATAAATAAATCAACTGGTTAGAAATAAATCCTAACCTTAATTTATTACGAGTGCGCACTCTAAACTCATAAACGTTTATTAATTTAATATGCATTTTGCGGAATCACCCGCTATGGAATCACCCATGTACACACTAAATTAATGAAACGCCCGAAAAGGACAGGCGTCCCCATCAACTTCTCGCACAAAGAATCCTCTTTGCGTATGAGCCCCGGTCATCTAAGTTTACGGAATCCACCGTAAAACCTCACGGAATCCACCGTGGAATATGCCTCCTGGCATCACTTTAAGCTTTAGAATTTGATTCGTCACGCCTCAGAAGACCTCCGAAAATCACGCGCGCCATAAAAAACAGCCCCCCTCCCCCCCCCCCCCCCCCCAACAATCTGCGCCATTTTCATTCTTATTAAGCCCTAAGCTTAATCCATTAAGCTTAGCTACCTAAGTTATCAACCCTGCAAGTCATAAACTTCAGGTCACACCCAACAAAGTCAAGTTATGCAAGTTTCATAAATCAAATAAGTTCTGCAAGTCTGCAACTCTGCAAGTCACATAAGTCTGCAACTCTGCAAGTCAGACTAGTCAACCGGAGTCAGAACTGACTTGTGCTCAAAACTCCTAGAAGGGCTGTTCCTGCGCAGAAACTCTGAACTGCAAAGTTGTTCATTGGAAGGTACTCTACCCATACACAGGTTTGCTGAAGCATTTTCAGCATACGAAGAAGGATAAATTGCAGATTTTCTGAAGATTGAGAAAGCTATACCCAAAAATACATAAGCCTTGTATTCCCGAACTTGAGCTACGCTCATCCCGCTAACCTGATTTTGAGTGAGAAAGGTCTTTTTAGTTTTGCAGGATGATGGAACCACATATGGATGATCTTATGGCTGAAGGCGACCTACCTGAACCTACGATGGAGCAAAAGCTGGACTTAATCATGATGCAATTGGAAGAAGAACGAAGGGCTAGACAAGCAATGCAAGCTCAATATGCAAATTTACAAAGAGTGTCTACCGACAAAGAAGAACCTCAAGCTAAAGATCTGATTCGACGTACCATCGACGCAACTCTTGAAGCTCAAACCATTCACAACGAATCAAAGATAAGTAAAAGAAGTTTCAAATTTCGTACTTTCAATGGCATATGAGAAGGAAAAACTGTTTTAGCATTCATTAGTCAGTTTGACGACTATTTCCATGAGGAAACCTATGTAGAAAAAGATAAAATCAAGTGTGTTACTAATCATTTAGTAGACAGAGCATCTCTTTGGTGGACTGTTGTACGCAGGAGCATAGATTGTCCTGCTACTTGGGAAGATTTCAAGAAGAAGTTCATGCAGAATTTCCTTCCACCACAATTTCATGAGAAAGCTATTAAGCAATGGGATCTTCTCCAGCAACGGGATCGTGAGCCTATTCCTTAGTATACAGAGCATTTTTGGAATGCACTCCTCCAGCTACGCATGCTTGAAGACGTACCAGAAGTGACACACAAGCGCAAGTATATGTCTGGACTCCTTGGGCATTACTACGCTGAAGTTAACATGTTCAAGCCTGCTACTCTTGAAGACGCTATTTCACTAGCTCACGACACTGAAGATAAGCTACGAGGTAGAGACAGACGTCCACAGCAATTTCAAGTCAATGGTAACTATGGATCTAAACAATTCAATTCCAATTTTAGAAGATTTAATCCAGGTCGTTTCTCTTCATCATCTTTCCACAAAAATTGGGCAAAACCACCTGCATTACCATCCAATCTCAATCAAAATTCCAAGTCTATTCCACAGCCAAATCCAAATGTACCTAGACTTCCCGCCATTGCAAATAATGTAACCAAAGCCAAGCCAATAGTATGCTATAAATGCCACCAGCCTGGACATCTAGTAGCAAATTGTCATTCAAAGAAGCCACCAGCTCATATCAACTACCTTGGAGCAATGGACGAATACGAACATGAAGATATGCCCGATTTCACTGAAGATCAGGACGACACTACTACTACTTCCGATACTTTACCAGGTATGCCTACTCCACATTCATTATTGACTATGAAATGTTTGGTGCATGGAAAGGAAAAGACTATTTTGCATGATGACGGTAGTACTCATGATTTTATTTTAGCAAAATTAGCAAAAGAATTGAAGTTAAGACTGTACCTACGCATTATCGCATCAAAGCTGCATTTTTAGGCACTAGGTATAATGGTACACAGGAAGTGCAAGACTTAGAGATTCAAATTGGTCAACACACTGAAAGAAGAAATTTCTTAGTTGTTCCATTACAATCGAGTGACATTATTTTAGGTATGCCTTGCCGTCACCAGCATAACCCAGATATAGATTATTCCACACACTCAATGAATATTAATTTTCAAGGAAAATCTATTACATTATATGGTATGCATGCATCTAATGTTTTTCCACTGCTTTCGCATACTCAAGCTAAACGTGCATTACGCAAGAGTAGTAAATCTTATCTCATTTGGGTGAATGAACTGCAAGTCAAAGAAAATAATATGCATCCTAGGCATAAAGAATTTCTTGCATATTTTAAGGATTGTTTTGCAGAAGACCTACCACCTGGTTTACCTCCTTCACGTCCAGAAGACCATAAGATAGATTTGATCCCTGGCACACAACCACCTTGCAAAGCACTATATAGGCATAACCAGATAGAGCAAAAAGAAATCCAGAGTCAAGTTGAGGAATTACTAAATAGAGGATTGATTCGACCTAGCAGTTCTCCATTCGGTGCACCTATTCTGTTAGTCAAGAAAAAGAATAATACCTATCGTATGTGCATTGACTATCGAGCTTTAAATAAGATCATTGTAAAGAATAGGTATCCTATTCCTAGAGTTGATGACCTTATGGACAAACTGAAAGGCTCTGCTATATTTAGTAAAATTGACCTTAAGTCTGGTTATCATCAAGTGAGACTAGATAAGTCTGACATATTCAAGACTGCATATAGAACACAGTTTGGTCATTACAAATTTTTAGTCATGCCATTTGGATTGACTAATGCACCTGCTACCTTTAGTAGAATGATGAACCGTATATTTTTGAAATATCAGTATTGTGTAATTGTCTGCTTTGATGATATTTTGGTGTTTAGTCAAAATGAGAAAGAACATTATGAGCATTTGTCATTGGTTTTTCAGTTATTGAAAGAAAATCAACTGTATGCAAATCCTGAAAAGAGTGAATTCTTTAAAACAGAAATTGAGTATTTAGGTCATATTGTATCATCTGATGGAATTAAAGTTGATCCTAAGAAAATTGATACAATATTGAATTGGCCTGTACCTAAAAACGTGCATGAGTTACGCTCATTCCTTGGTCTTGCTAGTTTCTATAGGAAGTTTGTACGTAATTTTTCCTTACTTGCTTTACCACTGACTAAACTTCTGAAGAAAGGAATTGTTTATCATTGGGCCGAAAACCAACAGAAATCGTTTGATTTATTAAAACATGCATTAACCCATGCCCCTGTTTTACAGTTGCCTAACTTTAATAGACCATTCTTTCTAGTAGTGACCGATGCTAGTGGATCAAGAATAGGAGCTGTGCTTATGCAAGACAATCATCCTATAGCCTATTCTAGTTGTAAGCTGAAACCTTCTGAACTGAAATATTTCACATATGACAAAGAACTATTAGCAGTTGTACAAGCATTAAGACAGTGGAAACACTACTTAATGGGTTCAGAATTTATGATTAAGACCGATCAGCAAAGTATTAGACATTTACTTAGCCAACCCCAAATCTCTGACCATCATAT
This sequence comes from Lygodium microphyllum, assembly GCF_053477565.2. NCBI lineage: Eukaryota > Viridiplantae > Streptophyta > Polypodiopsida > Schizaeales > Lygodiaceae > Lygodium > Lygodium microphyllum. The sequence continues at coordinate 30,533,647 of NC_141143.1, read as the reverse complement.
CAAATGGGCCTCCTTTATTCAAAGTTTTCATCCTATCATTCAATATTTCAATATGGATTACTTATGCCTTTGTCTATTCCATCTAAACCTTGGGAACAAATTTCTATGGATTTCATTACTGGTTTACCTAATACTAAATCTAACCATGATATGATTTGGACAGTTGTAGATAGATTTAGTAAACAAGCATATTTCATTCCAAGTAAGAAAACTTTAACAGCATCACAAGCAGCACAATTGTTTTTGAAAACTGTTTTTACTAACCATGAATTGCCAAAAGTTATTATTTCAGATCGTGATTCTAGATTTTGTAACAACTTTTGGATTACTCTGTTTACTAACCTAGGCACAAAGATTGATTTCTCATCTGCATTTCATCCAGAAACTAATGGACAAACAGAAGCCACTAATAATACAATTCTAGATCTTTTACGTGCATATACTATTTCTAAACCACAGACATGGGACATACATTTACATTTATCACAATTTGCATATAATAATACACCACACACATCTACAAAGAAAGCACCGTTTGAAGTGATTTATGGATATAGATGATCTACACCTGTTGCATCTTTGTCAAATAGAATTCAAAGTGCTGATGATATTGCTAGTATGCATAATACTATTTTTGATGAGGTTAAAGATATGATTGCTAAAGCCCAGCAATCATATACCAAACAAGCCAATAAGAAAAGACAAGCAATGAATTTCAAAGTTGATGATTATGTTTGGCTGAGAATAGAAAAACGTAGACTGCAAAGTGTAGATAGACATCCAGTTGTCAAATTAGCCCCCAGATTCTATGGACCATTTAGGATCATTCATAAAATTAATGACAATGCATTCAAGTTAGAATTACCACCTCATTGGAAAATTCACAACACATTTCACATTAGTTTATTGAGATCATTTAGAGGCCAATTACCTATACACCCTGTTTATGAAAACCCACCTTTATTAGAGGAAGAGACTAAAATACTTGAACCAGAAGCTAATATAGACACTGACTTTATGACCACTAGAACTGGCCGAAGGTATTCTAGATATCTAGTTAAATTTAAGAACCATCCTATAGAGGAAGCACAATGGATGCACGCTAGAGACTTAAATTCTTTCCCCACTCTGCTAGCTCCACATTGAGCTAATAGCAATTGAGGTCAATTGCTATCCCACCCCGAGGGTATGATGCCAGGAGGCATATTTCACGGTGGATTCCATGCCACGGTGGATTTCGTGAGGTTTTACGGTGGATTCCGTAAACTTTGATGGCCGGGGCTCATACACAAAGTGGATTCTTTGTGCGAGAAGTTGATGGGGACGCCTGCCTTTTTCATGCGTTTCATTAATTTAGTGTGTACATGGGTGATTCCATAGCGGGTGATTCCGTAAAATGCATATTAAATTAATAAACGTTTATGAGTTAAGAGTGCGCACTCGTAATAAATTAAGGTTAGGATTTATTTCTAACCAGTTGATTTATTTATGTAGCTGAAGACTGCTAGGTATTCACTTTTGTCGGTTTAATTGTATTATTTTACTAACGATTGTGAATGCTTCAGTTGATGTGTAGAGATAGCAGCAGTGGCGGAGGAAAGCATTGGAGTCTAGCGAGTATTCGATCTATGGACTATATTTTGATAGGTGCCACGCCTATATTTTGTTATGCTTATTTATTGAGGCATCGATTATTTATTATTATTTTGTATGCGCCCATGTGCACGGTTATGTTATTTCTATTTGGACATTGTATTGGGCATGCCAGACTCTTTGGGCACCGTCCATTAGCTTTATTCCTATTTTTGTAAAAGCAAACTCAAAAGCTAAAAGCTTGTTATATTTTTGTAAATTGGGCTATTATTGAGCATGAAGATGAAATATACATAAAATACATGCTTTGTGAAGCGCTCACACAAGGCATGGGGGGAGATTGCACCCAATTGGTCTCTTGCTCTTGTCGTTCATGCTTTTTACCTTGTAACTTGTGCAAAAAGTAGAGTTCATTGTTCTTGGGGACCTTTCGGCATTCACTATGCGAGCATACAGCGTCCGATCTGCGTACCAAGCCGTGGGGAAGGCATAGTGTGATCTTTCCTCTTATTATCCTAATTATATATTTACAATCAGATCTAACTGCTATAAGTACAATTAATCATTCTTGTGCAGCCATCAATATATGCACAAATTAAAAAAAGAAACGACAGCAAGTGTTTTTAGCATAGGAAGCAACCCCACCCAATTCTAGGGTTTCTCTTTTAAGGTCCCACCTTATTCTTAGGGTTTCGCTTCCTACTTCCAACTCTTTTTTTCAGATCCGCAAGTTATTTTGTGAATCTGAAGTCTATTTTATCCTTATGAAAACTTGGTATTTTCGCCCTAAAAGATAATATGGGCATTTATACCTATGCCAGGCAATTCATGCGCTGCCCTGCCCTAACCCACACTTAGTAGGATTTCAAATGCTTTTCCAAGTCTGTTTAGACATTAGAATTTGTATCGACAAATTCTTATCAATGTTCAATATTAAGTCTTACAGACTTTAGATATTTATTTAATTTCCTGATACTGATAGTTTCAAGGTTGTCGAGTATTTCATAGTTGTTTTTGCTTCAACATCCTCGATATTTTAGGTAAGGTTTTCTCGTTGATTCATATGTGGATCGACTCATGATATTGACACTTTTGCTAATATAACCATTAATATTAACATTGCGTGTGTTTTCACCAAGAAAATAATTTTTATTTTATTCTGCTCATATTCTATGGTTTAATCGACGATGTCCAACCATTTGTCAAACTTTCAACATTATCTAGGAAGATCAATTTTCATTTAGCTGTCATAAATGCAATGTTAATTGTTTGTCTGAAAACTTTATTTTAAGCAATGTAAAAATCATAAGTGCAATTCTTCTTTCATCTTTCAGACATTGAATTATATTACTATTCACCTAATTTATATGCGTCTAGTATATATTTTCCTACACAATTTTCTGTTGATTTAATGCATTGATTATTTCATGATATTATCTAAATAATTTTCTATAAATTATTATAAAATTAATATGCATCTATTTATAATTAGCAAAATGAAATAGAGATAGTCACTTTTAGGAAAAAATCATAAAACATTCCCTTCCCTAACACCATCTACCTTGTTTTAGTTATTATAATCACACACGTCATTAATAAAATAACAATAAATATCACGAAATAAACCATAATTATGATATTTTCTTCATGATAGGTATATAATCATTTTTCAAGTGAAAGAGTCTTTTCACTGAATAGTTTATTATTATATTACTTAGGCGGTCATTTTTCTAAGCGGCAGTTCATATGTATTTTGTTTAAAATGCGTTTATAATCATTTAAAGCCAAATATAGCGATAAGCTTATAAAACATTATTTTTTCCCAAACCGATGAGTTGTTACATCTATCAGGTTTGTAGTAACGGGGGTTTTGCTAATTCCTACCGCGTCATTTTCTCCATCGACCGTGTTTCTTGCTTCTTTTGCTTCAAAAGGGCTTCTTGAATTTTTGCGACCTCATGGAGCCATGGATGTCAGGCAAAATTAACGTGGTAGCTCAGGGAGAGTTGATGGTCGTCTAGGAAAATTTTGCCAGCGTTTTGCTTAGCGATATGGCTGTATGGAAGAAAGGCGTAACAGGGGGTAGAGAAAATGGAAATGAGGTAGAAGAGGGGTATTTTCCTTCTTCAAGGCTCAAGCTAAAATGGAAAAGAGATGTAGAGAAAATTTTCCATCATCAGGAGGTCTTCCTTCTTGCTTTCTTTGTAAAGGAGAGGGGTTCTATTTATAGCTATGAGGGGGATGCATGCAGTCACTCATTCTTTTGGCTACTTGTGAAGAGCTAAGTAAGCTTGATAAAAAATGCTTTTTAATTGCCTACCTATTGGATGGTGGCATGGGGATGATTTTAAAATGTTTTCTCTCCCTCCGGGCATAAAAAAGGTCATGATTTTCAGCCTATTTTTTCAAAAACGTCTTTTTTTAATCAAAATGACTTCATCTGGTAGTTTTTGGCCAAGTTATCTCATGACTTATCTAGTTTATAAAGTCATGCCATACTCTTTGATACTTAACTTACTCAATATCATGCTCATTCTTGTGGGCTCTTTGTCTACCAATTAAAGCTTTTGCGATTTGTCTTGCTGTTGCAAAATCAATGCGATCTTTGATGCGTTAAATGGAATCAGGAATGTTGAATCAAATATAATGCGGAAAATATTATGATCAAGCCGTCGTAATATTATTTACGAGGCGTATTTTCTTTTTTGTTGGCTGGGTTCATCGAGGCGTCTTCTCGTGTCGGATTGCAGAATTGATTTAATGCAATATTTGATATTACATGCGGCCACTTATGTGATAACTCAACGAGTAATTTTTAAAACATTTCAAGATCGAATTTGTTTTATGAAGTTTTATGGTGGGAATATTACACTTACATTCCTTGGGATTTGTATATTCTCCAAGAAGTCTATCATCATTAATATTTATTGAGTCATTTAACTTCTCCTCTAATGGATAATTAACATTGTCTTCATAAACCATGTCTTCATGACAACCTCTAATGGTTACTTGACTTTACACTCACTTGGATTGTGGAGTGTGCAAAGTGCACTACACCTTCATGGGATTGAAGGAAGGCCATGCCACTCACTACAAATTAATGTTTGCGTGAGAGGATATGTGAGTAGTAGTTGTTGAATTTTGCGCGTTAAAGCTCTTGAAGGAAGAAGAGAATGTCAATGGTCCCGACATGTTGATCGTGTAGCACAACATTTTGGTTTTCACCTCTCTTGTTCCTCTCCTTTCCACCTCCTTTACCTCCTCATCTTCCTCTCCTCCCCCCCACTACTTCCTAGCCCCTACCCTTGTCACCTGTGGGCTGTTGGTCTCCACACTCTACCTCCCCTGGATGGTCGTTGCTTGTGGGACACCAAGCCACCCACCAACTAGCTCTTGCCCTCACCCTTCCTAGTGCCATTGCCACACCTAGTCAGCTAATTTTTTCCCAACCATTGTTGCACCTTCATCTCCACCCACCGGTAGCCTTACCATAGTCCACTCGCCTTGTCTCTCCACTTCCTCCTCTCTTGTTGCACCATGCCACTCTTGCTACCACCACTCTTGCCACCACCACAACAACTGGTCAACACCCCCTCTCCATGGTTGTAAACACACAAACATACACACAACTCACCTCCCCCAACACACACATACACACACACAAATTCTCACCTATACACAAATATCCATTGCACACACACAAATTACACATTGTCACCCCACACGAACCTTAGCTCCCATCACATATTAAAAAGACCCACACATAGGACACTAAGCACACACATGAGACTTATTTCACACACACACACACACACACACACACACACACACACACACACACACACACACACACACACACATCACTATGCAACACCACACAACACCTACACTAAATACACCACACTACCCCACCTACGCATACACCATACATCTACACACACTTAGAGTAAGCACATATATCACTACATCTACATATGCAACATACCTATGTGCATATCACCCATATGCAGATAGAGTCACACACCCCCATACACATTGAACACACGTGTATGTAGACACAATTAGACTCACATAGATACATGCCACATGCACATCAATACACCAACTTATAATGCATCCCGCTAGTACCCATACACGTGCTCCACACTACACACACATGGACATAAGACCCACATCACACACACCACCTAGTCCATATACACACACATAAATCCACAAGACATGTTGAGATGGCAAGCTCAACATGTGCGGACATTGATGATGGGCCACTTGGCTAGATGGGTTCACATGTCTATACTTAGCATATCAGTGGCCATTATGATACTCACATAGCCATTGACTTATCACTTATTATATTTAGTTTGTTACACCTATCTATGGCTGGCATAGATATAGCACCAGTCAACTAGTATAGTCAATTATGCACTATTTGACTTAATTGGCCACTTTTCTTTATGTTTTATCTTATCTATGCTTTGTGTACATTGTGTGCGAAAGAAAAAGAAGAAATTGGCAAGAATTTTTTTTCGCCTCCATCTCTCTTCTTGTGTTCTTGAGTGAGCTCCCTCTTGTGTATCCAATGTGTGGTTGTGGTGGTGCAGCAGCTCAAGCAAGTCACCCCACCACATGATTCTTAACATGGTATCAGAGCGGTGCCAATGAGAGAGGCTAGTTTTGAAGGTTGAAGTGAAAGAGAATAAGAAAGGTTCAAGCAAGCAGGAAATGGGTAATAAGCTCTCCCATTCTTCCGCGCTTTCTCTTGAATAGTGCATGTGGAGGGTCGGAAGTAGGGTAGAGTGAAAATCTCAGATTGCTGTGAGATTTGGTGCTCACTTCAGTTAGGACACTAGGTATACAGAGAGCACATAGTAATATAAAGGCTCCACTGAGTGTTCCAGTGGTATGTAGGTCTAGTAGGGTTAGATAGCTTGCTAAAAGATTTGGTTTTGAAGGTTATGCACATGTTAATGCATACATGCCTATGCACCTAAGGCACCATAAGCACCCTAGAGCACAAAAATATTAGGATGCATAGTAGATCACACAGACACATACTAACCCATGAATCCACCCTTGGACCCATGCACCTACACATTCACATTGCATCTCCCATCCACACATCTATAGGTCTAGGAAATGCAGGTTAGATTGCACCATTGCATGTGTAAAACTTTGTTGTGTAGTAAAATTTGAGGTGCAAGTACTAAACTTAAAGTGAAACTACAAGGTGCTAAGCAAAGCAAGGACCTGAGCTATGAGGAGTCAAAGGATCCAAAAATCCAAATCGCAAGGAGCCAATGGAGACTAGAAGCTTAGGAGCCAACAAAAGCAAAGATACCACAATCCTTAACATCATTGTCGACTTACTGTTAGCTTATTCAAAGTGTTGCAAGCTATTTTAAGGATTCATGAGTGTTTAATAAGGGAGAAAGCTTGCTTGCACACTATGGACTTGCACATAACTAAAATCAATGAAAAGTGTAATCCTTGCTTGTGATACTCAACATACGATTGTGAAAATTAGAACCAATAGAAAAGCAAAGTTTAGGGATGCATAAATGAGAACGAATCTTATGCTTATATGGTGAAGGTAGTTGAGGATGTTGAGCCCACTTGTTTTGAGAATGTTATTGATCATGCTCATTGGGATGCAACAATGGATGAGGAGATGGCTACATTAGAAGCCAATAAGACTTGGGATTTGGTATCCCTACTTAAGGGCAAGAAAGCTATTAGTTGTAAGTGGGTTTACAAAGTCAAGCACAGTGCAGATGGTTTGGTTAGTAGATATAAGGCTAGGCTGGTTGCAAAAGTCTATGCTCAAACATATGGCATAGATTATGAAGAGACATTCAATCTAGTTGCTAGGATGGAAACTATTAGATGCATCATTGCCTTGGTAGCACAGCCAAAGGTTGGAGTTTTCAGCAAATGGATGTTAAGAATGCCTTCTTGCATGGTGAATTGCAAGAAGAGGTGTATATGGAGTAGCCAATATGTTATGAGGATTTAGAGCATCCCACATATGTGTGCAGGTTAAAGAAGGCGCTCTATGGGATGATGCAAGTACCTAGATCATGGTCTGACAAGATCGGAGAGTATCTTGTCAATATTCACTTTTATATTTGTGATGCTATTTCTAATCACTCACTTTATGTGAGAAGGGGAGATGCAGGCTTGGTCATCATAGTCATCTATGTGGATGACTTGATTATTACATGCGACTGTGACAATGTGATTGTTGAAGTTAAGGACTTCTTGAAGAAGAAGTTTGAGATGAAGGATGTGGGTGAGCTGAGATACTTTCTTGGTATTGAGGTGACCAGATGTGATGATGGTATATGGCTATCCCAAAGGTAGTATGGCTTGGATATGTTATCCAAGTATGGTATGATAGCATGTAAGCCTCTTTTAGTACCATTGGAGTAAAATGTGAAGTTGAGTGTTGAAATTGGGGATGAGATAGAAGACCCTACTATGTTCAGGAGGATAGTAAGGAGTCTAATTTACATGACTCTCACAAGGCCAAACTTGAGCTATGCTATTGGCCTTGTCAGTTAATTTATGTAGATCCCTAGAAATCCTCATTTGGATATAGTTAGATTCATATTGAGGTATGTGAAGTCCACTTTACATTATGGAATTTTTTATGAGGTAGGTAAGGATATATAGGTGTTTGGATACACAGATGCAGATTAGGTTGGTAGCATGTCAAACAGAAGATCTACCAAGTGGATTCATGTTTTCCCTTGGTAGTGTAGTAGTCACATGGAGCAGCAAAAAGCAACCTACAGTTGCTTTATCGAGTGTACAGAGGCTGAGTATATAGGTGTTGCTATGGCATCATGTGAGGTGGTATGGCTGCAAATGTTATTAGGTGATTTGGATGTGCAGGGAGATGGTCCAGTTGTCTTTCATTGTGACAACATGAGCAACATAGAACTAGCTAGGAACCTAGTGTTCCATGCTAGGACAAAACACATTGAGGTGCACTACCACATTGTGAGAGAGAAGGTACTTACAGGAGAGATTGACTTGGTATATGTTAGCACACATGATTTGATAGCTAACATTTTCACAAAGTCATTGGGTGCAGAGAAGCTTCGAAAGTTCTAAAGCTTACTTGGAGTTGCAGAGATAGAGTTGAGATTAAGGGGAAGTGTTGAGATGGCAAGCTCAACATGTGTGGACATTGATGATGGACTGCCTAGCTAGATGGGTCTGCACGTCTACACTTAGCACATCAGTGGTCATTATGATACTCACATGGCCACTAACTTATGACTTATTATATTTAGTTTGTTACACCTACCTACAGCTGACATAGATATAGTGCCACTCGACTAGTATAGTCAGTTATGCATTGTTTGACTTAGTAGGCCACTTTTCTTTATGTTGCATCTTATCTATACTTTGTGTACATTGTATTGTGTGTGAAAGAAGAAGCAAAAACTAACAAGAAAACGTTTTGGCATCTATCTCTCTTCTTGTGTTCTTGAGTGAGCTTCCTCTTATGTATATAGTGTGTGCTTGGTGTAGTAGTTTACAACATGATTATTAACAAGAAACTCATAGGAGCATGCAATTCACGTGAGGCACACATGCTACACCTTACAGATGCATTGCATACATTAAGCACACACAACACTATGCTACTCACACAACACATGTACACACACTCATATCACTACATATAACACATGCACATGCTATACGTGTAGTGTTTGTAGGCATTTTCCTCTCAAGTCACCCTAGTAATACTCCATCAGAGGGGAGGGTCAAGGGGAGGGAGGAAAGAAACACACACATTACTCACATGCATGCACACCTATGCATAAACACACACCATTTCATGTAGTGACATACGTGTTACCTATATATACTCAAACCCTTTATCTCTCTATAACAACCTACCTCTAACCTACTCGGTAGAGAGGATCTTGGGAAGTGGCAGTAGAAGAAGGTGGCTTACTGTGTCACCTGCATGGCATGCATACATGTAGACACACACACACACACACACACCCATGTGCATCACACTATATGCATCCATACTCCCATGTGCATTCACCTACACATTGCATTCATGTGCATCTACAAGTCTCCACAATCACACACAGTGCATCTAATGACACATAGTGCATTCACCTCACCCATAGTGTATACATGCACCATGCATCACGTGTGCATTATACATCCATGTGTGCATCGGTGCATTTGGTTAACCTTCTGCACTTGTGGGTGCATCCATTTGCACACTCGTGCATCTATCTATACCTTAGCGCATCCATCCACACATGCATATTCACTTTTGTATCAACCTTTGCAGTGTATCTCTTGTGCAATTTAAGACCCTTATGTATCCATTTCACCATAGTACTTGTGCACATCACATGAGTATACATTTGCCCACTCACACTACAACCATTGTGCATCTAATTGCACACATAATGTATCCATCCATGTGTGCATCCATTCATATGCTTGCACATAGTGCATCCGCCTTCACATTGCATGGTGCATTGTTCACACACCACACTCCTGCTTGCATTTGTTACACATGTGCATCCACCCGCACATGTAAGCATTGTGAATCCAAATATCCCTAGATACACATTGCATACATTACCACATAGTGCACTCATAGCCAACCATGTGCATCCATGTGTGTATCCATCTAGTACATGTGCATCAACCAACGTACCCCCCCCCCCCCCCCCCACACACACACACCCACACCCACACCCACACCCACACACACACGCACACACACACACACACACACACCCACCCACACGCACACACGCACGCACGCACATACGCACACACGCAAATGCACACGTGTCCCCCCCCCCACACACACAGAGCATTTTCATGTGCATCCATTCACACATCAATGTGCATCCACCTATTGTGTGTGCATCCATAGATGCACATGTGCATCTGTCCTTGTGTGTGCACCCATGATACTTCATTATACATACACTCATAACACCTTAGCATACATAGTACTCATTAAGCATCCATCCACACACACATATTACATTTGTAGAGCACTCCACTATGCATTATGCATGCACACACATCCACTCTACAGTACACCATTTTAGCACATACAAAAACCTAGTACATACACCTAAATCCCTAACTAAGCATACCACACCTAGTGCACTCACTCTACCCTTAACACATCTTGCATTCACGTGTAACTTGTTGCACCTCATTCATAAGCAAGTGCAAACTATGCATTAGCATATGTCTTCACACATAGAACCCATTCACATGCACATAATGCGTTTATGCACTAACCATACTAGTGCATTACTACATTTAGCACCCATTTAGACACACCTTGTGCTTCAGCACCTCATACCCCTACTAGACACATGCTTAAACACATTCCACACTAGTGCATGTATACTAAGCACAAATTGCACCACTTATGCTTGCAATCATACTACTAGATTAAACCTACCTTGCAATATATCATGCACTTATATTAGGCACTTGCAGTTGCATTTGCATGTAGTGGCACTTAGCCAAAATTACAGAATGCTTAAAACATTGAGAATGCAACCTAAAACTTAGAACTTTCTTCTTCTTCTTCTCAACTTTTTACCCTCATCACAAACAAGAAACCCTAGTGCCAACCGGATGTCTTATCAACTTTCTAGCAACTATGAACTCTTCTCAACACACTATGGTATTAGAGATCTCCAAGCTACAAGCTAAATGACTAAGTAGATATCCTAGGACGTCATAGGGTTGAGTGCCCTCCCATTGCCACAATAGAAACCACCAACACACTCGATCTAGATCAAAGAGCCCTTCATTCTTTTAATCACCAAAACTTAAAGAGAGAACACATGCTTAGAAACACCAAATCTCTTCTTCAAACCTATAACATAATAACACAATTGCAAAGTAAAATGCAAATTATGTACAACCAAATCAGACAAAATCCAAATGCCATGTAGTCATTTCATGACCCGCCCCATATATCATCTACCACATAGCCTTGCAAGCCTAAAGCTTGTTGGAGTTGTCATCAATCAAGCTATGTGACCTGCTACTACCCAAAGCAATGAACTGATGCTAATGAGCCTCAATGCATCACATTCATCTCTATGTGTTAGGAATTCCTAGAACACCTAGGATCTGGTAGCAAATTTCCTATGCCTATTGGCCCTAAGATTTCTACTCACATGGCAACAACTGTCACCACTGACCCTAAAGATGATGAACTAATCCCACCTACCTACTTTAGGGTCAAATTAATTATGCAAAATGAGAGCACATCACTGAAGCTCTCATTAATGAAGGAGCTGAATATAATATCCTCACATATAACACTTGGACTAGTGCCTAGAGGAGCTACAGTCAATCCTTACAGAGGATCACCAGACTCTTTTTTAGGCAAATGCAAAAATCTTAATGGCCTTAGAAATTGAAGGCTTGCCAGCTATATTTTATGTGCTTCCTAATATTTTATGTGCTTCCTAATAGAGAGGATGTCACGAAGGAAATCCATATTGGCAGATCTTTCAAACACACAACTAAGTGCAATGTAGACAGTGAGGTAAAATGAATTTACTTGACCCTACCTAGAGTTAAGATAATTATAATGTTTAGGAAAGTCAACCTTGGCGTTGCTCAAGACAAGGGCAAGCAATGAATCTCTGATCTAGATAGAAACCTTGGAAAAGAGAGCTAGCCAATTCTTAGGGAACTCTTGAAGGCACAAATATAAAAGCAGATTCCCATTAGTACGTAGTTCTCCATAGTCCTAGTGTGATATCAACATATCTAATAGCTCCCAACTAGCTCTCAATGCTATTAGAAATATACTTGTGTACAAAAAGAGAAGAAGATCCTAGGGATACCACCATACACACCGATAGAGAGTGAGCACAATGACATTATGTGTTCCCAAAGCATTGCTATGTGCTCAAGGGTATTATATGGGAAACTAATGGATTTGGTTATTACCCAAACCTCCTGCATCACCACCTCTATCAGCCATAGCCTAGATAATAAAATCCTTGTAGAAGAAGATCTAGACGTGGCTAGTGCAGGGCAAGGAGTATAAAGCATGGTGGTTGATTTTAGTCCATATGTATTTTACCTTACCCAAGGCTTAACACTTTTGGATGGCTATGCTTCACATCAATACCACCTTGACTTCTTGAAGTGGTTTATGTTGCAGCCATGTGATGTAAAACCTAATCTATCTCTTACTTTTGCCCTAGCACAATCCACTCCTTCATCTAAGGATGTAAAGTAGAGTGACTTTCCCACAACCTTTCCTCATGATGAAAAAGGAGAAAAGAACAAAAAACCTAAACATCTAGGCCAAGCATCCCCACCTTCTAAAAAACCCCTAAATGTGACTCTAAAGGGGAAGAATCATAGTCCTTAAAGACACATCCCTAAGGAACTAGAGAACACATGACTCCTTTAATCCCATGAGACCTTCTAAACAAACCTAGGATTTATGAATGTAGTTGCCCTCAATTGCTACCAATTCACAATCCATTGACTTGGTAAGTAGTACTTCCCATCAAGATGTGAAACCGCAATAGTTGCACTTCCCAGTTATGACTCAATCCACCAAGTCCATCAAGGAAAATACTCTTACTACCTTGGGAAAGAGTGATAGTAGCACCAAACCAATAAACCCAAGTGAGTCAGTAGCTCTGAAGTCAAGCTCCACTCAACCAAAGCCTATAGCTTAGTTAAAACCTAACTTGCAACACCAGCTGAGAAAATTAAAGGACATTGTAGTGGAAATTGCCCATAATGAAAATCAAACAAAGACTTCCCGCCTTAAGGAATTTAGTAATAAAATCATGTTCCTTGATCGTGTTTATACCCATTTTATGTTGGAATCTTACTTGAGGAATTTGAGGAATTATTAGCATGCCCACTATCTTGCGAAGAGCATGAATATCTTAGCAAGCAAAAGATGATTACCTGGATGACCTTTTAAGACTCATCCCTACTAAGGAAGCTAAGGAACACCATTTGATCCCCACATTCCGTAATACATCATCCCTCCAAACCATTGAGGAAATATCAGCCCTAGAATACAAAGGAGAGTATGGAAGCTCATTTGAGCAAGTTTGGTACATTATGAGAGCCTCAATGACTAAACTTGAAAGTTAGATCAATGACCATTTCAGAGCAAAGACAACATATACCTTCCCTTTAACCTAATATATGTAGCTTTGACTTCCCTTTGAGTGCTTTCCATTGTATATGGAGACACTAGTTGGATCTCTCCTAGACCTTCCCTTACTCAACAAAATCCTCATAAAAGAAGAGCTTCATTTTGTGAGTAGATTAAATCAAGGAGATGTGGTACTTGATGTTATAGCATATCGAACCCTAATTACAAAATTACCACAACATCTTGACACATGTTGCACTCCAATACAATCTCGACTTCTATCAATGGCTCACATCTTGGTAGAGTAACCCTATACCATAATCCACCACACTTAAACATTACAATTTTATATATAATAGAATTTATAAAAACAAAAAATTCAAAAAATCCATGGGCACCACATTATTAGTATCCCCACAATCCGTGAAAGCATTGCAACTATGAAAATGAATTGATATTATTTTTATTTATTGTGGATTTTATTTATTTATCGAATGATCCATTAGTTATTGTGCACAAGAAGATGCACATCTCATATTGGTCACATTATGCCTTGCAGATGGATGGAAGGATACTAATGTGTTTTGTGTTGTGATGAATAGATAATGAGATGGAGTTATGTTGAATAAATATTATGAGGAAGTGCATTTTAATGCATATGAATTAATCATGGTTGAGTGCTTCATAGCATGGAATTATTGTATTCTTGTGCACCTCTTAGCATAAGGAAATTGTAGGCACTTATGCACAATTTATTTATTTGGACAAAATTATTCTCTAAGGCATGGAAGGATTGATTATTAATATTTTGTAAACCTTAGCTTAGGTGTATTTCATAGAGTTAGAAATATTGGAGCAAAAGCATGCCGTTCATGCAAGAAAAGCAAAGGCGAGTCTAAACATTAAGCCTTATTGGGAAGGGCAAGTGTGATATGCTTAGGGAGAGATAGAGCACGGAGAGGCTTCAAGGCCATTATGCTACTTGACACATGGGGCCTTTAAGTGTCAAGAATCGCATGGTGGGGGGACTTGCTCAAGATGTTGCGCCGAACACACATAGAATGCACAAGGAGAAGCTCACTCAAGAGACAAGAAGAGAGATGGAGGCCAAAACGTTTTCTTGCTGGTTTCTTCTTCTTCTTCCGCACACTTTACAATGTACACAAAGTATAGATAAGATACAACATAAAGGAAAGTGGCCTACTAAGTCACACAATGCATAACCGACTACACTAGTCGATTGGCACTATAACTATGCCAGCTGTAAATAGGTGTAACAACTTGAATATAATAAGTAATGAGTCAGTGGCCATGTGAGAGTCATAATGACCACTGACGTGCTAAGTGTAGACGTGTGGACCCATCTAACCAGGCAGTCCATCATTAATGTCCGCATGTGTTGAGCTTGTCAACTCAACATTAAGGCCATTATGCTAACGGCCTAGGGCTCTCCATGCATGCAAAGCCCTAGTGTGGGCAATCATGTCATTGGTCTTAGACACATGAGGCCAAAGTAGGGAGTGACAAGAAGTAGATGCCCAATGGCAATACCATGGAGTACGACTACACAGCTATAATGAAAGGCAAACAACCAAGCATATGGAAAATCGAGAAGGACATACGCAAGGAACAAACTCCAATCAATGAGCAAAGGAAGGCATACACAGTGGGTAAAGTTATGCATAGAGCTAAGATGGAGCTCTCCTCGGGTTTGCTAATTTTGCTAATACTCATGTTCTTTTGCTTTCTGGGCCACCCACCTATGGAAGATTATTTTTAAATTGGTTTGCTCTACAATCTACCAAGGCAAAGCTATTGTGTAGAAGTATCATTTTTTTGGGTAAGGGTTTTTTCCTTATGATTCTCAATTCGGCTGAAAGGGATTGGGTGCTCAATAGTATAGTTGGACACAAAAGCAACCTCGTATTGGCCATGCCATGGAGCCCCCTCCTTTTCATTTGAGAAGATTATCTAATGTGAGTGCCCTATCTAGATCACTTTCCATGACTTTCCCATTTGGCTAGATGATGAAGTGGTGACCTTTACTAGCTTGCTTGGGAGAGTGCTCTATATCTTAGTGGTTTCCATAGCCATGGTTGCCCTCAAACATGGTCAAAAAGTAGGCCTCCTATGGGACAATTGCAAGGAAATCCTAGAGTATATGGAGGTATTCGGAGCGAGAGTCTTTGAAATTTTGTTGCTAGTCCATTTTGGATTCTTCCCAAACACTTGCTATTTATGCAAGTAGGGAGGCCACTTTGCCAGGGACTACCATAAGAAGGGAGAGGAAAGCAAGGAAGAGACTAGGTCAAAAGAGAAGGCTCAAGAGAAGAAGTCCAATGTATCCCAAGGTTCAAAGGTTAGGTTAAAGTAGGAGAAGCAGTTGGCGAACCAGCAAAGACATGGTGTGGTAGAGACCTCCAGGAGGGAACAAGGGCAAAACCCATGCAAGGAGCCCTAGATGACCTCTTGAAAGTAGATAAAAGGAAAGGGAGAGATGAAGAGACTAAGAGCACATATACAAAAGCAATGGAAACTTGAATACACACAGAGATAGGACGGAAATCTTCTTTTTCTATCTTTTTCTTCCACACAAAAGAACTAAGTCTACATTATGATGAAAGCCTAATATAAAAGTATTACAATGTATGTGGACATGGCCAATATGTATGAACCCGCTAAGGAAAGAAGAGTTGACCCAATGAATATGCCATAACCAAGGGTGGACTAGGTAGGTGTAGTCCAACTATCAAATCATTGGCGTATTTGCAAGTCAATCACCTAACATGTCAGTTAATAATATCCTACCACATCACAAGGCATGTAGTGAATGCTAGCTCATGTATAATAGATCCTAGCTCATATAGAGCTTGACATCTCAATTCTCTCCCTTGAGCTCATCATGAGCTCATGAACTCCAAGCATAGTTATGAAGCATTGAAGCTTGTCAGCACCCAAGGCCTTGATTAAAATGATAGTAGCTTGATCCTCTGTACTAACATAAACCAATTCAATATTTTTTTTGCAAAAACTTGCTCCCAAATGAAATAGTAATGGACCTCTATGTGTTTGGTCCACACATGATACATTGGTTTCCTAACCAATTGAATGCTACTAAGGTTATCACAGTCGATGATAACCTTCTTGTCCACCCGCATCCCCAAATCACCACCAAGTAGCTTGTGTAGCCAAGCTACCTTACATGTTGCAATTGAAGTATCGTTGTACTCTACCTCTATACAAGACAAGGCAACTATTGGTTGTTTCTTGCTGCCCTAAGTAATAAAAACCCTACCAAAGGAATATATGGTAGACCTCTAGTCTGATATATTATAAGATCAGCATCTATGTAACCATGCAAGTCCAATGGTATGCATGCACCATAGAATAAGGTATAATCCAATGTGGACTTGACCTAGCGCAATGTGCATTGCACTACATCCAAATGTGGATTTTGTTGTGGAAGCTACCAAAGTTGACTCTCCAAACCAATTGTGTAGTTTAGGTCTGGCCTAGTGATTGCCAAATAGATAAGGTTGTCAATAATCTTCTGATACATAGTGATATCCTCAATCAAGTCACCCTCATGGGCACTAAGCTTAGTATTAATATCCAAAGGTATAGAAATAGGCTTACAATCAACCATATCATAATTCTTCAATATATCCAATGTATACTATCTTTGTGACTACCATATACCCTCGAGAGTCCTAATTATCTCTATGCAAATAAAATAATGTAGCTCTCCCAAATCCTTCATCTCAAATTTAGTATTGAGGAAACTCTTCACATGGTCAATCCTTATCTCATTATTATCCACAATGATCAAATCATCCATATATATTGTAATGATCAAAATATCTATATCACTCTCTCACATACATAGGGTGAGGGATCAGCTTGTGCACTGCGACATCCCATGCTGACAAGGTATTCTACAATCCTCTCATGCCACACTCTGGGTGCTTGCTTCAGCCCATACAAGGCCTTACAATGCCTATATACATAATCTAGATGATTCTCATCCACATAACCAAGTGGTTTCTCCACATAGACTTGTTCTTGCAACTCCCATTGCAAGAAGGGATTCTTAACATCAATTTGATGCATGATTCAACCCTTTGATACAGCCAGTACTATGAGAATCCTTACAATGGCCATTTTAGCCACTAAAGAAAAAGTCTCCTCATAATCTATACCATGAATCTATGCATACCCTTTGGCAACCAGTCATGCCTTATAGCACTCAATAGATCCATATCTGGCCTTGTAAACCCATTTGCAGGCAATAGCTTTTTTGCCTTCAGGTAAAGGCACGGACTTCCATGTGTCATTATCCTTAAGTGTAGCCATTTCTTTATCCATAGCATGATCCCAATACTCATTACCCACTGCATAAATAGGTGGGTTTCACATCCTACACAACCTTATCCATGTATGCATAGTGATGATCTACATATATCATATGTCGATTAGTGCATTGGTTTTGTTACTCCATTTGACCTTCATGGACTTGGATCACTACTAGATGCTTTAGCATCCTCTTGTGCCTTTTGCACACTAGGTGTTTTAATAGATGGAATCTCAAACTCCTCGTTCAAGCTTTGGTTAGAGCCATTTGAAAAAATATTAACATGGGAGAAACCCAATGATGCATCTATCATAATAGGCAAGTTCCCAACTTTCTCTTTACCTTTTCTTAACATCTGTGATGTACTTGGTTGAGTAACTTGTGACCTTAATCTACCACTCCAAGGTTTATAATAAAGCTATGATTAGGAGACTTTTGTAGTCCACTCAATATTTATGACTGCTAATATATGTTTTGCATAGCTACACTCTCATGCTCATCAACCCTAAATGCATTCTGCACATTACTATACCACCTACTCATTTAATAAAAAATAACATCCTTGCTAACTCTAAGCTTATGTGAACAAGTTTATAAAATCTATATCCCTTTTGCTTAAGAGAATATTCCACAAATATACATTTTTATGCTTTGGGATCCAATTTACTATGTAACTCATTAGGAATATATACATAAGCAATATGTCCAAATACTTTGAGATAGGATAGATTTGGCTTTCTACTTGTAAACTTCTCTTTAGGTGTCATACCATGTACAATAGCAGTGGGTGTCCTATTCATAATGTATACAATAGTAGCAATTACTTCAACCCAATAGTTGAGGCAAGCTTCTTTTTGATATCAATGCATGAGCCGCCTCTGCAATATGCCTATTTTTTTTCTCAACAACTCCATTTTGCTGTGGAGTATATCTACATGTATATTGCCTTTACATACCATTTTTTTGTAAAAAAGTAAACAACTCATTAGAGAGATATTCTTCCCCTCCATTCAATCTCATGTATTTAGTATACAACCCTATATCCTTCTCAACAAAAGCCTTACTTTTAAAGTAAGTGAACATCTCACTTTTCTCACAAATAAAGCAAACCCATACTTTGGGAGTATGATCATCAATGAAGGAAATATAATACTTACAACCACTCAAAGTTGCAGTCTTTGTAGGATCCCACACATCAGAATGTGTCAATTCAAGTGGCTTCTTGCATACATGATTTTCTTGTAGAAACACATGCCTTGCTTGCTTTCCAAATTGACGTGCTTCACATAATTTATGCATTCCATCAACTCTAAACTTGGGAAAACCATCCGTAATCTCTTTTGATTGCATGTCTTTCAATTGTTGCACATTCATGTGACCAATTTTCTTATGTCAAATTTCAATATCATAACCACAACACACTTGGACCTTGTGCAAATATAGCATCATCTATTTCAGGCCAACTTACATCCAAATTGTTGGTACAATTTCCTTTTGCCTCAACGTGCAATCATTTTTGCGATCTTCTGCATAACAACCATCATATGTGAACTGGAGCTACAATCCTTATTCTTCCATTTGAACAATAGACAACAAGTTTTTTGTAATATTTAGTACATGCAACACATCAGCCAAGTATATAGTTTTACCATCTTGTGTACTCAAAGAAATATTTCTAACATGAGTAATGGGGTGAGCTGTATTATCCCCTATCTCCATGTAGCCTGGAGATTTTGGATTGCATATCTCTCTTAACCACTATCTGTGAGAAGTCATGTGGTTAGAGGCACATAAGTTTGCATATCATATATCATTCTTTGATGGACCATCAATAGTCATAGTATTTATAAAGTGCTACATAACAAACAATTGTTCACTTCTATCATTGTTATGGGAGCACTGGACTTTGCTTGAGAGACTAGACTAGATGCAAGATTTGTTAAAAAAATTCTAATTACACGATAATTCCACATAGGGGCACAAGGTACAATGATAACTTAACAAGATATAAAAAATCCCACAATTTGGGATTATAGCTATAGACAACAGAGAGACAACATGACTTGATAGGATATGAAGGATCCCACAACCTGGGATTGTATGTATGGATATAAGATATCAGAATTACAAGATCTCCCTTGAGACAAGGATGAACAAGATACAAGATAATACTAGACAAGATCTTGTACTATGAGATTACAAGGTGACAAGACAACATGAGTATAATGGAAAATAAGACAAGACTAGATACCATAACTAGACAAGAACTAGAAATGGAACGTGAAGTTACTTAATTGGAGGTCTAGACTCCTTGAGCTCCCAAGACTGGCATTGGCAAGACTAAGGAGCTCTATGGCAAGCCCCTTCTTTTATAGGTATTGGAGAGTGGCTAAAGATCTTTTAGAGTGTTCCTTGATGACATCATCAATGATGCAAGACGATGATATGGCATATCTTCTTGAAGGTTCTATGATGACATGGCAAGGGTGGATTCACATTTTTGGCTTGAGGATGTCCTACTAAGAGTGTGTTTGCATGGGGTGCAGATTCATATGGCATGAGCAAGATTGATTATGGCATGTCCATGACATCACCCTCTCCTCTAGTGACGAGTTCCACAAGGAGCGGCTTGGTGGTTTGGTCCAAGTTTCATTGGATTCCTCTTGTGAAATTCTTTAATTTTGAGAGGTGCTCTTTAGAGATATTTTGTAGGCTCCCATGTGCGATCATTGATGTCATTTGCTTTAGCTTTTCCAGATTTTCCACCTTGTTCGTCTCATGGTTAACATTACCCCCTCCTAGACGAGTGCCAGTCCCATGGCACCCGTCGTAGGTAGCAAGCTTTGGCATGCACTGCAGACGTGGGTGGAAGGGACATTAGTGGTTGCCATGGAGGAGTGTTGGTGGTGGTGTGGAGAAAGGTTGTTGGGGGCATGTTGGTGGCTTAGGTGGTTGGTGGTAGGGTTGTTGGAGTTGGTGGTAGGGCTGTTCTTTGTTGGGGATTGCACTGATGGCTAGCACAAGTGTTGGTTTGCTGGGGATTTTGCACATGACAATTCTTGGGGGGACTTGCAGGATGATAAAGGATAAGAATTCAGAGTTGGGTGTCGATGAAAAGCAAATGACACTTTTGTTGGAGTCTTCAATACCTGCAATTGAAAACCTCTCATAGGTGGTCTCTCCCTAGGGGGTAATGCTAGTCTTCTCTATCGTGCACAGGACATGGTTCAATTAGTTTGGGAGATAGGTCAAACTCTAAGCAAGCTGAGAGTATTGTCATGCACTTGAGGACCCAAACTGTGTATATATTTCAGTGGAGTTATTATGTGAGTGCTCGTGCATACTTAGATATTACGTAGTTAGAAGATCGCAGGCTGGTTTCTCGTAACAATGTGTGGACGAAGCAAAGTTGTCCATGTTGAGAAGAAGTACACGTGAAGGTGTATGAGACATCCTTTGCATTGTGACTGCACAACGTAGCATAATTGAACACAGGGACACTGCACTTTTTGTAGTAGCTGGGAGCTATTGGACTTGCTTGATGAGGACAGTGTACTTTTCATGGCCATTCGTGCGATGCTTACCACAATTGATTGCAATGGTATTAAGACAGAGTGGAAGAGGGAATCGTGTGAATGGGTTAGGGTGACAGGTCTAACCATAGGCGAGATAAGCTCCCTAGGTATGTCCTGCCCTTGATGTGCCCTGAACAATTGTGGGTGATGCTAAAGGGCTAGGGGACTAGGGACGGAGCCAGCCGACCAAGGTCACTGGACGTACCTAATTTGAGGATCCCTAGGTGCTGTGCTGTGATCATGGGTGCTTCATATCTTTTCGTTCTTTTCTTTTTTCCTTTTCTTGTTTTTTTTTCGTTTCTTTTTCTTGTTCTTTTTATTTATTTATTTATTTATTTATGTCTTTTTTTTTGGACTTGCATGAGTACAACCATTGCAATATGTTGAGGCTATTAGCCTTTCAATGGGTTGGGAAATGTCAAGCTTCGAAGGCTCAGGAAATGGATATTACAGTGATGATTGTGCCCTAGCCTCGTTGTTAGAGAAGCAGTCGTTGAGATGGGTAGATACACTTGAGATATTGCAACCCTCTTTGGAACGTGAGATGTTGGTACAATTGGGATAACAGCTGTCGTGAGTGCCCATCGTAGAGTGTAACCCAGAAAGAGGAAGTGGTTAAGATCATGCTTTGGGCCATGCGACGTGGGCACTCGCAAGTGTGATTTTCACTTTCGGCAATGTGGCTTTGTTACAGTTCTTTGTGAGGTTGGTGGTCTTGCGGTGACTTGGGCATTGAACACATTTGCACGTAGACCTGTGTCGTCCTGCATCCACTTGTCACTTCATGAGAGTATATAAAAGTCGCATGCATCAAGTACAACGAACAGATGCAATCATGTCGAGATATTACTTTATCAAAATCCTATGATGCTGATTGCGATGCATGTTCTGGTGCTTGTTAAAGACGTGGCATATATTAGCAATAGGTAAGGAAAGTGTATACAGGTGGGGAGCCTGCCCCTTTAACCATTTAAAGACAAAAAGTTATGGCAGGATGGCCTTTGTTAAGTTACTTATATATCATAGGGGCTACTCTATTTGCACGAGGCGGGGCGAGTCCGAGTGGTCAAGTGATTGAGGCTTTGTCGGTGAGGGGCTCTTGTGAGGCTGGGTGGAGAAGATGTCGGTCAGGACCCGGATGGTGTAGTCCCTGGCCGCAACTGTTTCCAAAATGTTTTTAAACAATGCGTCAAATTCTTGCTTGTCTTGAGCTGCCCTCTCCTCTTTCGAGCACCTGGTGCCCAAGCGTCTGGTGGGAGCCTGCACGGCTGGTGTTGCCACACCCCATGTCAGATTTGGTTGGCAGAGCACATCATTGAATGTTACAGTTAAGCATAGTTCGTCGTCGGCTTCCTTGTCACAGATGAGTCGCATGCGTTCATGCAGGAGCCTATCATAGTGCTCATCAAGATGTTCTTGCTCTTCCCAGGATAGGGGAAATGGCAAGTATTCTTCAAGCTACTCCTTAGGGAATGCATCCATGTTTGCCAAGACATAGACACGTGCAAATACTTTGAGCTTAGCATCCAACTTAGTTAAGCATTCTGCGACACTTCTATGTTCAACGAGGGCTTGCTCGATTGCTATCTCATGCAAGGTTCTAGGAGTTTCCCTAGGCTTTAGCATAGCTAGGGGCTCAGGCCTAGATGAGAAGATTGGTCAATGCTAGGGTTGCTTATGCTCTCAGGGTTTCCATGTTTCCCCTGAGGCTTTGTTGTTGCATCATGGTTCTCCTTAGATGTGACTGGTATAAATTTGTCACCTTGTTGTGATAGTGTTGTATCCACTCTTGATTGGTCAATGCAAGTTTTGTTGTCGGTGGATTGAGTGTTGAAAGCAACCATTGATGGTAACGGTTGCTTTGATTTTTCAGAGCACACGGATCTTTCTGAGGTTTCACCACTATTAGGAGAGACATCAATGGGTCCATTGGTGGATGGACTCGATGCTTTATTCCTTAGCTCTCCAGCGCTCTTGGTCTCAATGTTCTTGGGGTCCACAACCACCTGTAATTGCTGTTGTTTTCATTGTTTTCTCCTCTTTTTCTTGGTCAGTGAAGGTGCATAACTTAACGACTCAGGACCCTGAACTAGGTCAGCCATTGATGTGCTTGGTTGGGCCTTAGCTTTCCCCTTCTCTGGTGTGTCCTCATGGGACATAGTTGCACCCTGTTGGGCAGCCTTGCTAGGTTGATTGGTTAGATGCGCTATCTCCTTGGCCACATCTTTGAGAGGTTTCTCCTCAAGCCTAGGCTTTAGGTGCTTTGGAAGGGCTGGAGTTATCAAGGATACTGGTTGTGGCACCTCCTCCCCAGGTGAACTACTACGGACATGTTCTGCAAGGGGCGTTTTCACGGCCAAGGGCTGTGACTGCTGTGATCCCTGATTGGAAGTAGTAGCAGCTAGTCCAGTGGGCTAGCTACTCTTGGTGGATTGCGGTGTCAAGTCCCTAGGGCCTTTGGAAGTGGTCTTGTATTTTGTTGCCCTTTGAGCATTCACCTGTGTAGATCAAGCATGAGTTGATCTAGTCACATTAGGTTGCACAGGCATATCCTTGGGCCGAGAGCTACGGATGGTGTCATGTTCCACCTCTTGGACATTTGGAAGCTTAGATGGAGATAGAGATTGGGATTGAGCAGCCCCCCTTGATGACTGCTGTTGTGCTTCCTGTGTCCGTTTGGGAAAAGAGAGTGTAGGAGATCTAGGACTCTTAGGTGGACTTGGCACTCGCTGAATGATTTGCTTGAGGCTATTAGACGATCGTGCCATTTGCTTTGTTGAGCAATCAGACTTCTCACGAACAGCCTTGTGCCTCTGGTGCTCATTATCCTCTTAGGAAGTCAAAATCTCCTTGAGCACTAGTGGTCTTTGTGAACGCTCAATGGTTACATATGACATTTTCTTATTAAGCATGCTAGGCTGAGGCTCTTTCTTTCGAATACTCATGTTTGGTTTCTTGCCTTGAGACCTAGAGTTTCTCTTAGATTTTTCCTTGTGCTTTGTTGCTTTTGATGCAATCTGGCCTTCAGCTGATAGAGGTGGTTTAGTAGGGGGTTTTGGTACCCAAATCCATCGGTTACGTGCATAATACCCTTGAGCACATAGCAATGCTTTGGATATCCATCTCAGCATTGTATTGGCTCTCCATAGATGCCTTCATCTATAAGGCTTGGGCTTCTTTTGGGGCCTTCTATGATATTTATAAGTCCAACACCTATCCTTGGCATTGGCTCCTAACCTTCTTGTTTCAGGCATGGCCTCACTCACTAGTTCTCATTGTTCTGTGCTTCTATCAACTCTTTCAACAAGTCCTTGCTCTCGTTAGCAGGCTTGACTATTATGTCAGCACCTTCCTTGCCTTTCCCTCGAGGTTCGATGAGGTCACCCTTGCTAAAGGCTGTGACTATACTCACACCCGATAGTGTCAAGTGTATTCTCTGTGCTACATAGTTGGCCTCACACTTGGTCGCCCTTTTGAAAAGTCTTCCTAGGAGGGTTTCCTTCCCGCAAGTAGCATTATTTAGAGGAACATGAAATAGGATAGGCAAGCTTTCAATTTCAACTATCGCAAGGATTTTGTACTTCCCTATGAGTTCTTGTGGGTATCCCCCGTAAGAGCTAAGAGTTGCATTAGTCGGTGTGAGCTCTGGTTGCCCTAGTAGGGTCCATGCTTCATAGATCAAGATATTAAAATCTGCTCCTTTATCAATCAGAGCATCGATAGTGTGCTCTCTTTTCGCGGTGAGTTTGACCCTAAGATAAGCAGGCAGTACCATGTCTTCATCTTCCCGGTCTTGGCTTATAAATTTAAGCCTTTTAACAAATGACCTTGAGTCTCCAACTACACGACCAGATGTGCATTCTCCACTGATGTCTTGCATCGCCTGTGCAGTGCTATTCAAGGTGCATCTATCATTAGGACTGTCATATCTAGTCATCCTAGATGTTGTAGCTTGATGTTATTGCTTTTTGCTTTGACCAGATACAATTCGAATGCAACATGTATGTGTTTTTGTAGTGTGGCCTTTTTGCCCTTGTTGGCTAGATTGGCCCATTGAGGTTCTAGGGTCTCTGTTCGGGTATGGGCTTTTGGTTGCTCTTTTGCAAGTGAGAATCCATACTCGTGTAGAGCCATTACTATACTAGGGTCCAATTTGGAGGACCTGTCACGGTGCGTGTTTTCTCCCCAACCTACTTGGGGAAGGTGCGGAGGGGGTAGAGCCCCCTCTGCGGGGGTCCGGGGTGGGGGGGAGGGCAGTCCCCCCCGACCTATAGGGCCGTTACGATAATGCCATAGGTGAATTGAAAGACCGTTTATAGCCAAATTTTGAACTACTTGCTCTAAGTTTTAGCCCAGTGTGATCGATCTATGATATGGTTTCGGCTCTATATGGTCTCTCGGTCAATTTCACTGTCTTCAGGTTAAAATTTGTAAAAAATCTAAATTCTGCCCAACAGGTCCAAATTGCAGGGGCCGAGTGCCTAATTCGGCCCATCCGAGGGGCGAGTAGAAAGGGCCGAATGTAACAGGTCCGAATGTCAAATTTGGCCAATCCAACTCTGGTTGTTCGAGGGCCGAGTCAGGTGGTCCGAATGTCAACTTGTCCGAGGGGTTGGGTTGAGTCGATAGTGCCGAGGGTCGAATGGCCGAGCAGTCTGAGGGCCGATTCTGGGACTCGGCCCAGAATCGCGGTTACTCGGACGGGCCGAACTCGACGCGTTTTTTTGCCGGACTTCAAAAAATTCGTTGCACCGAGCGATGGAGATCAAGTAGCTCTAGATCCAACCTACTCATGCAGTGGAAGGTATGGAATTACCTGGGCTAGGCAAATAACTCCCGGATGACCAGATCAAAGCGGATCCACTCAACGAAGCTTTCTTCCTCTCTCCTGCTCTCTTGAAACCCTGCAATGCACAATGTGGCCTTTCTTGCCACTCTTGGCCCTTATCACCCTGTCTAGGCCTACACTCACCTTAATCTTGCTTCCCTTACTAACATTTAGCCCAAAATTTCATTTCTTGCTCTTTTTTTCCTTGTTTCAGCCTGTTATACAGCAACAGAAAACCCTATTGTTTGCTTCAATGTGTTTCTCCTATCCTTTCTAAATGCAAGAAAAAAATATAAGAAAAATACCTACACTACTCCATCATTCTTTCCCAAGTTCAAAACAACAAAAACCTTCTTTCTAAGGGGATCAAATACCTCTTCAGACTCCCTTGCTTCCTATCTATCTACCTCAAGTAGCTAGTTCGGAAAAAACCCTACTTCAATGCTCGATTCGAAGCATGCAAGCGCTCAAGGCTTGAATTAATTGGTCTCGGCAACGGAACCAAAATATGGGAGCTTTCGCTCAACCGCCAAGACCCACGGACCGCTTATTGTTTCAAGCGTTCCAAGCCAAGCACTAATGGATACCTCTCAAAAAGCCAACGCACCATCCATATCTACGGGTGTAGTGAGCTTACCTCCATGCCAATTGAGTTACCTCCTCTTCGCGCACTTCGGTAGCTCCATGATCCAAGTGCAAGCTTCAAGAAAGCTCCATCCTCAAGCTCCACGCTCCAAGCTCCATTGCCGTGAGCAAGACAAGAGAAGAGAAGAGAAAAGAAGAAGAGAGGAGAAGATGGAGAGCTTCTCCTCCCCGGTCCCTCACCCTCACACACACTCACTCCCTCACACTCTCACACTTCCTCTCTCAAGCACGAGCTCAATTAAGCAAGAAGAAGAAGAAGAAAAAGAAGAAGAAGAGGAGACCCACTTTTGGCCACACATAAGAATGAGCTTCTCATTCACTTTTCAACTTTATATACAAAACCCTAAATCCCTTTTGGGCAGTCATCCCCTTATCCCCTTTTTTACATGGCTGGCCATGGCCTAGGCCCTTTTTCCCATTGTCCTATCTTCCTAGCTTCCTTTTCACCGCCCGTCTACATTTACAAATTGCACGGGTGAGAGCCACGCTCCTTAAATTAAATCATGATGCGCTTGCGCTCTTTTACAAAAGTATTGACTTGCACTTTTCCTTGTGAACCTTTTTCCCTTATTTAGGACTTTTCTGCGCTTCTTGTGTTTCTAGATTTTTCTTGGCTCGCCTCCGTCTTCCGTTTCACTTTGCCTTGGCCTTTGTCTTCTGCTTTAGTGTTTCCAGATTTTCCACCTTGTTTGTCTGACGGTTCGGTTAACAAGTTGGCAAAGCCAAGGAAACATTGGACATCACTATCGGAGGGGTTTTAGTCAAAAGGTCATGTCCACCAAGGATCAGAGATAGAAGGAACTAGAGATAGGAGATGGAAGAGAAGAAAAAGAATAGATAAGAGGTAAACACAATAAAGACAAATCACAATGAATCAAATCACTATGTTTTGACATAACCTCACGTTCCTTGTTTGGCACTACTTAGAAACAATCTCGAAGCATTAGATCTCCTGGAGCTCCCTTGTAGACAAAAAATGTGCATTAAATAATATCTTCCTCTCTACTGCTTGGAACCCAAATCTGATGGCTCTGTTGGCTTTGAAAGGGAGGTAAAACTCTAGGATGCTTGCCAAGATGGCTGGTCCACTCCTTCTTCTCCTCCCAATTCAAAGTGCTGCTTACTACAGTCAACTACGATTGCAACGCGTGAGATTTCACCCATCTTTCTTTTTCATAAAAGATCCAAAACTAACTAAAAAAGTAACTTGATTTTTGCATGCCATCCTAATCTGGAAGTTTTCCTAGCTTTTTAGGATATTTACAATATATAATATCCAAAATAGGCTAAAATTGTCCAAAAATCTAGAATTTTTGGACCAACCATGCCATGGACACTAGCACTAATGACTCAGATGACATTGACTCTCTAGATCAATAAGAAAGTCGGATGATGATGCACTCCAGAGTTTTTCACACAGTGTTTGCATAGTGGCATGATATCGTGAACACATGTGGGTGTCTTCCAAGAATAGTCTTGATCTTCTTGGGGTCCATGAAGATTCCTCTCTGGGAGACATTGTACCCCAAGAAATCCACTTCTATTTGATGAAAAAAACACTTCTCAAGTTTTGCATATAGTCCATTTTCTCTGAGATTTTTCAAAACTAATTTTACATGATGCTCATGCTCCTTTGGATCTTTTGAGAATATCAAGATATCATCCAATCTTATAGCTACAAAATCATCTATATTCTCTCAAAAGATATCATTCATCATATGGTGAAAGATTGTAGAAGCATTGATGAGACCAAATGGCATAATAACATACTTTTAGTGACTATACCTTGTGCGGAAGGCTGGCTTCCGTTTGTCTCCTTCTTTGATTCATACAAAATTGTAAACCCCTCATTGATCAATCTTTGTGAATATCTTGGCTTTTCCAATGCATTCCACAAGCTCTGGTATCAAAATAGCAAAGGGTATCGATTCTTGACTATTATCTTGTTGACTGTTATCAATTCTTGACTGTTATTTTATTGAGTCCTTGATAATCCACACATATTCGAAGTGACTCATCTTTCTCAAATAGAATTGGGGATCCAGTAGGAGAATTTGAGTGCCTAATGAACCCCTTGGTAAGTTCTCATCAATATTCTTGCATAGTTTAGCTACTTCATTGTGAGATAGTCTCCTATAGATGGGTCCAAAAGGTGGTTGAGCCCCCTCATGGAATTCTATAGCACAATTATATGGTTTGTGTTTGGGCAAGAGATCTGCATTATTTTTTTCAAAGACATCTTGGAATTCTTGGTACTAGTTTGGTAGCTTGATTGACTCATCCTTACTAGATTCTTGAGTTAGTATATGATATATCATGTAGATCAGTTCCTATCTTTCTTTAGCCAAGGCATCCTAAGGACGATTGGATTTGTGGGACATGATATGATATTAAAGCATATACGAGATTTGTGATCACCAAGAGTTACCATGAATGGTTAGGTTTCCTTGGTAATATCTCTAGATGCTAGAGGTCTTCCATCCATGACTTTAGTTGGTACAGGATTGGTTTGGAGTATTGGAATTCAATATCTATTCATAAAGCCATCATCAATGAAACATGTGGAGGCCCTAAAGTAGACCAGGGTTTTGAGAGAAAGGGTCTTTCTCGACATAATCATTTGGATTGTGACAAGGAAAGTTTCCATGGGTGTGGCTAGGATCAATAGACCCTTTCTTATATGAAGGTCTGATTGTATGGTTTCATTTACAAGTGGGCATCCTCGTTTTCCTACTCAAGATGGTTTCAGTAACTCTTGGGGTTTTTACCCTCTTATTTGGGCAATTTAGGGTGATGTGTCTAGGGTTTCCACAATATACACATAGATGATTCTCTCTTCATCTTTGCTTTTCTTGTGGGTTCCAGGGATGAAATTCGATATTATCTATTTGCATTGGTTTGGGCTTGGTTTCTTCTTTGATTGGGTATTTGATTGATGCTAGGTTCCATTGAAGAGGCCTTAATTCTTCTCACTTTTATTGCTTCCTCTTGAACAATATATTATCACATTGGATGCCTGCATGATATAATCTTTGAGTGTTTTTCCCATAGGCATAGTGAGCATGAGGTCCTTGATGTCATGTCAAAGACCCCATTTGAATTGGTTGATAAAATACTTCTCATGCCAAGTGAGATCAGAGATTAGTTGCCTAAGTTTAGATGCATAAGCAGAGATAGGGTAGTTACCTTGTCGTAGCTTCCAAAGTTTTGTTTTTGCTACTTGACTAGTGTTTGCATCTCCAAATGTGGAAGTGAGATCGTAAAGAAATGCCTCATAGTTATGAAGTACTCGAATATTCTTTTCCAAGATTGGGGTGAACCATGATAAATATTGACCATAAAGTAAAGTACCATCGAATCCCACCTTGGAAGCATAATCTAGATACCTATCTAGTTGCATGTGGATATAGAGCTTTACTTGTTGCAAAAATCCCTTGAACTTTGAACAATCACCATTGAACTTCTCTGGCATGCTAATATTGGGTTCTCTTGTTGGGGGTTGATAAACACACAGAATCATCTAATCACTTCCTCACTTGTTCTACAAGTCTAGGATCTAGTCCTGCATCTCTTAAAGCATAGGGCCTAGATGCATAGGGTATTCTATTAGAAGTTATACTTGT
This sequence comes from Lygodium microphyllum, assembly GCF_053477565.2. Taxonomy (NCBI): domain Eukaryota; kingdom Viridiplantae; phylum Streptophyta; class Polypodiopsida; order Schizaeales; family Lygodiaceae; genus Lygodium; species Lygodium microphyllum. The sequence goes on along the minus strand of NC_141143.1, from coordinate 30,502,863 downwards.
TGTTCATTCAAGTCTTGAATTTGTTGTTGGAGGTTTTGAAGGGAGGCCACGATTCTTTCAAGGGTCTCCTCCATGGTGCTCAATAAGACTAGAAAGTACTCTTGCCAAACTGTTATGGGAGCACTAGACTGTGCTTGAGAGACTAGACTACATGCAAGATTTGTTACAAGAAATTTGATTACAAGATAATCCCATGTAGGGGCACAAGGTACAATGATGGCTCAACAAGGCACAAAAAATCCCACAACCTAGGATCATAGGTATAGATAATAGGACTCGATAGGATATCTCCTTCCCACAACCTAGGACTATAGGTATGGATACAAGATATTAGAATTACAAGATCTCCCTTGATGGGGATGAACAATATACAAGGAAATACTAAACAAGATCTCGTATACCACAAGATGACAAGGTGACAATATGACATGAGTATAATGGAAAACAAGACAAGATTAGATATCATGACTAGACAAGAACTAGAACAGGAACTCAAAGTTACTTACTTAGAGGTCTCGCCTCCTTGAGTTTCCATGACTGGCATTGGCAAGATTGAGGTATTTTGCTATGTATCATAACCTTGACCACAACCACCACCTTGGCCTCTGCCATGACCTCTACCTCTGCTAGTAGAGTAAAATACTTGTTTAGAATTGTCCTTGATTTGAGAAGAAAAGGAATCCAGGCTAAGGTTCTTCTCTTCAAGTATCAACACAGAAATCATGTTTGTAAAATCAAGGATATCATCCCTTGTATTCATAGATGACCCGAAGCTCTTGTATTAATCTCCAAGTCCATCTAAGCATGCATACACAACATTATCGTCATGAACTACCACACATAGATCCAAGAGCCTCCATGACACTCTTGATCTTCAAGGCATAATCATTAATAGATGGATTTCCTCTCTTCACTTGATTCAGCTTTGACATAAGCTATAGGTTTCTAGCCATTGTGTTTCGAACAACCTTGCTAGATTCTTCCATGTAATAGTGGGAATATCAGATTTGTGCAAATAGCCCATCATGCTATTTATAACATTGATAGATAGCCAATATATAACTTTAGTTTGTGTCTATCTCCAATCTTTCCTAGCCTTTATTTGCTTTGTAGTAGCATTTCATATAGAAACTTTGGATGCTACTACCATGTCACCTTCAATGCAATTCCAAACACATTTGTACTTTAGAAAATTTATCATCCTAAACTTCCATGCAAGATTATTATTCTTATCAAACTTTTCATTGACAATTTGGTTAAAGTAAAGACATTTTGACAAAAAAGGTAACCTTGCAATTGCAAATAAGCTGATACTAGGTGTACCACAATTAAGTACATAGCCTTTTTCCACTAATAATAACCCCTATCTACAATATGTATGCAGACACCTTCTATGTCTACGACCTAGCAAACACCTAAAAAAGTACAAATTCAAAATTTATAAATTGTGTACATGTAAATGTGGTTGACACAACAAAAATTGTAGTGCACCCAAAAAGTGATGTTGCAACCACTTACATGTCTAGAACAAAGGTCGAAATGATCTGAGATGCCAAAAATCATAGTGATAGAGCCCCGAAGGGCATGTATGTAGTATATACATTGTTCTTCTTACTCATCAAGTTTCTTTGTAATCAGAGGCTGCAATTGTGCTAGCCATAGGAGTCTCTTGTGGTTCTAACCTAAGCCAAATCAAGCAAGGTAGAAGAGCTTCTTACCCATTTATTGATTTCTTGCTTTCATAGCCTTTAATCAAGCTCCACTCAACCATGGGATGGCTTTGATACCATGAAAATAAGCAAGAGGAAAGAGAGGTGAATAGACCAAGAGCATACACACAAAATAAATGGGGAGATATCATGGAAAAAGAAAGGGCTCTCAAATTCCTGCGGTGCGGATCATAGTTTTGAGGTAGTAAATAGCACTTCGGGGATGGGAAGAGAGGAGAAGGAGCAACTCGAGAGAATTCTGAGTAGGTGTTCTGCGGTTTTACCCCCTTGCAAAGCCAATGGAACCATCAAAATTTTTATTTGAGTAATAGAGAAGAAGCTAATGTTTAGTGCATGTTTTTGGTATAATAGGAAGCTCTAGGAGATCTAATGCTTGGAGATTGCTTTCGAGTAGTGGTAGACATTATCTATATAATCCAAGAACCATATGACTTGGAGTTTAGCCATCAACCAATTAGCTTATGATTGTTGTAATAATTAGGAATACATAGGGTAGCTGAAGTGTGTTTGGAGTTCCATACAAGGATTTTGTTTACCTTCTCACGTTCTATCAATACATAGTGCTTAAAATCATTGAGCTTTGTCTTTATCTTGTGTAAAGACTTTTGTAAACTTGGTAGAAGATTTTATGATTGATTCATGATCTATGGATATGTCTTGAAGAGAACTTGACTTCCAGCATCCTTGGGATTCATTTGAATCTCCTACCTATTCTTTTTCTTCTCTTATGTCTCCTATTCTCTACTTTCTTTTCTCTATGATCCTTGGCGTATACGACCTTTCGACTAAAACCCCTCCAAATAATGCTAGATTGGGCACTAGCTGGTGGCAAAACATGCTCCTCATCAACCTTGACTTTGAGAAGGTGTATGATTGGGTGGGGTGGATTTCATCTTACTCACCTTGAGGGCCATTGGCTTCCATCCCAATTTCATCAGCATGATTTGCATCCTCTTCACTAATGCTTTAGCATGCATGTAAGCAAGTGGAGTCTCCAAGTCCTTTGACCTAAAGTGCTTAGTTCAGCAATGATGCTTTCTTGTGCTGCTATTGTTTGCTATCATCCCAACCCTATTCTAAGAAGGATTGATTGGCTTGTGCAACATGGTACCCTTTGTGGACTCTCACTTCCTAATGGGGAGAAGTTGGCTACCCAGTTCTTTGTAGACAACAATTGAAACATGGTTGGTGTAGATCCCAAGGAGGTAGATATCCTCTTGGATAAATTATAGGTTCTCTGATATATCAGGCTCTCAGATAAGCCATAGGAAGATGAAGATGATGTATATGGGATTGGATGATGACCCCTCCCTGTGGTGGGTGTCAAGATTGTGGGAGAGAAGGAAGGAGTCTCACTTGTAGCTTTCTTGCTTGCACAATGGGGGAATACACACAAAGATGGAGGCTGAAAACAGTTTTCCTCTTCTTAGTTGTGTAAGCCAAAAAGAACTCTCATACAAAGAAATAGAAGAACCCTATATATGGGTCTTAAACCAAACTCAACTAACTAAGGTGGCATACTAACTGAGCCACGAACTAGAGTAGATAAGGATAGCTATCATGTAGCTATTATTCATGGGCGGTGTACCAACCGCACCTGCAACTAACACGTCGGTGACATAAATGCACAACGGTCACCCTGGCATATCACGAGTGGAGCTCGATATCTCAACACTCCCCCTCGAGCTCAATCCCAATTCCTGCACACCAAGCAGGTCTCTGAACTTGCGCAGCTTCTCTGCACCCAATGCCTTCGTAAATATGTCAGCTACCTGATCCTCTGTGCTGACATAAACTAGATCAATAAGACCTAGTAAAACCCTCTCCCGCACATAGTGATAATGCACCTCAATGTGCTTTGTTCTAGCATGATAGACTGGGTTATTTGCCAAGTGTATACTACTCAAGTTGTCACAATAAATGACAACTAGCCCATCTGTAGGCTCATGCATATCATAAAGTAGCTTATGCAACCAAGCTACCTCACATGCAGCCATTGCTGCACCCCTGTACTCGGCCTCTGTGCTGGATAAGGCAACTGTAGGCTGTTTCTTGCTGCTCCAAGTGACTGCAGCACTCCCAAAAGAGAACACATATCCACTGGTAGATCGTCTATCAGAAATCAAGCTTGCATAAACTGACTTACCAATCCAACAGCATGGCTCAAATCTGACCTGGTAATAGTCATATAAATCAAGCTTCCTACTATGCGTCTGTACATAGTAGGGTCTTCCAGAAGCTCACCTGCATCTGCGCTCAGCTTCACATTCTGCTACAAAGGAACTGAAATAGGCTTACAGCCTGTCATCCCATATTTGGACAGCATGTCCAATCCATACTGCCTCTGCAAGAGCTGTATCCCACTTGGTGATCTAATCACCTCAATGCCCAAGAAATAACGCAGCTCTCCCAAATCCTTCATCTCAAACTTCTGCTTCAATAGCATTTTCACATGAAGGATATCTTCATCACTCTCACCTGTCATAATCAAATCATCAACATAAATGACAAGTAGCATAATACCTTTCTCTGTTTTTCTCACATAAAGTGAGAAATCTGCCTTGGAAATCTGAAAGCCAATAGTGACAAGATACTGTCCTATCTTGTCAGACCATGCTCTAGGTGCTTGCTTCAAGCCATACAAAGCTTTCTTCAACCTGCAAACAAACTCAGGATGAACAACGTGCACATAACCTGGTGGCTGCTCCATATAGACCTCTTCTTGCAAATCATCATGCAAAAATGCATTATTTACATCCATCTGATGTAAAGACCATCCCTTTGATGCGGCCATAGCAATGACTGCTCTTACGGTTGCCATCCTTGCAACCGGACTGAATGTTTCTTTGTAGTCAATGCCATATGTTTGTGCATACCCCTTGACTACTAATCTTGCCTTGTGTCTGTTCACAGAACCATCTGCATTGTGCTTCACCTTATAAACCCACTTACAGCCAATTGCATTTTTACCTTTAGGCAAAGGTACCAATTCCCATGTAGCATTTGCTTCCAAGGCATCCATTTCTTCATCCATGGCTTTCTCCCATTTTTCTTTTCCCATGGCTTCCTCAAAAGAAGTGGGTTCTGGTTCCTGTATCACTTTAACCATATATGCATAGTGAATGGCTGTAAATCCATCATATTTCAGCCTATCCACAGGATACCTAGCTCTCGTAGACCTGCGCAAAGTAGGTTCACTCCCAGGTGCTCTCAAAACATCTCTGGTCTTCCTTACTCCAGGTGTAACAATAGAAGGAATACCCAACTCATCATCAATGCTCTGTTCTGAGCCACTGGATTCACCATCCACATAAGAGTGACCTGCATTCACATCAAACATGGGCTGATCAACCTTCTCTTTTCCTTTTCGTGATACCTGCATACCACTATCTGCATTGCTTTGAGAAGATTCTCCTGATCTCAATCTACCTGTCCATGGCGAAGAATGTGAACCACTGCTAGAGGACGCTCCAGGTCCACTAATATTTTGTGACTGCTGCTGTGAATTCTGTGCAGCATTACCATTTTGTGCATCTACATCATCAATCACATTTATGGTTTATACCAGCTACTCATCTCATCAAAAACAACATCTCTGCAAACTTACGAGTAGAAGGGTTATAGCATCTATACCCTTTTTGCTACAGAGAGTAACCAATAAAGATGCACTTCTCAGCTTTTGGATCCAACTTGGATCTCAACTCATCTGGCACATGTACATAGGCAATGCAACCAAAAATTTTTAAATGAGAAATATCTGGTTTCCTACCAGTATACCTCTCCTCTGGAGTCATTCCATGTATTGCTGCAGTGGGAGTCCTGTTCATTATGTAGACTGCTGTAGCAACTACTTCAGCCCAATAAAAATATGGCAAGTCTTTTTCATTGAGCATGGCACGAGATACCTCTCCAATATGCCTGTTTTTCCTTTCTGCAATTCCATTTTGTTGTGGGGTATGACTGCATGAATATTGCTGCTTTATGCCATGCTCCTGCAGGAACCTTGCAAACTCATTTGAGAGGTACTCTCCCCCTCCATCTGACCTTAGGCATTTTATCTGCAGGCCTATTTCTTTTTCAACTATAGCTTTAAGAGTTTTGAAATGCCCAAAAACTTCACTTTTCTTTTTCATAAAATACACCCAAACTTTTCTGCTATAGTCATCAATAAAAGTGACAAAATAATGACAGCCTCCAAGAGATGTAGCTTTAGTAGTCCACACATCAGAGTGGATTAATTCCAATGGCTTCTCACTCTCTTGAACATGTCTAGGAAATGGTTTCCTTGCCTGTTTTCCAAACTGACAGGCTTCACATACCTTATGCATTTCTGCAACCTTGAATTTGGGCAATCCTGCAACAATATTTTGGGCATGCATTGATTTAAGTCGTTGTACATTAACATGACCAATGCGTTTATGCCAGATATCAATATCTGCAACTACATCGGTCCCATGTGCAAACATTGATGCACTCAATTCAGACATGTCTGCATCCAATGTAAACATTCTGCCCTTCTTCTTTCCTTTTGCTATCAAGTGACCTTTATTTTTTATATCCTCAACATAGCATCCATGAGGATTAAATCTGACCTGCAAGCCCTGCTCAACCATTTGACCAACAGAAACCAGATTCTTGGTGATATTCGGGACATGAAATACATCGGACAGGTATTTTTTTTTTCCATCCTGCACAGACAAAGGAAATTTTCCAATCTGCACAATAGGATGTGCAGTATCATCACCAGTCTCCACAAATCCTGGTTTTTCCATTTTCGTTGCATCCTCCATCCATTCTGCATGACCTGTCATGTGGTTTGATACACCTGAGTCAACATACCATACATCATTGCTTTCTTTTGCACTTGTCACAGAATTGTTCATGTGCTGCACCATAAACAAATGCTCATTTCTGTCATCACCCTGTCTACTAGAAGATGCATAATTCCCTTGTTGCAGTTTTCCATTCATGATGTCATTCTGCTTTTTATAGCAGTCTTTAGCCATATGATCCATTTTACCACAGTAGTAGCATTCAACATTACTGTTTGCATTTTGGCCTCTTTGCCATCCACTACGACCTCTTTGGCTCCCCCTGCCTCTAGAGTTACCAAGTCCTCCTCCATAGGACTGGTTTTCTTGAGTTTGCTGCATATTCTGATTTCTACCACGGCCTCCAAATCGGCCTCCTCTACCTCTGCCTCTATCTCTTCCAGCATTTGAGTAGAAGACAGCTTCTTTTGAAGTTCCTCCTGAAGAAGATGCACCACCATTTCTCTACTCCTCAGAAATTAGAAGAGCAATCAACTCCTCAAAGTTAGGAAATCTTTCACGAACGGAAATGGATGTTCGAAACTGTGCATAATCCTTTCTTAGACCATTCAAGGTCACGGAAACTAAATCATCATCTTCCACTGGCGACCCAATGGAAGCAAGTGCATCTAGAATCTTCTTCACCTTCATGTGGTAGTCATTGATGCTCATATTTTCTCTTTGCACATTATGCAACTCTTGCTTGAGCTGCATTTTCCTGGCTTGCGTATTTGTGCTATACATTTTTGACAAAGTATCCCTTGCCTCCTTTGGCGTACTTGCATCCTGAATATGCACAATCATAGAGTCTGAAATACTGATAGACAGCCAGTACATAACTTTCCTGGCTCTCTCATGCCATGCTTTGAATGCCTGCATTTGCTGTTGATTGGGAACATCAGGAAGAACTGGTTCTTCTTCATTTCCTGCAACAAACTCCCAATATCCTTTTCCCATAAGGAAATTCGTCATTCTAAACTTCCATGCTTGGAAGTTGTTCTTGTCAAGCTTTTCAGTGACAATCTGTGAGAGAGAATCAGACGCCATTACTAAATACTGCAAAAAGTTCTATCACTGCAAAGAACACAGCTTCAGCCTCACAAGGGAAAATCTGCAAAACTGGCGAAAGTGGTATTTGACCACAGAGTCACTTCCTAGTGACGATTTTGCATAAACCGGAACAAAGGATGATTCTGTAACTCCCAATGTCTCTACACATAAGCATACGATGCAATTTCTACAGTAACTTTTCACCGACTTGTAGAACAGTGGCTGCACAGCATAAAACTGGGCCTTTTCCTGAGTGCGTGCAGAAAACTTCCGCCTCCAAAACAGGCCCCGAAATGGCCTCAAATAAAAAAAACAAGGTCGCCAAGGGCTAAAGGCCTTTCCCGCAGCATATATTGCCCTTTTGCTTCACCGTGAAGGGCGTCTCAACCTGAGACAATGCACTCCTGCACTTTCCGGCTGTGCTACTTGCAGAGATCTGCTCCCAAAACAGAATATGAAAGCAACACTGCTCCTCTTACCAGAACACCGCGAGCTTGGCTTGCTTTCTTGAGCTCCTTACCACGAACAAGGCTCTGATACCATGTCAAGATTGTGGGAGAGAAGGAAGGAGTCTCACTTATAGCTTTCTTGCTTGCACAATGGGGGAATACACACAGAGATGGAGGCTAAAAACAGTTTTCCTCTTCTTAGTTGTGTAAGCCAAAAAGAACTCTCATACAAAGAAATAGAAGAACCCTATATATAGGTCTTAAACCAAACTCAACTAACTAAGGTGGCATACTAACTGAGCCACGAACTAGAGTAGATAAGGATAGCTATCATGTAGCTATTATTCATGGGCGGTGTACCAACCGCATCTGCAACTAACACGTCGGTGACATAAATGCACAACGGTCACCCTGGCATATCACGAGTGGAGCTCGATATCTCAACAGTGGGGCTATCCAACTATAAATGCAAGGTTGTGGAAAAAGGTAAAATTAGATATCGAGGGTCTAGGCTAGGAGTTGGTATTACTCAAAAGTAGAGATTTGGATGGTTTAAGGAAAGGATTACTAACAAGATGCAAAGGTGACAAAATGATACCTACTCATTGTTGGGAGGTAAACTGGTCATACTAGCTACAATGATGTGGAATTAGGAAAACTTTTGGAGGATAGAACTAAGTCAATGGGGTTTAAAGTGGATTGGCAAGATGATAAGGATGCATTCTCTACATTGATTAAGAGAAAGATATGGAAAGCCAAATTGCAGAATGGTTCTTTTGCTCATATGCCTTCTCTTGATTCTAATTGTATTACTCCTCTCCTATGACTTGAGCCTCTGCCTAGGTTGAAGCCTTTGGTTTTTGATACTATGGAAAAACTGATTAAGGGTTCTGAAGATATGTATATTAGTTTTGTTAAAGGGTATTGAGGATATGTAGATTAAAGGGGCTGAGTTGGTAGATTTTGTGTTGAGCTGGGCCTTCTCAAGCTCTATTTAGAAAACTTTTTGTGAGATGATACATATAATGTGACATGCTTGATCACGAGCACAAAAACTGTGAGTCTTTCAAATATGTTGAGCAAAAGAAGCTGGTTTTTTGAAAGGATAATAAGATATGTGCATCCATGATATGTAACCTATGATAAAAACTTTGGAAAGGGTGGTATGAAAAAGATATTTGAGGATATGTCTACTCATATGTCTTATGTAGCCACATATGATGCTTTAGCTTATGGTATTCAAATTGAGAAGAAACTAAAAAGAAAATCAAAGTTATGGTGTTTTGCATTGCAGATTGCAAATAAGGGTAAAGTGCACCAAGGTGACTTGTCTAGTCTAGGGAAGAGCATTAGATGAAAAACTCGATGGGATTCTCCAATTGACACATACTTAGGTTCTCTGGTCTATGCATATTTAGCAAAAATGCAAGGTACATAGGTGATCATTGAGGAGAAATGTAAGAGGGATGAGGGAACTTCTAGTAGTTCCAAAAAGACTAGAGGGCGTGAGGCTGCATCACTACCTTCTAGACCAAATCTTGTTCATAATATAGAGGATGTATCAAAGAAGGAGATTGTTAAGCCAAAGAAATAGCTAGGATATAAGCTTGTTGTAGATATTGAGTCAATGCACTGATCTTAAGAAGGTACTCGAAGAAAGGATCTTGAACAAAAATATTGATATCACTCTAAGAGAGGTTTTGGGCATTGCAAAAAGAGAGCTTTATGAGGAGATTATAAACATCATCAAGAGAAAGAAACATGTGATTTAGACATCAAAGGAACCAAACATAAAGAGCATCATGATTGAGGAGCCAGTTGAAGAGAGTGATGATGATATCCTTATTGAGGATGTTGTAGAATGCATGAAGATCATTAAGGATGTACATCAGCCAATGCACTATGTAGAGGATGATGCACTTATGATGATTCCTTGTAGTCATTTCCCTAGGAGTAATTAGGCACGAGTAACCACCGAGACAATGGTAAAGATTGGTGAGATGGAGAAGATGAGTGTTGCTTTGCTTGATCATGAATCAGAGATAAATGTCATAATACACACTCTATATGAGAGTGGAAAATGGCCTATTAGTATTGAGTATGGGTGGTAGCTAAGAGTTTCCAACAAGACTACACGAGAGATTTATGCTACATGTTTGAATATGAGGGTGACTATAGGAGATGTACAAGATGATTATCATTTTTTGTGTAGGATTCATGATGATGTTATTTTGGAGTAGCCTTTGGAGAAAGGCCATTGATGATGATTCTGCTTATGCACGATGTCAAAATAATCTACGCGTATGCGAGGAAGACATCGGGTCTTTGGTTGTGGGAGTGAATAAGAGGAGTAATGGATACATAGATGTATATGATGTTAGAGAGATTCTTAAGTGAGGATTAACTATAGTAAGAGATTAGGTAGATTCTTGTATGAGAGTAGAGATGATAATAGAGATTACATAGGATAGAAACACCAACGTGAGATGAAACAACATACATGCAAGGGATCACATGCTCAAAGTATCCCAAAATAAATCCGTGATTAAGAAAACCTATTTACAATGATTCTCCCCTTCATCATGTCCTATTTCATCTTGTTATATCCAAAAATTTGCATCAAATACTAGCTTCTATTTTGTTGCACAAATGACAAATCTTATGGTTCCGTCGGCTCCAAAGGGGGGGGATAAAACCCTTGGGATGCTGGTTAGAATTCACCTAGATTGCTCCATCTCTCTCTCCATCATTTGGAGTGCTGTTTGGTACCAAAAACTGCGGTTGCTTTGCTGGCGAATTGGGGAGCCCTACTTTTTTCATGAGATCCCTCCAAAAGTGGCTAAAAAGCTACTTACTTTTTTTATGACACCCTATTCTAGAAGTTTTTTGCATTTTTAAAGGATTTTTACAAGAAATAATATCCATAAAATAAAAAATAGGCTAAAATTGTCCAAAAATCTAGTAAGTTTAAACTATCCATACTATACGACATTGATTCCCTAGATTATTAAGAAAGTTTGATGGTGATGTACCTTGACCTTCCACTTGATTTGTTAAATCTTTGCAATTTGCCAATGTCCCATAGGCATAGTCACCAATCAACTGTCGAGATATCGAGCTCCACTCGCGATATGCCAGGGTGACTGTTGTGCATTTATGTCACCGACTTGTTAGCTGCAGATGCGGTTGGTACACCACCCATGAATAATAGCTAGATGACAGCTATCCTTATCTTCTCTAGTTCGTGGCTCAGTTAGTATGCCACCTTAGTTAGTTGAGTTTGGTTTGAGACCCATATATAGGGTTCTTCTATTTCTATGTACTAGAGTTCTTTTTGGCTTACACAACTAAGAAGATGAAAACTGTTTTCAGCCTCCACCTTTGAGTGTATTCCCCCATTGTGTAAGTGAGAAAGCTACAAGTGAGACTCCTTCCTTCTCTCCCACAATCTTGACATGGTATCAGAGCCTTGTTCGTGGTAAAGAGCTCAAGAAAGCAAACCAAGTTCGCAGTGTTCTGGTAAGAGGATCAATGTTGCTTTCATTTTTCTGTTTTGGGAGCAAGTCTCTACAGGTAGCACAACCGGAAAGTGTAAGAGTGCATTGTCTCAGATTGAGACGCCCTTCGCGGTGTAGCAAGAGGGCAGTATTTGCTGCAAGAGTGGGCTTTAGCCCTTGGTTGCTCTGTTTTTTTGATTTGAATCCATTTCGGGGCCTGTTTTGGAGGTGGAAGTTTTCTGCACGCACTCAGGAAAAGGCCCTATTTTATGCTGTGCAAGCACTGTTCTACAGGTCGGTGAAAAGTTACCGTAGAAATTGCATCGTATGCCTATGCGCAGAGACATTGGGAGTTACAGAATCATCCTTGTTGCCTGTTGATGCAAAATCGTCACTAGGAAGTGACTGTGTGGTCAAATACCACTTTCGTCAGTTTTGCAGATTTGCCCTTGTGAGGCCGAAGCTATGTTTTTTACAGTGACAGAATTTTTTACAGTGTTCTGTAATGGAGTCTGATTCTCTTTCACAGATTGTCACTGAAAAGCTTGACAAGAACAACTTCCAAGCATAGAAGTTTAGAATGAAGAATTTCCTTATGGGAAAATGATATTGGGAATTTCTTGCAGGAAATGAAGAAGAACCAGTTCTTCCTGATGTTCCCAATCAACAGCAAATGCAGGCATTTAAAGGATGGCATGAGAGAGCGAGAAAAGTTATGTATTGGCTGTCTATCAGTATTTCAAACTCTATGATTGTGCATATTCAGGATGCAAGTACGCCAAAGGAGGCATGGGATACTTTGTCAAAAATATATAGCACAAATACGCAAGCCAGGAAAATGCAGCTCAAGCAAGAGTTGCACAATGTGCAAAGAGAAAGTATGAGCATCAATGACTACCACATGAAGGCGAAGAAGATTGCAGATGCACTTGCTTCCATTGGGTCGCCAGTGGAAGATGATGATTTAGTTTCCGTGACCTTGAATGGTCTAGGAAAGGATTATGCACAGTTCCGAGCATCCATTTCCGTCCGTGAAAGATTTTCTGATTTTGAGGAGTTGTTTGCTCTTCTAATTTTTGAGGAGCAGAGAAATGGTGGTGCATCTTCTTCAAGAGGAACTTCAAAAGAAACTATCTTCTACTCAAATGCTAGAAGAGGTAGACGCAGAGGTAGAGGAGGCCGATCTGGAGGCCGTGGTAGAAATCAGAATATGCAGAAAACTCAAGAAAACCAGTCCTATGGAGGAGGACGTGATAACTCTAGAGGTACGGGGAGCCAAAGAGGTCGTGGTGGATGGCAAAGAGGCCAAAATGCAAACAGCAATGTTGAATGCTACTACTATGGTAAAATGGGTCATATGGCTAAAGACTGCTATAAAAAGCAGAATGATATCATGAATGAAAAATTGCAACAAGGGAATTATGTATCTTCTAGTAGACAGGGTGATGACAGAAATGAGCATTTGTTTATGGTGCAGCACCTGAACAATTCTGTGACAAGCAATGAAGTGTGGTATGTTGACTCAAGTGCGTCAAACCACATGACAGGTCATGCAGAAAGGATGCAGGATGCAAGGAAAATGGAAAAACTAGGATTTGTGGAGACTGGTGATGATACTGCACATCCTATTGTGCAGATTGGAAAAATTCCTTTGTTTATGCAGGATGGGAAAAAGAAATACCTGTCAGATGTATTTCATGTCCCGAATATCACCAAGAATCTGGTTTCTGTTGGTCAAATGGTTGAGCAGGGCTTGCAAGTCAGATTTAATCCTCATGGATGCTTTATTGAGGATATGAAAAATAAAGGTTGCTTGATAGCAAAAGGAAAGAAGAAGGACAGAATGTTTACGTTGGATGCAAACATGCCTGAATTGAGTGCAGAAATGTTTGCACATGGGACCAGTGTAGTTGCAGATATTGATATCTGGCATAAACGCATTGGTCATGTTAATGTATAGCGACTTAAATCAATGCATGCCCAAAATATTGTTGCAGGATTGCCTAAATTCAAGGTTACAGAAATGCATAAGGTATGTGAAGCCTATCAATTTGGAAAACAGGCAAGGAAACCATTTCCTAGACATGTTCAAGAGAGTAAGAAGCCATTGGAATTAATCCACTCTGATGTGTGGACTACTAAAGCTGCATCTATTGGAGGTTGTCATTATTTTGTCACTTTTATTGATGACTATAGCAGAAAAGTTTGGGTGTATTTTATGAAAAAGAAAAGTGAAGTTTTTGGGCATTTCAAAACTCTTAAAGCTATGGTTGAAAAAGAAACATGCCTGCAAATAAAATACCTAAGGTCAGATGGAGGGGGAGAGTACCTCTCAAATGAGTTTGCAAGGTTCTTGTAGGAGTATGGCATAAAGCAGCAATATTCATATAGTCATATCCCACAGCAAAATGGAATTGCAAAAAGAAAAAACAGACATGTTGGAGAGGTATCTCGTGCCATGCTCAATGAAAAAGACCTGCCAGATTTTTACTGGGCTGAGGCAATTGCTACAGCAGTCTACATAATGAACAGGACTCCCACTGCAGCAATACATGGCATGACTCCAGAGGAGAGGTATACTGGTAGGAAACCAGATATTTCTCATTTGAAAATTTTTGGTTGCATTGCCTATGTTCATGTGCCAGATGAGTTGAGATCCACGTTGGATCCAAAAGCTGAGAAGTGCATCTTTATTGGTTACTCTCTATAGTAGAAAGGGTATAGATGCTATAACCCTTCTACTTGTAAATTTACAGTGAGCAGAGATGCTGTTTTTGATGAGATGAGTAGCTGGTATAAACCAGTAAATGTGATTGATAATGTAGATGCATAAAATGGTAATACTGCGCAGAATTCACAGCAGCAGTCATTCACAAGATATTAGTGGACCTGGAGTGTCCTCTAGCAGTGGTTCACATTCTTTACCATGGACATGCAGATTGAGATCAAGAGAATCTTCTCAAAGCAATGTAGATAGTGGTATGCAGGTATCACGAAAAGGAAAAGAGAAGGTAGATCAGTCCATGTTTGATGTGAATGCAGTCACTCTTATGTGGATGGTGAATCTAGTGGCTCAGAACAGAGCATTGATGATGAGTTGAGTATTCCTTCTATTGTTACACATGGAGTAAGGAAGACCAGGGATGTTTTGAGAGCATCTGGAAGTGAGTCTACTTTGCGTAGGTCTACCAGAGCTAGGTATCTTGTGGATAGGTTGAAATATAATGAATTTACAGCCATAGACTATGCCTATATAGTCAAAGTGATACAGGAACCAAAACCCACTTCTTTTGAGCAAGCCATGGGAAACAAAAAATGGGAGAAAGCCATGGATGAAGAAATGGATGCTTTGGAAGCAAATGCTACATGGGAATTGGTACCTTTGCCTAGAGATAAGAATGCAATTGGTTGTAAGTAGGTTTATAAGGTGAAGCACAATGCAATGGTTCTGTGAACAGATACAAGGCAAGATTAGTAGTCAAGGGATATGCACAAACATATGGCATTGATTATGAAGAAACATTCAGTCCGGTTGCAAGGATCGCAACTATAAGAGCAATCATTGCTATGGCTGCATCAAAGGGATGGTCTTTATATCAGATGGATGTAAAGAATGCCTTCTTGCATGGTGACTTGCAAGAAGAGGTTTATATGGAGCAGCCACCAGGTTATGTGCATGCTGTTCATCCTGAGTTTATGTGCATGCTGTTCATCCTGAGTTTGTTTGTAGGTTGAAGAAAGCCTTGTATGGCTTGAAGCAAGCACCTAGAGCATGGTTTGACAAGATAGGACAGTATCTTGTCATTATTGGCTTTCGGATTTTCAAGGTAGATTTTTCACTTTATGTGAGAAAAACAGAGAAAGGTATTATGCTGCTTGTCATTTATGTTGATGATTTGAATATCACAGGTGATAGTGATGAAGATATCCTTCATGTGAAAATGCTATTGAAGCAGAAGTTTGAGATGAAGGATTTGGGAGAGCTGCGTTATTTCTTGGGCATTGAGGTGATTAGATCACCAAGTGGGATATGGCTCCTGCAGAGGCAATATGGATTGGACATGCTGTCCAAATATGGGATGACAGGTTGTAAGCCTATTTCAGTTCCTTTGGAGCAGAATGTGAAGTTGAGCGCAGATGCATGTGAGCTTCTCGAAGATCCTACTATGTACAGACGCATAGTAGGAAGTTTGATTTATATGACTATTACCAGGCCAGATTTGAGCTATGCTGTTGGATTGGTAAGTCAATTTATGCAGGCTCCACGGAAACCACATTTGGATGTGGCTAGACGCATACTCAGGTATGTGAAATCCACATTGCAGTATGGACTATTTTATGAGATTGGGGTTTAGATACAGTTGCATGGATACACTGATGCTGATTGGGCTGGTAGTATTTCTGATAGACAATCTACCAGTGGATATGTGTTCTCTTTTGGAAGTACTGTAGTCACTTGGAGCAGCAAGAAACAGCCTACAATTGCCTTGTCGAGCACAGAGGCTGAGTACAGGGGTGTAGCAATGGCTGCATGTGAGGTAGCTTGGTTGCATAAGCTACTTTATGATATGCATCAGCCTACAGATGGGCCAGTTGTCATTTATTATGACAACATGAGTAGTATACACTTGGCAAATAACCCAGTCTATCATGCTAGAACAAAGCACATTGAGGTGCATTATCACTATGTGCGGGAGAGGGTTTTACTAGGTCTTACTGATCTAGTTTATGTCAGCACAGAGGATCAGGTAGCTGATATATTTACGAAGGCATTGGGCGCAGAGAAGCTGCGCAAGTTCAGAGACCTTCTTGGTGTGCAAGAATTGGGATTGAGCTCGAGGGGGAGTGTTGAGATATCGAGCTCCACTCGTGATATGCTAGGGTGACGTTGTGCATTTATGTCATCGACTTGTTAGTTGCAGATGCGGTTGGCACACCGCCCATGAATAATAGCTAGATGACATCTATCCTTATCTACTCTAGTTCGTGGCTCAGTTAGTATGCCACCTTAGTTAGTTGAGTTTGGTTTGAGACCCATACATAGGATTCTTCTATTTCTATGTACTAGAGTTCTTTTTGGCTTACACAACTAAGAAGAGGAAAACTGTTTTCAGCCTCCACCTTTGTGTGTATTCCCCCATTGTGTAAGTGAGAAAGCTAGAAGTGAGACTCCTTCCTTCTCTCCCACAATCTTGACATCAACCATCCATTTGTAATGCATGGCTAACGAATAGGTAGGATATAGACCATCATGATATCACATATTGGAATACTTTTGGGCAAGTAACACAAGTCTTCACAAACTGCAATACATCTTTATACATACCTTTCCACCAACATCTTTCTTTGAACTTCGTAAAAGTGGTCTACGCACCTCAATGACCAGCCTAAAGACTCTCATGAAGCTCTTTGATCATATATTACCCTCTGTGGAGTCCTGTTTCTTTGCTTTGGATGCTTCCATAGATGGCCATTTGTCAAGAAATACCCATATGATTTTCTTTAGATTCTCTTGAACTCTTGATCAATCCATCCCTCTTTCTTAGTCAAAGTGCTCAAGGAGCAATCAATAAGCAACTACTCACCATCATACATGTCTTTTGAAAATGATTCAATAGAATATGCACAATAACAATGATCTCGTTGAACATAAGCAGTGGAGTAAAAATTTGTACCAACATCATCTCTCTGAACAATCATGTCTTCTTCATCCTCATACTTGGCTCTTGATAACATATCTACAACCGGATTACCTTTACCTACAATCAAGCAAAACTTTGGGCTCAAGGACTTAATGTAAGCAATCCATCACAACATAGCAATATTCGAAGTTGAGAAAAACTAGTGATCATCCCAAGAAAAGGTAGACAATTTGTCTCGACAACCACTAATGTACCAATTGGTGCGCAGATCAGATGCTGGACGCGTGTGTAGTGAATGCTACTAGAAGGTCCCCAAGAACAAAGAACTCTACAAATCTTCATAATTTCAAGTACAAAGCAAAAGCACATTTGCCCAACATGAGACAAAAGAGACAAATTGGGTGCAATCTCCCTCCATACCTTCTGTGAGCTCTTCACAAGGCATGCATTTATAGATTTATTTATCTTTAAGCTCAAAAATAGCCCACTTTACAAAAAGCATGCTTTTGCTTTTGTGTTTGCATTTGCCCAAATATAAAGTAAGGCGTTTGGGCATCCAAAAGCCAGGCTGTGCCCAAATACAAATATCAAGTAATGAAATATTTAATCGAGAGCCTATGCACATACAAGATAATAAATGTTTTGTCAAGCGCTTTCATACATAAGCACACTTAAAAAATATTGGCGCCACACACCCATAAAAAATAGTAATTCTTCTAGGCATTTGGATTCACGCCATCGCCCACCGGTGCTACCCAACTCCACCACCGCCTGTTCTACACATCACATGAAGCATTCACAATTGCTAGAAAATAATTAGATAAAACCCAACAAAAGTGAATACCTAGCAGTCTTCAGCTACAAAATAATTAAATAGGTCAGAACTCTATCCTCCACTTAATTGAATTTGAGTGCGTACTCTAAACTCGTAAACCTCCATTATCTTAATATGTATTTTACAGAATCAATTGCTATGGAATCAGCCATGTGCACATTGAATTAATTTGATACTTGAAAAGGACAGGCGTCCTCGTCAACTTCTCGCGTAAGGAATCCTCCTTGTGTACGAGCCCTGGCAAATAAATAGTTTTACAGAATCCATTGAAAAACCTCACAGAATCCTCTGTGAAATATGCCTCCTAGTATCATACCCCCACGGTGGGATATCAATTAAAGAAATTTGCTATTAGCTCAATGTGGAGCCAACAGTGAGGAGTAAGCACTTAGATCACGAGCGCGCATCCATTGGACATCTTCAATTGGGTGATTTTTAAACTTAACCAAATACCTAGAATATCTATGGCCAGTTCTAGTGGTCATAAAGTTAGTGTCTAGAATAGTTTTAGGTTTAAGGATTTCAATTTCTACTTCTAACAATGGAGGGTTTTCATAGACAGGGTGGACGGGTAATTGGCCTCTAAAAGATTGTAACAAACAGATATGAATAGTATTATGGATCTTCCAATGTTTGGGTAGTTCTAATTTAAATGCATTATCATTGCCATGTGTGGTGTATTATTGTATACAAATTGAAGTATATGCAAGTGTGTGTCCCATGTTTGTGGTTTTGAAACTGTGTATGCATGCAAAAGATCTAGAATTATACTATTTGTAGCTTCTGTTTGCCCATTGGTTTTACGATGGAATACAGATGAGAAATCAATCTTAGTATCCAAATTATCAAACAAAGTAGTCCAAAAATTATTACAAAATTTAGAATCATGATAAGAAATAATAACTTTTGGCAAACCATGATTAGTAAAAAAAATTTCAAAAACAATTGTGCAGCTTGAGATACACTTAATGTTTTCATACATGGTAGAAAATATGCTGGTTTACTAAATCAATCTACTATAGTCCAAATCATATCATGATCATCTTGTGTATTAGGCAAACCGATTATAAAATCCATTGAAATATGTTCCCATGGACGGTTAGGAATCGGTAAAGGCATTAACAAACCATATCGCTTACCATGGTGTCACTTAACTCTTTGGAAAATTAAACACTCAGAAACAAAGTTAGAAACATCAGATTTCATTTGCGGCCAATAAAAATCTTCAACCAATGTTCTTAAAGTGTAAATAATACCTCTATGAACTTGATATGGATGTAATATTCCCGCCATAATACTTCATAAAATAAATTTGGGCTTGAAATGTTTTAAAAATTACTCATTGAGTTATCACATAAGTGACGCATGTAATATCAAATCTTGCATTAAATCAATTCTGCAATTCAACACGGGAAGACGCCTCATTGTGTCACAAAGCCTTATTGTTTCCTTGCTCTAACACACAAATGTCAAGTTTCTTTAGTAGATCTATATGGTTTGCATATCTTATCATTAACAATGTGAAAAATTCATATGCAATTAAGGTCTCCCTCTCAATTTCTCATAATAGATGCAACATCCTTAGATTAGATATCACACATAAAATGAGTTAAGCAATAATAGTCTTAACTTTTGTTTAAACTTTTAAATGTGTGTGTATGTGTTCTACCTTGGGTATGTATGCCTCATATATAATATTATGACAGCTTGATCATAATATTTTTCGCATTATATTTAATTTAGCATTCCCGATTCTATTTTATGCACAAAGATTGCATTGATTTTGTAACGGCAAGACAAAGCGCAAAAGCCTTCATTGGTAGACAAAGAACGTGCAAGAACAAGCATGTTATTGAGTAAGTTAAGTATCAAAGAGTATGGCATGACCTTATAAACTAGATAAGTCATGAGGTAACTTGCCCAAAAACTACCGGATGAAGTCGTTTTGATGAAAAAAAGACGTTTTTGAAAAAATAGGCAAAAAATCATGATTTTTTTATGCCTGGAGAGGGAGAGAAAGAATTTTAAAATCATCCCCATGCCAACATCCAATAGGTAGGCAATCAAAAAGCATTTTTTGTCAAGCTTACTTAGCTCTTGACAAGTAGCCAAAAGAATGAGTGACTACATACATCCTCCTCATGGCTATAAATACAACCCCTCTCCTTCACAAAGAAAGCAAGAAGGAAGACCTCTTGATGATAGAAAAAATTCTCTACATCTCTTTTCCATTCTAGCTTAAGCCTTGAAGAAGGAAAATACCCCTCTTCTACCTCATTTCCATTTTCTCTACCCCATGTTATGCATTTCTTCCATATAGCCATATCGCTAAGCAAAAGAATGGCAAAATTTTTCTAGACGACTACCAACTCTCCGTGAGCTACCACGTTAATTTCGCCTATCATGAAGAAAATATCGTAATTATGGGTTATTTCGTGATATTTATTGTTATTTTGTTAATGATACGTGTGATTATAATAACTAAAAAAAGGTAGACAGTGTTAAGGAAGTGAATATTTTATAAATTTTTCCTGAAAGTAACTATCTCTATTTTATTTTGCTAATGATAAATAGACGAATATGAGTCTTATAATAATTTATAGAAAATCATTTAGATAATACCATGAAATAATCAATGCATTAAATCAACAAAAAATTATATAGGAAAATATATACTAGACGCACATAAATTAGGTGCATAGTAATATAATTCGATGTCTGAAAGATGAAAGAAAAATTACACTTATGATTTTTGCATTGCTTAGAATAAAGTTTTCAGAAAAACAATTAGCATTGCATTTATGACATAGCTAAATGAAAATTGATCTTCCTAGATAATGTTGAAAGTTTGACAAATGGTCGGACATTGTCGATTAAACCATAGAATACGAGCAGAATTAAAAAAAATTTATTTTCTTATTGAAGACACACAATGTTACTATTAATGGTTATATTAGCGAGAGCGTCAATATCATGAGTCGACCCACATATGAATCAACGAGAAAACCTTACCTAAAATATCAAGGATGTTGAAGCAAAAACAACTATGAAATACTCGACAACCCTGAAACTATTAGTATCACGAATTTAAATAAATATCGAAAGTTTGTAAGACTTATTGGACATTGATAAGAATTCGTCGATACACATTCTAATGTCTAAACAGACTTGGAAAAACATTTGAAATCCTGCTAAATGTGGGTTAGGGCAGGGCAGCGCATGAATTGCCTGCCATAGGTATAAATGCCTTTATTATCTTTTAGGATGAAAATACCAAGTTTTCATAAGGATAAAATAGACTTCACATTCGCAAAATAACTTGTGGATCCGGAAAAAAGAGTTGTAAGTAGGAAGCGAAACCCTAAGAATAAGGTGGGACCTTAAAAGAGAAACCCTAGAATTGGGTGTGGCTACTTCCTATGCTAAAAATACTTGCTGTCATTTTTAAAAAAAATTTGTGCATGTATTGATGGTTGCACAATAATGATTAATTGTGCTTGTAGCAATTAGATCTGATTGTAAATATATAATCAGGATAATAAGAGGAAAGATCGTGCTATGCCTCCCCCATGGCTAGATGCGGAACCCTACTCCAAGGGGGATTATTTTGTACTACCATGAGGAGCTTTGGATTGGCCCCGATGGCAAGAGGTCACTCGGCGAGGAATCCATTAGCAGGAGGAGGTGGGAGTGCCAGGGGGCTCTGGCCGTAAATCTCTTGATCGCTCCTAGGAACTACTTGACCCTCACGCGAATCAGGATGGGATCCTAGAGTCCCCGGTACTAGTAAAGGGACAGAAAACTTGGAGGGTTTGCTTTCTTCTGCACATACATAAGGGATTTTCCGATGAACAGAGGTTTTATCTTTTGCATAGGAAGAAGGGGAAAAGCATTGTAAATACCTTTTGCGAAATAATAAATAAATAAATTTTACCAAAAGATTATTTTTCACTGCCTTTGTGTTGTGTCATAAAATTACGCAAAGGAACCTATGATAATGGGTTAATTAACGAAGTTGCTTTTATATGTCATAACTTAATGTGATTAGAAAGCTAAAAAAAACCATTTGTGGGAAGTCGGTGGGCGAGATCTTTGACGGATCCGTCCTACGGATGGGTGGTCTCGGTAAGCTGGAAGCTTCTTTCAAGAGATTGAATGAAACGTTAATTAGGAGAAATTAGGTAGAGCCAAGCATTGACTTACCTAGGGTCGGGTCTTAAAACCTTGATAAATAATTATCTTAGGGGAAAGGTGCAGTAGCAGTGCTAGAACTCTGTTAAGGTTCCCTGAATCCTAACTAGTTGATGGGAAAAAGTGTTGCACTCCATGAATCAAGGGGGACACCTTTGATGGAGTTAACTGATGCATCAAGACCTCAGTTGTCAAATTAGGACCCCGACCTTGCAGGTCGATCCTCGTGGGGACAGCCGGTACCTTCCATTACGGGGTGGACTCTGGGAAACCTAGATGATAGACCAGTGCATTCTCACGAGTGCCCGACAAAGCCATCTAGGATAGTTCCCCGATGGACCACTAAAACGTGCTACTAGGAAACTGTTAGCGTGGCATGTGACAATGGAGGACAATGAATTTCGTGCAACAAAAATGATCTAAATTGAACAATAACACACAATATTTTTTCATAAAACATAAATCCACTAGAATTAAAAAATAAATAAATTGGAATCCGGTTATTAGCAACTAGTTTATTTCAATCAGCTTGAAAAATGGGGTCATGGTCATAGGTATCGTTCATAGGAGTAAGGGAATCAAAGGTTAGAATGGAAATATTATGGATACTTGGTCTCCTACTCAATGCATCAACAAACAGAATTTTCTCTTCCTAGTTGATATTGGATAAGTAAATGAAAACTTTGAATGAAAGCAACCCATTTAATATGGTGACCACAAATTTGTAACTGATTAATGAGATGTTTGATACTTTGCTAATCAATTTTAATAATGAATGCGGATCCCATCAGATAGTGTTTCCATTGATGTAAGGCTTGAATTACAGCTAACAATTCTTTATCATAGGTGGAATAATTCAACTCAGAATGTTTAAGTTTGCAACTAGAATAGGCTATGGGATGTGAATCTTGCATGAGGACAACTCCTATTCTTGATCTGCTAGTGTCAGTGAGTACTAAGAAGAATGGTCAACTAAAATTAGGTAACTGCAAGATAGGTGCATGTGTTAAAGCATGTTTCAACAAATCAAAAGACTTTTGCTGGTTGTCAGAACAACGATACACAACACCTTTCTTTAACAATTTCATCAAAGACAATGCAAGTAATGAAAAATTACTCACAAATTTTCTACAAAAGCTGGCAAGGCCTAAGAAAGAATGTAACTCATGCACATTTTTAGGGATTGGACAATTCAAAATTGCCTCTATCTTTTTAGGATCAACGTGAATACCATAAGAAGAAACAATGTGACCTAAATATTCAATCTAGGTTTGGAAAAATTCACTCTTGTCAGGGTTTGCATACAATTGTTTCTCTTTCAACAATTTGAAAACTAAAGATAGATATTCACAATGCTCATTCTCATCCTTATTGAAAACTAAAATATCATCAAAGAAAACAATCTCACAATTATGATACTTAAAAAATATACGATTCATCATAGACTAAATGTAGCTGGTGCATTGATCAAACCGAAAGGCATAACAAGAAATTCATAATGACCAAACCAAGTTCCAAATGTAGTCTTAAAAATGTTAGATGTATCCATGCATACTTGATGATATCCAGACTTGAGATCTATCTTGCTAAAAATAGTGGCCCCTTGTAGTTTATCTATGAGGTTGTCTACCCTAGGGATCAGATATCCATTCTTAACAGTGATTTTGTTTAGGGCACAATAGTCAATGCACATCCTAAAGGTATTATTTTTCTTCTTAACTAATCGGACATGTGCACCAAAAGAAGAAATAGTGAGCCTAATGAGTCCTTGGTTCAATAGTTCCTCAACTTGTGTCTGGATTTCTTTTTGTTGAATCTGATTGTGTCTATAAGATGCTTTACATGGTAGTTGAGAACCTGGGTAAAACTCTATTTTATGGTCTTCACGACGTGTAGGTGGTAAACTAGGTGGTAAATCAACAGCAAAACAATCTTTAAATTGTGAAAGAAATTGTGCATGCCTAGGATGCATCTTATTTTCCTTAGCTTCAATTTTATTCACCCATATAAAATATGATTTACTACATTTTCTCAATGCATGTTTAGCTTGTGTGTGACTAAGCAGTGGAAAATTATCAAGGGTGTGCAATTCAGGTAATGTGATTTGGTTTCCCTTAAAATGAATTTTCATGGAATGTGTGGAATAATTTATATCAGGGTTATATTTGTGACGCCAAGGCATTCCTAAAATAATATCACTAGCTTGCAAAGGCATAATCGAGAAATTTTTGCGCTCAACATAATCATCGATTCTAATATCTAAATCACACACTTCTTGTATATAATTGTATCTAGTGCCTAAGAATGTAGCCTTTATGCGATAATGAGTTGGAATAGTAGATGAATACCAACTTTGTGGAAATAAAATCATGTGTGCTTCCATCATCATGCAAAACAATCTTTTCTTGACTATGCACAAAACATTCCATTGTTAAAAAAAAATGAGGATTCGGCATACCTGGTAAAGTATTTGAAGCATCACCGATATCATCACCATCTTCAGTGAAGACTGGCATATCTTCATGGTCCTCGTCATCAATTGCTCCCAAATGATTGATTTGAACAGCTTACTTCTTGGATTGACAGTTTGCTCCTAAGTATCTAGGCTAATGAAACTTGTAGCAAACTGTTATGGACCATCAAGACAATCTGACACTATCTTGAAGAATATCTCATTTCTCATCACGCAGGAATACAAAAGCACGAACTCCTGACTATCAGGAAGGTGCCTGAATGTCAGGTAAAAACCTAAATGCTTCATATGATATCTTAGGTCACTTTCCAGATGCTGGTTCTACATGTATGCTAGTACTAAGGTATAAAAGTACTAATATAGTGCAATTCGAGCCTCAACACCTGGCACAGCCCGGTGGATGACTGGGATAGTCAAGACTCGAACCCACAAGCATGCATCTAAATGATAGGCAGACTAACCCAAAGAACATAGTTATACCTTGCCAGAGGCCTTGCACCCCTTGCAAGCCACACTGAGCAACAGTGAGTAGAGCCCCTCTAGGATACTCAAAGCCCTCTAGTGTAGTTGCATAACTAGCCCTAAGTGTCAGTAAAATTTCAAGGCAACATGCTAGTACTGGAAACCGATCAAGTACAATGACATCCATACTACATCATAGAGAACAAAGATATAGAACCATGAATGAATCAATAAATCACTACTCCAATGGCAAAGAGTAGAAAATTTGATCAAGAAATATGTCGATGACACTTTAGCATCTGCATCATAAGAAATATATGGCAATATACCACACAGCTTGAATCTCAAACAAGAAACTGCATCTCCAAAGAAATATGCAAGATAATCCAAGAAAACCTATAAAAGAAAACAATAAAGAACTGCATCTGCATCTACATCATACTCATCCATAGCTTCAATCTGTACCATATCACCCCAAAAATATTGCTTTGCATCAATCCAAACTGATATAACATATATCTCCTGACATTTAGGTACATGAAAATCTTGATCTTCAGGTTGCTGCTCTACTTGTGCTGTCTTCCATGCTCTAGCTGCACTTTCTGGTCTAATTCCTGCATTTTAAGCTGTTGCTACACTTTTTCTTGCATCAGGAACTCAAATTGTTATTGTAGGAATTCAGGTTGCAGAAATTCGAATTTCAAGAATTCAGGTATCTGCTGTCCATGCTGTGATTCTGACATTACTAGCAGACCTAACCACTTCTGAATTACTGAAATCTGCTGAAAACTTGAAAATTCCAGCAAACCTAAAAAATCATCTTGCTGGTAAAGAGCTTGAGTACTTCCTGATAGAGAAAACTGCAATATACTTCTGGAAATATCATCTAACTTATCCAATATCCTCATTGCCATGCTCAAAAACTGATTATCCTAAACAATATCAACAATTTCTGCCAAAACATCAACTGCAGAGATATCCACTACAACAGATACTTGCACAATACTATTGGCTTCAACTTCATTTCCAAACTGATTAGAATACTTAAAAACTTCAGAAATATGAGGATGAACTAAAACATTAACAACTTGATCATTATCCTGATCATTTACATCTGCATTGTCCACTACAGGCTCAAATTCTTTAGTATCCCGATTTTGGGAATTTTCCTGCTGCTCAGGATCAGGGTACATAGCTCCAGAATTCTGAAATAATTTATCCAATTCAGTTCCTAAACTTTCCTGAACTTTAGACTACTCCTTCCTTGCCAAAAAGTCTTCAGGATGCTCTCCTGAACAGTCATAAACTGCAATAAGACCAATTTGCTGATTTTCAGGAGTTTCTTGCTGAAAAACTTCAGGATATGTAGTGCCTTGGTCCTGAATTAATTTATACTTCTCATTGCATATGCTGTCCTGAAATTCAACCTGCTCCTACTGTTCAAGAAAACTGCCTGAATGCTGTCTTGACAGATTTCGGACTGCAAATTGAACAGTTTGCTGTTCTAAAAGTGCATTTCTAGCCATGTTGAGCTACTCTTGATACCCTTGAATAATACCATCAACATTTATCTCGAACGTAGGTACCATTGAATCATTTTCTTGAAAAAATAATTCTTCCACGTCACTGTCTACTTCATCTACCATATCAATTGTCTGTGCATACAGATCCTCAAGAATAACATCATGATTTGGAATATAAGAACAAGCCAACTGAGTATGCAAATTAGCAATTACATTATCCTTCTGAGAAACAACTGCTTGAAGAGCATTAATGACCTCTGAATAATGAGAAACTTTCAAATCCATTACTGTCCTGACATGAAAAACCTCTTGTTGAAACAATGCTTTCTCTTCCTGAAGCCAATTAATGACAGCACTGCCGCAATTTCAATTGCATTCCTCTCCTTTTCCAACTCAGAAGAAAGCCATTCAATCATCTCAGTTGAAGATTGAGTCATAGGACATAACTCATGCAAATCTTCATGAAAACCACATGAATGGACTGATTTCTGCAATTCTTGACCTTCAGCCTGCTGTGGTAGACTTGTACCTTGCTGAAAACTGTTCATTTGATGTCCTAAAACTGGCTAAAAACTGATCTGCTGCTGTCCCATAGCTTGCTGTCCTGAAAATTGCTCATATAGGCAATGAACTGGAGAGTTGACAGCAGTAAAAAATGGCTAAATTTCTTTAGGTTGAATATTGAAATAACTTGGAATAGTATTTAGCATGCTGGAAATATAGGTATCCTGGAAAAATACATCCTGAAATGATGGATTTTGCACTACAGGTAGTGGCATTTCAAGTGCTTGTAAAGTCGCTTCAGTGAAATCTGACTCCCTTGATGCATAATCTTCCTCAACACTAGTAAGAGAACAAAGAAAATCATCCATAACAACATCTTCATTAAGAAAAACATCAGCCTCATGCTTGTCATACATGACATCATCATCTTCTTGAATATGCAACTGATCTTCTTGATCACCAGATTGATCATCAAACTGATCAACTTCCTTGATGATAACTTCATCACTTCTTTCTTCTTCAGTAAAACAGATTCGAGATTGATTATAATAGTTTGCAAGACTCCAAAGTATGGAAAATACCTTCAAGTTGTCAATACAAGGTGTGTGATGCTCCTCTCTTCCATTGGTAAGCTCCTGTGTTGGGTTTGGGGTACTCGAGGATCTTTGGCTGCTTTGGCTCTTGTCCTCTCTCACTCCCTCAGCCTCAATCTTTGGCAAAACCATAGGTAAAGGGTAACAATCATCATCATCACTTGAATCTGAATCCTGATCTGAATCCAAAACATCATAATACTTCTCCTTGATCTTCTCAACTGCTCTAAGCAATCTCTGAACCTACTTCAAACTTGAGCAAGACTTAATCTTCCGGCCTTCATGATCATCATGACATTCATAAGCATCATCAAGTACAATCTCAAAAGAAGTAAGCTTTTCCCATGCTTTATCCAACCTTGAATCTAAACCTTTCTTTGCTGCTAAAGAGAACTTCTTGCGGATACCATTGAACTACTTACATAGATCAAACATGCAGAAATACTTACATGACTTTCCTCTTTCACAGGACTCATGAACATATGGAAAACACTTTGAAGTATGGCCATGCTGAAAACAGATTTTGCATCGCTTGTCCTTCTTCTTGGATTTACCCATAATGAAGCATAGCCACTGTTTGAAAATAACTTGCTTTTCCTTCAACCAACCTCAAAACTCTGCAGTGATAGAGTAGAAGTCTTCAACCTATGGTATTCAAGATATTCTTGCAATTCTAACAGTGTAGGATGCTTGAAGCACTCATTTGCAGGTAGATCTTGAAAAATGCCAAAAAAACTCTGTCGAGACTTCTCAGTTTTATCAAACTTCCTTCCATCTTTCATGCGATTCAGGTTATGCCTATCATTTTCATCCTGTAATTCAGATAACCAACCTAAAATTCCTGCAATTCAGGTAATAGACTTGCAGATTCCTGCAATTCAGGTAACAGTCTAAAACTTCCTGCACTTTAGGAAACTGCCTGAAAATTCCTGCACTTCAGGTCAGTCCTGAAAATTCCTTTCGTTTTGCATCTTGCCTTTCTTCCTTATCCAAGTGAACATAAATCCTATCCTTCTTAATCATGTCCATTCTTGCACCAACAAATCTGAGTTTGAGGACCACTTGAAACATCCATAAATAGCATACTGGTTCCAGAATTCAAGAACAACCATGGGCAACATATAATCTTCAAGAATGCCATATAGACTTGCTGTAGACATCATAATTGACTGCATAAACACACTACCCTGAATATTACAGCCCCTTTATTGCCTGAATTGATATCAGCCACAAATAGCACTTGATTTTCAAAAATGACATACAGACATATAGCACACAGCATGATTGTTCACAGCAATATGCTATCCAGAAAATTGTAGATCTGATATTTCCTGTCTTTGAACTTCATGACCGCCTTTCTTTATGAACATGCCATCCTGAATAATCTACCTTGAATCCACAGCATGAGAAATTTTGAAGTGATTGAATTCTTAAGAAATAAGAACTTCAAGATGTCGTGCTTCAAATAACTTGATTGCAGGGTTTTTCTTATGCAGAGATGACCTGACACCTGCAACTTGTAAAAGTGTAAAAAAATGCCTGAAAATACAAAAAAGCCTTGAATTTGTGAAAGATATGGAAGTATTTTTCCTAAAAAATGAAACCATATCTCCAGTATCTTCCTGGAAAAGATCGTCTTTCTCTTATTAATCATTACATAACTGCCATCACTGTCTTCATTCACAGACTGATCCTAACAAATTCTTGCTTCAGCATTCCTGTCGCTTGAATCTCTTAGGACCCGATTCCAGATAATCTCCTAAATCAAGAAATTATTTTCCTGAACCTGGCAGGGATCGCCAAAGTGTTATGGACCATCAGGACCATAACAGGAAATGCAGAAAATTAGCACTGCAGAGAACTTCCTGACACAATTTACAGCCATTACACATACCTAATCTTCAGGAATACCATGCAAACATGATCTACATATCGTAAACATCAATGTTGAACCACTGTCCTGAAAACTATCACACAGTTTATCATCATCATATTCACTCCTGATCAAATAACTTGAAACAGACATCACGAATATTCAGGACACAGATACACAGTGTTAGAACCAGAAATAAGCGACCAGAATCTGACACTGTCCTGAAGAATATCTCATTTCTCATCACGCAGGAATACAAAAGACACGAACTCCTGATTGTCAGGAAGGCGCCTGAATGTCAGGTAAAAACTTGAATGCTTCATATGACAACTTAGGTCACTTTCCATATACTGGTTCTACGTGTATGCTAGTACTAAGGTATAAAAGTACTAATATAGTGGAATTCGAGCCTCAACACAAACTATAAGCTTTGCTTTGTAGACATTGTTGGTAAGGGTTGGAAGTTTGGGTATATTGGGATTTGGCTAGAGGGAAGGCTTAGGGTTTGAATTAACAGTTGATGGTAAAGCAGGAGGTCGAGTCCAAGGTTTACGGAAAGAAGAAGGAGCAAAGAGATTTTGATTGAATTTTTGAAAATTAAAATTGAATTGCTTTGTACCAAAGTTACCATTAACAAAAAATTATTGCGGTCGCTTTTCTCATCCCCGAATTTTATCCTTTGCATCATGCACTAAAGAAATTGTATCCTCCGAAGTCTTTGGCTTGAACATATTTACTTTTGTTGCATAGAAGTGACCAAGCAAACCGAATATGTACTTGCGCTTGTTGGTGCACTGTTGTCGTGTTGGGGGTCAAAGGTCTACCACCAGGGTTTAGAGCAAAAGAGGAGTGAGAGATTTAAAGGGGAGAGAGGAAAAAGATTGGAGTTTGATGGATTCTCGGGTTATGGAGAGAGTAGATGAGATAGAGAGTAACCAATATCTTACATAGCCGTGTCATACAAGTTTACCATAATAAACTTGGATCCGATTACATCAATAACCATGAGATTTATGCATAGATCTATATCAGATTTTGTTCCATTTCCTACAATAAATTCAAGCTCTAATGCCCTTCATTTCATGAAGATACATGTATTGAGACTTCAACAAGGTATAGAGAGATAGAACTCATTACAACTGACATAGAGTCCAAAGGATGATAGAAATGCATCAATAGAACCACAAATGTACTTTAGCCCTGCATTAAAATAGTAATTTCTAGCCCTCAAACTTGACTCAAAAATGTATACAAACTCATGGGAAAGTCTCTCATTATAATCTCAACCAATGCCCTATTGTTTCGGGAGCATTGTCTACACAAGGAAGTGATTAGA
Organism: Lygodium microphyllum; assembly: GCF_053477565.2. Classification (NCBI taxonomy): domain Eukaryota; kingdom Viridiplantae; phylum Streptophyta; class Polypodiopsida; order Schizaeales; family Lygodiaceae; genus Lygodium; species Lygodium microphyllum. The sequence continues at coordinate 30,471,894 of NC_141143.1, read as the reverse complement.
TTTTAAGAAACCCCTTCAAATGAATGAGTTTTAATGGCTGCCCTGCTTATGACAATTTTAAGAGAGCCTATTCATCCCATACATTGGCAAAAATCACCTCTTGACTTGCCCCAAAGTCACTCAACTACTTTGGCACAAGAAGGGCTTCAATGGTACACGAATATGGTAAGAGAATGGAAGAAGAAGCTCATAAGAGCAGGCTGAATACTTTATCTCTATTTTTCCCTTTCATGGACTGTCATACAACTCATTTCCATGTTACCAAATGGATCGGGCAAAAGGACTCTTACCTTCTTTGTTTGTATCTTCTCTTGATCTTCAGTTTGCTTTGTTCGCATGCTTTGGAGTATTCACCATAGTCTTCAACTCTCCCTCCATCTTGCATAGGTGTGCAGGCCGAAAAATGCACCCCAAAATGCAGACTGGACTCCTCTCCTTCTTCCACACAAAAAAGAGTTCATATAGATCATATACAAGTCATATAAGTCCTTTGCAACTATTACTCCATGTCACTTGTGGACCTAGTCAACTTTGGAGTGCTCTTGACAAAAGTTGGATCTTCCAAGCTAATGAACTTTATAAACCAATGTGACTTAACCTGTAAACTATCAATTACCACCTGTTGATCAAGTTGAAGGTCCTCATATACACTATCCTTGCCATTTTTATTGATACAAACTGAAAATTGCATGTCAAGTTACAAAGGAACTTATGAAATTAAATGACATCTAAGACAAATGTAAGGGAATAGTGATTGAATTATGTACGAAAGTTTCTTATGTGGATCCTAATGAAGTTCTTCTGCAAACATAAGAACTCCATGTTTTATGCCATGAACAGAAAGCCCTTTGATATTCACCCCCTCCTAACCTGCACATCCTCCGGCATGTGCCACTTCATGAATTTGCAGGTTAAGGAGGCTCTTCTTCTGACATATCGTCATCTTCATCCTCTAAGTCTTCTTCTTCTTCCTTGTCTTCAAGTAGATAGCTCACATCCAAGTCATCAAGCTCATAAGTAGAAGACTCTCTTCGTTTGAAGAGCTTGATACATTTGTCGGCTATTGGTATCTTGATCATGGTCCCATCCATTTCAGCCAAAGTATAAGTACCATTATCATGTACTACCTTCACCACATATGGTCCAAACCATCGCTTGGCTAGCTTCCTATGAGCACTATATTGATTTTCTAGGCTGCTGTCATAGACAAGTACCCAATCATTCTCTTGGCTCTTGGACGGAGTCGATGACACTTGTCAAACCTCTTCTTATTCTTCAACCTCGTTGCCTTCAGTCTTTCAATGGCTGTTTTGACATCCTCTAGTCTTCTTTCAAGCTGCCTTATGCACAAAATCAGTAGCTCTTCTCTATTTATGTCTTCATCCCAAGGCAAGATACTCCATGTGATAATAGAATCCTCAATAGGCATAATAGGTGGCTGCCCATACATTAGTTCAGCCGGCATATAACCTGTCTGCACTATGGGTAGTTCTATCAGCCCATAATGCGAATGGAAGCATTTTAGGCCATTCTCTCATCTTCCCTCCTCTACAAGACTTTGCCAAAGCTTTGAGAATCGGTTGATGACCTCTTTCACTCTTACCATTGCCTTCAGGATTGTAGGCTGATGTAAGAGATAGCTTGATTCCCAATTGAGCAAAGAAATGGCAAGCCTCATCGGCATCCAATTCTACTCTATCAACAGTTACTTTGGCAACACAGCCATACATTCCACCTGATTTGTGAGATCTTCTCTAGCAAGCACTAGATATCTCATGTTCCAAATTCTTGTAGGCATGGTTACTAAATCAATAACCCATCTGTAATGAATGGATAAAGGAAAGGTAGGCTGAAGCCCATCTCTATGCTTAACCATAGAGTACATTTGACAAACATGATAAGACTCAACAAAATGCTCAATGTCTTTATACATGTTTTGCCACCAAAATTTCTCTTTTATTTTGGCAAAAGTGCCCCATATGCCTCTATGGCCAGCCAATAGGCTTTCATGAAATTCTTGCATGACCTGTCTTTGAGTCTTCTTGTCTCCTAAGACACGAACAGACCCTCCTCCTTTCTTCTTTGCATGCCTCCAAAGGTAGCCGTCTTTGAGAAAGAAGCCATAAGCCTTTCTCCTGATTCTCTTGAACTCTTCATCAGTCCAATCTTCCTTCTTCGCCATAGTGCTCAAGTATTGGCCAATTTTCAGCCAATCATTTGCATAATATTCTTCCATAAAATGAGAACAAACTAAAACAAAGTATTGAGCATGCTGCCTTTCAGCTGGCCATCGTCTTTCCATGGTTGTTTCTTCATTCTTTGCTATTGTAAACTCTGTTACAGCAGTAATACCTGTTGTACTTGCTGTAATTAATGATGTATCTGCATTTATGACAACTGTAACATCATTAAGAACAGTTGTACTTGCTTTTTTCTGATTTGAACTTGCAATTACAACATCATTTTCAGCAAATATAGACTCTGTTACTTCCTCATCCATCATCTCTTCTTCATCTTTATATTTGGCATGTGAAAGCATGTCAGCAACTGGATTATCTCCTCCTGCAATATGTTTCAAATCAGGATTTAAGGATTTAATATAGGCTATCCATCTTAGCATAGCTATGTTGGGAGTGGAACAGTTGGCAATCATGCCCAAGAGTGGAAGACAATCTGTTTCAACTACTACATGTGTACCCATGAAGTACTCCCGATCACACTTCAATGCAGTTACAACTCCCCAAAGTTCTCTTTTAATTTGAGCATACCTTCTTTGACATTCATTAAGAACCTTCGCTCCAAAGCGGATTGCATACCTGTTGCCCTCAGGATCATCTTGACCAATAGCCCATCCTATCCCAATAGGACTTGTGTCGACTGTGAGTATGATAGGCTGTCCATTAGAGTAATTAGCTCTCTTCAAGGTGGGGATTGAAATCAGCAATTTCTTCAATTTTTGAATAGCTTGAGTATGCTTTTTTTCCCACATCAACCTTTGGCCTTTTCTTAACAGTTGATAAAGATTTTCAGCAACATGAGCAAAGTGTGGGATCCAAATAGTATAGAGAACACACATCCAAGAAATCTTCTCACCTCCGAAATATTTGTGCATATTTCCCGCATTTTGCTGATGGCATCAATCTTGATTGGAGAAGGCTTTCGGCCATATGGGCCACACATATGTCCAACCACAAGAACTTCTTCAACTCCAAAAACAGATTTAGCTCCTGAAAGAGTAAGACGGACTTCTTCCAGTTTAGACAAGATTTGAGCACAATCATTAATATGATCAGAAACAAACTTGTGGCATCCAAGCTCATTGAGCTCTTCATTCTTCTCATGAATTTCACATCCTTTGATAGGTACATCATCAAGGAAAGGAAGAGTAAGTTGGGGAATATAATCTCTCAATACTTTGTACATGGCATTCATCATGTGAGCCACTGAATTTGTAGCTCCTTGGGGTAGAGTACACATGTGGACTAAACCAAGAGGTGTCTTCATTGTGGTAATGTCTTGGCTTTCCAAAGCAAGCTGAAATTGGTCATAGCCCGAATATAAATCACCCATGGAATAAATTGCTCTACCTACAAAAGCCTCAGCAAATTCATCAACAATTGGACCCGAATCAATATTTCTAATAGTGACTTTATTGACAGGCTGTAAATCTTGAATGAATCGCAAAGATCCATTCTTCTTACGCATGGTAAACCATCGGTTAGAATACGGAGCTGAAGATGGCTCCAATATTCGCATCTTTATCTTTTCATTTAAAAGCTCCAATAACTTAGGCAAATGAGCCCTTGGTACCAAAATTGGTTTAAGATTCCAAGGGATGTTTGGGACTGTGAAAATTACCATTGGTGCCACAACACTTGGATCCACACAGCCAATCTCATGAGGCTGAAATGAAAAAGCTTTTCCATGTTTCTTCAATATCTGCATAAAATATTGCTTTTCAGCCCTGCTGGCAAGAGAAAAGAGTCTTCACCAACTTTTAGCTCCCGTAAGCTTTCAGCTGTAAATTGGTGACCAATATCTTTGGGGTCACGAAGACTTGGCTGTTTGGATGCCCTTTCAGCCAGTCCCTCACTTTCGGGAGGTAGTGGAGTTGCCATCGACTTGACCTTCTTGTCAGCTGTCTTGTACTTTGTTTCTACTCTTGCCTCATCCCTGTTTGGCTGTCCAAAAGCTTCATGATCAGCAAATTCTTGAATTATGTCATAAATATCCAATGTGCATACCTGTATGGACTGATTTTCAGCCCGATTTTGTGCATGAACAACTGCATGTATTTCAACCAATGTATTATTATAAATCAGCCCATAAAATACTCCTAAAAGTTCTTCATTTTCAGCCAAAACATCAACTTGCTTCAGCTCCCGTTCCATATGACATAAATGCTTTCTTTCAGCCCTATTCATGTGGCTGAAAACTATTTATAACACTCCACACTGTTGGCTGTAAATACCTGCAAATCAGCCTTTGACATAGCCCCCTTTATATGTGGAGGCAAATTTTTATTACATGAAGCACTACCATAGCCTCCACTTACAGCAGTGCAACTCGTAAACCCTTAAATTCTTGGGCATTAGGAGGCACAGGATGATCTCTCAATTGATCTCTATTCCGGTGATGATTTACACAAATAGTCAGAAATTGGACAGCTTTGTCGTTATCCTTACTTCTTATCTGAGCATAAGATGAACCATCATCAAGGGCCTTTGTCTCCAAACAAGACTCAGAAATAAAAGGTTGACCAAGAATGAGGAGCATTGTCTACACAAGGAAGTGATTAGATTTTAAGAAACCCCTTCAAATGAATGAGTTTTAATGGCTGCCCTGCTTATGACAATTTTAAGAGAGCCTATTCAGCCCATACATTGGCAAAAATCACCTCTTGACTTGCCCCAAAGTCACTCAAGTACTTTGGCACAAGAAGGGCTTCAATGGTACACGAATATGGTAAGAGAATGGAAGAAGAAGCTCATAAGAGCAAGCTGCATACTTTATCTCTGTTTTTCCCTTTCATGGACTATCATACAACTCATTTCCATGTTAACAAATGGATCGGGCAAAAGGATTCTTACCTTCTTTGTTTGTATCTTCTATTGATCTTTAGTTTGCTTTGTGTTCACATGCTTTGGAGTATTTACCATAGTCTTCAACTCTCCCTCCATCTTCCACAGGTATGTAGGTCAAAAAATACACCGCAAAACGTGGGCTAGACTCCTCTCCTTTTTCCACACAAAAAAGAGTTCATATAGATCATATACAAGTCATATAAGTCCTTTGCAACTATTACTCCATGTCACTTGTGGACCTAGTCAACTTTGGAGTGCTCTTGACACAAGTTGGATCTTCCAAGCTAATGAACTACATAAACCAATGTGACTTAACCTGTAAACTATCAATTACCACCTGTTGATCAAGTTGAAGGTCCTCATATACACTATCATTGCCATTTTTCTTAATACAATTGAAAATTGCATGTCAAGTTACAAAGGAACTTATGAGATTAAATGACATCTAAGACAAATGTAAGGGAATAATGACTGAATTATGTACGAAAGTTTCTTATGTGAATCCTAATGAAGGGATTCTTCACTGCCAGGAATACGCGTGTGTTGTCAATTCGTCGCGAGACAGCCTGTAGAGCCTGTTCATTCCAGGAGCTTCACCTTCGTGCGAGATGAGAAGCGATTGGAAGCTCTTGATCTCATCTCCGCTTTGATACCACTGACGCACAGATCGGATGTTGGACACGTGCGTAGTGAATGCCGGAAGGTCTCCAAGAACAAAGAACTCTACAAACCTTCATAATTTTAAGTACAAGAAAAAGCAAATTTGCCCGACATGAGACAAAGGAGACAAATTGGATGTAATCTCCCCCCATACCTTCAGTGAGCACTTCACAAGGCATGCATTTATAGATTTATTTATCTTCAAGATAAAAAATAGTCCACTTTACAAATAGCATGCTTTTACTTTTACATTTGTATTTTTCCAAATATAAAGTAAGGCATTTGGGTGTCCCAAAGTTAGGCTGTGCCCAAATACAAATATCAAATAATAAGATATTTAATTGAGTGCCTATGCGCATACAAGATAATAAATATTTTGTCAAGCTCTTTGATAAATAAGAGCGGTTAAATAAATATTTGCACCACGCCTTTAGTGATAAGGCATGCATCCATCAAAAATAGTAATTCTTTTAGGCATTTGGATTCATGCCATCACTCGGTGCTTCCCAATGCCATTCCCACCTACTGTACACATAAAGTGAATAATTCACAATTGTTAGAAAATAATTCAATAAAACCCAACAAAAGTGAATACCTAGTAAACTTCAACTAGAAAAAAATTAAATAGGTTGGAACTCTGTTCTCACCTTAATTTAATTCGAGTGCGCAGAATCACTTACTATTGAATCACCCACGTGCACATTTAAAATAATCAGACTTTCGAAAAGGACATGCGTCCCTGCCAACTTCTCGTACAAGGAATCCTCATTGTGTATGAGCCTCAACAAATAAATAGTTTTACGGAATCCATTGAAAAACCTCATGGAATCCACCATGAAATATGCCTCCTAGCATCATATCCCCGAGGTGGGTTAGCAATTGAGGAAAATTGCTAATAGCTCAATGTGGAGCCAACAGTGAGAAGTAAGTACTTAGGTCACGAGTGTGCATCCATTGGACCTCTTGAACAGGGTGATTTTTAAACTTAACCAAATACCTGGAATATCTATGACGAGTTCTAGTGATCATAAAGTCAATGTCTAGAATAGTTTTAGGTTCAAGGATTTCAATTTCTTCTTCTAACAAAGGAGGGTTTTCATAGACAGGGTGGATTGGTAATTGGCCTCTAAAAGGTCGTAGCAAACTGATATGAAAACTATTATGGATCTTCCAATGTTTGGGTGGTTCTAACTTAAATACATTATCATTGATCTTGTGAATTATTTTGAAAGGTCCATAAAACCTAGGTGCTAATTTAACAATAGGGTGTTTTTCAACACTTTTCAATCTTTTTTTTTCAATGTGTAACCAAACACGATCACCAACATTGAAACTCACGGCTTGTCTTTTCTTATTATCTTGTTTAGTGTATGATTGGTGGGCTTTTGCAATCATATCTTTAACTTGAGTAAAAATAGTAGCATACATATTGGCGATATCATCAACAGCTTTAACTTTATTTGACAATGATGTGAGATGTATAGGCAATCTATGTCCATAAATGATTTCAAAAGGTGCTTTATGTGTAGCCATGTGTGGTGTATTATTGTATGCAAATTGAAGTAGATGTAAGTGTGTGTCCCATGTTTGTGGTTTTGAAATTGTGTATATATGCAAAAGATCTAGAATTGTACTATTTGTAGCTTTTGTTTGCCCATTGGTTTTAAGATGGAATGGAGATGAGAAATCAATCTTAGTACCCAAATTATCAAACAAAGTAGTCCAAAAATTATTACAAAATCTAGAATTATGATAAGAAATAATAACTTTTGACAAACCATGATTAGTGAAAACAATCTTCAAAAATAATTGTGCAGGTTGAGATGTAGTTAATGTTTTCCTGCATGGTAGAAAATATGCTTGTTTCCTAAATCCATCTACTATAGTCCAAATCATATCATGATTAGCTTGTGTATTAGGCAAATCAATTATAAAATCCATTGAAATATGTTCTCATGGACGGTAAGAAATTGGTAAAGGCATTAACAAATCATATTACTTACCATGGTGTCACTTGACTCTTTGACAAATTAAACACTTAGAAACAAAGTTAGAAACATCAGATTCCATTTTCGGCCAGCAAAAATCTTCAACCAATATTCCTAAAGTAGAAAAAATACCTCTATGACCTTGATATGGAGGACAATGAATTTTGTGCAACACAAATGATCTAAATTGAATGGTAACACACAATCTTTTTTCATAAAACATAAATCCTTTAGAAGAAGAAAAAGAATCAATTGGAATCTAGTTATTAGTAACTAATTCGTTCCAATTAGCTTGTAAAATGGGGTCATGGTCATAGGTATCTTTCATAGGAGTAAGGTTAGAAGAGAAATATCATGGATACTTGATCTCCTACTCAATGCATCGACAAAAATATTTTCTCTTCTTGGTTGATATTGAATAAGTGGATGAAAACTTTGAATGAAAGCAGCCCATTTAATATGGCGGTCTGAAATTTGTGGCTGACTAAGGAGATGTTTGATACTTTGTTTGTCAATTTTAATCATAAATTCGGTTCAATAGTTCCTCAAGTTGTGTTTGGATTTCTTTTTGTTCCTTAACTCCCATATATCATCAAGTGAAGGCATAATAGGTAAAAGTGACTTACAAACTCTTCATCACTAAAGAAATTCATCTTCTTTAGCTTTAGAGAAATAATTAGACTTTCAGCTTTAACCTATACACATAGCCTATGTGAATTTCTGCCTCTATGTCAATAAGCCGTTAGAATAATCATCATGAGAGACATCACGAAAGCAGAAGCCACAAAACAATAAGATAGCTGCAGACTCTTTTCCATAACAAACAAGAATGAAGCACCCCCAACAGAGATGGAGTTTGTTTTCTTGCTTTGCAACCAGTTTATCACCATTCAATCTCGTCGATTAAGTACGAATCTTCCTTCGCTTTATGACTGCTGAAGTGGCGAGGATTGTAGTCTGGATAAGCTCCACTAAATACTCTTCATCTCACCCCTCTGCATGCGTTCAGTGTTCATCTTTTTGCACGTCGACTTTGCTGATGTTCGTCTTTGGTTGTCCTCTGCAGAGAACGTCATCGGCTTATTTCACCTTAAGAAGAACCAGTCGTTCGTCCTCCTTTTCCTCCCCTCCAACTTTCGCCATCTCACATTCTTAGCTTCATGTTTGTTGAAACCTTCAACTTTTACTTGGTTCTGAAACGTAGGTTGACGATTCTTCCAGTACTTTGATGCAGCAGCACTTCTTTTCATTGTCGTCTTCATCACTTCTTTGTCAGACTCATCCTCTTTGTCTTTTGCAATGCCACCATCGTTTCCTTCGTCGCAGCTTCCAAGAACCAGCGTCGTTGTCACAATTCGTCCTTCCTCCCTTCTGTCAGCTTCGTCCTTCTCCTTCTTAAATACTCAGCGTCGTCCTCGATATCTCATCCTAATTCCGAGTTCACAGCTCACAAAAGCCTGGTGCTTTTGTCACCAGAAAAGCTTAGGAAACAGTTTTCTCTTAAAACAAAATAAAATCGTTTCATGACATTAGTGATTTTGTCGGGTAGATTAAAACGAGCGTCCGTTGTTTCCTTCACAAACCTGCATTCTGGTCTATCCGCGCCGTTGAAGATATATGCCACGTCAGCCTCCAACCATGGCTAGTTATGAAGAGTGCAATTGATTGATTTTCTCGGGTAGAGCACCCGTTTAACCATAGAAAGATTTTTCGTCCCGTAAATTCTGCAGCAAGATGCGTTCTCAAAGATAGCACGACGATTCCCAAATAACCTTCTCTGACTGAATCCTCACACACGGTCCGAAAAGCATCGTAGCTTTTCTTAATAAAGCTAAGGCTTAATAAAAAAAACCATGATATTCCATTCACACTAGACTTGTAATGTAAGGGATAAAGGGACTTGTGATTATGATATTTTTGTGTACCACCTTTACTTGCATTCAAGATTTTGCTTGAATCACTCGCATTGCTTTTCTTCAAAACATCATTTTCCATGAAATTCCATGACAAGAGAAGAGTGTTTAAGACGGTGTCGTATTGCTGCGCATTCGAGGTGTGTAAACCACCCAAAAGTTGTGTGTGTGATTTGATACTTTGTACATACTTAGTTGTTATGTTTGCTCTTTCATTTTATGCCGAAGACAGAGAAGAATAAGGAATTTTGGTAGATTGGTGACTCGAGATGCAATCTCATGGACCACTTTGATTGTGACCAAGGGTTCGTTTGAAAGCTTGTGACAACATTGGAGCCATTGAGCAGGGGAACCTAGTATTTATTCAATTGACACTGGACAGTGTTGTATCTGATTTGGCCATTGGCAATGCACTGGTTGACATGTATGTGAAATGTGGGAGGATGGAAGATGTACGAAATGTTTTAATCGACTGCCTAAACAAGATAATGTCTCTTGGGGCTCAATTATTGCAGGGTATGCTCAGCGTGGGCAAGGGATACTGGCTCTCAAACTCTTCGAGAAAAATGCAGTAACATGGCATGAAACCAGACGAGTTCATGTTCTCTACAGCTTTGAAAGCATGTGGAACCACAGGCAATGAAGAATGGGGCGGCTGAATATGTGTGAAATATCACTAATTAGTCGGCTATTTTCAGGAAAAAGCTAATTTGAGGACCGCTTTTGGAGAGAAATTGGGAAAGGGAGGCGTAGAAAACGTGGAAGAAGGAGACTAATAAGGGATTTTTCAAAGACTAAAGAGGGGATTTTCAAAAGCTAAAGAGGGAGGGAAAAGCAAGTGTATGGGATGAAAAAAAAGGTGGAGGCTAATCGGGACAAGGGAGTTTTTACGCTGAATTTGAGAAAGAGGAAGGAACAGAGCATTAGAGAGAAAAAACAGGGAGGATACTCTGTAGTTAACGAGAGAAGACGGAGAATTCCTAGTGAAGCATGGCGCCCTTGCTCCTGAGAGGATAAGAGCTATAGAAACTGGTGGCTGTCCTCATGCAGCTGTTCGAGAAGATATAAGTATAAACCTTGGCCCATTGGAGGATCTATCCAGGACCTTTTCAGCAGATATTTTGCTTTGTGAATCAGGAGGAGACAATCTGGCTGCCAATTTCAGCAGAGAGCTTGCAGACTATATCATATATATCATAGATGTTGCCGGAGAGGAGAAGATTCCTCGCAAAGGAGGACCAGGAATTACACAGGCTGATCTTCTGGTGATCAATAAGGCTAATCTAGCAGATGCTGTGGGTGCTAATTTGGAAGTGATGGAACGGGGTACTCTCTGCGGCTGATTGGAGAACAGGGAATGATTACGCGAATTTGGGGAAGAAAGGAGGACGAAGGGGGATGCCTCACGAAGCACACTAGACGAGGAATTCAAAAAGCAGCAGAAAATTTATGGGAGAATATCGGGAGCAGGAGGATGATCTTATTAAATTGAAACGTGAAGCCATGTTGGCCTGGGTGTAAAGTGCAGCAAGGAGGTTGTGACTGCCATCCGTGGCACCATCATCCTGGCCAAACTCTCCGTCATCCCTGTGCGCCGAGGGTATACTGTGCCCTGCAAGGTCACTGGGAAATGTGGGTCCGTCACTGTCCGCCTTGTGCCTGCACCTCGTGGTTCAGGTATTGTTGCTGCACGTGTTCCCAAGAAGGTTTTGCAGTTTGCAGGGATTGAAGATGTGTTCACCTCATCCAGGGGCTCCACTAAAACGCTTGGAAATTTTGTGAAGGCAACATTTGACTGCTTGCTGAAGACCTACGGTTTCTTGATTCCTGATCTTTGGAAAGAGACAAGGAAACAGAGGGGGTGACTGAAAATCCTTCGACAAGAGGAGGCAGGGCATTTGTGAAGCTTTGGAGGAGATGAATAGAAATCTGCTTCTTCTCCAGCTTAACTCGTATGTTTGTTGTCCTTTGTCTGCATCTAATCGAAGGAGAAATGAAGCAATTTTTAGAAGGAAAGCTTGCTTTTGATCTCAAAGCCTCTTGCTCCTAGCCTAGCAAGAGGTACCTCTGGCATCAGCAGTATCAGGCCATTACACCAGATGCTTCTGACCTTGGGCAAGAAGCTTGATAAATTAATTGAATACTTAAACAGAATATATCATATAATCTTAATGCAAATGGAAGCATATCCAATAGCTTAGTCCGGCTCCTTTGTTTGATTCGAAGACCTAACATCGCTGTGTGTACTTAAAGGATCTTTACATTTATGTGCAGTGCAAACCCGTGCAATCAAAGAAGACTACCTTTTGGCACGTTACCAAAGCAGAAAGATTTAGGTATGGAGGGATGAAACATGAATCAACTCTATTGAAGCTCATGAGGAGATATGTGTGAAGAAGAAGAACAACCTGTCCAGAGAAGAGAAGAAAAACAGTCGTCCTGGGAAAAAAATCAGACAGTCATCCTTGGGAGAATAACAACAGTAATTACAACTGGAACTTGAGCTTGGGAATTATGTTCTCTCATACGGTGTTAATAGATATGGCCTGAAAAGCTTTTGAATTGGAAAGCCCTCATTCAAATGTTGCAAAGCTTTCTTCTAATTCAGATGATGGCATGTCAATGCCTCATGAAGAGCCATAAGTTTTGTCTTGATTTAAGTACCATTAGTCCTTGAACCATACCATCAAACTAACTTGAAGAAAGAAGTCGTGCTGTCCAAATTTCCAGCTCACAGATTGCTATTTCTGCTTTTATGCCTGTGTATCATGATTGATAAAAAAAAAACATGAGATTTCAAGGCAGATTCTAAGCTTTCCTTTGATCATCCATATTCCTCAACAGAAATTATGTTTGTTCCTGATAAAGAGTGCCAGAAATCTGATTTATTAGCCACAATTGATGACTATCTCTGGGACTGACAATTCAGAGGCTGCTCAAGTTTCTTCTTCTTGAAATAGTGTCTTGGGATCATTTTCTCATCTTGATTATTCACTTGTTTGATCTTTTATCCTGAAATTAGTCAAGGTCTTCTGTAGACACGACTTTGCTTTGCTTTGGAAAATCCTTCGACATCTTTGGTGAACTCGACGTGAAAGCGTCGCAGAAATTTCAGGATGGGAGATACTTCAGCCTCTATTTCAGCTTCCTCTACAACTCCAGCTGCGTCTACTTCAGCTCCATCAATGACTGCTGCGTCAAGTACTTCAACGGAGGATCTAAAACAGATTTTGCAGAATATGTCCATGTATATGCAGCTCCAAAATCAGCAAACACAATTGTATATGCAGCAGCAACAACAATTGCATCAACAGCAGTTGTCTCAGCAAAGGCAACTCTATTCGGAGCAGGAGAATGCAAACAACGCGACTAAGGTTATTGAAGCAGTTGAGAGTGAGAAGAAGCTATTTGACGGGCGTAATGTTTCAGCATATTTGAAGACATATGAGATCAAGATGGGTTTTTTTGGAGTTCCTGCTGGACTTATGAGTAAGTACTTCCTTCGTCTTGTCACACCTGCTTTGAGGACAAAAGTGACTGATCTTTTTATTCAAAATACACATTGGCAAGATTTTAAGAAGGCCTTGAAAGAAGAATACTTCCTTGAGGACTTTGGTATGGCTACTCAGCGGTCATTCCGAGAGTGGGTCTACATGCCAAACAAAGGTCTCGCTGCTTCGGAGTTGATTCGAGAATTCGAAGAGAGGTATAGTCAGCTTGATGCCATTGAACAAAGAGCATTGGATGTTGAAAAAGTTGAGCTTTTCTTGCAAGCTGCAGATCCTGATCTTCAAGAAGAATTGGGTGAGCTTCTTGAAGATCGCACGAAGCCTATGGGTCTTAAAACTGATTGGCAGGATGCTCAGGATGCAGTCTCGACTTTGACCAAGAGGAGGATATGGAAGACTCGCCTACAGAATGGTTCCATGACACCTACACGATCATCTGCTCCTATGCCTACTTCTATCCCTGTTATTTCTTCTCCTCCTCAGCTAGTTTCTTGGCCTATGCCAGTGCCTACTGTTTCTACTCCACCTATTTCTCCTGTTCCATGACCGATGCCTACACTTTCTGTTCCAAAACCATCCGCTCCATCGGTGCCTACCTCTATTGATGACATAATTAAAGGCATCACAGATTTGACACTTGAGTCAGTCAAAGCGGAGTTAGTGGGAAAGTTGAAGGAGCAGTTTGCTTCAACTGTGCCTACTACTTCTTCTAGTGCTCCTACTGCACCTAGGAGTGCTCCTAGTGCACCTAGGAGAGATCGGAGATGTATTTGGTGTGATAGTACGGAGCATCAGCATTGCAGGGATTGTGACTCTTTCCAGGATGCAAGGAGGCAAAATTTGGTATATTGGGGGCAAGATGGTAAGATTTGGTTGACTGAGACAGGAGCTCCACTTGCTACCAACTTTGGTAAAGGTGGAATGAAGAAGTTAGTGGAGGACATGGCTGCGCGTACTTCTTATGTGACAGCTAGAGGTGATGCTGCTGCATATGGAGTACAGATTGAGAAGGGATTAGAGACTCAGTCCGCACTATGGACTTATGCTATGGAGACTGCAAACAAGGGGAAAATTCAGCAAACTGTTTTGACTAGTGCAGGCTCTAGCATCAGATCAGAGACATGTTGGGACTCGCCTGTTGACAGGTATTCTATTTATGCTTATTTGGCTAAATCTCATGGTGCAGATGTATTTGTTGAGGAGAAGCGTAAGAGGGATGAAGAAAATCCAAGTACAGCTAAGAAGACTAGAGGGGGTGAGTTTGTTACTCCACCTACTGCAGGACCGTCTTCAAGACCAGGGTCAGATCGACAGATGGAGGATGCTCAAAAGAGAGAAAAGAGGCAAGAGCCTAGAGAAAGAAAACAGCCAGGATTCAGATTGATGCCCGATATTGAGACATCTACAGACATGAAGAAAATCTTTAATGATAAGATACTTGGCAGTGAGGTGACTTTCACTATTTCTGAGATTTTGGGCATCTCAAAAAGAGAGTTTCAGGAGGTCCTGAAGAGGAAAAGACATGCATTGGCTACCACTGATACACAGGGAGTTTTGATTGGGGAGTTGGATGAGGATGAGGATGAGGTTATGGTTGATAATGCTTCTGTTTTACCGCAGGTAGAGAAGAGGGTTCAGCCTATGCATTATGCTGAAATTGATGAGCCTGTCATGATACCGCGAAGTCACTTTTCGCGGAGCCATTGGGCTAGGGCAACTACAGAGACGATGGTAAAGATTGGAGAGAAACAGGTGCCTTATGTTGCATTGGTTGATCATGGTTCAGAGATTAATCTCATAGTTCGTGGAGTTTATGAGAGTAACAGATGGCCTATGGATGTAGAGCATGGGTGGCATATGAGAGCAGCCAATAACACTGCAGGTGATTTGTATGCTGCCTGTCCTAGTGTCAGGGTTTCTATTGGTGATGTAGAGGAGGATTTTCATTTCTTTGTGCAAGATTCATGCTCTTATCCCATAATTCTTGGTCAGCCATTCATTACAGAGATGCGCATGGAAACAAAGGTCATGGATGATGGATCTGCTTATGCACGGATTCGCAGTAAATATGGTATGAGAGCAGTTCAGTTTATGACTGTATGTGTGAACCATGTTAGAAACAGGGATACTCTCAGAGATGCACCCTTACCCACTGTGAGAGATTCGGGTTTTCATTAGGTACCGCCGTTTCGCGAGACGACGGTGGTACAGAGGAAAGGATATTGGAGTTCTCGCCTCCTGGCAGCAGTGTTTTCTCCTCCGGTTATGTTGGGATTTCAGCAAACAGTTCAATGAGTTATCAGAAGACTTCTAGGTTGCCTAGAGCTGCCAGGCAGTATATATGCAGGAAGGAGAAAAATTTGAAAAATGCAGGAATTTTAGAGGATGATGAGCACATAGATGGGATGTATGACAGTGTGATTTGTGCAGATACGATGACAGAGATGGGAGATATGCTGAAAACTGATATGCTGAATTGTCATGGTAATGTATTAGTGCAATCCCTGGACATGTTTCATGAAATTGCAGATTTTGTGTCACAGATTGAGTCAGAGGCTGAGGTAACTCAGCAAAGAGTGTTGAGTGCTGAAGAAATTCAGCAAACAAACAGAGTTTCCAGCTGGTTATGATCAGCTTTCAGAGAGACAGAGGGCTGAAAATTTTCAGCCAACAGAGTTTATTGCTGAAATATTTCAGCATTCAGAGTTTGGGGTTGTTTCTATGCAGTCCATAGAGTAGAGGGCTGAGAATATTCAGCCATTGGAGTGCAGAATTGCTGATTTACAGCAAGGTTTATGTAATGCAGAAGAGCATAATGAAGCCAGGGTTGACACGAAATACAAAATTGTGGATAAGAAGGTGAAGCCGGTTGCTGTACCGCTTCCATCTGACAGTGATCAGCAAATAGAGAGGGCTGCTAAACAGCAAACTTTGAGGAATCCGGAGCATATTGGTCATAAATTTTCAGCAGAGACACTTGCTGAATTGAAAATTGGAAATTGTGATTTCTTGTTACCCATGGAGAAGCAATGCTTTCAGGAGATGCTTGAGCGTCATGGAAGGGGATTTGCTTTTTTGCCACATGAGATTGGATGTGCGAATCCTGATATTGTTGCTCCTATGGTCATTTTTACTATTCCCCATATCCCATGGAATCTCGGACCTATTCCAGTGCCTAAAGCACACTTGCCAAAGCTGATTGATTTATTGAATGAGAAAATCAGGATGGGAATCCTTGAGCCTTCATCTGCACCATACTCAAACAGGTGGTTTACAGTTCCAAAGAAGAATAGTACTCTTCGATTTATTCAGGACATGCAGCCAGTGAACAGAGTTACTATCATGAATGTTGGTATAGGTCCAGTTGTGGATGAGTTTGCAGAGGCATTTGCTGGACGTGCCATCTATTCTTAGGGTGATTTGTATTCAGGATATGATCAGTTTCAGTTGGCTTTGGAAAGCAGGGACATAACCACCATGAGAACTCCTATTGGGCTTGTCAGGATGTGTACCTTGCCTCAAGGTGCCACTAATTCTGTTGCGCATATGATGAATGCCATGCATAAGGTCCTTCGTGATTACATACCTCAGCTTACTATGCCTTTCTTGGATGATGTGCCCATTAAGGGGTGTGCAGAAGAAGAGAAGAATGAGAGCCTAAATGAGCAGGGATGCAGATACTTTGTGGCTGATCATATTTCAGCATGTGAGAAGATTTTGGCCAGGTTAGAAGAAGTGAACTTGACACATTCAGGGCAAAAATCTGTTTTTGGAGTGAATGAGGTTGTTATTGTTGGGCATATGTGTGGATATTATGGCAGGAAACCCTCACCTGATAAGGTGAATGCTATAGGCAAGATTGCAGAGTATTGTTCTACTACTTCAGAGGTACGGAGATTCATTGGTGCTTGTGTGTTTTATATGATTTGGATACCTCATTTTGCACACATAGCAGATTGTTTGTATCAGCTGCTTCGAAAGGGGCAGAAATTCTATTGGGATGAGAGCCACACTAGAGCCATGCGGAAATTGAAGAAGTTATTGCAGAATGCTCCTACTCTCAGGAAAGCGGATTATAATTGTGATAGGCCTATTGTATTGACAGTTGACACTAGTCCAATTGGCATAGGTTGGGCTGTGGGTCAAGATGATGCAGAAGGAAATAGGTATGCTATTCGGTTTGGGGCGAAAGTCCTAAACGAGAGACAGAGGAGATATCCGCAAATCAAGAGGGAGTTATTGGGAATTGTCATGGCTCTCAAATGTGACAAGGAGTATTTTATTGGAGCTTCAGTTGTGGTAGAGACAGATTGCTTGCCATTGATTGGTATGATCACGAGTTGCTCTACTCCGGATATAGCCATGTTGAGATGGATTGCATACATCAAGTCATTAAATCCGGAATTTAAATACATAGCAGGGAAGGATAATCCAGTGGCAGATATGTTGTCTAGAGCCAGATATGATGATGAGGAGACTCTACTTGCAGAAGAGGATGATGCAGAAATTTCAGCCACTATGGTTGATCATGTTTGTCATGTCTATGATATTGTGGCTTTCACAGAAGAACTCTATGTTGGAGATTGGTTGCAGATTGGCAGGTACCTCAGTACACTAAGCAAAAGAGATGAATGGACAGATGAAGAGTTCAAGAAGATCAGAAGGAAAGCTTATGGTTATTTTCTCAAGGACGGATTTCTTTGGAAGCATCCGAAGAAAAGAGGCGGATTACCTTTGCGGGTTGTCTGCGATAGAGAGACACAGTTACAGGTGATGAGGGAGTTTCATGAGAGTCCTTGGGCTGGTCATAGAGGAGTGTGGGCTACTTATGAGAAAATCAAGGAGAAATATTGGTGGAAAGGCATGTATAGAGATGTTTCTCACTTTGTTGAGACTTGCAGAGACTGCCAGATGTATTCAGTAGTGCGTCATCGAGATGAGCTTCATCCGACCTATCCGCTATGCATTCATTATAAGTGGGAAGTTGATTTGGTTACCATGCCTATGGGTCTATGGCAGATGAGATACATTGTTTTGGCTAGAGAGGATCTTACTAATCATGTTGAGGGCAGTTCTTTGAGAACGAAGACCACTAGTGCAGTGTGTAAGTTCTTATTGGAGGAAATTTTTTGCAGGTATGGTTGTGTGGGTAAGATCACTGCGGATCGTGGTGAGTTGGATGCAGATGAAGCTAGGGAGTTTTTCTCTCAGCTAGGAATCAAGTTGGCTCTAACCACAGCATATAATCCAGAGGGAAATGGAAAGAGTGAAAGAGGGCATCCGCCGATAGTGAAAGCATTAGCCAAAGCATGCAGAGGACGGATTGGAGAATGGCCAAGACTTCTACCATTTGCTTTATGGGCTGATCGTACGACTCATAGTGTTACCACAGGATATATGCCTGCAGAGTTGATGTATGGTCAGAAACTTGTTATGCCGATTGAGACTTGTGCTTTGACTTGGTCAGTTTTACCTTGGTAGGAGGATTTGACGAGAGAGGAGCTCTTAGCTCTTCGGATTCGACAGTTAGAGAGGAGACCTGAGGATATTCAGCTAGCTATTGACAGGTTGAAGGTTGCTAGACTAAGGAATAAGGACAGGTTTGACAGCAGGTATCGCTTGCGGCCTAGAGCAATAGAAGAGGGAGATTGGGTATTGGTCTTTGATAGCAACCTTGAAAATCAGCATACTGCACTTCGGAAGATGGTGAAAAGATGGTTTGGGCCATACATAGTTAGACATGTCTTTGATAATGCAACATATGAGCTGATTGAATTGGATGGGATAGTGCTTAGAGTGCCTATTGCTGGAAAAAGAATCAAGATTTTCAAGAAAAGGGATGATGAGGACTATGCATTGGAAGAATTTTCAAGAGAAGAGCAACGACAAGAAACTCCAATGGAAGAGTCAGATAATCTTGTTGATCTACCGGAAATGCATAATGAAGAGATTGATCTGTTTGTGGATCTAGATGATAATGATCATGGGTAGTTGGCCCATCCGGAGGATGCGCAGGATTAGAGGGAGTGGATGTCGTATTGCTGCGCATTCGAGGTGTGTAAACCACCCAAAAGTTGTGTGTGTGATTTGATACTTTGTACATACTTAGTTGTTATGTTTGCTCTTTCATTTTATGCCGAAGACAGAGAAGAATAAGGAATTTTGGTAGATTGGTGACTCGAGATGCAATCTCATGGACCACTTTGATTGTGACCAAGGGTTCGTTTGAAAGCTTGTGACAACATTGGAGCCATTGAGCAGGGGAACCTAGTATTTATTCAACTGACACTGGACAGTGTTGTATCTGATTTGGCCATTGGCAATGCACTGGTTGACATATATGTGAAATGTGGGAGGATGGAAGATGTACGAAATGTTTTAATCGACTGCCTAAACAAGATAATGTCTCTTGGGGCTCAATTATTGCCGGGTATGCTCAGCATGGGCAAGGGATACTGGCTCTCAAACTCTTCGAGAAAAATGCAGTAACATGGCATGAAACCAGACGAGTTCATGTTCTCTACAGCTTTGAAAGCATGTGGAACCACAGGCAATGAAGAATGGGGCGGTTGAATATGTGTGAAATATCACTAATTAGTCGGCTATTTTCAGGAAAAAGCTAATTTGAGGACCGCTTTTAAAGAGAAATTGGGAAAGGGAGGCGTAGAAAACGTGAAAGGAGGAGACTAATAAGGGATTTTTCAAAGACTAAAGAGGGGATTTTCAAAAGCTAAAGAGGGAGGGAAAAGCAAGTGTATGGGATGAAAAAAGAGGTGGAGACTAATCGGGACAAGGGAGTTTTTACGTTGAATTTGAGAAAGAGGAAGGAACAGAGCATCAGAGAGAAAAAACAGGGAGGATACTCTGTAGCTAACGAGAGAAAACGGAGAATTCCTAGTGAAGCATGGCGCCCTTGCTCCTGAGAGGATAAGAGCTATAGAAACTGGTGGCTGTCCTCATGCAGCTGTTCGAGAAGATATAAGTATAAACCTTGGCCCATTGGAGGATCTATCCGGGACCTTTTCAGCAGATATTTTGCTTTGCGAATCAGGAGGAGACAATCTGGCTGCCAATTTCAGCAGAGAGCTTGCAGACTATATCATATATATCATAGATGTTGCCGGAGAGGAGAAGATTCCTCGCAAAGGAGGACCAGGAATTACACAGGCTGATCTTCTGGTGATCAATAAGGCTGATCTAGCAGATGCTGTGGGTGCTAATTTGGAAGTGATGGAACGGGGTACTCTCTGCGGCTGATTGGAGAACAGGGAATGATTACGCGAATTTGGGGAAGAAAGGAGGACGAAGGGGGATGCCTCATGAAGCACACTAGACGAGGAATTCAAAAAGCAGCAGAAAATTTATGGGAGAATATCGGGAGCAGGAGGATGATCTTATTAAATTGAAACGTGAAGCCATGTTGGCCTGGGTGTAAAGTGCAGCAAGGAGGTTGTGACTGCCATCCGTGGCGCCATCATCCTGGCCAAACTCTCCGTCATCCCTGTGCGCCGAGGGTATACTGTGCCTTGCAAGGTCACTGGGAAATGTGGGTCCGTCACTGTCCGCCTTGTGCCTGCACCTCGTGGTTCAGGTATTGTTGTTGCACGTGTTCCCAAGAAGGTTTTGCAGTTTGCAGGGATTGAAGATGTGTTCACCTCATCCAGGGGCTCCACTAAAACACTTGGAAATTTTGTGAAGGCAACATTTGACTGCTTGCTGAAGACCTACGGTTTCTTGATTCCTGATCTTTGGAAAGAGACAAGGAAACAGAGGGGGTGACTGAAAATCCTTCGACAAGAGGAGGCAGGGCATTTGTGAAGCTTTGGAGGAGATGAATAGAAATCTGCTTCTTCTCCAGCTTAACTCGTATGTTTGTTGTCCTTTGTCTGCATCTAATCGGAGGAGAAATGAAGCAATTTTTAGAAGGAAAGCTTGCTTTTGATCTCAAAGCCTCTTGCTCCTAGCCTAGCAAGAGGTACCTCTGGCATCAGCAGTATCAGGCCATTACACCAGATGCTTCTGACCTTGGGCAAGAAGCTTGATAAATTAATTGAATACTTAAACAGAATATATCATATAATCTTAATGCAAATGGAAGCATATCCAATAGCTTAGTCCGGCTCCTTTGTTTGATTCGAAGACCTAACATTGCTGTGTGTACTTGAAGGATCTTTACATTTATGTGCAGTGCAAACCCGTGCAATCAAAGAAGACTACCTTTTGGCACGTTACCAAAGCAGAAAGATTTAGGTATGGAGGGATGAAACATGAATCAACTCTATTGAAGCTCATGAGGAGATATGTGTGAAGAAGAAGAACAACCTGTCCAGAGAAGAGAAGAAAAACAGTCGTCCTGGGAAAAAAATCAGACAGTCATCCTTGGGAGAATAACAACAGTAATTACAACTGGAACTTGAGCTTGGGAATTATGTTCTCTCATACGGTGTTAATAGATATGGCCTGAAAAGCTTTTGAATTGGAAAGCCCTCATTCAAATGTTGCAAAGCTTTCTTCTAATTCAGATGATGGCATGTCAATGCCTCATGAAGAGCCATAAGTTTTGTCTTGATTTAAGTACCATTAGTCCTTGAACCATACCATCAAACTAACTTGAAGAAAGAAGTCGTGCTGTCCAAATTTCCAGCTCACAGATTGCTATTTCTGCTTTTATGCCTGTGTATCATGATTGATAAAAAAAAAACATGAGATTTCAAGGCAGATTCTAAGCTTTCCTTTGATAATCCATATTCCTCAACAAAAATTATGTTTGTTCCTGATAAAGAGTGCCAGAAATCTGATTTATTAGCCACAATTGATGACTATCTCTGGGACTGACAATTCAGAGGCTGCTCAAGTTTCTTCTTCTTGAAATAGTGTCTTGGGATCATTTTCTCATCTTGATTATTCACCTGTTTGATCTTTTATCCTGAAATTAGTCAAGGTCTTCTGTAGACACGACTTTACTTTGCTTTGGCAAATCCTTCGACAACGGTTTATGACGGGAGCAGCCTGAAGCGGGGTGTAATGATCCTCTCATTTTGGAGACTTATTGTGGAAACATTCGTTGCATCTGAGCTTGATGAGATTCCACAAGTTGTAGCATCTTTGTCTGTGTGGTAAACAGGAGATTATGCACCCAAAGAAGCTACATTGACATCACTTCCTTCCTTGAGTTATGTATTGTGCCCTAACAAGGAAATATGCTTTGAAACAAATCTTTGTGCTCATCCACTCATGCGGTTTGCAAATGAGAGTCCATGCTATGCAATCAATTGAGCGATGTCCACTTCTTTACCTTCATCCCCTCCTAGCTCAATTCCATTGTAAATCGCATCATTCAATTCATTGACTGCATAGGCTGTAGCATCTCTTCTCTTGAAGAGTTTGATTCTCTTCCTTGTAATCGGAATCCGCAAGGCCGTACCATGTAGTTTTACTAAGGAATATGTAGCATTGTCATGGACATGTTGCACTAAATAAGGCCCAAACCATCGTTTGGAAACTTTGTGGATAGCACTATACTGGTTATCTAGATTGCTATCATAGACCAACACCCAATCTCCCTCTTTAATTTCTTTAGGCCTCAATCTATGTCTGCTATCAAAGTAGTCTTTGTTGTGAATTCTAGCCTCTTTTAGCTTTTGAATTGCTCTCTCAATATCTTTGGGTCTTCTCTCCAAAAACTAACGAATACGAAGAGCCAAAAGATCTTCTCTAGACATCTCTTCTTGCTGCCACAGTAAAGCACTCCAAGTAAGTGTGCAAGTCTCTGTAGGCATAACTAGCTTCTACCCATACATCAACTCAGCTGGCATATAACATGTAGTCACACTATAAGTAGTGTGATCAGCCCATAAGGCATAAGGCAACAATCTAAGCCACTCTCAAACCCATCCATCGCATGCTTTGGCCAAGGCTTTCACAATCGGCGGATGGCCTCTTTCGCTCTTCTTATTGCCTTCTGGATTATATGCTGAAGTCAAAGTAAGTTTAATGCCAAGGTGAGAGAAGAACTCCCTAGCCTCATCAGTATCCAACTCACCTCTATCTGCAGTAACTTTTCCAATACATCCATACTTGCAAATTACATCCTCCAATAGAAACTTACAAACCATTGAAATAGACTTTGTTTGTAATGCTCTTCCTTCGACTTGATTCGTGAGATCTTCTCATACCAAAACAATGTAATGCATCTACCATAAACCAACATGCATAGTAATCAAATCAAGAACCCACTTGTAATGAATACATATTGAGTAGGTAGGATGAAGCTCATCTCTATGTCTCACTAAAGAGAACAACTCACAATTAGGGCATGTCTCAACAAATTGCGAAATATCTCTATACATGCCTCTCCACCAATAGTGTTCTTTGATCTTCTCATAGGTAGCCCATGCAACTCGATGTCCAGCCCAAAGACTTTCATGGAATTCTTCATGATATGCACCTATGAAGTTCTATCATAAACAAATCTCAATGGCTGACCTCCTTGCTTTCATGGATGCTTCCAAAGTAGCCCACTTCGCAAGAAGAAACCATAAGCTTTTTTTCTAATCTTTTTGAAGTCTGCATCAATCCATTCATCCTGTCTAGACATAGTACTCAAATAATGTCCAATCTGCAAATACTCTCATGTATACAAAGACTCATCAAAGCTTTCCAAAGTAGTCACATGACAAATATGGTCAGCATGCATAGATGCAAGATTAGCCCCATCATGAGCATCATCAATACAAGAAAAATCCATATCATCATACCTCGCTTGTGAAAGCATGTCGGCTACTGGGTTATCTTTACCTGTTATGTGTCCGAACTCAAGATTCATGGATTTTATGTACCCAATCCACCTAAGCATGGCAATATCTGGGGTAGAACAACTCATGATCATACCTAGAAGAGGCAAACAATCGGTCTTGACCACCACAACAGCTCCAATGAAGTACTCTCTATCATTCTTGAGAGCCATGAAAACTTCCAAGATCTCCCTTTTAATTTGTGAATATCTTTGTTGTCTTTCATTTAGGACATTTTCCCCAAACCAAATAGCATACCTATTCCCATCTGCATCATCTTGGCCAACAGCCCATCCAAGGCCGATAGGACTAGTATCAACAGTAAGCACAATAGGTCTCCCACACTCATAATCTACCTTTTGAAGAGTCAAAGCAGCTCTCAATAATTTCTTCAGTTTTTGCATGGCTTTAATATGTCTTATTTCCCAAGAAAAACGTTGCCCTTTCCTCAAGAGATCATAAAGATCTTTTGTAATATGAGCAAAGTGAGGAATCCAAATAAGATAAAATACACAAGCTCCAAGAAACCTGCGAACCTCCGAAGTAGAGGAACAAGTCTCCACAATCTTTTCTATGGCATCAACCTTCGTAGGAGAAGGCTTCCTGCCATAATATCCACACATATGACCAACGATCAAAATTTCTCTGGCACCAAAAATAGATTTCAACCCTGACAAGGTCAAATTCTCTTCTTCCAATCTGCAAAGAATCCTCTCCACATCTCTAATATGTGAAGCCACAAAGAATCTGCATTGTCATCTAAAGAATCATCTTTACATTCTTCCAAACAACCCTTGATAGGTAAGTCATCAATGAAAGGCATAGTAAGCTAAGGAATAAAATATCGTAGAACCTTGTTCATCCCATTCATTATATAGGCAACTGAATCAGTAGCTCCCTGTGGAAGCGTACACATTCGGACAAGGCCTAGAGGTGTCTTCATCGTAGTCAAATCTCTGCTCTCAAGGGCAAGATCGAACTAATCATATTCGGAATAAAGACCACCAAGACAATAAATAGCACATCTAGCAAAGGTCTCAGCAAACTCATCCACAATAGGTCTTGCACCAACATTTTGAATATTGACCTTGTTTACTGGCTGTAGGTCATGTATAAATCTGAGTGTCCCATTCTTCTTCGGAACTATAAACCATCAGTTGGAATATGGAGCTAAAGATGGCTCTAGAATTCCCATCCTGATCCACTCACTGAAAAGCTCTACCAATTTGGGCAAGTAAGTCCTCGGTACAGGAATAGATCATAGATTCCAAGGGACATGCGAAATAGTAAAAATAACCAGAGGCATCACAATCCTAGGATTAATGCATCCAATCTCATGTGGAAAGAAAGAAATTTTTTTTTCATGGCTGCATAACATCTCTTCAAAACATCTTAGCTCTTCAAGAAGTAGAAAATTTTTATTCCCAATCTTCATCTCTTTCAATGTCTGAGCTAAAAACTTATGCTCGATACCTTCAGGATCTCGCAAAGGGGATTGCATAGCAACTCTCCTAATCATCTCATCGCTATCCAAAGGTAGCGGTCTTGCAACTGGTCTAACCTTCTTGTCAACTGTCTTATATTTTTTCTGAACTCTCGCTTCACTGCTACACCATGCAAATTTCACCCCTTGATGAAAATACACTGGTAAACATAAATTTTCCTGTGTATAAATAGCAACACCCAAATCTTTTTGTTGAAATATGTTAGAAAGAATACTTTTTTTAAAGAATCCTCAACACCCAATCTCTTTTGAAGTATGAAATTAGAAATGCCACAATACATCGCTAGAGAATGAACCTGTAAGACATATGAAATCTCTTGATTGTTAGCATGTAGCAAAACCAAAAGTTCTTCCATGGTATCTGAGCATGAAAGGACATCATAGAGACCATCTATTCGGCATTCTTCCTACAAAACACCTGCAATCATGAATTATTTTTCTTTTCTTTTTACATATTACTTGGTAGCTCTAGGCATATAAAAAATATACTGAAAACACAAAGTAATTTTACTGGATACACCATAAACACATGAGGAAAAACCACTGCTGCTAGGAGGAAAGAGCTTTCCCTGACTTGTACCACCATTGTCTCACAAGATAGTGGTACCTAGCAAAATTTCGGCTCTCTTGTTGGAAGAGGGGAATCCCTCAAAGAATCCTTATTTCTTTGATGATTAATACAAATAGTCATGAACATGACAACTCTCTTCCTATCCTTGCTTCGGATAGACCCATCATCCAGAACCTTAGTCTCCATTCGAGACTCACCAATAAATGGATGCCCCAAAATAATAGGATAAGAACAAGAGTTTTGTAAAGAAATGATAAGACTCACCCACATCTCTAATAGAAATCTTCAGATTTGGAAAAGTAGCATATAAATCTCTTGGAGCATTATTGGCCACATGCATGCATCAACCATGATCAACATCAACTGGCCATCTACCAGTATCATATAATCCTCGCACAATTACATTAATCTTGGAACCATGATCCAAAAGAGAAACAAAAGGAGTCTCAGTCTCACCAAGCTTGATGACAGTTTTCGTAGTCGCACAAGCCCAGTGACTTTGCGAAAAATGGCTGTGAGGCACCAATCTAGGTGCATGTTTGCTCTCATCATACTGTATGGGCTGAAGTGAAGGATGAAGAGACTTCTTGGATTGCATACATAGAGCTCCATCTATAGGCTCCTCAAAGGTCTCTTCTTCAGAATCAACCTCCTCAATTTGTAATGCATAGAGAATAGCCTCTAAAGCCTCTCGATGGATCATATCCTACGTTGGCTCTTCAATAATTTGGTGTTTTCTTTTTATGATGTCAATGATAACATCATGAAAATCTCTCTTGGCAATCCCTAAAACTTCTCCAAGTGTAAATTCAATTTTGCAATTAAGAATTCGATCCTCAAGTACGTTTTTCAAGTCTGTGGATGTTTCGATGTTGGATAGCAGCTTGAATCCAGGTTGCTTCTTCGACTTCTAATCCTTTAATTTTGGAGCCTTTTTGTCTTCTTGCACTTTTCGATTTTGCACATTAGCCATACTTTGCTCCGGTCCTGAAGAAGAAGGCTAAAGAACTGGCTCGCTCCTGCTAGTTGTCTTCTTTGATCCTTTAGGTTGATCATTATCTCTTTTGCGCTTTTCTTCAACAAGTGCTTCAAACCCTTGAGATTTTGCAATATAAGCATAGATAGAGAAGACATCTATATGATAATTCCATCCAGTTCCTTTTCTATTGGCATCTCCTATGAATGAAAGTTTAGAGGATGAAGCTTTACCTTTCTTTTTTGCATGTAGTACATAGGACCATAGAGGAGACTTATCTTTTGTTAACTGCTCCAATTGAAGACCATAGGCAGCAACTTCTCTTGCCACCTCTTGCTTCACATAAGTAGAATGTAGGAGAGTTTCCTCCAATAATTTCTTCATACCTCCTTTGTCGAAATTCGTTTTGAGTGGTTGCTCTGTGTCTCTGAAAAATATCATCCTGTCCTTCCAGACCACCAACTTTAGTCTTTTCACCTCTTCGAAGTCTTGACATTCCTTGCGCTCATGGTCTGGACTATCACACCATATGCAATGGAGAACATGATCATTTCTGGAAGAACTCATAGGAGTAGAAGAGGATGGGATAGAAGTTGAAGCTAGGTTAAGTGGTTGTTTATATCTTCTGGCCATTTTTATTTGAAGATCCTTCAAATTCTTTGAAATTTCTTCCACCATGTCTTTGACAATTGGTTTTGCAGATGGCCTGAGAACTGCCGCAAGAATAGGCATAGGAGTAGGCATAGACATGGGATGTAAAGTAGGAGAGAAAGTGGAAGGAGAAGTAGGAGAAGTGGAGGTAGGAGAAGACATTGTTAGGGGAGTTTGCATACCGTTTTGTAGGTGAGCCTTCCATCTTCGCCTCTTTATCAATGTGGAGACCGCATCAATAGCATCTTGTCAATCCGTCTTCAATCCCATAGGCTGTGTGCAGTTTTCAAGAAGCTCTCCCAACTCGTCCTGAAGTGTAGGATCAGCTGCCTACAAGAATAACCCCACTTTCTTCGAGTTTAGGGCTCTTTGTTCAAGTGCATCCAATTGGTTGTAACGTTCTTCAAACTCATGCAATAACTCGAAAGCAACAAGACCTTTGTTGGGTTGATAGACCCATTCTCTAAATGTCTTCCGAGTAGCAATACCATGATCCTCCAATAAATATTAATCTTTGAGTGCCTTCTTGAAGACATTCCAATTTGAATCTTGCACTAATAAGTCAGTCACTCTAACTCGCAAAGTAGGCATGAAAAGTTGTAAGAAATAGTTGCTCCAGTTGGTAGGAACTCCAAAGAAGTGCATCTGGTTTTCAAAAGTTTTAATATAACCTGAGACATTCCAGCCATCAAAAAATTTGCGTTCACTTACCGTGGCCTCGATCACTTTGGTTGCTCCATGTGTATGCTCTTGTTCTTGATGTAACAATTGTTGCTGATCCAATTGTTGCTGATGTAATTGCTATTGTTGCTGCATAGATAACTGCATCATCTAATTCTGCATCATAATTGCCGAAGAAAGAGTCTGCAATAAATTCTTCATCTCATTGGTCGAAAAGGAAGAAGCATTGGATGATAAAGTGGGTGGAGTATTTGAAGAGTCTCCCATCTTGGTAATCAGAAGCGATGCTTTCATGTTGGGTTTCACCAAGTGTCACAAGGGATTTGTGCGGGGGGGGGGGGGGGGGTTCGTGAATGTTGCTCGCCATAGGGATGCTTTGAGATGGGAGAAAGGATGAAGATTAGTGCTCAACTCAAAATAAACATATAGACATCATAATTTTTTTTTTCACAAGAGGAAACAATAAGTTTATTGGAAGTACACATGTTCGCATTTTGTGCATTGGTTTCTTCTAGGGCTTCCCATGCTTTAGATATGAAAACAATATTTACACAAACGAAGAATTTAAGGATTATTTTTGTGTTTTTGGTGTATAAGACTTGGGAGACAAGGAAGCAAGACACAAAGAACTTGAGTTTAGCTCCCATATATCATCAAGTAAAGGCATAATAGGTAAAAGTGACTTACAGACTCTTCATGACTGAAGAAATTCATCTTCTCTAGCTTTAGAGAAACAATTAGACTTTCAGTTTTAACCCATGCAATTAGTCTATGTGAATTTCTGCCTCTATGTCAATAAGCCGTCAGAATAATCATCATGAGAGAAATCATGAAAGTAGAAGCCACAAAACAATAAGATGGCTGCAGACTGTTTTCCATAACAAACAAGAATGAAGCGCCCCCAACAGAGATCGAGTTTGTTTTCTTACTTTGCAACTAGTTTATCACCAGTCAATCTCGTTGATTGAGTACGAATCTTCCTTCGCTTTATGACTGCTGAAGTGGTCCCAATTGTAGTCTGGATAAGCTCCACTAAATACTCTTCATCTCAACCCTCTGCGTGCATTTAATGTTCATCTTTTCACATGTCGACTTTGCAGATGTTCACCTTTGACCTTCTTCTCAGCAATGTTGTCCTCTGTAGATTAGAGAATGTCATCGGCTTCTTTTGCCTTCAGCAGTACCACTCGTTCGTCCTCCTTTTCCTCCCCTCCAAATTCGTCATCTTCACCTTTCGCTGTCTCACGTCCTCAACTTCATGTTTATTGAAACCTTTGACTTTTACTTATTTTTAAAACGCAGAATGACCATTCTTCCAGTACTTTGATGCAACATCACTTTTTTTCATCTTTGTCTTCATCACTTCTTTGTCAGACTCATCCTCTTTGTGTTCTACAACGCCGCCACCGTTTCCTTTGTCGCAGCTTCCAAGAACTAGCGTTGTTGTCACAATTCGTCCTTCCCCCCTTTTGTTGGCTTTGTCCTTCTTATATACTCAGTGCCGTCCTTGATAAATCATCCTAATTCCGAGTTCATAGCTCACAAAAGCTTGATGCTTTTGTCACCAGAAAAGCTTAGGAAAAATCTTTCTCTTTATATTAAAAAAAAAGTTTCATGACATTAGTGATTTCGTTAGGTAGATTAAATGAGCTTTCATCGTTTCCTTCACAAACCTACATTCTGGTCTATCCATGCCGTTGAAGGTATATGCCATGTTAGCCTCCAACCATGGCTAGTTATGAAGAGTGCAATTGATTGATTTTCTCGGGTAGAGCACCTGTCTAACCATAGAAAGATTTTTCCTCCCGTGAATTCTGTAGCAGGATGCGTCCTCAAAGATAGCATGACGATTCCCAAATAATCTTCTCTGTGAGTGAACCCTCACATACGGTCCAAAAAGCATCGTAGCTTTTCTTAATAAAGCTAAAGCTTAATAAAAAAAACTATGATATTCCATTCATACTAGACTTGTAATGTAAGGGAAAAAGGGAATTCCAAAACTTGTGATTATGATCTTTTTGTGTACCGCCTTTACTTGCATTCAAGATTTTGCTTGAATCACTGGCATTGCTTTCCTTGAAAACATCATTTTCTATGAATTTCCATGATAAGAGAAGAGTGTTTAAGACTGTTTATGAAGGGAGCATACTGAAGCGGGGCGTAATGATCCTCTCATTTTGGAGACTTATTGTGGAAACATTCGTTGCATCTGAGCTTGATGAGATTCCACAAGTTGTAGCATCTTTGTCTGTGGTAAATGGGAGATTATGTACCCAAAGAAGCTACATTGATATCACTTCCTGCCTTGAGTCATGCATTTGTAAAAAAATTACATAGCACAGCGAACAGAATCTGAGAAAGAGTTAGAGATAGATAGTACACAACAGATAAGAGGAGAATTAGAAAATTTCTTTAACTGATACAAAGCTAACTCTGTCCACCCGTGCAGTTCCACTGTGAAGCTTAGATGGCGATCTAGAAAGAAGATAGGTGAAAGGCTTAAGGGTAGCGGGAACAACTCTGACTTGGTGAGAGATATATGATCGATGACTATGAAGGGGTTTAGCTTTTATAGCCCGCGAAGGTGGTTACGTCGGCTTGACCGACCTACCATATGAGCCTCCACTAGTCCGCCAGGGAATATTCCATAGAATATTCCCTTTATCGTCAGTCCAACCTAAAGATCAGACTCACAATGATCACCTTTTTGCCATCCGGTCACATAGACCTCATCTCATATACAAGTCAAGACTCAACCAATATCCGGGCTCACATTTGGCTTCTCATAATGGGGGCCTTTCAACTTTGAGCACCATGGATCATTGGTGGCACCTTATGAGGGTGGGGCATTGAGCATATCTAACACCCCCCCTCAATGTCCACCCGTAGGTAAACTATCTCCTTGGTCCAATGCCATGTCTCTGAAGATGAACTGGAAGCAGATACTTTTTAAGTGCTTTGGTGAAGATATCTGCTCCATTCTCCTCTATTGGACAGTAAACTAGTTCCACTATACCATCCTCCATCAAAGACCTCACATATGTTGAGATATCGAGCTCCACTCGTGATACGCCAGGGTGACCGTTGTATATTTATGTCACCGACTTGTCAGTTGCAGACGCGGTTGGTACACCGCCCATGAATAATAGCTACATGATAGCTATCCTTATCTACTCTAGTTCGTGGCTCAGTTAGTATGCCACCTTAGTTAGTTGAGTTTGGTTTGAGACCCATATATAGGGTTCTTCTATTTCTTTGTACTTGACTTCTTTTTGGCTTACACAACTAAGAAGAGGAAAACAATTTTCAGCCTCCACCTTCTGTGTGTATTCCCCCATTGTGCAAGCAAGAAAGCTACGAGTGAGACTCCTTCCTTCTCTCCCACAATCTTGACATGGTATCAGAGCCTTTTTCGTGGTAAGGAGCTCAAGAAAGCAAGCCAAGCTCGCGGTGTTCTGGTAAGAGGAGCAGTGTTGCTTTCATTTTTTGTTTTGGGAGCAGATCTCTGCAGGTAGCACAGCCGGAAATTGCAGGAGTGCATTGTCTCAGGTTGAGACGCCCTTCGCGGTGAAGCAAGAGGGCAGTATATGTTGCGGGCAGGGGCTTTAGCCCCTGGCGACCCTGTTTTTTTGATTTGAGGCCATTTCGGGGCCTGTTTTGGAGGCGGAAGTTTTCTGCACGCACTCAGGAAAAGGCCCTGTTTTATGCTGTGCAACCACTGTTCTACAGGTCGGTGAAAAGTTACTGTAGAAATTGCATCGTATGCTTGTGCGCAGAGACATTGGGAGTTTCAGAATCATCCTTGGTTCCTGTTTATGCAAAATCGTCACTAGGAAGTGACTGTGTGGTCAAATACCACTTTCGCCAGTTTTGCAGATTTGCCCTTGTGAGGGTGAAGTTGAGTTTTTGCAGTGACAGAATTTTTCGCAGTGTTCTGTAATGGCGTCTGATTCTCTTTCACAGATTGTAACTGAAAAGATTGACAAGAACAACTTCCAAGCATGGAAGTTTAGAATGACGAATTTCCTTATGGGAAAAGGATATTGGGAATTTGTTGCAGGAAATGAAGAAGAACCAGTTCTTCCTGATGTTCCCAATCAACAGCAAATGCAGGCATTCAAAGCATGGCATGAGAGAGCCAGGGAAGTTATGTACTGGCTGTCTATCAGTATTTCAGACTCTATGATTGTGCATATTCAGGATGCAAGTACGCCAAAGGAGGCATGGGATACTTTGTCAAAAATGTATAGCACAAATACACAAGCCAGAAAATGCAGCTCAAGCAAGAGTTGCATAATGTGCAAAGAGAAAATATGAGCATCAATGACTACCACATGAAGGTGAAGAAGATTGCAGATGCACTTGCTTCCATTGGGTCGCCAGTGGAAGATGATGATTTAGTTTCTGTGACCTTGAATGGTCTAGGAAAGGATTATGCACAGTTTCGGACATCCATTTTAGTTCGTGAAAGATTTCCTGATTTTGAGGAGTTGATTGCTCTTCTAATTTCTGAGGAGCAGAGAAATGGTGGTGCATCTTCTTCAGGAGGAACTTCAAAAGAAGCTGTCTTCTACTCAAATGCTGGAAGAGGTAGAGGCAGAGGTAGAGGAGGCCGATTTGGAGGCCGTGGTAGAAATCAGAATATGCAGCAAACTCAAGAAAACCAGTCCTATGGAGGAGGACGTGGTAACTCTAGAGGCAGGGGGAGCCAAAGAGGTCGTGGTGGATGGCAAAGAGGCCAAAATGCAAACAGTAATGTTGAATGCTACTACTGTGGTAAAATGGGTCATATGGCTAAAGACTGCTATAAAAAGCATAATGACATCATGAATGGGAAATTGCAACAAGGGAATTATGCATCTTCTAGTAGACAGGGTGATGACAGAAATGAGCATCTTTTTATGGTGCAGCACATGAACAATTCTGTGACAAGTGCAGAAGAAAGCAATGATGTATGGTATGTTGACTCAAGTGCATCAAACCACATGACAGGTCATGCAGAATGGATGGAGGATGCAAGAAAAATGAAAAAACCAGGATTTGTGGAGACTGGTGATGATACTGCACATCCTATTGTGCAGATTGGAAAAATTCCTTTGTCTATGCAGGATGGGAAAAAGAAATACCTGTCCGATGTATTTCATGTCCCGAATATCACCAAGAATCTGGTTTCTGTTGGTCAAATGGTTGAGCAGGGCTTGCAGGTCAGATTTAATCCTCATGGATGCTTTGTTGAGGATATGAAAAATAAAGGTCGCTTGATAGCAAAAGGAAAGAAGAAGGGCAGAATGTTTACATTGGATGTAGACATGTCTGAATTGAGTGCAGCAATGTTTGCACATGGGACCGGTGTAGTTGCAGATATTGATATCTGGCATAAACGCATTGGTCATGTTAATGTACATCGACTTAAATCAATGCAGGCCCAAAATATTGTTGCAGGTTTGCCTAAATTCAAGGTTGCAGAAATGCATAAGGTATGTGAAGCTTGTCAGTTTGGAAAATAGGCAAGGAAACCATTTCCTAGACATGTTCAAGAGAGTGAGAAGCCATTCGAATTAATCCACTCTGATGTGTGGACTACAAAGCTGCATCTCTTGGAGGCTGTCATTATTTTGTCAGTTTTATTGATGACTATAGCAGAAAAGTTTGGGTGTATTTTATGAAAAAGAAAAGTGAAGTTTTTGGGCATTTCAAAACCCTTAAAGCTATGGTTGAAAAAGAAACAGGCCTGCAAATAAAATGCCTAAGGTCAGATGGAGGGGGAGAGTACCTCTCAAATGAGTTTGCAAGGTTCCTGCAGGAGCATGGCATAAAGCAGCAATATTCATACAGTCATACCCCACAACAAAATGGAATTGCAGAAAGGAAAAACAGGCATATTGGAGAGGTATCTTGTGCCATGCTCAATGAAAAAGACTTGCCAGATTTTTATTGGGCTGAAGCAGTTGCTACAGCAGTCTACATAATGAACAGGACTCCCACTGCAGCAATACATGGAATGACTCCAGAGGAGAGGTATACTGGTAGGAAACCAGATATTTCTCATTTGAAAATTTTTGGTTGCATTGCCTATGTACATGTGCCAGATGAGTTGAGATCCAAGTTGGATCCAAAAGCTGAGAAGTGCATCTTTATTGGTTACTCTCTGCAGCAAAAAGGGTACAGATGCTATAACCCTTCTACTCGTAAGTTTACAGTGAGCAGAGATGTTGTTTTTGATGAGATGAGTAGCTGGTATAAACTAGTAAATGTGATTGATGATGTAGATGCACAAAATGGTAATGCTGCACAGAATTCACAGCAGCAGTCACAAAATATTAGTGGACCTGGAGCGTCTTCTAGCAATGGTTCACATTCTTCGCCATGGGCAGGCAGATTGAGATCAGGAGAATCTTCTCAAAGCAATGCAGATAGTGGTATGCAGGTATCACGAAAAGGAAAAGAGAAGGTTGATCAGCCCATGTTTGATGTGAATGCAGGTCACTCTTATGTGGATGGTGAATCCAGTGGCTCAGAATAGAGCATTGATGATGAGTTGGGTATCCCCTCTATTGTTACACCTGGAGTAAGGAAGACCAGGGATGTTTTGAGAGCACCTGGAAGTGAGCCTACTTTGCGTAGGTCTACCAGAGCTAGGTATCCTGTGGATAGGCTGAAATATGATGGATTTACAGCCATCCACTATGCATATATGGTCAAAGTGATACAGGAACCAGAACCCACTTCTTTTGAGGAAGCCATGGGAAAAGAAAAATGGGAGAAAGCCATGGATGAAGAAATGGATGCCTTGGAAGCAAATGCTACATGGGAATTGGTACCTTTGCCTAAAGGTAAGAATGCAATTGGCTGTAAGTGGGTTTATAAGGTGAAGCACAATGCAGATGGTTCTGTGAACAGATACAAGGCAAGATTAGTAGTCAAAGGGTATGCACAAACATATGGCATTGACTATGAAGAAACATTCAGTCCGGTTGCAAGGATGGCAACCGTAAGAGCAGTCATTGCTATGGCTGCATCAAAGGGATGGTCTTTACATCAGATGGATGTAAAGAATGCCTTCTTGCATGGTGATTTGCAAGAAGAGGTCTATATGGAGCAGCCACTAGGTTATGTACATGCTGTTCATCCTGAGTTTGTTTGCAGGTTGAAGAAAGCCTTATATGGCTTGAAGCAAGCACCTAGAGCATGGTCTGACAAGATAGGACAGTATCTTGTCACTATTGGCTTTCAGATTTCCAAGGCAGATTTCTCACTTTATGTGAGAAAAACAGAGAAAGGTATTATGCTACTTGTCATTTATGTTGATGATTTGATTATGACAGGTGAGAGTGATGAAGATATCCTTCATGTGAAAATGCTATTGAAGTAGAAGTTTGAGATGAAGGATTTGGGAGAGCTGCGTTATTTCTTGGGCATTGAGGTGATTAGATCACCAAGTGGGATACAGCTCTTGCAGAGGCAGTATGGATTGGACATGCTGTCCAAATATGGGATGACAGGCTGTAAGCCTATTTCAGTTCCTTTGGAGCAGAATGTGAAGCTGAGCACAGATGCATGTGAGCTTTTAGAAGACCCTACTATATACAGACGCATAGTAGGAAGTTTGATTTATATGACTATTACCAGGCCAGATTTGAGCTATGCTGTTGGATTGGTAAGTCAGTTTATGCAGGCTCCAAGGAAACCACATTTGGATGCGGCTAGACGAATACTCAGGTATGTGAAGTCCAATTTGCAGTATGGACTATTTTATGAGACTGGGGTTCAGATACAGTTGCATGGATACACTGATGCTGATTAGGCTGGTAGTATTTCTGATAGACAATCTACCAGTGGATATGTGTTCTCTTTTGGGAGTGCTGCAGTCACTTGGAGCAGCAAGAAACAGCCTACAGTTGCCTTGTCCAGCACAGAGGCTGAGTACAGGGGTGCAGCAATGGCTGCATGTGAGGTAGCTTGGTTGCATAAGCTACTTTATGATATGCATCAGTCTACAGATGGGCCAGTTGTCATTTATTGTGACAACATGAGTAGTATACACTTGGCAAATAACCCAGTCTATCATGCTAGAACAAAGCACATTGAGGTGCATTATCACTATGTGCGAGAGAGGGTTTTACTAGGTCTTATTGATCTAGTTTATGTCAGCATAGAGGATCAGGTAGCTGACATATTCACGAAGGCATTGGGCGCAGAGAAGCTGCGCAAGTTCAGAGACCTGCTTGGTGTGCAGGAATTGGGATTGAGCTCGAGGGGGAGTGTTGAGATATCGAGCTCCACTCGTGATACGCCAGGGTGACCGTTGTATATTTATATCACCGACTTGTCAGTTGCAGACGCGGTTGGTACACCGCCCATGAATAATAGCTACATGATAGCTATCCTTATCTACTCTAGTTCGTGGCTCAGTTAGTATGCCACCTTAGTTAGTTGAGTTTGGTTTGAGACCCATATATAGGGTTCTTCTATTTCTTTGTACTTGACTTCTTTTTGGTTTACACAACTAAGAAGAGGAAAACAGTTTTCAGCCTCCACCTTCTGTGTGTATTCCCCCATTGTGCAAGCAAGAAAGCTACAAGTGAGACTCCTTCCTTCTCTCCCACAATCTTGACAACATAGTGATACTGGATCTCTATATGTTTGGTGCGTGCATGAAACATTGGATTTTTGGCAATGGCGATGCAACTTTGATTGTCACATCTCAGCACAATTGGTTCTTCATCCTGCACTCCCATATGCCATAGGATCCTTCTTAACAATATTGCTTCACATTCAGCAAAACAAGCTACCTTGTACTCTACTTTGGTAGAAGCAGAGTATAAGCTACCTTGTACTCTGCTTTGGTAGAAGACAATGCCACTATTGGCTGCTTCTTCTAACTAATCCAAGAGAAAGTTCTTAAACCCAAAGAGAAACAATAACCAAAAATTGATTTCATGGAATCACTGTCTCCTACCTAATCTGAGTCACAATTTTCCACAAGAGAAGTTCCAGAACTGTATGTGATACCATAGTCAAGAGTTTCCTTCAAGTATCTGAGCACCTGCATCCCAACCTTCCGAAGACTCTCAAGATGTTTGTTTGAGAACCTACTCAAAATACCAACAGCAAAACTGATATCTGGTCTGGTGTTACACAAGTAGATTAGACTGTCGACCATCCTCCTGTACCTCCGAATGTCTGCTAGTGTTGATGTATCCTCAACGGATAACTTTGCATTCACCTCCATAGGTGTAGCTATCTCCTTGCACTCGGTCATGCCAAATGCCTTCAAGATCTCCCATGCATAATTCTTCTGAGAGATAAAGATCTTTCCTGGCTCTTGCCAGTCTTCAATTCCCAAACAATAGTGCAGCAAGCCCAAGTCTATCATTTCAAACTCAGAACTCAAAGCCTTTCGAGTTTGGTTGATCATATCTTCATAGTCACCTGTAAGAAGAAGGTCGTCCACATATAGAGGTTAATCACTACAAACTTTTCACCATCCCTGCAAACATACAAGTTAGCATTTGAGACACATCTTTTGAAGTTTAAGCTTAAAAAGAACTTATCTATCCGCTAGTACCATGCTTTGGGGGCTTGTTTCAGCCCATACAATGCCTTCAGCTTACACACTTTGTTCTTAGAATGGGGGCCCTCAAACCCTGGTGGTTGAGCCATGTACACCTCCTCCTTGAGGTAACCATTTAAGAACGTTGACTTAACATCCATTTGGTAAACTGGCCACTGCTTGTGGGCATCCATTGCAAGTACTATGCGAATAGTGGTCATTCTGGCAGTTGGGGAAAATGACTCTTGAAAATCAAACCCTTCAACCTATGAATATCCCTGTGCAACCAGTCTAGCTTTGTACTTTTCTAAGGTACCATCAACCTTATACTTTACCTTCTAGATCCACTTGGTGCCAATAACCTTCCGCTTTGCTGGCCAATCCACTAGCTCCCAAGTGTCATTCTTCATTATGCTGTCATACTCAGCTTGAATAGTTGCCTTCCATGCCGGATCTGCAAGTGCTTCTTCTAAGTCAATTGGCTCCTTTACTTCTCTCATAATCTCAGCCATCAAGGCCATATTGACTATGTGAGCAGAAGCCCTCCTTTGCTCCTCTATTCTCTGAGACCTCCTTGGTCAGTCTGCCTTCTCCTCAACAGATGTGGGCATAAGATTATTGTGGTCATAGAGTTGCTTAAATCAACGTGTCAATGGCTTTTTCGGTGGGGTGATGTCAGGTTGGTGAGCTTTTTCCTCATCATTTGAAGATGATGCTTCCTCCTCCTTAAGGATAGGGACAACTGTTGGGACAGGTTCATAGTGGACTACTTCTTTGCTTAATGATAAAGTGGAAGAACTTGCCTTCTCCTCCTCCAATATATGTAGCTGCTCCTTGAACACCACATCATGACTCGTGATGATCTTCTTTTTGGTTGTAACCCAAGAAGATACATTTTCTGCTTTTTGGTTGTAACTTGTTTCTCTTCTCATTTGAAATATGTGCATAACATTCACATCCAAAAATTCTGAAGTATGAGACATATGGTTTCCTACCATTGTAAGCCTCATGAGGCGTTTTTCCCTTAGGAGCCTTTGTGTAGCTCTGTTTAAAATGTAGACTACAGTATTAATAGCTTCAGCAACCCAAAAATGGTTAGGCAATCCCTTGCTCTTTAGCATGCATCTTGCCATCTCCACAATGGTGCGATTCTTGCATTCCACAACACCGTTTTGGTAAGGTGTGTGAGGCGTTGTCAATTGACGCTTGATCCCTTTGCTCTTGCAAAAGTTTTCAAACTCCTTGAGTTGAACTCACCACCACCATTTGTTCTAAATTTCTTCACACTTTTCCTTGTTTCATTCTCAACAAGTTTTAGTCATTTTTTAAACTTATCAAAAACTTGAGCCTGATCACAAAGGAAGTACAATGACATCTTCCTACTGTAGTCGTCAACAATCAACATAAATTAAGAAAATCCCCCCAAGGCCCATGTAGGCATCTTTTCGCACAAGTCAACATGCACCAACTTAAGAGAAGCCTGTGCTCTATTCTTACTTTCCTGTGGAAATGCCTTTCTCTATTGCTTGCCCATTATGCAAGCTTTACATGGTTCCTTCAATTCAATCATTGTAGGTAGGTGAGCAACCATACCTTGCTTGTGCATCTCCTTCAACATTGCAAATCCGATGTGTCCAAACCTTTCATGCCAAAGCTTACTTGTGCCCACTCCAACGGTGGTGGCTGTAAGAGCACTTAGCTCATATAGGTTGTTCCTTCTTTCTCCTTTGCCAACAACTTTGCCATTACTGTCAAGAATTTCTGCACCTACCTTCTTGAACCTTACTTCATGACCAAGATTAGATATGGCAGCAAGTGATAACAGATTTCTCCTAATTTCGGGAACATACAACACATTTGAAAGCTTTTTGACATCACCATTTGCAACAACAAATGAAATAGTACCTGTACCCACAACAAGGCATTTTGCATCATTTCCAACCGTCATAGTGATGGATTCTTGTAGAGGCTGCATAGAATTGTATAGAACTTTCTTGTTGGTCATGTGATGGGAGGCCCGACTATCCAACACCCATGAGTTAGTGGTAGATTCTTCTTGCCCCGAGGAGCACACCTTCTCAATGATTTCCATGAATAACTCCAACTCTACTTTAGCCATATTGGCTGTCTCTTTCCCTTTACTTTTAAGGGTACCATTCTTTTCATCTGCCTTCTTGACACGACAATATGCGATTGCATGTCCTTCTTCTTGTAGTAGAAGCACTCTCCTTGAAACTTCTTCTTAAATAACTCAGTTGTATCAAAGGTCAAGCAAGCTGCCATTGTTTTCTTGAAGGTATGCATTGTAAGGTTGTGATCTTCATTGGATGAAATGCTGGCAATGGCTTGTTCGGGAGACTTATAAGACTTCATTGAGCACATTAGAGTGCATGTTCATCATTATTACCCTCATCATGTGCTACTGGAAACAAGAGTACAGATCTGCGTGACTATGCTTGATGTAGGCTGAAGCTCCATTGCCCACAAATCAACACATTGGTTGCATTCTAAGTGATAGAATGCTTGGTTATGCCCTTGGGGAGGTGCTCAAAGGTTGTAAGAAGAAAATGCATTGATGGAAGCTCATGTGTGAGCTATAATAGTGATATACAGATCTCAAAAATAGTGAAGACCTACTGTTAACAGTGACATGGCAACATATACTTCACCTTGGTTGATGCATTTAAGTCATATGATATGTACTTTGGCCATCATTTAAGCATAGGCATTTGCTTGAAAGACATATGTACTTGCTCCTATGCATTGGAGCTGCAATTTGTGATCAAAGTACTCTGATCTAAGAGCTTGTGATAGGCTGAAAACTACAATGAATCTATGAGACGCAAGCACTTAATGGTCGTAGAATATTAGATGACTCTAGTTAGTACTATGTACTAGAGGACTTGGCATATAGCTTGCAGGGGTCTTGTGGATAAAGAAGGGAGTTGAATGAAAAAGTTTGAAGATGGAAATTAGTGCAGTCATATTGAATTGGCTGGTTATAAATAGTTCTTATTTCTATGCCATTGGTCATTGAAGACAAGATGACTATGACTACCCGAATGCTCATGTATTGAACCTAACACTTCAAGGTGAATGTATAATATGATGCAGGGATGTTTTTGGGTCTCTTTGAGACCGCCATTTGGCCAATCGCTCCTCTGAGACTATCATGATCTGGGCTCCTAGTTCGGCCATTGCAATGCGGTTTTCACACCAACGTTGTTCAAATTGACTTCGACCCTATGATTGTCACTTTAGTTGCTCTATCTCTAAGAGATTTGGTTGGCAAAGCACATCATTGAATGTTACAGTTAAGTGTAGTTCATCGGCTTCCTCGTCAGTGATGAGTCCCATGTGTTCATGAAGGAGCCTGTTATAGTGCTCGTCAAGATGTTCTTGCTCTTCCTAGGATAAGGGAAATGGCAAGTATTCCTCAAGCTGCTCTTTAGGAATTGCGCCCATGTCTGCCACCAGGACATAGACACATGTGAACACTTTGAGCTTAGCATCCAACTCCGTTAAGCATTCTGCAACACTTCTATGTTCAACGAGGGCTTGCTCGGTTGCTATCTCATGCAAGGTTCTAGGAGTTTGCCTAGGCTTTAGCATAGCTAGGGTTTCAGGCCTAGACGAGCAAGATTGGTCAACGCTAGGATTTCTTATGCTCTTGGGGTTTCCACGTTTCTCCTGAGGCTTTGTTATTTCGTCATGGTTCTCCTTGGATGTGACTAGTATAAATTTGTCACCCTGTTGTGACAGCGTTGTATCCACTCTTGATTGGTCAATGCAAGTTCTGTTGGTGTCGGTGGATTGAGTGTTCCAAGCGACTGTTGATGGTAATGACTGCTTTGATTTTTTAGAGCACAGGGATGTGTCTGAGGTTTCACTGCTATTAGGAGAGGCGTCAATGGGGTCATTGGTGGATGGACTCGATGCTTTATTCCTCAGCTCTCCAACGCTCTTGGTGTCAATGTTCTTGGGGTCCACAACCACCTATAATTGCTGTTGTTTTCACTGTTTTTTCCACTTTTTCTTGGTCAGTGAAGGTGTATCTCTCAACAACTTAGGACCGTGGACTAGGTCAACCATTGATGTGCTTAGTTGGGCCTCAACATTCTCTTTCTCTAGTGTGTCCTTACGGGACATAGTCGTGGCCTGCTGAATAGCCTTGCTAGGTTGTGAGGGTACAATTGCCTCCCTTTTTGGAGAGTCTAGCTCTTCCATTCTCTTTAATTCCTCCAGCCTAGACTTTAGGCACTTTGGAAGTGCTGGAATTGTCAATGAAGTTGATTGCGACACCTCCTCCACAGGTGAACTACTAAGGACACGTTCCACAAGGGGCATTGTCACGGCCAAGGGCTGTGACTACTGTGATCCCTGATTGGAAGTAGTAGCAGCTAGTTCAGTGGACTTGCTATTATTGGTGGATTACGGTGTCAAGTCCTTAGGTCGATTGGAAGTGATCGTGTCTTTTGTTGCCCTTAGAGCATTCACTTGCGTAAATCGAGAGCTAGCCACAGTGGATTGCACAGGCATATCCTTAGGTTGAGAGCTAAGGGTGGTGTCATGTCCTGCCTCTTGGACATTTGGAAGCTTTGATGTAGGTAGAGATTGGGATTGGGTAGCCGCACTTGACGACTGTTGTACTTCCTGTGTCCATTTAGGGGAAGAGGGTGTAGGAGACTTGGGACTCCTAAGTGGCTT
Organism: Lygodium microphyllum; assembly: GCF_053477565.2. Classification (NCBI taxonomy): domain Eukaryota; kingdom Viridiplantae; phylum Streptophyta; class Polypodiopsida; order Schizaeales; family Lygodiaceae; genus Lygodium; species Lygodium microphyllum. The sequence goes on along the minus strand of NC_141143.1, from coordinate 30,429,304 downwards.
TGACATTGGCTGGGAGATTTGCTCGTGGATGTTAGATGATTTTGCTATTTGCTTTGTTAAGCATTTAACCTTGCTATGAGCAATGTTGTGCCTATGATACCTACTATATCCTCTTGGGGAATCAAAGGCTCCTCGGGCACTAGTGGCTTTTGCATATCCTCAATGATTACATCTGATATCTGCTTGTCAAGAACACTAGGCTGAGGATCTACCCTCCGATTGGTCCCGTTTGGTTTCTTGATTTCGACCACGAGGGGCTCAGTCACTCCACTATTGTTGACTCGAGGCTTGGTCTTTTGTTTAGATCTCCTCCTACACTTCTTTGCTCTTGATACGATCTGGCCTTCAGTCGATAAAGGAGGTTTAGCAGGGGGTTTTGGCACCCAAATCCATCGGTTACCTGCGTAATACCCTTGAGCATGTAGCAACGCTTTGGGTATCCATCGTGGTGTTGTGCTGACCCTCCCTCGATGCCTTCGTCTATAACGTTTGGGCTTCTTTTGGGGTCTTCTACGATATTTGTAAGTCCAAAGTCCATCCTTGGCATGGTCTCTTGACCTTCTTGTTTCAGGCATGGCCTCACTCACTGGTTCTTGTTGTTCGACCTGTGCTTGTATCAACTCTTCCAACAAGTCCTTGCTCTCGTTAGTAGGCTTGACTGTTATGTCAACACCCTCTTTGTCTTTCCCTCGAGGTTCGATGAGGTCACCCTTGCTAAAGGTTGTGACTATCCTCACACTCGGTAGTGTCAGGTGTATCCTCTGTGCTACATAGTCGGCCTCACACTTGGTTGCCCTTTTGAAGGGTCTTCCTGGGAGGGTTTCCTTCCCGTAATTAGCACTATTTGGAGGAACATGAAATAGGATAGGCAAGCTTTCAGTTTCAATTGCCGCAAGGATTTTGCACTTCCCTATGAGTGCTTGTGGGTGTCCCCCGTAAGGACTAAGAGTTGCATTAATCAGTGTGAGCTCTGGTTAGCATAGTAGGGTCCATGCTTCATATGTCAAGATATTAAAATATGATCCTTCATCAATCAAAGCATCGATAGTGTGCTCTCTTTTCACATTGAGTTTGACCCTAAGGTAAGCAGGTGGTACTATGTCTTCATCTTCCGGGTCTTGGCTTGTAAATTTAAGCCTTTTGACAAATGCCCTTGAGTCCCCAATTGCACGACAAGATGTGGATTCTCCACTGATGTCTTGGATCGTCATTGCAATGCTATTCAAGGAGCATCTATCGTCAGGACTGTCATATCAAGTCATTCTCACTGTTGTAGCTTGATGTTGTTGCTTTCTACTTTGACTAGATGCAGTCTGAATGTAACACGTATGCATTTTTGCAGTGTGGCCTTTTTGCCCTTGTTGGCTAGATTGGCCCATTGAGGTTCTAGGGTCTCTATTTATCTCTGTTTGGGTATGGGCTTTTGGTTGCTCTTTTGCAAGCGAGAATCCATGCTCTTTTAGAGCCATTACTACACTAGGGTCTAATTTCGAGGACCTGGCACGGTGCGCGTTTTCTTTCCAACCTACTTGGGAGAGGTGCGGAGGGGGTAGAGCCTCCTCTGCGGGGGTCCAGGGGGGGTAGTCCCCCTGGCCCGTAGGGCCGTTACGGTAAATGCCATACGTGAATTGAAAGACCGTTATAGCCAAATTTTGAACTACTTGCTCTAAATTTCAGCCCAATGATCGATCTATGATATGGTTTTGGCTCTATATGGTCTCTCGGTCAGTTTCAGGTCCATGGGTTAAATTTTGAAAAAAAATCCAAATTCGGTCAAACAAGTCCGAGTCTGGTTGTTCGAGGGCCGAGTGGCTAGGTGGGCTGAGGGCTGAGTCAAGTGGTCCGAGTGGTAGTGGGCCGAGGGCCGATTCTAGGACTCGGCTAGGGTGGTCCGATTCTAAGGATCAAACGGGCTGGTCTGATTGTGAAAATCGAACAGGGTGGTCCTATTTTGGCACTGGGTCCAATTCTGGGAATCAGACATGTGGTCCGATTTTGAGATTGGGTTCGATTCTCGCAGTGGTCAGATTCCGAGAATCGGATCGGGCAGGGTGGTCCAATTCTAGTAGTTGGACTGTCCAACTCTCGAAATTGAATGGTCTGATTCTGGGAATCGGACAGACTGATTCGACGGCGTGGATGACGGTCCGCGGGTTGAGCGCGATGCCTCAAGGTCAACGCCTACTCCACGGAATCATCCCGTGCCTTCCAAATAGGTACAAAACAATACAAGGAACTGCCAGGCATACCTGGAATTACTATGGCACTTGAATCAATCAGCACTTCAGAGGTCTCCCTGCAGCTCTCTCTTTCTCTCGCTCTCTCCCTAGCTCTCAAGCTCACTCTCTTCTCAGAAGGCAAGATGTCAAATGTGGTCCTTCCTGGTTCCCTGGGCCTCTTATTGCCCCATCCCAGCCTGCTGTAACCTCAGAAATTAATCCCTCATACTCTTCCAGCCAGAAATCTGAATCTGTGCCCCTATTTCCCTATTTCTAGCAGCACAGCAGAACCCTTCTATTTTCCTTCTTCTTTCTATCCTAATCTTAACCTAATGCAACAAAAACCAAAACCAGAGATGGAGATGGATGGTCCTACTCTAATATTCAACAACAAATCAAAATACTTACTTGCTCCAAGGATCAAAATCTCCAAAATCTCCTAACTATCTCGAGCACCGGTTCACGTTGCAAACCCTACTTCTATGCTCGATTCGATGTGCACGGCGCTCAAGGCTCGATTCTGTGGGTCTCGGCACGGAACCAAAATGGAGGGGAGCTACGGAGCTCTACCCTGAGACCTACGGACCGTTTATTGATCAAGCGTTTCAAGCCGAACAACCATGGCTACCTCTCACATAGCCGACGTGCAATGCCTACCTTATGAGTGTAGTGAGCTTACCTTGATGCTTGATCGAGTTCCCTCCTCTCTCTTGCACTCCGGTAGCTCCACGATCCTTGCAGCAAGCCCAAGCAACCTAAGCCCTCTCCGTCAAGCTCCATCCTCCATAGCCGCGTGAGAAAAGAGAAGAGAAGAGAAGAGAAGAGAAGATGAAGAGAGAAGATGGGGAGCTTCTTCTCCACCATCCCTCACTCTCACACACTCACTCCCTCACTCCCTCACACTCCCTCAATCCCTCACTCAAGTACAAGCAAGAAGGCAAGAAACAAGAGAAGAAGAGGAATAAGCTTTGGCCACACACAAGAATGAGCTTCTCATTCACTTTTTAACTTTATATACAAAACCCTAAATCCCTTTTGGGCGGTCATCCCCTTATCCCCTTTTTTACATGGCCGGCCGTGGCCTAGGTCCTTTTCCCCATTGTCCTTCTATCTTCCTAGCTTCCTTTCCACCGCTCGTCTACATTTACAAATTGCACGGGTGAGAGCCCGCACTCCTTAAATTAAATCATGATGTGCTTGCACTCTTTTACAAAAGTATTGACTTGCGCTTTTCCTTGTGCGCCTTTTTCCCTTATTTAGGACTTTTTTGTGCTTCTTATGTTTCTAGATTTTTCTTGGCACGCCTTCGTCTTTCTTTTCACTTTTTCCTTGGCCTTGTCTTCTGCTTCAGCTTTTCCAGATTTTTCACCTTTGTTCGTTTGAGGGTTAACAGTTATGGTAGCTAGAACACAAAGAGAATGTTCATGAAGGCATAGAATAAAGAGATCAACTGTTGTCAAGATTGTGGGAGAGAAGGAAGGAGTCTCACTTGTAGCTTTCTTGCTTGCACAATGGGGGAATACACACAAAGGTGGAGGCTGAAAATAGTTTTCCTCTTCTTAGTTGTGTAAGCCAAAAGAACTTTTATACAAAGAAATAGAAGAACCCTATATATGGGTCTCAAACCAAACTCAACTAACTAAGGTGGCATACTAACTGAGCCACGAACTAGAGTAGATAAGGATAGCTATCATGTAGCTATTATTCATGGGCGGTGTACCAACCGCATCTGCAACTGATAAGTCGGTGACATAAAAACACAACGGTCACCCCGGCGTATCACGAGTGGAGCTCGATATCTCAACACTCCCCCTCGAGCTCAATCCCAATTCCTGCACACCAAGTAGGTCTCTGAACTTGCGCAGCTTCTCTGCGCCCAATGCCTTCGTGAATATGTCAGCTACCTGATCCTCTGTGCTGACATAAACTAGATCAATAAGACCTAGTAAAACCCTCTCTCGCACATAGTGATAATGCACCTCAATGTGCTTTGTTCTAGCATGATAGACTGGGTTATTTGCCAAGTGTATACTACTCATGTTGTCATAATAAATGACAACTGGCCCATCTGTAGACTGATGCATATCATAAAGTAGCTTATGCAACCAAGCTACCTCACATGCAGCCATTGCTCCACCCCTGTACTCAGCCTCTGTGCTGGACAAGGCAACTGTAGGCTGTTTCTTGCTGCTCCAAGTGACTGCAGCACTCCCAAAAGAGAACACATATCCACTGGTAGATTGTCTATCAGAAATACTACCAGCCTAATCAGCATCAGTATATCCATACAACTGTATCTGAACCCCAGTCTCATAAAATAGTCCATACTGCAATGTGGACTTCACATACCTGAGTATGCATCTAGCCGCATCCAAATGTGGTTTCCTTGGAGCCTGCATAAACTGACTTACCAATCCAACAGCATAGCTTAAATCTGGCCTGGTAATAGTCATATAAATCAAACTTCCTACTATGCGTCTGTACATAGTAGGGTCTTCTAGAAGCTCACCTGCATCTGTGCTCAGCTTCACATTCTGCTCTAAAGGAACTAAAATAGGCTTACAGCCTGTCATCCCATACTTGGACAGCATGTCCAATCCATACTGCCTCTGCAAGAGCTGTATCCCACTTGGTGATCTAATCACCTCAATGCCCAAGAAATAACGCAGCTCTCCCAAATCCTTCATCTCAAACTTCTGCTTCAATAGCATTTTCACATGAAGGATATCTTCATCACTGTCACCTATCATAATCAAATCATCAACATAAATGACAAGTAGCATAATATCTTTCTCTGTTTTTCTCACATAAAGTGAGAAATCTGCCTTGGAAATCTGAAAGCCAATAGTGACAAGATACTGTCCTATCTTGTTAGAGCATGCTCTAGGTGCTTGCTTCAAGCCATACAAGGCTTTCTTCAACCTGCAAACAAACTCAGGATGAACAGCATGCACATAACCTGGTGGCTACTCCATATAGACCTCCTCTTGCAAATCACCATGAAAGAAGGCATTCTTTACATCCATCTGATGCAAAGACCATCCCTTTGATGCAGCCATAGCAATGACTGCTCTTACGGTTGCCATCCTTGCAACCAGACTGAATGTTTCTTCATAGTCAATGCCATATGTTTGTGCATACCCCTTGACTACTAATCTTGCCTTGTATCTATTCACAGAACCATCTGCATTGTGCTTCACCTTATAAACCCACTTACAGCCAATTGCATTCTTACCTTTAGGCAAAGGTACCAATTCCCATGTAGCATTTTCTTCCAAGGCATCCATTTCTTCATCCATGGCTTTCTCCCATTTTTCTTTTCCCATGGCTTGCTCAAAAGAAGTGGGTTCTGGTTCCCGTATCACTTTGACCATATATGCATAGTGAATGGCTGTAAATCCATCATATTTCAGCCTATCCACAGGATACCTAGCTCTCGTAAACTTGCACAAAATAGGTTCACTCCCAGGTGCTCTCAAAACATCCCTCGTCTTCCTTACTCCAGGTGTAACAATAGAAGGAATACCCAACTCATCATCAATGCTCTGTTCTGAGCCACTGGATTCACCATCCACATAAGACTGACCTGCATTCACATCAAACATGGGCTGATCAACCTTCTCTTTTCCTTTTCGTGATACCTGCATACCACTATCTGCATTGCTTTGAGAAGATTCTCTTGATCTCAATCTGCCTGTCCATGGCGAAGAATGTGAACCACTGCTAGAGGACGCTCCAGGTCCACTAATATTTTGTGACTGCTGCTGTGAATTCTGTGCAGCATTACCATTTTGTGCATCTACATCATCAATCACATTTACTGGTTTATACCAGCTACTCATCTCATCAAAAACAACATCTCTGCTCACTGTAAACTTACGAGTAGAAGGGTTATAGCATCTATACCCTTTCTGCTGCAGAGAGTAACCAATAAAGATGCACTTCTCAGCTTTTGGATCCAACTTGGATCTCAACTCATCTGGCACATGTACATAGGCAATGCAACAAAAAATTTTCAAATGAGAAATATCTGGTTTTCTACTAGTATACCTCTCCTCTGGAGTCATCCCATGTATTGCTGTAATGGGAGTCCTGTTCATTATGTAGACTGCTGTAGCAACTGCCTCAGCCCAATAAAAATCTGGCAGGTCTTTTTCATTGAGCATGGCACGAGATACCTCTCCAATATGCCTGTTTTTTCTTTTTGCAATTCCATTTTGTTGTGGGGTATGACTACATGAATATTGCTGCTTTATGCCATGCTCCTGCAAGAACCTTGCAAACTCATTTGAGAGGTACTTTCCCCCTCCATCTGACCTTAGGCATTTTATTTGCAGGCCTGTTTCTTTTTCAACCATAGCTTTAAGAGTTTTGAAGTGCCCAAAAACTTCACTTTTCTTTTTCATAAAATACACCCAAACTTTTTTGCTATAGTCATCAATAAAAGTGACAAAATAATGACATCCTCCAAGAGATGCAGCTTTAGTAGTCCACACATCAGAGTGGATTAACTCCAATGGCTTCTTACTCTCTTGAACATGTCTAGGAAATGGTTTCCTTGCCTGTTTTCCAAATTGACAGGCTTCACATACCTTATGCATTTCTGCAACCTTGAATTTGGGCAATCCTGCAACAATATTTTGGGCCTGCATTGATTTAAGTCGCTGTACATTAACATGACCAATGCATTTATGCCAGATATCAATATCTGCAACTACACCAGTCCCATGTGCAAACATTGCTGCACTCAATTCAGGCATGTCTGCATCCAATGTAAACATTCTGCCCTTCTTCTTTCCTTTTGCTATCAAGCGACCTTTATTTTTCATATCCTCAACAAAGCATCCATGAGGATTAAATCTGACCTGCAAGCCCTGCTCAACCATTTGACCAACAGAAACCAGATTCTTGGTGATATTGGAAACATGAAATACATCGGACAGGTATTTCTTTTTCCCATCCTGCATAGACAAAGGAAATTTTCCAATCTGCACAATAGGATATGCAGTATCATCACCAGTCTCCACAAATCCTGGTTTTTCCATTTTCCTTGCATCCTCCATCCATTCTGCATGACCTGTCATGTGGTTTGATGCACCTGAGTCAACATACCATACATTGTTGCTTTCTTCTGCACTTGTCATAGAATTATTCATGTGCTGCACCATAAACAAATGCTCATTTCTGTCATCACCCTGTCTACTAGAAGATGCATAATTCCCTTGTTGCAGTTTTCCATTCATGATGTCATTCTGCTTTTTATAGCAGTCTTTAGCCATATGACCCATTTTACCACAGTAGTAGCATTCAACATTACTGTTTGCATTTTGGCCTCTTTGCCATCCACCACGACCTCTTTGGTTCCCCCTGCCTCTAGAGTTACCACGTCCTCCTCCATAGGACTGGTTTTCTTGAGTTTGCTACATATTCTGATTTCTACCACGGCCTCCAAATCGGCCTCCTCTACCTCTGTCTCTACCTCTTCCAGCATTTGAGTAGAAGACAGCTTCTTTTGAAGTTCCTCCTGAAGAAGATGCACCACCATTTCTCTGCTCCTCAGAAATTAGAAGAGCAATCAACTCCTCAAAATCAGGAAATCTTTCACGGACGGAAATGGATGTTCGAAACTGTGCATAATCCTTTCCTAGACCATTCAAGGTCACAGAAACTAAATCATCATCTTCCACTGGTGACCCAATGGAAGCAAGCGCATCTGCAATCTTCTTCACCTTCATGTGGTAGTCATTGATGCTCATACTTTCTCTTTGCACATTGTGCAACTCTTGCTTGAGCTGCATTTTCCTGGCTTGCGTATTTGTGCTATACATTTTTGACAAAGTATCCCATGCCTCCTTTGGCGTACTTGCATCTTGAATATGCACAATCATAGAGTCTGAAATGCTGATAGACAGCCAGTACATAACTTTCCTGGCTCTCTCATGCCATGCTTTAAATGCCTGCATTTGCTGTTGATTGGGAACATCAGGAAGAACTGGTTCTTCTTCATTTCCTGCAACAAATTCCCAATATCCTTTTCCCATAAGGAAATTCGTCATTCTAAACTTCCATGCTTGGAAGTTGTTCTTGTCAAGCTTTTCAGTGACAATCTGTGAGAGAGAATCAGACGCCATTACAGAACACTACAAAAAATTCTGTCACTGCAAAGAACACAGCTTCAGCCTCACAAAGGCAAATCTGCAAAACTGACGAAAGTGGTATTTGACCACACAGTCACTTCCTAGTGACGATTTTGCATCAACAGGTAACAGGGATGATTCTGTAACTCCCAATGTCTCTGCGCACAAGCATACGATGCAATTTCTATAGTAACTTTTCACCGACTGTAGAACAGTTGGCTGCACAACATAAAACTGGGCCTTTTCCTGAGTGCATGCAGAAATCTTCTGCCTCCAAAACAGGCCCCGAAATGGCCTCAAATAAAAAAAACAGGGATGCCATGGGCTAAAGCCCTCTCCCGCAGCATATACTGCCCGCTTGCTTCACCGCGAAGGGCGTCTCAACCTGAGACAATGCACTCTTGCAATTTCCGGCTGTAGCACTGCAGAGATCTGCTCCCAAAACAGAAAATGAAAGCAACACTGCTCCTCTTACCAGAACACCGCGAGCTTGGCTTGCTTTCTTGAGCTCCTTACCACGAACAAGGCTCTGATACCATGTCAAGATTGTGGGAGAGAAGGAAGGAGTCTCACTTGTAGCTTTCTTGCTTGCACAATGGGGGAATACACACAAAGGTGGAGGCTGAAAACAGTTTTCCTCTTCTTAGTTGTGTAAGCCAAAAGAACTCTTATACAAAGAAATAGAAGAACCCTATATATGGGTCTCAAACCAAACTCAACTAACTAAGGTGGCATACTAACTGAGCCACGAACTAGAGTAGATAAGGATAGCTATCATGTAGCTATTATTCATGGGCGGTGTACCAACCACGTCTGCAGCTGATAAGTCGGTGACATAAATACACAACGGTTACCCTGGCATATCACGAGTGGAGCTCGATATCTCAACAACTGTTACTTAAGTGAATTAGGTTCCAAGATGGAAGCTTGGACTCATAAACACAATCTTGAGTATGAGAATAACAATGACCAACACACTAACTGAAATGGGAAAGCATCATGATATTGCATTCATCATATGTATCAAAAAGTGATAGTCAAGTACAATGCTTTATAGTTGTTGGATGGGTAGCAGTTTCCCTTTCTGTGCATATGGGATTTAGTCTACCTAGTCAAGTATAATGCTTTATAGTTGTTGGATGGGTAGCAGTTTCCCTTTCTGTACATATGGGATTTAGTCTGCCTAGTCAAGTACAATGCTTTATAGTTGTTGGATGGGTAGCAATTTCCCTTTCTGTGCATATGGGATTTAGTCTGCCTACATGTCCTAAGCCGAGAATTTTCTCATACAAAGAGGTCATAGTAGGTGTGATTGCAAATATCTCAACACCCGTCCTCAATCACAACTAGAAAGTACGAAGTGTGTAGAGGCTTTAACGAGAGCAACATCTGCAAAGTGTGGGCACACCATAAACATTGCAAAACACCAAAGGCTATCACAGAAAAGGCTAAATGTGGGTACCACAAACATGGTGGACATCTAGAGGCTGTAACAGGGGCCTCACAAAGTGTACAGAGGCTGTAGTACAAGGCTACATGGGGAGTTTATAAGCTTATGATAGGAGCATTTTGGGTTAGGCAATACACGGCTAAAAAAGTCAGTAAAAATTTGGGTCACGGACCGTGAGGTCATTGCAGTTTTCAGCATTTCTTTTTACATAGATCTTCAATTTATTGCAAGTCTTCTTATTGGTGTAGTCCAGCTTGGTATTTTTAATCTCATTCTTGTTCTTCACTTTTCTTGCAGCTTCAATCTTCATGTCCATGTCCCCCTCAAGCAAAGACATCTCATTCTTTGGCATGTTGAGTAGAGTGTCTAGAGTATCTTCAAGGTTTTCAGATAAGATCATTGATTGCTCTTTGGTGTTGGTAGCTCCAACATTACCTACAAGTGATGCAAAAAAGACTTCTATGTACTGCAAGTGAGCAACAAGTGCAATGTTGCTTTGCATTCGCATTAAGATCTTCTTGTTTTTCATTGTCATGACCAAGGATCAACAACAAATCAACTCCAAAAAGTGAAGGTATAGTTGAGAGATGAAGTCATGGGCTGGAACTCAGTTGACCAGAGTTGAAAAGGGACTGAGAGAGAGAGAGTAGAGAAGAGCTAAGTCCCAAGCTCAGCCATGCCTGACTGGGCTCTGATACCATGTGAAAATACGTGGGATCTAGAGCATGGCTATGGTGGTTGGAACACAAAGAGAATGTTCATGATGACATAGACTGGAGAGATTAAATATTACTCAAGTGAATTAGGTTCCAAGATGGAAGCTTGGACTCATAAACACAATCTTGAGTATGATACTGACAATGACCAACACACTAACTGAAATGGGAAAGCATCATGATATTGCATTATTTGTATCAAAAAGTAGTAAAGTACAATGTCTTATAGTTGTTCGATGGGTTGTAGTTTCCCTTTCTGTGCATATGGGATTCAGTCTGCCTGTATGTCCTATGCCTAGAATTGCCTCATACAAAGAGGCCACAGTAGGTGTGATTGCAAATATCTCAACATTACCCCCGTGGTAGACTTTGGACCCCAAACGCTCTAACAAAGTGTGTAGCAAGCCTAAGCAAAAACTCACAAATCTCAAACTTGGTCTTTCTAAGTTATTGGATTCTTTCTCCTTTTGTAAGTAACACTAATCGTGTAGGAAAAAAACTATAATTATGTATACTAGTATACCTTTAGCATCCTCATTCTCTTTTAATTATATGTCTTATCAATAAAATTCCTGTCAAATATTTGAATTCAACACAATATAAGGTGAAATTAAAAGTACCAATATGCTTTTTGGTCAAGGGGTATCATGAGGGTATTCTAAGAGAGATCAGTCCAATTTAATAATTTTCTCAATGACTTTCTCAATACATTTTTAAACACTTTAATTTTTTACTAGAAAATGAACCCTTTTGGTCCAAAGGGTCCATTTTTAAGGGGTATTATGAGGGTATTCTAAGAGAAGTTGGGCCAATTTGATAATTTTCTCATTGACTTTCGCAATATGCTTTTAAATACTTCAAATTTTTATTAAAAATACTTTGACTTGTGAGAGCGGAATTTAGGTGACGGGAAGTGCTTAGAAATAGCTAAAACTTATGAATATCAAGGGAAAAATATTCACTGTCAAAGGCGGCGGCTCGATCTAGGACGATTTTAAGCGTCAAAGTGCTTTAAAGGCGCCCGAGCGACACTTGTTGATTTTTCATAATTTTTCAGACAGTCGTGCGGGTTGACATGAGCTACTGGCCAATGTGGGATGCTAAGCCGGATGCCCAGGATTTTTCAGAGCTCGATTCCGAGTCCGGACGGGGAAATGGCCAAGAAACTGATCAAGGTGCGAAGGGGTGGACAAAATTTGGCCCAAATGAGTAAGTGACTCTTGGGAGCCCAAGATTAAAAGTCATATGAAATGTTTGGGAGAGAATCGTGGTGAGAGAGAGGAGGACATCACGGCAGTATGGCGCCGATTTTTGCGCTTCATGGATGATGGTGCTCCCTCCTGCCTGTGAACAACCATGCCAACTGATCACTGCCCCTCATTCCCTCCTGGATGCCAATCATTTCGCCGCCCTTCGCTCACGCAATGATGCTCTCTTTGAAGATCTCTGATTTCAGTCTTTCTCTCTCCTCCCTCTCTCTCTTCTAAAGGCAAGTTCATGTGGGAAGAAGAAGGAAGAAGAAAGAATGATGGAGGCTTGTCCGGCATGGATCGGATTGCTCCACGGGCTGGAAATGGTGATTTGTGATTGTGCTGGACATGAAGTGCTGCTGATTTTCAGATTTGCAGCCATGGACATGAAACCCGAAACACGCAAATAAGCAGTAATTCAATATTTTCAAAGGAAATTTGAGATTTTATGGATTTTGATTGATAAAATGTTGTTCATGTGGGCTAAAAATTGTTTATGTTGCTGTTTTCCATGAGTACTTGCTGGTCATAATCAGAAAATCAGAAAAATATGCATCTTGTGGCTCAAAATAATACACTAAAACATGCAAAATATGAAAAATCAAGGGAAAATGATGTTTTTGGGCATAAAAATGGGAAAATGAATAGGAACACCAACTAAATTTTCATTTTGCTGCAAGAAGGAACTAAGGGCCATAGCCCATAATCTATTTTGAATTTTTAGCAATTAAGTAATACAGAAAATAAGGAAAAATACAAGGAAAATAGAGGAAAAATCACTAAAAATGGAGAAAAAATGCATTTTGGGTGCAGAAAATTAATGAAAATTAAGAACAATGTTTGTGAATGTTTGTGGGGCCTGAAGCATGAGGATTTGCCTCAGTTCAACCCCACCTTCTTGTTCTAGTGTGTTTTTCCCGCTTTCTACACATAAAATGATGGCAAAATGCCCTATAAATCTATACAACAATGCAACATTTGATCAATGGGAGGGTAGAGTGGTTAAAGTGTGTCTAAATGTGGAGTAAAATGATGAAAAGATTGCTATTTTTGTTTGCATGCCATATAGGTCGGTGAATAATTATAAAATAAGAGCCTAGTAGCACGAGGGTTTCCTCGGTGCTAGGTTTGTGCAACGCCGCATAAGAACGGTAGTTGGAAGTCATTAAAATGATGTTTTCCACATGTGCACAATATTGATTTCATGTGCACAAACGGTAGTTTGAGCACTAGGCATCCACGCTATGCATAAATCATGGAAATATTTAAAGGTATCAGAAATCCTGGATGCACAGCAATTGTTTTCATTAGGACAGTGACCCACGTTGAGTGAGAGACATGACACCCTAAGCCATAGGCTAGTCGTGGGGTCTAGGGAAAAGAGAGGTAAGGACAATGGTACATTCCTGTATACGATTAAATGGTACCTTGAGTGGACTTTTGTGCGAAATGTTTATATGTTGAGCGATGCATTGAGGGGCCAATCCCCAAGGTGTAGGAGAGTCGCAGAGGGTTGACAGCATTCAGCCGTAGGAGGAACCCCATGTGTATGTGATTTGAGCCTTTTGGCTATGTGAAAGGGACTCCCTCTAAGGAGTAATATTGGGTTAGGATTAGTTGGACTACAACGTATTACAAACACAATGTTTAGGAAGGCAGAGATCTTGATAGACGCTCCTGGCCGCGAGGCCGAGGGGTTGTCTTGTGCGTAGTGACGAGGCCCGGCTAGTGCATGAGCCAGTGCCGGCCCGTTTTTAGGTCCATCAACTTGTATGCAACTCATCCATATAACTATACCAATTGAAAGTGTAACGTGTCCACCTATTCGCTCGTAGGACACGTCTTAGCAGCCCATCGAGAAGAGAGTCTAGAAAGTGCCACAAGAGTTCTCACACTCCCTCACACACTCCTCTCCCCTGCCATTCATCGGCCTCAATCTCCTCTCCTCCAATCATTACCCCCCCTCCACGTCATATTGCTGAGAGCAGAAGCTTCTTTAGAAGCTTCTATAGTTAGGCTTCTATAAGCCTCATTTCCATGGGCCTCCCCGGTTTCAGAAACTGGGCTCATAAGCCCAATTCCTGTGCAAGGGGAAAAGTAGTCAGATCTTGAAGCTGATTGCCAAGGGCTGGAGAAAGTTCGTAGTTCGGTTAAGAAAAAAAAAACGAGTTTGTGGAGTCAAGAGTCTTCGACATCGATGGCCCCCAAACAAAAGACGCAAGGCGCTCACGCGGGAGCTTCTACCCCAAGCATACGTATGGACATCCCTACCAGTCCTCACATCCAGGTTCTTGGAAGTTTATTTCCGCATAAATGGAATGCATTAAGCACGTTTAACTTCATGGGAAGAATGCATTTACACATGTTTTGAAATAACATAGCCTAGCTAAAATGCATTTGGAAAATTGTCTCCTTGAATGATTTACTAGAGTTAGTGCATGTCATGAAATTGGGTTGCTTGCATTTCCAAGTTGCAAATCCCAAAGCACATATTTCTTAGGTTTAAAAAGGTGAAATTGTTTAAATGCATCTTTGATTGGCCGCGGAAAAGAAAACTGTATAAGGCATTTAGGTAGCAATTGTCTACTTGTAGATTTGTATGACGTAATCATTGTCGCTATTGTCCAAGTAGTTGCATTGCATGGAATTGAAACCATGAACTTGCATGTTGCATGCGAAGATGCTTGTATTTTAAGACAGATTAAGTGCCATAGAATGGATTAAGTCAACAATAATCTTGTGATATTCGTCATGCATGAACTTCATCTATCGAAGTGTATCTAGAAAAGGTTGCATGCCATATGAAAGCCTGAAATTCAATTGCATTAAACGAAAGGTTGTAGGCAAAGTTCTTAGTGTAAATCTATGTAGGTTTTACGCAAGTTATTCCCCAAATCATCAATCATCATGATCTTAGCAAGGAAATGAAATGGTCTTTGCAAACCTTATAGTTGCATAGAAGTAATGAATCGCATATTTACACGTATGTGATGTCTTGTGACTATTTACACCTTTAGAACAAGTTTAGCATCTCTAAGAAAAGATCGTTCCTTGTCACAAGACAAGTAGACCAATTTAGCTAAATCACTTGTAATGTTATAACCCTCAAGGGATTCGTAAAGCATAACTAGTCGGAATGAAGAACACTCCAAAGTGCTAGGTAGGGTTTAGCATGTTAAAAATTCTGCCTAGTATCGCACTTGGGATGCCAAGTCAAGACTTTCGAACCCAAAGGCCCTACCCACATTCATGGAATGTTTGGGTTAATTGGACACCCATATAATAACAATCTAGGGTTTTACCCTAAGGATCGATCGACCTAATACTAGACTTCGGATTGAGTCTAGAAACCCTTGGGCCAAACGTTATTGGCCTAGCAAGGTTAGGGTTGGGTTGGGTAAGAAGACACCCCAAACCCTACATCCTGACCAAACATATTCCTTGACTAAGAAACACCGTTTGATGGGTGAAATGATCCCATGAGTTAGGTGTGACACTTGTACAACAAGTTGCAACGTCGCATGGCTTTGTAGTTTAATCACAAGATAGAATCACCACTCCTTGGAATAAGGTTGGCAGGCTTTAGCGAAAGTCTAACTTGCAAAAAGGATGAGTAGTCATCCTACTACATCACCCTTCTTAGGTTGATTGCCAAGTTAGGGGAAGTTATGTTTTGCCTAGCAAGGAAAGGATCAATCAAGATGGGGCGACGAAGTTGCCTAGGAATTACTGTCTTAACTTAAGGAACCTAAGGTGCTTGCTAATTTGGGTTGACAGGGTACAAACCCTAACCCGAAGATAAAAGAGAATCCTGGTTGTCTAGGGACCAACTAGCAGTTTATGCCAAAGGATACTGAGATTGATCCGTTATTTATTGATAAGCATCGTCTAGCAGAAATCCAAAAGCAAGAAAGAGACGAAAGAGCTAGGCGACGTGCTAAAATTTTTAGGAGATATTCCCCTAAGCGTAGCGGTGCTGAACCCTTACGAGGGAGTGGATCTAGTGGTCTTGGGGCCACAAGCAGTAAGCTAGGAGAAGGTGGAAGCTCTAGTGTTCCCCTTCCTTCTATAAGCCAGTCCACGTCAAGTGCGGGAGGTGTAACCCCACTGTCCCTTACTCTTGGTGCAAATCCAATCCTCGTCATGGCGCAGCCTATTGCGATTCCAGCAGGAACGACGGATTTACCGGCTCTAGGTTACCCGCTACCCATTTTTAATGGGCTAGTTGAGGAAGATGCGGAACTCCACATTAGGGAGTTTCAAAAGCTGATGTTCAACTGTCGCATTCAAGAAGAAGGACATTTAATGATGTTCTTCAATATGACTCTCAAAGGAAGAGCCGCTATATGGTATCATGGTTTAGAAGCCGGAACCATATTGAACATTGATGCATTTTATGGAGCTTTTCGAAGGGAGTTTGCCCCGGAAAGGGGTGGGCAATATTGGTTGCGTGTACTCAACGTGACCCGCCAATATTCGTGCTTATGCGAAGAAAATAAAAGAGGTTTTCCGTAAGTTGGACACCTCTATTCCTATCCCCGCAGCTGCCCAATTGCAATATTTCCTACATGGTTTGGACTTTAATATCCAATTATAGTTGAGTAGTGTCCCCTTGGGGGATATAGATACTGCCATTACACGAGCACAAGAGGTGGAATCCCGACTACAAGCAGCCTATGCTTCTCGAGGCAATTCGAATATGGGTTTAGTATTGGGAAACAATATGGCAATGGCCAATGGCAGTAGTGGTCAAGGGATAGAGATGGCTAACCCTAATGGGAGAGGGAACATGATACAGAATGTCCCTTTATTACCAGCTCCCCCTAGCATGTCGATGCCTACGGGCAGTCAAATGGCTCCAAATGGTGGAGGCCAGGCGGTCAATTCTAACACCATGCCTGTGGCTTAACAACCAGTGCCTAATCGAATTGTTAGGCCGATGGAACGACATGGTAATGACCAAGGCTATGAGTCGAGTTCTTCCAATGTTCTTGGCGAGGTTAAGGACATGATGAAGCATTATACCAACATGATTACGGAGCAGTATCGACAAATAGCCGTTGATGTCAACTTCCTTAAAAAACAACAAAATTTGATAGGAAGTAGATACCCAGAGGAGGGTGCACCTTCGAGGTTTAGTTGCAAATGGTGTGGTGGAAAACATTATCCAAGAAACTGTCCAAATGTTAAGTGCGACATTTGCGGAAAATCCGGCCATTTAGCAGCTACTTGTTGGAGTAAGATCAGTTCCCTCCAACGAGGTAGTCGGCAACCAGGGCCTCTTAATCATCGCGTGCAAGGAAATGATTCCCAGCGAGAAGACGGGCCTAAACAAATACTTCAACGACCAAAGACTACAGTGGAGGAGCTACCAAGTGGTAGTGGGGTTAGTTTGATTGAGGCTGTACGTGTTAATGATGCTGAAACCTCTAATCTGCGAGCTGTTCTTACAAGAGGTCAAAAGGGTAGAGAAGCCGACAAGGATAAGCCTGTCAGATGGAAACCCTAAACAAGGCGACAAAGGAACACAAGTTTTGGATCCTGCCATGGAAGGGGGACCTTTGAAGCCCGTAGAAAGTAAAGCCGATAAGGAAGCACAAAAGAAGAAGGTGAAAGTTAAAAAGGAGGCATTAAAGCCAGTTCAGCGGCCTAAAGAGCAGATGGTTTGGCGTGAAAAGCGAGCTCTATCAAACTATCATGAATTCGATTTGGCGAGCTCACTTTGCGAAGTCAAGCCGGATGTGAATCTTTTACAGCTTATTAAGATTTCCCCAGGAGTACGCAAGAAATTTAGAAAGATTTTACGTACCGAGTATATAGTAGAACCTTTGGGTATTGCGCGAGTTGGTGATGACTGGTTCGAGCATGATGAGAAGCATTGCCCAAGGGTTGTAGCCTATGTTGATGGGATATTAGTAGATTATGCCATTGTTGACACGGGATCATCTGTTAACATTATGAGTTCTGAACTGATGGAAAGGTTGGGTCTTGCGATCCAGAAAGATACCTCCACAATTCTCAGAATGGCAGATGATAGTTTGAGATAGCCAGAAGGCTGCATTACTAAAGTCCATGTCATTGTTGCAAATGTAGAATGCCTGTTGGACTTTAGGGTGATTCGTTTTGCAGGCCGTCCAAGTTACCAAGTATTACTCGGACGACCTTGGATCTTGCAAGCGGACTGCCAAGTGGATATACCCGTCGGTTGGCTAATATTCGGTAGAGGTGCCCAGCGTGTGGTGGTTGATGCTTATCCTGAGTCCCCGCAGAGTGAGAGAGCTCCTCTATCTTCTACAGAATTGGAGACATTAGAAGATTTATCTGCCAGTGAGACATCATCGAGTGATGAGTCCAAAGAAGGATCCACCACGGAAGACATCTATCAAATCACTTTGAATGAACCGATAGAGGGCCAAGATCGTATAAGAGATGCAGATGTTATCGAGCTAGACCTTGGTACGCTTGATGATTCGCGGCCAATCAAATTAGGTTCTATGCTCAGCTCAGCAGAAAGGGAGGACTATGTGGCCTTGATCCAGGAATTCTGTGATATCTTTGCCTGGAGTTATGATGAGTTGAGAGGCATTCCTCCTAGTCTTGGTGTTCATACAATTCCGTTGAAAGAGGGTAGTCGTCCTGTACGGCAGAGAGTAAGTCGTATGCCTTTCGAACTGAGGGACGGCCTGTTTGAAGAGTTACAGAAGCTTCGAAAAGCGGGTTTGATTTTTCCTGTGCAACACACGGAATGGTGTTCGCCAGTTGTGATAAGAAAGAAGAAGAATAATCAAATCCGTTTATGTGTAGACTTTAGGGAGCTGAATAAGCAGACAGTTAAGGACTACTACCCGTTGCCATTTATTGACCAGATTTTGGATCAATTAGCGGGTAGGGAGATATATTCATTCATGGATTGCTTTGCAGGATACAACCAAATGGCAATTGCAGAAGAGGACAAGTTGAAAACAACTTTTATCACTGTATTTGGTACTTTTGCATACCATGTGATGGCCTTTGGTTTATGCAATGCACCTGGTTCGTGGCAACGAACAGCATATAAGACATTCGGTGACATATCCCCTGAAGAGTTGAAGGTGTTTATTGATGACTTAGGGGCCGCCACCGTGAGAGGAAGGCAGTTGATCATTTTAAGAAAATGCTTCGAGCGCTGTAGACAATTTTGCATCGCCCTAAACCCATGGAAGTGTGTTTTTGGAGTGCCTTATGGGCTATTGCTGGGTCATGTGGTCAGTTCAGTAGGAATTGCGACAGACCCCGAGAAGGTTAAAGTTATAGTTGCCATGGGTCCACCACGCACTCCGAAAGAAGTTCATAGCTTTTTGTCTTTGGTTGGTTACTACCGTAGATTCATCAATGCCTTAGCAGAAAGAACGTTGCCGCTTACAAATTTATTGTCCTTTAGCTGTTCGTTTGTATGGGGTGACCCTTGTAAGGTAGCATTCGAGGATGTGAAACAGGAGCTAGCAAGAGCACCCGTTTTAAAAGCACCTAAAAGAGGTGAGGTGTTCTATATATTCTTAGTAGCCACCATGTATAGTATCAGCTGGCTGTTTAGCCCAAATTTGGGAAGAGAAGTGGTACCACCCAATTGCTTTTGCTAGTCGAAAGCTGGGGGTATCCAAAATCAATTATACTTACATGGAGAAGCTGTGTCTAGCGATGGTCTTTGGGACCAAGAAATTCAGGCATTATATTTGATGGACCTAAAAACGGGCCGGCACTGGCTCATGCACTAGCCGGACCTCGTCACTATGCACAAGACAACCCCTCGGCCTCGCGGCCAGGAGCGTCTATCAAAATCTCTGCCTTCCTAAACATTGCGTTTGTAATACGTTGTAGTCCAACTGATCCTAACCCAATATTGCTCCTCAGAGGGAGTCCCTTTCACATAGCCAAAAGGCTCGAATCACACACACATGGGGTTCCTCCTACGGCTGAATGCCGTCAACCCTCTGCGACTCTCCTACACCTTGGGGATTGGCCCCTCGATGCGCCGCTCAACATTTAGACATTTCGCACAAACGTCGCTCAAGGTACCAAATAAACGTATCCAGGAATGTACCATTGTCCTCACTTGACTTCCCCTTTATGATCCCACGACTAGCCTACAGCATAGGAACCTCACGCTCTCAACGGTGGGTCAAAGGCCTACTGAAAACAATTGCTATGCATGTCCAGGAGCTGACTCTGATACTTTTAATTTCCTCTAAATGATCATGCAAAGAGGTGGATGCCTAGTGCTCAAACATTTTAAAAACCAGCAGCGTGCAAGTGCAAAACATCTCTTTCATGCTTTTCTTTCTAACCGCTTTGTGCTTCGCTGCAACACCTAGCACCGAAGTGATCTTCGTGCTACTAGGTTTTAATTTTTTATCATTATTATTCCGTCCTAGATGCGATGCATATAAAATCAGCAAATTATTCCTCATGCTCAGCGGCATTTAACCATTTTTTCCACAACTCTACCCTCCCCCGTTGATAGTGCATCATTGCATTCATTTCTTTTAGGGTTTCCTTGTCATTTTATGTGGAGAAAGGAAGGAAACACGCACTAAAACATATAAACAAGGCTGAACTGAAGCATAACTTCATGCCCCAGCCTTGCTATACATCAACAAACATAAATCCTATTTTTCTATATTTTTTGTAGCCCTAAATGTATTTTTCCCCTATTTTTCATGGTTTTTTTATCATTTTCCCCCATTTTCTTCATTTTCTTGTATTTTTTTTAAATTGCTGAAAATGAAAACCAGTTTGTGGGCTGTGTCCCTTAGTTCATTTGCAACAAAATTGAAAGATTAGTTGATGTGTATCGACGGTTTTCCCCATTTATATGCCCAAAACCCTTGTTTTTCCCCATTTTTCATGCGTTTTCGGGTTTCTTGACATTATTTCGAGCCATGAAATGCATGTTTTTCATAATTTTTGGTTATAAACAGTAAGAACTCAGAAGAATCAGCAGCATAATCAAATCTTAGTCCATATGAACGGCATTCCATCAATCAAAAGCATAAAACACTAAATTTTCTTTGTAATTTTTTTAGTTTACCGCTTAAACGCGTGTTTCGGGTTTTGTGTCCATGGCTGTAGATTTGAAAAAACAGCAGCACTCCATGTCCAGCAACATCACAAATCACCATTCTCAGCCCGAGTAGCAATCCGGTTCATGCCGGACAAGTCTCCATCATTCTTTCTTCTTCCTTCTTCTCCCCACATGAACTTCCTCTTAGAAGAGAGAGAGGGAGGAGAGAGAAAGACTAGAATCAGAAATTTCAAACCAGGCCACCATTGCGCGAGCGAAGGGCGGCGATAGAGTCTGCATACAGAGGGAAATGAGGGGCAATGATGATTGGGGGGGGTTGCATTGAGGCTGGAGATGGCATGATCAACCATGAAGCGCATTTTTCGGCGCCTGTTCCTCACGCTTCCTCTCCACGATTTGTTGCATCTCTAACCTCCAAAGTTTCATGTTACATTTAAATTTGGGCTCCCAAGGGTCACTTGCCCATTTTGGCCAAGTTTTGTCCACCTCTTCGCATCTTGACCGGTTTCTTGGCCATTTCCCCGTCCGGACTCGGAATCGAGCTCTGAAAAATCCTGGGCGTCCGGCTTAGCATCCCGCATTGGCCAGTAGCTTGTGTCAACCCGCACGACTGTCTGAAAAATTATGAAAAATCAACAAGTGTCGCTCGGGCGCCTTTAAAGCACTTTGGCGCTTAAAATCGTCCTAGATCGAGCCGCCGCCTTTGACAGTGAATATTTTTCCCTTGATATTCATAATTTTGAGCTATTTTTAAGCACTTCCTGTCACCTAAATTCCGCTCTCATTGGCGACCATGGGATAGGGCGACTCAGCCCGTCGAACCCACGAACATATCTGCACATAAACAACCAAAGAAGCATCAAACTGATACAAAACAAATATATAATAAAACTCAGCACAATGCTTCCCCTACCCCTGGACAGAACCAAAGCATGATATCCACAAGGAGTAGGCCTAGCATCATCTAATAGAAGATCCGAAGTGAGTCACTAACCAACTGCTCCAACACAGCCAAACGAAAAAGAACTGCCAAAGAGGTTGCCCTAAGTGGTAGTCTGAACTACTTACCAACTAAAGACAACACCACTAGGAGCTCCTACAAGGCGAGGACTCCTATAGCCTGATCAAAGAGTATTTTCTTTCAGTCCATTTCTTCTTTTAGGGTTTTTATTGTATTGACATACTTGGGCATGTAAAAAGGAGGGAGCTGAGCGTAGTGACCCAAGGAGAACAGGGCATCGGTCTCAGGACCTGTCTCGGCACCCAAGAACCTACCAAGCCCTCGCAAGGCGACACTTAATCCTTTTCTAACGCTCACTTTTATTTTCGCTCCAACCTTCCTGGTTTTGTCATTATTTTTCCAGCAAGAAGCCACCCCGAGGAAGACAAGGTATCGGCCCCGGGTCTGATTTGTCCCCAGGAACCTACCAGGCCTTCGCAAGGCAATGAGCAACAGCTTATATATTTTCATTTTTTTCCTCTTCGTTGATAGGGGTTAGAACCCCTTTTTACACACCTTCGCATTGATAGTCATCTTTTAGGATATTCAAGATTTCTTGACATCATTAGTATTATCTTCTAGCAGGCTTCTCTAACTGCCTCACTACTAACAGGAACTCCTAGAACGGCTGCCTAGCAGGTTAGCAGGACAGGGCCACTAGGACTTTCTTCTAAAACAGGTCTTTCAATGTCTAGCAATGTCTTTACAGGAGGCAATGACTACTCCGACCTCCCTCAAACATACTTAGCCTAAACCTGGGACTTCATGCCTTGGTTGCCGGTTCCCAACAAAAATGTGCCCCCTCGACAAGTACAAATACACATATAACAGGAAAGAAAGGTACTCGTAAAGGAGAAATATCACCTGGAGTGGCCACAAGAAGCTTCCATCGCAGCAAAGGCTCCTCCAGGCTCCACAAAATTCCACAACCCGCGAAACCTGTCCAGCACAACACTAAACAAAAACCCAATTAAACGCACCTGCACTAGACAGGGAAATGGCCCTCTTGGCCTAATGAATTCAGACATGACTGTGCTACAAAACTGAATCGGCCCTCTTGGCCTAATGAAATCAAACAATACTATGCATAACATCCTCCTGGAAACAACCATGATAGACATCAAAGCATACTATTCCCAGGGGAACAGGGCTTGGAGCCCTACACTAGGTGCAGTAAATTATGACCTATCCCTCCTGCGTATATCGCAAGAGGTGTGCGCATCACATGTCGTCGAATCAGTCTGTGGGTCCGAGATAATAAAGGCAGATGAGTCTCGCTTACCCTCTGCATCACCCAAATCAACCATCGTCTGCCAAAGAGGGCATGTTCAGAAAGCATACCCCACAAACGACCAGGTCCTGTCTCACCATCAATAGATATATCGGGACAAGGGCCACAATTAAAGAAGAGGTCCTCTTCATACGCAAGATTAGCCAATGAATCGGCAAACTGATTCCAATTCCGTGGAATCAGCTGAAAAGACACTCTATCGAATTCGTCTAGCAGGGCTATAGCAGTGTGATGGTACATACAAAGGATCGGGTTCCGCACCATGTACGTCCCATTGAGTTGATTTAAAACCAACTGAGAGTCCCCTTTCACCAACAACTGGCGGATACCACCCTTTTTTGCAATATTCAAACCCATGATCAGGGCTTTGTATTCGGCCATATTATTAGTAAAATTCGCCCCGAGATAAGCAGCTAACTTCATGACAATGCGTCGGCGGGGGTCTCGGATGAAAACTCCTACACTTCCTTTTTTGCAGGCACCCCTGGACGCCCCATCAAAGTACAAGGTGTACGTCCATAAAGGGTTTACATATCCCGCCATCCGGAACTCTACTCGTAATTATGGTAATCGAAATTCAGCATATTCAATGGGTGGACTGTAGGCTCCATCCCTCCATCATTATTGAATTCAATAGGGATGCTCGTCAAAATTTGTAGGCAGTGATGGCAGAAGACCTTGATTTCCCAAATAAATGTCCCGCCTTCTTGCTCAATCACCTTGTATCCTTTGCTCCACCAAATGAGCTTTCCCTGATGATATCTCTGTTCTAAATATGGGTGTTCTAAATAAGGGATCAGACGACCCATCAACCTCTATCACGATTTCCTTGCAGATGTTTGATCGATCTTTCCTAGACCTGCAAGGCAGTCATAGCATTAGTGCAATCAGAAGTAATAAGGTTTAATCTTATTAAGATTAACCTTATTTTTAAATTCTATCCCCTCAAGGTCAGCTAACAACACTGTAGATTTATTCTTTCCTATCCTAACGATCTTATAGGGCCCATCCCATTTGGGTTCTAGCTTGCCTGGGAATAATTCACGTCGTGCGTCATAATACAGAACAAGCTGTCCTTTCTTGAAGGTGTATTTCTTGGCTTTGAGGTCGTGTAGCTGCTTCATTTGGCGCTTCGCCACTTCTTGGTGCAATAAGCTCTGCAACTTAAGCTCGTCTAAATGGGCCAATGTCGTCAAGCGCTCAAAAAGAGCGTCTTCATCGCTCAAAGAATGATTGATGGCAAACCGAATAGTCGGTAGCTCAATCTCTAAAGGCAAGACACACTCCTCCCCATATACTAACTTGAACGGGGTATGGCCAGTGGCTCGTTTGAAAGTCGTATTATAAGCCCACACTGCCACGTATAACTTTTTATCCCAATCCCGTTTCTTTTCCGACACAGTTTTGGACAGGATGCCCACAAGCTGCTTGTTGGTACTTTCGACTTGCCCATTGGCTTGCGGATTATATGGGGTTGTCTTGTTATGCTTGATGTTCCACAACTCTGTCAAACCTTTGATCACCTTATTCAGGAAATGAGTTCCGCGGTCCGACACTAATTCTTTCGGTGGACCAAACCGGCATATTATCTGCTCTGAAAGGAAACTAGCAGTTTCTTTAGCATCATCTTTCCTTGTTGCACGTGCTTCTGACCACTTTGTGAAGTAGTCAGTTGCTACAATGATGTACCGCTTTTGCGTAGTCGATGACGGAGTAATAGGACCCACAAAGTCTATTCCCCACTTCTCAAATGGAAGTATCGCCATAATAGGGGTGAGTGGTCGTTTCCTATTCTCTCGACTATCATGTCGTTGGCAAATATCGCATCGCTTAACATACGCAAACGCATCCTGGAAGATGGCAGGCCACCAATAACCTGCTCTTAAAGCCTTTTGTGCTGTAAGCCATCCAGCAAAATGGCCACCGCAAGCAGAATCATGGCACTCTTCCAAAATGAATGGCACCTCGTCAGGCGTCACACATCGGCGATAGATATCATCAACCCCTTGCCGATATAATGTACCTGCGATCAAGGCAAACTTTAACGCTTGCTGCTTAATTTTCCTTTTCTCAACCTTAGATAATTCGGAACCCGCCTCTCCCGTTGATAAATAATGCGTTATTGCAGCATACCAGGAGGGAATAGATGCCGTATCTATTTTAAATATCGTCTCCATGTCACTACCTTCAGCCACAGATTCTTTCGGCTCCCCAAAGTCCACAAGACATTCCACGATGCCTTGCAACCTTGGTGGCTTACTCTTGATTTCATAATCAAATTCCTGCAAAGTGATTAACCACTTCGCTAAACGATCAGGCGGCTGTAACTTATTCATCAATAGTCGAAGTCCCTCCGCCGTCGTATAAAGCACGACTTTCTCATAGAGAATGTAATGCCTGAACTTCTTGGTCCCAAAGACCATCGCTAGACACAGCTTCTCCATGTAGGTGTAATTGATTTCGGATACCCCCAGCTTCCGACTAGCAAAAGCAATCGGGTGGTATCACTTCTCTTCCCAAAATTGGGCTAAACAGCAGCTGATACTATACATGGTGGCTGCTGAAAATATATAGAACACCTCACCTCTTTTAGGTGCTTTTAAAACGGGCGCTCTTGCTAGCTCTTGTTTCACATCCTCGAATGCTACCTTACAAGGGTCACCCCACACAAACGAACAGCTAAAGGACAATAAATTTGTAAGTGGCAACGTTCTTTCTGCTAAGGCATTAATGAATCTACGGTAGTAACCAACCAAAGACAGAAAGCTATGAACTTCTTTCGGAGTGCGTGGTGGACCCATGGCAACTATAACTTTGACCTTCTCGGGGTCTGTCGCAATTCCTACCGAACTGACCACATGGCCCAGCAATAGCCCATAAGGTACTCCAAAAGCACACTTCCGTGGGTTTAGGGCGATGCAAAATTGTCTACAGCGCTCAAAGCATTTTCTCAAAATGATCAACTGCCTTTCTCTCACGGTGGCGGCCCCTAAGTCATCAATAAACACCCTCAACTCTTCAGGGGATATGTCACCGAATGTCTTATCGGCTGTTCGTTGCCACGAACCAGGCGCATTGCATAAACCAAAAGCCATCACGTGGTAAGCAAAAGTGCCAAATACAGTGATAAAAGTTGTTTTCAACTTGTCCTCTTCTGCAATTGCCATTTGGTTATATCCTGCAAAGTAATCCATAAACGAATATATCTCCCTACCCGCTAATTGATCCAAAATCTGGTCAATAAATGGCAATGGGTAGTAGTCCTTAACTGTCTGCTTATTCAGCTCCCTAAAGTCTACACATAAACGGATCTGATTATTCTTCTTCTTTCTAATCACAACTGGCGAACACCATTCCGTGTGTTGCACAGGAAAAATCAAACCCGCTTTTCGAAGCTTCTGTAACTCTTCAAACAGGCCGTCCCTCAATTCGAAAGGCATACGCCTTACTTTCTGCAATACAGGACGACTGCCCTCTTTCAACGGAATTGTATGAACAGCAAGACTAGGAGGAATGCCTCTCAACTCATCATAACTCCAGGCAAAAATATCACGGAATTCCTGGATCAAGGCCACATAGTCCTCCCTTTCTGCTGTGCTGAGCATAGAGCCTAATTTGATTGGCCGCGAATCACCAAGCGTACCAAGGTCTAGCTCGATAACATCTGCATCTCTTATACGCTCTTGGCCCTCTATCGGCTCGTTCAAAGTGATCTGATAGATGTCCTCCGTGGTGGATCCCTCTTTGGACTCATCACTCGATGATGTCTCACTAGCAGATAAATCCTCTAATGTCTCCAATTCTGTAGAAGATAGAGGAGCTCTCTCACTCTGCGGGGACTCAGGATAAGCATCAACCACCACACGCTGGGCACCTCTGCCGAATATTAATCGACCGGCAGGTATATCAACTTGGCAATCCGCTTGCAAGATCCAAGGTCGTCCGAGTAATACTTGGTAACTTGGCCGCCCTGCAAAATGAATCACCCTAAAATCCAACATGCATTCTACATTTGCAACAGTGACATGGACCTTAGTAATGCAGCCTTCCGGCTGTCTCAAACTGTCATCTGCCATTCTGAGAATTGTGGAGGTATCTTTCTGAATCGCAAGACCTAACCTTTCCATCAGTTTAGAACTCATAATGTTAACAGATGATCCCGTGTCGACAATGGCATAATCCACTAATATCCCATCGACATAGGCTGCAACCCTTGGGCAATGCTTCTCAGCATGCTCAAACCAGTCATCACCAACTTGCGCAATACCCAAAGGTTCTACGATGTACCTGGTACGTAGGATCTTTCTAAATTCCTTGCGTACTCCTGGGGAAAGCTTAATAAGCTGCAAAAGGTTCACATCCGGCTTGACTTCGCAAATAGAGCCCGCCAAATCGAATTCATGATAGTTCGATAGAGCTCGCTTTTCACGCCAAACCATCCGCTCTTTAGGTCGTTGAACTGGCTTTATTGCCTCTTTCTTAACTTTCACCTTCTTCTTTGGTGCTTCCTTATCGGCTTTACTCTCTACGGGCTTCAAAGGTCCCCCTTCTAGGGCAGGATCCAAAACTTGCGTTCCTTTGTCGCCTTGTTTAGGGTTTCTGTCGACAGGCTTATCCATGTCGGCTTCTCTACCCTTTTTACCTCTTGTAAGAACAGCTCGTAGATTAGAGGTTTCAGCATCATTAACGCGTACAGCCTCAATCAAACTAACCCCACTACCACTTGGTAGCTCCTCCACTGTAGTCTTTGGTCATTGAAGTATTTGTTTAGGCCCATCCTCTCGCTGGGAATCATTTCCTTGGGCACGATGATTAACAGGCCCTGGTTGCCGACTACCACGCTGGAGAGAACTGATCTTACTCCAGCAAGTAGCTGCTAAATGGCCAGATTTTCCACAAATGTCGCACTTAACATTTGGGCAATTTCTTGGATAGTGCTGCCCGCCACACCATTTACAACTAAACCTCGACGGTGCACCCTCCTCTGGGTATCTACTTCCTATCAAATTTTGTTGTTTTTTAAGGAAGTTGACATCAACGGCTATTTGTCGATACTGCTCCGTAATCATGTCGGTATAATGCTTCATCATGTCCTTAACCTCGCCAAGAACATTGGAAGAACTCGACTCATAGCCTTGGTCATTACCATGTCGTTCAATCGGCCTAACAATTCGATTAGGCACAGGCTGTTGAGTCACAGGCATGGTATTAGAATTGACCGCCTGGCCTCCACCATTTGGAGCCATTTGACTGCCCGTCGGCATCGACATGCTAGGGGGAGCTGGTAATAAAGGGACATTCTGTATCATGTTCCCTCTCCCATTAGGGTTAGCCATCGCTATCCCTTGACCACTACTGCCATTGGCCATTGCCATATTGTTTCCCAATACTAAACCCATATTCGAATTGCCTCGAGAAGCATAGGCTGCTTGTAGTCGGGATTCCACCTCTTGTGCTCGTGTAATGGCAGTATCTATATCCCCCAAGGGGACACTACTCAACTGCAATTGGATATTAAAGTCCAAACCATGTAGGAAATATTGCAATTGGGCAGCTGCGGGGATAGGGATAGAGGTGTCCAACTTACGGAAGACCTCTTTTATCTTCTTCGCATAAGCACGAATATCCTCGTGTGGATCTTGGCGGGTCACGTTGAGTACACGCAACCAGTATTGCCCACCCCTTTCAGGGGCAAACTCCCTTCGAAAAGCTCCATAAAATGCATCAATGTTCAATATGGTTCCGGCTTCTAAACCATGATACCATATAGCGGCTCTTCCTTTGAGAGTCATGTTGAAGAACATCATTAAATGTCCTTCCTCTTGAATGCGACAGTTAAACATCAGCTTTTGAAACTCCCTAATGTGGAGTTCCGCATCTTCCTCAACTAGCCCATTAAAAATGGGTAGCGGGTAACCTAGAGCCGGCAAATCCGTCGTTCCTGCTGGAATTGCAATAGGCTGCGCCATGACGCGGATTGGATTTGTACTAGGAATAGGGGACGGAGGGGTTACACCTCCCGTACTTGACGTGGACTGACTTATAGAAGGAAGGGGAGCACTAGAGCTTCCACCTTCTCCTAACTTACTGCTTGTGGTCCCAAGACCACTAGATCCACTCCCTCGTAAGGGTCCAGCACCGCTACGCTTAGGGGAATATCTCCTAAAAATTTCAGCACATCGCCTAGCTCTTTCGTCTCTTTCTTGCTTTTGGATTTCTGCTAGACGATGCTTATCAATAAATAACGGATCAATCTCAGTATCCTTTGGCATAAACTGCTAGTTGGTCCCTAAACAACCAGGATTCGAGAACCGCCACTTTTAAGCAGCTCCCGGCAGACGCACCACTGATGGACCTAAAAACGGGCCAGCACTGGCTCATGCACTAGCCGGACCTCGTCACTATGCACAAGACAACCCCTCGGCCTCGCGACCAGGAGCGTCTATCAAAATCTCTGCCTTCCTAAACATTGCGTTTGTAATACGTTGTAGTCCAACTGATCCTAACCCAATATTGCTCCTCAGAGGGAGTCCCTTTCACATAGCCAAAAGGCTCGAATCACACACACATGGGGTTCCTCCTACGGCTGAATGCCGTCAACCCTCTGCGACTCTCCTACACCTTGGGGATTGGCCCCTCGATGCGCCGCTCAACATTTAGACATTTCGCACAAACGTCGCTCAAGGTACCAAATAAACGTATCCAGGAATGTACCATTGTCCTCACTTGACTTCCCCTTTATGATCCCACGACTAGCCTACAGCATAGGAACCTCACGCTCTCAACGGTGGGTCAAAGGCCTACTGAAAACAATTGCTATGCATGTCCAGGAGCTGACTCTGATACTTTTAATTTCCTCTAAATGATCATGCAAAGAGGTGGATGCCTAGTGCTCAAACATTTTAAAAACCAGCAGCGTGCAAGTGCAAAACATCTCTTTCATGCTTTTCTTTCTAACCGCTTTGTGCTTCGCTGCAACACCTAGCACCGAAGTGATCTTCGTGCTACTAGGTTTTAATTTTTTATCATTATTATTCCGTCCTAGATGCGATGCATATAAAATCAGCAAATTATTCCTCATGCTCAGCGGCATTTAACCATTTTTTCCACAACTCTACCCTCCCCCGTTGATAGTGCATCATTGCATTCATTTCTTTTAGGGTTTCCTTGTCATTTTATGTGGAGAAAGGAAGGAAACACGCACTAAAACATATAAACAAGGCTGAACTGAAGCATAACTTCATGCCCCAGCCTTGCTATACATCAACAAATATAAATCCTATTTTTCTATATTTTTTGTAGCCCTAAATGTATTTTTCCCCTATTTTTCATGGTTTTTTTATCATTTTCCCCCATTTTCTTCATTTTCTTGTATTTTTTTTAAATTGCTGAAAATGAAAACCAGTTTGTGGGCTGTGGCCCTTAGTTCATTTGCAACAAAATTGAAAGATTAGTTGATGTGTATCGACGGTTTTCCCCATTTATATGCCCAAAACCCTTGTTTTTCCCCATTTTTCATGCGTTTTCGGGTTTCTTGACATTATTTCGAGCCATGAAATGCATGTTTTTCATAATTTCTGGTTATAAACAGTAAGAACTCAGAAGAATCAGCAGCATAATCAAATCTTAGTCCATATGAACGGCATTCCATCAATCAAAAGCATAAAACACTAAATTTTCTTTGTAATTTTTTTAGTTTACCGCTTAAACGCGTGTTTCGGGTTTTGTGTCCATGGCTGTAGATTTGAAAAAACAGCAGCACTCCATGTCCAGCAACATCACAAATCACCATTCTCAGCCCGAGTAGCAATCCGGTCCATGCCGGACAAGTCTCCATCATTCTTTCTTCTTCCTTCTTCTCCGCACATGAACTTCCTCTTAGAAGAGAGAGAGGGAGGAGAGAGAAAGACTAGAATCAGAAATTTCAAACCAAGCCACCATTGCGCGAGCGAAGGGCGGCGATAGAGTCTGCATACAGAGGGAAATGAGGGGCAATGATGATTGGGGGGGGTTGCATTGAGGCTGGAGATGGCATGATCAACCATGAAGCGCATTTTTCGGCGCCTGTTCCTCACGCTTCCTCTCCACGATTTGTTGCATCTCTAACCTCCAAAGTTTCATGTTACATTTAAATTTGGGCTCCCAAGGGTCACTTGCCCATTTTGGCCAAGTTTTGTCCACCTCTTCGCATCTTGACCGGTTTCTTGGCCATTTCCCCGTCCGGACTTGGAATCGAGCTCTGAAAAATCCTGGGCGTCCGTCTTAGCATCCCGCATTGGCCAGTAGCTTGTGTCAACCCGCACGACTGTCTGAAAAATTATGAAAAATCAACAAGTGTCGCTCGGGCGCCTTTAAAGCACTTTGGCGCTTAAAATCGTCCTAGATCGAGCCGCCGCCTTTGACATTGAATATTTTTCCCTTAATATTCATAATTTTGAGCTATTTTTAAGCACTTCCTGTCACCTAAATTCCGCTCTCAATATTCTCTATGAGAAAGTTGTGCTTTATACGAAGGCGGAGGGACTTCGATTATTGATGAATAAGCTACAGCCGCCTGATCGTCTAGCAAAGTGGTTGATCACTTTGCAGGAATTTGATTATGAAATCAGGAGTAAGCCACCAAGGTTGCAAGGTATCGTGGAATGTCTAGTGGACTTTGGGGAGTCGAAAGAATCTGTGGCTGAAGGTAGTGACATGGAGTTGTTATTTAAAATAGATACGGCATCTATTCCCTCCTGGTATGCTGCAATAACACATTATTTATCAACAGCAAGCATTAAAGTTTGCTTTGATCGCAGGTACATTATATCGGCAAGGGGTTGATGATATCTATCACCGGTGCGTGATGCCTGACGAGGTGCCATTCATTTTGGAAGAATGCCATGATTCTGCTTGCGGTGGCCATTTTGCTGGACGGCTTACATCACAAAAGGCTTTAAGAGCAGGTTATTGGTGGCATGCCATCTTCCAGGATGCGTTTGCGTATGTTAAGAGATGCGATATTTGTCAACGACATGATAGTCGAGAGAATAGGAAACGACCACTCACCCCTATTATGGCGATACTTCCATTTGAGAAGTGGGGAATAGACTTTGTGGATCCTATTACTCCGTCGTCGACTGCACAAAAGAGGTACATCATTGTAGCAACTGACTACTTCACAAAGTGGTCAGAAGCACGTGCAACAAGGAAAGATGATGCTAAAGAAACTGCTAGTTTCCTTTTAGATCAGATAATATGCCGTTTTGGTCCACCGAAAGAATTAGTGTCGGACCGCGGAACCCATTTCCTGAATAAGGCGATTAAAGGTTTGACAGAGATGTGGCAAATCAAGCAGAACAAGACAACCCCATATAATCCGCAAGCCAATGGGCAAGTTGAAAGCACCAACAAGTAGCTTGTGGGCATCCTGTCCAAAATTGTGTTGGAAAAGAAAGGGGATTGGGATAAAAAGTTATATGTAGCAGTGTGGGCTTATAATACGACCTTCAAATGAGCCACTGGCCATACCCTGTTCAAGTTAGTATATGGGGAGGAGTGTGTTTTGCCTTTAGAAATTGAGCTGCCGACTATTCGCTTTGCCATCAATCATTCTTTGAGCAATGAAGACGCACTTTTTGAGCGCTTGACGACACTGGCACATTTAGATGAGCTTAAGCTGCAGAGCTTATTGCACCAAGAAGTGGCGAAGCGCCAAATGAAGCAGCTACACGACCTCAAAGCCAAGAAATACACCTTCAAGAAAGGACAGCTTGTTCTGTATTATGATGCACGACGTGAATTATTTCCAGGCAAGCTAGAGCCCAAATGGGATGGGCCCTATAGGATCGTTAGAATAGGAAAGAATAAATCCACAGTCTTGTTAGCTGACCTTGAGGGGATAGAATTTAAAAATAAGGTTAATCTTAATAAGATTAAACCTTATTATTTTTGATTGCACTAATGCTATGACTGCCTTGCAGGTCTAGGCGAGATCGATCAAACATTTGCAAGGAAATCATGATAGAGGTTGATGGGTCGTCTGATCCCTTATTTAGAACACCCATATTTGGAACAAAGGTATCATTAGGGAAAGCTCATTTGGTGGAGCAAAGGATACAAGGTGATTGAGCAAGAAAGGCGGGACATTTATTTGGGAGATCAAGGTCTTCTGCCATTCAAGTCAGTCCTAAGTGAGAACGGTCGAAATGCTTCCGCTTTGTGGCAGACTCGGGAAGACCTAGATTGCAAACCCCGTGACATTCCTTGGGAGTTCTTGGTAGTGCTTTTTGGACTCTCTTCCCAATGGGCTGCTAAGATGTGTCCTACAAGTGGACAGGGGGACATGTTACAATTGGTATCAGAGCAAACCAACGAAATCTAATATTTACAAGAAAAATTAATGAGGGGAAGTAGAGCAATGTTGCCATTAAGAACATTTTCTTACTTACTTATGGATGCTGGCCTGCAGAGTCACGAAGCATGGAGCAAATTCTTGGCGTTCCAGGTTATGTTTATGACTGCAATGGGTGGTTCGGATTATCGACGGAGGCTAGGCATGATGAATATTCTAGACCGTATCTACAATCCTTCACCCTATATGTGGAACGAAGATGGACAGGTGAATCAGGAATTTATTACATAGCGGCCCACCGACTTGCGTACCTTCAGACCAACTTGAAGAGAATTAAGTGGATGGAGGATTTAAAGATCGTGAAGCTGTTCATCTTTGTCGAGGCTCACGTAAATGCAACCCTACATGTCAACGGTCGAAAGGTCAAGCAGAACAAGTATGTGTACAAGGAAGTGACTTGAATAATCCCTGCTGACAGAATCAAGGTGTTGGGACGTTATGAGAAGAACGGGTATCAAAGGAAGGGATACCCCAAGCTTCCTATTACCTATCGATTCCTGAAAATTCATGACCCCACTCCATATTATTACTCAGTTCCGTAGCCGAATGTAACACTATCTTATTTTTTCCAAATTAATGTATCAGCCTGTTCTACCTTCCCAAAATAAATGCGGGGTTGGTGTTTGTTAATGCACGCGGAAGGAGCACTTAACCCAAGGTTTTTTAGTTTTGCAAGAGATTACTTTGAGGTGTTTTTGCGTGAGATTTAGGGTCTTCAATATTTCGTTGTGGAAATATTACATTCTCTCCCCCTTAGAGGAATCAAGATGTCCTCATCTCGAGAAGATCTAGGGGTATTGTTGGTTGAGAGTACTTTCATGCATCCAAGTGGCATCTTCTTCAGGGTAATCTTTTCACTGGATGAGATATTCTCTTAGGGTCGTGGATCTCAAATGCCTCTCCCTAACATTTAAGATCCTGTCAGGCCGTAGCTCAAGGACTCCTTGGCTTGGAATTACAACTTGTTGATCATCAAGCACGTGACTAGGCTCAGGCACATACTTTTTTCAAAAGGCTGATATGGAATACATTATGAACTTTTAGGTTTTCAGGGAGTTGTAGTCTGTAAGCATTAGGCCCTAGGCACTTGAGGATCTTATAGGGTCCACAATACCTTGGACTTAGCGTTTTGCATTCACCCTAGGATAGGGAACTCTTCTTTGGACGTACGTGAATGAAGGCCATATCACCTTCAATGAAGGATCTATCTTGACGTTTCAAGTCTACGTAGGCCTTCTGTCTGTCCTTGGCAGCTTGGATGTCCTGTCTTATTGACTTGATCTGGTCATCCATGTCTTCCATCATTTGCTTTGAAGCTTCAACCCCCAAGGTTGGATCTAAAAAGCTCAAAGGAGTGGACAATAGTGCCCATACAACGCTTGAAAAGGGGTCATCTGAATGCTTTGTTGGTAAGAAGCATTATAGGCAAACTCAACCAGTGGCAAATATTGAATCCACTTTTTGGGTTCGCGACAGCAGTGTGCCCTAAGCATATCTTCAATGACTTGGTTGACTTGTTCCGTTTGACCATCAGTTTGGGAATGGTAAGCTGTACTTAGTCCCAATGGCCTCGAAGATAGCCCTCCAGAAGTGTGAGGTGAGAAGAGAGTCACAATCACTAATGATTCTTCTGGGTAACCCATGCAGTTTGAATATTTCCTTAATGAATAACCTTGCGATGTCTGAGGCTTTATAGTTTGTCTTAACAGGAATAAGATGTGCAACCTTGGTGAGCATATCCACCACAACCATAATGGAGTTGTATCCTCCCTGAACTTGGGGCAGGCCAACAACAAAGTCCATACTAATGAATTCCCATTTCATTTGGGAAATGTCAAGTGGTTGCAATTTCCCTGGAATTTTGACACATTCGGCCTTAATGCGTTGACAAGATAAACATTCCGTGACATATTTGAGAACATCACCTTTGAGCCTATCCCAATAATAGGTCTTCATGACTGCATTAAGGGTCTTGGCATAGCCAGGATGTCCTGAGAAAGGGGAGTCATGGGCTTCCCAAAGTATCTTATGCTTGAGTGATTGGCTTACCGGGATACATAATCGTCCTATAGTAGGCAAGTCCACTATTGGTAGAGAATTCCTGATACTTTGTTTGTAGCTTCGGGTCTTGATCTTTGATGGGGATCTCCCTTAGCAATTTCTGATAGGTTGGGTCATGGCATGCCTCTTCTCTAGCTAGCTCAAGAATTGGATTGTTTGGCATGGATACCTTTGTGGCTAGAGATCTTGCTATTGATGGATCTTGCAAAATCAGAGAGTTTAGAAATGCCTTGCGAGACTGAGTGCATCGGCAACTACATTCTCCTTTCCAGGTCGGTATTTGATTTCAAAGTCATATTCTTCCAACACTTCAATCCATCGACATTGCCTCATATTGAGATCATTCTAGGTGAAAATCCATTTAAGAATCTTGTGGTCCATCACTAAGGTAAATTTGTTGCCTAGCAAGTAGTGTCTCCAAAGTTTGAGAGCATGGATGACAACCAACAGCTCCAGATTGTGGGTAGCATAGTTCCTTTCATAGTTCAGTTTCCTTGAAGAGTATGCTACGGGATGACCTTCTTGCATAAGCACACATGCTAAGGCAAGTGTGCTAGCATTAGTTATCACTTGAAGTGTCTTAATAAGATCTGAAAGTTTCAGGATGGGTGCTGATACCAAGCTTTGCTTTAGTTTGTCAAAGCTTGAATGTTTAGCAGGTGACCATACAATTGTTACTTGCTTCTTTAGTAGATCGGTTAGAGGTGCTGCAATCAAAGCATAGTTTTTGATAAAGACCCTGTACCATCCTGTCAACCCAAGAAAACTACGTATTTCTTTGACAGAAGTTGGTGTTGGCCATTCCAGAACATCTCTGACCTTGGCCGGATCTACTGAAATTCCTTCTGCTGATACAATGAATCCCAGATATTCAATCTATCGCTTGAAAAATGCACACTTATTTTTCTTGGCATAAAGCTTGTGTGCCCTCATTGTTTCAAGAACAATGCAAAGCTGGGGTTCATGATCTTCTTCCTGCTTGGAGTAGACTAGGGTATCGTCAAAGAAGACAAGTACGAAGTCATCAAGATAGGGCCTAAAGATATCCTGCATTAGCTTGTTGAAGGTAGCAGGAGCATTTGTGAGACCGAATGACATGACTAGAAATTCAAAGTGTCCATACCTTGTGCTGAATGCCGACTTTGGGATATCCTCTTCCTTGATCCTTATCTAGTAATATCCAGACCTGAGATCTATCTTAGAGAAGATCTTTGCACCTTGAATTCCGAGCAAGCATTCGTGGACACCTAGGTTCATTACCCTGAATCTGACCGAAGTCGACTTTCCTCCCAGTAGGAATTTCACCTTAGCAGTTTGCCTGGTACAAGAGACCTCACAACCATTTGCTAATTCCATAAGTAAGGTAGGCGCATCTATTGTGGCTATTCCTAATCTTTTTGTAGCACAGACTGGTGAAATGAAGGAATGTGTACTGCAACAATCAATCAAGGTTTTGAAGCTTTTACCTTGATAACCCGATGGTGTTTGAATCACCGAGAATTGGCGATTTGGGCCTTTCTTATGAAGAACTACATGAACCGTTGCCCTCTCAATGTCAGCTTCCATGGTTGGATCTTCCTCATCACCCAGCTTCTTGTTGGCAACACTAGAGGTTCTCCCTCTGGCCATGACGATGGCTCCTTGGCCATGGACGACTCCTTGGAATGGCCCTTGACGTTGTCCTCTGCTAAGCTTGGGACACTGCCTTTTAAAGTGACTAGGCTTGTTGCAATGGAAGCAATGGAGATTGCGGCCATTACCTTGAATAGGAACGAAATTATTGACAGTGTTGCCCCTAGCTTTCTTCCTTTGTGCTTGATTTTGGCCCTACGCTCTCTTAGCCTAAGACCTATACACTCCCTTGTATCCTTG
Organism: Lygodium microphyllum; assembly: GCF_053477565.2. Taxonomy (NCBI): domain Eukaryota; kingdom Viridiplantae; phylum Streptophyta; class Polypodiopsida; order Schizaeales; family Lygodiaceae; genus Lygodium; species Lygodium microphyllum. Next base: position 30,391,854 of record NC_141143.1, on the reverse strand, counting down.
TAAGACCAAGTCCTATTATTTTTTGTCTTGGTTTGCATCTCCTGTATCATCGGTGCAGCTCGAATGAGTGCATCTTGCAGATCCGTTGGACGCATTGACTCCAAGTGGGTGTTAATGGGTGGATTTAACCCGGTACAAAACTTTGACACATATTGTGTCATGTCCATTTGTGGCGCGTATTTTAAGAGAGAGACGGACTTTGAATAGTATGCATCTAGGGATAGTCCAAGTTGCTTTAATTCATAGAATTTGTTCATCTTTTGTGTGTGGTAGGCACGTGGTAGATATCTCCCTCACACAACTCTTTTAAGCTTCTCCCAAGTAGCTGACCCTTTCGAGATCCCTTGGTCTCTGCACCATTGATTCCACCAAAGTCTTGCTTCGCCGGTAAGCTTTAGTTTGGTGAGCATCTCTTGGTTAGCGGGTGCAGTCCCTACTGCTTCGAAGTAATCCTCCATGGATTCGATCTAGACCTCAACGTAAGTTTGGACGGTCCTTCCCTTACCATCGAATTCAGGTGGCTTGATTTGTTTGAGAAGGAACTTCTTCTCTTGAATTACAAATGTAGTTGGTGTAGGGGTCGGACTAGGAATCTGCACTTGAGGTTAAAATTCTTTATGTTAAAAACTTGCTAAACCTTTCTTACCTTATATTAATATGCCCAGTTCAACTTTTAGCCAAGTGACCTAATCACTTAACTCCTTTACCAACACTTACAGCCAAGACAATCATTGATAAAAAGTCTATTTCATTCATGTGGGCATAACCCTTTCGAGTACATTTATTTTGGGAAGGTAGAACAAGTTGATACATTAATTTGGAAAAAAGTCATGGCTTTAAAAAACCATAGCCCATTCGAGAACACCCCTTCAAGGGACAAATAAGGGATAATTTTTGCAAATTTTTTTTATGAATAAACTCCCTCCCCTTCAGTCGTTGCATGGCAGGGAGAGGGAGTATGTGTGGGAGTTGAGTGAGGAGGGGCATGCGGAGGAGGCATGTAGCCCACCACTTGTGTGGCTGCCCCCCCCCCCCCCCTTCAGCATATAAACCTCCCCCCCAAGCTTGGGAGGGGCCATGATGGAGCTGCCCATCACCGTGAAGCTACTGCCCGCCATCTGAGAGCTTCCGCTGTCGCCACACTGCTACCGCCTTCGCCATCATCATCATCATTATCATCATCATCAGCATTGTCGTCATCATCTTCATCTCCCTCATCCTCATCTTCATCACTCTCTCTCCACATCATTTGCCTATGACAGAAGCTTGGAAGCTTCTATTAAGGCTTCCATAGGCCCTGTTCACCCGTGCCTGCCTCGGGTTTTTCAAAACTATGACTGCAAGGCCCTATTTCCTGTGCGAAAGAGGAGAATCTCGGGTAGAGTGACTTCGAAACGCGTAAGAAAGCCAAGGAAAGTTCGCTGAGTCAAAAGCTACTGCGATAATGGCTCCGAAGCAAAAGTCGAGAGGAGCACACGCGCGGGGGCTTCCACCCCGAGTACGCGAGTGGACAACGCCCCGATTCCTAATGCCCAGGTTCCGATAATATTCCCACATGAAAAAGAGGCATTAAGCATGTTTTAATTCTTGTAGGGAAATTTAAATGCATTAGGAAATTTATTTACTCATTCGATCTACAAGTTAGTTGCATGTCGTGTATTTGCAATTGCTTGCACTTCCATGGTCAAGGGTAGCTGCAAATTCTAAACGTATGATGCATAAGTTAAAAGACGAATTTGTGCATCTCCCAAAGGAAAAGATTTATGAACTTGATATTATGCAATTCGCATGCAATGTTAGTTACAATTTAAGTTGCAATAAGGGGTAGAAGAAGGATTAAATCAACCATGTATTCATTGGCATCTCGTCACGAAAGAATGATGCATCCATGCATAGAAGCTCTTTTATCAAAGTTCGAAATTGGGAAAGGATGCATTTTCATTAAAAGACTAAAGCCTTGAATTTGATGTATATATGCGGGATTTACAAGAAGTAGTTCTGAATGTTAACTAATACCATTTAGGGCAAGGAAATGAAAGATCACTGTAGATCCTTTAGTTGCATAAAGGCAAAAAGGTCTATGGACTTGAATTTGCATGGAATGATACATCTCACTCATCTTGCAGTTACTTACACCTTTTAGAAAGTATTTGCACATTTAAAAGGGATGATCGTCTCTAATCATGGGTTGGTTAGATCAACTAAGTAACCCGCATATAAATGAGTAGCTTACATGAACATCATAAAGGTACGATTAGATTGCATATGACGATCACCTCAAAGTGCTAGGTGTTACTTTAAAATTCTGCCTAGTATCGCACTTCGGATGCCAATCTAATATTTTCGATCTCAAAGGTCTTACCCACATTCTCCAAATGTTAAGACTATCTAAACATCGTGCAAAAATGATCTAGGGTTCTCACCCTAAGGATCAATTGACCAAATACTAGACCTCCGTATGAATTTAGGGACCCTAGGGCCAAAACATTATCCGCTTAGTAGAGTTAGGGTTGGAATGGGTCGAGAGGACTCCCAAGCCCTTATCTTGATCAAAGGTAGTCTTGATCAAGGAAGACCGTACGAAGAAAGATATAATCCCACAAGCTAGGCGCTAACACCTATCTCATACCACAAGCTGCAATGTCGTATGGTCTTGTGTCTAAATCACAAAATAGTATTTCCACTCCTTAGACCAAGTTTGGAGAATTCTAAGTGCAAGTCTAATTTTCTAGAGGATGAGTAGTCATCCTGCTATATCACTCTTCCTTGGGATTGATTTGCCAAGCTAGGGCAGTTACGAATTGCCAAGAAAGCAGTTGAACAACCAAGTTAGGGCGACAAGGTCGCCTAGGATTTATCTCAGGGAAACCTAAGGTTGAGACAATTTGGGTCAAAGGGTATAAACCCTAACCCAAGGAAAGAGGGTAAACAAGCAACTCAGCTTACAAAACCCTTGGGATCTTGCCATCGAGGAATGACTGCTGGAAGCATTCGGGAGAAGGAATCACACCTTAGTAGTTGGCTGTATAAACGACCACTGGAATGCTTGTGAATGTACACTTAGGAGCATTGTTTGTACTTCTTAACTCAAGGAACTAATGCCGGAAAAATAACTAATGCTTCAGGTTGAAAAGGCTGGAGGGAGAGGCATCATCAGTTACCTCCGACTGTCTGCTTGACCCTATCCAAGGGGGTTGTTAGCCGCGCCGGGTGGTACATGGACCGAACCCGCTGCAAGAGGTCTCTCCGTGGGTTCTACTTGGAGTAGGAGGACGCTTGGGTGCCAGGGGAGGCTCTGGCCGTAAATCCCTTGCCTCCGGATCCTGCACAAGAGGCTGACGTGACTCGAGATGGGATCTCGAGGCCTGCATACTAGTCAACGGGTGGAACTTGGAATAGCAATCCCTGAGGATTGCTTGAATAGCCTTCAGGTGGATTATATGATGTATTCCAAAGACTGATAAATAAAGATTAAATGTTGAAAAGAAACTTGCTTGACATTGTTTTCTATGTCAATGCTTAAGTTACGTGAAGGAACCAGTGATTAATTGGTTAATTAAAGAAGCTGATTTTGTTTGTCAAACTAAATGTGGTAGGTAATTAGATAACTAAAGCAACCCGAAGAAAGTGCGATGGATGTGACCTTGGGTCTATCCTACGAAAGGGTGGTGCCGGTTGGCCGGGAACTTTTCTCAAAGGAAATTGACTGCGAAGTAACAATGACCTAGAATCTTTAGAGCTAGAGTCCCGATTTATGCTGTTTTAGGGGAACGGAATGGGACTATGCCTTATGGGTAGAGAGATCGAGCTTTGCATCCCTCTCGTTTCCTATTCTCCTTGAACCAAGTGCAGTATAAATCCGCTTCGACCCTGATGTTTCTGCGCAAAGTAGTTTGTCTGGGGCTCGACGCTAGTTACCCCCTAGGAACTTGACCATTAGGGAAACCCTGTCGGTCCTAAGTGGGAACAACCGGAATGCTTCCGCTTCGTGGCAGACTCAGGAAGACCTGACATTCCTTGGGAGTGCCGGGCGGCACTTTCTGGACTCTCTTCCCGATGGGCTGCTGAGACGTGTCCTACAAGCGGACAGGGAGACACATTACAAACATAGTAATATTCAAAGTTGAGCAAAACTAGTGATCATCCCAAGCAAAGGTAGACAATTTGTGTCAACAACCACTAATGAATTAATAAAGTATTCTTGATCAAAATTCAATGCAATGATGAGTCCCCATAATTCCCTTTTAACCTATGGATAATATCATTGTCGAGGACTTAAGACTTTGGCTCCAAACCGCACAGCATATATATTTCCCTCTTCATCATCTTGTCCAATAGCCCACCCTTCTTGTTGGACTAATATCCACTTAACAATGATAGTCCTTCCACACTCATAATTTACATTTCTTAGCATGGGTGCAGATAATAATAAATGTTTCAATTTCCTCATTGCCTTTGTATGTGACTCTTGCTAATGAAACTTTTGACCTTTCCTCAACAATTGATAGAGTGCATCTACTACATGTGCAAAGTGTGGAATTCAAATAAGATAGAAAACACATGCACCCAAGAATGGTCTCACCTTAGTTATGAAAGTTAAAGTCTCCTTCATCTTTTGAATGGCTTCAACCTTTACTAGAGAAGGCCTTCGACCATAAGGCGCACACATATGTCCCACAAACAAAACTTTCTTGACTCGAAAAACGAACTTTGGCCTAGAAAGAGTAAGGTTTACCTCTTCTAACTTGGATAAGATCTTCTCAGAAATAAAAAATATGATGTATAACAAACTTGCGACACCCCCTTGAATCCACTATCTCATCCTTGACCCCTTCTTTGCACCCTTTTATAAGCACATTGTCAAGAAAAGGCATAGTAACATGTAGTATGAAATCATAAAGGACTTTGTTCATCCCATTCATCATATGTGCAACTGAGTTGGTTGTTGCCTAAGGTAAGGTACACATCCTTACACAACCCAAAGGTGTCCTCATAGTTGTTAAATAATTGCTATCCACGTCCAATTGAAATTGATCATATCCAGAGTAGAGATCTCCCATAGAATAAATCACCCTTACTGTCAAGTGGGAGGTTATTGAGGGTTAAAGAATGCTTGCGTAGTCTCATGTATTTACCTTGTTCTCAGTACCTACTCTTGTACACTACAGATGGAGATTTCTCATCAATGTCATCCTTATTTCTTATTCTTACCTATGATAGAATAATAAAGGGAAGGAAAGTTACACATTGTGATAGTTGGAAGCTCCCACACACTGGTCTTACTCTCTTAAGTTCAAATATTTGTAGCCTTGCTTTTGCTTTGCTCTTCTCTCTCTCTCTCTCTCTCTCTCTCTCTCTCTCTCTCTCTCTCTCTCTCTCTCTCTCTCTCTCTCTCTCTCTCTCTCTCTCTCTCTCTCTCTCTCTCTCTCTCTCTCTCTCTCTCTCTCTCTCTCTCTCAAATTTTTGAGCTAGTAAAGGATTTCAGATTCTAGGAAAATCAATTTATAAATGTGTAATGACACATTTGAGAAACCATAGGTCAGCCCTATCTTTATTAGTTTGTTGTTTCACTAGAAATTTTGATAAAATGTGCCTTGAATGGTTACGATTTTAACAACTGAGTTGTTCTTGAGATTGACTCCTTTGATACCTCAATCTCTTCCTCTTCCCAAATCCATTACAAGAATTGGCACAAAATCCACTAGGATCGGATCTTGTTTCTTGTTGTTAGTGACATAGGTTTACATAAGTTTCTTATTCTAAGGATTCCTCCACATAGTGTATCGATGTGTCACCTAGTGGATAGGTGATAGATGGTGTAGGTGGTGTGGGTATTCATGTTAAATTTATATCTATCCTTAGTGCTATTGATCTTTTCTCATTAGGTGTTGGTGGTGTTGGTGTAGCTCCTCGTCCCTAATTGAGATTTCTATTTATTGAATAGAAGTGTTGTGGGTAGGGTTGAGGGTACAGTAGCCTTCTATGTAATTAGCAGTGCATGGCCTAGTCATGTCCAAACTATTTGCAATTCATGCAACTACAAGGTTAGGGAACGGGACATTCCACTTGAAGGTGATTACCACGCCAAGGAATGCATTGTACATGTGAATTTGTGGGTCATTTTAAAGCATCCTCAAGGCTCACAAAATCTAGCTCCAGGCCTACCATTTCTTGGGTAAGGCCATTACTTTCCCCTTGTTCTACACTGTAGTGGTCCCATATGCAAAGATCCATATTGCTAAATTTTATAAGTGCCCTAAGAAGTGTCAAACAACATTATCATATTAAATTCAAGATTATTATCAAAGTTCTAGTGCCAAACTACAATGCCACCATAGGTGCCCATCCCCACCTTTATTTATCCCTTCATATGGATTTGAACTTTTCTTTTCCATGTTTAGTAGGCAATGATCCACCTTTGTTAGGCTCTTCCACCATCATCAAGTTGATTTTCATACTTTGGCATGTCTCTAATAATTAATGCATCTAGAATACCATTTACTATATCTAATGATAGTGCTCCCACATTTCCTATGCCAAACATTGCCCTAGTTGAATTTTTTATCAAGGATCAAAAGGTCATTGTTGACTGTCCATTTTTTCCAGTTAACATTTTTTAAGATCTTTGATCACATTGTCTAGATGTTGCCTTGAGTCTCTCCTCACAAAATATTAGCTTGTGATTAAGATTTAGGTGCTCACTATGAATTTGTAATCAACTTTATTTTTTATTAAAGCATGTCATCTTAAGTGTGTTTCCACTAACCATTCTCCTTTAAAAAACCAATATGAGCATTAGAATCTATGGCCATTAACACTAATCTTGCCAATGAGACACAAAACTAGCTTGGAGCCACACAAATGGCTTAAATAAGATTTGGCAGGATTCCACCACTTTGATAAGAATAAGTTTCACATGTATTTGTAAAAGTGATAAATACTGATCAATATTAGATTAATAATCATGATAGAAAAATAGGGTGATTTTTTGTGATTTTGATTTATTTTTAAAAATGGCATTATAAAGAAAGCCACAAAAGTGCTATTGTTTTTTAAAAACCATTAACTTCAAGCATTTCAAAAATTTGGTAGCTTTCTTTCTGTAACGTGTCCACCTGTTCGCTCATAGGACACGTCTTAGCACCCCATCGAGAAGAAAGTCCAGAAAATGCTGCCCAGAACTCCCACGGAATGTCACAGGGTTTGCAATCTAGGTCTTCCCGATTCTGCCACGAAGCAGAAGCATTCCGGTCTTTCCCACTTAGGACCGACCTGAATCAGGGTTTTCCTAGTGGTCAAATTCCTAGAACGGCAACTAGCCTCGAAACCCAGGCGAACTACTTTACGTAGAAATGTCAGGGTCAAAGCGGATTCATGCTGCACTTGGTTCAAGGAGAATGGGAAACGAGAGGGATGCAAAGCTCAACCTCTTTGCCCATAAGGCATAGTTCCATTCCGTTCCCCTAAAATAGCATAAATCAGGATTCAAGTATCCTAGACTCTAGGTCAGCGTTCCTTGCTGTTCATTTCCTTCGAGAAAAGTTCCCGGCTAACCGAGACCACCCATCCGTAGGACGGACCCATGGCCACATCCACTGCACTTTTCTCAGGGTTGCTTTAGTTGTCTAATCACCTACCACATTTAGTTGGACACGTATAAAACAACATCCTTAATTAGCCAATTAGTCACCGATTCCTTCATGTAATCTTAGCACTGACATAGAAAAATAGTGTCAAACAAGTTCCTTTTCAACAGGTTATCTTATTAATCAGTCTTTGGAATACATCATAATAATCCAGCCTGAAGGCTAATCCATAATCCGCCCGAAGGGAATCCAGCAATCCATAAGGATTACTAATCCAAGTTTTCGCCCATAGACTAGTATGCCGGCCTCGAGATCCAATCCGGAGTCACGTCGGCCTCTTGTGCAGGGCCCGAAAGGCAAGAGATTTACGGCCAGATCCCCCTCTGGCACCCAAGCATCCTCCTGCTCCAAGTAGCACCCAACGGAGAGACCTCTCACACCGGGTTCGGTCCACGTTCCCGGCGCAGCTAACAACCCCCTTGGTTAGGGTCAAGCAGATAGTTGGGGGTAACTGATGCTACCTCTCCCTCTAGGCCTTCAACCTGAAGCATTGATTATTTTTCCATCTTTAGTTCCTTGAGCAAAACAATACAAACAGTGCTCCTAAACTGTACAAACACAATGAATCTAGTGGTCATTTATTTGGCCAACTGCTAAGGAGTGAATTCTTTTCTCCGAATGCATCCAGCATTCAATCCCGGGATCAATTGCGACTTGGCATGATCCCCAAGGGTTTGTTTGTTTACTCTTTTATCTTCGGGTTAGGGTTTGTACCCTGTCAACCCAAATTAGCAAGCACCTTAGGTTCTTTAAGTTAAGACAATAATTCCTGGGCAACTTTGTCGCCCCATCTTCATTGATCCTTTGCTTGCTAGGCAAAACATAACTTCCCCTAACTTGGCAATCAGCCCAAGAAGGGTGATGTAGTAGGATGACTACTCATCCTTTTTGCAAGTTAGACTTTCGCTAGAGCCTGCCAACCTTATTCCAAGGAGTGGTGAGTCTATCTTGTGATGAAACTACAAAGCCATGCGACATTGCAACTTGTTGTACAAGTGTCGCACCTAACTCATGGGATCATTTCACCCATCAAACGGTGTTTCTTAGTCAAGGAATATGTTTGGTCAGGATGTAGGGTTTGGGGTGTCTTCTTACCCAACCCAACCCTAACCTTGCTAGGCCAATAACGTTTGGCCCAAGGGTTTCTAGATTCAATCAGAAGTCTAGTATTAGGTCGATCGATCCTTAGGGTAAAACCCTAGATCGTTATTATATGGGCGTCCAATTAACCCAAACATTCCGTGAATGTGGGTAGGGCCTTTGGGTTCGAAAGTCTTGACTTGGCATCCCAAGTGCGATACTAGGCAGAATTTTTAACATGCTAAACCCTACCTAGCACTTTGGAGTGTTCTTCATTCCGACTAGTTATGCTTTTACGAATCCCTTGAGGGTTATAACATTACAAGTGATTTAGCTAAATTGGTCTACTTGTCTTGTGACAAGGAACGATCTTTTCTTAGAGATGCTAAACTTGTTCTAAAGGTGTAAATAGTCACAAGACATCACATACGTGTAAATATGCGATTCATTACTTCTATGCAACTATAAGGTTTGCAAAGACCATTTCATTTCCTTTCTAAGATCATGATGATTGATGATTTGGGGAATAACTTGCGTAAAACCTACATAGATTTACACTAAGAACTTTGCCTACAACCTTTCGTTTAATGCAATTGAATTTCAGGCTTTCATATGGTATGCAACCTTTTCTAGATACACTTCGATAGATGAAGTTCATGCATGACGAATATCACAAGATTATTGTTGACTTAATCCATTCTATGGCACTTAATCTGTCTTAAAATACAAGCATCTTCGCATGCAACATGCAAGTTCATGGTTTCAATTCCATGCAATGCAACTACTTGGACAATAGCGACAATGATTACGTCATACAAATCTACAAGTAGAAAATTGCTACCTAAATGCCTTATACAGTTTTCTTTTCCGCGGCCAATCAAAGATGCATTTAAACAATTTCACCTTTTTAAACCTAAGCAATATGCACTTTGGGATTTGCAACTTGGAAATGCAAGCAACCCAATTTCACGACATGCACTAACTTTAGTAAATCATTCAAGGAGACAATTTTCCAAATGCATTTTAGCTAGGCTATGTTATTTCAAAACATGTGTAAATGCATTCTTCCCATGAAGTTAAACGTGGTTAATGCATTCCATTTATGCGGAAATAAACTTCCAAGAACCTGGATGTGAGGACTGGTAGGGATGTCCATGCGTATGCTTGGGGGTAGAAGCTCCCACGTGAGCGCCTTGCGTCTTTTGTTTGGGGGCCATCGATGTCGAAGACTCTTGACTCCACAAACTCATTTTTTTTTTCTTAACCGAACTACGAACTTTCTCCAGCCCTTGGCAATCAGCTTCAAGATCTGACTACTTTTCCCCTTGCACAGGAATTGGGCTTATGAGCCCGGTTTCTGAAACCGGGGAGGCTCGTGGAAATGAGGCTTATAGAAGCCTAACTATAGAAGCTTCTAAAGAAGCTTCTGCTCTCAGCAATATGACGTGGAGGGGGGATAATGATTGGAGGAGAGGAGATTGAGGCCGATGAATGGCAGGGGAGAGGAGTGTGTGAGGGACTGTGAGAACTCTTGCGGCACTTTCTGGACTCTCTTCCCGATGGGCTGCTAAGATATGTCCTACGAGCGAATAGGTGGATACGTTACACTTTCAATTGGTATAATTATATGGATGAGTTGCATACAAGTTGATGGACCTAAAAACAGGCCGGCACTGGCTCATGCACTAGCCGGGCCTCGTCACTACGCACAAGACAACCCCTCGGCCTCGCGGCCATGAGCGTTTATCAAGATCTCTGCCTTCCTAAACATTGCGTTTGTAATACGTTGTAGTCCAACTAATCCTAACCCAATATTACTCCTTAGAGGGAGTCCCTTTCACATAGCCAAAAGGCTCGAATCACATACACATGGGGTTCCTCCTACGGCTGAATGTCGTCAACCCTCTGCGACTCTCCTACACCTTGGGGATTGGCCCCTCGATGCGTCGCTCAACATATAAACATTTCGCACAAAAGTCCACTCAAGGTACCATTTAATCGTATACAGGAATGTACCATTGTCCTTACCTCTCTTTTCCCTAGACCCCACGACTAGCCTATGGCTTAGGGTGTCCTGTCTCTCACTCAACGTGGGTCACTGTCCTAATGAAAACAATTGCTGTGCATCTAGGATTTATGATACCTTTAAATATTTCCATGATTTATGCATAGTGTGGATGCTAGTGCTCAAACATTTATGAAATCAATATTGTGCACATGTGGAAAACATCCTTTTAATAACTTCCAACTACCGTTCTTATGCGGCGTTGCACAAACCTAGCACCGAGGAAACCCTCGTGCTACTAGGCTCTTATTTTATAATTATTCACCGACCTATATGGCATGCAAACAAAAACAACAATCTTTTCATCATTTTACTCCACATTTAGACACACTTTAACCACTCTACCCTCCCATTGATCAAATGTTGCATTGTTGTATAGATTTATAGGGCATTTTGCCATCATTTTATGTGTAGAAAGCGGGAAAAACACACTAGAACAAGAAGGTGGGGTTGAACTGAGGCAAATCCTCATGCTTCAGGACCCACAAACATTCACAAACATTGTTCTTAATTTTCATTAATTTTCCGCACCCAAAATGCATTTTTTCCCCATTTTTAGTGATTTTTCCTCTATTTTCCTTGTATTTTTCCTTATTTTTTGTATTACTTAATTACTAAAAATTCAAAATAGGTTATGGGCTGTGGCCCTTAGTTCCTTCTTGCAGCAAAATGAAAATTTAGTTGGTGTTCCTATTCATTTTCCCTTGATTTTTCATATTTTACATGTTTTAGTGTATTATTTTGAGCCACAAGATGCATATTTTTCTGATTTTCTGATTATGACCAGCAAGTACTCATGGAAAACAGCAACATAAATAATTTTTAGCCCACATGAACAACATTTTATCAATCAAAAGCCATAAAATCTCAAATTTCCTTTGAAAATATTGAATTACTGCTTATTTGCATGTTTCGGGTTTCATGTCCATGGCTGCAAATCTGAAAATCAGCAGCACTTCATGTCCAGCACAATCACAAATCACCATTTCCAGCCCGTGGAGCAATCTGATCCATGCCGACAAGCCTCCATCATTCTTTCTTCTTCCTTCTTCTTCCCACATGAACTTGCCTTTAGAAGAGAGAGAGGGAGGAGAGAGAAAGATTGAAATCAGAGATCTTCAAAGAGAGCATCATTGCGCGAGCGAAGGGCGGCGAAATGATTGGCATCCAGGAGGGAATGAGGGGCAGTGATCAGTTGGCATGGTTGTTCACAGGCAGGAGGGAGCACCATCATCCATGAAGCGCAAAAATCGGCGCCATACTGTCGTGATGTCCTCCTCTCTCTCACCACGATTCTCTCCCAAACATTTCATGTGACTTTTAATCTTGGGCTCCCAAGAGTCACTTACTCATTTGGGCCAAATTTTGTCCACCCCTTCGCACCTTGACCGGTTTCTTGGCCATTTCCCCGTCCGGACTCGGAATCGAGCTCTGAAAAATCCTGGGCGTCCGGCTTAGCATCCCGCATTGGCCAGTAGCTCATGTCAACCCGCATGACTGTCTGAAATATTATGAAAAATCAACAAGTGTCGCTCGGGCGCCTTTAAAGCACTTTGACGCTTAAAATCGTCCTAGATCGAGCCGCCGCCTTTGACAGTGAATATTTTTCCCTTGATATTCATAAGTTTTAGCTATTTTTAAGCACTTCCCATCACCTAAATTCTGCTCTCATTGGCGACCACGGGATAGGGCGACTCAGCCCGTCGAATCCACGAACATATCTGCACATAAACAACCAAAGAAGCATTAAACTGATACAAAACAATTATATACTAAAACCCAGCACAATGCTTCCCCTACCCCTGGACAGAACCAAAGCATGATATCCACAAGGAGTAGGCCTAGCATCATCCAATAGAAGATCCGAAGTGAGTCACTAACCAGCTGCTCCAACACAGCCAAACTAAAAAACCTATCAAAGAGGTTGCTCTAAGTGGTAGTCTGCGCTACTTACCAACTAAAAACAACACCACTAGGAGCTCCTACAAGGCGAGGACTCCTATAGCCTGATCAAAGAGTATTTGCTTTCAGTACATTTCTTCTGTTAGGGTTGTTATTGGATGAACATACTTGGGCATGTAAAAAGGAGGGAGCTGAGCGTAGTGACCTAAGGAGAACAGGGCATCGGCCTCAGGACTTGTCTCGGCACCCAAGAACCTACCAAGCCCTCGCAAGGCGACACTTAATCCTTTTCTAATGCTCACTTTTATTTTCGCTCCAACCTTCCTTGTTTTGTCATCATTTTTTTTTCAGCAAGAAGCCACCCCTAGGAAGACAAGGTATCGGCCCCGGGTTTGACTCGTCCCCAGGAACCTACTAGGCCTTCGCAAGGCAATGATTAACTGCCTATATATTTTCATTTCATTTCTTTTCTTGGGATAGGGGTTAGAACCCCTTTTTACACACCTTCGTATTTATATTCATCTTCTAGGATGTACAGGATTTCTTGGCATCATCATTATTATCTTCTAGCAGGCTTCTCTAACTGCCTCACTACTAACAAGAACTCCTAGAACGGCTGCCTAGCAGGCCAGCAGAACAGGGCCACTGGGACTTCCTTCTAAAACAGGTCTTTCGATGCTTGACAATGTCTTTACAGGATGCAATGACTACTCCGACCTCCCTTAAACATACTCACCCTAAACCTGGGACTTCATGCCTTGGTTGCCGGTCCCCAACAAAAAGGTATCCCCTCAACAAGTACAAATACACATATGACAGGAAAGAAAGGTACTCGTAAAGGAGAGGTATCACCTGGATTGGCCACAAGAAGCTTCCATCGGAGCAAAGGCTCCTCCAGACTCCACCAACATTCACGAATCATGAAACCTGTCTAGCACAACACTTAAAATAAAAACCTGATTAAACGCACCCGCACTAGACAGGGAAATGGCCCTCTTGGCCTAATGAAATGAAACACTTCACTGCAAAACTGAATTGGCCCTCTTGGCCTAATGAAATCAAACAATACGATGCATAACATCCTCCTGGAAACAACTATGATAGACATCAAAGCATATCATTCCCAGGGAAACAGGGCTTGTAGCCCTAAACTAGGTGCATTAAATTATGACCCATCCCTCCTGCGTATATTGCAAGAGGTGTTCGCATCACATGTCGTCTAATCAGTCTATGGGTCCAAGATAATAAAGGTAGATGCGTCTCGCTTACCCTCTGCATCACCCAGATCAACCATCGTCTGCCAAAGAGGGCATGTTCAGAAAGCATACCCCACAAACGACCGGGTCCTGTCTCACCATCAATAGATATATCGGGACAAGGGCCACAATTAAAGAAGAGGTCTTCTTCATACGCAAAATTAGCCAATGAATCGGCAAACTGATTTGAGTTCCGTGGAATCAGCTGAAAAGACACTGTATCAAATTCGTCTAGCAGAGCTATGGCAGTATGATGGTACATGCAAAGGATGGGGTTTCGCACCATGTATGTCCCATTGAGTTGATTTAAAACCAACTGAGAGTCCCCTTTCACCAACAACTGGCGGATACCACCCTTCTTTGCAATATTCAAACCCATAATCAGGGCTTTGTATTCTGCCATATTATTGGTAAAATTTGCCCCGAGATAAGCAGCTAATTTCATGACAATGCATTGTCGGGGGTCTCGGATGACAACTCCTACATTTCCTTTTTTGCATGCACCCCTGGACGCCCCATCAAAGTACAAGGTGTACGTCCATAAAGGGTTTACATATCCCACCATCTAGAACTCTACTCGTAATTATGGTAATCGAAATTCAGCATATTCAACGGGTGGAGTGTAGGCTCCCTTTCCCTAATTGTCAAGTTCCTAGGAGGTAACTAGCGTCGAGAGCCCCAGACGAACTACTTTGCGCAGAAACATCAGGGTTGAAGCGGATTTATACTGCACTTGGTTCTAGGAGAATGGAAAACGAGAGGGATGTGAAGCTCAACCTCTCTGCCCGTAAGGCATAGTCCCATTCCATTCCCCTAAAACAACATAAATCGGGAATTTAGCTCTAAAGATTCTAGGTCATTGTTACCTCGCTGTCAATTTCCTTTGAGAAAAGTTCCCGACCAACCGGGACCACCCTTTTGTAGGACGGACCCAGGGTCACATCCACCGCACTTTCCTTAAGTGGCTTTAGTTATCTAATTACCTACCACATTTAGTTTGACAAACAAAATCAGCTTCTTTAATTAACCAATTAATCACTGGTTCCTTCACGTAACTTAGGCACTGATATAGAAAAAAATGTCAAGCAAGTTCCTTTTCAACATTTGATCTTTATTTATCAGTCTTTAATCCTCAGGGATTGCGATTCTAAGTTCCTCCCATTGACTAGTATGCGGGCCTTGAGATCCCATCTCAAGTCATGTTAGCCTCTTGTGCAGGATCCGGAGGCAAGGGATTTACGGCCAGAGCCTCCCCTGGCACCCAAGCATCCTCCTGCTCCAAGTAGCACCCATGGAGAGACCTCTCACGGCGGATTCGGTCCACGTACCCGGCACGGTGTCGTGTAGTTCGTGCAAGAGCTGCTGAACACGGGGTTCAAGATGCTGCAAGGAAAGAGGCTAACAAGAAGATCTCAATTTTTGATGCCAAAGTTCACTATATTACTTGCCAAGTGAATTACAACAAAGAAATTGCCAACTACTCTTGATAAGAAGTTGCAGTTATAGGCTTACCGCCTTTGAAACATAACTTTTTCAGGACTCATTATTCTAGGGCCTTAACCAACCTCGGAATGTTGTGATAACTACCACTTTCCTCAATTCACACTGAAAATTGGCTAGATTTATGATCTGAACCAGCGTTCCATCTAGGTAAATTTTGTTCCTTACGATTCTAGAATCTTCAGACTGCCCCCATACAAAAATCAGAAAGAAACAACAGGACGTGCAGGAACTGCACTCACTGCAAAAGTGTGATCCCAAGCATCAAAGTACAACAGAGCCGTTGGCCAAACATCAACTTGACCCACTGATTGCCTCAATTTTGTAACCTTTCCCTCAAAGAGTGTTTCTACCTACAAAAAAATCCCTAGGATCTGTCACAAATCTTGTCAAAGCAGAAGCCGCAGCAGTGTAAGGTGAAGCTAGATATACTTGAGACTCCTTACGGCCCATTCTGCCAAGGAAATTCCTGTTTGTAGTGGACACACAAACCTCGGGGTCATTCATACGTGCATATGTGTCCCTGGGACCACCTAAACAAGCTGCACATGATGGACTGGTTGGAGTGTTGCAGCTTGCTGCCTCAAATATTTCAGCACAAGTTTTGCCATCAACACCAGGCACTGGTTGAGTGTACACATTAACCCAGACCTTCTATGTAGCAGGAACGAGAAAAGTTGGCACCTTCACCTTCTGGCCAGAAGTGTGTAACAGCTTGGCTACAAAAATAAAAGCCTCAATTTTCCCACCAGTGCATGAACCAATGTACACCGTGTCAATCTTCACACTGGTACATTCTCTTGCAAGAGCACGGTTTAGTTTAGAGACATCAAATCTGTATTCATCAGCAAACCTGGCAGACTCATCTGTATATATTGGCTCGAAAGGTTTGGTAGCTTTTCAAAATCCTCCTAGAGACCCATGTTGATGCTAACGACTGAGGCACAGAAGTCGGACGATGCTTGTATAAGAGTCCCTGATTGTCTCGCCCTCTACATATATTCAGTGTGTCTTCGCGAAGCCTCAAATTTGTTCCAGATGGATTAAGGAGGTCGTTTATCACCTACCCTCTACATATAATCTGTGTGTCTTCGCAAAGCCTCAAATTTGTTCCAGATGGATTAAGCAGGTCGTTTATCACCTCATTATAAATCTTTATGTAAGATACACGAAGAAGAAATTATTGACCTGGAGTATTCTGTATGGTATTGAATACATCCTTCACTGCCAACGAGATTATGCCTGGAGATTTTTGATCACCATAAATACATTGAAATTGTTAGATCCCACATCTCGACCTGGAGTATTCTGTATGGTATTGAATACATCCTTCACTACCAACGAGATTATGCCTGGAGATTTTTGATCACCATAAATACATTGAAATTGTTAGATCCCACATCTCGACCCGGAGTATTCTGTATGGTATTGAATACATCCTTCACTGCCAATGAGATTATGCCTGGATATTTTTTATCACCATAAATACATTGAAATTGTTAGATTCCACATCTCGACCTGGAGTATTCTGTATGGTATTGAATACATCCTTCACTGCCAACGAGATTATGCTTGGAGATTTTTGATCACCATAAATACATTGAAATTGTTAGATCCCACATACCGATGTCCTTCTCCCACTTCAATTAATGACAATGCATGAGCAGGAGACAAGATGACTTCTTTCTTGATGCCTTCGACATATGTTCCCTGAGTGTCTTGGTCAAAGACAACATCAAAGAAGAGCAAACAAGGCGCTCTCCTCCAGACCCTACTACAGCAGTTGCGCATCTGGTCTCTGTGATGCCTCCTCCTTTTCATTCATTCATGAGCTCATGAAGCAATGACTTCCTTCCAACTTTTTCCTTCTCTCCATCAGTTTGTAGCACCTCATAATCGTCCTCTTCCCGAAACAACCAGTCGTCACTTCCAATATATCGCATTAAAAAAAAAGCAAGCTCTTTTTAAAGTCACGATGGCCATTATCTCTGAACGGAAGAGTATATTTGACTTGGTCTATAGTATCCCAAGCTAACCCACCAGCTCCAGACACTTGAAGAAGATTCACATCAGGGACAATAAGATGGGCATGCCTTCCAATACGAACTTAATGCAGCACTCTCACCATCAACCAACCCTTCTAGAATTGAATCCAAAAGAGCCATTGTATCGGGATTCTCTTTTTTGCACATTGGAGGTAATCCAGTGGATAATTTGCATTACTAATCTACTAAAAGTTCACGTGCAACCTTTGTCTTCATAGCTTAAATGTCGGCTTCTACACGGCTTCCTTTGATTCCACGGTTTCCTGTACTTTTCTTGGAGTCCTTCATTGAAAGTGACAGCATGATAATATTCTTTGGCATCAATTTTTCATATTTTTCTGACACACACACAACACGCACACAAACAAAAACACATGCAAACACAAACACACAAGTGGAGTATGTACATTGGATGTGGGTATAGAAAAGGACGAAAAGATAACACAGCAATCAAACACAATGAAACACACGTGAAAAGATAACATAGATGCACAACAAAAATGGAGGTGTTTACGGCTCGAATGCACAGCAGCACGACATCCACCCCCTCTAAACCTGCGCATCCTCCAGATGAGCCAATTATCCATGATCATCTAAGTCCACAAACAGGTCTAGTTCTTCATCAGTTTCCGGTAGACCTGTTTCTCCATCAGCTACATCATCCATATTCTCTGCTTCTGCCAATGCTTCAAGTGCATACTCTTAATCTTCTCTTCTCTTGAAAATCTTGACTCTTTTTCCAGCAATGGGCACCCTCAATACCGTCCCATCCAATTCAGCCAACTCATAGGTAGCATTGTCAAAAACTTGTTTCACCTCATACGGTCCAAACCATCTTTGGACCATTTTTCTCATGTTGCTATGCTGATTCTCTAGGCACATCTTCTGCTCTTCTCTCTAGTTGATGAATCTGAAGAGCTAGAAGCTCCTCTCTTGATAAATTCTCATGCCAAGGAAGAGAACTCCACGTGAGAGCACAAATTTCAGTAGGCATGACAGGTTTCTGCCCATACATCAACTCTGCAGGCATATATCCAATAGTCACGCTATGTGTAGAGCGGTCTGCCCACAATGCAAAGGGTAGTAATCTCGGCCAATCTCCAATCCGACCTCTACAAGCTTTTGCCAATGCCTTAATTATCGGCGGATGCCCTCTTTCACTCTTGCCATTCCCCTCTGGATTATAGGCAGTAGTAAGAGCTAACTTAATCCCAAGCCGTGAGAAAAATTCTCTAGCTTCATCTGCATCTAGCTCTCCACGATCAACAGTAATCTTGCCTATACATCCATACCTGCAAAATATTTCTTCCAACAAGAATTTACATACTATAGTGGTGGTCTTCATCCGCAAAGATTTGCCTTTAACATAGTTTGTAAGGTCCTCCCTGGCCAAGACAAGATATCTCATGTGCCAAAGTCCCACTGGCAAAGTAACCAAGTCAACCACCCACTTATAATGCATACATAGCGGATAGGTCGGATGCAACTCATCGCGATGCCGCACTAAAGAGTAGAGCTGACAGTCCCTGCAAGTCTCCACAAAGTGGGAAACATCCTTATAGATCCCTTTCCACCAATATCTTTCTTTGATTTTCTCATAGGTAGCCCACACACCTCTGTGTCCAGCACAATAACTCTCATGAAACTCTCGCATAATCTGTATTTGCATCGCTGCCTCACAAATTACTCTCAAGGGTAGGCCGCCTCTCTTCTTTGGGTGCTTCCAAAGAAAACCATCTTTCAAGAAATACCCATAAGCCTTTCTTCTGATTTTCTTGAATGCATCATCTGTCCAATCAGCTCTTCGAGTCAATGAACTCAGATACTGACCAATTTGCAGCCACTCGCCAACATAGAGTTCTTCAGTAAAGGCTTCAACAGTAGATACATGACAATCATGAACAAGGACAGAAGCTGCAAACTCTGTCTCATCATCTTCTGCAAGCAACGACTCCTCATCCTCATATCTTGCTCTAGATAGCATGTCAGCAAAACCGGATTATCTTTTCCTGCTATGTGTCGAAATTCTGGATTCAATGATTTGATGTAGGCAATCCACCGAAGCATCACTATATCTGAAGTCGAACAACTAGTAATCATGCCAAGCAAAGGCAAGCAATCTGTTTTCACAACAATTGGAGCACCAATAAAATATTCTTTATCACACTTCAGTGCAATGACTACTCCCCACAACTCTCTTTTAATTTGCGGATATCTTCTTTGTCACTCATTAAGAACTTTAGCTCCAAAGCGGATTGCATATCTGTTCCCATCAGCATCATCCTGTCCCACTGCCCAACCTATGCCAATAGGGCTAGTATCAATTGTCAACATGATTGGCTGTCCACACTGATAATCCGCCTTGCGAAGAGTAGGAGCTGACTGCAACAGCTTCTTGAGTTTATGCATGGCTTTCGAATGCTTCTCATCCCAATGAAACTTCTGCCCCTTTCGAAGCAGCTGATAGAGAACATCTGCTATGTGAGCAAAATGAGGAATCCAAATCATGTAAAATACTCAAGCTCCCACAAATCTCCGCACCTCTGAAGTAGTTGAGCAATACTCTGCAATCCTGCATATGGCATCCACCTTTGTAGGTGAAGGCTTTCTACCATAATAACCAACCATATGCCCAACTATGATGACTTCATTAACACCAAAGACAGATTTTAGCCCTGAAAGAGTCAAATTCACCTCCTCTAATCATGTCAATATTTGCTCACAAGCAACCAAATGTTCAGCCACAAACTGTCTACATCCTCGCAAATCAAGACTCTCATTCTTTTCTTCTTCTGCACAGCCTTTAATAGGCACATCATCTAAGAAAGGCATGGTATACTGCGGAATATAGTCTCACAGAACTTTATGCATAGCATTCATCATATGAGCAACTGAGTTGGTGGCACCTTGAGGCAAGGTACACATCCTCACAAGACCAATGGGTGTCCACATAGTGGTAATATCCCTGCTTTCCAAGGCAAGCTGAAACTGGTCATAACCAGAATACAAGTCACCTAGGGAATAGATGGCTCGTCCTGTAAAAGCCTTGGCAAACTCATCCACAACTGGTCCTGTTCCCACATTCCTGATTGTCACTCTATTCACGGGCTGCATATCCTGAATAAATCTCAAGGTTCCATTCTTCTTTGGAACAGTAAACCACCTGTTAGAATAGGGCGTAGAAGAGGGTTCCAAAATCCCCATCTTAATCTTCTCATTCAGCAACTCTATCAGCTTTGGCAAGTGTGCTCTAGGCATAGGTATAGGACGTATATTCCATGGCACATGAGGAACGGTGAAGATGACCATAGGCGCAACCAATTCGAGACTAATGCAGCCAATTTCACGAGGAAAGAAAGCAAATGCCTTACCATGTCATCCAAGCATCTCTCTAAAACATTCTTTTTCCACTGAAAGTAAGAAATCATCATTTCCAATCTTCAATTCTGCAAGAGTTTTAGCTGTAAATTCAAGGCCAATATTTGCAGGATCTCTCAACATAGGCTGCTTCATAGCTTTTTCCATCTGCTCATCACTATCAGGAGGAAGCGGCCCTGCAACCGGCTTAACCTTCTTATCAATTGTTTTATACTTCGTGTCAACCTTGGCATCAATCAGGCACTCTCTTCTTTGCTGCAATTTCTGCAATTTTTCACCAACTCTCAACTTTGTTGAGCTGAAAGATTTCAGCCCTTTGCTCTATGGACTGCATGGGTGCAGCCTCAAACTCTGTATGCTGAAATTCTTCAGCATTAAACTCTGTTGGCTGAAAGGTTTCAGCCCTCTACTCTGTGGACTGCCATGATGCAGCCTCATACTCTATATGCTGAACTATTCCAGCATTTAACTCTGCTTGCTGAAAGGTTTCAGCCCTATACAACTCTGAAAGCTGATCAAGATCAGCCACCACAGATTCGGTTTGCTGAGTTTTCTCAGCCTCTGACTCTGTTTTCAGCATAAAATCAGAAATTTCCTGATACATATCCAAGGTTTGCACATGTATAATCCTTGAACCCTTACATACATTAGTTCTCAGCATATTTTCCATCTCAGACAAAGTATCTGCATAAGACATTCCATCATACAGCCCATCCACATGCTCTTCTACTTGCAAAGTACCTGCAGTCTTCAACTCTTTCTCCTTATGATCAATGTACTACATGGCAGCTTTAGACAAATCTGAAATTTTCTGATAACTCACTGAACTATCTAAAGAAAAACCAAAAAAATAATGGAGAAAGACTGGCTGCCAGGAGGCGAGATCTCCTCTTTTCTTCGCTCCGTACCACTGGCGTCTCGCAAGACAGCAGTACCTAATGAAAATCTAGCTCATTCGCAAGTAGTGGTGCCTCACGCAAGGAGTCCCTGTTTCTCGGATGATTTACTCCAACAGTCATAAACTGAACAGCTCGCATACCATCCTTATTGCGTATCCGTGCATAGGCTGAGCCATCATCCATCACTTTCATCTCCATTCTTGCTTTTGTAATGAAAGGCTGTCCAAGAATAATCGGATAAGAGCAAGAATCCTGAACAAAGCAATGATAATCCTCTTCAACATTGCCAATAGAAATTCTGATGCTCGAACAAGCAGCATACGTATCACCAGAAGTATTATTGGCTGCTCTCATGCGCCAGCCATGCTCTGCATCCATAGGCCACTTGCCACTCTCATAAACACCTCAAGCAATAAGATTAATCTCGGAATCATGATCGACTAAAGCGACCAAAGGAATCTATTTCTCTCCAATCCTTACCACCGTCTCAGTGGTTGCTCTAGCCCAATGACTACGTGAAAAATGACTGCGAGGAATGAGGAGAGGGGTATCATCATCCTCATACTGCATAGGCTGAACTATTTTCTCCAACTGCGGGTTGACAGAAGCATTCTCAACCATCACTGCATCATCTTGCTCTTTCCGAAGAGCTCCATGCCATAACCCCTGTAAAGCAGGTCCTTCCATTGCATGTCGTTTCCTCCGCAAAAAATCCTACGTCTGATCCTGTATTTCTCTTCTAGCAATCCCAAGATCTTCACCAACAGTAAAAGTGACTTGACTATTTAAAATTCTTTCTTGAAAAATCTTACTCATATCCGTCTGCATGTCAAGGTCTGAGAAGAGCTTGAATCCTGGCTCCTTTCTTGGTTGCCTCTTTTCTTTCATTTGTTTGTTTGCCATAGGTTGTTTAGGACCTGATTGTGCTGGAGAACTCATCATAGGTGGAGCTGCAGCAGGTGGTGAAACAAAATCACCCCCTCTAGTCTTTTTGGAGGTGCTGAGACCCTCCTCATCTCTTCTTCTCTTTTCCTCAACCATGGCATCTAAACCCTGTGTTTTCACCATATAAGCAAAAATAGAATACCTGTCAACAGGAGAATCCCATCCCGTTTCTCCTCGGATGCTGGAGCCCACACAAGTCATAGTGGATGCCTGAACTTTTCCTCTTCTCGCTATCTCCAAGGTAGAGGACCATAAGGCAGAGTCTCCATCTGATTTCTGCTCAAGCTGGACTCCATAAGCTGAAGCATCTCCTCTAGCACTCACATAAGCTGATCACGTAGCCATATCATCAACGAGCTTCTTCATGCCTCCCTTACCAAAGTTCGTGTCAAGAGGAACACTAGTCTCTATCAGCCATATCTTCCCATCTTGTCCCCAAAACACTACGTTCTTCTTACGCGCTTCCTAAAAAGCATCACAATCTCTATAGTGTTGGTGCTCTGTATTATCGCACCAAATACATCGTCTCCCTTTTCTTTGCCCAGCTGGGAAAGCAGTCACTAGAGCAGGTGCTACAGCAGGTACTGACATAAGTTGCTCTTTTAACTTCCCAACTTCAGCTTTGATTGCCTCTATCGTCAAATCTACCAAGTCTTTAATGACATCATCTACTGATAAGGGCACTGGAGCAGCAGGAACTGATGGATTTACAACAGGAGGAGTAGGCTTAGGCATAGAACTTGTAGCAGGGGTAGAAGTAGAGGTCTCCAAGGATTTTTCAGAAGCAAATCCTGTATTACGATGCAATCGTACCCTCCTGCACTGCTTCTTAACAAGCGCATTCAAAGCATCAATGACATGTCTCCACTCGGTCTTTAAGCCTATATCTGTAGCTTGATCCTCTAAAAGATCATCCAACTTTTCCTATAAATCAGCATCAGCAGCTTGTAAAAATAATTCCACCTTTTGCATCTCCAAAGCTTGCTACTCAGTCCCGTCCAACTGATCATAGCGACTCTCGAACTCTCGCAGAAGGGCGGTAACTGAAAGTCCCTTATTAGGCATAGAAACCCATGCTAAGAAATTCATGCGGTTCATAAGACCTGTATCCTCCAGGAAATATTCATCTTTTAATGTCTTCTTAAACTCTGTCCAACCAGCATGTGTTCCTTGAATTTCTGAAATTCAGACCTCAAGTGCGCGAACCACGATCCGCAAGAAGTAGCGGCTCCAAACGTCTTGAGAAACCCCAAAAAACTTCATCTTTTCTTCATACAAATGTAGGTAAGTTGAAACTTGTTGGCCGTTGAACTCTTCATCTCCTGTTGGATAGCCCTCAAGGCATCCATGGCATCACCATCGCGTTTCGCGTGTGCTTGCCGCTGCATATAGGATGTAAATGACTAAAACAGATGCTTCATGACATTCTCGTCTGTCATCTCTTCTTGCGAGTCTCCCATCTTGCTGGAAATTGACGCAGCGCTTTCACGTCTGGTTCACCAGAAATGTCGTGTAGTTCATGCAAGAGCTGCTCAACACGAGGTTCAGAGATGCTGCAAGGAAAGAGGCTAACAAGAAGATCTCAATTTTTGATGCCAAAGTTCACTATATTACTTGCCAAGTGAATTACAACAAAGAAATTGCCAACTACTCTTGATAAGAAGTTGCAGTTATAGGCTTACCGCCTTTGAAACATAACTTGTTCAGGACTCATTATTCTAGGGCCTTAACCAACCTCGGAATGTTGCGATAACTACCACTTTCCTCAATTCACACTGAAAATTGGCCAGAATTATGATCTGAACCAGCGTTCCATCTAGGTAAATTCTATTCCTTACGATTCCTGAATCTTCAGACTGCCCCCATACAAAAATCAGAAAGAAACAACAGGACATGCAGGAACTGCACTCATTGCAAAACGGTGATCCCAAGCATCAAAGTACAACAGAGCCGTTGGCCAAACATCAACTTGGCCACTGATTGCCTCAATTTTGTAACCTTTCCCTCAAAGAGTGTTTCTACCTACAAAAAAATCCCTAGGATCTGTCACAAATCTTGTCAAAGCAGAAGCCGCAGCAGTGTAAGGCGAAGCTAGATATACTTGAGACTCCTTATGGCCCATTCTGCTAGGGAAATTCCTGTTTGTAAAGGACACACAAACCTCGGGGTCATTCATACATGCATATGTGTCCCTGGGACCACCTAAACAAGCTGCACATGATGAACTAGTTGGAGTGTTGCAGCTTGCTGCCTCAAATATTTCAGCACAAGTTTTGCCATCAGCACCAGGCACTGGCTGAGTGTACACATCAACCCAGACCTTCTGTGTAGCAAGAACGAGAAAAGTCGGCACCTTCACCTTCTGGCCAGAAGTGTGTAACAGCTTGGCTGCAGAAATAAAATCCTCAATTTTCCCACCAATGCAGGAACCAATGTACACCGTGTCAATCTTCACACTGGTACATTCTCTTGCAAGAGCACGGTTCAGTTTAGAGACATCGAATCTGTATTTAGCAGCAAACCTGGCAGACTCATCTATATATACTGGCTCGAAAGGTTTGGTAGCTTTTCAAAATCCTCTTAGAGACCCATGTTGATGCTAACGACTGAGGCACAGAAGTCGGCCGATGCTTGTATAAGAGTCCCTGACTATCTCGCCCTCTACATATATTCTGTGTGTCTTCGCGAAGCCTCAAATTTGTTCTAGATGGATTAAGCAGGTCGTTTATCACCTCATTATAAATCTCTATGTAAGATACACGAAGAAGAAATTCTCGACCTGGAGTATTCTGTATGGTATTGAATACATCCTTCACTGCCAATGAGATTATGCCTGGAGATTTTTGATCACCATAAATACATTGAAATTGTTAGATCCCACATCTCGACCTGAAGTATTCTGTATGGTATTGAATACATCCTTCACTGCCAACGAGATTATGCCTGGAGATTTTTGATCACCATAAATACATTGAAATTGTTAGATCCCACATCTCGACCTGGAGTATTCTGTATGGTATTGAATACATCCTTCACTACCAACGAGATTATGCCTAGATATTTTTTATCACCATAAATATATTGAAATTGTTAGATCCCACATCTCGACCTGGAGTATTCTGTATGGTATTGAATACATCCTTCACTGCCAACGAGATTATGCCTGGAGATTTTTGATCACCATAAATACATTGAAATTGTTAGATCCCACATACCGATGTCCTTCTCCCACTTCAATTAATGACAATGCATGAGCAGGAGACAAGATGACTTCTTTCTTGATGCCTTCGACATATGTTCCCTGAGTGTCTTGGTCAAAAATAACATCAAAGAATAGCAAACAAGGCGCTCTCCTCCAGACCCTACTGTAGCAGTTGCGCATCTGGTCTTTGTGATGCCTCCTCCTTTTCATTCATTCACGAGCTCATGAAGCAATGACTTCCTTCCAACTTTTTCCTTCTCTCCATCAGTTTGTAGCACCTCATAATCGTCCTCTTCTCGAAACAACCAGTCCTCACTTCCAATATATCACATTAAAAAAAAAGCAAGCTCTTTTTAAAGTCACGATGGCCATTATCTCTGAACGGAAGAGTATATTTCACTTGGTCTGTAGTATCCCAAGCTAACCCACCAGTTCCAGACACTTGAAGAAGATTCACATCAGGGACAATCAGATGGGCATGCCTTCCAATACGACCTTAATGCAGCACTCTCACCATCAACCAACCCTTCTAGAATTGAATCCAAAAGAGCCATTGTATCGGGATTCTCTTTTTTGCACATTGGAGGTAATCCAGTGGATAATTTGCATTACTAATCTACTAAAAGTTCACGTGCAACCTTTGTCTTCATAGCTTAAATGTCGGCTTCTACACGACTTCCTTTAATTCCACAGTTTCCTGTACTTTTCTTGGAGTCCTTCATTGAAAATTGACAGCATGATAATATTCTTTGGCATCAAATTTTCATATTTTTCTGACACACACACAACACGCACACAAACAAAAACACATGCAAACACAAACGCACAAGTGGAGTATGTACATTGGATGTGGGTACAGAAAAGGACGGAAAGATAACACAACAATCAAACACAATGAAACACACATGAAAAGATAACACAGATGCACAACAAAAATGGAGGTGTTTACGGCTTAGATGCGCAGCAGCATGACAAGGGCTAACAACCCCCTTGGATAGGGTCAGGCAGACAGTCGGAGGTAACTGATGCAGCCTCTCCCTCTAGCTTTTCAACCTGAAGCATTAGTTATTTTTCCAGAATTAGTTCCTTGAGCAAATAAGTACAAACAGTGCTCCTAATAAGTGTACATTCACAAGCATTTCAGTGGTCATTTATACGGCCAACTACTAAGGTGTGATTCCTTCTTCCCGAATGCTTCCAACATTCGTTCTAGTTGTCATTTATACGGCCAACTAGTAAGGTGTGATTCCTTCTCCCCGAATGCTTCCAACATTCATTCTTGTGGTCATTTATATGGCCAACTACTAAGGTGTGATTCCTTCTCCCCGAATGCTTCCAACATTCGTTCTTGGATCAATCGCGACTTGGCAAGATCCCAAGGGTTTCGTAAGCTGAGTTGCTTGTTTACCCTCTTTCCATCGGTTAGGGTTTATACCCTTTGACCCAAATTGTCTCAACCTTAGGTTTCCCTAAGATAAATCCTGGGTGACCTTGTTGCCCTAACTTGGTTGTTCAACTACTTCCTTGGCAATCTGTAATTGCCCTAGCTTGGCAAATCAGTCCCAAGGAAGAGTGATGTAGCAGGATGACTACTCATTCTCTAGAAAATTAGACTTGCACTTAGAATTAACCAAACTTGGTCTAAGGAGTGGAAATATTATTTTGTGATTTAGACACAAGACCATACGACGTTGCAGCTTGTGGTATGAGATAGGTGTCAACGTCTAACTTGTGGGATTATATCTTTCTTCGTATGGTCTTCCTTGATGAAGAATACCTTTGATCAAGATAAGGGCTTAGGAGTCCTCTCGACCCATTCCAAACTCTACTAGGCCGATAATGTTTTGGCCCTAGGGTCCCTAAATTCATACGGAGGTCTAGTATTTGGTCAATTGATCCTTAGGGTGAGAACCCTAGATCATCTTACACGGTGTTTAGATAGTCTTAACATTTGGAGAATGTGGGTAAGACCTTTGAGATCGGAAATATTAGATCGGCATCCCAAGTGCGATACTAGGAAGAATTTTAACGTAACTTAACCCCACCTAACACTTTGAGGTGATCGTCATATGCAATCTAATCGTACCTTTATGATTTTCATGTAAGCTACTCATTTATATGCGGGTTAGTTAGTTGATCTAACCAACCCATGATTAGAGATGATCATCCCTTTTAAAGATGTAAATACTTTCTAAAAGGTGTAAGTAACTGCAAGATGAGTGAGACATATCATTCCATGCAAATTCAAGTCCATAGACCTTTTTGCCTTTATGCAACTAAAGGATCTACAGTGATCTTTCTTTTCCTTGCCCTAAATGGTATTAGTTGACATTCAGAACTACTTCTTGTAAATCCCACGTATATGCATCAAATTCAAGGCTTTAGTCTTTTAATGAAGATGCATCCTTTCCCAATTTTGAACTTTGATAAAAGAGCTTCTATGCATGGATGCATCATTCTTTCGTGACGAGATGCCAATGAATACATGGTTGATTTAATCCTTCTTCTACTCCTTATCGTAACTTAAATTGTAACTAACATTGCATGCGAATTGCATAATATCAAGTTCATAAATCTTTTCCTTTGGGAGATGCACAAATTCGTCTTTTAACTTATGCATCATACGTTTAGAATTTGCAACTACCCTTGACCATGGAAGTGCAAGCAATTGCAAATACACGACATGCAACTAACTTGTAGATCGAATGAGTAAATAAATTTCCTAATGCATTTAAATTTCCCTACGAGAATTAAAACATGCTTAATGCCTCTTTTTCATGCGGGAATATTATCAGAACCTGGGCATTAGGAATTGGGGCGTTGTCCACTCGCGTACTCGGGGTGGAAGCTTCCGCGCGTGTGCTCCTCTCGACTTTTGCTTCGGAGCCATTATCGCGGTAGCTTTTGACTCAATGAACTTCCCCTTGGCTTTCTTATGCATTTCGAAGTCACTCTGCCCCATATTCTCCTCTTCCGCACATGAAATGGGGCCTTGCGTTCACGGTTTTGAAAAACCCGGGGAAGGTACGGGTGAACAGGGCCTATGGAAGCCTTAATAGAAGCTTCCAATAGAAGCTTCCAAGCTTCTGTCACAGGCAGATGATGTGGAGAGAGAGTGATGAAGATGACGATGAGGGAGATGAAGATGATGATGATGATGATGCTGATGATGATGATGATGATGGCAGAGGCGGCAGTAGCGTGGTGATGGCAGGAGCTTTCAGGCAGCGGGCAGTAGCTTCACAGTGACGGGCAGCTCCATCATGGCCCCTCCCAAGCTTGGGGGGGGTTTTATATGCTGAAGGTGGGGGGTTGGCAGCCACACAAGTGGTGGGCTACATGCCTCCTCCGCATGCCCCTCCTCACTCAACTCCCACACATACTCCCTCTCCCCGCCATGCAACGACTGAAGGGGAGGGAGTTTATTCATTATTATTTTTTTGTAAAAATTATCCCTTATTTGTCCCTTGAAGGGGTGTTCCTGCGTGGGCTACGGTTTTTTTAAGCCACGGCTTCCTATACACAACGCGGGGCTGGTGTTTGTTAATGCACGTGAAAGGAGCACTTAACCCAAGGTTTTTCCGTTGCGGGAGATTACTTTGAGCCGTTTTTGCGTGAGATTTAGGGTCTTCAATATTTCGTTACGGAAATATTACAATGTTGTGATGGATTGCTTACGTCAAGTCCTTGAACCCAGAGTTTTTCTTGATTGCAGATAAAGTAATCTAGTTGTAGATATGTTATCAAGAGCCAAGTATGAGGATGAAGAAGAAATGGTTGTTGAAGGAGATGATGTTGGTACAAATTTCTACTCCACTTCTTATGTTCAACAAGTTCATTGTTGTTGTGTATATTCTATTGAATCATTTTCAAGAAACATTTATGATGGTGAGTGGCTACTTATTGGCTGCTACTTGAGCACTTTGACTAAGCAATTGGGATGGATTGATCAAGAGTTCAAGATAATCTAAAGAAAAGAATATGGGCATTTCTTGACGAATGGCCATCTATGGAAGCATCCAAAACAAAGAAACATGACTCCACAAAGGGTAATATATTATCAAAGAGCTTCATGAGAGTCTCTAGGTTGGTCATTGAGGTGTGTAGACCACTTTTATGAAGTTCAAAGAAAGATGTTGGTGGAAAGGTATGTTTAAAGATGTACTGCAGTTTGTAAAGACCTATGTTACTTGCCCAAAAGTATTCCAATATGTGATATCATGATAGTCTACATCCTACCTAGCCATGCATTACAAATGGATAGTTGACTAGGTGACTATGCCTATGGGACTCTGGCAAATTGAGGAAAGATTTAACAAATCAAGTGAAAGTTCAAGGTGCATCATCATTCAACTTTCTTAATAATCTAGGGAGTCAATGCCATATTAGTCATTAGTAATAGTGTCCGTAGTATGGATAGTTCAAACTTACTGAATTTTTGGACAAATTTAGCAGATTTTTTATATTGTGGAAATTATTTCTTCTAAAAATCCTTAGAAAGTGTAAAGAAAATTCTAAAATAGGGTGTCATACAAAAAGCAAGTAGATTTTTAGCCACTTTTGGGGGGATCTCATGAAAAAATAAGGGCTCCCCAATTTGCAAGCAGGTGATCGCAGTTTTTGGCATCAAACAACACTTCAAATGACGAGGAGAGAGAATGAGAAATTTAAGTGAATTGTGGCCAAGCTTCCTTGCATCCCAACGGTTTTACGCCCCCTTCGGAGCTGACGAAACCATAATATTTGTCATTTGTGCAACAAAATAGAAGCTAGTATTTGATGCAAATTTTTGGATATAACAATATGAAATAGGACATGATGAAGGGGAGAATCATTGTAAATAGGTTTTGTTAATCAAGGATTTATTTTGGGATACTTTGAGCATGTGATCCCTTGCATGTATGTTGTTTCATCTCGCATTGGTCTCTATTCTATGTAACCTCTATTATCATCTCTACTCTCATATAAGAATCTGCCTAATCTCTTACTATAGTAAATCCTCACTTACGAATCTCTCTAACATCATATACATCTATGTATCCAACCATTATTCCTCTTATTCACTCCCACAGCCAGAGACCCAATGTCTTCCTAGCATATACGTAGATTATCTTGACATCTGCATAAGCAAAATCATCATCAATGGCCTTTCTCCAAATGCTACTCCAAAATAACACAATAATGAATCCTGCACAAAAAATGGTAATCATCTTGTACATCTCCTATAGTCACCCTCATATTCAAACATGTAGCATAAATATCTTCTGTATTCTTGTTGGCAACTCTTAGCTACCACCCACACTCAATACCAATAGGCAAATTTCCACTCTCATATAGACTGTGTATTATGACATTTATCTTTTATTCATGATCAAGCAAAGCAACACCTGACTTCTCCATCTCACCAATCTTTACCATTTTCTCGGTGGTTCCTCGTGCCTAATTACTCCTAGAGAAATGACTACAAGGAATCATCACAAGTGTATCATCCTCTACATAGTGCATTGGATGCTGTACATCCTTTATGATATTCATGCATTCTACAACATCCTCAACAAGAATATCATCATCACTCTCCTCAAATGGCTCCTCAATCATGATGCCCTTTATGTTTGGTTCCTTTGAAGTCTAAATCACATGTTTCTTTCTCTTGATGATGTTTATAATGTCCTCATAAAGCTCTCTTTTTGCAATGCCCAAAACCTCTCCTAGAGTGAAATCAATCTTTTTGTTCAAGATCCTTTCTTCTAGTACCTTCTTAAGATCAGTGCATTGACTCAATATCTACAACAACCTTATATCTTGGCTATTTCTTTGGCTTGAAAATCTCCTTCTCTGATACATCCTCTATACTATGAACAAGATTTGGTCCAAAAGGTAGTGATGAAAGCTCACCCCCTCTAGTCTTTTGGGAACTACTAGAAGCTCCCTCATCCCTCTTACATTTCTGCTCAATGATCACCTCAGCACCTTGCATTTTTGCTAAATATGCATAGACCACAGAACCTAAGCATGTGCCAATTGGAGAATCCCATCCAGGTTTTCATCTAATGCTCTTCCCTATACTAGACAAGTCAACTTGGTGCACTTTATCCTTGTTTGCAATCTGCAATGCAAAAGACCATAAGTTTGATTTACTTTTCTATTTCTTCTCAATTTGAATACCATAAGCTAAAGCATAATATGTGGCTACATAAGACATATGAGTAGACATATCCTCAAAGATCTTTTTCATACCACCCTTTTCGAAGTTTTTATCAATAGGTTACATATCATGGATGCACATATCTTATTATCATAACATCTTTGAAAGACTTGCAGTCTTTGTGCTCGTGATCAAGATTATCACATTATATGTATCATCTCACAAAACGTTTTCTAGACGGAGCTTGAGAAGGCCCAACTCGCCCAAAATATGCCAACTAAGTCATTTCAATCTACATATCCTCAATACCGTTCAACAAAACTAATCTACATATCTTCAAAAAAACTTAATCGGTTTTTCCATAGCATTGAAAACCAAAGGCTTTAGCCTAGGCAGAGGCTCAAATCATAGGAGAGGAGTAATATAGTTAGAATTAGGATAAGGCATAGAAGCAAAAGAACCATTCTGCAATTTGGCTTTCCATATCTTTCTCTTAATCAATGTAGAGAATGCATCCTTATCATCTTGCCAATCCACTTTAAGCCCCATTGGCTTAGTTCTATCCTCAAAAAGTTCCCCTAATTCCACATCATTGTAGCTAGTATGAGTAGTTTACCTCCCAACAATGAGTAGGTATCATTTTGCCACATTTGCAACTTGTTAGTAATCCTTACTTTAAACCATCCAAATCTCTGCTTTTGAGTAATACCAACTCCCAACCTGGACCCTCAGTATCTAATTTTACCTTTTTTCACAACCTTACATTTATAGTTGGATAGCCCCACCCGGGAGGGGTCGTCATCCAATCCCATATATATCATCTTCATCTTTCTATGGCTTATCTGAGAGCGTGATATATCAGAGAACCTAGAACTACTCCAAGAAGATATCTACCTCCTTGGGATCTACACCAACCATGTTTCAATTATTGTCTACAAAGAATTGGGTAGCCAGTTTCTCCCCTTTAGGAAGTGAGAGTCTGCAAAGGGTACCATGTTGCACAAGCCAATAAATCCTTCTTAGAAGAGGGTTAGGAGGATAGCAAAAAATAACAGCACTAGAAAGCATCATTGCTAAATTAAGAATTTTAGGTCAAAGGACTTGGTGACTCCATTTGCTTACATGCATGCTAAAGCATTAGTGTAGAGCATGCAAATCATGCTGATGAAATTGGGATGGAAGCCAATGGCCCTCAAGCCCAATCATACACCTCAAAAGCAAGGTTGATGAGGAGCATGTTTTGCCACTAAGTAGTGCCCAATCCAGCATTATCCAAAGGGGTTTTAGTCAAAAGGTCATATCCACCAAGGATCAGAGAGAAAAGAAAGAATAGAATAGGAGATAGAAGAGAAGAAAAGGAATAGGTAGGAGATTCAAATGAATCCCAAGAAAGCTGGAAGTCAAGTTCTCTTCAAGACATATCCATAGATCATGAATCAATCATAAAATCTTCTACCAAGTTTACCAAAGCCTTTACACAAGATTAAGACAAAGCTCAATGATTTGAAGCACTATGTATTGATAGAACCTGAAAAGGTAAAAAAAATCCTTGTATGGAACTCCACATCAATTTTCCTATGTATTCCTAATTATTACAAGAATCATAAGCTAGTTGTTTGATGGCTAAACTCAAAGACATATGATTCTTGGATTATCTAGACAATGTCTACTACTACTCAAAAGCAATCTCCAAGAATTAGATCTCGTAGAGCTTCCTATTATACCAAAAACATGCACTAAACACTAGCTTCTTTCTCTATTGCTCAGACAAAAAATCTGATGGTTCCGTTGGCTTTGAAAGGGGTTAAAATTGCAGGACACCTGCTCAGAATTCTCTCAAGTTGCTCCTTCTCCTCTCCTCCCATCCTCGGAGTGCTATTTACTACCTAAAACTACGATTGCACATTGTGTGAATTCGAGAGCCCTTCCTTTTTTCATGATATCTCCCAAACTGAATAAAAAGCAACTTGCTTTTTGCATGTCACCCTATGCTAGAATTTTTCTACACCTTTTCAGGATATTTATATTCAAAATATCAAAAATAGGCTAAAATTATCCAAAAATCTCGTATTTTTGAACCATCCATACTATGGACATTGACACTAATGACTAATATGGCATTGAATCTCTAGATTAATAAGAAAGCCGAATGATGATACACTCTAGGTTTTTTCACACTATGTCCGCATATAGCGGCACGATATCCTCCCCCTTTGAACTTGCACATCCTCCGATATGTGCCACCAATACATCCACCCGGATCAAACACCAAAATAACAAGTGCTTCTCTGATCATGTATATTAGTAAGCATCCCACTCAATCATAGATCAAAATTATTAGCATTTGCACAACTCTAACACCATACCAAGCATCCACTCCAGGGTTGTCAAGTCCTCACATGCATCATATATTAGAGGTTGTTGAATCTCCATATATAGACTATCAATGCACCCATCAACAAATACATAGCAACATGCCTACTCTTTCTTCAAAGTCTAGCACATGGAAATCTACTTATACTAACAATTGTGTACTACATGAATCATAAAATGAGCCTCACTTGCATCTAACACATGCTAACCAACACTGAAAATAGTAAAGAAATCCATAACTTGGAGCATCTTTGAATTGCCTATCAAGGCCTCTAACAATGCATTCAAAACATTTTCTAGAAGTGGAGCATTATATATAGAATCCTCTATCTTTATAGCCTCTAGCTCATGAACTATCTCAAAGACAATGACTATGTCCTGCAAATCATGTGCATCCAGCAAGTCACCAATCTCCCTCTAAGTCCCTGCATCAAGTAAAACATAAACTTTGTAAACCTCTTCAGTTTAAGAAAATCTGCATATGCAATGACAGACTCTTTCACTATAGGATCTTCCAAGGCATCGGTTGTGGTTGTCTCAATATTAGACTATAGCTTATATCCCAGCTATTTTTTCTTCTTTTTGCCCTCTTGTTTGCTATCATGTTTCTACTCCTACACAACTTCGCCCATAACATGCTAGGAAGGTGGCTAATTTGTAGCTTTAGGCTGATCCACACTTCTTCTCGTCACTCTCTTATATGTCCCTTCATTATTTTCATCTCTCTTCCATTTCTCTTGCACAAGTACATCCATGTTTTGCACTTTTGCTTAATATGCATACATTGAATATGCATCTATCGGTGATTCTCAGCCAGTTATGTCATGAATGTCTTGCCTTGCATGAGACATTTCATTATCAATAGCTTTTCTCTTTTCAGTTGTATACAAAGCATGTATCCATATTGTAGCCTTCAGACCAACCATCACTTGGCCAAGCATTCTATCCAACCATCACTTGGCCAAGCATTCTATCCAACCATCTTTTCAGTTGTATACAAAGCATGTGTCCATATTGTAGCCTTCAGACCAACCATCACTTGGCCAAGCATTCTATCCAATTGTAGACCAAAAGTAGTAGTATGTCAACCGCATAAGCATTTCGGATAGCCAAGTCTTCTAAAAAGTTTTGCAGACCTCCCTTTCCAAAATTTAAAACAAGAGGCAATCCCATTTCTTATGCATGGATCTTACCATCTTCCCAAAAGATGAGCTATTGTGCCAAGGCCTCCTGATAAGTAGCAAAATCCTTCTTTCATGTTGCAAACTATCACAACACATATATCTTTTCCCTTGTTTAGAGGCTGCTCCCCATCCCCTTTCCTCTTGTCCTTTCTCATTCAATTTTGCAGCCTTCAACTAAAGATTCCATATGCCTTTAACCAATTCATCTAATATATCTACATTTTCCCTAACAGTGGGAATAGTAGGTGTAGCCATTGGATTAGCCACAGAAGTAGGTGGCTTACTGGATACATCAACTATTTTTTGTGTAACTATGGGGAAGCTAAATACATGCAATATTTCTTTTCTTTTGTGCTTTTTCACTAGTGTAGTAACAACATTCCTAACATGTCTCCACTTTGTTTTACACCCTACCTCTATAGTATGATCCTCTAATAAATCATTAAGATTCTCTTGAAGCTCAAGATATGCACTTATAGAAATCATTTAATTTTTCAACTTACGAGAGCTTGTTGTTCTGTACGATCTAACTGTTCAAACCGACTTTCAAAATCTCTTAATAACTCTATAGCCACAGGACCCTTATTGGATTTTAGAACCTACACTTGGAAAGTCTTGTGAGGAATCAAACTGGTGTCTTCAATGTTAAATTCTTCTCGAAGCGTCTTTTTGAAAGCTACCCAGTCAGCATCCTATATGTACAATTCAATAACTCCGGCTTTCAATTCATGTAAGTGACCCTATAAAATACTTGCTCCATGCAAGTCGAGCCACCCCAAAGAACTCCATCTTTTGAGCATAGGTATACAAATATGCAAATACATTTCTACCATTAGACAACTTCATCTCATGCTCTACTACCTGCAAAGTATTCACATCACAACAATTTTTTTTAAGAGTAGAAGGCTGCATCACCTATTGTTGTTGTTGTACCTGCATAAGCATGTTCATATTTTGCACTAACTGCTACAAAATATTACTAGAAATTGTGCTTGAAGATTCTCCCATTCTATCTTTCCTTCTGACAACCTTTCACATTGGGTTCACTAATGTCGGAGGGGTTTTAGTAGAAAGATTGTATCCATCGGGGATCAAAGAGAGAAAGGAAGTAGAGAATAGAAGATAGAAGAGAAGAAAAAGAATAGGCAAGAGACTCAAATGAATCCCAAGAATACTAAAAATCAAGTTCTCTTCAAGACATGTCCATACATCATGAATCAATCATACAAAATTCTACTAAGTTTGCCAACACCTTTACATAAGATAAAGACAAAGCTCCATGATTCGAAGCACTATGCATTGATAGAACTTGAGAAGGTAAACAAAATCCTTGTATGGAACTCCAAATACACTTCAATCCTGTATATTCATGATTATTTTACTAGTCATAAGTTGATTGTTTGATGGCTAAACTCTAAGAAAAATGGTTCTTGGATTATCTAGACAAAAGTTTACTACTTCTCGGAAGCAATCTCCAAGCATTAGATCTGTTGGAGCTTCCTGTTATACCAAAAGCATGCACCAAATAGTAGATTCTTCTCTCTTGCTCA
Source organism: Lygodium microphyllum (assembly GCF_053477565.2). Classification (NCBI taxonomy): domain Eukaryota; kingdom Viridiplantae; phylum Streptophyta; class Polypodiopsida; order Schizaeales; family Lygodiaceae; genus Lygodium; species Lygodium microphyllum. Next base: position 30,354,684 of record NC_141143.1, on the reverse strand, counting down.
AATGGAAAATCTAATGGTTCCCTTGGCTCCGAAAGGGGAGTAAAACCCCAAGACACTTGCTCAAAATTCTCCTACCTCAATTCTTCTCCTCTTCTCCTGGTCTAGATTGCTATTTGTTGCCTGTTGAAAAATATGATTGAGCACTGTACAAATTTGGGAGCCCTTTTTACATGAGGTCTCCCAAACTGGTTGAAAAGCAACTTGCTTTTTGCATGTCACCCTATTCTAGAAATTTTCTATACCTTTTTAGGATATTTATATCCAAAATATCAAAAATAAGCTAAAATGATCCAAAATTCATGTATTTTTGAACCATCCATACTATGGACATTGACATTAATGACTAATATGACATTGAGTCTCTAGATTAATAAGAAAGCCGAATGATGATGCAATCCATTTTTTTTCACACTATGTATGTATAGTGGCACAAGAGCGTAGTGACCAGATTAAGAATTGCATATTGAATTTTACATCCATGTATGAAGCCATACTTCCTATCATGGACTAGTTTGGGCTTGATCCTTAAGGCTACAATTTTTGCCATGATTTTATAAGAGACAATTAGCATGGTGAGAGGCCTCCATTGTGACATCTATAGCTTCTAGCCCAACTTAGGGATAAGCTTGATGAGTCCTAGGTTGGCCGCTTAGGTATATTTTGGATTTGGAAGCAATGATCAACAAAAGTGAATGCAGTCTTTGCCACACATCTCTCAAATGAATTTATAAAGCTCCACTTGTAAGGCATCAATGCTTGGTGATTTGCCATCTTTCATGACTTTTTCTTCTTTGACTTCATTTTTAGTGTGACAAGCTAAATTTGTCCTATCTCAAAGTATTTGGATATATCGCTTATGTGTATATTCTTAATGAGTTATGTAGTAAATTGGATCCCAAAGCATAAAAATGTGTATTTGTGGAATATTCTCTTAAGCGAAAGGGATAGAGATTTTATAACCTTGTTCACATAAGCTGAGAGTTAACAAGGATGTTATTTTTTATGAAATGAGTAGCTGGTATAGTAATGTGCAGAATGCACTTAGGGTTGATGAGCATGAGAGTGTAGCTCTGCAAAACATATATTAGCAATCATAAATATTGAGTAGACTAAAAAAGTCTCCTAATCATGGCTTTACTGATAAACCTTGGAGTGGTAGATTAAGGTCACAAGTTACTCAACCAAGTACATCACATGTGTTAAGAAAAGGTAAAGAAAAAGTTGGGGACTTGCTTATTATGATAGATGTATCATTGGGGTCTCTCATGTTAATATTGATTCAAATGGCTCTAAGCAAAGCTTGAATTAAGAGTTTGAGATTCCATCTATTAAAACATCTAGTATGCAAAAGGCACAAGAGGATGTTAAAGTAGTAGTGATCGAAGTCCATGAAGGTCAAGTGGAGTAAAAAAACCAATGCACTAATCGACATATGATAGCTATGTAGCTCATCACTATGCATACATGGCTAAGGTTGCATAGAATGTGGGACCCACCTATTTTGAAGATGCAATGGCTAATGAGTATTGAGATCATGCTATGGATAAAGAAATGGCTGCACTTAAGGATAATGACACATGGAAATTGGTGCCTTTACATGAAGGTAAAAAAGCTATTGCCTGCAAATGGGTTTACAAGGTTAGATATGGATGTATTGAGTGCTATAAGGCATGGCTAGTTGCCAAAGGGTATGCATAGATTCATGGTATTTATTATGAGGAGACTTTTTCTCCAGTGGCTAAAATGGCCATTGTAAGGATTCTCATACTACTGATGTATCAAAGGGTTGGATCATGCATCAAATGGATGTTAAGAATGCCTTCTTACAATGGGAGTTGCAAGAAGAGGAAGTTTATGTTGAGAAGCCACTTGGTTATGTGGATGCGAATCATCTAGATTATGTATAAAGGTGTTGTAAGGCCTTGTATGGGGGCTGAAGCAAGCACCTAGAGTGTGGCATGAGAGGATTGCAGAATACCTTGTCAACATGGGATTTCACAGAGCACAAGCTTATCACTCACCCAATGTATGTGCGAGAGTGATGTAGATATTTTGATCATTACAATATATATAGATGATTTGATCATTGTGGATAATAATGAGATAAGGATTGACCATGTGAAGAGTCTCCTCAAGACTAAATTTGAGATGAAGGATTTGGGAGAGTTACATTATCTTCTTTGCATAGAGATAATTAGGACTCTAGAGGGTATATGGTAGTCACAAAGATATTATACATTGGATATATTAAAGAAGTATGATATGGTTGATTGTAAGCCTATTTCTATACCTTTGGATATTAATTCTAAGCTTAGTGCACATGAGGGTGACTTGATTGAGGATATCACTATGTATCAGAAGATTGTGGACAACCTTATCTATTTGGCAATCACTAGGCCAGACCTAAACAACACAATTGGTTTCTCCCTTGGTTTGGAGAGTCAACTTTTGTAGCTTCCACAATAAAATCCACATTTGGATATTGTGAAATACACATTGTGCTAGGTCAAGTCCACATTGGATTATACCTTATTCTATGGTGCAGGCATACCATTGGACTTGCATGGTTACGCAGATGCTGATCTTGTAATATCTCAGACAGGAGGTCTACCAGATTTTCCTTTGGTAGGGTTGTTATTACTTAGAGCAACAAGAAACAACCAATAGTTGTCTTGTCTAGTATAGAGGTAGAGTACAAATATACTTCAATTGCAGCATGTAAGGTAGCTTGGCTACACAAGCTACTTGGTGGTGATTTGGGGATGCAGGTGGACAAGAAGATTATCATTGATTGTGATAACCTTAGTAGCATTCAATTGGTTAGGAATCCAATGTATCATGTGTGGACCAAACACATAGAGGTCCATTACTATTTCATTTGGGAGCGGGTTTTGCCAAAGTGATATTGACTTGGTTTATGTTAATACAAAGGATCAAGCTGCTAACATTTTAATCAAGGCCTTGGGTGGTGACAAGCTTCAATGCTTTCATAACTATGCTTGGAGTTCATGAGCTCATGCTAAGCCCAAGGGAGAGAATTGAGATGTCGAGCTCTACATGAGCTGGCACCTATTATGCATGAGCTAGCATCCACTACATGCCTTGGTGATGTGGTAGGATATTATTAACTAGCATGCTAGGTGATTGACTTGCAAATACGCCAATGCTTTGATAGTTGGACTACACCTACCTAGTCCACCCACCCTTGGTTATGGCATATTCATTGGGCCATCTCTTCTTTCCTTAGCGGGTTCATACACATTGCCCATGTGTACATACATTGCAATACTTTTATATTAGGCTTTCATCATAATGTAGACTTAGTTCTTTTGTGTGGAAGAAGAAGATAGAAAAAGAAGATTTCAGTCCTATCTCTCTGTGTGTTCAAGTTTCCATTGCTTTTGTATATGTGCTCTTAGTCTCTTCATCTCTCTTTTCTTTTATCTACTTTCAAGAGGTAACTTGGGGCTCCTTGGGTGGATTTTGGCCTTGTTCCCTTCTAGAGGTGTCTAGCACACCAACTCTTTACTGGTTCGACTTCTTCTCCTACATTAACCTAGTCTTTGAACCTTGGGATTCATTGGGCTTCTTCTCTTGAGCCTTATCTTTTGACTTAGGCTCTTCCTTGCTTTCCTCTCCCTTCTTACGGTAGTCTTGGAAAAGTGGCCTCCTTGCTTGCATAAATAGCAAGTGTCTAGGAAGGATCCAAAATGGACTTGCAACAAAATTTCCAAAACTCCTGCTCTAGATACCTCCATATACTCTAGGGTTTCCTTGTAATTGTCCCATAGGAGGCACACTTTTTGACGAGGTTTGAGGAAAACCATGACTATGGAAACCACTAAGACATAGAGCACTCTCCCAAGTGAGCTAGTCAAGGTCGCCACTTCAACTTCTAGCCAAATGGGAAAGCCATGGAAAGTGATTTAGATAGGGCACTCACATTAGAGAAGCTTCTCAAATGAAAAGGAGGAGGCTCCATGGCATGGCCAATACGAGGTTGCTTTTGTGCCCAACTGCACAATTGAGCACCCAGTCCCTTTCAGCAGTCGAATTGAGAATCATAAGGAAAAAAACCCTTGCCCAAAAAAATACTTCTACACAATAGCTTTGCCTTGGTGGATTGCAAAGCAAACCAATGCAAAAAATTACCCTCCATAGTCATGTGGCCCAAAAAGTAAAAGAAAACACTAGTATTAGCAAAATTAGCAAACCTTTGCTTGATCCTTTCTAAGGAGAGCTCCATCTTAGCTCTATGCATAACTTTGCCCATTGCATATGCCTTCCTTTGCTCATTGAGTGGATTTTGTTCCTTGCATATGTCCTTCTTGATTTTCCATATGTTTGGTTGTTTTCCTTTTACTATAGATTTGTAATTGTACTCCATGGTATTGGGCATCTACTTCTTGCCACTCCCTACTTTGGCCTCGTGTGTCTGAGACTAGTGACTTGATTGCCCACACTAGGGCTTTGCATACATGGAGAGCCCTAATCCTTGCTTCCCGAAATCCACAAGACATTCAACGATGCCCTAAAACTTTAGTGGCTTACTCCTAATTTCATAATCAAACTCTTGCAAAGTGATTAACCACTTATCTAGGCATTTAGGCGGCTATAACTTATTCAAAAATAGCCTCAAACTCTCTGCCTTTGTATAAAATATTATCTTTTCATACAGGATGTAGTGCCTGAATTTCTTCATTGCAAAGACTATCCCAAGGAAAAGTTTCTCCATGTAAGTATAATTAATCTTGGATACTCCCAATTTGCAACTGGAAAATGCAATTAGATGATACCACCTCTCCTCCCAAATCTCGGCTAAATAGAAACTAATACTATATATTATAGCTACTAAAAATATATAAAATATCTCATCTCTTTTAGGTGCTTTCAAGACTGGCACTTTTTCCAATTCCTTCTTCATATCCTCTAAGGATATTTGACATGGATTACTCCAAACAAATAGACAATTAAAGGACAATAGATTCATCAATGACAATGTCATCTCAGTTAGTGCATTAATAATTGATCAATAATATCCAACTGATGATAGAAAGCTATGCACTTCTTTTGGAGTACATGGCAGACTCATAGCAATGATAACCTTTATCTTTTCAAAATCAATTGTAATAATTGATGAGCTAACCACATTGCCAAAAGCCATAACATGATATGCAAATGTATCAAATACAGTGACAAATGTTGTTTTCCATTCATCTTCCTCTATGTGATAGTCATTTGGTTATAACCAAAAAAGCACTCCATAAATGAATAGATATCCCTATCCCCACTAACTGATTTAGAATCTGATCAATGAATGGCAAGGAATAGTAATATTTAACCATCTATTTATTGAGCTCCCTAAAATCAATGCAAAGCCAAATTTACTAGCAAACACCACTCCATGTGTTATATAGGAAATATCAAGCCAACCTTACACATTTTTTGTAGCTCCTAAAATAGTTCGGCCTGTAACTCAAAGGACATACACCTTAGTTTTTGTTGAAAACAAGACGGCTAGCTTCCTTCAAAAGAATAGTATGCACAACCAAACTAGGAGGAATACCCCTCAGCTCATCATAGTTCCAGGAAAAAACATCACAAAATTATTGGATTAATGGCACATAGTCCTTCCTCTCCTCCAGACTAAGCATAGATCCTAATTTAATCAGCCATGGATTATCCAATGCATTGAGATAGACTAGCTCAATTATATCTGTATCGTTGATTTTGTCTTGAGCTTCTATCGGCTCATTTAGAGTCACCTAGTAAACATCTTCTATAGTGGACCCCTCTCTTGATTCATCACTTGACAAAGTCTCACTGCTAGAAGGATCCTCTAATGCATCTAGTTCTATCAAAGATAAGGTTATTCTCTTACTTTGAGGAGATTTAGGATGTGTATCCATTATTACATGTTTAGCACCTCTGTCAAGAATCAAATGATCAATGGGTATATCAACTTGACTGTCGAATTGCAAGATCCATGGCCTAGCCCCGTTCGTTGTAGGAGCTTCGCCTTCATGACGCAAGATGGCAAATGATTGGAATCTCTTGATCTTAGCTCCCCTCTGATACCACTGGCACACAGATCGAATGCTGGACACATGCGTAGTGAATGCCGGAAGGTCCCCAATATTAAAGAACTCTACAAACCTTCATAATTTCAAGTACAAAGCAAAAGAAAAGTTGCTCGACATGAGACAAAAGAGAGAAATTGGGTGCAATTTCCACCCATGCCTTCCGTGAGCGCTTCACAAGGCATGTACTTGGTCACCTTGCAAACCTAATAACCCTAAAGTACAAAATGCATTCCATATTAGCAATAGTCACATGGACTTTGGTGATGCAACCCTTTGGTTGTCTTAAACTATCATCAATCATCTCCGAAGAATTATGGAGGTATCCTTTTGAATTTCTAGCCTTAAACTCATAATATTGATGGAGGATCCTATATCCACAATGGAAATATCCACTAATATGCCATCAACATATGCTGCTACCCTTGGGCAATGCTTTTCAGCATGTTCAAACCAATCTTCTCCCACACTGGCTATTCCTGAGGGTTTGATGATATACCTAGTGCAAATAATCTTCTTAAACTCTTTATGCATCCTCTTGTAATGGCTAGTAAATTGGAAGTCTTGGTGGTGTTGATATACACAACTTTGATAAGGATGACACTACTACCATTGGGTAGCTCTTCTACCATAATTTTTCCCCTATGCAATATTCATTTTGGTTTCTCATCCAATTGAAGGTTATTCCCTTATGCTCGATTATTAATCAGACATGGCTACTTACTCCTTGATGAAGAAAACTAATCTCACTCTAGCAAGTACAAGCTAAATGGTCAAAATTTCCACATATGTCACATTTGACATTAGGGTAGTTTCTCAAAAAGTGCTTAGATCACCACACCACTTACAACTAAATCTTGATGGACCACCCACCTCTTGTAGTATTTTATGCTCAAATAGCTTAACTAAAAACCATCCAACATGATATGTACAAACAATATTTTCATGATTTTTTCTACTAGCGTCATGCTGCGTTGCTCTAGGAAACAACACCGAGCTAACCCATGCCACTGAACTCTTTAAAAATTTTTAAACCATGGCCTACATGCTAAGATATGCAGACAAATCAACAACTTAATCCAATATCTTTCCATTTTAGTACCACACTCGCTACTATTTATATTTAGATTGCTTGCACAAATATATGGAGATTTTTTTGATAATTTTTCATAGAAAAATCCCTAAACACACATTTTAACATATAAATAAAGGTAAAATGAGGCAAACCCTCATGATTTACCTTCATTAGACATTCACACACATTCTTCTAATTTTTTGTAAATTTTAACAAGTGAAAAATATTTTTTAAGTTATTTTTATTTATTTAACTATTTTTATGACTTATGTGAAGTGTGATCCATCAACATACTCATTTTCATTTCATATGAATATCATTTAAGCCCTAAAACCCAAAAACAATTCCATTTTTCATTAAATCTCGTATTTCAAATTTTGTAGTTTTATTATTTTTCAATACACAAGAAGAAAAATGAATGAATTTTTATAGCTACATATATTAGCAAATATATTTCAATCATTTGCAATCATCTTTCCATCATATGCATTAACAATTCATCAAAAAACTAAATAAATAACGCTTACTCGAGAATTTGCATACATACATCTCGTATCTCGAGAAAATAGTTATTGACACAATTTCTAGCCGTTGCTAATGTATCCATATTACCCAATCTACTTTCCATTACACTTTCGAACCATGGTCCATCACGGATTCGTAAAATCAACCCTTTGTCTCTCTCATAAACAACCATATGAACAAGAAACAAAGAGGAGAGAGAAAGACTCAATTTTGATCTTACTGATTACTACTTCATTCTTCGTGAGGATCAGAATGCCAAACCTTGTGGCAATTAAATGGGGGTTAAATGGACTTCAAACGATGAATGGAGGCTTGCGTTGGATTCTTGACGTCGAAATGTATCTAGGAAAACTCTACCTCCTTGATCCGTAACCATTTCATTTTGCACAAAAACTGTATGCTTTATAGCTCTTGGGCTTTTTTTATACTTTGGCTTTAAAATTTGGTATCACCTTCTATCATGGTATTTCACCCCTCATCAATAAATTATAGGGCCTGATCATATGCCATCGTCCTCAACTAAGAGCATGGCCTTTGATCTTCGTATCTCTCCATTGAAGAAGAAATCAATAAACGCATTAATAGGCATAAACAAATTAATCTGCCTTAGTCTACTTAAGATATTAGATTTTAGTGTTTTCTATATCTCAGAAAAGATTTTACATCTATAGTTCTCACTAGTGGATAGACTTAGTAAAGACCACTCTAGGCTTGTAAAATCAAGCAAAGGAAGCCGGGATATTACTCCCCATTGGCCATTAGGCATAGGGATAATATAAGAATGGCCATAAAAACATATTCCATTCCCTACAATCTGTGTCTTTCTCCTGCCTTAGTACATTTCTTCTCTAATCAAATTGTGCATAATAGTAATAATATTAATAATAGGCTCCATGGGTTGTCATTCCTCAAGATTAGAATGATATACATGTACAAATAAAAACAAAACTTGTCAAAATAAAACCTAATACCAAGTTCAATCAAAGAAAAACATTGAGAACAAAATACTTACAATTCGGACTATGCAATGGAAGACTTGATGCTCCAAGTTCCAAATGTAACTTTCTATAAATAAATACATGTTATACTAAAACCTATTTTATAATTTTATTTTTTTCTTGAAGTTTAAGATATTCGATCCTACCCTTCTAAGCAAAGATACAAGAACTCTCACATCTTTGTCTTTTCCTATATTTTGCTTGTTGCATTGTAATCCACATACCTTTGCTAATAATGGTAATAATCCATCTCTCATCTATTTAGAATGAATTAAACACAAATATATATGTGATTTTGGAGCTTGGGTGCCTTATTGAAGGTTGAATTTTGATATTCATGGCAAAGAGAGAAAAGAGAGAGAAACAGGCTACCACCAGAAAGGAAAGATACGAGAATAGCAAAAAAAGGGAGAAAAAAAGGATTAGTACTAAGCTTTTTTATCATTTGAATTTAGTTTCAACTGTCGTTATCATACAATCCCACATATGTTAAAGTGCCTAAAACCCTATGTCATTAATGTAAAGAATATCATAATCACAATTACGAGATGATGAAAATAGATAGTCGTAATAGAAATTTGTAGTAATATTGTATCCATGTCTATTTATAAAATTATTTATTGCTTTTTCAAAAATAGAACTTGTGTTATGAAGACTTTGCTCTTATTGGTCTCTAGAGCACACTCTCTCTACATCTTAAAATGCATTTTTGAGACCTTAGAACTCCCCTAATACACTGATGATATGAAACTTTTGGAAGAGTGATGGGTCTTGTCTTAGAGGTTGAAAAATGGTAGTTACTAAGGTGAAAAGAAGAAGAAATCCCCTCTCTAGGCGGGGTCTACCACAAAAGCAGGGTGGTTGAGCCTAGTAATGGAGGGGGGGAAAGGGACAAAAATGCATGCAATGATGAGCATGGAAGAGGAGCTAATCTAAGATTAAGATTTCCTCATAATTTTTTTATAAGGCCCTTTCTAAGTCCATATTTCCCTAATGATAAGTGAGATGGAGCATTGAACACCCAAGGCAAAGATCCATGCTAATGTACCAGTTAGGTTTTCTTTAATTAGGTGATGAAGGATTAGTATTGCCAATATTCATCAAATCTCCAATAATAGTACTCTTGTTATTTAATCTAGTATCTTTCACCTTCATAATTCAAATAAAATATATGGGCTATCTATTACCCAATCAATGCATTGAGAATGTAGACCCCTTTATAACAACCATGATTACTATCTCTCCCTTGTAGAATATTTGCTGTCTCTTGTGACTACACAAGTGGTTTAGGTAAAGTTGACCTTCTACATAAATTGAGGATTACCTAATTTAGATTGCATGGTTTATAAAAGATAGTAAGAATTCATAAGAACCTTTCAAGGGGTAATGTTAGCTATATATCACAAGAAAGACTTCAATGCATATTCTCAACACAAAGATTAGGTGGTAGAAAAGATGACTTTACTCAATCTATTAACATCATGTACAATATCCTCAACACATTTGAATTTTCATTGGTTTGTCTTGTACACCAAATACAAATGCATTTGGTTTCTGAACATTATCAACTCTTCATTTGGGTTTGTTGTGAACTTGACAAATGCAATATGTTTATGAAAAGTACCAACATTCTATTCTTTTTGCAAAAAAAGTCTAATGATTAGTTGTCTTTGACATACCTTTGCTAATCAATATGTAGTATTCTCTAATGATGGGAAAGATTTTACCCCAAGCTACATCCTTAGGAAATTAGGGAATCCTCCACGCGTTTCCATTTTGCACCTCAAATTGCTCCAATACATAAAATTGAGTGAACAAGGATAATTAGTTAGAGAATTTACTATTATATTATCACAAAATGTTGAATCTTTACCTAGCACGTGTTTTCCACCTATTTGAACAAACAAATAGAGTATTTGTAGAGCTAACTAGTTATGGTATCCAATGCAAAGCTAGTATATCGTGGGTTACATGTGAAAGCTTAAGAATCTAAAAAAAATTATAAAGCTGGAAAACATTTTAGCATTGTATGATAATGGGATCCATAAGTACATTTCTTATGGATCCCTAATGAAGAAGAGAAAGTTTGCATCTCATTCAAATGTACATGCATAAGAAAACAACTTATCACTTCCACCTACTTTCTGTGGGATTTGTTAGAAGAAAGAAGGATCCAATGCATTGAAAAATGTTACAAGGCCCCCTTTTCTTCCTAATTCTAATGTGAGGCTAGTCTTTCTCTTTAGGAGTAAAAGAGGATTTATTTTTTTTGGAGGTGAGAGAGAGAGAAACACACAGAGAGAGAGAGAGAGAGAGAGAGAGAGAGAGAGAGAGAGAGAGAGAGAGAGAGAGAGAGAGAGAGAGAGAGAGAGAGAGAGAGAGAGAGAGAGAGAGAGAGAGAGAGAGAGAGAGTGTGTGTGTGTGTGTGTGTGTGGGTGGGTGGGTGTTACAATAAGAAATTAAAAATAACTATATTCTGGTATCTACCTTAGCAATATTGATACTACAGTTGCACTAACAATTTTTTTGCATAGTGCAAAGATTACATAAACTAGTGTAATTGCCTTAGGAGGAAGGGAGATTCCTACTTTTTAGAAGTCTAATGGACAAAACTATAAAAACTATATGACACAATGCATAGAATGTAACCAATAGAAAGTACACTTTAATTCCAAACAAATTGATATAAAGATGGCTCTATCCACATGTGCTCCTCCATTGTGAAGCTTAGATGGTGATCCACTCAAATAATAGCCAAAGAGCTTAAGCCTAGCTCAAAGAACTCTAACTTAGTACAAGATAGATGAATAATGGCTATGGAGGAGTCTCCTTAGTATAGCCCATGAATGCAATCCGGTTGGCTTGTCTAACCCACATAGTGTGGACCTTTGTTATAGCTGACCAAGTCTGAAATAGGGGGTCTCTGATAATGCTTCCACCCTATAACTTGATGCAGTGTGGCTAGAGTTGTTGCCATCTTATGTACTCTAATTTAGCATGATGAATTGTTTACATAATATATTGTTTGTTTGTTAGGTTCTCTATATTTTTTCGTCTTCCGTACTGGACTGAACTCAAGATCAATCACCTGTTGGACCCCATGCACATATTCAAAAATATTGTATCTACATTATGGGATCACTTGATAGGGGCTCGTGATTCAGTTAATGTAAGGGAGGATTTACGTAACATTGGTCACATGAGACGAGCCTGGCCACGCATTGGACCCAGAGGAAAGATTGAGCTACCCCATGCACCTTGGATGTTGTCAAAGAACGAGGAAAAAATAGTGGAGGAACAAATATATAGCTTTCGAACACCCACAGGATGTATGAGATGTCTCAAGGGAGCCTTCATAAAGAAAAAGAAAAGAGGTGTGGAGCAACTATCTGGTTTGAAGTCCCACGATTGGCACAAAATGATTCAAGTAAGGGTATCTCTAACCATGAATATAGTAATTAGTGGAGTAACTATGTGTAAACTTTGGGATATGATGACTTTTTCCTCAACTAATCATTTGATCTATGAATATTGTTTACATTCAGTTCGTACTTTCTACTAGCATATCCCATTGTGTATCCAAAGATGTACGTGATATCATTTACAAGATGGGAGAGCTTGTGAGGTGTGTATACATTGTATTTTTTCATTATATATCTTTGAATTTCTACACAAAAATAATCAATTCTCAAATACATCTTAACAGATATGTGAGCTCGAAGGAAATTGATCCAAACACATTGCAAGATGCTCGAGTATTATCTGTTGAAGTGGTTTGTTTGGTGGAGGAAATTTTTCCTCGATCCATTTTGACTACTCAATAACATTTACTCGTACATTTGATTGATGAGATCGCACTTTGTGGGGCAGTTCATGTAAGGTGGATGTTTTTTCTTGAGCGCTTCAGGAAAATCTTGAAAGATTTTGTGAGGCAAAAAGCACGGCCTGAGGGAAGCATGGTTGAGGGTTGGTTAGTGCAATCATCTCTTGTTTATATCTCTGAATATCTTGCTGAAGTGGATCCCTCTCAACTACGACTATGGAAAGATGATGAAGACTTGAGGATGACCTTTATAGTACCTCAAGGAAAAGGAATGAGTAAAGTGCTAACAAAAGAAGAACTTCGTAAGTTAAATAGTTTTTGTGTGCTCAATAGTGATATAATGAGCAAATGGGTGACACTATACAATGAAGCAAGGACAAGAAGAAAAAGCAAAAGACAAGAATTTCGCACTAGATATGGATGTAATGTCTCATTTCCAGATCATCTAAATGCGCTCCCACGTCATATTGATATAGATTGGTTACATGAGGAAATGGAGAGAATGGAAAAAGAGGAGGAAATTAATATATCTCAAGAAGAGTGGGAATATGCATGAGGTTACTTATCAAAGGTGAGACATACTATCAATTAATTTGTTTCTATAAGTTTTATTTTATATAAATAATTGACATGTTTGATCTTTTATCTTTTACTACTAGTGCACATTATTCAATGCACTTTGGTGTGAGGGTAAACATATTCGAACTCAACGTATAGATGAAAAGAGAAATACCCAAGATTGTGGTGTCCTTGCTCACTTCGAGGATGCCAATGGTACCATGGAAGGTTATTGTGGCTTGATCCAAGATATTCTGAAGCTTGACTTCAGACGATTCTTTATATATGTACTAGATGTGAAGTGGTTTAAAGAAGTGGTAACAAATGGTGAGCACTGCATAATCAGACGTCATCCAAGTGGTTTTGTAATCATTGACTCTACAAAATTTCACCAAAACAAGAATGACACATTAGTACTACCTCAACAATGCGAGCATGTATATATGTAAAGGCTAATTTTTTTATATGTATACATGTGATACATATACACAATATAATAAGTACTTAAGTTTTTTGCTTTTGTTTTTCAAATACAGGTTGTGTATCATCCAATGGTAAACAATAACCGATGGTGGTATGTCATCCCTATATCTAATCGTTCAAAACCAATATATGGTAATATTACCGACATGGAGATAGCAGATGACAATCCAACAATTAATCATGATGTGCATGATGACACCATAATGGATGATATGCATGATATAGTACAAGATAAACCTCGCGAGGATGTTCAAGGAAACGCAGAAGAAGACAATAATGTGATTGTCGATGATATTGATGAAGTTATTGAGCAATATAGCAACACATCTGATAGTGGGATAGACTTATTTGTTTCGTTACCTCTTGGTAACATAGACCTAGAAGTAGATAGTTTACCAAGGGCTGATCTCATTGAAGATGAGATGGATCATTCACTGTAATATACTTAATTTGCTTATTGATTCAATGTGTATTCCTAATTCTATGCTTTTTATCATACGCACACGTGCATACTCAAGAATCAATAGTCAATTTTAAAGCTAAATTGAAATTTTCATAATAAAAAGGAAGTATCTTTTATCATCTTCAAGTACGTATAGAAATTAAGCGATACATATTGCAATGCTTGCTACTAATTGTAAGGTTTTTGTCGCTTGCCGCTAATTACTTATATCAGGCTTGTCAACTGGAGGAACTGCCATTCATTAGAGAGCAATGAAAAAATAATTATTAATTCTATTTTTTTAATTCAATGATTCAATGTGTATTCTTAATTCTATGGTTTTTATCATGCGCACATGTGCATGCTCAAGAATCAATTTTAGGTGGTTAAATAATTATTAACTTTGGTTTTTTAATTATGTGAATTGCTAATTTTAGGTGGTTAAATAATTGTGTGTCTGCTGGCGCGTCTATATTAGCATCTATTTACGCGGATATATAGACGCAAAATTCGTGTCTATTTACACGCACGTTTACACGCACTTATAGATGCTCTGATAGACGCGTCCGACTTTGCGCGTCTAACATGCACGTCTTTGCCTCGTTTCTGTTGTAGTGACATTTTGGTTTTTTGAATTGTTGAATGTATTTGTAACCTTTGTTTTTGCATGTCAGAATATATACCACTTAATTCTCTCCTTTACACTCTTATGCTATACTTTTAATGTTTTGTTTAGACCTATACAAACTAGTTTAACCTTGTATCCTCCCAAAAACTAGGCCATTGATTTCATCATAACTACATATACCCAACACAAAAGGCACATGTACATGTATGCACAACAATAATACCTTATGGAATAAGTTTTAAAGCACCCTAATATATGTCTCATGATGAATGTGTATAGTAACATGTAAAATAATTGGCATGTAAAACACGGGTTCGCTTCAGCCTAGAACTTGTTCACCTTGACAAAAATCCTTCTCAATTCTTTGGAAGAAGGAAATAAATCCTCTTCAAATTTCTCAAAATATAGTTATATTTGTTAAATATATGTATAAGATACCATCTCAATGGGGGATGCTTCCTTTTCAAATGATAATGAAAAGGATTTACTTCCTCTTCCTCAAAATTTATTTCCTGACCCTGATGTAAAACTTGTGTTCATGTATATAAATTTATTTGAAAATCTATTGCATATTCACTTTTATCCTAGTCATGTTGTAGCTTCCATGTATCATTATGTGAATTGTTTCTCCAATTATTGTCTGGCATTTGATGTTTGCCTTTGTGTCTTATTAGATAGTACATTTACCTTTACGAAGCCTTCCCTTTACTCTTTTTCCCCATTGAATAAGACTTGACCTTACAAAACATGACTCAAATGCACCTCTTTTTCCCCATTGAATAAGACTTGACCTTACAAAACATGCCTCAAATGCATCTATCAGTTTGATAGTACACTTATTAGTTCGAGACTAAATTTGAAACATACGAAAATGCCTACATAAGGTGTTCAAGGAGAGGTGCTTACATGACTCAAATACACCTATTAGTTTGATAGTACACTTATTAGTTCGAGACTCAAGTTGAAACATACGAAAATGCCTATATAAGGTGTTCAAGGAGAGGTGCTTCATACTTAGTGTGTTTATAAAAAAAGGATATAAACAACGTACCTAAATAATGCAAACTTATTTTTAGGAGAGCACATGAGCTTTGTATACTCGAGTTTGTAAATCAATGAAGGTGAGCAACGTACTTGAAGAATCATGCAAACTTCTTTTTTAGTTCAACACATGAAATGTGCTTACATTTAGCTTGGGTTTTAGAGGCGTAGAAAGCTTCATTTACGAAGAATTGTTCTTGGGTTTTCTTAAACGACATGGCTTAAGGCATATGGTTCTTAACAATTCACTTGAATTTGATCATTTGTTGAGGCAACCTTTGAAAAGATTTTAAAGTAGTAAAACGGATTGTTACCAAAAAGGTTTGGACGGAGGTTTCAAACTCGAACTGCAGGGTTTGACAGACACGAAATGACGAACGAAAAAATGAAGTGCTCGCACGCCCCACCGAACCCGCCCGCGCCTTCCCACCCACAGAAGACGAGAGTGGACAAAAGGCGAGAGAGCGAGACGCATTTGCTAGCTTGATCGGAAGGTGTCTTGTTGGAGTGCTCAGTTGGAGTTGCAGGGAATTATTCCCATCTGCATGTATCTCTCCACCATTACTTATATTTCTGCATGCATGGAGCTATACTTACCTGCCTCTCCATCTAAGCCCTCCAACACCACACGGCCGCTGTTACTATGCACCCAGGCGCTGATTTTCCCTCTCCGATGTTCTCCCCACACAAAAAAGACGAGAGCGGACAGTTCCAGCTCTCTCTCTCTCTCTCTCTCTCTCTCTCTCCAACGAGAGAGCGAGACCCATTTGCTAGCTTGATCGGAAGGAGTCTTGTTGCATTGCTCAGTTGGAGTTGCAGGGAATTATACCCATCTGCATGTATCTCTCCACCATTACTTATATTTCTGCGTGCATGGAGCTATACTTACCTGCCTCTCCATCTAAGCCCTCCAACACCACAGGGCCGCTGTTACTATGCACCCAGGCGCTGATCTTTCCCTCTCCGATGTTCTCTCCATCGACTCATTCTTAAGGTAACCTGCCCGCACCATAATTACCACGATTGCGGGGTGTTTTCTTCCGCTGCTTGAGCTTCATCGGAAGGTGTCTTGTTGCAGTGCTAAAGACGAGAGCGAACAGCTCCATCTCTCTCTCTCTCTCTCTCTCTCCAGCGAGAGAGCGAGACCCATTTGCTAGCTTGATCGGAAGGTGTCTTGTTGCAGTGCTCAGTTGAAGTTGCAGGGAATTATACCCATCTGCATGTATCTCTCCACCATTACTTATATTTCTGCATGCATGGAGCTATACTTACCTGCCTCTCCATCTAAGCCCTCCAACACCACACGGCCGCTGTTACTATGCACCCAGGCGCTGATCATCCTCTTGTAGAACCCATTGCCCAGGGCATGCAGTTGCGAGGTTTATGTCGGCTATGTCGATCAGCTTTATTAGCTTCGCCCCACCTAGGTTTCCTGACAAAGGTAGTGTTTTGATTGACATAACTGCAGTTATCTGCTTGTTTTTCCACGTGTGCGCTTCATCTACCTAGGTTTCTTAAACTCCATGATTATTAGTGTTTTGATTGACATAACCGTAGTTATCTGCTCGTTTGTCCATGTGTGTGCTATAGTTGTATAGCCTACCAACTTGTAGTACAAGCCTATCGGCACAAATTACAGTTCGAGCCCTCACCTTCCTACAAGAAGTTGGCTCATCAAATTGCACATGAGACCCTCGAAAATAGACATATAGAGCCCCTTGCTTAGATTCTATCCTTTGCCAGCTCCATACTTAACATGGGGCATTCCCTTGATGTGTGTAGGTGGCGTAGCCCTACATTCTTAGCCTCTAGACCTGCTTTTCTAGTGAGGTACTCGTTGTCATATACACGAAGGATAGAGGTGGAAGGTTTTGAGGGGCCTTATTTTAAGATGTAAACAATTTGATAGGAGTAGGTTCATGAGCAATGATGCCAAACTATTTGTTTGGATCCTTAAATATCTAGAGTCCAAACACAAAAATCAAGCATCCAACTAGTTCAATTGACTATACACACGTATTGATCATTTATTCTTATAATTATGAGTTTTGTACTTAGGAAATTCCTTTAAAATATGAGTTTTTGTGATGATATTGCCTCTTGCTCTATTTTGTTACAAATGGTGGTGCTACAAACATATGAAGGTTTAGATCACTTCCAAGAGAAAATAGAATGCAATGGGTCATTGTATGAATATATATGTGTAGAGTTGTATGAGTGTCATCCAATATGTGTTATGGCAAATAGGTGGAACAATACTATTTGATATTCATAGAGAAAAGAGTCAAGCCCTCCCATTGTTCACAAAACACCAAGGTTTAATGTGAAGTGAATTGTAAAATTTTCAAAAAACTTTCAAATTTTTTTTTAAAAAAGGGCTTAAAACCTTGAACATTTGAGAATTTTTACTTATAAAAGTGAAAAATATGCCTAATTTGATTCAAAAATCCCTTGAAATTTTTTAGTTAAAGAATTTTGAATCTACTACCAAAATAGTTTTTCGTAAACAAAATGCCCTCCTCCATTCTCCAAAGTGCATTTCCCAAAAATGTTGACCTATCACTACGCACGCACAGTGTGAAAAACTCTAGAGTGTAGCTTTCTTATTGATCTAGAGAGTGAATACCATATTATTCACATTAATGTCAATGTTTGTAGTATGAATGGTCCAAAAGTATTAGATTTTTAGACAAGTTTAGCCAATTTTTTATATTTTAGATATTATCTCTTGTAAAAATCCAAAAACTATAGATCTTGTAGAATAGGACGACATGTAAAAGAAAGCATGTATCTTTCAGCCATTTTGGGAGGATTTTATGTAAAAAGAAAGATTGGCAAAATTGCTCGACACGTGATCATTGTTTTTAGGCAGTGAACAACACTTCGAGAAGTGGGAGATGAAGGAGGAGTGATCTGGCAAAATTGTGGGAAGGTGTCTTGGGTGTCCTGGAATTTTACCCCCCTTTCAAAGCCAATGGAGGCATCAGATTGGCAATCTAACCAGTATAGAGAGGAAGGTATTATTTTATACATACTTTTTTCTACAAGAGATTCATCTTCTCATAATGCAAAAATAAATTGACAAGCTTCACCTATGTGAGTATTCTTCTACATCTTCTATTTCTTTATGTGAATATTCTTCTATGTCTCCTATTTCTTTCAACCCCTTCTCTTATGTCTACTCCTCTCCTCCTTGAATCTTCATTCACCCTACTGTCTCTTACCCCCGCAATAGACTTTCGACTCCAAATGCTCCAACAGTGCTGAACCCAACATGAAGGTCGACAGCACAGGTGTGTAAAGATGGGGGATTTTGCAAGTTCAAGTGGTGGTGATGCTTTACAACAGATGATTACTTTGTTGCTGTAAAAACAACAACAATATCAGTTGTTGTTACAATAGCATATGCAAACTCAGCAAGAAGCAGAAAGAATTGATTCCTTAGTTGTGAATGTGCAGGCAGTGGGACAATAATTGAAGCAGTTTAAAGGTCAAAATGTTTTGGCCTTCATCCGGTTCTATGAAGAAAAGATGTTGTTTCATGGGGTACCGTAGTATGCATGGAGTCGGTATTTCCCCCGTTTGGCCATGCATACATTGCACGATTGGATTGATGAGTTACATAGAAGAGATGGTGATCGGGCATCTTTTAAGAAAGCTTTAAAAGAAGAGTTTTTCTTAGAAAATGCGGGATTAGTAACTAAAAAGACATTTACAAATTGGATTGAAAAGCCCAATAAAGGGTTGGTTGCTATAGTTTTGCTCCGTGAATTTGAAAGTCGGTATGCACAGTTGAATGCCGATGAGCAATAATCATTGGAGAGTCAAAAAATTGATTTGTTTCTGAAGGGTGCAGATCCTATCTTGCAGGAGAAGCTGACTGATCTTTTAGAAGATGCCTCTTCTAAAACATGGCTAAAATCAGATTGGGCTAATGTAACTAAGGAAGTGCATATGTTGGTAAAGAGATAGCGGATGAAATTAAGATGGGGTATAGTCAGCACACCTGCCAATGATCAGAAGGGGACCGAAATTATAGCGAAGGCACTTGTGGCTATGGCGGAACAATAAGTTATACCTATTGGTTCGACTTTTAAAGGTAATATTGTGGATGAATTAATCAAAGGCATGGGTGATTTGAGGTTAAATATGATAGAAATCTATACACAGGTCGAAAAGTTGGATGAAAAGGTAGAAGAGAAGGCTTGGGCAACAACCCAAAGGCCATATAGAGAAGGATACAAGAGGAGATGCATTTGATGTGATAGTTTACGGCATGAAAAGCGAGAATGTATAGCCTACCGTGAAGTGGAAGAAAAAAGATCAGTCTTTTGAAAAGATGGAAAAATACATGCAATAGAAATTGGTCTTCCAATAGAGCCAAATTTTGGAAATGGTGGCATGCAGAAGAGGTTGGAAGATATGGCTACAAGGATAGCATTTGTTGTCATAAAAGCAACCACATATGGGTTGACAATTGAAAGGATTGATGAAGCTCGTAAAGGAGGCATGGCTAAAGTGAAATCTTGCATTTAGATGCAAGCATTAGATTACATGGAAAAGGGCAAAACAACAAATTTTGGCTGATGCAAGTTAGAGTATACAAGGGAGAACAGGATGGAGTACACCAATAGAATCATTTTCAATCTATACTTATTTGGTTGAGGTTCACAATCAAGAAGCTCTTGTGGAAGAAAAGAGAAGAAGAGATGGGGACACTCCTGGTCCTTCCTGTTCAGGCCCATATAAATGCATAACAGGAAGTAAAATAGAGCGACAAAAAGAGGCTGAAATTTTCATACATGAGCATGTTATGGAGGATGCATCTCAAGAGAAGAAACAAGAAGGGAAGAAAAGGGGAAAGCAGCATGGTTACAAGTTACAATCGGATCTTGAGATCGCCACAAACCTTAAAAATGTATTGGAAGATCGCATACTTGGCAGTAGAGTGGAATTCACACTTTGTGAAGTTCTTGGAATCGCGAAGTATGAATTTCATGATGCAATCATTGATATGCTGAAATGAAAAAGAAAATTTGATGGTGAATTTTTGCAAGCATTGATGCATGTTGAAAAAGACATAGAGAAACATCTTTAGAGAGAATATGGTGATGCATGTAATGTTGTTTTGGAATAGGCTAATATTGAAAATGGGTTAAATGGGAGTGCAGACAGCAAGCTTGTGGCTAAAATTGGTCTTATGGGTAGCACTAAGCATAGAGAGAAGGCTATGTATAATGAGGATGTCCATCAACAAGCACATGAAGAAGAAGATGCTCATTTTATTCCAAGTAGTCATTATTCAGGAACGCATTAGGCTCGTGCTACAAGAGAGACAATTGTTAAAGTGGGAGAAAGAGAGATGCCTTGCATAGCTCTCTTAGATCATGGTTCCAAAATCAATGTTATGGCACGCAGCTTGTATGAGAATGGAGATTGGCTGATTGATGTAGATTCGAGATGGCACATGTGAGCAGTAAATAATTCAGTAGGGGATCTTTATGTGGCTTGTCCGAATGTACCCATGGCTATTGGAGATGTTAGGGATAAATATCATTTTTTTGTACAGTATTCATGTAGTTATCCGGTGATTTTGGGGCAACCCTAAATTTCAAAATCAAGGCTAGAAAAAAATCCTTGGCTGATGGTGCTTCATATGCTCGAGTTCGGAGTAAAGACAATACAAAGGCAGTACAGTTTCTCACTGTCTGTGTGAATCATCCCCACAATCGGGATAGGCTATGGGATAATCCTATACCACCTAATGCACAAGAGTTTAAGGGTTTTTAGATAGCACTGCTATAAGTGGAGGCTATGGCAGTGCCTCTAGAAAGATAATTATGCCTCTAAGAAATGGGAAAACTGTGTTTGTGTCTGGATTGCAGGAATGGACAGCATGTAGTCTTTGCAATTTTAAGAATATTTCAACCATGTGCAGGGCTAACAAGAAATATGTAGGATGGTTTGAAAAAGAGCTAAAGACATATAGTTTGATGGCTGCAAATGAATGTATTTCATGGTTTTTTTCAGGACAGGTTGATGTTGATAGAGTGGCTGAAATTTTAGTAGTAAGTAATGCTGAAAACCGGATAAAAAAAGAGGTTATTTATGTTGACACTTTAGAGATGTATGAAGTCATTCAAGAGTTTTTTGAGCATGAACATGAGAATATGGAAGGGGAGATAGAAGATGAAGATATTGACATGGCAAAAGATACTTCCTTTGACATTATAGATCCATAATACTTTGGTACATGCCGAAGGATGTGTAGGTTAAGAGAGGGTGGATGTTGTGCTGCTATGTGCACACAGTGTAAAAAAACTCTAGAGTGTAGCTTCCTTATTGATCTAGAGAGCAAATGCCAGATTCGTCACATTAATGTTAGTGTTTGTAGTATAAATGGTCCCAAAATATTAGATTTTTGGACAAGTTTAGCCAATTTTTTATATTTTAGATATTCTTCTAGAATAGGATGACATGTAAAACAACACATGTAGCTTTCAACCATTTTGGGAGGATTCTATGTAAAAAGAAAGATTCGTTAAATTGCGCGACGCGGGATCGTTGTTTTCAGATAGTGAATAGCACTTCGAAGTGGGAGATGAAGAAGGAGTGATCTAGCACAATTCTGGTAAGGTGTCATGGTATTTTACTCCCCTTTCAAAGCCAATTGATGCATCAAATTAGCAGTTTGCGCAACATAGAGCTTCGAAGGTATTCCTTTATGCACGCTTTTGTCTACAAGAGATTTATCTTCTCATAATGCAAAAATAAATTGACAGGCTTCACCTTTGCGAGTATTCTTCTACATATTCAATTTCTTTCAACCCCTTCTCTTATGTCTACTCCTCTCCCAAAATCTCCCTTCATCATGATGTCTCTTACCCCCACGGTAGAATTTCGAGCCTAAACGCTCTGACAACATGTGTAGTAAGCCTAACCAAAAACTCACAAATCACAAACTTGGTCTTTCTAAGTTATTGGATTCTTTCTCATTTTGTAAGTAACACTAATTGTGTAGGAAAAAAACCATAATTATGTATACTAGTATACCTTTAGCATCCTCATTCTCTTTTAATTATATGCCTTATCAATAAAATTCATGTCAAAGATTTGAAGTCAACACAATATAAGATGAAATTAAAAGTACCAAGATGCTTTTTGGTCAAGGGGTATCATGAGGGTATTCTAAGAGAGATCGGTCCAATTTAATCATTCTCTCAATGACTTTCTCAATACATTTTTAAACACTTTAAATTTTTACTGGAAAATTGATCATTTTGGTCCAAAGGGTCCATTTTTTAAGGGGTACTATGAGGGTATTCTAAGAGAAGTTGGTCCAATTTGATAATTTTCTCATTGACTTTCTCAATATGCTTTTAACACTTCAAATTTTTATAGAAAATACTTTGACTTATATGCAACTCATCTGTATAACTATACCAATTGAAAGAAAGCTACCAAAATTTTGAAATGCTTGAAGTTAATGGTTTTTAAAAAACAATAGCACTTTTGTGGATTTCACAATAATGCCATTTTCAAAAATCAATCAAAATCACAAAACAAAGTCACCATATTTTTCTATCATGATTATTAATCTAATATTGATCAATCTTTATAACTTTTACAAGTACATGTGAAACTTATTCTTATCAAAGTGGTGGAATCCTACCAAATCTTATTTAATCCATTTGTGTGGCTCTAAGCTAGTTTTGTGTCCCATTGGCAAGATCAATGTTAATGGCCATAGATTCCACATGGGATTCACAAGTAGTAACAAGGAGACGTCACCTACGTGTAAGAAACATATGAAAATACCCCTTATCTATCCCCTATTTATGGGATCTTACCTTATAAAATGTACCTTCCAGTATGAAAATCAACTTGATGATGGTAGAAGAGCCTGACAAAGGTGGATCATTGCCTACTAAACATGGAAAAGAAAAGTTCAAATCTATATGAAGGGATAAATAAAGGTGGGGGTGGGCACCTATGGTGGCATTGTAATTTGGCACTAGAACTTTGATAATAATGTTGAATTTCATATGATAATGTTTTTTGAAACTTCTTAGGGCACTTTCAAATTTTAGCAATATGGATCTTTGCATATGGGACTACTCAAGTGTAGAACAAGGGGAAAGTAATGGCCTTGCCCAAGAAATGGTAGGCCTGGAGCTAGAGTTTGTGAGCCTTGAGGATGCTTTAAAATGACCCACAAATTCACATATACAATGCATTCGTTGTAGTGGTAATGACCTTCAAGTAGTGGAATGTCCTGATCCCCAACCATGTAATTGCATGAATTGCAAACAGTTTGGACATGACTAAGCCATGCACTACTAGCTACGTAGAAGGCTACTGTACCCTTAGCCCTACCCACAACACTTCTATTCAATAAATAGAAATCTCAAATAGGGATGAGGAGGTACACCAACACCACTAACACCTAATGAGCAAAGATCAATAGCACTACGGGTACATATAAATCAAACATGAATACCCACACATCGATCAAATGATTCAGTCTCAAGAACAACTTACTTGTTAGAATTGTAACCATTCAAGGCACATTTTATCAAGATGTCTAGTGAAACAAAAAGCTAATAAAGATAGGGCTAACCTATGGTTTCTCAAATGTGTCATTACACATTTATAAATTTATTTTCCTAGATGAAATCCTTTACTAGCTCAAAAATTTGAAAGGGTGAGAATGAGAGAGAGAGAAAGAGAGAGAGAGAGAGAGAGAGAGAGAGAGAGAGAGAGAGAGAGAGAGAGAGAGAGAGAGAGAGAGAGAGAGAGAGAGAGAGAGAGAGAGAGAGAGAGAGAGAGAGAGAGAGAGAGAGAGAGAGAGAGAGAGAGAAGAGCAAAGCAGAAACAAGGCTACAAATATCACAACTTAAGAGAGTAAGACCAGTGTGTGGGAGCTTCCAACTATCACAATGTGTAACATGCCTTCCCTTTATTATTCTATCATAGGTAAGAATAAGAAATAAGGATGAGAGTGATGAGTGGTATCCATATGTAGTGTGTAGGAGTGGGTACTACGGACAAGGTAAATACATGCGACTAGGCACAAGTAGCCTTTAACCCTCAATAACCTTCCACTTAACAGCAAGGGTGATTTATTCTATGGAATATCTCTACTTTGGATATGATCAATTTCAATTGGATGTGGATAGCAGGTATTTAACAACTATGAGGACACCTTTGGGTTGTGTAAGGATGTGTGTCATACCTTAGGCAACAACCAACTTAGTTGCACATATGATGAATGGGATGAACAAAGTCCTTTGTGACCTCATACTACAGGTTACTATGCCTTTTCTTGACGATGTGCCTATAAAAAGGTGCAAAGAAGGGGTTAAGGATGAGATAGTGGATTCAAGGGGGTGTGACAATTTTGTTGTAGATCATATTTCTGATTGTGAGAAGATCTTATCCAAGTTAGAAGAGGTAAACATTACTCTTTCTAGGCCAAAGTCAGTTTTTCGAGTCAAGGAAGTTTTGTTTGTGGGACATATGTGTGCACCTTATGGTTGAAGGCCTTCTCCAGTAAAGGTTCAAGCCATTCAAAAGATGAAGGAGACTTTAACTTTCATAACTAAGGTGAGACAATTCTTGGGTGCATGTGTTTTCTATCTTATTTGAATTCCACACTTTGCACATGTAGTAGATGCACTCTATCAATTGTTGAGGAAATGTCAAAAGTTTCATTAGCATGAATCACATGCAAAGGCAATGAGGAAATTGAAACAATTATTATTATCTGCACCCATACTAAGAAATGTAAATTATGAGTGTGGAAGGCCTATCATTGTTATAGTACTAGTCCAACAAGAAGGGTGGGGTATTGAACAAGATGATGAAGAGGGAAATAGATATACAGCGTGGTTTGGAGCCAAAGTCTTAAGTCCTCGACAATGATATTATCCATAGGTTAAAAGGGGATTATTGGGACTGGTCATTGCATTGAAGTTTGATAAAAAATACTTTATTGGTGAGCTAAGAGACATATTTCATGGTGGATCCCGTGAGGTTTTTCAATGGATTCCGTAAAACTATTTATTTGCCGAGACTCGTACACACAAGCAGGATTCCTTGTGCGAGAAGTTGACGAGGATGCATGTCCCTTTTGTGCGTCAGATTAATTTAATGTGTACGTGGGTGATTCCATAGTGGGTGATTCCGTAAAATACATATTAAATTAATCGACGTTTATGAGTTTAGAGTGTGCACTCAAATTAAAATAAGGTGAGGACAGAGTTCCAACCTATTTAATTATTTTGTAGCTAAAAACTACTAGGTATTCACTTTTGTTGGGTTTTATTTAATTATTTTCTAACAATTGTGAATGCTTCACTTGATGTATAGAGCAGGCGTCGGTGGCATTGGGTAGCCATAAGGCTATGGCGTGAATCCAAATGTTTAGAAAAATTACTATTTTTTATGGGTGTGTGCCTTATCACTAAAGGCATGGTGCCAATATTTATTTAAGCATGCTTATTTATTAAAGAGCTTGACAAAAGATTTATTATCTTGTATGCGCATAGGCACTTGGTTAAATATTTCATTATTTGATATTTGTATTTGGGCACGTCCCGACTTTTGGACACCCAAATGTCTTACTTTATATTTGGGCAAATGCAAATGCAAAAGCAAAAGCATGCTATTTGTAAAGTGGTCTATTTTTTAGCTTGAAGATAAATAAATCTATAGATGCATGCCTTCTGAAGCGCTCATGGAAGGCATGGGAAGAGTTTACACCCAATTTGTCTCTTTTGTCTCATGTAGGGAAATTTTTCTTTCGCTTTGTACTTCAAATTATGAAGGTTTGTAGACTTCTTTGTTCTTGGGGACCTTTCGGCATTCACTACGCACATGTTCAGCATCCGATCTGTGCACCAGTAGTATCATAGTGGAGGTGAGATCAAGAGCTTCCAATCACTTGCCATCTCACATCGTGAAGGCAAAGCTCCTGGAACGAATGGTCTCTACATGCTATTTGACGACGAATTGATAACACAGACATGTTCCTGGCAGTGACGAAACCCCTATTGTACCCTCTGATCACCAAGGACCTCTCACAGTAGGCAAAGGACCACTCAAGAAGTCTCTTTTACAAGTCATTGTTTTTCAGATTATGTTTAAGCTTAGAGAGCTTAAGCTCTAACTCAACACAGAGTACTTCAGCATGTACTCATTAACACCAAATCCAACAAACGCATGCCGCCAACCTCTTGAGCTGATTCAGATGAATTACTTAAGCTTTTTTTCTTAAAATCTTAAGCTATTAAGTCTAACTTAAGCTTAAATCTTAATTACTAACACTTTATATAGAAGATGTTCATATTGTGGTACTCCCAAACCGGTTCTGAAGCTTCAGTAAGCCCATGTTTCCACTTGCAACTTGAGTAAACAAATTTATAGCAAGTAGGTTGTCACACAAAGTCTATTTGAATGACTATTTCTCTTGGAAGAAGACCGTTTTCAATTGTCGTACCCAAGAAAAGCAAGATCGTAAAAGCAAAAGCATATTGATAAACAAAGCAAGTTCGTGGTGACCTTATTCACACGTGACTAGAGAAGGAGTGATGGATCTTCAATCTAATCTAGGATGTCTGATCATAATATGGATGATTTTATGGGCGAAGGTGATTTGCCAGAGCTGACTATGGAACACAAATTAGATCTACTCATGATGCAAATTCAAGAAGAGCGAAGGTAACATCAAAACTTGCAAGCATAGTTGGCTGCACTTCAATAATCCGCTATCAAGCAAGACGGAGCTCAATCTGAAGATATCATTCGATATACTATTCATGCAATGCTCGATGCACAGGCTCGTAGGAAAGAGATGAAGATAAGTAAAATAAATTTTAAATTCCGCACTTTTAATGGGCAATGTGATGGAAAAAATGTTCTTGCTTTCATTAGTCAATTTAATGACTTTTTTCATGAAGAGAAATATGCTGACAAAGATAAACTTAAATGCATCACTAACCATTTAGTAGACATAGCATCATTATGGTGGATTATTTTCCGTAAGAGTGTTCATTGTCCCTCTACTTGGGAAGCCTTTCAAAAGAATTTTTTGCAAAATTTCCTTCTGCCTCAATTCCATGAGAAAGCCATCAAACAGTGGAATCTCCTGCAATAAAGAGATCGTGAATCCATCCCACAATACACTGAGTGTTTCTGGAGATCCTTACTTCAACTTCAAATGCTTGAAGATGTTCTTGAGGCGACCCACAAGTGCAAGTACATGTCTGGTTTGCTTGGTCACTTCTATGCAGAAGTGAATATGTTCAAGCCAAAGACTTTAGAGGATGCGATTTCTTTAGCGCATGATGCAGAGGATAAAATTCGTGGACGAGAAAAGTGTCCGCAATAATTTTCGATTATGGTAACTTTGGTACAAAGCAATTCAATTCTAATTTTCAAAAATTTAATCAAAAATCGCTTTGCTCCTTCTTCTTTCCATAAACCTTGGACTCGACCTCCTGCTTTACCATCAACTACTAATTCAAACCCTAAGCCTTCCCTCCAGCCAAATCCCAATATACCCAAACTTCCAATCCTTACCAACAATGTCATCAAAGCAAAGCTTATGGTTTGCTATAAGTTTCATTAGCCTGGACACTTAGCAGTGAACGATCAGTCCAAGAAGCAAGCTATTCAAATCAACACTTGGGAGCAACTGATGACAAGGACCATGAAGATATGCCAGAATTCACTAAAGATGGTGATGATATTAGCAATGCTTTAGATACTTTTCTAGGTATGCTAAGTCCTTGTTCGTTATTAACAATGAAATGTTTTGTGCATGGTCAAGAAAAGATTGTTTTGCATGATGATGGAAGTAGGCATGATTTTATTTTTGCAAAGTTGGTAAAAGAATTGAATTTATCTACTATTCCAACTCATTATTGCATAAATGCTACATTCTTAGGCACTAGATATAATGGTGCACAAGAAGTGCATGATTTAGAGATTAGAATCGGTGATTATGTTGAGCGCCTTGGTTGTGCCTTTGTAAGCTAGTGATATTATTTTAGAAATGCCTTGGCGTCATAAATATAACCCAGACATAGATTATTCCATACATTCCGTGAAAATTCATTTTAACAGAAACCAAATCACATTACATGGATTGCAAACCCTTGATAATTTTCTACTACTTAGTCACACACAAGCTAAACTTGCATTGAGAAAAGGTAGTAAATCGTATTTTATATGGGTAAATAAAATTGAAGCTAAGGAAAATAAGATGCATTCTAGGGATTCACAATTTATTTCACAATTTAAACATTGTTTTATT
The DNA here is from genome assembly GCF_053477565.2 of Lygodium microphyllum. Classification (NCBI taxonomy): domain Eukaryota; kingdom Viridiplantae; phylum Streptophyta; class Polypodiopsida; order Schizaeales; family Lygodiaceae; genus Lygodium; species Lygodium microphyllum. Next base: position 30,325,713 of record NC_141143.1, on the reverse strand, counting down.
GTTGATTTACCACCTACACGTCGTGAAGACCATAGAATAGATTTAATCCCAGGTTCTCAACCACCATGTAAAGCACCTTATAGACACAATCATATTGAACAAAAAGAAATCCAAAAACAACTTAAGGAATTGTTGAAATGAGGACTCATTAGGTCCACTAGTTCTCCTTTTTGTGCACCTATCCTATTAGTTAAGAAGAAAATAATATCTATAGGATGTGTATTGACTATTGTGCCCAAAACAAAATCATTGTTAAGAATAGATATCCTGCCGATCCCTAGGGTAGACGACCTCATGAATAAACTACAAGGGGTTACTCTTTTTAGCAAGATAGATCTCAAGTTTGGATATCATCAAGTATGCATGGATACAATTGACATTTTTAAGACTGCATTTAAAACTCGGTTTGGTCATTATGAATTTCATGTTATGCCTTTCTGTTTGACCAATGCACCAGGTACATTCAATCGTATGATGAATTATATATTTTTGCAGTATCAGAATTGCGTGATTGCTTTCTTTGATGATATTTTGGTTTTTAGTAAGGATGAGAATGAGCATTGTGAACATCTATCTTTAGTTTTCAAATTGTTGAAAGAGAATTAATTGTATGCTAACCATGACAACAAGACTGAATTTTTCCAAACCCAGGTTGAATACTTAGGTCACATTGCTTCTTCTGATGGTATTCGCGTTGATCCTAAAAAGATAGAGGTAATTTTGAATTTGCTAATCCCTAAAAATGTGCACGAGTTACGTTCTTTCTTATGCCTTGTCAGCTTTTATAGAAAATTTGTGAGAAAATTTTCATTCCTTGCATTGCCTTTGACGAAATTGTTAAAGAAAGATGTTGTGTATCATTGGTCTGACAATGAGCAAAAGTCTTTTGATTTGTTACAGCATGATTTAACACATACACCTGTCTTGCAATTACCTGATTGTAATCGATCATTCTTCCTAGTAGTCACTGATGCTAGTGGATTAGGAAAAGGAGTTGTCCTCATGCAAGATTCACATCCCATAGCCTATCCTAGTTGCAAACTTAAACCTTCTGAGGTAAACTATTCCACCTATGATAAAGAATTATTAGTTGTAGTTCAAGCCTTACATTAATGAAAACACTATTTGATGGGATGTGAATTTATGATTAAAACTGACTAGAGAAGTATCAAACATCTCCTTCGTCAACCATAAATTTCTAACCACCATATTAAATGGGCTGCTTTCATTCAAATTTTTCATCCACTTATCCAATATCAACCAAGAAGAGAAAATGTTTTTGCTGATGCATTGAGTAGGAGACCAAGTATTCATAATATTTCCATTCTAACGTTTGATTTCCTTACTCCTATGAAGAATACCTATGACCATGACCCCATTTTTCAAGCTGATTGGAACAAATTTGTTGCTAATAATTAGATTCCAATTGATTTTTGTTCTTATTCATATGGATTTATGTTTTATAAGAAAAGATTATGTGTTACTATTCAATTTAGATCATTTGTGTTGCACGAAATTCATTGTTCTCCATATCAAGGACATAGAGGTATTATTTCTACTTTAAGAACATTCGCTGAAGATTTTCACTGGCCGCAAATGGATTCTGATATTTCTAAATTTTTTTTTGAGTGTTTCATTTACCAAAGATTCAAGTGACACCATGGTAAGAAATATGGTTTGTTAACGCCTTTACTAATTCTTGACCATCCATGGAAACATATTTCAATGGATTTTATAACCAGTTTGCCTAATACACAAGCTGATCATGATATGATTTTAACTATAGTAGATCGATTTAGTAAACAAATATATTTTTTATCATGCAAGAAAATATTAACTACATCTGAAGCTACACAATTATTTTTAAAGATTTTTTTTACTAACCATGGTTTGCCAAAAGTTATTTTTTCTGATCATGATTCTAGATTTTATAATAATTTTTGGACTACTTTGTTTGTTAATTTGGGTACTAAGATTCATTTCTCATCTCCATTCCATCCTAAAACCAATGGGCAAACAGAAGCTACAAATAGTGCAACTCTAGACCTTTTGGGTACTAAGATTCATTTCTCATCTCCATTCCATCCTAAAACCAATGGGCAAATAGAAGCTACAAATAGTACAACTCTAGACCTTTTGCATACATATACAATTTCGAAACCATAAACATGGGACACACACTTGCATCTATTTTATTTTACATACAATAATACACCACACACAGCTACTCATAAAGCACCTTTTGAAATCATTTATGAACATAGATTGCCTACACCCGTCACATCATTCTCGAATAAATTTAAAGCTATTGATGATATTGCCAATATGCATGCTATTATCTTTGCTCAAGTTAAAGATATGATTGCGAAAGCCCAGCAATTATACACTAAACAAGCTAATAAGGAAAGACAAACCATGAGTTTCAATGTTGGTGACTATGTTTGGTTATGTATTGAAAAGAGAAGATTGAAAAGTGTTGAAAAACACCCTATTGTGAAATTAGCACTTAGGTTTTATGGACCTTTCAAAATAATTCACAAGATCAATGATAATGCATTTAAATTAAAACTATCCAAACATTGGAAGATCCATAATACTTTTCATATCAATTTCAAAACCACAAACATAGGACACACACTTACATCTACTTCAGTTTGAATACAATAATATACCACACATAGCTACTCATAAAGCACATTTTCAAATCATTTATGCACATAGATTGCCTACACCTATCACATCTTTGTCCAATAAAGTTAAAGCTCTTGATGATATTGCCAATATGCATGCTACTATTTTTGCTCAAGTTAAAGATATGATTGCGAAAGCCCATCAATCATACACTAAACAAGCTAATAAGAAAAGATAAGCTATGAGTTTCAATGTTGGTGACTATGTTTCGTTACCCATTGAAAAGTGTTGAAAAACACCCTATTGTTAAATTAGCACCTATGTTTTATGGACCTTTCAAAATAATTCACAAGATCAATGATAATGCATTTAAGTTAGAACTACTGAAACATTAGAAGATCCATAATACTTTTCATATCAGTTTGTTACGACCTTTAAGAGACCAATTATTTCTCCACCCTGTCTATGAAAACCCTCTTTTTTTAGAAGAGGAAATTGAAATCCTTAAACCTGAAACTATTCTAGACACTAGCTTTATGACCACTAGAATTGGACGTAGATATTTTAGGTATTTGGTTAAGTTTAAAAATCACCCTGTTGAAGAGGCCCAATGGATGCACGCTCGTGACCTAAGTGTTTACTCCTCACTTCTGGCTCTACATTGACCTAATAGAAAATGTCCTGAATTGGTATCCCACCCCTGGGGGTATGATACCAAGAGGCATATTTCACAGTGGATTCTGTGAGGCTTTTCAGTGGATTCCGTTAAACTATTTATTTGCCAGGGCTCGTATACAAGAAGGATTCTTTGTGCGAGAAGTTGACATGGGTGCCTGTCCTTTTCGGGCATCATATTAATTTAATGTGCATGTGGGTGATTTTATAGCGGGTGATTCCATAAAATACATATTAAATTAATGAACGTTTATGAGTTTAGAGGGGGCACTTGATTTAATTTAAGGTGAGGATAGAGTTCCAACCTATTTAATTATTTTTTAGCTAAAGACTACTAGATATTCACTTTTGTTGGATTTTATTTAATTATTTTCTAACAATTGTGAATGCTTCACTTGATGTGTAGAGCAAGTGGCAGTGGTGTTGGTTAACACTAGTAGGCCATTGGCATGAATCCAAAAGCCTAGAAGAATTACTATTTTTTATGGGTGTGCACCTTATCACTAAAAAGGTAGCACAAATATTTATTTAAGCGTGCTTATTTATTAAAGTGCTTGACAAAATATTTATTATCTTGTATGCGCATAGACACTCGATTAAATATTTTATTATTTGATATTTTTATTTGGGCATAGCTCGATTTTTGGACGTCCAAACGCCTTACTTTATATTTGGGCAAATGCAAACACAAAAGAAAAAGCATGCTATTTGTAGAGTGGGCGATTTTTGTGCTTAAAGATAAATAGATCTATAAATACATGCCTTGTGAAGAGCTCATGGAAGGCATGGGGAGAGATTGCATCGAATTTGTCTCTATCTTCGCTCAAGGATGAGACAGTGGATTCGAGGGGGTGTCCCAAGTTGACAATATATTTATTATCTTGTATGCGCATAGGCAATCGGTTAAATGCCTTACTTTATGTTTGGGCAAATTGCAAACGCAAAAGTAAAAGTATGCTATTTGTAAAGTGGTCTATTTTTTAGCTTGAAGATAAATAAATCTATAGATGCATGCCTTGTGAAGCCCTCATGGAAGAAATGGGGGGATTTTGCACCCAATTTGTCTCTTTTGTCTCATGTCGGGCAAATTTTCTTTCGCTTTGTACTTGAAATTATGAAGGCTTGTAGAGTTCTTTGTTCTTGGGCACCTTTCGGGGCATTCACTATGCATGTGTTCATCATCCAATCTGTGCGCCATTGGTATCAGAGTGGAGGTGAGATCAAGAGCTTCCAATCGCTTGTCCTCTCACATCGTGAAGGCGAAGATCCTGGAATGAACAGGCTCTACATGTTGTCTCACGACGAATGGACAACACAGACATGTTCCTTACAGTGAAGAACCCCCTATTGTACCCTCTGATCACGAAGGACCTCTCACAATAGGCAAAGGACCACTCATGAAGTCTCTTTTACAAGTTGTCATTTTTCAGAGAGGAGATAGAGAGAGAAATTTATACTAATGCAATGCTAAACTTTATGTTTAAGCTTAGAGAGCTTAAGCTCTAACTCAACACACAGTACTTCAATATGTACTCATCACTAACGTTGAATCCAACAAACACATGCCGTCAACCTGTGTTCATTTAGATGAATTACTTAGGCTTTTTTTTTTAAAAGCTTAAGCTATTAAGCCTAACCTAAGATTAAAGCTTAATTACTAAACTTTATATAGAAGGTGTTCACATTGTGGTACTTCCGAATCGGTTCAGAAGCTTCCGTAAGCCCATGTTTCCACTTGCAACTTGAGTGAACAAATTTATAGTAAGTAGGCTATCACACGTAATCTATGCGGAAGACCATTTTTTTTAAGAATACCATTTTCAATTGCTGTACCTGAGAAAAGCAAGATCGTAAAAGCAAAAGCATATTAATTAACAAAGCAAGTTCGTGGTGATCTTATTTACACATGACTAGAGGATGAGTGATGGATCTTCAAACAAATCCAAGATCTTGGATCGTAGCATGGACGGTTTTATGGGCGCAGGTGATTTGCTAGAGCCGACTATAAAGTAGAAATTGGATCTACTCATGACTCAGCTTCAAGAAGAGCGAAGGGAATGTCAAAACTTGCAACCACAATTGGCTGCACTTCAATAATCCATTATCGAGCAAGACGGAGCGCAACCTGAAGATGTCATTGAACGTACTATTAATGCAATGCTCGATGCACATGCTCTTAGGAAAAAGGCCAAGATAAGTAAAAGAATTTTTTAATTCTCCACTTTTAATGGGTAACATGATGGCAAAATTGTTATTGCTTCCATTAGTTAGTTTGACGACTATTTTCATGAAGAGCAATATGCTGAAAAAGATAAACTTAAATGTGTCACTAACCATTTAGCAAACAGAGCATCATTATGGTGGACTATTATCCGTATGAGTGTTGATTGTATCTCTAGTTGGGAAGCTGTTCAAAGGAAATATTTGTAGAATTTCCTTCCACCTCAATTCCATGAGAAAGCCATCAAACAGTTGGATCTCCTGCAACAAAGAGATCGTGAATCGATCCCGCCATACACTGAGCATTTTTGGAGTGCCTTACTTCAACTTCGAATGCTTGAAGATGTTCTTGAGGCGACCCACAAGTGCAAGTACATGTCCGGTTTGCTTGGTCACTTCTATGGCAGAAGTGAATATGTTCAAGCCAAAGACTTTTGAGGATGCGATTTCTTTAGCGAATGATGTGGAGGATAAAATTCGTGGACGAGAAAAGTGACCCCAATAATTTTCAGTTAATGGTAGCTTTTGTACAAAGCAATTCAATTCTAATTTTCGAAACTTCAATCAAAATCGCTTTGCTCCTTCTTCTTTTTGTAAACCTTGGACTCAACCTCCTGCTTTAGCATCAACTGCTTATTCAAACCCTAAGCCTTCTCTCCAGCCAAATCCCAATATATCCAAACTTCTAGTAATTATGAAAAATGTCTCCAAAGCAAAGCTTATGGTTTGCTACAAGTTTCATCAGCCTAGACACTTAGTAGCAAACTGTCAATCCAAGAAGCAAGCTGTTCAAATCAATCACTTGGGAGCAACTGACGATGAGGTCCATGAAGATATGGTAGACTTTAGTGAAGGTGGTGATGATATCGGTGATGCTTCCGATACTTTACTAGGTATGCCAAATCCTCATTCGTTATTGAAATGTCTTGTGCATAGTCAAGAAAAGATTGTTTTGCATGATGATGGAAATACGCATGATTTTATTTCTGCAAAGTTGGTAAAAGATTTGAATTTATCTACTATTCCGACTCATTATCTTGGAAAGGTTACATTCCGAGGCAGTAGATACAATGATACACAAGAAGTGCATGATTTAGAGGTGAGAGTCGGTGATTATGTTAAGCGAAAAAATTTATTGGTTGTACCTTTGTAAGCTAGTGATATTTTATTTAGGAATGCCTTGGCGTTACAAAATATAACCTTGACATAGATTATTTTGGTGAGAATCGGTGATTATGTTGAGCGCAAAAATTTCTTGGTTGTACCTTTGCAAGCTAGTGATATTATTTTAGGAATGCCTTGCTGTTACAAATATAACCTTGACATAGATTATTCCACACATTCCATGAAAATTCATTTTAACGGAAACCAAATCATGTTACATGGATTGCACACCCTTGATAATTTTCCACTGCTTAGTCACACACAGGCTAAACACATGCATTGAAAAAAGGTAGTAAATCATATTTTATAAGGGTGATTAAAATTGAAGCTAAGGAAAATAAGATGCATCCTAGGCATGCATAATTTATTTCACAATTTAAAGATTGTTTTGTTGTCGATTTACCATCTAGTTTACCACCTACACTTCCTGAAGACCATAGAATAGATTTAATCCCAGGTTCTCAACCACCATGTACATCACCTTCTAGACACAATCAGATTGAACAAAAAAAAATCCAAACACAAGTTGAGAAACTGTTGAACCGAGGACTCATTAGGCCCACTAGTTCTCCTTTTGGTACACTTGTCCTATTAGTTAAGAAGAAAATAATACCTTTAGGATGTGCATTGACTATTGTGCCCTAAACAAAATCCTGATAAGAATAGATATCTAATAGATGACCTCATGGATAAACTACAAGGGGCCACTGTTTTTTGCAAGATAGATCTCAAGTTTCGATATCATCAAGTATGCATGGATACACTTGACATTTTTAAGATTGCATTTAGAACTCGGTTTAGTCATTATGAATTTCTTGTTATGCCTTTTTGTTTGACCAATGCACTAGCTACATTCAATCATATGATGAATCGTATATTTTTGCAGTATCAAAATTGTGTGATTATTTTCTTTGATGATATTTTGGTTTTCACTAAGGATGAGAATGAGCATTGTGAATATCTATCTTTAGTTTTCAAATTGTTGAAAGAGAATCAATTGTATGCTAACCATGACAAGACTGAATTTTTCCAAACTCAGGTTGAATACTTAGGTCACATTCTTTCTTCTGATGGTATTCGCGTTGATCTTAAAAAGATAGAGACAATTTTGAATTGGCCAATCCTTAAAAATGTGCATGAGTTACGTTCTTTCTTAGGCATTGCGAGCTTTTATAGAAAATTTGTGAGAATTTTTTCACTGCTTGCATTGGCTTCAATGAAATTGTTAAAGAAAGGTATTGTGTATCGTTGGTCTAACAACCAACAAAAGTCTTTTGATTTGTTGAAACATTCTTTAACACATGCACTTGTCTTGCAATTACCTAATTTTAGTCAACCATTCTTCCTAGTAGTCACTAACACTAGTGGATCAAGAATAGGAGCTGTCCTCATGCAAGATTCATATCCCATAGCCTATTCTAGTTGCAAACCTAAACCTTCTTGATTCGGGTTTTTACAAACCGGATTTCTACCTCAAAATTTGGCCAAAACCCCTATCAAGAGCCTCACCATATCACTTTGGGTTTACTCTTCAAGCACTAGGTATGCTATATTATTTCTTCTTGGTTATGATAACTCTAGCAAGTGGGGGAACAAGTTCTTAGGAGGGATGTCAATGTAAAGGGTAAAACGGATGGGTTATCTTAGTGAAGATGGATATGGATTACACCTAGGGGTTGAGTGAGTGCATAGATTTTTTCAAAGGACTAGCCTCCAACTACACGTGGGTTCCACCTGCATCACCAAGATTTGGAATCTATCACCATAATTAGAGAACACCTCACGCTTGTACACAAGTCAATATCCACATCATGGTGTCATTTAGATCTTACACAAAAGCTTACAAGTATGGACCCCCTCTGTCACATGCTTATATGTATTTATATAAATATGAGAAACTAAAGTCAAAGCAGGCTTTTAAAGCCGTTTTTTATCATTTCAATAAATCCCAAAGAAAAGTGAACTTCAAGAAAATTCTCGCGAGGCCCGATTGGTTTCGACTTGGTCAACAAAGTTCAGAAGAAACTTTTTTCAGATTCTTCACCGATTTGAAGTTACGAAGGTGCAGACAGTTGGCTACCTGCAATTTTCTTCTCTCTTTCACCACATTAGCTTTCCATTTTATCCTTCTTGTAAATATATTATAATAATGTGCTTTGGGAACCCACCTCTTGTAATCTAGCCCCCTTTCTCTAGATTATATACCACCAACCTTGGCTTCTTGCATGATGACCAAGGTGGGGACCTATCCCATCCACTATTCTCCATATTTTAAAAGATGCCATACATAATTTAAGATTATGTTAATAAAAAAGATTAGCTTAATGTAATCCCTCATGGAAGCTCTATATAAGGGGCCCATGGAGATGTATAGAAAAAAGACAAATTTGACAAGCACATGAGAGTACTCTAGAATACCCTCATGCTAGTCCATCTCTTTGAGGTAAGCTATGAGTAAGTCTCTTTTATTATGTACCATAATGGCAAGCTTTCTCTACCTCTTCTCCTCTCGTCTCCCTCTCTTCTCATTCCATGAATACATAATGGCAAGCTTCCTATACCTTTTCTCCTCTTATCTCCCTCTCTCTCTCTCTCTCTCTCTCTCTCTCATATTCTAATATGTTGTCTAAATCATATGTACTCTCTTCTAGTTCTCCCTCTACATTCATACTTAAACTTATTAAATAAGTCTTTCCATGTGCTCTATTGGTGGGAAATCCTTATTTCCTCATGTTATATATATGTTCATAGGAGAATTTAGAAGCTATTACCTCTCTTAACCTTCCATCATCTTCATTTCCATTAAGATGGGCTATCAATTCTCTCTCGTGAAGTTGTGTTTTTTGTTCTTTCCATTCTCTTTGAGGAAAGGAATGTTCTAGCCCATCCTCGCTTTAGCTAGGTGGTGCCCCTCTTTAGCTCTCTTAGTGAGGATCGGAGGCTAGGTGGGTAAGAGGCAACCCATTCATCTTTTCAGCTCTCACTTTTGGGTTGAAGTATTTCACCTATGATAAAGAATTGTTAGTTGTATTTCAAGCCTTACGTAAATGGAAACACTATCTCATGGGATTCGAATTTATGATTCAAATTGACTAGCAAAGTATCAAACATCTCCTTCATCAGTCACAAATTTTTGACTGCCATATTAAATGGACTGCTTGCATTCAAAGTTTTCATCCACTTATCCAATATCAACCAAGAAGAGAAAATGTTTTTGCCGATGCATTGAGTAGGAGACTAAGTATCCATAATATTTACGTTCTTACCTTTGATTCCCTTACTCCTATGAAGGATACCTATGACCATGACTCCATTTTTCAAGCTGATTGGAACAAATTAGTTGCTAATAACTAGATTCCAATTGATTCTTGTTCTTATTTTGATGGATTTATGTTTTATGAGAAAAGATTATGTGTTACTATTCAATTAAGATCATTTGTATTGCACGAAATTCATTGTCCTCCATATCAAGATCATAGAGGTATTATTTTCACTTTAACAACATTCGCTGAAGATTTTTACTGGCTGCAAATGAAATCTGATATTTTTAACTTTGTTTCTGAGTGTTTAATTTGCCAAAGAGTCAAGTCACACCATGGTAAGCAATATGGTTTGTTAATGCCTTTACCCCATTCATGGGAACATATTTCAATGGCTTTTATAACCAGTTTGGCTAATACACAAGCTGATCATGATATGATTTGGACTATAGTAGATCAATTTAGTAAACAAATATATTTTTTACCATGCAAGAAAACATTAATTGTATCTCAAGCTGCACAATTATTTTTAAAGATTCTTTTCACTAATCATGGTTTGCCAAAAGTTATTTTTTCTGATCATGATTCTAGATTTTGTAATCATTTTTGGACTACTTTGTTTGGTAATTTGGGTATTGAGATCGATTTCTCTTCTCCATTCCATTTTAAAATCAATGGACAAACAGAAGCTACAAATAGTACAAATCTAGACTTTTTGCATACATACACAATTTCAAAACCACAAACATGGGACATACACTTTCATCTACTTCAATTTGCATACAATAATACACCACACACAACTACTCATAAAGTACCTTTTGAAATCATTTACGAACATAGATTGCCTACACCTGTCACATCATTGTCGAATAAATTTAAAGATGTTGATGTTATTGTCAATATGCATGCTACTATTTTTTCTCAAGTTAAAGATATGATTGTGAAAGCCCAACAATCATATACTAAACAAGCTAATAAGAAAAGACAAGCCATGAGTTTTAATATTGGTGACTATGTTTGGTTACGCATTGAAAACAGAAGATTGAAAAGTGTTGAAAAACACTTTGTTGTTAAATTAGCACATATGTTTTATGGACCTTTCAAAATAATTCACAAGATCGATGATAATGCATTTAAATTAGAACTACCCAAACATTGGAAGATTCGTAATACTTTTCATATTAGTTTGTTATAACCTTTTAGAGGCCAATTACTCGTCTACCCTGTCTATGAAAACCCTCCTTTGTTAGAATAAGAAATTGAAATCCTTAAACTTGAAACTATTCTAGACATTAACTTTAGGACCATTAGAATTGGATGTAGATATTCTAGGTATTTGGTTAAGTTTAAAAATCACCATGTTGAAGAGGCCCAATGGATGCACGCTCGCGACCTAAGTGCTTACTCCTCACTGCTTCGCTCCACATTGAGCTAATAACAATTGTCCTCAATGGCTATCCCACCCTAGGGATATGATGCCAGGAGGTATATTTCACGGTGGATTCCATGAGGTTTTTCAATGGATTCTGTAAAACTATTTATTTGCCAAGGCTCATACATAAGAAGGATTCCTTATGCGAGAAGTTGATGGGGATACCTATTCTTTTTGGGCTTTAAATTGATTTAATGTGCACGTGGATGATTCCATAGTAGTTGATTCTGTAAAATACATATTAAATTAATGGACCTTTACGAGTGTAGAGTGCACACTCGAATTAAATTAAGGTGAGGACAGAGTTCCAACCTATTTAATTATTTTGTAGCTGAAGACTACTAGGTATTCACTTTTATTGGATTTTATTTATTTATTTTCTAACAATTAAGAATGCTTCACTTGATATGTAGAGTAGGGGCGATGGCGTGAATCCAAATGCCTAGAAAATTTACTTGTTTTGATGGATGCATGCCTTATCAATAAAGGTGTAGTGCCAATATCTATTTAAGTGTGCCTATTTATTGAAGTGCTTGACAAAATATTTATTATCTTGTATACGCATAGGCACTTGATTAAATATTTCATTATTTGATATTTATATTTGGGGACAGCGTGACTTTTGGACACCCAAATGCCTTACTTTATATTTGTTGGAAAAATGTAAATGCAAAAGCAAAAGCATCTAATTTGTAAAGTGTGCTATTTTTTAGCTTGAAGATAAATAAATCTATAAATACATGCCTTGTGAAGCGCTCACGGAAGGCATGGGGAAAAATTGCACCCAATTTGTCTCTTTTGTCTCATATCGAGCAACTTTTCTTTTGCTTTGTACTTGAAATTGTGAAGGTTTGTAGAGTTCTTTAATATTGGGGACCTTCCAACATTCACTACGCATGTGTCCAGCATTTGATCTGTGTGCCAGTGGTATTAGAGGGGAGCTAAGATCAAGAGATTCCAATCATTTGCCATCTTGCATCATGAAGGCGAAGCTCCTACAACGAACGGGCTATACAGGCTATCTCGCGAGGATTTGACAACACAGGTGTGTTCCTGACAGTGAAGAACCCCCTATTATACCCGAGTCTGATCGTGAAGCACCTCTCACAATAGGAGGAGGACCACTCAAGAAGTCTCTTTTACAAGTCGTTGTTTTCAGAGAGGAGACATAAAAAGCAATTTATGTCAATGTAATGCTAAGCTTTATGTTTAAGCTTAGAGAGCCTAAGCTCTAACTCAACACACAGTACGTCAACATGTACTCACTGACGTCGACTCCAACAAACGCATGCCGTCCACCTGCACTGATTCACACAAATTACTTGAGTTTTTTTTTGGAGCTTAAGCTATTAAGCTAACTTAAGCTTAAAGCTTAATTACTAACACTTTATATAGAAGGTATTCATATTGTGGTACTCCGAACCGGCTTCGAAGCTTTAGTAAGCCCATGTTCCCACTTGCAACTTAAGTAAATAAATTTATAGCAAGTAGACTGTCATGTGCAGTCTATGCAGAAGACTATTTCGCTTGTAAGAAGATGATTTTCAATTGTCATACCCAAGAAAGGCGAGATCGTAAAAGCAAAAGCATATTAATAAATAAAGCAAATTCGTGGTGATCTTATTCACATGTGACTAGAGAACGAGTGACGGATCTTCAATCAAATCCAGGATGTTAGATTATAATATGGACGATTTTATGGGCGAAGGAAAATTTCCAGAGTTGACTATGGAACAGAAATTGAATCTACTCATGATGCAACTTCAAGAAGAGTGAAGGGAATGTCAAAACATGCAAGCAAATTGGCTGCACTTCAACAATCCGCTGCCGAGCAAGACGGAGCGCAACCTAAAGATGTCATTCAACGTACTATTGATGCAATGCTCAATGCACAGGCTCTTAGGAAAGAGTCCAAGATGAGTAAAAGAAATTGGAAATTCCGCATTTTTAATGGGCAATGTGGTGGTAAAATTGTTCTTGCTTTCAGTTGTTAGTTTGATGACTATTTTATGAAGAGCAATATGCTGAGAAAGATAAACTTAAATGCATCACTAACCATTTAGCAGACAGAGCATCAAACCTTTGATTCCCTTACTCTTGTAAATAATACCTTTGACCATGACCCCATTTTTCAAGCTGATCGGAACAAATTAGTTGCTAATAATAGGATTCTAATTGATTCGTTTCCTTATTCTGATGGATTTATGTTTTATGAGAAAAAATTATGTGTTACTATTCAATTTAGATCATTTGTGTTGCATGAAATTGATTGACCTCCATATCAAGGTCATAAATGTATTATTTCCACTCTAAGAATATTGGGTGAATATTTTTACTGGCCGCAAATGGAATCTGATAATTCTAATTTTTTTTCTGAGTATCTAATTTGCCAAAGAGTCAAGCGACACCATGGTAAGCAATATGGTTTGTTAATGCCTTTACCAATTCCTGACTGTCAATGGGACCATATTTCAATGGATTTTATAACTAATTTGCCTAAAATACAAGCTGAAAATAATATGATTTGGACTATAGTAGATCGATTTAGTAAACAAGCATATTTTCTACCATGCAAGAAAACTTAATTGCATCTGAAGCTACACAATTGTTTTTTAAGATTGTTTTCACTAATCATGGTTTGCCAAAAGTTATTATTGTTTATCATGATTCTAGATTTTGTAATAATTTTTGGACTACTTTGTTTGCTAATTTGGATACTGAGATTGATTTCTCATCTCCATTCCATCCTAAAACCAATGGGTAAACAGAAGCTACAAATAGTACAATTCTAGACCTTTTGCATACACACACAATTTCAAAACCACAAACATGGGACATATACTTGCATCTACTTCAATTTGCATACAATAATACACCACACACAGCTACCCATAAAGTACCTTTTGAAATCATTTATGCACATAGATTGCCTACACTTGTCACATCATTATCGAATAAATTTAAAGCTATTGATGATATTGCCAATATGCATGCTACTATTTTTTCTCAAGCTATAATTGCGAAAGCCCAACAATCATACACTAAACAAGCTAATAAGAAAAGACAAGCCATGAGTTTCAATGTTGGTGACTATGTTTGGTTATGCATTGAAAAGAGAAGATTGAAAAGTGTTGAAAAAAACTTTTTTGTTAAATTAGCACCTATATTTTATGGATATTTCAAAATAATTCACAAGATCAATGATAATGCATTTAAATTAGAACTACCCAAACATTGGATCCATAATACTTTTCATAACAGTTTGTTACGACCTTTTAGAGGCCAATTACCCGTCCACCCTGTCTATGAAAACCCTCCATTGTTAGAAGAAGAAATCGAAATCCTTGAACCTAAAAACTATTCTAGACACTGACTTTATGACCACTGGAACAAGTCGTAGATATTCTAGGTATTTGGTTAAGTTTAAAAATCACCCTGTTGAAGAGGCCCAATGGATGCATGCTCGTGACCTAAGTACTTACTCCTTACTGTTGGCTCCGCATTGAGCTAATCACAATTTTCCTCAATTGCTATCCCACCCCGGGGTTATGATGCGAGGAGACATATTTCACGATGGATTCCATGAGGTTTTCAATGGATTCCGTAAAACTATTTATTTGCCAAGGCTCATACATAAGGAGGATTCCTTCTACGAGAAGTTGACGAGGATACCTATCCTTTTTGGGCTTCAGATTGATTCAATGTGCACGTGGGTGATTCCATAAAATACATATTAAATTAATGGATATTTATAAGTTTAGAGTGCGCAATCAAATTAAATTAAGGGGAGGACAAACTTCCAACCTATTTAATTATTTTATAGCTGAAGATGACTAGGTATTCACTTTTCTTGGATTTTATTTAATTATTTTCTAACAATTGTGAATGCTTCACTTGATGTGTAGAGCAGGCAGTGATGGCGTTAGGTAGCACTAGGCGATGGCGTGAATCCAAATGCCTAGAAAAATTACTATTTTTTATGGATGCATGTCTTATCAATAAAGGCGTGGTATCAATATTTATTTAAGCACGCTTATATATTAAAGCACTTGATAAAACATTTATTATCTTGTATGTGCATAGGCACTCGGTTAAATATTTCATTATTTGATATTTGTATTTGGACATAGCTGACTCTTGGACACCCAAATGCCTTACTTTATATTTGTTGAAAAAATGCAAACGCAAAAGCAAAAGTATGCTATTTGTAAAGTGGGCTATTTTTTAGCTTAAAGATAAATAAATCTATAAATACATGCCTTGTGAAGCGCTCACGGAAGGCATGGGGGGAGATTGCACCCAATGTGTCTCTTTTGTCTCATGTCGAGCAACTTTGCTTTTTCTTTGTACTTGAAATTATGAAGGTTTGTAAAGTTCTTTTTTCTGGGGACCTTCCGGCATTCACTGTGCATGTGTCGAGCATCCAATCTGTGTGCCAGTGGTATCAAATGGGAGTTGAGCTCAAGAGCTTCCAATCACTTGCCATCTCACATCGCGAAGGTGAAGCTCCTAGAACGAATGGGTTCTATAGGATATCTTGAGATGAATTGACAACACTGGCGTGTTTCTGGCAGTGAAGAACCCCTATTGTACCCCCTGATTGTGAATGACCTCTCACAATAGGAGGAGGACCACTCAAGAAGTCTCTTTTACAAGTTGTTTTTTAGAGAGGAGACAGAGAAGGCAATTTATGTTAATGCAATACTAAGCTTTATGTTTAAGGTTAGAGAGCTTAAGCTCTAACTCAACACATAATACTTCAGCATGTACTCACTGATGTCGACTCCAACAAACACGCGTTGTTGACCTGCACTGATTCACACGAATAACTTGAGCTTTTTTTCTTAAAAGCTTAAGATATTAAGCCTAACTTAAGCTTAAAGCTTAATTACTAACACTTTATATAGAAGGTTTTCATATTGTGGTACACCCAAACCGATTCGGAAGCTTTAGTAAGCTCATGTTCCCACTTGCTACTTGAGTGAACAAATTTCTAGCAAGTAGGTTGTCAAGCGCCATCAATGCAGAAGACTATTTTGCTTGGAAGAAGACCGTTTTCAATTGTCGTACCCGAGAAATGTAAGATTGTAAAAGCAAAAGCATATTAATAAAAAAAGCAAGTTTGTGGTGATCTTATTCACACGTGAATAGAGGACAAGTGACTGATCTTCAATCGAATCTAGGATATCATATCATAATATGGACGCATTTATGGGCGAAGGCAATTTTCCAAAGCCGACTATGAAACAGAAATTGAATCTACTTATGATGCAACTTCAAGAAGAGTGAAGGGAACGTCAAAACATGCAAGTACAATTGTCTCCACTTCAACAATCCGCTGTCAAGCAAGATGAAGTGCAACCTGAAAATGTCATTCGACGTACTATTGATGCAATGTTCGATGCGCAGGCTCTTAGGAAAGATGCCAAGATAATTAAAAGAAATTTTAAATTTTGCATTTTTAATGGGCAACATGATAGAAAAATTATTCTTTCTTTCATTATTTAGTTTGATGACTATTTTCATGAAGAGAAATATATTGAAAAAGATAAACTTAAATGCGTCACTAATGATTTAGCAGATAGAGCATCATTATGTTGGACTATTGTCCGTAAGAGTGTTCACTGTCTGGGAAGCCTTTCAAAAGAAATTTTTGCAGAATTTCCTTCTGCCTCAATTCCATGAGAAAGCCATCAAACAATGGGATCTCGTGCAACAAAGAGATCGTGAATCCATCCCGCAATATACTGAGCATTTCTGGAGTGCCTTACTTCAACTTCAAATACCAAAATATGTTCCTGAGACGACCCACAAGTGCAAGTACATGTCCGGTTTGCTTGGTCACTTCTATGCAGAAGTGAATATGTTCAAGCCAAAGAATTTGGAGGATGCCATTTTTTTAGCGCATGATATAGAGGACAAAATTCATTGACAACAAAAGCGACCGCAATAATTATCGGTTAATGGTAACTTTGGTACAAAGCAATTCAATTCTAATATTCAAAAATTCAATCAAAATCAATTTTCTCCTTCTTTATGTAAACTTGGACTCGACCTCTTGCTTTACCATCAACTACTAATTCAAACCCTAAGCCTTCAGTCTAGCCAAACCCCAATATACCCAAACTTCCAGTCGTTACAACAATGTCTCCAAAGCAAAGCTTATGGTTTGCTACAAGCTTCATTAGCCTGGAAACGTAGCAGTGAACTAACACTCTAAGAAGCAATGTGTTCAAATCAATTACTTAGGAGCAACTGATGATGAGGACCATGAAGATATGCTAGACTTCACTGAAGATGGTGATGATATCGGTGATGCTTTAGATACTTACCAGGTATGCCAAATCCTCATTCGTTATTAACAATGAAATGTTTTGTGCATGGTCAAGAAAATATTGTTTTGGATGATGATGGAAGCATGCATGATTTCATTTCGGTAAAGTTGGTAAAAGAATTGAATGTTCCAACTCATAATTATATAAAGACTGCATTTTTAGGCACTAGATACAATGGTACACAAGAAGTGCATGATTTAGAGATTACAATCATTGATTATGTTGAGCGTAAACATTTCTTGGTTGTGCCTTTGCAAGCTAGTGATATTATTTTAGGAATGCCTTGGCGTCTCAAATATAACCCCAACATAGATTATTCCACACATTCCATGAAAATTCATTTTAACAAAAACTAAATCACATTACATGGATTGCACCCCCTTGATAATTTTTCACTACTTAGTCACACAAAGGCTAAACGTCCTTTGAGAAAAGGTAGTAAACCATATTTTATATGGGTGAATAAAATTGAAGCTAAGAAAAATAAGATGCGTCTTAAGCATGCACAATTTCTTTCACAATTTAAAGATTGTTTTGATGTTGATTTACCACCTACACGTTGTGAAGACCATAAAATAGCCAGGTTCTCAATACAATTTTAGATTTTTTGCATGTATACACAATTTCAAAACCACAAACATAGGACACACACTTGCATCTACTTCAGTTTGAATACAATAATATACCACACACAGCTACTCATAAAGCACCTTTTGAAATCATTTATGCACATAGATTACCTACACTTGTCACATCTTTTTCCAATAAAGTTAAAGCTCTTGATAATAATACCAATATGCATGCTACTATTTTAAAGATATGATTGCTAAAGCCCAACAATCATACACTAAACAAGCTAATAAGAAAATACAAGCCATGAGTTTCAATGTTGGTGACTATGTTTCGTTACGCATTGAAAAGAGAAGATTGAAAAGTGTTGAAAAACACTTTGTTGTTAAATTAGCATCTAGGTTTTATGGACCTTTCAAAATAATTCACAAGATCAATGATAATGCATTTAAGCTAGAACTAGCGAAACATTGGAAGATCCATAATACTTTTCATATCAGTTTGTTATAACCTTTTAGAGACCAATTACCCGTCAACCCTGTCTATGAAAACCCTCCTTTGTTAGAAGAAGAAATTGAAATCCTTGAACCTGAAATTATTCTAGGCACTGACTCTATGACCACTAGAACTAGACATAGATATTTTAGGTATTTAGTTAAGTTTAAAAATCACGCTATTGAAGAGGCCCAATGGATGCATGCTCGTGACCTAAGTGCTAACTCCTCAATGTTGGCTCCACATTGGGCTAATATCAATTGTGCTCAATTGCTAACCCGCCCGTGGGTATGATGCCATGAGGCATATTTCACGATAGATTCTGTGAAGTTTTTCAACGGAGTTTGTAAAACTATTTATTTATCAGGACTCATACACAAGGAGGATTCCTTGTGCGAGAAGTTGGTAGGGACTCTTGTCCTTTTGGGATGTCAAATTAATTTAATGTGCACGTGGGTGATTCCATAGTGGTTGATTCTATAAAATACATGGTAAATTAATGGGACGTTTACAACTCTAGAGTACGCACTTGAATAAATTTAAGGTGAAGACAAAGTTTCAACCTATTTAACTATTTTGTAGCTGAAGACTGCTAGGTATTCACTTTTGTTGAAGTTTAATTAATTATTTTCTAACAATTGTGAATTTTTCACTTGATGTGTAGAGCAGGCGGCGATGGCATTGGGTAACAACGGACAATGGTGTGAATCCAATTGCCTAGAAGAATTACTATTTTTAATGGGTGCATGCCTTATCACTCAAAGACGTGGCGCTAATATTTATTCAAAGGAGCTTATTTATTAAAGTGCTTGACAAAATATTTATTATATTATATGCACATAGGCATTTGGTTAAATATTTCACCATTTGATATTTGTATTTGGGCACAGTCTAACTTTTGGATGCCAAAATGCCTTACTTTATATTTGGAAAAATGCAAACACAAAAGAAAAAGCATGCTATTTATAAAGTGGGCTATTTTTTAGCTTGAAGATAAATAAATCTATAAATGAATGCCATGTGAAGTGCTCATGGAAGGCATGGGGGGAGATTGCACGCAATTTGTCTCTTGTCTCATGTCGAAAAAATTTTATTTTGCTCTGTACTTGAAATTATGAAGGTTTGTAGAGTTCTTTGTTCTTGGGGATCTTCCGGCATTCACTACGCAGGTGATTAGCATCTAATCTATGTGCTAGTGGTATCAGAGTGGAGCTAAGATCAAGAGCTTCTAATCACTTGCCATCTCACGCAAAGGCGAAGCTCTTGGAATGAACGGGCTCTACAGGCTGTCTCGCGACGAATTGGGCGAAGAATCCCCTATTGTACCCTCTAATTTGCAAAGGACCTCTCAGAGTAGGTGGAGGACCACTGAAGAAGGCTCTTTTGCAAGTCATTGTTTTTGAGAGAGGAGATAGAGAAGGCAATTTATGTTAATGCAATACTAAGCTTTATGTTTAACCTTAGAGAGATTGAGCTCTAACTCAACATACAGTACTTCGACACATACTCGCTGACGTCAACTCCAACAAATGCATGCCATTAACGTAGGTTGGGAAATCCCCCTAATCATACACTAAACAAGCTAATAAGAAAAGATAAGCCATGAATTTCAATGTTGGTGACTATGTTTGGTTACGCATTGAAAAGAGAAAATTGAAAAGTGTTGAAAAACACCCTATTGTTAAATTAGCACCTAGGTTTTATGGACCTTTCAAAATAATTCACAAGATCAATGATAATGCATTTAAGTTAGAACTATCCAAACATTGGAAGATCCATAATACTTTTCATATCAGTTTCTTACGACCTTTTAGAGACCAATTACCCGCCCACCCTGTCTATGAAAAGCCTCTTTTGTTAGAAGAAGAAATTGAAATCCTTGAACCTAAAACTATTCTAGACACATTGACTTTATGACCACTAGAACTGGCCGTAGATATTCTAGGTATTTCGTTAAGCTTTAAAATAACCTTGTTGAAGAGGCCCAATGGATGCAGGCTCGCGACCTAAGTGCTTACTCCTCACTGCTGGCTCCACATTGAGCTAATATAAATTTTCCTTAATTGCTAACCCACCCCGGGTGTATGATGCTAGGAGACATGTTTCATGGTCAATTCCGTGAGGTTTTTCAATGGATTCTGTAAAACTATTTATTTGTCGAGACTCATACACAAGGAGGATTCCTTGTGCAAGAAGTTGACGGGGACACTTGCCCTTTTTGGGTGTCAAATTATTTTAATGTGTACGTGGGTGATTCCATAGTGGCTGATTCTATAAAATACATATTAAATGAATGGACGTTTAGGAGTTTAGAGTACACACTCGAATTAAAGTAAGGTGAGGATAGAGTTCCAGCCTATTTAATTATTTTGTAGCTGAATACTACTAGGTATTCACTTTTTTTAGATTTTATTTAATTATTTTCTAACAACTTTGAATGCTTCACTTTATGTGTAAAGGAGGTGGTGACGGCGTTGGGTAGCATCGGGCAATGGCGTAAATCCAAATGCTTAGAAAAATTACTATTTTTGATGGGTGTGTGCCTTATCACTAAAGGCATGGCGTCAATATTTATTTTAAGTGTGCTTATTTATTAAAGCGCTTGACAAAATATTTATTATTTTGTATGTGCATAGGCACTCGGTGAAATATTTCATTATTTGATATTTGTATTTGGGCACAACCCGCGACCTTTGGATGCCCAAATGCCTTACTTTATATTTTTTAGAAAAATGCAAACGCAAAAGCAAAAGCATGCTATTTGTTAAGTACGCTATTTTTGAGCTTGAAGATAAATAAATTTATAAATGCATGCCTTGTGAAGCGCTCATGGAAGGCATGGGGGGAGATTACACCCAATTTGTCTCTTTTGTCTCATGACAGGCAAATTTGCTTCTGCTTTGGTTTGTAGAGTTCTTTACTCTTGGGGATCTTTCGACATTCACTACTCATGTGTCCAACATCCGATCTGTGCGCCAATGGTATCAAAGTGGAGTTGAGATCAAGAGCTTTTAATCGCTTGCCATCTCACACGAAGGCAAAGCTCCAATTTTTTGGTTAATGGTAACTTTGGTACAAAGCAATTCAATTCTAATGTTCGAAAATTCAATCAAAATCTCTTTTCTCTTTCTTCTCTCCGTAAACCTTGGACTCAACCTCCTTCTTTACCATCAACTGCTAAGCCTTCCCTCTAGCCAAATCCCAATATACCCAAACTTCCAACCCTTACCAACAATGTCTCCAAAGTAAAGCTTATGGTTTGCTACAAGTTTCATTAGCCTGGATACTTAGCAGCGAATTGTAAGTTCAAGAAGCAAGCTATTCAAATCAATCATTTGGGAGCAACTGATGACAAGGACCATGAAGATATGCCAAACTTCACTGAAGATGGTGATGATATCGGCGATGCTTCAGATACTTTACTAGGTATGCCAAATCCTCATTCGTTATTAATAATGAAATGTTTTGTGCATGGTAAAGAAAATATCGTTTTACATGATGATGGAAGAACACATGATTTTATTTTCGTAAAGTTTGTAAAAGAATTAAATCTATCTACTGTTCCAACTTATTATCGCATAAAGGCTACATTCTTAGACACTAAATACAGTGGTACACAAGAAGTACATGATTTAGAGATTGGAATCGGTGATTATGTTGAGCATAGAAATTTCTTGGTTGTACCTTTGCAAGCTAGTGATATTATTTTAGGAATGCCTTGGTGTCACAAATATAACCCTAACATAGATTATTCCACACATTCCACGAAAATTCATTTTAACAAAAACCAAATCACATTACATGGATTACACACCCTTGATAATTTTCCACTGCTTAGTCACACATATGCTAAATGTGCATTGAGAAAAGGTAGTAAATCATGTCTTATATGGGTAAATAAAATTGAAGCTAAGGAAAATAAGATGCATCCTAGGCATGCACAATTTCTTACACAATTTAAAGATTGTTTTGCTATTGATTTACCACCTAGTTTACCACCTACACTTTGTCGTGATGCTGCACGTTTACCGCTACAAACCTGAGGGCAGAGTTTTTTGCCAAAATTTTGGACTCTTTAGTCAGCAACAATATGAATTTATTTTCCATTGTGTGTATCTTTTGTGTTTGCATTTGCATGACGCACGAGCATATGTAGTTAGGCTTGGAACAAATTCTTCAATGATTACATAATTTTTTGTGTTGGAACATCGCTCAATTGATTGCATAGCATGGACTCTAATTTGCAAACCACATGAGTGGATGAGCACAAAGATCTATTTCAAAGCATATTTCCTTGTTAGAACACAATGTTATTAGATATGCTCAATGCCCCACCCTCATAAGATGCCACCAATGATCCATGGTGCTGAAAGTTGTAAGGTCCCCATTATGAGGAGAAGCAAAATGTGAGCTCAGATATTGGTTGAGTCTTGACTTGTATATGAGATGAGGTCCATGTGATCGGATGGCAAAAAGGTGCCATTGTGGATCTAATCTTTGGGTTGGACGGACGGTAAAGGGAATATTCCCTGGCCGACTAGTGGAGGCTCATATGGTAGGTCGGTCAGGCCAACCTAACTGCCTTCGGGGGCTATAAAAGGTAAACCCCTTTACAGTCATCGATCATCTATCTCTCACCCAGTCAGAATTGTTCCAGCTAGCCTTAAGCTCTTTGAAAGGGAGTGACGGATCGAAGGTTGGGCTCGAGAGCTATGGCAGGAGAGCAAGAGCAAGAGCAAGAAAGGGAGAGACTAGAAATGGGAACTCCAATAGTCACAATGTGTGATCGGGCCTTCCTTTATTCAAACTGTCACTAAAAGAATAAAGAATAAAGTGATGGTGACGGGCGCCCACCACCACCTGCAATGTGCAGTGGCGATGATTGTCAGTGTAGTAATACACGGGCGGCTTTACCCCCAACAACCTCCCACTTAAGGCGAATCTGCCCCAGTGAGGAGTGAAAAGAAAAAGAAAAAAGAGAATACAACATGTACACATGTACAACATGATGAGGAAAGACGTCATCTCATCCCACACCCCCATCAACCTCTCGAGGAAGGCAAAGCGCTCTGTAGAGAGGCTTTTCGTGAGCAGATCTGCAGGATTCTAGTCAGTCGAGATCTTGACAAGATCAATAGACTTGTCCTCAATGACCCCACTTATGAAGTGATACCTCACCTCAATGTGTTTTGTCTTCACATGGACGACCGGATTCTTGGCTAACTGAATAGCACTCATAGAATCCGAATGCAGTGCAGGGATAGCACCAATACCAAGGTCAGCAACTAACGACCCAACCGAATGGCCTCCTTACAAGCCTCAATGTTGGCTGCAACATACTCGGCCTCTGTAGTAGAAAGGGCCGTGCATTTCTGCACCCTGGACATCCAAGAAACAGCACCTCCAGCATAGGTGAATACATAGTCGAAAGTGGACTTCCTACTATCTGCATGTCCTGCATAATCAAAGTCAGTGTAACCCACGACTCCTGTATCTTGGCTGCCATAGCATATGCACATATCTGCAGTGCCCTTCAGGTACCTCATGATACCCTTCACGGTATCCCAATGCTTCTTGCCAGGTGTAGCCATATAATGTGCCACAACACCAACTGCAAAGGCAATATCTGGATGAGTGACTATCATGGCATACATAAGACTGCCCACTGCAGATGCATAGGGAATCTTGGCCATCTCGGCCCTCAGCTCATCTGTCTGCAGACAATCAACCTGTGATACCTTCACATAAGAAGACAATGGACAGCCAATAGGTTTTACGTCCTGCATGCGGAAGCACTCAAGGACTTTATGAATGTACTCCCTCTGTGCAAGTAGAGGAGCCCCTGATGCCTGTCGTGTCTAATGCACATACCAAGTATGTGAGTGGCTTGTCCCAGATCTTTCATCTCAAAGCTCTTCTTAAGCTGAGCCTTAAGAGCATCTCATCATGAGCTTTCCCTATTATCAGTATATCATCCACATAGAGCACCAAAATCAATAAAGAACCATCATGGGCTTTCTTCGTGTAAAGACACGGATCCATAGCAATCCGGCTCTAGCCCTATGACTACATAAAGGCATCAAACTTATGATACCACTCCCTAGGTGCCTGTTTCAAGCCATAAAGACTTTTCTTCAATTTGCATACTAGGTGCTGCAGGTTCTGCAAAGCCCTTAGGCTGCTCCATATAAATCTCATCATGCAAGTCCCCATGTAAGAAATTCGTCTTAACATCCATCTAGTAAAAATCCAAGTCAAGCTGAGTAACCAAAGCCAAGACTAAGCGTAGGGTGGTCATCTTAACCACATGAGAAAAGACCTCGTCAAAGTCCACACCATGCTCATGCTTAAAACCCTTTGCTACCAATCTAGCCTTGTATGGCGGCTTGGGGTGTCCAGGGGTACTTTTTAGCTTGTATATCCACTTGCATGGCAAAGCCTTCATGCTCGTAGGCAAGGAAACCAAATCCCAAGTGTCATTCTTGGTTTCTTTGCCTGTAGGCAAGGAAACCGAATCCCAAGTGTCATTCTTATGCAAGGAGTCTATCTCAGACTGCATAGCCCTCTCCCAGGAGTGACTGTCACCCCTGTGCATAGCCTCATCATAGATAAAAGGCTCTCCTACATTTGTAACCAAGACATAATGCATCGAGGGCTGAAATCTATCAAGTGGATATCTGTCTCTAGTAGACCGTCTCACGACAGGCTCTACTACCTATCCAGCTGCCTGTCCAACACCCTGACCATGAGCATCTGCTGTAGTTGTAGGCTATCCAACTGGCTGTGCGGAAGCTCTCGGCTCCTCCTGAAATATGACCCTGCGGATCTCAACAACTCTCTCAGACTGCCTATGCATTTTGTGTTCATGGAAGACTACATCATGACTGCAGATGACTTTCCGCGCGTGCGGATCCCAGAGACGGTAACCCATCTCGCCTGCATCCCCATAACCAAGGAAAATGCATCTGATACTCTTGGGATCTAGCTTACTTCTCTTTTCCCTGGGCACATGGCAAAATGTCTCACATCCAAAGACATGGAGATGCGCATAAGAGGGAGGTTTTCCAATCCATACCTCCTCTACAACCTGGAAATCCAAATCACTAGAGGGTGATTTGTTTATGACATGCATAACTGTACTAACTACCTCAGCCCAAAAGCTCTGTGGTAGGCTTGCATAGCTAAGCATACTTCGTACACACTCCTTGATGGTTCTATTCATCCACTCAACCAAACCATTCTGGGGGGGCGTAGGGGGCGGTCAACTGACGCTTAATACCCCTCTCATCACATAACTGCTCAAAAGCACGTGAGACATACTCACCCCCATTATCTATCCTTAGGCATTTTAGCCTATACCCAGACTGGTTCTCAACCAATGCAAGCCATCTATGAAACACAGCCAAGACATTGGATTTCAGCTTAATGGGATAATCCCAAACTTTCTGTGAAAAATTATCCATGAACGTAACAAAATACTTTGCACCACCCATAGAGTGACAAGGCATGGGCCCACAGATATCTGAATGTATCAATGCCAAGGGCTCACCCATGCGTGGCCTACCAGACTTCTTATGCGTAGACCTAGTCTGCCCACCATAAAGATAATGCTCACATGAATCAAAACATGCATAATCAAGGGGCGGTAAGTACTGCAAACCAGAAAGCATTTTCATTTCCTTCAAAGATATATGGCCCAAATGGGCATGCCAAAGAGATACATGTGGGATAGAACCCATAGAAAAAACATGATCAAGGGAAGAAGCTGATACAATCAAGGGGTAGAGACTGCTAGCCTTGGCACCTCTCGCAATCACAAGTCTTCCACGAGTGATATTCCATGCAGAGTCTCCAAAACATACATGATATCCTGCGTCATCAAGCTGTTCAGCTGACATGAGACTGCATGTCAAAGCAGGTATATGACGTACATCTTGCATAACAAAACTATTGCTAGAAGGAAACTGCAGCCTAATATCACCAATGCCCACAATATCAAGAGAGTTATCATCACCCAAGCGCACAGAACCCGAAACAGTATGGTATGAATGAAACCACTCTCAGCAAGGTGTCACATGAAAGGACACACCTGAGTCCAAGAGCTAACATTGTGCATACATAGAGTGTATCTCTGTCATCTGCGAAGCACTAGAAGAAGCTACTAGGATATAATCATCATCATCAACATCCTTAGGCTGCATAACATTGATCTCTTCAATTTTAACACTGGACTTTGCAGGTACTATGCTGCGATCAGAAGACTTATCCTGCACTTTGTCTTTCCCCTTATCTTTGCGCCTTTCATTGCGCAATTCATAGCATTGTGGCTTGATATGCCTCTTTTTCCCACAATGGTGACAAGTAACATCCGCATTCCTGCTACGGGATTTGCTACGTGACTTTCCACGAGACTTGGACTAAGATTTTTGAGAATCCTGTTCAGGGCCACTACCACTGCCATGCTTTCCATATCCATCATTCCTGCCTCTAACTGTCACATCATGAGACACACGAGAGGCATCCAAATTCTTACGCTTAACCTCTTCCTGCAGAAGAGCACTCTCAACATTAGATAATTTCAAGGTAGCAGTAGAGGCACATAATGCAATGCGGAATACATCCCATGACTCGTTAAGAGTACCAAGAAAGAAAAGAGGAGTGACATCCTCTACAAAATTGATGTCCTGCGAAGTCAAGTTCTTGAGTATAGCATGGAACTGACTCAAGTGAGCAGACATAGTCACATTCTCCTTCATGCACAGATCCATAAGCTGCTTCAGCCAATACATCTGACTCGCTGGACTTTTCTTGTCATAGAGATTCTTGATATTTTCCCACAACTTCCATGCACTCTGTTTTTCCTCAAAGACATTATGGTGAAACTGTTCTATGAGAGACAATACAATAGTGAACTTGCATAACTCATCAAGCTCAAGCCATTTCTCATCTGGCATAGTTGCAGGCGGATGCCCGCTAACCTCAAAGGTTTGATCTGTGATTTCTGCACCAACACCTGCCACAACACCTGCCAAATCTAGCTCTTCCAATAAGAGTATTTCGTACCATCAAGATTAGTGATGTTGAAAATAGCTGTGGATAAACTTGCCATAATGCAGGCTGGAAGACTGTAGACAATGCAAAACTGCTTGCTGTTTACTATAGAAAATGACCAAAAAATCACCAAAATAGAGGGAAAATGGCGAGGAAAGTGGAACCAATGATGTTTCCCACCAAGTACTAGTGAAAGTACATCATTTTAGAGTGTTTCAGCATGAAAAATCCATGTCAGTCCATACATATATGCTTGCTGTAATAAATTTCAGATTTCAATAAAAGAGAGCTAACAGTTTCAAAATCGGATCCCAAGGCAATCAGATACTGCCAAGACCAAAGCTGGCATCATGTGGGCATAGCATAAGCATATGACGGTCGATAAGCATGAATCCAAAACCCAAGTATGTCATACAAACATTTGACAGTGAGTAGGCACACCCCCTAGGCAACGGGGCAAAGTGTTCCTGCCACTACCAAAACTTGACACAAGTAGGTGTCAGTTCACAAAGATACGGATCCAAAACTGAGAATTAGCTCACAAGAATACAATGAACCAAGACATATGATGTATCATCCCAAAAGGTAAGAAGTCCCAAAGTCTCAAGTGTCTGTAACTGCTCAATAGCATGTAACGGCTCAATGCATAAAAGTACCACTTGCTCAATGTCTGATAAGCATTCAAGAATTCTCCCACTGGCACAAAAGCCATATGTACAAGCTCAAGAGCTCAAGCCAAGGCAAGACATAGTGCCAATGACATAATTCCAAGACAATACATCAATACTACATCCCAAACATGTAGGCGGTAGAGCATCCGTATGCAACATCCATAAGCATGTAAGACATCAAGTACATCCCAAGATACAACTCTGGCAAGCCAATAAGTAGCTCAAGTAAGCTCCAAGAATCCAAGGTCGAGCTCTAGTAGCAATAGGCTCCAAACAATGTAACTAGCATGCAGTAATGGAATAGGCTAAGCATGCTAAGACGACCGGTCAGACATAAGCAACATACATGCGATAAGCACATCCAAGACAGAGCATCCAAATTCTTTGCAAAGCGAGCTCAAGCTCAACCAATGATCCCGAATCAAAACCAATCTCTATGTCGAGCCCCAAGTGTCAATACATCACTATATATGTCCGAAACATAGCCGGAAAAGCATAGGCATAAGTATACATGAGTAAAATGACTTCAACCCAACTGTGTACAGTAATGATTTACTGTTCAAAACTGAGAATTTCAGCACCAAAATCAGCTCCAAAGGGTTTCCAAACAATAGGCATACATTCCCCTAACATCCAGGCATCAAATGGGACCAAACGGGCATCAAATGACAATGCCAAACAAGCTGTAGCATCAAATGTCAATGTAACACTGTCATAAATTGTATGTGGACTATTATGGAAATCCCAAAATAGTGTTAAATCAGTCCAAATGCTATGCCAACACATCAACCATCAAAACCAAGCATCAAAGCACATTCATATGCCCGAAATGGAGCCTTTCCAAGTGCTAATGGAGAGGGAGAGCTGTTGTTGTGACTGTCAATGCTAAAGACACATATGGGAGGGCTGCATGATTCCACCAACTATAAATTTGGGTCCTGGGGCTGAAAAAAATGGTGACCAAGCTTCAGAGGGGTCCAGTTAAAGCCAAGGAAGGCCTCAAACAAGCTCCAGCAAGTCTTGTTCAAAGGCAAGTGAGATATGAAGCAAGGGAGCTTCAATGGTAGCTGTCCCAATCTTGTTCATAGCCTGTGAGACCTGAGAACTGAAGTAGACCCTGAAGAAAATGATCAAATACCTATGATGTAATGCCCTAAAGGTTTCCAACAATGCTGGGAAGGTTCTTGGGAATCTAGGGAGTGACGGGAGCTCGAAGGAGTCAGATATGGCTGCCGGGAAGGAGACCCAATGCAAGTAGGGAGTCTATGGGATGCTAAGAATGCCATGAACTAAGCTCAAGAGTCGGAAAGCAAAGCTCTGATACCAGTTGAAAGGGAGCAATGGATCGAAGGTTGGACTTGAGAGCTATGGCGGGAGAGCAAGAGCAAGAAAGGAAGAGACTAGAAATGGGAACTCCAACAGTCACAATGTGTGAACGGGCCTTCCTTTATTCAAACTGTCACTAAAAGAATAAAGAATAAAGTGATGGTGACGAGCGCCCACCACCTGCAGTGTGGAGTGGCGGTGACTGTCAGTGTAGTAATACGCAGGCGGCTAGGCAAAGGCGCCTTTACTCCCAACACTCTTCACCTATCTTCTATCTAGATCGCCATCTAAGCTTCACAGTGGAAACGCACGGGTGGACAGAGCCATCTTTGTATTAGTTGTTTGGATCTAAAGAAATTTTCTAATTCTCCTCTTATCTGTTGTGTACTATCTATCTCTATCTCTTTCTCAGATTATGTTCGCTATACCGTGTAATTTTTTACATGGTATCAGAGCCCAAAGGGCTCTAGGGATCGAAGAGTGTGTAGGCAAAGGCTTCAATTGTAAAAAGGAATAATGTCATCTTCTAAAAGCGGGTCTGGCGCATCAGGAAGCAGTGTAGGAGGTAGTGGTGTTATACCTGCTATTCAAACACTGAGGATTCATCCACCAACCTTCAGCGAAGGCAAGTTAGATGGTACAAACTATACCTTGTGGAAGTTCAAAATTACAACTATCCTTGATTCTTATGAGCTTTTGGAGACTGTACTGGGGACTAACGTAGAACCACAGCCTACCCCCAACCCATCAAATCCTAATGTGATAATTCCTTCGAATGTAGATCTTCTACGAGCTTCAAAACGAAGGAATGCAGATGCATTGTGTGCCTTAGTTACAAGTTGTTTTGACAATGTTCTGACTTTGATTCATCATACAACCAAAGCATCGGAGGCTTGGAATGCACTGAGGAGTCAATATGAAATGCAAAACCAAACAAGGATTCAAAACTTGAGAATCAACTAGCAGCGGAGAAGTTTGCTGAAGGAGAGACAGCAGAAGCATCATCACTCGGATTAAGAATTTGTGCGACCAAATGGCTGGTGTTACGATACAAAATACTAGCAAGGAGCTAGCTCGGAGGTGTCTTCGGATTTTTCCACAAAAGTTTGATGGACTAGTAACTGCCCTTAATACTCATCCCAAATGGGAGAAATACCTAATCCACGCATATTGTGGTACCCCATGAAAAAAAATCTTTTCTTCATACAAGTGGATGAAGGCCAAATTTTTTTTACTCTTAAACTGCTTCAATTCTTGTCCCATTGCCTGCAATGCATTCATAGCTCAGGAAGCCGATCTGATGCCTCCATTGACTCCGAAAGGGGGGTAAAAAACCAGGACACCTTACCAAAATTCTGCCAGATCACTCCATCTCCCACTTCGGAGTGGTCTTCACTGCCTGAAAACAGTGATCGTGCATCGCACGATTTCGCCAATCTTTCTTTTTACATAAAATCCTTCCAAAATGGCTGAAAGCTACATGCTTTCTTTTATATGTCATCCTATTCTAGAAGTTGTCTATTGTTTTTAGATTTTCACAAGAGATAATATCTAAAATATAAAAATTTGGCTAAACTTGTCAAAAAATCTAATATTTTAAGACCATTCATACTACAAACATTGACATTAAAGTGACTAATATGGCATTCACTCTCTATATCAATAAGAAAGTTGCACTCTAGAGTTTTTCACACTATGCCTGTAGTGGCACAACAACATTTTTGGGAAATGCACTTTGGAGAATGGAGGAGGGCATAGTGTTTACGAAAAACATTTTTGGTGGTAGATTCAAAATTCTTTAACTCAAAAATTTCAAGGGATTTTTGAATCAAATTAGACATATTTTCCATTTTTATAAGTAAATTTTTTCAAATGTTCAATGTTTAAAACATTTTCTTTAAATTTTGAAAGTTTTTTTTTTTTGAATTTTTTGCAATTCACTTCACATTAAACCTTGGTGTTTTGTGAACAGTGGGAGGGCATGACTCTTTTCTCTATGAATATCAAATAGTATTGTTCCACCTATTTGCCATAACACATATTGGATGACACTCATACAACTCTACACATATATAGTCATTCAATAACCCATTCTTTCCATTTGCTCTTGGAAATGATCTAAACCTTCATATGTTTGTAGCACCACCATTTGCAATAAAATTGAGCAAGAGGCAATATCATCACAAAAACTGGCATTTTTAAGCAGTTTCCTAAGTACAAAACTCATAATTATAAGAATAAATTATCAATACGTGTGTATAGTCAATTGAACTAGTTGGATGCTTGATTTTTTGTGTTTGGACTCTAGATATTTAAGGATCCAAACAAATAGTTTGACATCAATGCTCATGAACCTAGTCCTATCAAATTGTTTACATGTTAAAATAAGGCCCCTCGAAACCTTCCACCTCTATCCTTCTTGTATATGACAATGAGAACCTCACTAGAAAAGTAAGTCTAGAGGCTAAGCATGTAGGGCTTCGCCACCTACACACATCAAGGTAATGCCCCATGTTAAGTATGGAGCTCACAAAGGATAGAAGCTAAGCAAGGGGCTCTATATGTCTTTTCCAAGGGGTCTCATGTGCAATTTGATGAGCCATCTTCTTATAGGAAGGTGAGGGAATGATTCAAGTACGTTGCTCACCTTCATTGATTTACAAACTGGAGTATACAAAGCTCATGTGCTCTCCTCAAAATAAGTTTTCATTATTTAGGTACGTTGTTTATATCCCTTTTTTTATAAAGACACTAACTATGAAGCACCTCTCCTTGAATACCTTATATAGGCATTTTCGTATGTTTCAAATTGAGTCTCCAACTAATAAGTGTACTATCAAACTGATAGGTGTACTATCACATGCTTTGAAATTTGAATCAAATTGATAGGTGCACTATCCCTCTTTAGTGATGCATTTGAGTCATGTTTTGTAAGGTCAACTCTTATTCAATGGGGAAAAAGAGTAAAGGGAAGGCTTCATAAAGGTAAATGTACTATCTAATAGGACACAAAGGCAAACATCAAATGTCAGACAATAATTGGAGAAACAATTCACATAATGACACAAGCGTTCCTTGCACGCTTCGCTCGCAAGGAACGCTATCCCGCTTCACGGTAGCTTCACTGCCACAAAGTGGGGTGCGAGGGAAGTGAAGCTACCGTGCTATTGCACGATAGGTTCACTTCCCTATCACGCAGTGCATAATGCTATCACAAAAACATCATATGCTTTACTCTCCTCTACTCATAACCCCTCTATCTCTCATCCCATTTACACCTTCCCCCCTCTGTATCCACACTCACTCACTCACTCACTCTCTCTCTCTCTCTGTGGTGTGCAGATCGGTCGCAGATAGCTCACGTGGTGAATCCCGGAAGGTCCCCAAGAACAAAGTACTCTACCTTTTTGCACAAAAAACCATGTAAAAGCATGCACGACAAGAGGCAAGAGACAAATTGGGTTCAATCTCCCCCACGCCTTGTGTGAGCGCTTCACAAAGCATGTATTTAATGTATATTTCCAATCTTCATGCTCAATAATAGCCCAATTACAAAAATATGACAAGCTTTTAGCTTTTGAGTTTGCTTTCTACAAAAATAGGAAAATAAAGCTAATGGACGGTGCCCATAGAATCTGACACGCCCAATCTCAATGTCCAAATAGAAATAACATATCCGGGCGCATAAGCGCATACAAAATAATAATCAATAATCAATGTCTCTATAGACATAACAAAATATAGGCGTGGCGCCTATCAAAATATAGTCCAAAGGTCGAATACTCGCTAAACTCCAATGCTTTTCTCCGCCACTGCTGCTATCTCTACACATCAACTGAAGCATTCACAATCGTTAGTAAAATAATACAATTAAACCGACAAAAGTGAATACCTAGCAGTCTTCAGCTACATAAATAAATCAACTGGTTAGAAATAAATCCTAACCTTAATTTATTACGAGTGCGCACTCTAAACTCATAAACTTTTATTAATTTAATATGCATTTTGCGGAATCACCCGCTATGGAATCACCCATGTACACACTAAATTAATAAAACGCCCGAAAAGGACAGACGTCTCCATCAACTTCTCGC
The DNA here is from genome assembly GCF_053477565.2 of Lygodium microphyllum. Taxonomy (NCBI): domain Eukaryota; kingdom Viridiplantae; phylum Streptophyta; class Polypodiopsida; order Schizaeales; family Lygodiaceae; genus Lygodium; species Lygodium microphyllum. The sequence continues at coordinate 30,291,786 of NC_141143.1, read as the reverse complement.
ACAAAGAATCCTCTTTGTGTATGAGCCCCGGTCATCTAAGTTTACGGAATCCACCGTAAAACCTCACGGAATCCACCGTGGCACGGAATCCACCGTGGAATATGCCTCCTGGCATCATACCCCCGGGGTGGGATAGCAATTGACCTCAATTGCTATTAGCTCAATGTGGAGCTAACAGAGTGGGGAAAGCATTTAAGTCTCTAGCGTGCATCCATTGTGCTTCCTCTACAGGATGGTTCTTGAATTTTACTAGATATCTAGAATACCTTCGGCCAGTTCTAGTGGTCATGTAGTCAGTGTCTATGATGGCTTCTGGTTCAAGTATTTCAGTCTCTTCTTCTAGTAAAGGTGGATTTTCATAAACAGGGTGGATAGGTAATTGGCCTCTAAATGGTCTCAATAAACTAATGTGAAATGTATTATGAATTTTCCAATGAGATGGCAATTCTAACTTGAATGCATTATCATTAATCTTATGAATGATTCTAAATGGTCCATAGAATCTAGGAGCTAATTTGACAACTGGATGTCTATCTACACTTTGCAGTCTACGCTTTTCTATTCTAAGCCATACATAATTATCAACTTTGAAATTCATGGCTTGTCTTTTCTTGTTAGCTTGTTTGGTATATGATTGTTGGGCTTTAGCAATCATATCCTTAACCTCATCAAAAATACTATTATGCATAACAACAATATCATCAGCACTCTGAATTCTATTAGACAAAAATGCAACAGGTGTAGATAATCTATATCCATAAATGACTTCAAAAGGTGCTTTCTTTGTAGATGTGTGCGGTGTATTGTTATATGCAAACTGTAATAAATGCAAATGAGTATCCCATGTCTGAGGTTTAGAGATAGTGTATGCACGTAAAAGATCTAGAATAGTGCTATTTGTGGCTTCTGTTTGTCCATTTGTTTCTGGATGAAATGCAGATGAGAAATCAATCTTTGTGCCTAGATTTGCAAACAGTGTAATCCAAAAATTATTACAAAATCTAGAATCTCGATCTGAAATAATCACTTTTGGCAATCCATGGTTAGTAAAAACAGTTTTCAAAAATAACTGTGCTGCTTGTGATGCTGTTAAAGTTTTCTTACATGCAATGAAATATGCTTGCTTACTAAATCTATCTACAATTGTCCAAATCATGTCATGGTTAGATTTAGTATTTGGTAAACCAGTAATGAAATCCATAGATATATATTCCCAAGGTTTAGATGGAATAGACAAAGGCATTAATAATCCATACTGTTTACCATGATGTCTCTTTATTCTTTGACAAATCAAACATTCAGAAACGAAATTAGATACATCTGTATCCATATGCGACCAATAAAAATCTTCAGTTAACATGCGCAATGTAGATATGATACCTCTATGGCCTTGATATAGGGGACAATGAATTTCATTCAGAATAAAAGATCAGAATGGAATAGTAACACACTGTCTCTTTTGAAAGAACATAAATCCATCATTATATGACAATGAATCAACAGGAATGAAATTATTTTGAACTAATTTTTGCCAATCAGAATGAAAAGTAATATCCTGGTGATATGTATCTTTCATAGCAATCAAAGAATCAAAAGATATGATAGAAATATTATGAATTGCAGGTCTTCTACTCAATGCATCAGCAACTACATTTTCTTTTCCAGGTTGGTATTGAATGATAGGATGGAAACTTTGAATGAAGGAAGCCCATTTGATATGACGGTCAGAAATTTGGGGTTGGCTAAGTAGATGTCTAATGCTTTGCTGGTCAGTCTTTATCATGAATTATGAGCCCATTAAATAGTGCTTCCATTGTTTTAATGCTTGTACAACTGCTAATAGTTCTTTGTCATAAGTGGAATATTTGAGCTCAGAGGGTTTCAGCTTAGAACTAGAATATGCTATTGGATGGTTGTCTTGCATTAGTACGGCTCCTATTCCTGATCCGCTAGCATCGGTCACAACTAGAAAGAATGGTCTATTAAAGTCAGGAAATTGTAGAACAGGGGCATTGGTTAATGCACGTTTCAGTAAATCAAAGGATTTCTGCTGAGTTTCAGTCCATTGATAAACAATTCCTTTCTTAAGAAGTTTGGTTAATGGTAAAGCAAGTAATGAGAAATTACGTACAAACTTCCTATAGAAACTAGCAAGACCAAGGAATGAGCGTAGTTCATGTACATTTTTAGGAACAGGCCAATGCAATATTGCGTCAATTTTCTTAGGATCAACTTTTATTCATTCTTTTGATACAATATGACCTAGATATTCTATTTCTGTCTTAAAGAATTCACTCTTTTCAGGATTTGCAAACAATTGATTTTCTTTCAGTAATTGAAAAACTAATGATAAATGCTCATAATGCTCTTTTTCACTTTGACTGAACACCAAAATATCATCAAAGAAAACAATCACACAATATTGATATTTCAGAAAAATACGGTTCATCATTCTACTGAAAGTAGCAGGTGCATTAGTTAATCCGAATGGCATGACTAAGAATTCGTAATGGCCAAACTGTGTCCTGAATGCAGTCTTAAATATGTCGGATCTATCTAGCCTCACCTGATGATATCCAGACTTAAGGTCAATTTTACTAAATATAGAAGATCCTTGCAGTTTTTCCATAAGGTCATCAACTCTAGGTATAGGATACCTATTCTTTACAGTGATCTTATTTAATGCTCTGTAGTCAATACACATACGATAAGTATTATTCTTTTTCTTGACTAAGAGCACAGGTGTACCGAATGGAGAACTGCTAGGTCAAATTAAGCCTCTATTTAGTAATTCTTCTACTTGACTCTGGATTTCTTTTTGCTCTATTTGATTGTGCCTATATGGTGCTTTGCAAGGTGGTTGTGTGCCAGGAATTAGATCAATCTTATGGTCTTCTGGACGTGATGGTGGTAAACCTGGTGGTAGGTCTTCTGCAAAACAATCCTTAAAATATGCAAGAAATTCCTTATGCCTAGGGTGCATATGATTTTCCTTTGCGTGCAATTCATTCACCCAAATGAGATATGATTTAGTATTCTTGTGTAGTGCACGTTTTGCTTGAGTATGCGAAAGCAGTGGAAAAATATGAGATGCATGCATACCATATAATGTAATAGATTTTCCTTGAAAATTAATATTCATTGTGTGTGTGGAATAATCTATATTTGGATTATGCTGGTGTCTCCATGGCATTCCTAAAATAATGTCACTTGACTGTAATGGAACAACTAAGAAATTTCTTCTTTCAATATATGGACCAATTTGAATTTCTAAATCTTGTACTTCTTGTGTGCCATTGTACCTAGTGCCTAGAAATGCATCTTTTATGCGATAATGCGTAGGTACTGTATGCAATTTTAATTCCTTTACCAATTTTGCTGAAATAAAGTCATGGGTACTACCATCATCATGCAATATAGTTCTTTCTTTTCCATGCACCATACATTTCATAGTCAACAATGAATGTGGAGTAGGCATACCTGGTAAAGTGTCGGAAGTAGGAGTAGGATCATCCTCATCTTCAGTAAAGTCTGGCATATCCTCATGCTCATCTTCGTCCATGGCTCCAAGGTAGTTGATATGTGCTGATGGCTTCTTTGAATGACAATTTGCTGCGAGATGCCCTGGCTGGTGACACTTGTAGCATACTATTGGCTTGGCTTTGGTTACATTATTTGCAATGGCTGGAAGTCTGGGTACATTTGGATTTGCTTGTGGAATAGGCTTTGGATTTGGATTGACAGTGGATGGTAATGCAGGTGGTTTAGGCCAATTCTTGCGGAAAGATGGTGATGAGAAACGACCTGGATTAAACCTTCTAAAATTGGAATTGAATTGTTTAGATCCATAATTACCGTTGGCTTGGAATTGCTATGGTCGTCGATCTCTTCCGCGTAACTTATCTTCAGTGTCGTGAGCTAAGGAGATGGCATCTTCAAGGGTAGTAGGCTTGAACATGTTCACTTCAGCGTAGTAATGTCCAAGAAGTCCAGACATATACTTCCGCTTATGTGTCGTCTCTAGTACGTCTTCAAGCATGCGTAGCTGTAGGAGTGCATTCCAAAAATGCTCTGTATACTGTGGAATAGGCTCACGATCTCGCTGTTGAAGTAAATCCCATTGCTTGATAGCCTTCTCATGAAATTGCGGTGGAAGGAAATTCTGCATGAACTTCTTCTTGAAATCTTCCCAAGTAGCAGGACATTCTATGCTCTTGCGGACTACAGTCCACCAAAGTGATGCTCTGTCTATCAAATGATTAGTAACACACTTGATTTTATCTTTTTCTGGATAAGTTTCCTCATGGAAATAGTCATCAAACTAGCTAATGAATGATAAAACAGTCTTTCCTTCTCGTATACCATTGAAAGTGCGAAACTTGAAACTTCGTTTACTTATCTTGGATTCCTTGCGAATGATTTGTGCTTCAAGAGTGGCGTTGATGGTATGGCGAATCAAATCTTCAGCTTGTGGTTCTTCTTTATCGGTGGATGCTCTTTGAAGTTTTGTCAATTGCGCTTGCAATGCTTGCCTAGCTCTTCGCTCTTCTTCCAATTGTAGCATGATTAGATCCAGCTTTTGTTCCATGGTAGGTTCAGGTAAGTCGTCTTCAGCCATAGGATCATCCATATGTGGGGTAGTCATCCTGTAAAACTCAACAAACCTTTCTCACTCATAATCAGGTTAGCGGGATGAGCGTAGCTCAAATTTGGGATTACAAGGCTATGTATTTTTGGGTATTTCTTTGTATATTTTCTAAAAATCTGCAATATTTCTGTCTCCGTTTGCTGAAAGTACTTCAACGAACTTGTAAATAGGTAGAACAGCTTGCTGCGAACAACTTTCCAGTTCAGAGTTTTTGCATACGAACAAGTCTTCTAGGAGTTTTGAGCATTAGTCAGTTCTGATTTAGTTTGACTTGCAGAGTTGCAGACTTAGCAGACTTGCAGAGTTGTGGACTTGCTGAACTTAGGCCGACTTGCAGAACTTGCAGAACTTGATTACTGTCGACTTGCGGAACTTAACTTCAGAAGTGCGAGACCTGGAATTTGCCGACTTGTCTGCCCTGTGTGACTTGCAGTGGCTTAAGCTTAAGTGATTAAGCTTAAGCTTATGAAGCTTAAGGAAGGACTTAGCAAGCGGCGTAAATTTTCGAGGGGGGGCCGTTTTCTTGGCCGCGCGAAAATTTCGGGGCCACTCTCTGACACGCCGTGATGAAATTGAGGGGTCTTAAGCTTCCCTTAAGCTTATAAAGCTTTGTAATTAAGCTTTTAATTGAGAAGATTAAGAATTTTCTCACTGTTTTTCAACGACTTGTTGATGGAGATGAATGCGTGGTCCTCCGCCTGCAGAGCCTGGTCCTTCGCGATCTGACATTGGAAACAGGGGTTCTTGATCGCCAGAAGTCTGCCTGTATCGACGGTTCGCGATGAGATTGACTGTAGAGCCCGTTTGTTCCTGGAGCTCCGCCTTCGCCCGAGATTGGTAGCGATTGGAAGCTCTTGATCTCTGCTCCGCTCTGATACCACTGGTGTGCAAATCGGTCGCAGATAGCTCACGTGGTGAATCTCGGAAGGTCCCCAAGAACAAAGTACTCTACCTTTTTGCACAAAAAACCATGTAAAAGCATGCACGACAAGAGGCAAGAGACAAATTGGGTTCAATCTCCCCCATGCCTTGTGTGAGCGCTTCACAAAGCATGTATTTAATGTATATTTCCAATCTTCATGCTCAATAATAGCCCAATTACAAAAATATGACAAGCTTTTAGCTTTTGAGTTTGCTTTCTACAAAAATAGGAAAATAAAGCTAATGGACAGTGCCCATAGAATCTGACACGCCCAATCTCAATGTCCAAATAGAAATAACATATCCGGGCGCATAAGCGCATACAAAATAATAATCAATAATCAATGTCTCTATAGACATAACAAAATATAGGCGTGGCGCCTATCAAAATATAGTCCAAAGGTCGAATACTCGCTAAACTCCAATGCTTTCCTCCGCCACTGCTGCTATCTCTACACATCAACTGAAGCATTCACAATCATTAGTAAAATAATACAATTAAATCGACAAAAGTGAATACCTAGCAGTCTTCAGCTACATAAATAAATCAACTGGTTAGAAATAAATCCTAACCTTAATTTATTACGAGTGCGCACTCTAAACTCATAAATGTTTATTAATTTAATATGCATTTTGCGGAATCACCAGCTATGGAATCACCCATGTACACACTAAATTAATAAAACGCCCGAAAAGGACAGGCGTCCCCATCAACTTCTCGCACAAAGAATCCTCTTTGTGTATGAGCCCCGGTCATCTAAGTTTACGGAATCCATCGTAAAACCTCACGGAATCCACCGTGGCATGGAATCCACCATGGAATATGCCTCCTGGCATCACTCTCTCTCTCTCTCTCTCTCTCTCTCTCTCTCTCTCTCTCTCTCTCTCTCTCTCTCTCTCTCTCTCTCTCTCTCTCTCTCTCTCTCTCACACACACACACACACACACACACACACACACACAAACACATGTATAAAATGCCAAATATGCATTTGCATCAAGGAGTACATAGACTCATATATACATGCAATGACCATGCACCAAACTAATTATAAACTTGTATCTATACTTGCTCTGCACAACAATTAGAAACAACTTGTATCCTTGGATGCTACAATGAGAAATAACATTCCTACGGTGAAACAACCACAAATGAAAGATGTATGAACCACACCACAAATTTAAGTTTGTCCAAGCATTGCATGCAAACTCTTAGTATTAATAACCCACATAGGTGAAGCAAAGCCCGAAGCCAAAGTTTCTTCTAGAGACTGCACCAATAACGTTGCACCACAATTTCAAGTATCAACAAACCACAAAGTGTCACTCCTTGATTGTGCCTATGAATCTACATCCAAATGTTACAAAAAAATTTATGGTTCCCATAGGGTCTAACAAAAACTAAGCTTTTTTTTCTTTGAGAAATAACTGGGAAATTTTCCACTCTCCAATATAGCATGGCCAGGCAAAGCAAGTCTGATTGCCACTCTTCGTCTTGTTGATGGTATAGGGGACATAATAGTATTTCCACTCTTTCTTGCACCTAAAATTTTAGAAGCCCACAACATTAATGTAATCACATCTAACAACCAACAAAGACTACTTAACATTAAAACAACAATACCTGCTATGCGCAATAGCTAGAAGTAGCTCTACATGATCATTCAATGTTACAATTAGAAATAACATTGCTACACTGAAATGAACCACAAAGTGTAAGCATATCCAAGCATCAAATACAGATAGGTGAAGCAAATCCCAAAACCAAATCTTGCTCCAGAGCCAAAAACTTTATACCATAAATCCAAGTATCAAAAAACCACGAAGTACCACTTCTTGATTACACCTATACATGTACATCCAAATGCTACAAAGATGTTGAAACTTTCCATGGGGACTAACCAAAATGAAGCTTTCTTTTCTTTGAGGAATCACAGGGAAAATTTCCATTCTCCAATACAGCATGCTCAGGTGAAGCAAGTCCCATTGCCACTCTTCGTCCCGATGATGGTACAAGGGACATGATAGTCTTTCCTCTCTTTCTTGCGCCTAAAATTTTAAAAGCTCACAACGTAAACATGAACACATCCAAAAATTGACAAAGATCACTTAACATTGGAATAACAATACCTGGCTTAACACTTGCAAACCACTTGGCAGGCATTGTCACAGCTTGATGTAGCGTCACAAAACAGCTGAGGTCCTTAAATTCATATGCCGGCCACCCCCTTGGTATTCTATCAGTGTGAGATCGCTGAAATCTCTTATCCTGCTCAGCTTCACCCATATGCACTCGAAAGCACTGAGTATACCCACAATGCACCACCTCAATAAAAACTGGAAGTAAAATCTCTATGTTGACATCATCATACAAATGCTCAATGCCTTGCAAGCGTTCTTCTTATGATATCATGCGTTGTCACTGCGCACAAGTTACACTACAGTTCCTTCTGATACTCAGAAGCTGGATAATAACCCCAGCTTGGAGTAGGCATCTGCAAAAGTCAAGCAAATACTTATATATAGTGTAGGGAATATATACTCAATTACCATCGAGTATATGCCAACCGAATATAGCTTTGAGGCTATCTCACATACACACCAAGCAAGGACTACAAAGCCATCAAAATTCAATAGATACATCTCTAAAAAAATGCAAGCATATCTTCCACCCTCCAAAAAATTCATCTCCATATGCATCTTTGCAAAAAATCAATGCACCTCATTGCATCTTCTGAAGTACCTCCTTGTACACAATGTTCGTCATGACATTCATAGTGCTTCCATCCTCATCCAATAACACCCTCACACCACATGAGGATTTCACCCTTGAAAATGCAACATACAACTATCCATGTGTAAATACTGGTGTCTTTAAGTAAAGACAAACAACAAACAATGTTTGACCTTGCGACTTATTGATCATCATAGCAAACGCCAGTCAAATAGGAAATTGCCTCCGCCTCATAGCAAACGGAAATTGCAAGGTGCTAGGAATAAAAGTGATCCTATGAATAAAAACTCGCTCCCCTGCATTTGTCCCTATTATTATCTCAGCATCTATCATCTTTTTATTGAATGCCTTACACATCAACCGTGTACCATTACACAAAACTTTTGCTGGATTTAAGTTCCTAAGAAGAATAATAGGTTCATTCATCTTTAGCAACAATAGATGGGGAGGAAACCCACCTCCAAGATCTAGTGTATTTAAATACTCTACAGAGTATAAAAATGAGCTATCACCCGTCTCTGCAATTGAATCCGCACTATAGTACTGTATGACTTCTCCTGGCATCGATTGCAATGCACAATGATTCAAAGAAGCCACCTCTGTATTCCGCGCTGCAAGTATAGCACGCTCACTAAAATATGCCCCAAAGTCTCTCACTGCGGACAGTTCACCGTACACACTATTAACCAAGGTTTCAAGAGAGCACCCTTTCAATACCATGCTAGATGGAATATGTAACTTATCACAATTCTTCGTAATACCCACTCCATCCCCTATCCCTTGAATCCAACCAACAAATCCATTATCCATTACACCAGTGGCGGTTGACATCCTCATATTCCTAGACAACCTTAGCACCTTAACATATTGCCATAAATGAGAGCAACATAGTGCCGCATTAGCAATATCTTCACGGGAGCCCTTTTTCACGATGGGCAGGATTTGTCTAAAATCACCCCCAAGCAAAGTAACCTTTCCACCAAATGGTTCTCAGAATATCTCTTAAAGTTCTATCAACAGCTTCAAATGCAAACGTGTGCATCATGGCAGCGGCCTCATCCCATAAAATAAGGCTCGACTGTCTGAACAGTTGAGCAAGATTTCTCTGAACAGGAATATTACAGGTGGATCGATTACATAGATCCAATGGAATTTCAAATCTTGAGTGAGTAGTATGACCGCCTTGCAGAAGCAAAGCAGCAATGCTAGATAATGCCATTGCTAATGCTATATGACGATCACTGCGCAACCTAGCAAGCAAACACTTGTAAAGAATTGTCTTTCCAAACCCACTGGGACCATCCAAAAAAAAAAACATCCCCAAAGTTTCCATCAATGGCACCTATAACTGCATTATATGCAACCCTTTGTCCATCATTCAACATTGCCTCCATATAAACACAAACTCTACATTGCTCCAGTATATCATATGCATATTCATCTTCTAAAAGAGGGTTAACACACAACTGAGAATCTATTTGATGAGGTTCTGGCAATCCATCAAAGTCAGACAAACTTCACCCATGTTGTCGCAAAAGATTTTGAAGATGCAATAAAGCCCTCTTTGATGCCTCTTGTTGTAGAACTGTAGAATATATATGCACATGCTCTAGCTATAACTTATACAAAATATCCTCCACCATTGGTGACATGAACCTATCCCAGAGCTAACCAGGCTGCGCAAGCTCACAGAAGACCAAAATTGCAGCAAACAAAGCATGCAACTGGGCACCAATTTGTACAAATGCAGCCTCTTCCAAGCACACAACACACTCATCATCACCCTCTAACATGCCCTTTGCAATGCAGGCTTCCTTAAAGGTGTTGTATACCACGTTGCCAATAGTACGCAAATCATCAAAAGACATACATCCTCCAGACACTGTCAAGAGCATTCGCAAGTAATAACGCTCACCAGATGTGGGTGGCACAAAGTATATTCGACCACACGTATTTTCATGCTTTCTCTTTGTCCATACCTTTCGTTGTGCATTCCACACCATATACACTGGGAAGTCTTGATACTGAATAGCTCGAGCCTCTGGATGAATACGATTGCACACAAACCATTCCGTAAGAGTAGTTTTCCTGATATATTCATTCTGCATAACATTTGATATATTGTCTGTATCTTGAAACACCACATAATTCTCATCAGGCAAGTGTACCTGCAACTGCTGTATATCAAGCTTCTCATTGTGCAATGCATAGTCATATATTCGCCAACACGCTTCCAAAGCAGAAATATACCGTGCATCTAAATAACTCTTGATCTCATCCACTTCACGAAAGGTCGTACCATTTAACCCTAAGTTTCCAACAAAAAATTTAATCGTTGCACGATCATGTCCCTTGTATATATACTTATACAAATACTTAACAGCTGCCACCGTTGAGCATACCTCAACATTTATATGTGCATTGTATTTTTTATTCAAGTATGGATTGTATGGAACAATCCATCGATTATCAATAGTATTACCCTTTATTGTGACTGTCTTTCCATCATCTCGTCTTCTATAAACAGGATAGCCAGAGCTATCAGCAGTTGTTACATTCACAAACCTCCGAGGGAATTTTTTAGTGCATCGACCATTGCGCATGCAAGGGCTCTTGGGATTCATTACACTGCAAGGACCATGGACATTGCATTTTGAGATAGTTTCAAACAAATTTGAAAACTTTGCTCTATCAGGAAACTCAGCACAAACAAATCTATCATAATGGCATGCTTCAGAGGGTTTAAAAGGGTGCTCCAAAATTAGCAAAGTATGAGAATGTGGTAGCCTCCACTTTTGAAACTCAATCACACTAACATAGCCTGCAACGTTTCCAAACAAATTCCTTTTCAACAATGTATGCATCATATCAGCATGTTTTTTATGGAATACTCGAGCAGTCAAATCAGGACGATCATAAGCAGTCTTTCCAGGAAACAAAGCATTAGTTATCTCTAACCACTTTGGATTACATGTCATCGTTATAAACAGATTAGGTTTTCCCTTACTTCGCACTATAGCCATGGCATCCTGATACAACTAATACATGTGTCTTGGCCCACCAGTAAAAGAAGACAGCAAAACCACCCTTTTACCAATAGAGGCACCAATAATCCCCATCGGCCCATCATCCATCACTCCCACCATATCTACTAAGCCCTTATAAACTTCCGAGCATAAAACTGATTGATTTTATCGACACCAAGCTAACCTACATTGCTCTATACTACAATAAGCATCAACAATAAATTGTTGCAACAATCAGCCACCCCGCAACATGCACACCTCAGTGTCCTCACGCACTTGTAGTTGAAATGTATAAAATTGCATCTGAGTAACGCAGTCCTTATTAGACAATCCATGTATATTAATTGGAACATTAACACCACTATAAGGTACCTTTACATGCCAACCATCATCACCCATAGGAAAAAGAAGAACGTATAGCATAGGCATATATGCCCTATGCAAGTTTGAAATAGCAATACATCGTCCATCCCGACTATAAACATGTATGTCTCGAGATGAAGAGTATTCTCATTGCCTTGTCTTGGCATGATAGTTGCAACCTCAGTTGCCACTGGAGCTGAGTATTGTCTATTAGCATGTTGAACCCCAAAAATAGTCATTCTGAAATCATGCAAGGGATTGTTTTGCAATTGCATACCCACGGATCTAAAAGCTTGTGCATATGCATTGTGTTGATGCATCATAGACTGAAGCTCCCCAAGCAAGTTTGGCAATAAATTAGGCATAACATCCAACCGATTAGATCATGCTCAATATCATAAACATAAAGTTGTGCAAATCGTGGCCTTTCCTGTCGTTGCACATTAGGAATCAAAGGGCCTATACGATGATAAATGGAGCCATGCACTCTAAAGGTATAAGAATTTCCAACAACAGACAAAAGCTCATCAACATTGGCACCAAGCAACACAAATGCAAGAGCACTATTATATGCTTGTATATTATTTTTAAATACTCTGCTTTGAGGATGCATACCATGCAACAAATCATGCAATAGTTGTGGTGGATATTGCAACCGTGGAAACATTACTTTTCCATTTCGACAACGATGTTTACCAAAAAAAACTGACCCCTACACTTGAGCCTCACATCTCCACAATTTAGCCGAACATCGCTCACACATCTCAAAAAGACTCCCCATGGAATGCACAATCGGGTCTTGAAATAGCAATATTGTAGTTGCAAGATGAATATCCATTGCAGGTAAAGCATGTAAAATGGAGCAAAAACCCCCATTTTGAGCACTAAAGGTTGGAGCATTATTGACACGTGACTCATTAATCACATCATTTCCTAGGTTTTGGTGATTTTTAGCATCACAATTATAATCATTAGCAAATTGTTGCTCAATCAAACTGTGAAGTCCCTCACGAATCAAGCTATCATGATTTAGAGCCCGTCCTTGCAAAATGTTCCGGCACTCAACTATAGTAGAACACATCTCTTTATACCCCCTCCAGTCATGTCTTGCCATTTGAGCCCTAAGCCTAGCAATTTGTCATCGTCTATATCATGTAGAGTTGAGTCTATGCCTATGAATACGCAACACATAATCCTTGCTAGTTCTCTGATTATTTAATCCAATATTGTTTGGATTCTCACAAAGCCTACACATTAAGAGAAAACATGCATTCTTTCAAGCAAAGACTTGATTGGGATTAGTATTTCCAAAAAGACTTAAAAGTAGAATCAATCTAGAATCACATAATCGAAAATACTACGACAATTTAAATCAGCACAATCCTCTTACGTGCAAGGATTAATAGTAGTCAAAATTAGAATCATCATATCATATATTTTTATATATTCTATACAATTAGATATATCTAACCCAAAGATTAAAAAAAAACTATATCCAACCGGTGTGCAATCCCCCAACCTATAACTCAAACCCAAACATCACTCTTCAACATGAATGCGCAATAAACTATAAAACGTTAGGATTCTTAAATCAATGAACTCTTCTATGTAGATTGCAAGACATAATAAGTATTTCTATAGATCAAACCTTAAGAAAGAGGCAATATACTTAAAAATAAAAATGTATTTAATATTTACAAACTTTTGAAAAGAGAAAGAATACACAATCTTATTCCAATCCATAGCAAGTTCCTAGACATTGAAACATATTTTACAGAGAATATTACTCTTTGATACGTACTACATTGCAAGACATAATAATTATATCTATAAATAAACTATAGATCAATGTTTACAAAATCTTTAAAAGAGAGAAGAATGCATCCACCCCAATAAATTGAACCAAACACTGGAGAAAGAGAGAGAGAGAGAGGGAGAGAGAGAATATTACAATTAGACCATAGAATTAGAAAATATTACTCACATGCATTACACCATAAAAATGAATAAAGTTATATATCCACATTGTTTGATATGATATCAAACGTCAAGAAAGAGACATCACACCACACTGTAGATACCCAATACAGTTTACTCAATTTAGTCTCGTTACGAAAAAAGATAGCACACATTATCACAAAAAAAGCAGTGGCCCAAGCATTTCAATATCTTCATAAGTGAGACAACAATAGATTATAACCTTCATCCAAATGTTGAAGAGAGAGAGAGAGAGAGAGAGAGAGAGAGAGAGAGAGAGAGAGTGTGTGTGTGTGTGTGTGTGTGTGTGAGTGAGTGAGAGAGGTGAATATTACAATTAGAGAATATTATTCTTGCGTGCGCTACACTACAAAAATAAAAAAAGTTGTATCCACATTGCAAGACATGATAATTCTTTATACAGATCAAACCTCAAGAAAGAGGTATCACATCGTTACATTAAAACCAATATAAGCTTCACAAAAAGGAAGCACACATCATCACAAAAAAAACATTGGTCCAAGCACTTTCAAGTAAGATATAAGCGAGACGATAATAGATCATAAGCCTCCGCCAAGCAAATCCTCCTCAATTGGGATCGTTCATTTGATGACTCAATTGTTGTAGCAAGGCATTGAACCTATTAACATTCATTTGGAACTGCAAAAACGGTAGTCGACAACCCCTCTGGCAAATCACAGGCTCGTGGTCATCTCCAAGCCCCCAAAACGATGCCCACATATCATTCAACAACAAATTCATCAACCTTCTTGTCTGAGAGACAATTGCTGAAAGTTCCCTCACTTCACCACCTAAACCACTCGAGACTTGTTGAAGAACACTCTGGATGTGCTTTGTCTCACACACAACACCATACAAACCCCTAGCTTGTTCATGCAATTCTGTAGAGTAAATAGCAAGTGCATGATCGACACATGTGGATAAACTCATCTGCAATTCCATCAACTCATTCATCTTGGTCTCAAGGCGTTTAAACTCCAAAGAACTTGAAGCAGCCTTTGTGTTTCTTCGGATCGTTGATGTCCTTGTGGATCTACTGACATGCCCTCCCTGTTGCCTCGCCACTTCTTTCATCTTTCGCACATTAACTTTATTCACTCTATTAAACTCCACATTAATTTGGCTGCAACAAAATACACAAATGACTATCTCCCCAAAAAGAACACAATACCTTGGTGAAAATACAATTATTAGAATAACTATCTCCCATACCCATGCAAACGGCTCCAAGCAGACAAGCGTCGAAGAGATGATGTTGTGGCTATTTTCTTTGATTCAACTAAATCAATTGCATTCAATGGAGTCGAATGCACTATATCTGGAACATCATCCATAGCTTTGGTTTGTTCCATGATGACTACACGAGACTTTCAATAGAGTATAAGAGTCCCAATAGAGAAATCTCAAAGCCATTGAAGACAAACACATTTCCAACTGAAAACCCTAAATCGAAAGTGTATTGGACTCAAAGACAAAAGAATAGTCATGCACAGACACGTGTAAATAATCATGCATGAGCACACACATACACAGTGCTCACAAAAATCCAATTAATGATTCCCCTCTCCAATGGATGTCCATTAATCCACATGTGCACATGACACTCACCAAATATATAGCCATGCCTTACCTCCTCTCTCTCTCTCTCTCTCTCTCTCTCTCTCTCTCTCTCTCTCTCTCTCTCTCTCTCTCTCTCTCTCTCTCTCTCTCTCTCTCTCTCTCTCTCTCTCTCTCTCTCTCTCTCTCTCTGTGTGCAAGCCCTACTAATGGATGTTCATTTGTCTCGATCCATACATAGGTCTTGCCAAAGGCTCGAATGTGTTAAAGATCCAAAGATGTTCGATGCTCAAAGATGAGTGAATACCAAGGTCAATAACAATAATAACCAAACTAATTAAAATAATAATAATAATAACAAACAACCATATCTAACCAACAGCTAAACTAATTAAAATAACAAAACAATAACACTAAGTAACCATTAACTACAACTATATCATTACTCACTACAACTATAACTAATTATTTTATATTATCACTATTAATATTATTTTATATTATTATTGTTATTTTTATATTATTATTATTAGTTTTTAAATATATATTTATACTAATAAAATAATAATAAAATAAACCAATCTAAATAAAATAAAAACTAAACCAACAATTAAAATAACAATAACAATAGCACAATAAACTAATAAACAATACAACAGCAATCATCATTATATAATAATAATAATAATAAACGCTAGTATAATAATAATAACAACATTAAAATAATAAAATAATAACAATAATAATAATAATAAACTAATAATATCTAAATAAAATAACATAACATCATAAACTTTTTAACTATAAAAAAAAAATAAGAAAATAATATAGTAATAATATAATAATTAATAATAATACTAATAATAATAATATAATAACATAAAATAATACAACAACAATCATCATCATCATCATCATTTTTCATTATTATTATTATTATATATTATCAAAGAATAATAATAATAAAAGTAATAATAAAATAACACAACTAATAATATCTAAATCTAAATCTAAATAAAATAATACCACAGTAAACTAATAAACAAATAATATCTAAATAAAATAACATCATAATCATATCATAACATAACATAATTACTAATAAACTATAACTATTAACTAATAACTATTAGCTATAACATTAACTATTAACTATTAACTATTAACATAACAATAAAATATAATAGTAATAATAATAACTAAAATAATATCTAAATCTAAATAAAATAATACCACAATAAAATAAACTATAAACTAACAATAAACTAATAAACTAATAATATCTAAATAAAATAACATCATCATATCATGATCATACTCATAATAATAATAATAACAAACTCACAATAACAAAGTTAAAATAACAACCATTAACAAAACTATATAACTATATAACAATAACAATAATAATAATATAAAATAATATCTAATCTAAATCTAAATCTTATCTTAATCTAAGCAAAATAATGCCACAAAAAATAAACAATAAACTAATAAACAATACAACAGCAATCATCATCATCATCATCATCATCATCATCATCACCATCATCATTATCATTATTATATTATATAAATATAAACTAATTAGATATAATATCTATCTAAACAATAATAAACTAATAATATCTAAATAAAAAATAATAATAACAATAAATAATAATAATAAAAAAAATAATCATAATCCTAATTACTAATAAATAAACTTAAACTATAACTATTAACTATCTAAATCTAAATCTTATCTGAATCACAATAAAATAATACCACAATAAACTATAAACTAACAATAAACTAATAATATCTAAATAAAATAACATCATCATATCATAATCATAATCATAATAATAATAATAACAAACTAGCAATACATATTTATAATATAATATAATATAATAACTAACAAAAACAAAGTTTAAATAACAACCATTAACAAAACTATATAACTATATAATAATAACAATAATAATAATATAATTTAATAAAAATATAATAACATAATAATAATAATATTATTATTATTATTATAAATACGATATAAATAATAATATAAAACAATATCTAATCTAAATCTAAATCTTATCTTAATCTAAACAAAATAATACCACAATAAATAAAATATAAACTAACAATAAACTAATAAACAATAGAATAATGCTCTGTATGCTCAAGATGCTATTCATGTTGTTGATCAGGACTCTCAAAATACGCCCCATCCATATAAGGATTTTGTAATAAGAGACATGCAATGTTTTTGGTCATAGTCTTGCAGAATAGTCACGAAGATCTTACTATAGAAAATTGCATTTTGAATCTGGGAGTGAACCTTATAGATCACCTTGAAGAGGGCTTTGTCCCCTCTAGTTTGAATCAAAAACCTCTCCAATCGGACCTACGGTTTGAAAGTTATGCTCATTTTTGTGCACTAGAGTCATTGTGGACAGGGTGTAGACCAAGGCACATTAACTCCATTGCATAAAATTTTGATAATTTTATGTCACAAAGATTAATAGCTCATCTCAAAGAGGACTTTTTCCCCTCCAACATGAATAGAAAATCTCACCAATCAGAGTTTCCTACAAAAAGTTACACCCCATTTATTGATAGCAAGTCCTGTAGACTGCATCCAGATGGCTAGCGAGAAAGGCAAAAGTAAGGCCCATGTGGAACTCGAGAGGGAGATTAGAAACTCCTAGACCTCCATGAATGATGAACCAAGCTTGGCAAAAGATTACCATGGTGATATGCAAGAGGAAATGCCCGACATGGACCCATATACCCTTCTCAATCACACCCTATGCTAGCATGAGCTTCGTGATGGCATGGAATGGCATAATGACATGGTCACCAACCACCGCCAAATGATGTCCAAGTTTGATGAAGCAATCGAGCACATGGTCCTCTCAAACTCAAGGACTCAAAAAACCTTGGAGTAGCTCACTACTCTTCTTGCTCAATTAGCTACTACTTCATCCCAAGAGAAGGTCAATGACTCTAGGCATGAATCTAGACATCCTCTACATTAGGAGCCATTGCATGGTCCACAAGGTATACTTGGTATTAAGGAAATCCCCCCTTCTACCTACAAGATTTGTAAACCCTCTCATACGTATTATAAGCCCATGTTGAACTCCCCCATCAACCATGTAGCCAACACCCCATTGAGGCCCTCTTCCACCCTTAATCGAAGTTTCCCCACTCTCCTTAGGAGCCCCCATGCACCCTATATGAATCAGCACCATCATGGACAATATGGTACCAATGGTCAATATGGCAATCATGGATAGCCTAGCTATAATGGACAGCATGGGATAAATGCACCACATGGGATGTATGGATAGCAAGGTATGTATGGCAACCACGTGATGTATGGGTAGCAAGGGTTTTGTGGGCAACATGGCCCTCATGATCTGTGTGACAGGATCATCCTAACAAATTACAATTGGCAATCTCCCTCACCATCTCACTTGGAGGAATGGACGTCCAAGTTTGAGTCCTACTTCAATATCTACCCCCACACTGATGATCAAAAAATACTTTTTGCTCCTCTCCACTTGGAAGGATTTTCCCACAAATGGTGGCACTATATCAATGGAGAGAATCATTAGTTCATTGACTAGGAAGCATATGGTCCAAGTGTTTGTGTCTCCCCCTATGGAACAAGAGCGGTTGGCAAGAAGCTGGTACACTCTTGACTAACGTAACCTCACTGTAAGTGAGTTCACAAATTAGTTCATGAACTTGACCATGTATGTAGAGAGCATTAGCAATGATGTTAAATTGCACAAGTATATCTATGGGGGGTTGGAATCGAGCCTATCGACAGATGTCATGGCCCAAAAACCTACCACACTGTTTGATGCAATTGAACTAGCTAAGACATATGCAAGAAAGTACCATAAGATTGAACATTTTTAGCAAGGTTCTAGACAGCCCCACATCCCTTCACGATCAGCCCCATACTGAGGTGCTTTCCGAGGCACTTCTATGCCTAATAACAGCCCCAAAGTACCCATTTACCCCACCTTCCATGCTGAAAGAGAAATGGGCACTTTTGGGATAGCATTTGGCTCTAATATTGAGAATAAGTATGCTGAAAATAAATAGTCCATTGCATCACCTTCCCATGGATCCAATGGCCAACACTTCATTTCTTTGGATGTTGTGAAGGAACGGAAGGAAAAGGACCTATGCTTTAAATGTGGGGATAAGTACAGTGTTGATCATGCCTCCAAGTGCTCGTACAAGATAGCTAAGGTCAAGGTTCATAGTATGTATGCCATGGAAGATTGGCACAATCATGAGGATGACCTACCCACTAATCAGGCTGAGCTTGAGGAGGATGTTGATCATGAGCAATTCTATGACCCGAAGAATGGGTTTCCTTTTGACCCGGGTGGTGATCCATCACAAATACTTGATCTAACATCCTGCTCACCTACCACTTCCCTTTGTTCTATCTCCTTGGCTGCTTGGATGGGTTCCCAAAGCCCCAACGCCCTATGCATTCAAGGAAGTATCTATGGAAAACATGTCTTCATCCTTGTGGATAGTGGTAGCACCCACAAATTTTTCAATAAATCAATCATTGATCGGTTAAAATGCACCCCTATGGAATTACACCACCCCTTGAAGGTCCAAGTAGAAAATGGAGATGAAGAAATCAATATATATGTATGTCCGAGAGTCCCCTTATGCTTGGCTGAAAATTATGTGGCACTAGTTGATCTAATTGCCCTAGATATGTTGTCTTGGGTTGTGATTGGCTGAAACAATTGGGGAAAATTGCTATGGACTTCTCTTATCTCTACATGGAGTTTATGATACATAGACAGCCCATCTGCCTAGAGGGAGTTCAAGATCATGCTAATTTTAAGCTCATTACAGCAAAGCAACTCAAATGGGAGTTTAAGAAATGCTCACATATTTGTTTAGCAATTGAATAAGGATAATTTTGGTCAGTCCTCTACAGTATCCAATGATTGAGCCTTGCAAGCCTTACTTGAGGAGTACGGTAACCTATTTTAGATGTGTACATCCCTTCCCCCTAAGAGGCAAGTGGACCACCCACTTGACTTAGATCCCCATTCCAGGCCAATAAACAAGCCCCCTTATAGACTCTCTAAGTGTGAGCGTGAAGAGGTTGCAAAGCAAGTCAAGGAGTTGTTGGACATGGGTTTCATTGAACCAAGCTCTTCCCCCTATGCATCCCCGATCTTGTTAGTTAAGAAGAAAGATGGCTCCTTTCGCATGTGCATTGGCTACAGAGACTTGAATAAACTCACGGTAAAGAACTGCTACCCCATCCCACGGATTGATGACTTGCTAGCTGAGTTAAAAGGGTCATGGCTTTTCACTAATATTGACTTTGCTGGCACTCTGGCTACCATCAAATTCATATGAGGGAGGGAGATGAGGTCAAAATGGCCTTCATGAGTGATCGTGGACTTATATCATTTTCTAGTGATGCCGTTTGTATTGACTAACTCCCCCGCCACATTTTAAAGCCTCATGAACAAAATCCTACAACCCTTTCTGTTCGAGTTTGTGCTTGTTTTCTTTGATGATATCCTCATTTACAGCAAGTCATCCAAGGAGCACTTGACACATGTCAGAAGGGTGTTTGACATATTGAGAGGGAATCGAATCTTTGCTAAGCAGAGTAAATGCACCTTCATGCAGACATCTGTGGAGAAATTGGGACACATTGTGAGAAAAAATGGCATACATGTTGACCTGAAGAAGGTGCAATGTGTTAGGGACTGGCCCTCTCCTTCCACCACCACCTCTTTGCGTGGCTTCCTTGGTCTCTCTTCATTCTATAGACATTTCATTAAGCACTATGCCACCATTGCAGTACCTTTGACTGATTTCTTAAAAAATGAGTCATTCTTTTGGGATGCCACTATTGATCATAGCTTCAAACAGTTAAAGAACATTCTTACTTCCGCTCTCCCATCCTTGTTTGCCTAATTTCTCTAAGCTGCTTACCATTCATTGTGATGCTAGTGGGGGAGGGGTATTGGTGCAGTGTTGTTGCAAGAGCATGGTGTGACTGCATTTGAGATCCACAAGCTTGATGAGAAGGAGATGCAAATGAATGTATATGACCAGGAGATGTTGGCCATCCTCCATGCCATCAAGAAATGGCACCACTATTTGTATGGCAACCACTACTAAGTACAAAGCGACCACCGAGTCCTCCAGTACTTCTCAACTCAGTCCACTTTGACTCCTAAGCAAAGGTGATGGGTTAACCTTACAAAAATATGACTTTGAAATTTTGCACATTCAGGGAACGGATCATTAAATAAGACTGTGGGAAGGGGAAACTCAGCCACAATATTTAATAATAAGATAAACCCTCAAAGTCAGGCTGAGTTGGATCACATGCACGCCTTACTTTAGCAATGTAAAGTGAACCTTCAAAAGGCCCAAACACACATGAAACTGTATGTTGATGAGAAAATAAGGCATTTGGAATTCTAGGAAGGGGAATTGGTCCTTTTGAAAGTGCCTAAGTCCTGCTACTCTACTCTCAAAGAGGCTGCAATAACAAGCTGACCCACCACACTTCTATGGCCCTTACAAGATTCTAAAGAGAGTTGGTGACTTGGCTTACCGCTTAGAACTTCCCCCTACCACCAAAATCTAGAATGGGTTTCATGTTAGCCAACTAAAACCCTTCTTGGGATCCTCAATGGACTATGTGGAAGAACTTCCCCCCGTAGATGAAGAAGGCATCACTCAGTATATCCCTGAGGCAATCACTAGGCACAGTGAGATAAGCACTTGAGGTCACAATCTGTTAAAGAATACCCCATCAAATGGCAAGGCCTACCCCTAGAAGAAGCCTCTTGGGACCCAAAAACCATTGTCAATGAATTCCCCCACCTCCAAGAGGCCCAATGGTAGCTGTTATCCCCCATTTGACTACCCTTTGTCTGCAAATAGCACACTGTTTCAGAATAGTTTTGGTCCTATCCAATTATTAGGCATATTTATCCTACATAGACTAAAATTACTCATCATAAGCTCCATTTTGACATGTGGCACACCTCATTTGGAGCAATCTATCAAAAGTTATGACCCATTTACATCAGCAGACCAATCCTGGACATCATGCTGTCCCTAGTCTTTACCCACCCATTTTTCATTCTAAAAGGGCTCAGAGTAGTACTTTGCAACCCTCCCTTAGCCCATCCATCACTTCCCTCCAGTTCTCTTTTTTAAAGGGAAAAAACCTTCAAGGTGGGGATGGATTGTAACAAGTGGGATACATACAAACTAGGGGTTAACACCTAGTCATATTGACTGGGGTATATAAGGTGTAAGAGTCCCAGATTAGGGCAATCAATTATTATCACAAGAACATACTCTTCACCTTCATCTTCATCTTCCATGGCTTCCTCCTTCCTTCTTTGTTGTTTTATGTCTTTCTCTCTCCTCTTCTAGTCTTCTTTTCTCTTCTTCTTGCTCTCTTTCTCTCTCTTCATCTCTTCTCCTCTCTCCTCTCAACTTCATTCATTACATCTAACCCTAGGCTCTATAGCTTTTTCCCATCTCTTAGAGGAAAGACCTCATATGTTACTCTTGCCATTCATATGGCAGTTTATTATGTATTTCCTTTGAGGGGTGTTTAACTTGGGAATGTGTTTAAATAAGATAATTGGAAGATCTTATAGATCTTCCCTCCATTTTTGTTCCTTCTTAATGTAGCTTCTTTGCTAGTAATAATTTAATTCCTTTTAATGATGTTTACATTACTAATAACAACCAAGACCACCCCCTCTTCTCCTTAATTAACATGCTTACCCCTCCTGACAAATGCTCCAAAATGACAACTCCCTAAGAGACCCCCATATAAATAGCCAAGGTGGCTATGCATAAAGCCATTGTGCTAATTAAGAATAAAATGTGGACTAAAGAAGTATCACTAATATCTAGTTGATTATATAAATGATAACCTAATTTCATATATATATTTCAATCCCAATTAAGTTCAATATATCCACTTTACTCTATCAAGATTTTCAGACATTAACTCTTCCATTTTAAACTAAAACTATCAACAATTCAAGTCCAATTTTCTCCATATTCAAATTAGAAAAGACATGTATCATTAAACTTCTAATGCACCCTTGAAATTTATTAATACTTTGATAGAATAATTAATATTCATTAATTAATCTTTCTACCTTGAACGCCATTTTATAAAGAAAATATCATCTAATAGATTCCATTAGCCACAAAATTATAACAACATACTCTAACCAAAAAAATAAACTATAGTCTCCTTTCAAACTTTTGATAAATTCCTTTCCTATCTCAATTGATTAATTTCTCTTTATTTCTATCCAAAAAGTAAAAATATTCATATTAATTACTCCCAAACTAAGAAAAGGGTCTTAACACATCTCGATGAGAAGGTATGGCTTTTACAATTTATGGTGATGGGATGCAACCAAATCTTTCATGGCATGAACTAGTGGCTCCTCCGATAAATTTTTACAGAGATTAAGCGAGTTATTCATTATTTAGGTTGTCACATACAAGCAAAAGGAAATAAAAATGTTCACTTATTGATACTTAAGATAAAGCATAAGAGATAGAAGTGGACTTCTTAGTATCAACAATGCCTTGAGTGTCATAATCAAACTTTGAGATATTATCACTGAGACCTACATGACCAAAATGAGAATAAGAAAGGTGAAATACATTATTTGAAGGACTCACATGCATCATTGGTAGAGCAAGTTATGTTAGATCATTATACAATTCAGACAACTTAGTTTTCTCCACTAGAACAGTCTTCCAATGCACTAGTTGCATATCAAACACCTTGTAAGCCTCGATCTCAAGATCCACAATAATCTAAGGTTAATGATGGGAAACCTATAGGATTGGGTAATCGACTATGTCATGTACGCATGATGAAATCTAGTGATGTGCTAGTTATCAAGCCTAATAGGGTTCATATAGCTTATATGCATAACTCCAAAATTGAGACAACACATTTTAAAGTGGCACCTTATAAGTTTTTAGTATTATGTAGTCAATTACAAGGTGTTTCTTTTGAGAAGTTACAAAATGTTCTTAAGAAATCTTCTCATTCATTGGCATGGAGCTATGCAGATTTGAAAGGCATGAGACTGAAATTGTGTCAGTATGGTGTTAGACCTATACGATAAGGTCAACGGCACACAAATCCCAATTACCTAGAGAAAGTGCATGATGAAATTGCTAAGCTATTGGATGTGGATTTTTTCTATGTTGTTGCATGTAATGAATGGGTTTCACTGATAGTTATTGTTCCTAAGAAGAATTCCAATAAAATTCATATATATGTGGATTATGGAGCATTGAATAATTATACTCGAAAATGTCATTTTTCCTTGGTTTTCTCAAATCAATTGTTAGACAAAGTAGCGAGATACCAATTATATTTCTTTTATGGATGGATTTAGTAGCTATCATAAAAACTTAATTAATCCATGTGATCATCCCAAAACCACTTTTACCATAGAGTGGGGTACCTTTGCCTACAAGGTAATGCCATTTGGGTTATATAATGCCAGCTACTTTCAAAGAGAAATGATGGCAATCTTTCAAAATTTTCTAATTAAATGGATAGAGGTCTTCTTGCATGATTTATGTGTGCATGGTGATGATGATACTATGGCTAATCATTTAGAAGAGGTGTTCCAACGTTGTGAGAATACAGGAGTTTCATTGAATCTTGAGAAATGTATATTTGGAGTACAAAGTGGTATACTACTAGGGTATGTAGTTCATGGTGATGGCATTGAAATGGATATGGCCAAAGCTCAAAAAATTATTGATCTTCCTCTACCCCAAACCTTGAAGAAATTACAAGGTTTTCTTGGTCATTTAAATTTTTATCAACCCTTTTTTGAATCATTTGTGAGAGCAAATTTTAGAGGCAAATTTTCAAGCGAAAAAGAGCCCAAGAGGCCATCAAAGACCAAATTTTCATGCAAAATGAAGCAATTGTGGATCAATGAGTGGGAGTTTTCCTAGATGGAGTTCAATGCTAGGAACCGTGCCCAAGTCTCAGTTTGTGGATTGGAGTCCATTTGACACCCCATTTAATCCCCGCAAGGTCTTAGCCTGGGATATTTGCTTAAGCAGCATCCTGCCCTATGGCAAGATCTTAAGCAGTGGGTTAAAGGATCACAAGAGCAGGTCACGGCAGACCCTCAAGACCATGATGTAGAAATGCAATTACTAAGTTTGACGCTGCACTCCATGCCTAAATCCTTGCACATCAATGCCTTTTGGAAAGGCTCTAAAATGCACACGGTCTTACCGGTCCTAGCCCTAGGTGACACAACAAGAAAGGGAATCGTAGACACGGGAGCTGGGGTTAGTGTGCTTAACCACGCAGTGCTCCAGACTTGGGGAAACCCGCCTCTCGAAACTGTTAGGTTTAATGTCACGTTAGCAAATGGTATGAGAGTGAGGCCATTCGGGGTACTGAAGAATTGGCTAGTGAAGATCGCAGGTGTCCAGTTTTCTGTTAACTTTATAGTCATGAAGGGAGTGGACTACGATGTCCTATTAGGCCGACCCTGGATGCGCAACGCTAGAGTCATCGAAGATGGGGGTAATGGTTTGATCTTCCTTGGCAATAGAACGGACGCTGTAAGAATAGAGATGGACACTTGGAAGACCTCACCAGTCAACCTAGACGCCATCTCTGCTATGCTCAAGGGGAACACTCAGGTCAAGAAGCCCTATGGGCCCTTGACCAAGTATATCCCATGCCAAGAGGATGAGTGGGATTGGATGCACATTCTTGCTACAATCGACCTGCCATTCTCAGATCATGAGGCATATGAGCAAGCCATCAAAATGATCGGCAAGTCTAACAAAGCACTCTCTGCACCTAGGTCTGCATGATGGCACGAAGCCTCCGTGGAAAGCCTAAGCCTGTCACCTTCCACGTACCATCCAACAAAAAGGAACTCCAGGGGATATTGGAATACCTAACGAACCAGCTAGCTGGCAATCCAGCTGCAAAATTCAAACACTCCAGGATCTCTTAGAGAAATCCAAGTGGCAATGGACCAGGGTGCATGATTTAAACCTCATGTATAACTGGGCCCTAGTTTCTGACCAACGACACGAGGCATACCAAACCCTAGGAGATGATGAGCAGTCGGATGACAAAGATTCTAGCAACGAATATGAAGACTGCCAATCCTTCAGTGATGAGAGCGAGGGTGAAGTGGATACCATAGAATACAACACTGAAGGACGAGAAATTGAGGAGATACGAGCAGACGCCAAGCCACAGAAAACGCAGACCCTTAGAGTAGAGCGAGGAGTCATGAGCATGGAATGTGATCGCGCTTGGCTGGAATGCGTAGGAGCCATGGACATTGAGCAAGCAGGCCTAGCCCAGCCAGGAACGATGTCAATACTTAGGACTGAATCACCATCTGAACTGTGGCCACCAAGGGAGACCACATCTTCTAGCGAAGATGGAGGGTTTGACTCTGAGTCAGAAGTTAGTTCGGATAGTGACCATATGTACCAAGGGGGACCTACCCGTCCACCTAAGGCAAAGACGGTTAAAGCAGGAAAGGAAAAAGCAACCCAGGGATACACGAACAGAAGAATAGTGAAAGCCGTAGAACTTCCCTAAACGCGTCACGAAATTCAAAAAAGGGGATAGGGTAGCAGTTCTGTTAGGTGCCAAACGTCAAGGGTAGATGAGCGAACCAATCGAGGGACCTAGATGAGCAAACCAATCGAGGGACCAGCCAAAGTCAAGGAGGTAGACTTAGTCCAGGAAGGGGAAACACCCTGACCAGTGTTCATTGCCGAGCCGGGAAAAGAAAAAACGAGTCTTGTCACTCTCTTGCAAGAGTATATAGATGTGTTTGTCTAGTCCTTAGAAGAGCTACAGAGGATAGATTCGAGTGTCGTGACTCACAACATACCCATGACGTCGGACACAATGCCGGTCAAGCAGTGACCATACCCTATGAATCCAAAACACACTCATACTGTCAAAGAGGAAATTGACAAGTTGATGAGAGCTGGATTCATTTACGAAATTGAGCACACAGATTGGGTATCACCCATAGTCATTGTGATGAAGAAGAACGGAAAAATCCGAGTCTGCGTCAATTACAAGAAGGTGAATGCTACTACGAAGAGAGACAACTATCCATTGTTGTACACCGAGCACATGCTTGAGAGGGTGGCAGGCAAGGAAGCCTACAGTTTTCTGGATGGCTTCTCAAGGTACAACCAGGTGCAAGTGCATCCTGCAGATAGGCACAAGACCGCATTTGCCACCACTGAGTGGGGCGTCTTTGCATACATAGTCATGCCCTTTGGGTTGACCAATGCCCCCGCCACTTTTCAATGTCTCATGTGCATCATCTTTAAGGACATGCTTCGCAAGGAGTTAGAGGTCTTTGTCGACAACCTGTGTGTCCATTCGACCTAGATCAAACACTTAGACAAACTCCGCGTGGTCTTTGAACGGTGTCGCTTATATCGTCTCTCCTTGAACCCCTTGAAGTGCCAGTTTTGGGTAAAGCACGGATGCATCTTAGGACACATGGTGTCGAAGAACGGCATTGCCACTGACTTCTCGAAGGTCAGGGTTATTGTTGACCTTCCACCCCCGATTAATTACAAGGGAGTTCAATGCTTCTTAGGCCATACAGGATACTATCGACGGTTTGTACTAAACTATGCGCTGATCGCGAGACCATTGTACAAGCTGCTGATTGTCTTCGAGTGGACCGAGGCATGCCAATGAGCGTATGAAGAATTGAAAAAGGCTCTAATAACAGCACCAATTCTACGAGCTCCAGATTGGACCATTACCTTCCACGTGCACATTGATGCTTCTAAGTTTGCCGTGGAGGCGGTGCTGTGCCAACCTGGCGAGCAGAACTTAGATTATCTAGTGAGCTTTGCTAGTAGACAACTCACTGAGATAGAGATGAACTACTCGACAACAGAAAGGGAGGGATTAGCCATGGCGTTTGCTGTGAAGAAATTCCGGCATTATCTATTGGCCACACCCTTCATCTTTTTCGTGGACCATCAAGCCCTGCTCTATTTAGTAAACAAACCTTGTGCTACAAGGCGCATAGCTTGATGGCTCCTCCTGCTTCTAGAGTTCGACTTCTCTGTGGTAGTACAAAAGGGAAAACAACATTACATGGCTGATCACATGTCACGCGTCCCCACAGGAGAACCCGTTGGACAAGGCATCGTTGACGAGTTACCCGACGCCCACTTATTCCACCTGTCCAGCGATAGAGATTTATTTAAGACTGATCTAACGCCATATTGGGCGGACGACATAGTCCAAGTGCTTGAGCACGGACTACCCGAGTGACCAATAGAAAAAGCTCGACTTAAGTGCTTGATCCTAAAGATCCAGCCCTACCAACTGATTGTAGGCCAACTCTATAGGCTGGGGCAAGACGGATTGCTGTGTAGGTGCATGTGTGAGCATGAGATGCATGATATGCTCTCGGAGGTGCATAGCGGCATTGCGGAAGGACACTTTAGTGGAGACATGATTACAGGGAAGGTGTTGCAGTCTCAACTATGGTGGCCCACACTTTTCCGCGACGCCAAGCGATTGGTCAAGCATTGTGACGAGTGCCAATGGACAAAAGTCCCGATTCGTAAAGATCAAATGGAGTTGACCCCAATTATTGCTCGCCAACCCTTCAAAAAATGGGGAATTGACTTCATAGGACCCATCAGTCTTGCGGCGCAGTACTCACAAGCCAAGTACATCGTGGTGGCCATAGATTACCTCATGAAATGGGCAAAGGCAAGAGCCATACGAAAAAACGACGCTAGGACGACTACCAAGTTCCTATGGGAGCAAGTGATCTCACGCTTCGGCTGCCCCATCGAACTGGTTAGCGACCAAGGCATGCACTTCATCAATGAAGTAATAGCACATCTCCTGTCCACCTTCCTTATCATCCATCGCAAATCCTCACCATACTACCCTCAAGAGAATGGCAAGGCAGAATCAACTAATAAGATTCTGATCAATGTCCTGACTAAGGTAATCTCAGCCTCATGCAACGACTGGGACAACAAGCTGATGGCAGCCCTCTGGGCCTACCGCACAGCTTATAAAATGGCTGTCGGGGCCAAACCCCCTTTAGGCTGACCTACGGGACTGAGGCAATCCTACCATTAGAATTCTTCGTTGCTAGCCTGAGAATAGCACTTCAAGAATGATGGGAAGGGAAGGAGGCATGGACGCAATGCCTAGTCGAGCTCGAACGCCTATCAGAGACTCGTCTTCTAGCCACCCACACGCTTTTTTGTGAGAAAGCCCGATGCAAGAGTTGGTTTGATAAGCATGTCAAGCAATGCGAGTTTGAACATGTTGATTTAGTTCTCCTTTACTCAGTTAAAGGGCATAAGCAAAAAATAAAATTCAGAGGTCTCGGACCCTTCAAGGTTCGTGCAATTAGCTGAACTGGCAATGTCGAGTTGAGACACTAGACGGTGAGGGAATAGGCTTCTTCAATGGCAGTCGTGTCAAGAAGTACTTCCCTCCCATGCATCCTTTGCATGAGCCACCATTGTTAGAACAACCAGTCAAAGTACGAGTAGCTACAATCACTGAAATCAACGAAGATGATGAGGAAGCCCTAGAACCCGCTTACCTCCGTATCACAGTCACACTGCCAAGCAAACATGCGCTTTCAATGCCTTGATCGACGAGGGAGAAGACTTCAACGTCTTAACCCACAGTCATTGGATCCAACTCGGCAAACCGCTACTTCAACCCACAATTACCAGATTAAACCCATACGGCACCCACTCATACGCACTTCTCGGCAAGTGCAGAGTCACCGTTTCTATCGAGTCTGAGACTGTTCCAATGCTTTTCTATGTATTGCCAAGTGCTACAGACGCAGGCACGGAGTCACTGCTGGGGCGAATCTTCAAAAAGCAGACTCACTGTAATGTTGATTATGAGTCGCAGTGCATCCACCTGGCAATAGGCAACGTGCGCATTGTCACAGCTTTCAGCAAGCACTACGCGACACCATCACTGTCCGCAAAGCCACCAGTAGGAACATTTGTAGGCAAGACTAAGGAGGGGGTAGTGCACGGCTGCCACTCCTCGACTTACATACACCGCAACCTGCAACAGCCAAAACTAAGGCCCAACAGCCTCACTTCCAGTGGGTGCCTAAATAGCCACAACAACTGCCTAGAAGTCGATGTTCCTATCCTCATAAGACCCAGAACTCTAAACCTAGGAGGCCAAAACGCAATCACAAGAAGCTCGCGTGATCAAGCAAAGATGGGTCCCTAAAGCCCTCTTGCATGTGCAAGGCTACTACGAGGGAAATACCTGGCTGTGGATCCCTAAGGTCCCCACGGCCAAAGGCACTATTCATACGCCACCCTCAAGCTTGATCAGCCCACGTCCCATAACACCTCAAAGCCATAAGCCGCAGTGCTCTCCCGAGCCCCAGCCATCCGACTCATCTACGCTTTGGGCCAAAAAAGTCGCACAGGCCTATCAGCCCAAGCAACAGCCACCGTCACAGGAGGCATCATCCGACCGAATCAATCCGACTCCCCAAAGCAAACCTAAATGCAGGACTCCATCTGTTGTGGCGGAACCTAATCCACCCATATTCCAAACAGCCAAAATGCGGGCTCAAGGAAATTCCCAACCACCCATCTTTGTTGTCAAAAGTGCTTGTTTTGTCAAACCTCAACCACCTGTCGGCTTATGCTCCCCTACGAATGAAAATCCTTCCTAGCGCTAGCCGCTGACCTTGCGGAGGACACCGGGGATGACGTGGTGGAATGCATTAAACAACTCAATGCCACCTTCGTGTCGCTAGCCCTCAGCTATGACCACTTGGACTTAGGTTTGTTGGAAGAACCCTTTGCAACGGAAGTGTGCAATATGCCTTGCTCTTGGGAGACCTTTGAGTTCGCATTTGCAAAAGCTTCTCACTCTGCTGTGCTGAGTTGATTCATAACGAGATCTCCAAGGAGCAAGCCATCAAACAACGCCTTATCACGTCATACGATCCTCGAACCACTTCTGCTATCACTGACCAAGAAATCGTGGATTTATCACACATTGCTGACACTGGATTACTTTTCTTGAGGCAGTGGTACGCTCTTAGGTTGCAATGGAAAGTTGAAGGATGTCGCATAATGACCAACACCAAGCAATGCCGCACCATCAAAACAGCAGAGTATGATCCCACGTACGTCGTGCCAACCTCGTATAGAGTGTTATCCACTCTTCGGGGCCAACCCATGGAAGAACACCTCAAAGGACACCCCTACCTCGATCGCTTGCTGACCGAGGAAGAGCTACACATTGCTAGCCGTGTCAACTCTGGTGACCTCCTCACGGATGTTCTCACATACATCACGCACGTGGGAATTCGACCTTTCGATTTGGACTGCGCAGCTCAACTAGAATACAACCCAAATTTCTATACTTGGCTCCTTCACAAGTAACCCCTACCCCAACATGCCGAAAGCCCTTAACCTTTTGCCCCTCAATCCTAGGAAGGATTCTTTTCAAAGTGGAAGGGGAGGGGATAAGGTGAAAGGAATCAGAAGAGGAAGGAATCAAAGGGGATACATTAAAGTAAAATTAGTGAAAAGCATAAACATGTAGTATGAAAAAAATGGACGGGGTAGGAAAATGGGCAGGAAAACTTTGAAGTAAAGGGAAAAAAGTCCAAGTCTAAAAAGAAAAATCTACATGGCTTCCTAATGAATTCATTCAAAAAGCATAGAGCTTTTCTTTTCCCACAATCAGTGAATTGATATGTGGAAAATACTAATGAAAGTTACGATTTATGGCAGGAGCATAAAATGTCGCAGCAAGATCGCGCCCATCGACTCCCGTTCACAGACGAGGAAAGGGAGCAATACCGCATCCATCTAGAGAACCGTGCCTTCAGCCAGCTCAAATTCCAAACCATCCACAATATAGAAGTCGTGGTGGCTAAGGAGGAAGCAGCCAGGAGGGTGGTGGAACAATGTAACCTCAAGAAGTATCTCGAAAAGTTCTCGTAGGAGCCTGACCACCTGAAGTGTGTGGAGTTCCTCAGAACATACAACTCAGATCAAGAATGTGGTATTGTAACAGTGGACAGAGGAGAAGATGCAAAACAAGTACAGGTCCGTTTAGACCTAGTCTTGGTGGAGAAGGCTTTGGGATTGGTACCAAAGACGGAGAGGAAGCAAAAAAGGGATGTTTATGCCATGCTTAAAATGAAGAAGGAAGATGTGCTCACCAATGACGGCATAAGCATCCATGATATCCCTGACGCAGAAGCCAGGATGCAGGCCAAGCTGATACATGTGCTTTTCTCCAGCCAGTGTTACAATTCATTGATGCATCGAATTAGCGTACCGGTGTTGGAGAATGTAGCGGCCCATACCCTAGACGAAGTAGATTGGAACGGGTACGTGCAAAAAACGATTGATCAGGCAGCCAAAGCGTTGGCCCTAAGAAGTGTACCAGCAGGAGGAGAATCTCCGGCCTCTAAAGTTACAGAAAGAAAGAAAGCCTCCTCCAAAGCCTCCTTCATCGGGTATGGAGGTGTCTTGACTGCGCTCATCCAGGAGGCAGTGAAGGAAGCACAGGAGGGGGAAGAAGGAGAAGGAGAAACACCAAAGAGGTCGCCTCCTCACCAGGACAAGGATAGGTCCGCTGATAGAACTGAGACAGAAGAAGAAGGGCAGAGACAGACAAGCAAAAAGACAACCAGGAAACCCAAGAAGAAGACGACGCAGAGAAAAAAGAAGGATGACGAAGGCAGAAAGAAGGAGAGAGAAGACTTGGAAAGGGCAAAGAAAGAGTCCCTAAAAGAAGCCAAGGAGAGAGAGAGGACGAAGAGACAGGAGGAGGAGAAGGAAAAAGAAGAATTGCAGAAAGCAAAGAAGGTGTCGAAACAAGAAGCAAAGAAGAAGAAAAGGAAGGAAAAAGAAGAAAAAAGAAAAAAGAAGGAAGAGCAGAGAAAAGCAGAGGAGGAAAGGAAGAAAAAGGCGGATGAGGAAGAGGAAGAGCTACGAAGGAAGGAGGAAGAGGACCTGGCGGAAGCCACATGCCAATCTATCGAGCAACAGAGCCGACAGATGAACTAGGAAACTTGAGCCTGCATAAAGAAGAAGGGCCAGGGTCTAGCACGCAGGTACCGGAGTTTGTGCCACCTCCAGTCCCTGAGCGCAAGGGCAAGGCCCCGATTCATCCAATTCCTACCCTCCTGGTGCCTTCCGCTGAACCCACCACCATCACCCCTAGCATCCCGACCAGTGCCGACGTGTCAAACTTCGTGGCGTGGATGCAGTACTCATCAACAAAGAGATGGGCCAGGGACAGAGCACAGAAACCATGGCCACAGGACAAAAGAGGCCAGCTACGGATGCGGAATCCAGACAAGAGCCCAAAAGGCAGAAGGTAGAAGCCTCAACCTCGCCCATCCACACAACGATGATGCCATTGGCTAATTAGGACGAATACGTCGTCGAGCTGCTCTCCCAATTGGAGAAAGCTAAGGAGGAATGCAAGATAGCCGTGGCTGAGTTGGAAGGAGAAGGAATCAGTGGCCGCCTTCCAACTAGATAAAATGAGAATGATAGCCATGCAGCAGAGGGAGATCACAGATCTCAAACAAGAAATGAAGGCTAAGGATGAGAGGGAGGAGCACTGGAGACAACAGCTCGAAAACAAGACACAGGAACTAGTGAAAATGCAAAGAGAGTACAAGCTCCTGATAGTGCAATATCAGGAGCTCGCTATGAAATTTGCTCAGGTTGATGCACTTATGGCTGAGCTGAATGCCAGGGACGAGGAGAGAAAACAAGGCATAAAGGAGCAGCAAGAGGAGATCGAGCACCTGACAGATCAACTAACCTCTGGAAAAGAAGAGCAAGAGAGGCTGGTTAGGGAGTTGGAAGACTATGAGCAGAAACTCATGATGCTAACCCTAAAGCAAGGAGAGAGCTTGGAAGTGATGAACAAAAGAGCAGAGGAGTGGGATGTGCACAATGAAAAGAGGGTAAAGACACTGGCGCGGCGCCTTGCTCTGGCAAAGAAGGAGAAAATCATTGGAGAGAGCAAAGCAGAAGCGGCCCAAGTGGCCTTCAGAACTCAACAGAAGGCCTTCCTCGACACCATCCTGGATGCCACTCACGTAGCGTAAGGAGAGTCATTGGAGGTGACGCAGAGAAAGCTCGGCATGGCACGGAGAGCCTTACATGCTAGATTGCAGATGCCACCCTTACCTGCGAAGGTTAGGCTGAGCTTGGATGAGCAACGAAAATACCTATTACTAGCCGGCCTAACCCCCCAGGAAATCGACGCCCTCGGATTCGAGGAGGAAGCAGCACAGGGAGAACGGTAGGGGGAGGAAGTAGAACTAGAAATCGACATGAACCGATTCAAGGAGGATGTAGTTCCACAACCCCCCTTGCTGTAGTCTCAAGAGCCACCACAAGAGAACCCATCTGCGGAAAGAAAAGCTGCCTCTAGGGAAAGACGCAGGAAGCTAGTAGAGGAAGCCAAGAAACAGCTGAGAGCCAAACCAGCTGTGCTACCGTCCGCACCTCTCCCATCGTGCCCTGATGATCTCCCCGCGGAATTCCACGTAGAACTAGTGTTGTGGGAGATACAAGAACAAGGAAAGGATCCATTCACCTTTAGTTTCCTCCTACCCAACAGTCTGCGGAGGGTCGTGCCGCTCAAGGTGATGGACGAGGTAATTGCGGTTGGTGGCCGGTTGGGGCAAAGATGGCTAGAAGAGCGAGAAAAGACCCCGACCTCTTGGGACACAGAAGTGGCTAACTACTGGCAAAATAAAGTTTTTGAAGTCCCACACACTATACAGGGCTACAAAAGCCAACCCCTGTGGAGGAGATGAGTATGTAACATCAGCATGCTCACCTGGATAGCGTTTTGTAACACCCTGCCATTCGAGCGAAACAACCCTACCTACATGGCATACCCTCGAAGGGTAGGGGTGGATTTTGATGCCACCCTCCACGCGAAGTACAACTTCCCTATTATTTATAACTCCATTGTAGTATCCTTCGAGCATGCCCTTCTCTTTACCACCGAAAGCCTAGATGAGTCTATGACGCGCTTTCTTGCGGATTTCTCCTCATGTCCTGAACCCGCTTTTGTAACAACCTGTAATTATCTTAGGTTACTTAGGCTACTCCTTAAGCAAGACCTAACTCCACAAGAGCGCGGCCTACCTCCCCTATTCTTTAACCCTAACGCTATAGACAACTACGCCATGGCTCATCTTATGATGAGGGCTAGTCTCCTTCCCTCTTTTTGCCTAGCCCTCCTAGAAGATATGAATGACAGCCAATTCACTAGGTGCAATCACCCTTTCCTCTCCACCACTTCTCTTCATGTCCGCATGAATCTGAAAGATTACATGCAAAGTCGCCAGTTTTTGAGAAAATCTATCCGACCCCCTTCCCCTCCTCATTTCGATGAAGACAATTAGGCCTGGTTATCATTTCTTTTAAAAAAAAGAGAGAGAGAAAGAAAAAAAGACTAGTGCACCACAGTCACTGCACCTACAGCTTTCCCTAACCCCCTCCCCACTTCACACTTAGGGCACATCAAGGGCAGGATTTCCAGACCTGTCACCCTAAGACTTACACCGCACCTCCAATGACACACAAACTGGGTCCTCAAGTGTGGGACATTACCAAGGGCTTGCCGAAGGTTAGACCCATCTCCCAGTTCCACTGCCACGGGCACCACGCACTACATGGAGAGGCAGACACACCCCTTAGGGAGTGCACAACTTTTCTTGCAAGTTATGTTCGAGTTTCAAGAAATGGCTACTCCACTGAAGAGGATCACCCATTGCATCCTTTAATGACCAAAACTTTTTCCAGGTGTCGGTGTCCCGCCATCTGCTTTTGCTGATGGCTACCATGATTGAACCAAGTCAAGATAGATCTGCCATTGGCATAGATCTTGGAATCTCATCTTCCAAAGATGCATGCCCAACGCCTCAAGATCTACGGATCGCTTTTTGATTCCACAAGCCTGAATAATTTCAATGCAGAGTTGAAGATCTTTAATGCAATAGTGAAGACCTTCAACTCAAAGACAAAGATCTTCAAATCAAAGACACAGATTTTCAATGTGAAGACAAACCATATCTTTGTCAAGATAGAGTTCGGCGGGGCTTCTCTAGAATAAATCCCTCCAATACCATCCTCCTAAGGGATTTCTTATTGCTTCAAGCATTTTTGATGCTCAAGGGACGATCGGCTACATAACGGATGCCACAACTGTGTGAAAGATGCAGAGCTCTTCATGGAGCCTAAAGCACACAGGAATCTCTCTTGGTCATCGTCATTAAACTCCATCAACTCTCATTCACACAACCACCTTGGAAGCGGTGTCATCCACCCACTAGTTCCGCCTAGCAGCAAACCTAACTAGCCACTACTTCCCACTGCAGTGCCATGGGATTGGCACTTGGCTAGGAGGGGGTTATGTTACCGCGTTTCCTGCAGCATAGAGGAGCGAAAAATGGAAAAAAGGAAATAGCAAAAAAGGCACAGGATAAAAGCAGAAAAAGGTGCCTTGACCAGTAACCAGACCCTGAAAAATTCAAATGTTCGGGCACGACCCTCAGAAAGTCTCATTGTCGCCCCGAGACAACAAAAGAGTAAAAGGCGTACCATTAAATATGGAAGCACTCCCGAATCCTTGTAAAAGAGCGCTAGGCTCGCTCCTGTGCAAATTGTACGCATTAGTTGAGAATAGGATGAAATTAGAGTGGTGGGAAATGG
Source organism: Lygodium microphyllum (assembly GCF_053477565.2). Classification (NCBI taxonomy): domain Eukaryota; kingdom Viridiplantae; phylum Streptophyta; class Polypodiopsida; order Schizaeales; family Lygodiaceae; genus Lygodium; species Lygodium microphyllum. The sequence continues at coordinate 30,254,690 of NC_141143.1, read as the reverse complement.
GAAAAAGGGCCTAGGCTACCGCCGGCCATGTAAAAAAGGGAAAAAGGGGATGACCGCCCAAAAGGGATTTAGGGTTTTGTATATAAAGTTGAAAAGCGAATGAGAAGCTCATTCTTTTGGTGTATGGCAAAAAGAGTCTTCTTCTTCCTCTCTTCTTCTCTCCTTCTTGCTTGTGTGTGCTCTTGAGAGAGGGAGTATGAGGGTGTTCTCTCCTTCTTGCTTTTGTGTGCTCTTGAGAGAGGGAGTGTGAGGGTGTGAGGGAGTGAGTGTGTGAGTGAGGGATCAAGAGGGTGAAGCTCTTCACCATCTCCTCTTCTCTTCTTCTCTTCTCTTCTCTTCTCTTCTCTTCTCTTCTCTTCTCTTCTCTTCTCTTCTCTTCTCTTCTCTCGCATGCGCGGCTATGGAGGATGGAGCTTAGAGATGGAGGAGGCTTGAGGATGCTTGAGCTAGCATCAAGGATCGTGGAGCTACCGGAGTGCAAGGGAGAGGAGGGTACTCGATCAAGCATCAAGGTAAGCTCACTATACGCATAGGATTGACGGCGCGTCGGCTAGGTGAGAGATAGCCATTAGAGCTCGCTTGAAACACTTGAAACAATAAGCGGTCCATGGGTATTGGTAGTTGAGCGAAAGCTCCCACAATTCCTAAAACCCTATATCACAACATGATGAAAATAGATAGTCATAATAGAAATTTGTAGCAATATTTTATCCATGTCTATTTATAAAATTATTTTTTATTTTTCAAAAATAGAACTTGTGTTACACAGACTTTGCTCTTATTGGTCTAGAGCACACTCTCTCTACATCTTAAAAGGCATTTTTGAGACCTTAGAACTCCCCTAATACATTGATGATATGAAACTTTTGGAAGAGTGATGGGTCTCGCCTTCGAGGTTGAAAAATGGTAGTTACTAAGGTGAAAAGAAGAAGAGATCCCCTCCTTTCTAGGTGGGGCTACCACAAAAAGTAGGGTGGTTGAGCCTAGTAATGGAGGGGGACCAAGGGACAAAATTGCATGCAATGATGAGCATGGAAGAGGAGTCAATCTAAGATTAAGGTTTCCTCATAATTTTTTTGTAAGGCCCTTTCTAAGTCCATATTTCTCTTAATGATAAGTGAGATGGAGTGTTGAACCCCCAAGGATGAGAACCATGCTAATGTACTAGTTAGGTTTTCTTTAATTAGGTGATGAAGGATTAGTATTGCCAATAATCATCAAATATCCAATGATAGTATTGTCGTTATTTAATCCAGTATCTTTCACCTTCATAATTCAAATAAAATATATGGGCCAACCATGATTACTATCTCTCCCTTATAGAATATTTGCCTTCTCTTGTGAGTACACAAGTGGTTTAGGTAAAGTTGACCTTCTACATAAATTGAGGATTACCTACTTTAGATTGCATGGTTTATAAAAGATAGTAAGAATTCATAAGAACCTTTCAAGGGGTAACATCATCTATATATCACAAGAAAGACTTCAATGCCTATTCTCAACACAAAGATTAAGTGGTAGAAAAGATGACTTTACTCAATCTATTAACATCATGTACAATATCCTCAACACATTTGAATTTTCATTGGTTTGTCTTGCACACCAAATACAAATGCATTTGGTTTCTGAACATTATCAACTCTTCATTTGGGTTTGTTGTGAACTCCTTGACAAATGTAATATGTTTATGAAAAGTACCAACATTGTATTCTTTTTGCAAAAAAAGTCTAATGATTAGTTGTCTTTGACATAGCTTTGCTAATCAATATGTAGTATGCTCTAATGATGGGAAAGATTTTACCCCAAGCTACACCCTTAGGAAATTAGGGAATCCTCCATGCGTTTCCATTTTGCACCTCAAATTGCTCCAATACATAAAATTGAGCAAACAAGGATAATTAGTTAGAGAATTTACTATTATATTATAAAAAAATGTTGAATCTTTACCTAGCACGTATTTTCCACCTATTTGAACAAACAAATAGAGTATTTGTAGAGCTAACTAGTTATCGTATCCAATGCAAAACTAGTATATCATGGGTTACAAGTGAAAGCTTAATAATCTAATAAAAATCATAAAGTTATAAAACATTTTAGTGTTGTATGATAATGGGATCCATGAGTACATTTCTTATGGATCCCTAATGAAGAAGATAAAGTTTGCATCTCATTCAAATGTAGATGCATAAGAAAACAACTTTTTTGTGGGATTTGTTAGAAGAAAGAAGGATCCAATGAATTGAAAAAGGTTACGAGGCCCCCTTTTCTTCCTAATTCTAATGTGAGGCTAGTTTTTCTCTATAGGAGTAAAAGAGGATTTATTTTTTTTGGAGGAGAGAGAGAGAGAGTGTGTGTGTGTGTGTGTGTGTGTGGGTGGATGGGTGGGTGTTACAATAAGAAATAAAAAATAACTATATTCTGGTATCTACCTTAGCAATATTGATACTACAATTGCACTAATGATTTTTTTGCACGATGCAAAAGTTACATAAACTAGTGTAATTGCCTTAGGAGGAAGGGATATGCCTACTTTTTATAAGTCTAATGGACCAAACTATAAAAATTATATGACACAACACATAGAATGTAACCAATAGAAAGTACACAATAAATAAAAGAAGATTAAAAACTTCTTTAATTTCAAAAAAATTGATATAAAGATGGCTCTATCCACATGTGCTCCTCCATTCCGAAGCTTAGATGGCGATCCACTCAGATAATAGCCAAAGACCTTAAGCCTAGCTCGAAGAAAACTAACTTAGTACAAGATAGATGAATAATGGCTATGGAGGAGTCTCCTTAGTGTAGCCCATGAATGCAGTCCGGTTGGCTTGTCTAACCCATATTGTGGACCTTTGTTATAGCTGACTAAGTCGGAAATAGGAGGTCTTTGATAATTCTTGCAACCTATAACTTGATGCAGTGTGGCTAGAGTTGTTGCCATCTTAACTACTCTATCTAAACCAAAGTCTACCCGCAAAGGTCGCCTTTTGGCCATTTAGTCACATAGACCTCATCTGAAATACAAGTCAAGACCTAACCAATATATGTGCTCACATATGGCTTCTCCTCAAAATGGGGGCCTTAAAACCTTTGAGAATAATGGATTATTGTTGGCACCTTATGGGAGTGGGGCATTAAGTATATCTAATAAGAACATTAGATAGAGCCAATAACTATGACTTACACTACAAGTGTAAATACCACCTTCGGTTGCTATCTTCTTTAGGAAGCTAAATACAATATTACATTGTTTGTTTCCATGTTGTTGACCAGTGCAAGTTATTAGACTAGTAACCTGACTTTAAGATTCCTCTCCTTCAATATTCCATGTGTATGGCTAAGAATGTTGTCTTAGGCTTAGAAGTGAGTAAAGGGAAGTTATACAAATGTATGAGACAAGGGATCATTAATAGGTTTCGACCTTCCCATAAAGATCATGGTGGCCAAGTTTAACAAAGTAGTCATGATGAAAAATGTGACAATACCATGAGTTTCTAGTAACGTTATCTTAGAGTTAAGAGACTATGAGAAGTAATTAGCTTTATTACAACAAGAAGTCTCCATACCAAAGTGCTAAGGGAAAATTATTTTCATTGAGCACCTATTTGTGTATTCCAAGTGTGCACCCTTAAATGTCATATTGTGTGTATGTGTCCATGTGTGTGCGTGCGTATGCATGCATGCGTGTGTGTGTGCGTGTGCGTGTGCGTGTGTGGACTAACATGTAGTAGCACATGATGGTCATTGAAGAAAGAAGTGCTTTATGGTTGTGTTGCCTGCTAAGTCAATATCACATGATTTTTTATCAACTTTTCTATTATTTCCTAAGTGCAAGGCTCTTTCAAAAAAGGTTGAAATAACTAGATTGTCAAGTTTCTTAGTGATCATAAATGAAAAGAGTTTATTTCAAAGTAATTGTAGTATTATAGACTTTTCTTGTTTCTCATTTGTAAGTATCTTCCTCTCTCACATTTTGGTTTTTGAATTGTTGAATGTATTTGTAACCTTTGTTTTTGCATTTCTCTTACATGTCAGAATATATACCACTTAATTCTCTCCTTAACCAAACCATTGATTTCATTGTAACTACATATACCCAACACAAAAGTCATGTGTACATGTATGCACAACAATAATATCTTATGGAATAAATTTTAAAGCACCCTGATATATGTCTCATGATGAATGTGTATAGTAACAAGTAAAATAATTGGCAAAACATGGGTTTGCTTCAACCTAGAACTTGTTCACCTTGACAAAAATCCTTCTCAATTCTTTGGAAGAAGGAACTAAATCCTCTTCAAATTTCTCAAAATATAGTTATATTTGTTAAATATATGTATAAAATACCATCTCAATGGGGGATACTTCCTCCTCAAATGATAATGAAAAGGATTTACTTCCTCTTCCTCAAAAATTATTTCCCGAACCCTGATGCAAAACTTGTGTTCATGTATGTAAATTTATTTGAAAATCTATTGCATATTCAATTTTATCCTAGTTATGTTGTAGCTTCCATCTATTCTTTCTTATTTTGGCTGGAGGTTCGGTTATCTCCCGAACCTCCATTTTTCTCCCAAGCCTATTCTTTTTCCCGAACCTCCATTTGAACTCAAATTGCATGCACACATGGTTGAGGGGTTGAGGTGGCTTTAATGCCCCACGTCTTCACGTCCTCCCTCTCTCATGATGATTACTTCATACATATATTGATCGAGATGATCCAGATGATCCAGATGCAAGTGGAGAAAGAGCTTCCTACATCGCTTGGAGGAGGTTGAGGCTTCGTTTAGGAGCTTCGTTCAGGAGATTGGAAGGTGCAACTCTCTCTCTCTCTCTCTCTCTCTCTCTCTCTCTCTCTCTCTCTCTCTCTCTCTCTCTCTCTCTCTCTCTCTCTCTCTCTCTCTCTCTCCAGCACCTCTGCCAAAACGTGGCACCTCTGCTCTCTCCCAAGCGTGGTCGCTCTCCCCCCGCCAAGTCACCCGTCAAGTCGCTGCCCCCCGCCAAGTCACTCTCTCTCTCTCTCTCTCTCTCTCTCTCTCTCTCTCTCTCTCTCTCTCTCTCTCTCTCTCTAAGTCATTGCCACCGTTGCCCCCGGTGCCTTCGAAATCCCTCCCAGCCAAGTCGCTGCCTCCTCTGTGCGGCAGACACACACACACTCTCTCTCTCAGTTATTAATAAATAAATAAATAAATTAGCTAATTAATATTTATAAATAGTTAATGTTAATGTTAATAGTTAATAGTTATAGTTAATGTTATTGTTATTAGTTAATGTTAATGTTAATGTTAATTATTAATAGTTAATGTCAATGTTAAATAGTTAAATAGTTATAGTTATAGTTATTAATGATAATGATGAAGATGATGATTACGATGATGATTGCTGTTGTTGTATTGTTTATTAGTTCATTGTTGTTTAGATAGATATCTAATTAGTTTATTTAATGATGATAAATAATAATTAATTAATAGTTAGTAGTTATAGTTTAAGTTTATTATTATTGTTGTTTTTGTTATTATTGTTGTTTTTTATTTAGATATTATTAGTTTATATCTATCTATCTAAATAATAATATCTAATTAGTTTATATAATGAATAATGATATAATGATGATGATGATGATGATGATTGCTGTTGTATTGTTTATTAGTTTATTGTTAGTTTATAATTGATTATGGTATTATTTTATTTAGATAGATTAGATTAAGATAAGATTTAGATATTGTTTTATTAGTTTATAGTTCTATCTATCTAAATCTAATCTAAATAATAATATCTAAACTAAATAATAATATCTAGTTAGTTTATATGATGATGATGATTGTTGTTGTATTTTTTATTAGTTTATTGTTAGTTTATAATTGATTGTGGTATTATTTTATTTAGATTAAGATAAAATTTAAATAATCAATGTTATGGTTAAAGTTAATTAATTAATAGTTAATAGTTATAGCTTAGGTTTATTTATTAATAATTATGATTATGATTATTTTAATATTGTTACTATTATTTTTTATTTAGATATTATTAGTTTATTATTATTTTTTAGATATATATTATATCTAATTATTTTATATTTATATAATGATAATAATGATAATGATAATGATAATGATGATGATGATGATTGCTATTGTATTGTTTATTAGTTTATTGTTAGTTTATAATTGATTGTTAGTCTATTAGTTTATTGTTAGTTTATAGTTTATTGTGGTATTATTTTATTTAGATTAAGATAAGATTTAGATGATTAATGTTATAATTAAAGTTAATAAAGTTAATTAATTAATAGTTAATAGTTATAGTTTAAGTTTATTTATTAGTTTATTATTAGTAATTATGATTATGATTATTATTATTATTATTAATTTTTATTGTTGTTGTTTTTTATTTAGATATTATTAGTTTATAGTTTATATATATCTAAATAATAATATCTAATTAGGTTATATAAAATATAAAATATAAAATATAATAGAATAATACTGATGATGATGATGATTGCTGTTGTATTGTTTATTAGTTTAATGTTAGTTTATAGTTTATTATGGTAATATTTTATTTTGATTAAGATAAGATTTAGATTTAGATAGTTAATAGTTATAGTTTAAGTTTATTTATTAGTAATTATGATTACGATTATGATTATTTTTCTATTATTGTTGTTTATTGTCATTATTGTTGTTTTTTATTGAGATATTATTAGTTTATTATTGTTTAGATAGATATTATATCTAATTAGTTTATATTTATATAATATAATAATAATAATAATGATGATGATGATGATGATTGCTGCAAGCATCATTGCATACCCATCTACTTTGTCATCAATGCATAAGTGAATTTACTACCATACATCTCTTCTGACTGCATGCACTTCAAGTGTCATATATGAATATCATCTTGAGCATACTAAGCATTATCCCAAGCATCATTGCATACCCATCTACTCTGTCATCAATGCATAGGTGAATTTACTACCATACATCTCTTCTGACCGCATGCACTTCAAGTGTCATATATGGGTGCCATAAGTGAATTTACTACCTTACATCTCTTCTAACTGCATGCACTTCAAGAGTCATATATGGGTGCCATTAGCATTGAGGAGGTGTCCAAAGGGAATCATTGCATCAGGGGAGGTGGTGATCATTGGGAAGTACTTGCACCTACATATACAAGTATTGGGCTCCAGATCACTGGGAGATGGGCAAAGTTCCCCTTGGGCCGGGTTGTGCACCCCTTTCGGGTCTTAAGTGGTAAGGAAGGGTCACCTCTCTTTTGTCTTATCACATCACCTCACATCGGCCTTTTCCCTCAGCCACTAGAGTATACATGGCAGATATTTTTATCAAGCAATCAACATGAGATGCATTGGAAAGGAGACATTGGGCCTTTTCATGAGATGCAAGGAATGAACAAGGGTTGGGGTAGGGGTTACCTTGGCAGTCCAATGACTCACTAGCTACTACTACTTACCCAATTACAATGGCTATTGCTCACTTTGAGACTTATCCAAGGTCACAAGACAAGATGGGGTTAAAGTTAGCCAATACAATGAATTTTAGGATGATTTATGATGCATGCATACAAGAGGGATTGAACTATTAAGCCTATTCAATCTTTAATCTCTCCAACAAAGAGATTAAGCTCACCAAGTGGATAAACATGAGAGATTAAGACCAAAAGGTCATATCTCTTCAGTGCTTGGAGAAGATGGTTGTCATCATGATGCCCATTTTCTCCATCAAGTAAGCCCGGCTGGTTAGAGCACTCCCATGGATGAAGGCTTCACCATTCGAATGCTTCCAATGATGATGATGGCTCCCGTGCTTGTTCCCGAGCTTAAGCTTCAAAGAAGGAAAGCTTAAAGTGAAGCTTTCATGGCTGGCCTCAAGAAAAATTTGCATGTGTTGATCCCCATAACCTCAATCTGGGTAAGAAAGAGGAAAAAGGGATTGAAGGCCAAGCTCCAAGGGTTGTGGGCTGGATCAAAAGCTTGAACTAAGTAGTAATGGTTGCCCTGAAGCAGTGTACAGTAAGGAATTCAGTCGCGGCTCAATGTCGAGGAGAGGAGGGTGAAATCTTATTGCAAGAAGATTCAACCCTTGCCCCAAGAGGCCAAGGATGCAAAGGGAGAGGGCAAGAGCAGGAGTGGGAGTCAGGAGGAGAGGCCAAGGATAGTAGTGCAGTTTGTGCTGCAAATTATGGGATGCTTCCTGCTACCTATGGTGGCAGGGTTTCCCTACCACCCAGGGTTCTCAAAATGGAGCTAGAGATTAGGAAAATCACCTTTTAGGGTTGGCTGATGTCTTGGAGGTGTCTAGAGCAAGCTTTGAGAGGTTGTGTGGGCTAGTAGCCATAGCAATTTGCATGAGAGAGAGAGAGAGAGGAGGGCTAAGGACAAAAGTAAATGCGGTTTTTACCCGCTTCTAACTCCTAGACTCTAAACTTGGCCTTGACCCATAAAATTTGCATGAAAAGAAGTTATGACCTACTATCTTCACCATTTTGCCTCTAGATATGTCTGATTCTCCAGTCATGGCTCCTACTTGCTCCAAAAAGCTGAGATTAATTGTAGTCCTTCCTGCTATACCTATACCTGTAAGCTGAGTAACTAGGGTTTTTGAGAATTGAGAGGGAAGAAAGGGAAAAGAAGAGAATGACAAAAGCCTGAAGCTCTGATACCACTTGTAATGAATGAAGCTGAGAGCGGAGAGGAGAAGAGCTGAAGAGAGATAAAGAGAGCAAGAATAAGAGAAAAGAAGACTAGAAGAGGAGAGAGAATGACAAAAAATAGGAGAGAAGGAAGGAGGAAGCCATGGAAGCTGAAGATGAAGATGAAGAGTATGTTCTTGATAATAACTAATTGCCCTAATCTAGGACTCTTACACCTTATATACCCCAATTAGTGTGACAGATTGGGTGTCTAACCCCTAGTTTGTATGTATCTTGCTTGTTACCTTAGAATCCTATACCTATTTGACCTACCTATAAGACTTTAGTTACTCTAGGACATCGCAAGAAATTTTCATCAATATAATACTTATGTAATTTGGCAGGAGAGGATTTGATGAGCCATTATGATGTACTTTTTCTACGAGGCTTCTTATTTGAATTCCCACAAGGTATTCAAAGGATTATTGTAGATAAGGCTAGGGATACTAATTTGGTGGATGGGTTAAATACTTTGGACCCCAATTGTGGCTCAACGTCAAACAATTGTGTACTTGGAATTGGATGTTACAAGATGAAGCAAAATGGATTGTTTTGTTAGCATCACACTTTAAACTAGTCAACAAATTAGTATAAAATACCAATATGACTAGTTTTATAGAGAATCATACAAGTCTTTCAGGGGAATAGATTGGGTCCATGTGTCTCTATGGGTGGCAATGTCTAAAGGCATGAAATTAACATGTGATATACAAAGGAAAAGAGGGAAGTGGATAAAAAATTAGGTTTAGTAGGAAAAATGGGTGATGATATATCCTATGCGGTTGAAGATAAGGAACTACTTGACATTATTCGGAAGCCGAGTCTATATAAACAAGGGCTTTTGTTATAGATGGAGATGTGGGGTGTGCAAGATGGAGAAAGTCACCAAGTATGAGAGTGAATGAGTGAAAGAAGCCAAAAACTTACATGCAATGAGAGAGCAAGAAGAACATTGGAAAAGAAAGCAAAAAGGATAGAGAACACTACATTAGGAAATTTGGGAATTTCCATGCACTTTGGGAACCCCCAATACCTTTATTATTTGACCACATGGTCAAATCTTGTTGTCTTACTTAAAGGTGGAGCCTACCCTAAATGCTATATAAGCTACCTCTCCAAATATCACTTTTGAATATGGATTAAGATTTAGCCACGTGGTCAAATAATTATCACTTATTTGAAATTGGGACTTGGGAAACTCCCAAATTCTCTAATATGATGCTAGAGGGGAAGTTAGAGAGATTAAACATTGAGTTGCAAAATACCTTGCAAGGTGGGCAAGATTTGTCATTGGAAACTCAAAAAGTCACGAGAGACACATCTTTTGTTTGGGATTGAGTTAGATTATGATTGGGAGAGGCAAGCAAGGAGCTCTGAGGAAACGAGTGGTACCAACAAGGGTAGCTCAAAGAAGGGTCAACTACGAGTGAGAAAAAAGAAGAAGATACAAAGAAGAGGGTCAAAATAGTGACGATTTTGTGGGATTTCATAACGTTTCCATTGAAACTATGGGACATCGGATAGAGGAAACCTCCACTTCTCATACAACAGAGGATAACAACATAGATATCTTTACAGAATATTAAGGTCTTAGTAGGTTATTTGCTGACCCAAAAGAGCAGCTTCCAATCTTTGAAGATTCAGAGGAAGTATTAAGAGTGTTATATATGGCTATGAGAGCACTTATGCAACTTACAAATTTCACATAATATTTTGGTGCACAGGGATGATGATCCCGATATGCATGTCCCCACTAGCTTGACATGACATGCATAGTAAATGTGATTATTGATGATGATAAAAAACTTCACATATTCCCAAAAACTTTGAAGGATGAAGTAGCCTTGTGGTATAGGAATCTTCCTATTGCCACAAGGGCAACCTATGTAGTATTAAGAGAGGCATTCTTAACAAAGTTTAAGCGGTAAGGGTTTTAAGACCATTTAGGATTACAATTCAACTATCTAGCACAAAAATTAAGAGAAATTGTGGAACATTACATCGAAAAGATGGAGGCACTAATTAGAAAGATGGGACAAAATGGCCCTTTTGAGGATATGCAAAAATGGAAATTGATTGAGGGATTGCAAGAAACTATTAGGGAACATGTAAGCCTTAAGCAACCAACAAATTTGGCAGATGAAAAGACATAAGCACAATGGTGGGAGGAAGTTCAATCAGGGCAATTGAGGAGGAAGGGGCTATACATTAACCTTGGATTAGTTCTCTCAAGTATGTCGCCATCCATGGCAGTTAGCATGCCATATGTAGGGGCTCTAGTAGCTCCTTAGACTGCATACATAACAACTACAAGTGTGGTACCATTATCAATGCCTCACGATTAAATATGTATCTAGTATCCCCTATACATCCATCACCTTCAATAGTCGTTTGTATCCATGTGACAAAGTCTAGATGAGTTTAAGGTGGTTGAGCTAATAGCAACAAAATCTTTGGCAGATATGACGAAAGATATTTTAGCTTAAGTAAACCCCAATGTGAAGGGAGTTTATAGTGTTAATCAGTCTGCTAGTGCAATGGGAACAACCCTAGTATTTGGTCAAAGGAATCCACACCACCAAGGTCCAATACCTAGTACCGGAAATATCATGGTTTTGATTATTTAGCAATCGAATAAGTGGTTCTTGATCATTCGAGGAATTTTTCTTATAGGTATTTCTTAAGAAACAAGCATGTGGAGAATTAATGCTAGATTTAGCAAACTCATCTATGATGGAAAGTAGTCCAAATGTGGACAAATTATAATTATATGGATAGTTAAAACATGACTTATCCGATAGGATCTCCTATCATGCCATATATGCCAAGAGGTATGCCAACCTAAAGGAAACCTCCAGTGCCAAGGAATCAAGGATAGGGAGGATATTCTGGAAATGGGAGGAGGCCCTCACCATATAGAAACCCTAATTCTAGAAGGAATAATAACGCATGAATAAGTGTAGTTTATTGGATGTGTGAGAAACCTAGACATGTGACTAGATTCTTCCCAAATGAGCAAAATAAAAAGGATTATGTCCCTTTTTGTGCCAAGTGTGGTTATGAAGGCTGTTATGGAAATGATTGTCCAACTTGAGAGGGTACATCTTCACAAAGCTAAGATAACGGTAAAGACATTACTAATTTGGCAACAAACTTAGTAGAAATTGTAGAGGACTTGGAGGTAAGACCAATTAAGAAAAAACATGTCACCTTTAACTCTAATAAAATTATTGAGGTGATCACACATTCACATTCAAATCTAGCAATTATTTTAGAGAAGAAATAGGGTTTGAGGTCGAATGAACCTAATAGTGCCAAGATTGGGACTCCAAAGCAGGAGAGAGACCCTTACCAAAATAATTAGAAGATCATGATATAGAAAAAGAAGTGACCTATTTACCACCTAATTTGAAAGATCAACCCATTTTCCCATTCTTTTCAATTCTCCAAGTATTTAAGGAGTGGATCCATTTCCTCAAATATTGAGAGGATCAAATGCAGCTAAAGATGATGAAAGGGATAAAGGGAAATCTTTTAATGTATGGGACAAATTGGAAAGTTTACAAATATCTATTGATTTTTGCGACAACTACAAGAAATTGCCTCTACTTGTAGAAGAGAGTTATATTGTAGACTAGTGTGGCAAAGGGCTAAAAGGAGCATAGCTTTAATTGTCTTGCCAAATACAAAGGTTAATAATACAAATAAAGGTGTCAGATATGTAAGAATCAGTGATTTATTCTTAGATTTAGGGGATCTAGTTGTAGACATGGAAGTCATGAAGGATATGATATTTGGGGCCGAGTTGGATGGTGGAGCAACAATAAATTTAATGATGGAAGAAACAATGCTTAAACTTGGATTGGGTGATAAAAAGGAGATTACAAATATTGTTCTGCATTTAACTAATCAAAGGAGAGTGAAACCCTTAGGTCTCTTACGTCACATTCCAATTGTGATTGCAGGGTTGGACTTTAGCGATAACTTTTTGTTGGTGTAACATAATCAAGGAGCTGCTTCATACCCAACTCTTTTGGGGTTAGAACTTGGTTGTTGCAGTCCTAATGTGATCAAAGTTGGGACAAGGGAAGCATAACGATAGGACCCAAGCATGATACAATGTAGATGAGGGCTGTGACCAAAGATTTCTTACACGAACCCATGGAGGAGAGTACATATACTAATCAATCAGATGGCACTTGGGATGGAGGATGAGTTCAATAAGAACTCAGAGATTGAGTAAAACCATGATTGTTTATATTGGGATTTGTGTCTTCTAGCCTCATTAGATGGAGATAACCAACATGCAATATGGTGCACCAAAAGAATGTTGCAAAACCCTTAGGAATAGGGAAGTACTATGTGCACCATTCTTCAAAAGAAGATAGTGATAGTGATATAGCTAACTGGTTAACCACCTCTAATAGTGGTATTTTCGATTTATAAGTACTTTTCTTAGAAGAGGAAAATGATGGAGATGAATGAGAGATTACTAGTTTAGATGTTGTAGGCTTAGTGAGGGAGAGCGCAAGGCCAGTTATTATCAGTGGAATACAAGAGCAAGATCATTGCGAAAACTTCTTATTTGAGTTTAATTCTTGAGATCATATACAAGAATGAGAATCAAAAGGAGAAACAAAAGATATGGACGATGAAATAGATAGTGAGAATTTACCATTCGTTTTGAGGTCAGTGAAGTAGCAACAAAGTATTTGATTACCATAGCCATCCCTCTCAAAATGGGAGAAATTCCATTTTGATTTGATTAGTCACCTTCTTCTATTAAGAAGCTTTGCTTCCATTATTAGAAATAGAGAATGTAAGAACACCACACTAATAGGGGCTGTATGTCTTCCAATTTCTATAGAAAAGATAAAGATGATACTTCTAATGGTGGGGTTGTCTCTTCCATGTCACAATGACAAATTGGGAAGAGAAATGGATGGATGAGTTTAATTCTAGCAATGGAATTGTGGAGATGCTTCAACACAATGTGTGTTACTCATTGGACACGTTGGAGGATGCAATTTTACATAATAAAGATGAGACAGTCCATGACAATGATATCATTCAACTAGTGCTAAATAAAATCACTCAACTTCAAATAGATAAAGCTACTGTAGAGCATGAACCATTAAATAACAAGAAGTTAGCTCAATGTTTATAGTTATACTATAGTGAGGAGATGACTCATTTGGAAGTTATTGTAAGTCAAACTAAGGACTTTGTCGATAAAGTGTTACAAGAAAAGTGAAACATGGAACGAGTACAATTTCAAGTGATGGAACAATTGGCTTTGAGGGATGAAAGAAAAAATATTTTAAAAGCATGAATAGGCTCAATATCTATTAATTGTTTATCTTCGAGAAGAGCTGGTGGAAGAATCATAGTGCCTATCCATAGGGGGCATGGGCTAACAAATGTCCCTTGGCTCTATCATCAACTATGACAAGCAGATCAACCAAAATGGGGAGTGCTTTTGAGATGTATGTAAAAGAAACATAATTTATATTAGGGATGGTAATTTCCTCCTCTGTCTCCTTGATTCCTTTGTTGTCCTCTATGTCCCATGTCGAGAGACAAATAATCCTATTGTGTGTAAGCAATTGTTGATGTCACTATTGTAGATAGATCAATGATATTCCAACTGGTAACCTGTGCTTATGCCCCATCTTACTAGTTGGCAAGATGTGTTTCTCTTGCACCTTGCCATACCCTAGGGTGCCCCATTTGACTCCTAGCACTGTATTAGCAAAAATATGTATTATGAGTGGCCATATGGCAAGCCATATGGCAAACATCGTGCCATCGTTGATTAAGATTGCAATTAGTCATCCACCAGACCCAAATTGTTACACTTGAAACATTAGAGGGTTTTGGTTGTAGGTTTATGGGTGTCCTTTGAGGTTTTGTGGGCCTTGTGCTTTCTCTTGGACATTAAAAGCTTTTGGCATTCCCCATCCTCAAAGTCCTCTTCATCATTACTACTCTCTTCCTCTAGATCCAAATCTAAATATAAGTCATTGGATTCCTAACAACAGGGTTTATCATCAAAGTTAATAGATTTCTTTCATTTTTCTAACTTCTTCTTAGCTAGAAACATTTCAACCCGAAAAACGCACTGTGATAAAAATGTTCCACCCAAACCTTTATGAGTAACTTGATTAAATCCTTGCACATATAGTGAGTGAAACATTTCACCAGTAAGTTGTGTGTTTGGAGACATTCTTCGTCTTAGGACTTTAAATTGAGTTGTATAGCTTTGGATTGTAGTAGTGGCTTTCTTGAGACTATGGAATCTCTCAAAATTTTGGGCATTGATTTAGTAGGCTCGAATCTTGGGTGAAATTGTTATATGCCCTAATAAAGTCCTATTGAACTTTTTTCTAACATGTGTGTAGATAGTGCTTGGAAATGGTTTTTAGGTCATGTTAAGTGTTTGAAAAATTTTGGTAATGGCAAAATTTTGATCAAAATATTTCTAATCTTTAGGCATAAGACATGTTTTGGAAGCTGATTTGTGATCAAATGGAGAAAAATTTGGTCAAAATTTTTCTCACAAAGTTGGAAGAGGAGATTGAGGAGAATATATTGTCGTCTCATAGGATTGGTCCAATCCTTTACTGTTTTGGAGATATGAGCCTTCGAAAATAAAAAATAAAAATATATTTTATACTTTCATTTTGTTTTCAGTAGGTGTTGCATGATGGGAGTGATGATTTGGGAAGACTGCATCAATTTTGTGTGTTCTTTTCTTGGGAAATGTGCAGTTCCTCAAAAAGCTTAGTATGGATGAGTGAAGCGATTTTGGCAAAAAGGTTGAACAAATAGTTATCTTCATCATCTTTTTCCTTTCAAATCCAAGATTGAGACTGTGAATGTGATTGTGATTGTGATTGTGATTATGAGTGAGAGTGCAATTGAGAGTGAGATTGTGATTCTTTCATGTACAGGAAGTCGGCTTAGGAGTAGTTAGGACATTTGAGCTTTGCATTGGAGTGTGTAAAGGCAAAACCACCAAGACCCACAGACCGCTTATTCCTTTAAGTGTTTCAAGCAAGCATTAATGGCTACCTCTCACATAGCCGACGCGCTATTCCTCTCTATGAGTGTAGTGAGCTTACCTTGATGCATGATTGAGTTGTTTCCTCTCTCAAGCACTTTGATAGCTCCACGATTCGTGATGCAAGCTCAAGCATCCTCAAGCCTCTTCCTCCAAGCTCCATCCGCCATAGCCACATGTGAGACAAGAGAAGAAAAGATGAAGAGAGGAGATGGTGGAGGGATTCACCTCCAAGATCCCTCACCCTCACACAGTCACTCCCTCACTCACTCACACTTCCTCCCTTAGGCACTCACATGCAAGCAAGCAAGAGAAGAGAAGGAAAGAAGAAGAAGAGTTCACTTTGCCACACACCAAAGAATGAGCTCTTCATTCACTTTTCAACTTTATATACAAAACCCTAAATCCATTTTTGGGCAGTCATCCCCTTATCCGTTTTTTTACATGGCCGACCATGGCCTCGGCCCTCTTTCCCATTGTCTTCATATCTTCCTAGCTTCCTATCTACCGCCCATATACCTTTACAATTTGCACCAGAGGGAGCCTAACGCTCTTTAATAATATTTTTAGGGGCGCATTGTATTTAAAAATACACTTTTTCCTTTGACTTGATTTTTGAGGCCGCCTTTGCACTTGTAGTTGTTCTCCTTCCTGTCTCTTCCGTTGTGTCTGATTTCCTCCTAGGCCCCTCTCTTAGTCTTGACTTGCGCTTTTTCACTTTTTTTGCTTTCTTACTTGTGCTGAGGTTAACATTACCCCCCTCCTAGTTTAGTGCCAGTCCCATGGCACTGATGTGTAATAGTTGAAAGGTGGGATGTATGTAGCCAGATGGTTTTTTTTTAGTTTGTATACAAGCCCTTGTAGGGGATGGTGTTGGATGGACCGGCCCTTGAAATTGAAGATGTAGTTGGGGTGGATCCGTCTTTGACGCTGGCCTTCAATGGATTTGTCCTTTAAAATTGAATATGATGTTGGACAGATCCTCCTTGGGAAATAGAAGGTGGATGGATCTGTCTTTGAAATTGACGATGGTGTTAGACGGATCCCCCCTTGAGAATGGCGAGTGAATGGATCTATCTTTGAAATCGACGATGGTGTTAGACAGATTCCTCCTGTTGCCCTCCGTGATTTTCTATGTTGTCATCTTAACATGGCTTTGCCCTATTCCCATCAAGTTGCCTTGTCCCTTTACCGATGTCCGTTTTGCATGCTGATAAAATGAATTACATTGCGCCTCACGCTTTCCTTGCGAGAGCCCTTGGAGGCTCTCCCTCATCCTTGAGAGAGCCTTGCTAGAATATTCACTACTTATCTCCATTCTTGAGAGGGAATCCTTCATTCTTGATAGGGCCTCCCTTTTTTATTCTGAGCTTTCCTTCTCCTGCATTGTTCCAAATGAGCTTCTTCATTCCTTCCCTTTTTTATTCTGAGCTTTCGTTCTCTCTTGCATTGTTCCAAACGAGCTTCTTCATTCACTTTTTGACTGGGGCTACCTCGGTTTGCCTTTGCCTTCTTTTTTGCATGGTGACATATCACATAAGATGACCTCCCTCCTAGATGGGTGTAGTTCCAAGACACTTCTGATTTTGAGTTGATGAAGGTTCGATGAGAAAGGGCGGACGTGTGAGTCAATGATGATGGGGTTTCAAGGGAATTGGTCTTGGGAAGAAATGGATCACCCAATTAAGGTGGTGGAGGCCGCGAGTGCATTGCATCGATGATGGGGCCTTCGAAGTTGGATGATTAGAGCCTTGTTTGTACCCGAAAAGAAAAGAAGATGCACTACCTGGGGGTGTGCCTGCTTTGCCGTGTGATGCATTGTGCTTATGCTAGTGGGGCTGGGATTTGGGTCAAGCCTAGGTGTTGTCCCTCACTTGAGGACCTAGTTTGTGCATAAGGGAGTTGCGTTGTGTGTAGCTTAGGGTGACAGGTCGTCTAATCATAGGCGAGTGTTACCTCCCTATGTATGTCCTACCCTTGATGTGTCCTAAGAGTGAAGTGGGGAATCAAAATGAGGCTAGGGGGCTATGGACGGAGCCGATTATCAACCAAAGCCATCAAACGCACCTAACTTGAGAACCCCTAGGTGTAGTGACTGTGACCTATGTGGAGTTAAGTGCTTCTCTTGTGTTTGCTTCTCTTTCATCTAGATTTGTTTCTTCATTTTCTTTCTCTCTCTTTTTTTCCCCTTTATTTTCTTTTCTTTTCTCACTTTTTTTTCGGATTCTTTCTTTGTTTTGGATTTACATAGTTATGATGAAAGCTAAGCTTCTTCCTCACAGTCATGATGAGGTGAAGGAGGGGAACTAAGAGATTTATTGAGGAATGGATGGCCTTGGATATATCCCTTCACATCAAGGTGGACTTGGAGAATGGTGGTGGAGAGGAATGGATGATTGGAGCGGTGAACTAGCTATCATTTATGTCCTCTAAGAGAGCTAAGAAAAATGAAGAAAGTAGTGTAGCTAGCATCATTAGTCGAGCCATTGCGCAACTATCTATAGCATTGGGGTCAAAGTAGAGGGTTGGAAGGCCACACTCTTGTGGGGTGGGAGCTTGTCTAAGTAGTATTCTAAGTAATCTAATATAATTATAAGTGGTAATAAAGGCGGGGTTAGGGCATGAAGAGAATTATTTGTGAAGTGGACTAAGGAATCATAGAGGTCTTCTCAGGTGAATATAAGGGCATCTTCAGGCTTACTGCAATGCGCATTGTAGATTACAAGAAATTTGTATCGACCATGGACATTGGGGGAAAATCCACTCCTATTCTTCAAGGGTATGGCATGAATGTAGCATTATTTCACTCGTAGGGAATTATGTTACAAAAGCGATCAAAGTGTCCATATTTACATCACATATATGCCTCCTCCATGTTGTTGAGATATTTACAATCACACCTACTTCAGTCCCTTTGTGAGGAGCAGTGAGGGCTTAGGACCAGAATCCCATATGCACAGTAGGAGAAAGTACCACCACTCAAATCCTATAAAAGCATTGTATTTGCACTCTTTTTCTAATGCAATGATAGTACTCTTTTCTTTCCAATAAAGTGTCATGTCACTGTCAATACACAAGATTGTGTTTGTGAGTCCAAGTCTCAATCTTGGAACCTAATTTACTTGTGTAACAATTTTTCCTAGTCAGGGTCAATGTCTTCATGAGTTTCTTTTTCCTCTTTCAACCTTCATAGCTTCCGCATCTGCCATGCTCTAGATCCCGTGTATTTCACATGGTATCAAAGCTCAGTTGAGCATGGCCCAACTCTAGTTTCACTTTTTAGCTCCTTTCCATCTCATATCAGCTCAGTTTGAGTACTGGACCCTATCTCCAACTTCATTTGCATTCCTACCTTCAATGAAGCTTCCACGGCAGCCATAGCTAGCAGCACCCTATCAGATTGAAGCTTTCATATCTCTCTCCACAGGACAAATCTCTTTAAAATTCCTTCTGGAGAAGTGTTTCTCTACTTCTAGAGCTCCTTCTTGGCACCTCAATCATTGAGATTGGGCAACTATAGCCTCAGGATTGCCTCTTTTCAAAGTTGGTGCCATAACTGTGTTTGTGGATAGCACTTACCTACCTCTGTTGGAGCAGCCATATCTCATCAAGCAGGCCATATCTCTTCAAGATTTCTTCTTGAGAATTGTTATTCAAGTCAAGCCGCAACTTCTTGGCACAAAAATCAAAGAGATTGATGCACACCATGCCCGAAATTTGCATTTTTCCAAATCTGGGTGCAGTTTTGACAATGACCACTTTGAAGGCTTAGATCTCTCAATTCGGGCAAAATGAGTACAAACCCTCTTAGGAGGGGTTAGATCCATTAGTGAGGGTCCTCCATCTCAAAGGGTTTGAGCAGATTTGACCTATGGAGATCGTGGGAGCTCATTTACCAGTCAATGGTCCCTATTTTGACAATATAGCCATAGCCAAACTTCACCAAGCTTAAAAATCTCATCATTTTCTCTCTTTTGCCACTGGAACAACCCACTTCCACTCAAACTTGAAGGTCCCAGCATCAAATCAAGAAGGAGAAGATTTGGATCTGAAAGAACTTGAAGGATTTTTGCAAGTTTGAAAGACTCAGGGAAGAAACATGGTGTCTATGGGCACTCCTTTTTAGTGATCTAAACACTTGTGTCTCTTGACACATCTCAACCAACTCTTCTGCTGCTTAAATTTGATAAGTCTGAAGCTGATTTGCTGCTAGTCTCTCAAGTCAAACATGGGTAAAGATTCTCCAACTTCCTGTTTCAAAGGAGCTGGGTTTCATACCTGGAAGATCCGCAACAAATTGATCCTGATGATGAAGAAGGGCCTTTGGGTCATTACCACTGGAAAAGAGAAGAAGCCTCGTGATGCGAAGCTTGCTATCACTTGGCAAAAGAAAGATGATAAGGCTCAGGCCATTATCAAATTGGAGCTAGACGACAGCTATATCCACCATATGGATAACTGTGAGACTTCACAGGATACATGGAAGAGACTTGACACTTTGTTTGGTGCACAGTCTAAATCATCAAAGTATGGTCTCCTAATTGAGTTTTTCAAGCTTGAAATGAAGTCCAACACATCACTTTCCACACATCTAAATTACATGGAAGGACTTCTAACCCAACTTGCAGGAATCAACATTAAAATGGAAGAAGATGTTTGCATCGATGTTCTACTTAAGAGTTTGCCTCCTGAATATAATAATGTATCAACAACTCTAATTAATATGCCAAACCCTAGACTTGTTGATATCCAGGCATCACTATTAGAGGAGGAAAAGAAGCTAAAAACTAAGGAAGAACCAAGTACCTCTAAAGATGAGTATGCATTATATGTTGGCAACAACAGGTACAAAGGCAAGAAAGATCAGCTCTTCTGTGATTTTTGTAGAAGGACCGGACACACCGAGAAGTTTTTCCATGCTAGAAAGAGGTCCCAAAAGGCCTATCTAGTTGCAGTCAAAGAAGAAGAAGAAAATGGAGAAAAGGAAGAAGAAGAAAAAGACCACGAAGAGAAGGATAAACCTCATCAATCTTTTTATTCAGATAGACTTTTTTAGCTGTGTATTTCCTAGCCCTAATGCCTCAAACATAAGCTTGTAAACTCCTTAGTTATCCTTGTACTACAGCCTCTGTACACTCTGTGAGGCCCCTGCTACAGCCTCTGGATGTTCATCATGTTTATGGTACCCACACTTAGCCTTTTCTGTGATAGCCTCTGGTGTTTTGCCATGTTTATGGTATGCCCACACTTTGCAGGTGTTGCTTTCACTAAAGCCTCTACACACTTTGTACTTTTGGTTGTGATTGAGGAGGGGTGTTGAGATATTTACAATCACACCTACTTCTTTCCCTTTGTGAGGAGTAGTGAGGGCTCAGGACCAGAATCCCATATGCATAGTAGGAGAAAGTACCACCACTCAAATCCTATAAATAAAGCATTGTACTTGCACTCTTTTTCTAATGCAATGATAGTACTCTTTTCTTTCCAGTAAAGTGTCATGTCACTCTCAATACACTAGATTGTGTTTATGAGTCCAGGTCTCAATCTTGGAACCAAATTCACTTGTGTAACAATTTGTCCTAGTCAGGGTCAATGTCTTCAAGAGTTTCTTTTTCCTCTTTCAATGAGCTTCCACATCTTCCATACTCTAGATCCCGTGTATTTCACACACATAGGCTGTCATTTATAGCCTGGCATTGATCTTGGGACTTCAAAAACCATGTTTTGTTGAAATTCTGCATCCTCAATGCCCCAAAGGGTGGAGTTCTGCTCTCTCTCTTTTAGCCATCTGTCTCCTAGCCTGCTTATAATGGCAATCACCTCTTTCACCACCTCAATGGGCAAGACTTGATGCAAGTTGGTGGGGAAGTGGAAATTAAGATCAAAGAGCTGCCATGAATTCTCTTCTTGCTCCCATGCGATGAGATTTGTGTGGAAGCTTGCTAGGAGTTCATCAGAGGTTCGTGGAATGGGTGTAGTTGTCCTTATTACTAGTCTATCATTTAATCTTCTCCTGGCTTCCTCCACCATCTGTTTCTTCTTTTTGTTTCCATTGGTTGCTAGTATTTTAGGGGTGGAGAAGGAGGTAGTGAGACTAATTCCTCTTCATGAGGTCCCATCGCAAAGTTTAGTCTAGCCTCTTCCTCTTGCTAGGCTTCCTGCTGTGCCCCTTCAGCAAACCCTAATTCATCCATCTCTTGTGGGGTCAAGCATGCTTGCAACATATACTTTGTTTTTTCTTTGGAGCTTAGGCAAACTCCCACTGGTAGCATCGGCATTTGCATGCTTGTCTTCAGGGCCCTGCGTGCAATCCCAAGCTTCTTCTTGATTATTTCAATGGCCCCCCTTTCCTCTGTTTGGGTGACATCAAGTAGCATATTGAGGAAGGCATGTTGCTAGGCCTTGAAACTCATGTGGACAACCGATGCTCTGCTTTCAGTCAATACTTTGACTTTCTCCACCTAAGCTAGATGGTGCACCAAGGTTTTAACTATTCTTTCATTCGGATTGGCCCATTATTCTGCTCTCTTCTTCATGTCTTTGAGGCTTTCCCCTTGCCGTTGAGCTAGCACTATCAGCCTATTCTTGATCTTCCATTTCTCATCTCAAATTCTATTGCTCTTCCTGTTCCAAGGCTGTCTCTTGTGTCAATTTTTCCACCTCTTTTTCGTATCTGTGTACTCATTTCCCTCACAGCACCTCCAGTTCTTCTATGGATTTAGTGATTTTTTCCATTTCAGCTTGCAAACTTCATAAAGCTATCGGGACCTAAAATGGGCCCGACACTGTCTCTCTAGTATCAGCTTGACCTCTAAGACACACAAGTCACCCCACATGGCATCGTGGCCAGGAGAGTCTAAGCAGTAAACTCTAATATTGATCTTGTGTTTGTAATAGGACACAATCCAACATTTTCCTTCACCTACTCCTCTGAGGGACATCCTATAACACATCGATATAATTTACCACATATCACATACACAAGAGGAAACCCCTCAGTTGAAACACCGCAGCCTCCCTGCAGCTCTCCTACATCTCGAGGATTGGCCCCAAGATGCACTGCTCCAACTTATAAGACACATGATACATATTCCACTCTCTTTGATTTATTGAACAATCTAGGAGTTGATATTTCCTCACTTAACTTACCCCAAGGAACCGCTCGTCTAACCCACAACAAGGATTTCCTCACACACTCCATGTTGGTCATTTATTAGGCAATCAAGTGTTATGCATCCAGGTTTTATACCATGTGGCATGCAAAATGCAAAAGTCTATATCCATTGTGTGAAAAAATTCTATGATTAGAAATCATTCGTGTGGTGTGCAAAACAATCCTTTAACGATTTTCGGCCTACACGTTGTTGTGCGTTGCTAGAGACTAGCATCGAGTTTCCTCATGCTACTAGTCTCCTTAAATTTAAATTTTAACTGGCCTATATGCTATACATAAACCAAATGAATTAGAATTTTATATATTTCCAGTAATCTCTCACTTTTACAATCTCTTTTCTCCCTAGCCGGTTAGGTTTTGCCACGTTGTATGGGTTCAAAGTTCATTTGTATGTCATTTTTTCATATAGAAAGCAATAAAAACGCACTGAAACATAAAAACAAGGATGAGCTGAGGCTTTAATCCTCATGCCTCAACCTTGCTACACATCAAGAAACATTAATCATATTTTTTCCTAATTATTTATAACGAAAAATCTAATTTTTTTAATTTTTCTATATTTATTTTATTTAAAATTTATGAAAAATTCGACTTGGAGTTCCCACCGATGATTCAGCATATGCAACCAAGATTAATGATCATCAATCATTTCTTTCAATTATCTTTCATCAAACAAAGAAAAAGACCACTTACTCATAGAAACCCGCATGTTCAAGGCGCATTCCTGAGATTGAGAGGCTGCTGACGCTTCCCTCTTACCGCTAACGCACTCTCCAACCCCAATCTACATCTTCTACCACTCCAATAGCATCATTGTTTGCTTCAAAATTGTCATCACCCCCCTCCCCCTTCTCTCTTTCATTAATGCATATAGACAATCCACAAGAGGAGAGAGGAAGGAGGATAGAGAAAGACAAAAAATTAGAATTTTATTCCCTTCATCATATTACACATGGTTACCATCAAAATCTTGCCCTCTCTACATAGATCAGGGATCTCCCCCTCTCTCTCTACATGATTGAGCATCCAAGAGGCACAAAAACCCCCAAAAAATGAAGCGTCAATCAAAAAATGCCCCCTCCCTACATCTCGACATATTTTTGCATGTTTTCTTCATTTAGATTTTCATTTCATTTCATTTGTAAAATGTCCACTCTTCAAAAAAACCACTTTCATGCTACTGCGAAAGGGTTTTTTGTCTATTTGGGGGTGCAAACAAACTCTGATTCACAATCTGACTGGACGGCTGGCTTCATGACGTTGAAATCTATAAAGTTGGACCCTGTCATATGCTTTTCAGCTCCCAAATCCAATGGCTACTTTGCAATGCCAAACCTTGCGAGGATTAAATGGGGGGTCAAACGATTGATGAATTGAGACTTCGTTAGGCAGGGACTCCTATAGCCTGATCAAGAAATATTGTCTTTTAGCACATTGTCCTTTTAGGCGTTTATTTTCCATACTCAGGTGTATAAAAAGGAGGGAACTGAGCGTAGTGACCCAAGGAGAACAGGGCATTGGTCTCAGGTCCTATTGTGGTATCCAAGAACCAAGCCCTTGCAAGGCGACACTTAATCCTTTGCTAACGCTACCTTTTATTTTTGCTCTAACCTTCCTTAGTTTTCTTTTCTTTTCAACTAGTTGCCACCCCTAGGAAGACAAGGCATCAGCCTCGAGTCTTGTCTCGTTCCCAAGAACCTACCAGCAGGCCTTTGCAAGGCGATAAAAAACTGCTCAAAGATTTTTCTTTCTTTCATTTTCTATTTTTATAGGGGTTAGAATCCCTTTTTACATACATCTGTATTATTCAACTATTTAGGATTTTGCCTCTTTGCATATATTTGTTCTTGCAAGCTTTTCTAACTACCTCACAACTAATAGAAACTCCTAGAATGGCCGCCTAGTAAGTGAGCACAACAGGGTCACTAGGATTGGCATCTAAAGTGGTCTTTCGGTGCCTGACAATGCCTTTACAGGAGGCAACAAGTGCTCACTAGGATTGGCATCTAAAGTGATCTTTCAGTGCCTAACAATGCCTTTGCAGGAGGCAACAAGTGCTCAGACTCCCACAGTCATAGTAACCTATACCTGGGACTTCATGCCTTGATTGCCAGTCCCCAACAAGAAAACAAAATTCCTCACAAGTACACAAGACATATAACATAAAAGAATGGTACTCGTAAAAGGAAAGATATCACCTGGATTGGGCCACAAGCAGCAACAGTGCAGCAAAGGCTCCCCCCCCACCAGGTTCCATGTAATTTGTCTAGCACAACACTAAAAAAAAAATGTTAACTACACCTGTACTAAACAAACCAATGGCCCTCTTGGCCTAAAATGAATAGGTCATTCTAATCCATGCAATACATGGTCTTCTTAGCATATACACCACATCCTATCAAACTAACCAAGATACCAAAGATAGCATAAAATATGAGGACTAGCCTCATGCTACTCATGCGAGTCAGCTAAAAGATTGATCTATGGCCTTTGTTAATCCACTAGCCCAAGCCTTTCTATTGATATCTCAGTAATAATGGCCACCTCTTCTTGGGTACTATGAGCTAAATGAATGACATCATTAGGTTGATATATCTCATCTTCTTGGTCTTCATTCAAACGGATCGCTTATCCCAACTTTCTAGTAACTCCTCCTACAAGGAGAATCATGGATTTATGATCATTCAACTCTTCTCTGATTGGACCATTACATATATCAATGATACGATCCAAACTAGACAGAGCTCCAAGCCTAGACTCATCACATAAATGCATCTCAGGGTGGTCCCTATTGTTAGATGTAGCATTATGGCCTTTAGTCACACCCTCTTGGGTATCCATCAAAGCATGTCCACATGCAATTCCTGGCCCTTCATCTGACACACCAACCACACCTTTATAAATTTTGGGTCTCCAAACCCATCTCATATTCCTTTTCATATTCTTATACTACCTCATTTTGCCACATTGGTCTAATGGACTCAAAGAGGACTTATTGCTATAGCCAGATGGCCTCACATCCTTATGACTTCCATCGAGCACAGCTGGACCTTGGGCATGCTGTATCTTTTTCATTTGAGATGTCTTCCCTTTTCTTTGTCCACTCTGCAACTACTTAGCCATATGAATTATGATTTTACTAAAAGAAATAACATCTACTTGAACGCATTATTCATCCATAAATTGGAAAGGTCTCTCAAGAGCCTTACTAAGAGAAAAACACAAACCACTCATTGGACACACATCCACACTAGTAGGCCCATTGGTTCTATCAATGTGGCCGTCGCAACTACCTCTCATGGAAGCATTGCAAGCCTTGATGGAACTTGCTCTAGAATCTTTTTATCCTCAAGAGGCATATCATCACTGCTCATCGAAATTTCACTTTTTGCTTATAGATTTTGAATACCAAGATCCCCTGCTAAGGTTTTCTTAGTATTAGCAAATGAATTTTCTCCTTGTAGGCTGGATATTTGGATGCACTTGCAACGAGCGAGGGAAACTCCAAAATTTTTCCCAACATCTTTGAATATACTCCTCATAGTCAATTACATGCATCTTGGCCTCATTTAATGACTTAGGATCTCACGTCCTCACTTGGATTTGTGTATTAATCTCTAAGCCACTCATAAAGAGCTCACATAGCATATCCTTAGGCAACATAGTAGCTCTTCTTGTCCAAAGTCTCAGGATATAATCAAAGGCTCTAGCAAACTCTTTAGCCGAAGGGTAAGACTCTTGTCTTATCTGCATAAGCTGCCCTAAGACCTGGGTCATAGGCACCTTCTTTTCATATTTATCTAAAAATTTATCGTGCAACTCCTTGAATGATTTAAACAATCCTCTTGGGAGGCTCCAAATACCATTTTCTAGCTTCTCCCTTTAGGGTACTTGAGAATACGAGCATCCAATGTATATCATCATACCCACTTGCAAGGCAAGTTAGGTCGTATTCTTTTAAGTGCAACATCAGGTCCTCATTTACCAACCCATAAAACACTAGGAGATCCTTATAAGGAGGAGTGCATTTAGTCCTCTTTCAGGGTCATTAAAATCCTCATATTCTTCATGATCTAGTTCCAACCTTTTGGGGTCATTAAAATCCTCATATTCGTTATAATCTAGTTCGAACCTTTTGGGGTCTCTGACCTCTTCTGTTTCCACCTCTACTGGTGTAGGAAGGTTAATAATATCCTTAACAACCCTTTTTTCCAACTCATAAAGTGGTCTAGGGAGGCCTATATCTCTTAGCACGTCATTCCGATCCTTTCTTAGAGGATCTTCCATATCTTGCCCCTTCCTAGGCAGTTCCATGATGGCTTTATCTAGGAGCTTCTGCCCCTCATCAAAAGAAAACTTATCCTTAGTACTCAGGACCTGGGGACCATGCCTTTTAAGCAACAGTTTTCCCTTTACATCTAGGGCTTCTAACATCCTTATGATACCTAAACATTTGGCATGATGCCCCACCACATGGGATTTTTTAGCCGTAACTGCACTTCACTATATGTCGAGTTTTTTCCATGGCACTACGGCTTTGACATAATCACTTGTTGATGCCATGTTGGCCACAGCTTTCAACATACTTATTCCATGCCTTCTAGGTTGATGGATAGTTATACATGATTTCTTGTGGGTAGAGACCACACCAAAGCAAACCTCTGCCCATGCCATCGCATTAGAGAACGGGGTAACCACTAACTGGTTACTCTTCTCATCACCTAGATTATCTTTTGTAGAGGACTCATGCTCTACATAACTAACTAAGTCCATCAATAAGTTTTGTATAGGGAAAGCCAAGGTTTTCCATCCTTGAACAAACCCCATTTTATGGTTAGCTTAGCACACTCCTAATGGAAATTATAAACTTAGGTCCCTTTACAACCTAGATTCAAAAAGTTCCACTTATAAGCAGCTCTCGAAAAATGCACCACCTGTCGTGACCTAAAATGGGCCCCACACTAGCTCTCTAGCACTAGCCAAACCTCTAAAACACACGACACCCCACACGGTCTCGTGGCTAGGAGTGTCTAAGGCACACGCTACACTAAACTCTAATATCAATCTTGTGTCTGTAATATGGCACAGTCCAACATTTTCCTTTCCCTATTCCTCCGAGAGAGATTCCATAAACATCGACATAATTTACCGTGTATCACATAAACAGGAGGCACCCCTCGGCTCAAACACTACAGCCTCGCTGCAGGTCTCCTACATCTTGGGGACTGGCCCCAAGATGCAATGCTCCAACATATAAGACACACGATACATAGTCCACTCTTTGATTTATCGAACGATCTAGGAGTTGATATTGCCTCACTGAACTTACCCCAAGGAACCAATCATCTAACCTACAGCAAGGATTTTCTCACACACTCCATGTTGGTTATTTATTAGGCAATCAAGTGCTATGCATCCAGGTTTTATACCATGTGGCATGCAAAATGCAAAAGTGTATATCCATTGTGTGAAAATATTCTATGATTAGAAATCACTCACCTGGTGTGCAAAACAATCCTTTAATGATTTTCAACCTACGTGTTGTTGCACGTTGCTAGAGACTAGCACCGAGTTTCCTTATGCTACTAATCTCCTTAAATTTAAATTTTTATTGACCTATATGCTATACATAAACCAAATGAATTTTAATTATTTTATATATTTTCAAAAATCTCTCACTTTTACAATCTCTTTTCTCCCTAACCGGTTAGGTTTTGCCACGTCGCATAGGTTTAAGGTTCATTTATATGTCATTTTTCCATATGAAAAGCAAAAAAAAAGTACTAAAACATAAAAACAAGGATGAGCTGAGACTTAATCCTCATGCCTCAACCTTGTTACACATCCACAAATATTAATCATATTTTTTTCTAATTATTTATCACAAAAAACCTAATTTCTTTCATTTTTTCTAATTACTTCTATTTGTTTTCTTTAAAATTTATGAAAAATTAGACTCACTGAAATCCCCAATTTCCATGATTTCTTCAAAAATTGCACTTTGTGATTTTTACGTGTTTTGAGAAAAAACTATTATGTCATCAAAATTTTTGGTTTTTTCTTTCATTTCAAAGATGATTCAGCATATGCAACCAAGATCAATCATCATCAATCATTTCTTTCAATTATCTTTCATCAAATGAAGCAAAATACCACTTACTCATAGAAACCCGCATGTTCAAGGCACGTTCCCGAGATTGAGAGGCAGGTGACGCTTCCGGAACTCTTGCTACTAACGTGCTCCCCAGCCTCGATCTACATCCTCTACCACTCCAATAGCATCATCGTTTGCTTCAAAATCGTCATCACCCCCTCCCCCTTCTCTCTTTCATGAATGCGTATGAACAACCCACAAGAGGAGAGAGGAAGGAGGACAGAGAAAGACTAAAATCAGAATTTTATTCCCTTCATCATATTACACATGGTTACCATCAAATTCTTGCCTTGTTTGCATAGGTCAAGGATCTCCCCCCCTCTCTCTACATGATGGAGCATCCAATAGGCACAAAAACCCCCAAAAAATGAAGCGTCAATCAAAAAATTTCCCCTCCCTACGTCTCCACATGTTTTTGCATGTTTTCTTCATTTAGAGTTTCATTTCGTTTCATTTGTAAAATGTCCACTTGAAAAAAACCACTTTGACATTGTCGCAGAACGGTTTTCGACCAGTTTTGGGAATGGAAACAGACTCCGATTTGTGATCCGACTAGACGACTGGCTTCATGACATCAAAATCTATAAAGTTGAGCCCCGTCACACACTTTTTGGCTCCTGAATCTAGTGGATTCTTTGCAACGCCAAACCTTGTGGGGATTAAATGGGGGGTCAAACAACCTTGGATCGACAAACTGAGACTTGCGTTGGATTCCTGACATCAAAATGCATCTAGGAAAACTCCAACTTTGCCATTCGTTACCATTTTATTTTTTATGCAAATTGGCTCTTTAATGCCTCTTGAGCACTTTTCATCTCCAAAAATGGGCTCCGTCGCTTCAAGAATGAGTCCAAATCGGGTCCTAAAATCCAGCTCTCAAAAGCCCCACGTTCTCTTCATTGTGTCTTCGCAGGCGCCGTGTGGCTTTGGTTTCTTCATCCAGTCTTGCCTGCCATTCAACTTCCACTTTGTCCTTAGCTTGGAGCTATTCTTTGAGCTCATCGATCTCCTTTTGGGCCATGGGTATTTGTTGGCATGTTTTCTCCAACTAGAATGCAGCCACGGCCTCCTTTTCATCTTCGAGCTCTATTGCCACTATTTTCTTTTCTTCCCTAGCTTTTTTCAATTGCAAAAACAACTGTTTTACATGTTCATCATACTCCTTAGCTGGCAGCTCTATCGTGGGTATGGAGATGGTAGAGGCTTCCACCTTTTGCCTCTTCGGATCTTACCTAAACTTGGCATCTACTGGAGCCAGGATCTCTTGGTCCCTATCACTGGGGTACCCTCACTGGTCCCTTGGGTTATCTCCTTATGTACAAGGTACTACACCCAGGCTAAGACATTACTGGAGTCTACTTTTGGCATGGAGCCTTGGGTGGTTGTGATTGTGGGCGTGGTTGGCACTAGGAGGGAAGGAATGGGCACAATTGATTTCTTACCCTTGCCTTCTTTTGGAGGAGGCGGTGTGGCTTCCGAGCCTGGCCCTTTCTCTCTTGATAAGCTCATGGTATCCAGCTCATCTCTCCTGCTCTGCTACTCTATTGATCAATGCCCATGTAGCTAGAGCCATATCCTCATCCTCCTTTCTTTTCAGCTTTGCCTCTTCTTTGACTGCTTTCCTTTTTCTCTCCTCCTCAGACGTTCTTGATTCTTCCCTCAACCTTTCTGCCTCTTCTTCTACTTTCTTCTTTGGTCTTTTTAGACTCCCTGCAAGCCCTCTACAAATCTTGTTTTTCTTTTTTCCTCCTTTCCTCTTCCATCATTCCCTGTGAAGCTTTCCTCCTTTGCTCACTACATCTTTGTCGACTAGTCTATAGCTCTCCTTTCCCTTCATCATCACTCTTCGTCTCTTCACTTGTTTGTGTTTGCTACTCTTGTTGAGGACGTGATCTTAGTGGTGTCTCTCCAACTCCTTCTTCTTCTCCTTCTCTTTGCCCTTGCCCCAAGGCTTCTCTGATAATGGCCATAAGGACCCCACCGAATCCAATGGTTGAGGCCTTAGAAGATGAGGCTTTTCTTTTGGCCTTGGTAGCTGGGGACTCTCCTCCCGCTAGCCCTCCTCCTGCTGCCAAGGCCTTAGCCAAGGTCTCAATGTTCTTTCTCACAAAACCATTGAGATTCACCTCATTCAACGATCGTGCTGCGATGCTCTCTAGCAAAGGGACATTAATGTGGCTCATGATGGTGTTGTACCTCTGACTAGAGAACAACATGTGCACCATTTTTTCTTGGAGTTGAATCTCAGGGTCAGGGATATCTGCCGAGCTAATGCCATCGTTGGTATGGACCTTCACCTTGTCCACTCTCTTAGCATGGCGTACACATCTCTCTTTGGATTCTATTCCACCTTCTTGGCCAATCCCAGGGCCCTTTCTACCAGGTATGGAGGCAATTAACTCCTCAACTACTTTGGAAGCCTTAACAAATACAAATTCCGACTCCTCCCAAAAGCAAGGGAGTGTATGCATTGGCGTTGCTATAGGCTCTTCCAAGAGACCTAAGTCTAGTCGATCATAGATTTTTTATCTAGTGTCATGAAAGTAGCATCCAAGCATCTAAGGCAAGCAACCAAGTCATTCCTTGTATTTTCAGCTAAGTCTATGGCTAAGGTTAGAATTGATTGCCACTCATAAGAGGATCTAAGGCTAGCAAGTGGTTGAGGTTTGACAGAACTAGAGACTTTAGCAAATAGATGATGGTTGCTACTTGGTTTACTCCTGAGGTTATGGCTTGGCCTCATGTTCGATGGGTTTGGTTGGAGCTATGGGTATCGTGTTACTAGGTGCTTCTGAGGTTTGAGGGACAGTAGCGGGACTAGATTTGGGCATTTTGTTAGTAGCAGGCTGTAATTTTGGGTGATAGATTGGTTTAGGCCTTGGTGGTCTAGGCTTTAGAGGTTCTATGGACTTAGCACCCTAATTCTCTTGTGGCTTAAATGCTTGACTTGTTAAGATGTTTCATTTGAGAGCGGCTTTTGAGGAGTGCCTTTGGCCGTTTTGGCTTTAGGTACCTAGATCCAAGTGTTACCCTCATAGTAACCTTGCACTTTCAATAAGGTCTTAGAAACCCATCACGGCTTGACCGTACGTCGATGTCTATGGTTTCGTCTTGGCCTCCTAGGTTTTGAGTGTGGGTTCTTAGCCTTGCGAGGTGGGGGATATGTGCTCTTAGGGGGTGGGCTAGATAACATTCCTCTTCATGAGATTTATAGTTTTCTTGATGGTTTTCAAAGGCATAACCAAATCAAAATGCGCCATGATGACATGGACAATATGGTATATATCATTGAATGGGGAGTCTTCATAAGCATAGTCATGAACTTTGGCTAAAATATGATCCACTTAAATTTTAGGGAGTAGCCCATAAGACCTTTGATCCATGCCTTACAACATGCATGAGGGTTTTCATAGATGGCTTGTGAGTTTTAGCAAAAAGTAGTAATATCTTACGTTATGGTTTGAAGGATGTAGAAATTTTGGAATGCCACTAAATCCATTTAAATTAGTATTTGCTACTAAGAGGGGAGTATTGCTTGGATACATTATTTCTCTAGAAGGAATGTCTTGACCCTTGCAAGGTTCAATTAGTTTAATAGGCTACAATTCCTACAAGGGTATAGAAAGTGATGATGTTTGTTGGTCAAATCAAGTGGCACAGTAGGTACCTTAGATACTTAGCTCATATATGTACTATTATCACTATGCTTATAAGGAAGGGTGTCCAATTTATTTGGAGAGATGACCAAGACAAAGCATTCAGTATATTGAAGAAAATGCTAGTAGTGGCTCCAATTCTGCAACCCATACAATGGGATCTTCCATTTCATGTCTTTTTGATGTCTCTGACATTGTGGTTGAAGATTTCTTGATGTAGGAGAAGAGTGCAGGGTGGTGTAGGCCTGTTTACTATGCTAGCAACAAGAGGTTAACTACAGCTTAAAAGAATTAACTTGTTAGAGAAGACTTAGGCATGGTCTTTCCTTTGTAGAAATTTCAACATTACTTGTTGGGGAATCTAGTGATCTTTCATGTAGATCACCAAGCTTTGTTATATTTGATTAATAAGCCATAATTGATAGGAAGATTAGCCAGGTGTATGATTTTATTTCAGGAATTCGATTATAAGATTGTGCACACCCTTGGTAAGGAGAATGCAGTTACAAAGTTCTTAACTAGACTTGAGTCCATAAATCCCATGTAGAGAGTCAATTATCATCTTCTAATGGAGATCTTTTTGGAGTACATATATATGAATATGATTCTTACTATGATCAAATGATCAATTTCTTGGTTGATAGTGTTATGCTAGCAGATCAATCTAGAGATAAAAGGAGAGAGTTTGTGGACTTTTAAAGTTATCATAGGAGTTCTATACAAGAAGGATATTAGTTAGGTTTTAAGAAGATATGTCTTGGAGTAGAACAACTGGCATTCCTACAAGAAGATCATGTATGTCTATTGAGATGAGTCTTTTTTGGAGAAATTACAAGAAGAAAGATGCTTCAAGCAAGATTATGGTGGCCTAAAATATTAAAAGATGCTCATCAATATGCTCAAGAGTGCATTATCTATATGTAGGAGGGGCAATTGCATTAGAGGGATAGAATGCAAGACCACTTGGTGTCATCCCTAGAGCTATTCCAAAATGGGGAATTGACTTTAATAACCCATAAAACAATAGCTCAAAAAAGTCAAAATAAGTATGTTCTAGTTTGTATGGATTATTGTACTAAATGTGTGGAGACCATAGCTCTAAAGGATAACATGGGGGTAATTATGGCACAATTTTTGTACTCAAATGTTATGACATAGTTTGGATGCCTAATCAAGGTAGTAAGTGACCAAGGTAAATATTTTCTTAATGATGTCATAAGAGAACTTACTAGAATGCACATGATATTGTATAAGAAATCAACATCATACCATCCACAATCTAATGAATAGATAGAAAGCTAAACAAGATCTTGGTGTGTATTCTTTATATTGTTAGTGACAACCACAAAGACTAGGATACCAAACTGGATTCTTCTCTATGGTCCTTTAGGATAGCCTTTAAGGATAAGCCCATTTAAGTTGGTTCTTAGAGTGGAAATTCCCATGGAATTCATCGTACCTAGTTTGCAGGTTGTTGTGACACTTTGATTATCTACTAAAGACTCCCTTCATAACAAGTTAAAGTAGTTGATGTAATTAGAAGAGGATTTGATTATTTCCCATTATTTGTGTGGAGTGGTTCATGCAAGAAGGAAATCATGGCTTAACCACCATATTAAGAAAAAGATATTTAAAGAAGGAGATTTAGTCATGGTCTACAATTCAATCTTGGGAAGGATTTCGATAAACTAAAGCTTTGATATATAGGTCCTTATGTGATAGTTATGGATGTGGAGCACGATACTTTCATTTTCATAACCTTACAAGGAGACATTACAAGCCCGTTAAAGGGAGTGAGCCCTGAAGTGGAAACATGGAGTGGAAACAAGAGCTATGGTGGAAGAGAGAGAGAGAGAGAGAGAGAGAGAGAGAGAGAGAGAGAGAGAGAGAGAGAGTTAGAGAATGTGGAAACTCTAACTTTCACAATATGTGACCAGCCTTTCCATTATTCAAATATCACTAAAATAATAAAGAGTGAAGTGATAGTGATGGGTGCCCACCATCATCTGCAGTGTATAGGTGTGTGGGTAACTAATACACAATGCATGCATTGTTAATGTAACTAATACACAGGTGGCTAGGCATGAGTGCCTTTACCCCTAATAGCCTCCCACTTAAAGGAAAATGTGCCCCTTGTGAGGAGGGAACATGAAAAAAAGTAATAAAGTAAAAATGTACATAAGTACAATAGAATGAGGAAAGATGTCATCTCATCCAATACCCATCAACTTCCTAAGGAAAAATGCTATGCTAAGAGACTTTTAGTGACCATATTGGCAAGAAGGTAAAGGATAGTCAATAGGCTTAACATCCTGTAGATGAAATCTCTCAAGGAGCTTTTGGATGTACTCCTTCTATGACAAGTAAAGGAGCCTCTTAGAGCAATCATGCTTAATGCGTGTCCCAATAATATATGAGGCATGTCTCATATCCTTCATCTCAAAGCTCTTTTTGAGCTGACCTTTCAAGGCATCTAGCTCATCATGAGTACTTCCAGCAATCAACTTATCATCCATGTAGAGTATTAAAATCATAAGGCTGCCATCATGAGCCTTCTTCATGTATAAACACGAATCCATATCACTATACGAATATCCTTATGAATGCATAAAAGAATCAAACTTGTGATACCATTCCCTAGGTGCCTACTTAATGCCATAAATGCTCTTTCTCAATATGCACATTAGATGGTTATTTCCAAGTTCTATAAAGCCCTTGGGCTACTCCATGTAAATCTCATCATGTAGGTCTCCATGAAGAAAAGTTGTCTTGATATCCATATTACATAAGAGAAAATATGTAATATCAGATGGATATCAAGACAATGTTTCTTCATGGGGACTCAAATCATTTATAGTCAAGACAACTTTTATGCATATTACGTGTCTATCTACCATATAAAAAATTGTCACAAGACTCAAAGCACTATAGTCAAGGGGCGGAAGATACTGCAAAACAGGTAAGCATTTTCAATCCTTTCAAAGATATGTACCCAAGGTGACAATGCCAAAGAGATACATGTGGAATTGCATCCATTGCCAAAACATGGTTAACTGACCTTGATATAAGCAAGGGATAGAGAGTATTGGACTTAGCACTACTACAATGACAAGACTCCCATGGGTAATCTTCCATGAGGAATCACCAAAAGAAACTACATAACTTGCATCATCCAAAGTGCTAACAGAGACAAGGCTCTTTATGAAAGCTGGTACATGACATTGTCAGAGGGGTTTTAGTCAAAAGGTCACATCCATTGGGAATTAGAGAGAAAATGAAGTAGAGAATATTATATAAAAGAGAAGAAAAATAATAGATAGGAGATTCAAATGAATCCCAACAATGCTAGAAATTAAGTTCTCTTTAAGATATATCCATACATCATGAATTAATCATAAAACCTTTTACAAATTTTGCCAAAGCCTTTACACAAGATAAAGATAGAGCTCAATGATTTGAAGCACTATGTATTGATAGAATCTAAGAAGATAAACAAAATCCATGTATAAAACTCCAAATACTATTTAGTCTTGTGTACTCGTGATTATTACAATAGTCATAAGCTGATTTTTTGATGGCTAAACTCCAAGACAAATGGTTCTTGGATTATCTAAACAATGTCTACTAATACTCGAAAGCAATCTCCAAGGATTAGATCCCCTAGAGCTTCCTGTTATACAAAAAATGCACACCAAACACTAGCTTCTTCTCTGCTGCTCAGATGGTAAATTTGATAGTTTTATTGGCTTTGAAAGGGGGGTAAAACCCTAGGACACCTATGCCATTGACGAAGGACTTGGAATGCCGTCGGTTGCCATTTATGACATGGAGGGTGGGCTTCCATATAAAGAGAACCATGTGCACATAGAGATAGTGATATACAAAAGATTAAGGACACCTATTCAGAATTCTCCCGAATCGCTCCTTCTTTTCTCCTCCCATTTGGAGTGCTATATTTGCTACTTGAAAACTATAATTGCGTGCCGCGCAAATTTGGGAACCCTTCCTTTTAGCATGAGATCTCCCAAATTGGTTGAAAAGTAACTTGATTTTTGCATGGCACCCTATTCTAGAAGTTTTCTACACTTTCTTATGGTATTTATATCCAAAATATAAAAAATAAGCTAAAATCATCTAAAAATCCAGTATCTTTGCACCATCCATACAATGAATACTAACACTAATGACTAATATGACATTGACTCTCTACATTAATAAGAAAATCAGATGATGATACACTCCAGGATTTTTCACATTGTATCCGCGTAGTGGCATGACATCCACCCCCTCTAAATCTACACATGCTCTGGTATGTGTAACCAATGCATCCACCAAGATCATGTTGAGATGGCAAGCTCAACACGTGCGGACATTAATGATGGACCGCTTGGCTAGATGGGTCCACACATCTATGGTTAGCATGTTGGTGGTCATTATGATACTCATATGGCCACTGCCTTATCACTTATTATATTTAGTTTGCTACACCTACCGACAGCTGGCAAAGATATAGTGCCAGTCGATTAGTGTAGTTGATTATGCATTGTTTGACTTAGAAGGCCACTTTCCTTTATGTTGTATCTTATCTATACTTTTTGTATATTGTATAGTGTGTAGAAGAAGAAGAAGAAATCAGCAAGAAAACGTTTTGGCCTCCATCTCTCTTCTTGTGTTCTTGAGTGAGCTTCCTCTTGTGTATACAGTGTGTGTTTGGTGCAATAACTCAAGCAAATTACCCCATCACACGATTCTTGACATGGTATCAGAGCCGCACCACTGAGAGAGGCAGATTTTGAAGGCTGAAGTGAAGGAGAAGAAGAAAGGTTCGAGCAAGCAAGCAATGGGTAAGAAGCTCTCCCATTCTCGCAGTCTCTGTCTTGGAGAGTGCCTGTGGAGGCACCGGAAGCAAGGTAGAGTGAAAATCTCATATTACTGTGAGATTTGATATGCAATCAGAGCACTATATATTCTGCAGATAAGCCCTTTAGGGCATTTGAGGCGTTTTCAAGTCCCATTTTAGAGCCGCAAGGTTGCGGACATCAGTTTCAGTGTACACTATGATTTCGGCTGTATTGACCAAAAGTGGATGCATAGGTTAAAGATTTCGAATCTATAATTTTTGAGGTGTTTTCAAGAAGCAAACATAAGGTTTATATGAAAACAAGTTGTAATTACATGTACCATTGAGAAATCAATGAAAAAGGTTGCTTGGTGTATTGTTGTGTACGTGTTATGAAAGATTCCAGAAGATTAGCTTGCTGTGTTGTATCCTTGTTTGTGATAATGGAAAAGAATAGTGGTGACAAGAACAACTACCCTTAATGGAAGTTTCATGTGATAAACTTTCTCATTGGAAAGGGCCTTTATGAGTTTGTTTTAGACGAAGAAAAGCAGTCGGAGGTGTGACTGCAGATAATTGAAAAGCATGGAAAGAATGGAATGTGAAAGACAAAAATGTGATGTACTAGTTATTTGTAGTCATTGATAATACAATATTGAGACATATCAGAAATGCAGAAACTTCACATGTAGCTTGGATAATTTTTGAGAACATGTTTTTAGTAAATACAAAGGCACGAAAGATTCAACTCAAGCAAGAGTTGAATGCCTTGAGGAAAGGGAAAATGTTGCAATGAGTATGTGTTGAAGGTGAGGAGCATTGCAGATGCTTTAGTAATAATTGATGCAATGCCTCATGATGATGATTTGGTTTCATCCACTTTGAGTGGCCTTAATAATGAGAAGGCATGGAAATCATGTTGAGATATCGAGCTCCACTCGTGATATGCCACGGTGACCGTTGTGCATTTATGTCACCTACTTGTTAGCTACAGATGCAGTTGGTACACTGCCCATGAATAATAGCTAGATGATAGCTATCCTTATCTACTCTAGTTCGTGGATCAGTTAGTATGCCACCTTAGTTAGTTGAGTTTGGTTTGAGATCCATATTTAGGGTTCTTCTATTTCTCTGTACTTGAGTTCTTTTGGCTTACACAACTAAGAAGAGGAAAAATGTTTTCAACCTCCACCTTTGTGTGTATTCCCCCATTGTGTAAGTGAGAAAGCTACAAGTGAGACTCCTTCCTTCTCTCCCACAATCTTGACAAATCATTTGTTACTTCAGTATATGTACGGAAGCCATTTTCAGATTTTGATGAGCTGATCTCTCTCATGATTACTGAAGAGATCAATATAGAGGGTGATTCTTTTGAAAGAAACAGTGAATAGGTCCAAGCATTTTACTCAAGTTCAGGAAGGGAACATGGTAGATCCTCTTCGAGAAGCCGTGGTATGGGACGTACTAGCGATAACCAACAAAACATGTTCAATCAGTAATTTGGTGAAATGCACGTTTCAGGAGGCATAGGAAACTTTAGAGGCAAGGGGAGCTCTAGAGGAAGAGGTGGATGGCAGAATAGAGGTTCTAGAAATTCTGCTATTTTTTGCCATTATTGTGGAAAAACAGGTCATATTGTAGCCAAATGTTATGCTAAGAAGGATGATATTCGCAGTGGTAAATTGTAGCAAGGAAACTATGCATCATCTTCACGACATAATGAAGACAAAAATGAGCATCTATTTGTTATGCAACATATGATGAATGCAGTTACAGGAAAGGGGACACATGATGATGTATGGTATGTCGATTCAGGTGCATCTAATCATATGACTAGTCATGTTGAATGGTTTGGAAAGATGCACGACTTACAAAAACCAAGTTATGTGTAGATAGGTGATGATTCATGCCACCCAAATTCACACATTGGAAAGATTCCCTTGTCCTTGTATGATGGCCAGATAAAGATTCTCATAGATGTATTACATGTTCCATCAATAACAAAGAATCTAGTGTCTGTTGGCCAAATGGTAGAGTAGGGGTTGCAGATTTGATTCAATGCAAAATGTTATTTTGTAGAAGACTTTAATTATAAGTGCAGGTTGGTCGCAAAAGGAAGTAGAGTTGGCTGCATGTTCACTTTAGATGCTGGAATTCCTACAATGGATGCTGCTTTGTATGCTAAAGAAAAAGGAGTAGTTGCAGATATTGAAATATGGCATAAACGTATTGGACATGCAAATGTGCAAAGGCTGAAATTAATGCAGTCCAGAGGATTGGTTACAAGGTTGCCTTCTTTTAGAGTTGCAGAATTGCATAAAGTCTGTGAAACATGCCAGTTTGGTAGGCAGGTAAGACAATCCTTCTTGCATGACAGAGAAGTGAGTAGAAATATACTTGATGTAGTGCATACATATGTTTGGGAGCCTACACAACATGTATCTCTTGGTGGTAGCAAATACTTTGTCACATTTATTGATGACTATTCAAAGAAGTTATGGGTATACTTCATGAAGGAAAAGAGTGATGTGTTTGAGGACTTCAAATATTTTTTAAGGTAGCTTTTGAAATAGAAACATGCTTAAAAATGAAGTGCTTGAGATCAGATGGAGGGGGAGAGTACCTCTCTAATGAGTTTAGTGGCTTCTTGAGGACTCATGGGATAAAGAGGGAATTTACTTGCATGTATACCCCACAGCAAAATGGGGTTGCAGAAAGAAAAAATTGGCATATTGCAAAAGTTGCTCGGGCATTAATGGCTGAAAACAATATGCCCAAACATTTTTGGTATGAGGATGTCCATACTGCTGTCTACATTATGAATAAAACTCCCACATCTGCAGTTCATGGGATGACTCCTGAAGAATGCTTTACTGGCAAGAAGCCCGATGTATCGCACTTGAAGGTATTTGGATGTGTTGCATATGTTCATGTGCCAGATGAGCTATGAAAGAAGCTTGATCCAAAGGCAAAAAAATGTATTTTTATTGGATACTCTTTAGAGTAGAAAGGGTATCCCTGTTATAACCCTGTCATAAGTGACTTCAGAGTGAGCACGGATATTATCCTTGACGAGATGGGCAGCTGGTATGTACCTACTGATGATGTATTAGATGATGATAATGATCATGACAGCTATGTGTAGGAAAAAAAACAAGAATCACAGAGTCTTAGTGGACCAAAAACATCATCTGGTACTACACCTATAGTGAGCCCTTGGTCTGGGAGACTAAGCAGTAGCCCCACATCTTTAGGTGGATCTATAAGTGTTGCAAGGAAGGGCAAAGGAAAGAAGAAAGTGTTGGATGGTAATGATACATCTACTAGTCATTTGGGATTTAATGGAGATTCTAGTGGTTAAGAGAGTTTGGATGATGAGCTTGTATTCCTTCAATCAGGACACCAGGTGTACAGAGAGCTCATAGTAATGTAAAGGCTCTATTGAATGATCCGATGGTACACATATCTAGTAGGGTCAGATACCGTGTTAAAAGATTTGGTTTTGAAGGTTATGCAACTCACCATTATGCTTATACGATGAAACTAGTTGAGAATGTTGAGCCCAATTGTTTTGAGAATATTGTTGGTCATGCTCATTGGGATGCAGCAATGGATGAGGAGATGGCTGCACTAGAAGCCAATAAGAATTGGGATTTGGTACCCTTGCCTATGGGTAAGAAAGCTATTGGTTGTAAGTGGGCCTACAAAGTCAAGCATAATGCAGATGGTTCTGTTATCAGGTATAAGGCTAGGCTAGTTTGCAAAAGGCTATGCTCAAACACATGGCATAGATTATGAAGAGACATTCAGTCTAGTTGCTAGGATGGAAATTGTTAGATGTTTGATTGCCTTTGGCGGCAGCCAAACGTTGGAGCTTGCAACAAATGGATGTTAATAATGCCTTCTTGCATGGTCAATTGCAAGAAGAAGTGTATATGGAGCAACCAACAGGAAGCACCTAGAGCATGGTTTGACAAGATTGGAGAGTATCTTGTCAATATTGGATTTTGTATTTTTGATGTTGATCGCTCACTTTATGTGAGAAAGGGAGATGCATATTTGGTCATCATAGTCATCTATGTGGATGAATTGATTATTATAGGTGACAGTGACAATGGAATTGCTGAAGTTAAGGACTTCTTGAAGAAGAAGTTTGAGATGAAGGATTTGGGTGAGCTGAGATACTTTCTTGGTATTGAGGTGATGAGATGATGGTATATGGCTATCCCAAAGGCAATATGGCTTGGATATGCTATCCAAGTATGGTATGACAGCATGTAAGCCTCTTTCAGTACCATTGGAAAAAAATGTGAAGCTTTGTGATGATGTTGGAGATGAGATAGAAGACCCTACTATGTTTAGGAGGATATTAGGGAGTTTGATTTACATGACTATCACAAGGCCAGACTTGAGCTATGTTGTTGGCTTTGTCAGCCAGTTTATGCAGATGCCTAGAAAGCCTCATTTGGATGTAGTTAGACATATATTGAGGTATGTAAAGTCCACTTTATATTATGGACTTTTTTATGAGGCAGGTAAGGATGTACATATCTTTGGATACACAGATGCAGATTGGGCTGGTAGTATGTCAAACAGAAGATCTACTAGTGAATTCATGTTTTCCCTTAGTAGTAGAACAGTTACATGGAGCAACAAAAAGCAACCTACAATTGCTCTATCGAGTACAGAGTTTGAGTATAGAGGTGCTGCTATGGTAGCATGTGAGGTGGTATGGATGCAAAAGTTATTAGGTGATTTGGATATGCAGGGAGATGGTCCAGTTGTCATTCATTGTGACAACATGAGTAGCATATAGTTAGCTAGGAATCTAGTATTCCATGCTAGGACAAAACACATTGAGGTGCACTACCACTTTGTGTGAGAGAAGGTACTTGTAGGAGAGATTGACTTGGTATATGCTAACACACAGGATCAAATAGCTGACATTTTCACAAAGGCATTGGGTGCAGAGAAGCTTTGAAAGTTTGGAAGCTTACTTAGAGTTGTAGAGATAGAGTTGAGCTTGAGGGGGAGTGTTAAGATGGCAAGCTCAATACGTGCGGACATTGATGATGGACCGCATGGCTAGATGGATCTGCACGTCTACACTTAGCATGTTGGTGATCATTATGATACTCACATAGCTAGTGACTTGTGACTTATTATATTTAGTTTGTTACACCTACCTACAGCTAGCAAAGATATAGCGCCAGTCGATTAGTGTAGTCGGTTATGCACTATTTTACTTAG
Source organism: Lygodium microphyllum (assembly GCF_053477565.2). Taxonomy (NCBI): domain Eukaryota; kingdom Viridiplantae; phylum Streptophyta; class Polypodiopsida; order Schizaeales; family Lygodiaceae; genus Lygodium; species Lygodium microphyllum. Next base: position 30,211,826 of record NC_141143.1, on the reverse strand, counting down.
AAGGCCACTTTCCTTTATGTTCTATCTTATCTATACTTTGTGTATATTATATAGTGTGTGGAAGAAGAAGAAGAAATCATCAAGAAAGTATTTTGGCCTCCATCTCTCTTCTTGCGTTCTTGAGTGAGCTTCCTGTTGTGTATACAATGTGTGTTTTGCGAAGCAATTGAAGCAAATCCCCCCATCACATGATTCTTGATAGATCAAACACCTGAATAATGAGTGCTTTTCTAATAATGTACATTAGCAAGGATCCCCCTAGATCATAGATCAACGTTATTAGAATTTGCACAACTCTAGCACCATACCAAGCATCCACTCCATCAGGCCTTAGGTGCGCATCATATACTAGAGGTTGTTGAGTCTCCATTTTAGAGGCGAGCTCAAGCTCAACTGCCAAGACCCACAGACCGCTTATTGTTCAAGCGTTTCAAGCGAGTACTAATAGCTACCTCTCACATAGCCGACACACTATCCCTCTCTAGGAGTGTTGTGAGCTTATCTTGATGCCCAATCGAGTTGATTCCTCCCTCAAGCACTTTGATAGCTCCACGATTCATGATGCAAGCTCAAGCATTCTCAAGCCTCTTCTTCCAAGCTCCATCCTCCATAGCCATGTGCAAGATGAGAGAAGAGAAAATAAGAAGAAGAAGAGAGGAGATGGTGGAGAGCTTCACCTCTAAGATCCCTCACTCTCACACACTCACTTCCTCACTCACTCACACTTCCTCCCTCAAGCACTCACAAGCAAGCAAGAAAAGAGAAGAGAAGAAGAGAAGAAGAAGAAGAATCCACTTTGCCACACACCAAAGAATGAGCTCTCATTTAGTTTTTAAACTTTATATACAAAACCCTAAATCCTTTTTGGGCGGTCATCTTCTTATCCCCTTTTTTACATGGCTAGCTACTAGGCCCCTTTTTCCCATTGTCCTCCTATCTTCCTAGCTTCCTTCCTACTGCCCATCTACCTTTACAATTTGCACAAGAAGGAGTCAAGTGCTCTTAAAATAAATCATGATGCGCCTTGCGCTCTTTTACAAAAGTATCGACTTGCGCTTTTTCTTGTACGCTTCTCTCCTTGATTTAGGAATTTTTCACACTTCTTGTGTTTCCCAAATTTTTCTCGACGTGCCTTCGTCTTCCATTCAACTTTTGCCTTGGCCTTGTCTTTTTCTTTAGATTTTTTGGATTTTTCACTTTTCCACCTTGTTCGTTTGAGAGTCAACATTACTCCCCTCCTAGTTGAGTGCCACTCCCATGGCACTTGTTAGGTGGTGAGTCGAACGGTGTTGCTGGGGTAGCCAGGTGACTTTTTGAGTTTGTATACAAGCCATGTTGGGAGGTGTGTTGGAGGTATTTGTGGAACTAGAAGGCCCTTGAGTTGGAAATGAGCCCGGGTATTGAAGGGATTTATGGGCCTATTGTAGGGATTTATGGAACTAAAAGGCCCTTGCATTGGATATGATCCCTGGTGCTGGAGGGATTTATGGACATGTTGGAGGGATTTATGGAACTGAAAGGCCCTTGAGTTTGGAATGAGCCCTGTTCTTGGAGGTATTTATGGATGTGAAAGGCCCTTATATGAACCCTGGTCGAAAGTGTGCTAGAGGGATTTATGCCTTTGGAATTGAAAATAACATTGGACGAATCCCTACATGGAGAGAAGCTAATGGGTGGATTTGTCTTTGAAATTGAATATTGTGTTGGATGGATCCATTGCTTGGCCCTCTGCGGTTTTCTTCTCTTGCGCTATTCCAAATGAGCTTCTTCATTCACTTTTTGACTAAGGCTATCGTGCCTGCCCCTTGGTTTGTCGCGCCTGGATGGTGGCATGTTGCATATGATGGGGAGTGCATTACATGGATGATGGGGTCTATGGGGATGGTGGTCAGGGCCTTTGTTTGTATCTGAAAAGAAAAGGAGGTGCACTACTTGGGGTTGTGTGTGCCTTATTGTGGAGTGTGTGGTGCTAATGCTTCTAGGACTGGGAGATGGGGTAACCTAGTCCTCGGTGTGTCCCACACTTGAGGACCCACTTTGTGCATAAGGGAGGTGCAGTGCATGGGGCTAAGGTTAAGATATCTAACCATAGGCGAGTGTTACCTCCCTAGGTGTGTCTTGCCCATGATGTGCCCTAAGCATGGAGTGGGGAATCAAAGCAAGGCTAGGGGGTTAGGAACGAAGCTGCTGACTGGGGCCACCGGACGCACCTAACTTGAGAACCCCTAGGTGTAGTGATTGTGATCAATGTGCAGCTTGCGTTGTCTCTCTCTTTAAAAAAACAAAAATAAAATAAACCCAAGTTACATAGTCATGATAGAAGTTAGTCTTTGTCATCAGAGTGAGGTGGAGAAGGAGGCTTAATAGATTTGTTAAGAAAAGGCTTTGGAGATACCCCTTAAGGTTTAGGTGGACCTAAAGGGTGGTGGTGGTGGAGAGGAGTGGATGATTGCAATAGGTGAAGCAGCTATCATTCATGTCCTCTAGAAGAGCTAAGAAAAATGAAGGTAATAGAGCAGCTCACATCATTAGTTGAGCCATCGCGCAACTATCTATGGCGTTAGGATCAAAATGGAGTACTGTGAGGTCACGCTCCTGCGGGGTCGGATCTTGCTTAGGGAGTATCCTAAGCAACCTAAGGTAATTACAAGTAGTAATAAAGGCAGGGTTGGGGTATGAAGAGAATTTGTTTGTGAATTGGATTAGGGTATCATACAAGTTCTCCGATGTGCTGACAAGGGCATCTTCATACATAGTACAATGAGGGTTATAGATTACACAGAAGTCATAGTGGCCGTGGACATTGGAGTCAAAATTCACTTCCACCCTTTGAGCATAAGGCATAAAGGTTGGGTCATTCTGCTCGAAGGGTTGACTGTTGAAAAAGGCCATCCAAGGGTCTAGGTTGGAGGCGTAGACCCTCCTTCTCCACTTAGGTTGACATTCATAGCCGGCCACAAATTGTGGCACTTAAAAAACCTTATTCTGCCAAAACTCGATGTCTTCAATGGCCCATAAGGTGGAATTTTTCTCTCTCTCATCCAACCATTTCTGTCCGATCCTGCTTCCGATGTTAATTACCTCCTCCACCACCTTGATGGGCAAGATCCTATGCAAGGTGGTGGGGATCTGGAAGTTAAAATTGAAGGGGCTCCTGGACATTTCTTGCCTCTCACAGATTACAAGGTCGGCATGGAAGCTTGTGGGGCATTGTCCTCACATGGTGGGATAGGTGCATGGGGTGCCCTCACTCCCTTGGTGTTCCATTTCCTCCTTGTCTCCTCCACCATTTGTTTTTGTTTTTCCCTGGAGCCCCAAGAGGAATAACAAGGAAAAGGGGATTCTACTGCAAGAAAATCTATCTTGTAACATCAACAAGCTTTTATTTCATTCTTTTGATCATCAAAACAAAGAAAACAACAAATCTTCATGCAGCATCATAGTAGATATCTCCCACGGATTTGATAGAATCAACCATAATCTTCAACATCTTCATAGAATTCTTCAATAGAACAATAAAAATAAAGGAATACACCATTTTTGAATGGAAATCAATCACATAGTATTCATCTTCAGTGTCTTCATAGTTTTCTCTCTCAATCTCTCATATATAGTTACACTGTTTTGATAGAATTGGCTATCTCTGGCTCTCTCTCTCTCTCTCTCAATAGTACATCATCTCCTCACTACAATATGTTAGATATGATCAATGCCCCACTCTCATTAGGTGCTACCAATGATCCATGGTGCTCAAAGTTGTAAGGCCCCCATTATGAGGAGAAGCCAAATGTGAGCTTGGACATTGGTTGAGTCCTGACTTGTATATCAGATGAGATCTATGTGACCGGATGGCAAAAAGGTGACCGTTGTGGGTCTAATCTTTGGGTTAGACAGAGTGGTTAAGGTGGTAGCAACTCGAGGCGCATTGCATCGAGTTGCGGTGTAAGGGAGTTAAAAGGAGCCCCTATTGTGGGGTCCGATGGTAAAGGGAATATTTCCTGGAATATTCCCTGGCCGACTAGTGGAGGCTCATATGGTAGGTCGGTCCGACCTAACGATCTTCGCGAGCTATAAAAGCTAAACCCCTTCGCAGCCATCTCTTACTCATCTTTCACCCAGTTAGAGTTGTTGTTCCAGCTAGACTTAAGCTCTTCACCTATCTTCTGTCTAGATTGCCATCTAAGCTTCACACAATGGAAGCGCACAGGTGGACAGAGCCATCTTTGTATCAGTTGTTTGAAGTTAAAGAACTTACTGATTCTCCTCTTATCTGTTGTGTACTCTCTATCTCTTTCTCAGATTCTATTCGCTGCGCCGTGTAATATTTTACATGGTATTAGAGCCCAGGGGGCTCTAGAGATCGGAGAGTGTGCAAGAGGCAAAGGCTTCAACAGCAAAGAGAAACTATGTCGACTTCCGAAAGCAGTGCAGGAGGTGGTGTTGCTGTATCGGCTATTCAAACACTGAGGATTCGTCCACCAACCTTCAGCGAAGGCAAGTTAGATGGTACAAACTACACCTTGTGGAAGTTTAAAATTACAACTATCCTTGATTCTTATGAGCTTCTGGAGACTGTGTTGGGGACTGATGTAGAACCACAGCCTACCCCCGACCCATCAAATCCTAGTGTGATGATTCCTCCGAATGCAGATCTTCTATGAGCTTGGAAACGAAGCAATGCAGATGCATTGTGTGCCTTAGTTACAAGCTGTTCTGACAGTGTTTTGACTTTGATTCACCATACAACCAAAGCATCTGAGGCTTGGAATGTACTAAGGAGTCAGTATGAAACACGAAACCAAACAAGGATTCAAAACTTGGAGAATCAACTAGCAGCGGAGAAGTTTGCTGAAGGATAGACGGTTGAAGCATTCATCACTCGGATTAAGAATCTGCGCGACCAGATGGCTGGCGCTGGGATACAAAAGACTAGCGAAGAGCTAGCTCGGAGGTGTCTTCGAATTTGTCCACAAAAGTTTGATGGACTAGTAACTGCCCTTAATACTCAGGTGAGACCTCAAGCTTTGACTTTTGAGGAGTTTTGTGCATTATTAATGGAGGAGGAGTTGAGGCTGAAAGCCCAAGAAGGAAGCAACAATGGAGATGCTGCATTCTCTGCCAATGCAAAAGGCAAAGGTGGTTCCTCCACCAAAAATGATGGTGACAAAAAGAAGAAGGGCGGAAAGAAGAAGTTTCAAGGAGAGTGCTTCTACTGCAAGAAGAAAGGACATGCAATTGCAGATTGTCGTGTCAAGAAGGCAGATGAAAAAAATGGTACCCTTAAAAGTAAAGGGAAAGAGACAGCCAATACGGTTGAAGCAGAGCTCGAATTATTCATGGCGACCATTGAGGAAGTATGCTCCTCGGCGCAAGAAGAATCTACCACTGACTCATGGGTGTTGGATAGTGGGGCCTCCCGTCACATGACCAACAAGAAAGGTCTATACAGTTCTATGCAGCCTCTACAAGAATCCATCACTGTGACGGTTGAAAATGATGCTAAATGCCCTGCTACGGGCACAGGTACTATTTCTTTTGTTGCTGCAAATGGTGAAGTCAAAAAGCTTTCAAATGTGTTGTATGTTCCCGAAATCAGAAGAAATCCGTTATCAGTTGCTGCCATAACTGATCTTGGTCATGAAGTGAGGTTCAAGAAGACAGGTGCAGAAATTCTTGATAGTGCTGGCACAATTTCTGGCAAAGGAGAAAGAAGGAACAACTTGTATGAGCTAAGTGCTCTTACAGCCACCGCTGGAGTGGGCACAAGTAAGCTTTGGCATGAAAGGTTTGGACACATCGGATTCGCAGTGTTGAAGGAGATGCAAAAGCAAGGTATGGTTGCTCACCTACCTACAATAACTAAATTGAAGGAACCATGTGAAGCTTGTATGATGGGCAAGCAACAGAGAAAGGCATTTCCACAAGAAAGCAAGAATAGAGCACAGGCTCCTCTAGAGTTGGTGCATGCTAACTTGTGTGGTAAGATGCCTACACAGACCTTGGGGGGATCTTCTTATTTTATGTTGATTGTCAACGACTACAGTAGGAAGATGTGGGTATACTTCCTTTGTGATAAGGCTCAAGCTTTTGGTAAGTTTAAAGAATGGCTAATACTTGTTGAGAATGAAACAGGGAAAAGTGTGAAGAAATTTAGAACAGATGGTGGTGGTGAGTTCAACTCAAAGGAGTTTGAAGGCTTTTGCAAGAGCAAAGGGATCAAGCGTCAATTGATGATGCCTCACACACCTCAGCAGAACGGTGTTCTGGATTACAGGAATCGCACCATTGTGGAGATGGCAAGATGCATGCTAAAGGGCAAGGGATTGCCTAACCATTTTTGGGCTGAAGCTGTTAATACTGCACTCTACATTCTAAATCGGAGCTATACAAAGGTTCTCAAGGGAAAAACACCTCATGAGGCTTATACTGGTAAGAAACCATCTGTCTCACATTTCAGAATTTTTGGATGTGAATGTTATGCACATGTTCCAAATGAGAAGAGAAACAAGTTACAACCAAAAAGCAGAAAATTTATCTTCTTGGGTTATAGTGATGAGCAGAAGGCTTACAAATTATATGACCAAGAGGCAAAGAAGATCATCGCGAGCCGTGATGTGATGTTCAAGGAGGAGCCGCATACAGTGGAGGAGGAGAAGGCAAGTTCTTCCACTTTATCATCAAGCGAAGAAGTAGTCCACTATGAACCTGTCCCGAGAGCTATCCCTATCCTTAAGGAGGAGGAAGCATCATCTTCAGATGATGAGGAAAAAGTTCACCAACCTGACATCACCCCACCGAAAAAGCCATTGCCACGCTGGGTGAAGCAACTCTATGACCACAATAATCCTATGCCTGCATCTGTTGAGGAGAAGGCAGACGGACCAAGGAGGTCTCAGAGAATAGAGGAGCAAAGGAGGGCTTCTGCTCACATAGTCAATATGGCCTTGATGGTTGAGATTATGAGAGAAGTAAAGGAGCCAACTGACTTAGAAGAAGCACTTGCAGATCCATCATGGAAGGCTGCTATGCAGGCAGAGTATGACAGCATAATGAAGAATGACACTTGGGAGCTTGTGGATCGACCAGCAAAGCGGAAGGTTATTGGCACCAAGTGGATCTGGAAGGTAAAGTACAAGGCTGATGGTACATTAGAAAAGTACAAAGCTAGACTGGTTGTCCAAGGATTTTCACAAGTTGAAGGGTTTGATTTTCAAGAGTCATTTGCTCCAACTGCCAGAATGACCACTATTCGCACGGTACTTGCAGTGGCTGCCCACAAGAAGTGGCCAGTGTACCAAATGGATGTTAAGTCAGCGTTCTTAAATGGTGACCTCAAGGAGGAGGTGTATGTGGCTCAGCCACCAGGGTTTGAGGCCCCCCATTCTGAGAACAAAGTGTGTAAGTTGAAGAATGCATTGTATGGGCTGAAACAAGCCCCCAAAGCATGGTACCAGCGGATAGATAGGTTCTTTTTAAACCTAAACTTCAAAAGATGTGCCTCAGATGCTAACTTGTATGTCTACAGGGATGGTAAAAAGTCTGTAGTGATTGTCCTATATGTGGATGACCTTCTTATTACAGGTGACTATGAAGATATGATCAACCAAACTCGAAAGGCTTTGAGTTCTGAGTTTGAAATGACAGACTTAGGCTTGTTGCACTATTGTTTGGAGATTGAAGTCTGGCAAGAGCCAAGAAAGATCTTCATCTCTCAGAAGAAGTATACATGGGAGATCTTGAAGGCATTTGGCATGACCGAGTGCAAGGAGATAGCTACACCTATGGAGGTGAATGCAAAGTTATCCGTTGAGGACACATCAGCACTAGCAAACATTGGGAGGTATAGAAGGTTGGTCGGTAGTCTGATCTACTTGTGTAACACCAGACCAGATATCAGTTTTGCTGTTGGTGTTTTAAGTAGGTTCTCAAACAAACCTCATGAGAGTCATTGGAAGGCTAGGATGCGGGTGCTCAGATACTTGAAGAAAACTCTTGACTATGGTATCACATACAGTTTCGGAACTTCTCTTGTGGGGAACTGTGACTCAAATTGGGCAGGAGACATTGATTCCAGGAAGTCAGTTTCTGGTTATTGTTTCTCTTTGGGTTCAGGAATTTTCTCTTGGATTAGTAAGAAGCAACCAACAGTGGCATTGTCTTCTACCGAAGCAGAGTACAAGGCAGCTTGTTTTGCTGCATGTGAAGCCGTATGGTTGAGAAGGATTCTATGGCATATGGGAGTGCAGGATGAAGAACCAACTGTGCTGAGATCTGACAATCAGAGTTGCATCGCCATTGCCAAAAATCCAGTGTTTCATGCACGCACCAAACATATAGAGATCCAGTATCACTATGTGCGTGATTTGATGGAGGATGGGATAGTGGAATTGGTCTACTGTCCAACAGAGGAGAATGGAGCAGATATCTTCACCAAAGCACTTACGAAGGATCTGCTTCAAGTTCATCTTCAAAGACTCAGCATTGGGCCGATGAGATAGTTCACCTATGGGTGGACATTGAGGGGGGGTATTAGATATGATCAATGCCCCACTCTCATTAGGTGCTACCAATGATCCATGGTGCTCAAAGTTGTAAGGCCCCCATTATGAGGAGAAGCCAAATGTGAGCCTGGACATTGGTTGAGTCTTGACTTGTATATCAGATGAGGTCTATGTGACCAGATGGCAAAAAGGTGACCGTTGTGGGTCTAATCTTTGGGTTAGACAGAGTGGTTAAGCTGGTAGCAACTCGAGGCGCATTGCATCGAGTTGCGGTGTAAGGGAGTTAAAAGGGGCCCCTATTGTGGGGTCCGGGGGCCGCGGAAGCGTCCCCTGGCTGGGGGGTCCCAAGGGGGCCAGCGGCCCCCCTGGCGAGGGTTCGGGGGCAACGCCCTCGGCCCGATGGTAAAGGGAATATTCCCTGGACGACTAGTGGAGGCTCATATGGTAGGTCGGCCGACCTAACGACCTTTGCGGGCTATAAAAGCTAAACCCCTTCGCAGCCATCTCTCACACATCTTTCACCCAGTCAGAGTTGTTGTTCCAGCTAGCCTTAAGCTCTTCACCTATCTTGTGTCTAGATCACCATCTAAGCTTCACATAGTGGAAGCGCATGGGTGGACAGAGCCATCTTTGTATCAGTTGTTTGAAGTTAAAGAATTTACTGATTCTCCTCTTATCTGTTGTGTACTCTCTATCTCTTTCTCAGATTCTGTTCGCTGCGCCGTGTAATATTTTACACAATACTCTCATAATAACTCTCAATAATCCTTCTTAGGTCGTGGATGCACTTCCCAAGAGGTATGTCTAATATGAAGAGTCACCAGAGCCACTACAGTGTCTCTTCACAGCTCACTACTGTCATTGTCACTCAGTCTTCTCTTCAATCGTCAGCAGCTGTTTTTTCCACTTGTTTTAGCTCTTTTGAACTTAGATTCATCCTTTCCAAAATTTAGAAACCTTTCCTTAAGTCACACATACATTCTAGAGAACACTTACAGAAGGTCTACAAAACAGTTATAGTACAGTACCAGAGTAGCTACAGTACAGTTACAGTACACAGACAGAGGCTCTACAGAAGGTCTACAGAGGGTTACAGAAGGTCATCAGAACTTCATAAATCATACTCAAACCATTCTAAACTATCAAAAACTATTCAATAAGCTTCCAAAAGATTTCAATCTTCATCAATCATCAATCCATGCTTCATACAGAAGAAAATCAGAACAAAACAGAAGCTATACAAAAGGTATACAGAACCAATCAGAACATCATAGAGCTTCATATCTCTATTGAGAATCATCATGAACTTCCAAAACATAATCAATATCATCCAAAACACTCTCAAATACTTCCACTAACAACCATACATCACTCTAAATCCATCAAAAATCAACCATTCAGACCTCAAAAATAATAAAAATCAGTCACAAATTCAATCTTTTTCCACTCTCAACATATCCCCACACTTAGAAATGAAGCGTCCTCGCTACCTAAGGAAAAGAAGAATATAAGTTCACTAAAGAGCTCAATTTTTTCTTCTGTAGGATCTTCAATAATCTCGCCAAACCACGGTCCCAACTTATCACCTGTATCTGATAGAAAAATACTACTAAAGGAAAACTTTGTTATTCATTAACTCATTTGATAATCATTTAAAAGTCATAACAAATTTGTAAAGGATATAAGAGGTTTTTCTTCAGCTTTTCATCATAGGCTTTCCATCCACCATCACCATCACCATCAATCATTTGAAAAGAGCTCTCGAACAAATTATTCTCAATTAGCACGAACTCATCACATACAATTATTACAACACACACAAACACAAACACAACCATCTGAATGACACCTCCAAAAAGAGAGATATATATCATTAAGAATCATCCAAAATACATTGCAAAGGCATCAATGAAGGTGATCCCTTTTGAAGGCTTGGTGGTTTCGAAAACGATCCATGGAGAAGGATTCATCTACAAATGTCTTTGGAGGATTTTGAAAGAACTGCAGGCATCACATCCTTTCAAGCAAAACAAGGTATATGCTAGGTAGACATAGGGCATGAAAATATAGGACATCCGACTGTTGGGAGTCAATGTTCACATTGATATTCATACAAAGTTTTGGAATTATGGCCTTTTGATCATTATGGGAATGCCTATGCATGTATGCTAGATACGAAGCAAAATGAGCTATCAATCTCACTGAAGGATCTAGAGATTGTGAATATTGGTGAGAAAAATGAAGGTAATTCTCGTATGCTTGACTGGCAGTAGTCCAATCTCCTGGAATTATGGGCCAGTTAATCTGGGGTCCTGTAAGAGAATTAGTGGAGCTCCATCCTCTTCTTCTGGGAATTTGCTGATCAAACCCTTCGTATTCACTAACCAACTGAGGGGGTTGAGAAATAGAAGTAACAGGAGATGGAAGTGGAATAAGTAAAAGAGGATGAAGAGATGGGTAGGCAAAATCATAAAAGGAGGAATAAGTTAAAGAAGGAGTGGTTGAAAATTTAAGGGAATCAGTTAGGAAAGGTGTTAATTGATAAACAGGAAAAGTAGAAGGTATATGGATAGATGGAGAAGGGCATGGTGGAGAAGGGGAAAATACTCTATCTTCGATAAAAGAACAATAGGTGAATATAGAAATTTGAGGAAAAGATTGAGGTTGGAAAAGAAGAGGTAAGATAGATGCTAAATTGGTTTGATAAAGGGAAAGATAGGTATCATAGCGATGAGCCATTTGTTGATAGTATAATAGGCTAGGAATAGAGGGACCTAAGACACATTTTCTCTGGTAGGCATAAAAAAAAGATGAATCAAATGGATGGTTTTTGGAAAGGTAAGCTAAGAGATCCACCCTCAGTTGGTTAGTGCTCTACACATAGGTACAAGTTGTACTCTGACGTTGATTTAAGACCACAGAATCAATCATTGAGTGCCAGGAATTGTTGGGACAAGTAGCCACTTTTGAAGAATAACACTGGAACATGTCATCTATCTGCAACTCCAAATAGTTGACATACAAGACAACTTGCAAAACCACATCCCCCACATACCAGGCCATATCTACTTCATCTGGAATCAACAGATCGCTTCGTAGATACATGTAAGACAGCAACATGGTATCCATCATCACAGAATCTTCAAACACCATACGGACCACTTCTGTTAGTAACTCAGAAGACCAAGCCCCACTCCAACCATACTCTGGAAGAGGAAGATCCATTGTTGAAAGCTTCATGTAGAAGGCCAACTTTTGCAACTGATAGTGGACAAAGAAAGAATGGTCTGGATAAACATACTCCTGAAAGTGCTCAAAGGTAGACCATAACAAATCCATACTGGACTGCAATCTTTTCACTTTATCTTGAAACAATGGACACAATGTGGCCTATCTCTGGAGAACTGCCAAGTCCTACTTAGAGATAGAAGGAATAATAGGAACATTGGGGCTTGGAGGAACAGACCGTGACTGTGCCAGTTGGTCTTCCAATTGCTTGATTTGGGAAGCTTGTGATTCCACTGTGTCATGAGCAGTCTGTAAGGCTGAGAGTTTTGCATCTAAAAGAGTTTGAAACTCTTGAGCTTTTTTGGACATTCTCTCCTTCTCCTCTAAGACTTTAGTGACCTCTGACTGAGCTTCTATTAATTGAATCTTCAAAGAAGATATCTCTTCTCTTTGAGTTTCAATCATTTGGGTTTGTTTCTACATCTGCTTAAATAGATCTGCAAGTGTGTCTTTAGCAGAGGCTAACTCTGTAGTTTCCTTATGCAACTGGTCTTTGGACTGCATCAGTTCTTCATAAAAAGAAGCATACAGCTATTGAGCACAGGTTGCCACTGAAAGTTCAATCGAACTCTGGATGTCTTTACAGAGGAATGGAATGGCATCTCCTGACACTAAAATGTTCAGGGAAGAGACTGATATGTCCAAGGAACCCTCTCTATGTGCTCTGAACAAATTGTTACATGTGAGGTAAGAAGGGAGGTCATTGCCAGATATAGCAGGAATTGTGACTGAAGGAAGAACTGAAGGAGTTTTATCTACCACATGCTTCAAGCACTTTCCCTGAATGACCAGTGGAGGAGGGGAATGAAGATCCTCTATATCAATAGGTTCTGACTCTTCTGAAGGTGGAGGGGGAGGTACTGGATCAGATGGAGGAGGTGGAAGCACACCCTTCTTTAGGCCGGAATATGTCAAGAAAGCATATAGGTAGGAACCATAGGTGACATTTTTGACATTTCCTTTGGTTACTTTGACAAAATGTTGGTCAATCTTTGTAAGCAGGTAAGTACTCTAATCAATGGCCACCCCTTTTAACACCATCTTGGAAGCTATGAAGAGCTCTTTGGACAAGTAATGGGATGGTGTTTTGGCAGGCATAAACCTATCTTGGAGAAACTGGCAGACTTACTTCCAAAGAGGATCAGTGATCATGGAAAAAGATACGCCTGAAGTGTTTATCACTTTCTTAACATCCAGAATTTCCTTGGTCTTCTTCTGTAACAACTTGAAAATCTTATCGTTGGAGAATAATTGTCTAGCTGTAACAAAGGGCTCTCCTTTGTAGGGAAGAGACCTTTCCTAATCCTTTGGGTGTCAATATCATGGAAGCACCATGAACCAGGCCTGAATTCTTACTGTATGATGCAAGGAACTCATCACACAAGGATGGATCATTTGGAATCAAGGAGAATGAAGCAGCCCCATGAAAGTCGCAAGTCCTACTTTCGCTATAGGCTCAAAAGCCAGTAGGGAAGAATAATCCCTACTGACCAGCGGGACATACTAGATAGGAGGAGGAGCGTGAGACGCCATTCAAATGGAAAACACACACCACAACACAGAAAATCACGAAGAATGCCTGCAAAATAACCAAAGGGCTATTAAAAAGAAATAAATCCAAATAAGGACACACATAGACGTAACTAACCAATTTAACACCCCAAACAACCCACATCCTAGAAAAAATTCAGCATAACCTCTACACATATGCGACCGAAAACTTCATGCGATGCAAGAAACATGCACCCAAAACCCCGTATCAAGCAAGAAAGAAAGAAAAACTACAAACCGTACCCGTAATCGTAACACATAAACAAACCATAATACCATAAAAATGTACATTAGGACCTAACCATAACTTTGACCAACAATTTCAACTAAGAGGACTTTACGCGCCCATCCCACGAAGCATGTTTATTAAAAGGGAAAAAAAGTGCAGTGAGGGAAAATTGTTTTAATGAAGGGTTCTCTTTAAGAAATTATTAGCAATGGGTGACATTTTATTAGGTTATAAACCTTAATAAGAAAACAACGATTCCTTCTTAAAATCTTAATTACAATTTATAAGGGTGAAATGGTGCTTTATCGAAACCCAGACTACGATTCCCAGACTGGGTCTCTAAATGTAAATTTATTAATTAAAAATTAATAGTGATGTGAATCACTTTTTTGCCAACGCGTGCTTTTTTGTCGGATGGTTCATTTTTATTAAAAATTAAGGTGCCTCTTAAGCGCACGTAGCGCGTGCAAAGTGAACGGCTGGTTGATTTTTTTTTATTAGAAACTATGTGTTTAGCGCGAATGCGCGTGAAAAAAGTGGGTGAATATAGTTCATTTTAGCAATTAATTGTGGTTAAGGGGTAATGAAAATAAATAAAACTCACAAAATAAATACCTGCTAGGGGTGTGTATGCAATAAACTAAAGGCGTACGGAGTAGTCCCAAATGCAAGGAATCCAGTCAAACAAAAACAAACACCATTGTTTGATTGAAAAAAATAAAGCACCTTAGTGTTTTTGTTGATTTTTATCTCATTTTTATTTTTTTATATTTTGATGTTTTTTTTTCATTTGTATTATAGGTGTGTTTTTTTGTGTAAATTGTTTGGTTTGGTTTATTTGTTTTGTTATTTTTGTAAAAGCATTAATAAATCATGATATATGACACATGAATATGTTATGAAATATAAGAGTGAATTTTCAGCTATCTAGCAAGTGTCAACAATGTATGTTAATTCATCCATGATTTTCAGCTGATTTTTTTGGAATTTAAAATGAATTTTTATGAAGTGAAGTATTAAAATTAGGATTTTTGGCTTCAAATAGCATTTTTTCACTTATGGAAGCATTTTAACTTGAGAATATAGTGGCAAAAGAGGCAAGGGGGTTTGTGGAAAAAAAAAAAAAAATTAAATTTTTTTTCTAATTTTTAATGAATTTTACTCATTTTACATGTAATTTTGAATGAATTTTCAGATTTTAAATTTTTGCAATTTATTTTTTTAAATTTCCACTTTAAAAATATTCTAAATAATTTCAATAATATTAGTAAATTTTAAAAAAAATTGCAATTTTTTTGAATTTTAAATGATTTTTTTTAATTTTTATGTGTTTTATGTTTATTTTTATGTATTTGCGGGTTGGAAAACAAAAGGCAATACCCAGGCTGCGTGTGAACAACGAAGGATAACTGCGTGTGAACGGCTGATTGCAATACTCCACCGCACGGACAAGTCGAAAGCGCGTCCTCGCGCATGAACGCCCGCTAGCACACCCGTACACAGCAGGAAAATAACGAAAGAGAAAAGGCAGGAACGGGGGCTAACTGAGTAGATTAAGTGAAGTAAGTTAGCTTAGTCTGAGAAAGTTGATTAAGTTTGTTAAGTTTGGTTAGTTAGGTCAGTCTGGTTAATTAGGTTAAGCCTGGTAAATTAGGTTAGTCTAGTTAACTAGGTTAGTTTGGTTAGTTAGGGTCTGGTAAATTAGATTAGTCTAGTTAATTAGGTTAGTCTGGTTAGTTAGGTTAAGTCTGGTAAATTAGGTTAGTCTAGTTAGACAGGTTAACTAGGTTCAATAAGGCTAACTAGGGTTAGTTAGGTCTAACAATGGTTAGGTTAGTTTAACTAGGGGTAAGTTAAGTGAACTGGGGTGGAGGGTAGGCTAACTAGAGGTGAGTTAGGCTAACTAGGGGTGAGTTTAGGTAACTATGGTTAGTTAATCTAACTATGGTTAGTCAATCTAACTATGGTTAGTCAATCTAAGTAAGGGTGAGTTAGTTGAACTAGAGGTTAGTTTAGACTAACTAGGGGTTAGTTAGTCTAATTAGGGTTAGGATCATCTAACTAGGGTTAGTGGGGTAACTAGGGTTAGGTTAGTTTAACTAGTGTTAAATTAATTAACCAAGGTTAAGTGAATTAACTAAGGGTTAGTTTAACTTAACTAAGGTTAGGTAAAAAGTAACTAAGGTTAGTTTAACTGTAACTAACCAGTGGAGTGGAGGAGAGGAGAGGTGGCCCTCCGCGAGGAGGAGGAGGAGGAGGAGGAGGAGGAGGAGGAGGAGGAGGAGGAGGAGGAGGAGGAGGAGGAGGAGGAGGAGGAGGAGGAGGAGGAGGAGGAGGAGGAGGAGGAGGAGGAGGAGGAGGAGGAGGAGAAGAAGAAGAAGAAGAAGAAGAAGAAGAAGGAGGAGGAGGAGGAGGAGGAAGGAAGGAAGGAAGGAAGGAGAAGAAAGGGAGAAGAAGGAGAAGAAGGAAGAGAAGGAGGAGGAGGAGGAGAGGGGGAGGAGGAAAGAAGGAGGAGAGGGAGAGGAGGAGGCGCGTGCAGTAGCCGCTGGCGGCGACGGCTCCACGACGGACGACAGCGGCACGACAGCGGACGACAGTAGCTCCTCGGCGGATGGCAGCAGCACGATAGGGTGGAAGCAGGGCCGCTGAGGGGGGAGAGAAGGAGGAGAAGGAGGGAAGAGAAGAAGGGGAGGAGGAAGGGGAAGGAAGAAGGAGAGGAGAGGAAGAAGAAGGTGGAAAGAAGAAGGGGAGGAGGAATCGTAAGGAAGAAGGAGAGGAGGCCGCGGAGGAGCACGACAGGTAAGGTAGGTAGGGTTTTTTTAAATAATAAAAAATTAAGTAATTATTAGATTTTTTGTTTTATAATTAAAATGATATTCTTTGTGTGTGTGTGTGTTTTTTTTTCTATTTTCTCTTTTTTGTTTCTTCTTTTGTTTCTTTTTTCTTTTTCTTTTCTTTTTCTTTGTTTTTCTTTGTTTTCTTTTATTATTATTATTAGTATTTTTTTTGTGGCCTTGTTGTTTGTTTGTTTGTTTTTTTTCTTTGTTTGTTTTTTTTCTTGTTTTTTTGGAAAACTAAAAAAAATAAAATAAAAAATAGAAGATGGATGGGCAAAAAAAAAATGCACCCCCGTCTCGTGCGCATGTGCGGGGTGGGAGTAAAAAAATTTGTGATGACAGGATCAAACGGGGGCAAGGATGGTGATGTCAAACCAGAGACTCCACGGGGGTGTCCCGAGGTGCGTAAAACCAGAAACAGGAGCGTTCACGCACGACACGAGAAACGCAGTCACACGGCAAAAAAGGAATAAAAATTAATAAAATCCAAAATGTACGTCATACAAAAAAACCATAAAAAGGAAAAATGTACCGGGGGACGAGGGAAATTGGTAGAAACATGCAACACCGGTTTTGGGGCAAAATTAGGGTATTCACATGGAAAAAACTCAAAAAACAAGCCCGAAAACACATATGGGTATTAATATCGAAAAATCCGTGCATCAAAATGAAGGGCGGAAAGAAGGAAAATTGCGCAGAACAAGGTCACCAACAACCCTATCATGGAAAAACACAGTTTTGATGGAGATAGGACGCGTTTACATGGGAAAAATCCCAAAAATGGGCCTGAAAATGGACTCGGAAATTAATACGGGAAAAACCGTGCATTGGAATAGAGGACAATAAAAAGGAAAAATGTTCGAAAGAAAGGAATCCAGAGGATTGGTGCATCAAAACTCAGTTTGGGGAAATTAGGAGGGGTTCATGTGGAAAAAAAACGAAAATCACACTTGAAAACACTCGAAAAAATTAATAACTAAAAATTCGACAATCGAAAGAGGAGGGAGGAAAAAGAAAAAAGTGGGGCAAACACTGATAGGACATGGCTGTAAAATTAAACTAGAATTTCGGTGAAAATAGGGCAGGTTCACATGGAAAAATGTGAAAAATAAGCATGAAAAGGCCCCGAAAATTCGTAAAAATTCATAACAGATCAACCGTGCATCTAAAGGATATGGAATAAAAATAAAAAGTTTCAGGGGGAATGGGTAGGACAGGAATGGTGCATTAGACCAGGGTTCTGAAGCAATAAAGACGCATTCACATGGAAAACGGTCCAATTTACGGGAATTGTTTCAAAAATTAATAACTTGAGAACCGTCTGTCAGAACAGGGGTTGGTAAAAAGGAAAAATAGGCAGTTCAAAGGGAAAAACAGGACTGTAAGGTTGGATTGGGATTCTGGTGAACATAGGGTGCGTTTGCATGAAAAAAGTACAAAACAAAGAATAAAGGCAAACGGTTAAGAAACAACCCCGGGGATAGGGTGAAATAGAACGAAAGGGTGGGGAAGGGACCCCATCAGGGTAAAATGAATTCACGGCATAGATGCATAATCAGAACAGGGTATAAGCCTGGGGGTATAAAACATAGACGCACAGGGAAGCGTCCCGACACTTAGAACCTTAGCAGGAAGGGTAAACCAAATATCAAGGACCTGGTACCTCACATAAAACCAACCACGACGTCCCCACACTTAAGACATAACCATCTCTGAGAAGCAGAAGGTGTAGGGTTAGAAAAACTTGGCCCATATTGCCGAGGAGGAATGTTGACTACTATCGAGGTTGCGTTTGGTGGCGTTGTGTCGGTTGGAGGAGGTAACAAGGAGTCTTCATAGCACACGGTCTTCATGATTCCTGGCAGGGACCACGCAACAGCACCCAGGGAGGTAGTTAGTTGAAGGAATCATAGGAAATTTGTCGATGACGAGGGATATTGCACTCAACTCACGATCACTCAGATGGAATGAAAGAACAGTCACTCACCCCATTACTAACATCACTCGAGGAAATAATGATGAAAACCCATAGCTCACACCCAGTTTAGGAATCGACAAAGGAATGGTGCAGAGGGAGTATACCAGGGTGCACAATTGATGGTGCATTAGTGCGTCCAACCCATCTGGCATAGGTGCAAGGAGGAAGGCCAGGGAGCCTTGCAGTGCAGTGTATAGAATAGAGTGACGTGTCTTGTATTGATGGCAAAAACCCAGCCATTGCAATGGCATGGCACTTATTTTGGTGGGCTTCCCCATTCGCTGACAAGCATCACATCTCTTGCAGTAATCATATGCATCCTTGTGGAGGGTCGGCCACCAATATCCTGCTACTAACTGAGCCTTCCTGGCTGTTGCTTCTCCTGCGAAGTGTCCACCACATGCTTCATCATGGCATGCTTTCAATACTATGCCGATTTCATCCCCTGCAACACATCTTCGTGGCACTTCATCTTTGCCCCTCTTGTACAGTGCACTACCTAGCAAAGTGTAGGGGGCTGATTCTAACAAAAGCTTCTTCTTCTCACGGCTTGAGATGCCACGAGGATACTGTTGAGTTTCTAGGAGATTGGCTATGTCTACATACCAGGGAGTAACTGTTTCCACTAGGAACAATGAAGCATTAGGAAGGTCTAGATCATCCTGTTCCTCTGCTTCTGTTTGAGGGATCCGTGATAGATGATCAGCTAGGACATAGGAATAGCCAGGCTTAGTGACCACTTCAAAATCAAACTCTTAGAATATGAGCAACGATCTCATCAATCCTCCTTTAACATTTGCTTTGTTCATCAGGAAGGACAGGGCTTCATGATCCACATAAAACTTGAAATGTGTTGACAGTAGTTAGTATCGAAACTTCTCCAGTGCAAACACCATTGGTAAGCATTCAAGCTCTGTCACTGTGTAGTTCCGTTCCCTATCAGTGACCTTTCGGCTTGCATAATATATTAGTTGATCTAATTTAGAAGGGCCCTTTTGACATAGCACAACACCTAGCCCTTCAACTGATGCATCTATGTGCACATGGAACTCCTTCGTCCAATCACGAGGCTGCAAAATAGGTGCTTGGATAAGGCCCTGTTTTAGGGTATTAAAGGCGTCTTCACAGTCATCAGTCCAAAGGAAATCTCATCTTGTTGAGATTCAGACAATCACACCTACTAACAGCCTCTTTGTATGGAGCTTCAAGGCTAAGGACATGCAAGCTTACCTATCCAATATGCATAGTAGAGCCTATTGCAGTTTACTACTTTCCTATAAAGCATTGTACTTGCTTCCTTTTCTTAATGCAATGATAGTACTCTTTTCTTTTCAGTAAAGTGTTAGTGTCATTGTCCACACACACAAGATTGTGTTTATGAATTCAAGTCTCAATCTTGAAACCTAATTCACTTGTGTGATAGTCAGTGTCTAAGTCTATGTCTACATGAGTCTTCTTCCCGTCTTTGAACCACCATAGCCATGCTCTAGATCCATGTAGTTTCACATGGTATCAGAGCCCAGTTGAGCATGGCTTAGCTTGGTTTAGTTCTTCTCTATTCTCTCTCAGCTCATCTTAACCTCAGGTCAGCTTGGTCCCAGCCAATGAGC
Source organism: Lygodium microphyllum (assembly GCF_053477565.2). NCBI lineage: Eukaryota > Viridiplantae > Streptophyta > Polypodiopsida > Schizaeales > Lygodiaceae > Lygodium > Lygodium microphyllum. The sequence continues at coordinate 30,191,832 of NC_141143.1, read as the reverse complement.
TCATTCCTTACTTCCAACTTCTCTCAAGCTCTTTGTCTACCATAGACAGGATTACCCATCTCTGATTGAGGACCTAGATCTACATCTACAGGCCATATCTCAAATCAATTGCTTCTGTAAAATTGTTCTACATTCCAAGGTGCTTCATCATGGCATGTCAGCCCTCAACATCGGGCGCATCAGAGAGCAGCATTGCGAAAATTCCCTAGCTGACAGACAGATCTGCGCCTCTTCCTGTTCGTACCATCTGCACCATCAGCACGTGATGAATTTCACGCTGCAACCATGGGGCTTTGGAAGGCTATGACATAAGCTTTCTATACATGTAAAGAGTTTGGGAGATGATCAAGAATACAGCTCACATAGAGCAAAAAACCAGGCCCCTATCTGAAACCCTAAACTATCAGCCGTAGCTATTTTCCTTGAAGGTCTTATTTACCTCATTTCGCACTTCCAACTCACTGGCATTCCTGATATTCAAATCAAAATTGAGCAATAAAGTGTCATGCATGATTTGAGGAGGGGAAGATTGAAGAATCAAGAAGGAAAATATTCAAGAGAAGACCAAGCCACTTTAACTCAAGCTTCTTCCTTCACTTTAAATCTTACTTCTTTCCAATCAACTGAAGCATTTTTTACTCAGATCTGAAGTTTCCAACCAGTATAAATCTTCAAGAAAAAGATTTGGAGTACATGTTTGAAGATCCAAGCACCCACTTGAAGATCAGGCAACCCACTTGAAAATTCAAGCTTAACATCAAGTCAGACATAGTGTGTTTTCACACTACCATTACTTGTATCTCTTGACACATTGTAATCTGCTCTTTCACTTGTAAAATCTGAGAATCTTGGAACTGATTTGCTGCTGCTCTAGCTCTTCAGCATGGGAAAAGACTCACCGACGGCTCGGTTCAAGGGAGTTGGGTTTCACACCTGGCAAACCCGCATCAAGCTCATCTTGATGAAGAAGGGTCTCTGAGCCATCACAAATGGAAAAGAGAAGAAACCTTGGGATGCGGACCTTGCAACTACTTGGCAAAAGAATGATGACAAAGCCCAGGCCATTATCAAACTGGAGCTAGACGACAGCTATATCCACCATGTGGATAACTGTGAGACCTCACAGGATACATGGAAGAGACTTGACACCTTGTTCGATGCACAGTCTAAATCATCAAAGTATGGTCTCCTAATTGAGTTTTTCAGGCTTGAAATGAAGTCCAGCACATCACTTGCCACACATTTGAATTACATGGAAGGACTTCTAACCCAACTTACAGGAATCAACATTAAAATGGAAGAAGATGTTTGCATTGGTGTTCTACTTAAGAGTTTGCCTCCTAAATATAATAATGTATCAACAACCTTAATTAACATGCCAAATCCTGAACTTGTTGACATCTAGGAATCATTGTTAGAATAGGAAAAGAAGCTAAAAACTAAGCAAGAACCAAGTATCTCTAGAGATGAGCATGCATTATATGTTGATAACAGGTACAAAGACAAGAAGGATCAGCTCTTCTGTGACTTCTGCAAAAGGACTGGACACATTGAGAAGTTATGCCGTGCAAGAAAGAGGTCTCAAAAGGCCTATCTTACAGCTGTAAAAGAAGAAGAAGACCATGTACCAAAAGTGTTGAGATATCGAGCTCCACTCGTGATATGCCAGGGTGACCGTTGTGCATTTATGTCACCGACTTGTCAGTTGTAGATGCGGTTGGTACACCGCCCATGAATAATAGCTAGATGACAGCTATCCTTATCTACTCTAGTTCATGGCTCAGTTAGTATGCCACCTTAGTTAGTTGTCTTTGGTTTGAGACCCATATATAGGGTTCTTCTATTTCTTTGTATGAGAGTTCTTTTTGGCTTACACAACTAAGAAGAGGAAAACTGTTTTCAACCTCCACCCTTGTGTGTATTCCCCCATTGTGCAAGCAAGAAAGCTACAAGTGAGACTCCTTCCTTCTCTCCCACAATCTTGACATGGTATCAGAGCCTTGTTCGTGGTAAGGAGCTCAAGAAAGCAAGCCAAGCTCGTGGTGTTCTGGTTGAGACGCCCTTCGCGCTGAAGCCCTTGGTGACCCTGTTTTTTTTATTTAAGGCCATTTCAAGGCCTGTTTTGGAGGCGGAAGTTTTCTGCACGCACTCAGGAAAAGGCCCAGTTTTATGCTGTGTAGCCACTGTTCTACAGGTCAGTGAAAAGTTACTGTAGAAATTGCATCGTATGCCAGTGCGTAGAGACATTGGGAGTTACAGAATCATCCTTGTTGCCTGTTGATGCAAAATCTTCACTAGGAAGTGACTGTGTGGTTAAATACCACTTTCGTCAGTTTTGCAGATTTGCCCTTGTGAGGCTAAAGCTATGTTCTCTGCAGTGACAGATTTTTTTGCAGTATTCTGTAATGGCATCTGATTCTCTTTCACAGATTGTAACTGAAAAGCTTGACAAGAACAACTTCCAAGCATGGAAGTTTAGAATGACGAATTTTCTTATGGGAAAAGGATATTGGAAATTTGTTGCAGGAAATGAAGAAGAACCAGTTCTTCCTGATATTCCCAATTAACAGCAAATGCAGGCATTCAAAGCATGGCATGAGAGAGCCAGGAAAGTTATATACTGGCTGTCTATCAGTATTTCAGACTCTATGATTGTGCACATTCAGGATGCAAGTACGCCAATGGAGGCATGGGATACTTTGTCAAAAATGTATAGCACAAATACGCAAGCCAGGAAAATGCAGCTCAAGCAAGAGTTGCATAATGTGAAAAGAGAAAGTATGAGCATCAATGACTACCACATGAAGGTGAAGAAGATTGCAGATGCACTTGCTTCCATTGGGTCGCCAGTGGAAGATGATGATTTAGTTTCTGTGACCTTGAATGATCTAGGAAAGGATTATGCACAGTTTCGGACATCCATTTCAGTTCGTGAAAGATTTCCTGATTTTGAGGAGTTGATTGCTCTTCTAATTTCTGAGGAGCAGAGAAATGGTGGTACATCTTCTTCAGGAGGAACTTCAATAGAAATTGTCTTCTACTCAAATGCTGGAAGAGGTAGAGGCAGAGGTAGAGGAGGCCGATTTGGAGGCCGTGGTAGAAATCAGAATATGCAGCAAACTCAAGAAAACCAGTCCTATGGAGGAGGATGTGGTAACTCTAGAGGCAGGGGGAGCCAAAGAGGTTGTGGTGGATGGCAAAGAGGCCAAAATGCAAACAACAATGTTGAATGCTACTACTGTGGTAAAATGGGTCATATGGCTAAAGACTACTATAAAAAGCAGAATGACATCATGAATGGAAAATTGCAACAAGGGAATTATGCATCTTCTAGTAGACAGGGTGATGTGACAGAAATGAGCATTTGTTTATGGTGCAGCACATGAACAATTCTGTGACAAGTGCAGAAGAAAGCAACGATGTGTGGTATGTTGACTCAGGTGCATCAAACCACATGACAGGTCATGCAGAAGGGATGGAGGATGCAAGGAAAATGGAAAAACCAGGATTTGTGGAGACTGGTGATGATACTGCACATCCTATTGTGCAGATTGGAAAAATTCCTTTGTCTATGCAGGATGGGAAAAAGAAATACCTGTCCGATGTATTTCATGTCCCGAATATCACCAAGAATCTGGTTTATGTTGGTCAAATGGTTGAGTAGGGCTTGCAGGTCAGATTTAATCCTCATGGATGCTTTGTTGAGGATATGAAAAATAAAGGTCGCTTGATAGCAAAAGGAAAGAAGAAGGGCAGAATGTTTACATTGGATGCAGACATGCCTAAATTGAGTGCAGCAATGTTTGCACATGGGACCGGTGTAGTTGCAGATATTGATATCTGGCATAAATGCATTGGTCATGTTAATGCACAGCGACTTAAATCAATGCAGGCCCAAAACATTGTTGCAGGATTGCCAAAATTCAAGGTTGCAGAAATGCATAAGGTATGTGAAGCCTGTCAGTTTGGAGAACAGGCAAGGAAACCATTTCCTAGACATGTTCAAGAGAGTAAGAAGCCATTGGAATTAATCCACTCTGATGTGTGGACTACTAAAGGTGCATCTCTTGGAGGCTGTCATTATTTTGTCACTTTTATTGATGACTATAGCAGAAAAATTTGGGTGTATTTTATGAATAAGAAAAGTGAAGTTTTTGGGCAGTTCAAAACTCTTAAAGCTATGGTTGAAAAAGAAACATACTTGCAAATAAAATGCCTAAGGTCACATGGAGGGGGAGAGTACCTCTCAAATGAGTTTGCAAGGTTCCTGCAGGAGCATGGCATAAAGCAGCAATATTCATGCATTCATACCCCACAACAAAATGGAATTGCAGAAAGGAAAAACAAGCATATTGGAGAGGTATCTCGTGCCATGCTCAACGAAAAAGACTTGCCAGATTTTTACTAGGCTGAAGTAGTTGCTACAGCAGTCTACATAATGAACAGGACTCCCACTGCAGCAATACATGGGATGACTCTAGAGGAGAGGTATACTGGTAGGAAACCAGATATTTCTCATTTGAAAATTTTTGGTTGCATTGCCTATGTACATGTGCCAGATGAGTTGAGATCCTAGTTGGATCCAAAAGCTGAGAAGTGCATCTTTATTGGTTACTCTCTGCAGCAAAAAGGGTATAGATGCTATAACCCTTCTACTCATAAGTTTACAGTGAGCAGAGATGTTGTTTTTGATGAGATGAGTAGCTGGTATAAACCAGTAAATGTGATTGATGATGTAGATGCAAAAAACGGTAATGCTGCACAGAATTCACAGCAGCAGTCACAAAATATTAGTGGATCTGGAGCGTCCTCTAGCAGTGGTTCACATTCTTCGCCATGGATAGGCAGATTGAGATCAGGAGAATCTTCTCAAAGCAATGCAGATAGTGGTATTCAGGTATCACGAAAAGGAAAAGAGAAGGTAGATCAGCCCATGTTTGATGTGAATGCAGGTCACTCTTATGTGGATGGTGAATCTAGTGGCTCAGAACAGAGCATTGATAATGAGTTGGGTATTCCTTCTATTGTTACACCTGGAGTAAGGAAGACCAGGGATGTTTTGAGAGCACCTGGGAGTGAACCTACTTTGCGCAAGTCTACGAGAGCTAGGTATCTTGTGGATAGGCTGAAATATGATGGATTTACAGCCATTCACTATGCATATATGGTCAAAGTGATACAGGAATCAGAACCCACTTCTTTTGAGCAAGCCATGGGAAAAGAAAAATGGGAGAAAGCCATGGATGAAGAAATGGATGCCTTGGAAGCAAATGCTACATGGGAATTGGTACCTTTGCCTAAAGGTAAGAATGCAATTGCCTATAAGTGGGTTTATAAGGTGAAGCACAATGCAGATGGTTCTGTGAACAGATACAAGGCAAGATTAGTAGTCAAGGGGTATGCACAAACATATGGCATTGACTATGAAGAAACATTCAGTCCGGTTGCAAGGATGGCAACCGTAAGAGCAGTCATTGTTGTGGCTGCATCAAAGGAATGGTCTTTACATCAGATGGATGTAAAGAATATCTTCTTGCATGGTGATTTGCAAGAAGAGGTATATATGGAGCAGCCACCAGGTTATGTGCATGCTGTTCATCCTGAGTTTGTTTGCAAGTCGAAGAAAGCATTGTATGGCTTGAAGCAAGCACCTAGAGCATGGTCTGACAAGATAGGACAGTATCTTGTCACTATTGGCTTTCAGATTTCCAAGGCAGATTTCTCACTTTATGTGAGAAAAACAGAGAAAGGTATTATGCTACTTGTCATTTATGTTGATGATTTGATTATGATAGGTGACAGTGATGAAGATATCCTTCATGTGAAAATGCTATTGAAGCAAAAGTTTGAGATGAAGGATTTGGGAGAGCTGCGTTATTTCTTGGGCATTGAGGTGATTAGATCACCAAGTGGGATATAGCTCTTGCAGAGGCAGTATGGATTGGACATGCAGTCCAAATATGGGATGACAGGCTGTAAGCCTATTTCAGTTCCTTTGGAGAAGAATGTGAAGCTGAGCACAGATGTAGGTGAGCTTCTGGAAGACCCTACTATGTACAGACGCATAGTAGGAAGTTTGATTTATATGACTATTACTAGGCCAGATTTGAGCTATGCTGTTGGATTGGTAAGTCAGTTTATGAAGGCTCCAAGGAAACCGCATTTGGATGCGGCTAGACGCATACTCAGGTATGTGAAGTCCACATTGCAGTATGGACTATTTTATGAGACTGGGGTTCAGATACAGCTGCATGGATACACTGATGCTGATTGGGCTGGTAGTATTTCTAATAGACGATCTACCAGTGGATATGTGTTCTCTTTTGGGAGTGCTGCAGTCACTTGGAGCAGCAAGAAACAGCCTACAGTTGCCTTGTCGAGAGGCCGAGTACAGGGGTGCAGCAATGGCTGCATGTGAGGTAGCTTGGTTGCATAAGCTACTTTATGATATGCATCAGTCTATAGATGGGGCAGTTGTCATTTATTGTGACAACATGAGCAGTATACACTTGGCAAATAACCCAGTCTATCATGCTAGAACAAAGCACATTGAGGTGCATTATCACTATGTGCGGGAGAGGGTTTTACTAGGTCTTATTAATCTAGTTTATGTCAGCACAGAGGATCAGGTAGCTGACATATTTACGAAGGCATTGGGCGCAGAGAAGCTGTGCAATTTTAGAGACTGGTTGGTGTGCAGGAATTGGGATTGAGCTCAAGGGGGAGTGTTGAGATATCGAGCTCCACTCGTGATATGCCAGGGTGACCGTTGTGCATTTATGTCACCGACTTGTCAGTTGTAGATGCGGTTGGTACACAGCCCATGAATAATATCTAGATGACAGCTATCCTTATCTACTCTAGTTCGTGGCTCAGTTAGTATGCCACCTTAGTTAGTTGTCTTTGGTTTGAGACCCATATATAGGGTTCTTCTATTTCTTTGTATGAGAGTTGTTTTTGGCTTATACAACTAAGAAGAGGAAAACTGTTTTCAGCCTCCACCCTTGTGTGTATTCCCCCATTGTGCAAGCAAGAAAGCTACAAGTGAGACTCCTTCCTTCTCTCCCACAATCTTGACAAAAAGAAGAAGATGAAAATGAAGATGAAGACTCCCAGGATCGGAAGGACAAACCTCACCAGTCCTTCTACTCTCATTACTCTGATAAACTATTTTAAAAGCCTTGTATTTCATAGCCCTAATGCATCTTGCCATAAGCTTTGTAAACTCCCCATGTAACTTGGCATTATAGTCCCTGTACACTTTGTGAGGCCCCTGTTACACCCTCTGGATGTCCACCATGTTTTGGTGCCCGCACTTAGCTTTTTTCTATGACAGCCTCTGGTGTCTACCATATTTGTGGTGTGTCCACACTTTGTAGGTGGTTCTCATTACAGCCTCTACACACTTTTTACCTTTCTGGTTGTGATTGAGGAGGGGTGTTGAGATTCAGACAATCACACCTACTAACAGTCTCTTTGTATGGAGTTTCAGGGCTAAGGACATGCAGGCTTACCTATCCCATATGCACAGTGGAGCCTATTGCAGTTTACTACATTCCTATAAAGCATTGTACTTGCTTCCTTTTCTTAATGCAATGATAGTACTCTTTTCTTTTCAGTAAAGTGTCAGTGTCATTGTCCACACACACAAGATTGTGTTTATGAGTTCAATTCTCAATCTTGAAACCTAATTCACTTGTGTGATAGTCAGTGTCTAAGTCTATGTCTACATGAGTTTTCTTCTCGTCTTTGAACTACCATAGCCATGCTCTAGATCCATGTAGTTTCACACATCTTTCCTTAGAAGCTTGTGTAGAGGGGCTGCCTTGGTTGCAAAATGTGCAATAAATCTTCTGTAGTAGCCCACATGGCTAAGAAATCCTCTCAATTGCTTGAGGTTTGTTGGTACTGTTAAGGCGGCAATTGTCTCAATCTTCGTCGGGTCTGTTGCAATCCCTTGTTCCGAGACAATATGGCCCAAGAGAACTCCTGATGAGACGCCAAAGACACATTTGTCGGGGTTGAGAGAAATCCCATACTTGCGGCATCTGTCAAAACATTGCTCTAGGTGTCCCCAATGCTCACGGATCAAACTATAAACACAGAAGTCATCAAGATACACCTCAATGAAATCATGCATATGATTCTAGAAGGCAGCTATCATTACTCGTTGGAAGGTGGCAGGAGCATTACAGAGCCCAAATGGCATCACTCTATAAGCATAGGTCTCCCATTTGGTGGTGAAGGTTGTTTTGGATTGGTCCTGTTCTGCAATTTGGACTTGGTTATATCCGTTGAATCCACCCAAGAGGGAATACAGCTCATGGCCTGCCATCGTGTCCAACAGTTGGTCTGTAAAAGGGATAGGAAAATGATCCTTCTTTGTCTTCAAATTGAGCTTTCGAAAGTCTACACATATTCAAAATTTTCCGTTCTTCTTAGGTACTACCACAATGGGCGAAACCCATTCACTGTTAGCTATGGGATAAATGAACTGTGCTTCAAGAAATTTCAATAATTCAGCCTTTACCAGAGCAGAATAATTAGGATTCATACACCTTTGTCTTTGCCTTACAGGGACTCTAGGTCAATGTGATGCTGACATACTATGGGATCAATCCCCTTTAGATCTTTATATGACCAAGAAAATATGTCTAAGTTCTCTTTGAGTAGGTCTCGCAGGACCACTAGTTCTTCTTTAGGAAGATTGAGGCCCACTTTTAGGTGACGTTCGGTACCGTTAGTATCCAAGAATATTACTTGCCTTTCACCTTCCACTTCACAGATAAATGTCCCACGGATTGCTTCTGGGTAGAGGTCTAACTCTTTCAAGAGAGTACTATCCTCGTCTGATATTCCACTAGAACCAGTGTTCTCCTTCTGAACAGATGACTCATTCTTCTGTTGAGGTTACTGGAAGGGTATCAGAGCTTTGTCTACTTCTGTTTGAGTGGTGATTTCTTCTAGACTTAGGGATTCATCTTCAGAGGATGCGTCCAGGAATGTCACATAGCACGGATCTTCTAGGGGCCGTGGCTCTGAGGGCTTTGGCTTCTGTTGGCAGGGGGCATCATCATCATCTTTTCTTTGGACTGAACGGTCAGAGCGACAGAAGCCACTGCTGAACTTAATTTTAATGATTTTAATCCATTGCTTATACAGATTGTGCATACTTTGTGGTCCATTGATCAACCCAAATGGAACCATGGCCATTCCATCCAGCACACTGAGATATTCGGCCTCTGAGGTCTCTGCAGGGACATCAATAAGATCATCCATTATCAGATGAAATTCTTCATGTGCACTCTCATAACTTGCTTCATTTTCTTCCTCATCATTTTCATCCTCTTCCTCTGGAGGCTCTGTCTCTGCTTCTGTAGAGGTTCTATAGGAGAAGAACAGATCTTCTACCTCTGCATCTCCTTTTGCTTCTGTCACAGCTTCTGACTTTGCTTTTGCCTCTAGCTTTGGCTCTCACTCTGTGTCTATTACTGTCTCTGTGAATGACTGTCTCTATGACTGTCTCTGTATCCGCTCTGTATCTATTCTACCTTTGTATTGCCTCTGCTCTGTCTCTGCTCTATAGCTATTCTACCTCTGTACTGTCTCTGCGACCATCATGTAACAGGGAGAACAGTACATCCATGCTTCTATTTCACTGTCAGAGGTGATTTCAGAAGTTAATTCTAGTTGAGGCAAGAGATATTCTCCCATGGACAAGGATTTTACTTCCCTTGGCAATTGGCTTACAGTACCCACTGTTAGAGACTACGCCTCTGTTTTCTTAGGAAAGATCTGCTTAACAGCCTCTTCGTCTCCTATTGTACCATTTGTTATCTCGTTGGAGGAGTCAGTTATGACTTCAATGGATGTGGATCCATTGCCTTTTTGCAATCCATACAGCTTTAACACCACTTTGTTGGGTTCTCTGCCTAGGGTTAGGGTTCCTTTGAACCAGTCCATCCTGGCTCATGCTTCAAAAAGCCAAGGTCTTCCCAACAGCAGAGGGTATGAGGTCCCATAAGAATTTGGTTTGACCACTAGATATGTCAGCCAATAGTCTCTTCCTGTAAGGGTTGTTTTTACATATGGGAGAATGCCCAACGATTTAATTCTGCTTTGGTCCGCCAATTTGATAAGCCACTGTGTAGGTTGAATTCCTTGCGACCCTAAGTCCTTCATTGTCACATCTGTCATTATGTTTACTGATGATCCTCCATCAATCAATGCATTTGAAATGAAGCATCCTTCTATCCATACACTAATCTCGGGGGTTCTAGGATCTAGGAAAGCATTAGCCACATCTACTTCCTTTACAAGCTCCCGGGCCTTATTAGTCTTGGTCACTGTTGAAGGAGCGCAATCCTTAATCCATGTCTTCTTGTCAAGATGCTTTTGAATCTCTTTCGACAGCTAAGAGACAACATCAGTAACTATCGGAATTTTAAGTTTGGCTTAAAAGTGTCTAGGTCTTTGACCAAGTCATAATCTTTGATAGGATCCATAGGTTTCTCCAGCCTGCTGGGGAATGGGGCTACACCCATTTTCATCTTTCCTTTTTCTTCTAATAATTGCAGCATCGACACTTCTTCTGTTTTTGGAGGTGCTTCTATATCATCTATCTCCGGGACCTCTAGTCCTGTTTTAGGAGAACTGTCTCTTTAACTCTCTGTAGCACTACAATGGTCTGTACTGCACTATTCTGTTCTGTACTGCTCTGTCTCTCTATTGGCAGGTTGAACTTCATAGTCTTGGAAAGAGAATTATTTTCATTCTAAACAATTGGTTCCTTCTTCTTTGTGCGCGTGACAACAACAACTTCCAACTCTACCAAATTGGAGATAGGCTCTTGTACCTTCTGTTGGTTATCAGTGGCATTGGCTTTTACAGGGGGTGGGCTTGGACAGTCCTTTGCAGTGTGACCTTCTCCTTTGCACGGGTTGCATAAGGGCTTGTAATCCATAGATTTTCTAGGGTTTGGACAATTAGGGGAGATATGTCCCTTTTCTCCACACCTATAACATTCCACCTCTGATCTCTGACCACTGCCAGACTGTCTCCTTTGTAACTTTGAGAGGGAAACCTTCTTGGACCAAAATTAGGACCAAACTCCCTAGGCTTTGGTCCAATATCCTGTGTTGTCATTTTGGATTCCAGCAAGTTGAATCTTGCATTTTCATCATCCTGTCTTCGTTCATGCATCTCTTTCAGAGAGCAAATATCCTCTGTATGGTTCTTCCGCAAACAGTAGGAACAGAAGGCCCCAGGAATGGTTGGCTTTCGGGTAAATTCAATGGCTAAATGTCCGCTTGATGACACTTTTCACACCATGTATTAGAGTGCATCACATCTCTTCCAGCTCCCACAGGAGTGGATATATTGGCGGTATTAACCTTCAGCATCTGTAGCTGCTTTATAATCACATCCAGAAGCTCTTTCTTGATACTTGCAACCGAGTTGGATAAGTAGTCCTTTAGATTTTCACCTCCTGAAGTGCTTGTATTAGGGTTTTGGGAAGCTTTGGTAATTACTGCATACACTGGTTGGGTCAATCCAGAAGGTCCTCTGTTCTGGTTGTGATTTAGAGCTCTTGCTGAGACTTGGGGTTGTTGATTCCAGTTGGTAGGGTTCCACTGTTGTTGTCACCATTGGAGGAACTATTTGAGGCCACTATTGTTGTGGTTGAACCATCATTTGAGGCACTGTTGTCTACGATGACCACACTAGATTAGGTGCATTATACTGCGGAACTGTTTGCATCTGGGGATAGGGGTAGGGAACTATCCCTAGGACTGCATTTGGTGGGTAGGTAAGACTCCTCTTCCTGGAGTCATTGACAGCCTTGCTTCAACTTTGTCATACAATCTTGCACCTTCCACTACAGCTTGTAGATTGACTGGTCTTCTCAATTCCACGAACTTGCAAACTTTTGGTTGTAGGCCTCTAAGAAACACTCCTTTCTGGATACCTTCGTCCAAATGATGGTTAGTCCATCTCTTCAGGATGGATTCCATTCGCGAGACATAAGCTTCTACTCTTTCTCCAGAGGACTGACTTAGGTTCATGAACTCCTCTCTCATCCACTCTTCAAAACCTTCACACTTGAATTTAGTGAGGAAGGCCAACTTCAGGTCGTCCCATGTGCCAAAAGTTCCTACTACTTGTCTCTCATACCACTGAAACTCCATGCCCTTGAAAGTGGCGGGGAATATTGCTAACCAATGCTCAGGAGTTCTGGAATTGTTAGCCACACATGCTACCATAAGTTCTGCTACATGAAGATCAGGGTCTTCATTGTACTCTCTCTTAAAAACTGGCAATGAGACTACATTTGCTGGCCTGTCATCAATATTTCCAGGATGGATCTGACTAGGAAGGGGACCTTGAGTTGCCATGGGGACTTTTGTAAAGAGTGCTTTTAGGGCGTCAAAGAAGGCTTCTGCTGCTGCAAGCTCATTCTCAGCTTTGATTTTTGCCTTCCCTCTTCTTATGTATCTCTGGACTCATTCTAACGCTTGCCTCTTTATTGTGTCATTCATCAGGGGGTTGGTGAGAGCGGAATTTAGGAGACGGGAAGTGCTTAAAAATAGCTAAAAATTATGAAGATCAAGGGAAAAATATTCACCGTCAAAGGCGGCGGCTCGATCTAGGACGATTTTAAGCGCCAAAGTGCTTTAAAGGCGCCCGAGCGACACTTGTTGATTTTTCATAATTTTTCAGACAGTCGTGCGGGTTGACACAAGCTATTGGCCAATGCGGGATGCTAAGTCGGACGCCCAGGATTTTTCAGAGCTCAATTCGGAGTCCGGACGGGGAAATGGCCAACAAACCGGTCAAGATTTGAAGAGGTGGACAAAATTTGGCCAAAATGGGCAAGTGACCCTTGGGGCCCAAATTTAAATGTCACATGAAAAGTTTGGGAGAGATGGCATGACAAAAAAAACGTGGAGGAAGCGTGGAGAAACTGCGCCCGAAATTTGCGCCATCATGTTGATCTTGCAATCTTCAGCCTGCACACAACCCCCCCGAGTGATCATTGGCAGTGAATCCCCTCCGTATGCTGATCATATCGCCGCCCTTCGCCCGTGGAATGATGGCCTGGTTTGAAATTTCTGATTCTAGTCTTTCTCTCTCCTCCCTCTCTCTCTTCTAAGAGGAAGATCATGTGGGAAGAAGGAGCAATGAAGAAAGAATGATGGAGGCTTGTCCGGCATGGACCGGATTGCTACACGGGCTGAGAATGGTGATTTGGGATGTTGCTGGACATGAAGTGTTGCTGTTTTCCAAATCTACAGCCATGGACACAAAACCCGAAACACGCGTTTAAGCGGTAAACCAAAAAATTACAAAGAAAATTTAGTGTTTTATGCTTTTGATTGATGGAATGCCGTTCATATGGACTAAGATTTGATTATGCTGCTGATTCTTCTGAGTTCTTACTGTTTATAACCAGAAATTATGAAAATCATGCATTTCATGGCCCGAAATAATGTCAAGAAACCCGAAAATGCATGAAAAATGGGGAAAAACAAGGGTTTTGGGCGTATAAATGGGGAAAACCGTCGATACACATCAACTAATCTTTCAATTTTGTTGCAAATGAACTAAGGGTCACAGCCCACAAACTGGTTTTCATTTTCAGCAATTTAAAAAATACAAGAAAATGAAGAAAATGGGGAAAAATGATAAAAACACCATGGAAAATAGGGGAAAAATACATTTGGGGCTACGAAAAATATAGAAAAATAGGATTTATGTTTGTTGATGTATAGCAAGGCTGGGGCATGAAGTTATGCTTCAGTTCAGCCTTGTTTATATGTTTTAGTGCGTGTTTCCTTCCTTTCTCCACATAAAATGACAAGGAAACCCTGAAAGAAATGAATGCAATGATGCACTATCAACGGGGAAGGGTAGAGTTGTGGAAAAATGGTTAAATGCCGTTGAGCATGAGGAATAATTTGCTGATTTTATATGCATTGCAACTAGGACGGAATAATAATGATAAAAAACTAAAACCTAGTAGCACGAAGATCACTTCGGTGCTAGGTGTTGCAACGAAGCACAAAGCGGTTAGAAAGAAAAGCATGAAAGAGATGTTTTGCACTTGCACGCTGGTGGTTTTTGAAATGTTTGAGCACTAGGCATCCACCTCTTTGCATGATCATTTAGAGGAAATTAAAAGTATCAGAGTTAGCTCCTGGATATGCATAGCAATTGTTTTCAGTAGGCCTGTGACCCACCGTTGAGAGTGTGAGGTTCCTATGCTGTAGGCTAGTCGTGGGATCCTAAAGGGGAAATTAAGTAAGGACAATGGTACATTCCTGGATACGTTTATTGGTACCTTGAGTGACGTTTGTGCGAAATGTCTAAATGTTGAGCGGCGCATCGAGGGGCCAATCCCCGAGGTGTAGGAGAGTCGCAGAGGGTTGACGGCATTCAGCCGTAGGAGGAACCCCATGTGTATGTGATTCGAGCCTTTTGGCTATGTGAAAGGGACTCCCTCTGAGGAGCAATATTGGGTTAGGATCAGTTGGACTACAACGTATTACAAACGCAATGTTTAGGAAGGCAGAGATTTTGATAGACGCTCCTGGCCGCGAGGCCGAGGGGTTGTCTTGCGCATAGTGACGAGGTCCGGCTAGTGCATGAGCCAGTGCCGGCCCGTTTTTAGGTCCATCAGTGGTGCGTCTGCCGGGAGCTGCTTAAAAGTGGCGGTTCTCGAATCCTGGTTGTTTAAGGACCAACTAGCAGTTTATGCCAGAGGATACTGAGCTTGACCCGTTATTTATTGATAAGCATCGTCTAGCAGAAATCCAAAAGCAAGAAAGAGACGAAAGAGCTAGGCGACGTGCTGAAATCTTTAGGAGATATTCCCCTAAGCGTAGCGGTGCTGAACCCTTACGAGGGAGTGGATCTAGTGGTCTTAGGACCCCAAGCAATAAGTTAGGAGAAGGTGGAAGCTCTAGTGCTCCCCTTCCTGCCATAAGCCAATCCACGTCAATTGCGGGAGGTGTAACCCCACCGTTCCCTATTCCTAGTGCAAATCCAATCCCCGTCATGGCGCAGCCTATTGCAATTCCAGCAGGAACGACGGATTTGCCGGCTCTAGGTTACCCGCTACCCATTTTTAATGGGCTAGTTGAGGAAGATGCGGAACTCCACATTAGGGAGTTTCAAAAGTTGATGTTCAACTGTCGCATTCAAGAAGAAGGACATTTAATGATGTTCTTCAACATGACTCTCAAAGGAAGAGCCGCTATATGGTATCATGGTTTAGAAGCCGGAACCATATTGAACATTGATGCATTTTATGGAGCTTTTCGAAGGGAGTTTGCCCCTGAAAGGGGTGGGCAATATTGGTTGCGTGTACTCAACGTGACCCGCCAAGATCCACACGAGGATATTCGTGCTTATGCGAAGAAGATAAAAGAGGTCTTCCGTAAGTTGGACACCTCTATCCCTATCCCCGCAGCTGCCCAATTGCAATATTTCCTACATGGTTTGGACTTTAATATCCAATTGCAGTTGAGTAGTGTCCCCTTGGGGGATATAGATACTGCCATTACACGAGCACAAGAGGTGGAATCCCGACTACAAGCAGCTTATGCTTCTCGAGGCAATTCGAATATGGGTTTAGTATTGGGAAACAATATGGCGATAGCCAATGGCAGTAGTGGCCAAGGGATAGCGATGGCTAACCCTAATGGGAGAGGGAACATGATACAGAATGTCCCTCTATTACCAGCTCCCCCTAGCATGTCGATGCCGACGGGCAGCCAAATGGCTCCAAGTGGTGGAGGCCAGGCGGTCAATTCCAATACCATGCCTGTGACTCAACAGCCTGTGCCTAATCGAATTGTTAGGCCGATTGAACGACATAGTAATGACCAAGGCTATGAGTCAAGTTCTTCCAATGTTCTTGGCGAGGTTAAGGACATGATGAAGCATTATACCGACATGATTACGGAGCAGTATCGACAAATAGCTGTTGATGTCAACTTCCTTAAAAAACAACAAAATTTGATAGGAAGTAGATACCCAGAAGAGGGTGCGCCGTCGAGGTTTAGTTGCAAATGGTGTGGCGGGCAGCACTATCCAAGAAATTGCCCAAATGTTAAGTGCGATATTTGTGGAAAATCCGGCCATTTAGCAGCTACTTGCTGGAGTAAGATCAGTTCCCTCCAGCGAGGAAGTCGGCAACCAGGGCCTGTCAATCATCGTGCTCAAGGAAATGATTCCCAGCCAGAAAATGGGCCTAAACAAATACTTCAACGACCAAAGACTACAGTGGAAGAGCTACCAAGTGGTAGTGGGGTTAGTTTGATTGAGGCTGTACGCGTTAATGATGCTGAAACCTCTAATCTACGAGCTGTTCTTACAAGAGGTCAAAAGGGTAGAGAAGCCGACAAGGATAAGCCTGTCGACGGAAACCCTAAACAAGGCGACAAAGGAACGCAAGTTTTGGATCCTGCCCTAGAAGGGGGACCTTTGAAGCCCGTAGAGAGTAAAGCCGATAAGGAACCACCAAAGAAGAAGGTGAAAGTTAAGAAAGAGGCAATAAAGCCAGTGCAGCGACCTAAAGAGCGGATGGTTTGGCGTGAAAAGCGAGCTCTATCGAACTATCATGAATTCGATTTGGCAAGCTCTCTTTGCGAAGTCAAGCCGGATGTGAATCTTCTACAGCTTATTAAGCTTTCCCCCGGAGTGCGTAAGGAATTTAGAAAGATCCTACGTACCGGGTATATTGTAGAACCTTTGGGTATTGCGCGAGTTGGTGATGACTGGTTCGAGCATGCTGAGAAGCATTGCCCAAGGGTTGCAGCCTATGTCGATGGGATATTAGTAGATTATGCCATTGTCGACACGGGATCATCTGTTAACATTATGAGTTCTGAACTGATGGAAAGGTTGGGTCTTGCGATTCAGAAAGATACTTCCACAATTCTCAGAATGGCAGATGACAGTTTGAGACAGCCGGAAGGCTGCATTACTAAGGTCCATGTCACTGTTGCAAATGTAGAATGTATGTTGGACTTTAGGGTGATTCGTTTTGCAGGGCGGCCAAGTTACCAAGTATTACTCGGACGACCTTGGATCTTGCAAGCGGATTGCCAAGTGGATATACCTGCCGGTCGATTAATATTCGGCAGAGGTGCCCAGCGTGTGGTGGTTGATGCTTATCCTGAGTCCCCGCAGAGTGAGAGAGCTCCTCTATCTTCTACAGAATTGGAGACATTAGAAGATTTATCTGCTAGTGAGACATCATCAAGTGATGAGTCCAAAGAGGGATCCACCACAGAGGACATCTATCAGATCACTTTGAATGAGCCGATAGAGGCCCAAGATCGTATAAGAGATGCAGATGTTATCGAGCTAGACCTTGGTACGCTTGATGATTCGCGGCCAATCAAATTAGGCTCTATGCTCAGCTCAGCAGAAAGGGAGGACTATGTGGCCTTGATCCAGGAATTCCGTGATATCTTTGCCTGGAGTTATGATGAGTTGAGAGGCATCCCTCCCAATCTTGCTGTTCATACAATTCCATTGAAAGAGGGCAGTCGTCCTGTACGGCAGAAAGTAAGGCGTATGCCTTTCGAATTGAGGGACGGGCTGTTAGAGAAGCTTCGAAAAGCGGGTTTGATTTTTCCTGTGCAACACACGGAATGGTGTTCGCCAGTTGTGATTAGAAAGAAGAAGAATAATCAAATCCGTTTATGTGTAGATTTTAGGGAGCTGAATAAGCAAACAGTTAAGGACTACTACCCATTGCCATTTATTGACCAGATTTTGGATCAATTAGCGGGTAGGGAGATATATTCGTTTATGGATTGCTTTGCAGGATATAACCAAATGGCAATTGCAGAAGAGGACAAGTTGAAAACAACTTTTATCACTGTATTTGGCACTTTTGCTTACCACGTGATGGCCTTTGGTTTATGCAATGCGCCTGGTTCGTGGCAACGAACAGCTGATAAGACATTCGGTGACATATCCCCTGAAGAGTTGAGGGTGTTTATTGATGACTTAGGGGCCGCCACCGTGAGAGAAAGGCAGTTGATCATTCTGAGAAAATGCTTTGAGCGCTGTAGACAATTTTGCATCGCCCTAAACCCACGGAAGTGTGCTTTTGGAGTACCTTATGGGCTATTGCTGGGTCATGTGGTCAGTTCGGTAGGAATTGCGACAGACCCTGAGAAGGTCAAAGTTATAGTTGCCATGGGTCCACCACGCACTCCGAAAGAAGTTCATAGCTTTCTGTCTTCGGTTGGTTATTACCGTAGATTCATTAACGCCTTAGCAGAAAGAACGTTGCCACTTACAAATTTATTGTCCTTTAGCTGTTCGTTTGTATGGGGTGACCCTTGTAAGGTAGCATTCGAGGATGTGAAACAAGAGCTAGCAAGAGCGCCCGTTTTAAAAGCACCTAAAAGAGGTGAGGTATTCTATATATTCTCAGCAGCCACCATGTATAGTATCAGCTGCTGTTTAGCCCAAATTTGGGAAGAGAAGTGGTACCACCCGATTGCTTTTGCTAGTCGGAAGCTGGGGGTATCCGAAATCAATTACACCTACATGGAGAAGCTGTGTCTAGCGATGGTCTTTGGGACCAAGAAGTTCAGGCATTACATTCTCTATGAGAAAGTCGTGCTTTATACGAAGGCGGAGGGACTTCGACTATTGATGAATAAGTTACAGCCGCCTGATCGTTTAGCGAAGTGGTTGATCACTTTGCAGGAATTTGATTATGAAATCAAGAGTAAGCCACCAAGGTTGCAAGGCATCGTGGAATGTCTAGTGGACTTTGGGGAGCGGAAAGAATCTGTGGCTGAAGGTAGTGACATGGAGATGATATTTAAAATAGATACGGCATCTATTCCCTCCTGGTATGCTGCAATAACGCATTATTTATCAACAGGAGAGGCGGGATCCGAATTATCTAAGGCTGAGAAAAGGAAAATTAAGCAGCAAGCGCTAAAGTTTGCCTTGATCGCAGGTACATTATATCGGCAAGGGGTTGATGACATCTATCGCCGATGTGTGATGCCTGACGAGGTGCCATTCATTTTGGAAGAGTGCCATGATTCTGCTTGCGGTGGCCATTTTGCTGGACGGCTTACAGCACAAAAGGCTTTAAGAGCAGGTTATTGGTGGCCTGCCATCTTCCAGGATGCGTTTGCGTATGTTAAGCGATGCGATATTTGCCAACGACATGATAGTCGAGAGAATAGGAAACGACCACTCACCCCTATTATGGCGATACTTCCATTTGAGAAGTGGGGAATAGACTTTGTGGGTCCTATTACTCCGTCATCGACTACGCAAAAGAGGTACATCATTGTCGCAACTGACTACTTCACAAAGTGGTCAGAAGCACGTGCAACAAGGAAAGATGATGCTAAAGAAACTGCTAGTTTCCTTTTAGAGCAGATAATATGCCGGTTTGGTCCACCGAAAGAATTAGTGTCGGACCGCGGAACTCATTTCCTGAATAAGGTGATCAAAGGTTTGACAGAGTTGTGGAACATCAAGCATAACAAGACAACCCCATATAATCCGCAAGCCAATGGGCAAGTTGAGAGCACCAACAAGCAGCTTGTGGGCATCCTGTCCAAAACTGTGTCGGAAAAGAAACGGGATTGGGATAAAAAGTTATATGTGGCAGTGTGGGCCTATAATACGACTTTCAAACGAGCCACTGGCCATACCCCGTTCAAGTTAGTATATGGGGAGGAGTGTGTCTTGCCTTTAGAGATTGAGCTGCCGACTATTCGGTTCGCCATCAATCATTCTTTGAGCGATGAAGACGCTCTTTTTGAACGCTTGACGACACTGGCACATTTAGATGAGCTTAAGTTGCAGAGCTTATTGCACCAAGAAGTGGCGAAGCGCCGAATGAAGAAGCTACACGACCTCAAAGCCAAGAAGTACACCTTCAAGAAAGGACAGCTTGTTCTGTATTATGACGCACGACGTGAATTATTCCCAGGCAAGCTAGAACCCAAATGGGATGGACCCTATAAGATCGTTAGGATAGGCAAGAATAAATCTACAGTGTTGTTAGCTGACCTTGAGGGGATAGAATTTAAAAATAAGGTTAATCTTAATAAGATTAAACCTTATTACTTTTGATTGTACTAATGCTATGACTGCCTTGCAGGTCTAGGCAAGATTGATCAAACATCTGCAAGGAAATCGTGATAGAGGTTGATGGGTCGTCTGATCCCTTATTTAGAACACCCATATTTAGAACAGAGGTATCATCAGGGGAAGCTCATTTGGTGGAGCAAAGGATACAAGGTGATTGAGCAAGAAGGCGGGACATTTATTTGGAAAATCAAGGTCTTCTGCCATCACTGCCTACAAATTTTGACGAGCATCCCTGTTGCATTCAATGATGATGGAGGGATGGAGCCTATAGTCCACCCGTTGAATATGCTGAATTTCGATTACCATAATTACGAGTAGAGTTCAGGATGGTAGAATATGTAAACCCTTTATGGACGTACACCTTGTACTTTGATGGGGCGTCCAGGGGTCCATGCAAAAAAGGAAGCGTAGGAGTTGTCATCCGCGACCCCCGACGACGCATTGTCATGAAGTTAGCTGCTTATCTCGGGGCGAATTTTACCAATAATATGGCCGAATACAAAGCCCTGATCATGGGTTTGAATATTGCAAAGAAGGGTGGTATCCGCCAGTTGTTGGTGAAAGGGGACTCTCAGTTGGTTTTAAATCAACTCAATGGGACGTACATGGTACGGAACCCGATCCTTTGTATGTACCATCATACTGCCATAGCCCTGCTAGACGAATTCGATAGAGTGTCTTTTCAGCTGATTCCACGGAATTGGAATCAGTTTGCCGATTCATTGGCTAATCTTGCGTATGAAGAGGACCTCTTCTTTAATTGTGGCCCTTGTCCCGATATATCTATTGATGGTGAGACAGGACCTGGTCGTTTGTGGGGTATGCTTTCTGAACATGCCCTCTTTGGCAGACGATGGTTGATTTGGGTGATGCAGAGGGTAAGCGAGACTCATCTCCCTTTATTATCTGGGACCCATAGACTGATTCGACGACATGTGATGCGAACACCTCTTGCGATATACGCAGGAGGGATAGGTCATAATTTAATGCACCTAGTTTAGGGCTACAAGCCCTGTTCCCCTGGGAATAGTATGCTTTGATGTCTATCATGGTTGTTTCCAGGTGGATGTTCTGCATAGTATTGGTTTATTTTCTTAGGCCAAGAGGGCCGATACAGTTTTGTAGCAAAGTCATGTCTGATTTCATTAGGCCAAGAGGGCCATTTCCCTGTCTAGTGCGGGTGCGTTTAATTGGGTTTTTGTTTAGTGTTGTGCTGGACAGGTTTCGTGGTGCGTGGAATTTGGTGGAGCCTGGAGGAGCCTTTGCTGCGATGGAAGCTTCTTGTGGCCATTCCAGGTGATATTTCTCCTTTACGAGTACCTTTCTTTCCTGTTATATGTGTATTTGTACTTGTTGAGGGGATAATTTTTGTTGGGGACCGGCGACCAAGGCATGAAGTCCCAGGTTTAGGCTACGTATGTTTGAGGGAGGTCGGAGTAGTCATTGCCTCCTGTAAAGACATTGTTAGACATTGAAAGATCTGTTTTAGAAGGAAGTCCTAGTGGCTCTGTTCTGCTAACCTGCTAGGCAGCCGTTCTAGGAGTTCTTGTTAGTAGTGAGGCAGTTAGAGAAGCCTGCTAGAAGATAATAATAATGATGCCAAGAAATCCTGAATATCCTAAACGATGAATATAAATACGAAGGTGTGTAAAAAGGGGTTCTAACCCCTATCAATGAAAAGAAAAGAAATGAAAATATATAAGCAGTTGATCATCGCCTTGCGAAGGCCTGGTAGGTTCCTGGGGACGAGTCAGACCCGGGGCCGATACCTTGTCTTCCTCGGGGTGGCTTCTTGCTGGAAAAATAATATCAAAACAAGGAAGGTTGGAGCGAAAATAAAAGTGAGCGTTAGAAAAGGATTAAGTGTCGCCTTGCGAGGGCTTGGTAGGTTCTTGGGTGCCGAGACAGGTCCTGAGGCCGATGCCCTGTTCTCCTTGGGTCACTACGCTCAGCTCCCTCCTTTTTACATGCCCAAGTATGTTCATCCAATCAAAATCCTAAAAGAAGACATGTACTGAAAGAAACTATCCTTTACTCAGGCTATAGGAGTCCTCGCCTTGTAGGAGCTCCTAGTTGTGTTGTCTTTAGTTGGTCAGTAGTTCAGACTACCACTTAGGGCAACTTCTTTGATAGGTTTTTTAGTTTGGCTGTGTTGGAGCAGCTGGTTAGTGACTCACTTCGGATCTTCTATTAGATGATGCTAGGCCTACTCCTTGTGGATGTCATGCCTTGGTTCTATCTAGGGGTAGGGGAAGCATTGTGCTGAGTTTTATGATGATCATTGTTTTGTATCAGTTTGATGCTTCTTTCGTTGTTTATGTACAGATATGTTCGTGGATTCGACGGGCTGAGTCGCCCTATCCCGTGGTCGCCAATGAGAGCGGAATTTAGGAGACGGGAAGTGCTTAAAAATAGCTAAAAATTATGAAGATCAAGGGAAAAATATTCACCGTCAAAGGCGGCGGCTCGATCTAGGACGATTTTAAGCGCCAAAGTGCTTTAAAGGCGCCCGAGCGACACTTGTTGATTTTTCATAATTTTTCAGACAGTCGTGCGGGTTGACACAAGCTATTGGCCAATGCGGGATGCTAAGTCGGACGCCCAGGATTTTTCAGAGCTCAATTCGGAGTCCGGACGGGGAAATGGCCAACAAACCGGTCAAGATTTGAAGAGGTGGACAAAATTTGGCCAAAATGGGCAAGTGACCCTTGGGGCCCAAATTTAAATGTCACATGAAAAGTTTGGGAGAGATGGCATGACAAAAAAAACGTGGAGGAAGCGTGGAGAAACTGCGCCCGAAATTTGCGCCATCATGTTGATCTTGCAATCTTCAGCCTGCACACAACCCCCCCGAGTGATCATTGGCAGTGAATCCCCTCCGTATGCTGATCATATCGCCGCCCTTCGCCCGTGGAATGATGGCCTGGTTTGAAATTTCTGATTCTAGTCTTTCTCTCTCCTCCCTCTCTCTCTTCTAAGAGGAAGATCATGTGGGAAGAAGGAGCAATGAAGAAAGAATGATGGAGGCTTGTCCGGCATGGACCGGATTGCTACACGGGCTGAGAATGGTGATTTGGGATGTTGCTGGACATGAAGTGTTGCTGTTTTCCAAATCTACAGCCATGGACACAAAACCCGAAACACGCGTTTAAGCGGTAAACCAAAAAATTACAAAGAAAATTTAGTGTTTTATGCTTTTGATTGATGGAATGCCGTTCATATGGACTAAGATTTGATTATGCTGCTGATTCTTCTGAGTTCTTACTGTTTATAACCAGAAATTATGAAAATCATGCATTTCATGGCCCGAAATAATGTCAAGAAACCCGAAAATGCATGAAAAATGGGGAAAAACAAGGGTTTTGGGCGTATAAATGGGGAAAACCGTCGATACACATCAACTAATCTTTCAATTTTGTTGCAAATGAACTAAGGGTCACAGCCCACAAACTGGTTTTCATTTTCAGCAATTTAAAAAATACAAGAAAATGAAGAAAATGGGGAAAAATGATAAAAACACCATGGAAAATAGGGGAAAAATACATTTGGGGCTACGAAAAATATAGAAAAATAGGATTTATGTTTGTTGATGTATAGCAAGGCTGGGGCATGAAGTTATGCTTCAGTTCAGCCTTGTTTATATGTTTTAGTGCGTGTTTCCTTCCTTTCTCCACATAAAATGACAAGGAAACCCTGAAAGAAATGAATGCAATGATGCACTATCAACGGGGAAGGGTAGAGTTGTGGAAAAATGGTTAAATGCCGTTGAGCATGAGGAATAATTTGCTGATTTTATATGCATTGCAACTAGGACGGAATAATAATGATAAAAAACTAAAACCTAGTAGCACGAAGATCACTTCGGTGCTAGGTGTTGCAACGAAGCACAAAGCGGTTAGAAAGAAAAGCATGAAAGAGATGTTTTGCACTTGCACGCTGGTGGTTTTTGAAATGTTTGAGCACTAGGCATCCACCTCTTTGCATGATCATTTAGAGGAAATTAAAAGTATCAGAGTTAGCTCCTGGATATGCATAGCAATTGTTTTCAGTAGGCCTGTGACCCACCGTTGAGAGTGTGAGGTTCCTATGCTGTAGGCTAGTCGTGGGATCCTAAAGGGGAAATTAAGTAAGGACAATGGTACATTCCTGGATACGTTTATTGGTACCTTGAGTGACGTTTGTGCGAAATGTCTAAATGTTGAGCGGCGCATCGAGGGGCCAATCCCCGAGGTGTAGGAGAGTCGCAGAGGGTTGACGGCATTCAGCCGTAGGAGGAACCCCATGTGTATGTGATTCGAGCCTTTTGGCTATGTGAAAGGGACTCCCTCTGAGGAGCAATATTGGGTTAGGATCAGTTGGACTACAACGTATTACAAACGCAATGTTTAGGAAGGCAGAGATTTTGATAGACGCTCCTGGCCGCGAGGCCGAGGGGTTGTCTTGCGCATAGTGACGAGGTCCGGCTAGTGCATGAGCCAGTGCCGGCCCGTTTTTAGGTCCATCAGTTGGCTCCAACTAGATGGTCTATAATCAATAGGATAGTATCAGAGAGGGCTTCAGTCCTCTGAGGGATTCTCTGGCCAACATCTCTTCTATTTCCTTCTTTTCAACATCTTTGAATTCGGCTTTCAAACCACTACAGAGGGGAAGATATTCCGTTCTGAAAGTATCAAAACTCATTCTTCTTAGGATCGTTGTTGTGTCATTATAATAATGCCAAATTCTGAGGGTTTCAATAGTGTATGTTGTGAAAAACACTCTGTCTACCAACTTCCAGTGGGTTGCTAATTGGAAAAACAGAAGATTCTCAGTACACCAAGCATCCCATGTATCTTGCTGTTGAGCATCCACGAACAAATTCCAACTCTTTTCCTTCTTTTTTTCATGAATCTCCACCACAGACCACGACTCCTGAAGTTTCTTTACGATCTCCCACTTGATGATGTCTCGAAACTTCTCAATGAATGCCAAATCTTCCATGGGTGGTCATTCTCTCTATTTCTGCTCTTCAATTTGTTCCCAAACTGTTTGCCACCAAGATGCAAGTTTATGCTACTTCAATAGGAAGAGGAAACAGTCCACCACATAGAGCATGCATCATGATGGTAATATGTTTCTGCCATTGTGGGATGAACTTATTGTGGAAAGTGGCTTTGATAATGAGAATCTACAACTCTTCAATGGAAGAAGGAACTTTGCAAACATCTATTGAATTATTCTCTTCTTGGCAATGCCATTTCCTTCATTTTCAGCCTCTTCTGATGGTTGTTGATGGCAAGTCTCCTCGTCTGTGCACCAAGAACATGGAGCCCCAAGAGGAACA
Organism: Lygodium microphyllum; assembly: GCF_053477565.2. Lineage (NCBI taxonomy): Eukaryota > Viridiplantae > Streptophyta > Polypodiopsida > Schizaeales > Lygodiaceae > Lygodium > Lygodium microphyllum. The sequence continues at coordinate 30,166,361 of NC_141143.1, read as the reverse complement.
CCAGGGAAAAGGGGATTCTACTGCAAGAAAATCTATCTTGTAACATCAAAAAGCTTTTATTTTATTCTTTTAATCATCAAAACAAAGAAAACAGCAAATCTTCACGCAGCATCATAGTAGATATCTCCCACGGATTTAATAGAATCAACCATAATCTTCAACATCTTCATAGAATTATTAAATAGAACAAAAAACATAAAGGAATACACCATTTTTTAATGGAAATCAATCACATAGTATTCATCTTCAATGTCTTCATAGTTTTCTCTCTCAATCTCTCGTATGCAGTTACATTGTTTTGATAGAATTGGCTATCTCTAGCTCTCTCTCTCTCTCTCTCTCTCTCTCTCAATAGTACATCATCTCCTCACTACAATACTCTCATAATAACTCTCAATAATCCTTCTTAGGTCATGGATGCACCTCCCAAGAGGTATGTCTGATATGAAGAGTCACCAGAGCCACTATAGTATCTCTTCACAGCTCACTACTATCATTGTCACTCAGGCTTCTCTTCAGTCTTCAACAGCTGTTTTTTCAACTTGTTTTAGATCTTTTGAACTTAGATTCATCCTTTCCAAAAGTTATAAGACTTTCCTAAAGTCACACATACATTCTATAGAACACTTACAGAAGGTCTATAGGACAGTTACAGTACAGTACCAAAGCAACTACAGTACAGTTACAGTACAAAGATAGAACAGAGATAGAGGCTCTATAGAAGGTCTACAAAGGATTATAGAAGGTCATCAGAACCTCATAACTCATACTCAAACCATTTCAAAATATCAAAAACTATTCAATAAGCTTCCAAAAGATTTCAATATTCATTAATCATCAATCCATGCTTCATAAGAAGAAAATGAGAATAAAACAGAAGCTATACAGAAGGTATACATAACCAATCACAACATATCAGAACATCACAGAGCTTCATATCTCTATTGAGAATCATCATGAACTTCCAAAACATAATCAACATGATCCAAAACACTCTCAAACACTTCCACTAACAACCATACATCACTCTAAATCCATCAAAAATCAATCATTGAGACCTCAAAAACAACAAAAATCAGTAAAAAATTCAGTCTTTTTCCACTCTCAACATTCCCTCAGTGCCACCTTTCTTTTTGTGGAGGTGTCTCGTGTTGCTGCTCTTTAGGCCGGGGTGAAGGAGGTGGTGGAACAAGTTCTTCTTCACGTGGTCCCATTTCAAAGTTCACATCCACCTCTCTTTCCTGGCTTAGCTCTTGCTGCTCTCCTTTGATGAACCCAAGTGCATCCACTTCCTACGAGGTTAGGCGTGTGGCCTCAATTTCTTCATTCAAGTGCACCTGCCATTCCACTTCTATCTCTTCCTTAGCTTGTACCTGCTCTTTCAACTCATTGACTTCCCTTTGGGCCATGGCCATTTGGCGTGTTCTCTCCAACTGGGATGTAGCCAATGCCTCTTTTTCAACTTCGAGCTCTGCTACCGCGATTCTCTTCTCCTCCTTGGCTCTCTCTAATTAAGAGAGGAGCTCCTTGATATACTCGTCATAGTCTTTAGGCAACTTTTCTTTTGCAGGGATAGAGGTTGTAGAGCCTGCCACCTTTTGCCTCTTAGGGTCTCGCCTTGACTCAGCATCTGTTGCAACCACCTTTTGGTTCCTACCAAAGGGTTCCTTCTTTTGTTCCTTGGCCCATCTATTTATTCACAAAGTATTAGACCCTAGCCATTAGGTTGTTGGCATCCACCCGGGTCGTAGAACTAGGAGTGGAGATGGTGGTGGCGGTGGTGTCAGGAGAGTGGGAATGGGGGTGATTGGGGCCTTGCCCTTGCCTTCTTGCACTGCAGGTGGCACAAATTCTAGCACTTGGGTGCTTGAGCTCGGCCCTTCATCTCTGATTGGGCTCACGGGTCCCGGCTCATCATGCCTGGATTATTGCTCAATGGACCTGCGCGTGGCAATGGCCATGTCTTCCTCCTCCTTTGTTCTCAATTCCTCCTCCTCCTCTTCCTGCTTTCTCCTTCTTTCCTCCTCGGCCTTTTTGGACTCTCTGTGGGTCTTTTGCAAGTCTGCCTTTTCTTGTTTCCTCCTCTCCTCTTCATGCTTTTCTTGTGCAATTTTCTTCTTCATCATCTTCTTCCTCACTCAGTGTCCTTTCGTTGGATTGTGCCTCTTGTTCCTGGTGAGATGGCGACCTACTTGGTGTTTCATATGCTCCTTCTCCTCCTTCTTCCTACCCTTGTCCCAAGGCTTCCCTAATGATTGCGGTGAGGACCCCACCAAATCCAATGGTTGTAGCCTTTGAAGATGAGCACCCTTTGAAGACGAGGCTTTCCTTTTAGCTTTGGTGGCGGGAGATTCTCCTCCAGTAGTCTATCCTCCCATTGCCAGGGCCTTTGTTGAGGTCTCAATGGTCTTCCTCACAAAGCCGTTGAGGTTCACCTCATCCAGTGACTTTACTGCGATGCTATCTAGCAGGGGGATGTTGATGCGGCTCATGATGGTGTTGTATCTTTGCCTAGAAAATAACACATGCACCGTTTTGGCTTGGAGTTGGATTTCAGGGTTAGGGATCGGCCAAGATGATGCTGTCGTTGGTGTGGAATTTCACTTTGTCCATTCCTAGCAAGGCATATACATCTCTTTTCAGCTTCGTCTCTGGTTTTCTCTCCACTTTTTTTGCCAAGCCCCATCTTATCAATTCAATATGCACCTGACGAGTTCCCTCTCCCTCATGCACAGTTATTGTGCCATGGTTAATGTGGAAAGTCCTCAGAAACTCTGCACAATGGAAGTAGTCCCCACCCCCTGGCTTATTGCTTCCATGTATTTTTGCAGATTGCATTGCTTGATGATTTGCCTCATGGCCTGTTCTTCAATGACCACATCTTCTAGGTTGAAGATATGTGATCTTGAATTTGGTTGAAGGTTTTTGTTTCCACCGGAAGTCCATATTTTGCTTGTTCTTCCTTTGAAAAATGTAATTTGCCAGCCTTTTCTTGGCCTACCATGATGGGTTTCTGTCATGAAGCCATATTCACCATTAGTGTTTTTCAGAATTATAAGCAATAGGAAACGACTACATACTCGTTGGACTAAAATGCTTGAGTGCAGAAGTAGAGTTTTTCCTCCCAATAGTCTATTGATTTCAAATTTTATTGACCTTTTTCTCAATCACAAGTTGTTGCATTCTACCCTTGCAATGTGTGCTTTTCCTTTATTGTTTTCCTTATTTGTTTGGTTTGAGTCACCTTACCCCCACTTTATGGTTCACCATTAGCATTCCTAAGACATTTTTTTGATGGAAGATAAATATGAGTTGATCATGTTTTTATGGGAAGAAGAACGTGCTTTAAGCATCAAAATGGAATTTTCCTTCGAGCAGTTCTATTCATTTCCAAAATTTTATGACACTTTTCTTTGATTTCACCTTACTTCACCTTGCCCTCTTCCCCCTTGGGAATGAGAAGAATCCTTCTTAGGATTAGACATGGGAGAGACAAGACATTTGAGCACAGTATGGTGCTATCTATTTTGGCATAAGCCTATCGTAGAAATTAGGGTTGTATTCCAAGTGGGCGTGATGATGGAGATTACGAGGACTAATGCAAACTTGGGTAATGTAAGTGGACATCAGTTAGAAAATCACATGAGTTGATGTGACTAGCCACATGTAGCTCCTCTTCTGTAAGGATGCAATCAATGTAAGGATGGGCCAAGACGTGGTCGTTTAAGTCTTTTTTTTGGGTGATGACCAAGACCCTAAAAGAGGTTGGTGCTACATAAGTCAGGTCATACTCGATTGTTTTGATGGCATGTCACTGCTCAACATTAGTCATTATTTGGCAACCTTGTTTCTCCCATTGGAGAAGTAGGTTACACCATTTGTGTACGAATGATGAGTCAGAGTGAGCGAGGCAAGTGAGTTCCTCAAGCTCAATGGATGATGCATGCCTTTGGGGCTTGCAGTATGATGTTATTAGTAATCTGATGAACGCGTGATCTTTTGAGATTTCACCATTATCTATCAACTCCTTTGAAACATTGGGGGATGTTGGTATCATGAACTTGTATTCTTCACAAGTGCAAGATAAGGAATGAATCTCAGTGGCAATGGGTTCATCAAGTAAGCCCAGGTCAAGTATTTTGTAGCTCCTAGCGAATGTGGTAAATGTGCTATCCAAGAGCTTGATGCAGGTCACCAAATCATCTCCCGTATTCTCAGCAAGGTCCTTGGCGACCGTTAGGAACAAACGTCGCTCGTAGGAAGGCCTAAGACTATTGGTGGTTGTGGTGGAATTGGGTTGGAGAGTGGTGGTTCCAGTGGCAGTGGACTTGACAGTGGTGCTTCCAAGGGTAACTCCGTAGTCTGATCCGTGTGTCCAGTGTTTCTTTGGGGTACTAAGGGTGGCTCTAGTGACACAGATGGTGGGTTGCCTTCTTCTTGCACAGTCACCACTGAGGTGCCAAGCTCTCCGGACTTAGATGATTCCGGGGTATCATGCGACTGTTTGGGTTGATAGATTGGTTGGGGTTTTTTTAGCGCAACCGTTATGGGTTCTATAATCTTTGTCACTCGGGTTTTCTGGTTGTTCACTGCCTTAGCAAGAGTGTGGCATCCTGGAGATGGCGTGGCCAATGATGGTCGTGGTTGGACGATGCTTCTCCAATCTCTCTTCTGTTGGGGGTAAAGGCACCTCTACCTAGCCGCCAATGATGGTCGTGGTTGGACTATGCTTCTCCAATCTCTCTTCTGTTGGGGGTAAAGGTGCCTTTGCCTAGCCGCCCGTGTATTACTACACTGACAGTACCCGCCACCACTGCACACTGTAGGTGGCGGACACACATCATCGTCACTTTATTCTTTATTCTTTTAGTGATAGTTTGAATAAAGGAAGGCCCGATCACACATTGTGATTGTTGGAGTTTCCATTTGTGTCTCTCTCTCTTCTTGCTCTTGCTGTCCGTTATAGCTCACTTCCAAGGAAGATTCGATCCTTCTCACCTTTCAAATGGTATTAGAACTTGATCATGGAGCTTGGCCTAGCGTAACTTCAGCCCAGATTGAAGACCTAGAGCTTGGAGCTTCAATGCCAGCCATGGCTTCTTCCCCCCGAGGTAAGATTTCATCTCTCGCCTCTCCCGGGCCCTCATAGGCTCTTTCCAAGTGTTTTTTGGCTTCATTGGGCACCTTGTATGTCCCCATTTGCCCCCTTATCCTTAGCATAACTAGCAGAACCCATGGTTAGCTCATGTTTTTTTTTTTGCGCCTGTTTCAAGATCTGGCTCAAAAATCCCATTTTTTCTCATATCTCAGGCATCTGGAACCTGATTTAGGCAAGGTAAGAGTCTAACTTGGGGTTTTGGCATGCTCTGATCATGGTGGCGATGTTAGATTTGCCTAATTCTAATCATAAAATTTTTTGCAACAGATTTGAGTTGATTTACAGCAACAAAATGTCATTCTCTTAGCTTATGTGATGCTCCCCCGAGGCATGGTATTTGATGCCTAGATACTTTGGGGATGTTTGCCTAATGTTTTGAGATGCTTTGGGACTTGGTTTGAGATTCCATAGCTCAATTTATGCAGGGATTTACTATTATACATTGTTTGGACAGTAAGGTTTTATCAGGGACAGCTTATGCATAATGCTCTTTGTTGACATTCGGGTGTCCTGTTGGATGTATTGATGCTTGGTCATCTTGTTTTATGCTTGGATATGCTATTTGAGAGCTATTGAGCCTTGATTTGGATGCAGACACTTCGTTATTGTTTGGGACTTATGTTACCTTGGTTGAAAGGTTATTTTATCTCCAGCTTGGTTATGCCTATTAGTTTCGGGCTATGTATTTGGGATATGCAATGAAGTATTGACCTTCCGGGTGTGACATCAAGCTTGTCTTTGGTTTCAGATCTTCATTTGAGCTTGAGTTTATCTTTGGAATGCATTTGATGCTCCGTCTTAGATGTACATATGGCATGTATGTTACCTATGTTTGACCGGTCTTGACATGCTTGGCCTATGCCACTACTACATGCTACTTACATTGTTTGGAGCCGATTGCTACTAGTGCCTTGTCTTGACTTGCATCTGGCTTCTAGGAACTTACTTGGGATATTTCTTGGCTTTCTAGAGTTGTATTTTGGATACAATTGATGTCTATGGATGCTCTAATTGGAGGCTATAGAGCCTATATGCTCATGATGTCTTATTGATGTCTGGTCTTGGATCTTTTGTCTCACTGGTGCTCTCATATGCCCTTCTTGAGCTTCTTGGCTTGATCCATATGGCTTTTGTGCTAGTGAGAGCATTGTTGGATGTTTGACAGACATTGAGCAGGTTGATTATGCTATTGAGCTTTGAGTCTTCTGAGACTAGGATCTTCTTCACTTGGATGTTGCATGCTTGATATGCAATGGTCCCCATACATGTATTTTGACTAATTTGGGCTTTGCACTCCCTGAGCATACACCTCTTTGTGTCAGGTCTTACCAGTGTTGTGTAGACTTTGCCCTATTACACAAGGGGTGTGCCGGCTTATTGAGGATTTGTTTGACATGCTTGGGTGTTTTCTCAATGCCAGTATGACTGTCATATGCTGATTTATGCCTGCTTGTTGATATTGGTTATGCTTTGACAGTCAATGGTTGTATTGGTGCATTGATTTTTCCTATAGTTTGCTCTCATTGTACCTGGCTGTAATTTATTATAGCAAGTAGTTATGTATCGACTAATGTGTAATTTTCATGTTGAATTTCAAAAGCTAAAGATGATACTGTCATCAAAGGAAAGCGGGTGGGTATGACCCTCAATGCGTTATCCTAATTTTATGTACTTTTGATGGTACTTGGTGGATAGCATCATTAGCTATCAGTTTGTGGTCATTTTGCCTTGGTTTTGGTGGTATTTTTGGCTGTTTACAGCATAAAACAGTAAGCAGTTTTGAACTGTCTGCATTGTTTTGGACTGCATTATGGGTGCATCTTCCAGTGACAGTGCTATCTTCAACATCATTAAGCTTGATGGTGCAAATTATGCCTATTGGAAGAGCCAAGTTTGGTAGGTATTGGTGCATAAATCATAGATAAAGCCACTAAGGATGCATGGTGAGCAGCCTAAAACTATGACTGATGACAAATGGGATGAGCTTGATGACTTATGCAAGTCCACCCTCATCTTCTCTCACTGAACATGTGTATTACAATGTGGTTGAGGAAGCACAAAGTACTTGGTAGCTTTGGGATAAAATTAAGAACCTCTATGACAAGAGAAGTCCAGCAAGTCAGATTTGTTAGCTGAAGCAACTTATGGACCTGCGCATGAAGGAGAATATGACAATGTCTGCTCATTTGAGCTAGCTCCATGCTATTCTTAAGAACTTGACTTTGCAGGGTATTACCTTTAATGATGAGGTTACTCCATTGTTTTTGCTTGGGACTCTAAGTGAGCCATGGGATGTATTCCGCATTGCCTTATGTGCTCTACTACTATTTTGAACTTGCCTGATGTAGAGAGTGCTCTTCTGCAGGAAGAGATCAACTGTAAGAACTTGGATGCCTCTCGTGTGTCGCATGCTTTGACTGTTAGAGGTAGAGATGGTAATGGCAAGAATGGCAGTGGGAATGGCCATGGCAGAGACTTGTAGAAGTCTAGGTCTAAGTCGCGTGGTAAGTTGCACAGAAAGACTTGTGGGAGAAATGCTCATGTGACATGTCATCATTGCGACAAAAAGGGTCATATATGCCCACAGTGTCATGAGTTGTGCAATGAGAAGTGAAAAGAGAAGGGGAAAAACAAAGTACAAGAAAAGTCCTCTGATCACAGCATTATGCTTGCAAAATCCAGTGTGAAAATCGAGGAGATAAATGGCATGCAGACTGATGACTTCGATGAGGAGTACATACTTGCAGCTAGTTCTTATGATGCTATGACGTTGACCAATGTTCACTCTATGTATGCATAGTGCTGGCTTTTGGATTCTAGTGCTTCATTTCATGTTACACCATGCTGTGAATGGTTCCACTCCTACCGCACTGTCTCTGGTTCAGTTCGCTTGGGTGATGAGAGGCCACTTGCTATTGTTGGCATTGGGGATGTATGACTGCAGTTCTCTACCGGCAGTACTTTTCTGTTATAGGATGTTGGGAGCGGAATTTAGGTGCCGGGAAGTGCTTAAAAATAGCTAAAACTTATGAATATCAAGGGAAAAATATTCACCGTCAAAGGCGGCGGCTCGATCTAGGACGATTTTAAGCGACAAGAAGTCGACAGGCGCCCAAGTGACACGTCCATATTTTTAGTAATTTTTCTATCAATTGGGATGGGATACGGGAGCTGCAAGCCTGTCCCGGATGCCGAGACGGACGCCCAGAAATTTACAGCACGTCAATCGGAGCTCGTATGAGGAAGTTGGCCCAAAACCGGTCGGGGTGCCCAAAAAGGGGCCAAAGTTGAAATCTCAAAGGGTGTGGCTAGTGGGGCGTGCCCTTTGGCACCCTCCCTTCTTCAAAAATTCGTGATGGAGGGGGGGGTGGCGGCTGTTTTTTCAGCGCTGAAAAAAACGTGCCCCCCCCCCCCCCCCCCCCCAAAATCAAGATGCAGGCTTGCAAAGAAGCCATGAAACCAACTCTCCCCGGCTTCCACATTCGATCTCCGCTCCACATCGCTCCGCTCCACGCATTCAATGGCAGCCTGTAGAGGGAGAGAGAAAATCAGTCTTTCTCTCTCCTCCCTCTCTCTCCTCTAAGAGGGAGTTCATGTGGGAAGAAGAAGGAAGAAGAAAGAATGATGAAGGCTTGTCCGGCATGGATCGGATTGCTCCACGGGCTGGAAATGGTGATTTGTGATTGTGTTGGACATGAAGTGCTGCTGATTTTCAGATTTGCAGCCATGGACATGAAACCCGAAACACGCAAATAAGCGGTAATTCAATCTTTTCAAAGGAAATTTGAGATTTTATGGCTTTTGATTGATAAAATGTTGTTCATGTGGGCTAAAAATTGTTTATATTGCTGTTTTCCATGAGTACTTGCTGATCATAATCACAAAATCAGAAAAATATGCATCTTGTGGCTCAAAATAATACACTAAAACACGTAAAATATGGAAAATCAAGGGAAAATGATGGCTTTTGGGCATAAAAATGGAAAAATGAATAGGAACACCAACTAAATTTTCATTTTTGCTGTAAGAAGGAACTAAGGGCCACAGCCCATAACCTGTTTTGAATTTTCAGTAATTAGATAATGCAGAAACTAAAGGAAAATAGAGAAAAATCACTAAAAATAGGGGGAAAATGCATTTTGGGTGCGGGATATTAATGAAAATTAAGAATAATGTTTGTGAATGTTTGTGGGGACTGAAGCATGAGGATTTGCCTCAGTTCAACCCCACCTTCTTGTTCTAGTGTGTCTTTTTCCGGTTTTTTTACATAAAATGATGGTAAAATGCCTCATAAATCTATGCAACGATGCAATATTTAAACGGGGAAGGGTAGAGAAGTTGAAATATGTCCAAATGCCGTGTGAGATGATGGAAAAGTTGCTGATTGCTATGCATAGTATTTAGGACGGAAAATAATTATAAGATAAGAGCTTAGTAGCACGAGGATCACCTCGGTGCTAGGCCCATGCAACGAAGCACGAACGGTAGTTGGAAATCATTAAAAGAATGGTTTTACACTTGTGCACGATACTTTTTTGCTAAATGTTTGAGCACTTGGCATCCACAATATGCATAAATCATGGAAATGTTAAAAGGTATCAGAAATCTTGGATGCACAGCAATTGCTTTCATTAGGATCTTGACCCACGTTGAGTGAGAGACAGGACACCCTAAGCCATAGGCTAGTCGTGGGGTCTAGGGAAAAGAGAAGTAAGGACAATGGTACATTCCTGGACACGTTTATTTGGTATCTTGAGTGGATTTTGTGCGAAATGTTTATATGTTGAGCGACGCATCGAGGGGCCAATCCCCAAGGTGTAGGAGAGTCGCAGAGGGTTGACGGCATTCAGCCGTAGGAGGAACCCATGTGTATGTGATTCGAGCCTTTTGGCTATGTGAAAGGGACTCCCTCTGAGGAGTAATATTGGGTTAGGATCAGTTGGACTACAACGTATTACAAACGCAATGTTTAGGAAGGCAGAGATTTTGATAGACGCTCCTGGCCGCGAGGCCGAGGGGTTGTCTTGTGCATAGTGAAGAGGCCCGGCTAGTGCATGAGCCACTACCGGTCCGTTTTTAGGTCCATCAGTGGTGCGTCTGTCGGGAGCTGCTTAAAAGTGGCGGTCCTCGAATCCTGGTTGTCTAGGGACCAACTAGCAGTTTATGCCAAAGGATACTGAGATTGATCCATTATTTATTGATAAGCATTGTCTAGCAGAAATCCAAAAGCAAGAAAGAGACCAAAGAGCTAGGCGACGTGCTGAAATTTTTAGGAGATATTCCCCTAAGCGTAGTGGTGCTGAACCCTTACGAGGGAGTGGATCTAGTGGTCTTGGGGCCACACGCAGTAAGTTAGGAGAAGGTGGAAGATCTAGTGCTTCCCTTTCTGCCATAAGCCAGTCTATATCAAGTGCGGGAGGTGTAACCCCCCCGTCCCCTATTCCTAGTGCAAATCCAATCCTCGTCATGGCGCAGTCTATTGCAATTCCAGCAGGAACGATGGATTTGCCGGCTCTAGGTTACCCGCTACCCATTTTTAATGGGCTAGTTGAGGAAGATGCGGAACTCCACATTAGGTAGTTTCAAAAGCTGATGTTTAACTGTCGCATTCAAGAAGAAGGACATTTAATGATGTTCTTCAATATGACTCTCAAAGGAAGAGCCGCTATATGGTATCATGGTTTAGAAGCCGGAACCATATTGAATATTGATGCATTTTATGGAGCTTTTCGAAGGGAGTTTTCCCCTGAAAGGGGTGGGCAATATTGGTTGTGTGTACTCAACGTGACCCGCCAAGAACCACACGAGGATATTTGTGCTTATGCGAAGAAAATAAAAGAGGTTTTTCGTAAGTTGGACACCTCTATTCCTATCCCCGCAGCTGCCCAATTGCAATATTTCCTACATGGTTTGGACTTTAATATCCAATTGTAGTTGAGTAGTGTCCCCTTGGGGGATATAGATACTACCATTACACGAGCACAAGAGGTGGAATCCCGACTACAAGCAGCCTATGCTTCTCGAGGCAATTCGAATATGGGTTTAGTATTGGGAAACAATATGGCAATGGCCAATGGCAGTAGTGGCCAAGGGATAGCAATGGCTAACCCTAATGGGAGAGGGAACATGATGCAGAATGTCCCTTTATTACCAGTTCCCCCTAGCATGTCGATGCCTACGGGCAGTCAAATGGCTCCAAATGGTGGAGGCCAGGCGGTCAATTCTAACACCATGCCTCTGGCTCAACAACCAGTGCCTAATCGAATTGTTAGGCCGATGGAACGACATGGTAATGACCAAGGCTATGAATGGAGTGCTTCCAATGTTCTTGGCGAGGTTAAGGACATGATGAAGCATTATACCGACATGATTACAGAGCAGTATTGACAAATAGCCGTTGATGTCAACTTCCTTAAAAAACAACAAAATTTGATAGGAAGTAGATACCCAGAGGAGGGTGCACCTTCAAGGTTTAGTTGCAAATGGTGTGGTGGGAAGCACTATCCAAGAAATTGCCCAAATGTTAAGTGTGACATTTGTGGAAAATCCGGCCATTTAGTAGCTACTTGCTGGAGTAAGATCAGTTCCCTCCAGCGAGATAGTCGGCAACCTGGGCCTGTTAATCATCGTGCCCAAGGAAATGATTCCCAGCGAGAAGATGGGCCTAAACAAATACTTCAACGACCAAAGACTACAGTGGAGGAGCTACCAAGTGGTAGTGGGGTTAGTTTGATTGAGGTTGTACGCGTGAATGATGCTGAAACCTCTAATTTGCGAGCTGTCCTTACAAGAGGTCAAAAGGGTAGAGAGGCCGACAAGGATAAGCCTCTTGACGGAAACCCTAAACAAGGCGACAAAGGAACGCAAGTTTTGGATCCTGCCATGGAAAGGGGACCTTTGAAGCCCGTGGAGAGTAAAGCCGATAAGGAATCACCAAAGAAGAAGGTGAAAGTTAAAAAAAAGGCAATAAAGCCGGTTCAGCAACCTAAAGAGCGGATGGTTTGGCGTGAAAAGCGAGCTCTATCAAACTATCATGAATTCGATTTGGCGAGCTCTCTTTGCGAAGTCAAGTCGGATGTGAATCTTTTACAGCTTATTAAGCTTTCCCCAGGAGTATGCAAGGAATTTAGAAAGATCCTACGTACCAGGTATATCGTAGAACCTTTGGGTATTGCGCGAGTTGGTGATGACTGGTTCGAGCATGCTGAGAAGCATTGCCTAAGGGTTGCAGCCTATGCGATGGGATATTAGTAGATTATGCCATTGTTGACACGGGATCATCTGTTAACATTATGAGTTCTGAATTGATGGAAAGGTTGGGTTTTGTGATCTAGAAAGATACCTCCACAATTCTCAGAATGGCAGATGATAGTTTGAGACAGCCAGAAGGCTGCATTACTAAGGTCCATGTCACTGTTGCAAATGTAGAATGCCTGTTGGACTTTCGGGTGATTCGTTTTGCAGGCCGTCCAAGTTACCAGGTATTACTCGGACGACCTTGGATCTTGCAAGCGGATTGCCAAGTGGATATACCTGCCAGTCGGCTAATATTCGGCAGAGGCACCCAGCGTGTGGTGGTTGATGCTTATCCTGAGTCCCCGCAGAGTGAGAGAGCTCCTCTATCTTCTATAGAATTGGAGACATTAGAGGATTTATCTGCCAGTGAGACATCATCGAGTGATGAGTCCAAAGAGGGATCCACCACAGAGGACATCTATCAGATCACTTTGAACAAGCCGATAGAGGGCCAAGATCGTATAAGAGATGCAGATGTTATCGAGCTAGACCTTGGTACCTCTGATGATTCACGGCCAATCAAATTAGGTTCTATGCTCATCACAGTAGAAAGGGAGGACTATGTATCCTTGATTCAGGAATTTCGTGATATCTTTGCCTGGAGTTATGATGAGTTGAGGGGCATTCCTCCTAGTCTTGCTGTCCATACAATTCCGTTGAAAGAGGGCAGTCGTCCTGTACGACAGAAAGTAAGGCGTATGCCTTTCGAACTGAGGGACGGGCTGTTTGAAGAGTTATAGAAGCTTCGGAAAGCGGGTTTGATTTTTCCTGTGCAACACATGGAATGTGTTCGCCGGTTGTGATAAGAAAGAAGAAGAATAATCAAATCCGATTATGTGTAGACTTTAGGGAGCTGAATAAGCAGACATTTAAGGACTACTACCCGTTGCCATTTATTGACCAGATTTTGGATCAATTAGCGGGTAGGGAGATATATTCGTTTATGGATTGCTTTGCAGGATATAACCAGATGGCAATTGCAGAAAAGGACAAGTTGAAAACAACTTTCATTACTGTATTTGGTACTTTTGCGTACCATGTGATGGCCTTTGGTTTATGTAATGCGCCTGGTTCGTGGCAATGAACAGCAGATAAGACATTCGGTGACATATCCCCTGAAGAGTTGAAGGTGTTTATTGATGACTTAGGGGCCACCACCGTGAGAGAAAGGCAGTTGATCATTTTAAGAAAATGCTTTGAGCATTGTAGACAATTTTTCATTGCCCTAAACCCGCGGAAGTGTGTTTTTGGAGTACCTTATGGGCTATTGGTGGGTCATGTAGTCAGTTCGGTAGGAATTGCGACAGACCCCGAGAAGGTTAAAGTTATAGTTGCCATGGGTCCACCACGCACTCCTAAAGAAGTTCATAGCTCTCTGTCTTCGGTTGGTTACTACCGTAGATTCATCAACGCCTTAGCAGAAAGAACGTTGCCACTTACAAATTTATTGTCCTTTAGCTGTTCGTTTGTATGGGGCGACCCTTGTAAGATAGCATTCGAGGATGTGAAACAAGAGCTAGCAAGAGCGCCCGTTTTTAAAAGCACCTAAAAGAGGTGAGGTGTTCTATATATTTTCGGTAGCCACCATGTATAGTATCAGCTGCTATTTAGCCCAAATTTGGGAAGAGAAGTGGTACCACCTGATTGCTTTTGCTAGCCGGAAGCTGGGGGTATCCGAAATCAACTATACCTACATGGAGAAGTTGTGTCTACCGATGGTCTTTGGGACCAAGAAATTCAGGCATTATATTCTCTATGAGAAAGTCATGCTTTATACGAAGGCAGAGGGACTTCGATTATTGATGAATAAGCTACAGCCGCCTGATCGCCTAGCAAAGTGGTTGATCACTTTGCAGGAATTTGATTATGAAATCAGGAGTAAGCCACCAAGGTTGCAAGGCATCGTGGAATGTCTAGTAGACTTTGGGGAGCCGAAAGAATCTGTGGCTGAAGGTAGTGACATGGAGTTGTTATTTAAAATAGATACGGCATCTATTCCCTCCTAGTACGCTACAATAACGCATTATTTATCGACGGGAGAGGCGGGATCCGAATTATCTAAAGCTGAGAGAAGGAAAATTAAGCAGCAAGCGTTAAAGTTTGCCTTGATCGCAGGTACATTATATCGGCAAGGGGTTGATGACATCTATCACCGATGTGTGATGCCTGACGAGGTGCCATTCATTTTGGAAGAGTGCCATGATTCTGCTTGCGGTGGCCATTTTGCTGGACGGCTTACAGCACAAAAGGCTTTAAGAGCAGGTTATTGGTGGCCTGCCATCTTCCAGGATGTGTTTGCGTATGTTAAGAGATGTGATATTTGTCAACAACATGATAGTCGAGAGAATAGGAAACGATGACTCACCCCTATTATGGTGATACTTCCATTTGAGAAGTGGGGAATAGACTTTGTGGGTCCTATTACTCCGTCGTCGACTACACAAAAGAGGTACATCATTGTAGCAACTGACTACTTCACAAAGTGGTCAGAAGCACGTGCAACAAGGAAAGATGATGCTAAAGAAACTGCTAGTTTCCTTTTAGAGCAGATAATATGCCGGTTTGGTTCGCCGAAAGAATTAGTGTCGGACCGCGGAACCCATTTCCTGAATAAGGTGATTAAAGGTTTGACAGAGATGTGGCAAATCAAGCATAACAAGACAACCCCATATAACCCGCAAGCCAATGGGCAAGTTGAGAGCACCAACAAGCAGCTTGTGGGCATCCTATCCAAAATTGTGTCAGAAAAGAAACGGGATCGGGATAAAAAGTTATACATGGCAGTGTGGGCCTATAATACGACTTTCAAACGAGCCACTGGCCATACCCCGTTCAAGTTAGTATATGGGGAGGAGTGTGTCTTGCCTTTAGAGATTGAGTTGCCGACTATTCGGCTTGCCATCAATCATTCTTTGAGTGATGAAGATGCACTTTTTGAGCGCTTGACAACACTGGCACATTTAGATGAGCTTAAGCTGTAGAGCTTATGGCACCAAGAAGTGGTGAAGCACCGAATGAAGCAGCTACACGACCTCAAAGCCAAGAAATACACCTTCAAGAAAGGACAACTTATTCTGTATTATGATGCACGACGTGAATTATTTCCAGGCAAGCTAGAGCCCAAATGGGACGGGCCCTATAGGATCGTTAGATTAGGAAAGAATAAATCCACAGTCTTGTTAGAGCTGACCTTGAGGGGATAGAATTTAAAAATAAGGTTAATCTTAATAAGATTAAACCTTATTATTTCTAATTGCACTAATGCTATGACTGCCTTGCAGGTCTAGGCGAGATCGATCAAATATCTACAAGGAAATCGTGATAGAGGTTGATGGGTCGTCTGATCCCTTATTTAGAACACCCGTATTTAGAACAGAGGTATCATCAGGGAAAGCTCATTTGGTGGAGCAAAGGATACAAGGTGACTGAGCAAGAAGGCGGGACATTTATTTGGGAGATCAAGGTCTTCTGCCATCACTGCCTACAAATTTTGACGAGCATCCCTGTTGAATTCAATGATGATGGAGGGATGGAGCCTACAGTCCACCCGTTGAATATGTTGAATTTCGATTACCATAATTACGAGTAGAGTTCAGGATGGCGGGATATGTAAACCCTTTATGGACGTACACCTTGTACTTTGATGGGGCGTCCAGGGGTGCATGCAAAAAAGGAAGTGTAGGAGTTGTTATCCGAGACCCCCGACGACGCATTGTCATGAAGTTAGTTGCTTATCTCGGGGCGAATTTTACCAATAATATGGCAGAATACAAAGCCCTGATTATGGGTTTGAATATTGCAAAGAAGGGTGGTATCCGCTAGTTATTGGTGAAAGGGGACTCTCAGTTGGTTTTAAATCAACTCAATGGGACGTACATGGTACGAAACCCTATCCTTTGCATGTACCGTCATACTGCCATAGCCGTGCTAGACGAATTTGATAGAGTGTCTTTTCAGCTGATTCCACGGCATTGGAATCAATTTGCCGATTCTTTGGCTAATTTTGCGTATGAAGAAGACCTCTTCTTTAATTGTGGCCCTTGTCCCAATATATCTATTGATGGTGAGACAGGACCTGGTCGTTTGTGGGGTATGCTTTCTGAACATGCCCTCTTTGGCAGACGATGGTTGATCTGGGTGATGCAGAGGGTAAGCGAGACTCATCTCCCTTTATTATCTTGGACCCATAGACTGATTAGACGACATGTGATGCGAACACCTCTTGCGATATACGCAGGAGGGATGGGTCATAATCTAATGCACCTAGTTTAGGGCTACAAGCCCTGTTCCCCTGGGAATGGTATGCTTTGATGTCTATCATAGTTGTTTCCAGGAGGATGTTATGCGTAGTATTGTTTGATTTCATTAGGCCAAGAGGGCCGATTCAGTTTTGTAGCAAAATCAAGTTTCATTTCATTAGGCCAAGAGGGCCATTTCCATGTCTAGTGCGGGTGTGTTTAATTGGGTTTTTGTTTTAAGTGTTGTGCTGGACAGGTTTCGTGTTCATGGAATTTGGTGGAGCCTGGAGGAGCCTTTGTTGCGATGGAAGCTTCTTGTGGCCAATCCAGGTGATATTTCTCCTTTACGAGTACTTTTCTTTCCTGTCAAGGGGATACATTTTTACTGGGGACCGGCAACCAAGGCATGAAGTCCCAGGTTTAGGCTATGTATGTTTGAGGGAGGTCGGAGTAGTCATTGCCTCCTGTAAAGACATTGTCAGGCATCGAAAGATCTGTTTTAGAAGGAAGTCCTAGTGGCCCTATTCTACTAGCCTGCTAGACAGCCGTTCTAGGAGTTCTTGTTAGTAGTGAGGCAGTTAGAGAAGCCTGCCAGAAGATAATAATAATGATGCCAAGAAATCCTGAACATCCTACAAGATGACTATAAATACGAAGGTGTGTAAAAAGGGGTTCTAACCCCTATCCCAAGAAAAGAAAAGGGATGAAAATGTGTAAGCAGTTGATCATTGCCTTGCGAAGGCCTGGTAGGTTCCTTGGGACGAATCAGACCCGGGGCCGATACCTTGCCTTCCTAGGGGTGGCTTCTTGCCAAATATAATACCAAAACAAGGAAGGTTGGAGCGAAAATAAAAGTGAGCGTTAGAAAAGGATTAAGTGTCGCCTTGCGAGGGCTTGGTAGGTTCTTGGGTGCCGAGACAGGTTCTGAGGCCGATGCCCTGTTCTCCTTGGGTCACTACACTCAGCTCCCTCCTTTTTACATGCCCAAGTATGTTACTAAAATAAAAACCCTAAAAGAAGAAATGTACTGGAAGAAAATACTCCTTGATCAGGCTATAGGAGTCCTCGCCTAGTAGGAGCTCCTCGTTGTGTTGTCTTTAGTTGGTAAGTAGTTCAGACTACCACTTAGGGCAACCTCTTTGATCAGGTTTTTAGTTTGGCTGTGTTGGAGCAGCTGGTTAGTGACTCACTTCGGATCTTTTATTAGATGATGCTAGGCCTACTCCTTGTGGATATCATGCCTTGGTTCTGTCCAGGGGTAGGGGGAGCATTGTGCTGAGTTTTATTATATATTTGTTTTGTATCAGTTTGATGCTTCTTTGGTTGGTTATGTGCAGATATGTTCGTGGATTCGACGGGCTGAGTCGCCCTATCCCATGGTCGCCAATGGGAGCGGAATTTAGGTGCCGGAAAGTGCTTAAAAATAGCTAAAAATTATGAATATCAAGGGAAAAATATTCACCGTCAAAGGCGGCGGCTCGATCTAGGACGATTTTAAGCGACAAGCAGTCGACGGGCACCCAAGTGACACGTCTGAATTTTTAGTAATTTTTCTGTTAGTTGGGACGGGATACAGAGCTGCAGGCCTGTCCGCTGTTGGTGCGCAGATCGGACGCAGGTAGCTCACGTAGTGAATTCCCAAAGGTCCCCAAGAACAAAGCACTCTACTTTTTAGCACAAAGACCAATGTAAAAACAAGCACGACATGAGACAAGAGACAAATTGGGTTGAATCTCCCCCATGCCTTGTGTGAGCGCTTCACAAAGCATGTATTTAATATATATTTTCAATCTTTTTGCTCAAAAATAGCCCAATTACAAAAATATGACAAGCTTTTAGCTTTTGAGTTTGCTTTCTACCAAAAATAGGAAAATAAAGCTAATGGACGGTGCCCAAAGAGTCTGGCACGCCCAATCTCAATGTCCAAATAAAAATAACATATCCAGGCGCATAAGCGCATACAAAATAATAATAAATAGTCGATGTCTCTATAGACATAATCAAAATATAGGCGTGGCGCCTATCAAAATATATCCAAAGGTCGGAAACCCGCTAGACTCCAATGCTTTCCTCCGCCACTGCTGCTATCTCTACACATCAACTGAAGCATTCACAATCGTTAGTAAAATAACACAATTAAACCGACAAAAGTGAATACCTAGCAGTCTTCAGCTACATAAATAAATCAACTGGTTAGAAATAAATCCTAACCTTAATTTATTACGAGTGCGCACTCTAAACTCATAAACGTTTATTAATTTAATATGCATTTTGCGGAATCACCCGCTATGGAATCACCCATGTACACACTAAATTAATGAAACGCCCGAAAAGGACAGGCGTCCCCATCAACTTCTCGCACAAAGAATCCTCTTTGCGTATGAGCCCCGGTCATCTAAGTTTACGGAATCCACCGTAAAACCTCACGGAATCCACCGTGGAATATGCCTCCTGGCATCATACCCCCGGGGTGGGATAGCAATTGACCTCAATTGCTATTAGCTCAATGTGGAGGTAACAGAGTGGGGAAAGCATTTAGGTCTCTAGCGTGCATCCATTGTGCTTCTTCTACAGGATGGTTCTTAAATTTCACGAGATATCTAGAGTACCTTCGGCGAGTTCTAGTGGTCATGTAGTCAGTGTCTATGATGGCTTCTGGTTCAAGTATTTCAGTCTCTTCCTCTAGTAAAGGTGGGTTTTCATAGACAGGGTGGATAGGTAATTGTCCTCTAAATGGTCTCAATAAACTAATATGAAAGGTATTATGAATTTTCCAATGAGATGGCAGTTCTAACTTGAATGCATTGTCATTAATCTTATGAATGATTCTAAATGGTCCGTAGAATCTAGGGGCTAATTTGACCACTGGATGTCTATCTACACTTTGCAGTCTACGCTTTTCTATTCTAAGCCAAACATAATCATCAATTTTGAAATTCATGGCTTGTCTTTTCTTGTTGGCTTGTTTGGTATATGATTGTTGGGCTTTAGCAATCATATCCTTTACCTCATCAAAAATAGTGTTATGCATAACAGCAATATCATCGGCACTTTGTATTCTATTAGACAAAGATGCAACAGGTGTAGATAATCTATGTCCATAAATAACTTCAAAAGGTGCTTTCTTTGTAGATGTGTGCGGGGTATTATTATATGCAAACTGTAATAAATGTAAATGAGTATCCCATGTCTGAGGTTTAGAGATAGTGTATGCACGTAAAAGATCTAAAATAGTGCTATTTGTGGCTTCTGTTTGTCCATTTGTTTCTGGATGAAATGCAGATGAGAAATCAATCTTTGTGCCTAGATTTGCAAACAGTGTAATCCAGAAATTATTACAAAATCTAGAATCTCTATCTGAAATAATCACTTTCGGCAATCCATGGTTAGTAAAAACAGTTTTCAAAAATAACTGTGCTGCTTGTGATGCTGTTAAAGTTTTCTTACATGCAATGAAATATGCTTGCTTACTAAATCTATCTACAATTGTCCAAATCATGTCATGGTTAGATTTAGTATTTGGTAAGCCAGTAATGAAATCCATAGATATATGTTCCCAAGGTTTAGATGGAATAGATAAAGGCATTAATAACCCATACTGTTTACCATGATGTCTTTTTATTCTTTGACAAATCAGACATTCAGAAACAAAATTAGACACATCTGCATCCATATGCGGCCAATAAAAATCTTCAGTTAACATGCGTAATGTAGAAATGATACCTCTATGACCTTGATATGGGGGACAATGAATTTCATTCAAAACAAAAGATCGGAATGGAATAGTAACACACAGTCTCTTTTCAAAGAACATGAATCCATCATTATATGACAATGAATCAACAGGAATGAAATTATTTTGAACTAATTTTTGCCAATCAGAATGAAAAGTAATATCCTGGTGATATGTGTCTTTCATAGCAATCAAAGAATCAAAAGATATGATAGAAATGTTATGAATTGCAGGTCTTCTACTTAATGCATCGGCAACTACATTTTCTTTTCCAGGTTGGTATTGAATAATAGGATGGAAACTTTGAATGAATGAAGCCCATTTGATATGGCGGTCAGAAATTTGGGGTTGGCTAAGTAGATGTCTAATGCTTTGCTGGTCGGTCTTTATCATGAATTCTGAACCCATTAAATAATGCTTCCATTGTTTCAATGCTTGTACAACTGCTAAGAGTTCCTTGTCATAAGTGGAATATTTAAGCTCAGAGGGTTTCAGCTTAGAACTAGAATATGCTATTGGATGGTTATCTTGCATTAACACGGCTCCTATTCCTGATCCGCTAGCATCAGTCACAACTAAAAAGAATGGTCTGTTAAAGTCAGGCAATTGTAGGAGAGGGGCATTGGTCAATGCACGTTTAAGTAAATCAAAGGATTTCTGCTGGTTTTCAGTCCATTGATAAACAATACCTTTCTTAAGAAGTTTGGTCAGTGGTAAAGCAAGTAATGAGAAATTACGCACAAACTTCCTATAGAAACTAGCAAGACCAAGGAATGAACGTAATTCATGTACATTTTTAGGAATAGGCCAATGCAATATTGCGTCAATTTTCTTAGGATCAACTTTTATTCCTTCTTCTGATACAATATGACCTAGATATTCTATTTCTGTCTTAAAGAATTCACTCTTGTCAGGATTTGCAAACAATTGATTTTCTTTCAGTAATTGAAAAACTAATGATAAATGCTCGTAATGCTCTTTTTCACTTTGACTAAATACTAAAATATCATCAAAGAAAACAATCACACAATACTGATATTTTAGAAAAATACGATTCATCATTCTACTGAAAGTAGCAGGTGCATTAGTTAATCCGAATGGCATAACTAAGAATTCGTAATGGCCAAACTGTGTCCTGAATGCAGTCTTAAATATGTCGGATCTATCTAGCCTCACCTGATGATATCCAGATTTAAGGTCAATTTTACTAAATATAGAAGATCCTTGCAGTTTGTCCATAAGGTCATCAACTCTAGGTATAGGATACCTATTCTTTACAGTGATCTTGTTTAATGCTCGGTAGTCAATACACATACGATAAGTATTATTCTTTTTCTTGACTAGGAGCACAGGTGCACCGAATGGGGAACTGCTAGGTCGAATTAAACCTCTATTTAGTAATTCTTCTACTTGAGTCTGGATTTCTTTTTGCTCTATTTGATTGTGCCTATATGGGGCTTTGCAAGGTGGTTGTGTGCCAGGTATTAGGTCAATCTTATGGTCTTCTGGTCGTGATGGAGGTAAACCTGGTGGTAGGTCTTCTGCAAAACAATCCTTAAAATATGCAAGAAATTCCTTATGTCTAGGGTGCATATGAGTTTCTTTTGCGTGCAATTCATTCACCCAAATGAGATATGATTTAGTATTCTTGCGTAGTGCACGTTTTGCTTGAGTATGCGAAAGCAGTGGAAACATATGAGATGCATGCATACCAAATAATGTAATAGATTTTCCTTGAAAATTTACATTCATTGTGTGCGTGGAATAATCTATATTGGGATTATGTTGGTGTCTCCATGGCATTCCTAGAATAATGTCGCTAGACTGTAATGGGACAACTAAGAAATTTCTTCTTTCAATATATGGACCAATTTGAATTTCTAAATTTTGAACTTCTTGTGTGCCATTGTACCTAGTGCCTAAAAATGCAGCTTTTATGCGATAGTGCGTAGGTACTGTATGCAATTTCAATTCCTTTACCAATTTTGCTGAAATAAAGTCATGCGTACTACCGTCATCATGCAATAAAGTTCTTTCTTTTCCATGCACCATACATTTCATAGTCAACAATGAATGTAAAGTAGGCATACCTGGTAAAGTGTCGGAAATAGTAGTAGGATCATCTTCTTCTTCAGTGAAGTCCGGCATATCCTCATGCTCGTCCTCGTCCATAGCTCCAAGGTAGTTGATATGTGCTGATGGCTTCTTTGAATGACAATTTGCTGCGAGATGGCCTGGCTGGTGACACTTGTAGCATACGATGGGCTTGGCTTTGGTCACATTATTTGCAATGGCTGGGAGTCTGGGTATATTTGGATTTGCTTGTTGGATAGGCTTAGGATTTGGATTGACAGTGGTTGGTAATGCGGGTGGTTTAGGCCAATTCTTACGGAAAGGTGGTGATGAGAAACGACCTGGATTAAACCTTCTGAAATTGGAATTGAATTGTTTAGATCCATAATTACCGTTTGCTTGGAATGGCTGTGGTCGTCGATCTCTTCCACGTAACTTATCTTCAGTGTCGTGAGCTAAGGAGATAGCATCTTCAAGGGTAGCAGGCTTGAACATATTCACCTCAGCGTAGTAATGTCCAAGAAGTCCAGACATGTACTTCCGCTTATGGGTCGTCTCTGGTACGTCTTCAAGCATGCGTAGCTGTAGAAGTGCATTCCAAAAACGCTCTGTATACTGTGGTATAGGCTCACGGTCGCGTTGTTGAAGTAAATCCCATTGCTTGATAGCCTTCTCATGAAATTGCGGTGGAAGGAAATTTTGCATGAACTTCTTCTTGAAATCTTCCCATGTAGCAGGACATTCTATGCTCTTGCGGACGACAGTCCACCAAAGTGATGCTCTATCTATCAGAT
Source organism: Lygodium microphyllum (assembly GCF_053477565.2). Classification (NCBI taxonomy): domain Eukaryota; kingdom Viridiplantae; phylum Streptophyta; class Polypodiopsida; order Schizaeales; family Lygodiaceae; genus Lygodium; species Lygodium microphyllum. The sequence continues at coordinate 30,143,069 of NC_141143.1, read as the reverse complement.
GATTAGTAACACACTTGATTTTATCTTTCTCAGGATAAGTTTCCTCATGGAAATAGTCATCAAACTGGCTAATGAATGATAAAACAGTCTTTCCTTCTCTTATGCCATTGAAAGTGCGAAACTTGAAACTTCGTTTACTTATCTTGGATTCCTTGCGAATGGTTTGTGCTTCAAGAGTGGCGTCGATGGTACGGCGTATCAAATCTTCAGCTTGAGGTTCTTCTTTATTAGTGGACGCTCCTTGTAGCTTTGTCAATTGCGCTTGCAAGGCTTGCCTAGCTCTTCGCTCTTCGTCCAATTGCAACATGATAAGATCCAGCTTTTGCTCCATGGTAGGCTCGGGTAGATCGTCTTCAGCCATAGGATCATCCATATGTGGGGAAGTCATCCTGTAAAACTCAACAAACCTTTCTCACTCAAAATCAGTTAGCGGGATGAGCGTAGCTCAAATTTGGGGTTACAAGGCTATGTATTTTTGGGTATTTTCTTCTTCAATTTTCAGAAATTCTGAAATATTTCTGTCTCTGTTTGCTGAAAGTACTTCAACGAACTTGCAGATAGGTAAAACAGCTTGCTGCGAACAACTTTCCAGTTCAGAGTTTTTGCAAACGAACAAGTCTTCTAGGAGTTTCGAGCGTTAGTCAGTTCTGATTTAGTCTGACTTGCAGAGTTGCAGACTTAACAGACTTGCAGGGTTGTTGACTTGCTGAACTTAGCTGATTTGCAGGACTTGCAGTACTTGATTAGTGTCGACTTGCGAAACTTGACTTCTGATGCGCATGACCCGGAGTTTGGTGACTTCTCTGCCTTGTCTGACTTGAGAGTAGCTTAATGACTTAAGCTTAATAAATAAGCTTAAGCTAATAAGCTTAAGAAGATCAGTAAGTCCGCCGTTTTTTCAATCGTGGGGGGGGGGGGCCGTTTTGATTCCGCGCGGATTTTTCGGAGCTTCTCTTGTTGATCACGATTTGAAGATTATGAAGCTAATAAGCTTCTTAAGCTTAAAACTAAGCTTTTTAATGAAATAGATAAGAAATTTCTCACTGGTTGATCACGACTTGTTCATGGAGTTGAGGGAGTGGTCCTCCGCCGACAGAGAGTGGTCCTTCGCGATCTGAAAGTGGAAACAGGGGTTCTTGATCGCCAGAAGTCTGCCTGTATCGACGGTTCGCGACGAGATTGACTGTAGAGGTCGTTTGTTCCTGGAGCTCCGCCTTCGCCCGAGATTGGTAGCGATTGGAAGCCCTTGATCTCTGCTCCGCTCTGATACCACTGGTGCGCAGATCGGACGCAGGTAGCTCACGTAGTGAATTCCCAAAGGTCCCCAAGAACAAAGCACTCTACTTTTTAGCACAAAGACCAATGTAAAAACAAGCACGACATGAGACAAGAGACAAATTGGGTTGAATCTCCCCCATGCCTTGTGTGAGCGCTTCACAAAGCATGTATTTAATATATATTTTCAATCTTTTTGCTCAAAAATAGCCCAATTACAAAAATATGTCAAGCTTTTAGCTTTTGAGTTTGCTTTCTACCAAAAATAGGAAAATAAAGCTAATGGACGGTGCCCAAAGAGTCTGGCACACCCAATCTCAATGTCCAAATAAAAATAACATATCCAGGCGCATAAGCGCATACAAAATAATAATAAATAGTCGATGTCTCTATAGACATAATCAAAATATAGGCGTGGCGCCTATCAAAATATATCCAAAGGTCGGAAACCCGCTAGACTCCAATGCTTTCCTCCGCCACTGCTGCTATCTCTACACATCAACTGAAGCATTCACAATCGTTAGTAAAATAACACAATTAAACCGACAAAAGTGAATACCTAGCAGTCTTCAGCTACATAAATAAATCAACTGGTTAGAAATAAATCCTAACCTTAATTTATTACGAGTGCGCACTCTAAACTCATAAACGTTTATTAATTTAATATGCATTTTGCGGAATCACCCGCTATGGAATCACCCATGTACACACTAAATTAATGAAACGCCCGAAAAGGACAGGCGTCCCCATCAACTTCTCGCACAAAGAATCCTCTTTGCGTATGAGCCCCGGTCATCTAAGTTTACGGAATCCACCGTAAAACCTCACGGAATCCACCGTGGAATATGCCTCCTGGCATCAGCTGTCTCGAGACGGACGCCCAAAAATTTACAGCACGTCAATCGGAGCTCGTATGAGGAAGTTGGCCCAAAACCGACCGGGGTGCCCAAAAAGGGGCCAAAGTTGAAATCTCAAAGGGTGTGGCTAGTGGGGGGTGCCCTTTGGCACCCCCCCTTCTTCAAAAATTTGTGATGGAGGGGGGGCGGCGGCTGTTTTTTCAGCGCTGGAAAAAATGCGCCCCCCTCCCCCAAAATCAAGATGCAGGCTTGCAAAGAAGCCATGAAACCAACTCTCCCCGGCTTTCACATTCGATCTCCGCTCCACATCGCTCCGCTCCACGCATTCAATGGCAGCCTGTAGAGGGAGAGAGAAAATCAGTCTTTCTCTCTCCTCCCTCTCTCTCCTCTAAGAGGGAGTTCATGTGGGAAGAAGAAGGAAGAAGAAAGAATGATGGAGGCTTGTCCGGCATGGATCGGATTGCTCCACGGGCTGGAAATGGTGATTTGTGATTGTGCTGGACATGAAGTGCTGCTGATTTTCAGATTTGCAGCCATGGACATGAAACCCGAAACACGCAAATAAGCGGTAATTCAATCTTTTCAAAGGAAATTTGAGATTTTATGGCTTTTGATTGATAAAATGTTGTTCATGTGGGCTAAAAATTGTTTATATTGTTGGTTTCCATGATTACTTGCTGATCATAATCAGAAAATCAGAAAAATATGCATCTTGTGGCTCAAAATAATACACTAAAACACGTAAAATATGGAAAATCTAGGGAAAATGATGGTTTTTGGGCATAAAAATGGAAAAATGAATAGGAACACCAACTAAATTTTCATTTTTGCTGTAAGAAGGAACTAAGGGCCACAGCCCATAACCTGTTTTGAATTTTTAGTAATTAGATAATGCAGAAACTAAAGGAAAATAGAGAAAAATCACTAAAAATAGGGGGAAAATGCATTTTGGGTGCGGGAAATTAATGAAAATTAAGAACAATGTTTGTGAATGTTTGTGGGGACTGAAGCATGAGGATTTGCCTCAGTTCAACCCCACCTTCTTGTTCTAGTGTGTCTTTTTTCGGTTTTTTCACATAAAATGATGGTAAAATGCCTCATAAATCTATGCAACGATGCAATATTTAAACAGGGAAGGGTAGAGAAGTTGAAATATGTCCAAATGCCGTGTGAGATGATGGAAAAGTTGCTGATTGCTATGCATAGTATTTAGGACGGAAAATAATTATAAGATAAGAGCTTAGTAGCACGAGGATCACCTCGGTGCTAGGCCCATGCAACGAAGCACGAATGGTAGTTGGAAATCATGAAAAGAATGGTTTTACACTTGTGCACTATACTTTTTTGCTAAATGTTTGAGCACTTGGCATCCACAATATGCATAAATCATGGAAATGTTAAAAGGTATCAGAAATCTTGGATGCACAGCAATTGCTTTCATTAGGATCTTGACCCACGTTGAGTGAGAGACAGGACACCCTAAGCCATAGGCTAGTCGTGGGGTCTAGGGAAAAGAGAAGTAAGGACAATGGTACATTCCTGGACATATTTATTTGGTACCTTGAGTGGATTTTGTGCGAAATTTTTATATGTTGAGCGATGCATCGAGGGGCCAATCCCCAAGGTGTAGGAGAGTCACAGAGGGTTGACGGCATTCAGCCGTAGGAGGAACCCATGTGTGTATGATTCGAGCCTTTTGGCTATGTGAAAGGGACTCCCTCTGAGGAGTAATATTGGGTTAGGATCAGTTGGACTACAACGTATTACAAACGCAATGTTTAGGAAGGCAGAGATTTTGATAGACGCTCTTGGCCGCGAGGCCGAGGGGTTGTCTTGTGCGTAGTGAAGAGGCCCGGCTAGTGCATGAGCCAGTGCCGGTCTGTTTTTAGGTCCATCAGATGTACGTCATGTACCTGCACTTACACACAGTCTTATGTTTGTAGGGCAACTTGATGATACTGGGTTTCATGTTCCATTTGGGGATTCTTCCTGGAAGATCACCTGTGGTGGGAGACTTGTGCTTCCTAGAGGTGCCAAAACTAGTAGCCTCTATCCTCTTGTAGTTGATGGGTCCTCTGTTGACCATGTTTTGTCAGTGGGTTCTATCCCAGATGTATCTCTTTGGCATGCCCGTTTGGGCCACATGTCCTTGAAGGTAATGAAAATGCTTTCTGGTTTGCAGTACTTACCGCCCCTTGACTATGCATGTTTTGATTCATGTGAGCATTGTCTTTATGGGGGCAGACAGACTGAGAATACACATAAGAAGTGTGGTAGGACACACATGAGTGAGCCCCTGGTATTGGTACATTCAGATGTTTGTGGGCCCATGCCCTGTCAGTCTATGGGTGGTGCAAATTATTTTATGACGTTCATTGATGATTTTTCGCGTAAAGTTTGGGCTTACCCCATTAAGCTTATGTCCAATGTCTTGGCTATATTTCAAAGATGGCTTGCATTTGTTGAAAACCTGATCAAGCATAGGCTGAAATGCCTTAGGAATGACAATGGGAAAGAATATGTGTCACGTGCATTTGAGCAACTATGTGACGAGAGAGGTATTAAGCGTCAATTGACCGCCCCCTATAGCCCACCCCAGAATGGTTTGGCTGAGTGGATGAATAGAACCATTGAGTGTGTACGCAGTATGCTTAGCCATGCCAGCTTACCACAGAGCTTTTGGGTTGAGGCAGTCAGTACAACTGTGCATGTCATAAATAGATAACCTTCTAGTGGTTTGGATTTCCAGGTTGCAGAGGAGGTATGGTTTGGAAAACCTCCATCTTATGCGCATCTATGTGTCTTTGGATGTGAGGCATTCTGCCATGTGCCCAAAGACAATCGTACTAAGTTGGATCCTAAGAGTGTCAAATGCATTTTCCTTGGCTATGGGGATGCAGGCGAGATGGGTTACCGTCTTTGGGATCTGCAGGTGTGGAAAGTCATCCGCAACCATGATGTAGTCTTCCATGAAGACAAGATGCATAGGCGGCCTAAGAAGGTGGTAGAGATACACAGGCTTATATTCCAGGAGGAGCCACGTGCTCCTGCATAGCCAGTTGGACAGCCAGTTGGACAGCAGCTTGCAACAGTAGTTGGTACACATTGCTAGGGTGTTGGACCGGCCGTAGAGCCTACCATGAGGCAGTCTACGAGAGATAGACGTCCACTTGATAGATTTGAGCCCTCGATGCATTATTTCTTGGTTACAGATGCAGGAGAGCCTCTCACCTACAATGAGGCTATTCATAGGGGTGATAGTCACTCCTGGGAGAGGGGGATGCAGTCTAAGATAGACTCCCTACACAAGAATTTTGCACTACCTTAGGGCAACAAGGCTTTGCCATGAAAATGGGTGTACAAGTTGAAAAGTATCCCTGGAAACCCCAAGCCGGCTTATAAGGCAAGACTTGTCACTAAGGGTTTTAAACAAGAGCATGGAGTTGACTTTGATGAAGTCTTTTCTCTTCTGGTCAAGATAACCACCTTATTCTTAGTTTTGGCCTTAGTTGCATAGCTTGACTTAGACTTGTACCAAATGGATGTCAAGACACATTTCTTGCATGGGGATTTGCATGATGAGATATACATGGAGCAGACTAAGGGCTTTGTAGAACCTAGCAAGGAGCACCTAGTGTGCAAGCTGAAGAAAAGTCTCAATGGCTTGAAGCAAGCACCTAGGGAGTGGTATCATAAGTTTGATGCCTTTATGCAGTCACAAGGCTACAGTAGAAGTGCTATGGATCCGTGTCTTTACACGAAGAAAGCCTGGGATGGCTCATTGCTTATTTTGGTACTTTATGTGGATGATATGCTGATAGTAGGGAAAGCTCTTGATGAGCTGGATGCTCTTAAGTCTCAACTGAAGAAGAGCTTTGAGATGAAGGATTTGGGACAAGCCTCTCACATTCTTGGTATGTGCATTAACCGTGACAGGCATCAGGGACTACTCTACCTCTCATAGAGGGAGTACATTCATAAAGTCCTTGAGCATTTCCGCATGCAGGACGTAAATCCTATTGGCTATCCATTACCTTCTTATGCGAAGGTTTCATAGGCGGATTGCTTGTAGATGGATAAGCAAAGGACTGAGATGGTCAAGATCCCTTATGCATCAGCCATGGGTAGTTTGATGTATGCCATGATAGCCACTCGTCCAGATATTGCCTCCTTTGCAGTTGGTGTTGTGGCACTCTACATGGCTACACCTGGCAAAAAGCATTGGGATGCCGTAAAGGGTATCATGAGATACCTGAAGGGCACAACAGATATGTATATTTGCTATGGCAGCCAGGATACAGGAGTTGTGGGCTACACAGACTCCGATTATGCATGACATGTAGATAGTAGCAAGTCCACTTCTGGCTATGTCTTTACCTATGGTGGAGGTGTTGTTTCTTGGATGTCTAGGGTTCAGAGGTGTACGCTCTCTCTACCACTGAGACTGAGTATGTTGCGACCATTGAGGCTTGCAAGGAAGTTATATGGTTGGGTCATTTGGTTCATGACCTTGGGATTGATACTATACCTATGCTGCATTCGCATTCTATGAGTGCTATTCAGCTAGCCAAGAATCTCGTCTTCCGTGTGAAGACGAAACACATTGAGGTGAGGTATCACTTCATACGTGGGGTCATGGAGGACAAGTCTGTTGACCTTTTCAAGATCTCCACTGACAAAAATCTTGCAAATCTGCTCACGAAAAGCCTCACTATTGAGCGCTTTTCCTTCCTCAGGAGATTGATGGGCATTGGATGAGATGACATTTTTCCTCATCTCGCTGTACATGTGTACATTGTACTATCTTTTCTTTTTCTTTTTAGTCCTCACTGGGGCAGATTCACCTTTAGGTGGGAGGTTGTTGGGGGTAAAGGCGCCTCTACCTAGCCGCCCGTGTATTACTACATTGACAGTACCTGCCACTGCACACTCAAGGTGGTGAGCGCCCATCATCGTCACTTTATTCTTTATTCTTTTAGTGATAGTTTGAATAAAGGAAGGCCCAGTCACACATTGTGACTATTGGAGTTCCCATTTGTTTCTCTCTCTGTTCTTTCTCTTGCTCTCTACCATAGCTCACTTCCAAGCAAGCTTCGATCCTTCTCACCTTTCATCTTCTTGGGCACCCATATCCAAGTGTTGCCTTCGTAGTATCCTTGGCCTCACAACAGATCTTTGGGGATCCATTGCAGCTTGATTGTACGCCTACATTGATAGTGTCAGGTCGGTCTCTTGGGTTTTGAATGATAGTTGTTATCCTTGCACGGCCATGGTTGTTGGTTACGAGTAGGTCGTTTTTTGTGCTTTGGCACCCATTTAAGCGTGGGATTTGTGGCTCTGGGGATGGCCTTAGTTGGTAGTAGTTTTGGAGTCTGGGTGGGTTGTGATGACTCACGACCCCTCTCCCTAGGCTTGGTCCTAGAGGTAGCTCTATCGGTGGCATGGCAGGCTTGGGTGGAGCCTTGCTGCCCTTGCTGAAAGCTATCACAATTTGAACATTGTCAATGGCAAGGTGAATAAACTGCAGATCGTAATCTACATTGCATTGTGCTTGCTTCTTGAAAGTGCGTCCTAACAACGATTCTTGACCTTTATCCTTTGTATTTGGCAATACATAGAAGATGACTGATAGGCTTTCCAACTTGATAGAGAGTGTGATCTTGCATTTTTCCAAAAGTGTGTAGGGTTGGCCTCCATAAGGGGTGAGCTTAGCATTAGTGGGATGCAACTGCGGTTTGCCAATTTGGGTCCAATGTTCATGGGCTAATGACAGATGATTTTTGATGTCGTAAAATAGGCAAAAATTATGAATATCAGGGAAAAAATAGACTTCGCCGAAAGGCTTGCCAAAGCACGTGCTTTAAAAGCACAAAAAAGGGGTGAAATGTTCTATATATTTTCAGCAGCAACCATATATAGTATTAGCTGCTGTTTGGCCCAAATTTGGGAGGAAAAGTGGTACCATCCGATAGCTTTTTCTAGTCGAAAGTTAGGTGTATTGGAAATTAACTACACCTATATGGAGAAGTTATGCGTTGCGATAGTATTTGCGACCAAAAAGTTTAGGCAGAATATTCTTTATGAGAGGGTGGTTTTTTATACGAAGGCGGAAGGGCTTCGATTGTTGTTGAATAAGCTACAACCGTCTGACCGTTTAGCAAAGTGGTTAATCACTTTGCGAGAATTTGATTATGAGATTAAGAGCAAGCTGCCAAAGCTTCAGGGCATTGTAGAGTGTCTTGTGGATTTCGGAGAGCCAAAAGAGGTCATGGTTGAAGGAAGTGACATGGAGACTTTATTCAAGATTGATACGGCATCTATTCCCTCCTCGTATGCTGCTATAACACACTATCTTTCTATGGGAGAGACTGGAGCTACTTTATCAAAATCGGAGAAGAGGAAGATTAAACAGCAGGCATTGAAATTTTCATTGATTGCAGTCACATTATATCGATAGGGTGTTGATAACATCTATCACTGATGTGTGATGCCTGACGAGGCTCCCTTTATCTTGGAAGAGTGCCATGACTCCGCGTATTGAGGGCACTTCGCTTAGCGGTTAATGGCACAGAAGGCTTTAAGAGCTAGATATTGGTGGCCATACATCTTCCAAGATTCCTTTGAGTACGTTAAGAGATGTGATACCTGTCAAAGGCATGACAACAGAGAGAATAGGAAACACCCACTTACACCTATCATGGCTATCCTTTCATTTGAGAAGTGGGGCATTGACTTTGTGGGTCCTATCACCCCATCGTCTACTACTCAGAAGAGGTATATTATAGTAGCAACTGATTAATTTACAAAATGGTCAGAAGCACGGGCGACGAGACAGGACAATGCAAAAGAGACTGCCAGTTTCCTACTTGAGCAAATTATCTGCCGATTTGGTTCGCCAAAAGAAATAGTATCGAACCGTGGAATATCACTTTTTAAATAAAGTGATTAAAAGTCTGACTAAAGCTTGGAAAATTACACATAACAAGTTAACCCCCTATAATAATCCACAAGAAAATGGACAAGTTGAAAAGACCCAATAAGTAGCTTGTGGGTATCCTATCCCAAGATAGTCTCTGAAAAGAAGCAGGATTGGGATACAAAATTATATGTGGTGGTTTGGGCATACAATATGACATTTAAATGAGCCACTGGCCACACCCCATTCAAATTAGTTTACGGGGAGGAGTGTGTCTTGCCCTTAGAAATTGAGTTGCTAACCATTAGATTTGCAATCACTCATTCTCTAGGTGATGAAGATGCCCTATTTGAGTGGTTTACGACTATAGCCCACTTAGACGAGCTCAAATTGCAGAGTTTGTTGCACCATGAGGTAGCTAAATGTCGGATGAAATGGTTGTATGATCTGAAAGCAAAGAAATATACTTTTAAAAAGGGGTAGTTAGTTATATATTACGATGCACGTAGGGAGCTATTTCAAGGAAAGTTGGAACCTCGGTGGGATGGCCCTTACAAGATAGTTCGGATAGGTAAAAATAAGTCCACAGTTCTATTAACTGATCTACAAGGGGTGGAATTTAAGAATAAGGTTAATCTTAATAAGATTAAACCTTATTATTTCTAGGTATGCTAACGTGGAAAAATGCATTGGAGATTCATGCTGGGGCTGATTGGAGACCTGCAGGAGTGCTTAAATTGATTGATGGGGTAGTTAATCCCTTATTTGGAGCACCCATATCTCGAGCAAAGATATTAGCAGGGAAGGCTTATCTGGTGGAGTAAGGGATATAAAGTGATTGAGTAAGAATACGGTACCTTTGTGTGGGAGATTAAAGTTTTCTGCCATCACTGCTTACAAATCTTGACAAGCAACCCTGTTGAGTTTAATGAAGAAGGTGCGATGGAACTGTCAATTCATCCTCTAAATATATTGAACTTTGACTATCATAATTATGAATAGGGGAGTTCTTGATGGCTGGCTGTGTAAACCCATTATGGACGTATACATTATATTTTGATGGAGCGTCCAGGAGCCCTAATAGAAAAGGAAGTGTTGGGGTAGTTATCCGAGATTCCCAACGTAGAGTCACAATGAAATTAGCTACTTATCTCGAGGTAGGATTTACTAACAACATGACCGAGTATAAAGACCTGATTATGGGATTGAATATTGCTAAGAAAGGTGGTATTAGGTGGTTGTTAATGCAAGGGATTCCGAGTTGATCTTGAATAAGCTAGATGGGACATATACAGTCCGGAATCCTCTCCTTCGTATGTATCATCGAACTGCTATAACCCTACATGAATTTGAGAGCATATCTCTTCAGCTGATTCCACGTTATTGAAATCAGTTTGCGAATTCCTTAGCCAGTTTTGCTTATGAAGAGGACCTGACCTTTCTTTCAATTGTGGTCCTAGTCCGGATGTCGTTATTGATGATGAGACAAGACTTGGTCACTTGTGAGGAATGTTATCAGACCACGCATTATATGGCTAGCGATGGTTGTTATGGGCAATGCAAAGAGTAGCCGAGACCCATCTACCGTTTTTATCTTGGACCCATAGGTTGATCCGCCGACATGTTATTCGTACGCCTCTTGCTACATATGCAGGAGGTATGGGCCATAATTTGATGCATTTAGTTTAGGGCTGAGAGCCCTATTTTTCCCCTTGGAATGGAGCGTATTTGTGTATATTTGCCTTCTTCCAAGGAGGAATATCTATGAGCTGGTTTGTTTGTTTCATTAGGCCAAGAGGGCCAGTAGCTTTAAGTAGTTAATATCTGATTTCTTTAGGCCAAGAGGGCCATTTGTTTTCAGGTTTTAATAATCTATCTCTTTAGGCCAAGAGGGCTAGTTAGTTTGTTATGAAAAGTGTTATTTCTTTAGGCCAAGAGGACCATTTCTCTATTTGGTGCAAGTACGTTTAATGCTTTGTTATTTTAGTGATTGCACCATACAGGTTGACGAAGTCGCTGGAGGGAGCCTTTGCTGTGAACAAGCTTCTTGTGGCCATTCCAAGTGGTTTCATCACCTTTTCTAGTTTTTTCCCTTAAGCAATTAATGTTATATGTGTGAGTGAGGGTTTTCTTTCTTGTTGGGGACGAGCAATCAAGACATGAAGTCCCAGGTTTAGGTTCGATATGTCTGGGGGAGGTCGGAGTAGTCCTTGCTTCCTACAAGGCATTGTCAGGCATTGAAAGACTTTTTTTAGATGGGAGTTCTAGTGACCCTGTTTTGCCATCCCGCTAGGCAGCCGTTCTAGGAGTTCCTGTTAGTTGTGAGGCAGTTAGAGAAGCCTACTAAAATAATAATGGAAAGAGACAAAACCCTAAAGATGTGAAAGACAATATATGAATATACATAGGTGTGTAAAAAGGGGTTTTAACCCCTATAACAAAAGGAAAGAAAGAAAAATCCTTGAGCTATTGTTTATCACCTTATGAAGGCCTGGTAGATTCCTGGGGATGAGACAAGATCTGGGGCCGATGCCTTGCCCTTCCTTGGGGTGACATCTTGCCATAAAAGAAGAAAATAAAAGAAGGTTGGAGCGAAAATAAAAGTGAGCATTAGAAAGGGATTAAGTGCCGCCTCATGAGGGCTTGGTAGGTTTTTGGGTACTGATACATGACCCAAGGCCGATGCCCTGTTCTCCTTGGGTCACTACGCTCAGCTCCCTCCTTTTTACACGCCCGAGTATGGCAAAATAAAAACCTAAAAGAAGAGTAATGTGCTAAAAGAAACTATTTCTTGATCAGGCTATAGGAGTTCTCGCCTAGGAGGAGCTCCTGGTTGAGTTATCCTTCGGTAGGTAGGTAGTTCAGATCACCACTTAGGATGACCTCTTTGATTGTTCTTTTTAGCTTGGCTGTGTTGGAGCAGTTGGTGGCTTCAGACTTTCTGTCGAATTATGCTAGGCCTACTCCTCATGGATTTCATGCCTTGGTTTTGTTAGGGGGTAGGGTGAGAGTTGTGATGTGATGTGTTGTGTATTTTTTGTATCATCTTGATGCTCCTTTTTGTTGTTTATGTGCAGATTTATTCATGGGATTCGACGGGCTGTGTCACCCTATCCCGTGGTCACCAATGACAGATGATTTTTGATGCCGAGAGGTGCTTAAAAATAGGCAAAATTTATGAATATCAGGGAAAAAATAGACTTCCTCGAAGGCAGCAGTGGCAATCAATATGATTTTAAGCAGCAAGTCCCTAAAGTGCTAGTGCTAATTTTCATGGAAAATCAAATGATGGCGGATGGCCGAGCTAGAGTTTTCCTTGATGCAAAACGACGTTAGGAATCCAACGCAAGTCTCACATCTCAATTCCAAGGTCATTTGATTCCACATTTAATTCTTGCAAGGTTCATGGTTGTGAAGTGGCTACTAGATCTGGAAGCCGAGAAGAGCGTAACGGGGCCTAGCTTTGTAGATTTCCATGCCATGGAACCATCCGTCCAGACGGATCTCGAATCCGATGTCGTTTGCCCCTCCAAAAGTGAAAAAACCACTTTCCAGAAGTGTGAAAGCAAAAGGCCTGAACTAGATAATTGGGGTTTTAAGCTTAAGATCTAATTAAGAGCTTAAAGAAGCTCACGAATTGAAACGTTGTTTGGGGGGGGGGGGGGAGTCAGTTTTTTGCACCCCATTTTTTTTCCATTTTTATCATTTTCTTATTGGTCTGAGGTAGGAGGAATCCTCTTCGGCCTAAGATGCTTCTATCCTTCGCCCTCCATCACCATAAATGGATCAAGGAATGATGCACTAAGCAAAGAGATAAAAAACCAGTATTTTGTTCTCCTCCCTCTCTCTCCTGCATAGAGGCAATTCATGTGCAAGAAATCAAGAAGAAAAGGGGCTAAAGAATGCTTGTCCGGCTGTGATTGGATTGCTCCAAGATGAAGAGGAGGCTGAGGAAAGAGGTTTAGCACTAAAGAATGGTTTTGCTGGTCGGTCTGTGGGCTGCCCAGAATAATTATTAAAAAACTTACAACACATAAGACATGCGGTATGCTCCAATTTTACAAAGAAATTTGATTGTTTTTGTTGTTTCATGGTCCAAATGTTGTTCATATGCAATGAATGTTTGTTTGAATCTTGTTTGCATCATGTTTGAGGGCTGTAACTACAGAAATATAGAACCTATAATGATTTAGAGCCATTATTAATTCTTTAAAACCCATAAAATGTCATTTTTAATGGAAATTAGTGGTTTTTTTCAATTTTAAGTTGGGAGAAAGGAGTGGAAATGGGATAAACTCAGAGAAAATGTTAAGTTTCAGTCAAAATAATAAGCCAACACAAATAAATCAGAAAATACCTATTTTTCATGAATAATAAATAGAAAAAAATAGTGAAAAATAGAGGAAATTGGAGTTTTTGCACTCAAAAAAATGTGAAAAAATAAGATTTATGTGCATGAATGTTTGGTGAGGTTAAAGCATGAGGTCAAGCCTCAGTATGGCCTTGTCCTTTGTGTTATAGTATGTGTTCATTCTTTTTTACATACAAAAATGATACAAAACAACCATTTACACCTATGCACCGCAACAACACCTAAATGGTGAGGAGGGATACAATTTGTGCGAAGATATAATTGCTGAAAGATACAAATTTTGATTTTTCTTTTTGTGCATAGCATTTAGGGATCGTTCCATAATTAAATATAGGCGACTAGTAGCACGAAAGTTCCGGTCCTAGTCCCTAAAGCAGCACAACACGTAACGCTTAGTTAAAATTCATGAAGGGGCTGTTTTCTGTACGTCACATGGTTGTTTTTTTAAAAACATAAGATGGTTGTGCACAATCATCATACACCTTGCATCAAGCATGTCACATGGTATCTCATGGAATGCATTGCAATTGATTGATAAACTTTGACCAACGCTGAGAGAGGTCAGGAAATCTAAGTCGTAGGAGGGAAATACCTTTTTATGTGGTTGCCATTGAAGAAACCTATGCCCTCACCCTCTAGGGTTTCGAGTTCTACATTACCAATTTGGCTGATGGTTCGAACCTTAAAAGGTCCTAGCCCCTGAAACTTCATTTATTGCTTATGTACATTGATTGACTACTATAGTACTAAGTCACCTTGTTTGAAGTTGTGCTACTTGACATGCTTGTCAAACCAGCTCTTGCGTCTTGCCTTCTCACATATTAGCACATGGGTGGTTAGAAGCCAAGTTTGCAATAATCGTTCGAGTTCAATCAAGCATTCTGTCCATGTCTCCTTCCCATCCCATCATTCTTGAAGAGCTATCTTGAGGCTTGGTACGAAGAATACCAAGGGAAAAATCGCCTTAGTACCATATGCCAATCGAAAGGGTGTTTGTCCTACAACTATCTTGTAGGCTGTGTGGTAGGCCCATAAGGCTGCTATCAGCTTGTTATCCCAATCACTACATGAAGCAGAGATGACGTGACTAAGATTTTATTTGTGGCTTTGGCCTAATCGTTTTCCTAGGGGTAATAAGGCGATGATTTTTTATGGATAATTAGGAAGGAGAACAGGAGGTGATCTATCACTTGACGAAGTGTGTGCCTTGCTCGCTAACTAGTTCGATGGGGCGACCAAATCGTGAGATCACTTGCTCCCATAGGAACTTAGTAGTGGTTCGAGTGTCATTCTTTCTCGTAGCTTGCGATTCTGCCCATTTTGTCAAATAATCGATAGAGCCGCAATGATGTATTTGTCTTGTGGATACTGTGTTGTAGGACTAATGGGTTCGATGAAGTCAATCTCCCCATTTCTCAAAGAGTTGTCGTGCGATAATTGGGGTTACCTCCATGTGATCCTTATGAATTGGAAGTTTAGTCCTTTGGCACTCATCACAGTGCTTCACAAATTGTGCCTCATCTCAGAAGAAGGTGGGCCACCACAGCTAGGATTGCACCAACACCTTACGAGCTGTTGCATCTTTGCTAAAATGTCATGCAATTCCACTGTGTGCCTCTGTCATCACGCCATGCATCTCGTGCTCACACATGCATCTGTATAGTAAACCATCTTGCCCCAACTTGTAAAGTTGGCCAACTATCAACTGATAGGGTTGGATTTTGGGATGATTCACCTAAGTTGGGGGCCCTTTTCTATTGGTCGTTCCATAAGTCTGTGTTCAAGCACTTGAACTTTGTCATCTATCCAATATGGAATCATGTCAGCTCTAAACAAATCTTTTTCACTAGATAAGTGGAATAGATGAGTGTCTGGTAGTTTCTGCACAATGTCTTGTCCAACCGCTTCTCCCGTGGGGATACGAGACAAAAGGTTAGCCATGTAATGTTGCTTCCCTTTATGCACCATCACAAAGAAGTCAAATTCCAAAAGCTGAAGAAGCCATCTAGCAATGCAACCTCCTAGCACATATTTTGCTAACTAGATATAACAAGGCCTGATGGTCAACAAAGAAAGTAAAAGGCATAGCCAAAAGATAATGTGATGGGATCTAGCTGCTAAAGGACAAACTACCCTAAAGCCTAATCTATGCATTTATAGTTTTTTAGTTGGTTTCCCTTTCTATAAACTCCTCAGAGGGAAAACCCATACACATTGGCCATAAATGCCATGATAATCACATACATAGGAGGCAACCTCTCGGTAGAAACACCGCGGCTCCACTACCTCTCCTACATCACAGGGATTGGCCCCTTGATGCGCTGCTCAACATATTAAAAAAAACAAACAAACTCCACTCTTTCATTTCAAACGTCTCTAGGAGATACCATGTTTCCTCACCAAATAATCCCCCAAGAAACGAACTTCTATCCTATGGCTTAGGATGCCTTTCCACACTCATGCGTGGGTCATTGTCATTGAAAATAGGTGCTATGCATCCAGGTTTTATATTTCGATACCATGATCGTCATGCACATGCAAAAGTGAATGATTCTAAAGTGCTCAAACATCATTTTAAATCAGAAACATGTGGTGCACAACTAGGCTCTCAAATGCATTTACTAACCCATTGCGGTGATGCAAGGATAGCACCGAGATACCACTCGTGCTACTATCCTCTTAATTAACATACCACAAAACTCTATAACATGATGTGCATCAAAAAATTAGCAACAATCAGCACGCAAATCACACCATTCAAACATCCCAACCCCCTATGTTTAGGTATTGCTTTCGTTGCATAGGTGTAGGGGTTCATTTTGTCATGTTTTGATGTATAGAAAGTGATAAATCACAAACTTTGACAAAGAGATAGGGCAAACGGAGGCTAGACCTCATGCTTTGCAACTATCACACATCCACAAACAATCATTATATTTTTCCTTATTTTTCCAAGACGTATTTCTATTTTTTCCCTTATTTTTTTTTCATTTTCTTGATTTATTTGGTAATAAAATATACTATTTTCTGGTTTTTCTTGTTCCAATCACTTCAACATACTAACATTCAATTTATCTTCCATATTTCCCCCATGGGAACGTCTTTTTACCCATCAGAAACGGAAAAACTACCATTTTGCCACATAAAAACCGCATTTCGGGTTTACGAGAATTAAATGAAGTATGCAAATTATTGAAAAATCAAGATTTTCTAATTTAAAAAATTAATCATAATGCAAATAGCACTCATACAAATTTTCATCCAATAAGAACATAATTATCATTATAAACTATCAAAAATCCTTCATTTTCTTCATAAAAATGGTCATACCGTGTTTTTACGTAACTCGAGACGCCTTGAATAACTGCATAACTAGCAAAAGGAGCCTCCATTGCTCTCAATCCAATGCTGTACTTCAACCTTCAGCATCTCCATCAATCTTCACCACTATTTTCTTCATTCTCCCTCCTGGATTCCTTCATAAAGATGGTACACATGAATAACCCATAGAGAAGAGACAGAGGGAGGAGAGAGAAAGACTAGATTCTGTTCTCTTCATCCGGGCAGCCATTCCTCACGCGAAGACCAGCGATATCATCGGCCAAGAGAGAGAAGTTGAGGGGTAATCTGTCAAATAGGTTGCTTACAACCTGGAAATCATCATCCATGAGGATGAATCGAAAAAATCGGCGCCCTGTTCCTTCACGTTTTCTTCACGCCATCATGCCATGCTTCATGAAAAAAAATTGCATGAAATTTGAGGGGGGGGGGGGGGGGGGTTTAAAAACCCAAAGGGCACCCCCCTTTGGTCCGCAAAGTTGTCCACCTTTTCATATCTTGCCCAATTCTTGGCCTCTTCCTCGTTCGGACTCCGATTCGAGCTCTGAAAAATCCTGGCCGTCCGTCTTGATATCCCCCACTGACTGGTAACTCTTGACATCTCGCACGGCAGTTGGAAAAATGATCAAAAATCCACAAGTGTTGCTTGGGCGCCTTTTAAAAGCCGTCTTTCACTTGGTGCTTAAAATTGTCCTAGCTGCAGCCGCCGCCTTTGATGTTAAATATTTTTCCCCTAAATTCCAAAATTTTTGGCAAATTTTAGGCACATCCCGGGCTCAAAACTCCGCTCTCATTGGCGACCACAGGATAGGGTGACTCAGCCCGTCGAATCCCACAATAGATCTGCACAAAACAACCAAAGGAAGCATCAAGCTAATACAAAATAGATACGTACTAAAACACAGCACAATGCTCACCCTACCCCCGACAAAACCAAGGCATGAAATCGACAAGGAGTAGGCCTAGCATAATCTGATAGAAGGTCCGAAGCTAGTCACTAACTGACAGCTCCAACACGGCCAAACTAAAAATAACTATCAAAGAAGTCACCCTAAGTGGTGGTCTGAACTACCTACCTAACTAAGGACAACACAACTAGGAGCTCCTACTAGGCGAGGACCCCTATAGCCTAATCAAGAAGTATTTTCTTTTAACACATTTCTTATCTTAGGTTTTTATTCTTCCATACTCGGGCATGTAAAAGGGAAGGAGCTGAGCGTAGTGACCCAAGGAGAACAGTGTTAAGATATCGAGCTCCACTCGTGATATGCCAGGGTGACCGTTGTGCATTTATGTCACTGACTTGTTAGCTACAGATGCGGTTGGTACACCGCCCATGAATAATAGCTAGATGACAACTATCCTTATCTACTCTAGTTCGTGGCTGAGTTAGCATGCCACCTTATTTAGTTGAGTTTGGTTTGAGACCCATATATAGGGTTCTTCTATTTCTCTGTACTAGTGTTCTTTCTTGATTACACAACTAAGAAGAGGAAAACCGTTTTCAGCCTCCACCTTTGTGTGTATTCCCACATTGTGTAAGTGAGAAAGCTACAAGTGAGACTTCTTCCTTCTCTCCCACAATCTTGACATGGTATCAGAGCTTGGTTCATGGTAAGGAGTTCAAGAAAGCAAACCAAGTTCGTGGTGTTCTGGTAAGAGGACCAGTGTTGCTTTCATTTTTCAAGTTTTGGGAGCAAGTCTCTGCAGGTAGCACAGCCGAAAAGTGAAAGAGTGCATTGTCTTAGATTGAGACGCCCTTCACGGTGTAGCAACAGGGTAGTATATGTTGCGGGAAAGGGATTTAGCCCTTGGTTGCCCTATTTTTTGATTTGAGGCCATTTCGGGCCTGTTTTGGAGACGGAAGTTTTTGGCACGCACTCAGGAAAAGGCCTTGTTTTTTGCTGTGCGACCACTGTTCTATAGGTCAGTGAAAAGTTACCGTAGAAATTGCATCGTATGCCTATGCGCAGAGACATTGGGAGTTACAGAATCATCCTTGTTGCTTGTTGATGCAAAATCGTCACTAGGAAGTGACTGTGTGGTCAAATACCACTTTCGTCAGTTTTGCAGATTTGCCCTTGTGAGGATGAAGCTGTGTTTTTTGCAGTGACAGAATTTTTTGCAGTGTTCTGTAATGGCGTCTGATTCTCTTTCACAGATTGTCACTGAAAAGCTTGAGAAGAACAACTTCCAAGCATGGAAGTTTAGAATAATGAATTTCCTTATGGGAAAAGGATATTGGGAATTTGTTGCAGAAAATGAAGAAGAACCAGTTCTTCCTGATGTTCCCAATCAACAGCAAATGCAGGCATTTAAAGGATGGCATGAGAGAGCCAGAAAAGTTATGTACTGGCTATCTATCAGTATTTCAGACTCTATGATTATGCATATTCAGGATGCAAGTATGCCAAAGGAGGCATGGGATACTTTGTCAAAAATGTATAGCACAAATACGCAAGCCAGGAAAATGTAGCTCAAGCAAGAATTGCACAATGTGCAAAGAGAAAGTATGAGTATCAATGACTACCACATGAAGGTGAAGAAGATTGCAGATGCACTTGCTTCCATTGGGTCTCCAGTGGAAGATGATGATTTATTTTCTCTGACCTTGAATGGTCTATGAAAGGATTATGCAGAGTTCCGAACATCCATTTCCGTCCGTGAAAGATTTTCTGATTTTGAAGAGTTGATTGCTCTTCTAATTTCTGAGGAGCAGAGAAATGGTGGTGCATCTTCTTCAGGAGAAACTTCAAAAGAAGCAGTCTTCTACTCAAATGTTGGAAGAGGTAGAGGCAGAGGTAGAGGAGGCCGATCTCGAGGCCGTGGTAGAAATCAGAATATGCAGTAAACTCAAGAAAACCAGTCCTATGGAGGAGGACGTGGTAACTCTAGAGGCAGGGGGAGCCAAAGAGGTCGTGGTGGATGGAAAAGAGGGCAAAATGCAAACAACAATGTTGAATGCTACTACTGTGGTAAAATGGGTCATATGGCTAAAGAGTGCTATAAAAAGCAGAATGATATTATGAATGGAAAATCGCAATACTAGTGTTCTTTTTTGCTTACACAACTAAGAAGAGGAAATTTGTTTTTAGCCTCCACCTTTGTGTGTATTCCCCCATTGTGTAAGTGAGAAAGCTACAAGTGAGACTCCTTCCTTGTCTCTCACAATCTTGACAAACGGGGCATTAGCCTCAGGTCCTGTCTCGATACCCAAGAACCTACCAAGCCCTCGCAAGGTGACACTTAATCCTTTTCTGACGCTCACTTTTATTTTCGCTCCAACCTTCATTACTTCTTTTCCAGCAAGACCCCTAGGAAGACAAGGCATCGGCCCCAAGTTTGACTCATCCCCAGAAACCTACCAGGACTTCGCAAGGCGATGATCAACTACTTATAAATTTTCCTTTCTTTTCTTTTCTATTTTTATAGGGGTTTGAACCCCTTTTTACACACCTTTGTATATTTTTATTGTCTTTGAGATATTCCGGGTTTTTTTTCTCTCTATCATTATCATTTGTTCATTTGGCAGGCTTCTCTAACTGCCTCACAACTAACAAGAACTCCTAGAACGGCTGCCTAGTACGCTAGCAGAAGAGGGTCACTAAAACTGCCTTCTAAAATAGGTCTTTCGATGCCTGGCAATGTTTTTACAGGAGGCAACGACTACTCAGCCCTCCCTTAGACATACCTTACCTAAACCTAGGACTTCATGCCTTGGACACCGGTCCCCAACAAGAAAAGAAAATCCCCTACAAGTACACAGACACATATAGCATAAAAACACAATACTCATAAAGGAGAGATATCACCTTGATAGAGCCACAAGAAGTCTCCACCATCATAGGCTCCTTCCAAGCTCTTCTTTGAACCTATCTAGCACAGGACTAAGACAAGAAACCATTAACCGCACCTGTACTAAACAGACAACTGGCCCTCTTGGCCTAATGAAATAAAACACTAAAACCTTGCAAAAATGACCCTCTTGGCCTTACGAAATAAAACAGAATAGCACTTACACATCCTTCCCTGAAATAATACCGATATATAATAATATGCTCCTTTCCAAGGAGGAAAAATAGGACTCACAGCCCTAAACTAAATGCATAAGATTATGACCTATCCCTCCTGCATATATAGCAAGAGGTGTACACATAACATGTTGTCTAATCAACCTATGGGTCCAAGATAACAACGGTAGATTGGTCTCGCCTACTCTTCGCATCACCCATATCAACCATCGCCTACCATATATTGCATGCTTTGATAACGTTCCCCACAAGCGACTGGGCCCTATCTCATTATTGATAGCAATATCCAAACTCGAACCATAGTTGAAGAAAAGGTCTTCTTCATAAGCAAGATTTTCCAGTGAATCCGCAAACTGATTCCAATAACGTGGAATCAGCTAAAAAGACACTCTCTCAAACTCCTCAAGTAGGATCATCGCAGTTCGATGATACATACAAAGAATGGGATTCCGCACTGTGTATGTCCCATCTAGCTGATTCAGGATCAATTGGGAATCCCCTTTCACTAACAACCACCGAATACCACCTTGTTTGGCAATATGCAGTCCCATAATCAAGGCTTTATACTCCACCATGTTGTTAGTGAATCCTACCCCGAGATAAGTAGCTAACTTCATCGTAACTCTACGTCAGGGATCTCGGATTACTACTCCAACACTCCCTTTTTTATTAGGGCCCTTGGATACTCCGTCAAAATATAATGTGTACATCCACAATGGGTTTACATAGCCTGCCATCACGAACTCCTCTATTCGTAATTATGATGGTCAAAATTTAACATGTTTAGAGGGTGAAGTGACGGCTCCATCCCACCTTCTTCATTAAACTCAACAGGGATACTTGTCAACACTCGTAAGCAGTGATGGCAGAAGACTTTGATCTCCCACACAAAGGTTCCGTCTTCTTGCTCAATCACTTTGTATCCTTTGCTCCACCATATAAGTTTCCCCTGATGGTATCTCTGCTCCAGATATGGGTGCTCCAAATAAGGGATTAACCGCCCCATCAACTAGATTTAAGCTCTTTTGCAGGTTTCAAATCAGCCCCAGCATGGACCTACAATGCATTTTTTCGTATTAGCATACTTAGAAATAATAAGGTTTAATCTTATTAAGATTAACCTTATTTTTAAATTCTACTTCCTACAGATCAGCTAGTAGAGCTGTAGACCTATTTTTCCCTATCCTGACAATCTTGTAGGGGCTATCCCATCTAGGTTCCAGCTTCCCTGGAAACAACTCCCTACGTGCATCGTAGTACAGTCTAATTGCCCTTTTTTATAGGTATACTTCTTTGCTTTAAGGTCATGCAACTGCTTCATCCGACGTTTAGCTACCTCCTGGTGTAATAAGCTTTGCAATTTCAGTTCAGCCAAGTGGACTATGGTCGTGAAATGTTCAAAGAGTGAATCCTCATCTCCCAAAGAGTGATTAATTGCAAACCGTATGGTTGGCAACTCGATTTTGAGGGGTAACACACATTCTTCCCCATAAACTAATTTAAATGGAGTATGGCTGGTGGCTTGCTTGAACGTTGTCTTATATGCCCATACAGCCACATACAACTTCCTGTCCCAGTCTCATTTCTTTTTAGAGACTATTTTAGAAAAAATACCCACAAGCTGCTTATTAGTACTTTCGACTTGCCCGTTTGCTTGTGGATTATAGGGGGTTGTTTTATTGTGCTTGATTTGCCAAGCTTCAGTCAGGCTTTTGATCACTTTATTCAAAAAATGAGTTCCACAGTCCAAGTTCCTTCGGTGGACTGAAACGGCAGATAATCTGCTCTAAAATAAAACTTGCAGTCTCTTTTGCATTGTCTTGCCTCATCGCCCACGCTTCTGACCATTTTGTGAAATAATCAATTTTGCTACTATAATGTACCTCTTCTGAGTAGTAGACGACGGGGTGATAGGACCCACAAAGTCAATGCCCCACTTCTCAAATGGAAGGATAGCCATGATAGGCGTAAGTGGACATTTCCTATTCTCTCTACTGTCATGTCTTTGATAGGTATGACATCTCTTAACATACTCAAAGGAATCTTGGAAGATGGATGGCCACCAATATCTAGCTCTTAAAGCTTTCTGTGCCGTCAACCGTCCAGTGAAGTGCCCTCCACATGCAGAGTCATGGCACTCTTCCAAGATGAAAGGAACCTCGTCAGGCATCACACATCGGCGATAGATATCATCAACACCCTGCCGATATAGTGTCCCTGTGATCAAGGACAACTTCAAAGCCTGTTGTCTAATTTTCCTCTTTTCTAATTTTGATAAACCAACTCCAGTCTCTCCCGTTGATAGATAATGCGTAATAGCAGCATACCAAGATGGAATAGAAGCTATATCAATTTTAAACATTTTGTCGATATCACTTCCTTCAGCCAAAGTCTCTTTCGGCTCCCCGAAATCCACAAGGCATTCCACAATACCTTGCAACCTCAGTGGCTTACTCTTAATCTCATAATCGAACTCTTGCAAAGTAATTAACCACTTTTCCAAACGATTAGGCAGTTGTAGCTTGTTCATAAGCAATCTAATCCCTTCCGCCTTCGTATAGAAAACTACCTTCTCATAGAGGATGTAGTGCCTGAATTTTTTAGTTGTAAAGACCATTGCAAGGCACAATTTCTCCATGTAGGTATAGTTAATTTCTGATATGCCCAATTTTTGACTAGCAAAAGCTATCAGATGATACCACTTTTCCTCCCATATTTGGGCTAAACAGTAGCTGATAATATGCATGGTGATTGCTGAAAATATGTAAAATACCTCACCTCTTTTGGGTGCTTTTAAAACTGGTGCTTTTACTAGCTCCTATTTCACATCCTCGAAAGCTACCTTACAAGGGTCGCTCCATACAAATAGACAGCTAAAGGATAATAAGTTTGTTAGTGGCAAAGTCCTTTCTGCCAAGGCATTTATAAACCTCCGATAGTACCCTATCGATGACAGAAAGCTATGTACCTCTTTCGGAGTGCGGGGTGGACTCATAGCGACTATAACCTTGATCTTTTCAGGGTCAGTTGCTATCCCTACTGAACTGACCACATGGCCTAGCAATAGCCCATAAGACACTCCAAAGACACATTTCCGTGGGTTAAGAGCGATACAAAATTGTCTGCAATGCTCAAAACACTTTCTTAAAATAATCAACATCCTTTCCCTTACAGTGCATTGCCCCCAGGTTATACTTTCAACTCATCTAGGGAGATGTCACCAAAGGTCTTGTCTGCTGTTCGTTGCCATGATCCAGGTGCATTGCACGAACCAAAAGCCATCACATGGTATGCAAAAATACCAAAGACAGTAGTAAAAGTTTTTTTCAACTTGTCCTCTTCTGCAATTGCCATCTGGTTGTATCCTGCAAAGCAATCCATAAACGAATATATTTCCCTACCCGCTAATTGATCCAAAATCTGGTCAATAAATGGCAACGAGTAGTAATCCTTAACCGTATGCTTATTCAACTCTCTAAAATCTACACATAGTCGGATCTGGTTATTTTTTTCCTTCTTGATGACAACTGGTGAACACCATTCTGTGTGCTGTACAGGGAAGATTAAACCAGCTTTCTATAACTTTTGTAACTCCTCAAATAGCCCGTCCCTCAATTCAAAAGGCATACGCCTTACTTTGTGATGCATTGGATGACTGTCTTCTTTTATAGGAATGGTATGAACAGCCAGGCTGGGAGGGATGCCTCTCAGCTCATCATAACTCCAAGCAAAGATGTTGCGGAATTCCTAAATCAAGGACACATAGTCCTCCCTTTCTGCTGAACTGTGCATGGAACCTAATTTAATTGGCTGCGAATCATTCGGCATGCCAGTTTGGACTGATGGGATCACACCCCCACTTGAAGTGGGTTGACTTGGTGGAAGAGAGAAAGAACTTGCGCTTCCTCCTGCACCTAAAGGACTCTGTGCAGTAGTTGGGTTACTAAAACCACTGCCTCTTATGCATATCGGGCTACTCCTTTAAGGATAATAGCGACTTACAATCTCCAACCGCCATCTAGCCCTCTCAGCATGTTCGGTTTTTTGTATTTCAGCTTGACGGTCCTTGTTAGAGGACATAAACCAACTTTTTCGTCCCTCAAAACCCTAGATTCGAGAACCACCACTTGTTGGCAGCTCCCAGCACACACCATTGATGGGACCTCAAATGGGCTGGCACTCGCTATGGCACTAGCTGGAAGCCATACTCATGACAGACAAACACACCCTCATGGCCTCGCGGACCAAGAGCGTCTATCTGCTGCTAAAGGACATACTGCCCTAAAACCTAATCTATGTGTTTATAGTTTTGTAGTTTTCTAGTCCAACGTTTCCCTTTCTATAAACTCCTCAAAGGGAGAACCCATACACATTGGCCATAAATGCCACGATGATCACATAAATAAGAGGCAACCTCTCGATAGAAACACCGCGGCCCCACTGCAGCTCTCCTACATCGCAAGGATTGGCCCCTTGATGCACTGCTCAACATATAAAACAAACGAAAAAACTCCACTCTTTCATTTCAAACGTCTCCAGGAGATACCATGTTTCCTCACCAAATAATCCCCCAAGAAACGAACGTCTATCCTACGGCTTAGGATGCCTTTCCACACTCAAGCGTAGGTCATTGTCATTGAAAACAGGTGCTATGCATCCAGGTTTTATATTGCGATACCATGATCTTCATGCACATGCAAAGATGAATGATTCTAAAGTGCTCAAACATCATTTTAAATCAGAATCACGTGGTGCACAACCACGCTCTCAAATGCATTTACTAACTCATTGCGGCGATGCAAGGATAGCACCAAGAAACCACTCGTGCTACTATCCTCTTAATTAACATACCACAAAACTCTATGACATGGTGTGCATCAGAAAATCAGCAACAATCAGCACACAAATCACACCATTCAAACATCCCAACCCCCTACGTTTAGGTATTACTTTCGTTGCATAGGTGTAGAGGTTCATTTTGTCATGTTTTGATGTATAGAAAGTGATAAATCACAAACTTTAACAAAGATATAGGGAAACTTGAGGCTAAACCTCATGATTTGCCACTACCACACATCCACAAACAATCATTATATTTTTCCTTATTTTTCCAAGACATATTTCTATTTTTTCCCTTATTTTTTCCATTTTCTTGATTTATTTGGCAATAAAATATACTATTTTCTGGTATTTCTTGTTCCAATCACTTCAGCATACTAACATTCAAATTATATTCCATATTTCCCCCATGGGAACGTCTTTTTACCCACCCGAAACGAAAAAACTACCATTTTGCCACTTAAAAACCATATTTCGGGTTTACGGAAATTAAATGAAACATGTAAATCATTGCAAAATCAATATTTTTTTATAAAAAGAAATTAATCATAATGCAAAAAGCACTCACACAAATTTTCATCCAATAAGAACATAATTATCATCATAAACTATCAAAAATCCTTTACAAGAGAGGTAAGGTCAAAGTTCATAGCATGTATGTCATGGAAGATTGGCATACTGAGGAGGATGACCTGCCCATTGACCAGGCTAAGCCTATGAAGGATGTTGATCACGAGCAGTTCTATGACCTCAAGGATGGGTTTCCCTTTGACCAGGAGGGCGGTGTTCCATCACAGATACTTGATTTGACATCCCACCAATCTCCCACTTTCCTTTGCTTGATTTCCTTGGACACTTGGACGCGTTCCCGCAGCCCTAGTACCCTTCTCATTCAAGGCAGTATTAATGGAAAGCACGCTTTTATCCTTCTTGATAGTGGGAGCACTCACACTTTTGTCATAAATCAACCATTGATCAGTTGAAATGCACCCCTATGGAATTACACCACCCCTTGAAGGTCCAAGTAGCAAATGGAGAAGAAGAAATCAACACACATGTATGTCCTGGAGTTCCCTTATGCTTCGTTGAAAATTATGTGGCACTAGTTGACCTGATTGCCCTAGATATGGGCCCCATTGACATTGTCTTAGGCTATAATTGGCTGAAACAATTGGGGAATATTGTTATGGACTTCTCTCAGCTTTACATGGAGTTTAAGATGCATGGACAACCCATCCACCTAGAGGGAGTTCAAGATCATGCTGATTTTCAGCTCATTACAGCAAAGCAACTCAAATGGGAGTTTAAGAAATGCTCACAAATCTTTGTTTTGCAATTAAATAAGGACAATTCTGATCAACCCTTTGCAGTATCTCATGATTCAGCCTTGCAAGCCTTACTTGAGGAATACAATGACCTTTTTCATATGCCTATATCCCTCCATCCCAAGAGATCCTAGAGATAAGTGGACCATCCACTTGACCTAGAGCCCCATTCCAAGCTAGTGAAATAAACCCCCCTATAGACTCTCCAAGTGTGAGCATGAAGAGGTTGCAAAGAAAATCAAGGAGTTGCTAGAGATGGGTTTCATTGAACCGAGTTCTTCCCCGTATGCATCCCCCGTCCTCTTAGTAAAAAAGAAAGATGGCTCCTTTCGCATGTGCATTGACTACAGAGATTTAAACAAAATTATAGTGAAGAACCACTAACCCATCCCAAGGATTGATGATTTACTGAATGAGTTGAAAGGGGCATGCTTTTTCACTAAGATTGACTTGCGCTCTGGCTAATATCATATTCATATGCGAGCAGGAGATGAGGTTAAAATGGCCTTTAGGACTAATCGTGGACTCTATCATTTTCTAGTGATGCCTTTTGGGTTGAGTAATGCCCCTGCCACCTTTCAAAGCCTCATGAACAAAATCCTACAGTCCTTTCTATTCAAGTTTGTGCTTGTTTTCTTTAATGACATTCTCATTTACATCAAGTCATCCACGAAGCACTTGACACACATTCAGCGGGGTGTTTGACATATTGAGAGAGCATTGACTCTTTGCTAAGGAGAGCAAATGCATATTCATGTAGACATCTCTGGAGTACACATTGTGAGAAAAAATGGTATGCCGGCTAACCCGAAGAAGGTGCAATCTATTAGAGACTCGCCCACTCCCTCCACCACCACTTCTTTGTGTGGCTTCCTTGGTCTCTCTTCATTCTATAGACACTTTACTAGCCACTATGCCACCATTGCAACACCTTTGACTAATCGCTTGAAAAAGGAGTTTTTCTTTTGGGATGCCATTGTGGATCATAGCTTCAAATAGTTAAAGGACATGCTTACTTCAGCCCCCATCCTTCAAATAGTTAAAGGACATGCTTACTTCAGCTCCCATCCTTGATTGCCATGACTTCTCTAATTTTTTTACCATTCATTGTGATGCCAGTGGCCGGGATATTGGTGCAATATTGTCACAAGAGCATGGTGTGATTGCATTTGAGAGCCGAAAGCTTGATGAGAAGGAGATGCAAATGAATGTATATGACTAGGAGATGTTGGCCATTCTCCATGCCATCAAGAAATGGCACCACTATTTGTATGGCAATCGCTTCTAAGTTAAAAATGACCACGGAGTCCTCCAGTACTTCTTGACTCAGTATACTTGACTCCTAAGCAAAGGCGATGGGTGGCAATCTTACAGAACTGTGACTTTGATATTTTACACACTCGGGGCAAGGATAATATTGTGGTCGATTCACTCTCTCGAATGTGGGCATGCAGAGTGTCCTTAGGGCAAGGATAATATTGTGGCTGATTCACTCTCTCGAATGTGGGCATGTAGAGTGTCCTCTATCTCAAAATTGCATAGTGATTGGGTTGAAGAGCTTCAAGAGGCTTACTTGTTAGATGATCACTTCAGCTACACAGTTAAGAAATTACAGCATCAGATCATGGCTAAAAACTCCCAATATCAGCTTAAGCATGGCCTTATTTTGTCCCATGGCAAGATTTTCATCCCCCACACAGAGTCCCCCTTCACCCAAAAGATCATGGAAGAGATGCATTCTTGCCCCACTAGTGGTCACTTGGGTGTTTTCAAAACATATGACATGATTACCAAAAGCTTTTATTGGAAAGGCTTATGGAGAGATGTCAAGAACTTTGTGACCAAATGTATTCCATGCCAACAAAACAAGGATAGTACACTTAGGCCCGCTGGCCTCTTGCAACCTCTCCCTATCCCTAAAGGGAAATGGACTCACATCACAATGGACTTTATCACTAGCCTTCCTGTGACTAAGAAAGGGTGGAATAGTATCTATGTGGTCATTGATTGCCTCATCAAAGCTGCCCACTTTATCCCCGCTAAGATCCAATACACTGCCTCCCAAGTGGCCACTCAGTTTATAGAAAATGTCTTCAACTTGCATGGCTTGCCACAGGTCATAATACATGGATCCGGATGCAAAATTTATGAGTAACTTGTGGCATACAATTTTTACCTTGATGGGGACCAAGCTTGCTCCATCCACTACATACCACCCTTAGACTGATGGCCAGACTAAAAGAGTGAACAAATGGCTTGAGACATATTTGAGGCACTTTTGCCATGATGTACAACATACTTGGGATATGTGTCTTTACTTGACTGAGTTTTCATATAATAACTCCACGCACTCTGGCATTGGAGTTTCCCCTTTTGAGGCCTTATATGGGTATAAGGTTACCCTCCCCACAGCCTTATTTAATGATAAGATCAATCCTCAGAGTCAAGCTCAGTTGGATCGCATGCAAGATTTACTTGAGAAATGCAAAATGAACCTTCAAAAGGCCCAAACACACATGAAACTCTATGCTGATGAGAAATGAAGGCATCTGGAATTTCGAGAAGGGGAATTGGTCCTTTTGAAAGTGCCCAAGTCTCGCTAGCAGTAACAAGCTTACCCACCGCTTCTATGGCCCATACCGGATCCTGAAGAGAGTTGGTGACTTGGCCTACCGCTTAGAACTCCCCCCTACCACCAAAATCCACAATGTGTTTCATGTCAGCCAGCTGAAACCCTTTGTAGGCTCCTAAGTGGACTATGTGAAATAACTTCCCCCCATAGATGAAGAAGGCATCACTCAATATATCCCTGAACCAATCATTGGATAGCGAGATAAGCACTTACGGTCCCGATCCATTAAAGAATACCTCATCAAATGGCCAAGGCCTACCCTTGAAAGAAGCCTCTTGGCTCCTAGAAACCATCATCAATGAATTTCCCTACCTTCGTGAGGCCCAACAGCTGGAAGACTAGCCGATCATGCCCAAGTTGACCACCCTCTGCCCGCAAACTGCACATTGTTCTAGAATAATTTTGTACTTACTCAAATATTAGGTATGTAAATTCTACATAGGCTGAAAGTACTCATCATAAGCTCCATTTTGACATGTGGTACGCCCTATTTGGAGCAACCTATCAAAAGTTATGACCTATTTACTTCAGCAGACCAGTCTCAGTCTGCATGCTATCCCTAGTCTCTACCCACCAAATTTTCATTGTCAAAGGGCTCCAAGTGTACTCTGCAACCCTCCCTTAGCCCACCCATCACTCCCCTCTATTTCTCCTTATTTTTTAGGGCAAAAACCTTTCAAGTGGGGATGGATTGTAACAAGTGGGATACACATCGACTAGGGTTTAGATACCCCATCACATTAACTAGCGTATGTAAGGTGTAAGAGCCCCAGATTAGGGCAACTAGTTATATATCTAGGTGATGAAAAACATTTGAGAGTGTAAGATTCCCTTTGCTCAAGGGTAGTTAGATATCTTGGGAAAATTGATCAAGTGAGGAATATATATAGTCTCCTAGATTTTTGCAGATTATATTATGAGAGAACTCTGTTACATTCGTGTTCTATGTGTAAGATGTCTCATCCTGGGGCCAATCCCTGGGGTGTAGAAGAGCATAGGGACAGAACATTTTGCTGGGGGGGAGCTCTTTGTGTATGTGAGTTGAGGTGCTAGTCACATGTATGTTAAGATACTCCCTCTATTGGAGTTGGGATGGGAAATACCATTGGATTGCAATCAATACAAACACATGATTTATTTAAAGTAGTATATAGCCTCTAGATGCTCCTGTCTGCAAGGCCATGAGTGTAGTTTGGTGAGCATAGGAGGCTCAGCTAGAGCCCTAGAGCCAGTATCAAGCCTATTTTAGGTCTTGACATGTGGTGAATTTAGTGGAAGTTGCTAATAGGTGGCGGTTTTTGAATCTTGGTTAATTAGGGACCATTTAATTAATGCCAAATAGCATTGAAATAGATTTCCTATTTCTGATAGACACCATCAAGTTGAGATTCAATGAAAAAAAAGAGCTAAAAGGGCTAGACGACAAGTTAAAATCACTAGGAGGTATTCTCCTAAGCGTAGTAGTCTGATATCCTTGAGAAAGAGAGGTCTTGTTGACCCAATAAATATCCTAATTATTCTATCAAGGGAAGGAAGAAGCTCTAGCATTTTTTTCCCCCCAAAAATTCAATCTGATTTGAGATGGAGTGTAACCTCACTGATGCAAACTCCTAGAGAAAACTTGATCATCGTGATGGCGCAACCCATTGCAATACTTGCAAGAATGATGGATTTTCTAGCCCTAGATTTTCCTCTACCTATCTTTAATGAGTTAGTAGATGAAGATACAGAAGTTCATATAAGTGAGATCTAAAACTAATATTTAATTGCCGAATTTAGGGGATGAAGGACAATTCATGATGTTTTTCAATATGACTCTAAAAGGAAGAGTTGCAATGTGATATCATGGCTTGGAAGACGAGACCATAACCATGATCAACTCATTCTTTTCAACATTTTGAAGAGAGTTTTTCCCTGAGAGAGGTGGTCAATGTTGGCTGTATGTTCTGAATGTGACACGTCAAGAGACTCATGAGAATGCTCACGCTTATGCCAAGAAACCAAAAAAGGTGTTTTGCAAAATTGCAAAACTCTATTTCTATTTACCTTGTTGCCCAATTACAATACTTTTTATATGGATTAGACTTCAATATCCAAGTGTAGTAAAGTAGTATTGCTCTTGTCAATATAGATATTGCTATTACGCAAGTATAGAGGAGGTAAAGTCTTACTTACAAGTGGCCTACACATCTAGGGCAAACCTAAATTCGAGTCTAGGTCCTAAAAATAATTTGGCATTCATCAGTGGAAGTCAAGGTGTAGGTAGTACATCTCTGACCATTTCAAATGGAAGAGGAATCATAATGCGAAATGTTTCCATGCTATTGGATCCTCTTAATGTTGCTATACTGATGGCTAACCAAATGATTCCACTGAATAGTGGAAGCCAAATGATGAATCCTAATGTTATGCCAATTAATTAGTGCTTATTACTTATCAGGGTGGTTAGGCTAGCTAGCGTCAAGCGGATGTTCACGGTTTTGAGTCTAGTGTATCAAATGTTCTTGGGAAAGTTAGGAACATGATGAAGCATTATACTAATTAATATGATAACGAAATAGTATAGACAAATAGTGATAGATGTTAATTTCCTAGAGAAGTAGCAAAACTCGATAAGAAGTCAACATCCTGAAGAGGGTGGTCCATCAAGATTTAGTTGTAAGTGGTGTGGTGATCTAAGCACTTTTTGAGAAACTATCCTAATGTCAAATGTGACATATGTGGAAAGTTTGACCATTTATCTAGTACTTGCTAGAGTAAGATCAGTTCTCTTCAGCAAGGGAGTAAGTAGCCAGGTCTGATTAATCATCAAGCATAAGGAAACAACCTTCAATTGGATGAGAAACCAAAATGAATATTGCAGAGGAAAGGCTATGGTAGAAGAGCTACCCAATGGTAGTGGTGTCATCCTTATCGAAGTTTTGTATATCAACACCACTGAGGCTTTCAATTTACTAGCCATTACAAGAGGACAGAAGGTTGAAGAAGGAAATAGAGGTAATGCAAAACATGTAGAGGTAAATCCACAAAGGATATGGTTGTAGAGGATGAGGAGGACTCAGAATTTGGTGACAACTAGGATTTTGGCACATACTGGAGGATGTGCAGATTCAGAGGGGATGGATGGCGTGCCACTACACGCGAGCATAGTGTGAAAAACTCTAGATTGCATCATCATTCAACTTTCTTGTTGATGTAGAGAGTCAATGTAATCTGAATCATTAGTGATAGTGTCTGTGGCATGGATGGTCCAAAAATACTAGATTTTTGGACAATTTTAGCTTATTTTTTATATTATTTATTATAAAAATATTGAAAAGTTAGAAAAGCTTCTAGATTAGGATGGCATGCAAAAAGCAAGTTACTTTTTTAGTTAGTTTTGGATTTTTCATAAAAAGGAAAGATGGGGAAAATCGTGTGCATCGCGATCATAGTTGAGAGTCTAAAAACAACACTTTGAACTGGAAGAAGAAGAAGGAGTGAACTGGGAGATGCTGGAACAGATGTTCAGGTGCCTAGGTGTCTTGAGGTTTTACCCCCCTTTCAAAGCCAATGGAGCCATCAGATCTAGGTTTTGGGTAGTAGAGAGGAAGCTATTATTTTGATGCAAGTTTTTGGTCTACAAGGGAGCTTCAGGATATCTAATACTTGGAGATTGCTTCTCAGTAGTTCCAGGCAAGGGATTTCCGGTTTCGTCAATACATATTGATTTGATTCATTGTGCTTTGTCTTTATTGTGTTTACCTCTTGTCTATTCTTTTTCTTCTCTTCCATCTCCTATCCTCTACTTCCTTCTATCTCTCATCCTCAGTGGATACAACCTTTCGACAAAAACCCCTTCGACGGTGCCTACATCTGTAATGGTCTTGGTGGTAGAGATGAAATGTGTCATTTTTGTGAATTTGTCTACCATAACAAGAATAGAATCATATTTTTCTGGTTTGGAAAGATCTGTTATGAAATCCATGGACAAAGAAGACCAAGGTTGAGCTGGAATGGACAAGGGTTGCAAGAGGCCATGTGGTTTGTGACGAGGTACCTTCGGCCTGTTGAAGGTATCACATAATTTTATATATTCCTTAACTTCTTTCCACATCTAGGGCCACCAAAAATCTCTTGAAATAATCTCTAAGGTCTTATTAACTCCAAAGTTTCCTACTCTTGTTGCTGGGGTGTCATGGTGTTGTTGGAGTATTTGGAGTCTCGACTTTCTTGGAGGAATGTAAAGTAGATCCTTATAGTATAACAATCCATTAATATTGTGAAACTCACAAACTTCATTTCCTTTTCCTCTTTATTTTTTTCTCTTGATATTATTAGCCAAATCATCATGCAACAGGGCTTCATGGATTAACAAATCAAGGTAGGG
This sequence comes from Lygodium microphyllum, assembly GCF_053477565.2. Taxonomy (NCBI): domain Eukaryota; kingdom Viridiplantae; phylum Streptophyta; class Polypodiopsida; order Schizaeales; family Lygodiaceae; genus Lygodium; species Lygodium microphyllum. The sequence goes on along the minus strand of NC_141143.1, from coordinate 30,109,114 downwards.
TCATCTTGGAGACAAGTGAAGATGGCTGCTATTACACATTGTTGATCAAAAGCTTCTTCTCCCTTCTTAGGTACTAGGTAGGATCGTCTTGATCAAGCATTTAATTGGAATTGTTGGCATCCTAGGTAATACGTGACGACAAAGTCAAACCTAGATAAGAAGTTACTCTAGTGGGATTGTCTTCAATTGAGGATGTGGGTTGTCATAAAGTATTCTAGATTTTTGTGATATGTATAGACGATAATTTTTTGGGCTGCACCCTCTAGGTAATGATGTCAAGTATCAAAGGCATCTTCAATGGAAGGAGTTCTTTGTCATAAATCTCATAGTTTATATGTGGAGGGGAGAACTTCCTTGAGTGGAATTCCACTAGATGCATATGACCATCATCTCCATGTTGGGACAAGATGGCTCCTAAGGCATAGTTGGATGCATTGGTCTTCAAGAAAAGAAGGCTTAGTAGGATCTAGGTGGACCAGGATTGGGATAATGTAGCAAAAGCAATCTTCAAGGTGGTGTGGAAGGCCTTCTCAAATTCTCGGATCCATGAGAACTTTGAGTTTCCTGTGAATTTGGTGAGTGGTTTTGGGCAATCCTTGATAAATATCATGTAGAAGTTGGCAAAGCTAAGGAAACATTGGACATTGCTGTCAGAGGGGTTTTAGTTGAAAGGTCATATCCACCAAGGATCAGAGATAGAAGGAACAATAGACAGGAGATGGAAGAGAAGAACAAGAATAGACAAGAGGTAAACATGATAAAGATAAAGTAGAATGAATCAAATTCCTATGTATTGACAGAACCTGAAGTTCCTTTTTGGCACTACTTAGAAACAATCTCCAAGCATTAGATCTCTTGGAGCTCCCTCGTAGACAAAAATGTGCATTAAATAGCAGCTTCCTCTCTACTGCTCAGAACCCAAATCTGATGGCTTTGTTGGCTTTGAAAGGGGGGTAAAACTCCAAGACGCCTGGTCAAGAATCTCCCAGACCACTCCTTCTTCTTCTCCCAATTCAAAGTGTTGTTTATTGTTGTCAATTGTGATCGCAATGTGTGCGATTTCGCCCATCTTTCTTTCTCATCAAAGATAAAAAACTGGCTGAAAAAGCAACTTATTTTTTGCATGCCACCCTAATCTAGAAGTTTCCCTAGATTTTTAGGATATTTATAATAAATATTATCAAAAATAGGCTAAAATTGTCCAAAAATCTAGTATTTTTGACCATCCATGCCACGAACACTAGCACTAATGACTTAGATGACATTGAATCTTTAGATCAATAAGAAAGTCAGATGATGATGCACTCCATAGTTTTTCACATTGTGTTTGCATAATGGCATGATATCACGAACACATGTGGGTGTTTGCCAAGAATAGTGTTGATCTTCTTGGGGTCCATGAAGATTCCTCTCTAGGAGACATTGTACCCCAAGAATTCCACTTGTGTCCGATGGAAAAAACACTTCTCAAGTTTTGCATATAGTGCTTTTTCTTTGAGCTTTTCCAAAACTAATTTTACATGGTGCTCATGCTCCTTTGGAACTTTTGAGACTATCAAGATATCATCCAAGCATATAGCTACAAAATCATCTAGATTCTCTCGAAAGATATCATTCATCATATGGTGAAAGATTTCAGGAGCATTGGTGAGACCAAATGGCATAACAACATACTCAAAGTGACCATACCTTGTGTGGAAGGTTGTCTTCCATTTGTCTCCTTCTTTGATCCATACAAAATTGTAAGCCCCTCATAGATCAATCTTTATGAAGATCTTGGCTTTTCCAATGCATTCCAAGAGCTCTGGTATCAAAATGGCAAAGGGTATCGATTCTTGACTGTTATCTTGTTGAGTCCTTGATAATCCACACATATTCAAAGTGACTCATCTTTCTTCTTCACATATAGAACTGGGACTCTAGTAGGAGAATTCGAGTGCCTAATGAACCCCTTGGTAAGTTCTCATTAATATTCTTGCGTAGTTTAGCTAGTTCATGAAGGGATAGCCTCCTATAGATGGGTCCAAAAGGTGGTTGAACCCCCTCATGGAATTCTATAGCACAATTATATGGTATGTGTTTGGGCAAGAGATCTGCGTTCTTTTTTTCAAAGACATCTTGGAATTCTTGGTACTAGCTTGGTAGCTTGACTGACTCATCCTTACTAGATTCTTGAGTTGGTATATGATATATCATGTAGGTCAGTTCCTGCATTTCTTTAGCCAAGGCATCCTAAGGATGATTGGATTTGTGGGATTGGATATGATGTTAAAGCATACATGAGATTTGTGATTGCAAATAGTTACCATGAATGGTTAGGTTTCCTTGGTAATATTTCCATATGCTAGAGGTCTTCCATCCATGACTTCAACTGGTACAGGATTGGTCTTTTGGAGCATTAGAATTTGGTATCCATTCATAAAGCCATCATCAATGAAACATGTGGAGGCCCAAAATTCGACCAAGATTTTGAGAGAAAGTGTCTTTCTCAACATTATCATTTGGACTATGACAAGGAAAGTTTCCATGGGTGTGGCTAGGATCAAGAGACCCTTTCTTATATGAAGGTCTGACTGTATGGTTTCATTTACAATTGGGCATCCTTGTTTTCCTACTCAAGATGGTTTTAGTAACTCTTGGGGTTTCTACCCTCTTATTTGGGAAATTTAGGGCGATGTGTCCATGGTTTCCACAATATACACATAGATGATTCTCTCTTCATCTTTGCTTTTCTTGTGGGGTCCAGGGCTGAAATTTGGTATTATCCATTTGCATTTGTTTGGGCTTGGTTTCTTCTCTAATTCAGTCTCTGATTGAGGCTAGGTTCCATTAGAGAGGCCTTAACTCTTCTCACTTTTCTTGCTTCCTCTTGAAAAATATATTATCACATTGGATGCTTGGATGATATAATCATTGAGTGTTTTTGCCTCAGGTATAGTGAGTATGAGGTCCTTGATGCCATCTCAAAGACCCCATCTGAATTGGCTGATAAAATACTTCCCATTCCAAGTGAGATCAGAGGATTAGTTGCCTAAATTCAGATGCATAAGCAGAGGTAGGGCAGTTACCTTACCGTAGCTTCCGAAGTTCTGTTTTTGCTACTTGACTAGTGTCTGCATCTCCAAATGTGGAAGTGAGCTCATAAAGAAATTCCTCATTGTTATGAAGTACTAGCATGTTCTTTTCCAAGATTGGGGTGAACCATGATAAATATTGACCATAGAGTAAAGTCCAATGAATCCCACCTTCGAAACATCATCTAGATACCTATCTAGTTGCATGTAGATATTGAGCTTTACTTGTTGTTTGCAGAAATCCCTTGAGCTTTGAATGATCACCATTGAACTTCTCTGGCATGCTGATCTTGGGTTCTGTTGTTGGGGGTTGATAAATACACCACATCATCTAATCACTTCATCTCTTATTCTGCAAGTCTCGAATCTAGTATTGCATCTCTTAAAGCATAGGGCCTAGATGCATAGGGTGTTCTATTTGAAGCTACACTTGTCATTCATTCAAGTCTTGAATTTGTTGTTGGAGGTTTTGAAGGGAGACCATGATTCTTTCAAGAGTAAGGCTAGAAAGTAGTCTTGCCAAATTGTTATGGGAGCACTAGACTGTGCCTGAGAGACTAGACCAGATGCAATATTTGTTACAAGAATTTTGATTACAAGATATTCCCATGTAGGGGCACAAGGTACAATGATGACTTAACAAGACATGAAAAATCCCACAACCTAGGATCGTAGGTATAGATAATAGGACTCGATAGGATATCTCCTTCCCACAACCTGGGATCGTAGGTATGGATACAAGATATTATAATTACAAGATCTCCCTTGATGGGGATGAACAAGATACAAGACAATACTAAACAAGATCTCATATACCATAATATTACAAGGTTATAAGATGACATGAGTATAATGGAAAACAAGACAATATTAGATATCATGACTAGACAAGAACTAGAACAGGAACTCAAAGTTACTTACTTAGAGGTCTCACCTCCTTAAGTCCCCATGACTAGCATTGAAAAGATTGATGAGCTCTATGACAAGTCCCTTCTTTTATAGTTTTAGAGGGTGGCTAAAGATATTCTAGAATGTTCCATAATGACATCATTGATGATATAGGTGATAACATGGTATATCTTCTAGAAGTTCCATAATGACATGGCAAGGGTGGGTTTGCATGGTTGGCTTGAGGATGTCTTGATAAGGATGTGTTTGCATGGGGTGTGGATTCATATGGCATGGGCAAGAATTAATCTGTACACTTGATCATGGTATGTCTGTGACAGTCATCATTGTTTATGTGCTGTTGGATGCATAATTGTCTCTGCTTCTTTCTATTTTTAATTTTAGAATTATTTTTGAAGTAGATTTTAAAATATAGACTTTTTAACCACAATGCTAGTGCTCTTTGCTATCACCAAAATTTTGTTATCTATTAGAATCTACAACTTGCCCTCTCTAACTTCCCTTGCTTTGGACTATCCTCCTTTATTTTTCTATGTATCATAACCTTGACCACAACCACCACCTTGATCTCTGCCATGACCTCTACCTCTGCTTGGAGAGTAAAATACTTGTTTAGAAGTGTTCTTTCTTTGAGAAGAAAAGGAATCCAATCTAAGGTTCTTCTCTTCAAGTATCAACATAGAAATCATGTTTGTAAAGTCAAGGACATCATCCTTGCATTCATAGATGACACAAAGCTCTTCTATTCATCTCAAAGTCCATCTAAGCATGGATACACAACATTATCATCATGAACTACCACACATAGATCCAAGAGCCTCCATGACACTCTTGACATTCAAGGCATAATCATTAATAGATAGATTTCCTCTTTTCACTTGATTCAGCTTTTGACATTAGCTATAGGTTTCTAGCCATTGTGTTTACTTCAAACAACCTTGCCAGATTCTTCCATGTAATAGTAGGGATATTACATTCCTGCAAATAGCCCATCGTGTTATTTGTAACACTAATAGAGAGCCAATATATAACTTTACTTTGTGTCTATCTCCAATCTTTCCTAGCCTTTATCCACTTTGTCGTAGCATTTCATATAAAAACCTCGGGTGCTACTACCATGTCACCTTTAATGCAATTCCAAACATGTTTGTCCATTAAAAAAAATTTCATCCTAAACTTCCATGCAAGATTATTATTATTATAAAACTTCTCATTGATAGTTTATTTAAAATAAAGACATTTTGACAAAAAAGACAACCTTGCAAAAAAGTGCAATTTGTAAGTAAGCTGATACTAGGTGTACCACAATTAAATATGTATCCCTTTTCACTAATAATAACCCCAATCTAAAATATGTATGCACATGCCTTCTATGTCTACAACCTAGCAAACACCTAAAAACTTACAAATTCAAAATTTATAAACTGTGTAACTATAAATGTGGTTGACACAGGAAAAACTGTAGTACACCCAAAAACTGATGTTGCAACCACTTGTATGTCTAGAACGGAGGTCGAAATGATCTCAGATGCCAAAAATCATAAGGATAGAGCCTTGAAGGGCATGTGTGTAGTATATACACCATTCTTCTTACTCATCAAGTCTCTTTGCAATTAGAGACTGCAATTGTGCTAGTTGCATGAGCCTCTTGTGGTTATAACCTAAGCCAAATCCAACAAGGTAGAAGAGCTTCTTACCCATTTATTGATTTCTTGCTTTCATAGCCTTAAATCAAGCTCCACGCAACCATGGGATGGCTTTGATACCATGAAAATAGACAAGAGGAAAGAGAGGTGAAGAGACCAAGAGCATACACACCAAAGTAATGGAAACTTAAGCATATAGAGAGATAGAGCTGAAATCTTCTTCTTTTTCTTTCTTCTTCTTCCACAAAAAAGGACTAAGTCTACAACATCATAAAAGGCTAATATGAAAGTACCACAACATATATACATGTGGTCAATAAGTGTGAACGTGCTAAGGAAAGAAGAGATGGTACAATGAATGTGCCCTAACCAAGAGTTGACAAGGTGGGTGTAGTCCAATCCTAGAATCACAAGCCTATCTACATGTTATGTTGGTCACCTAATATGCTAGTAAATAATGTCCTACCACATCACCAAGGTGCATAGTGGATTCCACCTCATGCAGAGCTTGAAAAAGGGAAAGATAAAGAGAACATTAACCCGATGGAAGCAAAGTCTCAAGGAAAGTGGAGCATGACTAGAAGCAATATTTCAATTGCATGTTTACCTTTGGTTGATTTTAATTATTATGCTACTATTTTCAATAGCTAAGGAATGAAATATGATTTTATTAACTGCTATGAATAGAACAATAGGAAAAATCCAATTGGCTTCTTAGAATGTTAGGGGCCTATGTACTCAAAGGAGAAATGATGTTGTCTACTTGCTCATCATCAAGAGGAGGAAACTAGATATGCTAGCATTAAGAAGAAGTCAAAGTAGGGGAGGAGGAGGCAAGGAAGAAGTTCATGGGTATGTCTCATTGGCTTAGGGTTGTAACAAAGGTAGAGGATGCTTGGCCCCAATTATTATAGAGGAGCTCAAACCTTTGTTGCTTTGGTTTGAGGCTAAAGATGTCATCATTATAGTGAAGATTACTATAGAAGATAAGAAAATAGTCATCACATTAGTCTATGTAGCCGCAAATGTATTAGCAAAAACTAGGGTTAAGTAATGGAAGCTTTTGGCATCGAGACTAGATGATAAGCCCAACGTACTTGTAGAAGATCGGAACATGATGCACCAAGAGGAGGATAGATCTCATGGCCTGGGCAATATGACCAATTAGGAGAGAACACATTAAGAGAATTAAACTACCCTTCATGGGCCAGAAGACCTACCCAAGGTGGCAACATTGAAGCATGACAAGCACTTCACATGGTACAATCATTAGCACCAAGAGAAAATATAAAAAATTGCAACCACAATCAAAGAAACCGTAAGTAGATTTTGTCTAATTGTAGTTTTCTAGTACTAAGCGAGGTAATTGGTTCAGACAACCTACCAATCCAATTGACCTTTTGGTTGTTTGACTCCAAGAGTGTATAGGTGGGTCCTCCCCTTTTTAAGATGAATGTATCCTTTTTGGAAGACCCACAATTTGAAATGTGGCTTAGACCATGTGGTTGGAGACTCAAAGGCAACACAAAGTTTATCCCTCCTCCCCCTAGCTAGCTTGCAATGAAGCCTTAGTAGAAGAGGCTAAGAGATATGGTAGAACTTTGGCACACTAGAGAGAGAGATAATGATCCTCGTCTTTTTGTCCTCTTTGAAAGGGGTGCAAGAGACATGGGAGAGAAGAGCACACACAATGTAGGTGATGTCAACAATGTTATGACAGCCTTATTGCACTTTCATATATATATGAATAAAGAATATGGGCGGTCACTGTACATGGGCAGGCCCAAGGGCCTTTTACTCCAACAACCTCCCACTAAAAGGCAAATGGGCTAGGGAGTGAAAAAAAAACAAAAGAAAAGAGATAGGGTGAGGAATCATGACATCTCACCCAACACCCAATTGGAAAGTGAGCCGTGTAATAAGTGGCAGAACCTCCTTACAAGAAGAGTTAAGCATCCCTGAATCCATGACATCCAAGAGATAAGCGATCCCATAGCTCTAAACAATAGAGAAATCCATGACTGCTTCCCATGAAGCAAGCAACACAACTCATAAGTGCATGACTGTAAAGCATCAGAGTGGTGCATAGCATTAGCGCAATGCATAAAAGACAATGGAGAGCATATAGACTCTCCAAGTTCAATCATCGAAAGAGGGCCAGCATCCCGGATGCGACAGGGTCTTAGGACAGTATGCAGCCTAAGTAAAGCAAAAGATTGACATACGGCTGTAGAATCAGCCATAAAGCACACTGAACGTGCATCAAGAGGCCTGAGAGGTGTCTGTGTCTCATAAAAGACAGCGTGACGTCTACGTAGAACCTGGTGGGCATCTAAATCCCAAAACCTGTAAGCCATAAAGTCACCATCTCCATAACTAAGGAGTATGCATCTACCTTACATAGGCTCATGTGGCATACAGATGCCTGGCAGCCAAACATCCTCAAGTGATCATAGGAGGGTCTCATGCAGAGTAAAAACATCCAAAGAGAAACACGACGTCTGATTAACCAAGTAGACTACCATCATAAGGGCCTCGGATCAGAAGCCATAAGACAACCTAGCTGTGGTAAGCATAGAAGCAACCTTTGCCTGTAAAGTCACGCACATGCCATGAGCAATCCCATAATACCGTGGGCATAAGAAATCAATGCCATATTGCTGACAAGAGATCCGTAATTTGGGAGAGATAGCATGACTCTCATAATCCATCTGCAAGCATCTAGGCCTGCTACCAGTAGAACCCATAAACCTATCAAGCATAGTAACAACATCCTTAATCCGTACCAAAGGGTAAGCCCAAACACGGTGGGTAGCATGATCCATGAAGGTCACAAAATACGATGCTCCACCAAGTGACTGGGAAGGCATAGGTCCATATACTGCAACATGGACTAGATCTAGAGGAGCATGCCTCGCATGATCGCCAAAAGCCAAAGAGGCTCTGCACGGACCATGAGTACAATGAGGGCAAGTAGCACGGGGAAGAGCAAGCAATAATCCCATATCACATAAAGCATCCATCTCAGTGTATCATACATGGCCTAGGCGATAATTCCATAGCAATGCATGTGGTATTTGCGTAAGTGCAACCATAGAATCTCCCACATGAGAGATATGCACTACATAATCACTGCCATATCTAGCACCTTTGGCCAATAACAAGCAACCACGATGGATTTTCCATGAAGTATCCCTAGGAGAGATATAATATCTTGCACCATGCAACTAACTCACAGAGATCAGGCTCTTAGTGAGCGTAGGTATATGCAAGACATCACGGAGCATAAGAGAAGACCCATTTGGCAAAGCCAAGTGTATATCCCCTGTACCAATAACATGACAATTCTGATCAAGGCCCAAAGAAATACATCCTTCAACCTCCATGTAATAAGAAGAGATCCAAGCTCTATGTGGAGTAACATGAAAAGATGCCATACTGTCTAAAAGCCAATCAAAGGTATAGGTCGTATCATTGAGTAAGTAATCTGCAAGGTAACACGATGCGAGGAGTCTAGGCTCAGCTGCATCATCATGGGTAACTACATGCACCATACCACTATCAACATTGGTCTCACCTACTGTATCACTGACTCTTCTCTCATGTCTAGTGCGGCATAATCTTTTCTATTCTCTAATCCACTTGAAGCATTTACGCTTCACATGCCCTGTCTTTCCACAATGAAAGCAAACAAAACCTATAAAACCTATAGATGAGGACAATTGCTCTGTAATAGCATGAGTAGGGCTATCCAATACATCCAAGGAGATCAAAGAATTAGGGGAACTCTCATCAGAGAGAACAGGCTCATCAAGAGAACTGTCTGCATGACTAGAAGAGCTAGAAGTCGTCATAGCATACTACAAAGGGGACTCATCCAAACCAGAAGGGGAGAACACAAAGGCATCAACCATGGATGCAAAAGCTCCCATACGGACAAGCCTAGCAGAAAAAAGCATGACATATCCAACCACTGTAGCTCGCAACCATAAAAGTAAAAGCATGCCTCGAAGCCATAAATGCATAAGCATATACATAACTTGGCAATGTCTCATACCATGTACTAACATACATGTCCAGCCAAGAATGGAAGGTGGCAAATAAACTTGCAAGAATCAAACTCCAATAAAAGCCCAAATATCTGTGTAAAAGCATCCAGGTAAGAGGCTCTATAAACTACATAGCAGCAGACCATGTGCATACATGGGTGGCCATAAACATCAGTTGCTCCCTGACATACACGGGCAATAGCAGCCCAAATAGCATAGATGCCATACAACAGAGAAGCATGACGATGATAATTGTAAATCCCAAGCACTATCCAAGTCGAGTGATTAGTAAGTATCCCGCATATCAAATGAAAATGAGCAATCATAGCTCAATAGACAACTGCCAAAACAAGGGACCAGTTCACTGCTCAATACCTATAAGTGCATCCAAGTAATATCCAAGATCCATAACAACGGAGCATCAAACCCAAGTAGCATCCAAGGTTTGTAAGCCAAATCAAGTGTCAAACTACTCCAAAAAAGACTCAAATGTATCCCAAGTAGCTGGGAGCACCCAATAATCCATAGGCATAACTAATCACTGTGTAAAAGCACTTTAGGCCAGTTTATTCCAACAGGGAAAACTTGTGCAAAACTGAGCAAATAATAGCTCAAATTAGGTCCAAAATGATGCTCAACCAAGATCATACACAAGCCCATATGTGCAACATCCAAACCAAAGTGCCAAAAGGTTATTAATGAGCATTAGGCATGTACTTTCACTAAGAAAATAACATTTAGCCCTGAAATTCCAGCATGAAAATGACAATGAGAATATGATCCATAAGAGCTCAATGTGGCCCATAAAGCATCTCCAAGCAATAGAGGAACATCTACCAATATACCAACATCAAATGAGCATAAGAATCATGACCATGCAAGCATAGATGAAGCTCTAGGAATGATAGTATGACTGTCTGCTTATATTCTAGCAAGCTATCCATAGTGAATAGTGAAGGGTGAAGGTCAAACTTCAATGCCAATGTTGGGTAAGTTGCCCAAGGAGTGGCCCCAATTATTTAGCTACCATGGGAGCCACAAGAGGACTCAAGAGGGCCTATACAAGACCTTAATGAATTGCCCAAGGTGCAAAATAATAAAAAAACAATTGTGGGTTGTTTGAGGATATGGCGCAGCTTGGGTGTTGATCCTAGGCCTGGGGGGACTCCAAATGGACTGAGGGAGTAGTGGGATGGGATCACAAGAGACCCAAAGAAGCCAATAAAGGCCTCTACTAAGCTCACATAAAGGAGGAAGCAACCAATGCTTCAGAAAGAAGCTTCAACCATGGCTACCCTGTTTCAGAACCCTGCTATACCTAAAAATGACTGAGGGAGAAGACCTCATACCTTGTGTAGATGTCAGGAAGAGCTCGCGAAGAAGTGGCTTTGATACCATGAAAGGGATGTAGGAGACATGGGAGAGAAGAGCACACACAATGTAGGTGTTGTCAACAATTTTATGACAACCTTATTGCACTTTCATATATATATATGATTAAAGAATATGGGTGGTCATTGTACACGGGCAGGCCCAAGGGCCTTTTACCCCAACACTCTTGCAAGATTGTGAAGCTTATATTTAGGACCAAGAGTCTTTTAGAATTTAAGCTGCTAAAGTACTGTTGGGAAGGCTACATTGGGAGAAGGTAATCCCCCCTCAACCTTTTACTTTAGGTCTCTAGATAATAAGCACAAGAGGGAGGCAATCCCTCGCATAGAGGATGGAGAAGATGCATGACACTACACTACTGAAGGTATCCTTACTACCTTCCACAAAGTATTGTCAAGTATTGATGGTACCCAACATCAAAAGAGCCTCACTAAAAATGAAGTCAAAGGGGAACTTCAAGTCATGAAAGATGGCAAATCACCAAGCATTGATGCCTTACAAGTGGAGCTTTATAAAGCCGTTTGAGAGATGTGTGGCAAAGACTACATTCACTTTTATTGATCATTACTTCCAAATCCAAAATATGCCTAAGAGGCCAACTTAGGACTCATCAAGCTTATCCCTAAGTTGGCCTAGAAGCTATAGATGTCACAATGGAGGCCTCTCACCATGCTAACTATCTCTTAGAAAATCATGGAAAAAATTGTAGCCTTAAGGATCAAGCACTTGTCGCCCCAACTAGTCCATGATAGGAAGTATGGCTTTATACATGGATGTAAAATTCAATATGCAATTCTTAATCTGGTTACCATGCTCTTGTGCCACTATACAGACATAGTGTGAAAAAACCTAGATTGCATCATCATTTGAATTTCTTATTAATCTAGAGAGTCAATGTCATACTAATCTAGAGAGTCAATGTCATATTGGTCATTAATTTCAATGTCCATAGTATGGATGGTTCAAAAATACAGGAATTTTGGATAATTTTAGCTTATTTTTTATATTTTGGATATAAATATCCTGAAAAGGTATAGAAAAATTCTAGAATAGGGTGACATGCAAAAAGCAAGTTTCTTTTCAACCAGTTTGGGAGACCTCATGTAAAAAGGGCTCCCAAATTTGTACATCACTCATTAATCATAGTTTTCAATAGGCAACAAATAGCACTCCAGACTAGGAGAAGAGGAGAAGAATTGATGTAGGAGAATTTGGAGCAGCTGTCTTAGGGTTCTACCCTCCTTTTGGAGCCAAGGGAACCATTAGATTTTTTGTTTGACTAGGAGAGAAGAAGCTACTATTTGGTGCATGCTTTTGGTATAACAGGAAGCTCCAATAGATCTAATGCTTGGAGATTGCTTCCGAGTAGTAGTAAACTTTTGTCTAGATAATCCAAGAACCATTTGTCTTAGAGTTTAGCCATCAAACAATCAACTTATGACTACTAGAATAATCATGAATATACACGATTAAAGTGTATTTGGAGTTCCATACAAGGATTTTGTTTACCTTTTGAGGTTCTATCAATGCATAGTGCTTCGAATTATGGAGCTTTGTCTTTATCTTGTGTAAAGGTGTTGGCAAACTTAGTAGAAAGTTTTAAGATTGATTCATGATGTATGGACATGTCTTGAAGAGAACTTGATTTTTAGTATTCTTGGGATTCATTTGAATCTCTTGCTTATTCTTTTTCTTCTCTTCTATCTTCTATTCTCTACTTCCTTCTCTCTTTGATCCCCGGTGGATACGATCTTTCTACTAAAACCCCTCCGACATTGATAGACCTAAAAATGGGCCGGCATTGGCTCATGCACTAGCCGGGCCTCGTCACTACGCACAAGACAACCCCTCGGCCTCGCGGCCAGGAGCGTCTGTCGAAATCTCTGCCTTCCTAAACATTGCGTTTGTAATACGTTGTAGTGCAACTGATCCTAACCCAATATTACTCCTCAGAGGGAGTTCCTTTCACATAGCCAAAAGGCTCGAATCACATACACATGGGGTTCCTCCTACGGCTGAATGCCGTCAACCCTCTGCGACTCTCCTACACCTTGGGGATTGGCCCCTCAGTGCGTCGCTCAACAAATAGATACATCGCACAAAAGTCGCTCAAGGTACCAAATAAGCGTGTCTAGGAATGTACCATTGTCCTTACTTCTCTTTCCCTTAGACCCCACGACTAGCCTATAGCATGGGTACCTCACTGCCTCTCATCGTAGATCATGTTCTAATAAACCAATTGCAATGCATGTCCAGGAGCTGGTCACTGATACTTTTAACTTTCTATATGATCTATGCATTTCGTGGATGTCTAGTGCTCAAACATTTAGCAAACAGTATCGTGCACAAGTGCAAAAACATCCCTTGCATGGTTTCTTTCTAACGATTGTATGCTTCGTTGCATGGCATTTTACGGCTTTTTCCATTATTTTTCATATCAAAAGCGAAAAAAAAACCGAACTAAAACACGGAAGCAAGGCTGATCTGAAGCAAATCTTCATGCCTCAGCCTCACTATACATTCACGGACATTGCTCATAATTTTCCTAATTTTCCGAAGCCCAAAATATAATTTTCCCCTATTTTAAGGGTTTTTTTTCACCATTTTCTTGCAATTTTTCCCATTTTCTCCCATTTTTTAATTGCTGAAAATTAAGTTCAATTTATGGGCTGTGGCCCTTAGTTCATTTCAGTAGAAAAAGAATTTTAGTAGGTGTGGATTAATTTATTGCATCATTTTTAGCCCAAAAACCCTATTTTCCCTCATTTTTATGGTTTTTCGTGTCTCGGTTTTCTATTTTCTGCTATCCTGCACATGTTTTTTCTGATTTTTAAATGATGAACAGCCAGAAAACAACTCAAAGCATGACATACTCAAAACTCAATCCATATGAACACATTTTTATCAACCAAATTTGCATCAAAAGGCCATTTTCTTTGTAAAAACAATTATTACCGTGTCTTGCGGGTTTTTCCATTAAATTTGGCACGTCCCATGACTGATTTCCAGCCATGAATTCTGCTTGCAATCAACAATCTACAATGATTTGGCATTGCCCTTCAGTCTCGTCAAGAATCGGCATCCATCCGGCCATCCATTTCCATTCTACTCTTCCACGCACGAACGGGGGTTAAGAGGAGAGAGAAAGACTGATTTTCTCTCTCTCTCTACAGTCCACCATTGCCGGAGCGGAGACCGGCGATACAGAGTGTAGGATAGATGTAGTCAGCATGTGTGCTCTCTCATATGCCTTACATGGAGGCTAGCATCTCGATTAGGGGGGGGGGGAGGGGGGGGGGCACCGTTTTTTCCACGTCGTTGCCTGCATGGCAGTTCCTTCCCCCCCACGAAAAATTTAGGGGGGTGGAGGGGCCAAAGGGCACCCCCCACTAATCACACCCTTTCAATTTTCAAATTTGGCCCCCTTTGTGTGCACCCCGGCCGGTTTCCGTCCAGTTTCCGCATACGGACTCCGATCGTCAGTCTGAAAATTTTTGTGAGCTCGTCTCAACATCCCGCACTGACTAGCAGCTCCACTGATTGGCACATGCGCATGGAAAATTTTTGAAAATTCTCAGAGTGTCGTTCTGGTACCCGTCAAGCACTTGACGCTTAAAATCGTCCTAGATCGAGCCGCCGCCTTTGACAGTGAATATTTTTCCCTTGATATTCATAATTTTTTGCTATTTTTAAGCACTTCCCGTCACCTAAATTCCGCTCTCATTGGCGACCACGGGATAGGGCGACTCAGCCCGTGGAATCCACGAACATATCTGCACATAAACAACCAAAGAAGCATCAAACTGATACAAAACAATTATATACTAAAACTCAGCACAATGCTTCCCCTACCCCTGGACAGAACCAAGGCATGACATCCACACGGAGTAGGCCTAGCATCATCTAATAGAAGATCTGAAGTGAGTCACGAACCAGCTGCTCTAACACAGCCAAACTAAAAAAACCTATCAAAGAGGTTGCCCTAAATGGTAGTCTGCACTACTTACCAACTAAAGACAACACAACTAGGAGCTCCTACAAGGCGAGGACTCCTATAGCCTGATCAAAAAGTATTTTCTTTCAGTACATTTCTTCTTTTAGGGTTGTTATTGGATGAACATACTTGGGCATGTAAAAAGGAGGGAGCTGAGCGTAGTGACCCAAGGAGAACAGGGCATCGGCCTCAGGACCTGTCTCGGCACCCAAGAACCTACCAAGCCCTCGCAAGGCGACACTTAATCCTTTTCTAATGCTCACTTTTATTTTCGCTCCAACCATCCTTGTTTTATCAATTTTTCCAGCAAGAAGCCACCCCTAGGAAGACAAGGTATCGGCCCCGGGTCTGACTCGTCCCCAGGAACCTACCAGGCCTTCGCAAGGCAATGAGCAACTGCCTATACATTTCCATTTCTTTTCTTTTCTTTGATAGGGGTTAGAACCCCTTTTTACACACCTTTGTATCGATATTCATCTTTTAGGATGTACAGAGTTTCGTGGCATCATCATTAGGATTATCTTCTGGCAGGCTTCTCTAACTACCTCACTGCTAACAAGAACTCCTAGAATGGCTACCTAGCAGGCCAGTAGAACAGGGCCACTAGGACTTCCTTCTAAAACAGGTCTTTCGATGCCTGACAATGTCTTTACAGGAGGCAATGACTACTCCGACCTCCCTCAAACATACTCAACCTAAACCTGGGACTTCATGCCTTGGTTGCCGGTCCCCAACAAAAATGTGTCCCCTCGACAAGTACAAATACACATATAGCATGAAAGAAAGGTACTCGTAAAGGAGAGGTATCACCTGGATTGACCACAAGAAGCTTCCATCGCAGCAAAGGCTCCTTCAGGCTCCACCAAATTCCACGAAACACAAAACCTGTCCAGCACAACACTTAAAACAAAAACCCGATTAAACGCACCCGCACTAGACAGGGAAATGGCCCTCTTGGCCTAATGAAATCAGACATGACTTTGCTACAAAACTGAATCGGCCCTCTTGGCCTAATGAAATCAAACAATACTACGCATAACATCCTCCTGGAAACAACCATGATAGACATCAAAGCATACCATTCCCAGGGGAACAGGGCTTGTAGCCCTAAACTAAGTGCATTAAATTATGACCTATCCCTCCTACGTATATTGCAAGAGGTGTTCGCATCACATGTCGTCTAATCAGTCTATGGGTCCAAGATAATAAAGGTAGAAGAGTCTCTCTTACCCTCTGCATCACCCAAATCAACCATCGTCTGCCAAAGAGGGCATGTTCAGAAAGCATTCCCCACAAATGACCGGGTCCTGTCTCACCATTGATAGATATATCGGGACACAGGCCACAATTAAAGAAGAGGTCTTCTTCATACGCAAAATTAGCCAAAGAATCGGCAAACTGATTCCAATTCCGTGGAATCAGCTGAAAAGACACTCTATCGAATTCGTCTAGCAGGGCTATGGCAGTATGATGGTACATACAAAGGATGGGATTCCGTACCATGTATGTCCCATTAAGTTGATTTAAAACCAACTGAGAGTCCCCTTTCACCAACAACTGGCGGATACCACCCTTCTTCGCAATATTCAAACCCATAATCAGGGCTTTGTATTCTGCCATATTATTGGTAAAATTCACCCCGAGATAAGCAGCTAACTTCATGACAATGCGTCGTCGGGGGTTTCGGATGACAACTCCTACACTTCCTTTTTGCATGGACCCCTGGACGCCCCATCAAAGTACAAGGTGTATGTCCATAAAGGGTTTACATATCCCGCCATCCTGAACTCTACTCGTAATTATGGTAATCGAAATTCAGCATATTCAACGGGTGGACTGTAGGCTCCATCCCTCCATCATCGTTGAATTCAACAGGGATGCTCGTCAAAATTTGTAGGCAGTGATGGCAGAAGACCTTGATCTCCCAAATAAATGTCCCGCCTTCTTGCTCAATCACCTTGTATCCTTTGCTCCACCAAATGAGCTTTCCCTGATGATACCTCTGTTCCAAATATGGGTGTTCTAAATAAGGGATCAAACGACCCATCAACCTCTATCACGATTTTCTTGCAGATGCTTGATCGATCTCTCCTAGACCTGCAAGGCTGTCATAGCATTAGTGCAATCAGAAATAATAAGGTTTAATCTTATTAAGATTAACCTTATTTTTAAATTCTATCCCCTCAAGGTTAGCTAACAAGACTGTGGATTTATTCTTTCCTATTCTAACGATCCTATAGGGCCCATCCCATTTGGGCTCTAGCTTGCCTGGAAATAATTCACGTCATGCATCATAATACAGAACAAGCTGTCCTTTCTTGAAGGTGTATTTCTTGGCTTTGAGGTCGTGTAGCTGCTTCATTTGGCGCTTCGCCACTTCTTGGTGCAATAAGCTCTGCAACTTAAGCTCATCTAAATGTGCCAGTGTCGTCAAGCGTTCAAAAAGTGCGTCTTCATCACTCAAAGAATGATTGATGGCAAACCGAATAGTCGGCAGCTCAATTTCTAAAGGCAAGACACACTCCTCCCCATATACTAACTTGAACGGGGTATGGCCAGTGACTCGTTTGAAGGTCGTATTATAGGCCCACACTGCCACGTATAACTTTTTATCCCAATCCCGTTTCTTTTCCGACACAATTTTGGACAGGATGCCCACAAGCTGCTTGTTGGTGCTTTCAACTTGCCCATTGGCTTGGGGATTATATGGGGTTGTCTTGTTATGCTTGATTTGCCACATCTCTGTCAAACCTTCGATCACCTTATTCAGGAAATGGGTTCCGCGGTCCGACACTAATTCTTTCGGCGGACCAAACCGGCATATTATCTGCTCTAAAAGGAAACTAGCAGTTTCTTTAGCATCATCTTTCCTTGTTGCACGTGCTTCTGACCACTTTGTGAAGTAGTCGGTTGCTACAATGATGTATCTCTTTTGCGTAGTCGACGACGGAGTAATAGGACCCACAAAGTCTATTCCCCACTTCTCAAATGGAAGTATCGCCATAATAGGGGTGAGTGGTCGTTTCCTATTCTCTCGACTATCATGTCGTTAGCAAATATCGCATCTCTTAACATACGAAACGCATCCTGAAAGATGGCAGGCCACCAATAACCTGCTCTTAAAGCCTTTTGTGCTGTAAGCCGTCCAACAAAATGGCCGCCGCAAGCAGAATCATGGCACTCTTCCAAAATGAATGGTACCTCGTCAGGCATCACACATCGGCGATAGATATCATCAACCCCTTGCCAGTATAATGTACTGCGATCAAAGCAAACTTTAACGCTTGCTGCTTAATTTTCCTTTTCTCAGCCTTAGATAATTCGGATCCAGCCTCTCTCGTCGATAAATAATGCGTTATTGCAGCATACCAAGAGGGAATAGATGCCGTATCTATTTTAAATAACAACTCCATGTCACTACCTTCAACCACAGATTCTTTCGGCTCCCCAAAGTCCACAAGACATTCCACGATGCCTTGCAACCTTGGTGGCTTACTCTTGATTTCATAATCAAATTCCTGCAAAGTGATCAACCACTTTGCTAGACGATCAGGCGGCTGTAACTTATTCATCAATAATCGAAGCCCCTCCGCCTTCGTATAAAGCACGACTTTCTCATAGAGAATGTAATGCCTGAGTTTCTTGGTCCCAAAGACCATCGCTAGACACAATTTCTCCATGTAAGTATAGTTAATTTCGGATACCCCGAGCTTCCGACTAGCAAAAGCAATCGGGTGGTACCACTTCTCTTCCCAAATTTGGGCTAACCAGCAGCTGATACTATACATCGTGTGGCTGCTGAAAAGATATAAAACACCTCACCTCTTTTAGGTGCTTTTAAAACGGGTGCTCTTGCTAGCTCTTGTTTCACATCCTCGAATGCTACTTTACAAGGGTCACCCCATACAAACGAATAGCTAAAGGACAATAAATTTGTAAGCGGCAAGGTTCTTTCTGCTAAGGCGTTGATAAATCTACGGTAGTAACCAACCGAAGACAGAAAGCTATGAACTTCCTTCGGAGTGCGTGGTGGACCCATGGCAACTATAACTTTGACCTTCTCGGGGTCTGTCGCAATTCCCACCGAACTGACCACATGACCCAGCAATAGCCCATAAGGTACTCCAAAAACACACTTCTGTGGGTTTAAGGCAATGCAGAATTGTCTACAGCACTCAAAGCATTTTCTTAGAATGCTCAACTGCCTCTCTCTCACGGTGGCAGCCCCTAAGTCATCAATAAACACCTTCAACTCTTCAGGGGATATGTCACCGAATGTCTTATCTGCTGTTCGTTGCCACGAACCAGGCGCATTGCATAAACCAAAGGCCATCACATGGTACGCAAAAGTACCAAATACAGTGATGAAAGTTGTTTTCAACTTGTCCTCTTCTGCAATTGCCATTTGGTTGTATCCTGAAAAGCAATCCATAAACGAATATATCTCCCTACCCGCTAATTGATCCAAAATCTGGTCAATAAATGGCAACGGGTAGTAGTCCTTAACTGTCTGCTTATTCAGCTCCCTAAAGTCTACACATAATCGGATTTGATTATTCTTCTTCTTTCTGATCACAACTGGCGAACACCATTCCGTGTGTTGCACAGGAAAAATCAAACCCGCTTTTCGAAGCTTCTGTAACTCTTCAAACAGGCCGTCCCTCAGTTCGAAAGGCATACGCCTTACTTTCTGCCGTACAGGACGACTGCCCTCTTTCAACGGAATTGTATGAACAGCACGACTAGGAGAAATGCCTCTCAACTCATCATAACTCCAGGCAAAGATATCACAGAATTCCTGGATCAAGGCCACATAGTCCTCCCTTTCTGCTGAGCTGAGCATAGAACCTAATTTGATTGGCCGCGAATCATCAGGCGTACCAAGGTCTAGCTCGATAACATCTGCATCTCTTATACGATCTTGGCCCTCTATCGGCTCATTCAAAGTGATTTGATAGATGTCTTCCGTGGTGGATCCCTCTTTAGACTCATCACTCGATGATGTCTCACTGCCAGATAAATCTTCTAATGTCTCCAATTCTGTAGAAGATAGAGGAGCTCTCTCACTCTGCGGGGACTCAGGATAAGCATCAACCACCACACGCTGGGCACCTCTACCGAATATCAGTTGATTGGCGGGTATATCCACTTGGCAGTCCGCTTGCAAGATCCAAGGTCATCCGAGTAATACTTGGTAACTTGGCCGGCCTGCAAAACGAATCACCCTAAAGTCCAACAGGCATTCTACATTTGCAACAGTAACATGGACCTTAGTAATGCAGCCTTCCGGCTGTCTCAAACTATCATCTGCCATTCTGAGAATTGTGGAGGTATCTATCTGGATCGCAAGACCCAACCTTTCCATCAATTCAGAACTCATAATGTTAACAGATGATCCCGTGTCAACAATGGCATAATCTACTAATATCCCATCGACATAGGCTGCAACCCTTGGGCAATGCTTCTCAGCATGCTCGAACCAGTCATCACCAACTCGCGCAATAGCCAAAGGTTCTACCATATACCCGGTACGTAGGATCTTTCTAAATTCCTTGCGTACTCCTGGGAAAAGCTTAATAAGCTGTAAGAGGTTCACATCCGGCTTGACTTCGCAAAGAGATCTCGCCAAATCGAATTCATGATAGTTCGATAGAGCTTGCTTTTCACGCCAAACCATCCGCTCTTTAGGTCGCTGAACCGGCTTTAATTCCTCCTTCTTAACTTTCACTTTCTTCTTTGGTGGTCCCTTATCGGCTTTACTTTCTACGGGCTTCAAAGGTCCCCCTTCCATGGCAGGATCCAAAACTTGTGTTCCTTTGTCGCCTTGATTACCGTCGACAGGCTTATCCTTGTCGGCCTCTCTACCCTTTTGACCTCTTGTAAGGATAGCTTGTAGATTAGAGGTTTCAGCATCGTTAACGCGTACAGCCTCAATCAAACTAACCCCACTACCACTTGGTAGCTCCTCCACTGTAGTCTTTGGTCGTTGAAGTATTTGTTTAGGCCCATCTTCTTGCTGGGAATCATTTCCTTGGGCACGATGATTAACAGGCCCTCGTTGCCGACTTCCTCGCTGGAGGGAACTGATCTTACTCCAGCAAGTAGCTGCTAAATGGCCGGATTTTCGACAAATGTCGCACTTAACATTCGGGCAATTCCTTGGATAGTGCTGCCCACCACACCATTTGCAACTAAACCTCGAAGGTGCACCCTCCTCTGGGTATCTACTTCCTATCAAATTTTGTTGTTTTTTAAGGAAGTTGACATCAACGGCTATTTGCCGATACTGCTCCGTAATCATGTCGGTATAATGCTTCATCATGTCCTTAACCTCGCCAAGAACATTAGAAGAACTCGACTCATAGCCTTGGTCATTACCATGTCGTTCCATCGGCCTAACAATTCCATTAGGCACTGGTTGTTGAACCACACGCATGGTGTTAGAATTGACTGCCTGGCTTCCACCACTTGGAGCCATTTGACTGCTCGTAGGCATCGATATGCTAGGGGGAGCTGGTAATAAAGGCACATTCTGTATCATGTTCCCTCTCCCATTAGGGTTAGCCATCGCTATCCCTTGACCACTACTGCCATTGGCCATTGCCATATTGTTTCCCAATACTAAACCCATATTCGAATTGCCTCGAGAAGCATAGGCTGCTTGTAGTCGGGATTCCACCTCTTGTGCTCGTGTAATGGGAGTATCTATATCCCCCAAGGGGACACTACTCAACTGCAATTGGATATTAAAGTCCAAACCATGAAGGAAATATTGCAATTGGGCAGCTGCAGGGATAGGAATAGAGGTGTCCAACTTATGGAAAACCTCTTTTATCTTCTTCGCATAAGCACAAATATCCTCGTGTGGTTCTTGACGGGTCACGTTGAGTACACTCAACCAATATTGCCCACCCCTTTCAGGGGCAAACTCCCTTCGAAAAGCTCCATAAAATGCATCAATGTTCAATATGGTTCGGGCTTCTAAACCATGATACCATATAGCGGCTCTTCCTTTGAGAGTCATATTGAAGAACATCATTAAATGTCCTTCTTCTTGGATGCGACAGTTAAACATCAGCTTTTGAAACTCCCTAATGTGGAGTTCCGCATCTTCCTCAAGTAGCCCATTAAAAATGGGTAGCGGGTAACCTAGAGCCGGCAAATCCGTCATTCCTGCTGGAATTGCAATAGGCTGCGCCATGACAAAGATTGGATTTGCACTAGGAATAGGGGACGGTGGGGTTACACTTCCCGTACTTGACCTGGACTGGCTTATAGAAGGAAGGGGAGCACGAGAGCTTCCACCTTCTCCTAACTTACTGCTTGTGGCCCCAAGACCACTAGATCCACTCCCTCGTAAGGGTTCAGCACCGCTACGCTTAGGGGAATATCTCCTAAAAATTTCAGCACGTCGCCTAGCTCTTTCGTCTCTTTCTTGCTTCTGGATTTCTGCTAGATGATGCTTATCAATAAATAACGGATCAATCTCAGTATCCTTTGGCACAAACTGTTAGTTGGTCCCTAAACAACCAGGATTCGAGAACCGCCACTTTTAAGCGGCTCCCGGCAGATGCACCACTGATAGACCTAAAAATGGGCCGGCACTGGCTCATGCACTAGCCGGGCCTCGTCACTACGCACAAGACAACCCCTTGGCCTCGCGGCAAGGAGCATCTGTCGAAATCTCTGCCTTCCTAAACATTGTGTTTGTAATACGTTGTAGTCCAACTGATCCTAACCCAATATTACTCCTCAGAGGGAGTTCCTTTCACATAGCCAAAAGGCTCGAATCACATACACATGGGGTTCCTCCTACGGCTGAATGCCGTCAACCCTCTGCGACTCTCCTACACCTTGGGGATTGGCCCCTCAGTGCGTCGCTCAACAAATAGATACATCGCACAAAAGTCGCTCAAGGTACCAAATAAGCGTGTCCAGGAATGTACCATTGTCCTTACTTCTCTTTCCCTTAGACCCCACGACTAGCCTACAGCATGGGTACCTCACTGCCTCTCATCGTAGGTCATGTTCTAATAAACCAATTGCAATGCATGTCCAGGAGCTGGTCACTGATACTTTTAACTTTCTATATGATCTATGCATTTCGTGGATGTCTAGTGCTCAAACATTTAGCAAACAGTATCGTGCACAAGTGCAAAAACATCCCTTACATGGTTTCTTTCTAACGATTGTATGCTTCGTTGCATGGCATTTTACGGCTTTTTCCATTATTTTTCATATCAAAAGCGAAAAAAAAACCGAACTAAAACACGGAAGCAAGGATGATCTGAAGCAAATCTTCATGCCTTAGCCTCACTATACATTCACGGACATTGCTCATAATTTTCCTAATTTTTCGAAGCCCAAAATATAATTTTCCCCTATTTTAAGGGTTTTTTTCACCATTTTCTTGCAATTTTTCCCATTTTCTCCCATTTTTTAATTGCTGAAAATTAAGTTCAGTTTATGGGCTGTGGCCCTTAGTTCATTTCAGCAGAAAAAGAATTTTAGTAGGTGTGGATTAATTTATTGCATCATTTTTAGCCCAAAAACCCTATTTTCCCTCATTTTTATGGTTTTTCGTGTCTCGGTTTTCTATTTTCTGCTATCCCGCACATGTTTTTTCTGATTTTTAAATGATGAACAGCCAGAAAACAACTCAAAGCACGACATACTCAAAACTCAATCCATATGAACACATTTTTATCAACCAAATTTGCATCAAAAGGCCATTTTCTTTGTAAAAACAATTATTACCGTGTCTTGTGGGTTTTTCCATTAAATTTGGCACGTCCCACGACTAATTTCCAGCCATGAATTCTACTTGCAATCAACAATCTACAATGATTTGGCATTGCCCTTCAGTCTCGTCAAGAATCGGCATCCATCTGGCCATCCATTTCCATTCTACTCTTCCACGCACGAACGGGGGTTAAGAGGAGAGAGAAGGAGGAGAGAGAAAGACTGATTTTCTCTCTCTCTCTATAGTCCACCATTGCGGGAGTGGAGACCGGCGATACGGAGCGTAGGATAGATGTAGTCAGCTTGTGTGCTCTCTCATATGCCTTACATGGAGGCTAGCATCTCGATTGGAGGGGGGGGGGGGGGGGGGGGCGCCGTTTTTTCCGCGTCGTTGCTTGCACGGCACTTCCTTCCCCCCCATGAAAAATTTAGGGGGGTGGAGGGGCCAAAGGGCACCCCCCACTAATCACACCCTTTCAATTTTCAAATTTGGCCCCCTTTGTGGGCACCGCGGCCGGTTTCCGTCCACTTTCCGCATACGGACTCCGATCGTCAGTCTAAAAATTTCTGTGAGCTTGTCTCGACATCCCGCACTGACTGGCATAGGCGCACGGAAAAATTATGAAAATTCTTGGAGTGTCGTACGGGCGCCCGTCAAGCACTTGACGCTTAAAATCGTCCTAGATCGAGCCGCCGCCTTTGACAGTGAATATTTTTCCCTTGATATTCATAATTTTTTGCTATTTTTAAGCACTTCCCGTCACCTAAATTCCGCTCTCAGACATTGGTGAACTCGATATGAAAGGTTGTTAGAAGGAAAGGTATAATGGGAGAATCTTCAATCACAATTTCTAGTAATGTTTTGTAGCACTTAGTGTAGAATATGAACATGCTTATGCAAGTACACCAACAACAATAGGTGATGCAGCCTTCTGCTAAAAAAAACTGTTGTGATGGTTGGTCTGAAGGCTACAATATGGACACATGCTTTGTATGCAACTGAAAAGAGGAAAGCTATTGATAATGAAATGTCTCATGCAAGGCATGACACTCATGACATAACTAGCTGGGAATCACCGATAGATGTATATTCAATGTATGCGTATTAAGCAAAAGTGCAAAATATGGATGCATGAAATGACATATAAGAGAGTGACAAGAAGAAGTGTGGATTAGCCTAAATTAGCCACCTTCCTAGCATGTTATGGACGAAGTTGTGCAGGAGCAGAAACATGATAGCAAACAAAAGGTTAAAAAGAAGAAAAAATAGCTAGGATATAAGCTATAGTCTAATATTGAGACAGCCACAATGGATGCCTTGGAAGATCCTATAGTGGAAGAGTCAATCATTGCATATGCAGATTTTTTTAATGCATCTGAAGAGGTTTATAAAGCTTATGTTTTACTTGATGCAGGGACTCAAAGGGAGATTGGTGACTTGGATGTACATGATTTGCAGGACATAGTTGTTGTCTTTGAGATAGTTCATGAGCTAGAGGCTATAAAGATAGAGGATTCTATATATGATGCTCCACTTCTAGACAATGTTTTGGATGCTTTGTTAGAGGCCTTGATAGGCAATTCAAAGATGCTTCAAGTTATGGACTTCTTTACTATTTTCAGTGTTGGTTAGCATGTGTTAGATGCAAGTGAGGCTTGGTTCATGTTTAATGTGGTACATAATTGTTAGTATAAGTAGATTTCCATGTGCTAAACTTCGAAGAAAGAGCAGGCATGTTGCTATGCATTTGTTGATGGGTGCATTGATAGTCTATATATGGAGATTCAACAACCTCTAGTATATGATGCACGTGAAGACTTGATGACCCTAGAGTGGATGCTTGGTATGGTGTTAGAGTTGTGCAAATGCTAATAATTTTGATCTATGATCCAGGGGGATGCTTACTAATATGAGAGGTGGATGTATTGGTGGCACATATTGGATTTTGATCGTGGTGGATGTATTGGTGGCACATATCAGAGAATGTGCAAGTTCAAAGGGGAAGGATGGATATCGTGTTGCTATGCAGACATAGTGTGAAGAAACCTAGAGTGTATCATCATCCAGATTTATTATTAATCTAGAGAGTCAATGTCATATTAGTCACTAGTGTTAGTGGCCATAGTATGGATGGCTCAAAATTACGAGTTTTTAGGATAATTTTAGCCTATTTTTGATATTTTGAATATAGATATCTTGAAAAGGTGTAGAAAACTTCTAGCATAGGGTGACATTAAAAAATCAAGTTACTTTTCATTCAGTTTGGGAGATATCATGCAAAAAGGAAGGGCTCTCGAATTCACGCGGTGTGCAATTGTAGTTTTTAGGTAGTAAATAGCACTCCGAGGATGGGAGGAGAGCAAAAGGAGCAACTCGAGAGAATTCCGAGCAGGTGTCCTATATTTCTACCCGCTTTCGAAGCCAATGGAACCATCATATTTTTTGTCTGAGCAATAGAGAAGAAGCTAGTGTTTAGTGCATGTTTTTGGTATAATTCTACAAGATCTAATGCTTGGAGATTGATTTTGAGTAGTAGTAGACATTGTCTAGATAATCCAAGAATAATGTGTTTGGAGTTTTGCCATCAAACAATTAGCTTATGATTGTTGTAATAATCAGGAATACATAGGGCAATTGAAGTGTATTTGGAGTTGCACACAAGGATTTGGTTTACCTTCTGAGGTTCTATCAATACATAGTGCTTTAAATCATTGAGCTTTGTCTTTATCTGATGTAAAGGATTTGGTAAAATTGGTAGAATATTTTATGATTGATTCATGATCTATGGATATGTCTTGAAGAGAACTTGACTTCTAGCATTCTTGTGATTCATTTGAATCTCCTACCTATTCTTTTTCTTGTCTTCTATCTCCCATTCTCTACTTTCTTTTCTCTCTGATCCTTGGTGGATACGACCTTTCGACTAAAACCCCTTTGGATAATGCTAGATTGGGCACTACTTAGTGGCAAAACATGCTCCTCATCAACCTTGACTTTGAGAAGGTGTATGATTGGGTGTGGTGGATTTCACCTTACTCATCTTGAGGGCCATTGGTTTCCATCCCAATTTCATCAGCATGATTTGCATCCTCTTCACTAATGCTTTAGCATGCATGTAAGCAAATGGAGTCACAAAGTCCTTTAACCTAAAGTTCTTAGTTTAGCAATGATGCTTTCTAGTGCTCCTATTGTTTGCTATCATCCCAACCCTCTTTTAAGAAGGATTGATTGGCTTGTGCAACATGGTGCCCTTTGTGGACTCTCACTTTCTAATGGGGAGAAGCTGGCTACCCAGTTCTTTGTAGACAATAATTGAAACATGGTTGCTGTAGATCCCAAGGAGGTAGATATCCTCTTGGAGAAATTCTAGGTTCTCTGATATATCAGGCTCTTAGGTAAGCCATAGGAAGATGAAGATGATATATATGGGATTGGATGACAACCCCTCCCTGGTGGGGCTGTCCAACTATAAATGTAAGGTTGTGAAAAAAGGTAAAATTAGATACTGAGGGTCTAGGTTGGGAGTTGGTATTTCTCAAAATCAGAGATTTGGATGGTTTAAGGGAAAGGTGGAAAAATGATACCTACTCATTGTTGGGATGTAAACTTTTATACTAGCTACAATGATGTGGAATTAGGGAAACTTTTTGAGATAGAACTAAGCCAATGGTGCTTAAAGTGGATTGGCAAGATGATAAGGATGCATTCTCTACATTGATTAAGAGAAAGATATGGAAAACCAAATTGCAGAATGGTTCTTTTGCTTCCATGGAAAAATTGAATAAGGGTTTTGAAGATATGTAGATTAGTTTTGTTAAAGGGTATTGAGGATATGTAGATTAAAATGACTTAGTTGGCAGATTTTGGGCAAGCTAGGCCTTTGCAATCTCCATCTAGAAAACTTTTTGTGAGACGATACATATATTGTGATAATCTTGATCCGAGCACAAAGACTGCGAGTCTTTCAAAGATGTTGAGCAAAAGAAGTTGGTTTTTTGGAAGGATAATAAGATATGTGCATCCATGATATGTAACCTATTGATAAAAACTTTGGAAAGGGTGGTATGAAAAAGATCTTTGAGGATATGTCTACTCATATGTCTTATGTAGCCACATATGATGCTTTAGCTTATGGTATTCAAATTGAGAAGAAACTAAAAAGCAAATCAAAGTTATGGTCTTTTGCATTGAAGATTGCAAATAAGGGTAAAGTGCACCAAGTTGACTTGTCTTGTGTAGGGAAGAGCATTAGATGAAAAATTGGATGGGATTCTCCAATTAACACATACTTGGGTTCTGTGGTCTATGCATATTTAGCAAAAATGCAAGGTGTTGAGATGATCATTGAGAAGAAATGTAAGAGGGATGAGGGAGCTTCTAGTAGTTCCAAAAAGACTAGAGGGGGTGATCGTGCATCACTACCTTTTGGACCAAATCTTGCTCATAGTATATAGGATGTATCAG
Organism: Lygodium microphyllum; assembly: GCF_053477565.2. Taxonomy (NCBI): domain Eukaryota; kingdom Viridiplantae; phylum Streptophyta; class Polypodiopsida; order Schizaeales; family Lygodiaceae; genus Lygodium; species Lygodium microphyllum. The sequence continues at coordinate 30,080,843 of NC_141143.1, read as the reverse complement.
AGAAGGAGATTGTTAAGCCAAAGAAATAGCAAGGATACAAGGTTGCTGTAGATATTGAGTCAATGCACTGATCTTAAGAACGTACTAGAAGAAAGGATCTTGAACAAAAAGATTGATTTCACTCAAGGAGAGGTTTTGGGCATTGCAAAAAGAGAGCTTTATGAGGAGATTATAAACATCATCAAGAGAAAGAAACATGTGATTCAGACTTCAAAGGAGCCAAACATAAAGGGCATCATGATTGAGGAGCTAGTTGAGGAGAGTGATGATGATATTCTTGTTAAGGATGTTGTAGAATGCATGAAGATCATAAAGGATGTAGAGCAGCCAATGCACTATGTAGAGGATTATATACTTGTGATGATTCCTCGTAGTCATTTCTCTAGGAGTAATTTGGTACAAGTAACCACCAAGACAATGGTAAAGATTGGTGAGATGGAGAAGCCAGGTGCTGCTTTGCTTGATCATGAATTAGAGATAAATGTCATAATACAGTCTATATGAGAGTGGAAAATGGCCTATTAGTATTGAGTGTGGGTGGTAGCTAAGAGTTGCCAACAAGATTACAGAAGAGATTTATGCTACATGTTTGAATATGAGGGTGACTATAGGAGAGGTACAAGATGATTACCATTTTTTGAGCAAGTTTCATTATGATGTTATTTTGGAGTAGTGTTTGGAGAAAGGCCATTGATGATGATTTTGCTTATGCAGATGTCAAGATAATCTACGTTTATGCCAGGAATACATTGGGTCTTTGGATGTGGGAGTGAGTAAGAGGAATAATGGTTGGATACATAGATGTATATGATGTTAGAGAGATTCTTAAGTGAGGATTAACTATAGTAAGAGATTAGGTAGATTCTTGTATGAGAGTAGAGATGATAATAGAGATTACATACAATAGAGACCAACGAGAGATGACACAACATACATGCAAGGGATCACATAAAGTATCCCAAAATAAATCCTTGATTAAGAAAACCTATTTACAATGATTCTCCCCTTCATCATGTCCTATTTCATCTTGTTATATCCAAGAATTTGCATCAAATACTAGCTTCTATTTTGTTGCACAAATGACAAATCTTATGGTTCATCTCCCAAGACGCTTGGCTAGAATTCACTTAAATTGCTCCTTCTCTCTCCTCATCATTTGGAGTGTTGTTTGATGCCAAAAACTGTGATTGCCTACTTGTGAATTTGGGAGCCCTTATTTTTTCATGCGATCGCCCCAACAGTGGCTAAAAAGCTACTTGCTTTTTGTATGACACCCTATTATAGAATTTTTTTACACTTTTCAAGGATTTTTACAAGAAATAATATCCACAATATAAAAAATAGGCTAAAATTGTCCAAAATCTAGTAAGTTTGAACTATCCATACTACGGACACTAATACTAATGACTAATATGACATTGACTCCCTAGATTATTAAGAAAGTTGGATGATGATTCTCCTTGACCTTTCACTTGATTTGTTAAATCTTTCCTTGAAATTTGCCAAAGTCCCATAGGCATAGTCACCAAGTCAACTACCCATTTGTAATGCATGGCTAATGGATAGGTAGGATGTAGACTATCACGATATCACATATTGGAATAATTTTGGGCAAGTAACACTAGTCTCTAAAAGCTACAATGCATCTTTAAACATACCTTTCCACCAACATCTTTCTTTGAACTTCATAAAAGTGGACTAGACACCTCAATGACAAGCCTAGAGACTGTCATGAAGCTCTTTGATAATATATTATTCTCTGTGGAGTCCTCTTTCGTTGCTTTGGATGCTTCCATAGATGGCCATTTGTCAAGAAATACCCATATGCTTGTCTTTCGATTCTCTTGAACTCTTGATCAATCCATCCCTCTTGCTTAGTCAAAGTGTTGAAGTAGCAGCCAATAATCAACCACTCACCATCATACATGTCTTTTGAACATGATTCAATAGAAGATGCACAACAACAATGATCTCGTTGAACATAAGAAGTGGAGTAGAAATTTGTACCAACATCATCTCCTTCAACAACCATGTCTTCTTCATCCTCATACTTGGCTCTTGATAACATATCTACAACTAGATTACCTTTACTTGCAATTAAGAAAAACTCTGAGTTCAAGGACTTGATGTAAGCAATCCATCACAACATAACAATATTCAAAGTTGAGAAAAACTAGTGATCATCCCAACCAAAGGTAGACAATTTGTCTCAACAACCACTAATGCACCAATAAAGTATTCTTGATCAAACTTCAATGCAATGATGAGTCCCCATAATTCCCTTTCAACCTATGGATAATATCATTAAAGACTTAAGACTTTGGCTCCAAACCACACATCATATACATTTCCCTCTTTTTCATCTTGTCCAATAGCCCACCCTTCTTGTTGGACTAGTATCCATTGTAACAATGATAGGCCTTACATACTCAATTTACATTTCTTAGCATGGGTGTAGATAATAATAAATGTTTCAATTTTCTCATTGCCTTTGTATGCTAATGAAACTTTTGACCTTTCCTCAACAACTGATAGAGTGCATCTACTACATGTGCAAAGTGTGGAATTTAAATAAGATAGAAAACACATTCACCCAAGAATGGTCTCACCTTAGTTATGAAAGTTAAAGTCTCCTTCATCTTTTGAATGGCTTCAACCTTTACTCGAGAAGGCCTTCGACCATAAGGCGCACACATATGTCCCAGAAACAAAACTTTCTTGACTCCAAAAAATGACTTTGGCCTATAAAGAGTAAGGTTTACCTCTTCTAACTTGGATAAGATCTTCTCACAATCAAAAATATGATCTACAACAAACTTGTGACAACCCCTCGAATCCAATGTCTCATCCTTGGCCCCTTCTTTGCACCCTTTTATAGGCACATGATCAAGAAAAGGCATAGTAACATGTAGTATGAAGTCATAAAGGACTTTGTTCATCCCATTCATCATATGTGCAACTGAGTTGGTTGTTGCCTAAGGTAAGGTACATATCCTTACACAACCCAAAGTGTCCTCATAGTTGTTAGATACTTGCTATCCACATCCAATTGAAATTGATCATATCCAGAGTAGAGATCTCCCATAGAATAAATCACCCTTACTGTTAAGTGGGAGGTTATTGAGGGTTAAAGGCTGCTTTTGCCTAGTCGCATGTATTTACCTTGTCCTTAGTACCCACTCTTGTACACTATAGATGGACACTGCTCATCACTCTCATCCTTATTTCATATTCTTACCTATGATAGAATAATAAAGGGAAGGCACATTACACATTGTGATAGTTTGAAGATCCCACACACTGGTCTTACTCTCTTATGTTTAAATATTTGTAGCCTTGCTTTAGATTTGCTCTTCTCACACACACACTCTCTCACTCTCTCTCTCATTCTCACCATTTCAAATTTTTGAGCTAGTAAAGTATTTCATCTAGGAAAATCAATTTATAAATGTGTAATGACACATTCGAGAAACCATAGGTGAGCCCTATCTTTATTAGCTTGTTGTTTCACTAGACATCCTAATAAAATGTGCCTTGAATGGTTACGATTCTAACAACTGAGTTGTTCTTGAGATTGAATCCTTTGATACCTCCATCTCTTCCTCTTCCCAAAGCCATTATAAGAATTGGCACAAAATCCACTAGGATCGGATCTTGTTTCTTGTTGTAAGTGAGATAGGTATACATAAGTTTCTTATTCTAAGGATTCCTCCACATAGTGTATCGATGTGTCACCTAGTGGATAGGTGATAGATGGTCTAGGTGGTGTGGGTATTCATGTTGGATTTATATCTATCCTTAGTGCTATTGATATTTTCTCATTAGGTGTTGGTGGTGTTGGTGTATCTCCTCGTCCCTAATTGAGATTTGTATTTATTGAATAGAAGTGTTGTGGGTAGGGCTGAGGGTATAGTAGCCTTCTACATAATTAGTAGTGCATGGCCTAGTCATGTCCAAACTATTTGCAATTCATGCAACTACAAGGTTGGGGATCGGGACATTCCACTTGAAGGTGATTACCACTGCAACGAATGCATTGTACATGAATTTTTGGGTCATTTTAAAGCATCCTCAAGGATCACAAAATCTAGCTCCAGGCCTACCGTTTCTTGGGTAAGGCCATTATTTTCCCCTTATTCTACACTGTAGCGGTGTCGGAGGGGTTTTTGTCAAAAGGTCGAATCCACCGGGGATCAGAGGTAGAAGGAAGTAGAGATAGGAGATGGAAGAGAAGAAAGAGAATAGACAAGAGGTAAACACAAAAAGATAAAGCACAATGAACTGAATCAATATGTATTGAAAGAACGTGGAATCTTTGCACTACCAGAAGCAATATCTAGGCATTAGATCTCCTAGAGCTTCTTCATAGAACAAAATGTACATCAAAATGATAGCTCCTTCTCTGCTGCTTGAAACCCAAATCTGATGGCTCCGTTGGCTTTGAAAGGGTGGTAAAACGGCAAGACACCTGCTCACAAATCTCCTAGATCACTCCTTCTTCCTCTTGCAGTTAAACTGCAATTTTCAGCCTATTTACAACGATCGCGATGTGCGTGATTTGGTCAATCTGTCCTTTTTTATGAAAATGCCATAATTGGCTGAAAAAGCAACTTGCTTTTTGCATGCCATCCTAATCTAGAAGATTTTCTAACTTTTTTGGATTTTTACAATAAATAATATAAAAAATAGGCTAAAATTATCCAAAAATCTAGTATTTTTGGATAATCCATGCAACTCATACTATTACTAATGACTCAAATCACATTGACTCTCTTGATCAATAAGAAGTCAGATGATGATGCATTCCATGCTTTTTCACACTATGTCCGCGTAGCATCATGACATCCACCCCCTCTGAGCCTGCACATCCTCCGGTATGTGCCAAAATCCTAGTTGTCACCGGATTTTGAGTCCTCCTCATCCTCTGTAACCATATCCTTTGCTTCTTCATCTTCCATATCTTCTTGGCTAGCCCCTGTATCATGGCTACTATTTTCTTCCAATTTTGGCAACTCATAGGCATTAGATTCCTACCACTTGAATAATTTAATTCTTTTTCCTGCTACCGAAAGTTTTATGGTTGTCCCATCTAGCTCATTTAAAACATAAGTAGCATTATCAAACACTTGTCTTACCACATAGTGTCTAAACCATCTTTTGGAAAATTTACGCATGGCACTATGTTGGTTGTCTAAACTACTATCATAAACCAATACCCAATCCCCATCTTATATGCTTCTTGGTCTCAATCTATGTCTTTTGTCAAACCGTTTCTTGTTCTGTATCCTTGCTGCCCTTAATGTTGCAATTGCTACCTTTATGTCTTCTGACTTCCTTTCCAACTGTCTAACGCATAAGGCCAATAACTCCTCCCGATTCAACTCCTCCTCCCAAGGTAGCACACTCCATGTGACTGAAATTTCTTCTATCAGCATGATAGGTTTTTGACCATACATCAATTCTGATGCCAGGAGGCATATTACATGGTGGATTCCATGCCACGGTGGATTCCGTGAGGTTTTACAATGGATTCTGTAAACTTTTATTACCGAGGCTCATACACAAAGTGGATTCTTTGTGCGAGAAGTCGATGGGGACGCCTATCCTTTTCGGGCATTTCCTTAATTTAATATGTATTTTGTGAAATCACCCGCTATGGAATCACCCATGTACACACTAAATTAACGAAATGCCCAAAAAGGATAGGCGTCCCCATCGACTTCTCGCACAAAGAATCCACTTTGTGTATGAGCCCCGGTAATAAAAGTTTATAGAATCCACCGTAAAACCTCACGGAATCCACCGTTGCACAGATCGGATGACATAAGCGCACGTAGTGAGTGTCGGAAGGTTCCCAAGAACAAAAGAACTCTACTTTTTGCACAAAACTCAAGGTAGAAAGCATGCACGACATGAACAAGAGACTAATTGGGTGCAATCTCCCCCCATGCCTTGTGTGAGCACTCCACAAAGCATGTATTTTATGTATTAATCATCTTCAAGCTCAAATAATAGCCCAAATTACAAAATAGCATGCTTTTGGCTTTTGAGTTTGCTTTAGTGCCAACTAGAAATAAAGCTAATGAGCGGGTGCCCAAGAAGTCAAGCATACCCAATACAATGTCCAAATACAAATATCATAATCGTGTGCCCATGCGCGTAAAAAAATAATAATTAAATATCCAACGGCTTAATAAATAGGCGGGAAAAAATATAGGCACCATGCCTAAGGTATACACCCATCAAAATATAGGTGATAACTCGAATACACGCTATCCTCCAATGCTTTTCTCCACCACTGCTGCTATCTCTACACATCAATTGAAGCATTCACAATCGTTAGTAAAATAATACAATTAAACCGACAAAAGTGAATACCTAGCAGTCTTCAGCTACATAAATAAATAAATCAATTGGTTAGAAATTAATCCTAACCTTAATTTATCACGAGTGTGCACTCTAAACTCATAAATGTTTATTAATTTAATATGTATTTTGCGGAATCACCTGCTATGGATTCTGTGCCACGGTGGATCTGTGAGGTTTTACGGTGGATTCCGTAAACTTTTATTACCGGGGCCCATACACAAAGTGGATTCTTTGTGCGAGAAGTCAATGGGGATGCCTATCCTTTTTGGGCGTTTCGTTAATGTAGTGTGTACATGGGTGATTCCATAGCAAGTGACTCCGCAAAATACATATTAAATTAATAAACATTTATGAGTTTAGAGTGTGCACTCGTGATAAATTAAGGTTAGGATTGATTTCTAACCAATTGATTTTTTTATTTATGTAGCTGAAGACTACTAGGTATTCAATTTTTTCGGTTTAATTGTATTATTTTACTAACGATTGTGAATGCTTCAGTTGATGTGTAGAGATAGCAGCAATGGCGGAGGAAAGCATTGGAGGATAGCGTGTATTCGAGTTATCACCTATATTTTGATGGACGCATACCTTAGGCTTGGCACCTATATTTTATCGCGCCTATTTATTAAGGCGTTGGATATTTATTTATTATTTTTGTACGCGCATGGGCGCACGATTATGATATTTGTATTTGGACATTGTATTGGGTATGCCTGACTTCTCGGGCGCCCACCCATTATCTTTATTTCTACTTGGCACTAAAGCAAACTCAAAAGCCAAAAGCATGATATTTTGTAATTTGGGCTATTATTTGAGCTTGAAGATGATTAATACATAAAATACATGCTTTGTGGAGCTCTCACACAAGGCATGGGGGGAGATTGCACCCAATTGGTCTCTTGTTCATGTCGTGCATGCTTTCTATCTTGAGTTTTGTGCAAAAAGTAGAGTTCTTTTATTCTTGGGGACCTTTCCATGCTCACTATGAGCGCTTACATCATCCGATCTGTGCACCAAATTCTGCAGGCATATATCCTGTAATGGCACTTTGAGTTGTTTTGTCCACAAAGCATAAAGGAGAAATTGTGGCCACTCTATTACCTTCTCTCCACATGCTTTTGCCAATGCCTTCACAATAGGTGGATGACCTCTTTCACTTTTTCCATTTCCTTCAAGGCTATAGGCTGAAGTCAAAGAAAGCTTTATCCCCAACTATGCAAAGAAATCATGAGCTTTATCTGCACCCCTATCTGCTGTAATTTTACCCACACAACAATACCGATAAAAGATCTCTTCTAAGAGAAAAGTACACACATCATTTGTTGTCTTAGTATGTAGAGCTCTCCCTTCCACTTGATTAGTTAAGTCTTCATGGGCAAGCACAAGATACCTCATTTGCCAACGACCTATAGACATTGTGATCAAATCCACCACCCACTTAAAATGAAGAGACAATGGATATGTGGATTGCAATCCATCCCGATGTCTCACAGATGAATACATTTGACATGTCATACATGTTTCCACAAAGTGAGCAACATCCTTATACATATCCTGCCCACCAATATCTTTCTTTGATGTTTGCAAAAGTACCCCAAACACCTCTATGACCAGCCCATAAGCTTTCATGAAATTCTTGCATAACATTTACTTGTGAAGCTCTGTCACCCAAAACTCGCAATGGTATACCTTGTTTCTTTTTAGCATGTTTCCATAAGTATCCATCTTTTAAGAAAAACCCATAGGCTTTCCTCTTGATCTTCTTAAACTCCTCATCTGACCATTCATCTCTCTTTGTTCATGTACTGAGATATTGACCAATTCTCAGCCACTCTCCTGCATATTTGTCTTCCAGAAACACTTCTACACAAGATACAAAACATCTAAAGTGTCTTCTCTTTGTTGTCCAAACTTCAGTTAATGCTGTAGCAACACCTTGCATTGATAAATTCACTCTTGCAACATCATTTTCAGCAGCAAGAAAGTCATCTTCTTCCTCGTCATCCATCATCCCATCTTTATTCTCATAGTGTGCTCGAGATAACATGTCTGCCACCACTAGGTTATCTCTTCCTAGAATATGCTGAAATTTAGGGTTCAAAGATTTGATGTATGTAATCCACCGAAGCATAGCAATGTCCTGGGTATCACAACTAGTAATTATACCCAATACCGGCAAACAATCGATCTCAATGACTACATGAGCACCCATAAAATACTCCTTATCACATTTAAGGGCTGTCACAATTCCCCATAATTCTCTTTTTATCTATGGATATCTTCTCTTTCCTTCAATCAATACTTTAGTACCAAAGTGTATTGTATATCTTTGCCCTTCCTCATCATCTTACCCAATTTCCCATCCAATCCCAATTGTCCTTGTATCAACAGTAATAATGATAGGCTTTCCATGTGAATAGTCAACCTTTCTCAATGTAGGAGTAGATTTTAAGAGTTACTTCAATTCCTTCATTGCTTTCTTATGCTTTCTTTCCCAATGAGATCTCTAACCTTTCCTCAGAAGTTGATATAGAGCATCGGCTACATGTGCAAAGTGAGGAGTCCATATCAAATAGAATACACATGCTCCCAAGACTCTACGCACCTTTGATACATTTGTGCATACATCTTGCATTCTATCAATCCCATCTATTTTTGCTGGTGATGATCTTCGCCCATAAGGAGCACACATATGCCCAACAATCAAAACCTTTTCAACTCCAAAGATATACTTTATTCCAGAAAGAGTTAAATGCACCTCTTCTAGATGCGTCAAAATCCTCCCACAATCCACAATATGGTCTAAAACAAATTGTCTACACCCATGAGCATCCATCTCCTCATTCTTTTCATCCACTGCAACCCTTTGATTGGAACATCATCCATGAAGGGTATAGTCAATTGTGGTATAAAATCCATGAGTACCCTATTCATAGCATTTTTCATGTGTGCCACCGATTTTGTTGCACCTTGCAGGAGAGTACACATCCGTACTAACCCCAAGGGAGTCTTCATGGTTGTGATATCCTCGGTTTCAATTGCAAGCTGAAACTGATCATACCCCGAGTAAAGATCACCCAAAGAATAGATCACTCTGTCTGAAAAAGCCTCTACAAATTCATTAACCACAAGAACTGCACCCACATTTCTTATGGTTACTTTATTGACCAGTTGCATGTCTTGAATAAATATCAAAGCCCCATTCTTTTTGGGCACAATAAACCAACGATTTGAGTACGAGGTTGAAGAAGGCTCCAAGATCTTCATGCGAATCTTTTCATTTAACAAATCCATCAACTTTGGCAAGTAAGCTTTAGGCACAGGAATAGGCTACGAGCTCCATGGTACATGTGGCACAGTAAATATGACCATAGGAGAGACAACATTTGGATCCACACAACCTATTTCACTTGGCTAAAATGTAAATGCCTTTCCATGCCTCACCAACATCCACATAAAATAGTCTCTCTCAACACGAAAAAGAAACCCTTCTGCACCAACTTTCAATTCCTGTAATGTTTCAGATGTAAAGTGATGACCTATATCTTTAGGATCCCGTAAGCTTGGCTACCTTGACACTTTTTCATACATACCCTCACTCTCTGGTGGAAGTGGCAAAGCAATTGATTTCACATTTTTCTCAATTATCTTATACTTTGTCTCCACAAGTTCTTCAGCCCATTATAATCCTTCTTGCTGAGCAAACAATGCTATAATATTATACATATCCAAAGAACATACTGACAACACTTTCAGCCTCATTTTTTGCATGTATAGTTACTGAAATTTCAGCCATAGTGTCAATAATATTTAGCCCAAAAGAGATGTGTAAAATGCCATCATTTTCAGCTAACAACCCCAATGCTCTCAGTACCTTAGTATCCTATTTCATAGATATGCGTTCAGCCTTGCACATAGCTTCCATAGGCTTAAATCAACATGAACTGTTTGCTGTAAACAGAGAATAACCAATAGAAAATACATGCTTTATTTCATCAAGAGGTGAGTACACCCTCTGAACAACACTACTATAGCCCTGCATTACAGCAGTGCTTAATGAAAATCTGGGTCTTTGAATTCCCTTTCATTTGGAGTCAAAGGAAACTCTCGAAGTGTATCCCGATTTCTAGGATGATTAACACAAACAGTAAGAAATTGGATTGCTTTCCTCCCATCCTTGCTTCTAACTCTTGCATAAGCAGAACCATCATCAAGCACTTTGTTTCCGTATGCACTCCTATAATATAGGGCTATCCCAAAATCACTGCATATGAGGAATTATCTTGCACAAAGAAGTGTTGCTCTTCTTGTACATCACCAATTGTCACTTTTACATTAGGACATGTAGCATAAAGCTCTCTCATAGAATTATTTGCAGCCCTCATACACCAACCATGATCAGTATATCTACAAGTCATGCTCCATTTTCATACAATTCACGCTCAATGACATTTATCTTAGACCCACGATCAAGTAAAGCAACACAAGGAGTTTCACGTTCCCCTATTTTCACTACCATTTCAATGGTAGCCCTAGCCCAATGATTACTTGTGTAGTGACTTCGAGGAATAAATCCTAGAGTCTCTTTCCCATATTGTTGCATCTGCCTTACTCCACCATGCATATTGCTACAAGACAATGCATTTTCAGCCACTTTCTTCTCTTTTTTACATGCTGTCCACCACTGATTAGTAGCATCCTGCATAGACAATCCTGTACTTACTTCATGCTCATATTCAGCCTGAATACTCAACAAACCAGTTTCCTCTTCAAATTGCAGCAATGCACAAGTGGTATCACCAAGAAATTGATGCTTCCTCTTAACTATGTCAATGATCTCATCATGAAATTCTCGCTGCCAAGCACCTCTCCCAATGTGAATTTCACCTGACTGTTTAGGATCCCTTCTTCAAGAACCTTCTTAAGATTTGTGGCTATCTCAATGTTAGACTGCAACTTATATCGTGGCTGCTTGCCCTTCTTTTTGCCCTCTTGGTTGTTATCTGGTTTTTGCTCCTGACTGACCTCTTCCATAACATGCTCGGGAGGTGGCTGATTTGCAACTTTAGGCTAATCCACACTTCTTATTGTCATTATTTTAGATGTCCCTGTATCATCTTCATCTCTTTTTCATTTTTCTTCCACAAGTACATCCGTGTTTTGTACCTTTGCTAAATATGCATACACTGAATATGCATCTACTGGTGATTCCCAACTAGTTATGCCATGAATGTCTTGCCCTACATGAGACATTTCACAATCAGTAACCTTTCTCTTTTTAGCTGCATGTAAGGCATGTGTCCATATTTCAGCCTTTGGACCAACCATCACTTGGCCATGCATTCTATTCAAATGTAGACCAAAAGTAGAAGCATGTACCACCGCATAAGCATTTCAAACTGCCAAGTCTTCCAACAACTTATGCATACCTCCCTTTCCAAAATTCAAAGCAAGAGGAAATCCAGTTTCTTGTGCATGGATCTTGCAATCTTTCCAAAAGATGAACTGTCGTGCCAAGGCCTCCTGATAGGCAACACAATCCTTTCTCTCATGCTGCAAACTGTCACACCACATACATCTTTTTCCTAGCTTAGGGGCTGCTAACCATCCCCTTTCCTCTTGTCCTTTTTTATCCAATTTTGCAACCTTCAATTGAAGATCCCGCATGCCTTTGACCAATTCATCTAAGACATCTTTACTAATAAAGGGAACAATAGCAGGTACAGTCATAGGGTTAGCCACAAAAGTAGGTGGCTTAGTGGATACATCAACTGTCTTGCCCGTAATAGTGGGCAAGCTAGAGACATGTGATCTTTCTCTTCTTCTATGCTTCTTCACAAGTGCAGTAACAGCTTCCTTCATAGCCTTGTTCTCTATCTCTCAAGCTTTCAATGGAATGGTGGAATGGCATAATATGCTTCATTTTTGTCCACGAACACAACATTAGGCAGCAGTGTGAATTGCACCTGCTGCAAATTCATGCCTATTTCTTGCCAAAAATGAGCTATGGAGCTCAAGCTACTTATGATTAAGGCTCCGAAGCTTTGACCAAGTGCATTCCTTCAAGTTTTGGCAAGATTTCTCTCTATTGTGGACTCTCCTCTCTTGCATGGACATCAACTGAAAATATATGATTTCTTGAAGAGCAAATGAAGGGAGTATTAGTGGCAAATCACTCCTAGATCTTGCTTATGCACGTGGCTTCAATCCATTGTCAACATTGAAGCATCTTTGAGTTTATTCTGATCTATGGAAGCTTTGTACAGCTTGTATCTTCAATGTTAGTAAATTTCTTGGTTCTCTTGCCAATAATTGGAGTTTTCAGCTTATATTGGAGTTATTATCTACTATCTTCCAAGTTCTCCATCAAATAGAAGATTATTACTTCTTTATCAACCATCATTGAAGCATGTGGCGACAATGGAGTCCATATGAAGCTGGGAGATTTTCTAACATTGAAGCTTGCTGAAATTGGGGATTTCTTTGGATCTTTATAACTGAAGACTATCTACTTTTGTGTGAGGACTCTACATCAACTACATTCATCAATCACAAGCATATGAGGTATTTTAAATCATCTTTAATCTCTCCCTTCTGAATCCAAATGCCGAGTTGATCCAATTGATGAATGAGGGATTAAAATGATTCAAAATTTCCAATTATTCTCTTAAAAGCAGTTCATGAATAATCCATTTAGCAATCCTCTCTAACCTAACACTCAACTATTTTCTTTTTGTCTCATTACCTTGAATAAAAAAAATGTTGCCCAATGGTAAGTGAAATACAATTGTAAAGCAGTGAGTCGCTACTGCAGGTATTCCTTACCTAATCCTACTTCATTTTCAGTTCATCTTCTTCCATTCTCATGCATATAATGTAATGATAATCAAATCCTTTCCAATACATGCATTTCATGCTGTTTTCTTAATCTAGCATTGACCTGCCATGTTTCTTCCCACGAGGAAAATTGAATGCTAGGCGAGTTGGTAGGACAAAAGAGAGGTGACCCTCCCCTAATGACAATGACCCTGAAGGGGAGCAAAAATTGGCTTGAGAGGGAGATTTTCACACCCTTCAAGTCTTAGATCCCATGCATTTGAAGTTTAGGTGCAAGTACCACTCAAGAGGCACAAGAATTTAGCTTTCAGCATGATATATTTGGCATGGGTTACATGATGCAAAGGCAAATGTATGGCAACATAATGCAATGCAATTGGAAAATGGGGATAGAGTTATGATGAGCACTATGAATGCTATTGGTTCCATTTGTTATTTGGGTTAGCAATAAAGAGTTGGAACAGGGTTTTCAAGCAAAGTTCCATTGATCAGATCCTTCTTTTGTAGCATATAGTGGGATTGTTCAACCCTTGAGTAATTGCAGAGGTTATTTTTAGTATTGGCTATTGTATGGAGTTCATTTGCAGGTCTACATAGTTGGTACATGCATGAAATTGATGGTACAAGTTATTTAATGACCAGAACAGAGCATTCACAGGTTGTAGGAAATCCCAAACAACTACACTAAATTGCTTATAGAATTTTTTGTACTCAACCATTTTCAACACTTGATAGCTCATTTGAAAGGGGGCATCCTAAACTTTATATGAAGCTAAGAAGTTGGTCATTTGGATCATTAGAGCTCAAGATATTTGAGTTTTTCCTCTGTTGTACACTCAGGACAGGATGTCACTATGACTATAAAAAAAAAAAGATACCCATTATGGATACCATTAGTGAAGGATTAAGGGACTATCAGCTGGGTAAAGAGCATGAAGCTTCACAAGAGGCTATGTATCTTGAGAACCATGGTAATGAGAATCTAGAGATAAGTTCAACACATGTTGTAGTAAACAAGCAAGTGAATGGGGTTGGCACCACTCATGTCTCTATGATTCTAATAGTTTTCAACAACTCTCCAACGACATTAAGGATATGAAATCGGGCATTGAAAAGCTTGTGGCTCTCTTGAGTGAGAGGATATTACCTACATCTATTCCAAATTCTCCAAGTCTTCCCATTGTCCAAGAGTTATCAAAGTCCACAACTTCCAAGGTTGTTGGGCACTTTGAAGTTGGAGAGCCATCAAGAGTTTAGCCCTCTCATGTTCAGCCTCAATTTCAGCCCCTAAATCAACCCAAGACCTACACTAGCCGTCATGGACAGGATTTGGAAGATAAGGCCCAAGCTAACTCAAGGCTTGATGATGACACACATGGATGCCATCCTTTTTACAAGTCTTCTAGCGAATAGCCTTCTAATATCCCTAAATCTACACATGAAGAGAAAGATGAAGAACAAAGGTCCTATCATGGTCAAGCAAGTGGATATAATAATTCTCATGGGCAGCACCCATACAATGGACATGGTCATGTGAATTAAATTCCAAATTCTTATGGATAGAAACATCATGTCAATAATAATCATGTATATAATCAGCCCTCTAAACAAGGCCCTCATTCAAATCAGTTTTTATCTAATCAAATAAATGGATAGCAACCACCAATGAATGTCACACCAAATATACACTCTCCAATGTATGGACATCAAGTCCATGGATAACCTCATGTTGTTGGAAACTCTTTCTCTCCATCGCAAGGACAATTTAATTAGCCAAATGCGCTTGCAAATATTCATGGACAGCAACAACCATATGTTCATGGAACATGGAATAATGATGTTCAAAGAAAAAATTCTTTTGGTCCAAACTTTTATGGACACCAACACAATAATGGCCAATCTCATCAATATGAGTGGGAATATAAGGAGAAAATAACCATTTCTAATTTCGAGGGTGAAAATCCATCCCCTACCAAATTAGAAGAATGGTTTGACAAGCTTGAGATGTATTTTTCTTTGTATCCTAGACCGGAGAATACAAATGTAAAATTTGCACCCCTACATTTGTAAGGATATGCACACACTTGGTGGTGGTACATGTCAAGGATTGGTAATGAATTCTTAACATGGGATGCATTAAAGCAGGCAATGATTTAAGTTTTTGTGTCTCCTATTGAAAAAGAGAAGTTAGAGAAGAAGTGGTATGCTCTTGAGCAAAGGGGATTATCGGTTAGAGATTATTCTAACCAATTCCTTAACCTCTCCATGTATGTGGATGGAGTATCCGACAATGGCAAGCTGAATAAGTATATATTTGGGCTTGAATATTCTCTATCATTGGAAGTGGGAGTTATGAAACCATCGTCTTTACAAGCTGCCATACAATTGACTTAAAGGTATGGTAAAAAATACAAGAGTTTCCAGCAAAGAACAGGGCAACATTTTTAGTCAAACTAGTCCACTAGAATAGCTGCAAATTATGGACATTCAAAGATTGAATTTTAGCAAGGAGGGAAGCCAACAAATACCTACAGCAAGATCCCTACATTTCCTACTGTTTATGGACCAAAACAGGGTAGTAATTTCGGGTTTAATGTTGAAAACAGATCAGATGGAAAGAGGACTCAAATTAGTAGCAAAAACTCAGCTCCTATGCAAGGAAAGCATGTGTCTAATGACAATTTGAAGGACATGTATGCGAAAGGTCTATACTTCAAATGTGGGGAGAAATGGTCTCCCGATCAGAAGACAAAATGCAAAGCCAAGAATGTCAAAGTGAGCATGATTTTTGAAGAGGAATCGGATGTTAAGGCAAATGAAGGCAATCTATCTCGGCTTGATTGCTTACCCACTCTTGAGGAGAGGCATGACCATGATGAGGATTGCCATGAAGAATTGTATGAACCTATGGATGGTTTTCCATTCGACCGGGGTGGCTACTTTATGGATGATGCTTTGAAAATTTTGGATTCATTGAAGCTTTGTTCCATCTCCCATGATGCTTGGAATGGTTCCAAAGGGGACAATACATTACGCCTTAAAAGCTACATTAATGGAAAAATTGCTCATATTCTTATTGATACCGGGAGTACACATAGCTTTGTTAATACATGGTCTCTTGATGGGCTGAAGTTGTATACACAAGAAATGCCTTCATCACTAAGAATCCAAGTGGCAAATGGAGCTTATGAGAGCAGTAATCCCAATGTTCCCATCACTTTTTCATCATCTTGTATCAGTTCGGTGAATCTTATTGCCTTAGAGATGGGTCCCATTAATGTCATACTTGGCTGCAATGAGCTGAAAAGTATTGGCAGGTTTACCATGGATTTGAATAGACTTCAAATGGAATTTCAATGCCATTGACAACAAGTTACTCTTCAAGGGATTGAGAAGAAGAAGCTAGAGTTGATCAGCACCAAGAAGATTAAGAGAGAGATTAATGCATCCCTTCTCTTGTCAAAGATTGATGAGGATCATCCCTCTTCTAATTAGCCCTCTACTCCTTCAAAAGATATGGATCCTTGTCTTTGTAAATTGTTGGAAGAGTACAATGATTTATTTTAGCCAACTACCTCTCTTAATCCAAAGCATGAAGTGGATTACCCAATCGACTTGCTTCCAAATACCAAGCCTATCAATAAACCTCCATATCGCCTTTCAAAGGTGGAAATAGAAGAAGTTGAGTGCCAAGTAAAGGAGCTACCTTGAAATGGGTATTATAAAACCAAGTCAATCTCCCTTTGCTTCTCCCATTCTTCTAATCAAGAATAAGGATGGTTCATTCCACATGTGCATAGATTATATAACGTGTCCACTTGTATCTTCAGGACACGTCTTAGCAATCCATCGGAAAGGGTGTCTAGAAAGCTCCACCCAGAACTCCCATAGAATGTTACGGGGTTTGCAATATAGGGCTTTCCGCATCTGCCACATAGCGGAAGTATTCCGGCCATTCCCACTTAGGATTGACCTGAATTGGGGTTTTCCTCATTGGTCATTTCTTAATGGCAACTAGTGTCGGACCCAAGCGAACTACTTTATGCAGAAATGCCAGGTCCGAAGCGAATTCACGCTGCACTTGGTTCAAGGAGAATGGGAAATGAGAGGGATGCAAAGCTCAACCTCTCTACCATAAGGCATAGTCCCATTCCGTTCCCCTAAAACAATGTAAATCGGGTTCAATCATAACTCTAGGTCAACGTTTTTGTTGTTCTGTTCTTCTGTCCATCGTGATTTGAGAAAAGTTCTAGGCCAACCGGGACCACCCATCCGTAGGACGGACCTATGGCCCATCCTCTGCACTTTCCTCGGGTTGTTTTAGTTATTTAATTACCTAACACATTAGTTGGACATGTAACAACCAGCTTCTTTAATTAACCCATTAGGCACTAGTTCCTTCACGTAATCTTATCACTTGACATAGAAAAACAATATCAGACAAGTTCCTTATTAACATGTTATTATATTTATCTTTGAAATACAAAGAGTCCAGCCTGTAGGCTTATCCACAATCTGCGCGAAGGCTATCCAGCAATCCACAGGGATCACTAATCCAAGTTTCTGCCCGTAGACTAGTATGCAGGCCTCGAGATCCAATCCCGAGTCATGTTAGTCTCTTGTGTAGGGCCCGGAAGGTGAGGGATTTAAGGCCAGAGCCCCCTCTGGCACCCAAGCGTCCTCCTGCTCCAAGTAGCGCTCAACAGAGAGACCTCTTGCGACGGGTTCAGTCCATTTTCCCGGCGCGGTCAACAACCCCCTTGGTTAGGGTCAGGCAGGCAGTCGGGGGTAACTGAAGCTGCCTCTCCCTTCAGGCCTTCAACCTGAAATATAGATATCCATTTATCTTTTAATTAATTGATCAAACAAAGCCAAATAGTGCTCTAAAATCTATAGCAAGCTGCTAAGGAATGAATGCTTTTTGTTGGAAAACTGCTAAGGAATAGATTTCCATTGATCGTTTCTGTTGGCAAACTGCTAAGGAATGAATCCTTCCTTACGAATGCATCTAGCACTTGATCTGGGATGACTTGTAACTTGGCAATATCCCCTATATCCTCGGTTAGGGCGTACCCTATTAACCCAACTTGGTCAAACCTTACGTTCATTGGTTACTTCAGTTTATCGATTGGTCTTTAGTTTCCAATTAATCTTCCTTACTCAAGAAGGATACTAAAGTATTTGACATCCTCTTGCAAGATAACTCACATAAGGATCCACCAACCTCATTGCGAGAATTTGGCCATTCTCTTGTGATCCAATCACAAGATCACATGACTCCGCACTTGCTGCGCAAGTGTCGCATCGAACTATGAGACAATGGAGTCACGAAACAATCTGTTTTAGGTTACTAGGCTGACATTGTTAGACCTAAGGTTTCCAAGTTTCATCTTGTAAGATTCTTAGGGATAAACCCTAGCTCACTTTCCAATTACATTTTCACTGTCCCTACATTCAATGAATGTGGGCAAGTATTTAAGGTATAGGTGTTTCTTGGAATTTAACTTATTCCGAACGAGTACTCCGTAGCTTAGGTGTTTTAGGTTTATGCCAATTTGGTTAACTCTAGAAGATAATCTCGAGATTACCTCCACACGATTCGTTGACCATACATAAATTGAATTTTTTAACCCTAACTTATTGATTTGAGGTCAGGCATAGGTTAGGTTAATTTCAGCTAATCTTCCCTTTTCTTTGCAAACAAAATTCATGCTAAATAAGCAACCTTTTTCTTGCTAATTTATGCAGTTGACAATGATAATTTCATAGAGTTTATGCATTGTAAGAATCGTTTCATGCTTTGCACTTTCCATGATGATTCATTGTGATATGGGTTAATAGTGCGAGATGCAGTTTATACTTCTAGGCTTAACCGAAGTATACTATTTGAATGGATAATAATCTAGTCTTATAATTCATTTCAATGCATAAGCTATTTGCTAGAAATGTGTTTATACTTTCTGAATTTGCATGTTTCATTTAAAAGTATTGATGACTAAGTTCCTTCATCGTGAACAACTAGGACGAAAATATATCCTATTTCTAATAATTAACCTTGTATGATTGAATTACAGTAATATCAAATAAAAATAAGGAAGAAAAATCTGGGTTTGGGGTGAGATATCCACATGGATGCTGGGAGACGACCCTCCTGCGGATGCTCCTTGGACTTTCTTAGGAGGCATCGCAATTGTAGTCTTTCGGACGTGGACGTAGCTTTACAACTCCTTTTTGGAATTCCACCATCGCACCCTTACTTCGTTCGTCGAAAGTAGTTTTAGAAGGCTCCCTCCTTGAAGTAGGGATTTCGGAAGGGGGTGCTTCAAAATTTCTCACGACTAAGATCAATCGAAACCATGGGGAAGGCTTAATGGCCTTTGTAAACTCGCACAAACGGCCAGTGAATAGAAAGGTGTGGAAAAAAAACAAGGTGCGGGAGAGTTCCAAGGGTATTTTCTCACGGCCTAAGGGGGATTTTAACAAAACATGGGGGGAAAAGGAAAGGTTATTTGGAGTAACCTTTTATGGGGAGAAATCGTAAGGGGGAAACTCCAAGGGAAAATAGTAACCGTAAAGGTTATAAGTAAGGGTCTAAGGACCCTTAGGGCAATTTGGAGGAAAGGGGGTTTCACTACGCCACAAAGGAAGGGGGCTAGAGAAGTTTTAAACACGGGGGGAAAAAGGGGTGGTTCCAAAGCCAAGGGGTAGGGGTTTAAGGGATTAACACGGGCGGGGGGGAGGGGGGAGTGATTCCAATATCCACGAAAAAGGGGGCTTAAGGATTTATAAAACACGGAAAAAGGGGGGCTAAGTGAACATTAAAGCATGGGGGGGAAAAGGGTGGTTTTCCAACATTCATGGGAAAGGGCCTAAGGGGTGTGTGAGGGTTTTAAACACCGGGGGAGGGGGGGAAGGGTGGTAAGCCCAAAAGAAAGGGGGCTTAAGAGGAATTTAAAACCTAGGAGGAGGGGATTTGATGAGGCACAGGAAGGGGGCTTAAGAAGCCCCCCCCCCCCCCCCCTTGGAAGCTTCTGAACTTCCAGAAGGTTACGTGGGGGGGGGGGGAGAGTAATAAGGCCGTCGAAGATAGACGGCGAAATGAAGGCGGCGACTTGCTGGTGGGCAGGGCCAAATGGTGGCCATGACGGGTCTCGGCGGTGCTCCTCCTAGCTTTCCCTCTCTCACACAGTCACATCGATAATGGCAGCCCCTCCATCTAGCATCACTGTAGCCCACACCCTGCCACCTCCTCCCTCACGGTAGCAGCCCCCTTCTGGTTAAATAGGGGGGAGGGGGGGATGATTCCTCTCCTTCATGCCAGCGCGCATGGCATTAAGGCCCTTCTATTCCCCTCTCCCCCTCCAGCATGACCATCGATGGGAAGATTTTAAAAAAAATTCCCATTAAGCTTAATAGGAGGTTCATGTGTGAATTTCAGTATTTGATATATTACAGATTATCACGATTTGAACAAGGTCTCTATCAAAAATAGGTATCCAATACTAAGGATTGATGATCTTTTGGTTGAATTGAAGGATGCCAAGGTCTTTTCAAAGATTGATTTGCGATCGGGATACCATCAAATACGCATGAGGGAGGGGGATGAATACAAGTCTGTACTTAGGATCGAGAGGGGATTGTATCATTTTATGCTTATGCCCTTTGGTCTTTCAAATGCTCCAGCCACATTCCAAGCTTTAATGAACAAGATACTTCAGCCACTTTTGTTCAAGACAGTTTTGGTGTTCTTTGACGACATATTGATATATAGTAGAGACAAAGAGGAGCATTTATAGCATGTTAGAGATTTTTTTGACATATTGAGGAGTCACAAGTTGTTTCCTAAAGCAACCAAATGTACATTCATGACCAAAGAAGTAGAATACTTGGGACATATTGTTGGAGAAAATGGCATCAAGGTTGATTTGAAAAAGGTCGAACGTGTGAAAGATTGGCCTACTCCAACAAATACCACTTCATTGAGGGGTTTTCTTGGTTTATCTTCTTTTTACCGAAGATTTATCAAGAATTATATTCATGTGGTTGCACCATTAACGAATAGGTTAAAGAAAGAAGCCTTCTTTTGGGATGAAATAGCCGACAAAAGCTTCAATGAGCTGAAGCAACTCCTCATTTCAACACCCATACTGGTTTGTGCCGACTTTTCTAAGGTCTTTGTGATCTATGTGGATGCTAGTGGGAGAGGATTGGGGGTTGTTTTAGCCCAAGAACATGGTGTCATTGCATATGAGAGCAGAAAATTTGATGAAAAAGAGAGATGAATGCATGTATATGAGCAAGAGATGCTAGCTATACTACATGCAGTCAAAAAATGGCATCATTACCTCTATGGAAGTCACTTTAAAGTGAAAAGTGACCATAGGGTGTTGAAGTATTTCCTCTCATAGCCTAACGTGTCTCCTAAGCAAAGAAGGTGGTTGGAAACTCTTCAATCATATGATTTTGAGATAGCATACACGGCTGGAAAAGACAATGTAGTGGTGGATGCCCTCTTTAGGATGTGGGCATGTAATGTATCTACCGTCTCCACTATATATAAAGATTGAATAAATTATATACAAGAGGAATACATGATGGAGAAGTATGCTACCACAATAATGCAGAAATTAAAGCAAGGGGTAAATGAAGAATATCCAAACTTCAAATGGCATAATGGACTTTTTATGGTACAAAGGAAAGGTCTATTTGATCCCTCAAAGCAGTTTTAAGTTGAAAGTACTTCAAGAGATGCATTCTTCACCTTTGACTGGCCATCTTGGTGTCTTTAAGAATTTTGACAAAGTGCACAAGAGTTTCTGTTGGAAAGGATTATGGCGGGATGTGAAGGAGTATGTTTCTCATTGCTTGGAATGTCAACAAAATAAACATTCGTCTTTATTAACAGCCAATCTACTTCAACCTTTGCCTATCCCACAAGGAAAATGGACTTCATTATGGGCCTTCCTACCACAAGGCATGGTTGGAATAACATTTTTGTTGTGGTGGATAGACTTACCAAATCAGCCCATTTTATTCCAACCAAGACACAATTTTCAGCAAAGCAAGTAGCCGGTCAATTCATGGGAGGAGTGTTCAAGTTACATGGTATGCCTTTGAGGATAGTGTCCGATAGAGACACTAGATTCATGGAAAATTTTTGGAAGGGCTTATTTACTTCCATGGGCACTACTCTTACCCCTATTACAGCTTACCACCCTCAAACCGATGGTCAAACCGAAAGGGTTAATCGATGGGTGGAAGTGTACTTAAGGCATTTTTTTCATGACATGCAATCATCTTGGGATGATTGGTTGCAACTTGCTGAATTTTGCTACAATAACACATATCATATGAGCATTGGGATAGCTCCTTTTGAAGCACTTTATGGATAGAAGGTTCAAATTCCTTCAGCCATGTTTCATGAAGACGTGAATCTAGAAGAGAAGGATGAGTTAGAAAGAATGGAGATGCTTATGAAGCAATGTAAATAAAATATACAAAAGGTGCAAGATGTCATGAATTCCTATGCTGATGATAGGCAAAGGCACATGGAGTTTGATGTTGGAGATCGAGTATTCTTGAAGGTACCCAAGACTCATTATGCATCCCTTAAGGGTGGATATAACAAGTTAGCTCACAGATTATGGCCCATATTTGGTGTTGGAAAAGATTGGAGAGCTTGCATATAAGCTCCAATTAACCTCATCTACTTGCATACATGATGTTTTTCATGTATCACAATTGAAGAAGTATATTGGGTAGGATGTACAAGTTCTTGAAGAGCTTCCACCACTTGATGAAGATGGATTGATTGTCTATGAACTTGAAAAGATTATTGGGAAGCGTGAAAATATTCTTAGGAACCAAACTCTCACTGAATTCTCAATCAAATGGAAGAGGTTACCTATGGAAGAGTCCACTTGGCAACCTTCTTCTTATTTGGACGCTTTTCCATGGCTTTTGCCAGATGAATGATCATAATCTGTGCAGGGACAACTTGTTGTTTTAAAATATTGTTATTGATTAAATTGCCTTAACGACATCAAAAAGTGATCTTGATGGTATGGGATGATGCCTCATGGTGTGTATTTCATTTCTACTCTTCAAACACTGAATTTGGACACTCCAGTCAATAGTTATGGAAAATCTACTGATGCAGCCCTGTTTGGACAGCAAGCAGTCAATTCATTGTTTCAGGCTCATTATATTGTTTCTTCATACAAAGTGATTCCACATGCTTATGGATCTTCATTGACGTAATTTGCTTCATTATCGACTTGCCTACTACTCAATATCTTTAGTTTTGAGGACGAAACATCTCTAGGAGAGGATGATTTGTAATGAAGCAAATCATCAACATGAGAGTTAAAGCCTATTCCAAGTATAAAACTTTGTAAATACTTGAGCCTAGAGAAAGAGGACTTAGGTTTTAGTATAAAAGGCAAGAAGTGCTAATGTAGTATCATTCTTTGGCATTATCAAAAGTTTCATGTCTCTTGTCTTTCACATTTTCTTGTACTTGGATGACAGTCCATGGCTACATTGTGATATGGTAATGGAAGTTGTTCCATGGCATGGCCATGCTGGAATCTCAGTTTAGTTCATTTTTTGTCATTTGTAGCTTAGAGTATTTTTTATTTTCCTATTCATTTCAATTGTTAGATTAGTCTTTCTTTACAGAGTTGCATACAACTCAAAGTATTTTTGATAAAAATTTGAAGTGTTTAAAAGCATATTGAGAAAGTCAATGAGAAAATGATCAAATTGGACCAACTTCTCTTAGAATACCCTCATAATACCCCTAAAAAATGGACCCTTTGAACCAAAAGGGTTTGTTTTCCAGTAAAAAAATTTAAAGTGTTTAAAAATGTATTGAGAAAGTCATTGAGAAAATTATTAAATTGGACCGATCTCTCTTAGAATGCCCTCATGATACCCCTTGACCAAAAAGCATCTTGGTACTTTTAATTTCACCTTATATTGTGTTGATGTCAAATTTTTGACATGAATTTTATTGATAAGACATATAATTAAAAGAGAATGAGGATGCTAAAGGTATACTAGTATACAAAAGTATGGTTTTTTTCCTACACAATTAGAATTACTTACAAAAGGAGAAAGAATCCAATAACTTAGAAAGACCAAGTTTGTGATTTGTAAGTTTTTGCTTAGGCTTACTATACACTTTGTCAGAGTGTTTGGGGTCGAAAGTCTATCGTAGGGGTAATGTTAAGATATTTGCAATCACACCTACTGTGGCCTCTTTGTATGAGGAAATTTTGGGCGTAGGACATGCAAGAAGACTGAATCCCATATGCACAGAAAAGGAAACTACTACCCATCCAACAACTATAAAGCATTGTACTTGACTACGATTTTTTGATACATATAATGCAATATCATGATGCTTTCCCATTTCAGTTAGTGTATTGGTCATTATCAGTCTCATACTCAAGATTGTGTTTATGAGTCCAAGCTTCCATCTTGGAACCTAATTCACTTGAGTAATAGTTGGTCTCTTCAGCCTATGTCATTATGAACATTCTCTTTGTGTTTTAGCCGCCATAGCCATGCTCTAGATGCTACGTCTTTTCACATGGTATCATAACCCAGTTGGGCATGGCTCAGCTTGGTTCTTAGCTATTCTTTGCTCTCTCTTCGTCCCTTTTCAACTATGATCAGCTCAGTTCTAGCCCATGACTTCATCTCTCAACTCTACCTTCACTTGAGCTTCCATTGCAGCCATAGCTAGCTGCACCCTATCAGCTTGAAGCTCTTATATCTCACTCCACACATCAAATATCATTCTAGAAAAGTGTTCCCCTACTTCCAGAGCTTCTTCTTGTCACCTCAATCACTGAAAACATGCAACCATAGGCTCAACATTGTCCAAATTCTCAATCACTACCATAGCTTGTAATTGTGACCTGCAAGACATATCCTGCTTAGACTTCCCTGGATCTCTCAATACAAAGCATATCTCCTCTTGCTTCCTTCTACAGGATCATTCTCAACTCAAGCACATCTTCCCATCACAAAAATGCAAGACATTGATCACTCTATAGGCTGCCATTGTGGAAATTCGTGGTCGCAAACAAAAAATGACATAGTGTGATTCGTACGCATTGTGCCGTCACATGAAGTCCCGCAATCTTGCCCAAGTCCATAGGGCTTTTGAAGTCATTAATCAACTTCATTATCATATGATGTTTTTTTGAAATGGTTGAGTAAACAATGCACACTAAGCAAAAAACCAGGCTGCTCTCTAAAACCCTAACTATGATTCCATAGCCATTTTCACCTAAGCTAAAAAATCTCATCATTTTCTCTCTCTTGCCACCTGGAGCAACCCATTGCCACTCTGATCTATTTTCCCAGCATCAAATTAAGGAGGGGAAGGACCTAGAAAGATCTAAGAAGGATTGACAACCCTGAACTAAGAAGATTCAAGTTCGACATCAACTCAGATATTGTCTTTACACAATGTGTTTTCGCACTATCATTACTTGTGTCTCTTGACACATTGTAATTTTCTCTTCCACTGATAAAATCTGAGAATTTTTGGAGTTGATTTTCTATTGATCCTTGGTCATGACAATGAAAAACAAGAAGATCTTAATGTGGATGCAAAGAAACATTACACTTGTTGCTCACTTGCAGTACATAGAAGTCTTGTTTGCATCACTTGCACAAGTAATGTTGGAGTTGCCTACACCAAAGAGCAATCAATGATCTTATCTGAAGTCTTGTTTGCATCACTTGCAAGTAATGTTGGAGTTGCCTACACCAAAGAGTAATCAATGATCTTATTTGAAGACCTTGAAGATGCTCCAGACACTCTACTCAACATGTCAAAGAATGAGATGTCTTTGCTTGAGGGGGGAATGGACATGAAGACTGAAGCTATAAGCAAAGTGAAGAACAAGTAGAAGATAAAAAAGACCAAGCTGGACTACACCAATAAGAAGACCTGGAATAAATTAAAGATCTATGTAAAAAGAAATGGTGAAAACAGCAAAGACCTCATAGTCCTTGACCCAAATTTTTACTGACTTTTTTAGCCTTGTATTGCCTAGCCCAAAATGCTCCTTTCATAAGCTTGTAAACTCCCCATCTAGCCTTGTACTACAGCCTATGTACACTTTGTGAGGCCCCTGTTAGAGTCTCTAGATGGCCACCATGTTTGTGTTACCCAAACTTAGCCTTTTTTGTGACAGCCTTTGGTGTTTTGCCATGTTTATGGTGTGCCCACACTTTGTAGGTGTTGCGCTCACTAAAGCCTCTACACACTTTATACTTTCTCGTTGTGGTTGAGAAGGGGTATTGAGATATTTGCAATCACACCTACTATGGCCTCTTTGTATGAGGAAGTTTTGGGCTTAGGACATGTAGGAAGATAGAATCCCATATGCATAAAAAGGGAAACTGCTACCCATCCAATAGCTATACAGCATTGTACTTGACTACCACTTTTTGATACATATGATGAATACAATATCGTGATGCCTTTCCATTTCAGTTAGTGTGTTGGTCATTGTCAGTCTCATATGCAAGATTGTGTTTATGAGTCCAAGCTTCCATCTTGGAACCTAATTCACTTAAGTAAAAATTGGTCTCTTTAGTCTATGCCATCCTAAACATTCTCTTTGTGCTCCAGCTGCCATAACCATGCTCTAGATTCCACATCTTTTCACATGTAAGAGACAGCATGATAAAGGATATTTAGGGAGAGGAGTAGACGAAAGAGAAGAGATTGAAAGAAATAGAAGATGCAAAAGAATACTCACAGAGGTGAAGCTTGTCAATTTATTTTTGCATTATGAGAAGATAAATCTATTGTAGACAAAAAAATGCATAAACACTACAAGATACAGGCCTCATACCGAAGTTCAAAGTGACAAAATTGTTCACAAAAAAAATTTCCCCCGTCATCACTAAATACATCGGTTAGTGATGCCATAGAACCGTTGCTATCGGGTTGCTATTTTCAACGCATTTGTGACGCAAATAGTGTCGTTTTGCGACGCAAATTGTGACACTAATAGCAACGAGTGCAATAAATTTGAGACACTAATAGCTATGGTTACAAAGTGTAGGGTTACAGTAACGTGTACAATGGTCATCAAAATTAAGGAAAAGTGTACTTGAATCCACAATTGGACTAATACATAAAATAAATACAAGATCACTTAATGAAAGCACTCATGGAATCATGGCAAGATACAAAGGATGATAATAACATAGTGCATAGAAAATGCCTACATAAATCACTCCTAATCCATAGCAGCACGCCAATTCTCATTTGCAACTCTCTTATCAAAATTGGTTGGTTCTTTAAAACCTGTCACTTTTGTCATATAAGCATAATGATGGGCTGAATATCCAGTGTAAGTGTACCTATTAACTAGCCTTTTGATCTTCTCAGATCTCCTCAACTATAGCTCACTTGGAGTCTACCTCTCATGAGGTAGTACATACCAATTTTTCCTAGCACCTAGCATCATAACAGATGGAATCCCCAACTCACTGTCCAAGCTATCACTGTTGGATGACTCATAACTTGTAGTAAGTGGTCATGTTACATCCTCAAACACTTTTTCTTTTCCCTTATCCACTCTCCCCCTCACTAACATATCTGTGTCAGTGGACTTAGAAGTATGATTCCGCAATCTGCCAGACCAAGGACTCACTGTAGATGATACATCACCTGTTTGACCAGTCATAGATATACTAACTGCAGGGGTGGTTTCAACATTAGCCATGCTGGCAGATGCATCAGTAGGCCTAGCAACTA
Organism: Lygodium microphyllum; assembly: GCF_053477565.2. Classification (NCBI taxonomy): domain Eukaryota; kingdom Viridiplantae; phylum Streptophyta; class Polypodiopsida; order Schizaeales; family Lygodiaceae; genus Lygodium; species Lygodium microphyllum. The sequence goes on along the minus strand of NC_141143.1, from coordinate 30,052,843 downwards.
GATTCCCATACCAAGAATCTAACTCGTCAAAGACAACATCCTTGCTTATCAACGTCTCATGCGTAGACATCACATAGCATTTATATGCTTTTCTTTCCAGTGCATAACCCAAAAACATGCTCTTTATTGCTTTAGGATGCAATTTCTTTCTCTTTTCATCTGGTGTATGTATATACGCAATGCATCCAAAAACTTTTAAGTGCCTAATCTCAGGTTTGTGACCATAAAACCTCTCATAAGGTGTAACATCATGAATCCCTTCTATAGGGGTTTGATTCAACATATAGACATCAAACATCACTGCTTCATCCCTGGTAAAAATTAGGTAGAAATTTTTCATTCAACATAGCTCTAGCTGACTCCATCAGTACCATGTTTTTCCTCTGTGCAACACCATTTTGTTGCGGTGTATAGCTGCAAGTGTATACCTGTCAAACTCCTTAGAGACATATTCACTGCCTCCATCTGATCTTAGAAAAGAGATATAGCAACCCCACTCATTTTCAACATGCTTTTTGAAATCCCTGAATGCATCAAATACTTAATCTTTATGCTTCAATATATACAACCAAGTGTACCTGTTGAAATCATCAATGAAAGATACATAATAATGGGCTCCTCCAAATGATGCATTATGCGACAAACCCCAAACATTAGAGTGCACTAATTGCAAGGGTCTTGAGCTATTCTGTACATGCTTCATGAATGGAAATATTTCATGCTTTCCAAACTGACATACAGGACAAACATGACCAAAGTCATTATACTTGAATTTAGGTATTCCAGGTACTACTTCCTTCTGCTGCATAGATTTCAGCTTTTTTACATTGACATGGCCAATCCTTTTGTGCCAAATCTCTACATCCCAAATAGCACTCTCATCATGTGCAAACATGGCTGCCTTGAGTTCTGGAATGGATGCGTCCAATGTAAACATCTTGTCATCCATCCCTTCTACCTCTGGCAAAAAATTTGCAGCCATTACCATATTCTTCAATAAAGCATCCATCTTTATTGAATCTCACCTACAAGTTTTGTTCTGCCATCTGTCGTCCCACAAAAAAAAAATTCTTGGTTATTGATGGTACATTCAATACATCATGCAGGCTCTTTTTCTTGCCATCAAGCATCATCAACAAAACAATTACGGTGTGCTGAATGTCATACTAGTTGTCATCCTTAGTACACACATAACCATGGGAACCTGCAACCATCTCATTGAATAACTCTCCATGGGGTGTCATATGATTTGAAGCCCGAGATTCAATGTACCATCTATCATATTTGTTCTTCCTAGATGCATTTTTGGACACATAGTGCATGGCAAACAATTTGTCAACCTGCTCATCATGAGCACCACTAGAAGATGCATAGTGCCCATGTTTTTGTCCTTTGCCTTCATATCTCCCTTCTTCTTGTAGCAATCCTTTGCAATGTATCCATATCTACCGGAGTAATGACAATCCTTATCTTTGTTTGACTGATCATTCAATTGCCATGAACCAGATCCACAACCTCTACCACGGGATGATCTCCCCCTACCTCTAAAGCCACCAAATCTATGCTAGCCCTATGTATTTGTGCCATGCCAATTACCCTAATTCTATTGTCCATAGGTGTTTCAAGTGTCACCACGACCTCAAAACAAACCACGGCCTTTGCCACCTCTACCACACTGGCTAGAGTACAAAACGTTGTCTCTACCTTGAGACACACTAGAACTTTTATTTAATCCAAGCTTTACCTCCTCATGCAACATCAAATCAACAGAAATAGATGTATCAAAAGCTTTGTATTCTTTGCCGAGTCCATTCAGTGTGACAACAATCATATCATCTTTGGACACCTTTGGTTCAATGGTGGCAAGTTGGTCTGCTATGGTCTTAACCTCTGTCATATAAACCTGAATGGTTATGCCATTCCTAGACATGTTATTGAACTGCTGTTTTAGTTGAGTCTTCATTGCATGTGTTACATTTTCATAGTTCTTCATGGCTATGTCCCATGCATCCTTTGGGGACTCACATCCAGTGATCTATATTTCCATAGCATCAGATATACATAAAGAAAACTAGTGCAACACCTTGCATGCTCTCTCAGTCCATAGATTATGAGCTCTTTTTTCATCATTGGTTGGGTTCATGTCAAGCACTTTAGGTTCCACCTGTGCATAGGTCCCAATATCTTGTATCGATCAAGAAATTCTTAAATACGGAACTTCCACAAGGAAAATTTCTTATTATCCAACTTCTCACCGACAATCTATGTAATGTTATCACTGCCCTACGGATTTGCCATGTTGTAGACTGTTAGTGACCGGTAGCTTATTCAGTACCAAAAATGAGTCGTATACATGTCATATACGTCCCAAACCTTCATAAGCATCTGCTACGACATGTAGCAGTCCAAACATAAGCATATGGGTACAAATCAGTGCATAACCAGGAGGTACAAGTGTCAAATATCTTGTTCACAAATTGTAGCCAACAAATACTCATTGAAATCAAGTATTTCTAGCTCCAAAATAGCCCCAAATCATATTATACATTCACCTTGAAGTGTTAGGCTCAATACACGAGCATTCGGGTAGTCATAGTCATCTTGTCTTCAATGACCAATGGCATAGAAACATGAGCTATTTATAACCAACCAATTCAATATGGCTGCACTAATTTCCATCTTTAAACTTTTGCATTCAACTCCCTTCTTGATCCACAAGACACCTGCAAGTTATATGCCAAGTCATCCAGTAACATAGTACTAAGTAGAGTCATGTAATATTCCAGGACCATTAAGTGCTTGCTTCTCATAGATTCATGATAGTTTTCAGCATGTCACAAGCTCTGAGATCAGAGTACTTTGATCGCAAATTGCAGCTCCAATGCATAGGAGCAAGTGCATATGCCTTTGAAGCAAATGCCTATGCTTCAGTATCATATTACTTAAATGCATCAACCAAGGTCAAGTATGTGCTGCCTTTGTCACTGTTAATAGCATGTCTTCACTATTTTTCAAATTTGTATATCACTGTTACAACTCACACATGAGCTCCCATCAATGCATTTGCTTCTTACAACCTTTGAGCACCTCCCCAAGGGCATAACCAAGAATTCTATCACTTAGAATGCAACCAATGTGTTGATTTGTGGGCAATGGAACTTCAGCCTACATCAAGTATAGTCCACATATCTGTACTCTTTTTTCCAATAGCACATGATGAGGGCAATGATGATGACAGAACAAGCCATTTCTAGCATTTCCTCCAATGAAGACCACAATCTTACAATGCATACCTTCAAGAAAACAATGGCAGCATACTTGACCTTTGACACAACTAACTCTTGAACTTCTGTAGGTCTTCTTCAGTTCCTCTTGCTCGTGAGAGTCCACTAGACTGTGCTCTAATACGATATTTGAAGAGAGGGAGAGACAGACAGATAGTGGAGCAAACTCAAGAGCCTTCATGCTCATGTTCATTCTTCTTCGTTATTCCACACTTTTCCTAAAAAAACACAAAGTAAGAGTAACATTAGGACCAAAAAAAGTTAAAAATGGCACTTTTGACACAACTAACTCTTGAACTTCTGTAGGTCTTCTTCAGTTCCTCTTGCTCGTGAGAGTCCACTAGACTGTGCTCTAATACGATATTTGAAGAGAGGGAGAGACAGACAGATAGTGGAGCAAACTCAAGAGCCTTCATGCTCATGTTCATTCTTCTTCGTTATTCCACACTTTTCCTAAAAAAACACAAAGTAAGAGTAACATTAGGACCAAAAAAAGTTAAAAATTGCACTTTTGTTAATCCATGGATTAAGGAAAGGGCCAAAGAGATTTTGCCACATGGACAAAAATATGGTATTCTTGTCTCCTCTTCTTTTGAGATAGTAGAGTTCATTTTGTGGTTCTCCCCTTCTATTTAGCCGAAATCTTCAAAAACCTGACAAGTTTTGGTAGTCCCAACGGCCCCTATTAACTAATAAAAGTTGACAAAACCACTGACAAAGACATGAAAAAGTTAATTTAATTAAGACCATTTTGAGAATCGGGAGAATTTTCAAAGTTCTTGGCGCTCGTAGTATTTTTAATTTGTCTCCTTGATCTCTCTCTTTAGGTTTCTTTCTCTACACATTGTCTGCATACTCATTGTCTTTTACATGGCGTCCACAAGACGTCCTTCTTATTCTATAAACTCTTGCACCATGTATAGCAAGAGCACAAATGGAGAATGGGAGCCCAAAACATTTACTATAAATAATTGGGTTACAATGCTACCATCTTGCAGGGGTTCTCATAGAGTGAAAAAAAAAACAAGGGGATATCACATATCATTGGAAGGGACGTATCTTTGCCTTCAAAAAATCATGCCACAACACTGGTTTGCTTTGGTGCAACATGTTTACATGCCTAGAGATATACACTTGGCTCCATGGGAATGTTTTTCCCATCAAGTACACTGTAAGTTTGAGTTGTAAAATATACGTGAGTATATGGTTTTGTTTGAAGGATATGCTAAATAATGGATTGTTGGTTGTAGATATCTTTACATCAACAAGTTTTGAGTGGCAACCTGTGGAGAGCCTTAGTGGAACATTCCATGCCATTCATAAAGAATTTGCAAACATTATTTATGCTAATTAGACCACGAGTTTTTTTTCATGAAAGTGGAATTTTTGTGTATTATGCACAATATGTGGTTCCTTCAAGAGTAGGTGTGTATGGATACCTTGAAGATCTAAAGTTACCAAGCCTCTCATATTTGGATTGGGAGATGCCTGATGAAGCAACAAGACAGAGTTTTAAACTCAAAATTGCTCAAGATAGTTTTGGACAAAATTTTAGGTGTATGTTGGAAAGTCAAGGAATCTGACCACAAAGATGACTTTATAAGGTGCAATGTGTGCCCTCAATCATTGGGTTTATCATATAATATATCTCGAAAATCTCTTATCATAGGTTTTGATTATAGAGGATACAAACTTAGATTGGGTGCTTGGGTTCCTTTAGATTCAGATATTGATTGTATGACATTGAAATTTACACTACAAGTTACCACACAAGAAGTAAAAGAGGTGAACATTACTTCAAAGTGGAGTCTTAAGGATGTAAGAGACACTTTGGAGTTTCTAGACAATGTTACTCCTAGATATAAGTTCAAGGTAAATGGTGTTGTAACTAGAAAAAGAGTTGAGAGCTCTGTATCATGTATGAGTTGTTTACCTCTTAGTGTTGTGAGTTGCAGACCATAAGTATGCATGTATAAATAATTTTGAATCTTTCTTTTGTTCACAAATATTGCTGCCAGAAACGTGGAATTATACACATTGAGAAGTATTATTTAAAAAAATCTTGGTATAAGCATTGCAATGATTTTGTGAATAACAAATCGTCATTTGTGGACCAAAATGATTTCATTATATCATGAGTTACAAAATTGCAGTACAATTTAATAGGAAAGACTTGGTACAAGCTTTATAATTCTCTATGATTCTATGAACAAAAAATTGTCTTTCATGGGTAAGATCAATATGAAATATCATTACATTTTGGGTTAGAATATTGCACTACAGATGTAGGGAATGTTACTTCAGTACAAATAGACAAATTGATAATTATAAGGATATTCTTTAGCTTCTCTTTAATCTTTAGCTTCTCCTTGATCTATAGCTTCTCCATCCTTAAGACTTCTCTCCTTCTTTGGAAAACTTGCTTCATCTTCCATTTTTTCATCCGTCATCACTAGTTTCCTCTTAGTAGGTGTTTTCTTTCGTTGCTAGAAGAACTTAATTACCTCAAGCACCCTTTTTTCCTTATGCTTTAGGGGAGATGGGCTAAATTTCAATGGGGAAAGTTTAGGCATGCCCTTCATTTTGTGCCCCTTTTTTTTGGACCTTGGAGACTTCTTATTCTTGGTGGTTGCCATTTTCTTGCCTTTGCCCTTTGTTGTTGCATGTCCTTTGGAGCTTTTAGCTGGGAGAGGGGAATTTGGTTCCATTGGTGTAATTTCCCTATCTAAAACTAGTTCAATACACCTCTCCCGTACCCACCATCACATGTATGCCTCAGGGTAGTCTCTCCACTGTAACAAAGCACACAAGTTATTTGAAGTAGTAAGAGACTTTCACTATAAAAATGATAAAGCACAGGAGACTTACATTCACCCCCTATACATACAGTAACTTTGAATCTATTATCCTCGAAGCATTTGAAACCACTCTCCAACCACAACTATGTACATCATTTTGCAATGGGACCTCTTGAAGCAGAAACTTGAAATGTCTCTGAGGATCAACAATGCTTTCAAATCTAGTGTCCAAGCAAGTAGTAACAAGTCTAGCAGCACTACACGTATTAACTTATTAGCAAATATTATAAAATTTATCCAATAAAGATAAAATTAAGAGTGTTTATTGACAATATAACTTTGATTGGCCATGGATTCTTGAAAGAGAATTCATAAAAATGACCTCTCTTGCAGGAATGACAATATAGATTAGGCTCCAGTGTCCTCTACAAACCAAAACACAAGTGAGTAATAATAACCCTAAATACAAATCATCAAGAGATAGAATGTTGAAGAAAGTACCTTTCAATATATGGAAAAATATATGATGGTTTGTGACATTATTGAAGTCCTTAAAAAACCTTGCAATATTTGAATCAAATTTTCAAAACAAATCCACTGAGAGAAGTAGATCAATAACAAATATACTTTTAGCAATATTAATGCTAAGAGAAGCAACATATGCCCTGTATAAAAAGTAAGGAATGAATAAGAAAATGAGTGCAATATAAGGACCCTTGCAAAAATTCATTATAAATAAAGAGAAGCAAAAGACCTTACCTCAAAAAATGATAAACTACTGAATCTGTTAGATGAATATCCTTTTTCTCAAATAGGATCTTATCCTTTGGAGAAATGCTGAGGTATTCTTCTTTCTCAGGACTAACAGAAACATTCACGACCATTTGGCCGTACACTTTTCCCATCCTTTCACAGTTCATTGGGCCAAGAGTCAAAATCTTTCTCTACTAGTTTAGATCCTTATTTTCTATTACCTCTTTCCTTTTCTCCTCCATGACAAATTCATGTTCACTTGTAACCCTTGTAGGATACAAATGGGATTACATTGCGCCTCACGCTTTCCTTGCGAGAGCCCTTGGAGGCTCTCCCTCATCCTCAAGAGAGCCTTGCTAGAATATTAAGTGCTTATATCCATTCTTGAGAGGGAATCCTTCATCCTTGGCAGGGCCTCCCTTTTTCTTTCTAAGCTTTCCTTCTCTTGCATTGTTCCAAATGAGATTCTTCATTCACTTTTTTACTAGGGCTACCTCGATTTGCCTCTGCCTTGTTTTTTCTGCATGGTGACATATCACATAAGATTACCTCCCTCTTAGATGGGTGCAAGTTCTAGGACACTTGTGATTTTGAGTTGATGAATGTTCGATGAGAAAGGGCAGACGTGTGAGTCGATGATGATGGGCTTCCAGGGGAATTGGTCTTGGGAAGAAATGGATCACCCAATTAAGGTGGTGGAGTCCAGGAGTGCATTGCATCGATGATGGGGCCTTCGAAGTTGGATGTTTGGAGCCTTGTTTGTACCTGAAAAGAAAAGAAGATGCACTACCTAGGGGTGTGCCTGCTTTGCCGTGTGGTGCATTGTTCTTGTGCTAGTGGGACTGGGAGTTGGGTCAAGCCTAGGTGTTGTCCCTCACTTGAGGACCCAAGTTGTGCATAAGGGAGGTCAGTTGTGTGTAGCTAAGGGTGACATGTCTAACCATAGGCGAGTGTTACCTCCCTAGGTATGCCCTACCCTTTATGTGTCCTAAGCGTGAAGTGGGGAATCAAAACGAGGCTAGGGGGCTAGGGACGGAGCCAACTATTGACCAAAGCCATCGGACGCACCTAACTTGAGAACCCCTAGGTGCAGTGACTGTGACCTATGTGGAGTTAAGTGCTTTTCTTTTGTTTGCTTCTCTTGCATCTAGATTTGTTTCTTCCTTTTCTTTCTCTCTCTTTTTTTTCCCTTCATTTTCTTTTCTTTTCTCACTTTTTTTTTGGATTCTTTCTTTGTTTTGGATTTACATAGTTATGATGAAAGCTAAGCTTCTTCCTCAGAGTCATGATGAGGTGGAGGAGGGGATCTAAGAGATTTATTGAGGAATGGACAGCCTTGGATATATCCCTTCACATCAAGACGGCGGACTTGGAGAATGGTGGTAGAGAGGAATGGATGATTGCAGCGATGAACTGGCTATCATTCATGTCCTCTAAGAGAGCTAAGAAAAATGAAGGAAGCACTATAACTCGCATCATTAGTTGAGTCATTACACAACTATCTATAACATTAGGCTCAAAATAGAGGTTTGGAAGGCCGCACTCTTCTGGGGTGGGAGCTTGTCTAAGCATTATTCTAAGTAATCTAATATAATTACAAGTGGTAATAAAAGCGGGGTGAGGGCATGAAGAGAATTCTTTGTGGAGCAGACTAAGGAATCATAGAGGTCTTCTCAGGTGAAGATAAGGGCATCTTCAGGCTTAGTGCAATGCGCATTGTAGATTACAAGAAAGTTGTATCGATATTGGACGTTGGGGAAAAATCCACTCCTATCCTTCGAGGGTATGGCATGAATGTAGCATTATTTCACTCGTAGGGCATGATGTTACAAAAGCCATCAAAGTGTCCATATTTACATCACATATATGCCTCCTCCACGTAAGCTGTCACTTATAGCCTAGCATTGATCTTGGGACATCAAAAACCTTGTTTTGTTGAAATTCTGCATCCTCAATGCCCCAAAGGGTGGATTTATGCTCTCTCTCTTTCAGCCATCTATCTGCTAGCCTGCTTATAATGGCAGTCAACTCTTCCACCACCTCAATGGGCAAGACTTGATGCAAGTTGGTGGGGAAGTGGAAATTAAGATCAAAGAGCTGCCATGAATTCTCTTGTTGCTCCCATGCGATGAGATTTGTGTGGAAGCTTGCTAGGAGTTCATCAGAGGTTCGTGGAATGGGTGTAGTTGTCCTTATTACTAGTCTATCATTTAATCTTCTCCTGGCTTCCTCCACCATCTGTTTCGTCTTCTTGTGTCCATTGGTTGCTAGTCTTTTAGGGGTGGAGAAGGAGGTGATGAGACTAATTCCTCTTCATGAGGTCCCATCTTGAAGTTTAGTCTAGCCTCTTCCTCTTGCTAGGCTTCCTGTTGTGCCCCTTTAGCAAACCCTAATGCATCCATCTCTTGTGGGGTCAAGCATGCTTGCAACATATACTTTCTTTTTTCTTTGGAGCTTAGGCAAACTCCCACTGGTAGCACCAGCATTTGCATGCTTGTCTTCAGGGCCCTGCATGCAATCCCAAGCTTCTTCTTGATTATTTCAATGGCCTCCCTTTCCTCTATTTGGGTGATATCAAGTAGCATATTGAGGAAGGCACGTTTCTGGGCCTTGAAACTCATGTGGACAGCCGCTTCTCTGCTTTCAGTCAATACTTTGACTTTCTCCACCTAAACTAGATGGTGCACCAAGGTTTTAACTATTCTTTGATTCTGATTGGCCCATTCTTCCGCTCTCTTCTTCATGTCTTTGAGGCTTTCCCCCTGCCTCTGAGCTAGCACTATCAACCTCTATTCTTGATCTTCCATTTCTCATCTCAAATTTTGTTGCTCTTCCTGTTTCGAGGCTGTCTCTTGTATCAATTTTTCCACCTCTTTTTCGTATCTGAGTACTCATTCCCGTCAACACCTCCAGATCTTGTGGATTTAGTGATTTTTTCCATTTCAGCCTGCAAACTTCATAAAGTTGTCGGGACCTAAAATGGGCCCGACACTGGCTCTCTAGTACTAGCCTGACCTCTAAGACACACAAGACACCCCACACGGCCTCGCGGCCAGGAGCGTCTAAGGCACATGCTACACTAAACTCTCCTTGCGTTAGTAATAGGACACAGTCCAACATTTTCCTTCCCCTACTCCTCTGAGGGACATCCCATAACACATCGGTATAATTTACCACGTATCACATACACAGGAGGAAACCCCTCAGCTAAAACACTTCAGCCTCACTGCAACTCTCCTACATCTCGGGGATTGGCCCCAAGATGCACTACTCCAACTTATAAGACAAACAATACATAGTCCACTCTTTGATTTATTGAACGATCCACGAGTTGATATTTCCTCACTTAACTTACCCGAAGGAACTGCTTGTCTAACCCACAGTAAGGATTTCCTCACACACTCCACGTTGGTCATTTATTAGGCAATCAAGTGTTATGTATCCAGGTTTTATACCATGTGGCATGCAAAATGAAAAAGTGTATATCCATTGTGTGAAAACATTCTATGATTAGAAATCACTCACATGGTGTGCAAAACAATCCTTTAATGATTTTCGGCCTACACGTTGTTGTGCGTTGCTAGAGACTAGCACCGAGTTTCCTCGTGCTACTAGTCTCCTTAAATTTAAATTTTAATTGGCCTATATGCTATACATAAACCAAATGAATTATAATTTTATATATTTCCAATAATCTCTCACTTTTACAATCTCTTTTTTCCCTAACCGCTTAGGTTTTGCCATGTTGTATAGGTTCAAGGTTCATTTGTATGCCATTTTTTCATATAGAAAGCAATAAAAACGCACTAAAACATAAAAACAAGGATGAGCCGAGGCTTTAATCCTCACGCCTCAACCTTGCTACTCATCCAGAAATATTAATCATATTTTTTTCTAATTATTTATCGCAAAAAATCTAATATTTTTCATTTTTATCTATTTATTCATATTTATTTTCTTTAAAATTTATGAAAAATTAGACTTGAAGCTCCCACCAATGATTCAGCATATGCAACCAAGATCAATGATCATCAATCATTTCTTTCAATTATCTTTCATCAAACAAAGAAAAATACCACTTACTCATAGAAACCCGCATGTTCAAGGCGTGTTCCCAGATTGAGAGGCCGCTGACGCTTCCCTCTTGCCGTTAATGCACTCTGCAGCCCCGATCTACATCCTCTACCACTCCAATAGCATCATCTTTTGCTTCAAAATCGTCATCACCCCCTCCCCCTTCTCTCTTTCATTAATGCATATGAACAATCCACAAGAGGAGAGAGGAAGGAGGATAGAGAAAGACTAAAAATCAAAATTTTACTATCCCTTCATCATATTACACATGGTTACCATCAAAATCTTGCCCTCTCTACATAGATCAGGGATCTCCCCCCCTCTCTCTATATGATTGAGCATCCAAGAGGCACACAAACTCCCAAAAAATGGAGCGTCAATCAAAAAATTCCCCCTCCCTATATCTCGACATGTTTTTGCATATTTTCTTCATTTAGATTTTCATTTCATTTCATTTGTAAAATGTCCACTCTTCAAAAAAACCACTTTCCCATTACTACGGAAGGGTTTTTGGTCTATTTGGGGATACCAAAAAACTCTGATTCACGATCCAACTGGACGACTGGCTTCATGACGTCGAAATCTATAAAGTTGGGCCCTGTGGTACACTTTTTGACTCCCAAATCCAATGGCTGCTTTGCAACGCCAAACCTTACGGGGTTTAAATGGGGGGTCAAACGATCGATGAGAACCAAGACTTGTGTTGGATTCCTAACGTAGAGCTCCTCCTAGGCGGGGACTCCTACAGCCCGATCAAGAAATATTGTCTTTTAGCACATTGTCCTTTTAGACGTTTATTTTCCATACTCAGGTGTGTAAAAAGGAGAGAGATGAGCATAGTGACCCAAGGAGAACAGGGCGTTGGCCTTAGGCTCTGTTGTGGTACCCAAGAACCTACCAAGCCCTTGCGAGGAGACACTTAATCCTCTGCTGATGCTACCTTTTATTTTCACTCCAACCTTCCTTAGTTTTCTTTTCTTTTCAGCTAGTTGCCACCCCTAAGAAGACAAGGCATCGGCCCCAAGTCTTGTCTCATCCCCAAGAACCTACCAAGCCTTTGCAAGGCGATGAACAACTGCTCAAAGATTTTTCTTTCTTTCATTTTCTATTTTTATAGGGGTTAGAATCCCTTTTTACACACATCTATATTATTCAACTATTCAGGATTTTGCTTCTTTGCATATATTTGTTCTTGCAAGCTTTTCTAACTGCCTCACAACTAATAGAAACTCCTAGAATGGCCGCCTAGTAGGTGAGCAGAACAGGGTCACTAGGATTGGCATCTAAAACAGGTCTTTCAGTGCCTGACAATGCCTTTGCAGGAGGCAACAATTGCTCAAACCTCCCACAGCCATAGTAACCTATACCTGGGACTTCATGCCTTGATTTCCAGTCCCCAACAAGAAAACAAAATTCCTCACAAGTACACAGGACATATAACATAAAAGAATGGTACTCGTAAAAGGAAAGATATCACCTGGATTGGGCCACAAGCAGCAACGGTGCAGTAAAGGTTCCCCCCCCAGGTTCCATGTAATCTGTCTAGCACAACACTAAAACAAAAAATGTTAACCGCACATGCACTAAATAAACAAATGGCCCTCTTGGCCTAAAATGGATAGGTCATTCTAATCCATGCAATACATGGTCTTCTTGGCATATACACCACATCCTATCAAACTAACCAAGATACCAAAGATAGCATAAAATATGAGGACTAGCCTCATGTTACTCATGCGAGTTAGCTAAAATATTGATCTATGGCCTTTGTAGATCCACTAGCCCAAGCCTTTCTATTGATATCTCAGTAATAATGGCCATCTCTTCTTGGGTACTATGAGCTAAATGAATGACATCATTAGATTGATATCTCTCATTTTCTTGGTCTTCATTCAAACAGATTGCTTGTCCCAACTTTCCAATAACTCCTCCTACAAGGAGAATCATGGATTTATGATCATTCAACTCTTCTCTAATTGGACCATTACATATATCAATGATTACGATCCAAACTAGATAGAGCTTCAAGCCTAGACTCATCACATAAATGCATCTCAAGGTGGTCCCTATTGTTAGATGTAGCATTATGGCCTTTAGTCACATCCTCTTGGGAATCCATCAAAGCATGTCCACATGCAATTCCTGGCCCTTCATCTGACACACCAACCACACCTTTATAAATTTCGAGTCTCCAAACCCATCTCATATTCCTTTTCATATTCTTAGACTGCCTCATTTTGCCACATTGGTCTAATGGAGTCAAAGAGGACTTATTGCTATAGCCAAATGGCCTCACATCCTTATGACTTCCATCGAGCACAGGTGGACCTTGGGCATGCTGCATCTTCTTCATATGAGATGTCTTCCCTTTCCTTTGTCCACTCTGCAGCTTCTTAGCCATAAGAACCATGCTTTTGCTAAAAGGAATAACATCTACTCGAAAGCATGATTCATCCATAAATTGGAAAGGTCTCTCAAGAGCCTTACTAAGAGAAAAACACGAATCACTCATTAGACACACATCCACACTAGTAGGCCCATTGGTTCTATCAATGTGGCTGTCACAACTACCTCTCATGGAAGTATCGCAAGCCTTGATGGGACTTGCTCTGCTTGGAATCTTTTTATCCCCAAGAGGCATATTATCACTACTTATCGAATTTTCATTTTTTTCTTACAGATTTTGGCTACCAATATCCCTGCTAAGGTTGTCTTGGTATTAGCAAATGAATTTTCTCCTTGTAGAAAAGGATGGATATTTGGATGCACTTGCGATGAGCAAGGGAAACTCCAAAAGTTTTCCCAACATCTTTGAATATACTACACATAGTCAATTGCATGCCTCTTGGCCTCATTTAATGACTTAGGATCTCGCATCCTCACTTGGATTTGCGTATTAATCCCTAAGCCGCTCATAAAGAGCTCACATAGCACATCCTTAGGCAACATAGTAGCTCTTCTTGTACAAAGTCTCAGGATATAATCAAAGGCTCTAGCGAATTCTTTAGCCGAAGGGTAAAACTCTTGTATTATCTTCATAAGCTCCTTGTCTTATCTTGAACCGAAGGGTAAGACTCTTGTCTTTTCATATTCATCTAAAAATTTATCGTGCAGCTCCTGGAATGATTTAATCGACCCTCTTGGGAGGCTCCAAATACCATTTTCTAGCTTCTACCTGCAGGGTACTTGAGAATACGAGCATCCAATGTATATCAGCATACCCGCTTGCAAGGCAAGTTAGGCCATATTCTTTTAAGTGCAACATCAGGTCCTCATTTACCAGCCCATAAAACACTAGGAGATCCCTATAAGGAGGAGGGCATTTAGTCCTCTTTCTTGGGATCAAAACGGGGTCATTAAAATCCTCATATTCATCATGATCTAGTTCCAACCTTTTGGGGTCTCTGACCTCTTTCGTTTCCACCTCTACTAGTGTAGGAAGGTTAATACTATCCTTAACGGCCCTTTTTGCCAACTCATAAAGTGGTCTAAGGAGGCCTAAGGCTCTTAGCATGTCATTCCGATCCTTTCTTAGAGGATCTTCCATATCTTGCCCCTTCCTAGGTAGTTCCATGATGGCTTTATCTAGGAGCTTATGCCCCTCATCAAAGGCAAACTTATCCTTAGTACTTAGGACCTGGGGACCATGCCTTTTAAGAAACGGTTTTCCCTTTACATCTAGGGCTTCTAACATCCTTATGATACCTAAACTTTGGGCATGATGTCCCACCACATGGGATGTTTCAGCCGTTAACTGCACTTTACTATATGTCGAGTTTTCCCATGGCACTACGGCTTTAACATAATCACTTGTTGATGCCATGTCTGCCATAGCTTTTCACATACTTATTCCATGCCCTCTAGGTTGATGGATAGTTATACATGATTTCTCATGGGTAGAGACCATACCAAAGCAAACCTCTACCCATGCCATTGCATTAGAGGATGGGGTAACCACTAACTGGTTACTCCTCTCATCACCTAGATTATCTTCTATAGAGGACTCATGCTCTACACAACTAACTAAGTCCATCAATAAGTTTTGTATAGGGAAAGCCAAGGTTTTCCATCATTGAACAAACCCCATTTTATGGTTAGCTTAGCACACTCCTAATGGAAATTATAAACTTAGATCCCTTTACAGCCTAGATTCATAAATTGCCACTTATAGGCATCTCTCAAAAAATGCATCACCTGTCGTGACCTAAAATGGGCCCCACACTAGCTCTCTAGCACTAGCCAGACCTCTAAAACACACAAGACACCCCACACAGTCTCGTGGCTAGGATTGTCCAAGGCACACGCCACACTAAACTCTAATATCAATCTTGCATTTGTAATAGGACACAATCCAACATTTTCCTTTCCCTACGTCTCTGAGAGAGATCCCATAACACATCGACATAATTTACCGTGTATCGCATATACAGGAGGCACTTGTCAACTCAAACACTACAACCTCGCTGTAGGTCTCCTACATCTTGGGGACTGGCCCCAAGATGCAGTGCTCCAACATAAAAGACACACAATACATAGTCCACTCTTTGATTTATCAAACGATCTAGGAGTTGATATTTCCTCCACTGAACTTACCCCAAGGAACCGATCGTCTAACCTACAACAAGGATTTCCTCACACACTCCACGTTTGGTCATTTATTAGGCAATCAAGTGCTATGCATCCAAGTTTTATACCATGTGGCATGCAAAATGCAAAAGTGTATATCCATTGTGTGAAAATATTCTATGATTAGAAATCACTCACGTGGTGTGCAAAACAATCCTTTAATGATTTTCAACCTACGCGTTGTTGCACGTTGCTAGAGACTAGCACCGAGTTTCCTTGTGCGACTAGTCTCCTTAAATTTAACTTTTAATCAGTCTATATGCTATATATAAACCAAATGAATTTTAATTTTATATATTTCCAGAAATCTCTCACTTTGACAATCTCTTTTCTCCCTAATCAATTCGGTTTTGCCACGGTGCATAGGTTCAAGGTTCATTTATATGTCATTTTTCCATATGAAAAGCAATAAAAATACACTAAAACATAAAAACAAGGATGAGCTGAGACTTAATCCTCATGCCTCAACCTTGTTACACATCCACAAATATTAATCATATTTTTTTTCTAATTATTTATCACAAAAAACCTAATTTCTTCTATTTTTCTTGAATTATTCCTATTTATTTTCCTTAAATTTTATGGAAAGTTAGACTCACTAAAATCTCCAATTTCCATGATTTCTTCAAAAATCACACTTTGCAGTTTTTACGTGTTTTGAGGAAACACTATTATGTCATCAAAATTTCTGGTTTTTTCTTTCATTTCAAAGATGATTCAGTATATGCAACCAAGATCAATCATCATCAATCATTTATTTCAATTATCTTTCATCAAATGAAGCAAAAGACCACTTACTCATAGAAACCCGCATGTTCAAGGCATGTTCGTGAGATTGAGAGGCCGCTGATGCTTCCCTCGTGTCGCTAAGGCGCTCTCCAGTCCCGATCTACATCCTCTACCACTCCAATAGCATCATCGTTTGCTTCAAAATCGTCATCACCTCCCTCCCTCTTCTCTCTTTCATTAATGCATATGAACAACCCACAAGAGGAGAGAGGAAGGAGGATAGAGAAAGACTAAAAATCAGAATTTTATTCCCTTCATCATATTACGCATGGTTACCATCAAAATTTTGCCCTGTTTGCATAGATCAGGGATCTCCCCCTCTCTCTCTACATGATTGAGCATCCAATAGGCACAAAAGCCCCCAAAAAATAGAGTATCAATCAAAAAATTTCCCCTCCCTACATCTTGACATATTTTTATATGTTTTCTTCATTTAGAGTTTCATTTCATTTCATTTGTAAAATGTCCACTTGAAAAAAACCACTTTGACATTGTCGGGGAATGGTTTTCGACTAGTTTTGGGGGTGGAAACAGACTCCAATTTGTGATCCAACTAGAGAACTGGCTTCGTGATGTCAAAATCTATAAAGTTGAGCCCCGTCACACACTTTTTGGCTCCTGAATCTAGTGGCTGCTTTGCAACACCAAACCTTGCGGGGATTACATGGGGGGTCAAACAACCTCGAATTGACAAACTAAGACTTGCGTTGGATTCCTGACATTGAAATGCATCTAGGAAAACTCCAGCTTTGCCATTCACCACCATATTATTTTTTATGAAAATTGGCTCTTTAACACCTTTTGAGCACTTTTCGTCTCCAAAAATGGGCTCCCTCGCTTCAAGAACGGGTCCAGATTGGGTCCTAAAATCCAGCTCTCAAAAGCCCCACGATCTCTTCGTTGTGTCTTCGCAAGCACCATGTGGATTTGGTTTCTTCATCTAGTCTTGCTTGCCATTCGGCTTCCACTTTGTCCTTAGCTTGGACCTATTCTTTGAGCTCATTGATCTCCTTTTGGGCCATGGCTATTTGTTGGCATGTTTTCTCCAACTAGAATGCATCCATGGCCTCCTTTTCATCTTTGAGCTCTATTGCCACTATTTTCTTTTCTTCCCTAACTTTTTTCAATTGCAACGGCAGTTGTTTTACATATTCATCATACTCCTTAGCTGGCAGCTCTATCATGGGTATTGAGGTGGTAGAGGCTTCCACATTTTGCATCTTCCAATCTTACCTAGACTCGGCATCTACTGGAACCGGGATTTCTTGGTCCCTATCTGGAGCCCCAAGAGGAAAACCAAGGAAAAAGGGATTCTACTGCAAGAAAATATATCTTGTAGCATCAACAAGCTTTTATTTCATTCTTTTGATGACCAAAACAAAGAAAACAACAATTCTTCACGTAGCATCATAGTAGATATCTCCCACGGATTTGATAGAATCAACCATAATCTTCAACATCTTCACAGAATCCTTCAATAGAACAAGGAACATAAAGGAATACACCATTTTTTAATGGAAATCAATCACATAGTATTCATATTCAATGTCTTCATAGTTCTCTCTCAATCTCTCATATACAATTACACTCTTTTGATAGAATTGGCTATCTCTAGCTCTCTGTCTCTTTCTCTCTCTCAATAGTACATCATCTCCTCACTACAATACTTTAATAATGACTCTCAATAATCCTTCTTAGGTCATGGATGCACCTCCCAAGAGGTATGTCTGATGTGAAGAGGCACCAGAGCCACTACAATGTCTCTTCACAGCTCACTATTGTCACTGTCACTCCAGTCTTCTCTTTAGTCTTCAGCAGCTGCTTCTTCCATTTGTTTTAACTCTTTTGAACTTAGATTCATCATTTCCAAAAGTTAGAAAAAAATTTCAAAGTCACATATAAATTCTATAGAACACTTACAGAATATGCACAAAACAATACAAAACATGAATAGAGCAGATACAGAACAGAGATAGAGCAGATATAGAAGCTCTGTAGAAGGTTTACAGAGGGTACAGAAGGTCATCAGAGAACATCAAATCCTCATAATTCATACTAAAACCATTCAAAACTATCAAAAACTATTCAATAATCGCTCAAAATATTTCAACCTTCATCAATCATCAATCCATGCTTCATACAGAAGAAAATCAGAACAAAACAAAAGCTATACAGAAGGTATCAGAACCAATCAGAACCTCAATAGAACCTATCAGAACATCACAGAGCTTCATATCTCCACAAAAAATCATGAGTTTCCAAAATGTAATCAATATCATCTAAAACACTCTCAAACACTTCCATTAACAACCATACATCACTCTAAATCCATCTAAAATCAATCATTCAAACCTCAAAAACAACAAAAATCAGATTCAGTCTTTTTCCACTCTCAACATATCCCCACACTTAGAAAGGAAGCGTCCTCGCAACCTAAGGAAAAGAAGAATATAAGTTCACTAAAGAGCTCAATTTTATCTTCTTCAGTATCTTCAACAATCACTCCAAACCATGAGCCCAACTTATCACCTGTATTTCTAGAAAAGAATACTTCTAAAGGAAAACTTCGTTATTCATTAACACTTCTGATCAATAAAAAGTCATAACAAATTTGTAAGGGATATAAGAGTTTCTTCATCTTTCCATCATACGTGTGCCATCCACTATCACCATCAATAGTTGAAAAGAGAGCTCTTGAACAAATTATTCAACCAGCATGAACTCATCACATACAAATTATTACAATACACACGCAAACACTAACACAACCATCTGAATGACACCTCCAAAAAGAGATGTATATAATTAATAATCATCCAAAATACATTCCAAAGGCATCAATGAAGGTGATCCCTTTTAAAGACTTGGTGATTGATGCCAGGAGGCATATTTCAAGGTGGATTCCGTGCCACAGTGGATTCCGTGAGGTTTTACGGTGGATTCCGTAAACTTTGATGACCGGGGCTCATACACAAAGTGGATTCTTTGTGCGAGAAGTTGATGGGGACGCTTGTCCTTTTTGGGCGTTTCATTAATTTAGTGTGTACATGGGTGATTCCATAGCGGGTGATTTCGCAAAATGCATATTAAATTAATAAACGTTTATGAGTTTAGAGTGCGCACTTGTAATAAATTAAGGTTAGGATTTATTTCTAACCAGCTGATTTATTTATGTAGCTGAAGACTGCTAGGTATTCACTTTTTTTGATTTAATTGTATTATTTTACTAACGATTGTGAATGCTTCAGTTGATGTGTAGAGATAGCAGCAGTGGCGGAGGAAAGCATTGGAGGATAGCGAGTATTCGATTTATGGATTATATTTTGATAGGCGCCACGCCTATATTTTGTCACGCCTATATTTTGTCATGCCTATTTATTGAGGCATCGATTATTTATTATTATTTTGTATGCGCATGGGCGCACGATTATGTTATTTCTATTTGGACATTGTATTGGGCGTGCCAGACTCTTTGGGCACCGTCCATTAGCTTTATTCCTATTTTTGTGTTAAAGCAAACTCAAAAGCTAAAAGCTTGCTATTTTGTAATTTGGGCTATTATTTGAGCTTGAAGATGAATAATACATAAAATACATGCTTTATGGAGCGCTCACACAAGGCATGGGGGGAGATTGTACCCAATTGGTCTCTTGCTCTTGTCATTCATGCTTTTTACCTTGTAATTTGTGCAAAAAGTAGAGTTCTATTGTTCTTGGGGACCTTCCGGCATTCACTACGCGAGCGTATAGCACCCAATCTACGCAGCAGTGGTATCAGAGCAAAGCTGAGATCAAGAGCTTCCAATCGCTACCCATCTTGTGTGAAGGCGGAGCTCCTGGAACGATCGGGCTCTACGGTCAATCTCATCGCGAACCGTCGATACAGGCAGATTTTTGGCGATCAAGAACCCCTGTTTCCATCATCGGATCGCGAAGGACCGGTCTGTAGAGGTGGAGGACCACTCCTACATCCTCACATACAAGTCGTCAAAAACCAGTGAGATAAAACTCCATAGCTCACAAGCTTAAAAGCTTTGTCTTCTAATAAGCCTAGTATTAAAGCTTATAAGCTTTAAGAAGCTTAAAAAGCTTCAAAATTGTCACACGAGGTCTCAGAGTGGGTTTCGAAAATTTTGCGGCGTCAGAAAAACGCCCCCCCTCCCCCACAAATTGCGCCGTTTACTGTTGATTAAGCTTCAAGCTTAATCAATTAAGCCATAGTCACACAAACTCCTTAATCAAACAAGTCCTCACAAACTTCAAGTCACACCCAACCAATCAAGTTCAGCAAGTTTCTTCAAGCCAAGTTTTGCAAGTTTTGTAAAGCGACTAAGTTCTGCAAGTCTTCATACTCTGCAAGTCACATAAGTCTGCAACTTTGCAAGTCAGACAAGTCAACTGGAGTCAAAACTGACTTCTATCTAAAACTCATAGAAGGGTTGTTTCTACGCAGAAACTCCGAACTGCAAAGTTGTTCATTGGAAGGTACTCTACCCATACGCAGGTTTACTGAAGCATTTTCAGCATACGAAGAAGGATAAAACACAGATTTTTCGAAGATTGTGAAAGCTATACCCAAAAACACATAAGCGTTGTATTCCCGAACTTGAGCTACGCTCATCCCGCTAACTTGATTTTGAGTGAGAAAGGTCTTTTAAGTTTTGCAGGATGACGGAACCACATATGGATGATCTTATGGCTGAAGGCGACCTACCTAAACCTACGATGGAGCAAAAGCTGGACTTAATAATGATGCAATTGGATGAAGAACGAAGGGCTAGGCAAGCATTGCAAGTTCAACTGGCAAATTTACAAAGAGTGTCTACCGACAAAGAAGAACCTCAATCTGAAGATCTTATCTGACGTACCATTGACGCAACTCTTGAAGCTCAAACCATCCGCAAGGAATCAAAGATAAGTAAAAGAAGTTTCAAATTCCGTACTTTCAATGGCATACGAGGAGGAAAAACTGTTCTAGCATTCATTAGTCAATTTGACGACTACTTTCATGAGGAAACCTATGCAGGAAAAGATAAAATCAAGTGTGTCACTAATCATTTAGTGGACAGAGCATCTCTTTGGTGGACTGTAGTACGCAAGAGTATAGATTGTCCTGCTACCTGGGAGAATTTCAAGAAGAAGTTCATGCAGAACTTCCTTCCTCCACAATTTCATGAGAAAGCTATGAAGCAATGGGATCTTCTTTAGCAACGGGATCGTGAGCCTATTCCTCAGTATATAGAGCATTTTTGGAATGCACTACTCCAGCTACGCATGCTTGAAGACATACCTAAAGCAACACACAAGTGCAAGTATATGTCTGGACTCCTTGGGCATTACTACGCCGAAGTTAACATGTTCAAGCCTACTACTCTTGAAGACGCCATTTCACTAGCTCATGACACTGAAGACAAGCTGTGAGGTAGAGACAGACGTCCAGAGCAATTCCAAGCCAATGGTAACTATGGATCTAAACAATTCAATTCCAACTTTAGAAGATTTAATCCAGGTCGTTTCTCTTCATCATCTTTCCATAAAAATTGGGCAAAACCACCTGCATTACCATCCAATGTCAATCAAAACCCTAAGCCTATTCCACAGCCAAATCCTAATGTCCCTAGACTTCCTGCTATTGCAAACAATGTAACCAAACCCAAACCTATAGTATGCTATAAATGCCACTAGCCTGGACATCTAGCAGCAAATTGCCATTCGAAGAAGCCACCTGCCCATATCAACTACCTTGGAGCAATGGACGAAGATGAACATGAAGATATGCCCGATTTCACATAAGATGAGGACGACACTACTACTCCTTCGGATACTTTACCAGGTATGCCAACTCCAAATTCTTTATTGACTATGAAATTTTTGGTGCATGGAAAGGAAAATATTATTTTGCATGATGATGGTAGTACTCATGATTTTATTTCAGCAAAATTAGTAAAGGAATTGAAGTTACAGACTGTACCTATGCATTATCGCATCAAAGCAGCATTCTTAGGCACTAGGTATAATGGTACACAGGAAGTGCATGATTTAGAGATTCAAATTGGTCAACACACAGAAAGAAGAAATTTCCTAGTTGTTCCATTACAGTCAAGTGATATTATTTTAGGTATGCCTTGGCGTCATCAGCATAACCCCGATATAGATTATTCCACACATTCAATGCATATTAATTTTCAAGGAAAATCTATTACATTATATGGTATGTATGCATCTAATGTTTTTCCACTGCTTTCGCATACTCAAGCTAAACGTGCATTACGCAATAGTAGTAAATCCTATCTCATTTGGGTGAATGAACTGCAAGTCAAAGAAAATCATATGCATCCTAGGCATAAAGAATTTCTTGCACATTTTAAGGACTGTTTTGCCGAAGACCTACCACCTGGTTTACCTCCTTCACATCCAGAAGACCATAAAATAGATTTGATCCCTGGCACACAACCACCTTGCAAAGCACCATATAGGCATAACCAGATAGAGCAAAAAGAAATTCAGAGTCAAGTTGAGGAATTATTAAATAGAGGATTGATTAGACCTAGTAGTTCTCCATTCGGTGCACCTGTTCTATTAGTCAAGAAAAAGAATAATACCTATCGTATGTGCATTGACTATTGAGCTTTAAATAAGATCACTGTAAAGAATAGATATCCCATTCCTAGAGTTGATGACCTTATGGACAAACTGCAAGGATCTGCCATATTTAGTAAAATAGACCTTAAGTCTGGTTATCATCAGGTGAGACTAGATAAGTCTGACATATTCAAGACTACATTTAGGACACAGTTTGGTCATTACGAATTTTTAGTGATGCCATTTGGATTGACTAATGCACCTGCTACGTTTAGTAGAATGATGAATCATATATTTCTGAAATATCAGTATTGTGTAATTGTCTTCTTTGATGATATTTTGGTGTTTAGTCAAAATGAGAAGGAACATTATGAGCATTTGTCATTGGTTTTCCAGTTATTAAAAGATAATCAATTGTATGCAAATCCTGAAAAGAGTGAATTTTTTATAACAGAAATTGAGTATTTAGGTCATATTGTATCATCTGATGGAATTAAAGTTGATCTTGAGAAAATAGATGCAATATTGAATTGGCCTGTACCTAAAAACGTGCATGAGTTACGCTCATTCCTTGGTCTTGCTAGTTTCTATAGGAAGTTTGTACGTAATTTTTCCTTACTTGCTTTACCATTAACTAAACTTCTCAAGAAAGGTATTGTCTATCATTGGTCTGAAAATCAACAGAATTCCTTTGATTTATTGAAACATGCATTAACCCATGCCCCTGTCCTACAGTTGCCTGATTTTAATAGACAATTCTTTCTAGTAGTGACCAATGCTAGTGGATCAGGAATAGGAGCTGTACTTATGCAAGACAATCATCCTATAGCCTATTCTAGTTGTAAGCTGAAACCCTCTGAACTGAAATATTCCACACATGACAAAGAATTATTAGCTGTTGTACAAGCATTAAGACAGTGGAAACACTACTTAATGGGTTCAGAATTTATGATTAAGACCGATCCCAAATCTCTGAGCGACATATCAAATGGGCATCCTTTATTCAAAGTTTTCATCCTATCATTCAATACCAACCTGGAAAAGAAAATGTAGTGGCTGATGCATTAAGTAGAAGACCTGCCATTCATAATATTTCTGTTATATCTTTTGATTCTTTGATTGCTATGAAAGATACTTATCATCAGGATATTACTTTTCATGCTAATTGGAATAAATTAGTTCAAAATAACTTCATTCCTATTGATTCATTGTCATATAATGATGGATTTATGTTTTATGAAAAGAGATTGTGTGTTACAATTCCATTCCGATCTTTTGTTTTGAATGAGATTCATTGTCCCCCATATCAAGGTCATAGAGGTATCATATCTACTTTACGCATATTAACTGAAGATTTTTATTGGCCGCATATGGACACTGATGTATCTAACTTTGTTTCTGAATGTTTGATTTGTCAAAGAGTTAAGAGACATCATGATAAACAGTATGGATTACTTATGCCTTTGTCTATTCCATCTAAGCCTTGGGAACAAATTTCTATGGATTTTATTACTGGTTTACCTAATACTAAATCTAGCCATGATATGATTTGGACAGTAGTAGATAGATTTAGTAAACAAGCATATTTCATTCCATGTAAGAAAACTTTAACAGCATCACAAGCAACACAATTGCTTTTGAAAACTGTTTTCACTAACCATGGATTGCCAAAAGTTATTATTTCAGATCGTGATTCTAGATTTTGTAACAACTTTTGGATTACTCTGTTTGCTAACCTAGGCACAAAGATTGATTTCTCATCTGCATTTCATCCAGAAACTAATGGACAAACAGAAGCCACTAATAGCACTATTCTAGATCTTTTACGTGCATATACTATTTCTAAACCACAGACATGGGACACACATTTGCGTTTATTACAGTTTGCATATAACAATACACCACACACATCTACAAAGAAAGCACCGTTTGAAGTGATTTATGGATATAGATTATCTATAGCTGTTGCATCTTTGTCAAATAGAATTCAGAGTGCTGATGATATCGCTAGTATGCATAACACTATTTTTGATGAGGTTAAAGACATGATTGCTAAAGCCCAGCAATCATATACCAAATAAGCCAATAAGAAAAGACAAGCAATGAATTTCAAAGTTGATGACTATGTTTGGTTGAGAATAGAAAAACGTAGACTACAAAGTGTAGATAGACACCCAGTTGTGAAATTAGCCCCTAGATTCTATGGACCATTTAGGATCATTCATAAAATTAATGACAATGCATTCAAGTTAGAATTACCACCTCACTGGAAAATTCACAACACATTTCACACTAGTTTATTGAGACCATTTAGAGGCCAATTACCTGTACACCCTGTTTATGAAAGCCCACCTTTGTTAGAGGAAGAGACTAAAATACTTGAACCAGAAGCTATCATAGACACTGACTTTATGACCACTGGAACTGGCCGAAGATATTCTAGATATCTAGTTAAATTTAAGAACCATCCTGTAGAGGAAGCACAATGGATGCACACTAGAGACTTAAATGCTTTCCCCACTTTGTTAGCTCCACATTGAGCTAATAGCAATTGAGGTCAATTGCTATCCCACCCCGGGGGTATGATGCCAGGAGGCATATTTCACGGTGGATTCCGTGCCACGGTGGATTTCGTGAGGTTTTACGGTGGATGCCGTAAACTTTGATGACCGGGGCTCATACACAAAGTGGATTCATTGTGCAAGAAGTTGATGGGGACGCCTATCCTTTTCGGGCGTTTCATTAATTTAGTGTGTACATGGGTGATTCCATAGCGGGTGATTCCGCAAAATGCATATTAAATTAATAAACGTTTATAAGTTTAGAGTGCGCACTCGTAATAAATTAAGGTTAGGATTTATTTCTAACCAATTGATTTATTTATGTAGCTGAAGACAGCTAGGTATTCACTTTTGTCGATTTAATTGTATTATTTTACTAATGATTGTGAATGCTTCAGTTGATGTGTAGAGATAGCAGCAGTGGCGGAGGAAAGCATTGAAGGATAGCGAGTATTCAATTTATGGATTATATTTTGATAGGCGCCACGCCTATATTTTGTCACGCCTATATTTTGTCATGCCTATTTATTGAGGCATCGATTATTTATTATTATTTTGTATGCGCATGGGCGCACGATTATGTTATTTCTATTTGGACATTGTATTGGGCGTGCTAGACTCTTTGGGCACCATCCATTAGCTTAATTCCTATTTTTGTGTTAAAGCAAACTCAAAAGCTAAAAGCTTGCTATTTTGTAATTTGGGCTATTATTTGAGTTTGAAGATGAATAATACATAAAATGCATGCTTTGTGGAGTGCTCACACAAGGCATGGAGGGAGATTGTATCCAATTGGTCTCTTGCTCTTGTCATTCATGCTTTTTACCTTGTAATTTGTGCAAAAAGTAGAGTTCTATTGTTCTTGGGGGCCTTCCGGCATTCACTACGCAAGCGTATAGCACCCGATCTGCGCACCAGTGATTTCGAAAACGATCCATGGAGAAGGACTCATCCACAAATGTCTTGGGAGGATTTTGAAAGAACTGAAGGCAACACATCCTTTCTAGCAAAACAAGGTATCTGGTAGGTAGACATGGGGCATGAAAATATATGACATCCAACTATTGGGAATCAATGTTCACATTGGCATTCATACAAAGCTTTGTAATGGCCTTTTGATCGTTATGGAAATGTCTATGAATATATGCTAAGTACCAAGCAAAATGAGCTGTCAATCTCATTAAAGGATCTAGAGATTTTAAATATTGGTGAGCAAAATGAAGGTAATTCTAGTATGCTTGACTAGCACTTGTCCAGCCCCCTACAATCAATGGAGAGTCAATTTGTGGTCCGTGAGAGATTCAGTCGAGCTCCATCCTCTTCTTCTTAGATTCTGCTGATCAAATCATTTGTACCCACTAACCAACTAAGGGGGTTGAGAAATAGAAGTGGCAGGAGATGGAAAAGGAATAAGTAAAAGAGGATAAAGAGATGGGTAGGAAAAATCATAAAAGGAGGAATAAGCTAAAGGAGTGGCTAAAAATTTAAGCAAATCACTTAGGAAAGGTGTCACTTGATAAGCATGAAAAGTAGAAGGTATATGAATAGATGGAGAAGGGCATGGCGGAGAAGGGAAAAAGACTCGATCTTCGATGAAAGAACAATAGGTAAATATAAGAATTTGAGAAAAACCTAGAGGTTAGATAAGGAGAGGTAAGATAGTTGCTGGATTGGATTTATAAAGGGAAAGATAAGTATCATAGCGATGGGCCATTTGTTGATAGTACAATAAGCTAGGAACAAAGGGACCTTAGAAGAACCCTAGATATGGGTCTCAAACCAAACTCAACTAACTAAGGTGGCATACTAACTGAGCCACGAACTAGAGTAGATAAGGATAGCTATCAAGCTATTATTCAGGGGTGGTGTACCAACCGCATCTGCAACTGACAAGTCGGTGACATAAATACACAACGGTCACCCTGGCGTATCACGAGTGGAGCTCGATATCTCAACACTCCCCCTCAAGCTCAATCCCAATTCCTGCACACCGAGCAGGTCTCTGAACTTGCGCAGCTTCTCTGCGCCCAATGCCTTCGTAAATATGTCAGCTACCTGATCCTCTGTGCTGACATAAACTAGATCAATAAGACCTAGTAAAACCCTCTCTCGCACATAGTGATAATGCACCTCAATGTGCTTTGTTCTAGCATGATAGACTGGGTTATTTGCCAAGTGTATACTACTCATGTTGTCACAATAAATGACAACTGGCCCATCTGTAGACTGATGCATACCATAAAGTAGCTTATGCAACCAAGCTACCTCACATGCAGCCATTGTTGCACCCCTGTACTCATCCTCTGTGCTCGACAAGGCAACTGTAGGCTGTTTCTTGCTGCTCCAAGTGACTGCAGCACTCCCAAAAGAGAATACATATCCACTGGTAGATCGTCTATCAGAAATACTACCAGCCCAATCAGCATCAGTGTATCCATGCAACTGTATCTGAACCCCAGTCTCATAAAATAGTCCATACTGCAATGTGGACTTCACATACCTGAGTATGCGTCTAGCCGCATCCAAATGCGGTTTCCTTGGAGCCTGCATAAACTGACTTACCAATCCAATAGCATAGCTCAAATCTGGCCTGGTAATAGTCATATAAATCAAACTTCCTACTATGCATCTGTACATAGTAGGGTCTTCTAGAAGCTCACCTGCATCTGTGCTCAGCTTCACATTCTACTCCAAAGGAACTGAAATAGGCCTACAGCCTGTCATCCCATATTTGGACAGCATGTCCAATCCATACTGCCTCTGCAAGAGCTGTATCCCACTTGGTGATCTAATCACCTCAATGCCCAAGAAATAACGCAGCTCTCCCAAATCCTTCATCTCAAACTTCTGCTTCAATAGCATTTTCACATGAAGGATATCTTCATCACTGTCACCTGTCATAATCAAATCATCAACATAAATGACAAGTAGCATAATACCTTTCTCTGTTTTTCTCACATAAAGTGAGAAATCTGCCTTGGAAATCTGAAAGCCAATAGTGACAAGATACTGTCCTATCTTGTCAGACCATGCTCTAGGTGCTTGCTTCAAGCCATACAAGGCTTTCTTCAACCTGCAAACAAACTCAGGATGAACAGCATGCACATAACCTGGTGGCTGCTCCATATAGACCTCTTCTTGCAAATCACCATGCAAGAAGGCATTCTTTACATCCATCTGATGTAAAGACCATCCCTTTGATGCAGCCATAGCAATGACTGCTCTTACGGTTGCCATCCTTGCAACCGGACTGAATGTTTCTTCATAGTCAATGCCATATGTTTGTGCATACCCCTTGACTACTAATCTTGCCTTGTATCTGTTCACAGAACCATCTGCATTGTGCTTCACCTTATAAACCCACTTACAGCCAATTACATTTTTACCTTTAGGCAAAGGTACCAATTCCCATGTAGCATTTGCTTCCAAGGCATCCATTTCTTCATCCATGGCTTTCTCCCATTTTTCTTTTCCCATGGCTTGCTCAAAAGAAGTGGGTTCTGGTTCCTGTATCACTTTGACCATATATGCATAGTGAATGGCTGTAAATCCATCATATTTCAGCCTATCCACAGGATACCTAGCTCTCGTAGACCTGCGCAAAGTAGGTTCACTCCCAGGTGCTCTCAAAACATCCCTGGTCTTTCTTACTCCAGGTGTAACAATTGAAGGAATACCCAACTCATCATCAATGCTCTGCTCTGAGCCACTGGATTCACCATCCACATAAGAGTGACCTGCATTCACATCAAACATGGGCTGATCAACCTTCTCTTTTCCTTTTCGTGATACCTACATACCACTATCTGCATTGCTTTGAGAAGATTCTCCTGATCTCAATCTGCCTGTCCATGGCGAAGAATGTGAACCACTGCTAGAGGACGCTCCAGGTCCACTAATATTTTGTGACTGCTGCTGTGAATTCTGTGTAGCATTACCATTTTGTGCTTCTACATCATCAATCACATTTACTGGTTTATACCAGCTACTCATCTCATCAAAAACAACATCTCTGCTCACTGTAAACTTACGAGTAGAAGGGTTATAGCATCTATACCCTTTTTGCTGCAGAGAGTAACCAATAAAGATGCACTTCTCAGCTTTTGGATCCAACTTGGATCTCAGCTCATCTGGCACATGTACATAGGCAATGCAACCAAAAATTTTCAAATGAGAAATATCTAGTTTCCTACCAGTATACCTCTCCTCTGGAGTCATTCCATGTATTGCTGCAGTGGGAGTCCTGTTCATTATGTAGACTGCTGTAGCAACTGCTTCAGCCCAATAAAAATCTGGCAAGTCTTTTTCATTGAGCATGGCACGAGATACCTCTCCAATATGCCTGTTTTTCCTTTCTGCAATTCCATTTTGTTGTGGGGTATAACTGCATGAATATTGCTGCTTTATGCCATGCTCCTGCAAGAACTTTGCAAACTCATTTGAGAGTTACTCTCCCCCTCCATCTGACCTTAGGCATTTTATTTGCAGACCTGTTTCTTTTTCAGCCATAGCTTTAAGGGTTTTGAAATGCCCAAAAACTTCACTTTTCTTTTTCATAAAATACACCCAAACTTTTCTG
The DNA here is from genome assembly GCF_053477565.2 of Lygodium microphyllum. NCBI lineage: Eukaryota > Viridiplantae > Streptophyta > Polypodiopsida > Schizaeales > Lygodiaceae > Lygodium > Lygodium microphyllum. The sequence continues at coordinate 30,022,798 of NC_141143.1, read as the reverse complement.
CTATAGTCATCAATAAAAGGGTACAAAATAATGACAGCCTCCAAGAGATGCAGCTTTAGTAGTCCACACATCAGAGTGGATTAATTCCAATGGCTTCTCACTCTCTTGAACATGTCTAGGAAATGGTTTCCTTGCCTGTTTTCCAAACTGACAGGCTTCACATACCTTATGCATTTCTGCAACCTTGAATTTTGGCAATCCTGCAACAATATTTTGGGCCTGCATTGATTTAAGTCACTGTACATTAACATGACCAATGCGTTTATGCCAGATATCAATATCTGCAACTACACCGGTCCCATGTGCAAACATTGCTGCACTCAATTCAGACATGTCTGCATCCAACGTAAACATTCTGCCCTTCTTCTTTCCTTTTGCTATCAAGCGACCTTTATTTTTCATATCCTCAACAAAGCATCCATGAGGATTAAATCTGACCTGCAAGCCCTGCTCAACCATTTGACTGACAGAAACCAGATTCTTGGTGATATTCGGGAGATGAAATACATCGGACAGGTATTTCTTTTTCCCATCCTGCATAGACAAGAGAATTTTTCCAATCTGCACAATAGGATGTGCAGTATCATCACCAGTCTCCACAAATCCTGGTTTTTCCATTTTCCTTGCATCCTCCATCCATTCTGCATGACCTGTCATGTGGTTTGATGCACCTGAGTCAACATACCATACATCATTGCTTTCTTCTCCACTTGTCACAGAATTGTTCATGTGCTGCACCATGAACAAATGCTCATTTCTGTCATCACCCTATCTGCTAGAAGATGCATAATTTCCTTGTTGCAGTTTTCCATTCATGATGTCATTCTGCTTTTTATAGCAGTCTTTAGCCATATCACCCATTTTACCACAGTAGTAGCATTCAACATTACTGTTTGCATTTTGACCTCTTTGCCATCCACCACGACCTCTTTGGCTCCCCCTGCCTCTAGAGTTACCACGTCCTCCTCCATAGGACTGGCTTTCTTGAGTTTGCTGCATATTCTGATTTCTACCACGGCCTCCAAATCGGCCTCCTCTACTTCTGCCTCTACCTCTTCCAGCATTTGAGTAGAAGACAGCTTCTTTTGAAGTTCCTCCTGAAGAAGATGCACCACCATTTCTCTGTTCCTCAGAAATTAGAAAAGCAATCAACTCCTCAAAATCAGGAAATCTTTCACGAACTGAAATGGATGTCCGAAACTGTGCATAATCCTTTCCTAGACTATTCAAGGTCACAGAAACTAAATCATCATCTTCCACTGGTGACCCAATGGAAGCAAATGCATCTGCAATCTTCTTCACCTTCATGTGGTAGTCGTTGATGCTCATATTTTCTCTTTGCACATTGTGCAACTCTTGCTTGAGCTACATTTTCCTGGCTTGCGTATTTGTGCTATACATTTTTGACAAAGTATCCCATGCCTCCTTTGGCGTACTTGCATCCTGAATATGCACAATCATAGAGTCTGAAATGCTGATAGACAGTCAATACATAACTTTCCTGGCTCTCTCATGCCATGCTTTAAATGCCTGCATTTGCTGTTGATTGGGAACATCAGGAAGAACTGGTTCTTCTTCATTTCCTGCAACAAATTCCCAATATCCTTTTCCCATAAGGAAATTCGTCATTCTAAACTTCCATGCTTGGAAGTTGTTCTTGTCAAGCTTTTCAGTGACAATCTGTGAAAGAGAATCAGATGCCATTACAGAAGACTACAATAAATTCTGTCACTGCAAAAACCACAGCTTCACCCTCACAAGGAAAAATCTGCAAAACTGGCGAAAGTGGTATTTGACCACACAGTCACTTCCTAGTGACGATTTTGCATCAACAGGCAACAGGGATGATTCTGTAACTCCCAATGTCTCTGCGCACAAGCATACAATGCAATTTTTATAGTAACTATTCACCGACCTGTAGAACAGTGGCTGCACAGCATAAAACTGGGCCTTTTCCTGAGTGCGTGCAGAAAACTTCCGCCTCCAAAACAGGCCCCGAAATGGCCTCAAATCAAAAAAACAAGGTCGCCGAGGGCTAAAGCCCGCACCCGTAGCATATACTGCCCTCTTGCTTCACTGCGAAGGGCATCTCAACCTGAGACAATGCACTCCTGCACTTTCCGACTGTGCTACTTGCAGAGATCTGCTTCCAAAACAGAAAATGAAAGCAACACTGCTCCTCTTACCAGAACACCGCGAGCTTGGCTTGCTTTCTTGAGCTCCTTACCACGAACAAGGCTCTGATACCATGTCAAGATTGTGGGAGAGAAGGAAGGAGTCTCACTTGTAGCTTTCTTGCTTGCACAATGGGGGAATACACACAAGGGTGGAGACTGAAAACAGTTTTCCTCTTCTTAGTTGTGGAAGCCAAAAGAACTCAAGTACAAATAAATAGAAGAACCCTAGATATGGGTCTCAAACCAAACTCAACTAACTAAGGTGGCATACTAACTGAGCCACGAACTAGAGTAGATAAGGATAGCTATCATGTAGCTATTATTCAGGGGTGGTGTACCAACCGCATCTGCAACTGACAAGTCGGTGACATAAATACACAACGGTCACCCTGGCGTATCACGAGTGGAGCTCGATATCTCAACACCTAAAACAGATCATGTATGGTAGGCATCGAAGAAGGATAAATCAAATGGATGGTTCTTGGAAAGATAAGCTAGGAGATCCACCCTCAGTTGGTTAGTGCTCTGCACAGAAGTAGAAGTTGTATTGTGACATTGATTTAGGACCACAAAATCAATCATTGAATGCTATGAAGTGTCAGGGCAAGTAGCCACTTTAGAATAATAACACTGGAACATGTCTTCTATCCTCAACTCCAAATAGTTGGCATATAAAACAGCTTGCAAAACCACATCCCCCACATACCAAGCCAAATCTACATCATCTGAAATCAACAGATCACCTCGTAGATACATGTAAGACAGCAACATGGTATCCGTCATCATAGAATCTTCAAAGACCATACGAAAAACTTCTGTTAGTAAATCAGAAGACCAAGCCCCACTCCAACCATCCTCTGGAAGAGGGAGATCCATCGTTGAAAGCTTCATATAGAATGCCAACTTTTGCAACTGATAGTGGACAAAGAAGGAATGGTCCGGAGGAACATACTCCTGAAAGTGCTCAAATGTAGACCATAGAAAATCCATCCTTGATTGCAATATTTCCACTTTATCTTGAAACAACGGACATAATGTGGCTGTCTCTGGAGAACTGCCAAGTCCTGTTGAGAGATAGAAGGAATCATAGGAACATTGGGGCTTGGAGGAATGGACTGTGACTATGTCAGTTGGTCCTACAACTGCTTAATCTGGGAAGCTTGTGATTCCAATGTATTATGAGCAGCTTGCAAATCTGACAATTTTTCATTTAAAAGAGTCTGAAACTCTTGAGCTTCTTTGGACATTTTCTCTTTCTCTTCCGAAACTCTAGTGACCTCTGACTGAGCTTCTGCTAACTCAATCTTCAAAGAAGATATTTCTTCTCTTTGGATCTCAATCATTTGGGTGTGCTGTTCCATGTGCTTAAACAGATTAGCAAGAGTGTCTATAGCAGAGGCTAACTCTGAGGTTGCCTTATGCAACTGGTCTTTGGATTGCATTAATTCTTCATAGAAAGAAGCATATAACTATTGAATTACACAAGCTGTCATTGAGAGTTCAATAGAACTCTGGATGTCATTATAAAGGAATGGAATGGCATCTCATGACACTAAACTTTTCAGTGAAGGAACTGATATTTCCAAAGAACCCTCTCGATATGCCCTGAATAAATTGTTGTATGTGAGGTAGGCAGGGAGGTCACTTCCAGAGGTAGCAGGAACTGTTGATGAAGGAATGACTGAGGAAGTTTTATTTGCTATACGCTTCAAGCGCTTCCACTGTGAATGACCAATGGAGGAGGGAAATCAAGATCCTCTATGTCAATATGTTCTAAATCCTCTAAAGGTGGAGGGGGAGGAACTGGATCACATGGAGGAGGGGGAATCACACCCTTCGTAAGGTAGGAATATATCAAGAAAGCATATAAATAGGAACCATAAGTGACATTTGTGACATTCCCTCTGGTCACTTTGACAAAATGTTGGTCCATCTTCGTAAACAAGAAAGTAATCCAATCAATGGCAACCCCTTTTAACACCATCTTGGAAGCTGTGAAGAGCTCTTTGGACAAATAGTGAGATGGTGTTTTGGCAGGCAAAAACCTGTTTTGGAGAAATTGGCAAACAAACTTCCAGAGAGGATCAGTGATCATGGAAAAAGACACTCCTGAAGTGTTAATCACCTTCTTAATATCCAGAACCTCTTTGGTCTGCTTCTGTAACAACTTGAGAATCTTATCATTGGAGAATAATTTTCTGGCTGTAACAAAGGGTTCTCCTGTGTAGGAAAGAGACAAAGCCTTCCCTAACCCTCGGGGTGTCAATACCATGGAAGCACCACAAACCAGGCCCGATTTCTTACTATATGATGCAAGAAACTCATCACATAGGGATGGATCGTCTGGAATCAATGGGAGTGAAGCAGCCACGAAAGTTGCAAGGCCTACTTTCACGATAGGCTTAAAAGCCAATAGGGAAGAATAATCCCTACTGATCAACGGGACATACTGGATAGGAGGAGGAGCGTGAGGCGCCATTCAGATGGAAAACACACACACTACAAACACAGGCAATCACAAAGAATGCCTGTAAAACAACAAAATAACTATAAAAAAACAATTGATCAAAAGAAACACACACACAAACGTAGCTAACCGATTGACCACCCCAAACAATCCACATCTTGGAAAAAAATTGGCATGACCTCTACACATATGCGACTGAAAACTTCATGCGATGCAACAAGCAGGCATTCAAGACCCTGTATCAGGAAAAAAAGAAAAAAAAACTACAAACCGCACCCATAGTCGTATCACACAAGCAAACCATTATACCTTAAAAACCTAATCAGGACCTAACCATAACTTGGAGAAACAATATCAGCTAAGAGGACTATACGTGCCCATCCCACGAAGCGTGTTTATTAAAAAGGGAAAAAAAAGTGCAATGAGGGAAAATGGTTTTAATGAAGGGCTCATTTTAAGAAATTATTAACAATGATTGAAATTTTATTAGGTTATAAACCTTAATTAAAAAACGGCGGTTCCTTCTTAAAATTTTAATTACAATTTATTAAGGCGAAACGGTGCTTAAACAAAGCAAAAGACTAAAGGCGCACTGAGGAGTCCCAAATGCACGGAATCTAGTCAAAAAAGTAAAAACCAATGATTGGAAAAATTAAAGCACCCTAGTGTTTTTGTTTAATTTTTATTTTTATTTTTTTCTTTTAAAAAAATGTAATTTAGATGTGTTTGTATTTTGTACGGTATGTGTTTTTTTTTCGTTGTTTTTTTTCTCTTTTTAATTGATTAAAATGGAATATAGGACACATGAATATGTTGTGAAGTATAATGGTGGGATTTCAGCAATCCAACAAGTGTCAACAATGTGTTTGAATTTATCCATGATTTTTCAACTAATTTTTGAAATTTAAAATGAATTTTCATGAGGTGAGGTATTAAATTTAGGGTTTTGGCTTCAAATAATACTTTGGCCATTTGTGGAAGCATTTTCAATTGAGAAATTATTGGCAAAAAGGGCAAGGGGATTTTTGAATTTTTTTTCAAAAAATTTGGAAGTGTCTCTGAATTTTTCTTAAATTTTAATGAATTTTGCTCATTTTACATGTATTTTTGAAGGAATTTTGAAGTTTTGAATTTTTTGTAATTTATTTTCTTAAATTCCCACTTTAGAAAATAGTGCAAAGAATTTTAGCAATGTTGAAAATTTTTAAGAAAATTTTCTATGATTTATTTGGATTTTAAATGAATTTTAATGAAATTTTGATTTTTTTTTTGTGTTTTATGTTTGTTTTTAGGGTTTTGAAATTAAAAGTCGGTACCCGAGCTGCGTGTGAACAATTGAAAATGACTGCGTGTGAATGGTTGATTGCATTACACCACCGCACGGCGTGGGAACAGAGGAGGGAGAGGGTAGTTTTTTTGCGGGTGGAGAGGGTGGTAGGTGGGAAGGGGGGCTAGGGGGGTGGTAACCGGGGTGAGTGGGGGTGGGGTTAGGGGAACTAGGTGTTAGGTTTGGGTGGGATAAGGGGAACTAGGAGTTAGGTTTGGGTGGGGGGGTAAATTGGGTGGGGGTGGGTAAAGGAAAGAAGGCATGTGGGGGGTAGGGGCCAAGGAGGTGGGTGGGTAGGAGGTGGTGCCCAAGGACGGAAAACGGTGGGCACCCAAGAAGATGGGGAGGCAGAAAGCGAGGGGGCGACGGAGACAGAAGGCGGAGGGGAGTGGCGTTGGGCGCTGGAGGAGGAGGCAGAAGGGTGAGGAGGCGGCGTGGCGGGAGGGAGGGAGGCCGCGGAGAGGCGGCAGAAGGGCGAGGAGGCGGCATGGCGGGAGGGAGGCCGTGGAGAGGCGGCGCGGCGCGAGGGAGGCCGTGGAGAGGCGGCAGAAGGGCGAGGCGGTGGTGTGGTGGGAGGGAGGCCGTGGAGAGGTGACACGGCGGGAGGGAGGCTGAGGAGGAGGCAGAAGGGCGAGGAGGAAGGAGGGGGTGCGTCTGCCGGGAGAGGGAGGAGGGTGGACAGGGAGTGCGGAGAAGGAGGAAAGGAGGGAAAGGAAGTGGCGCGAGGACGACACATGTAAGATTCTTTTTTTTTTTCCTTCTCTTTTGTGTTTTTTTTTTGTTTGTTTTGTCTGTGTGTTTGCCTTTTTAAATATATATATATATTTTTAAAAAAGGTTCTGTTTGGTTTTGAAATGTTTTGTTTTTGTTTTTCTTTTTTTTTTCTTAGTTTTCTTTTTCTTTTGTTTGTGGGTTGCTTTTGTTTGGGTTTTTTGGTTGTTTTTTGTTTTTGTTTTTTTTTTTAATGTTAATGTTTTAAGAATTTTTGTTTTTAATTATTAGGATGGTATTTGTTGTTGTGTTTGTTTTTTGTTTTTGGTTTTTGGTTGTTTTGGTTTTTTTTTAAATTAACTTTTATTGATATGGTTGTGGTGTGGTTGTTGTTGTTGTTTTCTTTTTTTGAAAATTTGTTATGGTGGGGAAAAATGAGCGCACCCCCATCCCGCACGCATGCGCAGGGCGGGAGTAAAAAAAAATTGCATCGAACGAGATGCACGTAAAACCAAAAATAGGGGCGTTCATACGCGACACGAGAAACACGGCCATAAGGCAAAAAGGAAGAAAATTTAATAAAACTCAAACCGTATGTCACATTAAAAAATCATAAAAAGGAAAAATGTGTCAGGAGATGAGGGAAAGATGATAAAAAAATGCAACATTGGTTCCGGGGCAAAATCAGGGTGTTCACATGAGAAAAACACAAAAAATAGACCTGAAAACACATACATGTGTTAATATCGAAAAATCCGCTCATCGGAACGAAGTGTGGAAAGAAGAAAAAATGTGTAGAGTAATGTGCCCAACAACTCTATCATGGCAAAACACAGTTCCGATCAAGATAGGACACATTCACATGGAAAAATCCAAAAAACGGAATGAAAAATGGACTCGAAAATTAATATGAGAAGTACCAATTGCCAGAACGATGTGGGATAAATAGGAAAAATGTCAGGAGGAAAGGGATTCACAGGGCTGGTGCATCAAAACTCAATTTGGGGGGAATTGGGAGGGGTTTATATGGAAAAAACACAAAAAACATACCCGAAAATACTCGAAAAATTTAATAACTAAAAATCCTACAAGCGGAAGAGGGGAGGAAAAGGAAAAAAGTGGGAGAAAGGTTGGCGGGACACGACTGTCAAGTTAAACTGGAATTTTGGTGCAAATAGGGCATGTTCACATGGAAAATATATGAAAAATAAACACGAAAAGGGCTCGAAAACCCGCAAAAATTAATAACGAATGAATCGTGCATCAGAATGATAGGAAATAAAATGGAAAAATGTTAGGAGAAATGGTTAGGGAAGGGCTGGCACCTCAGATCAATGTTCCAAAGCAATAAAGACACGTTCACATGAAAAACTGGCCAATTTATGGGAATTTCTTTAAAAACTAATAACTTTAGAACCGTCTGTCGGAATAGGGGTTGGTAAAAAGAAAAAATGGGCAGTTCAAAGGGATGAACATGGCTATAAGGTTGGATATGATTCTCAATAAATGTAGGATGCATTCGTATGGAAAAATCCTAAAACAAAGGATAAAGGCAAATGGTCAAGGAACAGCTCTGAGGACAGCGTGAAATAGAATGAAGGAGTGGGGAAGGGACCCTATCAAGGTAAAATAAAGTCATGGCATAAATGTATGATCATAGCAGGGTATATGTATGGGGGTATGCAACATAGACGCACAGGGACACATCCCCACACTTAAAACCTTAATAGGAAGGGTAAACCGAACAACAAGGACCTAGTACCACATATCAGACCAACCACGAACATCCCCACACTTAAGACATGATCGCCACTAAGAAACAAAAGGTGTAGGGTTAGAAGAACTTGGCCCATATTGCCGAGGAGGAATGTCGACTATCAAGGTTGCGTCTTGTATCGTTGTCAGCCCTGCAGGAGGTACCCATGTGTCTTCACAGCACACGTCCTTCGTGACAGGGACCACGCGGCAGTACCCAGGGAGGGAGTTGGTTGAAGAAATTGCAGAAAATTTGTCGATGACGAGAGATATTGCACTCAACTCAAGAGCACTCAAATGGAATGAAAGAGCAGTCACTCACCCCATTACTAAAATCACTCGAGGAAATAATGATGGAAACCCATATCTCACACCCGGTTTAGGAATCGACAAGGGAATGGTGCAAAGAGAGTATGCCAGGGTGCACATTTTATGGTGCGTGAGTGCATCCAACCCGTCTGGCATAGGTGCAAGTAGGAAGGCTAGGGAGCCTTGCAGTGCAGTGTAGAGAACAGAGTGATGTGTCATGTGCTAATGGCAGAGACCCATCCCGTGGGTGCATAGGGAAACAGAAATGAACCTGACTCCAATGGTCGTAACGTCCCTCAATCCTCACCTCTCGATAATTGATTGAAGAAACACCAGTCACACTCAGCCCACCCTCTGTCTCACGCTCTGTTGAAACATATAGAGGGCAACCCATTCCGGAAACCCATTGATATAATCCTCATTGTCAATTGTGCAGAGGTTGTATGCCTTGTGTGCGTTTGATGGTACAACTGTGCATCTCGCCCTGTGCCGGCATACAGTACAAGAAGGAAGGCCAGGGAGCCTTATGGTGCAGTGCACAGGAACAGATTGTGCATTGTGCATTGAGAGGCCCATCCTGTGCGTGCAACACTCCGTTCACACATCTCACCTCTCATTTGATTTGAAGGAAAAGACTAGTCACTCATCCCACCCTCTGTCTCACGCTCATTGATAGATAGAGAGGGCAGCCTATACTCACATCCCCATCCTGTTAGGATGAAATCTCACATCACTCAAGGGGTTGGTGATGAAGATCATGTTGACTATTATTGTCATCAGGATCTTGAAGACAAGGCATACCTGTTAGAATATCAAGCTCGTACATGTGTGTTTGACCGACATGAGCTGGACACAACTAGTCTGGCTAGATCTGTTAGGTGTATTAAATAAGTCGGTGTTACTTCTAGTGTGAATGGTCTTTATGACCTTAGGTTGTATATGCACTATGTGTGTGCTAAATGAATAATAAGAAGAATAGAGAGAGGAAGCATGTTGCTTCACTCTGTGTTGCTCTCCTTCCTGCTTCCATGAAATCTAACATGGTATCAGAGCCACGAATGGGCTCACTGGTGGAATGCACTGAAGAAGAAGACTTGAAGAGTGACCTGAAGAGCTGGAAAAGGAAGAGGACTGATTATCATTTCCATCAATGGTCACACAGAGGTATGTACTGTGAAGCATTGGATTCCTATTGCTTGAAGGAGGAGTTGTAGCTTGCTGAGGAGTCTTTCAAGGCTTGATTGAGCATTAGTGTGGGCCCTATCATGGTCATTATCAACAAATGGTGCTGCTGTACACTCCTGGCAGACCTGCGTGTTTGCGCCTGTTTTCAGGCTAAACTCCATGGCTGAGGCTCAGTACATGGACTGCTCACCAAGGCTCTACTGAGTATTACCAAGAGTGTGGCTTGTCTAGAGACTCACCAAAGCTCCATTGAGCTTCAACAAGTTGGCAAATCTGATCTGAATATACTCTGAACAGTCTGTGTGGACTGTGCCTATGAACAGGCTGCTCTCATTGGCTGAGATTCAAGAAGTATAGCACTTGTCAGGTGGCATAGAGCTTGGATGCATACCAAGGAAGGTTCTTGAAGGGTATACCTTGCTATTGCTCTTGTGGGAGCTCATGTGGGAGCTATAATAGAGGTGTACAGATCTGAATACACAGGGCTGAACTGTCATTGAAGTTACAGTGACATTATACACTTGGGATGTCTGCATTTTTGGATGCTCTTTGGCATGTACATCGAACTTGAATGTAGCACTTGATGCTTGGTAGAAGACATGTCATATTTCTTGGGTATTTTGACATAAACTTGGAGCATGGAATGGCCTGATCTGAGAGCTTGTGACAGGCTGAAAACTGAAAAAATTTGCAGACATAAAGCACTAATTGGTTATTTCTGAAGAACTAGTTGGTTTGGTTAGTCCCACAGGTACTTGAAGACTTGGTCTGTGACTGTTGAATGCTTGAGCATTGGAAATGGAAGTGATGCAAATGGTTTACGGGTTTTTGGGACTGAAATTAATCCCTATTGCCAGTGCATTGGCTGTTTGAAATCTGGGAATTTATTTACGACATTCATATATGCTGGTTATATACTATTTTGTGGTTCTATGCCTATGCATGGCTTGACACATGTACTAGCAGCTATCTATGGAAGTTTGGGACATGTATGACATGTATACTACTCAGTTTTGGGCTTGAAATCACTGCTGGTCACTCAAGAATTATAGTTTTCAGACTGCATATATGTACCTTGGCAATGAGGTTGCAGGAGTTCAAACCGAAGTGAATACATAGTATTTGCACTGACTGCTTTACTCACAGGTTAAGCCACTTGGTTGTGAGCTGTTTTGGACTGTCAGTGGGCTGAAATACCCTGGTTTTTTACTGCAATTAATTGCAGAAAACTGTCATAAATAGTTCCGGGCTGAAGTTGAATTGTTAAGAAGATCTTGGTTTGCAGGTAGTCATGCAAGGTCTACAACATGGCAAATGCTGATAGAACTCATAATGTAACCAGATTGTGGGAGAAAAGCTTGATAGCAACAAGTATGCAATATGGAAGTTCCGCATGGAGAACTTTCTGATAGGTAAAGGATATTGGGACTTAGTGACAGGTATTGAGGCTGAACCTGAAGTTCCAGATAGGAATCCTACAGCTGATCAAAGACGAGCGCATAGAGCTTGGACGGAAAGAGCTCGCAAGGTTTTACATTGGTTGTCATTATGTATCTCGGATGCTATGGTGATGCAGATCATGAACTGTAAATCCCCAGCAGATGCATGGAATATATTGGTCAAATACTATGGTACAACTACAAGTGCAAGGAAGATACAACTGAAGCAGAAATTCAATAACATGGAGAGGAAGAATAGGTCCATACAAGATTATGTCACAGAGGTTAAGACCATAGCAGATCAGCTGGCATCTGTTGGCTTACAGGTAGAAGATGAGGATATGGTTGTAGTGACCTTAAATGGCTTGGGTCCGGAGTACAAGTCTTTTGACACTTCAGTATCTGTGCGGGCTGAGATGTCTGACTTTAATGAGCTGGTTGCATTATTGATTCATGAAGAGGTGAAGCTTGGCTTAGCTACAGGGACAAGCAGCTCAAAGAATAAGGATGCAATTTTTTACTCGAATCAGCGTAGTCGTGGTAGCCGTGGTAGAGGCTATGGATCTGGCAGAGGAGGCCAACAGAATGCATCCTATAGTAATAGCAATCAGGAATCATCAAATGCAAGAGGTGGTGGAAACTTTCGAGGCAGGGGGAGATCTAACTCCCATGGCAGAGGCTCATGGCAGCAGCAGCGTCAGTCAGACAATCCAAATAAAGATAAGGATTGTCACTACTGTGGAAAGTATGGGCATATTGCAAAGGACTGCTGGAAGAAGCAGGGAAACCAGAAGGGCAAGCAGCATGAACATTATGCTACGTCTAGTCAGGCAGATGACTCTGGTGAAAGACTGTTTGCCATGCAGTATGTCAAAGATAAGGCTGCTGAAAAATCATCTGATGATGCAGTGTGGTACATTGATTCAGGGGCGTCGAATCACATGACCCCTCACGGTGATTGGTTCACGGATATGGTGGCTGAAAAGCATGGCTATGTATGCACAGGTGATGACACACAGCATAGCATTGAGCATAAAGGCAAAGTGCCTCTTGTGGTCCATAATGGCAGAAAGAAAAATTTGCATGATGTATTGCATGTCCCTTCAATTACGAAGAACTTGTTATCTGTTGGGTCAGATGATGGAGCAGAACTTGCAGGTTAGATTCAATAAGCATGGCTGCTTTATTGAAGAATTTGGCAATGGCTGCAAGTTGATAGCTTGTGGTCACAGGAATGGCAGAATGTTTACTCTTGATGCTTCTTTGCCAGAGCTGAATTCAGCCATGTTTGCCCATGGTTCTGGCACTGTTAGGGATTTGGAAATATGGCACAAGAGAGTGGGGCATGTCAATTTGCAAAGGCTGCAAATTATGCAAAAGAAACAGCTGGTTACAGGGTTACCGAAGTTCCTATATTCAGATATTGGTCATGTATGCGAGGCTTGCCAGTGCGGTAAGTAGTCACGATTGCCATTTGTCAGGCATGTACGACAGAGTACACGTCCATTGCAGTTAGTGCGCTCTGATGTTTGGGGGCCAGCTCATAATGTATCTATGGGAGGTTCCAGATATTATGTATCCTTCATTGACGACTACAGTCACTATACATGGCTTTACATATTGAAAACAAAAGATGAAGTCTTTGCTGTTTTTCAGCAATTTAAAGCACAGGTTGAGAAGGAGTTTGAATGCTACATCTCTTGCTTGAGATCTGATAGTGGTGGGGAGTATGTATCAAAATGAATTTGATGAGTTCTTGGCTAAAAATGGCATTCGTAGGCAGCTCACCTGCAGCTACACTCTGCAGCAAAACGGAGTAGCTGAAAGGAAGAATAGAATTATGATGGAAGCTGCTAGGGCTATGATGAATGAAAAGCATATGCCACTTTACTATTGGGCAGAGGCTGTTATGACAGCCGTATACATTTTGAACAGGACTCCCACTGCAGGTATTCATGAGATGACACCGTTTGAGAAGTTGTATGGCTATAAGCCGGATGTAAGTCACATGAAAGTCTTTGGTTGTCTTGCTTATGTGCATATTCCAGATGAGAAAAGGAAGAAGTTGGATCCCAAAGCACATAAGTGTGTTTTCATTGGATATTCGTAGGAGAAGAAGGCATACAAATGTTATGATCCCTCTACCAGGGAGACTTTGGTAAGCAGGGATGTTATCTTTGATGAGATGGGTTCTTGGTATGTATCACCAGTTGCAGTGCCATCGGATGCTCCTTCCACTCATGTCTCTACAATTGATTTACATCAGAATACTGTTATGACAGGACCTCGTAGTCAGACAGTATCCCCATGGACAGGGAGATTGAGGAGCTCGCCGTCCACTGACACCAATATGTCAGTGAGGGGGAGACATGATGTCTTGGACAGCAAAGGAAAAGAGAAAGTTATTGAGGATGCATCTGGTATGATGACACCTGGCAGAATGACTTCTAGCTATGAGTCTGGTGATACTTTAGACAGCAAACTTGGTATTCCGACTATCTATACGCCTGGCACAAGGCAGAGCAGGTTTATTCCGCCTCATGAGAGAGGGGAATCGAGTAGTGCACCACAGCTTAGACGCTCGTAGAGGGTCAGATACCCTGTTGACAGGTTGACATACAGTGGCTACTTTGCAAAGCATTATGCGTACATGACAAAAGTGATGGAGGTCAAAGAACCAAGTACATATGCTGAAGTAGTGAAAGATGAGAATTGGTGTGTAGCCATGGATGAAGAAATGAATGCCTTGGCTGAAAATAAAACATGGGATTTAGTACCACTGCCTGAAGGAAAAAAGACCATTGGCTGCAAATGGGTCTACAAAATCAAATGCAAGTCAGATGGCAGTGTGGAGAGATATAAAGCCAGGCTGGTTGCAAAGGGGTATGCCCAATAGTATGGAATTGATTATGAGGAAACATTCAGCCCTGTTGCCAAGATGGCAACCATACGCACTGTGATTGCCTTGGCTGCTGCTAAAGGCTGGAAATTGCAATAGATGGACGTTAAGAATGCATTTCTTAACGGTGACCTAGCAGAGGATGTCTATGTGGTTCAGCCGGAAGGGTATGTTCACCCTGATTTTCAGCATTATGTATGCAGGCTGAAAAAGGCATTGTACGGGCTGAAACAGGCTCTGAGAGCTTGGCATGCTAGGATCAGTAACTACTTGCAGAGATTGGGTTTTGCTGTTGGTAGGGTTGATCATAGCCTATTTACAAAGAAGACTGACAGAGGTTTAGTAGTGCTGGTCATATATGTTGATGATTTGATAATCACTAGTGATGATGACTTGGGCATACAGCATGCAATGAAGATGTTGAAATCTGAATTTGACATGAAAGACCTGGGAGAACTGAAGTATTTCTTAGGCATTGAGGTAATTCCAGCTGACAATGGGTTATGGCTGATGCAGAAACACTATGCCATAGAGATGCTGAAGAAGTATGGCATGGCTGAATGCAAACCGTTGGATACACCTCTTGATCAAAATGTCAAGCTAGACATGAACACTGGGGCTGAAGTAGAGGATGTGACTATGTACAGGCAGATGGTTGGCAGCTTGATTTACTTGACCATCACTAGGCCTGACTTGAGCTATGCTGTAGGGCTCATAAGCCAGTTTATGCAGAAGCCTAGAAAGCCGCACTTGGATGCAGTTAGATGCATTATGAGATATGTTAAGTCCACTGTAGAGTATGGGTTGTTCTATGTCAGAGATAAGCCCTTGATATTGACTGGATACACGGATGCAGATTGGGCAGGTTGCTCATATGATCGTAGATCTACGAGTGGATATGCATTTGGATTTGGTAGCGGCATGATTAGCTAGAGCAGCAAGAAGCAGCCTACGGTTGCTTTGTCAAGTACTGAGGCAAAGTACAGGGGTGCTGCATTGGCAGCATGCGAGATTTCATGGCTGCTCAAGCTTATGGCTGATTTGGACATACAGGTAGATGCTCTAGTAAAGTTACTATGTGACAATCTGAGTAGTGTACTCCTGGCTATTAATCCAATCTATCATGCCAGGACGAAACACATAGAGGTACACTACCATTTCATCAGAGAGATGGTTCTTGCAGGAAGAGTTGATCTTATGCATGTGAAGATTGATGAACAGGTAGCGGATATCTTTACCAAGTCCTTGGGTAAAGATAAGTTTTGTAGTTTTAGACAGCTGCTTGGAGTACATATGTTGTCTTGAGCTTGAGGGGGAGTGTTAGAATATCAAGCTCGTACATGTGTGTTTGACCGACATGAGCTCGACACAGCTAGTTTGGCTAGATCAGTTAGGTGTATTAAATAAGTCGGTGTTACTTCTAGTGTGAATGGTCTTTATGACCTTAGGTTGTATATGCACTATGTGTGTGCTAAATGAATAATAAGAAGAATAGAGAGAGGAAGCATGTTGCTTCACTCTGTGTTGCTCTCCTTCCTGCTTCCATGAAATCTAACAGTACCCAGGGAGGCAACCAATAAGTCTCGTACTTCAATGATTTGTAAGAAAAGTCGTATGTTAAAAAGGGCAGATGGACTGATATTACAGAGACAGCGCACCAAGGGAGGTCGCTTCAAATTACTTGCTGAAAAGGTTCTGTTGGTGAGTCAGCTATTCGGAACTACGGGGTGTTACCACCTTTTCCACAGTCAGTTTCTCACCCAAGGGTGTTTCCACCTTTTCTTGGAACAAGGCCTGTTATGGCATGGAATTTCTTCCTTTTCTTCCATAACAGTTTTGTTTGTTTTCTTTTTCTTTTTCTTTTTTTTTGTGAAGAAAGAGAATGGTAGAAATACCATGTGTCAGGACCAACCTCGTCACTATTGTTGGATTAGACAAGAAGAGAACAAGGTCAGGTTGAGATGTATCTGCAAGGGGTTAGCAGAACGAGACCGTCTCATGAGGAAAATCATAAGGGCTATCAGAAGCACGAAGAGAATGAGAGTGCAGCGCCCAAAAGGGAGAGGGTAGGTCAAATGTGATTGTCAAGATCCCCAGGGAGGAAAGTACTTCTTCAAACGATAGCCATTGATCAGGAAGGGGTCATTAGAGGCATCAATGGTCTGCACCTAAACATATCCATTAGGATTGATAGCAAGTACCTTGTATGGGCCCATCCACCGTTGTTGAAGCTTGCCAAGAAACTTGCCAAATATTGAATCATAGGCTAGGACAATATCACCTTCTCAGAACTCCTTGTGCTTGATGAAACTGTCATGATAGGCCTTGCATCGCACTTGAGTGGTTTCCATACACTGTAGGGTCATCTGCCATATCTCATCCAAGCATTCTAAGTGCAGGAGGCGGTGTTGCAGTGTCTCATCATCTCCCAAGCGTTCTTTAACTGCCACTCGCAAAGAGGGAAATTCCAGTTCAACAGGGAAGACAGCTTCTATACCATAAACTAGCTGGAAAGGGGTCTGTCCTGTAGTTGGAAAGGGGTCTATCCTGTAGTTGCCTTATGGGAGGTTCTGTATGCCCATAGGGCCTCTGTAAGTCGATCGTCCTAGTTGCAACACTGTGCGGCAATCATTCTTGTTAGAATCGAGCAAAGGATGTGATTGGTGACTTCAACTTGGCCATTGGCTCTAGGGTAATAGGGAGTGGACTTACGATGGTGGATCTTATACAGTTCCATTAGCTCCTCCATGATTTTGTTAAGGAAATGAGTACCTGTCACTTACCAGCTTGAGAGGACTGTCAAAATGGGTGATAATATTTTCGTACATGAACAAAGCTATGCTATTACCATCGTCCCACTTCAGAGCTTTAGCTTTACACCACTTTGTGACATAATCCGTACATACTAAGATGTATCTGTTTTATTTTCGTCTGGTGGTTGGATCAATGGGACCCACATAATCAATCCCCCACTTCTCGAACGGCTTTAGGGGAAGAATGGGTTGCAATGGTATAGCACTTGTTTTGGTGGGTCTCCCCATTCACTGACAAGCATCACATCTCTTACAGTAGTCATATGTATCCTTGTGGAGGGTTGGCCACCAGTATCCTACTAACAGAGCCTTCCTGGCTGTCGCTTTTCTTGCAAAGTGTCCACCACATGGTTCATCATGGCATGCTTTCAATACTATGCCAATTTCATCCCCTGCAACACATCTTCGCAACACTTCATCCTTGCCTCTCTTGTACAATGCATCGCCTATCAAGGTGTAGGGGGATGATTCTAACAGAAGCTTCTTCTTCTCATGGCTTGAGATGCCAGGAGGATACTGTTGAGTTGCCAGGAGATTGGCTATGTCTGCATACCAGGGAGTAACTGTTTCAACTAGAAACAAGGAAGCATCATGAAGGTCTGGATCATCTCATTCCTCTTCTTCTGTTTGAGGGATCCGTGAGAGATGATCGACTAGGACATGGGAACGGACAGGCTTAGTGACCACTTTGAAATCGAACTTCTGGAATAGGAGCAACCATATCATCAGTCGTCCTTTAATATCTTCTTTATTCATCAGGAAGGACAAGGATTCATGATCCATGTAGAACTTGGAATGCGTTGACAATAAATAGTATTGAAACTTCTCTAGTGCAAATATCATTGCCAAGCACTCAAGCTCTATCACTGTATAGTTCCATTCCCTATCAGTGACCTTTCGGCTTGCATAATAAATTGGTTGATCTAATTTAATGGGGCACTTTTGACATAGGACAACACCTAGCCCTTCAACTTATGCATCTGTGTGCACATGGAACTCCTTTGTCCAGTCAGGAGGTTGCAAGATAGGTGCTTTGATAAGGCACTATTTTAGGGTATTAAAGACTTTTTCACAGTCATTAGTCCAAAGGAAATCCATATCTTTCCTTAGGAGCTTGTGCAGAGGGGCTGCCTTGGTTGCAAAATGTGCAATAAATCTTCTATAGTAGCCCACATGGCCAAGAAATCCTCTCAACTGCTTGAGGTTTGTTGGTGCTATCAAGGCGGCAATCTTCTCAATCTTTGCCGGGTCTGTGGAAATCCCCCGTGCAGAGACAATATGATCCAAAAGAACTCCTGATGAGATGCCAAATACACATTTGTCGAGATTGAGAGAAATCCCATACTCTCGGCATCTGTCAAAACATTGCTCTAGGTATCCCCAATGCTCATTGATTAAGCTATATACACAAAAGTCATCAAGATACACCTCAATGAAATCATGCAAGTGATTCTGGAAGGCAGCCATCATTACTTGTTAGAAGGTGGCAAGAGCATTATAGAGCCCAAATGGCATCACTCTATAGGCATAGGTCCCCCATTCTATGGTGAAGGTTGTTTTGGCTTGGTCCTCTTCTACAATTTGGACTTGGTTATATCCGCTGAATCTATCCAAGAGGGAATACAGCTCATGGCCTGCCACTGTGTCCAACAGTTGGTCGATAAAAGGGATAGGGAAATGATCTTTCTTTGTTTTTGAATTGAGATTTCAAAATTCAACACATATTCGAAGTTTCCTATTCTTCTTGGGTACTACCACAATGGGCGAAACCCATTCACTGTTAGCCATGGGATAAATGAACTCGGCTTCAAGAAGTTTCAATAATTCAACTTTCGCCAGAGTAGAGTAATTAGGATTCATACATCTTTATCTTTGCCTTACAGGTTTGGCATCAAGCTCTAGGGTAATGTGATGTTGGCATACTGCGGGATCAATCCCCTTTAGGTCTTTATACGACCAAGCAAACACGTCTAAGTTCTCCTTTAATAAGTCTTGCAGGATCACTAGTTCTCCTTCTGGAAGATTGAGACCCACTTTCAGGTGACGTTCAGTACCCTTAGTATCTAGGAATGTCACTTGTCTTTCACCTTCCACTTTGCGGATAAAAGTCCCATGGATTCCTTTTGGATAGAGGTCTAACTCTTTCAAGGGAGTAGTGTCATCCTCTAATGTTCCACTAAAACCAATGTCCTTCTTCTAAACAGATGACTCATTTATTTGTTGAGGTTGCTAGAAGGGTATCAGAGCTTTGTTTACTTCTGTGTGGGTGGTGATTTCTTCTAGACTTAGGTATTCATCTTCAGAGGATGTGTCCAGGAATGTCACATAGCATGGACCTTCTAGAAGCTAAGGCTTTGATGGCTCTGGATTTTGTTGGCAAGGGGCATCATCATCGTCTTTTCTTTGGACTGAATGGTCAAGGCGACAAGAGCCACTAGTGAACTTAATTTTGATGCTTTTAATCCATTGCTTATATAGATTCCGCATACTTTGTGGTCCATTGGTCAACCTAAACGGAACCATGGTTATTCCATCTAGCACCCTGAGATCTTCGACCTTTGAGGTCTCTATAGGGACATCAACAAGATCATCTGCTATCAGAGGAAATTCTTCATCTACACTTTCATAAAGCTTCGTTTTCTTCCTCATCATTTTCATCCTCTTCCTCTGGAGGCTCTATCTTTACTTCTGTAGAGGCTATGTAGGAGAAGAATAGATCTTCTGCTTCTGCTTTTGCTTCTGTCTCTGTTACAGTCACTAGCTCTGTGACTGTCTCTGGTTATATCTCTGCTCTGTATTTGCTCTATCTCTGTTCTGTCTCTGTAATTGTTTCTACGACTGCCATGTAACAGGGAGAATAGTACATCTATGCTTCTATTTCACTGTCAGAGGTGATTTCAAAAGTTAATTCTAGTTGAGGCAGGAGATATTCTCCCATGGACAAGGACTTTACTTCCCTTTATAGTTGGCTTACGGTGCCCACTATTAGGGACTGTGCCTCTGTTTTCTTGGGAAAGATCTATTTAACAACCTCTTTGTTGAAATATCGAGCTCCACTCGTGATATGCTAGGGTGACCGTTGTGCATTTATGTCACGGACTTGTTAGTTGCAGATGCGGTTGGTACACCACCCATGAATAATAGCTAGATGAAAGCTATCCTTATCTACTCTAGTTCGTGGTTCAGTTAGTATGCCACCTTAGTTAGTTGAGTTTGGTTTGAGACCCATATATAGGGTTCTTCTATTTATTTGTATGAGAGTTCTTTTTGGCTTACACAACTAAGAAGAGGAAAACTATTTTCAGCCTCCACCTTTGTGTGTATTCCCCCATTGTGCAAGCAAGAAAGCTACAAGTGAGACTCCTTCCTTCTCTCCCATAATTTTGACATGGTATCAGAGCCTTGTTCGTGTTAAGGAGCTCAAGAAAGCAAACCAAGTTCGCGGTGTTCTGGTAAGAGGACCAGTGTTGCTTTCATTTTTCTATTTTGGGAGCAAGTCTCTGCAGGTAGCAAAGCCGGAAAGTGCAAGAGTGCATTGTCTTAGATTGAGATGCCCTTCACGGTGTAGCAAGAGGGCAGTATATGCTGCGGGTTAGGGCTTTAGCCCTTGGTTGCTCTGTTTTTTTTATTTGAGGCCATTTCGGGGCATGTTTTGGAGGCGGAAGTTTTCTGCACGCACTCAGGAAAAGGCCCTGTTTTATGCTGTGCAACCCTATTCTACAGGTTGGTGAAAAGTTATCGTAGAAATTGCATTGTATGCCTATGCGCAGAGACATTGGGAGTTACAGAATCATCCTTGTTGCCTGTTGATGCAAAATCGTCACTAGGAAGTGACTGTGTGGTCAAATACCACTTTCGCCAGTTTTGCAGATTTGCCCTTGTGAGACTAAAGCTGTGTTTTTTACAGTGACAGAATTTTTTGCAGTGTTCTGTAATGGCGTCTGATTCTCTTTCACAGATTGTCACTGAAAAGCTTGACAAGAACAACTTCCAAGCATGGAAGTTTAGAATGACGAATTTTCTTATAGGAAAAGGATATTGGGAATTTGTTGCAGGAAATGAAGAAGAACTAGTTCTTCCTGATGTTCCCAATCAACAGCAAATGCAGGCATTTAAAGGATGGCATGAGAGAGCCAGAAAAGTTATGTACTGGTTGTCTATTAGTATTTCAGACTCTATGATTGTGCATATTCAAGATGCAAGTACACCAAAGGAGGCATTGGATACTTTGTCAAAAATGTATAGCACAAATACGCAAGCCAGGAAAATGCAGCTCAAGCAAGAGTTGCACAATGTGCAAAGAGAAAGTATGAGCATCAATGACTACCACATGAAGGTGAAGAAGATTGCAGATGCACTTGCTTCCATTGGGTCGCCAGTGGAAGATGATGATTTAGTTTCTGTGACCTTGAATGGTCTAGGAAAGGATTATGCACAGTTCCGAACATCCATTTCCGTCCGTGAAAGATTTCTTGATTTTGAGGAGCTGGTTGCTCTTCTAATTTCTGAGGAGCAAAGAAATGGTGGTGCATCTTCTTCAGGAGGAACTTCAAAAGAAACTGTCTTCTACTCAAGTGTTGGAAGAGGTAGAGGCAGAGGTAGAAGAGGCTAATCTGGAGGCCATGGTAGAAATGAGAATATGCAGCAAACTCAAGAAAACTAGTCCTATGGAGGAGGACGTGGTAACTCTAGAGGCAGGGGGAGCCAAAGAGGTCGTGGTGGATGGCAAAGAGGTCAAAATGCAAACAGTAATGTTGAATGCTACTACTGTGGTAAAATGGGTCATATGGCTAAAGACTGCTATAAAAAGCAGAATGACATCATGAATGGAAAACTGCAACAAGGAAATTATGCATCTTCTAGCAGACAGGGTGATGACAGAAATGAGCATTTGTTCATGGTGCAGCACATGAACAATTCTGTGACAAAAGTGTAGAAGAAAGCAATGATGTATGGTATGTTGACTCAGGTGCATCAAACCACATGACAGGTCATGCAGAATGGATGGAGGATGCAAGGAAAATGGAAAAACCAGGATTTGTGGAGACTGGTGATGATACTGCACATCCTATTGTGCAGATTGGAAAAATTCCCTTGTCTATGCAGGATGGGAAAAAGAAATACCTGTCTGATGTATTTCATGTCCCGAATATCACCAAGAATCTGGTTTCTGTCGGTCAAATGGTTGAGCAGGGCTTGTAGGTCAGATTTAATCCTCATGGATGCTTTGTTGAGGATATGAAAAATAAAGGTCGCTTGATAGCAAAAGGAAAGAAGAAGGGCAGAATGTTTATGTTGGATGCAGACATGCCTGAATTGAGTGCAACAATGTTTGCACATGGGACCACTGTAGTTGCAGATATTGATATCTGGCATAAACGCATTGGTCATGTTAATGTATAGCAACTTAAATCAATGCAAGCCCAAAATATTGTTGCAGGATTGCCTAAATTCAAGGTTGCAGAAATGCATAAGGTATGTGAAGCCTGTCAATTTGGAAAACATGCAAGGAAACCATTTCCTAGACATGTTCAAGAGAGTAAGAAGCCATTGGAATTAATCCACTCTGATGTGTGGACTACTAAAGTTGCATCTATTGAGGCTGTCATTATTTTGTCACTTTTATTGATGACTATAGCAGAAAAGTTTAGGTGTATTTTATGAAAAAGAAAAGTGAAGTTTTTGGGCATTTCAAAACTCTTAAAGCTATGGTTGAAAAAGAAATAGGACTGCAAATAAAATGCCTAAGGTCAGATGGAGGGGGAGAGTACCTCTCAAATGAGTTTGCAAAGTTCTTGCAGGAGCATGGCATAAAGCAGCAATATTCATGTAGTCATAGCCCACATCAAAATGGAATTGTAGAAAAAAACCAGGCATATTGGAAGGTATCTCGTGCCATGCTCAATGAAAAAGACTTGCCAGATTTTATTGGGCTGAAGCAGTTGCTACAGTAGTCTACATAATGAACAGGACTCCCACTGTAGCAATACATGTCATGACTCCAGAGGAGAGGTATACTGGTAGGAAACTAGATATTTCTCATTTGAAAATTTCGGTTGCATTGCCTATGTTCATGTGCCAGATGAGTTGAGATCGAAGTTGGATCCAAAAGCTGAGAAGTGCATCTTTATTGGTTACGCTCTGTAGAGCAGAAAGAGTATAGATGCTATAACCCCTCTATTGTAAGTTTACAGTGAGCAGAGATGTTGTTTTTTATGAGATGAGTAGCTGGTATAAACCAATAAATGTGATTGATGATGTAGATGCACAAAATGGTAATGCTGCACAAAATTCACAGCAGCAGTCACAAGATATTAGTGGACCTGGAGTGTCCTCTAGCAATGGTTCACATTCTTCCCCATGGACAGGCAGATTGAGATGAGGAGATCTTCTCAAAGCAATGCAGATAGTGGTATGCAAGTATCACGAAAAGAAAAAGAGAAGGTAGATCAGCCCATGTTTGATGTGAATGCAGGTCACTCTTATGTGGATGGTGAATCCAGTGGCTCAGAACAGAGCATTGATGATGAGTTGGGTATTCCTTCTATTGTTACACATGGAGTACGGAAGACGAGGGATGTTTTGAGAGCAGCTAGAAGTGAGTCTACTTTGCGTAGGTCTACCAGAGCTAGGTATCCTATGGATAGATTGAAATATGATGGATTTACAGCCATTCATTATGCCTATATAGTCAAAGTGATACAGGAACCAGAACCCACTTCTTTTGAGCAAGCCATGGGAAAAGAAAAATGGAAGAAAGCCATGGATGAAGAAATGGATGCTTTGGAAGCAAATGCTACATGGGAATTGGTACCTTTGCCTAAAGATAAGAATGCAATTGGTTGTAAGTGGGTTTATAAGGTGAAGCAAAATGCAGATGGTTCTGTGAACAGATACAAGGCAAGATTAGTAGTCAAGGGATATGCACAAACATATGGCATTAATTATGAAAAAACATTCAGTCCGGTTGCAAGGATGGCAACCGTAAGAGCAGTCATTGCTATGGTTGCATCAAAGGGATGGTCTTTACATGAGATGGATGTAAAGAATGACTTCTTGCATGGTGACTTGCAAGAAGAGGTCTATATGGAGCAGCCACCAAGTTATGTCCATAATGTTCATCCTGAGTTTGTTTGCAGGTTGAAGAAAGCCTTGTATGGCTTGAAACAAGCACCTGGAGCATGGTCTGACAAGATAGGACAGTATCTTGTCACTATTGGCTTTCAAATTTCCAAGGCAGACTTCTCACTTTATGTGAGAAAAATAGAGAAAGGTATTATGTTGCTTGTCATTTATGTTGATGATTTGATTATGACAGGTGATAGTGATGAAGATATCCTTCATGTGAAAATGCTATTGAAGCAGAAGTTTGAGATGAAGGATTTGGGAGAGCTGCGTTATTTCTTGGGCATTGAGGTGATAAGATCACCAAGTGGGATATGGCTCTTGCAGAGGCAGTATGGATTGGACATGCTGTCCAAATATGGGATGACAGGCTGTAAGCCTATTTCAGTTCCTTTGGAGCAGAATGTGAAGCTGAGCACAGATGTAGGTGAGCTTCTGGAAGACCCTACTATGTACAGGCGCATAGAAGGAAGTTTGATTTATATGACTATTACCAGGCCAGATTTGATCTATGCTATTGGATTGGTAAGTCAGTTTATGCAGGCTCCAAGGAAACCGCATTTGGATGCGGCTAGACGCATACTCAGGTATGTGAAGTCCACATTGCAATATGGACTATTTTATGAGACTAGGATTCAGATACAGTTGCATGGATACACTGATGCTGATTGGGCTGGTAGTATTTCTGATAGACGATCTACTAGTGGATATGTGTTCTCTTTTGGAAGTGCTGCATCACTTGGAGCAGCAAGAAACAGCCTACAATTGCCTTGTCAAGCACAGAGGCTGAGTACAGGGGTGCAGCAATGGCTGCATGTGAGGTAGCTTGGTTGCATAAGCTACTTTATGATATGCATCAGCCTACAGATGGGCCAGTTGTCATTTATTATGACAACATGAGTAGTATATACTTGGCAAATAATCCAGTATATCATGCTAGAACAAAGCACATTAAGGTGCATTATCACTATGTGCGGGAGAGCATTTTACTAGGTCTTATTGATCTAGTTTATGTCAACATAGAGGATCAAGTAGCTGGCATATTCACGAAGGCATTGGGCACAGAGAAGCTGCGCAAGTTCAGAGACCTGCTTGGTGTGCAGGAATTGGGATTGAGCTCGAGGGGGAGTGTTGAGATATCGAGCTCCACTCGTGATATGCCAAGGTGACCATTGTGCATTTATGTCACCGACTTGTTAGTTGCAGATGCGGTTGGTACACCGCCCATGAATAATAGCTAGATGACAGCTATCCTTATCTACTCTAGTTCGTGGTTCAGCTAGTATGCCACCTTAGTTAGTTGAGTTTGGTTTGAGACCCATATATAGGGTTCTTCTATTTCTTTGTATGAGAGTTCTTTTTGGCTTACACAACTAAGAAGAGGAAAACTGTTTTCAGCCTCCACCTTTGTGTGTTTTCCCCCATTGTGCAAGCTACAAGTGAGACTCCTTCCTTCTCTCCCACAATTTTGACACTCTTCATCTCCTGATGTATCATCTATTACCTCATTGGAGGAGTCAATCATGACTTCAATGGATGTGGATCCATTGCCTTTTTGCGATCCATACAACTTTAACACCACTTTGTTGGGTCCTCTGCCTAGGGTTAGGGTTTCTTTGAACCAGTCTGTATTGGCTCTCGCTTCAAAAAGCCAAGGTCTTCCCAACAGCAGAGGGTATGAAGTTCCATAAGAATTTGGTTTGACCACCAGATATGTTAGCCAATAGTCTCTTCCTGCAAGGGTTGTTTTTATGTATGGAAGGATGTCCAACAGTTTAATTCTGCTTTGGTCTGCCAATTTGATAAGCCACTATGTAGGTTGAATTCCTTGCAACCCTAAGTCCTTCATTATCACATCCTTCATTATGTTTACTAATGAGCCTCCATCAATCAATGCATCTGAAATAAAGCATCCTTCAATCCATACACTAATCTCTAGGGTTCCAGGATCTAGGAAGGCGTTAGTCACGTCTACTTCCTTTACAGGCTCCGGGGCCTTATTGATATTGGTCACTGTTGAATGAACAATCCTTAATCCCCATCTTCTTGTCAAGATGCTTTTGAATCTCTTTCGGCACAGCTGGGAGACAATATCAATAGATGCTGTCGGAATGTTAAGTTTGGCTTAAAAGTATCTAGGTCTTTTCCCAAGTCATAATCTTTGATAGGATCCACAGGCTTCTCCAACCTATTGGGGAATGGAGCTACACCCATTTTCATCTTTCCTTTTTCTTCTAATAATTGCAGCATCGGCACTTCCTTTGTTTCTAGAGGTGCTTCTGTATTGTCTATCTCTTGGACCTCTGGTCCTGTTTCTGGGACTGTCTTTGTGACTCTCTGTAGCACTACAATGCTCTGTACTGCACTCTTTTGTCCTGTACTTCTCTGTCCCTCTGTTGGCAGGCTGAACTTCACAGTTTTGACAAGAGAATTATTTTCGTTCTGAACAACTAGTTCCTTCTTCTTGGTGCATGTTACAATGATAACTTCCAACTCTACCAAATTGGAGCCAGGCTCTTGTGCCTTCTGCTGGCTATCAGTGCCATTGGCCTTGAAAGGGGCTGGACTTGGACAGTCCTTTGCAGTGTGGCCTTCTCCTTTGCATCGATTGCATAAGGGCTTGTAATCCACAGATCATCTAGGGTTTGGACAATTCGAGGAGATATGACCCTTTTCTCCACACATGTAACATTCCGCCTCTGATTTTTGACCACCGCTCTCATGCTGTCATCCTCTGTAACTTTGAGAGGGAAACCTCCTTGGACCGAAATTAGGACCAAAATCCTTAGGCTTTGGTCCAATATCTTGGGTTGCCATTTTGGACTCTAGCAAGTTGAATCTTGCATTTTCATCCTTCTGTCTTTGTTTGTGCATCTCTTTCAGAGAGCAAATATCCTCTGTATGGTTCTTCTGCAAAACAGTAGGAATATAAGGCTCCAGGAATGGTTTGGTTTTGGGTAAATTCAGTTTCTAAATGTCATGCTTGATGACACTTTTCGCACCATGTATTAGAGCATATCACATCTCTTCAGCTCCTGGAGTGGATATATTGGCAGTATTCACCTTCAGCGTCGTGTATAGATGCTTTGTAATAACATCCATAAGCTCTTTCTTGATACTTGCAACTGAGTTGGATAAGTAGTTCTTTAGATTTTCACCTTTAGAGCTCTTGCTGAGTCTTGGGATTGTTGATTCCAGTTGGTAGGGTGAGACATAAGCTTCTACTCTTTCTCCAAAGGACTGACTTAGGTTCATAAACTCCTTTCGCATCCGCTCTTCAAAACCATCACACCTGAATTTAGTGAGGAGGCCTCATCCCATGTGCCAAAAGTTCTTGCTACTTGTCTCTCATACCACTGAAATGCCACGCCTTTGAAAGTGGCGGGGAATATTGCTAACCAATGCTCAAGGGTTCTGGCATTGTTAGCCACACATGCTACCATGAATTCTGCTACATGAAGATCAGGGTCTTCATTATACTCTCCCTTAAAAATTGGCAATGGAACTACATTTGCTGGCTTGTCATCAATATTTCCAGGACGAATCTGACTAGGAAGAGGACCTTGAGTTGCCATGGGGACTTCTATAAAGAGTGCTTTTAGGGTGTCAAAGGAGGCTTCTGCTGCGAGCTCATTCTTAGCCTTAATTTTTGCCTTCTCTCTTCTTACATACCTCTGGACTCGTTCTAACGCTTGCCTCTTGATTGCGTCATTCATCAGGGGGTTGGCTCCAACCAGTTGTTCAGTACTCAACAGAATAGAATCAGAGAGGGGCTTCAGTCTCTGGGGGATTCTTTGGCCAACATCTCTTCTACTTTCTTCTTTTCAACATCTTTGAATTCGGCTTTCAAACCACTATAGAGGGGGAGATATTCCATTTTGAAAGTATCAAAACTCATTCTTCTTAGGATCGTTGTTCTGCCATTATAATAATGCCAACTTTTGAGGGTTTCAACAGTGTATGTTGTGAAAAACACTCTGTCTACCAACTTCCAGTGGGTTGCTAATTAGACAAATAGAAGATTGTCAGTGCACCAAGCATCCCACGTATCGTGTTGTTGAGCATCCACGAACAAATTCCAACTCTTTTCCTTCTTGTTTTCGTAAACCTCCGCAGACCAAGACTCCTGAAGCTTCTTCACAATCTCCCACTTGATGATGTCTGGAAACTTCTCAATGAATACCAAATCTTCCATAGATATTCATTCTCTCTGCTTCTGCTCTTCAGTTTGTTTCCAAACAATTTTCCACCAAGATGTAAGTTTCTGCTACTTCAACAGGAAGAGGAAACAATCCACCGCATAGAGCATGCATCATGATGGTGATATGTTTCCACCTTTGTGGGATGAACTTCTTATGGAAAGTGGCTTTGATAATGAGAATCTCCAACTCTTCAGTGGAAGAAGGAACTTTGCAAACATCCATTGAATTCTCCTCTTCTTGGCAATGCCATTTTCTTCATTTTCAGCCTCTTCTATTGCTTGTTGATGGCAAGTTTCCCCGACTGCGCACCAAAGACATGGATCCCCAAGAGGAACGCCAATGAAAAATGGATTCTACTGCAAGAAAATCTATCTTGTAACATCAAAAAGCTTTTATTTCATTCTTTTGATGACCAAAACCAAGAAAACAACAATTCTTCACACATCATAGTAGATATCTCCCATGGATTTGATAGAATCAACTATAATCTTCAACATCTTCACATAATCCTTCAATAAAACAAGGAACATAAAGGAATACACTATTTTTGAATGGAAATAAATCACATATCATTCATCTTTAATGTCTTCATAGTTCTCTCTCAATCTCTCATATACAGTTACACTGTTTTGATAGAATTGGCTATCTCTAGCTCTCTCTCTCTTTCTCTCTCTCAATAGTATATCATCTCCTCACTACAATACTCTAATAATGACTCTCAATAATACTTCATAGGCTGTGGATGCACCTTCCAAGAGGTATTTCTAATGTGAAGAGGCACCAGAGCCACTACAGTGTCTCTTCACAGCTCACTACTGTCACTGTCACTCCAGTCTTCTCTTCAATCTTCAGTAGCTGCTTCTTCCATTTGTTTTAGCTCTTTCGAACTTAGATTCATCCTTTCCAAAGGTTAGAAAACTTTCCCAAAGTCACACATACATTCTAAGAACACTTACAGAAGATGTACAGAACAGTACAAAACAAGAATAGAGCAGATACAAACAGAGCAGATACAGAGGCTCTACAGAAGATTTATAGAGGGTTACAGAAGGTCATCAGAGAACATCAAATCCTCATAATCCATACTAAAACCATTCCAAACTATCAAAAACTATTCAATAAGCTCTCAAAATATTTCAACCTTCATCAATCATCAATCCATGCTTCATACATAAGAAAATTAGAACAAAACAAAAGCTATACAGAAGGTATCAGAACCAACCAGAACGTCAACAAAACCTATCAAAACATCACAAAGATTCATATCTCCACTAAAAATCATCATGAGTTTTCAAAACATAATCAATATCATCCACCCAAAACACTCTCAAACACTTCCATTAACAACCATACATCACTCTAAATCCATCTAAAATCAATCATTTAGACCTCAAAAACAACAAAAATCAATCAAAAATTCAGTCTTTTTCCACTCTCAACACTATCACTGGGATACTCTCTCTAGTCCCTTGGGTCATCTCCTTATGTACAAGGTACTACACCCAGGCTAAGACATTACTAGAGTCTACTTTTGGCATGGAGCCCTAGGTGGTTGTGACCGTAGGCATGGTTGGCACTAGGAGGGAAGGAATGGGCACAATTGGTTTCTTACCCTTGCCTTCTTTTGAAGGAGGTGGTGTGGCTTCCGGCACATGGGTGCTTGAGTCTGGCCCTTTCTCTCTTGGCAGGCGCATGGTATCCAGCTCATCTCTCCTGCTCTGCTGCTCTATTGATCAATGCCCACATAGCTAGAGCCATATCCTCATCCTCCTTTCTTTTCAGCTTTGCCTCTTCTTTGGTTGTCTTCCTTTTTCTCTCCTCCTCAGACCTTCTCAATTATTTCCTCAACCTTTCCACCTCTTTTTCTGCTTTCTTCTTTGATCTTTTTAGACTCCCTGCAAGCCCTCTACAAATCTGCTTTTTCTTTTTTCCTCCTTTCTTCTTCCATCATTCCTTGTGAAGCTTTCCTCCTTTTCTCACTACGTCTTTGTCGGCTAGTCTACAGCTCTCCTTCCCCTTCATCATCAGTCTTTGTCTCTTCACTTGTTTGTGTCTACTAATCTTGTTGAGGAGGTGATCTTAGTGGTGTCTCCCCAACTCCTTCTTCTTCTCCTCCTCTTTGCCCTTGCCCCAAGGCTTCTGTGATAATGGCCATAAGGACCCCACCAAATCCAATGGTTGAGGCCTTAGAAGATGAGTCTTTTCTTTTGGCCGTGTTAGCTGGGGACTCTCCTCCTGT
The DNA here is from genome assembly GCF_053477565.2 of Lygodium microphyllum. Lineage (NCBI taxonomy): Eukaryota > Viridiplantae > Streptophyta > Polypodiopsida > Schizaeales > Lygodiaceae > Lygodium > Lygodium microphyllum. Next base: position 29,992,150 of record NC_141143.1, on the reverse strand, counting down.
TGCCAAGGTCTTAGCCAAGGTCTCGATGGTCTCTCTCACAAAACCATTGAGATTCACCTCATTCAACGATCGTGATGTGATGCTCTCTAGCAAAGGGACATTAATGAGACTCATGATGGTGTTGTACCTCTAACTAGAGAACAACATGTGCACCATTTTTTCTTGGATTTGAATCTTAGGGTCGGGGATATCTTTCGAGCTGATGCCATCGTTGGTATGGACCTTCACCTTGTCCACTCTCTTAGCATGGCGTACACATCTCTCTTTGGGTTCCATTCCACCTTCTTGGCCAATCCCAGGCCCCTTTCTACCAGGTATGGAGGCAATTAACTCCTCAACTACTTTGAAAGCCTTAATGAATACAAATTCCAACTCCTCCCAAGAGCAAGGGAGTGTATGCACTTCCGTTGCTATAGGCTCTTCCAAAAGACCTAAGTCTAATCGATCATAGATTTTTTAGCTAGTGTCATGAAAGTAGCATCCAAGCATCTAAGTAAGCAACCAAGTCATTCCTTGTATTTTCAGCTAAGTCTACAGCTAAGGTTAGAATTGATTGCCGCTCATAAGAGGATCTAAGGCTGGCAGGTGGTTGAGGTTTGAAAAAACTAGAGATTTTAGCAGATAGATGATGGTTGCTGCTTGGTTTACTCCTAAGGTTGTGGCTTGGCCTCATGTTTGATGGGTTTGGTTAGAGCTGTGGGTGTCATGCTGCTAGGTGGTTCTAAGGTCTGAGAGGCACTAGCGGGACTAGATTTGAGTGGTTTGTTAATAGTAGGCTGTAATTTTGGGTGATAGATTGGTTTAGGCCATACTAGTCTAGGCTTTGGAGGTTCTATGGACTTAGCACACTAATTCTCTTCTGGCCTGAGTGCTTGACTTGTTTGGATGTTTTGTTTGAGGGTGGATTTTGAGGAGTGCCTTTGGCTGTTTTGGCTTTAGGTACCCAGATCCAAGTGTTACCCTCATAGTAACCTTGCACTTGCAATAAGGTCTTAGGAACCCATCACGACTTGATCGTACATCGATGTCTATGGTTTTGTCTTAGCCTCCTAGGTTTCGAGTGTGGGTTCTTAGCCTTGCGGGTTGGGGGATGTGTGCTCCTCCTAGGGGGTGGGTTTTGATTTTTTGGCATCCATTGAAGCCTTGTTTTAGGTGTCTTAGTTTTGGCTTCAGCAGTTCGCGGGTCTTTAGGTTTGGTGGGTGGTGGCAAGTCACGACCCCCTTCCTTAAACTTGACGATGGGTTTCTCTACTGGTGGCTTTGTGGACTTTGATGGAGTTACATAGCCCTTACTGAAAGTTGTGACATGGTGAGGTGAATTCACTAGGACTCGTAAGTGGACATTGCAATGAGTTTTCTTTTTAAACGTGTGTCCTAACAACGATTCTATACCTACATCTTTAGTGTTTGGCAGCACATAGAAGATCATTGGCATGATTTTAGACTTGATAGAGATGGCAACCTTGCAGTTCCCTAGGAGTGCATATGATCAGCCCCCATATGGGGGTTGAGTCTAGTGTTAGTGGGCTGTAGCTGTGGTTTGCCAATTTGAAGCCAATGATCATGAGGTCATGACATTAAAGTTGGCTCCCTCATTGATCAATGCATTAAAGGTGTGTGTTTGCTTGGTACTGATAGTTATGCTTAGGTAAACACATTCTACGGCTTCCTCATCCTCATCGTATATCTCAATGATAGTGTCCACTCGTACATTGGCAGGGGACTCTAGCATTAGAGGCTCATGTAGTGGCTACATGGGAGGGTAGTACCTCTTTATGCAGCTACCATTGAAGAAGTGTATGCCCACTTTTTCTAGGGTTTCAAGTTCTACGTTGCTAGTTCAATCGATGATGCAAAATCTGAAAGGTCCTAACCCCCAAAATTTCATTTTCTTTTTATGCCCCTTGACTGAGTACAACAATACTAAGTCGCCCTATTCAAAGTCTTGCTACTTGACATGCTTATCAAACTAGCTTTTTCATCTTGCCTTCTTGCATATTATTGCATGGGTTGCTAGAAGGCGAGTCTCCGATAGGCATTCCAGCTCGACTAAGTGCTCCGTCCATGCCTCCTTTCCATCCCATCTCTCTTGAAGAGTGATTCTCAAGCTAGGAACAAAGAACTCTACAAGTAGAATTGCCTCAGTTTCATAGGTCAACGTGAAGGGAGTCTGACCGACTGCTATTTTATAAACTGTACGATAGGCCCACAAGACTACCATGAGTTTGTTATCCAAGCTATTGTGTGAAGCAAAGACCACCTTGGTTAGGATGTTTACTAGGATTTTATTCGTAGACTCAGCCTGGCCATTCGCTTGAGGGTAGTATGGAGAGAATTTTTTATGGATGTTTAGAAAGGTGGATAGGAGATAAGCTATCACTTCATTGATGAAGTGTGTGCCTTGGTCATTAACAGGCTTGATGGAAAAGCCAAATCATGAGATCACCTATCCCCATAAGAATTTAACAGTGGTCCTAGTATCATTATTTCTCATAGCTTGTGCTTCTACCCACTTCGTGAGATAGACTATGGCAACAATGATGTACTTCGCTTGTGAGTATTGTGCTGCAGGAATGATTGTCCCAATGAAGTGGATTTCCCATTTCTCGAATGGTTTCCTTGCAATGATTGTGGACTCAACTCCATTTTGTCCTTGGGAACTCGTACCTTGGTCCTTTAGCACTCATCGCTGTGCTTTACGAATTGTGTTGCATCTCGAAAAAGAGTAGGCCACCTTGTGGGCAATTTCGTCTCTGTTAAAAAACCCTCCTGCTATTCTATTGTGTGCCTATGCTAATGCATCATGCATTTCATGCTCACAGACACATATGCACAGTAATCCATCTTTCCCTAGCTGATATAGTTGGCATGTTATCAACTGATAAGGTTGAACTTTGACAATGAGTCACCTAAGTTGCGCTTTCTCTATTGATCATTTAGGGAGTTCGTGCTCAAGCACTTGGAATATGTCATCTAGGGAATAAGGTGTCATATAAGCTTTAAACAAATCTCCCTTGCTTGATAGGCTAAACACATGGGTGTTACGTAGCTCGTATGCATCGTCTTGTCCAACAACTTCTCCCATGGGGATGCGAGACATATGGTCAACCATATAATGTTTCCTTCCTTTAGGCACGACTAGAGAAGTCGAAATCCAAAAGAAAAAGTAACCATCGAGTTATGTGTTGTCGTGCTGCTACGCGCACATCGTGTTAAAAAAAAAATCTAGAGTGTGGCTTCCTTTTAGATTTAGAGAGCCAATGCCACTTTAGACATTAGTATCAGTGTCCATGGTTCAAAATATTAGATTTTTTTGGACAAGTTTTTAGTCAATTTTTGATATTCTAGATATTATCTCTTGTAAAAATCCATAAAACTATAGATAACTTCTAGATTAGGAGGACATGTAAAAGAAAGTATGTAGCTTTCAGCCAATTTGAGAGGATTTTATGTAAAAAAAGAGATTAGCAAAATCGTGCGATGCACAATCGTTGTTTTCATGCAGTGAATAGCACTCTGAAAGTGGGAGATGAAGAAGGAGTGATCTGGCAGGATTCTAGCTAGGTGTCCTCGTATTAACCCCCCTTTCGGAGCCATTGAAAGCATCAGATTGGCGATCTGAGCAGCATAGAGGAAGGTATTATTTTGTACACGTTTTTGTCTATTAGAGTTATATTTTCTCATAATGCTGAAAGAAACTGACAGGCTTAATCTCTGTCAGTATTCTTCTATATTTTTCTTCAATCTCTTCAAACCCCTTCTCTTCTGTCTACTCCTCTCCTTGAATCTACCTACACCCTGCTGTGTCTTATCTTCAAGAACTTGGCTTGAAACCTTCAACCCTTCTCTTATCTCTACTATCTCTGAAGTCTAAGCTCTTGAACCCCCATACATTCTTCTCTTGCCAAACCCTTGTGATGACCTTCAACCCTACGCACTGCGACATTGGTGAATCTGACGTGAAGGTTGGTGTAAGAGAACTCCAAGATGGGGGATTCTTCAGGAGATACTCTACAACAATTGGTGTCCATACTGCAGGAGACTTAGCAACAACAAATCCGAATGTTACAACAACAACAACAAAGGCAAGATGAAGAGAAGATTGATTCCATAGCCATCAAGGCCCTAGAGGAAGCTGGGCGTGAATTAAAACAATTTAATGGTCAAAATGTCTCTGTTTTTATTCGCTTATATGTTGAAAAAATGCTATTCTTTGGTTTACCACAACATTCATGGAGCCATTATTTTGCCAGACTAGCCAAGCATGGTCTTCAAGAAAGAATCCATGGTCTTTTTCAACAAGATGCGGATTGGACTACATTCAAAAAAGCCCTACGCGAAGAATTCTTCTTAGAAGACTCTAGCCGAATGACGAAGAAAAGTTTCACTGAATGGGTTGAAAAACCCTAGCTGCAATAGTTCTATACCATGAGTTTGAAAGTAAATTTGGACAACTTGATACTGAAGACCAACAAAGTATGGAAGGTCAGAAGATTGAATTATTTCTTAAGGGTGCAGATCCCATTCTGCAAGAGAAGCTTGCTGATTGCCTAGAAGATGCTACCTCCAAATCAGGAGTCAAGACTGCATGGACAAATGTTACTGATGCAGTTAACATGATTGCTCAAAGAGAGCGGATGCGACTAAGATTGGGCTCTTCTTCAACTTCAACAACTCCATTGATGGAGCTTGTTCCACCTTCAAAATCCCCTATTCCTTTGACTAATCAACCAGCTCTTTCTTCTTCTGTTCCTGCTAAAAATTATATAATGGATGAACTTATTAAAAGCATACGTGACCTTCATCTGAATCTTACAGAAATTAGTTCCAAAGTAGAGAAGCTAGATGTCAAAGTCGAAGAGCGAGGACGAGCATCAACTCAAAGACCCATGAGAGAAGGCTTTAAGAGGCACTGTATTTGGTATGATAGCCAACAGCATGACAAGAAGGAGTGTTCTGCCTTCCATGAGGCTGAAGCACAGAAGCTCATCTTTTGGAAATACGAAAAAATTCATGCGGCTGAAACTAGTCTTCCACTAGATCCAAATTTTGGCAATGGTGGAATGAAGAAAATATTAGAAGATCTAGCTGTAAAAAATGCCTACGCATCAATTTATGCAGCTACATATGGGCTGCAAATTGAGCCAATTAAATCAAATTTGAATGCATGTAAAGCTAATGTGCAATCTAAAGTATGGATGCAGGCACTAGATCAAATGGAACGTGATAAAGCAGCCAAAGAAGATTTGGCTAACGCCAGTCAGTATATTCGAGGAATAACTAGTTGGAAAGAATCGATAGATTATTTTTCTGCCTTTGCACATTTGGCTGGCGTCAATCATAAAGAAGTCTTGATTGAAGAACAGAGAAGAAGAGAAGATGAACCACCTCTTCTGGCCCTCCAAAATGGGTAACTAGAAGAACACCTGAACAACCAAAGCTTGTTGAAAATATAACCCTAGATCAAGAGATGGAAGATGCGCCACAAACAAAGTAGACTGAAGAAAAGAAGAAAGGCAAGCAGCCAGGCTACAAATTGCAGTCTGACATAGAATTTGCAACTGATCTCAAACGAGTCCTAGAAGAACGAATTCTAGAAAGCAAAATTGAATTCACCTTAGGAAAAATTCTTGGAATTGCCAAACGTGAATTCCATGATGTAATTATTAATGTAATCAAAAGGAAAATACAATATGTTGGCGATGAAGAAACAGTGCATGCTTTTTTGCAAGTTCTTCGAGTTTTTGTGCAGGATGAAGAGAAGCTGACTTCACAAGGAATTCAACTTGAAGCAGTTAAAGCATTAATTGCAGTAATTGAAACTGAAGATAAAGAAAACATGAATGCAAAAATTAAAGAAGTGAAAACTGAAAATGTAATGGTCGACTGTTCCAAACCAGTTGAGCAGCCCATCTCTCAAAAAGAAGGCTGTCTATAGCACATGCATGAGGAAGAAGAGGCTCGGTTCATTTCAAGCAGTCACTACTCCGGTACGCATTGGGCAAGAGCAACAACGGAGACAGCCGTCAAAATTGGAGAAAGAGAAACACCATGTATTGCACTATTAGACCATGGCTCGGAGATAAACGCCATGGCGAGGAGTCTCTGAGAAAGTGGCGGATGGCCCATAGATGTTGATCCAGGTTGGCAAATGAGAGCTGCAAATAACTCTTCTAGAGAGTTATATGCTACATGTCTAATGTGTAGGTAACTATTGGAGACATAAAAGACAATTTTCACTTTTTTTGTTCAAGACTCTTGTAGTTACCCTATCATTCTTGGTCAACCTTACATTTCAGAAGCCCGCTTGGAAACAAAAGCTCTTGATGATGGTTCTTCTTATGATCGAGTCCGAAGCAAGGATAATGAATGCGCTGTCCAATTTCTTATTGTGTGTGTTAGCCATCATTGAAATAGAGATCGACTGTGTGATTATCCTGTGCCTCCTAATGCCTGAGAATTCAAGAGTTTTTGGGCTGCACTACTATAAAGGGAGGCTATGGTAGTGCGTCATGTAAAAAGATTGAACCTCCTTATGCAACAGAAACTGTGTCTCTAGCAAATTCATATGTATGTACAGCCAATAGTATGGGCTATTATAAGTCTCTTCCGGCCATGACTAAGGCTGAAAGAAAATATTTATGTCATGTAAAAAGGGAGCTGAAAACTTATGACATGATGGCTGAAAATGAAGATATTTCAAGCATTTTTTTTGGACTGATTACGTTTGACACATTGGTTGAAATATATGCAGCTGCTCATGCAGAAAATCAGGCTGACAATCAGTCCATAGAAGTATGTACATTGGATTTTTATCAAACAATTCAAGAATTTGTTGAACAGGAAGACAATGGTTTACTCAACAAGGCTGAAGCACAAGTGGAGACAAAATACAAGACAGTGGATAAGAAAGTCAAACATGTTGCAGTCCCACTACCTCCTGAAAGTGAAGGGTTCACTGATAGGGCAACAAATCAGCCAAGTCTTCGTGATTCTTCCAACATTGGTCACAATTTCACATCTAAAAGTATAAAAGAGCTCAAAATAGGTGAAAATTATTTCCTTTCATCTGCTAAAAAACACTCTTTTATGCAAATGCTAATGAAACATGGAAAAGCTTTTGCTTTTCAACCAAGTGAAATAGGTTGTGTGGATCCAAATATTGTGGTTCCTATGGTCATTTTTACCGTCCCACATGTGCCTTGGAACCTCAAGCCCATTCGTGTTCCAAGGGTGCATCTGCCCAAATTATTGGAACTTCTAAATGAGAAGATCAGAATGAAGATTTTAGAACCTTCTTCAGCACCTTACTCAAACCGATAGCTTACTGTGCCTAAGAAAAATGGATCTTTACGATTCATTCAAGATCTACAGCCTGTCAATCGTGTCACAATCAGAAATGTTGGTTCGGTTCCAATTGTTGATGAGTTTGCTGAAGCTTTTACAAGTAGAGAAATTTATTCTATGGGAGACCTATATTTAGGATAGGACCAATTTCAGCTTTCATTAGAAAGCGGAGACATTACCACAATGAAGACACCTCTCGAATTGGTCCGCATGTGTACTCTACCACAAGGTGCAACAAACTCCGTAGCCCATATGATGAATGCCATGCACAAAGTCTTAAGGGACTTTATTCCACAACTTACTCTTCCATTTCTTAATGATGTACCTATCAAGGGATGTGAAGTCAATGAAAAGAATGAGGAGCTTGACAAAGATGGTTGCAGGACATTTGTAGTTAACCATATTCAAGATTGTGACATGATTTTGACAAGGCTAGAAGAGGTACATCTTACCCTTTCTGGAGCTAAGTCAATTTTTAGAGTAGAAGAAGTCCTAGTGGTCGGTCATCTATGTGGCCCCTATGGATGCAAACCTTCTTCAATCAAGATAGATGCCATCAGCAAAAATGCAAGAAAAATGCACAACTGTTTCAGAGGTGAGAAGATTTCTTGGTGCATGTGTATTCTATCTCATATGGATACCACATTTTTCTCATGTAGCTAAAAATCTTTATCAATTATTTAAGAAAAGGCCAAAGCTTCTGTTGGAATAAAGAGCATACTCACACTATGCGTAAATTAAAGAAGCTATTAATTTCAGCCCCCACTCTCAAAAGGGCTAACTATTCAAATGGTCAACCCATCATCCTTACTGTGGATACAAGTCCCATTGGGATAGGATGGGCTGTTGGCCAAGAGGATCTTGAAGGTAATAGGTATGCAATTTGTTTTGGAGCAAAATTTCTCAATGAACGTCAAAGAATGTATGCACAAGTAAAAGGGAATTGTGGGGAGTTGTAACATCATTAAAGTGTGATCGTGAATACTTTATAGGTGCTTCCGTAGTGGTAGAAACTGATTGTCTTCCACTCTTGGGCATGATTGCCAACTGCTCTACACCCAACATTGGTATGCTAATATGGATTTCATATATTAAGTCACTCAACCCCGAATTAAAGCATATTGCAGGAGAGGAAAATCCAGTTGCTGACATGCTATCACGTGCAAGATATGACAATGAAGAAGAGCTGATGGAAGAAGATGAAGCTGAAGAATCTACACTTGCTGAATTTCATTCCATGGCTGCTGAAAATACATTTTCAGTTTTACTGCATATACTGGTCCAAAGCTGAAAACAACAGGATGGTCAACTAGAAGCCAGCATGCTCATTGCATTGCTCAAGTTATAGTTCATTTCATTGAAGAAGATTATGAAGAAGATTGGCTAAATATTGGCCAATATTTGAGCACAATAAAGAAGAAGGAGACTTGGACTGATGAGAAGTTCAAACATATTAAGAGGAAAGCTTATGGTTTTTTTCCTAAAGAAGGAAATCTATGGAAGCATGCAAAGAAGAAGAAAGGAGCGTCTGTCCGATTTTTAGGTAACAAAAGATTGTAACAACAAGTAATGAAGGAATTTCATGAAAGCATGTGGGCTGGCCATAGAGGCATATGGGGAAACCTTTAGTAAAGTCAAAGAAAAATATTGGTGGAAAAACATGTATCGGGACATAGCACATTTTGTTGAAACCTGTTATGTGTGTCAAATGTATTCTATGGTCAAGCATCGATATGGGTTACAATCAACTTATCCTTTGTCTATACATTATAGATGGGTTATTGATCTTATAACCATGCCTACAGGAATATGGAATATGCGGTATTTAGTGCTTGGAAGAGAGGATCTAACCAATCAAGTTGAAGGCAAATTCTTAACAACCAAATCCACTCAAGCTGTTTGTGGTTTTTTGCTTGAAGAAGTGTTTTGTAGATATGGATGTGTGGGTAAAGTAACTGCAGATAGAGGAGAGTTGGATGCTAATGAGGCATGCAACTTCTTTACTCAATTGGGTATTAAGTTGGCTTTAACTTCATCCTACAACCCTGAAGGCAATGGAAAGAGTGAGAGATGTCATCAACCTATTCTCAAAGATCTAGCAAAGTCTTGTAGAGGAAAGATCAAAGAATGGCCTAAAATGCTACCCTTTGCATTATGGGCTGACTAGACTACTCACAGTTCAGTGACTAGCTATATGCCAGTTGAACTTATGCATGGACAACAACCAATTATGCCAATTGAAGAATCTATTCTCACATGGAGTGTTCTACCTTGGGAGGAAGGCATCAGTAGAGAAGAGTTGTTGACTTTGCGCATATGGCAGCTAGAAAGAAGGCCTGAAGATGTTCAAGCAGCTCTATTGAGAAGCTAAAGACTGCAAGACTAAAGAACAAAAGAAGATTTGATAAGGGACATCGACATCAGCCAAGAGCAATTCAAGAAAATGACTGGGTGCTTGTCTATGACAGCAGCCTAGACAATCAATACAATGCTTCTAGGAAGATGGTAAAGCATTGGTTTGGCCCATATGTGGTAAAGGTCGTTCATGACAATGCCACATACTCATTGGCTAAATTGGATGGAACAAGCATGAAGATACCCATAGCTGGAAAAAGAATCAAGCTCTTCAAACAAAGAGAAAGTTCAAGATATGAGCTAGAAGACTTGAATATAATTCAAGAGCATGAAGACATAGAGGAAGAAGAAGAGGCAAAAGATGAAGACATTGACATGGCAGAAATACTTCTTCTGACACTACAAATCCGTAAGACTTTGGCACATGCCAGAGGTTGTGCAAGTTAGGAGGGGGTGAATGTCATGCTGCTATGCGCACACTGTGTTTAAAAAAAAATCTAGAGTGTGGCTTCCTTTTAGATTTAGAGAGCCAATGCCACTTTAGACATTAGTATTAGTGTCCATGGTTCAAAATATTAGATTTTTTGGGACAAGTTTTTAGTTAATTGTTGATATTCTAGATATTATCTCTTGTAAAAATCCATAAAACTATAGATAACTTCTAGATTAGGAGGACATGTAAAAGAAAGCATGTAGCTTTCAGCCAATTTGAGAGGATCTTATGTAAAAAAAGAGATTAGTGAAATTGCACGACGCGCGATCGCTATTTTCAGGCAGTGAACAACACTCTGAAAGTGGGAGATGAAGAAGGAGTGATCTGGCAAGATTCTAGCCAGGTGTCCTAGTATTTAACCCCCCTTTTGGAGCCATTGGAAGCATCAGAATGGTGATCTGAGCAGCATAGAGGAAGGTATTATTTTGTACACGTTTTTGTCTATTAGAGTTATATTTTCTCATAATGCTAAAAGAAACTGACAGACTTCATCTTTGTTAGTATTCTTCTATATTTTCTAATTATTTTTTAGAGTATTCTTCTACATCTTCAATCTCTTCAAACCCCTTCTCTTCCATCTACTCCTCTCCTTGAATCTACCTACACCCTGCTGTCTCTTATCTTCAAGAACTTGGCTTGAAACCTTCAACCCTTCTCTTATCTCTACCATCTCCGAAGTCTAAGCTCTTGAACCCTCATACATTATTCTCTTGCCAAACCCTTGTGGTGACCTTCAACCCTACGCGTTTTATAGTGTCATGTAGCGAATGGTTTATTAACAAGGTAAAGTAGGGCTTCATGGTCAATGAAGAAGGTAAAGGACATAGCCAAAAGATAATGCTGAGACTTATTTATAGCAAAATACCATGGCCAAACCTTCTCTCTCCGTTGTTGAATAATTCATTTCCGTATCTACAAGTTATTTGCTAGTGAAGCTCACAGGATAGTCTAAGTCGTGTTCACCAGGCTGGCAAAGCACCACTCCTACAAAGAACTTAGAAGCATCAATGTGAACATGAAAAGTGATTGTCCAGTCTGGGGCTTTTAGAAATGATATAGTAGTTAGAGCCTTTTTCAACTCCTCATATTCATGTTGGCATTCCTTAATCCACTCAAATATAATCAACAGCTTGTATAGAGATCTAGTAATCAATGCATAGTTCAACACAAACCATGGATAATACCTTGTATGGTTTAGGAAGCACTGAACTCCCTTGTAATCAGTTGGTGGTGGAAGATCGATGGCGATGATAACTTTGAATTTTGAGAAGTCGGTGTGGTAATCCCATTCTTTGACACCCCGAACCCTAGGATACATCAGTGCTTCACCCAAAACTGGCACTTTAAGGGGTTCAATGAGAGGTGATATAATCGACACCATTCAAATATAGAGCTCAGAGTTTGTCTAAGTGTTCTTTCCAAGTGAAATGAACACAAAGATCATCGATGAAAACCTCTAACTCCTTCCTAAATAATAATGTCCTTGAATATAGCATGCATGAGCCTCTAGAAGGTAGGTGGTGCGTTAGTCAACTTGAAGGGCATGACTATGTAGGCAAAGATTCCCCACTCACTGGCAAAGGCGGTCTTGTGCCTATCGTTAGGGTGCACTTGCACTAGGTTGTACCCCGAGAAGCTATCCAGGAGCTTGTAGGCCTCTTTACAAGCTACTATTTTGAGCATGTGTTTGGTATACAGTAATGGATAATTATCTCTCTTCATAGCGACGTTCACCTTCTTGTAGTTAACACACACTGTGATCTTCCCGTTCTTCTTTTGCATGATGAATATGGGTGAAACCCAGTTTGTGTGCTCAATCTCGCAGATGAATCCTACTCTCATTAGCTTATCAAATTCTTCCTTGACAGCGTGAGTGTATTTTGGATTCATGGGATACGGTTGCTGCTTGTTGACTAGCGTTGCATCAGGTGTCATGGGTATATTGTGAGTCATTACACTCAGATCTACCCCCTTGAGTTCGTCAAGAGACCAAGCAAAGACGTCTATATACTCTTGCAAGAGAGTAATGAGACTTGCTTCCTCTTCCTGAGTCAGGTCATCGGTGATAAAGAGAGGTCAGGGGGTTTCCCCTTCCTCAGCTAAATTGACCTCCTTAACCTTAGCAGGTTCTTCGATTGGTTCGCTTGCTAGCCCTTGACGTTTGGCTCCTAGCAAGATTACTACCCTATTACCTTTTTTGAACTTAGTAAACCTCTTTGGTGGTAGGTCTTGTGATTTTCTTTGCACTTCTACTTGCATATCCCTAGGTTGTTTCCTCCTTTAACCTTCGGCACCTCAGTTGAATGGGTAGGTCCCCTTTGGTGCATCTAGAGCAAGTTGAGGTATCTCAGGATCATTGTCTAAGCTCACTTCTGACTTGGAATCAAACTCTCTTTCTTTGCTAGAAGAGGGAGTCTCTTCTGGTGGTCGTAGTAGCTTGAAAGGTGAATTCGTCCTATATATGGGCACAACACTTGGTTGGACTAGTCTTTCTTGCTCATAGTCTATTGCATCTCCTTTTGAAGCCAATGGAACTATCAGATTTACCATCTAAGTAGCACAAAAAAAGCTAGTGTTTTGTGTACATCTTTGGTCTACCAGGGAGCTCCAAGAGATCTAATGCTTGGAGATTTCTTCCGAGTAGTCCCAAACAAGGATTTTGTTTATCTTCTCATGTTCTATCAGTACATAGTGCTTTGAATCATTGAGCTTTGTCTTTATCTTGTGTACCTCTTGTCTATTCTTTTTCTTCTCTTCTATCTCATATTCTCTATCTCTTTCTCTCTCTAATCCCCGATGGATATGACATTTCAACTAAAATCCCTCCAATACCATGTTGTCCAATAAGGCCTATGCTTTGATCCATTTGGTGCAATAATTCATTGCCATCAAGATATATTTGTTTCTTATGTATGCCACTTTCAAAGACATGGGACTGATAAAGTCCATTCCCCACTTCTGGAAAGGTTCTAGAGGTAGGATTTGGCTAGAGCAGCAAGCGATCTCTGGCTCTAGGCTAGCCCAGTCATTGAGAGAAATTATAGTGCTAGACCTAGTTGTGGACATCACCACGCATGGTTGGCCACCATAATCCAACTAGCTGGATTTTGTGAGTTGTAACTTTAGCAGCAAAGTGGCCACCGACGATTCCTTGATGGGATTTCTCTAGAATAACAAGTTACTCCATAGGGAGAACCACTCTTTGTAGCACTCTAGAGAGCATGCGGTAGTACAATTATCCCATGAAAATCTCAAAATAATGGCTCTATTAGAGAGACACTCGTCTCTTTTGGTCCTTCTCAAGATGAGATTGAGGTACTCTAGTTTCTAAAAAAATCATCATTTCTTTCATACCACAATCATGAAGGATTGGGTGGCTCCAAGTCGAGCGCATTCACTTCTGATTGTGCATTCAAGAAGTCATCCTCTACACCCGTGGGGGATTCTCAAATCAAGGCCAAACAGGAAATTTGCAATGACGTGTTGGGTTTCAGGACAATGGATGATTGTGTATTCAAAATTCTTGCAGCATGAGAATCCATCGAGTGAGTCGCTTAGTGATATTTTGCTTCTTGACCAAGTAAACTAGCACTAAATCATCCACATGAAAAACAAAGGCGTACCCTAGCAAATAATGCTGGCATTTCTTGATGGAGCAGATCATGCTAAGACACACTCTTTTTAAGTTATGGGATAGTTTTTATCCGCATATTAGATAATCTTATTTTGGCATAAAACATAGGTCCAAACCAACCATTAGTATCTTGCTCCATCAGTATGCTGCTTCTACGAATAACAATGTCAAATGCATCTACAAATACATGGAAGGTTTTCTCTCAATTTCTAGAATTACAATAGGAGATTTGTAGAGTAAGAGTTCAGAGCCATTAGAATTCTAGGTCAGCTTCTTCATTCCATTAACATGTTGATTTGGCCACATGCGCCAATTTTTTGAGTGGAATAGCCAAATGTGCCAAAAGATGCAGGTGTGGCAGCCATGCCACCAAATTTGGACTAAGAATCAAAGTAATGTGCATGGAAAATTCGGTACTAAAGCATGCATAATTGCTGCCACTTTCGTGTAGTCGATAGTGATGCCATTTCGCAAATGATGTGGCCTAGCAAAATACCACCTTGAATAGCATATAGACATTTTAGGGGATTTAAGGTTAGATTTACCTATCAGCATTTGGTGTGCAAAAGCCAAAAGTGCATCAAGTGAAGCATGGCTCCTTTTCAAAGACACTAAAGTCATTCAAGAAGACCCTCATGAAATTCATGAGGTAGGGCCCAAAGATCCCCTACATGTCTCTCTGAAAGGAGACTGAAGCATTCTTGAGACCGAACCACATCACTATGCATACATACACTCCCCATGCAATGATGAAAGAGATTTTAGCTTGGTCTTTTGAAGCAAGGCATACTTTGTTGTACCCATTAAAATCATCAAGAAAGGAGTACATCTCGTGGCTAGCTACTTCATCTAGTATGGTATCCAAGTAAGGAATATGTAAAGGATCTAGGATTGTGGCTATGTTAAGCTTCTACTAATCCACACATATCTTGAGCTTCTTGTCTTTCTTTGAAACAGTGACAATTGGGAATATCCAATCCACACAATCTACTAGAGTGATGAATCCTACTTTCAATAGTTTGTCCAACTCCTCTTTGACCTGCTTAGCCATATGAGGGTTCATTCTATAACTTTGTATCTAGAATGGAGGAACATCTAGTTTTAGAGGAATCTAGTGTCGATAGAAATGAGGATCCAATCCCTTCATTTCTAAATATCTCCATGCATACACATCCTTGAATTCAGTTAGCAAATTGATGAGTTGTTGAAAAAAGGGTGGTTGCAATTTAGTGTTGACCTTGACCTGTTTGGTTTTTTCCAAAGGACCTAGATAGACTATGTCCAACTCATATTTTTTGACTCTTGTTATTGCAGATAGTGGGCAACCCTTTAGGAGTAAAGAAATACAAAAATACAAATATAAATATCTGATATAGTGCAAATAAAGAGGGTGTGGCCTATTGTAGATGTCTTGAAATTTTTGAAAACATAACCCTGATGATGATGCCATGTGAGGAGGTCTGATGGAAAATAATGTAGGCTGCCAAATGCAAAGTGGAGATGGATGCAAAAGCCATGAATTATAATTAATGGTGGTGATTAGGATGGAGAAATGAGAGAAGAATATTGAAGAGAGTGAAAAAGTGTCAGAAGGAATGAATGTGTGGGATGTAGAATGAGGGAGGTTAGTGTCATATTTATAGGCATCGACTATCTCAAGTGGTGCCCCAACTCTCTCAAGTGCCACCCACTAAAGTCTCTTGGATGGTGCCCCAGCTCTCTTAAGAGGTGCCCAAACACTGAGTAATGATACAAATATAACCTTTTTAGGGCTAGAAGTAGAAATCCAAAACAAGGTTTCTTAAAATTTATATCTACATTACCTTGATCTGAATGAACACCAAGTGTGGTGAACTTGCAAAAACACAAGAAGTGGAAGCATGCCATTGATATTTGGAAGTTAACAAGCTATGCACTATTTAAGATAAATATTTCAACATTTGATGAAATACATGTGTTGAGAATAATGTCATAATACATATTCATATAGACACGCCACGATGAACCCTCTTCAATCTTTAACTTATATGTTTCATTTTGTCTTGGATTTGCAAACATTTCTAGTTTGTGGAGCCCTGTTGAAGTGCTATCTTGCTGTCCACAATGACTACAATCTTGGAAACTTATCAACTATCCTATTACTATGTTCTCAGTGCCTTGCTAGTTTAGGACACTTCTCAGTTAATGTACACCTATTTGTTTGCTTCCCAACTAATTTTTGGTCTACTATTACCTCTAGTGCTCTCATAATTTACAAATGATCTTTAGCAGACCACCTACTCCCTCTCTAAAAACTCCATGTGCTGTTGCCTACACTAAAATTTTGCATTTTTATTGCTAGAGGTTAGCTTGGAGTTGTTGCATTTACATTTGTTGTTAAGACAGTCTACCCTTCTAGTTGCTTTCTTGTTGGAGGACATACGACTATTGACATAATCAAACACCCACTCAAAAATTGTGTTTGTATGGCTAATATATTGCTCGCATTGCTGCTAGATCACTTAGATATCATCAAACACGTTTAGATTATTGTTGCTATGTTTTGAGATTTGTAAAGCACAACACACTTGGACACCCATGCCTTCAATCACATTTCCCTTAATCTTGGAGACATACTGGTTCAAGGCCATTTGATTATATCTATCATCACTAAAACTACTAAGACTCTTTTATAATACCTCAAGAGCTAGTTTTTGATTAATTAAATGAAAAAATTAGTGCTTTTAATCTATTACATAAGGATTTATTAAGTTCTATGAAAAATATAGACTTATAGTAAGGGATTTATAATTCTGGTAAAAAGTCATAGAAGGGTCAAGAAAATATCACAAAATAGATTACATAGAGATATATAAAACATGCTATGAATGCATGTTATACATAAGATTTATATGTAGTCACCTCCCCTTGAGAAGCAGACATGGCTAAGACTACTTTTAAACAGTAGAAACGAGGAGACATAGAGAGAGAGAGAGAGAGAGAGAGAGAGAGAGAGAGAGAGAGAGAGAGAGAGAGAGGGGGGAGGGAGGGAGAGAGAGAGATGAGCACTTATGCAATGTCACCCAAAATTATCTCTGCAATTTTAAAAAAACAAGGGTTAGAACTAACATCATGTTGTATTGAAAAGATAGCAGCAAAAAAAACCAAACAAAGAGAGAGAGATTAGCATCTTTGCCTCTTGCTCCAAATAAACTCTACAAGAAAACAACAATTAGAACCAATATCAAATTCTATTCAAAACACAACATAAAAGAGAAACAACACATAAAGAGAGGGGGGAAGAAAGGGGAGAGAGAGAGAGAGAGAGAGAGAGAGAGAGAGAGAGAGAGAGATGAGCTCCTACCCAAAACAACCTCTACAATAAAACAACAATAGCAGTAAGAAATGACATCCAAGCCTATTGAAAAAATAACAAACAATAGAAAATGCAAATAGAGATGGGCACCTGTGTTTTGCCCAAAATCTAGATCTTCACGAGAGAAGAAAGTATAGAGATAAGCAAAACACTCAAAACCCTAATTACTCTCACCAGGGAGCTTCAATGGAGATGAAAATACACCAATGTAGAGAAGAGAGGGAAAGTGGTATACTGCTCAACTTTTGGGTTAAATTGATTTTGTGAGAGGGAAAACAACCAAAATTGAAAATTCTCCAAAAAAGGAGGGAAATACAAGGTGAGAGAAAGTCAAATTTTATGTACTATTCATCCTCTCTTTTTTTAATTCCCCAACTACCCCTTTTCTTAATTAAAAACCCAAGATTTGGAGAGAGAAGATTCACCCTCTATGGATGTCAACATCTAGCCTTCCTATTGGACAATCCAAAAGACCCACATCTTAAACTATATTATTTTTAAGGGCCCATTTGTGAGTTCATTTTTTCCTAATACTTGATGATGTCTAGAAATTATTCAATGAAGGCCAAATCTTCCGTTGATACTCATTCTTTCTATTTTACTCTTCAATTTGTGGGAAGCAATTGGCTATAGCGATACAACTTTCTGTAGCTTCATAAGATAGTGGGATCAATCATCATAGAGAGCTCACATCAAGATAGTGATATGTTTCTACCATTGAGGAATAAACTTCTTATTGAGAGTGGCTTTTGCAACGAATACCTTGAATTCTTCAAGGATATTAGGGACTCTACAAGTATCCATTGAATTCTTCTTCTCTCAATAGTGCAATTTCCTTCATTTTTAGCCTCTTTAGATGCTTATTGACGGCATTTTTTCTCAGCTTGTGTACCAAAAACATGGAGCCCTAAGAGGAACACCAAGAAAATAGGAAAACTGCTACAAGAAGATCTATCTTATCATACCAACAAGCATGTTCTTCATACTTCAATCAACCACAAGAAGAAAAAGAACACTATAAATAGTAAATATTCACATAGGAACCAAAGAAACACAAAGAAATGCTCAACTTTGAATGAAATTCATCACATAATATTCATATTTCATCATCTTTATAGTCTTTCTCTCAATCTCTCACATATAGATATAACATTTCTTCATAGAAATTCTTGCTCATGGTGTCAAGATTGTGGGAGAGAAGGAAGGAGTCTCACTTGTAGCTTTCTTGCTTGCACAATGGGGGAATACACACAAGGGTGGAGGCTGAAAAAATAGTTTTCCTCTTCTTAGTTGTGTAAGCCAAAGGAACTCTAGTACAAAGAAATAGAAGAACCCTATATATGTGCCTCAAACCAAACTCAACTAACTAAGGTGGCATACTAACTGAGCCACGAACTAGAGTAGATAAGGATAGCTATCATGTAGCTATTATTCATGGGCGGTGTACCAACCGCATCTGTAACTGACACGTCGGTGACATAAATGCACAACGGTCACCCTGGCATATCACGAGTGGAGCTCGATATCTCAACACATGGATACATCTTCCAAGAGGTATGTCTAATATGAAGAGTCACCAAAGCCACTACAATATCATTTGAGAACTCATTAGTCTTACTATCACTTGAGTCTTCATTTCAAGTCTTAAACAACTAGTTGTAGAAGCTAAACATTCATCAAATAGAATAATTGCAAAAGCATACAGAAGACAATGTAAGGCTTAAAGAAGCTCAACAGTACACTATGAAAGGTCTACATAAGGTATAAAACCATATAGCGCAAGCCAAGACCAACTCAACCCATCAAAAACCATCCAAGACACTCTTGATCATTCCTTAAACCACTCATTTAGAATCATAATCTCTCAAATAGGAAAAAAAGTATGAAAATAAAGGCAAAAATAAACCTATGAGAACCAAATAAACACACAATAGGGTCAAACAAAACATCATGACTTAATCAAAAACCTTCTTGAACTTCTCAAATATATTCAACCCAACCCAAAATACTCTAAAACACTTCGAAACCATCCAAAAACCAATAAATCATACCTCAAATCAATAAAAAATCACCCAAATTCCAATTTAAAAAAAGCTAAAAATTCAATCATTTCAACCCTCAACATGAATGGTAGGCTAGGTTCTTTACAAGTATAATGATGCCAGTGTTATCACAATACATGAGAACTTCACCGTCTAAAAATCTTCATGTAAATACTAATTCTTGCTATTGTCTTTTGCAGATATCAATTTGGGCAAGATTGGATAGGTGCTCGTTTCTTTCTCTTTCCCGCGTACTCACACTCTCTTTCTTCCTCTCTGTGTTTTCTATTTTCTACTATCTTTACAATAGGGTTTGATGCTAGTTATAACTTAAGGATCAATTGTTGTTGCAGTACTTAACACAAGGTAGAGCAGAGATTCCGTAGCTCGATTTACAGGTAAATCTGCCATATTTAGTGGTGCCAAAATTTATTCATTTGATTAGTGACTTGATGTTTTCTTTTGTCCATCATTTGCAATGGGTTTTGATCGGCAACGATTCAATCTTATCTTTAGTATATCAACTTATAGGTAAATTGGCCCTATTTTGTGTTGCTTCTATTCATACAGTTATTTAGATATTTTTTGTTAAAAGGGATTCATGCAAGTATTTTTTTGTACATATAGGTATTATACAAGGTTTAGGTGAAGCACATAATTCTTGATCAACTA
Organism: Lygodium microphyllum; assembly: GCF_053477565.2. Classification (NCBI taxonomy): domain Eukaryota; kingdom Viridiplantae; phylum Streptophyta; class Polypodiopsida; order Schizaeales; family Lygodiaceae; genus Lygodium; species Lygodium microphyllum. The sequence continues at coordinate 29,972,252 of NC_141143.1, read as the reverse complement.
TTTTGCTATGGTGATGATTCCTTTGTGCTGGATGATATGGATACACTCAAAGTTGATGGTTCAAAAATCATTTGCTTTATTGGTCCTCTGTGTCCATTCGCATCTCCATGCCAATTGGCAATGATCCATGAAACTCTTGTATCATATCATCCATATAATGCATATTGTGTTGAGTCATAGAATATCTCAAGTGTCAATCCAATCTCCCTATTAATATTTGCATGCCATGTGGCTGCTATCATTGTAACAACTACTCTATAATACCCATGTTTCATACAATGTATTGAGTCAAATCAAACTCCTATTCATTGTAATAAAATTTATTTTGGCAAAATTATCTGAGTATTCTTGTGCTATTGTTTTCATTATATTTCATGTAAATAGTATGATTAAAGTGATGCTTTGAAATTGAATCTATACTTTGTGTGGATGTACATATCCACATGTGTTTTGATATCGATGTTTGTGTCTATTTACAAAAGTGTAAACATCTCTTAATGCCATGTTGATTTGTATGGCATATTGGTGATTACTAGACATACTTAAAATGCTTATTGTTTAGGGGTTAATACATACTTCTTTACATCTAATGCCTAGGTTATAATGCCTAAGAGAAAAACAAGAATTCTCTCGATAGAAGTACATAACAGAAAAGCTGAATAAGGGAATCAGATCACTTATACGTATCATTGCTCGTCTTGGGTACATATGCATCCAAGTATGAAGGGAGCTTTCAGGGTGAAAGCATCTGCAATTGCAGATATATCAAAGCACTGGAAGGGTAAAATTTTGGCTCTCAGAAAAAGGAATGTTGATTCTCACCTTGTAACAAAGGCATTGGTACAACATGTATTCATACAAAAACAAATACATATTGCGCCCATTGTGCCCTTTCAACGAAACATTGCAAATAGTAAGTATTTGCAACTCATTGAGAACCAGAAATTTCATGATGTCTATGTAACTATTTGTCTCTTATTTATAGAAGTATACCCATCGGATTGATGTGTGTAGCAAAATGTCAAGAGTTTCATAGGTTCTTTTAAGTGTTACCTCCTCAAAATTGGTAGATTGCTCTTCGAGGTGCGTACAACTAAGCAGCTTGTAGAGGACCTTGATTTTTTCTATGAATCCAAGTACATATTGCCCAAGGGGGGTTGATAATATGGAACTCTTGAGACTATGCACATACCGAATCTCAATAGCATAGAATGGCCATTGTGTAGTAGCGACTGTGAGGGCTTTCACTCAACCGCCAAGACCCACGGACCACTTATTGTTTCAAGCGTTCCAAGCCGAGCACTAATGGCTACCTCTCACATAACCGACGCACCATCCATATCTACGGGTGTAGTGAGATTACCTCCATGCCGTTCGAGTTGCCTCCTCTCCCGCGCACTCCGGTAGCTCCACGATCCAAGTGCAAGCTTCAAGCAAGCTCCACGCTCCAAGCTCCATTGCCGCGAGCAAGAGAAGAGAAGAGAAGAGAAGAGAAGAAGAGAGGAGAAGATGGAGAGCTTCTCCTCCTCGGTCCCTCACCCTCACACTCTCACACTCCCTCCCTCAAGCACAAGCTCAAGCAAGCAAGAACAAGAAGAAGAAGAAGAGGAGGAGAGCTACTTTTGGCCACACACAAGAATGAGCTTTTTATTCACTTTTCCACTTTATATACAAAACCCTAAATCCCTTTTGGGCGGTCATCCCCTTTTCCCCTTTTTTACATGGCCGGAGGCCCTTTTTCCCATTGTCCTTCTATCTTCCTAGATTCCTTTCCACTGCCCGTCTACTTTTACAAATTGCACGGGTGAGGGCCCGGCGCTCTTTTACACGATTTCAGGGTGCGCCTTTTTATTTTAAAATGCGCATTTCCCCTTTTGTATTTGCCTTGGACTTTTAAGGTTGCCCTTGCGCTTTTGTCCTTTTCTCCTATTCTTTCTTCAGTCAACTACCTTTTTTTCGCCTTTGCCCTATGTCTTTTTTATTTCCTTTTTCTTTCTTTGTGTTGGGGTTAACATTACCCCCCTCCTAGACGAGTGCCAGTCCCATGGCACTCACCGTCGTAGGTAGCAGGCTATAGCATGAACTGAAGACATGGGTGACAAGGATGCCTGTGGTTTCCGTGGAGGAGTGTTGGTGGTAGTGTGGGAGAAGGTCCTGGGGGCCTGTTGGTGGCCAAGGTGGCTGGTGGAAGGTTGTTGGAGTTGGTGGTAGGGCTAGTCTGTGTTGGGGATTGCATTGATGGCCGGAACAAGTGTTGGTTTGTTGGGGATTTTGCACATGACGATTCTTTGCAGGCTTGTCGGATGGTGAGGGATAAGCATTCAAAGTTGGGTGTTGATGAAGAGTGAATGACACTTTCGTTGGAGCCTTCAACATATGCAATTGAAAACCTCTCATGTGGTCTCTCCGGAAGGGTAGTGCTAGTCTTTGCTATTGTGCACAAGACATATTTTGATTAGTTTGGGAGACAGATCGAACTCTAAGCAAGCCTGGAGTATTGTCCTGCACTTGAGGACCCAAACTGTGGATTTACTTCGGTGCAGATAGTATGTGAGTGCTTGTGCATACTTAGATATTACGTAGTTAGAAGACCGCGGGCTAGTTTCTCATAACAATGCATGGATGAAGCAAAGTTGTCCATGTGGAGAAGAAGTACATGTGAAGGTAATGAGACATCCTTTGCATTGTGATGCACAACGTAACAGAATTGAATACAAGGACATCGCACTCTCAGGAGCTGGAAACTATTGGACTTTCTTGATGAGTACGGTGTACTTTTCGTGGCGAATCGTGCGGTGCTTATCACCACTGATTGCAATGGTACTCCGACAGAGTGCAAGAGAGAATTGTGCAAGTGGGTCAAGGTGACAGGTCGAGCCATAGGCAAGGCAAGCTCCCCAGGTATGTCTTGCCCTTGATGTGCCCTGAACAATTGTGGGTGATGGTAAAGGGCTAGGGGACTAGGGACGAAGCCAGTCGACCAAGGTCACTAGACATACCTAGTTTGAGGACCCCTAGGTGTTGTGCTGTGATCGTGGGTGCTTCTTATCTCTTTTTTTTTCTTTTTTTTTTTGGACTTGCCTGAGTACAACCATTACAATATGTTGAGGCTATCAGCCTTCCAATGGGTTGGACAATGTCAAGCTTCGAAGGCGCAAAAAATGGATAGTACAATGATGATTGCGCCCTAGCCTCATTGTTAGAGAAGCAATTGGTGAAAGGGGGAGATACACTTGAGATATTGCAAACCTCCTTGCGACATATGCGATGTTGGCGCAATTGAGGTAACGACCGCCGTGGGGCAACTATAGAGCTTGACCCAGCAAGGGAGCGTGGCCCATGCGATGTGGGCGGTTGGCAAGGGTGATTCGTGCTTTCGGCAGCGTGGCTTTGCCACGGCTCCTTGTGGGGTCGATGGTCTTGCGGTGATCGGACATCGAACACTTTCGCGCAAAGACCTGTCTCATCCTGTATCCACTTGTCACTTTATGAGAGTACATGCATGGTATATGCCGCAACTATAATAAACCAGTGTAATGCAAGGAGACATCACTTATCGGAATTCTATGGTGTTGACTTAGACATTTATCACCTGCTCTTGATTAGCTTTTTCTTTTGCTAAGGATGTGAAATATATTAACGCAAATATGAAAAGTTCGTACAATTCGGGAATATGTCAACATTTAACCTTTTAAAGGCAAAAAGTTATGGCCAGGTAGCATTTGATAAGCCCTTTATACAGCATGGGGCTACTCTATTTGTACGAGTCGGGGCGAGTCTGGGTGGCCGTGTGATTGGGGCTCTGCTAGTGTGGGGCTCCTGTGGGGTGGGGTAGGGAACATGTCAGCCAGGACATGAATGGTGTAGTCCCGGCCCGCTACCGTCTCCAGAATGTCTTTAAACAATTCGTTAAATTCTTCTCTTTCCCGAGCTACCCTTTCTGCCCTTGAGCATCTGGGGCCCGAGTGTGAGCTGGGGGTTTGTGCCACTAGTGCTGCTACCTGTTGCACGTTTTGAGTCTCGACTTTCTTGACTCGAGAATTCTTCGGCCTTCGCCCTAGACAGTGGCACTTAGGGCCTCGCTTCTTGGCATACCTCTTGATGGTGGGCACATAGCGCTCTGGTGGAGGGGCGCATGCCACATGCTCCCATCTTTTGCGAAGAGCGTCTTTCCATGCTAGATCTCCATGATTCTCCATGCGTTCTGCCAAAAAAGGAAGCCTGCAAGACGCAATCCAAGGGTTAGACCTGGATATAGGATACAACTATTTGCATGGAAGGGATTTTAGTGCGGTTATGAAGTGCATATAACAAGAAGGGGAGGGGTGAGGCATGCAGTGTTTGTTGTAGAGGAGTGGCCCCCATGCTGATGTTCGTGTTGCCTCCAGTCATTAGCGGATATTAGTTTATGCTAAGTCGCGTGGACTGGTTGTCGTGGAGTGGGATAGGGCACATCCTCGAAAGGATAGACCAAAAAGGGAAGCAGGTGCATTGAAAGGGACTACACCCTGTCTACACCATCAGAGTTGTTGGTCAAGGTTTCCTATGGCGGCAATGTGGGTTGCATGCCCTTCACCTGGAGGTGGGGCTGGTCACACGGTTTTTGAATGTGTGATGAAAGGAGGACTTGGGGAGGTTAGTTTATCTGACCCCACTCTTCTCCCTGCACTTGACTATCATTGCTTGTGTGTATTGACATTGTTTATACACGGTGACACAAAAAGCAGTGTTAATTTATATACATATTTATGAATCCATGTCACTTCACGAGGATAAGAACCAAGTGTAGAACTCGGGGTTGTACCGGAGCGTGGCACACGCATCTAGCATTTGCGGTAGCTTACTTGATACTGATAGATATTTTGCCACGTCGAGTAGCATGGAACCTTGACCAAGTCTACTAGCAATATGTAACTCCTCCTCAGTGAGAACCTTATCAATCAAAGGGCCCTGTAGCCTAGTTCCAGCTAAGTCCGTACCCTGAATGTCAGTCAACACTCGAAGGGAAGTTGGTGCCACATAGGTTGGGTCTCTTTGAGACCGCCATTTGGCCAATCGCTCTTCTGAGACCGTCATGATCTGAGCCCCTAGTTCGGCCATTACAACACGGCTTTTGCACCAACGCTGCTCAAATTGACTCATGCCTGCTGATAGTCGCTTTAGTTGCTCTATGTCTACGAGATTCGGTCGGCAGAGCATTTCATTGAACGTGACGGTTAAGTGCAGTTCGTCAGCCTCCTCGTTAGGGATGAGTCGCATGCGTTCATGCAGGAGCATGCCATAGTGCCCGTTAAGATGTTCTTGTTCTTCCCATGATAAAGGAAAGATCAAGTAATCTCCAAGCTGCTCCTTGGGGATTGTGCCCATGTCCGCAAGGATGTAGACACGTGCGACCACTTTGAGCTTAGCATCCAACTCAGTTAAGCATTCTGTGACACTTCTATGTTCAACAAGGGCTTGCTCGCTTGCTATCTCGTGCAAAGTTCTAAGAGTTTCCTTAGGCTTCAGCATGACTGGGTGCGCAGGTCTAGATGAGCAAGATTGATCAGCGCTAGGATTTCTTATGCTTTTGGGGTTCTCACGTTTCTCCTGAGGTTTTGCTGCTATTTTGTCATGGTTCTTCTCAGATGTGACTGGTTTAGATTTGTCACCCTGTTGTGATGACGTTGTATCCACTCTTGATTGGTCAATGCGAGTTCTATTGTCAGTGGATAGAGTGTTGTGATCAACTGTTGATGGCAACGGTTGCTTTGGTTTTTCAGAGCACATCGATGCGTCTGAGGTTTCACCACTATTAGGAGAGGCATCAGTGGGCTCATTGGTGGATGGACTCGATGTGTTGTTCATCAACTCTCCAATGCCCTTCGTCTCAATGTTATTGGGGTCCACAACCACCTGTGATTGTTGTTGCCTTCATTGTTTTCTCCTCTTTTTCTTGGTCAATGAAGGCGCATCACTCAACGGCTCAGAACCTTGAACTAGATCATCCGTTGATGTGCTTGGTTGGGCCTCAACATTCTCTTCCTCTAGTGTGTCCGTACGGGATATGGCCGTGACCTGCTGAATAGCCTTGCTAGGTTGTGAGAGCACAATTACCTCCCTTTTTGGAGAGTCTAGCTCTTCAGCCAACTCCCTTGAGTTTAAGTCCTCCAGCCTAGGCTTTAGGCACTCTGGAAGTGCTGGAGTTTTTGAGGAAGTTGGTTGTGACACCTCCTCCACAGGTAAACTTCTAAGGACATGTTCAACGAGGGGCATTGTCATGGCCAAGGGCTGTGACTGCTGTGATCCCTGATTGGAAGTAGTAGCAACTAGTTTAGTGGGCTGGCCACCCTTGGTGGATTGCGGTGTCAAGTCCCTAGGGCGATCAAAAGTGGTTGTGTCTTTTGTTGGCCTTTGAGCACTCATCTGTGTAGATCAAACATGAGCTGATCTAGTCGCATTAGGCGGCTCAGGCATATCCTTGGGTCGAGAGCTACAGATGGCGTCCTCTCCCACCTCTTTGACGGTTGGAAGCTTCGATGGAGATAGAGATTGGAATTGAGTAGTCGCCCTTGACAACTGCTGTAGTGCTTCTTGTGTCTGTTTGGGAGAAGAGGGCATAGGAGATCTAGGACTCTTAGGTGGACTTGGCCCTGGCTGAATGATTTGCTCGAGGCTATTAGACGATTGTGCCATTTGCTTTGTTGAGCGATCAGCCTTGCCTTGAGCAATGTTGTGCCTATGATGCTTGTCCTCCCCTTGGGAAATCAAAGGCTCTTTGGGCACTAGTGGCTTCCACGTATCCTTGACGATTACATTTGGCATTTGCCTGTCAAGCACGCTAGGCCGAGGATCTACCCTCTGATTGGTGCTGTTTGGCTTCTTGATTTCGACCATGAGGGGCTCAGTCACTCCACTATTGTTGACTCGAGACTTGGTTTTTCGCTTAGATCTCCTCCCACGCTTCTTTGCTCTTGATACGATCTGGCCTTCAGTCGACCACGGAGGTTTAGCAAGGGGTTTCGGCACCCAAATCCATCAGTTTACTGCATAATACCCTTGAGCCCGAAGCCACGCCTTGGATATCCATCATGGCGTTGTGCTAGCTCTCCATCGATGCTTGCGTCTATAAGGCTTGGGCTTCTTTTGGGGTCTTCTATGATATTTGTAAGTCCAAAGCCTGTCCTTGGCATTGTCTCTTGACCTTCTTGGTTCAGGCATGGCCTCACTCACTGGCTCTCGTTGTTCGACCTGTGCTTGTATTAACTCTTCCAACAAGTCCTTGCTCTCGTTAATGGGCTTGACTGCTACATCAGCACCTTCCTTGCCTTTCCCTCGAGGTTTGTTGAGGTCACCCTTGCTAAAGGTCATGACTATCCTCACACCTAGTAATGTCAAGTGTATCCTTTGAGCTACGTAATCAGCCTCACACTTGGTAGCCTTTTTGAAGGGCCTTCCTAGGAGGATTTCCTTTCCATCATTCTCGCTATTGAGAGGGACATAGAACAGGAGTGGCAAGCTTTCTGTTTCAATTGTTACAAGGATTTTGCACCTCCCTAGAAGTGCTTGTGGGTGTTCCCCGTAAGGATCAAGAGTTGCATCAGTTAGTGTGAGCTCTGGTTGGCCTAGTAGGGTCCATGATTCATAGGTCAAGATATTAAAATCTGCTCCTTCATCAATTAGAGCATCAATAGTATGCTCTCTTTTCGCGGTGAGTTTGACCCTAAGATAAGCAGGTGGTACTATGTCTTCATCTTCCGGATCTTGGCTTGTAAATTTAAGCCTTCTAACAGATGCCCTTGAGTTCTCGACTGCACGACCAGATGTGGATTCTCCACTGCTGTCTTGGATCATCAGTGCAGTGCTGTTCAAGGTACATCTCTCGTCAAGAGTGTCGTGTCTAGTCATCCTCGCCTTTGTAGCTTGCTGAAGTTGCATTTTGCTCTAACTAGACATGGTTTGAACACAATGTCCTTGTGTTCTCGTGGTGTGGCCTTTTTTCCCTTGATGGCTAGATTGGCCCATTGATATTCTAGGGTCTCTGTTTCTCTTTGTTCGGGTATGGGCTTTTGGTTGCTCTATTGCAAGTGAGACTCCATGCTCGTGTAAAGCTATTTCTACACTAGGGTCCAATTTGAAGGACCTGTCACAGCACGTGTTTTCTCTCCAACCTACTCGGGGGAGGTGCGGAGGGGGCCCCCTCTGCGGGGGTCCGGGGGGGCAGTCCTCCCTGCCTGCAGGGCCGTTATGGTAAAAGCCATGCACAATTTGGAGGACCGTTTATAGCCAAATTCGAACTACTTACTCTCAGTTTCAGCCCGGTAATGGATCTATGATATGGTTTTGGCTCTATATGGTTACTCGGTTAATTTCACTATCTTCAGGTCAAACTTTGAAAAAATCTAAATTCGGCCTAACATGTCCGAATTGCAAGGTCCGAGTGGATCACTCGGATGGGCCGAGGCGCATGGGCCGAGGGCTAAGTTCGGACGATTCGGACAAATTCGGACACGGTCACTCGGACGGGCCGAGGCACTTGGGCCGAGGGCCGAATGTGGGACGTGGCCGAGGGCCGAACTTGAGTCTCGGGTGGGTCAACTCGGACGGTCCGAGGCCGACTAGGGTTTGGCCGAGTGGGCCAGGTGGTCCGAGGGCCGAGTTTGGGCCTCGGACCAGAGTCGACGTGACTCGGATGCACCGAACGCCGCTCGTTTTTCGCCGAAGCTCGCAAAATTCATCGTGCAAGGCGCTGGGGGTCTTCCCCCTTGTCGAGCAACTCCATATTGGTGCTACTACTGTAGGGGAAGGTGTAGAATTACCTGGGCTAGCCGACGATCTCCTTGATGCCAAGATCGAAGCGGATTTTCTCGCCAAGCTTTCCTCTTCTCTCCTGCTCTCCTGAAACCCTGCAATGCACAATGTGGCCTTTCTTGCCACTTCTGGCCCTTATACCCTCTTCTAGGTATGGTATTGGCACCCCCAATAACTCACTTACCGACCTTAGGCATCACAAGTAAGTTTTTTACCACTTTTGCACGATTCTTGCCCTGTTTCTGCCCTGTTTTACAACAGTAATCCTAATGCTTATTTTCTTTGTTTTTCTTTGTTTTCTCCTACTCTAATGCATCCAAATCACAAAGTAAATACTTACACTACTCCATCTCACAACATAAATCTCAAGAAAAACAACAAACCTACTTGCCAAGGAGATCGAATACCATCTTCAACCCCCTCGCTTCCTACCTATCTCAAGCACCGGTTCGGCGGGGGAAACCCCATTCCAATGCTTGATTCGAAGCGCGCAAGTGCTCAAGGCTTGAATCCGTTGGTCCCGGCAACGGAACCAAAATGTGAGGGCTTTCACTCAACCGCCAAGACCCACGGACCGCTTATTGTTTCAAGCGTTCCAAGCCGAGCACTAATGGCTACCTCTCACATAGCCGACGCGCCATCCATATCTACGGGTGTAGTGAGATTACCTCCATGCCGTTCGAGTTACCTCCTCTCCCACGCACTCCGGTAGCTCCATGATCCAAGTGCAAGCTTCAAGCAAGCTCCATCCTGAAGCTCCACGCTCCAAGCTCCATTGCCGCGAGCAAGAGAAGAGAAGAGAAGAGAAGAGAAGAGAAGAAGAGAGGAGAAGATGGAGAGCTTCTCCTCCTCGGTCCCTCACCCTCACACACTCACTCCCTCACACTCTCACACTCCCTCCCTCAAGCATAAGCTCAAGCAAGCAAGAACAAGAAGAAGAAGAAGAGGAGAGCTACTTTTGGTCACACACAAGAATGAGCTTTTCATTCACTTTTCCACTTTATATACAAAACCCTAAATCCCTTTTGGGCGGTCATCCCCTTTTCCCCTTTTTTACATGGCTGGAGGCCCTTTTTTCCATTGTCCTTCTATCTTCTTAGATTCCTTTCCACCGCCCATCTACTTTTACAAATTGCACGGGTGAGGGCCCGGCACTCTTTTACACGATTTCAAGGTGTGCCTTTTTATTTTAAAATGCGCATTTCCCCTTTTGTATTTGCCTTGGACTTTTAAGGTTGCCCTTGCACTTTTGTCCTTTTCTCCTATTCTTTCTTCAATCGGCTACCTTTTTTTCGCCTTTTCCCTGCGTCTTTTTTATTTCCTTTTGCTTTCTTCATGTTGGGGTTAACAGCGACATTTTGACACATATGTAGCATAAACATTTCAGCAAACATATTGAACTTTATGAAGCCAAGCACTGGCTCAAAGAATGTACATCTAACCCAGTTCATACCAATTGCACTTTTTGCACATATATTCAATGAATGTAAGGGTTTGAGACGTACCAAAAGCACCTACGTTATAAAAAGTGCATCAGAGGATTATGTAACAAGGATTCTAGGCAAAACTTGGACATAAAAAATGACTCACAGTCTTGACACAGTGGAGTGTTGAGTCACAACAAGGGACATGACTTTTAGATAAAAAATTTCTCTCTTAGTTTATTATTATCTTACTTTGGGATTGATCAGCTAACTTTCCTTTCTAATTACAGGCACTTTGTCACACGACAGACTTTATGCCTAGTGTTCAAGTATTCTAGATGGAGGATACTCAAGGGTGAATGGTTGTGCCTTGATCAAGACACGTGTGAAAGTGCAGTTGCGGATGTTATTACTATCATTTGTGAGGGCGGTGAGCCCCAAGTTTTGCAAATGGAGGATGATTGGCCCTTGAGTATAATGTTCCAAGAAATTACAATGTTAATGAAAAATCCACTTGCTAGCTTCTATTTTAAACTAGATCGTAGAAAAATTCGAAGCCGAGCTGAGGATATTGTTACCAGTGGAAATTATGTGGCTCCACATATTTTAGAGATTAATTATAGAGTCTCCCTAAAAATCCCAACACCACAAGTTATAATATCCAACACTTGTAAATCTTTAGATTTTTTTGGCCAATAGAATATTGTCACTTGCAAACTTGCAATATTTAAAAAATATGGTATTTATGAAAAATCATACACTTGCTATACACTTTCCATATCGAAACATTTACATATGCATGTGAACTTTACAAAGACATTAAGTAAAGCCATAACTAAATATCATATGCGAACAACCCTTTATGGTTCAAAACTTAAGGTTTTTAAGATAGAACTAGTTTAGTTCTTGTTTCATTGTTTCGTTTCACACTTTCTCTCTTCATCTCTTTACATCCACTTCATCTCTCCTACCTGCTACGATGGATGCTCACACACACTTTGACGAGTGGATCCACGAGACTGTCTTTGCTAGCTACGATGACAACATATTTCAGGTTTTCTCTAAGAACTTCAACCTTGAAAGCATGCTCTCATTGGATCCCCCCCTTCAGGTTTTGGAAGACTCTGTTAGCACCATTGCTACATACACATACTCCATCGAGGGATCCGACATGACTTGGGTACCTCTGGAACATCTCATGATATTTCAAGTAGGAAAGAATCACCAAAAAGTGGCGAATATGTGTCTGTGGCCCATGTGAATCCTTCCCACAGAGTATGAACTATTCCCAAGGGTAGTGCGCCAGGTACAATACCTTTGGATCTCATGGAGTGTGATTGCTCATTGGCAATTTACCTCCTGCATTGGATACACCCCTAGAGAAGGAGAGCGATGAAGATACAACTCCACAAGTTGTTGCTATCATGTACATGGGAGAAGAGCCGATTGAAGAGCTCATAAATTTTGAAGAGGAACATCGGGTGGTGGCAGAGCAAGAGTTGGCTCTCATGGTGCCATCTTCTTCATAATAACCACAAGTGGACAAACCCAACCTTGCCTCCTTGACGCCCATTGAAGTAGATGGTGTGTAGTACTTGCTTCTGTCGGATGTGTTGCAATACTTGGAAATGAAGGAAGAAGAGTTGTTTTCCGTCCTAGTCAAGGATTCAATGGAAGACCTAATTGATTATGATTACATGGATGTGCATCCAACAATGGCAGAGATGGGAAGATATGATGGCACAAGCTTAGATATAGTGAGTGCCATCATAGTAGCACATTAGCAGATTACCTTGGTTGAAGAAGATTACCTTGTGCCAGATGTTGAATTTGAAGCACTACAGCATGATTTGTTTGGACCAAGGCCCCAGCTTCCTACCAAGGAGTTTGTAGATTCCCTTGCCCAAAGAGGTGCCTCGCTGACACATGAGAAAATGAAGATACAAGATGATTTAGAGAAGGTGATATTTCTAACTACCATTTATTTTTATGAAACAAAACTTGACCATAGCGTGCATCGGGTCCTTGGAAGTCCATATGTGAAATCTTGGACCAAAATGATGCGTGCAGCTGCCCTATCCAAAGTTTGGCATTTGGGGCCACATTCTTGCCGTGCATCGGTCCCTCGAAGTCCACTGGTGAAATCTTGGCAAAAAATGATGCTTGCAACAGTTGTCTCCAAAGTTTGGCATCTAGGGCCACTTTCTGGCTTGATGCCCATCTACCATGTCTAGTCTCTTGGGCCACTTTCTCTAGACGCCACCAGAGCAGCTACTGTGGGCATCTTTTTTTGCCAAGATTTCATCAGTGGACTTCGAGGGACCCAATGCACCCTATTGTCAAGTTTTGTTGCTTTATGATAACTCTAGCTTAGTTGCTAATTATATTTTTTGATTTGATGTTGTCATGCAGGACATACTATATATAGATGAGTTTGCATCAAGGCAAGGAGGAGCTTAGCATACAGATCACAATGGAAGGATTCTGCTCTAAAGGAGTACATTGGCAACCTTGTTGTAGACTTGATGGTCTTCCATAATAAGTGCTCACCACAAGGGTAGGAAACAATCATGAAAATTTGATCTTTGACCAAGTTTGGATCTTTTTTAGCAATACTTGTGACATCTAACTTGGAGAAGGTGGTGCTAGTCAAGCGGTCAAAGATTCTTTACTTATTTGACCAAATGCGTGGTGGGGCAATGTGTGTGCTTGCTAAAGTGTCAGATCCACTTCTCCTAGAGAAAGAGCTAAAGGGGGAGCGTGTCATTTTTTAAGCAAAAAGGGAACTTCTATTTTCATCGGAAGCTGGCCCCTCCTCTCCACTAATGAAAAAGCCAAGGAACAAATGAGAGTTCTTGTTGGCTATTGGCTTTTTGTATCTGCCATCATTATCAACCATTAGATATATTTTTCTTGATGAATTTAAGATATTCTACTTTGTCCCTATAAATAAATATTTAATGAATAAATGTGTGGTTCGTGTAAGTGTGATGATAATGTGTGGTATGTGAATGATGCATTCGCATACGTTAACATAATTCATTTTAATTGTGTCAAAGCATAATACTACACTTGTGATTGTGCATAGACAATAATGTAACTCGTATCTATACACTTTACTAATTTCAATGAATATATACGTAAAGAGTCGTGCGTTTCAAGAAACAAAACAAAACAACTTTACTCAATTAATTGAATTCAATACACATCACATGAGATGTTATATATATATATATATATATATATATATTCTAATGTGGCAAAGTATGCAAAAAAATTTGTCCTTCCAAGGCGCTATGGTGCTATAATACTCATTACAAAACCTTGCATCATTATTCTCATAACCTAGGGAGGAGTCCCCTTGCCGTGTCGAAGCCGAACAATAAAATTCATGTCTTTATCTGTGATTTTGACGTGCTTTGCATGGATAGTCACTAGCTATGTATCATCGAACAAGTCAATGAGAAACTTCTATGCAGCCATTTATAGGGCCTCCATTGCTGCAGTAGTCCACTTTTCTATGGATGGGCCATTACATACTTGTGCCCAAAATCTTCCCATCCCTTTCAGCTCCACGTCTTGTATAACTTCTTGAACAACCTTATGAAAATATCTTTTTAAGATGAGAAGCTTGTATCCACACTGGATTCTCCTTATCTCCCAAAGGGTGACAGTGCTCGGTTTCCATCTCCTCTTGTTCTATGTGGTGGTCATTGTGCTCTATGGGGAGCACCTGCTACTGCACTAGAGGAGGCTCCACCTTTTGCTCCAAGTGGCGGGCCTTGGTGTGAGGCCTTCCCCTGGCCGAAATGATGACATGCTTGCTCGGTGCGTTGTCGTATTGCTGTGCATTCGAGGTGTGTAAACCACCCAAAAGTTGTGCATGGGATTTGGTACTTTGTACATACTTAGTTGTTGTGATTACATTTATTTTCTGCGTATGAGTATAGTAGCGAGTATGAAGGATTGCATTTAGTCTATGTTGAACAGGATCAAGGAGACATGACATTACAATTATTCAAACAAATGCATGAGGAGGATATCTCTTTGGATAGTATCACAATTGTCTACACCTTAAAAGCTTGTGGCATGGCTGGAGCTATAAACAAGGACCAAGAAATACATGCTGAGATTGATAAGATAGGGCTATTAAAGACAAATGTGGATGTGGGCATTGCATTAATTGTATGTATGCTAAATGTGGCTGGCTGGCAGAGGCACAAGCAGTGTTTGATATGTTTCCTTATCGAGATCTAGACACATGGAATGTCCTAATCACAGGATATGCACAACTTTTGAAAGGCCACGTTATAATTCTGTAGTGATCTTTTGCTTCATCATGTCCAATGCATGAATCATGCGATGACATAGATTTTCCGAGTCAGGGCGGATCTCTGTAACTGGGAAATAGAGCTACGACGGCTAAAGAGGGGATTTTGAAAGGCTAAAGAAGGAGGGGAAAGGAGAGCCGTGCTTTGAGGGGAGAAGCTTTTGAGCTATTTTTAAAAAGGAGGCATTTTGGAGGGAAAGCGAAGGCAATTGCTGCAGAAATAGGGGAGTCGACACGCAAGGATGAAAGCGTGGACTGAGGCGGAATCAGGGAGGCAATTGCAAAGGAGTTAAGGAGATCATTTATCCCAAGGGTGCAGAGATAGATATAAGGTCAATTGTGGTTGGCGATAACACACTGTCAGTTTAGAGATATGGGGTGCAGAGTACCAGGAGCAGGATGCCTTGTTGATCCGCCCAGAAAGTGAAAAGTTCTTACAAGAGATTTGTCAACGTGAGAGGGTTTCCATGGCAATGATAGGAACAATAAGTGGAAGCGGGAAAATTGTTCTGATTGAATCACTGCCTATGAGGGAAACTACAGCTAAAGGCCTTCCTGCACTATCTCCTGCCGTTGATCTAGACCTTGAGAAAGCCAGTTCAAGATCAGCACAACGAGAAGACTTATAAAAACGATGACGGATTGCATTGCCAGGGGACAGCCATGTGCTGAAATTGGAAGCCTGATCGAGAGCTGCATCCCGTAACAGTTCACGGACCACATTTCTCACTGTGGATGATTGCACCAAACGCTTTAAGGCTCTCTCTGTGCCCTGCCTGTGGATTGAGCATCCTTCTCACGCTTTAATGGCGCCATAGCTTGTCAAAGGTCGGAAGGCTTGGATAAACAAATCCTACGAAGGGGAAAGCATATATGGAGGAAAATTCCCTGATGAGAACTTCATCCACAGTCACTCTGAACGAGGGGTTTTTTATCAATGGCAAATGTCGACCGTAATACAAACGGCTCTCAGACTTTTGGACTGCTCCACATTTGGATGGGCCAGTAAGACACGTTTCTTACATGTCATCACACATGATCTAAGTAACAGGGGACTGGTTCTCTGGGCAACTTTGATGAACAGTGAGCTTTACGGAGTGTGAGGAAGAGGAGGATAATCGTCTGGACTGGAAGGGTGCTTTGGAGCAAAGACCTTTCAGAATTCATATTGAAGGAAAATCAATAGCCATAGAAGCTGCTAGGCATGCTTCGAGCTTCATTAGGGAGAGTTTTTCTGAACTGGAGCCAAAAATTAGGCCATCGACAATCTGAAGGGAAAATCAACCTGTGTAGCTATTACGACCTCCCTCTTACCTACTTCGACAAAACAATTTTGATTGACAGCGCAATACTTTGGAGAAAGTTTGTTTTGATGATCATCAAGCACGATAGGAAAAGCGTAGATCAATGTTGTTTCAGTTGCTGCCCTCCCTCGTTCAATTGATATGCCTGTCTTCATTAATGACACAGAGCCTTCTTTTAGTGATGACCATGGCAATACAATTGTGGGTTCCTTCAACAAGATCATTTCTGCAAACTCTTTGCTGCTACCAACAATGATGTCCTGTGGGAGGACTTGAGTTGCAGAAGATAGAACCAGCACAAATTTATACACCTCTTTCTGGAATCTAAAGACATAAAATTTTTCTCTTGTGAATGACATCATGACAAGAGAAAATGAGAGATTTTGATTGATGATTATTGCTCAGAAACAGTCCAGACTTTCTACCAAGTGACCAAGTGTTCTCTGTATCTTTTCTTGAAGCTCATCAAGAGTGCCATTGAAGAATTAATATCAAAAACAATACTTTGAGACTTCAGCTCTTGTATAAACAGAGGCTACTGATTTCAGTCACGTTAAAAGACGATTCTTAACAGGATCTGAATGTATCTGAATGTATTGAAACAAACAAATGCTACACATGGATAATATATTTATCTGAACTTGCCTGCAAGGTTGTACTTGTCTGCAAGGTTGTAAATGTCATAATTGATTAATCTTTTATCCTGAAATTTATCAAGGACTTCTGAAGTTGCGACATTGCTTTCAAAACCCTTCGACAGCGTGCCATGCAAGCTTGAGGAGGGCAAGATGGAAAAGAGACAGAGGTTAGACGTGTGACAATGGAGAAAGCAAAGAAAGTAAGATGTGAAAATGAGAAGAAGAATGAACTTTTAACCCATTTAAACTCCAAAACCAGGTTAATGTAGCTTTATATGCACTATCCATCATGTGATTGAAATCCATAACCTTTTATTGGAATACAACGAAACTTCACACGCGCACTCATTAGGTGGCCAAGAGCCCTTTTTTTTTGGAAAAAAAATTCCTGCAGACCCCTCGTTTGAAGTCTGGCGTCTGGAGCTCTAGACGCTAGACTCCAGGGGTCTACAAGCATTTTTTTTCCCAAAAACAAATTGGGCTCTTAGCCACCTAACAAGTGCACGTGTGAAGTTTCATCACATTTCAATACAGTTTAGTATTTTAAAAATTATCCCATACCAAAAGCATGGATGGATTGATAATCAAGAAATAAACATCGCGCTACTAGCCCTTAGAAACTTCGCACCACATAGACTATACAGAGGCATCAAGAGTAAAGTCTACAACAAAAAATCACAAATTTTGCATGTTTTTCCTATTGAAATTGATAGTGCTAGCAAAAACTATAAGAGTTGAAAATTCAACGAAGATGTATAGTGAAAGTTGAGAGCGAAGGACAAGAGTAAAAAATTAATTCATATTTTAAGGGTGGGTACAATAGTTTTGCACTAGAACATAGTCATATGTCCAACGCACAAGGAGAACACTATGCCAAAAAAAGATAACACTACAAACTGTGTTCATTCCATTGGAACGAGTTCATCCTGCACTGCTTGAATATTTCTTATAAGTTGGAAGTCCTTGGGAGTTACAGTGATCCACTTCACATATATTGCACAACGTAGAGCATCGGTCTCATCAAGTCAACTAAAAAGGCCTCTGTAGCACACTATAGAGCATGAAGTCATTCTTTTGTGAAATGATTAGGTCTATCCTGACCTTGTGCCAAAAACCACCTCCTACTTTCTGTGCGGTAGAGGTCTTGCATAATCTCGCAAACAAGTCTCGAGAAGCTCTCCTTCAGAATGATGACATCAAAAGAGCGCTAATACCTCCTGATTTCTCTCAAGGCCATTGTACATGGCTTTCACTTGCATTTCTTGTGGGGATGCTAAGGAGGACCCTTGTGAGGGCGGCTTGAGGAAGTTAGCTTAGGTTGAGAAGGGGGTGCATCTGAGCTAGTAGATGCTCCAAGGGGGGCTTAACACAATATGGGGCTATGAGCAGGAGCTTATTTGCAACTACCTTAGGCCTAGCCATCTTTCCTGCACAAGAGATGTGAGAACTCAATGAATAAGATAGAAAGTGAAACCCTCTTTTATATAACCCTAAATTTTAAGACTCATTCACATAGATGCACACTCTCTCTTTCTCTCTTAAAACAATGAATTGTGTTCATACCACTGAACACATTGTTCATCTTACTATCTTAGCTCTCTTCGAATCCATTTGTTGCCTTCTCAAAACCTTATTTTTAGCCACTTAGCATGGTTTTCTTTGGCACTTGAGACTTCATAATGCACTCTTTTAGTGACACGACACGATTCCATCATGTCTGCAGCAGATTCATCATCACTTTCATTTATTCTCTTTTGCAATACTTTAGCTTCATCCACTACTATAATCCTATACTACCAAGATAGCAATTGGATCATTGGATTGCTACCATTGACCCCTCCACCATGATCAATTTTTCTTTGGTATGTACCACACGCTATCCAACCAATGTGAAATTTACATTCCTTGTGTGGACCAAACTCTGATACTTCCCTTTTCTGCAAAGTATGGCCCATGTGCCTTAAGGATATGTTACAAAGACACATATCGCACATGAGTAAAACAATGCTCAATAGTTTACAAAATTCATACAATTTTAAAATATTGACTTACTACGCACCATGTAATGTGTGATAGAGCTTTTGCCCCATGCTTCCACCATGTTTTCGTAGAAGCTATGCACATCATTGATAAATTCTTGTTTATCTTCATTGTTAAACATCATCTTGCAAAGTAAGGGAGCCAATTTGTTAAGACTAATCACTTTAGCTTTGGCCAGTCTTGTTTTTCCTCCATTACTTTGATCAAGAATTGCAAAATGCAACTTTTTCCACCCATCGTAGTCATGTGGCCTACGAACAATGACATTCCCTTCCTCATTGATGGGTGCTGAGAGAAACTTCCTAGCCTTTGCTCCTCCAAAGCAAGGCTTTTTTGGCAAGTTACCAAATTTTCCTAATCTCATTTCATCTTTTTCAATCGTCACTTGATGTTTGCGTAGCCCAATTTCTAATAGCACTTGCTCCACATTCCTACACATTGCAATGGCTTCTTTTTCTAGTTGCATCCTATAAGCAAAGAAAATGTATTCATATGCAAGTTTCTCCATGATTCTGATAGTAGCATGCAATGAGCAAATGTGAATACGATCCAATGGAATGTTGAAGCTGGTCTCCAAGTGGGATCTTCTCTATTGTGCGCAAGTGCACCACTTCTCACCCTTTGCTAGTTATTCTTTCTGTCCTTTCCTTCCACCCTCTCTGTCAAGAAATATAAGTATGGATTCTTTGTATTTGCACCATTGGAGATTCCACACCTATATTTTAAAGTTTTCAAGTCTCCTGAAATATGCCATTCAACCAAGTATTGACCATACCCTTCAACCGAGAGCATCTCACCATGTTCCTGATGATCGATGATGTTTGGAATACTTGTGTGTGTAAAGAACAGCTGTCTGTAGCACCTCAAATGTTTCCTTAGGAACTTCAAATGCAGCGAGCCACCACACATGGCACTCGGATTCAACACTAAAGTTCCTTGGGTTGTTCTCGTCGAATTATAAAGCTCTATTCATCAAAGTTACACTAACTCTTTCAAGCTTTACTCCTTTGATGACCTCACTTTCATCCAATTTTATAACAACTACAATTTACCATTACATTCCTCAATAGACATATTGTAGTACATTACTATTGCCGATTGCACCTTGTACAAATCTAAATAGTAATTGTTGAGTTTGGTGAATTTCACCTCATATGCATTTTTTATCCCAACCTTTAGTATTTCCACGATTGAACATGCATTGAATCTCCTATAAGCTCCAAAACCTTTTCATTAAGTTGCCATCATGCCTCTATTAAAATTGAAGGTTGAGAAAGAGGCATGATGCTATTTCTCTTTAGCACACAGCCAAAACCCAACCTTTACACCTTTGAATATCTTTGAGTAAGTCGGTGTGCTAATACAGGCCCTGTCACAAATGGATTGTGCATCCAGAGCTGGAACTCATTTGACACATCTTTTAATGTGCACTCAATCACCTTTTCCTTCACAGCCTTGAATTTAGGATTGCTCAAAGTGTTTTCCAATGTACTTGCCTTTAGAAATCTACTAATACATGATCTAACCTCACCCTCACCTAGGTTCTCATTCTGAGCTACCTTGCATGCTTTAATACGTTGCTTCCACTAGTCGCGATTCACACTTAACTCATTGATTGGCTTCTTCTTTCATATGGACTCCTGTGTTAGCTTGTTGTTGATCTTTCTCAGGTCGTCCAATTATGCCTTTACCTCCTCATATGAGATATCAATGTCATGGATAGTGTCCTACATTAAAATAATTTGAATCTTTTGTTGGATTATAGTGGCATTCAGCTGTACCACTTGTCCTATGAGCTGTTCTATATGAAGTTGATGTTAGCGATCACATCATGACAATTTTTTATGGTTGCTTAGAAAGTTGTAAATACTTTGAATGCCTAATCATTGAGCTGCCTAGTGTAACCGTGCAACCCATTTTCACCATCACACACATACTTCAACAAATTTGTGAATCCTGAGAAATTTGAAGGTCTATGTTTAAAGGGTCAATTGGGTAGATTCTCCCATCAACCAACAAGTCCACATGTTTCAATCCCATTTGCCTATAACTGTACAGAACTTGAGGGTTGACATTGGTACGCTGGGTTCTTTTGAATAATGGGACATATTCAATCTCTACCTCAATATGCAGCTCATTCTTTACTATATTCATTTTACTTATTAATAGAAATGGAGAGCCTACTTGGTTGTCACATGAGGTAGAGTGGAGATGCACAGAGAGGCACACAAAGGTGCCAAGGGAAAGGAGGGTATAAGTAATTCACTATGTTAATGAAGGTTGCATAAACACAGAGAAGAGGTCACAGTAGAGCCATGAGAGAGTATAGATATGGGGGAAAATGCCTCAAAGAGCAAGGATGTCCAAGACTTTTTGTATTTTAGAATTTCTATTTTACCTCCAAAAACATTTCCAAAAAACACAAAATTTGACCAGTTGGTTTTTTTTAAACCAAAATCTAGAATATAAAAAATCCCCAAAATATCTTAAAGGAAGCTTTCAAATTTTCATTTTCCTTGTTCTTGGTTAAAAAATCAATTACCTCGTATCTACCAATCATTTTGCATTGAAAATGAAGCACCACACTCCCGTAACTAACTCCTTTTTTAATATAAAATTTGGTTGAAAAATACTTCTTGAATGAGGAGAGAAGGAATCTGAGTATATCTTTGTAGATAATATAAAAAAGGCAAAACAAGATTGCAAAATTGGAGAGAGAATAGGATTATTTTAATTTTATTCTCTCTTATTTTCCTTGTTTTAAGAAGGAGAGAGGGGGGACTAAAAGGCCCATTTGTGAGTTCAATTTTTTCCTTATATGGGAGATTGTGAAGAAGCTTCAGGAGTCATGGTCAGTGGAGGTTCACAAGAATAAGAAGGAAAAGAGCTGGGATTTGTTTGTGCATGCATAGCAATAAGATATGTGGAACGCTTGATACATGGATAATCTTTTATTTGTACAATTGGCAACCCACTCAAAGTCAGTAGATAGAGTGTTCTTTACAGCATACACCATTGAGACCCTCCGAAGTTGGTACTATCACGATGATGGCCCTAGAGTGATCCAGAAAAGAATGAATTTTGATAGAACTCCCAATGGCAAACCAAGGTCCCTTTCCAAGTGAGATTTGTCTTAGAGATACTGATAAAAGGCCAACGAATGTAGTCATGTTGCCAATATTTAAGGAAAAATACAATGAAGACCCCAATCTTCATGTAACCGAGTTCATGTTAGTGTATGTGGTTAACAATGCCAGAACCCCCAAGCATTGGTTGGTAATACTCCCTACCACTTTCAAAGGTGTGGCACTTCACTAATATGAGAGACAAGTAGTAGGAACTTTGGGCATATGGGATGAATTCAAGGTGGCCTTTCTCAATAAATAGCATGAAGGCTTTGAAGAGTGAATGCAAGAGAAGTTCATGAGTTTAAGTTAGTTCTCCGAACAACGGTTGGAAGCCTATGTCTCTAGAATGGAATCCATGCTAAAGATATGGACCAACCATAACTTTTGGATGAAATCATCTAGAAGGGAGTTTTTCTTATAGACCTAAAACCAAAAGTTCATAAGTTTATGGAGCTGAGAAGACTAGTCAACTTGCAAGCTACATTGAAAGGTGCAAGATTATACAACGAAGTGGAAGTAAGATTGTCTATGACCTTAGAAAGAAGAGTCATACCTCCTCTAATGCCAAGAATGGTATACCCACCAAATGAAGCCCCGGAGGTTACCCCTACCCCTATCCTCAATTGCAAATAATACTTCAATACATTACGTCGAATCCACAATGGATGTAAACAGTAGTGCCTTAAATGATGATTCAACCACAACAATAATGCCCTCAAAGAATTTCTCTAATAGCAAATAAAAAACAATAATGGAACCCCATCAACTAGAACTAGCAACTAATAGTCCAAATAGGAGCTTTAAACTAGAGTAAGAATAGAGGACCCTTTGCATCAACTCAACCAATTTATGTGATGATTATAGACACTCCCCAAAACCTTACTCCAAGAGTTACAAGTGGAGAAAATTTTAAGGACTACTTATCAAACTCAATTGCAAACATAAAAAATGAGCTTATGGTGGATGTGATCATAAAGTAGCTAAAGATACTGAAAGTGAATAGTACTAGTATATCCAACATTGCACAAGTAGGAAGAGATTTGATGTGGTGAAATACCTAGTGCAAAAAGTACAATCAAGAAGGACACTTAGCCACTAAATATACCCAAAAGCTTACTATTCCTAGAGCATTCTATTCATACTGCCTAAGGAAGAACTATACAGAAGACATATGCTCTCTCTAAAGGAGATGCATGAGAGAAGGAAAAAAGACAAGAAAGCCAGATTCAATCTGTTAGAATCTAAGTCAAAGACCCACAACATTGATCCAAAGCCTAGAGAGTGGCCCTATTTTTGGACCAAGGAGGTTCCCTACCCAAAGCTACTTCTGTTTAAGTGCTACCGCCTAATTAGATAAGACTGTGCAGTCATCTTCATAGCTACAACTCCACTATATTAGCTTGGTTCAATTAGCATGATTCAATGATTCATTATTCATCATCATTTTCTTATGTGTTTTCTCCAAGTTTCTTCCTATCTCAGTGTTTTTTGTACACTCTATGTTTCTCCCTGCAAATCCTACTCTCTCTCTAATATGGTATAAGTACATAACGTTTGATCACACTATTTTGATAATAATTCTTCTACTATTCATATAATTGATCATACTAACTAATGATACCTTATTGATGATAAAGTGGTTGAAGAAATGGTGGTTGAAAGGAAGCTAAAGCAAGTTGAAATGAAACCATTTCAGCCATTACACCTACTTGAAATCTTGCTCTATTATCATGCTCACCCAAAGAATTGCTAAACAATGGTCAATATAGGATCTCAACTATGCACTATTATTCGCTATCTTATCAATATAGTCCCTTTCTTCTTGTAATCCAATTGAGACTATGTGATCCATGTTTGACACTAAATCAATGTGTCACTCAGCATTGTTGGCTTCTTGACTACACAAAGTAGCATTCAATGCACTCATTTCTCTTTCTTTCTGGGTTTGAAAGTACTCATGGTCCTCTTAATGTTAGTATGCATAAGTGATACTCTAGTTTTGGAGCCCAAGGAGGAACATAAAGAAAATGGGAAAACTACTACAAGAAAATATATCTTGTTTCACCAGCAAGATTTTTCATCATAATTTAATCAACCATAAGAAGAAAAAGAACACTAAGACCCACAAATCTTCACACAAATATCAACATGGGAGCATTTAACTATTGAGTTAAAGTGGGGCTTGAACCCACCTAAAGTCCCACAAACCTTATCCTTATCCTATCTTATCCATCTCCACAAACTCCTTGCCATCTTTGGCATTCTCATCTACTTTGTCCTCTTTATCTTCACCTATTATCTTTTCTATCTTCATTATCATCAAGCCTCACCTACTCTACCTATTTCTTATCTCTTCCTTATCCTCTTCATCTACTATGCTCTCGGGGAAGTTACTGTATGTATATCCTCTACATCACGTGCATTCAAGACCTATTTATAAATATCCTTATCTGTGAATTTGTCTTAAATAGGACATGACCCTTTTCTATTCAATCTGTAAATAACCCCTTTACGTTACACCCTTCTATATGTAAAAAATGTATAAAAGTAATATTTTAAAAATACATTATTTTGAGCCCACGTGATGCACACATATATTCATGAGTAACTTACCCAAGACTATGCTTAGGGAGAAAGCATAGGAGTGAGAAGAACATTCCTTTCAATAGTCTTCTTCACTATCACCTTAACTTCTTCATCTAGTCTTGTCTTGTTCATTATCACCTCAATCAAGTTTGATTTTTGAGTGTTCAAAAAACTAAGCTTTATTTTTTATACTTAGGAAAAAAGTAGAAAATGATCATTTATTGCACCTCAAAAAATTTACATGGCTCATTTGTTCTTATGTTTATACAATATTGTAGTGAGAAGGTGGTGTAAATCCCAACAAATTACCCATTGTTAACTTCAATTAAGTGGTCTACTTAGCTTGAAATGTATGGATATCTTTCTTTTTGAGAAATAAGAGTTTACTTTATAAAATTAAATCTATGCCTATTGCATGTATGGTTACTAATACCCTACAATTTTGTGATAGTCTTTATGGCTAGTTGTTTCCGGCTTCTTCCTTCTTGGTTGCTCACAACTGGTTGTTGGCATATTGTTGCAGTTTATTATAGCATTGTGCATTAATTTTTTATGCATTCTATTTGATGGTAGTCACTTATACTTAACAATTACTTGCCTACAGTTTGTGGATAGCTCATTCCTTTGGCAGTATCTCATGTCTCCCACTTGATTTAGCAAGGGTTTTGGGGCTAATTTCCAAGACATTACAATAGCCCATGTTGCCCTTTTGTGCACTTTCTTAGTCTCATGATCACTAGTGGTTCTCATGATAGTGCTATCATCAATATTGAGAAACTGAATGGGACCAACTACAACTATTAGAAGACCTTGATATGGTAGGTCTTAGTGCAAAAATTGCAAATTCGAACACTTAAAAGTGGGGATGCAAGACCTAAAGACACTACGGCTGAGGATTGGGATGAACTGGATGAGCTATGCAAGTCCACAATCATTTTATCACTCTCTAAGCTAGTTCACTACAATGTTGTAAGTGAAAATTAGATAGCATATGAGCTTTGGATACAGATTAAGAATCTTTATGACAAGCAGAGTCCTACCTCTCTCAAATGTATTCGTTGAAACAATTGATGGACCTTCTCATGAAGAAAGGGCCTTCTATATCTGCACACTTGAATGAGTTTCACTCCATCATCAGCCATTTATTCTGGTAGGAGATTGAGTTCAAGGATACTTTGCATTCTTTGTTTCTAAGGCTACTCTATCTAAGTCATGGGACACTTTTCATATGGCTCTATGTGCTAAGGATAGGCTAAAATTGCAAGATGTTGAGAGAACCCTCTTGACAGAAGAGGCAAACAAAAAGAATGTGGATACTTCCTGTATGTCACATGCATTGATATCGAGAAAGTTACTATATGTATATCCTCTACATCACGTGCATTCAAGGCCTATTTATAAATATCCTTATCTCTAATTTTTTCTTGAATAAAACATAACCCTTTTCTATTCAATCTATAAATAACCCCTTTATATTACACCCTTTCATATGTAAAAAATGGTATTTTAACAATACCTTATGTTGAACCCACATGATGCACACATATATTCATGAGTAACTTACTCAAGGCATTGATTTCGAGACGCTGGTAGGATGGAAATGGTTGTGGTAGAGACTCTAACAAGTCTTAGTCTAGGACATGTGGACAGTCTCGTAGTAAGTCCCATGGATGTAATAGAGACTTGTCATTATTGTGGAAAAGAATGTCATATTCGACCACAATGCCATAAAATGTATGAAGATAAGTGCAACGAAAGAACAAGGGTAAAGTGCAAGAAAAAAATGATGATCATAGCATCGTGCTTAGCAAGTCTAGTACCAAGATTAAGGATATTAATGTGGTGTAGCCAAAAGTATCTAATGATCTTATCTTGGTAGCTTCTTCTTTGGATGCTTCACAGCAGAGCAGTAGAGCAGCAGAGCTGACTAATGCTTTGTGCAAATATATCAGTGTTGGTTGACAAATTCAAGGGCTTCATTTCATGTGATCCATCATACAGAGTGGTTTCACTCCTATCGCAATATGACTGGGTCTATCCATTTGGGTAATGACCTGGCATTAGAGATAGTTGGTACTAGTGATGTCTTCATGATGTATGTCATGTGTCAAGTCTCATGAAGAGCCTTATCTCTACTGGCACCTTGGATGATGTCCACCCACCTAGTTGCAGTTTGGTTCAGACAGTGTCAAGATAATCTATGTGTATGCTTGAAAGACACTGTGTCTTTGGCTGTGGGAGTGAATAAGAGTAGTAATGGATGAATAGATGTAAAAACACTATATTAGGGAATTTGAAAATTCTCATACAGTTTGGGAATTTCCAATACAGTTAATGTTTGGCTACATGATCAAATCTTATCCCCTTACTTGAAAGTGGAGTCTACCCTAACTACTATATAGGTTATCTTTCCAAGTCCCACTTTGAAGCATGGGTTAAGATTTAGCCACATGGCCAAATATTTGCCCCTTATTGGAAAGTGGGGATTGGGAGATTCCCAAATTCTCTAATATGGTGTTTAAATGATATTAGAAAGACTCTTAAGCAAGGATTAACGATAATATGAGATTAGACAGATTCTTATATGATCTTTCCAAGTCCCACTTTGAAGCATGGGTTAAGATTTAGCCACATGGCCAAATATTTACCCCTTATTGGAAAGTGGGGATTGGGAGATTCCCAAATTCTTTAATATGGTGTTTAAATGATATTAGAAAGACTCTTAAGCAAGGATTAATGATAGTATGAGATTAGACAGATTCTTATATGAGAGCATAGATGATGATAGATATTACATAGAGTAAAGACCAATGAGAGATAAAACAACACATATGCAAGAGATCAGAGGCTCAAAGTATCCTAAAACCAATCCTTGATTAAGAAAACGTGTTTACAAATGAGTCGCCCCTTCACTATATCCTATTTCATCATGTTATACCCAAAAACTCAAACCAAACACTAGCTTCTACTCTCCTACTCACATGGAAAATGTGATGGTTCTATTGGCTTTGAAAGGGGGATAAAACCCTAGGGAACTTGCACAAAATTCTCCTCGATTGCTCCTTCTCCCTTCTCACCATCCGAAGAGCTATTTCCTACATGAAAACTACGATCATGTGTAGTGCGAATTCGGGAGCCCTTCTTTTTGCACAAGATCTCCAAACTGGCTAAAAGAAACTTGATTTTTTCATGACACTCTATTCTAGAAGTTTTCTACATGTTTTTAGGATATTTATAAAAAATAATATCCAAAATATCAAAAATAGGCTAAAATTGTTCGAAAATCCTATAATTTTGAGCCATCCATACTGCTAACGAGAACCGCAACACTATAATGATGAGACAAGGGGATAAAATTTGTAGTAGGGTTGGAGTTATTGAGCCCCGAACTGGTGGAAAGAGCACTGGGCTTGGTCAACAAAATTAAGAGGAAACCTAAAAGGGACTTCTACAACATGCTAGGAATGGACAAGGTCCCATCCCCATTCACTTGATTGTTGACTACAACATGAGTTGAACAAATTTCTTCACATGGTAAATAGCTTCTTGGGAAGCTTTATGCTCTCTTTCCTATTGGTAATCCCTTAAACCTTCATTTGATAGTATCCACCATAATGGGATCCTTTTTCTTGTTTTTGGCCATAGGTGATGATCTGTCTTGAGTATACAACCATAGTAAAACTCAAATGTCTTGAGCTTCAATGATTCAAATGATGAATTTTATTTATTTATTCGAAGCTAAGGATGTCTCCTTTCCAATGAGCTATCAAATGTTGAAAATGGCTTAGTATAGAAATTTCTGTAAGCAATTTTTAGTGGCTCTCTGCAGTTCCTTGCACCCTCTAAGTACCCTATTTCAAAAAAAAAATCATATGTAACATCAATTTTTTATGCATGCCCCACCATTGTAGGCCTGTAAAAGAACTGAATACACCTACAAGTACTGAGAATAATCTCTGCAAAGGCCAAAACAAGTTGACTAATCCAGCTGTAACTATAGAAAAGTGATCCAACAATGAAGCCCTATTTGCATTCATTGCTAAAGTTTTCAATGTCGAGAACTAAAATACTTCAACCCATCAATGAGCGTACATGTAGTGAAAGAGACTCCGGAGTGCTCCACTGCCCATGAATCACCAACTCATTTACCATTATAGGCACAGACTCTAGTCTCCTTCTCGATAGGACACCTAGGAGACAAGGAAGCAACAAGGGTACAAAGGGAAGCTGAGCAAGCTGCAAGGAAGAGGAAGCTGCTAAAAGAGTCGAAGAAGCTGGAGGATAAGTGAAGGAAGACGTAGGAAAAAGAGAATGAGAAGCTAAAGAAGATTGAAGAGGAATCACAAAAAGTGGAGGAGGAAAGAAAGAGGAAGTAGCTAAAGGAGAAGGAAAGGTTGAAAAAAGGAGACGATGAGCAACTTGCCCTGGCCATCGTGAGGCTAGTAATGGAGGAGGCCTTCTACCCTCAAGAGCCAGTAGAGAGAAGCCTAAGAGAAGAACTAGGATCAAGCACCATTTCCGAAGAGAGAGCTCAAGAATCCATTGTGTTGGGCAAGAGAAAGGCCCCGTTGCACCCACCATCTCCAATCTTGACGATCACACTTACCACCACTCAAGAGACCTTAGGAGTCCAAGTGGACCAAAGTAGTGTGGTGGCATGGGTGCAATACTTGTTAAGCTTAAAGTAGCTAGACCCAGTGCCCAATGGTCAAGCTCATGTGTTAGGGGCAAAGAGGCCAATCGGGGACACTAAATGTTGAAAAGATCCAAAGAAGCCAAAACTAGAAACATCAAAAATGACATCTATGTTGCTAGCCCCACCACCAACAGCTAATTATGATAAATATGTACACGAGCTCTAGGGAAAGCTGGAGAAGATGAAAGATGAAAGAAAGGCCGCCATGGCAGAGCTAGAGATTGAAAAAGAGGCTTTCACAGCTTATCAACTCGAGAAGATGAAACATTGGACTATATATCAGAGGCAACTGAATGACATGGAGAAGAAATTAGAAGTAAAGAAGGAGATGGAGCTTAGAAAAGAAGAAGAAGGCGCACAGGAACAGATTTTTCAAGCCTCATGCAATGACAAAAGGGCATGAAAGAGGTCATTGAGTAGCTGAAGGTCATCACGGATGTGAGCTCATAAAGGAGCTAAAAAGAGTGAAGACTTAGGCTCATGTGCAATAGCGCAAGGAGAAAAGAAAAAAAGAGCTACTACTCAAGGAGTTGTATGAGGTTAAGGCCCAAAAGGATAAGGAGTCAACTAAAAGGTTGCTAGAGACTGAGAACCCACTCCTCGAGACTCTCCAATAGCAGGGAAAACTACAAAAAGAGTTGGCCCACCGTAAACAAGACAAAGAAAACATGCTTGATACTTGGAAAGAACAAGAAGTGATGGCAATGTTATCAAGAGAGCTAAGTGACAGTCAAGTAAAAATGGAGAAGAAGGCCAAAGCCTAGGAAGAGAGAAATATTGGAAGGATCAGAGACCTGGTCGAATACCTCACTCTAGCAAAAGTGAACGGATCATGGTAGAGGGAAGGGCCAAAGCAACAGAGGCAAGGCTAGAGGTCCAACAATAGGACTTTCTAAATATTGTGCTTCATGTAACTCAGGCATGAGATGAGGACAATAAAGTACATGCTCCAAGAACACACCCCCAAAACCAAGCTTAGAGCAATAAAGGCAGATTCTATTGCAGGCATGGATCTCTAAAGTAGACTTAGAGTAGCTAGGAGTTGAAGGCCATGAACAACAAGAATAGCCGACCATGACCACCCAAGCAGAACCATCAACTGAAGAACCATGGAGGACCCCAAAAATCAGTTTGCTGAATAAATCCCACCCCGCCTCCATCAACAGAAGCAGAAGGCCAAGAAGAAGATCTGGCCACTACAGAAAAAGTCATCAAGGCCAAAAGAAAACGTAGAGAGTTGGTTGATTTCACAAGGAGAAAATTTAATGACAAGCCACAATATATGCTCGAGGTCATGGCGAGGTCCAGACACCACAAATTGAGGAACAATTGCAATCAATTGGGCACTGGAATTAAACCATTGGGAGCAATGAGACAAGGGGGCATACCATTTGAATTTAACTTCTTCTACCCTTCTACACTAGATCGAGTGCTACCCCCTCCAATGGTTGAAGGAGCCATCTAGTTCCTTCGTGGAAGAGGCTGGGAAAGTGGTGATTGGATGAGAGGGCAAGAAAATGTCAAGATTGTGGGAGAGAAGGAAGGAGTCTCACTTGTAGCTTTCTCACTTACACAATGGGAGAATACACACAAAGATGGAGGCTGAAAACAGTTTTCCTCTTCTTGGTTGTGTAAGCCAAAAGAACTCTCATACAAAGAAATAGAAGAACCCTATATATGGATGTCAAACCAAACTCAACTAACTAAGGTGGCATACTAACTGAACCATGAACTAGAGTAGATAAGGATAGCTGTCATCTAGCTATTATTCATGGGCGGTGTACCAACCGCATCTGCAACTAACAAGTCGGTGACATAAATGCACAACGGTCACCCTGGCATATCACGAGTGGAGCTCAATATCTCAACACTCCCCCTCGAGCTCAATCCCAATTCCTGCACACCAAGTAGGTCTCTCAACTTGTGCAGCTTCTCTGCGCCTAATGTCTTCGTGAATATGTCAGCTACCTGATCCTCTGTGCTGACATAAACTAGATCAATAAGACCTAGTAAAACCCTCTCCCGCACATAGTGATAATGCACCTCAATGTGCTTTGTTCTAGCATGATATATTGGGTTATTTTCCAAGTGTATACTACTCATGTTGTCACAATAAATGACAACTGGCCCATATGTAGGCTGATGCATATCATAAAGTAGCTTATGTAACCAAGCTACCTCACATGCAGCCATTGCTGCACCCCTGTACTCAGCCTCTGTGCTCGACAAGGCAACTATAGGCTGTTTCTTGCTGCTCCAAGTGACTGCAACACTTCCAAAAGAGAACACATATCCACTGGTAGATCGTTTATCAAAAATACTACCAGCCCAATCAGCATCAGTGTATCAATGCAACTGTATCTGAATCCCGATCTCATAAAATAGTCCATACTGCAATGTGGACTTCACATACCTGAGTATGCGTCTAGCCGCATCCAAATGCGGTTTCCTTGGAGCCTACATAAACTGACTTACCAATCCAACAGCATAGCTCAAATCTGGCCTGGTAATAGTCATATAAATCAAACTTCCTACTATGCGCCTGTACATAGTAGGGTCTTCCAGAAGCTCACCTGCATCTACGCTCAGCTTCACATTCTGCTCCAAAGGAACTGAAATAGGCTTACAGCCTGTCATCCCATATTTGAACAGCATGTCCAATCCATACTGCCTCTGCAAGAGCCATATCCCACTTGGTGATCTTATCACCTCAATGCCCAAGAAATAATGCAACTCTCCCAAATCCTTCATCTCAAACTTCTGCTTCAATAGCATTTTCACATGAAGGATATCTTCATCACTATCACCTGTGATAATCAAATCATCAACATAAATGACAAGCAACATAATACCTTTCTCTATTTTTCTTATATAAAGTGAGAAATCTGCCTTGGAAATATGAAAGCCAATAGTGACAAGATACTGTCCTATCTTGTCAAACCATGCTCTAGGTGCTTGTTTCAAGCTATACAAGGCTTTCTTCAACCTACAAACAAACTCAGGATGAACGGTATGCACATAACCTGGTGACTGCTCCATATAGACCTCTTCTTGCAAATCACCATGCAAGAAGGCATTCTTTACATCCATCTAATGTAAAGACCATCCCTTTGATGCAGCCATAGCAATGACTGCTCTTACGGTTTCCATCCTTGTAACCAGACTTAATGTTTCTTCATAATCAATGCCATATGTTTGTGCATACCCCTTGACTACTAATCTTGCCTTGTATCCGTTCATAGAACCATCTGCATTGTGCTTCACCTTATAAACCCACTTACAACCAATTGCATTCTTATCTTTAGGCAAATGTACCAATTCCCATTTAGAATTTGCTTCCAAAGCATCCATTTCTTCATCCATGGCTTTCTCCCATTTTTCTTTTCCCATGGCTTGCTCAAAAGAAGTGGGTTCTGGTTCCTGTATCACTTTGACTATATAGGCATAGTGAATGGTTGTAAATCCATCATATTTCAGCCTATCCACAGGATACCTAGCTCTGGTAGACCTACACAAAGTAGACTAACTTCCAAGTGCTCTCAAAACATCCCTGGTCTTCCTTACTCCAGGTGTAACAATAGAAGGAATACCCAACTCATCATCAATGCTCTGTTCTGAGCCACTGGATTCAGTGTCCACATAAGAGTGACCTGCATTCACATCAAACATGGGCCGATCTACCTTCTCTTTTCCTTTTCCTGATACCTGCATATCACTATCTTCATTGCTTTGAGAAGATTCTCTTGATCTCAATCTGCCTGTCCATGGCGAAGAATGTGAACCACTGCTAGAGGACACTCTAGGTCCACTAATATCTCGTGACTGCTGCTGTGAATTCTATGCAGCATTACCATTTTGTGCATCTACATTATCAATCACATTTACTGGTTTATACCAGCTACTCATCTCATAAAAATATATATATTTGCTCACTGTAAACTTACGAGTAGAAGGGTTATAGCATCTATACCCTTTCTGCCTACTGCAGAGAGTAATCAATAAAGATGCACTTCTCAGCTTTTGGATCCAACTTGGATCTCAACTCATTTGGCACATGAACATAGGCAATGCAACCAAAAAAATTCAAATGAGAAATATATGGTTTCTTGCTAGTATACCTCTCCTCTGGAGTCATGCCATGTATTGCTGCAGTGGGAATCCTGTTCATTATGTAGACTACTGTAGCAACTGCCTCAGCCCAGTAAACTGGCAGATCTTTTTCATTGAGCATGGCACGAGATACCTCTCCAATATGCCTATTTTTTCTTTCTGCAATTCCATTTTGCTGTGGGGTATGGCTACATGAATATTGCTGCTTTATGCCATGCTCCTGCAAGAACCTTGCAAACTCATTTGAGAGGTACTCTCCCCCTCCATCTGACCTTAGGCATTTTATTTGCAGGCATGTTTCTTTTTCAACCATAGCTTTAAGAGTTTTGAAATGCCCAAAAACTTCACTTTTCTTTTTCATAAAATACACCCAAACTTTTCTGCTATAGTCATCAATAAAAGTGACAAAATAATGACAGCCTCCAATAGATGCAGCTTTAGTAATCCACACATCAGAGTGGATTAATTCCAATGGCTTCTTACTCTCTTGAACATGTCTAGGAAATGGTTTCCTTGCCTGTTTTCCAAATTGACAGGCTTCACATACCTTATGCATTTTTGCAACCTTGAATTTAGGCAATCCTGCAACAATATTTTGGGCCCGTATTGATTTAAGTCACTGTACATTAACATGACCAATGCATTTATGCCAGATATCAATATCTGCAACTACACCAGTCCCATGTGCAAACATTGCTGCACTCAATTCAGGCATGTCTGCATCCAACGTAAACATTCTGCCCTTCTTCTTTCCTTTTGCTATCAAGAAACCTTTATTTTTCATATCCTCAACAAAGCATCCATGAGAATTAAATCTGACCTACAATCCCTGCTCAATCATTTGACCAATAGAAACCACATTCTTGGTGATATTCGGGACATGAAATACATCTGACAGGTATTTCTTTTTCCCATCCTGCATAGACAAAGGAAATTTTCCAATCTACACAATAGGATGTGCAATATCATCAGCAGTCTCCACAAATCCTAGTTTTTCCATTTTCCTTACATCCTGCATCCATTCTACATGACCTATCATGTGGTTTGACACACCTGAGTCAACATACCACACTTCGTTGCTTGCTTCTGCACTTGTCGCAAAATTGTTCATGTGCTGCACCATAAACAAATGCTCATTTCTGTCATCACCCTGTCTACTAGAAGATGCATAATTCCCTTGTTGCAATTTTCCATTCATGATGTCATTTTGCTTTTTATAGCAGTTTTTAGCCATATGACCCATTTTATCACACAGTAGTAGCATTCAACATTGCTTTTTGCATTTTGGCCTCTTTGCCATCCACCACGACCTCTTTGGCTCCCCCTGCCTCTAGAGTTACCACGTCCTCCTCCATAGGATTGGTTTTCTTGAGTTTGCTGTATATTCTGATTTCTACCACGGCCTCCAGATCGGCCTCCTCTACCTCTGCCTCTACCTCTTCCAGCGTTTGAGTAGAAGATAGTTTCTTTTGAAGTTCCTCCTAAAGAAGATGCACCACCATTTCTCTCCTCCTCAGAAATTAGAAGAGCAATCAACTCCTCAAAATCAGGAAATCTTTCACGGACGGAAATGGATGTTCGGAACTGTGCATAATCCTTTCCTAGACCATTCAAGGTCACGGAAACTAAATCATCATCTTCCACTGGCAACCTAATGGAAGCAAGTGCATCTGCAATCTTCCTCACCTTAATGTGGTAGTCATTGATGCTCATACTTTCCCTTTGCACATTGTGCAAATCTTGCTTGAGCTGCATTTTCCTGGCTTGCATATTTGTGCTATACATTTTTGACAAAGTATCCCATGCCTCTTTTGGCGTACTTGCATCCTGAATATGCACAATCATAGAGTCTGAAATACTAATAGACAGCCAGTACATAACTTTTCTGGCTCTCTCATGCCATCCTTTAAATGCATGCATTTGCTATTGATTGGGAACATCAGGAAGAACTGGTTCTTCTTCATTTCCTGCAACAAATTCCCAATATCCTTTTCCCATAAGGAAATTCGTCATTCTAAACTTCCATGCTTGGAAGTTGTTCTTATCAAGCTTTTCAGTGACAATCTCTGAAAGAGAATCAGACGCCATTACAGAACACTGCAAAAAATTCTGTTATTGTAAAAAACACAGCTTCAGCCTCACAAGGGCAAATCTGCAAAACTGACGAAAGTGGTATTTGACCACATAGTCACTTCCTAGTGGCGATTTTGCATCAACATGCAACAAGGATGATTCTGTAACTCCCAATGTCTCTGCGCACAAGCATACGATGTAATTTCTATGGTAACTTTTCACCGACCTGTAGAACAGTGGTCGCACAGCATAAAACAAGGCCTTTTCCTGAGTGCGTGCAGAAAAATTTCGCCTCCAAAACAGGCCCTGAAATGGCCTCAAATAAAAAAAACAGAGCAACCAAGGGCAAAAGCCTTCTCCCTAACAGAAATATACTGCCCTCTTGCTACACCGCGAAGGGCGTCTCAATCTGAGACAATGCACTCTTGCACTTTCCGGCTGTGCTACCTGCAGAGACTTGCTCCCAAAACAAAAAAATGAAAGCAACACTGGTCCTCTTACCAGAACACCATGAACTTGGTTTTCTTTCTTGAGCTCCTTACCATGAACAAGGCTCTGATACCATGTCAAGATTGTGGGAGAGAATGAAGGAGTCTCACTTGTAGCTTTCTCACTTATACAATGGGGGAATACACACAAAGGTGGAGGCTGAAAACAGTTTTCCTCTTCTTGGTTGTGTAAGCCAAAAGAACTCTCATACAAAGAAATAGAAGAACCCTATATATGGATCTCAAACCAAACTCAACTAACTAAGGTAGCATACTAACTGAACCACAAACTAGAGTAGATAAGGATAGCTGTCATCTAGCTATTATTCATGGGCGGTGTACCAATCGCATCTGCAACTAACAAGTCGGTGACATAAATGCACAATGGTCACCCTAGCATATCACGAGTGGAGCTCGATATCTCAACAGAAAAACCATGCTATGGAGAAGAGAGCGTGCAAGGTACTAGGAGGATAACGTCATGAAAGATCCTAGAAAGGTCAAGGGCTATGAAGTCCAACCTAAATGGTACCAAAGAATCTTGGACAATAACTTTGAGTCATGTATAGATTTTTGCAACATGTTACCATGTGAAAGGGATGACCCCACACCTACATTAGCTTACCCGAGGTACCACAATGTGGATTTTGACCAAGGGAAGCATGGCACGTATGACTTCCCTTTGATCTATAATGTCAATGCCTCTAGCCCTGAAGAGTGCCTTGTTTTTGGAGCTCAATATCTCTGTCCTTCCATCGCTCATCACTTCCTAGATGAGTTCACGTCATATCCTAACCCCACCTTCCTTACCACTTGTAATTACCTTTGTCTCTTATGGCTCCTATTAAAATAGAAGTCAGTACCACAAGAAGAGCACCTGCCAGTGCTCTATTTTGACATCAATATAGCGATAGAAAGTTGTGCAATGGCCCACCTAAAGTTAAGGGCTGCTTTCTTGCTAGCATTTTTTGTGAGTCTCTTAGAAGACATGAGTGATAGTAGGTTCTCATGTAACCATCTTTTCCTCTCCACTGTCCCATTCAATGTAAGGATTAATCAGAAGGACTACATGCTAAGGCCTGCATTCCTTAGCAAATCCCTTAGGCCCCCACGTGAAGCTCCTAAAGAGTATGGGGATGATTTCTAGCTTGTCTCCTCCTACTTGTACCATCCTTTCCTCTCCACAGTCCCATTCAATGTAAGGATTAATCAGAAGGACTACATGCTAAGTCCTACATTCCTTAGCAAATCCCTTAGGCCCCCACGTGAAGCTCCTAAAGAGTATGGGGATGATTTCTAGCTTGTCTCCTCCTACTTGTACAAAAAAAAAAGAGAATAGAAAAGGAAAAAGAAAACAAAAAAATGAAGAAATAAAAAGAGAAGAAAAAGGAAAGAGAAAATGAAGAAAAAGGGAGAGAATGAATGAAGTTCGCTATAACATCAGAGTGCCACAACCACTGCACCTAGGGGTTCTCAAGTTAGATGCGTCCAATGGCCTCGATCAGGGTTAGCCGGCTCCATGCTGCCTAACCCCCTAGCCATTTTGTTCTCCCACTTCACACTCAGGGATCATCAAGGGTAGAACACATCTAGGGAGGTAACACTCGCCTATGGCTAGGCACATGTCTCCCTAAGCTACACCCACCGCACCGCACCTTTTACACAAACTAGGTCCTCAAGTGTGGGACAACACCCCAAGCTTGCCTGCGATTCTCAATCCAGCTCCTAGTTCCACTAGCACGGAACAATGCACTATATGGCAAGGTAAACACACCCCCTAGGCCAGTGCACCTTCTTCTCCTTTTCAAGTGAATTTGACCAACCGCAATAACCCATTGACCTCGGAGGCCCTATCAGCCACTTAATGCACTCTTGGCCTCCACAACCTCAACCACTGGGATATGCTTCTTCTCCATGTCCAATCCCCGCAAGGCCCCATCATTGACCTCCATCATCAACCATTGGGAAATTTTAAAATGCAAGGCAAAGTGGAAAAAAGTGACCCAACAACAGAAATAAGAGGGAAAAGGGCCAAAAGTGCAAAGACACCTTAAAAACCCAAGGCGAGTGCAAAAATGGAAGAGGCATTTTTTAAAATGCAAAGG
Source organism: Lygodium microphyllum (assembly GCF_053477565.2). Taxonomy (NCBI): domain Eukaryota; kingdom Viridiplantae; phylum Streptophyta; class Polypodiopsida; order Schizaeales; family Lygodiaceae; genus Lygodium; species Lygodium microphyllum. The sequence continues at coordinate 29,934,540 of NC_141143.1, read as the reverse complement.
TGCTCCTAAATCCTTGTAAAAGAGCGCCAAGATCCCTCCTGTGCAATTTGGAAGAGTAGATGGGCATGGGTGAAGCCACAATGTAAATAGAAAGGAATAGGAAAAGAGGGCCTAGGCTAAAATGGCCGGTCATGTATAAAAGGAGTGGGTGGCCAAAAGGCATTAGGGCATGTATAAAAGCCAAAAAGTGAATAGAGAAGCTCATTCTTGTGTCTGGCCAAAATTAGCTCTCGTCTTCTCTTCTTCTTATACTTGCTTGCTTGAGCTTGTGCTTAGAGAGGGAGTGTGAGGGAGTGAGTGTGTGAGTGTGTGAGGGTAAGGGACAATGGTGGAGAAGCTCTCTATCTTCTCCTCTCTTTTTCTTCTTCTCTTGTCCCGCACACAACAATGGAGGATGGATCTTGGAGCTTGAGGATCAAGCTTGCACCTTGGATCGCGGAGCTACCAAAGTGCTTGAGGGAGGAGAAACTCTATCAAGCATGGAGGTAAGCTCATTACACTTGTAGGGGTGAGAGTGCGTATGGCCATGGTCCAAACCAACCTTACAAATGAGGTGGTGGTGCCAAAATCATCATTGAAGAGGTTTAAGGAAGAGGTATATCACCACCATGTTGAGCTTGATCATGAGTATGAGCCATTATGTAAGAATAGCATACCCTGTCTCATGTCTTCTACAAGCAAAGAAATGTGTAGATCACAAGGTGCAAGAATATAGATTTACAAACCAACGGGAAATTATATCCAAAACATATTTTGTATAACTTTGGAATATTCTAGATATAAAGTTGTCAAGCAATGATATCAAGAAGAGGGTACATGAAGTGAAGTAAGTTCTTTGTTTCTTCTTTCTCCAAAAGTACTTTTCAAAAGTATTTCATGATAGCTTAATGTTTTTATCAACATTGTAGTCCTAGGTACACTATGACATCATCTATAGATCTAGCAAGACCTTACTCAAACACTATGATTCAAATTAGATAGAAGATATTGTTTCAAAGAAGTCATTGATTAGGTACTTGGATTGTGAATCTTCTCTTGGATTGATAAGAAGCAATCCATAGTGGCATTGTCTTTCACAAAGAACGAGTATTAAAAATTATGTTATACTACTTTTAAAGCACATTGGATGAGGAGGATTTTGGGAGTAATGGGTGTTCTAGCCATAGAGGCAATAATCATCATGATTGTATTTTACATCACTAGCAAAGATGTAGAAATGGAGTGTTACCATATATGGAACTCATTGAGAATGGACTTACAGAGCTGAAGTATTTTACTAGTACAACTCCCATGAGAGATATTTAGAACTTATTCAAGACTAGCCTTAAAAGCCTAATCAAGCTTCCTAAAAGCACTCAATAAGGTTTTAACCATTCTCAAACAATTCTCAAAAGCACTATCAATGTCGTTCTTTCTAAACCTCAAGCTACCTTGCATTCATCATTTGTGATGAACCAAACTTTTCTCATTTGTGATGAACCAAACTTTTCTCATCACCACCACTCTGATAATGGCCCAAACTTTACTATAGGCCTCATTCATTTTGCCCTTGTCTCTAAAAGGAGCTTGCTTGCATATTAACCAACCATATTGTATGCCATAACCTTCTCAAAAGTTTGGTTCATCATTTGTGGACCAAACTTTTCTCATCTCACCACCACTCTGATAATGGCCCAAACTTTACTATAGGCCTCATTCATTTTGCCCTTGTCTCTAAAAGGATTTTGCTTGCATATTAACCAACCATATTGCATGCCATAACCTTCTCAAAAGCTTTCTATAAAGGCCATTATTCTAAAAATAGGTGGTAAGCACTCTCTCTCTCTCTCTCTCTCTCTCTCACACAAAAGGGACAACATGGTAAGAGACCCATGAACTTTCCTATTTGATCCTTGGTGGGCAACATCTTCTATAGGAATTTCCATGAACTTTCCTATTTGATCCTTGGTGGCCACCATGTTCTAGAGCAATTTACAAAGGAATGGATTTTCTTGATTTGATGGACTCACCTTTCATACTTCCTTGTTCCTCTTCCTCCACTGGCCAAGCAAGTCACTTATAAATTTTCATTTCTAGTGTCTAGTATCTCTTTTTGTAGATGGCCAATCATCCTTCCTTTCATAAGTAGCCTCTGACATCTGTTGAGATATAGAGAGAGAATATATGTAGAGACACGTGAGGGAGAGTTGAGACAAATCATATACACTCCCAAAGACTATTTCATATTGATCACAATCTAGATATACATAGGTGAGACCTAGTCTAGATAGGGTGAGCTATATATAGCTCCAACAACATCTACTCTCTTTCACCTCATATTTTCTTTACAAAAAATCCTATTTCACGTTACCTAGAGACTTCCACCCTAAAGTGTGGCTATCCCATAGCTAAGCCCACCTTTGAGTAACCCTATCAATCATACTCACTACTAGTTTGGGTTGATCCTTGATCGAGAATGAACCTATCCTCAAAGGTTGCTCCTTCGACCCAAATTAATTGTAGAAGGGAAGTGTTCCTTGTGCCTTTGTGTAGCTCCAATTAAGGATACACATAGTTGTATTGACAAATTAGACCCAAAGAGAATTTCATAATTGCCCTATCCTTATCATACACAAGGCCACTCCATGACAATGCAATTGCATCCTTTTGCATTAACAATCTCCTTTTTCAAATCTCTCTCTTACAAAATCCTTGTCCTATGTTGAGTATCGATTGCAATAATCAATCTACAAATGTTTGGGGCATTTTCTACTAGAAGCTCTGTCATGCGCTTTAGTTGCAATTCTATGATTATTAAGAGTTAGGATCAAGCAACAAGTTGCATGTAGAAGTTGTAGTGTTGTTTTGAAAAATTTGCAATTGTCATATATGACTAATACTAAAGTTGTATGCGAAAGTTGTTGTGCTTTTTATTAAGTCCAGAATTTTGTCCTATATATCCTATGCTAAATTTTCTATCTTCTTTGTCCAATGGTAGTAAAATTTTGAGGTCATCTTTTGCTTTCCTCTCTACACCAAAGGTTTTAACTCTTTTGGAAGAAATTGATCATACAACTTTTGCATCCACTCGTCTACAAAACACTCGGAGAAGGGTCTCTCCAAAAGTTTTCCCCTTATTTGATAATAAAGTTTTATCAAATACAAATTTCTACAAATACTTAGTAGAACATGGATAGGATTGTCACCGTTGGGAATCAAGATTAAATGTGGCAAGCATTCTCATTATCGAGTTTTATCATCGTAGGATCATGCACTGATTATAAAGAAAACATGAAAGGTTATGAAAGCAAGCTACTAAGCCAGTGTGCAATTTTAAATACAGAGCATGTTAAGCATAGAGGCAAAGAAAAAGTCACCCTGCCCTGATTGTTTACTGGAAAGTTAGAAGTGTTGTGACATTCCTTAAAGGCAGAGTACGTAACATTATACTTTCTTAAGGAGAAACTTCCAACTTTGGCATATAGGAGGTGAAATTACATATAGATATAGATGAAGGCAAGTCTCTTATGATGATTCGCCTCCAATTACATTTCTCCACATCAAAGGCGACCATATTTGTGGTGTTTGTGAGGTATACAAGATGGCTGATGCTTGTGCAGTAGAATTGCGAGCATGGAACCCACTCATCAAGGAGCCGTTTGGGCATTTTCCCTAGCAACCTCCATGGCCGGAACCCTGTGCTGTTCTGCCATGTGTGTAGCCACACTCGAACATCCATCATCGCACTGTGCATCCGGCCACAGCTAGCCACTAGGACTAGCTTTCCACAGCAATCCACCAAATGAAAGCCTGTACAACAACCACCAAGTGCTTCTGGGAAGCGTATCCTGGACAATTCCTTGCTCTCCAGATCAAATGCAAATACACAGTGCATACGCATACTCGCCTCCCCTAGAAAATACACAGTGCCATTGCAGTGCACCAGCTGCTGCAGATGGCTTCTTGTTTCGAGATCTCTTGAAGTGCAGGTCACTGTCCATTCATCGGTTCGAGAATCATACTCTTCCAGCACAGGACAGTTTTCATGGAGCCAGGTCCTTACAACAACCTTGTAGTGAGCTCTTGTCTCATCAGCTGGATCCAGTGTCAACACCATCTCTGCTAATCCTGTCGCAGGGGAGTTCGACAGCAGGCAACGCGCAGTCGGTGGAAGACATTTCCAATTACCAGTCAAGGGGTTACCAACCCACATGGATTGCACCTGGGTTTCGTTCTCTCGTGCTAATTCACAGAAGCAGAGGAGTCCAGCTGCTGCAGCACAGAAGACGTAAAAGCGCCTGGAGCCCTGAGAGCTGGCGCTGCCCTGCCCGCCCCCGCCCGGGTCCGGTTCAAACGATGAGGGCAAGGAAATCCATTTGTCTTCCTGCGGCAGGAACGCAAACCCGAGGGGACCCAGGGATTTGTTCAACATCAGGAGCCATGGACGCTCCTGGGAAGCCGTGCTGCAGCTGGAGCGCATGACTTGGAAGGCGGGGTCCAAGGGGAGGGCCCGGAAGGCGCGGCAGACTGTGCGAACGCGGAAGAGGGGAATCGTCTGCAGGCGAGCCAGGACCCTCTCAAGCACGTCCAAGGGCATGGCCGGACCAGCCGCGGCCGCAGCATCATCATCATCATCACCATGCACACATCCCCATGATCGCATGCGGCGGGGGCGAGATGGGATGCCTGCTCTGTGTCTGCCGTCTGTCCATGGCCGATCATCGTAGCGCTGCGATATATTGCGGATCCGCGCACGAACGCTGCTCGAACTCGAGGAAGAGGGCTTTGCCCTGCTTGTTTCGCCCTCGATTCTGAAGCGATGATCCTGTTGCTGCGGCTCCCTCTCGATCGGCGCAAGTCGACCCTGCAGGTGAAGCTCCCTGGACATCAGATATTCCGGCGCCCGCTTCTCATGAGCACGACCCAGGGAAAGCTCCAGATCCAGCGCCACGCCGCTCTCTGTTTCCGAGCTCGAAGGAGCAGCTCCATCTCTGCTGTCGATAACCCCTAAAGCCACTGAAGCCATGGCTCTGCGTGTATGTTGACTTTTTCTTATAACCCTACAGGAGTTTATCATGTGGTTTCCCCTAACAGCAAAAAGCACCTCACCCAAATTACACATTTCCTATCATCACATGTAACCTTAATGTAAGGAAGGAGTTTATCATGTGGTTTCCCCTAACAGCAAAACGCACCCTACCCCAATTACACATTTCCTCGCATCACATATAGCCTTAATGCAAGGAAACAATGCTACATTGTCATGCCCAAGAGCATTACCCTTTTTCTTTCTACAAAGACAAGAAAGAGAGAACCATTTTTCTTCACTTTTCTAAAATAAACTCTTATTTTTTCAAAAACAAGATACCCACATATTTCAAGGCTAAATAAATCAATTAACTAAAGTTAACATTGGGGTAAGTTTTTTGGGATTAGCGCTATCTTATCACTAAAGTTAACATTGAGTAAGTTTTTTGGGGTCAGCACTACCTTATCACTATAAACATATATCCTAAAGAGCAATTAGACACTCCATGCCTACATTCTTTTCACACTTTGTATCAATGTTCTCTTAATGGCTCGTACCAGGGTTTCAAAACACGTTTCATGTGGCAAGAGGGTTCATGGGAGATTGATATATGAAACATAATGACCATTTCTCAAATTTACTTAAAGACAAACACATTTAATGGTGATTTCTATTCACATTAAGCCTATCATGGCATGCATATTATCCTCACAAGTGAGCTAATAACATCACATAAATTTGATAACCCATAAACTATATTGAGAATTACTTCTTCATATTCTCTCTCTCTCTCTCTCTCTCTCTCTCTCTCTCTCTCTCTCTCTCTCTCTCTCTCTCTCTCTCTCTCTCTCTCTCTCTCTCTCTCTCTCTCATAATAATTCATAAATTTGATAACCCATAAACTATATTGAGAATTACTTCTTCATATTCTCTCTCTCTCTCTCTCTCTCTCTCTCTCTCTCTCTCTCTCTCTCTCTCTCTCTCTCTCTCTCTCTCTCTCTCTCTCTCTCTCTCTCTCTCTCTCTCTGTGTGTCTCATAATAATTCATAACATATGTATATAATTATATATGTATAATATGTAAATTTACATTTTATTAATAACTAATTGATGTATTAATAATTAATGCTAAACATCCTATCAATTACATGAAAATTTTAATTATAGTATATATATTACCATTATCATTAATACGAATAACACATGATACACATAATAATTATTAGTTATGCTAATTAATATTATAGATTATAGTTATATATTAACGTATATACATAACACATAACACATATATACATTAATCTATTTATTGATTATATATATAATACATATTTTATTAATAATTAATAATGGTTAATGAATATATAATAAATTATATAATATATAAATAATTATAATATATATTATCATTATAATTAATTTAGATAATAAATTAATGATAATTGTATATAATAATTAAGTATTAATATGTAATATAAATATTAACTATACATATACGTATTGATTATAGGTTAAGTATAATTTCCATAATGGCACTTAATAGTTAATGATTAATACATAATCAATTAATGTGCAGGGTGTGGATGTGTATATGTGTGTGTGAATGATACACATGCATCTATTCTTTTTTTTCTATTCTTTGTGTGTGTATTTATGTGCTTATAGTCTAGGAGTGGAATATATTGCAAACTCATAAGAATTTTCATTCCCTTCTTCAAAGGCATGTGCCCAAGGTGATGATACCAAAGAGATACACGTGGAACTATAGCAAGAGTCAAAACATGGCCAACTAACCCAAATACAAGCAAATGATACAGGGTACTAGACTTAGTATCATGTGTAATAACAACATTTCCATGGGTAATATTCCATGAGGAATCACCAAAAGAGACAACATAACCTGCATCATCCAAGGTGCTAGCATAGATAAGGCTCTTCATGAGAGCTGGTACATGACGTACATCATGAAATGCAAACATGTTGTTGTCGTGCTATGCGAACATAGTATGAAAAACCCTTGAATGCATCATCATTTGGTTTTCTTATTAATCTAGAGAGTCAATATCAGTGTTAGTATCCATAGTATGGATAGTTTGAAATTATAGGATTTTTTAACAATTTTAGCCTATTTTTAATATTTTGGATTTTGTAAAATAAATATCATAAAAAGGTTTGTAAAACTTCTAAAATAGAGTGTCATGCAAAAACCAAGTTGCTTTTCAACCAGTTTTAGAGATCTCATGCAAAAAAAAGGGCTCCGAATTCTCGCTATGTGTGATCGCAGTTTTCAGGCAGCAAATAGCACTCCGAATGGTGAGTAGGGAGAAAGAGTGATTCAGGAGAATTCAAATCAAGTGTCCTAGGGTTTTACCCCCTTTTAGAGCCAAAGAAACCATCAGATTTTCCATCTTAGGCAGTAGAGTAGAAGCTAGTGTTTGGTGTGAGTTTTTGGGTATAGTAGGGAAAAACAAGATACGGTGATGGATACTTTGAGCCTCTGATCTCTTGCATATGTTGTCTCATCTCTTGTTGGTCTTTACTCTATCTAATCTCTATCATCATCTCTACTCTCATATAAGAATTTTCCTAATCTATTACTATCGTTAATCCTCACTTAAGGATCTCTCTAATATCATATACATCTATCCATCCATTACTACTCTTATTCACCCCCACAACCAGACACTCAGTGTCTGCCTAGCATGTGTGTAGATTATCTTGACATCTTTTTGGTGAACCCAACTTGAAACAAACCAGGGTGGGAGTTTAAAGCTATGATAAGCCCAGCTACTATGGGTGAAGGTGTTGTGTGGCAAGACGACATGTTGCATATGTTTAGGGAGTTTGCAATGTATATGTGACAACAACAAAGTGTGGAGAGGATGGAAGAAGCTATAACAAAGGCACTTCAATCGATGGTAAACAAGGTAGATAAATTTAAGGTCATGATGTGTCTAAATATCTCAAGACATATGCAAAGCAGATGGAGTTGAACAAGGTTTTAGAGAAACAAATGATAGCAAATTTTAAGTGGGTTGTTGTTATGGAGATAAAAACAAGGATTAGAGAGGTACAACAAGCCCATGCTAACAATTAGGACAATTTCAAGAGGCACTCAAGGAGGAATACTTTATGGAAGATCTAGAGTGAGTAATGAAGAGGACTTTCATGGAGTGGGTTGCTAAATCTAATAAAGGGCTATCACCTCTACAGAATTGCTACAAGAGTTTGAGTGTAAATACTCTCAATTATCAAAGAGGAAACAACAATCTCTTGAGATTGAAAAGACTGAACTTTTCTTCTAGGCTGCTAATCCTACACTTCAAAGAAGTCTTGAAGTACTTTTGGAAGGTAAGGATGTTGAACAAGGACTAAGAACTAATTGGAAAGAAGGGTAAGATGTTGTTTCTTTTCTTACAAAGAGATAGAAACGAAGGGACAAGATGGTTGTGGCTATTATTGTTCTAGCTTCTACTTCAATGGAGGAAGTAAGGCTAGTATTGTTCTAGCTTCTACTTCAATTGGAGGAAGTAACCAAGCCAATAATTATAACTCCAAAAGTTGAAGACTCAATTTTTGGATGAGTTGGTGAAAGGTATGTGAGAGGTTCAATTGCAATTTTCAAAACTTGAAGAAAAAGGACAACCCTTTGAGCAAAGACCTCAAACTATGGTGTAATAGTACTGATCAATTTCAAAAGGATTGTGATTCATTCAAAGATGCACTAGGTAAAGATGTTTTCTTTAAAGATGGTAAAATTCATTTATGGGAGATAGGTTTACCTCTTGGTACCAACATTGAAAAAGGTGGTATGAGACAACTTGTGGATGATATGTCCACTAGACCTGCTTTAGCCATTATGGAAGCTACTACATATGGTTTGCGGATGGAATGTGTATTAAAGAAAGAGGCTAAAATGAATGAGAAATTTGAACAAGTTAATGAGCTTTGGCCTTATGCAGTAAAGACAATAGAAAGAGGGAAGGTTGCTAGGTATGCTTTGCACCAAGTTAGTGATTGTATTCGACAAACAACAAGTTGGGATGATTCTATAGACTCTTTATCAATGTATGCATACAATGCTAGGAGCGAAAACAATGAAGCCATTGTTGAAGAAAAGTGCAAATGAGAAGAAAGCAATGAAGGTACATCAAAGAGGGCGACAAGGGGAAGTGGAAGAAAGGAGACATAGTTACCTTGTGATGCAAATCCACATCTCCACTTGAAAGGCCAATGGACGATGTACCAAGGGAGAAAAAACATGAGCAAAGTAAAGTAATTTTACAACTTGCAATAACATTTAATTGGCTACAAATGTAAAGAAAGTCTTGGAAGAAAGATTTCTCAATAGCAAGGTGGAGCTTACTTTTTGGGAGAGGTACTTGGAATTGATAAACATGAGTTTCATGAGAAGATAATTGATAACATTAAGAGAAAGTGATAAGTTTTGGGAGATCATACCAATCCTCACTCATCACAAGGAGATGTAGAGACCTCAAAGTCTAAAGGGATACAGGGTATACAATGTGAAGAAAACTGCTAGGGTTTGCACTAAGGATACACAGAGTGTATGACCATGACAGAAACACAAAGAGACAGACATAGACACAGAGAGCAAAACTCAAACCCTAAATGCAAAACTCAAAACTCAAACTGTTACATAGAAACTCAAACACAAATAGAATAAGGGAGAGAGAGAACACAACTCTAAATTGAATGAATGTTGTAAATGAATGTAAGTGTACAGTGTGCTAAAGGGCAGAGCAATGTTGGAGTGTGGCATCCACCGGAGACGGATCCCAAGTCTGTGATGACCACCAGTCGGAGTGTAGGAGTACTGAATAGTGAATGGCAGTAGGCTAGTCACCAAAACGTAGAAGTTTGGAGGCTAGAAACTAGTAAATGTAGCAATGCACCACCGATCAAAAGCTGGAAACTGTGCACAGGTGCTGTAAATAGTAGGGCGACAGTTGGAGAAGGTGTGTCGGAGAGTGTCAGGGCCTGCAATGTTGAAAATGTAGGCTGGCTAACCCTGGCGATGATGAACGACAGGTTGGAACAGCAATTTGGGACACTCTGGAGCACTCGCAAGAAGCTAGGAGATATCATCTATACAGGAATGGACAGGGTGAAGATAATGTAGTTGCAGTTGATGATGACTAGACAGTACATGGAGGCAAGCTGTAGGTTGGAAACTAGGCACCAACAACAACAGAGGGTGTGTGGGCTAGTGTAACCTACAAATAAGGATAGAGTGGCAAAAGTCTCGAGGGCTGGACAACCACGTGGGAGGAGGTTGATGGGTGGCTGAAATCTGCACATGGAGTGAGAAATCTGCACAGACAGAATAAGGCTGAATGGGGGCAATATGTTTATTTATAGATGTGGAAGGGGTGCCCCAAAATTTAGGGTTTTTGGAAGGCCACTGAAACTCTCTTTGACCGCTCCCCTTCTTAGGGTTTTTCATTAATTAAGTGGGTTTTGGATTGTTTAAGAATGTTAATAAGCTAAAAAACGTTTTTTATCTCAACACCCCCTCTCAGGCCCAAACCTGAGCTGAAGGGTTAGGCCAGCCACCACTGTGATGTTTATTGAACCCAAGGCATCCCACCCCAAAGCAGCCATGGCATCGGACAAAGGGTGCACCTCAACCGCTGAGTGGCCTACCAAGACTATGGAGGCAATGGTTATCTTACCAAGGGAATCCAAGTAGTCACCCCAGAGAGGATAGGGCATCAGACAAAGGGTGCACGTCGACTGCCCAATGGCCTACCAAGCCCTACAAAGGCGGATGGAACCACATTCTTTTTTTTTTTGAATAAGTGAGTTAAATTTTATGGGATGCAGCTGATTGAGTAATAGTGACTCATAAAAGGAGAGTAGGGAGGGTACACCCAACACATCACAAAACATAACAAGCTAACCCTTCCACTCAAAGTGTCGATGGCAAGGAAAAATAGGTGATGAGGTATCCATGTGATGAAGGAGGATGGTGGTGTGGTAACAACAACCGCTAGTGGAAACAACTTAGGATCCATTCAAGTCTTGCTCTGCACAATGAGATGCAAAGTATGCTACATGCTGAAGAATGCTCATGCAGCAGGTGCCACTTGGATAGTGTCGCTCATGGGGAATTTGTTCGCTTGCCCAAGTGCCCTAGTACAAGGATGATGAAATCGTGTAATGCAAAGGGAAAGGTACAACAGGGGAAAGAAGCCGATATCGAAGACAAAGTGCTGAATCCTGTAGAGAATACCAAGAAGGATAGGAATCCCCTCTCAACCAAAATGTAGATGTCAAAGAAGGAAGAGGAGCCTGATGTTGGTCTTCGTATGGTGCCGAGAACCATAAGGAATGAAAGAAGATGAAGTGGATGAACCACCTTGCTAGAAGAGTAAGGTAGAAGTCACTACCATGATAGCATCGAGAGAGATGCTACAAAATTCACCTCGCAAGGGGAAACTGCCATGCTTGAAGAAGAGCAAGCACTTCGAGGATGATGGAACCATGAAAGGAACGGTGCATCCCCACATCTCTAGCCCAGGTAGGACCAAAGTAATCTGCAAGTTAGCCCAACACTAAAAAACAAAACCCCACAAAAGATATGAGAATATGCAAACATAGAGGTTAGTGGTGAGATGATCCAAAGCAAAACATAACAGAAAGAAAATCTAACTCAAAATAAATGCAATGAATGTGTATATGTGTGAGTAAATGCAGCAGACGACAAAATAATGGAAAAGCTAAGGACAATGAATCCTATGGGCATGACTCTAAGAGTGTGAAAAATGAATGCTCGACTGACCTAGGGTATCCGAAAGGACCTAGAGACACGCTAGGCTAAGAAGGTAGTGATCATCGCATACATCTAGTAGTAGGGCTTAACCAAGGGAACGCGTGACAAGGTGGAGAGGAAGGTGAGATGCATGAAATGCAACGAGATTGGAACCTGCAGACCAATCAGCTAGCAGTCCCTCAGGGGTAGTGAAAGAGATGGGCTACTGGCGCTGTACTTGCAGAAATAACAGGTGTTGAAGAAGCAGACGAAGCAGGAGTAGAAGGCATAGCCCCACTGGACTATGCAGTTGCAGTAGTTTGCTAAGGCTATTTAGGTGGAAGACCTTGGGCCTTCGAGCGGCACTCCTCATCCATATGGCCTGCTCCCTAGCAGTGTGTGCGAAACCGATTTTTCTTAAGGAGTTGCTGCCAAATAGGTCTAGATTCTTTGGTTCCATCTGAGGAAGAGGAGTCACCCTTTGATTGGCTTGCTTTTTCATCTTGCGAGTTCTTGCCACTTGTGGTTTTCCCTCCTAAAGAAGAGGAAACCAACCCCCTCTACTTTGAATAAGGTTGTGATGAGGATTTCTTGTGGACTTGATCATGCAGCCTCACGTAATGCAAGATTTGGCACTCAAACTAATAGAAGGTTGGCAATTGAGCTTGAGAGATGATGTGTTGAATGAAATTGAAGTACTTTTCGGGAAACGTATTCAAGAAGAATGTAACTTGATCATCATCTGACTCTGGAGAGCCAGTAGTGGTGAACTCGGCAAGTAACTATCTATATTTAGCCAGTGTGACTTTCAGAACATCCCCTTCCTTAATAGAGAACTGTTGAAACTCAAAGTCAAGATTGATGCGTCGAGTAGGATCACGAGCCGCATAGCGATCGAGAAGGTGACTCCAATGCTCTGACACGAGCGGGAAGTGCTGCAAACTGAGAGTGAAACTCAGGAAGCAATCCCTGCATCAGCTCAACATTGGCTGTGGCATTGCAGGCTCTCCATTGACGAATGTAGTTAGGGTGAGCTAGTTGAGGGTTCGACATAGGCTCTAGACCAATGATGAGGTCCCAAAGACCTTGAGATTCAAGCACTTGTTGCATGAAATTAGACCAAGTGGTGAAATTTGACCAGTTTAAACGTGTCCTATCCGTGAAGGCATTCTTGGCCGTTGCAACAGGAGTGGTAGTGCTCAGAGATGGATAGTGTGAAAAAATGTAGTGTGGGTAGGAAGGGGGAGTGGAGTACACTTGGAAAGGGGCTCGAGAGTGCCCACTAGGCATGTGGGTAGTGTGTAAGGTGGATTCATAGGTAGGGATGGGCTGACTAGGCATGGGCATGGTAGCCACATGAGAAACCCAAGGAGATGGGATGGGAATATGGGGAGCAGAATATGGGACTCCCTGCGTAGGTGTAACCCAAAAAGAATATTGTTGTGATGTTAAGAGGACACAATGTGAAAAAGTATGGAATGCATCATCATCCGACTTCTCTATTTATCTAGAGAGTCAATGTGATTTGAGCCATTAGTACTAGTGTGAGTTGCATGGATTACCCGAAAATACTAGATTTTTGGATAATTTTAGTCTATTTTTTATATTATTTATTGTAAAATTTTGAAAAAGTTAAAAAAAGCTTCTAGATTAGGATGGCATGCAAAAAGCTAGTTGCTTTTTCAGCCAATTAGGAAATTTTTCATAAAAGAGACAGATTGACGAAATCGTGCGCTTAGCGATCGCTGTAAATAGGCTGAAAACAACAGATTGAACTGAAAGAAGAAGAAGGAGTGATCTGGGAGATCTGTGATCAGGCATCTTGGGGTTTTATCCCCCTTTCAGAGCCAACGGAGCCATCAAATTTGGATTCTGGGTAGCAGTGAAAGAGCTGATTTTTCTAATCCACATTTTTGGTCTAGGAAGGAGCTCTAGGAGAACTAATGCCTGGAGATTGCTTCTAGTAGTGCAAAGGTTCCAGGTTCTTTCAATACATATTGATTCAATTCATTGTGATTTGTTTTTGTCATGTTTACCACTTGGGTATTCTTTGTCTCCTCTTCCATCTCCTATCTCTACTTCCTTCTACTTCTGATCCCCGGTGGATTCGACCTTTCGACAAAAACCCCTCCGACATTGGTGAACTCAACGTAAAAGGTCATCTCACAGAAGAAGGAAAGATAATATGGGAGAACCTTTGAATACAATCTCCAGTGATGTTTTGCAACAGTTGGTGCAAAATATGAATATGCTTATGCAGGTACAACAACAACAATAGGTGATGCAAGCTTCAATTCAAATAGAAAGTGTTGTGATGAATGCTTTGCAAGCAGTTGAGCGTGAGGTGAAGTTATTCAATGGCAGGAATGTATTTGCATATGTACATACCTATGCTCAGAAGATGGAATTCTTTGGAGTGGCTCAATCTGCATGGAGCCGGTATTTTGTACGTGTTACTATTCATGAACTAAAAGCACGGTATTTTGTACGTGGAAGGGTGCCCCAGAAGGCCACTGAAACTCTCTTGGACCGCTCCTCTTTTTAGGGATTTTTATTAATTAAGTGTGTTTTGGGGCTGTTTAAGAATGCTACTCTGATGAAAAGCATGTTTTAGCTCAACGCCCCCTCTAAGGCCCAAAACTGAGCTAAAAGGTTAGGCAAGCCATTGTGATGTTTATTGATCCCAAGGCATCTAACCCCAAATCAGCTAGGGCATCGGATAAAGGATGCACCTCGGCCGCCCAGTGGCCTATCAAGACTACAGAGGTAATGGTTATCTTACCAAGGGAATCCAAGTAGTCACCCTAGAGAGGACAAGGCATCAAACAAAGGGTGCACATCGGTTGCCCAGTGGCCTACCAAGCCCTACAAAAGCGAATGGAACCACATTTAGTTTTTTTTTTAATAAGTGAGTTAAATTTTATGGGATGCGACTGATTGAGTAATAGTGGCCCAGAAGAGACGGGACTAGGGGGGGTACACCCAACACATCACAAAACAGAACAAGCTAACCCATCCACTCAAGGTGTCAATGACAAGGAAAAATAGGTGATGAGGTATCCATGTGATGAAGGAGGATGGTGGTGTGGTAACTACAGCCACCAGTGGAAACAACTTAGGATCCATTCAAGTGGTGCTCTGCACAATGAGATGCAAAGTATGCTACATGCTAAAGAATGCTCATGCAGCAGGTGCTACTTGGATAGTGTCCCTCATGGGGAACTTGTTCACTTTCCCAAGTGCCCTAGTACAAGGATGATGAAATCATGCAATGCAAAGGGAAAGCTACAACAGGGAGAAGAAGCCTGTAATATTCCGCATTGAGAAAACAAATGGGACTTATGGAATTTTTTTTTAATTCCCCCCCTTATCCCTCCAGCCGACTGATGAGCTGGAGGGGGAGGGGAATAGAAGGAACTATAAGCTCCTTGGTGGAGCCTTAGAAGGGAGGGGGACCATGCGTGTTGACACGCCAAGAGGAAAGATCCCCCTCCCTTCCACTATTTAAATGAGGGGGGGCTGTTGTACAGGGGAGGTTGGGCCGTGAAAGAAGACGGTCTGCTATTGCTGCGTAGGAGAGAGGCCACCATAGATCGAGAGGGAGATACAAACGCTGCCGTGAGAGCTTGAAGGAGGACCAGCTGCCGTGAAGGGCTGCCGCCTGTCGAGGAGGGTGCCAAATTCTCCGCCAGCTTGCCGATGCACCTGCACCACGGCCATTTCTCCCTGCCATGTCATCATCCATCCCTTTAAGCTCCTCCCCAATCATTTACCTTACGAAGCTTCTTAGAATCTTCTTTTAAGAAGCTTCTAAGGGGGCTTCTATAAGCCTCATTCACATAAGTCCTTTCCCACTAGCCACCCCAAGTTGTTAAGGGAACCCATTTTGGTGGAAGAGTTCCTGCGTATGGGGGAGGGAAAACTCCCATCTTCCTCAAGCCCTGTTTCCTTGTGACCACCCCGAGGTTTTAAAAGAAGCTCATAAAGCCTCCATTCTCGCAAGCTCCATTTGTAAGATCCCTTTCCGCAAAACACCTCGTAAGGCCTCAATTTCCAAAACTCCATTCGTAAAAGCCCCCATTCCCAAGAGCTTTTGTAGGAGCCCATTTCCACAAACCAAGCTCCAACTCCCACGTGCCTTTGTGAGGCTTCCAGAGGGATTGGAAGCTTCTAAGGGGGCTTCCTAAGCCCCCTTTTCACACCTTGTTTTCCCCCCCTCTCGGGTTTTAATTCCCCCCTAAGCCCTTGTTCTTTTCCCCCCCTCTTAGCTCTTTAGACTATTCAAGTCACACCCATAGGCCTACTTTGTCCTTAGGCTATCTTGCGGACTTCCATTCTCTTGCATTAATTCCTTCACTCACTTTTTTAGATCTTTTTGTGCAAGTGCTCTCTTGGTTGAGCTTTGTGTTCTTAGTTTTATCAAACAAGCTGGTGTCCACACACTCCTATGTCCTAAAAATCCAATTCATCATCATGGCCTCGTATGGTATCCCGTAAGGAAGAAATAGCCGTGAAATAAAAGATAGGGAGGGAAGTAGAGGGAGTGAAAAGAGGGAGTGAAGGAGGAAGAGTGGGAAAAAGGAAAAAGAAAAGGAAGGAGAAGATGGTGGAATTCCAAGAAGAAAAAGGAAAAGGCTATCTCACATTTGAACTACGATGCCGCCAAAGAAAGTCCAAGGTGTAGCTGCGGGAGGGTCATCTCCCGGTATCCATGTGTATATCTCACCTCAAAGCCATGTTTTTTTTTTCTTCTTGGTGTTAATTCGGTTTTAAGTTGATCATGCAAAGAAAAATTGTTAAGGATAGGATATATTTGTTCGAGTTATTTTTAAACGAAGGAGTTAGCTTATGAATGACAATGTATACAACTTAGTTTTCTTCAAATTGCATCAAGCATTATAAAATTACAAGAAAGATTAACCATTTACTATAGTAATATATTCCTAAAGTGTAGAAATTATATCTTGCATCATTAGTGTTATTCCCTTTCGCAACGATTCATGGTAAATAGCTAAATCCAAGAAAGGTTTCTTCAATACTCAAATTACTAGGGAGTTATCTTTGCTAGTTGCACATCTTAGCAAGGAAATTGTTGTTATTTGGCATGAGTTCAAGTTTAAAGGAGGCGGAAGTTAAATGTTAGGAATTAACAAGTATAAAAATTAGATATACGAATTCATTTGGAAAAAAAAAAATCTCGAAGAACAGCGGAATGATCATCATCATCAAAAAGAATAACAAGAACGATGACCTAGAGTTATGTCTTACCCGATTTACGCTGTTTTAGGGGAACGGAATGGGACTATGCCTTATGGTAGAGAGGTTGAGCTTTGCATCCCTCTCGTTTTCCATTCTCCTTGAACCAAGTGCAGCGTGAATCCGCTTCGGACCTGGCGTATCTGCGTAAAGTAGTTCGCTCGGGTTTGATGCTAGTTGCTGTTAGCTAATGACCCATTAGGAAAACCCTAATTCCGGTCGATCCTAAGTGGGAACGGCCAGGATACTTCTGCTACGTGGCAGACGCGGAAAGAACTAGATCGCAAAACCCGTAACATTCCATGGGAGTGCCGGGCGGAGCTTTCTAAACATCCTTTCCGATGGACTACTAAGATGTGTCCTGCATGATACTAGGGGACACGTTACAAGTTGGTATCAGAGCCGACCAACAACGGAATTGTTTTATGAGATCTCAATAAAATGAAGTAAAGAAATTGTTGCTGTCCAAACATTTGCTCATCTTCAATGCTGTCTTTTGCAGAACTATGAAGTGTGGAACAAGTTTTTGGTGTTTCGGATCATGTTTATGACTGCAATGCATTCTCCACTTTATAGACAAAGAATTGGGATGATGAACATCCTGGAGCAGATTTATAATCCATCACCTTTATACATTGAACGAATATGGATGGGGTCTTCAGGAATCTACTACATAGCTGCCCACCGGTTCGCTTATCTGCGGACCAACCTAAAGAGGATCAAGTGGTTGGAAGACTTGAAAGTCGTGAAGCTGTTCATTTTTGTGGAAGCTCACGTAAATTCGACTTTACATATTCAAGGTCGGAGGGTCGAAATGAACTCATATGTATATGAGGAAGTAACCCGTGTAATCCCAGCAGACAGGATTAATGTGTTGGGCCGCCATGAGAAGTATGGATTCCAACGAAAAGGGTATCCCGAACTTCCAATGAATTATCGATTCCTAAAGATCCATGACCCAAAACCCTACTATTACACAGTCCCTGTAGACAAATGCAATACAACGTTGTTCTCCCCAAACTGAATGTAATGATTGGATTATCATCACACGAGACGTTGTATAAGACTACGCCCATGTAAATATAAATAAAGACTTCTTTTATCAATATCTAGCTGTGCATCAGAGTTGTTAAAAAGTTAAGTAGCTTCATGATTTACAAGATAGCTACACTAAAGATAAGCTAACGTCAATTATCATATAATAACGTTAAGAAAACTTTTATCTAGGCACAACCCCAGGTACAGGTTCCACATTCGCCCCCTATATCAAATACTGCTGTGACGCAGGAGAAGAAGTTCCTCGTCAAGCAAATAAAGCCACCTGAGTTTGACGGGAGAGGCAGATCCGTCCAGTCTGATGCTGAAATTTGGATTGAATCTATGGAGGATTACTTCGAAGCAGCTCGTACTGCACCTACCAATCAGGCCATGCTCGCCAAGTTAAAACTCACCGGCGAAGCCAGACTTTGGTGTAAACAATGGTGCAGGGATCAAGGGACTTCAGAGGGGTCCGTTACCTGGGAGAAGTTAAAGAAAGCCGTGCAGGGGAGATATTTGCCACCTGCATATTGTACGCAGAAAATGAATGAGTTCTACGAGCTAAAACAACTAGGACTCACTCTAGACGCATACTACTCTAAATTCGTCTCACTTTTAAAGTATGCACCACAGATGGACATGACGCAGCAGGTGCCAAATTTTGCGCGGGCTTAAATCCACCGGTAAATACCCGTCTCCAATCTATGCGTCCATCAGATCTTCAAGATGCACTCATTCGAGCGGCACCTATAATTCAGGAGGTGCAAGCTAGACCAAGGGGTAACAAAACTTGGTCCTATAGTGACCCGAACAGAGGAGCTTTCAGACCTCAAGTGAAGAGAGTTCAAGGTCACAATCAGGGACAAAGGAAGAAAGCAAGGACAAATAACGTCAACAACTTTGTTCCTACTCAAAATAATTGCCGAAACCTCAGTTGTTTCCAATGCAACGAACCCGGTCACTTCAAGAGGCAATGTCCCAAGCTCAGCAGGGGACATTGTCAAACGCCTTTCCAAGGTGCAGGCCGCGGTCAAGGAGCCGCCACCCGTGGAAGAGGAAGAATTGCCTGCATTGCCAATAGGCAAAGATGCGAAGAAGAAGAAGAGGAAGATCCGACTATGGAAGCAGAATTCGAAAGAGCGACAGTCCATGCCGCTTTACACAAGAAAGGGCCGAATCGCCAGTTCTCGGTGATTCAAACACCGTCGGACTATCAAGGTAAAGGTTTCAAAACCTTGATTGATTGTGGCAGTACACATTCCTTTATCTCACCAGCATGTGCAAAAAGATTAGGAATAGCCACAGTAGAAGCACCTACCCTACTTGTGGAATTGGCAAACGGTCGTGAGGTAACTTGTACCAGGCATACTACTAAGGTGGAATTCTTTCTGGGAGGAAAGAAGACTTTAGTCAAATTCAGAGTCATGAATTTAGGTATCCATGAGTGTCTACACGGGATGGATTGGCTTAAGCCTAATGACGCCCACATCCACTGTGGAAAGGGTCAAGTTTCCTTTCGAAACTCTAAACGGGAATTTGTCACAACTCAAGGTGAGGCAGGAGTGCCAAGAATCCAATTAGCCAAAGTATCTCGGATCATAAAAGGAGTCAGAAAAGGATTACCCGTTTACCTGATCAAACTCAACAAGTTAGATCAAAAGCAAGAGTCTTATGAAGGACCTTCTTGGCTAAAGGAATACGCTGACATATTCCCTGAGGAATTGATTGAACTTCCGCCTCCAAGAGAAGTAGATCATGAAATTAGGCTAGTGCCTGGAGCTGCATCAATTGCAAAGAGACCTTATAGAATGTCCATACCTGAAGCAATTGAGTTGAAGGAACAGCTCAAGCAACTGTTGGATGAGGGTTACATCCGGCCTAGCAACTCACCGTGGGGAGCTCCAGTACTATTCCAGAAAAAGAAAGATGGGACACTTCGACTATGTATTGATTATCGAGGGTTGAATCAATCAACAGTTAAGAACAAGTATCCTATTCCTAGAATAGATGAGCTTCTTGATCGTCTTCAAGGTGCAAAGATCTTCTCCAAGATTGATCTCAGGTCAGGTTACTATCAAATAAGGATCAAGGAAGAAGATATTCCAAAAACGGCCTTCAATACAAGATATGGGCACTTTGAGTTCTTGGTTATGTCATTCGGGCTTACAAATGCACCTGCCACCTTTAATAGATTAATGCAGGATATTTTTATACCATATCTTGATGATTTCGTGCTTGTCTTCTTCGATGACACTTTAGTCTATTCTAAACAGGAAGAAGATCATGAACCTCAACTTCGGATTGTCCTTGAGACAATGAGGTTTCATAAGCTGTATGCAAAAATGAAGAAGTGTGCATTCTTCAAGCGTCAGATTGAATATATGGGATTCATAGTATCATCAAAAGGAATATCAGTAGACCCAGCCAAAGTCAGAGATGTGCTTGAATGGCCAATACCAGTATCCGTCAAAGAAATACGTAGCTTTCTTGGCTTGACAAGATGGTATAGGGTCTTTATCAAAAACTATGCTTTGATTGCAGCACCTCTTACAGACTTACTAAAGAAGCAGACTTCTATTACATGGTCAACTTCCGAACAAAATAGCTTCGACAAATTGAAGCAAAGTTTGGTATCAGCACCTATTCTAAAACTTCCTGACCTCAATAAGGAGTTCGAGGTAGTAACTGATGCTAGCATTCTTGCCTTGGGGTGTGTACTTATGCAGGAAGGTCATCCAGTAGCATACTCTTCAAGGAAATTGAAGAGTCATGAAAAGAATTATGCCACGCATGATCTGGAATTACTAGCTGTCATCCATGCTCTCAAGCTTTGGAGACACTACCTGTTGGGTAACAAGTTTACTCTAGTAACCGATCATAAGAGTCTCAAATGGATTTTTACCCAGAACGAGCTCAACATGAGGCAACGTCAGTGGATTGAAGTATTGGAGGAATATGATTTTGAAATCAAATACCGACCAGGGAAGGAGAATGTAGTTGCCGATGCACTCAGTGGCAAGGCATTCCTAAATTTCCTAATCCTGCAGAATCCATCAACGGCTAGATCTCTAGCTACAAAGGTATCTATGCCAAACAACCCTATACTTGAACTAGCTAGAGAGGAAGCATACCATGATTTGGCCTACCAAACAATGATAAAGGAAATATCTACCAAGGAGCAGAATCAAAAATTGCAAGCTAAGTATCAGGAATTTTCCATTGATAATGGACTTGTCTACTACAGAACAAGGCTGTGTATACCAGCAAGCCAGTCACTTAAGCAGAAGATATTATGGGAAGCTCATGATTCTCCTTCCGCAGGACATCCTGGCTATGCAAAAACTCTTAATGCAGTTAGGAAGAGCTACCATTGGGAGAGGCTTAAAGGTGACGTTCTCAAGTATGTCACTAAATGTTTGTCTTGCCAACGTATCAAGGCCGAACATGTCATGATGCCAGGGAAACTGCAACCGCTTGACATTCCCCAAATGAAATGGGAATTCATCAGTATGGATTTTCTTGTGGGCTTACCCCAAGTCCAAGGAGGATACAATTCCATTTTGGTTGTGGTTGACATGCTTACCAAGGTTGCACACCTGATTCCAGTAAAGACAAACTATAAAGCCTCCGACATTGCAAGATTGTTTATCAAGGAGATATTCAAGCTACATGGGTTACCTAAGAGAATCATTAGTGATTGAGATTCTCTCTTCACATCACACTTTTGGAGAGCTATTTTTGAAGCTATTGGGACTCAACTCTGTTTTAGCACCGCCTACCATCCCCAAATAGATGGCCAAACAGAGCGAGTAAATCAAATCATTGAGGATATGCTTAGGGCATACTGTTGTTGAGAGCCGAAGAGGTGGATTCAATACTTGCCATTAGTTGAATTTTCCTACAATGCTTCTTACCAGCAGAGCATTCAAATGACCCCTTTCCAGGCATTGTATAAGACAAGACATACAAGCAGCCAAGGATAGACAAAAGGCATATGCAGATTTGAAACGTCAAGAAAGAGTCCTCAAAGAAGGAGACATGGTCTTCATTCGGGTACGCCCTAAAAAGAGTTCTCTATCCCTAGGAGAATGCAAGAAGCTAAGTCCAAGGTATTGTGGGCCGTATAAAATCCTCAAATGCCTAGGACCCAATGCTTATAGATTGCAACTCCCTGAGAACCTAAAGGTTCACAATGTATTCCATATCAGCCTATTGAAAAGATATGTACCCAATCCTAATCATGTACTTGATGACCAACAAATTGTAATGCCTAGTCAAGGAGTCCTTGAACTAAGGCCAGAAAGGATCTTAGATGTTAGGGAAAGACAGTTAAGATCTAGAACCTTGAAAGAATGCCTTGTCCAGTGGAAAGATTATCCCGAAGAGGATGCCACTTGGGTAGATGAAGCCACTCTCAACCATCAATATCCCCAGTTTATCTCGAGATGAGGACATCTCGATTCCTCCAAGGGGGAGAGAATGTAATATTCCGCATTGAGAAAACAAATGGGACTTATGGAAAACTCTTTTAATTCCCCCCCTTATCCCTCCAGTCGACTGACAAGCTGGAGGGGGAGGGGAATAGAAGGAACTATAAGCTCCTTGGTGGAGCCTTAGGAGGGAGGGGGACCATGCGTGTTGACACGCCGAGAGGAAAGATCCCCCTCCCTTCCACTATTTAAATAGGGGGGGGGGGGCTGCTGTACAGGGGAGGCTGGGCCATGAAAGAAGACGGTCTGCTGTTGCTGCGTAGGAGAGAGGCCGCCATAGATCGAGAGGGAGATACAAACGCTACCGTGAGAGCTTGAAGGAGGACCAGCTGCCGTGAAGGGCCGCCGCCTGTCGAGGAGGGTGCCAAATTCTCCGCCAGCTTGCCGATGCACCTGCACCACGGCCATTTCTCCCTGCCATGTCATCATCCATCCCTTTAAGCTCCTCCCCAATCATTTACCTTAGGAAGCTTCTTAGAATCTTCTTTCAAGAAGCTTCTAAGGGGGCTTCTATAAGCCCCATTCACATAAGTCCTTTCCCACTAGCCACCCCAAGTTGTTAAGGGAACCCATTTTGGTGGAAGAGTTCCTACGCATGGGGGGGGGGGGGAAACTCCCATCTTCCTCAAGCCCTGTTTCCTTGTGGCCACCCCGAGGTTTTAAAAGAAGCTCATAAAGCCTCCATTCTCGCAAGCTCCATTTGTAAGATCCCTTTCCGCAAAACACCTCGTAAGGCCTCAATTTCCCAAACTCCATTCGTAAAAGCCCCCATTCCCAAGAGCTTTTGTAGGAGCCCATTTCCACAAACCAAGCTCCAACTCCCACGTGCCTTTGTGAGGCTTCCAAATGGATTGGAAGCTTCCAAGGGGGCTTCCTAAGCCCCCTTTTCACACCTTGTTTTCCCCCCCTCCCGGGTTTTAATTCCCCCCTAAGCCCTTGTTCTTTTTCCCCCCTCTTAGCTCTTTAGACTATTCAAGTCACACCCATAGGCCTACTTTGTCCTTAGGCTATCTCGCGGACTTCCATTCTCTTGCATTAATTCCTTCACTCACTTTTTTAGATCTTTTTGTGCAAGTGCTCTCTTAGTTGAGCTTTGTGTTCTTAGTTTTATCAAACAAGCCGGTGTCCACACACTCCCATGTCCTAAAAATCCAATTCATCATCATGGCCTCGTATGGTATCCCATAAGGAAGAAATAGCTGTGAGATAAAAGATAGGGAGGGAAATAGAGGGAGTGAAAAGAGGGAGTGAAGGAGGAAGAGTGGGAAAAGGAAAAAGAAAAGGAAGGAGAATACGGTGGAATTCCAAGAAGAAAAAGAAAAAGGCTATCTCACATTTGAACTACAATGCCACCAAAGAAAGTCCAAGGTGTAGCTGCGGGAGGGTCATCTCCCGGTATCCATGTGTATATCTCACCTCAAAGCCAGGTTTTTTTTTTCTTCTTGGTGTTAATTCGGTTTTAAGTTGATCATGCAAAGAGAAATTGTTAAGGATAGGATATATTTGTTCGAGTTATTTTAAAATGAAGGAGTTAGCTTATGAATGACAATGTATACAACTTAGTTTTCTTCAAATTGCATCAAGCATTATAAAATTACAAGCAAGATTAACCATTTAATATAGTAATATATTTCTAAAGTTTAGAAATTGTTACTTGCATCATTAGTCTTATTCCCTTTCGCAACGATTCATGTGGTAAATAGCTAAATCCAAGAAAGGTTTCTTCAATACTCAAATTACTAGGGAGTTATCTTTGCTAGTTGCACATCTTAGCAAGGAAATTGTTGTTATTTGGCATGAGTTCAACTTTAAAGGAGGCGGAAGTTAAATGTTAGGAATTAAAAAGTATAAAAATTAGATATACGAATTCATTTGGAAAAAAAAAAATCTCGATGAACAGCGGAATGATCATCATCATCAAAAAGAATAACGAGAACGATGACCTAGAGTTACGTCTTACCCGATTTACGTTGTTTTAGGGGAACGGAATGGGACTATGCCTTATGGTAGAGAGGTTGAGCTTTGCATCCCTCTCGTTTCCCATTCTCCTTGAACCAAGTGCAGCGTGAATTCACTTTGGACCTGGCGTTTCTGCGTAAAGTAGTTCGCTCGGGTCTGACGCTAGTTGTTGTTAGCTAATGACCCATTAGGAAAACCCTAATTTCGATCGATCCTAAGTGGGAATGGCCAGGATACTTCTGCTACGTGGCAGACGCGGAAAGAACTAGATCGCAAAACCCGTAACATTCCATGGGAGTGCCGGGCGGAGCTTTCTAAACATCCTTTCCGATGGACTGCTAAGATGTGTCCTGCATGATACTAGGGGACACGTTACAAGTTGGTATCAGAGCCGACCAACAACGGAATTGTTTTTATGATATCTCAATAAAATGAAGTAAAGAAATTGTTGCTGTCCAAACATTTCCTCATCTTCAATGCTGTCTTGCAGAACAATGAAGCGTGGAACAAGTTTTTGGTGTTTCGGGTCATGTTTATGACTGCAATGCATTCTCTGCTTTATAGACAAAGAATTGGGATGATGAACATCCTAGAGCAGATTTATAATCCATCACCTTTATACAGTGAACAAAGATGGACAGGGTCTTCAGGAATCTACTACATAGCTGCCCACCGGTTCGCTTATCTACGGACCAACCTAAAGAGGATCAAGTGGTTGGAAGACTTGAAAGTCGTGAAGCTGTTCATTTTTGTGGAAGCTCACGTAAATTTGACTTTACATATTCAAGGTCGGAGGGTCGAAATGAGCTCATATGTATATGAGGAAGTAACCCGTGTAATCCCAGCCGACAGGATTAATGTATTGGGCCGCCATGAGAAGTATGGATTCCAACGAAAAGGGTATCCCGAACTTCCAATGAATTATCGATTCCTAAAGATCCATGACCCAAAACCCTACTATTACACAGTCCCTATAGACAAATGCAATACAATGTTGTTCTCCCCAAACTGAATGTAATGATTGGATTATCATCACACGAGACGTTGTATAAGACTACGCCCATGTAAATATAAATAAAGACTTCTTTTATCAATATCTAGCTGTGCATCAGAGTTGTTAAAAAGTTAAGTAGCTTCATGATTTATGAGATAGCTGCACTAAAGATAAGCTAACGTCAATTATCATATAATAACGTTAAGAAAACTTTTATCTAGGCACAACCCCAGGTACAGGTTCCAAATTCGCCCCCTACATCAAATACTGCTGTGATGCAGGAGAAGAAGTTCCTCCTCAAGCAGATAAAGCCACCCGGGTTTGACGGGAGAGGCAGATTTATCCAGTCTCATGTGCTGAAATTTTGATTGAATCTATAAAGGATTACTTCGAAGCAGCTCGTACTGCACCTACCAATCAGGCCATGCTCGCCAAGTTAAAACTCACCGGCGAAGCTAGACTTTGGTGGAAACAATGGTGCGGGGATCAAAGGACTTTAGAGGGGTCCGTTACCTGGGAGAAGTTAAAGAAAGCCATGCAAGGGAGATATTTGCCACCTGCATATCGTACGCAGAAAATGAATGAGTTCTACGAGCTAAAACAGCTAGGACTCACTCTAGACGCATACTACTCTAAATTCGTCTCACTTTTAAAGTATGCGCCACAGATGGACATGACGCAGCAGGTGTCCAAATTTTGTGCGGGCTTAAATCCACCCGTAAATACCCATCTCCAATCTATGCGTCCATCAGATCTTCAGGATGCACTCATTCGAGCGGCACCTATAATTCAGGAGGTGCAAGCTAGACCAAGGGGTAACAAAACTTGGTCCTATAGTGACCCGAACAGAGGAGCTTTCAGACCTCAAGTGAAGAGAGTTCAAGGTTACAATCAGGGACAAAGGAAGAAAGCAAGGACAAATAACGTCAACAACTTTGTTCCTACTCAAAATAATGGCCGAAACCTCAGTTGTTTCCAATGCAACGAACCCGGTCACTTCAAGAGGCAATGTCCCAAGCTCAGCGGGGGACATCGTCAAACGCCTTTCCAAGGTGCAGGCCGCGGTCAAGGAGCCGCCACCCGTGGAAGAGGAAGAACTGCTTGCATTGCCAATAGGCAAAGATGCGAAGAAGAAGAAGAGGAAGATCCGACTATGGAAGCAGAATTCGAAAGAGCGACAGTCCATGCCGCTTTACACAAGAAAGGGCCGAATCGCCAGTTCTCGGTGATTCAAACACCGTCGGACTATCAAGGTAAAGGTTTCAAAACCTTGATTGATTGTGGCAGTACACATTCCTTTATCTCACCAGCATGTGCAAAAAGATTAGGAATAGCCACAGTAGAAGCACCTACCCTGCTTGTGGAATTGGCAAACGGTCGTGAGGTAACTTGTACCAGGCAAACTGCTAAGGTGGAATTCTTTCTGGGAGGAAAGAAGACTTTAGTCAAATTCAGAGTCATGAATTTAGGTATCCATGAGCGTCTACTCGGGATGGATTGGCTTAAGCCTAATGACGCCCACATCCACTGTGGAAAGAGTCAAGTTTCCTTTCGAAACTCTAAAAGGGAATTTGTCACAACTCAAGGTGAGGCAGGAGTGCCAAGAATCCAATTAGCCAAAGTATCTCGGATCATAAAAGGAGTCAGAAAAGGATTACCCGTTTACCTGATCAAACTCAACAAGTTAGATCAAAAGCAAGAGTCTCATGAAGGACCTTCTTGGCTAAAGGAATATGCTGACGTATTCCCTGAGGAATTGATTGAACTTCCGCCTCCAAGAGAAGTAGATCATGAAATTACGCTAGTGCCTGGAGCTGCACCAATTGCAAAGAGACCTTATAGAATGTCCATACCTGAAGCAATTGAGTTGAAGGAACAGCTCAAGCAACTGTTGGATGAGGGTTACATCTGGCCTAGCAACTCACTGTGGGGAGCTCCAGTACTATTCCAGAAAAAGAAAGATGGGACACTTCGACTATGTATTGATTATCGAGGGTTGAATCAATCAGCAGTTAAGAACAAGTATCCTATTCCTAGAATAGATGAGCTTCTTGATCGTCTTCAAGGTGCAAAGATCTTCTCCAAGATTGATCTCAGGTCAGGTTACTATCAAATAAGGATCAAGGAAGAAGATATTCCAAAAACGGCCTTCAATACAAGATATGGGCACTTTGAGTTCTTGGTTATGTCATTCGGGCTTACAAATGCATCTGCCACCTTTAATAGATTAATGCAGGATATTTTTATACCATATCTTGATGATTTCGTGCTTGTCTTCTTCGATGACACTTTAGTCTATTCTAAACAGGAAGAAGATCATGAACCTCAACTTCGGATTGTCCTTGAGACAATGAGATTTCATAAGCTGTATGCAAAAATGAAGAAATGTGCATTCTTCAAGCTTCAGATTGAATATCTGGGATTCATAGTATCATCAGAAGGAATATCAGTAGACCTAGCCAAAGTCAGAGATGTGCTTGAATGGCTAATACCAGTATCCGTCAAAGAAATACGTAGCTTTCTTGGCTTGACAGGATGGTATAGGGTCTTTATCAAAAACTATGCTTTGATTGCAGCATCTCTTACAGACTTACTAAAGAAGCAGACTTCTATTACATGGTCAACTTCCGAACAAAATAGCTTCGACAAATTGAAGCAAAGTTTGGTATCAGCACCTATTCTAAAACTTCCTGACCTCAATAAGGAGTTCGAGGTAGTAACTGATGCTAGCATTCTTGCCTTGGGGTGTGTACTTATGCAGGAAGGTCATCCAGTAGCATACTCTTCAAGGAAATTGAAGAGTCATGAAAAGAATTATGCCACGCATGATCTGGAATTACTAGCTGTCATCCATGCTCTAAAGCTTTGGAGACACTACCTGTTGGGTAACAAGTTTACTCTAGTAACCGATCATAAGAGTCTCAAATGGATTTTAACCCAGAACGAGCTCAACATGAGGCAACGTCAGTGGATTGAAGTATTGGAGGAATATGATTTTGAAATCATATACCAACCAGGGAAGGAGAATGTAGTTGCCAATGCACTCAGTCGCAAGGCATTCCTAAATTTCCTAATCCTGCAGAATCCATCAACGGCTAGATCTCTAGCTACAAAGGTATCTATGCCAAACAACCCTATACTTGAACTAGCTAGAGAGGAAGCATACTATGATTTGGCCTACCAAACAATGATAAAGGAAATATCTACCAAGGAGCAGAATCAAAAATTGCAAGCTAAGTATCAGGAATTTTCCATTGATAATGGACTTGTCTACTACAGAACAAGGCTGTGTATACCAGCAAGCCAGTCACTTAAGCAGAAGATATTATGGGAAGCTCATGATTCTCCTTCCGCAGGACATCCTGGCTATGCAAAAACTCTTAATGCAGTTAGGAAGAGCTACCATTGGGAGAGGCTTAAAGGTGACGTTCTCAAGTATGTCACTGAATGTTTGTCTTGCCAACGTATCAAGGCCGAACATGTCATGATGCCAGGGAAACTGCAGCCGCTTGACATTCCCCAAATGAAATGGGAATTCATCAGTATGGATTTTCTTGTGGGCTTACCCCAAGTCCAAGGAGGATACAATTCCATTTTGGTTGTGGT
This sequence comes from Lygodium microphyllum, assembly GCF_053477565.2. Lineage (NCBI taxonomy): Eukaryota > Viridiplantae > Streptophyta > Polypodiopsida > Schizaeales > Lygodiaceae > Lygodium > Lygodium microphyllum. The sequence continues at coordinate 29,905,414 of NC_141143.1, read as the reverse complement.
TGACATGCTTACCAAGGTTGCACACCTGATTCCAGTAAAGACAAACTATAAAGCCTCCAACATTGCAAGATTGTCTATCAAGGAGATATTCAAGCTACATGGGTTACCTAAGAGAATCATTAGTGATCGAGATTCTCTCCTCACATCACACTTTTGGAGAGCTATTTTTGAAGCTATTGGGACTCAACTCTGTTTTAGCACCGCCTACCATCCCCAAACAGATGGCCAAACAGAGCGAGTAACTCAAATCATTGAGGATATGCTTAGGGCATACTGCTGTCGAGAGCCGAAGAGGTGGATTCAATACTTGCCATTAGTTGAATTTTCCTACAATGCTTCTTACCAGCAGAGCATTCAAATGACCCCTTTCCAGGCATTGTATGGTCATGATTGTCGAAGTCCCCTAAACTTTTATGATCCAACCCTAAGAGTTGAAGCTTCAAGACAAATGTTGGAGGACATGGATGATCAAATAAGGTCAATAAGACAAGACATACAAGCAGCCAAGGATAGACAAAAGGCATATGCAGATTTGAAACGTCAAGAAAGAGTCTTCAAAGAAGGAGACATGGTCTTCATTCGGGTACGCCCTAAAAAGAGTTCTCTATCCCTAGGAGAATGCAAGAAGCTAAGTCCAAGGTATTGTGGGCCGTATAAAATCCTCAAATGCCTAGGACCCAATGCTTATAGATTGCAACTCCCGGAGAACCTAAAGGTTCACAATGTATTCCATATCAGCCTATTGAAAAGATATGTACCCAATCCTAATCATGTACTTGATGACCAACAAATTGTAATGCCTAGTCAAGGAGTCCTTGAACTAAGGCCAGAAAGGATCTTAGATGTTAGGGAAAGACAGTTAAGATCTAGAACCTTGAAAGAATGCCTTGTCCAGTGGAAAGATTATCCCGAAGAGGATGCCACTTGGGTAGATGAAGCCACTCTCAACCATCAAAATCCCCAGTTTATCTCGAGATGAGGACATCTCGATTCCTCCAAGGGGGAGAGAATGTAATATTCCGCATTGAGAAAACAAATGGGACTTATGGAAAATTTTTTTAATTCCCCCCCTTATCCCTCCAGTTGACTGACGAGCTGGAGGGGGAGGGGAATAGAAGGAACTATAAGCTCCTTGGTGGAGCCTTAGAAGGGAGGGGGACCATGCGTGTTGACACGCCGAGAGGAAAGATCCCCCTCCCTTCCACTATTTAAATGGGGGGGGGGGGTGCTGTACAGGGGAGGCTGGGCCGTGAAAGAAGACGGTCTGCTGTTGCTGCGTAGGAGAGAGGCCGCCATAGATCGAGAGGGAGATACAAACGCTACCGTGAGAGCTTGAAGGAGGACCAGCTGCCGTGAAGGGCCGCCGCCTGTCGAGGAGGGTGCCAAATTCTCCGCCAGCTTGCCGATGCACCTGCACCATGGCCATTTCTCCCTGCCATGTCATCATCCATCCCTTTAAGCTCCTCCCCAATCATTTACCTTACGAAGCTTCTTAGAATCTTCTTTTAAGAAGCTTCTAAGGGGGCTTCTATAAGCCCCATTCACATAAGTCCTTTCCCACTAGCCACCCCAAGTTGTTAAGGGAACCCATTTTGGTGGAAGAGTTCCTACGCATGGGGGGGGGGGGAAACTCCCATCTTCCTCAAGCCCTGTTTCCTTGTGGCCACCCCGAGGTTTTAAAAGAAGCTCATAAAGCCTCCATTCTCGCAAGCTCCATTTGTAAGATCCCTTTCCGCAAAACACCTCGTAAGGCCTCAATTTCCGAAACTCCATTCGTAAAAGCCCCCATTCCCAAGAGCTTTTGTAGGAGCCCATTTCCACAAACCAAGCTCCAACTCCCACGTGCCTTTGTGAGGCTTCCAAATGGATTGGAAGCTTCCAAGGGGGCTTCCTAAGCCCCCTTTTCACACCTTGTTTTCCCCCCCTCCCGGGTTTTAATTCCCCCCTAAGCCCTTGTTCTTTTTCCCCCCTCTTAGCTCTTTAGACTATTCAAGTCACACCCATAGGCCTACTTTGTCCTTAGGCTATCTCGCGGACTTCCATTCTCTTGCATTAATTCCTTCACTCACTTTTTTAGATCTTTTTGTGCAAGTGCTCTCTTAGTTGAGCTTTGTGTTCTTAGTTTTATCAAACAAGCCGGTGTCCACACACTCCCATGTCCTAAAAATCCAATTCATCATCATGGCCTCGTATGGTATCCCGTAAGGAAGAAATAGTCGTGAGATAAAAGATAGGGAGGGAAATAGAGGGAGTGAAGGAGGAAGAGTGGGAAAAAGGAAAAAGAAAAGGAAGGAGAAGACGGTGGAATTCCAAGAAGAAAAAGGAAAAGGCTATCTCACATTTGAACTACGATGCCGTCAAAGAAAGTCCAAGGTGTAGCTGCGGGAGGGTCATCTCCCGGTATCCATGTGTATATCTCACCTCAAAGCCATGTTTTTTTTTTCTTCTTGGTGTTAATTCGGTTTTAAGTTGATCATGCAAAGAAAAATTGTTAAGGATAGGATATATTTGTTTGAGTTATTTTTAAACGAAGGAGTTAGCTTATGAATGACAATGTATACAACTTAGTTTTCTTCAAATTGCATCAAGCATTATAGAATTACAAGCAAGATTAACCATTTAACATAGTAATATATTCCTAAAGTTTAGAAATTGTAACTTGCATCATTAGTCTTATTCCCTTTCGCAACGATTCATGTGGTAAATAGCTAAATCCAAGAAAGTTTTCTTCAATACTCAAATTACTAGGGAGTTATCTTTGCTAGTTGCATATCTTAGCAAGGAAATTGTTGTTATTTGGCATGAGTTCAACTTTAAAGGAGGCGAAAGTTAAATGTTAGGAATTAACAAGTATAAAAATTAGATATACGAATTCATTTGGAAAAAAAATAAATCTCGACGAACAGCGGAATGATCATCATCATCAAAAAGAATAACGAGAACGATGACCTAGAGTTACGTCTTACCCGATTTACGTTGTTTTAGGGGAACGGAATGGGACTATGCCTTATGGTAGAGAGGTTGAGCTTTGCATCCCTCTCGTTTCCCATTCTCCTTGAACCAAGTGCAGCGTGAATTCGCTTCGGACCTGGCGTTTCTGCGTAAAGTAGTTCGCTCGGGTCTGACGCTAGTTGTTGTTAGCTAATGACCCATTAGGAAAACCCTAATTCCGGTTGATCCTAAGTGGGAACGGCCAGGATACTTCCCCTACGTGGCAAACGCGGAAAGAACTAGATCGCAAAACCCGTAACATTCCATGGGAGTGCCGGGCGGAGTTTTCTAGACATCCTTTCCGATGGACTGCTAAGACGTGTCCTGGATGATACTAGGGGACACGTTACAAAGCCGATGTCAAAGACAAAGTGCTAAAGCCTATAGAAGAATACCAAGAAGGGTAGGAACCCCCTCTCAACCAGAATGTAGATGCCAAAGAAGGAAGAGGAGCTTGATGTTGATCTTTTTATGGTGCCGAGAACCATAAGGAATGAAAGAAGATGAAGTCGATGAAGTGGATGAACCACCTTGCTAGAAGAGTAAGGTAGAAGTCACTGCCATGATAGCATTGAGAGAGATGCTACAAAATTCACCTTGGGAGGGAAAACTGCCATGCTTGAAGAAGAGCAAGCACTTCGAGGATGATGGAACCATGAAAGGATCGGTGTGCATCCCCACATCTCTAGCCCAGGTAGGACCAAAGTAATCTGCAAGTTAGCCCAACATTAAAAAACAAAACCCCACAAAAGAGATGAGAATATGCAAACATAGAGGTTAGTGGTGAGATGATCCAAAGCAAAACATAACAGAAAGAAAATCTAACTCAAAATAAATGCAATGAATGTGTATGTGTGTGAATAAATGCAACAGAAGACAAAAGAATGGAAAATCTAAGGATAATGAATCCTATGGGCATGACTCTAAGAGTGTGAAAAATGAATGCTAGACTGACCTAGTGTATCCAAAAGGACCTAGAGACATGTTAGGCTAAGAAGGTGGCGACCATTGTGTACGTCCGATAGTAGGGCTTTGCCAAGGGAGCGCTTGACGAGGTGGAGAGGAAGGTGAGATGGATGCATGAAGTGCAACGGGATCGAAACTTGGAGACCAATCAGCTAGTCCCTCAAGGGTAGTGAAAGAGATGGGTTACTGAGGTTTTACTCGAGCCACATGTCCAGCAACAACGGGTGCTGAAGGAGCAGATGAAGCAGGAGTAGAAGGCATAGCCCCACTGGACTATGGAGTCGCAAACAGTCTGCTGAGGTTATTTAGGTGGAAGACCTTAGGCCTTGGAGCAGCCCTCCTCATCCACATGGCCTTCTCTCTAACAGTGTGTGCGAAACCAGTTTTTGTTAGGGAGTTGCTGCCAGATAGGTCTAGATTCTTTGGTTCCATGTGAGGAAGAGGAGTCACCCTTTGATTGGCTTGTCTTTGAATATTGTGAGTTCTTGCCACAACAAAGAGGCAACCAACCCCCTTTGCTCTAAATAAGGTTGTGATGAGGATTTCTTGTGGACTTGATCATGCAACTTTGCGTAATGCAAGAACTGACACTCAAACTCGTAGAAGGTTGGCAATCGAGCTTGGGAGATGATGTGTTGAATGAAATTGAAGTACTTTTTGGGAAACTTATTCAAGAAGAAGTAACCTGATCATCATCTGACTTTGGAGAGCCACTAGTGGTGAACTCGGCAAGTAACTACCTATATTCAGCCAGCTTGACTTTCAGAGCATCCCCTTCCTTAATAGAGAACTCTCGAAGCTCCAAGTTGAGATTGATGCGCCGAGTAGGTTCATGAGCCGCATAGCGGTCGAGAAGGTGACTCCAACGCTCTGACACGAGTGGGAAGTGCTGCAACTGAGAGTGAAACTTAATCCCTACATCAACTCAACATTGGTTGTGGCATTGTGGGCTCTCCATTGACAAATGTAGTTAGGGTGAGCTAGTTGAGGGTCTGCCATAGCATCTAGACCAATGACGAGATCCCAAAGACCCTAAGACTCAAGCACTTGTTGCATGAAATTAGACCAAGTGGTGAAATTTGACTCGTTAAAATGTGTCTTATTTGTGAAGGCATTCTTGGCCATTGCAACAGTAGTGGTAGTGGTCGGAGATGGATAGTGTGAAAAAGTGTAGTGCGAGTAGGATGGGGGAGTGGAGCACACTTGGGAAGGGGCCCCAGAGCGCCCACCAAGCATGCGAGTAGTATGCAAGGTGGATCCATAGGTAGGGATGGGATGATTAGGCATGGGCATGGTAGCCACATGAGAAACCCAAGGAGATGGGATGTGAACATGGGGAGTAGAAGATGGGAATCCCTGTGTAGGTGTAACCCAAGAAGAACGTGAAGACACACCATAAGCTGAGGATGGAAGTCCATGCATTTGAGTGGTCACATGAGATGTGAAGCTGGGGATAGTGAGGGTGGAGTCCCAAGAGAGACACCAAGGAAAAGGGGTTTCTACTATAAGAAAATCTATCTTGTAACATCAACAAGCTTTTGTTTCATTCTTTTAATGACCAAAACAAGGAAAACAACAAATCTTCACGTAGCATCATAGTAGATATGTCCCACGGATTTGATAAAATCAACCATAATCTTCAACATCTTCACAAAATCCATCAATAGAAAAAGGAACACAAAGGAATACACCACTTTTGAATGGAAACCAATCACATAGTATTCATCTTCATTGTCTTCATAGCTTTCTCTCTCAATCTCTCAAAGAAAGATACATTGTTTTGATAGAATTGGCTATCTTTGTCTCACTCACTCACTCTCTCTCTCTGAATAGTACATCATATCCTCACTATAATACTCAAAAATGACACTTAATAATCCTTTTTAGGTCGTGGATGCACCTCCCAAGAGGTATGGGAGGTATGAAAGGGCAGCAAAGCCACTATAGTGTCTCTTCATAGCTCACTACTGTCATTGCCACTTTAGTCTTCTCTTTAGTCTTCAGCAACCGATTCTTCCATTTGTTTTAGCTCTTTTGAACTTAGATTCATCCTTTCCAAAAGTTAGAAAACTTTCCCAAAGTCATACATACATTCTACATAATACTCACAGAAGATCTACAGAATAGCACAGAATAGGAATAGAGCAAAGTTAGAGCCTCTACAGAGGGTTATAGAAGGTCATTAGAGAACAGCAAATCCTCATAACTCATACTAAAACCATTCCAAACTATCAAAAACTATTCAAGAAGTTTTCAAAATACCTCAACCTTCATTAATCATCAATTCATGCTTCATACAGAAGAAAATCAGAACAAAATAGAATGTATTAGAACCAATCAGAACCTCAACAGAACCTATCAAAACATCATAGAGGTTCATATTTTCACTAATAATAATCATGAGCTTCCAAAATATAATAAATATAATCCAAAACACTCTCAAACACTTCCAAAAACAACCAAACATCACTAAAAAATCTATAAAAAATCAACCATTTAGACCTCAAAAACAACCAAAATTAGTCAAAAATTCAGTCTTTTTCCACTCTCAACATATCCCCACACTTAGAAAGGAAGCATCCTCGCGACCTAAGGAAAATAAGAATGTAAGTTCAGTAAAGAGCTCAATTTGATCTTCTTTAGTATCTTCAATAATCACCCAAACATGTTCCCAACTTATCACCTATTTCTAAGAAAGAATACAACTAAAGGAAAACATCATTATGCATTAACACATCTTATAAATAATAGAAAGTCATGACAAATTCATAAATGATATAAGAGGTTCCTCAGCTTTGCATCGTAGGAGGCTTTCCATCTACCATCACCATCAGTGTCAATAGTCGAAAACAGAGCTTTCGAATAAATTATTCAACCAGCATGAACTCATCACATAAAAATTAATACATCACAAATACAAAATAACCATTTGAATGACACCTCCAAAAGATATATCATTAAGAAGCATAGAAGATACATTCAGGGGTATCAGTGAAGTTGATCCCTCTTGAAAGCTTGATGATTACGAAAGCGGTCCGTGGATAAAGACTCATTTACAAAAGATTTTAGAGGATTCTAAAAGAATTGAAGGCAGCACACCCGTTCTAGCAAAACAAGGTATATGCTAGGTAAAGAAAGGGCATGAAAATATATGACATCCAATTGTTGGGAATCAATGTTCACATTGACATTCATACAAAGCTTGGGAATGGCCTTTTGATCATTATGGGAATGCCTATGCATATATGCTAGGTACCAAGCAAAATGGGCTGTCAATCTCACTGAAGGATCTAGAGATTGTGAATATTGTTGGAAAAAATGGAGATAATTTTGGTACACTTGACTGGAAAATGTCCAATCCCTTGGAATTAATGGCCAATTAATCTATGGTCCCATGAGAGAATCAATTAAGCTGCATCCTCTTCTTCTTGGAATTTGCTGATCAAATCCTTCCTACCCACTAACCAACTGAGGGGGTTGAGAAATAGAAGTGGTAGGAGATGGAAGAGGAATTAGTAAAAGAGGATGAAGAGATGGATAGGAAAAATCATAAAATGAGGAATAAGCTAAAGAAGGATTAGCTGAAAATTTAGGCAAATCAGTTAGAAAAGATGTTAATTGATAAGCAAAAAAAGTAGAAGGTATATGGTTAGATGGGAAGGATAAGGCGAAGAAGGGGAAAAGACTCGATCTTCAATGAAAGAACAATAGGCAAAGATTGGAATTTGAGGAAAACTCTGAGGTTGGAAAAGGAGAGGTAAAATGGTTGCTGAGTTGGATTGATAGAGAGAAAAATAAGCATCACAGCGATGGGCCATTTGTTGATAATATAATAAGCTAGGAATAGAGGGACCTAAAACAGATTGTCGATGGTAGGCATCAAAGAAGGATGAATCAAATGGATGGTTCTTGGAAAGATAAGCTAAAAGATCCACTCTTAGTTGGTTAGTGTTATGCACATCACTAGAGGCTATATTCTGTCATTGGTTCAGGACTACAGAATCAATCATTGAATGCCATAAAGTGTCAAGACAAGTAGTCACTTTAGAAGAAAAGCACTGGAACATTTCATCTATCCTCAACTCCAAATGATTGACATATAAGGCAGCTTGTAAGACCACATCCCCTACATACCAAGCCAAATCTATATCATTTGAAATTAACAGATCATCTCATAGATACATATAAGACAGCAACATGGTATTCGTCGTCACAAAATCTTCAAAGACCATACATACAAATTCTGTTACCAAATCAAAAGACCAGGCTCCACTCCAACCATCCTTCTTGAAATTGCTCAAATGTAGACCATAATAAATCCATCCTGGATTGCAATCTTTCCACTTTAGCTTGAAACAACAAACATAATGTGGTATGTCTTTAGAGAACTGCCAAGTCCTATTGAGATATAGAAGGAATCATGGGGACACTGGGACTTGGAGGGATGGACCGTGACTGTGCCAATTGGTCCTTCAACTGTTTAATCTGGGAAGCTTGGAATTCCACTGTATTATGAGCAGTCTACAAAGCTGACAGTTTTGCATCCAAAAGAGTTTTAAACTCTTGAGCTTCTTTGGACATTTTCTCTTTCTTTTCCAAAACTCTAGTGACCTTTGATTGAGCTTATGCTAAAACTGAGTTTTCAAAGAATATATTTCTTCTCTTTGGGTCTCAATCATTTGTGTCTGCTACTCCATTTGCTTAAGCAGATCGAAAAGAGTATCTTTAGCAGAAGCTAACTCTGTGGTTGCCTTATGCATCTGGTCTTTGGATTGCATCAATTCTTCATAGAAAGAAGCATATAACTGTTGAACATAAGCTATCACTGAGAGTTCAATAGAACTCTGGATGTCGTTACAAAGAAAAGGAATGGCATCCCCTGTCACTAAGTTGTTCAACGAAGGAACTAAAATATCCAAGGAACCCTCTCAATGTGCCCTAAATAAGTTGTTGCATGTGAGGTAGGCAGGGAGGTCACTTCCAAAGGTAGCAGAAACTAACACTGAAGGAATGAATGGTGGAATTGTCTCTGTTATACGCTTCAAGCGCTTCCGCTAAATGACTAATGGAGGAGGGGAGTCAATATCCTCTATGTCATTGGGTTCTAAATCTTCTAATGGTGGATGGGGAGGGATTGGATCAGCTGGAGGAGGAGGTAAAACACCCTTCTTAAGGCCTGAATATGTCAGAAAAGCATATAAATATGAACCATAGGTTACATTGGTAACATTCCTAGTCACCTTGACAAAATGTTGGTCCAGCTTCGTAAGCTTCGTAAGAAGGTAAGTATTCCCATCAATGGCAACTCCTTTTAAAATCATCCTGGAAGCTATGAAGAGCTCCTTGGACAAATAGTGAGATGGTGTCTTGGCATGCATGAACCTATCCTGGAGAAATTTACAGACTAGCTTCGAGCGAGGATCGGTGTGATCATTGAGAAAGACACTCCTGAAGTGTTAATCATCTTCTTGATATCAAGAAACTCTTTATTTTGCTTCTGTATAGCTTGAGGATCTCTTCATTTGAGAATAACTGTTTGGCTATGACAAAGGGTTCTCCTTTGTAGGGAAGAGACAAAGCCTTCCCTAACCCCCTAGGTGTCAGGACCATGGAAGTGCCACGAACCAAGCCCAACTTCTTACTGTATTACGTGAGAAACTCATCACAAAGGGTTGGATCATCTGGAATCAAAGGGAGTGAAGCCACCACAAAAGATGCAAGGCCAGCTTTCGCAATAGGCTCAAAATTCAGTAGGGAATAATAATCCCTACTGATCAAAGGGACATACTGAACAGGAGGAGAAGCTTGAGGCACCATTCAGATGGAATATACACACACATCACACACACAGACAATCACAGCGAATGCCGGTAAAACAATAGAATATCTATCAAAAGGAGATCGATCAGAATAAACACACACAGACGTGACTAAATGACTGACCATCCCAAACAATTCACATCCTAGAAAAAATTCGGCATGACCCCTACACATATGCAATTGAAAGCTTTATGCTATGCAACAGACATGCACTTGAGACCCCGTATCAGGCAGAAAAGAAAACTATAGAACGCACCCGTAATCGTATCACACAATCAAACCATAATACCTCAATAACCCTCTCAGGACATAACCAGAACTTCTATAAGTAATAATAACTTGAAAAACTGCACATGCCCATCCCACGAAGTGTATTTATTGAAAAGGAGAAAAAGTGCAGTGAGGGGAATGATTTTAGTGAAGGGTTCGTTTTAATAAATTATTAACAATTGTTGAAATTTTATTAGGTTGTAAACCTTAATAAAAAAACGGCGGTTCATTTTTAAATTGTTAGTTACAATTTATGAATGTGAAACGGTGCTTTTAACGAATCCTAGACTTCGATACCTAGACACAGGTCTCTAAATGCATATTCAATCATTAAATATTTGATGAATTTGAAGCACTCTTCTTTTTCAACGCATGCATTTTTGTGACGACTAGTTCATTTTTTAAAAAAATTAAGGTTCCTCTGAAGCGCACGTAGTGCGTGTAAAGTGAACTACAGGTTTATTTTAATTTATTAAGAAAAACTGTGTTTGGCGTGAGCGCGTGTGCCATGGTGGTGTTTAAGATTCATTTTAAGAATTATTTGTGAATTTTGAGGTAGTGAAAAATAAAAAATAGGAAGGGAAAAAGAAAAGTACATGGAAGTGGATATGTGCGTATGCAATGAAATGAAATGCGCACGTCTCGATCCCAAGATACAAGTTTGGAGTCCAAAAAGGAAAAAAATCATGAACTGAAAATGATGTGACACGTCAAGGCAAGGTGAGTAGAAGTATATGTATTGATGTGCACGATTTATTTTGTTTTTGTATTTGTTGATTGTGTTGTTAGGGTATTTTATATTTTTTAAAAATATATATTTTAGAGGTGATATCCGATGTTTGTTTGTTTTTTTTAAAAATATGATTAAAATGGGATAAGTAAGACACATGAATATATTATAATTTTTTATGGTGAGGTTTCAGTAGCTCACTATGAGTGAAAACTAGACCATCAAGTTTCAACAATATTTTTGGATTTATCTAGTATTTTTCAACTTATTTTCGGAATTGAAAATGATTTTTCCATGAATTTAGGTATTGAATTTAGCATTTTTATCTTAAAATAATAGTTGGATCATTTGACAAAGCATTTTCAGCATATGAAATAGTCTAGAAACATTCAGATGAGTTGATGGTATTTTTTTAAAAAATTTGATTTTTTTTAATTTTTGTTGATTTTTTAATGAATTTTGTTCAATTTTCAAAGGATTTTGAAGGATATTTAATATTTGTAATTTATATGCAATTTATTTTCTACATTTCAACCAAGAAAATAAAACAAACAATTTTCCAATTTGGTAAAGGATTTTTCATCTATTTTTAATTGATTTTTTTATGATTTTAAAGAAATTTTTAGGTTTTTTAGTGTTTTTTTTGGAGTTTTTAATTGAGTTTTGAAATAAAAAATAGGTACACAGGGCTGCGTGTGAACAGTTGCAACAACACACGCCCACGGATGAGTCTAATGTGCATCCTCGTGTGTGAACGCCTGGAACAACCACCGACACCACGACCACGCACAACGGCATGTGATCGACCATGACGAAGACCCGCAATCCGCACCAAAAACTCAGCTTCTGCACGCGAAGGGGGGCTTAGCGGGGGTGGGGAAAGGGGGGCCTAGCAGGGGATGGGGAAAGGGGGTTAGTTGGGGGGGTGGGAAAGGGGGTCTAGAAGGGGACCAAATAATGAGGAGAGGGGTTGCAAGTTTAGTGGGTGGGGGTCAATAGAGGAGGTGGGGTCCAATTTTTTTGTGGGGGGGGGGGGGGGGGGGGATTTTGGGCAAGGGGGGGTTAAATTTGGTGGGCGGCCAAAATAGGGGCAGGGGGGTGGTAAAGGGGTGGTGGGAGAGGGCTACAGGTGGGCGGGCGGCGGAACGACCAGGGCGTGCGGCGGAAAGCAAAGGAGCACGGCAGAAAGACCAGGGTGCATGGCGGAATGGCCAAGGCATGCGGCGGAATGGCTAGGGCACGCTACGGCGGCACAAGAGGTGGAGAGCCAGGGGGTGCAACGGCGGCAAGACTAGGGGAGGAAGAACAAGGGGAGGGATGAGAAGAAGAGAAGGAGAAGGGAAGAGGAGGAGAGGGAGAAAGGAGGCGAGGGAGGAGAAGAAGAGGAAGGGGATGAGAAGAAGAGAAGGAGAAGGGAAGAGGAGGAAAGGCAAGAAAAAGAAGAGAAGGGAGAAGCGCAAGAGGAGAAGTATAGGGAGGAGGGAACGGTTTTTTTTTTGGGTTTTTTTTCGTTCTTGTGTAGTTTTTTTCTTTTTAAAAAAAATGACTTGTGGGTTTTTAGTATTACTGTTTTGTTTTGTTTTCTTTATTTAAAAAAAAAGTGGTTGGGTTGTTGTTTTTTTGGGTTTTTTTGTTTTGTTTTGTGTGTGTTTTTTTTTTTGGTTTTGTGGTTCTGGTTTGAGTTGTTGTTGTGGGTGTTTTTTGTTGTTTGTTTGTTTGTTTTTTTTTTGTAATTAGTTTTGTGTATGTTGCTTTGTGAGTATTTTGTTTGTGTGATATGTGTGTGTGTGTGTGTGTGTTTATTTTGTGGGTTTGTGTTTTTTTTTTGTGGTTTTTAATGTGTTTTTTTTCTGTTTTATTGGTTTGGTTGTTTAAAAATAATAATAAATTGTGGTTTTGTTTAATTTATTATTGTTGTGGTTAGTGGGTAAATTAAAACAATGAGTGGGGGGGGGGGGGGGAGATAATTAATGTAGGGAAAATTAAATTAAATTAAGAAAATAAAAGCCTAAAAAGGGAGAGTGACCTCGTCCCGTGCATATGCACCGGGGGGGGGGGGGGGGGGGGGGTTTAATTTGCAGGGATGGGATGGAACATAGTTGAGATGTTGAGACGAAAGGGCGTGAAGAGAATAGGGTATCTTGAGACACGTAAATTCAAAAACTCCCGTATTCACGCGCGAAGCAAGACATAGGGGAACACGGCAAAACAAAGAAAAAATAATAACGCACAAACCATGCATCGGAATGCAATGCCATAAATAGAAAAACTAGGTTGGAAGGTGAGGGGGTGACTACAGAAAAGTACAATAAACCCATACGACAATTAATATCAAAGAATCCATTTGTCGAAATGAAACACCAGAAAAAGGAAAATGGTGGAAGAAGTTATATACCGAAGAGGCCCATCATGTTAAAACAGAGTTTCGATGGAGATAAGACCCGTTCATATGGAAAAAACCCAAAAATCAACCTCCATATGGGATTCAAAAATAAATATAAAAAGAATGAGGCATCAGAATGAAGGGCAGTAAAAGAAAAAATGTCCACAAGAAGGGGATTCATAGGGTGGACCATTAACACATAGTTCTGGGGGAATTAGGAGGGGTTTGCATGGGAAAAAGACGAAAAGCGACCCTGAAAACACATATAGGAATTAATATCAAAAAATCCATTAGCCAAAACGAAGTGAAGGAAGAAGAAAAAATATGCAGAAAAGTGTGCTCGACAAGGTATCACATCAAAACATAGTGCCGAGCAAAAGAAACCCTGTTCGCATGGAAAAAACCCAAAAATCTTATCCGAAATAGGATTTAGAAATTAATAGTGAATGATCCGTGCACTGGAAGGGAGGGTGGGAAAAAGAAAGAATGTCAGGACATATAGAATCTTCAGGAGTGTCACATCAAATTTTAGTTCGGATGGGGTTAGGAGGCGTTCTCATGGAAAAAATAATAAAATTGAGCTAAAAAACATCAATAAAAATGAATTTAAAAAAAATGAGAGGTCGAAATAGGGCGGTGGAAAAAGGAGAATTGGGCAAGAAGAGTGGCCGGATAAGGCTATCCAAGCACAATTGAATTCTAAGGAGAATAGGACAGGTTCACATGGAAAAATGATAAAAATATACGCAAAAAATGCATGAAACCCCACAAAAATTAAACACGGACAACCCGTATGTCAAAATGACAAGTGGATAAAGGTAAAAATGTTCAAGGAAAGTCATAGGAGAGGACTGGTATGTTAGATCACTGTTCCGAAGTGATAAGGATGTGTTCGCATGGAAATACATCCGATTGTGCAGGAAAAGCTTCAAAAATTAATAATAAAAAAATGAAAAATCGGAACAGGGGGATGTAAAAAGGAAAAGTGTGGCATGCGAAGGGAAAAACTGGGCTATAAGGTTGGATCAAGAGTTTGGTGAACGTAGGGGATGTTCATATAAAAAAGGAAAAAATTATGCAATAAAAGCAACAACAAGGGAAACGGCCTCGACAACAGGGGTATGAGGGTGGGTGGGTGAGGAAGGGACCCCATCAGGGCAGAACTAGTACAGGGTAGACTCGCATGATTGGTTAATGACATATGCAAGGGATATGCACATCAGACGCGTGGGACGTGTCCCCACACTTAAGACCTTACCGGTTAGAGTAGATTGATCGTCATAGCCATAGACTTGTCAACTGAGTGGATGCTAGTGTCCCCACACTTAAGATATAACATACACTTGCAATTAGAAAAGTAGGGTTAGGAACACTTTGCCCATTTCGTAGAAGGGAACCACCGTTGTTGATGTAGAAAGATTGAAGCCATCGTCAGGCGGCAAAAGGGACTAGGGCACACCATGAACATGTCTAGCATAGCAGGGACCATGCAACAGCACCTAGGGAGGTAGTTTTGTCAATAAAGTCCATCGAGTCAAGTGTCGATGATGAATAATAGAACTCTTAGCTCAAGGGTACTCAAGAGGATGATAGAACATTCGCTCACCCCATGACACATATCGCTCAATGAATAAGCATGAAATCCCATAACTCACGGCCGGTTTAGAATTCAACAAGGGGAAAGTGATTGGGAGGGAGTGTGCCATTTTGCACAATTGATGGTGTATTCGTGTGTTCCACCCATCTGGTATAGGTGCAAGGAGGAAGGCCAGGGAGCCTTGTAGTGCAGTGCACAGAACAAGGTGACGTGTCCTGTGCTAATGGTAGAGACCCATCCCGTGTGTGCATAGGGAAATGGAAATGTACCTGACTCCAATTTTCGTAATGTCCCTCAATCTCACCTCTCGGAATTGATTGTGAAGAGATATTGGTCACACTCAACCCACCCTCTGTCTCACACTCTATTGAAAGATACAAAGGGCAGGCCATTCCTGAAACCCATTGATGTAATCCTCACATTCACTTGTGTAGAGGTTGTATGCCTTGTGCGCATTTGATGGTGCAACGTTGCATCTCACCCTGTATCAACATACAGTGTAAGAAGGAAGGACAAGGAGCCTTATGGTGTAGTGCACAAGAATAGATCGTGCATTGTGCATTGAGAGGCCCGGCCCATGCGTGCAATACTCCATTCACACATCTTGCCTCTCATTTTATTTGAAGGGAAAGATTGGTCACTCACCCCACCCTCTGTCTCACACTCTTTTGATAGATACAGAGGGCAACCCATACTCACATCCCCATCTTGTTAGGATGAAAGCTCGCATCATTCAAGGGGTTGGTGATGAAGATCACATCAATTGTTGTTGTTACCAGAGTGTTGAAGATGATGCGTACCCAGGGAGGTAGCTGACACGTCTAGTACTTCAATGATTTATATGAAAGATCGTCTGTTAAGGAGGGCATACGGATTAATATCGCAAAGAAAGTGCACTAAGGGAGGTGACTTCAATTTGCTTCTCGAAAGGTTCTGTTGATGAATCAACTACCCTGAGCTGCGAGGTGTTACCACCTTTTCTACAGTCAGCTTCCCGCCCAAGGGTGTTTTCACCTTTTCTTGGAACGAGTCCTGCTATGATAGGGAATTTCTTCCTTTTCTCCCATAATAGTTTGTTTATTTCTTTTTTTTTCTCTTTTTTTGTTTTTGTCAATAAAAAGAATGGTAGAAATACCATGTGTCAGGACCAACCTTGCCACGTTGTGCTGGATCAGACGAGAAGAGAACAAGGTAGAGTTGAGAGGTATCTGTGAGGGGCTAGTAGAACGAGACCGCCTCATGAGGAATATTATAAGGGCTATTAGGAGCACAAAGAGAAGGACAATGCGACACCCAAAGGGAAAGGGTGGGTCAACTGTGATTGACAAGATCCCCAAGGAGGGAAATACTTCTTCAGGCGATAGGCATTTATTAGAAAGGGATCCGCATCGATAGCTTGCAATTGGACAGAGCCATTTGGGTTGACAGCAAGTACCTTGTAGGGACCCATCCAACATTGTTGAAGCTTGCCTAGAAACTTGCCAAATTGGGAATCATAAACTAGGACAAGATCACCTTCTTTGAACTCCTTATGCTTGATGAAGCTATCATGATAGGCCTTTTGTCACGCTTGAGTGGTTTCCATACACTGTAGGGCCATCCGCCGAATCTCGTGTAAACATTCAAAGTGCTAGAGGCGGCGTTGCAGTGACTCATCATCTCCCAAGCGTTCTTTAACTACCACTCACAAAGAGGGCGATTCCAATTCAATAGGGAAGACAGCTTCGGTACCATACACTAGTTGGAAAGGGATCCATCCTATAGTAGCCTTGTGGGAGATTCTATATGCCCAGAGGGCCTCTGTAAGTCGATTGTCCCAATCATGACAATGTGCGGCAATCGTTTTTGTCAAGATCAAGCAGAGGATGCAGTTGGTGACTTCAACTTAACTGTTGGCTCTGGGGTAGTAAGGAGTGGACTTGCGATGGCGGATCTTATATAGTTCTATTAACTCTTCCATGATCTTGTTAACGAAATGAGTACCTTTGTCACTTACCATCTCAAGGGGAGTGTCAAAATGGGCGATAATATTCTCGTACATGAACATGGCTACTCTATTACCATCATCCCGTTTCAGAGCTTTAGCTTCACACCACTTTGTGACGTAATCAGTACATTCTAAGATGTATCTATTCTGCTTCCGTCTGGTAGGCGGATCAATGGGACCCACGAAATCAATCCCCCACTTCTCGAATGGCTTTAGGAGAAGAATAGGTTGCAGTGGCATGGCACTTGTTTTGGTGGGTTTCCCCATTCACTAACAAGTATTTCATCTCTTGCAATAGTCATATGCATCCTTATGGAGGATCAACCACCTGTATCTCGATAACAGAGCCTTCCTAACTCTTGATTCTCCTGCGAAGTTTCCACCACATGGTTTGTCATGACATGCTTTCAATACTATGCCAATTTCGTCTCTCACAACACATCTTCGCAATACTTTATCTTTGCCTCTTTTGTACATGCATCGCCTAGCAAGGTGTAGAGGGTTGATTCTAACAGAAGCTTCTTCTTGTCACGGCTTGGGATACCAGGAGGATACTGCTGAGTTTCCAGGAGGTTGGCTATGTCTGCTTACCAGGGAGTAACTGTTTCGACTAGAAACAAGGAAGCATTAGGAAGGTTTGGATCATCCTGTTCCTCTTCTACAGTTTGAGGGATCCATGATAGATGATCGGCTAGGACATGGAAACGGCCAGGCTTAGAGACCACTTCAAAATCAAACTCCTGGAAGAGGAGCAACCATCTCATCGATTGTCCTTTGACATCTGCTTTGTTCATCAGGAAGGATAGGGCTTCATGATCCACGTAGAACTTGAAATGCGTTGATAGTAGATATAGTGTCAAAACTTCTTGATAGTAGATAGTGTCGAAACTTCTCCAGTGCAAATACCATTGCCAAGCACTCAAGCTCTATCACTATGTAGTTTCGCTTGCGGTCGGTTACTTTCTGACTTGCATAATAGATTGTTTGATCTAATTTAGAGGGGCCCTTTTGACATAGGACAACACCTAGCCCTTCAATTGATGCATCTGTGTACACATGGAACTCCTTCGTCTAGTCAAGAGGCTGTAAAATAGGTGTTTGGATAAGGCATTGTTTTAGGGTATTAAAGTCTTATTCGCAGTCATCAGTCCAAAGGAAATCTGCATCTTTCCTTAGGAGGTTGTGCAGAGGGGATTCCTTGGTTGCAAAATGTGCAATAAATCTTCTGTAGTAGTCCACATGGCCAAGAAATCCTCTCTGTTGCTTGAGATTTGTTGGTGCGGGCGACAATCTTCTCAATCTTTGCCAAGTCTATTGCAATCCCTTGTGCAGAGACAATATGGCCCAAAAGAACTCCTGATGAGACGCCAAAGACACATTTGTCAGGGTTGAGAGAAATCCCATACTCTCGACATCTGTCAAAACATTGCTCTAGGTGTCCCCAATGCTCATGGATTAGGCTATAGACATAGAAGTCATTGAGATACACCTCAATGAAATCATACAGATGATTCTGGAAGGCAGCCATCATTACTTGTTGGAAGGTGGCAGGAGCATTATAGAGTCCAAATGGCATCACTATATAGGTATAGTCCCCCATTCTGTGGTGAAGGTTGTTTTGGATTGGTCCTCTTCTGCAATTTGGACTTGGTTATATTTGTTGAATCCATCCAAGAGGGAATAGAGCTCATGGCTTACCACTGTGTCCAATAATTGGTTTGTTAAAGGGATAAGGAAATGATCCTTCTTTGTCTTTGAGTTTAGCTTACAAAAGTCCACACATATTCGAAGTTTCCTGTTCTTCTTGGATACTACCACAATGGGTGAAACCCATTCATTGTTAGCCACAAGATAAATGAACTCAGCTTTAAGAAGCTTCAACAATTCAGCCTTCACCAGAGCACAATAATTAGGATTTATACGCATTTGTCTTTGCCTCACAAGTTTGGCATCAGGCTCTAAGTCAATGTGATGTTGGCATACTGTGAGACCAATCCCCTTTAGATCTTTATACGACCAAGAAAACATGTCTAAGTTCTCCTTCAATAGGTTTTGCATGACCACTAGTTCTTCTTCTGGAAGATTAAGACCCACTTTTAGCTGAGATTCAGTACCAACAATATCCAAGAATGTCACTTGCCTTTCACCTTCCACTTTGTGGGTAAATGTCCCACGGATTGCTTCTGGATAGAGGTATGACTCCTTCAAGGGAGTAGTGTCATCGTCTGATGTTCCATTAGATCCAGTGTCCTCCTTCTGAACAAATGACTCATTGGTATGTTGAGATTGCTGGAAGGGTATCAGAGCTTTGTTTGCTTCTGTGTGAGTGGTGATTTCTTTTAGACTTAGGGATTCATCTTCAGAGGATGCATCTAGGAATGTCACATAGCACGGACCTTCTATAAGCCGTGGCTTAGATGGCTCTGGCTTTTGTTGACAAGGGGCATCATCATCATCTTTTCTCTGAACTGAATGGTTAGGGCGATAGGAGCCACTGGTAAACTTAATTTTTATACCTTGGATTCATTGCTTATGGAGATTCTGCATACTTTGTGGTCCATTGGTCAACCCAAATGGAACCATGGTCATTCCATCCAACACCTCGAGATTTTCGGCCACTGAGATCTCTGTAGGGACATCAACAAGATCGTCCGCTACCAGAGAAACTTCTTCATTTGCACTTTCATAACCTGCTTTGTTTTCTTCCTCATCATTTTCATCCTCTTCCTCTGGAGGCTCTGTCTCTGCTTCTGTAGAGGCTCTCTAGGAGAAGAACATATCTTCCACCTCTACATTTGCTTCTGCTTCTGTCTTTGGCTCTGGCTCTACTTTTGTCTCTGCTTCTGGCTCTGCGACTACCATGTAACGGGGAGAATAGTACATCCATGCTTCTATTTAGCTGTCATAGGTGATTTTAGAAGTCAATTTGGGTTGAGGCAAGAGGTATTCTCCCATGGACAAAGACTTTGCTTCCTTCAGTAGTTGGCTTACAATGCCCATTGTTAGGGACTATGCCTTTGTTTTCTTGGGAAAGATCTATTTAACAGCCTCTTTGTCTCTTGATGCACCGTCTGTTACTTCATTGGAGGAGTCTATTATGACTTCGATGGATGTGGATCCATTGCCTTTTTGCGATCCATACAATTTCAACACCACTTTATGGGGTCCTCTGCCTAGGGTTAGGATTCCTTTGAACTAGTCCGTCCTAGCTCTTACTTCAAAAAGCCAAGATCTTCCCAACAGCAGAGGGTATGAGGTCCCATAAGAATTTGGTTTGACAACCAAATATGTTGGCCAATAGTCTCTTCCTGCAAGGGTTATTTTTATGTATGGGAGGATGCCCAATGGTTTAATTCTGCTTTGGTCTGCCAATCTAATAAGCCATTGTGTAGGTTGAGTTCCTTGCAAACTAGATTCTTTATTGTCACATCCGTCATTATGTTTACTAATGAGCCTCCATCAATCAATGCATCTGAAATAAAGCATCCTTCTATCCATACACTAATCTCTAGGGTTCTAGGATCTAGGAAGGCGTTAGCCACATCTACTTCCTTCATAGGTTTTGAGGCTCTGTTGGACTTTATTGTTGTTGGGGGAGCAATCCTTAGGCCACGTATTCTTGTCAAGATGCTTTTGAATCTTTTTCAGCAACTGGGAGATAGCATTAGCAATTGTCAAAAGGTTAGGTTTGGTTTAAAAGTGTCTAGGTCTTTGACCAAGTCATAATCTTTGATCGGATGATCTATAGGCTTCTCCATCCTGTTGGGGAATGAGGCTACACCCATTTTCATCTTTCCTTTTTCTTCTAGCAATGGCAGCATCGTGACTTCTTGTGTTTCTGGAGGTGCTTATGTATTGTCTATCTTCTTGACCTCTGGTGCTGTTTCTGGGACTATCTCTGTGACTCTTTGTGGCACTATAGTGCTATGTATTGCACTGTTGTGGTCTGTACTTCTCAGTCCCTCTATTGGCAGATTGAACTTCATAGTCTTGGTAGGGGAGTTGTTCTCTTTCTAGACAATTGGTTCCTTATTCTTGGTGCGCGTGATAGCGGCAACTTCCAACTCTACCAAATTGGAGGCAGGCTCTTGTGTCTTCTCCTGGCTATCAGTGGCATTGGCCTTGACAAGGGCTGGACTTGGATAGTCCTTTGCAGTGTGGTCTTCTCCTTTGCATCGGTTGCATAAGGGCTTGTAATCCACAGATCTTTTAGGGTTTGGAAATTTTGGTGAGATATGACCCTTTTCTCCACATTTGTAATATTCCACCTCTGATCTCTGACCACCGCTAGACTATTATCCTCTCTAACTTTGATAGAGAAACCTCCTTGGACCGAAATTAGGACCAAACTCCTTAGGCTTTGGTCCAATATTCTGCGTTGTCATTTTAGATTCTAGTAAGTTGAATCTTGCATTTTCATCTTTCTATCTTTGTTCATGCATCTCTTTCAGAGGGCAAATATCCTCTTTATGGTTCTTCCTAAAATAGTATGAATAGAAGGCTCCAGGAATGGTTGGTTTTCAGGTACATTCAATGGCTAAATGTCCCGCTTGATGGCACTTTTCGCACCATGTATTAGAATGCAATACATCTCTCCCAGCTTCCACAGGAGTAGATATATTGGTGGTATTCACCTTCACCATTTGTAGTTGCTCTGTAATCACATTCATAAGCTCTTTCTTGATACGTGCAACTGAGTTGGATAAGTAGTCCTTCAGATTTTCACTTCGTAGAGTACTTGTAGTAGGGTTTTGAGAAGCTTTCGTTATTACTGCATACACTGGTTGGGTTGATCTAGAGGGTCCTCTGTTCTGGTTTTGATTCAGAGCTCCTGTTGAGACTTGGGGTTGTTGATTCCAATTGGTAGGATTCCACTGTTGTTGAGTCTTCATTGGAGGAACTATTAAAGGCCACTGTTGTTGTGGTTGAACCATCATTTAAGGCACTGTCATCTGCGGCGACCACTGTGGATTAGGTGCACTGTACTGCAACACTATTTGCATTTGGGGATAGGGATAGGGAACTATCCCTGGGATTGCATTTGGTGGGTATATCATTCCTGGCATGGGTGGAGGTAAGACTCCTCTTTCTGGAGTCATTGACAATCTTGCTTCAACTTCATCATACAATCTTGCACCTTCCACTACAGCTTGTAGATTGGCTGGACTTCTCAATTCCACGAACTTACAAACTTTTGGTTGTAGGCCTTTGAGGAACACTCCTTTTTGGATACCTTCATCCAAATGATGGTTGGTCCATCTCTTTAGGATGGATTCCATTCGCGAGACATAAGCTTCTACTCTTTCTCCAAAGGACTGACTTAGGTTTATGAACTCCTCTCACATCTGCTCTTTAAAACCTTCACGCTTGAATTTAGTGAGGAAGGTCAACTTCAGGTCGTCCCATGTGGCAAAAGTTCCTACTCCTTGTCTCTCATACCATTGAAACACCACGCCTTTGAAAGTGGTGGGAAAGATTGCTAACCAATGCTCATGGGTACATGCATTGTAAGCCACACATGCTACCATAAACTCTGGTACATGAAGATTGGGGTCTTCATTGTACTCTCCCTTATAAATTGGCAATGGGATTACATTTGTTGGCCTATCATCAATATTTCCAGGATGAATTTGATTGGGAAGGGGACCTTGAGTCTCCATGGGGACTTCTATAAAGAGTACTTTTAGGGCGTCAAAGGAGGCTTTTGCTGCAAGTTCATTCTCAACCTTGATTCTTGCCTTCTCTCTTCTCACGTACCTCTGGACTCGTTCTAACGCTTGCCTCTTGATTGCATCATTCATCAGGGGGTTGGCTCCAACCAGTTGGTCTGTACTCAACATAATAGAATCAGAGAGGGGCTTTAGTCTTTGAAGGATTCTTTGGCCAACATCTCTTCTACTTCCTTCTTTTCAACATCTCTAAATTCAGCTTTCAAACCACTATAGAGGGGGAGATATTCCATTCTGAAAGTATCAAAAATCATTCTTCTTAGGATTGTTGTTGTGCCATCATTATAATAATGCCATTTTTTGATGGTTTCCATCGTGTATGTTGTATTGCTAATTGGACAAACAAAAGATTGTCAAAACACTAAGCATCCCACGTGTCTTGCTATTGAGCATCCACGAACAAATTTCAACTCTTTTCTTTCTTGTTGTTGTGAACCTCCACCGACCATGACTCCTAAAGCTTCTTCACGATCTCCCACTTGATGATGGTTGGAAACTTCTCAATGAATGCCAAATCTTCCATGGATGGTCATTCTCTCTGTTTCTACCCTTCAGTTTGTTCCCAAACAATTTGCCACCAAGATGCACGTCTCTATTGCTTCAACAAAAAGAGGAAATAGTCCACCACATAGTCCTTGCATCATGATGATAATATGTTTTCGCCATTGTGGGATAAACTTCTTGTAGAAAGTGGCTTTGGCAATAAGAATCTCCAAATTTTCAGTGGAAGAAGGAACTTTGCAAACATCCATTGAATTTTCCTCTTGCCATTTCCTTCATTTTCAGCCTCTGTTGATGCTTGTTGATGGCAAGTTTCCCTGACTGTGCACCAAAAACATGGAGCCCTAAGAGAGACACCAAGGAAAATAGGTTTCTACTGCAAGAAAATCTATCTTGTAACATCGAAAAGTTTTTGTTTCATTCTTTTAATGACCAAAACAAGGAAAACAACAAATCTTCACACAACATCATAGTAGATATCTCCCACGGATTTGATAAAATCAACCATAATCTTCAACATCTTCACAGAATCCATCAATAGAACAAGGAACACAAAGGAATACACCACTTTTGAATGGAAATCAATAACATAGTATTCATCTGCATTGTCTTCATAGCTTTCTCTCTCAATCTCTCATAGAAAGATACATTGTTTTGATAGAATTGGCTATCTCTGACTCTCTCTCTTTCTCAATAGTACATCATCTCCTCACTACAATACTTAAGAATGGCACTTAATAATCCTTCTTAGGTCATGGATGCACCTCTCAAGAGGTATGGGAGGTATGAAAGGGCACCAAAGCCACTACAATGTCTCTTCATAGCTCACTACTATCACTGTCACTTTAGTCTTCTCTTTAGTCTTCAGCAGCCAATTCTTCCATTTTTTTTAGCTCGTTTGAACTTAGATTCATCCTTTCCAAAAGTTAGAAAAATTTTCCAAAGTTACACATACATTCTACAGAACACTTATAGAAGATCTACAGAACAAAACATAATAGGAGAACAGAGCAGAGATAGAGCCTCTATAGAAGGTTCTACAGAGGGTTACACAAGGTCATCAAAGAACAACAAATCCTCATAAATCATACTAAAACCATTCCAAACTATCAAAAAATATTCAAGAAGTTTTAAAAAGACCTTAACCTTCATTAATCATCAATCCATGCTTCATACAGAAGAAAATCAGAAGGTAACAGAATCAATCAGAACCTCAATAGAACCTATCAGAACATCACAGAGCTTCATATTTCCACTAAGAATCATCATAATATTCTAAACATAATCAATTATCATCCAAAAAACTCTCAAAAACTTCTAAAAATAACCAAACATCACTCAAAAATCCATAAAAAATCAACCATTCAGACCTCAAAAACAACAAAAATCAGTCAAATATTCAATCTTTTTCCACTCTCAACAGAGGGGGATGCCCACCACAGTCGATCCAAGAGTTATGGGCGTGATAATTTGTTGAAAGGTGAGAGACACTGTGTTAAAGGGTGGCATTCCCCCTAACAAAGTACCATGGTGCAAAGAGGTAGAGAATGGGGTGGAGAAGGAAAATGTGCTAGGATCAGAGATGGAAGATTCAACCCCTAGGCTGTGTGATGCAAATGTGGAGTATAATTCAAGATTTTGGAAAGATGATGAGAGGTGATCAAGGTGTGATGTAGAAGAGGGTGGGATGGGAGGGAAGTGAGAAGTGTATGTGATATACTCAAATGAAAAAAAAGTTATAGATGTACCTGAAATCCGTTTGCTTCGTGAGCCCCCTCTATTGAAGTTCACATATGCAAAGCCATCTGGATCTTGTACCTCAAAAGAAGAAGCAGGTGAGAGTTTTGATTCATGCAACACAAAAGAATTGTACAAATCTGACATTGGACCTGGTTGAGATGATGAAGATGGATCGCTAGACGTTCCAAATGTTATATGTCCTGCATGATCGGAGAGGTGGCCAGCCTCACCAACCGGTCTGAATGTGGTAGCAAAGCTTGTAGGAGAGGTGTAAACATCACCATACTTGTTGTGATAGTACTCCTCAAAGTCCTCCTCTATCATGTTAGTGAATTCTGGAATAGGAGTAGAAGAAGAAGGTGAAAGCGGAGTGTCATCCTCCTTGCCAAGTCCATAATGTCGTCTCAAGGCCTCCAATGATGGAGAATCCTGATAAGACATCATAGGAACTAGAGAAGAAGGTGTTTGGGAGATTGTGATTCGGTTAAGAGTTGTATTGTGTGCCTCGCACAAAGACTAGCTCTCCACAATATTTGCAGGATACTCCTTACAAGAACACCGGTTCTAATACCATGTGAAGAAAACTGCTAGGGTTTGCACTGAGGACACATAGAGTGTACAACCATGATAGAAACACAAAGAGACAGACCTAGACATAGAGAGAAAAACTCAAACCCAAAATGCAAAACTCAAAACTCAAACACAAACAGAAGAAGGGAGAGAGAGAACACAACTTTGAAGTGAAGGAATGCTGTAAATGAATGTAAGAGTGTATAGTGTGCTCAAGTGCAGAGCAATGGTAGAGTGTGACATCCACCAGAGACGGATCCAAATTCTGTGACCACCAATCAGAGTGTAGGAGTGATGAATAGTGAATGGCAATAGACTGATCACCAAAATGCAACAATCTGGAGGCTGGAAATTGGTAAATGCAGCAATCTACCATCAATTGAAAGTTGGAAACTATACACAAGTGCTGTAAACAACAGAGCCACAGCTGGAGAAGGTGTGTCAGAGAGTGTCAAGGCCTACAATGTTGAAAACAAAGGATGGCTAACCCTAGTGATGATGGGCGGCAGGCTAGAACATCAATCTAGGATAGTTTGGAGAAGCAGTTGCCAACAGGTGAGAGCTATTTCATACATCAATGGATAGGCTCAAGATAATGTAGCTGCAGTTGATGATGGCTGGATAGCAAATGGAGGTGGGTTGCAGGTTGGAAACTGGATGCCAACAACAATAGAGGGTGTGTGGGACGGTGTAACCTACAAACAAGGATGAAGTGGTAGTAGTCTCGAGGAATGGATAGCCAATGGGAGGAGGCTGATGGTTGAAATCTGCACGTGGAATGAGAAACCTGCACAGATGGAATAAGACTGAATGGAGACAGTCTGTGTATTTATAGATGTGTAAGGGTGCCCTAAAAATTAGGATTTTTGGGAGGCCACAAAAACTCTCTTGGATCGCTTCCCTTTTTAGGGTTTTTTATTAATTAAGTGTATTTTGGGACTGTTTAAGAATACTAATCAACTGAAAAGCATGTTTTAGCTCAACATATAGGAGGTACATGGGGCACATGCACATGAAGATGAAGACGTAAGAAGCATGGTGGATTGTAATTCGTTTTCGAGAGAGACAAAGCAAGTTCAATTTGAGTATGATGAGGGATTTGAAGTGTTTCACAGAAGCCATTACTTAAGGAATCATTGGGCTAGGGCTAGGATAGAGGTTCTAGTTATGGTTGGTGATCTCGATGAGCCATGTATTGCACTCATAGATCATGGTTCATAAATTAATCTTGTATCAAAGAGTCTCTACTCCAACGGAAGGTAGCCAATTGACATGGATCATGGGTGGAAAATTCAGGCTGCGAACAACTCATCAGGGGATTTGTATGGTGCTTGTCCTGATGTGAAAGTGACTATTGGAGATGTTCGAGAAGAGTAAAATTTCTTTGTCCAGGATATGTATTCTTACCCTTTGATTCTTAGACAACCATATATTACTGCGATGTCGTCGCGTTAAGGGTTGAAGGTCTACCATCGGGGCTTTAGTGCAGAAGAGGAGTTTAGGATTCAAGGTTCAGGAAGGGGAAATAGATTGGGGTTTAATAAGATCTGGGATTTAGAAATGATTTAGGTACAGAAGAAGAGTTCAAGCTTTTTCACTATGTATTTAGCATACATGAACGGAAGAAATAAGTCTATCTTGATTACATCAAATGCCTCTGGATACATACATCATATCATAAAGGATATTTTCAGATTCTCAATTCAATTATGAATATCAAATGCAAGATCCAATGGCATTTATTTCAAGTACATAGATGGATTTCAACCCTTTGGAACAAGTATTTTGTTGATAGATTCAAATGCATTCAAGATTTGGGCCAAAGATACATGAAATGAATTGAAGAAGCATAATTTTAGCTTCAGCCCTGTTTTAAAACAGAAAATTTCAGCCCATAATCAAGCTCAAAATGAGTGTATAAACTCAAGAAGAAGCACTTCCAATCATTAATGATCAA
Organism: Lygodium microphyllum; assembly: GCF_053477565.2. Classification (NCBI taxonomy): domain Eukaryota; kingdom Viridiplantae; phylum Streptophyta; class Polypodiopsida; order Schizaeales; family Lygodiaceae; genus Lygodium; species Lygodium microphyllum. The sequence goes on along the minus strand of NC_141143.1, from coordinate 29,878,173 downwards.
AGTCCTGATGAAAAGAGGACATTTCCTTCCATTACAACCACATAAATCTCATGTTTGCTCATAAAAATGGACCATAATAGTGGGATGCCCTGTTTATGACTGGTTATTTCAGCCCATAACAGCCCATATACCTTCAAAATCCTCACCCTTTGCTTGCCCTAAAGTCACTCAAGTACTTGGATACAAGTCGGGCTTCATTGGACCAAGAATAAGGTAGACAAAATGAGAGAAGTCGTGCATAAGAGTAGGCTGAATACTTTTCTCTCAGATTTTCCTCTTTTATAGACTGTTTTAGCATGCATTTTCGTTAGACCAAATGGGCAGAGAAGTGGAGTTCTCACCATGTTTACATCTTTAGTATTTGGGCCTGTTGATCTTCAGTTTGCATGCTCCAAATCATGCACCATAGCTCCAGCTCTCTCCAGTTTGCTTCAAACTATGTAGCCCGCATTTTGTGCCGAAAAATGCGGGCTACTCCCTGTTCAGCCCCTGGTCACTTTTTGACCTACCCAGGTCACTTGCTGGTCACTTAAGTCTATTACTTCAGGTCCCATGTGGACCTAGTGGACTTTTGGCAACTTTTGGCATTTTTCTTGGGTTCTGACCATATTTTTGCACCTGAATCAATGTGATTTATCCTGCAGACTGTCAATTACTTCCAGTTGACCATGTTGTAGGTTCCCATAGACTTATTTTTCATAAATATACATGGTATAACTGAAAATTATATGTTGAATGCAAAAGAACTTGTGTAACTAAGTTGGTTATTGGATAACAATGTTTGAATTTTGTATGCAAATTCCTCATATAACTTCCAGTGAAGCTCATTAGAATCCCATAATTTATATTATGAACAATAAACTCTTTGACAGCGGTCCATATGGAGACTAAGGTGATGGATGATGGTTCTACTTATGCTAGAATTAGAAGTTGTGATGGGAAGCATGCCATTCAATTCTTGACCACCATATGTGTAGTTCATGAGAGGAATATAGAAAGCCTTCATGGCATCCTTTACTAAAGATTAGCAAGGAGTTCAAAGAGCACCGAGATATGATGGGTTTTCTACAAGTACCATTGTAAAAAGAGACTATGATGGTACATAAAGAAAAAGGTTCTTGCCTAATTTACAAGGTAAGAAATTCTTTTTTTTCAAGATTTATAGGGCTAATAGAAAAAGGTTCCATATGTTTTAGAAAGTTTCAAGACTTGGAAAGGAAGGAATGGCAACATGTTGGCATTGTTCAAAAGAGCTTGAAGGAAAGTGGTGTGATTGAAAATGATGAAGGGATTTCAAGAGTTTTTGAAGAAGTTTCTTTTGTTGATACCATTTGGGAGCTTGCAACCATACTTGATTCAAATCTAGAGGGAGGTAATGAAGTTGTCAAAGTATGTTTAGTGGACATGTACAAAGTGATTGAAGGCTTCAAAGAAGACATGTGTTCCAAAGCAAGTGAAGGACTAGAAGTACATGTGGAGACCAAGTACAAAACTGTCACTAAAAAGGTAAAACCTATTTTTCTCAACCTCTACCTTCTAATAGCAAAGAGAAAATGAGTTAATCCTTTCAACAACCAAACCTAAAAGATCCACAAAAAATTTGACATACATTTACACCAGAGACTTTAAAGGAATTGAAGATTGGATGCGAGGAATTTCTTACATCAAAGGAGAAAAAAGTGCTTCCAAGAAATGCTATCAAAACATGGTAAGGCCTTTGCTTTTTAATCGCATGAAATTGGATGTGTGGATCCTAGTGTTGTTGCTCCAATGGCTATTTTCACTGTGCCTCATATGCCTTGGAACTTGATACCTATTCATGTTTCAAAGGCTCACTTATCAAAGTTGATTGAGATGTTGAATGAAAAGATCAAGATGGGTATGTGATTCACTGTGCTAAAGAAGAATGGAGCTTTGGGATTTATACAAGGTATGCAATCAGTGAACAAAGTGACTATAAAAAATGTTAGTACAGGTTCAATTGTGGATGACTTTGCAAAAACTTTTATAGGAAGAGTGATTTATTCTATGGGAGATCTCCACTCAGGATATGATCAATTTCAATTGGATGTGGATAGCCGGGATTTAATAGCTACGAGGATACCTTTGGGTTTAGTAAGGATGTGTATCCTCGTGTGTATCTTACCTCAGGGAGAAACCAACTTGATTGCACATATGATGAATGGGATGAACAAAGTCCTTTGTAACTTCATACCACAGGTTACTATGCCTTTTCTTGATGATGTGCCTATAAAAGGGTACAAAGAAGGGGTCAAGTATGAGACAATAGAGTCAAGGGGTGTCCAAGTTTGTTGTAGATCATATTTCTAATTGTGAGAAGATCTTATCCAGGTAAGAAGATGTAAATCTTACTCTTTCTGGGCCAAAGTCAGTTTTCGGAGTCAAGGAAGTTTTGATTGTGGGACACACGTGTGGGCCTTATGGTCGAAGGCCTTCTCCAATAAAGGTTGAAGCCATTCAAAGGATGAAGGGTACTTGTACTTCCATAACTAAGGTGAGACGATTCTTGGGTGCATGTGTTTTCTATATTATTTGGATTCCACACTTTGCACGTGTAGTAGATGCACTCTATCAATTGTTGAGGAAAGGTCAAAAGTGTCATTGGCATGAATCACATACAAAGACAATGAGGAAATTGAAATATTTGTTGTTATCTACACCCACATTAAGGAAAGTAAATTATGAGTATGGAAGGCCTATCATTGTTACAGTGGTGGATACTAGTCCAAAAGGAATTGGGTGGACTATTGGACAAGATGATAAAGGGGGAAACAGATATGCTATGCGGTTTGGAGCCAAGTTCTTAAGTCCTTGATAATAAAATTATCCACAGGTTAAGAGGGAATTATGGGGAGTGTTCATTGCATTGAAGTCTGATACATAAAACTTTATTGGTGCATCAATGGTGGTTGTTGATACAAATTGTCTACCTTTGTTTGGGATGTTCACTAGTTTCTCAACTCCGGATTTTGTTGTGTTGTAATGGATTGCTTACATCAAGTCTTTGAACCTAGAGTTTCACCATATTGCAGGTAAAGATAATCCAGTTGGAAGATATATTCTGGAGAGCTAGGTATGAGGATGAAGAAGACATGGTTGTTGAAGGAGATGATGTCAGTACAAATTTCTACTCCACTTCTTATGTCCAACAAGATCATTGTTGTTGTGCATCTTCTCTTTACTGGTTGCTACTTGAACACTTTGTCTAAGTAGGAGGGATGGACTGATCAATAGTTCAAGAGAATTTAAAGAAAATCATATAGGTATTTCTTGAAGAATGGCCATCTATGGAAGCATCCAAAGCAAAGAAACACGACTCCACAGAGGGTAATATATGATAAGGAGACTCAACAACAAATTATCAAAGAGTTTTGTAAGAGTCTATGGGCTGGTTATCGAGGTGTGTGGACCACTTTTACAAAGATCAAAGAAAGATATTAGTGAAAAGGTATGTATAAAGATGTGTTGCAATTTTTAAAGACTTGTGTTACTTGCCAAAAGTATCCCAATGTGCGGTATCATGATGGTCTACATCCTAGCTATTTGTTAGCCATGTATTACAAATGGGTGGTTGACCTGGTGACTATACCTATGGGACTTTAGCAAAAGCGATACACTATACTTGCTAAGGAAGATCTAACAAATCAAGTGGAAGGTCGGGTGGTAAGAACAAAGGCTACAAGTGCAGTATATAAATTTCTTTTGGAAGATGTTATTTGTTGCTATGGTTGTGTTGAAAGGATAAATGCAGATTGAGGAGAGTTGGATGCAAAATAAACTAGGGAATTCTTCTTGAGATTGGACATAAAGATTTCTCTCACTTCAACATACAACCCTGAAGGCAATGGAAAAAGTGAACGCAGATGCTCGCCTATTACGAAAGCTTTAGCCAAGGCATGCAAATGTAAGATTTGAGAGTGGGCCAGGCTACTTCCATGTGCTTTATGGGGTTGATCACACTATACATAGTATAGAGATTGGATATATGCATACTCAGTTGATGTATGGCCAAAAGCCTATTATGTCTATTGAGTATGTTATTACTAGTTGGAGTGTGCTACCTTGGGAGAATGATATGAACAAGGAGGGCCTTCTTGCTTTGTGGATTTGACAGCTAAAAAGGAGGTGTGAAAACATCCAGATTGCAACCATTTGTTTAAAAGATGCCAAGTTGAAGAATAAAGATAGGTTTGACAAGAAACATAGGCTTCATCCAAAACCCATTGAGAAAGGAGATTGGATGTTAGTATATGTTAGTAGTTTTGACACTCAACATAGTACATAGAGAAAGGTTTCTCAGAGATGTTTCGGTCCTTATAGTATGAAGCATGTACATGATAATGCAACATATTCTTTGTGTGAGGAGCTGAATGGTAAAGATTTGAAGATTCTTATTGTAGGAAAGAGGATCAAGAGTTTTAAGCAATGGAATGTAAGTGAACCAATTGAAGAACATGTGCAGATTGAAGAATATATTTATGTTGACATGGATGATCAAGAGGATGATGAAAATGCAGCCCTCACGGCCTCGCGGGCCAGGAGCATCTATCTGCTGCTGCTAAAGCACAAACTATCCTAAAGCCTAATCTATGCGTTAATAGTTTTGTGGTCCAACGTTTCTCTTTCTATAAACTCCACAGAAGGAGAACCCATACACACTGGCAATAGATGCCATGATAATTACATACATGGGAGGCAACCTCTCAATGGAATCACCGTGGCCCCACTGTAGCTCTCCTACATCGTAGGGATTAGCCCCTTGATGCACTGCTCAACATATAGAACAGACAAATAAACTCCACTCTTTCATTTTGAAAGTATTCCAGGAGATACCATGTGTCCTTACCAAATAATCTCCCAAGAAACGAATGCCTATCCTACGGCTTAGATTGCATTTCCACACTCAAGCGTGGGTCATCATAATCGAAAACAGGTGCTATGTGTCCAGTTCTTTGTATTCTAATACCATGGTTGACATGCACATGCAAAAGTGGATGATCCTAAAGTGCTCAAACATAATTTTCAATCAGAAACGTGTTGTGCACAACTAGGCTTTCCAATGCTCATTCACTAACTCGTTGCGGCGATGTAAGGATAGCACCAAGACAACATTCATGCTACTATCCTCTTAATTAAAATACAACAAACTCTATGTCATGATGTGCATCAAAAGATCAGCAACAATCAGCATGCAAATCACACCATTCAAACATCCCAACCCCCTATGTTTAGGTATTGCTTTCATTGCATAGGTATAGAGGTTCATTTTGTCATGTTTTGATGTATGAAAAGTGATAAATCACAACTTTGACGAGGAGATAGGGAAAATTGAGGCTAAACCTCATGCTTTGCCACTACTACACATCCACAAACAACCATTATATTTTTTCTTATTTTTGTGAAGCGTATTTTTATTTTTCCCCTTATTTTTTCCATTTTTTGATTTATTTGGCAATAAAATATTCTATTTTTTGATAATTCTTGGTCCAATCACTTCAACATACTAACATTGAATTTATCTTCCATTTTTTCCCCATAGGAACACATTTCACCCACCCAAAACGACAAAACTACAATTTTACCGCTTAAAAATCCCATTTTGGGTTTTATGGGAATTAAATAGCACATGTAAATCATTGAAAAATCATTATTTTTTGATAAACAACAATTAATCATGATACAACTAGCACTCAAACAAATTTTCATCCAATAAGAACATCATTACCATCATAAAATCCCAAAAAGCCTTCATTTTCTTCAAAAAAATGGTCATACCGTGTTTTTACGAAACCCGAGGCGCATTAAATGACTGCATAACCAGCAGACGGAGCCTCCATTGCTCTCAATCCAATGCTGCACATCAATCTTTAGCATCTCCATCAATCTCCATCACTGTTTCCTTCAATCTCCTTCCTAATTCCTCCTTCAAGATAGTGTAAATGAACAACCCATAGAGAGAAGAGAGAGGGAGGAGAGAGAAAGACTAGATTCTAATCTCTTCATTCAGCTAGCCATATCTCACGCGAGGATCGGTGATATGATCAGGGAAAAAGGAGAAGTTGCCGGGTATTGTCTGTTTCATGGCTTACTTGCAGCCCCCCCCAAAATTGATTTGTGGGGGGGGAGGGGGAGAGGGCGATATTTTCGGTGCCATTTCTGATGATGGTGTGATGCCGCTACGTGAAAATAAGGGAGGGGGGTGCCTCCTCCCAAAGGGCACCCCCTTTTGGCCTAAGTTTTGTCCACCTTTTCAAATTTGGCCCATTTTTGGCCTCTTTCGCATCTGGGCTCCGATTCGACCTCTGAAAAATCTTGTGCGTCTGTCTCGGCATCCCACACTGTGACTGGCAGCTCCCGGCATCCCACAGGGCAGTCAAAAAAATTTCAAAAATCTGCAAGTGTCACTCGAGCGCCTTTTAAAAGCCATCTTTCACTTGGTGCTTAAAATCGTCCTAGCTATAGCTGCCGCCTTCGATGTTGAAGATTTTTTCCCTAAATTTCAAAAATTTTGGCAAATTTTAGGCACATTCCGGGCTCAAAACTCCGCTCTCGTTGGCGACCATGGGATAGGGCGACTCAGCCCATCGAATTCCACAACAGATCTGCACAAAACAATCAAAGGAAGTATCAAGCTGATACAAAATAGATACATATTAAACCACATGACAATGCTCACCCTACCCCCTGACAAAATCAAGGCATGAAATCCACAAGGAGTAGGCCTAGCATAATTTGATAGAAGGTTTGAAGCTAGTCACTAACTGACAGCTCCAACACGGCTAAACTAAAAAGAACTATCAAAGAGGTCGCCCTAAGTGGTGGTCTGAACTACCGACCTAACTAAGGACAACACACCCAAAAAGCTCCTACTAGGCGAGGACTCCTATAGCCTGATCAAGAAGTATTTCCTTTTAGCACATTTCTTCTTTTAGGTTTTTATTCCCCCATACTCGGGAGTGTAAAAAGGAGGGAGCTGAGCGTAGTGACCCAAGGAGAACAGGGCATAGGCCTTAGGTCTTGGCTCGGTACCCAAGAACCTACCAAGCCCTCGCGAGGCGACACTTAATCCTTTTCTGATGCTCACTTTTATTTTCGCTCCAACCTTCCTTACTTTCTTCTTTTCCAGCGAGAAGCCATCCCTAGGAAGAGAAGGCATCAGCCCCGGGTCTGACTCGTCCCCAGGAACCTACCAGGCCTTCTCAAGGCGACGAGCAACTGCTTATAAATTTTCCTTTCTTTCCTTTTCTATTTTTATAGGGGTTAGAACCCCTTTTTACACACCTTTGTATATATTTATTTTTGTTGAGATATTCAGGGTTTTGTTTTCCCTATCTATCATCATCATTTTCCTTCTGCAAGCTTCTCTAACTACCTCACAACTAACAAGAACTCCTAGAACGGTTGCCTAGCAGGCTAGCAGAATAGGGTCACTAGAACTGCCTTCTAAAACAGGTCTCTCGATGCCTGGCAATGTCTTTACAGGAGGCAACGACTACTCAGCCCTCCCTCAGATATACCTAACCTAAACCTAGGACTTCATGCCTTGGACGCCGGTCCCTAACAAGAAAAGAAAATCCCCTACAAGTACACAGACACATATAGCATAAAAACACGTTACTCGTAAAGGATAGATATCACCTGGATAGGGCCACGAGAAGTCTCCGCACGACATAGGCTCCTTCCAAGCTCTTCTTTGAACCTGTTTAGCACATGGCTAAAACAAGAAACCATTAACCGCACCTGTACTAAACAGACGATTGGCCCTCTTGGCCTAATGAAATAAAACACTAAAACCTCACGAAACTAGCCCTCTTGGCCTAATGAAATAAAACAGCATAGCACCTACACATCCCTCCCCGAAATAGTAGAGATATACAATCATATGCTCCTTTCCAAGAAGGAAAAATAGGGCTCGCAGCCCTAAGCTAAGTGCATAAGATTATGACCCATCCCTCCTGCATATATAGCAAGAGGCGCACGCATAACATGTTGTCTAATCAGCCTATGGGTTCAGGATAACAACGGTATATGCGTCTCGGCTACTCTTTGCATCACCCATATCAACCATCGCCTGCCTTATATTGCATGCTCTGATAACATTCCCCACAAGCGACCAGGTCTTGTCTCATTATTGATAGCAATATCTAAACTAGGACCACAGTTGAAGAGAAGGTCTTCTTCATAAGCAAGGTTTGCTAGTGAATCCGCAAACTGGTTCCAGTAACGTGGAATCAGCTGAAGAGACACTCTCTCAAACTCAAGTAAGGTCATGGCAGTTCGATGATACATACAAAGGATGGGATTCCGCACTGTGTATGTCCCATCTAGCTGATTCAAGATCAACTGGGAATCCCCTTTTACTAACAACTGCCGAATACCACCTTACTTAGCAATATGCAGTCCCATAATCAAGGCTTTATACTTAGCCATGTTGTTAGTGAATCCTACCCCGAGATAAGCAGCTAACTTCATCGTAACTCTACGTCGAGGATCTCGGATTACTCCAACACTCCCTTTTTTATTAGGGCCCCTAGACGCTCTGTCAAAATATAATGTGTACGTCCACAATGGGTTTACACAGCCTGCCATCACGAACTCCTCTATTCGTAATTATGATAGTCAAAATTTAGCATGTTTAGAGGATGAAGTGACGGCTCCATCCCACCTTCTTCACTAACTCAACAGGCATACTTGTCAACATTCGTAAACAGTGATGGCAGAAGACTTTAATCTCCCACACAAAGGTTCCGTCTTCTTGCTCAATCACTTTGTATCCTTTTCTCCACCAGATAAGTTTCCCGTGATGGTATCTCTGCTCCAGATATGGGTGCTCCAGATAAGGAATTAACCACCCCATCAATCAGCTTTAAGCTCTTTTGCAGGTCTCAAATTAGCCCCAGCATGGACTTGCAATGCATTTCTTCATGTTAGCATAATTAGAAACAATAAGGTTTAATATTATTAAGATTAACCTTATTTTTAAATTCTACTCCCTACAGATCAGCTAGTAGAGCCGTAGACCAATTTTTTCCTATCCTGAGAATCTTGTAGGGGCCATCCCATCTAGGTTTCAGCTTCCCTAGAAAGAGCTCCCTACATGCATCGTAGTACAAAACTAATTGCCCTTTTTTAAAGGTATATTTCTTTGCTTTAAGGTCATGCAACTGCTTCATCCAACGTTTAGCTACCTCCTGGTGTAATAAGCTCTGTAATTTCAGCTCATCCAGGTGGGCTATGGTCGTGAAACATTCAAAGAGTGCATCCTTGTATTCCAATGAGTGGTTAATTGCAAACCATATGGTTGGCAACTCGATTTTAGTAATGCAACCTTCTAGTTGCCTTAGACTATCATCAGCCATTCTAAGAAGGGTGGAGCCATCTTTTTGGATGCCTAGATCTAACCTCTCCATCAACTCTGAACTCATGATATTGACGGAGGACCCAGTGTCTACGATAGCATGCTCTACTAATATTCCATCCACGTATGTTGGAACCCTAGGGCAATTCTTTTCAGCATGATCAAACCAATCTTCCCCTACTCGTGCTATGCCCAAATGTTCTACAATATACCCAATATGTAGGATCTTCTTGAATTCCTTGCGTACTCCTGGAGATAATTTAATCAACTGTAAGAGGTTTTCATCTGGTTTGACTTCGCAAAGAGAACTTGCTAAATCAAAAATCATGATAGGTAGCCAAAGCTCTCTTTTCTTGCCAAACCATCCTTTCTTTTGGTCTTGGGACCAGCTTTGGTGCTTCTCTTTTAGCTCTTGCCTTCTTTCTTGGCACTTCCTCATCCTTCTTAGGATCGACTTTTTTTATCAATAGGCCTTAGAGGTCCACCTTCCATGCCAGGATTCAGGATTTGCATCCCCTTATCCCCTTGCTTAGGGTTTTCCTCGACCGGTTTTGCATTATCTTTATCACCCTCTTTAGCCTTTTGGTCTCTTGTCACGACTCTTAGGTTAGAGATTTCAACGCTATTGACGCGTACAGCCTTAATAAGGCTGACTCCATTGCCTTGTGGCAACTTCTCTATAGTGGTCTTTCTCCTTTGCAGTATTTGTCTTGATCCATCATTTTCCTGGAGGTTATTACCTTGCGCTCTATGATTAACTGGACCTAGCTGTTTACTCCCTTGTTGGTGGAAACTAATCTTACTCCAACAGGTAGCAGCTAAGTGGCCCGACTTCCCACAAATATCACATTTAACACTTGGATAGTTTCTAGGGAAATGTTGTTCACCGCACCACTTACAGCTGAATCTTGAGGGACCACCCTCTTCAGGACGTCGACTCCCTATCAGATTTTGCTACTTCTTCAAGAAATTGATGTCAACAATTATTTGCCGATATTGTTTAGAAATCATGTCGGTGTAGTGCTTCATCATATCCTTAACTTCGCCAAGGACATTAGAGGCACTCAACTCATAGGCTTAATCGTCTATCAGTCGTTCCATTGGTCTCACAATTTGATTGGGCATTGGTTGTTGACTCACAGTAACAACATTAGGGTTCAAAGCTTGGCCTCTAACATTTGGTGGAGCCAAGTGACTAGCCATAGGCATAGTCACACTGGGAGGAGCTGGCAACAAAGGTACATTTTGAGCCATGCTTCCTCTCCCATTAGGGTTATTCATAGGCATCCCTTGACTTCCATTTATCAATGGTAAATTGCCTCCAGGTACTAGACCCCCACTAAGATTTATTCGAGAGGAGTAGGCCGTTTGTAATCGTGACTCTACTCCTTCTGCCGGTGTGATGGCGGTGTCTATATCGGCCAAAGCCACACTACTCAATTGTACCTGAATATTGAAATCCAATCCAGGCAAGTAGTATTGCAATTGGGCAGCCGACAGAATAGGAATGTAAGTTTGTAACTTATGAAATACTTCCTTAAGCTTCTTGGCATAGGCTTTCACATTCTCATGGGGGTCTTGGCGTGTTACATTTAAAACACGCAATCGGTATTGGCCACCTCTTTCAGGGGCATATTCCCCTCAAAAAGTTGCATAGAATTGGTCGATTGTGGTTATGGTTCCAGTCTTTATGCTATGATACCATACTGCAGCCCTTCCTTGTAATGTCATGTTAAAGAACATCATAAGATATCCCTCATCTTGGATGCGGTAATTAAACATTAATCTTTGGAATTCACAAATGTGAAACTCCGCATCTTCTTTGGCTAATCCATTAAAAATGGGAAAAGGCACTCCTAAAGCTGGCAGGTTCGATGTCCCTACAGGAATCACAATGGGTTGTGTTGAGATATCGAGCTCCACTCGTGATACGCGAGGGTGACCGTTGTGTATTTATGTCACCGACTTGTCAGTTGCAGACGCGGTTGGTACACCGCCCATGAATAATAGCTACATGATAGCTATCCTTATCTACTCTAGTTCGTGGCTCAGTTAGTATGCCACCTTAGTTAGTTGAGTTTGGTTTGAGACCCATACATAGGGTTCTTCTATTTCTTTGTACTTGAGTTCTTTTGGCTTACATAACTAAGAAGAGGAAAACTGTTTTCAGCCTCCACCCTTGTGTGTCTTCCCCCATTGTGCAAGCAAGAAAGCTTCAAGCGAGACTCCTTCCTTCTCTCCCACAATCTTGACATGGTATCAGAGCCTTGTTCGTGGTAAGGAGCTCAAGAAAGCAAGCCAAGCTCGCGGTGTTCTGGTAAGAGGAGCAGTGTTGCTTTCATTTTCTGTTTTGGGAGCAGATCTCTGCAGGTAGCACAGCCGGAAAGTGCAGGAGTGCATTGTCTCAGGTTGAGACGCCCTTCACGGTGAAGCAAGAGGGCAGTATATGCTGCGGGCAAGGGCTTTAGCCCTTGGCGACCTTGTTTTTTTGATTTGAGGCCATTTCGGGGCCTGTTTTGGAGGCGGAAGTTTTCTGCACGCACTCAGGAAAAGGCCCAGTTTTATGCTGTGCAACCACTGTTCTACAGGTCGGTGAATAGTTACTGTAAAAATTGCATTGTATGCTTGTGCGCAGAGACATTGGGAGTTACAAAATCATCCCTGTTGCCTGTTGATGCAAAATCGTCGCTAGGAAGTGACTGTGTGGTCAAATACCACTTTCGCCAGTTTTGCAGATTTTCCCTTGTGAGGGTGAAGCTGTAGTTTTTGCAGTGACAGAATTTTTTGTAGTCTTCTGTAATGGCATCTAATTCTCTTTCACAGATTGTCACTGAAAAGCTTGACAAGAACAACTTCCAAGCATGGAAGTTTAGAATGACGAATTTCCTTATGGGAAAAGGATATTGGGAATTTGTTGCAGGAAATGAAGAAGAACCAGTTCTTCCTGATGTTCCCAATCAACAGCAAATGCAGGCATTTAAAGCATGGCATGAGAGAGCTAGGAAAGTTATGTATTGGCTATCTATTAGCATTTCAGACTCTATGATTGTGCATATTCAGGATGCAAGTACGCCAAAGGAGGCATGGGATACTTTGTCAAAAATGTATAGCACAAATACGCAAGCCAGGAAAATGCAGCTCAAGCAAGAGTTGCACAATGTGCAAAGAGAAAATATGAGCATCAACGACTACCACATGAAGGTGAAGAAGATTGCAGATGCACTTGCTTCCATTGGGTCACCAGTGGAAGATGATGATTTAGTTTCTATGACCTTGAATGGTCTAGGAAAGGATTATGCACAGTTTCAGACATCCATTTCAGTTCGTGAAAGATTTCCTGATTTTGAGGAGCTGATTGCTCTTTCAATTTCTGAGGAGCAAAGAAATGGTGGTGCATCTTCTTCAGGAGGAACTTCAAAAGAAGCTGTCTTCTACTCAAATGCTGGAAGAGGTAGAGGTAGAGGTAGAGGAGGCCGATATGGAGGCCGTGGTAGAAATCAGAATATGCGGCAAACTCAAGAAAACCAGTCCTATGAAGGAGGACGTGGTAACTCTAGAGGCAGGGGGAGCCAAAGAGGTCGTGGTGGATGGCAAAGAGGCCAAAATGCAAACAGTAATGTTGAATGCTACTATTGTGGTAAAATGGGTCATATGGCTAAAGACTGCTATAAAAAGCAGAATGACATCATGAATGGAAAACTGCAACAAGGAAATTATGCATCCTCTAGTAGACAGGGTGATGACAGAAATGAGCATTTGTTTATGGTGCAGCACATGAACAATTCTGTGACAAGTGCAGAAGAAAGCAACGATGTATGGTATGTTGACTCAGGTGCATCAAACCATATGACAGGTCATGCAGAATGGATGGAGGATGCAAGGAAAATGTAAAAACCAGGATTTGTGGAGACTGGTGATGATACTGCACATCCTATTGTGCAGATTGGAAATTTTCCTTTGTCTATGCAGGATGGGAAAAAGAAATACCTGTCCGATGTATTTCATGTCCCGAATATCACCAAGAATCTGATTTTTGTTGGTCAAATGGTTGAGCAGGGCTTGCAGGTCAGATTTAATCCTCATGGATGCTTTGTTGAGGATATGAAAAATAAAGGTCACTTGATAGCAAAAGGAAAGAAGAAGGGCAGAATGTTTACATTGGATGCAGACATGTCTGAATTGAGTGCAGCAATGTTTGCACATGGGACTGGTGTAGTTGCAGATATTGATATCTGGCTTAAACGCATTGGTCATGTTAATGTACAGCGACTTAAATCAATGCAGGCCCAAAATATTGTTGCAGGTTTGCCGAAATTCAAGGTTGCAGAAATGCATAAGGTATGTGAAGCCTGTCAGTTTGGAAAACATGCAAGGAAACCATTTCCTAGACATGTTCAAGAGAGTAAGAAGCCATTGGAATTAATCCACTCTGATGTGTGGACAACTAAAGCTGCATCTCTTGGAGGCTGTCATTATTTTGTCAGTTTTATTGATGACTATAGCAGAAAAGTTTGGGTGTATTTTATGAAAAAGAAAAGTGAAATTTTTGGGCATTTCAAAACTCTTAAAGCTATGGTTGAAAAAGAAACAGGCTTGCAGATAAAATGCCTAAGGTCAGATGGAGGGGGAGAGTACCTCTCAAATGAGTTTGCAAGGTTCCTGCAGGAGCATGGCATAAAGCAGCAATATTCATGCAGTCATATCCCACAACAAAATGGAATTGCAGAAAGAAAAAACAGGCATATTGGAGAGGTATCTCGTGCCATGCTCAATGAAAAAGACTTGCCAGATTTTTATTGGGCTGAAGCAGTTGCTACAGCAGTCTACATAATGAACAGGACTCCCACTGGAGCAATACATGGAATGACTCCAGAGGAGAGGTATACTGGTAGGAAACCAGATATTTCTCATTTGAAAATTTTTGGTTGCATTGCCTATGTACATGTGCCAGATGAGTTGAGATCCAAGTTGGATCCAAAAGCTGAGAAGTGCATCTTTATTGGTTACTCTCTGCAGCAAAAAGGGTATAGATGCTATAACCCTTCTACTCGTAAGTTTACAGTGAGAAGAGATGTTGTTTTTGATGAGATGAGTAGCTGGTATAAACCAGTAAATGTGATTGATGATGTAGATGCACAAAATGGTAATGCTGCACAAAATTCACAGCAGTAGTCACAAAATATTAGTGGACCTGGAGCGTCCTCTAGTAGTGGTTCACATTCTTCGCCATGGACAGGCAGATTGAGATCAGGAGAATCTTCTCAAAGTAATGCAGATAGTGGTATGCAGGTATCACGAACAGGAAAAGAGAAGGTTGATCAGCCCATGTTTGATGTGAATGCAGGTCACTCTTATGTGGATGGTGAATCCAGTGGCTCAGAACAGAGCATTGATGATGAGTTGGGTATTCCTTCTATTGTTACACCTGGAGTAAGGAAGACCAGGGATGTTTTGAGAGCACCTGGGAGTGAACCTACTTTGCGCAGGTCTACGAGAGCTAGGTATCCTGTGGATAGGCTGAAATATGATGGATTTACAGCCATTCACTATGCATATATGGTTAAAGTGATACAGGAACCAGAACCCACTTCTTTTGAGGAAGCCATGGGAAAAGAAAAATGGGAGAAAGACATGAATGAAGAAATGGATGCCTTGGAAGCAAATGCTACATGGGAATTGGTACCTTTGCCTAAAGGTAAAAATGCAATTGGCTGTAAGTTGGTTTATAAGGTGAAGCACAATGCAGATGGTTCTGTGAATAGATACAAGGCAAGATTAGTAGTCAAGGGATATGCACAAACATATGGCATTGACTATGAAGAAACATTCAGTCCGATTGCAAGGATGGCAACCGTAAGAGCAGTCATTGCTATGGCTGCATCAAAGGGATGGTCTTTACATCAGATGGATGTAAAGAATGCCTTCTTGCATGGTGATTTGCAAGAAGAGGTCTATATGGAGCAGCCACCAGGTTATGTGCATGCTGTTCATCCTGAGTTTGTTTGCAGGTTGAAGAAAGCCTTGTATGGCTTGAAGCAAGCACCTAGAGCATGGTCTGACAAGATAGGACAGTATCTTATCATTATTGGCTTTCAGATTTTCAAGGCAGATTTCTCACTTTATGTGAGAAAAACAGAGAAAGGTATTATGCTACTTGTCATTTATGTTGATGATTTGATTATGACAGGTGACAGTGATGAAGATATCCTTCATGTGAAAATGCTATTGAAGCAGAAGTTTGAGATGAAGGATTTGGGAGAGCTGCGTTACTTCTTGGGCATTGAGGTTATTAGATCACCAAGTGGGATACAGCTCTTGCAGAGGCAGTATGGATTGGACATGCTGTCCAAATATGGGATGACAGGCTGTAAGCCTATTTCAGTTCCTTTCGAGTAGAATGTGAAGCTGAGCACAGATGCAGGTGAGCTTCTAGACGACCCTACTATGTACAGACGCATAGTAGGAAGTTTGATTTATATGACTATTACCAGGCCAGATTTGAGCTATGCTGTTGGATTGGTAAGTGAGTTTATGCAGGCTCCAAGGAAACCACATTTGGATGTGGCTAGACGCATACTCAGGTATGTGAAGTCCACATTGCAGTATGGACTATTTTATGAGACTGGGGTTCAGATACAATTGCATGGATACACTGATGCTGATTGGGCTGGTAGTATTTCTAATAGACGATCTACCAGTGGATATGTGTTCTCTTTTGGGAGTGCTGCAGTCACTTGGAGCAGCAAGAAATAGCCTACAGTTGCCTTGTCGAGCATAGAGGCTGAGTACAGGGGTGCAGCAATGGCTGCATGTGAGGTAGCTTGGTTGCATAAGCTACTTTATGATATGCATCAGTCTACAGATGGACCAATTGTCATTTATTGTGACAACATGAGTAGTATACACTTGGCAAATAACCCAGTCTATCATGCTAGAACAAAGCACATTGAGGTGCATTATCACTATGTGCGAGAGAGGGTTTTACTAGGTCTTATTGATCTAGTTTATGTCAGCACAGAGGATCAGGTAGCTGACATATTCACGAAGGCATTGGGCGCAGAGAAGCTGCGCAAGTTTAGAGACCTGCTTGGTGTGCAGGATTGGGATTGAGCTCGAGGGGGAGTGTTGAGATATCGAGCTCCACTCGTGATACGCCAGAGTGACCGTTGTGTATTTATGTCATTGACTTGTCAATTGCAGACGTGGTTGGTACACCGCCCATGAATAATAGCTACATGATAGCTATCCTTATCTACTCTAGTTTGTGGCTCAGTTAGTATGCCACCTTAGTTAGTTGAGTTTGGTTTGAGACCCATATATAGGGTTCTTCTATTTCTTTGTACTTGAGTTCTTTTGGCTTACACAACTAAGAAGAGGAAAACTGTTTTCAGCCTCCACCCTTGTGTGTCTTCCCCCATTGTGCAAGCAAGAAAGCTTCAAGCGAGACTCCTTCCTTCTCTCCCACAATCTTGACAGGTTGTGCCATGACGATAATTGGATTAACAATAGGAGTTTGGAATGATGGGATCACACCCCCACTTGAAGTGGGTTGACTTGGTGGAAGAGAGAAATAACTTGCGCTTCCTCCTGCACCTAAAGGACTATGTGCAGTAGTTGGGTTACTAAGACCACTGCCTTTTATGCATATCGGGCTGCTCCTTTGAGGAGAATAGCGGCTTACAATCTCCAACCATCGTCTAACCCTCTCAGCATGTTCTGCTTTTTGTATTTTAGCTTGACAATCCTTGTCAGAGGACATAATCCAACTTTTTGGTCCCTTAAAACCCTAGATTCGAGAACCACCACTTGTTGGCAGCTTCCGGCAGATGCACCACTCATGGGACCTCAAATGGGCCAGCACTGGCTATGGCACTAGCCGGACCTCATACTCATAACAGACAAACACACCCTCACGGCCTCGTGAGCCAGGAGCGTCTATCTGCTGCTAAAGGACGAACTATCCTAAAGCCTAATCTATGCGTTCATAGTTTTGTAGTCCAATGTTTCCCTTTCTATAAACTCCATAGAGGGAGAACCCATACACACTGGCAATAAATGCCACGATAATCACATACATGGGAGGCAACCTCTCGATGGAATCACCGTGGCCCCACTACAGCTCTCCTACATCGCATGGATTAGCTCCTTGATGCACTGCTCCATATAGAACAAACGAACAAACTCCACTCTTTCATTTTGAAAGTATTCCAAGAGATACCATAGTGTCCTTACCAAATAATCTCCCAAGAAACGAACGTCTATCCTACGGCTTAGGTTGCCTTTCCACACTCAAGCGTGGATCATCATAATAAAAAACATGTGCTATGCATCCAGTTCTTTGTATTCTGATACCATGGTTCACATACACATGCAAAAGTGGATGATCCTAAAGTGCTCAAACATAATTGTCAATCAGAAACATGTTGTGCACAACCAGGCTTTCCAATGCTCATTCACTAACTCATTGCGGTGATGTAAGGATAGCACCGAGACAACACTCGTGCTACTATCCACTTAATTAAAATACAACAAACTCTATGTCATGATGTGCATCAGAAGATCATCAACAATCAGCACGCAAATCGCACCATTCAAACATCCCAACCCCTTACGTTTAGGTATTGCTTTCGTTGCATAGGTGTAGAGGTGCATTTTGTCATGTTTTGATGTATGAAAAGCGATCAATCACAAACTTTGACAAGGAGATAGGGCAAACTGAGGCTAAGCCTCATGCTTTGCCACTAGCACACATCCAAAAATAATCATTATATTTTTCCTTATTTTTGTGAAGCGTATTTCTAATTTTTCCCTTATTTTTTCCATTTTCTTGATTTATTTGGAAATAAAATATGCTATTTTTTTATCTTTCTTGTTCTAATCACTTCAACATACTAACATTCAATTTATCTTCCATTTTTTCCCCATAGGAACACATTTCATCCACCCGAAACGACAAAACTACAATTTTATCACTTAAAAATCCCATTTTGGGTTTTACAGGGATTAAATAGCGCATGTAAATCATTGCAAAATCAACATTTTTTGATAAAAAGTAATTAATCTGATGCAACCAACACTCAAACAAATTTTCATCCAATAAGAACATCATTACCGTCATAAAATACCAAAAAGCCTTCATTTTCTTCATAAAAATGATCATACCGTGTTTTTACGAAACCCGAGACGCATTAAATGACTGCGTGACCAGTAGATGGAGCCTCCATTGCTCTCAATCCAATGCTGCACATCAATCTTCAATATCTCCATCAATCTCCATCACCGTTTCCTTCAATCTCCTTCCCGATTCCACCTTCAAGATAGTGCACATGAACAGCCCATAGAGAGGAGAGAGAGGGAGGAGAGAGAGGGAGGAGAGAGAAAGACTAGATTTTGATATCTTCATTCAGCTAGCCATATCTCATGCGAGGACCAGTGATATGATCAGGGAAGAAGGAGAAGTTGCCAGGTATTGTCTGTTTCATGGCTTACTTGCAGCCCCAAAATCGATTTGTGGGGGGGGGAGGGCGATTTTTTCGGCGCCATTTCTAATGATGGCGTACTACCGCCACGTGAAAATAAGGGAGGGGGGTGCCTCCTCCCAAAGGGCACCCCCTTTTGGCTTAAGTTTTGTCCACCTTTTCAAATTTGGCCCATTTTTGGCCTCTTTCGCGTCCGGGCTTCGATTCGACCTCTGAAAAATCTTGCGTATCCGTCTCAGTATCTCGCACTGATTGGTAGCTCCCGAGATCCTGCACGGCAGTCGAAAAAATTATCAAAAATCCACAAGTGTCACTCGGGCGTCTTTTAAAAGCTGTCTTTCACTTGGTGCTTAAAATTGTCCTAGCTGCAGCCGCCGCTTTCGATGTTGAAGATTTTTTCCCTAAATTCCAGATTTTTTGGCAAAATTTAGGCACATTCCGGGCTCAAAACTCCGCTCTCAATTATATGT
This sequence comes from Lygodium microphyllum, assembly GCF_053477565.2. NCBI lineage: Eukaryota > Viridiplantae > Streptophyta > Polypodiopsida > Schizaeales > Lygodiaceae > Lygodium > Lygodium microphyllum. The sequence continues at coordinate 29,858,845 of NC_141143.1, read as the reverse complement.
TCAAGAAGAAAGCTAGTAGTATTTTTTGCATCGTCCTTTCTCATCACTCTTACTTCTGACCATTTTGTAAAATAGATAGTTGCTACTATGATATACCTCTTTTATGTTGAGGACAATGGGGAGACCTACAAAGACAATACCCCACTTTTTGAATGGTAATAAATCCATAATAGGAGTCAATGGGTGCTTCTCATTGTCTTTACTATCATGTCTCTAGCATATATCACGTCTTTACATATGCAAGTGCATCTTGGAAGATAGATGGCTACCAATATTCACCACACAAAGCTTTTTAGATGTAAGCCATCTAATAAAATGCCCTTCATAAGTAGAGTCATGACACTCTTCCAAGATAAGTAAAACTTCATCGAGTATAATGTATCAACGATAGACATAATCTATCCCTTGGTGATATAGATTTCATGTAATTAAGACAAACTTTAAGGCTTAGTATTTAATTTTTCATTTTTCCATTTTAGACAAAGAGAGTTCAATCTCTCTTGTGGATAGATAATGTATTATTGCAACATACCAAGATGGAAGGGAGGCCATGTCTATTTTAAACACACCACCGAGGTTGTTAACTTAAGTTAATACTTCTTTCAACTCCTCAAAGTTGACAAGACACTTTAAAACGCCTTGCAATCTCAGTGGCTTTATCTTAATCTCGTATTCAAATTCTTGCATAGTGATTAATCACTTTACTAGGTGATTGAGTGGCTATAACTTGTTTAGTAATAACCTCAACCCTTCTATCTTTGTATAAAATACTACCTTCTCATATAGAATATAGTGCCTGAATTTCTTCCTAATGACAAAGACCACCTTGAGACACAATTTTTCCATATGCATATAATTAATTTCAGACATACCCAATTCGCAACTAGCGAATGCAATCAAATGTGGCACCATTTCTTATTCCATATTTGAGCTAAGCACGATAGTAGCTGATACTAAATATTGTTGCTGCCCAAAATACATAGAATGTATTACCTCTTTTAGGTGCTTTCAAGATTCGCGCAGCACTCAAAACCTTTTCAAAATTATTAATTATCTATCCCTTGTGGTAGTTTCCCCAATATTATCAATGAAAACTTTTAGCTCTTGTGTGGAAAAATGACATCAAAGGTTTTCTCAATCGTGCGTTATTAGGAACCCAATGCATTACATAATCCAAAGGCCATGATATGATATGCAAAGGTTGCAAACATGGTTACAAATGTCATCTTTAACTTATCTTCCTCTTAGATGACCATTTGATTGCAACGAGTAAGCAAAATAGTCCGTAAAGGAGTATATAACCCTACCTGCTAGTTGATCTAAGATGTAATCCATGAATGTAAACAAATAATAATCCTTAACTATTTTCCTATTGAGCTCTCTAAAATCAACAAAAAGGTGGATTTGATTATTATTATTCTTCTTGATAACTACCAATGAATACCACTCCATGTGTTGCATGGAAAATATCATGCCAACACTCATGTAGTTTTGTAACTCTTCGAATAGCCCATCCCTTAACTCAAAAGGTATGCGCCTCACTTTTTGTCAATAGATAATTTGACTTTCCTCTTTCAAGGGAATAGTATGCACAACTAATCTGGGGAAATACCCTTAAATTCATCATAACTCCAAGGAATATATCATGGAATTCTTGGTTTAACGACATGTAGTCCTTCCTTTCTTCCATGATAATCATAGATCCTAATTTGATCAGTCACAAATCATTCATGTATATTTCTCTCTTGATTCATCACTTAACAAAGTCTCACTACCAGAATGCCCCTCTAGTGCATCCAATTCCATTGAGGATATGGGTGCTCTCTCACTTAAGTTATAACTTGTCTAGCACTTCTACCAAATATCAAATGACTAGTTGGTAAATTGACTTGACAATTGGATTGCAAGAACTGTGGCCTTCCTAATAGCACTTGGTAGCTTGGCCAATCTATAAATCTAATGACCCTAAATTGGAGGATACATTCGACATTAGCAATCACATAAACTTTAGTAATACAACCTTCTGGTTGTCTCAAAATATCATCATCCATCCTTAGAATTGTCTCCATCAATTCTAAGCTCATAATGTTAATAGAGGATCTTGTATCCACAATAGCATGGTCTAATATACCATCAATATAAGCCAATACCCTTGTGCAATGTTCTTTGGCATGCTCACACCAATCATCGCACCGACATTGACTATTCCCAAGGGTTTGATAATATATCCAGTGCAAGGAATCTCAATAAAATTCCCAAAAGTTAGCAATAGCTCTCATCTCCCACCAAACCATCCACTCTCTTGGTCGGTTCACATGCTTAAGTGCTTCTTTTTTTACCTTCACTTTCTTCTTCCTTAGCTCCTTATTTAGGTTTGCTCTACTATCAACACTCCTCAAAGAATTTTCTTGCCCTTATCATCCTATTTATGGGTCTTTCTCAGTAAAATTTACATTATCTTTATCTCCTTCTTTGGCGTTCTGACCTCTCATAATCACTCATAAATTAGAAACATCAATGGCATTAACACACACTATTTCAATTACTGTTTCAATTAGACTTATAACATTGCCACTAGTGGGTAGTTCTTCCACAGTAGTCTTTCCTCTTTTCAAAATCTGCTTCAGTCCCTTATCTTGTTGAAGATTGTTTCCTTGTCCTCAATGATTAATAGGACTTGGCTATGTAGTTCCCTACTAAAGGAAACTAATCTTGTCCAATAAGTGTTGGCTAAGTGGTCGTACTTCCTATATATGTGTAATGTTCTAAAAAAATCTTTTTCGCATGGACTACCTCTTGTTAGGAAATAAGGATAATGAAAAATTTTTATTCCCCTTATCCCCCCAGCCGACTGACGAGCTGGAGGGGGAGGGGAATAGAAGGAGTAATTAAGCTCCTTGGTGGAGCTTGGAGAGAAGGGGAAGGCATGCGTGATGCCATGCAGGGGAGGGAGGATCCCCCTCCCCTCCCCTATTTAAATTAGGGGCCGCAGGCTGAAGAGGGGCCTCCAAGAGATGCCGTTTGAATGCGTTCGTAAGGGAGAGAAGGGAGGATATACTCTGCGCTGGTGGCCGTGAGGTAGAGGGAAATAAAGAGGACACGACGCCATCATCAAGATGCTGCCAGGCCTGGGAAGAGAAAGAAGGTCGAAGCTGCCGTTGTGAGCCGCCACCATCTCCCTGACAGCCGCCAGGCTGGGCGGACAGCCGCCAGTCGTCGTTTCCTTCCTTTTTCCCCCCACATGGTGTAGAAGCCTTAGAAGCTTCCTGGGGGAAGCTTCTAAGGGGCCTCTTAAGCCCCCTTTCCCCCTTAACCCCCTTCCTTGGCCTTGGGAACCAAACCACCTCCCCCCCTGTGTTTTATTCCCCTAAGCCCCTTTTCACCCCCTTATTTTAACCCTTTTCACCCCCTCATAACTCTTTTATTTCCACAAACCCCTAAGCTTTTTCTTAATCCCCCATATCCCCATTATTATCAAAATCCAAATCATCATCATGGCCTCGGATGATATCTAGTAAGGAAAAAGGTAGCCTGTGAGATAAAAGATAGGGAGGGAAAGTAAAGGGAGTGAAAAGAAGGAGTGAAGGAAGAAGAGTGGAAAAAAGATAAAAGATAGGGAAGGAAAGTAGAGGATAAGTGAAGTAAAATATAAGGAAGGGAAGTAGGGAGGAGTGAAGGAAAAAAGGGAGTAGTGTGAAAGAAGTAGAGGGTGAGGAAAAGATAAAGAAGAGTAAGAAAGGAGTAAAAGAGTTAGAAAAGAGAAGGAATAGAGGAAGGGCAAGGAAGGAGAATAAGTGCCTTCTATTCCTTTACCCCAAGTCAAAGTCCTCCAAGGGTTCCTGTGGTTGCAAAACCACACTCACCCATAAACTTTTTTTCCAAAGAGACGGTGGAATTCTAGAAGAAAGAGAAAAAGGCTATCTCACATTCGAACTACGATGCCGCCTAAGAAAGTCCAAGGTGTAGCTGCGGGAGGGTCATCTCCCGGTATCCATGTGGATATCTCACCCCAAAACCAGGTTTTTCTTCTTGGCTTTAATTCGGGTTTAAGTCGATCATGCAAAGAGAAATTGTTAAGGATAGGATATATTTATACGAGTTATTTGTAATGAAGGAGTTTAGTTTATTTGAATGAATGATAATGTATAGAACTTAGTTTCCTTCGAATTGCATCAAGCATTATAAATTACAAGCAAGATTATCCATTTACTATAGTAGTGTATTTTAGTTAAATCCTAAAGGTGTAGAAATTATATCTTGCACCATTAGTCTTATTCCTTTCTCAACGAATCATTGTAAATGGTTAAATTCATGAAAGGTTTCTTTCGATGCTCAAATTACTAGGAAGTTATCTTTGCTAATTGCACATCTTAGCAAGGCAAATGTTGTTATTTGGCATGAGTTCATCTGTAAGGAAAACGGAAGTTAAATTAAACTGTATTGACTGGAAAGTAAATTGTCACAAGGTTAGCAAAACCGTGACAAGACGATTAATATTACCTTCCAAAAGATAACTAAACCAATCTAAACATAGAAACATTCATACCCTAAGCACTTGACTAGTTTCCTTACTGCAGGGACAATAAATTTGTAAAGATAAGAAACTAGGGTTTGTCCCTAAGGTTCTTAAAAAAAAAAGAAACCTAAGGCCTGACATACACCAGCTTAAAGGATCTAAAACGGATTACTCCATCGCAGGACTTGCGTAGCAAGTACGAAATCATTTAGTCTTATGATTGATTCACAAGGAGAAAGGGTAAAAACCCTCATCAAGGATGGCAGATCCCTACGCAAGTTATCTTGCAAAAGGACGTATTTTTGGATATCCTTCTAATTAAGGAAAGTTGTAAACCAAAAACTAGCATATCTAAGGAACTTTAGGGTTGACTAAGTTGGGTTAATAAGGTACGCCCTACACCAGAATATAAAGGATCTTGCCAATTTACAAGACACCTTGGAAACGAGTGTTGATACACTCAAAAGGAAAGAACACTCCCTTAGCAGTTTGCCAAACAACACGGTTGATTAATGGAAATGTTTTTGCTTGCTAGAGATTTTAGGTCTCTGTTTGAATTATGAATTACAAATTAAATGAGTACCTATACTTCAGGTTAAAGGCCTGAAGGAAGAGGCAGTTTCAGTTACCCCCGACTACCTGCCTAACCCTAACCAAGGGGGTTGTTCACTGCGCCGAGAACGTGGACCGAACCCGCCGCGAGAGGTCTCTCCGTTGAGCTCTACTTGGAGTAGGAGGATGCTTGGGTGCTAGGGGGGCTCTGGCCGTAAATCCCTCGCCTTCCGGGTCCTGCACAAGAGGCTAACGTGACTCGGGATTGGATCTCGAGGCCCGCATACTAGTTTACGGGCGAAAGCTTGGAATAGTGATCCTTGGGGATTACTGGATAGCCTTCGGGCGGATTATGGACAAGCCTACGGGCAGAACTCCTTGTATTTCAAAGATAAAATGATGAAATGTTAAAAAAAGAACTTGCTTGATATTGTTTTTCTATGTCACGTGATAAGATTACGTGAAGGAACCAGTGCTTAACAGGATTAATTAAAGAAGCTGATTGTTATATGTCAAATTAATGTGTTAGATAATTACATAACTAAAATAAATCGAGCAAAGTGCGGAGGATGGACCATGGGTCCCTCCTACGGTTGGGTGGTCTCAGTTAGCCGGGAACTTTTCTCAAAAATCTCAAAGAACAGTGGGATGATCATCAAAATGAATACCGAGAGCGATGACCTAGAGTTACGTCTTACCCGATTTACGCTGTTTTAGGGGAATGGAATGGGACTATGCCTTATGGCAGAGAGGTTGAGCTTTGCATCCCTCTCGTTTCCCATTCTCCTTGAGCCAAGTGCAGCATGAATCTGCTTCGGACCTGGCGTTTCTACATAAAGTAGTTTGCTCGGGTCTGACGCTAGTTGCTGTTAACTAATGACCAATCAGAAAAACCCTAATTCCGGTCGATCCTAAGTGGGAACGGCCAGGATACTTCCGCTACGTGGCAGACGTGGGAAGACCTAGATCGCAAAACCCGTAACATTCCATGGGAGTGCCGGGCGGAGTTTTCTAGACATCCTTTCCAATGGACTGCTAAGACGTGTCCTAGATGATACTAGTGGACACGTTACAATATGTCACATTTAACATTAGGACGATTTCAAGGGAAATGTTGACCACCACACCACTTGTAACTAAATCTCAGTGGAGACACCTCATCAAGCTTCCTAGAGCCCATCAGATTTTGATGATGCTTCAAGAAATTAACATCCAGAGTGATCTACTGATATCATTCAATAATGATCTTTGTGTACTGTTTCATCATATCCTTAACTTTCTTAACAATATTTGATGTAGAAGATTTGTAGCTAGTGGCATTAGGAGCCATCCCCACATTAGGTTTTACAATATGCAAAGGGGTTGGTGGCTGCATAGACACTTGGTTTATGATGGGACCTAGCCTGCTACTCATAGATATTGTGGGTCTTGGTTGGGCAACATTTGGCCCTACAAGAGTAGGTAATTGAGGCAACCATTAGCTTAAAGTCCCTTAACTTTGATTGATGATATTGTTGAGTGATACAAGTACTGAATTATATCATGTTAGTACCTGATTTGGTACCATTCCAATCATTAAGAGGGCTTGCCCTCTTGCTACATAGGCATTCTGAATCCTTGACTTGACTCCATCTACTACCATTACAGCTACATCTAGATCATTTAATGCCGTTTTACTCAAGTGCAGTTGGATTGTGAAATCCAATCCTCTTAAGAAAAATTGCAACCAAGCAACAAGGGATAATTGGATAGTATTACCCAAGCACTTAGAAACTTCATGTAGCTCTTGAGAATATGCTTTCAAACTCCCATTGAATTCTTGTCAAGTCTCATTTAGGGTACATAGCCAATATTGACTTCCCTTTTCAAGAGAGAACTCCCTATCAAACACAATATAGAATGCTTGGATATTGGCAATTGAATTTGCTACAAGTCGATAGTACCACTAGGCTGCATTTCCTTTCAAAGTCATGTTAAATAACATCAAATGATGTGCTTTCTCCTTGAATTGACAACTAAACATAAGTTTTTGGAAGTCTTTGATATGTAATGCTATATCTTTGTTTGGACTTCCACTAAAAAAAGGCAACGGATACCCTAAGTGGATAGAGCTACTATGTCTACTAGAATTTCTATTGCTTGAGAAGATATGAAGGATGGTTGTGCCATCCCTATAGAAATAGGCTTAGGAGGGTCACCTACGAGGTTGTTAATGGCACTACTAGATGGTAATTTTGATCCACCAATTCAGCTAGTCCTGAAAGGAATTGACTACCTAGTCTAAGGTATTAAGGATAAACTCCCACTTTTGTGTGGATTGGGATTGCTCTTACTATGAGGGGTTATGTTCTTCTAACTTTAAGAGGTACTAGACTAGTACAATCCAAGGAGTATTTGCAAAAAATTTATATGTGTTTTTGTAGCTAATCTTCATATTGTTGTCGTTGAATTTGAGATATCACTAGCCTACACTCATGTTCTTACCTTAATAGCTCTTTGTCTGCTTCTAAATGAAGAATCATTCACTCCAGATTCAAGTCTTGGGTCCTTTAAAGACTCTCGGAAAACAAACTACCTGTCGGGACAAAAAATAGGCCCCCGAAACTAGCTCTAATGGCTCTAGCCACGAGCTCCTAGACATAGCAAAAAATCCACATGGCCTCACAACCACCATGACCATCTAGGTACTATAAATAACTCATCTAAGTAGTATTATGTTTGTAGATATGATTTTCAAATTGTAGTTTAATAAATCAACCTTCCTAACTCTAAGAAAAGGGAGCTTCCCAGACGTAGGTGACTATCTCACCTCTAATCGCACATATAAAGGGCACCCTTGAACTATTATTATCATCCTCTACAGCTCTCCTATACCCCATGGATTAGCCCTAGGATGTGGTTTAGCCCTAATATGTGTCATCTTAGACATATAACACATTGAAAAAAAAATCCTCTCTTAGTGTTTATTGTTCCATGAGTTTTTCTAGAACCTCATGTAATATTTTCCCAAAGAAAACACACTTACAGCTACGGAATCTCTTTCACTCAACATGGATCAATAGTTTGGCAAACAAGTGCTATGCATCCAAGAGATTTACTCTAATACTATGCTTTTATGCATATGTAAGCTGTTGTGCCACATAGTGCTGAAATGGAATTGGTCTAATCCATACTTACACTCCTTTAAACATTTGATAAAACCCTAAATGGCTTACTATGATGCACAAACATTTGGTTCTTCATTGCAAAGATATAGAATTTTTGCATTCATTTAATGTTGTGTCTTGCATGTATCCATTTCTTTTATTTTATATTATTTTTCATTGAAGCTACCCTTATCTAATCACTTGAATATAAAATCAAGTGTATTCTAAGGTTAACTCTCATACCCTACTACTCATTACACATTCATTGTGATGTTTCCCTAAATTTTTCTATTTTTCTAGGCTCAAAATCTATTCTTTTCTAATTTTTTCTTCTTCTTTCTTTATTTTTCCTAATTATTATTAGTATAATTATTGATAGTTCTACAATTTCTAACAATAAAATAGAGAAATAGAGTCATGGCAACTAGCATGGTTGATTTGGTCCCATATGCACCATTACTTTCACTAATTTTATCAATTGCCATCATGTTTCTCAATTTTGCATGTTTGCATGGATTAGATAATTATTTTATGCATTATGACAACCACAAAATTTGAAATTTTGGAATTACAACCCTTAAACATAACACATATTTCTTTCATATCGAGTCTTAGTCCATATACACCTCAATTTCATAATTAAAATACTAATATAATCACATTTCCTTTAAAACTGAGACTTATTGCAAGATATTTTATAAAAATAGTTAATTTTTAATGATTTGGGGGACGTGTAGGTAGCTCCATGACACTCCACACACAATGGATAATAGCCACCTTCATGCTTCCTTACTCCATTTGTTGCATACTGTTATGATCAGACACACCCCTTTCCCCTCTCTCTTGCCCAACCCACATGAATAGCAATTATGGCGGCAAGAGAGAAAGAGGAGAGAGAAATATTAAATACTAATCTCTTGAAAGAGTGCACCATATTCAACACTGCAGTAATTAGAAGTGAAGAATTGTGGGATCTCATAGCTAAGGCCATTCCTTATTATTTGATCACTTGCAGATTTTCAAATTTGATGGGATTAAAGGGATGCCAAAAATTTACATCCCCCTATCATGGAGTTTTTAAGGTTTATAAGCTTTATTATGATATTTATTTACTTATTAATAAATATATAAATCATGTTCACATTGTTGGTAAGCACTTTGATTAAAATTGAAGGCCCAAATGGACTCAAATTAGAGATATGAAAGCATAAGTGTGTTTGTCATGTCATTTCCTACTGATTTGGCCTCCTAGAAGCTTTTTCTAGCTTCTGGATAAAGTAGTTTCTTTGTAATAGCAATGTTGTGGCTCTTTAAATGGACTATCAAACTTCGATTGAGGAACGTATGATTTTAATGTGTTCTAGGCCACCTACTTTTTGCTTAGAAAACTTCAGTGACTCTTTATTTTTACTGTAAATCCTTTATTTTTTGCTTCAATTTTGACTCTTAGATACACCTCTCATTTTACTATCCTACATACTCAAAGTAACATTTGCAATGTGAGTAATGGGGTAAGTTGTATCATCCCTTGTCTCTACATAGCCTAGAGACTCTAGATTATGTATCTCTCTGAACCACTCTCCATAAGAAGTCATGTGGTGCAAGGCACTTGAGTCTATATACTATACATCATTATTTGATAAATCATCAACAATCATAGTCTTCATAAAGTGATGCATAACAAACAATTGTTCACTTCTGTGCATCATTTTTTCAACTAGAAGATGTGTAATTACCTTACTGCTTTTTCCTACTTTTAATTTTAGCCTTCGTTTTGAAGTAATTTTTAGAAATGTAACCTTTTTAACCACAATGATAGCACTCCTATTATTACCAAAATTATATTGCCTCTTAGAAGCTACAATTTTGCCTCTTTGACTCCCCCTTCCTTGGGACTATCCTTCTCTATTTTGGTATGCATCAAAACATTGACCAAGTTCAACACCTTGGCCTGTGCCATGATCTCTACCTCTTCTTGTAAAGTAAAACACCAATTCATACTTATTCTTACTTTGAGAAGAAGAGAAATCTATGACAAGGTTTTTCTCCTCAACTATCATAATAGAAATCAAGACTGCAAAATCAAGGATATCATCCCTCATATTCATAGATGACCTGAAGCTCTTGTATTCATCTTCGAGGCCCTCTAAACATGCATGCACAACATCCTCATCATCAATTACAAGATTAATAGATCCGAGATCTTCCACAATACTCTTGATCTTCAAGGCATAATCATTAATAGAAAAGTTTTCTCTTTTCAATTGGTTCATTGAGCTGCATCTTTCTAGCCTTTGTGTTTCCTTTGAACAGCCTTGCTAAATTATTAATGCAATAGCGGGAATATCAAATTCTCAGAAATAGCCCATCATGCTATTTGTGACACTAACAGATAGCTAGTAAATGACTTTACTCCATGTCTGGTCCCAACTTTTTTTACCCTTTATCTATCCTACAATAGAATTTTGCACAAAAACTTCAAATGCTACTGCCATGTCTTCTTCAATATAATTCTAAATACCTATATCCTTCACGAAAATTTTAATTGTTCTTATCAATCTTCTCACTAATAATCTAGTTGAAGTTGTTAGACATTTTGATAAAACAAACAACCTTACAAAAAATTGCAATCAGTAAGCAAGATGATACTAAGTGCACCACATGTACACACCTAGCCCTTTTCATTAAACTACACAATAATAATCGTAATCTGCAATCTATATGCATATGCTTTTTGTGTCTACAACCCATCAACATTTTAGATTCAAAATATTTGAACCTATACATGGGTAAATGGCTGACATGCTCAAAACTACAATATACCCAAGAATTGCCATTGGACCACTTGGAGCTTCATAACAAAGGTTGAAATGAACTTGGATGCCAAAAATGACAATAGAATAGCATATAATGGATTGTCTACAATATGTATACTATTCTTCTTGCTCACTAAGTTTCGATTCAATCGAATACAACCCTAGCAGCCTATTGTAGCTATAATCCAAGGCAAATTGAGCAAGGTGGAAGAGCTTCTTACCCATTGCTGTCTTGCTTACTTTCATTCTCCAACACCTTCACCTCAACCATCAATCAAGCTCCCCACAATCATGGAGCATCTTTAATACCATGAAAATAAACAAGAAGGGAGAGAGGTGAAAAAACCAAGAGCACACACACAAAAACAATGGAGACTTGAGCATATATAGGAATAGGGCTGAAATAATATTCTTCTTCACTCAAAAGAACTAAGTCTACAACATGATAAAAGAACACAATGTATGTACACATGGTCACTAAGTGTGAATTCCCTAAGGAAAGAAGAGGTGGCACAATAAATGTGCCATAACAAAGGGTGGACTTTGTGAGTATATTCCAGATATAGAATCACTAGTGTATCCTCATGTTGGTCAACTAACATGCCAATGAGTAATAACTTGCCACATCACCAAGGCACATAGTGGATGCTAGCTCATCTAGAGCTTGACATCTCAGCATTCTAGATGTGTGGCTGAAAGAGAGATACAAATATCTACTTCCACTTAGTCAGAATCAATGGGTATATGATGTCATACATCCTTGATGAAATAGTGCAGGGCATGGCACCTAGATTGGTCCCTCATATTTGTGATCTATTGCTCATGCCATAGGTATATTTTCTTCATCTCTCTCTAGTGTAGTCTCTATGTCTAGTACCCCTGTATCTATGGTTAGCATGTTTCTCTAATCTTCTCATCTCATTGAGCTGTCTCCCCTCACTTTTGGTTGTTCTGTGAAGTCATTATCCAAAAGAAGTTGATAAGATGTGATTTGCTAGCATCCCCCTCTCCCTGTGGTTTGTGCTTGTAATAATGATGTGAGGAGCCTCTATATCTTGACTAAGAACTGGCCTAAGTAGTGCTGGTGGTCTAGGACTCCGTGACTAGTGTGGGGGAGGTGTCTCCTCCAAATAATGTGGGTATCTAGCTCAAACTATGCTAAAGGCTCTAGGTACATAGATATAGAGCTCCTCACTCTCCACCTCCTCCTACCATAGTCTTTTGATCCACTCAGTTTTGGAAATGTGGGTTACTTTCCCTATCTCAACTAATTAGAGGATACGCGAAGTTGGCCAATGGCTACTCGCATTTCATGTGGCATGTATACATCGCCATCCCTTGTGATCCTTATAAAGGGATCCCTATAGTATAAAATCTTTAGTGGAAGAGAATGCTAAGGTGAAATGCATGTCTATTCTATGTATATCTAGTGGAGGTCATGTCATATGACTAAGTTCCTCTTAATGCAGAAAAGATGTATGAAGGGGGATTCTCAGGGTCATACTAAAAGGGGGGAAGAAGGTCCATGTCAACTCCTCTGAGAAACTACTCAACTTGTGTATAGTACCATGAAGTCTCATGCCCTACTTGAGATGGTTGTTAAGAGGCCTCAAAGGCTCTCCTAGGTAGTCTATCTAGATGTATAGCGTATACTCTGTGTATGAAGTTGCTAGTATGAAAAAGAGCCTCCATCATTTTAGCGAGTGCAAAAAAATAAAATCTACTAATCTCATGTGACACTAATGCTTTGTTGTGGATCATCCGTGAGAGCATGATGAATTCTACTCTCACAATCTATGTCCATAGGTATGTAACCAGACCAAGAGCCAAAATAGGTGCACCATACATCATTGCAGGTGTGACCAATGTATCAAATAACCATCTCCATGTGTAGGGATCTTAGAATTGTGCCTCCTAGCACTATTTCTCCATCATGGTCAATGCTATATATCCTCTTGTGAGTCAATATTTGGCTACCTATGCCATGGTGAATTCTTGCTCCTAGGTTGAAGACTAATCTCCTCACTGGGGTTGATGTGTAAAAGATCAAGATCTTGGTTTTCCCAAGATTAACCATCAAGCACACTATATAAAAAAGTTATGAAGGTCATGGAGATGTCATTGTAGACCCTATTGTAGCTCCACCCCATCTCCTCCTCATGTGATGTGGTCATCTATCTCATCAATGTAGATAGAGAAGTAGAGAAGAGGTGAGAAGAGAAGATGAAGTGGAGATGAGAGATTGCAAAGGGACAATTTGATTAGAGTTCCATCTCGACCTTCCCAACAAATTTATCATATTATGGAGTCAAACTCTTTTATCCACCATATATAGATCCCCTCCACCACTAATTTTACATATCTAGAATTGGAGCTCATCAATCCTTACCCCAATCCTTTTCATCAATCCCCATTTCCACCTATTCTTCATTTTTCATCTTATCTCTATATATCCAAGAAAACGTCCATTATTCATACTTATTGTCTAGAGTTGGAGCTCATTAATGCATACCCCTGTCCTTTTCATTGATCCCCATTTCCACCTATTATTTGTCCTTTATCTTTTGTCTTTAAATGCAAGATAACTTCAATAATCCCACAAGGAGATCAGTCAAATATATGTATGTATCACATGGATTTTAAAAATACAATTTTTACACTTTTTTTACATACAAAAGGGTCCCATATATGTCACAAATATATGTATGTATCACGTGGGTTCAACATATGGGATTTTAAAAATACAAAATTTACACATTTTTTACATATACAGAAGGGTCCCATATAAAGGGGTTACTTACAAATTGAATAGAAAAGGGTTATGTTTTATTAAGGAAAAATTCAGAGATAAGGATATTTATAAATAGGCCTTGAATGCACGTGATATAGAGGGTATACATATAGTGAATTCCCTGGGCATAAGCCATGCTTATTGTCTAAATTTGAATCCCTATCTTATTCTACATCGAAGCTAATCATAGAAGCTATCATCCCAACTTCTACTCTATTCATATCCATTTCTATCAAAGATAGTACATGTTAAAGAGTGCTATGAGGACGGAGTAAGGAGCACATGTAGAAGATTTTATGTGATTGCAATGGGTCCTTAGAGAATAAGCATTGGAACTAGACACAAGATAGCTCAAGAAAATGAGGTTCCTCGCGCATCAACCTAGCCCAAGGCATGTGTCAGTGTATCTAAGTTATGTGTTCTTCATTAAAATTTAGTTGAAATAGTAAATATTGTTAGAAGGATCAAAGTATAGATTAGCTAGTCAATTTGGAGACTCTTGTGAGCATATCTGATTTGAGTAGAGTGGCAAGTAATAGGTTTCCTAAGAGGAAAATTGCTACAATGAGCATTCCCCTCTCGTGATGGATCCTACTCCATAGAGTATAATTTGATTAATTATAAGGTTAAATGTACAAACAAAGAAATGGTTATGGTTTTGTCTATAAGAAAACTCATTGCCATAGAACTATGAATCAAAAAGGCATTAGAATTAACACTCAAAATTTTTGTAAGTAAAGCTAGTATAATGGTTTGAATATTGTAAACCCTCATATAATTATCCCCTACCTTAGAAGATTATGCCTAAGTAGGTTAAGATGATGTTAACAATTGTATTCGAACAAATCCTTTCCTTTAGAGAATTTACTAGTAGAATATTGTCATCTTGACTAGTAGAATAATATTTTCCTTAAAGAGGTCTAAGATGGAATTGCTTAAATAGATGTCAAGTCTATTCATTTGGAAAACCTTCTTCCATGATTCCATCACAAGGGAAAGAATTCTAAAAGAACTAGGACAAATCTTTGAGATTGATCCTATATAAGTTGGATTGAAAATTAGAAACTAAGGTCTTAGATAAATTAAGAACTTAGAAATGAATAAGGTTCTAATAAAAGGTCTATACCAAATCAAGGATGTTGTAAGGTTTCCAAAGGATTGATTCACTTCCAATAAGGATAGGCTAACGTATACCTCAAGTTCATGACAACTTGAATAGTTGAATGGAATCTTGTGCTAGATGGTAAGATAGATATATTCTATGCATGGATTTGTATTACAAAGGATCACTTGATGTACTAGAAAGGATTATTCAAGCGTTTGTAAATCCTAAGTCATGTTGTACCAACACAAGTTGATTTTAAGGAGCACATTGCTTGACCTCCCCAATGTTAGTCCATGAGGCTCTTTCACCAAGGATTTGATTGTCTAATTTGCATGCTACAACCGACATATAATGTGAAATGTTTCTCTTGATGCTAGCTAAGGTGATTTGATGGTTTTCCTACAGTGCAAAGTCCAATTTTTGGACTAGGAATTGATGAAATAAAGTAGTAATTGTATAAAATTTTAAAAATTAAAAGAATGCTTTCTTGAAGTATTTTTTAAAATTGTATTTTTTTTTCTAACATTAGACAAAGGAATGTATTCTAATAAGATAATTAAGGAAGTTTGTTGTATGTGCCAAAAATAATTATTATAAGGTTAATAAGAAAATGAAAACTACATCTTCAAGGAAACTAAGTGGATGGATTTATAATGATAGATTTATCCTATGGTAGGGTAGTCTCAATTAGCCAAGGATTTTCACACAAGAATGTTAGACTAGAGATTTTAGGAAGAATTAAACGTTTTTCTATCCTAGAGGATCTTTTAAGAATGCAACTTAGTGCCATTTTAGGGGACAAGACTAAGACTTTACCTATGAGTAGAGGGATTAATGCATCGAGCTCCCCCTTGTTTCTCACTATCTTAGAATTGAGCATGACACTAGTTCATGTTGGTTCAAAATGATTTGGATAAGTGGCTATCAAAAATTTAAACTATAACTTTTTGCAGGAGACCTTAGAAGTCAATTAGGAGTAATGTTGCAAGTTAAGGCTTATGGAGATGAGATGGAGCTTCCCCTATGAGGGTAGACTCAAGTAATCCTATGTCATGAGGTTCTGATATTCCTTGAAAGCTTTGAATGGAGCTACCTAGATACATCCCTTAATAAGCAATCAAATATTTCCCTTCATGGGAAATAAAAAATTATGCTATAAAGTAGATATACATGTTACAAAGAGCAACTAGTTGAGAGCTAGTCCAATAAGGTAGGCCGAATGCTTCAATGAATAAAAGCTTGGATCATGTCTTATTGTTGACTACATAGGAAGCTCAATATCTGAAGTGTTGTTCCACCTGAAAAACCAAATTGTGCATAGGCTATTGTGTAAATATTATATGAGTACATACTTAGGTACTCACTATTAAAGTATACAAGCTCATACCATCTCTTCACTAAGGTATGAATAATGCTTCTAGGAAGAAGAAAATTATGATTATCGCCTTTATAGGAATGAAATTTGTAGGGCTAATATCTCGATCCAACCAATCAAATCTTGGAGATGCAAAATTAGCAAATGCTTTTCTTCTTAAGAACTATTGAGCTCCTCCCTACTAGTTTTGGATTTGGGAATTAGCCCATTACTTGTAATTGGCAGTTTCATAGCTACCCCTCTATTGTGAATAAAGACTTCAATGCTATTATCAATCTTCTGTTCTATCTCAAATCTAGCTTTGATGAAGGCTTGGATTAGTATGTTACCCTCATCTCAATACATTTTACTACCACTCTTTACTAAATAGTCAATTTTGTTTAGAGTACTTTAAAGCAATATTTGAGCACTTTAAAGCATTTTTCAACCACTTTAAAGCATTATTTAACCACTATTTAAGGCATTGTTTAAGACACAATTTGAGTCTGTTGAAATTGTATTAAATCAATGAAAAACTACTCAAAAATTACTATAATAGATAATACTATTTTGGCTGTAGCAATCCACTTTTTTTTCATGGTATTAGAATTGGTTCTTTAGAAGAGCATCTAGTCTAGATAAGAGATAGCATCTAGTCTACAAATCCCCATTCGTTTTATTTTTTACTTGAGGCCAAAAATAACATCTAGTCTAGATAAGAATGCCTCACCCAAAGAATCACTACAAAGTAGTGGCCAAAGGAAAGAAACATGGAAAACTCTTCAAACTTGATGAATCACCTTCATCGTTTATAGCCATAAAAGATGAAAGAACAACCCCTCTTTCTCATATTGAACCATGGCATAAAATGTATAGATACTTTGAACTTTAGAAGCATGTGCATATCAAAGTCTCAAGCATGGTTTTAGGCATACCATTATTACAAAGGATTGACAAAGTTTCTGAAGCATGTTGCATTGAAAATTATTAAAGAACTAGAATTTTAAGAAGTAAAAATAGATCAAAAGGAGTCCTTGATCTTGTTCATGCAGTTATATGTGAATTAGCATATAAACCTTCAATAGCTGCACATATACTATGTAAGTTTTACATCTTGATGATTTTTCTAGGTATATTTGGGGATTCTCCATGAAATCCAAGGCTGAAATATTCAATGTTTTCAAGCACTTTCATATTATGATCGAGACCATGATAGGTAGAAGAATGAAGGGTGAAAATCAAATAATAGAGGAGTCTTATTATCCAAAAAATTCAAGTAATACCTCCTTCAACATAGGATAAGAAGGCAACTTACTCACAAAAATTGACAAACGAGTGCAAATAGCTCTTAGAAAATCCATTGAAGTGGATGGAGCAGCAACTTATTTTCTCTTGCTTCATGATTGTTGCCGAAAAGCTCATGAAAGGTATGCCAAAAGCCACAACTAAAGAGTTGCATTTAATTCCCTCATTCTACATTGCCCTTCATGAGACAGATAAGGAAAAACTCGAAGCATTAGAGAAAAAGTGAAAGTACAAGGTGCCTTTGAGTACAAATGGCATTCTAACCATAATTTGACAACTAAAATTAGTCACCCGACTAATAATAAAGATACTCGAGCAATGAAAGGCTGTTTGGATTCCTTGCATGACCCCGCATATATTGCTCCTACATCCTTACGAGTGTTATCAATTGTCCATAAGGTCAAGCGCTTTCAGACCCACCATCCACAAATAACCCTTGTACGATAAAATCCTTGTAGAAGAGTGGGGTGTTCTCAAGGTGGCATAAGCATGGAGACCATTAGTAGTTGTGTCTGGTCATTGGGACTTTGTGAGAGAGCTCATGCTGGGCTATGAATATCTCGTGGGGCTTTTTCTGATGCCTCGACGAAATTTTTTTTCAGCCTTCACAAGGGTCATGGTTTTGGCTTTGAACATCATCATCATTAGCTCAAAAAAAAAAGCAATAGTTGTTGACAGATTAAGGGGAGGCCATTGTTAGCTCAATTCCATCTTCTCTTACCAGTCCTAAGGAAGGACCCAACATATTTGAGGAGCTAGAAGTTGAAGTAAAGAGAGAACTATGTGTGGCTAGGGGCTCAATGGTTCGAGTTTAGAGGAGGAATTAAGTTGGTCACCATATTTCTGGGGTGATATAAAGATTTTGGTCGTGTTCTTCATGATTGACAACGACACGCTATGAAGCTTTTTGGGCATGCTTTTTTATCCTCGCTAAAGGCAATGGTTTCACTCAATTTCTATAGGTTTTTCTCACATCGGGGCGGCACATGTAATCAGCATAGCTAGAGCCATTTACATTGAAGCTTTGGGCAAAGGATTATGAGCTACCCTACAATCATGCAAATGTTGAAGAGAGGAGAGTAGATGACTAAGGCACAAACTATTGCAGCTTGCAGTAGGGAAACCATCACCAAAAGCAGTGTTGTTCATAGAAGATTATTTGTGAGGAGTTAACGTATATGTAGAGGGGTCATTGATTTGCTCAAGGGTGAGGGTTTCCAGGTCACCAATTAGGATGAAAGCAAGAAGAAAGAATCAAGATGGGCTTGAAGAGGAAGGACTAGTAGTGTCCTCGTCTCTTCTTCTCTTTTCTTCCATAAGAGCTTCTTGATTTTGAACCTCACCAAATAAGCATAGACTGAAAATGAATCCACTAGTGCACTCCATTCTATTCTCCCTTGTATACTCTAACTTGCATTAGCCAATTCAGAATTTGTTGTTTTTCCTTTTTCCATGCAATCTAATGCATGCATCCAAACATGAGATTTTTCTTCAGCCATGCCTCCTTTATGAGCTTCTTTGGTCCTTTCAATTCTCAACCCACATGTGGTTGCATCTATGGCAACAAATGATGTCCTTTTTGCCATCTTTTCCAACCTCTTCTGCATGCCATCATTTCCAAATTTTAGCTCTTTTAGAAGACTAATTTATGTTGCACATATTTTTCCATCTTTCCAAAAGACTAACCTTTTCTCTTTTGCTTCATGGTAGGCTATACAATCTTGCTTTTCATGATGTAAATTGTCACACCAAATGCAACTCCTCTTGTATCCTCCTTTGTATGGTCTTTGGGTTGTTTCCCAACCCTTCTCTTCTACCTTAACATCCAACTTTTCAACCTGTGCATATATTTCTATCAAATTCAGCCTCAAATCATGTATGCCTTTGATTAATTCATCCACAACATCACCTTTAAGAGCTGAACTAACAAGTATAGCTGATTGTTCTACCATAACCACAAGTGCCTTGGTTGTAATTTCAGCCCCCTTTTGAGCACTGGTAGGTGTGGTGCCTGTACCCCATCTTAATTTCATATGCTCTCTCTTTACCAACATATACATTGCCTCAGTTACCTTAGCCCAATCTGATTTTAGCCTCCTTGCATCTTCTAAATATTTAGTTAGCTTCTCCTACAATATAGGATCTGTACCCTTCAGAAAAAAATCAAAAATTTTGACTCTCCAATGATTGCTACTCATCGGCATCCAACTACGCATATCGACTTTTAAATTCACAAAGCAAAGCTTTATCAGTCAACCCTTTATTGGGATTTTCAATCCAATCTGTAAATGCCTTTTTAGTTGCCAATCCTGCATCTTCCAAGAAAAACTCTTCTCTCAAAGCTTTCTTAAAAGTTTCCCAATCAACATCCCCTCTATGTAACTCATAATTCTGATCATGCAATGCATGTATGGCCAAACAGGAGAAATACCGACTCCATGCATACTACGATACCTCTTGAAACAACATCTTTTCTTCATACAATGGGATGAAGGCCATACAATTTGGACCCTTAAACTACTTCAATTCATGTCCTTGTACCTCCAATGCATTCACAGCTAAGGAATCAATTCTTTCTGCTTCCTATCGAGTTTTCATCTGTTGTTGTAACAACAACTGCTACTATTGTTGTTGCTACAACAACGCAATCATCTGTTTGTAAAGCGTCACCACCACTTGAACCTACAGAATCTCCCATCTTTAAACACTTGCTACTGCTGACTTTCACATCGAGTTCACCACTATCAGCGCATTTGGGGTCGAATGTCTACCACGAGGGTAAGAGACAATAGTGTGAAGGGAGATTTAGGGAGAGCAATTGATGAAAGAGAAGGGGTTCAAAGAAATAGAAGATGTAGAAGAATTCTCATAGAGGTGAAGCCTATCAATTTATTTCTGCATCCTAAAGAAGATAAATCCCTTGTAGACCAAAAACGTGCATTAAAAAATATCTTCTTCTCTGCTCAGAGTGCCAATCTAATGCTTCCATTGGCTCTTTGAAAGGGGGGTAAATACAGATATACATTTAGATTAGGAGAAAAAATCTAGGAAAGGTAGAATAACATCTAGACATGGCCATAAGAAACTTTAGCATAATAAGAGGCTCCCTCTAGGCACTTCTTCAGACATGTTTAGTATAGCACTAAGACAAACAATCATTAATTACACCCACACTAAATAGATACACGGCCCTCTTGGCCTCATGAAATGAACCAACGAACTATAAAATTAATGGTCATCTTGGCCTTAAAAAATCAAGAATTTTAATGTGAAAGAACCGGTCCTCTTGGCCTAATGAAAATATAACCATACAACACACATTTAGCATAGTATGAGGGATCCCATTTTGCGGATGTATCATCATGCAGCCTTGGATATACTTTAGAGTTTTGAGAAAGTGACATGTTAGCTAGTTCCTCGTCAACAGAATCACTTTGTAGATTCCTTGGAGAATTATGCTTTTGTCGAGGATGTATTCCTCAACTATGGTCCTGAGGGATTATTTGAATTGCCCGATCTTATTAGCCTAGGTCTACTATGGGGGCTACTTGTTGATGTTTCTTGTTATGACAATCGATGATTTGTATGGGTGACAAGTTAGGTTAGCGATTAACTATCTTTCTATTCTTTCATGGATGCATTGGATTGTTAAACAATATATTCTTCGGACACCCCTTGCTATTTATACAAGAGGCCTAGCCAATAATTTGATGCATTTAGTGTAGGGCTTAAGTGGCCTATCCCTTGGTCTCTAGTTTTTTTCTTTAGTAGAGTTTATGTGGGGGCCAAGCACACTAACTGCAAGTCACCTTTCACCAATAAATTGGTGGATACCAACATGTCGGGCTATATTCAACCCAGAATTAAGGCCTTATATTCTATCATGTTATTTGTAAAAGTGATGCCTAAATAAAGTCCCATTTTCATAACGACTCTATGTTGGGGGTCTTTAATAACCATATCAACACTTGTATGCCTAGTAGCCTTTGTGAAGCTCTATCAAAGTACAAAGTATAGACCCATTCTTCACTGATAGGCCATGTCATATTGATCAGTCTATTCATATTTATGATAGTCAAAGTTGAGTCAGGAGAGAGGATGTATGACAGGTATAGTCCCTCATTCTTTACTTAACTTAATAAGGACATTAATAAGAACCCTATGACAATGGTGGCAGTAGACCTTAATATCCCACATGAAAGATCCATCTTGCCACTTAGTAATATGATAACTCTTACTCCACAAGATCACTCAACCTTAGTGGTAATGCTGCTTTGTACCAAGTCTAACGTCAGATCCTACACATAATAGGGCTTCAACTTATTAAGGTTTACTTTGTTTTTAAACTCTACCCCCTACGAATTTGCTAAAAGGGCTATAGAGCCATTCTTTCCTATACTGAGAATCTTATAAGGGACATCCCATTTGGGTTCTAACTTTCTTGGAAACAACTCGCGATGAGCATCATAATATAAGTCCAACTAACCATTCACAAATTTATATCTCTTAGCATAAGCATCATGAAGCACTTTCATCATCTTCTTCCCTACCTAACAAAGCCTACAATCAGATCTCATCAAGATGTACTAAGGAGGTCAACCTTTCTTGCAATGATTCCTCTTCTCCCAAAGAACTTAATTTCCAAGAGCAAGACACACTCTTCTCCATATACTGACTTAAATAGGGTGTGGCATGTTAGATATGATCAATGCCCCACTCTCATTAGGTGCTACCAATGGTCCATGGTGCTCAAAGTTGTAAGGCCCCCATTATGAGGAGAAGCCAAATGTGAGCCAGTCCTGACTTGTATATTAGATGAGGTCTATGTGACCGGATGGCAAAAAGTGACTGTTGTGGGTCTAATCTTTGGGTTAGACGGAGTGGTTAAGCTGGTAGTAACTCGAGGTACATTGCATCGAGTTGCAGAGTAAGGGAGTTAAAAGGGGCCTCTATTGTGGGGTCTGGGGGCCGCGGAAGCGGCCCCTGGCTGGGGGGTCCCAAGGGGGCCAGCGGCCACCCTGGCGGGGGTCCGGGAGCAGCGCCCCCAGCCCGATGGCAAAGGGAATATTCCATGGTTGACTAGTGGAGGATTATATGGTAGGTCAGTCAGGCCAACCTCACGACCTTCGCAGGCTATAAAAGCCAAACCCCTTCACACCCATCGATCACTCATCTTTCACCCAGTCAGAGTTGTTGTTCCAGCTAGCCTTAAGCTCTTCACCTATCTTCTGTCTAGATCGCCATCTAAGCTTCACACAGTGGAAGCGTACGGGTGGACAGAGCCATCTTTGTATTAGTTGTTTGGAGTTAAAGAATTTACTGATTCTCCTCTTATCTGTTGTGTACTCTCTATCTCTTTCTCAGATTCTGTTCACTACGCCCTGTAATATTTTACATGGCATATTGCTCTCTTGAACATAGTATTATAAGCCCAAACTACCACATGTAGTTTCTTGTCCGAGGTGCACTTACCCTCACATATAGTCTTGGATAGAATCCCTACAAGCTGCTTGTTGTTGGCACTCTCTACTTGTCCATTTTCTTGGAGATTATATGAGGTGGTTTTATTATGTTGAATTTTCAATGCTTCAGTCAAAGATTCTATGACCTTATTCAAAAAGTTTGTCCCACAATTAGACACTAGTTCTTTAGGTGAACCAAAACAACAAACAGTTTGTTCCATAGTAAAATTAGTTGTTTCCTTCGCATTGTCCTTCATGGTAGCATGAGCTTCAAACCATTTTATAAAGTAATCCATCACCACAATGATATAACACTTCTACATAGTAGATGAAAGGTGCAAGAGTCCAAAAAAATCAATGTCTCACTTCTCAAAGGACAAAGTTATAAGAATAGAATTAAGCAGTTGCTTACAATTTTCCCTAGCATCATGTCTCTAGTAGATATCATAAGGCTTAATATATGCAAAGGCATCCTAGAACATCGTTGGCCACCAATAGCCAGCATATAAAGCCTTTTGGGCAATGAGCCATCCAACAAAATGGCCTGCACATGCTGAATCATGACATTCCTCTAGAATAAAGGGTATCTCATCAGGAACCACATAACGATGATAAATCTCATCCACACCTTTTCTGTAAAAGACACCCGCTATTATTGAAAAGAAAAGTGCTTACTGCTTAATCTTTCTCTTCTCAAATTTAGAAAGAGCTTCTGTTGAGTTGTATGCTGATAGATAATGTGTGAAAGATGCGTACCATGATGAAATAGAAGCTGCATCAATTTTGTATAATTTCTCACAGTCACTAATATCAGTCGAGTCTTCCTTAGGCTCACCAAAATCTACTAGGCACTCATGATACCCTATAGCTTTGGTGGCTTTCTCCTAATCTCATAGTCAAATTCTTGCAAAGAGATCAACCACTTGGCTATGCAATTAGGGGGTTGAAGCTTATTCAATAATAATCTCAATCCCTCTACCTTGGTGAAGAACACCACCTTCTCATAAAGAATATAGTGTCTAAACTTCTTAGTGGCTAACACCATAGCCAAGCAAAA
Organism: Lygodium microphyllum; assembly: GCF_053477565.2. Taxonomy (NCBI): domain Eukaryota; kingdom Viridiplantae; phylum Streptophyta; class Polypodiopsida; order Schizaeales; family Lygodiaceae; genus Lygodium; species Lygodium microphyllum. The sequence continues at coordinate 29,834,741 of NC_141143.1, read as the reverse complement.
CTTCTCCAAATAGCTATAATGAAGCTTTGAAATTCCCAACTTCCAGCTTACGAATGCAATAGGATGATAAAACTCTGCCTCCTAAATTTGTGATAGGCAACAACTAATACTATGCCTTGTAGTTGTGAATATATAGAAAACCTCACTCCTTTTTAGAGCTTTTAAAATCGGTACTTTGGATAATTTTATTTTAGCATCTTCAAATGCCACTTTGCATACATCTGTCCATTCAAAAACATGGCTCAAAGATAAAAGATTCATCAAGGGTAACAAATGTTTAGCCAATGCATTAATGAATCGATGGTAGCACGTCACAGATGAAATAAATCTATGAACTTCCGTGGGGAAAGTGGGTTGGTGGCAATACTAGCCACACTCACAACATGACCCAATAGCAAACCATAAGGGGCATCTCAAATACATACTTTCAAGGATTTGATGCTATGCAATACTCACGACATCGCTCAAAGCATGTGCGTAGAACAATCAATCATTTATGATAGGTCATGGTAGCTACCCCCAAATCCTCTATGAAAACCTTTAGCTCTTCAGGGGAAATATAGGAAAATGTCTTATCAATTGTTCTTTACTAAGACCCAAGAGGATTACATGGATCAAAAGCCATCACATGGTACACAAAAGTACCAAAAATTGTAATGAACATTGTCTTTAACTTATCCTCTTCAGGTATAGACATACCCATCAATTCATTTGCAAGATTATTTTCTCTATAAGAAGACAAAGGGATTGCAACACAAGTTTCACCTCAAGAAATTCATTTATTCCAAGCAAGCATTTCCTCCTTATTCTTTTTAAAGTATAAAATCAATTCTCAATTTTAAGGTTCTCTTATTGTTTTGTTTCCTTTCCGTACTTGTTTTGCTTGTTTTTTGGTGCTTTGATTTTCAATTGATTTCCATGTTATACCCTCCCCCTCGAGAATGATGTGAATCCTTTCGAGGATTATAGGTTGAAGGTTTGAGGGCATTCAATGCATGCTCAGGGTGCTTTTCTTCCACATGAGCCAAGTGTAGAAGTGTGGGTTGTACTCCAAGTTAGCATAGTGGTCCATGTCAAAAGGTTGGATGCCTACTTGAGTGATGTAGATGAGGAAATCCATTAGGAAGTCACTGGAGTCAATTCTATTAGCAATGTGTAGCTCTTATTTAGTAAGGATGCAATCTAAATAGGGGTGGGTCATGACATGCTCTTCTAGAGGTTGGTTGCGAGCAATGGCCAATACCATATATAGGAGGTGGGAGTTATATAAGTTGGGTTGTACTCAGAGGTTTTGACTCTGTGTCTCTATTCAACATTAGTCATAATTTGGTAGCCCTATTGTTCCCATTGAAGATAGAGAGCATACCATTTTTGCATGAAAGAGGAGTCGGTGTTGGCTAGGGTCTTCAACTCTTCAATTTCCTATTTGTGGTAGAGATCATGCTCTTGTTAGAAGATGTGATGAGTCACTGTTGGCATGCTTTCTCAACACAAGAAATTTCATTGGGCCATTAACGCTTAAGCTATCGTGGGCGCCTTAACGAACACGAATGCAGATTCCTGCCAGGTGCAAGGCAGTTATACACTTCTATTGCTAAAGGCTTTTCTAAAATACCTAAGTCTATTCACTCACCTATTTTAGCAAGCGTGCTAAATGTAGCATCCAAATGTCAAATGCAAGTGACCAAGTCATTCCTTGTATTTTCAACTAGGTTACAAACCAAGGTAAGGATGGATCGTGGCTCATAAGAGGGCCTAAGGCCTGCAAAGAGGTTGGGGTTTGACTAGGCTGGATAGTTCAGTGATTGGTGTTTGCAATTTTAGTTGATCCTAAGGGTGTGGTTTAGCCTCTTATACAATAGGCATGGTTTTCGGTGCTAATGTTGTGTTGTTAGATGTGTGTGATGCCCTTGGGATACGAGCATCACTAGGTTGAGGCAATTTGGCAGTAGCAAGCTGCGGTCTCTATTGGTAGGTGAGTTGAGGCTCTACAAGCTTGGCAGTTTTGGGTTTTAGTGGCTTAGCAGCCTGATTTTCGTGTGGTTTCAGTAACTTAACTATTATGCGGGTTTGTGTAGACAAGTTCGAGGGTGGTGATTGAGTAGTGCCCTTGGCACTCTTGGCTTTAGATACCCATATCCAGGTATTGCCCTCCTAATAGCCTTGCACTTGCAAGAGGTTTTTTGGGACCCATAGTGGCTTCACCATTCTATGCCCATAATGTCTTTCTAGCCTCCTAGGACTTGAGTATGAGTTTCTAGTAGTGTGCGGTTGTGTCTACTTATTTCTAAGTGGCAGTCCTTCATGCTTAGGCACCCAATTGAACTTCGGTTCATTGGCCTTGATTACATGCTTGGTGATTTGTAGGCATTGAGGCTTGGCAGGTTGTGACAAGTCACGACCCCCCACCTTAGACCGGATTGTAGGTTCATCTATCGTTAGCTTTGTGGGCTTTCAACTTTCCACAAAAAGACATTGTTTAGTCTAGGATGGGACCTTCCGATCTCATAGAATTGGGCTGTATGTGATCACACTTTGTATGCAGTCAACATGGAATCTACTTGCTCAGAGCCTCTCTAAGCTTCCTTGAGCCTTAGGAGTTGTCCTTACATAGCAGGGGAACTTATCACTTGGTCCTTTGCCCTCTCAGGTGCTTGAGTGATCAAAAACCAAAAACACCTACCTCCCTTGGGAGCATCAGACCACCACCCACATGTGAGTTTTTTCACTTTGCACAATGTTAGGGAGCATTGGGTTGGGGATCCCAATGTCCCAAACCACCACAATCCACAACTCGTCCAACTATTATAAGCACGAAATCATAAGAAACATAATTCATTATTCACAAAACATTTTAAACAAACTTGTCAATGTATGCGATGCATAGAATTTATCCCATCACTTCCCGTGTTCTTTCCTAAAAGCAATTGATAATACTAACATGTTTTGTAAGTTTAAGTAGGTTCTAACTATTTGTAATCTATGTAATAGACTTATCCTATGGGCTTTTCTACCATTACTAACTTATCCCTCATTTTATCATAAGATGCAAAAAAAAGTAATAACATAAAATAGAAAAATTAGGAAGTTGTAGAGTTAATAGCTTAAAAATAATCATTTTCTTATGTACTAAACCTGATTATCTCCGTTCTGCCATCCATCATGATTACGGGTTATGACCACAATCTCGATTTGTAATGGAATAACTAGTCCTTCAGGTTGAATGGATTCAAGGGTAACTTCTGCTTGCGCTTTAGCTTCGTGTTCAATTCCCTCAACAAGGACTACTTTCTCACATTGGGGAGTTCTCCAAGCATGACCTCCCTCAGCATCTCAATGTCTCTTGGGAGCCATGGAAAAATCTTGATGGATTTGAGCAGTGCTTCCATGTAGGTGTGGAGAGAGAGAGGCTCGACTGATTGCAATAGAGCTTCATCGTGTCAACAATAGAGAGACTTCAGTATGGGTTGTTCTTCTGAGGTAATGCTCTATCCCTATTTATATAGTACTCCAAGGGAGGGGGAGGGAATAAAGAGAGAATTCTTGCTTTTAGCATTTTTGATGACATCAATGATGATGTCAGAGAGAGGCTGCATTTTTGGAACATAGCATGGAGATAAAGATACGGCAAGTACCGCATGCCGCGTCGCCAGGCAGACATCACTCCAAGGCTCACGACCAAGGCGGTGACCACGGCATAGACCTTGGCACCTTGACATTGGCATACTTTGAAACAGGCTACGAAGGCTTCATTGGCGACATTGGTTGCATGCGAGAAGTTCCCACCAGCTTGTAGGAAAAGCTTCCCATGAGGTCACCCATCCCAGCAATGTCGTCACCCAAATGCAATTAACTACCAAGTGACTATCCACTAGGCTAGTTCTCTTTGTTGTTCTATACTACAACATAGTTTTAATAAGCTTGTCTTGGGAGGGTTTCCCAAGCCTTCCTTCCATGAACTAGCATATAATACCTCATCAATTATCTTCATGGTTGGAGCTAGTTTTTAAAAAAGTGCAATATTTACCATTTTGTTTGCAACATAAATCAATTTTTGGAATGTATACACACATTTTTTATTAAAATAAACTAATTAATGGGGACATTACATTCTTCCCTCCTTAGAAAAATCGAGATGTACTCATCTCGAGAGAAACTAGGGATATTATTTCATAAGGGTTGCCTCATCGATCCAAGTGGCATCCTCTTCAAGATAATCCTTCCATTGTACTAGGTGTTCTCTTAGGATTTAGCTTCTTAGAGGTTTCTCCCTTGTATCTAGAATCTTCTCGGGTTGCATTTCCAAAACTCCTTGGTCAGACATGACTATTTATTTGTCATTAAGCACATGATCGGGGCTTGGTACATAAGGTTTTAGTAAGTTTACATGAAATACATTGTGAATCTTGAGATGGGGTGGCAATTCAAGCTTGTAGGCTTGCCTTCCCATTACTTTGATTACTTCATATGGTCCACAGTACCTTGGACTAAGCTTTTTGTATTTCCCCAAGGATAATGATCTCTTTTTGGATCTTACCCTTAGAAACACCATGTCATCTTCCTTGAATGTTCTTATGGATCTTTCAAGATTTGCATAGGAAATTTTCCAATCTTGAGTAGCTTGAATGTCATGTCGGATGAATTGGATTTGTTGGTCCATCTCTTCAAGCATAGCCTTAGAAGCCTCTACCTTGAGAGTGGGATCTGAGAAGTTTAGAGGTGTAAAACATTCTTGCCCATACAAGGCTTGAAATGGTGACATCTTTATTGTTTGTTGAAAGCTAGTGTTGTAAGAAAACTCCACCAAAGGTAGATGTTCAATCCACCATCTCGGTTCTTTGCCACAATAAGACCTTAGAATATCTTCAATGGTTTGGTTCACCCTCTCAGTTTGGCCGTTAGTTTGAGGATGATAAGCAATATACTAAAGCATAGCTGCATTCCAACTGCTTGGAATAGGCAAGTCCAAAACTTAGAGGTGAACCTGGAGTCTCGGTCATTGATTATGCTCTTTGGCAATCATGTAACCTAAATACTTATTTGATAAAGACTCAAGAAATGTTAAATGACTTATAGGCTGTTTTGATTGGGATTAAGTGTGCAACTTTTATCAACCACTACCATGATGGAATCATATCCACCAGCAAGTAGTAGGTAATCCAACAACAAATTCCATACATATTGGCTCCCATTTCATTTTTGGAATTTCCAAGGGTTGTAACTCTCTGGGCATCTTGATCCTTTCTGCCTTGATTCTTTGACAAGTCAAGCACTAGGTTACATACTTTAATACATTCCTTTTCAATCCTAGCCAGTGATAGCTCTTACAAACTACATTGAGTGTCTTGGCATACCTTGAATTTCCTGCAATGGGGCTATCATGTGCTTCCCATAAGAACTTGGCCTTCACTTCTAGTCCTTTTGGGACACAAAGGCGATCATGGTAATATAGACAACATTGCTAGACTTAATCTTAGACCTTTCTTTGTCAAAGATTCCTCCTTGAAGTACCTTAGCCATGAGTCCTTTATATTCCTTATCTTGAGAGATAACTTGGCATACAAGCTCAAGTCTAGGGTTAAGAAAGGCTTTTCAGCTTAAGGCATCTGCAACAATGTTGTCCTTCCCTAGACAATATTTGATTTCAAAATCAAACACTTGGAGTATCTCTATCCATCTTATTTGCCTCATGTCTAGGTCAGATTGGGTAAAGATCCACTTAAGAGTCACTAAAGTGAATTTCCTTCCCAATAGATAGTGTCTCCAAAGTTTCAAGGCATGGATTACTACGAGTAACTCAAGGTCAGGAGTGGCATAGTTGGACTTGTAGGGCTTCAATTTTTTGGAAGTATAGGCCACTGGTCTTCCTTCTTGTACTAGCATCCCACCAATTGCAAGTCCACTTGCATTAGTGATCACCTCAAATGGTTGACTGAAGTTAGGGAGTTTTAATACAGGTGCAATGGTTACAACTTCTTTAAGCTTATCAAAGATTTCTTGATGCTCAATGATCCAAATGATTACTGTATTTTTCTTCAAAAGATTTATCAAGGGTGCAGCAACAATGAGGAAATCATCTTTGATGAAGATTCGGTACCATCATGTTAGTCCCAAAAATCCTCAAATTTATTTTATTGTCTTAGGTATTTTCCATTCTAGGATATCTTTTAGTTTGGTAGGTTCTATTGATATTCCATTAGTGAAAACAATGTATCCAAGATATTCAATCCTATAAGCAAGAAATATGCATTTACTCATCTTGGCATAGAGCTGATTTTCACAGAGTGTTACTAGGACAATCTTTAAGTGACCTTCATGTTCCTCTATTAATTTGGAGTACATTAGTATATCGTCAAAGAATATCAGCACAAAATCATCTAGATATGGTCAAAAGATGTATTGCATTAGATGATTGAATGTGGCTGGGGCATTAGTCAATCTGAATGGCATGATAAAAAATTCACAACAACCATACCTAGTGTTGAAGATAGTCTTTGGGATATCTTGTTCCTTGATTTGGATTTGATAGTATCCGGACCTTAGATCAATCTTGGAAAAAATATTGGCTCCATGTAGGCAATCTAAAAGTTCATCTATCTTGGGTATGGGGTACTTGTTCATGATTGTAACCTGGTTTAGTCCTCTAAAGTCAATGTAGAGTCTAAGTGTTCCATCCTTCTTTCTCTAGAAGAGGATAGGCGCTCCCCAAGGTGAATTACTTGGGCGGATAAATCCTTGCTCTATTAGTTGCTTTAGTTGCTCCTTAAGTTCAATAGCTTCAGGAATAGACATTTTGTACGGTCAGTTTTCTCCAAGAACCAATTCTATGTCATGATCAACCTCATGATTTGGAGGCAATTGAGTTAGTTCTTATGGAAAGAGATCCTTGAAGTCATTGATCCAAGAAGGCAGAGTGCCTTCATTAGTCTTATTGACCTTATTCAATTTGATCATGTAGATTGGTTGATCCTTTCCTGAGTCGGCTTGCCTTGGCTAGTTGTGGACTCTAGTTCTTCAAGATTTCCCATATGCCTTTACGATTTCTCCTTCCAAGACATGAAAGATTATTTTCTCTTCAGCACATAGAATCTGGGCTTTGTTCTTCTTGAGCCAACCCATTCCTAGAATGCAATCATAGGATGCTAGTGGTAGGATTCAGAATTCTGCTTTAGTTGTATGGCCGTCTCACTCAAATTGACGTTTCTCTAAAGTTTCAGTCAAGACAATTTCCTTCTTGCTAGCCAATTCTACTATCATTTTCCTTGTCCCCCTAGATTCTAGATGCAATCTTTTAACTGTTTTGGGTGCAAGAAAGGAATGAGTGCTACCATAATTAATCAAGATTATAAACGACATACCCTTGTAAGTAGCTAGAGATTGAATTATTGAGCATTGGTGGTCTACTCCTTTCCTTTCTATGGTAGCACGAATGGATCCTCTTTCAATTTCTTCACCTAATGTGCAGTCTTTGGGTTGACCAATCATTATATTTACCCGGGCACCAGCTACTCTTCCACGTCCACGTCCATGGCTTTGGTTGTTGTTGCTGTTCCCTTCGCCTCTTCCACCAACCTTGTTTGAGTTCGGATTTTGAGGACGATTAAGACATTTTGACCTTAGGTGTCCAGTCCTTCTGCACTAGTAGCATTGCCTATTGTATATCCCATTTGGTCCTTGGGGTGACTACATTAGCTCTACCATTCCCTCTGGCATTGGCCATGTCGACACCATGGTTTGGGTAGCCCCTTTCATAGTTGTTTATTGGGCAGTTCCTTTGGTCATTTCAAGCAATTTCCTTGGCCATAAGATTTTCTCACATAAGAGCATCTTTGAGAGTTATTGATCTCATTAGTTCAAGGTGAGTGTCCGAGGGTGGATTTAGTCCTTGGTAGAACCTTGAAATCTATTGAGACACTGTCATTGGGGGTGGAAATATGTGTAGACTCACAAACTTAGAATAGTATCCTTTCAAGGTTAGGTTTGATTGCCATAAGTTGTAGAATTCATTCATCTTGATTGATTAAAAAGATGGGGAAAGATAACATCCTTTCACAGCTTCTTTGATCTACTCCCAAGTTTGGAAAGCTTCAGTTGCCCCTTTATCTTGGCAAAACTGTTTCCACCAAAGCTTAGCTTTACCAATAAGACAAAGACGAGTAGTCATGGACTGATTTGCAGAGTAGTAGTTTTAGTGGCTAGTAAATAGTTATCCATAGCCTCAATCCAAGCTTCTACATCTTGGTCCACCTTGGGTCCTTCACCACGCTAAACCTAGGTGGTGATGTCTGCTTGAGAAGAAACTTCTCTTGGAGTTCCTTGTATGTTTCATCAATTTGCACTAGTTGGTGATTCTGATTACCACATAAGCTGAATGTTAGGTTTGATTTTCCAAAGAGTTAAAGTACCTACTCTCTCTTAGTCAACTTTAGAAAATAAGGTAATCTTTATTTATCAAAAGAAGAAATACAATGGAGATTAGTCATGGAACTCGTGTAATGGTACATTTACAAGGGGGTTTCTTATCTATATCTAAGGCTCTATAAACTAAGGGTACCCTCTGACAGAGTAGCCATTTCAGGCATGTCGTTCGTGGACTACTGTACGGTCAGGAGGTATAATTTGGATGACTTGTTCATACACCCAATGATGTAGGGTCATTGTTTCCCCATTAATTGTCACATAATCATTGACCCTTTGCTCTTCAAATAAGAACCATCAAACTAGTTTTAGTTCTTCAAGCCATTTCAATAACTTGAGATGGAATTTCACATCTTTGTATTGGTGCGCAGATCGGTCACTGTATGCTCACATAGTGAATCCCGGAAGGTCCCCAAGAACAATGAACTCTACCTTTTTGTACAAATTACAATGTAAAAAGCTTGAACGACAAGAGCAAGAGACCAATTGGGTTCAATCTTCCCCCATACCTTGTGTGAGCGCTTCACAAAGCATGTATTTTATGTATATTTCCATCTTCATGCTCAATAATAGCCCAATTTACAAAAATATGACAAGCTTTTAGCTTTTGAGTTTGCTTTTACAAAAATAGGAGATAAAGCTAATGGACAGTGCCCATAGAGTCTGGCACGCCCAACACAATGTCCAAATAGAAATAACATATCCGTGCGCATAGGCGCATACAAAATAATAATAAATAATCGATGCCTCAATAGACATGGCAAAATATAGACGTGGCGCCTAACAAAATATAATCCATAGGTCGAATACTCGCTAGAATCCAATGCTTTCCTCCGCCACTGCTGCTATCTATACACATCAACTGAAGCATTCACAATCGTTAGTAAAATAATACAATTAAACCGACAAAAGTGAATACCTAGCAGTCTTCAGCTACATAAATAAATCAACTGGTTAGAAATAAATCCTAACCTTAATTACGAGTGCGCACTCTAAACTCATAAATGTTTATTAATTTAATATGCATTTTGCGGAATCACCTGCTATGGAATCACCCATGTACACACTAAATTAATGAAATGCCCGAAAAGGACAGGCGTCTCCATCAACTTCTTGCACAAAGAATCCAGTTTGTGTATGAGCCCCGGGCATCAAAGTTTACGGAATCCACCGTAAAACCTCACGGAATCCACCGTGGCACGGAATCCACCATGAAATATGCCTCTTGGCATCATACCCCCGGGGTAGGATAGCAATTGACCTCAATTGCTATTAGCTCAATGTGGAGCTAACAGAGTGGGGAAAGCATTTAAGTCTCTAGCGTGCATCCATTGTGCTTCCTCTACAGGATGGTTCTTAAATTTAACTAGATATCTAGAATACCTTCGGCCAGTTCTAGTGGTCATAAAGTCAGTGTCTATAATAGCTTCTGGTTCAAGTATTTCAGTCTCTTCCTCTAATAAAGGTGGATTTTCATAAATAGGGTGGACAGGTAATTGGCCTCTAAATGGTCTCAATAAACTAATATGAAATGTATTGTGAATTTTCCAATGAGATGGTAATTCTAACTTGAATGCATTGTCATTAATTTTATGAATGATTCTAAATGGTCCATAGAATCTAGGAGCTAGTTTGACAATTGGATGTCTTTCTACACTTTGCAGTCTACATTTTTCTATTCTCAGCCAAACATAATCATCTACTTTGAAATTCATGGCTTGTCTTTTCTTGTTGGCTTGTTTGGTATATGATTGCTGGGCTTTAGCAATCATATCTTTAACCTCATCAAAAATACTGTTATGCATACTAGCAATATCATCAGCACTCTGAATTCTATTAGACAAAGATGCAACAGGTGTAGATAATCTATATCCATAAATAACTTCAAACGGTGATTTATTTGTAGATGTGTGGGGTGTATTGTTATATGCAAACTGTAATAAATGCAAATGAATGTCCCATGTCTGAGGTTTAGAGATAGTATATGCATGTAAAAGATCTAGAATGGTGCTGTTTGTGGCTTCTGTTTGTCCATTAGTTTCTAGATGAAATGCAGATGAGAAATCAATCTTTCTGCCTAAGTTAGCAAACACAGTAATCCAAAAATTGTTACAAAATCTAGAATCACGATCTGAAATGATAACTTTTGGCAATCCATGATTAGTAAAAACAGTTTTCAAAAATAATTGTGCTGCCTGTGATGCTGTTAAAGTTTTCTTACATGGAATGAAATATGCTTGTTTACTAAATCTATCTACAACTGTCTAGATCATATCATAATTAGATTTAGTATTTGGTAAACCAGTAATGAAATCCATAGAAATTTGTTCCCAAGGTTTAGATGGAATAGACAAAGGCATAAGTAATCCATACTGTTTACCATGATGTCTCTTAACTCTTTGACAAATCAAACATTCTGAAACAAAATTAGATACATCTGCATCCATATGCGGCCAATAAAAATCTTCAGTTATCATACGTAATGTAGATATGATACCTCTATGACCTTGATATGGGGGACAATGAATTTCATTCAAGACAAAAGATCGGAATGGAATAGTAACACACAATCTCTTTTCATAAAACATAAATCCATCGTTATATGACAATGAATCAATAGGAATGAAATTATTTTGAACTAATTTATTCCAATCAGAATGAAAAGTAATATCCTGGTGATATGTATCTTTCATAGCAATCAAAGAATCAAAAGATATGATAGAAATATTATGAATGGCAGGTCTTCTACTCAATGCATCAGCCACTACATTTTCTTTTCCAGGTTGGTATTGAATGATAGGATGAAAACTTTGAATGAAGGAAGCCCATTCGATATGACGGTCAGAGATTTGGGGTTGGCTAAGTAAATGTCTAATACTTTGCTGATCGGTCTTTATCATAAATTTTGAACCCATTAAGTAGTGTTTCCACTGTCTTAATGCTTGTACAACTGCTAATAGTTCTTTGTCATATGTGGAATATTTTAGCTCAGAGGGTTTCAGCTTACAACTAGAATATGCTATAGGATGATTGTCTTGCATAAGTACGGCTCCTATTCCTGATCCACTAGCATCGGTCACTACTAGAAAGAATGGTCTATTAAAGTCAGGCAACTGTAAAACAGGGGCATTGGTTAATGCATGTTTCAGTAAGTCAAAGGATTTCTGTTGATTTTCAGTCCATTGATAAACAATTCCTTTCTTGAGAAGTTTGGTTAATGGTAAAGCAAGTAATGAAAAATTACGTACAAACTTCCTATAGAAACTAGCAAGACCAAGGAATGAGCGTAACTCATGCACATTTTTAGGAACAGGCCAATTCAATATTGCATCAATTTTCTTAGGATCAACTTTAATTCCATCAGATGGTACAATATGACCTAAATACTCAATTTCTGTCTTAAAGAATTCACTCTTTTCAGGATTTGCATACAGTTGATTTTCTTTCAATAACTGAAAAACCAATGAAAAATGCTCATAATGTTCTTTCTCATTTTGACTAAACACCAAAATATCATCAAAGAAAACAATTACACAATACTGATATTTCAAAAAGATACGGTTCATCATTCTACTAAAGGTAGCAGGTGCATTAGTCAATTTGAATGGCATGACTAAAAATTCGTAATGACCAAACTGTGTTCTGAATGCAGTCTTGAATATGTCAGACTTATCTAGCCTCACCTGATGATAACCAGACTTAAGGTCAATTTTACTAAATATAGAAGATCCTTGCAGTTTGTCCATAAGGTCATCAACTCTAGGAATAGGATACCTATTCTTTACAATGATCTTATTTAAAGCTCGGTAGTCAATACATATACGATAAGTATTATTCTTTTTCTTGACTAACAATACAGGTGCACTGAATGGAGAACTGCTAGGTCGAATCAAACCTCTATTTAGTAATTCCTCAACTTAACTCTGGATTTCTTTTTGCTCTATCTGGTTGTGCCTATATGGTGCTTTGCAAGGTGGTTGTGTGCCAGGGATCAAATCTATCTTATGGTCTTCTGGACGTGAAGGAGGCAAACCTGGTGGTAGGTCTTCTGCAAAACAATCCTTAAAATATGCAAGAAATTCCTTATGCCTAGGGTGCATATGATTTTCCTTGCAATTCATTCACTCAAATGAGATAGGATTTACTACTCTTGCGTAATGCACGTTTAGCTTGAGTATGCGAAAGCAGTGGAAAAACATTAGATGGATGAATACCATATAATGTAATAGATTTTCCTTGAAAATTAATATTCATTGTGTGTGTGGAATAATCTATATCTGGATTATGCTGGTGTCACCAAGGCATTCTTAAAATAATGTCACTCGACTGTAATGGAACAACTAAGAAATTTCTTCTTTCAATGTATGAACCAATTTGAATATCTAAGTCTTGCACTTCTTGTGTACCATTATACCTAGTGCCTAAAAATACAGCTTTTATGCGATAATGTGTAGGTACAGTCTGTAATTTCAATTCCTTTACCAATTTTGCTGAAATAAAATCATGAGTACTACCGTCATCATGCAAAATAGTCTTTTCCTTTCCATGCACCAAACATTTCATAGTCAATAATGAATGTGGAGTAGACATACCTGGTAAAGTATCGGAAGTAGTAGTCATGTCGTCCTCATCTTTAGTGAAATCACGCATATCCTCATGTTCGTCTTCGTCCATGGCTCCAAGATAGTTGATATGAGCTGGTGGCTTCTTTGAATGACAATTTGTTGCGAGATGTCTAGGCTGGTGGCATTTATAACATACTATTGGCTTGGCTTTGGTTACATTGTTTGCAATGGCTGGAAGTCTAGGTACATTTGGATTTGGCTGTGGAATAGGCTTAGGATTTGGATTGACATTGGATGGTAATGCAGGTGGTTTAGCCCAATTCTTGCGGAAAGATGATGAAGAGAAACGACCTGGATTAAATCTTCTAAAATTGGAATTGAATTGTTTAGATCCATAATTACCATTGGCTTGGAATTGATGTGGTCGTCTGTCTCTACCGCGTAACTTATCTTCAGTGTCGTGAGCTAGTGAAATGGCGTCTTCAAGGGTAGCAGGCTTGAACATGTTCACTTCAGCGTAGTAATGTCCAAGAAGTCGAGACATATACTTCCGCTTATGTGTCGTCTCTGGTATGTCTTCAAGCATGCGTAGCTGTAGGAGTGCATTACAAAAACGCTATGTATACTGAGGTATAGGCTCACGATCCTGTTGTTGGAGTAAATCCCATTGCTTGATAGCCTTCTCATGAAATTGCGGTGGAAGGAAATTCTTCATGAACTTCTTCTTGAAATCTTCCTAAGTAGAAGGACATTCTATGCTCTTGCGTACTACAGTCCACCAAAGTGATGCTCTGTCTACCAAATGATTAGTAACACACTTGATTTTATCTTTTTCTGGATAGGTTTCCTCATGGAAATAGTCATCAAACTGACTAATGAATGATAAAACAATCTTTCCTTCTTGTATGCCATTGAAATTAAAGTGCGAAATTTGAAACTTCGTTTACTTATCTTTGATTCCTTGCGAATGGTTTGAGTTTCAAGAGTGGCTCGATGGTACGTCGAATCAAATTTTCAGCTTGAGGTTCTTGTTTGTCGGTAGACGCTCTTTGTAATTTTGCCAATTGCGCTTGCAATGCTTGCCTAGCCTTTCGTTCTTCTTCCAATTGCATCATGATTAAGTCCAACTTTTGCTCCATCGTAGGCTCAGGTAGGTCGTCTTCAGCATAGGATCATCCATATGTGGTTCCGTCATCCTGTAAAACTCAAAAGACCTTTCTCACTCAGAATTAGGTTAGCAGGATGAGCGTAGCTCAAGTTTGGGGTTACAAGGCTTATGTGTTTTTGGATATTTCTTTATCAATCTTCAGAAAATCTGCGATTTTTCCTTCTTCCTATCCTGAAAATGCTTCAGCAAACCTGCGTATGGGTAGAATACCTTCCAACGAACAACTTTGCAGTTCGGAGTTTCTGCATAGGAACAACCCTTCTAGGAGTTTTGAGCACAAGTTAGTTTTGACTCCAGTTGACTAGTCTGACTTGCAGAGTTGCAGACTTAGCCGACTTAGTGAACTTGCAGAACTTAATCACGGTTGACTTGCAGAACTTGATTTTTGGAGTGCAGGACCTGGAGTTGCTGACTTGCAGAGTTAAGAGATTTGAGTTACTTAGTGGATTAAGAAGCTTTTAGCTTCTTAATCCGTCCTTGATTTTTAGGACAAAAGTATGTCCTTGACGGATTTTGCGCCGCCCTGAATAGCCTCACTCCGCGTTGAATTCGATTTGATTAATTGAAGCTTTGTAAAGCTTCTAATCAAGCTTACTAATTGTTAACTTTGGTCTTTGAGGCTTAATGAAAAGAAAGTTACTCTTTTTGTCTGTTTATCCACGACTTGTTTATGGAGATGAGGGAGTGGTCCTCCGCCTGTACAGCTTGGTCCTTCGCGATCTGATAACAGAAACAGGGGTTCTTGATCGCCAAAAGTCTTCATGTATTGATGGTTCGTGACGAGATTGACTGTAGAGCTCGATCGTTCCAGGAGCTCTGCCTTCGCACAAGATTGGTAGCGATTGGAAGCTTTTGATCTCAGCTCAGCTCTGATACCACTGGTGCGTAGATCGGTCGCTGTATGCTCACGTAGTGAATCCCGGAAGGTCCCCAAGAACAATGAACTCTACCTTTTTGCACAAATTACAATGTAAAAAGCTTGAACGACAAGAGCAAGAGACCAATTGGGTTCAATTTTTCTCCATGCCTTGTGTGAGCGCTTCACAAAGCATGTATTTTATGTATATTTCCATCTTCATGCTCAATAATAGCCCAATTTACAAAAATATGACAAGCTTTTAGCTTTTGAGTTTGCTTTTACAAAAATAGGAGATAAAGCTAATGGATAGTGCCCATAGAGTCTGGCACGCCCAATACAATGTCCAAATAGAAATAACATATCCGTGCGCATAGGCACATACAAAATAATAATAAATAATTGATGCCTCAATAGACATGGCAAAATATAGGCGTGGCGCCTAACAAAATATAATCCATAGGTTGAATACTCGCTAGAATCCAATGCTTTCCTCCGCCACTGCTGCTATCTCTACACATCAACTGAAGCATTCACAATCGTTAGTAAAATAATACAATTAAACCGACAAAAGTGAATACCTAGCAGTCTTCAGTTACATAAATAAATCAACTGGTTAGAAATAAATCCTAACCTTAATTTATTACGAGTGCGCACTCTAAACTCATAAACGTTTATTAATTTAATATGCATTTTGCGGAATCACCTGCTATGGAATCACCCATGTACACACTAAATTAATGAAACGCCCGAAAAGGATAGGCGTCCCCATCAACTTCTCGCACAAAGAATCCACTTTGTGTATGAGCCCCGGTCATCAAAGTTTATGGAATCCATCGTAAAACCTCACGAAATCCACCGTGGCATGGAATCCACCGTGAAATATGCCTCCTGGCATCATATATAGAGTTGAGTCTATCTAAAAGTAAGGTTCATCCCCTCCCCAGGTTGTTGGGCTCTAGTTGTAGCCCCTTCATAAGCTTAAACAACTCTATATACGAAACTAAGATAGTCATTACACTCTCTCTTCATTCAAACATGTTTGACTAGGAAGCGGATGTGCTCCCTTTATTTGTGTTATGAGATGCTAGCCACTAATATATTTAGGTACTCCTTTTTCTTGGAGTCAAGAAGGGCATCACGTTGGACTAAAATCTAGAGATGTTATCTACAAATGTGTTCCTTTGATAAATTAGTTCACATAGTGTCTATATGCTCCTAGTCGTGAGGTTGTGGGGTTGTTTAGGTAAGTTTAGGAGATGCTGCTAAAGCCCTAGATCCAATGTTGGGCCCATTTTTAGTCCCAATACGTGGTGCATTTGTGAGAGCCACTAATAAGAGGCAGTTTATAAACCTTGGTTCATTAGGGACTAGCTAGTTAGTTTATGCCAAAGAGTATCGCAATAGACCCATTATTTCTTGATAAATGTCATCAAGTTGAGATCTAAAAACAAGAAAGAGCTAAAAGGGCTAGATGACGAGATGAAATTCTTAGAAGGTATTCCCCTCAAAGTGGCAGTCTCATACCCCTATGAGGAAGAGGTCTCAGTGGCCTAGTGCCACAAATAGTCCATTAGGAGGAGGAAGCTCTAGTGCTCCCGTTTTGCTAGTAAGTTAAACCACTTTAAGTGGGGTTGTAGTTATGCAATCACAAATTCCTATAGAAAATTTGATTGTCATTATGGTGTAACCTATTGCAATTCCTACAAGAAATCTAGATCTGCCGGCTTTCGGTTTCCCTCTAGCCATCTTTAATGGATTAGTAGAGGAGGATGCAGAGCTTCATGTTAGTGAGTTTCAAAAATTCATATTTAACTGTTGAATTCAAGACAAAGGACATCTCATGATGTTTTTCAACATGACCCTAAAAGGGAAGGTGGCAATGTGGTATCATGGCTTAGAAGTTGGTACCATAACTAGAATTGATTTATTCTTTGCATTCTTTTGAAGGGAATTTTCCCCAAAGAGATGTGGTCAATATTGGCTACATATGTCGAATGTGACACGCCAAGATCCCCATGAAAATGTGTAAGCATATGCCAAGAAGATGAAAGAGGTCTTTCACAAATTGCAAGCCTCTATTCCTATCCCACCTATTGCCAATTGCAATATTTCTTGCATGGAATGGTTTTAATATCCAAGTGCAGTTGAGTAGTGTCGCTCTAGCGGATATAGATACTGCTATAACAACTCGAGCAGAGGAAGTAGAGTTTCACTTACAAGCACCCTATGCATCGAGGGTAATTTTAATCGAGCCTTAGTTCTAGAAATAAATTTGGATTGGTTAGTGGATATCAAGGTGTAGCTAGTACCCTTGTGACCAACCCGATTGATAGAGGAAGCATAATGTAGAATCTGCCTTTGTTGCCAGCTCCTTTAAATATCGTTAAGCCAATAGATAGCTAAAGATCTCCTTTTATAGACCAAGGGTCAGCACATATAGTACCCCCTTTGCAAGTTGTGAAATGTGTTGGGGTGTAGCTCCTCTATCCACCACTAGTTTTGAGTCCTCTGTATCAAACATTGTAGAGGAAGTAAAAGATATGATGAAACGTTGCATGGATATGATCACTAAGCAATACCTCCAGATCAGCATAGATGTTACTATTTTAAAGTATTAGCAAATTCTGATGGATACTAGAAAGCCTCGTGATGGGGGTCCATTGTTGTAAGTGGTGTGGTGGGCAGCATTTCCCTCATAATTGTCCTAATGTCAAGTGTGATATATGTAGGAAGTCTAGTCACTTAGCCACTACCTGTTGGAGTAGGATTAGCTCTCTCCAGCAAGGTAGTTAGCAACCTAGGCCTATGAACCATCATGTGAATAATAAAAATACTAAAGGGGAGGGCCCTAAGCAAATTTTGCAAAGGGGTAAAGCCACACTCAAGGAAGTACCCACTGGGGTAAGTCAATCAATGAGAGTTTATCTCCTAACAATGTTAGGGTAGTAACTAGGGGTCAAAAACTAAAAGATGCTCAAAAAGATAACCCTAGTACAAGAAAAGTTAACCCTAAATCTAATAGGCATGATAAGAAGGTATTGGATGCTTAGGTGGGCCCTTTTAAAAAATGTGGTGTTTTAGAGGAGCTTATGGTTTAAAACAATATCAGTCAAAAGAAAAGGAGGGTACTAAGATTATCAAGAAGCCAAAAGAGTGACTAATGTGGAAAGAGAAGAGCGTGGTAGTAGCTGAGGGCTGAAATGATGAACGGGTTGCCTCTTACCCATCCAACCTCCAATCCTCACTAAGAGAACTAAAGAGGGGCACCACCTAGCCAATGGGCTAGGACATCCCTTTTCTCAAAGAGAATCAAGAGAACCAAGACACAAATTTACAAGAGAGAATATATGTGTTAGACACCATATTGGAACATAAGAGAGAGATGAGAGGAGAGGGAGACAAGAGGAGAAGAGGTAGAAGAAGCTTGCCATTATGCTACATGCAATGAGAAGATGAGAAGAGAGGGAGATAATAGGAGAAGAGGTAGAGGAAGCTTGCCATTATGCTACATAATAAAAGAACTCACTCATAGCTTACCTCAAAGAGATGAGGATATTCTAGAGTGCTCTCATGGACTTGTCATTGTCCTTCCTCCCCCCTTCTTCATTCTCCATGGGCTCTTTATATAGCCTCCATGAGGGATTAGATTAAGCTAATCTTCTTGATTAACATAATCCTAGATGATGTATGGCATCTTTGAAAATATGGAGCATAGTGAATGGGACAAGTCCCCACCTTGGTCATCATGCAAGAAGCCAAGGGTGGTGGTAGACAACATAGAGAAATGGAGCTAGATTACAAGAGGTGGGTGCCCAAAGCACATTATTATAATATATTTACAAGAAGGATAGAGTGGAAAGTTGGTGTGGTGAAAGAGAGAAGAAAATTGCATGTAGCCAGCAGTCTACGCCTTCGTAACTTCAAATCCCTGAGGAATTTGAAAAATTTTTCTTCTGCAACTTTGTAGACCAAGTCAAAAGCGATCGGGACACGCGGGAATTTTCTTGAAATTCGCTTTTTCTTGGGAGTTATTGAGATTATACAAAACGGCTTCTAAAAGTTGCTTTGACTTTAGTCCCCCATATGTATATAAATACATATAAGCATGTGACAAAAGGGGTCCATGCTTGTAAGCTTTTGTGCAAGATCCAAATGACACCATGATGTGGATATTGACTTGTGTACTATGGTGAGGTGTCCTCTAATGATGGTGATAGATTCCAAATCTTAGTGATGCAGATGGAGCCCATGTGTAGTTGGAGGCTAGTCCTTTGAAAAATCTATGCATTCACTCAATTCCTAGGTGTAATCCACTTTCATCTTCACTAAGATAACCATCCCTTTTACCCTTTACATTGACATGCCTTCTAAGAACTTGTTCCCCCCATTTGCTAGAGTTATCATAATCGAGAAGCAATGTAGCATACCTAGTGCTTGAAGAGTAAACCCAAAGTGATATGGTAAGCTCTTGATAGGGGCTTTGGCCAAATTTTGTGGTAATAATCCGGGTTGTAAAAAACCTGGATCAGTAGCCAACTTCTATGAGTTTGATTTAGCAAACACTCTATGTGAAGTCAAACCAAATGTTAACTTGCTACAACTAGTCCACTTTTATCAAATATTTGTAAGGAGTTTAAGAAAATCCTACAAATGAGTTAAGTCATATAATCTTTTGGTGTACTATCGAGTGGGTAGTAAATGATGGAATCATGTAGAGAAGCACTTCCCTAGGGTGCAAGCATATGTTGATAGAATCTTGATTAAAAATATGTGGATGTGGATCGCGACTCATCTGTAAATATTATGAGTATGGATTTATTCGAGAGACTGGGTCTACCAATCTAAAAGGGTGTCACAACGATTTTAAAAGTGTGACTGATGATAGCCTAAGGCAACCGAAAGGAATGGTAATGTAAGCACATGTGACGGTTGTTAATATTAAGTGTGTCCTTGACTTCCCTGCTATCAGATTTGTTGGGAGACCAAGCTATCAATTGTTTCTTAGATATTCGTGGATATTACATTCTTATTGTTTGGTGCATATCCCAAATGGTTCATTCATTTTTGGGCATGGGTTAAAGAGAATAATTCTAGATGCATACCTTGAGCACATGTTGGATGAAAGGGCATTATCTCCCACTATAAAATGGAAGGCACTCATCAAGGGAACTTCACTTGTCCAAACCTCAAGTTTTAGTGATTGTTCTTACATCGTCGCAATGAGTTAGTGAATAAGCATTGGAAAGCCTGGTTGTGCACTACACATGTCTGATTGAAAATTATGTATGAGAACATTAGGATCATCCACTTTTGCATGTGCATATCAATCATGTTGTCATAATATGAAGAACTAGATGCATAGTACATGTTTTCAGTTATGATGACCTACACTTGAGAGTGTGAGACAACCCAATCCGTAGGCTAGTTGATCGATTTTTTGGAAATTATTTGGTAATAAGGACACATGGTATGTCCTAGAATACGTTCAAGATGAAAGAGTGAAGCTTGTATCATGTGTACTTTATGTTGAAGTGACGCATCTTGGGGCCAATCCTCGTAGTGGAGCCGCTGCAATCATCCGGGAGGAGCTTCCTTATGTTTGTGTTATGAGGCACTATTCCTATATGTTATGGGGTCTCCTTCTGAGGAGAAGAGATGGTGGATGTTGGACTATGACTCAATACAAATGCAAAATCGATCCCGTGAAATATTCCATGAAAGAATATATCTCTCACCTCTACCAATTGATCTAAAAACTCATTGTAAAGGGTGAAGGATAATATTTATGTACCATTTACTTGTTTAATTCCTTAAGATTGACACACAAGAAAATTTAACTTTTTCTTTCTTTCTTATTACTACCCGTGAGCACTATTCTATATGTTCAACAAGAAAGATTGGACCACCCTTCCTTAAACATGTTAATTCCTTGAAAAGATACTCTCTTAGCTCAATAGGCATATCTCTAGCCGTTTGTCTCACTAGCTTACTACATTCTCTCAATGGGATCCTATGCATGGCAAGAGAGGAGAGAATCCCCTTCAATTCATCATAACTCCATGCAAATATATCTCTAAACTTCTGTAGGAGTGCCACATAATCTCCATGCTTATCTGTAGATAACATAGTGCCCAACTTTATGGGATGGAGATCATTGGGAGTCCCAAGATCCAGCTCTGTCATATCAGGATCACGAGTTCTCTTTGCCTCTATTGATTCATTTAAATATACTTGGTAAGCCTCCTCAATAGTAGAACCTTCTTTAGTATATTAGCACCGAGACAATGCTCATGCTACTATCCTCTTAATTAAAATACATTGAACCCTATATCATGTTATGCGTTATCAAAATTAGCAATAATTAGTACTCAAATCACATCATTCAAACACCCCACCCCCTACGTTTAGGTATTGCTTCTGTTGCATAGGTGTAGGGGTTGATTTTTTCATATTTTGATGTATAAAAAACGATAAATCACGAACTTTGAAAAAAAGATAGGAAAAATTGAGGCTAAACCTCATGCTCCGCCACTACCATACATTCACAAACTCATTATATTTTTTCTTATTTTTGTGAAGTGTATTTCTATTTTTTCCACTATTTTTTCTTATTTTTATGTATTTATTTTTTAATAACCACTATTATTTTTTTATTTTCCTTATAAAAATCATTTCACCATACTGAAATGCAATTTTATTTTCCATTTTTTCCCATAGGAACACATTTCACCCACTCAAAACGACAAACCATCATTTTGCCCTTAAAAACTGCATTTCGGGTTTGCAGGATTTAAATAGCGCATGTAAATCATTATGAAATCAGAATTTTCTAATATATCACAATTAAAAATAATGCAATCAGCACTCAAACCAATTTTCATTGCATAAGAACATCATTTCCATCATAAAATGTCAAAAAAGCTTCATTTCCTTCATAAAAAATAGTCATACTGTGTTTGTATGAAATCCAAGATGCATTAAATGACTGTATGACTAGTGGACGGAGCCTCCATTGCTCTCAATTCCATACCGCACATCAATCTTCAGCATCTCCATTAATCTCCATCATGGTTTGCTTCAATCTCCTTCCTGATTCCTCCTTCAGGGTAGTCCGCATGAACAATCCATAGAGGGGAGAGAGAGGGAGGAGAGAGTAAGACTAGATCTGGTTCTTCTCACCCAAGCAACCATTGCTTGCATGAGAGACGACGATGGAGAGCATAGAAAATATGTAGATTAGGGTTGCCATCAGAAGGGGGGTTGTTCTTTAGCCACCATAGCCTCCCCCTCCCTCAACATCACGTTGTGCAAGAGAGCATCGCTTTTTCCTCACGCGGCTATTAAAAATGGCCCCCTCCCCCCACAAAATCGATTTTGGGGGGTAGCCCCAAAGGTCACCTCCTTTCACTTCTCCTTTTGGGCCCCTTCTCACCAAGTTTGGCCATTTGCCCGGTCCGGCATCCAATTCACATTTCCAAAAATCATGCATGCCCATCTCAAAGTCCTCCACTACCTGGCATCTCTTGAGATCCAATCTAATAACTCAAGAAATTATGAAAATTTCCCAACCGTCGCTCAGTGGGTCTTTAAAGCACTTTTGGAGCCCGTCGGTTGCTTGCTGCTTAAAATCGTACTAGCTGCGATTACCGCCTTCGACAAAGTCTATTTTTCCCTTGAAATTTGGATTGTTTGGCTATTTTTAAGCACTTCTCAAAGTCAAAAATAAGCTCTCATGAACTAATGGAAGCTTGTTATGCTACAACAAAAGCTAGAAATGGTAGGCCAACAAGACTGCGCTCATCAACTCGCTTTCATGGAAGAAGAGAGAAGATGATATGGTATCATCCTTGAGAATAGGGCCTATAATAATCAACTAAAGTTTAGGACCATTCATAATGTTGACAAGGTAGTGGCCGAGGAGGAATAAATTAGAAAGATCATAGAACAATGCAACCTCACAAAGTACATCATGAAGTTTGGTGCATGGAGTTCTTGAGAACCTACAACTCTAATGGAGCATGCAACACCATAATTGTGGGCAAAGGCAAAGAGGCCAAATAGGTACAAGTAGAACCTAGCAAGGCCTTGGTGGAGAAGGCACTAGGGCTAACACACAAGGTGGAGAGGAGACCACAAAGGGATGTGTATGCCATGCTCAACATGAAGAAGGACCAAGTCCTAACAAATGATGGCATCAACATCCAAGATATCCTTGATCCTGAAGTGAGAATCTAGGCCAAGGTCCTCTTGTTGCTTTCAAGCAAGAGGTACAACTCGCTCATGCACAGGATTGGAATGCCTCTGTTGCAGAGCCTTGCACAAGCCATTCACCCAACAAGATTGACTGGATAGGCTATGTGAATAAGACAATCAACCAATCTGCCAAAGAGCTAGCCTTAGAGGGAGCAAGCTAGCCAATGGAGAATCCCCAACATCAAAAGCTTGAACAAAAAGAAAGAAAACTGCCTCAAAATCCTCATCCATAGGGTGAAGTGGAGTACTAAAAAGCCTCATCCAAGAGGCAATGGGAGAAGTAGTAGGAAAACAAGAGGTAGGAGAGACACCCGAAGGACATAAGTGTGAAAGAAGGCTGAAGAAGAGAGATGGAGGAAAGAAGTAGCCAAACTACGAAGGATCCAAGAGGAGTCTAAGAGAGCCAAAGAGGAAACAAAGAGGAGGGCAAACAAAGAGGTAGATGAGCTATGAAGGAAGGATGAGGAAGACATGGCTCTAGCAATACGCATGTCGGTAGAGAAGCCCTCCAGGAAAGAGGAGTTGACTTCCATGAACCTGCGAGGAGAAGAAGGCCTAAGCATGAGTGCCCCAAGTGCTAAAACCATAGTAGAAGGCAAGGGAAAGAGCCCATTGTACCCAATCCCAATTGTTCTCATCCCTACTACCCCAGTTGCCACATCCACCCAAGGTACCTCAATCACAGTAGATGAGAGCAATCTCATGGCTTGTGTTCAATTCTTTATAAATAAGGTGCAATAGGAAGCCCCAAACCCAAGTGGAGGAGCCCCGACCAATTGGAACAAAAAGACCGATAGTTGCAAATGCCAAGTCAAGGAAAGACCCAAAGAAGCTAAAAGTAGAGGCATCCAAGACGTCAATTCCTACACACAACAATATCGCCATCAGTGGGCTATGATAAGTACATTAAAGAGCTCCTCTCTCAGCTAGAGAGGGCTAAGGAAGAAAAGAAAATAGAAGTGGCCAACTTGGAAGTAGAAAGAGAGCCACACTGGTGGCAGCTTTCAACTAGAGAGGACTTGCCAAGTGGCCGAATATCAAAAAGAGATAAGAGAGCTCAAGGTAGCCAAAGAAAGAGATGAAAACATGAGGAAAAAAGGCTTGCAAAAGAAGCACAAAGCTAATTGAATTACAAAGACAATACAAGCTACTAATTATGAAACACGAGGACTTGGTAGGGCAAATGAGAGGAGTTCAAGAAGCCTTGGATCAACTTGCCATAGGAGAAGTATAAAGAGCTCACATAGGAGAAGAGCATGAAAAAGAGGTGGAGGAAATGAGGTGCAGACTGCTAATGGAGATAGAGGAGCAAGGAAGATTGAAATGAGAGATCAAGCACTTGGAGGAGGAGAAGAAAAGGGTGACCCAAAAATGGGGAGACCAAGGGCCAACAATAATGGTCTTATCCTAAAGGCTGAGTGAGAGCATAGAGGAGATGAAACAAAATGATGAAGTGAAGGAAGAGTAAAAGACCTAGCAAGCCATCTAGCCCATGTAGAAGGGTACAGGGCATTAGCAAAAAGCATGCCAAAGTCTCTACTAGCACAAAATTGGAAGCCCAACAATACACCTTCCTTAGTACCATCTTGGATGTCACATATTCAGAAAAGGAGGAGGCCATTGAAACTCTAAATAGGAAGCTGGAGATCACTCACAGAGCCATAAAGCATGGACTATGTGTCAAAGAGAAAGAACCAGTGTGAGCCAATAGGAGCAACGCAAGTATCTATTAAGGACATGGCTCACAGTCCAAGAGGTGGAGCTGCTAGGCTTTAAGGAGGAACAAGAACTGTAAGAGCCAATGAGAGAGGAAGAGTAGTAGGTGTCACCAAAAGAAGAGGGGCAAGACTTTGAAGTAAGTCAACAAGATCAAGAAGAGATCCCCCAACCACCCTCTCTAAGACCGAAAGCCTAGTAGGAAGTACAACTTGAGGATGCAACAACTAAAAGAAAAGAGGAGGCTAAGAAATGAAGGAAGAGGCTACTAGAGCAAGCACGATGAAGACTAAGGGCATAACCCCTAGCAACTCCAGAAGCCCCCATTCCATAGAGAGAAGAATGCTTTCCAATCAACTAAAAGCTATAACTCATGGTATGGGAGCAATGGGAGAACAAAAGCAAGCCCTTCAAGTTAACCTTTTGTTACCCACCCACACTAAGTAGGGCGTTGTTCCCTAAAGTGGTGGAGGAAGTCATTAGTATGGGTCAAAAAGGCTTGGGGAGCAATGGAGCATAGAAAGAGAAACACATCCAACACTATGGGGTCACAACTAAAATGGAGGAGAATCTCGGATGGGAACGTAGATGCATGGATGCCATTTTATAGCACCCTACCCCACAAAAGAAACAACCTAGTGTACATGCCATATCCAAGAAGGGTAGGGTTGGACTTCAATCTCGACATTCATGGTTGCTACGACTTCCATAAAATCTACAATGTAAATACTACTATGCTGGAGGCAACTCTTGTATTCTCTAAAACTAACTTAGGACCCTCAATCGACAACTTCCTTAGCAAATTTTTCTCTTGCTTGTCTCCTGCCTTTATCACGACTTTTAATTACCTTAGGTTATCTAGGGTTTTGCTCAAGCAACCGCTTAATTCTTTACAAATACCTCCTCCACCCCTATTTTTTGATCTAAATACTGTCATAGATAGCTGCACCATGGCTAGGTTACTGATGTGAGTTGCCCTCTTCCCATCCTTCTGCATGGTTTTACTAGAGGACATGAATGATAGCCAATTCACTAGGTGTAGTCATCCATTTTTGTCCACAACTCCTATTTGAATATACAAATGAACCTAGAAGACTATATGCAAAGTAGAAACTTCCTTAGTAAATCACTTAAGCCCCCATCCTCCTCCTCTCATGATTTGGAATCCAAGGATTAGTTCCTCATACACATATTTTTTTCTATAAAAGAGAAAGAACAAAAAAACACAAAAAAAAAAAGAGAAAGAAAAGACAAAAAAGAAAGACAAGAGCAAGAACAAAAAAGAAGATTAAATAGAAAAGAGAAAACCACCTCGCCTAAGCAAGAAAGCGTTGTCGGGACGCAATATTTACTTGAGTGCAATGGGACACCACCTTTGAGACGATTCCCAACCTTGGGTTATGGCATCCCTTTAAGGGAACCTATTGGGATTAGCGATTTTAGCTGGTGAGAGTCTAGCACTACCTAGACCCCTGAACACGAGTGCTAGGTGTCTACCCACGCTCCCTCATTTGGGTGGCAAATGGAGTCTTCCATGGAACATGTTCCTGAAGGAAGTAGCAAAATCATAAGCTAGTGGCGCAGGGTTCTCCCTTTGAGCCTGACTAGGCACCCACCTCAAAAAAAAATTAAACACAATAAGACCATGTCTTACAACCTCAAAGTGAATGGGCAAGTAGAGAATACTATTAAGCAACTTGTGGGGATTTTATCTAAGGTAGTATTCAAAGATAAGTGTGATTGGAATAAAAAGTTGTATGTGATTGTTTGGGCTTATAATGGGGCATTTAAAAGAGTACAAGCCACACCCCTTTCAAATTAGTATATGGGAAAGAGTGTGTTTCACCTTTAGAGATTGAGCTACCTATATTAAGGTTTGGTCTAAACCATTATTTAGGTGAAGAGGAAGAATTGCAAGAAATATTCACTTCCCTTGCACATCTTGATTAGATTAGATTACAAGCCTTGTTACGTTGGGAAGTAGAGAAGAAGCGGATGAAAGTGCTTGATGATTTTCATGCTAAGAAGTATAAATTTTCCAATGGTTAATTGGTCCTCTATTATAATTCTCATCATGAACTATTCCCAAGCAAGTTAGAACCCAAGTCGATAGCCCTTATAAGATTGCTCGTGTGTGGGAAAGAATGGTTCTAAATCTCTTTTAGTGGATTTGCAAGGGGTGGAGTTAAAAACTGAAGTAAACTTTAATAAACTTAAGCCTTATCTTTTTGCCATCCGATCAAATAGATCTCATCTGACATACAACTCAAGACCCACCCCAATGTCCATGCTCACATAGACCCCACCCCAATGTCCATGCTCACATATGACATTCTCCTTATAATGGGGGCATTACAACTTAGAGCACCATGGATCATTGGTGGCACCTTACAAGGGTGGGATATTGAGCATACCTAACATATAGACTGACCAAGGTTTCTCATTTGATTCTGGTTCAGACCATTACAAATGGTATGATATTTATTGATTCTTCATTAAGGAGATATTTAAAGTTCACATGAGAGTTGATTCCATGGGTGTAGAAATAGCGTTGGAGCTAGCCATACCAAATCTGTTAATGATGAAGTAAATGTATTTCTATCAAGAAATGAAAATGTCTCCTAACTTCATCCTATAAATTTCAATCCTAATAATACAATGCATGCATCCAAGCTCTTTCATCTCAAACTCATCAAAGAGTTCAAACTTTATATCCTCCACGAGAGCATTATTGTTTCTTATCAAAGTGAGATCATCTACATGAAGCAAGTCAAGTTTATGTAGACCTCTTTCTCAAGTTTTCAAAAAATACATTATTTACATCCATCTATGATAACTTCCATTTATGAAGAGTAGCCAAAGAGAGCAATAATCTAATGGAACTCATCTTAGCTATAGACGCATAAGTCTCTTCATAATCAATATCATATTCTTGAGCAAATTCTTTAGCAACTACCCTAGCTTTTTATCTATCCATCTGTATTTCCTCATTAAATTTTGACTTGTAAATCAATTTACATCTTATGGCTTTCTTGTTGGGTGAGAGTTTATATAAATCCCAAGTATCATTCCTATGTAATGGATAAAATCCATTATCTGTAGCATCCTTGTATTCCTTTTTACCACTTTCATTCTTGTATGTTGTAGGTTCATCATGCTATAAAATTGAAGTGAGGAGAGAGATTACATTTCTCAAAATCTAAATTTTGATCTCTTTGATAGGTTAGTGCAGTGTTGTTCTCTACCTTTGTAGACCTTCTTAAGCTGCTTGATGCTCTTCATCTTCATCTTCCAATTCTTCAATAGTGTCTTATTTTGTGGATGTTGATATCTACATTTTGAGAGGTTGGAAGAGCATATATCCAAATCTAAAAATTGAGCTAATTTCTAGCTTGCATTCTCCTCAAATATGTCATTAAATTTGTCCCTTTCCTCCCCAGGGAGGTCAGTCATAAATATATGTATGTATTACGTGGGTTCAACATAAGGGATTTTTAAAATACCATTTTTACAATTTTTTTTACATACATAAGGGTCCCATATAAAGGGATTACTTACAAATTGAATAGAAAGAGTAAAGTTTTGTTAAGTAAAAATTTATATATAAGGATATTTATAAATAGGCCTTGAACACACATGATATAGAGGGTATACATATGTGAAATACTTGGCCTTTCCTCACTAGAAATGTGAGCAAAAGCTAAGCATCCAAATACTTTGAGATGAGATACTTGAGGCTTGAGTCCATAGAAGCCTTCATATAGTGTAATATCATGTAGTACTTTAGTACATGACCTATTCATCAAGTAGTAACTAGTATCGATTCCTTCAGCTTAATAGCAAATTGCAACATGTAGTAATGCTTTGGAAACCCATCACATCATTGTTCTAACTCTTTGTTGGCATTTATGATTGTATCTCCAAGACGTGTGGTATTTCAGCTTGTGCGGAATCAAAACGATCCAAGTGAACCCGTTTTGAGAGCGATGGATTCACAAAGAGCAAGGATGTTTTATCTTTGTTGGGTGCATCGATAGTATGTTTATGAAAGTTCAGATGCCTCGAGTATATGAGACCCAACCAAGGCCTTATGATTCTAGATAGGGCACTTAGTGTGGTGCCAAAGATGCACAAAGAGAAGGTGGTTATTTGGGTGTTTGATCTATGTGGTCACACAAGTGGCACATCTAAAGGATGAGCAAGTTTAGAGGGGATGGATGTCATGACATTGTGCACCTAACCCCAAAAAACCTACGATGAAATCATTGAAATAAGGATGAGTCAATGTGAAGATTTGAAGCTATTTTGTCTTGAAGATTGGGTGGTACAAGAGAGGAGAAGGATGAATATGACCAAGCCTAAGGCCACCTGTGGATTGATGTTGTGAAGCTCTTAGTAGTTGGTACGACACTAGAAATATTCCAATGGGAACTCTAAGTGTTGAAATTTTAAGGGTTGTAAATAAAGAAAGAGCTAAAAGCATGCTAGCTTTTCATGCTCTTGAGCTAGCTTTTGAGAAAACCTAAACAAAAGTTGCATGGGCCTTATGCAAAGGACTAAACATTGTTGCTTTTGAAGGCTTCTTTGGGGGGGGAAAGAAAAGAAAGAAGATAGCTTTTTGGTAGAAAGAGAGATGCATGAGGAGGAAGGAAATTTTGTGCTCATTGTGTCTACTAGGAGGGGGAAAAAATAGCAAGATAGAGGCACAAGGGCCAAAGGAATCTCTGGGGTAGAGAGTAAAAGAAGATGACCAATTGGAAGGGAAAGGAGGTGACAACTTCATGTAGGGATTGTATGAAAGGGAGGTCTTAGAAAAAAAATATATTTGTTTAGCCTAGAATGAGTGTGGGAGGCCATGGCCAGGAGGCTTCCCACTATCAGAGGCAGGCAGAGAAGAAAGCATGATAGAGAGTAGCAAAGAGAAGAGAGACATATCGTAGAGAAAATACGTCACGATTGATTATTGATTAGGGAGAGAAGATACATGATTTTAATGGCTGGGAGTTTGCATGATACAAAGGGACATGTTTTTGTTTGTGTCTAGATGAATTTGAAGATCCATTTACACAAACACCCCCTTGGATCAAAAATCCATGAAAGGGGTGAGGTCTTTCATGACATGAGTGATCCTACTACAAGTTCAATTTTGTGCCTATATGGAATGAGATTGTGCTCTCTTTTTAAAAATCCATCAAGTGATAGAAGTGCTGAAATAGAAAAGAATTTCAATCTATAGCTTTATAATATGAGCTTATAGACTATTACATTGATTATCTGGGATCAATAAGGAATTGATGAACATGAAAATATGAAATTAAATGAGAATGCTTCATCTTGATGTGCGCCCTTGAACTTGCTGCATCTGTAGACTCTATCTTGCACTTGCGATAAAATTGTTGAGGTCGATATAGTGCAACTCACCCCCTTCAACTGAAACTGCACGCTATCACTATGGTTGCTAGAGACATCGACAAGTTTGCATAGGCATTGGCAACCATTGCAAGTACACCATTATTATAAGCAATGATGCCTTGATGATCAGAGGTTTCTTTTCGTGTGTTGGCTTTTGGTTCTCCATGTAAAGCATTAGGGCCCTTGCTAGGAGTGTCATCAACTACATCATCAGGATCAAGAGTAGCTTTCCAGGAAACTGATTCTTCTTGTGCTATTGATGTCCCATTGACAAGGGACAAAGTATTGAAAGTATTGTGTAGGGGATGCCATCATCATTAACAATGTTGTGTAGGAGAATCCCGTACCTCCATCTCAAGCCTTCAATTGGATCCATTCAAGAGTGTCCTTCATCCACCAACTCCACTTTCCTAATTGAAACATTGTTTCTCATACTCTCCATATCAATTCTTTTATGAGCTTACTCTTATTCGAAGAGAGGGAGAGATAGAGAGTGGAGCAGAACCATGAGTCTTTAGCTCATCATCAGTATCTTCTCTTATTCATTCATTCATTGAGTCACATACTAAAAGAGAAGGTTACACTAGGTTTGATTAAGCATCATCAAAAATATGGTTAGGTCAAGTCTATCGACTTATTCAAAGACACACACATGTACAACTGTATCCAGCTAATGTCGATAAGTCACATAGACATAAAGAGAGATGGGGTGAAGCTTGATTTCCAACATGTCCCCTCAAGCTCAAACCATTTGCAATACTCCAAGTAGTTGCCTAAAATAGATGAACTTTTCTTTACCAAGTGATTTGGTAAAGATATCTACTACTTGGTTTTAAGTGTTCACATGCATTAAGTGAAGCTGCTCTACTAGTACCATTTCTCTGATAAAATGGTAATGAACTTCAATGTGTTTAGATATTGCATGGTAGAGAGGATTTCTTGCAAGCATAACATTGCTAAGATTATCACAATGCAGCTTCTCTTTTCTGTCCAAGTGTATCCCCAAGTCATTCATGAACTTCAGTAACCAAATAGCTTCACAGGCTGCTAAGGCCGCATCCTTGTACTCAACTTCTATACTAGGCAATGCGATTATAGGCTGTTTTTTACTTCACCAGCTGATCATGCTATTGCTTGTAGCTTCACTTTGTTGTCCAAGTGTATCCCCAAGTCATTTAGTAAGTTCAGCAACAACTAAACAGCTTCACAGGCGGCTAAGGCTGCACCCCTATACTCAGCTTATGTAGACAATGCAATTGTATACTATTTTCACTTTGCCGGCTGATCATGGTGTTGTCCAATCCAAATGCATAGCCACTGGTTGACCTCCTGTCAAAGGCACAACTAGCCCAATCAGGGTATGTATAGCCTATCAAGTCAAGGGCTTTTCCATATGCATAAAACAACCCATAATCTGTAGTGCCCTTTACATATCTCATGATCCTCTTGACTGCATCCAAATGCGTCTTGCGAGGCTTTTGCGTAAAATGACTGATCAGCCCCATAACATAACTCAAGTTAGGTCGAGTAATAGTCAAGTAGATCAAGCTTCCCACCATCTATCTATACATGGTTGCATTCTCAATTTCTGTCTCGACATCAATCTATAGCTTGACATTTTGGTCTAGGGGCGTATACATAGCCTTACATTCGACCATACCATACTTCTATAACATGTCATAAGCATACTGCTTCTGTAACAACCATATGCCTTGAGGCGTAGACACTACCTCAATTCCTAGAAAATATTTCAGCTCACCAAGATCTTTGACTTTGAATTTAGCCTACAACAATGATTTAATTTCAGCAATCCCATTCTCATCATCTCCAATGATGGTTAAATCATCTACATACACAACTAGAAACACATAGCCATGATCTATCTTATTCACAAATAAACTGTGATCTACATCACCCAACTTAAATCCATGCTTTTGTAAATAGCTGCTAATTCGAGCATTCCATGCTCGAGGTGCCTATTTCAGCCCATATATTGCCTTTTTCAATTTGCATACATGTGTAGGACAGTTCGGATGCACATAGCATTTCGACTGCTCCATGTAAACTTCTTCTTGCAAATCACCATTTAGAAAGGCATTTTTCACATCCATTTGCCATAACTTTCAGCCTTTAGACATTGCCAATGCAATGACTATTCTAACAGTTTTCATTTTAGCAACATGGCTAAAAGTCTCCTCATAGTCAAGACCGTACTGCTATGCATATCCCTTTGCAACTAGTCTAGCCTTGTAGCGCTCCAATGACCCATGTGACTGGCATTTAACCTTGTACACCCATTTGCAGCCAATGGGGAATTTTCCTTCAAGTAACTGAATGAATTCCCATGTTCCATTTTGAGCCAAAGTTGAATTCTCTTTGTCCATAGTAGCACACTAGTTCTCATCTGCACAACTGCCTCATCAAACTTAGTGGGTTCTTGAAACATGTCACCTTAGTCATATAGGCATATTGATGGGCTGAATATCCAATGTATGTGTACTTGTCAACTAGTCTTCTGATCCTCTCATATCTCCTCAACTCTGGCTCACTCTAAGATTGTCTCTCATGAGGTGGTACATACTGATTCTGCCTTGCACCAGGCATCATAACAAAAGGAATCCCCAACTCACTGTCCAAGCTATCACTACTGGATGACTCATAACACTCTATTCAGCATATGTACAGCACTTACTCATTCAGCATAGCTCTAGCTGACTCCATAAGTACCCTATTTTCCCTCTCTACTACACCATTTTGCTGTGGTGTATAACTGCAAGTTAGTTGTCTTCCGATCCCATACTTTGCAATATATCTATCAAACTCTTGTGAGACATATTCTCCACCTCCATCTAACCCAAGACAAGAAATATAGTAGCCCAACTCATTTTCAGCATGCTTCTTGAAATCTGTGAATGCATTAAACACTTCATCTTTATGTTTCAATATGTACAAACAAGTGAGCCTGCTAAAATAATCAATGAAGGATACATTAGAGTGCACTAATTGCAAAGGTCTCAAGTTATTCTTGACATGCTTCATAAAGGGAAACCTTTCCTACTTTCAAAATTGACATGCAGGACATACATGGCCAAAGTCATTATACTTAAATTTGGGCAATCCAAGTACCACTTCCTTCTGCTGCATAGATTTCAACTTTTGAACATTAACATGGCCAATCCTCTTCTGCAAAATCTCAACATGGCCAATCCTCTTATGCAAAATCTCAACATCTTGTATAGTACCCTCATCATGTGCAAACATGGATGCCTTAAGTTTTGCAATGGATGCATCTAAGGTAAACATCTTGCCATCCTGTCTATCTTTAGCAATTCATTTGCAGCCATTACCATATTCTCCAATAAAGCATCCATCTTTGTTAAACCTCACTTGCACGTTCTGTTCTGCCATCTGTCCAATTGACAAAAGATTCTTTGTGATTGATGGTACATGTAGTACATCATGCAGGCTCTTTTTCTTGCCATCAAGCATCATCAACAGAACAACTCATGTATACTGAATATCATGCTAGGTGTCATGCCCAATACACACATAACCATGTGACCTTGAAACCAACTCATCAAACCACTCTCTATGGGGTATCATATGGTTAGAAGCCCCAAAGTCAATGTACCATCTCTCATATCTGCTCTCCCTAGGTGCATTCTTGGACACATGCTACATGGCAAACAATCTATCACCTTGATCATCATGAGCCCTGCTAGATGATGCATAATTCCCATGTTAATTTCCTTTAGCTTTCATGTCTGTCCTTTTCTTATGATAATACTTGGAAATGTGCCCATATCTACTACAGTAATGACAATCTTTATTCATGTTGGATTCATCATTTGACTGCCATGATCCACCATCTCTGCCACAGGGTAATCTCCCCCTACCTCTAAAGCCGCCAGGTCCATGCTGGCCCTGTGTATTCATGCCATGCCAATTACTCTGCTATTGCTATCCATAGGTGTTTTGAGTTATTACACAACCTCGAAAAGAGCCACGGACTCTGCCACCTCTGCCTTGCTAGCTAAAATAAAGGATACTATCTTTACTTTGAGACAAGCTAGGACCTGTGTTCAGCCCAAGATTCACTTCTTCATGCAATAGCAGGGCAAGCAACTCATCCCAATTAGGGGTTTCAGCTCTAACAGAAATAGAAGTTTCAAATGCTTTGTACTCTTTTCCAAGTCATTTCGAGTGATTGCTACCATATCATCTTCAAACGATGTAAATCCAATAATAGCAAGCTAGTCCGCTATGATCTTAATCTCTGTCATGTAGGCATGGATGCTTCCGCCATTCCTAGACATGTAGTTAAATTGTTGCTTTAATTGTATCTGCCTAGCATGTGTTACATCTCCATAGTTCTTCATGAGTATGTCCCAAGCATCTTTCGAGGAATCACATCCAGTGATTTGTATTGCCATATCATCAAACATACATAAGGAAAACCAATGTAGCACTTTGCATGCTCTCTCTCTCCAGTATTTATGAGCTCTTCTCTGATCATGTATTGGCCGCGACAACTCAAGTTCAGCTTCATCACTAGTGCATAGATCCTAGTAATGTCTACCGACCAATAAATTCTTCATACAAAATTTCTTGTTATCAAGATTTTCACCAACAATCTGTGTAATGTTATCAGTGCCGTGTGTATTTGCCATGTTGCAATGAACTATGTCAACCTGTAAGAAGCCAACAAGTCCAGCTGACTAACTGTAGTCTTTGACTATTTATGATAGTTTTCTGCAACAATTTCACTGATAAAAACAAGGTATTTCACTCCATTAACATCTCATAACCATCCAAAAATATGTGGCATAATCTGTAGGTACATTCGTCAATACATAAGCCATGTAGTTTTTGTATACTTTGTATCATGCAACCTTATTGCTAGAGTACATACATGTTGTTTGAAATCTGTAAACTATTAGTGATCAGCAGCTAATTCAAAGCCAAAACTGAGCTCTATACAAGTCATAAATCCTCCAAAACTTCATAGACGTCTATTAGTACATGTAGTAGTCCAAATATGACCATATGGGCACAAATTAGTGCATAACTAGCAAGTATAAGTGTCAAAACTCATGGTCACATGTTGCAGTTAGCAAATTTTCATAAAAAAAGAAGGTATCTTAGTCCAAAACCTCCTCAAGATGTCATGTATATATGCCGCCATAGATGAGAATCTATGCATAAACCTATCAGCTCCCCAATAGTGTCCCATCTTCAAGAGCCAATGTTATATAGTGCATTTACCACTCATAGCCATCCAAGACAATGTCAAGACATTTGTTTCAGTCCAAGACATTTGCATTCAATGCCCTTCTTGATCCACAAGACATTTACAAGCCATGTACCAAGTCATACAATAGACATAAACTAACCAAAGTCATCTAATGTTCCAAGACCATTAAGTGCTTGTAGCCCACAAATTTTGACAGTTTTCCAGCAAGTAACAAGAAAAAATCTTAGATCTTATATGTCTATATGAGCATATTTGTGCTCCAATGAAGCCTTCCAAGCATGTCAAAAAGCTCCAAGTTCTTTCCAATTCCAAGTAAGTGATGTATACTGTTTGTGTACAATAGTTCAGGCTGCATTTCAAATTTTTAATTTCTTGTTATGCCTTATGGATGAGCTCCTACAAAGGCAATAGCATCCTACAATCTTCAAGCACCTTCCCAGGGGTATATGCAAGCATTTAACCACTCAATAGCCACTTTATATGATGCCTTTGCAATCAATGAAGGTCAACCTGACATAGGCACAGATCACATAGTCTGGGCAGAATGGATCTCTAGCAAATCATCACTCCCCCCATGGTACTCATCAGCCACTTATACATCCTCAATGGAGACTTAGTACACTCCCAAAAAAGCCACATACAATGCTTGAGCAATGGACAAATCAATGTCTCAATGAATACATTTCAAGAAATAATGGCCGCTTGCATGTGCTTCAAAATGCCCTGATCTTCACTTTCTTCAGGTCTTCTTCAATGGCTCTTGCTCCAGAGAGCCCACCTAGCATGGCTCTGATACCATATTGGAAGAGAGGGAGAGACAGAGAGTGGACTGAACCATGAACCTTTAGCTCATCATCATTATCTTCTCTTATTCATTCATTCATTTAGTCACATACTAAAAGAGAGAGATACACTAGATTTGACTAACCATCATCTAACTATGGTTAGGTCAAGTCTACTGACTTATTCAATGACACACACATGTACAATTGTATCCAACTAAAGTCGATAAGTCACATAGACATAAAGAGAGACTGGCTGTAGCTTAATTTCCAACTTGATTTCCAACAACTCTTGAGCATCATAAACACCAACATGTACAAGCTCTTGCTTGCCACAATGATGTGATAAAACTATTATCTTACTATACTAATGAAGGACTTGTACTTCAAATATTAATGCATAGGTTTTCGTTGGCTTCCATTCTAGTGAGCATTTTAATCTTGTCATGCTCTTGATCCTCTATGGATTTGTGGCTTGACCCAAAAGCACTTCGACACTGTCGGTGTCTAGGTTGTCTTCCAAAGCTATCAGAGTAGTGTAGTGAGGTGCAATGATAAAAGGTATGATACTAAGAATATGGCATGGAAGGCACTAGGTAAGTAGGTGTAGGTAAAGTATCTAGATGATGGGAATGGCAATTGAGGTTACAATAAACACAACCTTGCTCATGAAAGTAGGAGGAAGGATGGGCCATATGTAATGGCACCCCATGATGATGATGGCTTAGAAGGGAAGTCAAACGAGTGAGATGACTCATCCAAGTTTGTAATTTTATGATTATTGAAGGAATGATGTGGAAGGTTTAGCCTTAGTAGCAAGTGCTTCTATGTAATTACATGTTGACAAAGCAACAAGTCCTCATTGAAGACTTGTGTGCAGGCATAGAAAAGTTGGTGCTTTCTTTCATTATATAAATATTATCCTTTGATACTAAAGGCTTCTCTGTAGTCAATGAAGTGAGCATGGATAGCATGGTCTTGTAGCTTATTTTGATGTGGGTTAGGAACATATACAAAGATGGGTGATCCAAAAATGTGGGTTAGGAATGTATACATAGATGGGTGACCCAAAAATGTGCAAAGGAGCATAATTGGGGTTTTATTAAACCATAAACCATATGGTATGGCTTTATGTGTAAACTTTCTTTTGTGTGTAGCATGTTGTTATAACCACCTCCTTCTAAAAAGAAGGAGGTAGTCTAACAACTTTAAGCATGCTACATGTGGAGTCCTTTAGCACTACAAGATATAGACCTTATACCGACGTTTAAAGCAACGAAAATACAAACAACAAAATTTGCCCCCGTCGTCGCAAAAGCGTCGTTATTGACAATGCCATAGAAACGTCGCTATTGGCGTCGCTATATGCGTCGCTATAGAGATGCAAGCATTAAATTTGCGACACACATAGCGACGCCAATAGCGACGCAACTAGTAAATTTGCGACGCAAATAGCGACGGTAACAGGGTTTTTTTTTTGTGGTAGGGCAGTACATATAGCACTGTGTGTTGTATAAGAGCCATACAAAATAGTTTCTGCACTACTACATACAAAGCGCTTGCAAACAAAAAGAATGTATACTGGAATCATAAAATTGATACATGAAATAAATACATGATTGCATAAAATGCAATTGGTACAATCATGAAAGGATATCCCTAATACATAGAAAATGTCTAGATCAGGCGACTAAAAACTAAAGGTGTGTGAGCTCCAAGGATCCAAGGGCGAGCTACAAATCCTCGTCCCCCGAAAGCTCGTCCCGCCGCAAAGGAGCATCGAACGGATTCTGCAGAAAAAGAAACAACACATCAATCCACCATACAATAATGCATTCAAATATCTCATAGTAACGATGGACAAGAAAGATGAGTGACTTACAGGGTCGCCGCGTCTATACAATCGGTTGATCAATGCATTGAGATTGTGCCTCTCTGTATATCGAGTCTCAAGGCCTTGCAGATTGTGATTTGTAATGGAGTGCTGCAAAGAAAACAAAATGCTAACTGTTAGAAACATGATTGTCAGTACAAAGAATACTTTAAAAAAACAAACAAGCAAAACAAAAGAGAAACTTACAAAGTCCTTCAAATATGTCCTGTGGCCACCACTCCCAAGATGATGGACCACTCCGGCCTCGAGTTGTGCCCTCGCTGCCTCCCGTTTGCTGACTCCAACGTCCTCGCAAATCAGTAGCCTCCTCCCTCAGTCGGCGCCAGTTGTCTACATCTAACCACTCGAGCTTTGCAGTCTCACTCTTGATTGCCTTGCGTGCGTCGGATCGTCTATGTGACATGTATGCACGCATGCAATCCATCATCCAGCCTGTAGAAAATCTATCTATTGTGACTGGCACCGGAAACTCCTCGTGCAAGAATGCTATTATGTAGTCCTTGCTCCCCTCCGGTATGTTCTTCCAATGATCCAGGACGTTGTGCCGAAAAACTTGTTGGCACAACTCTCTCTTTCGAGCCATCACCCTCCTCCCCTCATCATTCATGATGATGGCTCCTAACCTACTATCAACTAGATATCCATAACCCGTAGGAGTCTGCCTAAGATGGGTAGTCTCCCATCTCCGTCCACGCTCCTGGGCATATCCAGGAGACCCCTCTACATCCGGTGTACCGATGGGGGTAACCTCTCTCGGAGTGGCACTCAAAGGGGTACCACCAAAACGGGTGCCACCTTGCTGACGGCTGCGCAAAAACTAGAGTAACTGGAGTAGACGTCCCCATAGGTGTGACAAATCCTGGAGGTGACGCAGCTCCAGCTGAATGACGAGACAGAGACACCACATCCATGTCTCCACAGCAGCATCCCCCTGATCCTGATGCAGTCCCTCCCTCTGGCCCAAGTCGTGAGCGTCGAGATCGTCTGCTCGAAGCTGAAGCATCTGATCGCGCTGAAGCATATCTAGCAGAGCGCCCTGACGAAGAACAAGACAGCTCCTGGTCTGCCATCTCTCTGAATCTCGTGAGCTGGTCTGGAGACATGCGTGCCATCATGTCCTGAAACTCCTCATCGCTCATCCCTAGACTCATCCTGAAAATGTCACCTGCACAGATAAAAAATGAAGTTAGAATAATCAATTTAAACTATACAAGGCACAGTAATATAAATCATTTTTAAAAAATCCCTCCTAAAATGCATATCTTATGTACCTTTATGGAAGATCTAAACAACGAATTGAGTAATACAATTTTCCAAGAATGAAGTGTTCTATGGTCCCATGTTAATCTCCTGACACAACTCTGCATACATTGGAAGGTCAATAGACATGTCACCACAAAAGAATGAGTCTGTCTCGTTCTCAAAAATTTCTTGGACTCCTGTATTTCAATCATTGTTAGCCGATGCGGGCTCCAAGCTTGCGGCGGCCTCCACCTCTTGTAATATCGACCCCTCTATTTGCATATTATCTTCATCTCTGCCCGAAACATCGCTTTGACCATATACTCTCGCACTTCGAGGAGTTGAAGGTATAATATACCACCATCGAGGTTGTCGGGGGTTTGGATAGAAGATTACATGTTCACAAACATGTACAAAGCGAGTTCAAACCATTGTGACATAAACCATGTCGTATTACAATTAGCAAGCAAATGACTTTATACACTTATTCACAATGGGCCGGCAACACAAAGGTGTCGCGCAAATCTGTCCATTTTTTTTCGGAATCTATTTCAAGAAATCTAGATGGACCTCGTCGAACTATTGCTCCAACTCCTCCAAGTACCACTTTGAACCACTGCACATCGAATAGTATCATGGAGAAGCTACGGTAATCCACCGTAATAATACTTTGCAAGTTCACAAAATACTACTGTAATAATACTTTGCAAGTTCCCAAAATACTCCATCTCATCCACAACCATGTTCGGATCCGTTTCTCGTCGCTGGCTCTCTTGCTCAAACCTTGCCATGACACCACAGTCCATTGTGGAGCGCATTTTGTCAATACGCTCCACGCGAAAATGCCATCCGCGTGACCACGCTGCATTATATATTTTGTACTGTACATTGAAACACTCAAATTAGATGTCACATATAAAATTTAGATACGACATATTCTAAACCCCTCATCACCTTTGGACTACATCCCCTTGAGAACTCCCACTCCTCCATTGAGACCTCTGTCCCTTCGCTCGATGCTGCAGTCAAGGCTCCATGCAACCATCGTGTTGACATAGACCACGGCATCTCCTCCATGCCACGGCATCTTCAACTGAGATACTCGGCACCCATCATATAATGGTATGGATGCTTCCTCTCTAAGCGGGTCAGATGTCTCGACATCCATGGGAATCAATGCATCGATTATTGTCTCCATCTCAGGCTCCAAGATTGTAGGTAGGTCGGGAAGGTTGTCTGTCTCCTCTGGCATTGACGGTATAGATGGGCCTTGCGAGTGGTGGATTGGCTCCTGCAATCCATCCATTGCATGTCCACAAACTCTTCTAATTGGCTGCAAAGGGTGCACTCCCCCTTGGGTCGAGACATCACGCCCCTGGATAGAAAATTTGCCAACAAGACCCAATATCATTGTGTATGGTTTTCAATTAGCTTGCGAGTACAATGGATGATTAATATTAACTTAAAATTACCGTTTATTGAAAATCCGCAATTGCCTGATCAATGATCTTAGATTGAAACTCGCCAAATTGTCGTATGTGTTCTATAGACAATCGGCATTTTCGTCTAATCGCCAACTTGCATTGAGAGCAAGGAGATGGGACACTCTGATTAAGATACGTCTCGCGATCTTGAACAACAAGACCTTCTTCGTTTTCCATCTTATCTACATTACAACAAACGAGGCTTAAATGGATAGCTTTATAGAGATGTACGCCAAGTTGCAAGTTGGCCATAAATCTTGCATCGTACATAGTAGTTGAGAGATTTATTGATGTTATATCTCGGCCCTGTATCATGCTCAAGGATTTGTTTGTCCCTGTAGATAATTATTTGTTATTGAGAAAAACTGCACTAGAGGGCTTTGGGTATAAGTAATCCATTTATGAGCATCATTGAGGATCTCTTAGTCTAATAATAAATCAGTCTCAACAAAAAGCATCTTAGAAATGTGGTTTTTTTGTCCTAGGATCGCCTATTAAAATTAATGCCATCTATGAAATTTATCAACTATAGTAATAAAATTTATTTCAATCAATTCTACTCATAGTCATAATACCTGAGAGAAAATATCCTATACTCAATTTAGGGGATTCTTCTTCTATAACAATACTTTTGGGTTCATTTTGATGAAGTACCGTAATAACCATTAGCTAGGGTATCATTTTCTTTTAGTCCTTCCGTTGACTAGTTGGCATGATTTCTAATTTGTTATGCCTATAAAGTTAATACAAAAACAATGAATTATGCATATCACAATTAGATCCCCTACTTGGACGTTATGAAGGACATGACCAATTTTAAGCCATCTTAAAGAGTCACCAATGTATGTGGCCCATGGCAAAGCACATTGCATACCATTATCGATAAGTCTATTATCGTGCATCTTAAATCTCCTAATATACTTTATAAACGGTATGACTAATTTTTAGCCCTCTTAAGGAGTCGATGTAATGGTACCCATAAAAAAAAGTAAAGTGGATACCATTACCATAATCATGGATATGCTATCATTCCAATATATGTTATCTTTCTCTTTCTCTCCCTCTCCCTCCCTCTCTTTCTCTTTCTCTCGTATTTCCTCTCCCTCTCACAATATATCTTAACACTCTCCAAAAGCAAAAGGGAGAGGGAGAGAGAGAATGCACTCTCCCTCCCTCTCCCTCTCCCTCTCCCTCTCCCTCTCTTTCTCTTTCTCTCCCTCTCTCATTTCCTCCCTCTCCTTCTCCCTCTCCCTCTCCCTCTCTTTCTCTCTCTCTCCCTCTCTCTCCCTGTCCCTCTCTTTCTCTCCTTCTCTCTCATTTCCTCTCCTAAACAAGCAAAAAAGAAAGTGATTTAGACCTTTAATAAGCAAAAGGGAGAGGGAGAGAGAGAATGCACTCTCCCTCCCTCTCCCTCTCCCTCTCCCTCTCTTTCTCTTTCTCTCCCTCTCTCATTTCCTTCCCCTCCCTCCCCCTCTATTTCTCTCCCTCTCTCTCATTTCCTCTCCTAAACAAGAAAAAAAGAAAGTGATTCAAACATTGAACAAGCAAAAGGGAGAGGGAGAGAGAGAATGCACTCTCCCTCCCTCTCCCTCTCCCTCTCCCTTCTCCCTCTCTTTCTCTCCCTCTCTCATTTCCTTCCCCTCCCTCTCCCTCTCTTTCTCTCCCTCTCTCTCCCTCTCCCTCTCTTTCTCTCTTTCTCTCTCATTTCCT
This sequence comes from Lygodium microphyllum, assembly GCF_053477565.2. NCBI lineage: Eukaryota > Viridiplantae > Streptophyta > Polypodiopsida > Schizaeales > Lygodiaceae > Lygodium > Lygodium microphyllum. Next base: position 29,791,984 of record NC_141143.1, on the reverse strand, counting down.
CTCCTAAACAAGCAAAAAAGAAAGTGATTCAAACATTAAACAAGCAAAAGGGAGAGAGAGAGAGAGAATGTACTCTCCCTCCCTCTCCCTCTCCCTCTCCCTCTCTTTCTCTTTCTCTCCCTCTCTCATTTCCTCCTCTCCTCTCCCTCTCCCTCTCTTTCTCTTTCTCTCCCTCTCTCTCCCTCTCCCTCTCTTTCTCTCTCATTTCCTCTCCTAAACAAGCAAAAGAGAAAGTGATTTAAACCTTAAACAAGCAAAAGAAAGAGAGAGGGAGACTCACTGATGAGATATGGTGAGCGTGGGGCGGCTCCTCTTTGCGATGAAGGCTCCTCCTCTCCTTCGCGAACAACGGCGGCGGTGGCGGTAAGTCTTCTTCCTCTCCTTGTCTCACGATGGTCGCTCTCTCCCTCGCTCTCGCTCTCAAAACACACAAGCCGCAAACGCGAAATGAAAACTACGCTCGATTTCGGCCGATTTTTTCCTTGTGGAGTGTTGCTATTTACGTTGCTGTTTGCGTCGCAAATAGCGACCCAAATAGCGGTGCCAATAGCGACGCCGCTATCCGCCGTCACTAATTGGCGTCGCTACTAGCTCAAATCCTTATAGTGTAGGGTTCTATTTTTCCACTCCACAATGCCATTGTGTTGTGGATTTTCAAGGACAATGAGTCAGCCTTACATTCCTTCCTCCTTATAGTAAATTTTAAAGAGATTTGAGATATGCCCACCTCCATTGTCTATTTAGAGGGATTCTCTTTTTTGGCCTTTCTATTTTTCAACATAGGCCCGATACTATTGAAATTGTTCTAGAATTTTGGAGCTCCTTTTATTATTAATAAAAGTAAAAAAAGGTAAATCTTGTGAAATCTATAAATGTTTAAAAATACCTATTATTAATTAGTGAATGGAGAAGTATAGAGCCACATAGATCAAAATGAACTATTTGTAAGGGATAAGTACCACGGTCATGGAGAAGCATGAATTTTTTATTGCCCATATTTCCAAAAAGACAACCTTCACATAATGTTAGATCACAATTACATGGTAAAGTATAATTCCAAGCTAACTTATGATTTTTGATATATTTCATAATCGAAAGATTCAAATTTCCTAAATGATAATGCCACAAAAGAGTTGAATAATTTGTGTGATTCAAATTAGTGACACTATACGATTTATTTGAAGGTTGACTTCTCCCCTAAGAGATGTATGTTAACCATCAAACACACAAAGGTGGAAAATCCGTAAAAGCTAAAGCAGAAGACAAAGGCCAAGGAAAAGTGAAACGGAAAACAAAGACACACAATGACAAAAGTCCTAAATAAGGGAGAAAGGCGCGCAAGGAAAAGTGCAAGTCAATACTTTTGTAAAAGAGCGCAAGCACATCATGGTTTAATTCAAGGAGCACCGGGCTCTCACCCGTGCAATTTGTAAATGTAGATGGGTGGTGGAGAGGAAGCTAGGAAGATAGAAGGACAATGGGAAAAAGGGCTTAGGCCACGGCCAGCTATGTAAAAAAGGGGATAAGGGAATGACCGCCCAAAAGGGATTTAGGGTTTTATATATAAAGTTGAAAAGTGAATGAGAAGCTCATTCTTGTGTGTGGCCAAAAGTGGCTCTCCTCTTCTTCTTCTTCTTCTTTTTCTTACTTGCTTGATTCGAGGGGTAATACACACTCTTTCCCATTAACTAATTTAAATGGAGTATGGCCGGTAGCTCGCTTGAACGTTGTATTGTACGCCCATACTGCCACATACAACTTCCTGTCCCAGTCTCGTTTCTTCTCCGAGACTATTTTAGATAAGATACCCACAAGCTCCTTATTAGTACTTTCGACTTGCCCGTTGGCTTGCGGATTATAGGGGGTCATTTTGTTATGCTTGATTTGCCAAGCTTAAGTCAGGCTTTTGATCACTTTATTCAAAAAGTGGGTTCCACGATCGATACTAGTTCCTTCGGTGGACCGAAACAGCAGATAATCTGCTCTAAGAGGAAACTTGCAGTTTCTTTTGCATTATCCTGCCTCGTCGCCCGCGCTTCTAACCATTTTGTAAAATAATCAGTTGCTACTATAATGCACCTCTTCTGAGTAGTAGACGACGGGGTGATAGGACCCACAAAATCAATGCCTCACTTCTCAAATGGAATGATAGCCATAATAGGTGTAAGTGGGAATTTCCTATTCTCTTTGCTGTCATGTCTTTGACAGGTATCACATCTCTTAATATAGTCAAAGGAATCTTGGAAGATGGACGGCCACCAATATCCAGCCCTTAAAGCTTTTTGTGCCGTCAACCATCCAGCAAAGTGCCCTCCACATGCAGAGTCATGACACTCTTCCAAGATGAAAGGAATATTGTCAGGCATCACACATCGGCGATAGATATCATCAACACCCTGCCGATATAGTGTTCCTGCGATCAAGGAAAACTTCAAAGCCTGTTGTTTGATTTTTCTCTTTTCCGATTTTGATAAACCAGCTCCAGTCTCTCCCGTTGATAGATAATGCATGATAGCAACATACCAAGATGGGATAGAAGGTGTATCGACTTTAAACATTTCTTCAATATCACTTCCTTCAGCTGGAGTCTCTTTCAGCTCCTCGAAATCCACAAGGCATTCCACAATACCCTGCAACCTCAGTGGCTTACTTTTAATCTCATAATCGAACTCCTGCAAGGTGATTAACCACTTTGCCAAACGATCAGGTGGTTGCAGCTTGTTCATAAGCAATCTAAGCCCTTCCGCCTTCGTATAGAAAACTACCTTCTCATAGAGGATGTAGTGCCTAAATTTTCTAGTCACAAAGACCATCACAAGGCACAACTTCTCCATGTAGGTGTAGTTAATTTCTGATATGCCTAATTTTTTACTAGCAAAAGCTATCGGCTGATACTATGCATGGTGGTTGCTGAAAATATGTAAAATACCTCGCCTCTTTTAGGTGCTTTTAAAACTGGTGCTTTTACTAGCTCTTGTTTCACATCCTCAAAAGCTACCTTACAAGGGTCGCTCCATACAAATAGACAGCTAAAGGATAATAAGTTCGTTAATGGCAACGTCCTTTCTATTAAGGCATTTATAAACCTCCGATAGTACCCTACCAATGATAGAAAGCTATGTACCTCTTTCGGAGTGCGTGGTGGACTCATAGCGACTATAATCTTGATCTTTTTAGGGTCAATTGTGATCCCTACTAAATTGACCACATGGCCTAGCAATAGCCCATAAGGCACTCCAAAGACACACTTCCGTGGGTAAGAGCGATACAAAATTGTCTGCAACGCTCAAAACACTTTCGTAAGATGATCAACATCCTTTCCCTTATAGTGGCTGCCCCCAGGTCATCGATAAATACTTTCAACTCATCTGGGGAGATGTCACCAAAGGTCTTGTCTGCTATTCGTTGCCACGATCCAGGTGCATTGCACAAACCAAAGGCCATCACATGGTATGCAAAAGTACCAAAGACAGTAATAAAAGTTGTTTTCAACTTGTTCTCTTCTGCAATTTCCATCTGGTTGTATCCTGCAAAGCAATCCATGAATGAATATATTTCCCTACCTGCTAATTGATCCAAAATCTGGTCAATAAATGGCAACTGGTAGTAATCCTTAACCGTCTTCTTATTCAACTCTCTAAAATCTACACATAGTCGGATCTGGTTGTTTTTCTTCTTCCTGATGACAACTGGTGAACACCATCCTGTGTGCTATACAGGGAAGATTAAACTAGCTTTTCGTAACTTCTGTAACTCTTGAAACAGCCCATCCCTCAATTCAAAAGGCATACGCCTTACTTTCTGACGCACAGGACGACTGCCTTCTTTTACAGGAATAGTATGAACAGCCAGCCTGGGAGAAATGCCTCTTAGCTCGTCATAACTCCAAGCAAAGATATCGCGAGATTCTTGGATCGAGGACACATAGTCCTCCTTTTCTACTGAACTGAGCATGGAACCTAATTTAATTGGCCTCGAATCATTCGGCGTGCCAAGGTCCAACTCAGTGTCCAAATGGATTCGCAATGGTTTGCATGCAAATAGATTGCCTTTGGGCACCATCCATATGAAGGAGAAGTTTGAGATGCATGGTCAAATCATGCTCCTCCCATGATTTGACATTGTTAGCCAATTGGGGATCTATCTAATCAAGACCACGTGTACTTCCATATCAATGAGTTCTTATATCTTAAGGATGATTTGCATTGTTATGCGCCATCATGGGTAATAATTCTAGTTGCCAAGTTTGTCAAGTTTATAAGTTTGCATTGATGTCAATGCTTGCATCTTGGTGATCTACGGGAGTAGTTTGACCTTACAATGCTTGTATGGTTGTCAAAACTTGGTTATTGATACCATGTATGAAATAAAACATAGGCTCTTTCATAGGAGAATACACATAGTGACATCGAGTAAATTTTTTTAATTGATTCAATGTTTATTTGTACAAAATGATGCAATGCCCTTTAGGCTATTGGTTGACATTTTTTCAATTAGATTATTTGTATGAAATTTACAAGTTTATTTTTAAGTTTCAACTTACTTGCGTTAGATACATTTTATTAGCCACTATATGAATGCATATTCTTTAATGATCACACTGCTATGAAGCACAAGGTTGCCACGGAATTTTCTTCTTGTAGTGAGATAATCTAATTGTGATCCCTTGATGTCTTCCTTACACTTGACATTGCAAGTTCTTTTGCATTACATTAACTACAACAAATCTCTTTTTCGTAATGGACAACCTGTTTCTTTCATTATATGTTCCATAAGGTATGGTTGTCAAACATAAATCATCATCTATCTTCAACAGATGATCACAATCTCAATTCTCCTCCACAGTAGAAGCTAGGCCTCCAAAAAGGCACCCCCTTTCCACCAATACATGCTGAGAGTTTCCTCTATCCAAACGTGTTGTCCCTTTCTCAAAGTTAGTGATCCCTTAAAGCACCTAATCTTTCCCATCCCAAAGCGACACATAAAAATAACCCTTCTTCCTCCCCAAAAGCATGCCATAAAACTCCTAATTAAGCTATCATGTGAGAAAAGAAAGCTTTATTTTCAAAAAGTGAGGATCTCCATGTAGAGATTAGCTCATATATGGGATATCCATTTAGAGATTAACTCATATGCACGAGCTCTTTCCATCTTACATTAAACACCAATGGAAGTATTTTCTCTATGCATGCATATCATGTTGCACTTGTTTTTTAAATACACTCAATTGGGGCTTAATATCCTATTTTTGGATGCAGTGTTGGGGGTAAGGCACCTGTGCCTACACTACCCTTTATTTACTTCACACACTATGACTACACACATGTACATTGCAAGTTGTGGGTGCCCATCCAGTGCCCATCACTACCACTTTATTCTTTATTCTTTTAGTATCTATTGCATTAGGGAAGGCTGGTCACACATCATGATTGTTGGAGTTCCCATATACAATGTCTCTCTCTCTTGCTTCATTCACCATAGCTCTTGCTTCTACTTGTGTACTTTCATTCAGGCTCTACCGTTCAACTAGTATTAGAGCGGGTATCTATGGAGCTTCTTCATCATTTGCTTCAACTCGAATTCAAAGGTTCAACTTAAGGTTTCGTGGTAGACATTGTTTGTTCCTCCTAAGATATGCATTCAATCTTCCCTTCTCTCTCTCTCTCTCTCTCTCTCTCTCTCTCTCTCTCTCTCTCTCTCTCTCTCTCTCTCTCAATTTAGTTGCAAACCTTTTGGGTAAGTTACATGGTTCTCCTAAGAAATCAAAAAAATGAAAAAAATGATCCTCTTTGAAAAATTGGGTGAAAAATAACATATAGCTTTCTAACAATTTTAGTTTTATGTATTTTAAAATAAAAATATTATGATAAAATGATAATTTTAAAGAAATTAGATAATTTTTAAAGCATTTTTAAATAGAAAAGATAGTATCTTGATGTCATAAATTTTACATAGCATAAATTTATTTTTTTCTAAAGCTTAATAATTAGTTAAACATAGTACATGATAATTAGTTTGAAAATGAAAAAGTTAAACAATAAAACTTCAATGCTTGATTGAGAAGAGAGATCTACTAATAGTTACTTACCAAAGTGTACAATTATTGACTACTTCATATCTTTGATCAACAAAAAAGACCATTGACATGCTATCATTTCAAAAATATAATGTCAACTTGCTTTTGCATGAGTGAAGCTTTAGATTATTTAAAAAATTAATATATACACAATAATCTTGTATAACAAAATGTGAAAACTAAATTTTTCAAGCCCTAGTATGAGTTAAAAAATCTATAAGTACTATTTAGTGTGCCAACAATTAAAGAGATATTTATAATTTTATTAATAATTTATATTAATATATATTAAAACTATAATATCCAAATATAAACAATTGAGTATACTAGTATGAGCTAGTATACTTTGATGATTGCTTAACTTGAATGTACAAAACAATATGATAGATTAAGAGATCTTACTTCAAGAAAAGTGATTTTTAAAAAACTTTTCAAAACCTATAGTGATTTAATGCATAAATAGCTTTTCTTATATATCCACAACTTGTTTGTCTTTAAGGTATTGCCCTCTACTCTTTGGCATTTGTCCCATCATCACTATTATGATTATTATAATCTTCTTCTTCTTTATTCCCCTTAATTACTTCAACAATTTCAATATTAGCAAGCTTTGGAAGTTCTCTTGGTTCATTAGATAAAGGCACGGGCTTCTTAGATGTAGTCATGACCTTCTCAAAGTCTACTATGACTTTTGTACCTACTTCTTGATCCTCATGTAGCAATCCAAGGACATCTTGAATTTGCATCTTAATAAATCCTTCTCCACAAAAGTACAATGTCTTCCTTTCTAAATAGCACACATGATTGTTGTTTCCTATTGATGATATAAAATTTAATTATATTATTTAATTACCATGGGCTATATATATCTTTGTTATGTTATTTAGATATTTCTTCTCACTAGAACAACTATCTCCAAAAGTAAATAAGGAACCAAATTATCTTGTGCTAAAAATAAGCCAAGAAATCTATAGTTCAACCTTTGTGGCTTTTGATATGAGTTCACTATAGACTTGCTACCATCCACATGCTTTAGTTTTCTTATGATGACTAGCTACTTGAAGATGTTCTCTATATTTGTTTCAGTTGTATGTGCTTTGTCTCGTTTCTTCTCTACTTCATCCTAGTATCCTACACTGACCATGTCAAAGAAACTCTTGAATCAGAATTAAGGTGTGTGGTCAATATTGGTTTTCTTCCTACATAAATAGATCCTTAGTTTAAGCATATAGAAAACATCAACATACACAAGATTATGCAATATTTTGGATAGAGAGTAAAGAAATTATATTAAATGAAAGATTTTTCTCCATGTGATTCATTATTTAAAGCAAGTACCATACTATGAACTTGGTGTGTACTGTGAAAGATAACAAATCTAAACAATTGAGAATTTGTTATTTTCATAAAGTTTTTTATCATCCATGAGACTTCTTTCAATGTGAAAGTCTTATCATCATTAGTAGATCCTTGTATATGGTATATCTGCAATTGCAAGAGTGAAGTAAGGATCTACCAATTTATCTAAGTCATTCATACTACCAAGAATAAATTTATAGCGTATTTCTGGACGTTCTAGTTTACATAATCCCATGAAGAACAATTGAGGCCCTTTGTCATAATCTCTTATATTTTTATATAAACTTTATGTCTATAAATAAAAGTATTTCGTTAATATTTGAAAGAGTATTACATCACTACAAGGATATGGAGGCATAGCATCGGCGGTTTCCGACGCAAAATAGCGGCATCGCAAATGCAACACAAATAGCGATGCAAATAGCAACGGTGCTCAAACAAAAAAATGCAGGCCGAAACCCGAGCACTTTATTTTGTGTGAAAAAATGAAAGAGAGAGCAAAAGGGAGAGCGAACTCCATCTTACATTTGAGAGGGAGAGGGAGAGAAAGAGAGAAAGAGGGAGAAGGAAAGCTTCTCACCGCCGCCGTCCCCGTTTGCGAAGAAGAGGAGGAAGTGTACGGAGGGCGAAGAGGAGCTGCCGTCATGAAGAGGAGCCGCCGAATCCATCCTCGGGCCTTTACAGTGAATGCATTGTTCCTTGTTACTTTGTTTTTGTTTTTTCTCTTTTTCTTTTATTTGTTTTTGTTAAAAATCATGTGTATTGAGAGAGGGAGAGGAAATGAGAGAGGGAGAGGAAGAGAGAAAAGGAAATAAGAAACGAGAGAGAGGGAGAAAACATTAAACATAATAACATCATATTGGGGAATATGGAAATTTTCCATAAGTTTGAGACATGTGGTAAAATCTTTGTATTTTTCATAACTTGAGCACTATAAATCCAAATCGAGTGTTCTATAGCTCAATAGATTCTATTTTTTAAGCACTTTCCAATGATAGATTACATCATATGGTTTCGAGAAACTTATGGGTATGTTATTTGGGTGCCACCTTTTTAAAATTCAAAAAATGGGAAGATTCCCAAACTCACTAATATTGTGTTTAATAGGGAAAGAGAGAAAGAGAGGGAGAGGGAGGGAGGGAGGGAGAGGTTGTTGTTGTTTTATTTCTTCTTCTTCTTTTTAATTGCTTGTTGTTGTTGTAGTGGTAGTGGTAGTGGTAGTGGTAGTGGTAGTGGTAGTGGTAGTTGTTGTTTAATTTCTTGTTTTCTTTTTTGTTGTTTTTGTGGTAGTCGTAGTAGTAGTACTGGTAGTGGTAGCGATAGCGGTAGTTATTGTTGTAGTCGAAGTAGTAGTAGCGGTAGTGGTAGTTGTAGCGGTAGGGGTAGTGGTAGTTGTTGTTTAAGTTCTTATTTTCTTGTTTTTTGTTTTTGTGGTAGTGGTAGTGGTAGTGGTAGCAATTGCAGTAGTGGTAGTTGTTGTTTAATTTCTTATTTTCTTGTTTATTGTTGTTGTGGTAGTCGTAGTAGTAGTAGTGGTAGTGGTAGTGATAGTAGTAGTAGTTGTTTAATTGCTTCTCTTCTAGTTTGTTGTTGTTGTGGTAGTCGTAGTTGTGGTTGTAGTCGTCATAGTCGTGATTGTAGTAGTAGTACTAGTAGTAGTAATAGTAGTTTTCTTGTTTGTTGTTGTTGTAGTTGTTGTTGTTGTTTTTCTTTTCTTGTTTATTATTGTTTAGTTTTCTTGTTTGTTGTTGTTGTTGTTTTTTTTTCTTCTTTTCTTGTTTGTTGTTATAGTAGTAGTAGTAGTAATTGTTGTTGTTTTTGTTGTTTTTTTTTTCTTTTCTTGTTTATTGTAGTGGTTGTGGTTTGTTGTTGTGGTAGTTATAGTCGTAGTCATCATAGTCTGGTAGTAGTGGTGGTGGTGGTTTTCTTGTGTTGTTGTTGTTGTAGTAGTAGTTTTTTTTTTCTTTTCTTTTCTTTTTGTTGTTTAGTTTTCTTATTTGTTGTTGTAATAGTAGTGGTAGTAGTAGTAGTTTTTTCTTCTTTTCTTGTTTGTTGTTGTTGTTGATTTTTCTTCTATTCTTGTTTATTGTAGTGGTAGTAGTAGTGATAATAGTAGAGAGAGAGAGTTATTGTGGTAGTCGTAGGCGTGGTCGTAGTCTTCGTAGTCATCATTATAGTAGTAATACTAGTAGTAGTAATAATAGTTTTCATGTTTGTTGTAGTAGTAGTTTTTTTTCTTTTTTTTAAAATTATTGTTTAGTTTTCTTGTTTTTTGTTGTTATTATTGTTGTTGTAGTAGTAGTAGTAGTAGTAGTTTTTTCTTCTTTTCTTGTTTAATTTTATTATAGTAGTAGTAGTAGTAGTTGTTGTTATTGTTGTTTTTTCTTATTTTCTTGTTTATTATAGTGGTAGTGGTAGTGGTAGTTGTCGTAGTCGTGGTTCTAGTAGTAGTAGCGCTTTTCTTATTTGTTGTTGTTATTGTTGTTATTGTAGTAATAGTTTTTTTTGTTTTCTTGTTTATTGTTGTTTAGTTTTCTTGTTTGTTGTTGTTGTTGTAGCAGTGGTAGTAGTAGTAGTTTTTTTCTTTTCTTGTTTGTTATAGTAGTAGTAGTAGTAGTGGTAGTGGTAGTGGTAGTGGTAGTGGTAGTGGTAGTGGTAGTGGTAGTGGTAGTGGTAGTGGTAGTGGTAGTGGTAGTGGTAGTGGTAGTGGTAGTAGTAGTAGTAGTAGTTGTTGTTGTTGTTGTTGTTGTTGTTGTTGTTGTTGTTGTTGTTTTTGTTTTTGTTTTTGTTTTTTCTTCTTTTCTTGTTTACTGTAGTAGTGGTAGTGGTAGAGAGAGAGAGATGTTTTGTTAAACGAAATAAGAGAGGGAGAGAAAGATAAAAAGAAAAAAGGAACAAGAGAGAGGGAATAAACATACAACATAATAAAGAAAGAAAAAAAGAGAGAGAGATGGAAGGAGAGGAGAGAATGATGGATAAAAAACAAAGAGAGAGTGGTGGTGAGCTCCGGTGAGGTCAGGTGCAATACCACGAGATGGGAAACACTCTAATATATGTTAATTTGTGGGTGGGTGGAGACTTTACATATGTTAATTTTTGTTGAGTTACAAGAGAAAAAATCCCTTCTCAAACAATTTAAGAAAGAAAAAAAGAATGATAACAAAAACAAATTGTTTGTTGTAACGTAGACAAAATGGAAAATGATGAAGGTCGTGATGTTCAAGATCACGAGACGTATCTTAATCAGCATGTCCCATGTCCTTGCTCTCAATATAAGCTAGCAATTAGAGGAAAATATCAATTGTCTATAGAGCACGTATGACACTTCGACGAGTTTCAATCTGAGTGATTGATCAGGCAATCTCAGATTTTGAGCAAACGATAAGAAAAGTGTATATCAATCATGCATTGTATTTGTAAGCTAATTAAATACCATATACAAAAAGATTGAATGTGGCTAGCAATTTTTTTATCCAAGGAGGTGATGTCTCGTCCCAAGGAGGAGTGCACCCTTTGCGGCCAGTTAGAAGAGTTCGTGGGCGTGCAGAGTTCGTGGGCATGCGATGGATGGAGTGCCTGATCCAATCCACCACTTGGAAGGTACTACCCAATCTATACCTTTACTACCAGAGGAGACATGCAGCCTTCCAGACTTACCTACAATCTTGAAGCTTGAGATGGAGGCAATGATCGATGCATTGATGCCCATGGATGTCAAAACTTCTGATCCACTTAGAGAGGAAGCATCTATACCATGATATGATGGGTGCCAAGTATCTCGCCTGAAGACACTACTTACACTCCTAAGTGTGCAAGCAAAATACAGGTAGAGCGATGCAAGTGTGATTGAGTTGTTCAGGTACCTTGTACGTACGCTTCATTGATTTCTTTTTGGCACTATCATTAAAAACATTTATGCTTTTTCAAGGTGTTTTATGATTTTTTTTCAGGCTACTGAAGTAGCATATATTACCACTTGCAAATACCATGCCTGAGTCTTGTGATGATGCATGACATGTTTTACGAAATCTTGGCATGGACTACAACAATATCCATGCATGTATCAATGATTGCATACTGTTTTGAGGAGAATAGAGACTATGGAGACATGTCCAAAGTGTGTTGCTCACAGGTATCAACAAGACTTGCAAGGGCAAACCATCCCTCAAAAAGTTCTTAGATACTTTCCGCTTATCCCCTGCATAAACCACATGTTTCGTACGTTCGGTGGCATGGCGAGCTTGACAACGTAGCATGCGCAGAATAGGTCCATAGATGGAGTTCAACGAATATCAGTGGATTCACGCGCATGGAGCCACATTGACTCTACCTTCCTAGGCTTTGCCCGAGAGCCAAGGAATCTTTGACTCGGTCTTGCTATGGATGATGTGAACCCATTCGGTCTGTGCTCAACTTCTTAGAGTGTGTAGCCTATAGTCCTTGTGAATGGCAATATCCCTCCATGGATTTCTACGAAGAAAGGACATCTCATTCTTAGCTTACTTGTTCTCAGCCGCTACAAAGTCAAAAATATGGACATGTATCTTCGTCCATTAGTCGATCAGCTTAAGATTTTGTGGGAGGAGGGGGTCACGGTGTAAGATATGAGCAAGTGCAATGGTCAACAGTCTGCCAATACTTGAGCCATTCTAATGTGGACGATGCATGAATTTTCGAGATTCGAAGAGTGTTCAGGTAAGTAGGCTTCCGTTCTCATTGGTAATATCTATCATAGCTCGTGCAAGTTTGTATTCACTAGATAGAGGTGTTGGGACAGGTCTCGTTACCTTAGGTTATCATGTATGTCCATTGTGCGGGCCACAGTTAGACTCCGGAAGGTCACGAACCATGAAGAAGATGGTATATCAAGGACACGCCGCTTTCTTGCTAGAGGGTCGTGAACTCAGGGAAGGTTTTCTTAGATGACCTCTAGTACATAAGAATGCCCAAAGCTGGTACGAGCTAAAAATGGTCCACATGGAATCATATCCAAACGGAATGCGACAATTCTCAGTTTTCTACGAGTTTCTGTATTGGACCCACTTACAAATCAACCACTTGTTGGATCCCATGCATATATTCAAGAATGTTGTCGAAGGGTTTTCGAAAGCAAAGTCACGACCAAAAAGGTCCTTGGGAAATTCTAAGATAGAAGATCAAGTGAAGCAAATAATCAAGACGAATATGATGCCATTGTTTAAGTGTATTACAATTTTTGGTTCAAGTACAAGCGGTAAGACGGATCAATCAAGAGAATCAATCCTCTTAAGAAAACCACATCAAGTTATAAATCAGAATACAAGAGCATCAAATATGTCATCCTGTCTTCAAGAGAATGTCTTCAAAATAGAATCTTCTTTAGCTGATGGGTCAGCTAGAATGTGTCTTGAGTGTAGTGCTAAAGTCAGTGCCACTAGAATTCGCCCAAGTTTCAATCTTTTGCCTTTTACACCTTTTTAGTCGTTGGTTTTCATCTGATCTACCATTCTGAAATTTTCCTGATGTCCTGTTAGCTGGGAGTACATTATCATCATCAATCACAAAAACATCAGGTATTTTCAAATGTGCAAGAGCTACAACTGACGCAAACAAAGCAGCATCGAACACAGATCCATCAAAATCAAGTCAATACACATTCAAATAGGTCATCCGCAATGCCTTCTTGCTAACAACTGCTAGTCCTTGCTTTCTAAGTTCTATGAAAGTTGCCTCTGTAGAAGCCAAAGAACTTTACAATTGGCATTCATTATCTCTGAGCCTTTAAGTCATATTCCTTTGGCACCCATGGACTATGGAAGCCTAAGCTTACAGAAAATTGCACGTACCAAGTATTGAAAGATCTCATTTCGGGCTACAAAATTTGTTTCACAGTTTAGTTCAATGATTACTACAGCTCCATTCCTCTTAGAAAGTGCAAGGAGACCTTCAGTTGCAATTCTCAAAGCCTTCTCATTAGGAATTTCATACCAGCACCTGTGGGCTTGAGATAAGCAGGTTACAGCCTCATTTGACTGTGATTCTTTTTCTTCCTTGATCGTGCCAGCTATGGTGCCCAGTCCTTTGCTCTGTCAATCCTTTAGGAACTTCATGCCGGCACCTTGCGGTCTTGTGCTAAGCAGGTAACGGCCTCAGTCGACTGAGATTCTTTCTCTTTCTTTATTGATCATGCCAGCGATAGCGCCCCCGGTCCTCTGCCTCTCTCTCACAACGATCTATTGGAAGAGAGAGGGCTTTCCTGCATGAGAGCTTCCTCCCCACAGTAATTGAAGTCTTAGAAGATGTTTGAGAAGACCAATAGAACTCACCGCCACTGAAAAACATCTATGTCCTCGGCTAATTCCATCCTTCGACTGTAGAAACATTCGGTCCACAGACCCCCCTGTTTCCGTTGCTTTTCCTTTTCCAGGCCTATTTTTCTTGCTTTTTCTCTCCAGGCCAGACAGTTCTTTTTATAACTGCTCGGAGGCCCATCAGAATTTCCAGTATCTAGGCATGTATCAATATGCCAATACCATAGGCTGCCATGTCCGAGAAAGCTCTCAAGGCACATGTAAATGTGAACATATCAAGTTTCACCCCGATGTGTTGCATATGACAGAAGACATGCAATGCTTCAGATCCACAACCATTGCAAGCATACACTGTGATCAATGTTATCCATGATACTCCCAATTTGAGTCAATTTTGTGTGCAGTGATTTGAAGATGTGTCCACCTAGGATTTGCAACCAAGTAGAATGTTGTTTTGAATGATGCCAAACTGCAAACTTGAAGATTTTTTGACTGCATTCTACTCTGCCCAATACTTACACAAAATATGGCTTCGTTGATCGACATGTGCTCTTGGAAGAATTCAGTACAACGTAGCCTCTGAGTAGACATCACTGAAAGCATCCACGTGAGCACCACTATAATATCTTTGTTCATCCCATTTGGCACCAAAACATGTACATTTCTTGATCAATTAAGATGCAGCCCTTTGCTACAAGATGAGCAATGTCTCCTCAATTAAATCACTAAAAATTGCTCTCTCAACCTCAATTGCCAAAGCCTCCTCATCACTGTAAAGCTCCAACCAATGGTCTTCCTTGGTAAGATCCTTGGTGACTAGATTTTCGAGAGTCTCCTGTGCTCTACTTTGGGAAGAAGTGAGCCGGCACACCTTTGACAAGATGTACTTGAAAACGTTCATTCCAGTAGGATATTTTCAGGCTTGTAGCGCACCACAACCTATGGCAATAGGGTCCTAAAACCTCAACCACCACAAATACAACTTTCTATCTTTTGAAACAGACTAGGATCTAGAGGTTGATCTGAGATCATGCATAGAATGGGAATAAGAGAGCTATCCTTGTTGAATCCAGAACTTATAAGCACATTCATCATATAAAGTATTTCTCACTTTTTCCCTCTTGGATAGTCTGTGTCAAAGTCTGGGTATTCTGGATCAGTGACGGACATATTTGAACTGCTTGCATTCCCACAACCATCAAACTGTGCAATGGAAATAGCGTCTTCATGAGTACTTGCATCTGAAACAAAGCAAGAGTCCTGCACTGATAGATTTGACTCTGATATTGGTTTCATGTCAAAACCATTATCAAAACTTTCCTCATGCTTGCCTACAATAGTCTTCAAGCTCTCTGTGGCATCTGTGTTTCTTTCACCAATTATAGAGTGGCAAAGCACATAACCTAAAGTAACAAATGTCACACACACAACTTTTTGGTGCATTTCACACCTTGGATGTGTAGCAGTGTGACATCCACCCCCTCTAATCCTGCGCATCTTCTGGATGGGCCAACTACCCATCATCCTTGTCATCAAGATCCATGAACAGATCAATCTCTTCATTGACTATTTCCGGTATATTAGCAAGCTTATCTGTCATATCATTTGTCTCTTCTACTGGAGTTTCTTCTCGTTGCTCTTCTCTTGCAAATTCTTCCAATGCATAACCCTCATCATCTCTTTTCTTGAAAATCTTGATTCTTTTTCTTGCAATGGGCACTCTAAGCACTGTCCCATCCAATTCTGTCAGCTCATATGTTGCATTGTCAAAGACATGTCTGACTATATACGACCCAAACCATCTTTTCACTATCTTCTGAAGTGTAGTATGCTAATTTTCAAGGCTGCTATCAAAGACTAATACCCAGTCTCCCTCTTCTATTGCTCTAGGCCACAAGCGATGCCTGCTGTCAAACCTGTCCTTATTTCTAAGTCTAGCAACCTTCAACCTGTCAATAGCTAGCTGAATATCCTCTGGTCTTCTCTCCAACTGCTGGATCCGAAGAGCTAAGATCTCCTCTTTCGTCAAATCCTCCTGCCAAGGTAAAACTAACCAAGTCAAAGCACAAGTGTCAGTCGGCATAACCGGTTTCTGACCATACATCAACTCTGCGGGCATATATCTTGTGGTAACACTATGAGTCGTACAATCAACCCACAAAGCAAATGGTAGAAGTCTCGGCCATTCTCCAATCCATCCTCTACATGCTTTGGCTAATGCTTTCACTATCGGTGGATGCCCTCTTTCACTCTTTTCATTTCCTCTGGATTGTATGCTATGGTTAGAGTCAACTTGATTCCTAGTTGAGATGAAAACTCCCTAGCTTCATCTGCATCCAATTCACCACAATTTGCAGTGATCTTACCAACACAACCATACCTGCAGAAAATTTCTTCCAATAAGAACTTCCACACTGCACTAGTGGTCTTCGTTCTCAAAGGCCTACCCTCAACATGATTGGTAAGATCCTCTCTGGCCAAAACAATATACCTCATCTGCCATAGACCCATCGGCATAGTAACCAAGTCAACTACCCACTTATAATGAATGCATAGCGGATAGGTTGGATGAAGCTCATCTTGATGACGCACTATGGAATAAATCTGGCAATCTTTGCAAGTCTCTACAAAGCGAGAAACATCTCTGTATATGCCTTTCCACTAATATTTTTCCTTAATTTTCTCATAAGTAGCCCACACTCCTCTATGACCAGCCCAAGGACTGTCATGAAACTCTCTCATCACCTGTAACTGGGTCTCTTTATTGCAGACAACCCGCAAGGGTAATCCACCTCTTTTCTTCGGGTGCTTCCAAAGAAATCCGTCCTTGAGAAAATAACCATAGGCTTTTCTTCTGATCTTCTTGAACTCTTCATTTGTCCATTCATCTCTTTTGCTTAGTGTACTAAGGTACTTGCCAATCTGCAACCAATCTCCAACATAGAGTTCTTCTATGAAAGCCATAATATGATAGACATAGAAAACATGATCAACCATAGCGGCTAAAATTTCTGCATCATCCTCTTCTGCAAGTAGTGTCTCCTCATCATCATATGTGGCTCTAGACAGTATATCCACCACTGGATTATCCTTCCCTACTATGTGTTTAAATTCTAGATTTAATGACTTGATGTATGCAATCCATCTCAGCATAGCTATATCCGGAGTAGAGCAACTCGTAATCATACCTATCAATGGCAAGCAATCTGTCTCTACTACAACTGGGGCTCCAATAAAGTACTCCTTATTACATTTGAGAGCCGTAACAATTCCTAGTAATTCCCTCTTGATTTGCGAATACCTCCTCTATCTCTCGTTTAGGACTTTCACCCAAACCGAATAGCATACATGTTTCCATCTGCATCATCTTGACCCACAGCCCAACTTATGGCAATTGGACTAGTGTTAACTTTCAATACAATAGGCCTTCCGCAATTATAATCGACTTTCCTGAGAGTAGGAGCAATCTGCAATAACTTCTTCAATTTTCGCATGGCTCTAGTGTGGCTCTCATCCCAATAAAATTTCTGCCCCTTTCGAAACAGCTGATATAAACAATTTGCTATGTGTGCAAAATGGGGTATCCAAATCATATAAAACACACAGGCTCCAATGAATCTCCGTACCTTTGAAGTGGTAGAACAATACTCCATAATCTTACCTATAGCATCCACCTTCTCAAGTGAAGGTTTCTTGCCATAATACCCACACATATGTCTAACAATGAAAACCTCATTTACTCCAAAAATAGATTTTTGCCCTGATAGTGTCAAGTTCACTTCTTCTAACTTGGCCAAAATCTTTTCACAAGCTGAAATACGATCAGCCACAAAGTATCTGCATCCCTGCTCATTTAGACTCTCATTCTTCTCTTCTTCTGCACACCCCTTAATGGGCACATCATCCAAGAAGGGCATGGTAAGCTGAGGTATGTACTTACGAAGGACCTTATGCATGGCATTCATCATATGTGCAACAGAATTAGTGGCACCTTGAGGCAAGGTACACATCCTGACAAGCCCAATAGGAGTTCTCATAGTGGTTATGTCCTTGCTTTCCAAAGCCAGCTGAAACTGATCATATCCCGAATATAAATCACCTAAAGAATAGATGGCACGTCTAGCAAATGCTTTGGCAAACTCATCCACAACCGGATCTATACCAATATTCCTGATAGTAACTCTATTTATTGGCTGCATGTCCTATATAAATCGGAGAGTACCATTCTTCTTTGAAACCATAAACCACCTATTTGAGTATGGTGCAGATGATGGCTCTAGGATTCCCATCCTGATTTTCTCATTCAACAAGTCAACTAGCTTTGGTAGGTGTGCCTTAGGCACTCGAATAGGTCAGAGGTTCCATGGAATATGTGGAATAGTAAAGATCACCATAGGGGCAATATCCGGATTCACACATCCAATCTCATGCGAGAAAAAAGCAAATCCCCTTCCATGTTGCTCAAGCATATCCTGAAAGCATTTCTTCTCTGAGGGTAGCAAGAAATCACCATTTCCAATTTTTAATTCAGCAAGACTCTCTGCTGAAAATTTATGGCCTATATGCTCTGGGTTCCTCAAAATTGGTTGCTTGGCAGCCCTCTCTATTTGCTAATCACTGTCAGGTGGAAGCAGTCCAACTACCGACTTCACCTTCTTATCCACAGTCTTGTATTTCGTGTCAACCCTGACTTCATTATGATCCTCTGCATTACTCAAATCATGTTGTAAATCAACAATTCTGCCCTCTGGTGGGCTGAATATCCTCAACCCTCTGCTCTATGGACTGCATAGGAATAGCCCTAAACTCTAGATGCTAAAATATTTCAGCAGTAAACTCTGTTGGCTGAAAGTTTTCAGCCCTATTTGTCTCTGTAGGCTGATCATAATCAGTCGGAAACTCTGTTTGTTGAATTTCTTCAGCTCTCAACACTTTTTGCTGAGTCACCTTAGCCTCTGACTCTATCTGTGACACAAAATCTGAAATTTCATGAAACATGTCCAGGGACTGCACTGATACATTACAGTGACAACTCTGCATATCAGTTTTCAGCATATTTTCCATCTCTGCCATTGTATCTGCACAAACCATACTATCATACATCCCATCTATATGCTCATCATCCTCTAAAATACCTGGATTTTTTAAATCTTTCTCCTTCCTACATATGTACTACCTAGCAGCTCTAGGCAACTTAGAAATCTTCTGATAACTCATCGAACTATTTGCTGAAATTCCAACAAAATTGGAGGAGAAAACACTATTGCCAGGAGGCGAGAACTCCAATCTTCTCTGCTGTGTACCACTGTTGTCTCACTGAACAGTGGTACCTAATGAAAACCCGAATCCCTCATAGTGGGCAAAGGTGCATCTCGAAGAGTATCCCTGTTTCTAGCATGATTTACACACACACTCATAAACTGGACTGCTCTCATACCATCTTTACTATGAATCCGTGCATAAGCAGATCCATCAACCATTACTTTCGTCTCCATGCACATCTCTGTGATGAATTAATGGCTGTCCTAGGATTATGGGGTAAGAGCATGAATCCTGCACAAAGAAATGGAAATCCACCTCTACATCTCCAATAGAAATCTTGACACTGGGACAAGCAGTATACAAATCACCTGCAGTGTTGTTGGCGGCTCTCATACGCCACCCATGCTCTGCATCCATAGGCCATCTATTACTTTCATAAACTCCACGAACTATGAGATTAATCTCTGAACCATGATCCACCAAAGCAACATAAGGCACCTGTTTCTCTCCAATTTTTACCATTGTTTTTGTAGTTGCCCTAGCCCAATGACTCCACGAAAAGTGACTATGTGGTACCGAGATAAGCTCAACAGTTTCAGCATAATGCATAGGCTGAACTCTCTTCTCTGTATGCGGAAAAACAAAAGCATTCTCAACCATAACCTCATTCTCATCCAACTCCCCAATCAAAACTCTCTGTGTATCAGTAGTAGGCAATGTATGTCTTCTCCTCTTCAGGACTTCTTGGAACTGATCTTGAAACTCTCTTTTCGAGATGCCCAAAACCTCAGAAATAGTAAAAGTCACCTCACTGCTAAGTATCTTATCATTAAAGATTTTCTTCATGTCCATAGATGTCTCAATATCGGACAGTAATCAAAAATCCTGCCTACTTTCTCTGTCTAGGTTCCTACCTCTTTTCTTTCTTTTGAGCATCCTCCATTTGTCGTTCTGGCCCTGGTCTCGAAAACGGCCCTGCAGTAGGTGGAGTAACAAACTCACCCCCTCTAGTATTTTTAGCTGCATTTGGATTCTCTTCATCTCTCTTACGCTTTGCCTTTATTTTCGTGCATTGATGGTTCAATAACCAGAAATCATAGCTTCAAAACGTCAACTTTACTATTCTAAGAATCTCAAGCATTCTTTGTTGCATCGCCAATAGAAGATAAACTGCCAAAGAATGAAGATAAGCAAAATGATAAAGATGTAGAAAAGAAAACTCTCTCGGGACTCAGATGCTCGCAGTGAAATGGGGAATAGAAGAACATAACCACTTCTAATTACCACTCTAAAAACAAATACCCCCTCTTCTTTGCCTGTCGCTTGATGGAAAGGAAGAGATTATTAAAATGGTGCCCTCCTAGAAGCAAAAACGATTTGGTCTCAAGATAGAGAATGCTCCAAAATCACTTGCGAAGTATTTGATTTGTCTTGAAGAGAAATTCTTGAAGAGCATGGAACAAGAATTGAAGTCTATGGCCTGCTCTGGAAGCCATAGCCATGTCTTCTTCTCAATACCCAAATCTGGAGCCTCAACGTACTGCTATGATCTAAGATTATAAGTCTGAAGCAGGATTTCCCCTCTTTCAATCACCTGGCTTCGCGGTGCAGGAATCCGTGATCAGATCGCCAAGATACAGAATTAGATAGTCTCCCCTAAAGTCGTCGACTTCTCAATTGGAAACCATGGCCAATTAACTCTTAATTAAGAGTTTAATCTTTTAGACTCCCAAAGGCAGTTTCCATTGCTAAATGTATGCCCCAGTAAGTTCTTTTCATAGTTCACAAAATGCAACTATCTTTCTGTGTACTAGCCCAATCTCCCTTATAGTGTATATTCATATTTTCCAATGTACCTTCTAACAATCTCTCTTACACTTATTCCAAAGCTCATATAGATGCCACTAGAATATTCAGTTTTCGTTGCTTATTTCATTGTATATTTTGATTGTAAAACATGACCATATATATAGAGGCATTCTATACTCTTGGACCCTTACTTTTAGCCTAAATGGTGAAATCAAATCGCCTAAAGGAATAACACTAGTTATATTCGCTATTGAAAAGCTCTTTACGATTAAGTCTACGCCATGTGATCTCAGTCGGACAAGGATAGGGTCCATGTTTTGCAAGAGTAGATTACGAGATCTCATTGGTTAGAGGTGGATCGCGAATCCATTAAACCCTGTAACCTGGGCCGAGCATTTAGGTTTGGCCACTCACAATTGTTGTTCCGATGAAAGTCACGGTGGAATAAAATTTGTGGCTGCAAGCTGAGTGGGACTAGTAGGATCGTAAAAGGAGAACATCATCAAAGTTATTCTACATGCACGAGAGAGATAGAGAGAGAGAGAGAGAGCGAGCGAGCGACAGTGTAACATTTGGACTGCTGTAAAAAGGAAGGAAGACCCACATAGAGTCAGTCAGTTCGCTTCATGGCCAGCTCCCCCCCGCACATCTTCTACGTTAAGGACGTAGCTTCTGTGGCCATTAATGCAGATCCGGGCCCGACTCGGAGGGTATTACTGAGTTTGAGAGAACGAGAGGTAATGCAATCAGAAAATTGTGGTTAGGATGGGGATGATAGTATTACTCGGGCGGTGCTTACAGATCATCATGTGCAGAGGTGGAGGCTTGCGTGAGTAGCCTTTCCGCAGTTTTACGTCCTGGGATAGAGGTGGTCTGCTAGCCGAGGTGTAGCCACCGCAACCAGGGGAGATGCCATGCAAATGGTGACACCGAAGAGCTCGGACATATCTAATTGGTAACTCGGGTCTCGGAGAGACCAGTCGAAGGCATGGACGAGGGTGGCGAGCACGGTTTGGACGACGGTGATAGCTAGGGGCAGAACTCGGATGGCCTGTCCCAGGAGGCCTCGTCCCTGCCGATGGCCCACACATTGACCAGCAGCCGAGTGTTGGCGGGGATGTGGAATCCCGCGATCTCACAAGCTTGGGTGGAAAGGTGGGGAAACATGAGAGGGCCCCCTGGGTGCAGCCGCATTGTCTCCCTTCACCACTGCCTGTAGAAAGGGCAGCTTCGGCAGGTCCGACTCCTCCACCATCCGATCCTTCCCCACCACTGCATCTATCTCGGCCCGCAGCTTGTCCATGTCGCTGGGGTGCTTTAGTAGCTCCGCCATGCCCCATTCAACCGTGATGGTCGACGTGTCGACACCAGCGCCGAACATGTCCTGCATGTGGTAGCACATTAAGTATCCCCATTCGATATTGAGAACGATATTAGGCGTCCGCCGTATGATCATACGAGCAGGCAAATGCATCAAGAGGAAAAGCCTAACACCTAGTTCTCAGCCACTCTTTTCTGACTTATTATGCATGCATGCGTGGAACACCTCAAAGAGATCAAGGGCAGATCATAGCGAGAGACGATCAGGGACGGAGGTGCTACGTACGTATAGGACGGCTTTGACGTTGTCGTCCGTGATCTTGCTGTCGGCGGAGCTGCTCTGCAGGCAGAGCAAGAGATCCAGCAGGTCGGTTCGGCGATTGGGCGATGTCCCCGACGTGTGGTCGTCGGAGGATGATCTTCGGCGAGCATCATCGGCGCGGCGGCGGTCCAGGACGCCTTGAAGGACTGCGTCGCTCTTCTTGGAGAGTGCCTTCATCTCGCGGACGCAGCCCTGGAGGTCAAGCCACCGCAGGTAAGGCAGGACGTCGCCTATGTTGAAGGTCCCCAGGAGCTTCGACAGGTTGTACATGACCACCTCGGAGAAGTCGACGCCCGGCACGACGGAGGCGCTCGCGGGCGTTCATGCCGATGGTCATGCGGAAGATGACGTTGCAGAGCATGGAGAAGAGCTTGGGCCGGGGCTCCGGCGTCGTCCCGGATGGAGCGCACCACAGCCGCCATCTCCTCAGCCCGGACGGGCCTGAACTCGCTCATGCGCTTGGGGCCGAACATCTCCAGGACGCAGATCTGCCGGACTTGCCGCCAGTAGCGGCCGTAGGGCGAGCACAACATGTCCGTGCAGCCGTAGAAGATGTGCTCGCCCGCCGCTGTCCAGGGCCGCGTCGCGAACGCCATGTCGTGCGTCTTCAGGACCTCCCTCGCCAGCTCCGGCGACGACACCACGATCGTCCGGGCCGACCCCAGGCGCAGGTAAATGAGCGGGCCGTTCTTCTTCGCCAGCTGGTACAGGGCCTGGTGCGGCAGCTGGTCCCGCCGGGCCAGCAGGTGGAGGTGCCCCAGGATCGGCAGCGCGCCCGGCGGCGAGGGCGGCAGCCGCACCGGCCTCCTCTACCCCGACTGGCGCAGCCTTGTGAATGGTGTCCACACGCTATTGGTGTACAGCAGCAGCACTGCTACCGCAGTGCACACTAGAGCCGCGCCGCCAGCTAGCGCCTGCGCTATGCTCCAGGGAGCAGTACTGCGCCCAGCGATCTCGGTGACTACGGTGCTCGCCCACGAATAAGCCATCTGTAATCCTTCCTCTCTCTCTCGACCCCTCTCTCTCGGGCTCCCTCTCTCCAATGCTTACTACTATTACAGCGCTAGCAATGTAGTATATTTGCGTCGTAGGGCGACACCTACTATTAGCAGAACAAAGCAGTATGCTCAATCTCCCACCAGAGTGAACGAAGAAGTTGCCTCCTGCTGTCACATTAAGGTACCGCGTTGTCACGGACTCTCTACTGTGCCTTTATATTCGTCTCATCTCTGGACATGCAAGTCGATGGGAGACCCGGTCCAGTCCCGTAGTCATCGACATTCCGATAGGTAGTGGAACGTGAGAATAAGCGAAAGTCTCCGATTCACTTTGAAAATCCCTCCACATTTGTTTTTGTCAAAGTCAGAGGCCCACGGGGGCTCTCTCGCGGTGAGCTCAACATGAGGGATCTACAAATCGCTCGCGCTTCTATTGGCTTTCCGCCAACGGGTTAGGAGGAAATCCCCACAAATTTACAAATCCCATGGGCTTTGAGAAAACATTTGCATTACCTCCACTCCACTTTGGTAGTAGTCTATCATGTTTGCCCCCCTTTTTTGCCCTTTTATGTGAACAATCTAACAAAGGAATGATTCCACAAGCTCGAAAAGGTGATGAGTTCAATAGGTTTATGGGCAAGTTGATCACTCTTGGTTAAAATTTGCAAGAATGCAAACCCAAAATTCTAGGGTAAATGGAGCTATACTTTTGGCCGGTCAATTGAAACATACCATGCCAATGGTAACAAAAAATGGCATTTTAGTGCATTTGTATTGACTCGAACTCCAAAATAGCGAGTCGAATTGAGTTATGCCTTCAAACTACCTTTTTGAGTATTCTAGTGACAAAACCGACATTTAATATAAATTTCAAATATCAAAAGTGGTTGCTTTGCAAACTTTCCTTCATTTTTACCGATTGAGAAAAAGGATCTTCATGAGCACTGCATCACATAGAAACCCTCTAACCTCTTTGCAATACCAGCAATGGACAAATCATTCTAAGATCCTTCGAAGATCACAAGAGTAATGACCCACTTTTAAGAAAATACTGGAAATATGCAAGATTGTTTCTTCAACTAGGGCAAAAGATCAAGTGGAAGAAATATTCAAATAGCATGTGGCTCCGGTTATATCTACTTGACAACCAACAAGAATAGAACCTTCTATGGCCTCACTACAAGACCAATTTTAACATGAAAGTTGGACAGTTATTAACATGGAGAAGTTAAATGCACTTCACTAGTCACATGGAGGAATAAAAAATCTTCATGAATTACAAAGAAGATTGTTTGGACAAACCACTATTTGGTCAACGTGCAAGAAAAAATGATTCAAGTGTTGAAAGGGACATATACATAGATTTACATGTGTGTTCAATGTGCATATGATGTAAATGCAACAAACATGAGTACCACTAGAATGCATTCTTTAAGCATTCCCCAACATTGGATCTTTGAGGAATTTTCACTATTTAACCATCTCCTAGGGATTCGAGCATTTTGAGTAGACACAAGCGACACAAGGTGTATGTACCCTACTTGACCATCATCCATCACTTGAATTTATATTTCATGAACGTGCATGTGTATATGCCTATATGTGTGTGCACCTACGTTCATGCATGAATGGATATGCACATTGTGTGTTTTTCTATATGTATGTGTGTACGTGAGTGCGTGCACATATAATACATCGACGTTTATAGTTTCCTTACCCACTATTCAAGGAGGATATGATACTATCCTCCTAATAGTGGACTTGGTTACCAAGAGAGCTCATGTTATTCTGGTAAAATCAACCCATAAAGCTTCTAACATTGCAAGAATCTTCATCAAGGAGATACATGGGCTCCTAAATAGAATCATAGAAGTATGTTAGCTATTTCATACTTATAAATATCCTTTAAAGGATCTCTTAAATATTATTTTTATATATTTTTAACATACAAAAGGGTGTTATATAAAGGGGTTATTTATAGATTGAATAGAAAAGGGTTGTATTCTATTCAATGAAAATTCATAGATAAGGGTATTTAAAAATATGGTTTGATTTCAAATGCACGTGATATAGAGGATGACATAAATACTATTGGACCTTTGCTTGAATTTGGCATCATTTACCCTCCATAGTCCAAGAATCTATTTTAACCACAATCAATGCATCTCCCCATATCTCAAGTCTTCTTATCCCTAGTTATGCACAATTGTTACACCTTCTCTAGCTCAGTATATTTTCCCCATTGTTACTATGCATGTCCAACTTGAATTGTTGAAAGATATGACAAATGATGTATGCTCTAGGAAGAGATGTCCTAAATCCCATATGCACAATGAGGCAGAATGCTACTGTCCAACTACTATAAAGAATTGCTTGACTATCACTTTCAGTGAGTTGAATGCAATATATCATGATGCTTTATTCTTTCAGTTAGTGTCATTGTCAGTGTCTTATACAAGATCGTGTTTATGAGTCCCAAGCTTCCATCTTGGAACCTATTTCACTTGTGTAATAGTTGGTCTATTTATTGTCCATGTCATTATGAATCTAGTCTTCATCTTCTAACCTCCACAGTTGCCATGCTCTAGATCCGTGTTTTTGACATGGTATCAGAGCTCACTTGAGCATGGCTTAGCTCTCCTCTCTACTCCTCCAGTCTCTCTCCATCTCAGGTCAGCTTAGTCCCAATTCATGATCTCTTTTCTTCATTTGAATCTTACACTCACTGTTTGGTAGCCATAGCCAATAGGACCTACATCACTTTGAGTTTTCATAACTCTCTCTATAGGCCATATCTCAACTTGATTTCTTTTGGAGATGTTTGTTCTATAGTTTAAGCACTTCTCTACATTACTTAATAGGTTAACATTGCGTGCTTTGCTACTTGGCATTTCGAAAATTTTAGCTTATTGTTTGATCTACACACTAATAGCTTGTCGTATGATCTACGCCACTCAACCTACCCACAATTCACCCTGTGCATATAGGGCTTTTGAAGGCCTACACATAAGCTATCTCACACATAATTATTGTAGTAAATGATCCACTATAGCTGCTGCACAAAACAAATAACCAGTTTGTCCTACAAATCCTAACAGAAACCCCATAGCCACCAAACTCAAGCTCTTTTCCACTCCCATTTCTCATTGTTCCCAACTCAAGTAATCCTTTGTCATTTAGATCTAGTCAGTTTCTAACAAGTGCTGAAGCTTTGGAGCAATCCACCTGAAGATCAAGACAACCACTTGAAATCAGGAATCATAAAACTTGACATCAAGCTAGTACCTCTTGATACTAACCTAGTGCTTCTTGGCACTTGTGAATTCTTAACACATTCAAGAACAACTCATTTTTCAGTTTTACCTCAATTCTTGCAATGACAAACATCAAGATTTTTAATGTGGAATGCCCAATTCATTAAATCCCTTGTAAGCCTCAATCTCATTGTAAAAGGACAGACACTGCCTGAGTATACTCACAATAAGAGCTCCTTCAAAATCTTTGAACTTGAGCAAATAGCCAAATTCAATGGTGAAGGCTTTCACGCTTGGAAAGAAAAGACAATGTACCATCTCATGAGGAAAGACCTATGGGATCTATTTGAGGATGATATAGAGATGCAGATGGCAGGAAGAAAGATGATCAGGACGGGTTTGTTGAAGAAATCTAGTTAAGGACAAGAGTGGAAAAAGATGAGCAACGAGGCTCTAGGTATCATTTCCTGGGGACTATCTAATGATGTATTGCACCATATCTCTGGCATCAAATATGCAAAAAAGGCATGGGATGAGCTTGACAGGATCTTTGGAACTCAAGCTAAAAACTCAAAAGTAAAATTATTCATGCAGTTCTATAAGTTAGATGTAAAGGATAGTTCTTCTATGAACATGCACATTAACAAGTTTAAGAGTCTAAAAACTCAACTTGTAACTTTAAAGAAGAACATAGATGAGGATTAAGCCATAGCAGTGCTACTAGCAAGTGTAAATCAAGAACCATATGAGAACCTTGTGTCTACCCTAAGTAATGCTCCTCATCTCTCACTCAAAGTTATTGAGCATTCTCTACTTGATGGAGAAAGTAAACTTAAAAACAAGGATGGAAAAGAAACCGTTTCCAAGGACAATCTCCTGTACACCAAGGGAACTTATGGAGCAAAAGGTCATGGACAAGGATTCAACACCAACAACAAGGATTGAGTCACATGTCATTATTGTGGTATGACAAAACACATGGCTAGTGAATGTTTCCATAGGAAAAAAGCACAATGAGTGTAGAATGGTAACCATCAAAATCAGTTCATGAATGAAGAAGATGCTTCTGCTATTGACAACAACTCTGATAGATTGTTTTGAAGAAATTTTCATTGTATCTTTCCCATAGTGGAATTTGTTTCCCTTAGTGGATTTTCTTTGTTTTTTTTTTAAACCTTGCCAAAGATGTAAAGTTTCAAGCTTTAACTTGACTAGGCTGCCCATGAGCTAGTCTCCCATTGAGAGCCAAATTTAAAGACCATTAAAGAGCCAAAAAGACATGGAGAAGAGCAAATTTAAGGCGGGAATCGAACCTCGTCAAAAGTAGTAAAGACGGATTTGGCAATTTTTATGAGCCATGGAAGATGGGATTTCAAAGTGGTTTCGAAGAGTAATTACGGATTTTTCATAATTTTTCCGACATCAGATCAAGCTAGAGCAAGTGACCGTCAATTTGGGACCTCAAGAGAAACTGGCTACAATTTTTGGCACTCAAAATGAAGGCCGGATGAGCATGATGTGTGAAACGAGCAAGGCCAAAAGGAAAAAGGGCCAAAGGGCAACAAATTTTTGGCATGGGCATTATGGGGGCCTTGGGGGTCCCTAATTAAAAATAAAATCGTGATTATGTGGGGGAGGGGCACTATTTCAAAACGATTCTAAAAACAATGTGATGCCCCTCCTCCAGGTGATGAATTGGAAGAGAAGGCCATCTTGGGCCAGAGAGCAATCCCCCGAATCAATTACACCCATGGATTCTTCAATTTTCTTGCTCCCTAATCGCCAATCTCTACTCATGCAATGGCTGCTCCATTGAAGAGCATAGAATTCAGTCTTTCTCTCTCCTCCTCCTCTTTCCTCTAAGGGGCTGATCACACACAGAAAATGAAGAAGGAAGGGAGATGAAGGATGCTTGTTCGGTGTGGACCGGATTGATCCAAGATCGAAAGGAGGATGAGAGGCAATGTCCAATGCTATCGAGGAACTGATGGGGGGTCTACTCATTGCCCAAAACCATTTCATAAAAATACGCAACATGCAAATAAGCAGTACGCTCAAGTTTTTCAACGGAAATCTCATTGTTTTGATGTTTTATGGCTTTAATGATGTGTGCATGGAAATAAAATTTGTATGAATCATGTTTGAAGTATATTTGAGGGCTCTACATGATAAAATGCAGACCCATTGTTGCAGTGCCTAGGGTTGAAGGTCACCATAGGGGTTTAGCAAGAGAAGAATGTATGGGGGTTCAAGAGCTTAGACTTCAGAGATGGTAGAGATAAGAAAAGGGTTGAAGGTTTCAAGCCAAGTTCTTAAAGATAAGAGACAACAGGGTGTAGGTAGATTCAAGGAGAGGAGTAGACGGAAGAGAAGGGGTTCGAAGAGATTGAAGATGTAGAAGAATACTCCCAAAAAGAATTAGAAAGTATAGCAGAATACTAACAGAGATGAAGCCTGTCAGTTTCTTTCAGCATTATGAGAAAATATAATTCTAATAGAAAAAAACGTGTACAAATGAATACCTTCCTCTATGCGGCTCAGATCGCCAATCCGATGCTTCCAATGGCTCCGAAAGGGAGATTAAATGCGAGGACACCTGGCCAGAATCCTGCCAGATCACTCCTTCTTCATCTTCCACTTTTCGAGTGTGCTGTTCATTGCTTGAAAACAACGATCGCGTGTTGCGCGATTTCACTAATCTCTTTTTTTAAACATAAAATCCTCTCAAATTGGCTGAAAGCTACATGCTTTCTTTTCCATGTCCTCCTAATCTGAAAGTTATCTATAGTTTTATGTATTTTTACAAGAGATAATATCTAGAATATTAAAATTTGACTAAAAACTTGTCCAAAAAAATCTAATATTTTGAACCATGGACACTAATACTAATGCCTAAAGTGGCATTGGCTCTCTAAATCTAAAAGGAAGTCACACTCTAGATTTTTTTACACAATTTGCATGTAGCAGCACGATATCCACCCCCTCCTAATGTGCATATCCTCTGGCATGTGCCAAAGTCTTACATATATGCAGTGTCAGAAGAAGTATCTTCTGCCATGTCAATGTCTTCATCTTCTGCCTCTTCTTCTTCCTCTATGTCTTCATGCTATTGAATTATATTCAAGTCTTCTAGCTCATATGTTGAACTTTCTCTTCGTTTGAAGAGCTTGATTCTTTTTTTAGCTATGGGTATCTTCATGCTTGTTCCATCCAATTCAGCTAATGAATATGTGGCATTGTCATGAATGACCTTTACCACATATGGGCCAAACCAACGCTTTACCATCTTCCTAGAAGCATTGTATTGATTGTATAGGCTACTGTCATAGACAAGCACCAAGTCATTTTCAAGAATTGCTCTTGGCCGAAGTCAATGTCACTTATCAAATCTTCTTTTTTTCTTTAGTCTTGCTATCTTTAGTTTCACAATAGCTGCTTGAATATCTTCAGGCCTTATTTCTAGCCGCCATATGTGGAAAGTCAGCAACTCTTCTCTATTGATGCCTTCCTCCCAAGGTAGAAGACTCCATGTGAGAATAGATTCTTCAATTGGCATAATTGGTTGTTGTCCATCCATACGTTTAGCTGGCATATAGCCAGTCACTGAACTGTGAGTAATTCGATCAGCCCATAATGCAAAAGGTAGCATTTTAGTCCATTCTTTGATCTTTCCTTTACAAGACTTTGCTAGAGCTTTGAGAAGGAAGAACCATCATCACGAGAGCTTTTGTTTCCAAGCGGGCTTTAGAAATGTAAGGTTGCCCAAGAATGATAGGGTAACTACAAGAGTCTTGAAAAAAAAAGTGAAATTTTTCTTTTATGTCTCCAATAGTTACCTGCACATTAAGACATGCAGCATATAACTCTCCGAAAGAGTTGTTTGCAGCTCTCATTCGCCAACCTAGATTAACATCTATGGGCCATCCGCCACTTTCATAGAGACTCCTTGCCATGATGTTTATCTCCAAGCCATGGTCTAAGAGTGCAATACATGGTGTTTCTTTTTCTCCAATTTTGACGATTGTCTCCATTGTTGCTCTTGCCTAATGCGTACAGGAGTAGTGACTGCTTGGAATGAACCGAGCCTCTTCTTCCTCATGCATGTGCTGTAGACGGCCTTCTTTTTGAGAGATGGAGTGCCCAATTGGTTTGGACCAACCGACCATTACATTTTCAACTTTCACTTTTTTAATTTTTGCATTCATGTTTTATTTATCTCCAGCCTCAATTACTGCAATTAATTATTTAACAGCTTCATTTGAATTCCTTATGAAGTAAAGTTCTCTTCATCTTGCACAAAAACTCGAAGAACTTGCAAAAAAGCATGCTTCATTGGCTTCTTTACCACGTTTCATTTGGCTTCTTTACCACATTTCATTTGATCTAGTGCGTGCATCCATACTTTAGATTGCACATTAGCTTTACATGCTTTCAAACTTGGTTTAGTTGGCTCAATTTGCAGCCCATAGGTAGCTGCATCAATTGCTGCATATGCATTCTTTACAGCTAAATCTTCTAATCTTTTCTTCATTCTACCATTGCCAAAATTTTGCTCCAGTGGAAGACCAGTTTCAGCCGCATGAATTTTTCCATCTTTCCAAAAGATAAGCTTCTGTGCTTCAGCCTCACAAAAGGCAGAACACTCCCTCTTGTCATGTTGTTGCCTGTCACACCAAATAGAGCGCCTCTTAAAGCCTTCTCTCATGGGTCTTTGAGTTGACGCTCGTCCTCGCTCTTCGACTTTGACATCCAACTTCTCTACTTTGGAACTAATTTCTGTAAGATTCAAATAAAGGTCACGCATGCTTTTAACGAGTTCATCCGTTACATCATTTTTAGAAGGAACAGAAGAAGAAAGAGTTGGCTGATTAGTCAAAGGAATAGAGGATTTTGAAGGTGGAACAAGCTCCGTCTTTGGAGTTGTTGAAGTTGAAGTAGAGCCCAATCTTAGTCGCATCCGCTCTCTTCGAGTAATCATGTTAACTGTATCAGTAACACCTGTCCATGCAGTCTTGACTCCTTATTCGAAGGTAGCATCTTCTAAGCGATCAGTAAGCTTCTCTTGCAAAATGGGATCTGCAGCCTTAAGAAATAATTCAATCTTTTGACCTTCCATACTTTGTTGGTCTTCAATATCAAGTTGTCCAACTTTACTTTCAAACTCATGGTATAGAGCTATTGCAGCTAAATCTTTGTTGGGTTTTTCAATCCATTCAGTGAAACTTTTCTTCATCATCAGGCCAGAGTCTTCTAAGAAGAATTCTTCGCATAGGGCTTTTTTGAATGCAGCCCAATCCGCATCTTGTTGAAAAAGACCATGGATTCTTTCTTGAAGACCATGCTTGGCTAGTCTAGCAAAATAATGGCTCCATGCATGTTGTGGTACACCAAAGAAGAGCATTTTGTTTAACATATAAGCGAATAAAAACAAAGACATTTTGACAATTAAATTGTTTTAATTCATGCCCAACTTCTTCTAGTGCCTTGATAGCTGTGGAATCAATCTTCTCTTCATATTTCCTTTGTTGTTGTTGTTGTAACATTTGGATTTGTTGTTGCCAAGTCTCTTGCAATATGCGCACCAATTGTTGTAGAGTATCTCCTGAAGAATCCCCCATCTTGGAGTTCTCTTACACCGATCTTCACGTCAAGTTCACCAATTTCGCAGCGCATAGGGTTGAAGGTCACCACAAGGGTTTAGCAAGAGAAGAATGTATAGGGGTTCAAGAGCTTAGACTTCGGAGATGGTAGAGATAAGAGAAGGGTTGAAGGTTTTAAGCCAAGTTCTTAAAGATAAGAGATAGCAGGGTATTGGTAGATTCAAGGAGAGGAGTAGACGGAAGAGAAGGGGTTCAAAGAGATTGACGATATAGAAGAATACTCCCAAAAAGAATTAGAAATTATAGAAGAATACTAACAAAGATGAAGCTTGTCAGTTTCTTTCAGCACTATGAGAAAATATAATTCTAATAGACAAAAACGTGTACAAAATAATACATTCCTCTATGCTGCTTAAATCGCCAATTTGATGCTTTCAATGGCTCCAAAAGGGGGGTTAAATGCCAAGACACTTGGCCAGAATGCCAGATCACTCCTTCTTCATCTCCCACTTTTCGAGTTGTGTTCACTGCCTGAAAACAGCGATCGTGCGTCGCGTGATTTTGCTAATTTCTTTTTTTTTATACATAAAATCCTCTCAAATTGACTAAAAGCTACATGCTTTCTTTTACATGTCCTCCTAATCTAGAAGTTATCTATAGTTTTATGGATTTTTACAAGAGATAATATCTAGAATATAAAAAATTGACTAAAAACTTGTCCAAAAAATCTAATATTTTGAACCATGGACACTAATACTAATGCCTAAAGTAGCATTGTCTCTCTAAATCTAAAAGGAAGCCACACTCTAGATTTTTTGGCATTGTGTGCGTAGTGGTAGGACACCATAGTCGTACATGGTCATAATTAATAATTTAAAACTCGAAATGCATCTTAAATGAGAGAAAATGATTGTTTTTTCTATTTCGGGTTGGGAAATGTTCATATGGGATAAAAAACTTAAAAAAACCATTGTTCAATCAATATGATCAGTCAAGACACATAAATAAGAAAATATCACATTTTTATGAATAAATAAATTAGAAAAAATAAGAGAAACTTTAGTTTTTAGGCTTAAAATTTTAGAAAAAAATATATTTTATATCCATAAATGTATCATTCAAGCCTTGTTTTATGTTAGAGTATGTTTTTATTGATTTTTATATAAAAAATAACATAAAAATGAACGTTACACCTACCCAACAAATGCAAAACCTAAATGGTAGGAGGGAAAAAGGATTGTGAAAGTGAGTGGTCACTAAAAATATTTTAAATTTTGATTTATTTGATTATGCACATCATATAGGCCGATAATCATTTAAATTTAAGAGATAGACTAGTAGCATGAGGAGACTCGGTGCTAGTCTTTAGCAACACCACAATTATGAGTAGTTGAAAAATCATTAAAATTTTATTTTTACACTTCACATGGTTGGTTTTTTAATCATAAAATGCTTAAGTACGAGGCGTGGCATCCACAATCTCATTATGCATATCACATGGTAACTCCTGGATGCATAGCAATTGATTACGAAATACATGACCTACATGGAGTTGTGAGAAAACCCAAGCTGTAGGCTAGACGATCAAATCTTTGGGAACTTGTCAAGTGAGGACATTTATATCCTAGAACATTCAAAATATATAAGAGTAGAGTGTGTTTTTATGTGCTTTATGTTAGAGCAATGCATCTTGGGGCCAATCCCCAAGGTGTAGGAGAGCTACAGTGGGGCCACAACATTTAGTCATAGGGGTCCCTCCTTTATGTTTGTTTCATGTTGGCATATTGCACCTAGATCTGTAGGATCTCTCTCTAAGGACTAAGAAAGGGCAATCATTGGACTACATTACACTACAAACACAATATCTACAGTAGCGATTAGGGCAGTGTGGGGGGAGGCTCTTGGTCGTGAGGGTGTGGGGGGTTATCTTGTGAGTGTTAGAGAGGCCCGACTAGCTAAAGCCAATTTCAAGCCCATTTTAGGTCCCAACACCCAGGCCATGTCATTATGTAGGGGTGCCAAAAACTAACAAGTGTAGAAACTCATTATTTGAGGGGAGTATTGAAAGATATAACAAATTATGTATGCTCCAAGAAGAGATGGCATGAATCCCATATGCACAGTGAAACAGAATGCTACTATCCAACTACTATAAATGGTGCACATATCGGATGCTAGATGTGTGATGCGTAGTGAGCGTCGGAAGGTCCCCAAGAACAAAAGAACTCTACTAAATCTCATAATACAAGAAGAAGGTTTTGCATGACGTGAGAGAAAAAGACAAACTGGGTACAATCTCCCCCCATGCCTTGTGTGAGCGCTTCACAAGGCATCTATTTATAAATTTATTCATCTCAAAGCTAAAAAATAGCCCAATTTACAATTAGCACGCTTTTAGCTTTTGTGTTTGCTTTTGTTCAAATAAAGAATAAAGTGGTTGGGTGGCCCAAAAGTCGAGCTCTGCCCAAATACAATGTCCAATAATGAAATACTTAAACCGAGCACCTATGCGCATACAAAATAATAAATGTTTGTCAAGCACTTTAATAAATAAACGTGCCTAGATAAATATTAGCACCACGCGTTTAGTAATAAGGCACGAGTCCATAAAAAATGATAATTTCTTCTAGATAATCTGAATACATGCTATTGCCCAACCAGTGCTTCCCAACACCACCATTGTGCTTGCTCTACACATCAACTGAAGCATTCACAATTGTTAGAAAGCAATAAAATTAAACCGAAAAAAGTGAATACCTAGCAGTCTTCAGCTACAAAATAAATAAATAGGTTGGAACTCTATCCTAACCTTTATTTAATACGAGTGCACTCTAAACTCATAAACATCCATTAATTTAAATATGTATTTTGCAGAATCACCCGCTATGGAATCACCCACGTGCACATTAAATTAACATGACCCCCGAAAAGGACAGGCATCCCCGTCAACTTCTCACATAAGGAATCCACCTTGTGTTCGAGCCCTGGCAAATAAATATAGTTTTACAGAATCCACGACAAAACCTCACGAAGGCTAGCTTGTTTCTGCTGCCCTCTTTGAGAGTGGAGTAGCGGGACTTAGGCACTTTCAAAAGGACCAATTCCCCCTCTTGGATTTCCAAGTGCCTTTGTTTTTCATCAGCATGGAGTTTCATGTGTGTTTGGGCCTTCTAAAGATTCATTTTGCATTGTTGAAGTAAAGCTTGCATGCGATCCAATTCAGCTTGACTTTGACGATTGATCTTATCAGTAAACAAGACTGTAGGAAGGGGAACCTTATACCCATATAAGGCCTCCAAAGGAGAAACTCCAATGCTAGAGTGTGTGGAGTTATTATATGCAAATTCAGCCAAGTGAAGACACGTATTCCAACTGTGCTATACATCATGGAAAAAGTGCCTCAAATATTTCTCAAGTCATTTGTTCACTCTCTCATTTTGGCCATCAATTTGAGGGTGGTATGTAGTGGATGGTCCCCATGGAGCTGAAAACAGTCTGCCAGAAGTTGCTCATAATTTTGCATCCCGATCATGTAATATGACGTGGTAAGCCATGAAACTTGAAGACATTTTCCATAAATTGAGTGGCCACCTAAGAGACAGTATATTGGACCTTAGTGGGGATAAAGTGGGTAGCTTTGGTAAGGCAATCAACTACCACATAGATATCGTTCCACCCTTTCTTGGTCACAAGAAGGCCAGTGATAAATTCCATTGTGATGTGAGTCCATTTCCCTTCAAGGATAGGAAGAGGTTGCAAGAGGCCAGCGGGCCTGAGTGTATTATCCTTGTTCTGTTAGCATGAAACACATTTGGTCACAAAGTCCTTGACGTCCCTCCAAAAGACTTTCCAATGAAAGCTCTTGGCAATCCTGTCATATGTTTTGAAAACACCCAAGTGACTGGCAGTGGGGCAAGAATGCATTTCTTCCATGATCTTCTGCATGAAGGGGGAAGTGTGTGGGATGACAATCTTGCTTGAGCTGATATTTGGAGTTTTCAGCCATAATCCCATGCTGTAATGTTTGAAATATGTGGCTGAAATGATCATCTAACAAGTAAGCCTCTTGGATCTCTTCAACCCAATCATTGTGCAATTCTGAGATAGATGACACTCTCCATGCCCACATTCGAGAGAGAGAATCAGCCACAATATTATCCTTGCCCCATGTGTGTGAGATGTTGAAGTCATAATTCTGTAAGGTTGCCACCCATCGCCTTTGCTTAGGAGTCAAAGTAGACCGAGTCAAGAAGTATTGGAGGACTCAATGATCGCTTTTTACTTGGAAGTGGCTGCCATACAAATAGCGGTTCCATTTCTTGATGGCATGGAGGATGGCCAACATCTCTTGGTCATATACATTCATTTGTATCTCCTTCTCATCAAGCTTGTGGCTTTCAAATGCAATCACACCATGCTCTTGCAACAAGACTGCACCAATACCCCAGCCAATGGCATCATAATGAATGGTAAATAGCTTAGAGAAGTCAGGGCAAACAAGGATGGGGGCTGACGTAAGTGCGTCCTTTAACTGTTTGAAGCTATGATCTACTGTGGCATCCCAAAAGAATGACTCTTTTTTCAAGCGATCAGTCAAAGGTGTTGCAATGGTGGCATAGTGCTTAATGAAGTGTTTGTAGAATGAAGAGAGACCAAGGAAGGCACACAAGGAAGTGGTGGTGGAAGGAATTGGCCAATCCTTAAC
The DNA here is from genome assembly GCF_053477565.2 of Lygodium microphyllum. Classification (NCBI taxonomy): domain Eukaryota; kingdom Viridiplantae; phylum Streptophyta; class Polypodiopsida; order Schizaeales; family Lygodiaceae; genus Lygodium; species Lygodium microphyllum. The sequence continues at coordinate 29,754,989 of NC_141143.1, read as the reverse complement.
ACATTGCACCTTTTTCAGGTCAGCCTATATACCATTTTTGCTCACAATGTGTCCCAAGTACTCCACAAATGTCTGCATGAATATGCATTTGCTCTCTTTAGCAAAGAGTCGATGCTCTCTCAATATGTCGAACACCCTCCAAACGTGTGTCAAGTGCTTCCTAGATGACTTGCTGTAAATGAGGATGTCATCAAAGAAGACAAGCACGAACTTGAACAGAAAGGGCTACAGGATTTTGTTCATGAGGCTTTGAAAGGTGGCAGGGGTGTTAGTCAACCCAAAAGGCATCACAAGAAAATGGTAAAGTCCACGATTAGTTCTGAAGGCTGTTTTGACCTCATCTCCTGTCTGCATATGAATTTGATGGTAGCCAGAGTGCAAGTCAATCTTAGTGAAAAAGCATGCCCCTTTTAACTCATCCAGCAAATCATCACTCCGTGGTATGGGGTACTGGTTCTTCACTGTAATTTTGTTCAAGTCCTTGTAGTCAATGCACATGCGAAAGGAGCCATCTTTTTTTTTTATACTAAGAGGACAGGGGATGCATAGGGGGAAGAACTTGGTTCAATGAAACCCATCTCCAACAACTCCTTGATTTGCTTTGCAACCTTTTCACGCTCACACTTGGAGAGTCTATAGGGGGGTTTGTTCACTGGCTAGGAATGGGGATCTAGGTCAAGTGGGTGGTCCACTTGTCTCTTGGGAGGGAGGGATGTAGGCATATGAAATAAGTCATTGTATTCCTCAAGTAAGGCTTGCAAGGCAAAGTCATGTGACACTGCGGAGGGCTAATCAGAAATGTCCTTATTTAATTGCAAAACAAAGATTTGTGAGCATTTCTTAAACTCCCGATTGAGTTGCTTTGATGTAATGAGCTGAAAATCAACATGATCTCGAACTCCCTCTAGGTGGATAGGTTGTCCATGCATCATAAACTCCATGTAAAGCTGAGAGAAGTCCATAGCAATTTTTTCCAATTGTTTCAGCCAATCACAGCCCAAGACAACATCAATGGGGCCCATATCTAGGGCAATCAGATCAACTAGTGCCACATAATTTTCAGCCAATCATAAGGGAACTGCAGGACAAACATGTGTGCTGATTTCTTCTTCTCCGTTTGCTACTTGGACCTTCAAGGTGTGTGTAATGCCATAGGGGTACATCTCAACCGATCAATGGCTGATTTATTGACAAAACTGTGAGTGCTTCCACTATCCACAAGGATAAAAACATGCTTCCCATTGATACTACCTTGAATATGAAGGGTACTAGGGCTACGAGAACCCATCCAAGTATCCAAGGATATCGAGCAAAGGGAAGTGGGAGGTGGGTGGGATGTTAAATCAAGTATTTGTGAGGGAGCATCGCCCAAGTCAAAGGGAAACCCATCCTCCAGGTCATAGAACTGCTCATGATCAACATTCTCCGTGGGCTCAATCTGGTCAATGGCTAGGTCATCCTCCTCATTGTGCCAATCTTCCATGGCATACATGCTATGAACTTTGACCTTCGCTATCTTGTAGGGGCATTTAGAGGCATGATCAGCAGTGTACTTATCTTTACATTTAAAGCATAGGCCCTTTTCTTTTTGTTCCTTCACAACATCTGGGGAGATGAACCGTTGACTAGTGGATCCATAGGAAGGTGATGCAGTGGACTGTTTATTTTCAGCATACCTATTTTTATCAATAGAGCCCGATGCTATCCCAAAAGTGCCCATTTTTCTTTCAGCATGGAAGGTGGGGTAAGTGGGTACTTTGGGGCTATTATTAGGCATAGAAGAGCCCCGAAAACCACCTCTGTATGGGGCTGATTGTGAAGGGATGTGGGGAGGTCCAACACCTTGCTAAAAATGCTCATTCTTACAGTACTTTCTTGCATATCTTAGCCAGTTCGATTGCATCAAACAATGTAGTGGGTTTTTGGGCCATGACATCAGTGGATAGACTTGATTCCAACCTATAGATGTACTTGTGCAATTTATCATCGTCACTAATGCTTTCAACATACATGGTCAAGTTCATTAACTGATTGGTGTAGTCACGTACAGTGAGGTTACGTTGGTCAAGAGTGTACCATAGTCTTGCCAACTGTTCTTTTTCCACAAGGGACACAAAAACTTGGACCATTTGCATTTTGAAATCTTCCCAATCAATGAACTGTTGATTCTCTCGATTGATATAGCGCCACCAAGTGTGGGAAAAACCTTTCAAATGGAGAGAAGCAAAAAGTATTTTCTGATCATCAGTGCAGGGGTAGATGTTGAAGTAGGACTCCAACTTGGACGTCCATTCTTCCAGGTCAGATGATGAGGGGGATTGCCCATTGTACTTTGTGAGAATGACCTTGTCACACAGATCATAGGGGCCATGCTGCCCATGAAATCCTTGATGTCCATGCATCCCGTGGTGGCCATACATGCCCTACTGTCCATACATCCCTTGTGGTGCATTCAGCCCATGTTGTCCATTATAGCCATGCTGTCGATGATTTCCAAGCTAGCCATTTGTACCATATTGTCCTTGATGGGGCTGATTCATATGTGGTGCATGGGGGCTCCTAGGTAGAGCGGGTGAAATCGACCCAAGGTGGAGAAGGCCTCAAGTGAATATTGCCAGCATGGTGGACGGGGGAATTCAATAGGGGCTCATCATGCATATGAGAGGGTTCCCCAATCTCATAGGTAGAAGGGGAAATTACTTTAGCGCCAAGTGTACCTTGTGGGCCATGCCACAGTTCCTGATGTGGAGGACGTCTAGACTCATGTCTAGAGTCATTGGTCTTCTCTTGGGATGAAGTGGTCACTAATTGAGCAACAAGAGTAGTGAGTTGTTCCAAGGTTTGTTGGGTCTTTGAGTTTGAGATAGCCATGCGCTCAATCGCTTCATCAAACTTGGACATCATTTGGCGGTGGTTGGTGACCATATCATTGTGGTGTTCCATATGACGGAGCTCATATTGGTAGAGGGTGTGATTGAGAAGGGCATACAAGCCCGTTTCAAGCATTTCCTCCTGTATGTCACCATGGTAATCTTGTGTTGGAGCTTAGTTCCTCATTCATGGAGGTCCGGGAGTCTCTAATCTCCCTCTGGAGTTCCTCTTGGGCCTTGCTTTTGCCTTTTTGGCCAGCCATCTGGGTGCAGTCCACAGGACCTGCTGTCAGTAAAAGGGGCGTAACTCTTTGTAGGAAACTACAATTGATGAGTTTTAGGGCTCAAGTCAGAGGGGACAACGGCCTCTTTGAGATGAGTTGTTAACCTTTATGACATAAAATTATCAGAATTTTCTGTAGGGGGTTTATAGTGCCTGTCCTGGAGCGGCGGTCTGCATCCTGTCCACAGTGGACAAAACCAGGCATAACTTTCACACCGTAGCTTTGATTGGGGAGATTTTTGATTCAAAACGGAGGGGAAAAAGCCCTCTTTGAGATGAGCTATAGGGTTCACCCCCAGATTTAGAAAAAAAAATGCAATGGGATCTTTGTGACAGTCCTACAGGGCTGTGACAAAAAATAGTGCATGTCCCGTAGTACCAACGTCTTACACGGATAGAGCATAGATCAATGGGGCTTGATCTACCACATCAATAGCATCTTGAGTATCTGAACATAATCCCGAGCATCATTGCATACCCATCAACCCTACCATTCATGCATAAGTACATTCACTACCATACATACATGGGTGTCATTAGCATTGTGAGGTGTCCAGGAGAGATCATTGGGGCAAGGGAGTGGAGCTCATGGAAGTACATGCACCTGCAAACAAGTATTGGGCTTTAGATCACCAAGAGGTGGGCAACGTTTCCCCTGGGCTGGATTGTGCACCCCTTCAGGGTCTTAAGTGGTAAGGGAGGGTCACCTCTCTTTTGTCTTACCACCTCGCTTGGCATCAGCCTTTTTCCTTAGCTGGAGTATACATGGCCGACATTTTTAATTAGCAATCGTCATGAGATGCATTGGAAAGAAGACATTGGGCCTTTTCATGAGATGCAAGGAATGATGAAGGTTGGGATAGGGGTTACCTTGGCAGTCCAGTGACTCATTGGCTGCTACTTACCCAATTTACAATGGCTAATATTCATCCAAGATCATAAGACAAGGTAGGGTTTAATGTAAGCCATTACAATGAAATTCAAGAAGAGGTACGATGCTTTTATGCAATCTTGAATCTCTCCAACAGTGGATTAAGCTCAGCAAGTGGCTAATTTGAGAGATTGAAATTAGAATGGCATACCTCTTTAATGATTGGGATGACCGTTGAAGCCCGAATCATCATGATGCCGCTTGCGCCCTTGATCAAGTCCGGTCGTTGGTTGGGCATCCGTGGAAGAGTACTTCAGCATTTGAGTGCTCTTGCTGATGAAGAAAGTTCCCAAGCTTATCCCTGAGCTTGAGCTTCAAGAATGGGAAGCTTCAAGTGAAGCTTTCATGGCTGTCCATGCATGCTGAGCTCAATGGCTTCATTCGAGCAAGAGAAATCCTTCACAGGCTGAAGGGGTTGTGGGGTTGAGCTCTCCAAGTAAGAGAAAGCTTCAATTAGAAGAATTCATGGCTATCCCAAACTGTCTCAAACAGTCCCAGCTGCTGTCCACCATGGGAGTTGATTCCTGGGAGCAAAAGTGCCAAAGGGGGAATGCCAATGTGCTGAATTAGTGCCCTGGAATGGCAGCAGGGAGGGGAGGGCAGCAAGAGAAGGAGTGGCAGGAGGGCTGGGGAGGGACAGGAGAGCCATCGCAAAATGCACCGAAATTTAGGGGGCTGTCCTATAAGCCTCATGGGCAGCAAATCCCCCTAGTCCACCACTTGATCAGAAGCTTGGGGGGTCAGGGAAGGAGTCCCGGGGCTAGTTGATGTCGGGGAGCACCATCAAGTTAGAATTTTTGGGGTTTCTTTGGGGCTGGCAACCATGGCAGCTTGCAAAAAAAGAGAGAGAAAGAGGGCTGAGGTAAAAAGTAACTGAGGTTTTGCCTCTTCCAACTCCTAGGACTCTAAACTTGGCATGGAACCCTTAAATTTTGCATGAAAAGAAGTGATGACCTACTATTTTAATCTTTTTACCTCCAAATATGTATGAGACTCTAGCCATAGCTCCTGCTTGCTCCAAAAAGCTAAAGTTAACTGTAGTCCTTCTTGCTATACCTATACTTGTAAGCTGAGTAACTAGGATTTTTGGGATTTGAAAAGGGAGAAAGGTGAAAGAAGAAAAGGACCAAAGCTTGAAGCTCTGATACCACTTGTAATGAAAGAAGCTGAGAGGAGAGAGAAAGAGAATAAGAAGAAGAAGGAAGAAGACTAGAAGAGAAGAGAGAAAGAGAGAAAAGAGGAGAGAAGGGAGAAGGAAGCCATGGGAGCTGGAGATAAATGTGAAGAGTGTGATCTTGATAATAACTGGTTGCCCTAATCCGGGGCTCTTACACCATAAATAACCCAATTAGTGTGACGGGGTGTCTAAATCCTAGTCGGTGAGTATCCCGCTTGTTACATTTCATAGACAAGGTGGACAGGTAATTGGCCTTTGAAAGGTTGTAACAAATTGATATGAAAAGTATTGTGGATTTTTCAATGTGGAGGTAGTTCTAATTTGAATGAATTGTCATTGATCTTGTGAATTATTTTGAAAGGTCCATAAAATCTAGGGGCTAACTTAACAACAAGGTGTTTCTCTTTGTAATCTTCTCTTTTCAATGCGTAACCAAACATAATTATCAACATTGACACTCATGGCTTTTCTTCTCTTGTTAGCTTGTTTCGTGTATGATTGCTAGGCTTTCGCAATCATGTCTTTTACTTTAGTAAAAATAGTAGCATGCATATTGGCAATATCATCAGCAACTTCCACTTTGTTCAATAATGATGTAATAGGTGTAGGCAATCTATGTCCATAAATTATTTGAGAATATGCTTTTTGTGTAGATGTATGTGGTGTATTATTGTATGTAAATTGAAGTAAATGCAAATGTGTATCCCATGTTTGTGGTTTTGAAATTGTGTATGCACGCAAAAGACCTAGAATTCTACTGTTAGTAGCTTCTGTTTGCCCATTGGTTTTAGGATGAAATGCAAATGAGAAATCAATCTTAGTACCTAAATTAGCAAACAAAGGAGCAAAAATTATTACAAAATCTAGAATCATGATTATAAATAATAACTTTTGGCAAACCATGGTCACTGAAAACAGTCTTCAAAAACAATTATACAGCTTGAGCTGCAGCTAATGTTTTCTTGCATGGAAGGAAATATGCTTGTTTGCTAAATCGATCTACAATAGTCAAAATCATATCATGATCAGCTTGGGTGTTGGGTGTTAGGCAAACCGATTATAAAATCCATTGAAATATGCTCCCATGGTCGTTAAGGAATCGGTAAAGGCATTAATAAACCATATTTCTTACCATGGTGTCGCTTGACTCATTGACAAATTAAACACTCAGATACAAAGCTAGAAACATCAAATTCCATGTGTGCCAAGTAAAAATCTTCAATCAATGTACGTAAAGTGGAAATAATATCTCTATGGCCTTGATATGGGGAACAATGAATTTCATGCAACACAAATTATCTAAATGGAACAATGACACAATCTTTTGTCATAAAACATAAATCCATCATAATAAGACGAAGAATCAATTGGAATCCAGTTATTAGAAACTAATTTATTCCAATCATCTTGAAAACTGGGATATTGGTCATAGGTATCTTTGATAGGGGTGAGGGAATCAAAAGATAGAACGGAAATATTATGGATACTTGGTCTTCTACTTAAGGCATCGACAACAACATTCTCTTTTCTAGGTTGATATTGGATAAGTGGATGAAAATTTTGAATGAAAGCAGCCCATTTAATATGACGATTAGAGATTTGTGGTTGACTAAGGAGATGCTTGATACTTTGTTGGTCAATTTTGATCATGAATTCAGATCCCATTAGATGGTGTTTCCATTAACGTAAGGCATGTACTACATCTAATTCCTTATCATAGGTAGAATACTTTAGTTCATAGGGTTTAAATTTGCAACTAGAATAGGCTATGGGATGTGAATCTTGCATAATGATAGCTCCTATTCTTGATCTACTAGCATCAGTGATTAAAGTCAAGTAATTGCAAAACAGGTGCATGTGTAAAAGCATGCTTCAATAAATTAAAAGACTTTTGTTGATTATAAAATAATATACAACACCTTTCTTTAATAATTTCATTAAAGGTAATGCAAGTAATGAAAAAATTCTCACAAATTTTTTATAAAAGCCAGCAAAACCTAAGAAAGAACATAACTCATGCATATTTTTAGGGATTGGCCAATTCAAAATTGCTTCTATATTTTTAGGATAAACTTGAATACCATCAGATGAAACAATATGTCCTAAGTATTCAATGTGGATTTGGAAATATTTTCTATTTTCAGGGTTAGCATATAATTGATTCTCTTTCAATAATTTAAAAACCAAAGATAAATGTTCATAATGCTTGTTCTCATTCTTACTGAAAACCAATATGTCATCAAAGAAAACAATTGCACAATGTTGATATTTCAAAAATATTCGATTCATCATACGATTGAATGGGGCTGGTGTATTAGTCAAAACAAAAGGCATAACAAGGAAATTTTAATGAACATCATATTGGGAAATATGGAAATTTTCCATAAGTTTGGGACACGTGGTCAAATCTTTGGATTTGTCATAACTTGAACACTATAACTCCAAATCGAGTGCTCTATAGATCAATAGATTTCATTTTTCAAGCGCTTTCAAATGATAGGTCACATCATATAGTTTTGAAAAACTTATGGGTATATTATCCAAGTGTCACCTTTTTAGTATTCAAAAAATGAAAATTGGGAGATTCCCAAACTCACTAATATTGTGTTAATGACCAAATTGAGTTCTAAATGCAATTCGGAAAATATCATGTATATCCAATCGTACTTGATGATATCCAGATTTAATATCTATCTTGCTAAAAATAGTGGCTCCTTCTAGTTTATCCATGAGGTTGTCTACCCTAGGGGTTAGATATCTATTCTTGACAGTGATCTTGTTTAGGGCATGATAGTCAATGCACATCCTATATGTATTATTTTTTTTCCTTACCAATAGGACATAGGTGCACCAAAAGGAGAACTACTGGGCCTAATGAGTCCTTGGATTAATAGTTATTCAACTTGGGCTTGGATTTCTTTTTGTTCAATTTGATTGTGTCTATAAGGTACTTTGCATGGTGGTTGAGAACCTGGGATTAAGTCTATTTTATGATCTTCAAGATGTGTAGGTAGTAAACCAAGGTATAAATCAGCAGCAAAACAATCTTTAAATTGTGAAAGAAATTGTGTATGCCTAGGATGCATTTGATTTTTCTTAGCTTCAATTTCATTCACCCATACTAAGTATGATTTGCTACCTTTTCTCAATGCACGTTTAGCATGTGTGTGACTAAGAAATGGAAAATTATCAAAGGTGTGCGTAGCATGTAATGTAATTTGTTTTCCGTTAGAATGAATTTTCATTGAATGTGTGGACTAATCTATATCGAGATTATATTTGTACGCCAAGGCATTTCTAAAATAATGTTTCTAGCTTGCAAAGGCACAACCAAGAAATTTTTGCGCTCAACATAATCACCAATTTTAATTTCTAAATCATGACCTTCTTGTGTACCATTGTATCTGATGCCTAAGAATGTAGCTTTTATGTGATAATGAGTTGAAATAGTATGTAAATTCAATTCTTTGACTAATTTTACAAAAATAAAATCATGTGTGTTCTCATCATCATGTAAAGCAATCTTTTCTTTACTATGCACAATACATTTCATTGCTAATAATGAATGAGGATTTGGCATACTTGGTAAAATATTTGAAGCATCGTCGATATCATCATCATCTTCCATGAAATCTGAAATATCTTGATTGTCTTTGTCTTCAATCACTATTGATTTGAACCTTGGCTTCTTGGATTGATAGTTTACTGCTAACTGTTCAGATTGTTGACACTTGTAGCAAACTAATAGCTTGGATTTGGAAACATTATTGGTAATGGCTCGAAGTTTAGGTATGTTGGGATTTGGCTAGAGAGAAGGCTTAGGATTTGAATTTGTATTTGATGGTAAAGTAGGACGTCATGTCCAAGATTTACAAAAAGAAGAAGGAACAAAACAATTTTGATTGAATCTTCGAAAGTTAGAATTGAATTGCTTTGTACCAAAGTTACAGTTAGTTGGAAATTGTTGTGGTCACTTCTCTCGTCCACGAATTTTGTCTTTAGCATCATGGGATAAAGAAATCACATCCTCTAGAGTCGTTGGCTTAAACATGTTCATCTCCTCATAGAGGTGATCAAGCAAACCAGACATATACTTGTGCTTATGGATCACCTCAAGAACATCTTCAAGTATTCGAAGTTGCAATAAGGCACTTCAAAAACATTCAGTGTATTGCGGAATAGATTCACGATCTCTTTGTTGCAGAAGATCCCACTGTTTGATTGCTTTTCCATGGAATTGAGGTGGAAGAAAATTCTGCAAAATTTTCTTTTGAAAAGCCTTCCAAGTAATAGGAAAATCAATACTCTTGCGAACAATAGTCCACCATAATGATGCTCTATCCAGTAAATGGTTAGTGACATATTTGAGTTTATCTTTCTTAGCATATTGTTCTTCATGTAAGTAATCATCAAACTAACTGATAAAAGCAAGAATAGTTTTTCCGTCACGTAGTCCATTAAAAGTACGAAATTTAAAATTTCTTTTACTTATCTTGGCTTCTTTCCTGATAGATTATGCTTCAAGTATTTCATCGATCATACGTCGTATAACATCTTCGGTTTGTGGTCCATCTTGATTGATAGTGGATCGTTAAAGAGTAGCTAGTTGAGCTTGCAAAGTTTGACTTGCTCTTCTTTCATCTTGTAGTTGCATCATGATTAGGTCTAATTTTTACTTCACCGTTGGTTCCGGTGAATCATCTTTGGTCATTGATGCCAGGAGGCATATTCCATGGTGGATTACGTGAGGTTTTGCGGTGGATTTTCTAAAATTATATTTATTTTCTGGGGCTCGTACACAAGCTAGATTCTTTGTGCAAAAAGTTGATGGGGATGCCTATCCTTTTTGGGCATCATGTTAATTTAATGTGTAAGTGGGTGATTTCATAGTGGGTGATTTTGCTACATATTTAAATTATTGGACGTTTATGAGTTTAGAGTACGAACTCGTATTAAAGTAAGGTTAAGACAAAGTTTCAACCTATTTATTTATTTTGTAGCTGAAGACTGCTAGGTATTCACTTTTATGGGTTTGATTTTATTATTTTCTAACAATTGTGAATGCTTCAAATGATGTGTAGAGCAGGTAGCAGTGGCACTGGGAAGCCCTAGGTGATAGCATGTATTCAAGTTATTTAGAAGAAATTATCATTTTTGATGGGCGCATGTCTTAAGTGTGGCGCTAATATTTATTTTGGCGCGCTTATTTACTGAAGCACTTGATATATATTTATTATTTTGTATGCCCATGGGCGCACAGTTTAAATATTAATTAATGGACATTGTATTTGGACACCGTCTGACTCTTGGGCTGCCCAACCGCTTTATTCTTTATTTGGACAAAAGCAAACACAAAAGCTAAAGCATGCTAATTATATAATTGGGTTATTTTTTAGCTTGGAGATGAATAAATTATAAAATACATGCTTTGTCGAGCACTCACACAAGGCATGGGGGAAGATTGTATGTAATTGGTCTTTTTTTCTCATGTCGTGCAAGTCTATTCTCTTGAATTTTGAGCTTAAAGTAGAGTTCTTTGTTCTTGGGGACCTTCCGGCGCTCGCTACGTACGCTTACAGCATCTGATTTGCACACCAATATGATGCCACGAGACATATTCCATGGTGGATTCCATAAAATTTTATTTATTTGTCGAGGCTCGTACACAAGGAGGATTCTTTGTGTGAAAAGTTGACGGGGACGCTTGTCCTTTTCCGGTGTCAAGTTAATTTAATGTGTAAGTGGGTGATTCCATAGCAAGTGATTCTACAAAATACATATTTAAATTAATGGATGTTTATGAGTTTAGAGTGCGCACTCGTATTAAATTAAGGTTAGGATAGAGTTCCAACCTATTTATTTATTTTGTATCTGAAGACTGCAAACTTGTAAATTGCATGCGATGATAGTTCATTTTGAGATGTGTTAAGCGCTAAAGGAAGGATTAACTTAATGTTGGACTCATGGTATTCGCTCATGCATGGAGTCCTTTGCCAAAATTTGAATGCATCTTCATCAAAATTATTAAATCCCTGATTCCTTGCATCAACGTAGGTTTTTATATGAGTTAGCACTGATATAGGTAAGGAAAAGTAACGATCATTATGGATCTTATAGCTGCACAGAAGGAAAAAGTCTATGGTTTTTGAATTCGCATAATTGCATGGAATGTTATATCTTACAATTATTTACATATTTTAGGGGAAGCATTTGCATCTCTAAGGGAAGAACACCTCTTTTCGTAAGACAATTAGATCAATTAGGTAAATCGCTTGTAATGGTGTAACTCAAATGATGATCTTCTCAATGCGCTAGTTAGAGCTAAGTCGCGATAAAATTCTACCTAGTATCGCACTTGAGAAACCGACTTACTATTTCTGACCTCAAAGGTCCTACCCACATTCGCAGAATGTTAGGGTTAGTTAAATGCCCATGCAAGAACGATCTAGGGTCCTCACCCTAAAGATCAATTGGCCAATTACTAGACTTCCAAAACCCTAAGGCCAAACATTGTCGGCCTAGTAGGGTTAAGGGTTGGGTTGGGTCAAGGGGACATTCCAAACCCTACACCTTGACCAAAGTATTCTTAACCAAGTAATACCATGTGATGGGAGAAATAATCCCACAAGTTAGGTGCAACACTTGTCTCATGCAACAAGTTGCAACTTAGCATGGCTCTGTGTTTAAATCACAAGATAGATTTTCCACTCCTTGGAACAAGGTTGGCAAGTTCTAAGTACAAGTCTAATTCTCTAGAGGACGAGTAGACATCCTACTTCATTACCTTTCTTTGAGGCTGATTTGCCAAGTTAGGGTAATTATGAATTTCCTAGCAAGCAATTGACCAATCAAGTGAGGACAACGGGGTTGTCCAGGATTTAGTGACCTCAATGTAAGGAAACGTAAGGTATTTGTTAATTTGGGTTAACAGGGTATAAACCCTAAACCAAGGATAAAGAGTAAACAAGCAACTAGGCTTACGAAACCCTTGGGATCTTGCCAAGTCGTGATTGATTCCGGATAGAATGCTGGATGTATTCGAAGTGAAGGAATTATACCTTGGCAGTTGGCTGTACAAATGACCACTGGAATGATTGTGATTGTATACTTAGGAGCATTGTTTGTAGTTCTCTACTTAATGAACTAATGCTGGAAAATAACTACTGCTTCAGGTTAAAAGCCTGTAGGGAGAGGTAGCATCAGTTACCCCCGATTGTCTGCCTGACCCTATCCAAGGGGGTTGTTAGCCTCGCCGGGTACATGGATCGAACCTGCCACGAGAGGTCTCCCCATGGGTGCTACTTGGAGTAGGAGGACACTTGGGTGCCAGGGGGGGCTCTAGCTGTAAATCCCTTGCCTCTGGGTCCTGCACAAGAGGCTGACGTGACTTGAGGATGGATCTGGAGGCCCGCATAGTAGTCTATGGGCAGAAAACTTGAAATAGCGATCCCTGAGGATTGCTGGAATTGCCTTCGGGCAGATTATGGATTAGCCTTCGGGCTGGATTATATGATGTATTCCAAAGACTGATAAATAAGATCAATTGTTGAAAAGGAATTTGTTTGACATTGTTTTTCTATGTCAGTGCTTAAGTTACGTGAAGGAACCGATGATTAATTGGTTAATTAAGGAAGTTGTTTTTGCTTTTCAAACTAAACGTAGTAGGTAATTAGATAACTAAAGCAACCTAAGGAAAGTGCGGTGAATGTGACCATGGGTCTGTTCTACGGAAGGATGGTCCCGGTTGGTCGAAAACTTTTCTCAATGGAATTGACAGCAAGGTAACGATGACCTAGAATCTAGAAAGCTAGAGTCCCGATTTATATTGTTTTCGAGGAACGGAATGGGACTATGCCTTACGGGCAGAGAGGTTGAGCTTTACATCCCTCTCATTTCCCATTCTCCTTGAATCAAGTGCAGTATAAATCCGCTTCGACCCTAACGTTTCTACACAAGTATTTCGTCTGGGGGTCAACGCTAGTTACTTTCTAGGAATTTGACCATTAGGAAAACCCTAATTTAGGTCGGTCCTAAGTGGAAACAGCCAGAATTCTTGTGCTTCATGGCAGACTCGGGAAGACCTAGATCGCAAACCCCGTGACATTCCATGGGAGTGCTGGACGGCGCTTTTTGGACTCTCTTGTCGATGGGCTAGTAAGACATGTCCTACAAGTGGATGGTTGGACACGTTACACTTGGAATTTTTAAGTCTCAATTTCTTTGTAAAAGGATAGACATTGCCCAAGTGTCCTCGTGGTAAGATCTCCTACTAAGATGACCGAAGTGAAACATATAGAAAAGTTTAATGGTGAAGGCTTTCACGCTTGGAAGGGGAGAACCATGTATCATCTCACGAGAAAATACCTTTGGGATCTCCTTGAGGAAGATGATGCTGATGACAATGCTATAAAAGACTAGCCTAAAACAAAGGCATGGAAGAATATGAACAACAAAGCTCTAGGTATTATTGCCTGGGGTCTATCCAATGATGTATTACAAAATAATTCTGGCATCAAGGATGCAAAGAAAGCATGGGAAGAACTTGACAAGATCTTTGGTACACATGCAAATAACTCGAAGGTAAATGTAGTTTTACAAGTTGGATGTAAAAGACAATTCATCTATGATTGTACACATCAATAAGTTCAAGAGCCTTTAAACTCAGCCAGCGACTCTTAAAAAGAACATTGATGAGAAGAGGAAATAGCAATGCTACTTTCCACTGTTAATCACAAACCATATAAGAACCTTCTTTCAACACTAAGCAATGCTCCCAGTCTCTCACTTAAAGATATTGAGCACTCTCTTCTTGATGAAGAGAACAAACTAAAGAACAAGAATGCAAAAGTATTGTGTATCACCTTCTTTCTCTTTTTTTCATTTTTTTCATGGACAGGACTTATGAAGAGAGTAGTAAGAAGTCCAAGAAGACATTAGAGTATACTTTTGAAAAGGATACCTTTGGTCCATTTGGTTCTCCTCCCCCCCACTACTATGATGAATAAGGGTAGCAAGGTTCAAGTTGAGAAAGGTGTTAAGAGAGATCTAGGTGGAGATAAGCCATTAAAGTATCAAACCCTAGCAAGAGTTCAAGTTGAGAAAGGTGGTGAGAGAGATCTAGGTGGAAAATTAGGTAAGCCACTAAAGTATCAAACCCTTGTGAACAAAGTAAGACCACATGAGCATTATGGTAGAAGAATAATGAAGGGCATGAGGACTGCTCACTCTTAGGCATTCAACAACAACCTCCTCTACCATCAAAGTCCTCATATATAAAATGAAAACTTGAATAGAAGCCACAAATACATAAAATCATAGAGTTTGGATCTGACTCTTTGACATCATCTTATAATTCCATTAGTGAGGAGGAGCCAATGCAGCCTTGAGACAAAGCAAATTGTTTGATTTATTGAGAAGCCATGACAAGCTAGGGTACATCTTCTAATAGCTAAAGGGCCCCCAAAAAAGGATGTCACACGAGAATACCCTAATCATGAATGGTTTTTAGCGTATCCTCATCAAGGAAATATCATTTTGTGCCTTACAAGAAATCCTAGGTCGAAGATGCAATGAGCTTTGGACAAGCCAAAGCAATGTGGGAAGGTTATGGAATGCAATTTTGTAGATCTAGGTAGCTCCATGGTTTTCTTGAATATAGTTTCTAATGGTTCAATGGTCCAATATTTTGGCTTGGATGAAACAAAATTAGTTAGAGTAGTGTAGATGCTTTGAGAGATGAAATTCAATAAGAAGAAAACCTCGTTGTGGTATTGTCTTCTCTTATCCAAGGCATTGTATTGTCACATGGTTGTACCTACATCTCAAAAGTCTATTCAAGCCAAAGACACCTCTCTTCCTTCATAAATCAAGACTAATGGGAGAGAAGGTAGCAACCTAATACAAAAGAAGAGGAATACATCAAGGACAATACCTCCATCAAAGTAAATACCAAAAAATAAATCTAAGAAAAACATGAAACTTAAGCCAAGTACTAGTCTCATTCTGAGGAGTTCAAGGATGAGTCAACTATTGAAGGAGAGGAACTCATAATGCCAAGTGGGAAGCTCAAATAAGATATCTTACATCCAATTTAACAAAATATCCTTAGGAGATATATGAAAGAACATAAGCTTATCAGAGATAATTCATCTATGTGCTAGTTAAGTAAATACATCGTGCCCCAATAGATGAGAATACTAGGCTTAGACCATTAGAGGTACAAAAACCATCAAAGGACATATTAGTAACTTGAAGAGAAAAAGAAAATAAATCCTTATGCTACAGTTGTTCCTTTGGTGGTCATGGTGAATCCTTACCAGTTTGTAGAAAAAGAAAACTTTGACATGTTTAAAGCAGAGACTTATGACTATTATGCCATAGGTGGCTCACACTCAACGAAAGCAATAAGGAAAATTCTAAAAGAGTGTCTTCATACACATACTTTAAATATGTTGAGTGTAAAGTGTATGTAGGATTGAGTTTTAAGGAAGTGAAGCTTTTGGCATGGATCACAATAATGACAATGCTTTTAGGAGAAAAATGTCCATCGCGAAGATAAGATTTTTTGATACAGAATATGAGAAGTATATGAAAAAAAATAAGAAGGTATACATGAATCTTAGAATATTATACTTATTAGAGCCTGGTGTGGTAAATTGATGAGAACTCAAAGAAAAGGGTTTTTGTAAGTGTGATCCAATGTTGCAACTTGCATTTAGGATGTGCCACATTTAGGATTTATAGGATCAAATCTTTCACATGTGGAAAGATAAGTATTTAAAATATCAGAAGTTAAAGAAGGCTCAAGATGATGCAAATGTAATTTTGAAGGGAAAATCTAAGAAGATAGACGTGTCCATTTGAGGAGCTTGCTGATGATATGAAGTTGTTACTAGGGTGCTCTCTTCAAGGCATGAAGGATGAGAGGTTGCTTATGTCCACCTTATCCAGGGTAATAGTAAAGAAACTCTCCTTGGATGAGATGGTCAATGAAGTGAACTTGTAAGTTTTGTTTTCAATATCTTTATCTTATTTTATAGTCTACTCTTTCAAATACTAAGAAAATACTTCTATTTATAAACATAAAGTTTATATAAAAATACAAGATTTTATGGCAAAGCGCCTCAATTGTTATTTATGGGATGATGTCACTTGTGAATATCCTGAGTCCAATTCTATGAATGTGATAAAAGATTTTTTCCTAGCATTCAAGGATTGGGTAAGTATTGATGCTTCTTATCTTGAAATATAAATTATTTATAGTGTATAGAGAGTAATATTTTTTAATTTAAAAAACCAACCAATAGTTTAAAAAATGAAAAAGGACAAGCCACACTGCAGTGTGATGATTGCTCTCTATAGTTCATGATCCATTTGGAGAGGGAAAAGTAAGAGAGATCACACATTACTAAAGGAGCAATGTGTAGCATAACATGATGATATGGAGATGCATTTTTTCTATCATCTAGAACGTCCAGAGATATGTTACAAATTTATTCATGGTAATATGAATGACTTAGATAAATTGGTAGATCCATACTTCACTCTTGCAATTGTAGATATACCATATACAAGGATCTACTAATGATGATAAGACTTTCACATTGAAAGAAGTCTCATAGATGATTAAAAACTTCAGGAAAATAACAAATTCTCTATTGTTTAGATTTGTTATCTTTCACAGTACACACCAAGTTGGTAGTATAGCACTTGCTTTAAACAATGAATCACATGGATAAAAATCTTTCATTTAATATAACTTCTTTACTCTCTATCCAAATAATGTATAGTCTTGTGTATGTTCATGTTTTCTATATGCTTAAGCTAAAGATCTATTTATGTAGGAAGAAAACCAATATTGACTACACACCTCAATTTTGATTCAAAAGTTTCTTTGACATGATCACCGTAGGATACTAGGATGAAGATGAGAAGAAACGATACAAAGCACATGCAACTGAAACAAATATGGAGAACATCTTCAAGTAGCTAGTCCTCATAAGAAAACCAAAGCATGTGGATGGCAACAAGTCTATCGTGAACTCATATCAAAAGCCACAAAGGTTGAATTATAGATTTCTTGGCTTATTTTTAGCACAAGATAATCGGGTGCCTTATTTTATTTTAGAGATAGTCATTATACGGAGAAGAAATATCTAAATAACATAACAAAGATATATATATCCCATGGTAATTAAATAATATAATTAAATTTTATATCACTAATAGGAATAACAATCGCGTGTGCTATTTAGAAAGGAAGACATTGTATTGTTGTGGAGAAGGATGACCTTCAAGTGGCATTTATTAAGATGCAAATTCAAGGTGTCCTTGAATTGCTAGATGAGGATCAAGAAGTAGGTACAAAAGTCATAGTAGACTTTGAGAAGGTCATGACTGTATCTAAGAAGCCTGTGCCCTTATCTAATGAACCATGAGAACTTGCAAAGCTTGCTAATATTGAAATTGTTGAAGTAATTAATGGGAATAAAGAAGAAGAAGATGATAATAATCATAATAGTGATGATGGGACAAAGGCCAAAGAGTAGAGGGTGATGCCTTAAAGACAAACAAGATGTGGATGTATAAGAAAAGCTATTTATGTATTAAATCACTATAGGTTTTGTAAATTTTTTAAAAATCACTTTTCTTGAAGAAAGATCTCTTAATCTATCATATTGTTTTGTACATTGAAGTTAAGCATTCAAAAAAATGTACTAGCTCATACTAGTGTACTCAATTGTTTATATTTAGATATTATAGTTTTTATATATATTAATATAAATTAATATAAAAACTATAAATATCTCTTTAATTGTTGGCATACTAAATAGTACTTATAGATTTTTTAACTCATACTAGGATTTGAAAAGTTTAGTTTTCATATTTTGTTATACAAGATTATTGTGTGTATATTAATTTTTTAATAATCTAAAGCTTTACTTATGCAAAAGCGGGTTGACATTATATTTTTGAAATGATAGCTTGTAAATGGTCCTTTTTGTTGATCAAATATATGAAGTGGTTAATAATTGTATACTTTGGTAAGTAACTATAAGTAGATCGCTCTTCTCAATCAAGCATTGAAGTTTTATTGTTTAAATTTTTTATTTTCAAACTAATTATCATGTACTATGCTTAACTAATTATTAAGTTTTAGAAAAAAATAATTTATGCTATGAAAACTTTATGATATCAAGATTCTAGCTTTTCTATTAAAAAAACCTTTAAAATTATCTAATTTCTTTAAGAAATATCAGTTCATCATAGTAGTTTTTATTTTAAAATACATAAAAGTAAAATGGTTAAAAAGCTATATGTTATTTTTCACCCAGTTTTTCAAAAACAGTCATTTTCTTCTTTTTTTGAGAGAGAATCTAGGGGAATCTCTCCTTAGGAGAAACATGTAACTTACCCAAAAGGTTTGCAACTAAGTTGAGAGAGAGAGAGAGAGAGAGAGAGAGAGAGAGAGAGAGAGAGAGAGAGAGAGAGAGAGAGAGAGAGAGAGAGAGAGAGAGAGAGAGAGAGAGAGAGAGAGAGAGAGAGAGAGAGAGAAGGGAAGGGAAGAGTGAATGCATATCTTAGGAGGAAGAAACAATGGCTACCATGAAACCTTGAGTTAAACCTTTGAATCCGGGTTGAAGCAAATGATGAAGAAGCTCCCTAGATACACGCTCTAATACTAGTTAAAAGGTAGAGCTTGAATGAAAGTAGACAAGTAGAAGCAAGAGCTATGGTGAATGGACCAAGAGAGAGAGACATTGTATATGGGAACCCCAACAATCATGATGTGAGACCAGCCTTCCTTAATTCAATAGCCACTAAAAGAATAAAGAATAAAGTGGTAGTGATGTGCACTGGATGGGCACCCACAACTTACAATGTACATGTGTGTAGTCATAGTGTGTGAAGTAAATAAAAGGTAGTGTACGCACATATGCCTTACTCCCAACACTCCATCCAAACATAGGCTATTAAGCCCCAATTGAGTGTATTTAAAAAAGAAGCGCAACATGATATGCATGCATAGAGAAAATACTTCCATTTGCATTTAACGTAAGATGGAAAGAGCTCGTGCATATGAGTTCATCTCTAAATGGATATCCCATATATGAGCTAATCTCTACATGGACATCCTCCTTTTTTGAAAATAAAGCTTTCTTTTCTCACATGATAGCTTAATTGAGAGTTTTATAGCATGCTTTTGGGGAGGAAGAATGTTATTTTTATGTGTCACTTTGGGGTGGGAAATATTAGCTTTAGGGTAATACCATCTTTGAGAAGAGAACAACATGTTTGGATAGAGGAAACTCTCAGCATGTATTGGGTGGAAAGGGGGTGCTATTTTGGAGGCCTAGCTTCTATTGTGGAGGAGAGTTGAGACTGTGATTGCCAGTTGAAGACAAATGATTTATGTTTGATAACCATACCTTATGGAACATATAATGAAATAAATGGGTTGTCCATTAGGAATAAGAGATTTGTTGTAGTTAATGTAATGCAAAAGAACTTGCAACATTGAGTGTAAGGAAGACATCAAGAGATCACAACTAGATTATCTTACTGCAAGCAGAAACTTTTGTGGCAACCTTGTGCTTCATAGCAATGTGATCACCAAAGAATATGCACTCATATAGTGGCTAATAAAATGTATCTAACACAAGTAATTAGCACTTAAAAATAACCTAGTGAATTTCATATAAATAATCTAATTGACAAAATGTCAACCAGTACCCTAAAGGGCATCACGTCATTTGGTACAAATAAACATTGAAACAATAAAAACAATTTATTCACTGCCTCTATGTGCATTCTCCTATGAGAGAGCCCATCTTTGATTTCATACATGCTATCAATAACTAGGTTTTGACAACCACACAAGCATTGTGTGGTCAAACTGCTCCCGTACTTGATCACCATGGTCCAAGCATTGACATCAATGCAAACTTATAAACTTGACAAACTTAGTGACTACAATTATCACCCATGGCACAAATGGAGATCATCCTTCAAAAATAAGAACTCCTCAATATTATTGATGGAAATACACCATGTCATGATTAGATAGATCCCCAATAGGCTAACAATGTCAAATCGAGGGAGGAGCATGACTTGACCATGCATCTCAAACTTCTCCTTCATATGGACGATGCCGAAAAGCAACCTATTTGCTTGCAAACCATTGTGAATCCATTTGGACACAACTTTGTGATACCTACAAGCTAAAATACATTGGGAGTCAGGTTCATAATCTCAAAAAACTAATAAATTTAATCATACCAAATGATCAACAAGTAGAAAAACTCTTACAATCTTGGTGCTTAAAAATGGATGATTTCCTACTCTTGAAGTTGGAGCTTGCACCCCATGTCCAAGCCATTCTTCTTATTTCCACCCTTCCACCCTAATGGCAATATCTTATGTCTACCCAATCAACTCAAACCACCTTCGCAGTACCCACCCTTATTTCACTCATCTTACAAGAAAACTCTATGTGACAAGCTAATCAGCACACACAACCTTCATCATCTACCTTAGCCATGTATGTCCAATCCAAAGGGAAATTTCAGAGAAATTCTTGCTATGTTTTCTCATGTAACCATTATCCTCCCTACAAAAACTTTAGCACTCGAGTGTCCAAACCCAAATTTAGTATTACCACATCCTACTACCATGTTTGCAATAGGAGTGGACATGCATCTAAGGCTGTTGGTGTCGTTTCAAAGGCTAACTAAAGTGTAAGACTCAAGAAAATTACGCTTCTACATCTAAGTCATCTAGTAATGAATCAAATGGCCCATATACTCCAAATGCATCTCCATCAGATTGCTCCAAATGTGATGATACTTAACTAACTTCTATGGCCTTAAGTAATGCTCACATTATCTCACCACATACATGGATCCTTGACACGGGGGCCACTTGCCATCTCACTACAAATAAAGAATACCTTAGTAATTATAAATAACTAAATACATCTCAAGATGTGATATTTGGAAACAATAATATGCTTATAGTTGTTCTCATGGGTGTTGTCGGCATAAAATTAATTGATGGTAAAGTTGTACTTATTACGGGCGTTTATTATGTGCCTAATCTAGCCAGGAATCATATTTCCTTTAGAAAACTTATTAGAGAAGATACCTATTTAGAATTTCATCACACATATTTTTTGATTAATCATACACTCCTTGATGGCACCCTTTATTCAATCCCTTGTCCAAGATTTGGTCACTTACATCTCTTAGGGGAGAGGTCAACCTTCAAACAAATCCTATAGTGTTACTGATTTGAATCACACAAATTATTCCACTCTTTTGTGGCACTATCACTTAGGGCATTTGAATCATGCCACCATAAAATATATCAAAAATCATAAGGTAGCTCGCAATTATACTATACCATGTGATTGTGATGTAACATTATGTGAAGGTTGTTTTTTGGGCAATAAAAAATTCATGATTTCCCATGATCGTCCTACTTATCCCTTATAAATAGTTCATTTTGATCGACGTGGCTCTATACTTGTCCATTCATTGATTGATAATAGGTATATTTAAACCTTTATAGATTTCACAAGATTTACCTTTTTTACTTTTATTAATAATAAAAGAAGCTCCACAATTCTACAATAATTTAAATACTATCGGGCCTATGTTGAAAAATAGAAATGCCAAAAAATAGAATCCCTCCAAATAGATAATGGAGGTTGGCATATCTCAAATCTCTTTAAAAATGACTATGAGGAAGGAATGTAAGAGTGAATTGTTTTCCTTGAAAATCCACAACACAATGGCATTACTAAGTGGAAAAATAGAACCCTAATGGACTCCACATGTAGCATGCTTAAAGTTGTTAGAATATCTTCTTCTTTTTGGAAGGAGGTGGTTATAACAACATGCTACGCACAAAAGAAAGTTTACACACATAGTGTTAAAGCCATACCATATGTTTTATGGTTTAATAAAACCCCAATTATGCTCCTTTGCACATTTTTGGGTCACCCATCTATGTATACATTCCTGACCCACGTCAAAATAAGCTGCAAGATCATGTTGTCTGTGCTCATTTCATTGGCTATAGAGAACAATTTGGTATCAAATGATACTATTTATATAGTAAAAGCAAGCACCAACTTTTCTGTGCATGCACACAGGTCTTCGATGAGGACTTTCTACTTTTTCAACATGTAATTACATAGAAACACTTGCTGCTGAGGCTAAACTTTCCACATCATTCTTTCACTAATCATAAAATTACAAACTTGGATGAGTCGTCTGACTCATCCTACTTCCCTTCTAAGTCATCACCGTCATGGGGTGCCATTACATATGACCCATCCTTCCTCTAGCTCCCATTACTTGGGTTGTGCTTGTTGCAGCCTCGATTGCCATTCCCATCATCCAGATACTCTACCTACACCTACTGGCCTAGTGCCTTCCATGCCATATCATTTGTATCAAACCTTTTACCACAGCACCTCACTATACTAATGTGATAGCTTTGGAAGATGACTCAGACATTGACAGTGTTCCACAAATCCATAGAGGTTCAAGAGCATGATAATATGAAAAGGCTCACTGGAACCTATGTATTAATATTTGAAGTACAAGTCCTTCACTAGTATAGCAGGATAATAGTTTTATCACATCATTGTGGCAAGCAAGAGCTTGTACATTTTGGTTTTTATGATGCTCAAGAGTAAGCTCATGAAAGAATCAATACAGAGAGTATGAGAAAGAATGTTCCAATTAGGAAAGTGGAGTTGATGGATGAAGGACACTCTTGAATGGATCCAATTGAAGGCTTGCGATGGAGGTACAGGATTCTCCTACACAACATTGTTAATGATGATGACATCCCCTACACAACATTGTCAATACTTTGTTCCTTGTCAATAGGACATCGACACCACAAGAAGAATCAGTTGCCTAGAAAGCTAATCTCAATCCTGATGATGTAGTTGATGACACTCATCGCAAGGGTCGTGATGCTCTAGATGGAGAACCAGAAGCCAACACACCAAAAGCCACCTCTGATCAAGGCATCACTGCTTATAATAATGTTCAACTTGCCATGACTACTACTCATGCTATAATTTCAGGTGCTTCCTATTCACTCATTCAAATTATTGATGATGTTGGGATTGGTGTACTTATAGTGGTTGCCGATGCCTATGTAAACTTGTTGGTGTCTCTAGCAACCATAGTGATAGCGTGTAGTTTCAGTCTAGTCCCTTTGCTCCTCTTGGGGTTGAGTTGAAATTCTAAAGCTATCCAAATTCCCAAAAATCAAGTCAAGTTTCTCACAATGGTTGGCCTAAAATTGTATACAAATTTTCATCAATGAAAACTTGTCTAAACTCCCTAAGTAAGGAGTTAGAACCTCATTTATTCTTTTCTCAAACCAAGTTGACTTATTAGATAGCCCAAAAGGTAGTATTCAATGATAGAAGGCCAATTTTAACATGAAAGTTGTACAATTATTCTTATGGGAAGCTGAACGTGCTTCACTAGTTGCATGGATGAATTAAAAATATATATGAATTACAAGTTAGATTATTTGGACAAACCACTATTTGATCGACATGTAAGAGAAAATGATTCAAGTTGTAAAAAAGGACATTTACATAGATTTGCATGTGTGTTCAATGTGCATGATGCAAATTCAACAAGTAGGAGGAGTACCACTAAAATGCCTTCTTTAAGCATTCTCCAATATTGAATCTTTGAATGATTTTCATTATTTAACCATCTTGTGGGATTTAAGAAATTTGAGTAGACACAAGCGACACAAGGTGTATGTACCTTATTTGACCATCATCAATCACTCAAATGTAGATTTCATCTACATTGTTGTGATGCTATGCGGACACAGTGTGAAAAAGCATGGAATGCATCATCATCCGACTTCTTATTAATCAAGAGAGTCAATGTGATCTGAGTCATTAGTATTAGTGTGAGTTGCATGGATTATCCAAAAATACTAGAAATTTTGGATAATTTTAGCCTTTGTTTATATTATTTATTGTAAAAATTTGAAAAAGCTAGAAAAGCTTCTAGATTAGGATGGCATGCAAAAAGCAAGTTGCTTTTTTAGCCAGTTCAGGGTTTTTCATAAAAAAGATAGATGGACAAAATCGTGCGCGTCATGATCGCTGTAAACAGACTGAAAATTGCACTTTGAACTGAAAGAAGGAGTGATCTAAGAGATCCGTGACCAAGTGTCTTAGGTGTCTTGAGGTTTTACCCCCCTTTCGGAGCCAACGGAGCCATCAGATTTGGATTTTGAGCAGGAGAAAATGAGCTGTAATTTTGATGCACGTTTTGTTCTATGAAGAAGCTCCAAGAGATCTAATGTTTGATGATTGCTTCTGAGCAGTGCAAAGATTCCAGGTTCTTTCAATACATATTGATTCAGTTCATTGTGCTTTGTCTTTGTCGTGTTTACCACTTGTGAATTCTCTTTCTTCTCTTCCATCTCCTATCTCTACTTCCTTCTACTTTTGATCTCCGGTGGATTCGACCTTTCAACAAAAACCCCTCCGACATTGGTGAACCCGATGTGAAAGGTCGTCAGAAGAAGGAAAGACAAGATGGGAGAATCTTTGAATACAATCTCCAGTGATGTTTTGCAATAGTTTGTGCAAAATATGAATATGCTTATGTAGGTACAACAATAACAATAGGTGATGCAAGCTTCTGCTCAAACAGAAAGTGTTGTGATGAATGCTTTGCAAGCAGTTGAGCATGAGGTGAAGTTATTCAATGGCAGGAATGTATCTGCATATGGATATACCTATGCTCAAAAGATGGAATTCTTTGGGGTGGCTTAATTTGCATGGATCCGATATTTTGTACGTGTTACTATTCATGAACTGAAAGCACACATTACTGAATTATACTTGCAAGATGTTGACTTGGTAGCCTTCAAGAAGATACTCAAGGAAGAATTTTACATTGAAGATACTAGTTTGATTAGACACAAGACTTTTTAGGAGTGCGTTTTACAACCCAATAAGGGTCTTGTGGCTATATGATTGTTAAGAGAATTTGAAAGTCGATTTGAGCAATTGAATCTTGCAAAACAGTAAGCTCTTACAAGTCAAAAAATTGAATTGTTTCTATAGGCAGCTGATCCTAAGCTTCAAGAGAAGCTTGATGATTTGCTAGAGGATCAGACTACAAAGATAGGTTTGAAAACAAAGTGGATACATTTCAAGAAATCTATTACTG
The DNA here is from genome assembly GCF_053477565.2 of Lygodium microphyllum. NCBI lineage: Eukaryota > Viridiplantae > Streptophyta > Polypodiopsida > Schizaeales > Lygodiaceae > Lygodium > Lygodium microphyllum. The sequence goes on along the minus strand of NC_141143.1, from coordinate 29,729,494 downwards.
CACTTGTGAAGAAGCATAGAAGAAGAGAAAGACTGCATGTCTCTAGCTTGCCCACTATTACAGGCAAGACAATTGATGTATCCAGTAAGCCACCTACTTCTGTGGCTACCCTATGGCTATACTTGCTATGGTTCCCTCTGTTAAGGAAGATGTCTTAGATGAATTGTTCAAAGGCATGTGGGATCTTCAATTGAAGGTTGAAAAATTGAATGAAAAAGGACAAGAGGAAAGGGGATGGGGAGCAGCCCCTAAGCTAGGAAAAAGATGTATGTACATATGTAGATTGAGCGCGTACAAAACTTGTCGTGCCCAGGCCTCAACTTTTGGAAAGATAGCAAGATCCATGCACAAGAAATGGGATTTCCTCTTGCTTTGAATTTTGAAAAGGGAGGTATGCAAAACTGTTGGAAGACTTGGCTATTTGAAATGCTTATGCAGTGATACATGCTTCTACTTTTGGTCTACAATAGGATAGAATGCATGGCTAAGTGATTGTTGGTCCAAAGGTTGAAATATGGATACATTCTTTACATGTAGCTAAAAAGAGAAAGGTTACTAATTGTGAAATGTCTCATGTAGGATAAGACATTCGTGGCATAACTGGTTGGGAATCATCGGTAGATGCATATTCAGTGTATGCATATTTAGCAAAGGTACAAAACACGGATGTACTTGTGAAAGAAAAACAAAAAAGAGATGAAGATATTGCAGGTACATCTAAAAGAATGAGAAGAAGAAGTGTGGATTAGCCTAAAGCTACAAATCAGTGACCTCCCAAGCATGTTATGGAAGAGGTCAATCAGGAGCAAAAACAAGATAACAAACAAGAGGGCAAAAAGAAGGACAAGTAGCCAAGATATAAGTTGTAGTTTGACATTGAGACAGCCACAGATATTAAGAAGGTTCTTGAAGAACGGATCCTAAACATTAGGGTGGAATTCACCTTGGGAGAGGTGCTTGGTATAGCCAAGCGAGAATTTTATGATGAGATCATTGACATAATTAAGAGGAAGTGTCATTTTCTTGGTGATACCACTAGTGCATTGTTGCAATGTGAAGAGAAAACTAGTTTGTTGGGCATTCAGGCTGAATATGAGCATGAAGTAAGTACAGGATTGTCTTTGTAGGATGCTATTAATCAGTGGTGGATAGCATGTGGAAAAGAGAAGAAAGTGGCTGAAAATTCATTGTCTTGTAGAAATATGCATGGTGGAGTAAGGTAGATGCAACAATATGGGGAAGAGACTCTAGGATTTATTCCTCGAAGTGACTACACAAGAAATCATTGGGCTAGGGCTACCACTGAAATGGTAGTGAAAATAGGGGAACATGAAACTCCTTGTGTTGCTTTACTTGACCATGGGTCTGAGATAAATGTCATTGAGCATGGATTGTATGAAAATGGTGCATGGCCTGTAGATACTAATCATGGTTGGCATATGAGGGCTGCAAATAATTCTTTGGGAGAGTTTTATGCTACATGTCCTAATGTAAAAGTGACAATTAGTGATGTACAAGAAGAGCAACACTTCTTTGTGCAAGATAATTCCTCATATGTAGTGATTTTGGGACAGCCTTATATTACAGGAGTGCGTATGGAAACAAAGGTGCTTGATGATGGTTCTACTTATGCAAGAGTCAAAAGGAAGGATAGGAGGAAAACAGTCCAATTTCTTACTGTTTGTGTTAATCATCCTAGAAATCGGGATACACTTCGACAGTCTCCTTTGGCTCCAAATGCAAGGGAATTCAAATACCTGGATTTTCATTAAGCACTGTTGCAATGCGGGGCTACAGCAGTGCTATTCAGAGGGTGTACTCGCCTCTTGATGGAATGAAGCATGTATTTCCTATTGGTTATTCTCAGTTTAGAGAAAATAGTTCATGTTGGTTTAAGCCTATGGAAGCTATGTGCAAGGCTAAACACATATCTATGAAACATGCTACTAAGGAACTGAGAGTATTAGAACTAATAGCTGAAAATGAAGGCATTTTAGGCATGTTTTATGGGCTGAATATTAATGATGCTATGGCTAAAATTTCAACGACTATACATGCAGAAAATGAGGTTGAAAACAGAGTGTTGTCAGTGTGTTCTGTGGACATGTATGATGTTATAGCATTGTTTGCTCAGCAAGAAGGATTACAATGGGTTGAAGCACTTGTGAAGACAAAGTATAAGATAGTTGACAAAAAGGTGAAACCAATTGCTTTGCCACTTCCATCGGATATTGAGAGTTTGTATGAAAAAGTGTGAAGGCAGCCAAGTTTACGGGATCCTAAAGATATAGGCCATTAGTTTACATATGAAACATTACAAGAATTGAAAGTTGGTGCAGAAGGGTTTCTTTTACTTGCTCAGAGAGACTATTTTATGCGGATGTTGGCTAGGCATGGAAAGGCATTTGCATTTCAGCCAAGTGAAATAGGTTGTGTAGATCCAAATGTTGTCTCTCCTATGGTCATATTTACTGTGCCACATGTACCATGGAACTTGAGGCCTATTCGAGTGCCTAAAGCTTACTTGCCAAAGCTAATGGATTCGTTAAATGAAAAGGTTCGAAATGTAAAGACTTTTCAAGCAAGTTGATGTAGTGCATCAAGTTCTCTTCCTCGTATATTTGGTTATTCCTTGCATGAGCACTAATGTTTCATGCTTCTTTTTTGTCATTATTGAGATCGGCATACTCAAATTCATCAGGATGATCAGGTCTAGCCATAGTCACAATTAATACCATTTCACAACTGTTGACACTATCGTTTCAACGGCCATGGTAGCTTTGGAATGCATCATAGTTACTATCTATAACCTTGACAATTCTCAAATACATTACATCAATCCACACATCATCCTTTCATGTTAAGCTAGAAGTGTTATCACCTTGCTTGTGAGTTATCCATGGAGTTTTTCACTTTGTTCATGATGGATGTTGTGCTAGATATGTCATATCACTTTCAAGATGTTGGATGCTATGGAGATGAATATACTTGTAGTATTGTAGATAGACTTTATTCCCCACCTTGGTATTATTGTATATCACTTCTATCATGCCTTCGCTATCCATGATCCATTGGTAATCCAAGTGCTTCTAGATTTATTAAGCATACATATGAGAATAATTAAAGTTGTTTCTACCTTCATGAATATGATTATGGTCATCGTCAACTCTTAGCCTTCTTCTCTTGTATGATTTGGATTTTGATGACCATTTCATGATGGAATTGGCAACAAGTTTAAGGTTGATTATGCTATTAGAACTATTTTCATTGTGGACTATGATGGTTATGATCATCTTTATGATATTGGTGACCATGATTATGATTGGTATAGAAATTATTATAATCATGGACATGATGATCTCGAAGTTGATACATTATCAATCTTACATTAATATATTTCTTAAAGTTTTTGATTTGTTGCTTGTTGTAGCATTCATCATTCGCGATCACCTCTCTTTTTTTTATCATTGGATTAGTTCAAGGGAGTATTCTAAACAAGCTATTTGCTTCTTGCAAGTATTTTACTATAATGTGACCTATGGTTATCTGGAGCAAACAATACCAACCTAGGGCAAAGCACCAAACATAGGAGCTTGGGATAATGTACATATGTTTTTTTGTTTTCATGTAGATTTGCAAGTTAAATGTCAGTAATTTTGAATAAATTTTAAGGATTATAGTTATAATTACGTATGTTTTAAACAATTAGACATTTTACTTCTATATTTTTATGAAAATTTTGATCTAATACATTAGTTATTACATATTCACAAATTTCTAAAATATTAGGGATTTCTTGTAAAATATATTATATTGTAAAGAATATTGGGATATTTTAATCAGGTTTTCTATTCTAGCTTCATAGTTTTTGTATATTTTCCATCTAAATTGATAAATTGCATTTGATACATAAGTAATCTATACATCTTGTATATGTATATGATACAAAATGTATATTTTATCCCTAATTTTATGTATTGCATCAAGTTTCCTTTATAATTCATCTTTTGCAATGGTATTTCATGTTGTGCTATATTAATTGATATTGTGATTCATACCCAGTCGAGGGATCCATCTATACGAAATCATCAATATAATGTGTGTTTAAAGGATATAAAGAAATACCCTTCCTTTACATCCTATACCTTAAAATGACTCATTTTACTTTACTAAACTTACATTTTTTTTTCAAATTGTAATTAAAAAATCTATTTTATAAATATAACATTATAAATTTTACTAAATATAATAATCTTTCTTTTGAACTCACATGGTATCTTTTACATGTTCTATGAAGTGTACTCCTTGAGGATCCATGTGAGTTTCATTCTCCACTTGGTACAACGCATCAACAAGGGTTGAAAATTGTGACAAAAATTTTGTCCACTCGATACAATGCATCAAGTGGAGTTGTAAATGTTCATTCTCTTCTTGATGCAATCATTCGGTTCTTGATGCAATACATTAAGTTGGTATGAATTTGTGGTTGATGCATTGTATCAACTTTCTATGATTTTTTGTTTTAATCTTATATGTATCAAGTTAATGTGAGTTTCTATTTTAAATCTATGCAAGCTTGATGCAAAACATCAAGTGAGATTGATAATTGTGATACTTCATTCTCTTCTTAATACACTGCATAAACTTGGTGTGAATTTGTGGTAAATTTTATACCAACTTGAGGCATTGCATATGATTTTTTGTTTTAAATCTCTACTAACGTGATGTAATGCATCAAGGTCTTTTATATTTTGTTATATCTATGTTCTCCACTAATATAGTGTATCAAGTTGATATAATAACTATACAGATTTGATGTCAACTTGATTAAATGCATCAAATAACCAATTTTTTAATAGTTTTTTACATCTAATTGAAGCACCACATTAATTTTATATTGTTGGGGATTTTTTTCTTGTAACTTTTGTTAAATTTCTTATTCAACTAATGTGATGCATCAATTTGTTAGCCTTTTTAATATGTATTTGGCACTTACTTGAGACAATATACAATTATTTTTTATTGAGTGAGTTTCATTCTTTAATTGATGTACTTTATCAAACGATTTTGAATTTTTAGTAAATATTGTACTAGATTGATGTATTGCATCAAGCTTCATTCTATTTTTCTATAATTTTATTCTTCATTTGATATAATGCATTGAGTTATTACAAACCTTGTGTTGATTGCATAGAGTGCATCAAGCTTTGTGAAAAATTTTGACACTTTTATCATCCACTTGAAGCACTGCATTAAGTTGATATATATTTTGAATCAACTTTTTACCAACATCATGTAAGACTTGAAGTTTTTAGTTAGATTGCTTTTCCAAAGATGTAGCTTGTAACTTTACAAATTTTTATATTGTGTTTTTTATATAATTTATTTTTCAACTTTATTTAGTGCATCGAGTTGATAGCTTAAATAAAAGTGCTTAGCATGAATAATTTGACATTAGATACTATGGAAATTTCCACTAATAGTTCATGTATTGAATCAAATAGTTGATTTCTATGCTATGGTTTTTGTATTTTGGTTTGTGTTACTTAGGTACTGGATGCAATGCATTAAGCTTGTTAGATTTTTCTTCAAGGTTTCAATTGAGTGCATCATGTTTAATGTATCTTATGTAATAAATCTTATATCTTGATGTTGATTTTTATCAAGTAGGTCAAAGTTTAAGCACAATGTTTCACTAACTTCATATTGTGTATCACCTTCTTTCTCTTTTTTTCATTTTTTTCATGGACAGGCGAGCTATAGATCATCGCCATCCGAAACCTCATCCCGTCACAAAGGAGCATCGAACGGACTCTACAAAGAAAGAAACAACTAGACATTAGTCCACCATACAATAATGCATTCTAATTAAACATGGTAACTACGGATAGTAACTACGAACAAGAAATATGAGTGACTTACAGGGCCACTTCGTCCATACAATCGATCAATCAATGTAGTGAGACTGTGCCTCTCTACATATCGAGTTTCAAGGCCGGTAGGATCATGATTTGTAATGGAGAGCTGCAAAGAAAACAAAATACAACTGTTAGAAACACGATTGTCAGTACAAAAGATATTGCAAAAAAAAAGAAGCAAGCAAAACAAAAGAAAAACTTACAAAGTCCTCCAGATATGTCCTGTGGCTGCCACTCCCAAGATGATGGACCACTTTGGCCTCTATTCATGCCCTCGCCACCTCGCGCTGTAGTCTCCAACGTCTTGGAGAATCTGTAGCCTCCTCCCTGAGTCGGCGCCAGTCATCCACATCTAGCCACTTGGGCTTTGAAGCCCCACTCTTGAGTGTCTTGCATGTGTCCAATCGTCTGTGTGACATATACGCATGCATGCACTCCATCATCTAGCCCGTAGAAACCTATCTACTATGGCTGGTACCGGAAACTCCTCATGCAAGAATGCTACTATGTAGTCCTTGCTCCCCTCCAGTATGTTCTTCTAATGATCCAAGACATTGTGCCAAAAAACTTATTGGCATAATTCTCATGCGAGCCATCACCCTCCTCCTCTCATCATTCATGATGATGGCTCTTGACCAATCATCTACAAGGTATGCATACCCCTCTAGGGTATGCCTAAGATGGGTCCTCTCCCACCTGCGACCACATTCTTCGACATATCCAAGAGACCCCTATACATCTAGTGTACCTACCGGGGTAGTATCTATCAGAGTAGCACTCATAGGGGTGCCACCTACGAATGGCTGAGCAAAACTCCGAGTGAGTGGAGTAGACGTCCCACAAGTATGACAAATATCGGAGGTGATGCAGCTCCAACAGAATGACGAGACGGAGACACCGCATTCATACCTCCACATCAACCACCTGAGCCACGCTCTCTCAAACCGCCACGAGAGCGATGAGTAGCACCTATATCCCAAGCTGACCGCGAGCTCACTACATCCGGATCTCTACAGCACTCCCCTGAACCACTCCCTCCATCTAGCCCAAGTCTAGAGCATCGACGTCGTCTACTAGAAACTAAAGCATCAGAGCGCGCAGAAGTAGATCTAATAGAACAGCCTGACAATGTCCAAGACAGCTTTTGGTCCACCATATCTCTAAATCTCGCCATCTGATCTGGAGACATACGTGTGAATATCTCATGCAGCTCCTCGTCGCTCATCCCTCGACTCATCTCGATGATCTAAATATCCACAAAGGTCACCTACATAGATAAAAAATGATGTTAGCATAATCAATATAAATGATACAAAGCACGGTAATATAAATCTTTAAAAAATGGTATTTCTTAAAATGCATATCTTATGTACCCTTATAAGCAATTCGTCAACGAATTGAGTAGGTGGATGCTCCAAGTATGGAGTACCCTATGGTCCCATATCAATCTCCTGGCACAACTCCACATACACTGGAAGGTTGATAGACATGTCACCACAAAAGGATGAGTTCACCTCGTTCTCAAATAATTCTTGGACTCTTGTATTTCCATCATTATTACCCGATGCTAGCTCCTCTACATGCTCCAAGCTTTCGGTGGCCTCCACGCCTTGCAATATCGACCCCTCTATTTGTATATTGTCCTCATCTATGCTCCGAACATTGCTTTGATCATATACTCTCGCACTTCAGGGAGCTAAAGATATAACATACCACCATCAAGGTTGTCAAGGGTTTGGATAGAAAATTACATGTTCACAATCACGTACAAGAGAGATTTAACTATTGTAACATGTACCATGTCCTAATACAATTAAAAAAGATATGAATTCATACACATGTTCACAATGGGCCAGAAACAAAAATGTGTCACGCAAATCCATCCATTTTTTTTAGAATCTATTTCGAGAAATCCAAATGGACCTCGTCAAACTATTGCTCCAGCTTCTTCAAGTACCACTTTGAACCACTGCACATCGAATAGGATCATGGAGAAGCTATGGTAATCCACCATGACAATACTTTGCAAGTTTCCAAAATACTCCATCTCATCTATAATCGTGTTTGGATCCGTTGCTCGTCATCAGCTCTCTTGCTTGAACCTTGCCATGATACCACAATCTGTTGTGGAGCACATTTTGTCAATATGCTTCACGCGGAAGTGCCGTCTGTGTGACCACGCTGCACTATATATTGAAACACTCAATTAGTTGTCTCATATAAAATATAGATATGACAAACCCTGAACACATCATTACCTTTGGACTACATCCCCTTGAGAATTCCCACTCCTCAATTGAGACTCGGTTGAGACCTTCGTCCCTTCGCAAGACGCGCTGGTCAAAGCTCCATACAACCATCTCTTTGACATAAACTGCAGTATCTCCTCCATGCCCTCGGGATATCAAATCGTTTGATGGTGCGTACTACGTCGAAATTCAAATCGCGCTACCTCTTGATCTTTCCTAGCGAGCCATGTCTCCATAGAGGCATGGTGCAACATACAAAAGCGATTCACTTTCTCCTCCATTGTAGCATCCATTATTTTTTCTACCCCATTTCCAACCACTGCATCTCCTATTAGTCTATCATCATCCTTTAGCGACCATAGCATACTGTTTTCTGAATCCACCGTTGGTAGCCATTGTGAAAATATGCACTAGCGTCTCAGACACCGACCAACCTTCAGCCATACTACCTTCTGGCCAAGCTCATTGTCCCACAAAGTCTTTCAAGGTTTTCATGAAGCACTTCAAGAAGAATACCCATCATGTATGGACAGGTCCAGCAATCTCCACTTCATCTACAAGATGCACAAGAAGGTGGATTTGTATCATGAGCATGCTGATAGGCAAGTATTTCTCAAAGAGACAAACCATCTCCACTGCTCCCCGCCTCATGGATTCAATAGAGGGTGTCTCAATCTCCTTTTGTGAGATCCATTGCACTAAAGTCGACAACCTGTAAATTGCCCCACGTATTTCTAGAATAAGGCATCTTGCGATCACGATCGATAGTACAAACTGCCACAAACAAGAAAGCATTATGAACAATGACTACACTCCAAATAGTAAAATACACAAGCCACTTACAATCCATTCGTAGTACAAACCTGACATATCTTATACAAATCATGGGATTTTAGCCCTGCTAATTGGTCGTCTTTAGAAAACCCAAACCTGAGAGAACGCATCATACCTGTCGGAGTGTGGATAGACTTGACTATTTGCTTCACAATGCTCTCTTCTTTAGTGGATAAAACCCAAGGAGCGTGAGGTAGCTACACGTGACCATCTTCACTCGATTGTGGCAAAAGCGTCTCCATCTTGCCTACCTCCTTCAAGTACATTCGTGCCCCTATAGTGTCTCTCTTTCCTGTGATGTGGTCCCATAGCAATCTACCCATGTTGTCGTACTGCTGCGCATGCGAGGTGCGAAATCCACCAAAAAGTTGTGTGTGACATTTGTTACTTTGTACATACTTAGGTTTTGTGCTTTGCCACTCTATAACTGGTGAAAGAAACACAGATGCCACAGAGAGCTTGAAGACTATTGTAGGCAAGCATGAGAAGAGTTTTGATGATGGTTTTGATATGAAACCAATATCAGAGTCAAATCTATCAATGCACGACTCTTGCTTTGTTTCAGATGCAAGTACTCATGAAGACGCTATTTCCATTGCATAGTTTGATGGTTGTGGGAATGCAAGCAGTTCAAATATGTCCGTCACACTGATCCAGAATACCTGGACTTTGACACAGACTCTCCAAGAGGGAAAAAGTCAAAAATGCTTTATATGACGAATGTGCTTATAAGTTCTAGATTCAACAAGGATAGCTCTCTTATTCCCATTCTATGTATGATCTCAGATCAACCTCTAGATCCTAGTCTGTTTCAAAAGATGGAAAGTGGTATTTGTGGTGGTTGAGGTTTTAGGACCCTATTGCCATAGGTTGTGGTGTGCTAGAAGCCTGAAAATATTAGCATCTCCTACTGGAAGGAATGTTTTGAAGTACATCTTGTCAAAGGTGTGCCAACTCACTTCTTCCCAAAGTGGAGCACATGAGACCCTCGAAAATCTAGTCACCAAGGATCTTACCAAGGAAGACCATTGGCTAGAGCTTTACAGTGATGAGGAGGCTTTGGCGATTGAGGTTGAGAGAGTAATTTTCAATGATTTAATTGAGACCTTGCTCATCTTGTAGCAGAGGGCTGCATCTTAATTGATCAAGAAATGTACATGTTTTGGTGCCAAATGGGATGAATAAAGATATTACAGTGGTGCTCACGTGGATGCTTTCAGTGATGTTTACTCAGAGGCTACTTTGTACCAAATTCTACCAGGAGCACATGTTGATCAATGGAGCCATATTTTGTGCAAGTACTGGACAAAGTAGAAGACTATCAGAAAATCTTCAATTTTGCAGTTTGAATGATTCAAAACAACATTCTACTTGGCTGCAAATCCAAGGTGGACAGATCTTCAAATCGTTGCACACAAAATTGACTCAAATTGGGAGTATCATGGAACACATTGATCACAGGGTATGCTTGCAATGGTTGTGGATCTGAAGCATTGCATATCTTCTATCATATGCAACACAGTAGGGTGAAACTTGATAAGTTCACATTTACATGTGCCTTGAGAGCTTGCTCGGACATGGCAGCCTATGGTAATGGCATATTGATACATGCCCAGATAATGGAAATTATGACGGGCCGTCGAGCAGTTTAAAAAAGAACCGTCTGGCCTGGAGAGAAAAAGCAAAAAAAACAGGCCTGGAAAAAGAAAAAGCAATGAAAATAGGGGGTTTGTGGACCGAATGTTTCTGTAGTCGAAGGATGGAATTAGCAGAGGACATAGATGTTTTTCAGTGGGGCGGTGAGTGCTATTGGTCTTCTCAAACATCTTCTAAGACTTCAATTACTGTGGGGAGGAAGCTCTCATGCAGGAAATCCCTCTCTCTTCCAACAGATCATTGTGAGAGAGAGACAGAGGACCGGGGGCGCTATCGCTGGCATGATCAGTAAAGAAGGAGAAAGAATCTCAGTCAACTGAGGCCGTTACCTGCTTAGCACAAGATCGTAGGTGCCAGCATGAAGTTCCTGAAGGATTAACGGAGCAGAGGACCAGGCGCCATAGCTGGCACAATAAAGGAAGAAAAAGAATCATAGTCAAATGAGGTTGTAACATGATTATCTCAAGCCCGCAGGTGCCGGTATGAAATTCCTAATGAGAAGGCTTTGAGAATTTCAATTGAAGGTCTCCTTGCACTTTTTGAGAGGAATGGAGTTGCAACAATCATTGAACTAAACAATGAAACAGATTTTGTAGCTTGAAATGAGATCTTTCAATACTTGGTACGTACAATTTTCTGTAAGCTCAGGCTTCCATAGTCCATGGGTGCCAAATAAATATGACTTAAAGGCTTAGAGATAATGAATGCCAATTGTAAAGTTCTTTGGCTTCTACAAAGGCAGCTTTCACAGAACTTAGAAAGCAAGGACTAGCAGTTGTTAGCAAGAAGGCATCGTGGATAATCTATTTGGATGTGTATTAACTTGATTCTGATGGATCAGTGTTCGATGCTACTTTGTTTGCGTCGATTGCAGCTCTTGCACATTTGAAAATACCAGATATTTTTGTGACTGATGATGACAAGGTACTCCCAGCTAATAAGACATCCCGAAATTTTTAGAATGGTAGATCAAATGAAAAATAGCGTGACTGAAAAGTGTAAAGGGAAAAAGATTGGAACTTGGGCGAGTTCCAGTGGCACTGACTTTAGCATTGCACTCAAGACACATTCTAGCTAACCCATCAGCTTTGAAGAAGAGTCTATTTTGAAGACATTCTCTTGAAGACAGGATGACATATTTGATGCTCTTGTATTTTGATTTATAACTTGATGTGGTTTTCTTAAGAGGATTGATTCTCTTGATTGATCCATCTTGCCGCTTGTACTTGAACTAAAAATTGTAATACACTTAAACCATGGCATCATATTCGTCTTGATTATTTGCTTCGCTTGATCTTCCATCTTGGAATTTCCCAAGGACCTCTGTGGTTGCGACTTTGCTTTCGAAAACCCTTCGACATCTTTGGTGAACTCGACGTGAAAGCATCGCATTAAAAAAAAATTTCAGGATGGGAGATACTTCAACATCAATTTCAGCCTATTCTACGATTCCTGCTTTGTCCTCTACTTCAGCTTCATCATCGACTTCTGCTTCAAATACTTCTACGGATGATTTAAAGAAGATTTTGCAGAATATGTCTATGTATATGCAGCTTCAAAATCAACAGACACAATTGTATATGCAGCAACATGCAGCAATTACATCAACAATAGTTGTCTCAGCAAAGGCAACTATATTCGGAGCAAGAGAATGTAATCAGCGCGACTAAGGCGATTGAAGCAGTTGAGAATGAAAAGAAGTTATTTGATGGCCATAATGTATCGGCTTATTTGAAGACGTATGAGATTAAGCGGGTGAGAGCGGAATTTTAGTGCCGAGAAGTGCTTAATAATAGCTAAAAATTATGAATATCAAGGGAAAAATAGTCAACGTCAAAGGCGGGGGCTCGATCTAGGACGATTTGAAGCGCCAAAGTGCTTTAAAGGTGTTCGAGTGACACTTGTTGATTTTTCATAATTTTTCAGACTGTCGTGCGGGTTGACACAAGTTACCGGCCAATATGGGATGCAGAGCCAGACGCCCAAGATTTTTCAGAGCTCGATTCGGAGTCCGGACGGGGAAATGGCCAAGAAATGGTCAAGATTTGAAAGGGTGGCCACAACATGGACCAAAGGGGGGGTGCCCTTTCGGGAAATTTTAACCCCCCAACCAAAGGGCATGAAAAAAATCGTGGAGAGAGAGGAGAAGAGAGCACCAACAACAGGCGCCGAAAATCACGCCATGGATGGAAGGAGGCAGCCTCTAGCCTGCAAACAACCCATATCACTGATCATTGCCCTTGCTTCCCTCCTGGATGCCAATCATATCGCCGCCTCTCGCCTGAGAAATGGTGGTCTCTATGAAGAATTCTGATTTCAATATTTCTCTCTCCTCCCTCTCTCTCCCCTAAGGGCAGATTCATGTGGTGAAGAAGAAGAAGAAGAATGAATGGCGGATGCTTGTCCAATGAAGACCGGATTGCTCCGTGGTTCAAGAGCAAGGAAGATTGCTGATTGTGGATTGTCATGAACATTAATGGTGGCTGGAAATCAGTCTTGAGATATGACAAATAAAAACCCGCAACCCGCAAAGAATGGTAATCTCATTTTTATAAAAAAAATTGATGTTTTATGCAATTTGCTTCATGAATATTTGTTCCCATGGGATGATTATGCATTATAATGTTGTTTGCAATGTCTTTCAATTGTTTAAAATTAGAAAATCAGAAAATCATAAGTGTTGTGATTGAAATTAATAGTGTCAAACCCGTGAAACACGCGAAATATGGGGAAATTGGGTGTTTTTGATATATCAATGGAAAATATAAAAAGACACACCAACTAAACTTGTGTTTTTGCTGCAAATGAACCTAAGGGCCACAGCCCACAACTCATTTCATATTTTTAGTTATTTAATATTGTGAAAAACACAAGAAAAATATGGAAAATGGAAAAAAATAAGGGAAAAATGGATTTTGAGTGCCGAAAATTAAGGAAAAATAAGAACCATGTTTGTGGATGCATGGGGGGTCTGAAGTATGAGGTTTAGCCTCAGTTCAGCCCTACCTCTATGTTTTAGTGAGTTTCTATTGATTTTCATACAATAAAAACATGAAAATGAACCCTAAACCTATGCACCATGCACAACCTAAACGGGTGAGGGGGTAGAGTGTATAAGAGGTGTTTAAATGCTGAATGAAATGATGAAAAGCTTGCTACTTTTTTATGCATATCATTTAGGTTGGTCGATAATTAAAAATTAAGGACCTAGTAGCACGAGGGTTTCTCGGTGTTAGGTTCATGCAACGCCGCATACAAGCAATAGTCAAAATCATTGAAAGAAATGTTTTCCACATGTGCACCAATGCTGATTTTCTTAATTATTTGAGCACATGGACATTCACAATTTGTATGAAGCATGAAATTTAAAAAGGTATCAGAAAATACCTCGTGGATGCATGGCAATTGCTTTCTAGAGGAACATGACCAACGTTGAGTGAGTAAGGTTGTTCTAAGCTGTAGGCCAGGTGTTGGGTCTAAGGGGAAAGAAAGTGAGGGAGATGGAACATTCCTGGATACGAGCGATTGGTACCTTGAGTGGAAATATATGCAATATTGTGTCATATATGTTTAGCGACGCATCGAGGGGCCAATCCCCAAGGTGTAGGAGAGTCACAGTGAGGTAGTGACAGTCGGCCGTGGGAGGACCTCCTATGTTTGTACTTCGTGCTATTTGGCAAAGTGTTGGGACTCCCTTTGAGGAGCGTTAATTGGATTAAAGTTGGACTACAAAACGTGATACAAACGCAAGATGTTTAGGAAGATGATGTATGTGCTATCCACGCTCCTGGCCGCAAGGCCGTGGGGTTGTTGAGCACATGATAGAGGTCCAGCTAGTGCATGAGCCAGTGCCAGCCCGTTTTAGGTCCCATCAGTGGTGCGTCTACCGGGAGCTGTCGATAAGTGGTGGTTCTCCGAATCTTGGTCTCATAAGGGACTTGTTAGCTTTATTCTATTGGGTCAATAGCCGCCTTGAAGCGGTGGATATCAAGTTAGTCTGATAAAAACCTTGGTCATCAGTATGATGGTCAATCCAAGAAATCCCCAACCCCCAAAGGATACTTGGTTTATCTTGAGCAGTCTAGTGGGATCTTTGACACGTCGGGTGATTAACTATTTTACCCTTTGCCCTAAAAGTGATACCATGCTTGAGTTTGGGTCACTATGGGAAAATACTCATGGAGTTACCTCTAAGATTAACAGCCCATGGAGATTAGATAAAAGGGAAAGTGAAAGTAGTGATAAGATGACACAGTCATCTATGATCATTCATGATGATAATGTCATAGAAAAGACTATGACAATGATGGTTAATATGCACAAAGGAGGACATTATGATTATGATCTAAAGATACATCCGATACTAGTACCCGATGTAGTTGGGTACCGTAGTGTGATTGCCAAGATCTGTAAAGCATTGGATAATGTCCATGTGTGTGGAAAACCCTTGTTAGTAAGGAAGCTTTCATTTTTTAGGACCTATCCTAAGTTCTAGCAAAGTGGTGGTAGATGAGAATAGGCTTACTAGAACACCACTAGCAGATGATGGGATATATTCCCTATTGCATAGTGTTGGACTCCCTAAACCACTTTGTGAGTTGGCGGAAAGGGAAGTTCATGGAATTAGTGACTCTTCCACACCAATAAAGGAGGAAATTGAAGAGATTAAAGACCCTAACGCACTAGTATTAGGTCAAGAGGAATATGAAGATTTTGATGACCCAGTCTTGATCCCAAAGGAGAGGACTAAATGTCCACCTCTTTATAGGGATCTCCCACTGTTTTATGGGTTGCCAAACGAGGATCCGATGATTCATTTAAGAGAATATGACCTAACTTGCATTGCAAGTGGGTTCAACAATATACATCAAATGCTTGTATTCCCAAGTACCCTAAAGGGAGAGGCAAGGAAATGGTACTGGAGCCTCCCAAGAGGGTCAATCAAATCATTTGAGGAGACTTGTGATAGATTTCTAGATGAGTATGAGAAGCAACTCTCTATGATTCAGGTCTTAGGGCAAGTTATGTAGTTTTGACAGGAGTCTTATCCTTCTATTAAAGAGTATGATAGAGCCTTTGATAGTATTCTTAGGCTTTGGCCAAGAAGAGCTAGTGCTCTACCAGATGATGTGCTATGTGAGCTCTTTCTGAATGGCTTAGAGATTAATACGCAAATCCAAGTGGGACTACAGAATTCTAAGTCCTTAAGGGAAGCAAAAATGTATGCCATTGATTACGAGGGTCATATTCAGAGATGTTGGGAAAACTTTTGGAGTTTTCCCCGCTCATTACAAGTGCATCCTAGCTTCCAACCATTCCTGCAAGAAGACAGCTCACTTGTTGATACCAAGGTAGCCTATGAGGGGAACCTTGGTGGCCAAAATTTCAAAGCAGAAAATGGACATCCTATGAGTAGTAATGACATGCCTATCAGTGCAAAGATTCCAAGCCATGCAAGTCCCATTAGGGCTTGCAACACTTCCACGAAAGGTAGTTGTGATGACAATATGGATCGAACCAATGGGTCTGTGAGTGTTGATAAGCATTCTGTGTGTGGTTCTAATCTTGTTGCTAGTAAGGCTCTTGAGAGACCTTTGGTATTAGAATCATGCTTCCGGGTGGATGTTGTTCCCTTCAGTGAAAGCATGGTTCTTATGGGAAAAATTTTGTAGTATGGACGTAAACATGTAAAGGCATCTTTTGTAAAGAGGATGAAAAATGCTAAAAGTCCACCTGTGCTTCACAAAGGTCATAAGCATGTGAGGCCATTTGGCCATAGGGATAAGTTTGCATTGAGTTCATTAGACCAGTGCAGCAAATTGAGGGAGTGCAAGAATATTAAGGAAAATGTGAGATGGGTTTGGAGACCCAAAATCTCCAAAAGTATGGCAGGAGTGTTGGATGCAAGGCCAAGGATCCCATTCGGATATATTTTGTCGAAACCCCAAGAGGATAAGACTGGATATACATCTTACAATATACACTGCCTTGGGATACACCCATGTGATGTGCCTAGGCTTGAAGCTCTACCTAGTTTGGGTCGCAGCACTGATCTATGTGAAAACCCAAATAGGGGAGATTCGAATGAGTTTTAAGCTAGGAAGGCTAGATGCTTTGGATATTACGTCCAGATCTCGTAAGGCCAAGAGGGCCAGTGTTGCGAGGTTTTGAATGTTTTATTTCATTAGGCCAAGAGGCCCAGTTGTGTTGACTGTTTAGTGCAGGTACGATTAATGGTTTCTTGGTTGAGTTTTGTGCTAGACAGATTCTGTGGAGTTGGAAGGAGCCTTTTGTTGCGTGGAAGCTTCTCGTGGCCCTATCCAGGTGATATCTTTCCTTTATGAGTACTGTGGTTTTTATGTTATATATGTTTGTGTACTTGTTAAGGGGTTTTTCGTTTCTTATTGGGGACCAGCGTCCAAGGTATGAAGTTTCGAGGTTTCGGTTTAGTATGTTTGTGGGAGGTTTGAGTAGTCATTGCCTCTTGTAAAGACATTGTCAAGCATTGAAAGACCTGTTCTAGAAGGGAGTTCTAGTGACCCTATTCTGCTAGCCAGCTAGGCGGCCATTCCAGGAGTTCTTGTTAGTTTTGAGGCAGTTAGAGAAGCCCACCGAAAAAGAAAAATGAGGATAAAGGAAAAGAAACCTTGAATATCCCAAAAAACCAATAAATATATACAAAGGTATGTAAAAAGGGGTTCTAACCCCCTCTAAAAATAGACAAGAAAAGAAAGGAAAATCTATAAGCAGTTGATCATCGCCTAGTGAAGGCCTGGTAGGTTTTTGGGGACGAGTCAGACCCGGGGCCGATGCCTTGTCTTCCTAGGGGTGGCATCTTGCTAGAAAATAAGAAACTAAGGAAGGTTGGAGCGAAAATAAAAGTGAGGGTCAAAAAAGGATTAAGTGTCGCCTTGCAGGGGCTTGGTAGGTTCTTGGGTACCGAGACAGGTCCTGAGGCCGATGCCCTGTTCTCCTTGGGTCACTACGCTCAGCTCTCTCCTTTTTACATACCCGAGTATAAAACATAAAAACCCTAAAAGAAGCAATGTGTTAAAGAAAATACTTCTTGATCAAGCTATAGGAGTCCTCGCCTAGTAGGAACTCCTAGTTGTGTTGTCCTTAGTTAGGTAGGTAGTTCAAACCACCACTTAGGGCAACCTCTTTGACAGTTCTTTTTAGTTTGACTGTGTTGGAGCAGTGGGTTAGTGACTAGCTTTGGATCTTTTATCAAATTATGCTAGGCCTACTCCTTGGGGATGTCATGCCTTGGTTCTGTCAGGGGGTAGGGTGAGCATTGTGCTATGTTTAGTATGTATCTACTTTGTATCAGCTTGATGCTTCCTTTGGTTGTTTTTGTGCAGATCTACTGTGGGATTCGACGGGCTGAGTTGCCCTATCCCGTGGTCGCCAATGAGAGCGGAATTTTGGTGCCGAGAAGTTCTTAAAAATAGCTAAAAATTATGAATATCAAGGGAAAAATATTCAACGTCGAAGGCGGCGGCTCGATCTAGGATGATTTTAAGCGCCAAAGTGCTTTAAAGGCGTCCGAGCGACACTTGCTGATTTTTCATAAATTTTCAGACTGTCGTACAGGTTGACATGAGTTACCGGCCAATGCGGGATGCCGAGCTGGATGCCCGTGATTTTTCAAAGCTCGATTCGGAGTTCGGACGGGGAAATGGCCACGAAATGGTCAAGATTTGAAAGTGTGGCCACAACATGGACCAAAGTGGGGGTGCCCTTTCGGGAAATTTCAACCCCCCAACCAAAGGGCATGAAAAAAATCGTGGAGAGAGAGGAGAAGAGGGCGCCAACAACAGGCGCCGAAAATCACGCCATGGATGGGAGGAGGCAACCTCCAGCCTGCAAACAACCCACATCACTGATCATTGCCCTTGCTTCTCTCCTGGATGCCAATCATATCGTCGCCTCTCGCCCGAGAAATGGTGGTCTCTATGAAGAATTCTGATTTCAGTCTTTCTCTCTCCTCCCTCTCTCTCCCCTAAGGGCAGATTCATGTGGTGAAGAAGAAGAAGAAGAATAGATGACGGATGCTTGCCCAATGAAGACCGGATTGCTCCGTGGTTCAAGAGGAAGGAAGATTGCTGATTGTGGATTGTCATGAACATTAATGGTGGCTGAAAATCAGTCCTGAGATATGAGAAATAAAAACCCGCAACCCGCAAAGAACGGTAATCTCATTTTTACAAAGGAAATTGATGTTTTATGCAATTTGCTTCATGAATATTTGTTCCCATGGGATGATTATGCATTATAATGTTGTTTGCAATGTCTTTCAACTGTTTGAAATCAAAAAATCAGAAAATCATAAGTGTTGTGATTGAAATTAATAATGTAAAACCCGTGAAACATACGAAATATGGGAAAATTGGGTGTTTTTGATATATCAATGGAAAATATAATAAGACACACCAACTAAACTTGTGTTTTTGCTGCAAATGAACCTAAGGGCCACATTCCACAACTCATTTTGTATTTTTAGTTATTTAATATTGTGAAAAATACAAGAAAAATAGGAAAAATGGAAAAAAAAAGGAAAAAATAGATTTTGAGTGCCGAAAATTAAGGAAAAATAAGAACCATGTTTGTGGATGTATGGGGGGTCTGAAGTATGAGGTTTAGCCTAAGTTCAGCCCTACCTCTATGTTTTAGTGAGTTTCTATTGCTTTTCATACAATAAAAACATGAAAATGAACCCTAAACCTATGCATCATGCACAACCTAAACGGGTGAGGGGGTAGAGTGTATAAGAGGTGTTTAAATGCTGAATGAAATGATGAAAAGCTTGCTGGTTTTTTATGCATACCATTTAGGTTAGTCGATAATTAAAAATTAAGGACCTAGTAGCACGAGGGTTTCTCGGTGTTAGGTTCATGCAACGCCGCATACAAGCAATAGTCAAAATCATTGAAAGAAATGTTTTCCACATGTGCACCAATGCTGATTTTCCTAATTGTTTGGCACATGGACATTCACAATTTGCATGAAGCGTGAAATTTAAAAAGGTATCAGACAATACCTCCTGGATGCATGGTAATTGCTTTCTAGAGGAACATGACCAACGTTGAGTGAGTAAGGTTGTTCTAAGCTGTAGGCTAGGCGTTGGGTCTAAGGGGAAAGAAAGTGAGGGAAAGGGTACATTATTGGATACGATCAATTAGTACCTTGAGTAGAAATATGTGCGATATTGTGTTATATATGTTTAGCGACGCATCGAGGGGCCAATCCCCAAGGTGTAGGAGAGTCGCAGTGAGGTAGCGACAGTCAGCCATGGGAGGACCTCCTATGTTTGTACTTCGTCCTATTTGGCAAAGTATTGGGACTCCTTCTGAGGAGTGCTAATTGGGTTAAAGTTGGACTACGAAACGTGATACAAACGCAAGATGTTTAGGAAGATGATGTATGTGTTATCCACGCTCTTGGCCGCGAGGCCGTGGGGTTGTTGAGCGCATGATAGAGGTCCGGCTAGTGTATGAGCCAGTGCCGGCCCGTTTTAGGTCCCATCAGTGGGATTTTTTTGGTGCGCAGATCGATCACTATATGCTCACGTAGTGAATCCCGGAAGGTCCCCAAGAACAATGAACTCTACTTTTTGCACAAGTTACAAGGTAAAAAGCATGAACGACAAGAGCAAGAGACCAATTGGGTGCAATCTCCCCCCATGCCTTGTGTGAGCGCTTCACAAAGCATGTATTTTTTGTATATTTCCTCTTCATGCTCAATAATAGCCCAATTTACAAAAATATATCAAGCTTTTAGCTTTTGAGTTTGCTTTTACAAAAATAGGAATAAAGCTAATGGACGGTGCCCATAGAGTCAGGCACGCCCAATACAATGTCCAAATAGAAATAACATATCCGTGCGCATATGCGCATACAAAATAATAATAAATAATCGATGCCTCAATAGACATGACAGAATATAGGGGTGGCGCCTATCAAAATATAATCCATAGATCGAATACTCGCTAGACTCCTATGCTTTCCTCCGCTACTACTGCTATCTCTACACACCAACTGAAGCATTCACAATTGTTAGTAAAATAATACAATTAAACCGACAAAAGTGAATACCTAGCAGTCTTCAGCTACATAAATAAATCAACTGGTTAGAAATAAATCCTAACCTTAATTTATTACGAGTGCGCACTCTAAACTCATAAACGTTTATTAATTTAATATGTATTTTGCGGAATCACCCGCTATGGAATCACCCACGTACACACTAAATTAATGGAACACCCGAAAAGGACAGGCGTCCCCATCAACTTCTCGCACAAAGAATCTACTTTGTGTATGAGCCCCGATCATCAAAGTTTATGGAATCCACTGTAAAAACCTCACGGAATCCACCATGGCATGGAATCCACTATGAAATATTCCTCGTGGCATCATTTTTGGAGTACCAGCAGGACTTATGAGTAAATATTTTCTTCGCCTTGTCACACCCGCCTTGAGGGTAAAAGTGACTAATCTTTTCCTTCAAAATTTGCATTGGCAAGATTTTAAGAAGGACCTGAAAGAGGAGTATTTTCTTGAGGAATTTGGGATGGCTACACGGCAGTCATTCCAAGAGTGGGTCTACATGCCAAACAAAGGTCTAATTGCTTCAGAATTGATACGAGAATTTGAAGAGAGGTACAGTCAACTTGATGCCATTGAACAAAGACCATTGGATGTTGAGAAAGTTGAGCTTTTCTTGTAAGCTGCAGATCGTGCTCTTCAGGAAGAATTAGGAGAGCTTCTTGAGGATTGCACGAAGCTTATGGGTCTTAAAACGGATTGGCAAGATGCCTAGGATGCGGTCTCGACTTTGACCAAGATGTGGATATGGAAGACCCATCCCCTTATCCCCTTTTTTACATGGTTGACCAACCCTTTTTTCCATTGTGCTCCTATCTTCCTAGCTTCCTTTCCACTGCCCATCAACCTTTACAATTTGCATGGGTAAGAGCTTGACACTTTTAAAATAAATCATGGTGTGCCTTGCGCTCTTCTACCAAAGTATTGACTTGTGCATTTTCTTGTGCGGCTTTCTCCTTGATTTAGGATTTTTCCGTACTTCTTGTGTTTCCTTATTTTTCTTGGCACGCCTTCGTCTTCCATTCCACTTTTGCCTTGGCCTTGTCTTTTGCTTTAGATTTTTTAGATTTTTCACCTTGTTCGACTAAGGGTTAACATTATCCCCCTCCTAGTTGAGTGTCAATCCCATGGCACTTGCTAAGTTGGATAGTGTTGCTGGCAAGGCCAAGTGGCTTTTTGAGTTTGTATACAAGCTATGTTGGAGGGATTTATGGAACTCGAAGGATCTTAAGTTGCGAATGAGCCCTAGTATTGGAGGGATTTATGGAACTAGAAAGGCCCTTGTACTAGCCATAGTGGAAGGTGTATTGGAGGGATTTACGCCTTTGAAATTGAAGATAAAGTTGGATGGATCCATTGGTTACCTCCGGGGTTGCATTTTCCAGTGCTGTTTGAAATTAGCTTCTTCATTAATCACCTTTTGACTAGCCTGCTGCATTTTTGCTTTGCTTCATTTTGCTTGCATGGTGACAGGCCGCATAATATGGGGAATACATTGCATGGATGATGGGGTCTCTGAAGTTGGTGGTGGGGCCTTCGCTTGTACCTGGAAAGAAAGAAGGTGCATTACCTCAGGGTGTGTCTGCCTTATCGTGATGTGTGTGGTGTTGGTGCTTGTGGGACTGGGAGATGGGTCCAATCTTGGGAAAGCCCTCGATGTGTCCCACACTTGATAACCCAGTTCGTGCATATAGGAGGTGCGATGCATGTAGCTTAGGGTGACATGTCTAACCATAGGTGAGTGTTGTGTCCCTAGGTGTGTCCTATCCTCATTGATAGAGCTTTCGAAACATGAATGTGCCACAAGGGTTCATATAATAAAGACCTCCCACCCTTATATAGACACAAATTAGAGTTACGATGAGGGTTTGTGCCCCTTTTGCATTTACAGTTTCCACAACTATGAATTAGGATTTGTACCCTCTTTTGGCAATCCTACCCATTTAGTAGGCTCTAGGCCATTCAATCTCACAACACCTAGAAACATGTCACACATTGCAAAAAATTTCAACAACATTGTATACATCTGATACACTGTTACCATCTTTTTATATTAATTTAATGTAGACGTGGTGTTAGTTGTTGTTTTTTTGGAGGCTGTGTCATTGCACTCTAGTCAGGAAATGTTGCTAAAAGGGAGTTCTTATATTTTCTGGCCATTTTGATCATGAAACAACTACTGAAATACATCCGCAAGAACAAGGTCTAGAACCTTCAGTATCTGATTTTATAGAGGCATGCTTACATAGGGTAGTTTATAGATTTAGCAACCAAGGCAATTACATTTATTGTCCAACGTCAGTTATTGCTCCAAGAAATAGCTAAGCAATTATGAGATCTTATGGGGTGGGGGGGGCAATTAGAGCGTACATCTGCTCCTTGAGACTTAGCCAAGTAGGCATAAATAGTGTACTTGTCAACAGACAAATCCCAACTAGTCTCAGATCTGATGTTAGAACCTGCACTAGTCAAAACAGTCTGCTGAATTTTCCCTTTGTTTTTCGTCTCCATAGCATAGGTCCATAATGCTCACTGACTCTTTGAACCTTTCTCAATCTGGACTCCATATGTAGAAGCATCTCCTCTAACTGCTACATAAGAAGTACGCGTAGCCATATCATCTACAAATTTCTTCATTCCGCCTTTCCCAAAATTGGTAGCAAAGCGGAGCTCCTATTTCAGTCAATCAGGTCCAACCATCTTGTCCCCAAAATACCAAATTCTTCCTCCTTACATCTTGAAAAGATTCAAAATCCTTGGAATGCTGATGGTCCATACTATCACACCAAATACATATTCGATCTCTCCTAGGTGCACTAGGAGCACTAGAAGAAATAGTAGGCATGGTCAAAGCAAACTGCTCTTTCAATTTTCCCACCAATTTTGCTTTAACTGACTCCAATGTCAAATCCGTTATGCCTTTGATTATGTCATAAAGAGAGGAAGGAACTGACAGAGTCGATGATTTTGGAGCAGAAGGAGCCGGCATCGGTCTTGAAACAGGAGGAACAGGAGGATTAGAAATAGTAGGGCATTGGCATAGGCCAAGAAACTAACTAAGGAAAAGAAGAACTCATAAGGGGTAGAAGTAGACATAGGAGCAGAAGACGGCGTCGGTATCATAGATCCATTCTGTCTCTTGCTTGCTTATGAGTGCTTGAGGGAGGGAGCATGAGGGAGTGAGCTTGTGAGAGTGAAGGATCTTGGAGGTGAAGCTCTCCACCTTCTCCTCTCTTCTTCTTCTCTTCTCTTCTCTTATCTTGTCTTGCGTGTGGTTATGGAGCTTGGAGCTTGGAGGAAGAAGCTTGAGGATGCTTGAGCTTGCATCAAGAATCGTGGAACTACTAGAGTGCTCGGGAGAGGAAGAAACTCAATCGGGCATCAAGGTAGCTCACTATACTCTTAGAGAGGGATAGCGTGTCGGCTATGTGAGAGATAGCCATTAGTGCTCGCTTGAAATGCTTGAACAATAAGCGGTCCATGGGTCTTGGCGGTTGTTCTTGCCTCCACACCCTTGCTAAACATTTTAAATTAAAGATAACTTTCATTACAATTTTTGGCACTTTTGCATACCATATGATAGTTTTTTCCCTATGTAATGCTCCTAGGTCTTGGCAAGGAACAATGGACAAGATCTTTACCGATATATCCCCTGAAGAGTTGAAAGTTTTCATAAATGATTTTGGGTAGCTATTATGACTTATCATAGAAAGTTAATTGTTCTATGTGCATGCTTTGAGCAATTTCATGAGTATTGCATAGTGTTGAATCCTTGAAAGTGTGTATTTAGGGTGCCTTATAGTTTTCTACTGGGTCATGTTGTGAGTGCGATGAGTATTGCCATTGACCCTGAAAAGGCGATCATTATTGTGGCCCTAAGCCCACCCACTTGCCCTAGGGAAGTTTATAATTTTGTTTTATTCGTGGGATATTATAGTCAATTCATTAATTCATTTGTCGAACGTTCGTTAGCATTGTCGAATCTTTTATCGCATAGCCATGTTTTTGAATGGATGAAAGCATGCAAAGTGGCTTTTGAAGATGCTAAAATGGAATTACCAAAGAGTAATTTTGAAAGTTCCAAAAAGGGGTAAGATTTTCTATATATTCACAGTTACGACAAGACGTAGTATTAGTTGTTGCTTATCCCAAATCTAGGAGGTACAACTTTATCATCCTATTGCATTTGCAAGCCGAAAGTAAAAAATTTCACAGTTTTGTTATAGCTATTTGAAGAAGGTTTTCTTGGCTATGGTATTCGCCACCAAGAAGTTCTAACACTATATTATTTATGAGAAGGTGGTGTTTTTTACCAAGGCAAAGGGATTTTGTTTATTACTGAACAAGATTCAACCCCCTAATTGCCTAGCCAGTGGTTAATCTCTTTGTAAGAGTTTGATTATGAGATTGGAAGAAAGTTGCCAAAGCTGTAGAGTATTGTAGAGTGCCTAGTAGATTTTGGTGAGCTTAAAGAAGAGTGGGTTGATATTAGTGACTATGAGAATTTATGCAAAATTGATGCAGCCCTCTATTCCATCATGGTATACATCCATTATTGTTCTTGTACTTTTGAGCTCTTCTCTCCCTCTTGTGCACATCTCAATGTTGATTCACTCTAATTTTCCACATGGTATTAGAGCCACCTCTGATCTTCTCAGCTTCCTTAGCATAATCCATCACTAAGTGCATATGAATCTTCATCATACTCTCCACTTCCATAGCTACTTGCCATACTCGCCTCTGTTGGAGGACCTATGGAGAGCAAAAGAGAGCATTTCATCTCAAGACCTCTTTTGAAGATCACTTCCCTAGCTCAAGGCGTAGTAGTGTGGCACATAAAACCCTGACATTGTGATTGTGGGAGCACATCATTATAGCAAACACAGATTTGGCGCGATTTCAAGCATTGACCTTCTTCGAGCTGAACAACGAGCAACATAGGGCACAATGGAGGTGGCTATTATGGGGCCTTCATAGCCCCCTAAGAGGGCCATCTAGACCTAAGAGGGTTCAGAGAAATTCCCTTTCTATTTCCCATAATCAACAAAACCCTAACTATGGGTTTCATGGCATCTATATATCCAAGAAGCTTCAAGCTTTCCTATCCTCACTTTTTTCAATCTAGGAATCATTAATAGTGATTCTAATCATTGAAGCATATGCTATGAAGTGTGTTCTTGATCTCTGAATAGCTCCAACACTTGGAGGACATCAAAAGCTCACCAAGAAGCCGACTCTCAATACCAGTAATCAATCAAGTATTCCACTAAGCTTGACAAGGTAAATACCTAAGCATCTCAAGTGGTCTTAATCTTGAGATGAGTGCTTCTTAGCACTGAAAACACATTTAGTGACATTAGTGCTTTTACCTTATGATGAATCATGAACATGGATGTAATTGAAATCTCCTCGGACTCTTCACCAAGTGTCAAAGTTATAAATCGACCTTGCTCAACCAAATATTCACTCACTAAACCATAATGTGGGGAGGAGCTAGAGGTCCAACCAAAGTTCACCTCATTGAAACCCAGGAAGATAGTAAAACTTAAATCAAGGTTTGCTAAAGGAAAGGACCACCAAAATCTTATCTTGAGGTATGACATATGTATGACTTCCAACCCTTTTCATCCTTACAATTTTAAAAGTTTACTCAGTTAAAAGGCTATCATTTGTGGAAATTGGTTCGTACTTGGCCATTTGTAAAGAATTAGACACTACTATTGCCTAGGGCAATTGGTAAGACCTTCCTATTAAGGCCATGGCTTATGCCAATGTTAGGCCTCTCATCATGGGAAGAAAACTTGTTAATCCTTCCAACTCAAATGATGTGGAAGATGATCAAGGAGCTCAGGTCATTATCATGCTCCACCTTGATGAATATTTAATACACCATGTAGATTAGCACTCTACTGCCAAGGCCAAGTGGGATGAGTTGGAAAAACTCTTTGGTGCCCATGGAAAAAATTCAAACCTTTCTTAAAATTGAATTTTTTAGCCTAGAATACAATGAAGGGGAGGATCTTGGAAAATTTATCTCCCATATAAAGGAGCTTATGGACCAACTAGCTTCCACACAAGCACCAATAGCAGAACCTAATGCTATTGCTATCCTTTTGAAGGCCATCAAAAAGGTTTTTCCTACTCTTCTAACAACATTAACAAACATCCCAAATCCCAGCTTGGAAGGTACCATCCAATCATGCCTGGATGAAGAGAAGAGGAACCATAAGGAGGGTACTTCAGCATCTACTTCCCAAGAGTAAGTGTTAGTCCATACAATTTCTACAAAGTGCTCTTTTTGTCATAAAAAAGGGCATATTATAAGTAATTGTTGGAAGAAGTACCCACAAAAAATGAAATACAATCAATGCAAAAAGACTAGGCATATTACCAGTAAGTGTCCTAGTTTTCCAAAACCACGTAAGGAATTGAAGGCTAACTTTGCCTCCCCATCAACTAAAGATCGACTCTTTTGAGTCTTGTAAGCTCTCTACCTATAACCATCTTTGTAGCCTGATTTATAAAGGCATCTCATTGTGGATTAAGGAGGGGCATCCTATCATGCTTTATCCAATGCCACTTGGCATTGAGGGGGGGTGTTGAGAGTATAAGCATGTGAAATCTCCTTATGTTGGAGAGGATAAGGGTAGGTGAGTGTGAATAGTCCTAGGGGAAGGGAAAACCCTAACCCTAGCCAGCTAGGGATATATAAACAGCCCATGGGTCTACATCAACTGATGAGTGAGAGTGACTCAAGTTCTGCATTCATGAGCAACTTGGTAAGAAAGACTTGTTCTTATACTTTTGAGCTCTTCTCTCCCTCTTGTGCACATCTCAATGTTGCTTCACTTTGATTTTCCACATAGGAATGCCATTATTCTGCATGGTGGTGGCCATTTTCATAGACGACTTACCACTAGAAAGCTTTATATGTTGGCTATTAGTGGCCAATGGTTTTCCAAGATGCTTTTGCATATGTTAAGCGTTGTGATGTCTGTCAGAGACACAATGCTAGGGAAAATGTAAGCAATTTCTTAATCCTATTCTTGTGACTTTGACCTTTGAGAAATGGAGCATTGATTTTGTTGGACATGTGCACCCTTCGTCTACTATGTGGAGAAGCGTTATATGATTGTGGTAATAGAGTACTTTACAAAATGAACGAAATCTTGATATACAATGAAGGACAATGCCAAGGGAGCAACTAGTTTCATTATGGAACAAATACTTTACCTTTTCAGTCCACCTAAAGAATTGGTGTTTGATTGTGGGACACATTTTTTGAACATGATTATAGAAGCCTTCACTGAAGCTTTGAAAATTAAACACAATAAAATTACCCCATATAATCCCCAAGAAAATGGACAAATAGAGAGTACCAACAAGCATCTTGTAGGGATTTTATCTAAAACTGTATCCAAGGGGAAGTGCGAATGGGATAAGAAACTTCATATGTCTATTTTGGCTTATAATACGGCATTCAAGAGAGCAACTCGCCACACCCCATCAACAAGCAGATTGTAAGGATTTTATCTAGATCTTTATCTAAGGGGAAGTGCGAATGGGATAAGAAACTTCATATGTCTGTTTCAGCTTATAATACGGCACTCAAGAGAGTAACTCGCCACACCCCATTTAAACTAGTATATGGGAAAGAGTGTATTTCTCCCTTGGAGATTGAGTTACGGACTAATATAAGGTTTGTATTGAACCATTCTTTGGGTGAAGAGTAATCATTGCAAGAGAGATTGACCTCCTTTGCACATCTTAATGGGATATGATTGCAGGCTTTGTTACATTAGGAGGTAAGAAAGAAAATGATGAAAGTGCTTCATGACCTTCACGCTAAAAGATTTAAATTTGTGAAGTATTAGCTGGTTTTTAATTATGATGTACGTCTTGAATTATTTCTTAGCAGGTTAGAACCCAAATGGGATGGTGCTTATAAGATTATTCATATAGGAAAGAACATATGTACAGCCCTTTTAATAGATTTGTAAGGAGTAGAGTTTAAAACTAAAGTAAACTTTAATCAATTGAATCCTTATAGTGTATAGGGGTTGATGTCAAACTTGGTACCTTTGCAAGTCTTCCAAGATCTAGCTTAAACTTGCAAGTAGGTGCGAAGGAAATCGGATGGACACAATTTTTTCTTACCTTGAACATACATATTTAGAGTAGCATTACTACCAAGGTTGAGTGATCTGGTGGAGTAAGAGTTATGAGATTACTGAGTGGCAAGAGGAATCTTTTACATGGGATATTAAGGTTTGCTGTCACCATTGTCATAGGGTTCTTGTTAGCATCCCGATTAAATTTAGTAAGGAAGGAGGGATTGTACTTGTCATACATTCTCTCTCTCAGCTTAGCTATGACTATCATGAGTACTAGTAGACTGCTTAGTATGGTGTGGCCTATCAATGAAGCATGGGTCTATACTCTGTATTTTGAGTGAGCTTCATGAGGGCCTATTAAGCATGCAACTATCACTATAGTTATTAAAGACCCTTGACATAGAGTTGTTATGAAAATGGTAGTTTTTTTAGGCACCGCTTTTACTAATAATATTTAAGAATACAAGGCCTTAATCATGGGGTTGAATATATCCCTTGAATATAGCCCAACATAGTGAAATTCAACTCGTAGTTAGTGATCAATCAATTGAATGGGGCTTATA
This sequence comes from Lygodium microphyllum, assembly GCF_053477565.2. Classification (NCBI taxonomy): domain Eukaryota; kingdom Viridiplantae; phylum Streptophyta; class Polypodiopsida; order Schizaeales; family Lygodiaceae; genus Lygodium; species Lygodium microphyllum. Next base: position 29,700,057 of record NC_141143.1, on the reverse strand, counting down.
GTGTGAGAGAATCCCATTTTGTACAAATGTATCATTATGTAGCCTTGAATTTATTGCAGATATTTGAGACAGTAACTTTTTAACTCATTCCTCGTCAGTGGAACTGCTTTGAAAATTCATTGGCAAATTATGCCTTTGTTGAGGATGTGTTTCTCAATTGTGATCCTGAGGGGTTATTAGAATGTCTCAAAATTGGTAGCCCAGGGTTACTGTGGGGATTTCTTATTGACATATCTTGTTATGGCCACCAAAACACAATATTGGTGAGTTTGGGAATCTCCCAATTCCCATTTTTTTGAATACTAAAAAGGTGGCACTTGAATAACATGCCCATAAGTTTCTCAAAACCATATTATGTGACCTATCATTGGAAAGCGCTTGAAAATGGAATCTATTGAGCTATAGAGCGCTCAATTTGGAGATATAATGTTCAAGTTATGACAAATCCAAAGATTTGACCACATGTCCCAAACTTATGGGAAATCCCCATATTTTCCAATATGGTGTTCCAATGGTTAGTATAGGTGATGAGTTAGGTTGCAATTGAGCATCTTCATATTCTTTCATGGATGCATAGGATCCTTAACCAACATAGTCGTAGGTCACCCCCTTGCTATTTATACAACAAGGGGCCTAGTTAATAATGTGATGCATTTAGTATAGGGCCTAAGTGGCCCATCCCTTGGTTTTGTGTTGTCTTTTAAGATAATTACTGTGAGGAACCAAGGGTTTTTTTTCAACCATGGACTGTTATATGGTGTGCTTTATAGTCTTGTTCTCGTTAGGCCAAGAGGGATGTTTCTTTTGTAGTGTACTCGTCAATTTTATAAGGCCAAGAGGGCCATGTATTTGTTTGGTACAGGTGCAGTTAATGGTTTTTTGTCTTAGTGCTATACTGAACAGATTCAATGGAGTACCTGGAGTGAGCCTCTTGTTATGTAAAATCTTCTTGTGGCCAAGTCCAGGTGCTATCATTCCTTTTTGAGCACTTTCCATTTGTGCTATATTTATATATGTATATGTGGGGATTTGTTTCTTCTGGGGACCAGCAAGTCAAGGTATGAATTCCCAAAGTTTAGGTTATGCGTGTCTAGGGAGGTTTGAGTGGTTGTCTTTCTCCTATAAAGGCATTGTTGAACACTCGAAGATCTCTTTTAAGAGTAGCCCTTAAGTGACCCTCTCTTGCTAGCCTACTACGAAGTTGTTTCTAGGAGTTTTTGTTAGTTGTGAGGCAAATAGAGAAGCCTACCAAATAAAGAAAGAGAAGAAACAATAACTATATTTGAAAAATTCAAAATACAAATATGTGTAAAAAGGGATTCTGACACAACTGTATTGCGTGAACAAAAGCAAAAGAAATGAAAAGAAAGAAAATTTTCAAGAGCAAATGCTCATTGCCTTGTGAAGGTCTGGTAGGTTCATTGGGACAAGCTAGACCCGTGGTCGATACCTTGTTTAGCTGGAAAAATCAAGGATGATTGGAGTGAAAAAAAGAATTTAGTGCCACCTTGCAAGATCTTAGTAGGTTCTTGGGTACCAAGGTAGGAATTGAGGCCAATACCCTATTCTCCTTGGGTCACAATATGCTTAGCTCCCTCCTTTTTACATGCCCGAGTATCGTCTTGAAGTAGTTTTTGAAAAATATGAATGAAATGTATCTAAAGATAGAAGACTAGGCTATAGGAGTCCTTGCTTAGTGGGTGTTTATGGTCTAGTTGTCCTAAGTCAAGTAGGTAGGTCAGACTACCACTTTTGATGACTCCTCTGATAGTTCCTTTTAGCCAGTCTATGTTGGAGGAGTTGGTTAGCGACTAGCTCTAGATCTTTATCAGATTATACTTAGCCTATCCCTTGTGGATCTTCATGTCTTGATTTGATCAAGGGGTATGGTGAGAGATGTGTTTGTATTTTGTTGTGTATTCTTTTTGAAGTAGCTTGATGCTCTTTATGGTTTCTTTACGTGTAGGTGATTTCATGGATTTGATGGGGCTAAGTTGCTCTATCTTATGGTCGCCAATGAGAGCTGATTTTTGAAGTCAATTTAAAGCATTAAAAGACCTCAAGAGATATAAAAGAGCAATTTTTTATGAAAAATGAAATGTTTCCAGATCGGGGAGTTGGAGTTTTCTTAGATGTATTTCTTAGTGTATGTTCTTCAAATCAGAGATCGTTTGACCCCCATTTAATCCCGACAAGGTTTGGCATTATGAAGCAACTAGTAGATTTGGAAGCTAGAAAGTGCATGAGACAAAGGCCAGATTGATAGATTTTGATGCCACAAAGTCAACCGTCCAGTTGGATTGTGATTCTAAGTTATTTTGCCCCTTCGTCGGGGCCGAAACTACTTGTGGTCAAGTGTGAAACCCCAAGATTGAACCGATTATTTGGAGGATTAAGTTTAAAAGAAGCTTAAGGCTTCAAAAGCCTAAAAAATGAAATGTAAGGGGAGGGAAGGCATATTTTTTTTTGCATCCTTCATTTCTTGTAAAAAATGGATTTCTTGTTTGATTGAATGGAGAGGAATGCTCTTGGGCTTGAGATGCACAATTTCTTTGCTCTCAATTGCTTCAAGACTCAAGAAAAATGATGCATTGAATCAAAATCTATTATCTTATTCTTTTACTCTCCTCTTCTCTCCTCTATGTACCTTGCTCCCATGACTTAATCTATGTGAGAGGGGGATGGGCTGAAGCAATAGATTCTGGACATGTGATGATGCTGAAGTGTTATGAGCATAAATCAAAGGATGAGGATATGTTAGTGGCTATGGAAGAGCATCGGTGGCTTTTTGACTTTGAAATGCGTGTGAATTCGTATAAATTAAACATTTAAGTGCTTGATTTTTCTATTTTATGATGAATTTTTTGCTCATATTATGGAAAATAATCTAGATTGTCTAAATATGATTTCTAATGCTTGAAAAATCAGAATTATCAGTTGGTTCTTACTGTTCATATAATTAAAATGGAAATTGAGAAAACTCACAATGTGAAAATTGCAGGATCTTAGAAAATTTGAGGGTTTTATGAGTCTTCATGGTTCTTTTGGTATTCATATGGGGTCATATGAAGTATAATGCTAGTTCTTGGTTCATATGCGAACTTTACATGTCTGAAAATGTAAAAAAAAATCATAAATAATAAGATAAATCAGGAAAAAATTAAGAAACATGGAAAAAATAAAAAAATATGAAAAATTTAGATTTTATGCATGGAAAATTTACAAAAAAATTACAAATGTATCCGTGAATGTTTGGTGGGCCTAGGGCATGAGGTTTAGCCTCACTTTATCCCCATTTTTATTTTAATTGTGTATTTATTTCTTTTTACATAGGAAAAAAACATAAAAATTACTATTTACACTTATCAAACAAATGCAAAACCATAAATGGTAGGGGAAAAGGGTTGTGGAAAGTTGAATATTATTGAAATGCTGATTTTATGCATATCTTGACATATAGGATTCATTTATTTTAAGTTTAAAAGGGGCAGTAGCATAAATTACTTTGGTGTTGTCTTAGCAACGATACATTGTGTTAGGTTGAAGTCATGAAAAGAATGGTTGGTACACAATCCAGGTCATTTGATCTATAAGTTTACTTGTTTTTGTACTTAAAGGAAATCACTTTGCATATGTATCTTATACATGGTATCATGAGAAGTATATCATGGTTAGAAGCATATCACTTGTTTGTGAATATAAGACCTACATTGAGTGCACGGTTCCCTAAGCTATAGGTTTAGACGAATGTTTCCTTTGGGGCTTGATTTCGTAAGGATTAAATTATCTCCTAGTCTTCATATGTAGTGTTATTAATTATGTAGTGTTATATATGCATTTTGGGCCTAATCCTTGGGGTGTAAGTTTGACTTCAAGGTGAATGAGGAGAGTAGATTTTGGAAGCCACTTACGTTACACAATGTGTAGCTACTCATATGAATTGTTGAAACCATTGCTGCAAATTGGCTTGATTCCCCTCGATGTAGAAGCTTATCAAAAGTCTTGTAGGATTCAAGGAAGTAGGGAGAATACTCAAATGGGAATAATCTCTTTTTGAAGGAAATAATATGGCATGGGAATCCTTCATCTATTCTCAAAAGGAGAGTGGAAAAATCTACTTTTTTGTCCCCACCCAAGAAGGCATGTCCAAGATTATAAAAAAAGGGATGTGGGAGGTACAATTTCCCAAAGGTCCCCAATATTAGAGCAACCCACATCGACAAAAATTATATATCCCTTGAAAGAAGAAGAGATTCATGGAGGCTCATAGATGAAAATTTCCATAGGTTTGAGCAACCCATGTTGACAAAACTTATATATCCCTTGAATGAAGAAGGGATTCATGGAGACTCATATATGAAAATTGCCATAGGTTTGAGACAGTAAAGAAAACCACACATTCCATTGCATGAGATTGCCTCTTTAAATAGGCACATGAGTACATTGGATACATTCTATTAGGTCCAATTTGACTTGTAACCTCAAATCCTTATCCTTCCAACTCATCGACATCCTCATCTTTCCACAATCTAAAGACTATTATATATTACACTTGCATACAAAGAAAGCACCACCCTTTCATATGCTCAAAAAATATGTTTCAACATCCCCTTAGATCCTCATTCAGCTATTGTGCAAGGTGGTTAGGTGGTTACATGAGTGATTTATAATGATTGATCACCCCCCTCTCATCATTAGGTGAATTCTATGGCTAGTGTTGGTTATAGGTGGTCAAGCTCTTTGTCTTCAATATTCATGTCTTTAGAAAAGATGCTCTTCTATCTTTTTGTATTGGTTGTTTTCCTCCATTAAGTTTAACTATCTTTTTAACTTGTATGCTTCTTCATGATGTCCAATCCTCTTACAATGGTTGCATTTGGATAGGTGCTTCAATCTACATTTGGTGCTGATGTGTTCTTTGCTTCCGCATTAGTAGTAGGGATCCTTCTTTGTAAAGAACATGATGTCCTTGTTTATTAATATGTCAACATGCCCTTTGAGTTCCTTCTCTTTCAAAAGGATTAAAGATATGTAGCCTTCAAGGTAAAGTCTTTCATGTGTAAGAGTGAATCTTATAAGGATGCATACTTTTTAGGTAAACTTACAGGTATAACATTGCTATTAAATCCTTTTTGAGAATGTTTACTTGAATGCCTTCAAGTTGATTAATTAAGCTCATTAATTTTGATACATGCTCTATAATTTAATCCTTTTTCTCATAATGCACACTATAGAAATCCATATTTAGATACATCTCTTGGTTTTTTGCTTTTACACTAAATTTTTTAATTTAATTCCTCCCTTACTTCCTTTGCTATTCCTTTAATATTGATGTGGTGGATAAGGCCTAGAGAAGATGTCAACTAAATAAGTAAGTATTTCTTCATCCTTTTCTACCTATTCTTCAGACATGTGTGATGGTGTACTATCCAAGATTACCATCCATAATTTTTTATGCATGAGCAGAAAATACATTTGAGCTACCTAACTATGATACCTTTCCCCACTCTCAAATATTTTGATGCCAAAGGATATATTGGAATTTGAGGCCATGATTTTTATGGAGTAGCTTTGCTGCATTATTTCCCATGGTAGTCTAACTTGAATTACAATATGGAATCTACAAAAGGCTAGATGTGCAAAGTACAAGAGTTAATAAACCGTCCTCATATGATTGCACTTTACATAGTTTAGGCTAGTTTGAGAAACAATAATATATATAAATAATGCTTAAGATAAACTAGTTTAAATGAGGCCAATGTAAACAAGACTTACAAATTTCCAAATTTTTATAGTCTCAATGTGCACATTGTACCACATTGTTTTCATCATAGTGACATATTGCATAAAATATCATTTGAAGTGCACCCAGAAATCTGAAAGCATGGTTTCTCAGTGCACATGAAAAGAAGCATCCCACGGCATCTAAGTGCAGTTAAAATTGAGAACTGACAAGGAATTCACATACAAGATAAGTGCAAGACTGAACAAATCCACTAATAGAAAAAGACCCTCAGATCTTGAGCATACAACGACTGAGGACACTAAACCTCAGAGCAAGCCTCTTGGAGAACACTAAGAGCTGACATGATTAGGGACTCAAACTTACCCAAGTTGATTAGCTTGATTGATGTCTAGTAGCACAAGAGATCGATGAAATATTAGGATCTAGCACTAATCTTGAAGAAGATGAACTCAACTTAGGAGACTTACCAATCGACATCTAGCAAATAATAAATCGATACGATTTGCAAACCAAAATGGAGCACCATAGTAGACCAACCAAGGACATCTTAGAGGACCTCGAAGGAGGAAGATCATAGACTATCAAAGAAAGCATTTCAAGGCATAGTTGCCTATAATTAGGAGTAGCAAACTCAAAGGATGAGGTAGGAGATAGAAATGCAAGAGGTCCAATAAGTTTTAGAACTTGCCAATAGAAATAGGACAAGACCCAATGTTGAGAGGGAAAGAGCACTTGAAGGTGACCTTGCATTGAGAAAGTTTCTCATGAAGCAACTCATAGATAACACAACTACAAAGAATAGTGGAGCAGTCCCCTAGCAACTTTGTTGCTATCAAGATTAAGTATTACTCCGAATTCCAAAATGAAAGTAGATGATAGATTCAATGTGGATGCACGACGGAAGGTGGTTGAGACATGGATATGGAGGCTCAACCTTTCTTCATTCTCTTCTTCTTCATTCTTCTCATTCTCTTTTTTTCAACAATCTACTTTTCCAAGTATCTTAAAAAGTGATAGACACTTTGACCTTTAGGACACTTTACACAACCTCTCAAACACTTACTTAATACAACCATAGGATAAGGCTTAGACTATGCCTTATTTCTCAACACCCCCCCTCAAGCTTAGAATGAGCTTGCAAAGGTAATATCCAAGTGTACTCCTGAAATACTCAAACTTATATTTACCTAATTCTTTGGTAAATATATTAACAACTTGGTCTTTTTTTTTTACATGGACCAAGTCAATTTCTCCATCAATGACCTTCTCTCTAATGAAGTGATAATGCACTTCTATGTGTTTTGTCATGATATGGTAGACCGTGTTCTTTGCCACGGGTTCTTTGCCAACATAATACTACTAATGTTGTCACAATACATAATGAATCTACCATAAATTTCAATCCCCATGTCACATAAAACCTATCTTAGCCATGTCTACTCACATGCTGCCAATGCAATACTTCGATACTCAGCTTCTGTACTTCATAACCACTAGTCCAACTTAACATGACTAATCCAAATGAAAATACATAACCATTGGTAGATCTCCTATCCATAAGAATTACCAATCTAGCCTACATCAATATACCCAAACAAGGTAGGCTATAATCCCTTCTCACAGAATAAGCCATATCCAACTATTTTCTTCACATACCTTAGAGCTCTCCTCACTACATCCAAATGTGATTTACATGGTCTTTACATAAATTGGTTGATAAATCCAACAACATAACTCAAATTTGGCCTTGTAATGGTTAAGTAGATAAAACATCCAACCATCTTTCTAAGCATAGTTACATCTTCCACATATTGCCCATCATCAAGCATTTTGATGTTGTGATCCAAGGGAGTATCCACCATTGGCTTACATCTTGTCATGCCATACTTTTGCAACATCTCCAAAGAATACTATCTTTGTACCAACCAAATACCATGAGGTGGTGTATCAATGACCTCAATGCCCAGAAATTATCTCAATAAACCAGGATCCTTTATGCCAAATTCTTTATGAAGTTCATGCTTAATAACTTTAGCAATATCCCTCTCAAATGTACTTGTAATAATGAGGTCATCAACATAGATTACAATTACAACCATACCATCCTTTGTATGTCTCACATTGAGTGAGTAATCAACCATACTCTGCTGAAATCCCATGCCACACAAGAATCTACTAATCCTCTCACACCAAGCACTTGGTGCTTGGTTCAGTCCCCATACAATGCCTTGTTCAACTTTCATACATAATGTGGGTGTTTAGGATTCACATACCCCTTCAAGCTTATCCATGTAAACTTCCTCTTCTAAATTACCATTTAAGATTGCATTTTTCACATCCATTTGATACAATTTCCATCCATATATAGAGGCCAAAGCAATCACTAATTTCACTATAGTCATCTTTGCCACCACTGGTCTGAATGTCTCCTCTCATAATCCAATCCATATGTTTGTACATAACCCTTTGCAGCCAGCCTTTCTTTAAACCTTTCTAGGGAACCATCCAATTTGCACTTGACTTTTACACCCATTTACAACCAATTGATTTCTTTTCATGAGGTAATTGCACTAGATCCCAAGTCTTGTCTTTCTTCAATGCATCCATCTCCTCATCCATAGCTTTTCTCCATTCTTTGCTTTCCACTACTTCCTCAAAGCAAGTTAGTTCCACATGATGTTGTACATAAGAAACCATGTAAGTATAATGCATCTTCATAAACCCGTTATATGTCAATCTATCAATAGGATATCTAATTCTTTCTGATCTCCTCAATTGAGGTGCACTACCTGGTGTCTCAACTGCTCTTGCATGTGGTGGAACATATTTTCCTGCACTTCTAGTACCCAGTGCTTTTACATGAGGGATGCCATACTCATCATTGATAGATTCATCCTCTAAACTTTTAGTCATAGGTATCTTTCCTTTTGCATTTTTTGCACTCTTTTGTGAGCTCCTCAACCTACCACTCCATGGACTATAGTTGCACTCCTTTCTGCATTCTCATGAGGTCCAGACATATCTTCCAAGTGTTGATTTCCAAGCTTACCATTTGCTAAAATTTTCTTCCCATGAGCATCATCATCACCACTCTCATAGGAATCCAAGTCCATTGCAATCTTAGGCTTGTACCATGATTCATATTCACTAAATTTGATATCCCTTCTAATGTTAACGTCCTTAGCCACTGGATCATAGTATTTGTAAACCTTCTTGTCATCACAATATCCAATAAAGATGCATTTTATAGCCTTTGGCTCCATCTTCTTCCTCAAATCAGGAACATGAACATAACAAACACATCCAAAAATCCTAAAGTAAGAAATAGTGGGTGTCCTCCCATACATATTTTCATATGGTGATACATAATGAGTCAATGTTGTAGGTGTCATGTTCATGATATGTACTGCAGTATGCACTACCTCTACCCACTATGTCAATGGCATATTCATTTGGTTCATCATTGTCCTAGCAATATTTGCAACAATACGATTCTTCCTTTTTGCCACACCATTCTGCTGAGGTGTGTACCTACATGTCCCCTATCCTTTGATTCCACGATCTCTCAAAAAAATTGAAAATTCATATGACATGTACTCTCCTCCATTATGAGACCTCACGAGTTTTATGTAACATCAAAATTGTTTTCCATCCATAGCTTTAAACCCCAACAATCTTTCGAAGGCTTCACTTTTATGTTGCATGAAATGCACCCAAGTCATTCTGCTAAAGTCATCAATAAAGGTGATGTAGAACCTACATCTCCCACTCAATGAGACATTCTAACATGGACTCCAAATATCAAAATGCACAATTTTCAAAGGATAATTATTGATTCTCCCCCTCTTTGGAAATGATAATCTAGTTTGCATGCCAAATTGACAAGCCTCACATACATGATCATAATTAACATAACCAAAATGGGGCAAACCATGAACCACCTGTCTAGTTTGCATTTGTTTCAATCTTTGCAGGTCTACGTGTCCAATTCTCCTGTGCCATAATTCAACATCCTTATCTTGACCATGCCCACTTTCAACATACATACATTTCTAAATGATGAGAGTACCTGCAACCAAGGAAAATAACCTGCATTTCTTCTTCCATTTGGCAATCAATTTGCCATGACTTCCATTTCAAAATTCCTCAATGTGTTAGATATGATCAATGCCCCCACCCTCATTAGGTGCTACCAATGATCCATGGTGCTCAAAGTTGTAAGGCCCCCATTATGAGGAGAAGCCAAATGTGAGCCCGGACATTGGTTGAGTCCTGACTTGTATATCAGATGAGGTCTATGTGACCGGATGGCAAAAAGGTGACTGTTGTGGGTCTAATCTTTGGGTTAGACGGAGTGGTTAAGCTGGTAGCAACTCGAGGCACATTGCATTGAGTTGCGTGGTAAGGGAGTTAAAAGGGGCCCCTATTGTGGGGTCCGGGGGCCGCGGAAGCGGCCCCTGGCTGGGGGGTCCCAGGGGGGCCAGCGGCCCCCCTGGCGGGGGTCCGGGGGCAGCGCCCCCGGCCCGATGGTAAAGGGAATATTCCCTGGAATATTCCTTGGCCGACTAGTGGAGGCTCATATGGTAGGTCGGTCAGCAGGCCGACCTAACGACCTTCGCGGGCTATAAAAGCTAAACCCCTTCGCGGCCATCATTCACTCATCTTTCACCCAGTCAGAGTTGTTGTTCCAGCTAGCCTTAAGCTCTTCACCTATCTTCTGTCTAGATCGCCATCTAAGCTTCACTCAGTGGAAGCGCACGGGTGGACAGAGCCATCTTTGTATCAGTTGTTTGGAGTTAAAGAATTTTACTGATTCTCCTCTTATCTGTTGTGTACTCTCTATCTCTTTCTCAGATTCTGTTCGCTGCGCCGTGTAATATTTTACATGGTATCAGAGCCCAGGGGGCTCTAGAGATCGGAGAGCGTGCAAGAGGCAAAGGCTTCAACAACAAAGAGAAACGATGTCGACTCCGGGAAGCAGTTCTGGCGCATCAGGAAGCGGTGCAGGAGGTGGTGCTGCTGTACCGGCTATTCAAACACTGAGGATTCGTCCACCAACCTTCAGCGAAGGCAAGTTAGATGGTACAAACTACACCTTGTGGAAGTTCAAAATTACAACTATCCTTGATTCTTATGAGCTTCTGGAGACTGTGCTGGGGACTGACGCAGAACCACAGCCTATCCCCGACCCATCAAATCCTAGTGTGATGATTCCTCCGAATGCAGATCTTCTACGAGCTTGGAAACGAAGGAATGCAGATGCATTGTGTGCCTTAGTTACAAGCTGTTCTGACAGTGTTTTGACTCTGATTCAGCATACAACCAAAGCGTCAGAGGCTTGGAATGTACTAAGGAGTCAGTATGAAACACGAAACCAAACAAGGATTCAAAACTTGGAGAATCAACTAGCAGCGGAGAAGTTTGCTGAAGGAGAGACGGTTGAAGCATTCATCACTCGGATTAAGAATCTGCGCGACCAGATGGCTGGCGCTGGGATACAAAAGACTAGCGAAGAGCTAGCTCGGAGGTGTCTTCGGATTTGTCCACAAAAGTTTGATGGACTAGTAACTGCCCTTAATACTCAGGTGAGACCTCAAGCTTTGACTTTTGAGGAGTTTTGTGCATTATTAATGGAGGAGGAGTTGAGGCTGAAAGCCCGAGAAGGAAGCAACAATGGAGATGCTGCATTCTCTGCCAATGCAAAAGGCAAAGGTGTTTCCTCCACCAAAAATGATGGTGACAAAAAGAAAAAGGGCGGCAAGAAGAGGTTTCAAGGAGAGTGCTTCTACTGTAAGAAGAAAGGACATGCAATTGCAGATTGTCGTGTCAAGAAGGCAGATGAAAAGAATGGTACCCTTAAAACTAAAGGGAAAGAGACAGCCAATACGGCTGAAGCAGAGTTGGAATTATTCATGGCGACCATTGAGGAAGTGTGCTCCTCGGCGCAAGAAGAATCTACCACTGACTCTTGGGTGTTGGATAGTGGGGCCTCCCGTCACATGACCAACAAGAAAGGTCTATACAGTTCTATGCAGCCTCTACAAGAATCCATCACTGTGACGGTTGGAAATGATGCTAAATGCCCTGCTGCGGGCACAGGTACTATTTCTTTTGTTGCTGCAAATGGTGAAGTCAAAAAGCTTTCAAATGTGTTGTATGTTCCCGAAATCAGGAGAAATCTCTTATCAGTTGCTGCCATAACTGATCTTGGTCATGAAGTGAGGTTCAAGAAGACAGGTGCAGAAATTATTGATAGTGCTGGCACAATTGTTGGCAAAGGAGAAAGAAGGAACAACCTGTATGAGCTAAGTGCTCTTACAGCCACCGCTGGAGTGGGCACAAGTAAGCTTTGGCATGAAAGGTTTGGACACATCGGATTTGCAGTATTGAAGGAGATGCAAAAGCAAGGTATGGTTGCTCACCTACCTACAATAACTGAATTGAAGGAACCATGTGAAGCTTGTATGATGGGCAAGCAACAGAGAAAGGCATTTCCACAAGAAAGCAAGAATAGAGCACATGCTCCTCTAGAGTTGGTGCATGCTGACTTGTGTGGTAAGATGCCTACACAGGCCTTGGGGGGATCTTCTTATTTTATGTTGATTGTCGACGACTACAGTAGGAAGATGTGGGTGTACTTCCTTCGTGATAAGGCTCAAGCTTTTGGTAAGTTTAAAGAATGGCTAATACTTGTTGAGAATGAAACAGGGAAAAGTGTGAAGAAATTTAGAACAGATGGTGGTGGTGAGTTCAACTCAAAGGAGTTTGAAGGCTTTTGCAAGAGCAAAGGGATCAAGCGTCAATTGACGACGCCTCACACACCTCAGCAGAATGGTGTTGTGGAACGCAGGAATCGTACCATTGTGGAGATGGCAAGATGCATGCTAAAGGGCAAGGGATTGCCTAACCATTTTTGGGCTGAAGCTGTTAATACTGCAGTCTACATTCTAAATCGGAGCTACACAAAGGCTCTCAAGGGAAAAACACCTCATGAGGCTTACACTGGTAAGAAACCATCTGTTTCACATTTCAGAATTTTTGGATGTGAATGTTATGCACATGTTCCAGATGAGAAGAGAAACAAGTTACAACCAAAAAGCAGAAAATGTATCTTCTTGGGTTATAGTGATGAGCAGAAGGCTTACAAGTTATATGACCAAGAGGCAAAGAAGATCATTGTGAGCCGTGATGTGGTGTTCAAGGAGGAGCCGCATACAGTGGAGGAGGAGAAGGCAAGGTCTTCCACTTTATCATCAAGCGAAGAAGTAGTCCACTATGAACCTGTCCCGAGAGCTATCCCTATCCTTAAGGAGGAGGAAGCATCATCTTCAGATGATGAGGAAAAAGTTCACCAACCTGACATCACCCCACCGGAAAAGCCATTGCCGCGCTGGGTGAAGCAGCTCTATGACCACAATAATCCTATGCCTGCATCTGTTGAGGAGAAGGCAGACGGACCAAGGAGGTCTCAGAGAATAGAGGAGCAAAGGAGGGCTTCTGCTCACATAGTCAACATGGCCTTGATGGTTGAGATTATGAGAGAAGTAAAGGAGCCAACTGACCTAGAAGAAGCACTTGCAGATCCATCATGGAAGGATGCTATGCACGCGGAGTATGACAGCATAATGAAGAATGACACTTGGGTGCTAGTGGATCGACCAGCAAAGCGGAAGGTTATTGGCACCAAGTGGATCTGGAAGGTAAAGTACAAGGCTGATGGTACCTTAGAAAAGTACAAAGCTAGACTGGTTGCCCAAGGATTTTCACAAGTTGAAGGGTTTGATTTTCAAGAGTCATTTGCCCCAACTGCCAGAATGACCACTATTCGCACGGTACTTGCAGTGGCTGCCCACAAGAAGTGGCCAGTGTACCAAATGGATGTTAAGTCAGCGTTCTTAAATGGTGACCTCAAGGAGGAGGTGTACGTGGCTCAGCCACCAGGGTTTGAGGCCCCCCATTCTGAGAACAAAGTGTGTAAACTGAAGAAGGCATTGTATGGGCTGAAACAAGCCCCCAGAGCATGGTACCAGCGGATAGATAGGTTCTTTTTAAACCTAAACTTCAACAGATGTGCCTCAGATGCTAACTTGTATGTTTACAGGGATGGTAAAAAGTCTGTAGTGATTGTCCTATATGTGGACGACCTTCTTATTACAGGTGACTATGAAGATATGATCAACCAAACTCGAAAGGCTTTGAGTTCTGAGTTTGAAATGACAGACTTGGGCTTGCTGCACTATTGTTTGGGGATTGAAGTCTGGCAAGAGCCAGGAAGATCTTCATCTCTCAGAAGAAGTATGCATGGGAGATCTTGAAGGCATTTGGCATGACCGAGTGCAAGGAGATAGCTACACCTATGGAGGTGAATGCAAAGTTATCCGTCGAGGATACATCAGCATTAGCAGACATTGGGAGGTATAGGAGGTTGGTCGGCAGTCTGATCTACTTGTGTAACACCAGACCAGATATCAGTTTTGCTGTTGGTGTTTTGAGCAGGTTCTCAAACAAACCTCATGAGAGTCATTGGAAGGCTGGGATGCGGGTGCTCAGATACTTGAAGAAAACTCTTGACTATGGTATCACATACAGTTTCGGAACTTCTCTTGTGGGGAACTGTGACTCAGATTGGGCAGGAGACATTGATTCCAGGAAGTCAGTTTCTGGTTATTGTTTCTCTTTGGGTTCAGGAATTTTCTCTTGGATTAGTAAGAAGCAACCAACAGTGGCATTGTCTTCTACCGAAGCAGAGTACAAGGCAGCTTGTTTTGCTGCATGTGAGGCCGTATGGTTGAGAAGGATTCTATGGCATATGGGAGTGCAGGATGAAGAACCAACTGTGCTGAGATGTGACAATCAGAGTTGCATCGCCATTGCCAAAAATCCAGTGTTTCATGCACGCACCAAACATATAGAGATCCAGTATCACTATGTGCGTGATTTGATGGAGGATGGGATAGTGGAACTGGTCTACTGTCCAACAGAGGAGAATGGAGCAGATATCTTCACCAAAGCACTTACGAAGGATCTGCTTCAAGTTCATCTTCAGAGACTCGGCATTGGGCCGAGGAGATAGTTCACCTATGGGTGGACATTGAGGGGGGGTGTTAGATATGATCAATGCCCCCACCCTCATTAGGTGCTACCAATGATCCATGGTGCTCAAAGTTGTAAGGCCCCCATTATGAGGAGAAGCCAAATGTGAGCCCGGACATTGGTTGAGTCCTGACTTGTATATCAGATGAGGTCTATGTGACCGGATGGCAAAAAGGTGACTGTTGTGGGTCTAATCTTTGGGTTAGACGGAGTGGTTAAGCTGGTAGCAACTCGAGGCACATTGCATTGAGTTGCGTGGTAAGGGAGTTAAAAGGGGCCCCTATTGTGGGGTCCGGGGGCCGCGGAAGCGGCCCCTGGCTGGGGGGTCCCAGGGGGGCCAGCGGCCCCCCTGGCGGGGGTCCGGGGGCAGCGCCCCCGGCCCGATGGTAAAGGGAATATTCCCTGGAATATTCCTTGGCCGACTAGTGGAGGCTCATATGGTAGGTCGGTCAGCAGGCCGACCTAACGACCTTCGCGGGCTATAAAAGCTAAACCCCTTCGCGGCCATCATTCACTCATCTTTCACCCAGTCAGAGTTGTTGTTCCAGCTAGCCTTAAGCTCTTCACCTATCTTCTGTCTAGATCGCCATCTAAGCTTCACTCAGTGGAAGCGCACGGGTGGACAGAGCCATCTTTGTATCAGTTGTTTGGAGTTAAAGAATTTTACTGATTCTCCTCTTATCTGTTGTGTACTCTCTATCTCTTTCTCAGATTCTGTTCGCTGCGCCGTGTAATATTTTACAAATGAAACATCCATATCTATTGATTCTCACTTGCAATCCTTGGTCTGGCCATTTTTCCAACTGATGCTAAGGTCTTAGTGATGGTAGATACATAAAGTACATCCCCAAGCTTATTTTCCACTCCATCTCTAGTGAGAAGTTGCATACTACCAATATGAGTAATTGTATGCAAAGTGTCAACCCCAACCCAAGCATTAGATAAGATTTTAATGCTTAAATAGTAGTTTTCAAAAAGATTTTAAGCGACCGGGAAACGATTTGGATTTTTGACTAGAATTTGCTAGTAGCCACATATTCTTCATTTTGCATTTGCTACTTTGTGTCAAACCACTCAGCATGATGAGTCATGTGATTTGTAGCCCTTGAGTCCAAAAAACAATCATCCTCTCACTAGGAGGGTGTGTCATGCTCCCTAGTACATGTTCCATGGTAAATAAATGGCCTCTAGTAGAGCCACCTCTAGGTCCATAACCTGCACCTTCATAGCCACATGCATAGTGGTTATATTGGGTCCTTCCTGAAACCCTAGGCATAGCATTTTTCTTCTGATAACATTCCCTTTCAAATTGTCCATACTGGCAATATGTGGAGGAGTAGACCATCCTATACCTCTAGAATAAGCTCTTCTACCTCTAGGCATTGAAGGGGAGCTACAGAGCTCTACCTTGAGACCTATGGACCGCTTATTGATCAAGCATTTCAAGCCGAGTGGCCATGGCTATATCTCACATAGTCGACGCACAATGCCTACCTTATAGGTGTAGTGAGCTTACCTTGATGCTCAATCGAGATCTGTCCTCTCTCTTGCACTCTGGTAGGTCCACAATCCTTGCGGAAAGCTCAAGCAACCTCAAGCCCTCTCCGTCAAGCTCCATCCTCCATAGCCGCGCAAGAAAAGAGAAGAGAAGAGACGAAGAGAAGATGGAGACAAAAGTGAGGGATCTTCTTCTCCATGATCCCTCACTCTCACACACTCACTCCCTCACTCCCTCATACTCCCTCAATCCCTCACTCAAGCACAAGCAAGAAGGCAACAAACAAGAGAAGAAGAAGAAGAAGAAGCTTTGGCGACACACAAGAATGAGCTTCTCATTCACTTTTCAACTTTATATACAAAACCCTAGATCCCTTTTGGGTGGTCATCCCCTTATCCCATTTTTTACATGGCTGGCCATGGCCTAGGCCCTTTTTTCCATTGTCCTTCTATCTTCCTAGCTTCCTTTCCACCACCTGTCTATATTTACAAATTGCATGGGCCCGGTGCTCCTTAAATTAAATCATGATGCGTTTGCGCTCTTTTACAAAAGTATTGACTTGTGGTTTCCCTTGTGCGCCTTTTCCCTTATTTAGGACTTTTATGCGCTTCTTGTGTTTCTAGATTTTTATTGGCATGCCTTCACTTCCATTTCACTTTGCCTTGGCCTTTGTCTTTTGCTTTAGCTTTTCCAAAATTTTCACCTTGTTTGTCTACTGGTTAACATTTACCCCCTCCTAGACAAGTGCCAGTCCCGTGGCGCTGTGGTGGGGAGTAGTGGGGTAATTGGGGTTGTTGCTAAGTGGAAATTGCTACAAAGAGGGACAACTACCCCTTAGCGTATACCGAGCACATGCTGGAGAGGGTAGCAGGCAAAGAAGCCTACAACTTATTGGATGGCTTCTCTATCTATAATCAAGTGCAAGTGCACCCTGACGATAGGCATAAGACTGCCTTCGCCGCGGAGTGGGGTGTATTCGCTTACACCGTTATGCCCTTTGGGCTAATGAATATGCCTATGACCTTTCAATGATTAATGTGCACCATCTTCAAGGATATGCTTAGACACAAGCTAGAGGTATTCGTAGACAACTTATGCATCCACTCTAGTTGGGCCGAACACTTAGAAAAGTTGAGAGCTGTCTTTGAACGGTATCGGTTATACAACCGCTTGTTGAACCCCTTAAAGTGCCAGTTATGGGTGAAGCACGGATGTATCCTAGGGCATGCAGTGTCAAGGAATGGCATTGCCACTGACTTCTCAAAAGTCAGGGTCATTGTCAACCTACCACCACCCATTAAATGTAAGGGAGTTCAGTGTTTCTTAGGCCATACGGGATACTATTGACGCTTTGTACTGAATTACGCACTGATTGCTAGAGGATTGTACAAGTTGCTAATCGTATTCGAGTGGACTAAGGAATGCTAGCGTGCATATGAAGAGTTAAAGGAGGCTCTGACCACTGCACCAATCTTACGAACCCCAGACTAGAGCATAACATTTCATGTACACATAGATGCCTATAAGTTTGCTATTGGAGCTATTCTATGCCAATGTGGTAAGCATAACCTAGATTACCCCGTGAGTTTTGTGAGCAAGTAGCTCACTGAAACGGAAATGAACTATTCCACTATTGAAAGGGAAGGGTTAGCCATGGTGTTTGCTGTAAAGAAATTTAGGCATTATATGTTGGCCACCCCCTTATTCTTTTTCGTTGGCCATCAAGCCTTGCTTTATCTCATGAACAATCCGTGCGCTACAGGTCACATAGCTTGATGGTTAATTCTCTTGTTGGAACTCGATTTCTCTGTGGTTGTACGTAAGGGAAAGCAGCACTACATGGCTGATCACATATCCCGCATACCCATAGGAGAAGCTACTGGACAAGGCATACCTGAAGACCTACCGGACGCTCATCTCTTTGGCATGTCTAGCAAAAGAGACTTATTTAGAGCCGATCTGACGCCTTATTGGGCGAATGATGTAGTTCAAGTGCTAGAGAATGGTCTACCTAAGAGACCTATTGAGAAAGTCAGGCTAAGGAGACTTATCTTAAAGATCCAACCATACCAACTGATCGCCGGCCAACTTTATAGGCTAGGACAAGACAGTTTGTTGCGTAGATGTGTGTGTGAGCACGAGATGCATGATGTATTGAGAGAAGCACATGGTGGAATAGCTAGAGGACACTTTAGTGGGGATACAACAGCCCGTGAGGTGCTACAATCCCAACTATGGTGGCCCACCCTATTCCGTGATGCTGCTAAATTTGTAAAACACTGGGATGAGTGCTAGAGGACTAAGGTGTGTGTGTGCAAAGATAAGATGGAGTTGACCCCCATAATAGCACGACAACCCTTTGAAAAATGGGGCATTGACTTCATTGGACCTATCAGTCCTACGGCATAGTACTCCTAGGCATGCTACATCATTGTGGCAATTGATTACTTGACGAAGTGGGCAAAGGCAAGAGCCACTAGGAAGAACGACGCTAGAACCACTGTGAAGTTCTTGTGGGAGCAGGTCCTTTCACGTTTTGGTTGTCCAATTGAACTAGTAAGTGATTAGGGCACGCACTTCATCAATGGAGTGATATCCCACCTACTCTCGACCTTCCTAATCATTCATAGAAGGTCCTCACCCTACTATCCTCAAGCAAATCGCCAAGCAGAATCCGCGAATAAAATCCTAGTCAACGTGCTTACGAAGGTGGTATCCACATCACGAAGTGACTGGGATAACAAATTAATGGTGGCCTTGTGGGCCTATCATACAGATTATAAGACGTCTGTAGGACAGACGCCCTTTAGGCCGACTCATGGAATGGAGACCATTCTACCCTTAGAGTTATTTATCCCTAGCTTAAGGATAGTAGCCTAGGAGCATTGGGAGGGAAGAGAGGCTTGGACCAACCACTTAGTGGAGTTAGAGCGTCTCATGGAGACTTGACTCTTAGCCACCCACGCTTTAATTTGTGAGAAGGAACGAAGAAAGATGTGGTTTGACAAGCATGTCAAACAGTGCAACTTTGATTAGGGGGACCTCGTTCTACTATACTCTATGAAGGGTCACAAATAGAAAATGAAATTTCAAGGACTAGGACCTTTCCGAGTACGTACAATTAGTAGAACATGCAATGTTGAATTGGAGATGCTCGAAGGTGAAGGAATAGGCTTTTTCAATGGCAGTTGCATGAAAAAGTACTATCCTCCTTCCCATCCGTTGCACGAGCGACCTATGCTTGAAGCCCATGTCAACATCTGTGTGGCCACTACTACCGAACTGACAAATCAAGATGAAGAAGTAGTGGCACCTGCCTACCTATGAATCACGATCACTGTAGAACGGACGTATTCTTTTGATGCCTTGATCGACAAAGGTGCTGACTATAATATCTTGATGCATGACCATTGGACACGCATAGGTCAACCTAAATTACAACCCACAAATGCTAAACTCAGCCCATTTAGGGGCAACACTTACTCACACTTAGGAAAATGCAAAGTGGCTATCTCTATCGAGTCTGAAAGTATACCAGTCTTCTTTTATGTGTTGCCAAACACCAAAGGGGCTGGTAATAAGTCACTACTAGGTCACACTTTTAAAAAGCAGACGAACTGCAATGTGGACTATAACCTAGATCACATCCATCTTGATATAGGCAATGTGCGCATAGTGACTACTTTCAGCAAGGGTTATCATGATCCTTCTACAATTGCAAAGCCATCGATAGAGACCCCTACGATGATGCCTATGACCAAGCCTAGGGAGAAGGGCTGTGATATCTCACCCCATGCTCAAACTACTATAACCAAGCCCACCAAGGCCATTCACAAGGCCAAGGAATCCACACTCATATGGGTGCCGAAACAACAAGGGCCACCTCCTTGTAAACCACAGAAATGTGGTTCTAAATGCAAAAACTATCAATCACAGCCTAAGAGGCACCTTAGATGCTATCAACATAGGTGCACGACCATGCCGCAATGGATCCCCAAAGATCTCTTGCGAGCACAAGGATAATATTGAGGGCAACCCCTGGATATGGGTGCCTAAGAGTTGACATTCAAGAGGCTCAACTCTAAGCAACCTCACTCCAACTAGAGAGGCTTGCACATACAGAGCCTAGGCTACAAAGTAAGCTGGACCAGCACCGACTGTGATTAATAAATCCCAACACATTTATCGTCCAAAGCTAGATGCCCTAGAATTATCCAAGTCAGAGAAGTTGAGCACCCCCATGTCAGGTTAGATAGAATGTAGCACACCTCCTATGCCACAGGAGCTCCCTGTAGCATCTCAAAGTGCTTATGAGTGCAAATTCCCATCTGTGATGCCATCAATGGAGTCACCACTATCCTGCACAATTGCACCATCACCACTAGCAGGTCTTAGGCCTTCGTATGAAAGATGATCTTCCCTTTTAGTGACCAAGGATCTTGCTGAGACCTTGGGAGATGACATAGTGACATGCATCAAGGATCTTGTTGAGACCTTGGGAGATGACATAGTGACATGCATCAAGGTGTTAGATAACACCTTCACCACATTCGCTAGGAGCTATGAGAGGCTTGACCTAGGACTTCTCGATGAACCCCTTGATTCTGATGTTCATGCATTGCCATGCACTTGGGAAGACTACGAATTTATGATTGCTAAATTCCCCAAAATTGCCGCCAAATTAAATGCTAATGGAGAAATCTCAAAGGAGCAAGCCATTCTCAGAAGACTAATTACCTCGTATTGCAAGCCTTCTTGCTCTACACCTGAAGAAGAACTGAAGGAGCTCACGCAACTTGTGAGCTCTGATTCTTCATTCTTACAATGGTGGTATGCCTTGCGACTCCAATGGGAGAAAAATGTCTATCGCATCATGACCAATGCCGAGCAAAGAAGGGCAATTAAAACAATTGAACACGACCCTACTTATGTGGCACCTCTTTCGTTTAGGGTTTTGGCCATTACACGCAACATACACTTAGATGACCATGTGTTAGCCCACCCTTGCATTGACCAATTCCTTATGGAAAAGGAACTGCACGTTGCTAGCCGCCTCAACTCTGGGGACATCTTTCATGGTCTTGACCTATATCACCCAAGCTTACATACGATCATGTGAACTTGATCATCATGCCCAACTTGAATATAAGGCTGTTGGCCAAGTAACTCGCCCCACAAAGTCCGTGTGAGTCCTCCTTCTTCCCTTGCTTATCCTAGGAAAGATTCCTTTAAAACTTAAGGAAGGGGGGGAGCAAACTAAGAGCCAAGTGATGTAGCAAGGTGTAGTGATGGATGAAAATGATCAACTGAATTTAAATAGGAAAGAATGCAAGGACGAAATAGATATTTCTTTTGAATTATTTCCAAGTTTTATACCTTTGAAGTAGCACGACAAATTGTCACACGCATTCTTTCTTGGGTTTTTATTAGTGATGAGTCAATTCATAACGCTAATATTGGCATGGTGTAATGACAGGCACCTACCATGGCAGGACAAGAAAAGGGGGGTAAACTTCCATTCACAGAAGAGGAGCTGACAAAGTATGGGATCAGTGTTGAGACACGTGGATTTAGCCAGTTCACATTCAAACATACCCTGAATTTAGACGATGCCATCCTGGAAGAGCCGGCAGTGAAGGAGTTGGTGGATAAATGCAACCTCCGAAAGTATGTGGAAAAGGTCGGACTTTTTATAAAGAGCTTTGATGAAGGTAGGAGTTGTGGCATGGTCACAGTAAGGACTGGTGACGAGGAAAGAAGGATGCAGGTGCCCCTTAATGCATCTATCGTCGAGAAAGCCATGCTTGTGTCCAAGAAGGAGAGGCGCCCAAGAAGAAATGTATATACCATGATGGGAGTCAAAAAAGATGACGTGCACACAGTGGATGGAATCAATTTGGCTGATATTCCAGACCCCACAACAAAGATGCAAGCTAAAATGATCCACGCCCTTTTCTCAAGACAGAGATACAACGCTTTAATGAACAGAATCGGGGTGCCATTACTAGAGAGCATCGTTGCAGGAGTTCTAGAGGAGGTGGATTGGAATGGTTTTGTGCAAAAACTATCAAGAGTTCAGCCGTGCCCCTGGCTCCAGTCGCAGCACCAGTTGGTGGGGAGTCTCCTGCTTCTACTGCACAATCCGCAAGGAAAAATCTTGTCCCGAAAGCCTCCACAATCAGATATGGCGGTGTCCTAACAACAATCATCCATGAGGCTATCAAGGATGCTGGTGTAGATGAAGAGCAAGTTGTGTATCAAAGCTCACCTCATCGTGAGGAAGAAGGCTCAAGTGAAAGGATAATAAGCGACAAAGGAGAGCTAGAGGTACCACCTACTCAAGCGGCTAAACCACGGGAGCAAAAGAGGAGTGACAAGAACCAGAAGGAGAAGAAAGAAAAACTCAACAAAGAAGAGTGAGTCGAGATGAAGAGGGCCCAAAGAGAGTCAAGAAGGGTGGAGGAGGAACGAAGGAAAAAAGAAGAGTAAGAACTCAAAAAAATTAGAGAAGAATCAAAGAGGGCAGAAGAAGAGAGGCAAAGAAGGGCACAGGAGGAAGCCCAAGAACTAAGAATGAAAGAACTTACTGAGTTAGTAGAGGCCACTCATAGATATGTTGAAGAAACCCATGTGGGAGGAGAGATCGATCCTTTGAGTCCCCGCCATGAAGCTAAAGCAAGTGGCAGTGTGAAAACGGCCCCAGTAGTTGTAGGCAAGGGCAAGTCCTTGTTGCACCCCCTGCCTTCCTCCTTTGTGCCAGCACCAACTGACATCACAACCACAACCACCCCGCAACCCATGCCCTCTCTAGACACAGCCCAATTGATGAACATGATGCAACTAATTGTCAGTAAAGTGGCTGAAATTGTACCAAAAGTAGGAGCAAAAAGGCCCACTGCCAGAGATGCCGAGTCTAGGCGAGATCCAAAATGATAGAAGCTAGAGGCATCAAGCACTACAGCCCCTACTCCCGTGCCATCTGGTGCTGACTATGATGCTTATGTAGCTGAGCTTCTAGCACAATTGGACAAGGAAAAAGAAGAAAAGAAGATAGCCTTGATGGAGTTAGAGAAAGAAAAGGAAACTTCGGCAACCTTAAAATTTCCAAATTTTCAAAGCAAGGAGCCGACCGAAGAAGGGAAGTGAAAACTCTACAAGATCAGCTGGAAGCAAAGAGAAAGGAAGCCCAGGATAATGAGAGCCGCCTAAGACAAAGGCTAGAAGATGAAGAGCAAAACCTGGTGGCAGAACAACGAAGCTTGAAGTTACTAGTGCAGTAGTATGTTGACTTGCAATAGAGAATTGCCGAACTGGAAAGGTACAGACAAATAGAAGCTTAGGAGGGCGAGCCAAGTGAGAAACAAGAAGATGCCATAGCTATGCGGCTATGGTATGAACTTGAAGAAAAAGACAGATTGGAGAGGGAAATAGAGTTCCTAGAACAAGAAAGGTCGGGAGTTCCCACAATAGAAGCACAAAGATGCATTGGAGATTACCAAGGGAGACATATAGGCCCTCATGGCCATGGCCTTCACCCAAAGAAGATTGCACTTCGTAGAGATCCAAAGTCATGAGCAGCTTGTGCAAGAAAAGTCAGAGCTATTTGCTGAGGCAGAAAAAAGTTCAGCATTGCAAATCAAGCAAAAGAAATTGTTGAAGAACAGTTGTCTCAAAAATCTAGGGAAAGAAACCAACTTTGGTTCTTAATGAATGAGCAGTAGAGCAGGTTGTGACAACCTTGGCAAGTCAGAGCTGGAGGAGGGAAGAAAGAAGATGGATGAGAGAGCCAGTGAGTGGAAAAGAATTTTTTTTGAAAGAGTTAGGGATTTAACAGAATGCTTGTTGGAGGTGGCTAAGTGCGAGAGAGTGCTTGCGGAGTCCAGGGCAGAAGTTGCTGATGTATGTGCCAACACACAAAGGCAAGCCTTCCTCAGCACAGTACTACATGTTACCCAAGCAGAGGGCAATGATTCAGTGGAGAAGGTAGGAAGGAAGCTAGAACTGACCACCCAAGCACTAAAGCATGGCCTTCAAGAACGGGAGCTTCCAACATGCATAGGAATCACAAAAGAGCAGCAATTTCACTACATATGCCATGCCAACCTCTCCACTATTGAGCTTAAGGAACTTGGGTTTGAAGAGCATGAGCAGCCCCCACCACCACCACAAGTGGGTCCAATTGTCAAGCAGAATGTCGAAGAGGGTCCCGACTTTGAGAAGGATGCTGAAGAAGAGAAACAAAGAATTCCCATTCCACCTCTACTAGACCTCCCGCCTGAAGAGTCCAAAGATGCCCATATGCTCGAGCGCATTGTGACAACCAAAAGAAGAAGACAAGAACTAGTAGAGGAAGCCCAATGCAGAGCATGATCAATGCCAAGACAATTCCTTGAAGAGCCTCTGCCACTACGGGGGGGGATCCCCATCCTATTGATTGGCCTCAAGAATTGGTCATATGGCATCAACAGGAGTTCCAGACGAGGCCGTTTGAACTTTCATTTGCTTATCCACGCTCTCTAGACCGTGCTTTGCCTCTAGGTATTCTAGCCAATATCAAGGATCTGGCTAATGATCTTTCAAACAAGTGGATAGAGGAAAGAAGCCTCATAATAACCAAATGGAGACAAGAGCCTGAAGACTATTGGCAAGACAAGGTAAACAGGGTTCCCAAAACCGTCCAAGGCTATGAGGCACAACCGAAGTGGTGGAGGAGGATTTGGGATACCAATTTTGATGCCTGGAGGACCGCCTTCTGCAACTCGCTCCCTGAAGAATGCAACGACCCCATCTACATGCCCTACCCCTGTAGGCATGGAGTTGACTATGATCCAAATATTCATGGGGATTTTGAATTTCCTAAGATATATAATGTTAATGCTCGGAGCCCCGAGGAATGCCTAGTCTTTAGGTTAGAGAATCTGCTCCCATCTATCAACCGCTTCCTCGCAGATTTTTCTTCTTGCCCAGATCAAGCCTTCATAACTACCTATAATTATCTTAGGCTTATCAAGTTCCTACTAATGTAGAGACCCACAACCAAGGAAACCCACCTCACTCCACTCTTTTTTGACATAAACCTAGGGATAGATAGTAGAGCCATGACTAGACTAATGATGATGGCAACCCTGCTTCCCTCCTTTTGCCTAGAAATCTTAGAGGATATGAGTGATACCCGCTTCACGAGGTGCAATCATCCTTTCTTGTCATCCACACCTCTGAATGCTCGGGCCAGTATTAAAGAATATCTACAAAGTCACGCATTCCTATCCCAATGCTTGCAATCGCCTCGTAATCCAGTTGAAGGTGATATGCATTAGCCAGGACATCTTTCTTGTATGCAAATCTTCAAAAAAAAAAGAGAAGAAAAAGAAAAAGAGAAAAGAAAAAAGCACGAGGGCTCACTTCACTCACTACACCTAGGGTTTACACCTAGCCTCTACCCCACTTCACGCTTAGGGCACATCAAGGGCAGGACTTCCAGACCTCTCACCCTAAGTTTTTCACTGCACCTCCAACAACACACGAACTAGGTCCTCAAGTGTGGGATATTACCAAGGACTTACCCAAGGTTAGACCCATCTCCCAATTCCACTACACATGCACTTACACCATACCGTGAGACAGACACACCCCTTAGGGAGTGCACAACTTTCTCTTGCAAGCTATGATTGTGACTTAGTGAATGGATACCTTGCTAAAGAAGATCATCCACGACATCCTCTAATGACCAGGAAATTTTCCCTAAGCCGGACAGGACACCACTATAGCAGCTTCAGGAGCTTTTGCATACTCCGATGGTTGGATGGACCAACATGCTTGATGTAGCCAACCATCTGCCTGTTTGACAGAAACCATGACTGAACCAAATCAAGCAGAAGGAAAACTCAGTGATGGACCCACCATTGGCATAGATTTTGGAACCTCATATTCTCCAAATGTATGTTCAAACCCCTAGACTTGAGGATTGCTTATTGATTAAGTGCTTTTGGATCAGCACGAGATGCACGCCTACATGGTTCTCAACAGCCGGTTGGCAATGAACATGATTAGAGATGCCCATGCAAAACCTTTCTCAGCATTGTGCGTTGTGCGAACCCAATCTTTTCATGATTTCCATGCTAACGTTTATGTATTGAAACGAGGAGAGACATCGAGCCTTACGCTCATGCTGCCTTCCTTTTTATTTTAAAACAACGGCCTATAGGCATGATGCAACACATAAAACAGATTTAAGGTTATACTTTGATGCTCAAACTCCTCTCTCACCCTACCGTTTAATGTTTTGCATTCGTTGATAGGTGAAAGAGTCGTTTTATGTGTATTTCTTTGCAAAGAAAGTGATAAACACGGGCGAAAACATAGAAACGAGGGTAAACCGAGGCCAACCTCGTGCTCTACCTTCATTATACATTGCATAAAAACACGTCATTTTTTTGGAATTTTCCTTTTACCGTTTTCTAATTTTCTCCATTTAAACCCCGTTTTTCACCATTTTTTGGTATTTTTTCTCTATTTTCTTCAATAAAAAATAACTAGAAATTAGGATTGATTGTGGGCTGTGGCGCTTAGGTTCCTTGACAGCAAAATTAAGGTTTTGTAGGCATTATGTCTCATATTTTCCATTTATTTTGCAAAAAACACCAATTTTACCCCTTAAACGCGTGTTTTCGGGTTTAATAACATTAATTTCAGCCATATCACTTATGATTTTCTGATTTTCTGATTATAAACTGTTGAAACTCATAGCAAACAACATCATAATGCATAATTAGCCCATGGGAACAATGTTTCATCAATCAAATAGCATAAAAGCTCATTTTTTATTCATAAAAATTGAATTACCGCTTAGGCTCCATATCTCGGGATCTTGATTTTGGTGCGGGACTGCGGGTCAACCTGCATTCAATGTCCAGCATCTTCACAATCAGCAATCTTCATGTCTACATCGATCCGGAAGTAGTCCGGTTCCAACCGGACAAGCTTTCCTTCACCATTTTTCCTTTTCCTCTTGCACACAAGAACATCCCCTTAGGGGAGAGAGAGGGAGGAGAGATAAAGACTAGATTTACATCTCTTCATTCCCATAGCCATTTCACGGGCGAAGATAGGCGATAAGATTGGCAAGGAGGGAGAAGGTCAGGGGTATCATTGATTGGATAGGGTGTTTGTAACCTGCCATCACCCCCATGCTGAGAGAGGGCGCAAATTTCGGCGTGATGTTGGCGCCTCCATCTCCACCTTCTTCATCTTCTCTCTCCACATTTTTTCATCTTGTATGCTTAAAATTTTGAAGGGGGGATCCAAAACTCCAAAAGGCACATCCCATTTGGCCCAAAATAAGTCCACCTTTTCAAATCTTGCCCATCTTGTGGCCATTTCCCCGTCCGCGCTCCGATTTGAGTGCTGTAAATTTCTGGGTGTCTGACTTAATATCCGCATTGGCTAGCAACTCCTGACAACCCGCACGGTAGTCTAAAAATTTATCAAAAATCAACAAGTGATTATCGGGTGCCTTTTAAAAATCGTATTTCACTTGCTGCTTAAAATCATCCTAACTGGAGCCGCCATCTTCGATGTTGAATATTTCTCTCCTAAATTCCAGATTTTTTGGCAAATTTAAGACACATCTCGGGCTCAAAACTTCACTCTCATTGGCGACCACGGAATAGGGCGACTCAGCCCATCTAATCCCACAATAGATCTGCACAAAACAACCAAAGAAAGCATCCAGCTGATACAAAATAGACATATACTAAAAACACAGCAAATGTTCACCCTACCCCCTGAAAAAACCAAGGCATGACATCCACAAGGAGTAGGCCTAGCATAGTCTGACAGAAGGTCTGAAGCTAGTCACTAACCAACTGCTCCAACATGGCCAAACTTAGAAAGGACAATCAAAGAAGTCACCCTAAGTGGTGGTCCGAACTACCTACCTAACTAAGGAAAACACAATCAGGAACTCCTACTAGGTGAGGACTCCTATAGCCTGATCAAGAAGTATTTTCTTTCACCACATTCCTTCTTTTAGGGTTTTTATGTTTCCATACTCGGGCGTGTAAAAAGGAGGGAGCTGAGCGTAGTGACCCAAGGAAAACAGGGCATCTGCCTCAGGTCCTGTCTCGGTACCCAAGAACCTACCAATCCCTCGCAAGGCGACACTTAATCCTTTTATGATGCTCACTTTTATTTTCACTCCGACCTTCCTTAATTTCTTCTTTTCCAGCAAGATGCCACCCCTAGGAAGAAAAGGCATCGGCCACAAGTCTGACTCGTCCATAGGAACCTACCAGGCCTTCGCAAGGCGATGATCAACTACTTATAATTTTTTTTATTTCTTTTCTTTTCTACTTTGATAGGGGTTAGAATTCCTTTTTACACACCTTTGTATATATTTAGTTCTTTTAAGATATTCAGGGTTTCTTTTTATTATCATTATTTTCTTCTTCCGGAAGGCTTCTCTAACTGCCTCACAACTAATAAGAACTCCTAGAACGGCTGCCTAGCATCCTAGCAGAACAGGGTCACTAGAACTGCCTTCTATAAACGGTATTTTGATGTCAGGCAATGTCTTTACAGGAGGCAATGACTACTCAGACCTCCCTCAGCTATACCTAACCTGAACCTGGTACTTCATGCCTTGGACGCCGGTCCCCAACAAGAAAAGAAAATCCCCTACAAGCACACAGACACATATAGCATAAAACACGGTACTCATAAAGGAGAAATATCACTTGGATAGGGCCACGAGAAGCTTCCACGCAACAAAAGGCTCCTTCCAAGCTCTTCTTTCAGAGTTGTCTAGCACAAAACTAAAACAAGAAACCATTAACCACACCTGTACTAAACAGATGAGTGGCCCTCTTGGCCTAATGAAATAAAGCATTTCTCTACAAAACTGATCGGCCCTCTTGGCCTAACAAAATAAAACATTCAAAACCTTGCAAAACTGGCCCTCTTGGCCTAACAAGATCAAACAGAATAGCACCTACACATCCCTCCCCTAAATAGCACAAATATACAATAACATGCCTCTTTCCAAGAAGGAAAAACATAGGGCTCATAGCCCTAAACTAAAAGCATAAGGTTATGACCCATCCCTCCTGCATATATAGCAAGAGGCGTATGCATAACATGTTGTCTAATCAGCCTATGGGTCTAGGATAATAACGGTAGATTGGTCTCGACTACTCTTTGCATCACCCAAATCAACCATCGTCTGCCATATATTGCATGCTCTGATAACATTCCCCACAAGCGACCGGGTCCTGTTTCATTATTGATCACAATATCCAAACTAGGACCATAGTTGAAGAAGAGGTATTCTTCATAAGCAAGATTTTCCAGTGAATCCGCAAACTGTTTCCAGTAACGTGGAATCATCTGAAAAGACACTCTCTCAAACTCCTCAAGTAGGGTCATGGCAGTTCGATGATACATACAAAGAATGGGATTCCGCACTGTGTATGTCCCATCTAGCTGATTTAGGATCAACTGGGAATCCCCTTTTAATAACAACCACCGAATACCACATTGTTTGGCAATATGCAGTCCCATAATCAAGGCTTTATACTCCGCCATATTGTTAGTGAATCCTACCCTGAGATAAGTAGCTAACTTCATCGTAACTCTACGTTGGGGATCTCGGATTACTACTCCAACACTCCCTTTTTTATTAGGGCCCCTGGACGCTCCATCAAAATATAATGTATATGTCCACAATGGGTTTACACAGCCTGCCATCACGAATTCCACTATTCGTAATTATGGTAATCAAAGTTTAGCATGTTGAGAGGATGAAGTGACGGCTCCATCCCACCTTCTTCATTGAACTCAACAAGGATACTTGTCAACAGTCGTAAGCAGTGATGGCAAAAGACTTTGATCTCCCACACAAAGGTTTTGTCTTCTTGCTCAATCACTTTGTATCCTTTGCTCCACCAGATAAGTTTCCCCTGATGGTATCTCTGCTCCAGATATGGGTGCTCCAAATAAGGAATTAACCGACCCGTCAACCAGCTTTAAGCTCTTTTACAGGTCTCAAATCAGCCCCAACATGAACCTCTAATGCATTTTTCCCGTGTTAGCATACTTAGAAATAATAAGCTTTAATCTTATTAAGATTAACCTTATTTTTTAACTCTACTCCCTTCAGATTAGCTAGTAAAGCCGTAGACCTGTTTTTCCCTATCCTGACAATCTTGTAGGGGCCATCCCATCTAGGTTCCAGCTTCCCTGGAAACAGCTCCTACGTGCATCGTAGTACAGAACTATTTGCCATTTTTTAAAGGTGTACTTCTTCGCTCTAAGGTCGTGCAACTGCTTCAACCGATATTTAGCTACCTCCTGGTGTAATAATCTTTGCAACTTCAGCTCATCCAGATGGGCTATGGTTGTGAAACGTTCAAAGAGCGAATCCTCATCTCCCAAGGAGTGGTTAATTGCAAACCATATGGTTGGAAACTCAATTTCAAGGGGTAGTACACACTCTTCCCCATAAACTAATTTAAATGGAGTATGACTATTAGCTCGCTTGAATGTTGTATTGTATGCCCATACGGCCACATACAACTTATTGTCTCAGTCTCATTTCTTCTCAGAGACTATTTTAGACAAGATCCCCACAAGCTGCTTATTAGTACTTTTGACTTGACCATTTGCTTGCGGATTATAAGGGGTTGTTTTATTATGCTTGATTTTCCAAGCTTCAGTCAAACTTTTAATTACCTTATTCAAAAAATGGGTTCCACGGTCCGACACTAATTCCTTCGGTGGACCGAAACGGTAGATAATCTGCTCTAAAAGAAAACTTGCAGTCTCTTTTGCATTGTCCTGCCTCGTTGCCCGCACTTCTGACCATTTTGTAAAATAATCAGTGTTGCTACTATAATGTACCTCTTCTGGGTAGTAGATGACGAGGTGATAGGACCCACAAAGTCAATGCCCCACTTCTCAAATGGAAGGATAGCCATGATAGGCGTAAGTGGGCGTTTCCTATTCTCTCTGTTGTCATGTCTTTGACAGGTATCACATCTCTTAACATACTCAAAGGAATCTTGGAAGATGGACGGCCACCAATATCCATCTCTTAATGCTTTTTGCACTATCAACCGTCCCCCGAAGTGCCCTCCACATGCAGAGTCATGGCACTCTTCCAGGATGAAAGGAACCTCATCAGGCATCACACATCGGCGATAGATATCATCAACACCCTGTCGATATAGTGTTCCTGCGATCAAGGAAAACTTCAAAGCCTGTTGGTTGATTTTCTTCTTTTCTGACTTTGATAGACTAGCTCTCGTCTCTCCTGTTGATAGATAATGTGTAATAGTAGCATACCAAGATGGAATGGAAGTTGTATCAATTTTAAACATTTCTTTAATATCACTTCATTCAGCCAAAGTCTCTTTCGGCTCCCCGAAATCCACAAGGCATTCCACAATCCCCTGCAAACGCGGTGGCTTACTCTTAATCTCATAATCAAACTCTTGCAAAGTGATTAACCACTTTTCCAAACAATCAGGCAGTTGCAGCTTGTTCACAAGCAATCTAAGCCCTTCTGCCTTCGTATATAACACTACCTTCTCAGAGAGGATATAGTGCCCGAATTTTTTAGTCCCAAAGACCATCGCAAGACACAATTTCTCCATGTAGGTATAGTTGATCTCCGAAATGCCCAATTTTTTACTAGAAAAAGCTATCGGATGATACCACTTTTCCTCCCAGATTTGGGCTAAACAGAGCTGATACTATGCATGGTAGCTGCCAAAAATATGTAAAATACCTCACCTCTTTTAGGTGCTTTTAAAACTGGTGCTTTTACTAACTCCTGTTTCACATCCTCGAAAGCTACCTTACAAGGATCGCTCCATTCAAATAGACAGCTAAAGGATAATAAATTCGTTAATGGCCACGTCCTTTTTGCCAAGGCATTTATAAACCTCCGATAGTACCCTATCGATGACAGAAAGCTATGAACCTCTTTCGGAGTGCCTAGTGGACTCATAGCGACTATGACCTTGATCTTTTCAGGGTCAGTTGCTATTCCTACTGAACTGACCACATGGCCTAACAATAGCCCATAAGGCACTCCAAAAACACACTTCCATGGGTTAAGAGTGATACAAAATTGTAGGATTAAGGTATGCCTCTTCCTTGCTTCACTCCTCAACATAATGCATTGGAGCGTTGCTTGGTAGATGGGTTATGAAGGGTCTAGGTGGTCTAGGTATCCTTGTGGGGTTGATATCCATCCTAGGGATAGCTAGCCTTAAATCATTGTGTGATAAAAGAGCTAATGGAGCTCCCCTTCCATAAGGTGGCAGTCTATTTCCTAGATAGTACTTCTAATTGTATGGCTATGGGTATGGCAATGGCCTTGGCAATTAGCAATGCACTGTGTCATGGCCAAACCTACCACAATTAGCACAAGGTCTAGATCTAGGATCCATGCACTCGGCGGGAAGGTGCCTTTCTCCACAATGCACACATTGCACATGAGGCCTGTGGGCCTTCTCATCATCTCTTGAAGCTTGACCAAATCTAGCTTCATGTCTGCCAATTCTTGGCTCTGATCGACATTCTTTCCTTTCTCTTGGGTACTCTAACTCGATCTCTCACTAGTAGTCATGGCCCTCTCTAACATTCTAGAGGTTGCACTATCTTGGGTTGTGGTCCTTCAGCTTCTCTCTTTGAGCAAGTTATCCACTCGTATGGATTTTTCAAAGACTGCAACTAGCACCTCCCTTTGCAGATTCAAATTGCCCACCAAAAGCCCTTGTAAAGCTGCTCACTTCAGATTCCTCTTATGAATATAGTGGAGATTGCTTGTTTGCTAGGTCGCTTGCGGCTAGGATTCTCTTAAAGAGACTTTGCATGTGGGTGATGTAGACTCAAATTTCCTCTTTGTCCTTTTAATTGATGTTTGTCAGTCGAACAATGAGGTTATCTGAGTATCCTACCTCAAAGAATATCTTGATGAAGAGACTCTTGAGATTGTTGAAATTATTATGTTTGGTATTGTCTAGGCTAGTGTACCACCTCCGTCCTTTATCCCCAAGGCAAATACCAAAACTGTGCATGTTGAGCAAGGTTCGTTAGGCCCGTTGCCTTGCATACCTGCTCAAACTACTCTACAAAACTATATGGGTCATTATCGAGCGGTTGAGTTGCTTGGCAACTATGGGTATCTTTGTTTGGCTTTTGTGTTGAGAAATAAGGCATAGTCTAAGCCTTATCCTATGGTTGTATTAATAAGTATGTGAGAAGCTATGTAAAGTGTCCTAAAGGCCAAAGTTTCTATCACTTTGTAAGATACTTGGGAAAGTAGACTATTGAAAAAAAGAGAATGAGAAGAATGAAGAAAGCTTGAGCCTCCATATCCATGTCTCAATCACCTTCCGTTATGCATCCACATTGAATCTATAATCTACTTTCAGTTGATATTAGAGTTGAAGACAAGAAAGGCCATGGCTAAGGCAATTGCTGCCGCTAACAAGGAGGAAGAGGAGGAAGGTGGACCCAACGTCAATTTTGGTATAGAGGCATAGGCGGAACTTGGGAACAAGACAAAGGCATTTGGAGGCAAGGATGAAAGGACTGGAGATATGGCTGCAATGAGACCCATTAGGGGCAAGATTTTTATTGGTGGTCTTATGTGGGACACTACCACGGAGATGCTTCTGGATCACTTCAAGAAGTATGGAGATATTACTGATTTAGTAATAATGAAGAATTAGAAGACCGGTCATTCGAGGGGCTTTGGCTTTGTTTCATTTGCAGACCCATCTCTCTGCGAGAGGACCAGGTCGTCTTGGTAGATACCCATGTCATTGATGGTTGGGCAGTGGAGGTCACCAAGAGAAGTGTATCCCGAGAGGACATACCACAGTGTGACACAGTTCTAGGATTCTCATCTCATAGTTTGATTGCCGAAAGGCGTTGAGCCTCTGTTTATTGGAGATCACAAGCAGGAAAGAAAGCAAACACTCAAAGAATTCAAAACGATTTGATTCACAAAAGTTGTTTACCCAAATTCGAATTCGTCCGGTTACTCAATGCTTGGAAAAAATTCCAAACACAATTCAAAGCCGTGCCTGCACTCCATGATGCGCACTCCAACTCTTTGACTTCAGTACACATTTCATAGTAGTGCACTACAATCATACAATTATAGTGGCTCATCTTGAAGCCTTTTTCATTGCAACAACTCTTGAATCATTCAAATTTGTTTTATTCCCCATAAGTGCTATGACAATGTTTGGACTTCCATGTTTCTGAAGTTCCTTGTTCCAAAGATTGCGAGAAATCGTCTCGCAATTGTTCGAAGACTAATGCCATTGTGGTTTGCATGGAGAGGATTGTGTGGTCATCTACTTCCACCTTCAATTTGCTCCTTTGTTCAATGCCATATCTAATGAATTTTCTAACGATGTGGACTGCACCTCCGAACACAACACCGATCCTCTTCTCATTTTTTATCTGCCTCTGAAAATTTGGGCCGACAATGGACTCTTGTGCCTTTATTCAGGTGATTCCCTTGATCATTGCCATTTATAATTCTCACAATTCAATTTGTAGGTACTTATGTAGTTCCATGACAAGGCCACATAAGGTGATGGCAGCTTATCTCCTCGGCATCAGACTTTCAGTGAACACTCTGATGTCTTGCCCTCAAGGCTGCAAGCCAACAGTAGTAGTGTGCCATTCCATGAGGCATCATTTGGCCATCTTCCTTGTGAATATCATCCTTCAACACGACACTTGAACACGTGGTCAAGGTCTCTAGCTAACTAACACCATCACTCTGCCACCACGCTGGTTGATGGAGCAAATCTTGTTTGTGCCGTGACCACATTGATGTTTATCTCCATATCCATCTCCATAAATGCCATAAACATTGGCAAATTATCATCACCCCTTCTAATGTAAGAGGTCACTTTGTCCATAAGTATCACATTTGATACGATAACCCCACTCGGAATCTGAATAACTTGTACAACATTTGTGCCAGGTGAAAAATCCTTTAGAACCTCTACAAGCATTTGCATCAACTCTTCATTATCCTCTTGTCCCTGTTGCATTAAATCTAGTTTGTCTTTACACTGATTGTTACTCTTATCATCTAGAATGAAAAACCCCTCTAAAGCTTCATCGATGAGAGCCAAAAGTTCCATGTCTTCCTTCATTGCCAAAGAATCGTGTAAGTCTCCTCTATGATGACCAAAAGAAACCTCGTCACATATATCATGCATAGAGGTATTATGACTTGCAAAAAACTCAATCTCCTTGTTACCCTCCATAAGATATTTGTGAACTGTAGCATCACAAGACTCAGCATGCATCATAAGAATAATATTATTTTCCCTTTTCATAGCATCATCATACCAATCCTTCTCGGTGAATGCAGTAAGAGACTCTGTAGTAAAATCACAAGCATATGAACCATAATCAAAAACCTGAGAATAGTCCATGTGGATAGTATTTTCCTTCAAGCTAGAGTCATAAGACAATCTACACCTTCATCTCCATCCTCACTAGAATCACTCTTGGAAGTAGTTGTGACATTCATCACCTATAAAAATTTTTGTTCAACTTCAATTCGGTTTATATCTTTGACCTGTGTAGAATTGTCCAAAACCTAGTTTTTCCAATTGTGCATAGAGAACTTTGTCTCATCATGAGGCTCCAAAACATCACCATCTTTGATAAGGCATGCATCCTGATCTTCTTGTTCTTCTGGAACACATGCATCACCAAAAGATTCCCCTTTTTTACCAATTCCAAATAACAATCACCCATATGTATAAAAACATCTTCAATATCTGTCCAACTGTTTGCATATACTCTGTCCAATTCATGTATTTGCTCATGCAAATCTAGAATCACTAGTTGTTTAAATTCCTTAATCATGCGTTCATCTGGGACATCTGAGTTTTATCTCTGACTTGTAGCATGTAAGATAATCTTTAGGATCATAACCATCAAATACACACCTTTTCTCATATACTGCATCTAGTGCATTTTCCATTGCTTCGTCCATCACTTGCAATACGAGTCCTATCTTTCATGTCATGTTCACTAGATGTGAGGTGGATCTAGGATTCTTGTCTCGGAGTTCGATTGCCAGAAGGTGTCGGCAAGCCTCTGTTTACTCGAGATCACAAGCACGAAAGAAAGCAAACACTCAAAGAATTCAAAACTATTTGATTCACAAAAGTGTTTACCCAAATTCGAATTCGTCTGGCTATCCAATGCTCGGAACAAATTCTAAAAACACAATTCAGAGGTGTGGTCGCACTCCATGATGTTCGCTCCAACTCTTTGACTTCAGTGCACATTTCATGGTAGTCCACTGCGGTCACACGATTATAATGCTTCATCTTGAAGCCTTTTTGATTGCAACAACTCTTGAATCATTTAAATCTGTCTTATTCCCCATAAGTGCCATGACAATGTTTAGACTTCCATGTTTCTGAAGTTCCTGATCCCAAAGGTTGCAGGAAATCGTCTCGCAACTGTTCGAAGTCTAATGCCATTGTGGTTTGCATGGAGAGGATTGTGTGGTCATCCACTTCCACCTTCAATTTGCTCCTTTGGTCAATGCCATATCTAATGAATTTGCCAACGGTGTGAACTGCAGCTCCGAACTCAATGCTGATCCTCTTCTCACCTTTTATCTGCCTCTGAAAATTTGGGCCAACATCAGACGTTTGCGCCTTTATTCAGGCGATTCCCATGATCATTGCCATTTAGAATTCCCAGAATTCAATCTGGAGGTACTCATGCAGTTCCTTGACATAGCCACACAAGGTAATGGCATCTTATCTCCTCGGCATCAGACTTCCAGTGAACACTCTGGCGTCTTGCCCTCAATGCTACAAGCCAACAGTAGTATTGTGTCGTTCTATGAGGCATCATTCGGCCATCTTCCTTGTGAATATCATCCTTCAACACGACACCTGAATACGTGGTCGAGGTCTCGAGCTGTCTAACACCCTCACTCTGCCACACTGGTTGATGGAGCGCTGTTCTCAGGTGCTACCATAGACACACTACACCCATTGCAATTGCTGACGCCTAGAGCATCAATGTGATTACAAAAATCATGAGACACATACGCATCTTCCGAAACAGTCTATAGAAAAGCTACCCTGATTATGATGCCTCTGGAGCACTGAAATTATCACCAACAAAACCTTCACGCTCAGTTGATCCAAGGTGACGATTGCAGTTGATCTAGACGATTGTTCGTCTTGAAACACACCGATGACTCGTTTCCACCATCCGTGCTTAATTAGCTTGCGGTTGCCAATCAAGAGTAATGTCACGACTGCCTCTTCATCATGCGTTTCAAGGCCAGAAATTCCACTTGTATACCTCCTTGAAGATGAAATTTCTGGTAAGCAGTAGAGTCGACTCCATATCGTCTTCATTCTAATACTCCTTCAAGCAAGCTCTCCTCCTGCAAACCGTCCTCTTCAATTTCCTATTGCTTTTTCCATCCATACCCACGACCCTCCGCTGTTGGTGTAAATACACCTGAAAGCCTCGAGAACTGAAAAGGCATGACATCCTTTCATATCATGCAAAGCAGTTTCTATTTATGTATGCAATACTTTGATAAATTAATCATCTACCTCGACTAATTCTGTGTGCCTATTCTCTCTTCCAAGTTCTGCACCCTGTCTCTGATATACCTCTCGATCCTGCTTTCTCTGCTTGTTTTCTGATAGTGGGAGGCCTCCTGGCTTCCCACATGGTATCAGAGGCCTCAGTACGGCCTGGGGCCTGTTTCCCAACACCCACAATGAGGAAGATGAAGTATCCAAGCCTGCAGAGGAATATGCAATTCCTGCAGCAAGTCATGGCGCCCTCATATCCCTTGATCATACAGATGATGAGGAGATTATCAACACATTTCTTGGTGCATTAAAGCATGGTTTTCATGATGACACTCTAGCGAGAGAGGCCGCGACTCTCATGCCCATCCCTACTCTCATGCCCCTTCCTATTCTGTTGAGAGAGGTCATTCCTCTCAATCCCACCCACAGCAAGGGTGATGCCAACTATGATGCACACGATCTAGCATCTCCTGCAAATGAAGGGGGAGAAGTGAATGGAACCCACAACACCAATTTTGTGCGCCCTGACAAAGGCACAGCACGGCACTAGCAGATGATAAGGCCTTGGCAAGTTTTTCGGCAGATGATACTATTCCTGCCCCAGAATTCTTTACTGCAGGAACTTATTTCTCTGAGTGGTTAAAAAACGAAGGAAGAGAAGGAGAAGATGAAGCTTTGGCTATCCTGCCTCTCAAATTAATCATTATGCTACTTGATCAGGAGGTCGTGTTAGATATGATCAATGCCCCACCCTCATTAGGTGCTACCAATGATCCATGGTGCTCAAAGTTGTAAGGCCCCCATTATGAGGAGAAGCCAAGTGTGAGCCCGGACATTGGTGGAGTCCTGACTTGTATATCAGATGAGATCTATGTGATTGGATGGCAAAAAGGTGACCATTGTGGATCTAATCTTTGGGATAGACAGAGTGGTTAAGCTGGTAGCAACTCGAGGCGCATTGCATCGAGTTGCGGTGTAAGGGAGTTAAAAGGGGCCCCTATTGTGGGGTCCAGGGGCCGCTTCTGCGGCCCCTGGTTGGGGGGTCGCTGCCCACGGCCCGATGATAAAGGGAATATTCCCTGGCCGACTAGTGGAGGCTCATATGGTAGGTCGGTCAACCGACCTAACGACCTTCGCGGGCTATAAAAGCTAAACCCTTTCGCAGTCATCTTACACTCATCTTTCACCCAGTCAGAGTTGTTATTCCAGCTAGCCTTAAGCTCTTCACCTATCTTCTATCTAGATCGCCATCTAAGCTTCACACAGTGGAAGCACACAAGTGGACAGAGCCATATTTGTATTAGTTGTTTGGAGTTAAAGAATTTATTGATTCTCCTCTTATCTGTTGTGTACTCTCTATCCCTTTCTCAGATTCTGTTCGCTGCGCCGTGTAATATTTTACATGGTATCAGAGCCCAGGGGGCTCTAGAGATCGGAGAGCGTGCAAGAGGCAAAGGCTTCAACATCAAAGAGAAACTATGTCGACTCCGGGAAGCTGTTTTGGCGCATCAGGAAGCGGTGCAGGAGGTGGTGCTACTGTACCAGCTATTCAAACACTGAGGATTCGTCCACCAACCTTCAGCGAAGGCAAGTTAGATGGTACAAACTACACCTTGTGGAAGTTCAAAATTACAACTATACTTGATTCTTATGAGCTTCTGGAGACTGTGATGGGGACTGACGCAGAACCACAGCCTACCCCTGACCCATCAAATCCTAGTGTCATGATTCCTCCGAATGCAGATCTTCTACGAGCTTGGAAACGAAGGAATGCAGATGCATTGTGTGCCTTAGTTACAAGCTGTTCTGACAGTGTTTTGACTCTGATTCAGCATACAACCAAAGCGTCAGATGCTTGGAATGTACTAAGGAGTCAGTATGAAATACGAAACCAAACAAGGATTCAAAACTTGGAGAATCAACTTGCAGCGGAGAAGTTTGCTGAAGGAGAGACGGTTGAAGCATTCATCACTCGGATTAAGAATCTGCGCGACCCGATGGCTAGCGCTGGGATACAAAAGACTAGTGAAGAGCTAGCTCGGAGGTGTCTTCAAATTTATCCACAAAAGTTTGATGGACTAGTAACTGCCCTTAATACTCAGGTGAGACCTCAAGCTTTGACTTTTGAGGAGTTTTGTGCATTATTAATGGAGGAGGAGTTGAGGCTGAAAGCCCGAGAAGGAAGCAACAATGGAGATGCTGCATTCTCTGCCAATGCAAAAGGCAAAGGTGTTTCCTCCACCAAAAATGATGGTGACAAAAAGAAGAAGGGCGGCAAGAAGAAGTTTCAAGGAGAGTGCTTCTACTGTAAGAAGAAAGGACATGCAATTGCAGATTGTCGTGTCAAGAAGGCAGATGAAAAGATTGGTACCCTTAAAAGAAAAGGGAAAGAGACAGCCAATACGGCTGAAGCAGAGTTGGAATTATTCATGGCGACCATTGAGGAAGTGTGCTCCTCAGTGCAAGAAGAATCTACCACTGACTCATGGGTGTTGGATAGTGGGGCCTCCCGTCACATGACCAACAAGAAAGGTCTATATAGTTCTATGCAGCCTCTACAAGAATCCATCACTGTGATTGTTGGAAATGATGCTAAATGCCCTGCTGCGGGCACATGTACTATTTCTTTTGTTGCTGCAAATGGTGAAGTCAAAAAGCTTTCAAATGTGTTGTATGTTCCCGAAATCAGGAGAAATCTCTTATCAGTTGCTGCCATAACTGATCTTGGTCATGAAGTGAGGTTCAAGAAGACAGGTGCAGAAATTATTGATAGTGCTGGCACAATTGTTGGCAAAGGAGAAAGAAGGAACAACCTGTATGAGCTAAGTGCTCTTACAGCCACCGCTGGAGTGGGCACAAGTAAGCTCTGGCATGAAAGGTTTGGACACATCGGATT
Organism: Lygodium microphyllum; assembly: GCF_053477565.2. Lineage (NCBI taxonomy): Eukaryota > Viridiplantae > Streptophyta > Polypodiopsida > Schizaeales > Lygodiaceae > Lygodium > Lygodium microphyllum. The sequence continues at coordinate 29,659,201 of NC_141143.1, read as the reverse complement.
TGCAGTATTGAAGGAGATGCAAAAGCAAGGTATGGTTGCTCACCTACCTACAATAACTGAATTGAAGGAACCATGTGAAGCTTGTATGATGGGCAAGCAACAGAGAAAGGCATTTCCACAAGAAAGCAAGAATAGAGCACAGGCTCCTCTAGAGTTGGTGCATGCTGACTTGTGTGGTAAGATGCCTACACAGGCCTTGGGGGATCTTCTTATTTTATGTTGATTGTCGACGACTACAGTAGGAAGATGTGGGTGTACTTCCTTCGTGATAAGGCTCAAGCTTTTGGTAAGTTTAAAGAATGGCTAATACTTGTTGAGAATGAAACAGGGAAAAGTGTGAAGAAATTTAGAACAGATGGTGGTGTGAGTTCAACTCAAAGGAGTTTGAAGGTTTTTGCAAGAGCAAAGGTATCAAGCGTCAATTGATGACGCCTCACACACCTCAGCAGAACGGTGTTGTGGAACGCAGGAATCGCACCATTGTGGAGATGGCAAGATGCATGCTAAAGGGCAAGGGATTGCCTAACCATTTTTGGGCTGAAGCTGTTAATACTGCAGTCCACATTCTAAATCGGAGCTATACAAAGGCTCTCAAGGGAAAAACACCTCATGAGGCTTACACTGGTAAGAAACCATCTGTCTCACATTTCAGAATTTTTGGATGTGAATGTTATGCACATGTTCCAGATGAGAAGAGAAACAAGTTACAACCAAAAAGCAGAAAATGTATCTTCTTGGGTTATAGTGATGAGCAGAAGGCTTACAAATTATATGACCAAGAGGTAAAGAAGATCATCGCGAGCCGTGATGTGGTGTTCAAGGAGGAGCCGCATACAGTGGAGGAGGAGAAGGCAAGTTCTTCCACTTTATCATCAAGCGAAGAAGTAGTCCACTATGAACCTCTCCCGAGAGCTATCCCTATCCTTAAGGAGGAGGAAGCATCATCTTCAGATGATGAGGAAAAAGTTCACCAACCTGACATCACCCCACCGGAAAAGCCATTGCCGCGCTGGGTGAAGCAGCTCTATGACCACAATAATCCTATGCCTGCATCTGTTGAGGAGAAGGCAGATGGACCAAGGAGGTCTCAGAGAATAGAGGAGCAAAGGAGGGCTTCTTCTCACATAGTCAATATGGCCTTGATGGTTGAGATTATGAGAGAAGTAAAGGAGCCAACTGACTTAGAAGAAGCACTTGCAGATCCATCATGGAAGGATGCTATGCAGGCAGAGTATGACAGCATAATGAAGAATGACACTTGGGAGCTAGTGGATCGACCAGTAAAGCGGAAGGTTATTGGCACCAACTGGATCTGGAAGGTAAAGTACAAGGCTGATGGTACCTTAGAAAAGTACAAAGCTAGACTGGTTGCCCAAGGATTTTCACAAGTTGAAGGGTTTGATTTTCAAGAGTCATTTGCCCCAACTGCCAGAATGACCACTATTCGCACGGTACTTGCAGTGGCTGCCCACAAGAAGTGGCCAGTGTACCAAATGGATGTTAAGTCAGCGTTCTTAAATGGTGACCTCAAGGAGGAGGTGTACGTGGCTCAGCCACCACGGTTTGAGGCCCCCCATTCTGAGAACAAAGTGTGTAAACTGAAGAAGGCATTGTATGGGCTGAAACAAGCCCCCAGAGCATGGTACCAGCGGATAGATAGGTTCTTTTTAAACCTAAACTTTAAAAGATGTGCCTCAGATGCTAACTTGTATGTTTACAGGGATGGTAAAAAGTCTGTAGTGATTGTCCTATATGTGGACGACCTTCTTATTACAGGTGACTATGAAGATATGATCAACCAAACTCGAAAGGCTTTGAGTTCTGAGTTTGAAATGACAGACTTGGGCTTGCTGCACTATTGTTTGGGGATTGAAGTCTGGCAAGAGCCAGGAAAGATCTTCATCTCTCAGAAGAAGTATGCATGGGAGATCTTGAAGGCATTTGGCATGACCGAGTGCAAGGAGATAGCTACACCTATGGAGGTGAATGCAAAGTTATCCGTCGAGGATACATCAGCATTAGCAGACATTGGGAGGTATAGGAGGTTGGTCGGCAGTCTGATCTACTTGTGTAACACCAGACCAGATATCAGTTTTGCTGTTGGTGTTTTGAGCAGGTTCTCAAACAAACCTCATGAGAGTCATTGGAAGGCTGGGATGCGGGTGCTCAGATACTTGAAGAAAACTCTTGACTATGGTATCACATACAGTTTCGGAACTTCTCTTGTGGGGAACTGTGACTTAGATTGGGCAGGAGACATTGATTCAAGGAAGTCAGTTTCTGGTTATTGTTTCTCTTTGGGTTCAGGAATTTTCTCTTGGATTAGTAAGAAGCAACCAACAGTGGCATTGTCTTCTACCGAAGCAGAGTACAAGGCAACTTGTTTTGCTGCATGTGAGGCCGTATGGTTGAGAAGGATTCTATGGCATATGGGAGTGCAGGATGAAGAACCAACTGTGATGAGATGTGACAATCAGAGTTGCATCGCCATTGCCAAAAATCCAGTGTTTCATGCATGCACCAAACATATAGAGATCCAGTATCACTATGTCCGTGATTTGATGGAGGATGGGATAGTGGAATTGGTCTACTGTCCAACAAAGGAGAATAGAGCAGATATCTTCACCAAAGCACTTACAAAGGATTTGCTTCAAGTTCATCTTCAGAGACTCGGCATTGGGCCAAGGAGATAGTTCACCTATGGGTGGACATTGAGGGGGGGTGTTAGATATGATCAATGCCCCACCCTCATTAGGTGCTACCAATGATCCATGGTGCTCAAAGTTGTAAGGCCCCCATTATGAGGAGAAGCCAAGTGTGAGCCCGCACATTGGTGGAGTCCTGACTTGTATATCAGATGAGGCCTATGTGACCGGATGGCAAAAAGGTGACCATTGTGGGTCTAATCTTTGGGTTAGACATAGTGGTTAAGCTGGTAGCAACTCGAGGCGCATTGCATCGAGTTGCGGTGTAAGGGAGTTAAAAGGGGCCCCTATTGTGGGGTCTGGGGGCCGTGGAAGCGGCCCCTGGCTGGGGGGTCCCAGGGGGGCCAACGGCCCCCTTGGTGAGGGTCCGGGGGCGCTGCCCCCGGCCCGATGGTAAAGGGAATATTCCCTGGCCGACTAGTGGAGGCTCATATGGTAGGTCGATCAGCCGACCTAACAACCTTCGCGGGCTATAAAAGCTAAACCCTTTCGCAGTCATCTTACACTCATCTTTCACCCAGTCAGAGTTGTTATTCCAGCTAGCCTTAAGCTCTTCACCTATCTTCTGTCTAGTTCGCCATCTAAGCTTCACACAGTGGAAGCGCACGGGTGGACAGAGCCATCTTTGTATCAGTTGTTTGGAGTTAAAGAATTTACTGATTCTCCTCTTATCTGTTGTGTACTCTCTATCTCTTTCTCAGATTCTGTTCATTGCGCCGTGTAATATTTTACAGTCACCACTCTCGTAGCTTGCACATGTGATAAAGCCACATCCATAAATGTTTTGCCTCCGCTACCCACCACATGTCTGGTGGATGCCGACCCTAAGCATATGGTCGAAGTCAAAGAAGCCAAAGCAGCGCCATTAGCAATCTTTGCTTGAATACATTCATTTTCTGTCAGTGTAGACCAAGCAATCAATGGAGAACTAAATCAAGAACAACAACATTCTTTCTCTCCAATATCTGATGCTGATCGTGATTACAGTGTCTTTGTTCCTGATGATGTGGCTACCCTCATCAATCTCACCTTTCATGTAGCAGTGGTTGTTCGTTGTGCTACTCCACTTGTGGAATTGGCATAAATCTTCTCCCTGATGGTGATCACTTTTGACAACCCTTCCCAAGTGAATTCTTCTACATGCAACCATTCATTCTTCTCATGTCAAGGTCGAAAAGGGGGAAGATTTGCTGATGTTGCTAATGCAAAAGTTCGACCTCGACATTCGACAATGTTCATCAAGTCATGCGCATACAACATGAGGCCACACTTCAAAATGAAGAGCTTACAACAACTCACAACATTCCATCATTTTCTTATCGATCCCGGCTAATCGATGTAAAGTCATAGCTATCTCGTATAAAGCTATCGACTATAATCCTTTTCTTTTCGCACCTTTGCTATTTAGCAGAAATAAAAAAGAGAGCACATTTCAATACCATATAGGCACAACCATGCACTTGTAATAGGCTCAAAGTAATGAAATAAAATCCTCTCTCGGCATTCAGCTGAGGGGAGATGTTGGTGTAAATACACCTGAAAGCCTCGAGAACTGAAAAGGCATGACATCCTTTCATATCATGCAAAGCAGTTTCTATTTATGTATGCAATACTTTGATAAATTAATCATCTACCTCGACTAATTCTGTGTGCCTATTCTCTCTTCCAAGTTCTGCACCCTGTCTCTGATATACCTCTCGATCCTGCTTTCTCTGCTTGTTTCTGATAGTGGGAGGCCTCCTGGCTTCCCACATCCGCAATCTTTGTTCTGGTCAATAATTAGTCCTCTCTCCCTTCTTATAGTAGCTCTCATAATTTCATTCAGGCGTCGTCCCCTTCCTTCACCTTGTGCCTGTAGTAAATCGTACGCAGGATCTCTCTCACAAGAATACACAGAGAGGCACGAATGAATATTTTTTATTATCAGAATGTATATTTGTACATAATGATTTGGCGCCTTTTTGGTTGCCATTTCATATTGCACTTAAATAATTAATTTAATCATAATACACACGATTAATCAGATTGCGTCAATTGCTTGTGTTAGTCTTGATTTCGTCACGGCCCTTCAACACGAGCACCATTGACGATGCGAACTAAGCCAGGCTCTCTCTCACGAGAATACACATAGAGGCACGAATGAATATTTTTCATTATCCGAATGTATATTTGTACATAATGATTTGGCGCCTTTTTGGCTGCCGCTTGATGTTTCACTTAAATAATTTATTTAATCATAATACACACCATTAATCAGATCGCATCAATTGCTTGTGTTAGTCTTGATTTCGTCACTGCCAACCTCTGAGGAGGCCTTGCTTCTCTTCCCCCCTTCTTCGAAGCAACGCCATCCCATTATTAGCGCCCCTCTTTCCTTAAGATAGCTGCCCTTTTCTTGTGTGTACTCTCTCCAAAAATCAGAGTTAACCATCAATAGCACTGGCTCCCAGACAAGACTTGTTGTAGAAGGAACGTTTCCTGAGCTATTTCTCCCACATCTTCACCTTTAAGAGAATCCTTCAGGGTTTCCAAAGCTTTTGATTAACTGCTGCCAGAAAATGATTTGGACCAGATGCTTCAGTTGTAAGAAAGGGCAACTATATATCTGTTTACACATGGAAGTAGAAGTAGAGAGCTCAACTTTCACCTTGCTTTGATGTCCTATATGACCACATGTATTGAGCACAATAGTAAATGTAATCATATCTTGCTTCAAACCTTTTCGATTCATTTTGTCAAACACCTAGAAACATGTTCAACTTTTCCAAGTAGGCCATACCTTGCCATTAAGACATTCCATGTTATGACATCCTGCCTTGGTAGTTCGTCAAACACACCTTATGCTTTTGTAAGCAATCCGCATTTACCATACATGTCCACAAGTATATTTCCAACCAAAGTAGCTCTTTCCAAACCCCGTTTCATTGTTTCAACATGTAAAAGATGGCAGGTCACTAAATCTTTTGTAACACCAACAACTTTTAAGCACAAAAAAAAAGTGACAGAATCAAGACACTCCAAAGTGGCTTCACAATGGTAGACACGGAGCGTCACAACAATGGGGTGATATAGGAAATCGGTGTCGTGAATAGCCCACCGATAGCTCACTTGATTTCATTATTTTAGAAGAAAGGCCTATTAAGCCTTAAATCGTAAGGCTTATACTCCGTTCACAATTGTCTTGTGTGTTCACATTGGAACTTGGAGGAACTAACTATTTTGTGGGGTTTCTTTCACACTGGACGGATGACATGAATTGGTTATACTGAGAATTGGTTTACTGACAGAAGGTTCACACTACAAAAGCAAAGAGAACTAGTTGTTTTGGAGGCCTAGAAGGCTGGTTTCATGCCATTTTCGGGTACCATTTTGAAGGCCAAAAATTTGCAAAAATAATCCAAAATCTTTTGTGTAGCTTTAGCTTGATTGGAATCTATTCCTAGCAAAAAAAACTATAGAAAAATATCAAGGAAATTGGTTAATTTTAAGCCCACATTTTGATGTTTTTTGGATCATATGAGCACTGTTTGAGCTCCATTTTGGATGTTTCTTGATGGAAAGCCAATGTATGTATATGGGCATCATGTATGAATAGATGTGACATCGTTTGAGCTCATATGGAACTGCCATTCTCTTGGAAGGGAATTTACATGTATTTTTTACCTATTTTTAGTGCATTTTTAGTCTCCGATTGACCATTTGAGGCAATGGATTCGTTCATGTTGTTGAATGCTTAATTGGGGCACCACATACTACTATTTTTTCTAAAATTGCAGCTATAAAAATGTCAGACACAACTCAACTATAACACTATATGAGAGAATTTGGGAATCTCCCAAGTTCCACTCTCACATTAGAAATAAAGATTTAACCATGTGGCCAAATCTTAATCCCTTATTTAAAAATGGAACTTGGTACTATCCTCTATATAGTATCTAGAAAATGTTTCACCTTCAAGGAAGAGGCTAACAATTTGACCATGTGACCAAATATTGACCATCCTATAAATTCCCAAAGTATATGAATATTCCCAAACTCCCTAATATAGTGTTCTATAATGTTTGGTCATACATGATGGAAAACTTTTTGATGGTGGGGAGAGGTCTTTGGGACCTCATTACAAGTGATGATGCATGTCCAAAACTTCTTGACGAGCCCACAAAAGAGCAAAAGAAGGCATACAAGGATGTTGAGATATCGAGCTCCACTCGTGATACGCCAGGGTGACTGTTGTGTATTTATGTCACCGACGTGTCAGTTGCAGATGCGGTTGGTACACCGCCCATGAATAATAGCTACATGATAGCTATCCTTATCTATTCTAGTTTGTGGCTCAGTTAGTATGCCACCTTACTTAGTTGAGTTTGGTTTGAGACCCATATAGAGGGTTCTTCTATTTCTTTGTACTTGAGTTCTTTTGGCTTACACAACTAAGAAGAGGAAAACTGTTTTCAGCCTCCACCCTTGTGTGTCTTCCCCCATTGTGCAAGCAAGAAAGCTTCAAGCGAGACTCCTTCCTTCTCTCCCACAATCTTGACATGGTATCAGAGCCTTGTTCGTGGTAAGGAGCTCAAGAAAGCAAGCCAAGCTCGCGGTGGTCTGGTAAGAGGAGCAGTGTTGCTTTCATTTCCTGTTTTGGGAGCAGATCTCTGCAGGTAGCACAGCCGGAAATTACAGGAGTGCATTGTCTCAGGTTGAGACGCCCTTCGCGGTGAAGCAAGAGGGCAGTATATGCTGCGGGCAAGGGCTTTAGCCCTTGGCGACCTTGTTTTTTTTATTTGAGGCCATTTCGGGGCCTGTTTTGCAGACGGAAGTTTTCTGCACGCACTCAAGAAAAGGCTCAGTTTTATGCTGTGCGACCACTGTTCTACAGGTCGGTGAAAAGTTACTGTAGAAATTGCATCGTATGCTTGTGCGCAGAGACATTGGGAGTTTCAAAATCATCCTTGGTTCCTGTTTATGCAAAATCGTCACTAGGAAGTGACTGTGTGGTCAAATACCACTTTCGCCAGTTTTGCAGATTTGCCCTTGTGAGGGTGAAGCTGTGTTTTTTGCAGTGACAGAATTTCTTGCAGTATTCTGTAATGGCGTCTGATTCTCTTTCACAGATTGTCACTGAAAAGCTTGACAAGAACAACTTCCAGGCATGGAAGTTTAGAATGACGAATTTCCTTATGGGAAAAGGATATTGGGAATTTGTTGCAGGAAATGAAGAAGAACCAGTTCTTCCTGATGTTCCCAATCAACAACAAATGCAGGCATTTAAAACATGGCATGAGAGAGCCAGGAAAGTTATGTATTGGCTGTCTATCAGTATTTCAGACTCTATGATTGTGCATATTCAGGATGCAAGTACGCCAAAGGAGGCATGGGATACTTTGTCAAAAATGTATAGCACAAATACGCAAGCCAGGAAAATGCAGCTCAAGCAAGAGTTGCATAATGTGCAAAGAGAAAGTATGAGCATCAACGACTACCACATGAAGGTGAAGAAGATTGCAGATGCACTTGCTTCCATTGGGTCGCCAGTGGAAGATGATGATTTAGTTTCCGTAACCTTGAATGGTCTAGGAAAGGATTATGCACAGTTTCGGACATCCATTTCAGTTCGTGAAAGATTTCCTGATTTTGAGGAGTTGATTGCTCTTCTAATTTCTGAGGAACAGAGAAATGGTGGTGCATCTTCTTCAGGAGGAACTTCAAAAGAAGCTGTCTTCTACTCAAATGCTGGAAGAGGTAGAGGCAGAGGTAGAGGAGGCCGATTTGGAGGCCGTGGCAGAAATTAGAATATGCAGCAAACTCAAGAAAACCAGTCCTATGGAGGAGGACGTGGTAACTCTAGAGGCAGGGGGAGCCAAAGAGGTCGTGGTGGATGGCAAAGAGGCCAAAATGCAAACAGTAATGTTGAATGCTACTACTGTGGTAAAATGGGTCATATGGCTAAAGACTGCTATAAAAAGCAGAATGACATCATGAATGGAAAACTGCAACAAGGGAATTATGCATCTTCTAGTAGACAGGGTGATGACAGAAATGAGCATTTGTTCATGGTGCAGCACATGAACAATTCTATGACAAGTGCAGAAGAAAGCAATGATGTATGGTATGTTGACTCAGGTGCATCAAACCACATGACAGGTCATGCAGAATGGATGGAGGATGCAAGGAAAATGGAAAAACCAGGATTTGTGGAGACTGGTGATGATACTGCACATCCTATTGTGCAGATTGGAAAAATTCCCTTGTCTATGCAGGGTGGGAAAAAGAAATACCTGTCCGATGTATTTCATGTCCCGAATATCACCAAGAATCTGGTTTCAGTTGGTCAAATGGTTGAACAGGGCTTGCAGGTCAGATTTAATCCTCATGGATGCTTTGTTGAGGATATGAAAAATAAAGGTCGCTTGATAGCAAAAGGAAAGAAGAAGGGCAGAATGTTTACATTGGATGCAGACATGTCTGAATTGAGTGCAGCAATGTTTGCACATGGGACCGGTGTAGTTGCAGATATTGATATCTGGCATAAACGCATTGGTCATGTTAATGTACAGCGACTTAAATCAATGCAGGCCCAAAATATTGTTGCAGGATTGCCCAAATTCAAGGTTGCAGAAATGCATAAGGTATGTGAAGCCTGTCAGTTTGGAAAACAGGCAAGGAAACCATTTCCTAGACATGTTCAAGAGAGTGAGAAGCCATTGGAATTAATTCACTCTGATGTGTGGACAACTAAAGCTGCATCTCTTGGAGGCTGTCATTATTTTGTCAGTTTTATTGATGACTATAGCAGAAAAGTTTTGGTGTATTTTATGAAAAAGAAAAGTGAAGTTTTTGGGCATTTCAAAACTCTTAAAGCTATGGTTGAAAAAGAAACAGGCTTGCAGATAAAATGCCTAAGGTCAGATGGAGGGGGAGAGTACCTCTCAAATGAGTTTGCAAAGTTCTTGCAGGAGCATGGCATAAAGCAGCAATATTCATGCAGTTATACCCCACAACAAAATGGAATTGCAGAAAGGAAAAACAGGCATATTGGAGAGGTATCTCGTGCCATGCTCAATGAAAAAGACTTGCCAGATTTTTATTGGGCTGAAGCAGTTGCTACAGCAGTCTACATAATGAACAGGACTCCCACTGCAGCAATACATGGAATGACTCCAGAGGAGAGGTATACTGGTAGGAAACCAGATATTTCTCATTTGAAAATTTTTGGTTGCATTGCCTATGTACATGTGCCAGATGAGCTGAGATCCAAGTTGGATCCAAAAGCTGAGAAGTGCATCTTTATTGGTTACTCTCTGCAGCAAAAAGGGTATAGATGCTATAACCCTTCTACTCGTAAGTTTACAGTGAGCAGAGATGTTGTTTTTGATGAGATGAGTAGCTGGTATAAACCAGTAAATGTGATTGATGATGAAGATGCACAAAATGGTAATGCTACACAGAATTCACAGCAGCAGTCACAAAATATTAGTGGACCTGGAGCGTCCTCTAGCAGTGGTTCACATTCTTCGCCATGGACAGGCAGATTGAGATCAGGAGAATCTTCTCAAAGCAATGCAGATAGTGGTATGCAGGTATCACGAAAAGGAAAAGAGAAGGTTGATCAGCCCATGTTTGATGTGAATGCAGGTCACTCTTATGTGGATGGTGAATCCAGTGGCTCAGAATAGAGCATTGATGATGAGTTGGGTATTCCTTCTATTGTTACACCTGGAGTAAGGAAGACCAGGGATGTTTTGAGAGCACCTGGGAGTGAACCTACTTTGCGCAGGTCTACAAGAGCTAGGTATCCTGTGGATAGGCTGAAATATGATGGATTTACAGCCATTCACTATGCATATATGGTCAAAGTGATACAGGAACCAGAACCCACATCTTTTGAGCAAGCCATGGGAAAAGAAAAATGGGAGAAAGCCATGGATGAAGAAATGGGTGCCTTGGAAGCAAATGCTACATGGGAGTTAGTACCTTTGCCTAAAGGTAAGAATGCAATTGGCTGTAAGTGGGTTTATAAGGTGAAGCACAATGCTGATGGTTCTGTGAACAGATACAAGGCAAGATTAGTAGTCAAGGGGTATGCACAAACATATGGCATTGACTATGAAGAAACATTTAGTCCGGTTGCAAGGATGGCAACCGTAAGAGCAGTCATTGCTATGGCTGCATCAAAGGGATGGTCTTTACATCAGATGGATGTAAAGAATGCCTTCTTGCATGGTGATTTGCAAGAAGAGGTCTATATGGAGCAGCCACCGGGTTATGTGCATGCTGTTCATCCTGAGTTTGTTTGCAGGTTGAAGAAAGCCTTGTATGGCTTGAAGCAAGCACCTAGAGCATGGTCTGACAAGATAGGACAGTATCTTGTCACTATTGGCTTTCAGATTTCCAAGGCAGATTTCTCACTTTATGTGAGAAAAACAGAGAAAGGTATTATGCTGCTTGTCATTTATGTTGATGATTTGATTATGACAGGTGACAGTGATGAAGATATCCTTCATGTGAAAATGCTATTGAAGCAGAAGTTTGAGATGAAGGATTTGGGAGAGCTGCGTTATTTCTTGGGCATTGAGGTGATTAGATCACCAAGTGGGATACAGCTCTTGCAGAGGCAGTATGGATTGGACATGCTGTCCAAATATGGGATGACAGGCTGTAAGCCTATTTCAGTTCCTTTGGAGCAAAATGTGAAGCTGAGCACAGATGCAGGTGAGCTTCTAGAAGACCCTACTATGTACAGACGCATAGTAGGAAGTTTGATTTATATGACTATTACCAGGCCAGATTTGAGCTATGCTGTTGGATTGGTAAGTCAGTTTATGCAGGCTCCAAGGAAACCACATTTGGATGCGGCTAGACGCATACTTAGGTATGTGAAGTCCACACTGCAGTATGGACTATTTTATGAGACTGGGGTTCAGATACAGTTGCATGGATACACTGATGCTGATTGGGCTGGTAGTATTTCTGATAGACGATCTACCAGTGGATATGTATTCTCTTTTGGGAGTGCTGCAGTCACTTGGAGCAGCAAGAAACAGCCTACAATTGCCTTGTCGAGCACAGAGGCTGAGTACAGGGGTGCAGCAATGGCTGCATGTGAGGTAGCTTGGTTGCATAAGCTACTTTATGATATGCATCAGTCTACAGATGGGCCAGTTGTCATTTATTGTGACAACATGAGTAGTATACACTTGGCAAATAACCCAGTCTATCATGCTAGAACAAAGCACATTGAGGTGCATTATCACTATGTGCGAGAGAGGGTTTTACTAGGTCTTATTGATCTAGTTTATGTCAGCACAGAGGATCAGGTAGCTGACATATTCACGAAGGCATTGGGCGCAGAGAAGTTGCGCAAGTTCAGAGACCTGCTTGGTGTGCAGGAATTGGGATTGAGCTCGAGGGGGAGTGTTGAGATATCGAGCTCCACTCGTGATACGCCAGGGTGACTGTTGTGTATTTATGTCACCGACGTGTCAGTTGCAGATGCGGTTGGTACACCGCCCATGAATAATAGCTACATGATAGCTATCCTTATCTATTCTAGTTTGTGGCTCAGTTAGTATGCCACCTTACTTAGTTGAGTTTGGTTTGAGACCCATATAGAGGGTTCTTCTATTTCTTTGTACTTGAGTTCTTTTGGCTTACACAACTAAGAAGAGGAAAACTGTTTTCAGCCTCCACCCTTGTGTGTCTTCCCCCATTGTGCAAGCAAGAAAGCTTCAAGGGAGACTCCTTCCTTCTCTCCCACAATCTTGACAAAGGATTGGATTGGAAACGAGCCCACGGAAGAGAAAAAGGAGGCATACAAGGATTGGATTGGAAAGAGCATGAAGGTTTTGCATTGGATTTCTATATGCATATTAGAGACTTTGATTACTCATATCAAGAAGCCAAGTACTTGTAAGGAAGCATGGGATATTATTGAGAAGATTTATGGGACATGTATGGAGGCAAGAAAGATACAACTTAAGCAAAGATTGCATGGAGCATAGAGAGAAAACCGCACCATCAATGACTAAGTTGTAGAGATCAAACATGTTATAGAAGATTGTGCATCTATAAATGCAACAGTGGATGATGATGACTTGGATTCAATCACTCTTAATGGACTTGGCCCAATGTATAAATCATTGGATACCTCTATTTTAGTTAGAGGAGGCTCTATGCCGTGAGACTTTTAAGAATTGATTGCTTTGCTACTCACAGAAGAAATAAAGTTGAGTTTAAATACATCTAGTAGTAGCAAGAGTGCAAGTGGAGATGGTGTCTTATATCATCAGAGAGGGTGTGGCACTCCATCTAGAGCTAGAGGCTCATCTTATGGCCAAGATGGTGATAGCTTTGCACGTGGTCAAGGTATCTTTGGTCATGGTGATTTCATGCCTAGAGGTAGAAGATGTTATTCTAGAGGTAGAGGATGGTCTACTCCTTCACATATTGCCAGTATGGACATTTTGAAAGGCAATGTTATCACAAGTAAAATGCTATGCCTAGGGTTCGAGAAAGGACCCAATATAACCACTATGCAGGTATGGACATTTTGAAAGGGAATGCTATCACAAGTAAAATGCTATGCCTAGGGTTTGAGGAAGGACCCAATATAACCACTATGGAGGTGGCTATGGAGGTGCAAGTTATGGACCTAGAGGTGGCTCTACTAGAGACCATTTATTTGCCATGGAACATGTACTAGGGAGCATGACACACCCTCCTAGTGAGAGGATGATTGTTTATTGGAATCAAGGGCTACAAATCACATGACTCATCATGCTGAGTGGCTTGACACAAAGCATCGAATGCAGAATGAAGAATATGTGGCTGCTAGAAAATTCTAGTCAAAAATCCAAACCGTTTCCCGGTCGCTTAAAATCTTTTCAAAAACTGCTATTTAAGCATTAAAATCTTATCTAATTCTTGGGTTGGGGATGACACTTTGCATACAATTACTCATATTGGTAGTGTGTCACTTGTCACTAGTGGAAAATAAGCTTGGGGATGCACTTTATGTATCTACCATCACTAAGAACATAGCATCACTTGGACAAATGGCTAGACCAAGGATTGCAAGTGAGAATCAATAGATATGGATGTTTCATTGAGGAATTTTGAAATGGAAGGCCTTGCAGATTGATTGCCAAGGGGATGAAGAAAGGCAAGTTATTTTCCTCGGATGAAAGTACTCTTGTCATTCAGAATTGTATGTATGTTGAAAGTGGGCATGGTCAAGATAAGGATGTTGAATTATGGCATAGGAGAGTTGGACATGTAGACCTGCAAAGATTGAAGTAAATGCAAACTAGACAGGTGGTTCATGGTTTGCCCCATTTTGCTTATGCTAATTATGATCATGTATGTGAGGCTTGTCCGTTTGGCAAGGAAACTAGATTACCATTTCCGAAGAGGGGGAGAATCAATAGCTATCCTTTGGAAATGGTACATTCTGATATTTGGGGTCCATGTTAGAATGTCTCATTGAGTGGGAGATGCATGTTCTATATCAACTTTATTGATGACTTTAGCAGAACGACTTGGGTGTATTTCATGCAGCATAAAAGTGAAGCCTTTGAAATATTTTTGTAGTTTAAAGCTATGGTTGAAAAACAATTTGGTTGTTACATAAAATGCTTCAGGTCTCAAAATGGAGGAAAGTACATGTCATATGAATTTTCAGTTTTTTTGAGAGATCATGGAATCAAAAGATAGGTGACATGCAAGTACACACCTCATGAGAATGGTGTGGCAAAAAGAAGGAACTGTATCATTGCAAAGATTGCTAGGACAATGATGAACCAAATGAATATGCCATTGACATAGTGGGTAGAGACAGTGCATACTACAATACATATCATGAATAGGACACCTACAACATTGACTCATCACGGATCACCATATGAAAAGATGTATGGGAGGACACCCACTATTGCTTACTTTAGGGTTTTTGGATGTGTTTGTTATGTTCATGTTCGTGATTTGAGGTAGAAGACGGATCCAAAGGCTATAAAAATTATCTTTCTTGGATATCCTGATGAGAAGAAGGGTTACAAATGCTATGATCCAGTGGATAAGGAAGTTTACATTAGAAGGGATGTCAAATTCAGTGAGTATGAATCATGGTACAATCCCAAGATTGTAGTGGACTTGGATTCCTATGAGAGTAGTGATGATGATGCTCATGGGAAGAAAATTTTAGCAAATGGTAAGCTTGGAAATTAGCACTTGGAAGATATTTCTGGACCTTAGGAGAATGCAGAAAGGAGTGGCAATTATAGTCCATGGAGTGGTAGGTTGAGGAGCTCACAAAAGAGTGCAAAAATTGCAGAAGGCAAGAGACCTATGACTGAAAGTTTAGAGGATAAATCTATCAATGATGAGTATGACATCCCTCATGTAAAAGCAGTGGGTATTAGAAGTGTAGGAAAATATGTTCCACCACATGCAAGAGCAGTTGAGACACCAAGTAGTGCACCTTAGTTGAGGAGATAAAAAAAGAGTTAGATATCCTACTGATAGATTGACATATAATGGGTTCATGAAGATGCATTATACTTACATGGTTTCTTATGTACAACATCATGTGGAACCAACTTTCTTTGAGGAAGTAGTGGAAAGCAAAGAATGGAGACAAGCTATGGATGAGGAGATGGATGCATTGAAGAAAGACAAGACTTGGGATTTAGTGCAATTACCTCATGAAAAGAAATCAATTTGTTGTAAATGGGTGTACAAAGTCAAGTGCAAATCAGATGGTTCTCTAGAAAGGTTTAAAGAAAGGCTGGTTGCAAAGGATTATGCACAAACATATAGATTGGATTATGAGAGGAGACATTCAGACCAATGGCAAAGATGACTACAGTGAGATTAGTGATTGCTTTGGCTTCCATATATGGCTAGAAATGGTATAAAATGGATGTGAAAAATGCAATCTTGAATGGGAATTTATAAGAGGAAGTGTACACGGATCAGCTTGAAGGGGTATGTGAATCCTAAACACCGGCATTATGTATGCAAGGCATTGTATGGGGGATTAAAGCGAGCACCAAGTGCTTGGTGTGAGAGGATTAGTAGATTCTTGTGTAGCATGGGATTTCAATAGAGTATGGTTGATTACTCACTAAATGTGAGACATACAGAGGATGGAATGCTTGTAATTGTCATCTATTTTGATGACCTCATTATTAGAAGTGCATTTGAGAGGGAGATAGCTAAAGTTAAGCATGGACTTCATAAAGAATTTGGCATAAAGGATCTTGGTTTATTGAGATAAATTTTGGGCATTGAGGTCATTGATACACCATCTCATGGTATTTGGTTGGTACAAACAAAATATTGTTTGGAGATGTTACAAAAGTATGGCATGACAATATGTAAGCCAGTGGTGGATACTCCCTTCGATCACAATATCAAAATCCTTGATGATGGGCAATATGTGGAAGATGTAACTATGTTTGGAAAGATGGTTGGTAGTCTTATCCACTTAACCATTACAAGGCCAGATTTGAGTTATGCTATTGGATTTATCAACCGGTTTATGCAAAGACCATGTAAATCACATTTGGATGTAGTGAGGAGAGTTCTAAGGTATGTGAAGAAAATAGTTCACTATGGCTTATTCTATGAGAAGGGAATAAAGCCTACCTTGTTTGGGTATATTGATGCAGACTGGGTAGTTAATTCTTATGGATAGGAGATCTACTAATGGTTATGTATTTTCATTTGGATCATCCATGTTAAGTTGGACCAGTGGTTATGAACTATAGAAGTTGAGTATTGAAGTTTTGCACTGGCATCATGTGAGTAGACATGGCTGAGATTGATTTTATGTGACATGGGGACTGAAATTGATGGTGGAGTCATTATGTATTGTGACAACATTAGTAGTACTATGTTGGCAAAGAACCGAGTCTACCATACCAAGAAAAGACACATAGAAGTGCACCATCACTTCATTAGAGAGAAGGTCATTGATAGAGAGGTTGACTTGGTCAATGTCAAAACAAATGACCAAGTTGCTAATATCTTTACCAAAGCATTAGGTAAAGATAATTTTGAGTATTTTAGGAGTGCACTTGTAGTATTACCTTTGCAAGCTCATTCTAAGATTTAGAGGGAGTGTTGAGAAATAAGGCATAGTCTAAGCCTTATCCTATGGTTGTATTAAGTAAGTGCGTGAGAGGTCGTGTAAAGTATCCTAAAGGTCAAAGCGTCTATCACTTTGTAAGATACTTGCAAAAGTAGATTGTTGAGAAAAATAGAATGAGAAGAATTAAGAAGAAGAGAATGAAGAAAACTTGAGCCTCCATATCCATGTCTCAACCACCTTCTATCGTGCATCCACATTGAATCTATCATCTACTTTCATTTTGGAATTCGAAGTAATACCTAATCATGTCAGGAATGAAGTTGCTAGGGGGCTGCTCCACTATGATTGTAGCCATGTTATCTATGAGTTGCTTCATGAGAAGCTTGCTCAATGCAAGGTCGGCTTCAAGTGCTCTTTCCCTCTCAACATTGGGTCTTGTCCTATTTCTATTGGCAAGTGCTAAAACTTGTTGGACCTCTCGCATTTCTATCTTCTACCTCATCCTTTGAGTTCATTGCTCCTAATTATAGGCAGTTATACCTTGAAATGCTTTCTTTGCCAGTCTCTGCTCTTCCTCCTCAAGGTCCCCTAAGATGTCCTTGGTTGGTCTACTGTGCTGCTCCATTTTGGTTTGCAAATCGTATCAATTTATCATTTGCTGGATGTTGACTGGGAAGTCTCCTAAGTTGAGCTCATTCTTTTCAAGTTTAGTGCTAGATCCTAATATATCATGAGTCTCTTATGCTACTAGACATCAATCAAGCTAATCAACTTGGCTAATTTTGAGTCCCTAATCATGTCATCTCTTAGTATTCTCCAAGAGGCTTGCTGTGAGGCTTAGTGTCCTCGGTTGTTTATGGATTTTCTTTGAGTAATTTAAGAAATACAACAAATAATTTATATCAAATAGAAGAAATAATTGATAATAATTTTGCATGTTCAAGATCTGAGGGTCTTTTTCTATTAGTGGATTTGTTCAATCTTGCACTTATCTTGTGTGTGAGTTCCTTTCCATTTTAGATAGTTCTCAATTATAAGCGCACTTAGATGCTGTGGGATGCTTCATTTCATGTGCACTGAGAAACCAGGCTTTCAGATTTCTAGGTACACTTCAAATGATATTTTATGCAGTGTCTCAATGTGATGAAAACAATGTGGTACAATCTTCTCATTGAGACTATAAAAAATTGGAAATTTTTAAGTCTTTTTAACATTTGCCTCATTTAAACTAGTTTATCTTAAGCATCGTTTATATATATTATTGTTTCTCAAACTAGCCTAAACTATGTAAAGTGCATTCATATGAGGGCAATTTATTAACTCTTGTGCTTTGCACATCTATCCATCTGTAAATTCCATACTGTAATTCGAGTTAGACTACCATGGGAAATAATGTGGTAAAGCTTCTCCATAAAAATCATGGCCTCAAATTACAATATATCCTTTGGCATCAAAACATTTCAGAGTGGGGAGAGGTATCATAGTTAGGTAGCTCAAATGTAGTTTTTGCTCATGCATAAAAAATTATGGATGGTAATCTGGGATAGTACACCATCACACATGACTAAAGGATAGGTAGAAAAGGATGAAGAAATACTTACTTATTTAGTTTACATATTCTTTGGGCCTTATCCACCACATTAGTATTAAAGGAATAGCAAAGGAAACATGGGAGGAATTAAATAAAATTTTTAGTGTAAAAGCAAAAAACCAAGAGATGTATCTAAATATGGATTTCTATAGTATGCATTATGAGAACAAGGATTAAGTTATAAAGCATGTATAAAAATTAACGAGCTTAATTAATCAACTTGAAGGCATCCCAATAAACATTCTCGAAAATGATTTAATAGTAATGCTATACTTGTAAGTTTACCTAAAGAGTATGCATCCTTATAAGATTCATTCCTTACACATGAAAGACTTGACCTTGAAGGCTACATATCTTCAATCCTTTTGAAAGAGAAGGAACTCAAAAGGAATGTTGACATATTAATAAACAAGGACATCATGTTCTTTACAAAGAAGGATCCCTACTACTATTGTAGAAGCAAAGAATACATCAACACCAAATGTAGATTGAAGCACCTATCCAAATGCAACCATTGTAAGAGGATTGGACATCGTGAAGAAGCATACATGTTCAAAAGATAGTTAAATTTAATGGAGGAAAACAACCAATACAAAAAGATGGAAGGGCATCTTTTCTTGTTGCGCAGATCGGATGTTGTACGCTCGCGTAGTGAATGCCAGAAGGTCCCCAAGAACAATAGAACTTTACTTTTTGCACAAATTACAAGGTAAAAAGCATGAACGACAAGAGCAAGAGACCAATTGGGTGCAATCTCCCCCCATGCCTTGTGTGAGCGCTCCACAAAGCATGTATTTTATGTATTATTCATCTTCAAGCTCAAATAATAGCCCAAATTACAAAATAGCAAGCTTTTAGCTTTTGAGTTTGCTTTAACACAAAAATAGGAATAAAGCTAATGGACGGTGCCCAAAGAATTTGGCACACCCAATACAATGTCCAAATAGAAATAACATAACCGTGTGCCCATGCGCATACAAAATAATAATAAATAATCAATGCCTCAATAAATAGGCATGACAAAATATAGGCGTGGCTCCTATCAAAATATAATCCATAAATCGAATACTCGCTATCCTCCAATGCTTTCCTCCGCCACTGCTGTTATCTCTACACATCAACTGAAGCATTCACAATCGTTAGTAAAATAATACAATTAAACCGACAAAAGTGAATACCTAGCAGTCTTCAGCTACATAAATAAATCAACTAGTTAGAAATAAATCCTAACCTTAATTTATTATGAGTACGCACTCAAAACTCATAAACGTTTATTAATTTAATATGCATTTTGCGGAATCACCCGCTATGGAATCACCCATGTACACACTAAATTAATGAAACGCCCAAAAATTATAGGTGTCCCCATCAACTTCTCGCACAAAGAATCCACTTTGTGTTTGAGCCCCAGTCATCAAAGTTTACAGAATCCACCGTAAAACCTCACGGAATCCACTGTGGCACAGAATCCACCATGAAATATGCCTCCTGGCATCATACCCCTGGGGTGGGATAGCAATTGACCTCAATTGCTATTAGCTCAATGTGGAGCTAACAGAGTGGGGAAAGCATTTAAGTCTCTAGCATGCATCCATTGTGCTTCCTCTATTAGGATGGTTCTTAAATTTAACTAGATATCTTGAATATCTTCGGCCAATTCTAGTGGTCATAAAGTTAGTGTCTATGATATCTTCTGGTTCAAGTATTTTAGTCTCTTCCTCTAACAAAGATGGGTTTTCATAAACAAGGTGTATAGGTAATTGGCCTCTTAATGGTCTTAGTAAACTAATGTGAAATGTGTTGTGTATTTTCCAGTGAGGTGCTAATTCTAACTTGAATGCATTGTCGTTAACTTTATGAATGATCCTAAATGGTCCATAAAATCTAGGGGCTAATTTTACAACTGGGTGTCTATCTACACTTTGTAGTCTACGTCTTTCTATTCTCAACCAAACATAGTCATCAACTTTGAAATTCATTGCTTGTCTTTTCTTATTGGCTTGTTTGGTATATGATTGCTAGGCTTTAGCAATCATGTCTTTAACCTCATCAAAAATAGTATTATGCATACTAGCAATATCATTAGCACTCTGAATTCTATTTGACAAAGATGCAACAGGTGTAGATAATCTATATCCATAAATCACTTCAAACGGTGCTTTCTTTGTAAATGTGAGTGGTGTATTGTTATATGTAAACTGTAATAAATGCAAATGTGTGTCCCATGTCTGAGGTTTAGAAATAGTATATGCACGTAAAAGATCTAAAATAGTGCTATTAGTGGCTTCTGTTTGACCATTAGTTTCTGGATGAAATGCAGATGAGAAATCAATCTTTGTGCCTACGTTAGCAAACAGAGTAATCCAAAAGTTGTTACAAAATCTAGAATCACGGTCTAAAATAATAACTTTTGGCAATCCATGGTTAGTAAAAACAGTTTTCAAAAACAATTGTGCTGCCTGTGATGCTGTTAAAGTTTTCTTACATGGAATGAAATATACTTGTTTACTAAATCTATCTACTACTATCCAAATCATATCATGGTTAGATTTAGTATTAGGTAAACCAATAATAAAATCCATAGAAATTTGTTCCCATGGTTTAGATGGAATAGACAAAGGCATAAGTAATCCATATTGTTTACCATGATGTCTCTTAACCCTTTGACAAATCAAACATTCAGAAACAAAGTTAGATACATCAGTGTCCATATGCAGCCAATAAAAATCTTCAGTTAATGTACGTAAAGTATATATGTTACCTCTATGACCTTGGTATGGGGGACAATGAATCTCATTCAAAACAAAAGATCTGAATGGAATTGTAACACACAATCTCTTTTCATAAAACATAAATCCATCATTATATGACAATGAATCAATAGGAATCAAGTTATTTTGAACTAATTTATTCCAATCAGCATGAAAAGTAATATCCTGATGATAAGTATCTTTCATAGCAATCAAAGAATCAAAAGATATAACAGAAATGTTATGAATGGCAGGTCTTCTACTTAATGCATTAGCCACTACATTTTCTTTTCCAGGTTGGTATTGAATGATAGGATGAAAACTTTGAATAAAGGATGCCCATTTGATATGTCGGTCAGAGATTTGGGGTTGGCTAAGTAAATGTCTAATACTTTCCTGATCGGTCTTAATCATAAATTCTGAACCCATTAAGTAGTGTTTCCACTGTCTTAATGCTTGTACAACTGCTAATAATTCTTTGTCATATGTGGAATATTTCAGTTCAGAGGGTGTTAGCTTACAACTAGAATAGGCTATAGGATGATTATCCTGCATAAGTATAGCTCCTATTCCTGATCCACTAGCATCGGTCACTACTAGAAAGAATGGTCTATTAAAATCAGGTAACTGTAAGATAGGGGCATGGGTTAATGCATGTTTCAATAAGTCAAAGGATTTCTGTTGATTTTTGGACCAATGATATGCAATTCCTTTCTTCAGAAGTTTAGTCAGTGGTAAAGCAAGTAATGAAAAATTACGTACAAACTTCCTATAGAAACAAGCAAGACCAAGGAATGAGCATAACTCATGTATGTTTTAAGGTACAGGCCAATTCAATATTGCATCTATTTCCTTAGGATCAACTTTAATTCCGTCAGATGATACAATATTGTTGAGATATCGAGCTCCACTCGTGATACGCCAGGGTGACCGTTGTATATTTATGTCACCGACTTGTCAGTTGCAGATGCGGTTGGTACACCGCCCATGAATAATAGCTACATGATAGCTATCCTTATCTACTCTAGTTCGTGGCTCAGTTAGTATGCCACCTTAGTTAGTTGAGTTTGGTTTGAGACCCATATATAGGGTTCTTCTATTTCTTTGTACTAGAGTTCTTTTGGCTTACACAACTAAGAAGAGGAAAACTGTTTTCAGCCTCCACCCTTGTGTGTCTTCCCCCATTGTGCAAGCAAGAAAGCTTCAAGCGAGACTCCTTCCTTCTCTCCCACAATCTTGACATGGTATCAGAGCCTTGTTCGTGGTAAGGAGCTCAAGAAAGCAAGCCAAGCTCGCGGTGTTCTGGTAAGAGGAGCAGTGTTGCTTTCATTTTCTGTTTTGGGAGCAGATCTCTGCAGGTAGCACAGCCGGAAATTGCAGGAGTGCATTGTCTCAGGTTGAGACGCCCTTCGGGGTGAAGCAAAAGGGCAGTATATGCTGCGGGAGAGAGCTTTAGCTCTCGGCGACCATTTCGGGGCCATTTCGGGGCCTGTTTTGGAGGCGGAAGTTTTCTGCCTGTTTTTTTTATTTCGGGGCCTGTTTTTTTGATTTGAGGCCATTTCGGGGCCTGTTTTGGAGGCGGAAGTTTTCTGCACGCACTCAGAAAAAGGCTCAGTTTTATGCTGTGCAGCCACTGTTCAACAGGTCGGTGAAAAGTTACTGTAGAAATTGCATTGTATGCTTGTGCGCAGAGACATTGGGAGTTTCAGAATCATCCTTGGTTCCTGTTTATGCAAAATCGTCACTAGGAAGTGACTGTGTGGTCAAATACCACTTTCGCCAGTTTTGCAGATTTTCCCTTGTGAGGGTGAAGCTGTGGTTTTTGCAGTGACAGAATTTTTTGCAGTCTTCTGTAATGGCATCTGATTCTCTTTCACAGATTGTCACTGAAAAGCTTGACAAGAACAACTTCCAAGCATGGAAGTTTAGAATGACGAATTTCCTTATGGGAAAAGGATATTGGGAATTTGTTGCAGGAAATGAAGAAGAACCAGTTCTTCCTGATGTTCCCAATCAACAGCAAATGCAGGCATTCAAAGCATGGCATGAGAGAGCCAGGAAAGTTATGTACTGGCTGTCTATCAGCATTTCAGACTCTATGATTGTGCATATTCAGGATGCAAGTACGCCAAAGGAGGCATGGGATACTCTGTCAAAGATGTATAGCACAAATACGCAAGCCAGGAAAATGCAGCTCAAGCAAGAGTTGCACAATGTGCAAAGAGAAAATATGAGCATCAACGACTACCACATGAAGGTGAAGAAGATTGCAGATGCACTTGCTTCCATTGGGTCACCAGTGGAAGATGATGATTTGGTTTCTGTGACCTTGAATGGTCTAGGAAAGGATTATGCACAGTTTCGGACATCCATTTCAGTTCGTGAAAGATTTCCTGGTTTTGAGGAGTTGATTGCTCTTCTAATTTCTAAGGAGCAGAGAAATGGTGTTGCATCTTCTTCAGGAGGAACTTCAAAAGAAGCTGTCTTCTACTCAAATGCTGGAAGAGGTAGAGGCAGAGGTAGAGGAGGCCGATTTGGAGGCCGTGGTAGAAATCAGAATATGCAGCAAACTCAAGAAAACTAGTCCTATGGAGGAGGACGTGGTAACTCTAGAGGCAGGGGGAGCCAAAGAGGTCGTGGTGGATGGCAAAGAGGTCAAAATGCAAACAATGTTGAATGCTACTACTGTGGTAAAATGGGTCATATGGCTAAAGACTGCTATAAAAAGCAGAATGACATCATGAATGGAAAACTGCAACAAGGGAATTATGCATCTTCTAGCAGACAGGGTGATGACAGAAATGAGCATTTGTTCATGGTGCAGCACATGAACAATTCTGTGACAAGTGCAGAAGAAAGCAATGATGTATGGTATGTTGACTCAGGTGCATCAAACCACATGACAGGTCATGCAGAATGGATGGAGGATGCAAGGAAAATGGAAAAACCAGGATTTGTGGAGACTGGTGATGATACTGCAAATCCTATTGTGCAGATTGGAAAAATTCCCTTGTCTATGCAGGATGGGAAAAAGAAATACCTGTCTGATGTATTTCATGTCCTGAATATCACCAAGAATCTGGTTTCTGTTGGTCAAATGGTTGAGCAGGGCTTGCAGGTCAGATTTAATCCTCATGGATGCTTTGTTGAGGATATGAAAAATAAAGGTCGCTTGATAGCAAAAGGAAAGAAGAAGGGCAGAATGTTTACATTGGATGCAGACATGCCTGAATTGAGTGCAGCAATGTTTGCACATGGGACCGGTGTAGTTGCAGATATTGATATCTGGCATAAACGCATTGGTCATTTTAATATACAGCGACTTAAATCAATGCAGGCCCAAAACATTGTTGCAGGATTGCCTAAGTTCAAGGTTGCAGAAATGCATAAGGTATGTGAAGCCTGTCAATTTGGAAAACAGGCAAGGAAACCATTTCCTAGACATGTTCAAGAGAGTAAGAAGCCATTGGAATTAATCCACTCTGATGTGTGGACTACTAAAGCTGCATCTCTTGGAGGCTGTCATTATTTTGTCAGTTTTATTGATGACTATAGCAGAAAAGTTTGGGTGTATTTTATGAAAAAGAAAAGTGAAGTTTTTGGGCATTTCAAAACTCTTAAAGCTATGGTTGAAAAAGAAACAGGCCTGCAAGTAAAATGCCTAAGGTCAGATGGAGGGGGAGAGTACCTCTCAAATGAGTTTGCAAGGTTCCTGCAGGAGCATGGCATAAAGCAGCAATATTCATGCAGTCATACCCCACAGCAAAATGGAATTGCAGAAAGAAAAAACAGACATATTGGAGAGGTATCTCGTGCCATGCTCAATGAAAAAGACTTGCCAGATTTTTATTGGGCTGAAGCAGTTGCTACAGCAGTCTACATAATGAACAGGACTCCCACTGCAGCAATACATGGAATGACTCCAGAGGAGAGGTATACTGGTAGGAAACCAGATATTTCTCATTTGAAAATTTTTGGTTGCATTGCCTATGTACATGTGCCAGATGAGCTGAGATCCAAGTTGGATCCAAAAGCTGAGAAGTGCATCTTTATTGGTTACTCTCTGCAGCAAAAAGGGTATAGATGCTATAACCCTTCTACTCGTAAGTTTACAGTGAGCAGAGATGTTGTTTTTGATGAGATGAGTAGCTGGTATAAACCAGTAAATGTGATTGATGATGTAGATGCACAAAATGGTAATGCTGCACAGAATTCACAGCAGCAGTCACAAAATATTAGTGGACCTGGAGCGTCCTCTAGCAGTGGTTCACATTCTTCGCCATGGACAGGCAGATTGAGATCAGGAGAATCTTCTCAAAGCAATGCAGATAGTGGTATGCAAGTATCACGAAAAGGAAAAGAGAAGGTTGATCAGCCCATGTTTGATGTGAATGCAGGTCACTCTTATGTGGATGGTGAATCCAGTGGCTCAGAACAGAGCATTGATGATGAGTTGGGTATTCCTTCTATTGTTACACCTGGAGTAAGGAAGACCAGGGATGTTTTGAGGGCACCTGGGAGTGAACCCACTTTGCGCAGGTCTACCAGAGTTAGGTATCCTGTGGATAGGCTAAAATATGATGGATTTACAGCCATTCACTATGCATATATGGTCAAGATGATACAGGAACCAGAACCCACTTCTTTTGAGCAAGCCATGGGAAAAGAAAAATGGGAGAAAGCCATGGATGAAGAAATGGATGCCTTGGAAGCAAATGCTACATGGGAATTGGTACCTTTGCCTAAAGGTAAGAATGCAATTGGCTGTAAGTCGGTTTATAAGGTGAAGCACAATGCAGATGGTTCTGTGAACAGATACAAGGCAAGATTAGTAGTCAAGGGGTATGCACAAACATATGGCATTGACTATGAAGAAACATTCAGTCCGGTTGCAAGGATGGCAACCGTAAGAGCAGTCATTGCTATGGCTGCATCAAAGGGATGGTCTTTACATCAGATGGATGTAAAGAATGCCTTCTTGCATGGTGATTTGCAAGAAGAGGTCTACATGGAGCAGCCACCAGGTTATGTGTATGCTGTTCATCCTGAGTTTGTTTGCAGGTTGAAGAAAGCTTTGTATGGCTTGAAGCAAGCACCTAGAGCATGGTCTGACAAGATAGGACAGTATCTTGTCACTATTGGCTTTCAGATTTCCAAGGCAGATTTCTCACTTTATGTGAGGAAAACAGAGAAAGGTATTATGCTACTTGTCATTTATGTTGATGATTTGATTATGACAGGTGACAGTGATGAAGATATCCTTCATGTGAAAATGCTATTGAAGCAGAAGTTTGAGATGAAGGATTTGGGAGAGCTGCGTTATTTCTTGGGCATTGAGGTGATTAGATCACCAAGTGGGATACAGCTCTTGCAGAGGCAGTATGGATTGGACATGCTGTCCAAATATGGGATGACAGGCTGTAAGCCTATTTCAGTTCCTTTGGAGCAAAATGTGAAGCTGAGCACAGATGCAGGTGAGCTTCTAGAAGACCCTACTATGTACAGACGCATAGTAGGAAGTTTGATTTATATGACTATTACCAGGCCAGATTTGAGCTATGCTGTTGGATTGGTAAGTCAGTTTATGCAGGCTCCAAGGAAACCACATTTGGATGCGGCTAGACGCATACTTAGGTATGTGAAGTCCACATTGCAGTATGGACTATTTTATGAGACTGGGGTTCAGATACAGTTGCATGGATACACTGATGCTGATTGGGCTGGTAGTATTTCTGATAGACGATCTACCAGTGGATATGTATTCTCTTTTGGGAGTGCTGCAGTCACTTGGAGCAGCAAGAAACAGCCTACAGTTGCCTTGTCAAGCACAGAGGCTGAGTACAGGGGTGCAGCAATGGCTGCATGTGAGGTAGCTTGGTTGCATAAGCTACTTTATGATATGCATCAGTCTACAGATGGGCCAGTTGTCATTTATTGTGACAACATGAGTAGTATACACTTGGCAAATAACCCAGTCTATCATGCTAGAACAAAGCACATTGAGGTGCATTATCACTATGTGCGAGAGAGGGTTTTACTAGGTCTTATTGATCTAGTTTATGTTAGCACAGAGGATCAGGTAGCTGACATATTCACGAAGGCATTGGGCGTAGAGAAGCTGCGCAAGTTCAGAGACCTGCTTGGTGTGCAGGAATTGGGATTGAGCTCGAGGGGGAGTGTTGAGATATCGAGCTCCACTCGTGATACGCCAGGGTGACCGTTGTATATTTATGTCACCGACTTGTCAGTTGCAGATGCGGTTGGTACACCGCCCATGAATAATAGCTACATGATAGCTATCCTTATCTACTCTAGTTCGTGGCTCAGTTAGTATGCCACCTTAGTTAGTTGAGTTTGGTTTGAGACCCATATATAGGGTTCTTCTATTTCTTTGTACTAGAGTTCTTTTGGCTTACACAACTAAGAAGAGGAAAACTGTTTTCAGCCTCCACCCTTGTGTGTCTTCCCCCATTGTGCAAGCAAGAAAGCTTCAAGCGAGACTCCTTCCTTCTCTCCCACAATCTTGACAAATATGACCTAAATACTCAATTTCTGTTTTAAAGAATTCACTCTTTTCAGGATTTGGATACAATTGATTATCTTTTAGTGACTGGAAAACCAATGAAAAATGCTCATAATGTTCTTTCTCATTTTGACTAAACACCAAAATATCATCAAAGAAGACAATTACACAATACTGATATTTAAAAAATATATGGTTCATCATTCTACTAAACGTAGCAGGTGCATTAGTCAATCCAAATGGCATCACTAAAAATTCGTAATGACCAAACTATGTCCTAAATGCAGTCTTGAATATGTCAGACTTATCTAGTCTCACCTGATGATAACCAGACTTAAGGTCTATTTTACTAAATATAGCAGATCCTTGCAGTTTGTCCATAAGATCATCAACTCTAGGAATTGGATACATATTCTTTACAGTGATCTTATTTAAAGCTCGATAGTCAATGCACATACGATAGGTATTATTCTTTTTCTTGACTAACAGAACAGGTGCACCGAATGGAGAACTACTAGGTCTAATCAATCCTCTATTTAGTAATTCCTCAACTTGACTTTGAATTTCTTTTTACTCTATCTGGTTATGCCTATATGGTGCTTTGTAAGGTGGTTGTGTACCAGGAACCAAATCTTTCTTATGGTCTTCTGGACGTGAAGGAGTTAAACCAGGTGGTAGGTCTTCGGCAAAACAGTCCTTAAAATGTGCAAGAAATTATTTATGCCTAGGGTGCATATGACTTTCTTTTACTTGCAGTTCATTCACCCAAATGAGATAAGATTTACTACTCTTGCGTAATGCACGTTTAGCTTGAGTATGCGAAAGCAGTGGAAAAACATTAGATGCATGCATACCATACAATGTAATAGGATTTCCTTGAAAGTTAATATTCATTGAATATGTGGAATAGTCTATAGCTGGGTTATGCTGGTGATGCCAAGGCATACCTAAAATAATGTCACTCGATTGTAATGGAACAACTAGAAAATTTCTTCTTTTAGTGTATTGACCAATTTGAATCTCTAAGTCATGCACTTCCTATGTACCATTATATCTAGTGCCTAAGAATGCTGCTTTGATGCGATAATGCATAGGTACACTCTATAACTTCAATTCCTTTACTAATTTTGTTGAAATAAAATCATGAGTGCTTCCGTCATCATGCAAAATAATCTTTTCCTTTTCATGCACCAAACATTTCATAGTCAATAAAGAATGTGGAGTTGGCATACCTGGTAAAGTATCCGAAGGAGTAGTAGTGTCGTCCTCATCTTCTGTGAAATCAGGCATATCTTCATGTTCGTCTTCATCCATTGCTCCAAGGTAGTTGATATGAGCAGGTGGCTTCTTTGAATGGCAATTTGCTACTAGATGTCCAGGCTGGTGGCATTTATAGCATACTATTGGCTTGGCTTTGGTTACATTGTTTGCAATGGCAGGAAGTCTAGGGACATTAGGATTTGGCTATGGAATAGGCTTGGAATTTTGATTGAAATTGGTTGGTAATGCAGGTGGTTTTGCCCAATTTTTACGAAAAGATGATGAAGAGAAACGACCTGGATTAAATCTTCTAAAAGTAAAATTGAATTGCTTGGATCCATAGTTACCATTGGCTTGGAATTGCTGTGGATGTCTGTCTCTACCTCGCAGCTTGTCTTCAGTGTCGTGAGCTAGTGAAATGGCGTCTTCAAGAGTAGCAGGCTTGAACATGTTAACTTCAGCGTAGTAATTCCCAAGGAGTCCAGACATATACTTGTGCTTGTGTGTCACTTTAGGTACGTCTTCAAGCATGCGTAGCTGGAGTAGCGCATTCCAAAAACGCTCTGTATAGAGGAATAGGTTCACGATCCCGTTGCTGAAGAAGATCCCATTGCTTAATAGCTTTCTCATGAAATTGTGGAGGAAGGAAATTCTGCATGAACTTCTTCTTGAAATTCTCCCAGGTAGTAGGACAATCTATACTCTTGCGTACTACAGTCCACCAAAGAGATTCTCTGTCCACTAAATGATTAGTGACACACTTGATTTTATCTTTTTCTGCATAGGTTTCCTCATGGAAATAGTCGTCAAACTGACTAATGAATGCTAGAACAGTTTTTTCCTCTCCAATGCCATTGAAAGTACGGAATTTGAAACTTCTTTTACTTATCTTTGATTCCTTGCAGATGGTTTGAGCTTCGAGAGTTGCGTCAATCGTACGTCGGATAAGATCTTCGGATTGAGGTTCTTCTTTGTTGGTAGACGCTCTTTGTAAATTTGCCAGTTGAACTTGCAATGCTTGCCTAGCCCTTCGTTCTTCATCCAATTGCATCATGATTGAGTCCAGCTTTTGCTCCATCGTAGGTTCAGGTAGGTCACTTTCAGCCATAAGATCATCCATATGTGGTTCCGTCATCCTGTAAAACTCAAAAGACCTTTCTCACTCAAAATCAAGTTAGCGGGATGAGCGTAGCTCAATTTCAGGAATACAAGGCTTATGTATTTTTGGGTATGGCTTTCACAATCTTTGAAAAATCTACGTTTTCTCCTTGTTCATATGCTAAAAATACTTCAGCAAACCTGCGTATGGGTAGAGTACCTTCCAATGAACAACTTTGCAGTTCTGAGTTTCTGCGCAGGAATAGCCCTTCTATGAGTTTTAGACAGAAGTCAGTTTTGACTCCAGCTGACTTGTTTGACTTGCAGAGTTGCAGACTTATGTGACTTGCAGAGTATGAAGACTTGCAGAACTTAGTCGCTTTACAGAACTTGCAGAACTTGACTTGAAGAAACTTGCTGAACTTGATTGGTTGGGTGTGACCTGAAGTTTGTGAGGACTTGTTAGATTAAGGAGCTTGTGTGACTATGGCTTAATTGATTAAGCTTGAAGCTTAATTAACAGCAAACGGTGCAATTCGTGGAGGGGGGGCTGTTTTGTGATGCCGCGAACTTTTCGGAACCCACTTTGAGACCTCGCATGACAATTTCGAAGCTTTTTAAGCTTCTTAAAGCTTATAAGCTTTAATACTTAACTTATTAATCATAAAAGCTTTTAAGCTTTTGGGCTATGGAGGCTTATCTCTGAGTATGAAAACGACTTGATGAAGAAGAGATAGAAGTGGTCCTCCGCCTCTACAGACCGGTCCCTCGCGATCCGATGATGAAAACAGCGGTTCTTGATCTCCAGAAGTCTGCCTGTATCGACGGTTCGCGACGAGATTGACCGTAGATCCCAATCGTTCCAAGAGCTCCGCCTTCGCACGAGATGGGTAGCGATTGGAAGCTCTTGATCTCCGCTTCGCTCTGATACCACTGGTGCGTAGATCGGATGCTGTACACTTGTGTAGTGAATGCTAGAAGGTCCCCAAGAACAATAGAACTCTACTTTTTGCACAAATTACAAGGTAAAAAGCATGAACGACAAGAGCAAGAGACCAATTGGGTGCAATCTCCCTCCATGCCTTGTGTGAGCGCTCCACAAAGCATGTATTTTATGTATTATTCATCTTCAAGCTCAAATAATAGCCCAAATTACAAAATAGCAAGCTTTTAGCTTTTGAGTTTGCTTTAACACAAAAATAGGAATAAAGCTAATGGACGGTGGTCAAAGAATCTAGCACGCCCAATACAATGTCCAAATAGAAATAACATAACCGTACGCCCATGCGCATACAAAATAATAATAAATAATCGATGCCTCAATAAATAGGCATGACAAAATATAGGCATGGCGCCTATCAAAATATAATCCATAAATTGAATACTCGCTATCCTCCAATGCTTTCCTCCGCCACTGCTGTTATCTCTACACATCAACTGAAGCATTCACAATCGTTAGTAAAATAATACAATTAAACCGACAAAAGTGAATACCTAGCAGTCTTCAGCTACATAAATAAATCAAATGGTTAGAAATAAATCCTAACCTTAATTTATTACGAGTGCGCACTCAAAACTCATAAACGTTTATTAATTTAATATGCATTTTGCAGAATCACCCGCTATGGAATCACCCATGTACACACTAAATTAATGAAACGCCCGAAAAGGACAGGTATCCCCATCAATTTCTCACACAAAGAATCCACTTTGTGTATGAGCCCCGGTCATCAAAGTTTACGGAATCCACCGTAAAACCTCACGGAATCCATCGTAGCACGGAATCCACTGTGAAATATGCCTCTTGGCATCATTTCTAAAGACATGAATATTCAAGACAAAGAGCTTGACCACCTACGAGCACTAGTCATAGAATTCACCTAATGATGAGAGGGGGATGATCAATCGTTATAAATCACTCATGTAACCACCTAACCACTTTACACAGTAGCTGAATGAAGATCCAAGGGAATGTTGAAACATATTTTTGGAGCATATCAAAGGGTGGTGCTTTCTTTGTACGCAAGTGTGATATATAATAGTCTTTAGATTGTGGAAAGATGAGGATGTCAATGAGTTGGAAGGATAAGGATTTGAGGTTACAAGTCGAATTGGACCTAATAGAATTATCCAATGTACACATGTGCCTATTTAAAGAGGCAATCTCATGCAATGGAATGTGCGGTTTTCTTTACTTTCTCAAACCTATGGCAATTTTCATCTAAAAGCCTCCATGAATCTCTTCTTCTTTCAAGGGATATATAAGTTTTGTAAACATGGGTTCCTCAAACCTATGGAAATTTTCATCTATGAGCCTCCATGAATCTCTTCTTATTTTAAGGGATATATAAGTTTTGTTGACGTGGGTTTCTCTAATATTGGGGACCTTTGGGAAATTGTACCTCCCATGTCCCTTTTTTTAATAATCTTGGACATGTCTGCTTGGGTAGGGACAAATAAGTAGATTTGTCCACTCTCCTTTTGAGAATAGATGAAGGATTCCTAGGCAATATTATTTCCTTCAAAAAGAGAGTATTCCCATTTGAGTATTCTTCCTACTTCCTTGAATCCTGCAAGACTTTTGATAAGCTTCTATATCTAGGGAAATCAAGCCACTTTGCAACAATCACTACAAGATATAGACCTTATACTGACGTTTAAAGCGACGAAAATACAAACAACAAAATTTGCCCCCGTCGTCGCAAAAAGCATCGTTATTGACGACGCCATAGAAACGTCGCTATTGGTGTCACTAAATGCGTCGCATATAGCGATGCAACCAGTAAATCTGCGACGCAAATAGCGATGCAAGCAATAAATTTGTGTCGCAAATAGCGACGATAACAGGGGAAAAAAAAATTTGTGGTAGGGCTGCCCTGCCACATATAGCACTGTGTGCTGTATGAGAGCCATACAAAATAGTTTCTGCACTACTGTATACAAAGCGCTTGCAAACAAAAAGAATGTATACTGAAATCATAAAATTGATACATGAAATAAATACATGATCGCATAAAAAGCGATTGGTACAATCATGACAGGATATCACTAATACATAGAAAATGTCTACATAGATCACACGACTAAAAAATAAAGGTGTGTGAGCTCCAAGGATCCAAAGGCGAGCTACAAATCCTCGTCCCCCAAAAGCTCGTCCCGCCGTTGTTGTATTGCTACGCATTTGAGGTGTGAAAACCACCCAAAAGTTGTGTGTGGGATTTGATACTTTGTACATATTTAGTTGTTGTGTTTATACTTTTATTCTACGTGGAAGAGGGTTTGGAGTAAGAGGAATTAATCAGTAATGCTCTGCTTGACATGTATGTCAAAAATGGAAGTTTAAACGAAGCACATAAAATCTTCAAGGGCTTGCTGGAAAGAAATTAAGTGTCATGGAATGCTTTAATGACATGATATATTCAAAATGGGTTCAGTCTCACTGCCTTGGATCTCTTTAGGGACATGCAACAGGAGGGTTCCAACTAGAGCTACTTTTCTATGCACCTTAAAAGCTTGTGGCACAAAATGAGATTTAGAAATAGGGCATAGCATACATTCTGAGATAACTAGGAGAGGACTTGAGAAAGAGCTATACATGGGGAGTACAATGGTGGACATGTATGGGAAATGCTATTCTCTTGCAGAAGTAGTCCAAGTGTTTGATGGGCTGCCAGTTCAAAACATAGTTTCATGGACTGCACTGATTGCAGGATATGTGCAGATAAGGGCAAAGAAATACATGATGAGATTGTTAGAGAAAGGTTGCTGGACAAAGACATTGTTGTTGAGAATGCATTGGTAGATATGTACAGCAAATGTGGCTTGCTTGTAAACGCACAAGAAGTGTCTGACAAGCTTCCCTCTCATGATGTGGTCTCATGGAGTGCTTTAATAGCAGGATATACTCAAAATGGTCTTGCTGAGGAAGCAGTGAAGTGTTTTGAACGAATGCAATATGAGGGATTGTCTCCAAATGCATTCACTTACACATGCATATTGAAAGCCTGTGGCAGCATAGGAGCTGCTGATAAGGGCAAAGAGATACACAAGGAGATTGTTCAAAGAGGGCCGCTTTTCTGTTTGAAATTTAAAAAAAAGCTACGTGCTGTATAGCCAATTTGGGGGGCGCAGGGAATTTTGGAATCGCGAGGCTAATCTTAGTTTTTTTTTCTGTTCGTGATCGAAAAGGGGGGAATGCGGACAGGATGAGGGCATCCATGACTATAAAAAGAGGATTGTGGAAAAAAAAAGACAGGGGAATGGAGAAATCTTAAGGGGAATCGTGGTCTTTCTCGTTTCCATCGCGCATTAGTAGCTGAAAATTTCTGTCATTGTTGGATGAAAGCTGATGCTGGCCAATATGTGATGCAGGATGGTTGCTGGTACAACCTTCTTGAGTGCAGTTTTATTTTGAAAGTATTGTTTGCTATAAATGTGGCTAAGGTATCTGTCAGTGGAGCTGTCTGTGATAGTGAAGGACTTTCGCTTAAGGATCAAGCTAGTTGCAGTGACCTGTATCTGAACCGAGCATCTTTTCTTCTCAAAAACTTATTGGAAAAGTGGAGTTCAACATTATTTGCTATTGCACTACTAGCCTCAGGACAAAGCTCAACAATAGCTGGAGCATACTCTGGTCTTCTCAAACAGCACTTTCAATATGTAAAACTTGTTAAACCAAGCTTGAATTAAAACGGGTGATCTAAAGCCAGTGGAGTGAACAGATTGGAATTCATCTTGAATTTTGTAAACATCTTGACAGTAATACAATTGTTACTTTGCTTTTGCTTATTCACATGCTTGATCTTCTATCTTGAAAATAATCAAGGACTTCTGAAGTCGTGACATTGCTTTGGAAATCCTTCAACACCGCAAAGGAGCATCGAACGGATTTTGCAGAAAAAGAAACAACACATCAATCCACCATACAATAATGCATTCAAATATTTCATGGTAACTATGGACAAGAAAGATGAGTGACTTACAGGGCCACCGCGTCTATACAATCGGTCAATCAATGCATTGAGATTGTGCCTCTCTGCATATCGAGTCTCAAGGCCTTGCGGATCGCAATTTGTAATGGAGTGCTGCAAAGAAAACAAAATGCTAACTCTTAGAAACATGATTGTTAGTACAAAGAATATTTCAAAAAAACAAACAAGCAAAACAAAAGAGAAACTTACAAAGTCCTCCAAATATGTCCTGTGGCCACCACTCCCAAGATGATGGACCACTCCGGCCTCGAGTCGTGCCCTCACCGCCTCACGCTGCTGACTCCAACGTCCTAGTGAATCTGTAGCCTCCTCCCTCAGTCTCGGCGCCAGTCGTCTGCATCTAACCACTTGGGCTTTGCAGCCCCACTCTTGATTGCCTTGCGTGCGTCGGATCGTCTATGTGACATGTATGCACGTATGCAATCCATCATCCAGCCCGTAGAGAATCTATTTATTGCGGCTGGCACCGAAAACTCCTCGTGCAAGGATGACACTATGTAGTCCTTGCTCCCCTCTGGTATGTTCTTCCAATGATCCAGGATGTTGTGCCAAAAAACTTGTTGGCACAACTCTCTCATGCGAGCCATCACCCTCCTCTCCTCGCCATTCATGATGATGGCTCCTGACCTACTATCGACCAGATATCCATAACCCCTAGGAGTCTACCTAAGATGGGTCCTCTCCCATCTCCGTCCACGCTCCTGGGCATATCCAGGAGACCCCTCTACATCCGGTGTACCAACGGGGGTAACCTCTCTCGGAGTGGCACCCAAAGGGGTGGCACCAAAAGGGATGCCACCAAAAGGGGTGCCACCTGCTGACGACTGCGCAAAAGCTGGAGTAACTGGAGTAGACGTCCCCACAGGTGTGACAAATCTTGGAGGTGACGCAGCTCTAGCTGAACGACGAGATGGAGACATCACATCCGTGTCTTCACAGCAGCATCCCCCTGATCCCGATGCAATCCCTCCCTCTGGCCCAAGTCGTGAACGTCGAGATCATCTGCTTGAAGCTGAAGCATCTGATCGCATTGAAGCAGATCTAGGAGAGCGCCCTGACAAAGAACGAGACAGCTCCTGGTCTGCCATCTCTCTGAATCTCACGAGCTGGTCTGGAGACATGCCTGCGAAGATATCCTGCAACTCCTCATCGCCCGCTCATTCCTTGACTCATCCTGAAAATGTCACCTGCACATATAAAAAGTGTTAGAATAATCAATTTAAA
The DNA here is from genome assembly GCF_053477565.2 of Lygodium microphyllum. NCBI lineage: Eukaryota > Viridiplantae > Streptophyta > Polypodiopsida > Schizaeales > Lygodiaceae > Lygodium > Lygodium microphyllum. The sequence goes on along the minus strand of NC_141143.1, from coordinate 29,622,976 downwards.
TTATATAAAGCACAGTAATATAAATTATTTTTAAAAAATCCCTCTTAAAATGCATATCTTATGTACCTTTATAAGAGATCTAAACAACGAATTGAGTAAATGGATGCTCCAAGAATGAAGTATTCTATGGTCCCATGTTAATCTCTTGACACAACTCTGCATACACTGGAAGGTCGATAGACATGTCACCACAAAAGAATGAGTCTGCCACATTCTCAAAAAATTCTTGGACTCCTGTATTTCCATCATTGTTAGCCGATGCGGGCTCCAAGCTTACGGCGGCCTCCATTGTTGAGAAATAGACAAATGATGTATGCTCCAAGAGGAGCTGTCCTGAATCCCATATGCACAGTGAGGAGAGTGGAACAACTCAAAGCCTATAAAGCATTGTACTTGACTATGAAATGAAGACAATATCATGATGCTTGGTACTTTCAGTTAAGTGTCTTGTCATTGTTAATTCTACACAAGATTGTGTTTATGAGTCCAAGCTAATCTATCTTGGAACCTAATTCACTTGTGTAATAGTTGGTCTCTACTTGTCCATGTCATTATGAACTTGCTTTCTTCATCAAGCAGTGAGTGCTCAATATCCTTGAGTGAGAGACTCGGAACATTACTTAGAGTGGACACAAGGTTCTCATATGGATCCTTGTTTACACTTGCAAGCAGTACGGCTATTGCTTCATCTTCATCAATATTCTTTTTAAGAGATGCAAGCTGAGTTTTTAAACTCTTAAAATTATTAATATGTTCCCTCATAGAAGCACTGTCTTTGATATCCAGTTTATAAAACTACATGAGAAGTTTTACCTTTGAGTTCTTTGCTTGAGTACCGACTAGTATCCATTAACACTCAACTAGTGTCAATTTGACACTAATTCTCTTGTGTCTCTTGACACATTAAAATACAATTTTTTGCTAGTTAACTGAAGATTAGCAACATGGCAGAGCTTGAGCAAATAGCAAAGTTCAATGGAGAAGGCTTCCATGCCTGGAAGGAAAAGACCATGTATCACCTAATGCGGAAAGACTTGTGGGACCTATTTGAAGATGATGCACATAACAAGAAGGAAGATGATGAAGACGGGTTCGTTGAAGAAGAATAGTTCAAATCCAAAGAATGGAAGAAGATGAATAATAAGGCACTAGGCATCATTGCCTGGGGACTAAGTGATGACGTGTTACATCATATATTTGGCATTAGAAATGCTAGAACCGCCTCGGAGGAACTTAATAGAATGTTTGGTACTCAAGCAAAAAACTCAAAGGTAAAACTTCTCATGCAGTTTTATAAACTGGATATCAAAGACAGTGCTTCTATGACCATACATATTAATAAGTTAGGAGCTGTCCTGAATCCCATATGCACAGTGAGGAGAGTGGAACAACTCAAAGCCGATAAAGCATTGTACTTGACTATGAAATGAAGCAATAGCCGTACTACTTGCAAGTGTAAACAAGGATCCATATGAGAACTTTGTGTCCACTCTAAGTAATGTTTTGAGTCTCTCACTCAAGGATATTGAGCACTCACTACTTGATGAAGAAAGCAAGTTTAAAAGCAAAGATGTAAAAGAAACTAGCCCAAGGGAAAACCTCTTATACACTAGAGGAGCTACTGGACCCAAAGGAAGAGGTCGAGGATTCATCAACAACAATTACAAGAATCGGATTACATGTCACTATTGTGGTAAGACTAGCCATGTAGCCAGTGAATGTTTCCACAAGAAGAGAGCCCAACAATTGCAAAGTGATCATCACCAGAACCAATACATGGAAGAAAGAGAAGAAGAAGAATATGCTTCCACTACCATCAACAACTCTGACAGATTGTTTTGAAGAACTTTCATTGTATCTTTCATATGTTTTTTCCATAGTGGATCTTTCTTTTCCTTAGTGAATTTGATTGTACAACCCTTGCCAAGATGTAAAGTCTCAAGCTTTAACTTGACTAGGTTGCCTATGAGCTAGTCTTCCGGGCCATGTTATCATGAAGAGGGGGCAAAAGCCAGCAAGTGTAGGGACTCATCATTTGAGGGGGGGTGTTGAGAAATAGACAAATGATGTATGCTCCAAGAGGCAATGCACAGTGAGGAGAGTGGAACAACTCAAAACCTATAAAGCATTGTACTTGACTATGAAATGAAGACAATATCATGATGCTTGGTAGTTTCAGTTAAGTGTCTTGTCATTGTCAATTCTACACAAGATTGTGTTTATGAGTCCAAGCTAATCTATCTTGGAACCTAATTCACTTGTGTAATAGTTGGTCTCTACTTGTCCATGTCATTATGAACTTGGTCTTCATCTTTGATCCACCATAGCTTGTGTCATGTCCTAGATCCGCATCATTTAGCATCCACCCCTTGTAATATCAACCCCTCTATTTACATATTATCTTCATCTATGCTCGGAACATCACTTTGATCATATACTCTTGCACTTTGGGGAGTTGAAGGTATAACATACCACCATCGAGATTGTCGGGGGTTTGGATAGAAGATTACATGTTCACAAACACATATAAAGCGAGTTCAAACCATTGTGACATAAACCATGTCATATTACAATTAGCAAGCAAATGACTCTATGCACCTGTTCACAATGGGCCGGCAACACAAAGGTGTCGCGCAAATCCGTCCATTTTGTTTCGGAATCTATTTCGAGAAATCCAGATGGACCTCGTCGAACTGTTGCTCCAACTCCTCCAAGTACCACTTTGAACCACTACACATCGAATAGTATCATGGAGAAGCTACGGTAATCCACCATAATAATACTTTTCAAGTTCCCAAAATACTCCATCTCATCCACAACCGTGTTCGGATCCATTGCTCATTGCCGGCTCTCTTGCTCGAACCTTGCCATGACACCACAGTCCATTGTCGAGCGCATTTTGTCAATACGCTCCACGCGAAAATGCCGTCCGTGCGACCATGCTGCACTATATATTTTATATTGTACATTGAAACACTCAAATTAGATGTCGTATATAAAATTTAGATATGGCATATTCTAAACCTCTCATCACCTTTGGGCTACATCTCCTTGAGAATTCCCACTCCTCCATTGAGACCTTTGTCCCTTCGCTGGATGCTGCGGTCAAGGCTCCATGCAACCATCGTGTTGACATAAACCGCCGCATCTCCTCCATGCCTTCGGGATATCGAATCAGTCGATGACGTGTACTACATCGAAACTCAGCTCGCGCTTCCTCTCGATCTTGCCTTGCAATTTGGTACTTGGCGAGTCACGTCTCCATGGAGGCATAGTGCAACATACAAAAGCGATTCACCTTCTCTTCCATTGAGGCATCCATTATTTTTTCTACTCCATTTCCAACCACCACATCTCCAGTCAGTCTATCATCGTCCTTCAATGTCCATAGCATTTTATTGTCTAGTTCCACCGTTGGTAGCCATTGTGAGATATGCACTAACTCCTCTGACACCAACCAACCTTCGGCCATGCTACCTTCTGGCGAAGCTTGTTGTCACACAAAGCCTTTCAGGGTTTTCATGAAGCGCTCCAGGAAGAACATCGATTGCGTATGGACAGGTCCAACAATCTCCACTTCGTCCACAAGATGCACAAGAAGGTGGACTTGTATCGTGAGCATACTAGTGGGCAGGTATTTCTCAAAGAGACAGACCGTCTCCACTGCTCCCCGCCTCGCGAATTCAATAGAGGATGTCTTATTCTCTTTCTGTGAGATCCATTGCACCAAAGTTGACAACTTGTAAATGGCCCCGCGAATTTCTGGAGTAAGGTATCCTGCGATCGCGATCGGTAGGACAAACTACCACAAATGAGAAAGCATTATGAATAATGGCCACTTTTCAAATTGCAAAATGCCCACGCTAATTACAATCCATTCTGTTCACAAACCTGACATATCTTACGCCAATCATGGGATCTTAGCCCCGACAATTGGTCATCTTTAGAAAATGCGGACCTGAGAGAAAGCATCATACCCTTCAGAGTGCGGATAGACTTGATTACTTGCTTCACAATGCGCTCTTCTTTAGTGGAAAAAACCAGCCAAGGAGCACAAGGAAGCTGCACTCCACCATCAGTACTCGACTGCGGCCAAAGTGCCTCCATCTTACCTACCTCCTTCAAATCCATTCATGCCCCTATAGTGTCTCTCTTTCCTGTGATGTGGTCCCATAGCAAGCCGCCCACATTCTTGAAAATATGCATGGGATCCAACAAGTGGTTGACCTATAAGTGGGTCCAATATGGCAACTCGTAGAAAACTAAGAAACGTCGCATTCCATTTGGATATGATTCCGGGTTTACCGTTTTCAGCTCGTACCAGCTTGCGGCATTCATACGTGTTGGAGGTTGTCCAAGGAAACCTTCCCTGAGTTCATGATCCTTCGGCAAGAAAGCGGTGTGTCCTTGATATACCATTTTCTTCAAGGTTCGTGACCTTCGGGAGTCTAACTATGGCCCACACAATGGACATGCATGATAACCTGAGGTAACCAGACCTGTAAGGTGAGCCACGACCTAGTGAATACTTGATTGAATGAGATAAAATATAGATATTACCAACGAGAATGGAGGTCTGCTCACCTGAGCACTCTCCCAATCTCGGAAAGTCATGCATTGTCCACATGAGAATGGCTCGAATGTTGTGGCTGACCGCGGACCATCGTGCCTGCTCATATCTTGCACAGTGACCCCCTCCTCCCACAAAATCTTAAGCTAGCGGCCTAGGATGAGCAAGCTAAGGATGAGATGTCCTTTCTTTGTAGAAATCCATGGAGGGATGTTGTAGTTGACAAGCACTATAGGCCACACACTGTAAGAAGTTGAGTGCAGACCGAATGGGTTCACACTATCCATTGCGAGACCGAGCCGAAGATTCCTTGGCTCTCGCGCAAAGCCTAGGAAGGTAGAGACAATGTGGCTCCATGCACGCGAATGCATTGATATTCGTTGAACTCCATCTGTGGACCTATTCTGCACATGCCATGTTGTCAAGCTTGCCATGCCCGACGTGTGAAACATGTGGTTTATGCGGAGGATGAGCAAAAAGTGTCTGAGAACTTTTTGAGGGATGGTTTTTCCTTGCAAGTCCTGTCGATACCTGTGAACACCACACTTTGGACATGTCTCCATAGTCTCATATTCATCTTATTGTGTATGGTTTTCAATTAGCTTGCGAGTACAATGCATGATTAATATTAACTTCAAATTACCGTTTGCTGAAAATCCACAATCGCTTGATCAATGATCTAAGATTTAAACTCACCAAATCGTCGTACGTATTCTATAGACAATCGGTGTTTTCATCTAATTGCCAACTTGATTTGAGAGCAAGGACATGGGACACGCTGATTAAGATACACCTCACGACCTTGAACAATAAGACCTTCTTCGTTTTCCATCTTATCTACATTACAGCAAACGAGACTCAAATGGATAGCTTTATGGAGATGTATGTCAAGTTGCAAGTTGAGCATAAGCTCTTGCATTGTACATAGTAGTTGAGAGATTTATTGATGTTATATCTCGGCCCTATACCATGCTCAAGGATTTTTTTGTCCCGGTAGATAATTATTCGTTATTGTAAAAAAAAAAAGCATTGGTTCATAAGGTTCATGAGTCGAAGACTAAATGTTTGGACTTGACTAAAAGATTAGATAATGGCTTAGATGCTAAAAAGAAAAGTGATGAATATGTTACTCCATCATTGCAACAAAAAGATTGGTGACAAGGATGCTATGATTAATGAAGTTCTTCATGAGGTGAATATAGAATTGAAGGGGATGGAACACGATTCTTCTTAGGGATTTAATGGTGATAAGTCAATTATTGAGGTGTCTTCTTGTACAACCATTATACCTTATATACCTAGCTACGGTCTCTAGGTTATGTACTTTGAGTATCTTAGAGGGGCTCTACTAGGATTACTTATACAACTGCACTAGAGGGCTTTGAGTATAAGTAATCCATTTATGAGCATCATTGAGGATCTCTTAGTCTAATAATAAATCAGTCTCAACAAAAAGCATCTTAGAAATGTGGTTTTTTGTCCTAGGATCGCATATTAAAATTAATGCCATCTATGAAATTTATCAACTATAGTAATAAAATTTGTTTCAATCAATTATACTCATAGTCATAAGACCTAAGAGAAAATATCCTATGCTCAATTTAAGGGATTCTTCTTCTATAACAATACTTTTGGGTTCATTTTGATGAGGTACCATAATGACCATTAGCTAGGGTATCATTTTCTTTTAGTCCTTCCATTGACTAGTTGGCATGATTTCTAATTTCTTATGCCTATAAAGTTAATACAGAAACAATCAATTATGCATATCACAATTAGATCCCCTACTTGGACATTATGAAGGATATGACCAATTTTAAGCCATCTTAAAGAGTCACCAATGTACGTGGCCCATGGCAAAGCACATTGCATACCATTATCAATAAGTTTATTATCGTACATCTTAAATCTCCTAATTAGACTTTATAAAGTGTATGACTAATTTTTAGCCCTCTTAAGGAGTCGATGTAATGGTACCCATAAAATAAGCAAAGTGGATACCATTACCATAATCATGGATATGCTATCGTTCCAATATATGTTATCTTTCTCATGCAGTCCCTCTCTCTCCCTCTCCCTCCCTCTCCCTCTCTTTCTCTCGCATTTACTCTCCCTCTCACAATATATCTTAACACTCTCCAAAAGCAAAAGGGAGAGGGAGAGAGAGAATGCACTCTCCCTCCCTCTCCCTCTCCCTCTCCCTCTCTTTCTCTTTCTCTCTCTCTCATTTCCTCCCTCTTCCTCTCCCTCTCCCTCTCCCTCTCTTTCTCTCTCTCTCCCTGTCTCTCCCTCTTTCTCTCCTTCTCTCTCATTTCCTCTCCTAAACAAGCAAAAAAGAAAGTGATTTAAACCTTTAATAAGCAAAAGGGAGAGGGAGAGAGAGAATGCACTCTCCCTCCCTCTCCCTCTCCCTCTCTTTCTCTTTCTCTCCCTCTCTCATTTCCTCCCCCTCTCTCTCCCTCTCCCTCTCTTTCTCTTTATCCCCCTCTCCCTTTCTTTCTCTCTTTCTCTCACATTTCCTCTTCTAAACAAGCAAAAAAGAAAGTGATTTAAACCTTAAACAAGAAAAAGGGAGAGGGAGAGAGAGAATGCACTCTCCCTCCCTCTCCCTCTCTCTCTCCCTCTCCCTCTCTTTCTCTTTCTCTTTCTCTCCCTCTCTCTCCCTCTCCCTCTCTTTCTCTCTCATTTCCTCTCCTAAACAAGCAAAAGAGAAAGTGATTTAAACCTTAAACAAGCAAAAGAAAGAGAGAGGGAGACTCACCAATGAGATATGGCGAGTGTGAGAGGGCTCCTCTTTGCGATGAAGGCTCCTCCTCTCCTTCGCGAACAACGGTGGTGATGGCGGCGGCAAGTCTTCTTCCTCTCCTTCTCTTACGACGGTCGCCCTCTCCCTTGCTCTTGCTCTCAAAACACAAAACGTGCAAACATGAAATAAAACCGTGCTCGATTTCGGCCCGTTTTTTTCCCTGTGGAGCGTCGCTATTTTGCAACGCAAATAGCAATGCCAATAGCGACGCAAATAGCGACGCCGCTACCCGCCGTCGCTACTAGCTCAAATCCTTGTAGTGAATGTTTTCAAGAATTCATATGAGTAGCTATACATTGTGTAAGGTAAGTGGCTTCCAAAATCTACTCTCTTGATTCACCTTAGAGTCAATCTTACACCCCAGGGATTAGCCCCAAAATGCACCATTTCAACATATATAACACTACATAATATAGTCCCTTTTTTTTAAATTCATTCTAGGAGATAATTCAATCCTTATGAAATCAATTCCTAAACGAATCATTCATCTAAGCCTATAGCTTAGGGAACCTCGAACTCAATCTCGGGCGGGTCACTAATGAATATATGTATATATAACGTGAGTTCAAAATAAGGGGTATTTAAAACACTAATTTTATACATTTTTTACATATAGAAGGGTGTCATATAAAGGGGATACTTACATATTTAATATAAAAGGGTTTTTTTTAATTCACAAAAAATTCATAGATTAGGATATTTATAAATAGGCCATGAACGCACATTATATAGAGAATATATATATATAGTGAACCCCCCGAGCACTCAATGTAGGTCGAACATTCACAAACAAGTAATATGCATCTAACCATGATATAGTTCTCATGATACCACATATAAGATACAGACGCAAAGTGAAATTCTTTAAGTACACAAACAAGTAAAATTTTTAGATCAAATGATGTGGATTGTGTGAAAACCATTCTTTTCATGACTTCAACCTAACGCAATGTATCGTTGCTAAGACAACACCAAAGTAATTTATGCTACTGCCCCTTTTAAACTTAAAGCAAACAAATCCTATATGTCAAAATATGCATAAAATCAACATTTTAATAATATTCAACTTTCCACAACCCTTTTCCCTTACCAATCATGGTTTTGTGTAACGTGTCCACTAGAATCATCCCGGACACGTCTTAGCAGTCCATCGGGAAGGATGTCTAGAAAGCTCCGCCCAGCACTCCCATGGAATGTTACGGGACTTGCGATCTAGGTCTTCCCGCGTCTGCCACGTAGCGGAAGTATCCTGGCCGTTCCCACTTAGGATCGACCTGAATTTGGGTTTTCCTGTTTGGTCATTATCTAGCAACCACTAGCGTCAGACCCGAATGAACTACTTTACGTAGAAACGCCCGGTCTGAAGCGGATTCAAACTGCACTTGGTTCAAGGAGAATGGAAAACGAGAGGGATGCAAAGCTCGACCTCTCTGCCATAAGGCATAGTCCCATTCCGTTCCCCTAAAACAGCGTAAATCGGGTAATAGTTAATTCTAGGTCATCGTCCTCGTTACTTGTTTCGGTGATGACGATCATCCTCTGTTCGTTGAAGACTTTGAGAAAAGTTCCCGGCTAACCGGGACCACCCTTCCATAGGACAGACCCATGGTCCATCCTCCGCACTTTCCTCGGTTTGTTTTAGTTATGTAATTACCTACCACATTAGTTTGACATATACAAACAGCTTCCTTGATTAACCCTGTTATGCACTGGTTCCTTCACGTAATCTTATCACAGGACATAAAGAAAACAATGCCAAACAACTCTTTTATTATCATTATATCCTTTTATCTTTGAAATACAAGGAGTTCCCGCCCGTAGGCGCTTTCATAATCCGCCCGAAGGCTATCCAGTAATCCTTCCTGTGATTACTATCCCAAGTTTCCGCCCGTAGACTAGTATGCGGGCCTCGAGATCCAATCCCGAGTCACGTTAGTCTCTTGTGCAGGGCCCGGAAGGCGAGGGATTTACAGCTAGAGCCCCCCCTGGCACCCAAGCGTCCTCCTGCTCCAAGCACAACTCAACGGAGAGACCTCTCACGGCGGGTTCGGTCCACGTTCCCGGCGCGGTTCACAACCCCCTTGGTTAGGGTCAGGCAGGCTCTTCCCAAGAGGCTGTTTTCACGCGGTTATGGGGTTTGAATCCTCCGGTCCTATTCTCGTAAGGTAGAGTGTCACTCTTCCCGCGTGTAGCTATAGCTCAACTGCTGGCACTAGTGATAATCTTTGCACGAGATTCGTATGACGTGCGGCAAGTTAATATTTACCGTACATGGTACGCGGAAATATTACATTCTCTCCTCCTTAGAAGAATCGAGATGTCCTCATCTCGAGGTAAACTGGGGATATCGAAGATTGAGAGAGCTTTCATCCATCCAGGTGGCATCCTCCTCAGGATGATCTTTCCACTGGACGAGGCATTCTCTCAAGGTTCCGGATCTTAGTTGTCTCACCCTAGCATCCGGCCTTAGTTCACGAATTCCTTGACCAGGCATTACAATTTGTTGGTCATCAAGTACATGATTAGAGCTAGGTACATACTTCATTCTTCAATAGACTGTTATGGAATACATTATGAACCTTTAGGTTTTCAGGGAGTTGCAGTCTATAAACATTAGGTCTTAAGCACTTAAGGATCTTGTATGGTCCACAATACTTTGGACTTAGCTTCCTGCAACCTCTTAAGGATAGAGAACTCTTCTTTGGGCATACGTGAATGAAGACCATGTCTCCTTCCTCAAATATTCTATCTTGACACTTCAACTTCGTGTATGCCTTCTGTCTATCCTTCGCAGCTTTGATGTCTCGAGAAAGTGAAATCATGAGCTTGCACAATATCTTCCATTTAAATAACTGGCTTGCTCGTATACATACTCTCATTCTATAGTAGACAAGTCCACTACTGATAGAAAATTCACGATACTTAGCCTCTAGCTTTTGTTTCTGGTCCTTGATAAAGACTTCCCTTAGCATCCTTGTTAGGCTAGATCATGGCATCCTTCCTCTCTAGCTAGCTCAAGTATTAGGTCGTTTACCTCTGTGGCTAGAGATCTAGCTATTGATAGATTTTGCAAGGTTTAGTAAATTAAGGAATGCCTTGCGATTGAGTGCATCAACACTACATTCTCTTTCCCTGTTCGATACTTGATTTCAAAATCATATTCCTCCAATACTTCAATCTACCGACGTTGCCTCATGTTGAGCTCGTTCTTGGTGAAAATCCATTTGAGCCTCGTATGATCGGTTACTAGAGTAGACTTGTTACCCAACAGATAGTGTCTCCAAAACTTTAGAGTATGGATGACAGCTAATAACTCCAGGTCATGCATGGCATAATTCTTTTCGTGACTCTTCAATTTCCTTGAGGAATATGCTACTGGATGATTTTCCTACATGAGCACATATCTTTAAGGCAAGCATGCTAGTATCAGTTACTACCCCTACTCCTTACTGTGGTCTAGAAGTTTAGGATCAGTGCTGATACCAAACTTTGCTTCAACCTATCGAAGCTAGTTTGTTCGTCAGTTGACCAAGCAATGTTTGCTTCCTCAGTAAGTCTTTCAAAGGTGCTGCAATCAAAGCATAGTTTTTGATAAAGATCCTATACCATCCTGTCAAGCTAAGAAAACTACGTATCTCTTTGACAGATACTGGTATTGGCCATTCAAGCACATCTCTGACTTTGGCTGGGTCTACTGAAATTCCTCCTAGATATTTAATCTGATGCTTGAAGAATGCACACTTCTTCATTTTTGCATACAACTTATGAAACCTCATTGTCTCCAACACAATCCGTAATTGGGGTTCATGATCTTCTTCCTGTTTAGAATAGACTAAAATGTCATCGAAGAAGACAAGCATGAAATCATCAGGATATGGTCTAAAAATATCCTGCATTAATCTATTAAAGGTGGCAGGTGCATCTGTAAGCCCGAATGACATAATCAAGAATTCAAAGTGCCCATACCTTGCATTAAAAACCGTTTTAGGAATATCCTCATCCTTGATCCTGATTTGATAGTAGCCTGACTTGCGGTCAATTTTTGGAGAGGATCTTTGCATCTTGAAGGCGATCAAAAAGCTCATCTATTCTAGGAACATGATATTTGTTCTTAACTGTTGATTAATTCAACCCACGGTAATCAATACATAGTCGAAGTGTTCCATCTTCTTTTTTCTGGAATAGGACTGGAGCTCTCCATGGGGAACTACTAGGACTGCTGTAGCCTTGGCTTAACAGCTGCTTGAGTTGTTTCTTCAACTCAATTGCTTCCGATATAGACATTTTATAGGTTCTCTTCACAATTGGCACAGCTCCTATTACTGGCTTGATCTCATGATCTACTTCTCTTTGAAGTGGGAGTTCTGTTAACTCTTCAGAACTACGTCCCCGTATTCCTTCAGCCAAGTGACCAAATCAATATTCATAGTCAAGACAATCGGGAAAAAGTTTTATTCCATTCATATCAGCATAGCCCTTTCGGGGCACAATTATTTCTTGGGCCGATGGTACAAGTTAATACATTAATTCAAGGAGAATAAGATATTATTGCATTCAGCTACAGGAACTGAGTAGTAGTACGGATTAGGATCATCGATTTTCAGGAATCGATAGTTCATTGGAAGATTAGGGTATCTCTTCCTTCGATATCCATTCTTCTCACGATGCCCCAAAACCTTGATTCGGTCGGCAGGGATTCTTTGAATCACTTCCCCGCACACATACTTATTCTGGTTAACCCTTCGACCTCCGACCTGTAGGGTTGCGTTTGCATGAGCCTCAATAAAGACGAACAGCTTTACGATCTTCAAATCCTCCATCCACTTGATTCTCTTCAAGTTAATTTGAAGGTACGCAGGTTGATAGGCAGTTATGTAATAGACCCCTATAACACCCATCCATCTCCATTCCACGTACACAGGTGATGGATTGTAAATGCGGTCTAGGATGTTCATCATTTCAATTCTCTGCCTATAATGCGGAGAGTGCATTGCAGTCATAAACATGATCCGGAACACCAAAAACTTGTTCCACGCCTCGTAATTCTGCAAGACAGCATTCAAAGTAAGGAAATGTTTGGGACACAACATTTGCTTTACTTCCTCTTATTAAAATTTCCTACAACAAATCCTTTGTTGGTTCGCTCTGATACCAACTGTAACGTGTCCACTAGAATCATCCCGGACACGTCTTAGCAGTCCATCGGGAAGGATGTCTAGAAAGCTCCGCCCGGCACTCCCATGGAATGTTACGGGACTTGCGATCTAGGTCTTCCCGCGTCTGCCACGTAGCGGAAGTATCCTGGCCGTTCCCACTTAGGATCGACCTGAATTTGGGTTTTCCTGTTTGGTCATTATCTAGCAACCACTAGCGTCAGACCCGAATGAACTACTTTACGTAGAAACGCCCGGTCTGAAGCGGATTCAAGCTGCACTTGGTTCAAGGAGAATGGAAAACGAGAGGGATGCAAAGATCGACCTCTCTGCCATAAGGCATAGTCCCATTCCGTTCCCCTAAAACAGCGTAAATCGGGTAATAGTTAATTCTAGGTCATCGTCCTCGTTACTTGTTTCGGTGATGACGATCATCCTCTGTTCGTTGAAGACTTTGAGAAAAGTTCCCAGCTAACCGGGACCACCCTTCCATAGGACAGACCCATGGTCCATCCTCCGCACTTTCCTCGGTTTGTTTTAGTTATGTAATTACCTACCACATTAGTTTGACATATACAAACAGCTTCCTTGATTAACCCTGTTATGCACTGGTTCCTTCACGTAATCTTATCACAGGACATAAAGAAAACAATGCCAAACAACTCTTTTATTATCATTATATCCTTTTATCTTTGAAATACAAGGAGTTCCCGCCCGTAGGCGCTTTCATAATCCGCCCGAAGGCTATCCAGTAATCCTTCCTGTGATTACTATCCCAAGTTTCCGCCCGTAGACTAGTATGCGGGCCTCGAGATCCAATCCCGAGTCACGTTAGTCTCTTGTGCAGGGCCCGGAAGGCGAGGGATTTACAGCCAGAGCCCCCCCTGGCACCCAAGCGTCCTCCTGCTCCAAGCAGAACTCAACGGAGAGACCTCTCACGGCGGGTTCGGTCCACGTTCCCGGCGCGGTTCACAACCCCCTTGGTTAGGGTCAGGCAGGCAGTCGGGGGTAACTGAGCTGCCTCTCAGGCACCAACCTGAAGTATTTAAATATATTTTCATCCTTTAGTTCATTGAGCAAACAACGCAAACAGTCCTTTCTAAACTGTTACAAGCACAATCAATTTCAGTGGTCTTTTAGCTGGCAAACTGTTAAGGAGTGGCTCCTTTTCTCCGAATGCAACCCGCATTCGATCCGGAATCAATTGCAACTTGGCAAGATTCCTATCATTCTTGGGTTAGGGTCATACCCTACCCATACTTTAGTGTTTAGCTGTGGTAGGTTCCAGCGACCATGTCGCTTTATTTTATTGTCTGGTCATTTACTTCAAGGCAAACACCTAACCTTTCCCAAGGGTGATAAACTAGATCAATAGTTACAACTACACCAATACATGTAAACATGTGATTCACTGTTTCAATGCATCACATGGTTCACAATAACCCCATCCTTTCTTGGTAACGTAAAAATGCCTAATAATCTGGACACTAACTTTCCTAGGTCCTACTAGGATTTACATCAAATAAACATGCCACTTGCAAGTCCATAGTTCATGTTTGTGCCTTTCTATTCCTTTTCGAATAACATCTTATGGGTGATAACTTTTCCTTATGAATCATTACAAGGAAGATTTATCTAAAAAGGTGACATGCCATTAATCTTTCCATACCTAGTAAAAAGGTGTACCTCAATAACTTCAACCTTGTAATGAGGCAACAGTTGTCCTCGGCTCGTCACTTTAGAATGCACAAAAGGAAACTTGCTAATAAGGTCCTACAAATGCATAGACACCTTATGCTCTTTTCATTCATTCCTTTGAACGTACCAATGATCAATTTCCATATCTTAAGCTATTTCTAATAATGTTCAAATAGCCAATTCATGTCCTAATTGCATTTAACTTGACTAGTTGCATTTGACATGCATGAGTGCCTCTAATCCGTGAAGTTATCGTGAATAATTCAATACTTTTGTGTGGAATCCAAATAGATAAAACCTGGACTTGCGGACTCCGGAAAATATCCACGTATGCTCGGGGTGAACCTTCCACATCGCACCTTGTGATCTTTCTAGAAACCATCGCGAATTCGATCTCCAGCTAGCCTTTGTGGACTTCAGCTTTTTGCCTTGGCTTGCAATCTTATGACCTTGGCTCGCCTCCTTTGTATGCGCAACTCCCTTTGTTATATGGCTTCCTTGACCGAAGTTCCGATTTGCGGAATTTGCCTTGGCGACCCTTAGGGTTCCTATGAGATCCCTTTGACATTGGCGATTTGAGAGCTTTAGTCCTCCTTGAAATTCCGGATTAAGGAAGGATTGATGATGTCCGCGGAAAAAGGCTCTTGCGAATGGGCCTTTGGAGTTCTTCTTCTTCCACAGAAAATCCAAGGACCGGCTTTGGGGGAATTGGTGGGGAAGGACCCTTATAGTCTTCCTCTTTTATTCTTCTAGAATCCCGAGGATTAAGGATACTGTGGCAAGGTGTTTACGGATCCCCTCTTCCTCTCTACAAGATCTGGCCAAGAGGCTTATGGGAAATCGTTGAGAAGGTTCGTCGCCTCCTCTTTCCTCAAGTTCCGAGATGTGTGCGGATAGACCGATGGACAACATAGTGGGAAGGACTTTTGTCACCTCCTATTCTTCAAATCCGGGAAAATAATGGCCTTAACGAGGCCTCCCCGTGTCACCTCCTTCTCTTCTGAATTCCCGGGGGATGTGGATAGACTAACGAAGAAGAGTGAGTGGGAAGGGGGGCTTAAGAAGCCCCCTTAGAAGCTTTTTTAGAGAAGCTTCTCTCAGACACGTGGGGGGGGAAAAATGGTCGTGACCAGGGCAGCGGACAGCGTCAGCAAGGCGGCGCTTCTTCATCATCGTTGTCCTCTCCATGGCTCCCCCACGGCGGCAGCAGCAGCGATCTCCACGGCCGGCCCTTCACACGGCGGCTTCCTACATGGTCCGCCTCCTCCTCCACACGGCGGCCTCATCCAGCATCACCTCACGGCCCCAACGGCCAGCGGCTTCCCAGCAGCCTCTCCTCCATGGCATTCCCCCCTTTACGTCGACATGGCGACTCCCCCCTGCAGCACGGCCAACTTCCGAATGCAGCATGGTCCTCCCACACACGCCCGACAGCACCCACCTTCAGCCCACGGCCGTCTCCTCACTCACAGTCCTTCCTCTTCACGGCATACGACAGCCCTCTCACAATCCTTCTTTTTCCTCCTTCTCCCCAAGAGGGGGTTTTTTTATAGGCCAAGGGGAGTGAGGGTTCCTCCCCCACGTGGTCAGATGCATGGCCTCTCTCCCATCCTTCCTTCCCATGCTGACCCATCTCCTTTCCCCAAGCCACACATCGGCTGGGGAAATTAAAAAAAATTTGCAATAATCTTACCTTTATCCTCTTGACCTCTTCCCAAGAGGCTGTTTTCACGCGGTTATGGGGTTTGAATCCTCCGGTCCTATTCTCGTAAGGTAGAGTGTCACTCTTCCCGCGTGTAGCTATAGCTCAACTGGTGGCACTAGTGATAATCTTTGCACGAGATTCGTATGACGTGCGGGAAGTTAATATTTACCGTACATGGTACGCGGAAATATTACATTTTGCATTTATTTGGTATGTGTAAATAGTATTTTTAATGTATTTTTCATATGTAAAAAGGAATAAATACACAATTAAAATAAAAAATGGGAATAAATTGAGACTAAACCTCATGCCCTAGCCCCACTAGACATTCACGGATACATTCATAATTTTTTTAAAATTTTCCATGCATAAAATTTAAAATTTTCCATATTCCTTTATTTTTTCCATGTTTCTTGATTTTTCTTGATTTATCTTATTATTTAATATTATTTTTAAATTTTCTAACATGTAGAATTTGTAAGAACCAAGAACTAGCATTATACTTTATATGACCCTATATGAATACCAAAAGAACAATGAAAACTCATAAAGCCCTCAATTTTTCTAAGATCCCGCAATTTTCACATTGTGAGTTTTCTCAATTTCCATTTTAATTATACGATTAGTAAGAACTAACTGAGAATTTTGATTTTTCAAGCATTAGAAATCATATTTAGGCAATCTAGATTATTTTCCATAATATGAGCGAAAAATTCATCATAAAATAGAAAAATCGAGTACTTAAACATTTAATTTATACAAATTCACATATATTTCAAAGTCAAAAAGCCACCGATGCTCTTCCATAGCCACTAACATATCCTCAAGCTTTGATTTTACACTCATAACACTTCAGCATCATCGCATGTCCAGAATCTATTGCTTCAGCCCATCCCCCTCTCACATAGATTAAGTCATGGGAGCAAGGTACGTAGAGGAGAGAGGAGGAGAGTAAAAGACTAAGATAAGATATTTTGATTCAATGCGTCCTTTTTCTTGAGTTTTGAAGCAATTTAGAGCAAAGAAATTGTGCATCTTAGGCCCAAGAGCATTCCTCTCCATTCAACCAAACAAGAAATCCATTTTTTGCAAGAAATTGTGCATCTCAGGCCCAAGAGCATTCCTCTCCATTTAGCCAAACAAGAAATCCATTTTTTTGCAAGAAATGAGGGATGCAAAAAAAAAGATGCCTCCCCTCCCCTCACATTTCATTTTTTAAACTTTTGAAGCCTTAAGCTTCTTTTAAGCTTAATCCTCCAAATAAATAGTTCAATCTTGGGGTTTCACACTTGACCTCAAGTAGTTTCAGCCCTGAGGAAGGGGCAAATGAACTCAGAATCGCAATCCAACTAGATGGTGTCGTGAGCCGCGCGTCTACCACTGCAAACCTTAGGGCAAAATTTTCTGCCAAGATTTTGGACTCTTAGTTCAACATCATTATTTTCCATTGTGTATCTTTTGTGTTTGCATTTGCATCATGCACGAGCACATGTAGTTAGGATAGGCGCAAATTCCTCAATGCATTCAAACTTTTTTCATTGAGCATTGCTTGATTGATTGCATATCATGGATTGAGAATTTTGTATTTCCTTAAAACATGAGTGATTAAACACGAAGTTTTCTTCCAAAAGCATATTTTTTATAGGATGTAATGCATGGGAAGACTATACTTGAAGTGATTCTCTACACTAGGAAATCATCATCCATGGTAATGGAAACAAAATCACTTCTTACCATTGAAAATATGAATCATGAAAGATCTTCATCCATTTATGAGATTATGTTTTGAGCCACTCATTACTACCCATCAAATTGACAACTTTTCTCATAATTCCAAAGGACTAATATAAATCATTAATAAACTAGTCGCTTGGAATAAATGGTTGAGATGATGGGGGAATGATTGCTGCTCTTGAAGGGCTCTAGCTTGTAATATTTCCGGCCATGCAAAGTTTCGGGAAAATAATAAGGTTACAGTGAAGTTTCGGACGGGATAGTCTAAACTAACACACGTCCACTGAGTCCATACAAGTCACGGCTTTTCGAAACCGTGTATTTCCCATAAGAACCTCCTCTTGGGAGGAGGACAAGGGATAATAATGGGAATTTAGGTAAATTTCTTTTTCTTTTTTTTTCCTTTTTTTTTCCTCAGCCGAAGCGTGGCTGAGGGAAGATAATGATACCTAACTAAGATGAGGAGTCGTGGGCTACATGGGGAGGGGGGAACCCATGTAGGGGGGCCATGTGGTGGAGCCCTTCTCTCCCCCCCCCCCATGCCTATATAAACACCCACTAAGGTGTGGGAGGAGGGGGGGAAAGGACAGACGGATGCTGCCATATTGAGGAGGAAGGAGGCAACATCACCTTATCGTAGGGAAATTGGCATACTGTCGTGAAGCTTGGTGCTTCTCACAAAGAAGCTCAATGCCTTCGTTGGGCGTCGCTGCCTAGCGGAGCTTATCAGGGGGCTTCTCAGAGGATCAGACGAATCTTCCTCTACCGTCCTCATCTCTCACGTGAACCCCCCTGTGGCCCGAGTTGGGGAGAGGGAAGAAGGGAACGACTCTGCTGCTGCCGTTGCCTGTCCACCTGCGCCGTGCTGAGGATAGAAGAGGGCGAGTAGGGGCTAAAAGGAAAGGAGGATGCCATGTTGAAGGATCGAAGGGAGAGGAACGATCAGAGAGGGAGATCCACCGGGCTGGGGGATGCCGCCACCTATAGCGCCGCCTGCTGCTACCGCCATAATCACCCCCTGCCATCGTCATAGTCACCCATCCCCATCAGCAATCTTTTCCTCTTCCCAATCATTAGGACCTTTTCCACGTCGACTCCGTTCAAACAAAAATTAGAAGCTTCTTTAAAGGATAACGACCATAAGTCTTGTTTCTACATGCCTCACTTGGTTTTAAAACCGGGTCTTCCATAGCCCGAAAACCCGCGAGCCCGGTACTCTCAAGGATCCACACTTTGGAAGGATCTCCGGCGTACGAGGGAAAAGGGGAAAGATCTTGAAGCTGCTCGCAACGGTTGGAGAAGACTCATCGATCGCGTAAGGGTAAAGGCAAACCGGAAGTCCGTAAGCACGCTAACGATGGCTCCCAAGAAGTCGCAAGGCGCGCCTGCGGGAGGTTCTTCTCCTAGCATTCAAGTGGACATATCCCCGAGCCCACAGACCCAGGTTTTTTTTTTTCTATTGTGATTTCATACTAAAGTAATGCATTAAGCATGACGATTCCACGGATTAAGAAGCACCCGTGCATGTTCAAATTCACCTAGCCTAGTTAAATGCAATTGGGAAAAAATTGGTATTTTCAATATAAACGCTATTTGTCCATCCATCTTACGACCTTAATAATAAATTGTTTTTTCGTGCATTTTTAAAGGAAAGCCACATATTGCCTAGGGTTAAAGAGGAAATTGTTAAGTGCATTGGTCATGAAGGAAAGGAGTATTTTTGCAATAACTCCCTTTGTTAGGATTCGCATGAGGAAAGTGTTAATTTCTGTTGCACGGCATGAAAAAGAGCCCCGATCTTATATAAGTTGCATGGAAAATGATGCTTGCAAATAGATTAAATCGACACTTGCCTTAGTATTGCATGAACTTCATTCATGATGTTGTTGTATCTAAGGGTCGCACTTATACTTTCGCAAATTTCATTTCATCATGTAGTATTTAGGAATGATTGCATGGCTTATAAAAACATGAAATGCAAATACTTAGACACAAGGTTATAGGTGTTATCCCTTGATTTAAATCCTAGTAAGCCCTATGTAGGTTATTCTTCAAATTATCTTACCTTTTGACTTTAACAAAAAAGGGATAGGGCTATTGCGGATCTTATGGTGCGTGGAAGTAATGAATTACATGTTTACATGTATTGTAACATTTTGCAACTATTTTCCTACTTTAGATCAAGTATATCATCTCTAGGAAAGAATTGTCCTTGTCAAAGACAAGTAGGTCAATTTACCCAAGTCATTTGTGGTATCATGACTGCTAGGGTTTCGTATAGGCATAGCTAGCCGATTCAATAAAAACCTCAAGTACTAGCTAGGGCTTGGCACGTTAGAGATGTAGCCAAGTATCGTACTTGGACACCAAGTCGAAGTCCTCAAACCCAAAGGTCCTACCCACCTTCCCGGAAAGTTGAGCCAATGGGACGCGCACGCAAATAATGATCTAGGGTTTCTACCCTAAGGATCATTCGACCTAGTGCTAGAACTTGGATTGAGTTGGAATCCCTAGGACCGAACGTTGTCGGTCTAGTGCAATTAGGATTGGGGTGAGTAAGAAGACACCCTAAACCCTACTTCGAGTCTAATCATAATTCTTTGACCAGAAAACACCATTCAATGGGTGAAATGATCTCTTGGAATGGAAGCAACACTTGTGCAACAAGTTGCAACGTCGCATAGCCTTGTGGTTTGATCACAAGAAAGTTTTGCCATTCCTTGGAATGAGGTTGGCAGGTTCTTGCGCAAGTTTAACTTGCAAAGGGGATGGGTAGTCATCCTATTACATCGCCCTCATTAGGGGAAATTTGCCAAGTTAAGGGAAGTTAGGTATTTGCTTGGACGCAAATGATTAATCAATAAATTAAAGCGACATGGTCGCCAGGATTTACTATTAATAAAACCTAAGGTATGGGTTAAGTTGGGTTAACAGGGTATGACCCTAACCCAAGGACAATAGGAATCTTGCCAAGTTGCAATTGATTCCGGATCGAATGTTGGATGCATTCGGAGAGAAGGATTCACTCCTTAACAGTTTGCCAAATAAACGACCACTGGAATTAATTGTGCTTGTAACAGTTTAGAAAGCACTGTTTGCATTGTTTGCTCAAGGAACTAAAGGATGAAAAGATATATAAATGCCTCAGGTTGAAGGCCTGAAGGGAGAGGTAGCTTCAGTTACCCCCGACTGCCTGCCTGACCCTAACCAAGGGGGTTGTTGACCGCGCCGGGAACGTGGACCGAACCCGCCACAAGAGGTCTTTCCGTTGAGCTCTACTTGGAGCAGGAGGACGCTTGGGTGCCAGGGGGGGCTCTGGCCGTAAATCCCTCGCCTTTCGGGTCCTGCACAAGAGGCTAACATGACTCGGGATTGGATCTCGAGGCCCGCATACTAGTCTACGGGCAGAAGCTTGGAATAGTGATCCCTGGCGGATTACTGGTTAGCCTTTGGGCGGATTATGGACAAGCCTACGGGCGGAACTCCTTGTATTTCAAATATAAAACGATGAAATGATAATAAAGAATTTGTCTGATATTGTTTTTCTATGTCACGTGATAAGATTACGTGAAGGAACCAGTGATTAACAGGATTAATTAAAGAAGCTGATTGCTATATGTCAAATTAAATGTGTTAGATAATTACATAACTAAAACAAACTGAGGAAAGTGCGGGGGATGGGCCATGGGTCCGTCCTATGGTTGGGTGGTCCCGGTTAGCCGGGAACTTTTCTCAAAAATCTCGAAGAACAGCGGGATGATCATCATTATCAAAGCGAATAATGAGAGCGATAACCTAGAGTTACGTCTTACCCGATTTACGCTGTTTTAGGGGAACGGAATGGGACTATGCCTTATGGCAAAGAGGTTGAGCCTTGCATCCCTCTCGTTTCCCATTCTCTTTGAACCAAGTGCAGCGTGAATCCGCTTCGGACCTGGCGTTTCTGCGTAAAGTAGTTCGCTCGGGTCTGACGCTAGTTGCTGCTAGCTAATGACCAAACAGGAAAATCCAAATTCAGGTCGATCCTAAGTGGGAACGGCCAGGATACTTCCGCTACGTGGCAGACACGGGAAGACCTAGATTGCAAAACCCGTAACATTCCGTGGGAGTGCCGGGCGGAGTTTTCTAGACATCCTTTCCGATGGACTACTAAGACGTGTCCTGGATGATTCTAGTGGACACGTTACAGTTGGTATCAGAGCCGACCAACAACGGAATTGTTTTTTATAAGATCTCAATAAAATGAAGTAAAGAAATTGTTGCTCATCTTCAATACTGTCTTGCAGAACTATGAAGCGTGGAACAAGTTTTTGGTGTTCTGGATCATGTTTATGACTGCAATGCATTCTCCGCATTATAGGCAGAGAGTTGAAATGATGAACTTCCTGGAGCAAATTTATAATCCATCACCTTTATATATAGAACGAAGATGGACTGGGTCTTCAGGAATCTACTACATAGCTGCCCACCGGTTCGCTTATCTACAAACCAACCTAAAGAGGATCAAGTGGTTGGAAGACTTGAAAGTCGTGAAGCTGTTCATTTTTGTGGAAGCTCACGTAAATTCAACTTTGCATATTCAAGGTCGGAGGGTTGAATTGAACTCATATGTATATGAGGAAGTAACCCGTGTAATCCCAGTCGACAGGATTAAGGTGTTGGGCCGCCATGGGAAGTATGGATTCCAGCGGAAAGGATATCCTGAACTTCCAATGAATTATCGATTCCTAAAGATTCATGACCCAAAACCCTACTATTACACAGTTCCTGTAGACAAATGCAATACAACGTTGTTCTCCCCTAACTGAATGTAATGATTGGATTATCATCACACGAGATGTTGTATAAGGCTACGCCCATGTAAATATAAATAAGGACTTCTTTCATCAATACCCGACTGTGCATCAGGGTTGTTACAAAAAGTTAAGTAGCTTCATGATTTACGAGATAGCTGAGCTAAAGATAAGCTAATGTCAATTATCATACAATAACATTAAGAAAACTTTTATTCAGGCACAACCCCAGGTACAGGTTCCAAATTCGCCCCCTACATCAAGTACTGTTGTAATCCAGGAGAAGAAGTTCCTCCTCAAACAGATAAAGCCACCCGAGTTTGACGGGAGAGGTAGATTCGTCCAGTCTGATGCTGAGATTTGGATTGAATCTATGGAGGATTACTTTGAAGCAGCTGATACTGCACCTACCAATCAGGCCATGCTCGCCAAATTAAAACTCACCGGTGAAGCTAGACTATGGTGGAAACAATGGTGCAGGGATCAAGGGACTTCAGAGGGGTCCGTTACCTAGGAGAAGTTAAAGAAAGCCGTGCAGGGGAGATATTTGCCACCTGCATATCGTACACAGAAAATGAATGAGTTCTATGAGCTAAAACAGCTAGGACTCACCCTTGACGCATACTACTCTAAATTTGTCTCACTCTTAAAGTATGCGCCACAGATGGACATGAGGCAGCAGGTGTCCAAATTTTGCGCAGGCTTAAATCCACCTGTAAATACCCGTCTCGAATCTATGCGTCCGTCAGATCTTTAGGATGCACTCATTCGAGCGGCACCAATAATTCAGGAAGTGCAAGCTAGACCAAGGGGTAACAAAAATTGGTCTTATAGTGACCCGAATAGAGGAGCATTCAGACCCCAAGTAAAGAGAGTTCAAAGTCACAATCAGGGACAAAGGAAGAAAGCAAGGACAAATAACGTCAACAACCTTGTTCCTACTCACAGTAATGGCCGAAACCTCCGATGTTTCCACTGCAACAAACTCGGTCACTTCAAAAGACAATGTCCCAAGCTCAGCGAGGGACATCGTCAAGGTGCAGGCTGCGGTCAAGGAGCCGCCACCCGTGGAAGAGGAAGAACTGCCTGCATTACCAATAGGCAAAGATGTGAAGCAGAAGAAGAGGAAGATCTGACTATGGAAGCGGAATTCGAAAGAGCGACAGTCCATGCCGCTTTACACAAGAAGGGGCCGAATCGCCAGTTCTCAGTGATTCAAACACCGTCGGACTATCAAGGTAAAGGTTTCAAAACCTTGATTGATTGTGGCAATACACATTCCTTTATCTCACCAGCGTGTGCAAAAAGATTAGGAATAGCCACAGTAGAAGCACCTACCCTACTTGTGGAATTGGCAAACGGTCGTGAGGTAACTTGTACTAGGCAAACTGCTATGGAAGAGTTCCTTCTGGGAGGAAAGAAAACCTCAGTCAAATTCAGAGTCATGAATTTAGGTATCCATGAGTGTCTACTCGGGATGGATTGGCTTAAGCCTAATGACGCCCACATCCACTGTGGAAAGGGTCAAGTTTCCTTTCGAAACTCTGAAAGAGAGTTTGTTACAACTCAAGGTGAGGCGGGAGTGCCAAGAATCCAGTTAGCCAAAGTATCGCGGATCATAAAAGGGGTTAGAAAAGGATTACCTGTTTACCTGATCAAACTCAACAAATTAGATCAAAGGCAAGAGTCTCATGAGGGAGCCTCTTGGCTAAAGGAATACGCTGACGTATTCCCTGAGGAATTAACTGAACTTCCACCTCCAAGAGAAGTTGATCATGAAATAAGACTAATGCCTGGAGCTGCGCCAATTGCAAAGAGACCTTATAGAATGTCCATATCGGAAGCTATTGAGTTGAAGGAACAACTCAAGCAACTGTTAGATCAAGGTTACATCCGGCCTAGCAACTCACCATGGGGAGCTCCAGTACTATTTCAGAAAAAGAAAGATGGGACACTTCGACTATGTATTGATTACCGTGGGTTGAATCAATCAACAGTCAAGAATAAGTATCCTATTCCTAGAATAGTTGAGCTTCTTGATCGCCTTCAAGGTGCAAAGATCTTCTCCAAAATTGATCTCAGGTCAGGTTACTATCAAATAAGGATCAAGGATGAAGATATTCCAAAAACGGCCTTCAATACAAGATATGGGCACTTTGAATTCTTGGTTATGTCATTCGGGCTTACAAATGCACCTGCCACCTTCAATAGATTAATGCAGGATATTTTTAGACCATATCTTGATGATTTCGTGCTTGTCTTCTTCGATGACACTTTAGTTTATTCTAAACAGGTAGAAGATCATGAACCTCAACTTCGGATTGTCCTTGAGACAATGAGGTCTCATAAGCTGTATGCAAAAATGAAGAAGTGTGCATTCTTCAAACGTCAGATTGAATATCTAGGATTCATAGTATCATCAGAAGGAATATCAGTAGATCCAGCCAAAGTCAGAGATGTGCTTGAATGGCCAATACCAGTATCCGTCAAAGAAATACGTAGTTTTCTTGGCTTGACAGGATGGTATAGGGTCTTAATCAAAAACTATGCTTTGATTGCAGCACCTCTTACCGACTTACTAAAGAAGCAGACTTCTATTACATGGTCAACTCCCGAACAAAATAGCTTCGACCAATTGAAGCAATGTTTGGTATTAGCACCTATTCTAAAACTTCCTGACCTCAATAAGGAGTTCGAGGTAGTAACTGATGCCAGCATTCTTGCCTTGGGGTGTGTACTTATGCAGGAAGGTCATCCAGTAGCATATTCTTCAAGGAAATTAAAGAGTCATGAAAAGAATTATGCCACGCATGATCTGGAGTTATTAGCTGTCATCCATGCTCTAAAGCTTTGGAGACACTACCTGTTGGGTAACAAGTTTACTCTAGTAACCGATCATAAGAGTCTCAAGTGGATTTTTACCCAGAACGAGCTCAACATGAGGTAACGTCGGTGGATTGAAGTATTGGAGGAGTATGATTTTGAAATCAAGTATCGACCAGGGAAAGAGAATGTAGTTGCCGATGCACTCAGTCGCAAGGCATTCCTAAATTCCCTAATCTTGCAGAATCCATCAACGGCCAGATCTCTGGCTACAAAGGTATCCATGCCAAGCAACCCTATACTGGAACTAGCTAGAGAGCAAGCAAGCCATGATTTGGCCTACCAAACAATGATAAAAGAAATATCTACCAAGGAGCAGAATCTGAAGTCACAAGCTAAGTATCGGGAATTTTCCATTGATAATGGACTTGTCTACTACAGAACAAGGCTATGTATACCAACAAGCCAGTCACTTAAGCAGAAGATATTATGGGAAGCTCATGATTCCCCTTTCGCAGGACATCCTGGCTATGCAAAAACTCTTAATGCAGTTAGGAAGAGCTACCATTGGGAGAGGCTCAAAGGTGACGTTCTTAAATATGTCACTGAATGTTTGTCTTACCAACGTATCAAGGCTGAACATGTCATGATGCCAGGAAAATTGCAACCACTGGACATTCCCCAAATGAAATGGGAATTCATCAGTATGGATTTTCTAGTGGGCTTACCCCAAGTCCAAGGAGGATACAATTCCATTATGGTTGTGGTTGACATGCTTACCAAGGTTGCACACCTGATTCTAGTAAAGACAAACTATAAAGCCTCCGACATTGCAAGAGTGTTTATCAAGGAGATATTCAAGCTACATGGGTTACCTAGAAGGATCATTAGCGATCGAGATTCTCTCTTCACTTCACACTTCTGGAGAGCTATCTTTGAAGCTATTGGAACTCAACTCTGTTTTAGCACTGCCTACCATCCCCAAACGGATGGACAAACAGAGCGAGTAAATCAAATCATTGAGGATATGCTTAGGGCATACTGTTGTCGAGAGCCGAAGAGGTGGATTCAGTACTTGCCGTTAGTAGAATTTGCCTACAATGCTTCTTACCAGCAGAGCATTCAAATGACCCCTTTCCAGGCATTGTATGGTCATGATTGTCGAAGTCCCCTAAACTTTTCTGATCCAACCCTAAGAGTTGAAGCTTCAAGAAAATTGTTGGAGGACATGGATGACCAAATAAGGTCAATAAGACAAGGCATACAAGCAGCCAAGGATAGACAAAAGGCATATGCAGATTTGAAATGTCAAGAGAGGGTCTTCGGAGAAGGAGACATGGTCTTCATTCGGGTACGCCCTAAAAAGAGTTCTCTATCCCTAGGAAAATGCAAGAAGCTAAGTCCAAGGTATTGTGGACCATATGAAATCCTCAAATGCCTAGGACCGAATGCTTATAGATTGCAACTCCCTGAGAACCTAAAAGTTCACAATGTATTCCATATCAGCCTATTGAAAAAATATGTACCCAACCCTAACCATGTACTTGATGACCAACAAATTGTAATGCCTAGTCAAGGGGTCCTTGAGCTAAGGCCGGATAGACTTCTAGATGTTAGGGAGAGACAGTTAAGATCCCGAACCTTGAGAGAATATCTCGTCCAGTGGAAGGATTATCCCGAGGAAGATGCTACTTGGATAGACGAAGGCACCTTCAACCAACAATATCCCCAATTTAACTCGAGATGAGGACATCTCGATTCTTCTAAGGGGGAGAGAATGTAATATTTCCAGCCATGCGAAGTTTCGGGAAAATAATAAGGTTACAGTGAAGTTTCGGACGGGATAGTCTAAACTAACACACCTCCACTGAGTCCATACAAGTCACGGCTTTTCGAAACTGTGTATTTCCCATAAGAACCTCCTCTTGGGAGGAGGACAAGGGATAATAATGGGAATTTAGGTAAATTTCTTTTTCTTTTTTTTTTCTTTTTTCTTTTTCCTCAGCCGAAGCGTGGCTGAGGGAAGATAATGATACCTAACTAAGATGAGGAGTCGTGGGCTGCATGGGGAGGGGGGTGTAAAATATTACACGGCGCAGCGAACAGAATCTGAGAAAGAGATAGAGAGTACACAACAGATAAGAGGAGAATCAGTAAAATTCTTTAACTCCAAACAACTGATACAAAGATGGCTCTGTCCACCCGTGCGCTTCCACTGTGTGAAGCTTAGATGGCGATCTAGACAGAAGATAGGTGAAGAGCTTAAGGCTAGCTGGAACAACAACTCTGACTGGGTGAAAGATCAGTGTAAGATGGCTGCGAAGGGGTTTAGCTTTTATAGCCCGCGAAGGTCGTTAGGTCAGCCTGCTGACCGACCTACCATATGAGCCTCCACTAGTCGGCCAGGGAATATTCCAGGGAATATTCCCTTTACCATCGGGCCGGGGGCGCTGCCCCCGGACCCCCGCCAGGGGGGCCGGTGGCCCCCCTGGGACCCCCCAGCCAGGGGCCGCTTCCGCGGCCCCCGGACCCCACAATAGGGGCCCCTTTTAACTCCCTTACCACGCAACTCAATGCAATGTGCCTCGAGTTGCTATCAACTTAACCACTCCGTCTAACCCAAAGATTAGACCCACAACAGTCACCTTTTTGCCATCCGGTCACATAGACCTCATCTGATATACAAGTCAGGACTCAACCAATGTCCGGGCTCACATTTGGCTTCTCCTCATAATGGGGGCCTTACAACTTTGAGCACCATGGATCATTGGTAGCACCTAATGAGGGTGGGGCATTGATCATATCTAACAGGGGGAACCCATGCAGGGGGGCCACGTGGTGGAGCCTTTCTCTCCCCCCCCCCCCCCATGCCTATATAAACACCCACTAAGGTGTGGGAGGAGGGGGGAAAAGGACAGACGGATGCTGCCATATTGAGGAGGAAGGAGGCAACATCACCTTATCGTAGGGCAATTGGCATACTGTCGTGAAGCTTGGTGCTTCTCACAAAGAAGCTCAATGCCTTCGTTGGGCGTCACTGCCTAGCGGAGCTTATCAGGGGGCTTCTCAGAGGATCAAACGAATCTTCTGTTGCCTTCCTCATCTCTCACGTGAACCCCCTTGTGGCCCGAGTTGGGAAGAGGGAAGAAGGGAACGACTCTGCTGCTGCCGTTGCCTGTCCACCTGCGCCGTGCTGAGGATAGAAGAGGGCGAGTAGGGGCTAAAAGGAAAGGAGGATGCCATGTTGAAGGATCGAAGGGAGAGGAACGATCAGAGAGGGAGATCCACCGGGCTGGGGGACGCCGCCACCTACAGCGCCGCCTGCTGCTACCGCCATAATCACCCCCTGCCATCGTCATAGTCACCCATCCCCATCAGCAATCTTTTCCTCTTCCCAATCATTAGGACCTTTTCCACGTCGACTCCGTTCAAACAAAAATTAGAAGCTTCTTTAAAGGATAAGGATCATAAGTCTTGTTTCTACATGCCTCACTTGGTTTGAAAACCGGGTTTTTCATAGCCCAAAAACCCGCGAGCCCGGTACTCTCAAGGATCCACACTTTGGAAGGATCTCCGGCGTACGAGGGAAAAGGGGAAAGATCTTGAAGCTGCTCGCAACGGTTGGAGAAGACTCATCGATCGCGTAAGGGTAAAGGCAAACCAGAAGTCCGTAAGCACGCTAACGATGGCTCCCAAGAAGTCGCAAGGCGCGCCTGCGGGAGGTTCTTCTCCTAGCATTCAAGTGGACATATCCCCGAGCCCACAGACCCAGGTTTTTTTTTTCTATTGTGATTTCATACTAAAGTAATGCATTAAGCATGACGATTCCACGGATTAAGAAGCACCCGTGCATGTTCAAATTCACCTAGCCTAGTTAAATGCAATTGGGAAAAAATTGGTATTTTCAATATAAACGCTATTTGTCCATCCATCTTACGACCTTAATAGTAAATTGTTTTGTCGTGCATTTTTAAAGGAAAGCCACATATTGCCTAGGGTTAAAGAGGAAATTGTTAAGTGCATTGGTCATGAAGGAAAGGAGTATTTTTGCAATAACTCCCTTCGTTAGGATTCGCATGAGGAAAGTGTTAATTTCTGTTGCACGGCATGAAAAAGAGCCCCGATCTTATATAAGTTGCATGGAAAATGATGCTTGCAAATAGATTAAATCGACACTTGCCTTAGTATTGCATGAACTTCATTCATGATGTTGTTGTATCTAAGGGTCGCACTTATACTTTCGCAAATTTCATTTCATCATGTAGTATTTAGGAATGATTGCATGGCTTATAAAAACATGAAATGCAAATACTTAGACACAAGGTTATAGGTGTTATCCCTTGATTTAAATCCTAGTAAGCCCTATGTAGGTTATTCTTCAAATTATCTTACCTTTTGACTTTAACAAAAAAGGGATAGGGCTATTGCGGATCTTATGGTGCGTGGAAGTAATGAATTACATGTTTACATGTATTGTAACATTTTGCAACTATTTTCCTACTTTAGATCAAGTATATCATCTCTAGGAAAGAATTGTCCTTGTCAAAGACAAGTAGGTCAATTTACCCAAGTCATTTGTGGTATCATGACTGCTAGGGTTTCGTATAGGCATAGCTAGCCGATTCAATAAAAACCTCAAGTACTAGCTAGGGCTTGGCACGTTAGAGATGTAGCCAAGTATCGTACTTGGACACCAAGTCGAAGTCCTCAAACCCAAAGGTCCTACCCACCTTCCCGGAAAGTTGAGCCAATGGGACGCGCACGCAAATAATGATCTAGGGTTTCTACCCTAAGGATCATTCGACCTAGTGCTAGAACTTGGATTGAGTTGGAATCCCTAGGACCGAACGTTGTCGGTCTAGTGCAATTAGGATTGGGGTGAGTAAGAAGACACCCTAAACCCTACTTCGAGTCTAATCATAATTCTTTGACCAGAAAACACCATTCAATGGGTGAAATGATCTCTTGGAATGGAAGCAACACTTGTGCAACAAGTTGCAACGTCGCATAGCCTTGTGGTTTGATCACAAGAAAGTTTTGCCATTCCTTGGAATGAGGTTGGCAGGTTCTTGCGCAAGTTTAACTTGCAAAGGGGATGGGTAGTCATCCTATTACATCGCCCTCATTAGGGGAAATTTGCCAAGTTAAGGGAAGTTAGGTATTTGCTTGGACGCAAATGATTAATCAATAAATTAAAGCGACATGGCCGCCAGGATTTACTATTAATAAAACCTAAGGTATGGGTTAAGTTGGGTTAACAGGGTATGACCCTAACCCAAGGACAATAGGAATCTTGCCAAGTTGCAATTGATTCCGGATCGAATGTTGGATGCATTCGGAGAGAAGGATTCACTCCTTAACAGTTTGCCAAATAAACGACCACTGGAATTGATTGTGCTTGTAACAGTTTAGAAAGCACTGTTTGCATTGTTTGCTCAAGGAACTAAAGGATGAAAAGATATATAAATGCTTCAGGTTGAAGGCCTGAAGGGAGAGGCAGCTTCAGTTACCCCCGACTGCCTGCCTGACCCTAACCAAGGGGGTTGTTGACCGCGCCGGGAACATGGACCGAACCCGCCGCGAGAGGTCCTTCCGTTGAGCTCTACTTGGAGCAGGAGGACGCTTGGGTGCCAGGGGGGCTCTGGGTCCTGCACAAGAGGCTAACGTGACTCGGGATTGGATCTCGAGGCCTGCATAGTAGTCTACGGGCAGAAGCTTGGAATAGTGATCCCTGGCGGATTACTGGTTAGCCTTCGGGCGGATTATGGACAAGCCTACGGGCGGAACTCCTTGTATTTCAAATATAAAACGATGAAATGATAATAAAGAATTTGTCTGATATTGTTTTTCTATGTCACGTGATAAGATTACGTGAAGGAACCAGTGATTAACAGGATTAATTAAAGAAGCTGATTGCTATATGTCAAATTAAATGTGTTAGATAATTACATAACTAAAACAAACTGAGGCAAGTGTGGGGGATGGGCCATGGGTCCGTCCTACGGTTGGGTGGTCCCGGTTAGCCGGGAACTTTTCTCAAAAATCTCGAAGAATAGCGGGATGATCATCATTATCAAAGAGAATAATGAGAGCGATAACCTAGAGTTACGTCTTACCCGATTTACGCTGTTTTAGGGGAATGGAATGGGACTATGCCTTATGGCAGAGAGGTTGAGCCTTGCATCCCTCTCGTTTCCCATTCTCTTTGAACCAGGTGTAGCGTGAATCCGCTTCAGACCTGGCGTTTCTGCGTAAAGTAGTTCGCTCGGGTCTGACACTAGTTGCTGCTAGCTAATGACCAAACAGGAAAACCCAAATTCAGGTCGATCCTAAGTGGGAACGACCAGGATACTTCCGCTACGTGGCAGACACGGGAAGACCTAGATTGCAAAACCCGTAACATTCCGTGGGAGTGCCGGGCGGAGTTTTCTAGACATCCTTTCCGATGGACTGCTAAGACGTGTCCTGGATGATTCTAGTGGACATGTTACATAACTCTCCAATAATACTGGTTGCTCTAAGCTTATGAAGCAATCAAATTGAAAGAAACCAAACAATTATCTTCGGAGCTATGTGATATGATGGATGAAGAAGCATTGAAACTTTATTCTCTCTCATTTGAAAGCTTAAAGAAAAGCCGATTAAAGATCTTATCCTTGGAATCAAAATCGATTATAATTACTTGAACATGATGACATTTCAAGTACTTGTCATGGCAAAAAAATCGAGGATCTTGGCTTGTGAAAAGAACAAAATATGATAACTACATGACATTATCATTGACATCTTCAAACACTGCAAAACGTCATTATTAACACATGTAGGATTCTGGGTGGATCAAGAAAAGGATGGCTGCAACAAACGGGACCCATAAAAAGCTGGTCGCCATCAACTTAGCTTTTCTTTCTCCATGATGATCTCAAAAGCAAGCTTGGCATATCACTAGTTAGAGAGCTCTAGGAGGTGATCACAACCATTAGAAATTATGGATATTATGACCACGTGGAGCCACCAAATTCAAGGCTAGTTTTGATAGGTGTCATGAATTAATGACAAATTTTCCTCCTTAAATCAACCCAATTTATCGATTTATCTTAAAATGTATTTTTTAATGCCATAGGATATTGCTCAAAAATTCCATATAAAAGGGCATGCTATGTATCCCACTTTCACCCTTGTTTATTCTCACTTTCACTTCCTCATTTTCTATAGCATTCTTCCTCTTCCCTAAGTAATGTTCCCATCCTCTTGTAGATGTGTGGTGGATATTGTATTGAGGGAGTTATTGCTACCATTTAGAATATCTTAGTACTGTCACCATCCTAGATTGTCCATTGATAAGATGTTTCCCACCTTTGTCAACATTCTACCTATCACTACAATCATCATCACTTTTTCTATTGTATTTTTGTTTGCTAGAATTGTACAAGTTATTGTGTGGTTTTTGGGATCTTTCGCACTCTTATTTGAGCAATCACCACTATCATTTGCCAAGGGTTGGCCATCTACATTTTATGAGGGCAAAAACCATCATCTATGTAGTCTCCTATAAAGTACAATCAAGTTTCATCTCCTATTGGTTGTTGGCATCAAATTTCAAGATTGCATTTACGTTTGTGTTGCTACTGCTACTATAAATAGTGGCTCATCTTCTACAACAATCACCCTACTTCATAGGGGCTCTATCCCATCAATATGTAGTAAAGTTTTGTAGCTACAAGTTCTTTCCATTACTATAAAGTTCTATTTTTTGAACTAGTGTCCTTGGGGAAGAGCATCATAGCTACGCTTGAGGCTCAATTAAGGGAAGCTAAAAGCCTGATTTCGCACAGTGCATAGAAAAGAGCACACACATGCACCCATCCATAGGGTCAGGGTAAGTTGAGGGCTAATTGTGAGTAACAAGGAATACACTTGGACCTGAGGACTTGAAGGAACCCACCAATATGAGAAGACTCAAAGACATAGAAGGGAGATCGAGTCCCCAAAGAGTAGGACCAAGCAAAGGACACAGCCTAAAATCTGAACGCAATATGGGCAAGCAATATCGCGGAAGTGGATCTACCTCTCGCGGAAGTGGATCTACCCAGCCTTATCAATTTGATAGACAACTTGGTAGAACAAGAGGTCCTAGACATGGAAGGAGGCACCTCATGCGATAGAAGCGATGAGGAGCTCAACCTGGGAGACTTTCTTGAGGTTGTGCAATAGTTAGTGAACCAATACAATGCCCAAACCCGGCTAGAACACCATGGTAGATCAATAGAGGACATCATAACAAACCTAGAGGAGGAGAGGAAGCTAGCATGTGTAGGGCTCTGCAAGGCATAGCCACGTACAACCAAGACTAGCAAACTAGGAACTTACACCAAAGATTAGAAATGCGAGAGATCCAAGGAGTGCTAGCCCTAGCAGCAGGCAGGAATCCGGTTAGAGAGCAAGAGAGCCCTAGAAGAAGATATCACATTGAGTGAGATTCTGACAAAGTGGCTACTAGATAACATGGCTGCAAAATGAAGCATTGCAGCATTGGGAACATCACTACTGATAGGGTTAGGAGTCCAACAAGGCTCTAAGAGCCAATCAAAAATCCTTGTGATACCAAAACAATTGGACAAATACAAAGCTATTGACAACTCATATAGCTTTCTGGAATAGTTTAAGCACATCTGCGAGGCCAATAACCTCACTGATCCTACTCAGCGCTCTCAACTCTTTCGCTTGTGCTTAGGCCACAAGGGTTGGGACCTGGTAGAGCATACGGATTTCAATGGCTTGAAAAATCTCTTCATTAAGAGATTTTTTGAACCTGGATACTTCAATAACCTGCTAGTGCGACTTATGAATGTCAAGCAGAAAGAGAATGAAGATATTCTAGATTACGTGATCCACGTGAGGAGCCTCTTCAAGAAAATCCCAATGGGTGAGAGACTAACTAAAAGGGAAGTATCCACTATATTCATCAACAAAATACGAAGGGAGGAGCTCTACAAAGCCTTGGCTGGCAACCCAAGCTTACAAAAAGATGCACTGGCAAGGGTCTTTGAAGAAGCTATTAGAGTGGATGACCAGCTCAAGGAAAGAATCTCCAGAGGCTCAAATCAAGAAGAGTCCAGTGCCAAGAGCTCTAAGAGAGTCTTAGCACCAAGTGAGAGAGTAAACTCAAGCACTCAGGACAAAAGGAAGGTCACTAAGTCTAGATAAGAGCTAGTTGAGATTAGGATGGACATAGCAAAACTACATGAGATGATGAGATGACTGTTAAAGATGCGGGATCTAGAGCATGGCAAACTGGAGAAGCTATGGAGGATGGAAGATGAAGAGAGAACTCATGATGAAATTGACAAAGAAGACAACTGTTATTACACAAGTGAATTAGGTTCCAAGATTGAGACTTGGACTCATAAAGACATTCTTGTGTAGTACTAACAATGACAAAGACACTTGATAGAAAGAGACAAGTACTATTTCATTATCATCATATTAAAGTGATAGTCAAGTACATCATTTTATAGGATTTCTTGGTAGCACACTACATCCACTGTGCCTAGGGGATCTGTCTCTCTTCCTAAAATGAACTGCATCTCCCTAGCTTGGCTGTTCCATACAAAGGGGCATACATAGGGTGTGATTGGCAGATTGTCAATACCCCTCCTCAATCACAACTTGAAAGTACAAACCGTATAGAGGCTTTTGTGAGAGCAAAACCTGCAAAGTGTGGGCATACCACAAACATGGAAAAACAACAGAGGCTATCACAGAAAAGGCTAAGTGTGGGTACCATAAACATGGTGGACATCGAGAGGCTGTAACAGGGGCCTCACAAAGTGTACAGAGGTTGTAGTACAAGGCTACATGAGGAGTTTTTACAAGCTTATGAAAGGAACATTAAGGCAGGTACAATGATTTTAAAACATAAAATGAGAGACAAGGAGTGATAGGCCCTTGTGGTCTTTTTCAGCATCTACTATTTCTTTGTCAGCATGGAAAATCTTTTTGTCTTTCTTCTCTTCTTCATGATCTTCTTGGTCTGCTCCTTTATTGACTTTGCTTGCAGCATTTTTGAGTTTTCTCTTCCAGTTGTCCCCCTCAAGCAAAGTGGTAGACATGTCTTCAAAATCTTCAAATGGATTCATTGATTTCTCTTTGGTGTAGGTAGCTCCATTTCCTTCTACAGGTAGAGTAAGAATATCTTCTATGTCATGTAAATAAGCAACAAAAGTCATATTACTCTTCATGAAGTGTATCCACATAGAAATCTTCTTGATTGTCATTGATATGTGTGAAGAATCACGTGGTGGGGGGACTTGCTCAAGATGTTGCACCGAACACACACAAAATGCACAAGGAGAAGCTCACTCAAGAGACAAGAAGAGAGATGGAGGCCAAAACATTTTCTTGCTGGTTTCTTCTTCTTCTTCCACACACTTTACAATTTACAAAAAGTATAGATAAGATACAACATAAAGGAAAGTGGCCTACTAAGTCAAACAATGCATAACCAACTACACTAGTTGACTGGCACTATAACGATGCCAGTTTGTAAATAGGTGTAACAACTTGAATATAATAAGTAATGAGTCAGTGGCCATGTGAGAGTCATAATGACCACCGACGTGCTAAGTGTAGACGTGTAGACCCATCTAACCAGGTGGTCCATCATCAATGTTTGCATGTGTTGAGCTTGTAATCTCAACACTCCCCCTCAAGCTCAACTACATCTCTGCAACTCCAAGTAAGCTTCGGAACTTTTGAAGCTTCTCTGTACCCAATGCCTTCGTGAAGATGTCAGCTATCTGATCCTGTGTGATAACATACACCAAGTCAATCTCACCTGCTAGTACCTTTTCTCTCACAAAGTGGTAGTGTACCTCAATATGTTTTGTCCTAGAATGAAACACAGGGTTCCTAGCCAACTGTATACTATTCATGTTGTCACAATAAATGACAACTGGACCTTCCACTTGCACATCTAAATCAGCCAATAACTTTTGTAGCCATATTACTGTTCAAAGATGAGAGAGAGAGATAGGGAAACTCAATCTCCATGAACCTTCAGGTTCCCATAGCTTTCTTCATTATTCCACACTAACTGAGAAGCACACAATACAATGTAATGTAAGCTAGTCTTAGTGTTGACTAGACTGACTAACTCTAGTCACGTCACCTACTAACACAAACCCGACTTATTCAATGTAGTCACATGGAGACAGCACACACCTAGCTGTCACAGATGTCGGTCACACATAAAGACGTACCTACTAAGATTGACTTCTAACACTCCCCCTCAAGCTCAAAAACAAAACTCAAGTCATCTTCATCACTCCAAGTAGCTGTCGAAAGTGAATGAACTTATCTTTACCAAGTGATTTTGTAAAGATGTCTACTACCTGGTCTTCAGTCTTCACATGCTCCAAGTCAATCTAATCTGCTAAAACCATTTCCCTAATGAAATGGTAGTGAACCTCAATGTGTTTTGATCTTGCATGATAAATAGGATTTCTTGCTAACATGACACTGCTCAAATTGTCACAGTACAACCTGACTTTGCAGTCCAAGTGTACTCCCAAGTCATTCAACAATTTTTGTAACCACATATCTTCACAGGCCGCTAAGGCTGCACCACGATACTCCACTTCCATGCTGGACAATGCAACTGTAGGATGTTTCTTACTCTGCCAACTGACCATGCTACTACCCAATCCAAATGCATAACCACTGGTTGACCTCTTGTCATACGTGCAACCAACCCAGTCA
Source organism: Lygodium microphyllum (assembly GCF_053477565.2). Classification (NCBI taxonomy): domain Eukaryota; kingdom Viridiplantae; phylum Streptophyta; class Polypodiopsida; order Schizaeales; family Lygodiaceae; genus Lygodium; species Lygodium microphyllum. The sequence goes on along the minus strand of NC_141143.1, from coordinate 29,585,937 downwards.
TTATCAGTATACCCCATCAAGTCAAGGGGTTTCCCATATGCATAAAACAGCCCATGATCTATGGTACTCTTTACATATCTTAGAATTCTCCTGACTGCATCCAAGTGTGGTTTGCGAGGCTTCTACATGAACTGACTGATCAGCCCCACAGCATAACTCAAGTTAGATCTAGTGATCGTGAGATAAATCAAGCTACCTACCATCTGTTTGTACATGGTAACATTCTCAATCTCTGTCCCAACATCAATCTGGAGCTTGACATTCTGCTCTAAAGGCGTATCCATAGGCTTGCAATCAGCCATACCATATTTCTGTAACATGTCCTGAGCATACTGCTTCTGTAGCAGCCATATGCCTTGAGGTGTAGAGAAAACCTCAATCCCCAAAAAATATTTCAGCTCTCCTAGGTCCTTGACCTTAAACTCAGCCTGTAAACATGTCTTTACTTCAGCAATCCCACTTTCATCATCTCCTGTAATGATTAAGTCATCAACATAGACCACTAGAAATACATAGCCACGATCTGTCTTCTTCACAAACAAACTATGATCAACATCACCCAATTGGAAACCATGTTGCTACAAATAACTGTTGATGTGAGCATTCCATGCTTTGGGTGCCTGTTTGAGCCCATATAATGCCTTTTTTAGCGGCATACATGTGCTGGAAATTATGGATGCACATAGCCTTTAGGTTGTTCCATGTAAACTTCTTCCTGTAACTCTCCATTCAGAAAGGCATTCTTTACGTCCATCTGCATAGTTTCTAGCCTCTAGCTGCTTTGCTGCCAAAGCAATCACAGTTCTAATTGTAGCCATCTTTGCTACAGGGCTGAAAGTCTCCTCATAATCAAGACCATACTACTGCACATATCCTTTTGCAACCAGCCTAGCCTTGTATCTTTTCAATGATCCATCTGATTTACATTTTACCTTATACACCCACTTGCAGCCAATAGGTGTTTTGCCCTCAGGCAACTCTACCAAATCCCATGTGCCATTTTCAGCCAAAGCTGAATATTCCTCATCCATAGCAGCATGCCAATCCTCATCTGCAGCTGCCTCATCAAACTTACTTGGTTCTCTAAAACCTGTTACTTTTGTCATATAAGCATAATGATAGGCTGAATATCCAGTGTAAGTATACCTATCAACATGTCATTTGACCCTCTCTGATCTCCTGAGCTGTGGCTCACTGTGAGCTTGTCTCTCATGAGGCAGCACATAACGACTCTGCCTAGCACCTGACGTCATAACAGACGAAATCCCCAATTCACTGTCCAAGCTGTCACTACTAGATGAATCATAACCTGCAGTGTGTGGATCTGTTACATCTTCAAAAACCTTTTCTTTTTCCTTATCTGTTCTCCCCCTCAGTGACATATCTGTGTCAGTGGATGCAGTAGTGTGACTGTGCAATCGGCCTGTCCAAGGACTCACTGTAGATGATACATCACGTGTTTGACCACTCATGGAAGTACTCTCTGTAGGAGTATTTTCAGCATGACTCATACTGGGTGAGCCATCAGTAGGCACTGCAACAGGATTCCCATACCAGGATGCTAACTCATCAAATACCACATCTCTGCTTATGAGTGTTTCATGCGTAGAAGGTACATAACACTCATAAGATTTCTGTTCCTGTGCATATCCCACAAACACAATCTTCACTGCCTTAAGATCCAATTTCTTCCTCGTCTCATCCGGTATATACACATATGCAATGCTACCAAATACCTTCAAGTGCGAAATATCAGGTTTATGACCATAGAGCCTCTCATATGGAGTGACATCATGAATCCCTACTGTAGGGGTTCGATTCAGCACATAGACAGCAGTCATCACTACTTCAGCCCAATAACCATTTGGTAGACATTTCTCATTCAGCATAGCTCTAGCTGATTCCATCAGGACCCTGTTTTTCCTCTCTGCAACACCGTTTTGTTGCGGTGTATAGCTACATGTGAGCTGTCTTTTGATCCCATATTTAGCAAGATACCTGTCAAAGTAATTAGAGACATATTCATCTCCTCCATCTGATCTCAAATAGGATATGTAGTAGCCCAACTCATTTTCAGCATGCTACATGTGAGTTGTCTTTTGATCCCATATTTAGCAAGATACCTGTCAAAGTAATTAGAGACATATTCACCTCCTCCATCTGATCTCAAATAGGATATGTAGTAGTCAGCATGCTTCTTGAAGTCTTTGAATGCTTCAAACACATCATCTTTATGCTTCAAAACATAAAGCCAAGTGCACCTGCTGAAATCATCAATAAATGAGACATAATACCATGCACCTCCAAAAGAAGCATTATGTGAAGGACCCTAGACATCAGAGTGCACCAACTGTAAAGGCCTAGTGTTGTTTTTTACATGTTTCATGAAAGGAAACCGTGCCTGCTTCCCAAACTAACATGCAGGGCATACATGACCAAAGTCATTATACGTGAGTTTAGGTAATCCAAGTACTACTTCCTTCTGCTGCATAGATTTTAGCTTTTGTACATTGACATGTACAATCCGTTGTGCCAAATCTCTACATCCCGAATGGCACTCTCATCATGAGCAAACATGGCTGCCTTAACTCCCGTAATAGTCGCATCCAATGTAAACATCCTGCCATCCCTTCTGCCCTTGGCAATTAACTTGCAGTCATTTCCATACTCCTCAATGAAGCATCCATCTTTGTTAAATCTCACTTGCAAATTCTATTCTGCTATTTGACCCATAGACAAAAGATTCTTTGTTATAGTCGGTACATGTAATACATCATGCAAGCCTTTCTTCTTGCCATCAGGCATCATAAGAGTAACAATCCCTTTATGCTTTATGTCATGCTAGGTGTCATCCCCAGTACATACATGACCATGTGTACCTTCAACCATATCATCAAACCACTCTCCATGCGGTGTCATGTGGTTTGACGTTCCAGAGTCAATGTACCATCTATCATCTCTATTATGTCTCAATGCATTTTTGGATACATGTTGCATGGCAAAGAGTATATCAACTTGCTCATCATGAGCACCACTGGAAGATGCATAGTGCCCATGCTGTCTGCCCTTTGCCTTTATATCTCCCTACTTCTTGTACCAATCCTTTGCAATGTGCCCATACCTGCCATAATAATGGCAATCTTTGTCCCTGTTGGACTGATCAGAAGACTACCATGAACCAAATCCACCACCTCTACCTCAGGGTGATCTCCCCCTGCCTCTAAACTCACCAGATCCACGTTGGTCTTGTGTATTGGCACCATGCCAATTACCCTGCTGCTGCTACTATCCATAAGCATTACGAGTGTCACCACGATCTTGAAATGAACCACAACCTCTAAATCCTCTGCCACCTGGCTAGAGTATAACACAGTGTCTCTACTCTGAGATGCACTGGAACCTGTATTCAAACCAAGTTTGACCTCCTCATGCAGCAACAAAGCAACTAGCTCTTCCCAAGTAGGGGGCTCTTCTCTAACAGAGATGGATGTGTCAAAAGCTTTGTACTCTTTCCCTAATCCATTCAAGGCAACAACAATCATATCATCTTCTGATACACTTGAGCCAATGGTAGCAAGTTGATCAGCTATGGTCTTAATCTCCGTGGTATACACCTGGATGCTCCTGCCATTCCTAGACATGTTGTTGAACTATTGTTTCAACTGGATCTTTCGTGCATGTGTCATGGTTCCATAATTTTTCATTAGTATGTCCCAAGCATCCTTCGGAGTCTCACATCCAGTGATTTGAATCACCATAGCATCAGATATACATAGAGAAAACCAATGCATCACCTTGCATGTTCTCTCATTCCATAGCCTATAAGCTCTTTTCTGTTCATTAGTTGGATTTGTTGCAGGCAACTTAGGAGTAGCCTCATCTCTTATACATAGATCCCAATAACCTCTACCAACCAGAAAGTTTTTCATCCTGAATTTCCATAATGCAAAGTTATTGTTGTCTAACTCTTCTCCAACTATCTGAGTGATATTGTCAGTCCCATGTGCATTAGCCATGATGCAATAGACTGTCTATCAAGTGCCTGACTCCCCGCAAGTCAATAAGTATCATTGACCAAGTTCAGTCCACAACAGTTTATGAAAATTTTTTGCAATTAATTGCAGTAAAAAAACCGGGGTATTTCAGCCCACTGATAACCCAAAATAGCCCACAAACAAGTGGTCTTAGCTATAGGCATAACTGTCAATACATAAGCTATGTACTTGCTTCAGCTTAAGCTTCTACAACCTCACTGCTAGGGTAAATACATGCAGTCTAAAAACTGTAAACTGTGAGTAATCAGCAGCAATTCCAAGGTCAAAATTGAGTGGTATTCATGTCATACATGTTCCAAAACTTCCCAAATAGCTGCTAGTACATTTGGCAGTCAAGAAATAAGCACAGAGGCACAAAATAGTGCATAACCAGCAAGTATAAGTGACATAAATTTGCTTACAGATCACCAACAACCAATATTCTGGCAACCAAGATGCATTTCAGCTTCAAAAGTCCTCAAGACGTGTCATACATTTACTTTATAGTGGCAAGTTCAATACATGAGCATTTGAGTAGGCATAGACAACCTGTCTTCATTAATCACTATCAAAGAGTACACAATTGCTCATAACCATGACTATTCACAACCAGCCCAAGCACTATCAAGGGACTTATTTTAGGTTCAAATTTGAATATTCAGCAGCATCCAATGCTTTCCTTAATTCTCCATACATTCAGCATGCATATGTCAGTTCATATAGGTGATAGAAGCTCCAAAGTGACATGTATTGCTTCAGCAAGATACAATGCTTGTCATTCACTGTGTATGACAGTTTTCAACCATTAACATATTTTAGATCTGAATGATTTCAGTGAGCAACTTCAACTCAAATGCATTTCATCAAGTACATATGTCCTCCTGGCATATACCCTTGCTCCATCGATGCTTTTGGGTATGTTTGAGGGCTCCAGATTCATGTCATAAATGCATACATGCTTTGTAATGCCTGTATACAGTAGGCCACTATTTGTTGCAAACCTACAATCTCTGTTCTCAGCTCATAGGTGAGCTCTCACATAAGCATTTACAGCTTGTACTCTTCAAGTACCTTCCACTAGTCTCTGTCAAGCATTTAGCCACTTCATATCACTTGCATATGATGTTTTTCAGCCAGGAAGATGTCTGCAGAATACAGGCGCATTTTGTGCAGATCTATCCTCTACTCTAGTAGCTTGATTTGATGATGGTGATGATGATGAAGCACACACTAGTGCTTAATACCCCCTTCACAAGGCTCTAAGCAAGCCAGAGACAGTAGCTTGAACCATAGAGTAAGCAATCACACAATGCCTACCTTCCATCACAATGACAACTTGTTTGATCTGTGAGAACCCTTGATCTTCCACTCCTACAAGTCTTCTTAACTTCCTCCTGCCCCAGAGAGCTCAACCTGGCAAAGCTCTGATACCATGTTCAAAGATGAGAGAGAGAGAGACAGGGAAACTCAATCTCCATGAACCTTCAGGTTCCCATAGCTTTCTTCATTATTCCACACTAACTGAGAAGCACACAATATAATGTAAAGTAACCTAGTCTTAGTGTTGACTAGACTGACTAACTCTAGTTAGGTCATCTACTAACACAAACCTGACTTATTCAATGTAGTCACATGGAGACAGCATACACCTAGCTGTCACAGATGTCGGTCACACATAAAGGCATACCTACTGAGCTTGACTTCTAACAACTAGCTCACATGCTGCAACAGCAACACCTCTATACTTAGCCTCTGTACTCGACAAAGCAACTGTAGATTGCTTTTTGCTGCTCCAAGTAATTGTTGCACTACCAAGAGAGAACATGTATCCACTAGTAGATCTTCTATTAGACATACTACCAGCCCAATATGCATCTGTGTATCCAAACACCTATACATTTGTACCTGCCTCATAGAAAAGTCCATAATGTAATGTAGACTTCACATATCTCAATATGTATCTGACTGCATCCAAATTGTAATATATCAAATAAGACAAAAGTAAAATTCCCCCCCCCCTCCTTCTCCCCCAGCCGACTGGCAGTGGAGGGGAAGGAGGACACGGAATGCAGCACGCTGGCACCCATGTAGGTGCTGGGGCCATGCGTGTTGCCGAGTAAGAGAGAGAGAATTCCCCCCTCCCCTCCTATTTAAACCAGGCTGGGAAGGTTGAAAAGGAGGATGAGAGGGCAGAAAAAAAAAGGACGCTGCCAAGAATCCAATCGTCAATTTGCTGCCGAGGAAGTCGCCGCCAGGTGGAAGGCGAGGTGGTGGAAGGGAGGTCGCCGCCAGGGTGAAGGCGAAGAGGTTCTGCGCGCCGCCACATTGAAGGGAGCCACCTCCCTCCTCGAGATAGCACATTGACTCCTACCCCTTTTTTTTTCCCCCAGAAGCTTCTAAGAATCTCCTCCAAGCTCCCCTTTCTATGGGCTTGGAAATTTCCCTCCCTCGGGTTTTAAAAAAAAACCCTTAAGCCCATTTATTTTCACCCCGTAATCACACACCTCCCCCCTCCCGGTTTTAATCCTTTTTAAGGGCCTTTCACCCTCCCTCGTGTCCCCTTTTTACACACCCTTTTCCCCCCCGTGCTATAAGCCCCCGTTCACCCTTCACCTTTCCCTTTTTCATTTTCACTTCCCCCTTGTGTTACACTTCATCTTTCTCCCCCTGGGTTTGAAACCCCTAAGCCCTTTTTCACACCCCCCGCGTGTCCTAAAACCCCCCAAGACCCCCTTCCTATACCTTTCACTCCCATGTGCAAAGTTCTCCCAAGGCCTCTTCTTATGCCTTTTGGAACCACATACACACACACACCCTTTTCACAGGTATATACCCCTATAGGGCCTTTTCTTTAGGCTTTGTAAACCTTTCCCTCCAAAATAAATTAAAACCTTAAAGGTCTTATTACCCCCTCCTCATGGTTAAACCCTCGACGGTTCCTTGCCTTTCCAAAATACCCTTGAGACTTGGTTTTTCCCCTACTCGAAAAAGAGAAGAAGAGTATTGACGTGCAAGGGAGTGACGGTGGAATTCCAAAAAGGAGTGTAAAGCGGCTTCCATGTTCGAAGGACTACAACGGCGATGCCTCCTAAGAAAGTCCAAGGAGTAGCTGCAGGAGGGTCATCTCCCAGTATCCATGTGGATGTCTCACCCCAAACCCAAGTTTTTCCTTCTTAATTTTATATCGGTTTTAATTTAATCGTGCAAGATGAATTGTTAGGGATAAGATATATTTTGTACTAGTTATTTATGATGAAGGAATTTAGTTTTATTGAACATGCAAAATAAATAAAGTATAAACATAGTTTTCCTTCAAATAGCATTATGCATTGAAACAAATCATGAGCAAGGTTATTTACCCACTAAAGTAGTATACTTCGGTTAAGTCTGGAAGATATAAAATTGCATCTTGCACTATTAACCCCTATTCTTTTTATAATGAGTCACCATGGAAGGTGCAAATCATGAAAGGTTTCTTATGTTGCTTAAACTCTAGGAAGTTATCATTGCTAACTGCATAATTTAGCAAGGGAAAGATTGCTTAGTTGGCATGAGTTTTGTTTGCAAGAAAAAAGAAGATTAATTGAATTTACCTAACCTCAATGCGATAAAGTTTAGGATTGAAAAATCAATTGACACATAGATAACAAATCGTGCAGAAGTGATCTCGATATTACTTTTCAAAAGTTAACCAAATTAATATGAACTTCGAAATACCTATGTTGCAAAATATTCATTGGGAATGAATTAAAATCCGAGAAACGTTTATACCTTAAATACTTGCCCACATTCTCGGATTGTAGAATCAATAAATTGAAAATGTAAAAGAACTACGATTTGTCCCTGAGTTTCTTAAAAGAAAATAATAAAGCTAGGAAACCCTAGGTCTGACAAACGTCAGCTTAGAGAAACTAAAATGGATTGTTTCATAACTCCATTATCGCATAGTACAATGCAGGACTTGCGCGGCAAGTATGAAGTCATATGGTCATGTGATTGATTCACAAGAAGAAAGGCTAAATTCCCGCAACAAGGATGGCGGATCCTTATGCAAGTTATCTTGCAAAAGAATGTATACTTTGATATCCTTCCACGTAAGGAAGGTAAAAAACTTGAAACTGAAATATCCAATGAACTTTAGGGTTTGACCAAGTTGGATTAATACGGTACGCCCTAACCCAGAATATAAGAGATCTTGCCAAGTTGCAAGACACCCCGGATCGAGTGCTGGATGCATTCCAAATGAAAAACTCCTTCCTTAGCAGTTTGCAAAACAACAAGATTGATCAATGGAAATGTTTGTGCTTGCTAGAGATTTTAGAGCACTGTTTGACTTGTTTGACCAATGAATTACAAAATAAATAAGTATCTATACTTCAGGTTAAAGGCCTGAAGGGAGTGGCAGCTTCAGTTATCCTCGACTGCCTACCTTACCCTAACCAAGGGGGTTGTTGACCACGTCGGTAACGTGGACCGAACCCGCCGCAAGATCTCTCTCCGTTGAGCGCTACTTGGAGCAAGAGGACGCTTGGGTGCTAGTGGGGACTGTAGCCGTAAATCCCTCTCCTTTCGGGTCCTGCACAAGAGGCTAACGTGACTCGGGATTGGATCTCAAGGCCCGCATACTAGTCTACGGGCAGAAACTTGGAATAGTGATCCTTGTGGATTGCTGGATAGCCTTTGGGCGGACTATGGACAAGCCTACGAGCGAAACTCCTTCTATTTCAAAGATACATATGATGATATGTTAATAAAGAAATTTTTTGATATTGTTTTTCTATGTCACGTGATAAGATTATGTAAAGGAAGCAGTGCTTAACGGTTTAATTAAAGAAGCTGATTGTTACATGTCCAATTAATGTGTCAGATAATTACATAACTAAAACAAATCGAGGAAAGTGGAGAGGGTCCGTCCTACAATTGGGTAGTCCCGGTTGGTCAAGAACTTTTCTCAAATCACGAGGAACAACAGGATGGTTGACAAAAGGCAGGAATAATAAAAGTGTTGACCTAGAGTTATGTCTTACCCAATTTATGCTATTCTAGGGGAACGGAATGGGACTATGCCTTATGGCATAGAGGTTGAGCTTTGCATTCCCTCTCGTTTCCCATTCTCCTTGAACCAAGTGCAGCGTGAATTCGCTTTGGACCTGGCATTTCTGTGTAAAGTAGTTCGCTTGGGTCCGACGCTAGTTGCTGTTACGAAATGACCAATTAGGAAAACCCTAATTTCGATCAATCCTAAGTGGGAACGGCTAGAATACTTTCGCTACGTGGCAGATGCAGAAAGCCCTAGATTGCAAATCCCATAACATTCCATGGGAGTACTGGGCGGAGCTTTCTAGACATCCTTTCCGATGGACTGCTAAGATGTGTCCTGGATGATACTAGTGGACACGTTATAGTCGGTATCAGAGCCGACCAACAACGGAATTGTTTTTATGAAAGCTTAATAAGATGAAGTAAAGCAAATATTGTTGTCCAAACATTTCCTTACCTTCAATGCTGTCTTGTAGAATTACAAAGCGTGGAACAAGTTCTTGGTATTTCGGGTCATGTTTATGACTGCAATGCATTCTCTGCTTTATAGACAAAGAATTGGGATGATGAACATCCTGGAGCAGATCTATAATTCATCACCTTTGTACATGGAACGAAGATGGTCGAGTGCTTCAGGAATCTATTATATAGCTGCTCACCGGTTTGCTTATCTACAGACCAACCTAAAGAGGATCAAGTGGTTGGAAGACCTGAAAGTCGTGAAGTTGTTCGTTTTTGTGGAAGCTCACATAAATTCGAATTTACATATTCGAGGTCAGAGGGTTGAGATGAACTCATATGTATATGAGAAAGTAACCCGTGTAATCCCCACCGACAGGATTAAAGTGTTGGGCCGCCATGAGAAGTATGGATTCCAACGAAAAGGATATCCTGAACTTCCAATGACTTATTTATTCCTGAAGATCCATGACCCCAAACCTTACTATTACACATTTCCTGTAGATAAATGCAATACAACGTTGTTCTCCCCAAACTAAATGTAACAATTGACTTATCATCACATGAAACATTGTATTCGAAAGGGCTATGCCCATATAAATACAAATAAAGACTTGTTTTTATCAATGTCTGGCTGTGCATAAGAGTTGATAAAAAGTTAAGTAGCTACATTGTTTACGAGATAGCTAAATTAAATATGTAATATAAGCTAACGTCGATTATTGTATAATAAAGAAAACCTTTATTCAAGCACAACCCCAGGTACATGTTCCTAATTCGCCTCCTACATTAAGTACTGCTCTGATCCAGGAGAAGAAGTTCCTTCTCAAGCAGATCAAGCCACTCGAGTTTGACGGGAGAGGCAGATTCGTCCAAGTTGATGCTAAAATTTGGATTGAGTCCATGGAGGATTACTTCAAAGGAGCCGGTACTGCTCCTGCCAATCAGGCTATACTCGCCAAGTTAAAGCTCACCGGCAAAGCTAGACTATGGTGGAAGCAATGGTGCAGGGATCAAGGGATCGCAGAGGGATCCATTACTTGGGAGAAGTGGAAGAAATCCATGCAAGGAAGATACTTACCACCTGCATATCGCACGCAGAAAATGAATGAGTTCTACGAGCTAAAACAACTAGGACTCACTCTTGACGCATACTACTCTAAATTCGTCTCACTTTTAAAGTATGCGCCACAGATGGACATGACACAACAGGTGTCTAAATTTTGTGCCAGCTTAAATCCACTAGTAAATATCCGTCTTGAATCTATGCATCCATCAGATCTTCAGGATGCACTCATTTGAGCGGAGTCTATAATTCAGGAGGTGCAAACTAGACCAAGGGGTAACAAAACTTGGTCTTATAATGACCCGAACAAAGGAGCATTCAGACCTCAAATGAAGAGAGTTCAAGGTCATAATCAGGGACAAAGAAAGAAAGCAAGGAATAATAACGTCAATAACTTTGTTCCTACTCAAAGTAATGGCTGAAACCTCCGTTGTTTCCACTGCAACAAACTTGATCACTTCAAGCAGCAATGTCCCAAGCTCGGCGGAGGACATCGCCAAGCGCCTTTCCAAGGAACAGGCCGTGGTCAAGGAGCCGCTACCCGAGGAAGAGGAAGAACCACCTACATTGCTAATAGGCAAAGAGGTGAAGAAGAAGAAGAGGAAGATCCGACCATGGAAGCTGAATTCGAAAGAGCGACAGTCCATGCTGCTTTGCACAAAAAAGGGCCGAATTGTCAGTTCTCGGTAATTCAGACACTGTCGGACTATCAAGGTAAAGGTTTCAAGACCTTGATTGATTGTGGCAGTACACATTCCTTTATCTCACCAGCATGTGCAAAAAGATTAGGAATAACCACAGTAGAAGCACCTACCCTGCTTGTGGAATTGGCAAATGGTTGTGAGGTTACTTGTACTAGGCAAACTGTTAAGGTGGAATTTTTTCTGGGAGGAAGGAAGACTTTGGTTAAATTCAGAGTCATGAATTTAGGTATCCATGAGTGTCTACTCGGAATGGATTGGCTTAGGCCCAGACGACGCCCACATTCACTATGGAAAGGGTCAATTTTCCTTTCGAAACTCTGAAAGGGAATTAGTCACAACTCAACCTGAGGCAGGAGTGCCAAGAATCCAATTGGCCAAAGTATCTCGGATCATAAAAGGAGTCAGAAAAGGATTACTTGTTTACTTGATCAAACTCAACAAATTAGATCAAAAGCAAGAGTCTCACGAAGGACCTTCTTGGCTAAAGGAATACGCGGACGTATTCCCTGAAGAGTTGACTGAACTTCCGCCTCAAAGAGAAGTGGATCATGAGATTAGATTAGTACCTGGAGCTGCACCAATTGCAAAGAGGCCTTATAGAATGTCCATACGAGAAGCAATTGAGTTGAAGGAACAACTCAAGAAATTATTAGATCAAGGGATACATCCGGCCTAGCAATTCACAGTGGGGAGCTCCAGTACTATTCCAGAAAAAGAAATATGGGACACTTCGACTATGTATTGATTATCGAGGGTTGAATCAATCAACAATCAAGAACAAGTATCCTATTCCTAGAATAGATGAGCTTCTTGATCGTCTTCAGGGTGCGAAGATCTATATCTTGATGATTTCGTGCTTGTCTTCTTCGATGACACTTTAGTCTATTCTAAACAGGAAGAACATCATGAACCTCAACTTCAGATTGTCCTTGAGACAATGAGGTCACATAAGCTGTATGCAAAGATGAAGAAGTGTGCATTCTTAAAGCGTCAGATTGAATATCTTGGATTCATAGTATCATAAGAAGGAATATCAATAGACCCAGCCAAGGTCAAAGATGTGTTTGAGTGGCCAACACCAGTATCCGTCAAAGAGATACGTAGCTTTCTTTGACTGACAGGATGGTATAGGGTCTTCATAAAAAACTATGCTTTGATTGCAGCGCCTCTGACGGATTTACTGAAGAAGCAGACTTCCATTGCATGGTCAACTCCTGAACCAAATAGCTTCGACAGATTGAGCAAAGTTTGGTATCAGCACCTATTCTAAATCTTGCAGACCTCAATAAGGAGTTTGAGGTAGTAACTGATGCTAGCATTCTTGCCTTGGGGTGTGTACTTATGTAGGAAGGTCATTCAGTAGCATACTCTTCAAGGAAATTGAAGGGTCATGAAAAGAATTATGCTACGCATGATCTGGAATTACTAGCTGCCATCCATGCTCTAAAGCTTTGGAGACACTACTTGTTGGGTAACAAGTTTACTCTAGTAACCGACCATAAGAGTCTCAAATGGATCTTCACCCAGAACGAGCTCAATATGAGGCAACGTCGGTGGATTGAAGTGTTGGAGGAATATGACTTTGAAATCAAGTACCGACTAGGAAAAGAGAATGTAGTTGCCGATGCACTTAGTCGCAAGGAATTCCTAAATTCCCTAATCTTGCAAAATCCATCAACGGCCAGATCTCTAGCTTCAAAAGTATCTATGCCAAACAACCGTATACTTGAGTTAGCTAGAGAGGAATCTTGCCATGATTTGGTCTACCAAACAATGATAAAGGAGATCTCTACCAAGGAGCAGAATCAAAATTTGCAAGCTAAGTATCAGGAATTTTCCATTGATAATGGACTTGTCTACTACAGAACAAGGCTGTGTATACTAGCAAGCCAGCCCCTTAAGCAGAAGATATTGTGGGAAGCTCATGATTCCCCTTTTGCAGGACATCCTGGCTATGCTAAGACTCTTAATGCAGTTAGGAAGAGCTACCATTGGGAGAGGCTCAAAGGTGACATTCTCAAATATGTCACTGAGTGTTTGTCTTGCCAACATATCAAAGCCGAACATGTCATGATGCCAAGGAAACTGCAACCACTTGACATCCCCCAAATGAAATGGGAATTCATCAATATGGATTTTGTTGTAGGCTTACCCCAAGTCCAGGGAGGATACAAATCCATCATGGTTGTGGCTGACATGCTTACTAAGGTTGCACACCTTATTCCAGTAAAGACAAGCTATAAAGCCTCAGACATTGCAAGATTATTTATCAAAGAGATAGTCAAGCTACATGATTTACCCAGAAGAATCATTAGTGATCGTGATTCTCTCTTCACATCACACTTCTGGAGAGCTATCTTTGAAGCTATTGGAACTCAACTCTGTTTTAGCACCGCCTACCATCCCCAAATGGATGGCCAAACAGAGCGAGTAAATCAAGTCATCGAGGATATGCTTAGGGCATACTACTATCGAGAGCCGAAGAGGTGGATTCAATACTTGCCTTTGGTAGAATTTGCATACAACGCTTCTTATCACCAGAGCATTCAGATGACTCCTTTCCAAGCATTGTATGGTCATGACTGTCGAAGTCCCCTAAACTTTTCTGATCCAACCTTAAGGGTTGAAGCCTCAAGACAGATGTTGGAAGAGATGGATGACCAAATAAAGTCAATAAGATAGGACATACAAGCGGCCAAGGATAGACAGAAGGCATACGCAGATTTGAAGCATCAGGAAAGGGTCTTCGAAGAAGGAGACATGGTCTTCATTCGCATACGCCCTAAAGAGAGCTCTGTATCCTTAGGAGATTTCAAGAAACTAAGTCCAAAGGTATTGTGGACCATACAAAATCCTCAAAAGCCTAGGACCTAATGCTGTGTCGTGTCGTGTCCATTTGTGGCGCATACTTTAAGAGTGAGACAAATTTAGAGTAGTATGCGTCAAGGGTGAGTCCTAACTGTTTTAGCTCATAGAACTCATTCATTTTCTGTGTACGATATGCAGGTGGCAAATATCTCCCTTGCACGGCTTGCTTTAACTTTTCCCAGGTAACGGACCCCTCTGAAATCCCTTGATCCCTGCACTGTTGTTTCCACCATAGTCTGGCTTCACTGGTGAGTTTTAGTTTGGCGAGCATGGCCTGATTGGTAGGTGCAGTGCCAGCGGCTTCGAAGTAATCCTCCATAGATTCAATCCAAATCTCAGCATCCGACTGGACGAATCTGCCTCTCCCGTCAAATTCGGGTGGCTTTATCTGTTTGAGGAGGAACTTCTTCTCCTGGATCACAGTAGTACTTGATGTAGGGGGCGAATTTGGAATCTGTACCTGGGGTTGTGCCTGGGCAAAAGTTTTCTTAACATTATTGTATGATCATTGACATTAGCTTATCTTTAGTTCAGCTATCTCGTAAATCATGAAGCTACTTAACTTTTTGCAACAACCCTGATGCACAATCAGATAGTGATAAAAAGAAGTCCTTATTTATATTTATATGGCGTAGCCTTATACAACATCTCGTGTGATGATAATCCAATCATTACATTTAGTTTGGGGAGAACAACATTGTATTGGATTTGTCTACAGGAACTGTGTAATAGTAGGGTTTTGGGTCATGAATCTTTAGGAATCCATAACTCATCGGAAGTTCAGGATATCCTTTCCGCTGGAATCCATACTTCCCATGGCAGCCCAATACCTTAATCCTATCAGCTGGAATTACACGGGTTACTTCCTCATATACATATGAGTTCAATTCAACTCTCCGACCTCGAATATGCAAAGTCGAATTTACGTGAGCTTCCACAAAAATGAACAGCTTCACGACTTTCAAATCTTCCAACCACTTGATCCTCTTCAGGTTGGTCTGTAGATAAGCGAACCGGTGGGCAGCTATGTAGTAGATTCCTGAAGACCCCGTCCATCTTCGCTCTATATATAGAGGTGATGGATTATAAATCTGCTCCAGGATGTTCATCATTTCAATTCTCTGCCTATAATGCGGAGAATGCATTGCAGTCATAAACATGATCCGGAACACCAAAAACTTGTTCCACGCCTCGTAATTCTGCACGACAGTATTGAAGATGAGGAAATGTTTGGACAGGAACAATTTCTTTACTTCATTTTTAATGAAATCTCATGAAAACAATTCCATTGTTGGTCGGCTCTGATACCAACTGTAACGTGTCCACTAGAATCCTCTAGGACACGTCTTGGCAGTCCATCGGAAGGCTGTCTAGAGAACTCCGCCCGGCACTCCCATGGAATGTTACGGGTTTTGTAATCTAGGTCTTTCCGCGTCTGCCACGTAGCGGAAGTGTCCTGGCCGTTTCCCACTTAGGATCGACCGGAATTAAGGTTTTCTAGTTTGGTCATTAGCTAGCGGCAACTAGCGTCAAACCCGAGCGAACTACTTTACGCAGAAACGCCAGGTCCGAAGCGGATTCACGCTGCACTTGGTTCAAGGAGAATGGAAAACGAGAGGGATGCAAGGCTCGACCTCTCTGCCATAAGGCATAGTCCCATTCCGTTCCCCTAAAACAGCGTGAATTGGGTAATAGTTAATTCTAAGTCATCGTTCTCGTTACTTGTTTTGGAGATGACGATCATCCTCTGTTTGCCGAAGACTTTGAGAAAAGTTCCCGGCTAACCGGGACCACCCATCCATAGGATGGACCCATGGTCCATCCTCCGCACTTTCCTCAGTTTGTTTTAGTTATGTAATTACCTACCACATTAGTTTGACATATAACAAACAGCTTCTTTGATTAACCCTGTTATGCACTGGTTCCTTCACGTAATCTTATCACAGGACATAAAGAAAAACAATGCCAAACAACTTCTTTGTTATCATTTTATCCTTTTATCTTTGAAATACAAGGAGTTCCGCCCGTAGGCGTATTCATAATCCGCCCGAAGGCTATCCAGTAATCCACCCGGGATCACTAATCCAAGTTTCCGCCCGTAGACTAGTATGCGGGCCTCGAGATCCAATCCCGAGTCACGTTAGCCTCTTGTGCAGGGCCCGGAAGGCGAGGGATTTACGGCCAGAGCCCCCTCTGGCACCCAAGCGTCCTCCTGCTCCAAGTAGAACTCAACGGAGAGACCTCTCACGGCGGGTTCGGTCCACGTTCCCGGCGCGGTTAACAACCCCCTTGGTTAGGGTCAGGCAGGCAGTCGGGGGTAACTGAAGCTGCCTCTCCCTTCAGGCCTTCAACCTAAAGTATTTAGATATCTTTTCATCCTTTAGTTCATTGAGCAAACAATGCAAACAGTGCTTTCTAAACTGTTACAAGCACAATCAATTCCAATGGTCGTTTAGCTGGCAAACTGTTAAGGAGTGACTCCTTTTTCTCCGAATGCAACCTGCATTCGATCCGGAATCAATTGCAACTTAGCAAGATTCCTATCATTCTTGGGTTAGGGTCATACCCTACCAATACTTTAGGTTTTGTTATGGTAGATTCCAGCGACCATGTCGCTTCAATCTATTGATTGGTCAATTGCTTCCAGACAAATACCTAACTTTCCTTTTCCTTAGCAACTATTTCCCAGAAAGGTGATGTAACAGGATGATTACTCATCCTTTTGTAGGTTAACTTAGCGCAATAACTTGCCAACATCATTTCCAAGAAATGACAAAACTCTCTCGTGGACAAATCTCAAGTCTATGCGATGTTGCAACTTTTTGTACATGTGTTGTATCTATTCCACGGGATCATTTCACCCATTGAATGGCATATTCAGGTTACGGAATTAACTTCAGGCGAGTAGCAGGGTTTAGGGTGTCTTCTTACCCAACCCATTCCTAATTATATTGGTCCACGGTCCTAGAAATTTCCAACCCAGTTGGAGTTTCATCATTTGAACGAATGATCCTTAGGATAAAACCTTAGATCATTTTATGCATGAGCATCCAATTGATTCGACATCTCGTGAATGTGTGTAAGATCTTTGGGTTTGTGGGTTTTGACTTGGCAACCAGTGTAAAACTAGGTCGAATTCTTATTGCACTAAACCCTAGTTAGCACTTGAGATACCTATGATATCGACCCAACCATGTCCATAAGAATCCTTGTGGTTTAGGTGACTTAGTCAACTCAATATACTTGTCTTGCGTCACGGATGAACCTTTCCTAAAGGTAATAAACTAGATCTAGTGGAGATTAATAGTTACAATTACACCAATACGTGTAAACATGCGATTCACTGCTTCTACGCATCACATGGTTCACAATAACCCTATCCTTCCTTGGTAAGGTAAAAAATGCCTGATAACCTAGACACTAACTTTCCTAGGTCCTACTAGGACTTACATCAAATAGTCATGCCCACAACCTTATTGTCTATACTTAGAATCTTATGCTTTGACTCCTAAATGCGGCTCCTAATGAATGACATTTTTTTGCATGATGACTATGCAATACGCAACGTTCTCCTAGCTTAAAGCTATTGATAATTCATTCCATTTTACATGCCACTTGCAAGTCCATAAGATCATTTCCGTACTCTTCTATTTCTTTTCGGATAATATCTTATGGGTGTTAACTTTTCCTCATGAAATCATTACGAGGAGGATGTTGCCTAACATGCGGCACATACTTATTCCTACCATGTCTAAGAAGAAAAAATGCACTTATAAATTCCATTTCTTTGCCTAAGTAATATATGTTTAGACTCATTACTTTGATAATGTACCAAAATAGCATCATGCAGCTAGTCTCCTAAGGCGGGCAACCCGTTAGAATTCATGACATACTTCAACCTTGCCTAACATTTCAAGAGATGCTTTATCAAATGTCTTTCTACCACTGCCACATGCATTAAAAATAAGCGTAAAATGCATTCTTCCCTATGGAACTAAGCGCACCTAATCATTTCTTTAAGCGAAAATAAACTTGAAAGAACCTGGACTTGTGGGCTCGGGGAGATATCCACTTGTATGCTCGGAGATGAACCTCCCGCAGTCACTCCTTGTGACTTTGGCTTTGGAGCCATCGTAGATGTAGAGGATTTGGGCTCCGGGGTTTGTCCTTACCCTTTTCGGCTCTTTAAATTTCCTCCGAGTCTTGGCAAGTAGTCTAAAAATATGTTTTTCTTCTCCCTTATGTAGGAATACCCCTTTATAGGGTATGGATTTTAGGATCCCGGAGAGCTCGTGGAAACGGCTTATGGGAGGTCTTTATGAGCTTCACCCTCTCCTCTTCAAGGGTCCGGAGGTATGAATAGACCTTTGGGGGATGTAGTGGGAAGGGGCCTTAAGGAAGCCCCCCCCTTAGAAGCTTCTTAAGAAGCTTATTAAGAAGCTTCTAAGAAGCTTCTGAGCTTCTGCAGCGACGTCCAGGGGGGGAAAAAGGGGTCATGACCCAGGCGGCGGCGGATTGTGGCTGTCTGGCGGCTGTGGCAGCGAACTACGGCGGCTGGCAGTTTGTGGCGGCAGCGCGGCGGCCTCCCTCCAACTCCGCGACCTCCTGCAGCACGGCGACCTTCCTCTCCAGCACGGCCCTCCCTCTCCAGCACGGCCCTCCTCCCTTCTCCCTTGGGAGGGGGGGGTTTTTTATAGGCCTTGGGGGGGGGTGGGGAAGAGGGCCTCCACACACATGGAGGACTCCCCCTCATGCAGTCCAACTCACTCCTCCTTGGCCATTCCCCCCCCACACTCCCTCTCCTCTAGCCATGCATCGGCTGGGGGAAGGGATAATAATTAAAAAAATTTTGCCTTGAATTTATCCAATTGCCCCTTCAAAAAGGATGTTCCCATGCAGTTTTTACGGTCCTCAACCTCAGCCTCTTATTTACAATGCGGAGGCCTCATTTTTTTGAGCGTGCATGGTATGGATTAAGCTATCAATAATACGATGTAGGGGATAACCTTGCACACGATTTGCACGGCGTGCGGGAAGTTAATATTTACGGTACGCAGTGCGCGGAAATATTACACCCCCCCTCCTTCTCCCCCAACCGACGTCGCGCTGGAGGGGAAGGAGGACACGGAATGTAGCACGCTAACACCCATGTAGGTGCTGGAGCCATGCGTGCTGCCGAGTAAGAGAGAGAGGATTCCCCCCTCCCCTCCTATTTCAACCAGGCTGGCAAGGTTGAAAAGGAGGACGAGAGGGTAGAAAAAAAAAAGAAGGACGCTGCCAAGAATCCAATCGTCAGTTGCTACCGAGGAAGTCGCCGCCACGTGGAAGGCGAGGTGGTGGAAGGGAGGTCGCCGCCAGGTTGAAGGTGAAGAGGTTCTGTGCGCCACCACTGTAACGTGTCCACTAGAGTCATCTAGGACACGTCTTAGCAGCCCATCGGGAAGAATGTTTAGAAAACTCCGCCCGGCACTCCCATGGAATGTTACGGGTTTTGCAATCTAGGTCTTTCCGCGTCTGCCACGTAGCGGAAGTATCCTGGCCGTTTCCCACTTAGGATCGACCAGAATTAGTGTTTTCCTGTTTGGTCATTAGCTAACAGCAACTAGCGTCAGACCCGAGCGAACTACTTTACGCAGAAGCGCCAGGTCTGAAGCGGATTCACGCTGCACTTGGTTCAAGGAGAATGGGAAACGAGAGGGATGCAAGGCTCAACCTCTCTGCCATAAGGCATAGTCCCATTCCATTCCCCTAAAGCAGCGTAAATCGGGTAAGATGTACCTCTAGGTCATCGTTCTCGTTATTTGTTTTGATGATGATGATCATCCTGTTGTTTTTCAAGATTTCTGAGGAAAGTTTCCGGCTAACCGGGACCACCCATCCATAGGACGGACCCATGGTCCATCCTCCGCACTTTCCTTGGTTTGTTTTAGTTATGTAATTACCTAACACATTAATTTGACATATAACAAACAGCTCCCTTGATTAATCCCGTTAAGCACTGGTTCCTTCACGTAATCTTATCACGTGACATAGAAAAACAATATCAAACAACTTCTTTGTTATCATATCATCTTTTATCTTTGAAATACAAGGAGCTCCACCCGTAGGCTTGTCCATAATTTGCCCGAAGGCTCATCCAGTAATCCGCTAGGGATCACTATTCCAAGCTTCTGCCCGTAGACTAGTATGCGGGCCTCGAGATCCAATCCCGAGTCATGTTAGCCTCTTGTGCAGGACCCGGAAGGCGAGGGATTTACGGCCAGAGACCCCCTGGCACCCAGGCGTCCTCCTGCTCCAAGTAGAGCTCAACGGAAAGACCTCTCGTGGCGGGTTCGGTCCACGTTCCCGGCACGGTCAACAACCCCCTTGGTTAGGGTCAGGCAGGCAGTCGGGGGTAACTGAAGCTGCCCCTCCCTTCAGGCCTTCAACCTGAAGCATTTATATATCTTTTCATCCTTTAGTTCCTTGAGCAAACAATGCAAACAGTGCTTTTCTTTTAAACTGTTACAAGCACAATCAATTCCAGTGGTCGTTTATTTGGCAAACTGTTAAGGAGTGACTCCTTCTCTCCGAATGCATCCAGCATTCGATCCGGAATCAATTGCAACTTGGCAAGATTCCTATTGTCCTTGGGTTAGGGTCATATCCTATTAACCCAACCTAACCAATACCTTAGGTTCTATTAATAGTAAATCCCGGCGGCCATGTCGCTTTAATTTATTGATTTAATCATTTGCGTCTGAGCAAATACCTAACTTCCCTTAACTTGGCAATTTTTCCCTAATGAGGGCGATGTAACAGGATGACTACCCATCCCCTTGCAAGTTCAACTTGCGCAAGAACCTGCCAACCTCATCCCAAGGAATGGCAAAACTTTCTTGTGATCAAGCCACAAGGCTATGCGACGTTGCAACTTGTTGCACAAGTGTCGCCTCCATTCCAAGAGATCATTTCACTTTTGAATGGTGTTTTCTGGTCAAGAATTATGATTAGACTCGAAGTAGGGTTTAGGGCGTCTTCTCACTCACCCCAATCCTAATTGCACTAGACCGACAACGTTCGGTCCTAGGGATTCCAACTCAAACCAAGTTCTAGCACTAGGTCGAATGATCCTTAGGGTAGAAACCTTAGATCATTATTTGCTTGCGCGTCCCATTGGCTCAATTTTCCGGAAAGGTGGGTAGGACCTTTGGGTTTGAGGACTTCGACTTGGTGTCCAAGTACGTTACTTGGCTACATCTCTAACGTGCCAGGCCCTAACTAGTACTTGAGGTTTTTATTGAATCGGCTAGCTAAGCCTATACGAAACCCTAGCAGTCGTGATACTACAAATGACTTGGGTAAATTGACCTACTTGTCTTTGAGAAGGACAATTCTTTCCTAGAGATGATATACTTTATCTAAAGTACGAAAATAGTTGCAAAATGTTACAATACATGTAAACCTGTAATTCATTACTTTCACATACCATAAGATCCGCAATAGCCCTATCCCTTCCTTTTAGTTTAAGTCAAAAAGCAAGATAATTTGAAGAGTAATCTACATAGGGCTTACTAGGATTTAGGTCAAGGGATAACACCTACAACCTTGTGTCTAAGTATTTGCATTTCATGCTTTTATAAGCCATGCAATCATTCCTACACGTTACATGATGAAATGAAGTTTGCGAAAGTAAAAGTGCGACCCTTAGATACAACAACATCGTGAGTGAAGTTCATGCAATACTAAGGCAAGAGTCGATTTAATCTATTTGCAAGCATCATCCTCCATGCCATTTATAAGATCGGGGTTCTTTATCATTCCGTGAAACAGAAGTTAATAAGTCCCTCACGCGAATCATAACGAAGGGAGTTATTGACTAAATGCAAAATACTCCTTTCCTACATGACCAATGCACTTTAACAATAACCCTAGGCCATATGTGGCTTCCACTTTGAAGATGCATGACGAGACAGTTTGCAGCTAAGTTCACAAGGAGAATAAGTGCTTTTCATTCATAACTTTGTAGATGCATGATATGCACGGATCCTTTATCTATAATTTATCGAATGTACTATTATCACTACCCATGAATTAATGATAACGTAGAATGAATTTCCCTATGGAGTTAAGCGTATTTAAAACATCTCTTCATGTGGAAAATATATTTACGGAACCTGGATTTGTGGATCCGCGGTGATATCCACGTGTAAGTCCGGGGAAGAACCTCCCGCAGGTGCGCCTTGCGTCTTCTTGGGAGCCATCGTTAGCGTGCTTACGGAATTCCGGTTTGCCTTTACCCTTACTCGTTCGGTGAGTCTTCTCCAACTGTTGCGAGCGCTTCAAAATTGTACGCCGGAGATCCCTTCCAAATGGCGGATCCTTGAGAGTACCGGCCTCACGGGTTTTTGGGTTTATGGAAGGCCCGGTTTTAAGACTGAGAAGCCCGCATAGGACCAAGGCTTATGGCCTTAACCTTAGAAGCTTCTAAGAAGCTTCTGGGAATCAGCAGCGACGTTGGGGGGGGGGGGGGTCCCAATGATTGGGAAGAAAAGTCGTGGTCAAGGCGAGGATGGGCGGCGGCCTGGTGGTCTCCAGCAAGGCGGCGGCGTCCTGACGGCGGCTCCCAGCTGAATAGCGACTTTCCCCCCCCTCCTCTTTCCACGCGGCCTCTGGCCTACGGCGATGGCAACAGCCTCGTCTCCCTCCCTTCCCCAACGACGGCGTCGTAGCAGCATCTGATTTTCCTCCCCCCTCCCTTCTCTCCTTAGAGGGAGTATATATAGGTAAGGGGGGGGGAGAGAAGGGCTCCACCACGTGGCCCCTTGCATGGGTTCCCCCCCTCCCATGCAGCCCACGACTCTTCCATGTCCATCCCCCCACACTTCCTCTTCTCCAGCCGTGCATCGGCTGGGGAAAAAAAATTTGCTTTAATAATAACTATTTTGCCCCTCCCAAGAGGGTGTTTATGCGTGAATTTCAGTTTTGAACCCTCGGCTTGCTTTGCCAATGCGGATGGTCTCGTTTTCTCACGTGCAAGTTACACATTATACTGCCGGTAAGTCCAATATGTGGGATAACCTTTGCACAAGGTTTACGCAGTGTGCGGGAAGTCAATATTCACGGGTGGGAATATTACATTCTCTCCCCCTTAGAAGAATCGAGATGTCCTCATCTCGAGATAAACTGGGGATATTGAAGATTGAGAGAGCTTTCATCCATCTAGGTAGCATCCTCTTCGGGATAATCTTTCCACTGGACGAGGCATTCTTTCAAGTTTCTAGATCTTAACTGTCTCTCCCTGACATCTAAAATCTTTTCCGGTCTTAGTTCAAGGACTCCTTGACTAGGCATTACAATTTGTTGGTCATCAAGTACATGATTAGGGTTGGGCACATATTTTTTTAAGAGACTAATATGGAATACATTGTGAACTTTTAGGTTATCAGCAAGTTGCAATTTATAAGCATTGGGTCCCAGGCATTTGAGGATTTTATACGGCCCACAATACCTTGGACTTAGCTTCTTGCATTCTCCTAGAGATAGAGAACTCCTTTTCGGGCGTACACGAATGAAGACCATGTCTCCTTCTCCGAAGACCCTCTCTTGGTGTTTCAAATCCGCATATGCCTTTTGTCTATCTTTGGCTGCTTGTATGTCTTGTCTTATTGACCTTATTTGGTCATCCATGTCCTCCAACATTTGTCTTGAAGCTTCCACTCTTAGGGTTGGATCAGAAAAGTTTAGGGGACTTCGACAATCATGACCATACAATGCCTGGAAAGGGTTCATTTGAATGCTCTGCTGGTAAGAAGCATTGTAGGCAAATTCCACTAACGGCAAGTATTGAATCCACCTCTTCGGCTCTCGACAGCAGTAAGCCCTAAGCATATCCTCAATAATTTGATTCACTCGCTCTGTTTGTCCATCCGTTTGGGAATGGTAGGCGGTACTAAAACAGAGTTGAGTTCCAATAGCTACAAAGATAGCTCTCTAGAAGTGTGAAGTGAAGAGAGAATCTCGATCGCTAATGATCCTTCTAGGTAACCCATGTAGCTTGAATATCTCCTTGATAAACACTCTTGCAATGTCGGAGGCTTTATAGTTTGTCTTTACTGGAATCAGGTGTGCAACCTTAGTAAGCATGTCAACTACAACCATAATGGAGTTGTATCCTCCTTGGACTTGGGGTAAGCCCACCACAAAATCCATACTGATGAATTCCCATTTCATTTGGGGAATGTCAAGTGGTTGCAATTTTCCTGGCATCATGACATGTTCAGCCTTGATACGTTGGCAAGACAAACATTCAGTGACATATTTGAGAACGTCACCTTTGAGCCTCTCCCAATGGTAGCTCTTCCTAACTGCATTAAGAGTTTTTGCATAGCCAGGATGTCCTGCGAAAGGGGAATCGTGAGCTTCCCATAATATCTTCTGCTTAAGTGACTGGCTTGTTGGTATACATAGCCTTGTTCTGTAGTAGACAAGTCCATTATCAATGGAAAATTCCCGATACTTAGCTTGTGACTTCAGATTCTGCTCCCTGGTAGATATTTCTTTTATCATGGTTTGGTAGGCCAAATCATGGCATGCTTCCTCTCTAGCTAGTTCGAGTATAGGGTTGCTTGGCATAGAGACCTTTGTAGCTAGAGATCTGGCCGTTGATGGATTCTGCAAGATTAGGGAATTTAGGAATGCCTTGTGACTAAGTGCATCGGCAACTACATTCTCTTTCCCTGGTCGATACTTGATTTCAAAATCATACTCCTCCAATACTTCAATCCATCGACGTTGCCTCATGTTGAGCTCGTTCTGGGTAAAAATCCATTTGAGACTCTTATGATCGGTTACTAGAGTAAACCTGTTACCCAACAGGTAATGTCTCCAAAGCTTTAGAGCATGGATGACAGCTAATAACTCCAGATCATGCGTGGCATAATTCTTTTCATGACTCTTTAATTTCCTTGAAGAATATGCTACTGGATGACCTTCCTGCATAAGTACACACCCCAAGGCAAGAATGCTGGCATCAGTTACTACCTCGAACTCCTTGTTGAGGTCAGGAAGTTTTAGAATAGGTGCTGATACCAAACATTGCTTCAATTGGTCGAAGCTATTTTGTTCGGGAGTTGACCATATAATAGAAGTCTGCTTCTTTAGTAAGTCGGTAAGAGGTGCTGCAATCAAAGCATAGTTTTTTATAAAAACCCTATACCATCCTGTCAAGCCAAGAAAACTACGTATTTCTTTGACGGATACTGGTATTGGCCATTCAAGCACATCACTGACTTTGGCTGGGTCTACTGATATTCCTTCTGATGATACTATGAATCCTAGATATTCAATCTGACGTTTGAAGAATGCACACTTCTTCATTTTTGCATACAGCTTATGAGACCTCATTGTTTCAAGGACAATCCGAAGTTGAGGTTCGTGATCTTCTTCCTGTTTAGAATAAACTAAAGTGTCATCGAAGAAGACAAGCATGAAATCATCAAGATATGGTCTAAAAATATCCTGCATTAATCTATTGAAGGTGGCAGGTGCATTTGTAAGCCCGAATGACATAACCAAGAACTCAAAGTGCCCATATCTTGTATTGAAGGTTGTTTCTGGAATATCTTCATCCTTGATCCTGATTTGATAATAACCTGACCTAAGATCAATTTTGGAGAAGATCTTTGCACCTTGAAGGCGATCAAGAAGCTCATCTATTCTAGGAATAGGATACTTATTCTTGACTGTTGATTGATTCAGCCCACGGTAATCAATACATAGTCAAAGTGTCCCATCTTTCTTTTTCTGGAATAGTACTGGAGCTCCCCATGGCGAGTTGCTAGGCCGGATGTAATCCTGATCTAACAATTGCTTGAGTTGTTCCTTCAACTCAATAGCTTCTGGTATGGACATTCTATAAGGTCTCTTTGCAATTGGCGCAGCTCCAGGCATTAGCCTTATTTCATGATCAACTTCTCTTGGAGGTGGAAGTTCAGTTAATTCCTCAGGGAATACGTCAGCGTATTCCTTTAGCCAAGAGGGTCCCTCATGAAACTCTTGCCTTTGATCTAATTTGTTAAGTTTGATCAGGTAAACAGGTAATCCTTTTCTAACCCCTTTTATGATCCGCGATACTTTGGCTAACTGGATTCTTGGCACTCCTGCCTCACCTTGAGTCGTAACAAACTCTCTTTCAGAGTTTCGAAAGGAAACTTGACCCTTCCCACAGTGGATGTGAGCGTCATTAGGCTTAAGCCAATCCATCCCAAGTAGACACTCATGGATACCTAAATTCATGACTCTGAATTTGACTAAGGTTTTCTTTCCTCCCAGATAGAACTCCTCCTTAGCAGTTTGCCTGGTACAAGTTACCTCACGACCGTTTGCCAATTCCACAAGTAGGGTGGGAGCTTCTACTGTGGCTATTTCTAATCTTTTAGCACACGCTGGTGAGATAAAGGAATGTGTACTGCCACAATCAATCAAGGTTTTGAAACCTTTACCTTGATAGTCCGACGGTGTTTGAATCACCGAGAACTGGCGATTTGGCCCCTTCTTGTGTAAAGCGGCATGGACTGTTGCTCTTTCGAATTCCGCTTCCATAGTTGGATCTTCCTCTTCTTCTGCTTCACATCTTTGCCTATTGGTAATGCAGGCAGTTCTCCCTCTTCCACGGGTGGCGGCTCCTTGACCGCGGCCTGCACCTTGACGGTGTCCCTCGCTGAGCTTGGGACATTGCCTTTTGAAGTGACCGAGTTCGTTGCAGTGGAAACATCGGAGGTTTTGGCCATTACTGTGAGTAGGAACAAAGTTATTGACGTTATTTGTCCTTGCTTTCTTCCTTTGTCCCTGATTGTGGCCTTGAACTCTCTTAACTTGGGGTCTGAATGCTCCTCTGTTCGGGTCGCTATAAGACCAATTCCTAATACCCCTTGGTTTAGCTTGCACTTCCTGAATTATAGGTGCCGCTCGAATGAGTGCATCCTGAAGATCTGATGGTCGCATAGATTCGAGACGAGTATTTACAGGTGGATTTAAGCCCGCGCAAAATTTGGACACCTGCTGCGTCGTGTCCATTTGTGGCGCATACTTTAAGAGTGAGACAAATTTAGAGTAGTATGCGTCAAGGGTGAGTCCTAACTGTTTTAGCTCATAGAACTCATTCATTTTCTATGTACGATATGCAGGTGGCAAATATCTCCCCTGCACGGCTTGCTTTAACTTCTCCCAGGTAACGGACCCCTCTGAAGTCCCTTGATCTCTGCACCATTGTTTCCACCATAGTCTAGCTTCACCGGTGAGTTTTAATTTGGCTAGCATGGCCTGATTGGTAGGAGCAATACCAGCTGCTTCGAAGTAATCCTCCATAGATTCAATCCAAATTTCAGCATCAGACTGGACAAATCTGCCTTTCCCGTCAAACTCGGGTGGCTTTATCTGCTTGAGGAGGAACTTCTTCTCCTGGATCACAGCGGTACTTGATGTAGGGGGCGAATTTGGAACCTGTACCTGGGGTTGTGCCTGAGTAAAAGTTTTCTTAACATTATTGTATGATAATTGACATTAGCTCATCTTTAGTATAGCTATCTCATAAATCATGAAGCTACTTAACTTTTCGTAACAACCCTGATGCACAATCGGATATTGATAAAGGAAGTCCTTATTTATATTTATATGGGCGTAGCCTTATACAACATCTCGTGTGATGATAATCCAATCATTACATTTAGTTTGGGGAGAACAACATTGTATTGGATTTGTCTACAGGAACTGTGTAATAGTAGGGTTTTGGGTCATGGATCTTTACGAATCGATACTTCATTGGAAGTTTAGGATATCCTTTCCGCTGGAATCCATATTTCCCATGGCGGCCCAACACCTTAATCCTGTCGGCTGGGATTACACGGGTTACTTCCTCATATACATATGAGTTTAATTCAACCCTCCGACCTTGAATATGCAAAGTTGAATTTACGTGAGCTTCCACAAAAATGAACAGCTTCACGACTTTCAAATCTTCCAACCACTTGATCCTCTTTAGGTTGGTTTGTAGATAAGCGAACCGGTGGGCAGCTATGTAGTAGATTCCTGAATACCTAGTCCATCTTCGTTCTATATATAAAGGTGATGGATTATAAATCTGCTCCAGGATGTTCATCATTTCAACTCTCTGCCTATAATGCGGAGAATGCATTGCAGTCATAAACATGATCCGGAACACCAAAAACTTGTTCCACGCTTCATAGTTCTGCAAGACAGTATTGTAGATGAGAAATTGTTTGGACAGCAACAATTTCTTTACTTCATTTTATTGAGATCTCACAATTCCATTGTTGGTCAGCTCTGATACCAACTGTAACGTGTCCACTAGAGTCATCTAGGACACGTCTTAGCAGCCCATCGGGAAGAATGTTTAGAAAACTCCGCCCGGCACTCCCATGGAATGTTACGGGTTTTGCAATCTAGGTCTTTCCGCGTCTGCCACGTAGCGGAAGTATCCTGGCCGTTTCCCACTTAGGATCGACCAGAATTAGTGTTTTCCTGTTTGGTCATTAGCTAACAGCAACTAGCGTCAGACCCGAGCGAACTACTTTACGCAGAAGCTCCAGGTCCGAAGCGGATTCACGCTGCACTTGGTTCAAGGAGAATGGGAAACGAGAGGGATGCAAGGCTCAACCTCTCTGCCATAAGGCATAGTCCCATTCCGTTCCCCTAAAGCAGCGTAAATCGGGTAAGATGTACCTCTAGGTCATCGTTCTCGTTATTTGTTTTGATGATGATGATCATCCTGTTGTTTTTCAAGATTTTTGAGGAAAGTTTCCGGCTAACCGGGACCACCCATCCATAGGACGGACCCATGGTCCATCCTCCGCACTTTCCTTGGTTTGTTTTAGTTATGTAATTACCTAACACATTAATTTGACATATAACAAACAGCTCCCTTGATTAATCCCGTTAAGCACTGGTTCCTTCACGTAATCTTATCACGTGACATAGAAAAACAATATCAAACAACTTCTTTGTTATCATATCATCTTTTATCTTTGAAATACAAGGAGTTCCGCCCGTAGGCTTGTCCATAATTTGCCCAAAGGCTCATCCAGTAATCCGCTAGGGATCACTATTCCAAGCTTCTGCCCGTAGACTAGTATGCGGGCCTCGAGATCCAATCCCGAGTCATGTTAGCCTCTTGTGCAGGACCCGGAAGGCGAGGGATTTACGGCCAGAGCCCCCCTGGCACCCAGGCGTCCTCCTGCTCCAAGTAGAGCTCAACGGAAAGACCTCTCGTGGCGGGTTCGGTCCACGTTCCCGGCACGGTCAACAACCCCCTTGGTTAGGGTCAGGCAGGCAGTCGGGGGTAACTGAAGCTGCCCCTCCCTTCAGGCCTTCAACCTGAAGCATTTATATATCTTTTCATCCTTTAGTTCCTTGAGCAAACAATGCAAACAGTGCTTTTCTTTTAAACTGTTACAAGCACAATCAATTCCAGTGGTCGTTTATTTGGCAAACTGTTAAGGAGTGACTCCTTCTCTCCGAATGCATCCAGCATTCGATCCGGAATCAATTGCGACTTGGCAAGATTCCTATTGTCCTTGGGTTAGGGTCATATCCTGTTAACCCAACCTAACCAATACCTTAGGTTCTATTAATAGTAAATCCCGGCGGCCATGTCGCTTTAATTTATTGATTTAATCATTTGCGTCCGAGCAAATACCTAACTTCCCTTAACTTGGCAATTTTTCCCTAATGAGGGCGATGTAACAGGATGACTACCCATCCCCTTGCAAGTTCAACTTGCGCAAGAACCTGCCAACCTCATCCCAAGGAATGGCAAAACTTTCTTGTGATCAAGCCACAAGGCTATGCGACGTTGCAACTTGTTGCACAAGTGTCGCCTCCATTCCAAGAGATCATTTCACTTTTGAATGGTGTTTTCTGGTCAAGAATTATGATTAGACTCGAAGTAGGG
This sequence comes from Lygodium microphyllum, assembly GCF_053477565.2. Lineage (NCBI taxonomy): Eukaryota > Viridiplantae > Streptophyta > Polypodiopsida > Schizaeales > Lygodiaceae > Lygodium > Lygodium microphyllum. The sequence continues at coordinate 29,555,817 of NC_141143.1, read as the reverse complement.
TTTAGGGCGTCTTCTCACTCACCCCAATCCTAATTGCACTAGACCGACAACGTTCGGTCCTAGGGATTCCAACTCAAACCAAGTTCTAGCACTAGGTCGAATGATCCTTAGGGTAGAAACCCTAGATCATTATTTGCTTGCGCGTCCCATTGGCTCAATTTTCCGGAAAGGTGGGTAGGACCTTTGGGTTTGAGGACTTCGACTTGGTGTCCAAGTACGTTACTTGGCTACATCTCTAACGTGACAAGCCCTAACTAGTACTTGAGGTTTTTATTGAATCGGCTAGCTAAGCCTATACGAAACCCTAGCAGTCGTGATACTACAAATGACTTGGGTAAATTGACCTACTTGTCTTTGACAAGGACAATTCTTTCCTAGAGATGATATACTTTATCTAAAGTACGAAAATAGTTGCAAAATGTTACAATACATGTAAACCTGTAATTCATTACTTTCACATACCATAAGATCCGCAATAGCCCTATCCCTTCCTTTTAGTTTAAGTCAAAAAGCAAGATAATTTGAAGAGTAATCTACATAGGGCTTACTAGGATTTAGGTCAAGGGATAACACCTACAACCTTGTGTCTAAGTATTTGCATTTCATGCTTTTATAAGCCATGCAATCATTCCTACACGTTACATGATGAAATGAAGTTTGCGAAAGTAAAAGTGCGACCCTTAGATACAACAACATCGTGAGTGAAGTTCATGCAATACTAAGGCAAGAGTCGATTTAATCTATTTGCAAGCATCATCCTCCATGCCATTTATAAGATCGGGGTTCTTTATCATTCCGTGAAACAGAAGTTAATAAGTCCCTCACGCGAATCATAACGAAGGGAGTTATTGACTAAATGCAAAATACTCCTTTCCTACATGACCAATGCACTTTAACAATAACCCTAGGCCATATGTGGCTTCCACTTTGAAGATGCATGACGAGACAGTTTGCAGCTAAGTTCACAAGGAGAATAAGTGCTTTTCATTCATAACTTTGTAGATGCATGATATGCACGGATCCTTTATCTATAATTTATCGAATGTACTATTATCACTACCCATGAATTAATGATAACGTAGAATGAATTTCCCTATGGAGTTAAGCGTATTTAAAACATCTCTTCATGTGGAAAATATATTTACGGAACCTGGATTTGTGGATCCGCGGTGATATCCACGTGTAAGTCCGGGGAAGAACCTCCCGCAGGTGTGCCTTGCGTCTTCTTGGGAGCCATCGTTAGCGTGCTTACGGACTTCCGGTTTGCCTTTACCCTTACTCGTTCGGTGAGTCTTCTCCAACTGTTGCGAGCGCTTCAAAATTGTACGCCGGAGATCCCTTCCAAAGTGCGGATCCTTGAGAGTACCGGCCTCACGGGTTTTTGGGTTTATGGAAGGCCCGGTTTTAAGACTGAGAAGCCCGCATAGGACCAAGGCTTATGGCCTTAACCTTAGAAGCTTCTTAAAGAAGCTTCTAAGAAGCTTCTGGGAATCAGCAGCGACGTCGGGGGGGGGGGGGGGGTCCCAATGATTGGGAAGAAAAGTCGTGGTCAAGGCGAGGATGGGCGGCGGCCTGGTGGTCTCCAGCAAGGCGGCGACGTCCTGACGGCGGCTCCCAGCTGAATAGCAACTTTCCCCCCCCTCCTCTTTCCACGCGGCCTCTGGCCTACGGCGATGGCAGCAGCCTCGTCTCCCTCCCTTCCCCAACGACGGCGTCGTAGCAGCATCCGATTTTCCTCCCCCCTCCCTTCTCTCCTTAGAGGGAGTATATATAGGTAAGGGGGGGGGAGAGAAGGGCTCCACCACGTGGCCCCTTGCATGGGTTCCCCCCCTCCCATGCAGCCCACGACTCTTCCATGTCCATCCCCCCACACTTCCTCTTCTCCAGCCGTGCATCGGCTGGGGAAAAAATTTTTGCTTTAATAATAACTATTTTGCCCCTCCCAAGAGGGTGTTTACGCGTGAATTTCGGTTTTGAACCCTCGGCTTGCTTTGCCAATGCGGATGGTCTCGTTTTCTCACGTGCAGGTTACACATTATACTGCCGGTAAATCCAATATGTGGGATAACCTTTGCACAAGGTTTACGCAGTGTGCGGGAAGTCAATATTCATGGGTGGGAATATTACAACCACATTGAAGGGAGCCACCTCCCTCCTTGGGATAGCACGTTGACTTCTACCCTTTTTTTTTTCCCCCAGAAGCTTCTAGGAAGATTCTTAGAAGCTTCTAAGAATCTCCTCCAAGCCCCCCTTTTTGTGGGCTTGGAAATTTCCCTCCCCCGGGTTTTAAAAAAAAACCCTTAAGCCCATTTATTTTCACCCTCGTAATCACACACCTCCCCCCTTCTGGTTTTAATCCTTTTAAGGGCCTTTCACCCTCCCTCATGTCCCCTTTTTACACACCCTTTTCCCCCCCGTGCTATAAGCCCCCTTTCACCCTTCACCTTTCCCTTTTTCATTTTCACTTCCCCTTTGTGTTACCCTTCATCGTTCCCCCCCCCGGGTTTGAAACCCCTAAGCTCTTTCCCCCCCTCGGCGTGTCCTAAAACACCCCAAGGCCCCCTTCCTATACCTTTCACTCCTGTGTCCAAAGTTCTCCCAATGCCTCTTCTTACGCCTTTTGGAACCACATACACACACACCCTTTTCATCGGTATATACCCCTATAGGGCCTTTTCTTTAGGCTTTGTAAACCTTTCCCTCCAAAAGAAATTAAAACCTTAAAGGTCTTATTACCCCCTCCTCGTGGTTAAACCCTTGACGGTTCCTTGCCTTTCCAAAATACCCTTGAGACTTAGTTTTTCCCCTACTCAAAAAAGAGAAGAAGAGTATTGACATGCAAGGGAGCGATGGTGGAATTCCGAAAAGGAGTGTAAAGCTGCTTCCATGTTAGAAGGACTACAATGGCGATGCCTCCTAAAAAAGTCCAAGGAGTAGCTGCGGGAGGGTCATCTCCCGGTATCCATGTGGATATCTCACCCCAAACCTAGGTTTTTCGTTCTTAATTTTATATCGGTTTAATTTAATCGTGCAAGATGAATTGTTAGGGATAAGATATATTTTGTCCTAGTTATGTACGACGAAGGAATTTTAGTTTAATTGAACATGCAAAATAAATAAAGTATAAACATAGTTTTCCTTCAAATAACATTATGCATTGAAACAAATCATGAGCAAGGTTATTTACCCACTAAAGTAGTATACTTCGGTTAAGTCTGGAAGATATAAGACTACATCTTGCACTATTAACCCCTATTCTTTTTATAGCGAGTCATCATGGAAGGTGCGAATCATGAAAGGTTTCTTACGTTGCTTAAACTCTAGGAAGTTATCATTGATAATTGCATAATTTAGCAATGGAACGATTGCTTATTTGGCATGAGTTTTGTTCGCAAGAAAAAAAGAAGATTAATTGAATTTACCTAACCTCAAAGCAATAAAGTTTAGGATTGAAAAATCAATTGATACATAGATAACAAATCGTGTAGAAGTGATCTTGAGATTACTTTCTAAAAGTTAACCAAATTAATATGAACTTCGAAATATCTATGCTAAGAAATATTCATTGGGAATGAAATAAAATCCAAGAAATGTTTATACCTTAAATACTTGCCCACATTCTTGGATTGTAGAATCAGTAAATTGAAAATGTAAAAGAACTAGGGTTTGTCCCTGAGTTTCTTAAAAGAAAATAATAAAGCTAGGAAACCCTATGTCTAACAAACTTCAGCTTAAAGAAACTGAAATGGATTGTTTCGTAACTCCATTATCGCATAGTACGATGCAGGACTTGCACGGCAAGTACGAAGTCATATGGTCATGTGATTGATTCACAAGAAGAAAGGCTAAATTCCCACAACAAGGATGGCGGATTCTTACGCAAGTTATCTTGCAAAAGAATGTATACTTTGATATACTTCCACGTAAGGAAGGTTAAAAACTGGAAACTAAAATATCCAATGAACTTTAGGGTTTGACCAAGTTGGATTAATAGGGTACGCCCTAACCCAGAATATAAGGGATCTTGCCAAGTTGCAAGACACCCCGGATCAAGTGCTAGATGCATTCCAAAGGAAAGACTCCTTCCTTAGCAGTTTGCGAAACAACAAGATTGATCAATGGAAATGTTTGTGCTTGCTAGAGATTTTAGAGCACTGTTTGACTTGTTTGACCAATGAATTACAAAATAAATAAGTATCTATACTTCAGGTTGAAGGCCTGAAGGGAGTGGCAGCTTCAGTTACCTCGGACTTCCTGCCTTACCCTAACCAAGGGGGTTGTTGACCGCGCCGGGAACGTGGACCGAACCCACTGCAAGAGGTCTCTCCATTGAGCGCTACTTGGAGCAGGAGGACGCTTGGGTGCTAGGGGGCTCTGGCCATAAATCCCTCCCCTTCCGGGTCCTGCACAAGAGGCTAACGTGACTCGGGATTGGATCTCGAGGCCCACATACTAGTCTATGGGCATAAACTTGGAATAGTGATCCTTGTGGATTACTGGATAGCCTTCGGGCGGATTATGGACAAGCCTACAGGCGTAACTCCTTGTATTTCAAAGATAAATATGATGATATGTTAATAAAGAACTTGTTTGATATTGTTTTTCTATGTCACGTGATAAGATTACGTGAAGGAACTAGTGCTTAACGGTTTAATTAAAGAAGCTGATTGTTACATGTCCAATTAATTTGTTAGATAATTACATAACTAAAACAAATTGAGGAAAGTGCGGAGGATGGGCCATGGGTCCGTCCTACGGTTGGCTGGTCCGAGTTGGCCGGGAACTTTTCTCAAATCACGAGGAACAGTAGGATGGTTGACAAAAGGCAGGAATAACAAAAGGGTTGACCTAGAGTTATGTCTTACCCAATTTACGATTTTTTAGGGAAACGGAATGGGACTATGCCTTATGGCGGAGAGGTTGAGCTTTGCATTCCCTCTCGTTTCCCATTCTCCTTGAATCAAGTGCAGTGTGAATTCGCTTCGAACGTGGCATTTTTGCGTAAAGTAGTTCGCTTGGTCGACGCTAGTTGCTGTTAGGAAATGACCAATTAGGAAAACCCTAATTCCGGTCGATCCTAAGTGTTAATGGCCAGAATACTTCCGCTACGTGGCAGACGTGGAAAGCCCTAGATCGCAAATCCCGTAACATTCCATGGGAGTTTCGGGAGGAGCTTTCTAGACATCCTTTCCGATGGACTGCTAAGACGTGTCCTAGATGATACTAGTGGACACGTTACACAAATGTGGCTTTCTAGGTACTTGCATAAACTGACTCACAAGACCAACATCGTAGCTCAAGTCTGGCCTTGTAATGGTCATGTAGATCAAACTCCCCACTATCCTCCTGAACATAGTAGGGTGTTCTATCTCATCCCCAACATCATCACTCAACTTTACATTCTAGTCCAATGGGACTGAAAGTGGTTTGCATGCTTTCATACCATACTTGGACAACACATCCAAGCCATACTCTCTTTGGGACAGCCATATACCATCATCACATCTGATCACCTCAATGCCAAGGAAGTACCTTAGCTCACCTGAATCCTTCATCTCAAACTTCTTCTTCAAAAAGTCCTTGACTTCAGTATTCCCACTATCACTATCATCTGTAATAATCAAGTCATCCACATAGATGACTATGATGACAAAAACCTACATCTCCATTTTTCACATAAAGTGAGTGATTAGCATTAGAAACATAAAAGCCAATATTGACAAGATACTCTCTGATCTTGTCAGACCATGCTCTATGTGCTTGCTTGAGCCCATAGAGCGCCTTCTTCAACCTGTACACAAACGTTGTCAAAGAATTTATTGTTCATAATATAAATCATGGGATTCTTATGAACACAGAAGAACTTCACTCGAAGTTATATGAGGAATTTGCATACAAAATTCAAACATTGTCACCCAATAATAAACTTAGTTACATAAGCTCTTTTGTATTTAGCATATAATTTTTAGTTGTACCATGTATATTGATGAAAAATAAGTCTATGGGGACCTACAACTTGGTCAGTTGGAAGTAATTGATAGTCTGTAGGATAAATCACATTGATTCAAGTGCAAAAATATGATTAGAACTCAAGAAAAATGCCAAAAGTTGCCAAAAGTCCACTAGGTTCACAGGGGACCTGAAGTAATAGACTAATGTGACCAGCAAGTGACCTGAGTAGGTCAAAAAGTGACCTGGGCTTGAGCAGGGAGCAGCCCACATTTTTTGGTGCAAAATGCCGGCTACACAGTGTTGTATTGCTGGGCATTCGAGGTGTGAAAACCACCCAAAAGTTGTGCGTGTGATTTGATACTTTGTACATACTTAGTTGTTATGTTTGCTCTTTCATTTTATGCTGAAGACGGAGAAGAACAAGGAGTTTTGGTAGACTGGTAACTCGAGATGCAATCTCATGGGCTACACTTATTTCAAGATATGTCGATTATGGGCTTTGTGAGGATGTTTCCAACATCTACTACTGGATGTACTATGTGTGAAATGGCAGTAGTATGGGCATAGAACCAACTGATCACTGATGAGTCTGGAGAGCTTATCAAAGCGTATCTTAGCAAGATGTGCGAATGCCTTCCGAATCTGAATGGAGAGAGTGTTGTGGAGTGTGACCAAGTTTCTTCCATGCCCACTGTGACCTTTACGATAGGAGGGAAACATTTTAATCTTACGCTTGAGTAGTATATCTTGAAAGTTGGAGAGGGTAATGAAATGCAATGTGTTAGTGGGTTTATGGGTCTGGATGTTCCTTCAGGGCCTCTATGGATTCTTGGAGATGTTTTCATGGGCGTTTACCACACGGTTTTCGATTATGGAAATACACGTGCTTGGTCGATATTAAAAGGTGTGATTAATGCTAAAATTGCCCCGCTTTCCTGGGGAAAAAAAGAAGCTTTTCTGGAAAAAGGGGAGAGCTTTTTGAATCGAAAAGGGGGGGAATCCGGTACTCTGCTACTCCACGAGGAAGAAAATATGCGGGAAAAACACAGAATTTTTCTGGAAGGAATGAGAGGGATCAATTAAGGAAGCATGGAAGGAGTATGAAGGATATCTTGGGAAATCAAGGGAGCTCTGAGGGGAATTTGGGGGGGGGTCCTTGTTAATCATTCTGACGAGGATCAAAGATGAGAGGAGACGACGACGAGATCATCAGCGAACACGACGAGGAGGAATGAGACGCCGGCAAAAGATGTCGCTGTGACGATGAAGGACGATGTTGCTATGACGGAGAAAGTCCAGAAGGTGGCGACAGAGACGTACTAGAAGGAGACGATTGCAGGAACATGACGAAGACCGGAAGCATGACGACAAAGAAGAAGACAGGGTGGAAGGTGATGATGCCTGAGGAGGAGAAGAACAAGGACAATTCCGCATTGAACAGGGATTCTCGGCATGCAAGGACAAACGGTCAGAGCTTGCCGCTCCTGGCTCAATGTTCGGCCTTGACGATTCTGAGGATGAGCAGAAAGAGTTGCTTTGGGCAGTAGACGTCGAGCTAATTAATGGAAATTCGGAGGAAAAGCAGACAGGAGGGAAAGGGAATCTAATTTTGGGGGAATGTTTTTTTCCCCCTCTGAAAATGGATCCGAAGTTTCTTCGCAACCAGAGTGTTCTGCAAATATTTCTTCAGTTTTAGCAAGCATTCGAGAAGTAAAACTTGTCTTTGGCACGAAAGAATTGGATGAGAAACAAGAAAAAAACCGCCTCTGGAATGAAACCTAGTTATCAAGTTTTTTTTCCTTTTGATCATGAACTGACATCGAAGGTAGGGTGATCTGGAGTTCCTTGGTTATGTGCTGATGTATTTTCTACAAGAAAGTCTTCAATGGCAAGGTTTGAATGTTGGAACCATAAAGCAAAAATATGAGAGGATTTGTGAAAGGAAAATGTCTACTCCTATGGAGTTATTGTACAGATCTTTCCCTTCAGAGTTTGCATCATAATTCCATTACTGCTGTGCATTACGCTTTGATGATAAACCAGATTATGCCTATCTCAAGAGGATCTTCTTGGACATGAGCGTCCTCTCTTCTTTGTTTCCAACCTTGCAATTGTTTTGGCCTGCAGCGAGACCACCATGCTTTTCCTCATGTCTCTCTGATGTCTGGAGGAATTCCTATGCATGAACATACCGTTGTATATGCAAATATTCCGACAACACCATAGGAGCTACTTGATGGACAAGTAATTGAGATTCGAGCTAACCATTTCAAGATTCCAGATCTGTTGTTCAATCCTTCATTGATCCAGAGACACAATAAGAAGTATATGCAGATTATGCTTTTGAGACAGAGCCTCAGAATTGAAGGAATGCATAAAAACCATGTGCGATTTGCAGAGCAATACGAAGAACTGCGCTTTACCTACGATCAGAGAGTTGTATAGGGAATGTAATGAGGCAAAGGTCTGATGTATGGATGCACACGATGTATCGATGCTCGTTGACTCTATAAGAGGGATACATCATGTCATTGATTTCCTCTGGAATGTATTTTTGAATAATTAATCGTGTTAATGGATCTTTGATGCTCTAAGAGGCTGTGCCTAAGATACTTTCTTCCACATAGGTTGTCAGGTAAGGTGCGCAGAGGGTCAAGCAAGTCTTCTGCTATGAGAGGATTGAGATAGATATAACACTGACATGAGATTTATTGTCATCATCTTAATCTCTTCTAACACCTAAGGAAGTAAGTGCCTTTATTTGAAGATATTCGGATTTGAGGAATCTTCTTTCTTGGAATTTCTCAAGAACCTCTGCGGTTGCGACTTTGCTTTCGAAAACCCTTCGACATCTTTGGTGAACCCGACGTGAAAGCGTCGCAGAAATTTGAGGATGGGAGATACTTCAGCCTCTATTTCAGCTTCTTCTACAACTCCAGCTGCGTCTACTTCAGCTCCGTCAATGACTGCTGCGTCAAGTACTTCAACAGAGGATCTAAAGCAGATTTTGCAGAATATGTCCATGTATATGCAGCTCCAAAATCAGCAAACACAATTGTATATGCAGCAGCAGCAACAATTGCATCAACAGCAGTTGTCTCAGCAAAGGCAACTCTATTTGGAGCAGGAGAATGCAAACAACGCGGCTAAGGATATTGAAGCAGTTGAGAATGAGAGGAAGCTATTTGACGGGCGTAATGTTTCATCATATTTGAAGACATATGAGATCAAGATGGGGTTTTTCAGAGTTCCTGCTGGACTTATGAGTAAGTACTTCCTTCGTCTTGTCACACCCGCTTTGAGGGCAAAAGTGACTGATCTTTTTATTCAAAATACACATTGGCAAGATTTTAAGAAGGCCTTGAAAGAAGAATATTTCCTTGAGGACTTTGGTATGGCTACTCGGCGATCATTCCGAGAGTGGGTCTACATGCCAAATAAAGGTCTAGCTACTTCAGAGTTGATTCGAGAATTTGAAGAAAGGTATAGTCAGCTTGATGCCATTGAACAAAGAGCATTGGATGTTGAAAAAGTTGAGCTTTTCTTGCAAGCTGCAGATCCTGCTCTTCAAGAAGAATTGGGTGAGCTTCTTGAGGATCGCACGAAGCCTATGGGTCTTAAGACGGATTGGCAGGATGCTCAGGATGCAGTCTGGACTTTGACCAAGAGGAGGATATGGAAGACTCGCCTACAGAATGGTTCCATGACACCTACACCATCATCAGCTCCTATGCCTACTTCTATCCCTGTTATTTCTTCTCCTCCTCAGCCAATTTCTTGGCCTATGCCAGTGCCTACTGTTTCCACTCCATCTATTCCTCCTATTCCACGACCGATGCCTACACCTTCTGCTCCAAAACCATCTGCTCCATCGGTGCCTATCTCTCTTGATGACATAATCAAAGGCATAACAGATTTGACATTGGAGTCAGTCAAAGCAGAGTTGGTGGGAAAGTTGAAGGAGAAGTTTGCTTCGACTGCGCCTACTACTTCTTCTAGTGCTCCCACTGCACCTTGGAGTGCTCCTAGTGCACCTAGGAGAGATCGGAGATGTATTTGGTGCGATAGTACGGACCATCAGCATTGCAGAGATTGTGAATCTTTTCAGGATGCAAGGAGGAAGAATGTGGTATATTGGGGGCAAGATGGAAAGATTTGGTTGACTGAGACAGGAGCTCCACTTGCTACCAACTTTGGTAAAGGTGGAATGAAGAAGTTAGTGGATGACATGGCTGCGCATACTTCTTATGTGACAGCTAGAGATGATGCTTCTGCATATGGAATCCAGATTGAGAAGGGATCAGAGACTCAGTCAGCGCTATGGACTTATGCTATGGAGACTGCAAACAAGGGGAAAATTCAACAAACTGTTTTGACTAGTGCAGGCTTTAGCATCAGATCAGAGACAGGTTGGGACTCGCCTGTTGACAGGTACTCTATTTATGCTTATTTGGCTAAGTCTCATGGTGCAGATGTACTTGTTGAGGAGAAGCGTAAGAGGGATGAAGAAAATCCAAGTGCAGCTAAGAAGACTAGAGGGGGTGAGTTTGTTACTCCACCTACTGCAGGACCGTCTTCAAGACCAGGGCCAGATCGACAGATGGAAGATGCTCAAAAGAGAGAAAAGAGGCAAGAGCCTAGGGAGAGAAAGCAGCCAGGGTTCAGATTGATGTCCGATATTGAGACATCTACAGACATGAATAAAATCTTTAATGACAAGATACTTGGTAGTGAGGCGACTTTCACTATTTCTGAGATTTTGGGCATCTCGAAAAGAGAGTTTCAGGATCACTTTCAGGAGGTTTTGAAGAGGAAAAGACATGCATTGTCTACCACTGATACATAGGGAGTTTTGATTGGAGAGTTGGATGAGGATGAGGATGAGGTTATGGTTGAAAATGCTTCTATTTTTCCACAGGTAGAGAAGAGGGTTCAGCCTATGCATTATGCTGAAATTGATGAGCCTATCTTGATACCGCGTAGTCACTTTTTGCGGAGCCATTGGGCTAGGGCAACTACAGAGACGATGGTAAAGATTGGAGAGAAACAGGTGCCTTATTTTGCATTGGTGGATCATGGTTCAGAGATTAATCTCATAGTTCGTGGAGTTTATGAGAGTAACAGATGGCCTATGGATGTAGAGCATGGGTGGGTATGAGAGCTGCCAATAACACTGCAGGTGATTTGTATGCTGCCTATCCTAGTGTCAGGGTTTCTATTGGTGATGTAGAGGAGGATTTTCATTTCTTTGTGCAGGATTCATGCTCTTATCCTATAATTCTTGGACAGCCATTCATCACAGAGATGCGCATGGAAACAAAGGTCATGGATGATGGATCTGCTTATGCACGGATTCGCAGTAAAGATGGTATGAGAGCAGTTCAGTTTATGACTGTGTGTGTGAACCATGTTAGAAACAGGGATACTCTCCGAGATGCACCTTTGCCCACTGTGAGGGATTTGGGTTTTCATTAGGTACCGCCGTTTCGCGAGACGACGGTGGTATAGAGCAGAGGAGATTGGAGTTCTCGCCTCCTGGCAGCGGTGTTTTCTCCTCCGGTTTTGTTGGGATTTCAGCAAACAGTTCAATGAGTTATCAGAAGACTTCCAAGTTGCCTAGAGCTGCCAGGTAGTATATATGCAGGAAGGAGAAAAATTTGAAAAATGCAGGAATTTTGGAGGATGATGAGCACATAGATGGGATGTATGACAGTGTGATTTGTACAGATACGATGACAGAGATGGGAGATATGCTGAAAATTGATATGCAGAATTGTCATAGTAATGTATTAGTACAGCCCTTGGACATGTTTCATGAAATTGCAGATTTTATGTCACAGATTGAGTTAGAGGCTGAGGTAACTCAGCAAAGAGTGTGGAGTGCTGAAGAAATTCAGCAAACAGAGTTTCCAGCTGATTATGATTAGCTTTCAGAGAGACAGAGGGCTGAAAACTTTCAGCCAACAGAGTTTACTGCTGAAATATTTCAGCATTCAGAGTTTGGGGCTGTTTCTATACAGTCCATAGACCAGAGGGCTGAGGATATTCAGCCATTGGAGTGCAGAATTGCTGATTTACAGCAAGATTTATGTAAAGGAGAAAAGCATAATAAAGCCAGGGTTGACACGAAATACAAGACTGTGGATAAGAAGGTGGATTTTATAGGCAAGATTATGGAGTATTGTTCTATGACTTCAGAGATACAGAGATTCATTGATGCTTGTGTGTTTTACATGATTTGGATACCCCATTTTGCGCACATAGCAGATTGTTTATATCAGTTGTTTCGAAAGGGGCAGAAATTATTTTGGGATGAGAGCCACACTAGAGCCATGCGGAAAATGAGGAAGTTATTGCATATTTTTTGGAAGATGGTAAAAAAATGGTTTGGGTTGTATATAGTCAGACATGTCTTTGATAATGCAACATATGAGCTGACAGAATTGAATGGGACAGGGCTTAGAGTACCTATTGCTCGAAAAAGAATCAAGATTTTCAAGAAAAGAGATGATGAGGATTATGCATTGAAAGAAATTTCAAGAGAAGAGCAACGAGAAGAAACTCCAATGGAAGAGACAGATGATATGATAGATAACCTTGTTGGTCTACTGGAAATGCATAATGAAGTGATTGATCTGTTTGTGGATCTTGATGATAACGATCATGGGTAGTTGGCCCATCCGGAGGATGCGCAGGATTAGAGGGGGTGGATGTCGTATTGCTGCGCATTAGAGGTGTGAAAACCACCCAAAAGTTGTGTGTGTGATTTGATACTTTGTACATACTTAGTTGTTATGTTTGCTCTTTCATTTTATGCTGAAGACGGAGAAGAACAAGGAGTTTTGGTAGACTGGTAACTCGAGATGCAATCTCATGGGCTACACTTATTTCAAGATATGTCGATTATGGGCTTTGTGAGGATGTTTCCAACATCTACTACTGGATGTGCTATGTGTGAAATGGCAGTAGTATGGGCACAGAACCAACTGATCACTGATGAGTCTGGAGAGCTTATCAAAGCGTATCTTAGCAAGATGTGCGAATGCCTTCCAAATCTGAATGGAGAGAGTGTTGTGGAGTGTGACCAAGTTTCTTCCATGCCCACTGTGACCTTTACGATAGGAGGGAAACATTTTGATCTTACGCTTGAGTAGTATATCTTGAAAGTTGGAGAGGGTAATGAAATGCAATGTGTTAGTGGGTTTATGGGTCTGGATGTTCCTTCAGGGCCTCTATGGATTCTTGGAGATGTTTTCATGGGCGTTTACCACACGGTTTTTGATTATGGAAATACACGTGCTTGGTCGATATTAAAAGGTGTGATTAATGCTAAAATTGCCCCACTTTCCTGGGGAAAAAAAAGAAGCTTTTCTCAAAAAAGGGGAGAGCTTTTTGAATCGAAAAGGGGGGGAATCCGGTACTCTGCTGCTCCACGAGGAAGAAAATATGCGGGAAAAACACAGAATTTTTCTGGAAGGAATGAGAGGGATCAATTAAGGAAGCATGGAAGGAGTATGAAGGATATCTTGGGAAATCAAGGGAGCTCTGAGGGGAATTTGGGGGGGGTCCTTGTTAATCATTCTGACGAGGATCAAAGATGAGAGGAGACGACGACGAGATCATCAGCGAACATGACGAAGAGGAATGAGACACCGGCAGAAGATGTCGCTGTGACGATGAAGGACGATGTTGCTATGACGGAGAAAGTCCAGAAGGTGGTGACAGAGACGTACTAGAAGGAGACGATGGGAGGAACATGACGAAGACCGGAAGCATGACGACAAAGAAGAAGACAGGGTGGAAGGTGATGATGCCTGAGGAGGAGAAGAACAAGGACAATTCCGCATTGAACAGGGATTCTCGGCATGCAAGGACAAACGGTCAGAGCTTGCCGCTCCTGGCTCAATGTTTGGCCTTGACGATTTTGAGGATGAGCAAAAAGAGCTGCTTTGGGTAGTAGACGTCGAGCTAATTAATGGAAATTCGGAGGAAAAGCAGACAAGAGGGAAAGGGAATCTAATTTTGGGGGAATTTTTTTTTTCCCCTCTGAAAATGGATCCGAAGTTTCTTCGCAACCAGAGTGTTCTGCAAATATTTCTTCAATTTTAGCAAGCATTCCAGGAGTAAAACTTGTCTTTGGCACGAAAGAATTGGACGAGAAACAAGAAAAAAACCGCCTCTGGAATGAAACCTGGTTATCAAGTTTTTTTTCCTTTCGATCATGAACTGACATCGAAGTTAGGGTGATCTGGAGTTCCTTGGTTATGTGCTGATGTATTTTCTACAAGAAAGTCTTCAATGGCAAGGTTTGAATGTTGGAACCATAAAGCAGAAATATGAGAGGATTTGTGAAAGGAAAATGTCTACTCCTATGGAGTCATTGTACAGATCTTTCCCTTCAGAGTTTGCATCATAATTCCATTACTGCTGTGCATTACGCTTTGATGATAAACCAAATTATGCCTATCTCAAGAGGATCTTCTTGGACATGAGCGTCCTCTCTTCTTTGTTTCCAACCTTGCAATTGTTTTGGCCTGTAGCGAGACACCCATGCTTTTCCTCATGTCTCTCTGATGTCTGCAGGAATTCCTATGCATGAACATACCGTTGTATATGCAAATATTCCGATAACACCATAGGAGCTACTTGATGGACAAGTAATTGGGATTGGAGCTAACCATTTCAAGATTCCAGATCTGTTGTTCAATCCTTCAGAGAGTTGTATAGGCAATGTAATGAGGCAAAGGTCTGATGTATGGATGCACACGGTGTATGGATGCTCGTTGACTCTATAAGAGGGATACATCATGTCATTGATTTCCTCTGGAATGTATTTGTGAATCATTAATCGTGTTAATGGATCTTTGATGCTCTAAGAGGCTATGCCTAAGATACTTTCTTCCACATAGGTTGTTAGTTAAGGTGCACACAGGGTTAAGCAAGTCTTCAACTATGAGAGGATTGAGATAGATATAACACTGACATGAGATTTATTGTCATCATCTTAATCTCTTCTAACACCTAAGGAAGTAAGCGCCTTTATTTGAAGATCTTCGGATTTGAGGAATCTTCTTTCTTGGAATTTCTCAAGAACCTCTGCGGTTGCGACTTTGCTTTCGAAAACCCTTCGACAACAGCCTGACTGCAACTGGAGAAGAGCTGGATCTATGGTGCATGCTTTGGAGCATACAAACTGGAGATCAACAGGACCAAAAGATGAAGATGTAAACACGATGAGAGCTCCACTTATCTGTCCATTTGGTCTGACAAAAATGCATGTTATGACAGTCTATAAAAGGGGGAAATCTGAGAGAAAAGTATTCAGCCTGCTCTTATGCACGACTTCTCTCATTTTGTCTACCTTATTCTTGATCCAATGAAGCCCGAATTGTACCCAAGTACTTGAGTGACTTTGGGGCAAGCAAAGGGTGAGGATTTTGAAGGTGTATGGGCTCTTATGGGGGATGAAATAACCAGTCATAAATAGGGTAGTCCACTATTCTTGTCCATTTTTATGATCAAACAAGAGATTTATGTGGTTGTAATGGAAGAAAATGTCCTCTTTTCATCAAGACTTTGCTCATTAATGATTAGAGGAGCTTTTTCGTGAGTTTATGCACTCATTTTGAGCTTGATTATGGGTTGGAATTTTCTATTTTAAAACAAGGCTGAAGCTAAAATTATGCTTCTTCAATGCATTTCATGTACCATTGGCCCAAATCTTGAATGTATTTGAAGTCTATCAACATAATACTTGTCCCCTAGAGTTGAAATTCGTCTATGTACTTGAAATCAAAGCCATTAGAGCTTGCATTTTATATTCATGTTTGGATTGAGAATCTGAAAATATCCTTTATGTTATGGTGTATGTATCCAAAGGCATTTGAAGTAATTGAGATAGAGTTATTTATTCCATTCGTGTATGCTAAATACATAGAGAAAAAGCTTGAATTCTTCTTCCACAACAAAAACATTTCTAAAACCAAGACCTTGTCAAACTCCAATAGTTTTCCCTTTCCTGAACTTTGAATCACATACTCCTCTTCCGCACTAAGCCCCGGTGGTAGACCTTCTACCCTTAAAATGATGACAGTGGTGAACCCGACGTGAAGGTCCGCTGCGGAAGAAGAAGTCCAATGGGAGAGTCATCAAGTTCAGGAGGAGATGCCTTGCAACAGTTGCTTCGTCTGATGCAAGAAAGCCAACAACAACAATTGCAATTTCAGTAGCAGTTGCAATTGCAACAACAATGGAGACAAGAAGAAGAATGGATTGATGTTGCTGCCATTAAAGCTTTGGAAGCAGTTGGGCAAGAGCTCAAGCAATTTAACGGGAAAAATGTGTCCTCTTTTATCCACCTCTATACTGACAAGATGGTCTTCTTTGGAGTTCCTCAACATGCCTGGAGCCGTTATTTTACCCGTCTGGCTGTACATGGTCTCCATGACCGAATTCATGGTCTTTTCCAAAAAGACGTGGGATGGTCCCTGTTCAAGAAGGCTCTTCGAAAGAAAATTTTCTTGAATATTCTGGCCTTATGACAAACAAAGTCTTCATTGAATGGGTCGAAAGGCCTAATAAGGGTCTAGTCGCTACTGCTCTTCATCGAGAATTTGAAAGCAAATTTGCTCAACTAGATCCTGACGATCAACAAGGTATGGAAAGTCAGAAGATTGAATTATTTCTAAAAGCTATAGATTCCTCTCTTCAAGAGAAGCTAACTGATCGACTTGAAAACCTTGACTCTGAGACGGGATTGAAGACTGCTTGGGGTGATGTCACTGAAGCAGTTAATATGATTGCTCGAAGAGAGCGGTTGCGCCTAAGATGGGGTTCAACCCCTGCAAGAACTGAATCCATGAAGGAACTTGTTCCAGTTTCTCGACCTCCTGTCTCTATGGCCGAGCAACCAAGAAATTTTGTTGTTCCATCTCCAAAGAAGGATGTCATGGACGAGCTAATTAAAAGCATGCGGGATCTCCATCTTAATCTAACGGAGATTAATTCTAAAGTGGAAAGGCTTGATGTAAAAGTGGAAGAAAGGGGACGATCAACTGCCCAAAGGCCTGTACGAGAAGGCTTCAAAGGACGCTGTATGTGGTGTGATAGCCTAGAGCATGACAAGAGGGAGTGCGATGCATTCCGTGAAGCTGAAGCTCAAAAATTAGCCTTTTGGAAGGATGGTAAAATTCATGCAACCGAAACCGGGCTTCGTCTTGAGCCAAACTTTGGCAATGGTGGCATGAAGAAAAGATTGGAGGATTTGGCAACAAGAACAGCCTATGCAGCTATTGATGCAACAACCTATGGGCTGCAAATTGAGCCAACTAATGAAATTGTTAAAGCATGTAAAACTAATGAAAAATCTAAAGTGTGGATGCAAGCCCTGGACCGCATGGAGCAAGGCAAGGCAACTAAAGATGATTTAACCAACCACTGCCAGTCAATGTATTCAAGGAAGAACCGGTTGGACCGAGCGTGTTGATTCATTTTCAACTTTTGCTCGGTTAGCTGAAATTAATAATCATGAAGCCATGATAGAAGAAAATAAAAGAAGAGATGAAGATGTTGCCGGTCCTTCTTCTTCAGGGCCAACTAAATGCATAACAAGAAGTAAACCAAACCAACAGAAGGCTGCTGAAAATCCTGCAACGGATCTTAAACGGATCCTAGAAGAAAGGATTCTTGGAAGTAGAATTGAATTTACATTAGGTGAAATTCTCAGAATTGCAAAACGAGGATTTCGTGATGTAATAATTGATGTAATTAAACCAAGAAGACAATATGTTGGTGAGGAAACTAAAGAATCTATACATGCTTTTTTGCAAGCACTTCATGTGTATTTGTAGGATGAAGGGAAGCTAAAAACTCAAGGGATTCGATTGGAGGCAATCAAATAATTGATTGCAGCCATAGAAGCCAAAGATGAAGTCATTTATGAAGCAGAAACTGAAGAAGCCATTATGGTGGGGACTTCTCAATCTAAAGTGCAGCCCATGCTTAAGAAATAAGCTCATCTTCATAACATGCAAGAAGAAAATGATGCTCACTTTATTCCTACTAGTCACTACTCCCGTAAAGCTCATCAGAGAAGAAGAGACTCCATGCTCGGAGATTAATGTCACGTCAATAAGTCTCTATGAGAATGGCGGATGGCCCATTGATGTGGACCCAGGATGGCACATGAAGGCAGCCAATAACTCTTATGGCGATCTTTATGCAGCATGTCCTTATGTACAAGTTACTATTGGTAATGTAAAAAATGAATTTCATTTCTTCGTTCAAGATTTCTGTAGCTATCCTATCATTCTTGATCACCATTTATTTCTGAGTCTCATTTAGAGACAAAGGCCCTTGATGATGGTTCATCATATGCTCGGATAAGAAGTAAGGATAATGGCAAAGCTGTCCAATTCTAGATCGTTTGTGTAAATCATCACCGGAATAGGGATCAATTGAGAGATTATCCTGTTCCTCCTAATGCCCGAGAATTTAAGGGTTTTCGGGTAGCGCTGCTATAAGTGGAGGCTATGGCAGTGCATCATGTCATAAAAAATTGCCTCCACATAAAAAGGAGGCAAGACCAAAAGCTAATTTGCAGGTTTTTACAGCCAATAGTGTGGGCTGTTATAAACAGTTTTCAGCCATGAATAGGGCTGAAAGAAAGTATTTGCATCTTATGGAACAAGAGCTGAAGCAAATTGATGTTTTACCTAAAGATGAAGAAATTTCAAGGCTATTTTATAGGCTGAATTATAATGATACAATGGCTGAAATTTATACAGCCATTCATGAAGAAAATCAAGGTGAAAATCAGTCCATACAGGTATGTACATTGGATATGTATGACATAATCCAAGAATTTGCAGATTATGAAGCTTTTGAGCAGCCAGACAAGGATGAAGTAAGAGTAGAAACAAAGTATAAAATGGCTGATAAAAAGGTCAAGTCGATGGCTACTTCTCTACCACCTGAAAGCAAAGGATTGGCAACAAGGGTATCCAAACAGCCAAGCCTTCGTGATCCTAAAGATATTGGTCACCAATTTACAGCTGAAAGTCTACAAAAGTTGAAAATTGGTGAAGACTCTTTCCTCTTGCCAATTGAAGAGCAAATCTTCATGCAGATGTTAAAGAATCATGGCAAAGCTTTTTCATTTCAGCCACATGAAATTGGCTGTGTTGATCCAAGCATTGTGGCACCAATGGTGATTTTTACCACACATTCCTTGGAATCTTAAACCAATTTCGGTACGAAGGGCTCATTTGCCTAAGTTATTGGAACTTCTAAATGAAAAGATAAAAATGCAAATATTGGAGCCATCTTCAACTCCATATTCCAACCGATGGTTTATCGTGCCTAAGAAGAATGGATCTTTGCGATTCATTCAAGATTTACAGCTTGTCAATAAATTCACTATTAGAAATGTTGGATTAGGGCCAATTGTTGATGAGTTTGCTGAAGCTTTTGCAGGTAGAGCAATCTATTCCATGGGAGATTTATATTTAGGCTATGACCAATTTTAGCTTTCTTTGGAAAGCCGAGACATTACCACAATGAAGACGCGTCTTGGCTTAGTCCGCATGTGTACTCTACCTCAAGGGGCTATGAATTTAGTAGCTCACATGATGAATGCCATGCATAAAGTATTGAGGGATTATATTCCTCAATTAACTCTTCCTTTCCTTGATGATGTTCCAATCAAAGGATGTGAAGTACACGAGAAGAATGAAGAACTCAATGAATTTGGGTGTTGCAAGTTTGTTTCCGATCATATTAATGGTTGTGCTCAAATCTTGTCTAAATTAGAAGAAGTCCATCTTACTCTTTCAGGTGCTAAATCTATTTTTGGAGTCGAAGAAGTCCTTGTGGTTGGACATATGTGTGGTCCATATGGCCAAAGCCTTCTCCATCCAAGATTGATGCTATCAACAAAATGCAGGAAATATGTACAAATGTTTCAGAGGTGAGAAGATTTCTTGGTGCATGTGTCTTCTACCTTATTTGGATATTAGATTTTGCTCATGTTGTTGAAAATCTTCATCAACTGCTAAGAAAAGGCCAAAGGTTTATATGGGAAAAAGAACATACTCAAGCCATTTGAAAACTGAAGAAATTGTTGATTTCAGCCCCCACTTTAAAGAGGGCTAATTACTCTAATGGACAGCCTATTATACTCACAGTGGACACAAGTCCTATTGGAATAGATGGGCACTTGGTTAAGATGACCTTGAAGGTAACATATATGCAATCCGCTTTGGAGCGAAGATTCTTAATGAATGACAAAGAAGATATGCTCAAATTAAAAGAGAGCTTTGGGGAGTAGTAACTGCATTGAAACATGACCTGGTGTACTTCATGGATGCACATGTAATAGTTGAAATAGATTGCCTTCCACTTTTGGGCATGATTGCCAACTGTTCCACTCTTGACATAGCTATGCTAACGACAAAACATTGAGCATGTTGTCTACTAGCTGCCCACTGTCCTTCTTTGGTTGTTTCATCCTTCCTTTTACTGATGTATAATTTGTTTTAGTGGCTAAACCTGTTGTACTTGCTGTAATTATTGTTGTACCTGCATTTTTGACTGCTGAATCATCATTAGATTCAATTGTACTTACTGTTTTTAGATTTATACATGCATTTACAGCATCATTTATAGACTCTAATTCTTCTTCATCCATCATTTCTTCTTCATCCTTATATCTGGCACGCGAAAGCATGTCAGCAACTAGATTATCTCTTCTTGTAATATGTTTCAAATTAGGATTTAAGGATTTAATATAAGCTATCCATCATATGGGGCACTTTTGCCAAAATAAAAGAAAAATTTTGGTGGCAAAACATGTATAAAGACATTGAGCATTTTGTCGAGTCTTGTCATGTTTGTCAAATGTACTCTATGGTAAAGCATAAAGATGGGCTTCAGCCTACCTATCCTTTATCTATTCACTATAGATGGGTTATTGATTTCGTAACCATGCCTACGGGAATTTGGAACATGAGATATCTAGTACTTGCTAGAGAAGATCTCACAAATCAAGTGGAAGGAAAAGCCTTGACAACAAAGTCTACTCAAGTTGTTTGTAGATTTTTACTTGAAGAAGTATTTTGTAGGTATGGATGAGTTGCCAAAATAACTACAGATAGAGGAGAATTGGATGCTGATGAGGCTCGCCATTTCTTTGCTCAATTGGAAATTAAGATATCTCTTACTAAAGCCTACAACCCTGAAGGCAATGGTAAGAGTGAAAGAGATCATGAACCAATTCTTAAAGCTTTAGCAAAATCTTGCAAAGGAAAGATGAGGGAATGGCCTAGAATGCTACCATTCGCATTACGGGCTGATAGAACTACCCATAGTGCAGTAACAGGTTATATGCCGGCTGAACTAATATATGGACAACCACCTATCATGCCTATTGAGGAGTCCATTGTCACATGGAGTATCTTACCTTGGGATGAAGGCATGAATAGAGAAGAATCGCTAACTCTACGCATAAGGCAACTTGAAAGAAGGCTAGAAGATGTCAAGACAGCCATTGAAAGGCTACAAACAGCAAGATTAAAGAATTAGAAGAGGTTTGACAAGCATCATCGACTCCGTCCAAGAGCTACTCAAGAGAATGATTGGGTACTTGTCTATGATAGCAGCCTGGACAATCAATATAGCGCTCATAGGAAGTTAGCCAAGCGATGGTTTGGACCATATGTTGTAAAAGTAGTACATAATAATGCTACCTGAAATGGATGGGACCATGATAAAAATACCAATAACCGGGAAACGAATCAAGCTCTTCAAACGAAGAGAATCTTCAACTTATGAGCTTGATGACTTAGATATGAGCTCTCTACTTGAAGACAAGCAGGAAGAAAAAGACTTAGAGGATGAAGATGAAGATATATCAGAAGAACACCCTCCTTAACTTGTAATCTTATGAAATGGCACATGCCGGAGGATGTGCAGGTTAGGAGGGGGTGAATGTCAAAGAATTTATTGTTCATAATATAAATCATGGGATTCTTATGAACATAGAAGAACTTCACTGGGAGTTATATGAGGAATTTGCATACAAAATTTAGACATTGTCACCCAATAAACAACTTAGTTACATAAGTTCTTTTGTATTTAGCATATAATTTTTAGTTATACCATGTATATTGATGAAAAATAAGTCTATAGGAACCTACAACTTGGTCAGCTGGAAGTAATTGATAGTCTGCAGGATAAATCACATTGATTCAAGTGCAAAAATATAGTTAGAACTCAAGAAAAATGCCAAAAGTTGCCAAAAGTCCACTAGGTTCACAAGGGACCTGAAGTAATAGACTAATGTGACCAGCAAGTGACCTGAGTAGGTCAAAAGGTGACCTGAGCTTGAGCAGGGAGCAGCCCACATTTTTCGGTGCAAAATGCGGGCTGGACAACCTGACTGCCAACTGGAGAAGAGCTGGAGCTATGGTGCATGCTTTGGAGCATGCAAACTGGAGATCAACAGGACCAAAAGATGAAGATGTAAAAACGGTGAGAGCACCACTTATCTGTCCATTTGGTCTAATGAAAATGCATGTTATGATAGTCTATAAAAGGGGGAAATCTGAGAGAAAAGTATTTAGCCTGCTCTTATGCACGACTTCTCTCATTTTGTCTATCTTATTCTTGATCCAATGAAGCTCGACTTGTACCTTAGTACTTGAGTGACTTTGTAGCAAGCAAAGGGTGAGGATTTTGAAGGTGTATGGGCTGTTATGGGCTGAAATAACCAGTCATAAACAGGGTAGCTCATTGTTCTTGTCCATTTTTATGAGCAAACAAGAGATTTATGTGGTTGTAATGGAAGAAAATGTCATCTTTTCATCATGACTTTGGTCATTAATGATTAGAGGAGCTTCTTCATGAGTTTATGCACTCATTTTAGCTTGATTATGGGCTGGAATTTTCTCTTTTAAAATAGGGCTGAAGCTAAAATTATGCTCCTTCAATGCATTTCATGTACCATTGGCCCAAATCTTGAATGTATTTGAAGTCTATCAACATAATACTTGTCCCCTAGAGTTGAAATCTGTCTATATACTTGAAATCAAAGCCATTAGAGCTTGGATTTGATATTCATGTTTGGATTGAGAATCTGAAAATATCCTTTATGTTATGTTGTATGTATCCAAAGGCATTTGAAGTAATTCAGATAGAGTTATTTATTCCATTCATGTATGCTAAATACATAGAGAAAAAGCTTGAATTATTCTTCCACAACAATAACATTTTGAAAACCCGGATCTTGTCAAACTCCAATCCTTTTCCCTTTCCTGAACTTTGAATCCCATACTCCTCTTCCGCACTAAGCCCCAGTGGTAGGCCTTCTACCCTTAACATGATGGCAACGTGGGATGCTCTAAATCTTCATAACCTGTTGGTTGGTCTATATACACTTCTTCCTGCAAATCACCATGCAAGAATGCATTCTTCACATCCATTTGCTACAACCTCCAACCTTTGACTACTGCCAAAGCAATCACACATCTGATAGTTGCCATCCTAGCAACTGGATTGAAGGTTTCTTCATACTCTATGCCATATGTCTAGGCATAGCCTTTTGCAACCAGCCTAGATTTGTACCTACTAATCGAACCATTTGCATTGTGCTTAATATTATAGACCCACTTACATCCAATAGCTTTCTTGCCCTTCGGCAATGATACTAGATCCCAAGTCTTATTGGCCTCTAATGCAGCCATCTCCTCATACATTGTTGCATCCCAATGAGCATGACCAACAGCCTCCTCAAAACATGTGGGCTCAACATCCTCAACTAGTTTCACCATATAAGCATAATGGTGAGCTGCATAACCTTCAAAACCAAATCTTTTAACAGGGTATCTTACCCTGCTAGATATGCATACCATCGGATCACTCAATGGAGCCTTTACATTACTATGAGCTCTTTGTACACCTGGTGTCTTGACATAAGGAGTACCAAGCTCATCATCCAAGCTCTCTGAGCCACTGGAGTCTCCATCAAGAACTGCATCAATGCCATCTGACACTTTATTCTTTCCTTTTTCTTTACCTGTAGTACTACTAGATGCACCTGAAGATGTAGAGGTACTCCTTAGTCTCCCAGCCCAAGGACTACTAGATGATGTCTCTGGTCCACTAAGAGTCCGTGATTCTTGCTTTTTAGCCTACACATGAGTGTCATGATCATCATCATTATCCAATGCATCACCACTAGATGCATACCAACTGCTCATTTCATCAAAGATGATATCCTTGCTCACTCTGAACTTACATGTGATAGGGTTATAACAACGATACCCTTTCTACTCTAAAGAGTATCCAATAAAAACACATTTTTCTGCCTTTGGATCAAGCTTCTTCTGTAGCTCATCTAGCACATTAACGTATGCAACACAGCCAAATACCTTTAAGTGCAATACATCAAGCTTCTTGCTAGTAAAGCATTCTTCAGAAGTCATCCCATGAACTGCAGCTGTGGGAGTTCGGTTCATAATATAAACAGTAGTATGAACAACCTCAAACAAAAAATGCTTAGGCATATTCTTTTCAACCATCAAGGCGCGTGCAACTTCTGCAATATGCATGTTTTTCCTTTCTGCAACCCCATTTTGTTGTGGGGTATATCTGCATGTGAATTGTCTCTTTATCCCATGAGACCTCAAAAAATCACTAAACTCATTCAAGATGTACTCTCCCCCTCCATCCGACCTCAAGCACTTTACTTTCAAGCCAGTTTCTCTTTCAACTGCAGCCTTGAAAGTTCTAAAGTGCTCAAACGCTTCACTCTTTTCCTTCATAAAATATACCCACAGCTTTTTAGAACAATCATCAATGAATGTGACAGAGTATGAACTGCCTCCAAAAGATACATTTTGTGTAGGCCCCCAAATATCGGTATGCACAACATCAAGGATATTTATGCTTATATCTTTGTCATGTGAAAAGGGTTGTCTTGCCTGCTTACCAAACTGACATGCTTTGCATACCTTATGAGATTCTGCAACTCTAAATGTAGGCAAACCTGTAACTCTTAATGTAGGCCAACCCTTTGGACTGCATTAATTTCAGCCTTTTTACATTTGCATGTCCAATGCGTTTGTGCCAAATTTCAATATCTGCAACAACACCTTTTCCTTTAGCATGCATAGCAGCATTCATAGTAGGAATTCCAACATCCAGAGTAAACATACGTCCAACTCTACTTCCCTTTGCTACCAACCTGCACTTGTCATTGAAGTCTTCTACAAAGCATCCCTTTACATTAAATCTGACTTGCAACCCTTGCTCTACCATTTGACCGACTGATACCAAGTTCTTTGTAATAGATGGCACATGTAATACATCTGAAAGACTCTTTGTCTTACCATCATGCAAGGACAAGGAAACTTTTCCAATGTGTGAAATTGGGTGGCATGAATCATCACCCATCTGCACATAACCTTTATTTTGCAAATCCTGCATCTCTCCAAACCATTTTGCATGGTTGTTCATATGTTTGGATGCACCTGAATCAGCATACCAAACATCATCATGTGTTCCATTTCTTGTAACAACATTCAGCATATGCTGCATAACAAACATACGTTCATTTTTGTCTTCATTCTATCGTGAAGACGATGCATATTTTCCTTGTTGTAACTTACCACTGTGAATATCATCTTTCTTAGCATAACATTGGGCTGCAATATAACCTGTTTTGCCACAGTAGTGACACACAATACCAGAGTTGTTAGAACCTCTGTTCTGCCATCCACCTCTTCCTCTAAAGCCCCCCCTACCTCTAAAGTTACCACGACCTCCTGAAACCTGCATATCGCCAAATTGTTGATTCAATCTGTTTTGCTGGTTGTCACTACCACGTCTTGTACCACGGCTTCTTGAAGAGAACCTGCCACGTCCCCTTCCTGAACTGAAGTAGAAAGCTTGGACCTGTTCACCACTTCTTTCAAATGTCTCACTCTACATGTTGATCTCTTCAGTGATGATCATAAGGGAGACCAAATCATAAAAATCTGGAAATGGCTTTCTGACATATATGGAAGTTACAAAAGACTTCCAAGCCTTTTCATTGTTAAGTTCACCCAAGGTAGACGACACCAAATCATCATCATCGGGCATTGCATCAATCGTTGCCAATGCATCTGCAATGCTCCTTACCTTTAGTGCATACTCATTGATAGACATCTTTCCTTTCTTCAATGTATTCAACTCTTGTTTGAGTTGAATCTTTCTTGCCTTTGTATTTACGGAAAACATACTTTCAAGTATGGTCCAAGCTGCATATGAATTCTCTACATTTCTAATATGTCCCAATATATTATTGTCAATTACTGCAGACATCCAATACATGACCTTCTTGTCTTTTGCATTCCATTCCTTCTGTGCCTTTGTCTCTTTTGCAGTTGGAGGATCACTCACCTCTGGCTCCTTTTCTTCACCTGAAACAAACTCGTAGAGGCCTTTTCCAATAAGGAAGTTCATGACACAGAACTTCCATGAAGGGTAGTTGTTCTTGTCGAGATTCTTAATGATGGGGCTTCCACTGTTCTGTGCCATTATCACAAAACTAATACCAAACAACAAGTAAATCTTCTGCAACCCTCGACCTGTAGTGTATAGCAATACACCAG
Organism: Lygodium microphyllum; assembly: GCF_053477565.2. Lineage (NCBI taxonomy): Eukaryota > Viridiplantae > Streptophyta > Polypodiopsida > Schizaeales > Lygodiaceae > Lygodium > Lygodium microphyllum. Next base: position 29,529,214 of record NC_141143.1, on the reverse strand, counting down.
ACAGCCTTTTTCACTATCTACTCAACAATATATGCAATTTGCAACCTGTTTGTAGATAAACCTTATGTTTTCTTCCTGCAAACACCTCAAGAATTACAGATTCGCAATTTGTAACTTGAGCACCTACTTTCGGTCAAAACAACTGAAATCACAGTGTACACTGAAACTGTTGTCCGCAACCTTGCGGCTCTAAAACGAAGCGTGAAACAGCCTCAGATGCCCAAAATAACTGCAGGGAAGCCCTAAAGAGCTGATCTACAAAATACACAGCGCTCTTCGTGCATACGAAATCTCACTACAATCTGAGAGTTTTACTTTGCCCTGCTTCCAGTGCCTCCATAAGCACTATCCAAGAGAAAGAGTGGAAGGATAGGAGAGCTTCTTACCCGTGGCTTGCTTGCTCGAATCTTACTTCTTCTCCTTCACTTCAGCCTTCGAAATCAGCCTCTCTCAGTGGCGTGGCTCTGATACCATGTCAAGAATTGCATGGTGGGGGGACTTGCTCAAGATGCTGCACCGAACACACACAGAATGCACAATGAGAAGCTCACTCAAGAGACAAGAAGAGAGATGGAGGCCAAAACGTTTTCTTGCTGGTTTCTTCTTCTTCTTTCACACAATTTACAATGTACACAAAGTATAGATAAGATACAGCATAAAGGAAAGTGGCCTGCTAAGTCAAATAATGCATAATTGACTACACTAGTCGACTGGCGCTATAACTATGCCAACTATAAATAGGTGTAACAACCTGAATATAATAAGTAATGAGTCAGTGGCCATGTGAGAGTCATAATGACCACCGACGTGCTAAGTGTAGACGTGTGGACCCATCTAACTAGGCGGTCCATCATCAATGTCCACATGTGTTGAGCTTGTCATCTCAACATATGACCAAGAATCAGTTTCAAATTTGAGATAAATCAGTAAGAGTGTTGTACTTAAGTGTATCAAAGGATACAAGAAGAATAGTGTCAAATAAGACTTGATAAGTATCAATAAATACTATTCTTGATGAGCCTGATGTTGATATTGGATCTTCTTGAACCTTCTTCTTGTTGATTTTGATGTTTTGATTTCTTACTGAAGACTGAGTTTTGGAGCACATCAGAGTAGCAAAACCTTCAGTTGAGTGAGAAGAGTGAGAAGGATGAGTTGGAAGAGGAGCTTGATGTGGTTGTTGCTTGAGCTTCTTGATTTCTTCAACTCTTTCAAATCTTCCAAGCACAAATCTCCCCTCCTTGATGTGATTTGATGAGCAATCCTTGTTAGAATATTTAGTGTTTAGTCAGATCTGAGTGACAGAGGATCCTTGAGCCAAAAAATGAAGTAGAGATGAAGGTTTGATGTTGTGGCTATGGCTTCTTTTTTAGGGTTCAGAGACAGGTGACTGTGTTTTCAGCTCCAGCAGTGCATAGGCTTGATCATTTGGAAGGAGGTTTAAACACTATCTTCGAATGCCCTATGGTCTTAGATTTAATCGCGGACAGTACAACACAAATGAGGCGTACGACAACAAGCGACCGGATCTGGACAATGACGAGCTAATTGCGCAATGCTGGGAGGTAGGTGCAGCAATCTCCTGTTGTGATATGATAGAGAAGAGCGTCTTGAGTTGGGGAAGATTCCCCCAGAAGAAATAGTGAAGAGATATGGTCTCTATGAGGAGATATGAGTGTTGAAAGCAGGGTATGTGCTGTGTAGCTATGGCTGCCAAGCAGGGCAGTGAGAAGAAAGAATAGGAGATGAGGTCCTAGACTTGGCCTGAGCTAGAGTGAGCTCAAACTAAGCTAGATGAGAGTGAACTGGAGATGGAGGAGTAGTGCCATGCCCGTTTGGGCTTTGATACCATGTTAAAGATGCGAGATCTAGAGTATGGCAAACTGCAGAAGCTATGGAGGATGGAAGATGAAGAGAGAGCTCATGATGACATTGACAAAGAAGACAACTATTATTACACAAGTGAATTAGGTTCCAAGATTGAGACTTGGACTCACAAAGACATTCTTGTGTAGTATTGACAATGACACAGACACTTGATAGAAAGAGACAAGTACTATTGCATTATCATCATATTAAAGTGATAGTCAAGTACATCATTTTATAGGATTGCTTGGTAGCACACTACATCCACTATGCCAATGGGATCTGTCTCTCTTCCTAGAATGAACTGCATCTCCCTAGCTTGGTTGTTCCATATAAAGGGGCATACATAGGGTGTGATTGGCAGATTCTCAATAATGGCTAACGTGCCCACATGTCCAATGTGTGCACTATGGAGAAAACCACTTGACATCTAAGTGCCAGGTTCCTAGGTCATAACCTTGTGCTTGATTACCTTGGAGGCTTCCGTACCCGTAGCCTTATAATCAACCCCAAGCGTCTTTGGAAGGGGAGCCCAATTAGCTCTTCGAGTATCAAATGATGCTAAACCGACCATCCCTAGGATAGAAATAAATCCTACAGGTATCCCTAGACCACGTGGACCCTACATGACCCATTCAACTGATACTCCAGTCCACTATGTGGACAAGCGAAGCAATGATTAGCCGTATGTAAGCCCTTACATGTCATATGATGAGGAAAGCAATGCTATCCTCATGGGCTATAAACAACTACTAGTGATGGCATTGGGACAAGGGAGAGGCAAGGGCCTAGGAGGGAAAGCCCAAGAGCCAATTGGACTTGCACCCAGGACAGATTTCTTTGCACTGCTGCGAGGAGAGGGAGTAGGAAAACAAAGATAAGACTGACCTGAGATGCACTGAGTGTGAAATCACTCATCTCTTTGTCGACTTCCCTAGGTGGAGACCATCCTCTAGTTCAACAAACAAGCCATTGGTTCCATTGGGGTTGTTTGGTGTCAAGACACTTGACTGGGAGGCCACACCTATCCTGTTGCATGTCATGACCCGTGAAAAATGAAGCAAGGTGGCATGTTGTTGCCAGGGTCTAGAAACCTTGACACAACCTCAGTTGGAAAAAAGAGTCGAAGACGTAGGAAGAAGAGACCAAATTCTAGGGTAACCCTCATAGCCAAAAGCGCCACGACTCTGCCAGTTGGAGGAAAATCCATTGACACAAAAGAAGAGACTTCGGAGCCTTAGATGGTTGAAAAGGGAAGTGCTAAGGTTGGGGAGTATCCCAACCCAAAGCGTCAAATCGAAGCCATCAAGAAGGTGAACGAATGGGCGAGGGAGGCCCAGGAGCACCTAAAAGACATTGAGCCCATATTGGAGAATGAGATTGACAATCTCCCAAGCATAGACACCCCATTCTCTCTCCCACAACCAAAATCAAGAGAGGAGAGGGAACCACAAGATGAACCACCTCCTAGACAAAGTCTGACTACCCCAAGTTAGCAAATTAATTAGGGCCATTGGCCAAGAACCACAAACCTAGAAGAGAGGCAAGTGACTGGCAACCTCCTCAATACACTGGTGACCACTCCGGTAAGTTTGAGCTTAGGCAACTTGCTTAGGTAGCACCCAATGCTATGGCAAGAGCTTAAGCCACGGGTCGAAGAATCAAATGGGCCAATTGCCACAAATTAACCTAAGCATGATGCAGAAACTCAAATATTGAGTTTGATGCTACACTCCAGGCCCAAATCCCTACACGTTAATGCCTTTTGGGAAAAACAGAAATGCATGCAATCCTACTAGTCTTAGCATTCGAGGACGTCAAGAGGAAGCAAATCTTGGACATAAGGGCAACAGTGAGTGTGCTAAGTAGTGCGGTACTCCAAACTTGGAGCAACCCACTAGTTGAGACTACTAGATTTAACATCACACTAGCAAATGGAATGAAGGTGAAGTTGTTTGGAGTGTTGAAAAATTGGCCTGTGAAGATCGTAGGGATTCAGTTCTCTGTAGATTTCATAGTCATGAAGGGACTAGAGTACAACATCTTGCTAGGCGACCCTAGATGTGCAACGCGAGAGTCATAGAAGACTAGGGCAACGGTCTTATCTTCTTAGGCAATCGAATAGAATTTATGAGAGTAGAGATGGGCATTTGGAAGACTACGTCAATTGACCTAGATGCCATCTCCACCTTACTGAAGGGCGGTGGAAAGACCAGGGGATCCTATGGAGCTCTTTCCAAGTATATCCTGTGCCCTGAGTACAAGAAAGATTGGATGCTGAGGAGTATGAACACACCATCAAGGCAACTGACAAGTTCAAGGACACACCCTTAATGCCAGTTTGCATGATGACTAGGAGTCTACTTGGGAGACCCACTGAGGATGCATTTTGGGTCCCGAGTAATAGATGCAAACTCCAAGAGATCCTAGAATACTTAACCAATAAGTTGATTGGAAATCCAGCGATGAACCTTAAGCCACTCCAAGATCTCTTGGATGAGCCTGAATGGTGATGGTCCAAGGTACATAATTTGAACTTGAATTACAATTGGGCCTTACTTTTTCACCAACAAGAAGGGAGTAGTCAGAACCAAGAGAATCAGGAGCAACCTAACGAAGAGAGTTCCGACGATGAGTATGAGGACTTTTGTTCTTTTAGTAGTGAGAGTGAAAAGGAAATCAATATCCTAGAATATGACACTAGAGGGCATGTAATAAAAAAAATACAAGCAAACCCCAGACTAGGCAAGCAGAGTGCACTTAGAGATGGAGTCAAACGTGAGGATTGGGATCGAACTTGGTTGGAGCACATGGGTGCAATTGACTTCGATCAATAGGCAGGCGTACCCTTGCCAAATCATGCACCACTACTGCGAATGAACTCACCTTTTGAGAGCTACGAGCACCAGGGAGAGCCCCTCTTCTAGCGAAGACAAAGAGTTCCACTCCAAGTTGCAAGTTAGCTCAGATAGTGATCATGAAATTGGAAGACTAGACGCACTGAGGGGGACCCTACCTGTTCACCTACGATGCTGACGATTAAGGGAGGAATGACAAATGCTGAGCCAAGAGATGCGGACAGAGAAACAACAAAAATCACAAGACCTACCAAAACAGTTCATGAAGTTCAAGAAGGGAAATAGGGTGGTGATCGTGCTGGGAGCCAAACGGTAGGGGCAAGTAAGAAAACCAATTAAGAGACCCGCCAAGTTTAAGGAGGTCAATTTAGCGAGGGAGGGGGAAATCCCATGACCTATCTTTATAACCGATGATTTGGCTGAGCAGGATGAGGCAAGTCTCATTACTCTCTTATGACACTACAACAAAAAGGCCTCATAGACGCACATTTAGACGCGATTTTTGAATATAGAGAAATTCTTACGGGCACATCTATCTGCCCGTCTATTTGTGCGTCTACCATTTCGCATCTATAATCGCATGTATCAAGGAATTTACATGCACAAATAGGCACGCAATAGACGCACATATACACGCGCATATAGACACGCTAGTAGACGCGCTTTTACAAGCACTGGTAGACGCGAACGGAAAACAAAAAATGTCATTTAAAAAAAAGATATTTAATTTCTTTTTTAAATTTGAATTATGAAGTGTGTGTATAAGCGCTTGTAGTTTGCACTATAGACGCGCGTATAAACGCGAATTATTTGCAATTTAGATGCGCGGATAGACACACAAATCAGAACTGGAAAAAAAAACCACAGAGCATGTGGTTTGGTTTTTTTTTCCCCCTCCCATACATCAGATTGTGCATTTGGGAAAAAGACAATGTATCTTACGGGCATGAGAATTGAAAATAAAAGTCCATGTATTCATTATATATCGAAAGCATTTACAAGGGAAGTTTAAGTGCTTGCAACCTAAAGCGTGGCCGCAAGCAGTAGGCTCAAAGAGATATCATACATATACAAGAAAAGAAGGCCTCATGAGGAGGTATGGTGCTCCTCTACGAATTTGAAGAGGAAACATCTGTAATATTCCGTGTTACAAAAAAATGTGATAAATGAATTTTTATTTTATTTTTATTCCCCCCCTTATCCCTCCAGCGGACTGACGAGGAGCTGGAGGGGGAGGGAAATAGAAGAAATAGCTAAGCTCCTTAGTGGAGCTTTGATGGAGGAGAGGATAATGCGTGATGACACACCGGGAGGAAAGATCCCCCTCCTCTCCACTATTTAAACGAGGGGGGGCCGCTAGAAAAAGGAGAGGTTGAAGATGCCAAAGGACGAAGAAGACAACACTACCATGAATGTGGAGGGTGGTCGTAAAGAGAAGAGTGCCGCCACAACATCGTGTTGAGAGAGAGAGGGCCTGAGGGAAGGAGAAGCCGAATGACATAGTGCGCGTGCTGGGAGGATCCACAGCAATTTTTCGGCCACCTGGACATCACTGTCAACGAACGATTCTGAAACCCCTCCCCTCCACCCCCCACGTGCCTTCATAAAGCTTCCAGAAGACCCTTGGAAGCTTCCAAGGTCCCTTCTTAAGCCCCCTTTCCCCCCCCCCAAAAAAAAAGAACTCAGACCTTAAAGGTCTTACTATCCCCCCCCCCGTGTCTTAAAACCTTCCAAGGCCCCCTTCCTGTGGCTCTTGAAACCCCCCCCCCGAATTTCCCCCCTTGGGGTTCCATAAGGCCCTTGTTTCCCCCCCCTGGTTTTAATCCCCATAAGGCCCTTGTTTTCTCCCCCCCCAGGTTTAAATCCCCCCTTAAGCCCCCTTGTTTTCCCTCCCAGTTTTAATTTCCCCCCTAAGCCCTTGTTTCTTTCCCCCCCTCTTAGCTCTTTAGACTATTCAAGTCACACCCATAGGCCTACTTTGTCCTTAGGCTACCTAGCAGACTTTCATTCTCTTGCATTAATTCCTTCATTCACTTTTTAGATCTTTTTGTGCATGTGCTCTCTTAGTTGAGCTTTGTGTTCTTAGTTTTATCAAACAAGCTAGTGTCCACACACTCCCATGTCCTAAAAATCCAATTCATCATCATGGCCTCGTATGATATCCCGTAGGGGAAAAGTAGCCGTGAGAGAAAAGATAGGGAGGGAAGGTAGAGGGAGTGAAAAGAAGGAGTGAAGGAGAAAGAGTGGGAAAAAGATAAAAGAAAGGGAAGGAAGGAGAATAAGTGCTTTCTACGAATAAGTGCTTTCTATTCCGTCTACCCCAAGTCAAAATCCTACAAGGGTTCCGTGGTTGCAAAAACCACACTCCCCCATAAACTTTTTTTGGATCCAAAGAGACGGTGGACTTCCAGAGTGGAATTCCAGACAAAAGAGAAAAAGGCTATCTCACATTCGAACTACGATGCCGCCGAAGAAAGTCCAAGGTGTAGCTACGGAAGGGTCAGCCCCGGTATCCATGTGGATATCTCACCCCAAAACCAGGTTTTTTTTCTCTTGGCTTTAATTCGGTTTTAAGTCAATCATGCAAAGGAAAAATGTTAAGGATAGGATATATTTGTTCGAGTTATTTGTAACGAAGGAGTTTAGCTTACGAATGACAATGTATAGAACTTAGCTTTCTTCAAATTGCATCAAGCATTATAAATTACGAGCAAGATTATCCATTTACTATAGTAATATATTTTACTTAAATCCTAAGGTGTAGAAATTATATCTTGCACCATTAGTCTTATTCCTTTCGCAACGAATCATGGTAAATGGCTAAATTCATGAAAGGTTTCTTTCGATGCTCAAATTACTAGGGAGTTATCTTTGCTAGTTGCACATCTTAGCAAGGCAATTGTTGTTATTTGGCATGAGTTCATCTTTAAGGAAAACGGAAGTTAAATGTTAGGAATTAACAAGTATAAAAATTAGATATATGAACTCATTTGGAAAAAAAAAATTTAATGGGGGATTGCTGGATGACACTCTATTAACACTTTTCCCTTGCTAATTGAGGACTTAGGGACTAATAAAGTATGTATACACCAATTTCACAGCTAGGCCTTTTTGTCCCAAGGAGTATTGTCGCTCTTTGTATCACCTTGGCATTATGCTATATACCAAATTAAATTGTATTGAAAAAGTAAATTGTCACAAGGATAGTAAAACCGTGACAAGACGATTAATATTACCTTCCAAAAGATAACTGAACCAATCTAAACATAGAAACATTTATACCTTAAACACTTGACTACTTTCCTTACCGTAGGGACAATAAATCCATAAAGATAAGAAACTAGGGTTTGTCCCTAAGGTTCTTAAAAGAAGAAACCCTAGGCCTGACATACGTCAGCTTAAAGAATCTAAACAGATTATTCCATCGCAGGACTTGCGCAACATGTATGAAATCATTTACTCTTGTGATGGATTCACAAGGAGAAAGGGGAAAAACCCTCATCAAGGATGGCAGATCCTTACGCAAGTTATCTTGCAAAAAGATGTATTTTTGGATATCCTTCTAAATAAGGGAAATTGTAAACTGGAAACTAGCATATCTAAAGCACTTTAGGGTTAACCAAGTTGGGTATGCCTAACAACGGAATGTAAAAGGATCTTGCCAATTTACAAGACACCTTGGGAACGAGTGTTGATACACTCAAAAAGGAAAGAACACTTCCTTAGCAATTTGCCGAACAACTCGATTGATTAACGGAAATGTTATTTTAGAGCTCTGTTTGAATTATGAATTACAAATTAAATGAGTACCTATACTTTAGGTTAAAAGGCTTGAAGGGAGAGGCAGCTTCAGTTACCCCCGACTACCTGCTTGACCCTAACCAAGGGGGTTATTGATCGCACCGGGAACGTGGACCGAACTTGCCGCAAGAGGTCTCTCCGTTGAGCTCTACTTGGAGTAGGAGGACGCTTGGGTGCTAGGGGGGGCTCTGGCCGTAAATCCCTCGCCTTCCGGGTCCTGTACAAGAGGCTAACATGACTCGGGATTGGATCTCGAGGCCCGCATACTAGTTGACTTAGAATACTGATCCCTGAGGATTACTGGATAGCCTTCGGGCAGATTATGGACAAGCCTATGGGCGGAACTCCTTGTATGTCAAAGATAAAATGATGAAATGTTAAAAGAACTTGCTTGATATTGTTTTTCTATGTCATGTGATAAGATTGCGTGAAAGAACCAGTGCTTAAAGGGATTAATTAAAGAAGCTGACCGTTATATATCAAATTAATGTGTTAGATAATTACATAACTAAAACAAACTGAGGAAAGTGCGGAGGATGGGCCATGGGTCCGTCCTACGGTTGGGTGGTCCCGATTAGCCGGGAACTTTTCTCAAAAATCTCGAAGAACAGCGGAATGATCATCATCATCAAAACAAATAACGAGAACGATGACCTAAAGTTACATCTTACCCGATTTATGCTGTTTTAGGAGAACGGAATGGGACTATGCCTTATGGCAGAGAGGTTGAGCTTTGCATCCCTCTCCTTTTCCATTCTCCTTGAACCAAGTGCAGCGTGAATCCGCTTCCGACTTGGTGTTTTTGCATAAAGTAGCTCTCTCGGGTCTGACGCTAGTTGCTCTTAGCTAATGACCAAACAAGAAAACCCTAATTCCGGTCAATCCTAAGTGGGAAATAGCCAGGATACTTCCGCTACGTGGCAGACGCAGGAAGACCTAGATCACAAAACCCGTAACATTCCTCGGGAGTGCCAGGCGGAGTTTTCTAGACATCCTTTTCGATGGACTGCTAAGACGTGTCCTGGATGATACCAGGGGACATGTTACAACATCTTTGCTAGTACCACCATGGCTACTAGCGTCGCTATCCCCTCCTCGCTATGCTCCATATCTGGGTTCGCCTACACACACAAAAGATTAGGGTTTCTTACATAGACAAGGTGGAGAAAAAGTTATAATTAGCTATACTTTTAATAGGAAAGTAAGAAAAACATACCTCCTTTGGCTGACAAATCCTCATGAATTGGTTGTATTGGTCCTCAGTGATGAGACCCTCCTCATAGAAGTGAAGCCATGTCGCTGCGCGGTTATGGCCTCGATGGTAACCTACCTCTCTAGGAGTAGGTGTGCTACCAATGATGGTAGTCTGCAAAACATTTAGATATATACAAACAATTATGAGTCACAATATATTAGAATAAAATATATAAAGAATTTAAAGAAATATAAATTTAAAAAAAACTAGAAATCAAAATATACTTACAAACTCTGCTTCCCACGACTCTCTGCCACCCAATCCGTAATGCGACGATCCCATGGTTTCCATTTGGATCCGTCGCGCCTTTGCGTGCTGGCGACTCTTCACTTTCTCTGCTGCTTTTTTCTTGGCTTTCTTCCACTCTATGCGGTGGCACATAGGTGGTTGGCTATAGGCTCCACGCCCATCCTCCAGCCTCTGCAGTGAGTCCCTGGCCCGTGTCATGAGGTGGGATCTTTTGTTGTGAACCATATCCCTCACTTTTGTGCATCCCCAATCATCCGAGAATCGCTAACCCTCAGGATTTGGGTACCTCCTATGGACTGCCCTCAACACCTCCTGCCACAAGCCGCTTTTCTGATTTTTGAAGGCAATGAAACAATCTTTATATGTCACATGCACGACGCTCCGTATGTACGCCATTACATCCCTTCCCTCATCATCATGAAAGATGCCACCAATATCTATAACTCTATAGTACTGGTGTACAACCTCCTCTACATGATCTACTGGTGAGAGTGATCACTCACCACCTCCTAGGCAACCCCCACAAAAGCCTCGTCCTCCCCTCGACTCTCCCTCCTCCCTCTCTGTCGATTACCCTCTGCCTCACTAAACGCACGAGCTTCTGCAGATGCACGTGCTTCTGCAAATGCTTGTGCTTCAACCGATGCACGTGGAGCACGTGGAGTACCTGCATATGGAGTACTTGCATGTGGAGTACCTGCATGTGGAGTCTGGGAAGTAGTGCCAGGCAAGGATGTCAGAGGGGTCCCAGACATGACACTGAACACCTTGTCCGCTGTGAGAGAGCAGCCAAGGTGTCTGGTCATCTCTCCCATGAAGTCTTCCCTACTAGGAAAACCTCCAAAAAATGCATTGACCCCCCTACCAAAGGAGGCCAATGTATCATTCATGCGATCCACATCTAGGTCATTGCTAGATGAACGAGGATACGACATCTGCAAAAAAAACACATGAAAAAGACAAATTTATTTGCATACAAAAAATCATATATTACCTACATTTTCAAAGAGCTTTCTTTAGACATTGAGCATAACACTTAAGTGCTAATGCTTCTCTTAAACAAGAAAACTGATAAACACAAGCATGGGATTGGTCACATTCATCATTGCAAAAATTATTGTTTACTATCAGAACTGGGAGACCTGGTGCGTGTATCCCCACGTCTAAATTGCAGGTTAGACGCGCCCTCAGACGCGCTCTAGAGTGGACCTTCTGTCCAGTGCGTCTATTTGCGCATCTAAGATGCAGCACAGATGCACTGTTAGACGCGCATTCCAGGTCAATGCGCGTGTATAATTGCATGTAGATTGCAGGTCAACCTTCTGTGCAGCGCGTGTATCATCGTGTGTACACTGCAGAGCACACGCGCCAGCACACGCGCACTACGACGCTATGAGAGGAAACATTTTTGGCGTCTATATCTGCGCCTACATTGAGATGTAGGCGCGCTATCAGACGCACTCGGTCGGCTGATTTTAGGCCGACAACCACCATTGATGATTTACAAAATGCAATACATAATGGAATCACAAATCCTAAATACATAGAGAGAGCAGAGAGAGGAAGAGAGAAACAAAGAGAGAGAGAGAGAGAGAGAGAGAGAGACTCACCTTGGGTGTTTGGTGTGGCGGGTGGTGGCACTTCTTCCTTCTCCTTCTTCCTCTTCTTGGTAAGTTACCCTCCCTTGATGCTTGCTTGCTTGCTTACTACTTCTTCTTGTTCTCCTCTTTCTTATTCTCTCTTTCTTCCTCTCCTTGACTTTCCTTTTTCCCTTCTTGTGTTTTTGAAATGAAAGAAGAGATGAGTCATGAGGAGGTGAGGCATGAAGAGACTGCATGTTGGCTAAACTCAAGCTTCAGAACCACAAAAAACATAGGAAAGGAAAGGTGCAGTTTGAAAAGAAATGATTAAAGTATGGTTTGAATTTTGACGTGTGCGTCTATTTTTGTGTGTATATGTGCATCTATTGTTCAGATAGATGCGAGTATAGACGCAAATATAGACGTAAAAATAGATGCCAATATAGACGCATAGTTAAACGCAGATATAGATGCGCATTTGGGCTTTATCATAAACCTCCAAAAAATGCATTGACCCCCCTACCAAAGGAGGCCAATGTATCATTCATGCGATCCACATCCGGGTCATTGCTAGATGAACCAGGACATGACATCTGCAAAAAAAACACAGAAAAAAGACAAATTTGTTTGCATACAAAAAATCATATATTACCTACATTTTCAAAGAGCTCTCTTTAGACATTGAGCGTAAAACTTAAGTACTAATGCTTCTTATAAACAAGAAAACTGATAAACACAAATATGGGATTGGTCACATTCATCATTGCAAAAATATATTGTTTACCATCAGAACCGGGAGACCTGGCGCGTGTATCCCCGCGTCAAAATTGCAGGTTAGATGCGCCCTCAGACGCGCTCCAGAGTGAACCTTCTGTCCATCGCGTCTATCTGCGCATCTAAGATCCAGCACAGATGCCCTGTTAGATGCGCATTCCAGGTCAATGCGCGTGTATAATAGCGTGTAGACTGTAGGTCACCCTTCTGTGCAACGCGTGTATCATCGAGTGTACACTGTAGAGGACACGCTCCAGCACACGCGCTCTAAGATGCACCCTCAGACACTATGAGAGGAAATATTTTTCGCGTCTATATCTACGTCTACATTGAGATGTAGACGCGCTATCAGACGCGCTCGGTCGGCTGATTTTAGGCCGACAACCGCCATTGATGATTTACAAAATGCAATACATAATGGAATCACAAATCCTAAATACATAGACAGAGCAGAGAGAGGAAGAGAGAAACAAAGAGAGAGAGAGAGGGGTGGTGGCGCTTCTTCCTTCTCCTTCTTCCTCTCCTTGGTAAGTTACCCTCCCTTGATGCTTGCTTGCTGCTTCTTCTTGTTCTCCTCTCTCTTGTTCTCTCTTTCTTCCTCTCCTTGGCTTTCCTTTTTCCCTTCTTGTGTGTTTGAAATGAAAGAAGAGGTGAGTCATGAGGAAGTGAGGCATCAAGAGACTGCATGTCAGCTAAACTCAAGCTTCAAAACCGCAAAAGACATAGGAAAGGAAAGGCGCAGTTTGAAAAGAAATGATTTAAGTATGGTTTGAATTTTGATGTGTGCGTCTATTTTTGTGTGTATGCGCATCTATTGTTCAGGTAGACGCGAGTATAGACGCGAATATAGATGTGGAAATAGACGCTAATATAGACGCATACGTAAACACGAATATAGAAGCGTATTTAGGCTTTATCATGATTTTTTGTTTTTAAGATAAGTTTTGATAGTGAATTCTTATCATAAGTTTTAATGTATTTATAATGATTTTTGTGTATTTAAAATTGAGATCTTAGAATAATTAATACGCTAGCTTTAAGTTTTTATGTAAACATATGAATGACATATATTTTGATGTTGTCATGAATTAGGTTTAATCATGTCGACGTTGTCATCACCTAGTGCGGTGCAAGTTGATGAGTCAATGAGCACATCCTCTAGTGAGGATGAAACATTGCGTCTTCATAATCGAGATGCATGTTGTTGTGGACCATGAACGACTTTCCAGGATACAAAGAGTGTTCAGGTACATGTATATAAATCTATTTTTGAAATTCAAGACTTGAATCAATTGCATTTTATTAATTCACTTGTTTTTTCAGGTTTAACCATGTTAGGATATCATGCATGTCCTATTTGCGGTCCCTCTCTAGTTTCCTCTAGGCCGGCACATTTAAAGAAGGTTATCTACGACAATCATCATCGATTTCTTCCTATTGACCATCCCAAATATGTTCTCCCTACTAATGGAATGACTCCACAATCTCTAACCATTCGAGATTGGAAGGAGAGATGGATTAATGCCGACAGCCACCCTCCACTCGGCATGAGTCGGTAAGAAGTGCATTTCTCTCGATTGACTTTAAAGTATTTAGCATAATGAATTGTTTACATAATATATTGTTTGTTTGTTAGGTTCTCTATTCTTTCGTCTTCCGTACTGGACTGAACTCAATCACCTGTTGGACCCCATGCACATATTCAAAAATGTTGTATCTACATTATGGGATCACTTGATAGGGGCTCGTGATTCAGTTAATGTAAGGGAGGATTTACGTAACATTAATCGCATGAGACGAGCGTGGCCACGCATTGGACCTAGAGGAAAGATTGAGCTACCCCATGCACCTTGGATGTTGTCAAAGAACGAGGAAAAAATAGTGAAGGAACAATTATATAGCTCTCGAACACCCACAGGATGTATGAGATGTCTCAAGGAAGCCTTCATAAAGAAAAAGAAAAGAGGTGTGGAGCAACTATCTGGTTTGAAGTCCCATGATTGGCACAAAATGATTCAAGTAAGGGTATCTCTAACCATGAATATAGTAATTAGTGGAGTAACTATGTGTAAACTTTGGGGTATGATGACTTTTTCCTCAACTAATCATTTGATCTATAAATATTTTTTACATTCAGTTCGTACTTCCTACTTGCATATCCCATTGTGTATCCAAAGATGTACGTGATATTATTTACAAGATGGGAGAGCTTGTGAGGTGTGTATACATTGTATTTTTTCATTATATATCTTTGAATTTCTACACAAAAATAAACAAGCACATCATACATCTTGACACATACGTGAGCTCGAAGGAAATTGATCCAAACACATTGCAATATGCTCGAGTATTATCTATTTAGGTGGTTTGTTTGGTGGAGGAAAATTTTCCTCAATCCATTTTAACTACTCAATTACATTTACTCGTACATTAAATTGATGAGATCGCACTTTGTGGGGCAATTCATGTAAGGTGGATGTTTTTTCTTAAGCGCTTCATGAAAACCTTGAAAGATTTTGTGAGGCAAAAATCATGGCCTGAGGGAAGCATGGCTGAGGGTTGGTTAGTGCAATCATCCCTTGTTTATATCTCTGAATATCTTGCTGAAGTGGATCCCTCTCAACCACGACTATGGAAAGATGATGAAGACTTGAGGATGACCTCTATAGTACCTCAAGGAAAAGGAATGAGTAAAGTGCTAACAAAAGAATAACTTCGTAAGCTAAATAGTTTTTGTGTGCTCAATAGTAATGTAATGGGCAAATGGGTGACACTATATAATGAAGCAAGGGCAAGAAGAAAAAGCGAAAGACAAGAATTTTGCACTAGATATGGACGTAATGTCTCATTTCCAGATCATCTAAATGCGCTCCCACATCATATTGATATAGATTGGTTACATGAGGAAATGGAGAGAATGGAAAAAGAGGAGGAAATGAATATATCTCAAGAAGAGTGGGAATACGCACGAGGTTGCTTATCAAAGGTGAGACATACTATCAATTATTATTTTTCTCTAAGTTTTATTTTATATAAATAATTGACATGTTTGATCTTTTATCTTTTACTACTAGTGCACATAATTCAATGCACTTTGGTGTGAGGGTAAACATCTTTGAACTCAACGTTGTCAAAGAGTTTACTGTTCATAATATAAATCATGGGATTCTTATGAACACAGAAGAGCTTCATTGGAAGTTATATGACAAATTTGCATACAAAATTCAGACATGGTTATCCAATAACCACCTTAGTTACACAAGTTCTTTTGTATTTAGCATATCATTTTCAGTTATACCATGTATATTTATGAAAAATAAGTCTATGGGAACCTTCAACTTGGTCAATTGGAAGTAATTGACAGTTTGTAGGATAAATCACATTGATTCAGGTGCAAAAATATGATCAGAACCCAAGAAGAATGCCAAAAGTTGCCAAAAGTCCACTAGGTCCACATGGGACCTGGAGTAAAAGACTTAAGTGACCAGCAAGTGACCTGGGTAGGTCAAAAAGTGACCAGGGACTGAGCAGGGAGCAGCCCGCATTTTTTGGCGTAAAATGCGAGCTGCACAGTCTGAAGCAAACTGGAGAGAGCTGGAGCTATGGTGCATGATTTGGAGCATGGAAACTGAAGATCAACATGCACAACTACTGAAGAAGTAAACTTGGTGAGAGCTCCACTTCTCTGCCTCTTTGGTCTAACAAAAATGCATGCTGAAACTGTTTATAAAAGAGGGAAATCTGAGAGAAAAGTATTCAGCCTGCTCTTATGCACAACTTCTCTCATTTTGTCTACCATATTCTTGGTCCAATGAAGCCCGACTTGTACCCAAGTACTTGAGTGACTTTGGGGCAAGCAAAGGGTGAGGATATTGAAGGCATACGCGCTGTTATGGGCTGAAATAACCAGTCATAAACAGGGCAGCCCACTGTTATGGTCCATTTTTATGAGCAAACATGGGATTTATGTGGTTGTAATGGATGGAAATGACCTCTTTTCATCAGGACATTGTTCATCAATGATCAGAAGTACTTCTTCTTGAGTTTATGCACTCATTTTGAACTTGTTTATGGGCTGGAATTTTCTATTTTAAAACAGGGATGAAGCCAAATTTATGCTTCTTCAATTCATTTCATGTATTTTTGGCCCAAATCTTGAATGCATTTGAATCTATCAACAAAATACTTGTTCCAAAGGATTGAAATCCATCTATGTACTTGAAATAAATGCCATTAGATCTTGCATTTGATATTCATAATTGAATTGAGAATCTGAAAATATCCTTTATGATATGATGTATGTATCCAGAGGCATTTGATGTAATCAAGATAGACTTATTTCTTCCGTTCATGTATGCTAAGTACATAGTGAAAAAGATTGAACTCTTCTTCCGTACCTAAATCATTTCTAAATCCTGGATCTTATTAAACCCCAATCTATTTCCCGTTCGTGAACCTTGAATCCTAAACTCCTCTTCTGCACTAAAGCCTCGGTGGTAGACATTCAACCCTTAACGCGACGACAGTGGTGAACCCGATGTGGAGGTCTGCTGCGGAAGAAGAAGTCCAATGGGAGAATCATCAAGTTCGGGAGGAGATGCTTTGCATTAGCTGATTCGTCTAATGCAAGAGAGCCAACAACAACAGTTGCAATTTCAACAGCAGTTGCAACTACAACGACAATGGAGACAAGAAGAAGAGCGGATTGATGATGCTGCCATTAAAGCCTTAGAAGCAGTTGGACAAGAGCTCAAGCAAATTAATGGGCAAAATGTGTCCTCTTTTATGTGCCTCTACACTGACAAGATGGTCTTCTTTGGAGTTCCTTAACATGCCTGGAGCCATTACTTTGCTTGCCTGGCTGTGCATGGTCTCCAGGACCGAATTCATGGTCTTTTCCAAAAAGATGTAGGATGGACTATGTTCAAGAAGGCTCTTCGAGAAGAATTTTTCCTTGAAGATTCTGGCCTTATGACAAAGAAAGTCTTCACCGAATGGGTCAAAAGGCCTAATAAGGGTTTAACCGCTACTGCTCTTCATCCGGAATTTGAAAGCAAATTTGCCCAACTAGATCCTGATGACCAACAAGGTATGGAAAGTCAAAAGATTGAATTATTTTTAAAGACTGCAGATTCTTCTCTTCAGGAGAAATTGACTGACCGACTTGAAGACCCTGACTCTGAGTCGGGATTGAAGACTGCTTGGAGTGATATAACTGAAACAGTTAATATGATTGCTACAAGAGAGCGATTGCGCCTAAGATGGGGATCAACCCCTGCAACAACTGAATCTATGAAGGAGCCTGTTCCAGTTTCTCGACCTCCTATCTCTATGGCCGAGAGATCAAGAAATTATGTTGTTCCTTCTCCAAAGAAGGATGTCATGGAAGAGCTAATTAAAAGCATGCGGGATCTCCATCTTAATTTAACTAAAATTAATTCTAAATTAGAAAGGCTTGATGTAAAAGTAGAAGAAATGGGTCGGTCAACTGCCCAAAGGCCTACACGAGAAGGCTTCAAAAGACGCTGCATTTAGTGTGATAGCCTTCAGCATGACAAGAGGGAGTGTAGTGCATTCCGTGAAGCTGAAGCACAAAAATTAGTCTTTTGGAAGGATGGTAAAATTCATACAACAGAAACCGGGCTTCCTCTTGAGCCAAACTTCGGCAACGGTGGCATGAAGAAAAGATTGGAGGATTTGGCAACAAGAATGGCCTATGCAACTGTTGATGCTGCTACTTATGGGCTGCAAATTGAGCCAACTAATGAAATTGTTAAAGCATGTAGAACTAATGCAAAATCTAAAGTGTGGACGCAGACCTTGGAATGCATGGAGCAAGGCAAGGCAACTAAATATGATTTAACCACCGTTAGTCAATGTATTCGAGGGAGAACCGGTTGGTCCGAGCCTGTAGATTCATTTTCAGCTTTTTCTCGATTAGCTGAAATTAATAATCAAGAAGCCATGATAGAAGAAAAGAGAAGAAGATGTTGTCGTTCCTTCTTCTTCAGGACCGACTAAACACATAACAAGAAGTAAACCAGACCAATAGAAGGCTGCTGAAAATCCGTCGCCACTAGAATTTGACATGGGAGATGCCCCTCAAGCAAAGAAGACAGAAGGAAAAAGAAAAAGCAAACATCCCAGTTACAAGTTGCAGTCTGACATAGAAACCACAACGGATCTTAAACGGATCCTAGAAGAAAGGATTCTTGGAAGTAGAATTGAATTTACATTAGATGAGATTCTCAGTATTGCAAAAGAAGGATTTCATGATGTAATAATTGATGTAATTAAACGAAAAAGACAATATGTTGGTGAGGAAACTAAAGAATCTGTACATGCTTTTTTGCAAGTACTTCATGTGTATTTGCAGGATGAAGAGAAGCTGAAAACTCAAGGGATTCGATTGGAGGCAATCAAAGAATTGATTGTAGCCATAGAAGCCAAAGATGAAGACATTTATGAAGCAGAAGCTGAAGAAGCCATAATGGTGGGGACTTCACAATCTAAAGTGCAGCCCATGTGTAAGAAATAGACTCTTCTTTACAACATGCAAGAAGAAAGTGAAGCTCACTTTATTCCTAGTGGTCACTATTCCCGTACCCATTAGGCAAGGGCGACTACTGAAACTATTGTTAAAATCGGTGAAAAAGAAACTCCATGCATTGCCCTTATAGACCATGGTTCGAAAATTAATGTTATGTTAAGAAGTCTCTATGAGAATGGTGGATGGCCCATTGATGTGGACCCACGATGGGGCATGAAGGTAGCCAATAACTCTTCTGGTGATCTTTATGCAGCATGTCCTTATGTACAAGTTACTATTGGTAATTTAAAAGATGAATTTCATTTCTTTGTTTAAGATTCCTGCAATTATCCTATCATTCTTGGAAAACCATTTATTTCCGAGTCTCGTTTAGAGACAAAGGCTCTTGATGATGGTTCATCATATGCTCGGATAAGAAGCAAGGATAATGATAAAGCTGTTCAATTCCTAACTGTCTATGTTAATCACCACCGGAATAGGGATCGATTGAGAGATCGTCCTATTCCTCCTAATTCCCGAGAATTTAAGGGTTTTCGGGTAGCGCTGCTATAAGTGGAGGCTATGGCAGTGCATCATGTCACAAAAAATTGCCTCCACATATGAAGGAGGCAAGGCCAAAAGCTGATTTGCAGGTTTATTCAGCCAATGGTGTGGGCTGTTATAAATAGTTTTCAGCCATGAATAGGGCTGAAAGAAAGTATTTGTCATATGGAGCAAGAGGTGAAGCAAATTGATGTTTTACCTAAAGATGAAGAAATTTCAGGACTATTTTATGGGCTGAATTATAATGATACAATGGCTGAAATTCATACAGCCATTCATGCAAAAAATCAAGCTGTAAATCAGTCCATACAGGTATGTACATTGGATATGTATGACATAATTCAAGAATTTTGTAATATTTCCGCGTACCCCGTACCGTAAATATTAACTTTCCGCACGCCGTGTAAACCCTGTGCAAAGGTATTCCCTACTTCGTAAATTATTAGTAACTTAATCCATACCATTCACGAGGCCGCCGCATTGTGAATTAAAGACTGAGGTTGAGGACCGTGAAGACCGCAAGGAAACGACCGCTTGGGAAGGGGCAAATGGATAAATTCAAGACAAATTTTTTTATTATTATCCCTTCCCCCAGCCGATGCATGGCTGGAGGAGAGGGAGTGGGGGGGGGGGGGAATGGCCAAGGGGAAGTGATGTCAGGTCTGCATGAGGGGGAGTCCTCCACGTGTGTGGAGGCCCTCTTCCCCACCCCCCATACCTATATAAACACCCCCTAGCAAGGGGGTGTGCTAGAAGAGCTGGGAGAAGGACGGGCCGTGCAGAGAGAGGGAGAGCTAGAGGAGCTGGGAGAAGGTCGGGCCGTGCAGAGAGAGGGAGAGCTAGAGGAGCTAGAGGAGGTGCCGACGTGAAGGGAGGAGGCCGGCTGAGAGGAGAAGGAGGTCGCCGTGGAGCGCCGCGCTGCCGCCCAGTCCACCGGTCGCTCTGCCGCCCAGTCCGCCGCAGTCGCCCAGTCCGCCAATCGCCAGGCCTTCAGTCCGCCGCCACGCTGATCACGACCCCCCCCACGTGTTCTGTAGAAGCTGAAGCTTCTTAGAAGCTTCTTTAGAAGCTTCTAAAGGGGGGGCCTCCTTAAGCCCCCTTCCCACCACATTTCCCAAAGGGCATTCATACCCCTCCCCGGGACTTTGAAGAGGGGAAGGTGAAGCCGTAAAGAATGTAACGTGTCCACTAGAATCCTCTAGGACACTCTTAGCAGTCCATCGGAAAGGTTGTCTAGAAAACTCCACCCGGCACTCCCACGGAATGTTGCGGGTTTTGCAATCTAGGACTTTCCGCGTCTGCCACGTAACGGAAGCGTCCTGGCCGTTCCCACTAGGATCGACTGGAATTGTTTGGTCATTGTACTAACAGCGACTAGCGTCAGACCTGATCGAACTACTTTACGCAGAAACGCCAGGTCTGAAGCGGATTCATGCTGCACTTGGTTCAAGGAGAATGGGAAACGAGAGGGATGCAAGGCTCAACCTCTCTGCCAAAAGGCATAGTCCCATTCCGTTCCCCCAAAAAGAGCTTGAATCGGGTAATCGGTAAGTCCGAGTCATCGTTCTCATTACTTGTTTCGGTGATGTCGATCGCCCTTCTATTCGTCGAATGCTTTGAGAAAAGTTCCCGGCTAACTGGGACCACCCATCCGTAGGACGGACCCATGGTCCATCCTCCGCACTTTCCTCGGCTTGTTTTAGTTATGTAATTACCTACCACATTAGTTTGACATATACAAACAGCTTCTTTGAATTAACCCTGTTATGCACTGGTTCCTTCACGTAATCTTATCACAGGACATAAAGAAAACAATGCCAAACAACTTCTTTATTAACATTTTATCCTTTTATCTTTGAATACAAGGAGTTCCCGCTCGTAGGCGTATTCATAATCCGCCCGAAGGCTATCCAGTAATCCACCAGGGATCACTAATCCAAGTTTTCGCCCGTAGACTAGTATGCGGGCCTCGAGATCCAATCCCGAGTCACGTTAGCCTCTTGTGCAGGGCCCGGAAGGCGAGGGATTTACGGCCAGAGCCCCCTCTGGCACCCAAGCGTCCTCCTGCTCCAAGTAGAACTCAACGGAGAGACCTCTCGCGGCGGGTTCGGTCCACGTTCCCAGCGCGGCTAACAACCCCCTTGGTTAGGGTCAGGCAGGCAGTCGGGGGTAACTGAAGCTGCCTCTCCCTTCAGGCTTCAACCTGAAGTATTTAGATATATTTTCGTCCTTTAGTTCATTGAGCAAACAATGCAAATAGTGCTTTCCAAACTGTTACAAGCACAATCAATTTCCAATGGTCGTTCAGCTGGCAAACTCTTAAGGAGTGACTCCTATTCTCCGAATGCAACCCGCATTCGATCCGGAATCAATTGCAACTTGGCAAGATTCCTATCATTCTTGGGTTAGGGTCATACCCTACCAATGCTTAAGGTTCTGTTGTGGCAGGATCCAGCGACCATGTCGCTTTAGTTTATTGTCGGGTCATTCGCAAATACCTAACTTTCCTTTTCCTTGGCAATTATTCCCCAAGAAAAGTGAGTAACAGGATGATTACTCATCCTCTTGTCAATTAACTTGCCAACCTCATTTTGAGAGATGACAAAACTCTCTTGTGGACAAATCTCAAGTCTATACAATGTTGCAGCTTTTTGCACATGTGTTGCATCTAATTCCACGGGATCATTCCATTGCTTAGTGTTTTCCGTTCACGGAATTTACCCCAGCCGAGTAACAGGGTTTTAGGGTATCCTCTAAATCATTCCTAATTAGGTTGACCCATGGTTCTAGAAATATGCAACTCCGTCGGAGTTTCATCATGATCCTTAGGATAAAACCTTAGATCATTTCATACATGAACATCCAATTGCTTTGACATTTTGTGAACGTGTGTAGGATCTTTAGATTCACGGTTTTTGTCTAAAGCTAGGTCAAATTATTATTGCACTAAATCCTAGTTAGCACTTGGAATACCTATCATACCGACGGAGCCATACCCATATGAGTCCCTTTTAGGTTACTTAGTCACTTCAATTATACCTATCTTGCGACGAGGATGATCCTTCTAAAGGTAATAAACTAAATCTAACGGAGAGCAATAGATACAATTCCACCAATACGCGTAAACATGCGATTGATTGCCTCTACGTATCACATGGTTCATGATAACTTTATCTTTCCTTGGTAAGGTAAAATGCTTGCCAATCTGTATGCTGACTTTCCTAGTTCCTGCTAGGATTTACCAATTAATCATGCCTACTACTTTGTAGTCTATACTTTCGAATCCTATGCTTTGACGAACCATGAAATCTTTCCTAAATGCGGTTTCTAATGAATGACGTTATCGCATGATGACTATGCAATATGCAACATTCTCCTAGCTACGAAGTAGTTAATGAAACTTATACAAAGCTAGTGTTAACTTATTCCATCTTACATGCTATTTGCAAGACCATACGTTCATTTTAGTATTCTATTATTTCATTCCGGATAATACCTTATGGTGCTAACCTTTTTCCTATGAAATCATTGCGAGAAGTATGTTGCCTAATGTGCGGCACACACTTATTCCTACCATGTCTATGACGAAAGAGAATGCATTTATAAATTCCATTTCTTTGCCTAATTTTAGACTCATTACTTTGATAATGCACCAAAAAACTACTTGCCACTAGCCTTCTAAGGTGGATAACTCGTTCAAATTCATGATATTTTTCAATCTTGCCTAATGTTCAAGAGATGCTTTATCACATGTATTTCTTTCCAATTTCCGTATGCATTAAAATTAAACGTAAAAATGCAATTCCTTTTATGAGCTAAGCGCGCCTAATCATGCGAGAATAACTCGAAGGAACCTGGACTTGAGGGCTCGGGGAGATGTCCACTTGTATATTCGGAGATGAGTCTCCCGCGGTCGCTGCTTGTGATCTTTTTGGGGCCATTGTAGACGTGGATTCGACTTATGATTTGCCCTTGCGGTCTACGAAGTGACTGGCCTCGGAATGCGGCCTTCCGACCTTTGCCTTTATCCTTGTATGCGGAAGATTCCTTTTCGGGATGGTACTTGCGGCAAAGGCTTTAGGAGTCTTCAAGAAAACTCGAATCGGCACGGAAATTAATCTCGGACGGCTTGCGGCTTTTAAATCTTCTTGCGATAGCCTTTCGATGGGTCTTGCGGGGGTCTTTATGGCTTCACCGTCCCCTCTTCAAAGTCCCGGGAAGGGTATGAAGAGGTCTTCTTAGTAATGTGGTGGGAAGGGACCTTAAGGAGGCCCCTCCTTAGAAGCTTCTGTAGCTTCAACAGAAACACGGGGGGGGGGGGGGGGGGGGGGGGGGGGGTCATGATCCACGTGGCGGGGCAGCCTGAGATGGCCGGGCGGACCTCAGCGGCAGCGTGGCGGCGGACTGGGCGACAGCGTGGCGGCGGACTGGGCGGCAGCGTGGCGGCGGACTCCTCTCCACGGCGACCTCACTCTCTCCTCACGGGCCGTCCTCCAACCAGCTCCTCCCACAGTTCCTCTCTCTCTCCCTCCCACACCCCCTTGATGGGGGGTGTTTATATAGGCATGGGGGTGGGGGAAGAGGGCCTCCACACACGTGGAGGACTCCCCTCATGCAATCCCCACTTCACTCCTTCTTGGCCATCCCCCTCCCATTCCCTCTCCTCCAGCCATGCATCGGCTGGGGGAAGGGATAATAATAAAAAAATTTGCCTTGTATTTATCCTATTGCCCCTTCCCAAGCGGTCGTTTCCTTGCGGTTTTCACGGTCCTCAACCTCGGTCTTTAATTCACAATGCGGCGGCCTCGTGAATGGTATAGATTAAGTTACTAATAACCACGAAGTAGGGAAATACTCTTGCACAGGGTTTACATGGCGTGCGGGAAGTTAATATTTGCGGTACGGGGTACACGGAAATATTACATTCTCTCCCCCTTAGAAGAATCGAGATGTCCTCATCTCGAGATAAACTGAGGGTATTGAAGATTGAGAGAGCTTTCATCCATCCAGGTAGCATCCTCTTCGGGGTAATCTTTCCACTGGACGAGGCATTCTCTCAAGGTTCTAGATCTCAACTGTCTCTCCCTAACATCTAAAATCTTTTCCGGCCGTAGTTCAAGGATTCCTTGACTAGGCATTACAATTTGTTGGTCATCAAGTACATGATTTGGGTTGGGTACATACTTTTTTAAAAGACTAATATGGAATACATTGTGAACTTTTAGGTTATCAAGAAGTTGCAATTTATAAGCATTGGGTCCTAGGCATTTGAGGATTTTATATGGTCCACAATACCTTGGACTTAGCTTCTTGCATTTACCTAGAGATAAAGAACTCTTTTTCGGCCGTACTCGAATGAAGACCATGTCTCCTTCTCCGAAGGTCCGCTCTTGGCGCTTCAAATCTGCATATGCCTTTTGTCTATCTTTGGCTGCTTGTATGTCTTGTCTTATTGACCTTATTTGGTCATCCATGTCCTCCAACATTTGTCTTGAAGCTTCCACTCTCAGGGTAGGATCAGAAAAATTTAGGGGACTTTGACAATCATGACCATACAATGCCTGAAAAGGAGTCATTTGAATGCTCTACTGGTAAGAAGCATTGTAGGCAAATTCTACTAACGGCAAGTATTGAATCCATCTCTTTGGCTCTCGACAGCAGTAAGCCCTAAGCATATCCTCAATGATTTGATTTACTCGCTTTGTTTGTCCATCTGTTTGGGGATGGTAGGCAGTGCTAAAACAGAGTTGAGTCCCAATAGCTTCAAAGATAGCTCTCCAGAAGTGAGAAGTGAAAAGAGAATCTCGATCGCTAATGATCCTTCTAGGTAAACCATGTAGCTTGAATATTTCTTTGATAAACACTCTTGCGATATCGGAGGCTTTATAGTTTGTCTTTACTGGAATCAGGTGTGCAACCTTAGTAAGCATGTCAACTACAACCATAATGGAGTTGTACCCTCCTTGGACTTGGGGTAAGCCCACCACAAAATCCATACTGATGAATTCCCATTTCATTTGGGGAATGTCAAGTGGTTGCAATTTTCCTGGCATCATGACATGTTCAGCCTTGATACGTTGGCAAGACAAACATTCGGTGACATATTTGAGGACGTCACCTTTGAGCCTCTCCCAATGATAGCTCTTCCTGACTGTATTGAGAGTTTTTGCATAGCCAGGATGTCCTGCGAAAGGGGAGTCATGAGCTTCCCACAATATCTTCTGCTTAAGTGACAGGCTTGCTGGTATACATAGCCTTGTTCTATAGTAAACAAGTCCATTGTCAATAGAAAATTCATGATACTTGGCCTGTAACTTCGAATTCTGATCCTTGGTAGATATTTCTTTTATCATTGCTTGGTAGGCTAAGTCATGGCATGCTTCCTCTCTAGCTAATTCGAGTATTGGGTTGCTTGGCATAGATACCTTTGTAGCCAGAGATCTGGCCGTTGATGGATCCTGCAAGATTAGGGAGTTTAGGAATGCCTTGCGACTGAGTGCATCGGCAACTACATTCTCTTTCCCTGGTCGATACTTGATTTCAAAATCATATTCCTCCAATACTTCAATCCATCGACGTTGCCTCATGTTGAGCTCGTTCTGGGTAAAAATCCATTTGAGACTCTTATGATCGGTTACTAGAGTGAACTTATTTCCCAACAGGTAGTGTCTCCAAAGCTTTAGAGCATGGATGACAGCTAATAACTCCAGATCATGAGTGGCATAATTCTTTTCGTGACTCTTCAATTTCCTTGAAGAATATGCTACTGGATGACCTTCCTGCATAAGAACACACCCCAATGCAAGAATACTAGCATCAGTTACTACCTCGAACTCCTTATTGAGATCAGGAAGTCTCAGCATAGGTGCTGATACCAAACATTGCTTCAATTGATCGAAGCTATTTTGCTCGGGAGTTGACCATGTAATAGAAGTCTGCTTCTTTAGTAAGTCGGTAAGAGGTGCTGCAATCAAAGCATAGTTTTTGATAAAGACCCTATACCATCCTGTCAAGCCAAGAAAACTGCGTATCTCTTTGACGGATAATGGTATTGGCCATTCAAGCACATCTCTGACTTTGGCTGGATCTACTGATATTCCTTCAGACGATACGATGAATCCTAGATATTCAATCTGCCGTTTGAAGAATGCACACTTCTTCATTTTTGCATACAGCTTATGAGACCTCATTGTCTCCAAAACAATCCGTAGTTGAGGTTCATGATCTTCTTCCTGTTTAGAATAGACTAAAATGTCATCGAAGAAGACAAGCACGAAATCATCAAGATATGGCCTAAAAATATCCTGCATTAACCTATTGAAAGTGGCAGGTGCATTTGTAAGTCCAAATGACATAACCAAGAATTCAAAGTGCCCATATCTTGTATTGAAGGCCGTTTTTGGAATATCCTCATCCTTGATCCTGATTTGATAGTAGCCTGATCTGAGATCAATTTTGGAGAAGATCTTTGCACCTTGAAGGCGATCAAGAAGCTCATCTATTCTAGGAATAGGGTACTTGTTCTTGACTGTTGATTGATTCAACCCGCGGTAATCAATACATAGTCGAAGTGTCCCATCTTTCTTTTTCTGGAATAGGACTAGAGCTCCCCATGGTGAATTGCTAGGCCGGATGTAGCCCTGATCTAACAGTTGCTTGAGTTGTTCCTTCAACTCAATAGCTTCCGGAATAGACATTCTATAAGGTCTCTTTGCAATTGGCGCAGCTCCAGGTATTAGCCTTATTTCATGATCAACTTCTCTTGGGGGTGGAAGTTCAGTTAATTCCTCAGGGAATACGTCAGCATATTCTTTTAGCCAAGAGGGTCCCTCATGAGACTCTTGCTTTTGATTTAACTTGTTGAGTTTGATCAAGTAAACAGGTAATCCTTTCCTAACCCCTTTTATGATTCGCGATACCTTGGCTAGCTGGATTCTCGGCACTCCTGCCTCACCTTGAGTTGTAACAAACTCTCTGTCAAAGTTTCGAAAGGAAACTTGACCCTTTCCACAATGGATGTGGGCGTCATTGGGCTTAAGCCAATCCATCCCGAGTAGACACTCATGGATGCCTAAGTTCATGACTCTGAATCTGACTGAGGTTTTCTTTCCTCCCAGATAGAACTCCTCCTTAGCAGTTTGCCTAGCACAAGTTACCTCACGACCGTTTGCCAATTCCACAAGCAGGGTAGGTGCTTCTACTGTGGCTATTCCTAATCTCTTAGCACATGTTGGTGAGATAAAGGAATGTGTACTGCCACAATCAATCAAG
Source organism: Lygodium microphyllum (assembly GCF_053477565.2). Taxonomy (NCBI): domain Eukaryota; kingdom Viridiplantae; phylum Streptophyta; class Polypodiopsida; order Schizaeales; family Lygodiaceae; genus Lygodium; species Lygodium microphyllum. The sequence continues at coordinate 29,501,467 of NC_141143.1, read as the reverse complement.
GTTTTGAAACCTTTACCTTGATAGTCCGACGGTGTTTGAATTACCGAGAACTGGCGATTCGGCCCCTTCTTGTGTAGAGCGGCATGGACCGTCGCTCTTTCGAAATCCGCTTCCATAGTCGGATCTTCCTCTTCCTCTGCTTCACATCTTTGCCTATTGGTAATGCAGGCAGCTCTTCCCCTTCCACGGGCGGCGGCTCCCTGACCGCGGCCAATACCTTGACGGTGTCCCTCGCTGAGCTTGGGGCATTGCTTTTTGAAGTGACCGAGTTCATTGCAGTGGAAGCATCGGATGTTTCGGCCATTACCGTGAGTAGGAACAAAGTTGTTGACGTTATTTGTCCTTGCCTTCTTTCTTTGTCCCTGATTGTGGCCTTGAACTCTCTTAACCTGGGGTCTGAATGCTCCTCTGCTTGGGTCGCTATAAGACCAATTCTTAATACTCCTTGGTTTAGCTTGTACTTCCTGAATTATAGGTGCCGCTCGAATGAGTGCATCCTGAAGATCTAAGGGACGCATAGATTCGAGACGGGTATTTACAGGTGGATTTAAGCCTGCGCAAAACTTGGACACCTGCTGTGTCGTGTCCATTTGTGGCGCATACTTTAACAGTGAGACAAACTTAGAGTAGTATGCGTCAAGAGTGAGTCCTAACTGTTTTAGCTCATAGAACTCATTCATTTTCTGAGTACGATATGCGGGTGGCAAATATCTCCCTTGCACGGCTTGCTTTAACTTCTCCCAGGTAACGGATCCCTCTGAAATCCCTTGATCCCTGCACCATTGTTTCCACCATAGTCTGGCTTCACCGGTGAGTTTTAATTTGGCGAGCATGGCCTGATTAGCAGGTGCAGTGCCAGCGGCTTCGAAGTAGTCCTCCATAGATTCAATCCAAATCTCAGCGTCTGACTGGACGAATCTGCCTCTCCCGTCAAACTCGGGTGGCTTTATCTGTTTGAGGAGGAACTTCTTCTCCTGGATCACAGTCGTACTTGCCGTAGGGGGTGAATTTGGAACTTGTACCTGGGGTTGCGCCTGGGTAGAAAGTTCTTAACGTTATTATATGATAACTGACATTAGCTTATCCTTAGTTCAACTATTTCGTAACTCATGAAGCTATTTAACTTTTTGCAACAACCTTGATGCACAATCGGATAGTGATAAAAAAGAGTCCTTATCTATATTTATATGGCGTAGCCTCATACAACATCTCCAGTCATTACACTTAGTTTGGGGAGAACAACATAGTATTGGATTTGTCTACAGGAACTGTGTAATAGTAGGGTTTTGGGTCATGTATCTTTAGGAATCGATAATTCATCGGAAGTTCGGGATATCCTTTCCGCTGGAATCCATACTTCCCATGGCGGCCCAATACCTTAATTCTATCAGCTGAAATTACACGGGTTACTTCCTCATAAACATATGAGTTTAATTCAACCCTCCGACCTCGAATATGCAAAGTCGAGTTTACGTGAGCTTCCACAAAAATGAACAGCTTCACGACTTTCAAATCTTCCAACCACTTGATCCTCTTCAGGTTGGTCTGTAGATAAGCGAACCGGTGGGCAGCTATGTAGTAGATTCCTGAATACCTAGTCCATCTTCACTCTATATATAGAGGTGATGGGTTATAAATCTGCTCCAAGATGTTCATCATTTCAATTCTCTGCCTATAATGCGGAGAATGCATCGCAGTCATGAACATGATCCGGAACACCAAAAACTTGTTCCACGCCTCGTAATTCTGCAAGACAGTATCGAAGATGAGAAAATGTTTGGACAGGAACAATTTCTTTACCTCACTTCTAATGAAATCTTATGAAAACAATTCCATAGTAAGTCGGCTCTGATACCAACTGTAATGTGTCCACTAGAATCCTCTAGGACACGTCTTAGCAGTCCATCGAAAAGGTTGTCTAGAAAACTCCACCCGGCACTCCCATGGAATGTTGCGGGTTTTGCAATCTAGGACTTTCCGCGTCTGCCACGTAACGGAAGCGTCCTGGCCGTTCCCACTAGGATCGACTCGAATTGTTTGGTCATTGTACTAACAGCGACTAGCGTCAGACCTGATCGAACTACTTTACGCAGAAACACCAGGTCTGAAGCGGATTCATGCTGCACTTGGTTCAAGGAGAATGGGAAACGAGAGGGATGCAAGGCTCAACCTCTCTGCCAAAAGGCATAGTCCCATTCCGTTCCCCTAAAACAGCTTGAATCGGGTAATCGGTAATTCTGAGTCATCGTTCTCATTACTTGTTTCGGTGATGTCGATCGCCCTTCTGTTCGTCGAATGCTTTGAGAAAAGTTCCTGGCTAACTGGGACCACCCATCCGTAGGACGGACCCATGGTCCATCCTCCGCACTTTCCTCGGCTTGTTTTAGTTATGTAATTACCTACCACATTAGTTTGACATATACAAACAGCTTCTTTGAATTAACCCTGTTATGCACTGGTTCCTTCACGTAATCTTATCACAGGACATAAAAAAACAATGCCAAACAACTTCTTTATTAACATTTTATCCTTTTATCTTTGAATACAAGGAGTTCCCGCCCGTAGGCGTATTCATAATCCGCCCGAAGGCTATCCAGTAATCCACCAGGGATCACTAATCCAAGTTTCCGCCCGTAGACTAGTATGCGGGCCTCGAGATCCAATCCCGAGTCACGTTAGCCTCTTGTGCAGGGCCCGGAAGGCGAGGGATTTACGGCCAGAGCCCCCTCTGGCACCCAAGCATCCTCCTGCTCCAAGTAGAACTCAACGGAGAGACCTCTCGCGGCGGGTTCGGTCCACGTTCCCGGCGCGGCTAACAACCCCCTTGGTTAGGGTCAGGCAGGCAGTCGGGGGTAACTGAAGCTGCCTCTCCCTTCAGGCTTCAACCTGAAGTATTTAGATATATTTTCGTCCTTTAGTTCATTGAGCAAACAATGCAAACAGTGCTTTCCAAACTGTTACAAGCACAATCAATTTCCAATGGTCGTTCAGCTGGCAAACTCTTAAGGAGTGACTCCTATTCTCCGAATGCAACCCGCATTCGATCCGGAATCAATTGCAACTTGGCAAGATTCCTATCATTCTTGGGTTAGGGTCATACCCTACCAATGCTTAAGGTTCTGTTGTGGCAGGATCCAGTGACCATGTCGCTTTAGTTTATTGTCGGGTCATTCGCAAATACCTAACTTTCCTTTTCCTTGGCAATTATTCCCCAAGAAAAGTGAGTAACAGGATGATTACTCATCCTCTTGTCAATTAACTTGCCAACCTCATTTCGAGAGATGACAAAACTCTCTTGTGGACAAATCTCAAGTCTATACAATGTTGCAGCTTTTTGCACATATGTTGCATCTAATTCCACGGGATCATTCCATTGCTTAGTGTTTTCCGTTCACGGAATTTACCCCAGCCGAGTAACAGGGTTTTAGGGTATCCTCTAAATCATTCCTAATTAGGTTGACCCATGGTTCTAGAAATATGCAACTCCGTCGGAGTTTCATCATGATCCTTAGGATAAAACCTTAGATCATTTCATACATGAACATCCAATTGCTTTGACATTTTGTGAACGTGTGTAGGATCTTTAGATTCACGGTTTTTGTCTAAAGCTAGGTCAAATTATTATTGCACTAAATCCTAGTTAGCACTTGGAATACCTATCATACCGACGGAGCCATACCCATATGAGTCCCTTTTAGGTTACTTAGTCACTTCAATTATACCTATCTTGCGACGAGGATGATCCTTCTAAAGGTAATAAACTAAATCTAACGGAGAGCAATAGATACAATTCCACCAATACGCGTAAACATGCGATTGATTGCCTCTACGTATCACATGGTTCATGATAACTTTATCTTTCCTTGGTAAGGTAAAATGCTTGCCAATCTGTACGCTAACTTTCCTAGTTCCTGCTAGGATTTACCAATTAATCATGCCTACTACTTTGTAGTCTATACTTTCGAATCCTATGCTTTGACGAACCATGCAATCTTTCCTAAATGCGGTTTCTAATGAATGACGTTATCGCATGATGACTATGCAATATGCAACATTCTCCTAGCTACGAAGTAGTTAATGAAACTTATACAAAGCTAGTGTTAACTTATTCCATCTTACATGCTATTTGCAAGACCATACGTTCATTTTAGTATTCTATTATTTCATTCCGGATAATACCTTATGGTGCTAACCTTTTTCCTATGAAATCATTGCGAGAAGTATGTTGCCTAATGTGCGGCACACACTTATTCCTACCATGTCTATGACGAAAGAGAATGCATTTATAAATTCCATTTCTTTGCCTAATTTTAGACTCATTACTTTGATAATGCACCAAAAAACTACATGCCACTAGCCTTCTAAGGTGGATAACTCGTTCAAATTCATGATATTTTTCAATCTTGCCTAATGTTCAAGAGATGCTTTATCACATGTATTTCTTTCCAATTTCCGTATGCATTAAAATTAAACGTAAAAATGCAATTCCTTTTATGAGCTAAGCGCGCCTAATCATGCGAGAATAACTCGAAGGAACCTGGACTTGAGGGCTCGGGGAGATGTCCACTTGTATATTCGGAGATGAGTCTCCCGCGGTCGCTCCTTGTGATCTTTTTGGGGCCATTGTAGACGTGGATTCGACTTATGATTTGCCCTTGCGGTCTACGAAGTGACTGGCCTCGGAATGCGGCCTTCCGACCTTTGCCTTTATCCTTGTATGCGAAAGATTCCTTTTCGGGATGGTACTTGCGGCAAAGGCTTTAGGAGTCTTCAAGAAAACTCGAATCGGCACGGAAATTAATCTCGGACGGCTTGCGGCTTTTAAATCTTCTTGCAATAGCCTTTCGATGGGTCTTGCGGGGGTCTTTATGGCTTCACCGTCCCCTCTTCAAAGTCCCGGGAAGGGTATGAAGAGGTCTTCTTAGTAATGTGGTGGGAAGGGACCTTAAGGAGGCCCCTCCTTAGAAGCTTCTGTAGCTTCAACAGAAACACGGGGGGGGGGGGGGGGGGGGGGGAGGGGTCGTGATCCACGTGGCGGGGCAGCCTGAGATGGCCGGGCGGACCTCAGCGGCAGCGTGGCGGCGGACTGGGCGACAGCGTGGCGGCGGACTCCTCTCCACGGCGACCTCACTCTCTCCTCACGGGCCGTCCTCCAACCAGCTCCTCCCACAGTTCCTCTCTCTCTCCCTCCCACACCCCCTTGATGGGGGGTGTTTATATAGGCATGGGGGTGGGGGAAGAGGGCCTCCACACACGTGGAGGACTCCCCTCATGCAGTCCCCACTTCACTCCTTCTTGGCCATCCCCCTCCCATTCCCTCTCCTCTAGCCATGCATCGGCTGGGGGAAGGGATAATAATAAAAAAATTTGCCTTGTATTTATCCTATTGCCCCTTCCCAAGCGGTCGTTTCCTTGCGGTTTTCACGGTCCTCAACCTCGGTCTTTAATTCACAATGCGGCGGCCTCGTGAATGGTATAGATTAAGTTACTAATAACCACGAAGTAGGGAAATACTCTTGCACAGGGTTTACATGGCGTGCGGGAAGTTAATATTTGCGGTACGGGGTACACGGAAATATTACATAAAGACCCACACAAGACCCATCGAAAAGGCTTTCGCAAAAAGATTTTTAAAGCTGCAAGTCATCCAAGAATAAATTCTGTGCCAAAAGAACTCATAAAGCCCTCTTCCGCAAGCACCATTTATCCAAATCCCGTAAAGGGATCTCCTACGTACAAGGGAAGAAGGCAAAGGTCGGGAGGTTGCATGCCAAGGCAAGTCTATTCATAGGCCGCAAAAGCTAACCAGAAGCCGAGACCACGCCTACGATGGCCCCAAAAAGGACACAAGATGCGACTGCGGGAGGTTCATCTCCGAGTATACAAGTGGATATCTCCCCGACCCCTCAAGTCCAGGTTCTTTCGATTTGTTTTCGCATAAAGAAATGATTAGGCGCGCTTAGTTCATAAGGGAGATTGCATCTTTACGCTTAATTTTAATGCATGTGGAAAGTGGGAAAAAAAAAAAAAAAACATTTGGTAAAGTATCTCTTGAAACATTAGGCAAGATTGAAATATGCCATGAATTTGAACGAGTTATCCACCTTAGAAGACTAGTTGCATGTAGCTTCTTTGGTACATTATCAAAGTAATGAGTCTAAACTTAGGGCAAAGAAATGGAATTTATAAGTGCATTCTCTTTCGTCCTAAACATGGTAGGAATAAGCGTGTGCCGCATGTTAGGCAACATCCTCCTCGTAATGATTTCATGAGGCAAGGTTAACACCATAAGATATTATCCGAAAAGAAATAATAGAGTACGGAAATGATCTTATGGACTTGCAAATAGCATGTAAAATGGAATGAATTAACACTAGCTTTAGTTTGGTATGAACTTCGTCAACTACATTGTAGCTAGGAGAATGTTGCGTATTACATAGTCATCATGCGGAAACGTCATTCATCAGAAGCCGCATTTAGGAAAGGTTGCATGGTTCGTCAAAGCATAAGATTCGAAAGTATAGACTACAAGGTTGTAGGCATGATTAATAGGTCTTAGGAAAAGTTAATATCCAGATTATCATGCATTTTTGCTACACCAAGGAAAGATAAAATTATCATAAACCATGTGATGCGTAAAAGCAATAAATCGCATGCTTACGCGTATTGGTGTAGTTGTAACTATTGTTCTCCATTAGATGTAGTTTATTACCTTTAGAAGGTTCATCCTTGTTGCCATACAAGAATATTGAGTTGTCTAAGTAACCTAAAACACAAGGGATTCATATGGGCATGGCTCAGTCGATATGATAGGTATCCCAAGTGCCAAGTGCAATAAGATTTCGACCTAGTTTTACACTTGTTGCCAAGTCTAAAATCGCAAACCCAAAGATCTTACACACGTTCACGAAATGTCGAATCAATTGGATGTTCATGCATAAAATGATCTAAGGTTTTATCCTAAGGATCATTCGTTCTAATGATGAAACTCGGACGGAGTTGCAAATTTCTAGGACCATGGGCCAACATAATTAGGAATGGGTTGGAGGATACCCTAAACCCTGCTACTCGGCTAGAGGTAATTCCGTGGCCGGAGGACGCCATTCAATGGGTGGAATGATCCCTTGGAATGATGCAACACATGTGCAAAAAGGTTGCAACACCGTATAGACTTGAGATTTGTCCACAAGAGAGTTTTGTCATCTCTCGAAATGGGGTTGGCAACTTATTGAAAGAATTTAACTTACAAAAGGATGAGTAATCATCCTGTTACTCACTTTTCTTGGGGAATAATTGCCAAGGAAAAGGAAAGTTAGGTATTTTCCTTGAAGCAAATGACCAGACAATAAACTAAAGCGACATGGTCGCTGGAATCTACCACAACAAGACCTAAAGTATTGGTAGGGTATGACCCTAACCCAAGAATGATGGGAATCTTGCCAAGTTGCAATTGATTCCGGATCGAATGCGGGTTGCATTCGGAGAAAAGGAGTCACTCCTTAACAGTTTGCCAGCTAAACGACCATTGGAAATTGATTGTGCTTGTATCAGTTTGGAAAGTACTGTTTGCATTGTTTGCTCAATGAACTAAAGGATGAAAATATATCTAAATACTTCAGGTTGAAGCCTGAAGGGAGAGGCAGCTTCAGTTACCCCCGACTGCCTGCCTGACCCTAACCAAGGGGGTTGTTAGCCGCACCGGGAACGTGGACCGAACCCGCCGCGAGAGGTCTCTCCGTTGAGTTCTACTTGGAGCAGGAGGACGCTTGGGTGCCAGAGGGGGCTCTGGCCGTAAATCCCTCGCCTTCCGGGCCCTGCACAAGAGGCTAACGTGACTCAGGATTGGATCTCGAGGCCCGCATACTAGTCTACGGGCGAAAACTTGGATTAGTGATCCCTGGTGGATTACTGGATAGCCTTCGGGCGGATTATGAATATGCCTACAGGCGGGAACTCCTTGTATTTCAAAGATAAAAGGATAAAATGATAATAAAGAAGTTGTTTGGCATTGTTTTCTTTATGTCCTGTGATAAGATTACGTTAAGGAACGGGTGCATAACATGGTTAATTCAAAGAAGCTGTTTGTATATGTCAAACTAATGTGGTAGGTAATTACATAACTAAAACAAACCGAGGAAAGTGCGGAGGATGGACCATGGGTCCGTCCTACGGATGGGTGGTCCCGGTTAGCCGGGAACTTTTCTCAAAGTCTTCGACGAACAGAAGGATGATCAACATCACCGAAACAAGTAATGAGAACGATGACTTGGAATTACCGATTACCCGATTCACGCTGTTTTAGGGGAACGGAATGGGACTATGCCTTTTTGGCAGAGAGGTCGAGCCTTGCTTCCCTCTCGTTTCCCATTCTCCTTGAACCAAGTGCAGCATGAATCCGCTTCAGACCAGGCGTTTCTACGTAAAGTAGTTCGATCAGGTCTGATGCTAATCGCTGTTAGTAAATGACCAAACAATTCCGGTCGATCCTAAGTGGGAACGGCCAGGACACTTCCGTTACGTGGCAGACGCGGAAAGTCCTAGATTGGAAAACCCGCAACATTCCATGGGAGTGCCGGGTGGAGTTTTCTAGACAACCTTTCCGATGGGCTGCTAAGACGTGTTCTAGAGGATTCTAGTGGACACGTTACAGTTGGTATCAGAGCCGACTTACAATGGAATTGTATTCATAAAAATTTCATTGAAAGATGAAGTAAAGAAATTGTTCATGTCCAAACATTTTCTCATCTTCAATACTGTCTTGCAGAATTACGAGGAGTGGAACAAGTTTTTGGTATTTCGGATCATGTTCATGACTGCAATGCATTCTCCGCATTATAGGCAGAGAATTGAAATGATGAACATCTTGGAGCAGATTTATAATCCATCACCTCTATATATAGAGCGAAGATGGACTGGGTCTTCAGGAATCTATTACATAGCTGCCCACCGGTTCGCTTATCTACAGACCAACCTGAAGAGGATCAACTGGTTGGAAGATTTGAAAGTCGTGAAGCTGTTCATTTTTGTGGAAGCTCACGTGAATTCGACTTTGCATATTCGAGGTCGTAGAGTTGAATTAAACTCATATGTATATGAGGAAGTAACCCGTGTAATTCCAGCTGATAGAATTAAGGTATTGGGCCACCATGGGAAGTATGGATTCCAGCGAAAAGGATATCCCGAACTTCCGATGAATTATCGATTCCTAAAGATACATGACCCAAAACCCTACTATTACACAGTTCCTGTAGACAAATCCAATACAATGTTGTTCTCCCCAAACTAAATGTAATGATTGGATTATCATCACTCGAGATGTTGTATGAGGCTACGCCATATAAATATAAATAAGGACTTCTTTTTATCACTATCCGATTGTGCATCAGGGTTGTTGCAAAAAGTTAAGTTGCTTCATGAGTTACGAATTAGCTAAACTGAAGATAAGCTAATGTCAATTATCATATAATAATGTTAAGAAAACTTTTTACGCCAGGCACAACCCTAGGTACAGGTTCCAAATTTGCCCCCTACATCAAGTACTACTGTGATCCAGGAGAAGAAGTTCCTCCTCAAACAAATAAAGCCACCCGAGTTTGACGGGAGAGGCAGATTCGTCCAGTCGGACGCTGAGATTTGGATTGAATCTATGGAGGACTACTTCGAAGCCGCTGGCACTGCACCAACCAATCAGGCCATGCTCGCCAAATTAAAACTCACCGGTGAAGCCAGACTATGGTGGAAACAATGGTGCAGGGATCAAGGGATTTCAGAGGGGTCCGTTACCTGGGAGAAGCTAAAGTAAGACGTGCAAGGGAGATATTTGCCACCCGCATATCGTACTCAGAAAATGAATGAGTTCTATGAGCTAAAACAGTTAGGACTCACTCTTGACGCATACTACTCTAAGTTTGTCTCACTCTTAAAGTATGCGCCACAAATGGACACGACACAGCAGGTGTCCAAATTTTGCGCAGGCTTAAATCCACCTGTAAATACCCGTCTCCAATCTATGCGACCATCAGACCTTCAGGATGCACTCATTCGAGCGGCCCCTATAATTCAGGAAGTACAAGCTAAACCAAGGAGTATTAAGAATTGGTCTTATAGCGACCCAAGCAGAGGAGCATTCAGACCCCAGGTTAAGAGAGTTCAAGGCCACAATCAGGGACAAAGAAAGAAGGCAAGGACAAATAACGTCAACAACTTTGTTCCTACTCACGGTAATGGCCGAAACATCCGATGCTTCCACTGCAATGAACTCGGTCACTTCAAAAAGCAATGCCCCAAGCTCAGCGAGGGACACCGTCAAGGTATTGGCCGCGGTCAGGGAGCCGCCGCCCTTGGAAGGGGAAGAGCTGCCTGAATTACCAATAGGCAAAGATGTGAAGCAGAGGAAGAGGAGGATCCGACTATGGAAGCAGATTTTGAAAGAGCGACGGTCCATGCCGCTCTACACAAGAAGGGGCCGAATCGCCAGTTCTCGGTAATTCAAACACCGTCGGACTATCAAGGTAAAGGTTTCAAAACCTTGATTGATTGTGGCAGTACACATTCCTTTATCTCACCAGCATGTGCTAAGAGATTAGGAATAGCCACAGTAGAAGCACCTACCCTACTTGTGGAATTGGCAAACGGTCGTGAGGTAACTTGTGCTAGGCAAACTGCTAAGGAGGAGTTCTATCTGGGAGGAAAGAAAACCTCAGTCAAATTCAGAGTCATGAACTTAGGCATCCATGAGTGTCTACTCGGGATGGATTGGCTTAAGCCCAATGACGCCCACATCCACTGTGAAAAGGGTCAAGTTTCCTTTCGAAACTCTGACAGAGAGTTTGTTAGGACTCAAGGTGAGGCAGGAGTGCCGAGAATCCAGCTAGCCAAGGTATCGCGGATCATAAAAGGGGTTAGGAAAGGATTACCTGTTTACTTGATCAAACTCAACAAGTTAGATCAAAAGCAAGAGTCTCATGAGGGACCCTCTTGGCTAAAAGAATATGCTGACGTATTCCCTGAGGAATTAATTGAACTTCCACCCCCAAGAGAAGTTGATCATGAGATTAGGCTAATACCTGGAGCTGCGCCAATTGCAAAGAGACCTTATAGAATGTCTATTCCGGAAGCTATTGAGTTGAAGGAACAACTCAAGCAACGGTTAGATCAGGGCTACATCCGGCCTAGCAATTCACCATGGGGAGCTCCAGTTCTATTCCAGAAGAAGAAAGATGGGACACTTCGACTATGTATTGATTACCGTGGGCTGAATCAATCAACAGTCAAGAACAAGTATCCTATTCCTAGAATAGATGAGCTTCTTGATCGCCTTCAAGGTGCAAAGATCTTCTCCAAAATTGATCTCAGGTCACGCTACTATCAAATCAGGATCAAGGATGAGGACATTCCAAAAACGGCCTTCAATACAAGATATGGGCACTTTGAATTCTTGGTTATGTCATTCGGCCTTACAAATGCACCTGCCACCTTCAATAGATTAATGCAGGATATTTTTAGACCATCTCTTGATGACTTCGTGCTTGTCTTCTTCGACGACATTTTAGTCTATTCTAAATAGGAAGAAGATCATGAACCTCAACTACGGATTGTTTTGGAGACAATGAGGTCTCATAAGCTGTATGCAAAAATGAAGAAGTGTGCATTCTTCAAACGTCAGATTGAATATCTAGGATTCATAGTATCATCAGAAGGGATATCAGTAGATCCAGCCAAGGTCAGAGATGTGCTTGAATGGCCAATACCATTATCCGTCAAAGAGATACGCAGTTTTCTTGGCTTGACAGGATGGTATAGGGTCTTTATCAAAAACTATGCTTTGATTGCAGCACCTCTTACCGACTTACTAAAGAAGCAGACTTCCATTACATGGTCAACTCCCGAGCAAAATAGCTTCGACCAATTGAAGCAATGTTTGGTATCAACACCTATTCTAAAACTTCCTGACCTCAATAAGGAGTTCGAGGTAGTAACTGATGCCAGCATTCTTGCCTTGGGGTGTGTTCTTATGCAGGAAGGTCATCCAGTAGCATATTCTTCAAGGAAATTGAAGAGTCGCGAAAAGAATTATGCCACTCATGATCTGGAGTTATTAGCTGTCATCCATGCTCTAAAGCTTTGGAGACACTATCTGTTGGGAAATAAGTTCACTCTAGTAACCGATCATAAGAGTCTCAAATGGATTTTTACCCAGAACGAGCTCAACATGAGGCAACGTCGATGGATTGAAGTATTGGAGGAATATGATTTTGAAATCAAGTATCGACCAGGGAAAGAGAATGTAGTTGCCGATGCACTCAGTCGCAAGGCATTCCTAAATTCCCTAATCTTGCAGAATCCATCAACGGCCAGATCTCTGGCTACAAAGGTATCTATGCCAAGCAACCCTATACTCGAACTAGCTAGAGAGGAAGCATGCCATGACTTAGCCTACCAAGCAATGATAAAAGAAATATCTACCAAGGATCAGAAATTGAAGCTACAGGCCAAGTATCATGAATTTTCTGTTGACAATGGACTTATTTACTATAGAACAAGGCTATGTATACCAGCAAGCCAGTCACTTAAGCAAAAGATATTGTGGGAAGCTCATGACTCCCCTTTCGCAGGACATCCAGGCTATGCAAAAACTCTTAATGCAGTCAGGAAGAGCTATTATTGGGAGAGGCTCAAAGGTGACATCCTCAAATATGTCACCGAATGTTTGTCTTGCCAACGTATCAAGGCTGAACATGTCATGATGCCAGGAAAATTACAACCACTTGACATTCCCCAAATGAAATGGGAATTCATCAGTATGGATTTTGTGGTGGGCTTACCCCAAGTCCAAGGAGGATACAACTCCATTATGGTTGTAGTTGACATGCTTACTAAGGTTGCACACCTGATTCCAGTAAAGACAAACTATAAAGCCTCCGATATTGCAAGAGTGTTTATCAAAGAAATATTCAAGCTACATGGGTTACCTAGAAGGATCATTAGCGATCGAGATTCTCTTTTCACTTCTCACTTCTGGAGAGCTATCTTTGAAGCTATTGGAACCCAACTCTATTTTAGCACTGCCTACCATCCCCAAACGGATGGACAAACAGAGCGAGTAAATCAAATCATTGAGGATATGCTTAGGGCTTACTGCTGTCGTGAGCCGAAGAGGTGGATTCAATACTTGCCGTTAGTAGAATTTGCTTACAATGCTTCGTACCAGCAGAGCATTCAAATGACCCCTTTCCAGGCATTTTATGGTCATGATTGTCGAAGTCCCCTAAATTTTTCTGATCCTACCCTGAGAGTGGAAGCTTCAAGACAAATGTTGGAGGAAATGGATGACCAAATAAGGTCAATAAGACAAGACATACAAGCAGCCAAAGATAGACAAAAGGCATATGCGGATTTGAAACGCCAAGAGAGGATCTTCGGAGAAGGAGACATGGTCTTCATTCGTGTACGGCCGAAAAAGAGTTCTTTATCTCTAGGTGAATGCAAGAAGCTAAGTCCAAGGTATTGTGGACCGTATAAAATCCTCAAATGCCTGGGACCCAATGCTTATAAATTGCAACTTCCTGATAACCTAAAGGTTCACAATGTGTTCCATGTTAGTCTCTTAAAAAAATATGTACCCAACCCAAATCATGTACTTGATGACCAAAAAATTGTAATGCCTAGTCAAGGAGTCCTTGAACTAAGACCGGAAAAGATTTTGGATGTCAGGGAGAGACAGTTGAGATCTAGGACCTTGAGAGAATGCCTCGTCCAGTGGAAAGATTATCCCGAAGAGGATGCTACCTGGATGGATGAAAGCTCTTTCAGTCTTCAATATCCCCAGTTTTTCTCGAGATGAGGACATCTCGATTCTTCTAAGGGGGAGAGAATGTAATATTTCCGCGTACCCCGTACCGTAAATATTAACTTTCCGCACGCTGTGTAAACCCTGTGCAAAGGTATTCCCTACTTCGTAAATTATTAGTAACTTAATCCATACCATTCACGAGGCCGCCGCATTGTGAATTAAAGACCGAGGTTGAGGACCGTGAAGACCGCAAGGAAACGACCGCTTGGGAAGGGGCAAATGGATAAATTCAAGACAAATTTTTTTATTATTATCCCTTCCCCCAGCCGATGCATGGCTGGAGGAGAGGGAGTGGGGGGGGGGAATGGCCAAGGGGAAGTGATGTCAGGTCTACATGAGGGGGAGTCCTCCACGTGTGTGGAGGCCCTCTTCCCCACCCCCCATACCTATATAAACACCCCCTAGCAAGGGGGTGTGCTAGAAGAGCTGGGAGAAGGACGGGCCGTGCAGAGAGAGGGAGAGCTAGAGGAGCTGGGAGAAGGTCGGGCGGTGCAGAGAGAGGGAGAGCTAGAGGAGCTGGAGGAGGTGCCGACGTGAAGGGAGGAGGCCGGCTGAGAGGAGAAGGAGGTCGCCGTGGAGCGCCGCGCTGCCACCCAGTCCACCAGTCGCTCTGCCGCCCAGTCCGCTGCAGCCACCCAGTCCGCCAGTCGCCAGGCCTTCAGTCCGCCGCCACGCTGATCACGACCCCCCCCACGTGTTCTGTAGAAGCTGAAGCTTCTTTTAGAAGCTTCTAAGGGGGGGGCCTCCTTAAGCCCCCTTCCCACCACATTTCCCAAAGGGCATTCATACCCCTCCTCGGGACTTTGAAGAGGGGAAGGTGAAGCCGTAAAGACCCACACAAGACCCATCGAAAAGGCTTTCGCAAAAAGATTTTTAAAGCCGCAAGTCATCCAAGAATAAATTTTGTGCCAAAAGAACTCATAAAGCCCTCTTCCGCAAGCACCATTTATCCAAATCCCGTAAAGGGATCTCCTATGTACAAGGGAAGAAGGCAAAGGTCGGGAGGTTGCATGCCAAGGCAAGTCTATTCGTAGGCCGCAAAAGCTAACCAGAAGCCGAGACCACGCCTACGATGGCCCCAAAAAGGACACAAGATGCGACTGCGGGAGGTTCATCTCCGAGTATACAAGTGGATATCTCCCCGACCCCTCAAGTCCAGGTTCTTTCGATTTGTTTTCGCATAAAGAAATGATTAGGCGCGCTTAGTTCATAAGGGAGATTGCATCTTTACGCTTAATTTTAATGCATGTGGAAAGTGGGAAAAAAAAAAAAAACATTTGGTAAAGTATCTCTTAAAACATTAGGCAAGATTGAAATATGCCATGAATTTGAACGAGTTATCCACCTTAGAAGACTAGTTGCATGTAGCTTCTTTGGTACATTATCAAATTAATGAGTCTAAACTTAGGGCAAAGAAATGGAATTTATAAGTGCATTCTCTTTCGTCCTAAACATGGTAGGAATAAGCGTGTGCCGCATGTTAGGCAACATCCTCCTCGTAATGATTTCATGAGGCAAGGTTAACACCATAAGATATTATCCGAAAAGAAATAATAGAGTACGGAAATGATCTTATGGACTTGCAAATAGCATGTAAAATGGAATGAATTAACACTAGCTTTAGTTTGGTATGAACTTCGTCAACTACATTGTAGCTAGGAGAATGTTGCGTATTACATAGTCATCATGCGGAAACGTCATTCATCAGAAGCCGCATTTAGGAAAGGTTGCATGGTTCGTCAAAGCATAAGATTCGAAAGTATAGACTACAAGGTTGTAGGCATGATTAATAGGTCTTAGGAAAAGTTAATATCCAGATTATCATGCATTTTTGCTACACCAAGGAAAGATAAAATTATCATAAACCATGTGATGCGTAAAAGCAATAAATCGCATGCTTACGCGTATTGGTGTAGTTGTAACTATTGTTCTCCATTAGATGTAGTTTATTACCTTTAGAAGGTTCATCCTTGTTGCCATACAAGAATATTGAGTTGTCTAAGTAACCTAAAACACAAGGGATTCATATGGGCATGGCTCAGTCGATATGATAGGTATCCCAAGTGCCAAGTGCAATAAGATTTCGACCTAGTTTTACACTTGTTGCCAAGTCTAAAACCACAAACCCAAAGATCTTACACACGTTCACGAAATGTCGAATCAATTGGATGTTCATGCATAAAATGATCTAAGGTTTTATCCTAAGGATCATTCGTTCTAATGATGAAACTCGGACGGAGTTGCAAATTTCTAGGACCATGGGCCAACATAATTAGGAATGGGTTGGAGGATACCCTAAACCCTGCTACTCGGCTAGAGGTAATTCCGTGGGCGGAGGACGCCATTCAATGGGTGGAATGATCCCGTGGAATGATGCAACACATGTGCAAAAAGGTTGCAACACCGTATAGACTTGAGATTTGTCCACAAGAGAGTTTTGTCATCTCTCGAAATGGGGTTGGCAAGTTATTGAAAGAATTTAACTTGCAAAAGGATGAGTAATCATCCTATTACTCACTTTTCTTGGGGAATAATTGCCAAGGAAAAGGAAAGTTAGGTATTTGCCTTGAAGCAAATGACCAGACAATAAACTAAAGCGACATGGTCGTTGGAATCTACCACAACAAGACCTAAAGTATTGGTAGGGTATGACCCTAACCCAAGAATGATGGGAATCTTGCCAAGTTGCAATTGATTCCGGATCGAATGCGGGTTGCATTCGGAGAAAAGGAGTCACTCCTTAACAGTTTGCCAGCTAAACGACCATTGGAAATTGATTGTGCTTGTATCAGTTTGGAAAGTACTGTTTGCATTGTTTGCTCAATGAACTAAAGGATGAAAATATATCTAAATACTTCAGGTTGAAGCCTGAAGGGAGAGGCAACTTCAGTTACCCCCGACTGCCTGCCTGACCCTAACCAAGGGGGTTGTTAGCCGCGCCGGGAACGTGGACCGAACCCGCCGCGAGAGGTCTCTCCGTTGAGTTCTACTTGGAGCAGGAGGACGCTTGGGTGCCAGAGGGGGCTTTGGCCGTAAATCCCTCACCTTCCGGGCCCTGCACAAGAGGCTAACGTGACTCGGGATTGGATCTCGAGGCCCGCATACTAGTCTACGGGCGGAAACTTGGATTAGTGATCCCTGGTGGATTACTGGATAGCCTTCGGGCGGATTATGAATATGCCTACAGGCGGGAACTCCTTGTATTTCAAAGATAAAAGGATAAAATGATAATAAAGAAGTTGTTTGGCATTGTTTTCTTTATGTCCTGTGATAAGATTACGTGAAGGAACCGGTGCATAACAGGGTTAATTCAAAGAAGCTGTTTGTATATGTCAAACTAATGTGGTAGGTAATTACATAACTAAAACAAACCGAGGAAAGTGCGGAGGATGGACCATGGGTCCGTCCTACGGATGGGTGGTCCCGGTTAGCCGGGAACTTTTCTCAAAGTCTTCGACGAACAGAAGGATGATCAACATCACCGAAACAAGTAATGAGAACGATGACTTGGAATTACCGATTACCCGATTCACACTGTTTTAGGGGAACGGAATGGGACTATGCCTTTTGGCAGAGAGGTCGAGCCTTGCTTCCCTCTCGTTTCCCATTCTCCTTGAACCAAGTGCAGCATGAATCCGCTTTAGACCAGGCGTTTCTGCTTAAAGTAGTTCGATCAGGTCTGATGCTAATCGCTGTTAGTAAATGACCAAACAATTCCGGTCGATCCTAAGTGGGAACGGCCAGGACACTTCCGTTACGTGGCAGACGCGGAAAGTCCTAGATTGGAAAACCCGCAACATTCCATGGGAGTGCCGGGTGGAGTTTTCTAGACAACCTTTCCGATGGGCTGCTAAGACGTGTTCTAGAGGATTCTAGTGGACACGTTACAAATTTGCAGATTATGAAGCTTTTGGACAGCCAAACAAGAATGAAGCAAGAGTAGAAACAAAATATAAAACAGTTGATAAGAAGGTTAAGCCGATATAGCTACTCCTCTACCACCTGAAAGCGAAGGACTGGCAGAAAGGGTATCCAAACAACCAAGCCTTCGTGATCCTAAAGATATTGGTTACCAATTTAAAGCAGAAAGTTTATAAAAGCTGAAAATTGGTGAAGACTCTTTTCTCTTTCCGATTGAAAAGAAAATCTTCATGCAGATATTAAAGAACCATGGTAAAGCCTTTTCATTTCAGCCACATGAAATTGGCTGTGTGGATCCAAGCATTGTGGCACCAATGGTAATTTTTACGGTCCCACATGTTCCTTGGAATCTTAAACCAATTCTGGTTCTAAGAGCTCATTTGCCTAGGTTATTAGAACTTCTAAATGAAAAGATAAAAATGCGAATATTGGAGCCATCTTCAGCTCCATATTCCAACCGATGGTTTACCGTACCTAAGAAGAATGGATCTTTATGATTCATTCAAGATTTACAACCCGTCAATAAAGTCACTATTAGAAATATTGGATCAGGACCAATTGTGGAAGAGTTTGCTGAAGCTTTTGCAGGTATGGAAATCTATTCCATGGGAGACTTATATTCAAGCTACGACCAATTTCAACTTGCTTTGGAAAGCCCTGACATTACCAGAATGAAGACGCCTCTTGGCCTAGTTCGCATGTGTACTCTACCTCAAGTGGCTACGAATTTAGTAGCTCACATGATGAATGCTATGCATAAAGTATTGAGGGATTATATTCCTCAATTGACTCTTCCTTTTCTTGATGATGTTCCAATCAAAGGATGTGAAGTTCATGAGAAAAATCAAGAACTCAATGAACTTGGATGTCGAAAGTTTATTTCTGATCATATTAATGATTGTGCTCAAATCTTATCTAAATTAGAAGAAGTCCATCTTACTCTTTCAGGAGCTAAATCTATTTTTGGAGTCAAAGAAGTCCTTGTGGTCGGACATATGTGTGGTCCATATGGCCGAAAGCCTTGTCCATCCAAAATAGATGCTATCGGCAAAATGCAGGAAGAATGTACAAATGTTTCAGAGGTGAGAAGATTTCTTGGTGCATGTGTCTTCTACCTTATTTGGATACCACATTTTTCCCATATTGCTGAAAGACTTTATCAGCTTCTAAGAAAGGGCCAAAGGTTTATATGGGAAAAAGAATACACTCAGGCTATTCGGAAACTCAAGAAAATGCTAACTTCAGCCCCCAATTTAAAGAGGGCTAATTACTGTAATGGACAGCCCATTATACTCACAGTGGACACAAGTCCTATTGGAATAGGATGGGCAGTTGGTCAAGACAACCTTGAAGGCAACAGATATGTAATCCACTTTGGAGCAAAGGTTCTTAGTGAACGACAAAGAAGGTATGCTCAAATTAAAAGAGAGCTTTGGGGAGTAGTAACTGCATTAAAATGTGACACGGAGTACTTCATGGGCGCACATGTTATAGTAGAGACAGATTGCCTTCCACTCTTGGGCATGATCGCCAACTGTTCCACTCCTGACATAGCCATGACAAGATGGATAGCCTATATTAAATCCTTAAATTCTGATTTGAAACACATTGCAGGTAGAGATAATCTAGTTGGCTGACATGCTTTCACGTGCCATATATATGGATAAAGAAGAAATGATAAATAAAGAAGAATCGAAGTTTATAAATGATGCTATTAATGCAGGTACAACAAAAATTACAGCAAGAACAACAGGTTCAGCTGTTAAAACAAACTTTACATCAGCAAGGAAGGATGAATCGAAGGACAATGGACAGCTAGTAAACAACATATTCAATGTTTTGTTATGGTTTGTTCACACTTTAAAGAAGAATATTATGCAGATGATTGGCTAAAAATTGGCCAATGTTTGAGTACTATGACAAAGAAGGAAGATTGGACTAATGAAGAGTTCAAGAGAATTAAGAGAAAAGCCTATGGTTTTTTTCTTAAAGATGGATATCTCTGGAGGTATGCAAAAAAGAAAGGAAGGGCGTCTATTCGTGTCTTAGGAGATAAAAAGACACAAGGACAGGTCATGCAAGAATTCCATGAAAGCCTATTGGCTAGTCATAGAGGCATATGGGACACTTTTGCCAAAATAAAAGAGAAATTTTGGTGGCAAAACATGTATAAAGATATTGAGCATTTTGTTGAGTCTTGTCATGCTTGTCAAATGTATTCTATGGTAAAGCATAGAGATGGGCTTCAGCCTACCTATCCTTTATCCATTCACTATAGATGGGCTATTGATTTAGTAACCATGCCTATACGAATTTGGAACATGAGATATCTAGTACTTGCTAAAGAAGATCTCACAAATCAAGTGGAAGGAAAGGCCTTGTCAACAAAGTCCACTCATGTTGTTTGTAGATTTCTACTTGAAGAAGTATTTTGCAAGTATGGATGTGTTGCTAAAGTAACTGCTGATAGAGGGGAATTGAATGCCGATGAGGCTCACCATTTCTTTGCTCAATTGGGAATTAAGCTATCTCTTACTTCAGCCTACAATCTTGAAGGCAATGGTAAGAGTGAAAGAGGTCATCAACCAATTCTTAAAGCTTTAGCAAAATCATGCAAAGGAAAGTTGAGGGAATGGCCTAAAATGCTACCATTCGCATTATGGGCTGATAGAACTACCCACAGTGCATTAAGAGGATATATGCCAGTTGAACTTATATATGGACAGCCACCTGTTATGCCTATTGAGGAATCCATTTTCACATGGAGTATCTTGCCTTGGGGTGAAGGCATGAATAGAGAAGAATTGCTGTCTTTACTCATAAGGCAACTTGAAAGAAGGCTAGAAGATGTCAAAACAACCATTGAAAGGCTAAAAACAGCAAGATTAAAGAATAAGAAGAGGTTTGACAAGCATCATCGACTCCGTCCAAGAGCTATTCAAGAGAATGATTGGGTTCTTGTCTATGGCAGCAGCCTGGACAATCAATATAGTGCTCATAGGAAGTTAGCCAAGCGATGGTTTGGACCATATGTTGTAAAAGTAGTACATAATAATGCTAGTTACTCTTTGGCTAAAATGGATGGGACCATGATTAAGATTGCAATAGCTGGGAAACGAATCAAACTCTTCAAACGAAGAGAATCTTCAACTTATGAACTTCATGACTTGGATATAAGCCCTCTACTTGAAGACATGCAGGAAGAAAAAGACTTAGAGAATGAAGATGAAGAAGAAGACCCTCCTTGACTTGTAATCTCATGAAATGGCACATGCCAGAGGATGTCCAGGTTAGGAGGGGGTGAATGTCAAAGAGCTTACTGTTCATAATATAAATCATGGGATTCTTATGAACACAGAAGAGCTTCACTAGAAGTTATATGAGGAATTTGCATACAAAATTCAGACATTGTTATCCAATAACCACCTTAGTTACACAAGTTCTTTTGTATTTAGCATATAATTTTCAGTTATACCATATATATTTATGAAAAATAAGTCTATGGGACCTTCAACTTGGTCAACTGGAAGTATTTGACAGTCTGCAGGATAAATCACATTGATTCAGGTGCAAAAACATGGTCAGAACCCAAGAAGAATGCCAAAAGTTGCCAAAAGTCCACTAGGTCCACATGGGACCTGGAGTAAAAGACTTAAGTGACCAGCAAGTGACTTGGTTAGGCCAAAAAGTGACCACGGACTGAGCAGGGAGCAGCCTGCATTTTTCGGCGCAAAATGCGGACTACACAGTCTGAAGCAAACTAGAGAGAGCTGGAGCTATGGTGCATGATTTGGAGCATGCAAACTGAAGATCAACAGGCCCAACTACTGAAGAAGTAAACTTGGTGAGAGCTCCACTTCTCTGCCTCTTTGGTCTAACAAAAATGCATGCTGAAACTGTCTATAAAAGAGGGAAATCTGAGAGAAAAGTATTTGGCCTGCTCTTATGCACGACTTCTCTCATTTTGTCTACCATATTCTTGGTCCAATGAAGCCTGACTTGTACCCAAGTACTTGAGTGACTTTGGGGCAAGCAAAGGGTGAGGATATTGAAGGCATACGGGCTGTTATGGGCTGAAATAACCAGTCATAAGCAGGGCAGCCCACTGTTATGGTCCATTTTTATGAGCAAACATGGGATTTATGTGGTTGTAATGGATGGAAATGACCTCTTTTCATCAGGACATTGTTCATCAATGATCAGAAGTGCTTCTTCTTGAGTTTATGCACTCATTTTGAACTTATTTATGGGCTGGAATTTTCTATTTTAAAACAAGGCTGAAGCTAAAATTATGCTTCTTCAATTCATTTAATGTATTTTTGGCCCAAATCTTGAATGCATTTGAATCTATCAACAAAATACTTGTTCCAAAGGATTGAAATCCATCTATGTACTTGAAATAAATGCCATTAGATCTTGCATTTGATATTCATAATTGAATTGAGAATCTGAAAATATCCTTTATGATATGATGTATGTATCCAGAGGCATTTGATGTAATCAAGATAGACTTATTTCTTCCGTTCATGTATGCTAAGTATATAGTGAAAAAGCTTGAACTCTTCTTTCGTACCTAAATCATTTCTAAATCCCGGATCTTACTAAACCCCAATCTATTTCCTGTTCCTGAACCTTGAATCTTAAACTTCTCTTCTGCACTAAAGCCCCGGTGGTAGACCTTCAACCCTTAACGCGACGACAACGTATAGATGAAAAGAGAAATACCCAAGATTTTGGTGTCCTTGCTCACTTCGAGGATGCCAATGGTACCATGGAAGGTTATTGTGGCTTGATCCAAGATATTCTGAAGCTTGACTTCATACGATTCTTTATATATGTACTGGATGTGAAGTGATTTAAAGAATTGGTAACAAATGGTGAGCATTGCACAATCAGACGTCATCCAAGTGGTTTTGTAATCATTGACTCTACAAAATTTCACCAAAACAAGAATGACACATTAGTACTACTTCAACAATGCGAGCAGGTATATATGCAAAGGATAATTTTTTTGTATGTATACATGTGATACATATACACAATATAATAAGTATACTTAAGTTTTTTGCTTTTGTTTTTCAAATACAGGTTGTGTATCATCCAATGGTAGACAATAACCGATGGTGGTATGTCATCCCTATATCTAATCATTCAAAACCAATATATGGTAATATTACCCACATGGAGATAGCAGATGACAATCCAACAATTAATGATGATGTGCATGATCACACCACAATGGATGATATGCGTGATATAGTACAAGATGAACCTCGCGAGGATGTTTAAGGAAACGCAAAAGAAGACAATAATGTGATTGTTGATGATATTGATGAAGTTATTGAGCAATATAGCAACACACACTACAACAAAAATGCCTCATAGACGCACATTTAGACACGATTTTTGAATACAGAGAAAAACTTACAGGTGCGTCTATCCGCCCGTCTATTTGCACATCTATCATTCCGCGTATATAATCACATGTATCGACGAATTTACACGCACAAATAGACGCGCAATAGACGCACATATACACGCGCATATAGACACGCTGGTAGATGCGCTTTTACAAGCACTGATAGACGCAAACGAAAAACAAAAGATGTCATTTTTTAAAAAAAGATATTTAATTTCTTTTTTTAATTTGAATTATGCAGCGCATGTATAAGTGTGTGTAGTCTGCATTATAGACGCGCGAAAAAACGCGAATTACCTGCAATTTAGACGTGCTGATAGACGAGAAAAAAACAGAACTGGAAAAAAAAAACGAGAGAGCATGTGGTTGCATGCTCTTTGGTTTTTTTTTCCCCCTCCCATACATCAGATTGTGTATTTGGGAAAAAGACAATGTATCTTACGGGCACGAGAATTGAAAGTAAAAGTCCATGTATTCATTATATATCAAAGCATTTACAAGGGAAGTTTTGAGTGCTTGCGACCTAAAGCGTGGCCGAAAGCAGTAGGCTCAAAGAGATATCATACATATACAAGAAAAGAAGGCCTCATGAGGAGGTATGGTGCTCCTCTATGAATTTGAAGAGGAAACATCCTTGCTAGCACCACCATGGCTACTAGCGTCACTATCCCCCTCCTCGCGATGCTCCACATCTGGGTTCGCCTACACACACAAAAGATCAGGGTTTCTTACATAGACAAGGTGGAGAAAAAGTTATAATTAGTTATACTTTTAATAGGAAAGTAAGAAAAATATATCTCCTCTGGCTGTTGAATCCTCATGGCCCGGTTGTATTGGTCCTCAGTGATGAGACCCTCCTCATAAAAGTGAAGCCATGTCGCTGCGCGGTTATGGCCTCGATGGTAACCTACCTCTCTAGGGGTAAGTGTCCTACCAACGATGGTGGTCTACAAAACATTTAGAGATATACAAACAATTAGACGTCACAATATATTAGACTAAAATATATAAAGAATTTAAAGAAATATAAATTTTAAAAAATAGAAATCAAAATATACTTACAAACTCTGCCTCCCACAACCCTGTGCCGCCCGATCCGTAATGCGACGATCCCATTGTTTCCATTTGGATCCGTTGCGCCTCTGCATGCTAACGACTCTTCACTTTCTCAACTGCTTTCTTCTTGGCTTTCTTCCACTCTACGCGGTGGCACATAGGTGGTTGGCTGTAGGCTCCACGCCCCTCCTCCAGCCTCTGCAGTGAGTCCCTGGCCCGTGTCATGAGGTGGGATCTTTTGTTGTGAAGCATATCCCACACTTTTGTACGTCCCCAATCATTCGAGAATCGCTGACCCTCAAGATTTGGGTACCTCCTATGGACTGCTGCCCTCAACACCTCCTACCATAAGCCGCTTTTCTGATTTTTGAAGGCAATGAAACAATCTTTATACGTCGCATGCATGATGCTCCTCATGTACGCCATTACATCCCTTCCCTCATCATCATGAAAGATGCCACCGGCATCTGTAACTCTATAGTAATGGCGTACAACCTCCTCTACATGATCTACTGGTGAGGGTGATCGATCGACACCTCCTAGGCAACCCCCACACAACCCTCGTCCTCCCCCTCGACTCTCCCTCCTCCCTCTCTGTCAACTACCCTCTGCCTTGCTAGATGCACGTGCTTCTGTAAATGCTTATGCTTCAGTTGATGCACGTGGAGCACGTGGAGTACCTGCAAATGGAGTACCTGCATATGGAGTACCTGTATGTGGAGTACTTGCATGTGGAGTCTGGGAAGTAGTGCGAGGCAAAGATGCCAGAGGCATCCCAGACATGACACTGAACACCTCATCTGCTTTGGGAGAGCGGCCAAGGTGTCTGGTCATCTCTCCCATGAAGTCTTCCCTACAAGGAAAACCTCCAAAAAATGCATTGACCCCCCTGCCAAAGGAGGCCAATGTATCATTTATGCGATCCACATCTGGGTCATTGCTAGATGAACCAGGATACGACATCTGCAAAAAAGCACAGGAAAAAGACAAATTCATTTACATACAAAAAATCATATATTACCTACATTTTCAAAGAGCTTTCTTTAGACATTGAGCAGAACACTTAAGTGCTAATGCTTCTCTTAAACAAGAAAACTTATAAACACAAACTTATAAGAGAGAGACTCACCTTGGGTGTTTGGTGTGGCGGGTGGTGGCGCTTCTCCTTCTCCTTTTTTCACTCCTTGGTAAGCTACCCTCCCTTGATGCTTGTTTGCTTGCTTGCTGCTTCTTCTTGTTCCCCTCTTTCTTGTTCTCTCTTTCTTTCTCTCCTTGGCTTTCCTTTTTCCCTTCTTGTGTGTTTGAAATGAAAGAAGAGGTGAGTCATGAGGAGGTGAGGCATGAAGGGACTGCACGTCAGCTAAACTCAAGCTTCAAAACCGCAAAAAACACAGGAAAGGAAAGGCGTAGTTTGAAAAGAAATGATTTAAGTATGGTTTGAATTTTGACATGTGCGTCTTGTCTATTGTTTAGATAGACGCGAATATAGATGCGAATACAGACACGGATATAGACGCGCATTTGGGATTTATCATAATTTTTTGTTTTTAAGATAAGTTTTGATAGTGAATTCTTGTTAAGTTTTGATAAGTTAAGATAAGTTTTAAGATGATGATTTTTATGTATATAAAATTAGGATCTTATGTAAACATATGAATGACAAATATTTTGATATTATCATGAATTAGGTTTAATCATGTCGACGTCGTCATCACCTAGTGCAGTGCAAGCTGGTGAGTCAATGAGCACATCCTCAAGTGAGGATGAAACATTGCGTCTTCATAATCGAGATGCATGGCTACGACGAAAAATTAAATGCATGTGTGATCGTTGTCGAGGATGTATTTTTTGAGCACGTCGAATTGCAATGTCACACCTCAGCTTGTATGGAGAATGGGACCGAGAAAAATCACCGGTATTCATAGTTTTTTTTCACCACTAAGACTGCATGTCTATGTTATGGGAATTATATATCAACGTACATGAAACTCCCTTTTGTGGTTGAGTAGGATGCATTTCCACATCCTCAGATGCTCCCTCCGGGGCATCGAGAGGCTGCAAAATGTCGATGTGAGGAGGCAAAGTCTTCAAGAAGAGAAGAGACTGATGAACATGATAGTAGCCCTCATGAAATGCGCCATCAAGTTGTAGAGGATGAGATTTTGGACAACATGGTACACCATCTATTTTCGCAACCGGTTCAGGGAGAAGGTCACTCTACCAAGCTAGATGATCCACTATATGTTGCATCATCTACTCCGTTGTATGAAGGTTGTACGTACTCTGTTCTTCGTGCGTCCCTCGAGATACTTAACTTGCAAACAATTTATAGATGGAGTAATGTCAGTTTGGATGCGTTATTGAAGTAGGTATCAATTCAGTTTGGCTTATATATGAATCATAATATTAATTGTTAATTATATTTTGAAATCAAACATAAATATATATTGGTGGTTTTTTAACTCACTTTTAAAATATATGTAGGTTATGATCACAAATGCTTCCAAAAGGAAACAAATTTCCAACTAAGAGAGAGCAAGCAAGACATTACTTGACATCTCTAGGAGGCCTCGATTATGTCAAGATCCATGCATGTGTCAATGATTGTGTCTTATTTCGTGGGATTCATGAGTTCGCACGAGAGTGTCCTGTTTGTGGCGAATCAAGATACAAAGTGGAGATGAGGTCAATGGATGTGCCTCGTAAGGTTTTGTGACATTTTCCGATTGTTCCACGTATAAAACTTATGTTCAAGTGTAAGTCTATTGGAAAGCTCATGTCATGGCATGCTAGTCATCCTTCAAGTGATGGAAAATGGAGGATCCCTATAGACACACCCGCATGGCAACATATAGATAATTTGTGGCCCGTTTTCAAAGAAGAGCCAAGAAATTTGAGATTTGGTTTAGGTATGGATGGAATCAATCCATTTGGCATCAAAAGCACATCATACAGTGTATGGCTAGTGGTATTGGTGAACTATAATATTCCTCCATCCATGGCAATTAAAAAGGGACATGTGATGTTGTCCTTTCTGATTCCTAAAAAGCACAAGGTAAAAAACATGGACATTTACTTAGAGCCTTTGATTGAAGAGTTAGAAATGTTATGGGAAGGTATTGAGGTGCAAGATACAAGTACATATGCATCCTCTAGAGATTTCACATTGAAGGCCATGTTGTTGTGGACCATGCACGACTTTTCAGGATACGGAGAGTGTTCAGGTATATGTATATAACTCTATTTTTGAAATTCAAGACTTGAATCAATTGCATTTTATTAATTCACTTGTTTTTTTAGGTTTAACCACGTTAGGATATCATGCATGTCCTATTTGTGGTCCCTCTCTAGTTTCCTCTAGGCCGACACATTTAAAGAAGGTTATCTACGACAATCATCATCGATTTCTTCCTATTGACCATCCCAAATATGTTCTCCCTACTAATGGAACGACTCCACAATCTCTAACCATTCAAGATTGGAAGGAGAGATGGATTAATGCCGACAGCCACCCTCCACTCGGCATCAGTCGGTAAGAATTGCATTTCTCTCGATTGACTTTAAAGTATTTAGCATAATGAATTGTTTACATAATATATTGTTTGTTTGTTAGGTTCTCTATATTCTTTCGTCTTCCGTACTGGACTGAACTCAATCACCTGTTGGACCCCATGCACATATTCAAAAATGTTGTATCTACATTATGGGATCACTTGATAGGGGCTCGCGATTCAGTTAATGTAAGGGAGGATTTACGTAACATTAATCGCATGAGAAGAGCATGGCCACGCATTGGACCCAGAGGAAAGATTGAGCTACCCCATGCACCTTGGATGTTGTCAAAGAACGAGGAAAAAATAGTGAAGGAACAATTATATAGCTTTCGAACACCCATAGGATGTATGAGATGTCTCAAGGAAGCCTTCATAAAGAAAAAGAAAAGAAGTGTGGAGCAACTATCTGGTTTGAAGTCCCATGATTGGCACAAAATGATTCAAGTAAGGATATCTCTAACCATGAATATAGTAATTAGTGGAGTAGCTATGTGTAAACTTTGGGGTATGATGACTTTTTCCTCAACTAATCATTTGATCTATAAATATTGTTTACATTCAGTTCGTACTTCCTACTCGCATATCCCATTGTGTATCCAAATATGTAGGTGATATCATTTACAAGATGGGAGAGCTTGTGAGGTGTAATGTGTCCCATAGTATCGTTCAGGACACGTCTTAGCAGTTCATCGGAAAGGATGTCTAGAAAGCTCCGCCCGGCACTCCCATGGAATGTTACGGGTTTTGCAATCTAGTTCTTCCCACGTCTGCCACGTAGCGGAAGTATCCTGGCCGTTCCCACTTAGGATTGATCAGAATTAGGGTTTTCCTAATGGGTCATTAGCTAACAGCAACTAGCGTCAGACCCGAGCGAACTACTTTACACAAAAACGCCAAGTCCGAAGCCGATTCATGCTGCACTTGGTTCAAGGAGAATGGAAAATGAGAGGGATGCAAAGCTCAACCTCTCTGCCATAAGGCATAGTCCCATTCCGTTCCCCTAAAACAGCATAAATCCGCTTCGGACCTGCCGTTTCTATGTAAAGTAGTTCGCTCGGGTCTGAGGCTAGTTGCTGTTAGCTAATGACCCATTAGGAAAACCTTGATTCCGGTCGATCCTAAGTGGGAACGGCCAAGATACTTCCGCTACGTGGCAGACGTGGGAAGAACTAGATCGCAAAACCCGTAACATTCCATGGGAGTGCCGGGCGGAGCTTTCTAGACATCCTTTCTAATGGACTGCTAAGATGTGTCCTGGACGATACTATGGGACACGTTACAGTTGGTATTAGAGCCGACCAACAATGGAATTGTTTTTATGAGATCTCAATAAAATGAAGTAAAGAAATTATTGCTGTCCAAACATTTCCTCATCTTCAATGCTGTCTTGCAGAACTATGAAGCGTGGAACAAGTTTTTGGTGTTTCGGGTCATGTTTATGACTGCAATGCATTCTCCGCTTTATAGACAAAGAATTGGGATGATGAACATCCTGGATCAGATTTATAATCCATCACCTTTATACATTGAACGAAGATGGACGGGGTCTTTAGAAATCTACTACATAGCTGCCCAACGGTTCGCTTATCTATGGACCAACCTAAAGAGGATCAAGTGGTTGGAAGACTTGAAAGTCGTGAAGCTGTTCATTTTTGTGGAAGCTCACGTAAATTCGACTTTACATATTCAAGGTCGGAGGGTCGAAATGAACTCATATGTATATGAGGAAGTAACCCATGTAATCCCAGCTGACAGGATTAAAGTGTTGGGCTGCCATGAGAAGTATGGATTCCAACGAAAAGGGTATCCCGAACTTCCAATGAATTATTGATTCCTAAAGATCCATGACCCAAAACCCTACTATTACACAGTCCCTGTAGACAAATGCAACACAACGTTGTTCTCCCCAAACTGAATGTAATGATTGGATTATCATCACACGAGACGTTGTATAAGACTACGCCCATGTAAATATAAATAAAGACTTCTTTTATCAATATCTGGCTGTGCATCAGAGTTGTTAAAAAGTTAAGTAGCTTCATGATTTACGAGATAGCTTATCATATAATAATGTTAAGAAAACTTTTATCCAGGCACAACCCCAGGTACAGGTTCCAAATTCAGCCCCTACATCAAATACTGCTGTGACGCAGGAGAAGAAGTTCCTGCTCAAGCAGATAAAGCCACCTGAGTTTGATGAGAGAGGCAGATTCTTCCAGTCTGATGCTGAAATTTGGATTGAATCTATGGAGGATTACTTTGAAGAAGCTGGTACTGCACCTACCAATTAGGCCATGCTCGCCAAGTTAAAACTCACCGACGAAGCCAGACTTTGGTGGAAACAATGGTGCAGGGATCAAGGGACTTCAGAGGGGTCCGTTACCTAGGAGAAGTTAAAGAAAGCCGTGCAGGGGAGATATTTGCCACCTGCATATCGTACGCAGAAAATGAATGAGTTCTACGAGCTAAAACAGCTAGGACTCACTCTGGACGCATACTACTCTAAATTCATCTCACTTTTAAAGTATGCACCACAGATGGACATGACGCAACAGGTGTCCAAATTTTGCGCGGGCTTAAATCCATCCGTAAATACCCGTCTCAAATCTATGCATCCATCAGATCTTCAGGATGCACTCATTCAAGCGGCACCTATAATTCAGGAGGTGCAAGCTAGACCAAGGGGTAATAAAACTTGGTCCTATAGTGACCCGAACAGAAGAGCATTCAGACCTCAAGTGAAGAGAGTTCAAGGTCACAATCAGGGACAAAGGAAGAAAGCAAGGACAAATAATGTCAACAACTTTGTTCCTACTCAAAATAATGGCCGAAACCTCCATTTTTTCCACTGCACAAACCCAGTCACTTCAAGAGGCAATGTCCCAAGCTCAGTGGGAGACATCGTCAAATGCCTTTCCAAGGTGCAGGCCGAGGTCAAGGAGCCGCCACCCGTGGAAGAGGAAGAACTGCTTGTATTGCCAATAGGCAAAGATGTGAAGAAGAAGATGAGGAAGATCCGACTATAGAAGTTGAATTCGAAAGAGCGACAGTTCATGCCGCTTTACACAAGAAAGGGCCGAATCGCCAGTTATTGGTGATTCAGACACCGTCGAACTATCAAGGTAAAGGTTTCAAAACCTTGATTGATTGTGGCAGTACACATTCCTTTATCTCACCAGCATGTGCAAAAAGATTAGGAATAGCCATAGTAGAAGCACCTACCCTGCTTGTGGAATTGGCAAACGGTCGTGAGGTAACTTGTACCAGGCAAGCTGCTAAGGTGGAATTCTTGCTGGGAGGAAAGAAAAACCTTAGTCAAATTCAGAGTCATGAATTTAGGTATCCATGAGTTTCTACTCGGGATGGATTGGCTTAAGCCTAATGACACCCACATCCACTGTGGAAAGGGTCAAGTTTCCTTTCGAAACTCTGAAAGGGAGTTTGTCACAACTCAAGGTGAGGCAGGAGTGCCAAGAATCCAATTAGCCAAAGTATCTTGAATCATAAAAGGGGTCAAAAAAGGATTACCCGTTCACCTGATCAAACTCAACAAGTTAGATCAAAAGCAAGAGTCTCATGAAGGACCTTCTTGGCTAAAGGAATACGCTGACGTATTCCCTGAGGAATTGATTGAACTTCCGCCTCCAAGAGAAGTAGATCATGAGATTAGGCTAGTACCTGGAGCTGCACCAATTGCAAAGAGACCTTATAGAATGTCCATACCAGAAGCAATTGAGTTAAAGGAACAGCTCAAGCAACTGTTGGATCAGGGTTACATCCGGCCTTCAATACAAGATATGGGCACTTTGAGTTCTTGATTATGTCATTCGGGCTTACAAATGCACTTGCCACCTTCAATAGATTAATGCATGATATTTTTAGACCATATCTTGATGATTTCGTGCTTGTCTTGTTCGATAACACTTTAATCTATTCTAAACAGGAAGAAGATCATGAACCTCAACTTCGGATTGTCCTTGAGACAATGAGGGCCCATAAGCTGTATGCAAAAATGAAGAAGTGTGCATTCTTCAAGCGTCAGATTGAATATCTGGGATTCATAGTATCATCAGAAGGAATATCAGTAGACCCAGCCAAAGTCATAGATGTGCATGAATGGCCAATACCAGTATCCATCAAAGAAATACGTAGCTTTCTTGGCTTGACAGGATGGTATAGGGTCTTTATCAAAAACTATGCTTTGATTGCAGCACCTCTTACAGACTTACTAAAGAAGAAGACTTCTATTACATGGTCAACTTCCGAACAAAATAGCTTCAACAAATTGAAGCAAAGTTTGGTATCAGCACCTATTCTAAAACTTCCTGACCTCAAGAAGGAGTTCGAGGTAGTAACTGATGCCAGCATTCTTGCCTTGGGGTGTGTACTTACGCAGGAAGGTCATCCAGTAGCATACTCTTCAAGGAAATTGAAGAGTCATGAAAAGAATTATGCCACGCATGATCTAGAATTACTAGCTGTCATCCATGCTCTAAAGCTTTGGAGACAGTACCTATTGGATAACAAGTTTACTCTAGTAACCGATCATAAGAGTCTCAAATGGATTTTTACCCAGAACGAGCTCAACATGAGGCAACGTCGGTGGATTGAAGTATTGGAGGAATATGATTTTGAAATCAAGTACCGACCAGGGAAAGAGAATGTAGTTGCCGATGCACTCAGTCGCAAGGCATTCCTAAATTTCCTAATCTTCCAGAATCCATCAACGGCCAGATCTCTGGCTACAAAGGTATCTATGCGAAACAACCCTATACTTGAACTAGCTAGAGAGGAAGCATGCCATGATTTGGCCTACCAAACAATGATAAAAGAAATATCTACCAAGGAGCAGAATCAGAAGTTACAAGCTAAGTATCAGGAATTTTCCATTGATAATAGACTTGTCTACTACAGAACAAGGCTGTGTATACCAACAAGCCAGTCACTTAAGCAGAAGATATTATGGGAAGCTCATGATTCTCCTTTCGCAGGACATCCTGGCTATGCAAAAACTCTTAATGCAGTTAGGAAGAGCTACCATTGGGAGAGGCTCAAAGGGGACATTCTCAAGTATGTCACTGAATGTTTGTCTTGCCAACGTATCAAGGCCAAACATGTCATGATGCCAGGGAAACTGCAACCGCTTGACATTCCCCAAATGAAATGGGAATTCATTAGTATGGATTTTGTTGTGGGCTTACCCCAAGTCCAAGGAGGATACAATTCCATTATGGTTGTGGTTAACATGCTTACAAAGGTTGCACACCTGATTCCAGTAAAGACAAACTATAAAGCCTCCGACATTGCAAGATTGTTTATCAAGGAGATATTCAAGCTACATGGGTTACCTAGAAGAATCATTAGTGATCGAGATTCTCTCTTCACATCACATTTTTGGAGAGCTATCTTTGAAGCTATTGGGACTCAACTCTGTTTTAGCACCACCTACCATCCCCAAACAGATGGCCAAACAGAGCGAGTAAATCAAATCATTGAGGATATACTTAGGGCATACTGCTATCGAGAGCCGAAGAGGTGGATTCAATACTTGCCATTAGTTGAATTTGCCTACAATGCTTCTTACCAACAGAGCATTCAAATGACCCCTTTCCAGGCATTGTATGGCCATGATTGTCGAAGTCCCCTAAACTTTTCTGATCCAACCCTAAGAGTTGAAGCTTCAAGACAAATGTTGGAGGACATGGATGATCAAATAAGGTCAATAAGACAAGACATACAAGCAGCCAAGGATAGACAAAAGGCATATGCAGATTTGAAACGTCAAGAAAGAGTCTTCAAAGAAGGAGATATGGTCTACATTCGGGTACACCCTAAAAAGAGTTCTCTATCCGTAGGAGAATGCAAGAAGCTAAGTCCAAGGTATTGTGGGCCGTATAAAATCCTCAAATGCCTAGGACCCAATGCTTATAGATTGCAACTCCTTGAGAACCTAAAGGTTCACAATGTATTCCATATCAGCCTATTGAAAAGATATGTACCCAATCCTAATCATGTACTTGATGATCAACAAATTGTAATGCCTAGTCAAGGAGTCCTTGAACTAAGGCCAGAAAGGATCTTAGATGTTAGGGAAAGACAGTTAAGATCTAGAACCTTGAAAGAATTCCTTGTCCAGTGGAAATATTATCCCGAAGAGGATGCCACTTGGGTAGATGAAGGCACTCTCAACCATCAATATCCCCAGTTTATCTCGAGATGAGGACATCTCGATTCCTCCAAGGGGGAGAGAATGTAATATTCTGCATTGAGAAAACAAATGGGACTTATGGAAAAATTTTTAAACTCCCCCCCTTATCCCTCCAACCGACTGACGAGCTGGAGGGGGAGAGGAATAGAAGGAGATGTAAGCTCCTTGGTGGAGCCTTAAGAGGGAGGGGGACCATGCGTGTTGACACACCATGAGGAAAGATCCCCCTCCCTTCCACTATTTAACCAAGGGGGGGGGGGGGGGGGGCTGCTGTACAGAGGGAGGCTGGGCCGTGAGAGAAGAGGCCGAGCAAGACAAGGGGAAGTGCCGCCATAACTCCGAGCTGAAGGGAGGAAGACGAGTCACCACTGCCGATCATCACGTCGATATCTGCCCTCCACCACATCGCCATCGACTGTCGCAATCCGTCCAGTCTGTCAACGTGCCGCCGTTCTGCTGAATATGCTTCCCCCCCCCCCCCTTATGTTTCTTTAAACCCCCTTTTGTTTCCCCCCTCCCGGGTTTTTAAATCCCCCCTAAGCCCCCTTGTTTCCCCTCCCGGTTTTAACCCCCCCCCTAAGCCCTTGTTTCCCCCCCCCCCCCACCCCCCAAGGGTTTCAAAAAGCCCCTTAGCCTTCCCATGGTTTTTGGAACCACACACCCCCCTAGGGTTTCAAATTGCCCCTTTCCCTTAAGCCCTTGTTTCCCCTCCCGCGTTTTAATTTTCCCCTAGGCCCTTGTTCTTTTTCCCCCCTCTTAGCTCTTTAGACTATTCAAGTCACACCCATAGGCCTACTTTGTCCTTGGGCTACCTTGCGGACTTCCATTCTCTTGCATTAATTCCTTCACTCACTTTTTAAATATTTTTGTGCAAGTGCTCTCTTAGTTGAGCTTTGTGTTCTTAGTCTTATCAAACAAGCCGGTGTCCACACACTCCCATGTCCTAAAAATCCAATTCATCATCATGGCCTCGTATGGTATCCCGTAAGGAAGAAATATCCGTGAGATATAAGATAGGGAGGGAAGTAGAGGGAGTGAAAGGAGGGAGTGAAGGAGGAAGAGTGGGAAAAAGGAAAAAGAAAAGGAAGGAGAAGACGGTGGAATTCCAAGAAGAAAAAGGAAAAGGCTATCTCACATTCGAACTACGATGCCGCCAAAGAAAGTCCAAGGTGTAGCTGCGGGAGGGTCATCTTCCGGTATCCATGTGGATATCTCACCTCAAAGCCAGTTTTTTTTTTTCTTCTTGGTGTTAATTCGGTTTTAAGTCGATCATGCAAAGAAAAATTGTTAAGGATAGGATATATTTGTTCGAGTTATTTTTAAACGAAGGAGTTAGCTTATGAATGACAATGTATACAACTTAGTTTTCTTCAAATTGCATCAAGCATTATAAAATTACAAGCAAGATTAATCATTTACTATAGTAATATACTCCTAAAGTGTAGAAATTATATCTTGCATCATTAGTCTTATTCCCTTTCGCAACGATTCATGGTAAATAGCTAAATCCAAGAAAGGTTTCTTCAAGGCTCTAATTACTAGGGAGTTATCTTTGCTAGTTGCACATCTTAGCAAGAAAATTGTTGTTATTTGGCATGAGTTCAACTTTAAAGGAGGCGAAAGTTAAATGTTAGGAATTAACAAGTATAAAAATTAGATATACGAATTCATTTGGAAAGAAAATGTAAAAGGGGACTGTTGGATGACACTCTATTAACACTTTTCCCCTACTATTTCAGGACTTGGGACTAATAAAGTGTGTATACACCAATTTCTCAGCTAGGCCTTTTTGTCCCAAGGAGTATTGTCGCTCTTTGTATCACCTTGGCATTATGCTATATGCCAAATTAAACTGTATTGATTGGGAAAGTTAATTGTCACAAGGATAGTAAAACCGTGACAAGATGATTAAGATTACCTTCCAAAAGATAACCGAACCAATCTAAACATAGAAACATTCATACCCTAAACACTTGACTACTTTCCTTACCGTAGGGACAATAAATTCATAAAGATAAGAAACTAGGGTTTGTCCCTAAGCTTCTTAAATGAAGAAACCCTAGGCCTGACATACGTCAACTTAAAGAATCTAAACAGATTATTCCATCGCAGGACTTGCGCAACATGTATGAAATCATTTTTGTGATTGATTCACAAGGAGAAAAGGGAAAAAAAAACCCTCATCAAGGACGACAGATCCTTACGCAAGTTATCTTGCAAAAAGACGTATTTTTGGATATCCTTCTAAATAAGGAAAGTTGTAAAATAGAAACTAGCATATCTAAGGTACCCTAGGGTTAACCAAGTTGGGTATGCCCTACACCGGAATATAAGAGATCTTGACAAGTTTGCCAAGTTACAAGACACCTTGGGAACGAGTGTTGATACACTCAAAAAGGAAAGAACACTTCCTTAGCAGTTTGCCATACAACTGGGTTGATTAATGGAAATGTTTGTGCTTGCTAGAGATTTTAGGGCTTTGTTTGAATTATGAATTACAATTTAAATAAGTTCCTATACTTCAGGTTAAAAGTCTGAAGGGAGAGGCATCTTCAGTTACCCCCGACTACCTATCTGACCCTAACCAAGGGGTTTGTTGACCGCGCCGGGAACGTGGACCGAACCCTCCGCGAGAGGTCTTTCCGTTAAGCTCTACTTGAAGTAGGAGGATGCTTGGGTGCCAGGGGGGGCTTTGGTCGTAAATCCCTCGCCTTCTGGGTCCTGCACAAGAGGCTAAGGTGACTCGGGATTGGATCTCGAGGCCCGCATACTAGTTGATGGGCGAAAGCTTGGAATAGTGATCCCTGGAGATTACTGGTTAGCCTTCGGACAGATTATAGACAAGCCTACGGGCGGAACTCCTTGTATTTCAAAGATAAAATGATGAAATGTTAAAAGAACTTGCTTGATGTTGTTTTTCTGTCACGTGATAAGATTACGTGAAGGAACCAGTGCTTAACAAGATTAATTAAAGAAGCTGATTGTTATATGTCAAATTAATGTGTTAGATAATTACATAACTAAAACAAATCGAGGAAAGTGCGGAGGATGGGCCATGGGTCCGTCCTACGGTTGGGTGGTCCCGGTTAGTCGTGAACTTTTCTCAAAAATCTCGAAGAACAGTGGAATGATCATCATCATCAAAAAGAATAACGAGAACGATGACCTAGAGTTACATCTTACCCGATTTACGCTTTTTTAGGGGAACGGAATGGGACTATGCCTTATGGCAGAGAGGTTGAGCTTTGCATCCCTCTCATTTCCCATTCTCCTTGAACCAAGTGTAGCATGAATCCGCTTCGGACCTAGCGTTTCTGCGTAAAGTAGTTCGCTTGGGTCTGACGCTAGTTGCTGTTAGCTAATGACCCATTAGGAAAACCCTAATTCCGGTCGATCCTAAGTGGGAACGGCCAGGATACTTCCGCTACGTGGCAGACGCGAGAAGAACTAGATCTCAAAACCCATAACATTCCATGGGAGTGCCAGGCGGAGCTTTCTAGACATCCTTTCCGATGGACTGCTAAGACATGTCCTGGATGATACTATGGGACATGTTACATGAGGTGTGTATACATTGCATTTTTTCATTATATATCTTTGAATTTCTACACAAAAATAAACAAGCACGTCATACATCTTGACACATACATGAGCTCGAAGGAAATTGATCCAAACACATTGCAAGATGCTTGAGTATTATCTATTTAGGTGGGTTTGTTTGGTGGACGAAAATTTTCCTCGATCCATTTTAACTACTCAATTACATTTACTCGTATATTTGATTGATGAGATCACACTTTGTGGGGCAGTTCATGTAAGGTGGATATTTTTACTTGAGCGCTTCCTGAAAACCTTGAAAGATTTTGTGAGGCGAAAAGCACGGACTGAGGGAAGCATGGCTGAGGGTTGGTTAGTGCAATCATCCCTTGTTTATATCTCTGAATATCTTGCTGAAGTGGATCCCTCTCAACCACGACTATGGAAAGATGATGAAGACTTGAGGATGACCTCTATAGTACCTCAAGGAAAAGGAATGAGTAAAGTGCTAACAAAAGAAGAACTTCGTAAGTTAAATAGTTTTTGTGTGCTCAATAGTGATGTAATAGGCAAATGGGTGACACTATATAATGAAGCAAGGGCAAGAAGAAAAAGCGAAATACAAGAATTTCACACTAGATATGGACATAATGTCTCATTTCTAGATCATCTAAATGCGCTCCCACGTCATATTGATATAGATTGGTTACATGAGGAAATGGAGAGAATGGAAAAAGAGGAGGAAATTAATATATCTCAAGAAGAGTGGGAATATGCATGAGGTTGCTTATCAAAGGTGAGACATACTATTAATTAATTCTTTTCGCTAAGTTTTATTTTATATAAATAATTGACATGTTTGATCTTTTATCTTTTACTACTAGTGCACATAATTCAATGCACTTTGGTGTGAGGCTAAAAATCTTCGAACTCAACGTATAGATGAAAAGAGAAATACCCAAGATTGTGGTGTCCTTGCTCAGTTCGAGGCTGCCAATGATACCATGGAAGGTTATTGTGGCTTGGTCCAAGATATTTTGAAGCTTGACTTCAGATGATTCTTTATATATGTACTGGATGTGAAGTGGTTTAAAGAAGTGGTAACAAATGGTGAGCATTGCATAATCAGACGTTATCAAATTGGTTTTGTAATCATTG
The DNA here is from genome assembly GCF_053477565.2 of Lygodium microphyllum. Taxonomy (NCBI): domain Eukaryota; kingdom Viridiplantae; phylum Streptophyta; class Polypodiopsida; order Schizaeales; family Lygodiaceae; genus Lygodium; species Lygodium microphyllum. The sequence goes on along the minus strand of NC_141143.1, from coordinate 29,462,762 downwards.
ACTCTACAAAATCTCACCAAAACAAGAATGACACATTAGTACTACCTCAACAATGCGAGCAGGTATATATGCAAAGGCTAATTTTTATATATATATGCATGTGATACATATACACAATATAATAAGTACTTAAGTTTTTTACTTTTGTTTTTCAAATACAGGTTGTGTATCATCCAATGGTAAACAATAACTGATGGTGGTATGTCATCCCTATATCCAATCATTCAAAACCAATATATGGTAATATTACATACATGGAGATAGCAGATGACAATCCAACAATTAATGATCATGATGATACCATAATGGATGATATGCGTGATATAGTACAAGATGAACCTTGCAATGATGTTCAAGGAAGCGCAGAAGAAGAAAATAATGTGATTGTCGATGATATTGATGAAGTTATTGAGCAATATATTAACACATCTGATAGTGGGATAGACTTATTTGTTTCGTTACCTCTTGGTAACATAGACTTAGAAGTAGATAGTTTAGCAAGGGTTGTTCTCATTGAAGATGAGATGGATCATTCACTGTAACATACTTAATTTGCTTATTGATTCAATATATGTGTATTCCTAATTCTATGCTTTTTATCATGCGCACACGTGCATACTCAAGAATCAATAGTCAAATTTAAAGCAAGCATTGAATTTTCCATACTAAAAAGAAAGTATATTTTATCATCTTCAAGTACATAGAGAAATTACGAGATACATATTGCAATGTTTGCTACTAATTGTAAGATTTCTGTCGCTTGTCGTTAATTACTTATATCAGGCTTGTCAACAACTGGAGGAACCGCCATTCATTAGAGAGCAATGAGAAAGTTATTATTAACTCTATTTTTTTAATTCAATGATTCAATGTGTATTCTTAATTCTATGGTTTTTATCATGCGCATATGTGCATGCTCAAGAATCAATTTCAGGTGGTTAAATAATTATTAACTTTGGTTTTTCAATCATGTGAATTGCTAATTTTAGGTGGTTAAATCGTTGTGCATCTACTAGCACGTCTATATTAGCATCTATTTGCGCGGATATATAGACGCAAAATTTGCATCTAATTACACGCAAGTTTATACACATTTATAGACGCTCTGATAGAAGCGCCTGACTTTGAGTGTCTAACGTGCGCGTCTATGCCTCGTTTCTGTTGTAGTGACATCTGATAGTGGGATAGACTTATTTGTTTCATTAGCTCTTGGTAACATAGACCTAGAAGTAGATAGTTTAGCAAGGACTGATCTCATTGAAGATGAGATGGATCATTCACTATAACATACTTAATTTTCTTATTGATTCAATGTGTATTGCTAATTCTATGGTTTTTATCATGCGCACATGTGCATACTCAAGAATCAATATTTCCATAATAAAAAGGAAGTATCTTTTATCATCTTCAAGTACGTAGGGAAATTACAAGATACATATTGCAATGCTTGCTACTAATTAAAAGGTTTATGTCGCTTGCAGCTAATTACTTATATCAGGCTTGTCAACTGGAGGAACTGCCATTCATTAGAGAACAATGAAAAAGTAATTATTAACTCTATTTTTTTAATTCAATGATTCAATGTGTATTCTTAATTCTATGGTTTTTATCATGCGCACACGTGCATGCTCAAGAATCAATTTCAGGTGGTTAAATAATTATTAACTTTGGTTTTTTAATTATGTGAATTGCTAATTTTAGGTGGTTAAATAGTTGTACGTCTACTGGCGCGTCTATTTTAGCGTCTATTTGCACGGATATATAGACACAAAATTTGCGTCTATTTACACGCACGTTTACATGCACTTATAGACGCTGTGATAGACACGCCCAACTTTGCACGTCTAACATACGCATCTATGCCTTGTTTCTGTTGTAGTGTGAGAGTATATAAACTTTTTTGCTTGGTCCCTAAAAGAACTTAAAGGGGTGGACCCGAGCGTAGTGACTCACAACATACCCATGACACCTGACGCAAGATCGGTCAAAGAGCGACTGTATCCCATGAACCCAAAGCATTGTCAATGGTCAAACATTAGGGGGGTATGAGTATCCTACTAGAGAGGCTTTACTCATGGTTTCTTTGTGTGTCTTACTTCAAGCCAAAAGGCTTTCACTACAACAAAAAGACCTCATAGACACACATTTAGACACGATTTTTGAATATAGAGAAATTGTTATGGGCGCATCTATCCGCCCGTCTATTTATGCATCTATCATTTCGCGTCTATAATCGCATGTATCAATGAATTTACACGCACAAATAGACGCGCAATAGACGCACATATACACGCGCATATAGACACGCTGGTAGACGCGCTTTTACAAGCACTGGTAGATGCGAACGGAAAACAAAAAATGTCATTTAAAAAAAGACATTTAATTTCTTTTTTAAATTTGAATTATAAAGCGCGTGTATAAGCGCGTGTAGTCTCCATTATAGACACGCGTTGTCGTATTACTGCGCATTCGAGATGTGAAAACCACCCAAAAGTTGTGTGTGTGATTTGATACTTTGTACATATTTAGTTGTTGTGTTTACATTTATTTTCTGCGTATGAGTATAGTGGCGAGCATGAAGGGTTGCTTTCAGTCTATGTTGAGCAGGGTCAAGGAGAGAAGACATTACAACTATACAAACAGATGTAAGAGGAGGGCATTTTCTCAAATCAGTAGACATTTAAGATCACATTTCAAATATGTGGTGCCCTCATTGAGAAGGAAGATGTTATGAGCATGGATGGGAAACCAAGAGTTTCTTAGGAAATTTTCTGAGCATTACATGCAGATGCTCACACAGGATTATCATCGGTTTCACATGCCAATCAGTGGAGTCATTGGAAAGAAGATCATGGTGCCTGGTCATCTGTACACAGCCAATCCTATTGCTGTGAATAGCAAATACTGCAATGCTTTCACAAACACTAAGCGTGTAATTAATATCGTCAACAGCAAGGAATTTGGAAAGGTTTCGGTTTATGTAAGGATCTTCTCACGGAAAGAAAGTTGATTGTTTAAGATGGCTTTTGTGGCAATTGGTGCAATAATGGTGGGAAGCATTACTTTCATTAGAAATGAATGGGACCGCATTATCAGATATACAAAGAGTAGAAGAGCTGAAATCTGCTGCTAATGCAGTTTTCCCACTGGTGCTGAACACCTTTTTGGTCCCAGGTGATGATTGAAGGGTCCAAGAAGGTTCTAAGGCAGTTGTTCGGACATCTTTGGGTTCTAGTGTTTCATACTTAGTGGAGGCATATTCGAGCCCATGAAAAGGCCGCCTTTCTGAGGCTATTGTGGGAAAAAAAGAAGAGCTTTATCGGCTGTTTTTGTTTTTTATGGGAGCAAAGGGTGGAGGAATCCACAATTTTGGACAGACTGTGATGAAAAACTGAAGCTAAAAAAAAGAAAAGGTATGGGAGAAGATAAAAAAGGACACTGAGTTGTGAGTGAGAAAAGAACTACGAATGAAAAAAAAGCATCATTGGAAGCCTGCCCGAACGAACAATTCATCTGTCTGTGTGGATTGCAGAGAAAATTTCCGCTCCGAGCTTCCATCGAAAGACAATCACTAGCCATCCGCCACGGAAGATTAATCCATCTTTGCTGAAGATTTGAGCTCATGGAAAGCTATTGTCGACACTAAAGAACCACAAGGATGTTTTAGGAGATCGTGTCAAACTGTCCTTAACACTACATAGTCAAAAGCATAATTTTGTGGCTGCTATGGCTCAGAAGGAAAAACTCGACCAATAACAATCAGGAGATTCATGGAGGGGCTGTGTTGTAGGCCGCTTGGAGAGGGAAGAAGTTCGTGAATTCGAGGCGGAATACAAAGAGGTATTGGCACGATTGAACACAGTTACGAGCAGGTACACGCAGGAGAAACAGGAAGTCGAAGAACTACTAAAACAATGGGATATCATTTAGGCATCTTTTTCCTGCAATTCAATGCTGAAGAGAAGCATGAGCAGTACAAACCTTAACCTTCGAGATGAAGACAGGAAAGAAGATTCTATGTTGCACAAGGAAGATGCTCAGGGGGGCGAAGAAGTTTTGGAAAGAACACGACCAGTGCTCTCAAGCTTCGTCTTGCTACGTCCATCTGCATCACTATAATATTCAGCATTACTTCCTCTCTCGAAGGTAACCAGTGCTGCTGCTCCATCTTATGCTATGCTACTATACTATTTGTCATAGATTGCTATCACTGTATGCTCTCATGAAGATCAAATTCAGCCAAATCAAGCTTTGCTGTATTGACTATCGAGGAATTACAATCCTTTGCATTCAGATCCTGAAGTTGCTGAAATAGCCAGATTCCCACGCCCTATATTGCATGGACTATGTACTCTTGGTTTTGCCGTTCATGCTGTTGTATGGCACTTTTGTGGAGGAGACCCCTCATTAGTTCAAGCTATTCAGGGATGCTTTTTACTTTATGTTTATTCTGGTGAAACTCTTGTCACAAAGATGTGGAAAGATGACTCCTCTACAAGAATTATTTTTCTGTGCAATGTAATGGAATGGGATTACTACCATTCGAGGGTCTAAACCATCACTATATCATATGACATCAAGGGAGTGGCTGAATATATCCAAGTACTCAGTCAGACTGAGAACTCAATCACAGAAAATTGAAATGATTGTAGGGCTGTATGAAGAAATGCTAAGTGGTCGAAGCTGCTGAGTTGGAGATTGAAGTCAACATCCAATGATCCAACACCATCTTCCAACCTACCTCTAACCCGTAATCACTTACCATCATTCCATTCAGATGCAAACCCTTAAAACCATGAACACTATGTATCTTTCCAACTGATCAATAACACAGGAGGGAATTGCAGTCATATCAGGCCTGAACTGAAACTAAGTGTTACTGGGGCATGATTGTTGAAAATATTCTTTTGCTCAATGCACATTATGACGGAGATGCTGTTGCATATTTGTATTCATTCACTTGATTGATCTTCCATCTTGAAATTAGTCAAGGACTTCTGTGGTTGTGACATTGCTTTCACAAACCCTTCGACAGCGTATAAACATAAATTTTCTGCAATTTAGACGCGCGGATAGACGCGCAAAACAGAACTGGAAAAAAAAACCAAAGAGCAAAGCAACCACATGCTCTCTGGTTTTTTTCTTCCCCTCCCATACATCAGATTGTGTATTTGGGAAAAAGACAATGTATCTTACGGGCACGAGAATTGAAAATAAAATTCCATGTATTCATTATATATCAAAAGCATTTACAAGGGAAGTTTAAGTGCTTGCGACCTAAAGCATGGCCGCAAGCAGTAGGCTCAAAGAGATATCATACATATACAAGAAAAGAAGGCCTCATGAGGAGGTATGGTGCTCCTCTACGAATCTGAAGAGGAAACATCTTCGCTAGTACCACCATGGCTACTAGCGTCGCTATCCCCCTCCTCGGTATGCTCCACATCCGTGTTCGCCTATACACACAAAAGATCAAGGTTTCTTACATAGACAAGGTGGAGAAAAATTTATAATTAGCTATACTTTTAATAGGAAGTAAGAAAAACATATCTCCTCTGGTTGTCGAATCCTCATGGCCCGGTTGTATTGGTCCTCAGTGATGAGACCCTCCTCATAAAAGTGAAGCCATGTCGCTGCGCGGTTATGGCCTCAATGGTAACCTACCTCTCTAGGAGTAGGTGTCCTACCAACGATGGTGGTCTGCAAAACATTTAGAGATATACAAACAATTATGAGTCACAATATATTAGACTAAAATATATAAAGGATTAAAAGAAATATAAATTTTAAAAAACTAGAAATCAAAATATACTTACAAACTCTGCCTCCCACGACTCTCTACCGCCCGATCCGTAATGCGACGATCCCATGATTTCCATTTGGATCCGTCGCACCTCTATGTGCTGGCGACTCTTTACTTTCTCAACTACTTTCTTCTTGGCTTTTTTCCACTTTATGCGGTGGCACATAGGTGGTTGGCTATAGGCTCCACGCCCCTCCACCAGCCTCCGAGAATCGTTGTTGTGAAGCATATCCCTCACTTTTGTACGTCCCCTATCATCTGAGAATCGTTGACCCTCACGATTTGGATACCTCCTATGGGCTGCCCTCAACACCTCCTACCACAAGCTACTTTTCTGATTTTTGAAGGCAATGAAACAATCTTTATACATCGCATGCACGACGCTCCTCATGTATGCCATTACATCCCTTTCCTCATCATCATGAAAGATGCCACCAGCATCTGTAACTCTATAGTACTGGCGTACAACCTCCTCTACGTGATCTACTGGTGAGGGTGATCGCTCACCACCTCCTAGGCAACCCCCACACAACCCTCGTCCTCCCCCTCGACTCTCCCTCCTCCCTCTCTGTCGACTATCCTTTGCCTCGCTTGACGCACGAGCTTCTGCAGATGCACGAGCTTCTGCACATGCTTGTGCTTCAGTTGATGCACGTGGAGCACGTGGAGTACCTGCATATGGAGTACTTGCATGTGGAGTACGTGCATGTGGAGTCTGGGAAGTAGTGCCAGGCAAAGACGTCAAAGGGGTCCCAGACATGACACTGAACACCTTGTCCGCTGTGAGAGAGCAGCCAAGGTGTCTAGTCATCTCTCCCATGAAGTCTTCCCTACTAGGAAAACCTCCAAAAAATGCATTGACCCTCCTGCCAAAGGAGGCCAATGTATTATTCATGCGATCCACATCCGGGTCATTGCTAGATGAACCAGGATATGACATCTGCAAAAAAAACACAAGAAAAAGACAAATTTATTTGCATACAAAAAATCATATATTACCTACATTTTCAAAGAGCTTTCTTTAGACATTGAGCATAACACTTAAGTGCTAATGCTTCTCTTAAACAAGAAAACTGATAAACACAAACATGGGATTGGTCACATTCATCATTGCAAAAATTATTGTTTACTATCAGAACTGGCAGACCTGGCGCGTGTATCCCCACGTCTAAATTGCAGGTTAGACGCGCCCTCAGACGCTCTCCAGAGTGGACCTTCTGTCCAGTGCGTCTATTTGCGCATCAAAGATGCAGCACAGACGCGCTTTGAGACGCGCATTCCAGGTCAATGCGTGTGTATAATCGCGTGTAGGCTGCAGGTCAACCTTGTGTGCAACGTGTGTATACTGCAGAGCACACGCACCAATACAGGCACATTAAGATGCTATGGTAGGTCGACAACCACCATTAATGATTTATAAAATGCAATACATAATGGAATCACAAATTCTAAATACACAAACATAGCAAAGAGAGGAAGAGAGAAACAGAGAGAGAGAGAGAGAGAGAGAGAGAGAGAGAGAGAGACACACACCTTGGGTGTTTGGTGTGGCGGGTGGTGGCGCTTCTTCCTTCTCCTTCTTCCTCTTCTTGGTAAGTTACCCTCCCTTGATGATTTCTTGCTTGCTTGCTGCTTCTTCTTGTTCTCCTCTTTCTTATTCTCTCTTTCTTCCTCTCCTTGGCTTTCCTTTTTCCCTTCTTGTGTGTTTGAAATGAAAGAAGAGGTGAGTCATGAGGAGGTGAGTCATGAGGAGGTGAGGCATGAAGAGACTAGGTGAGGCATGAAGAGACTGCATGTCGGCTAAACTCAAGCTTCAGAATCACAAAAAACACAGGAAAGGAAAGGCGCAGTTTGAAAAGAAATGATTTAAGTATGGTTTGAATTTTGACGTGTGCATCTATTTTTGCGTGTATATGTGCATCTATTGTTCAGATAGATGCGAGTATAGACGCGAATATAGATGCGAAAATAGACGCCAATATAGATGCGTAGTTAAACGCGGATATAGACGTGCATTTGGGCTTTATCATATTTTTGTTTTTAAGATAAGTTTTGATAGTGAATTCTTATCATAAGTTTTAATGTATTTATGATGATTTTTGTGTATTTAAAATTGAGATCTTATGTAAACATATGAATGACAAATATTTTGATGTTGTCATGAATTAGGTTTAATCATGTCGACGTCATCATCACCTAGTACGGTGCAAGCTGATGAGTCAATGAACACATCCTCAAGTGAGAATGAAACATTGTGTCTTCATAATCGAGATGCATGGCTATGATAAAAAATTAAATGCATGTGTGATCGTTTTCGAGGGTGTATTTTTCGAGCACGTTGAATTGCAATGTCACATCTCAACTTGTATGGAGAATGGGACCGAGAAAAATCACAGGTATTCATTGTTTTTTTTTACCACTAAGATTGCATGTCTATGTTATGGGAATTATATATCAACGTACATGAAACTCCCTTTTGTTAGCTGAGCAGGATGCGGTGCCACATCCTCAGATGCTCCCTCTTGGGCATTGAGAGGCTGCAAAACGTCGACGCGAGGAGGCAGATTTTTCAAAAAGAGTAGCGACTTACGACCATCATAGTAGCCCTCATGAAATGCCCCATCAAGTCGTAGAGGATGAGATTTTGGGCAACATGGTACACCATCTATTTTCGCAACCGGTTCAGGGAGAAGGTCACTCTACGAAGCCAGATGATCCACTATATGTAGCATCATCTACTCTGTTGTATGAAGATTGTACGCACTCCGTTCTTCATGCCTCCCTCGAGATACTTAACTTGCAAACAATTTATGGATGGAGTAATGTCAGTTTGGATACGTTATTGAAGTAGGTATCAATTTAGTTTGGCTTATGAATCATAATATTAATTTTTCTATTTTGAAATCAGATAGAAATATATGTTGGTGGTTTTTTAACTCACTTTTAAAAATATATGTAGGTTATTATCACCAATTGTTCCAAAAGGAAACAAATTGCCAACTAAGAGAGAGCAAGCAAGACATTACTTGACATCTCTGGGAGGCCTCGATTATGTCAAGATCCATGCATGTGTCAATGATCGTGTCTTATTTCGTGGGATTCATGAGTTCGCACGAGAGTGCCCTGTTTGTGGCGAATCAAGATACGAAGTAGAGATGAAGTCAATGGATGTGCCTCGTAAGGTTTTGCGACATTTTCCGATTGTTCCACCTATAAAACTTATGTTCAAGTGTAAGTCTATTGGAAAGCTCATGTCATGGCATGCTAGTCATCGTTCAAGTGATGGAAAATGGAGGATCCCTGCAGACACACCGGCATGGCAACATATAGATAATTTGTGGCCTATTTTCAAAGAAGAGCCAAGAAATTTGAGATTTGGTTTAGGTATGGATGGAATCAATTCATTTGGCATCAAAAGCACATCATACAGTGTATGGCCAGTGATATTGGTGAACTATAATATTCCTCCATCCATGGCAATTAAAAAGGGACATGTGATGTTGTCCCTTCCGATTTGTGGAAAGCACAAGGTAAAAAACATGGACATTTACTTAGAGCCTTTGATTGAAGAGTTAGAAATGTTATGGGAAGGTATTAAGGTGCAAGATACAAATGCATCTGCATCCTTTAGAGATTTCACATTGAAGGCCATGTTGTTGTGGACCATGCACGACTTTCCAGGATATGGAGAGTGTTCAGGTACATGTATATAACTCTATATTTCAAATTCAAGAATTGAATCAATTGCATTTTATTAATTCACTTATTTTTTCAAGTTTAACCACGTCAGGATATCATGCATGTACTATTTGCAGTCCCTCTCTAGTTTCCTCTAGGCCGGTCCGTTTAAAGAAGGTTATCTACGACAATCATCATCGATTTCTTCCTATTGACCATCCCAAATATGTTCTCCCTACTAATGGAATGACTCCACAATCTCTAACTATTCGAGATTCGAAGGAGAGATGGATTAATGCCAACAACCACCCTCCACTAAGAAGTGCATTTCTCTTGATTGACTTTAAAATATTTAGCATGATGAATTGTTTACATAATGTATTGTTTGTTTGTTAGGTTCTCTATATTCTTTCGTCTTCCATACTGGACTGAACTCAAGATCAATCACCTCTTGGACCCCATGCACATATTCAAAAATGTTGTATCTACATTATGGGATCACTTGATAGGGGCTTGTGATTCAGTTAATGTAAGGGAGGATTTACGTAACATTAATCGCATGAGACGAGCGTGGCCACGCATTGGACCCAAAGGAAAGATTGAGCTACCCCATGCACCTTGGATGTTGTCAAAGAACGAGGAAAAAATAGTGAAGGAACAATTATATAGCTTTCGAACACCCACAGGATGTATGAGATGTCTCAAGGGAGCCTTCATAAAGAAAAAGAAAAGAGGTGTGGAGCAACTATCTGGTTTAAAGTCCCACGATTGGCACAAAATGATTCAAGTAAGGGTATCTCTAACCATGAATATAGTAATTAGTGGAGTAACTATGTGTAAACTTTGGGGTATGATGACTTTTTCCTCAACTAATCATTTGATCTATGAATATTGTTTACATTCAGTTCGTACTTCCAACTAGCATATTCCATTGTGTATCCAAAGAAGTATGTGATATCATTTACAAGATGGGAGAGCTTGTGAGGTGTTTATACATTGTATTTTTTCATTGTATATCTTTGAATTTCTACACAAAAATAAATAAGCACATCATACATCTTGACATATACGTAAGCTCGAAGGAAATTTATCCAAATACATTGCAAGATGCTCGAGTATTATCTGTTGAGGTGGTTTTTTTGGTGGAGGAAATTTTTTCTCGATCCATTTTAACTACTCAATTACATTTACTCGTACATTTGATTGATGAGATCGCACTTCATGGGGCAGTTCATGTAAGGTGGATGTTTTTTCTTGAGCGCTTCATGAAAACCTTGAAAGATTTTGTGAGGCAAAAAGCACGGCCTGAGGGAAGCATGGCTGAGGGTTGGTTAGTGCAATCATCCCTTGTTTATATCTCTGAATATCTTGCTGAAGTGAATCCCTCTCAACCACGACTATGGAAAGATGATGAAGACTTGAGGATGACCTCTATAGTACCTCAAGGAAAAGGAATGAGTAAAGTGCTAACAAAAGAAGAACTTCATAAGTTAAATAGTTTTTGTGTGCTCAATAGTGATGTAATGGGAAAATGGGTGACACTATATAATGAAGCAAGGGCAAGAAGAAAAAGCGAAAGACAAGAATTTCGCACTAGATATGGACATAATGTCTCATTTCCAGATCATCTAAATGTGTTCCCACGTCATATTGATATAGATTGGTTACATGAGGAAATGGAGAGAATGGAAAAAGAGGAGGAAATTAATATATCTCAAGAAGAGTGGGAATACGCACGAGGTTGCTTATCAAAGGTGAGACATACTATTAATTAATTCTTTTCGCTAAGTTTTATTCTATATAAATAATTGACATGTTTGATCTTTTATCTTTTACTACTAGTGCACATAATTCAATGCACTTTGGTGTGAGGCTAAAAATCTTCGAACTCAACGTATAGATGAAAAGAGAAATATCCAAGATTGTGGTGTCCTTGCTCAGTTCGAGGCTGCCAATGATACCATGGAAGGTTATTGTGGCTTGATCCAAGATATTCTAAAGCTTGAGTTCAGACGATTCTTTATATATGTACTGGATGTGAAGTGGTTTAAAGAAGTGGTAACAAATGGTGAGCATTGCACAATCATACGTCATCCAACTGGTTTTGTAATCATTGACTCTACAAAATCTCACCAAAACAAGAATGACACATTAGTACTACCTCAACAATGCGAGTAGGTATATATGCAAAGGCTAATTTTTTTTATATGTATACATGTGATACATATACACAATATAATAAGTACTTAAGTTTTTTGCTTTTGTTTTTCAAATACAGGTTGTGTATCATCCAATGGTAAACAATAACCGATGGTGGTATGTCATCCCTATATCCAATCGTTCAAAACCAATATATGGTAATATTACGGACATGGAGATAGCAGATGACAATCCAACAATTAATGATGATATGCATGATCACATCATAATGGATGATATGCATGAAATAGTACAAGATGAACCTCGCGAGAATGTTTAAGGAAACGTAGAAGAAGACAATAATGTGATTGTCGATGATATTGATGAAGTTATTGAGCAATATAGCAACACATCTGATAGTGGGATAAACTTATTTGTTTTGTTACCTCTTGGTAACATAGACCTAGAAGTAGATAGTTTAGCAAGGGCTGATCTCGTTGAAGATGAGATGGATCATTCACTGTAACATACTTAATTTACTTATTGATTCAATGTGTATTCCTAATTCTATGGTTTTTATCATGCGCACACGTGCATACTCAAGAATGAATACTCAATTTTAAAGCTAAATTGAATTTTCCATAATAAAAATGAAGTATCTTTGATCATCTTCAAGTACGTAGAGAAATTACGAGATAAATATTGCAATGCTTGCTACTAATTGTAAGGTTTTTGACGCTTGCCGCTAATTACTTATATCAGGCTTGTCAACTGGAGCAACTGTCATTCATTAGAGAGCAATGAAAAAGTAATTATTAACTCTATTTTTTTAATTCAATGATTCAATGTGTATTCTTAATTCTATGATTTTTATCATTCGCACATGTGCATGCTCAAGAATCAATTTCAGGTGGTTAAATAATTATTAACTTTGGTTTTTTAATTATGTGAATTGCTAATTTTAGGTGGTTAAATAATTGTGCATCTGTTGGCGCGTCTATATTAGTGTCTATTTGCGCAGATAAATAGACGCAAAATTCGTGTCTTTACATGCATGTTTACATGCACTTATAGACCCTCTGATAGTAGACGCGCCCGACTTTGCGTGTCTAACACGCGCGTCTATGCCTCGTTTCTGTTGTAGTGTTTGAGTATGGCAATCGCATTACTGATGAATATATGTGTGCATCACGTGGGTTCAGAATAAGGCATTTTTAAAATACAATTTTACACTTTTTTTACACATAGAAAGGTGTAATATAAGGGGGTTATTTATAGATTGAATTGAAAAGGGTTATGTTTTATTCAAGAAAAAGTCACAGATAAGGATATTTATAGATAGGCCTTGAACGCACGTGATGTAGAGGATATACATATAGCAACTTCCCCGAGGTATGACATAACTTATCTCACTAGCTAGATAGCTCTAGGAGGTGATCACAACCATTAGAAATTATGGATACCATGACCATGTGGAGCCACCAAATTCAGGGCTAGTGTTGATAGTTGTCATGAATTAATGTCAATTTTTCTCCTTAAATCAACCCAATTTATTGATTTATCTTGAAATGTATTTTTTAATGCCATAGGATATTGCTGAAAAATCCCATATAAAAGGGCATGCTATGTATCCCACTTTCTCACTTGTTCATTCTCACTTTCACTTCCTCATTTTCTCTAGCATTCTTCCTCTTCCCTAAGTAATGATCCCTTCCTCTTGTAGATGTGTGGTGGATATTGTAACAAGGGAGTTATTGCTACCATTTAGACTATCTCAATACTGTCACCATCCTAGATTTTCCATTAATAAGATGTTTCCCACCTTTGTCAACCTTCTACCTATCACTACAATCATAATCATTTTTTCCATTGTATTTTTGCTTGCTAGACTTCTACAAGTTATTGCATGGTTGTTGGGATCTTCTGCACTCTAATTTGAGCAATTACCACTATCATTTGCCAAGAGTTTCCATCTACATTTTATGGAGGGTGGAAACAATCATCTATGTAGATTGCTATAAAGTACAATAGAGTTTCATCTCCTATTGGTTGTTGGCATCAATTTTTGAGATTACATTTACGTTTGTGTTGCTACTGCTACTATAGATAGTGGCTCATCTTCTACAGTTGTCACCCTACTTCATAGGGGCTCTATCCCATCAATATGTAGTTAAGTTTTGTAGCTACAAGTTCTTTCCATTACTATAAAGTTATGTTTTTTGAAAAAGTGTCCTTGGAGATTATTCTTCTTGATCATATAACTAGAGGATTTTGTTTTCTTACCTCCATTCTTGTTTGAATCCCCACACTTGGATTGCTCAAAGTTCAATCACAATTATGTCGACTGAACGTTTAACTTTGATTTGCTCAAAGTCCTCTCACCATGTTCATAGAAAACCAAGTTTCAGAATTGATCAATTATTCATGTTACAAGTGAAAAGTTGATGTGGAATGAGGTTCTTATTGCAAGAGTTGGAATAATAAGGTTGATTTCTATAAGGTTGTAGAAATCAGTTTCTTTTCCATGAAAGTTCTTGTTAAGGGTTGAAGATAGAGTTAGTGTGATATTTGCTTCATGTCCTCCCATGTCTTCTACAAGGTAGCTTCTTTAGGCCAAGCCACGATATTTCATTTGAAGAACATGTAATGAAGTCGACATATTATGCTAAAATGAAATAACATGTAATGAAGTCGACATATTATGCTGATATGGGAGTATTACTCTTATGCTTAGTAATTGGGAGGTAAGCTTTTCCACGGACACTAAGCTAATTTACCTTGGGTAAAGGCGTCTAGGTGTTGCCTCTCCAACAAGGGTTGGTGGGATAAAATATGGTGACACCGAAGATCTCAACACATAGCTTGACTAGAGTCTCTGAGAGACCAATCAAAGGCACCGACGAGAGTGGCAAGCACGGTGGCAAGGTGCACCATCCGATCCTTTCCCACCAGTACTGAGTACCGCGCACAGACACACAGAGAGAGAGAGAGAGAGAGAGAGAGAGAGAGAGAGAGAGAGATCAGGCGTTTGTACGCAGCCAGGCAGGAGAATATAATGGACAGTACCAATTTCCCAACCCAATCGCCATGCTGCTTTTAACATTAACATTACTAATTGGAGCTCTACAACAGCGATCACAAGATTACGCTCCTACAGTACTGCAAGCAACTACTCAAAAACATGAAGGGTGCGGCCCGAATTCGAGCCACCATAAACACGAACCAGATTTCATGAGCAGAGTTACCAAACCCAAAAACCCCAACTTCGAATGCCAGAAACCAAGTCAATTAGGCAGGTGCAAACAATAACAGGTCTTGATAGAAACAGTCTTCTTCTATAAAAGAAAGCTGGATGAATTGCTTGTGGCGAACGTTATATGGGATGCTTCTCAGACCCAGCCCACGTAGGTTTTTCATTTTACACTCCAAATTCCTGCGAGCAGGGTCCTCTAGAAGGTAGTCCGCAGCATGAAGCTCATTTCAATCATGCGAGCCCGCTGAACAAATCTCGAAGCTTTTCAAGCTGCACAACAATCAGCTTGATCAATCTGACCAGTAATTTGGAACACACACACATAAATTAAAAGGCTTGCTAAGAGTAGTCCATTACAAAGACATTATATCCGTCCTTTCAACCAGAGCTGATCTTTCTAACAACTGATCGACAGAGTAGCTCCTCCTGCAGTCCAATGCGTAACGATTTATCTTATCACTGACGAAAGGTAAGGATTCTTTTAATAATGGTGTCTGGCTCTGATAAGAAATAAAAGCAAAGATGAGTTCATTGATGAGCGCTATAACCTACTGCGCTGGTGTATGCCAACGTTGAGACTCACGCGACGATGAAACCGTGGTCTGCATGAGATCGACCGGCTGCCACACCAGGCACTGTACAAGCTGGCGCATGAGAGCGGGCCATGCTTCTCCTCCGCCAGCTTGTACAGGGCCTGTTGCGGTAGCTGCTCCCGGCATGCCAGCTTCAGCGTCGGGAGTCGTCCTCTCTCTTTCTCTCTCTCTCTCTCTCTCTGTGCGCGCCCCGTGCCGCACCTCTGACGTCCACACCTTATCATAAAATACTGTCTATCCACGATAGACAAAAGCCAAAGTCTCCCTTCTCTTTGAAAGTTTTGCTCTCGAGCGTCGTACAAATAGATGTTCCTCTTCATTCAGACTCACGAGCCCGATATCTTGTTTGCACATGTAGATTTTGTAAGTTGCAACGCCCTTCAAAAGGGCGATAAAACCTTTTGAGAGAGAATTTCTAACACATGGTTTTATGTGTTCCAATTTCTTTTAAAAATGAAAAACGACCTACATTAAGGCCTTCCAAATGAAAAGTTAAGCAACCCTTAATCTTTGAGGGCACCCCTTAAGATCCCTTTCTTCCAATATGTGCGAAAAATACAAAACATTATAGCATTTTCCTTGTTTTATTACCCTCCCATCAAGTATTTGGAAGGGAATGTTTAAAAATACAAAAGCCATGCATCTAAAGAGACTTTTAAGTTGTCATGTGTTTACTTTTTCCCAAGACTCAAAGCATGACTGTTCGTAGGTTGATGACCAAGCCAATCACTCTTAATTCAAATTCAAGGAAATGCCTACCTAAAATTGTAGGACCAGAGTGGGTAATTTTGATTGACCATTTCAAACCATGATGGGAAAACCCTCTAACATCTTGAAAAACATGGTAAGGAAAAAAAGGCAACGCAATCACAAAAGATTCCGCATATGTTAAGACCTTCGTATAACACTTTGTTTCAACTAATACAACAAATCAAGTGGAAGAATTGTTCAAAACATGTGCCTTTTCCTTATCTAATTTTAGCATGAAAGTCATTGAGCTATTTTAATAAAAGGCTCACACTTGCATGCTTGCATTGAAGAATAAAAGAACTTTGATGAACAAGTTTTTCTTTACAAATTCGACTATTGGGTCAATGTGTAAGACAAAATGATTATAATAATCAAAGGATACACAAAGTTACACATTTCTTTCAATGTGCATAGGCATTCAACAAATGGAAACTATTAAAATCCCTTCTTCATAGGTCCTTGAGTACTAAATCTTTGAGACATTTCCAATATTCAAATATTTTTGGCCATTTCCAAGAAATAAAACATGATTACTCAAAAATAATTGCAATATCTAGCGTAAAGCTAATTTCATTGTTGATTTAGCACTAGAACATCCCATCCATGTTCACTCATATTTGAGAAAATACAAACAATACAATGGATGGATGCACATCAATTAATGTGCTCCTAATACTAATTGATAGCACTATGAAGGCCACCTTTGGTTGTTCTTATGTCTAGTGGATATTTTCTAATTCTTTACTCAACATCTTGGACTTGCCCTTTCTTGCCCTAGGAGTATACTAAGCTTAGTCACTTGGTTCGTTTCTTCTTCAATGTGTCTTGTTTATCTCTTCTATTCTAACACTTAGTACTTCCATTTTCTTTTGGATTTCAAAGAGCTTTAAAAAATATAGTAGCTTGTACATACTCACGATGGATAATCTTTTCTTCATCTAACTAGAGTTGTAGCTCTTTAAGCTCCTCATATACCCTAGCTTTTTCTTACTTTAGTTCATCACAAGTGTTCTCAAGGGTACATATACTTCCAAAGGTGTGACTTACTGTGATGGGGTGATTGGATGAGTAAGTGGTCTTGAGCCATTTGGCAAAAAATGTGACTATTATTTCTTCTATTGCCTTCCCCCTAAGTTGGGTCATTGTCCTCTTCAACTTTTGCATGATTGCAATCACTACATGAAATCAATTTGTGTAAACAATGGAGGAACTAGGGTGTTTTCCACTACTTTTGTTTGCCATATCTAGAGTTTTTGAGATTGTCCTCTTGACAATCTCTTGAATCTCTTGCTCTAAATTCTCTCTTTTCCTTCCCATGTCCTGCTCATAAGACAACCTTAGGCTACGATTCTATATTTGTGTGTTTTGGCACGAGCATGTTCTCTTGCTTCGAAGTCTTTTTTTGATTGCTTGATTCCATTTTGACACTCAACTTCCTTCTAAGATCACTTTTGGTGTTGCTCTATGGACTTTAATCTTTCTTACCCTTCTATCCAGTGCTTCATGTCTCTCTGATAAATGTTTTTTCTTATTCATTCTCCTTGGTCAATATCCTCTCTCCTTCTCTTCTTCTTTTTTTCTATTATTTAGCATATATCTTATCCTTTGGTTTTATTCTTTTGATGAGAACCTTGATTCTCTCGGCTTCTTATTCTTTCTTCTTCTTTATCATTAGCAAGTATTATAGGGCTTTTTTTGTTGGAGTTGGAATCTTTTCTTGTTCAAGCTACTCTTAGTGCTTTGGACTTGTTAGTTTTCTTTCAAGGCTCTTATGGATTATCCCAATAGGCAAGGGAGTGTTTGGTTTCTCTAATGCTATGTGAATGGCCTTAGTAAAAATTTTCACATAGCTAACTATGATTATTTTACTTTAGTACCTGCTAGCTTGTATTTTAGGTCCCTCATTATGAACCTTTTATAATTTAACAATGACCTAACGATCCATCTCAAACCAATATCATTCAAATTATTATTTACAATATTATTGATTTTATGAGGCACACCATACGCCTTTTTGACATTTTTATTACATAAACACTTGCCCTTATGTTTGTGAATATGGTATGAAAGGATTGTGCCTTGAGATGTAAATCTTTATCTAGAATGGGAATGAAGAGCAACCCATCCTAAGCTAACTCAAGTTTCTTCCATGTTGATCAAGAGTGAGAGTGATGCCATAACATACCACTTGTTGAAGTGTGATCCATATCAACACAATCTTCCCATGTGACCTATAACTTCTAATGAGCTCATGATAGAGTATGTGTTTATTGACTAAGCCTTTGTTGAGCCTAACACACTAACAATCGAGATTTCAAACAAACTTCTATTGTTTTAGAGGCTACAATCTTTGGCAATGATCTCTCACCTTGTCTCTTAACACTCCACTCTAGCTAGCCAAGCATCCTCCTCTCCAACCCAAGAAAGCAAGAACACAAGACTAGCTCAAGTTGTAATGAACTCACCTAACTTACCTCGCATTTGATGTCTTGAAGACTCGAAGATAGTTCCACGACCACGATCAACATGATCCAATGTTGTCACTTCTTTGCATCCCAACCAAGCACACCAACAAGTCAAAGAGCTAGTAGAGAAGACAAGAAAATTAAGATGATGGTGAAGAGATTCACCACACCTCTCACTCCCTCCCTCTCAAGCACTCTGAAGACAATGGAAGCAAGATGATAGACTAGAAAGATTGAATAGGGAGCTTGAGTAGTCACATTGATAGAGCTTCCAAAACATGAATTTTCCAAAAGGGTTCATATAATAAAGACCTCCCACCCTTATATAGACAAATTAGAGTTAGGATGAGGGTTTGTGCCCCTTTTGCATTTACAGTTTCCACAACTGTGAATTAGGGTTTGTACCCTCTTTTGGGCATCCTACCCATTTAGTAGGCTCTAGGCTAGTCAATCATCATTACATGATTGTACCTTACCCTAATTAGGCCAATTATATGCTATTCTAATCACAAATACATGTGTGAAACCCATGCATCACTTGCGAGTGTGACAAATACAGCTATGGGTGTGATGAATACAATGTGCACAGAGGACTGAGCCCGAATCTCACAAAATAATACATCCATGATAATCTGATGATGTCTATGAAGTATAAATATAATCTAAGTGCCATTAAATAATACATTGAAACTCCACAAAAATAAAATCCACAAAAAATATAAGTCGAAACTTCCTCTTTTACAGTCTTCTCAAAATACAGTTAACATTATTGTTCCCCTAGACGAGTGCCAGTCCCATGGCACACACATCAAAGGTAGAATTTTGTAGCTTGCATCAAAGATGTGGAATGTTGGAAATAGTCATGATGAAGAAGTAGGAGTCCTAATGGTCAAGAAATGGATGTTGCTAATGAAGAAGAAAGTGCCAATAAAGAATGATATGGTAAATAACTGGTGCTAAAAAAATGATGCCCTTGCTAATGTTGTAGATGATGTCCAGAAGATGTAGCTCCAGGGAGGAAAATGATGATAGCATGAATGATCAAGAATGGTTCTATTGAAGAAGAAATCATGGAATGGTGAGGATGTAGAGTCCACAGATATTGATGGTTCTTGAGTTCTTCAAGTAGTCCTTCACAAAAAATCATGCAATCCAACTTGAATCCCTAAGGGGTATGTCTAGCTTACATGTGTAGTGATTTGCACGCGCAGAAGTGCAACTAGGAGATGGGTCAAACTCCAAGTAAGCCTGAATTGTTGTCCCATACTTGAGGATCCAGTTGGTAAACTATTATGGTGCAGTGTAAAACTCAAGGTGTTAGGTCATCTAAGGAAGCCCAAGATGTCCTACCCTTGAGGTGCCCTGAGATTGTGTAGTGAGGGAAGGGCTAGGGGATTAGAGATAGAGCAGCCAATCGAAGCTATTGGGGATGCATCAAACTTGAGGACGCCCATGTTCTCAATGAAAGGTGGCTGCATCTAGCTAATCATGGAGCTTTTGCTCTCTTTTCTTTTCTTTTCTCTCTCTTTTTATTTTTTTTCTTATTTTTTGTTTAAAACTCCTTTTTTCATGTGAATGTAGAAGTGATTCACTTCATAGGGAGTGGTAGCAAGGTAAATGAAAGACACTCTTTTCTCAAAAGATATTTCTTAAGAAAGGTACATGGATCAATTGGTGATTCTGGGTACAAAGGGTGTGTACATTGGGAAAATCTGTTGTCCACCATATCCTCAAGCAAATGTTATACATTAAGATAGAGACATGATAGCTCAAAGAAGAAGTCTTGCCATGGAAATGTGGTCAATCCCTATGTTGATGTCAAAAAACAAAAGTGAAAGGCTATCCTCATAGGGAGTCAGTGGCTATTGTAAAAGATTGACTATGAGACAAAGATAATTGGAAGTAACTATGAATGCAAGATCTTGGAAAATTGAGTACAATTTAAGGAAATTGTCAAAAGAGGATAGTAGATCACGCAATTGGAAGAAGTGATAGATTTCACATGCGGAGCATTGATATTGGGAATTTTGGAAAAGTTACGTCTACCATGCTTCTTATGTAACGTGTCCACTAGTATCGTCCAGGACACGTCTTAGCAGTCCATCGGAAAGGATGTCTAGAAAAACTCCACCCAGCTCTCCCATGGAATGTTACGGGTTTTGCAATCTAGGTCTTCCCGCGTCTGCCACGTAGCGGAAGTTTCCTGGTCGTTCCCACTTAGGATCGACCGGAATTAGGGTTTTCCTGATTGGTCATTAGCTAGCATCAACGAGCGTCAGACCCGAGCGAACTACTTTACGCAGAAACGCCAGGTCCGAAGCGGATTCATGCTGCACTTGGTTCAAGGAGAATGGAAAATGAGAGGGATGCAAGGCTCAACCTCTCTGCCATAAGGCATAGTCCCATTTTGTTCCCCTAAAACAACTTAAATCGGGTAAGACATAACTCTAGGTCATCGCTCTCGTTATTCATTTTGATGATCATCCCGCTGTTCTTTGAGATTTTTGAGAAAAGTTCCCGACTAACCGGGACCACCCAACCGTAGGACGGACCCATGGCCCATCCTCCGCACTTTCCTCGGTTTGTTTTAGTTATGTAATTATCTAACACATTAATTTGACATATAACAATCAGCTTCTTTAATTAATCCTGTTAAGCACTAGTTCCTTCACGTAATCTTATCACGTGACATAGAAAAACAATATCAAGCAAGTTCTTTTTTTAACATTTCATCATTTATTCTTTGAATACAAGGAGTTCCGCCCATAGGCTTGTCCATAATCCGCCCGAAGGCTATCCAGTAATCCATAAGGATCACTATTCCAAGCTTCCACCCGTAAACTAGTATGCGGGCCTCAAGATCCAATCCCGAGTCACGTTAGCCTCTTGTGTAGGACCCGGAAGGCGAGGGATTTACGACCAGAGCCCCCCCTGGCACCCAAGCGTCCTCCTGCTCCAAGTAGAACTCAACAGAGATACCTCTCGTGGCGGGTTCGGTCCACGTTCCCGGTGCGGTCAACAACCCCCTTGGTTAGGGTCATGCAGGCAGTCAGGGGTAACTGAAGCTGCCTCTCCCTTCAGGCCTTCAACCTGAAGCATTAGATATCTTTTCATCCTTTAGTTCCTTGAGCAAACAATGCAAACAGTGCTTTCTAAACTGTTACAAGCACAATCAATTCCAGTGGTCGTTTATTTGGCCAATTGCTAAGGAGTGAATCTTTCTCTCCGAATGCATCCAGCACTCAATCCAGGATCAATTGCGACTTGGCAATATCCCCAAGGGTTTGTTTGTTAACCCTATATCCTTGGGCTAGGGCCGTACCCTACTTACCCAACTTATCCAATACCTTAAGTTCTGTTAGCAATAAATATGTTATTCCAATTTACTAATTGGTCTTTTGCTTCCAAGCAAATATCTAATCCTCGTATCTTGGTTACTTTACCCAAGAAATGTACTATATCACGACGATTATTTCTCCTCTTGCAAGATAAACTTGCGTAAGAATCTGCCAATCTCATTCCGAGGAATTGGCCATTCCCTTTTGATCAAATCACAAGATCATGTGACTCTGCAACCTATTGCGCGAGTGTCGCATCAAAATCATGGGACTATTTTACCCATCGAATGGCATTGTCTAATCACGAAATCATGATTAGATATGAAATAGGGTTAGGGTATCTTCATAACAATCCTTTCTTGATTGCACTAGGCCGATATTGTTGGCCCTAGAGGTCCAAATCCAAATCGAGTTTCATTCTTTTAGCGAGCGATCCTTAGGGTAAAAACCCTAGATCGTTTCTCGCAAGTGTGTCCTATTGTCCCTACATTCCGTGAATGAGGGCAAGTCTTTAGGGTATAAGAGTTTCAGCTTTGGCAATAAGAGCGATTAGGTCACGTCCTCAATGTGCTAAACCCTAGTTAGCTCTTTGGGATATATTGCATTGATTTAACCCTTCTTGAACGAGTTGCTTGCGGTGTAGGTGTTTTTAGGGTAAACCAATTTACTTATCTATTCTTGGAGGTATTTATGATACCCTTCTCGTAACCACATGATTCATTTCCTACGTTTGATTATATTTACAAACCCTACTTTTCTGGTTAAAACCAAAGCATATGCTAAGTTATGACATAACTTCTATTGATGGATTTAAGATTCATGCTACTAAGCGATAGGGTTTTATGTGAACCATGCAACCTTTTTCTAACTTCTTTTCTAAATGAGATTTTCGTATGCTGAATAAGCACTGTACAACCTTTCGTAACTATTTACGTATTTGATTGAGTTTAAGCCAATTGACTAGATTTTAATCTACTTTACACAATTTTAAGAACTATTTCCATGCCTTGTAAATTCCTACGGATTATTAGCGACCATCTTTTAATGAATCATTTCAAAGGAAAGATGCCTAATAATGCGACATATGATTTATTCTTTCCCATGCATAATCGAAAGTGTACATCAGTAATTTCAATTTTATAAAGATGGGCATTAGTTTATCTGAGTTCGTTACTTTGCAATGCATAATAACCACTTGCCAGGAATGCATAAAGATCTTATGCTATTCTTTTTCATTCATTTAATACAAATAACCAATTCCTTGATCAAAGTCATTTCTTTTAATTTAGTTAAGGTATTTCAATAAAAAAAATTGCATCCTAATTCCATAAATGATCCATGCACAATTGAAATATTATGATGTTAATCAAAATTAGGAAGAAAAACCTGGACTTGTGGTGAAATGTCCACATGGATGTTAGGAGATGATCCTCCTCTGGTTGCGCCTTGTGCCTTCTTAGGAGCCATGGTAACTTTGACCTTCTCGCATTGGTCACGGACTTATGATCTTGACCCGTCTCCTTCGAACATGAAACTCCCTTTGTGACCGCTTGCACGGTTTCTCGGAATCGGCTTTAGAAGGCTATATAGGCTTCCTCCATGAAATGGTTTAAAAGGCTTATGTGGGAAGGGTTTTTTTTTAATAGAAGAAAAGAACATGGCCTATGATGGAATTTAAAAGGGAAGGCAAGGAAAAAAAAAAGGTGCTTAAAACCTTGGGGGTAATAAAACCCGCATGATAAGGCCTATGAGAAGCCCAAGGAAGGTAGTTTTAGATGGGCTTTGTGAAATGATAAAAGGGGGGAACAAGGATTTAATTACTGGGATAAGTACAAATTTAAGGAGACTTGGGTAGGAATTGCAAGAAGAAGGGGCTAAGGTGGAAATTTCGAAGAGAAAGGGGACTTGGGTGGAAACTTCACGGAAAGGGTTTTTAAGAAACCCGGGGTTAAAAAAGGACTTATATGGAACCCACGAGAAGGGCTTTAAATCTTGGGGATGGGTTTTAAAAAACCCACTTTGTACAGGCAATAGGAAAGGCACGGGAAGGGGGGCTTTGGATCCCGGGGGAAAAGGGGTTATAAAAACCTTCTAGAGGAAGGCTTAAGAAAGCCACATGAAGGGGGGCTTAGATCCTCCCCTTAGAAGCTTCTCAAGAAGCTTTTGAGAAGCTTATGTGGGCGCGGCCACTCCACGTGGAGGAAGAAGATGATTCTTCTGGCAGCGTGATGGCGGGCAGTCCTTCTGGCGTCGTGTTGGCGGCAAGGCCGAGATGAGGCCGAGGCAGAATTCGGCGGCAGCTTCCTTCTTCACTATGTCAAATCTCCTCCCACTCTCCTTCTCAGTCATCGATAGGCTATCTCTTCCAGCTCCCTCTTAATGGCAGCGTAACACTCCTTACCCTCCTCAAACTGGCGGCATCACGACTCCTAGCTCCCTCCTTCTAGCTCCCATGGCGATGGGTTTTATAGGGAGAGGGAGAGGTACCTCCCCTCCCCCACGCGGCCTGATGCATGAGCATCAAGCCTTCCATGAGCTCCAGCATGATGCACAGTCATCGTGCCTCCCCTCCCTCTCCTCCAGCATGACCGTTGGCTGGGAAAAGGAGGGGATAATTTTAAAAAAAATTGCCCTTATTGCACATTAACCTTTTGGCCTTGAAAATATTACATTCTCTCCCCCTTGGAGGAAGCAAGATGTCCTCATCTCAAGATAAACTGGGGATATTGATGGTTGAGAGTGCTTTCATCTACCCAAGTGGCATCCTGCTCGGGATAATCTTTCCACTGGACGAGGCATTCTCTCAAGGTTCTGGATCTCACTTGTCTCTCCCTAACATCTAAGATCCTGTCATGCCGTAGTTCAAGGAATCCTTGACTAGGCATTACAACTTGTTGGTCATCAAGTACATGGTTAGGATTAGGTATATACTTCTTCAATAGACTGATATGGAATACATTATGAAGCCTTAGGTTCTCAGGGAGTTGCAGTCTATACGCATTAGGTCCTAAGCACTTGAGGATCTTGTATGGTCTACAATACCTTGAACTTAGCTTCTTGCAATCTCCTAAGGATAGGGAACTCTTCTTTGGGTGTATGCGAATGAAGACCATGTCTCCTTCCTCAAAGATTCTATCTTGATGCTTCAAATCTGCATATGCCTTCTTTCTATCCTTGGCAGCTTGGATGTCCTGTGTTATTTGACTTTACTTGGTCATCCATCTCCTCCAATATCTGCCTTGAAGCTTCAACCCTCAAGGTTGGATCTGAGAAGTTTAGGAGACTCGACAGACATGACCATACAATGCTTGAAAAGTGGTGATTTGAATGCTTTGTTGGTAAAAAGCATCGTAGGCAAATTCATCCAAGGGCAAGTACTGAATCCACCTTTTTGGCTCACGACAGCAGTGTGCCCTTAGCATATCCTCAATGACTTGATTGACTCGCTCTGTTTGGCCATTAGTTTGGGGATAGTAAGCTGTGCTAAAACTGAGTTGAGTCCCAATGGCTTCAAAGATAGCTCTCCAGAAGTGTGATGTGAAGAGAGAGTCACGACCACTAATGATTCTTCTGGGTAGCCCATGTAGCTTGAATATCTCCTTGATAAACAACCTTGCAATGTTTGAGGCTTTATAGTTTGTCTTTACCAGAATAAGGTATGCAACCTTAGTTAGCATGTCAACCACAACCATGATGGAGTGGTATCTTCCCTGAACTTGGGGTAGGCCAACAACAAAGTCCATACTGATTAATTCCCATTTCATTTGGGGAATGTCGAGTGGTTGCAACTTCCTTGGCATCTTGACATGTTCGATTTTAATACGTTGACAAGACAAACACTCAGTGACATATTTGAAAATGCCACCTTTAAGACTCTCCCAATAGTAGCTCATCCTAACTGCATTGAGAGTCTTGGCATAGCCAGGATGTCCTGAGAAAGGGGAATCATGAGCTTCACACAATATCTTCTGCTTAAGTGACTGGCTTGCCGGTATAGATGCACTCATTCTATAGTAGAAAAGTCCACTATTGACAGAGAATTCATGATACTTAGCCTGAAGCTTTTGTTCCTGGTCCTTGATAGAGATTTCCCTTAGCATCTTTTGATAGGCTGGATCATGGCATGCTTCTTCTCTAGCTAGCTCAAGTATTGGGTTGTTTGGCATGGACACCTTTGTAGCTAGAGATCTAGCTATTGATGGATTTTGCAAGATTAGTGAATTAAGGAATGCCTTGCGATTGAGTGCATCAGCAACTACATTCTCCTTTCCAGTTCGGTACTTGATCTCAAGGTCATACTCCTCCAGCACTTCAATCCACTCACATTGCCTCATGTTGAGCTTGTTCTAGGTAAAGTTCCACTTGAGACTTTTATGATTAGTCACTAGTGTAAACTTGTTACCCAGTAGGTAGTGTCTCCAAAGCTTGACAACTAAAAGTTCAAGATCATGGGTAGCATAATTCTTCTCATGGCTCTTCAGTTTCTTGAAGATTATGCTATAGGATGATTTTACTACATGAGCACACATCCTAAGGCAAGCATGCTAGTATCAGTTACTACCTCAAACTCCTTACTGTGGTCTAGAAGTTTTAGGATCGGTGCTGATACCAAACTTTGCTTCAACCTATCAAAGCTAGTTTGTTCGTCAGTTGACCATGCAATGGACGTTTGCTTCTTCAGTAAGTCTATAAAAGGTGCTGCAATCAAAGCATAGTTTTTTATGAAGACCCTATACCATCTTGTCAATCCAAGAAAGCTGCTTATTTCTTTGACAGTTGTTTGTATTTGGCCATCCTAGAACATTTCTGACTTAGGCTGGATCCACTGAGATTCCTTCTGCTGATATGATGAATCTTAGATAACCAATCTGATGTTTGAGAAATGCACTTTTCGTCATCTTAGCATACAGCTTGTGTGACCTCCTTGTCTCAAGGAAAATATGAAGTTTGGGGTTCATGATCTCCTTCCTATTTGGAATAGACTAGAGTGTCATCAAAGAAGACGAGCACGAAGTTATCAAGATATGGTCTAAAGATATCCTGCATTAACCTATTGAAGGTGGCAGGCACATTCGTAAGCCCTAATGACATAACTAGAACTCAAAGTGTCCATATCTAGTGTTGAAGGTCGTCTTTGGGATATCTTATTCCTTGATTCTTATCTAATAGTAACCAGACCTAAGATAATCTTGGAGAAGATTTTGGCACCCTGAAGACTATCAAGAAACTCATCTATTCTAGGAATATGATATTTTTTCTTGACTGTTGATTGATTAAACCCTCTGTAATCAATACATAGTCGAAGTGTTCCATCTTTCTTTTTCTGGAACAGTACTAGTGCTTCCCATGGTGAACTGCTAGAATGGATGTATCCCTGATCTAGCAGTTGCTTGAGTTGTTCCTTAAGCTCAATTGCTTCTGGTATAGACATTCTATAGGGTCTCTTCGCAATTGGCGCAGCTCCTATTACTAGCTTGATCTCATGATCTACTTCTCTTTGAAGCGGGAGTTCTGTTAACTCTTCAGGAACTACATCCGCGTATTCCTTTAGCCAAGTGACCAAATCACTTTAGTTCTTTATCAATATTCACAGTCAAGACAATCGTTGATTTAAAAAAAGTTTTATTCAATTCATATCAGCATAGCCATTTCGAGGTACAATTATTTCTTGGGGCGATGGAACAAGTTGATACATTAATTCGAGGAGAATAAGATGTTGTTGCATTCAGCTATAGGAACTGAGTAGTAGAATGGATTGGGGTCATCGATTTTCAGGAATCGATAGTTCATTGGAAGATTAGGGTATCTTTTCCTTTGATATCCATTCTTCTCATGACGTCCCAAAACCTTGATTCGGTCGGCAGAGATTCTTTGAATCACTTCCCCGTGTACATACTTATTCTGGTTAACCCTTCGACCCCTGACCTGTAGGGCCGCGTTTGCGTGAGCCTCAACAAAGACGAACAGCTTCACCATCTTCAAATCCTCCATCCACTTGATTCTCTTCAAGTTAATTTGAAGGTACGTAGGTCGATGGGCAGTTATGTAATAGATCCCTGAAACACCCATCCATCTCCGTTCCACGTACACAGGCGATGGATTGTAAATGCGGTCTAGGATGTTCATCATCTCAACCCTTTGTCGATAATTCGTGGAATGCATCGTGGTCATAAACATGACTCGGAACACTAAGAACCTGCTCCATGCTTCATAATTTTGCAAGACAGCATTAAAAGTAAGGAAATGTTTGGGACAGTAACATTTGCTTTACTTATTCTTATTAAAATTTCTTAAAAACAAGTCCTTTGTTGGTTCGCTCTGATACCAACTGTAACATGTCCACTAGTATCATCCAGGACACGTCTTAGCAGTCCATCGGAAAGGATGTCTAGAAAAGCTGCGCCCGGCACTCCCATGGAATGTTACGGGTTTTGCGATCTAGGTCTTCCCGCATCTGCCACGTAGCGGAAGTATCCTGGACGTTCCCACTTAGGATCAATGGGAATTAGGGTTTTCTTCATTGGTCAACTAGCGTCAGACCTGAGCGAACTACTTTACGCAGAAACGCCAGGTCCGAAGCGGATTCACGCTGCACTTGGTTGAAGGAGAATGGGAAACGAGAGGGATGCAAGGCTCAACCTCTCTGCCATAAGGCATAGTCCCATTCCGTTTCCCTAAAACAGCGTAAATCGGGTAAGACGTAACTCTAGGTCATCGCTCTCATTATTCGTTTTGATGATCATGCAGCTGTTCTTTGAGATTTTTGAGAAAAGTTCCCGGCTAACCGGGACCACCCAACCGTAGGATGGACCCATGGCCCATCCTCCGCACTTTCCTCGGTTTGTTTTAGTTATGTAATTATCTAACACATTAATTTGACATATAACAATCAACTTCTTTAATTAATCCTGTTAAGCATTGGTTCCTTCACGTAATCTTATCACGTGACATAGAAAAACAATATCAAGCAAGTTCTTTTTTAAACATTTCATCATTTTATCTTTGAATACAAGGAGTTCCGCCCATAGGCTTGTTCATAATCCGCCCGAAGGCTATCCAATAATCCATAGGGATCACTATTCCAAGCTTCCACCCATAAACTAGTATGCGGGCCTCGAGATCCAATCTCGAGTCATGTTAGCCTCTTGTGCAGGACCCGGAAGGCGAGGGATTTATGGCCAGGACCCCCCTGGCACCCAAGCGTCCTCCTGCTCCAAGTAGAACTCAACGGAGAGACCTCTTGCGGCGAGTTCGGTCCACGTTCCCGGTGCGGTCAACAACCCCCTTGGTTAGGCTCAGGCAGGCAATCGAGAGTAACTGAAGTTGCCTCTCCCTTCAGACCTTCAACCTGAAGCATTAAATATCTTTTCATCCTTTAGTTCCTTGAGCAAACAATGCAAACAGTGCTTTCTAAACTGTTACAAGCACAATCAATTCCAGTGGTCGTTCATTTGGCCAATTGCTAAGGAGTGAATCTTTCACTCTGAATGCATCCAACACTCGATTCAGGATCAATTGCGACTTGGCAAGATCCCCAAGGGTTTGTTTGTTAACCCTATATCCTTGGGCTAGGGCCGTACCCTACTTACCCAACTTAACCAATACCTTAAGTTCTATTAGCAGTAAATATGTTATTCCAATTTACTAATTGGTCTTTTGCTTCCAAGCAAATATCTAATCCTTGTATCTTGGTTACTTTACCCAAGAAAGGTACTATATCACGACGATTATTTCTCCTCTTGCAAGATAAACTTGCGTAAGAATCTGCCAATCTCATTCCGAGGAATTGGCCATTCCCTTTTGATCAAATCACAAGATCATGCGACTCTGCAACCTATTGCGCGAGTGTCGCATCAAAATCATGGGACTATTTTACCCATCAAATGGCATTGTCTAATCACGAAATCATGATTAGATATGAAACAGGGTTAGGGTATCTTCATAACAATCCGTTCCTGATTGCACTAGGTCGATATTATTGGTCCTAAAGGTCCAAATCCAAATCGAGTTTCATTCTTTTAGCAAGCGATCCTTAGGGTAAAAACCCTAGATCGTTTCTCGCAAGTGTGTCCTATTGTCCCTACATTCCGTGAATGAGGGCAAGTCTTTAGGGTATAAGAGTTTCAGGTTTGGCAATAAGAGTGATTAGGTCATGTCCTCAATGTGCTAAACCCTAGTTAGCTCTTTGGGATATGTTGCATTGATTTAACCCTTCTTGAATGAGTTGCTTGCGGTTTAGGTGTTTTTAGGGTAAACCAATTTACTTATCTATTCTTGGAGGTATTTACGATACCCTTCTCGTAACCACATGATTCATTTCCTACGTTTGAGTATATTTACAAACCCTACTTTTCTGGTTAAAACCAAAGCATATGCTAAGTTACGACATAACTTCTATTGATACATTTAAGATTCATGCTACTAAGCGATAGGGTTTTATGTGAACCATGCAACCTTTTTCTAACTTCTTTTCTAAATGAGATTTTCGTATGCTGAATAAGCACTGTACAACCATTCGTAACTATTTACGTAGTTGATTGAGATTTAAGCCAATTGACTAGATTTTAATCTACTTTACGCAGTTTTAAGAACCATTTCCATGCCTTGTAAATTCCTAGGGATTATTAGCGACCATCTTTTAATGAATCATTTCGAAGGAAAGATACCTAATAATGCGACATATGATTTATTCTTTCCCATGCATAATCGAAAGTGTACATCAGTAATTTCAATTTTATAAAGATGGGCATTAGTTATGTGAGTTCGTTACTTTGCAATGCATAATAACCACTTGCCAGGAATGCATAAAGATCTTATGCTCTTCTTTTTCATTCGTTTAATACAAATAACCAATTCCTTGATCAAAGTTATTTCTTTTAATTTAGTCAAGGTATTTCAATTAAAAAAAATTACATCCTAGTTCCATAAATGATCCATGGACAATTGAAATATTATGATGTTAATCAAAATTAGGAAGAAAAACCTGGACTTGTGGTGAAATGTCCACATGGATGTTAGGAGATGATCCTCCTCTGGTCGCGCCTTGTGCCTTCTTAGGAGCCATCGTAACTTTGACCTTCTTGCATTGGTTGCGGACTTATGATCTTGGCCCATCTCCTTCAAACGCGAAACTCCCTTTGTGACCGCTTGCACAGTTTCTCGGAATCAGCTTTAGAAGGCTGTATAGGCTTCCTCCATGAAATGGTTTTAAAAGGCTTATGTGGGAAGGGTTTTTTTTTAATAGAAGAAAAGAACCCGGCCTATGATGGAATTTAAAAGGGAAGGCAAGGAAAAAAAAAGGTGCTTAAAACCTTGGGGGTAATAAAACCCGCATGATAAGGCCTATGAAAAGCCCAAGGAAGGTAGTTTTAGATGGGCTTTGTGAAATGCTAAAAGGGGGAAACAAGGATTTAATTACTGGGATAAGTCAAACTTTAAGGAGACTTGGGTAGGAATTGCAAGAAGAAGGGGCTAAGGTGGAAATTTCGAAGAGAAAGGGGTTGGAAGAGAAAGGGGACCTGGGTGGAAACCTCACAGAAAGGGTTTTTAAGAAACCCGGGGTTAAAAAAGGACTTATATGGAACCCACGAGAAGGGCTTTAAATCTTGGGGATGGGTTTAAAAAAACCCACTTTGTACAGGCAATATGAAAGGCATGGGAAGGGGGGCTTTGGATCCCGAGGGAAAAGGGGTTATAAAAACCTTCTAGAGGAAGGCTTAAGAAAGCCACATGAAGGGGGCTTAGATCCTCCCCTTAGAAGCTTCTCAAGAAGCTTCTGAGAAGCTTTTGTGGGCGCGGCCACTCCACGTGGAGGAAGAAGATGATTCTTCTAGCGGTGTGATGGCGGGCGGTCCTTCTGGCAGCATGTTGGTGGCAGGGCCGAGATGAGGCCGAGGCAGAATTCGGCGGCAGCTTCCTTCTTCACTCTGTCAAATCTCCTCCCACTCTCCTTCTCAGTCGGCGATACACTATCTCTTCCAGCTCCCTCTTAATGGCAGCGTAACACTCCTTACCCTCCTCAAACTGGCGGCATCACGGCTCCTAGCTCCCTCCTTCCAGCTCCCATGGCGATGGGTTTTATAGGGAGAGGGAGAGGTACCTCCCCTCCCCCACACGGCCTGATGCATGAGCATCAAGCCTTCCATGAGCTCCAGCACGATGCACAGTCATCGTGCCTCCCCTCCCTCTCCTCCAGCACGACCGTCGGCTGGGGAAAGGAGGGGATAATTTTAAAAAAATTTGCCCTTATTGCACATTATCCTTTTGGCCTCGAAAATATTACATCTTAGCAACATAGTCTCTTCCATACCTTCTTGGGTAAGGGCAATGGAGCAGATCTGACTTTTGATTTGAGTAGAAAAAGGTAGAATGGGCTATTTCATCTACTTTGAGCATAGGATATCTCCATTATGGTTGAAGATTCCACACCTCTCATGGCTTCTCTGTGAGATACTCCCTCTTGTTCTTCTCCTTGGGAATCTTACAAGTCACTTTCAAAGCTGATCTATCTTGGTTCTTCAACCACTTCTTGGAAATTTTCTCTCCTACTTTGATGAGCCTTTGCACTATACTAATTGGCATCTTCATGGACATTAAAATAAAAAATGATGGTCTCATCCTTTTTTTGCCTCTCAAGATAGGCCTTAATGGGCGCATCCAGATCCTCTCTATGTGCCTCAATACTTTGCATGCCAATGGGATACTTTGGCACATCCTAAGGGGTAGATCGAGGGACCTAAACCATCCTATAAAAAGTTCTTGTGGACCTCAGATATGCCATGGCAAGAATTGGTGGTGGCTGTTGAGTTACCTCCATGACTTCTCTTGTTCAACAAAATCGTAGGGGTCATGTAATCAAAAGAAAGAACCATATCCTCAAAAGGCTCTTCAACAAATTGGGTCTTGAACAAGAAAATCATGTTTTGTGTTCCATGGCTCAATGGAGGTTAGTTGCACCCTCCCCACATCTCTCAACTCTTGATCATTATAGGGCATATCATGCAGGTGATCAATCATCTAACTTCTAGTCGGGTCTAAGGCAAATAATGTGAGCTCCTTCCCCTAGCTAGAAATGGCCAAGGCACCCGTAGCAATTCCCAACTTAGCTTTGAGTTCCTCCATCTAATCTGTGCTTCTAGATGACATAGTGCAAATGGCCTACTGATAGAGCCCTTGCTATAATGACAATGCATTTTTATAGGTAGCTACATGAAGCATAGACTAGCATTCCTTATAAAGGGAATTTACCAAGTCTGTGAGCAGTTGCTATAGCATATCCTCATAAGCTCTATTAGCCCTCTCTTCAACATGTTTAATAGGAGTAGTTAGAATCATTCCAATTGTATTTTTTAGCCTTGTGAAGGTTGTCTTCATCTGTGCCTAAGTCTGATGTGCTTCTGCTAACTCCTTGGTGAGAGCTTCTGACCTTGCCTTTTCCTCCTCTAGCTAGAACAGCATGGGGTAAGTGTAGAGGAAATCTCAAGCTCAACTGCCCAAGACCCACGGAGCACTTATTGTTCTAGTGTTTCAAGCGAGCACCTAGAACCATCTCTCACCTAGTTGATGCCCCTTGTATCCTACTGGGGTGTAGTGAGCTTTACCTCGGTGCCCGAATGAGTTGCCTCCCTCAAGCACACTAGTAGCTCCATAATTTGTGATGCAAGCTCAAGCATCCTCAAGCCTCCACCTCCAAGCTCCATCCTACATAGCCGCACACGAGATGATAGAAGAGAAGAGAAGAGAAGAAGAAGAGAGGAGATGATGGAGAGCTTCACCTCCAAGATCCCTCACCCTCACACACTCACTTCCTCACTCCCTCACACTCCCTCTCTCAAGCACACACAAGCAAGCAAAGAGAAGAGAAGAAGAGAAGAAGAAGAGTCCACTTTTACCACACACCAAAGAATGAGCTTCTCTATTCACTTTTTGGCTTTTATACATAACATTAAATCCCTTGGGCACTCGTCCCTTTTTCACATGACCAACCATTGTGGCAAGGTCCTCTTTTCCATTTTCTTCTATTTGCCTTATCTCTTTACCTATGCTCGCCTACCTTTTACAATTTTGTACAAGAGGGAGCCTTACACTCTTTTACAATAGTTTTGGGGGTGCCTTTGCATTTGAAAATGTGCTTTTGCCTTTGAATTTATTTTTGAGGCCGCCCTTGCACTTTTAGTTGTTTTCCATCCTCCCCCTTCCATTGCATTGACATTCTTGACTTATTTTTCTTCCGTCTTGAACTGGGTTAAAATTACCCCCTCCTAGACAAGTGCTAGTCCCATGGCACTTGCGGGGCTTTGATAATGAGGGCTTGGTGCTTGGAAGGGTGGTTGCTAAGGTGATGATGGGCCTTCTGTGGGTGGGCACTAGGTGAGAAGCTTGAAAAATGATTGTGTTGTTGGAGATCGGGGATATGTTGCATGGATGGTGAGGCCTATGATGTTGGTAGTTTGCAGCATCTGTCATTACCTAAAAGAGAAGAAGTGCGCTACACCTAGAGGGTGTGTCTACCTTATTGTGTGGTGCATTGTGCTCGTGCAAGTGGAACTAGGAGTTGGGTCTAAGCCCAGGTGATATCCCACACTTGAGGACCCAACTCGTGCTACATAAGGGAGGTGCGGTGGGTGAGGCTTAGGGAGACAGGTCTAACCATAGGTGTTTGTAACTTTCCTAGGTGTGTCCTACCCTTGATGTGCCATAAGCATGTGTAGTGGGGAAATAAAAGGGCTAGGGGATTAGGGACGGAGCCAACCAATCGAGGCTAGTGGATGTGCCTAACTTGAGAACCCCTAGATGCAGTGCATGTGGCCTATGTGAAGTGAGGTAGTCTAACAGCTTCACTCAAGATGTGCTTCTCTTCCCTCTTTCTTCTCTTTTTTTTTTGGAATTACATAGTCATGAAGAGAACTAGTCTTCCTCATTTGAGTGGGGTGGAGATGGGGGTTCAAGAAATTTATTCAAGAATTGGCGACTCTACGAGTACCCTTTGAGGTTTAGGCAGACTTATAGAGCGGTATAGATAGAAATAGATAATTGCAACGCATAAAGCAGCTATCATTTGTATCTTCAAGGAGGGAAAAGAAAAATGAAGGGAGAAGAGTAGGTCACATCATCAATCGAGTCGTCATGGCACACCTATCTATGGCATTGGGATCAAAAGAGAGGGTTGGAAGGCTGTATTCTTGTGGAGTGGGATCTTGCTTAGGTAGTATTCTAAGTAGTCTAAGGTAATTACATGTAATAAAACTCATTTACAAAGCAAACTATAGAGTCATACAAATCTTCGGATGTGGAGACAAGAGCTTCTTTAGGTTTAGTACAATTTGCATTGAATATTATAGGAAAGTCGTATCGGTCGCGGACATTGGGGTCAAAATCCACTCCTACTCTTCAAGGGTATCGCATGAACGTTGGGTTGTTCTGCTCAAAGGATAGGCTGTTACAAAAAGCTAGCTAAGTGTCCATATTTGTATCATAAATGTTCCTTCTCCATGTGGGTTGGCACTCATAGCCAGGCACAAATCTAGGCACTTAAAAAGCTTTATTCTGCCAAAACTCGGTGTCTTCATAGGGTGGGGCTCTGCTCTCTTTTAGCTAGCCATTTCTCCCCAATCCTACCTCCAATATTAATTACTTCTTCCAACACCTTGATTGGCAAAACCCTATGCAAGTTTGCAGTGAATCGGAAATTAAGATCGAAGGGGTTTCTAGTAGTTTCCTATTGTTTCTAGATTATGAGGTCAATGTGGAAGCTCGCTAGAAAGTTGTCCTAGCTCAGTGGGATAGGTGTGGATGGCTGTACAACCAGTTTAGCACTCAGTCTCCTTCGTGATTCCTCCACCATTCTGCTTCCTCGTTTCTCTAAGGGCAACCTTTCTATCTGCGGAGGTGTTTGCTTGTTGTTGGTCTTCTGGTTGTGGTGGGGAAGGAGGCTATGGGACTAGTTCCTCTTCTTGAGGTCCCAACTCAAAGCTCAGTCCAGCCCCTTCTTCTTACTAGTCTCCCTATGTTGCTCCCTCTGTGAACCCTAGTGCATCTATTTCCTGTGGTGTCAAGCATGCTTGAGTAGGTATCTTAGTTGCTCTTGAAGGGCTAGGTTGACTCCCACGGGTTGCACTGGCATCTGTAGGCCTCCTTGCAGGGCCTTGCGTGCAAACTATTCAGAGAGATAGATAGAGAAAAACCAAGAGAGAGCTCAGCCATGCTCTCATCCTTCTATTCATTATTCCATTACTCAAGTGTAAGTCAAACATAAGGTTTTAACTAACCATGACTAACTCTAGCTAGGTCACATCAACTAACCTAACTTATTAAATGTCCCACACATGCTAATATAGCTGGACACAGCTAGGACACTATTGGTCACACATAAGAGCTTGAAGTCTCAACACTCCCCCTCAAGCTTAAGATAAAACTTGTACACCAAGTAGCTTTCAGAATTGACTGAACTTATCTTTACCCAAAGACTTGGTAAAGATATCTACAACCTACTCATCGGTCTTCACATGCATAAGATTTACTTTCCCTGTAAGAACCATCTCTCTAATAAAATGGTAGTGTACTTCAATGTGTTTAGTCTTAGCATGATAAAGTGGATTTATTGCCAGTAGTACAATACTAATATTGTCGCATAACAAGGTCACTGGAGCATCCACCTATATGTCCAAATCAGCCATAAGCTTGAGCAGCCATGCAATCTCACATGCTACAAATGCAACACCCCTGTACTCTGCCTAAGTGTAGACAATGCAACCATAGATTGCTTCTTGTTCCTCGAGTTGATCATCCCACTTCTAAATCCAAAAGCATAAATGTTGAAAGATAAGCATAGGAACTCTCCTCACACTGGAGAGGATAAGGGTAGTTAGGTGTAAACGGACTGGAGGACAAGGGAAACCCTAACCCTAACTCCTCTAGAGACTATATAAATAGCCTAAAGAACACATTGAATGTAGAGGAGAGTATACTAGTTGTACCTTGAACAACAAACTAAACAAGATCTTGTTCTTGTACTTGAGCTCTCTCTCTCTTCCTCTTGTGCACACTCTCTCAT
Source organism: Lygodium microphyllum (assembly GCF_053477565.2). Classification (NCBI taxonomy): domain Eukaryota; kingdom Viridiplantae; phylum Streptophyta; class Polypodiopsida; order Schizaeales; family Lygodiaceae; genus Lygodium; species Lygodium microphyllum. Next base: position 29,425,691 of record NC_141143.1, on the reverse strand, counting down.
GCTTCCAACTTTGATTTGTAACATGGTATCAAAGCCATCTCTAATCCCTTTGTTTCCTTCAGCCTCTTTACACATATAACTGCACAACAAGAACTCTTGTCATCTGAGTTACCTTCTTTTCCACCATAGCCAGCTAGACCCCTTGACCTTGGAGGAGCTGGTGTGAGAAAAAGAGGTAGTATTAGCTCCTGATTTCTTCTGGAAACTTCATCCACAGCTTAGGGCACTCACACACAATGCATCTTGAGGTGACATTGGAAGTCATGGAGAGCAGCATTGCAACAAATGCTGAAATCCACATAGTTCTGACAACATGAAGTCCTAGAGCTTGGTATGGCCTGTAATAGGTGCAATAATGGCGGTATAACGTGTCCACCTGTTCCCTCTCAGGATACGTCTTAGCAGTCCATCAGAAAGAGAGTCTAGAAAGCTTTGCCCAACACTCCCATGGAATGTTACGAGGTTTGTGATCTAGGACTTCCTGCGTCTCCCACGTAGCGGAAGTATTCCGGCCGTTCCCACTTAGGACCGACCTGAATCAGGGTTTTCCCTAATGGTCACTTTCCTAAACGGCAGCTAGCGTCGAACCCCAAGCGAACTACTTTATGCAGAAACGGAAGGGATGAAGCAGATTCATGCTGCACTTGGTTCAAGGAGAATGGGAAACGAGAGGGATGCAAAGCTCGACCTCTCTACCATCAGGCATAGTCCCGTTTCGTTCCCCTAAAACAGCATAAATCGGGATTCTATTAACCTAAACTCTAGGTCAGCGCCCTTGCTATTTATCTCCTTTGAGAAGAGCTTCATACAGTCCATTTCGATTGAGAAAAGTTCCTGGCCAACTGGGACCACCCATCCGTAGGATGAACCCATGGCCACATCCACTGCACTTTCCTCAAGGTTGCTTTAGTTGTCTAATTACCTACCACATTTAGTTGGACATGCATCATGTAGCTTCCTTAATTTCCTTCACATAATCTTAGCACTTGATATAGAAAAACAATCTCAAACAAATTCATTTTCAATAGGTTATCTTATTTATCTTTGGAATACATCCATAATCCGCCCGAAGGCTATCATAATCCACCCGAAGGCTATCCAGCAATCCAGAGGGATTTTACTAATCCAAGATTCCACCCATAGACTAGTATGCAGGCCTTGAGATTCAATCCCGATCTGTCACGTTGGCCTCTTGTGCAGGGCCCAAAAGGCAAGGGATCTATGGCTAGAGCCCCCCCTGGCACACCTAAGTGACCTCTTGTTCCAAGTACGCTCAACGGAGAGACCTCACGCGGCGGGTTCGGACCACATTCCTAGCGCAGTTAACAACCCCCTTGTTTAGGGTGCGGCAGATAGTTGGGGATAATTGATTCTACCTCTCCCTTCAGGCCTTCAACATGAAGCATTAATTAACTTTCCATCTTTTAGTTCTTTGAGCAAACAATGCAAACGGTGCTCCTAAACTGTTATAAGCACAATCAATCTAGTGGTCGTTTATTTGGCCAAATGCTAAGGAGTGAATCCTTCTCTCCGAATGCATCCAACATTCAATCCGGGATCAATTGCAACTTGGCAAGATCCCTAAGGGTCTGTTTGTTCACCCTTTTGTCCTGGGTTAGGGCCATACCCTGTTAACCCAACTTAACCAACACCTTAGGTTAACAGTAAATCCTGACGACCATGTCGCTCTAACTTGATTGATCCTTTACTTCCAATCAAATAAATATCTTCCCTTAACTTGCAAGTTTCTACTTCAAGAGGTCCCACTACAAAATGATGTACATAGTTATGGCTGGAGAGTGGTTTCAAATGCTTCAAGGATAATAGATTCAAAGTTATTGAATGTAGAGAGGGTGAATGTAAGTCTTCTATGATTCATCCTTTTATAGTGAAAGTCTATTGATACTTCAAATAACTTGTGTGTTTTGTTACAGTGCAGGGACTACCTTGAGCCTGCATACATGAGAGGTGTATTGAATTAGTTTTAGATAGGGCAATTACACCGGTGGACCCAGATTCCCCTCTCCCAGTAGCTAAAAATTCCAAAGGACAGGCAACAACAAAGGGCAAAGGCAAGAAAATGGCAACCACCAAGAAAAAGAAGTCTCCAAGGTCCAAGCAAAAGGCACATAAAGTGAAGGGCATGCCTAAGCTTTTCCCATTGAGATTCAGTCCATCTCCTCTAAAGCCTAAGGAGAAAAGAGTGTCAGAGGTAATTAAGTTCTTTGAGTAACGAAAGAAAACACCTAAGAGGAAACCAGTGATGATGGATGAAAGTATGGAAGATGAAGCAACTTCTCCAAAGAAGGAGAGAAGTCTTAAGGATGGAGAAGCTATAGATCAAGGATAAGCTAAAGATCAAAGAGAATCTAAAGAATAGCCTTATAATTATCAATTTGTCTATTTGTACTCAGGTAACATTCCCCTTGTATATCCATCTATAGTGCAATATTCTGAACCAAAGTGTAATGATATGTCATATTGATCTTACCCATGAAAGACAGTTTTTGGTTCATAGAATCGTAGAGAATTATAAAGCTTGTACCAAGTCTTTCGTATTAAATTGTACTGCAGTTTTGTAACTCATGACATAATGAAATCATTTTGGTCCAAAAACGACAATTTGTTATTCACAGAATCATTGCAAAGCTTATACTAATATTTTTTTAAATAGTACTTGTCAATGTGTAGAATTCCATGTTTCTGATAGCAATATTTGTGAGCAAAAGAAAGATTCAAAATTATTTGTACATACATATTTATGGTCTGAAACTCACGACACTAGGAGGCAAATAGCTCATACATGATACAGAGCTCTCAACTCTTTTTTCAATTACAGCACCATTTACCTTGAACTTATATCCAGGAGTAACATTGTCTAGAAACTCCAAGGTGCCTCTTACATCCTTAAGACGCCACTTTGAAGTAATGTTCACCTCTTTCACTTCTTGTGCAGTAACTTGCAGTGTAAATTTCAATGTCTTACAATCAATATCTAAATCTAAAGGAACCCAAGCACCCAATCTAAGTTTGTATATTTCATAATCAAAACCTATGATAAGAGATTGTCGAGATATATTATAGGATAAACCCAATGACTGAGGGCACACATTGCACCTTATAAATTCACCTTTGTGGTCAAATTCCTTGAATTTCCAACATAGACCTAATTCTATCCAAATCTTCCTTTGAAAATTTTCTGTTTAGCCATGAAACCTTCGTCCATTGTAAACATGCTGTTTTAAAGCAAGCTACAAAAACATGCAAGGGTAAAAACAACGATAAGCATACTCTTCTCGAGATCCTTCCAGGAGTCATAGCCCTTTGAGTATCTTGAGCAATTATGAGTTTACAACTCTCCATTGTTGCTTCATCAGGCATCTCCCAATCCAAAGATGAGAGGCTTGGTAATTGCAGATCTTCAAGGTATCCATACACACATTCTCTTGAAGGAACCACATATTGTGCATAATACACAAAAATTCCACTTTCATGAAAAAAAATCGTGGTCTGATTAGCATAAATAATTTCTGTAACGGCATGAAATGTTCCCTTGAGGCTCTCCCCAGGTTGCCACTCGAAACTTGTTGATGGAAAGATATCTACAACCAATAATCCATTATTTAGCATATCCTTTTAAAAAAATCATATACTCATGTATATTTTACAACTCAAACTTACAGTGTACTTGTTGGTAAAAACATTACCGTGGAGCCAAGTGCATATCTCTAGCCATGTAGACATGTTGCACCAATGGAAACCAGCCTTGAGGCTTGGTTTTGAAGGCAAAGATACGTCCCTTCCAATGATATTTGATATCTCCTTGTTTTGTTTTTTTCACTATGTGAGAATCCTTGCAAGATGGTAGCATTGCGACCCAATCATTTATAGTAAATGTTTTGGGCTCCCATTCTCCATTTGCACTCTTGCTATACATGGTGCAAGAGTTTATAGAATGAGAAGGACGTATTGTGGATGCCATGTAAAAGACAACGAGTATGCAGACATTGTGCAGAGAAAGAAACCTAAAGAGAGAGGTCAAGGAGACAGATTAAAAATACTACGATTGCCAAGAACTTTGAAAATTCTCCCAAGAAGGATGTCTTGTGGATGCCATGTAAAAGACGAGTGTGCAGAGAAAGAAACCTACAGAGAGAGGTCAAGGAGACATATTAAAAATACTACGAGTGCCAAGAACTTTGAAAATTCTCCCGATTCTCAAAATGGTCTTAATTAACTTAACTTTGTCATGTCTTTGTAAGAGGTTTTGTAAGCTTTTATTACTTAATAGGGGCCATTGGGACTGCCAAAATTTAATAGGGTTTGAATATTTTGGCTAAATAAGAGGGGAGAACCACAAAATGAACTCTACTATCTCAAAAGTAGAGGAGACAAGAATACCATATTTTTTCCCACGTGGAAAAATCTCTTTGGCCCTTTTCTTAATCCATGGAGTAACTAAAGTTTCATTTTTAATGTTTTTTTGCCCTAATTATTCTTCCTCTGCTACTCCCACAGAGTCAAACCCTAACTATGGGTCTCATGGCAACCATAGCCACAAGTTTGAAAGCTTGACCTTGTTTTTTTTTTTCATCTTCGACTATCACTAATGATGATTTTAATCGCTGATTTATCTCTTCCAGAGTCAGGTACCAATTTGGGAACTCCATTTTAGAGGTTCTTTCACTTGGTAGGGCATCACCAAGCTCATCAAGACCGACATCTACCATCTCTAGTAGCATAAACTAGAGATGAGTACTTGTAAGCACTAAAGTACATTGCTCAATCATTTTTCTATTGGTATTTATACAATCAGATTTTTTTCATCAAAAAATTAAAACCATTGAGTGCTCCACTTCATTTTGTAAGGCTATGTGTACAACTATAAACACATAGACCATCCTATCCTAAACTTGTGTTGCTTTCTGCATATCATGTGTGGTTTCTTTCAAATACCTTGGTCAATGAAATTAGAGAGATGAGTATCATTGTACTCTCCTTGTAGTCATCAACAACAAGCATTGAAATCATAGATCGTCCTTATCCAACACAAGGTTCATCTACTAAACCATACCACAAGGAGGAGCCAAAAGTTGAGTCTAGGTTCACATCATTGAAGCTTAAAAAGACCATTAAACTTTGGAAGAAGATTGCACATAATAAAGGACCAGCAAAGTCATATTTTGAAATACTAAAAATGTATGATTTTTAGCCTTTCTCTTCATTACAACTTTGATATCAATTGTTTTTAAGGGTATGCTTGATTTTCTTTCACATTCATTGGCAAGTTTATAAGGGACTAGACACTGCCCTTGTCCTAGAAAGAGGTAAGACCTTTCCAATCGCCATAACATATGCTGATGTCCATCCTCAAAAATAAAAATTTAATGGAAAATATTTCCATCCTTGGCAAGTCTTGGTCAAATACAAAATGATGGAAAGAAGCTCCTTGCCCTTCATAAAAGGGACCAAAGTAATTGACCCATCCAATCCCCTTGATGTAGAAGATGATGAACAGGCTCATGCCATCATCGTGCTTCATTTAGATGAATCTTTAATTCATCACATTGACCAATTCTCAACAGGCAAAAAAAAATGAGATGAGCTTGAAAGGCTCTACGGTGCTACAAGGAAGAACTCCAAGATATTTCTTAAGATTGACTTTTTTAGCTTGGAATACAAACAGGGAGAAGATCTAAGAAAGTTTATTTCACATATGAATGGGCTTATGGCATAGCTTGCCTCCATTCAAGCACCCATCCATGATGAAAATGCCATTGCCATCCTGCTAAAGTCTGTGAAGAAGGTTTTTCCAACCCTTGTGACTACCCTAACTAATATCCCGAACCTAACTTTAGCAAGTACCATCTAGTCATGCTTGGATGAAGAGAAGAGAAACCATACTGAAGGGTCTTCAGCATTTACTTTCCATGAGCAAGTGTTAGTCCATACAGCTTCTACTACGTGCTCCTTTTGTCAGAAAAAAGGGCATATTGTGAGCAACTGCTAGAAGAAATGTCATGACAAAATGAAGAGCAATAAATGCAAAAAGACCGGGCATATCACCAGTAAGTGTCCCAGTGTTCTAGAAGTACCTAAGGAATTGGAGGCCAACTTTGCCTCCCAATCCACAGATGATTGACTCTTTTGAATCTTGTAGCACTCTCTATGTATAACCTTCTCTTGTAGCCTAATTTATAAAGGCATCTCATTGTGAATTAAGGGGAGGCATCCTATCATGATTTATCCAATGCCACTTGGCATTAAGGGGGGGTGTTGAAAGATAAGCATGGGAACTCTCCTTACACTAGAGAGGATAAGGGTAGCTAGGTGTAAATGGACTGGAGGACAAGGAAAACCCCAACCCTAACTCCTCCAGAGGCTATATAAACTTCCTAAAGTACACACTCAATGTAGAGGAGAATGTATTAGTTCTACCTTGAGCAACTGACTAAACAAGATCTTGTTATTGTACTTAAGCTCTCTCTTTCCCTCTTGTGCACACTCTCTCATGCTTCCAACTCTGATTTGCAACAATAACCACTTATAGATCTATGATCATATGAGCATCCTGCCCAATCTGCATCTATGTATCCAACCAATGTTCAGGGCTTATCTTTTACATAAAATAGCCCATAATATATAGTGGACTTTAAATATCTCATAATCTCCCTAACAGCATCCAAAGGTGGCTTTCTGGGCTTCTATACAAACTAACATATGAACCCAACAACATAACTCAAATTAAGCCTGGTGATGGTTAAGTAGATCAAGCTTTCAACCATCTGTCTGTACATAGTCACATCATCAATTTCAGCTCTAGTGCTAATGTCCAACTTGACATTCTAATCAAGAGGTGTATCCAATGGTTTACATTCAACCATGCCATACTTCTTCAACATTTCCATGGCATAGTGTTTCTTCATCAGTCATAAACCATTTTTGGCCTTCACCACCTCAATACCCAAGAAATACTTCAGTTCACCTAACTCTTTCATATCAAATTCAAATTTCAGCATTCATATAATATGATGTATCCCCAAGTCATCATCAACTATGATTATCAAATCATCAACATAGATAACGAGTACTACCAAACCTTTGTCTATCTTTCTTGTAAATTTGATCCTTATTCATCATTGAACATGTAGCTTCCATTAAGAACATGTTCTTCCATTCAGCTACCCCATTCTACTGTGGAGTGTAGCTCCATGTAAGCTACCTACGCATGCCATTTTTAGCCAAAAAACTGTCAAAGTCGTTTGACACATACTCTCCACCACTATCAAATCTCAAACAAGAGATATCACAATCAAACCTAGTTCTTAAATTGCTGAAAAACAACAAACACCTCATCCTTTATTTTCAGTATATAAACCCAAGTATAGCGACTAAAGTTATCAATGAATGTCACATAATACCCGAAGCCTCCCATAGATGCATTATGGGCTGCCCCCACACATTAAAGTGAATCAACTACAACGGTCACTTACTATTTCTTACATGCTTGACAAATGGCAACCTTGATTTTCTACCAAACTGAAAAGCATCGCAGACATGATCAATATCCTTGTAAGTAATCTTGGGTAGACCTATAACAAGCTGTTTTTTATGCACCATTTGCAGCCGCCTGCTGAAGATTAACATGTGCCACTCTCTTATGCCATATTTCTAAATCTCTAACTCTACTAGAGCCATGGGCAAACATATTTGATTTTAGCTGTGGCAAAGTGGCATCAAGAGTTAACATCCTGCCATTCCTTTGACCACAAGCAATCAATTTGTAGCCATTACCAAAATCTGAGACAATGAAGTAACCATGCTTATTAAACCTAACCTACATATTTTTCTCAGTCATCCAGGCCACATAGACAACATATTTTTAGTAATTGATGGGACATGCAATACGTAATGTAATTTCTTCTTCTTGTCATTATGGATTACCAAATGCACTTTGCCTTTATGTTCAATGCTATGATGTGTGTCATCCCCTATGCATAAATAGCCATTCCTCTTAGGCACCATGTCAATGAACTAGCCACCATGAAGGATCATATGATTCAATGCCCCCAAATCAATATACCAAACAACATCCTTAGTAGAGTTCTCAGTAGCCCTATCTTTCACATATGTCATAGCAAATAGTCTATCCCCAGAAGCATCATCTATCTAACTGGATGATGCATAGTGTCCATATTGCTTGCCCTTTTGATTACCCGGGTTCTTCCAACAGTCCTTGGCAATATGACCATACTTTCCATAGTAGTAACAATACTTATCCTTATTGTCAAATGGACATTGCTATTGCCAAGAGCCTTTGCCTCTAAAATTTCTACCTCCTCTTGCATTTTAATCCTATTGATTATTATTGCCATAAGATACATTTTTCTCACCTCTCCTCTACCCAAACCATAACCTCTACCATGACTACCACGGTCATGTTGATTTGAATAGAAGATATAATCCTTGCTCTTGGAGCTGCTAGAGCATGTAACCAATCCTATTTTAACTTCCTCATGAATAAGCAATGCAACCAGCTCATTGAAATCTCCCATTTCAGCCCACGTAGAGACAGAAGTATCAAATGACTTGTATTCATATCCTAAACAATTTAATGTCACTACAACCATGTCTTTATCCTCAACCTGTGTGCCAATGGATGCCAATTGATTTGCAATAGTATTAATCTCAGTGACATAACCCTGTATAGATTTGATTTTTCTCTCCATGTTGTTTAATTTCTGCTTTAAGTGTATCTTCTTGGCATTACTAGCTGGGCCATAATACCTAATCAATATATTCCATGCATCTACTCCGTGACTTACAGTTCATGATGTGCATTACCATAGGATCTAAGATACACAAAGATAACCAGTGTAGCACCCTGCAAGCTCTTTCTAACCAAGCTCGATCTGCTAATCTTTGATCAATTGAAGGATTTCTCTCTAAGATTTCAAGTTCAGCTTCAACACCTATCACCAAGTCCCAACATCCTTTACCTATTAAGAAGTTCTCCATGCGAAACTTCCATATGGCATAATTATTGTTGTCAATATTTTCCCCCACTATTTGGGTTATGTTCTTGGTCCTCTTTGCATTTGCCATATTGTAACAAACAATGGCTAGTCAATGCCTGCTACAAGCCAACAAGTCTAATTAACCAACTGCAGTCTTTGACTGTTTATGACAGTTTTTTGCAATTAATTGTCTATTTTAATTAAGGTATTTCAGCCCATTAACATCTTTAAAACATCCACAAACATGTGGCATAACCTGTAGATACATCAATCAACACATAAACCATGTAATTGTTGTAACTCTATATCATGCAACCTTACTACAGTCAACCAAACATGCAGTCTGAAATCTGCAGACTATCAATGTGACCAATAGCTATATCAAGGCCAAAAATGAGATTTATACATGTCATACATGCTTTAAAACATCAAAGACATCTATTGTTTCATGCAGGAGTCCATGCATAATCATATGTATATAGTTCAGTGCATATACATCAAGTATAAGTGTCAAATGTACTGCTTGCATATTGCAATCAACCAATACATACATCAACCAAGGCTTATTCTAGCTCAAAGGATCCTCAAATTACTTCATACATGTGCTATCAAGTGTAGGGTTCAATACATGACCATTTAGACAACCATAGACACTCTGTATTTCAACAGAAAATGTCATAGAATGCATTCCCTATTTGAAACCAGCCAAGATAATATCAATGCATTTTTTTTAAGGTTTGAACTTCATCTTTCATAAGCATTGAATGCTCATCTCAATCCTCCAGACATTTAGTAGACATATGCCATGTCATACATTTGACAGAAGCTAACCAATGTTATGTTATGCTTCAAGACCAATGAGTGCTTGCTATCCACAATTTTATGAAAATTTTCAGCCTATCATATACTTCTAGATCTGAGTATTTTCTTCAAGAAATTGCAACTCAAATGTATAAGCAACAATACACATGTCTTCTAGGATGTATCTACACTTCAATGGAGCCAATAATGTATGTCAAATAGCTTCAATGCTTCAACCAAGGTCCAATGTATGCTATATATTCACCGTTTAGAGTAGTTCATTCTCTGTTCTAGGTCTGTGTACCTATAGATTAGTTCATATCTCATCTCCAAGTCAAGAATTTGCATGTTAGGACCTTTACGAACCTTCCAAAGTGTGCTGCATGCAAGCTGTAGATCACTTGAGCAATGATTATTTTATTGATTTGTATCCATGGGGAATAGTTTGGACAACATGTACAATCACATGATATAGCCTGGGGGTGTATTCATAAAACCTTCCGCATAGTGATGATCACTAATCTCCCTAATGTGGTCAATGAAGTCTCCAAATACTCTAGATAGGATCCAGGTAACCTCTCCTTCAAGCAAGATGAAATATCTTCAACACATACCTTGTAAAACAACAATGGCAAGTAGCTTGCTATTCACAAAAATCCTTGTCCTTCAGTCTTCAAGTCTTCTTCACTTGTTTATTTGCAAAGAGCCCATCCAAGATGGCTCTGATACCATGTTAAGAGAGATGGAGAGAGACAAATAGAGAAAAACCAAGAGAGAGCTTTGCCTTGCTCTCATCCTTCTATTCATTATTCCATTATGCAAGTGTAAGTCATACACAAGGTTTTAACTAACCATGACTAACTCTAGTTAGGTCACATCGACTAACCCAACTTATTAAATGTCCCACACATGCTCATATAGCTAAATACAACTAACACACAAGAGCCTGAAATCTCAACATAATCCCTAGCTTTTTCTTTATGGCGTCAAGGGCCTTCCCTTCCTCTATTTGAGTGATGTCTAGAAAGTTGTTGCAGAAGGCACGCTGTTGAGTTTCAAAGCCCACTTGGGCAGCCTTTGCTCTGCTCTCAGCTATAGCACTTTATCGCTTTCTACCTGAGCCATATAGCTTTGACTCTTTCCTTGTTTTGGATTGCCCAATCTTTAGCTCTCTTCTTGATTTCCTCAAGGCCTTCCCCTTGCCTCCGAGTGAGTACCATGAGCCTCTGCTCTTAATCTTCAAGTTCTCTTTTTAGTCTCTATTTCTCCTCCTGCTGTGATGCTACTTCCTGTTTTAGGTTTTCTATTTCTATGCACAATTTGAGGGTCTGCTCTTGTTTATATGTTTCCAATGTGGCCATGGCATCCTTGAGATTTGCCATTTTTGCTTGTAGTTCTTTACACAACTCTCCTAGCTCTGCAACATTTTGGTACATCCATATGAATCTTTGTTTTTATTTGGCTAGCCTTGCCTCCCACCATCCGTCTTCTCCTTCCTTTGTTTTGAGCTCTTCTCTCAGCTTGTATATTTCCTTTTGTCACATGGCCACCTACCTGGTCTTCTCCAACCTAAAAGATAGCCACTGACTCCTTCTCAGCTTCCAATTTGGCCACTGCTATTCTCTTCTCCTCCTTAGCTTTCTCTAACTACAAGAGCAACTCTTTAACATACTCATCATAGTCAGCAATTGGCATCATTGTTGTAGGGATGGGAGTCGTGGAGGTCTCCACTTTCTATCATTTTGGATCCTATCTTGACTCGGCATCTGTTGATGTGCCGATCTCTTTTTCCCCAATAGTTGTGGTTTCCATACTCTTTCCATGTGCTAGTTCCTTATCGAGGAAGTGCTACACCCAGGCCATGAGTTTGTTGGTATCTACAGTGATCGGAGTGCCTTGAGTAGGCTCTCCTGCTACAGTGGTGGGTGTCAACAGGGATAGGATGGGGTCAATAAGGGCCTTTCCCTTGCCTTCAGTCATCACTGCAAGTGGTGTAATTTCTAGTACATGTGCACTCAAGCTTGGGCCTTCATCTCTATGTGGGCTCAAGGAACCTAGCTCATCTTGCCTACCTTGATGGACAAGTGCGTAGCTAGCACGATGTCCTCCTCTTCCTTTATCTTCAATTCCTCCTTTCAAGAAGCCTTTCTTTTTCTCTCCTCTTTGGACTTTTTTAATTCTTGTTCCAGTCTCTCAGACTCTTGTTTCTCTTTCTTCTTCCTTTGCTTTGCCTCTTTCTTCAACTCTTTCTTAGCTTTTTGAAAGTCTGTCTTCTCCTGCATCGTATTTTTCTAGGGATTTTTTGGCTTTCTTTTGTTGGACTGGGTTTTTGGTTCTCCCTCCTCCTCACTAATTGTTCTCTCGCTTGACTACTGTCGTTTGTGATGGGGAGGTGACCTTCTAGGTCTTCTATCACCTCCTTCCTCTCCATTCTGCACCTCCTTTACTGCTGATGAGAGTAGTCAAAATTCCCCCACACTTGATGAATGAGGATTTGGATGACAGTTTCTTTCTCTCAACTCCCTTTGATGACGGGGATTCCCTACCTGTTGTCTTGCTTCTCAGGGCTAGTGCCTTAGTGGATTGATCGATGGTTTTCCAGATGTAGTAATTCATCAAATGAGCGAGCTACTAAGCTCTCCATCATGGGCACACTGATTTTGTGCATGAGGGAGTTGTATCGTTGGTTGGAGAAGAGGGAATTGGATGACTTTTGCTTGCATTCCTAATTCTAGGTCAGGGATGCCTTGAATGCTTATGCCATCATTTGTTAAGACGTTCTTTTTTCATGTTGAGCATGGCATATACATCTCGCTTCTATCTCCTTTCCATCTTGGATTCGAGACCTAGCACCTTCTCCACTAAGGCCTTATTGAGCTAAATCTGCACTTGCCTAGCTCCTTCTCCCCTCGCCACAATTACCATCCCACATTCCTTATCAAGGTTGTAGGTCCACAAAAATTCCACGCTCGTATCCAAATTTACACTCGTATCCAAATTCCACAATTTGGTGTGGTTAGGCTCGTATCCAAATTTTTTGAAATACTTGGCAAATTTACATTGCTCCATGACCTTTTTTGCAGCCTCCTCCTTAGCCACCACCTCTGCAATATTGTGGATGCTTCGGAACTTGAGTTGGTTATAGGTGCGATTTTTTAGGAAAAGGCCATACTTTTCTCTTTCCTTGTCTGTGAACACAAGATGGTGGGCATGATCCTGTTGTACTGCCATCTTTAGCTCTTGTCATGAAACCATGGTTCACCATTAGCGTTCTTAAGACACTTTCTTGCTAGAAGATAAATAGGAGTTGATTATGCTTGTATGGAAAGAAGAACATGATTAAGCACAAAAAGAGAAATTTCCTTCGAGAAATTCTATTCATTTTCAAAATTGTATGTCACTTTTCCTCAATCACAAGTTAATTTTCATCTATTTTGGACGTTGATTGAGACTTTAAATGTTTTCTTGCGTGTTTCATTTCCCTTATGTGTTTGATTTCACCTTACCCCCTCCCCCCTTTGGAATGAGAAGAATCCTTCCTAGGATTAGAGATTGAGAGGTGAAGGGCATTCAATGCGTGTTCTTGGTGCTTTACTTTCACATGACCCAAGCATAGAAATTCGGATTGTATTCTATATTAGCATAGTGGTCCATGTCAAAAGTAAGGATGCTACTTGAGTGATATAGGTAAGAACATCAGTGAGGAAGTCATCAAAGTTTACTCGACTAGCAATGTGTAACTCCTTCTCTATCAGAATTTGATCTAAATGTGGGTGGGTCAAGAGGTGCTCTTCTAGGGGTCCGTTACGAATGGTAGTTAATAGCTTATAGGAGGTTGGAGCTACATAAGTGGGGTCATACTCTGAGGTTTGGATGGCACATCATTGCTCAGCATTAGTCATGATTTGGTGGCCCTCTAGCTCCCATTGAAGTCAGAGAGCATACCATTTTCTCAAGAAAGAGGATTCAGTGTTAGGGAGCTACTTTAAATCCTTGATTTCTCGATCTATGGTGGCAAAGACAATGCTCTTGTGATAGGACGTAATGAGGCCTTGGTTTTGTGCGTACTCTCTGGAGATCTCGGTGGCAATTAGCTTCTTAGCTGCTTTGGAAGCCGTAATGAATAAAAATTCCGATTCTTCCCAGGAACCAGGGAGTGTATGCATTTTTGTCACTATAGGCTTGTCCAAAAGACCGAAATCTAACATTTCATAGCTTTTAGCAAGTGTCATAAAGGTAGCATCCAAGCATCTAAGGAAAGCAACCAAGTCATCCCTCGTATTCTCCGCTAAGTCTATGGCGAAGGTTAGAAATTATCTCCGCTTATAAGAGCATCTAAGGCGGATTGGTGGTTGGGGTTTGATCAAACTAGATAGTTCAGTAGGTGATTGTTGCAGCTTGGGTTGATCCTAAGGTTGTGGCTTGGCCTCTTATTTGACAAGCTTGGTTGGAACTACGAGTGTCATACTACTAGATACTTCTGAGGCCTTAAGGGCAAAAGTGGGATTAGATTGAGGCAGCTTGAGAGTAGCAGGCTACATTTTTTATTGATAGCTCAATTGAGGCTCTATTGGTCTAGGCTTTCGAGGTTCTATAGGCTTCACAACAAGAGTCTCTTGTGGCATGTGTGCTTGATTTTGCCTTGATCCTTTGGTGGTCAAGTGTGAGGGTGAGGTTTGGGTCGTGCCCTTGGCCATCTTGGCTTTAGGTACCCATATCCATGTATTACCCTCCTAGTAATAGCCTTGAGCTTGCAATAAGGTCTTGGAGACCGCGATCATAGCTTGACCGTTTGTCAATGTCGGTAGTTCTGTCTCAACTTTCTAGGTTTCAAGTAAGGATTCATAGCCTTGTGGGGTCGTGGAAGTTTGCTCCTAGATGGTGGGACTTGATGTTTAAGTATCCATTGAAGCTTTGGTTGTTGGGCCTCATATTTGACTCTAGTGATTTTTCTATCTTTAGGTTTGGTGGTTGGTGATGGGTCAGGATCCCTCTTCTTAGACTTGAGGGTGGGTTTCTCTACCAGTGGCTTTGTAGACTTTGAAGGAGTCTCGCAGCCCTTGCTACCTGAAAGTGGTGACTATACGTACTTTGCATATGGCGAGGCAAATACACTGGGATTTGTAGTTGACATTGCAATGAGCATGCTTTCTAAATGTGCATCCTAACATTGATTTTGTACCTACATCTTTAGTGTTTGGCAACACATAAAAGATCATTGCTATGCTCTCAAACTCGATAGAGATTCCTACTTCGCACTTTTTGAAAGAGTGCATATGATTGGCCCACAAATCGACTAAGTTTGGCATTAGTGGGATGTAATTGCGGTTTGCTAATTGGGGTCCAATGCTCGCGAGTTTGGACATTAAATTCAGCTTAGTACATTGAGGGTGTGACAATGATGGTTATGCTTAGGTAAGTTAGTTCTACTATTTCCTCATCCACATCTTCAATCTCCGTAATTGTGGCCACTCTTACGTTGACATGGGATGCTAGCATTGGAGGTTCATGTAATGGGAGGGTAGTACTTCTTGATGCAACTACCGTTGAAGAACCCTATGCCCGCTCCCTCTAGGGTTTTGAGTTCCATATTACCAATTCTATTGATGGCATGGACTCTAAAAGGCCCTAGTCCTCTAAACTTCATCTTTTATTTATGACCCTTAACTAAGTACAAGAGTACTAAGTCTCCTTGTTCGAATTCTTGCTGCTTGAAATACTTGTCAAACTAGCTTTTGCGTCTTGCCTTCTTACATATTAGTGCGTGGGTGGCTAGAAGTCGAGTTTTCAATAGGCATTCAAGCTCAATTAGGCGCTCTATCCATGCATCCTTTTCATGCCATCTATATTTAAGAGTGGCTCTCAAGTTAGAAACGAAGAACTCTACGTGCAATATTTATTCAGTCCCACAGGTCAACTTAAAGGGAGTCTATTCTATAGCCATTTTATAGGCTATGCGGTAGGCCCACAAGGTCACCATCAATTTTTTATCCCAGACGCTGCGCGAAGCAAAGATACTACTTTGGTTAGGACATTCACTAAGATTTTATTAGTAGACTTAGTCTGGCCATTCGCCTGAAGATAGTAAGGCGAATACTTTCGATGGATGATTAGCAAGGTAAACAGGAGGTGAGCGATCACTTCATTAATGAAGAGCATGCCTTGGTCACTAACCAGTTCTATGGGGTAGTCGAATCGTGAGATCACCAACTCCTATAAGAACTTGGCACTAGTCCTAGAATCGTTCTTCCAAGTTTCTTGTGCTTTAGCCCACTTTGTGAGATAATTCATGGCATCGATGATGTGTTTGGCTTGCAAAATACTATGTTATAGGACTAATCGGCCCAATGAAGTCAATTTCCCATTTTTCGAAGGATTTTCTTGTAATGATAGGGGTTAGCTCCATTTGATCCTTGTGCAAATCGGGACTTTGGTCCATTGGCACTCGTCGTAATGTTTTACGAATTGTATTGCATTGTGAAAGAAAGTAGGCCACCATAGTTATAATTGCAACACCTTGCAGAGCATTGTATCTCAGCCAAAATGTCCTCTTGCAATCTCGCCATGTGCCTTTGCTAATACATCATGCATTTCATGCTCACACACACATCTACGCAACAACCCATCTTGCTCTAGTCTATAAAGTTGGGCTGCTATCATTGATAGGGTTGGATTTCAAGGATAAGTCGTCTAAGTTGAGCCTTCTTGATAGGTCATTTAGGGAGTCCGTGCTCAAACACTTGGACTATGTCGTCTACCCAATACAACGTCAAATCATCTCTAAATAAATCTCTTGCACTAGATAGGTGAAATAGATATGCATCTGGCAATTCATTCGGGATGCCCTATCCAACGGCTTCTCATGTGGGTATGCAAGACAGATGGTCAGTCATGTAATGTTGCTTCCCCTTACATACCACCACAAAGGAGTCAAATTCTAAAAGCAAAAGTAACCATCAAGCAATGCATCCATTAGCATAAGGTTTATTAATGAGATAAATCAATGCCTGATGGTGGTCAACAAAGAAGGTAAAAGGTGTGGCCAAAAGATACCCAAATTTCTTTATAGAAAATACCATGGCTAAGCCCTCTCTCTTTATTGTTGAGTAATTCATTTTTCAATTCGTGAGTTTTCTCTACTAGCAAAGCTCAGTGGATAGTCTAGGTTTTGTTCCCCAAGTTGGCACAATACATCTTCCACAGCAAATTTCAAAGCGTCCATGTGGACATGAAAGGTAATTGTCCAGTCTAGGGCTCGTAGAATTGATGTAGTGGCTAGATTCTTTTTCAATTTCTCATATGCGCATTGGCATTCCTTGATCCACTCAAATATAATCAACAACTTGCATAGAGGTCTAGCAATCAATGCATAGTTCAACACAAAGCATCGATAGTATCCCATGTGGCCTAGAAAGCATTGAACACCACGTTCCCTAGGATGCATCCCAGAATTGGCACTTCAAGGGGTTCAGCGGAGAGGCCATATAACCAACACCATTCAAAGATATCTTGGAGCTTATCTAAGTGTTCCTTCCATGTAGAGTGAACACATAAATTATCTACAAAAACCTCTAACTCTTTCCTAAGCATGTCTTTGAAGATGGCACACATGAGCCTCTGGAAGGTAGTTGGTGCATTAGTCAACCCAAAGGGCATGACTATGTAGGCGAAGACTCCCCACTCATGAATGTAGTCTTATGCACCTATCGTTAGGATGCACTTGCACCTGATTGTATCTCGAGAAGCCGTCTAGGAAATTGTAGGATTTTTTACCATCCACTCTCTCCAGCATGTGCTTAGTGTATGGAAATGGATAATTGTCTCTCTTCTTAGTAGTGTTTTCCTTCTTGTTGTTGACACACACTCTGATCTTTCCATTCTTCTTCAGCACGATCATTATGGATGAGACCCAGTTTGAATGCTTAATCTCATAAATGAATCCTACTCTCAACAGCTTATCAATCTCTTCTTTTACTACATGTGCGTGCTTGGGATTCATTGGATATGGTTGCTACTTGACCGGCATTGCATTTGGTGTCATGGGTATGTTGTGAGTCACTTGTAATATTTCTGCACACTGCGTACCGTAAATATTAACTTCCCGCACGCCATGTAAACCCTGTGCAAGGTTATCCCCTACATCGTATTATTGGGAGCATAATCCATACCGTGCACGCTCAAAAATGAGGCCTCCACATTGTAAATAAGAGGCCGAGGTTGAAGAACGTAAAAGCCGCGAGGGAACACCCTTTTTGAAGGGGCAATTTGGAGATTTTTAGGCAAATTATTATTATTATTATTATTATCCCTTCCCCCAGCCGATGCATGGCTGGAGGAGAGGGAGTGTGGGGAGGAATGGCCAAGGAGGAGTAGATCAGATTGCATGAGGGGGAGTCCTCCACGTGTGTGGAGGCCCTCTTCCCCACCCCCCCCCCCAAGGCCTATAAAAAACCCCCTCCCCAGGGAGTCGTGGGAGGAGAGAGGGCCGTGCAGAGAGAGGGAAAGCGTGGGAGGTGGAGGTCGCTGTGCTGGTCGAGGTGGAGGTCGCCGCCGTGCTGCAGTCGCCAGTCCGCCATAGCCGCCGCCACGGCCGCCTTGCTGACACTGTCCGCCGCCGCCTGGATCACGACCCCTTTCCCCCCCCCGACGTGCTGCAGAAGCTTGGAAGCTTCTTAGAAGCTTCCTAAGAAGCTTCTAAGGGGGGGGGCTTCCTTAACCCCCCTTCCCACGACATCTCCCCAAAGGTCTATTCATACCCCCGGGACCTTGTAGAGGAGAAGGTGAAGCTCATAAAGACCTCCCATAAGCCCCGTTTCCACGAGCTTTCTGGAATCTTAAATCCATACCCTATAAAGGGGTATTCCTACATAAGGGAGAAGAAAAACATATTTTTAGACTACTTGCCAAGACTCGGAGGAAATTTAAAGAGCTGAAAAGGGTAAGGACAAACCCCGAAGCCCAAATCCTCTACATCTACGATGGCTCCAAAGCCAAAGGAGCGACTGCGGGAGGTTCATCTCCGAGCATACAAGTGGATATCTCCCCGAGCCCACAAGTCCAGGTTCTTTCAAGTTTATTTTCGCTTAAAGAAATGATTAGGTGCGCTTAGTTCCATAGGGAAGAATGCATTTTACGCTTATTTTTAATGCATGTGGCAGTGGTAAAAAGACATTTGATAAAGTATCTCTTGAAACGTTAGGCAAGGTTGAAGTATGTCATGAATTCGAACAGGTTGCCCGCCTTAGGAGACTAGCTGCATGATGCTATTTTGGTACATTATCAAAGTAATGAGTCTAAACATATATTACTTAGGCAAAGAAATGGAATTTATAAGTGCATTTTTTCTTCTTAGACATGGTAGGAATAAGTATGTGCCGCATGTTAGGCAACATCCTCCTCGTAATGATTTCATGAGGAAAAGTTAACACCCATAAGATATTATCCGAAAAGAAATAGAAGAGTACGGAAATGATCTTATGGACTTGCAAGTGGCATGTAAAATGGAATGAATTATCAATAGCTTTAAGCTAGGAGAACGTTGCGTATTGCATAGTCATCATGCAAAAAAATGTCATTCATTAGGAGCCGCATTTAGGAGTCAAAGCATAAGATTCTAAGTATAGGCAATAAGGTTGTAGGCATGACTATTTAATGTAAGTCCTAGTAGGACCTAGGAAAGTTAGTGTCCAGGTTATCAGGCATCTTTACCTTGCCAAGGAAGGATAGGGTTATTGTGAACCATGTGATGCGTAGAAGCAGTGAATCGTATGTTTACACGTATTGGTGTAATTGTAACTATTAATCTCCACTAGATTTAGTTTATTACCTTTAGGAAAGGTTCATCCGTGACGCAAGACAAGTATATTGAGTTGGCTAAGTCACCTAAACCACAAGGATTCTTATGGACATGGTTGGGTCGATATGATAGGTATCTCAAGTGCTAACTAGGGTTTAGTGCAATAAGAAATTCGACCTAGTTTTACACTGGTTGCCAAGTCAAAACCCGCAAACCCAAAGATCTTACACACATTCACAAGATGTCGAATCAAGTGGATGCTCATGCATAAAATGATCTAAGGTTTTATCCTAAGGATCATTCGTTCAAATGATGAAACTCCGACTGGGTTGGAAATTCCTAGGACCGTGGACCAATATAATTAGGAATGGGTTGGGTAAGAAGACACCCTAAACCCTGCTACTCGCCTAAAGTTAATTCCGTAACCTAAATACGCCATTCAATGGGTGAAATGATCCCGTGGAATAGATACAACACATGTACAAAAAGTTGCAACATCGCATAGACTTGAGATTTGTCCACGAGAGAGTTTTGTTATTTTTTGGAAATGATGTTGGCAAGTTATTGCGCTAAGCTAACCTACAAAAGGATGAGTAATCATCCTGTTACATCACCTTTCCTGGGAAATAGTTGCTAAGGAAAAGGAAAGTTAGGTATTTGCCTGGAAGCAATTGACCAATCAATAGATTGAAGCGACATGGTCGTTGGAATCTACCATAACAAAACCTAAAGTATTGGTAGGGTATGACCCTAACCCAAGAATGATAGGAATCTTGGCAAGTTGCAATTGATTCCGGATTGAATGCGGGTTGCATTCGGAGAAAAGGAGTCACTCCTTAACAGTTTGCCAGCTAAAACGACCACTGGAATTGATTGTGCTTGTAACAGTTTAGAAAGCACTGTTTGCATTGTTTGCTCAATGAACTAAAGGATGAAATGATATCTAAATACTTCAGGTTGAAGGCTTGAAGGGAGAGGCAGCTTCAGTTACCCCCGACTGCCTGCCTGACCCTAACCAAGGGGGTTGTTAACCGCGCCGGGAACGTGGACCGAACCCGCCGTGAGAGGTCTCTCCGTTGAGTTCTACTTGGAGCAGGAGGACGCTTGGGTGCCAGAGGGGGCTCTGGCCGTAAATCCCTCGCCTTCCGGGCCCTGCACAAGAGGCTAACGTGACTCGAGATTGGATCTCGAGGCCCGCATACTAGTCTACGGGCGAAAACTTGGATTAGTGATCCCTGGTGGATTACTGGATAGCCTTCGGGCGGATTATGAATACGCCTACGGGCGGAACTCCTTGTATTTCAAAGATAAAAGGATAAAATGATAACAAAGAAGTTGTTTGGCATTGTTTTTCTTTATGTCCTGTGATAAGATTACGTGAAGGAACCAGTGCATAACAGGGTTAATCAAAGAAGCTGTTTGTTATATGTCAAACTAATGTGGTAGGTAATTACA
This sequence comes from Lygodium microphyllum, assembly GCF_053477565.2. Taxonomy (NCBI): domain Eukaryota; kingdom Viridiplantae; phylum Streptophyta; class Polypodiopsida; order Schizaeales; family Lygodiaceae; genus Lygodium; species Lygodium microphyllum. The sequence goes on along the minus strand of NC_141143.1, from coordinate 29,404,622 downwards.
TAACTAAAACAAACTGAGGAAAGTGCGGAGGATGGACCATGGGTCCGTCCTATGGATGGGTGGTCCCGGTTAGCCGGGAACTTTTCTCAAAGTCTTCGGCAAACAAAGGATGATCGTCATCTCCAAAACAAGTAACGAGAACGATGACTTAGAATTAACTATTACCCAATTCACGCTGTTTTAGGGGAACGGAATGGGACTATGCCTTATGGCAGAGAGGTCGAGCCTTGCATCCCTCTCGTTTCCCATTCTCCTTGAACCAAGTGCAGCGTGAATCCGCTTCGGACCTGGCGTTTCTGCGTAAAGTAGTTCGCTCGGGTCTGACGCTAGTTGCCGCTAGCTAATGACCAAACTAGAAAACCTTAATTCCGGTCGATCCTAAGTGGGAAACGGCCAGGACACTTCCGCTACGTGGCAGAAGCGGAAAGACCTAGATTACAAAACCCGTAACATTCCATGGGAGTGCCGGGCGGAGTTCTCTAGACAGCCTTCCGATGGACTGCCAAGACGTGTCCTAGAGGATTCTAGTGGACACGTTACATCACTACACTCGGATCTACCCCTTTTAACTCATGGAGGGACCAAGAAAACATAACTATATAGTCTTGCAAGAGAGCAATGAGACTTGCTTCCTTTTCTTCAGTCAAGTCATCGGCCATAAAGACAAGTCGGGGTGTCTACTCTTCCTTGGCTAAATTGACCTCCTTAACCTTGGTAGGTCCTTCTATTGGCTCATTGACTTTCCCCTAGTGTTTGGATCCTAGCAAGATAGAAGAGGGAGTCTCTCTTGGAGGCCACAGCTCAAAGGGTGAATGCATCCTGAATAATGGGAAACAAAGCAATGCATCTACTTGCTTGTAATCTATCACTCCCATGTGCTCCAATCATGTGCAGTTGCCATCCATGCACATATCTCCTTTCTCGATCCTAAAAACATTCCTCTTTCTTGGTTTGGAGTTTTCTTGTATCTATTCTATCATCCATTCCTCAGTGTCATATTCTATGGTCATTTATCCTTCGCTTTAATCATTAAGGAAACAACACTCCGTATTCATCATTAGATCTATCTTCATTTGACTTCTCGTCATCTCCCAAGTTTTGACACGGCTCCTCCTCTTCGTCGATGACTAAGGCCCAATTGTATGTCAAGTTTAAGTCATGCACTTTGATCCATCACCACTTAGGTTCATCCAAGAGATATTGGAGAGGTTTCAGGTTAATGGTTGGGTTGCTTGCTAGCTTGTCTGTTAGATGCTCTAGGATCTCAAGGAGCTCTTGCTTGCTACTGGGGATATGGAATTGGACAGGGTATGGTCATTCATTTGAGCTTTTAGCCATCATGCAGATTAACACTGAAGGTTCCTCTCTAGGCTTGGCGATTGCCTTATAAGATTGCTCATACTCCTCCTGGTCCAAGAATGGAAAATTGATAGTGGATAGCACATGCATCCAATCTCACTCATCTTTTGGACAAGGGATATACTTAGTCAACTGCCTGTAAGATTTTCTAATCTAGGCGTCACCCTTCAGCATGGCTGAGATGGTATCTCTAGGTTGATTAGTGTTGTCTTTCAAGTGTCCATCTCTACCCTCACTACTTCTATTCTATTGCTTAAGAATATTAGACCATTAACCCATTCCTCTATGACACATGCATTGTGTATCCAGGGCCGGTCTAGTAGGATGTCATAGTCCACCCCCTTCATGACTATAAAGTCAACCGAGAATTGGACTCATAAGATCTTCAAGGGCCAATTCTTTAGCACTCAGAATGGCCTTTTTCCTTTCATTAGCTAGTGTGTCATTAAACCTAGCATTCTCAAATAGGTGGGTTACCCCAAGCCTGGAGTATTGCATGGCTAAGCATTTGGGCTAGAGCTACCACTGAAACAGTAGTGAAAATAGGAGAATATGAAACTCCTCATGTTGCTTTACTTGACCATGGGTCTGAGATAAATGTCATTGAGCATGGATTGTATGAAAATGGTTCATGGCCTATGGACACTGATCACGGTTGGCGTATGAGGGCTGCAAATAATTCTTGGAGAGAGCTTTATGCTACATGTCCTAATGTAAAAGTGAAAATTGGTGATGTACAAGAAGAGAAACACTTATTTGTGCAAGATAATTCCTTATATGGACTGATTTTGCGACATCCCTGTATTATAGGAGTGCGTATGGAAACAAAGATGCTTGATGATGGTTGTGCTTATGCAAGAGTTAGAAGCAAGGATTGGAGAAAAGCAGTCCAATTTCTTACTGTTTGTGTTAATCATCCTAGAACTCGAGATATGCTTTGAGAGTCTCCTTTGGCTCAAAATGCACGAAATTCAAAGACCTAGATTTTCATGAACCAATGTTGTAATGCGGGGCTACAATACTACTATTCAGAGGATGTACTCACCTCTTGATGGAATGAAGCATGTATTTACTATTGGTTATTCTCAGTTTTCAAACAAACATCTCATGTTGGCTTAAGCCTATGGAAGCTATGTGCAAGGCTGAATGCATATCTATGAAATGGGCTACTAAGGAACTGAGAGCATTGGGGTTGTTAGCTGAAAATGAAGGCATTTTAGGCATCTTTTATGGGCTGAATATTAATGACACTATGGCTGAAATTTTAGCAACTATACATGCAAAAAATGAGGCTAAAAACAGAGTGTTGTCAGTATGTTCTTTGGACATGTATGATGTTATAGCATTGTTTCCTTAGTAGGAAGGATTACAATGGGCTAAAGCACTTGTGGAAACAAAGTATAAGACTGTTGGAAAAAAGATAAAACTAGTTGCTTTACCACTTCCACCAGAAAGTGAGGGTCTGTATGAAAAACTATCAAGGTAGCCAAGCTTATGGGATCCTAAAGATATAGATCATCAATTTACATTTGAAACATAACAGGAATTGAAAGTTGGTGTAGAAGGGTTTCTTTTGCCTGCTAAAAGAGAATGTTTTATGTAGATGTTGGCTAGGCATGGAAAGGTATTTGCATTTCAGCCAACTAAAATAGGTTGTGTGGATCCAAATGTTGTCTCTCCTATGGTAATATTTACTATGCCACATGTACCATGGAACTTGAGGCCTATTCCAATACCTAAAGCTTACTTGCAAAAGCTAATGGATTTGCTAAATGAAAAGATTTGCATGAAGATATTGGAGCCTCTTCAGCCCCGCACTCAAATTGTTGGTTTACTATACCCAAAAAGAATGGGGGTTTGACATTTATTCAAGACATGCAACTGGTCAATAAAGTGGGTGCAAGTCCTATGGTTGATGAATTTGCAAAGGCTTTTGCAGGCAAAGCGATCTATTCTTTGGGTGATCTTTACTCAGGTAGCATTAGCTTCTAAATGCAATTGAAAGCAGGGATATCACAACCATGAAGAATCCCTTGAGGTTAGTACGGATGTGTACTCTCCCACAAGATGCAACAAACTGTGTGGCACACATGAAAAATGCTATGAATAGAATACTAAAGGATTTTATATCACAATTGGCAATGCCCTTCTTGGATGGTGTTCCAATCAAAGAGTGTGCAGTGGATGAAAAGAATGAAGAGATGGATGCTCATGGGTGTAGACAATTTGTTTTAGACCATATTAAGGATTGTGGAAGGATTTTGATGCATCTAGAAGAGGTGCATTTAACTCTTTCTGGACTCTTTGGAGTTGAAGAGGTTTTGATTGTTGGGCATATGTGTGGGCTTGACGGGCGAAGACCATCACGAGTAAAAATAGATGGGATTGATAGAATACAAGATGTATGCATGAATGTATTAGAGGTGCATAGATTCTTGGGTGCATGTGTGTTCTATTTGATATGGATTTCTCACTTTGCACACGTAGCCGATGCTCTATATCATCTTTTGAGGAAAGGTTAGAGATTTCATTGGGAAAGGAAGCATCAAAAAGCAATGAAGAAATTGAAGCAGCTCTTAAAATCTGCTCCTACATTGAGAAAGGCTGACTATTCACATGAAAAGCCTATCATTATTACTATTATTACAAGCCCAATTGGAATTGGATAGGCAATTGGGCAAGATGACGAGGAAGGGCAAAGATATGCAATACGCTTTGGTGCTAAAGTATTGATTGAATAACAAAGAAATTATCGGCAGGTAAAAAGAGAATTATGGGGAATTGTGATAGCCCTTAAATGTGATAAGGAGTATTTTATAGGTGCTTGTGTAGTCATTGAGACCGATATTGGGTATGATTACTAGTTATCCTACCCTAGACATTGCTTTGCTTTGGTGGATTCCATATATCAAATCTTTAAACCTTGAATTTCAGCATATTGTAGGAAGAGATAACCCAGTGACAGACATGTTATATCGGGCATGCTATGAGAATGAAGATGGGATGATGTATGAGGAGGAAGAAGATGACTTTCTTACAACTGAAAATGATGTTGTAAGAGTGAATTTAGCAATGCAAGGAGTTGCTACAACATTAACAAAAGCTTGGACAACAAAGAGAAGACACTTTAGATGTTTTGTATCTTGTGTAGAAGTGTTTTTGAAAAACAAACATGCAGGAGAGTGGCTGAGAATTGGTCAATACGTGAGAACATTAACAAAGAGAGATGAGTGGTTAGATGAGGAGTTTAAGAAGATTAAGAGGAAATCCTATGGGTTTTTAAAAAGGATGGATACTTATGGAAACATACTAAAAATAAACAGGGTATGCCACTGCAAGTTTTGGGTGATAGAGCTTCACAAGTAAATGTTATGCAAGAATTTCATGAAAGCTTGTGGGCTAGCCATAGAGGTGTGTAGGGTACTTTTGCAAAGATCGAAGAAAGATATTGGTGGTATGACATATGATTTTTTATGCCGAGAAGTGCTTAAAAATAGCCAAAAATTACGAATAACAGGGGAAATATAGACTTCATCAAAGGTGGCGGTGGCAATCAGTACGATTTTAAGTGGCAAGTCCCTAAAGCGCTAGTGCTAATTTTCATGGAAAATCAAATGGTGGCAGATGGCCAAGCTGGTGTTTTCCTAGATGCAAAACGACATCAGAAATCCAATGCAAGTCTTAGATCTCAATTCTGAGGTCATTTGATCCCCCATTTAATCCCTACAAGGTTCGCGGTTGTGAAGCGTCTACTAGATCTTGAAGTCAAGAAGAGAGTGACTGGGCCCAGCTTTGTAGATTTCGATGCCATAGAACCACCCATCCAGACAGATCTCGAATCCAATCTCGTTTGCCCCTCCAAAAGTGAAAAATCACTTGCCGAAAGTGTGAAAGCAAAAGGCATGAACTAGATAATTTGGGTTTTAAGCTTAAGCTCTAATTGAGAGCTTAAAAGAAACTCACGAAATGAAATATTTTGGGGTGGGGGAGGCATCAGTTTTTGGCGCCCCATTTTTTCCCAATTTTTTATCATTTTCTGATCGGTTTGAGGCTAAAGGAATCCTCTTGGGCCTGAGATGCTTCTATCCTTCGCCCTCCATCACCATAAACGGATCAAGGAATGATGCACTAAGCAAAGAGATAAAAAAATTGTCTTTCTCTCTCCTCCCTCTCTCTCCTACATAGAGGCAATTCATGTGTAAGAAATCAAGAAGAAGAGGGGCTGAAGGATGCTTGTCCCGATTGCTCCAAGATGAAGAGGAGGCTGAAAAAAGAGGTTCAACACTAAAGAATGGTTGTTAGTGGTCTGTGGGCTGCCCATAATAATTATTAAAAAACCCGCAACACGCAAGACACGCGGTATGCTCCAATTTTACAAAGAAATTTGATTGTTTTTGTTGTTTCATGGTCCAAATGATGCTCATATGCAATGAATTTTTGTTTGAATCTTTTTTTTATAATGTTTGAGGGCTGTAACTACAAAAATACAGAACCTGTAATGATTTAGAGCAATTATTAATTCTTTAAAATCTGTAAAATATCATTTTTAATGGAAATTAGTAGTTTTTTTCGATTTTGAGTTGGGAGAAAGGAGTGGAAATGGGATAAACTTAGAGAAAATGTTAAGTTTTAGTCAAAATAATAGGCCAACACAAATACATAAGAAAATACATATTTTCCATGAATATAATAAATAGGAAAAAATAGCTAAAAATAAATGAAATTGGAGTTTTCGCGTTAAAAAAATATGAAAAAATAAGATTTATGTGCGTGAATGTTTGGCGAGGTTAAAGCATGAGGTTAAGCCTCACTTTGGCCTCCTTATTTGTGTTATAGTACGTGTTTATTGCTTTTACATATAAAAATGATACACAACAACCATTTATACCTATGCACCACAACAACACCTAAACGGTGAGGGGGGGAGGAAGTTTGTGCAACGATCCAATTGCTGGAAATATACAATTCCTGATTTTCCTCTTTGTGCATAGCATTTAGGGATCATTCCATAATTAAATATAGGCGACTAGTAGCATGGAAGTTTCGGTGCTAGTCCCTAAAACAACGCAGCACGTAGTAATGCTTAGTTAAAATTCATGAAAGGGTTGGTTTCCGCACCTCACATGACTGGTTTTTTTAAATCATAAAATGGTTGTGCACAATCGTCATGCACCTTGCATCAAGCATGTCATGTGGTATCTCCTAGAATGCATTGCAATTGATTGATAAACTTTGACTAACGCTGAGAGTACAGGAAACCTAAGTCGTGGGTTAGACGGCGCTTCCATTGGGGAAAGTTTTGTGAGGCAAATCAAAATCTCCTGGAACACTGAATTATGAAAGAGTAGAGTTTGTATGAATGTTATATGTGTTAGCGACGCATCTTGGGGCCAATCCCTGAGGTGTAGGAGAGTCGCAGTGGAGCCACGGCAATAAGTCGAGAGGTGCTTCCCTATGTGTGTATTACAAGGCATTATGCTTGTATGTTATGGAATCTCCCTCTAAGGAGAAGGGAAGGTGAACGTTGGACTACATATTGGATACAAACGCAAAATCGTCATAAGCATTTAGTACCAAGTGAAGCTTAGAGGCTTGTGGCCCGCGAGGCCGTGTAGTGGGATTGTCTGTCGTATGCATGAGGTCTGACTAGTGTCATAGCTAGTGCCAACCCATTTTAGGTACCATCCGTGGTGCCTCTGTCGGGAGCCGCCAACAAGTAGTGGTTCTCGAATCTAGGAGTTTTAGGGACCAAATAGTTGGTTTATGTCCTCTGACAAGGATGGTCAAGCCGAAATACAAAAATAGAATGTTTTGAGAGGGGTAGATGACAGTTGGAGATTGTAAGACGCTATTCTCCTCGCAGGGGCAACTCGTTACGCATAAGTGGCAGTGGTTCTAGTAACCTAGGTGTTACGAGTAGCTCTTCGAGTGCAAGTGGAAGTCTTGGTACTTCCCTATTTCCAGTTAATCAACCCACAACAAGTGGGGGTGTAGTGTTGCCTACACAAACTCCTGTTGTCAATCCGGTTGTAGTCATGGCACAACCTATCGCAATTCTAGCGCCTACACCGGATTTACTAGCATTAGGAGCATTGTTACCCATTTTTCATGGGTTAGCAGAAGAAGATGGAGAACTCCACATTAAGGAGTTTCAAACGCTCATGTTCAACTATTGAATGCAAGATGAAGGATACCTAATGATGTTCTTTAACATGACGTTAAAAGGAAGAGTGGTAGTGTGGTATCACGGTCTAGAAGCCGGAACCATAACTAGTAGTGCTCAATTCTTTATGGCTTTCCATAGGGAGTTTTCCCCTGAGAAGGGTGGACAATATTGGTAGCGTGTTCTGAATGTAACATGCCAAGAGCCAAATGGCTATGTCTAGGCATATGCCAAGAAACTAAAGCAAGTTCTTTGCAAACTTAACGCTTATATTTCTATTCCAACAGTTGCACAGGTGCAATATTTCCTATAAGGATTGGATTTTAATATCTAGGTGCAACTCAGTAGTGTTGCTTTGGCCGATATTGACATTGCCATTACCCAAGCAAAAGGAGTAGAGTCGTGCTTGCAAGCGGCTTATGTAGCAATGATAAATAGGAATGGTAATAATTTGGCCTTGACCAATGGGAGTCAAGGAGACCGCATGTTCAATATAAGTAGCAGAGGGAGTATCATGTCGAATTTTCCTATGTTGCCAGCTCCTCCTAGCATGACTATGCCTATGGCTAGTCAGGCAACCTCGCTAGATGGTGATGGAAACCAAACAATGAATCCTAATGTTGTCCGAGTTGGTTAGCGGCCAATTCCTAATCAAGTGGTTAGGCCCATGGGACGACAAATTGACGATCGCAGCTATGAGTTGAGTGCTTCTAATGTCCTTGGTGAGGTTAAGGACATGATGAAGCGCTACACCGACATGATCTCTGAACAGTATCGACAAATAGCTGTGGATGTCAATTTTCTTAAGCAACAAATAGAATTTGATAGGGAGCCAATGCCCTAAAGAGGGTGGCCCCTCAAGATTCAGCTGTAAGTGGTATGGGGGCCAACATTTTCCTAGGAATTGCCTAAATGTCAAATGTGATATTTGTGAAAAGTCTTGCCATTTAGCTGCTACCTGTTGGAGTAAGATCAGTTCTCTCCAACAAGGGAGTAAACAACCAAGTCCAATTAACCATCGCGCACAAGGGAATAATCTCCAAGAAGAGGATGGACCAAGGCAAATACTGCAAAGAGGAAATGTTGTTGTAGAGGAGTTACCTCATGGTAGTGAAGTCAGCCTTATTGAGACTGTACGTGTCAATGATGCTGAAATTTCTAATCTACGAGCCATAACAAGAGGTGAAAAGATTAAAGAGGGTGACAAAGAAATTGTAAAACCTATCAAGAAAAGCCCTAAACAAGATTCTAGGGAAAAGCGAGTCCTAAATCCTGATATGGAAAGTGGATCGTTAAGACTTGTTGGTAATAAAGTCGATCTTGAGGAGGATAAAGGATTGCCAAGAAAGAAGGTAAAGGCTAAAAAAGAGGCACCAAAGCCAATGGAAAGACCAAAGGAGAGAATGGTTTGGCACGAGAAGAGAACTTTGGCTAATTACCACGACTTTGATCTAGCAAGTTCCCTTTGCGAAGTCAAACCAGATGTGAATTTCCTGCAATTGATTAAACTTTCTTCAGGAGTACGCAAGGAATTCAAGAAAATCCTGCGTATAAGGTATATAGTAGAACCTTTGGGCATAGCAGAGTGGGGGAAGATTGGTTTGATCATGCTGAAAAGCATTGCCCTAGGGTTCCAGCATATGTGGATGGAATATTAGTGGAGCACGCTATCGTGGACACTGCATCCTCCGTCGATATCATAAGTTGAGACTCGATGGAGAGGTTAGGTCTAGAGATCCAAAAAGATGGCTCCACACTTCTTAGAATGGTTGATGATAGTCTAAGACAACCAGAAGGTTGCATTACTAAGGTCCACGTTACAGTTGCGAGAGTGGAATGCTATCTGGACTTTAGGGTGTTAAGGTTTGCAGGATGTCCTAGCTATCGAGTTTTGCTAGGCAGGCCATGGATTCTACGGATAGACTGTCAAGTCGATATACTCGCTGGTCGAGTGATTCTAGGTGGAGGTGCCCATCAAGTAATAGTGGATGCTTACCATGAGTCTCCTCAGAGTGAGAGAGCTCCATTGTCCTTCATTGAACTAGAAACAGTAGATGCTCCATCTGGTAGTGAAACCTCATCGAGCGATGGATCTAAGGAAGGGTCCACTAGAGGGGATATTTATTAGATAACCTTGAATGAGCCGATAGAGCCTCATGATCGAATAAGAGACGGGGACGTTATTGAGTTGGATCTTAGTACGCTAAATGATTCGCGGCCAATTAAATTAGGGTCCATGCTCAGTTAAGAAGAAAGAGAGGATTATGTGTCCTTAATTCGAGAGTTCTGCAATATCTTTGCTTGGAGCTATGACGAACTTTGGGGTATTCCTCCTAGTCTAGTTGTGCATACTATTCCTATAAAAGTAGGTACGTGCCCTATACATCAAAAAGTAAGGTGTATGCCTTTTGAATTAAGGGACGGGTTGTATGAGGAAATACAGAAGTTGTGGAAAGCGGGTTTGATCTTGTTCAATATACTGAATGGTGATCACGAGTTGTGATCACGAGAAAGAATAATAATCAAATCCGTCTTTGTATAGACTTTAGAGAGCTGAATAAGTAGACTGTTAAAGATTACTACTCATTGTCGTTTATTGACCAAATTTTGGATCAACTAGCGGGTAGGAAAATATATTCATTCATGGACTGCTTTGTAAGGTATAACTAAATGGCGATAGCTGAGCAAGACAAGCTAAAAATGATGTTTATTACATTCTTTGATACCTTTGAGTACCATGTGATGGCATTTGGGTTGTGTAATGCACCTGGTTCGTGGCAAAGAACAACTAACAAGACCTTTGGTGACATCTCCCCAGAGGAGCTGAAAGTATTCATTGACGATCTGGGGGCAGCCACCATAAAGGGATAGATAGTTGATCATTTTGTGGAAGTATTTTGAGCGTTGAAGAAAATTTTGCATAGCTCTTAACCCACGGAAGTGTGTCTTTGGAGTCCCTTATGGGCTCTTGTTAGGCCATGTGGTCATTTCCGTAGGGATTGCGACTGATCTTGAAAAGATCAAGGTCATAATTGCCATGAGTCTGCCACGTACTCTAAAGGAAGTGAATAGCTTTCTGTCATCAGTAGGGTATTATCAGAGGTTTATTAATGCATTGGTAGAATGAATGTTGCTGCTGACGAACCTATTGTCTTTAAATTTTCAATTTTTGAGACTGGAGTTTTGAGCCCAAGATGTGCCTAAAATTTGCCAAAAAATCTGGAATTTAGGGAAAAAATATTCAACATCGAAGGCGGCGGCTGCAAGTAGGACGATTTTAAGCACCAAGTGGAAGACGATTTTTAAAAGATGCCCGGGCGACACTTGTGGATTTTTGATCATTTTTCATACTACCGTGCATGATGTGAGGAGTTTCCAGTCAGTGTGGGATGTCAAGATGGATACCTAGGATTTTTTAGAGCTCGAATCGGAGTCCGGACGAGGAAGTGGCCACAAAATGGGCAAGATTTGAAAAGGTGGACAACTTTGAGGAACAAAGGGGGGGTGCCCTTTGGGACCTTTGACCCCCCCTAAAATTTTATGCAAGAGCATGAAAAAAACGTGAAGAAGTGTGATGAAGATGGCGTGCAGACAACGGCCGAAAAATGCGCCTCCTCTCTCCACATGATGATTGTCTGGCTGAATGTACCCCATCAAACTGACATTGGGGGGCAACTTCTCCCTCTTGGCTGCTTAGATTGCTGGTCTTTGCATGAGGAATGACTATCTGGATGAAGAGAACAGATTCTAGTCTTTCTCTCTCCTCCCTCTCTCTCTTCTCTATGGGCTGTTCATGTGTGCCATCTTGAAGGAGGAACCGAGGAGGAAGAATGAAGGAAATGGCGGTGAAAATTGATGGAGATGTTGAAGATTGAAGCACAACATTGGATTGAGAGCAATGGAGGCTCCGTACGCTCATTATGCAGCCATTCAAGGCGTCTTCGGCTACATAAAAACACGGTATGACAATTTTTATGAAGAAAATGAAGGATTTTTTATAGTTTCTAATGATAATTATGTTCTTATTGGATGAAAATTTGTTTGTGTGCTGATTTCATTATGAGTAATTGCTGTTCATTAGAAAATCTTGATTTTGCAATGATTTACATGCTTTATTTTATTCTCGTTAACCGAAAATGCGGCTTTTAAGTGGCAAAATGGTAGTTTTTCTGTTTCAAGTGGGGAAAGGTGCTCCCATGGGGGGAAAATGGAAGATAAATTGAATGTTTGTATGTTGAAGTGATTGGAACAAGAAAAACTAGAAAATAGCATATTTTATTGCCAAATAAATCAAGAAAATGAAAAAAATAAGAGAAAAAATAGTAATACATCTTGGAAAAATAAGAAAAAATATAATGATTGTTTGTGGATGTATGGTAGTGGCAAAGCATGAGGTTTATCTCAGTTTTCCCTATCTCCTTGTTAAAGTTTGTGATTTATCGCTTTTCATACATCAAAATATGACAAAATGAACCTCTACACCTATGCAGCAAAAGCAATACCTAAACGTAGGGGGTCGGGATGTTTGAATGGTGTGATTTGCGTGCTGATTGTTGCTGATTTTTTGATACACATCATGTTATAGAGTTCGTGGTATGTTAATTAAGAGGATAGTAGCACAAGTATTGTCTCAGTGCTATCCTTGCATCGCTGCAATAGGTTAGTAAATGCAATTAGAAAGCCTGATTGTACACCACGTTTTTCTAATTTGAAAATTATGTTTGAGCAATTTAAAATCTTTCACTTTGCATGTGCATGACGATCATGGTATCGGAATAAAAATCGTGGATGCATAGCACCTATTTTCAATGACAATGACCCACACTTGAGTGTAGAAAGGCATCTTAAGTTGTAGGATAGACGTTCGTTTCTTGGGGGATTATTTTGAGAGGAAACATGGTATATCTCCTGGAGGATTACTTGCAAAATGAAAGAGTGGAGTTTGTTCATTTGTTTTATATGTTGAGCAGCGCATCAAGGGGCTAATCCTTGAAATGTAGGAGAGCTGCAGTGTGGCCGCAGTGTTTCTACTGAGAGGCTGCCTCCCATGTATGTGATTATCGTGGTATTTATTGCCAATATGTGTGAGGGTTCTCCCTCTATGGAGTTTATAGAAAGGGAAACGTTGGACTACAAAACTATAAAACTATAAATACATAGATTAGGCTTTAGGGCAGTTTGTCTCTAAGTAGTAGATAGACACTCCTGGTCTGCAAGGCCGTGAGGGTGTGTTTTTCTATTATGAGCATGAGCTAGTGTCATAGCCAGTGCCGACCCATTTCAGGTCCCATTAGTGATGTGTTTGGTGGGAGCTACCAACAAGTGGTGGTTCTCGAATTTAGGGTTTTTAAGGACCAAAAAGTTTGTTTATGTCCTCTGACAAGGACCATCAAGCCGAAATACAAAAAGCAAAACATGTTGAGAGGGCTAGACGGTGGTTGGAGATTTTAAGTCGCTATTCTCCTCAAAGGACTATCCCGATACGCATAAGAGGCAGTGGTCTTAGTGACCCAACTGCTGCACATAGTCATTTAGGTGCAGGAGGAAGCAAGAGTTCTTCCTCTCTTCCACCAAGTCAACCCACTTCAAGTGGGGGTGTGATTCTATCAATCCAAACCCCTATTGTCAATCCGATTGTCATCATGGCACAACCCATTGCAATTCCTGTAGAGACGTTGGATCTGCCAGCTTTAGGAGTACCTTTTCCCATTTTCAATGGGTTAACTGAAGAAGATACGGAGTTTCACATTTGTGAATTCCAAAGATTAATGTTCCATTATCGAATCCAAGATGAGGGACATCTTATGATGTTTTTTTAAATGACATTAAAAGGAAGGGTTGCAGTATGGTATCATAGCATAGAGACTGGAACCATAACCACAATCGACCAATTTTATGCAAATTTCCAAGGAGAATATGCCCCTAAAAGAGGTGGCCAATACTGATTGCGTGTTTTGAATGTAACACGCCAAGACCCCCATGAGAATGTGAAAGCCTATGCCAAGAAGCTTAAGGAAGTGTTTCATAAGTTACAAACTTGCATTCCTATTCCGTCGGCTACCCAATTACAATACTTCTTGCATGGATTGGATTTCAATATTTAGGTACAATTGAGTAGTGTGGCGTTGGCTGATATAGACACCGCCATCACATGGGCAGGAGTAGAGTCACGATTACAAATGGCCTACTCCTCTTGAATAAATCTTAATGCGGGTTTAGTACCTAGAGGTAATTTACCATTGATGAATGGAAATCAAGGGATGCCTATGAATAACCCTAATGGGAGAGGGAGCATGGTTCAAAATGTACCTTTGTTGCCAGATCCTCCCAGTGTGACTATGCCTATGGCTAGTTAGTTGGCTCCACCAAATGTTGGAGGCCAAGTTTCGAACCCTAATGTTGTTCCTGTGAGTCAACAACCAATGCCCAATCAAATTGTTAGGCCAATGGAATGACGGATAGACGATCAAGGCTATGAATCGAGTGCCTCTAATGTCCTTGGTGAAGTTAAGGATATGATGAAGCACTACACTGACATGATTTGTGAACAATATCGGCAAATAGCTATTGACGTCAATTTCCTGAAGAAGCAGCAAAATCTAATAGGGAGTAGACGCCCTGAAGAGGGTAGTCCCTCAAGATTCAGCTGTAAGTGGTGTGGTGAACAGCATTTCCCTAGAAATTTTCCAAATGTTAAATGTGATATTTGTGGGAAGTCGAGCCACTTAGCCGCTACCTGTTGGAGTAAGATTAGTTCCCTCCAACAAGGGAGTAAACAACTAGGTCCAATTCATCATAGAGCGCAAGGTAATGACCTCTAGCAAAATGACGAACCAAGACAAATATTGCAAAGGGGAAAGACCACTATAGAAGAGTTGCCACAAGGCAATGGACTCAACCTTATTGAGGTTGTACACGTCAATGATGCTGAAACCTCTAACCTACGAGCCGTGACAAGAGGCCAAAAGGCTAAAGAGGGTGATAGAGATAATGCAAAACAGATCGAGGGAAACCCTAAGCAAGGGGATAAGGGGATGCAAGTCCTAAATCTTAGCGTGGAAGGTGGACCTCTAAGGCCTATTGACAAAAAGTTGATCCTAAGAAGGATGAGGAAGTGCCAAGAAAGAAGGCAAGATCTAAAAGAGAAGCACCAAAGTCGGTCCCGAGACCAAAAGAAAGGATGGTTTGGCAAGAAAAGCGAGCTTTGGCTACTTATTATGATTTCGATTAAGCAAGTTCTCTTTGCGAAGTCAAACCACATGTAAACCTCTTACAGTTGATTAAATTATCTCTAGGAGTACGCAAGGAATTCAAGAAGATCCTGCGTATTGGGTATATTGTAGAACCTTTGGGCATAGCACGAGTAGGGGAAGATTGGTTTGATCATGCTGAAAAGAATTGCCCTAGGGTTCCAGCATATGTAGATGGAATATTAATAGAGCATGCTATCATAGACACTAGGTCCTCCGTCAATATCATAAGTTCAGAGTTGATGGAGAGGTTGGGTCTAGACATCCAAAAAGATAGCTCCACCCTTCTTAGAATGGCTGATGATAGTCTAAGGCAACCAGAAGGGTGCGTTACTAAAGTCCATGTTACAGTCGCAAGTGTAGAATGCTTCTTGGACTTTAGGGTGAGTTGATTTGCAAGACGTCCTAGCTATCGAGTCTTGCTAGGTAGGCCTTGGATCTTACGACCAGATTGTCAAGTCGATATACTTGCTGGTCGAGTGGTTCTAGGTAGAGGTGCTGATCGAGTAATAGTCGATGCTTACCATGAGTCTCCTCAGAGTGAGAGAGCTCCTTTATCCTCTACTGAATTAGAAACAACAGATGATCCATCTGATAGTGAGACATTATCCAGTGATGAATCTAAAGAGGGGTCCAGTACAAAGGATATCTATCAGATAACTTTAAATGAGCTGATAGAGCCACAAGATACGATAAGAGACGTGGATGTGATTGAGTTGGACCTTGGCACACCGAATGATTCAGCCAATTAAATTGGGTTCCATGCTTAGTTCAACAGAATGGGAGGACTATGTGTCCTTGATTCAAGAATTCCGCGACGTCTTTCCTTGGAGTTATGACGAGCTGAGAGACATTCCTCCCAGCCTGGCTATTTATACTATTCCTGTAAAAGAAGATAGTCATCCTGTGCATTAGAAAGTAAGGCCTATGCCTTTTGAATTGAGGGACGGGATATTTAAGGAGTTATAGAAGTTAACGAAAGATGGTTAATCTTCCCTGTCCAGCACACCAAATGGTGTTTACCAGTTGTCATCAGGAAGAAGAAAAATAACCAGATCTGACTATATATAGATTTTAGAGAGTTGAATAAGCAAAGAGTTAAGAATTACTACCTGATGCCGTTTATTGACCAGATTTTGGATCAACTAGCGGGTAGGAAAATATATTCATTTATGGATTGCTTTGCAGGATACAACCAGATTGAAATTGTAGAAGAGGACAAGTTAAAAACAACTTTCATTACTGTCTTTGGTACTTTTGTGTACCGTGTGATGGCCTTTGGATTGTGCAATGCACCTGGATCATGGCAACGAACAATAGACAAGACCTTTGGTGACATTTTACCCGATGAGTTGAAAGTGTTTATCGATGACCTAGGGTTAGCCACTGTAAGGGAAAGGATGTTGATTATCTTAAGAAAGTTATTTGAGTGCTGCAGACAATTGCGTATCGCTCTTAACCCACGGAAGTGTGTCTTTGCATTGCCTTATGGGCTATTGCTAGGCCATGTGGTCAGTTCAGTAGGGATCGCAACTGACCCTGAAAAGATCAAGGTTAATGTCGTTATGAGTCCACCACGCACTCTGAAAGAGGTACATAGCTTTTTGTCATCGATAGGGTACTATCGGAGGTTTATAAATGCCTTGGCAGAAAGGACGTTGCCATTAACGAACTTATTATCCTTTAGTTGTCTATTTGTATGGAGTGACCCTTATAAGGTAGCTTTCGAATATGTGAAACAGGAGCTAGTAAAAGCACCAGTTTTAAAAGCACGTAAAAGAGGCGAGGTATTTTATATATTTTTAGTAGCCACCATGCGTAGTATCAGCTTGTTGTTTAGCCCAAATCTGGGAGGAAAAGTGGTATCATCCGATAGATTTTTCTTGTCAAAAATTGGGCATATAAAAAATTAACTACACCTACATGGAGAAGTTGTTCCTGGCGATGGTCTTTGCAACTAAAAAATTCAAGCACTACATCCTCTATGAGAAGGTAGTATTCTATACGAAGGCGGAAGGGCTTAGATTGCTTATGAACAAGTTGCAACCGCCTAATCGTTTGGAAAAGTGGTTAATCACTTTGCAGGAGTTTAATTATGAGATTAAGAGTAAGCCATAGAGATTGCATGGGATTGTGGAATGCCTTGTGGATTTTGAGGAGCCAAAAGAGACTTTGACTGAAGGAAGTGATATTGAAGAAATTTTTAAAATTGATACAGCTTTTATCCCATCTTGGTATGCTGCTATCATGCATTATCTATCAATGGGAGAGACTGGAGCTGGTTTATCAAAATTAGAAAAGAGAAAAATCAGACAACAGGCTTTGAAGTTTTCCTTGATCGCCACAGGGACATTATATCAATAGGGTATTGATGATACCTACCACCAATGTGTGATGCCTGATGAGGTTCCTTTCATCTTGGAAGAGTGCCATGACTCTGCATGTGCAGCGCACTTCGCGGGACGGTTGATGACACAAAAAGATTTAAGAGCTGAATATTGGTGGCCTTCCATCTTCCAATATTCCTTTATGTTAAGAGATGTGATACCTGTCAAAGACATGACAGTAGAGAGAATAGGAAATGCCCACTTACGCCTATCATGGCTATTCTTCCATTTGAGAAGTGGGGCATTGACTTTGTGGGTCCTATCACCCCGTCGTCTACTACCCAAAAGAGGTACATTATAGTAGCAACTGATTATTTCACAAAATGGTCAGAAGTGCAGGCAACGAGGCAGGACAATGTAAAAGAGACTGCAAGTTTTCTTTTAGAGCAGATTATTTTCCGTTTTGGTCCACCGAAGGAACTAGTATCAGACCGTGGAACCCATTTTTTGAATAAAATGATCAAAAGCTTGATTGAAGCTTGAAAAATCAAGCACAATAAAATGACCCCCTATAATCCACAAGCAAATGGGCAAGTCGAGAGTACTAATAAGCAGCTTGTGGATATATTGTCTAAAATAGTCTCTTAGAAGAAATGAGACTGGGACAGGAAGTTGTATGTAGCAGTATGGGCATACAATACAACGTTCAAGCGAGCTATCGGCCATACTCCATTTAAATTAGTTTATGGGGAAGAGTGTGTGTTACCCCTTGAAATCGAGTTTCCAACCATACGGTTTGCAATTAACCACTCTTTGGGAGATGTGGATTCACTCTTTGAATGTTTCATGACCATAGCTCACCTGGATGAATTGAAGTTGCAAAGCTTATTACACCAGGAGATAGCTAAACGTCGGATGAAGAAGTTGCACAACCTTAAAGCAAAGAAGTATACCATTAAAAAATGGAAATTAGTTCTATACTACGATGCGCGTAGGGAGCTGTTTCAAGGGAAGCTGGAACCTAGATGGGATGGCCCCTACAAGATTGTCAGGATGGGAAAAAATAGGTCTATAGCTCTACTAGTTGATCTGCAGGGAGAGAAATTTAAAAATAAGGTTAATCTTAATAAGATTAAACCTTATTATTTCTAAGTATGTTAATTTAAAGAGACCTGCAAGAGAGCTTAAAGCTGGTTGATGGGGTGGTTAATTCCTTATTTGGAGCACCCATATCTGGAGTAGAGATACCATCAAGGGAAACTTATCTGGTGGAGCAAAGGATACAAAGTGATTGAGCAAGAGGACAGAACCTTTGTATGGGAGATCAAAGTCTTCTGCCATCAGTGCTTACGAATGTTGAGAAGTATTCCTATTGAGTTCAATGAAGAAGGTGGAATGGAGCCATCGGTTCATCCTCTAAACATGTTAAATTTTGACTATCATAATTACGAATAGAGAAGTTCATGATGGTAGGCTGTGTAAACCCATTGTGGATGTACACATTATATTTTGACGGAGCGTCCAGGGGCCCTAATAAAAAAGGGAGTGTTGGAGTAGTAATCCGAGATCCCCGACATAGAGTTACGATGAAGTTAGCTGCTTACCTCGGGGTAGGATTCACTAACAATATGGCGGAGTATAAAGCCTTGATTATGGGACTGCATATTGCCAAGCAAGGTGGTATTCGGCGCTTATTAGTAAAAGGGGATTCCCAGTTGATCCTGAATCAGCTAGATGGGACATACACAGTGAGGAACCCCATCCTTTGTATGTATCATCGAACTACCGTGTCCCTACTTGAGGAGTTTGAGAGAGTCTCTTCAGTTGATTCCACGTCACTGGAATCAGTTTCTGGATTCACTGGCAAATCTTGCTTATGAAGAAGTCATTTTCTTCAACTGTGGTCCTAGTTTGGATATTGCTATCAATAATGTGGTTCCTTGTGTGGAATGTTATCTGAGCATGCAATATATGGCAGGCGATGGTTGATATGGGTGATGCAAAGAGTAGCTGAGACCCATCTACCATTGCTATCTTGGGCCCATAGGCTGATTAGACAACATGTTATGTGTACGCCTCTCTTGCTATATATGCATGAGGGATGGGTCATAATCTTATGCATTTAGTTTAGGGGTGCAAGCCCTATTTTTCCTCCTTGGAAAGGAGCGTATTATTGTATATCTGTACTATTTCAAGGAGGGATATGCAGGTGCTATTCTGTTTGATCTCATTAGGCCAAGAGGGCCAGTTTGCGAGGTTTTAATTGTTTTATTTCATTAGGCCAAGAGGGCCGATTAGTTTTTGTAGTGAAGTGCTTTATTTCATTAGGCCAAGAGGGCCAGTTTTCTATTTAGTACAGGTGCGGTTAATGGTTTCTTGTTTTAGTTCTGTGCTAGATATGTTCGAAGAAGAGCTTGGAATGAGCCTTTGTTGCACGGAAGCTTCTCGTGGCCCTATCCAGGTGATATCTCTCCTTTATGAGTAATGTGTTTTTATGCTATATGTGTTTGTGTACTTGTAGGGGATTTTCTTTTCTTGTTGGGGACCGGCGTCCAAGGCATGAAGTCCCAGGTTTAGGTTAGGTATGTCTGAGGGAGGTTTGAGTAGTCATTGCCTCCTGTAAAGACATTGCTAGGCATCAAAAGACCTATTTTAGAAGTAGTCCAAGTGACCCTGTTCTCTTAGCCTGCTAGGCATCCGTTCTAGGATTTTTGTTAGTTGTGAGGCAGTTAGAGAAGCCTGCTAGAAGAAAAATGATGATGATGGAGGAGGAAAAAATCCTGAATATCTTAGAGAAAATAACTATATACAAAGGTGTGTAAAAAGGGGTTCTAACCCCCCATAAAAATAGAAAGAAAAGAAAGTAAAACTTATAAGCAGTTGATCATCGCCTTGCGAAGTCCTGGTAGGTTCCTGGGGACAAGTCAGACCCAGGGCCGATGCCTTGTCTTCCTAGGGATGGTGTCTTGCTGGAAAAGAAGAAATTAAGGACGGTTGGAGTGAAAATAAAAGTGAGTGTCAGAAAAGGATTAAGTGTCACCTTGCAAGGGCTTGGTAGGTTCTTGGATACCGAGACAGGACTTGAGGCTGATGCCCTGTTCTCCTTGGGTCACTTCTCTCAGCTCCCTCCTTTTTACATGCTTGAGTATGGAAAAATAAAACCCTAAAAGAAGAAATGTGCTAAAAGGAAATACTTCTTGATCAAGCTATAGGAGTCCTTGTCTAGTAGGAGCTCCTAGTTGTGTTGTCCTTAGTTAGGTAGGTAGTTCAAACCACCACTTAGGGCGACCTCTTTGATAGTTCTTTTTAGTTTGGCTGTGTTGGAGCAGTTGGTTAGTAACTAGCTTTGGCCCTTCTATCAGATTATGGTAGGCCTACTCCTTGTGGATTTCATGCCTTGGTTTTGACAGGGGATAGGGTGAGCATTGTGTTGCGTTTTAGTATGTATCTATTTTGTATCAGCTTGATGCTTCCTTTGGTTGTTTTGTAGAGATCTACTGTGGGATTCGATGGGCTGAGTCGCCCTATCCCGTGGTTGCCAATGAGAGCGGAGTTTTGAGCCCGGGATGTGCCTAAAATTTGCTAAAAAATCCAAAATTTAGCGAAAAAATATTCAACATCGAAGACGGTGGCTGCAGCTATGACGATTTTAAGCACCAAGTGCAAGATGGCTTTTAAAAGACGCCCGAGCAACACTTGTGGGATTTTTATAAATTTTTAGACTTTCATGCGAGATTTCAGGAGTTGCCAGTTAGTGCGGGATGTCAAGATGGATGCCTAGGATTTTTCAGAGCTCGAATCGGAGTCCAGACGAGGAAGTGGCCACAAAATGGGCATGATATGAAAAGGTGGACAACTTTGAGGACCAAAGGGGGGGGTGCCCTTTGGGACCTTTGACCCCCCCTAAAATTTTATGCAAGAGGATGAAAAAAACGTAAAGAAGCGTGATGAAGATGGCATGCAGACAACGGCCGAAAAACGCGCCTCCTCTCTCCACATGATGATTGTTAGGCTGAATGTACCCCATGGAACCGACATTGGGGGGCAACTTCTCCCTCTTGGCTGCTTAGATCACTGGTATTTGCATGAGGAATGGCTATCTAGATGAAGAGAATAGATTCTAGTATTTCTTTCTCCTCCCTCTCTCTCTTCTCTATGGGATGTTCATGTGTGCCATCTTGAAGGAGGAACTGGGGAGGAAGAATGAAGGAAGTGGTGGTGGAAATTGATGGAGATGCTGAAGATTGAAGCACAACATTGGATTGAGAGAAATGGAGGCTCCGTTTTCTGGTCATGAAGTCATTCAAGGCGTCTTGGGCTACGTAAAAACACAGTATTACCATTTTTATGAAGAAAATGAATTATTTTTTATAGTTTATGATGACAATTATGTTCTTATTGGATGAAAATTTATTTGTGTGCTGATTGCATTATGAGTAATTGCTGTTCATCATAAAATCTTGATTTTACAATGATTTACATGCTTTATTTAATTCTCGTAAACCCAAAATGCGGTTTTTAAGTGGCAAAATGGCAGTTCTTTTGTTTCAGGTGGGGGAAAGGTGTTCCCATGGAAAGAAAATGGAAGATAACTTGAATGTTAGTATTTTGAAGTGATTGAAACAAGAAAAACCAAGAAATAGCATATTTTATTTCCAAATAAATCAAGAAAATCAGAAAATTAAGAGAAAAAATAGTAATACATCTTGGAAAAATAAGGAAAAATATAATGATTATTTGTGGATGTATGGTAGTGGCAAAGCATGAGGTTTATCCTCAATTTTCCCTATCTCCTTGTCAAAGTTTGTGATTTATCGTTTTTTATACATCAAAATATGACAAAATGAACCTCTACACCTATGCAGCGAAAACAATACCTAAACATAGGGGGTTGGGATGTTTGAATGGTGTGATTTGCATGATGATTGTTGCTAATTTTATGATGCACATCATGTCATAGAGTTTGTGGTATGTTAATTAAGAGGATAGTAGCACGAGTGTTATCTCGATGCTATCCTTACATCGCTGCAATGGTTTAGTAAATGCAATTGGAAAGCCTGGTTGTACACCAAGTATTTCTGATTTGAAAATTATGTTTGAGCACTTTAGAATCATTCACTTTGCATGTGTATGACGATCACGGTATCGGAATAAAAATCCTGGATGCATAGCATCTATTTTCAATGACAATGACCCACGCTTGAGTGTAGAAAGACATCTTAAGTTGTAGGATAGACGTTCGTTTCTTGGGGGATTATTTGGAAAGGAAACATGGTATATCTCCTGGATTACTTGCAAAATGAAAGAGTGGAGTTTGGTCCTTTATTTTATATGTTGAGCAGCATATCAAGGGGCTAATCCCTGGGATGTAGGAGAGGTGCAGTGTTTCTACCGAGAGGTTGCCTCCCATGTATGTGATTATCGTGGTATTTATTGCCAATTTGTGTGAGGGTTCTCCCTCTGTGGAGTTTATAGAAAGGGAAATGTTGGACTACAAAACTATAAAACTATAAATGCATAGATTAGGCTTTAGGGCAATTTGTCCTTAAGCCGTAGATAGACGCTCCTGGTCCGTGAGGCCGTGAGGGTGTGTTTGTCTGTTATGAGCATAAGGTCCGGCTAGTGCCATAGCCAGTGCCGGCCCATTTCAGGTCCCATCAGTTTTCATGGAGTGATGCTTGCAAAGTATCTTTTGAGAATGTGAAGAAGGAGCTTACCAAAGCATCTGTTTTAAAAGCACCAAAAAGGAGCGAAATGTTCTATATATTTTCAGCAACAACTATGTATATTATCAGCTGCTTTTGGCCCAAATTTGGGAGGAAAAGTGGTACCATCTGATAGCTTTTGCTACTCGAAAGTTGGGCATATTGAAAATTAACTATAGCTATATGGAGAAGTTGTGCCTTGCGATGGTTTTTGCGACCAAGAAGTTCAAGCACTACATTCTTTATGAGAGGGTGGTTTTTTGTACGAAGGCGAAAGGGCTTTGATTGTTGTTGAATAAGTTAGAGCCACTTGACCAGTTTAGCAAAGTGGTTAATCACTTTGCAAGAATTTGATTATGAGATTAAGAGCAAGCCGCCGAAGCTTCAGGGCATTGTAGAGTGTCTTGTGGATTTCGAAGAGCCAAAAGAGGTCTTGGCTGAAGGAAGTGACATGGAAACTTTGTTCAAGATTGATACGGCATCTATTCTCTCCTACTATGCTGCTATAACACATTATCTTTCTACGGCAGAGACTGGAGCTACTCTATCAAAATCGGAGAAGAGGAAAATTAAATATTAGGCATTGAAATTTTCCTTGATCGCATGCACATTATATCAGCACGGTGTTGATGATATCTATCGCCGATGTGTGATGCTGCCTGATGAGGTTCCCTTTATTTTGGAAGAGTGCCATGACTCCACGTGTGGAGGGCACTTTGCTGGGTGGTTAACAACATAGAAGGCTTTAAGAACTGGATATTGGTGGCCATCCATCTTCCAAGATTCCTTTGAGTACATCAAGAGATGTGATACATGTCAAAGACATGATAGTCAAGAGAATAGGAAGCATCCACTTACGCCTATCATGGTTATTCTTCCATTTGAGAAGTGGGGCATCGATTTTGTGGGTCCTATCACCCCATCGTCTACTACTTAGAAGAGATATATTATAGTAGCAACTGATTACTTTACAAAATGGCCAAAAGCACGAGCAAGGAGGCATGACAATGCAAAAGAGAGTGCCAATTTCCAACTTGAGCAAATTATCTGCTGATTTGGTCTACAAAAAGAAATAGAATCAGACTGTGGAACTCACTTTTTAAATAAAGTGATTAAAAGTTTGTGAACTGAAGCTTGGAAAATTACGCATAAAAAGATGACCCCCTATAATCCGCAAGAAAATGGACAAGTCGAAAGTACCAATAAGCAGTTTGTGGATATCCTATCCAAGATAGTCTCGGAAAAGAAGCGGGACTGGGATACAAAATTATATGTGTCCGTTTGGGCGTATAACATGATGTTCAAACAAGCTACTGGCCACACCCCATTCAAATTAGTTTATGGAGAGGAGTGTGTCTTACCCTTAGAAATTGAGTTTCCAACCATAAGATTCGCAATCAATCATTCTTTGGGTGATGAAGATGCCCTATTTGAGCGGTTTATGACTATAGCCCACTTGGACGAGCTCAAATTGCAGAGTTTGTTGCACCAAGAGGTAGCTAAATGTCGGATGAAACAGTTGCATGATCTAAAAGCAAAGAAATATACTTTTAAAAAGGGGTAGTTAGTTTTATATTACAATGCACGTAAGGAGCTGTTTCCATGAAAGTTGGAACCTCAATGGGATGGCCCTTACAAGATAGTTCAGATTGGTAAAAATAAATCCATAGTTCTATTAGCTGATCTACAAGGGAAGGAATTTAAGAATAAGGTTAATCTTAATAAGATTAAATCTTATTATTTCTAAATATGCTAACACAGAAAAATGCATTACAAGTCCATGCTGGGACTGATTGGAGACCTGCAGGAGAGCTTAAATTGGTTGATGGGGTGGTTAATCCCTTATTTGGAGCACCCATATCTCGAGCAAAGATATCATCAAGGGAGGCTTATCTAGTGGAGCAAGAGATATAAAGTTATTAAGCAAGATGACGGTACCTTTGTGTGGGAAATTAAATTTTTCTGCCATCACTACTTACAAATCTTGACAAGAATCCCTATGGAGTTTAATGAAGAAGGTGCAATGGATCCGTCAGTTCATTCTCTAAATATGTTGAACTTTGATTATCATACTTACGAATAGGGGAGTTCTTGATGGCTGGCTGTGTAAACCCATTATGGACGTATACATTATACTTTGATGGAGCATCTAGGGGCCCTAATAGGAAAGGAAGTATTGGAGTAGTTATCCAAGATCCGCGATGTAGAGTTGCAATGAAATTAGTTGCTTATCTCAGGGTAGAATTTACTGACAACATGGCCGAGTATAAAGCTCTGATTATGAGATTGAATATTGCTAAGAAAGGTGGTATTATGCGGTTGTTAATAAAAGGGGATTCCCAGCAACAGCTCATCTTAAATCAACTCAATGGGACATATACAGTCTGGAATCCTCTCCTTCATATGTATCATCGCACTGCTATAACCCTACTTGATGAATTTGAGAGCATATCTCTTCATCTCATTCCACGTTATTGGAATTAGTTTGTGGATTCCTTAGCTAATTTTGCTTATGAAGAGGAGCTCTTTTTCAACTGTGGTCCTAGTTCAGACATCGTTATTGATAATGAAACAAGACCTGGTTCTTGTGGGGAATGTTATCAGACCAGCGTTATATGGCAGGCGATGGTTGTTATGTGTAATGCACAGAGTGGTCGAGATCCATCTACCACTATTATCTTGGACCCATAAGTCGATTAGAAGACATTTTATGTGTATGCCTCTTGCTATATATATGCAAGAGGTGTGGGCCATAACTTGATGCATTTAGTTTAGGAGTGAGAGCCCTATTTTTTTCCTTGGAATGGAGTGTATTTGCTTATATTTGCATTTTTCCAAGGAGAGATCTCTATGAGCTAGTTTTTTTGTTTCATTAGGCCAAGAGAGCTAGTTGCTTTAAGTAGTGAATGTTTGATTTTTTTAGGCCAAGAGGGCCAGTTAGTTTGCAGTGAAATGTGCTATTTCTTTAGGCCAAGAGGTCCCTATCTCTATTTGGTGCATGCACGTTTAATGCTTTGTTGTTTTAGTGATTGCACCATACAGGTTGACGAAGTCGCTGGAGGGAGGCGTTGCTGCAAACAAGCTTCTTATGGCCATTCCAAGTGGTTTCATCCCCTTTTCAAGTTTTTTCCCTTAAGAAATTAATGATATATATGTGGGTAAGGGTTACTTTATTTTGTTTGTTGGGGATTCGCACTTGAGGCATGATGTCTCACGTTTAGGTTAGGTATGTCTGGGGGAGGTCTAAGCAGTCATCGCCTCCTGCAAGGCATTGTCAGGCATTGAAAGACCTGTTTTAGATGAGAGTTCTAGTGACCCTTTTTTGCTGACCTACTAGGCAGCCATTCTAGAAGTTCCTGTTAGTTGTGAGGCAGTTAGAGAAGCCTACTAAAATAATGATGGAAAGAGACAAAACCCTAAAGATCTGAAAGACAATATATGAATATACGGAGGTGTGTAAAAATGGGTTTTAACCCCTATAACAAAAGGAAAGAAATAAAAATCCTTAAGCAGTCATTCATCGCCTTGCGAGGGCCTGGTAGGTTCCTGGGGACGAGTAAGACTCGAGGCCGATGCCTTGTCCTCCTTGGGATGACATCTTGCCATAAAATAAAGAAAATAAAAGAATATTGGAGCGAAAATAAAATTGAGCGTTAGAAAAGGATTAAGTGTTGCCTTGCGAGGGCTTGGTAGGTTTTTGGGTACGGATACAGGACCCGAGACCACTGCCCTATTCTCCTTGGGTCACTACACTCAACTCCTTCCTTTTTACATGCCTGGGTATGGCAAAATAAAAACCTAAAAGAAGAGTAATGTGCTAAAAGAAACTATTTCTTGATTAGGCTATAGGAGTCCTCGCCTAGTAGGAGCTCCTGGTTGAGTTGTCCTTAGTCAGGAAGGTAGGTCAAACCACCACTTAGGGCGACCTCTTTGATATTTCTTTTTAGCTTGGCTGTGTTGCGCCAGTTGGTTATTAACTAGCTTCGGGCCTTCTATCAGATTATGTTGGGCCTACTCCTTGTGGATTTCATGCCTTAGTTTTGTTAGGGGGTAGGGTATGAGTTGTGATGTGTTGTGCTGTGTATTTTTTGTATCAGCTTGATGCTTCTTTTTGTTGTTTATGTGCAAATCTATTCGTGGGATTCGACGAGCTGAGTCACCCTATCCTGTATTCGCCAATGACAAATGATTTTTAATGACGGGAAGTGCTTAAAAATGGCCAAAAATTACGAATATTAGGGAAAAAATAGACTTCGTCGAAGGCAACAGTGGCAAGTCCCTAAAGCGCTAGTGCTAATTTTCATGGAAAATCAAATGGTGGCAGATGGCCAAGCTGGAGTTTTTCTAGATGCAAAACGACGTCAGGAATCCAATGCAAGTCTCATATCTCAATTCCGAGATCGTTTGATCCCCCCATTTAATCCCCGCAAGGTTTGGAGTTGTGAAGCGGCTACTGGATCTAGAAGTAGAGAAGAGAGTGACAAGGCCTAACTTTGTAGATTTCGATGCCACGGAACCACCCGTCCAGACAGGTCTCAAATCCGATGTCGTTTGCCCCTTCAAAAGCGAAAAAATCACTTACTAGAAGTGTAAAAGCAAAGGGCATGAACTAGATAATTTGGGTTTTATGCTTAAGCTCTAATTGAGAGCTTAAAAGAAACTCATGAAATGAAACATTGTGGGGGGGTCATCAGTTTTTTGTGCCCCATTTTTTCCCAATTTTTTATCATTTTCTTATCGGTCTGAAGCAAGAGAAATCCTCTTGGGCCTGAGATGCTTCTATCCTTCACCCTCCATCACTATAAACGGATCAAGGAATGATACATTGAGCAAAGAGATACAAAACTAGTCTTTCTCTCTTCTCCCTCTCTCTCTTGCATAGAGGAAATTCATGTGCAAGAAATCAAGAAGAAGAGGGGCTGAAGGATGCTTGTCTGGCTGTGATAATCGGATTGCTCCAAGATGAAGAGGAGGCTGAGGAAAGAGGTTCAACACTAAAGAATGGTTGTTGATTGGTCTATGGGCTCTGCCTAGAATAATTATTAAAAAATCCGCAACACGCAAGACACGCGGCATGCTCGCTTTCTTTGTGGAAAGAAAATATTTTTCTAATCAATCCACATATAGTGCTAGGGGCACCCCGTGTGTTTATGCAATTCAGCTTCTCTCTCGGATCCCATGGGGGCCAATACTTCTTTGTTTTCTGAAGCACCTCAAAGATTGTCATGGGAGCAGGGGGAAGAATCAACCTTCTTCCATCTATTGGAAGGTTATAAACATAACCACCTCAGCCTAAAGCATGCTGAAAAATATCTAGAGTCTGTGAACTTTGGATCTATGCCATTAAAATGCCGTTTGATGGTCTCCCACTCTGAATTGGAAATGTTCTCAACATTTTCAAAATAGAAAAAGGGAGGGCCTTCCATCAAACTATTCAATGGTTTTGGCTTGCCTTTAAAAAAGCCAGGAATTCCAAACCCCATGCCCTTTTTGAACTTGAAGGGTGGGATAGAACCTAGATGTGGACGTGATGTTTTTCCATTCATAGATTGAGTCTCGAGCCATAAAACACTTGAGTCTTCATTAGCACTTTTATCCAAGTCTAGAGTAGGAGTAATGCTGATCTTTGTTTTAAGGCCCACTTAAGTGTACCATAGCTTAAGGGCTCTTTCATCTACCCAGTATATTTTGCTACAGACACCTCGTGAGGGTCCAGCACGTATAGTTATTTGAACACCTTGTGAGGGTCCAGCATGTCTAGTTTGATCTTTTATCTTTTGCGACTAGTGCACATTATTCAATGCACTTTGGTGTGAGGGTAAACATCTTCGAACTCAACATAAAGATGAAAAGATAAATACCCAAGATTGTGGTGTCGTTGCTCACTTCGAGGATGCCAATGGTACTTCGAGTAATCATTAACTTTATTTTTTTAATTCAATGATTCAATGAATATATTTCTTAATTCTATGGTTTCTATCATGCGCACACGTACATGCTCAAGAATCAATTTCAGGTGGTTAAATAATTATTAAATTTGGTTTTTAATTATGTGAATTGCAATTTTAGGTGGTTAAATAATTGTGCGTCTGTTGGCGTGTCTATATTAGCATCTATCTGCATGGATATATAGACGCACAATCCACGTCTATTTACACGCAGTGATAGATGCTATGATAGACGCGCTCGAGTTTGCACATCTAACATTCGCGTCTATGCCTCATTTTTGTTGTAGTGGAGAGGAAGAGGGAGGGGGAGGAAATGAGAGAGAGAGAGAGAGAAAGAGAAAGAAAGGGAGAGGGAGAGGGAGGGAGAGTGCATTCTCTCTCTCCCTCTCCCTTTTGCTTTTATAATTTGTGTATATATATTGAGAGAGGGAGAGAAAATGAGAGAGAAAGAGAGGGAGAGGGAGAGGGAGGGGGAGGGAGGGAGAGGGAGAGGAAGGGAGAGGGAGGAAATGGAAGAGGGAGGGGGATGAAATGAGAGAAAGAGAAAGAGAAAGAGAAAGAGAAAGAGAAAGAGAAAGAGAAAGAGAAAGAGAAAGAGAGGGAGAGGGAGGGGGGAGGAAATGAGAGAAGGAGAGAAAGAGAAAGAGAGGGAGAGTGCATTCTCTCTCTCTCCCTCTCCCTTTTGCTTTTATAATTTGTGTATATATATTGAGAGAGGGAGAGGAAATGAGAGAGAAAGAGAGGGAGAGGGAGGAAATGGGGGAGGGAGGGAGAGGGGGAGGAAGGGAGAGTGAGAGGGAGGAAATGGAAGAGGGAGTGGGATGAAAAGAGAGAACAAGAGAGAGGGAGAGTGTATTCTCTCTCTTATTTATTTAAATTTTGTATAATTTGTATATAATGTGAGAGGGAGAAGAAATGAGGGAGAGGGAGAGGGAGAAAGAGAATGAAATTAAAGAGAGGGAGAGGGAGGAGGAGGAAATGAGAGTGAAAGAGAGAAAGAGAGAGAGGGAATGAGAGAGGGAATGAGAAAGGGAGAGTGTATTCTCTTTCTTTTTTATTTATTTTTTGTATAATTTGTATGTAATGAGAGAGGGAGAGGAATAAAGAGAGGGAAATTAAAGAGAGCGAGAGGGAGGGGGAGAGGAAATGAGAGAGGGAGGGGGAGGAAGAGAGAGAAAATGAGAGAGGGAGAGGGAGAGGGAGAGGGAGAGGGGGGAGAGACGAAAATATAATAGGGAAATGAGAGAGGGAGAGGGAGGGAGAAGAAATGAGAGAAGGAGAGGAAGAGAGCCAAAGGAAATGAGAGAGGGAGAGGAGAGAGAAAAAAAGGAGAGAATGAGAGGAGAGAGAAAAAGAGATAAGATGTTAAACATAATAGGCAAATAGAGCAAGATAGGGTATGGGTGAGGGTGAGGGCAAGGGAGGGAGAGAAAATGAGAGAGGGAGAGGAAGAGATAAAAAAAATGAGAGAGGGAGAGGAGAGAGAAAAAGAGAAAAAATTATTAAAAATAATAGAGAAATAGAAAAAGAGAGGGTCAGGGTGAAGAAGGGACACGAAATGAGAGAGGGAGAGAAAGAGAGAAAGGTAAATGAGAGAGGGAGACGAGAGAGAAGAAAAAATGAGAGAGAGAGAGGACTGAGGGGAGCTTCGAGCTCTACCCCGAGACCTACAGACCACTTATTGCTCAAGTGTTTCGAACCGAGCGACCATGGCTACCTCTCACATAGCCGACATGCAATGCCTACCTTACGCGTGTAGTGAGCTTACCTTGATGCTCGATCGAGTACCATCCTCTCTCTTGCATGCCGCTACCTCCACAATCCTTGAGGCAAGCTCAAGCAACCTCAATCCCTCTCCCATGAGCTTCATCCTCCATAGCCACGCGCGAGACAAGAGAAGAGAGGAGAGGAGGAGAAGATGAAGAGAGAAGATGGAGAGCTTCTTCTCCAAGATCCCTCACTCTCACACAATCACTCCCTCACACTCTCTCAATCCCTCTCTCAAGCACAAGCAAGAAGGCAAGAAACAAGAGAAGAAGAAGAAGAAGCTTTGGCCACTCACAAGAATGAGCTTCCCATTCACTTTTCAACTTTATATACATGCCCTATTTTTCATGGGCGGTCATCTCCCTTTTTTACATGGCCGACCATTAGCCTAGGCCCATTTTCTCATTTCCCACCGTTCTAATCTATCCTATCCCCAACTAATGCATACAATTTGCACAAGAGTGAGCCTGGCGCTCTCTTACAGGGTTTTGGAAGTGTTTTCGCACTTAATGGTGCGCTTTTTATTCTTTTACTCTCCTTGGGCGACTCTAAGACTTCTTGAGGATCGTGCCCGTGCATTTAATTATTTCCAGGGTCTAGTTGCCAGTTAAGGCGCCTTTTCCTTTTTTTCTTTTTTTTCCATTTCCCGCTCCTCTGTGCTGCGGTAAACATTACCCCCCTCCTAGCCAAGTGCTAGTCCCATGGCACTGTGGTGGGAAGTAGTGGGATAGATGATGCTATTGCTAGGTGAAATTGGTGGGTAGATGACACTGATGCTTGTGAATGAGAGGTGATGGAGTTTGATGATGATGACTAGGAGAGATTCCGGTGTGCTTTAGGCTCCATGAAGATACTCGGCATCCTTCACACTGTTATGGCGCCCCTTATGTAGCCGGTCATCTTTTGAGTATCTGAAACGCTTGAAGCAATAACCAATCCCTTAGGAGGATAGTATTGGAGGGATTTATTCTGGAGAAACCCCCCGAACGTTGTTTTCCTTGAAAAGCCGTGGCCTTGGCTGAAAATCCTTATTTCTGAGTAGAGGGTCTTCAGTTTTGAGTTGAAGGTCTTCAGGCTTGTGGAATCAATAAGCGATCCGTAGATCTTAAGGCGTTGGGCATCGATCATTGGACGATGAAGTTCCAAGATCTATGCCAATGGCAAATCCATCACTCGGTTTTTCTTCTGCTTGATTTGGTTCAGTCATGGCAGCCATCAGTAGGCAGATGATTGGCAACATGAAATCTGCTGAGCATTTAAACCTTCGTAGTGAAGCTCCTGAAGTTGTAGTAATGGAGTCATGTCTGACTCATGGAAAAATTCCTTATCATTGGGGGATGTAGTAGATGATCTTCTTCAGCCAAGCAGCTAGTTCTTGAAACATGAACATAACCTGCCAGAAAAGTTGTGCACTTCCTAGGGGGTGTGTCTGTCTCACTATGTAGTGCATGGTGCCCGTGCCAGTGGAACTGGGAGATGGGTCTAACCTTGGGCAAGCCCTTGGTAATGTCCCACACTTGAGGACCCAGGTCATGTGGCATTGGAGGTGCGGTGCAAAACTTAGGGTGACAGGTCTGAAAGTCCTGCCCTTGATGTGCCCTAAGTGTGAAGTGGGGGAGGGGCTAGAGAGGACTCTAAATGCAGTGAGTGTGGTGCACAATAATAGTGAAGGAAGACTGTAAGCACATGTGAAGTGTCCTCCTTGTCAACCTGTTTAGTAGTGAATTCGTCTTTCGGCTCTTTTTTTTTTTGAGAATGAGAGAGAGTACATTTGGCAAGGTATATGACAGTGATTTAGTCACAGGGTGGTCGCAGGCATTGTGATAAGAATGTGTGACTTTGTAGGTACTCTTTAATACCAGCTTTAGCTCTCAGAGGAGTGGTGGACAAGAAGGGGTGATTACACCTTGCAAAGTGGGTGTCACTCATTTTTTCTAAGAGCTCTACACAAAAGGCAGGGAGGAGAGTAGCACGCATCATCAACCTAGTCATGGCTCTACTATCTATTCCTAGGTTAATATAAAAAAAGAGTGAGGGGAGATGGGCTTCCTCTGCTGCAGGTTTCTGGAGTAGCAGGAATTTGATAAGCCGAAGGTAATTACAAGTGGTCAAAAATGATGGATCAGGGCAAGAAGAAAAGTCTACGAGAAAATGATTTATGGAGGGAAGTATGTCTTCTACCCTAAACACTAAGCACTCCTCAGGGCTCCTAGCATTTACATTATATATTTTCGGGAAGTCAAAATCCCCATGTAAATCTCTATCATACTCCACTCCATGCCTACGGGGGTAGGGCATGTATATGGGATCGTTACGCTCTTCTGGGAGTGAACTACAAAATGCGGTCCATGCATCAAAATTGGTGTCCCAAATCCTCCTTCGCCATTTCGACTATGCCTCATAGCCTTGGATGGTTTTGGGAACCAGATTGACCTTGTCTTCCCAGTACTCTTGTGGCTCTTGTCTCCACCTAGTCATTATCATGCTTCTTTCTTCCATCCATCTGTTTGCAAGCTCGTTAGCCAGATCTTTGATCTTGGCTACGACTCCTAGAGGTAGGGCCTGGTCCAGAGAGCGTGGGAAAGTAAATGAAAGCTCGAACGGCCTCTTATGTAACTCTCACTGACGCCACATGACCAACTCCTGGGTCCAGTCTACAGGATGTGTATCATTCCTCAATGGCATGGACTCCTCAAGGAGTTATTGTGGAAGTGTGCGTGCTCGGCGTTGGGCCTCCTCAGTTAACTCTTGTCTCCTTCTCCTTGCTGCAACTATATGTTCCGGTAGATCAGCATCTATAGGTTCCTCCTGTGGGATCTCGAGTTGAGCCGGACTCAGCATCCTTTGCGGCTCTTCATCATAATCTTGCTCGAAATCCGGACCCTCTTCGACATTTTGCTCAACCACAGGGGAAATGACTGGTGGTGGTGGTGGTGGCTGCTCTTGCTCCTGAAAATCTAACTCCTTGAGCTCAACAGTGAAAAGGCCCGTATAGCGTAGGTAGTAGAATTGTTGCTCTTTGGTGATTTCTGTACTTGTTGGAAGCTCCCGCTCTTGAAAACTGTATCTTAGAGCTCGGGTGGTTAGCTCCAAGTTTCTTTTTACCTTTTCCACTGGATCATCGCTCTCAGCTTGCGTCACGTGGAGTATCGTGTTGAGGAAGGCCTGCCGCTGGGTCTTAGTGGTTATTTCTGCAGCCTCAACCCTAGCTTTAGCAAGCATTCTTTCACATTTTGCCACCGCCAGGCGTTCGGTTAAGTCCCTTACCCTATCAAAGTTTTTCATTTCCCACTCCATGGCTCTCTCCTCCATCGTTTTCCTTAGTTCCTCTAGTTGGATCGCCAGGGTGGTTACTACCTGTTACTGCTCATTTGATAAAAACCATAACTGGTTTCTTTCTCTTAATTTTTGAGCTAGCTGTTCTTCAGTAATCCCTCTTGCCTTATCGACAATGCTAAGCCTGTGGTGCACCTCGGCCAGGATTTTTTAATTTTCCTGCACCAGCTGCTCTTGGCTTTGGAGTTCAGCGCAGAAATAGCCTTTTTTTATTGAAGGCCATGGCCATGACGGCTTCTACGTCTTCCTGGGAGGTCTCCAGTGCATCTTGCAATTTTTGCACTTCATCCTATAGCTATTTTGCTTCAACTACTGAGACTCATGGCCCTTCACTCTTCAGGAATTCAATTTTGCTTATTAACCTGTTCTGTTCTTCTAGCTCCCGCCACGATTGGGGCTCTCTGGCATGTTCTTGTGGAATAGTGGCTTCGCCTTCCTAAACCCCTTGGTTGAGCATTTTCACTTGGGCGACCCTTTGTTGTAGATCACTGTATTGCTGCATCAGTAGCTTTAGGTTCCTTTGTTCAGCCACCAATCTCTGCTCCTCGTCCTATAGCCTTTGTCTAAGGCGGCTTTCATTGTTTTGGGCTTCCTATATTTTTTCTGCTAGCTGGTCCTGCAGGGCCTTTATTTCTTTCCGTTTGTCAGCTTCCTACCTTGAGACTTCTAGCCTGAGGGCCGCTGACGTCTCCTTTTCTTTCTCTAGCTCTAGCAAGGCCACCTTCTTCTCCTCTTTTGCCTTGTCCAGTTGTGTCAGTAGCTCGGCCACATATGTGTCATAGTCAGTGTCGGCAGACATGGGAGTATGGGGCGTGGTGGTCGATGCCTCCAGCCTTTGTCGTTTAGGGTCTTGCTGTGACTCTGCAACTGTGGCAGTGGGCATTTTCAATCTGGTTACAAGCACGATTTCGGCTACCTTGCTCACTAGCATCTGCACCATGGTCATGAGCTGTGCCGTATCAAGGGGAGGTGTGGGTTTTGTGGCAGTTGCAGTCGTAGTTTCAGTCATTGTCGGCACAAAGGAGGAAGGAAGTGAATGTAGGAGGGACTTGCCCTTGCCCACGACCACTGGAGCTGCTTCCACACTTGCACTAGCTTCAGCTTTATGGCAGGGGCTGATGGGTTTGAGTTCTCTGCCCCCATGGGTCTCTTCCACAGATCTTCGTGTAGCTTCCACCAATTCGGCCAGTTCCTTCAGTCGCTCTTCGGCTTCTTCTCCCGTCCTTCTTTTCCTGTCCTCTTTTGCCTTCTTCGACTCCTCTCTTATCCTTGCAAGCTCCTCCTCCTCCTTTCTTCCTCAGCTCTTTGAGACTCTCTTTGAGCCCTTTTGATGTCAGCCTGTTCTTTCTTACTTAATTTCTCTTTCTTCTCCTTCTGTCTCCTGTCACTCTTGTTTTGTTCTTCAGGTTTGCTCGGTCGTGTAAGCGGTACCTCTTGCTCTCCCTTGTCACTTATTGTTCTTTCGGTTGATTCCCCTCCTTCGTGGTGAGGTGGGCTTTGATGCGTAGCTTCCTCATCCATGACGCCCTCATTCTTTATTGCTTCGTCTATGATGGCTGTCAGGATACCCCCGTATCTAATTGTAGCTGCCTTTGACGCAGGTTTCTTCCTTGCGGAGCGCGCGGTTGAGGCAGGGGATTCTCCTCCCGCTCGTGCTTCCGCCGGGGTGAGGAGGTAACTGAACTCTGAATGGTTTTCTGTACGAACCCATTCCAGTCTATCTCTTCAGGGACTCCTGCTACTATGCTTTCCAACAGTGGGACCCCGATCCTATTCATCAATGCATTGTACCGTTGGCTCGAGAAGAGGGTATGGATCATCTTCGCTTGTAATTTCACTGCTGGGTCTGGGATGTCAGCCAAGCTAATTCCATCAACGGTGTGCACCGCTTCTTTCTTTACCCCCAGCATGGCATAAATATCTCGTCTCGGCCGTCTCTCTTTCTTGGGCATGAGCCCTAGGGCCTTTTCTATGATTGTTGCATTGAAGGGCACTTCAATTCTTCTTTTCTGCTCCCTTGTCCTTACTATGACAATGCCACAGTTCTTGCTCTTGTCGAAGTTCCTCAGGAAATCTGCACACATGCTGTAATCCACGGCCTGCCCCACCTTTTCCACATACTTGTGGAGGTGGTATCTGTCCACCAAGTCTTTGATCGCGGGTTCCTCCAGGATGGGCTCGTCCAGATTCAGTGTGTGCTTGAAAGTGAACTGACTAAATCCTCGCGTCTCAATGCTAATGCTGAATTTGGTCATCTCTTCTTCGGAGAATGGGAGTTTGCCCCCTTTGTCTTGTCCTGCCATGGTGGTGACCTGTCAACACACCATGCCAACATTAATGCCCAACAATCAGCTTATTTCTAATCAAAACTCAGTTTGAGAAAAAATGTATGTGCCCAAAATGGGTATACTTGCTTAGAGGCTTGACCATTGCTATTGTTTTCCTTTGCAGTATTCTTCCATAGAAACTTACTTAATTATAACAATCTGCTAGCCAGATAGCATAACTTTCATTTTTGCTCTGCTCTTGCTCACATTTCTCCCCCTTCCGTTCGGGATCTTTCAAGGAATCCTTCCTAGGATTAGCACAGGGAGGACGAGGAAAACGCTATTTCGCATGGGTTTACTTACCTGGCCACTAACCAATCATAGAAGCTTGGATTGTATTCGAGTTGGGCATGACAATCAAGAGTAGATGGTTGGATGGAGACTTGGAAAATGTAGGTCAAGACATCGTGGAAGAGATCTCCAGTACTGAGGCGACTAGCCACATGTAATTCCTCTGTGGTGAGGAATTGGTCAATGTAGGGGTGGGCGAGCACATGGTCATCCAACCACTGATTACGAATGATGGTCAAGACCCTAAACGAGATAGGTGCCACATAAGTGGGGTCATATTCAATGGTTTTAACTGCCCTGCGTTGCTCAGCATTGGTCATTATTCGACAACCTTTTTTCTCCCATTGGATCCTTAGCGTAAACCACTGCTGCAAGAACGTGGAAGGTGAACTTGCCATCTGCGTGAGCTCTTGCAACTCCTGTTCAGGAGCAGAATGAGGAGGCTTACGATAGGAAGTGATAAGTCTTCTGAGGGCAGCTTGATCTTTTGAGATTTTGTCGTTTGCTATCAATTCGACAACAATTTTGGGGAATTTAGTGGTCATAAGTTCGTATTCCTCCTAAGTGCATGGTAATGCACAAACATCCGAAGCAAGT
This sequence comes from Lygodium microphyllum, assembly GCF_053477565.2. Classification (NCBI taxonomy): domain Eukaryota; kingdom Viridiplantae; phylum Streptophyta; class Polypodiopsida; order Schizaeales; family Lygodiaceae; genus Lygodium; species Lygodium microphyllum. The sequence goes on along the minus strand of NC_141143.1, from coordinate 29,367,552 downwards.
GTTTTGCTAAGAAGGCCTAGGTCTAGCCTCTCATAACTTCTAGCAAATGTAGTGAAAGTTTCGTCCAACATTTTAATGCAGGTTATTAAGTCATCCCCAGAAGTTGCAGCAAGGTCCTTAGCCAAGGAGAGGAAAGGTTGTATTGCATATGAAGGTTTAAGACCCACTAGTGGGGGTGGTGCAATTGGACTGGATAATGGTGACTCCCTCATCGGTGTCACGGGTTGGGCCTTGCACTTTGAAGCACTTTGAGGTGCTGTAGGAAGCTCCGGCAGCGTGGAGGTTGTGCTAGGTTCTGAGTGGGTAGTCATAGTGATATTTAAGTTCTCTGGACTAGGTAGATTTAAGGCATGTGGCATTTGCTTTGGTCGATAGATGAGCTAAGACTTGCTAGCCACAGCTGGCCATGGTTTGCTGATTATGTTATGGGCGCCACTTGTGCAAGCCTCCCTCATTAGGGTGAGATTGCTTGTAGATGAGCTTCTTAGCTGGCCACTTTTAGGTATCCGAATCCAGGGATTGCCCTCGTAGTATCCTTGTGACCGCAAGAGATCTTTAGAAATCCAGTACGGCATGGTTGTGTGTCTACGGCGATAGCGCCTAGACTGCCTCTTACGTCGGGACGGTTGATAATTTTGACGTTTAGAATCATACTTGGGTAGTCTACCTGGATGTGGTTTTTGCCGTTTTGGCACTCATAGAAACTTGGACTCTTTATCCTTGTGAGCGCTCTTGGTGGGTTTGGGCCTGGGGTCAAGAGCCTGGCACGAGGCCGTAGTTTCCTTCTGTTCAGATTCGGGCTGAAGCGTGGTCGTAGGGGTTTCTACCGGTGGCTTCGTAAAGGTGCGGGAATTAAGACAGCCCTTGCTGAAGGTCGTCACGATACGCACATTGCTGATAGCAAGATGTATGCGGTTTAGGTTGTAATCCACATTATAGTTTGTTTGCTTCTTAAAAGTGCGACCCAATAGTGACACATTACTGGCTCCTTTAGTGTCAGGTAACACATGGAAGAAGGCTGGTAAACTTTCAGACTCAATGGAAAAGACCACCTTGCACTTCCCTAGGAGTGAATAAGCGATACCCCCAAACGGGGTGAGTTTAGCATTAGTGGGCTGTAGTTTCGGTTGACCAATGCGTGTCCAATGGTCATGCATCAAAATATTGTAGTCTGCACCTTCATCAATCAAGGCTTCGAAAGAATACACTGCTCCTGCTGCGACTGTGATTCGTAGGTATGCCGGTGCCACTACTTCTTTGTCCTGATTTGTAAGGTCAGTTACAATAGCCATATGGACGTTCAGTGGGGGTTTTAGCATGGGTGGCTCATGTAATGGATATGAAGGAGGATAGTACTTCTTAATGCGGATGCCGTTAAAAAAGCCTATTCTTTCACCGTCAAGTGTCTCCAACTCGACATTCCCGGTCCTACCAATCATGCATACTCTGAAAGGCCCTAGCCCCCAAAACATCATCTTCTGTTTATGTCATTTTACCGAGTATAGCAGAACAAGGTCCCCTTGTTCGAAGTCTTGCTGCTTGACATGCTTGTCAAACCACATCTTTCGTCGAGTCTCCCTTGGTGCGTTTGACCTTAGAGGGTTGCGATATCTCGAGATCACTTTTAGTGCTAACTTCCAAATCTAAGTTAAACTTGCATTCCTCACTTGAGGAAGGTGTTTCCCCAGGGGGTCGTAGTTCCGTAGGTGCATCTGTCTTGAGCACTGGGATTACCCATGGTTGTGCTACTCCGGCTTGGTCTTAATCCACGGCTCCTATGCATTCTAGCCAGGATCTGTCACACTCCATTAGCATGACTCATTTTTTGTTCTAATTGATCCCTTCTTTCCTAGGCCTCAAGTCTGCCCTGATTTGTTCTATCGTTTTTCCCTCCGTGTCGTACTCTATTGTGTCTATCTCTTCTTCACTCTCTTCTCCCGTAGAGTGACAATCCTGATACTCCTCATCATCCGGGTCCTATCCTTCTAACTGCTCGTCATCCCCTAAGCTTCCCTCTTCAATCTCCTTGTCATCAGTAACTAAAGCCTAGTTATATGGCAAGTTTAGGTCATGGACCTTGGTCCATTTCCATTCTGGTTTAGCTAAAAGGTCATGTAGAGGTTTTAAGTTAGCAACCAAATTTCCATCCAACTTATTGGTCAGATACTCTATGATTTCCTGAAGCTCTAATTTGTTGTTGGGGATGCGGAATGAGGCTGGTTTGCCTGGGTTGAGTGAGCTTCCTACCATCATGCAAAGTGGCACAACTGGCTCCTCAGTTGGCATGGTTGCGGCTTTAGCAGCCTGCTAACGTGGTCGCTCCTCATCCAAGAATGGTAGGTCAATGGTTGCCAAAACATGCATCCAATCCCTCTCATCCTCAGGGCAAGGAAAGTATCTAGCGAGCGATCCATAGGGCTTGGTCGTTTGAGCATCACCTTTTAGCATAGTCGAGATGGTAGCTAGGTCAACAGGTGTCGTTGTCCAAGTGTGCATCTCTACCCTCACTGCACTAGTTCTATTCCCTAGGAAAATCAATCCATTGCCCCAGTCCTCTATGACTCGTGTATTCCTCATCCAAGGTCGGCCTAATAGTATGTCGTAATCCACTTCCTTCATGACAATGAAGTTTACCGAAAATTGCATACCGAAAATCTTTACTGGCAAATTCTTTAAGACTCCAAATGGTCTTACCCTCGTTCCATTTGCTAGCATGACATTGAACCTAGCGGTCTCCATAGGAGGGTTTCCCCATGCCTCTAGGACTGCATGGTTTAGCACACTAACACCAACGCGTGTGTCTAAAATTCCTTTTAGAGTCATGTCTCCTAAGGGTAGGACGGGAAAAACTGCGTGCATTTCAGTGCCTTCCCAAAAAGCATTGATGTGCAAAGACTTAGGATCTGAGTGTAGAGTTAGACTTGGGATCCATGTAATTGCATCATCATCTTGCGGATCAGCACCCGCAAGTCCTGCGTGTCCCTTGATCGAGTCTTTTAACTCCTTCCACAAGGAGTGATTTTGCCTAAGCAGATCCTCCAAGCTTAGAGTTACTAGAGTGGACAGCAAGGTTGTGAGGAGGCCACTGGACCCTTGTCTTCCTCTGAGGCTAGTAGTTCCACTCCATGCATTTTCTCTGCCCTCGTAAGTTTTCCCTCGGCCTTGCTGCTGAGTTGCTCCTAGTGGTACAGGTATGCTCCCAGCCTGTGGTTTTGAGGGTGAGACTAGTGTGCTAACACTGGAGAAGTCATCGATAGGGTCTTCCAATATGGGTTCAGCATCCTTGAGGTGCTTTTGGGCCTCCTTGACCCACTCCTTGACCTTGGCTATAGCCTCGAGTTGCCGTTTGGGGTGGGGATATTCCCCTACCTTGGCACTCCCTAGCTCTGTTGTCTTAGGAGCCGAGGTCTCTACCTCTGCGTCTGTGACCTTCTTTCCCGTTACCAGCGTAGTCGTTTCTTCTATTTTAAGGGTTATCTTCGCATCCGTTCTCTATTTCTGTCTCCTCTGGCTTTTCTTCCCCATTGAGGTTGCATCAAGGTTACTTGGCCCTGGCAAGGAGATGCCTGCTTGTTTCGTTTGAGCTCGCGTCATAGCATGTAGTGGGATGGGCATATCCTCACTACCAAAAATTTCCACTCCAAAGAGCACCAAAGGCACTAATGGCATGTTGGCAGCGCTCGTTGATGGCTTCTGCCTAGGACAGTCAGGAAACAGATGTGTGATTCCACACTCTGCGCATTGGAGATCCGCTTTGTCTTTGTTAGCTTGTTCTCGCTCTGGGCAGTGTGATGAAATGTGGCCTGGGTGGCCGCAAGTCCAGCATGTGACTAGATCCTGGCTGGGCCCTCCAAAGCCTCTGCCTCTTCCTCTTCCTAAAACCATCATCAGCACTGGCGCCGATAGTCCATCAGCACTGGGTTGCCCTCCTCATCATAGGATATGTATGGATTGACATATGTCTCTTCCTCATTAGGCTTCTCCACAAAGTGAACAGGAGCATCGCTAGGTGGATGAGTCATAAAAGGCCCTGGTGGTCTGGGTATACTAGTTGGGTTCATCTCCAGCCTAGGCATGACAGGTCTTGAGTCAATTGGTGCTACAAGAGCTGATTGGGCTCCCCTGCCAAAGAAATTAGGTGGCCTATTACCTAAGTATGAAGGGTTGTACAGTTGCGTGTATGCCAATCTCCTTGGCATTTTGCAATGCACTGCATCATGCCCGAATCTATCGCAATTTGAGTATGGCCGAGATCTAGGATCTTGGCACTCAACTAGGAGGTGATTGCCACCGCAGTACACACATTGTATGTGCGATCTCACAGGCTTTGTAATGAGCTCTTGCAACCCTCCAATCTCCATTCTCATCTCTGCCATCCCTTGGTTGTGGTCTACACTCTTTCCCTTATCTTACATGCTAGCAGTTGCTTTTTCCCCCAAGGTGGTTGATCTCTCAGGGTCCCTCTGGCTTGCACTATCTCGGTTGGTAATCCTCATGCTACGTTCCCTGAGTTGATAATCTACGTGTATTGCCTCCTCGAAGACTCGAGCTAGCACATCTCCTTGTAAGGTGGAGTTACTAGCCAAAGCCTTGTAGAGCTCCTCACTCTGAATCCTGTTCATGAACACTGTAGACACTGCCCTCTCGGTAGGTCGCTCATTGGCAGGGATTCTCTTGTACAGGCTGCACAACTAAGTGACGTAATCCCTAACGTCCTCCTTCTCCCTTTGAGTGATATTCATCAACTAACAATGAGGTTATCTGAATACCCCGCCTCCAAAAATCTCTTGATGAAGAGGCCCTTAAGGCGAGCAAGTTTGTACATTCTGTGTCATCTAGACTAGAGTACCAGGTCCTCCCCTTGTTGCCTAAGCACAGGCTTTTGAAGGCTTGAGCTCGTTTGCGCAGGGTCAGAAAGACCATTCGCCTCACATACTTGCTCGAACTACTCCATGAAGCTTTACGGGTCACTGTTAGGTTCGTATCGAGCTAGTTGTTTTGCTACTATGGGGATTCTAGCCTACCCTTTAGCCCCTTGCGTGACTCCCAATCCTGACAGTAGCGCGGTGGCTAGGGCAGTAGCACTCTATTCCACGGATGTATTTTCCATGAGTTGCTTTGCCACCAGTTCACTCAACGTCATGCTAGCCTCTCCTGCCCCTTCCCTCTCTATGTTCGGTCCGAACTTGGCTGCCCTAGCTAGGTCTAGTACTCGTCTAGCCTCGCACATATCCATGTCTTGCTGTAGCCTTCTAGCCCTTTGCTCATGGTTGTAGGCAATTATGCCTTCCAGCGCTCTCTTGATAGCTCTTCTCTCTTCTTCCAGGTTAGCTACCACTTCCTCTACAGATCTACCTTGCATCACAGTCCTGGTGAGTAGATCGTAGTCGTAGACCAATTCCTGGACCAAGGTTGGAAATTCTCCTAAGTCTAATTGGTCTTCCCCTTGTTCACCTCTTGATCCTGACATTGTTTCTGCTTCCAGCTCCACGAGGTTGTCAATGAATCCAATCAGCTCCGACAGCTTCCACTCCTCTATCTTGTTGCTTCCTGTGTCTTCGTGTCTTCTCCAGGTACTCCTAGTAGGGCACTCGGGCACCTATCTAACTCCTGGGGTCTTCTCCTACTGGTGGGTTCCTTAATGTTATTAGATATCTTGGTGTGTTCCTTGTTATTCGAAAGCAGCTGCGATCCTTACTCACACGTTGTGCTTAGTGCTTTCGTGGTTCTTGGTGCGAAAATAGGCTTTTCTCTTTTCTTACTGTGTAGATTTAGTGAAGTACAAGAGTGAAGTGCCGATGCAAAAAGTGTTTAATGCAAACTACACCTTGTTTCTACCCACGTTCCCAGCCTAATTTAAGTTCTCAGCTCGGTTCCAGGCTATTCTACAGTATTTCCGCACACTAAGTTTGATTAGTCTCTGAGGTTCTAATGGTCAAACTGGTGGTCTTGGGGGTCAGGTCTATGGCAAGGCCAGCAAAAGATCCTTATCTTTTTCTTCTGGCAAGATGGTCCGATTCTGGGAATCGGACAGAGCTGGTCCGACTCTGAGAGTCGAACGGTCCGATTCTTGCAATCGGACCGGTCTGGTTCAACTCTAACAATCAGATGGGGTTGGTCCGATTTTGGGACTCGTCCGACCCTGGTGGTCCGATTCTAGGAATCGGACCAGGAGGGCGGTCCTACTTTCGAAGTGGTCTGACTATGCGGCTCCAATGGTCCGACTACGATGGTCCGATTCTAATGGGCAGTCCGAGTGCCACGTGGCACGTTTGATCAGGTTGGTCCGATTCTTGAAATTGGACCGGTCTCGTCCGACTCTCTCAGTCCGACGGTCCGATTCTAGGAATCGGACGGTCCGACTCCAGGATTCTGGTGGTCCGATTCTGGGAATCAGACCACTGCGAGTCGGTCCCCCGACTCCAGGATTTGGCAGGCACGATTCCAGTGCGTTTGAATCCTTCTTAATGCCTGCTCCACTCAATCACCACAGACCTCCCATATCTTATTAGAGCACTATTGGAAAACACGGGACTCACCTGGAGCAACATGAATCGATGGCGCCTAAAATCGGGGTAGCGTTTCCTCGTCCTGTGAACCAGAAGCTCTTTCTCTCTCTCTCTCTCTCTCTCTCTCTCTCTCTCTCTCACAAGGTTAACTAAAGAAATGAGGTTTGTCCTGGCCTCCCAAGCCTCTTAAGGTCCTTTCCAAGCACTGCAAAACCTTACAGCCAGTTCCCTGTCCCTGTTTCACCCAGAAACTTGAATCTGGTCCCTTGTTTTCTTGTTTCCAGCAGTAGCCAGAACCTCTGTTTTCTCTTTTCTTACCCTAATCTAACCTTAATTTAGTGCAGCCAACATGTAAAACAGAAATGCAAAACAGTAGTCCTAATCTAATGCTTCCAACAAACCCAAATACTTACTTGTTTCACGGATTAAACCCTCCTAAATCTCCTAGTTATCTTGAGCACTAGTTCAGGCTCCAAATCCTACTTCCATGCTCGATCTGATGCGCGCAGCACTCAAGGCTCGATTCCGTCGGTCCCGGCAATGGAATCAAAATGGAGGGGAGCTTCGAGCTCTACTCGGAGACCTATGGACCACTTATTGCTCAAGTGTTTCGAACCGAGCGGCCATGGCTACCTCTCACATAGCCGACGCGCAATGCTACCTTACGGTGTAGTGAGCTTACCTTTATGCTCGATCGAGTACCCTCCTCTCTCTTGCATGCCTCTAGCTCCACGATCCTTGAGGCAAGCTCAAGCAACCTCAATCCCTCTCCCATGAGCTTCATCCTCCATAGCCACGCACGAGACAAGAGAAGAGAGGAGAGGAGGAGAAGATGAAGAGAGAAGATGGAGAGCTTCTTCTCCAAGATCCCTCACTCTCACACAATCACTTCCTCACTCCCTCACACTCTCTCAATCCCTCTCTCAAGCACAAGCAAAAAGGAAAGAAACAAGAGAAGAAGAAGAAGAAGCTTTGGCCACACACAAGAATGAGCTTCCCATTCACTTTTTAACTTTATATACATGCCCTATTTTTCATGGGCGGTCATCCCCCTTTTTTATATGGCCGGCCATTAGCCTAGGCCTGTTTTCGCATTTTCCACCGTTCTAGTCTATCCTATCCCCAACTAATGCATACAATTTGCACAGGAGTGAGCCTGGCGCTCTCTTACAGGGTTTTGGAAGTGTTTTCGTACTTAATGATGCGCTTTTTATTCTTTTACTCTCCTTGGGCGACTCTAAGACTTCTTGAGGATCGCGCCCGTGCATTTAATTATTTCCAAGGTCTAGTTGCCAATAAGGCGCATTTTCCTTTTTTTCTCTTTTTTCCATTTCCCGCTCCTCTGTGCTGTGGTAAACAAGGACAGAGAAAAAGAGAGAAGATAGCATTAAACCTAATAGGGAAAGAGAGATAGAAAGAGAGGGTAAGAGTGAGAGAGGGAGAGGGAGAGGAAGAGAGAAAATGAAATGAGAGAGAGAGAGAGGAAGAGAGAAAACAAAATGAGAGAGGGAGAGGAGAGAGAAAAAATGTGAGAGAGAGAGAGAGGAGAGAGAAAAAGAGAGAGGGAGGGAGAGTTGAGAGAGAAAAGGAAATGAGAGAGAGAGAGAGAGGAGAGAAAAATAGAAATATCATTATACCCAATAGGGAAAGAGAGAAAGAGAGGGTGAGGGCAAGGGAGGGAGAGGAAATGAGAGAGGAAAAGGAGAGAGAAAAAGGAATGAGAGAGGCCAAGGGAGGGAGAGGAATGAGAGAGAGAGGAGAGAGAAAAAGAGAGAGGGAAGGAGAGGAATGAGAGGGAGAGGAGAGAGAAAAGGAAATGAGAGAGGGAGAGGAGAGAGAAAAAGAAATGAGAGAGAGAGAGGAGAGATAAAAAGAGAAATATCATTAAACCTAATAGGGAAAGAGAGAAAGAGAGGGTGAGGGCGAGGGAGGGAGAGAAAGTGAGAGAGGGAGAGGAAGAGAGAAAACAAAATATTATGTGCTAGGTACTAAGTACTAGGTACTAAATACTAGTGTTCTATGATACTATATGCTAGGTCATAGAAAAAGAGAGAGATGGAAGGAGAGGATAACAATCTAAGAAAAGAAAAGAATTATAACAAAAATAAATTGTTTGTTGTAACATAGATAAGATGGAAAACAAAGGTCATGTTACTCAAGATCGTGAGGCGTATCTTAATCAGCATGTCCCATGTCCTTGCTCTCAATGCAAGTTGGCAATTAGACGAAAGTGCCGATTGTCTATAGAACATATATGACGATTTGGCGAATTTCAATCTGAGATCATTGATCAGGTGATTGCAGATTTTCAGCAAATGGTAATTTGAAGTTAATATCAATCATGCATTGTACTCGCAAGCTAATTGAATACCATATACAATAAGATTGGGTCTTGCTGGCAAATTTTCTATCCAGGGAGGTAATGTCTCGTCCCAAGGGGGAGTGCATCCTTTGCGGCCAATTAGAAGAGTACGTGGGTGTACGATGGATGGAGTATAGGAGCCAATCCACCACTCGCAAGGCTAATCTATACTGTCAATGCCAGAGGAGACCGGCAACCTTCCAAACCTACCTACAAACTTGGAGTCTGAGATGGAGGCAATGATCGATGCATTGATTCCCATGGATGTCGAGACTTCTGATCCGCTTAGAGAGGAAGCATCCATACCATTATATGATAGGTACCGAGTATCTCGGCTGAAGACACTGCTTGCACTCTTAAGTGTGCAAGCAAAATAAGGGTGGAGCGATATGAGTGTGACCGAGTTGTTGAGGTTCCTTGTACATACGCTTCATTGATTTTTTTTTCCACACTATTATTACAAACATTTATGCTTTTTCAAGGTTTTTTATGATTTTTTTCAGGTTATTGAAATATCATATATTACCACCTGCAAATACCATGTCTGAGTCTCGTGATGATGCACGACATGTTTTACGGAAGCTTGGCATGGACTACAATAATACCCATACATGTATCAACGATTACTGTCTGTTTCGAGGAGAATACGAGACTATGGAGACATGTCCAAAGTGTGGTTCTCACAGGTATCGACAGGACTTGCAAGGGCAAACCATCCCTCAAAAAGTTCTTAGACACTTTTCGCTTATCCTCCACATAAACCAAATGTTTCGTATGTCCGACATGGCGAGCTTGACAACATGGCATGCGCAGAATAGGTCCACGGATGGAGTTCAACGAATATCAGCGGATTCGCGCGCATGGAGTCACATTGACTCTACCTTCCCAGGCTTTGTCCGAGAGCCAAGGAATCTTCGGCTCGGTCTTGCAATGGATGGCGTGAACCCATTCGGTCTACGCTCAACTTCTTACAGTGTGTGGCCTATAGTCCTTGTCAACTACAATATCCCTCCATGGCTTTCTATGAAGAAAGAACACCTCATCCTTAGTTTGCTCATCCCAGGCCGCTACAAAGTAAAAAATATGGACGTGTATCTTCGTCCATTAGTCGATAAGCTTAAGATTTTGTGGGAGGAGGGGGTCACTGTGCAAGATATGAGCAAGCGCAATGGTCAGCGGTCAGCCAATATTCGAGCCATTCTCATGTAGAGGATGCATGACTTTCCGGGATTGGGAGAGTGCTCAGGTGAGCAGGCCTCCATTCTCACTGGTAATATCTATATTTTATCTCGTTCAATCAAGTATTCACTAGGTCATGATGTTGGAACAGGTCTGGTTACCTTAGGTTATCATGCATGTCCATTGTGCGGGCTATAGTTAGACTCCAAAGGTCACGAACCATGAAAAAGATGGTATATCAAGGAAATGATGCTTTCTTGCCGGAGGATCATGAACTCAGGGAAGGTTTCCTTGGACGACCTCCAACACGTATGAACGCCGCAAGCTGGTACGAGCTAAAAATGGTCAACGCAGAATCACATCCAAATGGAATGCGACGGTTCTCAGTTTTCTACGAGTTACCATATTGAACCCACTTACAGGTCAACCACTTGTTGGATCCCATGCATATTTTCAAGACTGTGGGTAGCTTATTATGGGACCACATCACAGGAAAGAGAGACATTATAGGGGCACAAATGGATTTGAAGGAGGTAGATAAGATGGAGGCGCTTTGGCCGCAGTTGAGTGCTGATGGTCGCGTGCAACTTCCTTGCGCTCCTTGGGTTTTGTCCACTAAAGAAGAGCGCATTGTGAAGCAAGTAATCAAGTCTATCCACACTCCGATAGGTATGATGTGTTCTCTCAGGTCAGCATTTTCTAAAGATGACCAATTATCAAGGCTAAAATCCCATGACTGGCATAAGATATGTCAGGTTTGTACTACGAATGGATTGTAATTAGCGTGGGCATTTTGCTATTCGGAATGTAGCCATTATTCATAATGTTTTCTCATTTGTGGCAGTTTGTACTACCGATTGCGATCGCAGGATGTCTTACTCCAGAAATAAGCGGGGCCATTTACAAGTTGTCGACTTTGGTGCAATGGATCTCACAGAATGAGATTAAGACGTCCTCTATTGAATCCACGAGGCGGGGAGCAGTGGAGATGGTCTGTCTCTTTGAGAAATACCTACCCACCAGGATGCTCACGATACAAATCCACCTTCTTGTGCATCTTGTGGATAAAGTGGAGATTGCTGGATCTGTCTATATGCGATGGATGTTCTTCTTGGAGCGCTTCATAAAAACCCTGAAAGGCTTTTGCGACAACGAGCTTGGCTAGAAGGTAGCATGACTGAAGGTTGGTTGGTGTCTGAGACGCTAGTGCATATTTCACAATGGCTACCAACGGTGGAACCAGACAATGAAATGCTATGGTCGTTGAAGGATGATGATAGACTGACTGGAGATGTGATGGTTGGAAATGGGGTAGAAAAAAGAATGGATGCCTCAATGGAAGAGAAGGTGAATCGCTTTTGTATGTTGCACCATGCCTCTATGGAGACGTGGCTCGCCAAGTACCAGATCACTAGGCAAGATCGAGAGGAAGCGCGAGCTTAATTCCAATGTAGTGACCAAACACGGTTATGGATGAGATGGAGTATTTTGGGAACTTGCAAAGTATTGTTACGGTGGATTACCGTAGCTTCTCCATGATACTATTCGATGTGCAGTGGTTCAAAGTGGTACTTGGAGGAGCTGGAGTAACAGTTTGACGAGGTCCATCTAGATTTCTCGAGATAGATTCTGAAAAAAAAATGGAGGATTTGAGCGACACCTTTGTGTTGCCGGCCCATTGTGAGCAGATGCATGGACTCATTTGCTTGCTAATTGTATTACGGCATGGTTTATGTCACAATGGTTTGAACTCTCTTATATGTGTTTGTGAACAGGTAATCTTCTATCCAAACCCCCAACAACCTCGATGGTGGTATGTTATACCTTCAACTCCCCGAAGTGCGAGAGTATATGATGAAAGCGATGTTTCGAGCATAGATGAAGATAATATGCAAATAGAGGGGTCGATATTGCAAGGGGTGGAGGTCGTCGAAAGCTTGGAGCCAGCATCAGCTAACAATGATGGAAATATAGGAGTCCAAGAATTCTTTGAGAATGAGGCAGACTCATTCTTTTGTGGTGACATGTCTATCAACCTTCTAGTGTATGCGGAGTTGTGTCAGGAGATTAACATGGGACCATAGGATACTTCATACTTAGAGCATCCACTTACTCAATTCATTGACCAATCGCTTATAAGGGTACATAAGATATATATTTTAAGTGAGATTTTTTTTAAAATGATTTATATTACTGTGGTTTGTATGATTAAAATTGATTATTCTAACATCATTTTTTGTCTGTGCAGGTGACCTTTTCAGGATGAGTCGAGGGATGAACGATGAGGAGTTACATGATATCTTCGCACGCATGTCTCCAGACCAGATCGCCAGATTCAGAGAGATGGCAGACCAGGAGCTGGCTCGGTCTTCATCAGGGCGCTCTGTTAGATCTACTTCAGTGCGATCCAATGCTTCGGCTTTGAGCAGACAAGCTCAATGCTCACGACTTGGGCTAGAGGGAGGGAGTGCATCGTGATCAGGGGGATGCTGCAAAGATACAAAGGCAGTGAGCCCGCAGTGGACACGGGATACAGGTGCGACTCCTTGCTCTCGTGGCTCAGGTGGATGCTATGGAGACACGGACACGGTGTCTCCGTCTCGTCATTCCGCCTCCTCCCTTAGTCCTCGCGTTACGGACATATTTAGAGGACTTTGTAAGTTTTTCTTTTGTTTTGCTTGTTTATTTTTTTGAAATATTCTTTGTACTGACAATCATGTTTCTAATAGTTAGCATTTTATTTTCTTTGCAGCACTCCATTACAAATCGCGATCCGACTGGCCTTGAGACTCGATATATGTAGAGAGGCACGGTCTCACTGCATTGATCGACCGATTGTATAGACACGGCGGCCCTGTAAGTCACTCATCTTTCTTGTCTATAGTTACCATGAGATATTTGAATGCATTATTGTATGGTGGACTGATGTGTTGTTTCTTTTTCTATAGAGTCCGTTTGATGCTCCTTTGCGGCAAGACGAGCTTTCGGGGGACAAGGATTTGTAGCTCGCCCTTGGATCCTTGGAGCTCACACACCTTTATTTTTGAGTTGCCTGATCTATGTAGACATTTTCTATGTATTAGTGATATCCTATCATGATTGTACCAATTGATTTTTATGCGATCATGTATTTATTTCATATATCGATTTTATGATTTCAATATACGTTGTTTTTGTTTACAAGCGCATTGTACACAATAGTGCAGAAACTATTTTGTATGGCTCTCATAAAGCACATAGTGCTATATGTGGCAGGGCAGCTTGCTGCCCTGCCACAATTTTTTTTCCCCTGTTACCGTCGCTATTAGCGTCACAAATTTTACTACTCGCATCGCTATTAGCGTCGTTATACACATCGCAAACTGTCGCTATTAGCGTCGGTATAGCAATGCCAATACTGACGTTGATAGCGATGCCAATATCGATTGTTCTATGGCGTCACCAATAACGATTCTTTTTGCCACGATGGGGGAAAATTTTGGTGTTTGCATTTTTGTCACTTTAAACATCAATATAAGGCCTATATCTTATAGTATATGGCTAATAGTTTAGGGTTTTAGACAGGGGCCTAGTTTTTTGCAGATTGCACGAGCTATGGTTGATCATTTCCAAAAAAAATTAATGGAAATGTAGCTCTTTCCAAGGCCTATCAAAGCCCTATGATCTTTGTCATCATCGCGACGTGTATAGGCGGAATTCGATGTAGGAACAATAGACGGCGCAGTCTAGACAGCGAGCTTATATTCACGCAATGCTGGAGTAGACGATGAGCAATGTTGAACTTTGATGTGATACAGATGAGCACCCAGGGCAGAGGAGAAGTTCTCTAGAAGAAAGTACTCAAAGATATGCTCTGGTTTGAGAGATCCAGAAGCTCCAAGGAGGAAGGGTGCAGATTTGGCTATGGCAAACAAGAAGCTCAAGTAAGGGTAAAGTTGAAAATAAAGTCCTGAGCTGACAGTGAGCTGGGTAGAGATGATTAGAGGTGAGATGAGACTAGAGAGGCAGTGCCATGCGCAGCTGAGCTCTGATACCATGTGAGAATACATGGATCTAGAGCATGGCTATGGTGGTTCAAAGATGGGAAGAAGTCTCATGTAGACATAGACTTAGACACTGACTGTCACACAAGTGAATTAGGTTTCAAGATTGAGACTTGAACTCATAAACACAATCTTGTGGTGGACAATGACACAGACACTTTACTAGAAAGAAAAGAGTACTATCATTGCATTAAGAAAAGGAAGCAAGTACAATGCTTTATAGGAAAGTAGGAAACTGCATTAGGCACCATTGTGCATATGGGATAGGTAAGCCTGCATGTCCTTGGCCCTGAAGCTCCATACAAAGAGGCTATTAGTAAGTGTGATTGCTGAATCTCAACAGGAAAATCCTTGAATGGTCAAGGAGGACATTCAAAAACCACCACCTAAATCACTTGATATTGTCAAAAACACAGATCTAGAGCATGGCAGCCATGGAGGTTGGAAGATGAAGAGTAGATTCATAGTGACATGGACAATGAATAGACCAACTCTTATGCAAGTGAATTAGGTTAAAATATGGAAGCTTGGACTCATAAACAAAATATTGTGTAAGAAATTAACAATGACAGTAACTGAAATAATAAAGCATAATGATATATTACATTCAACTCATCGAAAGTGATAGTCAAATACATCACTTTATTGATGCGAGGAGGCATATTCCATGGTTGATTCTATGAGACCACGGTGGATTTCGTGAGTTTTTTATTCCACGGTGGATTCTATGAGGTTCTGTGGTGGATTCCGTAAAATTATATTTATTTATCGGGACTTGTACACAAGTGGATTCTTTTTGCGAAAAGTTGACGGGGATGCCTATCCTTTTCAGGTGTCATGTTAATTTAATGTACAAGTGGATGACTCCATAGTGGGCGATTTCGTAAAATACATATTTAAATTAATGGACGTTTATGAGTTTAGAGTGCACACTCGTATTAAATTAAGATTAGGACAAAGTTCAAATCTATTTATTTATTTTGTAGCTGAGGAGTACTAGGTATTCACTTTTGTTGGTTTAATTTTATTATTTTCTAACAATTGTGAATGCTTCAGTTGATGTGTAGAGCAGGTAGCGATGGTGTTGGGAAGCACTAGGCGATAGCGTGTATTCAGATTATATAGAAGAAATTATCATTTTTAATAGGCGCGCACCTTATCATTAAAGGTATGGCACTAATATTTATTTAGGCACGTTTATTTATTAAAGCACTTGATGAATATTTATTATTTTGTATATGTATAGGCACTCGGTTTAAATATTTCATTATTTGACATTGTATTTGGGCTAAAGTCACAACTCAATCCTTAAATTCCCTTCCTAGCGGGTGTTCACACTGAGCTTATCCCGAACATCGGTTTTGCAACTCTAACAAGTCCCTATTTGTATCTACCCCCTGATAGAGACAATTTTCAGCAAAAAGCATATTGTCATATGTAGACTATACGGAAGACGCATATGCTTGAAAGAAGACCATCATCAACTACCGTACCCGCAAAAGAAGCAAAAATCACAAAAATCCATTTTAAAAAAAGCAAGACTTGTAAACTCAAACTTGAGCTATGCTCATCCCTCTAAGGAGATTTTGAGTGTGTGAGATTGTTTGAGATTTTGCAAGATGTCAGATCAAACCATGGAAGATTTTATGACTGGTGTGCAAATCGGATGTTGTATGCATATGTAGCGAGTGCCAAAAGGTCCCCAAGAACAAAGAACTCTACTTTAAACTCAAAATTCAAGATAATAGACTTGTACGACATGAGGCAAAAAGACTAATTGGGTACAATCTCCCCCCATGCCTTGTGTGAGTGCTCGACAAAGCATGTATTGAATAATTTATTTATCTCCAAGCTCAAAACTAGCCCAATTTTACAATTAGTATGCTTTAGCTTTTATGTTTACTTTTGTCCAAATAAAGAATAAGTGGTTGGGCGGCCCAAGAGTCAAGCAGTGTCCAAATACAATGTCTAATAATGAATATTTAAACAGTGCGCCCATGCGTATACAAAATAAATATATGTCAGGTGTTTCACTAAATAAGTGCGCCAAAATAAATATTAGTGACACGCTTAAGACGCGCGTCCATCAAAAATGATAATTTCTCCTAAATAACTTGAATAAATGCTATCGTCCAATGCTTCCTAGCGTCACTGCTGTCTGCTCTACACATCAACTGAAGCATTCACAATTGTTAGAAAATAATAAAATTAAACCCACAAAAGTGAATACTTAGCAGTCTTCAGCTAAAAAATAAATAAATAGGTTGAAACTTTATACTAACCTTAATTTAATACAAGTGCGTACTCTAAACTCATAAACATCTATTAATTGAAATACGTATTTTATAAAATCACTCGCTATGGAATCACCCACTTGTACATTAAATTAACATGACACCCGAAAAGGACAAGCGTCCCCGTCAATGTTTTGCACAAAGATCCCACCTTGTTGTGTACTAGCCCCAGTAAATAAATATAATTTTACAGAATCCATCGCAAAACCTCATGGAATTCATTGTGGAATATGCCTCCTGGCATCATATTGGTGCACAAATCGGATGTTGTATGCATACGTAGCGAGTGCCAAAAGGTCCCCAAGAACAAAGAACTATACTTTAAGCTCAAAATTCAAGAGAATAGACTTGTACGACATGAGGCAAAAAGTTCAATTGGGTATAATCTCCCCTCACGCCTTGTGTGAGCGCTCGACAAAGCATGTATTTAATAATCTATTCATCTCCAAGCTAAAAAATAGCCCAATTTTACAATTAGCATGCTTTAGCTTTTGTGTTTGCTTTTGTCCAAATAAAGAATAAAGCGGTTAGGCGGCCCAAGAGTTGAGTAGTGCCCAAATACAATGTCTAATAATGAATATTTAAACCGTGCATCCACGCGTATACAAAATAATAAATATATGTCAAGAACTTCAATGAATAAGCGTACCAAAATAAATATTAGCGCCACGGCTAAGACGTGCGTCTATCAAAAATGATAATTTCTTCTAAATAACTTAAATACATGCTATCGCCTAGTGCTTCCCAGCGCCACCGCCGCCTACTCTACACATCATTTGAAGCATTCACAATTGGTAGAAAATAATAAAATCAAACCCACAAAAGTGAATACCTAGTAGTCTTCAACTATAAAATAAATAAATAGGTTGAAACTTTATCCTAACCTTAATTTAATATGAGTGCGTACTCTAAACTCATAAATGTCCATTAATTTAAATATGTATTTTACAGAATCATTCACTATGGAATCACCCACTTGCACATGAAATTAACATGATGCATGAAAAGGACATGCGTCCCCGTCAACTTTTCACACAAAGAATCGAGCTTGTATACGAGTCCTAGAAAATAAATATAATTTTACGAAATCTACCACAAAACCTCACGGAATCCACCGTGGAATATGCCACCTAGCATCAATGACCCAAGATGATTTATTGGGAACCAATGGTGGAGTAAAAATTGGACCTAATCATGGTGCAACTACAAGAGGAAAGAAGAGCACGTCAAACTTTGCAAGCTCAACTAGCTACTCTTCAATGATCCACTATCAATCAAGATGGACCGCAACCCGAAGATGTTATACGACATATGATCGATGCGACACTGAAGCACAATCTATCAGGAAAGAAGCCAAGATAAGTAAAAGAAATTTCAAATTCCGTACTTTTATTGGGCTACGTGACGGAAAAACTATTCTTGCTTTTATCAATTAGTTTGATGATTACCTCCATGAAGAGCAATATGCTAACAAAGATAAACTCAAATGTTTCACTAACCATTTAGTGGACAAAGCATCATTATGGTAGACTATTGTTCACAAGAGTATTGATTGTCCTACTACTTGGGAGGCTTTTCAAAAAGAAAAATTTGCAAAATTTTCTTCCACCTCAATTCCATGAAAAAGCAATCAAATAGTGGGATCTTCTGCAATAAATACATCATGAACCTATTCCGCAATACACTAAGCGTGTTTGGAGTGCCTTATTGCAACTTCCAATGCTTGAAGATGTTCCTGAGGTGGTCCATAAGCGCAAGTATATGTCTGGTATGCTTGGTCACTTCTATGAGGAGGTGAACATGTTCAAGCCAATGACTTTAGAGGATGTGAATTCTTTAGCCCATGATGCTAAAGACAAAATTCGTGGATGAGAGAAGCAACCACAACAATTTCCAACTAACGATAGCTTTGGTACAAAGCAATTCAATTCTAACTTTCAAAGATTCAATCAAAATCGTTTTGTTTCTTCTTCTTTCTGTAAATCTTGGACACGGCCTCCTACTTTACCATCAAACACAAATTCAAATCCTAAGCCTTCTCTCCAGCCAAATCCCAACATACCTAAACTTCTAGCCATTACCAATAATGTTTTCAAAGCTAAGCCTATAGTTTGCTACAAGTGTCAATGACCTGGACATTTAGTAGTAAACTATCAATTCAATAAGCCAAGGTTCAAATTAACTACTTGGGAGCAACTGAAGACAAAGAAAATCAAGATATGCCAGATTTCATGGAAGATGATGATGATATCGGCGATGCTTCAAATATTTTACCAGCTATGCAAAATGCTCATTCATTATTAACAATGAAATGTTTTGTGCATGGTAAAGAAAAGATTGTTTTACATGATGATGGGAGCACACATGATTTTATTTCTGCAAAATTGGTCAAAGAATTAAATTTACATACTATTCTAACTCAGTTTCACATAAAAGCTGCATTCTTAGGCACTAGATACAATGGTACATAAGAAGGACATGATTTAAAAATTAAAATTTGTGATTATGTTGAGCGCAAAAATTTCTTAGTTGTGTCTTTGCAAGATAGTCACATTATTTTAGGAATGCCTTGGCATCACAAATATAATCCCGATATAGATTAGTCCACATATTCAATGAAAATTCATTCTAATGGAAAACAAATTACATTGCGTGGTACTCACACCTTTGATAATTTTCCATTGCTTAGGCACACACAGGGCAAACGTGCGTTGAGAAAAGGTAGCAAATCATACTTAATATGGGTGAATGAAATTGAAGATAAGGAAAATCAAATGCATCATCCTAGGCACACACAATTTCTTTCACAATTTAAAGATTATTTTGCTACTAATTTATACCCTAGTTTACCACCTACATGTCTTGAAGATCATAAAATAGACTTAATCCCAGGTTCTCAACCACCATGTAAAGTATCGTATAGACACAATCAAATTGAACATAAAGAAATCCAAGCCCAAGTTAAAGAACTGTACTTAACTCAAGGACTCATTAAGCCCAGTAATTCTCCTTTTGATGCACTTGTCTTATTAGTTAGGAAGAAAAATAATACATATAGGATGTGCATTGACTATCATTCCCTAAACAAGATCACTGTCAAGAATAGATATGGTGCGCAGATCGGATGATATACGCTCGCGTAGTGAATGCCGGAAGGTCCCCAGGAACAATAGAACTCTACTTTTTACACAAAACTCAAGGTAAAAAGCATGCACGACATGAACAAGAGACCAATTGGGTGCAATCTCCCCCCCATGCCTCGTGTGAGTGCTCCACAAAGCATGTATTTTATGTATTAATCATCTTCAAGCTCAAATAATAGCCCAAATTACAAAATAGCAAGCTTTTAGCTTTTGAGTTTGCTTTAGCACAAAATAAGAATAAAGCTAACGGGCGGTGCCCAAAGAGTCTGGCATACCCAATATAATGTCCAAGTACAAATAACATAATCGTGCGCCGATGCGCATACAAAATAATAAATAAATATCCAACGCCTCAATAAATAGGCGCGATAAAATATAGGCGCCATGCCTAAGGTATGCGCCCATCAAAATATAAGTGATAAATCGAATACTCGCTATCCTCCAATGCTTTCCTCCGCCACTGCTACTATCTCTACACATCAATTGAAGCATTTACAGTCGTTAGTAAAATAATACAATTAAACCGACAAAAGTGAATACCTAGCAGTTTTCAACTACATAAATAAATCAACTGGTTAGAAATCAATCCTAACCTTAATTTATTACAAGTGCGCACTCTAAACTCATAATCGTTTATTAATTTAATACGCATTTTGCGGAATCACCCGCTATGGAATCACCCATGTACACACTAAATTAATGAAATGCCCGAAAAGGACAGGCGTCCCCATCAACTTCTCGCACAAAGAAATCCACTTTGTGTATGAGCCCCGGTCATCAAAGTTTACGTAATCCATCGTAAAACCTCACGGAATCCACCGTGAAATATGCCTCCTCGCATCATACCCCCGAGGTGGGATAGCAATTGACCTCAATTGTATTAGCTCAATGTGGAGCTAACAGAGTGGAGAAAGCATTTAAGTCTTTAGCGTGCATCCATTGGGCTTCTTCTACAGGATGGTTCTTAAATTTAACTAGATATCTAGAATATCTTCGGCCAATTCTAGTGGTGAGAAAGTCACTGTCTATGATAGCTTCAGGTTTAAGTAGTTCAGTCTCTTCGTCTAACAAAGGTGGGTTTTCATAAACAGGGTGTACAGGTAATTGGCCTCTAAAGGGTCATAATAAACTAATGTGAAATGTGTTGTGAATTTTCCAGTGAGGTGGTAATTCTAACTTGAATGCATTGTCATTAATTTTACGAATGATCCTGAATGGTCCATAGAATCTAGGGGCTGATTTCAGAACTGGGTGTCTATCTACACTTTGTAATCTATGCTTTTCTATTCTCAACCAAACATAGTCATCAACTTTGAAATTCATTGATTGTCTTTTCTTATTGGCTTGTTTGGTATATGATTGCTGGGCTTTGGCAATCATGTCTTTAACCTCATCAAAAATAGTATTGTGCATACTAGCAATATCATCAGCACTCTGAATTCTATTTGACAAAGATGCAATAGGTGTAGACAATCTATAACCATAAATCACTTCAAACGGTGCTTTCTTTGTGGATGTGTGTGGTGTATTGTTATATGCAAATTGTAATAAATGCAAGTATATATCCCATGTTTGTGGTTTAGAAATAGTGTAAGCACGTAAAAGATCTACAATAGTACTGTTAGTGGCTTCTATTTGTCCATTAGTTTTAAGATGAAATGCAGATGAGAAATCAATTTTTGTACCAAGGTTAGCGAACAAAGTAATCCAAAAGTTGTTACAAAATCGAGAATCACGATCAGAAATAATAACTTTTGGTAATCCATGGTTAGTGAAAACAATTTTCAAAAACAATTGTGCTGCCTGTGATGCTGTTAAAGTTTTCTTACATGGAATGAAATATGCTTGTTTACTAAACCTATCTACTACTGTCCAAATCATATCATGGTTAGATTTAGTATTAGATAAACCAGTAATAAAATCCATAGAAATTTGTTTCCATGGTCTCGATGGAATAGATAAAGGCATAAGTAATCCATACTATTTACCATGATGTCTCTTAACTCTTTGACAAATCAAACATTTAGAAACAAAGTTAGATACATCAGTGTCCATGTACGGCCAATAAAAATCTTCAGTTAATGTACGTAAAGTAGATACGATACCTCTATGACCTTGATATGGAGGACAATGAATCTCATTCAAAACAAAAGATCTGAATGGAACTATAACACATAATCTCTTTTCATAAAACATAAATCTATCATTATAAGATAGTGAATCAATAGGAATCAAGTTATTTTCAACTAATTTATTCCAATCAACATGAAAAGTAATGTCCTGATGATAAGTATCTTTCATAGGATTTAAAGAATCAAATGATATAACAGAAATATTATGAATGGAAAGTCTTCTACTTAATGCATCGGCCACTACATTTTCTTTACCGGGTTGATATTGAATGATAGGATGAAAACTCTGAATAAAGGCTGCCCATTTGATATGTCGGTCAGATATTTGGGGTTGGCTAAGTAAATGTCTAATACTTTGTTGATCGGTCTTAATCATAAATTCAGAGCCCATTAAGTAGTGTTTCCAATGTCTTAAGGCTTGTACTACAGCTAATAATTCTTTGTCATATATGGAATATTTCAGTTCGGAGGGTTTCAGCTTACAACTAGAGTAGGCTATGGGATGATTGTCTTGCATAAGTACGGCTCCTATTCCAAATCCGCTAGCATCAGTCACTACTAAAAAGAATGGTCTATTAAAATTAGGCAACTATAGTACAGGAGCATGGGTTAATGCATGTTTCAATAAGTCAAAGGATTTCTGTTGATTATCAGACCAATGATAAACAATACCTTTCTTCAGAAGTTTGGTCAAAGGAAAAGCAAGTAATGAAAAATTATGCACAAACATCCTATAGAAACTAGCAAGACCTAGGAATGATCGTAACTCATGCACATTTTTAGGTATAGGCCAGTTCAATATTGCTTCTATTTTCTTAGGGTCAACCTTAATACCATCAGATGATACAATATGACCTAAATACTCAATTTCTGTTTTAAAGAACTCACTCTTTTCCGGATTTGCATACAGTTGATTATCTTTTAATAACTGGAAAACCAAGGACAAATGTTCATAATGTTCTTTCTCATTTTGACTAAACACCAAAATATCATCAAAGAATACAATAACACAATGCTAATATTTCAAAAATATATGGTTCATCATTCTATTAAATGTAGCAGGTGCATTAGTCAATCCGAAAGGCATCACTAAAAATTCATAATGACCGAATTGTGTCGTAAATGTAGTCTTGAATATGTCTGACTTATCTAATCTTACCTGATGATAACCAGATTTAAGATCTATTTTACTAAATATGGCAGAACCTTGTAGTTTATCCATAAGGTCATCGACTCTAGGAATTGGATACCTATTCTTTACAGTGATCTTATTTAAAGCTCGATAGTCAATGCACATACAATAGGTATTATTATTTTTCTTTACTAATAGAACATGTGCACCAAATGGAGAACTACTAGGTCTAATCAATCCTCTATTTAGTAATTCCTCAACTTGACTTTGAATTTGTTTTTGCTCTATCTGGTCATGACTATATGGTGCTTTAGAAGGTGGTTGGGTACCAGGAATCAAATCTTTTTTATGGTCTTCTGGATGTAAAGGAGGTAAACCAGGTGGTAGATCTTCCGCAAAACAGTCTTTAAAGTGTGTAAGAAATTATTTATGCCTAGGGTGCATATGATTTTCTTTAACTTGCTATTCATTCACCCAAATGAGATAAGATTTACTACTTTTGCGTAATGCACGTTTAGCTTGAGTATGCGAAAGTAGTGGAAAAGCATTAGATGCATGCATACCATACAATGTAATATGTTTTCTTTGAAATTGAATATTAATTGAATGTGTGAAATAATCTATATCTGGATTATGCTGATGACGCCAAGGCATACCTAAAATAATGTCACTGGACTGTAATGGTACAACTAGAAAATTTCTTCTTTCAGTGTATTGACCAATTTGAATTTCTAAGTCATGCACTTCCTGTGTACCATTATACCTAGTGCCTAAGAATGATGTTTTAATGCGATAATGCGTAGGTACAGTCTGTAACTTTAATTCTTTTACTAGCTTTGCAGAAATAAAATCATGAGTACTACCATCATCATGTAAAATAATCTTTTTCTTTCCATGCACTAAACATTTCATTGTCAATAAAGAATGTGGAGTTGATATACCTAGTAAAGTATACAAAGGAGTAGTAATGTCGTCTTCATCTTCAGTGAAATCAGGCATTTCTTCATGTTCTTCATCTTCCATTGCTCCAAGGTAGTTAATATGGACAGGTGGCTTCTTCGAATGGCAATTTGCTGCTAGATGTCCAAGTTGGTGACATTTATAACACACTATAGGCTTGGCTTTGGTTACATTGTTTACAATGACGGGAAGTCTAGGGATATTAGGATTTGGCTGTGGAATAGGCTTGGGGTTTTGGTTGGTATTGGATGGTAAAGCAGGTGGTTTTGCCCAATTCTTACAGAAAGATGATGAAGGAAAAAGACCTTGATTAAATCTTCTAAAATTTGAGTTGAATTGTCCATTGGGTTGGAATTGCTGTGGACGTCTGTCTCTTCCTCGCAGCTTGTCTTCTATGTCATGAGCTAATAAAATTGTGTCTTCAAGAGTTGCAGGCTTGAACATATTAACTTCAACGTAGTAATGCCTAAGTAGTCCAGACATATACTTGCGCTTGTGTGTCGCTTCAGGTATGTCTTCAAGCATGCGTAACTCGAGTAATGCATTCCAAAAGCGTTCGGTGTACTGAGGAATAGGCTCATGATCCCATTGCTGAAGAAGGTTCCATTGCTTTATGGCTTTTTCATGGAATTGTGGAGGAAGAAAATTCTACATAAACTTCTTCTTGAAATTCTTCCAAGTAGTGGAACAATCTATACTTTTACGAATCACGGTCCACCAAAGAGATGCTCTATCCACTAAATGATTAGTGACACACTTGATTTTATCTTTTTTTGCATATGTTTCCTCATGAAAGTAGTCATTAAACTAACTAATGAATGCAAGAACAGTTTTTCCTCTCAAGTGCCATTGAAAGTACGGAATTTAAAATTTCTTTTACTTATATTTGTTTCCTTGCGGATGGATTGAGCTTCGAGAGTCGTGTCGATGGTACGTCGAATAAGGTCTTCAGATTGAGGTTCCTCTTTGTCGGTAGTCGATCTTTGTAAATTAGCCAATTTAACTTGCAATGCTTGCCTAGCTCGTCGTTCTTCATCCAACTGCATCATAATTAAGTCAAGCTTTTCTTCCATTGTAGGTTCAGGTAGGTCGCCTTCAGCCATTAAATCATCTATATGTGGTTCTGTCATCCTGCAAAACTCAAAAGACCTCTCACTCTCTAGATCAAGTTAGCGGGATGAGCGTAGCTCAAGATCGGGTATACAAGGCTTATATATTTTTGTGTGTGGCTTTCACAATCTTCGTCTTTGGCTATTGCGGGATTCGCAATCTTTGAAAAATTTATGTTTTATCCTTCTGCGTATGTTGAAAATGGTTCAGCAAACCTGCGTATGCAAAGAATACCTTCCAATGAACAACTTTGCAGTTCAGAGTTTCTGCGCAGGAATAGCCCTTCTATGAGTGATGCCAGGAGGCATATTTCACGGTGGATTCCGTGAGGTTTTATGGTGGATTCTGTAAACTTTGATGACCGGGGCTCATACACAAAGTGGATTCTTTGTGCGAGAAGTTGATGGGGACGCCTGTCCTTTTCGGGTGTTTCATTAATTTAGTGTGTACATGGGTGATTCCATAGCGGGTGATTCCGCAAAATGCATATTAAATTAATAAACGTTTATGAGTTTAGAGTGCGCACTTGTAATAAATTAAGGTTAGGATTTATTTCTAACCAATTGATTTATTTATGTAGCTGAAGACTGCTAGGTATTCACTTTTGTCTGTTTAATTGTATTATTTTACTAACGATTGTGAATGCTTCAGTTGATGTATAGAGATAGTAGTAGTGGCGGAGGAAAGAATTGGAGGATAGCGAGTATTCGATTTATGGATTATAGTCTGATAGGCGCCATGCCTATATTTTGTCATGCATATTTATTGAGGCATCGATTATTTATTATTATTTTGTATGCGCATGGATGCACGGTTATGTTATTTCTATTTGGACATTGTATTGGGCGTCCATTAGCTTTATTCCTATTTTTGTGTTAAAGCAAACTCAAAAGCTAAAAGCTTGCTATATTTTTGTAAATTGGGCTATTATTGAGCATGAAGATGAAATATACATAAAATACATGCTTTGTGGAGCGCTCACACAAGGCATGGGAAAGATTGCACCCAATTGGTCTCTTCCTCTTGTCGTTCATGCTTTTTACCTTGTAACTTGTGCAAAAGGTAGAGTTCATTGTTCTTGGGGACCTTCCGGCATTCACTACGCGAGCATACAGCGTCCGATTTGCGCACCAATGGTATCAGAGCGGAGCTGAGATCAAGAGCTTCCAATCGCTACCCATATCGTGCGAAGGCGGAGCTCCTGGAATGATCGGACTCTACAGTCAATCTCGTCACGAACCGTCAATACAGACAGACTTCTGGCGATCAAGAACCCCTGTTTCTGTTATTGGATCATGAAGGACCGGGCTACAGAGGCAGAGGACCACTTCCAACTTTCCTTCATCAAGTCGTGGAAAAAACAGTGAGAAATCTCCATAGCCAATCTTTTTCATAAGCTTAATAGTAAAGCTTATAAGCTTTAAGAAGCTTAAAAGCTTCGAATTTAATCCACGAGGTCTCTGAGGACCTCCGATTTTTCCGCGATGTCATAAAAAACGCCCCCCCCACGATCTGCGTCGTTTCTTATTCATTAAGCTTTAAGCTTAATCAATTAAGCTTAGTCATAGAAGTTCTTCCATCCTGCAAGTCACAATTAACTCCAGGTCACACCCAAACAGTCAAGTTCAGCAAGTATCTTCAAGTCAAATTCTGCAAGTCAGTTAAATCGACTAAGTTCTACAAGTTTGCAACTCTGCAAGTCACATAAGTCTGCAACTCTCCAAGTCAGACTAGTCAACTGGAGTCAAAACTGACTTATGTTCAAAACTCCTAGAAGGACTGTTCCTGCGCAGAAACTCCGAAGTGCAAAGTTGTTCATTGGAAGGTACTCTACCCATACGCAGGTTTACTGAAGCATTTTCAGCATATGAAGAAGGATAAAACACAGATTTTTCGAAGATTGTGAAAGCTATACCCAAAAACACATAAGCCTTGTATTTCCGAACTTGAGCTACGCTCATCCCGCTAACTTGATTTTGAGTGAGAAAGGTCTTTTGAGTTTTGCAGGATGACGGAACCACATATGGATGATCTTATGGCTGAAGGCGACTTACCTGAGCCTACGATGGAGCAAAAGCTGGACTTAATCATCATGCAATTGGAAGAAGAATGAAGGGCTAGGCAGGCATTGCAAGCTCAACTGGCAAATTTACAAAGAGCGTCTACCGACAAAGAAAAACCTCAAGGTGAA
Organism: Lygodium microphyllum; assembly: GCF_053477565.2. Lineage (NCBI taxonomy): Eukaryota > Viridiplantae > Streptophyta > Polypodiopsida > Schizaeales > Lygodiaceae > Lygodium > Lygodium microphyllum. The sequence continues at coordinate 29,340,497 of NC_141143.1, read as the reverse complement.
GATCTTATTCGACGTACCATCGATGCAACTCTTAAAGCTCAAACCATCCACAAGAAATCAAAGATAAGTAAAAGAAGTTTCAAATTCCGTACTTTCAATGGCATACGAGAAGGAAAAAATGTTCTAGTATTCATTAGTCAGTTTGACGACTATTTCCATGAAGAAACCTATGCAAAAAAATATAAAATCAAGTGTGTCACTAATCATTTAGTAGACAGAGCATCTCTTTGGTGGACTGTAGTAATATGCAAGAGCATAGATTGTCCTGATACTTGGAAGAATTTCAAGAAGAAGTTCATGCTGAATTTCCTTCCACCACAATTTCATGAGAAAGCTATTAAGCAATGGGATCTTCTCCAGCAACGGGATCATGAGCCTATACCTCAGTATACAGAGCGTTTTTGGAATGCATTACTCTAGTTACGCATGCTTGAAGATGTACCTGAAGCGACACACAAGCGCAAGTATATGTGTGGACTCCTTGGGCATTACTACGCTGAAGTTAACATGTTCAAGCCTGCTATTCTTGAAGACGCCATTTCACTAGCTCATGACACTGAAGATAAGCTACGAGGTAGAGACAGACGTCCACAGCAATTCCAAGCCAATGGTAACTATGGATCTAAACAATTCAATTCTAATTTTAGAAGATTTAATCCAAGTCGTTTCTCTTCATCATCTTTCCGCAAAAATTGGGCAAAACCACCTACATTACCATCCAATCTCAATCAAAACCCTAAGCCTATTCCACAGCCAAATCCTAATGTACCTAGACTTCCCGCCATTGCAAACAATGTAACCAAAGCCAAGCCAATAGTATGCTATAAATGCCACCAGCCTGGACATCTAGCAATAAATTGTTATTCAAAGAAGCCACTTGCCCATATCAACTACCTTGGAGCAATGGACGAAGACGAACATAAAGATATGCCTGACTTCACTGAAGATGAGGACGAAACTACTACTACTTCCGATACTTTACCAGGTATGCCTACTCCACATTCTTTATTCACTATATATGAAATGTTTGGTGTATGGAAAGGAAAAGACTATTTTGCATGATGACGGTAGTACTCATGATTTTATTTCATCAAATTTAGTAAAAGAATTGAAGTTATAGAATGTACCTATGCATTATCGCATCAAAGCTGCATTCTTAGGCACTAGGTATAATGGTACACAAGAAGTGCAAGACTTAGAGATTCAAATTGGTCAATACACTGAAAAGAAATTTTCTAGTTGTTCCATTACAGCCGAGTAACATTATTTTAGGTATGCCTTAGCATCACCAGCATAACCCAGATATAGACTATTCCGCAGACTCGATGAATATTAATTTTCAAGGAAAATCTATTACATTATATGGTATGCATGCATCTAATGTTTTTCCACTGCTTTCGCATACTCAAGCTAAACGTGCATTACGCAAGAGTAGTAAATCTTATCTCATTTGGGTGAATGAATTGCAAGTAAAAGAAAGTCATATGCATCCTAGGCATAAAGAATTTCTTGCACATTTAAAGGACTGTTTTGTAGAAGACCTACCACCTGGTTTACCTCCTTCACGTCCAGAAGACCATAAGATAGATTTGATCCTTGGCACACAACCACCTTGCAAAGCACCATATAGGCATAACTAGATAGAGCAAAAAGAAATTCAAAGTCAAGTTGAGGAATTACTAAATAGAGGATTGATTCGACCTAGCAGTTCTCCATTCGATGCACCTGTTCTGTTAGTCAAGAAAAAGAATAATACCTATCGTATGTGCATTGACTACATCGAGCTTTAAATAAGATCACTGTAAAGAATAGGTATCCTATTCCTAGAGTTGATGACCTTATGGACAAACTGCAAGGATCTACTATATTTAGTAAAATAGACCTTAAGTCTGGTTATCATCAGGTGAGACTAGATACGTCAGACATATTCAAGACTGCATTTAGGACATAGTTTGGTCATTATGATTTTTTAGTGATGCCATTTGGATTGACTAATGCACCTGCTACGTTTAGTAGAATGATGAACCGTATATTTCTGAAATATCAGTATTGTGTAATTGTCTTCTTTGATGATATTTTGGTGTTTAGTCAAAATGAGAAGAACATTATGAGCATTTATCATTGGTTTTTCAGTTATTGAAAGAAAATCAACTCTATGCAAATCCTCAAAAGAGTGAATTCTTTAAAACAGAAATTGAGTATTTAGGTCATATTGTATCCTCTGATGGAAGTAAAGTTGATCCTAAGAAAATTGATGCAATATTGAATTGGTCTGTACCTAAAAACGTGCATGAGTTACACTCATTCCTTGGTCTTGCTAGTTTCTATAGGAAGTTTGTACGTAATTTTTCATTACTTGCATTACCATTAACCAAACTTCTGAAGAAAGGAATTGTTTATCATTGGTCCAAAAATCAACAGAAATCCTTTGACTTACTGAAACATGCATTAACCCATGCCCCTGTCTTACAGTTGCCTAACTTTAATAGACCATTCTTTCTAGTAGTGACCGATGCTAGTGGATCAAGAATAGGAGCTATACTTATGCAAGACAATCATCCTATAGCCTATTCTAGTTGTAAGCTGAAACCCTCTAAGCTGAAATATTCCACATATGACAAAGAACTATTAGCAGTTGTACAAGCATTAAGACAGTGGAAACACTACTTAATGGGTTTAGAATTTATGATTAAGACTGATCAGCAAAGTATTAGACATTTACTTAGCCAACCTCAAATCTCTGACCGACATATCAAATGGGCCTCCTTTATTCAAAGTTTTCATCCTATCATTCAATACCAACCTGGAAAAGAAAATGTAGTGGCTGATGCATTGAGTAGAAGACCTACCATTCATAATATTTCTGTCATATCTTTTGATTCTTTGATTGCTATGAAAGATACATATCATCAGGATATTACTTTTCATGCTGATTGGAATAAATTAGTTCAAAATAATTTGATTCCTATTGATTCATTGTCATATAATGATGGATTTATGTTTTATGAAAAGAGATTGTGTGTTACAATTCCATTCTGATCTTTTGTTTTGAATGAAATTCATTGTCCCCCATATCAAGGTCATAGAGGTATCATATCTACCTTATGTACATTAACTGAAGATTTTTATTGGCCGCATATGGATGCTGATGTATCTAACTTTGTTTCTGAATGTTTGATTTGTCAAAGAGTTAAGAGACATCATGGTAAACAGTATGGATTACTTATGCCTTTGTCTATTCCATCTAAACCTTGGGAAAAAATTTCTATGGATTTCATTACTGGTTTATCTAATACTAAATCTAACCATGATATGATTTGGACAGTTGTAGATAGATTTAGTAAACAAGCATATTTCATTCCATGTAAGAAAACTTTAACAGCATCACAAGCAGCACAATTGTTTTTGAAAACTATTTTTACTAACCATGGATTGCCAAAAGTTATCATTTCAGATCGTGATTCTAGATTTTGTAACAACTTTTGGTACTTTGCTTGCTAACCTAGGCACAAAGATTGATTTCTCATCTGCATTTCATCCAAAAACTAATGGACAAATAGAAGCCACTAATAGCACAATTCTAGATCTTTTACGTGCATATACTATTTCTAAACCTTAGACATGGGACACACATTTGCATTTATTACAGTTTGCATATAACAATACACCACACACATCTACAAACAAAGCACCGTTTAAAGTGATTTATGGATATAGATTATCTGCACATGTTGCATCTTTGTCAAATAGAATTCAAAGTGTTGATGATATTGCTAGTATGCATAACAATATTTTTTATGAGGTTAAAGATATGATTGCTAAAGCCCAGCAATCATATACCAAACAAGCCAACAAGAAAAGACAAGCAATGAATTTCAAAGTTGATGATTATGTTTGGCTGAGAATAGAAAAACGTAGATTGCAAAGTGTAGATAGACATCCGATTGTGAAATTAGCCCCCAGATTCTATGGACCATTTAGGATCATTCATAAAATTAATGACAATGCATTCAAGTTAGAATTACCACCTCATTGGAAGATTCACAACACATTTCACATTAGTTTATTGAGACCATTTAGAGGCCAATTACCTGTATACCCTGTTTATGAAAACCCACCTTTATTAGAGGAAGAGACTGAAATACTTGAACTAGAAGCTATTATAGATACTGACTTTATGACCACTAGAACTGGCCGAAGGTATTCAAGAACCATCCTGTAAAGGAAGCACAATGGATGCACGCTAGAGACTTAAATGCTTTTCCTACTCTGTTAGCTCCACATTGAGCTAATAGCAATTGAGGTCAATTGCTATCCCACCTCGGGGGTATGATGCTAGGAGGCATATTTCATGGCGGATTCTATGCCACGGTGGATTCCGTGAGGTTTTACGGTGGATTCCGTAAACTTTGATGACCGGGGCTTATACACAAAGTGGATTCTTTGTGCGAGAAGTTGATGGGGATGCCTGTCATTTTCGGGCGTTTCATTAATTTAGTGTGTACATGGGTGATTCCATAGCGGGTGATTCCGCAAAATGCATATTAAATTAATAAACATTTATGAGTTTAGAGTGTGCACTCGTAATAAATTAAGGTTAGTATTCGATTTATGGATTATATTTTGATAGGCGCCACGCCTATATTTTGTCATGCCTATTTATTGAGGCATCGATTATTTAGTATTATTTTGTATGCCCATGGATACACGGTTATGTTATTTCTATTTGGACATTGTATTGGGCGTGCCAGACTCTTTGGGCACCGTCCATTAGCTTTATTCCTATTTTTGTGTTAAAGCAAACTCAAAAGCTAAAAGCTTGCTATATTTTTATAAATTGGGCTATTATTGAGCATGAAGATGAAATATACATAAAATACATGCTTTGTGGAGCACTCACACAAGGCATGGGGGGAGATTGCGCCCAATTGGTCTCTTGCTCTTGTTGTTCATGCTTTTTACCTTGTAACTTGTGCAAAAAGTAGAGTTTATTATTCTTGGGGACCTTTCGGCATTCACTACGCGAGCATACAGCGTCCGATCTGTGCACCAATGAGTTTTGAACAGAAGTCAGTTTTGACTTCAGGTGACTTGTCTGACTTGTAGAGTTGCAGACTTATGTGATTTGCAGAGTACCAAGACTTGCAGAACTTGGTTGATTTATCTGACTTGCAGAACTTGAACTTGGAAGACTTTGTAAATTCTGTGTGACTTGAAAGCTTGGATGATTTAGCTTAGTAGTGTAGTTTAAGGCTTTAATAAGCCTAGTCGATTTTCAAGTAACGCGGCATGCTGTCGATGCATTTGAACACGACGAAAAGATACTGACGCCGCCCGAGATGAAATTTATAGTATTAAGCTTATTAAAGCTTAATACTAAGCTTTGTAGTCTTTAGGTTTTAAGCTTTTAAGCTTATAGAAATTGAGACTTATCTCTAGTTCTTGACGACTTGAAGAGGAGGATGTAGGAGTGGTCCTCCGCTGCTGCAGGCCGGTCCTTTGTGATCTGATGATGGAAACAGAGGTTCTTGATCACCAGGAATCCATCTGTATCAACCATTTGCGACGAGATTGACCGTAGAGCTTGATCGTTCCAGGAGCTCCGCCTTCGCACAAGTTGGGTAGCGATTGGAAGCTCTTGATCTTAGCTTCGCTCTGATACCACTGGTGCGCAGATCGGATGTTGTACACTCGCGTAGTGAATGCCGGAAGGTCCCCAAGAACAATAGAACTCTACTTTTTACACAAAACTCAAGGTAAAAAGCATGCACGACATGAACAAGAGACCAATTGGGTGCAATCTCCCCCCCCATGCCTTGTCTGAGCGCTCCACAAAGCATGTATTTTATGTATTAATCATCTTCAAGCTCAAATAATAGCCCAAATTACAAAATAGCAAGCTTTTAGCTTTTGAGTTTGCTTTAGCACAAAATAGGAATAAAGCTAACGGGCGATGCTTAAAGAGTCTGGCATACCCAATGCAATGTCCAAGTACAAATAACATAATCGTGCGCCCATGCGCATACAAAATAATAAATAAATATCCAACGCCTCAATAAATAGGCGCGACAAAATATAGGCACCATGCCTAATGTATGCACCCATCAAAATATAAGTGATAAATCGAATACTCGCTATCCTCTAATGCATTCCTCTGCCACTGCTGCTATCTCTACACATCAACTGAAGCATTCACAATCGTTAGTAAAATAATACAATTAAATCGACAAAAGTGAATACCTAGCAGTTTTCAGCTACATAAATAAATCAACTAGTTAGAAATCAATCCTAACCTTAATTTATTATGAGTGCGCACTCTAAACTCATAAATGTTTATTAATTTAATATGCATTTTGCGGAATCACCCGCTATGGAATCACTCATGTACACACTAAATTAATGAAACGCCCGAAAAGGACAGGCGTGCCCATCAACTTCTTGCACGAATCCACCGTAAAACCTCACGGAATCCACCGTGGCACAGAATCCATCGTGAAATATGCCTCCTAGCATCAAGATATCCGATCCCTAGGGTAGACAACCTCATGGATAAACTAGAAGGAGCCATTATTTTTAGCAAGATAGATTATAAATCTGGATATCATCAAGTATGATTGGATACATGTGACATTTTTAAAATTGCATTTAGAACTCAATTTGGTCATTTTGAATTCCTTGTTATGCCTTTTGGTTTGACTAATGCACTAGCCACATTCAATCGTATGATGAATCGAATATTTTTGAAATATCAGCATTGTGCAATTGTTTTCTTTGATGAAATATTTCCAAACCCACATTGAATATTTATGACATATTGTTTCATCTAATGGTATTCAAGTTAATCCTTAAAAGATAGAAGCAATTTTGAATTGGCCAATCCCTAAAAATATGCATGAGTTACATTCTTTCTTAGGTCTTGCTGGCTTTTATAGAAAATTTGTGAGAAATTTTTCATTACTTGTATTACCTTTAACAAAATTATTAAAGAAAGGTGTTGTATGTCATTGGTCTGATAATCAGGAAAAGTCTTTTGATTTATTGAGACATGCTTTAACACATGCATCTGTTTTGCAATTACTTGACTTTAATTGGCCATTCTTTCTAGTAGTCAATGATGCTAGCGAATCAAGAATAGGAGCTGTCCTTATGCAAGATTTACATCCCATAGCCTATTCTAGTTGCAAATTTAAACCCTCTGAACTGAAGTATTCTACCTATGACAAGAAAGTGTTAGCTATAGTACATGCCTTACATCAATGGAAACACTATCTAATGGGATCTGAATTCATGATCAAAACTGACCAACAAAGTATTAAACATCTCCTTAGTCATCCACAAATCTCTGACCGTCATAAAATGGGCTACTTTCATTCAAATTTTTCATCCACTTATCCAATATCAACCCGGAAAAGAGAATGTTGTTGTCGATGCCCTAAGTAGAAGACCAAGTATCCATAATATTTCCGTTCTATCTTTTGATTCCCTCACCCCTATGAAAGATACATATGACCAATACCCCAGTTTTCAAGATGATTGGAATAAATTAGTTGCTAATAACAGGATTCCAATTGATTCTTTGTCTTATTATGATGGATTTATGTTTTATGAGAAAAGATTGTGTGTCACAGTTCCATTTAGATAATTTGTGTTGCACAAAATTCATTGTCCCCCATATCAAAGCCATAGAGATATTATTTCTACTTTACGTACATTGATTGAAGATTAATTTTAGTGGGTACACATGGAATTTAATGTTTCTAACTTTGTATCTAAGTGTTTAATTTTTCAACGAGTCAAGTGACACTATGGTAAGACATATGGTTTATTAATGCCTTTACCAATTCCTAAACGACCATGGGAACATATTTCAATGGATTTTATAACTGGTTTGCCTAACACCCAACACCCAAGCTAATCATGATATGATTTGGACTATTGTATTGTAGATTGATTTAGCAAACAAGCATATTTCCTTCCATGCAAGAAAACATCAACTACAACTCAAGCTGCACAATTGTTTTTGAAGACTATTTTCACTAACATGGTTTGCCAAAAGTTATTATTTTTAATCATGATTTTCTAGCTTTTGTAATCATTTTTGGACTATTTTTTTGCTAATTTAGATACTAAGATTGATTTCTCATCTGCATTTTATCCTAAAATCAATGGGCAAACAGAAGCTACTAACAGTACAACTCTAGGTCTTTTGCGTGCATACACAATTTCAAAATCATGAACATGGGATACACATTTGCATTTACTTCAATTTGCATACAATAAAACACCACATACATCTACACAAAAAGCATCTTTTCAAATCATTTATGGACATAGATTGCCTACACCTGTTACATCATTGTCAAACAAAGTTAAAGCTGTTGATGATATTGCCAATACACATGCTACTATTTTTACTAAAGTCAAAGACATGATTGCGAAAGCCTAGCAATCATACACAAAACAAGCTAACAAGAGAAGAAAAGCCATGAGTTTCAATGTTGATGATTATGTTTGGTTACACATTGAAAAGAGAAGATTACAAAATGCTGAGAAACACCCTGTTATTAAGTTAGCCCCTAGATTTTATGGACCTTTCAAAATAATTCACAAGATTAATGACAGTGCATTCAAATTAGAACTACCTCCACATTGAAAAATCCACATTACTTTTCATATCAGTTTATTACGACCTTTTAGAGGCCAATTACATGTCCACCCTCTCTATGAAAACCCTCCTTTGTTAGAAGAAGAAACTGAAATACTTGAACCTAAAACTATTCTAGATATAGACTTTATGACCACTAGAACTAGCTGTAGATACTCTAGATATTTGGTTAAATTTAAAAATCATCCTGTTGAAGAAGCCCAATGGATGCACGCCCATAACCTAAGTGCTTACCCCTCACTGCTAGCTCCACATTGAGCTAATAGCAATTGAGAAAAATTGTTATCCCACCCTAAGGTGGTATGATGCTAGGAGAAATATTCCACAGTGGATTCCATGAGGTTTTTATTCCATGGTGGATTCTGTGAGGTTTTGAGATGGATTCTGTAAAACTATATTTATTTGACGGGGCTTGTACACAAGGTGGATTCCTTGTGCAAGAAGTTGATGGGAACGCCTGTCCTTTTCGAGGGTCATGTTAATTTAATGTGCACGTGGGTGATTCCATAGCGGGTGATTCCACAAAATAAATATTTAAATTAATGGACATTTATGAGTTTAGAGTGCACTCGTATTAAATTAAGGTTAGGACAGAGTTCCAACCTATTTATTTTGTAGCTAAAGACTGCTAGGTATTCACTTTTTTTTATTTAATTTTATTATTTTCTAACAATTGTGAATGCTTCAGTTGATGTGTAGAGTAGACACAGTGGTGGTGTTGGGAAGCACTGGTTGGGCGATAGTGTGTATTCAGATTATCTACAAGAAATTGTCATTTTTTATGGACACACGCCTTATTATTAAAGGCGTGGCGCTACTATTTATCTAGGTACATTTATTTATTAAAATGCTTGACAGACATTTATTATTTTGTATGTGCATAGGCGCTCGGTTTAAATATTTCATTATTCGACATTGTATTTGGGCACAGCTCGGCCACCCAACCGCTTTATTTATTATTTGGATAAAAGCAAACACAAAAGCTAAAAGCATGCTAATTGTAAATTGGACTATTTTTTAGCTTTGAGATGAATAAATTTATAAATACATGCCTTGTGAAGTGCTCACACAAGGCATGGGGGAAGATTGTACCCAATTTGACTTTTTGCCTCATGTTGTGCAAAACCTTCTTCTTATTTTATGAGCTTTAATAGAGTTCTTTTGTTCTTGGGGACCTTTCAACGCTCACTACGCATCACACATCCAACATCTGATTTGTGCACCATTTATAGTAGGTGGATAGTAGCATTCTGTTTCACTGTGCATATGGGATTTAGGACATCTCTTCCTAGAGCATAAATCATTTATGGGGAAAATATACTGAGCTAGAGAAGGCGTTACAATTGTGCATAACTAGAGATAAGAAGACTTGAGATATGGAGAGATGCATTGATTGTGATTAAAATAGATTATTGGACTATGGAAGGTAAATGATGCTAAATTCAAGCAAAGGTCCAATAGAATTTATGTCATTTTGGAAAATATAATGTATATACTTGGGGGAGTCACTCATTGCTCTTTGATATACTCTTGAGGATATCCTCTATATCACGTGCATTTGAAATCAAACCATATTTTTAATACCCTTATCTATGAATTTTGAGTGAATAAAATACAACCCTTTTCTATTCAATCTATAAATAACCCCTTTATATAACACTCTTTTGTATGTTAAAAATATATATAAATAATATTTAAGAGATCCTTTAAAGGATATTTATAAGTATGAGATAGCTAACATACTTCTATGATTCTATTTAGGAGCCCATGTATCTCCTTGATGAAGATTCTTGCAATGTTAGAAGCTTTATGGGTTGATTTTACCAGAATAACATGAGCTATCTTGGTAACCATGTCCACTATTAGAAGGATAGTATCATATCCTCCTTGAATAGTGGGTAATGAAACTATAAACGTCGATGTATTATATGTTCACGCACTCACGTACACACATACATATAGAAAAACACACAATGTGCATATCCATTCATGCATGAACATAGGTGCACACACATATAGGCATATACACATGCACGTGCATGAAATATAAATTCAAGTGATGGATGATGGTCAAATAGGGTACATACACCTTGTGTTGCTTGTGTCTACTCAAAATGCTCGAATCCCTAGGAGATGGTTAAATAGTGAAAATTGTTCAAAGATCCAATGTTGGGGAATGCTTAAAGAATGCATTTTAGTGGTACTCATGTTTGTTGCATTTACATCATATGCACATTGAACACACATGCAAATCTATGTATATGTCCCTTTCAACACTTGAATCGTTTTTTCTTGCACGTCGACCAAATAGTGGTTTGTCCAAACAATCTACTTTGTAATTCATGAAGATTTTTTATTCCTCCATCTGACTAGTGAAGTGCGTTTAACTTCTCCATGTTAATAACTATACAACTTTCATGTTAAAATTGGTCTTATAGTGACGCCATAGAAGGTTCTATTCTTGTTGGTTGTCAAGTAGATATAACCGGAGCCACATGCTATTTGAATATTTCTTCCACTTGATCTTTTGCCCTAGTTGAAGAAACAATCTTGCATATTTCCAGTATTTTAGTAAAAGTGGGTCATTACTCTTGTGATCTTCGAAGGATCTTAGAATGATTTGTCCATTGCTGGTATTGCAAAGAGGTTAGAGGGTTTCTATGTGATGCAGTGCTCATGAAGATCCTTTTTCTCAATCGGTAAAAATGAAGGAAAGTTTGCAAAGCAACAAATTTTGATATTTGAAATTTATATTAAATGTCGGTTTTGTCACTAGAATACTCAAAAAGGTAGTTTGAAGGCATAACTCAATTCCACTCGCTATTTTGGAGTTCGAGTCAATACAAATGCACTAAAATGCCATTTTTTATTACCATTGGCATGGTATGTTTCAATTGGCCGGCCAAAAGTATAGCTCCATTTACCCTAGAATTTTGGGTTTGCATTCTTGCAATTTTTAACCAAGAGTGATCAACTTGCCCATAAACCTATTCAACTCATCACCTTTTCGAGCTTGTGCAATCATTCCTTTGTTAGATTGTTCACAGAAAAGGGCATAAAAGGGGCGCCAAACATGATAGACTACTACCAAAGTGGAATGGAGGTAATGCAAATGTTTTCTCAAAGCCCGTGGGATTTGTAAATTTGTGGGGATTTCCTCCTAACCCGTTGGCGGAAAGCCAATAGAAGCGCGAGCAATTTGTAGATCCCTCATGTTGAGCTCACCGGGAGAGAGCCCCCGTGGGCCTCTGATCAAAGTGAATCGGAGACTTTCGCTTATTCTCACGTTCCACTACCTATCGGAATGTCGATGACTACGGGACTGGACCGGGTCTCCCATCGACTTGCATGTCCAGAGATGAGACGAATATAAAGGCACAGTAGAGAGTCCGTGACAACGCGGTACCTTAATGTGACAGCAGGAGGCAACTTCTTCGTTCACTCTGGTGGGAGATTGAGCATACTGCTTTGTTCTGCTAATAGTAAGGCGTCGCCCTACGACGCAAATATACTACATTGCTAGCGCTGTAATAGTAGTAAGCATTGGAGAGAGGGAGCCCGAGAGAGAGGGGTCGAGAGAGAGAGGAAGGATTACAGATGGCTTATTCGTGGGCGAGCACCGTAGTCACCGAGATCGCTGGGCGCAGTACTGCTCCCTGGAGCATAGCGCAGGTGCTAGCTGTCGGCGCGGCTCTAGTGTGCACTGCGGTAGCAGTGCTGCTGCTGTACACCAATAGCGTGTGGACACCATTCACAAGGCTGCGCCAGTCGGGGCAGAGGAGGGTGCGGCTGCCGCCCCCGCCGCCGGGCGCGCTGCCGATCCTGGGGCACCTCCACCTGCTGGCCCGGCGGGACCAGCTGCCGCACCAGGCCCTGTACCAGCTGGCGAAGAAGAACGGCCCGCTCATTTACCTGCGCCTGGGGTCGGCCCCGACGATCGTGGTGTCGTCGCCGGAGCTGGCGAGGGAGGTCCTGAAGACGCACGACATGACGTTCGCGACGCGGCCCTGGACGGCGGCGGGAGAGCACATCTTCTACGGCTGCACGGACATGTTGTGCTCGCCCTACGGCCGCTACTGGCGGCAAGTCCGGCAGATCTGCGTCCTGGAGATGTTCGGCCCCAAGCGCATGAACGAGTTCAGGCCCGTCCGGGCTGAGGAGATGGCGGCTGTGGTGCGCTCCATCCGGGACGACGCCGGCGCTCCCTTGGAGCTCCGGTCCAAGCTCTTCTCCATGCTCTGCAACGTCATCTTCCGCATGACCATCGGCATGAACGCCCGCGAGCTGGCCTCCGTCGTGCCGGGCGTCGACTTCTCCGAGGTGGTCATGTACAACCTGTCGAAGCTCCTGGGGACCTTCAACATAGGCGACGTCCTGCCTTACCTGCGGTGGCTCGACCTCCAGGGCTGCGTCCGCGAGATGAAGGCACTCTCCAAGAAGAGCGACGCAGTCCTTCAAGGCGTCCTGGACCGCCGCCGCGCCGATGATTCTCGCCGAAGATCATCCTCCGACGACCACACGTCGGGGACATCGCCCAATCGCCGAACCGACCTCTTGGATCTCTTGCTCTGCCTGCAGAGCAGCTCCGCCGACAGAAAGATCACGGACGACAACGTCAAAGCCGTCCTATACGTACGTAGCACCTCCGTCCCTGATCATCTCTCGCTATGATCTGCCCTTGATCTCTTTGAGGTGTTCCACGCATGCATGCATAATAAGTCAGAAAAGAGTGGCTGATAACTAGGTGTTAGGCTTTTCCTCTTGATGCATTTGCCTGCTCGTATGATCATACGACGGACGCCTAATATCGTTCTCAATATCGAATGGGGTTACTTAATGTGCTACCACATGCAGGACATGTTCGGCGCTGGTGTCGACACGTCAACCATCACGGTTGAATGGGGCATGGCGGAGCTACTAAAGCACCCCAGCGACATGGACAAGCTACGGGCCGAGATAGACGCAGTGGTGGGGAAGTATCGGATGGTGGAGGAGTCGGACCTGCCGAAGCTGCCCTTCCTACAGGCAGTGGTGAAGGAGACAATGCGGCTGCACCCAGGAGGGCCTCTCATGTTTCCCCACCTTTCCACCCAAGCTTGTGAGATCGCGGGATTCCACATCCCCGCCAACACTCGGCTGCTGGTCAATGTGTGGGCCATCGGCAGGGACGAGGCCTCCTGGCACAGGCCATCCGAGTTCTGCCCAGACCGCTTTGTGGGTAGCAGCTTTGACGTCAAAGGCCACCACTTCCAGCTTTTGCCCTTTGGGTCCGGCCGCCGCGGCTGCCCAGGGATGCCCCTAGCTATCACCGTCGTCCAAACCGTGCTCGCCACCCTCGTCCATGCCTTCGACTGGTCTCTCCGAGACCCGAGTTACCAATTAGATATGTCCGAGCTCTTCGGTGTCACCATTTGCATGGCATCTCCCCTGATTGCGGTGGCTACACCTCGGCTAGCAGACCACCTCTATCCCAGGACGTAAAACTGCGGAAAGGCTACTCACGCAAGCCTCCACCTCTGCACATGATGATCTGTAAGCACCGCCTGAGTAATACTACCGTCCCCATCCTAACCACATATTTCTGATTGCATTACCTCTCGTTCCCTCAAACTCAGTGATACCCACCGAGTCGGGCCCGGATCTGCACTAATGGCCACAGAAGCTACGTCCTTAACGTAGAAGACGTGCAGGGGGGAGCTGGCCATGAAGCGAACTGACTGACTCTATGTGGGTCTTCCTTCCTTTTTACAGCAGTCCAAATGTTACACTGTCGCTCGCTCGCTCTCTCTCTCTCTCTCTCTCTCTATATCTCTCTCGTGCATGTAGAATAACTCAGCTTGCAGCCACAAATTTTATTCCACCGTGACTTTCATCGGAACAACAATTGTGAGTGGTCAAAGCTAAATGCTTGGCCTAGGTTAGGGTTTAATGGATTCGCGATCCACGTCTAACCAATGAGATCTCGTAATCTACTCTTGCAAAACATGGACCCTATCCTTGCCCGACTGAAATCGCATGGTGTAGACTTACTCATAAAGAGCTTTTCAATAGCGAATATAACTAGTGTTATTCCTTTAGGCGATTTGATTTCACCATTTAGGCTAAAAGTAAAGGTCCAAGAGTATAGAATGCCTCTATATATATGGCCATGTTTTACAATCAAAATGTACAATGAAATAAGCAACGAAAACTGAATATTCTAGTGGCATCTATATGAGCGTTGGAATAAATGTAAGAGAGATTGTTAGAAGGTACATCGGAAAATATGAATATACACTATAAGGGAGATTGGGTTAGTACACAGAAAGATAGTTGCATTTTGTGAATTATGAAAAGAACTTACTGGGGCATACATTTAGCAATGGAAACTCCCTTTGGGAGTCTAAAAGATTAAACTCTTAATTAAGAGTTAATTGGCCTTGGTTTCCAATTGAGAAGTCGACGACTTTAGGGGAGACTATCTAATTCTGTATCTTGGCGATCTGATCACGGATTCCTGCGCCGCGAAGCCAGGTGATTGAAAGAGGGGAAATCCTACTTCAGACTTATAATCTTAGATCATAGCAGTACGTTGAGGCTCCAGATTTGGGTATTGAGAAGAAGACATGGCTATGGCTTCCAGAGCAGACCATAGACTTCAATTCTTGTTCCATGCTCTTCAAGAATTTCTCTTCAAGACAAATCAAATACTTCGTAGGTGATTTTGGAGCATTCTCTATCTTGATACCAAATTGTTTTTGCTTCTAGGAGGGCACCATTTTAATAATCTCTTCCTTTTCATCAAGCGACAGGCAAAGAAGAGGGGGTATTTGTCTTTAGAGTGGTAATTAGAAGTGGTTATGTTCTTCTATTCCCCATTTCACTGCGAGCATCCGAGTCCTGAGAGAGTTTTCTTTTCTACATCTTTATCATTTTTCTTATCTTGATTCTTTGGCAGTTTATCTTCTATTGGCGATGCAACAAAAAATGCTTGAGATTCTCAGAATAGTAAAATTGACGTTTTGAAGCTATGATTTCTAGTTATTGAACCATCAATGCACGAAAATAAAGGCAAAGCGTAAGAGAGATGAAGAGAATCCAAATGCAGCTAAAAAGACTAGAGGGGGTGAGTTTGTTACTCCACCTACTGCAGGGCCATTTTCGAGACCACAGCCAGAACGACAAATGGAGGATGCTCAAAAGAAAGAAAAGAGGTAGGAACCTAGATAGAGAAAGTAGCCAGGATTTAGATTAATGTCCGATATTGAGACATCTATGGACATGAATAAAATCTTTAATGATAAGATACTTGGCAGTGAGGTGACTTTTACTATTTCTGAGGTTTTGGGCATCTCGAAAAGAGAGTTTCAAGATCAGTTCCAAGAAGTCCTGAAGAGGAGAAGACATACATTGCCTACTACTGATACACAGAGAGTTTTGATTGGGGAGTTGGATAAGGATGAGGTTATGGTTGAGAATGCTTTTGTTTTTCCGCAGACAAAGAAGAGAGTTCAGCCTATGCATTATGCTGAAACTAATGAGCCTATCTTGGTACCGCGTAGTCACTTTTCACGCAGTCATTGGGCTAGGGCAACTACAGAAACAATGGTAAAAATTGGAGAGAAACAGGTGCCTTATGTTTCTTTGGTGGATCATGATTCAGAGATTAATCTCATAGTTCGTGGAGTTTATGAAAGTAATAGATGGCTTATGGATGCAGAGCATGGGTGGCGTATGAGAGCCGCCAACAACACTGCAGGTGATTTGTATACTGCTTGTCCCAGTGTCAGGATTTCTATTGGAGATGTAGAGGAGGATTTCCATTTCTTTCTGCAGGATTCATGCTCTTACCCCATAATCCTAGGATAGCCATTAATTCATCACAGAGATGTGCATGGAGATGAAAGTAATGGATGATGGATTTGCTTATGTACGGATTCGTAGTAAAGATGGTATGAGAGCAGTCCAGTTTATGACTGTGTGTGTAAATCATGCGAGAAACAGGGATACTCTTCAAGATGCACCTTTGCCCACTATGAGGGATTCGGGTTTTCATTAGGTACCACTGTTCTGCGAGACGACGGTGGTACACAGCAGAGAAGATTGGAGTTCTCGCCTCCTGGCAATAGTGTTTTCTCCTCCAATTTTGTTAGAATTTCAGCAAATAGTTCGATGAGTTATCAGAAGATTTCTAAGTTGCCTAGAGCTGCCAGACAGTACATATGCAGGAAGGAGAAAGATTTAAAAAATACAGGTATTTTAGAGGATGATGAGCATATAGATGGGATGCATGATAGTATGGTTTGTGCAGATACGATGATAGAGATGGAAAATATGCTGAAAACTGATATGCAGAGTTGTCGCTGTAATGTATTAGTGCAGTTCCTGGACATGTTTCATGAAATTTCAGATTTTGTGTCACAGATAGAGTCAGAGGCTGAGGTGACTGAGCAAAAAGTATTGAGAGCTGAAGAAATTCAACAAACAGAGTTTTCGGCTGATTATGATCAGCCTACAAAGACATAGAGGGCTGAAAACTTTCAGCCAACAGAGTTTACTGCTGAAATATTTCAGCATCCAGAGTTTAGGGCTATTCCTATGCAGTCCATAGAGCAGAGGGCTGAGTATATTGAGCCGACCAGAGGGCAAAATTATTGATTTACAGTATGATTTGAGTAATGCAGAGGATCATAATGAAGTCAGGGTTAACACGAAATACAAGACTATGGATAAGAAGGTGAAGTCGGTAGTTGGACGGCTTCCACCTGACAATGATCAGCAAATAGAGAGGGCTGCCAAGTAGCCAATTTTGAGGAACCCAGAGCATATAGGCCATAAATTTTCAGTAGAGACTCTTGCTGAATTAAAAATTGGAAATGGTGATTTCTTGCTACCCTTAGAGAAAAAATGCTTTCAAGATATGCTTGAGCAACATGGAAGGGGGTTTGTTTTTTTCTCGCATGAGATTGGATGTGTGAATTTAGATGTTGCCCCTATGGTGATCTTTACTATTTCACATATTCCATGGAACCTCCGACCTATTCTAGTGCCTAAGGCACACCTGCCAAAGCTAGTTGACTTGTTGAATGAGAAAATCAGGATGGGAATCCTAGAGCCGTCATCTGCACCATACTCAAATAGGTGGTTTATGGTTCCAAAGAAGAATGGTACTCTCCGATTTATAAAGGACATGTAGCCAGTTAACAAAGTTACTATCAGGAATGTTGGTATAGGTCCGGTTGTGGATGAGTTTGCAGAAGCATTTGCTAGACGTGCCATCTATTCTTTAGGTGATTTGTATTCGAGATATGATCAGTTTCAACTGGCTTTGGAAAGCAGGGACATAACCACTATGAGAACTCCTATTGGGCTTGTCAGGATGTGTACCTTGCCTCAAGGTGCCACTAATTTTGTTGCACATATGATGAATGCCATGCATAAGGTCCTTCGTAAGTACATACCTCAGCTTACCATGCCCTTCTTGGATGATGTGCCCATTAAGGGATGTGCAGAAGAAGAGAAGAATGAGAGTCTAAATGAGCAGGGATGCAAATACTTTGTGGCTGATCATATTTCAGCTTGTCAAAAGATTTTGGCTAGGTTAGAAGAAGTGAACTTGACACTATCAGGGCAAAAATCTATTTTTGGAGTAAATGAGGTTGTCATTGTTAGACATATGTGTGGGTATTATGGCAAGAAACCTTCACTTGAGAAGGTGGATGTTATAGGCAAGATTACAGAGTATTGTTCTACCACTTCAAAGGTACGGAGATTCATTGGAGCCTGTGTGTTTTATATGATTTGGATACCCCATTTTGCACACATAGCAAATCATTTATATCAGCTGCTTCGAAAGGGGCATAAATTTTATTGGGATGAGAGCCACACTAGAGCCATGTGAAAATTGAAGAAGTTATTGCAGATTGCTCCTACTCTCAGGAAAGCTGATTATAATTGCGGAAGGCCTATTGTATTGAAAGTTGACACTAGTCCAATTGGCATAAGTTGGGCTGTGGGTCAAGATGATGTAGATGGAAACATGTATGCTATTCGGTTTGGGGTGAAAGTCCTAAATGAGAGACAGAGGAGGTATCCACAAATCAAGAGGGAATTACTGGGAATTGTTACGGCTCTCAAATGTGACAAGGAGTGCTTTATTGGAGTCCCAATTGTAGTAGAGACAGATTGCTTGCCATTGATAGGTATGATTACAAGTTGCTCTACTCAGGATATAGCTATGCTGAGATGGATTGCATACATCAAGTCATTAAAACTAGAATTTAAACACATAGTAGGGAAGGATAATCCAGTGGCGGATATGCTGTCTAGAGCCACATATGATGATGAGGAGACACTACTTGCAGAAGAGGATGATGCAGAAATTTCAGTCGCTATGGTTGATCATGTTTTCCATGTCTATCATATTGTGGCTTTCATAGAAGAACTCTATGTTGGAGATTGGTTGCAGATTGGCAAGTACCTTAGTACACTAAGAAAAAGAGATGAATGGACAGATGAAGAGTTCAAGAAGATCATAAGAAAAGCCTATGGTTATTTTCTCAAGGACGGATTTCTTTGGAAGCACCCGAAGAAAAGAGGTGGATTACCCTTGCGGGTTGTCTACAATAAAGAGACCCAGTTACAGGTGATGAGAGAGTTTCATGATAGTCCTTGGGCTGGTCATATTGGAGTGTGAGCTACTTATGAGAAAATTAAGGAAAAATATTGGTGGAAAGGCATATACAGAGATGTTTCTCGCTTTGTAGAGACTTGTAGAGATTGTCAGATGTATTCCATAGTGCGTCATCAAGATGAGCTTCATCCGATCTATCCGCTATGCATTCATTATAAGTGGGTAGTTGACTTGGTTACTATGCAGATGGGTCTATGGCAGATGAGGTATATTGTTTTGGCCAGAGAGGATCTTACCAATCATGTTGAGGGTAGACCTTTGAGAACGAAGGCCACTAGTGCAGTGTATAAGTTCATATTGGAAGAAATTTTCTGCAGGTATGGTTGTGTTGGTAAGATCACTGCAGATCGTGGTGAATTAGATGCAAATGAAGCTAGGGAGTTTTTCTCTCAACTAGGAATCAAGTTGACTCTAACCACAGCATACAATCCAGAGGGAAATGGAAAGAGTGAAAGAGGACATCCGCCGATAGTGAAAGCATTAGCCAAAGCATGCAGAGGACGGATTGGAGAATGGCCGAGACTTCTACCATTTGCTTTGTGGGCTGATTGTACGACTCATAGTGTTACCACAGGATATATGCCTGCAGAGTTGATGTATGGTCAGAAACCGGTTATGCCGGACTGAGACTTGTGCTTTGACTTGGTTAGTTTTACCTTGGTAGGAGGATTTGACGAGAGAGGAGCTCTTAGCTCTTTGGATCCGGCAGTTGGAGAGAAGACCAGAGGATATTCAGCTAGCTATGACAGGTTGAAGGTTGCTAGACTTAGAAATAAGGACGGGTTTGACAACAGGCATCACTTGTGGCCTAGAGCAATACAAGAGGGAGACTGGGTATTAGTCTTTGATAGCAGCTTTGAAAATCAGCATACTACACTTCAGAAGATAGTGAAAAGATGGTTTGGGTCGTACATAGTCAAACATGTCTTTGACAATGCAACATATGAGCTGACACAATTGGATGGGACAGTGCTTAGAGTGCCCATTGCAAGAAAAAGAATCAAGATTTTCAAGAAAATAGATGATGAGGATTATGCATTGGAAGAATTTGCAAGACAAGAGCAACGAGAAAAAACTGCAGTAGAAGAGACAAATGATATGACAGATAAGCTTGCTAATATACCGGAAATAGTCAATGAAGAGATTGATATGTTCATGGATCTTGACGACAATGATCATGGGTAGTTGGCCCATCCAAAAGATGCACAGGATTAGAGGGGGTGGATGTCACAGTGCTGCACATCCAAGGTGTGAAATCCACCAAAAAGTTGTGTGTGTGACATTTGTTACTTTAGGTTTTGTGCTTTGCCACTCTATAATTGGTGAAAGAAACACAGATGCCATAGAGAGCTTTGACACTCTATAATTGGTGAAAGAAACATAGATGCCATAGAGAGCTTGAAGACTATTGTAGGCAATCATGAGGAAAGTTTTGATAATGGTTTTGACATGAAACCAATATCAGAGTCAAATCTATTAGTATAGGACTCTTGCTTTGTTTCAGATGCAAGTACTCATGAAGACGCTATTTCCATTGCACAGTTTGATGGTTGTGGGAATGCAAGCAGTTCAAATGTGTCCAAGAATACCCAGACTTTGACATGGACTGTCCAAGAGGGAAAAAGTGAGAAATACTTTATATGATGAATGTGCTTATAAGTTCTGGATTCAACAAGGATAGCTCTCTTATTCCCAGTCTATGCATGATCTCAGATCAACCTCTAGATCCTAGTCTGTTTCAAAATATGGAAAGTGGTATTTGTGGTGGTTGAGGTTTTAGGACCCTATTGCCATAGGTTGTGGTGCGCTAGAAGCCTAAAAATATTAGCATCTCCTACTGGAAGGAATGTTTTCAAGTACATCTTGTCAAAGGTGTGCCGGCTCACTTCTTCCCAAAGTAGAACACAGGAGACTCTTGAAAATCTAGTCACCAAGGATCTTGCCAAGGAAGACCATTGGCTGGAGCTTTACAGTGATGAGGAGGCTTTGGCGATTGAGGTTGAGAGAGCAATTTTTAGTGATTTAATTGAGGAGACATTGCTCATCTTGTAGCAGAGGGTTGCATCTTAATTGATCAAGAAATGTACATGTTTTGGTGCCAAATGGGATGAACAAAGATATTATAGTGGTGCTCACGTGGATGCTTTCAGTGATGTTTACTCAAAGGCTACTTTGTACCGAATTCTTCTAGGAGCAGATGTCGATCAACGAAGCCATATTTTGTGTAAGTACTGGACAGAGTAGAATACTATCAGAAAATCTTCAAGTTTGCAGTTTGGCATGATTCAAAACAACATTCTACTTGGCTGCAAATCCAAGGTGGACAGATCTTCAAAACACTGCATACAAAATTGACTCAAATTGGGAGTATCATGGAGCACATTGATCACAGGGTATGCTTGCAATGGTTGTGGATCTGAAGCATTGCATGTCTTCTATCATATGCAACACATCTGGGTGAAACTTGATAAGTTCACATTTGCATGTGCCTTGAGAGCTTGCTCGGACATGGCAGCCTATGGTATTGGCATATTGATACATGCCGAGATACTGGAAATTCTGATGGGTCGCCGAGCAGTTATATAAAGAACTAACTGGCCTGGAGAGAAAAAGCAAGAAAAATAGGCCTGGAAAAAGAAAAGCAACGGAAACAGGGGGGTCTGTGGACCGAATGTTTCTATAGTCGAAGGATGGAATTAGCAGAGGACATAGATGTTTTTCAGTGGTGGTGAGTGCTATTGGTCTTCTCAAACATATTCTAAGACTTTAATTACTGTGGGGAGGAAGCTCTCATGCAGAAAAGCCCTCTCTCTTCCAATAGATCATTGTGAGAGAGAGTCAAAGGACCGAGGGCGCTATCGCTGGCATGATCGATGAAGAAAGAGAAAGAATCTCAGTCGACTGAGGCCATTACCTGCTTAGCACAAGACCGTAAGCTGCCGGCATGAAGTTCCTGAAGGATTGACAGAGCAAAGGACTGAGAACCATAGCTAGCACGATCAAGGAAGAAAAAGACTCACAGTCAAATGAGGCTGTAACCTGCTTATCTCAAGCCCGCAGGTGCCGGTATGAAATTCCTAATGAGAAGGCTTTGAGAATTGCAATTGAAGGTCTCCTTGCACTTTCTGAGATGAATGGAGCTGTAGTAATCATTGAACTAAATAGTGAAACTGATTTTGCAGCCCGAAATGAGATCTTTTAATACTTGGTACGTGCAATTTTCTGTAAGCTTAGGCTTCCATAGTCCATGGGTGCCAAAGGAATATGACTTAAAGGCTCAGAGATAATGAATGCCAATTGTAAAGTTCTTTGGCTTCTACAGAGGCAACTTTCATAGACTTAGAAAGCAAGGACTAGCAGTTGTTAGCAAGAAGGCATCGTGGATGACCTATTTGGATGTGTATTGACTTGATTCTGATGGATCGATGTTCGATGCTGCTTTGTTTGTGTCAGTTGCAGCTCTTGCACATTTGAAAATACTAGATGTTTTTGTGATTGATAATGACAATGTACTCCCAGCTAATAGGACATCAGGAAAATTTCAAAATGGTAGATCAGATGAAAACCAGCGACTAAAAAGTGTAAAAGGCAAAAGATTGAAACTTGGGCGAGTTCTAGTGGCACTGACTTTAGCACTGCACTCAAGACACATTCTAGCTGACCCATCAACTGAAGAAGATTCTAGTTTGAAGACATTCTCTTGAAGACAGGATGACATATTTGATGCTCTTGTATTCTGATTTATAACTTGATGTGGTTTTCTTAAGAGGATTGATTCTCTTGATTGATCCGTCTTGCCGCTTGTACTTGAACCAAAAATTGTAATATACTTAAACCATGGCATCATATTCATCTTGATTATTTGCTTCGTTTGATCTTACGTCTTAGAATTTCCCAAGGACCTTTGTGGTCGTGACTTTGCTTTCGAAAACCCTTCGACAATGTTCTTGAATATATGCATGGGATCCAACAAGTGGTTGATTTGTAAGTGGGTCCAATACGGCAACTCGTAGAAAACTGAGAATTGTCGCATTCCGTTTGGATATGATTCCATGTGGACCATTTTCAGCTCGTGCCAGCTTTGGGCATTCTTATGTACTGGAGGTCATCCAAGAAAACCTTCCCTAAGTTCACGACCCTCTAGCAAGAAAGCGGCGTGTCCTTGATATACCATCTTCTTCATGGTTCGTGACCTTCCGGAGTCTAACTGTGGCCCGCACAATGGACATACATGATAACCTAAGGTAACGAGACCTGTCCCAACACCTCTATCTAGTGAATACAAACTTGAATGAGCTATGATAGATATTACCAATGAGAACAGAAGCCTACTTACCTGAGCACTCTTAGAATCTCGAAAAGTCATGCATCGTCCACATTAGAATGGCTCCAGTATTGGCAGACCGTTGACCATCGCACTTGCTCATATTTTACACCGTGACCCCCTCCTTCCACAAAATATTAAGCTCATTGACTAATGGACGAAGATACATGTCCATTTTTTTACTTTGTAGCGGCTGAGAACAAGTAAGCTAAGGATGAGATGTCCTTTCTTCGTAGAAATCCATGGAGGGATATTGTCATTGATAGGGACTATAGGCTACACACTGTAAGAAGTTGAGCGCAAACCGAATGGGTTCACGTCATCCATAGCAAGACCGAGTCAAAGATTCCTTGGCTCTCGAGCAAAGCCTGGGAAGATAGAGTCAATGTGGCTCCATGCGCGTGAATCCACTGATATTCGTTGAACTCCATCTATGGACCTATTCTGCGCATGCCACATTGTCAAGCTCGCCATGCCACCAAACGTACGAAACATGTGGTTTATGCGGGGGATAAGCGGAAAGTATCTAAGAACTTTTTGAGAGATGGTTTGCCCTTGCAAGTCTTGTTGATACCTGTGAGCACCACACTTTGGACATGTCTCCATAGTCTCGTATTCTCCTCGAAACAGTATGCAATCGTTGATACATGCATGGATATTGTTGTAGTTCATGCCAAGCTTTCGTAAAACATGTCATGCATCATCACAAGACTCAGGCATGGTATTTGCAAGTGGTAATATATGCTACTTTAGTAACCTGAAAAAAAATCATAAAACACCTTGAAAAAGCATAAATGTTTTTAATGATAGTGCTAAAAAGAAATCAATGAAGCGTACGTACAAGGTACCTGAACAACTCGATCACACTCACATCACTCTACCTGTATTTTGCTTACACACTTAGGAGTGTAAGTAGTGTCTTCAGGCGAGATACTCAGCACCCATCATATCATGGTATGGATGCTTTCTCTCTAAGTGGATTAGAAATTCCTAGAGCATACATCATTTGTCTCTTTCTCAACACCCTCCTCAAATGATGAGTCCCTACACTTGCTAGATTTTGATCCCACCTACAAGGTGACATGGTTAGGGAGACTAGCTCATAGACAGTGTAATCAAGTTAAAACTTGAAACTTTACATCTTTGGAAAGGTTTTTAACAAAGCAAGTCCAATAAGGGAAACATAGAGAACCACTATGGAAAAGGCATATGAGAGATACAATGAAAATTCTTTAGAACAATCTATCATAGTTGTTGATAGTAGTGGAAGCATCTTCTTCTTCATTCATGAACTGGTTCTGGTGGTGATCATTCTGCATCTACTATGCTCTTTTCTTGTGAAAACATTCACTATTTGTATGGCCAGTCTTGCCATTATAATGACATCCATGGGCATCAATGCATCGATCATTGCCTCCATCTCAGGCTCCAAGATTGTAGGTAAGTCTGGAAGGCTGCATGTCTCCTTTGGTAGTAAAGGTATAGATTGGGTAGTACCTTCCAAGTGGTGGATTGGCTCAGGCACTCCATCCATCCCATGCCCACGAACTCTTCTAACTGGCTGCAAAGGGTGCACTCCTCCTTGGGACGAGACATCACCTCCTTGGATAAAACATTTGCCAGCCACATTCAATCTTTTTGTATATGGTATTTAATTAGCTTGCAAATACAATGCATGATTGATATACACTTTTCTTACCGTTTGCTCAAAATCTGAGATCGCCTGATCAATCACTCAGATTGAAACTCGTCGAAGCGTCATACGTGCTCTATAGACAATTGATGTTTTCCTCTAATTGCTAGCTTATATTGAGAGCAAGGACATGGGACATGCTGATTAAGATACGTCTCGCGATCTTGAACATCATGACCTTCATCGTTTTCCATTTTGTCTACATTACAACAAACAATTTTTTTTTGTTATCATTCTTTTTTTCTTTCTTAAATTGTTTGAGAAGGGATTTCTTCTCTTGTAACTCAGCAAAAATTAACGTATGTAAAGTCTCCACCCACCCACAAATTAATGTATGTCAGAGTGTTTCCCATCTCATGGTATTGCACCTAACCTCACCGGAGCTCGCCACCACTCTCTCTTTGTTTTTTATCCATCATTCTCTCCTCTCCTTCCATCTCTCTCTCTTTTTTCTCTCTTTATTATGTTGTATGTTTATTCCCTCTCTCTCGTTCCTTTTTTCTTTTTCTCTTCCTCTCCCTCTCTTATTTCCTTTAACAAAACATCTCTCTCTCTCTACCACTACCACTACTACAGTAAACAAGAAAAGAAGAAAAAAGAACAACAAAAACAAAAACAACAACAACAACTACTACTACTACTACTACAATAACAAACAAGAAAAGAAAAAAAACTACTACTACTACCACTGCTACAACAACAACAACAAACAAGAAAACTAAACAACAATAAACAAGAAAACAAAAAAAACTATTACTACAATAACAACAATAACAACAACAAACAAGAAAAGCGCTACTACTATTAGAACCACGACTACGACAACTACCACTATAATAAACAAGAAAATAAGAAAAAAAACAATAACAACAACAACTACTACTACTATAATAAAAATAAACAAGAAAAGAAGAAAAAACTACTACTACTACTACAACAACAACAACAACAATAATAACAACAAAAAACAAGAAAACTAAACAACAATAAAAAAGAAAAGAAAAGAAAAACTACTACTACTACTACTACAACAAACATGAAAACTATTATTACTACTACTAGTATTACTACTATAATGATGACTACAAAGACTATGACCACACCTACGACTACCACAATAACTCTCTCTCTCTACTATTATCACTACTACTACCACTACAATAAACAAGAATAGAAGAAAAATCAACAACAACAACAAACAAGAAAAGAAGAAAAAACTACTACTACTACCACTACTATTACAACAACAAATAAGAAAACTAAACAACAATAAAAAAGAAAAGAAAAGAAAAACTACTACAACAACAACAACACAAGAAAACCACCACCACCACCGCTACTGCTACTACTACTACCAGACTATGACAACTACGACTATGACTACCACAACAACAAACCACAACCACTATAATAAACAAGAAAAGAAAAAAAAAGAACAAAAACAACAACAATTACTACTACTACTACTATAACAACAAACAAGAAAAGAAGAAAAAAAACAACAAAAACAACAACAAACAAGAAAACTAAACAATAATAAACAAGAAAAGAAAAACAACAACAACTACAACAACAAACAAGAAAACTACTATTACCACTACTTGTACTACTACTACAATCATGACTAAGACGACTACAATCACAACTATGACTACCACAACAACAACAAACTAGAAGAGAAGTAATTAAACAACAACAACTACTATCACTACCACTACCACTACTACTACTACGACTACCACAACAACAATAAACAAGAAAATAAGAAATTAAACAACAATTACCACTACTGCAAGTGCTACCACTACCACTACTACTACAAAAACAACAAACAAGAAAATAAGAACTTAAACAACAACTACCACTACTGCTACCGCTACTACTACTTCGACTACAAAAACAACTACCGCTACCGCTACCACTACCAGTACTACTACTATGACTACCACAAAAACAACAAAAAAGAAAATAAGAAAGTAAACAACAACTACCACTACCACTACCACTACCACTACCACTACCACTACAACAACAACAAGTAATTAAAAAGAAGAAGAAGAAATAAAACAACAACCTCTCCCTCCCTCCCTCCCTCCCTTTCCCTCTCCTCTCTTTCTCTCTTTCCCTATTAAAAACAATATTATTGAGTTTGGGAATCTTTCCATTTTTTGAATTTTAAAAAGGTGGCACCCAGATAACATGCCCATAAGTTTCTCAAAACCATATGATGTAATCTATCATTGGAAAGTGCTTAAAAAATAGAATCTATTGAGCTATAGAACACTCGATTTGGATTTATAGTGCTCAAGTTATGAAAAATACAAAGATTTTACCACGTGTCTCAAACTTATGGGAAATTTCCATATTCCCCAATATGATGTTATTATGTTTAATGTTTTCTCCCTCTCTCTCTCGTTCCTTATTTTCTTTTCTCTCTTCCTCTCCCTCTCTCATTTCCTCTCCCTCTCTTAATACACATGATTTTTAACAAAAACAAGTTTAAAAAAAAGAGAAAAAACAAAAACAAAGAAAGAAGGAACAATGCACTCACCGTAAAGGCCCGAGGATGGATTCGGCGGCTCCTCTTCACGACGGCGGCTCCTCTTCGCCCTCCGTACACTTCCTCCTCTTCTTCGCCAAGGGGATGGCGGCGGTGAGAAGCTTTCCTTCTCCCTCTTTCTCTCTTTCTCTCCCTCTCCCTCTCAAATGTAAGATGGAGTTCACTCTCCCTTTTGCTCTCTCTTTCGTTTGTTCACGCAAAATAACATGCTCGGGTTTCGGCCTGCATTTTTTTGTCTGAGCACCTTTGCTATTTGCATCGCTATTTGTGTTGCATTTGCGATGCCACTATTTTGTGTCGGAAAGCGCCGATGCTATGCCTCCATATCCTTGTAGTGATGTAATACTCTTTCAAATATTAACGAAATACTTTTATTTATAGACATAAAGTTTATATAAAATTATAAGAGATTATGAGAAAGGGTCTCAATTGTTCTTCATGGGATTATGTCAACTAGAATGTCTAGAAATACGTTATAAATTTATTCTTGGTAGTATGAATGACTTAGATAAATTGGTAGATCCTTACTTCACTCTTGCAATTGCAAATATACCATATACAAGGGTCTACTAATGATGATAAGACTTTCACATTGAAAGAAGTCTCATGGATGATAAAAAACTTTATGAAAATAACAAATTCTCAATTGTTTAGATTTGTTATCTTTCACAGTACACACCAAGTTCATAGTATGGTACTTACTTTAAATAATGAATCGCATGGAGAAAAATCTTTCATTTAATATAAATTTTTTACTCTCTATCCAAAATAATGTATAATCTTGTGTATGTTGATGTTTTCTATATGCTTAAACTAAGGATCTATTTATGTAAGAAGAAAACCAATATTGACCACACACCTTAATTCTGATTCAAGAGTTCCTTTGACATGATCAGCGTAGGATACTAGGATGAAGTAGAGAAGAAACGAGACAAAGCACATGCAACTGAAACAAATATAGAGAACATCTTCAAGTAGCTAGTCATCATAAGAAAACTAAAGCATGTGGATGGTAGCAAGTCTATAGTGAACTCATATCAAAAGCCACAAAGGTTGAACTATAGATTTCTTGGCGTATTTTTAGCACAATATAATTGGGTTCCTTATTTACTTTTGGAGATAGTTGTTCTAGTGAGAAGAAATATCTAAATAACATAACAAAGATATATATAGCCCATGGTAATTAAATAATATAATTAAATTTTTTATCATCAATAGGAAACAACAATCATGTGTGCTATTTAGAAAGGAAGACATTGTATTTTTGTGGAGAAGGATTTATTAAGATGCAAATTCAAGATGTCCTTGAATTGCTACATGAGGATCAAGAAGTAGGTACAAAAGTCATAGTAGACTTTGAGAAGGTCATGACTACATCTAAGAAGCCCGTGCCTTTATATAATGAACCAAGAGAACTTCCAAAGCTTGCTAATATTGAAATTGTTGAAGTAATTAAGGGGAATAAATAAGAAGAAGATTATAATAATCATAATGGTGATGATGGGACAAATGCCAAAGAGTAGAGGGCGATACCTTAAAGACAAACAAGCTGTGGATATATAAGAAAAGCTATTTATGTATTAAATCACTATAGGTTTTGAAAAGTTTTTTAAAAATCACTTTTCTTGAAGTAAGATCTCTTAATCTATCATATTGTTTTGTACATTCAAGTTAAGCAATCATCAAAATATACTAGCTCATACTAGTATACTCAATTGATTATATTTGGATATTATAGTTTTAATATATATTAATATAAATTATTAATAAATTTATAAATATCTCTTTAATTGTTGGCATACTAAATAGTACTTATAGATTTTTTAACTCATACTAGGGTTTGAAAAGTTTAGTTTTCACATTTTGTTATACAAGATTATTGTGTATATATTAATTTTTTAAATAATCTAAAGCTTCACTTATGCAAAAGAAAGTTGACATTTTATTTTTTAAATGATAGCATGTCAATGGTCTTTTTTGTTGATCAAAGATATGAAGTAGTCAATAATTGTACACTTTGGTAAGTAACTATTAGTAGATCTCTCTTCTCAATCAAGCATTGAAGTTTTATTGTTTAACTTTTTCATTTTCAAACTAATTATCATGTACTATGTTAAACTAATTATTAAGCTTTAGAAAAAAAATTATGCTATGTAAACTTTATGACATCAAGGTACTATCTTTTCTATTTAAAAATGCTTTAAAAATTATCTAATTTCTTTAAAAATATCATTTTATCATAATATTTTTTATTTTAAAATACATAAAACTAAAATTGTTAGAAAGCTATATGTTATTTTTCACCCAATTTTTCAAAGATGATAATTTTTTTCATTTTTTTGATTTCTTAGTAGAAACATGTAACTTACCCAAAAGGTTTGCAACTAAATTGAGAGCGAGAGAGAGAGAGAGAGAGAGAGAGAGAGAGAGAGAGAGAGAGAGAGAGAGAGAGAAGGGAAGATTGAATGCATATCTTAGGAGGAACAAACAATGTCTGCCACGAAACCTTAAGTTGAACCTTTGAATTCGAGTTGAAGAAAATGATGAAGAAGCTCCCTAGATACCCGCTCTAATACTAGTTGAACGGTAGAGCTTGAATGAAAGTACACAAGTAGAAGCAAGAGCTATGGTGAATGAAGCAAGAGAGAGAGACATTGGATATGGGAACTCCAACAATCATGATGTGTGACCAGCCTTCCCTAATGCAATAGCTACTAAAAGAATAAAGAATAAAGTGGTAGTGATGGGCACTGGATGGGCACCCACAACTTGCAATGTACATGTGTGTAGTCATAGTGTGTGAAGTAAATAAAGGGTAGTGTAGGCACAGGTGCCTTACCCCCAACACTGCATCCAAAAATAGGATATTAAGCCCCAATTGAGTGTATTTAAAAAACAAGTGCAACATGATATGCATGCATAGAGAAAATACTTCCATTGGTGTTTAATGTAAGATGGAAAGAGCTCGTGCATATGAGTTAATCTCTAAATGGATATCCCATATATGAGCTAATCTCTACATGGAGATCCTCACTTTTTGAAAATAAAGCTTTCTTTTCTCACGCGATAGCTTAATTAGGAGTTTTATGGCATGCTTTTGGGGAGGAAGAAGGGTTATTTTTATGTGTTTCTTTGGGGTGGGAAAGATTAGGTGCTTTAAGGGAGCACTAACTTTGAGAAAGGGACAACACGTTTGGATAGAGGAAACTCTCAGAATGTATTGGTGGAAAGGGGGTGCCATTTTGGAGGCCTAGCTTCTACTGTGGAGGAGAATTGAGACTGTGATCATCTGTTGAAGATAGATGATGATTTATGTTTGACAACCATACCTTATGGAACATATAATGAAAGAAACAGGTTGTCCATTACGAAAAAGAGATTTGTTGTAATTAATGTAATGCAAAAAAAACTTGCAACGTCAAGTGTAAGGAAGACATCAAGGGATCACAATTAGATCATCTCACTACAAGCAGAAAATTCCGTGGCAACCTTGTGCTTCATAGCAGTGTGATCATTAAAGAATATGCATTCATATAGTGGTTAATAAAATGTATCTAACGCAAGTAAGTTGAAACTTAAAAATAACCTTGTAAATTTCATACAAATAATCTAATTGAAAAAATGTCAACCAATAGCCTAAAGGGCATTGCATCATTTTGTACAAATAAACATTGAATCAATTAAAAAAATTTATTCGATGTCACTATGTGTATTCTCCTATGAAAGATCCTATGTTTTATTTCATACATGGTATCAATAACCAAGTTTTGACAACCATACAAGCATTGTAAGGTCAAACTACTCCCGTACTTGATCACCAAGATGCAAGCATTGACATCAATGCAAACTTATAAACTCGACAAACTTGGCAACTAGAATTATTACCCATGATGGCGCATAACAATGCAAATCATCCTTAAGATACAAGAACTCATTGATATGGAGGTACACATGGTCTTGATTAGATAGATCCCCAATTGGCTAACAATGTCAAATCATGGGAGGAGCATGATTTGACCATGCATCTCAAACTTCTCCTTCATATGGATGGTGCCCAAAGGGAATCTATTTGCATGCAAACCATTGCAAATCCATTTGGACACAACTTCATGATACCTAAAAACTAAAATATGTTGGGAGTTAGGCTCATAATCTCAAAAAGCTAATAAATTTAATCATACCAAAATATTAACAAGTAGAGAAATTCTTATAATCTTGGTGCTTAAAAATGGATGATGTTCTACTCTCGAAGTTGGAGCTTCCACCCCATGTCCAAGCCATTCTTCTTATTTCCACCCTTCCACCCTCATGCCAATCTCTTACGTCTACCAAATCAACTCAAGCTACCTTCTCATTACTACCCACCCTTATTTCACTCAGTTTACAAGAAATTTCTATGTGACAAGCTAATCAGCACACACAACCTTCATCATCCACCTTAGTCATGTACGTCCAATCCAAAGGAAAATTTCAAAGAAATTCTTTCTATGTTTTCTCATGTAACCATTATCCTCCCTGCAAAAACTTTAGCACTCAAGTTTCCAAACCCAATTTTAGTATTACAACATCCTACTATTGTATTTGCAATAGGACAAGACATGCATCCAAAGGCTGATTAAAGCATAAGGCTCAAGCAAATTGTGCATCTACATCTAAGTCATCTGGTAATGAATTAGATGACCCATATTCTCCAAATGCATCTCCATCAGATCGCTCCAAATGTGATGATGCTTAACTAGCCTTTATGGCCTTAAGTGATGCTCACATTATCTCACCACATACATGGATCCTTGATACAAGGGCCGCTTTCCATCTCACTACAAATAAAGAATACCTTAGTAATTATAAATAACTAAATACATCTCAAGATGTAATATTTGGAAACAATAATACGCTTACAGCTATTGGCATGGGTGATGCCCACATCGAATTAACTGATTGTAAAGTCGTACTTATTAGGGGGTGTTTACTATGTGCCTAATCTAGCCATAAATAATCTGTATGTTAGAAAACTTATTAGAGAAGATACCTATTTAGAATTTCATCACACACATTGTTTGATTAATCATACACTTCCTGATAGCACCCTTTATTCAATCCTTTGTCCAAGATTTGGTCACTTACATCTCTTAGGGGAGAGTCAACCTTCAAACAAATCCTATAGTGTCAGTTATTTGAATCCCTTGTCCAAAATTTGGTCACTTACATTGTGGGGGCCTTCACTCAACCGCCAAGATCCTCAAACCCCTTATTGTTTCAAGTGTTCCAAGCCAAGCACTAATGGCTACCTCTCACAGAGCCGACGCTCCATCCATATCTATGGATGTAGTGAGCTTACCTTCATGCCGATCGAGTTACCTCCTCTCTCGCGCACTCCAGTAGCTCCACGATCCAAGTGCAAGCTTCAAGCACGCTCCATCCTCAAGCTCCACGCTCCAAGCTCCATTGCCATGAGCAAGAGAAGAGAAGAGAAGAGAAGAGAAGAGAAGAAGAGAGGAGAAGATAGAGAGCTTCTCCTCCCCGGTCCCTCACCCTCACACACTCACACTCTCACACTCCCTCTCTCAAGCACAAGCTCAAGCAAGCAAGAACAAGAAGAAGAAGAAGAGGAGGAGAGCCACTTTTGGCCACACACAAGAATGAGCTTCTCATTCACTTTTCAACTTTATATATAAAACCCTAAATCCCTTTTGGGTTATCCCCTTTTTTACATAGCCGGCCGTGGCCTAGGCCCTTTTTCCCATTGTCCTTCTATCTTCCTAGCTTCCTCTCCACCACCCATCTACATTTACAAATTGCACGGGTGAGAGCCCGGTGCTCCTTGAATTAAACCATGATATGCTTGCACTCTTTTACAAAAGTATTGACTTGCGCTTTTCCTTGCGCGCCTTTCTCCCTTATTTAGGACTTTTGTCATTGTGTGTCTTTGTTTTCCGTTTCACTTTTCCTTGGCCTTTGTCTTCTGCTTTAGCTTTTCCGGATTTTCCACCTTTGTACGTTTGAGAGTTAACATACATCTCTTAGGGGAGGAGTCAACCTTCAAATAAATCGTATAGTGTCACCGATTTGAATCACACAAATTATTCAACTCTTTTGTGGCAATATCATTTAGGAAATTTGAATCTTGCCATTATGAAATATATCCAAAATCATAAGTTAGCTTGGAATTATACTTTACCATGTAATTGTGATCTAACATTATGTGAAGGTTGTCTTTTTGGAAAGATGGGCAATAAAAAATTCATGCTTCTCCATGACCGTGGTACTTATCCCTTACAAATAGTTCATTTTGATCTATGTGGCTCTATACTTGTCCATTCACTAATTAATAATAGGTATTTTTAAACATTTATAGATTTCACAAGATTTATCTTTTTTTACTTTTATTAATAATAAAAGGAGCTCCAAAATTCTAGAACAATTTCAATAGTATCGGGCCTATGTTGAAAAATAGAAAGGCCAAAAAAAAGAATCCCTCTAAATAGACAATGGAGGTGGGCATATCTCAAATCTCTTTAAAATTTACTATAAGGAGGAAGGAATGTAAGGCTCACTCATTGTCCTTGAAAATCCACAACACAATGGCATTGTGGAGTGGAAAAATAGAACCCTAAACTACAAGGATTTGAGCTAGTAGCGACGCCGATTAGTGACGGCGGATAGTGGCGTCGCTATTTGCATCGCTGTTTAGCAACGCAAATAGCAACGCTCCACAGGGAAAAAATAGACCGAAATCGAGCCGGTTTTCATTTCGCGTTTGCGGCTTGTGTGTTTTAAGAGTGAGAGCGAGGGAGAGAGCAATCGTTGTGAGAGAAGGAGAGGAAGAAGACTTGCCGCCGCCGCCACCGTTGTTCGCGAAGGAGAGGAGGAGCCTTCATCGCAAAGAGGAGCCGCCCCACTCTCGCCATATCTCATCGATGAGTCTCCCTCTCTCTTTCTTTTGCTTGTTTAAGGTTTAAATCACTTTCTCTTTTGCTTATTTAGGAGAGGAAATGAGAGAGAAAGAGAGGGAGAGGGAGAGGGAGAGAGAGGGAGAGAAAGAGAAAGAGAGGGAGAGGGAGAGAGAGAAAACGAGAGAGGGAGAGAAAGAGAAAGAGAGGGAGAGGGAGAGGGAGGGAGAGTGCATTCTCTCTCTCCCTCTCCCTTTTGCTTGTTTAATGTTTGAATCACTTTCTTTTTTGCTTGTTTAGGAGAGGAAATGAGAGAGAAAGAGATAAAGAGAGGGAGAGGGAGAGAGAGGGAGAGAAAGAGAGGGAGAGGGAGGGGAAGGAAATGAGAGAAGGAGAAAAAGAGAAAGAGAGTGAGAGGGAGAGGGAGAGGGAGGGAGAGTGCATTCTCTCTCTCCCTCTCCCTTTTTCTTATTAAAGGTTTAAATCACTTTCTTTTTTGCTTGTTTAGGAGAGAAAATGAGAGAGAAGGAGAGAAAGAGAGGGAGAGGGAGAGGGAGAGGGAGAGGGAGAGGGAGAGGGAGAGGGAGAGGGAGGACATGAGAGAGAAAGAGAAAGAGAAAGAGAAAGAGAAAGAGAAAGAGAGGGAGAGGGAGGGAGAGTGCATTCTCTCTCTCCCTCTCCCTTTTGCTTTTGGAGAGTGTTAACATATATTGTGAGAGGGAGAGGAAATACGAGAGAAAGAGAAAGAGAGGGAGGGAGAGGGAGAGAAAGAGAAAGATAACATATATTGGAATGATAGCATATCCATGATTATGGTAATGGTATCCACTTTACTTTTTTTATGGGTACCATTACATCGACTCCTTAAGAGGGCTAAAAATTAGTCATACCGTTTATAAAGTCTATTAGGAGATTTAAGATGCACGATAATAGACTTATCGATAATGGTATGCAATGTGCTTTTCCATGGGCCACATACATTGGTGACTCTTTAAGATGGCTTAAAATTGGTCATGTCCTTCATAATGTCCAAGTAGGGGATCGAATTGTGATATGCATAATTCATTGTTTTTGTATTAACTTTATAGGCATAACAAATTAGAGATAATGCCAACTAGTCAATGGAAGGACTAAAAGAAAATGATACCCTAGCTAATGGTCATTATGGTACTTTATCAAAATGAACCCAAAAGTATTGTTATAGAAGAAGAATCCCTTAAATTGAGTATAGGATATTTTCTCTCAAGTCTTATGACTATGAATAGAATTGATTGAAATAAATTTTATTACTATAGTTGATAAATTTCATAGATGGCATTAATTTTAATACGCGATCCTAGGACAAAAAACCACATTTCTAAGATGCTTTTTGTTGAGATTGATTTATTATTAGACTAAGAGATCCTCAATGATGCTCATAAATGGATTACTTATACTCAAAGCCCTCTAGTGCAGTTTTTTACAATAACGAATAATTATCTACCGAGACAAACAAATCCTTGAGCATGATACAGGGCCGAGATATAACATCAATAAATCTCTCAACTACTATGTACAATGCAAGATTTATGGTCAACTTGCAACTTGATGTACATCTCCATAAAGCTATCCATTTAAGCCTCGTTTGCTGTAATGTAGATAAGATGGAAAACGAAGAAGGTCTTATTATTCATGATCGCGAGACGTATCTTAATCAGCGTGTCCCATGTCCTTGCTCTCAATGCAAGTTGGCAATTAGACAAAAACGTCGATTGTCTATAGAACACGTACGACTATTTGGCGAGTTTCAATCTGAGATCATTGATCAGGCGATTGCGGATTTTCAAAAAATGGTAATTTGAAGTTAATATTAATCATGCATTGTACTCGCAAGCTAATTGAAAACCATACACAATAAGATTGGGTCTTGTTGGCAAAATTTCTACCCAAGGGGGTGATGTCTCGACCCAAGGGGGAGTGCACCCTTTGCGGCCAATTAGAAGAGTTTGTGGACGTGTGATGGATAGATTGCAAGAGCCAATCCACCACTCGCAAGGCCCATCTATACCATCAATGCCAGAGGAGACAAACAACCTTCCCGACCTACCTACAATCTTGGAGCTTGAGATGGAGGCAATAATCGATGCATTGATTCCCATGGATGTCGAGACATCTGACCCGCTTAGAGAGGAAGCATCCATACCATTATATGATGGGTGCCGAGTATCTCGGTTGAAGATGCTGCGGCATGGAGGAGATGCCACGGTTTATGTCAACACGATGGTTGCATGGAGCCTTGACCGCAACATCTAGCGAAGGGACAGAGGTCTCAATGGAGGAGTGGGAGTTCTCGAGGGGATGTAGTCCAAAGGTGATGAGGGGTTTAGAATATGTCGTATCTAAATTTTATATGCGGCATCTAATTTGAGTGTTTCAATGGATAGTACAAAATATATAGTGCAGCATGGTCGCGCGGACGGCATTTTCGCGTGGAGCATATTGACAAAATGCGCTCCACAATGGACTGTGGTGTCATGGCAAGGTTTGAGCAAGAGAGCCAGTGATGAGCAACGGATCCGAACACGGTTGTGGATGAGATGGAGTATTTTGGGAACTTGCAAAGTATTATTACGGTGGATTACCGTAGCTTCTCCATGATACTATTGGATGTGCAGTGGTTCAAAGTGGTACTTGGAGGAGTTGGAGCAACAGTTTGACGAGGTCCATCTGAATTTCTCGAAATAGATTTTAAAAAAAATTGGATGGATTTGCGCGACACCTTTGTGTTGCCAGCCCATTGTGAACAGGTGCATAGAGTCATTTGCTTGCTAATTGTAATACGGCATGGTTTATGTCACAATGGTTTGAACTCGCTTTGTACGTGTTTGTGAACAGGTAATCTTCTATCCAAACCCTCGACAACCTCGATGGTCATATGTTATACCTTCAACTCCTCGAAGTGCGAGAGTATATGATCAAAGCGATGTTCCGAGCATAGATGAAGATAATATGCAAATAGAGGGGTCGATATTACAAGGGATGGAGGCCGCCGCAAGCTTGGAGCCCGCATCGGCTAATAATGATGGAAATACAGGAGTCCAAGAATTTTTTGAGAACAAGGCAGACTCATTCTTTTGTGGTGACATGTCTATCGACCTTCCAATGTATGCAGAGTTGTGTCAGGAGATTAACATGGGACCATAGAACACTTCATTCTTGGAGAATTGTATTACTCAATTCGTTGTTTAGATCTTCCATAAATGTACATAAGATATGCATTTTAAGAGGGATTTTTAAAAAATGATTTATATTACTGTGCTTTGTATAGTTTAAATTGATTATTCTAACACCATTTTTTATCTGTGCAGGTGACATTTTCAAGATGAGTCAAGGGATGAGCAATGAGGAGTTTCAGGACATGATGACACACATGTCTCCAGACCAGCTCGCGAGATTTAGAGAGATGGCAGACTAGGAGCTGTCTCGTTCTTCGTTACAGCGCTCTGCTAGATCTGCTTCAACGCGATCAAATGCTTCAGCTTCGAGAAGACGATCTTGACGCTCACGACTTGGGCCAGAGGGAGGGACTGCATCGGGATCAAGGGGATGCTACTGTGGATACATGGATGTGGTGTCTCCGTCTCGTCGTTCAGCTGGAGCTGTGTCAGGATTTGTCACACCTGTGGGGATATCTACTCCAGTTACTCCGGCTTTTGCGTAGCCGTCAGCAGGTGGCACCCCTTTGAGTGCCACTCCGAGAGAGGTTACCCCCGTCGGTACACCGGATGTAGAGGGGTCTCCTGG
This sequence comes from Lygodium microphyllum, assembly GCF_053477565.2. Lineage (NCBI taxonomy): Eukaryota > Viridiplantae > Streptophyta > Polypodiopsida > Schizaeales > Lygodiaceae > Lygodium > Lygodium microphyllum. The sequence goes on along the minus strand of NC_141143.1, from coordinate 29,301,910 downwards.
ATATGCCCAGGAGCGTGGACAGAGATGGGAGAGGACCCATCTTAGGCAAACTCCTAGGGGTTATGGATATCTGGTTGATAGTAGGTCAGGAGCCATCATCATGAATGATGAGGGGAGGAGGGTGATGGCTCGCATGAGAGAGTTGTGCCAACAAGTTTTTCAGCACAACGTCCTAGATCATTGAAAGAACATACCGGAGGGGAGCAAGGACTACATAGTAGCATCCTTGCATGAGGAGTTTCCAGTGCCAGCCATAGTAGATAGATTCTCTACGGGCTGGATGATGGATTGCATGTGTGCATACATGTCACATAGACGATCCGACGCACGCAAGGCAATCAAGAGTGGGACTGCAAAGCCCGAGTGGTTAGATGCAGACGACTGGCACCGACTGAGGGAGGAGGCTACTAATTCGCCAGGACGTTAGAGTCAGAAACGGGAGGCGGCAAGGGCACGACTCAAGGCCGGAGTGGTCCATCATCTTGGAAGTGGCGGCCACAGGATATATTTGGAGGACTTTGTAAGTTTCTCTTTTGTTTTGCTTGTTTGTTTTTTTTAAATATTCTTTGTACTGACAATCATGTTTCTAACAGTTAGCATTTTGTTTTCTTTGCAGCACTCCACTACAAATCACGATCTGCAAGGCCTTGAGACTCGATATGCAAAGAGGCACGGTCTCAATGCATTGATCGACTAATTGTATAGACGTGGCGGCCCTGTAAGTCACTCATCTTTCTTGTTCCTAGTTACCATGAGATATTTGAATGCATTATTATATGGTGGATTGATGTGTTGTTTCTTTTTCTGTAAAATCCGTTCGATGCTCCTTTGCTATGGGACGAGCTTTCGGGGGACGAGGATTTGTAGCTCAGCCCTGGATCCTTGGAGCTCACACACCTTTAGTTTTTAGTCGCTTGATCTATGTAGACATTTTCTATGTAGTAGTGATATCCTTTCATGATTGTACCAATCGCATTTTATGCGATCATGTATTTATTTCATGTATCAATTTTATGATTTCAGTATACATTCTTTTTGTTTGCAAGCGCTTTGTATGCAGTAGTGCATAAACTATTTTGTATGGCTCTCATACAACACACAGTGCTATCTACCTGCCATAATTTTTTTTTTCCCTGTTACCGTTGCTATTTGCGTCGCAAATTTACTGGTTGCGTCGCTATGTGCGTCGCAAATTTACTGCTTGTATCGCATTTGCGACGCATATAGCGATGCCAATAGCGATGTTTCTATGGCATCGTCAATAACGACACTTTTTGCGACGACGGGGGCAAATTTTGTTGTTTGTATTTTTGTCGCTTTAAATGTCGGTATAAGTTCTATATCTTGTAGTGCTAAAGGACTCCACATGTAGCATGTTTAAAGTTGTTAGACTACCTCCTTCTTTTTGGAAGGAGGTGGTTATAACAACATGCTACACACAAAAGAAAGTTTACACATAAAGCCATACCATATGGTTTATGGTTTAATAAAACCCCAATTATGCTCCTTTGCACATTTTTGGGTCACCCATCTATGTATACATTCCTGACCCACATTTTTGGATCACCCATCTTTGTATATGTTCCTAACCCACATCAAAATAAGCTACAAGACCATGCTATCCATGCTCACTTCATTGGCTATAGAGAAGCCTTTAGTATCAAAGGATAATATTTATATAATGAAAGAAAGCACCAACTTTTCTATGCCTGCACACAAGTCTTCAATGAGGACTCCTTGCTTTGTCAACATGTAATTACATAGAAGCACTTGCTAGTGAGGCTAAACCTTCCACGTCATTCCTTCAATAATCATAAAATTACAAACTTGGATGAGTCATCTGACTCATTTGACTTCCCTTCTAAGCCATCATCATCATGGGGTGCCATTACATATGGCCCATCCTTCCTCCTACTTTCATGAGCAAGGTTGTGTTTATTGTAACCTCAATTGCCATTCCCATCATCTAGATACTTTACCTACACCTACTTACCTAGTGCCTTCCATGCCATATTCTTAGTATCATACCTTTTATCACTGCACCTCACTACACTACTCTCATAGCTTTGGAAGACGACCTAGACACCAACAATGTCAAAGTGCTTTTGGGTCAAGCCACAAATCCATAGAGGATCAAGAGCATGACAAGATTAAAATTCTCACTAGAATGGAAGCCAACAAAAACCTATGCATTCATATTTGAAGTACAAGTCCTTCACTAGTACATCAAGATAATAGGTTTATCACATCATTGTGGCAAGCAAGAGCTTGTACATGTTGGTGTTTATGATGCTCAAGAGTTGTTGGAAATCAAGTTGGAAATTAAGCTACAGCCGGTCTCTCTTTATGTCTGTGTGACTTATCGACTTCAGCTGGATACAATTGTACATGTGTGTGTCATTTGAATAAGTCAGTAGACTTGACCTAACCATAGTTAGATGATGGTTAGTCAAATCTAGTGTAACTCTCTCTTTTAGTATGTGACTAAATGAATGAATGAATAAGAGAAGATAATGATGGTGAGCTAAAGGTTCATGGTTTAGTCCACTCTCTGTCTCTCCCTCTCTTCCAATATGGTATCAGAGCCATGCTAGGTGGGCTCTCTGGAGGAAGAGCCATTGAAGAAGACCTAAAGAAAGTGAAGATCAGGGCATTTTGAAGCACATGCAAGCGGCCATTATTTCTTGAAAGGTATGCATTGAGACATTGATTTTTCCATTGCTCAAGCATCGTATGTGGCTTTTTTGGGAGTGTACTAAGTCTCCATTGAGGATGTATAAGTGGCTGATGAGTACCATGGGGGGAGTGATGATTTGCTAGAGATCCATTCTGCCCAGACTATGTGATCTGTGCCTATGTCAGGTTGACCTTCATTGATTGCAAAGGCATCATATAAAGTGGCTATTGAGTGGTTAAATGCTTGCATATACCCCTGGGAAGGTGCTTGAAGATTGTAGGATGCTATTTCCTTTGTAGGAGCTCATCCATAAGGCATAACAAGAAATTACAAATTTGAAATGCAGCTTGAACTACTGTACACAAACAGTATACATCACTTACTTGGCATTGGAAAGAACTTGGAGCTTTTTGACATGCTTGGAAGGCTTCATTGGAGCACAGATATGCTCATATAGACATATAAGATCTAAGATTTTTTTTTGTTACTTGCTGGAAAACTGTCAAAATTTGCGGGCTACAAGCACTTAATGGTCTTGGAACATTAGATGACTTTGGTTAGTTTATGTCTACTATATGACTTGGTACATGGCTTGCAAATGTATTGTGGATCAAGAAGGGCATTAAATGCAAATGTCTTGGACTGAAACAAATGTCTTGACATTGTCTTGGATGGCTATGAGTGGTAAATGCACTATATAACACTGGCTTTTGAAGATGGGACACTATTGGGGAGCTGATAGGTTTATGCATTGATTCTCATGTATGGTGGCATATATACGTGACATCTTGAGGAGGTTTTGGACTAAGATACCTTCTCTTTTGATGAAAATTTGCTAACTGCAACATGTAAGCATGAGTTTTGACTTTTATACTTGCTAGTTATGCACTGATTTGTGCCCATATGGTCATATTTGGACTGCTACATGTACTAGCAGATGTCTATGAAGTTTTGGAGGATTTATGACTTGTATACACCTCAGTTTTGGCTTTGAATTAGCTACTGATCACTAATAGTTTACAGATTTCAGACAACATGTATGTACTCTAGCAGTAAGGTTGCATGATGCAAAGTATACAAAAACTACATGGTCTATGTATTGACGAATGTACTTACAAATTATGCCACATATTTTTGGATGGTTATGAGATGTTAATGGAGTGAAATACCTTGTTTTTATCAGTGAACTTATTGCAGAAAACTGTCATAAATAGTCAAAGACTACAGTTAGTCAGCTGGACTTGTTGGCTTCTTACAAGTTGACATAGTTCATTGCAACATGGCAAATGCACAAGGCACTGATAACATTACACAGATTGTTGGTGAAAAGCTCGATAACAAGAAATTTTGTATGAAGAATTTATTGGTCGGTAGACATTACTAGGATCTATGCACTAGTGATGAAGCTGAACTTGAATTGCCGCAGCCAACACATGATCAGAGAAGAGCTCATAAATATTGGAGAGAGAGAGCATGCAAAGTGCTACATTGATTTTCCTTATGTATGTTCGATGATATGGCAATACAAATCACTGGATGTGATTCCTCAAAAGATGCTTGGGACATACTCATGAAGAACTATGGAGATGTAACACATGCTAGGAAGATACAATTAAAGCAACAATTTAACTACATGTCTAGGAATGGCGGAAGCATCCATGCCTACATGACAGAGATTAAGATCATAGCGGACTAGCTTGCTATTATTGGATTTGCAGCATTTGAAGATGATATGGTAGCAATCACTCGAAATGACTTGAAAAAGAGTACAAAGCATTTGAAACTTCTATTTCTGTTAGAGATGAACCCCCTAACTGGGATGAGTTGCTTGCCCTGCTATTGCATGAAGAAGTGAAGCTTGGGTTGAATACAGGTTCTAGCTTGTCTCAAAGTAAAGACATTATCCTTTATTTTAGCTAGCAAGGCAGAGGTGGCAAAGTCCATTGCTCTTTTCAAGGTTGTGTAATAACTCAAAACACCTATGGATAACAGTAGCAGAGTAATTGGCATGGCATGAATACACAGGGCCAGCATGGACCTGGTGGCTTTAGAGGTAGGGGAAGATCACCCTGTGGCAGAGATGGTGGATCATGGCAGTCAAATGATGAATCCAACAGGAATAAAGATTGTCATTACTGTAGTAGATATGGGCACATTTCCAAGGATTGTCATAAGAAAAAGACAGACATGAAAGCTAAAGGAAAACAACATGGGAATTATGCATCATCTAGCAGGGCTCATGATGATCAAGGTGATAGATTGTTTGCCATGTAGCATGTCTTCAAGAATGCACCTAGGAAGAGCAGATATGAGAGATGGTACATTGACTTTGGGGCTTCTAACCATATGATACCCCATAGAGAGTGGTTTGATGAGTTGGTTGCAAGTTCACATGGTTATGTGTGTATTGGGCATGACACCAAGCATGATATTCAGTATACATGAGTTGTTCTGTTGATGATGCCTGATGGCAAGGAAAAGAGCGTGCATGATGTACTACATGTACCATCAATCACAAAGAATCTTTTGTCAATTGGACAGATGCCAGAACAGAACCTGCAAGTGAGGTTTAACAAAGATGGATGCTTTATTGGAGAATACCGTAATGGCTGCAAATGAATTGCTAAAGGTAGACAGGATGGCAAGATGTTTACCTTAGATGCATCCATTGCAGAACTTAAGGCATCCATTTTTGCACATGATGAGGGTACTATACAGGATGTTGAGATTTTGCATAAGAGGATTGGCCATGTTGAGATTTTGTAGAAGAGGATTGGCCATGTTAATGTTCAAAAGTTGAAATCTATGCAGCAGAAGGAAGTAGTACTTGGATTGCCCAAATTTAAGTATAATGACTTTGGCCATGTATGTCCTACATGTCAATTTTGAAAGTAGGCAAGGTTTCCCTTTATGAAGCATGTCAAGAATAACTTGAGACCTTTGCAATTAGTGCACTCCAATGTATCCTTCATTGATTATTTTAGCAGACTCGCTTGTTTGTGTTGAGATATCGAGCTCCACTCATGATACGCCAGGGTGACCGTTGTGTATTTATGTCACCGACTTGTCAGTTGCAGATGCGGTTGGTACACCGCCCCTGAATAATAGCTACATGATAGCTATCCTTATCTACTCTAGTTCGTGGCTCAGTTAGTATGCCACCTTAGTTAGTTGAGTTTGGTTTGAGACCCATATCTAGGGTTCTTCTATTTCTTTGTACTAGAGTTCTTTTAGCTTACGCAACTAAGAAGAAAAAAATTGTTTTCAGCCTCCACCCTTGTGTGTCTTCCCCCATTGTGCAAGCAAGAAAGCTTCAAGCGAGACTCCTTCCTTCTCTCCCACAATCTTGACATGGTATCAGAGCCTTGTTCGTGGTAAGGAGCTCAAGAAAGCAAGCCAAGCTCGCAGTGTTCTGGTAAGAGGAGCAGTGTTGCTTTCATTTTCTGTTTTGGGAGCAGATCTCTGCAGGTAGCACAACCGGAAAGTGCAGGAGTGCATTGTCTCAGGTTGAGACGCCCTTCGCGATGAAGCAAGAGGGCAGTATATGTTGTGGGAAAGGGCTTTAGCCCATGGCGACCATGTTTTTTTTATTTGAGGCCATTTCGGGGCCTGTTTTGGAGGCGGAATTTTTCTGCACGCACTCAGGAAAAGGCCCAGTTTTATGCAGGGCAGCCACTGTTCTACAGGTCGGTGAAAAGTTACTGTAAAAATTGCATTGTATGCTTGTGCGCAGAGATATTGGGAGTTACAGAATCATCCCTGTTGCCTGTTGATGCAAAATCGTCACTAGGAAGTGACTGTGTGGTCAAATACCACTTTCGCCAGTTTTGCAGATTTTCCCGTGTGAGGGTGAAGCTGTGGTTTTTGCAGTGATAGAATTTTTTCCAGTCTTCTGTAATGGCATCTGATTCTCTTTCACAGATTGTCACTGAAAAGCTTGACAAGAAAAACTTCCAAGCATGGAAGTTTAGAATGACAAATTTCCTTATGGGAAAAGGATATTGGGAATTTGTTGCAGGAAATGAAGAAGAACCAGTTCTTCCTGATGTTCCCAATCAACAGCAAATGCAGGCATTCAAAACATGGCATGAGAGAGCCAGGAAAGTTATGTATTGGCTGTCTATCAGTATTTCAGACTCTATGATTGTGCATATTTAGGATGCAAGTACGCCAAAGGAGGCATGGGATACTTTGTCAAAAATGTATAGCACAAGTACGCAAGCCAGGAAAATGCAGCTCAAGCAAGAGTTGCATAATGTGCAAAGAGAAAGTATGAGCATCAATGACTACCACATGAAGGTGAAGAAGATTGCAGATGCACTTGCTTCCATTGGGTCGCCAGTGGAAGATGATGATTTAGTTTCCGTGACCTTGAATGGTCTAGGAAAGGATTATGCACAGTTCCGAACATCCATTTCCGTCCGTGAAAGATTTCCTGATTTTGAGGAGTTGATTGCTCTTCTAATTTCTGAGGAGCAGAGAAATGGTGGTGCATCTTCTTCAGGAGGAACTTCAAAAGAAGCTGTCTTCTACTCAAATGCTGGAAGAGGTAGAGGCAGAGGTAGAGGAGGCCGATTTGGAGGCCGTGGCAGAAATCAGAATATGCAGCAAACTCAAGAAAACCAGTCCTATGGAGGAGGACGTGGTAACTCTAGAGGCAGGGGGAGCCAAAGAGGTGGTGGTGGATGGCAAAGAGGTCAAAATGCAAACAGTAATGTTGAATGCTACTATTGTGGTAAAATGGGTCATATGGCTAAAGACTGCTATAAAAAGCAGAATGACATCATGAATGGAAAACTGCAACAAGGAAATTATGCATCCTCTAGTAGACAGGGTGATGACAGAAATGAGCATCTGTTTATGGTGCAGCACATGAACAATTCTGTGACAAGTGCACAAGAAAGCAACGATGTATGGTATGTTGACTCAGGTGCATCAAACCATATGACAGGTCATGCAAAATGGATGGAGGATGCAAGGAAAATGGAAAAACCAGGATTTGTGGAGACTGGTGATGATACTGCACATCCTATTGTGCAGATTGGAAAAATTCCTTTGTCTATGCAGGATGGGAAAAAGAAATACCTGTCCGATGTATTTCATGTCCCGAATATCACCAAGAATCTGGTTTCAGTTGGTCAAATGGTTGAGCAGGGCTTGCAGGTCAGATTTAATCCTCATGGATGCTTTGTTGAGGATATGAAAAATAAAGGTCGCTTGATAGCAAAAGGAAAGAAGAAGGGCAGAATGTTTACATTGGATGCAGACATGTCTGAATTGAGTGCAGCAATGTTTGCACATGGGACCGGTGTAGTTGCAGATATTGATATCTGGCATAAACGCATTGGTCATGTTAATGTACAGCGACTTAAATCAATGCAGGCCCAAAATATTGTTGCAGGTTTGTCAAAATTCAAGGTTGCAGAAATGCATAAGGTATGTGAAGCCTATCAATTTGGAAAACAGGCAAGGAAACCATTTCCTAGACATGTTCAAGAGAGTAAGAAGCCATTGGAATTAATCCACTCTGATGTGTGGACAACTAAAGCTGCATCTCTTGGAGGTTGTCATTATTTTGTCAGTTTTATTGATGACTATAGCAGAAAAGTTTGGGTGTATTTTATGAAAAAGAAAAGTGAAGTTTTTGGGCATTTCAAAACTCTTAAAGCTATGGTTGAAAACGAAACAGGCTTGCAGATAAAATGCTTAAGGTCAGATGGAGGGGGAGAGTACCTCTCAAATGAGTTTGCAAGGTTCCTGCAAGAGCATGGCATAAAGCAGCAATATTCATGCAGTCATACCCCACAACAAAATGGAATTGCAGAAAGGAAAAACAGGCATATTGGAGAGGTATCTCGTGCCATGCTCAATGAAAAAGACTTGCCATATTTTTATTGGGCTGAAACAGTTGCTACAGCAGTCTACATAATAAATAGGACTCCCACTGCAGCAATACATGGAATGACTCCAGAGGAGAGGTATACTGGTAGGAAACCAGATATTTCTCATTTGAAAATTTTTGGTTGCATTGCCTATGTACATGTGCCAGATGAGTTGAGATCCAAGTTGGATCCAAAAGCTGAGAAGTGCATCTTTATTGGTTATTCTCTGCAGCAAAAAGGGTATAGATGCTATAACCCTTCTACTCGTAAGTTTACAGTGAGCAGAGATGTTGTTTTTGATGAGATGAGTAGCTGGTATAAACCAGTAAATGTGATTGATGATGTAGATGCACAAAATGGTAATGCTGCACAAAATTCACAGCAGTAGTCACAAAATATTAGTGGACCTGGAGCGTCCTCTAGTAGTGGTTCACATTCTTCGCCATGGACAGGCAGATTGAGATCAGGAGGATCTTCTCAAAGTAATGCAGATAGTGGTATGCAGGTATCACGAAAAGGAAAAGAGAAGGTTGATCAGCCCATGTTTGATGTGAATGCAGGTCACTCTTATGTGGATGGTGAATCCAGTGGCTCACAACAGAGCATTGATGATGAGTTGAGTATTCCTTCTATTGTTACACCTGGAGTAAGGAAGACCAGGGATGTTTTGAGAGCACCTGGGAGTGAACCTACTTTGCGCAGGTCTACGAGAGCTAGGTATCCTGTGGATAGGCTGAAATATGATGGATTTACAGCCATTCACTATGCATATATGGTTAAAGTGATACAGGAACCAGAACCCACTTCTTTTGAGGAAGCCATGGGAAAAGAAAAATGGGAGAAAGCCATGGATGAAGAAATGGATGCCTTGGAAGCGAATGCTACATGGGAATTGGTACCTTTACCTAAAGGTAAAAATGCAATTGGCTATAAGTGGGTTTATAAGGTGAAGCACAATGCAGATGGTTCTGTGAACAGATACAAGGCAAGATTAGTAGTCAAGGGGTATGCATAAACATATGGCATTGACTATGAAGAAACATTCAGTCCGGTTGCAAGGATGGCAACCGTAAGAGCAGTCATTGCTATGGCTGCATCAAAGGATGGTCTTTACATCAGATGGATGTAAAAAATGCCTTCTTGCATGGTGATTTGCAAGAAGAGGTCTATATGGAGCAGCCACCAGGTTATGTGCATGCTGTTCATCCTAAGTTTGTTTGCAGGTTGAAGAAAGCCTTGTATGGCTTGAAGCAAGCACCTAGAGCATGGTCTGACAAGATAGGACAGTATCTTGTCACTATTGGCTTTCAGATTTCCAAGGCAGATTTCTCACTTTATGTGAGAAAAACAGAGAAAGGTATTATGCTACTTGTCATTTATGTTGATTTGATTATGACAGGTGACAGTGATGAAGATATCCTTCATGTGAAAATGCTATTGAAGCAGAAGTTTGAGATGAAGGATTTGGGAGAGTTGCGTTATTTCTTGGGCATTGAGGTGATTAGATCACCAAGTGGGATACAGCTCTTGCAGAGGTAGTATGGATTGGACATGCTATCCAAATATGGGATGACTGGCTGTAAGCCTATTTCAGTTCCTTTGGAGCAAAATGTGAAGCTGAGCACAGAGGCAGGTGAGATTCTAGAAGACCCTACTATGTACAGACGCATAGTAGGAAGTTTGATTTATATGACTATTACCAGGCCAGATTTGAACTATGCTGTTGGATTGGTAAGTCAGTTTATGCAGGCTCCAAGGAAACCACATTTGGATGCGGCTAGACGCATACTCAGGTATGTGAAGTCCACATTGCAGTATGGACTATTTTATGAGACTGGGGTTCAGATACAGTTGCATGGATACACTGATGCTGATTGGGCTGGTAGTATTTATGATAGACGATCTACCAGTGGATATGTGTTCTCTTTTGGGAGTGCTGCAGTCACTTGGAGTAGCAAGAAACAGCCTACAATTGCCTTGTCGAGCACAGAGGCTGAGTACAGGGGTGCAGCAATGGCTGCATGTGAGGTAGCTTGGTTGCATAAGCTACTTTATGATATGCATCAGTCTACAGATGGACCAGTTGTCATTTATTGTGACAACATGAGTAGTATACACTTGGCAAATAACCCAGTCTATCATGCTAGAACAAAGCACATTGAGGTGCATTATCACTATGTGCGAGAGAGGGTTTTACTAGGTCTTATTGATCTAGTTTATGTCAGCACAGAGGATCAGGTAGCTGACATATTCATGAAGGCATTGGGCGCAGAGAAGCTGTGCAAGTTCAGAGACCTGCTTGGTGTGCAGGAATTGGGATTGAGCTCGAGGGGGAGTGTTGAGATATCGAGCTCCACTCATGATACGCCAGGGTGACCGTTGTGTATTTATGTCACCGACTTGTCAGTTGCAGATGCGGTTGGTACACCGCCCCTGAATAATAGCTACATGATAGCTATCCTTATCTACTCTAGTTCGTGGCTCAGTTAGTATGCCACCTTAGTTAGTTGAGTTTGGTTTGAGACCCATATCTAGGGTTCTTCTATTTCTTTGTACTAGAGTTCTTTTGGCTTACACAACTAAGAAGAAAAAAACTATTTTCAGCCTCCACCCTTGTGTGTCTTCCCCCATTGTGCAAGCAAGAAAGCTTCAAGCGAGACTCCTTCCTTCTCTCCCACAATCTTGACAGTTTGAACATATTGAAACATAAAGATGAAGTGTTTGATGCATTCACAGATTTCAAGAAGCATGTTGAAAATAAGTTGGACTACTATATTTCTTGTCTTGGGTTAGATGGAGGTGGAGAATATGTCTCACAAGAGTTTGATAGATATCTTGCAAAGTATGGGATCGAAAGACAACTAACTTGCAGTTATACACCACAGCAAAATGGTGTAGCAGAGAGGGAAAATAGGGTACTAATGGAGTCAGTTAGAGCTATGCTGAATGAGTAAGTGCTGTATATATGCTGAATAGAGTGTTATGAGTCATCCAGTAGTGATAGCTTGGACAGTGAGTTGGGGATTCCTTTTGTTATGATGCCTGGTGCAAGGCAGAATCGGTATGTACCACCTCATGAGAGACAATCTTAGAGTGAGCCAGAGTTGAGGAGATATGAGAGGGTCAGAAGACCAGTTGACAGGTACACATACATTGGATATTCAGCCCATCAATATGCCTATATGACTAAGGTGACATGTTTCCAAGAACCCACTAAGTTTGATGAGGTAGTTGCAGATGAGAACTAGTGTGCTGCTATGGACAAAGAGCATTCATCTTTGGCTCAAAATGGAACATGGGAATTCATTCAGTTACTTGAAGGAAAATTTCCCATTGGCTGCAAATGGGTGTACAAGGTTAAATGCAAGTCACATGGGTCATTGGAGCGCTACAAGCTAGACTGGTTGCAAAGGGATATGCACAACAGTACCGTCTTGACTATGAGGAGACTTTTAGTCATGTTGCTAAAATGAAAATTGTTAGAATAGTCATTGCATTGGCAATGTCTAAAGGCTGAAAGTTATGGAAAATGGATGTGAAAAATGCCTTTCTAAATGGTGATTTGCAAGAAGAATTTTACATGGAGCAGTCGAAATGCTATGTGCATCCGGACTGTCCTACACATGTTTGCAAATTGAAAAAGCCAATATATGGGTTGAAATAGGCACCTAGAGCATGGAATGCTCGAATTAGTAGCTACTTACAGAAGCATGGATTTAAGTTGGGTGATGTAGATCACAGTTTATTTGTGAAGAAGATAGATCATGGCTGTGTGTTTCTAGTTGTGTATATAGATGATTTAACCATCATTGGAGATGATGAGAACGGGATTTCTGAAATTAAATCATTGTTGTAGGCTAAATTCAAAGTCAAAGATCTTGGTGAGCTGAAATATTTTCTAGGAATTGAGGTAGTGTCTACGCCCCTAGACCAAAATGTCAAGCTATAGATTGATGTTGGGACAGAAATTGAGAATGCAACCATATATAGACCGATGGTGGGAAGCTTGATCTACTTGACTATTACTCGACCTAACTTGAGTTATGTTGTGGGGCTGATCATTCATTTTACGCAAAAGCCTCGCAAGCCGCATTTGGATGCATTCAAGAGGATCATGAGATATGTAAAGGGTACTACAAATTATGGGTTGTTTTATGCATATGGAAAAGCCCTTGACTTGATAGGCTATACATACCCTGATTGGGCTAGTTGTGCCTTTGACAGGAGGTCAACTAGTGGCTATGCATTTGGATTGGACAACACCATGATCAGCCGGCAAAGTGAAAATAGTATACAATTGCATTGTCTAGTACATAAGCTGAGTATAGGGGTGCAGCCTTAGCCGCCTGTGAAGCTGTTTAGTTGCTGAAGTTACTAAATGACTTGGGGATACACTTGGACAACAAAGTGAAGCTACAAGCAATAGCATGATTAGCTGGTGAAGTAAAAAACTGCCTATAGTCGCATTGCCTAGTACAGAAGTTGAGTACAAGGATGCGGCCTTAGCATCTTGTGAAGCTATTTGGTTACTGAAGTTCATGAATGAATTGGGGATACACTTGGACAGAAAAGAGAAGCTGCATTATGATAATCTTAGCAATGTGATGCTTGCAAGAAATCCTCTCTACCATGCAATATCTAAACACATTGAAGTTCATTACCATTTTATCAGAGAAATGGTACTAGCAAAGAAGCTTGACTTAATGCATGTGAACACTTAAAACCAAGTAGTAGATATCTTTACCAAATCACTTGGTAAAGAAAAGTTCATCTATTTTAGGCAACTACTTGGAGTATTGCAAATGGTTTGAGCTTGAGGGGACGTGTTGGAAATCAAGCTTCACCCCATCTCTCTTTATGTCTATGTGACTTATCGACATTAGCTGGATACATCTATACATGTGTGTGTCGTTGAATAAGTCGATAGACTTGACCTAACCATATTTTTTATGATGGTTAGTCAAACCTAGTGTAACTCTCTCTTTTAGTATGCGACTCAATGAATGAATGAATAAGAGAAGATATTGATGATGAGCTAAAGACTCATGGTTTTGCTCCACTCTCTATCTCTCCCTCTCTTCGAATAAGAGTAAGCTCATAAAAGAATTGATATGGAGAGTATGAGAAACAATGTTTCAATTAGGAAAGTGGAGTTGGTGGATGAAGGACACTCTTGAATGGATCAAATTGAAGGCTTGCAATGGAGGTACGGGATTCTCCTACACGACATTGTTAATGATGATGGCATCCCCTACACAATACTTTCAATACTTTGTCCCTTGTCAATGGGACATCAATAGCACAAGAAGAATCAGTTTCCTAGAAAGCTAATCTTGATCGTGATGATGTAGTTGATGACACTCCTAGCAAGGGCCCTAATGCTTTACATGGAGAACCAAAAGCCAACACACGAAAAGAAACCTATGATCATCAAGGCATCATTGCTTATAATAATGGTGTACTTGCAATGGTTGCCAATTCCTATGCAAACTTGTCGATGTCACTAGCAACCATAGTGACAGTGTGCAGTTTCAGTTCAAGGGGGCGAGTTGCACTATATTGACCTCAACAATTTTATCGCAAGTGCAAGATAGAGTCTACGAATGCAGCAAGTTCAAGGGCGCACATCAAGATGAAGCATTCTCATTTAATTTCATATTTTCATGTTCATCAATTCCTTATTGATCCCAGATAATCAATGTAATAGTCTATAAGCTCATATTATAAAGCTATAGATTGAAATCATTTTCTATTTTAGCACTTCTATCACTTGATGGATTTTTAAAAAGAGAGCACAATCTCATTCCATATAGGCACAAAATTGCACTTGTAGTAGGATCACTCATGTCATGAAAGACCTCACCCCTTTCATGGATTTTTTATCCAAGGGCGTGTTTGTGTAAATGGATCTTCAAATTCATCTAGACATAAACAAAAACATGTCCCTTTGTATCATGCAAACTCCCTGCCATTAAAATCATATATCTTCTCTCCCTAATCAATAATCAATCTAATCAATTGTGACTTATTTTCTCTACGATATGTCTCTCTTCTCTTTGCTACTCTCTATCATGCTTTCTTCTTTGCCTGCCTCTGATAGTGGGAAGCCTCCTGGCCATGGCCTCCCACACTCAGTCTAGGCTAAACAAATATATTTTTTTTCTAAGACCTCCCTTTCATACAATCCCTACATGAAGTTGTCACCTCCTTTCCCTTCCAATTGGTCATCTTCTTTTACTCTCTACCCCAGAGATTCCTCTGGCCCTTGTGCCTCTATCTTGCTATTTTTTCCCCCTCCTAGTAGACACGATGAGCACAAAATTTCCTTCCTTCTCATGCATCTCTCTTTCTACCAAAAAGCTATCATCTTTCTTTTCTTTTCCCCCCCCAAAGAAGCCTTCAAAAGCAACAATGTTTAGTCCTTTGCATAAGGCCCATGCAACTTTTGTTTAGGTTTTCTCAAAAGCTAGCTCAAGAGCATGAAAAGCTAGCATGCTTTTAGCTCTTTCTTTATTTACAACCCTTAAAATTGCAACACTTAGTGTTCCCATTGGAATATTTCTAGTGTCGTACCAACTACTATGAGCTTCACAACATCAATCCACAGGTGGCCTTAGGCTTGGTCATATTCATCCTTCTCCTCTCTTGTACCACCCAATCTTCAAGACAAAATAGCTTCAAATCTTCACATTGACTCATCCTTATTTCAATGATTTTATCGTAGGTTTTTTGGGGTTAGGTGCACAATGTCATGACATCCATCCCCTCTAAACTTGCTCATCCTTTAGATGTGCCACTTGTGTGACCACATAGATCAAACACTCAAATAACCACCTTCTCTTTATGCATAAGCAAAAGTAGCAAACCATTTGGATCATACATTAAAATCACAATCATCCACACATCTTTGGCACCACACTAAGTGCCCTCTCTAGAATCACAAGGCCTTGGGTGGATCTCATATACTCAAGGCATTTGAACTTTCATAAACATACTATCGATGCACCCAACAAAGATAAAACATCCTTGCTCTTTGTGAATCCATCGCTCTCAAAACAAGTTCACTTGATCGTTCTGATTCCGCACAAGCTGAAATACCAAAGGTCTTGGAGATACAATCATAAATGCCAACAAAGAGTTAGAACAATGATGTGATGGGTTTCCAAAGCATTACTACATGTTCAAGGGTATTATGTAAGAAATCAATGGATTTGGTTACCCAAACCACCTACATCACTACCTTTGTTAGTCATAGCCTAGAATTCACCCAAAGAAAGAAAATAAAGAAAAAGATCTAAATATGGATCATGGTCTAGGACAAAAGGCACTCAGAAAATTGAGCGAGCTAAGATAGGAACGAAGAAGCCAAACCTCACCTATTAGAAAAAGGAGAATCATCCTAACTTAAATGGAGTACACTTGCTTGATACAATTGTCAAATCCAACAAAAAGTTGGTAATAGTTCATGGGAAAATAACTACAAAAGAGGGACCGAGTATTCACCTCATGATACCGCTCTAGCTACACATGGATGCTCAAACAAGGAAAAATTAAAACCATTAAGAAGTCATGAGCAAACATTAGAGGCATCAACTAGCTTATTTAGGAGTCCCAAATCTACAATAAACTATTCACCTAAACAAAAACATGAAGCCCAATAGTAGTAGCCTTGTGTAGCTACTCAACGTATGTACATAAACCCACAAAAGGCAACCATGGACATTGCCACACCTACCAAGATAAGGATTTGACCAAGCAATTAACCTTGACTGACAAAAGTAGCTAGTCCTTTGACTCTTCTACTACTACTTTCCAATGGAAATCTCAACAATCACATTCTTTGGCTATGATAAAGGCCACATCCACAAAGGAACAAGCCCTTGTCAATTAGTCCACTCTCAGAAGTAACGTTACAAAACATGTTTTTAGCACATCCAAAACCCCCAACACACCTCAAGTTCAGGCATAGGAAGAAAACTCTCGAGGAAATGGATGATGAGATAGTCTAGCCATATGCAAAGCTCACATTGCTCACTTGTGCATATATTTATAGTGACATTGGAAAATTGACAAACGAGTGCAAATAGCTCTTAGAAAATCCATTGAAGTGGATGGAGCAACAACTTATTTTCTCTTGCTTCATGACTGTTGCCGAAAAGCTCATGAAAGGTATGCCAAAAGCTACAACTAGAGAGTTGAATTTAATTCCCTCATTCTACATTGCCCTTCATGAGATAAATAAGGAAAAACTAGAAGCATTAGAGAAAAATGTCAAGATTGTGGGAGAGAAGGAAGGAGTCTCACTTGTAGCTTTCTTGCTTGCACAATGGGGGAAGACACACAAGGGTGGAGGCTGAAAACAATTTTCCTCTTCTTAGTTGTGTAAGGCAAAAGAACTCAAGTACATAGAAATAGAAGAACCCTATATATGGGTCTCAAACCAAACTCAACTAACTAAGGTGGCATACAAATTGAGCCACGAACTAGAGTAGATAAGGATAGCTGTCATCTAGCTATTATTCATCGGCGGTGTATCAACCACAACTGACAAGTTGGTGACATAAATGCACAACGGTCACCCTGGCATATCACGAGTGGAGCTAGATATCTCAACACTCCCCCTCGAGCTCAATCCCAATTCTTGCACACCAAGCACGTTTCTGAACTTGCGCAGCTTCTCTACGCCCAATGCCTTCGTGAACATGTCAGCTACCTGATCCTTTGTGTTGACATAAACTAGATCAATAAGACCTAGTAAAACCCTCTCCCGCACATAGTGATAATGCACCTCAATGTGCTTTGTTCTAGCATGATAGACTGGGTTATTTGCCAAGTGTATACTACTCATGTTGTCACAATAAATGACAACTAGCCCATCTATAGGCTGATGCATATCATAAAGTAGCTTATGCAATCAAGCTACCTCACATGCAGCCATTGCTCACCCTTCTACTCAGCCTCTGTGCTCGACAACGCAACTGTATACTGTTTCTTGCTGTTCCAAGTGACTGCAGCACTCCCAAAAGAGAACACATATCCACTGGTAGATCGTCTATCAGAAATACTACCAGCCCAATCAGCATCAGTGTATCCATGCAATTGTATATGAACCCCAGTCTCATAAAATAGTCCATATTGCAATGTGGACTTCACATACTTGAGTATGCGTCTAGCCATGTCCAAATGCGGTTTCCTTGGAGCCTGCATAAACTGACTTACCAATCCAACAGCATAGCTCAAATCTGGCCTGGTAATAGTCATATAAATCAAACTTCCTAATATGCGTCTGTACATAGTAGGATCTTCCAGAAGCTCACCTACATCTGCACTCAGCTTCACATTCTGCTCCAAAGGAAGTGAAATAGGCTTACAGCCTGTCATCCCATATTTGGACAGCATGTCCAATCCATACTGCCTCTGCAAGAGCCGTATCCCACTTGGTGATCTAATCACCTCAATGCCCAAGAAATAACGCAACTCTCCCAAATCCTTCATCTCAAACTTCTGCTTCAATAGCATTTTCACATGAAGGATATCTTCATCACTGTCACCTGTCATAATCAAATCATCAACATAAATGACAAGTAGCATAATACCTTTCTCTGTTTTTCTCACATAAAGTGAGAAATCTGCCTTGGAAATCTGAAAGCCAATAGTGACAAGATATTGTCCTATCTTGTCAGACCATGCTCTAGGTGCTTTCTTCAAACCATACAAGGCTTTCTTCAACCTGCAAACAAACTTAGGATGAACAGCATGCACATAACCTGGTGGCTGCTCCATATAGACCTCTTCTTGCAAATCGCCATGCAAGAAGGCATTCTTTACATCCATCTGATGTAAAGGCCATCCCTTTGATGTAGCCATAGCAATGACTGCTCTTACGGTTGCCATACTTGCAACCGGACTGAATGTTTCTTCATAGTCAATGGCATATGTTTGTGCATACCCTTTGACTACTAATCTTGCCTTATATTTGTTCATAGAACCATCTGCGTTGTGCTTCACCTTATAAACCCACTTATAGCCAATTGCATTTTTATCTTTAGGCAAAGGTACCAACTCCCATGTAGCATTTGCTTCCAAGGCATCCCTTTCTTCATCCATGGCTTTCTCCCATTTTTCTTTTCACTTGGCTTGCTCAAAAGAAGTGGGTTCTGGTTCTTGTATCACTTTGACCATATATGCATAGTGAATGGCTGTAAATCCATCATATTTTAGCCTATCCACAGGATACCTAACTCTGGTAGACCTGCGCAAAGTAGGTTCACTCCCAGGTGCTCTCAAAACATCCCTGTCTTTCTTACTCGAGGTGTAACAATAGAAGGAATACCCAACTCATCATCAATGCTCTGTTCTGAGCCACTGGATTTACCATCCACATAAGAGTGACCTGCATTCACATCAAACATGGGCTGATCTACCTTCTCTTTTCCTTTTCGTGATACCTCCATACCACTATCTGAATTACTTTGAGAAGATTCTCCTGATCTCAATCTGCCTGTCCATGGCGAAGAATGTGAACCACTGCTAGAGGACGATCCAGGTCCACTAATATCTTGTAATTGCTGCTGTGAATTCTGTGCAGCATTACCATTTTGTGCATCTACATTATCAATCACATTTACTGGTTTATAGCAGCTACTCATCTCATCAAAAACAACATCTCTACTCACTGTAAACTTACGAGTAGAAGGGTTATAGCATCTATACCCTTTCTGCTACTGCAGAGAGTAACCAATAAAGATGCATTTCTCAGCTTTTGGATCCAACTTGGATCTCAACTCATCTGGCACATGAACATAGGCAATGCAACAAAAAATTTTCAAATGAGAAATATATGGTTTCCTACCAATATACCTCTCCTCTGGAGTCATCCCATGTATTGCTGCAGTGGGAGTCCTGTTCATTATGTAAACTGCTGTAGCAACTGCTTCAACCCAGTAAAAATCTGGCAAGTCTTTTTCGTTGAACATGGCACGAGATACCTCTCCAATATGCCTGTTTTTCCTTTCTGCAATTCCATTTTGTTGTGGGGTATGACTGCATGAATATTGCTGCTTTATGCCATGCTCCTGCAGGAATCTTGCAAACTCATTTGAGAGGTACTCTCCTCCTCCATCTGACCTTAGGCATTTTATTTGCAGGCCTGTTTCTTTTTCAACCATAGCTTTAAGATTTTTGAAATGCCAAAAAACTTCACTTTTCTTTTTCATAAAATACATCCAAAATTTTCTGCTATAGTCATCAATAAAAGTGACAAAATAATGACAGCCTCCAAGAGATGCAGCTTTAGTAGTCCACACATCAGAGTGGATTAATTCCAATGGCTTCTCACTCTCTTGAACATGTCTAGGAAATGTTTCCTTGCTTGTTTTTCAAACTGACAGGCTTCACATACCTTATACATTTCTGCAACCTTGAATTTTGGCAATCTTGCAACAGTATTTTGGGCCTACATTGATTTAAGTTGCTGTACATTAACATGACCAATGCATTTATGCCAGATATCAATATCTGCAACTACACCAGTCCCATGTGCAAACATTGCTGCACTCAATTCAGGCATGTCTGCATCCAACGTAAACATTCTGCCCTTCTTCTTTCCTTTTGCTATCAAGCGACCTTTATTTTTCATATCCTCAACAAAGCATCCATGAGGATTAAATCTGACCTGCAAGCCCTACTCAACCATTTGACCAACAGAAACCAGATTCTTGGTGATATTTGGGACATAAAATACATCTGTCAGGTATTTCTTTTTCCCATCCTGCATAGACAAAGGAATTTTTCCAATCTGCACAATAGGATGTGCAGTATCATCACCAGTCTCTACAAATCGTGGTTTTTCCATTTTCCTTGCATCCTCTATCCATTCTGCATGACCTCTCATGTGGTTTGATGCACATGAGTCAACATACCACACTTTGTTGCTTTCTTCTACACTTGTCACAGAATTGTTTATGTGTTGCACCATAAACAAATGCTCATTTCTATCATCACCCTGTCTACTAGAAGATGCATAATTTCATTGTTACAGTTTTCCATTCATGATGTCATTCTGCTTTTTATAGCAGTCTTTAGCCATATGACCCATTTTACCACAGTAGTAGCATTCAACATTACTGTTTGCATTTTGGCCTCTTTGCCATCCACCACGACCTCTTTGGCTCCCCCTGCCTCTAGAGTTACCACGTCCTCCTCCATAGGACTGGTTTTCTTGAGTCTGCTGCATATTCTGATTTCTACCACGGCCTCCAAATCGGCCTCCTCTACCTCTGCCTCTACCTCTTCCAGCATTTGAGTAGAAGACAGTTTCTTTTGAAGTTCCTCCTGAAGAAGATGCACCACCATTTCTTTGTTCCTCAGAAATTAAAAGAGCAATCAACTCCTCAAAATCAGGAAATCTTTCACGAACTGAAATGGATGTCCGAAACTGTGCATAATCCTTTCCTAGACCATTCAAGGTCATAGAAACTAAATCATCATCTTTCACTGGCGACCCAATGGAAGCAAGTGCATCTGCAATCTTCTTCACCTTCATGTGGTAGTCATTGATGCTCATACTTTCTCTTTGCACATTGTGCAACTCTTGCTTAAGCTGCATTTTCCTGGCTTGCATATTTGTGCTATACATTTTTGACAAAGTATCCCATGCCTCCTTTGGCGTACTTGCATCTTGAATATGCACAATTATAGAGTCTGAAATGCTGATAAACAGCCAGCACATAACTTTCCTGGCTCTCTCATGCCATGCTTTAAATGCCTGCATTTGCTGTTGATTGGGAACATCAGGAAGAACTGGTTCTTCTTCATTTCCTACAACAAATTCCCAATATCCTTTTCCCATAAGGAAATTCGTCATTCTAAACTTCCATGCTTGGAAGTTGTTCTTGTCCAGCTTTTCAGTGACAATCAGTGAAAGAGAATCAGACGCCATTATAAAACACTACAAAAAATTCTGTCACTGCAAAGAACACAGCTTCAGCCTCACAAGGGCAAATCTGCAAAACTAAGGAAAGTAGTATTTGACCACACAGTCACTTCGTACTGACGATATTGCATCAATAGGCAACAAGGATGATTCTGTAACTCCCAATGTCTCTGTGCACAAGCATACGATGCAATTTTTACAGTAACTTTTCACTAACCTGTAGAACAGTGGCTGCCCTGCATAAAACTGGGCCTTTTCCCGAGTGCGTGCAGAAAACTTCCGCCTCCAAAACAGGCCCCGAAATGGCCTCAAATCAAAAAAATAGGTTCACCTAGGGCTAAAGCCCGCCCCCCCGTAGCATATACTGCCCTCTTGCTTCACCGCGAAGGGTGTCTCAACCTGAGACAATGCACTCTTGCAATTTTCGGCTATGCTACCTATAGAGATCTGCTCCCGAAACAGAAAATGAAAGCAACACTGCTCCTCTTACCAGAACACCGTGAACTTGGCTTGCTTTCTTGAGCTCCTTACCATGAAAAAGGCTCTGATACCATGTCAAGATTGTGGGAGAGAAGGAAGGAGTCTCACTTGTAGCTTTCTTGCTTGCACAATGGGGGAATACACACAAGGGTGGAGGCTGAAAACAGTTTTCCTCTTCTTAGTTGTGTAAGCCAAAAGAACTCAAGTACATAGAAATAGAAGAACCCTATATATGGGTCTCAAACCAAACTCAACTAACTAAGGTGGCATACTAACTGAGCCACGAACTAGAGTAGATAAGGATAGCTATCATCTAGCTATTATTCATTCGGCGGTGTACCAACCGCAACTGACAAGTCGGTGATATAAATGCACAACGGTCACCTTGGCATATCACGATTGGAGCTCGATATCTCAACAAAAAAGGGAAAGTACAAGGTGCCGTTGAGTACAAATGGCATTCTAACCATAATTTGACAACTAAAATTAGGCACATGACTAATAACAAAGATACTCGAGCAATGAAAGGTTGTTTGGATTCCTTGCATGACCCCGCATATGTTGCTCCTACATCCTTACGAGTGTTATCAATTGTCTATAAGGTCGAGCGCTTTCAGTCCCACCATCCACAAATAACCCTTGTATGATAAACTCCTTGTACAAGAGTGGGGTGTTCTCAAGGTGGCATAAGCATGGAGACCATTAGTAGTTGTGTCTGGTCATTGGGACTTTGTGAGAGAGCTCATGTTGGGCTATGAATATCTCGTGGGGCTTTTTCTGATGCCTCGACGAAGTTTTTTTTCAGCCTTCGCGAGGGTCATGGTTTTGGCTTTGAACATCATCATCATTAGCTCAAAAAAAAAGCAATAGTTGTTGACAGATTAAGGGGAGGCCATCGTTAGCTCAATTCCATCTTCTCTTACTAGTCCTAAGGAAGGACCCAACATATTTGAGGAGCTAGAAGTTGAAGTAAAGAGAGAACTATGTGTTGCTAGGGGCTCAATGGTTTAAGTTTAGAGGAGGAATTGAGTTGGTCACCGTATTTCTAGGGTGATATAAAGATTTTGGTCATGTTCTTCATGATTGACAACGACACGCTATGAAGCTTTTTGGGCATGCTTTTTTATCCTCGCTAAAGGCAATGGTTTCACTCAATTTCTATAGGTTTTTCTCACATCGGGGCGGCACATGTAATCAGCATAGCTAGGGCCATTTACATTGAAGCTTTGGGCAAAGGAGTATGAGCTACCCTATAGTCATGCAAATGTTGAAGAGAGGAGAGTAGATGACTAAGGCACAAACTATTGCAGCTTGCAGTAGGGAAACCATCACCAAAAGCATTGTTGTTCACAGAAGATTATTTGTGAGGAGTTAATGTATATGTAGAGGGGTCATTGATTTGCTCAAGGGTGAGGGTTTCCAGGTCATGAATTAGGATGAAAGCAAGAAGAAAGAATCAAGATGGGCCTGAAGAGGAAGGACTAGTAGTGTCCTCGTCTCTTCTTCTCTTTTCTTCCATAAGAGCTTCTTGATTTTGAACCTCACCAAATAAGCATAGACTGAAAATGAATCCACTAGTGCACTCCATTCTATTCTCCCTTGTATACTCTAACTTGCATTAGCCAATTCAGAATTTTTTGTTTTTCCTTTTTCCATGCAATCTAATGCATGCATCCAAACATGAGATTTTTCTTCAGCCATGTGCAATTTTAGTTGATCCTAACGGTGTGGTTTAGCCTCTTATACAATAGGCATGGTTTTCGGTGCTAATTTTGTGTTGTTAGATGTGTGTGATGCCCTTGGGATGCGAGCATCACTAGGTTGAGGCAATTTGGTAGTAGCAAGCTGCGGTCTCTATCGGTAGGTGTGTTGAGGCTCTAGAAGCTTGGCAGTTTTGGGTTTTAGTGGCTTAGCAGCTTGATTTTCGTGTGGTTTCAGTTACTTAACTATTATGCGGGTTTGTGCAGACAAGTTCGAGGGTGGTGATTGAGTAGTGCCCTTGGCACTCTTGGCTTTAGGTACCCATATCCAGGTATTGCCCTTCTAATAGCCTTGCACTTGCAAGAGGGTTTTTGGGACCCATAGTGGCTTCACCATTCTATGCCCATAATGTCTTTCTAGCCTCCTAGGTCTCGAGTATGAGTTTCTAGTAGTGTGCGGTTGTGTCTACTTATTTCTAAATGGCAGTCCTTCATGCTTAGGCACCCAATTGAACTTCGGTTCATTGGCCTTGATTGCATGCTTGGTGATTTGTAGGCATTGAGGCTTGGCAGGTTGTGACAAGTCACGAGCCCCCACCTTAGACCGGGTTGTAGGTTCATCTATCATTAGCTTCATGGGCTTTCAACTTTCCACAAAAAGACATTGTTCAGTCTAGGATAAGACCTTCCGATCTAATAGAATTGGGCTGTATGTGATCGCACTTTGTATGCAGTCAACATGGAATCTACTTGCTCAGAGCCTCTCTAAGCTTCCTTGAGCCTTAGGAGCTGTCCTTACATAGCAGGGGCACTTATCACTTGGTCCTTCGCCCTCTTAGGTGCTTGAGTGATCAAAAACCAAAAACACCTACCTCCCTTGGGAGCATCGGACCACCACCCGCATGTGAGTTTTCTCACTCTACACAGTGTTAGGGAGCATTGGGTTGGGGATCCCAATGTCCCAAACCACCACAATCCACAACTCGTCCAGCTATTATAAGCATGAAATCATAAGAAACATAATTCATTATTCACAAAATATTTTTAACAAACTTGTCAATGTACGCGATGCATAGAATCTATCCCATCAGTTCCCGTGCTCTTTCCTAAAAGCAATTGATAATACTAACATGTTTTGTAAGTTTAAGTAGGTTCTAACTATTTGTAATCTATGTAATAGACTTATCCTATGGGCTTTTCTAACATTACTAACTTATCCCTCATTTTATCATAAGATGCAAAAAAAAGTAATAACATAAAATAGAAAAATTAGGAAGTTGTTGAGTTAATAGCTTAAAAATAATCATTTTCTTATGTACTAAACCTGATTATCTCCGTTCTGGCATCCATCATGATTACGGGTTATGACCACAACCTAGATTTGTAATGGAATAACTAGTCCTTCAGGTTGAATGGATTCAAGGGTAACTTCTGCTTGCGCTTTAGCTTCGTGTTGAGTTCCCTCAACAAGGACTACTTTCTCACATTGGGGAGTTCTCCAAGCATGACCTCCCTCAGCATCTCAATGTCTCTTGGGAGCCATGGAAGAATCTTGATGGATTTGAGCAGTGCTTCTATGTAGGTGTGGAGAGAGAGAGGCTAGACTGATTTCAATAATGCTTCATCGTGTCAACAATAGAGAGACTTCAGTATGGGTTGTTCTTCTAAGGTAATGCTCTATCCCTATTTATATAGTACTCCGAGGGAGGGGGAGAGGGGAGGGAATAAAGAGAGAATTCTTGCTTTTAGCATTTTTGATGACATAAACGATGATATTAGAGAGAGGCTCCGTTTTTTGAACATAGCATGGAGATAAAGATACGGCGAGTACCGCACGCCGCGTCGCCAGGCAGACATCACTCCAAGGCTCACAACCAAGGCGGTGACCACGGCATAGACCTTGGCATCTTGGCATTGGCATACTTTGAAACAGGCTACGAAGGCTTCATTGGTGACATTGGTTGCACGCGAGAAGTTCCCACCAGCTTCTAGGAAAAGCTTCCCATAAGGTCACCCATCCCAACAATGTCGTTACCCAAATGCAATTAACTACCAAGTGACTATCCATTAGGCTAGTTCTTTTTGTTGTTCTATACTACAAACATAGTTTTAATAAGCTTGTCTTGGGAGGGTTTCCCAAGCCTTCCTTCCATGAACTAGCATATAATACCTCATCAATTATCTTCATGGTTGGAGCTAGTTTTTAAAAAAGTGCAATCTTTACCATTTTGTTTGCAACATAAATTTTAATATCCAAGTGTAGTTGTGTAGTGTCCCTCCAGCGGATATAGATACTGCTATAACAACCCGAGCAGAGGAAGTAGAGTTTCACTTACAAGCAGCCTATGCATCGAGGGTAAATTTAATCGAGCCTTAGTTCTAGAAATAATTTTGTATTGGTTAGTGGATATCAAGGTGTAGCTAGTACCCTTGTGACCAACCCGATTGATAGAGGAAGCATAATGTAGAATCTACCTTTGTTGCTAGCTCCTTTAAATATCGTTAAGCCAATAGATAGCTAAAGATCTCCTTTTATAAACCAAGAGTCAGCACATATAGTACCCCCTTTGCAAGTTGTGCAATGTGTTGGGGTGTAGCTCCTCTATCCCACCACTAGTTATGAGTCCTTTGTATCAAACATTGTAGAGGAAGTAAAAGATATGATGAAACATTGCATGGATATGATCACTAAGCAATACCTCTAGATCAGCATAGATGTTACTATTTTAAATCATTAGCAAATTCTGATGGATACTAGAAAGCCTCGTGATGGGGGTCCATTGTTGTAAGTGGTGTGGTGGGCAGCATTTCCCTCATAATTGTCCTAAGTCAAGTGTGATATATGTAGGAAGTCTAGTCACTTAGCCACTACCTGTTGGAGTAGGGTTAGCTCTCTCCAGCAAGGTAATTAGCAACCTAGGCCTATGAACCATCATGTGAATAATAAAAATACCAAAGGGGAGGGCCCTAAGCAAATTTTGCAAAGGGGTAAAGCCACACTCGAGGAAGTACCCACTGGGGTAAGTCAATCAATGAGAGTTTATCTCCTAACAATGTTAGGGTAGTAACTAGGGGTCAAAAACTAAAAGATGCTCAGAAAGATAACCCTAGTACAAGAAAAGTTAACCCTAAATCAAATAGGGATGATAAGAAGGTATTGGATGCTTAGGTGGGCCCTCTTAAAAAATGTGGTGTTTTAGAGGAGCTTATGGTTTAAAACAATATCAGTCAAAAGAAAAGGAGGGTACTAAGAGTATCAAGAAGCCAAAATAGCGACTAATGTGGAAAGAGAAGAGTGTGGTAGCCAACTTCTATGAGTTTGATTTAGCAAACACGCTATGTGAAGTCAAACCAAATGTGAACTTGCTACAACTAGTCCACTTTTATCAAATATTTGTAAGGAGTTTAAGAAAATCCTACAAATGAGTTAAGTCATATAATCTTTTGGTGTCTATCGAGTGGGTAGTGAATGATGGAATCATGTAGAGAAGCACTTCCCTAGGGTGCAAGCATATGTTGATAGAATCTTGATTAAAAATATGTGGATGTGGACCGTGACTCATCTGTAAATATTATGAGTATGGATTTATTCGAGAGACTGGGTCTACCAATCTAAAAGGGTGTCACGACGATTTTAAAAGTGTGACTGATGATAGCCTAAGGCAACTGAAAGGAATGGTAATGTAAGCACATGTGACGGTTGTTAATATTAAGTGTGTCCTTGACTTCCCTGCTATCAGATTTGTTGGGAGACCAAGCTATCAATTGTTGCTTAGATATTCGTGGATATTACATTCTTATTGTTTGGTGCATATCCCAACTGGTTCATTCATTTTTGGGCATGGGTTAAAGAGAATAATTCTAGATGCATACCTTGAGCACATGTTGGATGAAAGGGCATTATCTCCCACTATAAAATGGGAGGCACTCATCAAGGGAACTTCACTTGTCCAAACCTCAAGTTTTAGTGTTTGTCCTTACATCGTCGCAATGAGTTAGTGAATGAGCATTGGAAAGCCTGGTTGTGCACTACACATGTCTGATTGAAAATTATGTATGAGAACATTAGGATCATCCACTTTTGCATGTGTATATCAATCATGGTGTCATAATATGAAGAACTAGATGCATAGTACATGTTTTCAGTTATGATGACCTACACTTGAGAGTGTGAGACAACCCAATCCGTAGCCTAGTTGATCGATTTTTTGGAAATTATTTGGTAATAAGGACACATAGTATCTCCTAGAATACGTTCAAGATGAAAGAGTGAAGCTTGTATCATGTGTACTTTATGTTGAAGTGACGCATCTTGGGGCCAATCCTCGTAGTGGAGCCACTGCAATCATCCGGGAGGAGCTTCCTTATGTTTGTGTTACAAGGCACTATGCCTATATGTTATGGGGTCTTCTTCTGAGGAGAAGAGATGGTGGATGTTGGACTATGACTCAATACAAATGCAGAATCGATCACGTTGTCGAAGGGTTTGTGAAAGCAATGTCACATCCACAGAGGACCTTGATTAATTTCAAGATAGAAGATCAATTAAGTGAATAAGCAAGATGAGAAAATGATGTCAAGTTTCTATTTTTATTTCTACCAATGAGACTGAAGACAAATAGAAATCCAAATTAGCTTGTAGTGGCAACTTCGGGTGAAGATGTAATTACATATGTGGCTCCAATCCGCTCAGCATATAAACCAAGGTTCTTACTATAGGATTGCGAAATAAATAACTCCATCCCACAAGCAGCAAATCGTCTTACGGAACTGGCATCATCATCAAGACTGCCACTTGCAAAGCCCTAATAGGCCACATCAAAGAAAGCAGTGTGACCTTTCTCTTGAATAACATGAGCAATGATCTCCTATTGCTCTCGAGTAGGATCAATTCCTATGAGATTGTATGCACAGCCATGTAACAGAATGATCGAACCTGTAGGAGCAGCCTAATATCGGATATCATCCCATCAAAATCTAGACCAACTGTCTTTGGATCATAGTATCTCAGCTTCGATAATCAGAGACATAAAACCATCTCCCATCCATGAGAATGTTGAACCATAATGAACACTTCCGCTCCATCGGGGTAGACGGATCATCATATTGTGGTAGAGGATTTATGAGCAGTAGAAGCGGCAGAAAACGGAGGACATGTTCATACTCCGGATGGGTCTACCACCGTGGACACCGCCTGTGCACTGCACTGCGACTGTCAGTCCATAGGCTTTTTTAGATTTGGAAGAAGAAGGGAAGTCTTTGCGATAGTTCTCCTCAACTTGGCGGGCCATGCCGAGGGCTGATTCGTAGAGCTTGGTGATGTTGGGACGTTGTAGTTCTGGGCCATGTACATCCCGACCCCTTCACTAGTCGACGAGCATAGTAAATTTTCTTAATTCTTTGGAGAGCACAGATGGAAATTCTCCTGCAACGCCCTTATTGCGACAACCAAACATGCCTGCTCCGATACAATTTAGATGAACTCTAGTGATAATCTACGTAATGAGCATCAGGCAAGGACGAACAGCAAAAAGCTCATGTCCAAGATGTTGCTCCACTACAGGTAAGGTAAACTCTAGATGTCGACTCAGTGAGAAGCATGAGGCAGTATGATATTGTTCGATGATCACAGAAAGCTATCGAGGTCACATCATCCTCGGTGATGGAGCCTTCGCATTAGGAACTTCATATCGGCTCCTGGG
Source organism: Lygodium microphyllum (assembly GCF_053477565.2). Classification (NCBI taxonomy): domain Eukaryota; kingdom Viridiplantae; phylum Streptophyta; class Polypodiopsida; order Schizaeales; family Lygodiaceae; genus Lygodium; species Lygodium microphyllum. The sequence goes on along the minus strand of NC_141143.1, from coordinate 29,272,535 downwards.
CTTGAGATAAGTACGCTACAGCCTCATTCGACTGTGATTCTTTTTCTTTCTTCATCGATCATGCCAGCGATAGCACCCCCGGTCCTCTGTCCTCTGTCATAATTTGTGTGAGAGGGGAAGAGCACAATTGTGCTGAGTGTGGAGGAGGAGGGCGATCGCGAAATTCAAAACTGACTACGATTGGGCCCTCAAAGCAAATCTCTGTCCTCCTTTTCTTTTCCCCTTCCAATACTCTGTTTCCCCCCCCCCGTAGCCTCTATTTTCTTTCCTCTCTGATCGCTCCCATCAATCTTGAGCTTAAAGTGGATGCCTAGAGGATAAATCAAACACGGAACGTCAACTGAGTGGCTGTCTCATGCTCACAGAAAGAATGAAGGGTGTTAAATCAGAGATTCTGTAATGTGCCGGAGAAAACCCTCAGATGTAATGGCCGGTTATCTCTCTGTCCACGAGTTGAAGTGAATGCCCCTTGAAAGAACAAAACACGCCAAATTCTGAATGCCTGTTCCCCCCCCAAAATACCTCTTTCTTTTCAAAATAGCTCCCCTTCCTCCCTTCATTCGTATCCTCTGTTCTCTTTTTTTTCCCTCTCCCTTGTCTATTTTCTTTCCTCCTTTTTCTATTTTCCCTCTCTCTCCCAATTCAAAAAGCTCCTCTTTTCAAAAATAGATCAAAAGCTTTTCCTTTTCCAGCCTGATCCATATCTTCTTTAACCATTCAAAATCCCCTCTTTAGCCTTTGTAACTCCCATATTATTATTCTTGGTTCAATTTTAAACCATCTTTTCTAGAACTTGTAGGAGTTTTAGCTTCTTCCTTCTCCTCCGATGCGTGTGTAGTTACATATGCATGCACCTGTGTGTGCTCATGATCATGGCCACCGTGCTCCTATGTAACATTAGAGCTTTGCAAAATAGTAGCTGCCCAAGTCCACTGTGATACAATGACACTCATAATCAAGCCTGTCTTGATGCTCCTACTAGTTATATTGCACCAATCTGAGGTGTGCTAAACATCAAGCAAGCTCTCACATTTGGCAAACATATCCACCAATGTACTTCGACTTGCATCTCTTGGAATTAGTTTAGTACTTCCTCACAATGTCCATATTCGGCATATCTTGAAATAAGTGTAGCCCATGAGATTGCATCTCAAGTTTCCAATCTATCAAAAACCTTATTCTTCTCCATCTTCGGCATAGAATGAAAGAGCAAACATAACAACTAAGTATGTACAAAGTAACAAATCTCATGCACAACTTTTGGGTGGTTTCACACCTCGAATGCGCAGCAATACGACATCCACCCCCTCTAATCCTGCGCATCCTCCGGATGGGCCAACTTACCCATGATCATTATCATCAAGATCCACAAACAAATCAATCTCTTCGTTATGCATTTCCGGTAGATTAACAAGATTTTCAACCATATCATCTGTCTCTTCCATTGGAGTTTCTTGACGTTGCTCTTCTCTCGAAAATTCTTCCAATGCATAATCCTCATCATCTCTTTTCTTAAAAATCTTGATTCTTTTTCCAGCAATTGGCACTCTAAGCACTGTCCCATCCAATTCTGTCAGCTCATATGTTGCATTATCAAAGACATGTCTGACTATGTATGGCCCAAACCATCTTTTCACCATCTTCCGAAGTGCAGTATGCTGATTTTCAAGACTGCTATCAAAGACCAATACCCAATCTCCCTCTTCTATTGCTCTAGGCCGCAAGCGATGCCTGTTATCAAACCTGTCCTTGTTCCTTAGTCTAGCAACTCTCAACCTGTCAATAGCTAGCTGAATATCCTCAGGTCTCCTCTCCAACTGTCGAATCCGAAGAGCTAAGAGCTCCTCTCTCATCAAATCCTCCTGCCAAGGTAAAACTGACCAAGTCAAAGCACAAGTCTCAATCGGCATAACAGGTTTCTGACCATACATCAACTCTGCAGGCATATATCCTGTAGTAACACTATGAGTCGTACGATCAGCCCATAAAGCAAATGGTAGAAGTCTCGGCCATTCTCCAATCCGTCCTCTGCATGCTTTGGCTAATGCTTTCACTATTGGCGGATGCCCTCTTTCACTCTTCCCATTTCCCTCTGGATTGTATGCTGTGGTTAGAGCCAATTTGATTCCTAGTTGAGAGAAAAACTCCCTAGCTTCATCTGCATCCAATTCACCACGATCCGCAGTGATCTTACCCACACAACCATACCTGCAGAAAATTTCCTCCAATAAGAACTTACACACTGCACTAGTGGTCTTCGTTCTCAAAGATCTACCCTCAACATGATTGGTAAGATCCTCTCTAGCCAAAACAATGTATCTCATCTGCCATAGACCCATAGGCATGGTAACCAAATCAACTACCCACTTATAATGAATGCATAGCGGATAGGTCGGATGAAGCTCATCTCTATGACGCACTACTGAATACATCTGGCAGTCTCTGCAAGTCTCAACAAAGTGAGAAACATCTCTATACATGCCTTTCCACCAATATTTCTCCTTGATTTTCTCATAAGTAGCCCATACTCCTCTATGACCAGCCCAAGGACTCTCATGAAACTCCCTCATCACCTGTAACTGTGTCTCTCTATCGCAGACAACCCGCAAAGGTAATCCGCCTCTTTTCTTCGGATGCTTCCAAAGAAATCCGTCCTTAAGAAAATAACCATAAGCTTTCCTTCTGATCTTCTTGAACTCTTCATCTGTCCATTCATCTCTTTTGCTTAGTGTACTAAGGTACCTGCCAATCTGCAACCAATCTCCAACATAGAGCTCTTCTGTGAAAGCCACAATATCATAAACATGACAAACATGATCAACCATAGTGGCTGAAATTTCTGCATCATCCTCTTCTGCAAGTAGAGTCTCCTCATCATCATATCTGGCTCTAGACAACATATCTGCCACTGGATTATCCTTCCCTGCTATGTGTTTAAATTCCGGATTTAATGACTTGATGTATGCAATCCATCTCAACATGGCTATATCCGGAGTAGAGCAACTCGTGATCATACCAATCAATGGCAAGCAATCTGTCTCTACCACAACTGAAGCTCCAATAAAGTACTCCTTGTCACATTTGAGAGCCGTCACAATCCCCAATAACTCCCTTTTGATTTGCGGATATCTCCTCTGTCTCTCGTTTAGGACTTTCGCCCCAAATCGAATAGCATACCTATTTCCATCTGCATCATCTTGACCCACAGCCCAACCTATGCCAATTGGACTAGTGTCAACTGTCAATACAATAGGCCTATCACAATTATAATCCGCTTTCCTGAGAGTAGGAGCATTCTGCAATAACTTCTTCAATTTCCGCATGGCTCTAGTGTGGCTATCATCCCAATAAAATTTCTGCCCCTTTCGAAGCAGCTGATACAAACAATCTGCAATGTGTGCAAAATGAGGTATCCAAATCATATAAAACACACAAGCACCAATGAATCTCCGTACCTCAGAAGTAGTAGAACAATACTCTGCAATCTTGCCTATAGCATTCACCTTATCAGGTGAGGGTTTCCTGCCATAATATCCACACATATGCCCAACAATGACAACCTCATTCACTCCAAAAACAGATTTTTGCCCTGAAAGTGTCAAGTTCACTTCTTCTAACCTGGCCAAAATCTTCTCGCATGCTGAAATATGATCAGCCACAAAGTATCTGCATCCCTGCTCATTTAGGCTCTCATTCTTCTCTTCTTCTGCACACCCCTTAATGGGCACATCATCCAAGAAAGGCATAGTAAGCTGAGGTATGTAATCACGAAGGACCTTATGCATGGCATTCATCATATGCGCAACAGAATTAGTGGCACCTTGAGGCAAGGTACACATCCTGACAAGCCCAATAGGAGTTCTCATGGTGGTTATGTCCCTGCTTTCCAAAGCCAGCTGAAACTGATCATAACCTGAATACAAATCACCCAAAGAATAGATGGCACGTCCAGCAAATGCCTTTGCAAACTCATCCACAACTGGACCAATACCAACATTCCTGATAGTAACCCTGTTCACTGGCTGCATGTCCTGAATAAATCGAAGAGTACCATTCTTCTTTGGAACTGTAAACCACCTGTTTGAGTATGGTGCAGATGAAGGCTCAAGGATTCCCATCCTGATCTTCTCATTCAATAAATCAATCAGCTTTGGCAAGTGTGCTTTAGGCACTGGAATAGGCCGGAGATTCCATGGAATATGAGGAATAGTAAAAATAACCATAGGAGCAACAATATCAGGATTCACACATCCAATCTCATGTGGGACAAAAGCAAATCCCCTTCCATGACGCTCAAGCATCTCCTGAAAGCATTGCTTCTCTATGGGTAACAAGAAATCACCATTTCCAATTTTCAATTCAGCAAGTGTCTCTGCTGAAAATTTATGACCAATATGCTCCGGATTCCTCAAAATTTGCTGTTTAGCAGCCCTCTCTATTTGCTGATCACTGTCAGGTGGAAGCGGTACAGCAACCGGCTTCACCTTCTTATCCACAGTTTTGTACTTCGTGTCAACCCTGGCTTCATTATGCTCTTCTGCATTACATAAACCTTGCTGTAAATCAGCAATTCTGCACTCCAATGGCTGAATATTCTCAGCCCTCTGCTCTATGGACTGCATAGAAACAGCCCCAAACTCTGAATGCTGAAATATTTCAGCAGTAAACTCTGTTGGCTGAAAATTTTCAGCCCTCTGTCTCTCTGAAAGCTGATCATAACCAGCTGGAAACTCTGTTTGCTGAATTTCTTCAGCACTCAATACTCTTTGCTGAGTTACCTCAGCCTCTGACTCAATCTGTGACATAAAATCTGCAATTTCATGAAACATGTCCAGGGATTGCACTAATACATTACCATGACAATTCAGCATATCAGTTTTCAGCATATCTCCCATCTCTGCCATCGTATCTGCACAAATCACACTGTCATACATACCATCTATGTGCTCATCATCCTCCAAAATTCCTGCATTTTTCAAATTTTTCTCCTTCCTGCATATATACTGCCTGGCAGCTCTAGACAATCTAGAAGTCCTCTGATAGCTCATTGAACTGTTTGCTGAAATCCCAACATAACCGGAGGAGAAAACACTGCTGCCAGGAGGCGAGAACTCCAATCTCCTCTCCTCTGTACCACCGTCGTCTCGCGAAACGGCGGTACCTAATGAAAACCCGAATCCCTCACAGTGGGTAAGGGTGCATCTCTGAGAGTATCTCTGTTTCTAACATGGTTCACACATACAGTCATAAACTGAACTGCTCTCATACCATCTTTACTGCGAATCCGTGCATAAGCAGATCCATCATCCATGACCTTTGTTTCCATACGCATCTCTGTAATGAATGGCTGTCCAAGAATTATGGGATACGAGCATGAATCCTGCACAAAGAAATGAAAATCCTCCTCTACATCACCAATAGAAACCCTGACACTAGGGCAAGCAGCATATAAATTACGTGCAGTGTTATTGGCGGCTCTCATACGCCACCCATGCTCTACATCCATAGGCCATCTGTTATTCTCATAAACTCCACGAACAATGAGATTAATCTCTGAACCATGATCAACCAATGCAACATAAGGCACCTGTTTCTCTCCAACCTTTACCATCGTCTCTGTAGTTGCCCTAGCCCAATGGCTCCGCGAGAAGTGACTACGCGGTATCAAAACAGGCTCATCAATTTCAGCATAATGCATAGGCTGAACCCTCTTCTCTACCTGCGGCAAAACAGAAGCATTATCAACCATAACCTCATCATCATCATCATCCAACTCTCCAATCAAAACTCCCTGTGCATCAGTGGTTGACAATGCATGTCTTTTCCTCTTCAGGACCTCCTGAAACTGATCCTGAAACTCTCTTTTTGAGATGCCCAAAATCTCGGAAATAGTGAAAGTCACCTCACTGCCAAGTATCTTATCATTAAAGATTTTCTTCATATCTGTAGATGTCTCAATGTCGGACATCAATCTGAATCCTGGTTGCTTTCTCTCTCTAGGCTCTTGCCTCTTTTCTCTCTTTTGAGCATCCTCCATCTGTCGATCTGGCCCTGGTTTTGAAGATGGTCCTGCAATAGGTGGAGTAACAAACTCACCCCCTCTAGTCTTCTTAGCTGCACTTGGATTGTCTTCATCCCTCTTACGCTTCTCCTCAACAAATACATCTGCACCATGAGATTTAGCCAAATAAGCATAAATAGAATACCTGTCAACAGGCGAGTCCCATCCTGTCTCTGATCTGATGCTAGAGCCTGCGCTAGTCAAAACAGTTTGCTGAATTTTTCCCTTGTTTGCAGTCTCCATAGCATAAGTCCATAATGCGGACTGAGTCTCTGATCCCTTCTCAATCTGTACTCCATATGCAGAAGCATCACCTCTAGCCGTCACATAAGAAGTACGCGCAGCCATGTCCTCCACTAACTTCTTCATTCCACCTTTACCAAAGTTGGTAGCAAGTGGAGCTCCTGTCTCAGTCAACCAAATCTTACCATCTTGCCCCCAATATACCAAATTCTGCCTCCTTGCATCCTGGAAAGAGTCACAATCCCTGCAATGCTGATGCTCCGTACTATCACACCAAATACATCTCCGATCTCTCCTAGGTGCACTAGGAGCACTCCTAGGTGCAATAGGAGCACTAGAAGAAGTAGCAGGCGCAGTTGAAGCAAACTGCTCCTTCAACTTACCCACCAACTCCGCTTTGACTGACTCAAGTGTCAAATCTGTGATACCTTTGATTATGTCATCAAGAGAAGTAGGCACAGATGGAGCGGATGGTTTTGGAGCAGAAGGTGTAGGCATCGGTCGTGGAACAGGAGGAATAGGTGGAGTAGAAACAGTAGGCACTGGCATAGGCCAAGAAACTGGCTGAGGAGAAGAAGAAATAACAGGGATAGAAGTAGGCATAGGAGCAGATGATGGTGTAGGTGTCATGGAACCATTCTGTAGGCGAGTCTTCCATATTCTCCTCTTGGTCAATGTCGAGACTGCATCCTGAGCATCCTGCCGATCAGTTTTAAGACCCATAGGCTTCGTGCGATCTTCAAGAAGCTCACCCAATTCTTCTTGAAGAGCAGGATCTGCAGCTTGCAAGAAAAGCTCAACTTTTTCAACATCCAATGCTCTTTGTTCAATGGCATCAAGCTGACTATACCTTTCTTCAAATTCTCGAATCAACTCTGAAGCAGCAAGACCTTTGTTTGGCATGTAGACCCACTCTCGGAATGACCGTCGAGTAGCCATACCAAAGTCCTCAAGGAAGTATTCTTCTTTTAGTGCCTTCTTAAAATCTTGCCAATGTGTATTTTGAATTTATAAATCAGTCACCTTTGTCCTCAAAGCAGGTGTGACAAGTCGAAGGAAGTACTTACTCATAAGTCCAGCAGGAACTCCAAAGAACCCCATCTTGATCTCATATGTCTTCAAATATGCTGAAACATTACACCCGTCAAATAGCTTCTTCTCACTCTCAACTGCTTCAATAGCCTTAGTCGCGCTGTTTGCATTCTCCTGCTCCGAATAGAGTTGCCTTTGCTGAGACAACTGCTGTTGATGCAATTGTTGTTGCTGCTGCATATACATTTGTGTTTGCTGATTTTGGAGCTGCATATACATGGACATATTCTGCAAAATCTGTTTTAGATCCTCCGTTGAAGTACTTGACGCAGCAGCCATAGATGGAGCTGAAGTAGACGCAGCAGGAGTTGAAGAAGAAGCTGAAATAGAGGCTGAAGTGTCTCCCATCCTGAAATTTCTGCGACGCTTTCACGTCGGGTTCACCAAAGATGTCGAAGGGTTTGTGAAAGTAATGTCACATCCACAGAGGACCTTGATTAATTTCAAGATAGAAGATCAATTAAGTGAATAAGCAAGATGAGAAAATGATGTCAAGTTTCTATTTTTATTTCTACCAATGAGACTGAAGACAAATAGAAATCCAAATTAGCTTGTAGTGGCAACTTCGGGTGAAGATGTAATTACATATGTGGCTCCAATCCGCTCAGCATATAAACCAAGGTTCTTACTATAGGATTGCGAAATAAATAACTCCATCCCACAAGCAGCAAATCGTCTTACGGAACTGGCATCATCATCAAGACTGCCACTTGCAAAGCCCTAATAGGCCACATCAAAGAAAGCAGTGTGACCTTTCTCTTGAATAACATGAGCAATGATCTCCTATTGCTCTCGAGTAGGATCAATTCCTATGAGATTGTATGCACAGCCATGTAACAGAATGATCGAACCTGTAGGAGCAGCCTAATATCGGATATCATCCCATCAAAATCTAGACCAACTGTCTTTGGATCATAGTATCTCAGCTTCGATAATCAGAGACATAAAACCATCTCCCATCCATGAGAATGTTGAACCATAATGAACACTTCCGCTCCATCGGGGTAGACGGATCATCATATTGTGGCAGAGGATTTATGAGCAGTAGAAGCGGCAGAAAACGGAGGACATGTTCATACTCCGGATGGGTCTACCACCGTGGACACCGCCTGTGCACTGCACTGCGACTGTCAGTCCATAGGCTTTTTTAGATTTGGAAGAAGAAGGGAAGTCTTTGCGATAGTTCTCCTCAACTTAGCGGGCCATGCCGAGGGCTGATTCGTAGAGCTTGGTGATGTTGGGACGTTGTAGTTCTGGGCCATGTACATCCCGACCCCTTCACTAGTCGACGAGCATAGTAAATTTTCTTAATTCTTTGGAGAGCACAGATGGAAATTCTCCTGCAACGCCCTTATTGCGACAACCAAACATGCCTGCTCCGATACAATTTAGATGAACTCTAGTGATAATCTACGTAATGAGCATCAGGCAAGGACGAACAGCAAAAAGCTCATGTCCAAGATGTTGCTCCACTACAGGTAAGGTAAACTCTAGATGTCGACTCAGTGAGAAGCATGAGGCAGTATGATATTGTTCGATGATCACAGAAAGCTATCGAGGTCACATCATCCTCGGTGATGGAGCCTTCGCATTAGGAACTTCATATTGGCTCCTGGGCTTGAGATAAGCACGCTACAGCCTCATTCGACTGTGATTCTTTTTCTTTCTTCATCGATCATGCCAGCGATAGCACCCCCGGTCCTCTGTCCTCTGTCATAATTTGTGTGAGAGGGGAAGAGCACAATTGTGCTGAGTGTGGAGGAGGAGGGCGATCGCGAAATTCAAAACTGACTACGATTGGGCCCTCAAAGCAAATCTCTGTCCTCCTTTTCTTTTCCCCTTCCAATACTCTGTTTCCCCCCCCCCGTAGCCTCTATTTTCTTTCCTCTCTGATCGCTCCCATCAATCTTGAGCTTAAAGTGGATGCCTAGAGGATAAATCAAACACGGAACGTCAACTGAGTGGCTGTCTCATGCTCGCAGAAAGAATGAAGGGTGTTAAATCAGAGATTCTGTAATGTGCCGGAGAAAACCCTCAGATGTAATGGCCGGTTATCTCTCTGTCCACGAGTTGAAGTGAATGCCCCTTGAAAGAACAAAACACGCCAAATTCTGAATGCCTGTTCCCCCCCCAAAATACCTCTTTCTTTTCAAAATAGCTCCCCTTCCTCCCTTCATTCGTATCCTCTGTTCTCTTTTTTTTCCCTCTCCCTTGTCTATTTTCTTTCCTCCTTTTTCTATTTTCCCTCTCTCTCCCAATTCAAAAAGCTCCTCTTTTCAAAAATAGATCAAAAGCTTTTCCTTTTCCAGCCTGATCCATATCTTCTTTAACCATTCAAAATCCCCTCTTTAGCCTTTGTAACTCCCATATTATTATTCTTGGTTCAATTTTAAACCATCTTTTCTAGAACTTGTAGGAGTTTTAGCTTCTTCCTTCTCCTCCGATGCGTGTGTAGTTACATATGCATGCACCTGTGTGTGCTCATGATCATGGCCACCGTGCTCCTATGTAACATTAGAGCTTTGCAAAATAGTAGCTGCCCAAGTCCACTGTGATACAATGACACTCATAATCAAGCCTGTCTTGATGCTCCTACTAGTTATATTGCACCAATCTGAGGTGTGCTAAACATCAAGCAAGCTCTCACATTTGGCAAACATATCCACCAATGTACTTCGACTTGCATCTCTTGGAATTAGTTTAGTACTTCCTCACAATGTCCATATTCGGCATATCTTGAAATAAGTGTAGCCCATGAGATTGCATCTCAAGTTTCCAATCTATCAAAAACCTTATTCTTCTCCATCTTCGGCATAGAATGAAAGAGCAAACATAACAACTAAGTATGTACAAAGTAACAAATCTCATGCACAACTTTTGGGTGGTTTCACTCCTCGAATGCGCAGCAATACGACAACGTGAAATATTCCATCAAAAAATATATCTCTCACCTCTACCAGTTGATCTAAAAACTCATTGCAAAGGGCGAAGGATAATAGTTATTTACCATTTACTTGTTTAATTCCTTAAGATTGACACACAAGAAAATTTAACTTTTTCTTTCTTTCTTATCACTACCCGTGAGCACTATTCTATATGTTCAACAAGAAAGATTGGACCATCCTTCCTTAAACATATTAATTCCTTGAAAAGATACTCTCTTAGCTCAATAGGCATATCTCTAGCCGTCTGTCTCACTAGCTTACTACATTCTCTCAATGGGATCCTATGCATGGCAAGAGAGGAGAGAATCCCCTTCAATTCATCATAACTCCATGCAAATATATCTCTAAACTTCTGTAGGAGTGCCACATAATCTGCATGCTTATCTGTAGATAACATAGTGCCCAACTTTATGGGATGGAGATCATTGGGAGTCCCAAGATCCAGCTCTGTCATATCAGGATCACGAGTCCTCTTTGACTCTATTGATTCATTTAAATATACTTGGTAAGCCTCCTCAATAGTAGAACCTTCTTTAGAATATTAGCACCGAGACAATGCTCATGCTACTATCCTCTTAATTAAAATACACCGAACCCTATATCATGTTATGCGTCATCAAAATCAGCAATAATTAGTACTCAAATCACATCATTCAAACACCCCACCCCCTACGTTTAGGTATTGCTTCTGTTGCATAGGTGTAGGGGTTCATTTTGTCATATTTTGATGTATAAAAAGCGATAAATCACGAACTTTGAAAAAAAGATAGGGAAAACTGAGGCTAAACCTCATGCTCCACCACTACCATACATTCACAAACTCATTATATTTTTTCTTATTTTTGTGAAGTGTATTTCTATTTTTCCCACTATTTTTTTTTATTTTTATGTATTTATTTTTTAATAACCACTATTATTTTTTTATTTTCCTTATAAAAATCATTTCACCATACTGAAATTCAATTTTATTTTTCATTTTTCCCCATAGGAACACATTTCACCCACTCAAAATGACAAAACCATCATTTTGCCCTTAAAAACCGCATTTCGGGTTTGCAGGATTTAAATAGCGCATGTAAATCATTATGAAATCAGAATTTTCTAATATTTCACAATTAAAAATAATGCAATCAGCACTCAAACCAATTTTCATTGCATAAGAACATCATTTCCATCATAAAATGTCAAAAAAGCTTCATTTCCTTCATAAAAAATAGTCATACTGTGTTTGTATGAAATCCAAGATGCATTAAATGACTGCGTGACTAGTGGACGGAACCTCCATTGCTCTCAATTCCATACTTCACATCAATCTTCAACATCTCCATTAATCTCCATCATCGTTTGCTTCAATCTCCTTCTTGATTCCTCCTTCAAGGTAGTCCGCATGAACAACCCATAGAGGGGAGAGAGAGGGAGGAGAGAGAAAGACTAGATCTGGTTCTTCTCACCCAGACAACCATTGCTTGCATGAGAGACGATGATGGAGAGCATAGAAAAGATGTAGATTAGGGTTTCCATCAGAAGGGGGGTTGTTCTTTAGCCACCATAGCCTCCCCCTCCCTCAACATCACGTTTTGCAAGAGAGCACCGCTTTTTCCTCACGCGGCTATTAAAAATAGCCCCCTCCCCCCACAAAATCGATTTTGGGGGGTAGCCCCAAAGGTCACCTCCTTTCACTTCTCCTTTTGGGCCCCTTCTCACCAAGTTTGGCCATTTGCCCGATCCGGCATCCAATTCACATTTCCAAAAATCATGCATGCCCATCTCAAAGTCCTCCACTACCTGGCATCTCCCGAGATCCAATCTAATAACTCAAGAAATTATGAAAATTTCCCAACCGTCGCTCAGTGGGTCTTTAAAGCACTTTTGGAGCCCGTCCGCTGCTTGCTGCTTAAAATCGTACTAACTGCAATTACCGCCTTCGACAAAGTCTATTTTTCCCTTGAAATTTGAATTTTTTGGCTATTTTTAAGCACTTCTCAGAGTCAAAAATCAGCTCTCATGAACTAATGGAAGCTTGTTGTGCTAAAATAGAAGCTAGAAATGGTAGGCCAACAAGACTGCGCTCATAGACTCGCTTTCATGGAAGAAGAGAGAAGATGATACGGTATCATCCTTGAGAACAGGGCCTATAATAATCAACTAAAATTTAGGACCATTCATAATGTTGACAAGGTAGTGGGCCGAGGAGGAATAAATTAGAAAGATCATAGAACAATGCAACCTCACAAAGTACATCATGAAGTTTGGTGCATGGAGTTCTTGAGAACCTACAACTCTGATGGAGCATACAACACCATAATTGTGGGCAAAGGCAAAGAGGCCAAATAGGTACAAGTAGAACTTAGCAAGGCCTTGGTGGAGAAGGCACTAGGGCTAACACACAAGGTGGAGAGGAGACCAAAAAGGGATGTGTATGCCATGCTCAACATGAAGAAGGACCAAGTCCTAACAAATGATGGCATCAACATCCAAGATATCCTTGATCCTGAAGTGAGAATCTAGGCCACGGTCCTCCTGTTGCTTTCAAGCAAGAGGTACAACTCGCTCATGCACATGATTGGAATGCCTTTGTTGCAGAGCCTTGCACAAGCCATTCACCCAACAAGATTGACTAGATAGGCTATGTGAGTAAGACAATCAACCAATCTGCCAAAGCACTAGCCTTAGAGGGAGCAAGCTAGCCAATGGAGAATCCCCAACATCAAAATCTTGAACAGAAAGAAAGAAAACTGCCTCAAAATCCTCATCCATACGGTGCAGTGGAGTACTAAAAAGCCTCATCCAAGAGGCAATGGGAGAAGTAGTAGGAAAATAAGAGGTAGGAGAGACACCCAAAGGACATAAGTGTCAAAGAAGGCTAAAGAAGAGAGATGGAGGAAAGAAGAAGCCGAACTACGAAGGATCCAAGAGGAGTCTAAAAGAGCCAAAGAGGAAACAAAGAGGAGGGCAGACAAAGAGGTAGATGAGCTATGAAGGAAGGATGAGGAAGACATGGCTCTAGCAATACGCATGTCGGTAGAGAAGCGCTCCAGGAAGGAGGAGTTGATTGCCATGAACCCGCAAGGAGAAGAAGGCCTAAGCATGAGTGCCCCAAGTGCTAAAACCATAGTAGAAGACAAGGGCAAGAGCCCATTGTACCCAATCCCAGTTGTTCTCATCCCTACTACCCCAATTGCCACATCCACCCAAGGTACCTCAATCACAGTAGATGAGAGCAATCTCATGGCTTGTGTTCAATTCTTTATAAATAAGGTACAATAGGAAGCCCCAAACCCAAGTGGAGGAGCCCCAACCAATTGGAACAAAAATACCGATAGTTGCAAATGCCAAGTCAAGGAAAGACCCAAAGAAGCTAAAAGTAGAGGCATCGATGACGTCAATTCCTACACACAACAATATCGCCATCAATGGGCTATGATAAGTACATTAAAGAGCTCCTCTCTTAGCTAGAGAGGGCTAAGGAAGAAAAGAAAATAGAAGTGGCCAACTTGGAAGTAGAAAGAGAGCGACACTGGTGGCAGCTTTCAACTAGAGAGGACTCGCCAAGTGGCCGAATATCAAAAAGAGATAAGAGAGCTCAAGGTAGCCAAAGAAAGAGATGAAAACAACTGGAAAAAAGGCTTGCAAAAGAAGCACAAATCTAATTGAATTACAAAGACAATACAAGCTACTAATTATGAAACACGAGGACCTGGCAGGGCAAATGAGAGGAGTTCAAGAAGCCTTGGATCAACTTGCCATAGGAGAAGTATAAAGAGCTCACATAGGAGAAGAGCATGAAAAAGAGGTGGAGGAAATGAGGTGCAGACTGCTAATGGAGATAGAGGAGCAAGGAAGACTGAAATGAGAGATCAAGCACATGGAGGAGGAGAAGAAAAGGGTGACCCAAAAATGGGGAGACCAAGGGCCAACAATAATGGCCTTATCCTAAAGGCTGAGTGAGAGCATAGAGGAGATGAAACAAAAGGATGAAGTGAAGGAAGAGTAAAAAACCTAGCAAGCCATCTAGCCCATGTAGAAGGTTACAGGATATTAGCAAAAAGCATGGCAAAGTCTCTACTAGCACAAAATTGGAAGCCCAAAAATACACCTTCCTTAGTACCATCTTGGATGTCACATATTCAGAAAAGGAGGAGGCCATTGAAACTCTAAATAGGAAGCTAGAGATCACTCTCATAGAGCCATAAAGCATGGACTATGTGTTAAAGAGAAAGAACTAGTGTGAGCCAATAGGAGCAATGCAAGTATCTATTAAGGACATGGCTCACAGTCCAAGAGGTGGAACTGCTAGGCTTTAAGGAGGAACAAGAACTGTAAGAGCCAATGAGAGAGGAAGAGTAGTAGGTGTCACCAAAAGAAGAGGGGCAAGACTTTGAAGTAAGTCAACAAGATCAAGAACAGATCCCCCAACCACCCTCTCGAAGACCGAAAGCCTAGTAGGAAGTACAACTTGAGGATGCAACAACTAAAAGAAAAGAGGAGGCTAAGAAATGAAGGAAGAGGCTACTAGAGCAAGCACGACGAAGACTAAGGCCATGAACCCTAGCAACCCCAGAAGCCCCCATTCCATAGAGAGAAGAATGCTTTCCAATCAACTAAAAGCTATAACTCATGGTATGGGAGCAATGGGAGAACAAAAGCAAGCCCTTCAAGTTAACGTTTTGTTACCCACCCACACTAAGTAGGGCATTGTTCCCTTAAGTGGTGGAGGAAGTCATTAGTATGGGTCAAAAAGGCTTGGAGAGCAATGGAGCATAGAAAGAGAAACACATCCAACACTATGGGGTCACAACTAAAATGGAGGAGAATCTGGGATGGGAATGTAGATGCATGGATGTCATTTTATATCACCCTACCCCACAAAAGAAAAAACCCAGTGTACATGCCATATCCAAGAAGGGTAGGGTTGGACTTCAATCTTGACATTCATGGTTGCTACGACTTCCGTAAAATATACAATGTAAATACTACTATGCTGGAGGCAACTCTTGTATTCTCTAAAACTAACTTAGGACCCTCAATCGACAACTTCCTTAGCAAATTTTTCTCTTGCCCGTCTCCTGCCTTTATCACAACTTTTAATTACCTTAGGTTATCTAGGGTTTTGCTCAAGCAACCGCTTAATTCTTTACAAATACCTCCTCCACCCCTATTTTTTGATCTAAATGCTGTCATAGATAGCTGCACCATGGCTAGGTTACTGATGTGAGCTGCCCTCTTCCCATCCTTCTGCATGGTCTTACTAGAGGACATGAATGATAGCCAATTCACTAGGTGTAGTCATCCATTTTTGTCCACAACTCCTTTTTGAATATACAAATGAACCTAGAAGACTATATGCAAAGTAGAAACTTCCTTAGTAAATCACTTAAGCCCCCATCCTCCTCCTCTCATGATCTGGAATCCAAGGGTTAGTTCCTCATACACATATTTATTTCTATAAAAGAGAAAGAACCAAAAAACACAAAAAAAAGAGAAAGAAAATACAAAAAAGAAAGACAAGAGCAAGAACAGAAAAGAAGATTAAATAGAAAAGAGAAAACCACCTCGCCTAAGCAAGCAAGCGTTGTCGGGAGGCAATATTTACTTGAGTGCAATGGGACACCACCTTTGAGCTGATTCCCAACCTTGGGATATGGCATCCCTTTAAGGGAACCTATCGGGATTAGCGATTTTAGCTGGTGAGAGTCTAGCACTACCTAGACCCCTGAACACGGGTGCTAGGTGTCTACCCACGCTCCCTCATTTGGGTGGCAAATGGAGTCTTCCATGGAACATGTTCCTAAAGGAAGTAGCAAAATCATAAGCTAGTGGCGCAGGGTTCTCCCTTTGAGCCTGACTAGGCACCCACCTCAAAAAAAAATTAAACACAATAAGGCCATGTCTTACAACCTTGAAGTGAATGGGCAAGTAGAGAATACTATTAAGCAACGTGTGGGGATTTTATCTAAGGTAGTATTCAAAGATAAGTGTGATTGTAATAAAAAGTTGTATGTGATTGTTTGGGCTTATAATGGGGCATTTAAAAGAGTACAAGCCATGTCCCTTTCAAATTAGTATATGGGGAAGAGTGTGTTTCACCTTTAGATATTGAGCTACCTATAGTAAGGTTTACTCTAAACCATTATCTAGGTGAAGAGGAAGCATTGCAAGAAATATTCACTTCCCTTGCACATCTTGATTAGATAAGATTACAAGCCTTGTTACGTTAGGAAGTAGAGAAGAAGCGGATGAAAGTGCTTGATGATTTTCATGCTAAGAAGTATAAATTTTTCAATGGTTAATTGGTCCTCTATTATAATTCTCATCATGAACTATTCCCAAGCAAGTTAGAACCCAAGTCGATAGCCCTTATAAGATTTCTCGTGTGTGGGAAAGAGTGGTTCTAAATCTCTTTTAGTGGATTTGCAAGGGGTGGAGTTCAAAACTGAAGTAAACTTTAATAAACTTAAGCCTTATCTTTTTGCCATCCGGTCAAATAGATCTCATCTGACATACAACTCAAGACCCACCCCAATGTCCATGCTCACATATGACATTCTCCTTATAATGGGGGCCTTACAACTTAGAGCACCATGGATCATTGGTGGCACCTTACAAGGGTGGGATATTGAGCATACCTAACATATAGACTGACCAAGGTTTCTCATTTTATTCTGGTTCAGACCACTACAAATGGTATGATATTTATTGATTCTTCATTAAGGAGATATTTAAAGTTCACATGAGAGTTGATTCCATGGGTGTAGAAATAGCGTTGGAGCTAGCCATACCAAATTTGTTAATGATGAAGTAAATGTGTTTCTATCAAGAAATGAAAATTTCTCCTAACTTCATCCTATAAATTTCAATACTAATAATACAATGCATGCATCCAAGCTCTTTCATCTCAAACTCATCAAAGAGTTCAAACTTTATATCCTCCACGAGAGCATTATTGTTTCTTATCAAAGTCAGATCATCTACATGAAGCAAGTCAAGTTTATGTAGACCTCTTTCTCAAGTTTTCAAAAAAATCATTATTTACATCCATCTACAATAACTTCCATTTATGAAGAGTAGCCAAAGAGAGCAATAATCTAATGGAACTCATCTTAGCTATAGACGCATAAGTCTCTTCATAATCAATATCATATTCTTGAGCAAATTCTTTAGCAACTACCCTAGCTTTTTATCTATCCATCTGTATTTCCTCATTAAATTTTGACTTGTAAATCCCAAGTATGGATAAATTCCATTATCTATAGCATTCCTATGTATGGATAAATTCCATTATATGTAGCATCCTTGTATTCCTTTTTACCACTTGCATTCTTGTATGTTGTAGGTTCATCATGCTATAAAATTGAAATGAGGAGAGAGATTACATTTCTCAAAATCTAAATTTTGATCTCTTTGACATGTTAGTGCAGTGTTGTTCTCTACCTTTATAGACCTTCTACTGCTTGATGCTCTTCATCTTCATCTTCCAATTCTTCAATAGTGTCTTATTTTGTGGATGTTGATATCTACATTTTGAGAGGTTGGAAGAGCATATATCCAAATCTAAAAATTGAGTTAGTTTCTAGCTTGCATTCTCCTCAAATATGTCATTAAATTTGTCTGTTTCCTCCCCAAGGAGGTCAGTCACAAATATATGTATGTATTACGTGGGTTCAACATAAGGGATTTTTAAAATACCATTTTTACACTTTTTTTTACATACATAAGGGTCCCATATAAAGGGATTACTTACAAATTGAATAGAAAAGAGTAAAGTTTTGTTAAGTAAAAATTTATATATAAGGATATTTATAAATAGGCCTTGAACACACATGATATAGAGGGTATACATATAGTGAAATACTTGACCTTTCCTCACTAGAAATGTGAGCAAAAGCTAAGCATCCAAATACTTTGAGATGAGATACTTGAGGCTTGGATCCATAGAAGGCTTCATATAGTGTAATATCATGTAGTACTTTAGTACATGACCTATTCATCAAGTAGTAACTAGTATCGATTCCTTCAGCCTAATAGCAAATTGCAAGTTGCTTATCTTTGAGCATACATCTCGTTGGCTCAAACAAGGTCCTATTCTTCCTCTCTAAAACACCATTCTATTTAGTTGTATAGTTGTAAGTGAGTTGCCTTCTTATCCTATGTTGAAGGAGGTATTACTTGAATTTTTTGGATAATAAGACTCCTCTATTATTTGATTTTCACCCTTCATTCTTCTACCTATCATGGTCTCCATCATAATATGAAAGTGCTTGAAAACATTGAATATTTCAGCCTTGGATTTCATGGAGAATCCCCAAATATACTTAGAAAAATCATCAAGATGTAAAACTAACATAGTATATGTGCAGCTATTGAAGGTTTATATGCTAATTCACATATAACTGCATGAACAAGATCAAGGACTCCTTTTGATCTATTTTTACTTCTTAAAATTCTAGTTCTTTAATAATTTTCAATGCAACATGCTTCAGAAACTTTGTCAATCCTTTGTAATAATGGTATGCCTAAAACCATGCTTGAGACTTTGATATGCACATGCTTCTAAAGTTCAAAGTATCTATACATTTTATGCCATGGTTCAATATGAGAAAGAGGGGTTGTTCTTTCATCTTTTATGGCTGTAAACGCTGAAGGTGATTCATCAAGTTTGAAGAGTTTTCCACGTTTCTTTCCTTTGGCCACTACTTTATAGTGATTCTTTGGGTGAGGCATTCTTATCTAGACTAGATGTTATTTTTGGCCTCAAGTAAAAAATAAAACGAATGGGGATTTTTAGACTAGATGCTATCTCTTATCTAGACTAGATGCTCTTCTAAAAAACCAATTCTAATACCATGACAAAAAAGTGGATTGCTACAGCCAAAATAGTATTATCTATTATAGTAATTTTTGAGCAGTTTTTCATTGATTTAATACAATTTCAACAAACTCAAATTGTGTCTTAAACTATGCCTTAAAAATAGTGGTTAAATAATGCTTTAAAGTGGTTGAAAATTGCTTCAAAGTGCTCAAATATTGCTTTAAAGTACTCTAAACAAAATTGACTATTTAGTAAAGAGTGGTAGTAAAATGTATTGAGATGAGGGTAACATACTAATCCAAGCCTTCATCAAAGCTAGATTTGAGATAAAACAGAAGATTGATAATAGCATTAAAGTCTTTATTCACAATAGAGGGGTAGCTATGAAACTGCCAATTACAAGTAATGGGCTAATTCCCAAATCCAAAAATAGTAGGGAGGAGCTCAATAGTTCTTAAGAAGAAAAGCATTTGCTATTTTTGCATCTCCAAGATTTGATTGGTTGGATCAAGATATTAGCCCTACAAATTTCATTCCTATAAAGGCGATAATCATAATTTTCTTCTTCCTAGAAGCATTATTCATACCTTAGTGAAGAGATGGTATGAGCTTGTATACTTTAATAGTGAGTACCTAAGTATGTACTCATATAATATTTACACAATAGCCTATGCACAATTTGGGTTTTCAAGTGTGGAACAACACTTCAGATATTGAGCTTCCTATGTAGTCAACAATAAGACATGATCCAAGCTTTTATTCATTGAAGCATTCGGCCTACCTTATTGGACTAGCTCTCAACTAGTTGCTCTTTGTAACATGTATATCTGCTTGATAGCATAATTTTTTATTTCCCATGAAGGGAAATATTTGATTGCCCATTAAGGGATGTATCTAGGTAGCTCCATTCAAAGCTTTCAAGGAATATCAGAACCTCATGACATAGGATTACTTCAGTCTACCCTCATAGGGGAAGCTCCATCTCATCTCCATAAGCCTTAACTTGCAAAATTACTCCTAATTGACTTCTAAGGTCTCCTGCAAAAAGTTCTAGTTTAAATTTTTGATAGCCACTTATCCAAATCATTTTGAGCCAACATGAACTAGTGTCATGCTCAATTCTAAGATAGTAAGAAACAAGGGGGAGCTCGATGCGTTAATCCCTCTACTCATAGGTAAAGTCTTAGTCTTGTCCCCTAAAATAGCACTAAGTGCATTCTTAAAATATCCTCTAGGATAGAAAAACGTTTAATTCTTCCAAAAATCTCTAGTCTAACATTCTTGTGTGAAAATCCTTGGCTAATTGAGACTACCCTACCATAGGATAAATCTACCATTATAAATTCATCCACTTAGTTTCCTTGAAGATGTAGTTTTCATTTTCTTATTAACCTTATAATAATTATTTTTGGCACATACAACAAACTTCCTTAACTATCTTATTAGAATACATTCCTTTGTCTAATGTTAGAAAAAAAAATACAATTTTAAAAAATACTTTAAGAAAGCATTCTTTTAATTTTAAAAATTTTATACAATTACTACTTTATTTCATCAATTCCTAGTCCAAAAATTGGACTTTGCACTGTAGGAAAACCATCAAATCACCTTAGCTAGCATCGAGAGAAACATTTCACATTATATGTTGGTTGTAGCATGCAAATTAGACAATCAACTCCTTGGTGAAAGAGCCTCATGGACTAACATTGGGGAGGTCAAGCAATGTGCTCCTTAAAATCAACTTGTGTTGGTACAACATGACTTAGGATTTACAAATGCTTGAATAATCCTTTCTAGTACATCAAGTGATCCTTTGTAATACAAATACATGCATAGAATATATCTATCTTACCATCTAGCACGAGATTCCATTCAACTAAAGTTGTCATGAACTTGAGGTATACGTTAGCCTATCCTTATTGGAAGTGAATCAATCCTTTGGAAACCTTACAACATCCTTGATTTGGTCTAGACCTTTTATTAGAACCTTATTCATTTCTAAGTTCTTGATTTATCTAAGACCTTAGTTTCTAATTTTCAATCCAACTTATATAGGATCAATCTCAAAGATTTGTCTTAGTTCTTTTAGAAGTCTTTCCCTTGTGATGGAATCATGGAAGAAGGTTTTCCAAATGAATAGACTTGACATCTATTTAAGAAATTCCATCTTAGACCTCTTTAAGGAAAATATTATTCTACTAGTCAAGATGACAATATTCTACTGGTAAATTCTCTAAAGAAAAGGATTTGTTCGAATACAATTGTTAACATCATCTTAACCTACTTAGGCATAATCTTCTAAGGTAGGGGATAATTATATGAGGGTTTACAATATTCAAACCATTATACTAGCTTTACTTACAAAAATTTTGAGTATTAATTCTAATGCCTTTTTGATTCATAGTTCTATGGCAATGAGTTTTCTTATAGACAAAACCATAACCATTTCTTTGTTTGTACATTTAACCTTATAATTAATCAAATCATACTCTATGGAGTAGGATCCATCACGGGAGGGGAATGCTCATTGTAGCAATTTCCCTCTTAGGAAACCTATTACTTGCCCCTCTACTCAAATCAGATGTACTCACAAGAGTCTCCAAATTGACAAGCTAATCTATACTTTGATCCTTCTAACAATATTTACTATTTCAACTAATTTTTAATGAAGAACATGTAGCTTAGATACACTGACGCATGCCTTGGGCTAGGTTGATTCGGGAGGAACCTCATTTTCTTGAGCTATCTTGTGCCTAGTTCCACTGCTTATTCTCTAAGGACCCATTGCAATCACATAAAATCTTCTACATGTGCTCCTTACTCCGTCCTCATAGCACTCTTTAACATGTACTATCTTTGATAGAAATGGATATGAATAAACTAGAAGTTGGGATGATAGCTTCTATGATTTCTATGATTAGCTTCAATGTAGAATAAGATAGGGATTCAAATTTAGACAATAAGCATGGCTTATGCCCAGGGAATTCACTATATGTCTACCCTCTATATCACGTGCATTCAAGGCCTATTTATAAATATCCTTATCTCTGAATTTTTCCTTAATAAAACATAACCCTTTTCTATTCAATTTGTAAGTAACCCCTTTATATGGGACCCTTCTGTATGTAAAAAATGTGTAAAATTTGTATTTTTAAAATCCCATATGTTGAATCCACGTGATACATACATATATTTGTGACATATATGGGACTCTTTTGTATGTTAAAAAAGTGTAAAAATAATATTTTTAAAATCCATGTGATACATACATATATTTGACTGATCTCCTTGTGGGATTATTGAAGTTATCTTGCATTTAAAGACAAAAGATAAAGGACAAATAATAGGTGGAAATGGGGATCAATGAAAAGGACAGGGGTATGCATTAATGAGCTCCAACCCTAGACAATAAATATGAATAATGGACATTTTCTTGGATATATAGAGATAAGATGAAAAATGAAGAATAGGTGGAAATGGGGATTGATGAAAAGGGTTGGGGTAAGGATTGATGAGCTCCAATTCTAGTATGTAAAATTAGTGGTGGAGGGGATCTATATGTGGTGGATAAAAGAGTTTGACTCCATAATATGATAAATTTGTTGGGAAGGTCAAGATGGAACTCTAATCAAATTGTCCCTTTGCAATCTCTCATCTCCACTTCATCTTCTCTTCTCACCTCTTCTCTACTTCTCTATCTACATTGATGAGATAGATGACCACATCACATGAGGAGGAGATGGGGTGGAGCTACAATAGGGTCTACAATGACATCTCCATGACCTTCATAACTTTTTTATATAGTGTGCTTGATGGTTAATCTTGGGAAAACCAAGATCTTGATCTTTTACACATCAACCCCAGTGAGGAGATTAGTCTTCAACCTAGGAGCAAGAATTCACCATGGCATAGGTAGCCAAATATTGACTCACAAGAGGATATATAGCATTGACCATGATGGAGAAATAGTGCTAGAAGGCACAATTCTAAGATCCCTACACATGGAGATGGTTATTTGATACATTGGTCACACTTGCAATGATGTATGGTGCACCTATTTGGGCTCTTGGTCTGGTTACATACCTATGGACATAGATTGTGAGAGTAGAATTCATCATGCTCTCACGGATGATCCACAGCAAAGCATTAGTATCACATGAGATTAGTAGATTTTCTTTTTTTGCACTTGCTAAAATGATGGAGGCTCTTTTTCATACTAGCAATTTCATACACAGAGTATACGCTATACATCTAGATAGACTACCTAGGAGAGCCTTTGAGGCCTCTTAACAACCATCTCAAGTAGGGCATGAGACTTCATGGTACTATACACAAGTTTAGTAGTTTCTCAGAGGAGTTGACATGGACCTTCTTCCCCCCTTTTAGTATGACCCTGAGAATCCCCCTTCATACATCTTTTCTGCGTTAAGAGGAACTTAGTCATATGACATGACCTCCACTAGATATACATAGAATAGACATGCATTTCACCTTAGCATTCTCTTCCACTAAAGATTTTATACTATAGGGATCCCTTTATAAGGATCACAAGGGATGGCGATGCATGAGATAGGGAAAGTAACCCACATTTCCAAAACTGAGTGGATCAATAGACTATGGTAGGAGGAGGTGGAGAGTGAGGAGCTCTATATCTATGTACCTAGAGCCTTTAGCATTGTTTGAGCTAGATACCCACATTATTTGGAGGAGACACCTCCCCCACACTAGTCACGGAGTCCTAGACCACCAGCACTACTTAGGCCAGTTCTTAGTCAAGATATAGAGGCTCCTCACATCATTATTACAAGCACAAACCACACAGAGAGGGGGATGCTAGCAAATCACATCTTATCAACTTCTTTTGGATAATGACTTCACAGAACAGCCAAAAGTGAGGGGAGACAGCTCAATGAGATGAGAAGATTAGAGAAACATGCTAACCATAGATACACGGGTACTAGACATAGAGACTACAATAGAGAGAGATGAAGAAGATATACCTATGGCATGAGCAATAGATCACAGAGATGAGGGACCAATCTAGGTGCCATGCCCTACACTATTTCATCAAGGATGTATGACATCATATACCCATTGATTCTGACTAGGTGAAAGTAGATATTTGTATCTCTCTTTCAGCCACACATCTAGAATGCTGAGATGTCGAGCTCTAGATGAGCTAGCATCCACTATGTGCCTTGGTGATGTGGCAAGTTATTACTCATTGGCATGTTAGTTGACCAACATGAGGATACACTAGTGATTCTATAGCTGGAATATACTCACAAAGTCCACCCTTTGTTATGGCACATTTATTGTGCCACCTCTTCTTTCCTTAGGGAATTCACACTTAGTGACCATGTGTACATACATTTTGTTCTTTTATCATGTTGTAGACTTAGTTCTTTTGAGTGAAGAAGAATATTATTTCAGCCCTATCCCTATATATGCTCAAGTCTCCATTGTTTTTGTGTGTGTGCTCTTGGTTTTTTCACCTCTCTCTCTTCTTGTTTATTTTCATGGTATTAAAGATGCTCCATGATTGTGGGGAGCTTGATTGATGGTTGAGGTGAAGGTGTTGGAGAATGAAAGTAAGTAAGACAGCAATGGGTAAGAAGCTCTTCCACCTTGCTCAATTTGCCTTGGATTATAGCTACAATAGGCTCCTGAGGCTGCTAGGGTTGTATTCGATTGAATCGAAACTTAGTGAGCAAGAAGAATAGTATACGTATTGTAGACAATCCATTATATGCCATTCTATTGTCATTTTTGGCATCCAAGATCATTTCAACCTTTGTTATGAAGCTCCAAGTGGTCCAATGGCAATTCTTGGGTATATTGTAGTTTTGAGCATGTCAGCCATTTACCGATGTATAGGTTCAAATATTTTTAATTTAAAATGTTGATGGGTTGTAGACACAAAAAGCATATGCATATAGATTGCAGATTATGATTATTATTGTGTAGTTTAATGAAAAGGGCTGGGTGTGTACATGTGGTGCACTTAGTATCATCTTGCTTACTGATTGCAATTTTTTGTAAGGTTGTTTGTTTTATCAAAATGTCTAACAACTTCAACTAGATTATTAGTGAGATTATTGATAAGAACAATTAAAAATTCCGTGCAGGATATAGGTATTTAGAATTATATTGAAGAAGACATGGCAGTAGCATTTGAAGTTTTTGTGCAAAATTCTATTGTAGGATAGATAAAGGCTAAAAATGTTGGGAGCAGACATGAAGTAAAGTCATTTACTGGCTATCTGCTAGTGTCACAAATAGCGTGATGGGCTATTTCTGAGAATTTGATATTCCCGCTATTGCATGAATAATTTAGCAAGGCTGTTCAAAGGAAACACAAAGGCTAGAAAGATGCAGCTCAATGAACCAATTGAAAAGAGAAAACTTTTCTATTAATGATTATGCCTTGAAGATCAAGAGTATTGTGGAAGATCTTGGATCTATTAATCTTGTAATTGATGATGAGAATGTTGTGCATGCATGTTTAGAGGGCCTCGAAGATGAATACAAGAGCTTCAGGTCATCTATGAATATGAGGGATGATATCCTTGATTTTGTAGACTTGATTTCTATGATGATAGTTGAGGAGAAAAACCTTGTCATAGATTTCTCTTCTTCTCAAAGTAAGAATAAGTATGAATTGGTGTTTTACTTTACAAGAAGAGGTAGAGATCATGGCACAGGCCAAGGTGTTGAACTTGGTCAATGTTATGATGCATACCAAAATAGAGAAGGATAGTCCCAAGGAAGGGGGAGTCAAAGAGGCAAAATTGTAGATTCTAAGAGGCAATATAATTTTGGTAATAATAGGAGTGCTACCATTGTGGTTAAAAAGGTTACATTTCTAAAAATTACTTCAAAAAGAAGGCTAAAATTAAAAGTAGGAAAAAGCAGTAAGGTAATTACACATCTTCTAGTTGAAAAAATGATGCACAGAAGTGAACAGTTGTTTGTTATGCATCACTTTATGAAGACTATGATTGCTCATGATTTATCAAATAATGATGTATAGTATATAGACTCAAGTGCCTTGCACCACATGACTTCTTATGGAGAGTGGTTCAGAGAGATACATAATCTAGAGTTTCTAGGCTATGTGGAGACAAGGGATGATACAACTTACCCCATTACTCACATTGCAAATGTTACTTTGAGTATGTAGGATAGTAAAATGAGAGGTGTATCTAAGAGTCAAAACTGAAGCAAAAAATAAAGGATTTACAGTAAAAATAAAGAGTCACTGAAGTTTTCTAAGCAAAAAGTAGGTGGCCTAGAACACACTAAAATCATCCGTTCCTCAATCGGAGTTTGATAGTCCATTTAAAGAGCCTGAACATTGCTACTACAAAGAAACTACTTTATCCAGAAGCTAGAAAAAGCTTCTAGGAGTCCAAGTCAGTAGGAAATGACACGACAAACACACTTATGCTTTCATATCTCTAATTTGAGTCCATTTGGGCCTTCAATTTTAATCAAAGTGCTTACCAACAATGTGAACATGAATTATATATTTATTAATAAGTAAATAAATATCATAATAAAGCTTATAAACCTGAAAAACTCCATGATAGGGGGATGTAAATTTTTGGCATCCCTTTAATCCCATCAAATTTGAAAATCTGCAAGTGATCAAATAATAAGGAATGGCCTTAGCTATGAGATCCCACAATTCTTCACTTCTAATTACTACAGTGTTGAATATGGTGCACTCTTGCCGCCATAATTGCTATTCATGTGGGTTGGGCAAGAGAGAGGGGAAAGGGGTGTGTCTGATCATAACAGTATGCGACAAATGGAGCAAGGAAGCATGAAGGTGGCTATTATCCATTGTGTGTGGAGTGTCATGGAGCTACCTACATGTCCCCCAAATCATTAAAAATTAACTGTTTTTATAAAATATCTTGCAATAAGTCTCAGTTTTAAAGGAAATGTGATTATATTAGTATTTTCATTATGAAATTGAGATGTATATGGACTGAGACTCGATATGAAAGAAATATGTGTTATGTTTAAGGGTTGTAATTCCAAAATTTCAAATTTTATGGTTGTCATAATGCATAAAATAATTATCTAATCCATGCAAACATGTAAAATTGAGAAACATGATGGCAATTGATAAAATTAGTGAAAGTAATGGTGCATATGGGACCAAATCAACCATGCTGGTTGCCATGACTCTATTTCTCTATTTTATTGTTAGAAATTGTAGAACTATCAATAATTATACTAATAATAATTAGGAAAAATAAAGAAAGAAGAAGAAAAAATTAGAAAAGAATAGTTTTTGAGCCTAGAAAAATAGAAAAGTAGAAAAATAGAAAAATTTAGGGAAACATCACAATGAATGTGTAATGAGTAGTAGGGTATGAGAGTTAACCTTAGAATACACTTGATTTTATATTCAAGTGATTAGATAAGGGTAGCTTCAATGAAAAATAATATAAAATAAAAGAAATGGATACATGCAAGACACAACATTAAATGAATGCAAAAATTCTATATCTTTGCAATGAAGAACCAAATGTTTGTGCATCATACTAAGCCATTTAGGGTTTTATCAAATGTTTAAAGGAGTGTAAGTATGGATTAGACCAATTCCATCTCTTCATGCATTGCACAACATTAGAATAAATAATGAAAATAATGGTTTTGTATGCCACATGGTAGTTTTTTTATTAGTAAGGATTGTTTCAGCACTATGTGGCACAACACGTTACATATGCATAAAAGCATAGTATTAGAGTAAATCTCTTGGATGCATAGCACTTGTTTGCCAAACTATTGATCCATGTTGAGTGAAAGAGATTCCGTAGCTGTAAGTGTGTTTTCTTTGGGAAAATATTACCTGAGGTTCTAGAAAAACTCATGGAACAATAAACACTAAGAGAGGATTTTTTTTCAATGTGTTATATGTCTAAGATGACACATCTTAGGGCTAAACCACATCCTAGGGCTAATCCATGGGGTATAGGAGAGCTATAGAGGATGATAATAATAGTTCAAGGGTGCCCTTTATATGTGCGATTGGAGGTGAGATAGTCACCTACGTTTGGGAAG
Source organism: Lygodium microphyllum (assembly GCF_053477565.2). Lineage (NCBI taxonomy): Eukaryota > Viridiplantae > Streptophyta > Polypodiopsida > Schizaeales > Lygodiaceae > Lygodium > Lygodium microphyllum. The sequence goes on along the minus strand of NC_141143.1, from coordinate 29,244,307 downwards.
TTCCCTTTTCTTAGAGTTAGGAAGGTTGATTTATTAAACTACAATTTGAAAATCATATCTACAAACATAATACTACTTAGATGAGTTATTTATAGTACCTAGATGCTCATGGTGGTTGTGAGGCCATGTGGATTTTTTGCTATGTCTAGGAGCTCGTGGCTAGAGCCATTAGAGCTAGTTTCGGGGGCCTATTTTTGGTCCCGACAGGTAGTATGTTTTCTGAGAGTCTTTAAAGGACCCAAGACTTGAATCTGGAGTGAATGATTCTTCATTTAGAAGCAGAGAAAGAGCTATTAAGGTAAGAACATGAGTGTAGGCTAGTGATATCTCAAATTCAACGAGAACAATATGAAGATTAGCTACAAAAACACATATAATTTTTTTGCAAATACTCCTTGGATTGTACTAGTCTAGTACCTCTTAAAGTTAGAAGAACATAACCCCTCATAGTAAGAGCAATCCCAATCCACACAAAAGTGGGAGTTTATCCTTAATACCTTAGACTAGGTAGTCAATTCCTTTCAAGACTAGCTGAAGTGGTGGATCAACATTACCATCTAGTAGTGCCATTAGCAACCTCGTAGGTGACCCTCCTAAGCCTGTTTCTATAGGGATGGCACAACCATCCTTCATATCTTCTCAAGCAATAGAAATTCTAGTAGACATAGTAGCTCTATCCACTTAGGGTATCCGTTGCCTTTTTTTAGTGGAAGTCCAAACAAAGATATAGCATTACATATCAAAGACTTCCAAAAACTTATGTTTAGTTGTCAATTCAAGGAGAAAGCACATCATTTGATGTTATTTAACATGACTTTGAAGGGAAATGCAGCCTAGTGGTACTATCGACTTGTAGCAAATTCAATTGCCAATATCCAAGCATTCTATATTGTGTTTGATAGGGAGTTCTCTCTTGAAAAGGGGAGTCAATATTGGTTATGTACCCTAAATGGGACTTGACAAGAATTCAATGGGAGTTTGAAAGCATATTCTCAAGAGCTACATGAAGTTTCTAAGTGCTTGGGTAATACTATCCAATTATCCCTTGTTACTTGGTTGCAATTTTTCTTAAGAGGATTGGATTTCACAATCCAACTGCACTCGAGTAAAACGGCACTAAATGATCTAGATGTAGCTGTAATAGTAGTAGATGGAGTCAAGTCAAGGATTCAGAATGCCTATGTAGCAAGAGGGCAAGCCCTCTTAATGATTGGAATGGTACCAAATCTGGTACTAACATGATATAATTCAGTACTTGTATCACTCAACAATATCATCAATCAAAGTTAAGGGACGTTAAGCTAATGGTTGCCTCAATTACCTACTCTTGTAGGGCCAAATGTTGCCCAACCAAGACCCACAATATCTATGAGTAGCGGGCCAGGTCCCATCATAAACCAAGTGTATGTGCAGCCACCAACCCCTTTGTATATTGTAAAACCTAATGTGGGGATGGCTCCTAATGCCACTAGCTACAAATCTTCTACATCAAATATTGTTAAGAAAGTTAAGGGTATGATGAAACATTACACAAAGATCATTATTGAATGATATCAGTAGATCACTCTGGATGTTAATTTCTTGAAGCATCATCAAAATCTGATGGGCTCTAGGAAGCTTGATTAGGTGTCTCCACTGAGATTTAGTTACAAGTGGTGTGGTGGTCAACATTTCCCTTGAAATCGTCCTAATGTTAAATGTGACATATATAGGAAGTACGACCACTTAGCCAACGCTTATTGGACAAGATTAGTTTCCTTTAGTAGGGAACTACATAGCCAAGTCCTATTAATCATTGAGGACAAGGAAATAATCTTCAACAAGATAAGGGACCGAAGCAGATTTTGAAAAGAGGAAAGACTACTGTGGAAGAACTACCTACTAGTGGAAATGCTATAAGTCTAATTGAAATAGTGTGTGTTAATGTCATTAATGCTTCTAATTTATGAGCGATTACGAGAGGTCAGAACGCCAAAGAAGGAGATAAAGATAATGTAAATTTTACTAAGAAAGACCCATAAATAGGATGATAAGGACAAGAGATTTCTTTGAGGACTGTTGATAGTAGAGCAAACCTAAATAAGGAGCTAAGGAAGAAGAAAGTGAAGGTAAAAAAAGAAGCACTTAAGCATGTGAATTGACCAAGAGAGTGGATGGTTTGGTGGGAGATGAGAGCTATTGCTAACTTTTAGGAATTTTATTGAGATTCCTTGCACTGGATATATTATCAAACCCTTGGGAATATTCAATGTCGGTGCGATGATTGGTGTGAGCATGCCAAAGAACATTGCACAAGGGTATTGGCTTATATTGATGGTATATTAGACCATGCTATTGTGGATACAAGATCCTCTATTAACATTATGAGCTTAGAATTGATGGAGATATTGAGATTAGATATCCAAAAAGGTTTCTCCACAATTCTAAGGATGGATGATGATATTTTGAGACAACCAGAAGGTTGTATTACTAAAGTTTATGTGATTGCTAATGTCGAATGTATCCTCCAATTTAGGTTCATTAGATTTATAGATTGGCGAAGCTACCAAGTGCTATTAGGAAGGCCACAAATATTGCAATCCAATTGTCAAGTCAATATACCAACTAGTCATTTGATCTTTGGTAGAAGTGCTAGACAAGTTATAACTTAAGTGAGAGAGCACCCATATCCTCAATGGAATTGGATGCACTAGAGGGGCATTCTGGTAGTGAGACTTTGTTAAGTGATGAATCAAGAGAGAAATATACATGAATGATTTGTGACTGATCAAATTAGGATCTATGATTATCATGGAAGAAAGGAAGGACTACATGTCGTTAAACCAAGAATTCCATGATGTATTCCTTGGAGTTATGATGAATTTAAGGGTATTTCTCCCAGATTAGTTGTGCATACTATTCCCTTGAAAGAGGAAAGTCAACTTATCTATTGACAGAAAGTGAGGCGCATACCTTTTGAGTTAAGGGATGGGCTATTCGAAGAGTTACAAAAACTACATGAGTGTTGGCATGATATTTTCCATGCAACACATGGAGTGGTATTCATTGGTAGTTATCAAGAAGAATAATAATAATCAAATCCACCTTTGTGTTGATTTTAGAGAGCTCAATAGGAAAATAGTTAAGTATTATTATTTGTTTCCATTCATGGATTACATCTTAGATCAACTAGCAGGTAGGGTTATATACTCCTTTACGGACTATTTTGCTTACTCGTTGCAATCAAATGGTCATCTAAGAGGAAGATAAGTTAAAGATGACATTTGTAACCGTATTTGCAACCTTTGCATATCATATCATGGCCTTTGGATTATGTAATACATTGGGTTCTTAATAACGCACGATTGAGAAAACCTTTGAGGACATTTTTCCACAGAAGAGCTAAAAGTTTTCATTGATAATATTGGGGAAACTACCACAAGGGATAGATAATTAATAATTTTGAAAAGGTTTTGAGTGTTGCGCAAGTCTTGAAAGCACCTAAAAGAGGTAATACATTCTATGTATTTTGGGCAGCAACAATATTTAGTATCAGCTACTACCGTGCTTAGCTCAGATATGGAATAAGAAATGGTACCACATTTGATTGCATTCGCTAGTTGCGAATTGGGTATGTCTGAAATTAGTTATATGCATATGGAAAAATTGTGCCTCAAGGTGGTCTTTGTCATTAGGAAGAAATTCAGGCACTATATTCTATACAAGAAGGTAGTATTTTATATAAAGATAGAAGGGTTGAGGTTATTACTAAACAAGTTATAGCCACTCAATCACCTAGTAAAGTGATTAATCACTATGCAAGAATTTAAATACAAGATTAAGATAAAGCCACTGAGATTGTAAGGCATTTTAAAGTGTCTTGTCAACTTTGAGGAGTTGAAAGAAGTATTAACTTAAGTTAACAACCTCGATGCTGTGTTTAAAATAGACATGGCCTCCCTTCCATCTTGGTATGTTGCAATAATACATTATCTATCCACAAGAGAGATTGAACTCTCTTTGTCTAAAATGGAAAAAAGAAAGATTAAATACTAAGCCTTAAAGTTTGTCTTAATTACATGAAATCTATATCACCAAGGGATAGATTATGTGTATCGTTGATACATTATACTCGATGAAGTTTTATTTATCTTGGAAGAGTGTCATGACTCTACTTATGAAGGGCATTTTATTGGATTGCTTACATCCAAAAAGTTTTGTGTGGTGAATATTGGTAGCCATCTATCTTCCAAGATGCACTTGCATATGTAAAGACGTGATATATGCTAGAGATATGATAGTAAAGACAATGAGAAGCACCCATTGACTCCTATTATGGATTTATTACCATTCAAAAAGTGGGGTATTGTCTTTGTAGGTCTCCCCATTGTCCTCAACATAGAAGAGGTATATCATAGTAGCAACTATCTATTTTACAAAATGGTCAGAAGTAAGAGTGATGAGAAAGGAGGATGCAAAAAATACTGCTAACTTTCTTCTTGAACATATAATTGAGAGTGGAGTTTTGAGCCCGGAATGTGCCTAAATTTTGCCAAAACATCTGGAATTTAGGAGAAAAATCTTCAACATCGAAGGCGGCGGCTGCAGCTAGGACAATTTTAAGCACCAAGTGAAAGATGGCTTTTAAAAAGCGCCTGAGCGACACTTGCGGATTTTTGATAATTTTTCCGACTGCCATGCAGGATGTCAGGAGCTGCCAATCAGTGCGGGATGCTCAAACGGATGCGCAAGATTTTTCAGAGGTCGAATCGAAGCCCAAACGCGAAAGAGGCCAAAAATGGGCCAAATTTGAAAGGGTGGACAAAACTTAAGCCAAAATGGGGTGCCCTTTGGGAGGAGGCACCCCCCTCCCTTATTTTCACGTGGCGGTAGCACACCATCATCAGAAATGCCGCCGAAAAAATCGCCCTCACCCCCCACAAATCTATTTTGCAGCTGCAAGTAAGCCATGAAACAGACAATACCCGGCAACTTCTCCTTCTTCCCTGATCATATCGCCTATCCTCGCCTGAGATATGGCTGGCTGAATGAAGAGATCAAAATCTAGTCTTTCTCTCTCCTCCCTCTCTCTCCTCTCTATGGGTTGTTCATGTGCACTATCTTGAAGGTGGAATCAGGAAGGAGATTGAAGGAAACGGTGATGGAGATTGATGGAGATACTGAAGATTGATGTGTAGCATTGGATTGAGAGCAATGGAGGCTTTGTCTACTAGTCACGCAGTCATTTAATGCGTCTCGAGTTTCATAAAAACACAGTATGATCATTTTTATGAAGAAAATGAAGGCTTTTTGGTATTTTATGATGGTAATGATGTTCTTATTGGATGAAAATTTGTTTGAGTGCTGGTTGCATCATGATTAATTACTGTTTATCAGAAAATATTGATTTTCCAATTATTTACATGCGCTATTTAATTCCTGTAAAATCTGAAATGGGATTTTTAAGTGATAAAATGGTAGTTTTGTCGTTTTGGGTGTGTGAAATGTGTTCCTATGGGGAAAAAATGGAAGATTAATTGAATGTTAGTATGCTCAAGTGATTGAAATAAGAAATATTAAAAAATAACATATTTTATTTCCAAATAAATCAAGAAAATGTAAAAAATAAGGAAAAAAAATAGAAATACGCTTCACAAAAATAAGAAAAAATATAATTATTATTTTTTTATATGTGCTAGTGGCAAAGCATGAGGCTTAGCCTTAGTTTTCCCTATCTCCTTGTCAAAGTTTGTGATTTATCGCTTTTCATACAACAAAACATGACAAAATGAACCTCTACACCTATGTAATGAAAGCAATACCTAAACGTAGGGGGTTGGGATGTTTGAATGGTGCGATTTGCATGTTGATTGTTGCTGATCTTCTGATGCACATCATGACATAAAGTTTGTTGTATTTTAATTAAGTGGATAGTAGCACGAGTGTTGTCTCGCTGCTATCCTTACATCACTGCAACGAGTTAGTGAATGAGCATTGGAAAGCTTGGTTGTGTACAACATGTTTCTAATTGACAATTATATTTGAGTACTTTAGGATCATCCACTTTTGCATGTGTGTGTGAACCATGGTATCAGAATACAAAGAACTAGACGCATAGCACATGTTTTTTATTATGATGACCCACGCTTGAGTGTGGAAAGGCAACCTAAGCCGTAGTATAGACGTTCGTTTCTTGGGAGATTATTTGGTAAGGACACTATGGTATCTCTTGGAATACTTTCAAAATGAAAGAGTGGAGTTTGTTCGTTTGTTCTATATGTTGAGCAGTGCATCAAGGGGCTAATCCATGCGATGTAGGAGAGCTGTAGTGGGGCCACATTGATTCCATCGAGAGGTTGCCTCCCATGTATGTGATTATCGTGGCATTTATTGCCAGTGTGTATGGGTTCTCCCTCTGTGGAGTTTATAGAAAGGGAAACATTGGACTACAAAACTATGAACGCATAGATTAGGCTTTAGGACAGTTCGTCCTTTAGCAGCATATAGACGCTCCTGGCCCACGAGGCCATGAGGGTGTGTTTGTCTGTTATGAGCATGCCATAGCTAGTGCTGGCCCATTTGAGGTCCCATCAGTGGTGCATCTGCCAGGAGCTGCCAACAAGTGGTGATTCTCGAATCTAGGGTTTTTAGGGACCAAAAAGTTGGATTATGTCCTCTGACAAGGATCGTCAAGTTGAAATACAAAAAGTAGAACATGCTGAGAGGGCTAGACGGCGGTTGGAGATTGTAAGCCGCTATTCTCCTCAAAGGAGCAGCCCGATACGCATAAAATGTAGTGGTCTTAGTAACCCAACTGCTACACATAGTCCTTTAGGTGCAAGAGGAAGCGCAAGTTATTTCTCTCTTCCACCAAGTCAACCCACTTCAAGTGGGGGTGTGATCCCATCATTCCAAACTCCTATTGTTAATCCGATTGTCGTCATGGCACAACCCATTGCAATTCCTGTAGGGACATCGGACCTGCCAGCTTTAGGAGTGCCTTTGCCCATTTTTAATGGGTTAGCCAAAGAAGATGCGGAGTTTCACATTTTTGAATTTCAAATATTAATGTTTAATTACCGCATCCAAGATGAGCGATATCTTATGATGTTCTTTAACATGACATTACAAGGAAGGGCTGCAGTATGGTATCATAGCATAGAGACTGGAACCATAACCACAATCGACCAATTTTATGAAACTTTTTGAGGGGAATATGCCCCTGAAAGAGGTGGCTAATACCGGTTGCGTGTTTTAAATGTAACACGCCAAGACCCCCATGAGAATGTGAAAGCCTATGCCAAGAAGCTTAAGGAATTATTTCATAAGTTACAAACTTATATTTCTATTCTGTCGGCTGCCCAATTGCAATGCTTCTTGCCTGGATTGGATTTCAATATTCAGGTACAATTGAGTAGTGTGGCTTTGGCTGATATAGACACCGTCATCACACCGGCAGAAGGAGTAGAGTCACGATTACAAATAGCCTACTCCTCTCGAATAAATCTTGATGGGGGTCTAGTACCTGGAGGCAATTTACCATTGATAAATGGAAGTCAAGGGATGCCTATGAATAACCCTAATGGGAGAGGAAGCATGGTTCACAATGTACCTTTGTTGCCAGCTCCTCCCAGTGTGACTATGCCTATGGCTAGTCAGTTGGCTCCACCAAATGTTAGAGGCCAAGCTTTGAACCCTAAAGTTGTTCCTGTGAGTCAACAACCAATGCCCAATCAAATTGTGAGGCCAATGGAACGACGGATAGATGATTAAGGCTATGAGTCGAATGCCTCTAATGTCCTTGGTGAAGTTAAGGATATGATGAAGCACTACACCGACATGATTTCTAAACAATATCGGCAAATAGTTGTTGACGTCAATTTCCTGAAGAAGCAGCAGAATCTGATAGGGAGTCGACGTCCTGAAGAGGGTGGTCCCTCAAGATTCAGCTGTAAGTGGTGCGGCGGACAACATTTCCCTAGAAACTATCCAAATGTTAAATGTGATATTTGTGGGAAGTCGGGCCACTTAGCCGCTACTTGTTGGAGTAAGATTAGTTCCCACCAACAAGGGAGTAAATAGCCAGGTCCAGTTAATCATAGAGCGCAAGGTAATAACCTCCAGAAAAATGATGGACCAAGACAAATACTGCAAAGGGGAAAGATCACTATAGAGGAGTTGCCACAAGGCAATGGAGTCAGACTTATTAAGGTTGTACGCGTCAATAGCGCTGAAAGCTCTAACCTAAGAGTCGTGACAGGAGACCAAAAGGCTAAAGAGGGTGATAAAGATAATGCAAAACCGATCGAGGAAAACCCTAAGCAAGGGGATAAGGGGATGCAAATCCTAAATCCTAGCATGGAAGGTGGACCTCTAAGGCCTATTGATAAAAAAGTCGATCCTAAGAAGGATGAGGAAGTGCCAAGAAAGAAGGAAAGAGCTAAAAGAGAAGCACCAAAGCCGGTCCCGAGACCAAAAGAAAGGATGGTTTGGCGAGAAAAGAGAGCTTTGGCTACCTATCATGATTTTGATTTAGGAATTTCTCTTTGCGAAGTCAAACCAAATGAAAACCTCTTATAGTTGATTAAATTATCTCCAAGAGTATGCAAGGAATTCATGAAGATCCTACATATTGGGTATATTGTAAAACCTTTGGGCATAGCACGAGTAGGGGAAGATTGGTTTGATCATGCTGAAAAGAATTGCCCTAGGGTTCCAACATACGTGGATGGAATATTAGTAGAGCATGCTATCGTAGACATTGGGTCCTCTGTCAATATCATGAGTTCATAGTTGATGGAGAGGTTAGATCTAGGCATCCAAAAAGATGGCTCCACCCTTCTTAGAATGGCTGATGATAGTCTAAGGCAACTAGAAGGTTGCGTTACTAAAGTCCATGTTACAGTTGCAAGTGTAGAATGCTTCTTGGACTTTAGGGTGATAAGATTTGCAGGATATCTGATCTATCAAGTCTTGCTAGGCAAGCCTTGGATCTTACGAACAGACTATCAAGTCGATATACCCGCCGATTGAATGGTTCTAGGTAGAGGTGCTAATCGAGTAATAGTCGATGCTTACCCTGAGTTGCCTCAGAGTGAGAGAGCTCCTTTATCCTCTAAAAATGAATTAGAAATAGCAGATGATCCATCTGGTAGTGAGACATCATCCGGTGATGAATCTAAAGAGGGGTCCACTACAAAGGATATTTATCAGATAACTCTAAATGAGCCGATAGAGCCGCAAGATAGGATAAGAGACGCAGATGTGATTGAGTTGGACCTTGGCACGCCAAATGATTCGAGGCCAATTAAATTAGGTTCCATGCTCAGTTCAGCAAAAAGGGAGGACTATGTGTCCTCGATCCAAGAATTCCGCGATATCTTTGCTTGGAGTTATGACGAGCTGAGAGGCATTTCTCCCAGCCTGGATGTTCATACTATTCATGTAAAAGAAGGCAGTCGTCCTGTGCGTCAGAAAGTAAGCTGTATGCCTTTTGAATTGAGGGACGGGCTGTTTGAGGAGTTACAGAAGTTACGAAAAGCTGGTTTAATCTTCCCTGTACAGCACACAAAATGGTGTTCACCAGTTGTCATCAGGAAGAAGAAAAACAACCAGATCCGACTTTGTGTAGATTTTAGAGAGCTGAATAAGCAGACGGTTAAGGATTACTACCGGTTGCCATTTATTGACCAGATTTTGGATCAATTAGCGGGTAGGGAAATATATTCATTCATGGATTGCTTTGCAGGATACAACGAGATAGCAATTGCAAAAGAGGACAAGTTGAAAATGACTTTTATTACTGTCTTTGGTACTTTTGTGTACCATGTGATGGCCTTTGGTTTGTGCAATGCACCTGGATCGTGGCAACGAACAGCAGACAAGACCTTTAGTGACATCTCCCCAGATGAGTTGAAAGTATTTATCGATGACCTGGGGGAAGCCACTATAAGGGTAAGGATGTTGATCATCTTAAGAAAGTGTTTTGAGCACTGCAGATAATTTTGTATCGCTCTTAACCCACGGAAGTGTGTCTTTGGAGTGCCTTATGGGCTATTGCTAGGCCATGTGGTCAATTTAGTAGGGATCACAATTGACTGTGAAAAGATCAAGGTTATAGTCGCTATGAGTCCACCACGCACTCCGAAAGAGGTACATACCTTTCTGTCATCGGTAGGGTACTATCGAAGGTTTATAAATGCCTTGACAGAAAGGACGTTGCCATTAATGAACTTATTATCCTTTAGCTGTCTATTTGTATGGAGTGACCCTTGTAAGGTAGCTTTCGAGGATGTGAAGCAGGAGCTAGTAAAAGCACCAGTTTTAAAAGCACCTAAAAGAGGTGAGGTATTTTACATATTTTCAGCAACCACCATGCATAGTATCAACCGATAGCTTTTGCTAGTCAAAAATTGGGCATATCAGAAATTAACTACATCTACATGGAGAAGTTGTGCCTTGTGATGGTCTTTGCAACTAAAAAATTTAGGCACTACATCCTCCATGAGAAGGTAGTTTTCTATACGAAGGAGGAAGGGCTTAGATTGCTTATGAACAAGCTACAACTGCCTGATCGTTTGGCAAAGTGGTTAATCACCTTGCAGGAGTTCGATTATGAGATTAAAAGTAAGCCACTGAGGTTGCAGGGTATTGTGGAATGCCTTGTGGATTTCGAGGAGCTGAAAGAGACTCTAGCTAAAGGAAGTGATATTGAAGAAATGTTTAAAGTCGATACAGCTTCTATCCCATCTTGGTATGCTGCTATCATGCATTATCTATCTACGGGAGAGACTGGAGCTGGTTTATCAAAATCAGAAAAGAGAAAAATCAGACAACAGGCTTTGAAGTTTTCCTTGATCGCAGGAACACTATATCGGTAGGGTGTTGATGATATCTATCGCCGATGTGTGATGTCTGACGAGATTCCTTTCATCTTGGAAGAGTGTCATGACTCTGCATGTGGAGGGCACTTTGTTGGACGGTTGACGGCACAAAAAGCTTTAAGAGCTGGATATTGGTGGCCGTCCATCTTCCAAGATTCCTTTGACTATATTAAGAGATGTGATACATGCCAAAGACATGACAGCAAAGAGAATAGGAAACGCCCACTTACACCTATTATGGCTATCATTCCATTTGAGAAGTGAGGCATTGATTTTGTGGGTCCTATCACCTCGTTGTCTACTACTCAGAAGAGGTACATTATAGTAGCAACTGATTATTTTACAAAAAGGTCAGAAGCGCGGGCGACGAGGTAGGATAATGCAAAAGAAACTGCAAGTTTCCTCTTAGAGCAGATTATCTGTTGTTTCGGTCCACCGAAGGAACTAGTATCGATCGTGGAACCCACTTTTTGAATAAAGTGATCAAAATCCATACTTAAGCTTGGCAAATCAAGCATAACAAAATGACCCCCTATAATCCGCAAGCCAACGGGCAAGTCGAAAGTCTAATAAGCAGCTTGTGGGTATCTTGTCTAAAATAGTCTAGGAGAAGAAACGAGACTGGGGCAGGAAGTTGTATGTGGTAGTATGGGCGTATAATACAACGTTTAAGCGAGCTACCGGCCATACTCCATTTAAATTAGTTAATGGGGAAGAGTGTGTATTACCCCTCGAAATCGAGTTGCCAACCATACGGTTTGCAATTAACCACTCATTGGAACGTTTCACGACCATAGCCTACCTGGATGAGCTGCAATTGCAGAGCTTATTACACCAGGAGGTAGCTAAACGTCAGATGAAGCAGTTGCACATCCTTAAAGCAAAGAAGTATACCTTTAAAAAATGGCAATTAGTTCTGTACTATGATGCGTGTAGGGAGCTCTTTCTAGGGAAGCTGAAACCTAGATGGGATGGCCCCTACAAGATTCTTAGGATAGGAAAAAATAGGTCTACGGCTCTACTAGCTAATCTACAGGGAGTAGAATTTAAAAATAAGGTTAATATTAATTATATTAAACCTTATTATTTCTAAGTATGCTAACACGAAGAAATGCATTGCAAGTCCATGCTGGGGGCTGATTTGAGACCTGCAAAAGAGCTTAAAGCTGATTGATGGGGCGGTTAATTCCTTATCTGGAGCACCCATATCTGGAGCAGAGATACCATCAGGGGAAACTTATCTGGTGGAGAAAAGGATACAAAGTGATTGAGCAAGAAGACGGAACCTTTGTGTGGGAGATTAAAGTCTTCTGCCATCACTGTTTACGAATGTTGACAAGTATGCCTGTTGAGTTAGTGAAGAAGGTGGGATGGAGCTGTCACTTCATCCTCTAAACATGCTAAATTTTGACTATCATAATTACGAATAGAGGAGTTCGTGATGGCAGGCTGTGTAAACCCATTGTGGATGTACACATTATATTTTGACGGAGCATCTAGGGGCCCTAATAAAAAAGGGAGTGTTGGAGTAGTAATCCGAGATCCCCAACGTAGAGTTACGATGAAGTTAGCTGCTTATCTCAAGGTAGGATTCACTAACAACATGGCAAGTATAAATCCTTGATTATGGGACTGCATATTGCTAAGTAAGGTGGTATTCGACAGTTGTTAGTAAAAGGGGATTCCCAGTTGATCTTGAATCAGCTAGATGGGACATATACAGTGCAGAATCCCATCCTTTGTATGTATCATCGAACTACCATGACCTTACTTGAGGAGTTTGAGAGAGTGTCTCTTCAGTTAATTCCACGTTACTGGAATCAATTTGCAGATTCACTAGAAAACCTTGCTTATGAAGAAGACCTTTTCTTCAACTGTGGTCCCAGTTTGGATATTGCTATCAATAATGAGACAGGACCCGATCACTTGTGGGGAATGTTATCAGAGCATGCAATATATGGCAGGCGATGGTTGATATGGGTGATGCAAAGAGTAGCCGAGACCCATCTACCGTTGTTATCTTGAACCCATAGGCTGATTAGACAACATGTTATGTGTGGGCCTCTTACTATATATGCAGGAGGGATGGGTCATAATCTTATGCACTTAGCTTAGGGCTGCGAGCCCTGTTTTTCCTTCTTGGAAAGGAGCATATGATTGTATATCTCAACTATTTCGGGGAGGGATGTGTAGGTGCTATGCTGTTTTATTTCATTAGGCCAAGAGGGCTAGTTTTGCGAGGTTTTAGTGTTTTATTTCATTAGGCCAAGAGGGCCAGTCGTCTGTTTAGTACAGGTGTGGTTAATGGTCTCTTGTTTTAGCCATGTGCTAGATAGGTTCAAAGAAGAGCTTGGAAGGAGCCTATGTCGTGCGGAGACTTCTCGTGGCCCTATCCAGGTGATATCTATCCTTTACGAGTAACGTGTTTTTATGCTATATGTGTCTGTGTACTTGTAGGGGATTTTATTTTCTTGTTGGGGACCGGCGTCCAAGGCATGAAGTCCCAGGTTTAGGTTAGGTATGTCTGAGGGAGGGCTGAGTAGTCGTTGCCTCCTGTAAAGACATTGCCAGGCATCGAGAGACATGTTTTAGAAGGTAGTTCTAGTGACCCTGTTCTGCTAGCCTACTAGGCAATCGTTCTAGGAGTTCTTGTTAGTTGTGAGGTAGTTAGAGAAGCTTGCAGAAGAAAAATGATGATGATAGATAGGGAAAACAAAACCCCGAATATCTCAACAAAAATAAATATATACAAAGGTGTGTAAAAAGGGGTTCTAACCCCTATAAAAATAGAAAAGGAAAGAAAGGAAAATTTATAAGCAGTTGCTCGTCGCCTTGCAAAGGCCTGGTAGGTTCCTGGGGACAAGTCAGACTCGGGGCCGATGCCTTGTCTTCCTAGGGGTGGCTTCTCACTGGAAAAGAAGAAAGTAAGGAAGGTTGGAGCAATGGAAGGAGAAATCAATTATCTTGGAGCAATGGAAGATGAAGAGCGTGAGGAAATGCTTGACTTTATAGAAGATGATGATGACCTTGGTACTCCTTCAGATACTTTGCCATGTATGCCAACTCCACATTCTTTGTTGACAATGAAATGTTTTGTGCATGGTAAAGAAAAGATTATTTTGCATGATGATGGTAGCACACATGATTTTATTTCTGCAAAGTTAGTGAAAGAATTGAATTTACAAACTGTTTCTACACATTATCGCATTAAAGCAGCATTCCTAGGCATAAGATATAATGGAACACAAGAGGTGCATAACTTAGAAATTAAAATTGGTGAATATACTGAACTAAGGAATTTTCTAGTTGTACCTTTACAATCTAGTGATATTATCCTAGGTATGCCTTGGTGTCATCAGTATAATTCTGACATAGATTATTCCACGCATTCAATTAAAAATTATTTTCAAGGAAAACAAATTACATTGCATGGTATGCACGCATCTAATAATTTTCCACTGCTTACTCATACTCAAGCTAAACGTGCATTACGTAAAAGTAGTAAATCTTATTTAATTTGGGTCAATGAACTTTAAGCAAAAGAAAAACATATGCATCCTAGGCATACACAATTTCTTGCTCAATTTAAAGATTGTTTTGCTGATGATTTACCACCTGGACTACCACCTTCATGACCTGAAGTTCACAAAATAGATTTAATTCCTGGTACACAACCACCATGTAAAGCACCATCTAGGCATAACCAAATTGAACAAAAAGAAATTCAAAATCAAGTAGAGGAATTGTTAAATAGAGGATTAATTAGACCTAGCAGTTCTCCATTTGGTGCACCTGTTTTATTGGTAAAGAAGAAGAATAATACTTATCGCATGTACATTGATTATCGTGCCCTGAATAAAATTATAGTTAAGAATAGATATCCAATTCCTAGGGTAGATGATCTTATGGATAAACTACAAGGTTCTGCAATATTCAGAAGATAGATCTTAAATCTGGTTATCATCAAGTGAGATTGGATAAATCTGATATATTCAAAACTGCATTTAGAACACAATTTGGACGTTATCAATTTCTAGTGATGCCTTTCGGTCTAACTAATGCACCTGCTACATTTAGTTGAATGATGAATCACATATTCTTGAAATATCAGCATTGTGTTATAGTATTCTTTGATGATATATTGGTATTCAGTAAAAATGAGAATGAGCATTATGAACATCTATCTTTAGTTTTCAAGTTGTTGAAAGATAATCAGTTGTATGCTAATCCAGAAAAGAGTGAATTCTTTCAAACAGAAATTGAATATCTAGGTCATATTGTTTCATGAGAAGATATTAAGGTTGACCCTAAAAAGATAGAAGCAATTTTAAATTGGCTCATACCCAAAAAATGTGCATGAGTTACGTTCTTTTCTAGGTCTTGCTAGTTTTTACAGAAAGTTTGTGCGAAATTTTTCGCTACTTGCATTGCCTTTGACTAAACTTTTAAAGAAGGGTATTGTTTATAACTGGACTGATAATCAACAAAAATCTTTCGATATTGAAACATGCATTAACCCGTGCTCCTGTATTACAACTACCTGATTTCAATAGACCATTCTTTTTAGTAGTTACTGATGCTAGCGGATCTGGAATAGGAGCCGTTCTTATGCAAGATAATCATCCCAAAGCCTATTCTAGCTGTAAACTGAAACCATCTGAACTTAAATATTCTACATATGATAAGGTATTGCTAGTTGTAATACAAGCCTTACGACAATGGAAACACTACTTAATGGGTTCTGAATTTATGATTAAAACTGACCAGCAAAGCATTAGACATCTCCTTAGTCAACCCCAAATATCTGACTGACATATCAAATGGGCAGCTTTCATTCAAAGTTTTCATCCCCTTATACAACATCAACCAGGAAAAGAGAATGTAGTAGCCGACACTTTAAGTAGAAGACCGACAATTCATAATATTTACGTGATATCATTTGATTCCCTTATTCCTATGAAAGATACTTATTATCAAGATCTTACTTTTCAAGCTGATTGGAATAAATTAGTTGCAAATAATTGGATTCCTATTGATTCACTATCTTACAATGATGGATTCATGTTTTATGAATATAGATTATGTGTTACAGTTCCATTTAGATCTTTTGTTTTGAATGAGATTCATTGTCCTCCATATCAAGGTCATAGAGGTATTATATCTACTTTGCATACATTGACTGAAGATTTTTATTGGCCACATATGGACAGTGATGTATCTAATTTTGTTTCTAAATGTTTAGTTTGTCAAAGAGTTAAAAGACATTATGGTAAACAATATGGTTGACTAATGCCCTTATCTATTCCATCACGACCATGGGAACAGATTTCTATGGATTTTATTACTGGTTTACCTAACACTAAAGCTAACCATGATATGATTTGGACTATTGTAGACAGGTTTAACAAACAAGCATATTTCATTCCATGCAAAAAACTTTAACAGCATCTCAAGCAGCTCAATTGTTTTTGAAAATTGTGTTTACTAATCATGGTTTACCAAAAGTTATTATTTCTGATTGTGATTCTAGATTCTGTAATAATTTTTGGATTACTTTGTTTGCTAACTTAGAAACAAAGATTGATTTTTTATCTACATTTCATCCTGAAACAAATGGACAAACAAAAGCTACTAACAGTACTATTTTAGATCTTTTACGTGCTTACACTGTTTCAAAACCACACACATGGGATACACATCTACATTTACTTCAGTTTGCATGTAGCAATACACCACACACAACTACAAAGAAAGCACCATTTGAAGTTATTTATGGTTATAGATTGTCTATACATGTTGCATCATTATCAAATAAAATTCAGAGTGCTGATGATATTGCTAACATACATGCTACTATTTTTTATGAAGTTAAAGATATGATTGCCAAAGCCCAGCAATCATATACAAAACAAGCCAATAAGAAAAGACAGGCTATGAATTTCAAAGTTGATGACTATGTTTGGTTACGTATAGAAAAACATAGATTATAAAGTGTAGATAAACACCCAGTAGTGAAATTAGCATCTAGATTCTATGGACCATTCAAGATCATTCACAAAATTAATGACAATGCATTTAAACTAGAACTCCCACAACATTGGAAAATTCATAACACCTTCCATATTAGTTTATTATGACCCTTTAGAGGCCAATTACCTGTACATCCTGTCTATGAAAACCCACCTTTACTAGATGAAGAGACTGAAATCCTTGAGCCTGAAGCTATTATAGATACTGACTTTATGACCACTAGAACTGGCAGTAGATATTCTAGATATTTGGTCAAGTTTAAAAACCATCCTGTTGAAGAGGCCCAATGGATGCACGCTAGAGACTTAAATGCTTTCCCCACTCTGTTAGCTCCACATTGAGCTAATAGCAATTGAGGTCAATTGCTATCCCACCCTGTGGATATGATGCCAGGAGGCATATTACACGGTAGATTCTGTGCCACAGTAGATTCCGTAAACTTTTATTATCGAGGCTCATACAGAAAGTGGATTCTTTGTGCAAGAAGTCGATGGGAACGCCTATCCTTTTCGGGCGTTTTGTTAATTTAGTGTGTACATGGGTGATTCCATAGCGGGTGATTCCGCAAAATACATATTTAAATTAATAAATGTTTATGAGTTTAGAGTGCGCACTCGTGATAAATTAAGGTTAGGATTGATTTCTAACCAATTGATTTATTTATGTAGCTGAAGACTGCTAGGTATTCACTTCTGTCGGTTTAATTGTATTATTTTACTAACGATTTTGAATGCTTCAGCTGATGTGTAGAGATAGCAACAGTGGCGATGGAAAGGGAGGATAGCATGTATTCGAGTTATCATTTATATTTTGATGGGCGCATACCTTAGGCATGGCGCCTATATTTTGTCGCGCCTATTTATCAAGGTGTTTGATATTTATTTATTATTTTTGTATGCACATGGGTGCACAATTTAGATATTTGTATTTGGACATTGTATTGGGTATGCCTGACTTCTTGGGCGCCCATTAGCTTTATTTCTTTTTGGCATTAAAGAAAACTCAAAAGCCAAAAGCGTGCTATTTTGTAATTTGGGCTATTATTTGAGCTTGAAGATGATTAATACATAAAAATACATGCTTTGTGGAGCGCTCACACAAGGCATGGGGGGAGATTTCACCCAATTGGTCTCTTGTTCATGTCGTGCATGCTTTCTACATTGATTTGTGTGAAAAAAGTAGAGTTCTTTTGTTCTTGGGGACCTTCTGATGCTCACTACGCGCGCTTATGGCATCCGATTTGCGCACCATAGGACCTCCTAGTAATGCAAGAGCCATCTTGCAAAAGCAAAGGGGGAAATGGAGATGTGTATAAATGCACATATATTCCAAAGACATGCAATGTGGTATGATGCGAAACAAAAGTATGTGCTTATGTGTCAATGCAATCCATGTGTGTGATGACCATATTGCATGACTAAATGCCCAAGCCCCGAAATTGAGTTAATTTTAACTAACTTCATGTGTTGGCTTTACAAAGTTGAAATTTTTATGTTTGTAATATTATTTTATACAACTTGGAATGAAACAAGGGCAATATTAGAATTTAGAAAACCTAGTTCATTTTTTGACATCTAAGTAGGAGGCTATCAAGAGAAGAAATGGTTGTTATAGGTCAATGTAAACTAGCATTTAAGTCTCTTCCTTTCATTGGTCTCCCATTTTGTGTGATGGTTGTGCAATCTTTGGGATTTATTCAAGGAATTTGTTGTAGGAATGTGTGGATCTTTATATGAAGGTTCTCCACATGGTCATGTCACTATTATTTACATATTTTTCTTGTACATCTTAGTAGTGTACAAGACATGGCCCTTTTGATGCAATATGCAATTGTTCTCCTTCGATAACCACCATTGACATTGGTTATGTATTAAGTATTTGACTATTTGTCACATATGTCATTACCCTTTGTAAATTTGGGGCTAAGTAAGGCATGCAAATGGTGAAGGGATTATGAAACATCATTCTTGAATATTGTGTGCTTTTATGTCAATCTACATTAATAAATATAGATGCAAGGGACGTGTACAATGGTTAGTTGTAACCATACAAGCTTTTTGGGCCACATTCTCTCCTCATCCCAATTTTTATTTTATTCATGTAATATATGGATATTAAGAGTGTTCAATTTCATCATTAATTTGCAAAATTGGTACTAAATACACTTAGTCTTGTGGCATAAGGTTTAAATTTCTTGTGTTTTCAATAGTAAGTCTTAATCAAGATTTATGATAGCACTTTATTATACTTACATAAGAAATACAATTGAAGTTCATGGATTTTAGGTTTAGTGTTAGAGGAAACGATGATGATAAAATGCATGAATAAAGTCTACATTGATTTTTTGCAAAGTTTGGGCTTGTAGAATAATATTTTTCATATCTTTTATTTATGAGAAAGAAATGTGAAAGTTTCATGAATTCCTCAATTATGTAAACAAATATTCATGCCATTAAAGTTTAGGGAGAGTGACATAACTAAGGTACTTATGTGAAGAAATTAAGATTTGAAAATTTGGAAACCATTTCCCAATAAAAATGAGTAGCCCATGGATGGGAAAGCAATGGTCTTTGCCATGTCTCTTTTTGCTAGACTTGTCAAAAACGGCTCTTGCCTCTCCAAGAAATCCCATTTCTGTGTCTCATATAGTGGATGCACACATTGTGAGGTATTCTTACGATCTCATTTTATGTCTCAATACACTATAGCCCTTGTTTGAAAAAGAGGACTATTACACAAGGGATAGCTACACAATGAAAATCATCCTCTATTGTTGCTTGGTATTCCACCAACAATAGTTACTTCCATCACTCTACTTACCATAAATGACATGTTTCCACCATAATACTTTTCTATGAAAATCCTTACTTGAGGCTATAAAATCCATTCATGGTCCATAATACTCTTCTATGACATGTTTCCACCATAATACTTTTCTATGAAAATCCTTACTTGAGGCTACAAAATCCATTCATGATCCATGTCGATGATGCTTTTAGCAACAATGATGGATTGGTAATGGTTCTTTTTTAAAAATTATATTGGGCCTTTAGTAGGCTTAATAAAGTTTATATACCAAAATTTCACCTTGCTTTTGATGATCTAAATAGGATTGCCTATATAGAATATTTCAATGCTTAATATTTGTAACATATGATATACTTTCTATACAACTTGAGGCAAGTCTAACCTTCTGTCACGATTAAATAGAAAAGGGCTTGATACAATAAGAAGAGCGAGTCATTAAAGATTATCAAATACATTAAAAATGAAAAATTTTGATATGTTATAAGTATCCTTGTATGTGTGCAATTTTAAGACTACTTTTTGGAAAGAAAAACTCATTTCTTCTTTTTTAAAAGCTACCCTATATTGAAGCTTTGTTTGAATTCTTTTGTATTGAGCATATTAAAATTTAATAAAGACTTGAATCTAGCTTATAAAAAACATTAGCTCATTAATATCTATAGAATTAGTAGCATCTTCTTCAATATTTGGCCCAAACTTCTTCCAAGATACCATGATGTGCTCCACAAGGCTACTACTATAATAAAGCCATGAGAACCACCATGAAGACACTATTTGACATTATTGTGGGCAATGAACTAAGTCTATAGAAGTCATTTTGCAATTGCCATGGTTGTAGACATCAACTACATATGAGGAGCTCGTTAAGGAGCACCACCATCTATGAGAGTAACTTGATACTAACGTGCCAATGCCATTGCCTTATCTAAGATGGATAATGCAACTCTACTAAAGTGATGTCATGGATCTTCCATGGTTTGACCATCCAAGAGTAGTGTATGGAAGGATTTCTATGTCCCTCTCCTTTGAAAGTGTAAATCACATTAAGAATTACATCTCCAAGGATGGATGAGAGAGGGACCAAACATAGAGAATGTGAGCTAACCAAAGGATCCACTCTCTCACCATGTTAATCATTTATAACGTAGAAAAAATAAAGTACTAACATGATTTCCCCATCCTCTCTCTCACAAAAAGTGAATCTTTGATATGTAGTTTTATAACAACTTTGTATTGACATGTTATGCTCCTCTAGCATTGCTAATTTTTACACATTAGAAGATTTAAGATCCTCTATTGGTCACTATGAACTTTGGGGCACTTGAGGTTTTCTTGTGCTACTTACCAACTCTACCAATATGCATGTTAGCATTGATAACTCTGTACTAACATGATGTGCTTCTCTAGTTGAGGTTGATTTTACATTCATATGTGAGACTTTTTGGTCAAGGTATGCACAAAATCTTTGACAATGCCTATCATTTCCAACCCTTGTAGACACAAATGCATCTCTGTCTTATCCATAGATAATATATACAAGATGTAACATTTCTATTTAATATATTTTTACATTTTTGAAAGCGTACATATAGGATAGCAATCTTTTTTTACTTTCATGGCTAAGAATAAAGACCTTAGGGTGATCTTGAGATACTATTGAATGCATAAAACCAAACTTACTATACCAAATTTAAATTTTAAGCTGTGTTTTCAAGTGTTATCTTGAACTTGGTGTAGATTAACAAGCTTCATGTTTGAACAAAGACCAAGATACATATTACCAATAAATGAAAAACACAAGTACTAGATACCTTGGTGAGTTGGGTGCCTTTTTTCCAATATAAAACAATATAAAATGACACTATTGCTCAACTAGGGAATGACACTAATGCTCTGGCACCTACAAGCTGCAAAAGTGAGATTGCAGCTACATGGAGGTCAACATGCATATTTATGGAAACTTTGGGTCCTCCCAATTAGGGTTTGTGCTTCTGGAACATAGAAACTCTTAGTAACACATTTCTTTTTAATAAAATGTTTAATTCATTAATTAATTGAGTTTTGGGACTATTTTAATAAAGCTAATGCATTTTTAGCTCAAGAACCCCTCTCAAGCCCAAATTTGAAACTAAAAATAGACTTTACTAGCCATCCAAGCTTTCTTTTCTTTCCCCCAAGGCATCCCACCCCAAAGCAGCCAAGGCAGCAAGCAAAGGGCACACGTCAACTCTGTCGAATGACCTATCAAGACTCCAAAGGCAATGTTTATCTTACCAAGGGAACCCAAGTGATCACCCCAAAAAATAAATGTATATTGTCTCAAGTAGGTGCCAAATATATATTAAAAAGGCTAACAAATTGATGCATCACATTAGTTGAATAATAAATTTAGCAAAAATTAAAAGAAAAAATTATCCCCAACAATATAAAATTAATGTGATGCTTCAATTAGACGTAAAAAACTAGTTATTTGATGCATTTAATCAAGTTGACATCAAATCTGTATAGTTATTACATCAACGAATTGATACACTACATTAGTGGAGAACATAAATATAAAAATATATAAAAGACCTTGATACATTACATCAAGTTAGTAGAGATTTAAAACAAAAAATCATACTAACTCGATGCAATGCCTCAAGTTAGTATAAAATTTACCACAAATTCACACCAAGTTTATGTAGTGTATTAAGAAGAGAATGAAGTATCACAATTATTAGTCTCAATTGATGCTTTGCATCAAGCTTGCATAGATTTAAAATAGAAACTCACACTAACTTGATACATATAACATTAAAACAAAAAATCATAGAAAGTTGATACAATGCATCAACTTTGTATAAAGTTTACCACAAATTCATACCAACTTAATGTATTGCATCAAGAAGAGAATGAACATTTACAACTTTCAACTCCACTTGATGCATTGCATCAAGTGGGCAAAATTTTTGTCACAATTTTCAACCCTTGTTGATGCAGTGTACCAAGTGGAGAATGAAAATCACATGAATCCTCAAGGAGTCCACTTCGTAGAACATGTAAAATATACCAAGTGAGTTCAAAAGAAAGAGTATTATATTTAATAAAATTTATAATGTTATATTTATAAAATATATTTTTTAATTACAATTTGAAAAAACATTGTAAGTTTAGTAAAGTAAAATGAGTCATTTTAAGGTATAGCATGTAAAGGAAGGGTATTCCTTTATATCCTTTAAACACACATTGTATTGATGATCTCATATAGATGGATCCCTCAACTAGTTATGAACCACAATATCACTTAATGCAACACAACACGAAATGCCATTGTAAAATATGAATTATAAAGAAAACTTGATGCAATATATAAAATTAGGGATAGAATATACATTTTGTATCATATACATATACAAGATGTATAGATTACTTATGTATCAAATGCAATTTATCAATCTAGAAGGATAATATACAAAACCTATGAAGCTAGAGTAGAAAACCTAATTAAAAGATCCTAATATTCTTTACAATACAATATATTATACAAGAAATCCCTAATATTTTAGAAATTCTTGAATATGTAATGACTAATGTATTAGATCAAAATTTTCGTAAAAATATAGAAGTTAAATGTCTAATTGTTTAAAACATATGTAATTATAACTATAATCCTTAAAATTTATTCAAAATTATTGATAGTTAACTTGCAAATGTACATGAAACCAAAAAAACATATGCACCTTATCCCAAGCTCGTGTGTTTGGTGCTTTGTTGCCCTAGGTTGGTTATATGGTTTGCTTCAGATAACCATAGGTCACATTATAGTGAAATACTTGCAAGAAGCAAATAGCTTTTTCAGAATACTCCCTTAAACTAATTTAATGATAAATAAAAGAGAGGTGATTGCGAATGATGAATGCTACAACAAGAAACAAATCAAAAACTTTAAGAAATATATTATTATAAGATTGATAATGTACCAACTTCGATATTTTCCAAAAACCTTACCTCATTAATACAAATGTGATTTACTGCATTAAGTTGGTCAAAAAATATATGGGATTGGCTAAGTTTTGGACTTAATGAAAACAAAGTAAGAAAGCACAATGAAAATTTAAGAAACCAGAATGGAAAAGAAATGAAAAAATATATATATTTTTAGAAAAATATCGTTATTAAATTTCAATGATATTTTTTGCTTCCCCTTCCCTACATAATGTATAAACTTTGTATACTTCTCTTATGATGTCCTTTTAATTTTTCTTTCAAAATCTAGGTACTTTTCAATATGAAAAATATGATCCTATTCAAAATTTGACTTATTTTTATATAAAATTTTCAAAATATTCACTCAAAAAAGTGTGATTTTCAATAATAATATGAAAAAATAATAGTTTTTTAGAAAATCTTTGAAAATATTCTAAATGTTTCTCCCAAGATGTAATATTACCCGAAAGGTTTGCAAGTGTGTTTCCCCCCATACATTGATATATTGTATGTGCACACACTAATGTACAGACATACATGTAAAAAAACACATGACATGCATATCCATTCATGTGTGAACATAGGTGTGCACATGTACAGATATATACACATGCACATAGATGAAATATACATTTGAGTGATTGATGATGGTCAAATAAGGTACATACACCTTGTGTCGCTTGTGTCTACTCAAAATTCTTAAATCCCACGAGATGGTTAAATAATGAAAATCATTCAAAGATTCAATACTAGGGAATACTTGAAGAAGGTGTTTTAGTGGTACTCCTATTTGTTGAATTTGCATCATGCACATTGAACACACATGCAAATCTATGTACATGTCCCATTTTACAACTTGAATCATTTTCTCTTGCATGTCGATCAAATAGTGGTTTGTCCAAATAATCTAACTTGTAATTCATATATATTTTTTATTCATCCATGCGATTAGTGAAGCACGTTCAGCTTCCCATAAGAATAATTGTACAACTTTGATGTTAAAATTGGCCTTCTATCATTGAATACTACCTTTTGGGCTATCTAATAAGTCAACTTGGTTTGAGAAAAGAATAAATGAGATTCTAACTCCTTACTTGGGGAGTTTAGAGAAGTTTTCATTGGTGAAAATTTGTATACAATTTTAGGCCAACCATTGTGAGAAACTTGACTTGCTTCTCGGGAATTTGGATAGCTTTAGAATCTCAACTCAACCCCAAGAGGAGCAAAGGGACTAGACTGAAACTGCACGCTATCACTATGGTTGCTAGAGACACCGACAAGTTTGCATAGGCATTGGCAACCACTATGAGTACACCAGTCCCAACAACATCAATAATTTGAATGATAGAATAGGAAGCACCTGAAATTATAGCATGAGCAGCAATCGTGGCAAGTGGACCATTATTATAAGCAATGATGCCTTGATCAAAGGTGGCTTTTGGTGTGTTGACTTTTGGTTCTCCATGTAGAGCATCACGACCCTTGCGAGGAGTGTCATCGACTACATCATCAGGATCAAGATTAGCTTTCCAGGCAACTGATTCTTCTTGTGGTGTCGATGTCCTATTGACAAGGGACAAAGTATTGACAATGTTGTGTAGGGGATGTCATCATCATTAACAATGTTGTGTAGGAGAATCCTGTACCTCCATCGCAAGCCTTCAATTGGCTCCATTCAAGAGTTTCTTTCATCCATCAACTCCACTTTCCTAATTGGAACATTGTTTCTCATACTCTCTGCATTGATTCTTTCATGAGCTTACTTTTGAGCATCATAAAAACCAACATGTACAAGCTCTTGCTTGCCACAATGATGTGATAAACTATTATCTTGCTATACTAGTGAAGGACTTGTACTTCAAATATTAATACATAGGTTTTCTTGGCTTCCATTCTAGTGAGCCTTTTGATCTTTTCATGCCCTTGAACCTCTATGGATTTGTGGCACACTGTCAATGTCTGAGTCCTCTTCCAAAGCTATCATAGTAGTATAGTGAGGTACCGTGGTAAAAGGTTTGATACAAATGATATGGCATGGAGGGCACTAGGTCAGTAGGTGTAGGTAGAGTATCTGGATGATGGGAATGGCAATCAAGGCTGCAACAAGCACAACCCTACTAATGGGAGCTAGAGGAAGGATGGCTCATATGTAATGGCACCCCATAACGATTATGGCTTAAAAGGGAAGTCAAATGAGTCAGACAAATCATCCAAGTTTGTAATTTTATGATTAGTGAAGGAATGATGTGGAAAGTTTAGCCTCACTAGTAGGTGTTTCTATGTAATTACATGTTGACAAAGTAGGAAGTCCTAATCGAAGACTTGTGTGCAGGCATAGAAAAGTTGGTGCTTGCTTTCATTATATAAATAGTATCCTTTGATACTAAACGGTTCTCTATAGCCAATGAAGTGAGCACGGACAACATGATCTTGCAGCTTATTTTGATGTGGGCTAGGAATGTATACATAGATGGGTGACCCAAAAATGTGCAAAGGAGCATAATTGGGGTTTTAATAAACCGTAAAACATATGGTATGGCTTTAACACTATGTGTGTAAACTTTATTTTGTGTGTAACATGTTGTTATAACCACCTCCTTCCAAAAAGAAGGAGGTATTCTAACAACTTTAAGCATGCTACATGTGGAGTCCATTAGGGTTCTATTTTTCCACTTAGTAATGCCATTGTGTTGTGGATTTTCAAGGAAAACCAATCGCTCTTATATTCCTTCCTCATAGTCATTTTTAAAGAGGTTTGAGATATGCCAACCTCCATTGTCTATTTGGAGGGATTCTATTTTTTGGCCTTTCTATTTTTCAACATAGGCCTGATAGTATTTAAATTATTATAGAATTGTGGATCTTCTTTTATTATTAATAAAAGTAAAAAAGGTAAATCTTGTGAAATCTATAAAGGTTTAAAAATACCTATTATCAGTCAATGAATGGACAAGTATAGAGCCACATAGATCAAAATGAACTATTTATAAGGGATAAGTAGGACGGTCATGGAAATCATGAATTTTTTATTGCCCATCTTTCTGAAAAAACAACCTTCACATAATGTTAGATCACAATCACATGGTAAAGTATAATTGCGAGCTAACTTATGATTTTTTATATATTTCATGGTGGCATGATTCAAATGCCCTAAATGATAGTGCCAGAAAAGAGTGGAATAATTTGTGTGATCCAAATCAATGACACTATAGGATTTGTTTGAAGGTTAACTTCTCCCTTAAGAGATGTAAGTGACCAAATCTTGGACAAGGGATTGAATAAAGGGTGCCATCAAGGAGTGTATGATTAATCAAATGTGTGATGAAATTCTAAATATGTATCTTCTTTAATAAGTTTTCTAAAGGAAATATGATTCTTGGCTAGATTAGGCACATAGTAAACGCCCCTAATAAGTACAACTTTAGTATTTGTTAATTTGATGTGGGCAACACCCATGCGAACAAGTGTAAGCGTATTATTGTTTCCAAATATTACATCTTGAGATGTATTTAGTTATTTATAATTACTAAGGTATTCTTTATTTGTAGTGAGATGGCAAGTGGCCCCCGTATCAAGGATCCATGTATGTGGTGAGATAATGTGAACATTACTTAAGGCCATAAAAGTTAGTTAAGCATCATCACATTTGGAGCAATCTGATGGAGATGAATTTGGAGTATATGGGCCATTTGATTCATTACTAGATGACTTAGATGTAGAAGCACAATTTTCTTGAGTCTTACACTTTAGTCAGCCTTTGGAACGACGCCAACAGCCTTGGGATGCATGTCCTGTCCTATTGCAAATACGGTAGTAGGATGTGGTAATACTAAAATTGGGTTTGGACACTCGAGTGCTAAAGTTCTTGCACGGAGGATATGGTTACATGAGAAAACATAGTAAGAATTTCTTTGAAATTTCCCTTTGGATTGGACATACATGGCTAAGGTAGATGATGAAGGTTGTGTGTACTGATTAGCTTGTCACATAGAATTTTCTTGTAAGATGAGTGAAATAAGGGTGGGTACTGAGAAGGTGGTTTGAGTTGATTGGGTAGACATAAGAGATTGCCATTAGGGTGGAAGGGTGGAAATAAGAAGAATGGCTTGGACATGGGTGCAAGCTCCAACTTCAAGAGTAGGAAATCATCCATTTTTAAGCACCAAGATTGTAAGAATTTTTCTACTTGTTGATCTTTTGGTATGATTAAATTTACTAGTTTTTTGAGATTATGAACCTAACTCACAACATATTTTAGTTTGTAGGTATCACGAAGTTGTGTCCAAATGGATTCGCAATGTGGTTTCCAGGAAAATATGTTGCTTTTCGGCATCATCCATATGAAGGAGAAGCTTGAGATGCATGGTCAAGTCATGCTCCTCCCACGATTTGATATTGTTAGCCAATTGGGGATCTATCTAATCAGGACCAGGTGTAATTCCATCAATAACATTGAGGAGTTCTTATTTTTTAAGGATGGTCTCCATTTGTGCCATGGGTGATAATTGTAGTCACTGAGTTTGTCAAGTTTATAAGTTTGCATTGATGTCAATGCTTGCACCATGGTGATCAAGTACGGGAGTAGTTTGACCACACAATGCTTGTGTGGTTGTCAAAATCTGGTTATTGATACCATGTATGAAATTAAACATGGGCTCTCTCATAGGAGAATACACATAGAGGCAGCAAATAAATTGTTTTTATTGTTTCAATGTTTATTTGTACAAAATGATGTGATGCCCTTTAGGGTACTAGTTGACATTTTGTCAATTGGATTATTTATATGAAATTCACAAGGTTACTTTTAAGTGTTAATTACTTGTGTTAGATACATTTTATTAGCTGCTATATGAATGCATATTCTTTAATGATGACACTGCTATGAAGCACAAGGTTGCCACAAAAGTTTCTGTTTGTAGTAAGATAATCTAATTGTGATCCCTTGATGTCTTCCTTACACTCAACATTGCAAGTTCTTTTGCATTACATTAACTACAACAAATCTCTTCTTCGTAATGGACAACCCATTTCACATTCGTCAGACTTCCCTTGCTATTTATGTAGGAAACTTAGCTAATAATTTGATGCATTTAGTGTAGGACGGAGTAGCCCATTCCCTTGGTCTAGTTTTATAATTCAGTAGGGTTTATGTGGAAATTAGGAGTTTTCTTTCATTAGTAGGTTGTTGAAAGGTTTGCTCTATGGTTGATTTCGTCAGGCCAAGAAGGCCATTTCCTTTGTAGTGAAATGTTCTATTTCATTAGGCCAAGAGGGCCATGTGTCTATTTAGTGTGCATGTGTTTAATGGTTCTATGTTTTAGTATTGTACTAGATAGGTTTTAAGTAGCTACACTAGAAGGGAGCTGATTGCAATGTGGAAGCTTTCTATGGCTAGTCCAGTTGACATATTTCCTTTCCAAGTTATTTTTCCTTAAGTAGAATGTGTTATGCATATTTTGGGGATTTTTTTAAATTGTATATGAGGGGACCATCAGTTAATGCATGAAGTCCTAGGATTAGGCTAGGTATTTTGGGGAGGTTTGAGTAGTTGTCTATCTCTTGCAAAGATATTATCATGCATGTAAAGAGTTGTTTCAAAGGGTAGTCCCAGTGATCCTACCCTTCTAGCCTACTAGGAAGCTAGTACTACAAATCCATGCTAGTTGTGAGGCAATTAGGGAATACATAGGTGTGTGAAAATGGATTCTAACCCCTAAAATAAGAAAATTTAAAAAAAATTCAAAGAGATAATAGATTATTGGATACCAAGACTAATGCCATGTTCTCCTTGGGTCACAATAAGCTCACCTCAATCCTTTTTACACATCTGAGTACCAAATAATAAAGAATCAATATTGTGCTATAAATATAAATGTTATAGGCTAAAGGAATACTCACCTAGTAGGAGTTCTTGGTCTGGTTTTCTTCAATAAGATAGGCAGGTCAAGCCACCACTTAGGATGACTTCTTTGATAGTTCTTTTAGTTGGCCTATGTTGGAGCACTTAGTTTGTAGGTAGCTCTTAATCTCTTTGTCAAATTATGCTTATCCTATCCCTTATGGAATTCATGCATTGAAATTTCTAGCACTATAGGATGAGAGGTGTGTTGTGCTGTGTTGTGGATTTTATTTATAGCAGCTTGATGGTTTTTGTGGTTTATATGTTTATGTAGATCAATTTCTGGGTTTGATGGCTGAGTTAGCCTATCCCATGGTAACCAATGAGAGCTAATTTTAAGGCGGAATTTAAAGTACAATAGTGGCTTGAGAGCCGTAAAAGTGGCATTTTTGGTGAAAAATGTATTGATCACAAATAAAGGAGTTTGAATTTTTTTAGGTACATTTTGAGGCTAGGAATCCAACACAAGTGTCCATTCGTCAATTAGAGTTTGTTTGACCCCCCATTTAATGGCCACAAGGTTTGGCATTATAAAGCATCTACCTGATCCAAAAGCCAGAAAGTAAGCAATAAAAGCCAACCTCATACATTTTTATACCAAGAAGCTGATCATCCAATTGGATTGCAAATCCAAGGTCGTTTGCCCCTCTGTTTGGTCCGAAACCCCACTTCGAATAGTACAAACTCCATGGGGTGGAGTCACTTATTTGGGAAGTTACATGTTAATGAGGCTTAAAAGAAGCCTAATCTTCAAGAAACATCACCAATGGAGGGGGCAAGGGGGAGGAAGAGGGGGGCGCCAAATTGGCTCTCTATTTTTAAATTTAAAAATGGCATTTTATGCCTCTCTGAATCATGCCTCCTCATCCTAGTTGTGAGATGCCTAATTTCTTTGATCCATATCACTGCAGAAGACACAACAAGAGAAACAATGCATTCTATGGAATGCACATTTTAGTCTTTCTCTGTCCTCTTTCTCTCTCACCATAATTGTTGTTCGCATGGGCTAAGAAGATGAGGAATAATGGGTGTGGGATCTTAGCAAGACGAAAGGACTAGTGAGAAGCATGAACGTTGTCGTGCCACTACACGCACACCATGTGAAAAACTCTAGAGTGGGGCTTTCTTATTGATATAAAGAGCCACTACCATTTAAGAAATTAATGTTAGTGTTTGTAGTGTGGATGGTTTAAAAATATCATATTTTTGGACAAGTTTAGCTTTTTTTTTTTTTAAAGATATTATCTCTTGTAAAAATCCAAAAACTGTAGACAACTTCTAGAATAGGATGACATATAAAAGAAAGCATGTAGCTTTCAGCCATTTTGGGAGGATTTTATGTAAAAAGAAGGATTAGCAAAATCGCGCGACATGCAATCGCAATTTTGAGGCAATGAACATCACTCCAAAGTGGGAGATGAAGGAGTGATCTGGTAGAATTCTGGCCAAGTGTGCTCGTATTTTAGCTCCTCTTTGGAGTTAATGAAAGCATCAGATTGGTGATCTGAGCAACATAGAGGAAGGTATTATTTTATGCATGTTTTTGTATACAATAGATTTATCTTCTCATAATGCAAAAATAAATTGATAAGCTTCACCTTTGTTAGTATTCTTCTACATCTCCTATTTCTTTCAACCCCTTCTCTTACGTCTACTCCTCTCCTCCTTGAATCTCCCTTCACCTTGTTGTCTCTTACCCCCACAGTACACTTTTGACCCCAAATGCTCTGACAGTGGTGAACCCGACGTGAGAGTCGGTAGTAGAGGTGTGCAAAAATGGGGGATTTTGGTGGTTCAAGTGGTGGTGATGCTTTACAAAAGATGATTGCTTTGTTGCAGCAACAACAATAACAATAGTTATTGTTACAACATTAGATGCAAACTTAGTAGGAAGCAGAAAGAATTGATTCCTTAGCTGTGAATGCATTGTAGGCAATGGGACAAGAATTGAAGCAGTTTAAAGGTCAAAATGTTTCGTCCTTCATCTGATTGTATGAAGAAAAGATGTTGTTTCATGGGGTACTGCAATATGCATGGAGTCGGTATTTCTCCTGTTTGGCCATGCATATATTGCATGATCGGATTAATGAGTTTCATAGAAGAGATGCTAATTGGGAAAGTTCTAAGAAAGATTTGAGAGAAGAGTTTTTCTTGGAAAATGCAAGATTGGTAACTATAAAGACATTTATAAATTGAATTGAAAAGCCCAATAAAGGGTTAGCTGCTACAGCATTGCTTCGTAAATTTAAAAGTCGGTATATGCAGTTGGATGCCGATGAGCAGCAATCATTGAAGAGTCAAAAAATTGATTTGTTTCTGAAGGCTACATATCCTATCTTACAGGAGAAGCTAACTAATCGTTTAGAAGAGGCCTCTTTTGAAACGGGACTAAAGTCAGGTTGGGCTAATGTAATTGAGGCAGTGCATATGTTGGAAAAGAGAGAGCAGATCAAATTAATAGGGGGTATAGGCACCACACCTGCTAGTGCTCAGAAGGGGGACTAAAATTGTAGCCAAGGCGCCTCTAGCTATGGCAGAAATAATCGACTATACCTGTTGATCCAACTCTTAAAGGTGATGCTATGGATGAATTAATCAAAGGCATGTGTGATTTGAGGTTGAATTTGACAGAAATCTATGTAAAGGTTGAAAAGTTGAGTGTCAAGGTAGAAGAGAAGGTTTGGGCAACAGCCCAAAGACCGTATAGAGAAGGATACAAGAGGAGATGCATTTGGTGTGAAAATTTATAGCATGAAAAGCAGGATTGTGGAGCTACCGTGAAGTAGAAGCAAAAAGGTTAGTCTTTTGGAAAGATGGAAAAATACATGCACAAAAATTGGTCTTCCAATAGAGCCAATTTTTGGAAATGGTGGCATGTAGAAGAGGTTGGAAGATATGGCTGCAAGGATAACATTTGCTGCCATAGATGCAGCTGCATATGGGTTTAGAATTGAAAGGATTGATGAAGCTTGTAAAGAAGGCATGGTTGAAGCAAAATCTTGTGTTTGGATGCAAGCATTAGATTGCATGGAAAAGGGAAAAATAGCAAAGTCTGAATTGGCTGATGCAAGTCAAAGTATATGAGGGAGAACAAAATGGAGTGTACCAGTGGATTCATTTTCAGCCTATGCTTTTTTGGCTTAGGTTCATAATCAAGAAGCTCTTATAGAAGAAAAGAGAAGAAGAGATGAGGACACTACTGGTACTTCCTCTTCAGGTCCATCTAAATGCATTACACGAAGTAAAATGGAGTAGCAGAAAGAGGCTAAAAAAACCATACTTGAGCACGTTATGGAGGATATATCTCAAGAGAAGAAACAAGAAGGGAAGAAAAGAGGCAAGCAACCCAGTTACAGGTTACAATCAGATCTTGAGACTGCCACAAACCTTAAAAATGTCTTGAAGGATCACATACTTGGCAGTAGAGTGGAATTCACACTTGGCAAAGTTCTTGGAATCGCGAAGCGTGAATTTCATGATGCATTCATTGATATGCTAAAACAAAAAAGACAGTTTGATGGTGAAGTTTTGCAACATTGGTGCAGGTTGACAAAGACATAGAGAAACAGCATCATGAGGAATATGATGATGCATGTAATGTTGATTTGGAGGAGGTTGACATTGAAAATGGGTTAAATGGGAGTGTAGAAAACAAGATTGTGGCTAAAATTGGTCTTATGGGCAGCAGTAAGCATAAAGAGAAGGCTATGTATAATGGGGATGTCCATCAACAAGCACATGAATAAGAAGATGCTCATTTTATTCCAAGTAGTCATTATTCACAAACTCATTGGGCTTGTGCTACAATAGAGACAATTGTTAAAGTGGGAGAAAGAGAGATGCCTTGCATAGCTCTCTTAGATCTCTTGAATCATGGTTCTAAAATCAATGTCATGGCACACAGCTTGTATGAGAATGGAGGTTGGCTGATTAATGTAGATCCAAGATGGCGCATGCAAACAACAAACAATTCTTCAGGGGATCTTTATGCGACTTGTCTGAATGTACCCGTGACCTTAGGGTTCCGTGCTTCTCCCTGAGTGGTTACTTGTTCTCCCTATGAGTTTTGAAATGTGATTTGGCCCATTCTGCGATGGATATGGGCATTATTTGGAATTAACCAATCCATACCTAGCAAACATTCATAAGCCTCGAGGTTCATAATTCAGAAGTTCATTTTGCAAGAATTTCTACCAAGCTAAATTCTACCTTGCTATTTTGTTGTGTTGATAGAACTTCTTTGCCGTTTGCTAACTCTAGAAGAAAACTAGGTGCAAGAGTAGTGTTTATGCCTAGCCTTTTTGCACATTTTGGTGATACGAAAGAGTGGATACTTCCATAGTTCTTTAAATTTTGAAAGGGTTTGCGTTGATAATTTGCTAGTGTTTAAATCACTAAGAATTAGTGATTTTGACCCTTCTTATTGAGAGTGGAGTGTACTTTGGCTCTTTCCAAATTGGATTCCATTGTGGGATCTTTATCATTACTGACCTCCTTTGGGTTTATTCTAGCAAGCTTTTCCCTGGCATCTTAGCTTTGCCCACAAAACTACAGCTTCGGGTATTGCCTCTTGAAATGTCCTAGCCCTTGCAGTAGAAACACCTTGGAGCCTATTGCTCTTTCCTGTGGGTATAAAGCTTCCCATTGCATTTGATTTGGCCATTTTCATCTTGTTTGGTTGGTATTGCCCTTGGAATCTTTTTGCATAACCTTGCAAGTTGCCCTTATTCTAACTATTTCTATTCCAAATTTTTGCATTTCTTGGTCTTTGTTCGATCTCCTGAACTATTGGAGCTACTCAAATCAATGCATCCTATAAATCCAATGGTCTCATTAATTCAAGACGCATATTTAGGGGTAGATTTAGACCATTGCAAAATTTGGATACTTGCTATGAAACATCCATTGTAGGTGCACATTTTAGAAGTGTTACAAAATTGGATTAGTTAGCTTCAAGGCTTAGACTTGTTCAGATGGAAAGCTCAACACGTGCAGACATTGATGATGGACTGCCGCTTCGCTAGATGGGTCCACCACACATCTACACTTAGCACCTTCGTGGTCATTATGATACTCACATTACCAATGACTTAGCACTTATTATATTGAGTTTGTTACGCCTACCTATAGCTATGAAAAGATATAGCGCTAGTTGATTAGTGTAGTCTGTTATGCACTGTTTGAGAGCAGAATTTTGATACCAAGAAGTGCTTAAAAATAGCTAAAAATTACGAATATCAAGGGAAAAATATTCAACATCGAAGGCGATGGCTCGACCTAGGACGAGATTCTAAGCATCAAAGTGCTTTAAAGGCGCCCGGGCGACACTTGTTGATTTTTGATAATTTTTTAGACTGCCATGCGGGTTGTCAAGAGTTGCCGGCCAATGCGGGATGTCAAGCCGGACGCCTAGGATTTTTCAGAGCTCAATTTTGACACCGGACGGGGAAATGGCCAAGTAACCGATCAAGATACAAAGAGGTGGACAAAATTTGGCCAAAATAGGTAAGTGACCCTTGGGAGCCCAACTTTTAATGTGGCATGAAAGTTTCATGCAAAAAAGAAGCAACAAATCGTGGAGAAGGCGTGGGTAGATCAGCGCCGATTTTTGCGCTCCATCCTTGGGGATGGAGATGGCAACCTACAAGCAACCTACCCAACCGACATTACCCCTGAACTACCCCTTCCCTGCTGACTCTATCGCCATGCTTCGCGCGTCAAATAGTGGCCTCAATGGAGATCTCTGATTTCAGTATTTCTCTCTCCTCCCTCTCTCCCCCTTAAGGGGATGTTCTTGTGTGGAAGAAGACAATGAAGAATGATGGAGGAAAGCTTGTCTGGATGAGATTGGATTGCTTCCGGGTGGATGAAGACATGAAGAGCGTTGTTCTTGAAGATGTTGGACATTGAATGAGGGCTCACACACAGTCCCATAGCAAAACCGAGATCCCGAGACACAGCCTAAGCGGTAATTCAATTTTTATGAAGAAAAAATGAGTTTTTATGCTATGTGGGTGATGAAATATTGTTCCCATGGGCTGATTATGCATTATGTTGTTGTTTGCTATGATTTTGATCAGTTTATGCTCAAAAAATCAGAAAATCATGTGTTATGGCTGAAATTAATGGTATAAAACTCGTAAAACACGTGTTTAAGAGGCAAAATGGGGGTTTTTTGCAAAATAAAGGGGAAACATGAGATATAACATCAATAAAACCTGAAATTTTGTTGTCAAAGAACCTAAGGGCTAGAGCCCATAATCAATTTCAATTTCTAGACATTTTTTATTGAAGAAAATAGAGGAAAAAACCAAAAAATGGTGAAAAATGGGTT
Organism: Lygodium microphyllum; assembly: GCF_053477565.2. NCBI lineage: Eukaryota > Viridiplantae > Streptophyta > Polypodiopsida > Schizaeales > Lygodiaceae > Lygodium > Lygodium microphyllum. The sequence continues at coordinate 29,208,405 of NC_141143.1, read as the reverse complement.
TTAAATGGGAGAAAATTAGGAAACAATAAAAGAAAATTTCAAAAAATCACATAAGTGTTTACGCAATGTATAATGAAGGTAGAGTACGAGGTTAGCCTCAATTTACCCTTATTTCTATGTTTTATCCGTATTTACTGCTTTCTCTATAAAGAAATACACATAAAATGACTCTTACATCTATCAACGATTGCAAAACATTAAACGGTAGGGTGAAAGGGGAGTTTGAGCATCAAAGTACAATCTTAAACCTAATTTATGTGTTGCATCATGGCTATAGGACGTTGTTTTAAAATAAAGGAAAAGGCAGCATGAGCGTAAGGCTCGGTGTCTCTTCTCGTTTTAATACATAAATGTTAGCATGGAAATCATGAAAAGATTGGTTTCGCACGATGCACAATGCTGATTTTCTATTGTTTATGTACTAAATGATTCACATTATGCACTATGCATGGTTCATGGTATCGAAGGAAAATCTCCTGGACAGCATAGCAATTGTTTTCTTAGGACTTTGACCCACGATTGAGAGTGTGAGGTTATCCCTTGCCGTAAGGTAGAGGGTTAGTTTCCTAAGGACTGTGAAGTGAGGAAACATGGTATATCTCCTGGAAATATGAGAAATGTAAAAGAGAGGAGTTTGTGCTCGTTTGTGATATATGTTTAGCAGCGCATTAAGAGGCCAATCCCTGCGATGTAGGAGAGCTGTAGTGGGGCTCCGACTATTAGTCGATGGAGTGCCTCCTATGTGTGAGTGACGAGGCATTATGCCTAAGTACTTTGGGTTCACCCTCTGAGGAGTTTAAGGAAAATGTTGGACTATAAACTATAAATGCATGAATTAAGGTTTAGGGTAGTTTGTCCTTTAGCATTAGATTGACGCTCCTGGTCCACGAGGCCATGAGGGTGTTTGTGTGTCATGAGCATGAGTTCCGGCTAGTGCTATAGCCAGTGCCGGCCCATTTTAGGTCCCATCAGTGGTGCGTCTACCGGGAGCCAATTATAAGTGGTGATTTTCGGATGTAGGGTTTCTAGGGACCAAAAGGAAGTTTGTTTATGTCCTCTGACAAGGACCATCAAGCCGAAATCCAAAAAGCAGAACGTTCTTAGAGGGCTAGACTACGGTTAGAGATCGTAAGCCGTTATTCTCCTCAAAGGAGTAGCCCAATACGTATACGAAGCAGTGGTCTTAGTCATTTAACTACTCCACCTATTCCATTAGGTGCAGGAGGAAGTGTAAGATCTTCCTCTACTCCACCAAGTCTACCCACTTCAAGTGGGGGTGTGAGTTCATCATTTCAAGCTCCTATTGCTAATCCAATTGTCACCATGGCACAACCTATAGCGATTCCTGTAGGGACACCGGATTTACTAGCCTTAGGAATTCCCTTGCCCATTTTTAATGGGTTAGCAAAAGAGGATACAGAATTTCACATTTGTGAATTTCAGAGATTGATGTTCAATTATCGCATCCAAGACGAGGGACATCTCATTATATTCTTCAATATGACGTTAAAAGGAAGGGCTGCGGTATGGTATCACAGCATAGAGTCTGGAACCATAACCACCATTGATCAATTCTATGCAGCTTTTCGAGCGGAATATACCCTGAAAGAGGTGGCCAATATTGGTTGCGGGTCTTGAATGTAACACGTCAAGATCCTCACGAAAATGTAAAAGCATATGCCAAGAAGTTGAAGGAAGTATTCCGTAAGTTACAAACTTACATTCCCATTCCGCCGGCTGCCCAATTGCAATACTTTTTGCATGGGTTGGATTTTAATATCCAAGTATAATTGAGCAGTGTGGCCTTGGCAGACATAGACACCGCTATTATGCTGGCAGAGGGAGTAGAAGCACGATTACAAACGGCCTACTCTTCTCGAATGAATGTTAATGGGGGTTTAGTACCTAGTAGCAATCCAGCATTGACGAATGGAAGTCAAGGGATGCCTATGACTAACCCTAATGGGAGAGGGAGTATGGTTCAGAATGTACCTTTACTACCGGCTCCTCCCAGTGTGACTATGCCTATGGCAAGTCAGTTGGCTCCACCAAATGTTGGAGGCCAAGTTTTGAGTTCTAATGTTGTTCCTGTGGATCAACAGCCAATGCCAAATCAGATTGTTAGGCCAATGGAATGACGAGTCGATGATCGAGGCTACGAGTCGAGTGCATCTAATGTCCTTGGAGAAGTCAAGGATATGATGAAGCATTATACCGATATGATTTCCGAACAATATCGACAAATAGCTGTCGACGTTAATTTCTTGAAGAAGCAACAAAATCTGATAGGGAGTCGACGCGCAGAAGAGGGTGGACCCTCAAGATTCAGTTGTAAGTGGTGTGGTGGACAGCACTTCCCTAGAAACTGTCCAAATGTGAAATGTGACATTTGTGGGAAGTCGGGCCATTTAGCTGCTACCTGTTGGAGTAGGATTAGTTCTCTCCAACAAGGGAGTAAACAGCCAGGCCCAATGAATCATAGAGCGCAAGGAAATAACTTGCATGATGCACCAAGACAAATATTGCAGAGGGGAAAAACAAATATAGAATAGTTGCCACAAGGCAACGGAGTAAGCCTTATCGAGGCTGTACGAGTTAATGATGCTGAAACCTCTAACTTAAGAGATGTGACAAGAGGCCAAAAGGCTAAAGAGGTTGACAAAGATAATGCAAAACTGGTTGAGGCAAACCCTAAACAAGGGGATAAGGGGACGCAAGTCTAGAACCCTAGTATAGAAGGGGGACCACTAAGGCCAGTTGACAGGAAAGACGACCCTAAGAAGGATGAGGTAGTACCAAGAAAGAAGGCAAGAGCCAAGAGAGAAGCACCAAAACCGGTCCAAAGACCAAAAGAGATTATGAATTGGCAAGAAAAGAGAGCTTTGGCTACTTATCATGACTTTGATTTAGCAAGTTCTCTTTGTGAAGTTAAACCAGATGTGAACCTCTTGCAATTGATCAAATTATCTCCAGGAGTACGCAAGGAATTTAAGAAGATCCTGCATATCGGGTATATTGTGGAACCACTGGGTATAAAACGAGTAGTGGAAGATTGGTTTGACCATGCTGAAAAGAACTGCCCTAAGGTTCCAGCTTATGTGGATGGAATATTAGTGGAACATGCCATTGTAGACACTAGATCCTCCGTCAACATCATGAGTTCAGAGTTGATGGAGAGGTTGGGTCTAGGCATCCAGAAAGACAGCTCCACCCTTCTGAGAATGGCTGATGATAGTCTAAGACAACCAGAAGGTTGCGTTACTAGAGTCCATGTTATAGTTGCGAGTGTAGAATGCTTCTTGGACTTTAGGGTGATTAGATTTGTAGGACGTCCTAGCTATCGAGTCTTGCTAGGTAGGCCTTGGATCTTACAAACAAACTGTCAAGTCGATATACCCGCCAGTCGAGTGGTTCTAGGTAGAGGTGCTAATCGAGTAATAGTCGATGCTTATCCTGACTCTCCTCAAAGTGAGAGAGCTCATTTATCTTCTATTGTATTAGAGACAGTAGACGATCCATCTGGTAGTGAGACATCATCTCTAGTGATGAATCTAAAGAGGGGTCCACTACAGACGATATCTATCAGATAACTCTAAATGAGCCGATAGAGCCACAAGATATGATAAGAGACACGGATGTGATTGAGTTGGACCTTGGCACGCCGAATGATTCGCGGAAAATTAAATTAGGTTCCATGCTCAGTTCAGCAGAAAGGGAGGACTATGTGTCCCTGATTCAAGAATTCCATGATATTTTTGCTTGGAGTTATGATGAGCTGAGAGGTATTCCTCCCAGCCTAGCTGTTCATACTATTCTTGTAAAAGAAGGCAGTCGTCCTGTGAGTCAGAAGGTAAGGCATATGCCTTTTGAATTGAGGAACGGTCTGTTTGAAGAGTTACAGAAGCTAAGGAAAGCTGGTTTAATCTTCCCTGTTCAGCACACAGAATGGTGTTCACCAGTTGTTATCAGGAATAAGAAAAACAACCAGATCTGATTATGTGTGGATTTTAGAGAGCTGAATAAGCAGACAATTAAGGATTACTACTCGTTGCCATTTATTGACCAGATTTTGGATCAATTAGCGGGTAGGGAGATATATTTGTTTATGGATTGCTTTGCAAGATACAACCTGATGGCAATTGCAGAAGAGGACAAGTTGAAAACAACTTTTATTACTGTCTTTGGTACTTTTACTTACCATGTGATGGCCTTTGGTTTATGCAATGCACTTGGATCGTGGCAACGAACAACAGACAAGACCTTTGGTGACATCTCCCCAAATGAGTTGAAAGTATTTATTGATGACCTAGGGGCAGCCACTATAAGGGAAAGGATGTTGATTAATTTGAGAAAGTGCTTTGAGCGCTGTAGACAATTTTGTATCGCTCTTAACCCACAGAAGTGTGTCTTTGGAGTACCTTATGGGTTATTGCTAGGCCATGTGGTCAGTTCAGTGGGAATAGCAACTGGCCCTAAAAAGATCAAGGTTATAGTTGCTATGAGTCCACCACGCACTCCAAAAGAGATACATAGCTTTCTGTCGTCGATAGGATACTATCGGAGGTTTATAAATGCCTTCGCAGAAAGGACGTTGCCATTAACGAACTTATTATCCTTTAGCTGTTCATTTGAATGGAGCGACCCTTGTAAGGTAGCTTTTGAGGATGTGAAACAAGAGCTAGTAAAAGCACCCGTTTTAAAAGCACCTAAAGAGGTGAGGTGTTCTATATATTTTCAGCAGCCACCATGTATAGTATTAGCTACTGTTTAGCCCAAATCTGGGAGGAAAAGTGGTATCATCCGATAGCTTTTGCAAGTCAGAAATTGGGCATTTCAGAGATCAACTGTAACTACATGGAGAAGTTGTGTCTTGCGATGGTCTTTGGGACTAAGAAATTTAGGCACTACATCCTCTATGAAAAGATAGTGTTCTATACAAAGGCAGAAGGGCTTAGATTGCTTATGAATAAGTTGTAGCCGCCTGATCATTTGGCAAAGTGGTTAATCACTTTGCAGGAGTTCGATTATGAGATTAAGAGTAAGCCACCGAGGTTGCAGGGTATTGTGGAATGCCTTGTGGATTTTGAGGAGCCGAAAGAGATTTTGACTGAAGGAAGTGATATTGAGGACATGTTTAAAATTGATACAGCTTCTATTCCATCTTGGTATACTACTATTACACACTATCTATCAAGAGGAGAGACGGAAGCTGGTTTCAAAGTCTGAAAAGAGGAAAATCAAACAACAAGCTTTGAAGTTTTCCTTGATCGCAGGGACACTATATCGGCAAGGTGTTGATGATATCTACCGCTGATGTGTGATGCCTGACAAGGTTTCTTTCATCTTGGAGGAGTGTCATGACTTTGCATGTGGAGGGCACTTCGCGGGACGGTTGACGTCACAGAAAGCTTTAAGAGTTGGATATTGGTGGCCGTCTATCTTCCAAGATTCTTTTGAGTATGTAAAGAGATGTGATACCTATCAAAGACATGACAATAGAGAGAATAGGAAACGTCCACTTACGCCTATCATGGCTATTCTTCCATTTGAGAAGTGGGGCATTGATTTTGTGGGTCCTATTACCCCGTCGTCTACTACCCAGAAGAGGTATATTATAGTAGCAACTGATTATTTTACAAAATGGTCAGAAGCGCGGGCGACGAGGTAGGACAATGCAAAAGAGACTGCAAGTTTCCTTTTAGAGCAGACTATCTGCCGCTTTGGTCCACCGAAAGAATTAGCGTCGGGCCATGGAACCCATTTTTTGAATAAGGTGATCAAAAGCTTGACTGAGGCTTGGCAAATCAAGCATAATAAAACGACTCCTTATAATCCGCAAGCAAATGGGCAGGTGGAAAGTACTAATAAGCAGCTTGTGGGGATCTTGTCTAAAATAGTCTCTGAGAAGAAACGAGACTGGGACAAGAAGTTGTATATGGCAGTATGGGCTTATAATACCATGTTCAAGCGGGCTACTAGCCATACTCCATTTAAATTGGTTTATGGGGAAGAGTGTGTGTTACCCCTCGAGATTGAGTTGCCAACCATACACTTTGCAATTAACCACTCTTTGGGAGATGAGGATCCCTTTTTGAACGTTTCATAACTATAGCCCACCTGGATGAGCTGAAGTTGCAAAACTTACTACACCAGGAGGTAGCTAAATGTCGGATGAACCAATTGCATGACCTTAGAGCGAAGAAATATACCTTTAAAAAAGGGCAATTAGTCCTCTATTATGATGCACATAAGGAGTTGTTTCCAGGGAAGTTAGAACCTAAATAGGATGGTCCCTACAAGATCGTCAGGTTAGGAAAAAATAGGTCTACGGCCCGATTAGCTAATCTATAGGGAGTGGAGTTTAAAAATAAGGTTAATCTTAATAATATTAAACCTTATTATTTCTATGTATGCTAATATAGAGAAATGCATTGAAGGTTCATGCTAGGGATGATTTGCGACCTGCAAAAGAGCTTAAAAGTTGATTGATGGGTCGGTTAATTCCTTATTTGGAGCACCCTTATCTGGAGCAGAGATACCATTAGCGGAAACTTATCTGGCGGAGCAAAGGATACAAAGTGATTGAGCAAGAAGGCGGAACCTTTGTGTGGGAGATTAAAGTCTTCTACCATCACTGCTTACGACTGTTGACAAGTATCCCTGTTGAGTTCAATGAAGAAGGTGGGATGGAGCTGTCAGTTCATCCTCTCAACATGCTAAACTTTGATTACCATAATTACAAGTAGAGGGGTTCGTGATGGCCAACTATGTAAACCCATTGTGGACGTATATATTATATTTCGACGGAGCATCCAAGGGCCCTAATAAAAAAGAAGTGTTGGAGTAGTAATCCGAGATCCCCGACGAAGAGTTACGATGAAGTTAGCTGCTTATCTCGGGGTAGGATTCACTAACAATATGGCAGAGTATAAAGCCTTGATTACGGGACTGCATATTGCCAAACACGGTGGTATTCGTTGGTTGTTAGTAAAAGGGGATTCCCAGTTGATCCTGAATCAGCTAGATGGGACATACACAATGCGGAATCCCATTCTCTGTATGTATCATCGGATTGCTATGACCCTACTTTAAGAGTTTGAGAGAGTGTCTTTCCAGCTAATTCCACGTTACTAGAATCAGTTTGCGGATTCACTGGCAAATCTTGCTTATGAGAAAGACCTCTTCTTCAATTGTGCTCCTATTTTGGATATTGTGATCAATGATGAAACATGACCCGGTCGCTTGTGGGGTATGTTATCAAAGCATGCAATATATGGCAGACGATGGTTGATATGGGTGATGCAAAGAGTAGCCGAGACCAATCTACTGTTGTTATCCTAGACCCATAGGTTGATTAGACAACATGTTATGCATACGCCTCTTGCTATCTATGTAGGAGGGATGGGTCATAACCTTATGCATTTAGTTTAGAGCTACGAGCCTGTTTTTCCTCCTTGGAAAGGAGCTTATTATTGTATATCTATATTATTTCAGGGAGGGATGTGTAGGTGCTATTTGGTTTTATTTCATTAGGCCAAGAGGGCCAGTGTTGCGAGGTTTTTAATGTTTTATTTCATTAGGCCAAGAGGGCCGATCAAGTTTTGTAGTGAAGTGCTTTATTTCATTAGGCCAAGAGGGCCAGTTTTCTATTTAGTATAGGTGCGGTTAATGGTTTCTTGCTTTAGTTTTGTGCTAGACAGGTTCGGAAGAAGAGCTTGGAAGGAGCCTTTTGTTGCGTGGAAGCTTCTCGTGGCCCTATCCAGGTGATATCTCTCCTTTATGAGTATTGTGATTGTTATATTATATGTGTCTGAGTACTTGTAAGGGGGTTTTCGTTTCTTATTGGGGACCGGCGTCCAAGGCATAAAGTCCCAGGTTTAGGTTCACTGTGTTTGAGGGAGGTCTGAGTAGTTGTTGCCTCCTGTAAAGACATTGTCAGGCATCAAAAGACATGTTTTAGAAGGGGGTCCTAGTGACCCTATTCTGCTAGCATGCCAGGCAGCCGTTCTAGGAGGTCTTGTTAGTTGTGAGGCAGTTAGAGAAGCCTGCCAGAAGAAAAATAATGATGATAAAAAGAAACCCTAAATATCTGAAAAGACAATAAATAAACACAAAGGTGTGGAAAAAAGGGGTTCTAACTCCTATCAAAGAAAAGAAAAGAAAGAAAAATTCATATGTAGTTGATCATTGCCTAGCAAAGGCCTGGTAGGTTCTTGGGGCCGAGTCAGACCCGGGACCGATGCCTTGTCTTCCTAAGAATGGCATCTTGCTCGAAAAGAAGAAATTAAGGAAGGTTGGAGTGAAAATAAAAGTGAGCATCAGAAAAGAATTAAGTGTCACCTTACGAGGGCTTGGTAGGTTCTTGGGTACCGAGACAGGACCTGAGGCCGATGCCCTGTTCTCCTTGGGTCACTACACTCAGCTCCCTCCTTTTTACATGCCTAAGTATGTCAATAAAATAAAAACCCTAAAAGAAGAAATGTGCTAAAAGAAAATACTTCTTGATCAGGCTATAGGAGTCCTTGCCTAGTAGGAGCTCCTGGATGTGTTGTCCTTAGTTAGGAAGGTAGTTCAGACCATCACTTAGGGCAACCTCTTTGATAGTTCTTTTTAGTTTGGCCATGTTGGAGAAGTTGGTCAGTGACTAGCTTCGGACCTTTTATCAGATTATGCTAAGCCTACTCCTTGTGGATGTCATGCCTTGGTTTTGTCAGGGGGTAGGGTGAGCATTGTGCTGTGTTTTAGTATATGTCTATTTTGTATTAGCTTGATCCTTCCTTTGGTTGTTTTGTGCAGATCTATTGTGGGATTTGACGGGCTGAGTCGCCCTATCCCATGGTCGCCAATGAGAGCGAAATTTTGATGCCGAGAAGTGCTTTAAAATAGCTTAAAATTACGAATATCAAGGGAAAAATATTCAACGTCAAAGGCGGCGGCTCGACCTAGGACGATTTTAAGTGTCAAAGTGCTTTAAAGGCACCCAAGCGACACTTGTTGATTTTTTATAATTTTTCAGACTACCGTGCGGGTTGTCAGGAGTTGCCGGCCAATGTGGGATGTCAAGCCGGACGCCCAAGATTTTTTAAAGCTCAATTCGGACACCGGATGGGGAAATGGCCAAGAAACCGGTCAAGAGATGCAAAGGGGTGGACAAAATTTGGCCAAAATGGATAAGTGACCCTTGGGAGCTCAACTTTTAATGTGGCATGAAAGTTTCATGCAAAAAAGAAGCAAAAAATCGTGAAGAAGGTGTGGGCAGATGAGAGCTGATTTTTGCGCTCCATCCTTGGGGATGGAGATGGCAGCCTACAAGCAACCTACCCAACCGACATTACCCCCGAACTGTTGAACAATACATGAGGGAGACGAGGAACGGAGGAAGAGAGAGGAAAAGAGAGACATGAGACACCGAAAGTGGAACCCCAGAAGTGTGTCAAATGAGCACACATGATAGGAATATATAAAGGGGACCTGGGGCGCTATATATAGGCAAACTATATATAGCTACTAGACTATATATAGCTAACATCCCCGCTCAAATAAAGGTCCCTTACTATGGATGAAAAAACCCTTGGGGGCTCAAGGGAAAAACCCACAGCTCTATATAGGCCTACCGTTATATTAATATTCAAAATATAAAATTACAAAGTTGAACTTACAAGAGCCTATTCATAGTCATCAAAGGAGCTACAAACACGCGTGAATTACAACATCAACGGAGAAGGAGCTACATCACTCCTGAATTACAATAGCCTACTCAGAGGCATCAAAAGAGCTTTATCACTCCTAAATATACAATATGTAAAATAAGGATAAGTGACATCACTGCAAAAGATAAAATCTCCAAGAAATTCCTTCAACTGAACATCTCCCATTGTGCGCTCCACAACTATTCGTATGATTTTGGCTTTTGCAACACTATTTGATCTAGAGATTCACCAAATGGATGTTAAAATGGCTTTTCTCAATGGAGATCTTGAAGAAGAAATCTATATGGAGCAACCTGAAGGTTTTATGGTTGCAGGAAAGGAGCATCTTGTATACCAGCTTCATTGTGTATTATATGGATTGAAGCAAGCCTCTCGTGCTTGGTATATTAAGATTGATCAGTTCCTCACATCTAAAGGTTTTGTTGCATGTTTTGCTGACCCAAATCTTTACATCAAAAGGGAGGACAAATATTTTATTATTCTTGCTCTATATGTTGATGATACTATTCTTGTGTCAAATAATATTGCTTTATTGGATGCTATGAAGAAGCTTTTATCGACTGCATTTGAAATGGTGGATCTTGGTGAGATACATTCTTGTTTGGGTATTCAAGTTAAACGACACCGATAACAAGGCATTCTTCTTCTTCGCCAGACAAAGTTTATTAATGATATTGTTAAGAAGTTTGGGTTGACAAATGCGCACTCTACCAACACTCCCATTCTTTCAAGCTCTAATACCATGTTGAGAGATCCTTTCGCAGGTTCTACGTTCATGTCATCATCGGTCTGGCAGGCAGGGCCAAGTTCAAAAAAGGGACATGAAGGAAGGCGATGACACACTCGATGACGTCGAGAGGCAGGAGGAAGCTCTCTAGTAATCTCCGAAAAGCAAGTTTCACAGTATGCCTCCCGACATGCCTGCATCAACAAAAAAGAGTGCGATTAGAATCTGAGAGAGCTCTCCATCTGCTACTTCTCTGCAAGCTTTGTTGGCCATGGCAACGGCTTCTCCTCTTGCTGTCGCTGCTCCATCATTGCCAACATCGAGCAGTCCCTCTCGCCTCGCTGACGTCCTCAACCCTGCTCTCGAGAAGATCATCAAGAATGTCGCTTGGCGCAAGCACTCAAAGCTCATCCAGTCATGCAAGGCCATGATCGATAAGCTCCAAGCGCTAGCAGATGCCTCCTCTTCCCCTAATGCAGATGACGCCGTGGATCAGAAGCCCATCCCTAAGAACCTCAAGAGCCCGCTCTTTGATGGCTCCCGATGCTTCAGTGTGAAGGATGTCGTCTTCATCCTGCAGCCCTTTTGCAACATGCGAATCCAACAGCTAAATTGATCCCAACAAAGACTAATCTAGGCGTGAAGCCGTCACCCTTCATCGCAGCCTTTTCATCGCAGGGCCCCAATTCTTTGACCACGGAGATTTTAAAGCCAGACATCTATGCCCCCGGGCTTAATATACTGGCCACATGGACAAAGCTTGCGACAAACAAACGGAAGGTGAAGTACAACATATACTCGGGTACGTCCATGGCCTGCCCGCACGTCTCCAGCATGGTAGCCCTGATCAGGGCTATCCATCCATCCTGGAGTGTGGGAATGATAAAGTCGACGCTGATGACGACAGCGTCTATGAGGAACAGTGACGGGGTGGCCATAAAGATGGAGAAGAAGGTGGAGTCGAAGAAAGTTGAAGCAGCCGAGCCAACCACAACAATCAGCTTCTCAGATGCAGCAGCAAGGGAAGCAGAAGCAGCCGAGCCAACCACAACAATCAACTTCTCAGATGCAGCAGCAAGGGAAGCAGAAGCAGCCGAGCCAACCACAATAATCAGCTTCTCGCTCCTCTCTGCTCGCGTGTCTCTACTAGCAGCTGACAACACTGGCACGCACTTGCAATTGCTCGTCCAGGGCCTCCCTTCCAAAAATCAAAGACAATCGAGGGTGGCTAGATCGATGGGGGTCTGTGCACAGGCCGCACTTCTTGAGACAGAGGTTCCAAAGCCTAAAACAGGAACTTGGATATGAAAGCACAGCGGATACGATGTGAAAGTGTTTTTTTTTTAAGGAGTACACAGGTGCAAGCTTTGATACCATATTGAGCAGTACATGAGGGAGACGAGGAACGGAGGAAGAGAGAGGAAAAGAGAGACATGAGACACCGAAAGTGGAACCCCAGAAGTGTGTCAACTGAGCACACATGATAGAAATATATAGAGGGGACCTGGGGCGCTATATATAGACAAACTATATATAGCTACTAGACTATATATAGCTAACACGAACTATCCCTTCCCTGCTGACTCTATCGCCGTGCTTCAGCGTCAAATGGTGGCCTCAATGGAGATCTTTGATTTCAGTCTTTCTCTCTCCTCCCTCTCTCCCCCTTAAAGGGGCTATTCTTGTGTGGAAGAAGGCAATGAAGAATGATGGAGGAAAGCTTGTCCGGATGAGATCGAATTGCTTCCGGGTGGATGAAGACATGAAGAGTGTTGTTCTTGAAGATGCTGGACATTGAATGAGGGCTTACACACAGTCCCATAGCAAAACCGAGATCCCGAGACACAAAGCCTAAGCGGTAATTCAATTTTTATGAAGAAAAAATGAGTTTTTATGCTATGTGGGTGATGAAATATTGTTCCCATGGGCTGATTATGAATTATGTTGTTGTTTGCTATGATTTTGATCAGTTTATGCTCAAAAAATCAGAAAATCATAAGTGTTATGGCTGAAATTAATGGTATAAAACCCGTAAAATACGCGTTTAAGAGGCAAAATGGAGGTTTTTTGCAAAATAAAGGGGAAACATGAGATATAACATCAATAAAACCTGAAATTTTGCTGTTAAAGAACCTAAGGGCCACAGCCCATAATCAGTTTCAATTTCTAGTCATTTTTTATTGAAGAAAATAGAGGAAAAATACCAAAAAATGGTGGAAAATGGGTTTTAAATGGGAGAAAATTAGGAAACAATAAAAGAAAATTCTAGAAAATCACATAAGTGTTTGTGCAATGTATAATGAAGGTAGAGCACGAGGTTTTCCTTGGTTTAACCTCATTTCTATGTTTTGTCCGTATTTACTACTTTCTCTAGAATGAAATACACATAAAATGACTCTTACACCTATCAACGATTGCAAAACATTAAACGGTAGGGTGAGAGGGGAGTTTGAGCATCAAAGTACAATCTTAAACCTGATTTATGTGTTGCATCATGGCTATAGGAAGTTGTTTTAAAATAAAGAAAAAGGCAACACGAGCATAAGGCTCGATGTCTCTTCTCATTTCAATACATAAATGTTAGCATGAAAATCATGAAAAGATTGATTTCGCAAAATGCATAATGCTGATTTTCTATTGTTTGTGCACTAAACCATTCACATTATGCACTATGCATAGTTCATGGTATCGAAGGAAAATCTCATGGACTGCATAGCAATTGTTTTCTTAGGACTTTGACCCACGATTGAGAGTGTGAGGTTATCCCTTGCCGTAGGGTAGAGGGTCGGTTTCCTAAGGAACTGTTAAGTGAGGAAGCATGGTATATCTCCTGGAAATACGAGAGACGTAAAAGAGAGGAGTTTGTGCTCGTTTGTGTTATATGTTTAGCAGCGCATCAAAGGGCCAATCCCTACGATGTAGGAGAGCTGCAGTGGGGCTCCGACTATTAGTCGGTGGAGTGCCTCCTATGTGTGAGTGACGAGGCGTTATGCCTAAGTACTTTGGGTTCTCCCTCTGAGGAGTTTAAGGAAAATGTTGGACTATAAACTATAAACGCATGAGTTAAGCTTTAGGGCAGCTTGTCCTTTAGCATTAGATTGACGCTCTTGGTTCGCGAGGCCGTGAGGGTTTTTGTGTGTCATGAGCATGAGGTCCGGCTAGTGCTATAGCCAGTGCCGGTCCATTTTAGGTCCCATCACTGTTTAACTTAGTAGATCACTTTCCCTTATGTTGTATCTTATCTATACTTTGTGTACATTGTATATTGTGTGGAAAAAGAAGAAGAAATCAACAAGAAAACATTTTTTGGCCTCCATCTCTCTTCTTGTGTTCTTCAGTGAGCTTCCTCTTGTGTATACAATGTGTGTTTGGCCCAGTAGCTCAAGAAAGTCCCTTCACCACATGATTCTTGACATGGTATCAGAGCTGTGCCATTGAGAGAGGCTAATTTTGAAGGCTCAAGTGAAGGAAAAGAAGAAATGTTCGAGTAAGCAAGCAATGGGTAAGAAGATCTCCCATTTTTCCACTCTTTCTCTTGGTGGATAGTGCGAGTGGAGGCGTGGAAAGTAGGGCAGAGTGAAAATATTAGATTGTTGTGAGATTTGGTGTGCAAGCCATTTCAAGTCCCATTTTAGAGTCCCAAGGTTACGGACAGTAGTTTCAGGATACATTGTGATTTTGGCTGTCTTGACCAAAAGTGGGCGCATAGGTTATAGATTTTGAACGTATCATTTTTTAGGTCTTTGCGAGGAAGCAAATGCAAGGAAGAAAACATAAGGTTATCTACAAATAGGTTGTAGATTAGAGATACTATTGAGAAATTAGTGAAAAAGGTTGCTTGATGTATTGTTGTGCACTTGTTGTGAAAGGTTGCAAAAGAATTGCTTCCTGTATTGTATCCTTTTTTGTGATAATGGCAGAGAACTGTGAAAATCCCATTATTGAGAAGCTCGACAAGAATAACTACCCCTCATGGAAGTCATGTGTGATGAACTTCCTCATTGGAAAGGGCCTGTATGAGTTTGTTTCACGTGAAGAAAAGGAGTCAGAACTGGGTATCCCTCTGCCGGTGACTGCAGATGAATTAAAGGCATGGAAAGAATGGAATCCAAAAGACAAAAAGGTGATGTATTGGCTATCTACAGTAATTGATAATACTATGCTGGGACATATTAGGAATTTAGAAACTTCACATGCAACTTGGAAAATTTTTGAGAACATGTTTTTAGTAAATAGAAAGGCACAAAAGATTCAATTCAAGTAAGAGTTGAATACCTTGAACAAAATGAAAAATGTCGTTCAAGGAGTATGTTTGAAGGTGAGGAGCATTGCAGATGCCTTAACAGCAATTGATGCAATGCCTGATGATGATGATTTGGTTTCATCCACTTTGAGTGGCCTCAATAATGAGAAGGCATGGAAATCATTTGTTACTTCATTATACGTACAGAAGCCATTTCTAGATTTTGATGAGCTAGTCTCTCTCATGATTACTGAAGAGATCAATATGCAGGTGACTCATCTGAAAAAAATGGTAAACAAGTCCAAGCATTTTACTCAAGTTCAGAAAGGGGACGTGGTAGATCCTCTTTGAGAGAGGCCGTGGTATGGGATATGCTGGCAATAACCAACAAAACAGGTTAAATCAGCAATTTGGTGAAATGCAGGTTTCAAGAGATTGATGAAACTTTAGAGGCAGGGGGAGCTCTAGAGCAAGAGGTGGATGGCAGAAAAGAGGTTCTAGAAATTTTGCTATTATTTTTCATTATTGTGGCAAAACAGATCATATTGTAGCCCATTGTTACACTAAGAAGGATGATATTGGAAGTGGTAAATTGCAGCAAGAAAACTATGCATCGTCTTCATGATAGAGTGAAGACAAAAATGAGCATTTGTTTGTTATGCAGCATATGATGAATGTAGTTACAAGAAAGGGGACATATGATGATATATGGTATGTCAATTCAGTTGTATCTAATCATATGACTAATCATGTTGAATGGTTTGGAGAGATGTAGGACTTACAAAATCTAGGTTATGTGCAAACATGTGATGATTTATGCCACCCAATTTCACACATTGAAAAGGTTCCCTTGTCCTTGCATGATGGCCAGACAAAGAGTTTGACAGATGTATTACATGTGCCTTCAATCACAAAGAATCTAGTGTTTGTTGGTCAAATGGTAGAGCAAGGGTTGTAGGTCCGATTCAATGCAAAAGGTTGTTTTGTAGAAGAATTTAATGATAAGTGCATGTTGGTTTTAAAAGGAAATAGAGTTGGCTGCATGTTCACTTGAGATATTGAAATTTCTACAATGGATGTTGCTATGTATGCTAAAGGAAAAGGAGTGGTTGGAGACATTGAAATATGGCATAAAAGTATTGGACATGCAAATGTGCAAAGGCTAAAATTAATGTAGTCGAGAGGATTGGTTACAGGATTGCCTTCCTTTAGAGTTGTAGAACTTCATAAAGTCTATGAAGCATGCCAATTTGGTAAGCAGGTGAGACAACCCTTCTCGCATGATGACAGAGAAGTGAGAAAAAATATACTTGATGCACTGCATACACATGTTTGGGGGCCTACACAGAATGTATCTCTTGGTGGCAGCAAATACTTTGTCACATTTATTGATGACTGTTCAAGGAAGTTATGGGTATATTTCATGAAGGAAAAAAGTAATATATTTGAGTGCTTTAAATCTTTCAAGGCAACTATTGAAACAGAAATAGGCTTGAAAGTAAAGTGCTTGAGATCATATGGAGGGGGAGAGTAACTCTCTAATGAGTTTAGTGCCTTCTTGAGGACTCATGGGATAAAGAGAAAATGTACTTGCAAGTATATCACCCCACAGCAAAATGGGGTTGAAAAAATAAAAAATAGGCATATTGTAGAAGTTGCACGGGCATTAATGGCTAAAAAGAATATGCCAAAATATTTTTGGTCTAAAGGTGTCCATACTACTATCTATATTATGAACAGAACTCCCACATCTGCAGTTCATGGCAAGAAGCCCGATGTATCACACTTGAAGGTATTTGGCAGTGTTGCATATGTTTATGTGCTAGATGAGCTATGAAAGAAGCTTGATCCAAAGGCTGAAAAATGTATTTTTATTGGATACTCTTTAGAGAAGAAAGAGTATCGTTGTTATAACCCTATCACATGTGAGTCTAGAGTGAGCATGGATGTTATGTTTGATGAGATGAGCAGTTGGCATGCAGCTACTGGTAATGTATTAGATGATGATGATGATCATGATAGCATTGTGCCAAAAGAAAAGCAAGAATCACAGAGGACCAAAAATAGCATTTGGTACTATACTTACATTGAGCCCACACGGGACTCACTAGTAGTAATAAGGAGAGGTCACTTGCATGCAAGAAATATATGAAAATACCCCTTATCTACCCCCTATTTATGAGACCTTACGTTATAAAATATACCTTCCTTCCTTTAAATAACCCCCCTCCCTTACACTCATGTGGTACCATATGGTCAACCCTAGTAGACCCCCCGGGAGTGAGCCCTTGGTCTGGGAGACTAAGGAGTAGACCCACATCTTCAGATGGATCTATAAGTGTTGCAGGCAAAGACGAAGAAAAGAAGAAAATGTTGGATGGTAATGATGCATCTACTAGTCATTTGGGATTTGATGGAGATTCTAGTGGTTCTGAGAGTTTAGATAATGAGCTTAGTATTCCTTCAATCAGGACACCAAGTATATAGAGAGCACATAGCAATGTAAAGGCTCCATTGAATGATCCAGTGGTACGCAAGTCTAGCAAGGTCGAATACCCTATTAAAAGATTTGGTTTTGGAGGTTAAGCAGCTCACCATTATGCTTACATGGTGAAGGTAGCTGAGGATATTGAACCCACTTATTTTGAGGATGTTGTTGGTCATGCTTATTGGGATGTAGCAATGGATGAGGAGATGGCTACATTACAAGCCAATAAGACTTGGGATTTGGTACCCTTGCCTAAGGGTAAGAAAGCTATTTGCTGTAAGTGGGCTTACAAAGTTAAGCATACTGCGAATGGTTCCATTAGCAAGTATAAGGCTAGGCTAGTTCCAAAAGGCTAAGCTCAAACATATGGCATAGATTATGAAGAGACATTCAATCTAGTTGCTAGGATGGCAATTGTTAGATGTGTGATTGCCTTAGCACCAACCAAAGGTTGGAGTTTGCACAACAAATGGATGTTAAGAATGTCTTCTTTCATCGTGAATTGCAAGAAGAAGTGTATATGGAGCAGCCAACATGTTATGAGGATTTAGATCATCCCACATATGTGTGAAGGTTAAAGAAGGTGCTCTATGGGTTGAAGCAAGCACCTAGAGCATGGTCTAACAAGATTGGAGAGTATCTTGTCAATATTGGATTTTGTATTTCCAATATTAATCACTCACTTTATGTGAGGGGAGAGGAAGGTTTGGTCATCATAGTCATTTATGTGGATGACTTGACTATTACAGGTGACAGTGACAATGGGATTGCTGAAGTTAAGGACTTCTTGAAGAAGAATTTTGAGATGAAGGATTTGGGTGAGCTGAGATACTTTCTTGGTATTGAGGTGATCAAATGTGATGATGGTATATGGCTATCCCAAAGGAAGTATGGCTTGGATATGTTATCCAAGTATTGTATGCCAACATGTAAGCCTCTTTTAGTACCACTGGAGCAAAATGCAAAGTGGAGTGCTGACGTTGGCGATGAGATAAAATATCCTACTATGTTCAGGAGGATAGTAGGGAGTTTGATTTACATAATTTTCACAAGGCCAGACTTGAGCTATGCTATTGGCCTTGTCAGTTAGTTTATGCATATGCCTAGAAAGCCTCATTTGGATGTAGTTAGACGTATATTGAGGTATGAAGTCCACTTTGCATTATGGACTTTTTTATGAGGTAGATAAGGATGTACAGGTCTTTGGATACACAGATGGAGATTGGACTGGTAGCATATTAGACAAAAGATCTACTAGTGGATTCATATTTTCCCTTAGTAGTGCAGTAGACAAAAGTTAATAGGTGATTTGAATGTGGAGGGAGATGGTCCAGTTGTCATTCATTATGACAACATGAGCATCATACAGATAGCTAGGAATCCAATGTTCCATGCTAGGACAAAACACATTGAGGTACACTACCACTTTGTGAGAGAGAATGTACTTATAGGACAGATTGACTTGGTATATGTCAACATAGGATTAGATAGCTGACATTTTCACAAAGGCATTGGGTGTAGAGAAGCTTCAGAATTTCTGAAGCTTACTTGGAGTTGCAAAGATAGAGTTGAGCTTGAGGGGGACTGTTGAGATGGCAAGCTCAACATGTGCCAACATTGATGATAGACTACCTGGCTAGATGGGTCTGCACATCTACACTTAGCACGTTGGTGGTCATTATGATACTCACATGGCCATTGAATTATCACTTATTATATTTGGTTTGTTACACCTACCTACAAGTGGCGAAGATATATTGCCAGTCGATTAGTGTAGTATGTTATGCACTGCTTGACTTAGTAGACCACTTTCCTTTATGTTGTATCTTATCTATACTTTGTGTATATTGTATAGTGTGTGGAAGAAGAAGAAGAAATCAGCAAGAAAATGTTTTTTTGCTCTCCATCTCTCTTGTGTTCTTGAGTGAGCTTCCTCTTGTCAAGAATCGCGTGGTGAGGGGAGTTGCTCAAGATGCTGCGCCAAACACACACAGAATGAACAAGTAGAAGCTCACTCAAGAGACAAGAAGAGAGATGGAGGCCGAAACGTTTTCTTGCTGGTTTCTTCTTCTTCTTCCACGCACTTTACAATGTACATAAAGTATAGATAAGATACAACATAAAAGGAAAGTGGCCTCCTAAGTCAACAATGCATAACCGACTACACTAGTCGACTAGCGCTATAACTATGCCAGCTGTAAATAGGTATAACAACCTGAATATAATAAGTAATGAGTCAGTGGCCATGTGAGAGTCATAATGACCACCGACGTGCTAAGTGTAGATGTGTGGACCCATCTAACCAGGAGGTCCATCATCAATGTCCGCATGTGTTGAGCTTGTCATCTCAACACTCCCCCTCAAGCTCAACTGCATCTCTGCAACTCCAAGTAAGCTTCGAAACTTTTGAAGCTTCTCTGTATCCAATGCCTTCGTGAAGATGTTAGCTATCTGATCATGTGTGCTGACATATACCAATTTAATCTCACATGCTAGTACCTTCTCTCTCACAAAGTGGTAGTGTACCTCAATATGTTTTGTCCTAGCATGGAACACAGGGTTCCTAGCCAACTGTATACTACTCATGTTGTCACAATAAATTACAACTGGACCTTCCACCTGCACATCCAAATCAGCCAATAACTTTTGCAGCCATACTACCTCACATGTTGCAACAGCAGTACCTCTATACTCAGCCTCTGTACTCGACAAAGCAACTATAGATTGCTTTTGCTGCTCCATGCAACTGCTGCACTACCAAGAGAGAACATGTATCCGCTGATAGATCTTCTATCAGACATACTACCAGCCCAATCTGCATCTGTGTATCCAAACACTTGTATATCTGTACCTGCCTCATAGAAAAGTCCATAATGTAATGTGGACTTCACATATCTCAATATGTGTTTGACTGCATCCAAATGTGGCTTTCTAGGTACTTGCATAAATTGACTCACAAGACCAACAGCGTAGCTCAAGTTTGGCCTTGTAATGGTCATGTAGATCAAACTCCCCATTATCCTCCTAAACATAGTAGGGTCTTCTATCTCATCCATACTTGGACAACATATCCAAGCCATATTGTCTTTGGGAGAGCCATATACCATCATCACATCTAATCACCTCAATGCCAAGGAAGTACCTTAGCTCACCTAAATCCTTCATCTCAAACTTCTTCTTCAAAAAGTCCTTGACTTCATCAATCCCACTATCACTATCACCTGTAATAATCAAGTCATCCACATAGATGACTATGATGACCAAACTTGCATCTCCCTTTCTCACATAAAGTGAGTGATCAGCATCAGAAACATAAAAGCCAATATTGACAAGATACTCTATCATCTTGTCAGACCATGCTCTAGGTGCTTGCTTGAACCCATAGAGCGCCTTCTTCAACCTGCACACATACGTGGGATGCTCTAAATCTTCATAACTTGCTGGCTGATCTATATACATCTCTTCCTGCAAATCACCATGCAAGAAAGCATTCTTCACATCCATTTGCTGCAACCTCCAACCTTTGGTTGCCAAAGCAATCACACATCTAACAGTTGCCATCCTAGCAACTGTACTGAAGGTTGCATTATAATCTATGCCATATGTTTGGGCAGAGCCTTTTGCAACCAGCCTAGCTTTGTATCTACTAATAGAACCATCTGCATTGTGCTTAATCTTATAAACCCACTTACATCCAATAGCTTTCTTTCCCTTTGGCAATGATACTAGATCCCAAGTCTTATTGGCCTCTAATGCAGCCATCTCCTCATCCATTGCTGCATCCCAATGAGCATGACCAACAGCCTCCTCAAAACATGTGGGCTCAATATCCTCAACTAGTTTCACTATATAAGCATAATGGTGAGCTGCATAACCTTCAAAACCAAATCTTTTAATAGGGTATCTAACCTTGCTAGATCTGCGTACCACCGGATCACTGAATGGAGCCTTTACATTATTATGAGCTCTCTGTACACCTGGTGTCTTGATAGAAGGAATACCAAGCTCATCATCTAAGCTCTCTGAGCCACTGGAGTCTCCATCAAGAACTGCATCAATGCCATCTGACACTTTATTCTTTCCTTTGTCTTTACCTGTAGTGCTACTAGATGCACCTGAAGATGTAGAGGTACTCCTTAGTCTCCCAGACCAAGGACTACCAGATGATGTCTCTAGTCCACTAAGAGTTCCTGATTCTTGCTTTTTAGCATGCACATGAGTGTCATGATCATCATCATCATCCAATGCATCACCACTAGATGCATACCAACTGCTCATTTCATCAAAGATGACATCCCTGCTCACTATGAACTTACATGTGACAAGGTTATAACAACAATACCCTTTCTGTTCTAAAGAGTATCCAATAAAGACACACTTTTCAGCCTTTGGATCCAGTTTCTTCCGCAACTCATCTGGCACATGAATATACGCAATGCAGCCAAACACTTTCAAGTGTGATACATCAGGCTTCTTGCCAGTAAAACATTCTTCAGGAGTCATACCATGAACTGCAGCTGTGGGAGTTCTGTTCATAATATAAACAGTAGTATGAACAGCCTTAGACTAGAAATGCTTAGGCATATTATTTTCAACCACCATCAAGGCACATGTAACTTTTGCAATATGCCTGTTTTTCCTTTCTGCAACCCCATTTTGCTATGGAGTATACCTACATGTGAACTGTCTCTTTATCCCATGAGACCTCAGAAAATCACTAAACTCGTTCGAGAGGTACTCTCCCCCTCCATTTGACCTCAAGCACTTTACTTTCAAGCCTGTTTTTCTTTCAACTGCAGGCTTGAAAGTTTTAAAGTGCTCAAACACTTCACTCTTTTCCTTAATAAAATATACCCATAGCTTCCTAGAACAATCATCAATGAATGTGACAAAGTATGAACTACCTCCAAGAGATACATTTTGTGTAGGCCCCAAATGTCTGTATGCACAACATCAAGTATATTTCTGCTTACATCTCTGTGATGTGAAAAGGGTTGTCTTGCTTGCTTACCAAACTGACATGCTTCACATACCTTATGAAATTCTGCAACTCTAAATGTAGGCAAACCTGTAAACAACCCTTTGGACTGTATTAATTTCAGCCTTTGTACATTTGCATGTCCAATGCGTTTGTGCCAAATTTCAATATCTGCAACAACACCTTTTCCTTTAGCATACATAGAAGCATTCATAGTAGGAATTCCAGCATCCAGAGTAAACATACGTCCAACTCTACTTCCCTTTGCTACCAACATGCACTTGTCATTGAAGTCTTCTACAAAGCAGCCCTTTGCATTAAATCTAACTTGCAGCCCTTGCTCTACCATTTGACCGACTGACGCTAAGTTCTTTGTAATAGATGGCACATGTAATACATTTGAAAAACTCTTTGTCTTACCATCATGCAAGGACAAGGGAACTTTTCCAATGTGTGAGATTGGGTGGCATGAATCATCACCCGTTTGCACATAACCTACATTTTGCAAATCCTACATCTCTCCAAACCATTCTGCATGGCTGGTCATATGATTGGATACACCTGAATCAACATACTAAACATCGTCATGCGTTCCCTTTCCTGTAACAACATTCAGCATATGCTGCATAACAAACAAACGTTCATTTTTTTCTTCATTCTGTCGTGAAAACGATGCATAGTTTCCTTGCTGCAACTTACCACTACAAATAGCATCTTTCTTAGCATAACATTGGGATGAAATATGACCTATTTTTCCACAGTAGTGACACACAATACCACTGTTGTTAGAGCCTCTGTTCTTCCATCCACCTCTTCCTCTAAAGCTCCCCCTATCTCTAAAGTCACCACGTCCTGTACCATGGCCTCTTGAAGAGAACCTGCTACGTCCCCTTCCTAAACTGGAATAGAAAGCTTGGACCTGTTCACCACCTTTTTCAGATGTCTCACTCTGCATGTTGATCTCTTCAGTGATCATAAGGGAGACCAACTCATCGAAATCTGGAAATAGCTTTCTAACATATACGGAAATTACAAAAGACTTCCAAGCCTTTTCATTGTTAAGTCCACCCAAGGTAGACAATACCAAATCATCATCATCGAGCATTGCATCAATCGTTGCCAATGCATCTGCAATGCTTCTTACCTTCAGTGCATACTCATTAATAGACATATTTCCTTTCTTCAATGTATTCAACTCTTGCTTGAGTTGAATCTTTCATGCCTTTGTATTTACAGAAAACATACTTTCAAGTATGGTCCAAGCTGCATATGAATTCTCTACATTTCTAATGTGTCCCAACATATTATTGTCAATTACTGCAGACAACCAATACATGACGTTCTTGTCTTTTGCATTACATTCCTTACGTGCCTTTGTCTCATCTGCAGTTGGAGGATCACTCACCTTCGGCTCCTTTTCTTCACCTGAAACAAACTCGTAGAGGCCTTTTCCAATAAGGAAGTTCGTGACACGGAACTTCCATGATGGATAGTTTTTCTTGTCGAGCTTCTCAATGATGGGGCTTCCACTATTCTCTACCATTATCAAAAAATTAATACCAACAGCAAGCAAATCTTCTACAACCCTCGACCTATAGTGCACAGCAATACACCAGATAGCCTTTTTCACTGTCTGCTCAACAATACATGCAATTTGCAACCTGTTTGCAGATAAACCTTGTGTTTACTCACTGGTAAAGACCTTTAGACTTACAGATCTGAAATTTGTAACTTGCGCACCCACTTTCGGTCAATACAGTCGAAGTTACAGTGTATCCTGAAACTGTTATTTGCAACCTTGCGGCTCTAAAACGGACCCTTAAACGGCCTCAGATGCCCAAAATAACTATGGCAAAAGCCCTAAAGGACTCATTTGCAGAATACACAACACTCTTCGCGCACATCAAATCTCACTACAATCTAAGATTTTTGCTCGACCCTGCTTCCGGTGCCTCCACAGGCACTATCCAAGAGAAAGAGTGGAAGAATGGGAGAGCTTCTTACCCGTGGCTTGCTTGCTCGAACCTTGCTTCTTCTCCTTCACTTTAGCCTTTGAAATCAGCCTCTCTCAATGGCACGGCTCTAATACCATGTCAAGAATCGCGTGGTGGGGGGAGTTGCTCAAGATGCTGCGCTGAATACACACAGAATGCACAAGGAGAAGCTCACTCAAGAGACAAGAAGAGAGATGGAGACCAAAACGTTTTCTTGATGGTTTCTTCTTCTTCTTCCACGCACTTTACAATGTACACAAAGTATAGATAAGATACAACATAAAAGGAAAGTGGCCTCCTAAGTCAACAATGCATAACCGACTACACTAGTTGACTAGCGCTATAACTATGCCAGCTGTAAATAGGTGTAACAATCTGAATATAATAAGTAATGAGTTAGTGGCCATGTGAGAGTCATAATGACCACTGACGTGCTAAGTGTCAACGTGTGGACCCATCTAACCAGGCGGTCCATCATCAATGTTCGCATGTGTTGAGCTTGTCATCTCAACACCTCTTGTGTATACAGTGTGTGTTTGGTGAAACAGCTCAAGAAAGTTTTCCCACCACACGATTCATGACAATGCTTAACTGTTTTAGGTTGAAAAACTCGTTCATCTTCTAGGTGTGATATGTGGACGGAAGATATCTCCCATGCACAATATCCTTAAACTTGTCCCAAGTGATAGGACTTTTGAATGTTCTTTGGTTCCTTGCACCATTGTTACCACCAAAGACGGGCATCTCTGATGAGTTTTAGTTTGGCAATGCAATCCTTGTCTTCCATAGATTCTATCCATGTTTCTGCTTCAGTTGGAATGTCCCTTCCTTTACCATCAAACTCCGATTGCTTGTATTGCTTGAGAATAAATTTCTTCTCTTGAACTTCTATAATATAGAGATTCAAGGCATCGTTCTAGGGAATTATGCAATTTTTATGATCAATTTTCTCTTCAATCATATTCAAAAAAAATATATTTACTTGCTTAATCTACCTCATTATTTTAGGAAGGGAATTATGCACTACTTAGCCTTTTGATAATGACCAAGGTTTACACTTTAAAACAAATTTTTAATTTTAATTAAAAAATCAAATGGATAATATCTTCCTACTATTCTTGATTATAAGGGAGACAAATGGGTGGACAAAAATAATTCTTTACCTCAATAGGAAGGGAATACATTATTCTAGTAGTTCAAAAGCTCATATTTTTCTTGGAAAAGGTTTTTCTACCACAACCTAGGCATGGCATTGCAATACATCCACCATCGCATAGTAATTGGGATTCTAGGAATAGATATCTAGAAATCTATATTCTAGGGGAAGATCATGTAATCCATCTTTCATGTAGTTGCAGCAACTAGAACATTCTACAACCATGACTCAATCAGTCGGTATAACCTCTGTAATATCCTCATAGATGTACCGATTTAATTTGACATGTCACCCTCTAGTGAGTATGTTTCAGTTTACTCTAGCCTCATTGAAGAGATAAATCTTCGTAACCTTAAGGGTTTTCATCCACTACCTTAGCCTCTTTAAATTATTCTGGAGGTAAGCAAGATGGTTTGTGTCAATGTAACAATACCCTCCACTCAACATCCATCGTCTTTCATAAATATATGAGTGAAGGATTATATATCTGATCTAATATTCACATTATCTAGTTTCTCCACCTGAAACTAGAGGAGTGCATTGTTAACATAGATATAATTTGGAAAATCAGGAATCTTTCCCAAGGTTTGTCTTTCTACCAAAATCAAGAACATATATTAACAAGAGAATATTTTCATTACTTAAGGGAAATATATTTTATGATATAAATATTACTAGTTTTATTTACTTGCATCATGTTCTATATCAATGTGCACTCTGATACCAACAGTAACATGTCCGCCCAAGCTTTCCTTGGCAGTGTGTTCTTTGTAGCCCATCAAGATATGTCCTAGAAAGCACCATCTAGGATTTTAATGAAAACCCTTAGAGTTTGCCAACTAGGCTCGCTTGAGTCTACCCCATAGTGGAAGTTTCGACCATTCCCACAAGGATCGACCTGAGTCTTTTTGGTTAAATCAACTACTAACGGTTTACTAGTGTCAACCGTTCAAGATTCCATCCCTTATAAAAATTGCTCACTTAAAAAGGCTTACGTTGCGCTAGGTTCAAAGAGAATGGGAAATGAAGGAAAATATGGCACTTTGATTCCTTCTACACATGGTTCTAAAGTGATGAGAGTTAGGATTTCTAGTCTCTAATGGTCCATCAAAAATGCGATTTGTGTTCCTTTTTAGAAAGCTCTCAACTTACCGAGACCACCCAACCATAGGTCTTGATCTACTATCAGGGGTCCATCCTCGCGCTTCCCTCGAGAGAGTATTTTTAATTACCTAATTACCTACCACCTTAGGTTCAACATATAAAAACAACTTCTTTGAATTATCTTTTGATACAAATTCATTACATACCTTTAATTCATAACACAAAAATAGAGCAAAGCAATCCCTTCTCAATAGGTTCCTTTAAGAAAAATAACTTTTTACAATGTTTTGAGTTCTAATTAGAATGATGTCGACCCGAATGTATTATTCTTTCTAAGTTCAGTTCCTTAACTAGTATTGGAACTTCCAAGACATTGTCCTGAAATCGAAGGGTAGTTGGTAGTTCATAAGAGCCTAAGGAGTTCATGACCAGAGTCCCCCCGGTATCCTCACCTCCTCCTGCTGACTAGAGTTTCCTAAAATAAGACCTTTTGTATCATGATTGGTCTATACTCACTAACGCGATATAAAAAAGAAAACCCCTTGGAGTCGGTTTTATTCATATTGGCCTTAGGGAGGTTAGTACCATCAGGAACATTGCCTCAGTTCGGCATTCTATGCTCATCAAAATACTGCCTCAGTCGACAGTCTCTGTACTTGATCATCCATCTTTTAGCTTGATGATTTTAGGAAAGATTAGTATCTAATTTAGAATCACATACATCATAAATCAAATGCATTATACATTTTAAAATCCAAGGCACATATTTTCTTTTCAAAAATAATAATATCAAGGTAAAACTTAGTGTAGGTGGCAATACCTTCCAATAGTCTTCTTGAATTTCCCCTTCCTCGAGATCTAGTTTGGACTAAATAAGAACTCCGTTCTTGAGAATAACTTCCTTGGAGTTTCATGGGTCCTTACTCGCGATAAAAAAAATATTGTCTAGTTTTATTATGAAAAGTACTCTTTCAATAATTCTATCTCAAGGTCTTTTATATACCAAGAATTAGCATTTGTGGTTATCCATCAAAGGCTTTATTAGATCAATACAAATAAAAAATATTGAGTCTTTTAGGGACACAGTACCTTCCTTGTACTATCTTTGGTTCCTCTTGTACAAACCCAAGTTACCCCTTGGAATTTGCAGTTAAGAATTCCTTTAAAAGATTATATGCAGGAAACGAATAAAATCCTATTTTATGAATGGAGCCAATTCATGGAATGATGGCATGTTTGTTGCCTTTAATATAAAAATATAGTACCTAGGGATCCATGATGAGTACTTCGTTGATGGCATTTGTAGCTTCATTTGGAATCCCAATACTCATCATTCCATTTGTAGCATTTGTATTTGGAGTGTTATTGGTAGCTCTTGCCTTTGTGACCTTCACAACTTTCTTCTTCGGGGTCAATTGTATCCACGCCAACTACAACCTCAGAGCAGAGGTTCTTTCCGATTGATGGATCTCTCTCTCTCTCTCTCTCATGATCACGTGGTCAATTTATCACTCTATACCAAGCACATATTGTACCAGATGCGCATATGAAAGCATAACAGCTACCACGAAATACGCTCCTCCTCTATTGCCTGTTTTAATTTATGGCCACTTCTACTAGTCAACGATTGCAAGATAGTTCGTTGGATAGGAAGATCTTGCAACATGGAACTTCACAGGGAATAAGGACTTCGTAGCCACTTGTCGAATAGCAGTGTCGCGCAATTAGGCACCAATCCTTTTTGTTGCATTTCCTGAAAAAGTTTTAGGGCCTTCTTGTTCTGTCCTTGATGTGCTTAGTCAGAATTCAAAGTGTTCCATGAAATTACATCTTGCTGTAAGGATTTGTCAAACACACTCTGCCCATCCACCAAGCTTCCACACTTGCAATACATGTCAATAATATTAGCTATATATAGTTTGTCTATATATAGCATCCCTGGTCCCCTCTATATATTCCAACTATGTGTGCTCACTTGATGCACTTCCAGGGTTCCATTTCCGGTGTCTTGTGTCTCTCTTCTCCTCTCTTTTCCTCTGTTCCTTGTCTCCCTTGTGCACTGTTCAACATGGTATCAGAGCGAGGTTTCACAATTACGTAAAGATAAGTTTTTCTTCTTTGTTCATTCTTAGATCTTACTTTCATGTATATGGTTTCATATTTATGTTATTCATATATATTGATTTTATATCATATATATATTAATAAATCTTTATGACTATACTTTGTTGCAAGTTTTGACTTGAGTTATGGCTTTGAAGATGTGATATAATCATGGTAATTACAATTTGGTTATGGCTTTATATTGTCATTTGAGATTGGTCTGTGTGTGCCGCGAATTTGGTATGCCTAGGTGACACGAAAACACAAAGAGAGAGAGGCCGGTCCTTCCCTCTCTCTGTAGTCAAACGCGTACACGACACCCCCTGTAGAGAGAGAGGAAGGAGAGAGAAAGGGCCTCAAAAACGAAGGAAAGGGTTTCCATAGCAGACACACGACTGATAGAGAGAGAGAGAGAGATAGAGAGAGAGAAGGGTTTCCATAGCAGACAAACGACTCTGTAGTCAAACGCGTACACGACACCCCCTGTAGAGAGAGGAAGGAGAGAGAAAGGGCCTCAAAAACGAAGGAAAGGGTTTCCATAGCAAACACATGACTGATAGAGAGAGAGAGAGAGAGAGAGAGAGATAGAGAGATAGAGAGAGAGAAGGGTTTCCATAGCAGACAAAGGTTCGAGAGAGAGAGAGAGAGAAAGAAAGAGAGAGAGAGAGAGAGAGAGAGATTCTGTGTTGTTTCTTCCCCCTATATAGAGAAAGGAAGGAGAGAGAAAGGGCCTCAAAAACGAAGGAAAGGGTTTCCATAGCAGACACACGACTGATAGAGAGAGATAGAGAGAGAGAAGGGTTTCCATAGCAGAAAAATGACCGAGAGAGAGAGAGACTGTGTGTTGTTTCTTGCATCCTATGCTGAAGGAGCAATGTTGCTTCCTCTCTCTCACATTACCTAAACTCTGCGTTGTTTCTTCTTTCTCATGCTGTCTCTCTGGTATACAAACCGGGCAACCAGAGCTCCCCCAGTGGAGCGAAACATGGCAATATAAGACAACTGCCATGAAATGGAAGGATCGTATCACAGTGTGTAATACAGTTATGTACAGTGCATCATCAGTAGGTATGCTACAGGATTGGTAATAAGTGGTGGCAAAGCTTTCAGAGGTCCTTGTCGCCATCATCATCGCATGCTTTCTTTGACACACCATCACCACCCGCCCGTCTGGCCTTGGACGACGACAGCCGCGTCAGCAAGCTGTACTGTAGCTTCCTGAGGCGCTTGAGGCCACTACGGCTCTTGTTGAGAGACGACGCGGGCGCTGACATGACGTCATTGCCTTCCTGATTGGGAGTGGTCTTAGCCTCCTTTCAGTGTTTTCCGTCCATTATTTTAGATAGGGCTTGATAATTTTGGACTGCCTATCATCCAACATGGAAAGAAACGCAACGAAAAATAGGGTATCTATTAAAAACTCATTATTGCATAGTCACCATACTCTGTTAGCACTAGTGGATTTGCATCCGCATATGCTTTACGTTTGTCTTCATGCGACTGAAATAGCACTCCTTTTTTTAAAAAAAAATAGTAAAGGTTGACACACGAAAAACATTGGATTAGTTTCCTTTCTTTTGTCCTTGAAATACTTTGTATCATGACATACTCTACATTGGTTGCCCCAAGTAGCATTGATTGTGTGACTATCATGACAATTTTCAACAAAAAGCTTTATTAAAATTGGATTTTCAAAAGGCTACAATCTATTATTATTTTGAGTCTTATCATGATCGTAGAAGAATTGCATTTTGTGGATGCTTTAACTCTCGACTTGTGTTTATCAAAGCTTCAAAGCTTTAGAAAGTCTTGTCCATTTAAATGTGTGGTTCTTGAATATGTATGTGGTAATGGTTTATGATTTCGGATATTATGCTTTCTTGATGAGATTTGGTGTTTGAAATTTGTAAATGTGCACGACAGTTTGCCTTAGTTATGATTATGAAATTTTGTGCAAGTTTTGATCAAACATATATCTATGTTTCACATATTTTTTAGCTTCTCATTGTTTGTCTTGATATATTCTTGTCTCTATGGTGGATATATAACCTCGTCTCATTGTTTGTCTCCACATATTATTCGGTCTATTGGGGACTGCTAGTGGTTTTATCAACATCTATGGTCTTCTAAGCCTTCTAATATGTTATCTTAGTATTTCTTGATCCTATGAAATCTAAGCATGCTTCTGATTTCATAAGTATCCCAAGTTATAAGGTGGCATATTTCATATGATAAGATTATCTAGTTGTCGATTTTGATGAGCTTGTCTTCTTCCTCTAGTTGATGGTTCTAGCTTCTAGATGTATCTCTTCTAACTATGTTTTATTTTGTTTTGTCTAGCTAATGAATTGAAATAATGCTAGCTAATGATCATCTTGTGTAGCTGATGATTTTCTAGTTGATGTCTTTTTACTATAGCTAATGGGTTCATTTAACTCTTTTAGGATATTCTAGTAAGCCTATTTTGTCCTAGTAAGCTTATTTTATCATATTAATATTTCATTTATTTTAGCTAAGGAAATAATGATCTAGCTAACATTTTCATCTTGATATTTTATTTGTTACATATTTCATTGATGATATTCTAATTTGTTTAGTTTATATTATCACTAATGATGCTCCAACAATTGTTTCATATTGATATATTATTCTAGCCGATGATGTTCCAACAGATGTTTCATTTTGATATTTCATTTCATTTATATTCCAACTGATCATATTTTGTTCATGTTTTGTCTTATTTTATGTTTTAGCTAATGGGCTAATGATATTCTAGTTGATGATCTGCTTTCTAGCAAATGTTTTGTCTTGATATTATGTTTCCAATTGATGATCTTTGGTTGATGTTGCAGCTGATGAGATCTTGATATTCTAGCTAATGATATGACATTTCTATTGATGTTTCATTTGCACAATTTAGTACAATTTCTCATCATTTTAATTGCTACTATTTCATCTTTCATGGTTTCATTACACCACTTGATGGTTCAAGAATTCAGATATGATATAGCTGTGCTGATGTTTCATTTTCCAGCTCATAATTTGTTTGCATCTCGTCTATTATTCTTTCCAACTAATGATCGTATTCCAGCTTATAGTTGATGCGCTAATGATATTTTAATGATCGTAATATTCATCTTGTCATATTCTAGCTGATGATTGTCGGTATTTTGTTCATCATTTGATTATTCTAAATATTTCTTTTTTCCAGCTGATTTTTGGCTCTTCATGCTATGTTTCATATCATTTCATCTATATTACAACTAATGCGTTGAAATTATTCCATGCTTTATTTATAAGAAATGTTTCGAGCTGATGGGATGATATTTCATTTCATTCTTATTCCAGTTGTTGAAATGTTCCAGTTGATGTTTCATTATTTCGAGCTGTTGTTCATGTATTCCAGCTGATGTTTCATTGTTCCTAGTTTTCATCTATTCCAGCTGGTGTTTCTTTGTTCCGAGTTGTGTTTTGTTCTTTCCTGTTGATGTTTCATTGTTTCCAACTGTTGTCTGTCTATTTTCAGCTGATTCATCTATTCAAGCTTATGTTTATTCTACTTGATATTTTATCTATTCTAGCTAAGGAGCTGATGTTGCAGTTAATGTTTTCGTCTTGATAATGCTCATCTCGTCCATTCTTCTTTCCATTTGCTGGTGGTATGCCAACTGCTATTTCGTATATTCTAGCTGATGAGCTGATGAAATTTTTGCTGCTTAGTTGATTTATGACATTGTGATTGTGTTCTGATGTTGATATAACATTTTCTATTAAGTTTTTTATGTCACAGATTATGCTGCATAGCTAATTCTATCCACACTCAAGATAAAGCAATTTCATGGCCCTTTATCTCCTTCGATTCCTTCATCTATTGTAATTCAAGATTGATGTAGCTCCTTCATTTATCTATAGTAATTCAGGAGTGATGTAGCTCCTTCGATGCCTACAAACAGGCACTTATATATTTAGGAGTGATTTAGCTCCTTTCAACTTTGTAATAATATATTTTCAATATTAATATAGGAGTAGGGCTATATACAGCTGTGGGTTTTTCCCTTGATCCCCAAAGGGTTTTTTCATCCACAGTTAGGGACCTTTATTTGAGTGGGGGTATTAGCTATATATAGTTTTTCTATATATAGCATCCCTGGTCCCCTCTATATATTCCAACTATGTGTGCTCACTTGATGCACTTCCAGGGTTCCATTTCCGGTGTCTTGTGTCTCTCTTCTCCTCTCTGTTCCTCCGTTCCTTGTCTCCCTCATGCACTGTTCAGCAAATAAGTGCATTGCCAACATAAATAGCTGTAGCAAAACCATCTTCTATCATGTCAGCATGAATAAGCTTACCTTGTTGTAGAGACCTACTGCCACCGCAGGCTTTAAGGGATGCGACAATCACATGTCCACCTGACTTCTCACCAGATTGTCTCATCAAATGAAATAGTTTCATAGCCTACTTGTCTTGGCCAAACTTGGAATGTGCAGATATGATTGCAATCCATGCAAGGGTGCCAGGCTTTGATAATCTGTTGAACACAAGGTTTGCATCCACCAAGCTCCTGCAGTAAGATCCCCCTTCTTTGACTCCTACTTTTTCTTTTGCCCCCCCAGAAACATTATTGTCAGTTTTGCTTGATTCAATGTTATGATAGCTGAACTGGAGAGGATAACCTCTACACTTCTCGTTATCAGTCTAAGTCTGCTTTCGTCACTACAATTGTCTTCCGTTTGAGAGTTGAGACATTATGGGAAATCTCAGCACAGAACTTCCTGTTATGCATCATCAGAAGATCTAGCTCAGCAAAGTTGTGCACCAAGAACTTCTTAAATCGATTGGAAAGAACATGTCGAGTCTTCTTGTTCATTCCATAACCAATATTGGGCATTAATATGCATCCTTTAAACTTCCACCTGACACACTCTCCTCCCCTGTTTCGTCACTTCAAGGATTCGTAATTCTGCCTTAGGATGGGATAACTCCACCATGTGCTGATTAGCATCTCGCATAAAGTGGTAGACATGTATGAGTCTACTATGTGGATCTCTGCATGTTGCTTGTGTCTTCCCTTTTTACTTTTTCTCCCCTAAAATCTCTTCTGCCCGTTGCTTGCGTCTTTCGCCTTTAATTTTTCTCCCCAGGCCCCTATTGGCTATTTCACCATTTATAGCTCGGCCTATATCAAGCCTGGAAGTATGACAAGACTTCAAGCAGAGAATAAATTTGACAACATCTACATGCAAACCTCCCAACTGCACCTATTTAAAAATGTTCACAACTTCTTCATAGAGCTCATGGTCAATGTATCCTGCAATCAATGCATTCAATGAGATTGAATCTTGTACTGATAGCTGGTTAAATACATCGCATGCCTTTGCAATTGAGTCACATCTTGTGTACATATCAACTACTGCACTGCCCACACAGATCTCTCTTTCCAAGCCTTTTTTTATTATGCCAGCATACACTTCCCAACCTAATCTCAATTCTCCTTTGTTGCCACAAGCTTTCAAGCTGTAGGCAACCATAACAACATCAGCAGACACACCTTCCATCTGCATTTTGCCAAAAAACTTCAGCACATCATCATCAAGCCCTTGTTCAGCATATGCTGCAACCAGTGCAGTCCAGGAGACTCTATCTCGAACTAACAGTCTGTCAAATACTACTTTTGCCTTTGCAATTGACCCACATTTGCCATACATATTCACCAGTGTGCTACCTAGATGAAGACATCTTTCCAACCCAATTTTCATTATTTCAATGTTTATTTCTTGGCCTGATTCCAAAGCTGCTGTATTGCCACAAGCCTTTATACAAAGAACAAGTGTAACAACATCTGCAAGCACACCTTCGATCTGCATCTCTTTGACACAATTTAGTACTTCCTCACAAAGCCCATGTTCTGCATACCTTGTAATCAGTGCATTCCATGAAATAGAATTCCGCAGTGGCAGCCTTTCAAACACGTAATGTGCTTCTGCCAAGAAGCCACATTTAGCGTACATGTCAACCAGAGCATTACAGATAAGTTCCTCTTACACCAAACCCCTCTTCACTAGACTACCAACATAGAACAAAAATGCAAACACAACGACTAAGTATGTACAAAGTAACAAATGTCACACACACAACTTTTTGGTGGATTCCACACCTCATATGCGCAACAGTACGACAAGGAACGTCTATCCTATGGCTTAGGATGCCTTTCCACACTCAAGCGTGTCATTGTCATTGAAAACAGGTGCTATGCATCCAGTTTTTTTCCTGATATCATGCTTTACATGCACATGCAAAAGTGGATGCTCCTAAAGTGCTCAAACATAATTTTAAATCAGAAACGTGTGGTGCACAACCAGGCTTTCCAATGCATTTACTAACCCGTTGTGGCGATGTAAGGATAGCACCGAGATAACACTCGTACTACTATCATTTTAATTAAAATACAACGAACTCTATGTCATGATATGCATCAGAAAATCAGCAACAATCATCACGCAAATCACACCATTCAAACATCCCAACCCCCTACGTTTAGGTATTGCTTTCGTTGAATAGGTGTAGAGGTTCATTTTGTCATGTTTTGATGTATAAAAAGCGATAAATCACAAACTTTGACAAAGAGATAGGGAAAACTGAGGCTAAACCTCATGCTCTTCCACTACCATACATCCACAAACAATCATTATATTTTTTCTTATTTTTGTGAGACATATTTCTATTTTTTTTCCTTATTTTCTCCATTTTCTTGATTTATTTGGCAGTAAAATATGCTATTTTTTTATTTTTCTTGTTCCAATCACTTTAGTATACTAACATTCAATTTATTTTCCATTTTTCCCCCATGGGAACACCTTTCACCACCCGAAACGAAAAAACTACCATTTTACCGCTTAAAAACCGCATTTCGGGTTTACGAGAATTAAATAGAGTATGTAAATTATTGCATAAATAATATTTTTTGATACAGAGCAATTAATCATGATGAAACTAACACACACAAAAAATTTCATCCAATAAGAACATAATTATCATCATAAACTATCAAAAAACTTCATTTTTCTTCATAAAAATGGTCATACTGTGTTTTTACGTAACCCGAGACACCTTGAATGACTACATAACCAGCAGACGGAGCCTCCATTACTCTCAATCAAATGTTGCACATCAATCTTCAGCATCTCCATCAATCTCCATCACCATTTCCTTCATTCTCCTTCCTGGTTCCTCCTTTAAGATGGTGCACATGAACAGCCCATAGAGGGAAAAGAGAGGGAGGAGAGAGAAATACTAGATTCTGTTCTCTTCATCCGGACAACCATATCTCGCGTGAAGACCGACGATATGATCAGCCAAGAGGGAGAAGTTGATGCCCAATCTCTATTGCATGGGGTACTTGCAGCCCAAAAATCAAGATCCATGAGGGGGAGGGCGCATTTTTCGGTTGCCTGCATCTTCACGCCATGTCCACGTTTCCTCCACCTTTTTTGCATAAAAATTGAAGGGGGAGAGGGGGGGGAGGGGGGGTTTAAAGTCCCAAAGGGCACCTCTCCTTTGGTCCTTAAATTTGTCCACCTTTTCGTATCTTGGCTAATTTTTTGTCTCTTCCTCATCCGGGCTCCATTTCAGCCTCTGAAAAATCATGCGTGTCCATCTCGACATCCCGCACTAACTGGAATCTCCTCTCATCCTGCATGGCAATCGGAAAAATTATCAAAAATCCACAAGTGTCGCTCGGGCACCTTTTAAAAGCCGTCTTTCACTTGGTGCTTAAAATCGTCCTAGCTGTAGCCGCGGCCTTCGATGTTGAATTTTTTTTCCCTAAATTTCAAAATTTTTAGCAAATTTTAGGCACACCCCAAGCTCAAAACTCTGCTCTCATTGGCGACCACAGGATAGGCCGACTCATCCCATCAAATCCCATAATAGATCTACAGAAAACAACCAAAGGAAGCATCAAGTTGATACAAAATAGATACATATTAAAACACGGCATAATGTGCACCCTACCCCCTGACAAAACCAAGGCATGAAATCCACAAGGAGTAGGCCTAGCATAATCTGATAGAAGGTCCGAAGCTAGTCACTAAGCGACTGCTCTAACACGGCCAAACAAAAAAGAACTTTCAAAGAGGTCACCCAAAGTGGTGGTCTGAACTACCTATCTAGCTAAGGACAACACAACGAGGAGCTCCTACTAGGCGAGGACTCCTATAGCCTGATCAAGAAGTATTTTCTTTTAGCACATTTCTTCTTTTAGGTTTTTATTTCTCCATACTCGGGCGTGTAAAAAGGAGGGAGCTGAGCGTAGTGACCCAAGGAGAACAGGGCATCGGCCTCAGGTCCTGTCTCAGTACCCAAGAACCTACCAAGCCCTCACAAGGCGACACGTAATCCTTTTCTGATGCTCACTTTTATTTTCGCTCCAACCATCCTTACTTTCTTCTTTTCTAGCGAGACGCCACCCCTAGGAAGACAAGGCATCTGCTCCGGGTCTGGCCTCGGATCTGACTCGTCCCCAGAAGCCTACCAGGCCTTCGCAAGGCGATGATCAACTGCTTATAAATTTTCATTTCTTTTCTTTTCTATGTTTATAGGGGTTAAAACCCCTTTTTACACACCTTTGTATATATTTATTTTCTTTTGAGATATTCAAGTTTTTTTCTCCCCTCTCTATCATCATCATTTTTCCTTCGACAGGCTTCTCTGATTGCCTCACAACTAACAAGAACTCCTAGAACGGCTGCCTAGCATGCTAGCAGAATAAGGTCATTAGAACGGCCTTCTAAAACAGGTCTTTTGATGCCTGGCAATGTCTTTACAGGAGGCAACGACTACTGAGACCTCCCTCATACATATCTAACCTAAACCTGGGACTTCATGCCTTGGACGCCGGTCCCCAACAAGAAAATAAAATCCCCTACAAGTACACAGACACATATAGTATAAAAACACGTTACTCGTAAAGGAGGGATATCACCTGGATAGGGCCACGAGAAGTCTCCGCGCAACAAAGGCTTCTCCCAAGCTCTTCTTTGAACCTGTCTAGCACAGGACTAAAACAAGAAACCATTAACCGCACCTGTACTAAACAGACAACTGGCCCTCTTGGCCTAATGAAATAAAGTGTTTCACTATAAAAAACTGATCGGCCCTCTTGGCCTAATGAAATAAAACATTTAAAACCTCCCAAAACTGGCCCTCTTGGCCTAACGAGATCAAACAGAATAGCACTTACACATCCCTCCCTGAAATAGTACAGATATACAATAACTTGCTCCTTTCCAAGGAGGAAAAATAGGGCTCACAGCCCTAAGCTAAATGCATAAGATTATGGCCCATCCCTCCTGCATATATAGCAAGAGGCGTATGCATAACATGTTGTCTAATCAACCTATGGGTCCAGGATAACAACGGTAGATGGGTCTCGGCTACTCTTTGCATCACCCATATCAACCATCGCCTGCCATATATTGCATGTTCTGATAACATTCCCCACAAGCGACCGAATCCTGTCTCATTATTGATAGCAATATCCAAACTAGGACCACAGTTGAAGAAAATGTCTTCTTCATAAGCAAGGTTTGCCAGTGAATCCGCAAACTGATTCCAGTAACGTGGAATCAGCTGAAGAGACACTCTCTCAAACTCCTCAAGTAGGGTCATGGTAGTTCGATGATATATACAAAGGATGGGATTCCGCACTGTGTATGTCCCATCTAGCTGATTCAGGATCAACTGGGAATCCCCTTTTACTAACAACAGCCGAATACCACCTTGCTTGGCAATATACAATCCCATCCTTTTACTAACAACCGCTAAATACCACCTTGCTTGGCAATATATCAAGGATGGGATTCCGAATACAACTCTACGTCGAGGATCTCCGATTACTACTCCAACACTCCCTTTTTTATTAGGGCCCCTAGATGCCCCTTCAAAATATAATGTGTACGTCCATAATGGGTTTACACAGCCTGCCATCACGAACTCCTCTATTCGTAATTATGATAGTCAAAATTTAGCATGCTTATAGGATGAACTGACAGCTCCATCCTACCTTCTTCATTAAACTCAATTGGGATACTTTTCAATATTCGTAAGCAGTGATGACAGAAAACTTTGATATCCCACACAAAGGTTCCATCTTCTTGCTCAATCACTTTGTATCCTTTGCTCCACCAAATAAGTCTCCCGTGATGGTATCTCTACTCCAGATATGGGTGCTCCAAATAAGGAATTAACCGCCCCATCAACCAGCTTTAAGCTCTTTTGCAAGTCTCAAATCAGTCTCAGCATGGACCTACGATGCACTTTTCTGTGTTAGCATTTTTAGAAATAATAAGGTTTAATCTTTTTAAGATTAACCTTATTTTTAAATTCTACTCCTTGCAGATCAGCTAGTAGAGCCGTAGATCTATTTTTCCCTATCCTGACAATCTTGTGGGGGCCATCCCATCTAGGTTCCAGCTTCCCTAGA
Organism: Lygodium microphyllum; assembly: GCF_053477565.2. Lineage (NCBI taxonomy): Eukaryota > Viridiplantae > Streptophyta > Polypodiopsida > Schizaeales > Lygodiaceae > Lygodium > Lygodium microphyllum. Next base: position 29,169,422 of record NC_141143.1, on the reverse strand, counting down.
AATAGCTCCCTACGCGCATCGTAGTACATAACTAATTTTCCTTTTTAGAGGTATACTTCTTTGCTTTAAGGTCGTGCAACTGCTTCATCCGACGTTTAGCTACCTCCTGATATAATAAGCTCTGCAATTTCAGCTCATCTAGGTGGGCTATGGTCGTGAACCATTCAAAGAGTGAATCCTCGTCTCCCAAAGAGTTGTTAATTGCAAACTGGATGGTTGGCAACTCGAGCTCGAGGGCTAACACACACTCTTCCCCATAAACTAATTTAAATGGAGTATGGCCGGTAGCTCACTTGAATGTTGTATTGTATGCCCATACTGCCACATACAACTTCCTATCCCAATCTCATTTCTTCTCAGAGACTATTTTAGACAAGATACCCACAAGCTGCTTATTAGTACTTTTGACTTGCCCATTGGCTTGCCGATTATAGGGGGTCATTTTGTTGTGCTTGATTTGCCAGTCAAGCTTTTGATCACTTTATTCAAAAAATGGGTTCCAGGTCTGATACTAGTTCCTTTGGTGGACCGAAACGGTAGATAATCTGCTCTAAAAGAAAACTCGCTGGCTCTTTTGCATTGTCCTGCCTCGTCACCCGTGCTTCTAACTGTTTTGTAAAATAACCAGTTGCTACTATAATGTATCTCTTCTGGGTAGTAGACGATAGGGTGATAGGGCCCACAAAGTCAATGCCCCACTTCTCAAATGGAAGGATAGCCATGATAAGAGTAAGTGGGCGTTTCCTATACTCTCTGCTGTCATGTCTTTGACAGGTATCACATCTCTTAACTTACTCAAAGAAATCTTGGAAGATGGACGGCCACCAATATCCAGCTCTTAAATCTTTTTGTGCCGTCAACTATCCCAGCGAAGTGTCCCCCACATGCAGAGTCATGGCACTCTTCCAAGATGAAAGGAACCTCATCAGGCATCACACATCGGCGGTAGATATCATCAACACCCTGCCGATATAGTGTTCCTATGATCAAGGAAAACTTCAAAGCCTGTTGTCTAATTTTCCTCTTTTCAAATTTTGATAAACGAGCTCCAGTCTCTCCCCTTGATAGATAATGCATGATAGCAACATACGAAGATGGAATAGAAGCTATATCAATTTTAAACATTTCTTCGAAATCATTTCCTTTAGCCAAGGTCTCTTTCGGCTCCCCTAAAATCCACAAGGCATTCCACAATACCTTGCAACCTCGACGGCTTACTCTTAATCTCATAATCAAACTCCTGCAAAGTAATTAGCCACTTTGCCAGATGATCAAGTGGTTGTAGCTTGTTCATAAGCAATCTAAGCCCTTCCGCCTTCGTATAGAAAACTACCTTCTCATAGAGGATGTAGTGCCTGAATTTTTTAGTCGCAAAGACCATCGCAAGGCACAACTTCTCCATGTAGGTGTAATTAATTTTTTATATGCCTAATTTCCGACTAGCAAAAGCTATCGGATGATACCACTTTTCCTCCCAGATTTGGACTAAACAGCAGCTGATACTATGCATGGTGGCTGTTGAAAATATGTAAAATACCTCGCCTCTTTTAGGTGCTTTTAAAACTGGTGCTTTTACTAGCTCCTATTTCACATCCTCGAAAGCTACCTTACAAGAGTCGCTCCATACAAATAGAGAGCTAAAGGATAATAAGCTCGTTAATGACAATGTCCTTTCTGCTAAGGCATTTATGAACCTCTGATAGTACCCTATCGATGACAGAAAGCTATGTACCTTTTTCAGAGTGCGTGGTGGACTCACAATTCCGTGGGTTAAGAGCGATACAAAATTGTTTGCAGTGCTCAAAGCACTTTCTTAAAATAATCAACATCCTTTCCCTTAGAGTGGCTGCCCCCAGGTCATCAATAAATACTTTTAACTCATCTAGGGAGATGTCACCAAAGGTCTTGTCTGCTATTCGTTGCCATGATCCAGGTGCATTGCATAAACCAAAGGCTATCACATGGTACCCAAAAGTACCAAAGACAGTGATGAAAGTCGTTTTCAACTTGTCCTCTTCTGCAATTGCCATCTGGTTGTATCCTGCAAAGAAATCCATAAACGAATATATTTCCCTACCTGCTAATTGATCCAAAATCTAGTCAATAAATGGCAACGGGTAGTAATCCTTAACCGTCTGCTTATTCAGCTCTCTAAAATCTACACATAATCAAATCTGGTTGTTTTTCTTCTTCCTGATGACAACTGGTGAACACCATTCTGTGTGATGTACAGGGAAGATTAAACCAGCTTTCTGTAACTTCTATAACTCCTCAAATAGCCCGTCCCTCAATTCAAAAGGCATACGCCTTACCTTCTGACGCACAGGTTGACTGCCTTCTTTTACAGGAATAGTACAAAAAGCCAGGCTGGGAGGAATGCCTCTCAGCTCGTCTCATAACTCCAAGCAAAGATCTCGCGGAATTCTTGAATTAAGGACACATAGTCCTCCCTTTCTGCTGAACTGAGTATGGAACCTAATTTAATTGGCCGTGAATCATTTGGCATGCCAAGGTCCAACTCAATCACATCTGCGTCTGTTATCCTATCTTACAGCTCTATCGGCTCATTTAGAGTTATCTGATAAATATCCTCTGTAGTGGACCCCTCTTTAGATTCATCGTTGGATGATGTCTCACTACCAAATGGATCATCTATTGTTTCTAATTCAATAGAGGATAAAGGAGCTCTCTCACTCTGAGGAGACTCAGGGTAAGCATCGACTATTACTCAATTAACACCTCTACCTAGAACCACTCGACCGATGAGTATATCGACTTGACAATCTATTCGTAAAATCCAAGGCCTACCTAGCAAGACTCGATAGCTAGGACGTCCTGCAAATCTTATCACCCTAAAGTCCAAGAAGCATTCTACACTTGCAACTGTAACATGGACTTTAGTAACGCAACCTTCTGGTTGCCTTAGACTATCATCAGCCATTCTAAGAAGGGTGGAGCTATTTTTTTGGATGCCTAGACCCAACCTCTCCATCAACTCTGAACTCATGATATTGACAGAGGACCCAATGTCTACGATAGCATCCTCCACTAATATTCCATCCACATATGCTGGAACCCTAGGGCAATTCTTTTCAGCATGATCAAACCAATATTCCCCTACTCGTGCTATGTCCAAAGGTTCTACAATATACTCAATACGCAATATCTTCTTGAATTCCTTGCATAGTCCTGGAGATAACTTAATCAACTGTAAGAGGTTTACATCTGGTTTGACTTCGCAAAGAGAACTTGCTAAATCAAAATCATGATAGGTAGCCAAAGCTCTGTTTTCTCGCCAAACCATCCTTTCTTTTGGTCTCGGAACCAGCTTTGGTGCTTCTTTTTTAGCTCTTGCCTTCTTTCTTGGCATTTCCTCATCCTTCTTAGGATTGACTTTTCTATCAACAACAGGCCTTCCATGCCAGGATTCAGGAATTGCGTCCCCTTATCCCCTTGCTTAGGGTTTTCCTCGACCGGTTTTGCATTATCTCTATCACCCTCTTCAGCCTTTTGGCCTCTTGTCATGGCTCATAGGTTAGAGGTTTCAGCGCCATTGATGCGTATAGCCTCAATGAGGCTGATTCCATTACCTTGTGGCATTTCTTCTATAGTGGTCTTTCCCCTTTGCAATATTTGTCTTGGTCCATCATTTTGCTGGAGGTTATTACCTTGCGCTCTATGATTAACTGGACCTGGCTGTTTACTCCCTTGTTGGAGGGAACTAATCTTACTCCAACAGGTAGCGGCTAAGTGGCCCGACTTCCCACAAATATCACATTTAGCATTTGGACAATTTCTAGGAAAATGTTGTCCGCCACACCACTTACAACTAAATCTTGAGGGACCACCCTCTTCAGGGCATCGACTTCCTATCAGATTCTACTGCTTCTTTAGGAAATTGGCATCAACAGCTATTTGCCGATATTGTTCAAAAATCATGTCGGTGTAGTGCTTCATCATATCCTTAACTTCACCAAGGACATTAGAGGCACTCGACTCATAGCCTTGATCATCTATCCGTCGTTCCATTGGCCTAACAATTTGATTGGGAATTGGTTGTTGACTCACAAAGACAACATTAGGGTTTGAAACTTGTCCTCCAACATTTGGTGGAGCCAACTAACTAGCCATAGGCATAGTCACAAGTGGGAGGAGCTGGTAGCAAAGGTACATTTTGAACCATGCTTCCACTCCCATTAGGGTTACTCATAGGCATCCCTTGACTTCCATTTATCAATGGTAAATTTCCTCCAGGTACTAGATCCGCATTAAGCTTTATTCGAGAGGAGTAGACCATTTGTAATCGTGACTCTACTCCTTCTGCCCGCGTGATGGCGGTGTCTATATCAACCAAAGGCACACTGCTCAATTGTACCTGAATATTGAAATCCAATCCATGCAAGAAGTATTGCAATTGGGCAGCCGACGGAATAGGAATATAAGTTTGTAACTTACGAAACACTTCCTTAAGCTTCTTGGCATAGGCTTTCATATTCTCATGGGGGTCTTGGCATGTTACATTCAAAACACGCAACCAGTATTGGCCACCTCTTTCAGGGGCATATTCTCCTCGGAAAACTGCCTAAAATTGGTCAATTGTGGTTATGGTTCTAGTCTCTATGCTATGATACCATACCACAGCCCTTCCTTTTAACCTCATGTTAAAGAACATCATGAGATGTCCCTCATCTTGGATGCCTTAATTAAACATTAATCTTTGGAATTCACAAATGTGAAACTCCGCATCTTCTTCAACTAACCCATTAAAAATGGGCAAAGGCACTCCTAAAGCTCGCAGATCCGGCGTCCCTGCAGGAATTGCAATGGGTTGTGCCATGACGACAATCGGATTAACAAGAGGAGTTTGGACTGAGGGAATCACACCCCCACTTGAAGTGGGTTGACTTGGTGGAAGAGAGGAAGAACTTGTGCTTCCTTCCGCACCTAAAGGACTATGTGCAAAAGTTGGGTTACTAAGACCACTGCCTCTTATGCATATTGGGCTACTCCTTTGAGGGAAATAGCGACTTACAATCTCCAACCGCCGTCTAGCCCTCTCAGCATGTTCTACTTTTTGTATTTCGGCTTGATGGTCCTTGTCAGAGGACATAAACCAACTTTTTGGTCCCTAAAAACCCTAGATTCGAGAACCACCACTTGTTGGCAGCTCCCGCCAGACGCACCACTGATGGGACCTCAAATGGGCCGGCACTGGCTATAGCACTAGCTGAACCTCATACTCATAATAGACAAACACACCCTCACGGCCTCGTGGACCAGGAGCATCTATCTGCTACTAAAGGACTATATGTCCTAAAGCCTAATCTATGTGTTTATAGTTTTATAGTCCAACGTTTCTGGTGCACAGATTGGTCGCTGTATGCTCGCGTAGTGAATCCCGGAAGGTCCCCAAGAACAATGAACTCTACTTTTTGCACAAGTTACAAGGTAAAAAGCATGAACGACAAGAGCAAGAGACCAATTGGGTGCAATCTCCCCCTATGCCTTGTGTAAGCGCTCCACAAAGCATGTATTTTATGTATTATTCATCTTCAAGCTCAAATAATAGCCCAAATTACAAAATAGCAAGCTTTTAGCTTTTGAGTTTGCTTTAACACAAAATAGGAATAAAGCTAATGGACGGTGTCCAAAGAGTCCGGCACGCCCAAAACAATGTCCAAATAGTAATAACATAATCGTGCGCCCATGCGCATACAAAATAATAATAAATATCCAACGCCTCAATAAATAGGCGTGACAAAATATAGACGTGGCGCCTATCAAAATATAATCCATAACTCGAATACTTGCTATCCTCCAATGCTTTCCTCCGCCACTGCTGCTATCTCTACACGTCAACTAAAGCATTCACAATCGTTAGTAAAATAATACAATTAAACTGACAAAAGTGAATACCTAGTAGTCTTCAACTACATAAATAAATCAACTGGCTAGAAATAAATCCTAACCTTAATTTATTACGAGTGCGCACTCTAAACTCATAAACGTTTATTAATTTAATATGCATTTTGCGGAATAACCCTTGTACACACTAAATTAATGAAACGCTCGAAATGGACAGGCATCCCCATCAACTTCTCGCACAAAAAATCCACTTTGTGTATGAGCCCCGGTCATCAAAGTTTACGGAATCCACCGTGGCATGGAATCCACCATGAAATATGCCTCCTGGCATCATACCCCCGACCACTGGTGCGCAGTTCGGATGCCGTACGCTCACGTAGTGAATGCCGAAAGGTCCCCAAGAACAATAGAACTCTACTTTTTGCACAAGTTACAAGGTAAAAAGCATGAACGACAAGAGCAAGAGACCAATTGGGTGCAATCTCCCCCCATGCCTTGTGTGAGCGCTCCACAAAGCATGTATTTTATGTATTATTCATCTTCAAGCTCAAATAATAGCCCAAATTACAAAATAGCAAGCTTTTAGCTTTTGAGTTTGCTTTAATACAAAATAGGAATAAAGCTAATGAACGGTGCCCAAAGAGTCTGGCACGCCCAAAACAATGTTCAAATAGTAATAACATAATCATGCGCCCATGCGCATACAAAATAATAATAAATATCCAACGCCTCAATAAATAGACGTGACAAAATATAGATGTGGCGCCTATCAAAATATAATCCATAACTCGAATACTTGCTATCCTCCAATGCTTTCCTCCGCCACTACTGCTATCTCTACACATCAACTAAAGCATTCACAATCGTTAGTAAAATAATACAATTAAACTGACAAAAGTGAATACCTAGTAGCCTTCAGCTACATAAATAAATCAACTGGTTAGAAATAAATCAAAACCTTAATTTATTACGAGTGCGCACTCTAAACTCATAAACGTTTATTAATTTAATATGCATTTTGTGGAATCACCCGCTATGGAATCACCCATGTACACACTAAATTAATGAAATTCCCGAAAAGGACAGGCGTCCCCATCAACTTCTCGTACAAAGAATCCACTTTGTGTATGAGCCCCGGTCATCAAAGTTTACGAGATCCACCGTAAAACCTCACGGAATCCACCGTGAAATATGCCTCCTGGCATCAGTTTTCCTTTCTATAAACTCCTCAGAGGGAGAACCCTTACACATTGGCAATAAATGCCACGATAATCACGTACATGGAAGGAAACCTCTCGGTGGAATCACCGCAGCCCCACTGCAGCTCTCCTACATCACAGGGATTGACCCCTTGATGCGCTGCTCAACATATAGAACAAATGAACAAACTCGAATCTTTCACTTCAAAAGTATTCCAGGAGATATCATATGTCCTTACCAAATAATTCCCCAAGAAACGAACGTCTATCCTATGGCTTAGGATGCCTTTCCACACTCAAGCATGGATCGTTGTCATTGAAAACAGGTGCTATGCATCGAGTTTTTTTCCTGATACCATGCTTTACATGCATATACAAAAGTGGATGCTCCTAAGCTTCTCAAACATAATTTTAAATCAGAAACACGTGGTGCACAACCAGGCTTTCCAATGGATTTACTAACCCGTTGCGGCGATGTAAGGATAGCACCGAGATAACACTCGTGCTACTATCCTTTTAATTAAAATACAACAAAATCTATGTCATGATATGCATCAAAACATTAGCAACAATCAACATGCAAATCATACCATTCAAACATCCCAACCCCCTACGTTTAGGTATTGCTTTCGTTGCATAGGTGTAGAGGTTCATTTTGTCATGTTTTAATGTATAAAAAGCGATAAACCACAAAATTTGACAAAGAGATAGGGCAAACTAAGGCTAAACCTCATGCTCTGCCACTACCATACATCCACAAACAATCATTATATTTTTCCTTTTTTTTGTGAGACGTATTTCTATTTTTTTCCCTTATTTTTTTCATTTTCTTGATTTATTTGGTAATAAAATATGTTATTTTCTTATTTTTCTTGTTCCAATCACTTCAACATACTATTATTCAGTTTATTTTCCATTTTTTCCCCATGGGAATACCTTTCCCACGTGGCAGTCGAAAAAATGATCAAAAATCCACAAGTGTCGCTCGAGCGCCTTTTAAAAGCCGTCTTTCACTTGGTGCTTAAAATCCTCCTAGCTGCAGCCGGCGCCTTCGATGTTGAATATTTTTTTCCTAAATTACAGATTTTTTGGCAAATTTTAGGCACATCCCGGGATCAAAACTCCGCTCTCATCTTCGTCTTCAATTGCTCTTAAATTATTGATTTGAACATCTTACTTCTTAGATTGACAATTCACCGCTTAGTGTCCAAGTTGATGACACTTATAGCAAACTATAGTCTTTGCTTTTGAGATATTATTGGTAAGGACTGGAAATTTGAGTATGTTGGGATTTGGTTGGAGAGAAGGCTTAGGGTTTAAATTTGTACTTGATAGTAAAGCAAGAGGTTGAGTCCGTGGTTTATGGAAAGTAGAAGGAACAAAGCAATTTTGATTGAATCTTTGGAAGTTAAAATTGAATTGCTTTGTACCAAAGTTACCATTAGTAAAAAACTGTTGCGGTTGCCTTTCTCATCCACAAATTTAATCTTCCGCATCATGCTATAAAAAAATTGCATCCTCCAAAGTCTTTGGCTAGAACATATTCACTTCCATATAGAAGTGACCAAGCAAACCAGACATATACTTGCGCTTGTGGATTGCCTCAGGAACATCTTCAAGCATTCAAAGTTGTAGTAAGGAACTCCAGAAATGCTAAGTGTATTGCGGGATGGATTCATGATCTCTTTGTTGTAGGAGATCCCACTATTTGATAGCTTTTTCATGGAATTGAGATGGAAGGAAATTCTACAAAATTTTCTTTTGAAAGGCCTCCCAAGTAGAGGGACAATCAACACTCTTACGGACAACAATCCACCATAATGATGCTCTGTCTACTAGATGGTTAGTGACACATTTAAGTTTATCTTTTTTAGCATATTGCTATTCATGAAAATAGTCATCAAACGGATTGATGAAAGCAATAACAATCTTTCCGTCACGTTGTCGAAGGGTTTGTGAAAGCTATGTCGCAACCACAGAAGTCCTTGATAAATTTCAGGAAAGAAGATACATCATGCAAGCAAGCAAGATGAGAAATTGATGCCAAGTCTTTGTTTAATTTCTATTAATAACAAAACAAGGGTTCAAGATGAAGAAATCGGTTCATTCAGTTCATCCTCCTCGAATCCAGGAAAGAAAATAGAAAATCCATTAACTCTTTATCTTCCATGTTGTTCTAGCCTTTGCAATTTTCCCTTGTTAAGTTTTGGACTTATGGGTGATGATAAGAATTCAAGAATATGCTGTTATGTTATGACTCCAATGTCCTGCGAACATCCCCATCACTGTATGTTCTTCATATGTACGGTTTCAGCATACCAAAGGTGTTCTTTCCACTATATGTAACATAAAGAAAGCCATCCTCATTTTTGTATACCTCATAGATAGCTGACATAATTGTAACAGTAAGCGAAAGAACATTGTCTACAAGGATGAAGATTGTAGATTTAAATTCCTTCAAAGTAAATCCACGGTCAGTTCTGATCTTCGAGTTGTAATTCAAAATCTGAGAGTGCACTTCAGGCCAGAGAGGCTCGCTATTCTTGCAAGTAGGCTGATTGAATCATGTTCAGATATAGTTCTGCCAGTCCATCTTGAAATGGCCATTCGGAACATCATTGTTAAGCTTCATCTCTGCAGGCGAGGCTCAAGAAGCTGCATGTATACTGTTGTTTGCAGGGAAAGTGAGCAGTAATGGATTCTCCATCAACACGGAAGGTATCTAGTACCTCTTTAATATCTGCAGGTACCTCTATAGATGAGGGAAGAAGAGTCTAAAGAGAAAGTAGTTTTCTCTATGAATGAGTATGGCGGCTGATATGGTTGCACCAGACGAGAAATTGCAGCAAGCAACACTAGACTTTGTTGCCGTCAGAAAATTTGATAGTTGTGGTCGCCAAGTGTTCCGATGATGCTGTATCTGAAAAAAAATCAATTTTTGTCTCGGTGAACTCTCCCGTGGTTTATAAGGTCTTGATATATCAAGATCCTCTGGGTCATACGTCATTCCAGGGTAGAAAACTGGACCCTCTGGTCTGAAACTATACACTTCAGGACCCCAGTCGTCATCGTCGTCTTCTCCTTCTGGTGCAAATGTGCTATCTTCAGCAACTTCCTCTACTGGTGGTCCATCTAGTTCAGCATTAACAAGTAACTCTTCCAGCTCGCGGACTAGCCAAACGACCCTTGGCTTCCCTGAACCTCCGGCCCGTCGAATTCAATGCTTACCACCTCCTGTTTCCCCTATACTGAATTGCTTGCATATGCCATATACGTTCGCCCCTAATGCCATCCTCAATCGTTCACAATTTGCCATTCAGAGAAGCGAGGATAGATGGCATATTCAAATCTGTCATGGATGAAAGGAGCCTTATCAGCCCGTTCGTTGTTGAGAGCTGCGGGCATCAATCCAGTATAGAGAGTGAGAGAGAAGCCAAGCAGACAAGCCCCCTTGAATCATCATCATCCCTGCGTTTTTACTGCGTCTTCTTCTTTTCTCAAAATAGGCTCCTTTTTTCCCTAAAGCAAGGCTCCCCTTCACGCTTTCCTCCATCGTCCATCCTCCTTTCTCCAAAATAGGCTCCTCTTTTCCCCAAATTCTGCGCCCCCCCGAATACTCTATTTTTTTTCCTCCTGGATTAGTCTTCACCTCCTTTTTCTGTCCCCACCACTCTGTTCTTCCCTCTTTAGTTTTTGAAAAATCCCTTATTAGTCTCCTCCTTTCAAATATGCTTTTTCCCCCCCTTACTCGTACAAACTGGAGAAGTAAGCTACAGCTTAGCAAGATCTGTTTTCACAGCAAGCACACGGGCACCAGTAGACATAGAACCAATATTTAACATCAACACTTCTCCTTTAGCTAGCTTTGAAACCGAAAACCGTGTGATAAGCGCCCATGAAAACATCTCCAAGAATCCATAGAGGCCTTGAAGAAACATCCAAACCTATAAACCCACTAACACATTACATTTAATTACACTCCACAAAATGTTTTTGTGAGCATGGAAGAAACTTGATCACACTCCACAACACTCTCTCCATTCAGATTCGGAAGACATTCGCACATCTTTCTAGGATACACTTTGATAAGCTCTCTAGACTCATCATGATCAATTGGTTTTGTGCCCATACTACTGCCATTCACACATAGAACATCCAGTTGTAGATGTTAGAAACATCCTCACGAAACCCATAATCGACATATCTAAGTATAGCCATGAGATTGCATCTCAAGCCCAAAACTCCTTGTTCTTCTTCGTCTTCAGCATAAAATAAAAGAGCAAACATAACAACTAAGTATGTACAAAGTAACAAATCTCATGCACAACTTTTGGGTGGTTTCACACCTCGAATGCGCAGCAATACGACATCCACCCCCTCTAATCCTGCGCATCCTCCGGATGGGCCAACTTACCCATGATCATTATCATCAAGATCCACAAACAAATCAATCTCTTCGTTATGCATTTCTGGTAGATCAACAAGATTATTAGCCATATCATCTGTCTCTTCCATTGGAGTTTCTTGACGTTGCTCTTCTCTCGAAAATTCTTCCAATGCATAATCCTCATCATCTCTTTTCTTGAAAATCTTGATTCTTTTTCCAGCAATTGGCACTCTAAGCACTGTCCCATCCAATTCTGTCAACTCATATGTTGCATTATCAAAGACATGTCTGACTATGTATGGCCCAAACCATCTTTTCACCATCTTCCGAAGTGCAGTATGCTGATTTTCAAGGCTGCTATCAAAGACCAATACCCAATCTCCCTCTTCTATTGCTCTAGGCCGCAAGCGATGCCTGCTATCAAACCTGTCCTTGTTCCTTAGTCTAGCAACTTTCAACCTGTCAATAGCTAGCTGAATATCCTCAGGTCTCCTCTCCAACTGTCGAATCCGAAGAGCTAAGAGCTCCTCTCTCGTCAAGTCCTCCTGCCAAGGTAAAACTGACCAAGTCAAAGCACAAGTCTCAATCGGCATAACAGGTTTCTGACCATACATCAACTCTGCAGGCATATATCCTGTAGTAACACTATGAGTTGTACGATCAGCCCATAAAGCAAATGGTAGAAGTCTCGGCCATTCTCCAATCCATCCTCTGCATGCTTTGGCTAATGCTTTCACTATCGGCGGATGCCCTCTTTCACTCTTCCCATTTCCCTCTGGATTGTATGCTGTGGTTAGAGCCAATTTGATTCCTAGCTGAGAGAAAAACTCCCTAGCTTCATCTGCATCCAATTCACCACGATCCGCAGTGATCTTACCCACACAACCATACCTGCAGAAAATTTCCTCCAATAAGAACTTACACACTGCACTAGTGGTCTTCGTTCTCAAAGATCTGCCCTCAACATGATTGGTAAGATCCTCTCTAGCCAAAACAATGTACCTCATCTGCCATAGACCCATAGGCATGGTAACCAAATCAACTACCCACTTATAATGAATGCATAGCGGATAGGTCGGATGAAGCTCATCTCTATGACGCACTACTGAATGCATCTGGCAGTCTCTGCAAGTCTCAACAAAGTGAGAAACATCTCTGTACATGCCTTTCCACCAATATTTCTCCCTGATCTTCTCATAAGTAGCCCATACTCCTCTATGACCAGCCCAAGGACTCTCATGAAACTCCCTCATCACCTGTAACTGTGTCTCTCTATTGCAGACAACCCGCAAAGGTAATCCGCCTCTTTTCTTCGGATGCTTCCAAAGAAATCCATCCTTGAGAAAATATCCATCGGCTTTCCTTCTGATCTTCTTGAACTCTTCATCTGTCCATTCATCTCTTTTGCTTAGTGTACTAAGGTACCTGCCAATCTGCAACCAACCTCCAACATAAAGTTCTTCTGTAAAAGCCATAATATCAAAGACATGACAAACATGATCAACCATAGTGGCTGAAATTTCTGCATCATCCTCTTCTGCAAGTAGAGTCTCCTCATCATCATATCTGGCTCTAGACAACATATCTTCCACTGGATTATCCTTCCCTGCTATGTGTTTAAATTCCGGATTTAATGACTTGATGTATGCAATCCATCTCAACATAGCTATATCCGGAGTAGAGCAACTCGTGATCATACCAATCAACGACAAGCAATCTGTCTCTACCACAACTGAAGCTCCAATAAAGTACTCCTTGTCACATTTGAGAGCCATCACAATCCCCAATAACTCCCTCTTGATTTGCGGATATCTCCTCTGTCTCTCGTTTAGGACTTTCGCCCCAAACCGAATAGCATACCTATTTCCATCTGCATCATCTTGACCCACAGCCCAACCTATGCCAATTGGACTAGTGTCAACTGTCAATACAATAGGCCTATCACAATTATAATCCGCTTTCCTGAGAGTAGGAGCATTCTGCAATAACTTCTTCAATTTCCGCATGGCTCTAGTGTGACTCTCATCCCAATAAAATTCCTGCCCCTTTCGAAGCAGCTGATACAAGCAATCTGCAATGTGTGCAAAATGAGGTATCCAAATCATATAAAACACACAAGCACCAATGAATCTCCATACCTCAGAAGTGGTAGAACAATACTCTGCAATCTTGCCTATAGCATTCACCTTATCAGGTGAGGGTTTCCTGCCATAATATCCACACATATGCCCAACAATGACAACCTCATTCACTCCAAAAACAGATTTTTGCCCTGAAAGTGTCAAGTTCACTTCTTCTAACCTGGCCAAAATCTTCTCACATGCTGAAATAAGATCAGCCACAAAGTACCTGCATCCCTGCTCATTTAGGCTCTTATTCTTCTCTTCTTCTGCACACCCCTTAATGGGCACATCATCCAAGAAAGGCATAGTAAGCTGAGGTATGTAATCACGAAGGACCTTATGCATGGCATTCATCATATGCGCAACAGAATTAGTGGCACCTTGAGGCAAGGTACACATCCTGACAAGCCCAATAGGAGTTCTCATGGTGGTTATATCCCTGCTTTCCAAAGCCAGCTGAAACTGATCATAACCTGAATACAAATCACCCAAAGAATAGATGGCACGTCCAGCAAATGCCTCTGCAAACTTATCCACAACTGGACCAATACCAACATTCCTGATAGTAACCCTGTTCACTGGCTGCATGTCCTGAATAAATCGAAGAGTACCATTCTTCTTTGGAACTGTAAACCACCTGTTTGAGTATGGTGCAGATGAAGGCTCAAGGATTCCCATCCTGATTTTCTCATTCAATAAATCAATCAGCTTTGGCAAGTGTGCTTTAGGCACTGGAATAGGTCGGAGATTCCATGGAATATGAGGAATAGTAAAAATAACCATAGGAGCAACAATATCAGGATTCACACATCCAATCTCATGTGGGACAAAAGCAAATCCCCTTCCATGACGCTCAAGCATATCCTGAAAGCATTGCTTCTCCATGGGTAACAAGAAATCACCATTTCCAATTTTCAATTCAGCAAGTGTCTCTGCTGAAAATTTATGACCAATATGCTCCGGATTCCTCAAAATTTGCTGTTTAGCAGCCCTTTCTATTTGCTGATCACTGTCAGGTGGAAGCGGTATAGCAACCGGCTTCACCTTCTTATCCACAGTTTTGTATTTCGTGTCAACCCTGGCTTCATTATGCTCTTCTGCATTACATAAACCTTGCTGTAAATCAGCAATTCTGCACTCCAATGGCTGAATATTCTCAGCCCTCTGCTCTATGGACTGCATAGAAACAGCCCCAAACTCTGAATGCTGAAATATTTCAGCAGTAAAATCTGTTGGCTGAAAATTTTCAGCCCTCTGTCTCTCTGAAAGCTAATCATAACCAGCTGGAAACTCTGTTTGCTGAATTTCTTCAGCACTCAACACTCTTTGCTGAGTTACCTCAGCCTCTGACTCAATCTGTGACATAAAATCTGCAATTTCATGAAACATGTCCAGGGATTGCACTAATACATTACCATGACAATTCAGCATATCAGTTTTCAGCATATCTCCCATCTCTGACATCGTATCTGCACAAATCACACTGTCATACATACCATCTATGTGCTCATCATCCTCCAAAATTCCTGCATTTTTCAAATTTTTCTCCTTCCTGCATATATACTGCCTGGCAGCTCTAGGTAATCTAGAAGTCTTCTGATAACTCATTGAACTGTTTGCTGAAATCCCAACATAACCGGAGGAGAAAACACTGCTGCTGCCAGGAGGCGAGAACTCCAATCTCCTCTCCTCTGTACCACCGTCGTCTCGCGAAACGGCGGTACCTAATGAAAACCCGAATCCCTCACAGTAGGCAAGGGTGCATCTCTCAGAGTATCTCTGTTTCTAACATGATTCACACATACAGTCATAAACTGAACTGCTCTCATACCATCTTTACTGCGAATCCGTGCATAAGCAGATCCATCATCCATGACCTTTGTCTCCATGCGCATCTCTGTAATGAATGGCTGACCAAGAATTATGGGATACGAGCATGAATCCTGCACAAAGAAATGAAAATCCTCCTCTACATCACCAATAGAAACCCTGACACTAGGGCAAGCAACATATAAATCACCTGCAGTGTTATTGGCGGCTCTCATACGCCACCCATGCTCTACATCCATAGGCCATCTGTTACTCTCATAAACTCCACGAACAATGAGATTAATCTCTGAACCATGATCAACCAATGCAACATAAGGCACCTATTTTTCTCCAACCTTTACCATCGTCTCTGTAGTTGCCCTAGCCCAATGGCTCCGCGAAAAGTGACTACGCGGTATCAAAACAGGCTCATCAATTTCAGCATAATACATAGGCTGAACCCTCTTCTCTACCTGTGGCAAAACAGAAGCATTATCAACCATAACCTCATCATCATCCTCGTCCAACTCTCCAATCAAAACTCCCTGTGCATCAATGGTAAATAATGCATGTCTTTTCCTCTTCAGGACCTCCTGAAACTGATCCTGAAACTCTCTTTTTGAGATGCCCAAAATCTCGGAAATAGTGAAAGTCACCTCACTGCCAAGTATCTTATCATTAAAGATTTTCTTCATGTCTGTAGATGTCTCAATATCGGACATCAATCTGAATCCTGGCTGCTTTCTCTCTCTAGGCTCTTGCCTCTTTTCCCTCTTTTGAGCATCCTCCATCTGTCGATCTGGCCCTGGTCTTGAAGACGGTCCTGCAGTAGGTGGAGTAACAAACTCACCCCCTCTAGTCTTCTTAGCTGCACTTGGATTTTCTTCATCCCTCTTACGCTTCTCCTCAACAAATACATCTGCACCATGAGATTTAGCCAAATAAGCATAAATAGAATACCTGTCAACAGGCGAGTCCCAACTTGTCTCTGATCTGATGCTAGAGCCTGCGCTAGTCAAAACAGTTTGCTGAATTTTTCCCTTGTTTGCTGTCTCCATAGCATAAGTCCATAGTGCGGACTGAGTCTCCGATCCCTTCTCAATCTGTACTCCATATGCAGAAGCATCACCTCTAGCCGTCACATAAGAAGTACGCGCAGCCATGTCCTCCACTAACTTCTTCATTCCACCTTTACCAAAGTTGGTAGCAAGTGGAGCTCCTGTCTCAGTCAACCAAATCTTACCATCTTGCCCCCAATATACCAAATTCTGCCTCCTTGCATCCTGGAAAGAGTCACAATCCCTGCAATGCTGATGCTCCGTACTATCACACCAAATACATCTCCGATTTCTCCTAGGAGCACTAGGAGCACTCCTAGGTGCAATAGGAGCACTAGAAGAAGTAGCAGGCGCAGTCGAAGCAAACTGCTCCTTCAACTTACCCACCAACTCCGCTTTGACTGACTCAAGTGTCAAATCTGTGATACCTTTGATTATGTCATCAAGAGAAGTAGGCACCGATGGAGCGGATGGTTTTGGAGCAGAAGGTGTAGGCATCGGTCGTGGAACAGGAGGAATAGGTGGAGTAGAAACAGTAGGCACTGGCATAGGCCAAGAAACTGGCTGAGGAGGAGAAGAAATAACAGGAATAGAAGTAGGCATAGGAGCTGATGATGGTGTAGGTGTCATGGAACCATTCTGTAGACGAGTCTTCCATATCCTCCTCTTGGTCAAAGTTGAGACTGCATCCTGAGCATCCTACCAATCAGTTTTAAGACCCATAGGCTTCGTGCGATCTTCAAGAAGCTCACCCAATTCTTCTTGAAGAGCAGGATCTGCAGCTTGCAAGAAAAGCTCAACTTTTTCAACATCCAATGCTCTTTGTTCAATAGCATCAAGCTGACTATACCTTTCCTCAAATTCTCGAATCAACTCTGAAGCAGCAAGACCTTTGTTTGGCATGTAGACCCACTCTCGGAATGACCGTCGAGTAGCCATACCAAAGTCCTCAAGGAAGTATTCTTCTTTTAGAGCCTTCTTAAAATCTTGCCAATGTGTATTTTGAATAAACAAATCAGTCACTTTTGTTCTCAAAGCAGGTGTGACAAGACGAAGGAAGTACTTACTCATAAGTCCAGCAGGAACTCCAAAAAACCCCATCTTGATCTCATATGTTTTCAAATATGCTGAAACATTACGCCCGTCAAATAGCTTCTTCTCACTCTCAACTGCTTCAATAGCCTTAGTCGCGCTGTTTGCATTCTCCTGCTCCGAATAGAGTTGCCTTTGCTGAGACAACTGTTGTTGATGCAATTGTTGTTGCTGCTGCATATACATTTGTGTTTGCTGATTTTGGAGCTGCATATACATGGACATATTCTGCAAAATCTGTTTTAGATCCTCCGTTGAAGTACTTGACGCAGCAGTCATAGATGGAGCTGAAGTAGACGCAGCTGGAGTTGTAGAGGAAGCTGAAATAGAGGCTGAAGTATCTCCCATCCTGAAATTTCTGCGACGCTTTCACGTCGGGTTCACCAAAGATGTCGAAGGGTTTGTGAAAGCTATGTCGCAACCACAGAAGTCCTTGATAAATTTCAAGAAAGAAGATACATCATGCAAGCAAGCAAGATGAGAAATTGATGCCAAGTCTTTGTTTAATTTTTGTTAATAACAAAACAAGGGTTCAAGATGAAGAAATCGGTTCATTCAGTTCATCCTCCTCGAATCCAGGAAAGAAAATAGAAAATCCATTAACTCTTTATCTTCCATGTTGTTCTAGCCTTTGCAATTTTCCCTTGTTAAGTTTTGGACTTATGGGTGATGATAAGAATTCAAGAATATGATGTTATGTTATGACTCCAATGTCCTGCGAACATCCCCATCACTGTATGTTCTTCATATGTACGGTTTCAGCATACCAAAGGTGTTCTTTCCACTATATGTAACATAAAGAAAGCCATCCTCATTTTTGTATACCTCATAGATAGCTGACATAATTGTAACAGTAAGCGAAAGAACATTGTCTACAAGGATGAAGATTGTAGATTTAAATTCCTTCAAAGTAAATCCACGGTCAGTTCTGATCTTCGAGTTGTAATTCAAAATCTGAGAGTGCACTTCAGGCCAAAGAGGCTCGCTATTCTTGCAAGTAGGCTGATTGAATCATGTTCAGATATAGTTCTGCCAGTCCATCTTGAAATGGCCGTTCGGAACATCATTGTTAAGCTTCATCTCTGCAGGCGAGGCTCAAGAAGCTGCATGTATACTGTTGTTTGTGGGGAAAGTGAGCAGTAATGGATTCTCCATCAACACGGAAGGTATCTAGTACCTCTTTAATATCTGCAGGTACCTCTATAGATGAGGGAAGAAGAGGCTAAAGAGAAAGTAGTTTTCTCTATGAATGAGTATGGCGGCTGATATGGTTGCACCAGACGAGAAATTGCAGCAAGCAACACTAGACTTTGTTGCCGTCAGAAAATTTGATAGTTGTGGTCGCCAAGTGTTCCGATGATGCTGTATCTGAAAAAAAATCAATTTTTGTCTCGGTGAACTCTCCCGTGGTTTATAAGGTCTTGATATATCAAGATCCTCTGGGTCATACGTCATTCCAGGGTAGAAAACTGGACCCTCTGGTCTGAAACTATACACTTCAGGACCCCAGTCGTCATCGTCGTCTTCTCCTTCTGGTGCAAATGTGCTATCTTCAGCAACTTCCTCTACTGGTGGTCCATCTAGTTCAGCATTAACAAGTAACTCTTCCAGCTCGCGGACTAGCCAAACGACCCTTGGCTTCCCTGAACCTCCGGCCCGTCGAATTCAATGCTTACCACCTCCTGTTTCCCCTATACTGAATTGCTTGCATATGCCATATACGTTCGCCCCTAATGCCATCCTCAATCGTTCACAATTTGCCATTCAGAGAAGCGAGGATAGATGGCATATTCAGATCTGTCATGGATGAAAGGAGCCTTATCAGCCCGTTCGTTGTTGAGAGCTGCGGGCATCAATCCAGTATAGAGAGTGAGAGAGAAGCCAAGCAGACAAGCCCCCTTGAATCATCATCATCCCTGCGTTTTTACTGCGTCTTCTTCTTTTCTCAAAATAGGCTCCTTTTTTCCCTAAAGCAAGGCTCCCCTTCACGCTTTCCTCCATCGTCCATCCTCCTTTCTCCAAAATAGGCTCCTCTTTTCCCCAAATTCTGCGCCCCCCCGAATACTCTATTTTTTTTCCTCCTGGATTAGTCTTCACCTCCTTTTTCTGTCCCCACCACTCTGTTCTTCCCTCTTTAGTTTTTGAAAAATCCCTTATTAGTCTCCTCCTTTCAAATATGCTTTTTCCCCCCCTTACTCGTACAAACTGGAGAAGTAAGCTGCAGCTTAGCAAGATCTGTTTTCACAGCAAGCACACGGGCACCAGTAGACATAGAACCAATATTTAACATCAACACTTCTCCTTTAGCTAGCTTTGAAACCGAAAACCGTGTGATAAGCGCCCATGAAAACATCTCCAAGAATCCATAGAGGCCTTGAAGAAACATCCAAACCCATAAACCCACTAACACATTACATTTAATTACACTCCACAAAATGTTTTTGTGAGCATGGAAGAAACTTGATCACACTCCACAACACTCTCTCCATTCAGATTCGGAAGACATTCGCACATCTTTCTAGGATACACTTTGATAAGCTCTCTAGACTCATCATGATCAATTGGTTTTGTGCCCATACTACTGCCATTCACACATAGAACATCCAGTTGTAGATGTTAGAAACATCCTCACGAAACCCATAATCGACATATCTAAGTATAGCCATGAGATTGCATCTCAAGCCCAAAACTCCTTGTTCTTCTTCGTCTTCAGCATAAAATAAAAGAGCAAACATAACAACTAAGTATGTACAAAGTAACAAATCTCATGCACAACTTTTGGGTGGTTTCACACCTCGAATGCGCAGCAATACGACAACGTTGCCCATTAAAAGTAGGGAATTTGAAATTTCTTTTACTTATCTTGACTTCTTTCTTGAGAGATAGTGCATCGAGTGTCATGTCAATCGTATGTCAAATAACATCTTTGGGTTTCGCTCCATCTTGATCGATAGTGGATCGTTGAAGTGTAGCCAGTTGTACTTGCAAATTTTGACGTGCTCTTCGCTTTTCTTGAAGTTGCATTATGATTAAATCCAATTTTTGCTCCATATTCGGCTTTGGAAAATCACCTACGCTCATTAAATCATCCATGTGATGATTGGACATCCTGCAAAAATCTCAAACAACCTCACACACTCAAAATCTCATTAGAAGGATTAGCGTAGATCAAATTTGGGTTTAAAAGACTTTATTTTTTTAATGATTTTTGCTTTTACGATTTTTCTTTTTCATGGGTATAGCAATTGATGACGGTCTTCTTCCAAGCGAAAAATTCTTGTGCATAGACAGCATGTGACAGCATGCTTGCTGTGAATCAACTCTGCCAAATTGCAGGTATGAACATAGGCTTGATGGGTTTACGAAATTGGTTCAGGAGTAACAGGTGTGAACATCCGCTAGATAGGAGATTGTAGATTAAATTTTAAGCTTTAGTAAAACTTATAACTTTAATCTTTAAAGAAAAAGCTTAATCAATCATTGCAGGACAACGGCACATCCTCATCAGAATCGGTGACCATGAGTACATGTTGCCACCACAAATTCGTGAAATCATGGAGATTAAGCATTTCTTTATCTTTTTTTAATCTTTTTAACTCCAAAGTTAGTAAATCTCTTCTCTACTTCTCTCTTACAAAAACAAATCACAAAGGATCTTTAGAGGTGGTCCTTCACCTCCTAGGTGAGGTCCTTCATGATCTGAGAGCACAACAGGGTGTTCTTCACCACCAGGAATATGTCTGTATTGATGGTTCATCGCGAGAGAGCCTATAGAGCCTGTTCGTTCCAAGAGCTTCGCCTTCGCGCGAGATGGTAAGCGATTGGAAGTCCTTGATCTCAGCTTCATTCTAATACCACTGGTGTGTAGATGGGATGTTGTATGTGTGCGTAGTGAATGCCGGAAGGTCCCCAAGAACAAAGAACTCTAAAAAAGCTTCATAAATGCAAAAAGAGATTTTACACAATAAGGGACAAGAATACCAATTGGGTGCAATCTCCCCCCATAACTTGTGTGAGTGCTTCACAAGGCATGTATTTGTAGATTTATTAATCTCCAAGCTAAAAAATAGCCCACTTTACAATTAGTATGCTTTTGGCTTTTGTGTTTTCTTTTTCCTAAATAAAAACTAAAGTGTTCGGGCATTCCAAAAGTCAAGCTGTGCCTAAATACAATGTCAAATAATGAAATATTTAACCAAGCAACTATGCGCATACAAATTAATAAATGTTTATCAAGTGCTTTAATAAATAAGAAAGCCTAAATAAATATTGGCGCCAGGTCTTTAGTGATAAGGTGCATGTCTATAAAAACTAATAATTCGTTTAGGTATTTTGAATTCACACCTCCACTACTTGCTCTACACATCAAGTGAAGCATTCACAATTATTAAAAAATAATAAGATAAAACCCACAAAAGTGAATACCTAGCATTCTTCAACTACAAAAAAATTAATAGGTTGAAACTCTATCCTAATCTTAATTTATTTTGAGTGCACTCTAAACGGATAAATGTCCATTTATTTAATATGTATTTTACGGAAATACCTGTTGTGGAATCACCCACGTACACATTCAATTAATTTGACGCCCGAAAAGGACAAGCATCCCCGTGAACTTCTCGCACAAGGAATCCACATTGTCGTGATGCTATGCGGACGCAGTGTAAAAAAGCATGGAATGCATCATCATCCAACTTCTTATTAATCAAGAGAGTGAATATGAACAAAGCCATTAGTACTAGTGTGAGTTGCATGGATTATTCAAAAATACTAGATTTTTGGATAATTTTAGCTTATTTTTATATTATTTATTGTAAAAATCCAAAAAAGTTACAAAAGCTTCTAGATTAGGATGGCATGCAAAAAGCTACTTGCTTTTTCAACCAATTATGGGATTTTGACAAGAGGGACAGATTGACGGAATCGCGCGTGTCGCGATCACTGGAAACAAGCTGAAAACTACAAATTGAACAGAAAGAAGAAGAAGGAGTGATCTAGGAGATCTATGAGCAGGTGTCCTGGTGTTTTACCCCCCTTTCCGAGCCAACGGAGCTAGTAGATTTGGGTTCCAAACAGTAGAGAAGGAGCTATAATTTTGATGCACATTTTGTTCTACGAAGAAGCTCCAAGAGATCTAATGCCTGGAGATTGCTTCTGAGTAGTGCGAAGATTCTAGGTTCTTTCAATACATATTGATTCAATTCTTTGTGCTTTGTCTTTGTAGTGTTTACCACGTGTATTCTCTATCTTCTCTTCCATCTCCTATCTCTACTTCCTTCTACTTCTGATCCCTGGTGGATTTGACCTTTCGACAAAAACCCCTCCGACATTGGTGAACCTGACGTGAGAGTCAGCAAAAGGCGGGTAGACATGGGTGACTTATCATAAGGCATAGTTCCATCTATGAGTTCTATGGCAGATTTGAAGCGGTTTATTGACAAGTGTTCTTGGATAATTGAATTTGGAGATGCAAATATTGGTTTCAAAAAGTTTTTATTGGACACATGTAAACAATTGTATGAGCAGTAGAAGCAGATAGAAGAGCAACGTCAAAGCATGCTGAAAGAGGTGAAGACTGAAAAAGAGGATTTGATCAGGGATTATTTTCAGTAGATGACACAAGAATTGGGTCATATACAACAACATATCTCAACTATTTTGACATAGCGATGCAAAGGCGCGATGTGCCTGAGGAACAAAGGGTTGTCTATTTTCTTCAACTGGTGCAACAAAATTTTAAGGACCTAATTGAGGGTATACAATGAGCATGGTGCAACTTGGAAAGGGTTCAAGGATGCCTCGAAAGAAGAATTCCCTAACTCTGACAGTGTTGATACGCATGTGCATGATAGCAGTGATGGAGATGTCTTGCCTAATGTAGTTTCTATTGATGTAGATGATACTTGTGTGGTTCGGTTGATTTAATGAAGAGGCAAAGGGATCCATGATGCACAGATCGGACACTGTACACTCGCGTAGTGAATGCCGGAAGGTCCCCAAGAACAATAGAACTCTACTTTTTGCACAAATTACAAGGTAAAAAGCATGAACGACAAGAGCAAGAGACCAATTGGGTGCAATCTCCCCCCATGCCTTGTGTGAGCGCTCTACAAAGCATGTATTTTATGTATTATTCCTCTTCAAGCTCAAATAATAGCCCAAATTACAAAATAGTAAGCTTTTAGCTTTTGAGTTTGCTTTAAGGGAATAAAGCTAATGGATGGTGCCCAAAGAGTCTGGCACGCCCAATACAATGTCCAAATAGAAATAACATAACCGTGTGCTCATGCGCATACAAAATAATAATAAATATCCGACGTCTCAATAAATAGGCGTGAAAATATAGGCGTGGCGCCTATCAAAATATAATCCATAACTCGAATACTCGCTATCCTCCAATGCTTTCCTCCGCCACTGCTGCTATCTCTACACATCAACTGAAGCATTCACAATCGTTAGTAAAATAATACAATTAAACCAACAAAAGTGAATAGCTAGCAGTCTTCAGCTACATAAATAAATCAACTGGCTAGAAATAAATCCTAACCTTAATTTATTACGAGTCCGCACTCTAAACTCATAAATGTTTATTAATTTAATATGCATTTTGCGGAATCACCCGCTATGGAATCACCCATGTACACACTAAATTAATGAAACGCCCGAAAAGGACAGGCGTCCCCATCAACTTCTCGCACAAAGAATCCACTTTGTGTATGAGCCCCGATCATCAAAGTTTACGGAATCCACCGTAAAACCTCACGGAATCCACCGTGAAATATGCCTCCTGGCATCATACCCCTAGGGTGGGATAGCAATTGACCTCAATTGCTATTAGCTCAATGTGGAGCTAACAAAGTGGGGAAAGCATTTAAGTCTCTAGCGTGCATCCATTGTGCTTCCTCTACAGGATGTTTCTTAAATTTAACTAGATATCTAGAATATCTTTGGCCAGTTCTAGTGGTCCTAAAGTCAGTGTCTATGATAGCTTCTGGTTCAAGTATTTCTGTCTCTTCCTCTAACAAAGGTGGGTTTTCATAAACAGGGTGTACAAGTAATTGGCCTCTAAAAGGTCTTAACAAACTAATGTGAAATGTGTTGTGAATTTTCCAATGAGGTGGTAATTCTAACTTGAATGCAGTGTCATTAATTTTATGAATGATCCTAAATGGTCCATAGAATCTAGGGGCTAATTTCACAACTGGGTGTCTATTTACACTTTGTAGTCTACATTTTTCTATTCTCAACCAAACATAGTCATCAACTTATTCAGTGCTTGTCTTTTCTTATTGGCTTGTTTGGTATATGATTGCTGGGCTTTGGCAATCATATCTTTAACCTCATCAAAAATAGTATTATGCATACTAGCAATATCATCAGCACTTTGAATTCTATTTGACAAAGATGCAAGAGATGTAGATAATCTATATCCATAAATCACTTCAAACGGTGCTTTCTTTGTAGATGTGTGTGGTGTATTGTTATATGCAAACTGTAATAAATGCAAATGTGTGTCCCATGTCTGAGGTTTAGAAATAGTATATGCACGTAAGAGATCGAGAATAGTGCTATTAGTGGCTTCTATTTGTCCATTAATTTCAGGATGAAATGCAGATGAGAAATCAATCTTTGTGCCTAGGTTAGCAAACAGAGTAATCCAAAAGTTGTTACAAAATCTAGAATCATGATCTGAAATAATAACTTTTGGCAATCCATGGTTAGTGAAAACAGTTTTCAAGAACAATTGTGTTGCTTGTGATGCTGTTAAAGTTTTCTTACATAGTATGAAATATGCTTGTTTACTAAATCTATCTACTACTGTCCAAATCATATCATGATTATATTTAGTATTAGGTAAACCAGTAATAAAATCCATAGAAATTTGTTCCCATGGTCTAGATGGAATAGACAAAGGCATAAGTAATCCATACTGTTTACCATGATGTCTCTTAACTCTTTGACAAATCAAACATTCAGAAACAAAGTTAGATACATCAGTGTCCATATGCGGCCAATAAAAATCTTCAGTTAATGTACGTAAAGTAGATATGATACCTCTATGACCTTGATATGGGGGACAATGAATTTCATTCAAAACAAAATATCGGAATGGAATTGTAACACACAATCTCTTTTCATAAACATAAATCCATCATTATATGACAATGAATCAATAGGAATCAAGTTATTTTGAACTAATTTATTCCAATGAGCATGAAAAGTAATATCCTGATGATAAGTATCTTTCATAGCAATCAAAGAATCAAAAGATATAACATAAATATTATGAATGGCAGGTCTTCTACTTAATACATCAGCCACTACATTTTCTTTACTGGGTTGGTATTGAATGATAGGATGAAAACTCTGAATAAAGAATGCCCATTTGATATGTCGGTCAGAGATTTGGGGTTGGCTAAGTAAATGTCTAATACTTTGCTGATCGGTCTTAATCATGAATTCTGAACCCATTAAGTAGTGTTTCCACTGTCTTAATGCTTGTACAACAGCTAATAGTTCTTTGTCATATGTGGAATATTTCAGTTCAGAGGGTTTCAGCTTACAACTAGAATAGGCTATAGGATGATTGTCTTGCATTAATACAGCTCATATTCCTGATCCACTAACATCAGTCACTACTAGAAAGAATGATCTATTAAAATCAGGCAACTGTAAGACACGGGCATGGGTTAAGGCATGTTTCAATAAGTCAAAGGATTTCTGTTGATTTTCGGACCAATGATAAACAATTCCTTTCTTTAGAAGTTTGGTTAATGGTAATGCAAGTAAGGAAAAATTACGCACAAACTTCCTATAGAAACTAGTAAGACCAAGGAATGAGCGTAACTCATGTACGTTTTTAGGTACAGGCCAATTCAATATTGCATCTATTTTCTTAGGATCAACTTTAATTCCATCAAATGATACAATATGACCTAAATACTCAATTTCTGTTTTAAAGAATTCACTCTTTTCAGGATTTGCATACAGTTGATTATCTTTTAATAATTGGAAAACCAATGACAAATGCTCATAATGTTCTTTCTCATTTTGACTAAACACCAAAATATCATCAAATAAGACAATTACACAATACTGATATTTCAGAAATATACGGTTCATCATTCTACTAAATGTAGCAGGTGCATTAGTCAATCCAAATGGCATCACTAAAAATTCATAATGACCAAACTATGTACTAAATGCAGTCTTGAATATATCTGATGTATCTAGTCTCACCTGATGATAACCAAACTTAAGGTCTATTTTACTGAATATAGCAGATCCTTGCAGTTTTTCCATAAGGTTATCAACTCTAGGAATGGGATACCTATTCTTTACAGTGATGTTATTTAAAGCTCGATAGTCAATGCACATACGATAGGTATTATTCTTTTTCTTAACTAACAGAATAGGTGCACCAAATGGAGAACTCCTAGGTCTAATCAATCCTCTATTTAGTAATTCCTCAACTTGACTCTGAATTTCTTTTTTCTCTATTTGGTTATGCCTATATGGTGCTTTGCAAGGTGGTTGTGTATCAGGAATCAAATCTATCTTATGGTCTTTTGGACGTGAATGAGGTAAACCAGGTGGTAGGTCTTCGGCAAAACTGTCTTTAAAATGTGCAAGAAATTATTTATGCCTAGGGTGCATATGACTTTCTTTTACTTGCAGTTCATTCATCCAAATGAGATAGGATTTACTACTCTTGCGTAATGCACGTTTAGCTTGAGTATGCGAAAACAATGGAAAAACATTAGATGCATGCATACCATATAATGTAATAGGTTTTCCTTGAAAATTAATATTCATTGAATGTGTGGAATAATCTATATCTGGGTTATGCTGGTGACGCCAAGGCGTACCTAAAATAATGTCACTCGACTATAATGGAACAACTTAAAAATTTCTTCTTTCAGTGTATTGACCAATTTGAATCTCTAAGTCTTGCACTTCCTGTGTACCATTATACCTAGTGCCTAAGAATGCTGCTTTGATGCAATAATGCATAGGTACAGTCTGTAACTTCAGTTCTTTTACTAATTTTGCTGAAATAAAATCATGAGTGCTACCGTCATCATGCAAAATAATCTTTTCCTTTCCATGCACCAAACATTTTATAGTCAATAAAGAATTTGGAGTTGGCATACTTGGTAAAGTATCCGAAAGAGTAGTAATGTCGTCCTCATCTTCTGTGAAATTGGGCATATCTTCATGTTCGTCATCGTCCATTGCTTCAAGGTAGTTGATATGGATAGGTGGCTTCTTCGAATGGCAATTTGCTGCTAAATGTCCAGGCTGGTGGCATTTATAGCATACTATTGGCTTGGCTTTGGTGACATTGTTTGCAATGGCAGGAAGTCTAGGGACATTAGGATTTGGCTGTGGAATAGGCTTGGAATTTTGATTGACATTGGTTGGTAATGCATGTGGTTTTGCCCAATTTTTACGGAAAGATGATGAAGAGAAACGACCTGGATTAAATCTTCTAAAATTGGAATTGAATTGCTTAGATCCATACTTACCGTTGGCTTGGAATTGCTGTGGACGTCTGTCTCTACCTCGCAACTTGTCTTCAGTGTCGTGAGCTAGTGAAATTGCATCTTCAAGAGTAGCAGGCTTGAACATGTTAACTTCAGCGTAGTAATACCCAAGGAGTCCAGACATATACTTGCGCTTGTGTGTCGCATCAGGTACATCTTCAAGCATGCGTAATGGGAGTAGTGCATTCCAAAAATGCTCTGTGTACTGAGGAATAGGCTCACGATCCTGTTGCTGAAGAAGATCCCATTGCTTAATAGCTTTCTCATGAAATTGTGGAGGAAGGAAATTCTGCATGAACTTCTTCTTGAAATTCTCCCAGGTAGCAGGACAATCTATACTCTTGCGTACTACCGTCCACCAAAGAGATGCTCTGTCTACTAAATGATTAGTGACACACTTGATTTTATCTTTTTCTGCATAGGTTTCCTCATGGAGGTAGTCATCAAACTGACTAATGAATGCAAGAACAGTTTTTCCTTCTCGTATGCCATTGAAAATACGAAATTTAAAACTTCTTTTACTTATCTTTGATTCCTTGCGGATGGTTTGAGCTTCAAGAGTTGCGTCAATGGTACGTCGGATAAGATCTTCAGATTGAGGTTCTTCTTTGTCAGTAGACGCTCTTTGTAAATTTGCCAGTTGAACTTGCAATGCTTGCCTAGCCCTTCGTTCTTCGTCCAATTGCATCATGATTAAGTCCAGCTTTTGCTCCATCGTAGGTTCAGGTAGGTCGCCTTCAGCCATAAGATCATCCATATGTGGTTCCGTCATCCTGCAAAACTCAAAAGACCTTTCTCACTCAAAATCAAGTTAGCGGAATGAGCGTAGCTCAAGTTCAGGAATACAAGGCTTATGTATTTTTAGGTGTGGCTTTCACAATCTTTGAAAATTTTGTGTTTTATCCTTCTTCGTATGCTGAAAATGCTTCAGCAAACCTGCGTATGGGTAGAGTACCTTCCAATGAACAACTTTGCAGTTCGGAGTTTCTGCGCAGGAACAACCCTTCTATGAGTTTTGGACAGAAGTCAGTTTTGACTCCAGTTGACTTGTCTGACTTGCAGAGTACCAGACTAATGTGACTTGTAGAGTTTGTTGACTTGCAGTACTTGCTTGCTCTGTCGGACTTGCAGAACTTCAACTTAATAGACTTGCTGAATCTGATTGATTGTGTATGACCTAAAGTTTGTGATGACTTGTAAGATTGAGGAGCTTGTGTGACTATTGCTTAAGTGATTAAGCTTGGAGCTTAATGGGCAGCAAACGACGAAATTCTTGAAGGGAGGAGGGGGGCCGTTTTTCTGAATGCGGCGAAAAATTCAGACACACTCTGAGAGCTCGCGTTGAAATTTTTGAAGCTTAAGCTTCTTAAAGCTTAGCAAGCTTTAATACTAAGCTTACTAAAAATAAAATCTTTTAAGCTTATGAGCTATGGAGCTTATCTCACTGGTTTTTTGACGACTTGACGAAGAAGATGTAGGAGTGGTCCTCCGCCTCTACAGACCGGTCCTTCGTGATCCGATGATGGAAACAGGGGTTCTTGATCACCAGAAATCTGCCTGTATTGACCGTTTGCGACGAGATTGACCATAGAGCCCGATCGTTCCAAGAGCTCCGCCTTCACACGAGATGAGTAGCGATTGGAAGCTCTTGATCTTACCTTCGGTCTGATACCACTGGTGCGTAGATCGAACGATGTATGCTTGCGTAGTGAATGCCAGAAGGTCCCCAAGAACAATAGAACTCTACTTTTTACACAAATTACAAGGTAAAAAGCATGAACGACAAGAGCAAGAGACCAATTGGGTGCAATCTCACCCCATGCCTTGTGTGAGCGCTCCATAAAGCATGTATTTTATGTATTATTCTTCTTCAATCTCAAATAATAGCCCAAATTACAAAATAGCAAGCTTTTAGTTTTTGAGTTTGTTTTAACACAAAAATAGGAATAAAGCTAATGGACGGTGCCCAAAGAGTTTGGCACGCCCAATACAATGTCCAAATAGAAATAACATAATCGTGTGCTCATGCGCATACAAAATAATAATAAATATATGATGCCTCAATAAATAGGTGTGATAAAATATAGGCATGGCACCTATCAAAATATAATCCATAACTCGAATACTCGCCATCCTCCAATGCTTTCCTCCGCCACTGCTGCTATCTCTACACATCAACTGAAGCATTCACAATCGTTAGTAAAATAATACAATTAAACCGAAAAAAGTGAATACCTAGCAGTCTTCAACTACATAAATAAATCAACTGGTTAGAAATAAATCCTAATCTTAATTTATTACGAGTGCGCACTCTAAACTCATAAACGTTTATTAATTTAATATGCATTTTGTGAAATCACCCGCTATGGAATCACCCATGTACACACTAAATTAATGAAACGCCCGAAAAGGACAAGCGTCCCCATTAACTTCTCGCACAAAGAATCCACTTTGTGTATGAGCCCCGGTCATCAAAGTTTACGGAATCCACCAGAATCCACCGTAAAACCTCACGGAATCCACCGTGAAATATGCCTCCTGGCATCAATCCATGTGTGGTTCATGTGAGACTCACTTGATTTCTAATGTAGGTGATGACTTTGATACTACTGCTATGGTTGAGGCTTGTGCTCAAGAGGTTCCACAATATTTGGAGCAGGGTAGTCAACAAGATGAGAAGGATGTACTAGATGATTGGACAAATGCCTTGGAGGATGCCATGGTAAGGGATGATGAGGACGCACAAGAAATTATGAATACTTTTCTTGATGTGCAAGAGGCAGAATCATTGTTTGCTATTGAGCACTCAGTTCTTGATGCTTTATGTGTTACAAGTAACACATGAAAAGATGCTTTGGAAGAGGAAGTATCAAAGCTAGGGGATGTCGAGGAGACTGTGCTTCAAGGAATGATGCCTATGGCTCTTACGCAATCAGAAGACCTTGTGTTAGCTATATATAGTCTGTCTATATATAGCGCCCCAGGTCCCCTCTATATATTCCTATCATGTGTGCTCAGTTGACACACTTCTAGGGTTCCACTTCCAGTGTCTCATATCTCTCTTCTCTCCTCTCTTCCTTTTGTCTCTCGTCTTCCTCGCAGTTTCCAACACCTTGGTAGTAAATGCAGGATGCCATTTGATGCTTTGTTAGAAATTATAGTGGATACCTTATTTTTGGATGCTTGTGATGCTATGGATGGCTTGGATATGGATGATGTTCTAAAGATCTTGGATGTGAAAAATCAAGAAGTAAAGTATCAACATGGGTTGCTTCCAAAGCAATGGATTCAGAAGGAGCAAGGGTGTTGTTATGTCTATGAAGATGGGCTCATTGTGAGTATGTTTATGGTATCTAGAGGGTCTTCAAAAGCAAAGCTATGTGACTTGAATACATTGATAAAACCTCGTGATCCAGGACGGGTGAGTTTGGATGGTGAGATGTTCCTATGCTAGATGGAAGAGCATTGGATTTTTTATCCTGGAGGTGCTTTGTCTATGCGGCAGTTACTTTGGAAGATAATGTTGTGGCCCTTCGATCCAGGAGGACTATTTTGTGCCACATTCCGGAGGATGCACAGGTTAGTAGGGGGTGGATGTCGTGATGTTATGCGAACACAGTGTGAAAAAGCATGGAATGCATCATCATCCGACTTCTTATTAATCAAGAGAGTCGGTGAACTGGGCTAATTAGTACTAGTGTAAGTTGCATGGATTATCCAAAAATACTAGATTTTTGGATAATTTTAGCCTATTTTTTATATTATTTATCGTAAAAAATCAAAAAATTTAAAAAAGCTTCTAGATTAGGATGGCATGCAAAAAGCTACTTGCTTTCTCAACCTATTATGGGATTTTGACAAGAGGGACAGATTGAAATTATCGTGCATGTCGTGATCGTTAGAACAGGCTGAAAACTGCAAATTGAATGGAAAGAAGAAGGAGTGATCTAGGAGATCTGTGATCAGGTGTCCTGTGGTTTTACCCCCCTTTTGAAGCCAACAGAGCCAGCAGATTTGGATTCTGATCAATAGAGAAGTAGTTGTACTAATTTTGATGCACGTTTTGTTCTACGAAGAAGCTCCAGGAGATCTAATGCCTGGAGATTGCTTTTGAGTAGTGCAAAGATTCCAGGTTCTTTCAATACATATTGATTCAATTCTTTGTGCTTTGTCTTTGTAGTGTTTACCACTTGTATATTCTCTATCTTCTCTTCCATCTCCTATCTCTACATCCTTCTACTTCTAATCCCCGGTGGATTCGACCTTTCGACAAAACCACCTCTGATAATGTTGTGTATGAGCCCCGACAAATAAATATAGCTTTATTAAATCCACCGAAAAACCTCATGGAATCCACCATGGAATTAAAAAAACTCACGAAATCCACTGTGAAACATGCCTCTTTTGTTCAATCAAGAGTTTGCAAGATGGGTGCTGATAACCAGATACTATTTCAGAGTGTTGAAGGCTTTTTCACAATCAACTATTCAAATAAACTATGCATCTTTCCTTAGGAGCTTATGCAAGGGGCTTGTTTTTGTTGCAAAATGTGCAATTAACTACCTGTAATAGCCCACATGGCCGAGAATCCCCTTAACTCTTTGAGGCTGGTTGGTGCTATTAGAGTTATAATCTTCTCAATCTTGGTAGGGTCTATTGTTATCCCTTGTGCATAAACAATGTGGCCCAAAAGAACTCATGAATCAACTCCAAAGATACATTTCTTTAAGTTGAGGGAGATCCCATACTCCCGACATCGATAAAGCATCGCTCTAAGTATCCCCAATGCTCAAGGATTAGGCTATGAACACAAAATTCATCTAGGTACACCTCAATGAAATCATATAGGTGATTTTGGAATGCGGTCATCATCACTCTTTGAAAGGTAGCATGGGTGTTACAGAGCCCAAATGGCATCACTCTATAAGCATAGGTTCACCATTCTATTGTAAAGGTTGTTTTGGATTGATCTTCTTCTACTATCTGGACTTGGTTGTACCTAGTGAATCCATCACCAAATAATACTAGCTAGTCCTCTATTGGGAACAACATCTTGCTAGAAGAAGAGCTACATATTGCAAGCTATTTTTGAATGCCCCTTGTTATGTGTCTTAGCTACTAGATTCATTGGCAAAACTTTAGTATAATCCTAAATTTTATGGATGGTGAATGCCTAAGGTCTAGGCTTATTTTTTTATATTAATTTTTTTAAATTATCATCCACACATGACAACCTTACAACACTAGGAAGCGTTATATGTTTGTTATGTAGGGGAGGTATGATACAAAGTAATCTAGTAAGGAGATAAAAGATGATGGTGAAACTTTTAAAATCTTTTGAGAATCTTTTCAAAACTTGGACCATTTTCACTATTCTTGAATCCTTCAAAAATATAATATTTTATTTTATTTGTGGATGGAAGGTCATGTATCTATGATACAAAGTAGGGATATAAAGAAAGAAGACAAAATTGTCTTTATGTATGACCAAATGCAATTTAACATGAACTCTCAAATATGGTGCTTCTAGAAGATGAAGTATAGAAACTAGGGAACCTAGATGTGGTGATTTCCAATAATGTTAAAGTAATGAAGATACTTTGAAGATAGTAGAGCAATTTGGTGTCCTTATACAAAGGTAGTGGAAGGATGTTAACGGCATTTTGAGAGCATTGCAAAAGCAAAAGTACCGGCTAATGTTTTTTTGTGGATATTATTTTTGTGGAGCTTTAGTGCATTATTTTTGTGCACTTGGATTATATTTGTACCTCATGGACATAATTAGATTATCATGGATATATTGTTTTGTGAGAGCCGGTCTCACTCCCATGCACATTGTATTCACCACCCATAGTTGTATTTTTCGCCTCCACAAGTATTGCATGGGTTGCACACATGCATTTGTGATTAGAATAGCATAGGCTTGGGCTAATTAGGCTAAGGTACAAGCATGTAATGAGGATTGACTAGCCTAGAGCCAGTAAATGGGTAGGATGCCCAAAAGAGGGTACAAATCCTAATTCAAATTCGTAAAAACCCTAAATGCAAAAACCCTAACCCTAACCCTAATTTTGTGTCTATATAAGGGTGGGAGGTCTCAGTTATATGAACCCTTTTGGCACATTCATGCTACAGAAGCTCTATCAGTGTGACTACTCAAGCTTCCTATTCAATCTTTTTAGTCTATCATCTTGCTTCCATTGCGTTGAGAGTGACTGAGAGGGAGAGAGTGAGAGGTGTGTTGAGTGAGGGATTGAGGGAAGGTGAAGCTCTTCATCATCGTCTTTCTTTTCTCGTCTTCTCTACTACCTCTTTGACTTGTTGGTGTGCTTGATTGTGGATGCGAAGGAGTGACAACATTGGATCGTATTGATCGTGGTCATGGAACCATCTTTGATCCTTCGATTTATCAAATGCAAGAAGGTAAGTTAGGTGAGTTCATTACAACTTGAGCTAGTTGTGTGTTCTTGCTTTCTTTGGTTGGAGAGGAGGGTGCTTGGTTAATTTGAGTGGAGTGTTGAGAGACAAGGTGAGAGATTGTCATCGAAGTGAGTTGTAGCTTCTAAAACAATAGAAGTATATCGAAAGTCAGGATTGTTGGTGGATTAAACTCAACATTTTGGTTACATTTCCGGGACCTAGGATGGTGGAACCACCGAGGTTCTCACACTCCTACCGTATGGTGGAGAAGGAGGCTTGTGCATGGGCGTGGATGGGGTGAATGGGGCACCGATCATTCACATTTGTGGCTAGCATTCCAAAACCCATGTGGCTAAGTTAGGAAGGGTGAATCGGAAGGAACTAGTTCATTGGATTGAGATTGGAATAGGGTAAAGTAGAAAACTCAAGGTACGCTTCTTGTTGGGTATGTAATGTAGCAAGGTTGCTTGATTGCTTGCCTTTATCGGTGGTTCCATACTACATGTTCATGATTAAATGCAAATCAAATCTATTGCTTTGTTTCATGAAGCTATTTTCTTGTTGAGGTAGAGAAAGAAGTGTAGAAGAAGGTATAGCGGGAGTAGTTGAAGAAAGTACGAAGAAGAGTAATAAGAAGAAGAAGGTAGAAGAAGAGGATAGAAGGGTAAGAAGAGGACAAGAAGAAAAAGGAGAATAAGAGAAAGTGACGAGGTAGAAGGAAGATGAGAAAAGAGAAGTAGAAGGTGAAGGAAAGAAAGAAGGGTGGAGGAGATGGAAAGAGTAGGAGGAGGAGAAGAAGTGTGAAAATAAGAGACAAAGAGGAAACAATGAGAAGAAGAAGCATAGAAGAGAAAGAAGGGAAGACTAGGATAGAAGAAGAAGAGAGGAGTAAGAAGAAGAAAGGAAAGAAGGAGAAGAAGAGGAAGAGTGGAAGAGAAGAAAAAGGGGGAGAAGAAGAAGAAGCAGATAGAAGATAAGCAGAAGTAGGAGAATAAGAAGGGAGAGGAAGAATAAGAAGAAGTAGACGAAGAGGAAGGAGTGGTCGAACAGCAGGGAGAAGAGAGAAGAGATATATATACCTCTCTCTCTGTCTCTACGTGTTGATGGGTAGACAGATGACGGCTAGCTTGTAGGCGATCGCAGGCTCGTGGCGACAACAGGGCGGGGACCACGGCAGCAGGCGGCGATAAGTGAAGGTAGCTTTACGGTAGTTTGCAGGGTGGACGTTGCCTACGGGCGGCGTTCTCCCTCTCTCTCTCCCTCTACGTGATCACGTCGACACTAGGCAGTGCATGTGGAGGTAAGGTTTTCTTTTTAATTTATTATTATTATTTCCTTTAAATTTTATTTTTCTATTATTTATTTCTTCTCACACACACACACACACATACACATTCCACACACATATAATAACACACACACACACACCCCCTTATCCATACACTTATACCACCATAATCACACACGCATGCAACACCCAAACACATACATTAACACACACTAACACCTACTAGCACACATACAAACACACACAAAAACTTCCTTACACACAACATCAGCAGTCGCACACGCGCACCCCACCCTTACTCTCCCTATCAGAATTGTCGTTTACACATGAGTATATACACTACTTCCCCTCACCCATGCAAACTTACACATGTACACACCCATTACACACCCAAACTCTCCCATTGCAAACCACACTATCTCCACACCCAAAAACACACACTTCTATAAACCCTGTTCCCGCACTTACACACGCACACACACTAAAACTCAACACACACACACACACACACACACACACACACACACACACACATACATTCATACACATGCACACAACCACACACACATTGACCCATGCAACACCCATTCAAACACAAGTATTCACACACACACTCACTCATCAATAATCCCTCACTCACTCATACCTACCTCACCTACTCACTCATCAATCATTCCTCACTCACTCATACTCTCATTCACACTCACCCACTCACAATCATTTTCTCATACTCATCCCTCACTCATACCCACTCACTCATCCTCACTCAGACTCACTCGTTCACACTCATACCTATAGTCACTCATATCCACACTCATACCCATAACACTCACATCTCACTTATCCTTCACACACTCACACCTCACTTATCCCTCACTCATCCTCACTCACTCACACTAACCACACACTCATACACTCACTCACACGCCCACTTACACACACACTATACCTCAACACTCACTCATACTTGTCTTACTCACATTCTAAATTTGAACCTCTTGCTTTACATATTTACATGGAAGTGCCATCCTTGCTCGCCATATTGTTAGCATGACATAGTTGTGATACTTTGATGAATTGCTTGCACCCATTCACCTTGCATTTAAAAGAAAGAAAGCTTCATTTCAAACTTTGTGTTTCTTTTAGCTTTGAACATGGAAATGATGAAGAGAATGTGTTGTATCTGACAAACATTGAGAGGACCCTTAAGGTACTTCACAATCCCACTCAACAACTAAACCAAAAAAACAAACAAGGAAATTCCCAAATTTTTGACCCATCAATCAGTATGGACCATATCCACCAAGGCCTAGGCCAACCACTCACATTGATTTAGTTGTATGCACTTGCGAAATGGCAAGATGATCCTCTCTTCTTCCTATTGAAATGTAGAGAGAGAAGATATGTAGAAACGTGAGAGGGAGGGAAAAGACACACCATATACACTCCCAAAGGCTACTTCATATTGATCACAATCTACATATATATAGGTGAGACCTAGTCTAGATAGGGTGAAGCTCTAACAAGAGATAATATGTAGAGATGCGAGAGTGAGAGAAGAGACACACCATATACACTCCCAAAGGCTACTTCATATTGATCACAATCTACATATATATAGGTGAGACCTAGTCTAGATAGGGTAAGCTATATATAGCTTTAACACCCCCACTCAAACAAAGGTCTCTAGCTATAGATGAAAAAACCCTTGGGAAGCACAAGGGAAAAACACGAGCTCCTATATACAAACGTATAAACATGATCAAGATGGATTATTGTCTGCACATAAAGTGAATTCATGCATGTGAAGTGAGATTGAATATGTATATACAAAGATGACCAAGAGGTCATAGGTGTATGTGCATATGTAAAGTGTATGGTGCCTACAAGGAATATGTACAATGGCACTACAATGTCATAGTAGATTAATTCCCAAAGATTGAAGTTGAGACAACTCCAAGTTCTAAGCGCAACACAGTGAAGCGTGCTTCATTGAGTCCTTTGGTGAATATATCTGCAATCATCTGATCACTTGGACAATGTTCAATCATGATCATGCCTTTCTTTACTTCATATTGAACATAATGATAACACACTGCATTATGTTTAGACTTATTATGTTAAACATAGTCTTTAGCAAGACTAATAGCACTTTGGTTATCACATCAAAGTGGTGTGCTGGAGAGAGGAGAATGGCCAATATCTGATAGAACTTGTCAAAGCCATACTAACTCTTGAGCAACTAAAGATGCACTTGCATATTCAGCCTTTGTGGTGAAACATCAACACAACATTGTTTCTTGCTAGTCCAAGAAACAAGACAACCATTGATAAAGAAACAATTTTCACTTGTAGAATACATAGATAAGTGAAGCTTGCCCAATCTGCATATGTATAACCCAAAAGTTGAAGTGAATGTAGAGAATTTGAGTTTTGTTGGCATCGATAAACCAGCCCAAAATCTTTAGTGCCTTTCAAATACTTCAAAACTTGTTTAGAAGACAAGGAGTACTAGTAGGATGTGTAGAGCCCAAACCAAACTTTTGAATAATATCTTCAATGAACTTTGTTTGATGTAGTAATAAAACACCCTTTTCTCGATAGTGTTGAGTCTGAATACCAAGACATGAGTGTATATCTCCAAGATCGACCATGTCAAACGCAGAAGATAAAATCTTCTTTACATGTTGAAGAAAGTTGAGATTTTTAGAAACAAGTAAAGTATCATCCACATATAAAGCAAGAATAAAAAAACTATCATTGCAGCACTTGACATGTAAGTTAGGATCTGAAGATTAAGAGATAAAACCTTGTTTTGTAAGGAAGAAATCAATCTTTTGATACCAAGCTCATGAAGATTGTTTGAGACCATAAAGGGCCCGATGAAGTTTGCAAGCAAGATTTTCATTATGTTTGACTACAAATCCCTCTGGTTTCTCCATGTATATCTCTTTCTTTAAATCACCATTAAGAAAAGTAATTCTCACATCCATTTGGTGAACCTCTGAATCAAACTCAACAGTAAAAGCTAATAAGACCCGAATACTAGTAATATTGGTGCGCAGATCGGATGATGTATGCTCGCGTAGTGAATGCCGGAAGGTCCCCAAGAACAAAAGAACTCTACTTTTTGCACAAAACTCAAGGTAAAAAGCATGCACGACATGAACAAGAGACCAATTGGGTGCAATCTCCCCCCATGCCTTGTGTGAGCACTTCACAAAGCATGTATTTTTATGTATTAATCATCTTCAAGCTCAAATAATAGCCCAAATTACAAAATAGCACGCTTTTGGCTTTTGAGTTTGCTTTAGCACAAAATAGAAATAAAGCTAATGGGCGGGCGCCCAAAGAGTTAGGCGTACCCAATACAATGTACAAATACAAATATCATAATCGTGCGCCCATGTGCATACAAAATAATAAATAAATATCCAACGCTTCAATAAATAGGCACGACAAAATATAGGCACCATGCCTAAGGTATGCGCCCATCAAAATATAAGTGATAACTCGAATGCACGCTATCCTCTAATGCTTTCCTCCGCCACTGCTGCTATCTCTACACATCAACTGAAGCATTCACAATTGTTAGTAAAATAATACAATTAAATCAACAAAAGTGAATACCTAGCAGTCTTCAGCTACATAAATAAATCAACTAGTTAGAAATCAATCCTAACCTTAATTTATTACGAGTGCGCACTCTAAACTCATAAACGTTTATTAATTTAATATATATTATGCGGAATCACCCGCTATGGAATCACCCATGTACACACTAAATTAATGAAACGCCCGAAAAGGATAGGCGTCCCCATCAACTTCTCGCACAAAGAATCCACTTTGTGTATGAGCCCCGGTCAACAAAGTTTACGGAATCCACCGTAAAACCTCACGGAATCCACCGTGAAATATGCCTCCTGGCATCATACCCCCGGGGTGGGATAGCAATTGTCCTCAATTGCTATTAGCTCAATGTGGAGCTAACAGAGTGAAGAAAGCATTTAAGTCTCTAGCGTGCATCCATTGGGCTTCCTCTACAGGATGGTTTTTAAACTTAACTAAATATCTAGAATATCGTCGGCCAATTCTAGTGGTCATAAAGTCTGTATCTAGAATAGCTTCAGGTTCAAGTATTTTTGTCTCTTCATCTAACAAATGTGGGTTTTCATAAACAAGGTGTGCAGGTAATTGGCCTCTAAAGGGTCGTAATAAACTAATGTGAAATGTGTTGTGAATTTTCCAGTGAGGTGGTAATTCTAGCTTGAATGCATTGTCATTGATTTTGTGAATGATCTTAAATGGTTCATAGAATCTAGGTGCTAATTTTACAACGGGATGTTTATCTACACTTTGTAATCTACGTTTTTCTATTCTCAACCAAACATAGTCATCAACTTTGAAATTCATTGCTTGTCTTTTCTTACTGGCTTGTTTGGTATATGATTGCTGGGCTTTGGCAATCATGTCTTTAACCTCATAAAAAATAGTAGCGTGCATAGTAGCAATATCATCAGTACTCTAAATTCTATTTGATAAAGATGCAACAAGTGTAGACAATCTATAACCATAAATCACTTCAAACGGTGCTTTCTTTGTAGATGCGTGTGGTGTATTGTTATATGCAAGCTGTAGTAAATGCAAACATATGTCCCATGTCTGTGGTTTAGAAATAGTGTAAGCACGTAAAAGATCTAAAATAGTACTGTTAGTGGCTTCTGTTTGTCCATTAGTTTCAGGATGAAATGCAGATGAGAAATCAATCTTTGTTCCTAGGTTAGCAAACAAAGTAATCCAAAAGTTGTTACAAAATCTAGAATCACGATCAGAAATAATGACTTTTGGTAATCCACGATTAGTGAAAACAATTTCAAAAACAATTAGGCTGCTTGAGATGCTGCTAAGTTTTCTTACATAGAATTAAATATGCTTGTTTACTAAACCTGTCTACTACAGTCCAAATCATGTCATGGTTAGCTTTAGTATTAGGTAAACCAGTAATAAAATCCATAGAAATCTGTTCCCATGGTCTTGATGGAATAGATAAAGGCATAAGTAATCCATATTGTTTACCATGATGTCTCTTAACTCTTTGACAAATCAGACATTCAGAAACAAAGTTAGATACATCAGTGTCCATATGTGGCCAATAAAAATCTTCAATCAATGTATGCAAAGTAGATATGATACCTCTATGACCTTAATATGGAGGACAATGAATCTCATTCAAAACAAAAGATCTGAATGGAACTGTAACATATAATCTCTTTTCATAAAACATGAATCCATCATTATAAGACAGTGAATCAATAGGAATCCAGTTATTTCCAACTAATTTATTCCAATCAGCATGAAAAGTAATGTCCTGATGATAATTATCTTTCATAGGAGTTAGAGAATCAAATGATATAATAGAGATATTATGAATGGTGGGTCTTCTACTTAATGCATCGGCCACTACATTTTCTTTACCTGGTTGATATTGAATAATGGGATGAAAACTCTGAATAAAAGCTACCCATTTGATATGTCGGTCAGATATTTGAGGTTGACTAAGTAAATGTCTAATACTTTGTTGATTAGTCTTAATCATAAACTCAGAATCCATTAAGTAATGTTTCCATTGTCTTAAAGCTTGTACCTCAACTAATAATTCTTTATCATATGTGGAATATTTAAGTTCAGAGGGTTTCAGTTTACAACTAGAATAGGCTATGGGATGATTATCTTGCATAAGTACGGCTCCTATTCCAGATCCGCTAGCATCAGTAACTACTAAAAACAATGGTCTATTGAAATCAGGTAGTTGTAATACAAAAGCATGGGTTAATGCATGTTTCAATAAATCAAAGGATTTCTGTTGATTACCAGACCAATGATAAACAATACCTTTCTTTAAAAGTTTAGTCAAAGGCAAAGCAAGTAATGAAAAATTTCGCACAAATTTCCTGTAAAAACTAGCAAGACCTAGAAAAGAATGTAACTCATGCACATTTTTAGGTACAGGCCAGTTCAATATTGCTTCTATCTTATTAGGGTCAACCTTAATACCATCTGATGACACAATATGACCTAAATATTCAATTTTTGTTTGAAAGAACTCATCCGATTGATTATCTTTCAACAATTTAAAAACCAAAGACAGATGTTCATTATGTTCTTTCTCATTTTTACTAAAGACCAAGATATCATCAAAGAATATAATAACACAATGTTGATATTTCAAAAATATATGATTCATCATTCTACTAAATGTAGCAGGTGCATTAGTCAATCCAAAAGACATCATTAAAAATTCATAATGACCAAATTGTGTTCTAAATGGAGTCTTGAATATGTCGACTTATCTAATCTCACCTGATGATTAACCAGATTTAAGATCTATTTTACTAAATATGGCAAAACCTTGCAATTTATCCATAAGATAATCGACTCTAGGAATTGGATATCTA
This sequence comes from Lygodium microphyllum, assembly GCF_053477565.2. NCBI lineage: Eukaryota > Viridiplantae > Streptophyta > Polypodiopsida > Schizaeales > Lygodiaceae > Lygodium > Lygodium microphyllum. The sequence continues at coordinate 29,127,179 of NC_141143.1, read as the reverse complement.
TTCTTTACAGTAATTTTATTTAAAGCACGATAGTCAATGCACATACGATAAGTATTATTCTTCTTCTTTGCAACAAAACAGGTGCATCAAATGGAGAACTACTAGGTCTAATCAATCCTCTATTTAGTAATTCCTCAACTTGATTTTTAATTTCTTTTTGCTCTATTTGGTTATGCCTATATGGTGCTTTACAAGGTGGTTGTGTACCAGGAATTAAATCTATTTTGTGGTCTTCAGGGCATGAAGGAGGTAATCCAGGTGGTAGATCTTCTACAAAACAGTCTTTAAATTGTGCAAGGAATTCTTTATGCCTAGGGTGCATATGTTTTTCTTTAGCTTGCAGTTCATTCACCCAAATTAGATAAGATTTACTACTTTTGCGTAATGCATGTTTAGCTTGAGTATGAGAAAGCAGTGGAAAAGCATTAGATGCATGCATACCATACAATGTAACATGTTTTTCTTGAAAATGAATATTAATTGAATGCATGAAATAATCGATATCAAGATTATGCTGATGTCGCCAAGACATACCTAAAATAATATCACTGGACTATAATGGTACAACTAGAAAATTCCTTCTTTCAGTGTATTCACCAATTTGAATTTCTAAATCATGCACCTCTTGTGTTCCATTATACCTTGTGCCTAAGAATGCTGTTTTAATGCGATAATGCGTAGGAACAGTTTGTAATTTCAATTCTTTTACTAACTTTGCAGAAATAAAATCATGTGTACTACCATCATCATACAAAATGATCTATTATTTTCCATGCACTAAACATTTCATTGCCAACAAAGAATGTGGAGTTGGCATACCTGGTAAAGTATCCGAAGGAGTAGTAATGTCGTCTTCATCTTCTATAAAGTCAAGCATTTCTTCATATTCTTCATCTTCCATTGCTCCAAGATAGTTGATATGGACAGGTGGCTTTTGCGATTGGCAATTGGCTGCTAGATGTCCAGGTTGGTGGCATTTGTAACACACTATAGGTTTGGTTTTAGATACATTGTTTGCAATGGCAGGAAGTCTAGGAATATTAGGATTTGGCTGTGAAGTTGGCTTAGGGTTTTGATTGGTATTCGATGGCAAAGCAGGTGGTTTTACCAAGACTTACGGAAAGATGATGAAGGAAATCGACCTTGATTGAATCTTCTAAAATTTGAATTGAATTGCTTGGATCCATAGTTACCATTGGCTTGAAATTGTTGTGGACGCTTGTCTCTTCCTAGAAGCTTGTCTTCAGTGTCATGAGCTAAAGAAATTGCATCTTCAAGAGTTGCAGGCTTGAACAAATTGACTTCAGCATAGTAATGCCCAAGTAATCTAGACATATACTTGCGCTTGTGAGTCGCTTCAGGTACGTCTTCAAGCATGCGTAACTGGAGTAATGCATTCCAAAAGCGTTCGGTGTACTGAGGAATAGGCTCATGATCTCTTTGCTGAAGAAGGTCCCATTGCTTTATGGCTTTTTCATGGAATTGTGGAGGAAGGAAATTCTGCATAAACTTCTTCTTGAAACTCTCCCAGGTAGTGGGACAATCTATACTCTTACGAACCATGCTCCACCAAAGAGATGCTCTATCCACTAAATGATTAGTGACACACTTGATTTTATCTTTTTCAGTGTATGTTTCCTCATGAAAGTAATCATCAAACTGACTGATGAATGCAAGAACAGTTTTTCCATCTCTAGTGCCATTGAAAGTACGAAATTTGAAATTTATTTTACTTATCTTTGTTTCTTTGCGGATGGATTGAGCTTCGAGAGTCGTATCGATGGTACGTCGAATAAGGTCTTCAGATTGTGGTTCCTCTTTGTCGGTAGTCAATCTTCGTAAATTGGCCAATTGAACTTGCAATGCTTGCCGGGCTCTTCCTTCTTCGTCCAACTGCATCATAATTAAATCCAACTTTTGCTCCATTGTAGGTTCAAGAAGATCGCCTTCAGCCATCAAATCATCCATATTTTGGTCTGTCATCCTGCAAAACTTCAAAAGACCTCACACTCTCAAAATCCAATTAGCGGGATGAGCGTAGCTCAAGATCGGGTGTACAAGGCATATATATTTTTGTGTGTGGCTTTCACAATCTTCGTCTTTGGCAATTACGTGATTTGAAATCTTTGAAAATTTTGCGTTTTGACCTTCTGCATTTGCTGAAACTGGTTCAACAAGTCTGCATATGCGAACAATACCTTCCAGGGAACAACTTTGTAGTTCGGTACTTCTGCGCAGGAACAGTCCTTATAGGAGTTTTGAACACAAGTCAGTTCTGACTTCAGGTTACTTGCCAGACTTGCAGAGTTGCAGACTTACGAAACTTAATCAACTCAGTAGATTTACGTGACTAATGACTTACAGAACTTGCAGGATAGGTAAATTTGAACTTGAAGAGTTGGAGAACCTTAGTAGACTTAGATTACTAAGAAGCTTTAAGCTTCTCAACTAGTCGTCAATTTTTAGGACATATTCATGTCCTCGGCGGAATTTTCGCCACCCAGCACATCCTCTTGTTGTCGATTAACAATTTGTTGCTTGAAGCTTTTTAAAGCTTTTAGCTAAGCTTTATAACTTTAAAACTTAAGCTTTGAAGCTTAAGGAAAGATATGGAAGTTGCTCTTTTCTCTGTACAAAACGACTTGAAGAGAGGGATGTAGGAGTGGTCCTCCGCCATTGCAGGCTCGTCCTTCGCGATCAGAGGCTGGAAACAGAGGTTCTTGACTGCCAGGAATCCACCCGTATCGACCATTCATGATGAGATTGACCGTAGAGCTCGATCATTCCAGGAGCTCCACCTTCGCATAAGATGGGTAGCGATTGGAAGCTCTCAATCTCAGCTTCACTTTGATACCACTGGTACACAGATCGAATGCTATATGCTCTCATAGTGAATGCCGAAAGGTCCCCAAGAACAAAAGAACTCTACTTTTTGCACAAAACTCAAGGTAAAAAGCATACACGACATGAACAAGAGACCAATTGGGTGCAATCTCCCCCCATGCCTTATGTGAGCGCTTCACAAAGCATGTATTTTTATGTATTAATCATCTTCAAGCTCAAATAATAGCCCAAATTACAAAATAGCACGCTTTTGGCTTTTGAGTTTGCTTTAGCACAAAATAGAAATAAAGCTAATGGGCGGGCGCCCAAAGAGTCAGGCGTACCCAATACAATGTCCAAATACAAATATCATAAACGTGCGCCCATGCGCATACAAAATAATAAATAAATATCCAACGCCTCTATAAATAGGTGCGACAAAATATAGGCGCCATGCCTAAGGTATGTGCCCATCAAAATATAAGTGATAAATCGAATACACGCTATCCTCCAATGCTTTCCTCTGCCACTGCTACTATCTCTACACATCAACTGAAGCATTCACAATCATTAGTAAAATAATACAATTAAACCAACAAAAGTGAATACCTAGCAGTCTTCAGCTACATAAATAAATCAATTGGTTAGAAATCAATCCTAACCTTAATTTATTACGAGTGCGCACTCTAAACTCATAAACATTTATTAATTTAATATGTATTTTGTGGAATCACCCGCTATGGAATCACCCATGTACACACTAAATTAATGAAATGCCCGAAAAGGATAGGCATCCCCATCAACTTCTCACACAAAGAATTTACTTTGTGTATGAGCCCCGATCAACAAAGTTTACGGAATCCACCGTAAAGCCTCACGGAATCCACCGTGGTACAGAATCCACCGTGAAATATGCCTCCTGGCATCAAATATGAACAACAGGTGAGAAAGTTTCCTAATAATCAACTCTTGCAATTTGTAAGAAACCTTTGGCAACTAGCCTTGCTTTGAATTTGTCAAATCTTCCATCTGCTTTTGTTAACCCACTTGCATTTAATAGCAGTACGTCCAAGTGGTAACTCAGTTTTAGAACCCATGTACCTTTAGAGAGAAGAGGTTCATACTCAAACTTCCATGGCCTCCTACCATTGTTCCTTTTGTGGGGATGACATGGCATCACTATAAAAGATAGGTTCTTAATAAATATTAAGAGTATTCTCAAGAATATCAGCATCATAAACATGACAAGTACCATTCTCATTATCAATTGGAAGATCAACATGAAGATCAATGCCAAGGTCCTCATCATCAATAATAGGTGTAGGTTGTGAACCCTAATTTGAAGAGTCAATATTATCCAATGAAGGAGGTTCATCATCATATAGAAAAAAGGAAAAGAAGTGAGTAATGACTTTATATTATCAACATCCTCTAGTGACCACCTCTGCCCAGCATCCTTCTAAGACCATGTGCTGCCCATAGGTTGCCCTTTGAAAATAGCATCACAACTTATGATTACCTTGTTGGAAGATGGATCCAAAAACTTGTATCCCTTAGAAAAAGTTGAATATCCAAGGAAAATAACTTTCAAACCAAGAGGATCAAGTTTTATGTGAGTCTTTCGAGGTACATGAATATAAGCAATACATCCAAAAGTTCAAAAATATAAAATAGAAAGAGTTTCACCTATCCAAGTAGCAATCAGATTTTACAAGGAGCAGTTGTAGTAAGATAGTTTTGCATGAATACTGCTATTAAGACTACTTCAGCCTAGAAACATCAAGATAAGCCAGAATAAATGAGCATACATCACATGGCATTGACTAAGGTAGCTATGTGAAGAAATTAAGATTTGAAAATTTGGAAACCATTGCCCAATAAAAATGAGTAGCCCATGGATGGGAAAGCAATGGTCTTTGCCATGTCTCTTTTTGCTAGACTTGTCATTGCCTCTCCAAGAAATCCCATTGCTTTGTCTCATATAGTGGATCCACACATTGTGAGGTATTCTTACGATCTCAATTTATGTCTCAATACATTATAGCCCTTGTTTGAAAAAAAGAACTATTACACAAGGGATAGCTACACAATGAAAATCATCCTCTATTGTTGTTTGGTATTCCACCAACAATGTAGTTACTTCCATCACTCTACTTACCATAAATGACATGCTTCCACCATAATACTTTTTTATGAAAATCCTTACATGAGGCTACAAAATCCATTCATGGTCCATAATACTTTTCTATGACATGTTTCCACCATAATACTTTTCTATGAAAATCCTTACTTGAGGCTACAAAATCCATTCATGATCCATGTCGATGATGCTTTTAGTGACAATGGATTGGTAATGGTTCTTTCTTAAAAATTATATTGGGCCTTTAGTAGGCTTAGGAATATTTATATACCAATTTTTCACCTTGCTTTTGATTATCTAAATAGGATTGCCTATATAGAATCTTTCAGCGCTTAATATTTGTAACATATGATATACTTTCTATACAACTTGAGACAAGCCTAACCTTGTGTCACGATTAAATAGAAAAGGGCTTGATACAATGGGAAGAGCAAGTCATTAAAGATTACCAAATACATTAAAAATGAAAAATTTTGATATGTTATAAGTATCCTTGTATGTGTGCAATTTTAAGACTACTTTTTGGAAAGAAAATCTCATTTCTTCTTTTTTAAAAGCTACCCTATATTGAAGCTTTGCTTGAATTCTTTTGTATTGAGCATATACAAAACGAATAAAGACTTGAATTTGGCTTATAAAAAACACTAGCTCACTACTATCAATTCATCAAATCTATAGAATTAGTAGCATCTTCTTCAATATTTGGCCCAAACTTCTTCCAAGATACCATGATGTGCTCCACAAGGCTACTACTATAATAAAGCCATGAGAACCACCATGAAGACACTCTTTGACATTACCATGGGCAATTAACTAAGTCTATAGAAGTCATTTAACTCGATACTAAGGTGCCAATGCCATTGCCTTATCTAAGATGGATAGTGCAGTTCTACTAAAGTGATGTCATGGATCTTCCATGGTTTGACCATCCAAGAGTAGTGTATGGAAGGATTTCTATGTCCCTCTCCTTTGAAAGTGTAAATCACATTAAGAATTACATCTCCAAGGATGGATGAGAGAGGGACCAAACATAGAGAATGTGAGCTAACCAAAGGATCCACTCTCTCACCATGTTAATCATTTATAATTTAAAAAAATAAAGTACTAACATGATTTTCCCATCCTCTCTCTCACAAAAAGTGAAGCTTTGATGTGTAGTTGTATAACAACTTTGTATTGACATGTTAGGCTCCTCTAGCATTGCTAATTTTTACACATTAGAAGATTTAAGATCCTCTGTTGGTCACTGTGAACTTCAGGGCTCTTGAGGTTTTCTTGTGCTACTTACCAACTCTACCAATATGCATGTTAGCATTGATAACTCTTTACTAACATGATGTGCTTCTCTAATGGAGGTTGAATTTACATTCATATGTGAGACTTTTTGGTCAAGGTATGCACAAAATCTTTGACAACACCTATCATTGCCAATCCTTGTAGACACTAATGCATCTCTATCTTATCCATAGATGATATATACAAGATGGAACATTTCTATTTAATATATTTTTACATTTCTGAAAGCATATATATAGGATAGCAATCTTTTTTTACTTTCATGGCTAAGAATAAAGACCTTAGGGTGATCTTAAGATACTATTGAATGCATAAAACCAAACTTAATACACCAAATCTAATTTTAAGCTATGTTTTCAAGTGTGATCTTGAACTTGGCGTAGATTAACAAGCTTCGTGTTTGAACAAAGACCAAGATACATATTACCAATAAATGAAAAACACAAGTACTAGATACCTTGGCAAGTTGGGTGTCTTTTTTCCAATACAAAACAATATAAAATGACACTATTGCTCAACTAGGGAAGGACACTCTCCTTCTTGATCATGAATTCGTAGAGTACTATGCCAACTCTCCACCATATGCTAGCACGGTTCCATGTTCCATATTTGATAAGTGTTTGTGCCCAGTATCATCACTAAACATGCATCTTTCTTATCAATTTCACATTGTGTCATTTAATATTTGTCTTTGTTTGCTCCTTTCTTGTGTGAGGTGTTATGGACATTGATTGAGCATTCACTAGTTTCTAGGAAATATCAAATATTACCAATGCTTTGTGGTAACTATGCTTCAATAGCGATAGAAATTTACAAGATTTTAGTTATCTAGATATAGATTGATGAATACCAAGCTTCATATAAAGTATTAAAGAAGACTCTAATGATTGTACCAATTTTATGAGCCCCAAATTGAATTATAACCTTTCGCATGCATATTGATGCCTCAAAAATTGCAATTGGATTATAACCTTTTGCATGCATATTGATGCTGCCCTCTTGTTGGTAAAACCTCAAGTTTGGTTTATTTGTTGGTTCTAAGCTACACGTGTCTCTAGTTCTATAGTGACCTATGGACATATAGATGACTCAAATATTTAGTTATTCTAGGAAATATAAGAGATTAAATGCTACTTCTTTGTTAGGATTAATCAAAATCCACAAGAAAGAGCTTAAGTCCACGAAAGAGTAGGTCATCTTTGTATCCGTCAAGACAACATATGTCCCTTTGAAACATGCATCCATTTGTCTCATAAGCCAATAAATAAACCTCTCAAGGAGTCTAGCTCTGACTACTAGCATCCATGTTTTTCATTGCCAGTGATCTTGAATGAAAGTTACCACAAACAAGAAAATTTGAGAACCTACTTATGTCACTACCATAGCAGATACTTAGAAGACTGCTGTGTTGCGAAGAAAATTTGAGAACCTGTTTAGTATACATGTAAATACCCATGGCAGATACTTGAAGCAACTGTACCTTCAAATAGAAGCTCCTCTGTTCAAGGAAGAGAGCGACATTAGCATACTAGAAGATAACATTTTGTAGCCATGGTGAAACCCAACCCTTACGGAAGTAGACACATGGGCCTTTCACTGGCTATGTGTCAGAACAATATCCTCCCATTTCATGTATGCAAGGCATTTCTGCTAGATATTGTACTACCAGCATATATTACATGAAGACTCCAAGGCTTATCTTGCGTATTTTGGATAAGGCAATACAATAACTAGAGTATGACCTTAAATCATACAATCTAGACAATAATGGGGGATGTTGCAGGCCTACGACCTCGTTTTCTCCGAGGATTTGCCTCCAATGGACAGAAATTCACTGGAGGACAATCATCAGAGATTACAATATTTGCTCCTGCAGGATTTTTCAAGAGCATTTTAGAAACAAGGTATCCTGCAATTGACCAAGTTTGGTAAAGCCGAGCCTGCTTCCCAATAAATCTTGCAGTTCTTGTATCATAATACTCTGGCCATCTATCTTTGGATATTCTTTTCTCTGCAGCTTCCACTGCCTGCTGAGCTAGCTCTGGCCTTCCCATCTTTATGCATGCAACAGTGAACTGAAACATGATCACCACTCCATCAATTTCCTTTTTAATCACAGATTTCAAACTTAACCAAATCTACACCCACCTGCCAAAGAAGAGTAGGCCAAGATCCACCATTATGATAAGACCAAGGCCTGTAAAGATGTAGATCATCAGCAAGGGGAATTAGAAGTAAACATGCCATCTTCTAGACTCCTCTCTAACAAGGTAAATAATAAAGAAAAGTAGAATCATTTCCTCTGAGACACTATTTGAAGATGAAAGAATTTAGCAAGAGCCCACTATGTGCCTCCTAATATTTTCATCTCCAATTTTGCTGCAAATTATTTCACTTATGGTAAACAATAACACACAGACAAGGATTTCTCACACAGCCCATATTCACTTGGTTTTGTAAATGTGGTGAAATGTCTCTTTCCATCTGTGTCACACTCTTTAAGTTTGTTTGAAGCCTGCTAGCCTTCATCAAATATCTGTACAAATGCATTATGACATTTGACTATCCCCATGATTAACACCAAAGTTACATCATAAAGTTATTAGAAAGAATTGTATAAACCTTTCGAACGACCTAATACTTTGTTCAATCTCACCATCTGGAACACCTCCCAAACCCTGACCATATTACTGTCAAAAAAACTGCTTTGGAGCACATCAACACCATGCAGATAAGCATGTGCTGCTACCACAAAGCCTTGTGCTTAAACTTCGGAGGACTTGACCACAGCTATAAGTTCATTGTGTCTCCTTGGGAGTGCTTAAAGTGCATGACATTGTAAAGAGATTCATCTCTACAGCTTAAAGTCTTGACCCACCAAAAGCAAAAGCCCACCCTTCTACTTTTGTTTTTGATTCTTAAGAGTTTGCTCCCTCCAACATCATGGAAGAAAAGTAGACTTCAACAACCATTTGAGCCACAACAGCTTAGATTCAGTAATTCTTAACATTTGCATGTTCATCATACAGTAACATTTGTAATAGTTGCAACAGTTCAACTTTCTTTCAGGATAGCCTAATGACCTACATTATATGGTTTTGATGACTTGCAGGTTGCAGCTGGGCTCTGCTGGTGGACACTATACTGGTGGTGTATGGTTCTCACTGAAGATCAAATCTACTTCACTGACTTTTGATAGCGTTTATATTGGTCATGTCTAGTGCACCTATAATTTGCTAATTTATTTTGTAATACTTGTATGAAAGATTATTTGACATCTGTATTGAACTCATTTTATTGTACATAGAGCTAATATTCCTACTAGTACCATGATTTATCTCAGACGGGAAGGATTAAATGCCCCTAAATCTGTTGTGACGATTCCACTTTCCATCTACAGTATGCCTTTTAAGCCCTCATAAGTTTTGAGTGTCCAATGTTTGTTGTCCGCTATACCACATTGGATAGATCTCAATGTTTATGACCTTCTATGAAAAGAATCTCAAGCATAACCTGCCAGAGGTAATGCCATAATGGTCTCGCAGGAGACCAAATCCCTCATGGAAAAGGCAATGGTGGCACCCTTAAATCTTGCAATAGGCATGGTGTTTGTTATACTCCTAAGTCCTCTCTCAACCTCCAGACTAACAATTCACATGCATTTCATGGTAAGTAAGAAACAACCTACAACAGCTACCTTGTCTTGTGAGGGTAAGTGCAAGGCAGTCTTCACGACAACAGTGGAATGTGTATGGCTGCGTAGATTGTCGGCTAATCTACAAATTTCATTGAAGGGTCCTACACCCATTCTTTTTTACAGTCAAAATGCTATTGCAGTAGCACAGAATCTTGCATTTCATGCAAGGAGGAACATTACCCACAAGGCTGTGTTTACTGTTGTTCACCATCCACCAGCCTACGCTTCTTGCCCATGAGGTGTTTCATGCATTTACTGTTATTCACCATCCACTAGCCTGCATTTCCAACCCATTGAGGTCAATGAATACTAAATAGAAAACAATTATGCAATGAAGAATGCTAGCCCCCGAACTCCTATGTCTCAAGGATCGGGGCAAAGTGTATGAGCTAGAGAGTGTGTTGTACCCGAACAGATCCTAAAACGCAACAAAACAGCCTTCCAAGGTGTCCCGTAACAGCAAACGCAGCAATGATGTGCCGGATTAGTGTCAAATGGGCAGCAGACAAGGTAGAATCAGCAAACACAGCCCAAAATGATGACATGGCAACAAGCAAAGGCCCTGATCAGCAAAACCCAGCACTAGGGAGCTCCAATCTGGCCAAGGGGCAGCAAAACAAGACGATGCAACAAGAATGATGACATTTTGGGGCTGGTGGCAGGAGTTTGCTATCACTTGTGACTATATACTCACATGGAATGGGACGTGGGACAAAAAATAGCTACCGTCCCCGCAATCCTCAAGTCCAAAAATGGCCGTCACTTGTGACTATGACAGCAATGCAACCAAAAATGCAAGGTTTTGATGAAGATAAGCAATGAACACAACCTGCAGGTGGTAGACTGCAACCACCTTGACGAGCAACAAGGAGATGAGGGCTTGAAATGGTCTGAATCTATGAGGAATGATTAGCGCATGATGGTAGAACTGTTGGGTATTTCACTCACGCCTCACTTACGGCTACACTTACATCGGAGTGTCGGTGATCAATAGGACACTGGGGCACTTTTTACTCTCAGTAGGAGAGGTTTTTTCCCCCAGACTTATGGTATTATTTTGTATGTGCTTATGATACACACTTACGGGCACTTACCGTGTTCGGGTGTGAACACCCTCCTACAACCCTAAGGTTTAAGGGTTCTACCTTGTACTTTCAGTTTACACTCTTTCAATCTATTGCATTGGGTGTCACGCTTCACTCTCTACTATCTACTGTTTTCTGTGCTGAGCTTCAATCCTACCTCCACTCTCACATTTGGTATCAGAGCATTGGCTCTGCTCAGCTCAGGTCTTGCCCAGCTCCGCTCAGCCTCCAGGAGCTTCTTGCTCAGTCCACCTCCTGCCCATTCCCTACTTGGTGTGGCTCCAGTGCTGCTAGTCTCCAGTAGCTCCTCGCCTAGCGCCACTGCCCTACGCCACCAGACTGCAGCTCGCCAATCCGCCAGGGAGCTCCTCGCCCCTGTAGCTTCCTACCCTGAGACCAGCACCTGCCTAGAGCAGTGCACGCCCCCTATGCTGCACCACCTGCCTGCAACGCCTCCTGTCCGCAGTGGCACTACGTCTACTGTTGTGCCACGTCAAACACATGTCCGCCGTGTGCCACGTCAACGACAGCCCGTCGGACTTCAAGTATTTGTTAAAATTTTTATTTATCCTTTCATTCCAGATAAAGTCCTGGAAGAGGGGATTCCTACGCAGCAGGCACAGCATTCAGTAACGTGTCTAGGACACATTGAATGCAAATTTCTGGCCAAATTTATCAGACATTTTGGGGCTTTTATGTTTTTGAGGACATTGGCATATGAACTGCAGCTACAATCACAGAAAGACTGTTTTGAACACATTTGAAGCAAGAAATTTTGGGGATTTTGCTGGTACACTGTTGCTAAACATTGATTGCACGTTGGACTGCGTGCATAACAGACAGTTTTGACAAAGTGCACCTCTGTACACTAATTGCAAAAAGTTATTTCCTGCAATTTTTGAAAATTTTCAGATTTCCAGTGAAGTTCTGCTTCGACATTGCTCTTTTGCATTTTCGGTAATTGACAAATCATGGCAAATCAGGGAGGAGATGTTTTTACCTATGTATCCAAGGAGGACCGATTGGATGGAAATAACTATTCACTTTGGTCCTTTATGATGAAGAATGTACTTGTGGCCAAAAATCTTTGGGATTATGTCAGTGGAGAAAAAGCTCGATCTGGAGTTGTGGCTCCAGCTACTCCTCCTCCAGTAGGACATGCACCATGGGCACCTAAGCCTGTTCCACTTCAGCCACCTCCCCAAAGAATAGCAGCGCAAAAAGCATGGGATACACAGGATGCACAGGCTTTGTCGCTGATTGCATTGGCAGTTCAGCGATCAATCATCCCCCACATTCGTTCAGCAACTTCTTCACGAGGAGTTTGGCTAACTTTGGAGCAGATGTTTGCAAGCAAGAATGAGTCTCACATCTCTTTCCTAAAGAAAGAGCTAGAGACATTGAAAATGGATGAAGGTGATTCTATTCAGGATCACTTGAACAAAATTCAAGACTTGCGAGAGCAACTCATGAATGTTGATGAGTACTATTCGGATGCACACATGATATCCACCACCATTACCTCCTTCTTACTTGGCTTTTCATACGGCCTTAAATCTCGCAATGAGGATTTCCGCGCAGCCAATTACTTTTCTTCAGTTAGTCAATTTGCTTCTAGAGGAGAAGCAAACACGAAGGAATAGTGGTGTGGATGCTATAGCCTCTGAGCAGGCTTTTATGGCTACACAGAAGAGCAAAGGCAGCCAAGTGAAGAATGCTCCGCAGAGTTTTGAAACTTTTGGCACATCCCAGGAAAACAAAAAACAAGGAGGCACGCAAGCCAAAAAGGATAAATGCCATTACTGCAAGAAGTCAGGCCACTACATTATTGAGTGTAGAAAGCGCATTGCTAAAGAGAAGAAAAAGGAATCAGAAATGTCTGTTTCTGATGCTCCTTCCACTGCTACTTAATCCACGTCCTTTGTTGCAGACAGGGACTTGTTTTTACACATGCAGTTATGACACCTCTTGGGCAAATTGATCATTCAGCTCTACTAAGGATGCATGCACTTGGTTTTTTTACAGTGGTGTTTCTAGGCATATTACATCTCGCAGAGATTTATTTGTATTTGTTTATGCAGCTCCAATTCGCAAGTCTGTATAGTGTACCAACAATGCATCATACCCTGTTAGAGATATTGGGGAGATTGTGCTCAGCCTTTGATGGCTCTCTTCTCTGCCTACAGGATGCTTTATTTGTGCCAAGCATAAAGAAGAATTTGCTTTCTATATCTTCTTTGGCACGTTATGGATTGCAGGTCACATTTGATGATGACCGATGCATGGTGAGAGACAAAAAACACATGACTTTGGTCTTGGCAGGCACTTTATGTCATGGGTTATACAAGTTGGATGCTCTTTCAGTTGATCAGTCACCATACTTGGCATCCACTCTTACTCCTGCTATGCTACAAGCAGAGTTATGGCATGCTAGGATAGGACATGTGAACTTTGGCAGCTTGATGCTCTTACAACGTATGCAGATGCTAGATGGATTACCTCTACTGGAGAGACCTCCTGAGCACTTGTGTGAATGATGTATTTTGAAAAAAATGCATCACTTTTCGTTTCCCCGTGATGTTGCGTTTAGAGCAACAGCCAGGCTGCAGTTAGTGCATTCAGATGTATGTGGGCCTATGCAGATGAAGTCATTGGGAGGATGTTACTATTTTGTGACTTTTATTGATGACTTTACTCGATTTTGTTGGGTCTACTCTTTGGTCAAAACGTCAAAAATGTATGATGCATTCTTGGCTTTTATTGCACTTGTTGAAAACCAATCTGGTTGTAAAATTAAGACACTGTTCGGGTCGAGGGGGGAAATACATGTCATCTATGCTGAATTCTTTTTTGAAGCAAAAGGGCATTGTCCATCAATACACTACTACTTATACTCCACAGCAGAATGGGGTTGCGGAGAGAAAGAATCGATCACTCATAGAGATGGCCAGATGTATACTGAAGGCAAAGAGCTTGCCTCATAGTTTCTGGATGGAAGCCGTCATGTGTGCTTGCCATGTTTTGAACAGATGCCCCACCAAAGCATTGAAGAAAATTACACCTTTTGAGGCTTGGAATAGCCGAAAACCTTCTGTTGGACAATTTCATACCTTTGGGTGCCTTGCATATGCACATATTCCAAAGGTACTCAGGAAAAAGTTGGATAACAAGGCTGTCAAATGCATTTTTATGGGATATAACAGTGAGAACAAAGGCTACATACTCTATGATCCTCTTTCTAAAAAGGTGTTTGTCATTAGGGATGTACTATTTGATGAAAAATCAGAATTGTCCCTGGCTAGTTTAGATACATATCAGGCTGCCCGTGATGTATTTGAAGGGCTGTTGCCCATTACATTTGGTGATTCAATTGGAGTTTCAGCAAGTGAACTCAATGTTCAGCCAACTACTCCTTTGGAAAATGCAGAAAATCAGCCATTGGCTGATCTGAATATTCAGCAAAGTGCTGAAACTTAAATTCAGCAAGAGCTTATGCACAGTCAAGAGGCAAGACAAATGCCTAGATGGTATTTACAGACTATGAAAGATAGTCATTTGGATGCACCCATGGCTGGTCGTACTAGAAGGCAAGCTCGTATGCATGATACTGCACATACCATGGAGTTCGTTATGCAAATACTACACACGCCATGAGATGGATACTAGAGGTTCACGCAATCTTGTGATGCCATATTTTAGTCCTTGAGAGAAGATTATATCAGATCCTTTCACTCATCACTGGTTACATTGCTTCATAGCTTTAGTTTTCATTTCAGTTCATATTCCCATCATAGTTTATAGTATATACAGTTTTATAATACCCTTTAGATATGATTCTGTGAATTATTTTAAACTTTTGTAGACCTTTCTTTCTTTCTTTCTACACATATGCAGGTGTGTGTGCACATGTGCATGAGGATGTGCACACATTTTATGATAAGAAATACACAGATTTAGAGAGAGACTGACGTGTTCTTTGGATCTCTGCCTGTAATAATGGACCAGTCTTCATTTTCAAGTGCTGGAAAACAAATCTTAAAAGGCATATTTCCAACCAAGTCATCCCATCTTGCTTCAATAAGATCCAATATAGCTCCTGCCTGCTCTTGAGTGGCTAAGGAACTCACAATTGCCCATAGGTTCCCTAATGAGAAGAACCGAAAATCCATGTGTGCTGGTTGCAAATTTCCTATCAAGTAGCCACCTTGATCAGGCATCCAATCCACAAGCCAAGGAGATATCTGATCAGGATATATGTTGAACTTGTTGATGGCATCAAATGAGTACTCTTCTGTCTTGTATCTGTAGATTTCATTCAATTTCCTCAAGTCAACCCAGTAGTATTCTCTAATGTGGAATGATAATGCCAATAAACGTAGGTCTATCTCCCTTATCAAATCTGAACTTGAGTCCTCCCGTTGAAGGATCTCTCTCCCACAAAGAAGGGCTGAATAAAATAGTGCCTACGAAGTTGTACAAACCATGTTACATGACTTTAGCATATCAATAGATCCAAAAAGCCAAAGGATCCTGCCTAATAGAACATAACAATTCAAAACCGACACAAAACACTTGTCATCTTTCACACATGATATTGGCAAGCAAGCATTCTGCATGTAGCACTTATAATCATCTTAGTCGTGCATGAAAATGTTCAAACTTCATCATAATCAAAAGCACATCCTGAGCAATTTTCTCAGTTCACATAATGTCTTTGACAAATTAACCATGCCGTTCAGCACATACTATGTTTTCCCATGAAATTTATGACTCTTTTGACCAGATACTAATATGTAAAAGCTCCATGTTTGGAAAAATCCTGAACTTCGAATCTAGATGATCACTTATACCTGTATTTCTAAAGGATGGCCATGTATGCCCATCCTGCGATCTATCATACATGATCCATCTGTGACTAATAAGGTTGGAAACATATCAAACTCATCGGTAAGACAAAGTTTGAGTATCATCTTGATTCCCGTTTGCACATCCACTCTTTCTTGAAAAGAAAAGTCCCCAGTGCTCAAGCCATATGCTCTTAATAGAATGATCCACCACAAGCCTGCCACAATGATATGAACTTGAATGTCACGAGCTATCTTTTCTTCCAGAAAATGGCACAATAGCCACAATGCATTCTTTGAAGGGAGGAGAATATAAGGTCAAATGTATGAAGGATGAACAGACCTTCCTCCACAGAATAGTTACCAATTCGTTAAAATGACTCTACTAAGCATTCAATCAGCAGAATCACCTGAGTCAACCGGAGCAACTCGACCAATTGCTGATTCTCCAAAATCAGGATCCAATATCTCTTCAGAACTGTTTGTGTCACTGTCTTCAACAGGAACAATACGCACTTTGAAGCTAGCAGGCATTAATCCCTGTCCAGGATCATAACAGTCTACTGTTTTCTCCCAACTCTGCATCCAAAAATGAAGCGCATGTCTGTGTTTCAACAGATTCATAAAATTCATGTCATTGCAAAAATAAACAAAATGCAACGTTACAGCATGATGCACTCAGGTGAGCATCTAGGAAATAGCCAAGCATAATAGCAGGATCATAATGGTGACTAAATAACAAGGCAGATAATGTGATTGGCTTCACTGAGAGTTTGACAATATACAAAGCACACAGATTCTGTTATTCTTAAGGATTTCACATTAGCGTTCAAAATGTTTTGGCCTAGACCACAAGTGCAAATTTTGTTTCAATTTTTGTCTCTCTCATCTAAGCTCTGCATTTTACATGGTGTTGGTGTTTTTATCAATTTGTTTTTTTACAAGTAACAAACTGTAAGGTGCCTACTATTAGAGAGTACAATGGGAGTCTAAACAGAAAACCAAAAGATGTTAGTAGCTGGCTGCCCTGAATGGTGGGAAGTAGAAATGCAAAGAATCACCTTGGTCCCAGCTTCTGTTTTGTATGAGGTTTGAGAATCTAATAGGCATGGGACTACTGCTGCAGTTGTCTGCTCAACAACTCCAGAGCTGTGATTCGTGAACCATTTTGGCTAGATGTCTAAAGTGCCTACATTCAGTGTTGGATCTTGTGTCTTTAGAATATCGTTGCCTCCACTTAGAAAGTGCAAGTCCCAAGTTTCAAAATTCAAAAAAATCAGTCTAAGCGAAGTAACATATGCTTAAAGACATAAGACTTGAGGTCAATCTAATCAAGACTCAGTCTCTCACATGTGTCTCATGAAAAAACCATGTGGGAAGACCATCAGGTTCATTAATAGTCTTCATTCCACTATGTGAGAATACACTAGGTTTTGCAAAGAAAACAGTGTGTACAAAAAACCACACAACTCAGACTAACATCCAAACTTTGACATGGAATGAGGAAGAAGAAATAAATGAACTGAATGAATGAACCAAGAATGTGAGCTATGATACAATGGGTCTTCAAGGAGCATAGGGCTGTCCAGCAGCCACTTTCTCTTGAGGGAGTGGGCTGAGGGATGCTGCAGGAGTGGGTCCTGCTCTGATGAATCCCACAGTGAGCAACTAGCCAAAAACCCGAAGTTGGATGAAGAAGATGATGTCAATCAGGTGCAGGCAAGATGGGATAACCAAAATGCAGCTGCTTCAGGTTTGTTGGAGCTGGTACAAGCTGCAAATGATGGTGATGAAAGCTGACACAGATCCTGAACCACAAAACACAGTAAAAGCCAGAGTCATAATAACTCTTGGGGCTGACCCATAGGTGGCAGCAACAGTAAAACTGCAAGAATGCAACAGCATGATGTCGTCTAGACCAGTAATAAATCACTAGGAGCCTCACAAGAAAATGCAGCTCCGCTATCAAACTCAAATAAACAGCAGCCGTAAAACTGCAAAAATGCAACAGCATGATGTCGTCTAGACCAGTAATGAATCAGTAGAAGCCTCACAAAAAAACGCAGCTCCGCTATCAAACTCAAATAAACAGCTTCACTGATAGCATTGTATAAGGCCTTGTACTCAGCCTTAGCAGAAGATGTAGCCACAATCTCTTGATTTCCAACTACACTGAGAAATGGGAGCCCAAGGAGAACATGTAGCCACCATGTGTCCACATCTTCAGCTGAATCAGAATCAGTATAGCCCTGTAAGGTTAGTCTGGAACTGAAAGACAGGCCATAGGAATAAGAGTAATGTACTCAATACATGGATACACAAGTTTCAATGAACACTTTGGTGCATTGAAATATTGGCTAAGGATGGAGGTAGGATAGGAGATATCTGGACAAGTACATACTAACCAAGGCAATTTCCCACTACTTGACTGTAGCTATGCTCGTCACTTGGAGGTGGGTCCATGTCCTTAGTTACTTCTATGGTCAGATCCAGTGGAGTAGCAGTTGGCTGACAACCTTGTGGGAAAATTTGATCCACTAACTGAAGGGCATATTTTTTATCGGAAACAAAAATGCCTTCAAGTGTTGTACAACCTCCATGACAAAAAGTAAGAGAGCAGTCTGAGATTGGCCATCTCCAATATGGAGGTCAATTGTGCCTTGATAGATTCAATAGATGAGGTGTCTGAACATGTGATCAAAAGATCATCGACATACAACAACACACAGCATACCCCCTCCAAAGTGTGATGGATGTAAAGGTTAGGGTCAAAAGGAGTAGAGCAGAACCCATGTTGCCCAAGGAGTTCATCTAGTGGAACCAGCAATAGGGTGCTTGTTGCACTTGAGTGCTGACCAGAATGCGAGCTCGGAGTAAGTAGAGATAGAGCAGAGATTGAGCAAAGAGCTTAGAGAATCATGTTAGAGTGTACTAGTGTGTTGCACAGTACACAAAGTATAAAAATGTATTTATACGTTAGGGTACAAGTAAAGAGTGTGTTCACACCCATAAGTTTATACATGCAGGAGTTTACACCCGAAGGGGCTTTACACCCAACAACCTCCCACTTAAAGGCCCAAAGTGGTGCCGGTAAACTATCCAAATCCCACTAGTCAAATGCAATGCTCATGCTGAGCCTTTGCAAAACTTTTAGTGAGAACATCTGCAAGGTTATCTTGGGTTTTGACCTTAGTCAATGTGACAAGGCTATCATCCAAGACCTGTTTTTGACCTTAGTCAGTGTGGCAAGGCCATCATCCAAGACTTGTCGAATGAAATGATACAGAACGTCTATGTGTTTGGTACAAGCATGAAACATGGCATTTTTAGCCAGACATACTGCACTCTGACTATCACAACCAAGCACTGGAGCACGGGAAGAAAGACTAAAATCCTTGACCGAACGGCCAAGCCAAATAGCTTCCTTAGAAGCTTCTATGGCTGAAATATATTCAGCCTCTGTAGTACTCGGTGCTACAATTTTCTGCAACCTTGAACACCAAGAAATAGCTCCACCAGCCAAAGTAACTACATACCCACTAGTAGACTTTCTAGTGTCAAGATCTCCTACCATGTCCGAATCACAAAATCCTTGCAGCTCTAGTGTACCCTTTCCATAGCGTATACATTTATCTTGTGTACCTTTTAAGTATCTAAAGATACATTTCACTGCTTCCCAATGTGGTTTGCCAAGGTTAGACATGAATCTACTAACAACTCCCACTGCATGGGCAATGTCTGAACGAGTCGCAACCATGGGATACATCAAAAAACCACAAGTTAATGCATAAAGTATGCCTTTCATCCCAGTAGTAGCTACATCATCTTTTGGGCAATTAGCTTTGCTAACCTTTGTATATGGTGGTAAAGGCACACCAAGAGGCTTAGCATCAACCATATGAAACCTGTCAAGTACTTTGCTATTGTACTTGTCCTGTGAGAGAAACAACAAGTGCTGCCCTCTATCTCTTTTGATACGCATGCCCAAAATGTGTTCAGCTGCCCCCAAATCTTTCATTAAGAAGGCTGAACCCATCTGCTTTTAAGAGCATTCAAAGTACTCTTATGCTTTCCTGCAATCAACATGTCATCCACATATAAGACCAGCACAATAAGACTTCCATCATCAGCCTTTTTAGTATATAAGCAATGATCTACGTGACTACGTTTAAAACCATGGCTGAGCATGAAGGTATCAAACTTTTTATACCACTGTCTAGGGGCTTGTTTCAGCCCATATAAGTTGCGTTTCAACTTACAAACCAAACGCTCTTTGCCTAGAATTTCAAAACCTTCGGGTTGTTTCATGTACAGCTCTTCATCCAAGTCACCATGAAGAAAAGCAATCTTCACATCCATCTGATCCAACTCTAAATCCAAGAATGCAATGAGAGCAAACAAAACATGAAGCATAGTCATCTTCACCACTGGTGAAAAGACCTCCTGGAAGTCTATGCCTTCCTTCTATGTATAGCCCTTAGCAACTAACCATGCCTTGTACTTGGGCTTCCCATCAATACATTTCACCTCGTAAACCCATTTATTAGGGATAGTTTTCCTATCCTTGGGCAAACATACAAGCTCCCATGTGTTATTTGCATACAGAGACTTCATCTCTTCTTGCATAGTAAGCTCCCACTTTCTCTTGTTTTCACATGACTGTGCCTCTCTAAATATCAAAGGCTCACCCTCATTAGTCAACAAAATGCAGTCCAAAGATGGCTGAAACCTTTGTGGCTGCCTTTTGACACGTGTAGACCTTCTTACCCAATGATCTGTATTGTTAGGCACTGGGCCTACATCCTCAGGTATGTGCACACCATCACCTGGTGGTTCCTTCTTGCTGTCCTATTCCAACCTGTGCATCTATTTGCTGTCCGTTATCTTCTGGCCGTAGCACAATAGGTTGCTGCTCATTTTCAGCATCAAAAGGAATAAAATCTTCAGCTAATGGCTGCTGAATGGCTAGCTGTTCATGCTAAAATTTAACCCTTTTTTCGTGAAGGTCACCGTGTGTAGCATTTTTCAGCAACTTTGCCTCATTAAATACTACATCTTGGTTGCGTACTATCTTCCTACCCTAAGAAAGCCAAACTCTATAGCCCATCCCCCCCTCATCTCCATATCCCATGAAGATGCCCTTGATGGATTTCATATCTAGTTTGGTCCTCTGATTTACATGTACATGCACAAAGGCATCACAACCAAAGACACGCAAATGGTCATATGAAGCAGATTTGCCAAACCAAACCTCTTCAAGAATGCCATTTTCCAATGCACGATTAGAAGAGCAATTGCATACATGAACTGTAGTTTTAAGAGCCTCTCCCCAGAACTGATGTGGGAGATTAGCTGTGGATAGCATGCATCTAACTCTCTCACAAAGTGTGCGATTAAGTCTTTCAACCACGCCATTTGATGCAGGATTATAAGGGGTTGTTAACTCCCTCTTAATACCATGCATCTCACAAGACTTTTTGAACTCATTAGAGACATACTCACCCCCATTATCCATTCTTATAGCTTTCAACTTAAGCCCTTTCTGTGTGGTAACAAAATCATGAAACCTTTTAAAAGCATTCAACACTTTTTTTTTTCTCTCTAACCCATACACCCATGACTTTCTACTGAAATCATCAATAAAAGTAACAAGTACTGTGCACCCCCATATGAATTAACAGGCATAGTGCACACATCTAAGTATACTAAATCAAGAGTATTGGACTTCTTAACGACACCAGAGTAATAAGGAGACTTCACACGTTTTCCATATATGCAATCATTATAGAATTCGAGACCAGAGCCTTTTCCATCAAATCTCCCTAAAGAGGAGAGAACCTGAAGGCCTTTCTAGCTCATATGGCCAAGTTTTTGTGCCAAAGTTCCATCTGTGAGTGGACTTCAACCATAGCCAAGAACTTGCCAGGTAATGCTTTACAATGCAGATAATACAAAGTCCCCCTTTTGCTGCCTTTAACAATCAGTATAGAGCCTTTGTGGACCTTCCAAGATCCACCACCAAAGGTAGTAAAATACCCTCTTGCATCAAGCTGCCCAACTGACAGTAGACTTTTCTTTATGCCAGGTACATATCTGGCATCATGCAAAATCAGCTCTTAGCCATTTTCAAGAGCCAAGTAAATGGTACCTACACCTTCTATCTCACATGCATAGTTGTTGCCCAAGTAAACCTTGCCTAGGCAACCTGCAGTGTATTCAAAAATGACTCCAAAGAGGGAGTAACATGAAAAGAGACACCGTTGTCCACTATCCATGATTGTGACAATCCATCATGAACTAAAAGTAAGGCATCAATTACCTTCTTTTTGGTGATGTGCATATCACCTGCTACTGCCGTAATATCTGCATTATTACATGAGGCTATAACAAGTATCTCTTCAGTGTCAGGAAGCTCTTCAATGACCACACTTGACACAACCTTTGCCTTTGCTACTTCTTTTGAGGAAGAGCTGTCATCATCTTTCTTATCATCCTTCTTTTTCTTACCTTGTTGTTCCTTTCTTTCTTGCTCTTTCTTGAAGTACCGGCAATCGGGCTTTTTATGCCCTTTACGCCCACACTGATAGCAAGTAACATCTTGTTGTTTGCCCTTACTTTTACTCCTACTTTTGCCTTTATTTGCTGCATTACCCCTTTTTTTTAACTTGCCTCTAAGGTGATATGCTGAGCCATTGCTTTCACCATTGGATTTTCTTCTGATCTCCTCATTGAGAATAGAGCCCTTAACACCATCAAAGATTGAAGCAAGGTTGTTGCTAAGTGAAACAACCAAAGACTTCCAGCTATCAAGCAAAGTCATCAACAAGAAAATAGCCTTTAATTTATCATCGAAGGCCGGCAAACCAGAGTCCTGTAACTGACTCAAAATCCCTGTGAAAGTACTCAAATGCTCAGCTACTAGCTTAGATTCATCCAACCCTATGTTCACAAGCTTGCGCATAAGATGCACTTGATTCACTGGAGTTGTGTTTTCATAAGTGTCCTCTTAACTTTTTCCATATAGCATAACCCATATCAAGACGCTTAATGTCTGTAAGTACATCATCAGACACGGCCATCTTAATGTATGCAATGGCCTTCTTGTTGAGTCTAGCCCAATCCACATCTGTCATAGTTGCAGGCTTAGTTTCCAAGAGAGCATCTTCACAGTCCTTAAGAAACAAAATGCCCTACATCCTGTCCTTCCACAAATCAAAGCCAATGCCATCAAACCTCTTGATTTCAAAGAGGGATTTAGTGTCACTACTGCTAGAAGCATTTACAGCCATTTTTCAGCAATGCACCAAAAATCAATACCGCAATTTATGACAACAAACAGTGAGCTGAATATTCAGCTAATTTCAGCCCAGATTTTCAGAAAATGAGTGCAAGGTTTAGTCCAAGTACATGTACAGCAGTAGGACTGATGACTTTCAGCAGTATAACTGAAATTTCAGCACATACTCAAAGCATACATCACTGCCAGGTGACTCCCACTTCAGCAATATCACCAAAAGTACATCTGCAATAATCCCAGATCTGCAAATGATCACTAAGACTACTGCAAAATGACTGTTCAGCAATACATCAGCTCAATGGAAGCTGCCCAACATATGTACTGCATACATTTGTAACCAAATACTTCTGATACACAAAAGAAACCAAGATTCTCTGCAATATGCTCTGCAATTTCTTCAATGTTTCATAAGTGGGAATGAATCTCGCTACTTACAACACCAAGATTGCATCAACTGTGTTTCCAATGTACATTTCAGACGTCATTTTTACCAAAATTCTAAAATTTCAGCAAAACCCCCAAAATTTTATTGACAAATCTGAACCGATTGCATCAGTACATCATCTCGAGCATCAAGTACGGGCAAATGTTGCAGAAATTTCACGAGTTCTGCAAAAGCCCCAAATTTTGGGGTCCAGGAGTGCACAAATTTCCAAGAAATCGACTCAGTCAAGCAAAAATTTCACTTGCATCTGAAAATTCCCAAAATTTCCGAGGCTCATGCACTCAATGTGTTGGGCACCAAATCACGAATCACTAAAATATGTGTTGGGCACCAAATCTGGGAAAAGCCCCAAAATTTATGGAGCAAATTGGCACAAATTTGAGCTCTGTGCTTGCTTGCATGAACACCCGCATGAGGGGAAATAAATCAAACTGAAATTTTCTGATTTAAAAAAAAGAATTGGGCCGTTGACCTACCCGCGGTCCGTGCAGGCACGTCGTGTGACAGCATATCACTTGTGCAGTCCCCCCGTTGCCCATCACTCAGCAATCCTATCGCCTGGCCAGTTACGCGTGGCACCCGTTACGCTGGTCCCCGTCGATTGCCTGCCTCACGTCTGTCTACTCTCGCCCGCACTGGTTGTCGGCCTAGTCCCACGTGCTTGTCCTGTCGTGCAAACTCCGATTGACCTGCAATCGTGTCACCTCCTCTTCGACAGCCCGCAAGATTGTTATGCATGCAGCAAGCGTTACCTCAATTGTTGACTATTGATCCCAATGATGAAGAGAGAGCATTGTTTGCAATGGCTACCGCCTTGCACCGTCAACTCTGATAACAGCTTGTTGCACTTGAGTGCTGACCAGAATGAGAGCTCGGAGTGAGTAGAGATAGAGCAGAGATTGAGCAGAGAGCTTAGAGAATCGTGTTAGTGTGAACCAGTGTATTGCACGGTACACAAAGAATAAAAATGTATTTATATGTTAGGGTACAAGTAAAGGGTGTGTTCACACCCGTAAGTTTATACATGTGGGAGTTTACACCTGAAGGGGCTTTACACCCAACAATGCTTGCTTCAGCTCATAAAAAGCTCTATGCAAGTAAAGTAACTTCCTCATGACTAGGAATGGAGAAACCTAATGGCTAAGCCACAGACTTTCCCATCCAAGTATCTAATGTGAGATAGGCAATGGGAGAAAAACTTTATTCATGATCAATACCTTGTTTTTTTCTTAAATCTTGCATCATTAGCCATGCCTTGTATTTGTCCAAGGTTCCATCTACTTTAGGTACAAAAATCCACTTCATACCAACAACATTCTTGTGAATTGGATGGTCTCCCAATCTCATTCCACCCAATACTCTCAAGCTATTTTTCCACAGCAAGTCACTAATCAAGATGCTTGAGGCTTGCCAACCACATACTCAGCTCTAAATGCGCTATGCAAATTGTTGTAGAGACCGATACAAACGAGGCATTAGGGGGGAGCCTAGTAAAGTGTCTAGGGCCCTCCAAGGTAGAATCAAGTAGGATGATCCTTGACTTCCACATAGTCTGCTAGTACAAGCAAGGTAACAGGTCCTTAGGAAGTGGTTGTGAAGAAAAGGACTTTGCAAATGGATCACAAGCTAAAAATAGCTATGGCTCAGAAGGCATAGGAGACAAAGCCTCATCAAGTGTAGACTCTAAGATCTGTAAATATCATTCCCAATGAAAACTGCATCCCTCCTAGCCGAGATCTTGTTTGACTGAGGATCAAACAACCTATAGCCCTTGGCTTCGAAAGAATAGCCTAGAAGAAGGGTTAAGTCAGCTCTAGACACAAGCTTGCCTCAGTTTTCATTTGGTGTGTGCACATACACACAATAACCAAAGAGTTTGAGGCATAGTTGAGACAAACTCTAACACAGAAATGGGAATGGGGAACGAAAACAGAAACAAAAACAGCAAACTTTAAGGAGGGGGAAACAAGAATGCCACATCATCAAGAAAAACGAAAAAGAGGGTGGGAAGGATTCACTCTTGAACCTTCCTCATGGTGGTGGTTTTTGTTATAGAGAAGCAAGATGGCTACATTGAGAGTGAAGTACAATAATTTATTTCTATTTTCTGCAGATTTTGGAATCCTTTTAGTAGCAGTCTGTTGTGACCTTATCCAGGGCTGGAGTGCCTTCTAAGGCTTTTTTGTGGGCAGGACTTGATCAAGTGCATTTGAACTTTGAAGACAAATAATAGCACAGTCGTCATCACGAAACCTGCCCACCTATAAGCATGCTAGAGATATGAGAGAGATGAATGTTTGCTTGTGACCGTAGAAAGCACCACTGCAAAAAGTTATACAAACTGAAACAACCCAAAAAATGAGACTGAGACTACCTTAGAAGAGACATCCAAAATATCATATTTCAGAATAAAGCCTCCAAGTAGAATAAATGACTTTGCCCACTTTGAAGATGGCAAAGCCAGTTTCTTATGAAATTGGTCAAACAATCATGCATAATGCTACAAGTGACTCAAATGGTTAGCATATAGTACATCCCATGGGTTAGAGTTGTGTATTAGTGGGCATTTTGTGTTTCATGCTAGCCTGAGGCTGGCTGCCTGATTTTGGGCACCAGTTCTCAGTTGCCCAACTCGTATTTTGGGCACCTAGTTTGAGCTGGCCAACTGGTCACCTACTTTGATATTTTTCTTGCCTATTTAAAGGTAGGCTCCCTCATTCATTTTACTTCAGTTGCATCCTAGTGGAGAGAGGGAGCATACCCACTACCAGTGACTTAGTGCCCAAGCTTTGTACTATCTTGTGCCTTGGTATATGGATTCCATTTCCCGAGCACGTTCATCCTGGATTATTTTGTTCTTTGCAGTGTTGTTCTTGGTTTTTGCATTTGTGCAGTCTATTACAGCAGTTTCTCACTTCGATTGCTGCCGCCTATTCTAGCATGGTATCAAACATCTGTGTTAGTGTTTTTAGTGCTGCTTACTGCTGCAGGTCTGAGTTTTTTCTGTTTTCGTGCTGATACTACCTACAATTGACTGCTGCACACTGTTCCCAAGGCTGGGTGACTTCTCTGTCTGCTGTTTAACCTGTTTCCTGCCCTCCCAAACCTGTGTGTCCAGGTCTGTACCCTGCATTTGACCAGCAGCGTCTGCATTTTCAGTTTCTATCCATCTTGCACAGCTGGGCAACCTTCATATGTGCTGAGTGACTGCTTTCCCTGGCTGCAAACTCTGTGTTTACCTCCCTGCAGGCTGCACTATAGTTTGTAACCTTCTCCCAGGTAATCTCTTCCTCTCGTGAGCTGCTTGCCTGAATCAATCCCCCCCCTCCGGGTCATTTTCAGTTCTCTTGTGGAGGGATGACATGTTCTTCGGCTGATGTATGCAGGACCTACTTGTAGTCTTGAACTCGTAAAGTTATTGGGCTGAACTCTCTCTCTCTCTCTCTCTCTCTCTCAGGCATTGCCTGCCTCTGCCCTCCCCAAGTATCAATCACCCTATTTGAAACCATTTAATTACAACAATCAACAAATAAACATATATTGAAATGCACAATTTACCTTAATAATCTTGGACATTAGACACTGTCATGAGGACATGAATTTTTGAAACCTAAAAACATGTGGATTAGTTTTTAATCACATGGTTAAGTAAATGTTGCACATGTGAGGTGTAACTGGGGTTAGAGTAAATTTACGAGCCCGGGACTCCAGGAAATCACGGGATGTCAAAGACAAAAGTTGCTATAAGTTATGCCACACAGGTAGTTGGTGGTGTCTCGTGCCAATTGTTGGCCTAGGTCATTCATTTGGCCATAAGTGTCAGTTGGTGACACTAGGAAAATGGCGTTTAATGGTACCTAATGCCAATCTGATGGTCAAGGATGGCGCAGAGACACTCGGGAATGGAAGTTGCCTAGCCAATTTAATTATTGGCTAGTCAGATTATTTTTCAGGGCACCGAAATAATTATAAGACTAATTTTCAGTATTTAAAGACTAAAAATTAATATTTAATTATGGATAATGCTAGAAAAACCATTTGGGAAGGCTGCCACTTGTCAAAAATGTCCATGTAAGACTGAAAAACGTCTTTAGAGGTTGAAGAGATGCAATTTTAGTGTATTCAGCCTGCAAGAGAGAGGGAGGACATGTTGCTGGTCTGATTTGCAGCCATTGGAGGACCTTTTGAGGTAGCCAAGGGCAGGAGAATACCAATCAACAGCAAGTGACAGCATCTACAGGCTGTTGAGACAAGGCAACGACAGTAAATGACTGATTTTCTTCAGTTCTTTGTATCTGTTGTTGAGACAGGGCAGCAGTAAGAAATGACAGATTTTCTTCCATTCTTTGCGAAGAAAGTCTGAATTTTCTCTCCTCGGCATTCTCTCTCATCTCCTAGCCTTTCTACAACCTTGCTCCAAAGATTTTAGCATTGAGTTCACCAAATACTGAGAAATTTCAGATTTCTCTGCTGTAAATCCTAATTTGCAACAGAAATTAGGGTTTAGCAGTAGCCTCAAGAAGTGTGCTAGAAATTGGAAGCTCCGAGACTTGGATTCAATAGGGCTGAAGCTGTTTTTAGCCTATTCAAGTGAAGGGACCAGCAAATATTTCAATTTGGGACATTTTCCATCTCCATCAAAGCGGATGAAGGCCAATTGAGTGCCCAAATTAAGGGGCAAATCAAATTAAAGACTTGCTAGTCATTTTGGATAACAAGGGGAGTTGGAATACTGAAAGGGATTGGGAGAATCCCACTGTACATCAACTTCTTCTTCAATTAAGTTAAATAAATACCAAAAGGGGCGCCAGTTTTAGGGCCAACAAGGTGTCCAATGTCCAAGATTATATGGTAAAGTGTGCATTTTAGTTTTGTGAATTTGTTAATTGCTATAAATAGTGCTTAATCAGGTTATTTACCACCCTGTCCGAGGAGGAAGGCTGGTTACAGACACCCTGTTGGCCCCAAAACTTGCCCCCTTTTCAGTATTTCTTTAACTTTGATTGCTAATGGAATCAGTACAAGCTGAGATTCCACAATCTCATTTGCTGTTCCAAAAGCCCCTTATTGTAATAACAATCAGCCAGAAATTTAGGGTATTTGTGCCTTGACTTTTCACCCAAGACTTGCACAATTGGAACCACAAACTGGCCAAATGCTGCCCCAATTTACAATGAATGGGCTGGCATCTGAATTCCCTCACAATTACATAAATTTCAGGTGTTGAACTCAGTGTAGGATGCCTTCTCCTATTGGCATGAGTCCTGAGGTGGTTGTCAAACCCTAATTTCTGCAAAAATTTAGGGTTTGCAACAGAAATCCTCCTATCCACCAAATATGGCTAGGATCTACTCCAAATAACTAAGAAATATTGAGATATTTTGAGAAAGTACTAGAGAAGGTGAGAGAAAGCCAAGATGAGAGAGAAATCTGATTTTCTTCATGAGAAAATTCTAAAATCTACCTGATGCTTGCTTCAACCTGCATTTAATGCAGTCACCTACTACCAAGCACCTCCAAAATACTGTCACTTGATCAACAATACTGTTGCCAACCCCTGGAAGGTATCTCCCTATTGTCCCCTGCCTATTAAGGCCCCCATATGCCTGTCTTTTGAAGCAAATTGTTTTTGTTTGATCAGAAAATGAACCATCAACTCTCTCTCTCTCTCTCTCTCTCTCTCTCTCTCTCTCTCTCTCTCTCTCTCTCTCTCTCTCTCCCCCAAGTTGTAAACCAAATGAATGGCTGAGACCTAGCTCCCAAAACGTTTTCTCAGTTTACATGGACATTTTTGCTAAGTGGCAATGCATTTTTTAGCACTATCCAGCCATTTAATTAATTTGTAAAATTAAATAACCTTGAAATTTAATTTCAACCCTTTTGATCCTACCCAAGTCCTTCTAACCCT
Organism: Lygodium microphyllum; assembly: GCF_053477565.2. Lineage (NCBI taxonomy): Eukaryota > Viridiplantae > Streptophyta > Polypodiopsida > Schizaeales > Lygodiaceae > Lygodium > Lygodium microphyllum. The sequence continues at coordinate 29,097,644 of NC_141143.1, read as the reverse complement.
ACCCAAAATTAAATGTATCCATCCATAATTAAATTGGCTAGGCCATTTGTAACCTGGAGAGGTCTCCAACCATTGTTGACCCTTAGACTAATGCTAGCCCCTAGTGTCACCACTAATACTTATAAGCCAAATAACTACCCTAGGGTCAAAACTAACACTAGCTGACCCCAAAGCCAAGCTGGCATAGCTTATCACAACTTTTATCTTTGGCACCCACTGTATCCTTGGGGTCCTTGGCCTGTTACCATAAAATAACTACCATGTGCATCACATGTGCTAAACAACCTTGCACTTTTTTTTTTTCTTTTGCTAGTAAAATAAGGCTAATTATATTACTCAGAAGGATGATTATAACGAAGTGTACGTGCTCAACAGACTAGCTGGAGTTGATGCAAATCACAAATCCATCACGTATAAAAGCCTCTCAAGGCGGTCTAGGGGATGGGGGTAAGAAGCCATGGAGGAAGGGTGTATTGCCATCTGGGGCTGCCCGCCTGTATCACGAAGAACAGGTCATGGCCGCCCCAAGTGAGCAAAAAGTGAAGACGGAGCTCCTGACAAGCTCGAGACTCGCCCTGCACCTAGTCCCAACGGCCGCAGAGGGAGTGGATGATGGAGGTCCAAAGCTCTGTCAAAGTCGCATATACTAAAAGGCACATCCCGCCAAAAACCACCTTACAGCGTGCCTTCCAAATGTGCCATCATGTAAGACTCCCTATGATCTCCCATACCTCTGAGCGCTCTGTTGTGGGATCTAATACTTGGTAGCTAGGTAAAGCCTCCAAGCCGACCACTGCACAAGACCCAACCTCGATAAGGAAAATCGTGTCCTACATCTCGGCCTCATACAGAAGGTAACGGCCCTGGCTGACTGCTTGCTAGCAAAAATCTCCCCACGAGATACATCCAAGATTGGGTGCCACACGACGAAAAATACGGCAAGACCAAAGGCAGTGCTTTGGAGTTTCCAAGTGTTGCTGTGGGGAGCACTTGCAACCTCCATCCTGTTGCATCTGAGCCAACCAACTCCATACTAGACCCCCATATGCCAATAGCCAAAGGAAAGACGACACCCTCCTCGGCCTCCAACTATCCCACAACGACGCTAGAAAGTTCGACGGAAGGCATCCATAATGTTGTGCTCCGCCCAATATCTGCTACGCAAAGGTGCCCAATCCATGTCCTCCTACATCAGTACATGTCTACCAATCCTAGCTCTATACTCTAAGAACCTCACTGGCTTATTGGCGACCGCAATGGCCCGCCATAGCCACTCTCCAAGGTCCCACTCTAGCTCATCAAGTGGCCTGCTCTCCCATATCCAAAGGCACCACTCCTGAAACTCCTCTCAAGGCACATAAGGGTCCACTCGCCAGGTCTTCCCTTGGAGTCCAACCACGCGAATCCTCCTCCAAGAAAGGACAACAATCTTCTCATCTTGCTACCATCTGTCAAGAACCAACCGCCCCCCATCCTGCACAGTGAATAAAGTCCCGTAGAGGGCACTGCCCACTCTACTTGCCACCTATAAGAGGATACCTGCCAGCGAGAATCTAGCAACCCACACCTCACCACGCTCCACGGGCTCTCGGATCAAGGGATCTAGCCACTCCTAAGGGATCGTTGAGTCAATCTCTCTCCTTCTCACCTCAACTCCTCTCGCTGACAATCTGATGCTCACTACAACACCTCCTGATCCGTCATCTTGTACACCTCTCCCCACATCCTGATAGTACAGCCCACTGAATGTAGGGGCGCTCACCAATCTGTATCCCGTCTCCCGATCTTTGGCTTGGGGATTCCAAACCACTAGCAGCTGGTGGTCTATCTCCTCCTGACATCCTGGGAGCCTCTGAACTAGGGCCTTGCGAAAGGCCCTGCCACACTCGAAGTAAGCTGCGGAGGAAGGAAGATCTAAGTAGCGTGATCTCGGCAATCATGAAGATCCATCTCAAGGATGACCTCCATCCACCACCAAGCCTCAATTTACACTCCTAGGGACCCTCTTGCAAAAGAACTTTCCAAGTCTGCCCACCTGGCGTGAGACCACGGACCACTAGCTTGCCCAAAAGGGCCAAGCTCTGGAACTCTAGGTTGATGATCCCAAGCCCTCCCTCTCCGACTGATGCCAAATAATGGTCACCCACGCCACCTTGGCCCAGGAATCCCTGGAACCGTCTGAGCCAACCTAGAGAAAATTCCACACTAGGTGGCGAAGCTGAACCACACAAGACAAGGAGAATCATCAACAAGAGGCAGTGTACCAAGCCGTCGCTAGGAGAACCTAGTTGACCACTAGGACTCAGCCCGCTAAGGAAAGGCGGACTGTGCTCCAATAGGTCAGCTTCCACCTAATAGAGTCGAGAACTGGAAGAAACTGCTAGGCAGGAGTGATATCGAGTCCCACCTGGAACCCTAGATATCGGACGATCTGTCCCCTGCTCACCCATCTGAACCCCAAGTGGACACCCCACTCCGTGCTAGAGTCCGGATATGTAAGAAAACCAACCGACTTTCACCAGTTGATTTTTGCTCCAGCTATAGTGAAAAATATCTCCAGAGCTAGTCTCACTCTCTCCAACATCAGCTCATCATCCTCTACATAAAGAGCGGTATCATCTGCATACTCTGAGTCCAGCAGCTCAGTCTCCTCCCTCACTGGGAGTCAAAAGCCACATAGCCCTCTCACACGTGAGTGAGCGAAGAAAGTAGGGCATCGCCTCCGCAAAGAGTATGAAAAGATACAGGGCAAGAGGGCAGCGTTGCCAAAAACATCTCTCTAGCCGAAACTCCTCCCCCCTCTTGCCACCAATGAGAACCATGTGATACAAGGGAACAAGGGTGCCGTAGCACAAGAAAGATGATGAAGACAGCCACAAACCACGAACCGCAATGTCCTCCTAAAGGGGTGTAAGGGTAGTGAAGAGGTTGGAGAGAAGAGGTGACGGACTGAATGAATCAGCCGTGAGGAATGAATAAGAGAGTGGCCTATAAATAGTCAGAGTCAGTCTAGGATGGCACCCCTTTTTGGAGCTGTAAATCCTAAACGCAAACCCTAAACACAAAATGCAAAAACGCAAAAACGCAAACTGCGGATGAAGGGTTTCTCAACACCCCCTCTCAGGACCAAAAAGGGAAACAAGAGAAGAGTGAGGTGGAGATACAATGCTACATGCTGAAGAATACTCATGCAGCAGGTGCCACTTGGACAATGTCCCTCGTGGAAAAATTGTTCACTTGCCCAAGCGCCCTAGTACAAAGATGATGAAAACATGCAATGCAAAGGGTAAGATACAACAGGGGGAAGAAGCCGATGTCGAAGACAAAGTGCTGAAGCCTGTAGAATACCAAGAAGGGTAGGAACCCCCTCTCAACCTGGATGTAGATGCCAAAGAAGAAAGAGGAGCCTAATGTCGGTCTTCGTGTGGTGCCGAGAACCATAAGGAATGAAGAGGAGGAGGAAGAAGATGTAGAGGATCCCTAAGATCCAAGATTTCCACCGGAAAGGGAACCTGTAATAAAGAACAGTAGACAGAGTGAAGTGGAGAACCCGAAACTCAACCTCGGGAGAGAAGCCACTAGCTCCGTGCATCCATGCTAGAAGGAATACAAAGGCCTTGTCACCAAGTCGCGGCTGAACCTTCGAGATCCCGATCTAGGTGGTATGCAAAGATACTGGGTATCAGTAGAAGAGATGACTGGTCGAAGAGAGCCACCCCAAGAAAGGAGAGGATGGGTGAAGAACTTCATGGAGTAGGTTCCCCCTTTGAGGTGGGAGGTGGAGGGGCCCCCGGTGAAGTCGAAGAAGTAGATGCCTCCTCTGAGGGCAAAGAAATAACATCCCTCTCTGAATCCCCCTCTGAAGTAGATAGGGAATCCAAAAACTCATGGATCACGGACTCCAAAATGTTTGATGACCAAGGAAATGCCGCCGTTCGTGCAGAATAAGATATCTGGGGTGCCGAAGAGCTCCCAGAGGTAGCCTCTCGAACCTGAGTAGTTAAGGGTGGAGATAGGAAGGGCAGGGCTTAGAATGAGCAAGAGGTGGGCAACAGTCATTGTCTCTCAGTGGAGCAGACTGGGTAGCCGAAGAAGAGGAAGAAGTCGAGCAACCACTGTCTCTCGAAGGAGCAAACTGACGAGGAGACGTTATCAAACAATCACTATCTCTCAATGGAGTGGACTGCAGAACTACCGACCGTGGTAGCCACTGTATCCGAAAATAGATGGGAGAAGACTGCCGTTGGCATTGTGACGATCTCCAGGAGGTCGTAGCGTCAATCGATCCTCCATGTACTCGAAAGGACTTAGTGCGCATCGGATGCATCTTATTGCCTTGAGCATAGTACTCTGATAGTTGATGCAGAACGATCTCTGTGGCCCAGAAAGGAGAGGTGGCACAAGAAGTGCCTAGTGGAAGACGCATATACTCCGGGGGGATAGGGAGCAAAGGTCAAAAGTCATTACCCAATCGAACAAATCCTATCATGCCTTGATAGAAGTAGAACCACTCTCAATGAGAGATAACATGAAATGAAGCCCTTGAATCAATCAACCAACACTGAGCGTAAGCACACAAGGCATCAGTCAAATGTAAAACATCAAGAGAGAAATATGCAAGCATGTAATCATCATCCCAATCAATCTACACTACATTAATCTCTTCAATATTGATGCTAGACTTATTGGGGACAACGCTACAATCATCACATTTATCCTACACTATGCCCTTTCCCTTTTCGTTGCGCTTGTTACTCACGCATTTTATGGTATTGTGGCCGAATATGTGTTAGAGATTGTCATCCCCTGGACAGGCACAGTTAGGGTTTCTGCACAATTAGGGTTTGTACAGCAGTATACAGTGTGTTTTCCAGCCGGACAGCCACCCGAGAGGTTTACAATGTGCAGAGCAGGTTGACGGATCCGTCAAGGTCTGACGGAACAGACCAATGCCACATCAGCTGCCACATGGCAATCTAGTGCAGGTTGGCCAGATCTGTACCAGTCGGCTGCATTTAATGCAGCTGACCTGTCATATTTTATCGCATTTTCTCAGGCTATTTATAGCCGGTAGCCAGCACACTATTTATCGGGCAGATTGCAGCGTACTTCAAGGTGGACAGCAAGTTGCATCATCGAGGTGGAGACACGCAGTCACACGCACTGCGCCCGTGTACATATCTGCATATCTTTGTATACAGCATACCTTATACAGCAGATCTTCATCTTCCACTCTCTTTCTCTCTCTCCTCTCTGTGTTCACTCTCTCTCTCAGTCTTGGGCCCACGCTTCCGCATCGCTGCACTCTGACATGGTATCAGAGCAGTGAAGAAGGGCTGGCTGAGTGAAGAACCTGCCTGAAGAGGAGATTCCATTGCGACACAAGGCTGCGTTTCCAGTGTTCGAGGGCGAGCGGGAGGGCTGCGCATCGGAAAAAGGCTGAAGCGAGCATGGGCGAGCGGGAAAGGAGTCCAGTTGGTAAATTTGCTACTGTTTGCAGATGTTTGAAGAGGAGGAAGGCTGTGTTTTCAGCTTTCAAGTGTAGGTTTTACTTTTTCATCGCCTCCGGCGGTTGAAGAATGTTCGGGACGTGGAAGAAAGAGCCCTAGCAGGCTGCGTTTTCACAGTCAAAGGGGGCTGCTTTTGTGTTTGTGCAGGCATTGCAGGTGAAGATGTCTACAGAGATTGACTTGGAGTTCCAGACGATCATGGATCGGAAGGTGCCTGTCTTACCAGCTCTTCCCTCAGATCAAAACCTCGATGGTGACAATTACCGCATCTGGCGCGTGATGATGTTGGCCATCGTTGAGTCTTACGATTTGGCGGAGCTTGTACAGGAGGAGATCGACTGGCCCTTGGCGAGAGATGAGTCCAAACTCTCTTCCGATGCTCGTGCGGAGTTGGCCAAGGCCCAGTCTCACTAGGACAAACTGAATGTCCGGATTCGTTCTTTTCTTTTTGTCTTGTACTACAACCGTGATAGCTCACATCGAGCACTTGACGATGGCTCAGGAGATATGGCTGGAGCTTGACCAGATGTATAACCGGATGAACCTTATGAAGAGGGTTTCTTTGGAGGTGCAGATGCGGACCTTGTCCGTGAACAAGTCTTCTTCGTTGCGGGAGTACATCAACAAGCTTCGACAGCTTCAGATGCAGATTCAGAATGTGGGGAAGCCGATTTCCTCCGAAGACATGGCGATCACACTCTTGTCCCAGTTGCCGCCACGATTCGGTGCTTTTTACTCCGCCCTTATTGCTTCGGGTTGTGACTTCAATGGGAAGAGTTGGTTCCTATGGTCTTGGACCAAGAGGAACAACTGAAGGGATAGCATGCTTCCAAGTCAGAAGCATTGACAAGTCTAGCCTCTCAGAAGAAGGGGAAGGACCAAAAGAAGAAGAAGGAGGACAACAAGCCAAAGAAGGACAAGAAAAAAGAATCAACATGCCATATTTGTGGTCAAACCGGCCATTGGAAGAAGGATTGCCCCGACAAAGACAAGAAGGACTCCAAGGATTCTGGAGCGGTGGCTGCACCCTCATCAGCTGCGTTTCTTCATTTAGCAGTCATTGAGGACTCTACACCGCAGGCTTCTGATGCTGCGATGACAGCCCCACAGGCTCGAGAGTGGATCGTAGACAGTGGTGCCTCCCGGCACATGACTCCTTCATCAGTTGGTGTTGCCCAGTTGTGACCTTCGCGTGGGCAGATTCTCATCAGAGATAGCTCTTCGGTGTCTATTGCAGGACAAGGTGAGATGCAGCTTATTCCAGATGGACATGGTGGTATCCATACCTCAGAGGTGTTGCATATGCCAGGTTTAGGGTATCATCTACTTTCAGTTCATAAGATTTGTTCACTTGGACTTTTGGTGGAGTTTGACAGTGATTCGGTACGAGTCCTTGATCCTGGATCAAGAAAGGTTCTCTCATCAGGATATGAGGAGAACGGCATCTACAAATTGACATCTTCTACCGCTCTCACTACTCTTGTTCTTACCTCTCAGACACAGTCCGAGCTATGGAATGCTCGGTTTGGTCACCTAAACTATGATTATCTTCGGAGGGCGTCACGTGGACAGCTTGTTCGAGGATTGCCGGACATAGTGGTAAGCCAGCAACCATGCGTCTCCTGCATTCGTGGGAAACAGCATAGGGATGCGATTCCCAACAAAGCTTCGCGGCGGTCTACTTCACCGATGGAGCTTGTATCTACGGATCTTTGTGGCCCTATGAGGAACGAGTCCTTGAAAGGAAGCTCGTACTTCATGTTGATCCTAGATGACTACAGCAGGATGACTTGGGCCTACTTCTTGGCGTTGAAGTCAGAGGCTTTCTCCCACTTCAAGGATTGGCTTCTCTTTGAGGAGAACCGATCGGGCCGGCGATTGAAGACCTTGCGCTCCGACAAGGGTGGTGAATTTGTTTCTCATGAGTTTGCTCGTTTTTGTGCAGATAGAGGCATTCACCAAGTGTTTGCTAACACCAACACTCCTCAAGAAAATGGCATTCTTGAACGGAAGAACCGAAGTGTGATCGAGGAGGCACGCACCATGATGGAGCACTGACAGACACCTCAGTTTCTGTGGGCCGAGGCTGTGGCTACTGCAGTCCACATCCTCAACCAATCCCCCACTTCGGCCGTTGATGGGATGACACCTTTTGAGGCTTACTTTGGGACTAAGCCCGATGTTTCTTATTTTAGGGTTTTTGGGTGTGATGCCTATGTTCACATTCCCAAGACTCGTCATGATAAATTTGAAGCGGCTTCCCGAAGACAGGTGTTCTTTGGCTACAGCTCTCAGTCCCAAGGCTATCGCTTGTATGATCCCGTAAAGCGGGATGTGTACACAAATCGAGATGTGCGGTTTGTGGAGGTTCCGGCCATAGCAGCGGGTGAGGAGCATCCCGTTCTTGGAGACCCAGGAAAGAGTTGGGCTCCCGAGACAGTTCCTTTGGAGCCAGCACCTTTTGATTCCAATTCTGTTTCAGATACAGAGTCTACTCTTCCACCGGTCACCCCCGAGGAGCTACCACCGGTGGATATCCCAGAGTCTTCAGCTGATGGAGAGCGACGAGGAGAGATCCAGCCTCCTCCTCGTTGGGCCCATGACACACTCCGAGATTCAGGGATCGAGGGGGTCCCTGAGGAGAGGGGACCGCAGGATGGTCTGCGGCGGTCACAAAGGCACCACGCACATTCTACGGAGCTTGTTTGCTCTAACTATTGTTTGATGACCCGTGTTATGCAGGATCAAGAGCCCACCTCCGTGACGGAGGCTTTACATTCCACACCATGGAAGAAAGCTATGGAAGCCGAGTTAGAGGCTATTGAGAGGAATGGCACTTGGTACCTCGTGCCTCGCCCCTCTCATAAGAAGGTGATTGGTGTCAAATGGGTCTTCAAGACCAAGTACCTTAGCGATGGTTCTTTGGACAAGCACAAGACTCGCCTTGTTGCTAAAGGTTTTGCACAGCGCCCAGGGATTGATTGTCATGATACTTTTGCCCCCATTGCTCGTATGGCGACTATTCGAGTTGTTCTTGCCTTGGCTGGCCATAGGAGATGGCCTGTCTACTAGTTGGATGTAAAGTCGGCCTTCCTCAATGGTGATTTGAAGGAGGAGATCTATGTAGAGCACCCTCCTGGCTTTGGACCTTCAGATGGGCAAGTCTACAAGTTAAAGAAGGCCTTGTATGGCCTAAAGCAGGCCCCACATGCATGAAACGAGAAGATTGACTCGTTCCTTCAGTCACAGTTGGGATATCGGCGCTCCAAGGCCGATCCGCAACTTTATGTATACACTTCCGAGGCTGGTTGTGTGCTTTTTGTGTTGTATGTTGACGATTTGATTGTCACAGGTGATCATGCACAGAAGGTCGAAGAGCCGAAGGCAGCTTTACATCAGATGTTCAAGATGACGGACTTGGATCTACTCCACTTCTTCTTGGGCCACGAGATTTATCAGTCTCAGAGGGGGATTTTCATCTCCCAGCAGAGATATGTATAGGAGCTCTTGGTTTCTTTTGCAATAGAGGATTGTCAGACCATTTCTACTTCTATGGATCCGAACTGGAAGGCCACTTCACATTTAGATTCTCCTTTGGCGGATGCTTCCCGCTACCGTCAGTTGATTGGATCATTGATTTGGCTCCTCAACACTCGTGTTGATCTTTGTTTTGTTGTAGGTCTCTTGGCGGGGTTCATGAGTGAACCTCAGAAAGTCCATTGGCAGGCTGCCCAAAGGATACTTTGGTATTTGAGGGGGACCTCTGACTTAGGGATTCATTATCCAGCAAGCACAGGTGGTTCAGATCTTGTACTTGCAGGTTGGAGCAACTCGAATTGGGCTGGCGATGTGGACCACAAGCGGTCTACTACAGGCTATTGTTTTACCTTGGGTGCAAGTGTTATCTCATGGAGTAGCAAGAAGCAGCCCACGGTAGCCCTTTCTTCTACTGAGGCAGAGTATCGGGCCGCGTCTTCCACCACATGTGAGGTTGTGTGGCTTAGAAGATTGTTGGAGGAGCTTGGCTGCCCCTAGACTCGTCCTACTTTTCTACGATGCGACCATGAGAGTTGCATTGCCTTGGCACGGAATCCTGTTTTCCATGCCCGGACGAAGCACATAGAGATCTAGTACCACTTCATCAGGGAGAAGCTTCTAGATGAGACCATAGATGTGGAGTACTGTAAGACGGAGAACAATCTTGCAGATTTGTTTACGAAGGCGCTTTCCCAAGCTCTACTTCGGAGACATGCCAGATCCCTCAACCTTATGCCCCGTCCAGGCTCTGAGAGGGGGTGTTAGAGATTGTCATCCCCTGGACAGGCACAATTAGGGTTTGTACAACAGTATACAGTGTGTTTTCCAGCCGGAGAGCCACCCGAGAGGTTTATAGTGTGCGGAGCAGGTTGACGGATCCGTCAGGGTTTGACAGAGCAGACCAGTGCCACGTCAGCTGCCACGTGGCAGTCTAGTGCAGGTCGGCCAGATCTGTACCAATCGGCTGCATTTAATGCAGCCGACTTGTCATATTTTATCGCATTTTCTCAGGCTATTTATAGCCGGTAGCCAGCACACTGTTTCTCACTTGAGATTGCAGATTCCAGCAGGAGATCGGGCAGATTGCAGCATACTTCAAGGTGGACAGCAGGTTGCATCATGGAGGTGGAGACACGCAGTCACACGCACTGCGCCTGTGTACATATCTGCATATCTTTGTATACAGCATACCTTATACAACAGATCTTCATCTTCCTCTGTCTCTCTCTCTCTTCTCTCTATGTTCACTCTCTCTCTCAGTCTTGGTCCCACGCTTCCACATCGCTGCACTCTGACAATATGACCTGGCTTTCCACAATAATGACAAGTCAATGCAGACTTGCAGCCAAGGAACTTACTGCGAGACTATCCATGTGACTGAGAATAAGACTTCTGAGAGTCTCTCCCACGGCGGTCATTACTGCTCTTAACATTACTACCTCTAACTATCAAAGCATAAGAACTATTGGAAGCATCAATTCAATAATGCATCCTCTACGTCCTGCGATTGCAACCCATCAGCAAGCATATTTGCACACATAGCAGTATAGAATGTGACCCATAATTCAAGCAATGTAACCAACAAGAATAAGGATGGAAGATTCCATAGACATCATGGATTTTCTCCCATAACTGACATACAGTCTACCCTTCAAAGACAACATTATAGAATACCTGCTTAGAGAGTAATAAAATGATTGTAGACTTGCATAACTCATTCAATTTAACTTAATCCTCCACATCAAAGCGTTTGGGCTTTACACCCTCGTGTCTGAATGGCTTAATCTATAATTTCTGTACCAAAATTGCCATATATGTGCCTTCCAATAGCTGTAATTAGTGCCATTCAATTTGTCAATGTTAAAGATAGCATTGTCATTTAATCCATCAGCTATCATATTAACAAATGAAAGCACAGTACAAGAAAACAGGCTTCTATAAATGACTACAAATCACAGAAAAGACGAGGGCTAAACAGAAGAAAACACCAAAGTATAGGGCTAGCCACTGGCCACTAACTGTCAATAGTAATGAACTATCAAATTAAAGCATTTGCTCTCATAAAGAATACATAAACCTGCAATTACAACACTTCTATAATAAATGCAACAGTGAATCCAAGATCAATTGTGGGCAATCAATCAAGAAAATCCAAGCTCACACTGCTAGGTATGTCTTGCAACAAACGAGATATGTAAGAGTAGCTAGCAGTGAAGATGCATACAACTGGTACCAAGATCTATTACAACCTCAGTATGTCAATAAACCATACATCTAATAGGCATAGACATCATGCATGTAGTAGGTCTCAGGAGGAGTAGAAGAAAATTGCCACATGCATGACCAACTCAACAAGGGTAACAAAACTCAATACATAGCCTAGCAGTGTGTATACGTCATTGACACCACTTTGGCAAAATAGGTGCCGAGTCCAAAGCATGATTCAAATCAGCCCACTAGGCAAGTAACCGCATCCAAGAAGCATCAAGAGAGTATATACATAACTCCATGAGTCCCACTATCTCAAGAAAAGAAGCTCAAGCTCAGCTTTATAATGAATCCAAAGCTCAATGGAAATAGCCAAGTGTCAAGTGACTCCCACTAAAACAAAACCGAATACCAACTAAGTAGGACAAGCTTAATACATCATGTGCATGACATCCGAGCATCCAAGATACATCAAGTACATAGCTGGGAGCATAAAACCCAATAAAATCTTCAAGCCCGTATGTAACAATCATTATAGCAACTAACCAAACCTCCAAGACATGTAACTAAGCTCAAATGCGAAGCTCAAAGAATTCTATAAGCATATCCAGCCAAGCATCAATACATCCAAATGGTATACCCAAATAGTATTAAATGCCAATAGGCATAACTTTCACACTGAAATAGCTTGCTGCCCACTGTATTACAACAATGAATGCCATGCATAAACTAAGCTATGGTAGCTCAAATCAAGCGAAGAGCATCTCAAGACATCCTGCAAATATATACCAATGATCTAGCATCCATAGGCATAAATATGAGCTCCAAAACTCTCAGAGTATGCTGTCCCAGACATGTGAACAGCAGGTCTGCTGTATATTACAGTAGTAATAGTGAGTAGGGAGCTCCAAAATGATGCCAATTGTGAAGCACTAATGCGAGGGAAGGTCCACAATGATTACCAAGTGGTCAATGCATGTCCAAAAGCTCGGGGAGAGGTCAAGCTAATTAGAAATGGGGCCAATAGCAGCAGGCACAAATCATGCTGCTGCTGCTGGGGTTGCTGCTACTGTAGCTGAAGGTGATGGAGTTCAAGAGGCATTCTAAGGTGCTCAAACAAGCCTCCTCAATGCCAAGAGGAAGCTTACACAAGCCAAGGAGTGAGTAAGCACTAAGCAACAAAGGTTACCTCTTCAAGCTGAAGCCATAGCTCCCATTGATGATGGTGTTGTAGGTATCAATTCTAGGCTGAAGCCAAGGGCGGGTCAAAGCTCATTGCTCTCAGCTCTCATACCGGTTGAAGGGAGAAGCCACAGTGGGAGCACGAGCAAGTGGAAGAAAAAGAGGTGCAAGCTATGGAGAGAGAGAGAGAGAGAGAGAGAGAGAGAGGATGTGGGAACTCCAACAGTCATGATGTGTGACCAATCTTTCCTTATTCATTAGTCACTGAAAGAATAAAGAATGAAGTAACAATGATGGGCACCCACCACCTACAATATACAAGTGTGTGTGTACTATACGTGTAGTGAATACAGGGGCGACGTAGACAGAGGTGCCTTTATTCCCAACATTGACATCAAGGTCTTTCCATGCACCTTTGAGGTGGCTTGATCACCCACTACTTGGGTATCTATGGTCCTATCTAAGTGTCATTGTTGTACATACTATGATGAGTCATTATCATCATCTATTTTTTCCATTAATCGACCATGATCTAAGAGAGGGTGTTAGCATACAGTACATCTCATGGATTAGAGCTATGCATTATTGGATATTTTGTGTTTTATGCTAGAGTGGGCTAAGACTGACCACCCTAATTTTGGGTGCCAGTTCTCAACTAGACAACTGGTATTTTGGGCATCTAGTTTGGACCAGTTAAATAGTCATCTACTTTGGTATTCTTCTTGCCTATTTATAGGCGAGCTCCCTTCTCATTCATTTCACTTCAATTGCATCATGGTGGAAAGAGGGAGACCGTGCACACTACCAATGACTTGGTGCCTGAGCTTTGTACTGTCTTGTACCTTGGCATACGTATTCCATTTCTCAAACATATTCATCTTGAATTCGTTGTTCTTTGCAATGCTCTTCTTTGTTTTTGTGTTTGTGCAGCCTATTACAGCACTTTCTCTAGCTTCCATTGTTTCCCCCTATTCTAACACAAGCTCCTAGAAAGTTAGTAACTAAGACTAAGATAGATCTTATTTAGAAACAAAGTCATTTGGTCATCCTTCGACTTGCGTAATCCAATCTAGCAAACTTGGCAAGTAATCGCCAATATTTGGCAAGTTTGACCTTTAAGTTATCCCCGCTTAGAGATCTTGAGCGCTTAGAGCTCAAGAGTCTAAATTGAAGTGACAAGTCCTCTCCCAACTACATAGCAGTCCAATCAAGTGTGCCCATTGATCAAAGGCAAGGTCAAAATGTTCCCGCTTCCTACCCCTTTCCTACCTAGCCGTTGACCTCTCTTCCTGCTAGGCAAACTGTCTTTTGTGATGGGCAACATGTTTTCTCAGCCTTTGGAGTTGTTTTGCCTACTAATTGGTTTTTTGGGGTTGGAACTCATACAAGCGATTATAATCATATGGGTTGAGTTCAAGAATTGTTGTTGTGGTAAGTGGGTTGTATGGCATCTACGGAAACAACAAAGAGGTTGTGCAGTTGAGAGAGAACTTCAAAAAGGGTTCCTATGCATACAAGGCTGATGAAAAGAATTGTTTGACAGTCTTGTAAATTGAAATACCTGCAATTGAAGAGTGTGAAGCAAGAAGTTCCGCACTATTTCATGTTCACCATTAAGTAAGAATGCCATAGCTGATGGGATGAAGTCTCTAATAAAAACCTGATCATAATTGAGTGTATTTGACTCTGTTGGGTCATTGGCAGCAATTGTACCAACAGGATTGCCACAATAAGTGACAATTGCAGCTCTCAGAAAATCCCAAGCTTCCTCTTCAAGTGATGTTCCTGTGTTTAGGTTCCTAGACTTGCCATTTACATGTGTTGAAGAAGCTGACTTGGTATAGCTAGGCTCTTCTACTACCATATATTTGGACCCAAAAGGGCCACGGGAGACCTCGGATCTGCCAGTGGTCTTATCACGAGAATGAATGACCTGCTGCTTATAGTTGAAATTCACATGCTCGCATCTGGGTCGACGAGAAGAGCTCGAAACCCCTGCTGCCCCTTTTGCTAAAACCTGCCCACAATCTTGCCTCTTTCCTGAGAGTGGAAGCAAACCAAGACTCCTGTCGAGGCAGTGTGGAGTAGTTGGAAAATGAGATTTCATTCTGTCCAAAGGCCGTTTTAAGGTGAGAAGAGATCGCTGATTGGCATGAAGTCCAATGAAGCCCTAAGCTTAAACCTCTTTGAAACCTGATGTGTCCGAATGCTATTATGTCCAGATGATGTCGTTTTGTTAGCTCTCAGCCCTACTCTCTGAAAAGAAATGCAGCTGGGAGAGGGAAGCGGAAAATGGTGGCTTGTCTTGAAACACACAGCAGCAATCAGACAGATGGAAAGATCAGACCCTCCATCACGCGAACTTCTCCTGCACCACCACCCATCATCTTCCATTCACGAGAGGACCGGCCACTCTCTGTGCAGGGGGTTTTGTATTGACTTTGAAGTATTGGGCGCACGTGTCACGCGCTCGTGCTGCCACGTATCCAGTGTCCTTCTCGTGTTCCAAGATCGGTGTTCCAACTTCCAAGGTCTTTGCAAATTGCCATCATATGATATGAGGAATGAGGATTTGAAATGCCCCATTTGTAGATGGGTTCTTTTCAAAAGTATATTATATTGACTCAATATTCTAAGGGGAGGTTGTAGTAACGGTAAAGGAATCATGTACTAGTAGGGTAAGGGGGCCGACCCTCAATGCTATTGACAACGAGGCCCCCTACTTTGTACTATTCAAAGAGCCAATTCTATGATGTGCGTGCCCCGCTCAAAGACAGAAATATCTTCTTTGATTGGACAATTTGAACATTTCTTGCTGGTGTCCTTCTGTCACAAATCTCCCCTCACCATTGTCACAAAATGTCGGGTAAAATTTTCAACAAAAATACTTCAAAAGAAATGACCATCTCATATCACTCATCAAAGCATTAGCATCCTTTTTTTTGAACCATTGCTCTATCCCAGCAATTATAGCACTATGCCTCTACCGACCAAATTGGATGGAATTTGGAAGTGTGACAAGGGGCCTAATAGTTGTCACTAATCCGGCCCCCTTACACTATTCAAGGGCTTCAAGTTAGGGCCATATCACACCTGGTGTGAGTGGGGGCAGTGGAGCTCCATTAAACCCACTTGCAAGGCACCACTACCAAAAAGCGCCAAGGTGAGTGGGGTTAACCCTAAACTGCATTTGCCCTTTTAAAACCTTGGAGAATGGAGGGGCTAACATGGTTATAGTTGCACTAGTGAATAGTCATTCAAACTTTTCGCTATTGTCAAAGATGATGCATGTAGAAGCCAATGTGAGAGGGGCAACCAACATGATCATGATATTTCATCTACTTTTTGTGCCGAGCTCTTCCTTGGACAACCACTCCTTAATGTGTTTCCCCTACAACCCTTGGTGCCACAAGCCTCTAACCAAAGTCATTTTTATGTATACATTTTTGTCGTGCCTTTTTGGCATGACTTGGGTATCATAAATTCCCATGCCTTCAATGAGCCAAAGTCACTACTAATAATAACAATAGCAATTAGTCTTTAAACACTTACATGGAAACATTGGTTGGTATTAAAGTAAGTATAAACAATTTTAAACCTTTTTTTAAGACTTCTTTTCACTATAAGGAAGTGCATGTATGGCAATGCTAAGTTAACGATAGTTTCCATGGCATTGCAATAAGCATAGCTACTAGTAACAATGATAATAACAATGCTATATAATGCAAAAAAAGGCCAAAATAGTCATAGTATTTTTGGTATAATTGTTTGCTACATAGAGAGAGAGAGAGAGAGAGAGAGAGAGAGAGAAGGGGGGAGTGAGCGATACAAAGAGGGAGAAGAAGGAGAGCATGAAGAAGGAAAGCTTTAGAGAGAAGGAGAAGATTGCAAAGGAGAAGGAGTGGGAGCATATGTGCATCTTTAAGCCTCAAGATAAGCCCTTTTCTCCTTCCCTCCCTCTTTCCTTTTTACATATTCTATATGGAGAGAGAGGCGCGCCGGGGGGGGGGGGGGGGGAAGCAATATAGAGAGGGAGGAGAAGAAGAAGAAGAAATATAGAGACAAAGCGCATGAGGGAGATGGAGATAGGGAAAGAGAGGGAGAAGGACAAGGAGAGAGAAAGAGAAAGGGGGAGGGGGAGAGAAAATTCTGAAAATTTGGAATGAGAAAGAGGCCAAGGTAGAGAGAAAGAGAAAGATAGGGCAGAATGAGATAGAGAGGGAAAGGGGAGAGAAAATTCAAATAGAAGAGTGAAATTTACAAAAATCTAGAAAGAGAGAGGGTGATGGAGATGGAGATGGAAAATAAGAGAGAGAGGAAACCATGGAAATTTTTTGTATTAAAATATGTTAATTCAAAAGTTCCAAGTATGTATAAGAGAGATGGAAAAAGAGAGAGGGAGTGTAAGAAAAAATCGTTTTATGTAAAAAAATAATTTTAAACTTTATTTTATCAAAATATATTATGTTTAATATAAAGGAGAGTGGGTGATATTTATATAGCCAATGTTATTTTTTAGAAGAAACATAGTGATTTAAATTGTTATATATATTATAACATGTTGTTATTTTATTAAACAAAGAGAGTAAGAGAGTAAGAAAGAAAGAAGATGATTTAGAGAGGGGGGGAGAAAGAGAGAAGTGAGAGGGAGAAAGAGTGGCCGAGAGAGAAGAAAGTAAGGGGGAAGAAAGAAAAAAAGAGTAAAGAGGGTAAAAAAGAGAAACGGAGAGAGAGAGAGAGAGAGAGAGAGAGAGAAAGAGAGATTTGGAGACTAGGTGAGGGAGAGCAATGTGTGTGCGTGCGTGCGTGCGTGCGTACGTATGTGTGTGTGTGTAAGAGAAGGAAAGAGAGTGTGTGTGAGAAAGAGAGAGAAAGGGTGAGAGAGATATATATAAATTCAGTAAGAGAGAGAGAAAGGTTGAGTAAGAGCAAGAGCAAAAAGGAGATAGAATAAGTAAAAATGTAGTACAGCAATGAAAATTTCACCCTTGCTTACATTGCAACCAACATGAGTAGAGATAAAAGCGAACATATTGGAGATCAAGAAACATATCTCAATTAGCATATTCCATGTCATGCACTTAGTGTAAAGTGGGTAATTCATTGGAAGTGTCATTTGTCCATGGAGCATATATGATGTTCTGACGAGTTCTAGCAATTGATCAAGCAATTGTAACCTATGAGTTAGTCGTAAGTAAAGTATATACATTTTGCATGGATATTATAATACAAAGACATATAGTAAATATAATATTCTACCAATGTATTGCTCATCTTCACAAATCTATCCAAGGCAATGATAGTACATTGCAACCAAGCAAATGTATTAGTCCAATTAGAAGATGTAATGAATGAAGATAAGAGGAGAGAGGAGAATGAGCTAAAGAGAGAGAAAGAGAGAAGAAAGAAGAAGGAAGATTGGAAGAGGAGAGAGAAAGACAGGAAAGAAGAGAGAAAAGAGGAAACCATGGAGCTAGAGATGAAGGTGAAGAGTATTGATAATATTTGGATGCCCTAAACTTGTTTTGACATTATTTTATATTTTTTTGCAAGTCTATATATATGCTTTTTATTGTACTTCTATTTCATCCACACATTGGATTAATTGACTTTTTTTTTTGTTTATGGTGCAAGTCATCACATTTGATTGCAAGGGCATCATATTCAAATAAAGATCTTAAAAAGGTTTATGGTTGGCTACTTCCTCTCCATAGATATGCTAGTAGCAGAGGGAGATAGCAAGGGCATGAATGGAGGAAGGAGGTATGCATCACCTTGGCAACGATAGCTACATATCCTACTTGGGGGATTTTGTAAGTTCTTTGGATTTAATATTAAAGGTTTAGTCTTTTCTATGCTACATATAGTACTAAAATTGTTGCGCAAGTTGTGGGAGCTTTCACTCAACTGCCAAGACCCACGGACCACTTATTGTTTCAAGAGTTCCAAGCCGAGCACTAATGGCTACCTCTCACATAGCTGATGCGCCATTCATATCTACAGTTGTAGTGAGCTTACCTCCATGCCGATCGAGTTACCTCCTCTCCCGCGCACTCCGATAGCTCCACGATCCAAGTGCAAGCTTCAAGCAAGCTCCACGCTCCAAGCTCCATAGCCCGTGAGCAAGACAAGAGAAGAGAAGAGAAGAGAAGAAGATAGGGGAAGATGGAGAGCTTCTCCTCCTCGGTCCCTCACCCTCACACACTCACTCCCTCACACTCTCACACTCCCTCTCTCAAGCACAAGCTCAAGCAAGCAAGCAAGAAGAAGAAAAAGAAGAAGAAGAAGAAGAAGAAGAAGAGATCCACTTTTGGCCACACACAAGAATGAGCTTCTCATTCACTTTTCAACTTTATATACAAAACCCTAAATCCCTTTTGGGCGGTCATCCCCTTATCCCCTTTTTTACATGGCCGGTCGTGGCCTAGGCCCTTTTTCCCATTGCCCTTCTATCTTCCTAGCTTCCTTCTTACCGACCATCTACCTTTACAAATTGCACGGGTGAGAGCCCAATTCTCCTTAAATTAAATCATGATGCGCTTGCGCTCTTTTACAAAAGTATTCAGTTGCACTTTTCCTTGTGCGCATTTTTCCCTTATTTAGGACTTTTCTGCGCTTCTTGTGTTTCTAGATTTTTCTTGGTGCACCTTTGTCTTCCGTTTCTCTTTGCCTTGGCCTTTGTCTTCTGCTTTAGCTTTTCCAGAATTTTCCGCCTTCTTGACTTGGGGTTAACATTACCCCTCTCCTAGACGAGTGCCAGTCCCATGGCACTCACTGTCATAGGTAGTAGGCTTCGGTATGCACTGAAGACGTGGGTGGAAGGGACATCGGTGGTTGCCGTGGAGGAGTGTTGGTGATGGTGTGGAGGAAGGTCGTTGGGGGCACGTTGGTGGCCTAGGTGGCTGGTGGTAGGGTTGTTGGAGTTGGTGGTAGGGTTGTTCTTTGTTGGGGATTGCACTGATGGCCAGCACAAGTGTTGGTTTGTTGGGGCTTCTACACATGACAATTCTTGGCTGACTTACAGGATGATAAAGGATAAGAATTTAGAGCTGGGTGTTGATAAAGAGCGAATGACACTTTCGTTGGAGTCTTTAATACCTGCAATTGAAAACTTCTCATAGGTGGTCTCTTCCTAGGGGTAGTGCTAGTCTTCAATACCTGCAATTGAAAACTTCTCATAGGTGGTCTCTCCCTAGGGGTAGTGCTAGTCTTCTCTATTATGCACAAGACATAGTTCAATTAGTTTGGGAGACAGGTCAAACTCTAAGTAAGCTGAGAGTATTGTCCTGCACTTGAGGACCCAAACTGTGTATATATTTCGGTGTAGATATTATGTGAGTGCTCGTGCATACTTAGATATTACGTAGTTAGAAGACCGTGGGCTGGTTTCTCGTAACAATGTGTGGATGAAGCAAAGCTGTCCATGTTGAGAAGAAGTACACGTGAAGGTGTATGGGACATCCTTTGCGTTGTGACTGCACGACGTAGCATAATTGAACACAGGGACACCGCACTTTCGGTATAGATGGGAGCTATTGGACTTGCTTGATGAGGACGGTGTACTTTTCATGGCCATTCGTGTGGTGCTTACCACAATTGATTGTAATGGTATTAAGGTAGAGTGCAAGAGGAAATCGTGTGAATGGGTCAGAGTGACAGATCTAACCATAAGTGAGACAAGCTCTTTAGGTATGTCCTGCCCTTGATGTGCCCTGAACAATTGTGGGTAATGCTAAAGGGCTAGGGGACTAGGGACGGAGCCAGTCGACCAAGGTCACTGGACGTACCTAATTTGAGAACCCCTAGGTGTTGTGCTGTGATCGTGGGTGCTTCGTATCTTTTCGTTCTTTTCTTTTCTTCTTCTTTTTTTTTTTGGACTTGCCTGAGTACAACCATTGCAATATGTTGAGGCTATTAGCCTTTCAATGGGTTGGGAAATGTCAAGCTTCGAAGGCTCAGGAAATGGATATTACAGTGATGATTGTGCCCTAGCCTTGTTGTTAGAGAAGCGGTTGTTGAGATGGGGAGATACACTTAAGATATTGCAAACCTCTTTGGAACATGCAATGTTGGTACAATTGGGGTAACAGCTGCCGTGAGTGCTTAGCATAAAGTGTAACCCAGAAAGAGGAAGTGGTTAAGATCATGCTTTGGGCCATGTGACGTGGGCACTCGCAAGGGTGATTTTCACTTTTGGCAGCGTGGCTTTGTCACGGCTCTTTGTGAGGTTGGTGGTCTTACGGTGACTTGGGCATTGAACACATTCGCACGAAGACCTATGTTGTTCTACATCCACTTGTCACTTCATGAGAGTATATGCAAGTCGCATACATCAAGTACAATGAGCAAATGCAATCATGTCAAGATATTACTTTATCAAAATCATATGATGTTGATTGTGATGCATATTCCGGTGCTTGTTAAAGATGTGGCATATATTAGCAATATGTAAGGAAAGTGTATACAGGTGGGGAGCCTGCCCCTTTAACCATTTAAAGACAAAAAGTTATGGCAGGATGGCCTTTGTTAAGTTGCTTAATATCATAGGGGCTACTCTATTTGCACGAGGCGAGGCGAGACCAGGTGGTCGGGCGACTGAGGCTATGCCGGTGAGGGACTCCTGTGAGATTGGGTGGGGAAGATGTCGGCCGGGACCTGGATGGTGTAGTCTTTGGCCGCAACTATTTCTAGAATGCTTTTAAACAATGCATCGAATTTTTGCTTGTCTCGAACTGCCCTCTCCTCTTTCGAGCACCTGGTGCCCGAGCGTCTGGTGGGAGCCTACACGACTGGTGTTGCCACACCTGTGTGCTCCCTTGAGCCCTCATCCTCTTGGCTTGGGGGGTTTTCGGCCTGCGTCCTGGGCGGTGTTGTTTGGGGCCTCTTTTCGGCGTGTACCTCTTTAGAGTAGGCACATAGCGTTCTAGTGGGGGCGCTAGTGCCTTATGCTCTTTCCGACGGCGAAGAGCTTCATTACATGCTAGCTGCACTATGTGGTCCATGATTGCTACCGTAGAGGGACTTGCAAAATGCGAACCAAGGATTAGGCCCTAAGGCAGGATGAAACTTATTCGCATGGAAGGGATTATACATTGGGTTATCAAGTGCATATGACGAGGAGGGGCAAGGTGAGACATGCAATGTTTACTGTAGAGGGACGACCCCTGTGAGCGACAGAATGAAGACAAAAATGAACGTCTATTTGTTATGCAGCATATGCTGAATGCTGTTACAAAAAAGGGAACACATGATGATGTTTGGTATGTTGATTTAGGTGTATCCAATCATATAACCAGCCATGCAGAATGGTTTGGAGAGATGCAGGATTTGCAAAATGCAGGTTATGTGTAGACGGGTGATGATTCATGCCATCCAATTTCACATATTGGAAAAGTTCCCTTGTCCTTGCATGATGGTAAGACAAAGAGTCTTTCAGATGTATTACATGTGCCATCTATTACAAAGAACTTGGTGTCAGTCGGTCAAATGGTAGAGCAAGGGCTGCAAGTCAGATTTAATGCAAAGGGCTGCTTTGTAGAAGACTTCAATGACAAGTGTAGGTTGGTAGCAAAGGGAAGTAGAGTTGGACGTATGTTTACTCTGGATGCTGGAATTCCTACTATGAATGCTGCTATGTATGCTAAAGGAAAAGGTGTTGTTGCAGATATTGAAATTTGGCACAAATGCATTGGACATGCAAATGTACAAAGGCTAAAACTAATGCAGTGCAAAGGGTTGGTTACAAGTTTGCCTACATTTAGAGTTGCAGAATTTCATAAGGTATGCAAAGCATGTTAGTTTGGTAAGCAGGCAAGACAACCCTTTTCACATGATAGAGATGTAAGCAGAAATATCCTTGATGTTGTGCATACAGACATTTGGGGGCCTACACAAAATGTATCTCTTGGAGGCAGTTCATACTTTGTCACGTTCATTGATGATTGTTCTAGAAAGCTGTGGGTATATTTTATGAAGGAAAAGAGTGAAGCGTTGAGCACTTTAGAACTTTCAAGGCTACAGTTGAAAGAGAAACATGCTTGAAAGTAAAGTGCTTGAGGTCAGATGGAGGGGGAGAGTACCTCTTGAATGAGTTCAGTGATTTTCTGAGGTCTCATGGGATAAAGAAACAGTTCACATGCAGATATACCCCACAGCAAAATGGGGCTGCAAAAAGGAAAAACATGCATATTGCAGAAGTTGCATGTGCCTTGATGGCTGAAAAGAATATGCCTAAGCTTTTTTTGTCTAAGGTTGTTCATACTATTGTTTATATTATGAACAGAACTCCCACAGCTGCAGTTCATGGGATGACTCCTGAAGAATGCTTTACTGGTAAGAAGCCTGATGTATCACACTTGAAGATATTTGGATGCATTGCATATGTTCATGTGCCAGATGAGCTATGGAAAAAGCTTGATCCAAAGGCAAAAAAATGTGTTTTTATTGGATACTCTTTAGAGCAGAAAGGGTATTGCTATTATAACCCTGTCACATGTAAGTTCAGAGTGAGTAGGGATGTCATCTTTGATGAAATGAGCAGTTGGTATGCATCTAATGGTGATGCATTGGATGATGATGATGATCATGACACTCATGTGCAGGCTGAAAAGCAAGAATCATGGACTCTTAGTGGACCAAAGACATCATCTGGTAGTCCTTGGTCTGGGAGACTAAGGAGTACCTCTACATCTTCAGGTGCATCTAATAGCACTACATGTAATTCTTCTATCAGGACACCAGGTGTACAGAGAGCTCATAGTAATGTAAAGGCTCCATTGAGTGATCTGGTGGTATGCAGATCTAGTTGGGTCAGATACCCTGTTAAAAGATTTGGTTTTGAAGGTTATGCAGCTCACCATTATGCTTATATGGTGAAACTAGTTGAGGATGTTGAGCCCACATGTTTTGAGAAGGCTGTTGGTCATGTTCATTGGGATGCAGCAATGGATGAGGAGATGACTGCATTAGAGGCCAATAAGACTTGGGATCTAGTATCATTGCCGAAGGGCAAGAAAGCTATTGGATGTAAGTGCGTTTATAAGATTAAGCACAATGCAAATGGTTCTATTAGTAGGTACAAAGCTAGGCTAGTTGCAAAAGGTTATGCCTAGACATATGGCATAGATTATGAAGAAACCTTCAATCCAGTTGCTAGGATGGCAACTGTCAGATGTGTGATTGCTTTGGCAGCAGCCAAAGGTTGGAGGTTGCAGCAAATGGATGTGAAGAATACCTTCTTGCATGGTGATTTGCAAGAAGAAGTGTATATGGATTAACCAGCAGGTTATGAAGATTTAGAGCATCCCACGTATGTGTGCAGGTTGAAGAAGGCGCTCTATGGGCTCAAGCAAGCACCTAGAGCATGGTCTGACAAGATCAGAGAGTATCATGTCAATATTGGCTTTTATGTTTCTGATGCTGATCACTCACTTTATGTGAGAAAGGGAGATGCAGGTTTGGTCATCATAGTCATCTATGTGGATGACTTGATTATTACAGGTGATAGTGATAGTGGGATTGCTGAAGTCAAGGATTTTTTGAAGAAGAAGTTTGAAATGAAGGATTTAGGTGAGCTAAGGTACTTCCTTGGCATTGAGGTGATCAGATGTGATGATGGAATATTGCTATCCCAAAGACAGTATGGCTTGGATATGTTGTCCAAGTATGGTATCACAGCATACAAACCACTTTCAGTCTCGTTGGAGCAGAATGTAAAGTTGAGTGCTGATGTTGGGGATGAGATAGAAGACCCTACTATGTTCAAGAGGATAGTGGGGAGTTTGATCTACATGACCATTACAAGGCTAGACTTGAGCTACGCTATTGGTCTTGTGAGTTAGTTTATGCAAGTACCTAGAAAGCCACATTTGGATGCAGTGAGACGCATATTGAGATATGTGAAGTCCACATTACATTATGGACTTTTCTATGAGGCAGGTACAGATGTACAGGTGTTTGGATACACAGATGCAAATTGGACTGGTAGTATGTCTGATAGAAGATCTACTAGCGGATACATGTTCTCTGTTGGTAGTGCAGCAGTTGCTTGGAGCAGCAAAAAGCAATCTATAGTTGCTTTGTCGAGTATAGAGGATGAGTATAGAGGTGCTGCTCTTGCAGCATGTGAGGTAGTATGGCTACAAACGTTAATGGCTGATTTGGATGTGTAGGTGGAAGGTCTAGTTGTCATTTATATGAGCAGTATACAATTGGCTAGGAACCCTATGTTCCATGCCAGGACAAAACATATTGATGTACACTACCACTTTGTGAGAGAAAAGGTACTAGTAGGTGAGATTGACTTGGTGTATGTCAGCACATAGGATCAGATAGCTGACATCTTCACGAAGGCATTGGGTATAGAGAAGCTTCAAAAGTTTCGAAGCTTACTTGGAGTTGCAGAGATGCAGTTGAGCTTGAGGGGGAGTGTTAAGATGACAAGCTCAACACATGCGGACATTGATGATGGACCGCCTGGTTAGATGGGTCCACACGTCTACACTTAGCACGTCGGTGGTCATTATGACTCTCACATGGCCACTGACTCATTAATTATTATATTCAGGTTGTTACACCTATTTACAGCTGGCATAGTTATAGCGCCAGTCGACTAGTGTAGTCAGTTATGCATTGTTTAACTTAGTAGCTTTATGTTGTATCTTATCTATACTTTGTGTACATTGTAAAGAGTGTGGAAGAAGAAGAAGAAACTAGCTAGAAAACGTTTTGGAATCCATCTCCCTTCTTGTCTCTTGAGTGAGCTTCTCCTTGTGCATTCTGTGTGTGTTCGGCCCAGCATCTTGAGCAAGTCCCCCCATCACGCGATTCTTGACAAAACATAATGGCCAAGTCTTTCTACTAGCCATTCAACAATGATATGGCATTGTTCATGTATGTCTGAACTAGAAAATATGATGCCTAATGTATGGTCTGAATTGTGTATATACATGAGAGCCTTGTAAAAACCACTCAAACACAAAGAAAAAAAATAGACATTGCTACAAGTAGAGGCAAAGTGCAAGCAATGTTCAAGTTTGCAAACTCACTTTGAAATGGAAATATATGATTGATGATGCAAATTCTCAAAGCTCTACTAACATAGATGCTTGATGCGTTCCCTTGCACTTACACTTGCAAAAGACACTGATGTTATGATTTGATATTGATTATATTGACAACATGGAAATGGATGCCTTAAGTCAAAGAGAAGTTTCCATATCAATGTATGGGAAAATATTATGTGTATGCTTGTGCCATGATGTTGGTCAATGCATTGCAAGGTGTTGTGAAAGAAAGATATGCAAAATTTCCCCTCTCTAATTTCTATGTCAAATATCACTCCACCAATTGGTGGAACTTTTATGTCCAGACTACCAAAGGAGACGATGCTCGCTTCAGAGAGGTCTTCAACCTGTTCATGTACCTTTCATACTTGATGCATGATGAAGAAAAGCAAAGGAACATTCCTTTCACTTTGTGAAGCATCTATGGTAGACTTATATCCGATGAGAAAATGGTTGCCATTGCCGTGGTGCAATTGGCTAGTGGCACTATGTACATTGAGATAGGAGAACACTTTGGTATTGGGAAGTCAATTGTATCAAAGATTGTGCATAAATTTGTTGATGTGGTTCTATTGCACAAATATTTCCTCTTGGGGTGGCCGAGGGATGCGAAAAGCATTTCCAAAGTAAAAGATAGGTTCATGATTTTCAAGGGTTTGCCTAATTTTGTGGAGCACTTGATACTACATGTGTGAACCTAGACAAGTCTAGGCATGCAAGTGCATCAAGTTGGTTCGACAAGAACAAGAACTATTCCATGTCCATGCGATGCATTGTTGACATGGACCTATGATTTCTAGATGTGTATGTTGGATGGCTTGGGGCCACTCATGATAGTCATGTTTTTTGCAACTCTAGTTTCTATGCATGTGTTCTTAGTGGACAATATCTTCTTGGCCCTCATTTCACTGCTAGTGATTTATCCATCAAGGAGTACATTATAGCAAATAGTGGCTTTCCTTTGCATGATTGGCTCATGACACCTTATACTGTGGTGTAGAACAACTTGGAAAGGGAGTACAACTACATTGTCAAATCCACTCGTAGGCTTGTTGAGCGTGCTTTTGGATGTCTTAAACAATGATGGTGCTACTTGAATGGAAAGATATCTCACTCTTCCCTAATGTTTCTAGCCAAAACCATTGTTGCATGTTGTGCATTCAACAATATTTGCATTGATGGTGAGGATACAATAGAGCATGTTTGCTTAGAATTTGAAAAACATGGGTTCCCATTATGTACACTAGTAAATGATAATTTATCATGGAAATCCAAAGGGATTGTTTGGCTCGTCATGCAGCTCATACACACAATTGAGTATTTCTTTATTGAATGTTTGTTGGTTTTACAACCTTGATTTTTTGAATCCATCTACTTATTCCATTTGTACATTTTATTACATGGAATAACAACCTAAACTCTTTCAAAGTTACTTAATGATAAGGTAATGGGCCATAAAATATAAAGATGAAATTGAATGTGAAGATGATGAATCCTACAAGGTTTTCATGAAGACTGCATTTTATATTTCAATCTTATATGTGAATGAATGGAAAAACCCTAGTCACTTTGTATTAAGTGTTTGACCTAACATTATACAAAATCACAAATATGCTATCATTGCAATAACTGAAATGCATTCTGACATTGATAAAAAAGCTATCAATTTCAAAAATATAATGTCTAAGAGAGAATGGATGCTCTAAGGACTCACCTATGAGATGAGGACATTGCTGCCTCATATATAAAACTAATAGAGGCTGTAAGATGTCACATGACCTCATTTGCTTCTCTCTCATTTTGCCTTCTAGCACGATCATTCTCAATTTCATGATTTAGCCTCTCCCTTTACATAGCCAAGGTGGCCTCTAAAACAACATGACACATTAGGGTGAAATCATGAAAAGAATTGCTTACGCATTGTTATAAAATCTGAGATACACTCTCGACTTTCTTATATACTTAAAATATATATGGCGAATATTATGTTGGCACATAGGAAGAATAGATGAGAGAAAAGAAAGATGTAAAGAGAGAGAGGTAGAGAAATTGGCAACACACTAGGGGCTGGAAGATGGGCCAGTCCCCCCCTTGTGGAGTTATATTATTGACAAGGAGCAAGCTCCTCCATTACACATAAGCGAGTTCTTACTTGTAGATCTTGGAAACAAGATCACGGTTTCTTGCATGGTATACAACCGACTAACACTTGCACAACTTTGAAGTTGGCACCTTTTGATCCTTCTTGAGTCTCATTCTCTCCTACACAATATGTGTAAGGCTCTTCTCTTGGCCCTTGATTTCGGCAAAGCTTCCACAACACTTGCACCTTCTCTTCTCCTCTTGGAACTTGATTTCAGCAGAGCTTTTGCAGCACTTGCACCTTCTCTTCTCCTCTTGGAACTTGCAAAGTGATGCTTCCTTCACCTCTCCCTTACACCCAAGGAGAGCCTCCTCTTTTATAGGTTTTCAAGAGCTTCTCTTATTGGAGAGAGAGTTGAGTTGATCTTCATGCAAGATGTGGCTATTCCACTCTGCAATGCTAATGTCGAGATATCTCTTTGTGTGTTGTTTGGATGAAAAAATGTCAAACACAAAAGCTGTAGATATCATTGTTTCCGATAACCCTTGAAGCCTGTTTTTAGAGATCGTGTTTCTATTGCAAGATATTTTAAAAATGGATTTTCCAAAAAACAACTTTTTAAACTGTACTCTTAACTTGTGGTCCATGCAACCACCTTGAGCCATAAATAAGGAGAGTTCATTAGATTACCTTGGACCTCAACCTTAATATTGAATTCTACACAAAAGCTTGTGTCATTTTAGATCTTAGAAAGAGAAAATCACTTCTCTCCTCACTTCTAAAGGATCACGTCTCTCATCTTTCTTAGTGAGAGAATTCTTAATGATAAGTGCAGATTGGTCACAAAAGGAAGTAGAGTTGGCCGAATGTTCACTTTAGATGTTGGAATTCCTGTAATGGATGCTGCTATGTATGCTTGTAACATGTCTGCTTGACCACTTGTGGGACATGTCTTAGCAGCCCATCGGGAGGGGAGTCTAGAAAGTGCCAACTGGCACTCGCAAGGAATGTCACAGGGTTTGCGATCTAGGTCTTCTCGAGTCTGCCCTGAAGCGGAAGTATCCGGCCGTTCCCACTTAAGACCGACCTGAAGTCAGGGTTTCTTTCCTATCAACCAAGTCTCTAGGAAGTAGCTAGCATCGAGCTCCAGATGACCCACTTTGAGTAGGAACAACAGAGTCGAAGCAGATTTATGCTGCACTTGGTTCGTAGAGAATGGGAAACGAGAGGGATGCACCGCTCAACCTCTCTGCCCATAGGGCATAGTCCCATTCTAGTCCCCTAAAACAGCATGAATCGAGTTGTAACTTAACAATACCTAAAGTCATCCGATGGTAAATCCTTATGAGAAGTCTCCCAATTCTCTGGGACCACCCAGCCGTAGGACGGACCCGTCGAGGGATTCCGTCCACCCGCTTTCCTTGATAGCTTTAGTTGTCTAATTATGTCCTACCACATTTATGCGCGACATTTAAAATCAGCTTCATTAATTAAGCCTTTTAGGGCACAGAGTTCGTGTATGTAACTTACAACACATACACAAAAACAAAACAAGTAGTCCTTTTATCAAACAAGTTCCTTAACTTATCTTTAAGTTAATCTTTGTCTCCTGCCCATATAGGAGAATTATGTATCCCTTGTGTCCAACAGAAGTATCTGGTCCAAGTCTCATGGCACCGAAATTTCCATCCTTTATCTAGAATAGAATCTTCCAATATCCCAGACATTGGGCTCACGGGGATCTCCAACTCCATTCTGGATAGGCAAGGGGTGTCCAGAGCTCCACCTGACCCACAAGCGGTCTAGGAGTGAGATGCCAATTCCATGGTTGGCCTTTTCACCACTCGACCATTGGCCTATGAATCGAGCAGTGCCCTCTCGGGATAATCCGCGATGTGATCTTGGAGATGATCCATGCGTGCAAATTATCCTTTCTTAATTAATCCATTTAAAATTCAAGCACAATCAAAGCAATCATCCCTAATATCATATTCTAGAAAAAACATTCCATTATTCCCATGGCAACTTGTCATTACAGATCCTTGCCATGCATTTTCCATTAACACAAGCCTTGGAATATTTATCCAAATCACAATGCAACAATCCCTTGATTGAAAGAAAAACTTTTAGGGTGTTGTTCAATCAACCAACAAAACTAATTGTATTTTTCCCAAACAATACAATAATAGACGCAACAATAGTTCCATCGTATATTCACTCTCCCCCTTGGGGCCAAAAATTAGAATTTACTTAATATTCTCTCCTTTAGCCTAAGGCATATGCTAAAGGTTCCAATTGTTACAACTATATATATCATCTCTCACTTGACTTGGGTCTCACCTATATATACTAACTCTACATCAATATGATTCATTCTTTGGGAGCATGTCTTGTGTATCTCTCTCGTACTCTCTCTCTCTCTCAACATGGTAAGTTGGATCCTCCAGGTTTGAAAGTTATTTTTCTTGGTTATTCAGATCATTCCAAAGGTTACAAATTTTATGATCCTTCTTCTCAAAAGGTTATCATTAGTCGTGATGCTATATTTGATGAGAAGACTATGGGTGGCACATGGTCATCAGATGTTTCAGATGATACACAGTCTTTGCTTAGTGCATTTCCTTACTTGCTTTGTGATTCTACTAATTCTGATGATCATAAACCTCATTCACCTCCAAAGAAGATTGATGAAAATTTGGAGATCTATGTCGATCTTCCTATTGAGATAGAGCATGGATTCTATTCTATTGAATATGATGTCTTTGATGATGCTATGTCTGTCCAAGAGGATCCAATATCGTATATGGAAGCTATCAATTCATCTCAAAGGGATCAATGGCAAGAAGCTATGCAAGCTGAGTACGATTCTTTAATCTCCAAAGGTACATGGATTCTTACTGAACTCCCCCCAAATCGTATTCCTATCAAATGTAAATGGGTTTATAAAACCAAGACCAAAGCTGATGGCTCGTTTGATAAGTTCAAAGCACGACTTGTTGCAAAAGGTTACTCATAGATTGCAGGAGTAGATTATCAAGAAACATTTTCTCCCGTTGTGCGCTCCACAACTCTTCGTATGATTTTGGCTTTTGCAACACTATTTGATCTAGAAATTCACCAAATGGATGTTAAAACGGCTTTTCTCAATGGAGATCTTGAAGAAGAAATCTATATGGAGCAACCTGAAGGTTTTATGATTACAGGAAAGGAGCATCTTGTATGCCAGCTTCATCGTGCATTATATGGATTGAAGCAAGCCTCTCGTGCTTGGTATATTAAGATTGATCAGTTCCTCACATCTAAAGGTTTTGTTGCATGTTTTGCTGACCCAAATCTTTACATCAAAAGGGAGGACAAATATTTTATTATTCTCGCTCTATATGTTGATGATACTATTCTTGTGTCAAATAATATTGCTTTCTTGGATGCCATGAAGAAGCTTTTATCAACTGCATTTGAAATGGTGGATCTTGGTGAGATACATTCTTGTTTGGGTATTCAAGTTCAACGACACCGACAACAAGGCATTCTTCTTCTTCGCCAGACAAAGTTTATTAATGATATTGTTAAGAAGTTTGGATTGACAAATGCGCACTCTGCCAACACTCCCATTCTTTCAAGCTCTACCAAGGGTACATCTACAACACGCAATGAAGAATCAGCCATTCATCAACATTTTGCTAATCTTGTTGGTTGTCTTCAATTTATTGGTTTAAACACAAGACCATATATTTTATTTGCAGCTAACTTTTTGGGACAGTATCTTTCTTCCCCTTCCACTATTCATTGGAGTGCTGCAAAACGTATTCTTAAGTACCTCAAGGGTACTAAGGAATTTGGTCTTATTTATCGTCGTCGAGAGGATTCTTCTTTATCTTCTTCAACTTCTCTTGACCTTATTGGATATACAGATGCTGATTGGGCAAGTTCACACTTATCCATGTGATCTACAAGTGGGAATTGTTTCTTTGTAAATGGATGTTTGGTTTCTTGGTCCAGCAAGAAACAACGACGTGTTGCGGTTTCTACAACTGAAGCCGAATATGTTGCTGCATCATTAGCAGCTCGCGAGCTAGTTTGGCTTCGACAACTACTTGCAGATTTGGGACATCCTTCATCATCTAGTACACCTCTTCGATGCGATAACCAAAGTGCTATTAGTCTTACCAAAGACTATATACAACATAGTAAATCAAAGCATATTGCTATTCATTATCATTATGTTCGACATGAAGTCAAGAAAGGTTCCATTATGGTAGAGCATTGTCCCAGTGATCAAATGGTTGCAGACATCTTCACAAAAGCTCTTAGTGAAGCTCGCTTTAGCTCATTAAGACATGCACTTGGTATTGTTCCAAGTTCTTGTCTCACTGATTGAGGCCTGTATCATTGTATTTAAGAAAACTTTATAGTAAATCATTTTTTGTATCGTAGGTATGTGTAGGGGCTCGGGTTTTCCCCTTGTTCTCCCCAAGGGTTTTTTCACTCGCAGCCAGAGACCTTTGTTTGAGTGGGGATAATCGCAGTGGCTTCACAATTATCATTCTCTTCCTTTCAAGAAGTTTGTTTACCTTGCGGATGATACGACTTGTCAAGTCAAAGGAGTGGGTGATTTATATCTGGGGACTGTTTCATCCACTAGAATATTAAGAGGAGTTCTTCATGTTTCAAATTTGCAAAGAAATCTTCTTTCTGTTGCTCGTCTAGTTGATCTTGGTTTGTTTGTTGGCTTTGATCATAATCAATGTCGTATAGAGAAAGACGGGCATACTATAGCAATGGCTCCTCGACATGGTAATCTATTTGAGCTATCATTGAACGATACAGTTGCAAATGTTGTTACTGCCCCTGGAGATGCAGATTGCAAATTATGGCATCAACGATTTGCACACTCTGATTTTGCCAAAATTCTTGATCTTCATCGTCATGGTCTTGTGCAAGGTATGGATCTTAAATCTCATCCACGTATGGGAATATGTGAGTACTGTGCACTTGGAAAACACCATTGTTCGCCTTTCCACACTTCTACTTCATCACATTCCTGTGCTCTCTTGGATTTGGTTCATACCGATATTTGCGGTCCTTTTCCTGCCTCAAAGTCTCAATATCGATATTTTATAACTTTCATTGATGATTTCTTACGGTACACACATGTCTATCTTCTTCGACATAAGTCTGAGGCTTTACCTATATTTAAACAATACAAGATAAGTGTGGAGCTTCAAACTGGATTCTCTATAAAGACGCTTCGCAGTGACAATGGCGGTGAATATGTATCCAATCTATTTGATGACTTCTGTAAGGATTAAGGTATTCATCATGAGTTTACAGTTCCTTATTCTCCTCAGCAAAATGGTGTTGCTGAGCGTAAAAACCGCACGATTCTTAATGCTATACGTTGCATGCTTATACATTGTGGTTTGTCTCGAAAGTTTTGGACTGAAGCACTTCTAACAGTTGTTTTTATTCAAAATCATCTTCCAACTACTGCACTTGCTGGTAAAATTCCTATAACAATTTGGACAGGGAAGACACCTTCGGTCTCTCACTTTCGCACATTTGGCTGCATTGCTTATATTCATGTGCCCAAGGACACTCGACATAAGTTGGATCCTCTAGGTTTGAAAGTTATTTTTCTTGGTTATTCAGATCATTCCAAAGGTTACAAATTTTATGATCCTTGTTCTCAAAAGGTTATCATTAGTCGTGATACTATATTTGATGAGAAGACTATGGGTGGCACATGGTCATTGGATGTTTCAGATGATACCCAGTCTTTGCTTAGTGCATTTCCTTACTTGCTTTGTGATTCTACTAATTCTGATGATCATAAACCTCATTCACCTCCAAAGAAGATTGATGAAAATTTGGAGATCTATGTCGATCTTCCTATTGAGATAGAGCATGGATTCTATTCTATTGAATATGATGTCTTTGATGATGCTATGTCTGTCTAAGAGGATCCAATATCGTATATGGAAGCTATCAATTCATCTCAAAGGGATCAATGGCAAGAAGCTATGCAAGCTGAGTACGATTCTTTAATCTCCAAAGGTACATGGATTCTTACTGAACTCCCCCCAAATCGTATTTCTATCAAATGTAAATGGGCTTATAAAACCAAGACCAAAGCTGATGGCTCGTTTGATAAGTTCAAAGCACGACTTGTTGCAAAAGGTTACTCATAGATTGCAGGAGTAGATTATCAAGAAACATTTTCTCCCGTTGTGCGCTCCACAACTCTTCGTATGATTTTGGCTTTTGCAACACTATTTGATCTAGAAATTCACCAAATGGATGTTAAAACGGCTTTTCTCAATGGAGATCTTGAAGAAGAAATCTATATGGAGCAACCTGAAGGTTTTATGATTGCAGGAAAGGAGCATCTTGTATGCAAGCTTCATCGTGCATTATATGGATTGAAGCAAGCCTCTCGTGCTTGGTATATTAAGATTGATCAGTTCCTCACATCTAAAGGTTTTGTTGCATGTTTTGCTGACCCAAATCTTTACATCAAAAGGGAGGACAAATATTTTATTATTCTCGCTCTATATGTTGATGATACTGTTCTTGTGTCAAATAATATTGCTTTCTTGGATGCCATGAAGAAGCTTTTATCAACTGCATTTGAAATGGTGGATCTTGGTGAGATACATTCTTGTTTGGGTATTCAAGTTCAATGACACCGACAACAAGGCATTCTTCTTCTTCGCCAGACAAAGTTTATTAATGATATTGTTAAGAAGTTTGGATTGACAAATGCGCACTCTGCCAACACTCCCATTCTTTCAAGCTCTACCAAGGGTACATCTACAACACGCAATGAAGAATCAGCCATTCATCAACCTTTTGCTAATCTTGTTGGTTGTCTTCAATTTATTGGTTTAAACACAAGACCAGATATTTTATTTGCAGCTAACTTTTTGGGACAGTATCTTTCTTCCCCTTCCACTATTCATTGGAGTGCTGCAAAACGTATTCTTAAGTACCTCAAGGGTACTAAGGAATTTGGTCTTATTTATCGTCGTCGAGAGGATTCTTCTTTATCTTCTTCAACTTCTCTTGACCTTATTGGATATACAGATGCTGATTGGGCAAGTTCACACTTATCCATGCGATCTACAAGTGGGAATTGTTTCTTTGTAAATGGATGTTTGGTTTCTTGGTCCAGCAAGAAACAACGACGTGTTGCGGTTTCTACAACTGAAGCCGAATATGTTGCTGCATCATTAGCAGCTCGCGAGCTAGTTTGGCTTCGACAACTACTTGCAGATTTGGGACATCCTTCATCATCTAGTACACCTCTTCGATGCGATAACCAAAATGCTATTAGTCTTACCAAAGACCATATACAACATAGTAAATCAAAGCATATTGCTATTCATTATCATTATGTTAGACATGAAGTCAAGAAAGGTTCCATTATGGTGGAGCATTGTCCCAGTGATCAAATGGTTGCAGACATCTTCACAAAAGCTCTTAGTGAAGCTCGCTTTAGCTCATTAAGACATGCACTTGGTATTGTTCCAAGTTCTTGTCTCACTGATTGAGGCCTGTATCATTGTATTCAAGAAAACTTTATAGTAAATCATTTTTTGTATCGTAGGTATGTGTAGGGGCTCGGGTTTTTCCCTTGTTCTCCCCAAGGGTTTTTTCACTTGCAGCCAGAGACCTTTGTTTGAGTGGGGATGTTACAACTATATATATCATCTCTCACTTGACTTGGGTCTCACCTATATATACTAACTCTACATCAATATGATTCATTCTTTGGGAGCATGTCTTGTGTATCTCTCTCGTACTCTCTCTCTCTCTCTCAACACCAATACTATACATGACGTAAGTCCTCTCATTCCAATGCAAATTAATCAATCTAGCAAGAGCATTTATGCCTCTTCTCTAAGTGACAATTATCTTTTAGTATTTTTCTACTATGCAACATTTTTTTCTTGGCTTTATCTTCCTTTCTCCTAAGGCAAGGAGTCGCATGTCATCAATGTAAAGTTTACATAATCTCTCCCATGTATGTATCGTGTATATGCATTTGCAAACTTTAAACAATATTATCCTCGGTATAGATTAATCAAAGACTTATCGATGCTCAATACTTTAGTGTCCCATATGTTGCTTATGCTATGCATGGATTCATAACATAGCAACTAGGTGCAATTTAACTCCCTTTGATACAAGCACTTCACAAACTTCATCTTGGAATATTTGAGATGCGATTTATCCTTTTTAATGACCTATTCTAGCACCACAAGGTATGGAGCCTAATGCATCTCTTGCGAGCATTAAAACAAGCATCTATCAATTTGAAAATACATTACTTACGACCCGTATCGCAATTGGATTGATAGTGATGCCTTTTCCCGAAGCTCTATTGCTGGTTGTAGGATTGTCATCCGCACGCGACATTCCTCGCTTGGAGGCCATCATCCACAAGTAGACTCAAGAGATTAAGAAGGTGGAATAGATTTGAGATGGGAGAGCATAAGAGAAGATGGTTAAATCGAGGATCGAGATAGAGGGAAATTGTGTAGCCTCTCTAGGTAACTTTTCTCTCTCTCTCTCTCTCTCTCTCTCTCTCTCTCAAGCTCTCTCTCACAATCTCTTAGAGGGGTATACTCTCTCTCTCCCTCTCTCTTGCAGCCTTTTGGGGTCTCCTTATGCTCTCTTGTGCCTCCCCATGCCTCATATTTATAATGAATTAGAGAGGAGGGGATAAGTCTGAGAACAAGAGTGGAGGGGCTCTTAGAAGACTCAGTGGATCTGATGCTCAGATCATAAATTTGATGGTTGCATTGACTCCAAAAGGGAGTTAAAACCCCAAGACACTTGATTAGAAAGCTCTTAGTTCACTCCTTTTCTCTGTTCGAAGTGCTGTCTACTGCTTGTAGATTGCGATCGTGGCGCCCGCGATTTCACAAATCACTTTTCTTTATTTTTCTTTTTATAGATTCTCCAAAACTAACTAAAACATCACTTGTCTTTTCTTTTAAATGACTTTTAGTTCTATCTTTTTAGGATAATATCTAAAATATAATAGTTTCTCCCCCCCCCCCCCCCCCAAGAATCTAATATTTTTGGACCATTCAAATTATACACCTTAATACTAGTGATTAATATGGCTCATAAGTCCCGTTCACATTATACTTTTCGTGAAGGGTGGCTATGGTCCTTATCAATCTGAGAAAAATTTCAGATTTATGACTCTCGATTTTTTTAAATATATTTTTAATTGAATGAAAATTATTAGCTATTAATGCTAGTCAGTTTTTATCTTAGTTAGTCTTTAGTTAGTAATCTTACTAACTTATTAATTGACTAACGAATTTTTGAACTAACCAACTAACTTTTATTGCATCGAAATATTACAATGCTAAAGAAAAAGGGATAGTTGCAGATATTGAAATATGGCATAAACGTATTGGACATGCAAATGTGCAAAGGCTGAAATTAATGCAGTCCAGAGGATTGGTTACAGGGTTGCCTTCTTTTAGAGTTGTAGAATTGCATAAAGTTTGTGAAGCATGCCAGTTTGGTAAGCAGGCAAGACAACCCTTCTCACATGATAGAGAAGTGAGTAGAAAAATGCTTGATGTAGTGCATACATATGTTTGGATGTCTACACAGAATGTATCTCTTGGTGGCATAAAAAACTTTGTCACATTTATTGATGACTGTTCAAGGAAGTTATGGGTATACTTCATGAAGGAAAAGAGTGATGTTTTTGAGCACTTCAAATCTTTTAAGGCAGCTATCGAAATAGAAACAGCCTTAAAAGTGAAGTGCTTGAGATCAGATGGAGGGGAAGAGTACCTCTCTAATGATTTTACTGGCTTCTTGAGGACTTATGGGATAAAGAGGTGATTTACTTGCAGGTAAACCCCACAGCAAAATGGGGTTGCAGAAAGAAAAAATAGGCATATTGCAGAATTCGCACGGGCATTAATGGCTGAAAAGAATATGCCCAAACATTTTTGGTCTGAGGCTACCCATACTGTTGTCTACATTATGAATAGAACTCCCATAACTGTAGTTCATGGGATGACTCCTGAAGAGTGCTTTACTGGCAAGAAGCCTGATGTATCACACTTGAAGGTATTTGGATGTGTTGTATATGTTCATGTGCCACAGATGAGCTACGGAAGAAGCTTGATCCAAAGACTGAAAAATATATTTTTATTGGATACTCTTTAGAGTAGAAAGGGTATCGATGCTATAACCTTATCACAGGTGAGTTCAGAGTGAGCAGGGATGTTATCTTCGATGAGATGGGCAGCTGGTATGCACCTGCTGGTGATGTATTAGATGATGATAATTATCATGACAGTTATGTGCAGAAAGAAAAACAAGATTCATAGAGTCTTAGTGGACCAAAAACATCATCTAGTACTATACCTACAGTGAACCCTTGGTCTGGGAGACTAAGGAGTAGCCCCACATCTTCAAGTGGATCTATAAGTGTTGTAGGGAAGGACAAAGGAAAGAAGAAAGTGCTGGATGGTAATGATACATCTACTAGTCATTTGGGATTTGACGGAGATTCCAACGGTTCAGAGAGTTTGAATGATGAGCTTAATATTCCTTCAGTCAGGACACCAAGTGCACAGAGAGCTCAGAGTAATGTAAAGGCTCCATTGAGTGATTTGGTGGTACACAGATCTAATAGGGTTAGATACCCTATTAAAAGATTTGGTTTTGAAGGTTATGGAGTTCACCATTGTGCTTATATGGTGAAACTAGTTGAGGATGTTAAGGCCACTTGTTTTGAGGATGCTGTTGGTCATGCTCATTGGGATGCAACAATGGATGAGGAGATGACTGCATTAGAAGCCAATAAGACTTGGGATTTGGTACCCTTACCTAAGGGTAAGAAAGCTATTGGTTGTAATTGGGTTTACAAAGTCAAGCATAATACAGATGGTTTAGTTAGCAGGTATAAAGCTAGGCTGGTTGCAAAAGGCTATGCTCAAGCATATGGCATAGATTATGAAGAGACATTCAGTCCAGTTGCTAGGATGGCAACTGTTAGATGTGTGATTGCCTTGACAGCAGCCAAAGGTTGGATTTTACAGCAAATGGATGTTAAGAATGCCTTCTTGCATGGTGAATTGCAAGAAGAAGTGTATATGGAGCAACCAACAGGTTATGAGGATTTAGAGCGTCCCACATATGTGTGCATGTTAAAGAAGGTGCTCTATGGACTAAAGCATAGTTGTGAGGTACGAAAAGTACGGTACGGTATTTTACAAGGTACGGTACGATATTAGTACGAAAAAAAAAAGTAACTTCATTATTTTAAACTATAGATGATAGAATAGATGTTTAAAGTCTAAATAGCAATGCTATTGGAGTATATAAGATGAATACTTGAGGATAACATGCCAAAACCTATATGGCATATGCTGCATGCACAACATGTGCTAAAACTTAGGAGTACATACATAGGAGTGGATACATCATACATGAATGATCATACAAATAAGAGGCATGTATGCTTGAGAGAGAGAGAGAGAGAGAGAGAGAGAGAGAGAGAGAGAGAGAGAGAGAGAGAGAGAGAGAGAGAGAGAGAGAGAGAGAGAGAGAGAGATGCTTTATTAACGTCTACAAGAGGCCAAAATGACCTGTGAGA
Organism: Lygodium microphyllum; assembly: GCF_053477565.2. Classification (NCBI taxonomy): domain Eukaryota; kingdom Viridiplantae; phylum Streptophyta; class Polypodiopsida; order Schizaeales; family Lygodiaceae; genus Lygodium; species Lygodium microphyllum. The sequence goes on along the minus strand of NC_141143.1, from coordinate 29,058,422 downwards.
CCAAGAGTTACCAAACAAAACACCAAAGGTTTTGGTAAAAGATTTATGAATTTTGTTATGGTTTTGTTTGGCATTGCTAAGGCTAAAGTAGCTACCGATGGTACATTCACTAATTCATGTACTCTCAGAAGGTATATTAGGCCAAGCTATCCTCTGGCCTAAGTTTATTAGCAATGTGTACTAATGCTTTGGGTTGGGTGGTGCAACATGAGCTATGAACAAAGGTAAAATTAATAGGATTAAGCTACTTGATGATTCTCAAATGGTGCTAAATTTATTTATTGATGACACTAACATATTGTGAAAAATGATGGGACATCAATTAGAAACGTATGGAACTGCTTAAATACCTTATGTATGGCCTTTGGCTCTAGGATAAATCATAACAAAACATGTATGAGGAGTCTAATCAAGCTTCCACCCCCTTTCTTGGTTGATCGATCAAGACTACAAAATCACCACCACAACAACAACAACAACAGTCAACAACCCAAACCACCACCAACAACAACAACCACGCCAAAAAAAAAAGTGCTTGTTTTTTTGTATGAATTCATACGGTACGGTATGGTACGAACCGTACCGTACGAACCAGTTTGTACTACGTACGAGGGAAACTATGGACTGAAGCAAGCACCTAGAGTATGGTCTGACAAGATTTGAGAGTATCTTGTCAATATTGGATTTTGTATTTTTGATGCTGATCACTCACTTTATGTGAGAAAGGGAGATGCAGGTTTGGTCATCATAGTCGTCTATGTGGATGACTTGATTATTACAGGCGATAGTGACAATGGGATTGTTGAAGTTAAGGACTTCTTGAAGAAAAAGTTTGAGATAAAGGATTTGGGTAAGCTAAGATACTTTCTTGGTATTGAGGTGATCAAATGTCTATCCCAAAGGCAGTATGGCTTGGATATGTTATCCAAGTATGGTATGCTAGCATGTAAGCCTCTTTCAATACCATTGGAGCAAAATGTGAAGTTGAGTGCTGACATTGGGGATTAGATGGAAGACCCTACTATAATCAGGAGGATAGTAGGGAGTTTGATTTACATGACTATCACAAGGCCAGACTTGAGCTATGCTGTTGGCCTTGTCAGTCAATTTATGCAGATGCATGGAAATTCTCATTTGGATGTAGTTAGACGTATATTGAGGTATGTAAAGTCCACTTTATATTATGGAATTTTTTATGAGGCTGGTAAGGACGTATATGTCTTTGGATACACAGAGTTAGACGTATATTGAGGTATGTAAAGTCCACTTTATATTATGGAATTTTTAATGAGGCTGGTAAGGACGTATATGTCTTTGGATACATAGATGCAGATTGGGATGGTAGCATGTCAGACAGAAGATCTACAAGTGGATTCAGGTTTTCCCTTAGTAGTGCAGCAGTTACATGGAGCAGCAAAAAGCAACCTACAATTGCTTTATCGAGTACAGAGGCTGAGTATAGAGGTGTTGCTATGACAATATGTGAGGTGGTATGGCTACAAAAATTATTAGGTGATTTGAATGTGTAGGGAGATGGTCCAGATGTCATTCATTCTGACAACATGAGCAGCATATAGCTAGCTAGGAATCCAATGTTCCATACTAGGACAAAACACATTGAGGTGCACTACCACTTTGTGAGAGAGAAGGTACTTGCAGGAGAGATTGACTTGGTATACATCAGCACATAGGATCAGATAGCTAACATTTTCACAAAGGCATTGGGTGCAGAGAAGCTTCGAAAGCTCCAAAGCTTACTTGGAGTTGTAGAGATAGAATTGAGCTTGAGGGGGAGTGTTGAGATGGCAAGCTCAACACATGCGGACATTGATGATGGACCACCTGGCTAGATGAGTCCGCACGTCTACACTTAGCATGTTGGTGGTCATTATGATACTCACATGGCCATTGACTTATCACTTATTATATTTAGTTTGTTACGGTTGGTAAAGATATAATGCCAGTCGATTAGTGTAGTCGGTTATGCACTGTTTGAATTAGAAGGCTACTTTCCTTTATGTTGTATCTTATCTATACTTTGTGTACATTGTATAGTGTGTAGAAGAATAAGAAAAATCAGGAAGGAAACGTTTTGGCCTCCATCTCTCTTCTTGTGTTCTTGAGTGAGCTTCCTCTTGTGTATATAGTGTGTGTTTGGCACAGCAACTCAAGCAAATCCCCTATCACACGATTCTTGACACTTTGGGATATAGCCATATACCATTGTCACATCTAATCATCTTAATACCAAGAAAATACATCTACTCACCCAAATCCTTCATCTCAAACTTCTTAAAAAAGTCATTGATCTCAATAATCCCACTATCATTATCACCTGTAATAATTAAGTTATTCACATAGATGATTATGATGACCAAGCTTGCATCTTCCTTTCTCACATAAAGTGAGTGATCAACATCAGAAACATAAAAGTCAATATTGACAAGATACTCTTTGATCTTGTTAGACCATACTCTAGGTACTTGCTTTAGTTCACAGAGCACTTTCTTTAACTTGCACACATATGTGGGATACTCTAAATCCTCATAACCTAATGACTGCTTCATATACATCTCTTCTTGCAATTCATCATGAAAGAAGGTATTCTTGGCATCTAGTTGCTACAAATTCTAAACTTTGGTTGCCGCCAAAGTAATCACACATCTAATAGTTGCCATCCTAGTAACTAGGCTGAATGTCTCTTCATAATCTATGCCATATGTTTGAGTATGACCATTTGTAACTAGCCTAGCCTTATACCTACTAACCAAAATATCTACATTATGCTTGATTTCTTAATCCCACTTATATCCAATAGCTTTCTTGCCCTTGAATAAGGGTACCAAATCCTAAGTATTATTGGCTTCTAATACATCCATCTCCTTATCCATTGCTGTATCCCAATGAGCATGACCAATAACATCCTTAAAATAAGTGGGCTCAACATCCTCAACTACCTTTATTATATAAGCATAGTGGTGAGTTTTATAACCTTCAAAACCAAATCTTTTAATAGAGTATTTGATCTTGCTAGACCTGTGTATCACTTGATCAATTAACTGAGCCTTTACATTACCATGTGCTCTCTGTACACTTGGTGTCTTGACTAAAGGAATACCAAGCTCATCATCAAAACTCTCTAAATCACTAGAATATCCATTAGATCCCAAATGACTAGTAGATACATCATTACCATTTAGCACTTTTTTTAAAATCTTTGTCTTTGCTTGCAATGCTTGTAGATCCACTTGAAGATGTGGGGCTACTCCTTAGTTTCCTAGACCAAGGACTAACTATAGATGTAGTACCAGATGATGTTTTTGGTCCACTAAGGTTCTGTGATTGTTGCTTTTCTTTCTATACATAATTAACATGATCATCATTATCATCTAATGCATCACAACTAGATGCATACCAAATTCGTCTCATAAAAAATAACATCCATGCTCACTCTAAACTCACATGTGACAAGTTTATAAAAATGATACCCCTTCTGTTCTAAAGAGTATACAATAAAAATAAAAGTTTCAGCCTTTGGATTAGGCTTCTTTTGTATCTCATTTAGCATATGAACATAAGCAATGCAACCAAATAATTTTAGGTGTGACACATCAGGTTTCTTGCTTGTAAAGCATTCTTCAGGGTTCATCCCACTAACTGTAGCTGTGGGAGTGCTATAGCTATGGGAGTGTTGTTCATGATATAGACAACAATATGAATAGCTTCAGATAAAAAACATTTTGGCATATTCTTTTCAATATCAACGCCCATGTAACTTTTACAATACACCTATTTTTCCTTTCTATGATCCCATTTTATTGTGGGGTATACCTATAAGTAAAATGTCTCTTTATCCCCCATGAGACCCCAAGAAGCCAGTAAACTCATTAGAGAGGTACTCTCCCCCTTCATCTAATCTCAATCACTTAACTTTCAAGTCTATTTCTATTTCAATAGTAGCCTTACAATATTTGAAGTGCTAAAATATATTACTCTTTTCCTTCATGAAATATACCCACAGATTCCTTGAACAATCATCAATAAACACGACAAAGTATTTGTTGCTAGGAAGAGATATTTTTTATGTAGGTCCCCAAATATCTGTATGCACAACATCAAGCATATTTCTACTCACATCTTTGTTATGCAAAAAAGGTTGTCTTGCTTGCTTATTAAACTGATATGCTTCACATACTTTGTAAAATCCTACAACTCCAAAAAATAGGCAAACCTATAAATAATCCTTTGGACTACATTAATTTTAGTCTTTACACATTTGCATATCCAATACGTTTATGCCATATTTCAATATCTACAACGACTGCTCCTTTCTCTTTAGTATACATAGCAACATTCATCGTAGGAACTCCAACATCTAAAATGAATATGCAGCCAACTCTACTTTCTTTTGTGACCAACCCACACTTATCATTAAAGTCTTCTACAAAATAACATTTTGCATTAAATTGAACCTACAACCCTTTCTCTACCATTTGGCCAATAGATACTAAATTCTTTGTGATTGATGGCAGATGTAATATATCTGACAAACTCTTTGTCTGGCCATTATGCAAGGATAAGGGAACGTTTCCAATGTGTAAAATTGGGTGGCATGAATCATCACCCATTTGCACATAGCCCAAATTTTGTAAATCTTACATCTCTCCAAACCATTCAGCATGATTGGTCATATGATTAGATACACCTAAACCAACATGCCATACATCATCATGTGTCCCCTTTCCTATAAAAGGGTTCATCATATATTGCATAACAAACACATGCTCATTTTTGTCTTCATTTTTTTATGACGATGATTCATAGCTTCCTTGTTGCAATTTACCACAGCACATATCATCCTTCTTAGTATAACAATGCGCTACAATATGATCTTTTTTACCACAATAATAGTAAACAATAGTAAAATTTCTAGAACCTTTGTTCTTCCGTCCACCTCTTCCTCTAGAGCTCCCCCTGCCTCTAAGGTTTCCACAGCCTCTTGAAGCCTCCATTTTACTGAATTACCGATTTAACTTGTTTTGCTAGTTATCACTAGCACCTTCCATATGATGGCCTCTCAAAGAGTATCTATTACGTTCCCTTCCTAAACTTTACTAAAATTCTTGGACCTATTCACCATTTTTTTTAGATGAGTCACACTATATATTGATCTCTTTGGTAATCATGAGAGAGACTAACCCATTAAAATCTAGAAATGGCTTCTGTATATATATAGAAGTGACAAATGGTTTCCAAGCCTTCTCATTACTAAGGCCACCCAAAGTAGATGAAACCAAATCATCATCATTAGGCATTGCATCAATCGCTATCAAAGCATCTATAATGCTCATTGCCTTCAAAATATACTCATTGATAGACATTTTCCCTTTTTTTAGAGTATTCCACTCTTGTTTGAGTTGAATCTTTTGTACCTTAAGTTTTAATTTTTTGAAAAAATGTTCTTAAAAAATTATCCAAGTTGCATGTGTAGTTTTTGTATTCTTGATATGCCCCAGCATAGTATTATCAATGATTGTAGACAGCCAATACATTACCTTTTTGTCCTTTGCATTCTATTATTTCCATGCCTTTAATTCATCCCTCGTTGTAGTCATAGGGTTACTTACCTCTGCCTTCTTTTCTTTATCTAAAATGAACTCATAAAGACATTTTTCAATAAGGAAGTTCATCACATAAAACTTTCATGATGGGTAGTTGTTCTTGTCCACCTTTCAATGATGGGATTTCCACTGTTGTCTATCATTATCATAAAAATGATACAAAATAGCAAGCAAGTCTTTTGCTCGTCTTTTGCAACCATTCACAACAATTGCACATCAATATACCAAGTAACATTTTTCATTGATTGCTCAATAATACATCTAATTTGAAGCCTATTTACAGATTAAATCTATGTTTTCTTCCTAGAAAACACCTAAAAAATTAGATATTTGAAATTTGTAACTTGTGCACCCACTTTTGGGTGATACATCTAAAATTGCAATATGCCCTAAAACTATTATCCGTAACCTCATGTGTCCAAAATAAGGCCTGAAACAGTCTCAAATGGCTAGCCTTGTGCCTCCAAGAGAGAGTGTGCTACCCAACACCAGGAAATTTTTGTCTTTAGAGAAGTCTCACAACATCAAAATGGCTTCCTATGCAATGTCTTTGAGAGTTGTGAAGGTGGAGAAGCAGATGGTGATGGGAGGCGAGGTTACCACTGGAAGTTAGTAAACTTCACAAGTGCAGGCTTGGAGGTGCCACTAGTAGGAGTAGTGTAGTGATGGTGGACTTGGAGCAATTGATGAAATAGAGAACTATTTGATTGCAAAGGGGTGGGATGAGGAGGTGGTATGTGCCCTGCTACTGATAGATCCCCTTTCTTGAAAGCCGAAAGACCCTGGGCACTAAAAAATTGCAATATAATGTGTTGATCAGCATAAATGAATGTGTAGGAAACTTGATACATAAAAGGTTGACCCAAGAGAAGTTCCTTTCCCACATCCTCTCAGTTTGGAAGAACATAAAAAAGAATAGGAATGCTCTTAGTTGCAAAAGAAAGCAGGAGCTTACATCTACCTAATAGCAAGTAGGATGGGCCACTATAGGGGTGAAGCTTAGTGTGAGTGGGCGTCAAAGTGGTTCAAAACCTTCATCAATGAGCGCATTAGTAGTAACTTGCTGGCAGTAATCAACTGATGTGAAGAAAAGCTAGAGGAATGACAAGGTCATCCTCGGGGTCAATTAAAGAAATGAAAATTGCCTGTACATTGGAAAATAAATAGGAGTCTGGCACAAGACTAGGTGAAGATAACTTATGAGTGTCAGCTTGTTGCTCAAATTTCTCATACCACGTTTGTTTAGCCACCATGACCATGCTAATAGGAACATTAAGAGGATGCATGGGCATTCATGCAAGTAATGGCCTAAGGGATAATACTTCTTAAAGTAGCTTCCATTAAAGTGTCTAATGTTGTCTTCCCCCTCCAAGGTTTAAAGCTCAACATTGCTCGTTGTTGGAGAGGTTTTTGTCAAAAGGTCGTATCCATCGGGGATCAAGATAGAAGTAGAGATAGGAAATGGAAGAGAAGAAAAAGAATAGATAAGAGGTAAACATGATAAAGACAAAGCACAACGAATCAAATCAATATGTATTGATAGAACCTAAAATCCCTTGTCTAGCACTACTCACAAGCAATCTCCAAGCATTAGATCTCCTAGAGCTCCCTGGTAGACCAAAAACGTGGATCAGACAACAGCTTCATCTCTGCTGCTCGGAACCCAAATCTTCTTCCTGTTCAAAGTGATGTTTTTAGCCTGTCAACTGCGATCGCAATGCATATGATTTCGCCCATCTTTATTTTTTATGAAAAATCCAAAATTGTCTAAAAAAGCAACTTGCTTTTTGCATGTCATCCTAATCTAGAATCTTTCCTAATGTTTTAGGATTTTTGCAATAAATAAGATAAAAAATAGGCTAAAATTATCCAAAAATCTAGTATTTTTGGACCACCCATGCCACGGACACTTGCACTAATGACTCAGATCACATCAACTCTCTACATTAATAAGAAAGTCGGATGATGATGCACTCCAATTTTTTTTCACACTATGTCCGCATAGTAGTGGCATGACACCGTCCTGCTAATTTGATGAACACAATATGGTCCTAGGCCTCGAAGGTTCAATGTCTACGTATGGCCTTTAAGAGAATACAAGAGCACCAAGTCACCTTTATCAAAGGAACATTGTTGCACATGTTTATCAAACCAAGCCTTACGTCAAGCCTTTTCAGCAAAAAAGGGCATGTGTGGCCAAAAGGCAAGTTGTTGTGAGGCATTTGAACTCCACAAGACGGTTAGTCCAAGCACTAGTGCTTTCCCAATATGCTCTTCAACTACAATGCGAAAACTAGGGGCTAGAAACTCAATTGGCATAATAGCATCAGTACCATAGCTGAGCCACTGGCCAGTTGTAGCCTTGAAAGTAGTACGGTAGGCCTAAAGGGCAACCATAAGCGTGTTATCCAAATCAGAGCACGAAGCAGAAATAGTCTTGGTTAAAACATTTAGCAAAATCTTGGTTGTGGACTTAGCCTGGCCATTGGCCTGAGGATAGTACGAACATTAATTGTGGTGGATAATTAGAAAGGTAGAGAGCAAATGCTCGATGACCTCATTAAAAAATGGAGCCCCTTGATCATTAACCAACTCAATTGGGTAGCCAAAGCAAGAAATAACTTGTTCCCATGAGAACTTAGCCATTGTACAGGTGTCATTCTTGCAGGTGGCTTGTGTCTCAGCCCATTTAGTCATATGGTCAGTTGTGCCACTATGCTATAGCATGCTTGGGAATACTAGACAGCTGGAGTGATTGGTCCTACAAAGTCAATCCCCCATTTTTCAAAATGTTGTCTAGCAATACAGGCGAGAAGTCCATCTTGTCCTTGTGAACAAGTAATTTGGTGCACTGGCACTCATCACAATGCTTGACAAAATGTGTGGTATCCTTGAACAAGGTGGGCCACCACAATTGGGCATGTAAAACTTTACGTGCTATGGCTTGAACCCATCAAAATGTCCATCAACAATGCCGCCATGGGCTTCTTGAGCACATGCTCCATGTCATGTTCACACACGCATCATTGAAGGGGACAACCATACCCTAGTCGATAGAGTTAACTAGCAATCATCTGGTAGGGTTGGGTCTTAACAAACAAGCGATTGAGACAAGCCTTCTCAATTGAGTGTCCAAGAATTCTATTCCCTAATATAGCAGTGATATCATCTACCCAATGGGGTGTGAGATCAACCTTGAACAATTGGGCCTCTTGTTGAAGTGGAAACAAATGGACATTGGATAAATTATCATCAACACATATTGTTGTTTCTCCACTAGTCAATCGAGTAGAAACATGGATAGAATCTATGGAAGATAGGGATTGCACCACCAAATCAAACCATGATTGCCAAACTAAAGCTCACAAGAGATGCCCATCTTTGGTGGAAACAATGGTGCAAGGAACCAAAGAACGTCCAAAAGAGCTATCACTTGGGACAAGATTAAGGACGTTGTGCATCCATAATGTAAAGTGGACTTCACTTACCTCAATATACATCTAACTGTATCCAAATGAGGCTTTCTTAGCATCTGCATAAACTAACTGACCAGGCCAATAGCATAGCTCAAGTGTGGCCTTGTGATAGTTATGTAAATCAAACTCCCTACTATTCTCATGAACATAGTAGAGTCTTCTATCTCATCCCCAACGTTAGCACTCAACTTCACATTTTGCTCCAATGGTACTCGAAGAGGCTTACATGCTATCATACCATACTGCCTTTGGGATAGCCATACTGCCTTTGGGATAGCCGAGGGATAGCCATATATCATCATCACATCTAATCACCTCAATACCAAGAAAGGATCTCAACTCATCGAAATCCTTCATCTCAAACTTCTTCTTCAAGAAGTCCTTAACTTTAGCAATCCCATTGTCACTATCACCTGTAATAATCAAGTCATCCACATAAATGACTATGATGACCAAACCTAACTCTCAAATTCTCACATAAAATGAGTGATTAGCATTAAAAATAGAAAATCCAATATTGACAAGATACTCTCCAATCTTGTTAGACCATGCTCTAGGTGCTTGCTTCAGCCCATAGAGGGGCTTCTTTAACCTGCACACATATGTGGGATGCTCTAAATCCTCATAACCTGATTTCTACTCCATATACACTTCTTCTTGCAATTCATCATGAAAGAAGGTATTTTTAACATCCATTTGCTGTGCAAACTCCAACCTTTGGTTGCTGCCAAGGCCATCACACATCTAACAGTTGCCATCCTAGCAACTAGACTAAATGTCTCTTCATAATATATGCCATATGTTTGAGCATATCCTTTTGCAACCAACCTAGCCTTATACATGCTAACAGAACCATTTTCATTATGCTTAACTTTGTAAGCCCACTTGCAACCAATAGCTTTCTTACCCTTAGGCAAGGGTACCAAATCCCAAGTCTTATTGGCTTCTAATATCTCCTCATCCATTGGTGCATCCCAATGAGCATGACTAACAACATCCTCAAAAAAAGTGGGTTAAACATCCTCAACTACCTTCACCATATAAGAATAATGGTAAGCTACATAACCTTCAAAACCAAATCTTTTAATAGGGTATTTGACCGTGCTAGACTTGCATACCACTATATCACTTAGTGGAGCCTTTACATTACTATGTGCTCTTTGTACACCTGGTGTCCTAATTGAAAGAATACCAAGCTCATCATCCAAACTCTCAAAACCACTAGAATCTCCATCAAATCCCAAATGACTAGTAGATGTATTATTACCATCCAACACTTACTTCTTTTCTTTGTCTTTTCCTACAACACTTATAGATGCACCTGACGATGTGGGGCTACTCCTTAGTCTCCTAGACCAAGGGCTCATTGTAGGTGTAGTACCAAATTATTTTTCTGGTCCATTAAGACTCTGTGATTCTTACTTTTCTTTCTACACATAGCTATCATGATCATTATCATCATCTAATACATCACCAGCAGGTGCATACCAACTACTCATCTCATAAAAAATAACATCCCTACTCACTCTGAACTCACCTGTCATAGGATTATAACAACAATACACTATCTCTTGGTGAGAAAGCATTTATTGCCACCAAGAGATAGGTTCTGTGTAGGCCCCCAAACATTTGTATGAGCTACATGAAGTATATTTCTACTCACTTCTTTGTCATGCGAGAAGGGTTGTCTTGCGTGCTTACCAAACTGGAATGCTTTATAGACTTTATGAAATTCTGCAACTCTAAAGGAATACAACCCTATAACCAATCCTCTAGACTGCATTAATTTCAGCCTTTGCACATTTGCATGTTCAATACATTTATGTCATATTTCAATGTCTGCAAGCACTCCTTTTCCTTTAGCATACATAGCAGCATCCATTGCAAGAATTCTAGGATTTAAAGTGAACATACAGCCAACTCTACTTCCTTTTACAACCAACCTGCATGTATCATTCAAGTCTTCTACAAAATAACCTTTTTCTTTGAGTCGGACTTGCAACCCTTGCTCTACCATTTGGCCAACAGACACTAGATTCTTTGTGATTGAAGGCACATATAATACATTTGTCAGACTCTTTGTCTGGCCATCATGCAAGGGCAAGGGAACCTTTCCAATGTGTGAAATTGGGTGGCATGAATCATCACTTGTCTGCACATAACTTGGATTTTGTAAGTCCTACATCTCTCCAAACCATTCAACATGACTAGTCATATGATTAGATACACCTGAATTGACATACCATACATTGTCATGTGTCCCCTTTCCTGTAACTACATTCATCATATGCTGCATAACAAACAAATTTTCATTGTTATCTTCATTTTGTCGTGAAGATGATGCATAGTTTCCTTGCTGCAATTTACCACTACGAATATCATCCTTCTTAGCATAACAATGGGCTGCATTATGACCTGCTTTGCCACAATAGTGGAAAACAATAACAGAATTTTGAGAACCTCTTTTTTGCCATCCATCTCTTGCTCTAGAGCTCCCCCTGCCTCTAAAGTTTCCTTGACCTCCTAAAACTTGCATGTCACCAAATTGCTAATCGAACAAGTTTTGTTGGTTATCACCAGCACATCCCATACCACAGCCTCTCGAAGAGGTTCTACCATGTCCCCTTCCTGAACTTGAGTAAAATTCTTGGACCTATTTGTTGAGATATCGAGCTCTGTTAAGAATCGCGTGGTGGGGGACTTGCTCAAGATGCTGCACCGAACACACACAGAATGCACAAGGAGAAGCTCACTCTAGAGACAAGAAGAGAGATGGAGACCAAAACATTTTCTTGCTGGTTTTTTCTTCTTCTTCCACACACTTTACAATGTACACAAAGTATAGATAAGATACAACATAAAGGAAAGTTGCCTACTAAGTCAAACAATGCATAACCGACTACACTAGTCGACTGGCGCTATAACTATGACAACTGTAAATAGGTGTAACAACCTGAATATAATAAGTAATGAGTCAGTGGCCATGTGAGAGTCATAATGACCACCGACATGCTAAGTGTAGATGTGTGGACCCATCTAACTAGGCGTTCCATCATCAATGTCCGCATGTGTTGAGCTTGTCATCTCAACACTCCCTCTCAAGCTTAATTGCATCTCTGCAACTCCAAGTAAGGTTCGAAACTTTTGAAGCTTCTTTGTACCCAATGCCTTCGTGAAGATGTCAGCTATCTGATCCTGTGTGCTCACATACACCAAGTCAATCTCACCTGTTAGTACCTTTTCTCTCACAAAGTGGTAGTGTACCTCAATATGTTTTGTCCTGGCATGGAACACAGGGTTCCTAGCCAACTGTATACTGCTCATGTTGTCACAATAAATGACAACTAGACCTTCCACCTGCACATCCAAATCAGCCATTAACTTTTGTAGCCATACTACCTCACTTGCTGCAACAACAGCACCTCTATACTCAGCCTCTATACTCGACAAAGCAACTATAGATTGCTTTTTGCTGCTCCAAGCAACTGATGCACTCCCAAGAGAGAACATGTATCCGCTGGTAGATCTTCTATCAGACATACTACCAGTCCAATCTGCATCTGTGTATCCAAATACCTGTACATCTGTACTTGCCTCATAGAAAAATCCATAATGTAATGTGGACTTCACATATCTCAATATGTGTTTGACTGCATCCAAATGTGGCTTTCTAGGTACTTGCATAAACTGACTCACAAGACCAACATCGTAGCTCAAGTCTGGCCTTGTAATGGTCATGTAGATCAAACTCCCCACTATCCTCCTGAACATAGTAGGGTCTTCTATCTCTGACTTCAGCAATCCCACTATCACTATCACCTATAATAATCAAGTCATCTACATAGATGACTATGATGACCAAACCTGCGTCTCCCTTTCTCACATAAAGTGAGTGATCAGCATCAGAAACATAAAAGCCAATATTGACAAGACACTCTCTGATCTTGTCAGACCATGGTCTAGGTGCTTGCTTGAGCCCATAAAGCGCCTTCTTCAACTTGCACACATACGTGGGATGCTCTAAATCTTCATAACCTGCTGGATGATCCATATACACTTCTTCCTGCAAATCACCATGCAAGAAGGCATTCTTCACATCCATTTGCTGCAACCTCCAACCTTTGGCTGCTGTCAAAGCAATCAGAGATCTGACAGTTGCCATCCTAGCAACTGGACTGAAGGTTTCATCATAATCTATACCATATGTCTGGGCATAGCCTTTTGCAACCAACCTAGCTTTGTACCTATTTATAGAACCATCTGCATTGTGCTTAATCTTATAAAACCACTTACATCCAATAGCTTTCTTGCCCTTTGGCAATGATACTAGATCCCAAGTCTTATTGGTCTCTAATGCAGCCATCTCCTCATCCATTGTTGCATCCCAATGAGCATGACCAACAGCCTCCTCAAAACATGTGGACTCAACATCCTCAACTAGTTTCACCATATAAGCATAATGGTGAGCTACATAACCTTCAAAACCAAATCTTTTAACAGGGTATCTGACCCTGCTAGATTTGCGTATCACCGGATCACTCAATGGAGTCTTTACATTACTATGAGCTCTCTGTATACCTGGTGTCCTGACAGAAGGAATACCAAGCTCATCATCTAAGCACTCTGAGCCATTGGAGTCTCCATCAAGAACTGCATCAATGCTATCTGACACTTTATTCTTTCCTTTGTCTTTACCTATAGTGCTACTAGATGCACCTGAAGATGTAGAGGTACTCCTTAGTCTCCCAGACCAAGGACTACCAGATGATGTCTCTAGTCCACTAAGAGTCCATGATTCTTGCTTTTTAGCCTACACATGAGTGTCATGATCATCATCATCATCCAATGCATCACCACTAGATGCATATCAACTGCTCATTTCATCAAAGATGACATCCCTGCTCACTATGAAATTACATGTGACAGGGTTATAACAGCGATACCCTTTCTGCTCTAAAGAGTATCCAATAAAGACACACTTTTTAGCCTTTGGATCCAGTTTCTTCCGCAACTCATCTGGCACATGAACATACGCAATGCAGCCAAGCACTTTCAAGTGTGAGACATCAGGCTTCTTACTTGTAAAACATTCTTCGGGGGTCATACCATGAACTACAGCTGTGGGAGTTCTGTTCATAATATAAACAGCAGTATGAACAGTCTCAGACCAGAAATGCTTAGGCATGTTCTTTTTAGCCATCAAGGCGCATGCAACTTCTGCAATATGCCTGTTTTTCCTTTTTGCAACCCCATTTTGCTGTGGGGTATACCTCTATGTGAACTGTCTCTTTATCCCATGAGACCTTAGAAAATCATTGAACTCATTCGAGAGGTACTCTCCCCCTCCATCTGACCTCAAGCACTTTACTTTCAATTCTGTTTCTCTTTCAACTGCAGCCTTGAAAGTTCTAAAGTGCTCAAACGCTTCACTCTTTTCCTTCATAAAATATATCCACAGCTTTCTAGAACAATCATCAATGAATGTGACAAAGTATGAACTGCCTGCAAGAGATACATTTTGTGTAGGCCCCCAAATGTCTGTATGCACAACATCAAGGATATTTCTACTTACATCTCTGTCATCTGAAAAGGGTTGTCTTGCCTGCTTACCAAATTGACATGCTTCGCATACCTTATGAAATTCTGTAACTCTAAATGTAGGCAAACCTGTAACCAACCCTTTGGACTGCATTAATTTCAGCCTTTGTACATTTGCATATCCTATGCATTTGTGCCAAATTTCAATATCTGCAACAACACCTTTTCCTTTAGCATGCATAGCAACATTCATAGTAGGAATTCCAACATCCAGAGTAAACATACACCCAACTCTACTTCCCTTTGCAACTAACCTACACTTGTCATTGAAGTCTTCTACAAAGCAGCCCTTTGCATTAAATCTGACTTGCAGCCCTTGCTCTACCATCTGACCCACTGACACCAAGTTCTTTGTAATAGATGGCATATGTAATACATCTGAAAGGCTCTTTGTCTTACCATCATGCAAGGACAAGGGAACTTTTTCAATGTGTGAAATTGGGTGGCATGAATCATCACCCGTCTGCACATAACCTGCATTTTGCAAATCCTGCATCTCTCCAAACCAGTCTGCATGGTTGGTCATATGATTGGATGCACCTGAATCAACATACCAAACATCATCATGTATTTCCTTTCCTGTAACAGCATTCAGCATATGCTGCATAACAAACAGACATTCATTTTTGTCTTCATTCTGTCGTGAAAACGATGCATAGTTTCCTTGCTGCAACTTACCACTGCAGATATCATCTTTCTTAGCATAACATTAGGCTGCAATATGATCTTTTTTGCCACAGTAGTATCACACAATACCAGAGTTGTTAGAACCTCTGTTCTGCCATCCCCCTCTTCCTCTAAAGCTCCCCCTACCTCTAAAGTTACCACGACCTCCTGAAACCTGCATATCGCCAAATTGTTGATTCAATCTGTTTTGCTGGTTATCACTATCACGTCTTGTACCATAGCCTCTTGAAGAGAACCTGCCACGTCCCCTTCCTGAACTGGAGTAGAAAGCTTGGACTTGTTCACCACTTCTTTCAGATGTCTCACTCTGCATGTTGATCTCTTCAGTGATCATAAGGGAGACCAACTCATCGAAATCTGGAAATGGCTTTCTGACATATACGGAAGTTACAAAAGACTTCCAAGCCTTTTCATTGTTAAGTCCACCCAAGGTAGACGACACTAAATCATCATCATCCGGCATTGCATCAATCGCTGCCAATGCATCTGCAATGCTCCTTACCTTTAGTGCATACTCATTGATAGACATCTTCCCTTTCTTCAATGTATTCAACTCTTGCTTGAGTTGAATCTTTCGTGCCTTTGTATTTACAGAAAACATACTTTCAAGTATGGTCCAAGCTGCATATGAATTCTTTGCATTTCTAATGTGTCCCAGCATATTATTGTCAATTACTGCAAACAACCAATACATGACCTTCTTGTCTTTTGCATTTCATTCCTTCCGTGCCTTTGTCTCTTCTGTAGTTGGAGGATCACTCACCTCCGGCTCCTTTTCTTCACCTGAAACAAACTCGTAGAGGCCTTTTCCAATAAGAAAGTTCGTGACACGGAACTTCCATGATGGGTAGTTATTAATGTCGAGCATCTCAATGATGGGGCTTCCACTGTTCTCTACCATTATCACAAAACTAATACCAAACAACAAGCAAATCTTCTGCAACCCTCGACCTGTAGTGCACAACAATACACCAGACAGCCTCTTTCACTGTCTGCTCAACAATACATGCAATCTGCAACTAGTTTGTAGACAAACCTTGTGTTTACTCACTGGTAACTTGTGCACCCACTTTCGGTCAATAGAGTCGAAGTCACAGTGTACCCTGAAACTGTTGTCCGCAACCTTGCGGCTCTAAAACGGGGCCTGAAACGGCCTCAGATGCCCAAAATAACTGTAGGACAGCCCTAAAGGGCTAATTTGCAGAATACATGGTGCTCTTCACACACACCAAATCTCACTACAATCTGAGATTTTTTTCTCGACCCTACTTCCGGTGCCTCCACAGGCACTATCCAAGAGAGAGAGTGGAAGAATGGGAGAGCTTCTTACCCGTGGCTTGCTTGCTCGAATCTTGCTTCTTCTCGTTTGCTTCAACCTTCAAAATCAGCCTCTCTCAGTGGCACGGCTCTGATACCATGTCAAGAATCGCGTGGTGGGGGACTTGCTCAAGATGCTGCGCCGAACACACAGAATGCACAAGGAGAAGCTCACTCTAGAGACAAGAAGAGAGATGGAGACCAAAACGTTTTCTTGCTGGTTTTTTCTTTTTCTTCCACACACTTTACAATGTACACAAAGTATAGATAAGATACAACATAAAGAAAAGTGGCCTACTAAGTCAAACAATGCATAACCGACTACACTAGTCAATTGGCGCTATAACTATGCCAGCTGTAAATAGGTGTAACAACTTGAATATAATAAGTAATGAGTCAGTGGCTATGTGAGAGTCATAATGACCATCTACGTTGTCGAAGGGTTTTCAAAGCAAAGTCGTGACCACAGAGGTCCTTGAATAATTTCAAGACAGAAGTTCCAGCATGTGAATAAGCAAGATCAAAAAATGATGCCAAATACTATTTATATTTCTGCCATGAAGTTTGCAAAATACAAGATGACTTCAAATCTGTTCAGTCCACTGATTTTAGGCCTCTTAATTTAATTCTGCTGCATTCGTAGATCCTTGACCTCAAACAATATGTGCAAAAATTTAGAATACAAATATACAACACTATTGTGATCTTCTTGGATTCAGATGTCGATAATGTGCGGGAAACTGCCATCAGTGAGTTTACAAACAAGAGGCATGAACTGTAATAAAGTCTCTTTACTAATATCTCGAACTGTGGACCATCCTGTGTGGAAACTATATCTATCCACCAAGAGCTCTTCAACCTGCTTTACAGTTTTTCCCCTCCATTACTCCAACAAAGAGCTAAGGTTCCCATAGAGATCTGAAACTCTATTTTTACTTCTTTCATCACACTAAAGTTATTGCAATATAAATTGTTGTCATACAGATGCATTCATAAGAAGTTGCTTAAAGCAGTATTTTTTTTTTTGAAAACAGTTTGCACCGAAAGGAATTGCCTTTCCCCAGTAAGTATGGAAACATTTTGTAAATAAAATTTTCTGTTCTCGAAGCCTGGAGCTTTGATAGCACAAACCTTCAAGCCTAGCACTCTTGTTTGATCGTTCTTCAAAAACGAAAAAGGCGTAATTGAAAAGTCAGCTTGTGAGAGTTTCAATTCAGTCGCTGCGATGGCGGTTGTACAATGAATGAGGGATTTTCAGCGGCCTGAGGTTATGCAGCTGCAAAGAGGATAAAAAAAACATAAGGGAGATGATATGGCGGATTCCTTTTCTCTGCTGAGAGGGAATGAATGGGAACATGGATGACAGAGCTGGATTAGCGAACGGAAAGAGAAATCACAGAGAGAGAGATTTCGATCAATTCCCTGTTGTCGCAGGTAACTCTGGGGAATTTCTTAACACGACTCCGATTTCGAGCTCAATGGACAGCAGAAAAGCTCCCGCAATCAATCGGAACAAGTAATGTCAGAATCACGCATGAATCACTGGATTGCTTATCGTGAATTATGCGAGCCTCTGTCACCCATCCATATCAAGAGAATTTCTTCTCCAAATCCCATTCCATTGTGCTAAAGCTAAGACCTGCAATGAAAAGGTTATTCCCTGGCTTTCCAAGACCAGTACTTGGAGGAGATCGTGCCCGTATGCTTGGAGAATGCCTGCGCCTAGATCGATAACTGGAGGGAGGGCTTCGCCGTCTTGGAGAAATTGGTGTCCCAGGTGTTCTCCTTCATTTCCTTCTGCGATGTAATTTGACGCTTCCTCCAACCTTCTTCCACAGTAACCTCCCTGTCGCCCTCCCTGTTACACTCCTCTTTTTTCCCCATCACGGAGAGAGACAAAAAAAAACTAGCATTAGCCTCCCGATTCCCAAAATTCCCTGCGGCCCCAAATTAGCTCTCTCTGAAAATAGCCAACTAATGACTGTGTCACGTAAGTAGAAGAGAATGTAGGCCTTCTGTTCAAGGACACTTTTCTCACTTACTTGGTTGATCTGGCTATCATCCAGAACATGTTAGAAGCCCTTGGCTATTTGAACAAAACAGTAATAGTGTCCAGAGTAGTACAAAAATGAATCTTCTTGTCTATCTTCCCCCCCCCCCCCCTCGTAACCTTCCAAGCTGCCAAAGCTCTTGAGTTGTAAGGTCAGAATATGAGGTGACAAAAACTGTGAACCGCTTCAAAGCTCGGACTTTTGTGTTGCATTTTCCACATTGATACTTGTTATCTCCATCCAAAATCTCAACAGCTGTGAAATATGCTAAAGCTTTATGTAAAGATTCTGCTCTGGCAACCTCAAGACTTAAGTCCAAGAAGGGATCATAAGTATTTGAACAATGTGAGCATTAGTACACTTCACCTGGCTTCTAAGACGTCCACCAAAGAGTTGTTGGATGAGGCTTTCCTGAAAAGTTTTAGAACCACCACCAAGGTTCTTGATAGGGTAGCATTTGTGCAATGCCTCAATCAAATTCCTCATATATTCATGAGCATCCTCTTGACGCCACATTCAAAATGACTGTGAAATGCACTGCAGATTCTTGACAAGGTAAGTTGGAGAGAAGTTGCTCCCTGAAGCAGCCAATGCCTTCTTTACATGAATTTCTAATGCATAGATAGCACAAAATCCTAATGTACTTTTATGTAGAGCACTCTCAAGATATGTCCCAAGAGGTGCTGTATATGTTAAGCATTGCAGCACAGAGTTGCGAAAGCATGTATTGCCAAAATTTATCAGACCTGCCCCGATTTTCGGCACACCAGATTTTGCATACATGTCAACCAGAGCATTATTGATTAATTCCTCTTACTCCAAACCCTCTTCCACGTAGAACAAAAGTATAAACACAACAAACAAATATGTACAAAGTATCAAATCTCACACATAACTTTTGGGTGGTTTTCACACCTCGAATGTGCAGCAATACGACATCCACCCCCTCTAATCCTACGCATCCTCCGGATGGGCCAACTACCCATGATCGTTATCATCAAGATCCACAAACAGATCAATCTCTTCATTATGCATTTCCGGTATATCAACAAGATTATCTATCATATCATCTGTCTCTTCCATTGGAGTTTCTTCTCGTTGCTCTTCTCTTGAAAATTCTTCCAATGCATAATCTTCATCATCTCTTTTCTTGAAAATCTTGATTCTTTTTCTAGCAATAGGCATTCTAAGCACTGTCCCATCCAATTCTGTCAACTCATATGTTGCATTATCAAAAACATGTCTGACTATGTACGGCCCAAACCATCTTTTCACCATCTTCTGAAATGCAGTATGCTGATTTTCAAGGCTGCTATCAAAGACTAATACCCAATCTCCCTCTTCTATTGCTCTAGGCCGCAAGCGATGCCTGTTGTCAAACCTGTCCTTATTTCTTAGTCTAGCAACCTTCAACCGGTCAATAGCTAGCTGAATATCCTCTGGTCTTCTCTTCAACTGCCGAATCCGAAGAGCTAAGAGCTCCTCTCTCGTCAAATCCTCCTGCCAAGGTAAAACTGACCAAGTCAAAGCACAAGTCTCAGTCGGCATAACCGGTTTTTGACCATACATCAACTCTGCGGGCATATATCCTGTGGTAACACTGTGAGTCATACGATCAGCCCATAAAGCAAATGGTAGAAGTCTCGGCCATTCTCCAATTTGTCCTCTACATGCTTTGGCTAATGCTTTCACTATCGGCGGATGCCCTCTTTCACTCTTCCCGTTTCCCTCTAGATTGTATGCTGTAGTTAGAGCCAACTTGATTCCTAGTTGAGAGAAAAACTCCCTAGCTTAATCTGCATCCAATTCACTGCGATCCGCAGTGATCTTACCCACATAGCCATACCTGTAGAAAATTTCTTCCAATAAGAACTTGCACACTGCACTAGTGGTCTTCGTTCTCAGGGATCTGCCCTCAACATGATTGGTAAGATCCTCCCTAGCCAAAACAATATACCTCATCTGCCATAGACCCATAGGCATAGTAACCAAGTCAACTATCCACTTATAATGAATGCATAGCGGATAGGTCGGATGAAGCTCATCTCGATGACGCACTGTCGAATACATCTGGCAGACTCTGCAAGTCTCAACAAAGTGAGAAACATCTCTATACATGCCTTTCCACCAATATTTCTCCTTGATTTTTTCATAAGTAGCCCACACTCCTCTATGACCATCCCAAGGACTCTCATGAAACTCCCTCATCACCTGTAACTGTGTCTCTCTATCGCAGACAACCCGCAAAGGTAATCCGCCTCTTTTCTTCGGATGCTTCCAAAGAAATCCATCCTTGAGAAAATAACCATAGGCTTTCCTTTTGATCTTCTTGAACTCTTCATCTGTACATTCATCTCTTTTGCTTAGTGTACTAAGGTACTTGCCAATTTGCAACCAATCTCCAACATAGAGTTCTTCTATGAAAGCCACAATATCATAGACATGACAAACATGATCAACCATAGTGGCTGAAATTTCTGCATCATCCTCTTTTGCAAGTAGAGTCTCCTCATCATCATATTTGGTTCTAGACAGCATATCTGCCACTGGATTATCCTTCCCTGCTATGTGTTGAAATTCCGGATTTAATGACTTGATGTATGCAATCCATCTCAACATAGCTATATCCGGAGTAGAGCAACTCGTAATCATACCAATCAATGGTAAGAAATTTGTCTCTACCACAACTAAAGATCCAATAAAGTACTCCTTGTCACATTTGAGAGCCGTAACAAACCCCAATAACTCCCTCTTGATTTGCTGATATCTCCTCTGTCTCTCGTTTAGGACTTTCGCCCCAAACCGAAGAGCATACCTATTTCCATCTGCATCATCTTGACCCACAGCCCAACCTATGCCAATTGGACTAGTGTCAACTGTCAATACAATAGGCTTTCCAAAATTATAATCCGCTATCCTGAGAGTAGGAGCATTCTGTAATAACTTCTTCAATTTTCGCATGGCTTTAGTGTGGCTCTCATCCCAATAGAATTTCTGCCCCTTTCGAAGCAGCTAATATAAACAATCTGCTACGTGTGCAAAATGAGGTATCGAAATCATATAAAACACACAAGCTCCAATGAATCTCCGTACCTCTGAAGTGGTAGAACAATACTCCGCAATCTTGCCTATAGCATTCACCTTATCAAGTGAGGGTTTCGTGCCATAATATCCACACATATGTCCAACAATGACAACCTCATTCACTCCAAAAACAGTTTTTTGCCCTGAAAGTGTCAAGTTTACTTCTTCTAACCTGGCCAAAATCTTCTCACATGCTGAAATATGATCAGCCACAAAGTATTCTGCATCCTTACTCATTTAGACTCTCATTCTTCTCTTCTTCTGCACATCCCTTAATGGGCACATCATCCAAGAAAGGCATAGTAAGCTGAGGTATGTAATCTTGAAGGACCTTATGCATGGCATTCATCATATGCACAACAGAATTAGTGGCACCTTGAGGCAAGGTACACATCCTGATAAGCCCAATAGGAGTTCTTATGGTGGCTATGTCCCTGCTTTCCAAAGCCAGCTGAAACTAATCATATCCTAAATACAAATCACCTAAAGAATAGATGGCACGTCCAGCAAATGCCTCTGCAAACTCATCCACAACTGGACCTATACCAACATTCCTGATAGTAACTCTGTTTACTGGCTGCATGTCTTGTATAAATCGGAGAGTACCATTCTTCTTTGGAATCGTAAACCACCTACTTGAGTATGGTGCAGATGAAGGCTCAAGAATTCCCATCCTGATTTTCTCATTCAATACATCAATCAGCTTTGGCAATTGTGCTTTAGGCACTGGAATAGGTCGGAGATTCCATGGAATATGAGGAGTAGTAAAAATGACCATAGGAGCAACAATATTTGGATTCACACATCCAATCTCATGCGGGGAAAAAGCAAATCCCCTTCCATGTCGCTCAAGCATCTCTTGAAAGCATTGCTTCTCTATGGGTAACAAAAAATCACCATTTCCAATTTTCAATTCAGCAAGAGTCTCTGCTGAAAATTTATGACTAATATGCTCCGGATTCTTCAAAATTGGCTGTTTAGCAGCCCTCTCTATTTGCCGATCACTGTCAGGTGGAAGCGGTACAGCTATCGGCTTCACCTTCTTATCCACAGTTTTGTATTTCGTGTCAACCCTGGCTTCATTATGCTCTTCTGCATTACTCAAATCTTGCTGTAAATCAGCAATTCTGCACTCCAATGGTTGAATATCCTCAGCCCTCTACTCTATGGATTGCATAGGAACAGTTCTAAACTCTGAATGCTGAAATATTTCAGCAGTAAACTCTGTTGGCTGAAAGTTTTCAGCCCTCTGTGTCTCTGAAAGCTGATCATAACCAGCCGAAAACTCTGTTTGCTGAATTTCTTCAGCACTTAACACTTTTTGCTGAGCCACCTCAGCCTCCGACTCAATCTGTGACACAAAATCTGCAATTTCATGAAACATGTCCAGGGATTGCACTAATACATTACTGTGACAATTCTACATATCAGTTTTCAGCATATCTTTCATCTCTTCCATTGTATCTGCACAAATCATACTATCATACATCCCATCTATGTGCTCATCATCCTCCAAAATTCCTGCATTTTTCAAAATTTTCTCCTTCTTGCATATGTACTGCCTGGCAGCTCTAGGCAACCTAGAAATCTTCTGATAGCTCATCGAACTGTTTGCTGAAATCCCAACAAAACCGGAGGAGAAAACACTGTTGCCAGGAGGCGAGAACTCCAATCTCCTCTACTCTGTACCACCATCGTCTCGCGAAACGGCAGTACCTAATGAAAACCCGAATCCCTCACAGTGGGCAAAGGTGCATCTCTGAGAGTATCTCTGTTTCTAACATGATTCACACACATAGTCATAAACTGAACTGCTCTCATGCCATCTTTACTGCGAATCCGTGCATAAGCAAATCCATCATCCATTACCTTTGTTTCCATGCGCATCTCTATGATGAATGGCTGTCCAAGAATTATAGGATACGAGCATGAATCCTGCACAAAGAAATGAAAATCCTCCTCTACATCACCAATAGAAACCCTGACACTGGGACATGAAGCATACAAATCACCTGCAGTGTTATTGGCAGCTCTCATACGCCACCCATGCTCTACATCCATAGGCCATCTATTACTCTCATAAACTCCACGAACTATGAGATTAATCTCTGAACCATGATCCACCAATGCAATATAAGGCACCTGTTTCTCTCCAATCTTTACCATCGTCTCTATAGTTGCCCTAGCCCAATGACTCCGCGAAAAGTGACTACACGGTATCAAGACAGGCTCATCGGTTTCAGCATAATGCATAGGCTGAACCCTCTTCTCTACCTGCGGAAAAATAGAAGCATTCTCAACCATAACCTCATCCTCATCCTCATCCAACTCCCCAATCAAAACTCCCTGTGTATCAGTGGTAGGCAATGCATGTCTTTTCCTCTTCAGGACCTCCTGAAACTGATCCTCAAACTCTCTTTTCGAGATGCCCAAAACCTCAGAAATAGTGAAAGTCACCTCACTGCCAAGTATCTTGTCATTAAAGATTTTCTTCATGTCTGTAGATGTCTCAATATCGGACATCAATCTAAACCCTGGCTGCTTTCTCTCTCTAGGATCTTGCCTCTTTTCTCTCTTTTGAGCATCTTCCATCTGTCGTTCTGGCCCTGGTCTCAAAGACGGTCTTGCAGTAGGTGGTGTAACAAACTCACCCCCTCTAGTCTTCTTAGCTGCACTTGGATTTTCTTCATCCCTCTTTCGCTTCTCCTCAACAAGTACATCTGCTCCATGAGACAGCCAAATAAGCATAAATAGAGTACCTGTCAACAGGCGAATCCCAACCTGTCTCTGATCTGATGCTAGAGCCTGCACTAGTCAAAACAGTTTGCTGAATTTTTCCCTTGTTTGCAGTCTCCATAGCATAAGTCCATAGTGCTGACTGAGTCTCTGATCCCTTCTCAATTTGGACTCCATATGCAGAAGCATCACCTCTAGATGTCACATAAGAAGTACGCGCAGCCATGTCATCCACTAACTTCTTCATTCCACCTTTACCAAAGTTGGTAGCAAGTGGAGCTCCTGTCTCAGTCAACCAAATCTTACCATCTTGTCCCCAATATACCAAATTCTTCCTCCTTGCATCCTGAAAAGATTCACAATCCCTGCAATGCTGATGGTTCGTATTATCACACCAAATACATCTCCGATCTCTCCTAGGTGCACTAGGAGTACTCCTAGGTGCAGTAGGAGCACTAGAAGAAGTAGTAGGCGCAGTCGAAGCAAACTGCTCTTTCAATTTTCCCACCAACTCCGCTTTAACTGACTCCAGTGTCAAATCTGTTATGCCTTTGATTATGTCATCAAGAGAGGTAGGCACCGATGGAGTGGATGGTTTTGGAGCAGAAGGTGTAGGCATCGGTCGTGGAACAGGAGGAATAGGTGGAGTGGAAACAGTAGGCACTAGCATAGGCCAAGAAATTGGCTGAGGAGGAGAAGAAATAACAGGGATAGAAGCAGGCATAGGAGCAGATGATGGTGTCAGTGTCATGGAACCATTCTGTAGGCGGGTCTTCCATATCCTCCTCTTGGTCAAAGTCGAGACTGCATCCTGGGCATACTGCCAATCCGTTTTAAGACCCATAGGCTTCGTGAGATCCTCAAGAAGCTCACCCAACTCTTCTTGAAGAGCAGGATCTGCAGCTTGCAAGAAAAGCTCAACTTTTTCAACATCCAATGCTCTTTGTTCAATGGCATCAAGTTGACTATACCTCTCTTCAAATTCTCGAATCAACTCTGAAGCAGCTAGACCTTTGTTTGGCATGTAGACCCACTCTCGGAATGACCGTCGAGTAGCCATACCAAAGTCCTCAAGGAAATATTCTTCTTTCAAGGCCTTCTTAAAATCTTGCCAATGTGTATTTTAAATAAAAAGATCAGTCACTTTTGCCCTCAAAGCGGGTGTGATAAGACGAAGGAAGTACTTACTCATAAGTCCAGCTGGAACTCCAAAAAACCCCATCTTGATCTCATATGTCTTCAAATATGCTGAAACATTACGGCCATCAAATAGCTTCTTCTTATTCTCAACTGCTTCAATCGCCTTAGTCGCGCTGTTTGCATTCTCCTGCTCCGAATAGAGTTGCCTTTGCTGAGACAGCTGTTGTTGATGCAATTGTTGTTGCTGCTGCATATACAATTGTGTCTGCTGATTTTGGAGCTGTATATACATGGACATATTCTGCAAAATCTGCTTTAGATCATCTGTTGAAGTACTTGGCGCAGTAGTCATTGATGGAGCTGAAGTAGAGGACGCAGCTAGAATCGTGGAAGAGGCTGAAATAGAGGCTGAAGTATCTCCCATCTTGAAATTTCTGTGACGCTTTCACATCGGGTTCACCAAAGATGTCGAAGGGTTTTCGAAAGCAAAGTCGTGACCACAGAGGTCCTTGAATAATTTCAAGACAAAAGTTCCAGCATGTGAATAAGCAAGATAAGAAAATGATGCCAAATAGTATTTATATTTCTGCCATGAAGTTTGCAAAATACAAGATGACTTCAAATCTGTTCAGTCCACTGATTTTAGGCCTCTTAATTTAATTCTACTGCATTCGTAGATCCTTGACCTCAAACAATATGTGCAGAAATTTAGAATTCAAATATACAACACTATTGTGATCTTCTTGGATTCAGATATCAATAATGTGCGGGAAACTGCCATCAGTGAGTTTACAAACAAGAGGCATGAACTGTAATAAAGTCTCTTTACTAATATCTCGAACTGTGGACCATCCTGTGTGGAAACTGTATCTATCCACCAAGAGCTCTTCAACCTCCTTTACAGTTTTTCCCCTCCATTACTCCAAGAAAGAGCTAAGGTTCCCACAGAGATCTGAAACTCTATTTTTACTTCTTTCAGCACACTAAAGTTATTGCAATATAAATTGTTGTCATACAGATGCATTCATAAGAAGTTGCTTAAAGCAGTATTTTTTTTTCTGAAAACAGTTTGCACCGAAAGGAATTGCCTTTCCCCAGTAAGTATGGAAACATTTTGTAAATAAAATTTTTTGTTCTCCTCGAAGCCTGGAGCTTTGATAGCACAAACCTTCAAGCCTAGCACTCTTGTTTGATCGTTCTTCAAAAACAAAAAAGGCATCATTGAAAAGTCAGCTTGTGAGAGTTTCAATTCAGTCGCTGCGATGGCGGTTGTACAATGAATGAGGGATTTTCAGTGGCCTGAGGTTATGCAGCTGCAAAGAGGATAAAAAAAACATAAGGGAGATGATATGGCGGATTCCTTTTCTCTGTTGAGAGGGAATGAATGGGAACATGGATGACAGAGCTGGATTAGTGGACGGAAAGAGAAATCACAGAGAGAGAGATTTCGATCAATTCCTTGTTGTCGCAGGTAACTCTGGGGAATTTCTTAACACGACTCTGATTCCGAGCTCAATGGACAGCAGAAAAGCTCCCGCAATCAATCAGAACAAGTAATGTCAGAATCACACATGAATCACTGGACTGCTTATCGTGAATTATGCGAGCCTTTGTGACTTGTCCATATCGAGAGAATTTCTTCTCCAAATCCCGTTCCATTGTGCTAAAGATAAGACCTGCAATGAAAAGGTTATTCCCTGGCTTTCCAAGACCAGTACTTGGAGGAGATCGTGCCCGTATGCTTGGAGAATGCTTGCACCTAGGTCGATAACTGGAGGGAGGGCTTCGCCATCTTGGAGAAATTGGTGTCCCAGGTGTTCTCCTTCATTTCCTTCTGCGATGTAATCTGACGCTTCCTCCAACCTTCTTCCATAGTAACCTCCATGTCGCCCTCCCTGTTACACTCCTCTTTTTTCCCCATCACGGAGAGAGACAAAAAAAAAACTAACATTAGCCTCCCGATTCCCAAAATTCCCTACGGCCCCAAATTATCTCTCTCTGAAAATAGCCAACTAATGACTGTGTCATGTAAGTAGAAGAGAATGTAGGCCTTCCTGTTCAAGGACAAATTTCTCACTTACCTGGTTGATCTGGCTATCATCCAGAACATGCCACAAGCCCCTGGCTATTCGAACAAAACAGTAATAGTGTCCAGAGTAGTACCAAACTGAATCTTCTTGTCTATCTTCCCCCCCCCCCCCCCCCCGTAACCTTCCAAGCTGCCAAAGCTCTTGAGTTGTAAGGTCAGAATATGAGGTGACAAAAACTGTGAACCGCTTCAAAGCTCGGACTTTTGTGTTGCATTTTCCACATTGATACTTGTTATCTCCATCCAAAATCTCAACGGCTGTGAAATATGCTAAAGCTTTCTGTAAAGATTCTGCTCTGGAAACCTCAAGACTTAAGTCCAAGAAGGGATCATAAGTATTTGAACAATGTGAGCATTAGTACACTTCACCTGGCTTCTAAGACATCCACCAAACAGTTGTTGGATGAGGCTTTCCTGAAAAGTTTTAGAACCACCACCAAGGTTCTTGATAGGGCAGCATTTGTGCAATGCCTCAATCAAATTCCTCATATATTCATGAGCATCCTCGATGCCAAATTCGAAATGACTGTGAAATGCACTGCAGATTCTTGACAAGGTAAGTTGGAGAGAAGCTGCTCCCTGAAGCAGCCAATGCCTTCTTTACATGAATTTCTAATGCATATATAGCACAAAATCCTGATGTACGTTTATGTAGACCACTCTCAAGATATGTCACAAGAGGTACTGTATATGTTAAGCATTGCAGCACAGAGTTGCGAAAGCATGTATTGCCAAAATTTATCAGACCTGCCTCGATTTTCGGCACACCAGATTTTGCATACATGTCAACCAGAGCATTATTGATTAATTCCTCTTACTCCAAACCCTCTTCCACGTAGAACAAAAGTATAAACACAACAACTAAATATGTACAAAGTATCAAATCTCACACACAACTTTTGGGTGGTTTTCACACCTCGAATGCGCAGCAATACGACATCCACCCCCTCTAATCTTGCGCATCCTCCGGATGGGCCAACTACCCATGATCGTTATCATCAAGATCCACAAACAGATCAATCTCTTCATTATGCATTTCCAGTATATCAACAAGATTATCTGTCATATCATCTGTCTCTTCCATTGGAGTTTCTTCTCGTTGCTCTTCTCTTGAAAATTCTTCCAATGCATAATCTTCATCATCTCTTTTCTTGAAAATATTGATTCTTTTTCCAGCAATAGGCACTCTAGGCACTGTCCCATCCAATTCTGTCAACTCATATGTTGCATTATCAAAAACATGTCTGACTATGTACGACCCAAACCATCTTTTCACCATCTTCCGAAGTGCAATATGCTGATTTTCAAGGCTGCTATCAAAGACTAATACCCAATCTCCCTCTTCTATTGCTCTAGGCCGCAAGCGATGCCTGCTGTCAAACCTGTCCTTATTTCTTAGTCTAGCAACCTTCAACCTGTCAATAGCTAGCTGAATATCCTCTGGTCTTCTCTCCAACTACCGAATCCGAAGAGCTAAGAGCTCCTCTCTCGTCAAATCCTCCTGCCAAGGTAAAACTGACCAAGTCAAAGCACAAGTCTCAGTCGGCATAACCGGTTTCTGACCATATATCAACTCTGCGGGCATATATCCTGTGGTAACACTGTGAGTCATACGATCAGCCCATAAAGCAAATGGTAGAAGTCTCGGCCATTCTCCAATCCGTCCTCTGCATGATTTGGCTAATGCTTTCACTATCGGCGGATGCCCTCTTTCACTCTTCACGTTTTCCTCTGGATTGTATGCTGTAGTTAGAGCCAACTTGATTCCTAGTTGAGAGAAAAACCCCCTAGCTTCATCTGCATCCAATTCACCGCTATCCGCAGTGATCTTACCCACATAGCCATACCTGCAGAAAATTTCTTCCAATAAGAACTTGCACACTGCACTAGTGGTCTTCGTTCTCAGAGATCTGCCCTCAACATGATTGGTAAGATCCTCCCTAGCCAAAACAATATACCTCATCTGCCATAGACCCATAGGTATAGTAACCAAGTCAACTACCCACTTATAATGAATGCATAGCGGATAGGTCGGATGAAGCTCATCTCGATGACGCAATGCCGAATACATCTGACAGACTCTGCAAGTCTCAACAAAGTGAGAAACATCTCTATACATGCCTTTCCACCAATATTTCTCCTTGATTTTCTCATAAGTAGCTCACACTCCTCTATGACCAGCCCAAGGACTCTCATGAAACTCCCTCATTACCTGTAACTGTGTCTCCCTATCGCAGACAACCCGCAAAGGTAATCCGCCTCTTTTCTTCGGATGCTTCCAAATAAATCCATCCTTGAGAAAATAACCATAGGCTTTCCTTCTGATCTTCTTGCACTCTTCATCTGTCCATTCATCTCTTTTGCTTAGTGTACTAAGGTACTTGCCAATTTGCAACCAATCTCCAACATAGAGTTCTTCTATGAAAGCCACAATATCATAGACATGACAAACATGATCAACCATAGTGGCTGAAATTTCTGCATCATCCTCTTCTGCAAGTAGAGTCTCCTCATCATCATATCTGGCTCTAGATAGCATATTTGCATTGGATTATCCTTCCCTGGTATGTGTTGAAATTCCGGATTTAATGACTTGATGTATGCAATCCATCTCAGCATAGCTATATCCGGAGTAGAGCAACTTGTAATCATACCAATCAATGGTAAGCAATCTGTCTCTACTACAACTAAAGATCCAATAAAGTACTCCTTGTCACATTTGAGATCGGTAACAAACCCCAATAACTCCCTCTTGATTTGCGGATATCTCCTCTGTCTCTTGTTTAGGACTTTCGCCCCAAACCGAATAGCATACCTATTTCCATCTGCATCATCTTGACCCACAGCCCAACCTATGCCAATTGAACTAGTGTCAACTATCAATACAATAGGCTTTCCAAAATTATAATCCGCTTTCCTGAGAGTAGGAGCATTCTGCAATAACTTCTTTAATTTTCGCATGGCTCTAGTGTGGCTCTCATCCCAATAAAATTTCTGCCCCTTTCGAAGCAGCTGATATAAACAATCTGCTATGTGTGCAAAATGAGGTATCCAAATCATATAAAACACACAAGCTCCAATGAATCTCCGTACCTTTGAAGTGGTAGAACAATACTCCGCAATCTTGCCTATAGCATTCTAGTAGACAGGGTGATGACAGAAATGAGCATTTGTTTATGGTGCAGCACATGACCAATTTTGTGACAAGTGCAGAAGAAAGCAACGATGTGTGGTATGTTGACTCAGGTGCATCAAACCACATGACAGGTCATGCAGAATGGATGCAAGATGCAAGGAAAATGGAAAAAAAGGATTTGTGGAGTCTAGTGATGATACTGCACATCCTATTGTGTAGATTGGAAAATTTCCTTTGTCTATGCAAGATGGAAAAAAAAAAACCCATCGGATGTATTTCGTCCCGAATATCACCAAGAACCTGGTTTTTGTTGGTCAAATGGTTGAGCAGGGCTTGCAGGTCAGATTTAATTCTCATGGATGCTTTGTTGAGGATATGAAAAATAAAGGTTGCTTGATAGCAAAAGGAAAGAAGAAGGGCATAATGTTTACGTTGGATGTAGACATGCCTGAATTGAGTGTAGCAATGTTTGCATATGGGACCAGTGTAGTTGCAGATATTGATATTTGGCATAAACACATTAGTGATGTTAATGTAAAGCGACTTAAATCAATGCAAGCCCAAAATATTGTTGCAGGATTGCCTAAATTCAAGATTGCAGAAATGCATAAGGTATGTGAAGCCTGTCAATTTGGAAAACAAGCAAGGAAACCATTTCCTAGACATGTTCAAGAGAGTAAGAAGCCATTGGAATTAATCCACTCTAATGTGTGGACTACTAAAGCTGCATCTATTGGAGGCTGTCATTATTTTGTCACTTTTATTGATGACTATAGCAGAAAAGTTTGGGTGTATTTTATGAAAAAGAAAAGTGAAGTTTTTGGGCATTTCAAAACTCTTAAAAGCTATGGTTGAAAAAGAAACATGCTTGCAAATAAAATGCCTAAGGTCAGATGGAAGGGGAGAGTACCTCTCAAATGAGTTTACAATATTCTTGCAGGAGCATGGCATAAAGCAGCAATATTCATGTAGCCATACCCCACAGCAAAATGAAATTGCAGAAATAAAAAACAGGCATATTGGAGAGGTATCTCGTGCCATGCTCAATGAAAAAGACCCTCTAGATTTTTACTGGGTTGAGGTAGTTGCTACAACAGTCTGCATAATGAACAGGACTCCCACTGTAGCAATACATGGTATGACTCCAGAGGAGAGATATACTGGTAGGAAACCAGATATTTCTCATTTGAAAATTTTTGGTTGCATTGCCTATGTTCATGTGCCAGATGAGTTGAGATCCAAGTTGGATCCAAAATCTGAGAAGTGCATCTTTATTGGTTACTCTCTGCAGTAGCAAAAAGGGTATAGATGCTATAACCCTTCTACTCGTAAGTTTACAGTGAGCAGAGATGTTGTTTTTGATGAGATGAGTAGCTGGTATAAACCAGTAAATGTGATTGATAATGTAGATGCACAAAATGGTAATGCTGCACAGAATTCACAACAGCAGTCACAAGATATTAGTGGACCTGGAGCGTCCTCTAGCAGTGGTTCACATTCTTCGCCATGGACAGACAGATTGAGATCAAGAGAATCTCCTCAAAACAATGCAAATAGTGGTATGCAGGTTTCACGAAAAGGAAAAGAGAAGATAGATCAGCCCATGGTTGATGTGAATGCAGGTCACTCTTATGTGGATGGTGAATCCAGTGGCTCAGAGTAGAGTATTGATGATGAGTTGGGTATTCCTTCTATTGTTACACTTGGAGTAAGGAAGACCACGAATGTTTTGAGAGCACCTATGAGTGAAACTACTTTGCGCAGGTCTACCAGAGCTAGGTATCCTGTGGATAGGCTGAAATATGATGGATTTACAGCCATTTACTATGCCTATATGGTCAAAGTGATATAGGAACTAGAATCCACTTCTTTGAGGGAAAAGAAAAATGGGAGAAATCCATGGATGAAGAAATGGATGCCTTGGAAGCAAATGCTACATGGGAATTGGTACCTTTGCCTAAAGATAAGAATGCAATTGGTTGTAAGTGGGTTTATAAGGTGAAACACAATGCAGATGGTTCTGTGAATAGATACAAGGCAAGATTAGTAGTCAAGGGGTATGCACAAATATATGGCATTGATTATGAAGAAACATTCAGTCCGGTTGCAAGGATGGCAACCATAAGAGCAGTCATTGCTATGGCTGCATCAAAGGGATGGTCTTTACATGAAATGGATGTAAAGAATGCCTTCTTGGATGGTGATTTGCAAGAAGAGGTCTATATGGAGCAGCCACCAGGTTATGTGCATGCTGTTCATCCTGAGTTTGTTTGCAGGTTTAAGAAAGCCTTGTATGGCTTGAAGCAAGCACCTAGAGCATGGTATGACAAGATAGGATAATATCTTGTTACTATTGGCTTTCAGATTTCCAAGGCAGATTTCTCACTTTATGTGAGAAAAACAGAGAAAGGTATTATGCTACTTGTCATTTATGTTGATGATTTGATTATGAAAAGTGACAGTGATGAAGATATCCTTCATGTGAAAATGCTATTGAAGCAGAAGTTTGAGATGAAGGATTTAGGAGAGCTGCGTTATTTCTTGGGCATTGAGGTGATTAGATCACCAATTGGGATACGGCTCTTGCAGAGGCAGTATGGATTGGACATGCTGTCCAAAAATGGGATGACAGGCTGTAAGCCTATTTCAGTTCCTTTGGAGCAGAATGTGAAGCTGAGCGCACATGCATGTGAGCTTTTGGAAGACCCTACTATGTACAGACGCAGTAGGAAGTTTGATTTATATGACTATTACCACGCCAGATTTGAGCTATGATGTTGGATTGGTAAGTCAGTTTATGCAAACTCCAAGGAAACCGTATTTGAATGCAGCTAGATGCATACTCAGGTATGTGAAGTCCACATTGCAGTATGGACTACTTTATGAGACTGGGGTTCAGATACAGTTGCATGGATACACTGATGCTGATTGGGCTGGTAGTATTTCTAATAGACGATCTACCAGTGGATATGTGTTCTCTTTTGGGAGTGCTGCAGTCACTTGGAGCAGCAAGAAATAGCCTACAGTTACCTTGTCGAGCACAAAGGCTGAGTACAGGGACGCAGCAATGGCTGCATGTGAGGTAGCTTGGTTGCATAAGCTACTTTATGATATGCATCAGCCTACAGATGGGCCAGTTGTCATTTATTGTGACAACATGAGTAGTATACACTTGGCAAATAACCAAGTCTATCATGCTAGAACAAAGCACATTGAGGTGCATTATCACTATGTGTGGGAGAGGGTTTTACTAGGTCTTATTGATCTAGTTTATGTCAGCACAAAGGATCAGGTAGCTGATATATTTATGAAGGCATTGGGCATAGAGAAGCTGCGCAAGTTCAGAGACCTGCTTGGTATGCAGAAATTGGGATTGAGCTTGAGGGGGAGTGTTGAGATATCGAGCTCCACTCGTGATATGCTAGGGTGACCGTTGTGCATTTATGTCACCGACTTGTTAGTTGCAGATGCGGTTGGTACACCGCCCATGAATAATAGCTAGATGATAGCTATCCTTATCTACTCTAGTTTGTGGCTCAGTTAGTATGCCACCTTAGTTAGTTGAGTTTGGTTTGAGACCCATATATAGGGTTCTTCTATTTCTTTGTACTAGAGTTCTTTTTGGCTTACACAACTAAGAGGAGGAAAATTGTTTTCAACCTCCACCTTTGTGTGTATTCCCCCATTGTGTAAGTGAGAAAGCTACAAGTGAGACTCCTTCCTTCTCTCCCATAATCTTGACACTATTCACCATTTCTTTCAGATGAGTCACCCACCCTACATATTGATCTCTTCGGTAATCATGAGAGAGACCGGCTCATCAAAATCTGAAAATGCTAAGGTAATCAAAGTGGATGAAGCCAAATAATCATCATCAGGTATTGCATCAATCAATGCTAAGGCATCTGCAATGCTTCTCACCTTCAAACATACTCCTTGATATATATTTTTTCTTTTTTTCAAGGTATTCAACTCTTGCTTGGGTTGAATCTTTCATGCCTTTGTATTTACTAAAAATATGTTTGCAATTTTTTTCCAAGTTGTATGTGAAGTTTCTACATTCCTTATATGTCCCAACATAGTATTATCAATGACTGCAGATAGCCAGTACATCACCTTTTTGTCTTTTGCATAATTCCATTTCTTCCATGCCTTTAATTCATCTGTAGTAGTCAAGGAGGGATACCCAGCTCTGTGGCTCCTTTTCTTCACCTGAAACAAACTCATATAGGCCCTTTCCAATGAGGAAATTTGTCACACGGAACTTCCATGAAGGGTAGTTGTTCTTGTCAAGCTTCTCAATAATGGGATTTCTACTATTCTCTGCCATTATTACAAAAAAGGATACAATGGAAGCAATTCTTCTACAACCTTTTGCAATAAGTGCAGAGCAATACACCAAGAAACCTTTTTCATTGATTGCTCAATAGTACATATAATCTGCAACTTGTTTGCAAATAAACCTTATGTTTGCTTCCTTGTAATTGCTTCATGGCAAACACCTCAAAAATTATAGATTCAAAATCTGTAACATGTGTACCCACTTTCAGCCAATACATCTGAAATCACAGTGTACCCTGAAACTGTTGTCCGTAACCTTGTGAATCTAAAACGGGGCCTGAAACAGCTCGCACTCCAAATCTCACAGAGCAATCTGTGATTTTCACTCTACCCTGCTTCTCGTGCCTCCACAGGCACTATCCAAGAGAAAGAGTGAAAGAATGGGTATTAGGAAAAAAATTAACTCACAAATGGGCCTTTTAGCCCCCCTCTCTCCTCCTTAAAACAACGAAAAGAGGAGAGAAGAATAGTAAAATAATCCCCTTCTCTCTCCACTTTTGCAATCTCATTTTGCATTTTTTATATTATCTACAAAGATATACTCAGATTCCTTCTCTCTGCTCATTCAAGAAGTCTTTTTCAACCAAATTTTATATTAAAAAAGGAGTTAGTTAACGGGAGTGTGGTGCTTCGTTTTCAATGCAAAATGATTAGTAGATACGAGGTAATTGATTTTTTAATCAAGAACAAGGAAAATGAAATTTCGGAAGTTCCCTTTAAGATATTTTAGGGATTTTTTATATCCTAGCTTTTGGTCAAAAAACAAACCAACTGGTCAAATTTTGTGTTTTTTGGAGATGTTTTGGAGGCAAAATAGAAATATCTAAAATATGAAAAGTCTTGGATATCCCTACCCTCTGAGCTATTTTCCCCCATATCTATACTTTCTCATGGATTTATTGTAAACTCTTCTCTATGTTTATACAACCTTCATTAACAGAGTGAATTACTTACACCCTCCTTTCCCTTGGCACCTTTGTGTGCCTTTCTGTGCATCTCCACTCTACCTCTTGTGACAACCAAGTAGGCTCCCGGTTTCTATTAATAGTAAAATAAATACAAGAAAGAAGGAGCTGCATATTGAGATAGAGATTGAATATGCCCCATTATTCAAAAGAATCCAGCGTACTAATGTCAACCCTCAGGTTTTGCAGAGTTACATGCAAATGGGATTGAAACATGTGGATTTGTGGGTTGATGAGGGAATCTACCCAATTGATTCCATAAACAATAGACCTCCAACTTTCTCAGGAATCACAAATTTGCTGAAGTATGTGTGCCAGAGTGAAAATGGGTTACTTGGTTATACTAGGCGGCTCAATGATCAGGAGTTCAAAGTATTTACAACTTGCCAAGCAACCATAAAAAATTTCCATGATGTGATTGCTGCACATCAACTTCATATACAACAGCTCATAGGACAAGTGGTACAACTGAATGGCACTATAATTCAACAAAACAATCAAATTCTTTCAATGTAGGACACTATCCATGACATTGGTATCTCATATGAGGAGGCAATGGCACTATTGGACGACTTGAGAAAGATCAATAGTAAGCTAACGCAGGAGCGCAAACAAAAGAATAAGCCAATCAATGAGTTAATTGTGAATAGTGGCCAATGGAAGCGACATATCACAGCATGTAAGGTAGCTTAGAAAGAGAACCTAGGTGAGGGTGAGGTTGGATCGTGTATTAGTAGATTGCTGAAGGCAAGTACATTGGAAGACGCTTTGAGAAATTCTAAGTTTAAGGCTCTGAAGGAAAATGTAATTGAGTGCACATTAAAAGATGTGTCAAATGAGTTCTCAGCCTGTGGATGCACAATCTATTTGTGACAGGGCCGGCATTAGCACAACGACTTACTCAAAGATATTCAAAGGTGTGAATGCTGGGTTTGGTCGTGTGCTAAAGAGAAATAGAACCATGACTCTTCCTCAACATTCAAAGTTAATAGAGGCCCGACCGCAACTTAATACAAAGTTTTTGAAGTTAATAGGAGATCCCATACATATTCAATGTGTGGAAACACTAAAGGTTGAGATCCCATGCATGTTCAATATGTGGAAACACTAAAGGTTGGGACCAAAAATGCATATGAGGTGAAGTTCACCGAACTCAACAATTACTATTAAGATTTGAAAAAGGTGCAGTCAGCATGGTAATGTACTACAATATGTCTATTGAGAAATGTAATGGTAAATTGCAGTTTGTTATAAAATTAGATGAAAGTGAGGTCGTCAAAGGACTAAAGCTTGAAAGAGTTAGTGTAACTCTGATGAATAGAGCTTTACAATTCGACAAGAATAACCCAGGGACTTTTAGTGTTCAGTATGAGTGCCATGTGTGGTGGCTCATTGCATTTGAAGTTCCTAAGGAAACATTTGATGTGATGCAGCTATTCTTTATGTACACAAGCATTCCAAGGATCATCAATCATCAAGAACATGGTGAGATGATCTCAGTTGAAGGGTATGGTCAATACTTGGTTGAATGGCATCTTGCAAGAGACTTGAAAACTTTAAAATGCATGTGTGGAGTCTCCAATGGTGCAAATACAAAGAATCAATGCCTATATTGCTTGACAGAGAGGGTGGAAGGAAAGGACGAAAAGAAGAACTAGCAAAAGGTGACAAGTGCTACACCGACACGCAATAGAGAAGATCCCACTTGGAAGCCCATCTTCAACATTCCCTTGGATCGTATTCACATTTGTTCATTGCATGCTTTTTTCAGAATCATGGAGAAACTTGTATATGAATACATTTGATTTACTTATAGGATGCAACCAAAAAAAGAATCTATTGCAAAGTGTAGGAATGTGGAGTAAGTGCTATCAGAAATTGGTCTACACAAGCATCAAGTGACGATTGAAAAAGATGAGAAGAGATCAAGAAAATCTGGTAACTTGCCAAAAAAGCCTTGCTTTGTCTAAAACATATCATCTTGTCTTTCTAGAATACCAACTTCAACCTTCTCTAATCTTCAAAATCTTGATAGTCCTTTCACTCATGATATAGACTATGACACCACATGCAACGATGAACATGATCACTCATGGAAGAATTTGTAGGAGTAAAAGAAGTTGGGACTGAAACCGAAGCTGGACTTAGTGGCTGCTGCTCCATTCAAGTCATCTTGATTTGTAGGTCTTTTAAGTTATTTGATATCTTCTCCACCATATCTTTGACATTCTGTTTTGTAGTTGGTCTGATAACCACAACAAGAATAGGCATAGACATAGACACAGGCTAAGAAATAGGAGAAGTAGTGAATGGTGCAATAGGAGAAGTCATGGCACAAGAAGACATCATTGGTGGTGATTGCATCCCATTCTACAAATGAGCTTTCCATCTTGGCCTCTTTAACACTTTAGAAACTGCATCGACAAAATCCGGCCAATCCGTCTTCAATTCCATAGGCTACGTGTACGGTCCTCTAGCAACTCTCCCAACTCATCCTAAAGTGCAAGACCAGCCACCTGTAAGAATAACTCCAATTTCTTTGAGTTTAGAGCTCTTTGCTCTAGTGCATCCAACTGGTTGTATTGCTCTTCAAACTCCCGCAACAATTCAGAAGCAACAAGTCCTTTGTTGGGTTGATAAACCCACTCTCTAAATGTCTTTCACATAGCATTACCGTAATCCTCTAGAAAATATTCATATTTGAGTGCTTTCTTGAAAGCATCCTAGTTAGAGTCTTGTACAAACAAATCTATCACTCTAACTCGCAAAGCAAGCATGAAAAGCCGTAAGAAATAGTTTCTCTAGTTGGTTGGAACTCCAAAGAAGCGCATTTGGCTTTCAAGGGCCTTAATGTAGGCTAAAACATTCCGGCCATCAAATAATTTTTGCTCACTAACCACAGTCTCAATCACCTTAGTCGCACCAAGCGTATGCTCTTGTTCTTAATGCAAAAATCGTTATTGATCCAAGTGCTTCCGATGCAACTGTTGCTACTACTACATAGACAATTTCATCTGCTGATTTTGCATCATAATGGCTGAAGAGAGAGTTTGTAACAAAGTCTTCATCTCATCGATCGAAAAGGAAGAAACAATCAATGATGAAGGTGGATTATTCAAAGGGTCTCCCATCTCGATGAATAGAAGCGATGCTTTCACGTTGGGTTCACCAGATATTGCATGTAATATAGATGAGAGTTTGTGAAAGTCGCTCGTCATAAGGACACTATACAAGATGAGAGCAAAGGATGAAGAGTACTCAACTCAAGGCAAATACATGGAGTAAGAAGAATGGTTAGGATACACATTCAATCAAATACATATGCGGGCAATGTAAGATGAAGTGGGGATACGAGGAATACAATCTTCACAATACATCATTTCAGCTTAGATGAGCTTGATCATGTTTAGGTATGAAGAGTTCAAGACACAGATTACATGCACTTGCCATGATCAGCATGTTTTTTTTGCACCTCTAGATCTTCCCTAGACTATGGTTGTAGCTCAGCTAGTCGACCTTCATGGCTTGTAGCCAATAAACGCCGCCCCTCTAAACATGAACAAACTTAAGCTTACTTTGCTAGCAGCATGAGCTCCTTCTATGAGGTCGTCAACATCAAAGCCTTTGAGAGTTCGGTGACGAGCTCCTCATAATCAAAGATTACACCTTCATGCCCCAAAAAGCTCGCCATCCTTTGCCTTCTATTGTCCTTCATAGCATCAACCATCAATAGTTTTTTTTTTTCATTGAAGCCACCTGAGGTTTCCATGTGGGCCGACTTGATCTCGATTATAGCTCATTGATATGCATGTATTAGGTAGTGTTGCGCTTAATCATGTCATCCATGAATCTTGACACGCTATCTCCATAGCATCTTCAGTACTATTATAAACGCAGTAGAATTCATGTCTCACTGCTGATTTGGCACTGGGATCTACATTGCCATCTTTTTCTTCTGGATCAACTTAGAATCACATACATGGAGGAAGTGATGATTCTTCTATGTGATGATGACTAGAGCAAAAAAAAAACACCACCACCCTCCCCAAACAAACATGCTAACTCTCTCTTGAAAAACTAGGGCCTCCTATGAATAGCATGCCCGGAATATCCAATTGTCGGGGCTAACCGGATGGAAAAGTAGGCACAAAGTCCAAGAAAATAGCCATGCTAAACGCCTTGCATGTAGCCAATCATGCTTGTTCAAATAAAACAGCTACTAAGTTAAACTTCTGACTTAAAAATTTAGTTCCTCTTAATAGGAACCTTCCCCTTTGATGTGCAAAGCCACACTAGTTCGCTCATAAGCTACATGGCCACTATTGCATGCTAGTTAACATAAACATTTTCTTTGTACAAAAGAAATTGGTGGATACCTATGTTGCTAGTATTCCTCTCTTAAAAATAGAGATGCCAACTTGGAATACATAAATATTGGAGGTATAGATGTGGTTGGTTTCAAGTGTGACCACTACTAATTATGTCAATCAATTTTTCCTACCACAAGTTTCTAAGAAGCCAAGGATAGTCCTTAGCTTTGTTGAAACTTGTTGCACATAGTCTTGCGGACATTGTTGTCATTGAAAGTGACAACAGATCAGGAGTAAGACCAATCTCAGAACATGAAAGGTAGAAGTTCTCCCCTTCTCTAGGCACTCCCCACCAAAAGCATCCTCTCCCCTCTTTGTTTACTCCCAAAATTCCAAATGAGATAAGCTTCCCTCTCAAACATCCTCGGCAAGATACACGTTTCGTCCCTCCTTGGAAATGGAATCCTCCAACAATACAGGAGTAGCCTAATCATAATGGATAATAAATTAATTCTTTCTAATGATGATCAATGTGATCAACTTCGGACTAGATGTGTGGGCCCATCTAACTAGGCGGTACATCATCAATGTCTGCACGTGATTAGCATTCCATCTGAACATTGTGTCTGTTATTTTTTATAGCTTTTAATTAGGTTTAATTTCTTACAATCACTCTTATTTGTATGATTCCATGTTTGATATAATAGTGGATAGTAGGGATCTGGCCCTTTGCATTGGTTTGGTTTTTTGTACATGCTAAAATATGCATTGGTATTCCTATGGCTATATATAGTCACATTTATTAAGATTAGACGAATACTTATTCCAACATCTAAATCCTCACACAAAAAGACCAAAGCTTTTACCAATGCTCATTCCAATCATGGGGTTGAACATATTGAAATAATTTCGTATCCATTTTCATCTTAAATTTCATCAATATAACCCTTTTAAATATATAGTAGTGTATATTACATGTTCTAAATACCAATCTCCATTCGGGAAGGTCAGTTGAACTAAATTTTTGGTGTTTAACAAGGGACTAGCAGTGTTTGTTCGAAGTGTATGTTGGCTTCTATTTGATGGGGGATTTGGATGGTATCAAATATTGGAGATATACATGTGGCTGTGTGACCACTACTAATTATGTCAATCAATGTTGCCTACCACAAGTTTTTAAGAAGCCAAGGATAGTCCTTAGCTTTGTTGAAACTTGTCACACATAGTCTTGCCGCACTGTTGTTATTGAAACTGACAATGGACCAACAGTAAGCCCAATCTCAGAGCATGAAAGGTAGAAATTCTCCCCTTCTCTAGGCACTCCCCACCAAAAGCATCCTCTCCCCTCTTTGTTTACTCCCAAAATTCCATTTGAGATAAGCTTCCCTCTCAAACATCCTCGGTAATATACACGTTTTCGATACTGTAGAAACTGCATTGACAATGTCCTGCCAATCCTTCTTCAATCCCATAGGCTACGTGTATGGTCCTCTAGCAGCTCCTCCAACTCAT
Organism: Lygodium microphyllum; assembly: GCF_053477565.2. Taxonomy (NCBI): domain Eukaryota; kingdom Viridiplantae; phylum Streptophyta; class Polypodiopsida; order Schizaeales; family Lygodiaceae; genus Lygodium; species Lygodium microphyllum. Next base: position 29,016,359 of record NC_141143.1, on the reverse strand, counting down.
CCTAAAGTGCAGGACCAGCCGCCTGTAAGAAACTTCACTTTCTTTGAGTTCAGAGCTCTTTGCTCTAGTGTATCCAACTGGTTGTATCGCTCTTCAAACTCATGCAACAATTGAGAAGCAACAAGTCCTTTGTTGGGCTGATAAACCCACTCTCTAAATGTCTTTCATGTGGCAATACCGTAATCCTCTAGAAAATATTCATCTTTGAGTGCTTTCTTGAAAGCATCCCAGTTAGAGTCTTGTACAAACAAATCTATCACTCTAACTCGCAAAGCAGGCATGACAAGCCGTAAGAAATAGTTGCTCTAGTTGGTTGGAACTCCAAAGAAGCGCATATGGCTTTCAAAGGCCTTAATGTAGGCTAAAACATTCCGGCCATCAAATAATTTTTGCTCACTAACCACAGTCTCAATCACCTTAGTCACACCAAGCGTATGCTCTTGTTCTTAATGCAAGAATCATTATTGATCCAACTACTGCTGATGCAACTATTGCTCTGCTACATAGACAATTGCATCTACTGATTTTGCATCATAATGGCTAAAGAAAGAGTTTGTAACAAAGTCTTCATCTCATCGATCGAAAATGAAGAAATAGTTGATGATGAAGGTGGATTATTTTTCAAAGGGTCTTCCATCTCGATGAATAGAAGCGATGCTTTCACGTTGGGTTCACCAGATGTTGCACGGAATATAGATGAGAATTTGTGAAAGTCACTCATCACAAGGACACTATACAAGATGTGAGCAAAGGATTAAGAGTACTCAACTCAATGCAAATACATGGAGTAATAAGAATGGTTAGGATACACATTCAATGAAATACATATGCGGGCAAGGTAAGATGAAGTGGGGATACAAGGAATACAATCTTCACAATACATCATTTCAGCTTAGATGAGTTTCATCATGTTTAGGTATGAAGAGTTCAAGACAGGGATTACGCTTGTAATTTGATTATTTTGCTTCTATGGCTTGACACAATGAGGTGTTCAATGATGATAGATCAATATTAGTTCCTAGGAGACATGTACAAGCTACTAAACAAATCCTCAAGGACTTGGAGGTCTGTAAGCCCTCTCCCACATTGCAACTCCAATTGGAATTCATTATAGTACATCGTAGATTGACAAGCTTGCAAATGAACTTAGTCATGGAGTACAATTCTAAGGTCAGGTATGGGCTCCAGATGACTGCTTTCACATCCTTTAATAGATGCCTCGCCTTTTGCTCTAATACCCTTGGATATCCTCATCAGTAATGCTACTCCTTGAACAGAAGACACGATTATCAGCTTCAACTATTGCAACAACAGCACTTGATTTCGTTCCCGACTTCTTCAATCTGCACTTTTTATGATGTTGTAGTCTTGCTATAGACGACGTTGCTCATTTTGGCCTGTGGGAGCACTTGCCATGATCAGAATGCTGTTTTTTCACCTCTAGATCTTCGCTAGACTAAGACTGTAGCTCAGCCAGTCGACCTTCATGGCTTGCGGCCAGTAGACGCCTCGCTCTAAACATGAACAAACTTAAGCTTACTTTGCCAGCAGCATGAGCTCCTTGGATCAGGTCGTCAACGTCAAAGCCTTTGAGAGTTCGGCGACGAGCTCCTCATAATAAAAAATTACGCCTTCATGCCCCCAAAAAGCTCGCCGTCCTTTGCCTTCTATTGTCACCCGTCAATAGGTTTTTTTTTTCGTTGAAGCCACCTGAGGTTTCCATGTGGGCCGACTTGATCTCGATTATAGCTCATTCATCTGATATGTATTAGGCGGTGTTGCGCTTAATCATGTCATCCACGAATCTTGACACGCTATGTCCATAGCATCTTCAGTACTGTTATAAACGCAGTAGAATTCATGTCTCACTGCTGATTCGGCACTGGGATCTACATTGCCAGCTTTTTTTTCTGGATCAACTCGGAATCACATACATGGAGGAAGTGATAATTCTTCTCTGAGATGACGACTAGAGCCAAAAAAAAACACCACCACCCTCTCCAAACAAACATGCTAACTCCCTCTTGAAAAACTAGGGCCTCCTATGAATAGCATGCCCGGAATATCCAATTGTCGGGGCTAACCGAGGGAAAAGTAGGCACAAAGTTTCTAAGAAGCCAAGGATAGTCCTTAGCTTTGTTGAAACTTGTCGCACATAGTCTTGCGGGCCCTGTTGTCATTGAAATTGACAACGGATCAAGAGTAAGCTCAATCTCAGAACATGAAAGGTAGAAGTTCTCCCCTTCTCTAGGCACTCCCCACCAAAAGCATCCTCTCCCCTCTTTGTTTACTCCCAAAATTCCAATTGAGATAAGCTTCCCTCTCAAACATCCTCAGCAAGATACATGTTTTCATCTCTTCTTCGAAGTGGAATCCTCTAGCAATACACAAGTAGCCTAATCATAATGGGTAATAAATTAATTCTTTCTAATGATGATCAATGTGACCAACTTCGGACTAGATCCTCAACAATAGAACAAACAAGCACTCATATGAGCTACCACACTCACATACATACATGCACGTTATTTGCACCTGAGTACTACTTAGTGAATACAAAAAAATTAGGATGGAATCAAGCAATCAAATTTTCAAAGTGATAGTCCAAACTGAATGACAAACAAAAAGTCACACACAATGGAAAATAAATTCCTAATGATGCTGACTAATGAGTTCAAATTCTTGGCGAAAAACTCTACCCTCAGGTTGGCAGTGGTGGACATGTAGCGTCATGACAACGAATTGCATGGTGAAGGGACTTGCTTGAGCTATTGCACCAATCACACACCATATACACAAGGGAAAGCTCGCTCAAGAAGAAAAGATCAAGAGAGATGGTGGGGGCCTTGCTTGAGCTATTGTACCAAACACACACCATACATATAAGGGGAAGCTCATCTCAAGAACACAAGATCAAGAGAGATAGAGACCAAAATGTTTCCTTCCATGTTTCATCTTCTTCTTTCTCAAACAATACAATGTACACAATGTATAGATAAGATACAATATAAAAAAAAGTGGCCTACTAAGTCAAATAGTGTATAATTGACTATACTAATCAACGGGTGCTATAACTATATCGGCTATACGTAGATACAACAGCTTAAATATAATAAGTGATAAGTTAGTGGCCATGTGAAGATCGTAATGACCACGGATGTGCTAAGGGTAGATGTATGGACCCATCTAACTAGGCGGCACATCATCAATGTCTGCAGGTGATTAGCATTCCATCTCAACATTGTGTCTGTTATTTTTGATAGATTTTAATTAGGTTTAATTTCTTACAATCACTCTTATTTGTATGCTTCCATGTTTGATATAATAGTGGATAGTACGGATCAGGCCCTTTGCATTGGTTTGGTTTTCTGTACATGTTGAAATATGCATTGTATTATTCCTATGGCTATATATAGTCACATTTATTAAGATTAGACTAATACTTATTCCAACATCTAAATCCTCACACAAATAGACCAAAGCTTTTACCAATGCTCATTCCAATCATGGGGTCGAACATTTTGAAATAATTTCGTATCCATTTTCATCTTAAATTTAATCAATATAATCCTTTTTAATATATAGTAGTGTGTATTATATGTTCAAATATATATAGTAGTGTGTAATACAACAAAAAAGCCTCTTAGACGCACTTTTAAATGCCATTTTTGAATTGAGAGAAAATTTTACCGGCGTGTCTACTAGCCCGTCTATTTGCACATCTGCAATCTCGCGTCTACAATCACATGTATGAAGAAATTTACACGCAAAAATAGATACGCGGTAGACGTAAAAAATTGAATTATGTAGCACGTGTATGAGCGCATGTACTCTGCATTTTAGACGCAATTATAGACACGCGTTTTTTGCAATTTAGATGTGCAGATAGACGCGAAAAATATTTTTTCCCTCCTCCCATACATCAAATTGTGCATTTGGGAAAAACACAATGGATCTGAAAGCACGAGAATTGAAAATAAAAATCCATGTGTTCATTATAGATAAAATGCATTTACATGGGGAGTTTAAGTGCTTGTGACCTAAAGCGTGGCCTCAAGCATAGGCTCAAAGATGGATAATAGATATACAAGAAAACAAGGCCATAGAGGAGGTATGGTGCTCCTCTACGAATCTGAAGAAGAAACATCTTCGCTAGCACCACCATGGCTACTAGCGTTGCTATCCCCCTCATTGCTATGCTTCACATCGGGGTTCGCCTACACACACAAAAGATCAAGGTTGCTTATGTACAATTGCAAAGAAAAAGTTATAATTAGCTATACTTTTAATAGGAAAGTAAGAAAAATATACCTCCTCTGGCTATCAAATCCTCATAGCCCAATTGTATTGCTCCTCAGTGATGAGACCCTCCTCATAGAAGTGAAGCCATGTGGCTATGCGGTTATGGCCTCGATGGTAACCTACCTCTCTAGGAGTAGGTATCCTACCAACGATAGTAGTCTGCAAAACAATTATGATATATACAAACAATTATGAGACACAATATATTATAATAAATTATATAAAGAATTGAAAGAAATATAAATTTTAAAAAACTAAATCAAAATATACTTACAAACTCTGCCTCCCACGACTCTTTACTGCCCGATCCATAATGCGACGATCCCATGGTTTCCATTTGGATGCATTGCACCTTTGCGTGTTGGCGACTCTTCACTTTCTCTACTGCTTTCTTCTTGGCTTTCTTCCACTCTATGCGGTGGCACATAGATGGTTGGCTATAGGCTTCACGCCCCACCTCCTGTCTCCGCAGTGACTCCCTGGTGCGTGTCATGAGGTGGGATCTTTTGTTGTGAAGCAAATCCCTCACTTTTGTGCATCCCCAATCATCCGAGAATCGTTGACCCTCAAGATTTGGGTATCTCCTATGGACTGCCCTCAACACCTCCTGCCACAAGCCGCTTTTCTGATTCTTGAAGTAAACGAAAAAATCTTTATATGTCGCATACACGACGCTCCTCATGTACGCCATTACATCCCTTCCTTCATCATCATGGAAGATGCCACCAGTATCTGTAACTCTATAGTACTAGCGTACATGCTCCTCTACATGATCTTTTGGTGAGGGTGATCACTCGCCAACTCCTAGGCAACCCCCACACAAGCCTCGTCCTCCCCCTCGACTCTCCCTCCTCCCTCTCTGTTGACTACACTCTGCCTCGCTGGATGCACGTGCTTCTGCAAATGCACATGCGTCGACTGACGCTTGTGCTTCAGCTGATGCATGTACAGGTGCTGCATGTGGAGTATTTGCAATTCGAGTTTGGACATTTGGTGTTTGGGAAGCAGTGCCAGGCAAAGACGTCAGAGGCATTCGAGACGTGATGCTGAACACCTCGTTTGCTATGAGAGAGCGGCCAAAGTGTCTAGTCATCTCTCCCATGAAGTCTTCCTTACTAGGAAAACCTCCAAAAAATGCATTGATCCCTCTATCGAACAAGCCCAATGTATCATTCATGCGATTCAAATCTGAGTCATTGCTAGATGAACCAGGATGCGACATTTGCAAACAAAAAACACATGAAAAAGACAAATTCGTACAATTCCAGAAATAAAAAATTATTTTTTATCAGAGCTGGTTGATGCGTGTATAATCGCGTCTGAAATGCAGGATAGACGCGCTCTCAGACGCATCCCTGAGGTCAAACCCTATGGTCAGAGCGCATGTATATCCCATCTGAGATGCAAGATAGTCGCGCTCTCAGATGCGATTCTAAAGTCAATGCTTCTGGGCAGCACACGTGTATCCTCGCATCTGGAATGCAGAATACACGCGCCTAGAGACGCGACTTTGAAGTCAAAGCTTTTGGGCAGGGCGCGTGTATTCCCGTGTCTAAGATATAGAATACACGATCCTGGAGACGTGACTTTGAAGTAAAAGCTTATTCTATGCAGAGCGCATGTATTCTCGCGTCTCAGACGCAGAATACACGCGCTATGAGACGCGACCTCAGACGCAATGACAGCAAACATAGCTTCGCGTCTATACCTACGTCTGTACTGAAATTTAGATGCGCGGGCAAATGCGCTCAGCCGATTGATTTCAATCCAACGATCGCCATTCATGATTTATTTGTGCTATAAGAAGTTCAATCATAGATCCTAATACAGAGAGAGAGAGAGAGAGAGAGAGAGAGAGAGAGAGAGAGAGAGAGAGAGAGAGAGAGAGAGAGAGAGAGAGAGAGAGAGAGAGAGAGAGAGACTCACCTTGGGTGTTTGGTGTGGATGGGTGGTGGCGCTGTCGTGCTGCTACGCATCCGAGCCGTAAACACCTCCATTTTTTTTGTTGTGCATTTGTGTTATTTTTCCGTGTGTGATTCATTGTGTGTGATTGAAGCATTACGATAATTCGTCCTTTCAGTATGCGCATCCAATGTATATATTCTGCTAGTGTGTGTATGTGTTTCTGTTTGTATGCAAGATGTGTGTGTGTTAGAAAAATATGAAAAATTGATGCCAAAGGACATTATCAAGCTGATAATTTCAATGATGATCTCTAAGAAAAGTGCGGGGAATTGTGGAATCAAAGGAAGCTTTGTGGAAGCCGATCATCTAAGTTCAATAGTTCCCATGAAATAGAGTTGAAGGAAGTCTCTCAAAAGATGCTTAAGCGAGTAAAGGTACATATTAGTGATATCATTCTAAAAGGGTGCGAAAACTCAGGCTCAACGGCTTCTTCAGTCACATCAATAATCCAGGTCTGAGCCAAAGGATAGGCCCTTGCTAATGGGAATGGTGAAGATTTGTCTGTGATAGAAAAATGAAACTAGCAAACAAGAGCGTCTCAAGGCATTGACCCTTACTTACAAAGATGGATGTAATTATATTTGTTGGGCTTTTTTTTTGTCAAGCTATTCTTGTCAGAGGAGTTTTTTTTCACTCAGCTAAAAAAGGGAAGTGAAGGACGAAAGCAGAGGAGAAGGGGAGACTAATTCCTACTGGTACGTCTATCAAGAAGGATTTCTATGGCGTCCTAATAATGATAGAGAGGAGATGAGGAGGATAACGAAGTTTGATTAAAGCCCAGAGAACATGACTGAACCTTCGGAGGATGGAGCTCAGAGATTGTGTTTTCGTCATCGTAAAGGACATTGATGGCGGAAAAACTCCGAGGCAAAAGACGCTGCTGACTCTGAGGGTGATAGATGATAGCGGACTAGGAGGAGGAACTCTAAAAACAAAGCAGAAGGAAGGGACGCAAATTGAACCCAAAGAAGAAAAAGAACCAGCAGAAGAAGCTTAGGAGGATCATAACAAGTTCAAGCTCGGGCAACAATTCATTAGTCCAGACTGAAGGGGAGGAGATCGTGGCATCGTTTTTGTCATCAAATTTGAAGCTAGTCACGCAGTTGTTTGGCCCTCTATCCATCAAGAGATTGTGGAAGATTAATCAGTATAGTTTATCGCATTCTTTGTGCTGAGAATTCTCCCAACACAGAAATGTTTTAAGGAAGATTGACAGGAGGGCTGTGAATTCATGGATTGCATCTTCCGTGTCGTCATGGATGAGAGAGAGGGGGTTAATCATTTTATCAATCTCAAGAGTCCCTGCAGATTCTCCTTTTCCTGCATACACAGTCGTCTTCGCAAACCTTCCAGGCCGCTTTCGCCTCCATCAAGCTCCTTTTCTGCATCTGGATACCTCCAGATTCCTGCCATAAAGCTTCTCTTATGGTGCTCTCAGATGCGATTGGCAATATATAACACGATGAGAATTGGATAACAGATTTTTGATGGGCTCCAGAATTTCTCGCTCAGTTTCATTTTCATCCCAGGAATGGACTCATTGAGACTCTCCACAAGTTACAAAAGCTTTAATAGGCAGTTTTCACGCATTGATGATGAGTACAACAGTCTTGAACAGGTGACACATGCTCTGAGAGCAACTGGCCTTGAATCATCAAATCTGATTGTAGGTGTTGATTTTGCCAAAAGCAATGAATGGACGGGAAAAAAGTCTTTCAATGGAAGAAGCCTACATGCTATGGTTCCCAATATTCAGAATCCTTATGAGCAGGCGATATCTATTATTGGCAGAACACTCTCACCTTTTGATGATGACAATTTAATACCTTGCTTTGGCTTTGGAGATGTGACAATACATGATCGCAACATTTTCAATTTTTACCCAGACTAGCAACCTTGTCAAGGGTTTGAACAGGCTCTTGCACGATACAAACAGATTGTTCCTCATTTGTGCTTGGCTGACAGATTGTTCCTCATTTGTGCTTGGCTGGGCCCACATCTTTTGCTGCCCACAGAACTCCATTGTTTTATGTACATAGGGGTTGCTGCCTACTACAGAACTCCTTTGTTTTGACTTTGTATGGAATCCTGAAAATTTGTTCACAGGAATTATTACCCAGCGGAATTTAACAAGTCTATGTGCCAATGGCAAAACTGAACTTGAACATCTGAATGTAAAGCTGGATATGAGTTACTACAGCTTTTTCTGAACATGGATCTCATGTAACTCACTTGACAAGGAATATAGTGAACTTTGGCATCAAAAATTCAATTTCTTCTTGTTAGTCTCTTTCCTTGTTGCAACTTGAACTCCGTGTTCAGCAGCCCTTACACGAAATCTATAACAGCGCTTCTTCCTTCTCCTTCTTCCTCTCCTTGGTGAGTTACTCTCCCTCGATGCTTTCTTGTTGCTTGTTGTCTCCTCCCTTTGCTTCTTTTTCCTCTTGTTCTCTCTTTCTTCCTCTCCTTGGCTTTCTTTTTTCCCCTCTTGTCTCTTTGAAGTGAAAGAAGAGGTGAGTCATGAGGAGGTGAGGCATGAAGAGATTAGTGGAGGTAGACTGCATGTCGGCTAAACTCGAGCTTCAGAACGCGTAAAAAACGCAAGAAAGGAAAGGCGCAGTTTGAAAATAAATGATTCAAGTATCTTTTGAATTTTGACTTTTGTGTCTATTTTCGCATGTATATGCGCGCCTAAGTTTACGTAAACACGCTTATAGATGCGAAGTTAGACGCGTAAATAGACGCAGTTTTAGACACGTAGGTCAACGTAGATATAGACGCACATTTAGCTTTTATCAATGAGTTTTTGTTTTTAAGATAAGTTTTGATAGTAAGTTCTTATAATAAGTTTTTATGTATTTATGATAAGTTTTGTGTATTTAAAATTAAGATCTTAGAATAATTAATACATTAGCTTGAAGTTTTTATGTAAACATATGAATAACAAATTTGATGTTGTCATGAATTAGGTTTAATCATGTTATCGTCATCACCTAGTGCAGTGCATGCTGATGAGTCAATGAGCACATCCTCAAGTGAGGATGAAACATTACGTCTTCATAATCGAGATGCATGGCTACGATGAAAAATTAAATGCATGTGTGATTGTTGTCGATGGTGTATTTTTCGAGCACGTCAAGTTGCAATGTCACACCTAAGCATGTATGGAGAATGGGACCAAGAAAAATCATCAGGGTATTCATTTTTTTTTTTAAACACGAAGATTGCTAGTCTATTTTACTCAATATATATCAACGTACATGAAAATCCCTTTTGTGATTGAGCAAGATGCGGTGCCACATCCTTAGATGCTCCCTCCCGGGCATCGAGAGGCTGCAAAACGTTGACGCGAGGAGGTAGAGTCTTCAAGAAAAGTGGAGACTGACGACCATGATAGTAGCCCTCATTGAATACCCCATCAAGTTGTAGAGGATGAGATTTTGGACAACATGGTACACCATCTATTTTCGCAACTGGTTCAGGGGGAAGGTCACTCTATGAAGCCAGATGACCCACTATACGTAGCATCATCTACTCCATTGTATGAAGGTTGTACGTACTCCGTTCTTTGTGCATCCCTCGAGATACTTAACTTGCAAACAATTTATGGATGGAGTAATGTCAGTTTGAATGCGTTATTGAAGTAGGTATTAATTCAGTTTGGCTTATGAATCATAATATTAATTGTTCTATTTTGAAATCAGACACAAATATATGTTGGTGGTTTTTTAACTCACTTTTAAAAATATATGTAGGTTATTATCACAAATGCTTACAAAAGGAAACAAATTGCCAACTAAGAGAGAGCAAGCAAGACATTACTTGACATCTCTGGGGGGCCTCGATTATGTCAAGATCCATGCATGTGTCAATGATTGTGTCTTATTTCATGGGATTCATGAGTTCGCATGAGAGTGTCCTGTTTGTGGCGAATCAAGATACGAAGTGGAGATGAAGTCAATGGATGTGCCTCGTAAGGTTTTGTGACATTTTTCGATTGTTCCACGTATTCAACTTATGTTCAAGTGTAAGTCTATTGGAAAGCTCATGTCATGGCATGCTAGTCATTGTTCAAGCGATGGAAAATGGAGGATCCCTGCAGACACACCAGCATGGCAACATATTGATAATTTGTGGCCCGTTTTCAAAGAAGAGCCAAGAAATTTGAGATTTGGTTTAGGTATGGATGGAATCAATCCATTTGGCATCAAAAGCACATCATACAGTGTATTGCCAGTGGTATTGGTGAACTATAATATTCCTCCATCCATGGCGATTAAAAAGGGACATGTAATGTTGTCCCTTCTGATTCCTGAAAAGCACAAGGTAAAAAACATGGACATTTACTTAGAGCCTTTGATTGAAGAGTTAGAAATGTTATGGGAAGGTATTGAGGTGCAAGATACAAGCACATCTGCATCCTCTAGAGATTTCACATTGAAGACCATGTTGTTGTGGACCATGCATGACTTTCTAGGATACGGAGAGTGTTCAAGTACATGTATATAACTCTATATTTGAAATTCAAGACTTGAATCAATTGCATTTTATTAATTCACTTGTTTAACCACATTAGGATATCATGCATGTCCTATTTGCGGTCCCTCTCTAGTTTCCTCTAGGCCGGCACGTTTAAAGAAGGTTATCTACAACAATCATAATTGATTTCTTCCTATTGACCATCCCAAATATGTTCTCCCTACTAATGGAATCACTCCACAATCTCTAACCATTCGAGATTGGAAGGAGAGATGGATTAATGCCGACAGCCACCCTCCACTCAGCATGAGTCGGTAACAAGTGCATTTCTCTCGATTGACTTTAAAGTATTTAGCATGAATATGAATTGTTTACATAATATATTGTTTGTTTGTTAGGTTCTCTATATTTTTTCTTCTTTCGTATTGGACTGAACTCAAGATCCAATCACCTGTTGGACCCCATGCACATATTCAAAAATGTTGTATCTACATTATGGGATCACTCGATAGGGGCTTGTGATTCAGTCAATGTAAGGGAGGATTTACATAACATTGGTTGCATGAGACAAGCCTGGCCATGCATTGGACCCAGAGGAAAGATTGAGCTACCCCATGCACCTTTGGATGTTGTCAAAGAACGAGGAAAAAATAGTGAAGGAACAAATATGTAGCTTTCGAACACCCACAGGATGTATGAGATGTCTCAAGGGATCCTTCATAAAGAAAAAGAAAAGAGGTGTGGAGCAACTATCTGGTTCGAAGTCCTATGACTGGTACAAAATGATTCAAGTAAGGGTATCTCTAACCATGAATATAGTAATTAGTGAAGTAACTATGTGTAAAATTTGGGGTATGATGACGTTTTCCTCAACTGATCATTTGATCTATGAATATTGTTTACATTTAGTTCATACTTCCTACTAGCATATCCCATTGTGTATCCAAAGATGTACGTGATATCATTTACAAGATGGGAGAGCTTGTGAGGTGTGTATACATTGTATTTTTTCATTATATATCTTTGAATTTCTACACAAAAACAAACAATTGTCAAATACATCTTGACAGATATGTGAGCTCGAAGGAAATTGATCCAAACACATTGTAAGATGCTCGAGTATTATCTGTTGAGGTGGTGGAGGAAATTTTTCCTCAATCCATTTTGACTACTCGATTACATTTACTCGTACATTTGATTGATGAGATCGCACTTTGTGGGGTAGTTCATGCAAGGTGGATGTTTTTTCTTGAGCGCTTCATGAAAACCTTGAAAGATTTTGTGAGGCAAAAAGCACGACCTGAGGGAAGTATGGCTGAGGGTTGGTTAGTGTAATCATCCCTTGTTTATATCTCTGAATATCTTGCTAAAGTGGACCCCTCTCAACCACGACTATGGAAAGATGATGAAGACTTGAGGATGACCTCTATAATACCTCAAGGAAAAGGAATGAGTAAAGTGCTAACAAAAGAAGAACTTCGTAAGTTAAATAGTTTTTGTGTGCTCAATAGTGATGTAATGAGCAAATGGGTGACCTCTATATAATGAAGCAAGGGCAAGAATAAAAATTGATATAGATTGGTTACATGAGGAAATGGAGAGAATGGAAAAAGAGGAGGAAATTAATTTATACTGACATAGAGATAGCAGATAACAATCCAACAATTAATGATGATGTACATGATGACACCATAATGGATGATATGCGTGATATAGTACAAGATGAACCTTGCGAGGATGTTCAAGGAAACACAGAAGAGGACAATAATGTGGTTGATGATATTGATGAAGTTATTGAGTAATATAGCAACACATCTGATAGTGGGATAGACTTATTTGTTTCATTACCTCTTGGTAACATAGACCTAGAAGTAGATAGTTTAGCAAGGACTGATCTCATTGAAGATGAGATGGATCATTCACTGTAACATACTTAATTTGCTTAATGATTCAATGTGTATTCTTAATTCTATGGAAAATATCATGCGCACACGTGCATACTCAAGAATCAATAGTCAAGTTTAAAGCTAAATTGAATTTTTCATAATAAAAAGGAAGTATTTTTTATCATCTTCAAGTAGAGAAATTACGAGATACATGCAATGCTTGCTAGTAATTGCATAATAAGGTTTGTGTCACTTGCCACTAATTACTTATATCAGGCTTGTCAATTGGAGGAACTGCCAGTCATTAGAGAACAATGAAAAAATAATCATTAACTTAGTTATTATTATTATAATAAGTCCAATTTCAGGTGGTTAAATAATTGCATGTCTAAAAACGCGTCTATATTTGCGTCTATTTACGTGGATATATAGACGCAAAATTCGTGTCTATTTACACGCTCTTTTACACGTGCATATAGATGCAATGATAGATGCACCCGACTTTGCGCATCTAACATGCGCATCTATGCCTTGTTTCTGTTGTGGTGGTTCTAAATACCAATCTCCATTCAGGAAGGTAAGTTGAACTAAATTTTTGGTGTTTAACAAGGGACTAGCAGTGTTTCTTTGAAGTGTATGTTGGCTTCTATTTGATGAGAGATTTGGATGGTATCATGGGATGTCGTGTGGGGTTGGTCCAACTCTATGAAAAATGTCATGGAGTGGACTTGACTATGAAGACTCGCTTCATTTCTTCAAGCATATAAGCAAGATTAGCTCATAGCACTAGCAGTGTTTGTTTGAAGTGTATGTTGGCTTCTATTTGATGGGAGATTTGGATGGTATCATGGGATGTCGTGTGGCGCTAGTCCAACTCTACGAAAAATGTCATGGATTGGACTTTACTATGAAGACTCGCTTCATTTCTTCAAGCATATAAGCAAGATTAGCTCATAGCACTAACTGGTTGAACCTAATGGTGAAATGGCTAACTAGTTTATGTGGCTTTTGCTTCACATTATCAAGTTATAGGAGAGATTTCCAAGCTATACTATACTAGAGTATAGTTTTTGATGAGTTTCACCTTAATGAGATGGCAATTGGATGTTGTCACAAGTAATTGTTCAAATTACCAAGTCATTGTGATACATTCTAAAAGGGTGAGAACTTCTAGAGCTTTCTTGTCATCTAACTAGGTATGATAATTGGTAATGTTGTCAAAGTGATCAATCTAGGATAAAATATATGAATATTTTCTCAATAGGGGATGTGTTTGGTTTAGTAAAAAACTCATAATGTACTGAGGCATCTTCATGGGTAGGTTAAAAACAATGAGAATGGGGTGAATTTGGGCACCTAATTTTGCAAAGAGAAGAGGAGAAGAAATGCAAGGTATGGTAGGCTTATTGTCTCCACCAATGTAAAGTACTTAGACACAATGGTCAATCTTTTAGGAAGAAGCCATCTTGGTTTTTCCTCCTTTCCCATTATTTAAATTTTCATGTCACAAAGGCAAGAAACATTCTTGATCTTGAATAAGAATCAATTTACAATCAAATCTATTTTGACATGGGAACATGCTTGTTTGATGTGATGGATGCCTTGGACTTTCCATTTGAATTGCCATATGGCATGCACACAATAATGGTTTGATTTGTTATAATATGTAATTTCTACAATAATTAATGCTTGACATGCACATAGATGGGGGAAAAAGAGATGAGAAGCTACTAGTTACATTATTGTAGCTCAAGCCATAATCACCATTTTGCAACTAGCATCTTCTTGGTTTTCTTACCAAAAAGGACCATCTCTACAATCACATTTATATACACTTCTATATTTGTGTCCAATTCTTAGATAGGATGTACTTACGAATAAACATATATATCAACAAATATAGATGTTCACAATGGCACATTTGTGAGTATTATTCTAGTTCGCAAAATACATCTATTTGTTTGTTTACAACCCTATTCCCTTGTATTGATTCAAAGCCTAGAGAATCAACCTGTGTTGGTAAAGCGTTTTTCAAAGAAGCAATGAAGAACTTCATTATATGGATTGAGATTCTACATGATCAAATAGTAGTAGCTGAGATATCATAGACCACTAAGGCATTGGGTAGAAGACACAATCAATTTCTTTCCTCCAAGTATGATAGCTCTAGTGGAAGCCATAGTAGAGATGCTACATTTACAACAATAAACACTAAAGCTACATGTGAGAAGAAAAATAATGTGACGTAGAGGTTCAAATAAGTGTGCCACTTCTATGGAAAGAGTGACAACATACTTTTTCCATGTATTTTCATTAAGAAATCACAACAAAAATGTAGCTAAAGATTTGTAGAAGGCATGCTCTACACCATGTAATACTAGTGAATACTCAGTATACTTTTTACAAGGTTTATCTTAGTTATTATGAGAAAATTTTAATGATTGATTACATTGCAAGATAAATTTTGAGATAATTTCTCACCTAAATCATCATAGTCCTTACAAGGTTCATTTATAAAAAACTTACACAAGAGGAAAGGATATGTGCATACAAAATAGAATCATGCAAGAAACTATACAAACTATTGAAAAACTAATTATAATAACCACAAGCTTCAATGTAAAATACTTGCAAATTGAGAAAAATACCATGGTTGATGGATTTAGGGCTTCCCCATGCATGCTTGCTATGGCCCCACATGTATTTGGTAATTGCATGTGGGTGTATACAAGGGAACAACAAGTGGGCCAAAAGCACAAATACAATATCAAATAATGTTTAAATTTGAATTAAGCTTAGGGCTTGTATAGATAGCTACAATTTCTTCAAAAAGCTAATTTTTTTAGAAAAAGAGAGGGCTGCAGTGTTTGATCAATATGAAGTATTCACATGGATAACCAATTGTGATACCAAATGTCATCCAATTCAAATAATATTCTCTCAACAATTAGAACATTAAACCATTTTGGCAATGAATATATCAATGTAAACATTAATTATTTTATCTAATGCAAGAGTAAGCTAACCACAATTACTGATCTTTTACATGTAAGGTAATGGTAACCCATTTTACTTTGGATATCAATGCTACCTAAAAATTAGCCATCAAGATTGAACAATACTAATTGCAATTAGCCAAGTAAAGCTTCTCATTTGTTACTCTGAGGAATTGGTGAAGTATTTAAGGTTTCATAAAACAACCTAGGATATCTCATTCTTAATAGGGTAAAAAATAATCAATGAGATTAGCTTTCATAGTATTGATGACATCTAATTGATAAGGAGTTTCCACCTCAAACTTACAACAAAGGCTTATATATTATGTTGCTATATTTATAACCAAAGCTTATTTTCTAACATAGCATTATTGAAAAAATGATACCTAGGTAAGAGACACAACTTTTCTTATATTGTAATAATGTGAGCTAATAATTTCTAAGATAAATTTATGTCAATCTTTTAGCATAGTTTTGTCAAATTATGGTATCACTACAAGGATATAGGGGAATAGCGAAAAGCAGTTCTGATGCATATTAGTGACATCACTATTTGCATCACAAATGAATACAATTTTTCAAATGTGAAGACGAGGGCATCTTCATATGTAGTATAATGAGGATTATATATTACAGGGAAGTCATAATAGCCGTGGACATTGGAGTCAAAATCCACTCCCACCCTTCAAGGGTAGGGCATAAAGGTTGGGTCATTTCGCTCGAAGGGTTGAGTGTGCAAAAGGCCATCCAAGTGTCTAGGTTGGCGTCGTAGACCCTTCTTCTCCATGTAGCTTGGCATTCGTAGTTGGGGCACTAGAACATGGTACTTCAAAAACTTTATTTTTCCAAAATTTGGAATCTTCTATGGCCCATAATGTGGGGTTCTACTCTCTCTCCTCCAGCCATCTTGATGGGTAACACTCTATGCAAGGTGGTGGGGAATCGGAAGTTGAGGTTGGAGGGGCTCTTGGCCATTTCTTGCCTCTCCTAGATTATGAGGTCGGGGTGGAAGCTTACTAAGGTGTTGTCCGCACATGGTGGGATAGGTGCGTGGGCGGTACTTAGACAAAAGAAATGGGTGGAGTGCGAAATTTTTCCGCAAAGAGCGAAAGAGAGAGTAAAATAGATCGTGTATTTGGGAGGGAGAGGGAGAGAAAGAGAGAAAGAGAGAGAAGGAGAGCTTCTCACTGCCGCTGCCACCGTTCGTGAAGAAGAAAAGGAAGCGCATGAAGGGTGAAGAGGATCCGACACCGTGAAGAGGAGATAAAGAATCCATCCTTGGGTCTTTGCGGTGAGTGCATTGCTCCCTCTTGGTTTGTTCTTATTCTTTCTCCTTTTCTTTTGTTTGTTTTTATTGAGAATGACATGCATTGAGGGAGAAAGAGAGGAAATGAGAGAGGGAGAAGAATAAAGAAAAAAGGAAGAAAGAACGAGAGAGAGATATGAGGGAATAAACATGAAACATAATAAAGAAAGAGAGAAATAGAGAGAGAGGGAGGGAGGGAGAGAGGAGAATGAATGAGAAAACACAAGAGGGGATAGAGAAAAACAAAGAGAGGGTTTGTTCTTGTTCTTTAATTTCTTATTTTTTTGTTTGTTTTTTAACAATGATGTGCATTGAAGGATAAAAAAGAACGAGAGAGAGAGAATAAACATGAAACATAAGAGAGAGAGAGAGAGAGAGAGAGAGAGAGAGAGAGAGAGAGAGAGAGAGAGAGAGAGAGAGAGAGAGAGAGAGGAGAATGAATGAGAAAACACGAGGGGATAGAGAAAAAAAAAGAAAGAGTTTGTTCTTGTTCTTTCATTTATTATTTTCTTGTTTGTTTTTTTAACAATGATATGCATTGAGGGAGAAAGAGAGAAAATGCGATAAGAAATGAGAGAGGGCGGAGAATGTGGTGCATTGAGGGAGAATGATAGGAAACGAGAGAGGGAGAAGAAGAAAGGAAAAGGAAAAGAGAACGAGAGAGAGAGAGAATAAACATGAAAGATAACAAAGAAATGGGAAAAGAGAGAGAGAGCGAGGGTGGGAGGGAGAGACTCAGGAGAATGAGTGAGAAAACATAAGGGGGTGGAGAGAAACAAAGAGAGGGGCAACAAAGAAAGATAGAGAGAGAAAGAAAGATAGGAAATAAGAGAGGGAGAAGAAGAAAGGAAGAGGAAGAGAGAAATGGTTGTTGCGTTTGCTATACTCTCATGTTCCAAAATTGTTGAGCAATATATGAAAGGTGGGATGCTGGCTATGGTGGTGGTGGTGGTGGTGGTAGTGGTAGTGGTAGTGGTAGTGGTAGTGGTAGTGGTAGTGGTAGTGGTAGTGGTAGTAGTAGTAGAGAGAGAGAGAGAGAGAGAGAGAGAGAGAGAGAGGGGGAGAGAGAGAGGTATTATTAAAGGTGCACCTTGGGTGTGTTTGATGTTTTGGGAAGGTGCGGAAGGCCTATGTCTCTAGGCCCAGTAAAGTGAAAGAGAGATTGGACTTGGAGGTGAATGGATGGTTTTCTTGACATGCTTTGTGCTACCTCCTCCTATGCTTTGCATATTGAGTCACACACAAAGAAAAAAAGGTGGCGAGGTCCAATGCAATACCACGGGACATGGAATGACGTAGAGTAGCTAGTCCCTCGCCCCCATGCATAGCATATTAGACTTTACATATTGTAGGCTCACCCATAAGGGGGTGGAGAGAAACAAAGAGAGGGGAAACAAAGAAAGAGAGAGAGAGAGAGAGAAAGAAAGATAGAAAATAAGAGATGGAGAAGAAGAAAGGAAGAGGAACAGAGAATGAGAAAGAGAGAATAAACATGAAAAACAAAGAAAATATGAAAGACAAAGGGGAGAGAACATAAAACGAAGAGCATAAAGAAAGGTGTAAAGAAAGGGGGAGAAAACCAAGACTTTAGTTGACGTTAATTTTGCTGAGTTACAAGAGAAGAAATCCCTTCTCAAACAATTTAAGAAAGAAAAAGAGAATGAGAACAAAAACAAATTGTTTGTCGTAACGTAGACCAAATGGAAAATGATGAAGGTCGTGATGTTCAAGATCACGAGGCATATCTTAATCAACCTGTCCCATGTCCTTGCTCTCAATGTAAGCTGGCAATTAGACAAAAACATCGATTGTCTATAGAATATGTACGACGCCTCGCCCAGTTTCAATCAGAGATAATTGATAAGGCGATCTTAAACTTTGAGCAAATGGTAAGAAAGCTGTATATCAATCATGCATTGTATTCGCAAACTAATTGAATATCATATACAAAAACATTGAATGTGACCATAAAATTTATTACAAGGAGGTGACATCTCATCCCAAGAAGGAGTGCACCTATTGCAGCCAGTTAGAAGAGTTCATGGGCATCCGATGGATGGAGTGCCTGAGCGAATCCACCACTTGGAAGACACTACCCAATCTATACCATCAATACCAGAGGAGACAAGCAACCTTTTAGACTTTCCTATAATCTTGGAGCCTGAGATGGAGGCAATGATCAATGCATTGATGCCCATGGATGCGGAGACATCTAATCTGCTTAGAGAGGAAGTATCCATACTATTATATGATGGGTGCCGATATGTTGCCTAAAGATGTTGCTTGCACTCCTAAGTGTACAAGCAAAATACAGGTGGAGCGATGTGAGTGTGACCGAGTTGTTCAGGTACCTTCTACATACGCTTCGTTGATTTCTTTTCGACACCATTATAAAAAAAATTATGCTTTTTAAAGGTGTTTTATTATTTCTTTTTAGGTTGCTAAAGTATCATATATTACCACATGCAAATACCATGCTTGAGTCTTGTGATTATGCGTGACATGTTTTACGAAAGCTTGGCATGGACTACAACAACATCCATGCATGTGTCAATGATTGCATGCTATTTCGAGGACAATACGAGAATATGGAGACATGTCCAAAGTATGGTGCTCACAAATATCGACAGAACTTGCAAGGGTAAACCATCCCTCAGAAAGTTCTTAGACACTTTCCACCTATCCCCTGTATACATCACATGTTTCGTACATCAGGCATGGCAAGCTTGAAAATGGGACATGCGCAGAATAGAACCATGGATGGAGTCCAACAAATATTAGCAGATTCATGCGCATGGAACCACATTGACTCTACCTTTCCAAGCTTTGCAGAAGAGCCAAGGAATATTTGACTCGGTCTTGCTATGGATGGCATGAATCCATTTGGTCTTTGCTCAACTTCTTACAGTGTGTGGCCTATAGTCATTGTTAACTACAATATCCCACCATGGCTTTCTAGAAAGAAATGACACTTGGTCCTTAGCTTGCTCGTTCATGGTCACTACAAAGTTAAGAATATGGACATCTATCTCCATCCATTAGTCAATGAGCTTAATATTTTGTGAAAGGAGGGGGTCATCGTGGAAGATATGAGCAAGCGCGATCATCGAGGGTCTGCCAATATATGAGCCATTCTCATGTGGACCATGTATGACTTTTCGTGATTTGGGGAGTACTCAAGTAAGTAGGCTTCCATTCTCGTTGGTAATATCTATCATAGCTGATTCAAGTTTGTATTCATAAGATAGAGGTGTTGGGACAGGTCTGGTTACCTCTCATGTTATCATGCATATCCATTGTATGGGCCACAATTAGACTCCCAAAGGTCACGAACCATGAAGAAGATGGTATATCAAGGACACAGTGCTTTCTTGTCATAGAGGGCCATGAGCTGAGAGAAGGTTTTCTTGGATGACCTTCAGCACAAATGAATGCCCAAAGCTGGTACAAGTTGAAAATGGTCCACACAGAGTCGCACCCAAATGGAATGCGATGGTTCTTAGCTTTGTATAAGTTGTCATACTGGACCCACTTAACCACTTGTTGGATACCATGTATATTTTCAAAAAAGTGGGCAATTTACTATGGAACCACATCACATGAAAGAGAGACATTGCAGGGGCACGAATGGATTGAGGGAGGTAGGCAAGATGGAGGTGCTTTGGCCGTAGATGCGAGTGCTGATGGTCGCTTGCAACTACCTCGCACTCCTTGGGTTTTGTCCACTAAAGAAGAGCACTTTGTGAAGCAAATAAGTTAGGTCTATGCGCACTCTGACCTGTATGACGTGTTCTCTCAGATCTGCTTTTTCTAAAAACATCCAATGATCACGGCTAAAATCCCATGATTGGCATAAGATATGTCAGGTTTGTACTACGAATGGATTGTAAGTGACCTATGTATTTTGCTATTTGGAGTGTAGTTGTTGTTCATAATGCTTCTTCATTTGTGGCAGTTTGTACTACTGATCAGGATCGTAGGACACCTTACTCTAGAAATATGCGGCGTGATTTACAAGTTGTCAAATTTAGTGCAATGGATCTCACAGAAGAAGATCAAGTCATCCTCTATTAAATCCACAAGGTGCGGAGCAGTGGAGACGATGTGTCTCTTTGAGAAGCACCTGCCCACTAGCATGCTTACAATACAAATCCACCTCTTGGTGCATCTTGTAGACAAAGTGGAGATTGCTGGACCTGTCCATATGCGATGGATATTCTTCTTGGAGCGCTTCACGAAAATCCTAAAAAGCTTTGTGGGACAACAAGCTCGGCTAGAAGGTAGCATGGCTGAAGGTTGGTTGGTGTATGAGGTGTTAGTGCATATTTCATAGTGGCTACCAACGTGGATTCAGACAATAGTATGCTATGGTCGCTGAAGGTCGATGCTAGACTGATCGAAGATGTGATGGTTGGAAATGGGGTAGATAAACAATGGATATTGCAATGGAGGAGAAAGTGAATTGTTTTTGTATGTTGTACCATTCCTCCATGAAGACATGGCTTGCTATGTACGAGCAAGTCAGTAAAGATCGGGAAGAAGTGCGATTTGAATTTCGATGTAGTACACACTGACCAATTTGATATTCCCAAGGTATGGAGGAGACGTCGCGATTTAAGTCAATGTGATGGTTACGTAGAGCTTTGATTGTAGCCTCTTGTGAAGGGGTGGAGGTCTCAACTAATAAGGAGTGGGAATTCTCGAGGGGATATAGTCCAAAGGTAACCATATATTTTATAAGCTGTCCTATCTAGATTTTATATGTGACAACTAATTAATCATTTCAATATACAATACAAAATATACAGTGCGGCATGGTTGCACAGATGACATTTCTGCGTGGAGTGTATCGAAAAAATGCACTCTGTAATGGATTGTGGTCTCATGGCAAAGTTCAAGCAAGAGAGCCAATGGTGAGCCACAGATCCAAAGACTATTATAGATGAGATGGAGTATTTTGGGAACTTGCAAAGTATGATCACGGTGGATTATCGCAGCTTCTTCATGATCCTATTCGATGTGCAGTGGTTCAAAGTGGTATTGTAAGGAGCTAGGGAAACTGTTCGAGAAGGCCCATCTGGATTTCTCAAAATAGATTCCCAAAAAAGATGGAGGATTTGCATGACACATTTGTATTGCCGGCCCATTGTGAACAATGTATGAACTCATATTTTTTTAAAATTTATTACGACATGGTATATGTTACAAATATTAAATCTCTCTTGTATGTGATTTTGAACAGGTAATTTTCTATCAAAACCCGGATAACCTCGATGGTGGTATGTTGTACCTTCAGCTTCCCAAAGTGCAAGAGTATATAATGAAAGCAATATTCCTAACATAGATGAGGACAACATGCAGATAGAGGGTTCGATATTGCAAGGGGTGGAGGCCGCCCAAAGCTTGGAGCATGTAGAGGAGGAAGAATCGGATAACAATGATGGAAAGACAGGAGGTCAATAATTCTTTGAGAATGAGGTGGAATCATCCTTTTGTGGTGACCTTTCTATTAACCTTGCGATGTACGCAGAGTTATGTTAGAACATTGACATGGGACTATAGGCTATGTCATACTTGGGGCATCCATCTACTCAATTCATTGATGAATTGCTTATAAGGGTACTCTAGAATATGCATTTTAAGTAAGATCATGTTTTAAAGAGTTATATTATCGTGCTTTGCTTGAATCTTTATATTGATTATGCTAACATTAATGTTTATTTATGTAGGTGACATTTGTGGATATTTGGACAGCATGATGAGTCAAGGGATGAGTGAGGAGGAGCTACATGATAACTTCACATATATGTCTCCAGATCAGATGGCTCCATTCAGAGGACCAAGAGCTGTCTCGGACACCATCAGGCCATTTCGTTAGATCTACTTAGGCACGCTCTAATGCTTCGATTTCCAGTAGACGAGGTTGATGCTCCAAAATTGGGCTGGATGGAGGGAGTGGTTCTAAGGGATGTTGTGGAGATGTGGATGCGGTGAGCTCGCATTTCTCGCTCGAGATACAGGTGCTACTCCTTGCTCTCGTACAGGTTCAAGAGAGGGTGGCTCAAGTGGTTGTTGTGGAGGTACCAACGTAGTGTCTTCATCTTGTCATTCTGCTGGAGTTGTGTTACCTGTGGGATTTGTCACACCTGTGGGAATGTCTACTCCAGTCACTCCACCTTTTGCTCAGACATCTGTAGGTGGCACCCCTATGGGTGCTACTCTGAGAGGTACCACCCTCGTGGGTACATCAGATGTACATGGGTCTCTTGGATATGCCCAAGAGCGTGGTCATAGGTGGGAGAGGACACATCTTAGACATACCCTAGAGGGATATGGATACCTTGTAGATGATAGGACATGAGCCATGATGCCAGGAGGTATATTCCACAGTGAATTCCGTGAGATCATGGTGGATTTTGTGAGGTTTTTATTCCATGGTGGATTCAAGGAGTTCTTTCGATGGATTCCATAAAACTATATTTATTTGTCGGGACTTGTACACAAGGTGGATTTCTTATGTGAGAAGTTAACGGGGACACCTGTTCTTTTTGTCGAACGTCAGATTAATTTAATATGCACATGGGTGATTTCAAAACAAGTGATTTCGTAAAATACATATTTAAATTAATGGACATTTATGAGTTTAGAGTGCACTCGTATTAAATTAAGGTTATGATAGAGTTACAACCTATTTATTTATTTGAAGAGTGCTAGGTGTTCACTTTTGTGGGTTTTATCTTATTATTTTCTAACAATTGTGAATGCTTCAATTGATGTGTAGAGCAAGCAGTTGTGGCATTGGGAACCATCGAGCGATGACGTTTGTTCAAATTACCCAGAAGAATTATCATTTTTGATGGGTGCGCGCCTTATCATTAAAGGTGTGGCATTAGGTGTGCTTATTTATTAAAGAATTTGACAAACATTTATTATTTTTTATACGTGTAGGCATTTGGTTTAAATATTTCATTATTGGACATTGTATTTGGACACATCCTTACTTTTTGGATGGTCAAATACTTTATTCTTTATTTGGGCAAACGCAAACACAAAAGCTAAAAGCATGCTAATTGTAAATTGGGTTATTTTTAAGCTTGGATACTAATAAATTTATAAATACATGCCTTATGAAGCGCTTACACAAGGTGCAAGGGGAGATTGTACCCAATTTGTCTTTTTGTCTCATGTCGTGTAAATCTTTCTTCTTGATTTATGAGCTTTTGTAGAGTTGTTTGTTCTTGGGGACCTTTCGGAGTTCACTATGCCTGCATACAACATCGGATTTGCGCATCAGTGGTATTAGAGCAAAGCTGAGATTAAGGGCTTCCAATTGCTTACCATCTCATGCGAATCCAAAGCTCTTGGAATGAACATGCTCTATAGACTATCTCGTGATAAACCATTAATACCAACGTGTTCCTAGCAGTGAAGAATCCCCTACTGTGCTGTTAGATTGCAAAGGACCACTTCTAGGAAGTGAAGGACCACATCCAAGCTCCTTTGCAAGTCGTCTTGTTGGCAGAAAAGTGGTTAATCAAGTTGAAGATTAGAAAGCTTAATAAGCCTAAAAAGAAGCTTAAGCTCCAAAAATCCAACGACTGTGGCAATAGGATGTACTCAGCGCCGTCGATGTCGTCAAACAGTTGTCGTCGACCTTGCGCATTGCCAAAATACCTATTGAATCTTTTTCTTTAAAATCTTAAAGCTAATATTTACTAAAGATTAAAGATTTCAAGCTTGAATCTCTTAGTGAGTGTTCACATCAAACTCTTCCCGAACCACTCCTGAAAACTTCAACAAGCCTTTGTTCACACTTGCAATCTGACAGCGTCGATTTCTAGCAAGCAGACTGTCACACGCATATAATACGAAAGAGTATTCACTTGGAAAAAGAAGAAGTAAGATCGCAAAAGCTATTTAAAAAAAAGCAAGTCTTATAAACCCAAATTTGAGCTACTCTCATCCCTCTAATGAGATTTCAAGTGTGTGAGGTTGTTTGAGATTTTGTAGGATGTCTAATCAGAACATAGAATATTTTATGGCCGAAGATGATTTATTGGAACCGACCATGGAGCAAAAATTGGACCTAATTATGGTGCAACTTCAAGAAGAGCGAAGAGCACGTCAAAATTTACAAGCATAACTTGCTACACTTCAATGAGGGAGTGCAACCCGAAGATGTTATTCAATGTATGATTGATGTGACACTCGATGCATAGTCTCTCAAGAAAGAAGCCAAGATAAATAAAATAAATTTCAAATTCTGTACTTTTAGTGAACTACGTGACGGAAAAACTGTTCTCACTTTTATCAGTTAGTTTGATGACTATTTCCATGAAGAGTAGTATGCTGAAAAAGATAAACTCAAATGCGTCACTAACCATTTAGTAGATAGAGCATCATTATGGTGGACTATTGTCTGTAAGAGTATTGATTGTTCAACTACTTGGGAGGCCTTTCATAAGAAAATTTTGTAGAATTTTCTTCCACCGTAATCCCATGAAAAAGCAATCAAACAGTGGGATCTTATGCAACAAAGAGATCATGAATCCATTTCGCAATACACTGAGTGTGTCTGGAGTTCCTTACTACAACTTTGAATTCTTGAAGATGTTCTTGAGGAAATCCAGAAGCACAAATATATATTCGGTTTGCTTAGTTACTTCTATGTAAAAGTGAATATGTTCAAGCCAAATACTTTGGAGGATGAGATTTCTTTAGCGCTGTCGTATTGCTGCGCATTCGAGGTGTGAAAACCACCCAAAAGTTATGTGTGTGATTTGATACTTTGTACATATTTAGATGTTATGTTTGCTCTTTTATTTTATGCTGAAGACGAAGAAGATCAAGGAGTTTTTGGGCTTGAGATGCAATCTCATGGCTACACTTATTTCCAGATATGTCGATTATGGGCTTTGTCTACAACTAGATGAAGCTTATCAAGTATTTGACAAACTTTCGGAATAGGGGAACGAAGCCAGTTTAGTTTTGAATGCCATACATGTAGGTAAACTTAATGAAGTTGGGATACAGGGTGGTCCGAGAAAGATGTAGAAGAAAACCTCACTTGTGACCCAATTGGACATATCGTGGTTCTGCTGCTTCTTGTCAAAGTTCATTGGTATATGTTGTTGTGACTAAGAAATTGCTTTGATGCAAAGGATAATGATTTGGTTGACGACTGGTCCTTTGGTCACCATCTTGTGATGTAATGATAATCCAAAAAGATTTGGTTCGGACCGTGCTCATATGACAGTGCTTGTTTGTTTTTATCCTTCAACCTATATTTTGGAGGAGGAACAGGGTCTAACAAGGGAAGAAAAGCAAAAAAAGCTAATTTTGGGAGGGAAAAAGTGATTCGAAAAAGGAGAGAGCATTGGGGCAGTAATGAAGGAAAAATCGATGGTGGAATGCGACAGAAAGAAAAGGGAGAATTTTTCTCGGTGAATTTGGGGGGAAAAGATCGACTAAAAAAAAAGGACATAAAGTTTTTTTTGGGCGTTTTTGGGAATCAGAAGGTGGAGGAAGATGATCATGGCCAGGGATTGCAGGTTCTCGAACGACGGCAGAGGCAGTCATAGTGATAAATGAGTTAATTTATGCCTTGGATGAGGGAGGGGGGAGCATGGCAACCTTCTCATCTGCAGCTGACATTGAATGTCTTCCCATGGCCGAAAAAGGGCACAACACTGTGGTAACTTCGATAACGTGAAGCAGGATTTTACCAGGATGACCCCAATTCCCTTCTTTAGAGCTTGGTTTTCTCAGAGAACTCTGCAACTTCGAGGAGATTAACAGAAAAGAAGGTAATCGGAGGAGGAGTGACAGAACAAGGAGATGTTGAATCAGAGGAATTATAAAGTGCACACGCAAATATAAAGTGCACACGCTGCTGGGACTGAGGAGAAACGGATCGAAAGTGAAAACAGAGAATAGAAGAACTTTGGTGAGCTTAGAAAAGATGAAGGAGAAGTGTTGCCTGGTCGACCTGAAACTGAATTGACGTTAGTCAAGTGATGAACTGAAAGGATGAAGATATTGGATTGGGATGTCTCCCTGGGAATCAGACACCGATGAAGAATTTAGAAGAGTGTATGGTGATTCATTACCTGTTGTTGGAAACAGTCTGAGCCTCTCAGATGGCTCTCGAAGGAGGCCTTTGACTTGAAGGATAAAATTGCACAAGCTACATGGTCTCAAAGGCAATTCAAAGTAATACGTGAGAGACGTAGAGATGAAGGACAGGTCTGGCGAGGATATGAAAAATCTTGCTTTGAAAGCAGAGAGGACGATTGACTCTGCAAAAGCCTCACATTGATTATTACAGCACCACTTGTTTAAATCAAAAGCGTGTGATGATGATGACACAATCATGTACAGGAAATCAGCTTGATTTGCTGTGCAGTTCAGCATAATGGCAGACCTTCCGTGACGAATGTTCTGTGTTACTACTACATTACGCTGGCCTGATGTATCTGTCACAAGCAACACAAGGTATCGTGGAGTAAACTGTGAAAGAAAGGATGGGAAACAGAGGAAGAAAACCAAGAGTCTTGATAGTCAAAGTCAGAAACAGCTTGTTACTAATGTTGAGAATGCAGTTGAGACGGACTCACGTTTGTTATCTGCTCTACTTACTGGTGTGAACAGGGCTTTCCCATTTGTGGTAGCTAATGAGATAAATATTTTACCTCCAGAGCACATACCTGTACTTCTCTGTCTGGTCTATTTACTTGTCTCTGAACTGAATAATGCAATGTATTTGTAGAAGCATAAACCCATAACTATAATACAGAACAGTCCAGAACTTGTTACTGTGTGGGAAATTGGACAATGTGTGTGGAAATATGTCCATGGGATTTTATTCACTGAAGATCTTGAAACTGCTATCTACAGCATAATCATTCATAAGAGTTAATGATGTTGCAAACTTATTGGGTATAACAGAGGAAGATGCCATCCCATGCTCTACTCAGGAGGGATGGATTTTGGATCATGCTGATATTGTATGAGCTCTGTTTTGAGCTCTTGTGGAGTGGAAAAGCTTGAATTGCTTAATCAGAAAGTTTTGAATGTTGCTGTTATACAGTTACCCTTTTATGCAACCATTATTGGCTGATTGTCAGGCTTGGTGAAGAATAAAGACCTTTTTGTGGAAAGACACGGAAGGCCTTGGTCCAAAAAGTAAAACAGAGTTGACATCATTTTCTCATCTTGATTATTTGCTTGATTGATCTTCTATCCTGAAATTAGTCAGGATCCTCTGTGGTTGCGACATTGCTTTCACAAACCCTTCGACATCTTTGGTGAACCCGACGTGAAAGCGTCGCAGAAATTTCAGGATGGGAGATACTTCAGCCTCTATTTCAGCTTCTTGTATAACTCCAGCTGTGTCTACTTCAGCTCCATCAATGACTGCTGCGTCAAGTACTTCAACGGAGGATCTAAAACAGATTTTGCAGAATATGTCTATGTATATGCAGCTCCAAAATCAGCAAACACAATTGTATATGCAGCAACAACAACAATTGCATCAACAGCAGTTGTCTCAGCAAAGGCAACTCTATTCGGAGCAGGAGAATGCAAACAGCACGACTAAGGCTATTGAAGTAGTTGAGAGTGAGAAGAAGCTATTTGACGGGCGTAATGTTTCAGCATATTTGAAGACATATGAGATCAAGATGGGGTTTTTTGGAGTTCCTGCTGGACTTATAAGTAAGTACTTCCTTTGTCTTGTCACACCTGCTTTGAGGACAAAAGTGACTGATCTATTTATTCAAAATACACATTGGCAAGATTTTAAGAAGGCCTTGAAAGAAGAATACTTCCTTGAGGACTTTGGTATGGGCTACTCGGCGGTCATTCCGAGAGTGGGTCTACATGCCAAACAAAGGTCTCGCTGCTTCGGAGTTGATTCGAGAATTTGAGGAAAGGTATAGTCAGCTTGATGCTATTGAACAAAGAGCATTGGATGTTGAAAAAGTTGAGCTTTTCTTGCAAGCTGCAGATCCTGCTCTTCAAGAAGAATTGGGTGAGCTTCTTGAAGATCG
The DNA here is from genome assembly GCF_053477565.2 of Lygodium microphyllum. Taxonomy (NCBI): domain Eukaryota; kingdom Viridiplantae; phylum Streptophyta; class Polypodiopsida; order Schizaeales; family Lygodiaceae; genus Lygodium; species Lygodium microphyllum. The sequence goes on along the minus strand of NC_141143.1, from coordinate 28,987,375 downwards.
TACGAAGCCTATGGGTCTTAAAACTGATTGGCAGGATGCTCAGGATGTAGTCTCGACTTTGACCAAGAGGAGGATATGGAAGACTCGCTTACAGAATGGTTCCATGACACCTACACCATCATCAGCTCCTATGCCTACTTCTATCCCTGTTATTTCTTCTCCTCCTCAGCCAGTTTCTTGGCCTATGCCAGTGCCTACTATTTCCACTCCACCTATTATTCCTCCTGTTCCACGACCGATGCCTACACCTTCTGCTCCAAAACCATCCGCTCCATCGGTGCCTACTTCTCTTGATGATATAATCAAAGGCATCACAGATTTGACACTAGAGTCAGTCAAAGCGGAGTTGGTGGGTAAGTTGAAGGAGCAGTTTGCTTCGACTGTGCCTACTACTTCTTCTAGTGCTCCTACTGCACCTAGGAGTGCTCCTAGTGCACCTAGGAGAGATCGGAGATGTATTTGGTGTGATAGTACGGAGCATCAGCATTGCAGGGATTGTGACTCTTTCCAGGATGCAAGGAGGCAAAATTTGGTATATTGGGGGCAAGATGGTAAGATTTGGTTGACTGAGATAGGAGCTCCACTTGCTACCAACTTTGGTAAAGGTGGAATGAAGAAGTTAGTGGAGGACATGGCTGCGCGTACTTCTTATGTGACAGCTTGAGGTGATGCTTCTGCATATGGAGTACAGATTGAGAAGGGATCGAAGACTCAGTCCGCACTATGGACTTATGCTATGGAGACTGCAAACACGGGGAAAATTCAGCAAACTGTTTTGACTAGTGCAGGCTCTAGCATCAGATCAGAGACAGGTTGGGACTCGCTTGTTGACAGGTATTCTATTTATGCTTATTTGGCTAAATCTCATGGTGCAGATGTATTTGTTGAGGAGAAGCGTAAGAGGGATGAAGAAAATCCAAGTACAGCTAAGAAGACTAGAGGGGGTGAGTTTGTTACTCCACCTACTGCAGGACCGTCTTCAAGACCAGGGCTAGATCAACAGATGGAGGATGCTCAAAAGAGAGAAAAGAGGCAAGAGCCTAGAGAGAGAAAGCAGCCAAGATTCAGATTGATGTCCGATATTGAGACATCTACGGACATGAAGAAAATCTTTAATGATAAGATACTTGGCAGTGAGGTGACTTTCACTATTTCTGAGATTTTGGGCATCTCAAAAAGAGAGTTTCAGGATCAGTTTTAGGAGGTCCTGAAGAGGAAAAGACATGCATTGGCTACCACTGATACACAGGGAGTTTTGATTGGAGAGTTGGATGAGGATGATGATGAGGTTATGGTTGATAATGCTTCTGTTTTGCTGCAGGTAGAGAAGAGGGTTCAGCCTATGCATTATGCTGAACTTGATGAGCCTGTTTTGATACCGTGTAGTCACTTTTCGCGGATCCATTGGGCTAGGGCAACTACAGAGACGATGGTAAAGATTGGAGAGAAACAGGTGCCTTATGTTGCATTGGTTGATCATGGTTCAGAGATTAATCTCATAGTTCGTGGAGTTTATAAGAGTAACAGATGGCCTATGGATGTAGAGCATGGGTGGCGTATGAGAGCCGCCAATAACACTGCAGGTGATTTATATGCTGCTTGCCCTAGTGTCAGGGTTTCTATTGGTGATGTAGAGGAGGATTTTCATTTCTTTGTGCAGGATTCATGCTCTTATCCCATAATTCTTGGTCAGCCATTCATTACAGAGATGCGCATGGAAACAAAGGTCATGGATGATGGATCTGCTTATGCACGGATTCGCAGTAAAGATGGTATGAGAGCAGTTCAGTTTATGACTGTATGTGTGAACCATGTTAGAAACAGGGATACTCTCAGAGATGCACCCTTGCCCACTGTGAGGAATTCGGGTTTTCATTAGGTACCGCCGTTTCGTGAGACGACGATGGTACGGAGGAGAGGAGATTGGAGTTCTCGCCTCCTGGCAGCGATGTTTTCTTCTCCGGTTATGTTGGGATTTCAGCAAACAGTTCGATGAGCTATCAGAAGACTTCTAGGTTGCCTAGAGCTGCCAGGCAATATATATGCAGAAAGGAGAAAAATTTGAAAAATGTAGGAATTTTGGAGGATGATGAGCACATAGATGGGATGTATGACAGTGTGATTTATGCAGATACGATGACAGAGATGGGAGATATGCTGAAAACTGATATGCTGAATTGTCACGGTAATGTATTAGTGCAGTCCCTGGACATGTTTCATGAAATTGCAGATTTTATGTCACAGATTGAGTCAGAGGCTAAGGTAACTCAGCAAAGAGTGTTGAGTGCTAAAGAAATTCAGCAAACAGAGTTTTCAGCTGGTTATGATCAGCTTTTAGAGAGACAGAGGGCTGAAAATTTTCAGCCAACAGAGTTTACTGCTGAAATATTTCAGCATTCAGAGTTTGGGGCTGTTTCTATGCAGTCCATAGAGCAGAGGGTTGAGAATATTCAGTCATTGGTGTGCAGAATTGCTGATTTACAGCAAGATTTATGTAATGCAGAAGGGCATAATGAAGTCAGGGTTGACACGAAATACAAGACTGTGGATAAGAAGGTGGATTTTATAGGCAAGATTATGGAGTATTGTTCTACCACTTCAGAGATACAGAGATTCATTGGAGCTTGTGTGTTTTATATGATTTGGATACCTCATTTTGCACACATAGCAGATTGTTTATATCAGCTGTTTCGAAAGGGGCAGAAACTATTTTGGGATGAGAGCCACACTAGAACCATGCGGAAAATGAGGAAGTTATTGCAGATTTTTTGGAAGATGGTGAAAAGATGGTTTGGGCCGTACATAATCAAACATGTCTTTGATAATGCAATATATGAGCTGACAGAATTGGATGGAACAGTGCTTAGAGTGCCTATTGCTGGAAAAAGAATTAAGATTTTCAAGAAAAGAGATGATGAGGATTATGCATTGGAAGAATTTTCAAGAGAAGAGCAATGACAAGAAACTCCAACGGAAGAGACAGATGATATGACAGATAATCTTGTTGATCTACCGGAAATGCATAATGAAGAGATTGATCTGTTTGTGGATCTAGATGATAACAATCATGGGTAGTTGGCCCATCCGGAGGATGCGCAGGATTAGAGGGGGTGGATGTCGTATTGCTGCGCATTCGAGGTGTGAAAACCACCCAAAAATTGTGTGTGTGATTTGATACTTTGTACATATTTAGATGTTATGTTTGCTCTTTTATTTTATGCTGAAGATGAAGAAGATCAAGGAGTTTTTGGGCTTGAGATGCAATCTCATGGCTACACTTATTTCCAGATATGTCGATTATGGGCTTTGTCTACAACTGGATGAAGCTTATCAAGTATTTGACAAACTTTCGGAATAGGGGAACGAAGCCAGTTTGGTTTTGAATGCCATACATGTAGGTAAACTTAATGAAGTTGGGATACAGGGTGGTCCGAGAAAGATGTAAAAGAAAACCTCACTTGTGACCCAATTGGACATATCGTGGTTCTGCTGCTTCTTGTCAAAGTTCATTGGTATATGTTGTTGTGACTAAGAAATTGCTTTGATGCAAAGGATAATGATTTGGTTGACGACTGGTCCTTTGGTCACCATCTTGTGATGTAATGATAATCCAAAAAGATTTGGTTCGGACCGTGCTCATATGACAGTGCTTGTTTGTTTTTATCCTTCAACCTATATTTTGGAGGAGGAACAGGGTCTAACAAGGGAAGAAAAGCAAAAAAAGCTAATTTTGGGAGGGAAAAAGTGATTCGAAAAAGGAGAGAGCTTTGGGGCAGTAATGAAGGAAAAATCGATGGTGGAATGCGACAGAAAGAAAAGGGAGAATTTTTCTCGGTGAATTTGGGGGAAAAGATCGACTAAAAAAAAAGGACATAAAGTTTTTTTTGGGCGTTTTTGGGAATCAGAAGGTGGAGGAAGATGATCATGGCCAGGGATTGCAGGTTCTCAAACGACGGCAGAGGCAGTCATAGTGATAAATGAGTTAATTTATGCCTTGGATGAGGGAGGGGGAGCATGGCAACCTTCTCATCTGCAGCTGACATTGAATGTCTTCCCATGGCCGAAAAAGGGCACAACACTGTGGTAACTTCGATAACGTGAAGCAGGATTTTACCAGGATGACCCCAATTCCCTTCTTTAGAGCTTGGTTTTCTCAGAGAACTCTGCAACTTCGAGGAGATTAACAGAAAAGAAGGTAATCGGAGGAGGAGTGACAGAACAAGGAGATGTTGAATCAGAGGAATTATAAAGTGCACACGCAAATATAAAGTGCACACGCTGTTGCGACTGAGGAGAAACGGATCGAAAGTGAAAACAGAGAACAGAAGAACTTTGGCGAGCTTAGAAAAGATGAAGGAGAAGTGTTGCCTGGTCGACCTGAAACTGAATTGACGTTAGTCAAGTGACGAACTGAAAGGATGAAGATATTGGATTGGCATGTCTCCCTGGGAATCAGACACCGATGAAGAATTTAGAAGAGTGTATGGTGATTCATTACCTGTTGTTGGAAACAGTCTGAGCCTCTCAGATGGCTCTCGAAGGAGGCCTTTGACTTGAAGGATAAAATTGCACAAGCTACATGGTCTCAAAGGCAATTCAAAGTAATACGTGAGAGACGTAGAGATGAAGGACATGTCTGGCGAGGATATGAAAAATCTTGCTTTGAAAGCAGCGAGGACGATTGACTCTGCAAAAACCTCACATTGATGATTACAACACCACTTGTTTAAATCAAAAGCGTGTGATGATGATGACACAATCATGTACAGGAAATCGGCTTGATTTGCTGTGCAGTTCAGCATAATGGCAGACCTTCCATGACGAATGTTCTGTGTTACTACTACATTACGCTGGCCTGATGTATCTGTCACAAGCAACACAAGGTATCGTGGAGTAAACTGTGAAAGAAAGGATGGGAAACAGAGGAAGAAAACCAAGAGTCTTGACAGTCAAAGTCAGAAACAGCTAAGGTATTTGTAGAAGCATAAACCCATAACTATAATACAGAACAGTCCAGAACTTGTTACTGTGTGGGAAATTGGACAATGTGTGTGGAAATATGTCCATGGGATTTTATTCACTGAAGATCTTGAAACTGCTATCTATAGCATAATCATTCATAAGAGTTAATGATGTTGCAAACTTATTGGGTATAACAGAGGAAGATGCCATCCCATGCTCTGCTCAGGAGGGATGGATTTTGGATCATGCTGATATTGTATGAGCTCTGTTTTGAGCTCTTGTGGAGTGGAAAAGCTTGAATTGCTTAATCAGAAAGTTCTGAATGTTGCTGTTATACAGTTACCCTTTTATGCAACCATTATTGGCTGATTGTCAGGCTTGCTAAAGAATAAAGACCTTTTTGTGGAAAGACACGAAAGGCCTTGGTCCAAAAAGTAAAACAGAGTTGACATCATTTTCTCATCTTGATTATTTGCTTGATTGATCTTCTATCCTGAAATTAGTCAGGATTCTCTGTGGTTGCGACATTGCTTTCACAAACCCTTGCGCATGATGCTGAAGACAAAATTCGTGGACGAGAAAAGTGACCACAACAATTTCCAACTAATGGTAACTTTGGTACAAAGCAATTTAATTCTAACTTTCGAGGATTCAATCAAAATTTCTTTATTCATTCTTCTTTTCGTGAACCCTAGACTCAACCCCCTGCTTTGCCATCAAACACAAATTCAAAGCCTAAGCCATCTCTCTAGCCAAATCCCAACATACCCAAATTTCCAGCCCTTACCAATAATGTTTTCAAAGCAAAGCCTATAATTTGCTACAAGTGTCAACAACCTGGACACTTAGTAGTGAATTGTCAATCCAAGAAGCCAACTGTTCAAATTAATTACTTGGGAGCAAGTGAAGATGAAGATCATGAAGATATGACAGACTTCATTGAAGATGATGATGATATCGGTGATGCTTCATATACTTTACTAGGTATGCCAAATCCTCATTCATTATTAATGATGAAATATTTTGTGCATGGTCAAGAAAAGATTGTTTTGTATAATGATGGGAGCATACATGATTTTATTTCTGTAAAATTGGTAAAAGAATTGAATTTACCTATTTTTCCAACTCATTATCTTATAAAGGTTGCATTCTTGGGCACTGGATAGTTCGTGATTTAGAAATTAAAATTGGTGATTATATTGAGCGCACAAATTTCTTGGTTGTGCCTTTGTAAGCTAGTGACATTATTTTAGGAATGCCTTGGCATCACAAATATAATCCCGACATAGATTATTCCACACATTGCATGAAAATTCATATTAATGAGAAAAGATAGTAAATCATACTTAGTATGGGTGAATAAAATTGAAGCTAAGGAAAATCAGATGCATCCTAGGCATGCACAATTTCTTTCATAATTTCAAGATTGTTTTGTTGCTAGTTCACCCCCTAGTTTACCACCAACACATCTTGAAGACCATAAAATAGATTTAGTCCTTGGTTCTCAATCACCATGTAAAGCACCTTATAGACACAATCAGATTAAATAGAAAGAAATCCAAGTACAAGTTGAAGAACTGTTAACCCGAGGACTCATTAGGCCCAGTAGTTCTTCTTTTGGTACACTTGTCCTGTTAGTCAAGAAGAAAAATAGTACCTATAGGATGTGCATTGACTATCGTGCCCTAAAATAAGATCATTGTTAAGAATAGATATCCAATCCCTAGGGTAGATGACTTCATGGATAAAATACAAGGAGCCACTATTTTAAGTAATATAAATCTCAAATCTAGATATCATCAAGCACGATTGGATACACCTAACATTTTCAAGACCACATTTAGAACTCAATTTGGTCATTATGAATTCCTTGTTATGCATTTCGGTTTGGCCAATGCACCAGCTATATTTAGTCGTATGATGGATCGAATATTTTTAAAGCATCAGAACTGTGTAATTGTTTTCTTTGATGATATATTGGTTTTCAGTAAGAATGAGAATGAGCATTATACACATCTATATTTGGTTTTCAAATTGTTAAAAGAGAATCAATTATATGCTAAACTTGACAAAAGTAAAATTTTCCAAATCCAAATTGAATACTTAGGTCCCATTTTTTCTTCTAATGGTATTCGTGTTGATCCTAAAAAGATAGAAGCAATTTTGAATTAGCCAATCCCTAAAAATATGCACGAGTTACGTTCTTTCTTAGGTCTTGCCAACTTTTATAGAAAATTTATGAGAAATTTTTCATTACTTGCATTGCCTTTAACAAAATTGTTAAAGAAAGGTGTTGTGTATCATTGGTTTGATGATCAGCAAAAGTCTTTTGATTTACTGAAACATGCTTTAACACATGCACGTACTTTGCAATTACTTGATTTTAATCGACCATTCTTTCTAGTAGTCATTGATACTAGCATATCAGGAATAGGCGTTGTTCTTATGCAAGATTCACATCCCATAGCTTATTCTAGTTGCAGACTTAAACCCTTTTGAATTGAAGTTTTCTACCTATGATAAGGAATTTTTAGTTGTAGTTCAAGCCTTACGTCAATGGAAACACTATTTAATAGGATCCGAATTTATGATCAAAACTGACCAACAAAGTATCAAGCATCTCCTTAGTGAGCCACAAATTTTTGACCATCATATCAAATGGGTTACTTTCATTCAAAGTTTTTATCCACTTATTCAATATCAACCCGGAAGAGAGAATGTTGTTGTCGATACATTGAGTAGAAGACTAAGTATCTATAATATTTATGTTCTATCTTTTGATTCCCTTATTCCTATGAAGGATAACTATAACCATGACCCCAGTTTTCAAGGTGATTGGAATAAATTATTTGCTAATAACTAGATTACAATTGATTCATTGTCTTATTCTGATGGATTTATGTTTTATGAGAAAAGAGTGTGTGCCACTGTTCCATTTAGATCATTTGTGTTCATCCTCACTTGCATGAAGGGTGAAGAGGATCTGACACCGTGAAGAGGAGATGAAGAATCCATCCTTGGGTCTTTGCGGTGAGTGCATTGCTCCGTCTTGGTTTGTTCTTATTCTTTCTCCTTTTCTTTTGTTTGTTTTTATTGAGAATGACATGCATTGAGGGAGAAAGAGAGGAAATGAGAGAGGGAGAAGAAGAAAGAAAAAAGGAAGAAAGAACGAGAGAGAGATATGAGGGAATAAACATGAAACATAATAAAGAAAGAGAGAAATAGAGAGAGAGAGAGGGAGGGCGAGAGGAGAATGAATGAGAAAACACAAGAGGGGATAGAGAAAAACAAAGAGAGGGTTTGTTCTTGTTCTTTAATTTCTTATTTTTTTGTTTTTTTTAAAACAATGATGTGCATTGAAGGATAAAAAAGAACGAGAGAGAGGGAATAAACATGAAACATAAGAGAGAGAGAGAGAGAGAGAGAGAGAGAGAGAGAGAGAGAGAGAGAGAGAGAGAGAGAGAGAGAGAGAGGAGAATGAATGAGAAAACACGAGGGGATAGAGAAAAAAAAAGAAAGAGTTTGTTCTTGTTCTTTCATTTATTATTTTCTTGTTTGTTTTTTTAACAATGATATGCATTGAGGGAGAAAGAGAGAAAATGCGATAAGAAATGAGAGAGGGCGGAGAATGTGGTGCATTGAGGGAGAATGATAGGAAACGAGAGAGGGAGAAGAAGAAAGGAAAAGGAAAAGAGAACGAGAGAGAGAGAGAATAAACATGAAAGATAACAAAGAAATGGGAAAAGAGAGAGAGAGCGAGGGTGGGAGGGAGAGACTCAGGAGAATGAGTGAGAAAACATAAGGGGGTGGAGAGAAACAAAGAGAGGGGCAACAAAGAAAGATAGAGAGAGAAAGAAAGATAGGAAATAAGAGAGGGAGAAGAAGAAAGGAAGAGGAAGAGAGAAATGGTTGTTGCGTCTGCTATACTCTCATGTTCCAAAATTGTTGAGCAATATATGAAAGGTGGGATGCTGGCTATGATGGTGGTGGTGGTGGTGGTGGTGGTGGTGGTGGTGGTGGTGGTGGTGGTGGTAGTAGTAGTAGTAGTAGTAGTAGTAGTAGTAGTAGTAGTAGTAGTAGTAGTAGTAGAATAAGAGAGAGAGAGAGAGAGAGAGAGAGAGAGAGAGAGAGAGAGAGAGAGAGAGAGGGGGGGAGAGAGAGAGGTATTATTAAAGGTGCACCTTGGGTGTGTTTGATGTTTTGGGAAGGTGCGGAAGGCCTATGTCTCTAGGCCCAGTAAAGTGAAAGAGAGATTGGACTTGGAGGTGAATGGATGGTTTTCTTGACATGCTTTGTGCTACCTCCTCCTATGCTTTGCATATTGAGTCACACACAAAGAAAAAAAGGTGGCGAGGTCCAATGCAATACCACGGGACATGGAATGACGTAGAGTAGCTAGTCCCTCGCCCCCATGCATAGCATATTAGACTTTACATATTGTAGGCTCACCCATAAGGGGGTGGAGAGAAACAAAGAGAGGGGAAACAAAGAAAGAGAGAGAGAGAGAGAGAAAGAAAGATAGAAAATAAGAGATGGAGAAGAAGAAAGGAAGAGGAACAGAGAATGAGAAAGAGAGAATAAACATGAAAAACAAAGAAAATATGAAAGACAAAGGGGAGAGAACATAAAACGAAGAGCATAAAGAAAGGTGTAAAGAAAGGGGGAGAAAACCAAGACTTTAGTTGACGTTAATTTTGCTGAGTTACAAGAGAAGAAATCCCTTCTCAAACAATTTAAGAAAGAAAAAGAGAATGAGAACAAAAACAAATTGTTTGTCGTAACGTAGACCAAATGGAAAATGATGAAGGTCGTGATGTTCAAGATCACGAGGCATATCTTAATCAACATGTCCCATGTCCTTGCTCTCAATGTAAGCTGGCAATTAGACAAAAACATCGATTGTCTATAGAATATGTACGACGCCTCGCCCAGTTTCAATCAGAGATAATTGATAAGGCGATCTTAAACTTTGAGCAAATGGTAAGAAAGCTGTATATCAATCATGCATTGTATTCGCAAACTAATTGAATATCATATACAAAAACATTGAATGTGACCATAAAATTTATTACAAGGAGGTGACATCTCATCCCAAGAAGGAGTGCACCTATTGCAGCCAGTTAGAAGAGTTCATGGGCATCCGATGGATGGAGTGCCTGAGCGAATCCACCACTTGGAAGACACTACCCAATCTATACCATCAATACCAGAGGAGACAAGCAACCTTTTAGACTTTCCTATAATCTTGGAGCCTGAGATGGAGGCAATGATCAATGCATTGATGCCCATGGATGCGGAGACATCTAATTTGCTTAGAGAGGAAGTATCCATACCATTATATGATGGGTGCCGATATGTTGCCTAAAGATGTTGCTTGCACTCCTAAGTGTACAAGCAAAATACAGGTGGAGCGATGTGAGTGTGACCGAGTTGTTCAGGTACCTTCTACGTACGCTTTGTTGATTTCTTTTCGACACCATTATAAAAAAAATTATGCTTTTTAAAGGTGTTTTATTATTTCTTTTTAGGTTGCTAAAGTATCATATATTACCACATGCAAATACCATGCTTGAGTCTTGTGATTATGCGTGACATGTTTTACGAAAGCTTGGCATGGACTACAACAACATCCATGCATGTGTCAATGATTGCATGCTATTTTGAGGACAATACGAGACTATGGAGACATGTCCAAATTATGGTGCTCACAAATATTGACAAAACTTGCAAGGGTAAACCATCCCTCAAAAAGTTCTTAGACACTTTCCACCTATCCCCTGTATACATCACATGTTTCGTACATCAGGCATGGCAAGCTTGAAAATGGGACATGCGTAGAATAGTAACCATGGATGGAGTCCAACAAATATTAGCACATTCATGCGCATGCAACCACATTGACTCTACCTTTCCAAGCTTTGCACAAGAGCCAAGGAATATTTGACTCGGTGTCGTATTGCTGCGCATTCGAGGTGTGTAAAAGCACCCAAAAGTCGTGTGTGTGATTTGATACTTTGTACATATTTAGTTGTTATGTTTGCTCTTTCATTCTATGCTGAAGACGGAGAAGAATAAGGAAATTTGGTAGATTGGTGACTCGAGATGCAATCTCATGGACCACTTTGATTGTGACCAAGGGTTCGCTTGAAAGCCTGTGGCAGCATAGGAGCATTTCCAATGGGCCAAGAGATACATGCTGAGATCATCCTAAGGGCCTAGAAAGGGACTCTGTTGTTGGTGACATGCTCGTGGACATGTATGGAAAATGTGGTTTTATCAAGGAAGGACGAGAAGCATTTGAGAAATTGACTGTCCATGATGTTATATCGTGAACAATAATGCTAGATGCCTATGTTCATAATTGTGAAGGTGATATGGCTATGCGATGCTATGAGGAGATGCAACATCAAGGGGTGCATGCCAATTCTATTACATATGTTATTTGCTTGAAAGCTTGTGCAACCATAAAGGTGTATCTACAAATGCTACAACATTTGTTCTTTGCTTGAAGGCTTGTAGGAACACTTACTTTGAACAAACTTACAGTTGACAGAAACTTGATTGAGGTCTTCATCAAAGGAAACGACAAAGATATGGTTGTGCCAAAGAGGCCCACGAAAGGAACAAATTTAGAGATGGTTATTTTCAGGAGCCACTTTACTGGAGGGGCAGAAAAGCTAATCTGGGAGAAAAGGGCATTCTGGGAGCTACGAGATAGAAAAATAAAAGAGTTTTTTTGGAATCGGAATGGGGGGGAAAAGAGGATACTCTGTGGCTAAACAGAGGAGGGCTCGAAAGGAGATGACTACTAGAACAGAAGAAAGATAGGCAACTGCTGCGGAAACAGGGGAGAACTGGGAATGAAGGAAAAGAGGATGCAGCAGCAATGTCGATGAATGACAGACCCAACAACGTTTGACTGATTGGCAGAAGAGATGAAAGACTGTTTTTTTTTTTTGTGAAGACGAAGTGGAGTGCCAAGCGATTGATAGTAATAGTAACAAAGCTGACGACGAAGGACTTATAATCAAGGGTGATGTACTGCTTGTCTAGCTCAACTATCACAGAGAGGAAGTTTGAAAGGAGACCGCTACTGTGGCAGAGGAGAATGATGATAGTGACGTAGAAGAATCTCTGAAGACGAAGCAACAACGGAATCTGTAGCAGGAACGTGTAGAAGGGAGCCGAAGATGAGCTCAGACGTCGGAGGGAAAAAACCAGACGGCTACAGTAAAGCTGATGGCGAAGTCTGAGATTGTGATGAAGAGAATTCGAGACGAAGGGAAGGCCACTGGTTTTCTGGGGGATGGAAATCCTTCGACAGGAGAAGTTGGGGGGAATGAGGATGCTGTGGTGGAAGAGAATTAGAGACGAAGAAGAGCCGCTGGGACATGGGAAATTCTTTGACACGGGCGGTTGCGGCAGATTCTGACACACACAAGCGTTTCGACCCAACCCACCTCACAGAATTGCTGTTATTTATCATCGCTATGGCTTGCTGTCGATAATGGAGACCACCTTGTTTCATCCTCCAAAAGGACCATCAAGCCACGTTGTGAGGGCCTCCCAATCATGATTCTGCTTGCAATTTCTGCCCAAGTTTTGGAAAACTATGTATTGCTCTTAGCCAGAGTTCTGGCTAAGCTTGTACGTGAGGCCCTTTCCCATTGCGGATACGGCAGCTAATCCTGAGGCAGCTTCGTGCAGAGTCAGGTCATCCATATTGATAGGGGGGGACTTGATAGCACCCTGTATTTATTAAATTTTCAACACTGATGTACAATGTATGGCTCATGTGTAAAACATCCAAGGTTTCATGCAAGATAAATGTGGTTTTGGTTAGCCATGTCCACAGCTGACACAGAGAAGAGTTTAGGAAACTGTCTCTGAGAATGATGACTTGAATTCCCTCATACCTTGTCTCTTTATGATCTTCAATTACAAGACAATTTCTGTTTGAAAATTGAACCACCAAAACCTACATATTACCTGTTTGGAGTAATTGTAATGATGCTGAAAATGGTATTCCTGTTATATATATGTTCTGTAGAAAAAGCGTATGCCAAGCACAAAAGGAATTTGATGGTAAAACAATGTTTGAACCCTTGCAGTAGCTGTTGGATACATGCATCTTTGATATATTGAAGGTCAATTTATGGGCTTCATATTCCTCGTTTCATTTATGAGAAAAGGGAGATTTTGAAACTTATGTTCATAGCTTGATTATTCATCTATAAGGTATTGAATAGGTGAGAATCTTTGATAACAACATTGGGACATGGATTATGACTTTTAATAGCTGAAAGAACTGAAAGGCAACAGATGATAATCCAGGAACCGTAAACCGTCTCAATATTAGTAAAAAGTCATCATGATGGAACTTGAATCAGAAAATTATCCATCGATGAAGACCATACTCTTGGAAATTTTCTTTTAAATGTATAGATGATCTATGCATTCCAGAGGCTGTTCGGATTTCTTCATCTTGAATCTTGAAACTCTTATTGACAGAAATAAAACAAAGTCTTGACATTATTTTCTCAACTTGTTTATTCATATGTTCGATCTTTTATCCTAAAATTTTTCCAGGTCTTCTGAAGACGCGACTTTGCTTTCACAAACCCTTCGACATCTTTGGTGAACCCAACGTGAAAGCGTCGCAGAAATTTCAGGATGGGAGATACTTCTGCCTCTATTTCAGCCTCTTCTACAATTCCAGCTGCCTCTACTTCAGCTCCATCAATGGCTACTGCGTCAAGTACTTCAACAGAGGATCTAAAGCAGATTTTGCAGCATATGTCCATGTATATGCAGCTCCAAAATCAGCAAACACAATTGTATATGCAGCAGCAACAACAATTGCATCAACAGCAGTTGTCTCAACAAAGGCAACTCTATTCGGAGCAGGAGAATGCAAACAACGCGACTAAGGCTATTGAAGCAGTTGAGAATGAGAAGAAGCTATTTGACAGGCGTAATGTTTCAGCATATTTGAAGATATATGAGATCAAGATGGGGTTTTTTGGAGTTCCTGCTGGACTTATGAGTAAGTACTTCCTTCGTCTTGTCACACCTGCTTTGAGGACAAAAGTGACTGATCTTTTTATTCAAAATACACATTGGCAAGATTTTAAGAAGGCCTTGAAAGAAGAATACTTCCTTGAGGACTTTGGTATGGCTACTCGGCGGTCATTCCGAGAGTGGGTCTACATGCCAAACAAAGGTCTAGCTGCTTCGGAGTTGATTCGAGAATTCGAAGAGAGGTATAGTCAGCTTGATGCCATTGAACAAAGAGCATTGGATGTTGAAAAAGTTGAGCTTTTCTTGCAAGCTGCAGATCCTGCTCTTCAAGAAGAATTGGGTGAGCTTCTTGAGGATCGCACGAAGCCTATGGGTCTTAAAACTGATTGGCAGGATGCTCAGGATGCAGTCTCGACTTTGACCAAGAGGAGGATATGGAAGAATCGCCTACAGAATGGTTCCATGACACCTACACCATCATCAGCTCCTATGCCTACTTCTATCCCTGTTATTTCTTCTCCTCCTTAGCCAGTTTCTTGGCCTATGCCAGTGCCTACTGTTTCCACTCCACCTATTCCTCCTATTCCACGACCGATGCCTACACCTTCTGCTCCAAAACCATCCGCTCCATCGGTGCCTACCTCCCTTGATGACATAATCAAAGGCATAACAGATTTGACACTGGAGTCAGTCAAAGTGGAGTTGGTGGGAAAATTGAAGGAGCAATTTGCTTCGACTGTGCCTACTACTTCTTCTACTGCTCCTACTACACCTAGGAGTGCTCCTAGTGCACCTAGGAGAGATCGGAGATGTATTTGGTGCGATAGTACGGACCATCAGCATTGCAGGGATTGTAACTCTTTCCAGGATGCAAGGAGGCAGAATTTGGTATATTGGGGGCAAGATGGTAAGATTTGGTTGACTGAGACAGGAGTTCCACTTGCTACCAACTTTGGTAAAGGTGGAATGAAGAAGTTAGTGGAGGACATGGCTGCGCGTACTTGTTATGTGACAGCTAGAGGTGATGCTTCTGCATATGGAGTCCAAATTGAGAAGGGATCAGAGACTCAGTCAGCGCTATGGACTTATGCTATGGAGACTGCAAACAAGGTGATGCTTTGGTAAAGGTGGAATGAAGAAGTTAGTGGAGGACATGGCTGCGCGTACTTCTTATGTGACAGCTAGAGGTGATGCTTCTGCATATGGAGTCCAAATTGAGAAGGGATCAGAGACTCAGTCAGCGCTATGGACTTATGCTATGGAGACTGCAAACAAGGGGAAAATTTAGCAAACTATTTTGACTAGTGCAGGCTCTAGCATCAGATCAGAGACAGGTTGGGACTCGCCTGTTGACAGGTACTCTATTTATGCTTATTTGGCTAAATCTCATGGTGCAGATGTATTTGTTGAGGAGAAGCGTAAGAGGGATGAAGAAAATCCAAGTGCAACTAAGAAGACTAGAGGGGGTGAGTTTGTTACTCCACCTACTGCAAGACTGTCTTCAAGACCAGGGCCAGATCGACAGATGGAAGATGCTCAAAAGAGAGAAAAGAGGCAAGAGCCTAGAGAGAGAAAGCAGCCAGGGTTCAGATTGATGTCCGATATTGAGACATCTACAGACATGAAGAAAATCTTTAATGATAAGATACTTGGCAGTGAGGTGACTTTCACTATTTCTGAGATTTTGGGCATCTCAAAAAGAGAGTTTCAAGATCAGTTTCAGGAGGTTTTGAAGAGGAAAAGGCATGCATTGTCTACCACTGATACACAGGGAGTTTTGATTGGGGAGTTGGATGAGGATGAAGATGAGGTTATGGTTGATAATGCTTCTGTTTTTCCGCAGGTAGAGAAGAGGGTTCAGCCTATGCATTATGCTGAAATCGATGAGCCTGTCATGATACCGCGTAGTCACTTTTCGCGGAGCCATTGGGCTAGGGCAACTACAGAGACGATGGTAAAGATTGGAGAGAAACAGGTGCCTTATGTTGCATTGGTGGATCATGGTTCAGAGATTAATCTCATAGTTCGTGGAGTTTATGAGAGTAATAGATGGCCTATGGATGTAGAGCATGGGTGGCGTATGAGAGCCGCCAATAACACTGCAGGTGATTTGTATGCTGCATGTCCTAGTGTCAGGGTTTCTATTGGTGATGTAGAGGAGGATTTTCATTTCTTTGTGTAGGATTCATGCTCTTATCCTATAATTCTTGGACAGCCATTCATTACAGAGATGCGCATGGAAACAAAGGTCATGGATGATGGATCTGCTTATGCACGGATTCGCAGTAAAGATGGTATGAGAGCAGTTCAGTTTATGACTGTATGTGTGAACCATGTTAGAAACAGAGATACTCTCAGAGATGCACCTTTGCCCACTGTGAGGGATTCGGGTTTTCATTAGGTACCGCCGTTTCGCGAGACGACGGTGGTATAGAGGAGAGGAGATTGGAGTTCTCGCCTCCTGGCAGCAGTGTTTTCTCCTCCGGTTTTGTTGGGATTTCAGCAAACAGTTCGATGAGTTATCAGAAGACTTCTAGGTTGCCTAGAGCTGCCAGGCAATATATATGCAGGAAGGAGAAACATTTGAAAAATGTAGGAATTTTGGAGGATGATGAGTACATAGATGGGATGTATGACAGTGTGATTTGTGCAGAT
The DNA here is from genome assembly GCF_053477565.2 of Lygodium microphyllum. Taxonomy (NCBI): domain Eukaryota; kingdom Viridiplantae; phylum Streptophyta; class Polypodiopsida; order Schizaeales; family Lygodiaceae; genus Lygodium; species Lygodium microphyllum. The sequence continues at coordinate 28,970,737 of NC_141143.1, read as the reverse complement.
ACGATGACAGAGATGGGAGATATGCTGAAAACTGATATGCTGAATTGTCACAGTAATGTATTAGTGTAGTCCCTGGATATGTTTCATGAAATTGCAGATTTTATGTCATAGATTGAGTCAAAGGCTGAGGTAACTCAGCAAAGAGTGTTGAGTGCTGAAGAAATTCAGCAAACAGAGTTTCCAGCTGGTTATGATCAGCTTTCAGAGAGACAGAGGGCTGAAAATTTTCAGCCAACAGAGTTTACTGCTGAAATATTTCAGTATTCAGAGTTTGGGGCTGTTTCTATGCAGTCCATAGAGCAGAGGGCTGAGAATATTCAGCCATTGGAGTGCAGAATTGCTGATTTACAGGAAGGTTTATGTAATACAGAAGAGCATAATGAAGCCAGGGTTGACACAAAATACAAAACTGTGGATAAGAAGGTGAAGCCGGTTGCTGTACCGCTTCCACCTGGCAGTGATCAGCAAATAGAGAGGGCTGCTAAACAGCAAATTTTGAGGAATCCAGAGCATATTGGTCATAAGTTTTCAGCAGAGACTCTTGCTGAATTGAAAATTGGAAATGGTGATTTCTTGCTACCCATAGAGAAGCAATGCTTTCAGGAGATACTTGAGCGTCATGGAAGGGGATTTGCTTTTTTCCCACATAAGATTGGATGTGTGAATCCTGATATTGTTGCTCCTATGGTCATTTTTACTATTCCTCATATCCCATGGAATCTCCAACCTATTCTAGTGCCTAAAGCACACTTGCCAAAGCTGATTGATTTATTGAATGAGAAAATCAGGATGGGAATCCTTGAGCCTTCATCTGCACCATACTCAAACAGGTGGTTTACAGTTCCAAAGAAGAATGACACTCTTCGATTTATTCAGGACATGCAGCCAGTGAACATAGTTACTATTAGGAATGTTGGTATAGGTCCAGTTGTGGATGAGTTTGCAGAGGCATTTGCTGGACATGCCATCTATTCTTTAGGTGATTTGTATTCAAGATATGATCAGTTTCAGCTGGCTTTGGAAAGCAGGGACATAACCACCATGAGAACTCCTATTGGGCTTGTCAGGATGTGTACCTTGCCTCAAGGTGCCACTAATTCTGTTACGCATATGATGAATGCCATGCATAAGGTCCTTCGTGATTACATACCTCAGCTTACTATGCCTTTCTTGGATGATGTGCCTATTAAGGGGTGTGCAGAAGGAGAGAAGAATGAGAGTCTAAATGAGCAGGGATGCATATACTTTGTGGCTGATCATATTTCAGCATGTGAGAAGATTTTGGCCAAGTTAGAAGAAGTGAACTTGACACTTTCAGGGCAAAAATCTGTTTTTGGAGTGAATGAGGTTGTCATTGTTGGGCATATGTGTGGATATTATGGCAGGAAACCCTCACCTGATAAGGTGAATGCTATAGGCAAGATTGCAGAGTATTGTTCTACTACTTCAGAGGTACGGAGATTCATTGGTGCTTGTGTGTTTTATATGATTTGGATACCTCATTTTGCACACATAGCAGATTGTTTGTATCAGCTGCTTCGAAAGGGGCAGAAATTTTATTGGGATGAGAGTCACACTAGAGCCATGCGGAAATTGAAGAAGTTATTGCAGAATGCTCCTACTCTCAGGAAAGCGGATTATAATTGTGAAAGGCCTATTGTATTGACAGTTGACACTAGTCCAATTGGCATAGGTTGGGCTGTGGGTCAAGATGATGCAGATGGAAATAGGTATGCTATTCGGTTTGGGACGAAAGTCCTAAACGAGAGACAGAGGAGATATCCGCAAATCAAGAGGGAGTTATTGGGGATCGTCACGGCTCTCAAATGTGACAAGGAGTACTTTATTGGAGCTTCAGTTGTGGTAGAGACAGATTGCTTACCATTGATTGGTATGATTACGAGTTGCTCTACTCCGGATATAGCCATGTTGAGATGGATTGCATACATTAAGTCATTAAATCCGGAATTTAAACACATAGTAGGGAAGGATAATCCAGTGGCAGATATGTTGTCTAGAGCCAGATATGATGATGAGGAGAGTCTACTTGCAGAAGAGGATGATGCAGAAATTTCAGCCACTATGGCTGATCATGTTTGTCATGTCTATGATATTGTGGCTTTCATAGAAGAACTCTATGTGGGAGATTGGTTGCAGATTGGCAGGTACCTTAGTATACTAAGAAAAATAGATGAATGGACAGATGAAGAGTTCAAGAAGATTAGAAGAAAAGCCTATGGTTATTTTCTCAAGGACGGATTTCTTTGGAAGCATCCGAAGAAAAGAGGTGGATTATCTTTGCGGGTTGTCTGCGATAGAGAGACACAGTTACAGGTGATGAGGGAGTTTCATGAGAGTCCTTGGGCTGGTCATAGAGGAGTGTGGGCTACTTATGAGAAAATCAAGGAGAAATATTGGTGGAAAGGCATGTATAGAGATGTTTCTCACATTGTTGAGACTTGTAGAGACTGCCAGATGTATTCAGTAATGCATCATCGAGATGAGCTTCATCCGGCCTATCCGGTATGCATTCATTATAAGTGGGTAGTTGATTTGGTTACCATGCCTATGGGTCTATGGCAGATGAGGTACATTGTTTTGGCTAGAGAGGATCTTACCAATCATGTTGAGGGCAGATCTTTGAGAACGAAGACCACTAGTGCAGTGTGTAAGTTCTTATTGGAGGAAATATTCTGCAGGTATGGTTGTGTGGGTAAGATCACTGTGGATCATGGTGAATTGGATGCAGATGAAGCTAGGGAGTTTTTCTCTCAGCTAGGAATCAAATTGGCTCTAACTACAGCATATAATCCAGAGGGAAATGGGAAGAGTGAAAGAGGGCATTCGCCGATAGTGAAAGTATTAGCCAAAGCATGCAGAGGATGGATTGGAGAATGGCCTAGACTTCTACCATTTGCTTTATGGGCAGATCATACGACTCATAGTGTTACCACTGGATATATGCCGACTGAGACTTGTGCTTTGACTTGGTCAGTTTTACCTTGGCAGGAGGATTTGATGAGAGAGGAACTCTTAGCTCTTCGGATTCGACAGTTGGAGAGGAGACCTGAGGATATTCAGCTAGCTATTGACAGGTTGAAGGTTGCTAGACTAAGAAATAAGGACAGGTTTGACAACAGGCATCGCTTGCGGCCAAGAGCAATAGAAGAGGGAGATTAGGTATTGGTGTTTGATAGCAGCCTTGAAAATCAGCATATTGCACTTCGGAAGATGGTGAAAAGATGGTTTGGGCCGTACATAGTCAGACATGTCTTTGATAATGCAACATATGAGCTGACAGAATTGGATGGGACAGTGCTTAGAGTGCCTATTGCTGGAAAAAGAATAAAGATTTTCAAGAAAAGGGATGATGAGAGTTATGCATTGGAAGAATTTTCAAGAGAAGAGCAACGAGAAGAAACTCCAATGGAAGAAACAGATGATATGACAGATAATCTTGTTGATCTACCGGAAATGCATAACGAAGAGATTGATCTGTTTGTGGAACTTGATGATAATGATCATGGGTAGTTGGCCCATCCGGAGGATGCGCAGGATTAGAGGGGGTGGATGTCGTATTGCTGCGCATTCAAGGTGTGTAAACCACCCAAAAGTCGTGTGTGTGATTTGATACTTTGTACATATTTAGTTGTTATGTTTGCTCTTTCATTCTATGCCGAAGACGGAGAAGAATAAGGAATTTTGGTAGATTGGTGACTCGAGATGCAATCTCATGGACCACTTTGATTGTGACCAAGGGTTCGCTTGAAAGCCTGTGGCAGCATAGGAGCATTTCCAATGGGCCAAGAGATACATGCTGAGATCATCCTAAGGGCCTAGAAAGAGACTCTGTTGTTGGTGACATGCTCGTGGACATGTATGGAAAATGTGGTTTTATCAAGGAAGGACGAGAAGCGTTTGAGAAATTGACTGTCCATGATGTTATATCGTGAACAATAATGCTAGATGCCTATGTTCATAATCGTGAAGGTGATATGGGTATGTGATGCTATGAGGAGATGCAATATCAAGGGGTGCATGCCAATTCTATTACATATGTTATTTGCTTGAAAGCTTGTGCAACCATAAAGGCGTATCTACAAATGCTACAACATTTGTTCTTTGCTTGAAGGCTTGTAGGAACACTTACTCTGAACAAACTTACAGTTGTCAGAAACTTGATTGAGGTCTTCATCAAAGGAAATGACAAAGATATGGTTGTGCCAAAGAGGCCCACGAAAGGAACAAATTTAGAGATGGTTATTTTCAGGAGCCGCTTTACTGGAGGGGCAGAAAAGCTAATCTGGGAGAAACGGGCATTCTGGGAGCTACAAGATAGAAAAATAAAAGAGTTTTTTTGGAATCGGAATGGGGGGGAAAAGAGGATACTCTGTGGCTAAACAGAGGAGGGCTCGAAAGGAGACGACTACTAGAACAGAAGAAAGATAGGCAACTGCTGCGGAAACAGGGGAGAACTGGGAATGAAGGAAAAGAGGATGCAGCAGCAATGTCGATGAATGACAGACCCAACAACGTTTGACTGATTGGCAGAAGAGATGAAAGACTGATTTTTTTTTTTGTGAAGACGAAGTGGAGTGCTAAGCGATTGATAGTAATAGTAACAAAGCTGACGACGAAGGACTTATAATCAAGGGTGATGTACTGCTTGTCTAGCTCAACTATCACAGAGAGGAAGTTTGAAAGGAGACCGCTACTGTGGCAGAGGAGAACGATGATAGTGACGTAGAAGAATCTCTGAAGACGAAGCAACAACAGAATTTGTAGCAGGAACGTGTAGAAGGGAGCCGAAGATGAGCTCAGACGTCGGAGGGAAAGAACAAGACGGCTGCAGTAAAGTTGATGCCGAAGTCTGAGATTGTGGTGAAGAGAATTCGAGACGAAGGGAAGGCCACTGGTTTTCTGGGGGACGGAAATCCTTCGACAGGAGAAGCTGGGGGGAATGAGGATGCTGTGGTGGAAGAGAATTAGAGAGGAAGAAGAGCCGCTGGGACATGGAAAATTCTCTGACACGGGCGGCTGCGGCAGATTCTGACACACACAAGCGTTTCGACCCGACCCACCTCACAGAATTGCTGTTATTTATCATCGCTATGGCTCGCTGTCGGTAATGGAGACCACCTTGTTTCATCCTCCAAAAGGACCATTAAGCCACGTTGTGAGGGCCTCCCAATCATGATTTTGCTTGCAATTTCTGCCCAAGTTTTGGAAAACTATGTATTGCTCTTAGCCAGAGTTCTGGCTGAGCTTGTACGTGAGGCCCTTTCCCATTGCGGGTACGGCAGCTAATCCTGAGGCGGCTTCGTGCAGAGTCAGGTCATCCATATTGATAGGGGGGGACTTGATAGCACCCTGTATTTATTAAATTTTCAACACTGATGTACAATGTATGGCTCATGTGTAAAACATGCAAGGTTTGATGTAAGATAAATGTGGTTTTGGTTAGCCATGTCCACAACTGACACAGAGAAGAGTTCAGGAAACTGTCTCTGAGAATGATGACTTGAATTCCCTCATACCTTGTCTCTTTATGATCTTCAATTACAAGACAATTTCTGTTTGAAAATTGAACCACCAAAACCTACATATTACCTGTTTGGAGTAATTGTAATGATGCTGAAAATGGTATTCCTGTTATATATATGTTCTGCAGAAAAAGCGTATGCCAAGCACAAAAGGAATTTGATGGTAAAACAATGTTTGAACCCTTGCAGTAGCTGTTGGATACATGCATCTTTGATATATTGAAGGTCAATTTATGGGCTTCATATTCCTCGTTTCATTTATGAGAAAAGGGAGATTTTGAAACTTATGTTCATAGCTTGATTATTCATCTATAAGGTATTGAATAGCTGAGAATCTTTGATAGCAGCACTGGGACATGGATTATGACCTTTAATAGCTGAAAGAACTGAAAGGCAACAGATGATAATCCAGGAACCGTAAACCGTCTCAATATTAGTAAAAAGTCATCATGATGGAACTTGAATCAGAAAATTATCCATCGATGAAGACCATACTCTTGGAAATTTTCTTTGAAATGTATAGATGATCTATGCATTCCAGAGGCTGTTTGGATTTCTTCATCTTGAATCTTGAAACTCTTATTGACAGAAATAAAACAAAGTCCTGACATTATTTTCTCAACTTGTTTATTCATCTGTTCGATCTTTTATCCTAAAATTTTTCAAGGTCTTTTGAAGACGCAACTTTGCTTTCACAAACCCTTTGACATCGGTCTTGCTATGGATGGCATGAACCCATTCGGTCTTTGCTCAACTTCTTACAGTGTGTGGCCTATAGTCCTTGTTAACTACAATATCCCACCATGGCTTTCTACAAAGAAATGACACTTGGTCCTTAGCTTGCTCGTTCATGGCCACTACAAAGTTAAGAATATGGACATCTATCTCCATCCATTAGTCAATGAGCTTAATATTTTGTGAAAGGAGGGGGTCATCGTGGAAGATATGAGCAAGCGCGATCATCGAGGGTCTGCCAATATATGAGCTATTCTCATGTGGACCATGCATGAATTTCCGTGATTTGGGGAGTACTCAAGTAAGTAGGCTTCCATTCTCGTTGGTAATATCTATCATAGCTGATTCAAGTTTGTATTCATAGGATAGAGGTGTTGGGACAGGTCTGGTTACCTCTCATGTTATCATGCATATCCATTGTATGGGCCACAATTAGACTCCCAAAGGTCACGAACCATGAAGAAGATGGTATATCAAGGACACAGTGCTTTCTTGTCATAGAGGGCCATGAGCTGAGAGAAGGTTTTCTTGGATGACCTTCAGCACAAATGAATGCCCAAAGCTGGTACAAGTTGAAAATGGTCCACACAGAGTCGCACCCAAATGGAATGCGATGGTTCTCAGCTTTGTATAAGTTGTCATACTGGACCCACTTACAAATCAACCACTTGTTGGATACCATGTATATTTTCAAAAAAGTGGGCAATTTACTATGGAACCACATCACATGAAAGAGAGACATTGCAGGGGCACGAATGGATTGAGGGAGGTAGGCAAGATGGAGGCGCTTTGGCCGTAGATGCGAGTGTTGATGGTCGCTTGCAACTACCTCGCACTCCTTGGGTTTTGTCCACTAAAGAAGAGCACTTTGTGAAGCAAATAAGTTAGGTCTATCCGCACTCTGACATGTATGACGTGTTCTCTCAGATCTGCTTTTTCTAAAAACATCCAATTATCACGGCTAAAATCCCATGATTGGCATAAGATATGTCAGGTTTGTACTACGAATGGATTGTAAGTGACCTATGTATTTTGCTATTTGGAGTGTAGTTGTTGTTCATAATGCTTCTTCATTTGTGGCAGTTTGTACTACTGATCAGGATCGTAGGACACCTTACTCTAGAAATATGCGGCGTGATTTACAAGTTGTCAAATTTAGTGCAACGGATCTCACAGAAGGAGATCAAGTCATTCTCTATTAAATCCACAAGGTGCGGAGCAGTGGAGACGATCTGTCTCTTTGAGAAGCACCTGCCCATTAGCATGCTTACAATACAAATCCACCTGTTGGTGCATCTTGTAGACAAAGTGGAGATTGCTGGACCTGTCCATATGCGATGGATATTCTTCTTGGAGCGCTTCATGAAAATCCTAAAAAGCTTTGTGGGACAACAAGCTCGGCTAGAAGGTAGCATGGCTGAAGGTTGGTTGGTGTATGAGGCGTTAGTGCATATTTCATAGTGGCTACCAACGTGGATTCAGACAATAGTATGCTATGGTTGCTGAAGGTCGATGCTAGACTGACCGAAGATGTGATGGTTGGAAATGGGGTAGAAAAACAATGGATATTGCAATGGAGGAGAAAGTGAATTGTTTCTGTATGTTGTACCATTCCTCCATGGAGACATGGCTTGCTGTGTACGAGCAAGTCAGTAAAGATCGGGAAGAAGTGCAATTTGAATTTCGATGTAGTACACACTGACCAATTTGATATTCCCAAGGTATGGAGGAGATGTCGCGGTTTAAGTCAATGTGATGGTTACGTAGAGCTTTGATTGTAGCCTCTTGTGAAGGGGTGGAGGTCTCAACTAATAAGGAGTGGGAATTCTCGAGGGGATGTAGTCTAAAGGTAACCATATGTTTTATAAGCTGTCGTATCTAGATTTTATATGTGACAACTAATTAATCATTTCAATATACAATACAAAATATACAGTGCGGCATGGTTGCAGGGACGACATTTCTGCGTGGAGTGTATCGAAAAAATGCACTCTGTAATGGATTGTGGTCTCATGGCAAAGTTCAAGCAAGAGAGCCGATGGTGAGCCACAGATCCAAAGACTATTATAGATGAGATGGAGTATTTTGGGAACTTGCAAAGTATGATCATGGTGGATTATCGTAGCTTCTCCATGATCCTATTCGATGTGCAGTGGTTCAAAGTGGTACTATAAGGAGCCAGGGAAACTGTTCGAGAAGGCCCATCTGGATTTCTCAAAATAGATTCCCAAAAAAGATGGAGGATTTGCATGACACATTTGTATTGCCGGCCCATTGTGAACAATGTATGAACTCATATTTTTTTAAAATTTATTACGACATGGTATATGTTACAAATATTAAATCTCTCTTGTATGTGATTTTGAACAGGTAATTTTCTATCAAAACCCTGATAACCTCGATGGTGGTATGTTGTACCTTCAGCTTCCCAAAGTGCAAGAGTATATAATGAAAGCAATATTCCCAACATAGATGAGGACAACATGCAGATAGAGGGTTCGATATTGCAAGGGGTGGAGGCCGCCCAAAGCTTGGAGCATGTAGAGGAGGAAGAATCGGATAACAATGATGGAAAGACAGGAGGCCAATAATTCTTTGAGAATGAGGTGGAATCATCCTTTTGTGGTGACCTTTCTATTAACCTTGCAATGTACGCAGAGTTATGTTAGAACAGACATGGGACTATAGGCTACGTCATACTTGGGGCATCCATCTACTCAATTCATTGATGAATTGCTTATAAGGGTACTCTAGGATATGCATTTTAAGTAAGATCATGTTTTAAAGAGTTATATTACCGTGCTTTGCTTGAATCTTTATATTGATTATGCTAACATTAATGTTTATTTATGTAGGTGACATTTGTGGATATTTGGACAGCATGATGAGTCAAGGGATGAGTGAGGAGGAGCTACATGATAACTTCACATATATGTCTCCAGATCAGATGGCTCCATTCAGAGCACCAAGAGCTGTCTCGGACACCATCAGGCCATTTCGTTAGATCTACTTAGGCACGCTCTAATGCTTCGATTTCCAGTAGACGAGGTTGATGCTCCAAAATTGGGCTGGATGGAGGGAGTGATTCTAAGGGATGTTGTGGAGATGTGGATGCGGTGAGCTCGCATTTCTCACTCGAGATACAGGTGCTACTCCTTGCTCTCGTACAGGTTCAAGAGAGGGTGGCTCAAGTGGTTGTTGTGGAGGTACCAACGTAGTGTCTTCGTCTTGTCATTCTGCTGGAGTTGTGTTACCTGTGGGATTTGTCACACCTGTGGGAATGTCTACTCCAGTCACTCCACCTTTTGCTCAGACATCTGTAGGTGGCACCCCTATGGGTGCTACTCTGAGAGATACCACCCCCGTGGGTACATCAGATGTACATGGGTCTCTTGGATATGCCCAAGAGCGTGGTCATAGGTGGGAGAGGACACATCTTAGACATACCCTAGAGGGATATGGATACCTTGTAGATGATAGGACATGAGCCATGATGCCAGGAGGTATATTCCACAGTGAATTCCGTGAGATCACGGTGGATTTTGTGAGGTTTTTATTCCATGGTGGATTCAAGGAGTTCTTTCGATGGATTCCATAAAACTATATTTATTTGTCGGGACTTGTACACAAGGTGGATTTCTTATGTGAGAAGTTAACGGGGACACCTGTTCTTTTTGTCGAACGTCAGATTAATTTAATATGCACATGGGTGATTTCAAAACAAGTGATTTCGTAAAATACATATTTAAATTAATGGACATTTATGATTTTAGAGTGCACTCGTATTAAATTAAGGTTATGATAGAGTTACAACCTATTTATTTATTTGAAGAGTGCTAGGTGTTCACTTTTGTGGGTTTTATCTTATTATTTTCTAACAATTGTGAATGCTTCAGTTGATGTGTAGAGTAAGCAGTTGTGGCATTGGGAACCATCGAGCGATGACGTTTGTTCAAATTACCCAGAAGAATTATCATTTTTGATGGGTGCGCGCCTTATCATTAAAGGTGTGGCATTAGGTGTGCTTATTTATTAAAGAATTTGACAAACATTTATTATTTTTTATACGTGTAGGCATTTGGTTTAAATATTTCATTATTGGACATTGTATTTGGACATATCCTTACTTTTTGGATGGTCAAATACTTTATTCTTTATTTGGGCAGACGCAAACACAAAAGCTAAAAGCATGTTAATTGTAAATTGGGTTATTTTTTAGCTTGGATACTAATAAATTTATAAATACATGCCTTATGAAGCGCTTACACAAGGTGCAAGGGGAGATTGTACCCAATTTGTCTTTTTGTCTCATGTCATGTAAATCTTTCTTCTTGATTTATGAGCTTTTGTAGAGTTGTTTGTTCTTGGGGACCTTTCGGAGTTCACTATGCCTGCATACAACATCGGATTTGCGCATCAGTGGTATTAGAGCAAAGCTGAGATTAAGGGCTTCCAATTGCTTACCATCTCATGCGAATGCAAAGCTCTTGGAATGAACATGCTCTATAGACTATCTCGTGATAAACCATTAATACCAACGTGTTCCTGGCAGTGAAGAATCCCCTACTGTGCTGTTAGATTGCGAAGGACCACTTCTAGGAAGTGAAGGACCACATCCAAGCTCCTTTGCAAGTCGTCTTGTTGGCAGAAAAGTGGTTAATCAAGTTGAAGATTAGAAAGCTTAATAAGCCTAAAAAGAAGCTTAAGCTCCAAAAATCCAATGACTGTGGCAATAGGATGTACTCAGCGCCGTCGATGTCGTCAAACAGTTGTCGTCGACCTTGCGCATTGCCAAAATACCTATTGAATATTTTTCTTTAAAATCTTAAAGCTAATATTTACTAAAGATTAAAGATTTCAAGCTTGAATCTCTTAGTGAGTGTTCACATCAAACTCTTCCCGAACCACTCCTGAAAACTTCAACAAGCCTTTGTTCACACTTGCAATTTGACAGCGTCGATTTCTAGCAAGCAGACTGTCACACGCATATAATACGAAAGAGTATTCACTTGGAAAAAGAAGAAGTAAGATCGCAAAAGCTATTTAAAAAAAAGCAAGTCTTATAAACCCAAATTTGAGCTACTCTCATCCCTCTAATGAGATTTCAAGTGTGTGAGGTTGTTTGAGATTTTGTAGGATGTCTAATCAGAACATAGAATATTTTATGGCCGAAGATGATTTATTGGAACCGACCATGGAGCAAAAATTGGACCTAATTATGGTGCAACTTCAAGAAGAGCGAAGAGCAGGTCAAAATTTACAAGCATAACTTGCTACACTTCAATGAGGGAGTGCAACCCGAAGATGTTATTCAATGTATGATTGATGCGACACTCGATGCATAGTCTCTCAAGAAAGAAGCCAAGATAAATAAAATAAATTTCAAATTCTGTACTTTTAGTGAACTACGTGACGGAAAAACTGGTCTCACTTTTATCAGTTAGTTTGATGACTATTTCCATGAAGAGTAGTATGCTGAAAAAGATAAAGTCAAATGCGTCACTAACCATTTAGTAGATAGAGCATCATTATGGTGGACTATTGTCTGTAAGAGTATTGATTGTTTAACTACTTGGGAGGCCTTTCATAAGAAAATTTTGTAGATTTTTCTTCCACCGTAATCCCATGAAAAAGCAATCAAACAGTGGGATCTTATGCAACAAAGAGATCATGAATCCATTCCGCAATACACTGAGCGTGTCTGGAGTTCCTTACTACAACTTTGAATTCTTGAAGATGTTCTTGAGGAAATCCAGAAGCACAAATATATATTCGGTTTGCTTAGTTACTTCTATGTGGTAGCTAGTGAGATCAATATTTTACCTCCAGAGCACATACATGTACTTCTCTGTCTGGTCTATTTACTTGTCTTTGAACTGAATAATGCAAGGTATTTGTAGAAGCATAAACCCATAACTATAATACAGAACAGTCCAGAACTTGTTACTGTGTGGGAAATTGGACAATGTGTGTGGAAATATGTCCATGGGATTTTATTCACTGAAGATCTTGAAACTGCTATCTACAGCATAATCATTCATAAGAGTTAATGATGTTGCAAACTTATTGGGTATAACAGAGGAAGATGCCATCCCATGCTCTACTCAGGAGGGATGGATTTTGGATCATGCTGATATTGTATGAGCTCTGTTTTGAGCTCTTGTGGAGTGGAAAAGCTTGAATTGCTTAATCAGAAAGTTCTGAATGTTGCTGTTATACAATTACCCTTTTATGCAACCATTATTGGCTGATTGTCAGGCTTGCTGAAGAATAAAGACCTTTTTGTGGAAAGACACGAAAGGCCTTGGTCCAAAAAGTAAAACAGAGTTGACATCATTTTCTCAACTTGATTATTTGCTTGATTGATCTTCTATCCTAAAATTAGTCAGGATTCTCTGTGGTTGTGACATTGCTTTCACAAACCCTTCGACAGCGCATGATGCTGAAGACAAAATTCGTGGACGAGAAAAGTGACCACAACAATTTCCAACTAATGGTAACTTTGGTACAAAGCAATTTAATTCTAACTTTCGAAGATTCAATCAAAATTTCTTTATTCATTCTTCTTTTCGTAAACCCTAGACTCAACCCCCTGCTTTGCCATCAAACACAAATTCAAAGCCTAAGCCATCTCTCTAGCCAAATCCCAACATACCCAAATTTCCAGCCCTTACCAATAATGTTTCCAAAGCAAAGCCTATAATTTGCTACAAGTGTCAACAACCTGGACACTTAGCAGTGAATTGTCAATCCAAGAAGCCAACTGTTCAAATTAATTACTTGGGAGCAAGTGAAGATGAAGATCATGAAGATATGACAGACTTCATTGAAGATGATGATGATATCGGTGATGCTTCATATACTTTACTAGGTATGCCAAATCCTCATTCATTATTAATGATGAAATATTTTGTGCATGGTCAAGAAAAGATTGTTTTGTATAATGATGGGAGCATACATGATTTTATTTCTGTAAAATTGGTAAAAGAATTGAATTTACCTATTTTTCCAACTCATTATCTTATAAAGGTTGCATTCTTGGGCACTGGATAGTTCGTGATTTAGAAATTAAAATTGGTGATTATATTGAGCGCACAAATTTCTTGGTTGTGCCTTTGTAAGCTAGTGACATTATTTTAGGAATGCCTTGGCATCACAAATATAATCCCGACATAGATTATTCCACACATTGCATGAAAATTCATATTAATGAGAAAAGATAGTAAATCATACTTAGTATGGGTGAATAAAATTGAAGCTAAGGAAAATCAGATGCATCCTAGGCATGCACAATTTCTTTCATAATTTCAAGATTGTTTTGTTGCTAATTCACCCCCTAGTTTACCACCAACACATCTTGAAGACCATAAAATAGATTTAGTCCTTGGTTCTCAATCACCATGTAAAGCACCTTATAGACACAATCAGATTAAATAGAAAGAAATCCAAGTACAAGTTGAAGAACTGTTAACCCGAGGACTCATTAGGCCCAGTAGTTCTTCTTTTGGTACACTTGTCTTGTTAGTCAAGAAGAAAAATAGTACCTATAGGATGTGCATTGACTATCGTGCCCTAAAATAAGATCATTGTTAAGAATAGATATCCAATCCCTAGGGTAGATGACTTCATGGATAAAATACAAGGAGCCACTATTTTAAGTAATATAAATCTCAAATCTGGATATCATCAAGCACGATTGGATACACCTAACATTTTCAAGACCACATTTAGAACTCAGTTTGGTCATTATGAATTCCTTGTTATGCATTTCGGTTTGGCCAATGCACCAGCTATATTTAGTCGTATGATGGATCGAATGTTTTTAAAGCATCAGAACTGTGTAATTGTTTTCTTTGATGATATATTGGTTTTCAGTAAGAATGAGAATGAGCATTATACACATCTATATTTGGTTTTCAAATTGTTAAAAGAGAATCAATTATATGCTAAACTTGACAAAAGTAAAATTTTCCAAATCCAAATTGAATACTTAGGTCCCATTTTTTCTTCTAATGGTATTCGTGTTGATCCTAAAAAGATGGAAGCAATTTTGAATTAGCCAATCCCTAAAAATATGCACGAGTTACGTTCTTTCTTAGGTCTTGCCAACTTTTATAGAAAATTTATGAGAAATTTTTCATTACTTGCATTGCCTTTAACGAAATTGTTAAAGAAAGGTGTTGTGTATCATTGGTTTGATGATCAGCAAAAGTCTTTTGATTTACTGAAACATGCTTTAACACATGCACGTACTTTGCAATTACCTGATTTTAATCGACCATTCTTTCTAGTAGTCATTGATACTAGCATATCAGGAATAGGCGTTGTTCTTATGCAAGATTCACATCCCATAGCTTTTTCTAGTTGCAGACTTAAACCCTTTGAATTGAAGTTTTCTACCTATGATAAGGAATTTTTAGTTGTAGTTCAAGCCTTACGTCAATGGAAACACTATTTAATAGGATCCGAATTTATGATCAAAACTGACCAACAAAGTATCAAGCATCTCCTTAGTGAGCCACAAATTTTTGACCATCATATCAAATGGGTTACTTTCATTCAAAGTTTTTATCCACTTATCCAATATCAACCCGGAAGAGAGAATGTTGTTGTCGATACATTGAGTAGAAGACTAAGTATCTATAATATTTATGTTCTATATTTTGATTCCCTTATTCCTATGAACAATAACTATAACCATGACCCTAGTTTTCAAGCTGATTGGAATACATTATTTGCTAATAACTAGATTACAATTGATTCATTGTCTTATTCTGATGGATTTATGTTTTATGAGAAAAGAGTGTGTGCCACTGTTCCATTTAGATCATTTGTGTTGCATAAAATTCATTGTCACCCATATCAAGGCCGTAGAGATATTATTTCCACTTTAAGAACATTGCTTGAAGATTTTTACTAGCCACAAATGGAATTTGATGTTTCTAACTTTGTTTCTAAGTGTTTAATTTGTCAACGAGTCAAGCGACACCATGGTAAGTAATATGGTTTGTTAATGCCTTTACCAATTCTTGAATGACCATGGAAACATATTTCAATGGATTTTATAACTGGTTTGTCTAACACACAAGCTAATTATGATATGATTTGGACTATAGTAGATCGATTTAGCAAACAAGCATATTTTCTACCATGCAAGAAAACTTTACCTGCATCTCAAGTTGCACAATTGTTTTTGAAGACTGTTTTCACTAACCATGATTTGCCAAAAGTTATTATTTTTTATCGTGATTCTAGATTTTGTAATACTTTTTGGACTACTTTGTTTGCTAATTTAAGTACTAAGATTGATTTTACATTTGCATTTCATCCTAAAACCAATGGGCAAACAGAAGCTACTAAGAGTACAATTCTAGATCTTTTGCATGCATACACAATTTCAAAACCACAAACATGGGATACACAATTGCATCTACTTTAATTTGCATACAATAATACACCACACACAGCTACACAGAAATCACATTTTGAAATCATTTATGGACATAGATTTCCTACACCCATTACATCATTGTCCAACAAAGTTAAAGCTGCTGATGATTTTGCCAATACGCATGCTATTATTTTTGCTGAAGTCAAATACATGATTGCAAAAGCCCACCAATCATACACTTAAATACATGCCTTATGAAGCGCTCACACAAGGCATGGGGGGAGATTGTACCCAATTTTTCTTTTTGTCTCATATCGTGCAAATCTTTCTTCTTGCTCTATGAGCTTTTGTAGAGTTCTTTGTTCTTGGGGACCTTTCGGAGTTCACTACGCACGCATACGACATCCAATTTGCGCACTAAGCCATCATCATGAATGATGAGGGGAGGAGGGTGATGACTCGTATGAGAGAGTTGTGCCAACAAGTTACAAGTTTTTCAGCACATCTTGGATCATTGAAAGAACAGACCAAATTAGGTGAGCAAGAACTACATAGTTGCATCTTTGCATGAGGAGTTTCCAGTACCCACTGCAACAGATAGGTTTTCCATAGGCTGGATGATGAAGTGCATGCGTGTGTACATGTCACATAGACGATAGGACACACACAAGGCACTTACGAGTGGGGCTTGAAAGCCAAAGTGACTAGGCATAGATGATTGGCGCTGACTCAGGGAGGAGGCTATAGATTCTCCAGGACGTTGGAGAGAGTAGTGCGAGATAGCGAGGGCATGACTAGAGGCATGCGTGGTTCATCATCTTGGGAGTGGTGGCCACAGGACTTATCTGGAGATCTTTGTAAGTTTTTCTTTTGTTATTCTCCCTTATTTTTTTGCAATATTTCTTGTACTTACAATCGTGTTTCTAACAGTTGTATTTTGTTTTCTTTGAAACACTCCATTATAAACCGCGATCCCACCGGCCTAGAGACTTGATATGCAGAGAGACATGGTCTCACTGCATTGATCAATAGATTATATGCACATGGCGGCTCAGTAAATCACTCATCTTTCTTGTCCGTAGTTACTAATTTTAATTAAAATGCATTATTGTATGGTGGACTGATGTGTAGTTGTTTCTTTTTTTTTTCAGAGTCCGTTCGATGCTCCTTTGCGGCGGGATGAGCTTTCAGATGGGGAGAATTTATAGCTCATGCTTGGATCCGTGGAGTGCACATCCGTTTCTTTTTTGGTCTTGTGATTTATGTAGGCATTTTCTATGCACTATGTTATTACCATCCTTTATATCTTGCCATGATTCCACAAGCATTTTCATTAAGCGATCTTGTAAAATTTTAATGTATCAGTCTAGTTGTGGTTTCAAGTACACTTTGCCTTCATTTTGATGAGCATTGTACGCTTTACTATAACCCTTTTATTATATGGCCCAAATACAGCACAGGGCAAACAAATTTTTTTTCTTTGTAACCACCACTATTAGGGTCGTAAAATTACCTGTATGCATCGCTATTATTGTTATAGTTTGCATCATAAAATGTCACTATTGGAGTCGCTATTTGCATCACATTTATGATGCAAATAGTGACGCCGATATTGAAGTTCTATGGTGTTGCCAATACCGACGTGTTTAGCGACGATGGGGGTAATTTTTTGGGTGAACATTTTCGTCGCGTTGAATGTTGGTATGAGGCCTGTATCTTGTAGTGTATGCAAGTGTTCACATGAAGCAATCTTGCAATGCATAGGGTTAGTGGATAACTAGAGAGAGAGAGAGAGAGAGAGAGAGAGAGAGAGAGAGAGAGAGATTTGCAAGAACATTTTGTACTCCTTAACATATTACAATATCGTTGTATACACCTCAAGAGTTATCCCTCAAACTTGAAGCTGTAAAGATCCTCCTAAGTCTCCCTTCAATTTGGAAGGGTGAACAAAGTTTACCTAAGCAGGGAGTGCCCTTAGTATAACTATAACACGTGACTAATGGGTGTAGTTTTGGCTATGCTAATTTGTTGGATCTTTCTTCAAATTTGAGGGATGCTCAATGATTTGATGAGTACATCGTTAGCTAGGGAGTTTTAGAATAGTTGGTAGTTTAAGTTTTACTCGGACTTACCTATGGATCTATCAAGATGTTACATGATCCTAAAGGGGAAGAATCTTCCTCATTAGTGTTTTTCTCAAATAAGACCTTGCTAGCATCAGCCAATTGTTGTGCATTGTGCCAATATTCATCATTTGTAAGGACCTGCATACTCAACATTGAACAAGATTAATGTTAAAGGAAAATGCATTCAATCACGTAGGGCATGTCTCTATGATGTGTCAAACAAAATTGCAGATGAAGAAGTAAGAAGCCTACCTTAAGTTGAAGTTGCAAGAACTTAACATAGTTTATGGCTTTCTCAAGCATGGTAACTAGATCCATCTAATATAAGGATCAAAAATACACTTCAACACGTGTGAAAAGAAGAAAATAAAGATGTTTTTAAAACCTATAATCGTTATAAAAGATATTGCATGCAGCATCACCTTAGAACCGTTTGGAACTAGCTCTTGAAGAGCTTTGAGACGTGTATTGATTCTCTCACGACGTTGCTGCAGAAATAAAAGTAAGGTGCTAGGTCAACATTGTGTCTTTTTTAGTTCGTCACTAGACAACATAACGACTTTTATCACTTGCATGCACAAGGTTAGGCAAATCTTGGGTCTAGCCTTGTTATGAACTATGTGAAAAATTTGAAGCCAATAAAAAAAGCTAGTGCCACATTGATTAGTGAGGTGATTAAGGTGTTGACAACCCATGCTTAGTAAACATTTGAACCTAGGAACACAAGAAGTTCCAGACGAATTCCTACTATTATTTACACATTGTGGATTATGACAAGCTTATCATGAGCTTCTCCTCGAGATGCACCACATACTTGGCTAGGTGTGGTTGGGGCCAAGGGGCTAGGGGCGAGGTGAGGAGAAGCACACATACCTTGCTAGGTATGGTAGGGGCTACGGACCCCCCTTGGTCCCAACCACACCTAGCTAGGTCTATGGTCCCTCCGTCGTACGAGTTCATGATGAACATTCGGGAAAATCCAAGGGAAAAGAGCCCCTTTTTCCACATGGAAAAAACCTTCTTGTGGAAGCACGGCTTCATGTGGATAAATTGTTTAGGAGTACAGTCTAGAAGAGGGATGAAGTTGATGATCACATACCCGGGCTGCAATGCTCTGGGGATCATTGGCGCTGCCTTGGCGGGCACGAGGCTTGAGGTTTGTGTTGAGGGCCGGCCCCAGAGGGTGGCGAGAGGACCTCTTGGAGCGAGATGGTGGATGATGGGGATTAGCGGCTGGGCCAGCAGCGCCACCACCACCTAATTGATGATTAACGCTAGGGTTATTACCATTGTTGATATTGAAGCTGTTCCCTGAATTCCATGCTTGCCCGGCCTGCATTTTCATGACAATCCAGCTGTTCATACTATTGCTCTCAGTTAGCTTTTGAAAACCTAATAGGTCTACCACTCGTGCGTCATTTACAGGAATTAGAGCAAGCTAAGCCATATGAGAGGCTTGCTTTCTTAACTGACGTAAAAAGCTAGAATGCGGTAGCTCACTCTTAATACCATCTTTTTCTGATTCCAGTATATATATCACGCACGTTAGGTGCAGGTTGCATGCTAGGGTGTAATATCCTACCCTCATTACTCATCTTTTCAGCTTCAATTTTAGAATCTGCTAGGGTAGGTATCATGTGAGTGGGATACTTACCACGTGAGCCCTCTTAGATGATGTTGTCAGTGATGGCATACGTTTCCTTGTATTGGCCGGTTGTGCAGGCTGATCCTCAAAGCATATATCATCTACGACAGTTATATCTGGCGCCTGTCCAAAGCATATAGTAGAGCTTCTGCCTGAAGTATTAAAACCAGCTGGATACAAGCTTGTGGTACTAAGAACAGTACTGGAATGATGATCCAGAGCAACGTTATGGCCCTTGACACCCAATTGTTGAATAGATGCGGGGTCAACTTTATCTGTCCATGCCGCCACTGTAGCGTCTATTCTGGTAGGTCCTTGGTTGACTACATGTAGGTTGTAGCCCTCATGTAGCGTTGCGGCTCCGCTCTTTCGGCTTCCACCCAAGCTCGTTTCACCGATCTTTGTTCCATCTCTCTCACTACTACTTGCACTGCCAGTATGACCTCCGTGGTTGTACTGATGCGGCTGCATATTCACAGCATGGACTTTCTGGCCCATCCCCTGATTGATCATTACCCCATTCCCTGCAACCTGATAATCATCACTGCTCGAGTACGCATGATCTGCTGCACAGGCCATGCTACTAATCAAAGCAAGCTCACTCATGTAGTTAATAGGGACAGCTGCAGATTGGGGCTCAAAATGACTGGAGTTTCTTTCCAACAGTAAGTCCCTGAAGCTTTCTGGCAGAGTACCAGAGGCATTCATATCATGCTTGAAGGAGTTGCTGTGGGTGGGACTGTACTCACTGAATTGTTTATCCGCTACCTGATCATCGGCCAGGTGCATGTCCATCTTATAAGGCGAGCTTTCTTGTTGTAGCATATTGGATCCATGCATCAACATGGAGTCAGGATATGGTGAGTGATTCAATGGCTTCTTGAGAGCTTGATTGAGAGTATGATCAGCAAAGGCAGGAGTGTAAGCAGAAGCATATAGAGCTCTATTCACCCATAGGGCTGATAGAAGTGATGGATCCAACTTTAATCCCCCATTTGCAAAGGCTTGACTGGATAAAGATGTGATTTCCTGCATACTTGCCACTCTATCTGTGGAAAGGGTATGCATGCCATTATGAGCTTGCCTAGGTTGGAAATACTCAGGGGTGCCAGTTGGTCTTGACAGAAACATGCTTTGCTGCTGGTGATCCATCACTGGGAGAGTTTGTTCATTTACTGCACTTTGTTGATAGAATTTGGAGGAAAGAGCCATGTTGGCCCTTGGGCTGAACCAAATCAGCCATGAGGGGTGTTTTGAATTTGGTACATGCAGCAGTATATTTCAGCTTGTCAAATATTTCCATACCTTCCCCTCTCTATATATATCATCATCTGAGTAACTCCCACTTGATCAAGCATACTGCAAACTGAAGATAGAATGAGCTCATTGTCTTCTTATGTATATTGGTCAGCTGGACATGAAGGTGGAACTGGATCTAGAACTGATCTGAGCAGAAAATCAAAACGAACTGATGGTAACTAAGACGTAAGAAAGATAAACTGATATCTCAGAGCTCTTGAGACAAACAGAGAGAAAATACCTGGGCAAGAGATCATATGACCTTAAATACTTGAGACAATAAAATATCTGAATAGAAGGTTTGACTGCGAGATATGACAGGTTGCAGTAAGCAATCTGGCACTGACCAGAGTGATGGAACAGCTTAAAGGAAGAAGAAGAAGAAGAAGAGAAAGGTTGTACAGTTACAGGTATATTGTGATAAAGATATAAGTGGAAGCCTTGGGATTGTAGCTATGGCGTTGATGTACTACACCTGCATGCAACGTCCTAAAAGATGTCTACCCTCTCTACTACCAAAGCCATCCTTTCCTCCTCAAATATAATGCTTTTATTGAGCACTTCAGTCTGCCTCAACCTTGAACCGACTCAGCTTGACAGAGGGCCATGTCACAGTGTAAAGGAGGCTCTGCCCACCTTGAGCAGTGCTTAATATTGACTCTTGATGCCATTTTAAATTCTCCCAAAAGGTGCTTTAATGCGGATCCCTAGGACTGCATTTGTCAAAACTGCATGTGTGATAAAGTCCATGCCAGGTATTTTGAAAATGATACGAGGGTGAACGTCGTCGCTGATTATAAAGTAGAATTATAGTTAAACTTGATATAAGAAGGCCCTTCAAGAATCCTAGGGCCTTTACAATTGTTTAGTTCTATACAACATATCCTCCATTAAGCTTTCATAATCAACCGAGTTTAGCAACCTATAACACATATGTTATCGATCTTATATTGTCATCCAAATGCCATGTCATTATACCCCTATACTAGGGCTTTGATTTGCTTGAGCCTAATTATTACATCTGGGGTTCCATGTCACATGGATTACTTTGATTTTGTCAATCCTAATTCTAGATGTCCTCTCTAATGTCTCAAGGATAACCTTTGATGTGACTTCAACATATGCAAAACCCTCAAAGTCAAGTATTGGGCTATCATTTTGTTTGGTAGCTCTAAGATGCAAGGTTCTTATAAAATATTGGTCCTTCACTCCATCCTTGCTGTAATTTGTGTCATAGAGGATAGCCAAGCTTCTGTTGTGACCTCTATAGTAGAGCACTATACAAAAAGAGTTATGTTATTAGCTATGTAGAATAGAGAAGATTCAAGATGAAAATCCAACCATAATAGTAGTTATGCATTGTGTCACACATGTTTTTACATTATATACATGCATATCACTTCTATGCTTATAAATTTGTGACTTCTTACCTTGACTTAAGTGAATCAAGAGAATAAGATTATTGATTTGTAAGCAAGGTGCCTAGCTGATACATATTACAACTTATAATTGATAATATAGGTTGGCTTTATGAATCCATCTATATGCACTCTAGCTCCATTTGTTTTAGTTGTACCAAGGTTAGACATAACCAATTTCCGTACTACAAACTTTCGGTGCACTTCAACTCCAATCCAATTGATCACCTTTATGGTTTGAAGGTGGCTTACAATAAGGAGTCATCATTTGTGTTAAAGGAAACTTATGTGTAGACTCAACATACATTAATATTAGTCTAGTTTTAAAAGTATAGCTAGCATGTTGGTAATGTTCAAGTCTTTCAAAAACATCATATGAATGATAGTTCTTGTTAGGTCTATTCCTTTTCTCTTATTCCATTTACAAGCTTTGATATGTATGCATATTTTGAAAATGACACTTCTCAAAGCTAGGTTGAATCTATAAGTTGAGTCTTGAATAGTCTCTTTAGTAATGAATGAACAATCTTGTAAAGAAATCTCAATCTTCATAGCCTTAACCATGTAAAAGTGAAACTTTTTTCTTTGAGAAAATTTTACTTGGTTGACGCTTTCATGTAGGGATCGATTCCCATCATAGATGAAAAGACTGTCCACCACAAAGTCTTAAGGTTTCACCCTTCAAAGTTGAGCATTGGGTGTTGCTAGTTTTAGGGAATCAATGGAGAAAAGTGACATTGGAAGGGGCCAAAGTCAAGATGTTTATTGGGGGATACAACTATGAAGTATTGGAATGCTATCCATTCCAACGTAAGTGATGTGATTTTGTTAGTTGACATTGAAAGCTTGAGAGCTTGCATAACCAAAGCACATATGTAGACGTAAACTTGTGCTTTCTTTCAAAACTTCCTACAAAAATCAACAAAATTTTCTTCTCAAATATTTCATATAAGTTTATAAGATGATGTGTAAGCACTGTATATCTATATGTATGTATACATCGGCTATCTTTTGCACATGCACACGCACACACACACACACACACACACACACACACACACACACACACACACACATGTATAAACACAAAAATAGGTTATGTACTTATGCATGAATGCATGCAAAGTTGTGGTGTCACAGTTGTTAGTGGTCTTATTAATAATGTAAAATGAAAATTTAATAACTTGATGATGTGCTTAATCAAGTGTGTCTATGCTTGCCAAGTTATAGATGTTGTAGCATTAATTTCTAGTGATAGGAAGAAGATGGGGTGAGTTGTCTACACTTGCGTATGCACACGATGGCTTGTGCATGTTCTTTTGGTTAATGGATGTTTTGTAGGTTATTGCATTTGCTCTAGTAATATGTATCTTAAACACACATACATAGATATGCGCACACATAGGTATACACAAACATACAGATGTATCCACATATAAAGACAATAAGTAATTGTTGTGGAGGAAGATAGCAAGTGAAGGCCGTAGTTGAGTGGGAGAGTAGTATTATGTATGTGCTCTGTTAATGGAAAATGTCTTTTGGAGGAGATGCAAACATTGTCAACCTTGACAATTTGCAAGTTCTTTTATGTTATGAAAGTTTTTCAGCCATATAATTATAACTAAAATGACCTTAGATCTTAATGTGAACAAATCTTCTCTATGGGGTTACCAACGTTTTTGTCAAATTGAACAATCCAATAGACGCCAAAACCTCGGTTTTTCATGTACACCTTGATATGTGTGGTGATAATAAGATAAGGGGGAGGGATTAAAGAATGAGGTGGTGCATGGGAAGTGGGGTGTGAGTGAAACACGTGGACCGAGGGTGACGGGGAAAGAAAGCGGGGCTGAGTCGGATCCCGAGGGAGGAGGAAGGGGGGAACGCCCCCCACATGCAGAGGCAGCGCCGTGGGAGGAAGAGAAAGCCGTCGCACGTGAAAAAAAAAAAGGGACAGAGGCAAATATCAATGGAATGGCCAACTTCTTAATCGCAAAGGTTTAATCTCTCCATTATTTGGGTTAGAGAGAGAGACACAGAGACACAGAGAGAGAGAGAGAGAGAGAGAGAGAGAGAGAATATCAGCACCATAAGCTGAGAGAGACAGCCATCACGCTACGCAAGTGATTGAAGCGCACGAGAGGGCGGGAGCTATGACGCAGCTCACGGGATAAGCATAAGGACACACACCCTCTCTCTCTCTCTCTCTCTCGCCAGATATCTCTCCAACCTCGTTGCAGCATCTTCCTCAAAAACCACCACCTTTACAAGACTCCACACGCTGAATTTGGCATCTTTCTTGAATACCGCCACCCTTACTACCCTCCATCACTAAACGTTCTTCCATCTGATCCCCTCCCAACATTACCCGCCCTAAATTTTTGAACTCAGTAGGGATCAAGGGGTTACGGTTAATATACAAATCGCACGGATCTATTTGTTACTAATTCTTAGGGACATGTTCCTAGTTTAAGCGATTTCTTGAGTTTTAACCTTCGTCCACCCACATGCAATCGCTATTCCATGCACGCAGATTAGACCACTTGATTTCACGCATCAACACTAGAAAATATTTCAAATAATTGTGTTATGACGCTCTAGTGGAAAGCCATGCCCTGCATGATGATGCTATCATGTTTTGTTATTGTTGAGGACAGCAAAACGCTTAAGTAGGACGACAACTAAGCATGGTGCCACAACTCAAGCAAGGAACAAGTAGGCAACTACCCATGTGTGCAAGCCGACCCTGCGCATGCCTACATGTAGGGGAAAAGGGAAGAAAAAGACCAATGGAGGGAGAGGGCAACAATAGAGGTAGAGGACACTGAGCCCAATGTTAGAGAACCAATGAAGATCATGACATGGATGCAAAGTCATATCTCTGTCACACCAAAGGAAAATCTATGAATTTGGAAGCTATGGCTAAAGCGTTGGTCACAAACATGCAAAAAGTCAATGACACAAGGAAGCAAGTGCCACCTTATTGGTCAAGGTTTTCTATGTAAGTTTTTATGACCTTGCTGTTACTGGGTTCTTTCGTACTTTATGAGGCATGTGCCCTCAAATGATCAAAATAGTAGGATCTTCAACTCAACCTATCAAGCACATTCTCACTGCACTACTTCAAAGGCATCATTAAAGGGCTTTACTTGGTGTTATTAGGAGAAAAACAAGAGAGAAGTTGGTTGCTCTCATGTTTGGAGGGCTATCATGGAAACTTTCTTTATTGCCTACCATGGTCAACCACTTTCTATGTCGAGGAAGTTCTACTATCAAAGCGTCTTTTGTGGGTTTCATTCCCAAACTTGCATTTAGTGTTGTAAACAAAAGTCATAAGCATTACATCAACACTTTTCTCCATTACCGTAACAAAAAATGTAAACATAGAGGTTACATCCTCTAGGATCAATGGGTTGATCCCCTTAATGTGCTAGAGTTGCGTGATAATAGGATATTCAACGTGGTATATAAAGTCTAATTTTTGCAATTCTCAAATGCATGCTAATACTACCATGAAATAGGCCATTTTTCTCATGCATGTCCAAAGAAAATGTATAAAAAGGAAAAGCATAGGGAAGATAAGTCTTGAGAAGCAACTATTGTACGAGGAGAATTACAAGCATCAAAACTTTACAAGGATAAGGTGGAGGTCCAAGACCTGGCAAGTAAGGCATTTGATAAACTTTAAAGTAGTGTATATAATGCATTGGAGAATAAAGCCAACTAAAGATTAAAACTAGAGAAGGAAGGCTTTAAAATATTGAGAGAACAATGACCAAAAGGAAAACAAAGACAATGGGAGTAAGGAGAATAAGGATCCAAAATCAATCAAGGCGAAGACTTCCATTAAAAAGTTGGCTCAAAGGATGAAATGATATACTAACCTATATGGCCCTTCAGATGATCCTAACCCTAATATTTCAAAAAATATATTTGATGGATGGACCTACTAGAAGATTACTTGTTGAGATAACCGGTAGTGGCTAAAGGCCAAGCCGGCACCCCTTGAACTAATACACACTAAAAAGTCACATATAAGTGAAGATAATGAAGAATAATGCTAACTGAGTACCCACACACTCTCTCTCTCTGTCTCATCCTCTTGCCTTCTTTGCATTAACTCTACATTTCATCATCACTTTCTTTGAACTAGTCTCATAGCTATATTTGTGGGGAGCTCATGGTTAGAGTGAGGGGCACCAGTAGTCTAGCTTTGTCACAGTGATATTCATGCTTGATGCCTGCATTTACTAATGGAACAAATCTTACTAACGAGCTCTTTATTTAAATCAAACATGTATTCCAATTAAGGGATCTATAGAGCTCATTTTGGGGGCTTTCATAGTAGCTCAATTTGAAAGCATTTGGATAGTGAATAGTGACTCCATGATCATATTTGACATACAATGGTTAAAGTGGTGTTGGAAGGAACTAGGATAATCATTCGACGAGGTCCATTTGGATCTCTGAAAATAGATTGCGAGAAAAGATGGATGGATCTACACGATACATTTGTCCTGCCAAGTCATTGTGAACAAGTGAATGGCCTATTTTTTAATTTTTCCATGACATGAAACAATCATAAATGTTGATTCAATCTTATATGTGATATTGAACAAGTAATCTTCTATCCAAATCCCTAACAACCTCGATGGTAGTATGTTGTGATGTGAACTCCTCAGAGTGTGCAAGTGTATGGTGAATACAATGTTCTTAGCATAGATGAGAAGAGTATGCAAGTGGAGGAGTCGATATTGTGGAGGGTGGAGGGTGAAGAGGGCTTGGAGCATGTGCAGAGGAGACATGCACGGGTAACATAGATGTTGTGCTGAGAGATTAACATGGGACCATAAGCCGAGTCGTATTTACATCCGCTTACTCAATTCATTGATGATTCACTTTCAAGGATACTTTAGTATATGCATTTTGATTAGCATCATTCTTTTCAGAGTTATAGTGACGTGCTTTACCTAAATCTTTATGTTGATTATACTAACATCATTTTCTTTCTATGCGTGTCACCCCTCCTCTAGTGACACCGAGAGAGGGCAGGATGAGTCAAGGAATGATCAATGAGGAGTTGGAGATATTCAAACGTATGTCTCCAGATCAAATGGCCCAATTTAGAAATATGGCAAATGAGGAGTTGTCACGATATCATCAAGTCATTCTGTGAGGTCTACATTAGCACGCTCTGATGCTTCGATTTTCAATAGACAAGTTTGATGCTCTAGACTAGCCCTAGATGGAGGGAGTGCTTTTGGGGGTCATTAGGAGAAATATGGACTCTCTTTTTTGCCCCTTAAGGGGTTTCTCTCACCTCTCTCTCTCTAAAAATAGATTCCAAAATAATATTATAAAAAGAGATCTTCTACAATCAAGAAAATCTCGTTTTTGTGTTTTCAATAGATTTCACCTATTATTTTATTCCCAAACTGCAGGATAAGGTCACTTTTTCTCAAAATCCTCATAACTAAAAAAATACAATTCTATTTTTTTCTAAAAACGCAGCCAATCATTCTTTAATGCCCTCATGACTCTTTAATGCCCTCTTTAGTGCCCTCATGACTTTTCAATCATTCTCATTCTCCCTTCTTAAAAGGGCGGAAGTTAAAAAACGATATAAAATGACGTACACATCATATTTTAAGATTATTTTTTACCCAGAGACACCTTTTTGACTCAAGAGTTTCCTTGTAAATTTTCTTCTTTTTTGGACAAGTATATACCTATTTCTGGGCATTTTTTCATTCCCTCAGAAAGCTCTAGTTTTGTCCCAAATTTTGTGCATTCTTCTCTTTCCCTCCAGAATATGGTTTCTTGCATACGAGTTCTTCTGAAGCAGCATTGAGGAGTAGTTTTGATACCATTTGTTGAAATCAAAGAATCTCTATCTACAACACACTCTACCCTGCTACAAGCCATCTTCCTCTTCAGAAATATGCAGTAAGAAATCTCCGTCTTCAACAGTCTATACTACAAGCAATCCAGTGATAATGGAGGTATCTTTATTTTTTAAATCTTTGTGATGTTATTATTCTTCACAGTTGTTGTTCAGTCCTTAAGCATCAATTCATAGAGCGAGAGAGAGAGGGGGAGAGAGAGAGAGAGAGAGGAGGGGAGAAGGGGGGGGACAGAGAGGACTTTGTGAGATGAACAAAGAAAATAAGTGATAGAGTGACAGATAGTAAATTAGGGTAGAAGATAAGATGATGTTATTGTTTTCCACTACCCAAGCTTCAGTATGAATGTGTTTAGGGTTTCCTTGATGAATTTTTGTTGAGAGAGAGAGAGAGAGAGAAAGAGAGAGAGAGAGAGAGAGAGAGAGAATATTTTGGATAGAACAGAAGATAAGATTTGATGCTAATTAGAGGTAGATTAAAAGCCAAGATTACAGGCTGATTAGGGGTTGATTAGGGTCTATCAAGACTGAAAGCAAGAGAAAGAGACAAGAACGAACTGGGTTGTAAAAAAAACACAGATATAGTGAATCAAAGGGGTGTAGTTCTGCTATTTGAATGTTAATCCAAGTTAACATTTGCATACTTTTTTTTTTGCAGAATGCAGGTGCAGGATGTACCAAGAGAAAGAGAGATATTCACTTTCAATTGGAGGATGAATATGCACCAATGTTCAAAAGAACTCTAGAAAGAGATGATGCAATAAGATGCAGGATGCAACAAGAAAGAAATGCAGGGAAAAAAATGTGGACCTTTGGGTTGATGGGTGCATTTATCCACCCGATCCACTCACTCGAAGGCCATCACAATTTGAAGGGCTTACATCATTTGTAAAGTTTGCTTGTGAAGGCAATGAAGGATTGTATGGATACACATGCAGACTTGTCACACAAGGAATAGCAGGGGCTCATCAAACCTTGACAAATATGCAGACAAGATTACAAGGGAATATGCAGTCTTTGATGGAAAAGGATAGATTATTGGCTGAGAAGGATAGAGAGAACCAGAACCTACAACAAGCAATGTCTGTCATTGAAGATGCTATGCATGCTACACACGTGCAGAATATGGAGTTACAGTCTAAAGTCAATGACTTGGAGAAGGAGAATCAAAACATAGAGAGGAAGCTCACAAAAACTTTGGAGATTGGGCCCACTTTAAAAACCAAAGAGGCACGTCGGCGCATCCGATCCGTTAAACCAATTGGCCAATTAGCCAAAGGAAGTGGACAATATCATAGACGGATATATGCTCAATCTACTACAATGAGAAATATGTTTCCTCATGCAGAGAATGATACTATTGCCAAAGTCCTTAGCAAGAATATGGTCAAAAATGCATTGGAAAATCGTAAATTCAGGGACATTGTGGATGGTGTTGCTAGTGAACGTCTTAGGGATGTGAGAAACTTGTTTACTGCTACAGATGCTCAGGGATTATGTGACAAGGTGGGAATGAGTTCTGAGTCATATAGTATGCTCTATCAACAATTGGATACAGGTTTTAAGCAAGTCTTCAATACTAAGCGAGTAATGCCTCTGCCAAAACCATTTCACGTGAAGAAGGCTCGAAAACAACTAAATGAGAAAGTTTTAGAACTAATTGGTGAGCCTACGCATCTGGAACACACACACATATTGAAGTATGGTTCCAAAGAAGTTGCCTTTGTATTGAATGCATCCAACAACTTTGTATTGGATATATGTAGGGTTCAGATTGCTATGGTCAAGTTTTACAATATGTCTATGGAAGAATGTAGAGGCAAGCTTAAGTTTGTCCTCAAACTTGATGAGAGTGAGATTATCAAGGGGCAAAAACTTGAGCGTGTGAGTATAACACTTATGAATCGAGCATTGGATCCCAACATCGATGAAAAACATCCTTCATACTTCAGTGTACAATCGGAGAATGAAATATGGTGGCTTGCAGCATTTGAAGTACCAAAGGAGGACCATGAAGTACTTAAAGTTTTTTTTAACCTCACTAATATACCCAGTGTTATTCAACAGCAAAATAATGGAGCAGTTTTACATGTTGAGGGGTTTGGGGACTATCAAGTTGAATGGCATCTTGCAGGTGATTTAAAAACATTGAAGTGTATGTTTGGTTTATCAATTGCAGCAAATGCAAAATTTCCGTGCATATACTGCATGCAAACTAGGAAGAAAGGGAAAGATGGAAAGAAAGAATGGCTTGCCAATGCAGGACAACAGGGTGCTCCGACACGTGATCAGAAAGTCATGAGAAATGGAATGCTAATTCCAGTGGATCCAAATTGGCGCCCTATTTTGGAAATACCACTAACAAGGGTTCACTTTTGCACATTGCATTGTTTGGTTAGAATAATTGAGAAGCTAGTATATGAATATATATGCTTTGCATACAAGATGCAGCCCGTGTCAGAATCTGATGCTACATGCAAGAAGGTAGAACAAGTCCTCTCTGAAGTTGGATTGCATGGAGGCCAAGTAGAAATAAAAAAGGACGAGAAAAAATCGAGGAAGAGTGGAAATGTTCCTTGTAAACCATGCTTTGGCAGACCCAAGGCTAGGAAGTTTTTATCTCCACCTCAAGATGAGAAAGGCAATATACTAGTAAAACAACCAGAGAAGTACGAAGCATGGAAAAAGTTGCACCTTGCTGTTTCAGATTGGAGCAATGGGGGACAAACGAGGATTGCGAAGGCAGAAGTGTGGATACACCTAGATAGATTAGCAGCTCTCTTACACAAGTTGGGGTTTATGGATGGTGATGCCAATGCATTTAAAGAGACAGCTGCTAAATTTCATAAGTCCATGGTGGAGGCATGGACTACAAATAGCATAACACACTACATGGTCAGTATTATCACCATTGCAAAAAAAAATCATCATTTCGAATTACTTTGTGTTTCTAATCTCTTTTCTTGTGCAGCATATACTTGAAGCACATGGTCCATACTTTGCAGATCAAGGAAGTTTGGCAATATGGTCAACTCAAGGCATGGAAAGATCTCACTGGCAAGCTCGCTGTGCTTTTCAAAAGGCAACTGATCATGGAGGTGGCATCAATGATTCCAATTCTATGAGGCAATTATTCCAATGGTGGTATAGGAGACTAGAGATACGATACGAGGAAAAAGAAAAGAAGTCCAAAACATCTCAAGCAGAATCTATAAGTAGGGCAATATATGAAGTGAGAAAAGCAAGATATGAAAACAGCACAGCTAGACAACGGCACGCAGAATGGTTGGCAACCCAAGAGAGAGATGGCAAAAAATGGAGACCTAGATAAAGATAATAATTTTGATGCATTTAGAGTCCACAAGAGAGCACAAGTCCGAAGGATATGACACATCAATACTCATATCTCTAAAATGAGATGTCTTATAAATTTTCTTTAAAATTTCAAAGGTTTGTCACAATATTTTTCAAAGTCGATTTCGAACTTTTTTTTTTAATTATGAAAAGTCCATTTTGAAATCCTAAGACAAAGATATGAAAATTCTAAACATTGGAACATTCATTGGCCTAGAGAGAGAGGGGGGGCATGAGGGGGGTGTCAGGAGATAGAGAGAGGTAGGGATGGGGTGGAGAAATGAAATGAAATGATAAATTTAAAATTCATTTACACCACAGTAAGTTTGAAAGTTTCGTATTTAAGTCGTCTCTCCTTTCATTTTTTCCCATTGCTCTCCACTCTACCCTCCACCTTTCTATCCTTCATCATCACAGCCATGGCACGTTCCAAGCTTCCTATCAAAAAGGCGCCTGTGAGAGCAAGAGCTCAACACTCTTCCGAATCTAGTGAGCGTACTGTGAGTGACAAAGATCCCCTGGTGACCGATAACGGTGGCCCTACTGCAGCCAATAATGGTGGCGCTATTGTGGCCAACAATGATGGCCCTAGTATGGTCGATAATGATGGTTCGCCATTGTCCAAAAATGGTGGTCCACATGCTCCAGCTGCTCCACCTCCCACTACTGCTCCAGCTCGTAATACACACCCTCCAACACATAAAAAGCGAAGATGGAGACCAGGCACAGCTGCGCTACGCGAGATAAGGAAATTCCAGAAGAGTGCCGACTTGATTATTCCTAAGGCACCATTCTCCAGGTTGGTGCGAGAAATACTGCAAGATCTACAGTCAGGGCATCATCACAAGTTCTTTTCGAGGAACCAGGCAAGGAATGTGGGGCGATGGTCAAGCCAAGCCTTGCTTGCTCTCTAAGAAGCAGTTGAAAGCTACTTGATTGATCTAATGAGTGATGGTCAACTTTTAGCCATTCATGCCTGACGTATCACTATTAAGCCCATAGATCTGGTTCTTGTTCGTAGGATCCGCAATAACAAGGATGCATTTAATCTTAATGTCAACAATATGCTTTGAGAAGCTACCTTGTAATTGGATCTATGTTTTTAGCTTAGGTTTGGTTGTAGATTGTAAGGATCTTAGTTTTGGGTTATCTTTCCAATAGACCTTCAAGTATTTGATAGTAGTGGCCTGCAAAATGGAGCTAAATTTTCCCTAGCTCTAGTTGTACTTGGTGCGATGCACTATCTACCGTGTATTTCATAGTTTCGCAATGCTAAATCCAATATGTGATATTCTATTTTGACCATGTTTCGCATTGTGTGAATTTTCAAGTTTCCAAATTTGTAAGTAGTTTTGTTGAAGATAAATTCAATGTGCAACCACGTACACGTTGGTGATCAGTTGTACATGGGCCGATGCACTATATCCTTACTATATTTAGTGGTTTGGCAACAGTATATCTGATGCGATATTCCATTTTACCCATGATTTATTTTTTGTCAATTTTTAAGTTTCCAATGTTTTGCATTGCGAGGTTGACAATACATTTAATCTGCAGTTGCACACACTCATTATCAATACATTTAATCTACAGTTGCGAGGTTGACAATACATTATGAGTGCAGTATAATGCAGTTAACACATTTTCAAAAAAAGATTGAACCGTCAAATTTATAAATCGGAATCTGGTGAAACTTCACCCTCATGCTGGGCATTAGAAAAACTCATTTATATTAAAAATTTGGCCCCATCAGAAGCCTCTGGGTCACCTGTCCGGAGGCTCGCGTCTGGGGCCCTGAATCCCCCCCAGACGCGAGCCTCCGGACAAGTGATCCAGAGGCTTCTGTTGGGGCCAAAAAAAATTTGGATG
Source organism: Lygodium microphyllum (assembly GCF_053477565.2). Lineage (NCBI taxonomy): Eukaryota > Viridiplantae > Streptophyta > Polypodiopsida > Schizaeales > Lygodiaceae > Lygodium > Lygodium microphyllum. The sequence goes on along the minus strand of NC_141143.1, from coordinate 28,937,455 downwards.
GTTGATGTGTCCTTGAGGAGCCTACAGGTAAAATTTCATGTGAATCGGAGCACTGGTGATATTTTTCCTAAGCGTGGATTCATTAATTGAAATTTTAGGGTTTTTGAAAAGTTTAGCTATAAGTTTAAAGTTTAACCTCATTTTACACATTTCACTTTTGAGTTCTGAGTTCTCTCTCCTAGAAGACATGGTACGCACCAAGCAAGCGGCCCGGAGATACCCCCTGGAAATTCCATACGGCAGCCACGTCCTCCAGCTCCACCACCACCACCACCACGCCAGCATCGCAAGCGTCGATGGAAGCCAGGCACAGTGGCTCTTCGCGAGATCTGCCACTACCAGAAGACCACTCACCTCCTGATACCGAAGGCTCCATTCCAGAAGTTGGTACGGGAGATCATGGAGGGCATACTGATCATGAACAATAGGAACCAGTTTCCAAACACATCACGCGTGAAACAGCCGGATCGCTGGACTTCCCAGGCCCTCCTCACACTACAAGAAGCTGCTGAAGCCTACCTCATCGACTTATTTGGAGACTCAGTCTATGCAGTGGTGCATGCAAGGAGGGTCACTGTCACCGAGAGGGATCTGCGGATAGTCAGGTTCTTTCGGCGATGGAAAGATAGTCCTCGCGGAGGTCAGCAAGGATAGAGGTGTACAAACTCAAAAGCACATGGAATGTAGCTTCTAAAGACATTTTGTAAAGCCTTGGTTGTAATGGACCCCATGTAAAATTGTTATTAATACAAATACAAAGTTTTTGGCGCGTATTATTTTTGTTTAGTCACTTGATATTTATTTTATTTACGTCGTTGAGTTATCGTTACATGCGTTCGAACAAATACATGTTGCGCACGAATTCGATAAAGCACTGTGTATTAAATTTAGGGTACGAATCGTGTTACGTATAAATTCGATAAATAAATGTAATATTCAAGTAAAAGAAAATAGTAAATGACACGTATCACAAACTACATTGCACGCGAATCCAACAAACATCAGTTTTCATTACTTGAAGAGAAGATTACAAAGTGCAGTACATCAATGATGCGATATCAGTAGGCAATAAGTACATCTATTCTCTCCCAGGCTTCTTGGAGCTAGGCTCCCCATGGTCAGAGCTATTCTTGATCATAGGCAACAATACATTTTGCCCCAATAGTTCCTGTCTAATGATAGTGGGGTCTTCAACACCGGCAACCATGCCATGGGCCACCATGGAGAAAAGTGGGCCAGACCTAGTACTCGTGAATAAGTAGAGAAGCTTCGAACGTCGAAGCAACACTACTTTCTCCAGGCTGGAGTTGGTCGGGATGGTCTTGAAGGGCCCAGCCTTTGTTAGTGCCCTCAACTTCAAGAAGTTCTCTGCAAAAGCAGGGGAGCATGTCTTATGAAATACAATAATGTCGTTGACAAGCTGCCCAACATACTCCTTCAATGCCGAGTCTTGCACCCTTCCTTGGCTACCAGATCGGCCACCCTGCCTAGATGAAAACTCATCTATATAGACAATCTCCTACAACACACAAGTTCAGTATCAAACTCACTATGCATGGAGTGTGCTGAAGATATATAAATCATATTCATATGAAACTTAACCAGTAGGGCCTCTAGGGCATCGGGAGCACACACATGTGTTTTTGTCGGGATCGGGCCCCCAGATGTGCCCTGGCTGGAGGCTCGCGTCTGGGGGCCTGAATCTGCATCGGGCCCCCAGATGTGCCCTGGCCGGAGGCTCGCGTCTGGGGGCCTGAATCTGCAGATTCAGGCCCCCAGACGCGAGCCTCCGGCCAGGGCACATCTGGGGGCCCGATCCCGACAAAAACACATGTGTGTGCTCCCGATGCCCTAGAGGCCCTACTGGTTAAGTTTCATATGAAACCGAGAACATTACCTTCTCTGCATCATCTATCTGCCGCTGTAATGGAGCATCCAGGTCTGCTCCTGCCACTGGGCTGCCCTCGTCTCTCTCCTGGGTAGGCACTGCATAGTCGGGTCGAGGACCAAAAAGGCTTTCCTGCAACCGCTCGAACTCCTCATCAGAGATCTGATACTGTGGCGCCGCATCCTCAATCTGCTCCTGGATGCTCACAATGGCAGAGATGTCATCGATGCTCGTGCCATCATAACGAGCCACCTCATCAACATGTGGTGGGGCATCCTGTAAATCAAAATCTATGAAATCACTAGGTGCATCACGCACCATGATACAGTATAGTTCTTCTTCCCTAAGCTCTAGCAACTCTAGCACATCCTGCATGAGTAGATATTCCACCCCCTCGATGGTGATAGCATGGAGAGAAGAGAGGGGTGGCTCTTCGCTCGTGGGCATCTCATCAGGGCAAGGAGGTGGGTGCACAATGGCCAAGCTCTGTGCTGCCTCAACACTCAGATCGAGAGTGATCTCCTCAGGCTCCCTCTCAAAGTACTCTAATAGTGGCCGAGAGGGTGCGTCGATGTCCTCGTCACTGTCCTCTTGCACCTCAGTGCACATAACATATATGGCAAAGGCGGCATCCCTCTCAATGAGATCCATCGTGACGTGGTCATGTGACGAGGTGGGCACTGCTCTAGCGCGGAGATGTTGCCCCACATGCACCAGGGCTCGACTTATCACCTTTGCATGGCTGGATCCGGCACACAAACTATACAAAAAATCCATGGGAACCCACCTGAGAGTGGAGTCGGGAATAGAGCAAGTGGGAGGGTTCATTGCATCACAAAACGATGCTAGTATACTAGAGTCAGGGTCTACAGCGGAAAGCGAGCTCTCTAGACTCAAGGTCACGCAAAACCTAGGGTATATCTGGTCCCCTATGTGCACGTAGCATGTGGAACTAATCCATGCGGCGAAGGCGGGAGTGGTAGCCATGGCACACAAAGAGAGAAGGAATGAGAGCACAAGTGTAGGGAAGTGGAGAATGAAAGCGAAAATGAGTTTGGAGTTATAGCTTTTATGTGTCTAGGGTTTTAAATAAAGGTTCTTTATAAAGTTATTAATTCTAAAGTTTCAAATTAAAACTCTTACCTTAGTTTCTTTATTTCAGTACTTTAAAGTCACTGTTAAAATTACTCATACAGACAAATGCTTCATTCTACATTATTATATCCTCGAATATGTTTGGGTCGCTGAGTATATTCAAGTCTAACGAGAGAAAATATATAATTTTTTAAAGGAAATAAATCTAAAAGGCCTTGAAATTCCCTTTGGATCCAATTTAATATTAAAATGTAATAAACGAGCAGCAGAGATGCGCTACAATATATCATTGTGCAAAGACAATATTCTCTAGATTATAAACCTCTAACCTGCAATTTAATTATGATTTTTAACTGCACGATTGAGTAATTAAAGTATGTATTATCGCACGCTTGGATCACAGTAAACTAAAATTTAAAGTACTCAGAAGTTCAAAAAATGTATGTATTCGCTCTTTATAAAGGTTTTTTACAAGGATTCCACTATCTCAAGGATATGTGGAGAAGCACATTGTTTACATGTCATGGATTGCTCACTACGAGTCCTGACTTTTCTATTATCTAACTTGAAATAGAAGTTGTAGAGGGGCTCACTAGACATTAATTGGATTTCTTGTCTCAGAAAATAAATGGGCCAATGACTCTCTGCACTGACTACGAAAGGATTATGACCACTCCACAAGATTACCACATCTACGAGCGTTGTATGTGTGTCATCTCGGATATCTTGATCCAAGCTGATCCACTCCCCTCGCAAAAGTCGCCATCTTCTATGTCGAAAGCGAACGCACAGAGTTTGTCTAGCAATGAAATACCTGTAATAAAAACAAAAATAATGGTAAGTGATCAATGCGACTAACATAACAATTCATCTAAGCGAGACCTATGTCAATTAAATCAAGGTATGCAAAGTAGTAAAAAAGTTTTACCTGAATGTAATATCAGATTGGTTGGCCCTGCACTCAATCGTCTCATCAAAATGTGTTCTTTTGACTTCCCAAGACTCACCCAATAGCTGACTCATCCATTCCTCGAATGGACACTTGCATTGATAAGTAATCTTTGTTTTCTTCAAAACATCACATGAACCAAACAAATGTGCAAACAATGAGAATGGAATAAACCAATTAAGATGCACATCTTTGGAGCCTGTGGTGGGTTTCATAGCACTGTTGATGTCAGATTTTATCTTCGACTTGCAAGCTCCTGACAACTCCAAGCTACCAATGAACCATTCACCACTAGACAGTGGCGGCAATGGGACATGCTGCAATCTCTGGCTTTCTACCACATACAATGAATTATAAAAAAAGATATTTTGAGTGGCAAGTTGACTTGTAGAGGTATTATCATAGATCAAAGAACCTATCTCTTCATGCCAAACATGTATCTTGCCGCTTAAACATTCCACATTCTGCCATTCATGCAAAGTCGATGGATATAGAGCTGTCAATCAAACAAGACTGAATTAGAATACTGCAAAGACTTTTAAAAACAACTCTGATACAAAAGAATAATCAATGATAAAATTTAACAACTTACTGTTTTGTTTATAATTTGCAATGTTGTTCTCGTCGTGTACAGAGATTTGTTTATGCGTATAAACATGTTGAATCAACACTTCTGTTACTGCACTTGTGCCATTAAACACTTTTCTGAACTCTAGAATTCTACCTTTCCAATGTTTGCTAGGGTTTGCAACATCCTTGCGCTTGACCTTGAAACTCCCTCGAGTACTTGGGTGCATCAAAATCCAATCCAACTTATAATACTTATCACAAATCCAATTACCGCCATTATCTTTCCTGTTGAAGACCTCCACTGCAAGTATGCTACTGATATTTTTCCTCCGTGAAGACATCTGTAACAACCAAATACAAAAGTTACCTATCAACATGTGTATAATTTGCAAATGTTATCTCCAAATGAAATTAAATTTAAATGGATCAATTTAAAAAAGAAACATTGTACCTATAATTTCATTCACAAAGATCCCTAGATATGTTGAACAAGAAGTTGACTTATAGCAAGACCATTGTTCCTTCACTGACAGATTCCTGTAGTACAAAAACAAAAGAAATATTGGGTCAACACATACATATAACTTATATAGGCTTTGTCCAAATGCGTTGAAATTTAACCATGGAACAGTAGTAAAAAATGGCAATATACCTGTGACTTTCTCTTCAAAAAATCCCAAAGATTTTGCAGAAGTTGAGTTCTTAATAAATCATTGTTCTTCACCCTCGGAGATTCTTGGAGTAAAAAAACAAAGGAAAGCTCAGTATGCATGTAACTTGTATACATTTTGTCTAAACGAGATAAAATTTAACAGTGGAGCAACAAAAAAACAAGACAATATACCTGTAACTTTGTTTACAGAGAAACCCTAAGATGTTGAAGAAGAAGTTGAGTGTTCAAAATCCCAAAGATGTTGTAGAAGTTGAGTTCTTAATAAATCATTGTTCTTCACCCTCGGAGATTCTTGGAGTAAAAAAACAAAGGAAAGCTCAGTATGCATGTAACTTGTATACATTTTGTCTAAACGAGATAAAATTTAACAATGGAGCATCAAAAAAACAAGACAATATACTTGTAACTTTGTTTACAGAGAAACCCTAAGATGTTGAAGAAGAAGTTGAGTGTTCAAAATCCCAAAGATGTTGTAGAAGTTGAGTTCTTAATAAATCATTGTTCTTCACCCTCGGAGATTCTTGGAGTAAAAAAACAAAGGAAAGCTCAGTATGCATGTAACTTGTATACATTTTGTCTAAACGAGATAAAATTTAACAGTGGAGCAACAAAAAAACAAGACAATATACCTGTAACTTTGTTTACAGAGAAACCCTAAGATTTTGAAAAAGAAGTTGAGTGTTCAAAATCCCAAAGATGTTGTAGAAGTTGAGTTCTTAATAAATCATTGTTCTTCACCCTCGGAGATTCTTGGAGTAAAAAAAACAAAGGAAATCTCAGTATGCATGTAACTTGTATACATTTTGTCTAAACAAGATAAAATTTAACAGTGGAGCAACAAAAAAACAAGACAATATACCTGTAACTTTGTTTACAGAGAAACCCTAAGATGTTGAAGAAGAAGTTGAGTATTCAAAATATCACTATTATTGACTGTAAGAGACTCCTAGAGCATCAAAACAAAAGAAATTACATGTCAGAGAATGCACATAACTTGCACAGGTTTTCTCCAAACGAGATAAAACTTTACCATAGAACATCTATGGAAGAGAAAAATATACCTGTACAGTTTTGTGAAGAGAATCTTAGGGCTTTGGTAAAACAAGCTCTGCTCTCATAAAACACATGAATCTCTCTCTATGCTTGTGCAAAGCAAATGAAATTTTACAGGGTTACAGACATGGCAAGAAACAGTGAGGCTGTAAAATTTCGTCATGAAAGAAGAAGCGGGGAAAGAGATATGACAAATTTGAGTTCCGCCTAAAAAAGAGGGGGAAACTGAAAAGGGGAGAAAAGAAAAGTCAAACATAAAAAATAAGAAAATGAAAATTCGAGGCACAAACTTCCAAGAAGTGACAGCTTTGTACTCCCCTTTTCCCTTATTTTATTGCTGAGGGAAGATTTGGTCCAAGATATGGCTAGAAGATTCATGTTACATGAATCTGGAATCCCAGCTCTCTCATTGGTTAGGCCTATATTTGTTTATTCACTCCTTAAGGGGCAAAAAAGAGAGTCCATATTTCTCCTAATGTCTTAAAGAGATATGGATGCTATGAGCCCATGTTTGGTTCTAGAGAAGGTTACTAATCCTCAGTTTCATACACTAGTTCTAGAGAGGGTGGCTCATGTGGGTATTGTGGAGGCATGGATGCAATGTCTCTATCTCCTCAATCTGGTTGATACTTGTCAACTCTAAGATTTGTCACATCTGTAGGGACATCTACTCCTGTGAATCTAGATTTTGCTCAAGCCATCCGTAGGTAGCACCCTTATGGGTGCTACTTCGAGAGATACTACCCTAGCAGGTATGCCAGACATACAAGGGGGTCTCCTGGTTTTGCCCTGGGGCGTGGTCGTAGGTGGGAGAGAACACACCTTAGGCATTCGCTAATAGGATACGGCTACCTTGTAGATGATAAATAGGTGTTGTAATCATGAATGATGAGGTTTAGGCATAACTTTCTAGACCATTAGAAAAATATACCCAAGGGGAGCAATGACTATGTAGTATTAGTGTCTTTGTATGAAAATTTTTTGGTACCTACGACGATAGAGAGGTTTTCCATTGGGTGGATGATGAAATGTATGTGTGTCTACATGTCACACAGGCAATCAGATACATGCAAGGAAATTTAGAGTGACACCTCAAAGCTCGAGTGGCTAGACATAAAATATTAACAGAGACTCAAGGAGGCTACATATTCTCGAGGGGATGATGGTACACTACAAGATATAGGCCTTATACCGATGTTAAAAGCGACAAAAATGTAAATAACAAAATTTTCCCCGTCGTCACAAAAAGCGTCGTTATTGGCGATGCCATAGGACAGTTGGTATCAGTGTCGTTATCAGCGTTGCTATTTGCGACGCTGATACTGACGCAAATAACGACGCCAATAATGACACGTGCATGTAAATTTGCGATGCTAATAGCGACAGTAAACAGGCACTGTGTGCTTTATTTGGGCCATACAAAATAGTTTCTACACTGTGTACAATGCTCGTGTAAGCAAAAACAAAGTATACTTAAATCATAACACTGATACATGAAATAAATACATGATCGCATAATGAAAGCGACTGGTACAATCATGACAAGATATCACCACTACATAGAAAATGTCTACACAGATCAGGCGACCAAAAAAGAATGGTATGTGAGCTCCAGGGATCCAAGGGCGAGCTATATATCCTCGCCATCTGAAAGCTCATCCCGCCACAAAGGAGCATCGAACGGACTCTACAAAAAAAAAAACAACTACACATCAGTCCACCATAGAATAATGCATTCTAATTAAACATGGTAACTACGGACAAGAAAGATGAGTGACTTACCAGGCCGCCACATCTATACAATCAATCAATCAATGCAGTGAGATCGTGCCTCTCTGTATATCGAGTCTCAAGGCTAGTCAGATCGCGATTTGTAATGGAGTGCTATAAAGAAAAAAAATACTAACTATTAGAAACATGATTTTTAGTACAAAGGATATTGCAAAAAAATAAAGAAGCAAAACAAAAGAAAAACTTACAAAGTTCTCCAGATATGTCATGTGGCCGCCACTCCCAAGACGATGGACCACTCCGGCCTCTAGTCGTGCCCTCGCCGCCTCATGCTGCTGACTCCAATGTCCTAGAGAATCTGTAGCCTCCTCCCTCATTTGGCGCCAGTCGTCCACGTCTAGCCACTTGGGCTTTGCAGCCCCACTCTTGAGTACCTTGCATGCATCCGATCGTCTGTGTGACATATATGTACGCATGCAATCCATCATGCAGCATGTAGAAAATCTATCTGCTGTGGTTGGAACCGGAAACTCCTCATGCAAGGATGCTACTATGTAGTCCTTGCTCCCCTCCGGTATGTTTTTTCGATGATCTAAGACGTTGTGCCAAAAAACTTGTTGGCATAACTCTCTCATGTGAACCATCACCCTCCTCCCCTCATCATTCATGATGATGGCTCCTGACCTATCATCAACAAGATAGGCATATCCCTCTAGGATATGCCTAAGATGGGTCTTCTCCCACCTGCGTCCATGCTCCTGGGCATATTCATGAGACCCCTGTACATCTGATGTACCACTGGGGTAGTATCTATTAGTGTAGCACCCATAGGGGTGCCACCTACAGATGGCTGAGCAAAAGCTGGAGTAACTGGAGTAGGCGTCCCCACAAGTGTGACAAATCCTAGAGGTGACACAACTCTAGTAGAACGACGAGATGGAGACACCGTGTATGTGCCTCCACATCAACCACTTGAGCCGCGCTCCTTGAAACTGCCACGAGAGTGAGTCGCACCTGTATCCCGTGCGGACGCGGGCTCAATGCCTCCGTATCTTTACAGCATCCCCCTGACTCTGAAGCACTTTCTCCCTCTGGCCCAAGTCTCAAGCGTCGACCTCGTCTGCTCAAAGCTGAAGCATCTGATCATGCCAAAGTAGATCTAATAGAGCGGCCTGACGATGTCCGAGACAGCTCCTGGTCTACCATGTCTTTGAATCTCGCCATCTGATCTGGAGACATGCATGTGAAGATATTCTGCAACTCCTCATCACTCATCCCTCGACTCATCCTGAAAAGGTCACCTGCACAGACAAAAAATTATGTTAGCATAATTAATATAAATCATACAAAGCACGGTAATATAAATCCTAAAAAAATAATCTCACTTAAAATGCATATCTTATGTACCCTTATAAGTGATTAGTCAACGAATTGAGTAAGTGGATGCTCCAAGTATGAAGTATCCTATGGTCCCATGTCAATCTCCTGACACAACTCCGCATACACTGGAAGGTCGATAGATATGCCACCACAAAAGGATGAGTCCACCTCGTTCTCAAAGAATTATTGGACTCCTATATTTCCATCATTGTTAGCTGATGCTGGCTCCTCTACATGCTCTAAGCTTTCGGTGGCCTCCACCCCTTGCAATATCGACCCCTCTTCTATTTACATATTGTCCTCATCTATGCTCGGAACATCGCTTTGATCATATACTCTCGCACTTCGGGGAGCTGAAGATATAACATATCACCATCGAGGTTGTCGAGGGTTTGGATAGAAGATTACCTATTCACAAACACGTACAAGGGAGATTAAACTATTCTGACATGTACCATGTCGTTATACAATTAACAAACAAATGAGTTCATGCACCTGTTCACAATGGGCCGGTAACACAAAGGTGTCGCGCAAATCCGTCTATTTTTTTTCGGAATCTGTTTCAAGAAATCCAGATGGACCTCGTCGAACTATTGCTCCAGCTCCTTCAAGTACCACTTTGAACCATTGCACATCGAATAGTATCATGGAGAAGCTACGGTAATCCACCATAACAATACTTTGCGAGTTTTCAAAATACTCCATCTCATCTATAAGCGTGTTTGGATCCGTTGCTTGTCATCGGCTCTTCTGCTCGAACCTTACCATGATACCACAGTCCATTGTGGAGCGTATTTTGTCAATACGCTCCACACGAAAATGTCGTCCACGCGACCACATTGTACTATATATTTTATAATGTACATTGAAACACTCAAATTAGTTGTCCCATATAAAATATAGATACAACAAATCTTAAACACGTCATTACCTTTGGGCTACATCCCCTTGAGAATTCCCACTCCTCAATTGAGACCTCCGCCCCTTCGCGAGACGCTGCGGGGTCAAAGCTCCATGCAACCATCATGTTGACATGAACCTCGGCATCTCCTCCATATCCTCAGGATATCAAATCGGTTGATGGCACGTACTACATTAAAATTTAGATCGCGCTTCCTCTCGATCTTGCCTAACGATTTGGTACCTAACGAGTCATGTCTCCATAGAGGCATAGTGCAACATACAAAAGCGATTCATCTTCTCCTCCATTGCAGTATCCATTCTTTTTTCTACCCCATTTTCAACCACCACATCTTCGGTTAGTCTATCATCGTCCTTCAGCGACCATAGCATTTTGTTGTCTGGATCCATCGTTCGTAGCCATTATGAAATATGCACTAACGCCTCAGACACCAACCAACCTTCAGCCATGCTACCTTCTGGCCAAGCTCGTTGTCGCACAAAGCTTTTCAGGGTTTTCATGAAGTGCTCCAAGAAGAACATCCATGGCATATGGATAGGTCCAACAATTTCCACTTCATCTACAAGATGCACAAGAAGGTGGATTTGTATCGTGAGCATGCTAGTACGTAGGTATTTCTCAAAAAGACAGACTGTCTCCACTGCTCCCCGCCTCGCGGACTCAATAGGGACGTCTTAATCTCCTTCTGTGAGATGCATTGCACTAAAGCCGATAACCTGTAAATGGCTCCACAAATTTCTAGAGTAAGGCATCTTGCGATCGTGATCGGTAGGACAAACTGCCACAAATGAGAAAGCATTATGAATAATGGCTACTTTCCAAATTGCAAAATGCCCACGCTAATTACAATCCATTCGTAGCACAAACCTGACATATCTTATGCCAATCATGGGATTTTAGCCCCGATAATTGATCATCTTTAGAAAATACGGACCTGAGAGAATGCATCATACTCGTCGGAGTGCGGATAGACTTGACTAATTGCTTCACAATGTGCTCTTCTTTAGTGGAAAAAACCCAAGGAGCGCAAGGTAGCTGCACGCGACCATCAGCACTCGACTGCGGCCAAAGTTCCTCCATCTTGCCTAGCTCCTTCAAATCCATTCATGCCCCTATAGTGCCTCTCTTTCCTGTGATGTGGTCCCATAGCAAGCTACCCACATTCTTGAAAATATGCATGGGATCCAACAAGTGGTTGATCTGTAAGTGGGTCCAATATGGCAACTCGTAGAAAACTGAGAACCGTCGCATTCCGTTTGGATGTGACTCTGCATGGACCATTTTCAACTCGTACCAGCTTACGGCATTCATACGTGTTGGAGGTCATCCAAGAAAACATTCCTTGAGTTCATGACCCTCTAGCAAGAAAGCAGCGTGTCCTTGATATACTATCTTCTTCATGGTTCATGACTTTCGGAAGTCTAACTGTGGCCCGCACAATGGACATGCATGATAACCTGAGGTAACCAGACGTGTTCCAACACCTCTATCTAGTGAATACAAACTTGAACGAGATAAAATATAGATATTACCAATGAGAATGGAAGCCTATTTACCTGAGCACTCTACAAATCTCAAAAAGTTATGCATCGTCCACATGAGAATGGCTCAAATATTGGCAGACCGTCGACCATCGCGCTTGCTCATATCTTGCACGGTGACCCCCACCTCCCACAAAATCTTAAGCTCATCGACTAATGGACGAAGATACACGTCCATGTTTTTGACTTTGTAGCAACCACGGATGAGTAAGCTAAGGATGAGATGTCATTTCTTTGTAGAAAGCCATGGATGGATATTGTAGTTGACAAGGACTATAGGTCACACACTATAAGAAGTTGAGTGGAGACCGAATGGGTTCACGCCATCCATTGCAATACCGAGCCGAAGATTCCTTAGCTCTCGAGCAAATCCTGGGAAGGTAGAGTCAATGTGGCTCCATGCGCGTGAATCCGCTGATATTCATTGAACTCTATCTATGGACCTATTCTGCGCATGCCATGTTGTCTCGCTCGCCATGCTAGACATACGAAACATGTGGTTTATATGGTGGATAAATGAAAAGTGTCTAAGAACTTTTTGAGGGATGGTTTGTCCTTGCAAGTCTTGTTGATACCTGTGAGCACCACACTTTGGACATGTCTCCATAGTCTCGTATTCTCCTCGAAACAGTATGCAATGGTTGATACATGCATAGATACTATTGTAGTCCATGCCAAGCTTTCGTAAAACATGTCGTGCATCATCACCAGACTCAGGAATGGTATTTACAGGTGGTAATATATGATATTTCAGTAACTTGAAAAAAATCATAAAACACCTTGAAAAAGTACAAATATTTTTAATGATAGTGCCAAAAAGAAATCAACGAAGCGTATGTACAAGGTACATGAACAACTCGGTCACACTCCTATCACTCCACCCATATTTTGCTTGCACACATAGGAGTGCAAGCAGTGTCTTCAGGCAAGATACTCGACACCCATTATATAATGGTATGAATGCTTCCTCTCTAAGCGGATCAGAAGTCTTGACATCCATGGGAATCAATGCATCGATCATTGCCTCCATCTTAGTCTCCAAGATTGTAGATAGGTCTGGAAGGCTGCTTGTCTCCTTTGGTATTGACGGTATAGATTGGGTAGTACCTTTCAAGTGGTGGATTAGCTCAGGCACTCCATCCATCGCACGCCCATGAACTCTTCTAATTGGCTGCAAAGGGTGCACTCCTCCTTGGGAGGAGACGCCACCTCCCTAGATAGAAATTTTGCTAGCCACACCCAATCTTCTTGTATATGATATTCAATTAGCTTGCGAGTACAATGCATGATTGATATTAACTTTTCTTAACATTTGCTGAAAATCTAAGATCACCTGATCAATGATCTTAGATTGAAACTCGCCGAAGCGTCATACGTGTTCTATAGACAATCGACGTTTTCATCTAATTGCCAGCTTGCATTGAGAGCAAGGACATGGGACACGCTGATTAAGATATGCCTCGCGATCTTGAACAACAAGACCTTCATCGTTTTGCATTTTGTCTACGTTGCGACAAACAATTTGTTTTTGTTATCATTCTTTTTTTCTTTCTTAAATTGTTTGAGAATGGATTTCTTCTCTTGTAACTCAGTAAAAATTAATGTATGTAAAGTCTCTACCCACCCACCCACAGATTAACATATATATATCTCGTGGTGTTGCACCGGACCTCGCCACCACTCTCTCTTTATTTTTTATCCATTCATTATCTTCTCTCCTTACATCTCTCTCTATTTTTCTCTTTCTTTATTATGCTATATGTTTATTCCCTCTCTCTCGTTCCTTCTTCTTTTTTCTCTTCCTCCCCCTCTCTCATTTTCTTTAATGATCACGGCTACGACTACAATGAAGACCACGGACACGACTATGATTATGACTATGACCATGACCATGACCACGACCACGACCACGACCATGACTACGACCATGACCACAAGTATGACTACGACAACCACGACCACGACCACGATCATGACTACCACTACCACTACCACTACTACTACCATGACTACGACCACTATAATAAATAAGAAAAGAAGGAAAAAAAAACCAACAACAATAACAACAACAACAACTACTACTACTACAATAAATAAGAAAAGAAGAAAAAACTACTACTACTACAAAATAAAAAAAAAATAAAAAAACTAAACAACAATAAACAAGGAAAAAAACTACTACTACTACTACTACTACTACAAACAACAACAATTAATTTTCTTTTCTCTCTTCCTCTCCCTCTCTCATTTCCTCTCCCTCCCTCACACTCTCCCTCTCTTTCTCTCTCTCCCTATCAGGTTTAATGTTTTTTCTTTTTCCTCTCCCTCTTTCATTTTTTCTCTCTCCTCTCCCTCTCTCATTTCCTTTTCTTATTTCTCTTTCTCTCTCATTTCCTCTCCCTCCCCCTCACCCTCTCCCTCTCTTTCTCTCTTTGCCTATTATGTTTAATGTTTTTTCTCTCTCCTCTCCCTCTCTCATTTCATTTGTTCTCTTCCTCTCCCTCTCTCATTTCCTCTCCCTACCTCACCCTCTCCCTCTCTTTCTCTCTTTCCCTATTAGGTTTAATGTTTTTTCTCTCTCATTTTTCTCTCTCCTTCCCCTCTCTCATTTCCTTTTCTCTCTTTCTCTCCCTCTCTCGTTTCCTCTTCCTCCCTCACCCTCTCCCTCTTTCTCTCTTTCCCTATTAGGTATCTGGGTTTTTTCTCTCTCCTCTCCCTCTCTCATTTTTTCTCTCTCCTCTCCCTCTCTCATTTCCTTTTCTCTCTTTCTCTCCCTCTCTCGTATACGCTCCCTCCCTCACCCTCACCCTCTCTTTCTCTCTTTCCCTATCAGGTTTAATGTTTTTTCTCTCTTTTCTCTCTCCTCTCTCTCTCTCTCATTTTTTTCTCTCTTTCTCTCATTTTTTTCTCTCTTTCTCTCCCTCTCTCATTTCCTCTCCCCCAGCCTCTCCCTCTCTTTCTCTCTTTTCCTATTATGTTTAATATTTTTTCTCTCTCCTCTCCCTCTCTCATTTCATTTTCTATCTTCCTCTCCCTCTCTCATTTCCTCTCCCTCCCTCACCCTCACCCTCTCTTTCCCTATTAGGTTTAATGTTTTTTTCTCTTTTTGTCTTTTTCTCTCTCCTCTCCCTCTCTCATTTTCTTTTCTCTCTTTCTCTCCCTCTCATTTTCTCTCTCACCCTCACCCTCACCCTCTCCCTCTCTTTCTCTCTTTCCCTATTATGTTTAGCATCGTTTCTCTCTTTCTCTCCTCTCCCTCTCTCACCCTCACCCTCACCCTCACCCTCACCCTCTCTTTCTCTCTTTCCCTATTATGTTTAACATCTTTTCTCTGTCCTCTCCTTTTCTCATTTTTTCTCTCTCCTCTCCCTCTCTCATTTCTTTTCCCTCCCTCACCCTCTCCCTCTCTTTCTCTCTTTCCCTATTATGTTTAATGTTTTTTCTCTCTTTTCCTCTCCCTCCCTCTCTCTTTCTCTCTCCCTCCCTCTCCCTCTCCCTCTCTTTCTCTCTTTCAATGTTTCCTTCTCCCTCTCACATTTCCCTATTATGTTTAATGTATCCCTCCCTCTCCCTCTCCCTCTCCCTCTCTCATTTTCTCTCTCTCCCTCTCTTTCTCTCTCCCTCCCTCTCCCTCCCTCTTCCTCTCCCTCTCCCTCTCTCATTTCCTCTCCCTCCCTATCCCTATCCCTCTCTTTCTCTCTCATTTCCTCTCCCTCTCTCAATACATACGAATTATACCAAAAACAAGTAAAAGAGAGAGAGAAAACTCCCTCTCCCTCTCTCATTTTCTCTCCCTCCCCTTCTCCTTCTCCCTCTCCCTCTCTTTCTCTTTCCCTCCCTCTGCCTCTCCCTCTCTCATTTCCTCTCCCTCCCTCTCCCTCTCCCTCTCTTTCTCTCTCATTTCCTCTCCCTCTCTCAGTACACACGAATTATATAAAAAACAAGTAAAAGAGAGAGAGAAAAATCCCTCTCCCTCTCATTTTCTCTCCCTTTCCCTTTCCCTCTCCCTCCCTCTTCCTCTCCCTCTCCCTCTCTTTCTCTCTCATTTCCTCTCCCTCTCTCAATACACATGAATTATACCAAGAACAAGTAAAAGAGAGAGAGAAAACACAAAAGCAAAGCAAGAATGGACAATGTACTCACCGTAAAGGCTCGAAGAAGGATTTGGCAGCTCCTCTTCGCGACGGCGGCTCCTTTTTGCACTCCGTACACCTCCTCCTCTTCTTCGCGAATGGCGGCGGCGGTGGGGCGGTGGCAGTGAGAAGCCTTCTTTCTCCCTCTTTCGTTCTTTCTCTCCCTCTCAACAAGATGCTCTCTCTCCCTCTCGCTCTCCCTTTCGCTCTCTCTTTCGTGAATGCGTGAAAAATGACGTGCTTAGGTTTCGGCCCACGTTTTTTTTGTCTAGGTACCATCGCTATTTGCATCGCTATTAGCGTCACTGCTATTTCTTGTCGTAAACGGCTGTCGCTATACCCTCATATCCTTATAGTGGTAGCAACAGTAGTGCAAGGCAATGAGGGCACAATTGGAGGTAGGTGCCGTGCATCATCTAGGGATTTTGGTTGTGGCCACATGACTTATTTAGAGGACTTTGTAAATTTTCTTTTGGTTCTTCTCGCTTTCTTATTTGGAATATCACTTATACTAATAGTCATGTTTCTAACAATGCTATTCTATTTTCTTTGTAACACTCCATTACAAACCGTGATCCCACATGTTTGGAGACTCGATATGCAGAGAGACACGGTCTCACTACACTTATCGATTGACTTTATGTGCACAGTGGCCCAATAGTTCAATTCTTTTTCTTATTGGTAGTCAATAGTTTTTTTATGATGCATTATGTATAGTGGACTAATGTCTGGTTGTTCATTTTACAGATTCCATTCGACTCTCCTTTACATTGGGGACGAGCTTTCAGATGGCGAGGATCTATAGCATACACTTGGATTCATGGAGCGTACATCTTTTTTGGTCTTGTGATCTATGCAGGCCTCTTCCATGTAGCATTCCTTTGATATACTTTTCATTCTTTGCATAAAGTTTACACTTTGCGATATTTACAAATAGATTTTCATATTTATGTTGGCTCTCCTCTCCATGGTTCCATGTAATTTTATGAGTTGTCATCACTAGTCTTGCACTTATTTTATGAGTTATCAGTCTTATAGTTTTAAGTAGATTTTGTGCCCATCTTGATGATGATTGATTATCCAATATATAATTTATTTGCAAAATATTATACATCACATGGTGCTATGGGTAATAGGGTAGCTTGCTCTCCTATCGCAAAAAAAAAATTCCCTCTATAACCGTCACTATTTCCATTGCTAATTTACTGCATGTTTCGCCATGAGCATCGCAATTAGCATTATAAAATAGCAACGCCCTCTGCGAGGAATTCGTATAGATTCTTATACTGACGCTTTTAGTGATCACTGGGGTAGTTTTTTTAATGAACATTTGCATTGCTCTGAACATCCATATGAGGCATGTATCTTATAGTGTTGGCTACTTGTTGAGCATAAATGATTGAATTTTATCATTAAACATTGTAAGATGGGCCAATCAAGAAAAACTATGTTGAATTTACTAAATAGAATCTCTTTTTTCTTACCCTTGACGCTAGCCTTAATATGGAAAGGCTCACCCAAAACTTCCATAACTTTATCATTAACTCTATGTCCAATAGTCTTCACCAGATATGATGTTGGAAGTAAACACTTGTATACATTACCTTGTTTCATATTTGATTGCATTAGCAAAAAAAAAATTGTATGTGCATCTCAACTAAGATCGATACTATCCAAAGTCTTCTCACTAACTCAATATCCAAAGAACGATACTTAATGAAGAATCCATGCATTGTCTATTTGCTTCCTTAAATTTTTTCCTCTCAAAAATATCCTTTGGGACTATGAAGGTA
Source organism: Lygodium microphyllum (assembly GCF_053477565.2). Classification (NCBI taxonomy): domain Eukaryota; kingdom Viridiplantae; phylum Streptophyta; class Polypodiopsida; order Schizaeales; family Lygodiaceae; genus Lygodium; species Lygodium microphyllum. The sequence continues at coordinate 28,919,727 of NC_141143.1, read as the reverse complement.
AAAGATGATAATGAAATTGAGATGCCTTTGAAGCATATCTCTCACTTGTATTTGGATGGAGAAGAGACTTAAACAATATCAAAACCACAAATCAAATACAATCATAAATAAAGTCATATTTAGCATTTCCAAAGTAAAACAACATATTTTGTTACTTGGATTTTTTTACTATAACTACCTCCTCATTGGAGATTCTCAATATTCTTGAGAACTCTTTATTAGTTTTAAATGCCTAAAAGAGTTTGTTTTCATTGATATTATTTGATATGCTTCATCAAAGAATGGATCTTCTATTGACAATATTCATGTAGTTTTTGCAACAACTCTCTCTATATTTTGTTATTAAGTAATTATCCAGTCCAAGAATATCATTCTCTTTCATCCTCAATAAAGGAGCAAGTAATGAACATGTTGAAATAGCCTTGCAAGGCAGCACAAATTGTGCTAATATTTTCTTAAGTTTGTCATCACTCAACATGGAAAAAGGGTACACTATCTATAGCAAATAAGATCAAGAATGGACTTCTTTTAGTCATTTCTAATTAGATAGAAGAAGGGAAGAGATGCAACTTGATTTCCACCATGAATCATGAGGCTGTCTCCAAGGCCTCTCATTTTCTCAAAAATGTCCTTCAAATTGGCTTGAAAATGGTGACCACCTATCAAATGCATCTAACTTTTGTTCTTCTTGCCTTGATCTCACTCAAATGGTACTAAACTTAGCCATGGCAAGGTCATACATATAGAAATGTCCCTTTGTAGGACTGAACCACTTGTCCTTCCTGTGGTATGGAATCCAATTGAAAATAGCACTAGGAATGGAACAAAGATAGGGTTCTATACTAACTGAAATGGAGGAAAATCTAATTGAAAGAATTGAATATCCACTAAGAATATACAAGAAATGCTTTAAAAGCCATAGCCATGCTATAGGCATGTCTCACATTAACATGCTCCTCATGGCATAATGTAGTCATAGCCAACATATAAAGATGATTCACTTTCTCCTCCATGGTAGTATGCATCTTTTTTCTACTCCATTTCGAACCACCACATCTTTGGTCACTCTATCATCGTTCTTCAGTGAACATAGCATACTGTTGTTTAAATCCACCATTAGTAGCCACTCTAAAGTATGCACTAATACTTTAGACACTAGTCATTTGGTTGAGATCATTGTCACACAAAGCCCTTCGAAGTTTTCATAAAGTTCTCCAAGATAACATCCATCACCTAGTATGGATAGGTCTAAAAATCTCCACTTCATCTACGAGATGCACTAGAAGGTAAGTTTATATCATGATCATGCTTGTGGATAAGTACTTCTCAAAGAGACATGCTATCTCCACCACTCTCCACCTTGCAGATTCAATAGAGGATGTCTTGATCTCCTTCTATGAGATCCATTGCACCAGATTCAACAACTTGTGAATCGCCTCGCATATTTCTGAAGTGAGGTACCCTACGATTGCGATCAATAGTACAAACTGTTACAAATGGAGAAGCATTACAAACATCAAGTAGATGAATATCGAAATATTGAGGCTACTTGCAACCAAGATCAAGACAAGCTTGACATATCTTATGCCAATCATGGGATTTCAATCCTGATAGCTAGTTGTCTTTAGAGAAAGAAGACCACCTGAGGGAACACATCATACCCATTGGGGTACTAATAGACTTGATAATAATTGAATTTGTCGAAGTATCGTACATGTTCTATGAACAAGCGACACTTTTGTTAGATTTCCAACTTACATTAAGCACAAGGACACGTGACACACTAATTAAGATATACCTTGTGATCTTGGACATCATGACCATCATCATTTTCCATTTGGTCTATGTTATGGCAAACAATAGATTTTTATTCCCCTCATTGGTAATATTTTTCCATTTTAATCTCTACTCCTCTTTCTCTCCCTTTCCCTTTATTTGTTTGCCTTCATCCATCTATTTTCGTCCATTTGGCTTCCTTTATCCTTTTTTATTTCTCTTCCCACCCCTCTTTCTCTCTCTTTTTCTCTTTTTTTATTTGCCTCCCTTCATCCTTCTTTATTTCTCTCTTCCCCCTCTCTCTCAATGTTTCTCTCTCTCCCATCTTCCCTCTCACTCTCACTTCTTCTCCCTTTTTCTTTCTCTCCCTTCTCTTCTCTATTTCTTTCTCTCTTTTTCTCTCCACTCTTACTCAACATATCTTGTTACAATCAAAATCAAAGATAGAAAATAAAAAACTTATAAAACAAGGACATTGAAAGACCCTCTCTCCCTACCTCTCTTTGTGTATCTCTTCCCCCTCTCCCTTTATTTTACTATCATTCCATTCTCTCTAATTCTCTCTTTGTTTTTGTTTTTATCTCTCCCTCTCTCTCACTCTCTATTTATTTTTCTCTCTATCTTTCTTTTTCTCCCTAGCTTTGTCCCTTTTTCTCCTCCTCCCTCTCTCTCTTTTCTTTTCACACTCCTTCCTCTCTTTACCTCACCCTTTTCTTCCACCTCTTCCTTCACTGTCCATTTCTCTTTCTCTTCCCTCTCTTTTTCTTTCTCTTTCTATTTCTTTGTTGCCTCTCTCTTTGTTTCTCTCCCCCCCTCATTGTTTCACTTACTCATTCTCCTCTCTGAATCCCTTCATATCTCATATCTCATCTCTCTCTCTCTCTCTCTCTCTCTCTCTCTCTCTCTCTCTCTCTCTCTCTCTCTCTCTCTCTCTCTCTCTCTCTCTCTCTCTGTTACCCTTCCCCCCTTTCTTTCTCTTTTCCTCTCCCTTCCTTCATATCTCATTTTTCTCTTTATTACCTTTCCTCTTTTTCTCTCTCTCATTCTCTCATTCTCTTCCTTCCTTCTTGTCCCTCTCTCCTTTCCTCTCTTCCTCTCTCTCTTTCAATGCATCTCATTACGAAGAAAAACAAAAAAAAATAAAGGAAGAAAACACAAAAACAAAGCAAGAAGAGGCAATGTACCTACCACAAAGGCTCAAGGATGAATTATTTTCTGCCTTCTCTTTGCGATGTCGCTTCTTTCTCCCTTGCCCATTTCTCCCTCTTTGCATATAGCGGCAGCACTGACAACGGCGGTGAGGAGCTCTCCTTCTCTCTCTTTTCCTCTCCCTCTCCCTCTCCCTCTCCCTCTCAAGGTGACGAACTCTCTCGCTCTCTCTCGAAAATGTTTACAGAAAATGCCGCACTTCAGTTTTTGGCCTTTTTTTTTCTTAGATCGACGTCGTTGTTTGTATTACAATTAGCGTTGCTATTGCCAGGTGGCACTTATACAAAGGGATGAGTGCCTTAAATGGTTCTCCGTCAATGCGGGGCACATTCCTAAGAATTGTCTTAGGCGGAAGATCGATGGGGACGCCTATCCTTTACGGGCGTCGATGCAAGTGTGAACGTGGGTGATACCATTTTATCCACACGAATATTAACGTCTTTGTGAATTAATTATTGTATGAAATTCCAAATTAATTGATTTATGTGGCTAGCTGCAATTATTCGATTGGTTATTATTCTAACATGATTTTTTGAATTTTTGGCAGCTCATGTGTAGAGCAACGAGAATTGGAAAGGCGTGCCACATGCAAGCATTTTAAATATTATTTATTGAGAATTTATTTGGTAATTATTGGATTATTTTATTAGATGCACCTCTATTTCTTATAAAGCATACGCATAGCCTCTATGTAAATATTTATTAGCAAAATAGCTTTTTAGAAGATATGTCCAATAAAATATTAATGGTTCTAGAGAGTTGTGGGATGCACAACTGCTAGCATCCATTAATTCAGACTACTCTATCTCTTTTCCAATACACTCAAACTCTTTATGCAAAGAGTGATTGTAAAGGGCCTAAATCTTGGGCAAAGAAGATTTCACAATATTACTATAAATACGGCATGAAGGGAGCTGCCCACTTCATTTTGGGGGGAGATTGTACCCAATCTTGTGTCATTTCATCTTACTTTACCTTCTCTTTTAGTCTATTTTTAATTTCTCATGAGTCGTATGCAATTTTATGAGTAAAAGAGAGAAAGAGGGAGCTTCTTCCATTCACTATACGTAAACCATGCATTCGTTGCTCGCAATAGTGGTATCAAAGCCCAGCCCACCTCTTGGGCTTTCAATTGCCTAACCTCTAGCATGAAGGCGAGCCCTCAGCTGCAAACGTGCTCTATGGTCCATCTCATCGCCAACTGACTACACGATTGGATTCCCAGGCCTTCAAATTCCCCAACCCCTCTATCACAGTCAAGAAATTCTGGTATTTTCCCAGACATTGAAGAAGGCCCACTCCTACATCATGGCATCATGTTTCGTGAAGAATTGGAGCTTCAAGGTGATTAGCAAGCTTAATTAAAGCCTAATTAAAAGCTTTGCTTAAGCTTAATCAAGAGCTTAAGGTCAATTTTGATTTCGTGGGGGGGGCCGTTTTTTGCCATCCACGGCAGCAAAAGAAGAACAATTTGCTGGTGTATGAAGGTAAAAAGGGTGTTGCAAAGAGCATCATGGAAAATATTGTTTCATTGGAAGTGCATTTTGTTCAATTGTTGCGAGAGGAATTTTCTCTCAATGATGAAGAGATAAGGGAGGTGGAGGCTAAATTAGAATCAAGTCGATGATTGTTGTGGTGACATGGAATTACTATACACATTCAAAGGCTTCAAGTAGAGGTTTGTAGGAGATATTCTATTTAAGAACTTTGTTATGGTGGTTCTGAAAATTGGCTTATACTGATGGTGTTTTTAGGGTTTAGTATACTTCTTAGTACATATCATATGGTACTGCTTGGTGGATTTTAGCACTAATTAGTAGATAATTTTTGTCATTCTTAGGGTTTGGTAGTGTAGACAGTTTTGCTATGGAGGAAGATTTTGACTTTACTTGTAGTTTTTGTAGTTTTGACAGTGCTGCTAGCTTTGATAATTTGGGTTCTTCTAATTGTTTTGGTAGTATTTACGGGAGCCCCAAGAGAGACACCAAGGAAAAGGGGATTCTACTGCAAGAAAATCTATATTGTAACACCAACAAGCTTTTATTTCATTATTTTGATGACCAAAACAAGGAAAAGAACAAATCTTCATGCAGTATCATAGTAGATATCTCCCACGGATTTGATAGAATCAACCATAATCTTCAACATTTTCATAGAATCCATCAATAGAACAAAGAAAATAAAAGAATACATCACTTTTTAATGGAAATCAATCACATAGTATTCATCTTCAATGTCTTCATAGTTTTCTCTCTCAATCTCTCATAGAAAGATACATTGTTTTGATAGAATTGCCTATTTCTGACTCTCTCTCTCTCTCTCTCTCTATCAATAGTACATCATCTCCTCACTACAATGATCAATAATGGCACTTAATAATCCTTCTTAGGTCGTGGATGCACCTCCCAAGAGGTATGGGAGGTATGAAAGGGCACCAGAGCCGCTACAGTGTCTTTTCATAGCTCACTACTGTCACTGTCACTTTAGTCTTCTCTCCAGTCTTCAGCAAATGCTTATTCCATTTATTTTAGCTCTTTTGAACTTAGATTCATCCTTTCCAAAAGTTAGAAAACTTTCCCCAAGTCACACATACATTCTACAGAACACTTATGGAAGATCTACAAAACAGAACAGAATAGGAACAGAGCAGAGACAGAGGCTCTACAGAAGGTCATCAGAGAACAGTAGATCCTCATAACTCATACTAAAACCATTCCAAACTATAAAAAGCTATTCAATAAGCTTTCAAAATACCTCAACCTTCATCAACCATCAATCCATGCTTCATATAGAAGAAAATCAGAACAAAATAGAAGCTAAACAGAAGGTATCAGAACCGATCAGAACCTCAATAGAACCTATCAAAACATCACAAAGCTTCATATTTCCACTAAGAATCATCATGAGCTTCCAAAACATAATCAATATCATCCAAAACACTCTCAAAAACTTCCAAAAACAACCAATCATCACTCAAAATCCATAAAAAATCAACCATTCACACCTCAAAAACAATAAAAATTAGTCAAAAATTCAGTCTTTTTCCACTCTCAAAATTTACACAATTATAGCCTTGTTTATTCTCAAAGTGTTGGTGGTTTTGGTTGATGAGGTAGTTCTATTAGTTATGTGGGATAACGAAGGATTGAAGCTTATTGATATATATATATATATTGTTATTGTGGAGCTACTCATCAACAATTTCAACGGTGCTTTCAATGAATATGAAGCAGAGAGTGATCAACACTACTCTAATTGTTCATTATACTACTGGAAAGAAGTTCGTCTATACAATGAATAATTATATTAATCATTACTGAAGCGAATTTTGATGATGTAGGCAATAAGACTCGACGATAGTCATATGATAGATGTGCCAGCAGTCCATTGACCCAAGATGGTGGCCTATTCAAGCAAGCACATGGCTTTGTTGGTATATTTTCAGAGCATTAATATAAAATCATTAAACGGCACTAAGGTGTCAATAATTGCGAGCGGGGTAGTTGTGTTTTCGAAATGCAAGGAGATTTGAAAGCCTTAAATGCATACACTTTCTCAAGTACATTACTCATGAATATATGTGTGTATCACGTGGGTTCAAAATAATGTATTTTTAAAATATCATTTTTTACATACAAAAGGGTATAATATAAAGGGGTTTTTTATAGATTGAATAGAAAAGGATAATGTTTTATTCAAGAAAAACTCACAAATAAGGATATTTATAAATAGGCCTTGAACACACGTGATGTAGAGGATATACATATAGTAAATTCCCCGAGTACACTTCATTTTAAGCCTTCAATGCTTTTACTTTAGGCCATAATGATTAAGGATTTTAGCCTTAAGGAAAAGCTAATACATAAAAGCTTAAAGTTTTATGTAAAGCAAGACCCAATGTGAGGTTAGGAAAATCTCTATATAGAGAGAGGTAGAAGAGGTGCTCGGACCATACCCTATTCCTTGTAGAGGCTTCTTGAAACTTGATAAGAGGATTTTTGAATCTTAATAAGAGGCTCTTGCCTTACTCTTCTTCTTCAAAGGTTTCTTGAAGTTCGAGAGAAGAGTGGAGGGCTTCTTGCATATTGTTGTTGTGACAAGAAATTTTTGTGAAGGAGGGTTTTCATCTCGCAAAGTGTCCTTGCGACGAGCAACTTTCATGAACTCCTACGCATATTTCATGCGACAACCTGATGTGAAAGCGTTGTTTCTGATCAATGAGATGGGAGATCCACCTTCAACATCGATTACTCATTCTTTCTTTAGCCATTATGATGCAAAATCAACAAATGCAACTATCTATGAAGCAATAGCAGCAGTTGCATCAGCAATTGGATCAACAACAATGATTGTTATATCAAGAACAAGAGTATACACATGGTGCGACCAAGGTGATCAAGGTTGTGGTTATTAGTGAGCAAAAATTATTTGATGGTTGGAATGTTTCAGCCTATCTTAAAGCCTTTGAAAGACAAATGCGCTTCTTCAGAGTTGCACTTTTTTCTCATGAGTTTATGGCGTGTTTGCTGAAAGTACTTTGTGTTTTCAGCATATTACAGACATGCCTAGAGTTGCCAGGCAATAGTACTTGAAGAGAAAAGAAAAATAATTGAATATTGCAGGTGTTTTTCAAGCTGAAGATATGGTATATGGTCTCTATGATGGGCTGGCATGCTAGGATACTATGGAGAATCTTTCAGCATTGCAGAAAACTAAAAATCAATAGTTGTCATATGTCTTACAGCTCCATTCTTTGGCGATGTATCGCAAAATTGGTGATCTCATGATGCAAGAAAATTTGGATAGTGAGAATTCTCAGCAAAAATGTGTTCTTTGCTAAAATATTTCAACAAAAAGAGTTACATGGTGATGTTTATACACACCCAAATTAGTGTTTACTAGGGTATTTACAGCAATGGCTGAAATTTGCAAGTTGTAGCAAAGAAGCTAGAGTACATACAAAATATAAGACAGTTGACAAGAAGGTTAGACAAGTTGCACGACCACTACCTTTGGAGAGTGATGAGATGATTAAGAGAGCAGCTATGCAACCTCCTTTACGAGATCCTACAGGTATTGGATACAGACTTTCAACTGAGACACTAAAAGAGATGAAGGTTGGCACTAAATATTTTTTTCTTCTAGTAGAGGTGAGATGTTTTGAGGAGATGTTGAATAGACATGGGAGAGCCTTTTCTTTATTCCCACATGATATTGGATGCATTGATCCTAGGGTTATGACACCTATGATTATTTTTACTATTCTGTATGTCCCTTTGAATCTAGACTGATTCCTATGCCTAGGGATCACTTGCTTAAATTCGTGGAGCTTTTGATTTAGCAGAACAGGATGGAGATTCTAGAACCATCTTCAGCTTTGTATTCTAATAGATGGTTCAGAGCTCCCAAGAAAAAAGGGACATTAGATTCATACATGACTTACAATCGGTGAATAGGGTCATTATACGAAACGTTGGTGCTGGACCTATTGTAGATGAGTTCATAGAGGCTTTTGCTAGACGTGCTATATATTCTCTTGGCAATCTTTATTCTCACTATGACTAGTTCTATCTTGCCTTTGAGAGTAGAGATTTGACTACGATGAAGAAATGTTTAGGCCTTGTTCGGATTGTACGCTTCTGTAGAGAGCTGCTAGTTCAGTTGCCCATATGATGAATGGGATGAACAAAGTCTTACGGGATTTTAATTTCAGAGCTTACCATGCCTTTCATTGATGATCTACCTATCAAGGGTTGTTTGGAAAAAGAGAAGGATGAGGAATCTTTAGATGATCATGGATGCAAGAACTTTGTGGCTGCGCATATCATAGATGTTGAGAGGATTCTTTGCAAGCTAGAGAAAGTGAATTTGAGCTTGTCGAGTTGAAGTCTATTTTTGGTGCAAGAGAGGTTTTGATTGTTGGACATATGTGTGGTTATTATGGTAGGAGGCCTCTCCCTCGGAGGTTGATGCCATAGAGAAGATTGGGGAGAGTTGCTCTTCTACTTCGGAGGTTCACACGTTTCTAGGAGCTTTTGTATTTGTCTTATTTGGATTTCTCATTTCTCTCATATTGCAGATGATCTCTACTAGCTCTTGAGGAAAGGGTTGCATTTTCCTTGGGACATGAGACACACTTGAGCTATGCAAAATTTGAAGAGATTCTTGAGACCTACTCGGACTCTTCGTTCTTCAGAAAGTAGATTAGGAGTGTGGGAGACCTATTGTACTCACTATTGATACTAGTCCTATCTGTATTAGATGGGATGTTGTCCAAGACGATGCAGATGGGAATAGGTATGCTATTTGGTTTGGGGCTATTGGCCAAGACGATGAAGATTGGCCATTATTTGAGTACCATGTCTAGATAGGATGGATGGAGTGATGCGGACTTCAAGAAGATCAGAAGGAAAGCTTATGGTTTCTGCTTGTGAAGTGGGCTATTTTGGAAGCATCCACAAAAGCAAGGAGGACAAATACGATGCAATGTTGTAGCACTGGTGGAACCTCGTATTCAAGTCAAGGGGACACCCTATATCAACAATTTTAGATAGTAGGAATACATATTCATTTGGGGTCACTAAGAAGATATATTTGATATTGGATGCTGCAATTGATTTGGCAAAAGAGGCTTGAGATGGAGGAAATGCACCTAGAAGAAAAGAGCTCTTAGTGAAAAATAAGAGAGAAAGAATACTATAATGGAAATTTTATTGTAAGTTTGGTGTTAGTAAATGAAAATGGGAATGAAGTTTTGAGGTTACAAACAATGGCAACACTTTGGATGTAATGGCTTGTGCCATCAAAGTTCTAGAGGAAGGAGAAGGATCAATTTATGTGTTCAGCTTGTGAACAGAGAAGGCTTGTACATTGGAATTCGAGAAATCATTAACCATGGGTGCTAATTTGAGTATCTGATTTCGAAGAGTTATTGATGAAATGTAGGGCGAGTTGGTAATCCTAGAGGTAATTCTCAGATCTTCATTGTTGACGTTTGAGTTTTTTATCTGGCAGCCTCGGTATTGTTACAGATTCTATGGAGGCAACGTATGTTTTCTTGAGACTACTATATGTATCCTGAGATAAGAGAAGAGAATGATTTTTTTGAAGCTCAGGAAAGCTGATTTGATTTATGTATCATCAAAAGGATTGATTAGAAGGCGAAATAACAACCCAACGATTTAGGTTGACGGCAATCGTATCGAGAGGGAATGCTGATTGCATATCTGACTGCTGGCAAACATTGACATGGCAGACCATTCATTATGTCGATTAATGAGGACACTCCAACAGGAGATGAAGGACTCGAGAGTAGTTGGTTATGATCTTTTATGGAGAGAGTGAATAAGTTGATAAGGTTATTTATATTCTAGGCAACGGAGTTCTTACTCTGGGGGGATAACGAAGGATTGAAGCTTATTGATATATATATAACTATATATATAGTTATTGTGGGGCTACTCGTCGACAATTTCAATGGTGGTTTCAACGATTTCGAAGGAGAGAGGGATCGACAGTATTCTAATTGTTAATTATACTATTGGAAAGAAGTTCGGCTATACAACGAATGATTATCTTAATCATTAGTGAAGCGACTGTTGATGAGGTAGGCAAGAAGACTCGACGATAGTTAGAGGATAGATGTGGCGGCAGTCCATTGACCCAAGATGGCGGCCTATTCAAGCAGATAGATGGCTTTGCTGGTGTATTTTCGGAGCATTAATATGAAATTGTTAAACGAGATGAACGTGGCAATAATTGCGGGCGGGGTGGTTGTGTTTTCGAAACGCAAGGAGATTTTGAAAGCCTTAAAGCCATACACTTCATTTTAAGCCTTCAAGGCTTTTATTTGAGGCCATAATGTTTAAGGCTTTTAGCCTTAAGGGAAACTAACACATAAAAGCTTAAAGCTTTATGTAAAGCAAGACCCAATGTGAGGTTAGGAAAATCTATATAAGGAGAGGTAGAAGAGGTGCTCGGACCGTATCCTATTCCTTATAGAGGCGTCTTGAATCTTGATAAGAGACCTCTTGAAAATTGATAAGAGGCTTCTTGAATCTTGTAGTAAGAGGCTTCTTGAATCTTAATAAGAGGCTCTTCCCTTACTCTTTTTCTTTAAAATTTTCTTGAATTTTGAGAGGAGAGTGGATTTTTTCTCCATGTAGAGATTCTATAGTTCAATTTACAAGTAAATCTGCCATATTTTCACTACAAGGATATGAAGGCATAGCGACGGCGCGTCGCTATTTGCATCGCAAATGTGACGCTAATAGCGTCGGTGGTCTAACGAAAAAAACGCGGGCCAAAATCCGAGCGCGTTATTTTATGCAAGTACATGAAAGAAAGAGCGAAAGGGAGAGCGAACTCCATCTTGCATTTGAGAGGGAGAGGGAGAGAAAGAGAGAAAGAGGGAGAAGGAAAGCTTTTCACCGCCGCCGCCACCGTTCACGAAGAAGAGGAGGAATTGTACGGAGGGCGAAGAGGAGCCACCATTGCAAAGAGAAGCTGCCGAATCCATCCTCGAGCCTTTACAGTGAGTACATTGTTCCTTCTTGCTTTGTTTTTGTGTTTTCTCTTTTTCTTTTACTTGTTTTTGTTAAAAATCATGTGTATTGAGAGAGGGAGAGGAAGAGAGAAAAGGAAAGAAGGAACAAGAGAGAGAGGGAGAAAACATTAAACATAATAGGGAAAGAGAGAAAGAGAGGGAGAGGGAGAAGGAGGGAGAGGAAATGAGAGAGGGAGAGGAAGAGAGAAAAGGAAAGAAGAAACGAGAGAGAGGGAAAAAACATTAAACATAATAGGGAAAGAGAGAAAGAGAGGGTGAGGGTGAGGGAGGGAGAGGAAATAAGAGAGGGAGAGGAAGAGAGAAAAGAAAAGAAGGAACGAGAGAGAGAGGGAGAAAACATTAAACATAATAGGAAAAGAGAAAAAGAGAGGGAGAGGGAGAGGGAGGGAGAGAGAGAAGGAGGGAGATGTTGTTATTGTTATTGTTGCACTACAAGATATAAACCTTATACCGACGTTTAAAGCGACGAAAATACAAACAACAAAATTTGCCCCTGTCATCGCAAAAAGTGTTGTTATTAACGACGCCATAGAAACGTCGCTATCAGCGTCGCAAAGACACTGATAGCGACGCCAATAGCGACACGAGCAGTAAATTTGCGACGCGCATAGTGAAGGCAATAGCGACGCGAGCAGTAAATTTGCGACGCTAATAGCAACGGTAACAGGGATAAAAAAAAATTTGTGGCACAACTGTGTGCTGTATGAGAGCCATACAAAATAGTTTCTGCACTACTGTATACAAAGCGCTTGCAAACAAAAAGAATGTATACTGAAATCATAAAACTGATACATGAAATAAATACATGATCACATAAAAAGCGATTAGTACAATCATGACAGGATATCACTAATACATAGAAAATGTCTACATAGATCAGGCGACTAAAAAATAAAGGTGTGTGAGCTCCAAGGATCCAAGGGCGAGTTACAAATTCTCGTCCCCCAAAAGCTCGTCCCGCCGCAAAGGAGCATCGAACGGACTCTGCAAAAAAAAGAAACAACATATCAATCCACCATACAATAATGCATTCAAATATCTCATGGTAACTACGGACAAGAAAGATGAGTGACTTACAAGGCCGCCGCGTCTATACAATTGGTCGATGAATGCATTGAGACCGTGCCTCTCTGCATATCAAGTCTCAAGGCCTATCGGATCGCGATTTGTAATGGAGTGCTGCAAAGAAAACAAAATGCTAACTGCTAGAAACATGATTGTCAGTACAAAGAATATTTCAAAAAAACAAACAAGCAAAACAAAAGAAAAACTTACAAAGTCCTCCAAATATGTCATGTGGCCACCACTCCCAAGATGATGGACCACTCTGGCCTCGAGTCATGCCCTCGCCGCCTTGCACTGCTGACTCCAACGTCCTGGAGAATCTGTCGTCTGCATCTAACCACTCGGGCTTTACAGCCCCACTCTTGGTTGCCTTGCATGCGTCGGATCGTCTATGTGACATGTATGCACGCATGCAATCCATCATCCAGCCCGTCGAGAATCTATTTACTGTGGGGCTGGCACTGAAAACTCCTCGTGCAAGGATGCTACTATGTAGTCCTTGCTCCCCTTCGGTATGTTCTTCCAATGATCCAGGACGTTGTGTCGAAAAACTTGTTGGTACAACTCTCTCATACAAGCCGTCACCCTCCTCCTCTCATCATTCATGATGATGGCTCCTGACCTACTATCGACCATATATCCATAACCCTAGAAGTCTGCATAAGATGGGTCCTCTCCCATCTGCGTCCCCGCTCCTGGGCATATCTAGGAGACCCCTCTACATCCAGTGTACCGATGGGGGTAATCTCTCTCGGAGTGGCTGATGACACCCAAAGAAGCATAAAAACAAGGCACAAAAGAATCCAAGCATGCATTATATTTTTATTTTTTGACAAGAGAATAATACTACATTGTTACAAAATCACCAAAAAGAGATAGAGATATGAGGGGGCCACATCCACATCCACATCCATCATAAATAAATCATATACACAAAAGTGTTACGTGCATGCATTTGTAAAGGGTAGGAATACTCAAAATTAGAGGCCAAAGGTCTTATAATATCAAATGTATCAAAGTTTCAAAGAAATAATAAAAATACGAAGGGGTATGCTTTTTGGGGAAGAGGTGGGGTGGAGTGCACAAGTGGTTATGTGCCTCTTTCCCTTCCCTCTCTTGTCCAATTGCATATTCCCCTTTTTGGTGGTGCAAAAAGTTGTTCTCTCTCCTCTCTCCTCTATCTTTTGTGCAGAAATTCTTATTTTCCCTTTTGTTCTTGCATAATGGTTGAAGCTATGGATGAAGATGATGAAGATAACAAATTAGTTCATTATTAAGTGGAAGATTTATGGTTTCTTTTCAGTTTTGAGATTAATGGCTCAGCCATGTGCATAGATTTTGCATGCTTCTACCTTGGTTTCATGTTTATTTCCTGCTATGGGAGGGTTGCTGTCAGCTCGGCTTCGTCATCGACGCTAAAGACATGTTCAATGGTGTTGAGGTTCTTTTTCTTTGTACTTGCCGAGGATGGCTTCGCAATTGTGTTCGAGGAGAATGATGATGCCCATGGATGCTCAAAATCTAGCACCCTAATATATCTGAATCAAACATATAATATATCAATATAGCTTTATTATATTTTGTAAAATGATAGATTTCTAAAAGAGGGGCATAAATTTTGAAGGCCCAAAAGCAATGGTGGCTAAGGCCAATGTATATTTAAAAATATTATTAATCAATAAATTATTGCACGAAGGGGAGCATGTGGGGAAAGATTGGGGTGTGCTTCTTCAATATACCCCTCTCTCTCTCGCATGTGCTTCAAGAGCATTTGATGTGAAAATTTCTCTCTCTCTCTCTCTCTCTCTCTCTCTCTCTCTCTCTCTCTCTCTCGCATGGAAATAGAGAGTGATGAAGAAGGAGAGGACGCTAATTCATATGAATGTTTCTCTTTAGTTATATTCCACGAGCGAGAGATGAAATCTCAGCATAGACTTTGCTCTTGTTGTGTTCCCGGGAGAGTTGTTATTTTCTTGGTTCAGTGGCACCCAAAGGGTGCCACCCAAAGGGGTGCCACCTGCTAACGGGTGCGCAAAAGCCGAAGTAACTGGAGTAGATGTCCCCACAAGTGTGACAAATCCTGGAGATGACATAGCTCCAGCTGAACGACGAGATGGAGACACCACATCCATGTCTCCACATCAGCATCCCCCTGATCCTGATGCACTCCCTCCCTCTGGCCCAAGTCGTGAGCATCGAGATCGTCTACTCGAAGCCGAAGCATCCGATCGTGCTAAAGCAGATCTAGCAGAGCGCCCTGACGAAGAACGAGACAGCTCCTGGTCTGCCATCTCTCTGAATCTCGCAAGCTAGTCTGAAGACATGCGTGCGAAGATGTCTTGCAACTCCTCATCGCTCATCCCTCGACTCATCCTGAAAATGTCACCTACACAAATAAAAAATGATGTTAGAATTATCAATTTAAATAATACAAAGCATAGTAATATAAATCATTTTTAAAAAATCTCTCTTAAAATGCATATCTTATGTACCTTTATAAGAGATTGGTCAACGAATTGAGTAAGTGGATGCTCCAAGTATGAAGTATCCTATGGTCCCATGTTAATCTCCTGACACAACTCCGCATACACTGGAAGGTCGATAGACATGTCACCACAAAAGAATGAGTCCACCTCATTCTCAAAAAATTCTTGGACTCCTGTATTTCCATCATTGTTAGCCGATGCTGGCTCCAAGCTTTCGACGGCCTCCACCCCTTGCAATATCAACCCCTCTATTTGCATATTATCTACATCTATGCTCAAAACATCGCTTTGATCATATACTCTCGCATTTCGGGGAGTTGAAGGTATACCATACCACCATCAAGGTTGTCGGGGGTTTGGATAGAAGATTACCTGTTCACAAACACGTACAAGAGAGTGATTAACCATTGTGACATAAACCATGTCGTAATACAATTAGCAAGCAAATGACTCCATGCACCTGTTCACAATGGGCCGGCAACACAAAGGTGTCGCGCAAATCTGTCCATTTTTTTTCGAAATCTATTTCAAGAAATCTGGATGGACCTCGTCGAACTGTTGCTCCAACTCCCCCAAGTACCACTTTGAACCACTGCACATCGAATAGTATCATGGAGAAGCTACGGTAATCTACCGTAATAATACTTTGCAAGTTCCCAAAATACTCCATCTCATCCACAGCCGTGTTTGGATCCGTTGCTCGTCGCCAGCTCTCTTGCTCGAACCTTGCCATGACACCACAGTCCATTGTGTAGCGCATTTTGTCAATACGCTCCACGTGAAAATGCCGTCCGCGTGACCATGCTGCACTATATATTTTGTACTATTCATTGAAACACTCAAATTAGATGTTGCATATAAAATTTAGATACGACAGATTCTAAACCCCTCATCACCTCTGGACTACATCCCCTCGAGAATTCCCACTCCTCCATTGAGACCTCTGTCCCTTCGCTAGATGCTGCGGTCAAGGCTCCATGCAACCATCGCGTTGACATAAACGGCGGCATCTCCTCCATGCCTTCGGGATATCGAATTGGTCGATGACGCATACTACGTCGGAATTCAGCTCGTGCTTCCTCTCGATCTTGCCTTGCAATCTGGTACTTGGCGAGCCACGTCTCCATGGAGGCATGGTACAACATACAAAAGCGATTCACCTTCTCTTCCATTGAGGCATCCATTCTTTTTTCTACCCCATTTCCAACCACCACATCTCCAGTCAGTCTATCATCGTCCTTCAGCATCCATAACATTTCATTGTCTGGTTCCATTGTTGGTAGCCATTGTGAAATATGCACTAACGCCTCTGACACCAACCAACCTTCGGCCATGCTACCTTCTGGCCAAGCTCATTGTCACACAAAGCCTTTCAGGGTTTTCATGAAGCGCTCCAAGAAGAACATCCATCGCGTATGGACAGGTCCAGCAATCTCCACTTCATCCACAAGATGCACAAGAAGGTGGATTTGTATCGTGAGTATGCTAGTGGGCAGGTATTTCTCAAAGAGACAAATTGTCTCCACTGCTCTCTACCTTGCGGATTCAATAGAGGACGTCTTAATCTCTTTTTGTGAGATCCATTGCACCAAAGTCGACAACTTGTAAATGGCCCCACGAATTTCTAGAGTAAGGCATCTTGCGATCGCGATCGGTAGGACAAACTGCCACAAATGAGAAAGCATTATGAATAATGGCCACTTTCCAAATTGCAAAATGCCCACGCTAATTACAATCCATTCGTAGCACAAACCTGACATATCTTATGCCAATCATGGGATTTTAGCCCCGACCGTCTTTAGAAAATGCGGACCTGAGAGAACGCATCATACATGTCGGAGTGCGGATAGACTTGATTACTTGCTTCAAAATGCGCTCTTCTTTAGTGGACAAAACCCAAGGAGCGCAAGGAAGCTGCACGCGACCATCAGCACTCGACTGTGGCCAAAGCGCCTCCATATTACCTACCTCCTTCAAATCCATTCGTGCCCCTATAGTGTCTCTCTTTCCTGTGATGTGGTCCCATAGCAAGCTGCCCACATTCTTGAAAATATGCATGGGATCCAACAAGTGGTTGACCTGTAAGTGGGTCCAATATGGCAACTCGTAGAAAACTGAGAACCGTCGCATTCCATTTGGATGTGATTCTGGGTGGACCATTTTCAGCTCGTACCAACTTGCGGCGTTCATACGTGTTGGAGGTGGTCCAAGGAAACCTTCTCTGATTTCATGATCCTCCGGCAAGAAAGCGGCGTGTCCTTGATATACCATATTCTTCATGGTTCGTGACCTTCGGGAGTCTAACTGTGGCCCACATAATGGACATGCATGATAACATGAGGTAACCAGACCTATTCCAACACCACGACCTACTGAATACTTGTTTGAATGAGATAAAATATAGATATTACCAGCGAGAACGGAGGCCTGCTCACTTGAGCACTCTCCCAATCCCAAAAAGTCATGCATCGTCCACATGAGAATGGCTTGAATATTGGCTGACTGCCGACCATCGTGCTTGCTCATATCTTGCACAGTGACCCCCTCCTCCCACAAAAACTTAAGCTCATCGACTAATGGACAAAGATACACGTCCATATTTTTTACTTTGTAGTGGCCTGGGACGAGCAAGCTAAGAATGAGATGTCATTTCTTCGTAGAAAGCCATGGAGGGATGTTGTAGTTGACAAGGACTATAGGCTACACACTGTAAGAAGTTGAGCGCAGACCGAATGGGTTCACATCATCCATTGCGAGACCGAGCCAATGATTCCTTGGCTCTCACGCAAAGCCTAGGAAGGTAGAGTCAATGTGGCTCCATGCACGCGAATCCACTGATATTCATTGAACTCCATCCGTGGACCTATTCTGCACATGCCATGTTGTCAAGCTCGCCATGCCGGAAGTACAAAAAATGTGGTTTATGCGGAGGATGAGCGAAAAGTATCTGAGAACTTTTTGAGGGATGGTTTGCCCTTGTAAGTCGATACATGTGAGCACCACACTTTGGACATATCTCCATAGTCTCGTATTCTCCTTGAAACAGTATGCAATCGTTGATACATGCATGGATGTTATTGTAGTCCATGCCAAGCTTCCGTAAAACATGTCATGCATCATCACGAGACTCAGGCATGGTATTTGCAGGTGGTAATATATGATATTTCAATAACCTTTAAAAAATCATAAAACACCTTGAAAAAGCACAAATGTTTGTAATAATAGTGTCAAAAAAAAATTCAATGAAGCCTATGTGCAAGGTACCTGAATAACTCGGTTACACTCATATCGCTCCACTCGTATTTTGCTTGCACACTTAAGAGTGCAAGGAGTGTCTTCAACCAAGATACTCAGCACCCATCAAATAATGGTATGGATGCTTCCTCTCTAAGCGGATCAGAAGTCTCGACATCCATGGGAATCAATGCATCGATCATTGCCTCCATCTCAGGCTCCATGATTGTAGGTAGGTCTGGAAGGTTTTCTGTCTCCTCTGGCATTGACGGTATAGATTGGCCTTGTGAGTGGTGGATTGGCTCCTGCACTCCATCCATCGCACGCCCAGAAACTCTTCTAATTGGCTGCAAAGGATGCACTTCCCCTTGGGACGAGACATCACCTCCCTGGATAGAAAATTTGCCAGCAAGACCCAATCTGATTGTATATGGTTTTCAATTAGCTTGCGAGTACAATGCATGATTGATATTAACTTCAAATTATCGTTTGCTGAAAATCCGCAATCGCCTGATCAATGATCTCAGATTGAAACTCGCCAAATAGTCGTACGTGTTCTATAGACAATCGATGTTTTTGTCTAATTGCCAACTTGCATTGAGAGCAAGGACATGGGACACGCTGATTAAGATACACCTCGCGATCTTGAACAATAAGATCTTCTTCGTTTTCCATCTTATCTACATTACAACAAACGAGGCTCAAATGGATAGCTTTATGGAGATGTATGTCAAGTTGCAAGTTGACCATAAGCTCTTGCTTGAGAGGTTTTAGCCTCTGCAAGAGATTCAGAAGCAAATTTTGTAAAACATTGAGGTTGATATTGATGCATCCATGGTGTTGAAATCTAAACTTCAAGATATAAGAAATGCTTTACTGATTGATGTAAAGAATGCATGGGACATAGTAGTTGAGAGATTTATTGATGTTATATCTCGGCCATATACCATGCTCAAGGATTTGTTTGTCCTAGTAGATAATTATTCATTATTGTAAAAAAAAAAGCATTGGTTCATAAGGTTCATGAGTCGAAGACTAAATGTTTGGACTTGACTAAAAGATTGGATAATGCCTTAGATGCTAAAAGGAAAAGTGATGAATATGTTACTTCATCATTGCAACAAAAATATTGGTGACAAGGATGCTATGATTAATGAAGTTCTTCACGAGGTGAATATAGAGTTGAAGGGGATGGAATACGATTCTTCTTTGGGATTTAGTGGTGATCAGTCAATTATTGAGGTGTCTTCTTGTGCAACCATTATACCTTATATACCTAGCTACGATCTCTAGGTTATGCACTTTGAGTATCGTAGAGGGGCTCTACTAGGATTACTTATACAACTGCACTAGAGGGCTTTGAGTATAAGTAATCCATTTATGATCATCATTGAGGATCTCTTAGTCTAATAATAAATCAGTCTCAACAAAAAGCATCTTGGTAATGTGGTTTTTTTGTCCTAGGTCCATGTATAAAAATTAATGCCATCTATGAAATTTATCAACTATAATTATAAAATTTGTTCCAATCAATTCTACTCATAGTCATAACATTTGAAGAAAATATCATATGCTCAATTTAAGGGATTCTTCTTCTATAGCAATACTTTTGGGTTCATTTTGATGAAGTACCATAATGACCATTAGCTAGGGTATCATTTTCTTTTAGTCCTTCAGTTGACTAGTTGGCATGATTACTAATTTCTTATGCCTATAAAGTTAATACAAAAACAAGGAATTATGCATATCACAATTAGATCCCCTACTTGGACATTATGAAGGATATGACCAATTTTAAGCCATCTTAAAGAGTCACCAATGTACGTGGCCCATGGCAAAGCACATTGCATACCATTATCGATAAGTCTATTATCGTGCATCTTAAATCTTCTAATTAGACTTTATAAAGTGTATGACTAATTTTTAGCTCTCTTAAGGAGTCGATGTAATGGTACCCATAAAAAAAGCAAAGTGCATACCATTACCATAATCATGGATATGTTATCATTCCAATATATACACACAAGTGGACTACATCTTGAGTAGACAAAAGCTATCCATTTGAGTAGACATACATCTCCATAAAGCTATCCATTTGAGTATACATCTCTTTCTCTTTCTCTCCCTCTCTTTCCCTCTCCCTCTCTTTCGCTCTCATTTCCTCTCCCTCTCACAATATATCCTAACACTCTCCAAAAGCAAAAGGGAGAGGGAGAGAGAAAATGCACTCTCCCTCCCTCTCCCTCTCCCTCTCTTTCTCTTTCTCTCCCTCTCTCATTTCCTCCCTCTCCCTCTCCCTCTCTTTCTCTTTCTCTTTCTCCCTCTCTCTCTCTCTCTCTTTCTCTCCCTCCCTCTTCCTTTCCCTCTCTTTCTCTCTCATTCCCTCTCCCTCTCACAATATATCTTAATACTCTCCAAAATCAAAAGGGAGAGGGAGAGAGAGAATGCACTCCCTCTCCCTCTCCCTCTCCCTCTCTTTCTCTCTCATTTCCTCTCCTAAACAAGAAAGAGAGAAAGTGATTTAAACCTTAAACAAGCAAAAGGAAGAGGGAGAGAGAGAATACACTCTCCCTCCCTCTCCCTCTCCCTCTCTCTCCCTCTCCCTTTCTTTCTCTCTCATTTCCTCTTCTAAACAAGCAAAAGAGAAAGTGATTTAAACCTTAATCAAGCAAAAAGGAGAGGGAGAGAGAGAATGCACTCTCCCTCCCTCTCCCTCTCTTTCTCTTTCTCTCCCTCCCTCATTTCCTCCCCCTTCCTCTCCCTCTCCCTCTCTTTCTCTTTCTCTCCCTCTCTCTCCCTCTCCCTCTCTTTCTCTCTCATTTCCTCTCCTAAACAAGCAAAAGAGAAAGTGATTTAAACCTTAAACAAGCAAAATAAGGAGAGAGGGAGACTCACCGATGAGATATGGTGAGTGTGGGGTGGCTCGTCTTTGCGATGAAGGCTCCTCCTCTCCTTCACGAACAACGGCAGTGGCGGCAGCGACGACAAGTCTTCTTCCTCTTCTTTTCTTGTGTGACGGTCGCTCTCTCCCTCACTCTCGCTCTCAAAACACAAAACGTGAAAACACGAAATAAAGTCGCACTCGGTTTCGGTCCATTTTTTTTCCCTATGGACCATCGGTATTTGCCAATGCAAATACCGACGCAAATAGCGACATGAATAGCGATGCCGCTACCCACTATCGCTATAAGCTCAAATCCTTGTAGTGTTGCTTTATTTCTTCTTTTCTTTTTTAATTGTTTATTGTTGTTGTGGTACTTGTGGTAGTGGTAGTGGTAGCAGTAGTTGGAGATTAATTTCTTATTTTCTTGTTTGTTATTTTTGTGGTTGTCATAGCAGTAGTAGTGGTAGTGGTAGTAATAGTGGTAATGGTAGCGGTAGCGATAGTGGTAGTTGTTGTTTAACTTCTTATTTTCTTGTTTGTTGTTGTTGTGGTAGTTGCAGTAGTAGTAGTGGTAGTGGTAGTGGTAGTAGTAGTGGTAGTAGTAGTTGTTGTTTAATTTCTTCTCTTCTAGTTTGTTGTTATTGTGGTAGTCATAGTCGTGGTCGTAGTCATGATTGTAGTAGTAGTACTAGTAGTAGTAATAGTAGTTTTCTTGTTTGTTGTTGTAGTAGTAGTAGTTTTTTTTTTTCTTGTTTTTTGTTGTTGTTGTTGTTATTGTTGTAGTTTTTTCTTCTTTTCTTGTTTGTTGTTATTGTAGTAGTAGTAGTAGTTATTATTGTTGTTATTGTTTTTTCTTATTTTCTTGTTTATTGTAGTGGTAGTGGTTTGTTGTTGTGGTAGTCAATCGTAGTCGTAGTCGTAATCGTGGTTGTAGTAGTAGTAGTAGTGGTGGTTTTCTTGTTTGTTGTTGTTGTTATAGTAGTAGTTTTTTTTCTTTTCTTGTTTATTGTTGTTTAGTTTTCTTGTTTGTTGTTGTTGTTGTAGTAGTGGTAGTAGCAGGTTTTTTCTTTTCTTTTCTTGTTTGTTGTTGTTGTTGTTGTAGTATTAGTTATTGTTGTTGTTGTTGATTTTTCTTCTATTCTTGTTTATTATAGTGGTAGTGGTAGTGATAGTGGTAGTAGTAGAGATAGAGAGTTGTTGTGGTGGTTGTAGTCATCATAGTCGTGATTGTAGTACTAGTACTAGTAGTAGTAATAGTAGTTTTTTTGTTTGTTGTTGTAGTAGTAGTAGTTTCTTTTCTTTTCTTGTTTATTGTTGTTTAGTTTTCTTATTTGTAGTAGTAGTAGTAGTAGTAGTAGTTTTTTCTTCTTTTCTTATTTATTGTAGTAGTAGTAGTAGTTGTTGTTTTTCTTTTCTTTCTTTTCTTGTTTGTTATAGTGGTAGTGGTAGTGGTAGTGGTAGTGGTAGTGGTAGTGGTAGTCATGGTCGTGATCATGGTCGTAGATGTAGTCATAGTCATCGTAGTCATGGTTGAAGTAGTAGTAGTGGTTTTTTTGTTTGTTGTTGTTGTTGTAGTAATAGTTTTTTTTGTTTTCTTGTTTATTGTTGTCTAGTTTTCTTATTTGTTGTTGTTGTTGTAGTAATAGTTTTTTTTGTTTTCTTGTTTATTGTTATCTAGTTTTCTTATTTGTTGTTGTTGTTGTAGTAGTGGTAGTAGTAGTAGTTTTTTCTTCTTTTCTTGTTTGTTGTTGTTGTTGTTGTTATTGTTGTTGTTGTAGTAGTTGTTGTTGTTGTAGTAGAGAGAGATATATGTTTTATTAAAGGAAATGAGAGAGGGGGAGGAAGAGAAAAAGAAAGAAGGAACGAGAGAGAGGGAATAAATATACAACATAATAAAGAAAGAGAAAGAAAGAGAGAGATGGAAGGAAAGGAAATAATGAATGGATAAAAAATAAAGAGAGAGTGGTGGCGAGGTCCGGTGTAATACCACGAGATGGGAAACACTTTGACATACATTAATTTGTGGGTGGGTGGGTGTAGACTTTACATACGTTAATTTTTGCTAAGTTACAAGAGAAGAAATCCCTTCTCAAACAAGTTAAGAAAGAAAAAAAGAATGATAACAAAAACAAATTGTTTGTCATAACGTAGACAAAATGGAAAATGATAAAGGTCGTGATGTTCAAGATCATGAGGCATATCTTAATTAGCGTATCCCATGTCCTTGCTCTCAATGTAAGCTGACAATTAGACGAAAACGTCAATTGTCTATAAAACACGTACGATGCTTCGACGAGTTTCAATCTGAGATCATTTATCAAGTGATCTTGGATTTTGAGCAAACGGTAAGAAAAGTTAATATCAATCATGCATTGTATTCTCAAGCTAATTGAATACCATATACAAAAAGATTGGGTGTGGCTGGAAAATTTTCTATCTAGAGAGGTAATGTCTCGTCCCAAGGAGGAGTACACTGTTTGCAACCAATTAGAAGAGTTCGTGGGCATCCGATAGATGGAGTGCCTAAGCCAATCCACCACTTGGAAGGTACTAACCAATCTATACCATCAATACCAGAGGAGACAAACAGCCTTCGAGACTTACCTACAATCTTGGAGCCTGAGATGGAGGCAATGATCGATGCATTGATTCCCATGGATGTCGAGACTTCTGATCCACTTAGAGAGGAAGCATCCATACCATTATATGATGGGTGCCGAATATCTCGCCTGAAGACACTGCTTGCACTCCTAAGTGTGCAAGCAAAATACGGGTGGAGTGATGCGAGTGTGACCGAGTTGATCAGATACCTTGTATGTACGCTTCGTTGATTTCTTTTCAGTACTATCATTAAAAACATTTGTACTTTTTCAAGGTGTTTTAGGATTTTTTTTCTAGGTTACTGAAGTATCATATATTACCACTTGTAAGTATTATACCTGAGTCTCGTGATGATACACGATATATTTTACAAAAGCTTGGCATGTACTACAATAGCATCCATGCATGTATGAACAATTGCATACTAATTCAAGGAGAATACGAGACTATGGAGACATGTCCAAAGTGTGGTTCTCACAGGTATCGATAAGACTTGTAAGGACAAACCATCCCTCAAAAAGTTCTTAGACAATTTTCGCTTATCCCCCGCATAAACCACATATTTCGTACATCTGGCATGGCGATCTTGACAACGTGGCATGCGCAGAATAGGTCCACAGATGGAGCTCAATGAATATCAGCGTATTTATGCGCATGGAGCCACATCGACTCTACCTTCCCAGGATTTGCCCGAGAGCCAAGGAATCTTCGTCTCAGTCTTGCAAGGGATGGCGTGAACCCATTCGGTTTGCGCTCAATTTCGTACAATGTGTAGCCTATAATCCTTGTCAACTACAATATCCCTCCATGGCTTTCTACGAAGAAAGGACATCTCATCCTTAGCTTGCTCATTCCCGGCCACTACAAAGTCAAAAATATAGATATGTATCTTTGTCCATTAAGTCGATGAGCTTAAGATTTTGTGGGAGAAGGGGGTCACCATGTAAGATATGAGCAAGCGTGATGGTCGACGGTCCGTCAATATTCGAGCCATTCTCATGTGGACGATGCATGACTTTCCGGGATTCGGAGAGTGCTCAGGTAAGTAGGCTTTTGTTCTCATTGGTAATATCTATCATAGCTTGTTCAAGTTTATATTCACTGGATAGAGGTGGTGTTGGGGCACATTTGGTTACCTTAGGTTATCATGCATGTCTATGGTGTGCGAGCCACTGTTAGACTCCCAAAAGTCACGAACCATGAAGAAGATGGTATATCAAGGACACGCTGCTTTCTTGCCAGAGGGTCATGAACTCAAGGAAGGTTTTCTTGGACGACCTCCAACACGCATAAATGCCAAAAGCTGGTACGAGGTGAAAATGCTCCACACGGAGTCACATCCAAACGGAATGCGATGGTTCTCAATTTTCTACGAGTTGCCATATTGAACCCACTTACAGATCAACCACTTGTTGGATCCCATGCATGTTTTCAAAAACGTGGGCAGCTTGCTATGGGACCACATCACAGGAAAGAGAGACACTATAGGGGCACGAATGGATTTGAAGGAGATATGCAAGATGGAGGTGCTTTGGCCGCCGCAGTCGAGTATTGATGGTTGCTTGCAGCTGCCTTGCACTCCTTGGGTTTTGTCCACTAAAAAAGAGTGCATTGTGAAGCAAATAGTCAAATCTATCCATACTCCGACGAGTATGATGCGTTCTCTCAAGTTTGCATTTTCTAAAGACAACCAATTATTTGGACTAAAATCCCATGATTGGCATAAGATATGTCAGGTTTGTACTACAAATGGATTGTAAGTGGCCTGCATATTTTGCTATTTGGAGTGTAGTCATTATTCATAATGCTTTCTCATTTGTGGCAGTTTGTACTACCAATCGCGATCGCACGATGCGTTACTCCAGAAATATACGGGACAATTTACAGGTTGACGACTTTACTGCAATGGATCTCACAGAAGGAGATTAAGACGTCCTTTATTGAATCCGCGAGGCAGGGAGGAGTGGAGACGGTCTGTCTCTTTGAGAAATACCTACCTACCAGCATGCTTACGATACAAATCCACCTTCTTGTGCATCTT
Source organism: Lygodium microphyllum (assembly GCF_053477565.2). Classification (NCBI taxonomy): domain Eukaryota; kingdom Viridiplantae; phylum Streptophyta; class Polypodiopsida; order Schizaeales; family Lygodiaceae; genus Lygodium; species Lygodium microphyllum. Next base: position 28,893,865 of record NC_141143.1, on the reverse strand, counting down.
GTAGATGAAGTGGAGATTGCTGGACTTGTCCATACGTGATGGATGTTCTTCTTGAAGCGCTTCATGAAAACCCTGAAAGGCCTTGTGCGACAACGACCTCTGCCAGAAGGTAGCATGGCTAAAGGTTGGTTGGTGTTTGAGGTGCTAGTGCATACTTCACAATGGCTACGAACAGTGGATTCAGACAACAGTTTGCTATGGCCAACTGAAGGACGATGGTAGACTGACTGAAGATGTGGTGGTTGAAAATGGGGTAGAAAAAAGAATGGATGCTGCAATGGAGGAGAAAGTGAATTGCTTTTGTATGTTGCACCATGCCTCTATGGGGATGTGGCTGGGTAGGTACCAGTAAGTTAGGCAAGATAGAGGGGAAGCACGATCTGAATTTTGATGTAGTACGTGCCATCGACCGATTTGATATCCTGAGGGCATGGAGGAGATGCCCTGGTTTATGTTAACATGATGGTTACATGGAGCTTTGACCGCAGCATCTCGCGAAAGGACGGAGGTCTCAACCGAGGAGTTGGAATTCTCGAGGGGATGTAGTCCAAAGGAGGTGATGTGTTTAGGATTTGTCATATCTATATTTTATATACAACAACTAATTGAGTGTTTTAATGTATAGTACAAAATATATAGTGTAGGGTAGTCATGCAGACGGCATTTCCGCGTGGAGCATATTAACAAAATGTGCTCCACAACAGACTGTGGTATCATGGCAAGGTTCGAGCAAGAGAGCCGATGACCAGCAACGGATCCAAATGCCGTTATAGATGGGATGGAGTATTTTGGAAACTTGCAAAGTATTGTTACGGTGGATCACCATAGCTTCTCCATGATACTATTCGATGTGTAGTGGTTCAAAGTGGTACTTGAAGGAGTTGGAGCAACAGTTCGACGATGTCCATTTGGATTTCTCGAAATAGATTCTGAAAAAAAATAGAGGGATTTGCACGACACCTTTGTGTTGCCAGCCCATTGTGAACATGTGCATGAACTCATTTGTTTTTTAATTCTATTACGACATTGTACATGTCACAATAGTTAAACCTCTCTTATACGTGATTGTGAACATGTAATCTTCTATCCAAACCCCCGACAACCTCGATGGTACATGTCACAATAGTTAAATCTCTCTTATACGTGATTGTGAACATGTAATCTTCTATCCAAACCCCCGACAACCTCGATGGTGGTATGTTATACCTTCAACTCCCCGAAGTGTGAGAGTATATGATCAAAGCGATGTTCTGAGCATAGATAAGAACAATATGCAAATAGAGGGGTCGATATTGCAAGGGGTGGAGGCCACCAAAAGCTTGGAGCATATAGAGGAGCCAGCATCGGATAAAAATAATAGAAATACAGGAGTCCAAGAATTCTTTGAGAACGAGATGGACTCATCCTTTTGTGGTGACATGTCTATCGACCTTCCAGTGTATGCCGAGTTGTGTCAGGAGATTGATATGGGACCATAGGATACTTCATACTTGGAGCATCCACCTACTCAATTCGTTGACGAATCGCTTATAAGGGTATATAAGATATGAATTTTAAGTAAAATTATTTTTTAAAGATTTATATTACCGTGCTTTGTATGATTTAAATTGATTATGCTAACATCATTTTTTATCTATACATGTGACCTTTGTGGATACTTAGATCATCAGGATGAGTCGAGGGATGAGCGATGAGGAGCTACAACAGATCTTCACAAGCATGTCTCCAGATTAGATGGTGAGATTCAGAGATATGGCGGACTAGGAGTTGTCTCGGACACCGTCAAGCTGCTCTATTAGATCTACTTCAGTGCAATCTGATGCTCCAGTTTCGAGCAGACAAGGTCGATACTCCAGACTTGGGCCAGATGGAGGCAATGGTTCAGGGGGATGCTGTAGAGGTCTAGAGACAGTGAGCCCACGGTCGGCTCGGGATACAAGTGCTACTCCTCGCTCTTGTGGCGGTTTCAGAGAGCGTGGCTCAGGTGGTTGCTGTGGAGGCATGGACGCGGTGTCTCCGTCTTGTCATTCTGCTAGAGTTGCATCACCTCCGGGATTTGTCACACCTGTAGGGACATCTACTCCACTCACTCCGGCTTTTGCTCAGTCATCCGCAGGTGATACCCCTATGGTGGGTGCTACTCTGATAGATACTACCCCAGTTAGTACACCAAATGTACAGGGGTCTCCTAGATATGCCCAGGAGTGTGGTCGCAGGTGGAAGAGGACCCATCTTAGGCATACCCCAGAGGGGTATGCCTACCTTGTAGATGATAGGTCAGGAGCCATCATCATGAATGATGAGGGGAAAAGGGTGATGGCTTGCATGAGAGAGTTATGCCAACAAGTTTTTCGGTACAACGTCTTGGATCATTGGAAGAACATACCGGAGGGGAGCAAAGACTACATAGTAGCATCCTTGCATGAGGAGTTTCTGGTACCAACCGCAGCAGATAGGTTTTCTACGGGCTGGATGATGGAGTGGATGCATGCATATATGTCACACAAACGATCGGACGCATGCAAGGCACTCAAGAGTGGGGTTGCAAGGCTTGAGTGGCTAGACGTGGATGATTGGCACCGACTCAGGGAGGAGGCTACAGATTCTCCAGGACGTTGAAGACAACAGCGTGAGGCAGTGAGGGCTTGACTAGAGGTCGGAGTGGTCCATCATCTTGGGAGTGGCAGCCATATGACATATCTGGAGGACTTTTTAAGTTTTTCTTTTTTTTTGCTTGCTTATTTTTTTGCAATATCCTTTGTACTGACAATCATGTTTCTAACAGTTGTATTTTGTTTTCTTTGTAGCACTCCATTACAAATCACGATCCGACCAGCCTTGAGACTCGATATACAGAGAGGCGTGGTCTCACTACATTGATTGACCGATTGTATGGACGCGGCGGCCCTGTAAGTCACTCATCCTTCTTGTCTGTAGTTACCATGTTTAATTAGAATGCATTATTGTATAGTGGACTGATGTGTAGTTGTTTCTTTTTTTTGCAGAGTCCATTTGATGCTCCTTTGCGGCGGGATGAGGTTTCGGATGGCAATGATCTTTAGCTCGCCCTTGGATCCCCTGAGCTCACACACCCTTCTTTTTTGGTCACGTGATCTATGTAGACATTTTCTATATAGTAGTTATATCTTGCCATTATTGTACCGACGCTTTCATTATGCGATCATGTATTTATTTTATGTATCAGTGTTATGATTTAAGTACACTTTGTCTTTATTTACACGAGCATTGTACACATTTATGAAACTATTTTGTATGGCCCAAATAAAGCACATAGTGCTATATGTGGCAAGACAGCTTGCTGCCCTGCCACAAATTTTTTTTCCTTGTTACCATCGCTATTAGCATCGCAAATTTACTACATGTGTCATTATTAGTATCGTTATAAGCATCGCAAAGTGTCATTATCAGCGTCGCTATTTGCGTCGGTATCAAATGCGACGCTGATACCGACGCAAATAGCAACACTGATAATGATGCTAATACCGACTGTTCTATGGCATCGCCAATAATGACACTTTTTGCAACGACGGGGACAAATTTCTTTATTAACATTTTCGTCACTTTTAACGTCGGTATAAGGCCTATATCTTGTAGCGTTTGTGGTGTCAAAATTTATTCATTTAATTAGTGACTTTTATATTTGATGGGATTGATGTTTTCTTATGTCCATCATTTGCAATGGGTTTTGATTAGCAACGATTCAATCTTATCTTCAGTAGATCATCTTATAGGTAAGTTGGCCATGTTTTGTATTCCTTCTATTCATGCAGTTATCTAGATATTTTTTGCTAAAAGGGATTCATGCAAGTATTTTTGTTAAAAGGTATTCATGCAGGCATTTTTTGTAAATGCAAGTATTATTCAAGGTTTAGATGAAGCACATAATTCTCGATCGACTATTTTGATGTGGTTAAAATTCCTTTATGTTGGATGATATGGATCTGCTGGAAGTCGATGGTTCAAAAATCCTATTGGTCCTATGTGTCCATTTGGATCTCCGTGCCAATTGGCAATGATCCCATGAAACTCTTGTATCATATCATCCATATAACACACAATGTGTTGAGTCTTAGAATATCTCACGTGTCAATCCAATGTGCCTATTAAGATTTGCATGCCATGTGGCTACTATCCTTGTAACAACTACTCTATAATACCTACATTTTATACAATGTATTGAGTCAAATCAGACTCCTCTTCATTATAGTCAAATTTATTTTGGCAAATTTCTCTGAGTATTCTTGTGCTATTCTTTTCATTATATTTCATGTAAATTGTATGAAGAAAGTGATGCCTTGAAATTGAATCTATACTTTGTATCGATGTATATATCCACATGCATTTCGATATCGATGTTTATGTCCATTTACAAAAGTGTAAACATCTCTTAATGCCATGTTGATTTGTATGGCATATTGGCGATTACTAGACAGACTTAAAATGCTTATTATTTAGGGGTTAATACATACTTCTTTACATCTAATGCATAGGTTATAATGCTTAAGAGAAGAACAAGCATTCTCTTGATAGAAGTATGTAATAGAAAAGATGAAGAAGGGAATTGGATCATTGATACATTGTCGAAGGGTTTGTGAAAGCAATGTCGCATCCACAGAGGACCTTGATTAATTTCAAGATAGAAGATCAATTAAGTGAATAAGCAAGATGAGAAAATGATGTCAAGTTTCTATTTTTATTTCTACCAATGAGACTGAAGACAAATAGAAATCCAAATTAGCTTGTAGTGGCAACTTCGGGTGAAGTTGTAATTACATATGTGGCTCCAATCCGCTCAGCATATAAACCAAGGTTCTTACTATAGGATTGCGAAATAAACAACTCCATCCCACGAGCAGCAAATCGTCTTACGGAACTGGCATCATCATCAAGACTGCCACTTGCAAAGCCCTAATAGGCCACATCAAAGAAAGCAGTGTGACCTTTCTCTTGAATAACATGAGCAATGATCTCCTATTGCTCTCGAGTAGGATCAATTCCTATGAGATTGTATGCACAGCCATGTAACAGAATGATCGAACCTGTAGGAGCAGCCTAATATCGGATATCATCCCATCAAAATCTAGACCAACTGTCTTTGGATCATAGTATCTCAGCTTCGATAATCAGAGACATAAAACCATCTCCCATCCATGAGAATGCTGAACCATAATGAACACTTCCGCTCCATCAGGGTAGACGGATCATCATATTGCTGATTTAAACAAAGTTGCTTGGTGGGCATCTTCGCTCTAGAGCTTTTCAGATTTTTTTTTTTTTCCTGTTACAGAGAAAAAGCTACAAAGTGGAGTTCTGTGATTTTTCATTTCAATATTGATGAATCGATGCTGATATGATGGTCATTCACGTAAAATCTGCTATTGAAAAAGAGAGCTAAAAGGTGGAGTCGTGCAATGGTTGGATTGATTGTTACTGGCAGAGGATTTATGAGCAGTAGAAGCGGCAGAAAACGGAGGACATGTTCATACTCCGGATGGGTCTACCACCGTGGACGCCGCCTGTGCACTGCGCTGCGACTGTCAGTCCATAGGCTTTTTTAGATTTGGAAGAAGAAGGGGAGTCTTTGCGATAGTTCTCCTCAACTTGGCGGGCCATGCCGAGGGCTGATTCGTAGAGCTTGGTGATGTTGGGACGTTGTAGTTCTGGGCCATGTACATCCCGACCCCTTCTCTAGTCGACGAGCATAGTAAATTTTCTTAATTCTTTGGAGAGCACAGATGGAAATTCTCCTGCAACGCCCTTATTGCGGCAACCAAACATGCCTGCTCCGATACAATTTAGATGAACTCTAGTGACAATCTACGTAATGAGCATCAGGCAAGGACGAACAGCAAAAAGCTCAAGTCCAAGATGTTGCTCCACTACAGGTAAGGTAAACTCTAGATGTCGACTCAGTGAGAAGCATGAGGCAGTATGATATTGTTCGATGATCACAGAAAGCTATCGAGGTCACATCATCCTCGGTGATGGAGCCTTCGCATTAGGAACTTCATATCGGCACCTGGGGGCTTGAGATAAGCACGCTACAGCCTCATTCGACTGTGATTCTTTTTCTTTCTTCATCGATCGTGCCAGCGATAGCACCCCCGGTCCTCTGTCCTCTGTCATAAATTGTGTGAGGGGGGAAGAGCACAATTGTGCTGAGTGTGGAGGAGGAGGGCGATCGCGAAATTCAAAACTGACTACGATTGGGCGATCAAAGCAAATCTGTGTCCTCCTTTTCTTTCCCCCTTCCAATACTCTGTTTCTCCCTCCTTCCCAGATTGCAGAGAATTCCTAAATTCGCCTTCCGCTCAGAAAAGCGACCTCTATTTTTTTTAAAAAAACCCAGAAAAGCAGCCCTTTCCTTCTATCAGAAAAGCGGCCCTGCTCACAATACCCCCATTTCATTACTTCACAGTCCAGCCATTGATTAAACAAGCAATGCTTTTCAGACTTTGCATCCAACTCAATGATAGAATTACCAATTATTCTCTGTGTACTAATCGCCCAAGCACATTATTCCAGCCAATGAACAGAAAATTATCAACATGATGTCCATTATGTCTTCAGCATTTATCTAACTTGGATCTTCCTGACTGAGTGACTGGTCATACAGAGCAGGCAATTCCAGAGACAAAGCACTTGTCTCCTTACAAAACACACGAAGTTCATTTACACAAATGTCCAAGTAAAGCTTTCTGGTCTTCTGAATATCAGTATCAAACTTGATAAATGCATATGGTCTTGCATCTGTGTCAACAATGGTCCCCTGTTTGATCTCCCAAACATTCCTGTAAACTGCTTTCAAATCATCACGAATCTGCTGAACTTTCTGTATAGAGCCATCTTCAACTCTAAGTTCCAAAGTCCCATGTCAGTCAGATCATTCAGAAGATGCTTGTTCACAACCACAAATTCGCCACTGAGTACTCTTCGGCTGTATATATTTGAGGTATATGATTCAAAACACTCATTATTGTCAAGTATCTGACTTGAAAACACATCCCAGAAATCATCACAACTAATAATCATAAACTTGTCTTCTTGATCCTGTTCAACATAGACTGAAAGCAATCCTTCATACTCGCTACTATACTCATACGCAGAAAAATTTGTACAAAGTACCAAATCCCATGCACAACTTTTGGGTGGTTTACACACCTCGAATGCGCAGCAATACGACATCCACCCCCTCTAATCCTGCGCATCCTCCGGATGGGCCAACTACCCATTATCATTATCATCAAGATCCACAAACAAATCAATCTCTTCGTTTTGCATTTCCGGTAGATCAACAAGATTTTCAGTCATATCATCTGTCCCTTCCAATTCTGTCAGCTCATATGTTGCATTATCAAAGACATGTCTGACTATGTACGGCCCAAACCATCTTTTCATCATCTTCCAAAAAATCTGCAATAACTTCCTCATTTTCTGCATGGTTCTAGTGTGGCTCTCATCCCAAAATAGTTTCTGCCCCTTTCGAAACAGCTGATAAAAACAATCTGCTATGTGTGCAAAATGAGGTATCCAAATCATATAAAACACACAAGCTCCAATGAATCTCTGTATCTCTGAAGTGGTAGAACAATACTCCATAATCTTGCCTATAAAATCCACCTTCTTATCCACAGTCTTGTATTTCGTGTCAACCCTGGCTTCATTATGCTCTTCTGCATTACATAAACCTTGCTGTAAATCAGCAATTCTGCACTCCAATGGCTGAATATTCTCAGCCCTCTGCTCTATGGACTGCATAGGAACAGCCTCAAACTCTGAATGCTGAAATATTTCAGCAGTAAACTCTGTTGGCTGAAAATTTTCAGCCCTCTGTCTCTCTGAAAGCTGATCATAACCAGCTGGAAACTCTGTTTGCTGAATTTCTTCAGCACTCAATACTCTTTGCTGAGTTACCTCAGCCTCTGACTCAATCTGTGACACAAAATCTGCAATTTCATGAAACATGTCCAGGGACTGCACTAATACATTACCATGACAATTCAGCATATCAGTTTTCAGCATATCTCCCATCTCTGTCATCGTATCTGCACAAATCATACTGTCATACATACCATCTATGTGCTCATCATCCTCCAAAATTTCTGCATTTTTCAAATTTTTCTCCTTCCTGCATATATACTGCCTGGCAGCTCTAGACAATCTAGAAGTCTTCTGATAACTCATTGAACTATTTGCTGAAATCCCAACATAACCGGAGGAGAAAACACTGCTGCTGCCAGGAGGCGAGAACTCCAATCTCCTCTCCTCTGTACCACCGTCGTCTCGCGAAACGGCGGTACCTAATGAAAACCCGAATCCCTCACAGTGGGTAAGGGTGCATCTCTGAGAGTATCCCTGTTTCTAACATGATTCACACATACAGTCATAAACTGAACTGCTCTCATACCATCTTTACTGTGAATCCGTGCATAAGCAGATCCATCATCCATGACCTTTGTCTCCATGCGCATCTCTGTAATGAATGGCTGACCAAGAATTATGGGATATGAGCATGAATCCTGCACAAAGAAATGAAAATCCTCCTCTATATCACCAATAGAAACCCTGACACTAGGGCAAGCAGCATATAAATCACCTGCAGTGTTATTGGCGGCTCTCATACGCCACCCATGCTCTACATCCATAGGCCATCTGTTACTCTCATAAACTCCACGAACAATGAGATTAATCTCTGAACCATGATCAACCAATGCAACATAAGGCACCTGTTTCTCTCCAATCTTTACCATCGTCTCTGTAGTTGCCCTCGCCCAATGGCTCCGCGAAAAGTGACTACGCGGTATCAAAACAGGCTCATCAATTTCAGCATAATGCATAGGCTGAACCCTCTTCTCTACCTGTGGCAAAACAGAAGCATTAACAACCATAACCTCATCATCATCCTCGTCCAACTCTCCAATCAAAACTCCCTGTGCATCAGTGGTAGACAATGCATGTCTTTTCCTCTTCAGAACCTCCTGAAACTGATCCTGAAACTCTCTTTTTGAGATGCCCAAAATCTCGCAAATAGTGAAAGTCACCTCACTGCCAAGTATCTTATCATTAAAGATTTTCTTCATATCTGTTGATGTCTCAATATCGGACATCAATCTGAATCCTGGCTGCTTTCTCTCTCTAGGCTCTTGCCTCTTTTCTCTCTTTTGAGCATCCTCCATCTGTCGATCTGGCCCTGGTCTTGAAGACGGTCCTGCAGTAGGTGGAGTAACAAACTCACCCCCTCTAGTCTTCTTAGCTGCACTTGGATTGTCTTCATCCCTCTTACGCTTCTCCTCAACAAATACATCTGCACCATGAGATTTAGCCAAATAAGCATAAATAGAATACCTGTCAACAGGCGAGTCCCATCCTGTCTCTGATCTGATGCTAGAGCCAGCGCTAGTCAAAACAGTTTGCTGAATTTTCCCCTTGTTTGCAGTCTCCATAGCATAAGTCCATAGTGCGGACTGAGTCTCTGATCCCTTCTCAATCTGTACTCCATATGCAGAAGCATCACCTCTAGCTGCCACATAAGAAGTACGCGCAGCCATGTCCTCCACTAACTTCTTCATTCCACCTTTACCAAAGTTGGTAGCAAGTGGAGCTCCTGTCTCAGTCAACCAAATCTTACCATCTTGCCCCCAATATACCAAATTCTGCCTCCTTGCATCCTGGAAAGAGTCACAATCCCTGCAATGCTGATGCTCCGTACTATCACACCAAATACATCTCCGATCTCTCCTAGGTGCACTAGGAGCACTCCTAGGTGCAGTAGGAACACTGGAAGAAGTAGTAGGCACAGTCGAAGCAAACTGCTCCTTCAACTTACCCACCAACTCCGCTTTGACTGACTCAAGTGTCAAATCTGTGATACCTTTGATTATGTCATCAAGAGAAGTAGGCACCAATGGAGCGGATGGTTTTGGAGCAGAAGGTGTAGGCATCGGTCGTGGAACAGGAGGAATAGGTGGAGTAGAAACAGTAAGCACTGGCATAGGCCAAGAAACTGGCTGAGGAGGAGAAGAAATAACAGGGATAGAAGTAGGCATAGGAGCAGATGATGGTGTAGGTGTCATGGAACCATTCTGTAGGCGAGTCTTCCATATCCTCCTCTTGGTCAATGTCGAAACTGCATCCTGAGCATCCTGCCAATCAGTTTTAAGACCCATAGGCTTCGTGCGATCTTCAAGAAGCTCACCCAATTCTTCTTGAAGAGCAGGATCTGCAGCTTGCAAGAAAAGTTCAACTTTTTCAACATCCAATGCTCTTTGTTCAATAGCATCAAGCTGATTATACCTTTCCTCAAATTCTCGAATCAACTCCGAAGCAGCAAGACCTTTGTTTGGCATGTAGATCCACTCTCGGAATGACCGTCGAGTAGCCATACCAAAATCCTCAAGGAAGTATTCTTCTTTTAGTGCCTTCTTAAAATCTTGCCAATGTGTATTTTGAATATATAAATCAGTCACCTTTGTCCTCAAAGCAGGTGTGACAAGTCGAAGAAAGTACTTACTCATAAGTCCAGCAGGAACTCCAAAGAACCCCATCTTGATCTCGTATGTCTTCAAATATGCTGAAACATTACGCCCGTCAAATAGCTTCTTCTCACTCTCAACTGCTTCAATAGCCTTAGTCGCGCTGTTTGCATTCTCCTGCTCCGAATAGAGTTGCCTTTGCTGAGACAACTGCTGTTGATGCAATTGTTGTTCCTGCTGCATATACATTTGTGTTTGCTGATTTTGGAGCTGCATATACATGGACATATTCTGCAAAATCTGTTTTAGATCCTCCGTTGAAGTACTTGACGCAGCAGTCATAGATGGAGCTGAAGTAGACACAGCTGGAGTTGAAGAAGAGGCTGAAATAGAGGCTGAAGAATCTCCCATCCTGAAATTTCTGCGACGCTTTCACGTCGGGTTCACCAAAGATGTCGAAGGGTTTGTGAAAGCAATGTCGCATCCACAGAGGACCTTGATTAATTTCAAGATAGAAGATCAATTAAGTGAATAAGCAAGATGAGAAAATGATGTCAAGTTTCTATTTTTATTTCTACCAATGAGACTAAAGACAAATAGAAATCCAAATTAGCTTGTAGTGGCAACTTCGGGTGAAGATGTAATTACATATGTGGCTCCAATCCGCTCAGCATATAAACCAAGGTTCTTACTATAGGATTGCGAAATAAACAACTCCATCCCACGAGCAGCAAATCGTCTTACGGAACTGGCATCATCATCAAGACTGCCACTTGCAAAGCCCTAATAGGCCACATCAAAGAAAGCAGTGTGACCTTTCTCTTGAATAACATGAGCAATGATCTCCTATTGCTCTCGAGTAGGATCAATTCCTATGAGATTGTATGCACAGCCATGTAACAGAATGATCGAACCTGTAGGAGCAGCCTAATATCGGATATCATCCCATCAAAATCTAGACCAACTGTCTTTGGATCATAGTATCTCAGCTTCGATAATCAGAGACATAAAACCATCTCCCATCCATGAGAATGCTGAACCATAATGAACACTTCCGCTCCATCAGGGTAGACGGATCATCATATTGCTGATTTAAACAAAGTTGTTTGGTGGGCATCTTCGCTCTAGAGCTTTTCAGATTTTTTTTTTTTTCCTGTTACAGAGAAAAAGCTACAAAGTGGAGTTCTGTGATTTTTCATTTCAATATTGATGAATCGATGCTGATATGATGGTCATTCACGTAAAATCTGCTATTGAAAAAGAGAGCTAAAAGGTGGAGTCGTGCAATGGTTGGATTGATTGTTACTGGCAGAGGATTTATGAGCAGTAGAAGCGGCAGAAAATGGAGGACATGTTCATACTCCGGATGGGTCTACCACTGTGGACGCCGCCTGTGCACTGCGCTGCGACTGTCAGTCCATAGGCTTTTTTAGATTTGGAAGAAGAAGGGGAGTCTTTGCGATAGTTCTCCTCAACTTGGCGGGCCATGCCGAGGGCTGATTCGTAGAGCTTGGTGATGTTGGGACGTTGTAGTTCTGGGCCATGTACATCCCGACCCCTTCTCTAGTCGACGAGCATAGTAAATTTTCTTGATTCTTTGGAGAGCACAGATGGAAATTCTCCTACAACGCCCTTATTGCGGCAACCAAACATGCCTGCTCCGATACAATTTAGATGAACTCTAGTGACAATCTACGTAATGAGCATCAGGCAAGGACGAACAGCAAAAAGCTCAAGTCCAAGATGTTGCTCCACTACAGGTAAGGTAAACTCTAGATGTCGATTCAGTGAGAAGCATGAGGCAGTATGATATTGTTCGATGATCACAGAAAGCTATCGAGGTCACATCATCCTCGGTGATGGAGCCTTCGCATTAGGAACTTCATATCGGCACCTGGGGGCTTGAGATAAGCACGCTACAGCCTCATTCGACTGTGATTCTTTTTCTTTCTTCATCGATCGTGCCAGCGATAGCACCCCCGGTCCTCTGTCCTCTGTCATAAATTGTGTGAGGGGGGAAGAGCACAATTGTGCTGAGTGTGGAGGAGGAGGGCAATCGCGAAATTCACAACTGACTACGATTGGGCGATCAAAGCAAATCTGTGTCCTCCTTTTCTTTCCCCCTTCCAATACTCTGTTTCTCCCTCCTTCCCAGATTGCAAAGAATTCCTAAATTCGCCTTCCGCTCAGAAAAGCGACCTCTATTTTTTTTAAAAAAACCCAGAAAAGCAGCCCTTTCCTTCTATCAGAAAAGCGGCCCTGCTCACAATACCCCCATTTCATTACTTCACAGTCCAGCCATTGATTAAACAAGCAATGCTTTTCAGACTTTGCATCCAACTCAATGATAGAATTACCAATTATTCTCTGTGTACTAATCGCCCAAGCACATTATTCCAGCCAATGAACAGAAAATTATCAACATGATGTCCATTATGTCTTCAACATTTATCTAACTTGGATCTTCCTGACTGAGTGACTGGTCATACAGAGCAGGCAATTCCAGAGACAAAGCACTTGTCTCCTTACAAAACACACGAAGTTCATTTACACAAATGTCCAAGTAAAGCTTTCTGGTCTTCTGAATATCAGTATCAAACTTGATAAATGCATATGGTCTTGCATCTGTGTCAACAATGGTCCCCTGTTTGATCTCCCAAACATTCCTGTAAACTGCTTTCAAATCATCACGAATCTGCTGAACTTTCTGTATAGAGCCATCTTCAACTCTAAGTTCCAAAGTCCCATGTCAGTCAGATCATTCAGAAGATGCTTGTTCACAACCACAAATTCGCCACTGAGTACTCTTCGGCTGTATATATTTGAGGTATATGATTCAAAACACTCATTATTGTCAAGTATCTGACTTGAAAACACATCCCAGAAATCATCACAACTAATAATCATAAACTTGTCTTCTTGATCCTGTTCAACATAGACTGAAAGCAATCCTTCATACTCGCTACTATACTCATACGCAGAAAAATATGTACAAAGTACCAAATCCCATGCACAACTTTTGGGTGGTTTACACACCTCGAATGCGCAGCAATACGACAACGTATCATTGCTCGTCTTGGGTACATATGCATCCAAGTATGAAGGGAGCTTTCAGGGTGAAAGCATCTGTGATTGCAATTGTATCAAAGCACTAGAAGGGTAAAATTTTAGCTCTCAAAAAAAGGAATGTTGATTCTCACCTTGTAACACAGGCATTTGTACAACATGTATTCATGAAAATACAAATACATGTTGCATCCAGTGCCCTTTCAACGAAACATTGCAAATAGTAAGTATTTGCAACTCATTGAGAATGAGAAATTTCATGATACCTATGTAACAACTTGTCTGATATTTACAGAAGTATACCCTTTTGATTGCTGTGAGTGGCATAATGTTGAGAATTTCACTGGTTCTTTTAAGTGCTACCACCTCAAAATTGGTAGATTGCTCTTTGAGGGGTGTACAGCTAAGCAACTCGCAGAGGACCTTGTTTTTTTCTATGACTCCAATTATTTAATTCCCAAGGGGAGTCAATAATATGGAACCATTAAGTCTATACACATATCGAATCTCAATAGCATAGAATGGCCATTATGTAGTAGCGACATTTTGCACATGTGTAGCACAAAAATTTCAATAGACATATTGAATTCTATGAAGCCAAGCACTGGCTCAAAGAATGTACATCTAAGCACTGGCTCAAAGAATGTACATCTAAGCTAGTTCATACCGATTGCAATTTTTTCACACATGTTCAAGGAATGTAAGGACTTCAGACGTACCAAAAGCACATACATCTTAAAAAGTGCATCAGAGGATTAAGTAACAAGGATTCTAGGCAAAATTTGGATATAAAAAATAACTCACATTCCTAACACAATGGAGTGTCGAGTCACAACAAGGGACATGGATTTCAGGTAAAATTTTTCTCTCTTAGTTGACAATTATCTTACTTTGGGATGAATCGGCTAACTTTCCTTTCCAATTACAGGTACTTTGTCACACGACAAACTTTATGCCTAGTGTTCAAGTATCATAGATGGAGGATGCTTAAGGGTAAATGGTTGTGCCTTGATCAAGACATGCGTGAAAGTGTAGCTATGGATGTCACTGTTATTTGTGAGGGCCGCAAGCACCAAGTGTTGCAAATGGAGGATGATTGGCCCTTGAGTATAATGCGCTGGGAAATTACAATGTAAATGCAGAATACACCTATTAGCTTGTATTTTAAACTAGATTGAAAGAATATTCAAAGCCGAGCTGAGGATATTGCTACCAGCGGAAAGTGTGTGCCTCCACATATTTTAAAAATTGTAGAGTCTCCCTAAAAATCCCAACACCACAAGTTGTAATATCCAACATCTATAAATTTTTGGATTTTTTTTGCCAATAGAATATTGTCGCTTGTAAACTTGCAATATTTAAAAATTATGGTATTTATGTAAAATCATACACTTATTATACACTTTTCACATCAACACATTTACATATGCATCTAAAGTTTACAAAGATGTAAGTAAAGCCATAACTAAATATCATATGCGAATAGTCCTTAATGGTTTAAAACTTAAGGTTTTTAAGGTAGAACTAGTTTAGTTATTGTTTCATTGTTTCATTTCACACTTTCTCTCGTCATCTCTTTATATCCACCACATCCCTCCTACCTACTACGATGGATTCTCACGCACACTTTGATGAGTGGATCCACGAGACTATCTTTGCCAACCAGGGTGATGAGATATTCCATGTTTTCTCTAAGAACTTCAACCTTGAAAGTGTGCTCTCATCGTTGGATCCCCCCTTCAGGTTTTGGAAGACTTTGTGAGCACCATTGCTACCTACATATACTCCATCGAGGGATCCGACATGAATTGGGTGCCTCCGGAATAGCTCATAGTATTTCAGGTAGGGAAGAATCACCAAAAAGTGGTGAATAGGTGTCTGGCCCATGTGGATCCTTCGCACACAGTATGCACTATTCCCATGGGTAGTGCACCAGGTACATCACCTTTGGATCTCCTGGAGTGTGATTGTGCATTGGCAATTTACCTCCTTGCATTGGGTACACCCCTAGAGGAGGATAGCGATGAAGATACAACTCCACAAGTTGTTGCTATCACATACACGGGAGAAGAATCGATTGAAGAGCTCATAAATGTTGAAGAGGAACATTGGGTGGTGGCAGAGCAAGGGTTGGCTCTATGGTGCCATCTTCTTTAGAACAGCCACAAGTCGACAAACCCAACCTTGCCTCCTTGATGCCCATTTGAAGTAGATGGTGTACAATACTTGCTTCTATCAAATGTACTGTAATACTTGGAAATGAAGGAAGAAGAGTTGTTTTCCATCCTAATGTTGAGTGTTGAAATGACTTGTTTTTTGGCTGATTTTGGTTGTTTTTGAGAGCTGAATGGTTGATTTTATGGGATGATTGGTTGATTTGGAAGTGGATTGAGAGTGTTTTGGATAATAATGATTGTGTTTTGAAAGTTCATGATATTTGTTAATGGTTCTGTGATGTTCTGATAGGTTCTGAATGGTTCTGTATATCTTCTGTTTTGTTCTGTTTTGGTCTGTTTTGTTCTGATTGTCTTCTGTAAGGAGGGAAGGAGTATTGATTGATGAAGAATGAGATATTGTGAAAGTTTATTGAATGGTTTGTGAGAGTTTGAAATGGTTTGAGAGTGAGTTATGAGGTTTTGATAACCTTCTGTAACCTTCTGTAGGTCTTCTGTAGACTGTTCTGTTTCTGTTCTGTTCTGTACTGTAGCTGTTCTGGTACTGTTCTGTAGACTGTTCTGTATGCTTCTGTAAGTGTTCTGTGGAATGTATGTGTGACTTTGGGGAAAGTTTTCTAGCCTTGGAAAGAGGTGAATACAAGTGCAAAAGAGTTGAAAGAAGTGGAAGAAGTAGCTGTTGAAGACTCAAGAGAAGACTAGAGTGAAGTGACAGTAGTGAGTTATGAAAGGACACTGTAGTGGCTCTGGTGACCCTTCATATCAAACATACCTCTTGGGAGGGGTATCCACGACCTAAGAGTGATTATTGAGTGTGATTTTGAGAGATTGTAGTGAGGATATGATGTATTATTGATGGAGAGAGAGAGAGAGAGAGTCAGAGATAGCCAATTCTACTCAAACAGAGTGATTGTATATGAGAGATTGAGAGAGAAGACTATATGAAGATATTGAAGATGAATACCATGTGATGTATTTCCATTTCAAGATGGTGTATTCCTTTGCTTTCTTTGTTCTATTGATGGATTTTTTGAAGATGTTGAAGAATATGGCTGATTTTATTAAAAACCGTGGGAGATCTACATGATGCTGCATGAAGATTTGTTGTGCCTGGTGTTCTTTTCTTCATTGTGATCATATGAAATATGATAAACAAGCTTGTTGATGTTACAAGATAGATTTTCTTGCAAGAGAATTCCCTTTTCCTTGGTGTTCCTCTCGGGGCTCCATGTTTTTGGTGCGCAGCCGGGGAAAACTTGCCATCAACAAGCATCAGAAGAGGCTAAAAATGAAGGAAATAGCATTGCCAAGAAGAGAAGAATTCAATGGATGTTTGTAAAGTTTCTTCTTCCAATGAAGAGTTGGAATTTCTCATAATCAAAGCCACTTTCCACAAGAAGTTCATCCCACAATGGCGGAAACACATCACCATTATGATGCAAGCTCTATGTGGTGGACAGTTTCCTCTTCCTGTTGAAGCAGCAGAAACTTGCATCTTGGTGGCAAACTGTTTGGGAACAAACTAAAGAGTAGAAACAGAGAGAATGAACATCCATGGAAGATTTGGCATTCATTGAGAATTTTCCAGACAACATCAAGTGGGAGATTGTGAAGAAGCTTCAGGAGTCTTGATCTGTAGAGGTTCACAAAGATAAGAAGGAAAAGAGTTGGAATTTGTTCGTGGATGCTCAACAGCAAGATACATGGGATGCTTGGTGTACTGATAATCTTCTGTTTGTTCAATTAGCAACCCACTGGAAGTTGGTAGACAGAGTGTTTTTCACAACATACACTATTGAAACCATCAGAAGCTGGCATTACTATAATGATGGCACCACCACAATGCTCAGACGTATGCATTTTGACACCTTCAGAACCGAATACCTTCCTCTGTGCAGTGGCATGACAGCAGAATTCAGGGACGTTGAAAAGAAAGAAGTAGAAGAAATGTTGGCAAGAGAGTCCTCCAGAGACTGAAGCCTTCTGTTAACCCTTTGTGGAGCACTAACAACATAGTGGAGCCACACCTCTGACGAATGACGCAATAAAGAGGCAAGCATTGGAACGAGTCCAGAGGTACATGAGAAGAGAGAAAGCAAGAATCAGAGCCGAGAGCGAGCTCGCAACAGAAGTCGCCTTTGACGCCCTTGCGGAACTCTTTACAGAAGTCTCAATGGCACATCAAGCCCTTCCTCCTCCTACTGGAGGTCCACTTCCAAGCCAGATCCGTCCTGGAAATATTGATGACAGGCCAGCGAATGTAGTCCCATTGCCAGTTTTTAAGGGAGAGTACAATGAAGACCCCGATCTTCATGTAGCAGAGTTTATGGTAGCGTGTGTGGCTAACAATGCCAGAACCCCTGAGCATTGGTTGGCAATATTCCCCGCCACCTTCAAGGGCGCGGCGTTTCAGTGGTATGAGAGACAAGCAGCAGGAACTTTTGGCACATGGGACGACCTGAAGTTGGCCTTCCTCACTAAATTCAGGCGTAAAGGTTTTGAAGAGTGGATGAGAGAGGAATTTATGAACCTAAGTCAGTCCTCTGGAGAAAGAGTAGAAGCTTATGTCTCACGAATGGAATCCATCCTGAAGAGATGGACTAACCATAATCTAGATGATGGCATTCAGAAGGGGGTGTTTCTCAGAGGATTACAACCAGAAGTCCGTAAGTTTGTGGAGCTGCAAAGACCAGCCACACTACAAGCTGCAACAGAAGGTGCAAGACTGTACGATGAAGTGGAAGCTAGACTAGCAATGAATACAGGAAGAGGAGTCCTACCTCCTCTAGTGCCAGGAATGATGTACCCACCAAATGCAATCCCAGGGACTGTTCCCTACCCCTACCAACAAATGCCCTCGGTATCACAGTACAGTGCACCAAATCCACAGTGACCACAATCCATGCCTCAAATGATGGTTCAACCACAACAACAATGGTCCCAACCAATTTCTTCATTATCAAATCAGCAGCAACAGTGGAACCCTACCAACTGGGGTCAACAGCCAACAGTTCAAACAGGAGCACTGAATCAGAACCAGAACAGAGACCCCTCTGTACCAGCCCAACCAGTTTATGCAGTGATTACAGAAACTCCTCAAAAACCTCCTGCCAGTACGGCAGGAGGAGAAAGCTTGAAGGATTATTTATCTAACTCAGTTGCAAACATCAAAAAGGAGTTGATGGATGTGATTACAGAACAACTACAGACGTTGAAAGTGAATACCGCAAGCATATCCAACGTTGCAGGAGCAGGAAGAGATGTGATGCGGTCAAACACTTGGTGTGGTAAGTGTCATCAAGCAGGCCATTTAGCCACTGAATGTACACGGAAACCAACCATCCCTGGAGCCTTCTGTTCCTACTGTTTGCAGAAGAATCATACAGAGGACATTTGCTCTCTGAAGGAGATGCATGATAGGAGAAGGAAGGAAGAAGACGCAAGATTCAACTTGCTGGAATCCAAAATGACAACACAAGATATTGGACCCAAGCCTAGAGAGTTTGGTCCTAATTTCGGACCCAGAAGATTTCCCTCTCAAAGTTACAGAGGAAGACAGTCTGGCGGTGGTCAGAGATCAGAAGTGGAGTGTTACAGATGCGGAGAAAAGGGACACATTTCACCAAATTGTCCAAATCCTCGAAGGTCAGTGGATTACAAGCCCTTATGCAGTCGATGCAAAGGAGAAGGCCACACTGCAAAAGACTGCCCAAGTCCAGCCCGAGCGAAAAACAGTGCTACTGATAGTCCGTCCAAGGCCCAAGAGCCTACCTCCAATTTGGTAGAATTGGAAGTTGCTGCCATCACGCGTGCAAAGCAGAAGGAACCACCTGTCCAGAAAGAGAATAACCCTCCTGCCAGAACAGTGAAGTTCAATCTTCCACCAGAAGAACAGAACAGAACAGAGCCTAACAGTGCCGTACAGAGCCCTATAGTGCCACAGAGAGTTACAGAGATAGTTACAGAGACAGGACCAGAGGTCCAGGATACAGAAGAGGAGGAAGTGCCACAAGTGGCAGAAGAAGCTCCTGTAATTCCTCTGATGGAAGAAAGAGGGAAAATGAAAATGGGTGTTACCCCATTCCCTAACCGATTAGAGAAGCCAATGGATCCTATTAAGGAATACGATCTAGTTAGAGATCTAGATACCTTTAGACCAAACCTCACATTTCGACAATTATTGATGTTGTCTCCCAGTTGCCGGAAAAGATTCAAAATTATACTGACAAAAAGACGTGGTTTAAGGATTGCTCCCTCAACAGTGACAAAGTCCAACAAGGCTCCAGAGCCTGTAAAAGAAGTGGATGTGGCTAATGCTTTTCTAGATCCGGGTACTCCAGAGACTGGTGTGTGGATAGAAGGCTGCTTCATTGCAAATGCACTGATTGATGGAGGTTCATCAGTAAACATTATGACGGATGTGACAATGAAGGATCTAGGCCTACAAGGTGTGCAACCAACCCAATGGCTCATCAGACTGGCGGATCAGAGTAGAATCAAGCCTTTGGGCATTCTTCCATATGTGAAGACTACAGTGGCTGGAAAAGATTATTGGCTGACCTATTTGGTGGTGAAGCCAAACTCTTATGGTACATCCTATCCTCTGTTACTGGGCAGATCATGGCTTTTTGAAGCCCGAGCAAGGACGGATTGGTTCAAAGGAACTTTGACCTTGGGTAGAGGACCCAACAAAGTGGTGCTGAAACTGTATGGTTCTCAAAAAGGACATGGATCCACCTCCTTGGAATTATCTTCTGATTCCCCTAATGAGGCTACAGATGGAACATCAGCAGACGAAGATACTGTCAAACAGATCCTTCCCAAGAAAACAGTGGCACATTCCTTAACAGTGGGTACTGTAAGCCGACTTCCAAAAGATGCCAAGCCATTATCAATGGGTGAATACTTCCTGCCTGAACCAGGAATGACTTCTGAAATCACTTCTGATGGTGAGATAGAAGCATGGATGTACTGCTCTCCCTGTTATATGGCCATAGCAGAGCCAGAGACAGAGGCAGAAGAGGAGACAGAGAATCTGTTCTTCTGTTACAGAGCTCCTACAGAAGCAGAAGCAGAGACAGAAGCAGACGCAGAGACAGAGACAGAGACAGAAGAGGATGGATATGATATGGACGAAGAAGGTTATGAAAGTGATCCGGAAGAATCTATTCCACCTGAAGAGGATACATTTGAGGAAGAAGTTCCAGAAGCATCAGAAGCCGATGAGCTCATGCTGTGGGACAGAATGGTGATGGTACCATTTGGTCTGGTAAATGGATCTTCTCATATGCAAAACCTTTATAAGAAATGGATTAAGAAGAACAAGTCGTCTTTCAGCAGTGGCTCCTGCCGTCCTAACCCATCCTTGCCAAAGAAAGATGATGATGATACACCGTGCCAACAAGCACCAGTCCCACAAACCCAACAGGCATCAGAGGGTCCCTGTTATGTGACGTTCCTTGATGTGTCATCTTCAGAAGAGGAGTCTTCAAGTCAAGAGGTAATTAATCTTGAAACCAAACCCGGAACAGCTCTAATCCTATTCCAACGTCTTAAGGAGCAACCTAAGTCTCCACCAAAAGAAGAAGTTGGTTCTAGTGGGACATCAGAAGAGGACATCACTCCCTTGAAGGAGCCGGATCTGTATCCGGAAGCGGTCCGCGGGACCTTCATTCGTGAAGTAGAAGGTGAAAGGCAGTTAACCTTTGTGGATGCAGATGGCACTGAACGCCACTTGAAGGTGGGTAGCAATCTCCCAGAAGAGGAGTTGTCAACCTTGTACAACTTATTGAAAGAAAATTTGGACGTGTTTGCGTGGTCTTACAAAGACCTAAAGGGGATTGATCCCACAATATGTCAACATCATATTGACTTGGAGCCTGATGCCAAGCCAGTACGGCAACGACAGAGGCGAATGAACCCGAATTATTCCACATTGGTGAAAGCGGAGCTGTTGAAGCTTCTGGAAGCCGAGTTCATCTATCTAGTGGCAAATAGTGAATGGGTTTCACCCATCGTGGTTGTACCCAAGAAGAATGGCAAATTGCGAATATGTGTGGATTTCCGAAAGCTTGATTCCAAGACGAAGAAGGATCGTTTTCCTATCCCTTTCACAGACCAACTGTTGGACAAAGTGGCAGGACATGAACTTTATTCTCTTTTGGATGGATTCAGTGGATACAATCAAGTGCAAATCGCAGAAGAAGACCAATCCAAAACAACCTTCACCACAGAATGGGGGACCTACGCTTATCGAGTGATGCCATTTGGGCTCTGCAATGCCCCTGCTACTTTCCAACAAGTCATGATGGCTGCATTTCAAAATCATCTGCACGACTTTATTGAGGTATATTTGGATGACTTCTGTGTCTATAGCTTGATCCGTGAACACTGGGAACATCTGGAACAATGCTTTGACCGATGCCGGGAGTATGGGATTTCCCTCAACCCCGACAAATGCATCTTTGGGGTTTCTTCTGGAGTTCTGTTGGGCCACATTGTCTCTGCACAAGGGATATCAACAGACCCTGCAAAGATCGAAAAGATCGCAGCTCTGGCAGCACCCACCAACCTCAAACAGTTGAGGGGATTCCTAGGCCATGTGGGTTACTACAGGAGGTTCATAGCCCACTTTGCAACAAAGGCAACTTCCTTCCACAAGCTTCTGAGGAAAGATGCAGAGTTTACTTGGACAGAAGAATGTGACAAAGCCTTCCACACTCTGAAGCAGTGTTTGATAGAAGCACCCATTCTGCAACCTCCTGATTGGACGAAAGAGTTCCATGTACACACTGATGCATCAATTGAAGGTTTAGGTGCTGTCCTGTGCCAAAAGGGCTCCTCGAAGTTGGATCAACCGATCTATTATGCAAGCCGAAAAGTTACTGATAGGGAACGGAACTATACAGTGACAGAGTTGGAGTGCTTGGCAATGGTGTTTGCCCTGGAGAAGTTTCGCCATTACCTCCTATCTACCCACTTTAAATTTTATGTGGATCATGAGACCCTGTCCTTCTTGATGAACAAAGCAGATATTAAAGGACGAATGATGAGATGGCTCCTTCTATTCCAGGAGTTTGACTTTGAGGTGATTACTAAGCCTGGTCGTTCCCATGTTCTGGCTGATCATCTGTCGCGTATCCCACAAACTGCAAATGAGGAGCAGGATGATCCAGACCTCCCTGATGCTTCCCTATTCTTGGTAGAGACTGTAACTCCCTGGTATGCAGACATTGCCAATCTGTTAGCAACCCAACAGTACCCTCCTAGTATTTCTAGTCGGGAAAGGAAGAAGCTCATGCTAGAATCAGCCCCCTACACCCTGCTAGGTGGTGCATTGTACAAGAAAGGCAAAGATGAAGTGCTCAGAAGATGTGTTGCAGGAGATGAGATTGGGATTGTTCTGAAGGCTTGCCACGACGAGCCATGTGGAGGTCACTTTGCAGGAGAAGCTACAGCCAGGAAGGCTCTACTAGCAGGATATTGGTGGCCTACCATCCACAAAGATTCCTATGATTACTGTAAAAGATGTGATGCTTGTCAAAGAATGGGGAAACCCACGAAGACAAGTGCCATGCCATTGCAACCTATCCTTCCGTTGAAGCTGTTTGAGAAGTGGGGCATCGACTTCGTAGGTCCGATCGACCCTCCCACCAGAAGGAAACAGAACAGATACATCCTCGTATGTACGGATTATGTCACAAAGTGGTGTGAAGCTAAAGCCCTAAAGCGGGACGATGGTAACAGTGTAGCCCTGTTCATGTACGAGAATATCATCACCCGTTTTGGTAGTCCCTTAGAGCTGGTAAGTGATAGAGGCACTCATTTCCTCAACAAAGTCATGGAAGAGTTGACAGAGTTGTATAAGATCCGCCATCACAAGTCCACTCCTTATTACCCCAGAGCCAACGGCCAAGTCGAAGTCACCAATCGCATCCTCTGTTCGATTCTGACAAGAACAATTGCCGCACATCGTCATGATTGGGACGATCGACTTACAGAGGCCCTCTGGGCGTACAGAACCTCCCATAAAGCAGCAACGGGACAGACACCTTTCCAGCTGGTGTATGGTACAGAAGCTGTTTTTCCTGTTGAACTGGAACTACCCTCTTTGAGAGTGGCTATCAAAGAGCGTTTGGGGGAAGATAATTCACTGCAACGCCGTCTCCTACATTTGGACTGTTTGGACGAAATTCGTCGGATGGCTCTACAGTGCATGGAAGCCACGCAAGCCCGACGTAAGGCTTACCATGACAGTTTCATCAAGCACAAGGAGTTCAAAGAAGGTGATTTGATCCTAGCCTATGATTCACGCTTTGGCAAGTTTCCTAGCAAGCTTCAACAGCGGTGGATGGGCCCCTATAAGGTACTTGCCATCAACCCTAATGGTTCTGTCCAAGTGCAGACCGTTGATGCCTCTGATGATCCCTTTCTGATCAATGGATATCGCCTGAAGAAGTACTTCCCTCCTTGGGGATCTTGACAATTACGGACACTTTATCCTTTCCCTCGTTGGCGCGGCACTGTACTTCTTATGATGCTACTTCTATTAGCCATTCTTCAGTCAGTCCTGATGAAGTGGACACAACCCTCTGTCCCCTCAAAACCCCCTTCCAGCCTTGATCTCTTATCCTCTATTTTCCACCAGCGACAGTGGCGAGGTTGGTCTTGATACACGGTCTTTCTACCATTCCCTTGCTCAATTTTGAAAAAAAAAAAACAAAAAAAAAACAAAACAAAACATATCGGTTCTGGGAGAAAAGGACTTAGGTCCCTGTCATGCCGACTTATTCTTCGAGAAAAGGTGAAAACACCCTCGGGAATAGGGGAAAACAAGAAAAAGAAAAAGAAAAGAAAAAAAAAACAAACAAATCTGTTATGAGAGAAAAGGAAGCAATTCCCTGTCATAGCAGGCCTCGTTCCGAGAAAAGGTGATAAACACCCTTGGGCGAGAAGCTGGTTGTGGAAAAGGTGGTAACACCCAGCAGTCCAGAAAGTGGATTCATTGATTGATATCCCTCGGATCCAATTCCGAAGCTGCCTCCCTTGGTACGCTGTGTCCTGGGTCTTTTTGCAAAGTGATTACCTGTCCTCTAGCAGACGACATGTTCCTGTCCAATAAAATATTTGATTTGATGGCTACCTCCCTGGGTACGCCTCTTCAACAACTGAGGAAGCGATCTTAATCGACAACTTCTTGAGTGATGTGAGCTTTCATCTTAACCAGATGGGGAAGCGAGTATGGTTGCCCTATGTAATTATCAACCGAGCGTGAGACAGAGGGTGGGGCGAGAGACCAGTCTTTTCCCTTCAAATCAAATGAGAGGTGAGAAGTGTGAATGAAGTGTTGCACGCACGGGATGGGCCTCTCAAAGCACAAAGCACGATTTGTTCTGTGCACTACACCATAAGGCTCCTTGGCCTTCCTTCTTGCACCGTATGCCGGCACAGGGCGGGATGCACTGTTGCACCATCAAATGTGCACAAGGCATACAACCTTTGCACAAGTGACTGTGAGGATTACATCAATGGGTTTCAGGAAAAGGCTGCCCTTCTGTATTTATTAATAGAGCATGAGACAGAGGGTGGGTTGAGTTTGACTGGAGTTTCTTCAATCAATTACCGAGAGGTGAGATTGAGGGACGTTACGACACTTGGAGTCAGGTATGTTCCCGTTTCCCTATGCACCCACGGGATGGGTCTTTGTCGTCCTCACAAGACACATCACCCTGTTCTGTACACTGCACTGTAAGGCTCCCTTGCTTTCCTTCTTGCACTTATGCCAGACGGGTTGGATGCACTACTGCACCATCAACTGTGCACCTTGGCATACTCCTTCTGCACCATTTTCCCCTTGTCGATTCCTCAACCGGGTACGCGATATGGGTTTCACTCCTTTTTTCTCGAGTGATATCAGTCATGGGGCGAGTGACTGTTCTTTCATCTCGTTTGAGTGACTGTGAGTTGAGTGTAATATCTCTCATCGTCGACGAATTTCCTGCGATTCCTTCCATCAGCTACCTCCCTGGGT
The DNA here is from genome assembly GCF_053477565.2 of Lygodium microphyllum. Classification (NCBI taxonomy): domain Eukaryota; kingdom Viridiplantae; phylum Streptophyta; class Polypodiopsida; order Schizaeales; family Lygodiaceae; genus Lygodium; species Lygodium microphyllum. The sequence goes on along the minus strand of NC_141143.1, from coordinate 28,868,102 downwards.
GCGGCCGCGTGGTCCCTGCCATGACGAACGTGTGCCGAGAAGATGCCTTGGTACGTCCAGACACCGATAACAACATTGGACGTGCCGTCGACACTCAACCTTGATTCTTGACGAAACGGGCCAAGTTTTTCTAACCCTACACTTTGGTTTCTTAGTGCCGGTCATGTTTTAAGTGTGGGGAAGTTAGTGGATGGTCTATGGCGTGGTCCTAGGTCCCTGTTGCTCGGTTAACCCTATCCGTTAAGGTCTTAAGTGTGGGGACGCGTCCCTGCGCGTCTATGTTGCATACCCCTCTGCATATGCCTTATCTTGCTCATGCATATATACCATGACTTGCTTTTACCCTAATGGGATCCCTTTCCACCCTTCCGGTTATGTTCCACCCACCCTTGGGGCTGTTTCCTTGCAGTTTTCCTTCATTCCCTGATTTTGAGGTCCTGCCATGTGAATGCACCCTACGTTCACCAAAGTCCAAATCCAACCTTATAGCCCTGTTCCTCCCTTTGAACTGATCAGTTTTCCTTTTTACCTACCTTTGTTCCGGTGCACGGTTTTCAAGTTATTAATTTTTTGAAGCATTTTGCGCAATTTAGTCGGTTTTCCATATGAACGCACTTTTCTTGCTTCGGAACCATGCTCTGATGTCATAGCCCTGACCACCACTGTTCCCCTAACATTTTTCCTTTTTATTCCGCATCATTCTGCTACACGGTTTGTCCGTTATTAATTTTTCGGGTTTTCACGACTTTTTCGTGTGTATTTTTAACATTTTTCCATGTGAACCTGCCCTATTTGTATCGGAATTCCAATTTGATTTGACAGCCGTGTCCCCTGTGCTGTCCCCCACCTTTTTCCTTTTTCCTCCACCCTTTTTCGACTTCCGGATTTTTACTTATTAATTTTTAAATGAGTTTTCGGGCGTATTTTTGGAGTTTTTCACATGTGAACCCCTCTTATTTCCATCGGAACTGCGTTTTAACATGATAACCTTGTGCCACCCCTTCCTGCGGACATTTTTCCTTCTTACTGCATGTCATTCCGGTGAACGGTTCGTCCGATATTAATTTCTGCTTCCATTTTTGGGTTTGTTTTTTGGGTTTTTCCCATGTGAACGCGTCTTATCTCAGTCGGAATTATGTTTTGATGTGATAGGATTTCCGGGCACATCTTTCTGCACAGTTTTCCTTTTTTCTGCACCTCATTCCGATGCACGGATCTTTCAATATTAATTTTTAAATTGCGTTTTTGGTTCGTTTTTTGTGTTTTTTGCACGTGACCGCCCTTTACCCCTCCCGGAACCCCCGTCCCATATTTTCCTTGTTTTCCCCCTGTTATCCTGCCCACTTTTTGTTTCAACACTATTTCGTTTTGACGTTCGGATTGGGAGTTATTAATTTTTCTTTATTTTTACGTGTATTCGCGCGCCCGTTTTGCGCATGAACGCGCCCTTTTTCGATTTTACGTGTCTCCACGCATCCCGGTCGTGTCCGCCTAACCCGTACCGTCATCCCGGTTCCATTTCAATCCCGTCACGGCAAATTTTTTTAACCCCGCCCCGCGCCCGTGCGCGGGACGGGGATACGCCCCCTCTTGACACTACCCAACCCCTTGGCCCCTGCCCAACCACCCTGCCCACCCCAACCCCTTGACCATGTCCCCCCTCCCCTACCCCTGCCCGCCCACCCTGCCTACCCCCCTTGTCCCTGCCCATCCTCTCCCCATGTCCACCCTCCCCTATCTCCCCCCTACCCTCCTTTCTCTCTCCCCATCCCCCAACCGTCATCCTCTCCCTCTGCGTTCTTTCCCTCCCTCCATCTCTTCTCCTCCTTCTTCACCTCCATCTCCCTCCTCTCCCTCCCCATCTTCCTTTTCCTTCTTCTCCCTCTTCTCCCTGCGTACCCCCCTCCCCTCCTCCTCCATTCCCTCCCTCTGCGTGTCCTCCTCTTCCGTCCTCTTCTCCTCCTTCTCCTCCATTTCCTTCACCCTCCCCTCCTCCTTCTCTGCTCCTCTCCCTCTCATCTTCCCCTCCTTTCCCCTGCTCCTCCTCTTTCTCCCCTCCTCCCTTGCCTCCTCCACGCCCTTGCAGGTCCTGCGCCGCCCGCGCCTCCTCGCCCTCGACAGCGCCCGCCGCCGTCGCGCCTCCTCGCCCTGTGGCCCGCGCCCGCCGCCGTCGCGCCTCCTCGCCCGCCACCGTCGCGCCTCCTGGCCCTGTGGACAGCGCCCGCCGCCGCCCGCGCCTCCTCGCCCTATGGCCCGCGCCCGCCGCCCGCACCTCCTGGCCCTGTGGCCCGCGCCCGCCGCCCGCGCCTCCTGCCACGCCCAGGCCACGTCCCCTCCTGCCGCCTTCCTGCCTTTTTCCCCTACTTCAAACCCCCCCACTAGTCCCCCTTCCTACCCGACATCCCCCATTTCCACCCACTAACCCCCCTCCAAGCCCCCCTTCACCCCCGGACACACCAAATTCACACCTACCCCCCCACTAACCCCCCTTCCCACCCACCTCTAATCCACCCCCCACTACCCCCCACTAACCCCCCTTCCCACCCACTAAACCCCCCCCCAAGGTACACTCCCCTTTCCCACCATCACTACCCATCTTCACCCAAGCCCCCGGTCCTACGCACAAAAACCCTCTACCCCCCTGTACGCACTTGTCCTACCCTGCTGCACCACTGCACCGCAGCACCACGACACCTTCGAGACGCAGCTACACGCGCGGGTGTGTTTGTGCGTGTGGGTGACTGTTCGTGATTGATTGTACGCGGCTGTCGGCTTTTGATCATCGGTTGCTGACCACGCAGCTGCCACACAGCCTGTTGCTGGGTATTTTTCCCACATTTTTCATTACCACACCCGTAACTCCTTTTTTTCCATTTAAATAACACCTAAAAAACACACAAAAATATTGAAAAATATAAATAAATCATTAAAAAACCACTTTCTATTCTGAAAAATTACAGAAAATCTAGAAACCTTTCCTTTTATTTTTGCAATCCATGGCCCTCTTTTTCTCAACCTATAAATTTCAACAAAAATATTTTTGCCTATTTTAAAATTCCAAAATCTTTCAAAATACCCAAAAATATGCTAAAATTTCATTTAAAATGCTAAAAAATTTCAAATTAATTTCTGAAAAATTCCTAACACTTCCCTTCACATTTTTATTTATTTTTTGTATCTTTTTCTTAGCTATCATAATATTTAATTTCCCCCCTAAATTCCTTAAAAATACAATACAATAATCAGTCAAACCTTTTTCCTTCAACACACCAACTAACCGTCTCAAGAAAAAATCCAGATATTTTTGGATAGCGGAGAAGCGCATTCTTTGCATTTTCATACACCCACTACCAGGTATTTCCCTTTTATTCGTTTTTTTTTTTTTACATAAAACAAAATAAAACATATACATAAGCTCTCCCAAAACCCAAGATTAATATAAAACTAAAGAAAAACAAAACAACCAGAAACACAACCAAACAAACCAATATTTAACCTAAATCAAACCTAACTACCACCATGGCACGCGCATTCGCGCTAAAACACACATACTTTTTTTTAATTAAAATAAACCAGCCGTTCACTTAGCACACGCTACGTGCGCTAAAGAGGCACTTTAAAATTTTAATTAAAATAAACCAGTCGTCACATGAGCACGCGCTGGCAAAAAAGCGCTCCACATCACCTTAATTTATAATCAATGAATTGCATTTAGAGACCCAGTCGGGAATCGAAGTCCGGGAATCGAATAACTGCACCGCTTCACCTAATAATTGGTAATTTAATTTATAATAAGGAACCGTCGTTTTCTTGCTAAGGTTTATCACCTAATAAAAATTCACCCATTTTTAATAATTGATTAAAATCAACCCTTCATTAAATTAATTCCCCCCTCACTGCACTTAATTCCCTTTTTAATGAAGCGTTTCGTGGGATAGGTATGCGCAGTCCTGAGAGTTTTATCACAGATGTAGTATTGATATGTGTCGGATATGGTATTGTTTTGGTTTATTGTCTTTGTTACGGTTACGGGTATGGTATGCAGTTTTTTTTCTTTTATAATTGCCTGATACAGGGTTCAGGGTGTTTGTCTGATGCATCGCATGAAGCTTTCGGTCGCATTTGTCTCAAGGTCATGTCAAATTTTTTCTAGGATGTGGTTTGCTTGGGCTTAGTAGGTCGTGTCACATTTGATTAGTAATTCTCTTATCCTTGGTTTTTTGTCTGTTGCTTTGCAGGCATTCTCCTTGATTGTCTGTGTTTGTGGTGTGTGTGTGTAACCATCTGAATGGCGCCTTCTCATGCTCCTCCCCCTATCCAGTACGTCCCATTAGTTAGTAGGGATTACTCTTTCCTACTTACTTTTGAGCCTCTCACGAAGGCGGGACTTGCTGCTTTTGTGGCTACTCCTTTTCCATTCCTTCCAGAGGATCCGTCGTTATGTGATGAGTTCCTGGCCTCTTACAGCAAGAAGACAGGCGTAGTCCAAGGCATGTCTATGACTTTGACGTCTCGCGGCTTAGGGAAGGCTCTGTCTTTACCCTTCAAAGGAGAACCTTTTGTGACCACTCATCAGCTCTTCTCTAATGAAGAGATTCTCAAGCTGTTGCAGAAGCAGACAAGGGAAGTCCTTGATGTTAAGAAGGTGATAAACTCTTCAGGAGTTTCGTTTTCTATGATTACTGATCCTGTATGGAAGACGATGTGTCAGTTCCTTCAAGACAGGTTTATGCCTGCCAAAACGCCATCCCACTATTTGTCCAAAGAGCTTTTCACAGCTTCCAGGATGGTGCTGAAAGGAGTTGCTATTGATTGGAGCACATACCTCCTTACTAAAATGGATCAGCATTTTGTTAAAGTCACGAAGGGTAATGTTACCAATGTTACCTATGGATCATATTTGTCTGCCTTCTTGACCTATTCAGGTTTACAAAAGACTGTGCCTCCACCTCCTCCATCAGATCCAGTACCTCCTCCTCCACCTTCAGAAGAGTCAGAACCCATTGACATAGAGGATGATGATTCTCCGCCTCCCCTGGTCATACAGCGCAAACGCTTGAAGAGGGTAGCGGATAAAGCCCCTGCTGTACTTCCCTCAGTGCCTATCCCTGCTACTTCTGGCAGTGAACTCCCTGGGTATCTCACTTGTAATAACCTGTTCCGAGCACATAGAGAAGGATCCTTGGAGATCTCAGTTCCTTCCCTGAACAGTCTCGTTTCAGGAGATGCCATTCCTTTCCTCTGCAAGGATATTCAAAGTTCCATTGAGTTGTCAGTGACAGCCTGTGTTCAACAGCTGTACGCATCTTTCTATGAGGAGCTCATGCAGTCCAAAGACGAGTTGCATAAGGCAACATCTGAGTTAGCTTCTGCTAAGGATACCCTAGCAGATCTATTTAAGCAAATGGAACAACAAACCCAACTGGTTGCCACTCAAAGCGATGAGATTTCTTCATTGAAGACCCAGTTATTCGAGGCTCAGTCACAGGTTACTAACCTTTCAGCAGAGAAGGAGAGGATGTCCAGCGAAGCGAAGGAATTCCAAGCTATCTTAGATGACAAGCTTTCAGCTTTACAGATGGCTAATGACACAGTGGCCAACCAAGTCTCCCAAATCCAGCAGTTGCAAGATCAGCTTGCAAAGTCCCGCTCTGTTCCTCCAAGCCCTCCTGTTCCATTAATTCCTTCTCTTTCACAGCAGGACTTGGCTGCCCTACAGAGACAGGCTACTTTGTGCCCTCTATTCCAAGATAAAGTGGAAAGATTGCAGTCCAGAATGGACTTGTTATGGTCTACCTTTGAACAGTTTCAGGACTTTGTCCTACCAGACCATTCTTTCTTTGTCCACTACCACTTACAGAAGTTGGTCTTCTATATGAAGCTTTCCACGATGGATTTACCTTTTCTAGAGGATGGCTGGAGTGGGGCTTGGTCTGCTGAGTTGTTGACAGAGATAGTCAGAATGGTCTTTGAAGATTCTGTCACGCCAGATACCATGTTGATGTCATACATGTATCTCCGAGGAGATTTGTTAATTCCAGATGAGGTAGATATGGCATGGTATGTGGGGGATGTGGTCTTACAGGCTGTTTTGTATGTCAATCATTTGGAGTTGCGCATAGCTGATATGTTTCAAAGTTATTCCTCCAAAGTAGCTGATTGTCATGATAATTCGTGGCATCCCATGATTGATTCGGTGGTCCTCAATCAAAGACAAAACACAGCTCTTACCTTTGCCCAGAGTACTAACCAACTGAGGATGGATCTCTTAACCTATCTTTCCAAACATAATCCATTTGATGCTACCTTCTTTGATGCCTATCATAGATGATCTCTCTTAGGACCTTATGTTCCTACCCTCCTCTATTACCAACAAATGGCTCACCGCTATGCTATATATATTTCCCTTTGTCAAACTAATTCCACAATAATTTTACCCCTTCTTTTCCAACCTTCAAATTTCCCTCAAATTCCTATTTTCACTTACTGTTCCTTTATTGAGGATAGGGTATTTTCCCCTTCTCCACCATGTTCTTCACCCCTCATAAATGTACCCTCCACATTTCCTATTTATCAGTTAACACCGTTCCTTAGTGATTCCTTACAAATTTCTGCCACTCCTTCTTTAACCTTTTCTTCCTTTTATGATTTTTCATATCCTTCCCTACATCCACTTTCTCTTATTCCATTACCCTCTCCTAACACTTCCATATCTCAACCATCTCAGTTGGTTAGTGACTGTGACGGTTTTGATAATCAAATTTCCAGAAGAAGGGGATGGAGTTCGGATGATTGCCTTACAGGACCGCAGATTAATTGGCCAGTAATTCCAGGAGAATGGACAGCTTCCAGTCAAGCTTATCAAAACTATGTTCATTTTGCCCAACAATATTCACAGTCTGCAGATCCCTCAGTGAGATTAACTGCTCACTTTGCTTGGTACCTGGCGTATATGCATAGGCACTCTCATACTGATTCAAAGCCTATTCCAAAGTTGTGCATGAATGTCAATGTAAGCATTGATTCTCAACAGCTGGAGATACTGTATTTTCATGCCCTTTGTTTGCCTAGCAGATACCTGGTCCTGTTGGAAAGAATGTGCTGTCTCCAATTTTTTCAAAATCCTCCTAAAAACTTTGTAGATGAATCCTTATCTATGGATCGATTCCGACAACATCAATCTTTTAAGAGGGATCGTCTTCATTGATACCTTTCCGATGTATGGTGGAAGTTTCTAATGAAGAACTTTCTTTTTGAAGAAGTCATTCAGATGGTTGTGTTGTGTATTAGTGTTTGTGTTGTGAGTTCATTTATGTCAAACGAACGTGGTGGTTTCCTATTGGATTTCGTGTACGAGCTATGTTTTGGAGATTTGTAGAGATGGGGTCGTGGTTGGAGAGTTGAAGCTGATGCTGATGAAGAAGAAGCAAACTCTTATATCCTTTACAAATTTGTGATGATTTTTAGTTTGATAAGAGGTGTTAATTTTAAAAGAGTTTTCCTTTCTTTGTATTTTTATATCAGAAACAGGTTATAAGATGGGATCGTGGTGGATGGATTCTTTTTGCAAAGATATTGAAGATCAAAGTTGAGCTTTTCCCTGAACTTGTATTCCCTTTTTCCTGGGTCGCGAGGACGCTTCCTTATTAAGTGTGGGGATATGTTGAGTGTTGAAATTACTTGTTTTTTGGCTAATTTTGGTTGTTTTTGAGAGCTGAATGGTTGATTTTATGGGATGATTGGTTGATTTGGAAGTGGATTGAGAGTGTTTTGGATAATAATGATTGTGTTTTGAAAGTTCATGATGTTTGTTAATGGTTCTGTGATGTTCTGATAGGTTCTGAATGGTTCTGTATACCTTATGTTTTGTTCTGATTGTCTTCTGTAAGGAGGGAAGGAGTATTGATTGATGAAGAATGAGATATTGTGAAAGTTTATTGAATGGTTTGTGAGAGTTTGAAATGGTTTGAGAGTGAGTTATGAGGTTTTGATAACCTTCTGTAGGTCTTCTGTAGACTGTTCTGTTTCTGTTCTGTTCTGTACTGTAGTTGTTCTGGTACTGTTCTGTAGACTGTTCTGTATGCTTCTGTAAGTGTTCTGTGGAATGTATGTGTGACTTTGGGAAAAGTTTTCTAGCCTTGGAAAGAGGTGAATACAAGTGCAAAAGAGCTTAAAGAAGTGGAAGAAGTAGCTGTTGAAGACTCAAGAGAAGACTAGAGTGAAGTGACAGTAGTGAGTTATGAAAGGACACTGTAGTGGCTCTGGTGACCCTTCATATCAAACATACCTCTTGGGAGGGGTATCCACGACCTAAGAGTGATTATTGAGTGTGATTTTGAGAGATTGTAGTGAGGATATTATGTATTATTGATGGAGAGAGAGAGAGAGAGTCAGAGATAGCCAATTCTACTCAAACAGAGTGATTATATATGAGAGATTGAGAGAGAAGACTATATGAAGATATTGAAGATGAATACCATGTAATGTATTTCCATTTCAAGATGGTGTATTCCTTTGCTTTCTTTGTTCTATTGATGGATTTTGTGAAGATGTTGAAGAATATGGCTGATTTTATTAAAAACCGTGGGAGATCTACATGATGCTGCATGAAGATTTGTTGTGCCTGGTGTTCTTTTCTTCATTGTGATCATATGAAATATGATAAACAAGCTTGTTGATGTTACAAGATAGATTTTCTTGCAAGAGAATTCCCTTTTCCTTGGTGTTCCTCTCGGGGCTCCACCTAATCAGGGATTTGATGGAAGACCTGATCAATTATGATTACATGGATGTGCATCCAACGATGGCAGATATTGAAAGATATGATGGCACAAGCTTAGATACAATGAGTGCCATCATAGCAGCATAAGAGTAGATTATCTCAATTGAAGAATATTACCTTGTTTCGGATGCTGAGTTTAAAGTATTACAACATGATTTGTTCGGACCAAGGCCCCAGCTTCCTACTAAGGAGTTTGTAGATCCCTCTGCCCAAAGAGGTGCCTCGCAGACACACGAGGAAATGAAGATACAAGATTATCTGAAGAAGGTGAGATTTCTAACTACCATATATTTTTATGTGATAAAACTTGACAGTAGGGTGCGTTAGGTCCCCTGATGTCCACTGGTGGAATCTTGGCAAAAATTGATGCCTGTAGCAGGGGACAGAAAGTGGTCCCAGATGCTAGAATTTGGACAAGGTAGTTACCTTTTACCGGTGGACTCCGGGGGACCCGACGCACCCTATAGTCAAGTTTCATTGCATTCTGATAACTCTAAGTTAGTCGCTAAATATATTGTTTGATTTGACTTTGTCACTCAGGACATACTGTATATAGATGAGTTTGCATCAAGGCAAGAAGGAGCTCAACATGCGGATCGGCAGAAGGATTATAAGGTATAATGGCCATACAAGAAGACACCTCAATAATTGACTGATCACCACTAAATCCTAAAGAAGAATCGTGTTCCATCCCCTTCAACTCTATATTCACCTCGTGAAGAACTTCATTAATCATAGCATCCTTGTCACCAATCTTTTTGTTGCAATGATGAAGTAACATATTCATTACTTTTCCTTTTAGCATCTAAGGCATTATCTAATCTTTTAGTCAAGTCCAAATATTTAGTCTTCAACTCATAAACCTTATGAACCAATGATTGGCATAAGATAAATCCCATGATTGGCATAAGATATGTCAGGTTTGTGCTACTAATGGATTGTAATTAGCATGGGCATTTTGCAATTTGGAAAGTGGCCATTATTCATAATGCTTTCTCATTTGTGGCAGTTTGTACTACCGATCGCAATTGCCGCAGGATGGCTTACTCTAGAAATTCGCGGGGCCATTTACAAGTTGTTGACTTTGGTGCAATGGATCTCATAGAAAGAGATTAAGACATCCTCTATTGAATCCGCAAGGCGGGGAGCAATGGAGACGGTTTGTCTCTTTGAGAAATACCTGCCCACTAGTATGCTCACAATACAAATCCACCTTCTTGTGCATCTTGTGGATGAAGTGGAGATTGCTGGACCTGTCCATACGCGATGGATGTTCTTCCTGGAGTGCTTCATGAAAACCTTGAAAGGCTTTGTGCGACAACGAGCTCGGCCAGAAGGTAGCATGGCCCAAGGTTGTGTTGAGATATTGAGCTCCACTCGTGATATGCCAGGGTGACCGTTGTGTATTTATGTCACCGACTTGTCAGTTGCAGACGCGGTTGGTACACCACCCATGAATAATAGCTACATGATAGCTATCCTTATCTACTCTAGTTCGTGGCTCAGTTAGTATGCCACCTTAGTTAGTTGAGTTTGGTTTGAGACCCATATAGAGGGTTCTTCTATTTCTTTGTACTTGAGTTCTTTTGGCTTACACAACTAAGAAGAGGAAAACTGTTTTCAGCCTCCACCCTTGTGTGTCTTCCCCCATTGTGCAAGCAAGAAAGCTTCAAGCGAGACTCCTTCCTTCTCTCCCACAATCTTGACATGGTATCAGAGCCTTGTTCGTGGTAAGGAGCTCAAGAAAGCAAGCCAAGCTCGCGGCGTTCTGGTAAGAGGAGTAGTGTTGCTTTCATCTTCTGTTTTGGGAGCAGATCTCTGCAGGTAGCACAGCCGAAAAGTGCAGGAGTGCATTGTCTAAGGTTGAGACGCCCTTCGTGGTGAAGCAAGAGGGCAGTATATGCTGCGGGAATGGGCTTTAGCCCTCGGTGACCTTGTTTTTTTTATTTGAGGCCATTTCGGGGCCTGTTTTGGAGGCGGAAGTTTTCTGCACGCACTCAGGAAAAGGCTCAGTTTTATGCTGTGCAGCCACTGTTCTACAGGTCGGTGAATAGTTATTGTAAAAATTGCATTGTATGCTTGTGTGCAGAGACATTGGGAGTTACAGAATCATCCCTGTTGCCTGTTGATGCAAAATCGTCACTAGGAAGTGACTGTGTGGTCAAATACCACTTTCGCCAGTTTTGCAGATTTTCCCTTGTGAGGGTGAAGCTGTGGTTTTTGCAGTGACAGAATTTTTTGCAATCTTCTGTAATGGCATCTGATTCTCTTTCACAGATTGTCACTGAAAAGCTTGACAAGAACAACTTCCAAGCATGGAAGTTTAGAATGACGAATTTCCTTATGGGAAAAGGATATTGGGAATTTGTTGCAGGAAATGAAGAAGAACCAGTTCTTCCTGATGTTCCCAATCAACAGCAAATGCAGGCATTTAAAGCATGGCATGAGAGAGCCATGAAAGTTATGTATTGCCTGTCTATCAGCATTTCAGACTCTATGATTGTGCATATTCAGGATGCAAGTACGCCAAAGGAGGCATGGGATACTTTGTCAAAAATATATAGCACAAATACGCAAGCCAGGAAAATGCCGCTCAAGCAAGAGTTGCACAATGTGCAAAGAGAAAATATGAGCATCAACGACTACCACATGAAGGTGAAGAAGATTGCAGATGCACTTGCTTCCATTGGGTCACCAGTGGAAGATGATGATTTAGTTTCTGTGACCTTGAATGGTCTAGGAAAGGATTATGCACAGTTTCGGACATCCATTTCAGTTCGTGAAAGATTTCCTGATTTTGAGGAGCTGATTGCTCTTCTAATTTCTGAGGAGCAAAGAAATGGTGGTGCATCTTCTTCAGGAGGAACTTCAAAAGAAGCTGTCTTCTACTCAAATGCTGGAAGAGGTAGAGGCAGAGGTAGAGGAGGCCGATATGGAGGCCGTGGTAGAAATCAGAATATGCAGCAAACTCAAGAAAACCAGTCCTATGGAGGAGGACGTGGTAACTCTAGAGGCAGGGGGAGCCAAAGAGGTCGTGGTGGATGGCAAAGAGGCCAAAATGCAAACAGTAATGTTGAATGCTACTATTGTGGTAAAATGGGTCATATGGCTAAAGACTGCTATAAAAAGCAGAATGACATCATGAATGGAAAACTGCAACAAGGAAATTATGCATCCTCTAGTAGACAGGGTGATGACAGAAATGAGCATCTGTTTATGGTGCAGCACATGAACAACTCTGTGACAAATGCAGAAGAAAGCAATGATGTATGGTATGTTGACTTAGGTGTATCAAACCACATGACAGGTCATGCAGAATGGATGGAGGATGCAAGAAAAATGGAAAAACCAGGATTTGTGGAGACTGGTGATGATACTGCACATCCTATTGTGCAGATTGGAAAAATTCCCTTGTCTATGCAGGATGGGAAAAAGAAATACCTGTCCGATGTATTTCATGTCCCGAATATCACCAAGAATCTGGTTTATGTTGGTCAAATGGTTGAACAGGGCTTGCAGGTCAGATTTAATCCTCATGGATGCTTTGTTGAGGATATGAAAAATAAAGGTCGCTTGATAGCAAAAGGAAAGAAGGGCAGAATGTTTACATTGGATGCAGACATGTCTGAATTGAGTGCAACAATGTTTGCACATGGGACCGGTATAGTTGCAGATATTGATATCTGGCATAAACGCATTGGTTATGTTAATGTACGGCGACTTAAATCAATGCAGGCCCAAAATATTGTTGCAGGTTTGCCGAAATTCAAGGTTGCAGAAATGCATAAGGTATGTGAAGCCTGTCAATTTGGAAAACAAGCAAGGAAACCATTTCCTAGACATGTTCAAGAGAGTAAGAAGCCATTGGAATTAATCCACTCTGATGTGTGGACAACGAAAGCTGCATCTCTTGGAGGCTGTCATTATTTTGTTAGTTTTATTGATGACTATAGCAGAAAAGTTTGGGTGTATTTTATGAAAAAGAAAAGTGAAGTTTTTGGGCATTTCAAAACTCTTAAAGCGATGGTTGAAAAAGAAACAGGCCTGCAGATAAAATGCCTAAGGTCAGATGGAGGGGGAGAGTACCTCTCAAATGAGTTTGCAAGGTTCCTGCAGGAGCATGGCATAAAGCAGCAATATTCATGCAGTCATACCCCACAACAAAATGGAATTGTAGAAAGGAAAAACAGGCATATTGGAGAGGTATCTCGTGCCATGCTCAATGAAAAAGACTTGCCAGATTTTTATTGGGCTGAAGCAGTTGCTACAGCAGTCTACATAATGAACAGGACTCCCACTGCAGCAATACATGGAATGACTCCAGAGGAGAGGTATACTGGTAGGAAACCAGATATTTCTCATTTGAAAATTTGTGGTTGCATTGCCTATGTACATGTGCCAGATGAGTTGAGATCCAAGTTGGATCCAAAAGCTGAGAAGTGCATCTTTATTGGTTACTCTCTGCAGCAAAAAGGGTATAGATGCTATAACCCTTCTACTCGTAAGTTTACAGTGAGCAGAGATGTTGTTTTTTATGAGATGAGTAGCTGGTATAAACCAGTAAATGTGATTGATGATGTAGATGCACAAAATGGTAATGCTGCACAGAATTCACAGTAGCAGTCACAAAATATTAGTGGACCTGGAGCGTCCTCTAGCAGTGGTTCACATTCTTTGCCATGGACAGGCAGATTGAGATCAGGAGAATCTTCTCAAAGTAATGCAGATAGTGGTATGCATGTATCACGAAAAGGAAAAGAGAAGGTTGATCAGCCCATGTTTGATGTGAATGTAGGTCACTCTTATGTGGATGGTGAATCCAGTGGCTCAGAACAGAGCATTGATGATGAGTTGGGTATTCCTTCTATTGTTACACCTGGAGTAAGGAAGACCAGGGATGTTTTGAGAGCACCTGGGAGTGAACCTACTTTGCGCAAGTCTACAAGAGCTAGGTATCCTGTGGATAGGCTGAAATATGATGGATTTACAGCCATTCACTATGCATATATGGTCAAAGTGATACAGGAACCAGAACCCACTTCTTTTGAGCAAGCCATGGGAAAAGAAAAATGGGAGAAAGCCATGGATGAAGAAATGGATGCCTTGGAAGCTAATGCTACATGGGAATTGGTACCTTTGCCTAAAGGTAAAAATGCAATTGGCTGTAAGTGGGTTTATAAGGTGAAGCACAATGCAGATGGTTCTGTGAACAGATACAAGGCAAGATTAGTAGTCAAGGGGTATGCACAAGCATATGGTATTGACTATGAAGAAACATTCAGTCCGGTTGCAAGGATGGCAACCGTAAGAGCGGTCATTGCTATGGCTGCATCAAAGGGATGGTCTTTACATCAGATGGATGTAAAGAATGCCTTCTTGCATGGTGATTTGCAAGAAGAGGTCTATATGGAGCAGCCACCAGGTTATGTGCATGTTGTTCATCCTGAGTTTGTTTACAGGTTGAAGAAAGCCTTGTATGGCTTGAAGTAAGCACCTAGAGCATGGTCTGACAAGATAGGACAGTATCTTGTCACTATTGGCTTTCAGATTTCCAAGGCAGATTTCTCACTTTATGTGAGAAAAACAGAGAAAGGTATTATGCTACTTGTCATTTATGTTGATGATTTGATTATGGCAGGTGACAGTGATGAAGATATCCTTCATGTGAAAATGCTATTGAAGCAGAAGTTTGAGATGAAGGATTTGGGAGAGCTGCGTTATTTCTTGGGCATTGAGGTGATTAGATCACCAAGTGGGATACAGCTCTTGCAAAGGCAGTATGGATTGGACATGCTGTCCAAATATGGGATGACAGGCTATAAGCCTATTTCAGTTCCTTTGGAGCAGAATGTGAAGCTGAGCACAGATGTAGGTGAGCTTCTAGAAGACCCTACTATGTACAGACGCATAGTAGGAAGTTTGATTTATATGACTATTACCAGGCCAGATTTGAGCTATGCTGTTGGATTGGTAAGTCAGTTTATGCAGGCTCCAAGGAAACCACATTTGGATGCGGCTAGACGCATACTCAGGTATGTGAAGTCCACATTGCAGTATGGACTATTTTATGAGACTGGGGTTCAGATACAGTTGCATGGATACACTGATGCTGATTGGGCTGGTAGTATTTTTGATAGACGATCTACCAGTGGATATGTGTTCTCTTTTGGGAGTGCTGCAGTCACTTGGAGCAGCAAGAAACAGCCTACAGTTGCCTTGTCGAGCACAGAGGCTGAGTACAGGGGTGCAGCAATGGCTGCATGTGAGGTAGCTTGGTTGCATAAGCTACTTTATGATATGCATCAGTCTACAGATGGACCAGTTGTCATTTATTGTGACAACATGAGTAGTATACACTTGGCAAATAACCCAGTCTATCATGCTAGAACAAAGCACATTGAGGTGCATTATCACTATGTGCGAGAGAGGGTTTTACTAGGTCTTATTGATCTAGTTTATGTCAGCACAGAGGATCAGGTAGCTGACATATTCACGAAGGCATTGGGCGCAGAGAAGCTGCGCAAGTTCAGAGACCTGCTTGGTGTGCAGGAATTGGGATTGAGCTCGAGGGGGAGTGTGAGATATCGAGCTCCACTCGTGATACGCCAGGGTGACCGTTGTGTATTTATGTCACCGACTTGTCAGTTGCAGACGCGGTTGGTACACCGCCCATGAATAATAGCTACATGATAGCTATCCTTATCTACTCTAGTTCGTGGCTCAGTTAGTATGCCACCTTAGTTAGTTGAGTTTGGTTTGAGACCCATATAGAGGGTTCTTCTATTTCTTTGTACTTGAGTTCTTTTGGCTTACACAACTAAGAAGAGGAAAACTGTTTTCAGCCTCCACCTTTGTGTGTATTCCCCCATTGTGCAAGCAAGAAAGCTACAAGTGAGACTCCTTCCTTCTCTCCCACAATCTTGATAGGTTGGTTGGTGTCAGAGGCGTTAGTGCATATTTCACAATGGCTACCATCGGTGGGACCAAACAATGAAATGCTATGGTTCGCTGAAGGACGATGATAGACTGATTGGAGATGTGGTGGTTGGAAATGGGGTAGAAAAAAGAATGGATGCCTCAATGGAAGAGAAGGTGAATCGTTGTTGTATGTTGCACCATGCCTCCATGGAGACGTGGCTCGCCAAGTACTAGATTGCAAGGTAAGATCAAGAGGAAGCGCGAGCTAAATTCTGACGTAGTATACATAATCGACCGATTCGATATCCCGAAGGTATAGAGGAGATGTCGCGGTTTATGTCAACGCGATGGTTGCATGGAGCATAGGTCTCAATGGAGGAGTGGGAATTCTCAAGGGGATGTAGTCCAAAGGTGATGAGGGGTTTATAATCTGTCGTATCTAAATTTTATATGCGACATCTAATTTGAGTGTTTCAATGTATAGTACAAAATATATGGTGCAGCGTGGTCGCGCGCATGGCATTTTCGCGTGGAGCATATTGAAAAAATGCGCTCCACAATGGACTGTGGTGTCATGGCAAGGTTCGAGCAAGAGAGCCAACGACGAGCAACGGATCCAAACACGGTTGTGGATGAGATGGAGTATTTTGGGAACTTGCAAAGTATTATTACGGTGGATTACCGTAGCTTCTCCATGATACTATTCGATGTGCAGTGGTTCAAAGTGATACTTGGAGGAGTTGGAGCAACAGTTCGATGAGGTCCATTTGGATTTCTCGAAATAGATTCCGAAAAAATATGGACGGATTTGTGCGACACCTTTGTGTTGCCGGCCCGTTGTGAACAGGTGCATGGAGTCATTTGCTTGCTAATTGTATTACGACATGGTTTATGTCACAATGGTTTGAACTCTCTTGTACGTGTTTGTGAACATGTAATCTTCTATCCAAACCCCCGACAACCTCAATGGTGGTATGTTATACCTTCAACTCCCCGAAGTGCGAGAGTATATGGTCAAAGCGATGTTTCGAGCATAGATGAAGATAATATGCAAATAGAGGGGTCGATATTGCAAGGGGTGGAGGCCGTCGAAAGTTTGGAGCCAGCATCGGCTAATAATGATGGAAATACAGGAGTTTAAGAATTTTTTGAGAGCGAGGCGGACTCATTATTTTGTGCTGACATGTCTATCGACCTTCCAGTGTATGCAGAGTTGTGTCAGGAGATTAACATGAGACCATAGGATACTTTATACTTGGAGCATCCACTTACTCAATTCGTTGACCAATCCCTTACATAAGATATACATTTTAAGATAGATTTTTTTTAAATGATTTATATTACTGTGCTTTATATGATTTAAATTGATTATTCTAACATCATTTTTTATCTGTGTAGGTGACATTTTCAGGATGAGTCAAAGGATGAGCGATAAGGAGTTGCAGGACATCTTCGCATGCATGTCTCTAGACCAGCTCGCGAGATTCAGAGAGATGGTAGACCAGGAGCTGTCTTGTTCTTCGTCAAGGTGCTCTGCTAGATCTGCTTCAGTGCGATCGGATGCTTCGGCTTCGAGTAGACGATCTCGATGCTCACGACTTTGGGCAGAGGGAGGGAGTGCATCGGGATCAGGGGGATGCTGTTGTGGAGACACGGATGTGGTGTCTTCGTCTCGTCGTTCAACTGGAGCTGCATCACCTCCAGGATTTGTCACACCTATGGGGACGTCTACTCCAGTTACTCCGCTTTTGCGTAACCGTCAGCAAGTGGCACCCCTTTGGGTGCCACTCCGAGAGAGATTACTCCCATCGGTACACTAGATGTAGAGGGGTCTCCTGGATATGCCCAAGAGTGTAGATGCAGATGGGAGAGGACCCATCTTAGGCAGACTCCTAGGGTTTATGGATATCTGGTCGATAGTAGGTCAGGAGCCATCATCATGAATGATGAGGGGAGGAGGGTGATGGCTCGCATGAGAGAGTTGTGCCAACAAGTTTTTTGGCACAACGTCTTGGATCATTGGAAGAACATACCGAAGGGGAGAAGGACTACATAGTAGCATCCTTGCACGAGGAGTTTTCGGTGTGCCAGCCACAGTAGATAGATTCTCTACGGGTTGGATGATGGATTGCACGTGTGCATACATGTCACATAGATGGTCTGACGCATGCAAGGAAATTAAGAGTGGGGTTGCAAAGCCTGAGTGGTTAGATGCAGACGACTAGCGCCGACTAAGGGAGGAGGCTACAGATTCTCTAGGATGTTGGAGTCAGCAGCGCGAGGCAGTGAGGGCATGACGCGAGGTCGGAGTGGTCCATCATCTTGGAAGTGGGGGCCACAGGACATATTTGGAGGACTTTGTAAGTTTTTCTTTTGTTTTGCTTGTTTGTTTTTTTGAAATATTCTTTATACTGACAATCATGTTTCTAACATTTAGCATTTTGTTTTCTTTGTAGCACTCCATTACAAATCGCGATCCGATCGGCCTTGAGACTCGATATGCAGAGAGGCACGGTCTCAATGCATTGATCGACCGATTGTATAGACGCGACGGCCCTGTAAGTCACTCATCTTTCTTGTCCGTAGTTACCATGAGGTATTTGAATGCATTATTGTATGGTGGATTGATGTGTTGTTTCTTTTTCTGTAGAGGCCGTTCGATGCTCCTTTGCGGCGGGACGAGCTTTCAGGGGACAAGGATTTATAGCTCGCCCTTGGATCCCTGGAGCTCACACACCTTTATTTTTGAGTTGCTTGATCTATGTAGAAATTTTCTATGTATTAGTGATATCCTGTCATGATTGTACCAATCGCTTCTTATGCGATCATGTATTTATTTCATGTATTAGTTTTATGATTTTAGTATACATTCTTTTTGTTTGCAAGTGCTTTGTATACAGTAGTGCAGAAACTATTTTGTATGGCTCTCATACAGCACACAATGCTAGCTGCCCTGTCACAAAATTTTTTTAATCCCTGTTATCGTCGCTATTAGCGTCGCAAATTTTACTACTCGTGTCGCTATTACCGTTGCTATGAGTGTCGCAAAACGTCGCTGTTAGCGTCGGTATTGGCGTCGCTATCAGCGTCGCATTTGCTATCAACGCCTTTTACAACGACGAGGGCAAATTTTGTTGTTTGTATTTTCGTCGCTTTAAACGTCGGTATAAGGCCTATATCTTGTAGTGCGACTTGTAGGACACGTCTTAGCAGCCTATCAGGAAGAGAGTCCAGAAAGTGCCACCCGACACTCCCACAGAATATCATGGGGTTTGCGATCTAGGTCTTCCCGAGTCTACCACGAAGCAGAAGCATTCCGGCCGTTCCCACTTAGGATCGACCTAAATTAGGGTTTTCTAATGGTCAAGTTCCTTGGAGGCAACTAGCGTCGAACTACTTTACATAGAAACATTAGGGTCGAAGCAGATTTATATTGCAGTTGGTCCAAGGAGAATGGGAAACGAGAGGGATGTGAAGCTCGACCTCTCTTCCCGTAAGGCATAGTCCCATTCCATTCCCCTAGAACATCATAAATTGAGACTCTGGCTTCCCAGATTCTAGGTCATTGTTTATCTTGCTGTCAACTTTTTTGAGAAAAGTTCTCGGCCAACCGGGACCACCCTTCCGTAGGACGGACCCATGGTCACATCCATCGCACTTTTCTCAGGGTTGCTTTAGTTATCTAATTACCTATCACATTTAATTTGACAAGCAAAAACAACTTCCTTAATTAGCCAATTAATCACCAGTTCCTTCACGTAACTTAAGCACTGACATAGAAAAACAATGTCAAGCAAGTTTCTTTTCAACAATTGATCTTATTTATTAGTCTTTGGAACACATCATATAATCCAGCTTGAAGGCTATTCCATAATTCACCCGAAGGCTAATCCATAATCTGCTTGAAGGCAATTCCAGCAATCCTCAGGGATTGCTATTCCAAGTTTTCGCCCGTAGACTAGTATGCGGGTCTCGAGATCCAATCTCGAGTCACGTCGGCCTCTTGTGTAGGACCCGGAGGCAAGGGATTTACGGCCAGAGCCCCCTGGCACCCAAGTGTCCTCCTTCTCTAAGTAGCACCCACGGAGAGATCTCTCGCAGTGGGTTCAGTCCATGTATCCGGCACGTCTAACAACCTCCTTGGATAGGGTCAGGGAGACAGTCGGGGGTAACTGATACTGCCTCTTCCTCCAAGCCTTCAACCTGAAGCATTAATTATTTTTCCAGCTTTAGTTCCTCGAGCAAAGAAGTACAAATAGTGCTCCTAATTGTACAAACACAATCAATCCAGTGGTCGTTTGTTTGGCCAACTACTAAGGTGTGAATCCTTCTCTTCGAATGCATCTAACACTCGATCCGGGATCAATTGCGACTTGGCAAGATCCCCCAAGGGTTTTGTAAGCAAGATGCTTGTTTACCCTCTTTCCTTGGGTTAGGGTTTGTACCCTGTTAACCCAAATTATCAAATACGTTAGGTTTCCTTACATTAGGGTCAATAATTCCTAGGCAAACTCGTCGCCCTAACTTGATTGGTCAATTTCTTGCTAGGCAATTCATAGTCACCCTAACTTGGCAAATCAGCCCAAAGAAGGGTGATGTAACAGGATGACTACTCATCCTCTTGCAAATTAGACTTGTACTTAGAACCTGCCAACCCTTATTCTAAGGAGTGGCAATGTTATTTTGTGGTTTAGACACAAACCATGCGACGTTGCAACTTGTTGCACGAGACAAGTGTCGCACCTATCTTGTGGGATTATTTCTCCCATCGCACGATATTCCTTGGTCAAGAATACCTTTGGTCAGAATGTAGGGATTGGGATGTCCTCTTGACCCAACCCAACCCTAACCTTACTAGGCTGACAATGTTTGGCCCTAGGGTTTCTAAATACAAACAGAAGTCTAGTATTTGGTTAATTGATCCTTAGGGTAAAACCCTAGATTGTTGTTGCATGGGCGTTTAGCTAACCTAACATTCCGTGAATGTGAGTAGGATCTTTGGGATCAAAAGTCTTGGCTTAGCATCCCGAGTGCGATACTAGGTAGAATTTTTATCGTAACTGAACCCTACCTAGCACTTTGAGGTTTTCGTCGTACTAACTATTTAAGCTTTTATGAATCCCATGTGGGTTATGCCATTACAAGGGATTTACCTAAATCGATCTAATTGTCTTGCGACAAGAGATGATATTTCCTTGGAAGAGATGCAAATACTTTTCCTAAGAGATGTAAATAAATAAATTCAAGATACAACATTCCATGCAAGTATACCATTTATAGACTTTTTCCTTCTAAGCCACTATAAGATGTACAATGACCATTTCTTTTCCTTGCCTAAACTATAATGATTGACAATTTAGGGCTAACTCGTATAAAAATCTACACTGAATTTCATTAAGAACTATGCTCATAACCCTTAGCTTAATGCTTGAATTCAAGCTTTAATATGAAATGCATCCTTTTCTAAATACAAACTTCGATAAAAGAAGTCCATGCATGATTGAATACCATGAGCCCAACATTTAATTTATCCCTCCTTTAGCACTTAACCCAACTTAAAATGCAAGCATCCTTGCATGCAACTGACAAAGTTCATAGTTTCCTTTCCATGCATTGCGATTCTTTGGACAACATTCAACGAGCATCTAAGATTATCCTTTATACAAATCACGTCCATGAATTTAAAACATAAGAGCAACATGCGACATAAGCTCTATCCTTCTTAGCACGATATCCTCTTCTAATTTATGCATTATCATTCAAGAATATTTCAACTACCTTTGTTGATGGGAGTGCGAGCAATTTCAATTAATCGGCATGCACTAAACTTTGTGAAACGAATGAATAAATGCATTTAAATTTTCCTAAAGCCATCATGCACACATCCCCTCTTATGCGAGAATACAATTGGAACCTAGGCATGAGGACTCGTAGCGTTTTCCACGCATGAACTCGGGTTGAAGGCTCCCGCGTGCGCGCCTCGCATCTTTAGCTTTGGAGCCATCGATGACGTAGATCCTTGACTTCGCAAACTTGTCCTTGCCTTTATCCAATCCCCGAACTCCCTCCAGGCTTTGGCAAATCAGCCCCAAAAACTGCCTACTCCCCCCTCGCGCAGGAATTGCCTTTACAAAAACATGGTTTTAAAAATCTCGGGGAAGGCCGTGTAAACAAGGCTTATGGAGGCCTTGTTTAGAAGCTTCTATACTTCTGTTCCACAAAATGACGTGGAGGGAGAAGAATTTGATGGACGAGATGATGATGAGGATAATGATTATGTTGATGGTGATGATGATGGTGGAGGTGGCATGGCAGTAGCGGCCTGTGGCGGCAATATGGCGGTGGCAGCTTGTCTGACGGCAGCATGGCGCAGTCTCCACGATTCCTCCCTCCCGTCAAGCTTAAGGAGGGGGGTTCATATAGGAAAAAGGGGGGGGGGGGGGGGGGGGGGGGGGGAGATGGCCACACACGTGGCTCTACATGCCTCCTCCCTCCCCTAGCACTCCACCACTCTAGCTTTTCCCACACTCATACTCCCTCTCCCTTCCATGCATCGGCTGAGAGGAGGGGTTAATAAAAAAATTTGCAAAAATTTAACCATTATCCATTTTCCTTTTCCCGTGAAGGGTGTTCGTGCGTGGGCTTGCGGTCTTCAAGCCACGGTCTCTTGTGCGTAATGCGGGCTAGCATTTGATGATGCACGCGGAGGGAACACTTAGCCACCAACATTTTTCCGTTGCGGGAGATTAGTTTGTACTGCTTTTGCGCGAGATGTGCGGGGTCCAAGATCATTAATATTTCATGCGGAAATATTACATTCTCTCTCCCTTAGAGGAATCGAGATGTTCTCATCTCGAGAAGAACTGGGGATATTGTTGGTTGAGAGTACTTTCATCCATCCAAGTGGCATCCTCTTCGGGATAATCTTTCCACTGGACGAGATATTCTCTCAAGGTTCTGGATCTCAAATGCCTGTCCCTGAAGTCTAAGATCTTATGAGGCGTAGCTCAAGGACTCCTTGGCTAGGCATTACAACTTGTTGATCGTCAAGCACGTGACTAGGGTTAGGCACATACTTCTTCAGTAGACTGATATGGAATACATTATGGAATTTTAGGTTTTTGGGGAGTTGCAATCTGTAGGCATTAGGCCCTAGGCACTTGAGAATCTTGTAGTACATAATACCTTGGACTTAGCTTTTTACATTCACCCAAGGATAGGGAACTCTTCTTTGGATGTACATGAATGAAGACCATGTCACCTTCAATGAAGGATCTATCTTGACGTTTCAGGTCCGTGTAAGCCTTTTGTCTATCCTTGGCGGCTTGGATGTCCTATCTTATTGACTTGATTTGGTCATCCATGTCTTCCAGCATCTGCTTTGAGGCTTCAACCCTCAAGGTTATATCCAAAAAGTTTAAAGGACTACGACAGTCATGCCTGTACAATGCTTGAAAATGGGTCATCTGAATGCTTTGTTGGTAGGAAGCATTGTAGGAAAACTCAACCAGTGGCAAATATTGAATCCACCTTTTGGGTTCACGACAGCAGTGTGCCCTTAGCATATCCTTAATAACTTGGTTGACTCGCTCCGTTTGACCATCGGTTTGGGGATGGTAAGCTCTACTGAAACAGAGTTGAGTCCCAATGGCTTCGAAGATAGCCTTCCAGAAGTGTGATGTGAAGAGAGAGTCACAATCACTAATGATTCTTCTGGGTAACCCATGAAGTTTGAATATTTCCTTGATGAATAACCTTGTGATATCTAAGGCTTTATAGTTTATCTTAATAGGGATAAGATGTGCAACCTTGGTAAGCATATCAACCACAACCATAATGGAGTTGTATCCTCCCTTAACTTGGGGCAAGCCGACAAAAAAGTCCATACTAATGAATTCCCATTTCATTTGGGGAATGTCAAGTGGTTGCAATTTCTTTGGCATTTTGACATGTTCGGCCTTAATGCGTTGACAAGACAAACATTCAGTGACATATTTGAGAACGTCACCTTTAAGCCTTTCCCAATAATAGCTCTTTCTGACTGCATTGAGGGTCTTGGCATAGCTAGGATATCCTGAGAAAGGGGAGTCATGGGCTTCCCAAAGTATCTTCTGTTTGAGTGACTGGCTTGTTGATATACATAATCTCATTCTATAGTAGACAAGTCTACTATTGATAGAGAATTCTTGATACTTTGCCTGTAGCTTCGGATCTTGATCCTTGATGGGGATCTCCCTTAGCAATTTCTGATAGGTTGGATCATGGCATGCCTCTTCTCTAGCTAGCTCAAGAATTGGGTTGTTTGGCATGGATACCTTTGTGGCTAGAGATCTAGCTGTTGATGGATCTTGCAAAATCAGAGAATTTAGAAATGCCTTGAGACTGAGTGCACCGGCAACTACATTCTCCTTTCCAAGCCGGTATTTGATTTCAAAATCATATTCCTCCAGTACTTCAATCCATCGACGATGCCTCATGTTGAGCTCATTTTGGGTAAAAATACATTTAAGACTTTTATGATCCGTCACTAGGGTAAACTTGTTACCCAGCAAGTAGTGTCTCCAAAGCTTGAGAGCATGGATGACAGCTAACAGCTCCAAATCGTGGGTAGCATAGTTCCTTTCATGCTCTTCAGTTTCCTTGAAGAGTATGCTACAGGATGACCTTCTTGTATAAGCACACATCCTAAGGTAAGTGTGCTAGCATCAGTTATCACTTCAAACCTCTTACTAAGATCTGGAAGTTTCAAGATAGGTGCTGATACCAAGCTTTACTTTAGTTTATCAAAGCTAGACTGTTCAGAGGTGACCATGCAATTGATGCTTGCTTCTTCAGTAGATCCGTTAAAGGCGCTAGAATCAAGGCATAGTTTTTTATAAAGACCCTATACCATCCTGTCAATCCAAGAAAACTACGTATTTCTTTGACAGTTGTTGGTATTGGCCACTCCAGAATGTCTCTGACCTTGGCTAGATCCACTGAAATTCCTTCCGCTGATACAATGAATCCCAGATATTCAATCTATCGCTTGAAAAATGCACACTTCTTCTTCTTGGCATAAAGCTTGTGTGTCCTCATTGTTTCAAGAACAATGTGAAGTTGGGGTTCATGATCTTCTTCCTGTTTGGAGTAGACTAGGGTATCGTCGAAGAAGATGAGTACGAAGTCATCAAGATATGGCCTAAAGATATCCTGCATTAGCTTGTTAAAGGTAGCAGGAGCATTTGTTAGCCCGAATGACATGACCAAGAATTCAAAGTGTCCATATCTTGTGCTGATGCCGTCTTTGGGATATCTTCTTCCTTGATCCCTATCTGATAATAACTAGACCTAAGATCAATCTTGGAGAAGATCTTCGCACCTTGAAGACGGTCAAGAAGTTCATCTATTCTTGGAATGGGGTATTTGTTCTTAATGGTTGATTGATTCAACCCTCTCTAGTCAATGCATAATCGAAGCATTTCATCTTTCTTCTTCTGGAACAGCACTGGAGCTCCCCATGGTGAATTGCTAGGACGGATGTAGCCTTGGTCTAATAGCTGCTTGAGTTGCTCCTTTAGCTCAATCGCTTCCAGGATGGACATTGTATATGGCCTCTTTGCGATTGGTGCAACCCCTGGTGCTAGCTTGATTTCATGATCCACTTTCCTTTGAGGAGGAAGCTCTGTCAGCTCTTTAGGAAATACGTCTGCGTACTCCTCTAGCCACGAAGGTTCTTCCCTAGACTCTTGATTCTGATCTAGCTTATTTAGCTTAATCAAATAGACAGGTAGTCCCTTTCTAACTCCTTTTATTATTTGAGATGCTTTGGCCAGTTGAATTTTTGGCCTACCAGCCTCTCCTTGAGTTGTGACCAATTTTCCTTCAAAATTTCGAAAGGAAACTTGGCCCTTTCAACAGTGAATGTGGGCATCATTAGGTTTAAGCCAGTCCATTCTGAGCAAACACTCGTGGACACCTAGGTTCATAACCCTGAATCTGACCGAAGTCGACTTTCCACCCAGTAGGAATTTCACCTTAGTAGTTTGCCTAGTACAAGTGACCTCACGACCATTTGCTAATTCCACAAGTAAGGTAGGTGCATCTTTTGTGGTTATTCCTAATATCCGTGCACAAATTGGTGAAATGAAGGAATGCGTATTGCCACAATCAATCAAGGTTTTGAAGCTTTTACCTTGATAATTCGATGGAGTCTGAATCACCGAAAATTGGCGATTCGGGCCTTTCTTATGAAGGGCGGCATGAACCGTTGCCCTCTCAATGTCTGCTTCCATGGATGGATCTTCTTCATCACACAACTCCTTGTTGGCAACACTGGAGGTTTTCCCTCTGGCCATGACAGCGGCTCCTTGGCCACGGACGGTTCCTTGGGATGGTCCTTGACGTTGTCCTCCGCTAAGCTTGGGACCTGCCTTTTAAAGTGACCGGCTCATTGCAATGGAAGCAATGGAGATTGCAACCATTACCTTGGGTAGGAATGAAATTATTTAGAGTGTTGGTCCTGGCTTTCTTCCTTTGTCCTTGATTTTGGCCCTGCGCTCTCTTAGCCTAAGACCTGTAAGCTCCCTTGTTCTGATTCCTATATTA
The DNA here is from genome assembly GCF_053477565.2 of Lygodium microphyllum. NCBI lineage: Eukaryota > Viridiplantae > Streptophyta > Polypodiopsida > Schizaeales > Lygodiaceae > Lygodium > Lygodium microphyllum. The sequence continues at coordinate 28,841,815 of NC_141143.1, read as the reverse complement.
CCAAGTCTTGTTATTTCTTGGCTTGGTTTGCATCTCCTGTATTATGGGTGCAGCTCGAATGAGTGCGTCCTGAAGGTCTGTTGGGCGCATTGATTCGAGGCGGGTGTCTATAGGTGGGTTTAATCCAGCACAAAACTTTGACACCTGTTGTGTCATATCCATTTGTGGCGCGTACTTCAAAAGAGAGACGAACTTTGAATAATATGCATCAAGAGATAGACCAAGCTTCTTCAGTTCATAGAACTCATTCATCTTCTGCATGCGGTAGGCAGGTGGTAGATATCTTCCTCGCACAGTTCTTTTTAGCTTCTCCCAAGTAACTGACCCTTTCGAGATCCCTTGGTCTCTACACCATTGCTTCCACCAAAGTCTTGCTTCGTCGGTAAGCTTCAGCTTGGCGAACATTGCTTGGTTGGCGGGTGCAGTACCTGCTGCTTCAAAATAATCCTCTATGGATTCAATCCAGATCTCGACATTAGTTTGGATGGTCCTTCCCTTGCTATCAAATTCTGGTGGCTTGATTTGCTTGAGCAAAAACTTCTTCTCTTGAATCACGGCCGTACTTGGTGTAGGGGTCGGACTAGGAATCTGCACTCGAGGTTGTGCCTGGGCATGAGATTCTTTACGTTAAAAATTTGCTAAACGATTCTCACGTTACATTACATGCCTTCAGCTTTTAGTCAAGTGACCCAATCACTTAACTTCTTTATCAATACACATATAGTCAAGACAATCATTGATAAAAATAAAAGTCTATTTCATTCATATGGGCATAGCCCTTCTGAGTACAATTATTTTTGGGACGATGGAACAAGTTGATTGGTATATCAATTCGGGGAGAATAAGATTGTGTTACATTCAACTATGGGAACTGAGTAGTAATATGGATTGGGGTCATGGATTTTCAGGAATCAATAGGTCATAGGAAGCTTAGGGTATTCTTTCCTTTGATACCCGTTCTTCTCATAATGTCCCAACACCTTGATTCTATCGGCAAGGATTATTCGAGTCACTTCCTCGTATACATACGTGTTCTGCTTGATCTTTACGACCGCCGACATGTAGGGTTGCGTTTGAGTGAGCCTCAACAAAGATGAACAGCTTTACGATCTTTAAGTCCTCCATCCACTTGATTCTCTTCAAGTTGGTCCGAAGGTATGCAAGTTGGTGGGCAGCTATGTAATAAATTCTTGAATCACCCGTCCATCTCTGTTCCACGTACAGGGGTGAAGGATTGTAGATGCGGTCTAGGATATTCATCATATCTAGCCTTCGACGATAATTCGAGGCACGCATCGCGGTCATAAATATAACTTGGAATACCAAGAATTTGTTCCATGCTTCGTGACTCTGCAGGCCAGCATTGACACGTAAGTAAGGAAATGTTCTTAACATCAACATTTGCTTTAATTCCCCTCATTAAGTTTCCTTGTAAATGTTTAAATCTTGTTGGTTTGCTCTGATACCAACTGTAACGTGTCCACTTGTTGACTTGTAGGACACGTCTTAGCAGTCAATCGGGAAGAGAATCCAGAAAGCACTGCCCGGCACTCCCACGGAATGTCACGGGTTTGCAATCTAGGTCTTCCCGAGTCTGCCACGAAGCGGAAGCATCACGACCGTTCCAACTTAGGATCGACCTGAATCAGGATTTCCTAATGGTCAAGTTCCTCGGAGGCAACTAACGTTGAGGACTACTTTACGTAAAAACATCAGGGTCGAAGCAGGCTGCACTTGGTTCAAGGAGAATTGGAAAAGAGAGGGATGCGAAGCTCGACCTCTCTACCCGTAAGGCATAGTCCCATTTCGTTCCCCTAAAACAACAGAAATCGGGACTCTAGCTTCCTAGTTTCTAGGTCATCGTTTATCTTGTTGTCAACTTCTTTGAGAAAAGTTCCCGCCAATCGGGACCACCCTTTCATAGGACAGACCCATGATCACATCCACCGCACTTTCCTCAGGGTCGCTTTAGTTATCTAATTACCTACCACATTTAATTTGACAAGCAAAAATAGCTTCCTTAATTAGCCAATTAATCACTGATTCCTTCACATAACTTAAGCATTGACATAGAAAAACAATGTCAAGCAAGTGCCTTTTCAAAAATTTATCAGTCTTTGGAATACATCATATAATCCAGCCCGAAGGCTAATCCATAATCCGCCCGAAGGCTAATCCATAATCCGCCCGAAGGCAATTCCAGCAATCCTCATGGATCGCTATTCCAAGTTTCCGCCTATAGACTAGTATGCGGGCCTTGAGATCCAATCTCTAGTCACGTTGGCCTCTTGTGCAGGACCCGGAGGCAAGGGATTTACGGCCAGAGCCCCCTGGCACCCAAGCGTCCTCCTGCTCCAAGTAGCACCCACGGAGAGACCTCTCGCAGCGGGTTCGGTCCATGTACTCGGCACGGCTAATAACCCCCTTGGATAGGGTCAAGCAGACAGTCGGGGGTAACTGATGCTGCCTCTCCCTCCAGGCCTTCAACATGAATCATTAATTATTTTTCCAGCTTTAGTTCCTTGAGCAAAGAAGTACAAACAGTGCTCCTAACTGTACAAACACAATCAATCCAGTGGTCGTTTGTTTGGCCAACTGCTAAGGTGTGAATCCTTCTCTCGGAATGCATCTAGCATTCAATCTGGGATCAATTGCGACTTGGCAGGATCCCCCAAGGGTTTTGTAAGCAAGATGCTTGTTTACCCTCTTTCCTTGGGTTAGGGTTTATACCCTGTTAACCCAAATTATCAAATACCTTAGGTTTCCTTACATTAGGGTCAATAATTCCTGGGCAACCTCATCGCCCTAACTTGATTGGTCAATTTCTTGCTAGGCAATTCATAGTCACCCTAACTTGGCAAATCAGCCCAACGAAGGGTGATGTAACAGGATGACTACTCATCCTCTTGCAAATTAGACTTGTACTTAGAACCTGCCAACCCTTATTCTAAGGAGTGGCAATGATATTTTGTGATTTAAACACAAACCATGCAACGTTGCAACTTGTTGCACGAGACAAGTGTTGCACCTATCTTGTGGGATCATTTCTCCCATCACACGATATTCCTTGGTCAAGAATACCTTTGGTCAGAATGTAGGGATTGGGATGTCCTCTTGACCCAACCCAACCCTAACCTTACTAGTCCGACAACATTTGGCCCTAGGGTTTCTAAATACAAACGGAAGTCTAGTATTTGGTCAATTGATCCTTAGGGTAAAACCCTAGATCGTTGTTGCATGGGCGTTTAGCTAACCTAACATTCCGTGAATGTGGGTAGGATCTTTGGGATCGAAAGTCTTGGCTTGGCATCCCGAGTGCGATACTAGGTAGAATTTTTATCGTAACTGAACCCCACCTAGCACTTTGAGGTTTTCGTCGTACTAACTATTTAAGCTTTTATGAATCCCATGTGGGTTATGCCATTACAAGGGATTTACCTAAATCGATCTAATTGTCTTGTGACAAGAGGTGATCTTTCCTTGGAAGAGATGCAAATACTTTTCTAAGAGATGTAAATAAATAAATTCAAGATATAACATTCCATGCAAGTATGCCATTTATAGACTTTTTCCTTCTAAGCCACTATAAGATGTACAATGACCATTTCTTTTCCTTGCCTAAACTATAATGATTGACAATTTAGGGCTAACTCGTATAAAAACCTACATTGAATTTCATTAAGAACTATGCTCATAACCCTTTGCTTAATGCATTGAATTCAAGCTTTAATATGAAATGCATCCTTTTCTAAATACAAACTTCGATAAAAGAAGTCCATGCATGATCGAATACCATGAGCCCGATATTTAATTTATCCCTCCTTTAGCACTTAACTCGACTTAAGATGCAAGCATCCTTGCATGCAACTGACAAAGTTCATAGTTTCCTTTCCATGCATTGCGATTCTTTGGACAACATTCAATGGGCGTCAAAGATTATCCTTTATACGAATCACGTCCATGAATTTAAATCATAAGTGCAACATGCGACATAAGCTCTATCCTTCTTAGCATGATATCCTTTTCTAATTTATGCATTATCATTCAAGAAGATTTCAACTACCTTTGTTGACGGGAGTGCGAGCAATTTCAATTAATCGGCATGCACTAAACTTTGTGAAACAAATGAATAAATGCATTTAAATTTTCCTAAAGCCATCGTGCTTAATGCATCCCCTCTTATGCGAGAATACAATTGGAACGTGGGCATGAGGACTCGTAGCATTGTGCACGCGCGGGTTGGAGGCTCCCGCGTGTGTGCCTCGCGTTTTTAGCTTTAGAGCCATCGATGACGTAGATCCTTGACTCCGCAAACTTGTCCTTGCCTTTATCCGATCCCCGAACTCCCTCCAGGCTTTGGCAAATCAGCCCCAAAAACTGCCTACTCCCCCCTTGTGTAGGAATCGCCTTTACAAAAATGTGGTTTTAAAAAACCTGGGGAAGGCCGTGTAAACAAGACTTATGGAGGCCTTGTTTAGAAGCTTCTAAAGAAGCTTCTATACTTCTGTTCCACAGAATGACGTGGAGAGAGAAGAATTTGATGAAGGAGATGATGATGAGGATAATGATTATGTTGATGGCGATGATGATGGTGGAGGTGGCGTGGTAGCAGCGGCCCGTGGCGGCAATATGGCGGTGGGAGCTTGTCTAACGGCAGCACGGCGTAGTCTCCATGATCCCTCCCTCCCCTCAAGCCTAAAGGGGGGCGGGGGGGGGGGGGGGGGGGGGGTCATATAGGAAAAAGGGGGGGGAGATAGCCACACACGTGGCTCTACATGCCTCCTCCCTCCCCCATGCACTCCACCACTCTAGCTTTTCCCACACTCATACTCCCTCTCCCTGGCATGCATCGGCTGAGGGGAGGGGTTAATTAAAAAATTTGCAAAAGTTTAACCATTATCCATTTGCCTTTTCCCATGAAGGGTGTTCATGCACGGGCTTGCGGTCTTCAAGCCATCGTCTCTTGTGCGCAATGCGGGCTAGAATTTGATGATGCACGCGGAGGGAGCACTGAGCCACCAACATTTTTCTGTTGCAGGAGATTAGTTTGTACTGCTTTTGCGCGAGATGTGCGGGGTCGAAGATCATTAATATTTCTTGCGGAAATATTACACGTTCAAAAACTACATTAAAAAACTACATCAAAAAGGTTTCATTCAATAAAGACTATTCTGTTTTCTCTTTCCCTCCTCTCTTCATCTCTCTCTCTCTCTTTCTTCATCTTCTTCTTTTTATCCTTATCCTTCTTCTTCTATCTCCCTCTCAAAGTGTGTGAAAAACTGTCTTAAAAAATTTAAATTTAAAGAATATTTTAAAAATATTTAATTAAAAGAAAAGATTAATCAGAGAGAGAGAGAGAGAGAGAGGCGCTATGTACTACAATGAGAGAGAGAAGGAAGGGGGTGGAAGGGCCTTTTAATTAAAAAGGGGAGACTTGGCTATCCGAAATGGTTATGCGGTGGTACATGCTTCTAGTTTTGGTCTACAGTTGGATAGAATGCATGGCCAAGTGATGGTTGGTCCAAAGGTTGAAATATGGACACATGCTTTACATGCAGCTGAAAAGAGAAAGGTCACTGATAGTGAAATGTCTCATGTAGGGCAAGACATTCGTGGCATAACTGGTTGGGAATCACCGGTAGATGCATATTCAGTGTATGCATATTTAGCAAAGGTACAAAACACGGATGTACTTGTGGAAGAAAAATGAAGAAGAGATGAAGATATTGTAAGGACATCTAAAAGAATGACAAGAAGAAGTGTGGATCAGCCTAAAGCTGCAAATCAGCCACCTCTCGAGCATGTTATGGAAGAGGTTAGTCAAGAGCAAAAACAGGATAACAAACAAGAGGGCAAAAAGAAGGGCAAGCAGCCAGGATATAAGTTGCAATTTGACATTGAGAGAAGCCACTAATCTTAAGAAGGTTCTTGAAGAATGGATCTTAAACAATCAGGTGGAATTCTTCAGGAGAGATTTATGCTCCATGTCCTAATGTGAAAGTGACGATTGGTGATGTACAAGAAGAGCAACACTTATTTGTGCAAGATAATTTCTCATATGCAGTGATTTTGGGACAGCCCTATATTATAGGTGTGCACATGGAAACAAAGGTGCTTAATGATGGTTCTGCTTATGCAAGAGTCAGAAGCAAGGATGGGAGAAAAGCAATCCAATTTCTTACTGTTTGTGTTAATCATCCTAGAAATCGGGATACGCTTCGAGAGTCTCCTTTGGTTCCAAATGCAAGGGAATTCAAAGACCTGGATTTTCATTAAGCACTACTGTAATGCGGGGCTACAGTAGTGCTATTCAGAGGGTTACTCGCCTCTTGATGAAATAAAAAATGTATATACTATTGGTAATTCTCAGTTTACAGCAAATAGTTAATGTTGGTTTAAGCCTATGGAAGCTATGTGCAGGGCTGAACGCATATCTATGAAACAGGCTACTAAGGAACTGAGAGTATTGGGACTGTTAGCTGAAAATGAAGGTATTTCAGGCATGTTTTATGGGCTGAATATTAATGACACTATGGCTGAAATTTCGGCAACTATACATGTAGAAAATGAGGTTGAAAACAGAGTATTCTCAGTAATTCTTTGGGCATATATGATGTTATAGCATTGTTTGCTCAACATGAAGGATTACAATGGGTTGAAGCACTTATGGAGACAAAGTATAAGACAGTTGACAAAAAGGTGAAACCAATTGCTTTGCCACTTCCACCAGAGAGTGAGGGTATGCATGAAAAAGTGTCAATGCAGCCAATCTTACAGGATCCTAATGATATAGGTCATCAATTTACATCTAAAACATTACATGAATTGAAAGTTGAAATAGGTTGTGTGGATCCAAATGTTGTCTCTCCTATGGTCATATTTACGGTGCCACATGTACTATGGAACTTGAGACCTATTCCAGTGCCTAAAGCTTACTTGCCAAAACTGATGGATTTGCTAAATGAAAAGATTCGCATGAAGATCTTGGAGCCTTCTTCAGCTTCGTACTCAAATAGTTGGTTTACTATGCCCAAAAAGAATGGGGCTTTGAGATTTATTCAAGACATGTAACCAGTCAATAAAGTAACCATAAGAAATGTGGGTGTAGGTCTTGTGGTTGATGAATTTGCAAAGGCTTTTGCAGGCAAAGCGATCTATTCTTTGGGTGATCTTTACTTGGGTTATGATTAGTTTCAGCTTGCAATTGAAAGCAAAGATATCACAACCATGAAGACTCCCTTGGGGTTAGTACGGATGTGTACTCTCCCACAGGAGCAACAAACTCATTGGCTCAAAGGGTGTGCAGTGGATGAAAAGAATGAAGAGATGGATGCACATGGATGTAGACAGTTTGTTGCAAACCATATTGTGGATTGTGAGAGGATTTTGACACGTCTAGAAGAGGTGCATTTAACTCTTTCTGGACAAAAGTCTGTCTTTGGAATTGAAGAGGTTTTGATTGTTGGGCATATGTGTGGGCCTTATGGGCAAAGGCCATCACCAACAAAAATAGATGGGATTGATAGAATGCAAGATGTATGCACGCATGTATCAGAGGTGCGTAGATTCTTGGGTGCATGTGTGTTCTATTTGATATGGATTCCTCACTTTGTACATGTAGTCGATGCTCTTTATCAGCTTCTAAGGAAAGGTCAGAAATTTCATTGGGAAAGGAAGCATCAAAAAGCAATGAAGAAATTGAAGCAACTCTTAGAATCTGCTCCTACATTGAGAAAGGCTGACTATTCACATGGAAAGCCTATCATTATTACTGTTGATACAACCCCAATCGGGATTGGATGGGAAATTGGGCAAGATTATGAGAAAGGGCAAAGATATGCAATTCGCATTTGGTGATAAAGTATTGGCTGAACGACAGAGAAGATGTCCACAGGTTAAAAGAGAATTATGGGGAATTATGATAGCCCTTAAATGTAATAAGGAACATTTTATGGGTGCTCATGTAGTCATTGAGACCGATTGTTTACTGATATTGGGCATGATTACTAGTTATGCTACTCCGGACATTGCTATGCTTCGGTGGATTGCATACATAAAATCTTTGAACCCTAAATTTTAGCATATTGCAGGAAGAGATAACCCAGTGGCATACATGTTATCTCGAGCACGTTATAAGAATGAAGATGGGATGATGGATGAGGAGGAAGAAGATGACTTTCTTATGACTGAAAATGATGTTGCAAGAGTGAATTTAGCAATGCAAGGTGTTGCTACAGCATTAACAAAAGCTTGGACAACAAAGAGGAGACACTTTAGATGTTTTTATCTTGTGTAGAAGTGTTTTTGGAAGACAAATATGTAGGAGAGTGGCTGAGAATTGGTCAACACCTCAATACATTAACAAAGAGAGATGAATGGTCAGATGATGAGTTTAAGAAAATTAGTAGGAAAGTGTATGGGTTTTTCTTAAAAGATGGATATTTATGGAACCATGCTAAAAAGAAACAAGGTATGCCATTGTGAGTTTTGGGTGATGACAGAGCTTCACAAGTAAAAGTAAAGTAAGAATTTCATGAAAGCTTGTGGACTGGTCATAGAGGTATTCGGGGTACTTTTACAAAGATCAAAGAAAGATATTGGTGGTAGGTTATGTATAAGGATGTTGCTCACTTTGTGGAAACATGTACGACATGTCAAATGTATTCATTTGTGAGACATTAGGATGGATTGCAACCCACATATCCATTGTCTCTTAATTTTAAGTGGGTGGTGGATTTGGTCACAATGCCTACAGGTCTTTAGCAAATGAGGTATCTTGTGCTTGCTTGTGAAGAATTGACTAATCAAGTGGAAGGGAAAGCTTTACGTACTAAGATAACAAATGATGTGTATACTTTTCTCTTAGAAGAGATCTTTTGTCGGCATGGCTGTGTCGAAAAAATTACAGTAGATAGGGGTGAGTTGGATGCAGATGAAGCTCATGCTTTCTTTACATGGTTGGGGATAAAGCTTGCTTTAACTTCAACCTATAATCCTGAAGGAAATGGAACAAGTGAAAGAGGTCATCCACCTATTGTGAAGGCATTGGCAAAAGCATGTGGAGAGAAGGTAAAAGAGTGGCCACGATTGCTCCCTTATGCTTTGTGGGCCGACAGAACAACTCATAGTGCTGTTACAGGATACATGCCTGCAGAATTGATGTATGGTCAAAAACCTATCATGCCGATAGAAGAGATAATAGTCACATGGAGTGTGTTACCTTGGGAGGAGGAGTTGTTGGCCTTACTCATTAGACAGTTGGAAAGAAAGTCAGAAGACATAGAGAAAGCAATTGCAAAGTTAAGGGCAGCAAGGATACAGAATAAGAAACGGTTTGACAAAAGACATAGACTGAGACCAAGAATCATACAAGATGGGGATTGGGTATTGGTTTATGATAGCAGTTTAGACAACCAGCATAGTGCCATGCGTAAAGTTTTCAAAAGATGGTTTGGACCCTTTTTGGTAAGACATGTGTTTGATAATGCTACTTATGCATTAAATGAATTGGATGGGATAGCCATCAAACTTCCGATAGAAGGGAAAAGAATCAAATTATTCAAAAGGTGAGAATCTATTGCCTATGAGTTGCCAAAATTGGAAGAAAATAGTGGTCATGATACAGGGGCTAGCCAAGAAGATATGAAAGATGAAGAAGTAAAGGATATGGTTGCAGAGGATGAGGAGGACTCAGAATTTAATGACAACTAGGATTTTGGCACATACCGGAGGATGTGCAGATTTAGAGGGGGTGGATGTCCTAATGTTACGAGGACACAGTGTGAAAAAGTATGGAATGCATAATCATCTGACTTTTTTATTGATCTAGAGAGTCAATGTGATCTGAGCCATTAGTACTAGTGTGAGTTACATGGATCATTCAAAAATACTAGATTCTTGGATAATTTTAGCCTATTTTTGATATTATTTATTGTAAAAATCCAAAAAAGTTAGAAAAAGCTTCTAGATTAGGATGGCATACAAAAAGCTAGTTGCTTTTTCAGCCAATTATGGATTTTCTTAAGAGGGACAGATTGACGAAATCCTGAAAACTGCAGATTGAACTGAAAGAAGAAGGAGTGATCTGGGAGATCCGTGACTAGATGTCCTAGTGTTTTACCCCCCTTTTGGAGCCAACAGAGCCATCAGATTTGGGTTCCGAGCAGTAGAGAAGGAGCTGTAATTTTTATGCACGTTTTGTTCTACGAAGAAGCTCCAGGAGATCTAATGCTTGGAGATTGCTTCTGAGTAGTGCAAAGATCTAATGCTTGGAGATTGCTTCTGAGTAGTGCAAAGATTCCAGATTCTTTCAATACGTATTGATTCAATTCATTGTGCTTTGTCTTTGTAGTGTTTACCACTTGGGTATTCTCTATCTTCTCTTCCATCTCCTATCTTTACTTCCTTCTACTTCTGATCCCTAGTGGATTTGACCTTTCGACAAAAACCCCTCCTACAGCGTCCCTGTCAACTTCTCGCACAAGGAATCCACCTTGTGTATGAGCCCCGGTAAATAAATATAGTTTTACAGAATCCACCGCAAAACCTCACGGAATCCATAGTGGAATAAAAACCTCATGAAATCCACCATGGAATATGCCTCCTGCCATCATACCTCCAGGATGGGATAGCAATTGTCCTCAATTGCTATTAGCTCAATGTGGAGCGAGCAGTGAGGGATAAGCACTTAAGTCATGAGCATGCATCCATTGGGCCTCTTCAACATGATGATTTTTAAACTTCACCAAATATCTAGAATATCTACGGCCAATTCTAGTGGTCATATAATCAGTGTCTAAAATAGTTTCGAGTTCAAGGATTTCAATTTCTTCTTTTAACAAAGGAGGGTTTTCATAGACAAACTGGATAGGTAATTGGCCTTTAAAAGGTCGTAACAAACTGATATGAAAAGTATTGTGGATTTTCCAATGTTGGGGTAATTCTAATTTAAATGCATTGTCATTGATTTTGTGAATGATTTTGAAAGGTCCATAAAATCTAGAAGCTAACTTTACAACAGGATGTTTATTAACACTTTGTAATCTTCTCTTTTCAATGTGTAACCAAACATAATCATCAACTGTGAAACTCATAGCTTTTCTTTTCTTATTAGCTTGTTTTGCGTATGATTGTTGTGCTTTCACAATCATGTCTTTAACTTTAGCCAAAATAGTAGCATGCATATTGGCATTATCATCAACAGCTTTAATTGTGTTTGACAATGAGGTAACAAATGTAGGCAATCTATATCTATAAATGATTTCAAAAGGTGTTTTCCTTGTAGCTGTATATGGGGTGTTATTGTATGCAAATTGAAGTAAATGCAAGTGTGTATCCCATGTTTGTGGTTTTGAAATTGTGTATGTGCGCAAAAGATCCAAAATTGTATTGTTTGTAGCTTTTGTTTGTCCATTTGTTTTAGGATGAAATACAAATGAAAAATCAATATTTGTACCTAAATTAGCAAACAAAGTAGTCCAAAAATTATTGCAAAATCTAGAATCACGATAAAAAATAATAACATTTGGTAAACCATGGTTAGTGAAAACCATTTTCAAAAACAATTGAGCAGCTTGAGATATAGTTAATGTTTTCTTGCATGGAATGAAATATGCTTGTTTGCTAAATCGATCTACAATAGTCCAAATTATATCATGATTAGCTTGGGTGTTAGGCAAACCAATAATAAAATCCATTGAAGTATGTTCCCATGGTTGTTCTGGAATTGGTAAAGGCATTAACAAACCATATTGCTTACAATGGTGTCACTTGACTCTTTGACAAATTAAACATTCAGATACAAAGTTAGAAACATCAAATTCCATCTGTGGGCCAGTAAAAATCTTCAACCAATGTACTAAAGTAGAAATAATACCTCTATGGCCTTGATATGGGGGACAATGAATTTCATGCAACACAAATGATCTAAATGGAACAGTTACATATAACCTTTTCTCATAAAACATAAATCCATCAGCATAAGACAATGAATCAATTGGAATCCAATTATTTGCAATTAATTTATTTCAATCAACTTAAAAATCGGGGTCTTGATTATAAGTATCTTTCATAAAGATAAGGGAATCAAAAGATATCATAGAGATATTATGAATAGTTGGTCTTCTACTTAAGGCATCGGCAACAACATTCTCTTTTCCATGTTGATATTGGATAAGTGGGTGGAAACTTTGAATAAAAGAAGCCCATTTAATATGATGGTCAGAGATATGTGGCTGACTAAGGAGATGTTTGATACTTTGTTGGTTAGTTTTAATCATGAATTCAGATTCCATTAAATAGTGTTTCCATTGTCGTAAAGCTTGTACTACAACTAGCAATTCCTTATCATAGGTAGAATATTTGAGTTTAGAGGGTTTAAGTTTACAGCTAGAGTAGGCTATGGGATGTGAATCTTGCATAAGGACATCTCCTATTCTAGATCCACTGGTGTCAGTGTGACTACTAGAAAGAATGGTCTATTAAAGTTAAGTAGTTGCAATACAAGAGCATGTGTTAAGGCATGTTTCAGTAAATCAAAAGACTTTTGTTGATTTTATGACCAATGATACATAATACATTTCTTTAATAATTTTATCAAAGGTAATGCAAGCAATGAAAAATTTCTCACAAATTTTCTGTAAAAGCTAGCAAGACCCAAGAAAAAACATAATTCATGCACATTTTTAGGTATCAGCCAATTCAAAATTGCTTCTATATTTTTAAGGTCAACTTTAATACCTTCATATGAAACAATATGTTCTAAATATTCAATGTGGGTTTGGAAAAATTCACTCTTTTCAGGATTAGCATATAATCGATTCTCTTTCAATAATTTGAGAACCTAGGATAAATGTTCATAATGCTCATTTTCATTTTTACTGAAAACCAATATGTCATCAAAGAAAACAACGACACAATGCTGATGCTTCAAAAATATGTGATTCATCATACAACTGAATGTGACTGGTGCATTAGTTAAACCAAAAGGCATAACAAGGAATTCATAATGTCCAAATTGAGTCCTAAATGCAATTTTGAAAATATCAGATATGTCCAGTCGTACTTGATGGTATCCAGATTTAAGATTTATCTTGCTAAATACTATAGCCCCTTGTAGTTTATCCATGAGGTCCTCTACCCTAGGGGCTGGATATCTATTCTTAACAATAATCTTATTTAGGGCACGATAATCAATGCACATCCTATAGGTGTTATTTTTCTTCTTGACTAATAGGACAGGTGCACCAAAAGGAGAACTATTGGGCCTAATGAGTCCTCGGGCTAACACATTTTCAACTTGGGTTTGAATTTCATTTTGTTCAATTTGATTATGTCGATAAGGTGCTTTACATGGTGGTTGAGAACGTGGTATTAAGTCTATTTTATGATCTTCAGGACATGTAGGTGGTAAACCAAGTGGTAAGTCAGCAGCAAAACAATCTTTAAATTGTGAAAGAAATTATGCATGCCTAGGATGCATCTGATTTTCCTTAGCTTCAATTTCATTCACCCATATTAAGTAAGATTTGCTACCTTTTCTTAATACACGTTTAGCATGTGTATGACTAAGCAATGGAAAATTATCAAGGGTGTGTGTACCATGCAATGTGATTTGTTTTCCATTAGGATGAATCTTCATTGAATGCATGGAATAATCTATATCGGGATTATATTGATGACACCAAGGCATTTCTAAGATAATGTCACTAGATTGCAAAGGCACAAGTAAGAAATTTATGTGTTTAGCATAATCACTAATTTTAATTTCTAAGTCATGCACTTCTTGTGTTCCATTGTATCTAGTGTCTAAGAATGCAGCCTTGATGCGATAATGAGTCAAAATAGTATGTAAATTCAATTCTTTGACCAATTTTGCAAAAATAAAATCGTGTGTGCTCCCGTCATCATGTAAAACAATCTTTTCTCTACTATGCACAAGACATTTCATCGTTAATAAAGAATGGGGATTTGGTATACTTGGTAAAGCATCTGAAGTAGTACCGATATCATCATCGTCTTCTGTGAAATCTGGCATTTCTTCATGGTCTTCATCTTCAGTCGCTCCTAAGTAGTTGATGTGAACAGTTGGCTTTTTGGATTGATAATTCACTGCTAGATGTCCAGGTTGATGGCACTTATAGTAGACTATGGATTTGGTTTTAGAAACATTATTGGTAATAGCGGGAAGTTTAGGAATGTTGGGATTTGGCTAGAAAGATGGCTTAGTATTTGGATTTGTGTTTGTTGGTAAAGCAGGGGGTCGTGTCCAAGATTTACAGAATGAAGATGGAACAAAGCGATTTTGATTGAATCTTCAAAAGTTAGAATTGAATTACTTTGTACCGAAGTTACGTTATTTGGGAATTGTTGTGGTTTCTTCTCTCATCCTTGAATTTTATCTTCAGCATCATGGACCAAGGAAATCGCATCCTCGAGAGTCGTTGGCTTGAATATGTTCACTTAGGCTCGCGGTCTCTTTGTTACAGAAGATCCCATTGTTTGATTGCTTTTTCGTGGAATTGGGTGAAAGAAAATTTTGCAAAAATTTCTTTTGAAAAGTCTCCTAAGTAGTAGGACAATCAATGCTTTTGCGGACAACAATCCATCATAGAGATGCTCTGTCCACTAAATGATTAGTGACACACTTGAGTTTGTCTTTTTCGGCATACTGTTCTTCATGGAAATAATTATCAAACTAACTGATAAAAGTGAGAACAGTCTTTCCATCGCGTAACCCTTTAAAAGTACGGAATTTGAAATTTCTTTTACTTATCTTGGCTTCTTTCCAGATAGATTGTGCTTCAAGTGTCGCATCGATCATGTGTGTATAACATCTTTAGGTTGCGGTCTATCTTGATCGGTAGTAGATCATTGAAGAGTGGCCAATTGAGCTTGCAAAGTTTGACATGCTCTTCGTTCCTCTTGAAGCTACATCATAGTTAGGTCCAATTTTTGCTCCATTGTTGGTTCCAATAAATCACCTTCGGCCATAAAATCTTCCATATTTTGATCGGTCATCCTGCAAAATTTCAAATAACCTCACACACTCGAAATCTTGTTAGCGGGATGAGCATAGCTCAAATTTGGGTTTACACGGCTTGCGCTTTTTTAAAAAAATGGCTTTTTGCGATCTTTCTTCTTTGTGGATGTAGAAGTTGATGAAATCCTTCTTCAACGAATACTTTGCCTGTGAAGACTGCGTATAGCAATCTGCTTGCTAGAGATTATATTTGTCACGACACGGGTGTGAACATGGGCTTACAGGGAGGTTGAAAACCACTTCCAGATTAATTGGGGGCGAACTCCTACTATGGAAGAGATTGGAGATTGAATCTTTAGCCTTAGTAAGGCTTAAAATCCTTTAAGCTTTATTTAAAAAAAACTTGACTAATCGTTTTGACCTATGACAGGACGACAATGGCTTTTTGGCGACGTCGATGCTGATCAGTTCGTCTTGCCACATCGCAGCTGATTCTTGAACTTTGGAGCTTAAGTTCTTTCTTAAGCTTTATTAAGCTTATAATCCCAAACTTAATCACCTGGTTCTCTGTCAATAAGACTACTTTGTAAATGAGCTTGAGAGGTGGTCCTTTGCTGTCAGAGACTGGTTCTTCGCAATCCAACATCACAACAGGGAGTTCTTCACCAACAAGAACACGCTAGTATTGACAGATTGTTACGAGACTGACTGTAGATCCCATTCATTCTAGGAGCTTTTCCTTTGTGCGAGATGGTAAGTAATTGGAAGCCCTTGATCTCAGCTTCACTCTGATACCACCGATGCATAAATTGGTTGCTGGTTACGTACATAGTGAGCACTGGAAGGTCCCCAAGAACAAAGAACTCTACTTTAAGCTAAAAAATCAAGGAAATAGACTTGCAAGACGTGAGGTAAAAAGACTAATTGGGTACAATCTCCCCCCATGCCTTGTGTGAGCACTCCACAAAGCATGTATTTATAAATTTATTCATCTCTAAGCTCAAAAATAGCCCAATTTTACAATTAGCATGCTTTAGCTTTTGTGTTTGCTTTTGTCAAAATAAAGAATAAAGCGGTTGGGCAGCCTAAGAGTCGGGTAGTGTCCAAATACAATGTCCAATAATGAATATTTAAATCGTGCATCCGTGCACATACAAAATAATAGATATATGTCAAACGCTTCAATAAATAAGCGCGCCTAAATAAATATTAGTGCCATGTCTTTAATGATAAGACGTGTACCCATAAAAAATGATAATTTCTTCTAAGTAACTTGGATACACGCTATCGCCTAGTGCTTCTCAATGCCAACGTCGCCTGCTCTACACATTAACTAAAGAATTTATAATTGTTAGAAAATAATGAAATTAAATCAACAAAAGTGAATACCTAGTAGTCTTCAGCTACAAAATAAATAAATAGGTTGGAACTCTATCCTAACCTTAATTTAATACGAGTGCGCACTCTAAACTCATAAACATCCATTAATTTAATATATATTTTATGGAATCACCCGCTATGGAATTACCCACTCGCACATTAAATTAACGTGACACCCGAAAAGGACAGGCATCCCCGTCAACTTCTCACACAAGGAATCCACCTTGTGTACGAGCCCCAGCAAATATAGTTTTACAGAATCCACCACAAAACCTCACGAAATCCACCGTTGAATAAAAACTCACGGAATCGAGCGTGGTCTCACGGAATCCATCGTGGAATATGCCTATTTATTTATTTTGTAATAAATTAAGGTTATGAAAGAGTTTCAACCTATTTATTTATTTTGTAGGTGAAGACTGCTAGGTATTCACTTTTGTCGGTTTAATTTTATTATTTTTTAACAATTGTGAATGCTTCAGTTGATATGTAGAGCAGGCGGTGTTGGCATTGGGAAGCACTAGACAATAGCGTGTATCCAAGTTACTTAGAAGAAATTATCATTTTTTATGGGCCCACGTCTTATCATTAAAGACGTGGCACTAATATTTATTTAGGCGTGCTTATTTATTGAAGCGTTTGATATATATCTATTATTTTGTATGTGCATGGGCGCACAATTTAAATATTCATTATTGGACATTGTATTTGGGCACTGCCCAACTCTTGGGCCATCCAACCGCTATATTCTTTATTTGGACAAAAGCAAACACAAAAGCTAAAGCATGCTAATTGTAAAATTGGGCTATTTTTTAGCTTAGAGATGAATAGATTTAGAAATACATGCTTTGTGGAGCGCTCACACAAGGCAAGGGGAGAGATTGTACCCAATTGGTCTTTTTGTCTCATGTCATGCAAGTCTATTCTCTTGATTTTTGAGCTTAAAGTAGAGTTCTTCGTTCTTGGGAACCTTTTGGTGCTCTCTACGTACGCATCTAGCATCCGATTTGTGCACCACTAATTCTTCCAATGCATTTATCTTTTCTTTGCATGCTCATAGTGTGCTTTGTTTTCATGTCATGATCCATGAACCTATATATTTTAAAAAGCAATTGTGCATGAACATTTGGTGTATCAATGAAAAAAGCATGTTTCAAATAGGGTGTGTAAGGTTTGTGAAACTACCTATCCAACTAGCAATAGCAGGAGAATCAAGTTTTCTTCCAAACATCACACATTGGGAGATCATGAGAGGGTAGAGGATAAAAGTAGTATATCTTGCATTCAAGAGGGGTGAAGAGAGAGGTGTGGTTTTGTATTTAGGGCCTCATATATTTATATGTATCCTCCCTGGAGGCCTATTAAGTGTGTTTATGGCCTCTTATCTTCGTAATGTTGGGTATAATCTGACAAAGAGATCAAGAGCTAGCGGCTAACCAACTACTCCAATACAAATTAGCCAAAAAATCTATCAAAGAGGTCATCTTAAGTGGTGGTCTGACCCGCCTACCTAACCTAGGATAACTGTACCAAGAACTTCTACAAGGGGAGTACTATAGCCTACTCCACTTGAATTAATTTATTTTTCCATTTTTTCTTATCTTCTATTCTTCATCATTTGGTACTTGGATGTGTAAAAAGGAAGGAGGTGAGCATATTGTGATCCAAGGAGAACATGGCATATGTCTCAAGTCCAGTTTTGGTACCTATGAATCTAGAAAATTGCTTTGGCGAGGTGGTGATACTAAATCATTTTTTTCAACTCACTTTTATTTTCACTCCAACCATCCTTATTTCCTTTTAGCTAAATGCTACTCTTAAGAAGGCAAGGCATTGGCCCTAGGTTTGGTTTGTCTCCAAGAACCTACTAGACCATCGCAAGGCATTCTGAAAACAATAAGCTTAATAGCCTTTAAGCAAGCTATTAAGGCTTTTAATTTTGGGCTTTAACGATTGAGTTTCTTTGAAAAGCAAGGCCTTAAGCTTTTTCAAGAAAAGCCAAAAGCATAGAGAACACGAGTGTATGTGAAAAACTATATAAAGGGATGTAAGTGGAGGTCTTGGAACCTATTCCTTGTAGAGGCTTCTTGAATCTTAATAAGAGGCTCTTGCCTTACTCTTCTTCTTAAAAATTTCTTGTATCTTGAGAGGAGAGAAGGAGGGCTTCCATCTCGCAAAGTGTCCTTGCGACGAGCGACTTTCGTGAACTCTTGCACGTTTTCTGTGCGACAACGGATCCCTTCCCGACTCCAAAGAGTTAGAGTTCCCAAACATGTCGATGTCTAGCACCTCGTAGCACATACATAGGGAGCACTCCTCAGCTAATTGCCACGGTCCCACTATGGATCTCTTACACCTTGAGGATTGGCCCCCAGATGTGCTGTTCAAACATATAACACATAAAATGCATAGTCCTCGCTTTATAAAAATTGTTCCAGGAGATGAAGTATAATCCTCATTGAATCAATCCCCAAAGAAACAAACGTACTAAACCTACATCTTTGGACTTCTCTCACTCTCAATCTAGATCAACATTTAGGAAACCAAGTGCTATGCAATCGAGAAGGTTGATAATCGTTTGATACCATGTATATGGAACGTGATGCAAAGGTAAATACCCACGAGTGAACAAATAATTTATTTCATCAAATCAACAACGTGGATGTGCACAACTAATTCTTTTCATGATTTTCATAATAATACTAAATTTATTTTGTTGTGTGTAGGGAACAACACACCAAGCATAGTCGTGCTACTGAACCCTTTAACTTTTAAAATAAATGCATCCTATATGTAAAGTGTATTATAAAAATCAGATTTCAGCCTATATTTAGCACTCATGACCTCTCCTCTCCCTACTACCGTTTAGTGTTATGCTTGAGGTGGTAAGTGCAGAGAGTGTTTCAATGTCTTTCTTGTCTAGAAATCAATAAATCATGCACTATAAGATGGAAATGGAGCTAAATTGAGGCTAAACTTCATGCCTTAGGCCCACCATACATCCACAAACATATTTATAAATTTTAGGGAATAAAAACTAAATTTTCATATAAAATTTATTTTTATTTTTATTGATTTATTATATATGTATTTTTTATATTTCTTGATTTTTTTGAGTTAAAACATTAAGTCATACTCTAGTCCATCTTAACATTTAATTTTACCCCACATGAATACAATTTGATTACCTAAAATAACAAAAACACAATTTTCCCTTTAAAATGTACTTTTTAAATTTTCAAAAATTAATAACTCATGATTACAAGCATGGATTCTGAATTTCATGATACATAACCTTCAAACATAATGCAACCAAGCATCAAACAAATTTGTTTTGCTACATATAAACAAGAATTGTATCATAAATTATTTAAAAAACTGCCATTGATCCTCAAGCCATGCTGGCCATCATTCCTTGATATCCACATGATCCCATCACGATCTGCAAGTTGGACAACTGGTCTTCATTCTAATCTCTTCCCATCTACTTGCACATGAACCACCTTTAAGAGGAGAGAGAGGGAGGACAGAGAAAGACCAATTTCTGCATTTTCTCTACAGTCTACCATTTCTCATGTGAAGATAGGTGATTGAGAGCAAGAAATGGGAGGGATATGCTTGTGTGATTAGAGTAGTGGGTTGCTTTCAACCCCCAACCCCCCCTTCCATCAAATCGCAATGGTGCCCTTCATGTTGGTTGCACCATTTCAAAAACAGCCACCCATCCCAAGTCATCAAATTTTGGGGCTAAGGCCCTCCCCAAAGCCCCAAAGGCCATGCCTTTTTCAATCTTGCATTAATTTGTCCCCCTAAGTGTTCGGTCTTCGGTTTCTCTCGCATCATCTGGTGCCCAATTTTGATTCTACAATTTTTGCATGTCAGTCTTGAAGTCTTGAACTACTGGGAACTTGTCCTACTTCAATTTGGCACCCAAAAAATTTATAAAAAATTTACAACCATTGCAAAGGTCCATCTTTTGAAGTAATTTGAATTACCGTTTTCCACGACCACTTAAAATTGTCGGATTCTGTCTTTCCCTTCCATCGAGCTTTAAATTCTATAGTAAATTCTCATCATTTGGCACTTGTTTGACATTTTCTCAGTTTTTAAATTATGGTCTCATTAACAACCATGGGATAGGGCAACTCAACCCATGAAATCCATGAATTGATATGCACATAAAGAAACTATAAAGAGTATCAAGCTGCTTCGCTTGATCTTTCATTTCCAAATACTTTTGATTCATCACTTTTGAATACTTTAGGACTTGATACTCGGTGGTGTAAAAAGGAGGGAGTTGAGCATAGTGACCCAAGGAGAACATGGCATTGGCCTCAGGTCTTGACTTGGTACCCAAGAACCTACCAAGCCCTCGTGAAAGGTGACGATTATTAGCTCTTTGATTTTTTTTCATTTCTTTTCCTTGTTTTCAAGGGTTAGAACCCCGTTTTACACACCTCTATATGCCATAGTCTTCAAATATATACATTGTTTCTTCTCTTTCTTTTATTTGGTAGGCTTCTCTAGCTGCCTCACAAGAAATAGCTGCCTAGTAGGCTAGCAGAACAAGGTCACCAGGACTACCTTCTAAATAGTTCTTAGAGTGCTTGACAATGTCTTTACAAGAGGAGGCAAACAATTGCTTAGATCTCCCCAGACATACATAACCTAATCCTGGGACTTTATGCCTTGAATGCTAGTTCCCAAAAAAATCAAAATTTTTTTCCCACATACACATAACCATTCAATATAAAGGGAAGGAATAATAAAGGAAGGATATCACCTGGGATTGGCCACGAAAAGCATTGGTGCAGCAAGAGGCGTGCTTTAGGTACTTCATCAAATTTGTCTAGTATAACACTAAAACAAGAAAACATTAACCACACATGCACCAAATACATACATGGCCCTCTTGGACTAATGGAATAAAATATTAAACTCAATAGAAATGGCCCTCTTGGCTTATTGAAATAAAACATTCAAGTCCACAAAAATGGCTCTCTTGGCCTAATGAAATAAACCATTAACCACACCATTCATCTTACCATTGCTGAAACCAAACCCTTGGTCATCATCATCAAGTGGGTTGGAGACAAAGTTGGCCATCCAATGCTTTTGGTACTTCAAGAATGGTAGGACATTTATTGGTAATATGCCCTAGCTTCTTACATTTGTTGCACTTCATTTGGTTAGGATATTTTGGCCAATAGTTGCTAACAAGATGTCCCTTTTTGTAGTGGAGGGAGCATTTAGTGAATATAGTATGAACCAAGACTTGGTCACAAGCTGTTGAAGTGGATGCCTGACCAGTGCTACCTTCTTTCTAATTTCTTTTCTCCTCATCTAAATAAGATTGGACGGTGCTTTCCAAAGTTGAATTAGGGATATTTGTAAGGGTAGTTACAAGGATTGGAAATACCTTCTTTCAACATTTAAGAGAATTGCAATGGCATCTTCATCATGAATTGGAGCTTGAATTGAGGATGGCTATTCCATGAGCCTCTTTTTGTGAGAAATGAACTTACCTAGGTCTTCTCCTTGTTTATACTCCAAGCTAAAAATTTTGATCTTAAGAAAAAAAGTTCTAGAGTTCTTTCATGTAGCACCATAAAGCTTTTCAAGCCCATCCCATTTCTCCTTGGAAGTGGTGGAGAGTTGGTCAATACGATGAATTAGGGCGAGAGCTAGATTTTAGGAGCCGATTTTGAGTTGTGCTTGAAGCATTTGAGGCCGTTTTTGGAGCAGAAAGTGCACGGGAAGTGCCAAAAACTAAATTCTCATGAAAAATCAAATGGTGGCAGATGGAAGAATTGGAGTTTTTCTAGATGCATTTCGATGTCAGGAATCCAATTCAGGTCTTGGTTCATCTATCGGAGGTCGTTTGATCCCCCATTTAATCCTTGCAAGGTTTGGCGTTATAAAGCGCCTATTGGATCTGGAAGCTGGAAAGTGCCTAATGGAGGCTAAGATGATGGATTTCGATGTTGCGGAGTTGCCTATCCAGACGGATCTCGAATATGAGTCTGTTTGCCTCATCAAAATCAAAATATCCACTTGCTAGGAAGTGTGAACATAAAGGATCTGAACCAGTTATTTTAAAGATTTAACCTTAGGCTTTATTAAAAAAAGCTAAAAAAAACTGGCGACAAAGGGGGGGTGCAAATTTTTTTGCGCCCTCTCCAAATCTGATCGGTGCTTCTTTGTTTGACAATCTTCTAGAGAGAGAGAGAGAGAGAGAGAGAGAGAGAGAGAGAGAGAGAGAGAGAGAGAGAGGAAGAAGATGACTGTAAGCTTGGCGGATTTCATGGAGGAATGATAAATCTCATTTTTAGTATTTCTCTCTCCTCTCTCCTCTCTCCTCTTTGTTGTTGTTCGTATGCATCAATTCAAGAGAGAAGGGGGAGGGGCGTGATGAAGAATCCGGAGCAAATGATGATGCTGGAGCAGTAGAGATCGTAGATCAGGCCAAGAGAGTGCGTCAAGCGGCAAAGAAGAAGTGTGAATGGCCGACCACAACATACGAGCCTTAAACCCGCGGGTTTCTATACGTAAGTGAGCGGTTCTTTCGTTTTATGGTTGAAGAAAGTGCTTGATAATGATTGTTCTTGGTTTTCCATGTTGCATTCTCTTTGAAATGTGAAAGAAAACTAGAAAATATAATATTATAATAAATTTTCCACAAAACACGCAAAACTCGCAAGTTGCGATTTTCATGGAAATAATAAAATTTGGGGGTTTTGTTGAGTGTTTTGGGTTCATATGGGATATGAATGGATATGGAAATGATGTTGAATATCCTTGATCAATAAGAACTCATAAATCTAAAATATCATATTTTTATGAATAAATAAATGAGAAAAAAAAAGTAGTTTTTGCATATAAAAAATTAGGAAAAATACATTTTATGTTCGTGAACGTATAACAAGGCTGGAGCATGAGGATCAAGCCCTCAGTCAAGCCTTGTTTCTATGTTATAGTATGTTTTTATCAAATTTTATATGAAAAATTACATAAAAAGGAACCCTAAACCTATTCGACAATGCAAAGCATAAACAGTATGAGGAAAGAGGGTTTGTGAAAGTGGTTAGTTGTTGAAAATGATTCAAATTCTGATCTATTTGGCTATGCATAAGATATAGGATGGATTATTGTTTGAATTAAGGAGACTAGTAGCACAAAGAAATTCAGTGCTAGTCTCTATCAACGCCGCACATGCGATTAGTTGAAAAATCATTGAAGAAATGTCTTTGCACTTCACCTAGATGGTTTCAAATGATAAAATTATTGAGCACCATGGTCATCCACACTTGCCTTGAGCATAACATGGTATCAAACCTGGATGCATTGCAATTGTTTTCCAAACATTGACCTATGTGGAGAGTGTAAGGAAAATTGAGCTGTAGGGTAGATGAACAGTTTCTGGATGAAGATGATGAAGATAACAAAATTTTTCATTATTAAAAAAGAGATTTATGGTTTCTTTTCAATTTTGAGATTAATGGCAGAGCCATACACGTAGATTTTGTGTGCTTTGTCCCTGGTTTTGTGGTTGATTATGTTCGTGGGAGGGTTGCTGTCACGAGACCAAAAAATGGGCCTAATACTGGCTCTAAGGCTCCAGTCGAGGCCTCTATGCTCAACCAAAACACGCTATGGCCTCACAGCCATGATTTTATGGAGGCTAATCACATTGATCTAACTCAAACACATGTTCGTACGGTTTATAGTCCAACAAATCCCTTTCCGACTCCAAACAGATGGACTTTCCAAATTGATTAGTGTCTAGCACCTCGTAGCACATACACAAGGAGCACCCCTTGGCTAACTGTTGTGGTCCCACTACAACTCTACTATACCTTGGGGATTGGCCCCTAGATGTGCTTGTAAAAACTACACAGCGTAGCGAACAGAATCTGAGAAAGAGATAGAGATAGACAGTACACAACCGATAAGAGGAGAATTAGAAAATTTCTTTAGCTCCAAACAATTGATATAGAGATGGCTCTGTCCACCCGTGTGCT
This sequence comes from Lygodium microphyllum, assembly GCF_053477565.2. Classification (NCBI taxonomy): domain Eukaryota; kingdom Viridiplantae; phylum Streptophyta; class Polypodiopsida; order Schizaeales; family Lygodiaceae; genus Lygodium; species Lygodium microphyllum. Next base: position 28,817,434 of record NC_141143.1, on the reverse strand, counting down.
TCCACAGTGAAGCTTAGATGGCGACTTAGACAGGAGATATGTGAAGAGCTTAAGGCTAGCTGGAACAACTTTGACTGGGTGAAAGATGGATTATCGATGGCTGTGAAGGGATTTAGCTTTTATAGCCCATGAAGGCGGTTAGGTTGGCATGACTGACCTAGCATATGAGCCTCCACTAGTTGGCCAGGGAATATTCCAAATGAAAACAATCATTAATGAGACTAGCAATTTGAAAAAACCTTGACATAGCTCAATCTGGACAAGATAAAGATATGATCATAACACAATAAATAAAGAATGTGATCAAATTTAGATTTGATTGTGGGGGCGGGGGACCAATATGCATGATCCCCGACAATACCATCCCTCCGAATGGTACCGTAGTTGGCGACAAAGAAAAAATAGAGAGTCCTAAGGGAATAAAGTAGTTAATGATTAATAATTTAGTAACAGATAATTGTTCTTCTTGACGAATGTGAACAAAATAGGGAAAGAAGAGGCAAAATGTAAGTCAAAGAATATTAAAGAGACTACTCGTCGTTTCTGGCCAGTATTGCAGGTTCTTCTACCAATTCTCTAGCCATTACTTTGTTCAAACCATGAATGCGGGCTATTCCATCTCCATGTGTTTATCATAGCTGGACACATGTATAGAACAAACTTTGGGATTGGACATAGCATAAAGGAGATCCTGGAGTCACATCTTCCACCAGGGGGCAGACAAATGGTAGCTTATGCGACATGTTCCGCAGTTGCTTAAGCCACATACTTGTCTGAGCGACGGGAACCCTTAAACCCTTTTAAACAACCAAAAAAAGTTCATATTCTTTTCTCTCCCTATTATTTTTTATGGTAATGAAGGTATTACCGAAAGTTAATTAAGTATAGGCAATACTGTAGTGTTTTTTTAATCCTTAATGGTGTTTTCCCTATATACAGTTACAGTATAGTTATTATAGCTAGTGTTTAAAAGGCTACTTTTGCCTGATTGTATTTTTCATTTTTATTTTTTTTCTTTTGTTTGTTTTTTGGCACTTTGTTTTCTTCCATTAGGGGCCCCTTTTAACTCCCTTACCCCGCAACTTGATGCAATTGCCTCGAGTTGCTACCTGCTTAACTACTCAGTCCAACCCAAAGATTTGACCTACAATGGTCACCTTTTTGCCATCCAGTCACATAGACCTCATATGATATACAACTCAGGACTCAACCAATGCCCGGGCTCACATTTGGCTTCTCCTCATAATGGGGGCCTTACAACTTTGAGCACCATGGATCATTGGTGGCATCTTATGAGGGTGGGGCATTGAGCATATCTAATAGTGCCATTCAAACATATAACACATACAACAAAATTTCTTCTCTTTATAAAAATCATTTCATGAGATGAAGTATAGGCATGGAGTGCCACTAAGTGTTAATCCTAAGGAAGGGGGGCAGTGCACCACAATGTACACCCATGGTAAAGTCCCATTAGCATCTAGAGACCACAACCAAAGCTATGATCCAAACACTCAAGTGGGTCCCCAAGTGTAGACTACCGTCTCACAAATGCCAATCATTTGGAACTCATACTTTCCATGCCTCACACGCTAGACCTAAACACATGAGTTGATACTCCTATAGTTCATAGGTGATTAGACTCTGCTCGGTTCCAAAAGCCCTATTGTGAGCCCAAGGCTACTATGAAGGTAACACCATGGTGCGGCTGACTAAACTCACAAGTGGCATATATGATTCTCAATCTCATGCTACAAGAACTAAGGCACAAAAACATAAATCAAAATAGGGGAAGAGAAAAACCAAAAGGAAGGTTACTCAATCCATGAGTGCTCCAATAACCTATCGATCCAAAGCTCAACGAAGTATCAATGAGTGACCACTCATGAATGAGCTCCCACCTAATGGCTCGGATGTGATCACCACTGCAAAATTTGACAACAAAGCATCAACCAAACTCCAAACTTCTCAAACCAAGTTCGCTGAACCCAATGAGAATCCCAAGGTGGAACTACCATGCCCAAACTTATCCAGTCCAACTAAACCAAAGCCACTAATAGGCCTTTAGCCATCACAACAATGATGATCCATTCTTGAAGTGGCTTCCAACATGGCCATGGACATGGGGGATGACTTAGTAACATGCATCCGATGATTGGACTCAACTTTCACATTGTTTGCTAGAAGTTATGAAGGTTTGGACCTAGGCCTCCTTGACAAACCCATAGCAAACAAGGTATGTTTCTTGCTATGTTCTTGGAAAGAATATGAATTCATCTTCATTAAGGCCTCCATCATTGCAAAAGAGATGATTGCCAACAAAATCTCACAAGAAAAGGCCTTAAGCCAACACTTAATCACATCCTACAAGAAGAGCAAAATTCCCATGCCATCATAGGAACTTGCTAAGCTCTTTGAGTTTGAGTCCACTTTCTTATTCAAGTGGTATGCTTTACACATTTCATGGGCTCAAGAGGGTTATCAAATCATGATCAATGCTACAAAGCAATGACGTGCCATCAAGACTTTCGAGTATGACTAGACATATATTGCCGCAAATTCATTTAGGGTATTAGCAATTACAAGAAATCGGCCATTAGATAACAATTTCATGTCACATATACACACTTGGATAGAATTCCAATTGAGGAGAACTCCACATTGCAAGCTGAATCAACTCAAGTGACCTCTTGATCGATGTATTAACTTATATCACACAAGTAGACATTTATCCCCATAGGATAGTATGGGTGGTTCTAGTTTTGCTAGTGGAAAGGCTCTAAAGAGAACTTTGACCTCTTTGGCTCCCCCTGCCTCTAGAGTTACCACGTCCTCCTCCATAGGACTGGTTTTCTTGAGTTTGCTGCATATTCTGATTTCTACCACGGCCTCCAAATCAGCCTCCTCTACCTCTGCCTCTACCTCTTCCAGCATTTGAGTAGAAGACAGTTTCTTTTGAAGTTCCTCCTGAAGAAGATGCACCACCATTTCTCTGCTCCTCAGAAATTAGAAGAGCAATCAACTCCTCAAAATCAGGAAATCTTTCACGAACTGAAATGGATGTCCGAAACTGTGCATAATCCTTTCCTAGACCATTCAAGGTCACAGAAACTAAATCATCATCTTCCATTGGCGACCCAATGGAAGCAAGTGCATCTGCAATCTTCTTCACCTTCATATGGTAGTCATTGATACTCATACTTTCTCTTTGCACATTATGCAACTCTTGCTTGAGCTGCATTTTCCTGGCTTGCGTATTTGTGCTATACATTTTTGACAAAGTATCCCATTCCTTCTTTGGCGTACTTGCATCTTGAATATGCACAATCACAGAGTCTGAAATACTGATAGACAGCCAGTACATAACTTTCTTGGCTCTCTCATGCCATGCTTTGAATGCCTGCATTTGCTGTTGATTGGGAACATCAGGAAGAACTGGTTCTTCTTCATTTCCTGCAACAAATTTCCAATATCCTTTTCCCATAAGGAAATTCATCATTCTAAACTTCCATGCTTGGAAGTTGTTCTTATCAAGCTTTTCAGTTACAATCTGTGAAAGAGAATCAGATGCCATTACAGAATATTGCAAAAATTCTGTCACTGCAAAAAACACAGCTTCACCCTCACAAGGGCAAATCTGCAAAACTGGCGAAAGTGGTATTTGACCACACAGTCACTTCCTAGTGACGATTTTGCATAAATAGGAACCAAGGATGATTCTGTAACTACCAATGTCTCTGCATACAAGCATAGATGCAATTTCTGTGGTAACTTTTCATCGACCTGTAGAACAGTGGTCGCATAGTATAAAACAGGGCCTTTTCCTGAGTGCTTGCAGAAAACTTCCGCCTCCAAAACAGGCCCCGAAATGGCCTCAAATCCAAAAAATAGGGTCGCCAAGGGCTAAAGCTCTCTCCCGCAGCTTATACTGCCCTCTTGCTTCACCGCGAAGGGCGTCTCAACCTGAGACAATGCACTCTTGCAATTTCCAGCTGTGCTACCTGCAGAGATCTGCTCCCAAAACAGAAAATGAAAGCAACACTGCTCCTCTTACCAGAACACCGCGAGCTTGGCTTGCTTTCTTGAGCTCCTTACCACAAACAAGGCTCTGATACCATGTCAAGATTGTGGGAGAGAAGGAAGGAGTCTCACTTGAAGCTTTCTTGCTTGCACAATGGGGGAATACACACAGAGATGGAGGCTGAAAATAGTTTTCCTCTTCTTAGTTGTGTAAGCCAAAAGAACTCTCATACAAAGAAATAGAAGAACCCTATATATGGGTCTCAAACCAAACTCAACTAACTAAGGTGGCATACTAACTGAGCCACGAACTAGAGTAGATAAGGATAGCTATCATGTAGCTATTATTCATGGGCGGTGTATCAACCGCGTCTGCAACTGACAAGTCGGTGACATAAATACACAATGGTCACCCTGGCGTATCACGAGTGAAGCTCGATATCTCAACACCTTCTCCTACTCCTTGGCCCATTTCTTTATTCAAAAAGTATTGGACCCAAGCCATTAGGTTGTTGGCATCCACATAAGGTTGTAGAACTGGGAGTGGAGATGGCGGTGGTGGTAGTGGGCATCCACATAAGGTTGTAGAACTGGTAGTGGAGATGGTGGTGGTGGTAGTGGGCATCAGGAGGGTAGGGATGGGGGTGATTGGAGCCTTGTCCTTGCCTTCTTGCACTACAGGTGGCACAAACTCAAGCACATGGGCATTTGAGCTTGGCCCTTCGTTTCTGATGGGGCTTGCAGGTTCTAGCTCATCGTACCTAGACTGCTGCTCAATGGACCTGCGTGTGGCAAGGGCTATGTCTTCCTCCTCTTCCTTCTTTTTCTTTCTCTCCTCCTTAGCACATTTGGACTCCTTGCGGGCCCTTTGCAAGTCCGCATTTTCTTGTTTCCACCTCTCCTCCTCCTGTTGTTCTTGTGTAGTTTTCTTCTTTGTCTTCCTAGCCTCTCCCCGACTAGTTTGCTTGTCTTGTTACTTGCCTTCTTTTTCTTCACTCAGTATCCTTATGCTAAACTATGCCTCCCATTATTGGTGGGGTGGCGACCTTCTTGGTGTTTCATCCACCCCTTCGTCTCCTTCTTCTTGCTCCTATCCTAGGGCTTCCTCGATTATTGTAGTGAGGACCCCACCAAATCCGATGGTTGCAACCTTTGAAGACAAAGCTTTCCTTTTAGCCTTGGTAGAGCAGGAGATTCTCCTCCAGTGGCCTGCCCTCTTGTTGCCAAGGCTTTTGCTAAGGTCTCAATGGTCTTCCTCACAAACCCGTTAAGGTTGAACTCATCTAGCGACCTTGCTACGACACTCTCTAGTAGGGGGACGTTAATGTGACTCATTATGGAGTTGTATATTTGGCTAGAAAATAGCGCGTGCACCATCTTGGCTTGGAGTTGGATTTCAGGATCAGGAATATCCGTCAAGTTGATGCCGTCATTGGTATGGAATTTTACCCTGTCCATCCCTAGTAAGGCATATATGCCTCTTTTTGGCTTCCTTTCTACTTTATTCGCCATGCCCAATGCCTTTTCCACCAACTTTGGGGTCAATTAAATTTTCTTTTGGTGAGTTTCCTCCCCCTCATGCATAGTTATGCTGCCGTGGTTTCTGTGGAAAGTCCTCATGAACTCTGCACAGTGGAAGTAGTCCACCCCTCGGCTCACTCCTTCCACGTATTTTTGCAGATTACATTGCTTGATGATCTACCTTATTGCCCATTCTTCAATGGCCACATCATCTAGGTTGAAGATATGCCAATATTTAAACTAGTTGAAGGCTCTCATTTCCACCGAAAGTCCGTATTTTTCTTGTTCTTCCTTTGAAAAAGGATATTTGCTAGCCTTTTCTTGGCCTGCCATGATGGGTGCCTATCATGAAGCCATATTCTCCATTAGTGGTTTTCAGAGTAATTGCAAGCAACAAGAAATGACTACATGCTTGTTGAGTTGAAATGCTTGTGTGCAGAAGTAGACTTTTTCCTCCCAATAGTCTATTGATTTTTACTTTTATTGATCTTTTTCTTAATCACAAGTCATTGCATTCTACCCTTGCAATGTGTGATTTTCCTTTTTTATTTTCTTTATTTTCTTTATTTTTTTGTTTGATTCACCTTACCCCTTCCCCCTTTGCAATGGAAAGAATCCTTCCTAGGATGAGAAGGTTAGAGGATGAAGGGCCTTTAGTACACAATCTTAATGTTTTACTTTAACATGAGACATGCATAGAAACTCAGATTATATTCTAACTGAGCATAGCTATCCATATCAAAAGAGCAGATGTCCACATGTGTAATGTAAGTGGGGACATCAAGTAAGAAGTCACTAGAGGCCGCTCTCCTAGCAACGCACAACTCCTCCTCACTGAGGATGCAATCTAAATAAGGGTGTTCTTTAATGCGGTCTTCCATAGGTCGATTACAGAGAGTAGCCAATAGCCTATATGAAGTTGGAGCGACATAGGTTGGGTCATATTCAGATGCTTTGATTGTGTGTCGTTGTTCAGCATTGGTCATTATTTGGCATCCCTCTAGCTCCCATTGCAATTGTAGAGCATACCATTTCCGCAAGAAGGGAGAATTTTTGTCGACAAGCCATTGCAACTTCTCAATTTTCTAGTTTGTGGCCATGATCATGCTCTTGCTATATGATGTGATGAGACACTATTTGACTACTTGTTCCTTGGATACCTTGATTGCAATTAACTCTATAGTTGCTTCAAAATCTTTAAAAAATACGAATTATGACTCCTTCCAAGAGCAAGGGAGTGTTTGCACTTCCGTCCCTATAGGTTCTTCCAAGAGTCTTAGATCTAGTCGATTGTAGCTTTTAGCCAATGTCATGAAACTAGCATCCAAGTGTTGGAGGCAGGTAACCAAGTCGTCCCCAATATTTTTAGCTAAATCCATGGCCAAGGTTAGAATTGAGCACCGCTCATAAGAGGATTTAAGCCCAGTAGTGGTTGAGGTTTGATAGCGCTAGAGAGGTCAGTAGCTAATGGTTGTCACTTGGTTTGCTCGTGAGGTTGTACCTTGGCCTTTTGTTTGATGGGCGCGGTTGTGGTTGCGGTTGACATGCTAGTCAGTGCATTTGAGAGTTGAGGAGGGGCATCACTGGGACTAGATGTGATCAATTTTTTAGTAACATGTTGTGGTTTTGGGCAATATATTGGCTTATGCCTTGCTGAGCTAGGCTTTAGAGGTTCCATGGATTTAGCGGCTTGAGTTGCTTGTGGTTTGAGTGGTTTTGACGAGACGTTTTGTGTGGACAAGATTGAAGATGGCATTTGAGTAGTGCCTTTGGATGTTTGGGCTTTAGGTAGCCAGATCTAGGTGTTATCTGCATAGTAGCCTTGTGCTTGCAATAAGGTCTCGGGGACCCTTTCATGGCTTGGCTGTGCATCGATGTTTATGGTTTGGCCTTGGCTTCCTAGATTTTGAGTATGGATGGTTAGCCTTACAAGGCCGTGGGTTTCTATTCCTAGGTGGCGCTCCCTGTTTAGGTGCCCATTTGAATTCCGGTTCATGGGCTTCAATGTTGGTTCTAGTGGTTTGTTGGCCTCGAGGCTGGGCAGGCTGTGACAAGTCACGATCCCCCTCCTAAGACTTGGTGGTGGGTTTCTCTACCGGCGGCTTTGTGGACGTGGATGGAGTCACGCTACCCTTACTTAAAGCTATAATAATGTGGATGTTACCCACGGCTAGCTAGATGCATTGCGACTCGTAGTCAACATTGCAATGAGCTTGCTTCTTAAAAGTTTGTCCTAGCAGCAATTCTGTGCCTGCATCCTTAGTGTTGGGCAACACATAGAAAATTATCGGCATGCTCTCAGACTTGATAGAAACTGCAACCTTGCACTTTCCCATAAATTTGTAGGGCTAGCCTCCATAAGGGGTCAGACTAGCATTAGTAGGCTGGAATTGCAGTTTGCCAATTTGGGTCCAATGGTCATGAGTTAAGATATTAAAATCAGCTCCCTCGTTGATCAATGCGTTGATGGTGCATGTGTGTTTAGTAGTGACCGTCATGCATAGGTAAGCTAGTGGTACTGTTTCCTCATCCTCACCGTCCACCTTAGTGATAGTAACTACTCGTACGTGGACAGGGGGTGCTAGCATTGGGGGCTTATGCAATGGGTGCGTGGGAGGGAAATACGTTTTTATGTGGCTACCATTAAAGAAGCCTATGCCTTCACCCTCTAGGGTTTCTAGTTCGACGTTGCGAGTTCGGTTGATGATTCAAACCTAAAAAGTCCTTAGCCCCCAAAACTTTAGCTTTTGCTTATGTCCCTTGACTAAGTATAATAGTAACTAAGTCACCCTATTCAAAGCTACACTGCTTGACATGCTTGTCAAACTAGCTTTTGTGTCTTTCCTTCTCGCATATGAGTGCATGGGTGGCTAGAAGCTAGGTTTCCATTAATAAACGTTTGAGTTCAATCAAGCGTTCCATCCATGCCCCCTTCCCATCTCGTCTTTCTTGAAGGGTGATCTTGAGGCTTGGTACAAAGAATGTCAAGGGAAAGATTGCCTCTATACCATATTTCTATCTAAAGGGGGTCTCTCCTACCGCCGTCTTGTAAGCTGTGTAGTAGGTCCACAAGGCCACCATCAATTTATTATCCCAATCACTGTGTGAAGTAGAGAAAACCTTGGTCAAGACATTTAGTAGGATTTTATTTGTCGATTCATCTTGACCGTTTGCTTGTGGGTAATAATGTGAGGATTTTTTATGGATGATTAGGAACGAGGACAGGAGGTGAGTTATTACTTTGCATTGATGAGGTGTGTGCGCCCCTGGTCACTGACTAGTTTGATGGGGCAGTCAAATCGTGAGATCACTTGCTCCGATAGGAACTTAGCGATGGTCCTAGCATCATTCTTTCTCGTAGCATGTGCTTCTGCCCATTTGGTTAGATAGTCGGTGGCCACAATGATGTATTTGGCTTGTGAAAATTGTGCCATGGGACTAATGGGTCCCATGAAGTCAATCCCCCATTTCTCGAAAGGTTGTCATGCAATAATTGGGGTTATCTCTATGCGATCTTTATGGATAGGGACTTTAGTTCATTGGCACTCATCACAATGCTTCACGAATCGCGTCACATCTCAGAAGAGGGTAGGCCACCACAGCTGGGACCGCAGCACTTTGTGAGTTGTTGTGTCTCCGTTGATATGTCCCCCTGCGACTCCATTGTGTGTCTCTATCAATACATCATGCATCTCATGTTCACACATGCATTTGCGCAGCAACCCATCTTGCCCCACGCTATAAAGTTGACCTGCTATCAGATGATATGGTTGGATCTTGAGGATGAGCTGCCTAAGTCATGCTTTTTGTATCAATCGTTCTGGTAGTCCATGTTGAAGCACTTGAACTATGTCATCCATCCAATACGGCATCTAGTCAGCTTTAAAAAAATCTTCTTAGCTAGATAAGTGGAATAGATGCACATTTGGTAGCTCATCCATAATGCCATGTCCAGCCGCTTCTCCAGTGGGGATGCGAGACAGATAGTCAGCCATGTAATGTTGCTTCCCTTTACCCACCACCACCGAGAAGCCAAACTCTAAAAGAAAAAGAAGCCATCTAGCAATGCGTCTTGTAGCACATGGTTTGTTAATAAGAGAAGGTTTGATGGCCAACAAAGAAAGTAAAAGGCATAGGCAAAAGATAATGTCAAAATTTCTTTACAGAAAACACCATGGCCAATCCCTCTCTCTCCATTGTTGAGTAATTCATTTCGGTGTCAATGAGTTGTCTGTTAGCAAAGCTCACTGGGTAATCCAAGTTGTGTTCACTAGGTTGGCACAACATAGCTCCTACCACAAATTTCGAAGCATCGATGTGCACATGGAATGTGAGTGTCCAATCTGGGGTTCGTAGTATCAGTGTAGTTGTTAGAGCCTTTTTTAGTTCCTCATACGCGCGTTGGCATTCTGTGGTCCATTCAAATACAATCAATAGCTTGTATAGATGTCTAGCAATCAATGCATAGTTTAACACAAATCATCAATAGTACCCACTGTGTCCCAAGAAGCACTGAACACCCTTGTAATCAGCTAGGGGTGGAAGATCGACAATGACCTTGATCTTGGAGGAATCTATGGCAATGGCATTCTTTGACACCATGTGTCCCAAGATACATCCATGCTTTATCCAAAACTAGCATTTCAAGGGGTTCAATGAGAGGTGGTATAGCTAACATCGTTCAAAGACCGCTAGAAGCTTGCCTAAGTGTTCTCTCCAAGCAAAGTGAACGTGCAAGTCATCCACAAAGACTTCTAACTCCTTCCTCAACATGTCTTTGAATATTTTACACATCACTCATTGGAAAGCGGCTAGTGCGTAAGTCAATCCAAAAGGCATGCCTATGTAGGCAAAGACTCCCCATTCAGTGGCGAATGCTGTCTTATGCCTATCGTTAGGATGCACTTGCACCTGATTGTACCTAGAGAGCCATCTAGAAAATTGTAGTCCTCCTTTCCAGCTATTTTCTCAAGCATGTGCTCTGTGTACGACAATGGGTAATTATCTCTCTTCGTAGATGCCCTTACCTTCTTGTAATGACACACACTCGAATCTTTCCATTTTTCTTTAGGATGATGACTATGGGCAAGATCCAATCCATGTGTTTAATTTCATAGATAAATCCCGCTCTCATTAGTTTGTCGATTTCTTTCTTAACAATGTGAGCGTGCTTTGGATTCATGAGATACGATCGCTGCTTGGCGGGCATTGCGTCAGGTGTCATGGGTATGTTGTGAGTCACCACACTCGGGTCTACCTCTTTAAGTTCTTCTAGGGGCCAAGCAAAGACATCTATATACTCTCGCAGGAGAGTAATGAGGCTTGCTTCATCCTCAATTGGTTTGCTTGCTTGCCCCTATTGTTTGGCTCCCACCAAGATCACCACCCTATCTCCCTTTTTGAACCTTGTGAATCATTTTGCAGGTCTTGCAGTTTTCGTTGTTCATCTATCCACATTTCTTTACTTTGTGTTTGTAGTTTCTCCTTTAACCCTTTGCGTCGTAGGTGGGTGGGTAGGTCCCCCTTAGTGAGTTTGGTCTTGGAAGGCCGAGGTATTTCTAGGTCACTATTTGAGCTGATTTCTGATTCGAAATTGAACTCTGTGTCTTCACTAGAATAGGAGCTCTCTCCTAGTGGTTGTAGCTCAAAAGATGAGTTAGTTTGCAGTAGTGGTGCATCACTTGGTTGGGCTAGGCCTGTCATCCTAGTCCTACTTGTAGTTGATTGCACTTGGGTGCTCCAACCAAGTTTGATCGCAATCCTTATGTCTGACTGCCTTCTCCACTATAAGTGCGCTCTACTTGTGCATTCTGGGGTCTACTTGTATTTGTTTGATTATATGCCCCCCAATGTCGTACTCTAGTATATCAATTTCCCTTTTGCTCTCACTAAAAGAAAAACAGTCCTCATATCGTCGTCGGAGCTGTCTTTGTCTGGTTGCTCCTGATTCTCTTGGATCTGACAATTCCCTTCTTGTTGGTTGAGGAGTAAGGCCCAATTGTACTTCAAGTTCAAATCGTGTACCTTGGACCATCGCCATTCAAGCTCATCCAAGACATCTTGGAGTGGCTTAAGGTTCATCACTGGATTGCCAGCCAACTTGTTGGTTAAGTACCCTAGGATCTCCTGGAGCTCCCGTCTATTATTTGGGACTCGGAATACAAAATGAGTGGGTCATCCACGTAGACTTCTCTCTCTTTCTGCTTGACATTCATAAGTCGCTAACAGGTTATTGGAGTATCCCGATTTTGAAAATATCTTAATGAAGAGATTTTTTAGGCCATTGAAATCAGCACGCTCTACAGCATTTAGACTTGTGTACAATGTGTTGAGATGACAAGCTCAACACATGCGGACATTAATGATGGACCGCCTAGTTAGATGGGTCCACACGTCTACACTTAGCACGTCGGTGGTCATTATGAATCTCACATGGCCACTGACTCATTACTTATTATATTCAGGTTGTTACACATATTTATAGTTGGCATAGTTATAACGCCAGTTGACTAGTGTAGTCGGTTATGCATTGTTTGACTTAGTAGGCCACTTTCCTTTATGTTGTATACATTGTAAAGTGTGTGGAAGAAGAAGAAGAAACTAGCAAGAAAACGTTTTGGCCTCCATCTCTCTTCTTATCTTTTGAGTGAGCTTCTCCTTGTGCATTTTGTGTGTGTTCGCAGCGCAGCATCTTGAGCAAGTTCCCCCATCACACAATTCTTGACATGGTATCAGAGCTGTGCCACTGAGAGAGGCTGATTTCAAAGGCTAAAGTGAAGGAGAAGAAGCAAGGTTCAAGCAAGCAAGCACGGGTAAGAAGCTCTCCCATTCTTCCACTCTTTCTCTTGGACAGTGCTTGTGGAGGCACCAGAAGTAGGGCAGAGCAAAAATCTCAAATTGCAGTGAGATTTGGTGTGCACAAACAACGTTGTGTATTCTGTAGTTAAGCCTTCTGGGCTTATCTGCTGCTATTTTGGCCATCCGAGGTCATTTTAGGCCCCTTTTTAGAGCCGCAAGGTTGCGGATAGCAGTTCGGGCCCTGCAATTTTAGCCATGTCTGTCGTATACAGGTGCATAGGTTACAGATTTCCAATCTGTAAGTTCAAAGGTGCTTACCAGCAAATAAAGACAAGGTTTATCTGCAAACTAGTTGCAGATTGCATGTATTGTTGAGCAGACAGTGAAAAAGACTGTCTGGTGTATTGCTGTGCACTACAGGTCGAGGGTTGCAGAAGATTTGCTTGCTGTTTGGTATTAGTTTTGTGATAATGGCAGAGAATAGTGGAAACCCCATCATTGAGAAGCTCGACAAGAACAACTACCCTTCATGGAAGTTCTGTGTCACGAACTTTCTTATTGGAAAAGGCCTCTACGAGTTTGTGTCAGGTGAAGAAAAGGAGCCGGAGGTGAGTGATCCTCCAACTGTAGAAGAGACAAAGGCACGGAAGGAATGGAATGCAAAAGACAAAAATGTCATGTATTGGATGTCTACAGTAATTGATAATAATATGCTGGGACATATCAGAAATGCAGAGAATTCATATGCAGCTTGGACCATACTTGAAAGTATGTTTTCTGTAAATACAAAGGCACAAAAGATTCAACTCAAGCAAGAGTTGAATACATTGAAGAAAGAGAAGATGTCTATCAATGAGTATGCACTGAAGGTAAGGAGCATTGCAGATGCCTTGGTAGCAATTGATGCAATGCCCGATGATGATGATTTAGTGTCGTCTATCTTGGGTGGACTTAACAATGAAAAGGCTTGGAAGTCTTTTGTAACTTCCGTATATGTTAGAAAGCCATTTCCAGATTTTGATGAGTTGGTCTCCCTTATGATCACTGAAGAGATCAATATGCAGAGTGAGACATTTGAAAGAAGTGGTGAACAGGTCCAAGCTTTCTACTCCAGTTCAGGAAGGGGACGTGGCAGGTTCTCTTCAAGAGGCCGTGGTACAGGACGTGGTAGTGATAACCAGCAAAACAGATTGAATCAGCAATTTGGCGATATGCAGGTTTCAGGAGGTCGTGGTAACTTTAGAGGCAGGGGAAGCTTTAGAGGAAGAGGTGGATGGCAGAACAAAGGTTCTAACAACTTTGGTATTGTGTGTCACTACTGTGGCAAAACAGGTCATATTTCAGCCCAATGTTATGCTAAGAAAGATGATATTCGCAGTGTAAGTTGCAGCAAGGAAACTATGCATCGTCTTCATGACAGAATGAAGACAAAAATGAACGTCTGTTTGTTATGCAGCATATGTTGATTGCTGTTACAGGAAAGAGAACACATGATGATGTTTGGTATGTTGATTCAGGTGCATCCAATCATATGACTAGCCATGCAGAATGGTTTGGAGAGATGCAGGATTTGCAAAATGCAGGTTATGTACAGACGGGTGATGATTCATGCCACCCAATTTCACACATTGGAAAAATTTCATTGTCCTTGCATGATGGTAAGACAAAGAGTCTTTCAGATGTATTACAGGTGCCATCTATTACAAAGAACTCGGTGTCAGTCGATCAGATGGTAGAGCAAGGACTGCAAGTCAGATTTAATGTAAAGGGCTGCTTTGTAGAAGACTTCAATGAAAAGTGCAGGTTAGTTGCAAAGGGAAGTAGAGTTGGACGTATGTTTACTCTTGATGCTAGAATTCCTATTATGAATGCTACTATGTATGCTAAAGGAAAAGCTGTTGTTGAAGATATTGAAATTTTGCACAAATGCATTGGACATGCAAATGTACAAAGGCTAAAATTAATGCAATCCAAAGGGTTGGTTACAGGTTTGCCTACGTTTAGGGTTGCAGAATTTCATAAGGTATGCGAAGCATGTCAGTTTGGTAAGCAGGCAAGACAACCCTTTTCACATGACAGGGATGTAACCAGAAATATCCTTGATGTTGTGCATACAGACAATTGGGGGCCTACACAAAATGTATCTCTTGGAGGTAGTTCATAATTTGTCACATTTATTGATGATTGTTCTAGAAAGCTGTAGGTATATTTTATGAAGGAAAAGAGTGAAGCATTTTAGCACTTTAGAACTTTCAAGGCTGTAGTTGAAAGAGAAACAGGCTTGAAAGTAAAGTGCTTGAGGTCAGATGGAGGGGGAGAGTACCTCTCGAATGAGTTCAGTGATTTTTTGAGGTCTCATGGGATAAAGAGATAGTTCACATGTAGGTATACCCCACAGCAAAATGGGGTTGTAGAAAGGAAAAACAGGCATATTGCAGAAGTTACACGCACCTTGATGGCTAAAAAGAATATGCCTAAGCATTTTTGGTCTGAGGCTATTCATAATGTTGTTTATATTATGAACAGAACTCCCACAACTGTAGTTCATGGGATGACTCCTGAAGAATGCTTTACTGGCAAGAAGCCTGATGTATCGCACTTGAAGGTATTTGGCTATGTTGCATATGTTCATGTGCCAGATGAGCTATGAAAGAAGCTTGATCCAAAGGCAAAAAAATGTGTCTTTATTGGATACTCTTTAGAGCAGAAAGGGTATCGTTGTTATAACCCTGTCACATGTAAGTTCAGAGTGAGTAGGGATGTTATCTTTGATGAAATGAGCAGTTGGTATGCATCTAGTGGTGATGAATTGGATGATGATGATGATCATGACACTCATGTGCAGGCTGAAAAGCAAGAATCACGGACTCTTAGTGGACCAGAGACATCATCTGGTAGTCCTTGGTTTGGGAGACTAAGGAGTAGCTCTACATCTTCAGGTGCATCCAGTAGCACTACAGGTAAAGACAAAGGAAAGAATAAAGTGTCAGATGGCATTGATGCAGTTCTTGATGGAGACTCCACTGGCTCAAAGAGCTTGGATGATGAGCTTGGCATTCCTTCTGTTAGGACACTAGGTGTACAAAGAGCTCATAGTAATGTAAAGGCTCCATTGAGTGATCCGGTAGTACGCGGATCTAGCAGGGTCAGATACCCTGTTAAAAGATTTGGTTTTAAAGGTTATTCATCTCACCATTATGCTTATATAGTGAAACTAGTTGAGGATTTTGAGCCCACTTGTTTTGAGGATGCTGTTGGTCATACTCATTGGGATGCAACAATGGATGAGGAGATGGATGCATTAGAGGCCAATAAGACTTGGGATCTAGTATCATTGCCGAAGGGCAAGAAAGCTATTGGATGTAAGTGGGTTTATAAGATTAAGCACAATGCAGATGGTTCTATTAGTAGGTACAAAGCTAGGCTGGTTGCAAAAGGCTATGCCCAAACATATGGCATAGATTATGATGAAACCTTAAGTCCAGTTGCTAGGATGGCAACTGTCAGATGTGTGATTGCTTTGGCAGCAGCCAAAGGTTGGAGTTTGCAACAAATGGATGTGAAGAATGCCTTCTTGCATGGTGATTTGCAGGAAGAAGTGTATATGGATCAGCCAGTAGGTTATGAAGATTTAGAGCATCCCACGTATGTGTGCAGGTTGAAGAAGGCACTCTATGGGCTCAAGCAACACCTAGAGCATGGTCTGACAAGATCAAAGAGTATCTTGTCAATATTGGCTTTTATGTTTCTGATGCTGATCACTCACTTTATGTGAGAAAGGGAGATGCAGGTTTGGTCACTCGGAGGGTTCACTATATATATATTCTCTATATAACGTGCGTTCATGGCCTATTTATAAATATCCTAATCTGTGAATTTTTCTTGAATAAAACACAACCCTTTTCTATTCAATCTGTAAGTAACCTCTTTATATGACACCCTTCTGTATGTAAAAAATGGTGTTTTAAAAATCCCTTATTTTGAACTCACGTTATATATACATATATTCATGAGTGACCCCCCCCCCCCCCCCCCCGAGTTTGGTCATCATAGTTATCTATGTGGATGACTTGATTATTACAGGTGATAGTGATAGTGGGATTGCTGAAGTCAATGACTTTTTGAAGAAGAAGTTTGAGATGAAGGATTTAGGTGAGCTAAGGTACTTCCTTGGCATTGAGGTGATCAGATGTGATGATGGTATATGGTTGTCCCAAAGACAGTATGGCTTGGATATGTTGTCCAAGTATGGTATGATAGCATGCAAACCACTTTTAGTCCCGTTGGAGCAGAATGTAAAGTTGAGTGCTAATGTTGGGGATGAGATAGAAGACCCTACTATGTTTGGTAGGATAGTGGGGAGTTTGATCTACATGATCATTACAAGGCCAGACTTGAGCTACGTTGTTGGTCTTGTGAGTTAGTTTATGCAAGTACCTAGAAAGCCACATTTGGATACAGTCAGACGCATATTGAGATATGTGAAGTCCACATTACATTATGGACTTTTCTACGAGGCAGGTACAGATGTACATGTGTTTGGATACATAGATGCAGATTGGGCTGGTAGTATGTCTGATAGAAGATCTACCACCAGATACATGTTGTCTCTTGGTAGTGCAACAGTTGCTTGGAGCAGCAAAAAGCAATCTACAGCTGCTTTGTCGAGTACAGAGGCTGAGTATAGAGGTGCTGTTGTTGCAGCATGTGAGATAGTATGGCTACAAAAGTTATTGGCTGATTTAGATGTGCAGATGGAAGGTCTAGTTGTCATTTATTGTGACAACATGAGCAGTATACAGTTGGCTAGGAACCCTGTGTTCCATGCCAGGACAAAACATATTGAGGTACACTACCACTTTGTGAGAAAGAAGGTACTAGTAGGTGAGATTGACTTGGTGTATGTCAACAACAAGATCAGATAGCTGACATCTTCACGAAGGCATTGGGTACAGAGAAGCTTCAAAAGTTTCGAAGCTTACTTGGAGTTGCAAAGATGCAGTTGAGCTTGAGGGGGAGTGTTGAGATGACAAGCTCAACACATGCGGACATTAATGATGGACCGCCTGGTTAGATGGGTCCACATGTCTACACTTAACACGTCGGTGGTCATTATGACTCTCACATGGCCACTGGCTCATTACGTATTATATTCAAGTTGTTACACCTATTTATAGCTGGCATAGTTATAATGCTAGTCAACTAGTGTAGTCGGTTATGCATTGTTTGACTTAGTAGGCCACTTTCCTTTATGTTGTATCTTATCTATACTTTGTGTACATTGTAAAGTGTGTGGAAGAAGAAGAAGAAACAATGCACATAAAAAATAAGCAATGCTTCGAGTGATGGAAATCAAAATGAGTGAAAAAATAAAGTGCATGTAGCTGTGGTACTCTTGTCTACGGGTTGAATTGACAAAGTCATGTCTTTGGTTCCTAACTGTTCCCGCCAGCTTCTAGGTATTTGTGTTGCACTATCTTTTTTGGCTTGAGTTGGGATCTTGCAATCAGCCCACAACACTGAACACACTTTCAAACCATTCAACTACAATCCCTAGGTTTGTAATTACGTGTGAGGCATTCGGTGGGTTCTTCCAGCGTGGGTCAAGCTTCTCATTAGCTAGGGTTCATCAAATTCTTAGGTTTTCCTTCTCAGGCTGTGTCCAATTTACCAATGTCTGATTTTAAAAATTGGACATCTAATTTACCAGTGTTTGATTCTGGGGATCGAATGATTGTCACAATCGGACAGGTATGTGTCTGATCGGATAGCTGGAGTTGGTTTGATTTTGGCGGTCCGATTTCCATGCGTCCAATTCTGGGAGTCCGATCCTAGGAATTGGACATTCGATGACATAGTGTCCAATTTTAGAGCATTCAATTCTAAATGGTCCGATTGGGGTATGTTCGATCGGACAAGGCTCTTGGTCCAATTCTGTGGTCCGATCATCACGATCAGAGGGTCGATCAGATGGGTTGTGTCCAATCGGAGTTGGTTTTTGATCGATCGATTGGACAGTCCGAGTCCAAGTGGTTCAATTATGGGTTGTCCGATTTTCAAAATTGGATAGGGTGTCTGATCAAACGAGGTGGGTTTTTTTGAGTGTCTTATTCTAGGAATCAGACGATTTTCTCAGTCCGATTTTGGGAATCGAACACTGTGGGGGGCGTCTGATTCCACCGGCGAAAACGCAATGTGGTGATGTTATGAGGACATAGTGTGAAAAAATATGGAATGCATCATCATCCGACTTCTCTATTGATCTAGAGAGTCAATGTGATCTGAGCTATTATTATTAGTGTGAGTTGCATGAATTATCCAAAAATACTAGATTTTTGGATAATTTTAGTCTATTTTTTATATTATTTATTGTAAAAATTTGAAAAAGTTAAAAAAAGCTTCTAGATTAAGATGGCATGCAAAAAAGCTAGTTGCTTTTTCAGCCAATTAGGAGATTTATCGTAAAAATGACAAATGGATGAAATCACGCACATCGCGATCGCTATAAACAGACTGAAAACTGCAGATTGAACTGAAAGAAGAAGAAGGAGTGATCTGGGAGATCTGTGATCAGGTGTCCTGAAGTTTTACCCCCCTTTCGGAGCCAAGGGAGCCATCGAATTTGGGTTTGGGGCAGCAGAGAAAGAGCTGATTTTTCTGATCCACATTTTTGGTCTACGAAGGAGCTCCAGGAGAACTAATGCCTGGAGATTGCTTCTGAGTAGTGCAAACCACTTGGGGATTTTCTATCTTCTCTTCCATCTCCTATCTCTACTTCCTTCTACTTCTGATCCCCGGTGGGTTCGACCTTTCGACAAAAACCCCTCCGACATTGGTGAACCCGACGTGAAAGGTCCTCATAGAAGAAGGAAAGATAATAAGGGAGAACCTTTGAATACAATCTCCAGTGATGTTTTGCAACAGTTGGTGCAAAATATGAATATGCTTATGCAGGTACAACAATAACAACAGGTGATGCAAGCTTAAGCTCAAACAGAAAGTGTTGTGATGAATGCTTTGCAAGCCATTGAGCGTGAGGTTAAGTCATTCAATAGCAACAATGTATCTGCATATGTACATACCTATGCTCAGAAGATGGAATTCTTTGGAGTGGCTCAATCTGCATGGAGCCGTTATTTTGTACGTGCTATTGTTCATGAACTGAAAGCATGGATTACTGAATTATACTTGCAGGATGCAGACTGGGTAGCCTTCAATAAGACACTCAGGGAAGAATTTTACATTGAGGACACCAGTTTGATTATTCACAAGACTTTTCAGGAGTGGGTTATACAACCCAATAAGGGTCTTGTGGCTACGGAATTGTTAAGAGAATTTGAAAGTCGATTTGAGCAGTTGGATCTTGCAGAACAGTAAGCTCTTGCAAGTCAGAAAATTGAATTGTTTCTATAGGCAATTGATCCTGAGCTTCAAGAGAATCTTGATGATTTGCTGGAGGATCAGACTACATAGAGAGGTTTGAAAACAAAGTGGAGACATGTCAAGGAAGCTATTGCTGCACTTGTGAAGAAGCATAGAAGAAGAGAAAGATTGCATGTCTCTAGCTTGCCCACTATTACGGGTAAGACAGTTGAAGTATCCAGTAAGCCACCTGCTTCTGTGGCTAACTCTATGGCTGTACTTGCTATTGTTCCCTCTGTTAGGGAAGATGTCTTAGATGAATTGGTCAAAGGGATGAGGGATCTTCAATTGAAGGTTGCAAAATTGGATGAAAAAGGACAAGAGGAAAGTGGACAGGCAGCAGCCCCTAAGCCTGGAAAAAGATGTGTGTGGTGTGACAGTTTGTAGCATGAGAGAAATGATTGTGCTACCTATCAGGAGGCCTTGGCACGACAGCTTATCTTTTGGAAAGATAGCAAGATCCATGCACAAGAAATGGGATTGCCTCTTGCTTTGAATTTTGGAAAGGGAGGTATGCAGAAGTTGTTAGAAGACTTGGCTGTTCGAAATGCTTATGCAGCGGTACATGCTTCTACTTTTGGTCTACAGTTGGATAGAATGCATGGCCAAGTGATGGTTGGTCCAAAGGCTGAAATATGGACACATGCTTTATATGCAGCTGAAAAGAGAAAGGTCACTGATAGTGAAATGTCTCATGCAGGGCAAGGCATTCATGGCATAACTGGTTGGGAATCACCAGTAAATGCATATTCAGTGTATGCATATTTAGCAAAGGTACAAAACACAGATGTACTTATGGAAGAAAAACGAAAAAGAGATGAAGATATTGCAGGGACATCTAAAAGAATGACAAGAAGAAGTGTGGATCAACCTAAAGCTGCAAATCAGCCACCTCCCGAGCATGTTATGCAAGAGGTCAGTCAGGAGCAAAAACAGGATAACAAACAAGAAGGCAAAAAGAAGGGCAAGCAGCCAGGATATAAGTTGCAATCTGACATTGAGATAGCCATAGATCTTAAGAAGGTTCTTGAAGAACGGATCTTAAACAGTCGAGTGCAATTTACCTTGGGAGAGGTGTTTGGCATTGCCAAGTGAGAATTTCATGATGAGATCATTGACATAATTAAAAGGAAGCATCAGTTTCTTGGTGATACCACTAGTGCATTGTTGCAATTTGAAGAGGAAACTGGTTTATTGGGAATTCGGGCTGAATATGAGCATGAAGTAAGTATTGGATTATCTATGCAGGATGCTACTAATCAGTGGACAACATGTGGAAAAGAGAAGAAAGTGGCTGAAAATGCATTGTCTTGTAGCAATATGCATGGTGGAGTAAGGTAAATGCAACAATATAGAGAAGAGACCCTAGGATTTATTCCTCAAAGTCACTACACAAGAAATCATTAGGCTAGAGCTACCACTGAAATGGTAGTGAAAATAGGGGAGTGTGAAACTCCTTGTATTGCTTTACTTGACCATGGGTCTGAGATAAATGTCATTGAGCAGGGATTGTATAAAAATGGTGCATGGCCTGTGGACACTGATCATGGTTGGCGTATGAGGGCTGCAAATAATTCTTCAGGGGAGCTCTATGCTGCATGTCCTAATATAAAAGTGACGATTGGTGATGTACAGGAAGAGCAACACTTCTTTGTGCAAGATAATTCCTCATATGTAGTGATTTTGGGACAGCCCTATATTACAGGTGTGCGTATGGAAACAAAGGTGCTTGATGATGGTTCTACTTATGCAAGAGTAAGAAGCAAGGATGGGAGAAAAGCAGTCCAGTTTCTTATTGTTTGTATTAATCATCTTAGAAATTGTGATACGCTTTGGGAGTCTCCTTTAGTTCCAAATGCAAGGAAATTCAAAGACCTGGATTTTCATTAAGCACTACTGTAATGCAGGGCTACAGTAGTGCTGTTCACAGGGTGTACTCGCCTCTTGATGAAATGAACCATGTATTTACTATTGGTAATTCTCAGTCTACAGCAAACAGTTCATGTTGGTTTAAGCCTATGGAAGCTATGTGTAGGGCTGAACACATATTTATGAAACGGGCTATTAAGAAACTAAGATCATTGGGGATGTTAATTGAAAATGATGGCATTTCAAACATCTTTTATGGACTAAATATTACTGACACTATGGTTGAAATTTCAGTAACCATACATGCAGAAAATGAGGCTGAAAACAAAGTGTTTTTAGTATATTCTTTGGATATGTATGATGTTATAGCATTGTTTGCTTAGTAGGAAGGATTACAATGGGCTGAAGCACTTGTGGAGACAAAGTATAAGACAGTTGATAAAAAGGTAAAACCAATTGCTTTGCCACTTCCACCAGAGAGTGAGGGTATGTATGAAAAAGTGTCAAGGCAGCCAAGCTTACGGGATTCTAAAGATATAGATCATCAGTTTACATCGGAAACATTACAAGAGTTGAGAGTTGGTGCAGAAGGGTTTCTTTTGCTTGCTGAGAGAAACTGTTTTATGCAGATGTTGGCTAGACATGGGAAGGCATTTGCATTTCAACCAAATGAAATAGGTTGTGTGGATCCAAATGTTGTCTCTCCTATGGTCATATTTACTATGCCACATGTACCATGGAACTTCAGGCCTATTCCAGTGCCTAAAGCTTACTTGCGAAAGCTTATGGATTTGCTAAATGAAAAGATTTACATGAAGATCTTGGAGCCTTCTTCAGCCCCGTACTCAAATCGTTGGTTTATTGTGCCCAAAAAGAATGGGGCTTTGAGATTTATTCAAGACATGCAACCGGTCAAAAGTGACCATAAGAAATGTGGGTTCAGGTCCTGTGGTTGATGAATTTGCAGAGGCTTTTGTAGGCAAAGCAATCTATTCTTTGGGTGGTCTTTACTTGGGGTATGATCAGTTTCAGCTTGCAATTGAAAGCAGGGATATCATAACCATGAAGACTCCTTTGGGGTTAGTACGGATGTGTACTCTCCCACAGGGTGCAACAAACTCAGTGGCACACATGACAAATGCTATGAATAGGGTACTCAGGGATTTTATACCACAATTGACTATGCCCTTCTTGGATGATGTTCCAATCAAAGGGTGTGCAGTGGATGAAAAGAATGAAGAGATGGATGCTCATGGATGCAGACAGTTTGTTGCAGATCATATTGTGGATTGTGAGAGGATTTTGACACGTCTAGAAGAGGTGCATTTAACTCTTTCTGGACAAAAGTCTGTCTTTGGAGTTGAAGAGGTTTTGATTGTTGGGAATATGTGTGGGCCTTATGGGTGAAGGCCATCA
This sequence comes from Lygodium microphyllum, assembly GCF_053477565.2. Taxonomy (NCBI): domain Eukaryota; kingdom Viridiplantae; phylum Streptophyta; class Polypodiopsida; order Schizaeales; family Lygodiaceae; genus Lygodium; species Lygodium microphyllum. Next base: position 28,794,388 of record NC_141143.1, on the reverse strand, counting down.
CTAGCAAAAATAGATGGGATTGATAGAATGCAAGATGTATGCACAAATATATCAGAGGTGCGTAGATTCTTGGGTGCATGTGTGTTCTATTTAATATGGATTCCTCACTTTGCACATGTAGCCGATGCTCTTTATCAGCTTCTAAGGAAAGGTCAAAATTTTAATTGGGAAAGGAAGCATAAAAAAGCAATGAAGAAATTGAAGCAACTCTTAAAATCAGCTCCTACGTTGAGAAAGGCTGACTATTCACATGGAAAGCCTATCATTATTACTATTGATACAAGCCCAATCGGGATTGGATGGGCAATTGGGCAAGATGATGAGGAAGGACAAAGATATGCAATTCGCTTTGGTGCTAAAGTATTGACTGAACGACAAAGAAGATATACACAGGTTAAAAGAGAATTATGGGGAGCTGTGACAGCCCTTAAATGTGATAAGGAGTATTTTATGGGTGCTCATGTAGTCATTGAGACTGATTATTTGCCCTATTGGGTATGATTACTAGTTGTGCTACCCTGGACATTGCTATGCTCCAGTGGATTGAATACATCAAATCTTTGAGCCCTGAATTTCAGCATATCGCAGGAAGAGATAACCCAGTGGTAGACATGTTATCTCGAGCACGCTATGAGAATGAAGATGGGATGATGGATGAGGAGGAAGAAGATGACTTTCTTATGGCTGAAAATGATGTTGCAAGAGTGAATTTAGCAATGCAAGGTGTTGCTATAGCATTAACAGAAGTGTTAAGGGCCAATTTCCACCCTTAATATCCCAAACAGATACAAAACTTCCATAACAGATAATCAAAATCTGGTTCTGAATGTTGACAATCTAACTTCTCAGATACACATTCTGATCACAATACGCTATTCAATATTCACTATTCATCACCATTAACCTTATCCACGGAATCAGATAATTCAGAATACAGTAAAGAGAATTAGATATACACAGGCGAAATCAAGTAACATCCTTTCATTGTCAAAAAACAGAACTGTCTTCTACAGCAGCGCATTCCAATTCTCTCTTCCTTCCACGAATAGTTACATCCCAAAAAGTTCATGACTCTTCCATTCAAAAAGGTACAACTAATACCCCTACATATCCCTTACTCCCTAAGGCTCAAACTAAAGTGATAAATAATCCCTAAGGTTATGCCTCTAACACTGGCACACCCGTGGATACTATTTTCCCAAAATAGTTGACGCGAACCCACAAAATACCTCGATCTTGCTGTCTTCAAAATCTGATCACTTTTCAGTACTAGTTTACTTTTGGTGTATCTTCCATCATCTGTGCTTCCTCTATGGAGAAATCCACATTTGCATCCTACACATTTGTAAAAACAACCTCCTGTTGGATTGGTACATTGTAAACATCTCCAATAGGAATAATTGCCAATCTTTCCTGAATCAGATTTTCTTCCTAAATTACTTCCTCACTGTCTTTCTTCACTTCCTCCGGCTCCAAAGTGTCTGAAAAGTTCTTCTCATCAGAAAAATCCAATAACCGTTGCTGAATATTCTTCCACTCCTCTGATTCTGACACATCAGTTCTCCCTCTAAAAACACTTCTATGTTTACTAACAAACTGAATTAGTGCTTTGAATTTGTCTTCATAGTCAGATTGACTACTTTCTGCCTCTTCAGATTTCTTCTGAAACAAATCTGCCTTTCCTCTCTGAACTTTCAAAGCTTTAATATGTTCTTCCAAAATTTCTGAATCCAATTTTTGAATTGTCAGAGTATGTTTTTGCATTTCCACTGTACTCAACAATTCCTTATTTAACATATTCAGATTAGCTTATGTTTCTGACTCATCCTTAATTTGAATCATGCCATAAGGTTTCTGCATTACCCCTTCCATCTTTTTCTGTATAGAGTCCCAAACCATATCTCCATTTTCCAATACTTCATTGACCAAATGATTCAAATCATTTCCTGTCAAGAATACTACATCTACATCAACTTCATCTGAATCAATTGAACCTTTTAATCGATTCTCCACATCCTCCAACACCTTTAGTCTGTCCTTCAGCACACCACATTCTGCCATTAACCTTGTGTTTTCTTTTGACACTTCAGTAAGCTCATTATCAAAGGTTAACTTCAGATCTTTTATCCATTCCCTCACTGTATTTGCTTTGATTTCTACTTCTGACAGCTTCCTGTTCATCATTACAATGGTCTCTTCTTTTTCAATAATCTGACTTCTGAAAAACTCTCCTAATTCCTCAACTTTTTGTGACAACACATCAAAGTTCACAGTTTTGGCTCTTTCATCTTGCATCATAGACACCAATGTTGTATTTGAATCCTTCAACATATGAACAGTCTGATTCAAGTTGTGAATATGAACTTGTTGTTTTTCAATGAACATCATAAGTTCCTGTAGTGATTTAACAGCCAATGAAGCTGTCAAATTCTCCTGATCCTTCTTATCCACATTTACTGAAATGTCCAAGTCTTCAATTTTTTGTTTCCCCATCAAAACATCTGATTTCTTCACTAAGTCAGTTTCAGGCTGTACATTTTGCCCAATCTGATTGATATTTCTTCACAGGAATCCCCTGTACTTGGCCTTGCCTGCTAACAGGTCTTTTCTGCAACTGACTTTTCAAATCTGTCCCCCATTCACCTGTTTCTTCAGTTTGAATCTGAATTTCACTCCCTTGATCCACAGATTCTATTTTCTGATCATGCTTCTGACTTTCAACTGCTGTCTCTGTCTTTATCTTCTTGATTGGCGGTTCTGACTCATCAGGCATAGAAGTAGAGATAGAAGTTCTTCTACTACCCCCTGCCTTTCTGTTTTTACCCAAACCAGAACATGACAATGCTAACTGAAAAGAATCCACTTTGGCCCCCTCAAAAATCATTCCTAGAATGGCTGGAATTTTGCTATTAGCAGATTGCTTTCTTTTGTCTGTACCATGTACTTCCATAACTAATCTGTTGTACATGATATGTGCCCAATTGAACATAATGCCTGATTCTGCAGCTACTAGTAAACCAAATGTATCTTTGCTCATGTAGTCGAATTTCACCAAAAGTAAGATCCTCTCCATGAACCATGTCAGCTAAATTCTTCTATTTTTACTCTTAACCTTTTTGATTACATAATAGTTCCTGCTTCCTTCTGCAGCTCCAAACTCAGCAACCATCTGCTCATCTGATGCTTTGCTCCATTTTGTTTCTCCTTCCATTGGCAACTTAAAAACTTTGGCTAAAAACGCAGGGGTCACTTCCTTATGACAGGAAGGTACATCAACTGACTGCAAACAGGCCAACTGAGTGGGTGCATAAATGTTCTGTTCATACTTCTCCAATGGCAATCTAGCATACTCAGTTAACTTCATCTACTCCAGCCATAAAACATTATCTTCCTGCTCAATATTCATCTGAACCTGAAAATCCTGTAAAGGATACATCAATTTCAAGGCCAAATCTCTCGCGGCGCGCGGTTTCATTTCATAATTGGTAAGATCCTCCTCGCTAGCATTTGAGTCATTTGCATCAGCCTGTGGTAATTTCTCCTTACCATGAGCAGAACGCCGGACTGGCTCATCAGCCATCTTCTCTAGTGAACTGAGTTTTCTCCTCATAGCGAGAAGCTTCAGAAATAAAAGAACTCGCAAACAAGCACTGAGAATGAAGTAGAAGTATAGCAGAACGCTCAACAGAACGTCACAGAAAACGCTAGACCTTAAAAACGCAGAACACGAATGAATCCTCTGTGCGCGAGTAGACTCCAGTTCGAACAGCCGTTTGCATGCGCCAAACTTTGGAAAACCCACCTCAGCACATGTGAAGACTTGACGTTTGCCATCATCTCTTATTCTCCTTATAATGCCCTTATCACCCCAGTCGGTTTCAACAATAGAATAATAATACTGTCCTTCAAAATTAGAACATGAGATCGCTCCCACCAAGTCACATTGCACATCTCTAGTGTCGTGAAACACACTAGGCAATAATTTCTTCAACCGGAAACCATTAATAGGTTTTTAAAGCGAATTCCCCTCCAAGTCAGACAAAATAAATGTTCCCTGACCAATGTCCTGAAAAATTGTGTATGGCCCCACATACCTGAGTTTGAGCTTCCCAGGATGCTTGCCCAATTTGGAATTGTACATCAGAACTAAATCCCCTTCCTTCAAAATTTCCTTCTTTAGATATTGGTCCAACCATGCTGACCTCCTATTTTGAATCACTGTTGCCACATAAGCACTATGAAACCTATCTTCATCCAAAGTCAACAACTGGTTTAATCTGTGTTGCAATGACTCATCATGTGTCAATCTGTGTTGCATAGCCACTCTCAAAGATGGCACAATGAACTCCATTGGCACTACAGCTTCCTTTCCATAAACCAATCTAAATGGTGTAAGCCCTGTACTGACTTTAAAAGCTGTTCTGAAAGCCCAAAGTGCTGAATTGAGTTTCAGATCCCAATCCTTCCTGTTTTCTGCAACTGTCCTCTTCAAGATCTTGACCAAGATCTTATTGGTACTTTCAGCTAACCCATTTGCTTGTGGATGATATACAAAAGACATCTCGTGACTAATCATATGAGTTTCAGTCAGTACTCTAATCACCTTATTCAGGAAATGAACTCCCTGATCTGAAACCAGTTCAATGGGACACCCAAATCTTGTCATAATATTGTTGTACAAGAAGGAGGCTACACTCCTGGCCTTGTTATCCTTCAGAGCCACAGCTTCCACCCATTTAGTACAGTAATCTATTGCAACCAAAATATACATGTTTCTTGTGTTTTGTGCAACTGGCTTAAGTGGACCCATGAAATCCAAACCCCACTTCTCAAATGGGCCTAATGGCAAGACAGGGTTTTGAATCATCCTATCCTTGTTTTTAGGGTAACCATCCCTCTGACACTTCTCACAAGTCTTGGCAAACAAATGTGAATCCTTAATAACTGTAGGCCACCATAGACCACTCTAAAATATTTTTCTGCTGGTTATTTCACCTGAGAAATGTCCTCCAGCATCTCCTGTATGTGCCTCAGCCAACACTGTAGTTTGTTGACTATTAGGAACACATCTTCTAAGAATCTGATCCACTCCCTTCTTATAAAGATACCCTCCAATGATAGAAAAAGTGCTGCTTCTAAGTACCATATTCCTTCTGTAATCTGATGTCATCCCTTTACGAAACACTCCCTCTGTAAGATAATTCAACATTTGATCATACCAGTCCTCTGATCCAGTTGGTTGAATCTGAAACAGATCAGCATCAGGTAAATCATCTGAAATTCCTTCCGGGGGTTCTCCTGTCTCCAACCTACTCAAATAATCAGCAGCCAGATGTTCTCTGCTTAGCCTATGAACAATAGTATAATCAAACTCCTGTAGCAGCAAAATCCATCTTGCCAATCTACCAGTTGGTTCAGGCTTGTTCACCAAATAAATGAGGGCTTGGTGATCCACATGAATAACAATAGGATTACTCAAAAGATAGTGTTTGAATTTTCTTAATGCAAATATTACACCCAAACATTCTCTTTCAGACAGAATAGTTTCTCTCTGCTCCTGTCATCACTTTGGAGGCATAATAGACTGGTCTAAACCAACCTTTCTGTTTCTCCTGCATGAGCATTGCTCCTACAGCTATATCAGAAGCATCTCCAAAGACATGGAATGGTAGACTCCAATCAGGAGGTTGCATAATAGGAGCCACTTGTAACATATTTTTGAGTAATTTGAATGCTTTCTCCTGTTCTTTTGACCAAACAAACTGAACATCCTTCTTTGTTAGCTTAGTTAATGGCACACAGACATGAGACAAGTATTTCAAAAACCTACTATGCCACTTAATCTGTCCCACAAATCTGCTTAACTCCTTGAGATTAGTTGGTGCTTTAGCCTTTTGAATTGTTGCCACCTTTTTAGGATCCACCTGCATTCCTTCTTCTGAAATGATATGGCCCAGTAAAATACCCCTTTTAACTGCAAATGCACATTTGACAGGATTCAGGCTCAACCTGGCCATTTTGCATCTTTCAAAGCACAATCTGAGATGTTGCAAATGATCTTCTGTCTTTCCAAAAACACTAAAGTCATCCAAAAATACCCTCATAAAAGTTGTCAAATATGGAGCAAAGACCTCCTGAACCCATTTCTGAAATGTGGGAGGAGCATTCTTCAACCCAAAGACCATGACATTACTTGCATAAACACCCCATTCTGTCACAAATGCTATTTTCTCCCTATCTTCCACAGCCATAAGTATCTGATTGTAGCCACTAAAACCATCCAGAAAACTATACATTTGATGTCAGCATCCAGCAATGTGTCTTGAAATGGTAAAGGAAATGGATCTGTTACAGTTGCTGCATTGAGTTTCCTGTAATCAACAAAGATCCTGAGTTTGCCATTCTTCTTAGGTACTACAACTATTGGTGACAACCAAGTAACTTTCTCCACAGGATAGATAAACCCCACTTTCAATAACTTGTCCAGTTCCTCCTTGACGGCTTTGGCATAATTAGGATTCATCCTATAACTTTGAGAAATAACAGGAACAGCATCCTTTTTCAAATTAATCCTGTGCATACAAAAGCCTGGATCTACACCCTTCATATCAGTATAAGTCCAGGCAAAAATATCCTTGAACTCCTTGAGTAATTTTCCTAAATCTGTTTTAAACTGTCCCTGTGCATGGACACTGACTTTTACCATCTTAGGCTCCTGTTCAGAACCTAGATTCATATCCTGTAGGTCATCTTCTTGTACCCTAGCTGTTTTGGCCATTTGTTCCTCAAAAGCTTTCTCTGCCTGTAAGATCTGCTGAATATGCATCTTCTCTTCCTCCTCAGACAGTTGCTTATTCAAAACTTCCTCCACATCAGGGGCTTCCTGTTTAATTTGAACCTGTTTTTCAGAAACTGTAGATTTCCTCTGTTCCTTCAGGTTTTCCAAAATTCTGACAACATCAATGTCAAACATAGGTACAATTGATTCTTTCACTTTGAGAAAAACATCCTCTTTATCATCCTCTACTTCTCCAACCATGTTTATACCTTGTGCATACAAAGCTCTAGTGTCTTTTGGCAAAACAACACTAGGTACCATATTCAGATGAATTTTCTTCTTTCCCTTCTTGATTGTTACCCTTGCAGCACCCCAATCCTATTTCACTTTAGCCTGCTTGAACCAAGGCCTTCCCAACAGAATTGGATAGGGACTATCCCCTTCATCGATCTTGAGCACTACAAAAGCTACACGAAAGGTCAAACCTGAAATTGTGATTTGCTGATTCCTGAGTATTCCAAGAGGTTGGATCCTTCTCTGATCAGCCATCTTCAATTGAAATGGAGCTTCTTCCAATTCAGGGAGGTTAAGCTTTGTATACAGGAACTCAAGTAAAATATTCACACCTGACCCTCCATCCAAAAGTGCTCCCTGTATTTCTTGATTCTGATAAGTCACAGTGATTTTAGGAACTTTATAGTCCACATCCTCAGCTTCAACTTGACATACATCAGGCTCACCAACCTGGTCATCCTCCCCAGCAAGGCTTTTAAGCACCTGTCTTTTAAATTCAGGCACGAGACTCAATATCTGATCCATAGTGACTGTGGTATTCTTCAGGACTTCTGCTGTTAGCTGAGCCTCCTTGGCTTCCTGTTGCAGAATCTCCTCCTTAATATCCATCTGCTTGCCTATCTTCTGACCTTTCAAATCAATACTCTCCTTTTTATTCTTTTTCTGAATCAGATTCAGACATTCCTGTCAGACTTGTTTATGTGTATCCCAAAAATGAGGGTTTTTCATCTCCTTATGAGAGACAACAGGGTCGGCAACATACTGTGCCCCTGATCTGGTGACTACCAAAACTGGTGCTGCCTTTTCAGGAACACCTTCCATCTGCATACAGTTAGAACAATCACAATGATGCTGAAATAATCCATGCCCAGTTTTCTGATTCTCTTGCCACCTATCTTCAGAACTTTGCTTTGACTCTTCCACAATCACAACATTGGCCTGTGGAGGTCTATTCTGCTGTAGTTGTGCAGGCTGTCTCTAATTATTGTATCTGATAATAGGTATCCCCCTTTCTTCCCTATGCTTGCACCACAAAGGGCAATTTGGACCTTGCCTATGCCCTGTCTGAGCACAGTAGGTACATGGATCTTCAGGTCCTTGCTGGTTGGGTGGCACCCAATTGTTCCTTCCTTGAAATCTTTTGGGGCCTTCCCCTCCTCTGTTCCTGTCTGGTTCCACAACATTGACAGCTGGTCCATTAGCTCTCTGTGCTGATGGTCCAGGATTTGACCTGTTATTAGGATTATACCAACAGTTTGCATCTGTATATCCTTGTTTCTGACAAGTGTTGCAATAGGGTCTCTCCTTTTTAGTAGAAGTAGAGATTCCCATACTCTTCAATGTTGCAGCAATCTGCTTGCTCAAATTTTGCACCTTGGCTTTAGACTTACCATTACCATTCTTATCCTTTCTTGTTTTGCTCCTGCCTTTATGTTTGTGCTTCCTCTTCTTTTTCCTGCTTTTAGTCTTCTTGTCCTCAGTATCAGAACCCTCTGAATCTGAGTCAGAATCCTCATCTTCTAAATCTGTGTCTGAGTCAGTCTCTGAATCTGAATCTGACTCTGTATCTGAGTTTGAATCACTGTCCTGTTTCTTCTTCTTTCTGTATTTAACACTTCCCAATCTTTTCTCTGCTCGTCTGGCAGCTGTCACCAATTCATTGAAGCCTCCTGCTCCCCCAGGGATGTCTGTACTTGCTACTGCAGTTCTGAGAGTGTCTCTCAAACCATTACAGAAATATTCCCCTAACATTTCATTAGTAGGTCTCTCTGTTGGTGCCAGCCTCCCATTCAAGTCCAGGAATTGCTCTGCATAATCCTCCACCAGGAGCCTCTTTTGTTTCATTGTTTTCAGTTTTTTCAGGATATTAGTTGGAGTCTTCCACCTCCTGAATCTTGACAAAAAAGCTATCTGCAAAGCTTGTGTGTTAGGAAAATGTGCTGCACCATACTGTATGAACCAGTTCATGGCCTTACCCTCCAGTGTGGCAGCAAACTGCTGCTTCTTCACATCATCCCCATACAATACTCCTAGTCCACTTGCCTCCCATTTTGTGCTAAATTGGGCTACATGGGCATCAGGTCTTCCTTCTTGGATTCACCCTTGAATGTGGCAAATTTAACTCTGAGATTTGCTGGGTTAATAGGTTGTGCCATTGGTGCTGGTATTACTGTTGCTGCAGTCTGTTTCCTGATCATTGGTTTAGGCAATGGATTAAATTTCAGCTTCCTCGTCTGTTTATGAATCTGAGTTAGTGCTAATGCACCCAGGAATCTGTTTCTGTCTCGTTCTTCTGATCGTGGTGTGATTGGTACTGCCTGAACAACATGTTGCTGAGAATCCTCTGCATTTCCTGATCTCTGACTTGGTCCTGCCTCCTCTGTCTGGGCTTCTTGATCACTCAGATAACCCAAATCCAGGGTATCAACCTGACTTCCACTATTTGACCTTTGATGCTCCTTCTATTTTTGCTTCTCTTCCTGTTCTAATTTGGCCTGTAACCTGGTATAATAAGGTCCAAACCCCTCACCTCTGTACTTTTTAGCAGACATGCACTACACATCTTTAGGCTTATCTATCTTCAGTTCCAAGGAAAACAATACTCACAGCAGTGGGGAGACACACCCATAGACTTTAGACCAAGGCCCCTTGCACTTTCGAGGTGCATTCCTCAAGTCATATGAATGCTGAAATCCACATAAGCATTGTTCTCCCCAAAACCGTTCCCAGTCTATCTCCAGAGACTCCGCAGGGAACAACTTAAAATGTTTGAATTTTGCCTTCCACACCAGCCCTTTAACTTTTCTGCCAAGGTCTCCAGGCAACTCAGGAAAAGCAACGTTCAGAAATACCGGATTATACAATTGAATCGCCTCTAGCTCTGTTTGCCAGTACTCAAATTCGTGCAGTAGGGCTTGGGCAAATTCTTCAAACTCCTCTTCCTCAGTGGTCCAGTGCTTGAATTCCTCAAGCCAGGTTTCCATTGCCACGTGTTTGTTGAAACTGAATTCCTGCACTGGCGCAGTTCATTCTCTGTATCTTCGCCTATCGCCCAATGAAGATTCGCATGATCGCCAAGTGTTAAGGGCCAATTTCCACCCTTAATATACCAAAAATATACAAAACTTCCATAACAGATAATCAAAATCTGGTTCTGAATGTTGACAATCTAACTTCTCAGATACACATTCTGATCACAATACACTATTCAATATTCACTATTCATCACCATTAACCTTATCCATGGAATCAGATAATTCAGAATACAGTACAAAGAATTAGATATACACAGGCGAAATCAAGTAACATCCTTTCATTGTCAAAAAACAGAACTGTCTTCTACAGCAGCACATTCCAATTCTCTCTTCCTTCCACGAATAGTTACATCCCCAGAAATTCATGACTCTTCCATTCAAAAAGGTACAACTAACACCCCTACATATCCCTTACTCCCTAAGGCTCAAACTAAAGTGATAAATAATCCCTAAGGTTATGCCTCTAACAAGAAGCTTGGATAACCAAGAGAAGACACTTTAAATGTTTTGCATCTTGTGTAGATGTGTTTTTGGAAGACAAACATGCAGGAGAGTGGCTGAGAATTGGTCAATATCTCAGTACATTAACAAAGAGAGATGAATGGTTAGATGAGGAGTTTAAGAAGATCAAGAGGAAAACCTATGGATTTTTCTTAAAAGATGGATACTTATGGAAACATGCTAAAAAGAAACAGGGTATGCCATTGCGAGTTTTGGGTGATAGAGCTTCACAAGTAAAAGTAATGCAAGAATACCATGAAAGCTTATGGGCAGGTCATAGAGGTGTTTTGGGTACTTTTAAAATATCAAAGAAAGATATTGGTGGCAGGGAATGTATAAGGATGTTGCTCACTTTGTGAAAACATGTATGACATGTCAAATGTATTCAACTGTGAGACATCGGGATGGATTGGAACCCACATATCCATTGTCTCTTCATTTTAAGTGGGTGGTGGATTTGGTCACAATGTCTACAGGTCTTTGGCAAATGAGGTATCTTGTGCTTGCTCGTGAAGACTTGACTAATCAAGTGGAAGGGAGAGCTCTACGTACTAAGACGACAAATGCTGTATGTACTTTTCTCTTAGAAGAGATCTTTTGTCCATATGGCTGTGTGGGAAAAATTACAACAGATAGGGGTGGGCTGGATGCAAATGAAGCTCATGATTTCTTTGCTCGGTTGGGGATAAAGCTTGCTTTAACTTCAGCCTATAACCTTGAAGGAAATGGCAAAAGTGAAAGAGTTCATCCACCTATTGTGAAGGCATTAGCAAAAGCATGTGGAGAGAATACAAAAGAGTGGTCACGATTGCTCCCTTATGCTTTGTGGGCTGACATAACAACTCATAGTGCTGTTATAGGATATATGCCTGTAGAATTGATGTATGGTCAAAAACCTATCATGCCGATAGAAGAGATAACAGTCACATGGAGTGTGTTACCTTGGGAGGAGGAGTTGAATCGAGAGGAGTTGTTGGCCTTACGCATTAGACAGTTGGAAAGAAAGTCAGAGACATAGAGGCAGCAACTACAAAGTTAAGGGCAGCAAGGATCCAAAACAAGAAATGGTTTGACAAAAGACATAGACTGAGACCAAGAACCATACAAGATAGGGATTGGATATTAGTTTATGATAGCAGTTTAGATAACCAACATAGTGCCATGCGTAAAGTTTCCAAAAGATGGTTTGGACCCTATGTGGTAAGACAAGTGTTTGATAATGCTACTTATGGATTAAATGAGCTGGATGGGACAGCCATAAAACTTCTGGTAGCAGGGAAAAGAATCAAATTATTCAAAAGGCAAGAATCTACTACCTATGAGTTGCCAGAATTGGAAGAAAATAGTGGCTATGATACAGGGGCTAGCCAGGAAGATATGGAAGATGAAGAAGTAAAGGATATGGTTGCAGAGGATGAGGAGGACTCAAAATCTGGTGGCAACTAGGATTTTGGCACATACCGAAGGATGTGCAAGTTCAGAGGGGGTGGGTGTCGTGATGTTATGAGGACACAGTGTGAAAAAGTATGGAATGCATCATCATCCGACTTCTCTATTGATCTAGAGAGTCAATGTGATTTGAGCCATTAGTACTAGTGTGAGTTGCATGGATTATCCAAAAATACTAGATTTTTGGATAATTTTAGTCTAATTTTTTATATTATTTATTGTAAAAATCTGAAAAATTTAGAAAAAGCTTCTAGATTAAGATGATATGCAAAAAAAAGCTAGTTGCTTTTTCAGCCAATTAGGAGATTTATCATAAAAAAGACAGATGGACGAAATCGCGCGCGTCGCGATCACTGTAAATAGGCTGAAAACTGCAGATTGAACTCAAAGAAGAAGAAGTGATCTGGGAGATCCATGAGCAGGTGTCCTAGAGTTTTACCCCCCTTTTGGAGCCAATGGAGCCATCAGATTTGGGTTCTGGGCAGCAGAGAAAGAGCTGATTTTTCTGATCCACATTTTTTGTCTACGAAGGAGCTCCAGGAGAACTAATGCCTCGAGATTGCTTCTGAGTAGTGCAAAGATTCCAGGTTCTTTCAATACATATTGAATCATTTCATTGTGATTTGTTTTTGTCGTGTTTACCACTTGGGCATTCTCTATCTTCTCTTCCATCTCCTATCTCTACTTCCTTCTACTTCTAATCCCCAGTGGATTCGACTTTTGACAAAAATGGTGCACAGATCGGATGCTGTACGCTCGTGTAGTGAATGTCGGAAGGTCCCCAAGAACAGTAGAACTTTACTTTTTGCACAAATTACAAGGTACAAAGCATGAACGACAAGAGCAAGAGACCAATTGGGTGCAATCTCCCCCCATGCCTTGTGTGAGCGCTCCACAAAGCATGTATTTTATGTATTATTCATCTTCAAGCTCAAATAATCGCCCAAATTACAAAATAGCAAGCTTTTAGCTTTTGAGTTTGCTTTAACACAAAATAGGAATAAAGCTAATGGACGGTGCCCAAAGAGTCTGGCACGCCCAATACAATATCCAAATAGAAATAACATAATCATGCGCCCATGCGCATACAAAATAATAATAAATATCCGACGCCTTAATAAATAGGCGTGACAAAATATAGGCATGGCGCCTATCAAAATATAATCCATAAATCAAATACTCGCTATTCTCCAATGCTTTCCTTCGCCACTGCTGCTATCTCTACACATCAACTGAAGCATTCACAATCGCTAGTAAAATAATACAATTAAACCAACAAAAGTGAATACCTAGCAGTCTTCAGCTACATAAATAAATCAACTGGTTAGAAATAAATCCTAACCTTAATTTATTACAAGCGCACACTCTAAACTCATAAACGTTTATTAATTTAATATGCATTTTGCAGAATCACCCGCTATGAAATCACCCATGTACACACTAAATTAATGAAACGCCCGAAAAGGACAGGCGTCCCCATCAACTTCTCACACAAAGAATCCACTTTGTGTATGAGCCCCGGTCATCAAAGTTTACGGAATCCACCGTAAAACCTCACGGAATCCACCGTGAAATATGCCTCCTGGCATCATATTGAAGACACAATTTCACTAGCTCACGACACTGAAGACAAGCTGCGAGGTAGAGACAGACGTCCACAGCAATCCCAAGCCAATGGTAACTATGGATCTAAACAATTCAATTCCAACTTTAGAAGATTTAATCCAGGTCGTTTCTCTTCATCATCTTTCCGTAAAAATTGGGCAAAACCACCTGCATTACCATCCAATGTTAATCAAAACCCTAAGCCTATTCCACAGCCAAATCCTAATGTCCCTAGACTTCTTGCCATTGCAAACAATGTAACCAAAGCCAAGCCAATAGTATGCTATAAATGCCACCAGCTTGGACATCTAGCAGCAAATCGCCATTCAAAGAAACCCCTGCCCATATCAACTACCTTGGAGCAATGGACGATGAAGATCATGAAGATATGCCTAATTTTACAGAAGACGAGGATGACACTACTACACCTTCGGATACTTTACCAGGTATGCCAACTCCACATTCTTTATTGACTATAAAATGTTTGGTGCATGGAAAGGAAAAGATTATTTTGCACGATGACGGTAGCACTCATGATTTTATTTCAGCAAAGCTAGTAAAAGAATTGAAGTTACAGACTGTACCTACGCATTATCGTATTAAAGCAACATTCTTAGGCACTAGGTATAATGGTACATAGGAAGTGCATGACTTAGAGATTCAAATTGGTCAATACACTGAAAGAAGAAATTTTCTAGTCGTTCCATTACAGTCGAGTGACATTATTTTAGGTATGCCTTGGCGTCATCAACATAACCCAAATATAGACTATTCCACACATTCAATGAATATTAATTTTCAAGAAAAATCTATTACATTATATGGTATGCATGCATCTAATGTTTTTCCACTGCTTTCGCATACTCAAGCTAAGCGTGCATTACGCAAGAGTAGTAAATCTTATCTCATTTGGGTGAATGAACTGCAAGTAAAAGAAAATCATATGCATCCTAGGCATAAAGAATTTCTTGCACAGTTTAAAGACTGTTTTGCCAAAGACCTACCACCTGGTTTACCTCCTTCACGTCCAGAAGACCATAAAATAGATTTGATTCCTGGCACACAACCACCTTGCAAAGCACCATATAGGCATAACCACATAGAGCAAAAAGAAATTCAGAGTCAAGTTGAGGAATTACTAAATAGAGGATTGATTAGACCTAGTAGTTCTCTATTTTGTGCACCTGTTCTATTAGTCAAGAAAATGAATAATACCTATCGTATGTGCATTGACTATCGAGCTTTAAATAAAATCACTGTAAAGAATAGGTATCCCATTCCTAGAGTTGATGATCTTATGGACAAACTGCAAGGATCTGCTATATTTAGTAAAATAGACCTTAAGTTTGGTTATCATCAGGTGAGACTAGATACGTCAGACATATTCAAAACTGCATTTAGAACACAGTTTGGTCATTACGAATTTTTAGTAAGATCCCATTGCTTAATGGCTTTCTCATGAAATTGTGGAGGAAGGAAATTCTGCATGAACTTCTTCTTGAAATTCTCCCAAGAATCGGGTCAATCTATACTCTTGCGTACAACAGTCCACCAAAGAGATGCTCTGTCCACTAAATGATTAGTGACACACTTGATTTTATCTTTTTCCGCATAGGTTTCCTCATGGAAATAGTCGTCAAATTGACTAATGAATGCTAGAACAGTTTTTCCTTCTCATATGCCATTGAAAGTACGCAATTTGAAACTTCTTTTACTTATCTTTGATTCCTTGCGGATGGTTTGAGCTTCGAGAGTTGCGTCGATGGTACGTCGGATAAGATCTTCAGATTGAGGTTCTTCTTTGTCGGTAGACGATCTTTGTAAATTTCCCAATTGAACTTGCAATGCTTGCCTAGCCCTTCGTTCTTCTTCCAATTGCATCATAATTAGATCCAGCTTTTGCTCCATCGTAGGTTCAGGTAGGTCGCCTTCAGCCATAAGATCATCCTTATGTGGTTCCATCATCTTGCAAAACTCAAAAGACCTTTCTCACTCAAAATCAAGTTAGCGGGATGAGCGTAGCTCAAGTTCAGGAATACAAGGCTTATGTATTTTTGGGTGTGGCTTTCACAATCTTCGAAAAATCTGCGTTTTATCCTTCGTCGTATGCTGAAAATGCTTCAGCAAACCTGCGTATGGATAGAGTACCTTCCAATGAACAACTTTGCAGTTCAGAGTTTCTGCATAGGAACAACCCTTCTAGGAGTTTTGAGCACAAGTCAGTTCTGACTCCAGTTGACTTATCTGACTTGTAGAGTAGCAGACTAATGTGACTTGCAGAGTATGTTGACTTGCAGAACTTGGTTGCTTTATGGAACTTGCAGTACTTCAACTTGATAGACTTGCTGAATCTGTTTGTGTGACCTGACTTACTGAAGCTTAGGTAACTTTGTTGTTTTGGTAAGTAAGCTTTAGCTTACTATCCAAAACGTAAATTCGTGGGGGGGGGAGTGTTTTTCAGCTCACGGCGAGAAAATCGGAGGTCTCTTGAGACCTCACGATGACGAATCGAAGCTTTTAAGCTTCTTAAAGCTTATAAGCTTTAATACTAAGCTTATTAAAAATAAAAGCTTTTAAGCTTGTGAACTATGGAGTTTTATCTCACTGTTTTTCTTTGACGACTTGTATGTGAGGATGTAGGAGTGGTCCTCCACCTCTGCAGACCGGTCCTTCGCGATCCGATGATGGAAACAGGGGTTCTTGATCGCCAAAAATCTTCCTGTATCGACGGTTCGCGACGAGATTGACCGTAGAGCCCGATCGTTCCAGGAGCTCCACCTTCGCACGAGATGGGTAGCGATTGGAAGCTCTTGATCTCAGCTTCACTCTCATACCACTGGTGCGCAGATCGGATGCTGTACGCTCGCGTAGTGAATGCCGGAAGGTCCCCAAGAACAATAGAACTCTACTTTTTGTACAAATTACAAGGTAAAAAGCATGAACGACAAGAGCAAGAGACCAATTGGGTGCAATCTCCCCCCATGCCTTGTGTGAGCGCTCCACAAAGTGTGTATTTTATGTATTATTCATCTTCAAGCTCAAATAATAGCCCAAATTACAAAATAGCAAGCTTTTAGGTTTTGAGTTTGCTTTAACACAAAATAGGAATAAAGCTAATGGACGGTGCCCAAAGAGTCTGGCACGCCCAATACAATGTCCAAATAGAAATAACATAATCATGCGCCCATGCGCATACAAAATAATAATAAATATCCGACGCCTTAATAAATAGGCGTGACAAAATATAGGTGTGGCGCCTATCAAAATATAATCCATAAATCGAATACTCGCTATTCTCCAATGCTTTCCTCCGTCACTGCTGCTATCTCTACACATCAACTGAAGCATTCACAATTGTTAGTAAAATAATACAATTAAACCAACAAAAGTGAATACCTAGCAGTCTTCAGTTACATAAATAAATCAACTGGTTAGAAATAAATCCTAACCTTAATTTATTACGAGTGCGCACTCTAAACTCATAAACGTTTATTAATTTAATATGCATTTTGCGGAATAACCCGCTATGGAATCACCCATGTACACACTAAATTAATGAAATGCCCGAAAAGGACAGGCGTCCCCATCAACTTCTCGAACAAAGAATCCACTTTGTGTATGAGCCCCAGTCATCAAAGTTTACAAAATCCACTGTAAAACCTCACGGAATCCACAGTGGCACGGAATCCACCGTGAAATATGCCTCTTGGCATCAAAAAACCCCTCCGACAGCGTGTCCATCACTTATTTACCAAAAATCTAAATATAGATATTAATAGTAGTTACAAAAAATTTCAGGAATCAAGGAGGAGTGTAGGCCAAGTGCATTCCATACCTAAATCTCACTAAAATTGCTGATATGTTGTGATCGATCTGATGTAGACCTGGACCTACCAGCTCTCTCTCTCTCTCTCTCTCTTTTACACACAAAGCCAGAACTATAAATGAGGTTTTCCATGGTCACCCAAGATCTTAAGCCCTTACTAGCCTGCATCTTAGCCTTCCCAATCACTCAATTTTTGACTCAAAGACATCTAAGCACTCTTTTGTTTTCATTTTCCCATGTTATTGCCCTATTCAAGACTATTTTACAGTAGTGAACTTCAAGCTTCCCTCTTTGATGTCTTTTACCTATCCTACTCTACATGTGACAAAAATCAAAAGCAGGTTACTGAATGGCTTTCTCCTACTTAACCAATCATCAAAAACCAAAAATACTTACTTGTAGCACAGATTAAAACCCAAAACTTCTATCTATCTCAAGCTCTGATTCGGGGATGAACTGTTACTTCCATGCTTGATTTGAAGTGCGTAAGCGCTCAAGGTTGAATCCGTTGGTCTCGAAAATGTAACCAAAATGTAGGGACGCAAGCTCGACTGCCAAGACCCATGGACCGCTTATTGTTCAAGTGTCTTAAGTGAGCACTCATGGATACCTCTCACGTGTCCTCATGGATACCTCTCCAAGATCCCTCACCCTCACACACTCCCTCACTCACTCAGTCACAAGCATGCAAAGAAGAGAAAAAGAAGAAACAAGAGAGAGTCTACTTTGCTACACACCAAAGAATGAGTTCTCATTCATCTTTTGAACTTTATATAAAAAGCCCTAAATCCCATTTGGGCGGTCATCCCGTTTTTACATGGCTAGCCATAGCCTAGGCCCTTTTTTCCATTGTTCTCCTATCTTTCTAGCTTCCTTCCTACCACCCATCTACATTTACAATTTGCACAAGTGAGAGCCCGACGCTCTTAAAAGAAATCACGGTGCGCCCTGTGCTCTTTCATAAAAGTATTGACTTGCACTTTTTCTTCAGCATCTCTCCTTGATTTAGGGATTTTTCATACTTCTTATGTTTCCCAATTTTTCTTAGCAGCCTTCATTCTCCATTCCGCTTTTGCCTTGGCTTTGTCTTCTGCTTTAGATTTTCTAGATTTTCCACCTTTTTCGTTTGAGGTTTAACATTCTCCATAAAACCATGGCCTCAAATTCCAATTTATTCTTTGGCATCAAAATTTTTGAGAGTGGGGAAATGTATCATAGTTAGGTAGCTCAAATGTAGTTTCTACTCATGCATAAAAATGATGGATGGTAATTTGGGATAGTACACCATCACACATGACTAAAGAATAGATAGAAAAGGATGAAGAAAGCATGGGAGGAATTAAATAAAATTTTTAGTGCAAAAGAAAAAAATCAAGAGATGTATCTAAATATGGATTTCTATAGTGTGCATTATGAGAACAAGGATTAAATTATAGAGTATGTATCAAAATTAACGAGCTTAATTAATCAACTTGAAGGCATTCAAGTAAACATTCTTGGAAAGGATTTAATAGCAATGCTATACATATAAGTTTACCTATAGAGTATGCATCCTTATAAGATTCACTCCTTACACACGAAAGACTTGACCTTGAAGGCTACATATCCTCAATCATTTTGAAAGAGAAGGAACTCAAAGAGCATGTTGGAATATTAATAAACAAGGACATCATGTTCTTTACAAAGAAGGATCCCTACTACCATTGTAGAAGCAAAGAACACATCAACACCAAATGTAGATTGAAGCACCTATCCAAATGCAACCATTGTAAGAGGATTGGACATCATGAAGAAGCATACAAGCTCAAAAGATAGTTAAACTATAATGAAAGAAGCTGAGGGGAGAGAGAAAGAGAGCTGAGGAGAGAGAAAGAGAACAAGAAGAAGAAGAAGGAAGAAGACTAGAAGAGGAGAGAGAAAGAGAGAAAATAGGGGAGAAAGGAGAAGGAAGCCATGGAAGTTGGAGATGAAGGTGAAGAGTGTGATCTTGATAATAACTGGTTGCCCTAATCTGGGGCTCTTACACCTTAAATACCCCGGTTAGTGTGACGAGGTGTCTAAACCCTAGTCGTCGGTGTGTATCCCGCTTGTTACAATCCATTCCCACTCGAAAGGTTTTTGCACTAAAAAACAAGGAGAAACAGAGGGGAGTGATGGGTGGCCTAAGGGAGGGTTGCAGAGTACTACTCAAAGCCCTTTGACAATGAAGAATAGGTGTGGAGAGACTAGGGACAGAATGTAGTCCTAGACCGGTTGGTTGAAGTAAACTGGTCATAACTTTTGATAGGTAGCTCCAAATGGGGCGTACTATATGTCAAAACGGAGCTTATGTTGAGTACTTTTAGCCTATGTAGAATGCACATGCATTGGATTTGGGTAAGTACAAAACTGTTCTAAAATAGTGTGCAGTCTACGGGCGGAAAGTGGGCAATTTGGGTCATGACCGGCTAGTCTTCCAGCCATTGGGGTTCACGGAGGTAGGGAAATTCATCAAGGATGGTTGCTGGGTGCCAAGAGGATTCTTCCAAGGGTAGGCCTTGCCATTTGATGAGGTATTCTTTGATGGATTGGGATCATACGTGCTTATCTTACTGCCCAATGATTGCTTCAGAAATATATTGAGTGATGCCCTCTTCATCGATGGAGGGAAGTTCTTCCACATAGTCCACTAGGGAGCCTACAAAGGGTTTCAGCTAACTGATATGAAACACATTATGGATTTTGGTGGTAGGGGGAAGTTCTAAGCGGTAGGCCAAATCACCAACTCTCTTTAGGATGCGGTATGGGCCATAGAAGCGGTGGGCTAGCTTGTTACTACTGCCCTCTTTGAGAGTGGAGTAGCGAGACTTAGGCACTTTCAAAAGGACCAATTTCCCTTCTTGGAATTCCAAATTCCTGCTTCTTTCATTAGCATAGAGTTTCATGTCTATTTGGGCCTTTTGAAGATTCATTTTGCATTGCTGAAGTAAAGCTTGCATGCGATCCAATTCAGCTTGACTCTGAGGATTGATCTTATCAGTAAACAAGACTGTAGGAAGGGGAACCTTATATCCATATAAGGCCTCAAAAGGGGAAACTCCAATGCTAGAGTGTGTGGAGTTATTATATGCAAACTCAGCCAAGTGAAGCCACGTATCCCAACTTGCTGTACATCATGGCAAAATTACCTCAAGTATGTCTCAAACCATTTGTTCACTCTCTCAGTTTGGCCATCAGTTTGAGGGTGGTATGTAGTGGATGGAGCAAGCTTGGTCCCCATGGAGGTGAAAACTATCTGCCAGAAGTTGCTCATAAACTTTGCATCCCGATCATGTACTATGACTTGTGGTAAGCCATGCAACTTGAAGACATTTTCCATGAAATGAGTAGCCACCTGAGAGGCAGTATATTGGACCTTAGTGGGGATAAAGTGGGCAGCTTTGGTGAGGATCAACTACCACATAGATACTGTTTCACCCTTTATTAGTCATGGGAAGGTCGTTGATAAAGTCCATTGTGATGTGAATCCATTTCCCGTCAGGAATGGGGAGAGGCTGCAAGAGGCCAGCGGGCCTGAGCGTACTATCCTTGTTCTGTTGGCATGGAACACATTTGGTCACAAAGTCCTTGACGTCCCTCCATAAGCCTTTCCAATGAAAGCTCTTGGCAATCTTGTCATATGTTTTGAAAATACCCAAGTGAGCGGCAATGGGGCAAGAATGCATTTCTTCCATGATCTTCTGCGTGAAGGGGGAAGTGTGTGGGATGACAATCTTGCCATGGGACCAAATAAGGCCATGCTTGAGCTAATATTGGGAGTTTTCAGCCATAATCCCATGCTATAATTTCTGAAATATGTGGCTGAAATGGTCATCTAACAAGTAAGCCTCCTAGAGCTCTTCAACCCAATCACTATGCAATTATTATGAGACAGATGACACTCTACATGCCCACATTCGAGAGAGAGAATCGGCCATAATATTATCCTTGCCCCGTGTATGTGAAATGTCAAAGTCATAGTTCTGCAAGGTTGCCACCCATCGCCTTTGCTTAGGAGTCAAAGTAGACTGAGTTAAGAAGTATTGGAGGACTCGGTGATCGATTTTCACTTGGAAGCGGCTACCATACAAATAGTGGTGCCATTTCTTGATGGCATGGAGGATGGTCTCTTGGTTGTATACATTCATTTGTATCTCCTTCTCATCAAGCTTGCGGCTTTCAAATGCAATCACACCATGCTCTTGCAACAATACTGCACCAATACCTCGGCCACTGGCATCGCAATGAATGGTAAAGAGCTTAGAGAAGTCAGGGCAAACAAGGATGGGGGCTGAAGTAAGCACGTCCTTTAACTGTTTGAAGCTATGATCTGCAGTGGCATCCCAAAAGAATGACTCTTTTTTCAAGCGATCAGTCAAAGGTGCTGCAATGGTGGCATAATGCTTAATGAAGTGTCTGTAGAATGAAGAGAGACCAAGGAAGCCACGCAAGGAGGTGGTGATGGAAGTAGTGGGCCAATCCTTAACACATTGCACCTTTTTGGGGTTAGCTTGTATACCATTTTTGCTTACAATATGTCGCAAGTACATGTCTGCATGAATATACATTTGCTCTCCTTAGTAAAGAGTCGATGCTCTCTCAATATGTCAAACACCCTCCGAACGTATGTCAAGTGCTCCATAGATGACTTGGTGTAAATGAGGATGTCATCAAAGAAAACAAGCATGAAATTGAACAAAAAGGGCTGTAGGATTTTGTTCATGAGGCTTTGAAAGGTGGCAGGGGCGTTAGTCAACCCAAAAGGCATCACAAGAAAATGGTAAAGTCCACGATCAATCCAAAAGGCCATTTTGACCTCATCTCCTGCCCGCATACGAATCTGATGGTAGCCAGAGCGCAAGTCAATCTTAGTGAAAAAGAATGCCCCTTTTAACTCGTCCAACAAATCATCAATCTGTGGGATGGGGTAGCGGTTCTTCACTGTAATCTTGTTCAAATCTCTGTAGTCAATACACATGTGGAAGGAGCCATCTTTCTTTTTGACTAAGAGGATAGGGGATGCATAGGGGGAAGAACTCGGTTCGATGAAACCCATGTCCAGCAACTCCTTGATTTTCTTTGCAACCTCTTCACGCTCGCACTTGGAGAGTCTATAGGGGGGTTTGTTCACTGGCTTGGAATGGGGCTCTAGGTCAAGTGGGTGGTCCACTTGTCTCTTGGGAGGGAGGGATGTAGGCATCTGAAATAAGTCATTGTATTCCTCAAGTAAGGCTTGCAAGGCAGAGTCATATGATACTGTGGAGGGCTGATCGGAATTGTCCATTGCAAAACAAAGATTTGTGAGCATTTCTTAAACTCCCGTTTGAGTTGCTTTGCTGTAATGAGCTGAAAATCAGCATGGTCTCGAACTCCCTCTAGGTGGATAGGCTGTCCATGCATCATAAACTCCATGTAAAGCTAAGAGAAGTCCATAGCAATTTTCCCCAATTTTTCAGTCAATCACAGCCCAAGACAACATCAATGGGGCCCATATCTAGGGCAATCAGATCAACCAGTGCCACATAATTTTCAGCCAAGCATAAGGGAATTGCGGGACATACATGTGTGCTGATTTCTTATTCTCCGTTTGCTACTTGGACCTTCAAGGGGTGGTGTAATGCCATAGGAATACATTTCAACTGATCAATGGCTAATTTATTGACAAAACTGTGCGTGATTTTGCTATCCACAAGGATAAAAACATGCTTTCCATTGATACTGCCTTGAATGCAAAGGGTACTAGGGCTACGCGAACCTATCCAAGCATCCAAGGAGATCGAGCAAAGGGAAGTGGAAGGTGGGTGGGATGTTAAATCAAGTATCTGTGAGGGCGCACTGCCCGGGTCAAAGGGAAACCCATCCTCCAGGTCATAGAACTACTCATGATCAACATCCTCCATGGGCTCAGTCTGGTCAATGGACAAGTCATCCTCCTCATTGTGCCAATCTTCCACGACATACATGCTATGAACATCCTCCATGGGCTCAGTCTGGTCAATGGCCAAGTCACCCTCCTCATTGTGCCAATCTTCCATGACATACATGCTATGAGCTTTGACCTTGGCTGACTTGTACGGTGTCACAACTCTATAGAAACAGAATTTGTATCCTTTTTCATTAATTTATCTATATAATGATTTATTAAATTTATTTCCTTTGCACTAATTAGATATAAAGAAAAGTGCATTGGAGCTGGCCACTGATGAGTGGTCACAGGTTATGGTGGACCCACACGGTGGGTTAGAGAAAAGATAGTTCACACTTCCATCTATATGACCCGATTGGGCGCCTGTGACTAGAACTCACGCATATCAGGGTTAGACTCGCACACAAAAAGGATTGATGCCTTAAAGTGTGGGCTAGATCCACGAGAACAAACAGTTACAATCAACAAGATGGCATGATCATGAAATGCTTGTATAATGTGCATGTGTGGGCTGAAAGCTTGAAATGCACATTTCTTTGCATAGGAAAGTCACATGAAGATTCGGATACCATTTTTGCGATGTACACAGAAAAAGCTTTCATATGATACCCATATTGGGGGGTCCCTAAATTCTAGGAGATCCCTAAATTTTAGGAGGTCCCTAAATTTTAGGAGCCTCGAATTAGCCTAAAAATGCTAGTCCTAAAAAATAGGGATGTCATTCTAAAAATAGTAAGTTCTGTACTCTGACTGTGCTTACTAAATTTGGTTGTTTCTATTCTTGACAGTATTCAACCCAAAAAGGAAGGCCATAAAGAAGAGACAAGTGTCAAGACACTTGTCACACAAGTTTCCAAGTGTCCCACCACTTGTCACATCTCATGACATGTGGCTGGACACTTGTCTTGTGCTACTCCACTTTCCCCTTTTGTACTAGCTCTCCCCTCTCCTATAAATAAGAGCTCGTTTTTCTTCATTGAGCATCATTTTTCTTTGCCGTAAACTCATGTACAACACCCACAGATAGCCAGAAACTGGCCCCATCCATCCCCATCATCATCCCCCACTTCTCCATTATCAAATTCCTCCATATTCCCTCTTCTATCACTGCTGTTTTACAAGACAGCAAGCCTGTAAATTCATTACAGCACCTCCTTCTTGAGCTCTTTCTTTCATTTTAGCTACAAGAAGCAAGCTCTATCCCTGTACTGCTGATCAACGATGGAGAAAGGCTGAATTCCCCTTTTTCTACTCTCATACTGTAAAGAAATCAGTTCTTATCATTGCATAATAGATAATGCATGTGTGTTTGTACATCTTTGCATGATCTTGTGAGAGTGAGAATTACTTCTTCTCACTCTCAGGTTGATTGTAACTGAGCTCTTCCCTAAGGGACTTGGGTTGAGCAGAAATACATTCCTTCGGGGGGGGGTTGCCCATCTTCAACCCTCAATCTTGTCTCCATTACTTTTACATTTTTATGGCTGTAATTTTGTGAGTAATTTTCATTTTTAGCTTTAAGTGTTCATTCTCTTTTCTATTAAATCTCGAAAACAAGCAAATATCATAATTGTTAAGCATACTACGTTGTTCGGGGCGTTTACAGTGGTATCAGAGCTTTGGCTCGGTCCTCACCCCCAACACTGGTAGTGCTTACAACTATAAGTTTGTTTGTTTTTAGCCCTTGCATTGAGTGCGTGAGCATATTTTTTTTTCTTTAGTATCAATGGATCAATCGAGTGCTATCCTTCAAGCCATTCAAAGTCTTAGAGAGGAGAATCAGCAAATTCGTGAGCAACTTCTCAAACTAGAAAAAGTTGAGAATCCCAGAGAATTCAAGGAAAGAAGCCCATCTACTTCAAGGAGACAAAGCCATACCAATGAAAGGAGCCGATCAAGAAGTCCAACTACTTCTAAGAGGCAGTCCCATTCTACTTCAAGACAAAGAAAGAGATCGCATCGAAGCTCATCCTCTTCTTCAAAGTCATCTGGTGCCTATTCTGATGGATCCTCTTCTAGTAATGAAGAGTCACACCCTTCTCGTGGAAGACCTCATCATCGTCAAAGGCGTCGACATTCTTCACCCTCGTCTCCATCTTCATCCCCATCAAGCACTTCATCATCTTCAACCTCAATATCCGAGCATGGACGAAGGCATAAGAAGAAGAAGAAGACTAAGTCACTATCTCAACTTGAAAAGAAGATCAAGTTCAGTATGTATGATGGTTCCCGAAATCCTGATCTTCTTCTGAAGTTTATTCGTCAATTTCAAATTTTGTATGGTCGTGACAAGTATAAAGAAAAAGAAAAGATTAAGTTTGTAGCTTTACATTTAACCGACTTAGCCCATACTTGGTGGACGGGGTTGGAATATGATCATGCTGCCCCAAAATCATGGCGGTCCTTTGTTCGCCTGATACAAAGCCAATTTCTTCCTGTTCATTTCAAAAGAGATGTAAAAATGGAATGGGATCGGCTTTGGCAAAGGAAAAATGAGTCACTTGGTGACTATACCAAGAGATTTTGGGAGCTACTTTTGAAGGTCCAACATTTCAAGAAGATCAGTAGTTCGGAAAAGCTTAGGAAGTTTCAAGGAGGTTTGCATTTTAAACTTCGTACTGCTCTTAATCATTATCATTGTTCTAGTCTCAGGGAACTCATTGACCATGCTGAGACATGGGAAATGGAGCACAATGGCAACAAATCATTCCAAAAGAATGATAAGAAGAGAGTAGCTGATGATGAGGAGTATTCAGCCCCAAATGAAGGACAAAAACAGTGGCAAAAGCAGCCATCAAATCAAAAGAAGATGAAGCCCTATGCACCTCCTAATGCTCCTCAATTTCGCTCCAATCTATACCCACAAGCAAAGCAAATTTTCAAAGAAGAAAAGCAACGCTTCATGAAAGAAGGGAAGTGCTTTAAATGTGGACAAACAGGCCACATAGCAAAGCAATGTCCAAACAAGGGACAAAGCAAGGTTTCTGACAACAAGCCTAAGTCGCCAGTGAAAATCAATGCTATCAGTGATGTAGTTGCAAACACAACTCACACTCCAGAGACGCGCAAATTATTAAAAGCTTGGGGACAGTTGCAAGGTAAGCAAGCACTATTCTTGATAGATCTTGGGGCGAATGAAAATATTATTTCCTTGCAATTAGCTAAAGAGCTTGGATTAAAGAATGAAGAGATGGACACTCCGGTAGAAGTTCGCCAAGCTTTAAATGTTGATGAAGGTGACACAATGAAGACTGTGATACCCTACATTGGCAAGCTCAAGTTTCAAATTCAAGGCTACAGTGACGAAGATACCTTCTGTATCGGAGACCTTGATGGTTGCGATGTGATTCTTGGCATGCCCTGGAATCATAGAATAGATTCAACCATCTTCTCTCAGAAAAAGAAGGTAGAACTCACCAACAAAGGCAAGAAGTACGAGATCCAAGCTGGAGTTTCTGGAGACACCATACCTATGGTAAGCCATATGCAAGTCTCTAGAGCAATTAAGGATTGTGTTCAATGTTGTCTGCTTTATGTCACTGATGTAAAAGATAATATGAATGCTGAAAACCAAGAGCAACTTCAGCTCTTGGAAAAGTATAAAGATTGTTTTTTGGAAGATCTTCCTTATCAGCTTCCCCCAGAAAGGCCAGAAGACCATCATATTGATATTATCCCGGGCAGTTCTCCTCCTAATATAGCACCATACCGTGTGAGCCATCCTCAACAAGAAGAAATCAGAAAGCAAGTCGAAGACCTACTCAACCGTGGGCTAATTAGGCCAAGTAGCTCACCATTTTGTTCACCGGTTCTTCTTGTTCAAAAGAAAGATGGCACATTCAGGATGTGCATTGATTATCGAGCCCTCAACAAAATCACCGTGAAGAATCGGTTTCCTATTCCCAGAATTGACGACATTTTGGATCGTCTAGGAGGCTCAAAGGTTTTCAGCCGCATTGATTTAAAGAGTGGTTATCATCAAATTAGGGTAATACCACAAGATGTACACAAAACTGCTTTCCGCACTTCATACGGTCTTTATGAATTCTTGGTGGTTCCTTTCAGATTAACCAATGCACCAGCCACCTTTAATCGAATGATGGAGCGCATCTTTAGAGAGCATCGACAATATGTCGGTACTTTCTTTGATGATATTCTTGTCTTTAGCAAGAATGAAGAGGAGCATCATCAACACTTGGAAATTGTTCTACAATTACTACAACAAAATCAACTCTTGGTAAATGGTAAAAAGAGTGAATTTTTCATGCATAAAATAAATTACCTTGGGCATGTCATCTCTTTTGAAGGGATTCAGATGGATCCTGAAAAGATCAGGATAATCCAAGAATGGCCTCATCTTCGTGATGTACATGAGGTGCGATCGTTTCTTGGCTTATGTTCTTATTACCGCCGCTTCATCAAGCATTTTGCACATATGGCTTCTCCACTTCATGACCTTACAAAGAAGAAGATCTCTTTCCAATGGAAGGAAAAAGAGAAGGCAGCCTTCACAAGGCTGAAAACAGCTCTTACTTCTGGACCTGTTCTTATCATTCCAGATCTGGTAAAACCATTTGTGGTGGAAGCAGATGCTTGCGGTGATTGTATTTGTGCAGTGCTAAATCAAGAATGCCATGCCATAGCCTTTGAAAGCCGCCGTCTAAATGATGTGGAGAAAAGGTATGACATTTATGAAAAGGAGCTCTTAGCAGTGGTTCATGCTTTAAAGATATGGAAACATTATCTTTTAGGCAATGAATTCCTTATTAAAACCGATCATCAAAGCTTGAAGTATTTCAAGACTCAAAAGCATTTGCAGGAGAAACATGCAAGATGGGAAAATTTCTTGTCTATGTTTCATTTTCAAATTATGTACACTCCAGGGAAACAAAATGTAGTTGCTGATGCACTTTCTAGAGTGCCTCGCATTGCAACTATTACAGTGGCTCATCATGAAGATTTTCAAACGATGAAGAATACTTATGATGAAGATACTGATTTTGCAGCAATTTGGTCAAATTTACAGCAAGGAGGTTCTCATTCAGATTATTCCATCAAAGATGGTTACCTTCTCATGAACAATCGCCTTTGTGTCACTCTTCCTGTTCAACAAAAGGTGCTTAAAGAAAGTCATGAACCCCCTTATGCAGGGCATAGAGGGAGGGCAGCCACTCTAAGTGCAATTGAGCGCTACTTTTATTGGCCAACATTACGAAAAGATACACATAACTTCATTGAGGCTTGTCTGGTATGCCAAAAATCCAAATATGATAGGCAGAAGATTCCAGGATTGTTGCAACCTCTTCCAGTGCCCAAAGATCTATGGGAATCTATCACAATGGATTTCATCTCAGGTATTCCAAGAACACCTCAAGGTCATGATATGATTTGGGTCATAATTGATAGATTCAGCAAACAATCACATTTTATTCCATGTCATAAAACATTGAAATCCGCACAAGCTGCAAGACTTTTCATTCAACATATCTTCAGATTACATGGTATGCCTTCTGAGATCATTTCAGATAGAGACTCCAAATTCACAAGTAACTTTTGGCGTGCTTTATTTGAGAATTTGGGAACCACTTTAAAGTTCTCCTTAGCTTTTCATCCTCAAACTGACGGCCAAACAGAGGTGATGAATCTCACTCTTTTGGATATGTTGAAAGCTTATGTTAGTGAACATAAGTCACAATGGGAGAAATATCTTCCATTATTGGAGTTTGCTTACAACAATACAGTGCACTCATCCACAGGGAAAGCTCCAAATGAAATAGTACAGGGTAAAGTGATTCCTCCTCCAATTATTCGCACTAAAGATAAGATTTTTACTGCTGATGAGTTTGCTTCAGATTTAAAAACAACAATGGATCAAGTTCGAGCCACTATCAAAGTTGCGCAAGAGCGACAAAAGAAGCAAGCAGATAAACGAAGAAGACCTTTGGCTTTTGAAAAAGGTCAATATGTCTTGCTAAAGTTTGATAAAAGCAGGCTCAAACAAGGTTCTAGTCAAAATTCATCTTTTCCAAAGCTCTCCAGTAGATACTTTGGACCCTTCAAAGTGATTGAGAAAATAAATGAAGTTTCTTATCGACTTGAGCTTCCTACTCATTGGAAAATACACAATGCTTTTCATGTAAGTTTGCTAAAACCTTACATAGGACCAGAACCAAAGGAACCCATTACTGAAGATCCCCCAGAAGTTGAAGAAATAGAGCAACTCTTGGAACCTGAAAAGATTTTGTTTCTCAAGGATCGAACCACGAGAAGTGGCCTTGTGACACGAAAATTCTTGCTAAAATTCAAGAATCTACCCACCACAGATGCACAGTGGGTAGATGAAAAATTCATGAAGGATTACCCAAATATTCTACAACAATATCAAGAAGATTTTCAGCTGAGGACAGCTGAATAAAAGCCAGAGGGCTGTCACAACTCTATAGAAACAGAATTTGTATCCTTTTTCATTAATTTATCTATATAATGATTTATTAAATTTATTTTCTTTGCACTAATTAGATATAAAGAAAAGTGCATTGGAGCTGGCCACTGATGAGTGGTCACAGGTTATGGTGGACCCACACGGTGGGTTAGAGAAAAGATAGTTCACACTTCCACCTATATGACCCGATTGGGCGCCTGTGACTAGAACTCACGAATATCAGGGTTAGACTCGCACACAGAAAGGATTGATGCCTTGAAGTGTGGGCTAGATCCACGAGAACAAACAGTTACAATCAACAAGATGGCATGATCATGAAATGCTTGTATAATGTGCATGTGTGGGCTGAAAGCTTGAAATGCACATTTCTTTGCATAGGAAAGTCACATGAAGATTCGGATACCATTTTTGCGATGTACACGGAAAAAGCTTTCATATGATACCCATATTGGGGGGTCCCTAAATTCTAGGAGATCCCTAAATTTTAGGAGGTCCCTAAATTTTAGGAGCCTCGAATTAGCCTAAAAATGCTAGTCCTAAAAAATAGGGATGTCATTCTAAAAATAGTAAGTTCTGTACTCTGACTGTGCTTACTAAATTTGGTTGTTTCTATTCTTGACAGTATTCAACCCAAAAAGGAAGGCCATAAAGAAGAGACAAGTGTCAAGACACTTGTCACACAAGTTTCCAAGTGTCCCACCACTTGTCACATCTCATGACATGTGGCTGGACACTTGTCTTGTGCTACTCCACTTTCCCCTTTTGTACTAGCTCTCCCCTCTCCTATAAATAAGAGCTCGTTTTTCTTCATTGAGCATCATTTTTCTTTGCCGTAAACTCATGTACAACACCCACAGATAGCCAGAAACTGGCCCCATCCATCCCCATCATCATCCCCCACTTCTCCATTATCAAATTCCTCCATATTCCCTCTTCTATCACTGCTGTTTTACAAGACAGCAAGCCTGTAAATTCATTACAGCACCTCCTTCTTGAGCTCTTTCTTTCATTTTAGCTACAAGAAGCAAGCTCTATCCCTGTACTGCTAATCAACGATGGAGAAAGGCTGAATTCCCCTTTTTCTTCTCTCATACTGTAAAGAAATGAGTTCTTATCATTGCATAATAGATAATGCATGTGTGTTTGTACATCTTTGCATGATCTTGTGAGAGTGAGAATTACTTCTTCTCACTCTCAGGTTGATTGTAACTGAGCTCTTCCCTAAGGGACTTGGGTTGAGCAGAAATACATTCCTTCGGGGGGGGGTTGCCCATCTTCAACCCTCAATCTTGTCTCCATTACTTTTACATTTTTATGGCTGTAATTTTGTGAGTAATTTTCATTTTCAGCATACCGATTTTCAGCCATAGAGCCCAATGCTGTCCCCAAAGTGCCCATTTTCCTTTCAGCATGGAAAGCGGGGAAGTGGGTACTTTGGGGCTGTTATTAGGCATAGAAGAGCCTCGAAAACCACCTCCGTATGGGGCTGATCGTGAAGGGATGTAGGGAGGTCCAACACCTTGCTGAAAATGCTCATTCTTACGATACTTTCTTGCATATCTTTCAGCCAGTTTGGCTACATTAAACAGTGTAGTGTATTTTTGGGCCATGACATCAGCTGATAGACTCGGTTTCAACCCATAGATGTACTTGTGCAATTTAGCATTGTCATGGATGCTTTCCACATACATGGTCAAGTTCATGAATTGATTGGTGTAGTCATGTACAGTGAGGTTACGTTGGTCAAGAGTGTACCATCTTCTTGCCAACCGTTCTTTTTTCACAAGGGACACAAAAACTTGGACCATATGCATTTTGAAATCTTCCCAATCAATGAACTGTTGATTCTCCCGATTGATATAGCGCCATCAAGTGTGGGCAAAACCTTCCAAGTGGAGAGAAGCAAAAAGTATTTTCTGCTCATCAGTGCGGGGGTAGATGTTCAAGTAGGACTCCAACTTGGACGTCCATTCTTCCAGGTCAGATGGTGAGGGGGATTTCCCATTGTACTTTGTGAGAATGACCTTGTCACGCAAATCATAGGGGCCATGCTGCCCATGAAATCCTTGTTGTCCATGCATCCTGTGGTGGCCATACATGCCTGCTATCCATACATCCCTTGTGGTGCATTTAGTCCATGTTGTCCATTATAGCCATGCTGTCCATGATTGCTAGGCTGGCCATTTGTACCATATAGTCCTTGATGGGGCTGACTCATATGTGGTGCATGGGGGCTCCTAGGTAGAGCGGGTGAAATTCGACCCAAGGTAGGGGAA
Source organism: Lygodium microphyllum (assembly GCF_053477565.2). Classification (NCBI taxonomy): domain Eukaryota; kingdom Viridiplantae; phylum Streptophyta; class Polypodiopsida; order Schizaeales; family Lygodiaceae; genus Lygodium; species Lygodium microphyllum. The sequence goes on along the minus strand of NC_141143.1, from coordinate 28,762,238 downwards.
GGCCTCAAGTGAATGTTGCCGGCATGATGGACATGGGAATTTAATAGGGGCTCATCATGCATGTGAGAGGGTTCCCCGATCCAATAAGTAGAAGGGGAACTTCCCTTAGCACCAAGTATACCCTCTGGTCCATGCGACGGTTCCTGTCTAGACTCATGTCTAGAGTCATTGGTCTTCTCTTGGGATGAAGCGGTCGCTAACTGAGCAACAAGAGCAGTGAGCTATTCCAAGGTCTGTCGGGTCTTTGAGTTTGAGATGGCCATGTGCTCGATCGCTTCATCAAACTTAGACATCATTTGGCAGTGGTTTGTGACCATATCATTGTGGCGTTCCATATGGCAGAGCTCATGTTGATAGAGGGTGTGATTAAGAAGGGTATACGGGTCCGTTTCAGGCATGTCCTCTTGTATATCACCATGGTAATCTTGCGTTGAGCTTGGTTCCTCATTCATGGAGGTCCAAGAGTCTCTAATCTCCCTCTGGAGTTCCTCTTGGGCCTTGCTTTTGCCTTTCTGGCCAGCCATCTAGATGCAATCCATAGGATCTACTGTCAATAAAAAGGGCGTAACTCTTAGTAGGAAACTCCGATTGCTAAGATTTTGGGCTCAAGTCAGAGGGGACAACGGCCTCTTTGAGATGAGCTTTAACATTTATGACAAAAAATTATCAGAATTCTCTGTAGGGGTTTTATAGTGGCTGTCCTGGAGCAGTTTGCAACCTGTCCACAGTGACCTTAGTGCACAAAAATGGGCATAACTTTCACACCATAACTTTGATTGGGAAGATTTTTTATTTAAACCGGAGAGGACAAAGCCCTATTCGAGATGAGCTATAGGGTTTACCCCCAGATTCAAGATAGAATATTCTGCAATTGGATCTTTGTGACAGTCCTACAAGACTGTGACTAAAAACACTGTCTATCCCTTAGTGTCAATGTCTGACATGGATAGAGCATAGATCAAGGGGCCTGATCTGGCATCTCAATAGCATCTTGAGCATACTGAACATAATCCTGAGAATCATTGCATACCCATCAACTCTGCCATTCATGCATAAGTACATTCACTGCCATACATCTCCATTGACTGCAAGTACCTCAAGTGGCATACATGGGTGTCATTATCATTGTGGGGTATTCAAGAGGGATCATTGGGGTAGGGAAGTATGGCTTATGGAATTACCTACACATGCAAACAAGTATTGGGCTTAGGATCACCGAGAGGTGGGCAAAGTTTCCCTCAGGCCGGGTTGTGCACCCCTTCAGGGTCTTAAGTGGTAAGGGAAGGTCACCTCTCTTTTGTCTTACCACCTTGCCTGGCATCAGCCTTTTTCCTCAACTGGAGTATACATGGCAGAATTTTTAAATTAGCAATCAACATGAGATGCATTGAAAAGAAGACATTGGGCCTTTTCATGAGATGCAAGGAATGATGAGGGTTGGGGTAGGGGTTACCTTGGCAGTCCAGTGACTCACTGGTTGCTACTTACCCAATTTACAATGGCTAATATTCTTCCAAGATCATAAGACAAAGTAGAGATTAATGTCAGCCATTACAATGAAATCCCGGGAAGAGGTATAATGCTTGTATGTAATCTTGAATCTCTCCAACAATGGATTAAGCTCAGCAAGTGGCTAAATTGAGAGATTAAGATCAAAGTGGCATAAGTCTTTAATGTTTGTGATGACCGTTGAAGCTCGAATCGTCATGATGCCACTTGCTCGCAGGCAGCTTAGCGCAAAATGCGTCGCATTTTGCAAGCTGCTGCCTACTATCCTTGATGGGCTAAAGGTAGGCACTAGGGTGCTTGCCAGGTAGGAAATGGCCCTTGGGAGCTTGTGGGAGGGCTGAATGCTGAGGTTGAGGCCTGGGTGTAGTAGGAAGAAGGGATTTAGGGGCAATCCACCATGGGAGCTTGAGAGAACAGCTTGATTGGGAAGAGAGAGAATTGTGGAATAAAAAGTAACTGTGGTTTTTCCCTTCTCTAAACTGTTGAATCCCCAACTTGCCCTGGGACTCCTAAAATTTGCATGAAAAGAAGTGACAACTTGCTACTTTAATTGTTTTATCTCCAGATATGTCTGAGTCTCCAACCATAGCTCCTGCTTGCTCCAAAAAGCTAGAGTTAACTGCAGTCCTTCTTGCTGTACCTGTACCTGTAAGCTGAGTAACTAGGGTTTTTGGGATTTGAAAAGGAAGAAAGGAGAAAGAGGAAAATGACCAAAGCCTGAAGCTCTGATACCACTTGTAATGAAAGAAGCTGAGGGGAGAGAGAAAGAGAGTTGAGGAGAGAGAAAGAGAACAAGAAGAAGAAGGAAGAAGACTAGAAGAGGAGAGAGAAAGAGAGAAAAGAGGGGAGAAAGGAGAAGGAAGACATGGAAGCTGGAGATGAAGGTGAAGAGTGTGATCTTGATAATAACTGGTTGCCCTAATCTGGGGCTCTTACACCTTAAATACCCTGGTCAGTGTGACGGGGTGTCTAAACCCTAGTCAGTGTATATCCCGCTTATTACATAAACTTAATGGAGGAAAACAACTAATACAAAAAGATAGAAGGACATCTTTTCTAAATGCATGAATATTGAAGACAAAGAGCTTGACCACCTACTAGCAATAGCCATAGAATTCACCTAGTGAGAGGGGGACGATCAATCATTATAAATCACTCATGTAACCACCTAACTACCTTACATAGTAGCTGAGTGAGGATCCAAGGGGATGTTGAAACATATTTTTTGAGCATATGAATGGGTGGTGCTTTCTTTGTATGCAAATGTAATATATAATAGTCTTTAGATTGTAGAAAGATGAGGATGTCAATGAGTTGGAAGGATAAGGATTTGAGGTTACAAGTCATCCTCGCAATCGAGATAGGCTACAGGATAATCCAATGCCACCTAATGCACAAGATTTTAAGGGTTTTTAGACAAAACATTGCTGTAAGTGGAGGCTATGGTAGTGCCTCTAGGAAGATAATTATGCCTCCAAGAAAGGGGGAAACTGTGTTTGTGTCTAGGTTGCAGGAATGGACAGCATGTAGTCTTGGCAATTTTAAGAATATTTCAGCCATGTGCAGGGCCGAAAAGAAATATGTAGGATGGGCTGAAATAGAGCTGAAGACATATGGTTTGATGGCTGCAAATGAAGGTATTTAAGGGATGGTTGATGTTGATACAGTAGCTGAAATTTCTACAGCAATTAATGCTAAAACCAGGGTTGAAGCAAGGGTGGATACAAAGTACAAAACTGTTGCAAAGAAGGTTAAGCCTATGGATTTTCCTTTACCACCTGAAAGTGATGGGTTGGCTGAGAAAGTGACTCAACAGCCTAGTTTATGGGTTCCACATGGAGTAGGACATAAATTTACAGCTAAAACTTTACAAAAGCTAAAAATTGGTGATACAAGCTTTCTTTTACCTACAAAAAGAGCTTGTTTCTTGCAGATGTTGGCAAGGCATGGGAAAGCCTTTTCATTTTAGCCAGATGAAATTGAATGTGTTGATCCACGACCATAGTTGCACCTATGGTGACCTTTACAATACCTCATGTGCCATGGAATGTAAAGCATATTCCAGTACCTTGGGCATATTTTCCTAAGCTATTGGAGCTTTTGAATGAGAAGATTAGAATGCAGATTTTTAAGCCCTCTTCAACTCCATATTTGAATCGGTGGTTCATTGTTCCAAAGAAGAATGGTTCTTTAAGGTTTATACCCAATTGTCAACAATAAGGTTACCATAAGGAATGTTGGATTAGGCTCAATAGCTGATAGATTTGTAGAAGCATTTGCATGCAAGGCAATTCACTCTATGGGTGATTTATATTCAAGATATGATTAGTTCTAGCTTGCATTGGAAAGCTGGGATATCACTACCATGAAGACACCACTTGGATTGGTTAGCATGTGTATGCTTCCACAGGGAGCAACCAATTTAGTGGCGCATATGATGAATGCTATGCATAAAGTTTTGAGGGAGTATATTCCTCAGTTGACCTTACCCTTTCTTGATGATGTGCCGATCAAAGGATGTGATATCTATGAGAAGAATGAAGAGTTGAATGAGCATGGATGTAGAAGATTTGTGGCTGATCATATTGCTGATTGTGACATAATTTTAAGCCGTCTTGAAGAAGTGCATTTGACTCTGTTAGGAGAAAGGTTAGCTTTTGGAGTCGAGGAAGTATTAGTTTTTGGGCACATGTGTCGACCATATGGGAGAAAGCCCTCACCAATAAAGATTGATGCCATAAGCAAGATGCGGGAGACATGTTCAAATGTATCTAAGGTGAAGATTTTTGGCTACATGTGTCTTTTACTTGATATGGATTCCACCTTTTTCTCATGTGGTTGAAAGTTTATATCAGCTCTTAAGAAAAGGGCAAAAGTTTTGGTGGGGGAAATAGCATACGAAGGCAATTCAGAAGCCAAAGAGCTTATTGATTTTAGCCCCAACACTAAAGAGAGAAAATTATGAGAATGGGCAGCCGATTACTCTCACTATGGATACAAGCTTAGTTGGCATTGGTTGGGCAATGGGTCAGGATGATGCTGATGGGAACAGGTATGCCATTCGGTTTGGAAGAAAAGGTCCTCAATGAATGGCAACGGAGGTATTCTCAAGTCAAAAGAGAGCTTTTGGGTGTAGTGAGAGCCCTTAAGTGTGATAGGGAGTATTTTATGGGAGCTTATGTAGTGCTAGAGATTGATTGTCTACCTCTATTGGGCATAATAGTGAATTAATCAACTCCTGATATTGCCATGTTATGGTGGATTGCATATATAAAGTCACTTAACCTTGATTTTCAGCATATTGCACATAGAGAAAACGCTGTGATTGACATGCTTTCACGAGAAAGGTTTGAAGATGAAGAAGAGATGCTGAAAATGACTTTATGACCGTAGGGAATGAGTATGTAGCTACTGTTACTACATGCACAACTATTGTAACACGGATTTCAACAATATGAAAAGAGCTTACAGCCATGGAGAAGAGATGGGAAGTAGAGAGAAAGCATCATCATTGTTATCCTTTAGTGAGAACACAATTTTTGGAAGAGTTGTATGAGGATGATTGATTGAAAATAGGCCAATATCTTAGCCTCATGACAAAGAAGGCTGAGTGGTCTGAAGCTGAATTCAAAAGGATTAAAAGCAAAGCTGATGGATTTTTCTTGAAAGACGGATATTTATAGAAGCATGCAAAGAAAAAGAGAGGAGCTCCAGTACGTGTATTGGGAGATAGGGCTTCTCAACAATAGGTGATGCTACAGGAGTTTCATGAAAGCTTATGGGCTAGACATAGAGGAGTTTAGGTCCATTTTCCAAGATCAAAGAGAAGTATTGGTGGCAAAACATGTATAAAGATGTGGAGCATTAGGTGGAATCATGCAGTGTCTATCAGATGTATTCCAGGTAAAGCATAGAGATGGATTGCAACCGACCTATCCATTGATCTATTTGTGTGTGTAATGAGGTGTTAGTCACCTATACGTATGGGATACTCCCTTTTCTTGGAGTAAGGATGGGCATAAGTACATTGGACTACAGTTTTTTGGAACTCATGTTTACAAATGTATTTGATAGATAGACCATTTCATATTATCTAAACACTCTTGGCCATGAGGCCATGGGGGTTGTTTGGAGAGTACAAGAGCCTAATTAGAGCCTTAGAGCTAGTGAGAGGCTCATTTTAGGTCTTGACATCATTGCTCCAATTTAACATCATATTAATGCACTAAGGCATGCATCAATATCACTAAAAGTAAATAAAATAATTGAACTAAATGTGGAAGAGATGTTAGGAAAGAAGATAATTTAGTTGTGAAAAAGCCCTAGGCAACCAAACTGCATAATGAGAAAAAGATTCAAGAATACACTTTTTTCTCTGTTGATTATTGATCATTAAATAAAATAGCTCAATATGATGTATACCCAATGCCTAGAATAGATTCTTTAAAAGAAGAATGATTAGGACAATCAAAGTTTTTTTACATATCTAGATTCAATTTCTAATTCTTGACCTAATAAGGAAGCAAGACCAACAAAAACAACTTTGCATATAGCAAAAGGGCCATATGAGTTCAAGGTAATTCTCTTTGGACTTTTTGATGCTTTGTGTTCTTTCAAGAATAAGTACATAAGTTATTCCATCACCTCCTTACTAAAAAAGTATTAGTAGTTTATTAGTTGATATTCTAATTCATATAAAATCATGGAAAAAGTAGGTAAAATAATAAAACAAGCTTTAGTATTTTTTATCAAGTTAATCTTTTTAATTATATCTCAATAAAATAAACCAATACTAAAATTTTAATATTTATCATTTCTCAAGAATAAAATAAAGTTCATCCAAAGAAAACAATAGCAATAAAAGCATTTTTGAACAAAAAAAAGCAAAACAATTACAATGTCTTTTAGGCATGGTGAATTTTTTAAATCGTTTTTAATCAAAATTGGTAGAATAGCAACTCCATTAAGAAAATTTTAAAAAAAGAAAAGGAAAAGCTTTGATTTAATAATATACATAAAATATATTTTAAACAAATGTAGAAAAAGATTTTAAGATAATAATATTAAATTTTCTAAATTTTTGAGAATAGTTTTTTGTAATAGCAAATGCTTCCAACTACAAAATAGGAGTTATACGTAAAGAGTAGGGTAGCACATTGTCATAGGACTCAGCATCCCACTCATCACACAAACCTTACAAGGATGATAGGAGGACTAGATTTCAATGGGAGCATTTTCAGTGTCACTAGTCTTTTTGTTTTAATTGTCATGTGTGCTTCGGTCCATGTAAATACGATCTATAATTGTCATTGCATGTTATATTCACTTGTGTTTTATTTTTGTGTGTCAAAAAAATATAAAAAATTCTCAATTGGTTATTCTCGAGTATTTGATCTTATGTTGACTTCAAAATAACGAAGAACACAGAGCTATGTATGTGAACTTAGCCCACAACGAGTGAATTGAATATGTTAGTGTGAACAAGGACTTTGAAAAGTCCAAATAACTAGTTCAGGGTGGATCTAGTGTGAAACCACATAAGTGATCATTGCAAATTATTAGAAGTGAAAATCCTTTGCTTTTCAAAAGAATTAAATGTGTTGTTTAACTAAATGACAGTCTATCGAAATCAATGTGGACCTATACTTGAGCATAAAAAAATGTGGCTATTATGCTATTGCTAAGACATGTGCATATTAGGAGGTTGAAAAGACTCATATGGTTGATTAGAAAGCTTGGAATGTCAAACCACAATCCATTAAGCATTGGCTCATGTGCTTTAGAAAAGCCAAAATCACTGTATCTATAGTTTAGGGAAGATATGTGATTTTGGCAAAACAATGAATTTCTAGGAAAGAAAGCAAGAATACTGAGGCTTCTAATGCCTAAACACAACAAACTAAGGGAAAGCCAAAAGAAAAAAGCATGTTTTGAGTTCAAGGAGTCAAGAGAATTGGATTTCATTTATAAATAGACTAATCAATGAGGGTGTAAACTCTAGGCAAAAATTCAAGTGAAGATATACATTTGAAGAGTAGAGATTGAAGTGTTTTCTTATCCTTCGGGCTCCTTTGGCCTAAGAAGGATTTGAAACTTGCAGTTCAAAGAGTTTCAAGGTATAAAATTGGGTTTCTATTAGGGTTTCTACTATGATTTTACTTCATTATATCAAGGTATTGAACTTGAGAGTTCTTGGATTTTATAGTGCTCTTATTTTATAGTACAAAAACATTCTTCATGGTGTCTAATGCATTATATCTTCCATATTTTTTAATCCCATTATACCTTGTGGATTATGGCGGCTTGACACAAACCCCCCTAACATTTGGTGATGAACCTAACATAAAAAGCCACATCCAAATTTAGCAATATGGGAGATCCTTCATAGTCTACAAGAATCCTAGAGTCTATTAAAGATGTAAGGCAAATCTTATAGCCTTTTAACCTACAATAACAACAATAGTAGCATCAGTAGCAACTATTGTATTAGATGCAAATACAGGCTAATGCACAATATGAAGTTGGGGCAACGAAAGCTATGGAAGTAGTTGAAAATTAAAAGAAATTATTTGATGGACAGAATGTCTTGAGTTACCTAAAAATGTATTAGGAAAATATGGAATCATTTGGGGTTCTTGCTCATATGATAAGTCCTTGTAACTCTAGCACTAAAGCTATGCATAAATGAAATATATACTCATGATGCTACTTGGAATGCCTTCAAGAAAGTATTGAAAGAAGAATATTTCTTGGAAGACCTAGGGATGGACACCCAAAGGACATTCAAAGAATGGGTTTACAAGCCTAACAAAGGGCTACTTGTTGACAAAGTTGTTGACGAAATTTGAGCTAAGATTCAATGAGATGGATATTATAGGGTGGCAGGCATCTTTTGACTCTGAAAAGGTAGAACTATTTTTACAGGTTGCAGCTCTGTCATTATAGGTGGAATTAGGGGAACTTCCTGAAGAAAAAATCCATCCAATAGGTCTCCAAACAAAATGGCAAGATGCTGAGGATTCTATTACTACTTTGTTAAAGAGAGAAACGTGAAAACTAAATTGTAGAATGGATCCATCACTCCAATGGCTTTTGCTTCCTATTCCTGTATTTATGCTTATTGCTACTCTTGTATTTATGCCTACTCCTGTATTTATGCTTATGCCTTTGCCACTTTCTATGGTTAAACCACCTGCTTCTATGATACCTCTATTCAAGGATGAGGGCATGGATGAATTGATTAAAGGTTTAAGAGATTTAAAAATGGATATGGCATGGATAAAGGTTTAGGGATGAATTGCAAGGCCATCTACTATTCTTAAAAGGGTTAATCCTTCTCGAGCACTACCCAAAAGAGGCTATGTATGCAAATGCATATGGGTGTCATAGCACTAATCACATGAATGCAAGGATCGCAAAGCCTTCAAAGAGGTTCAAATATAGAATCTGGTATTTTGGAAAGATGGAAAGATTTGTTTTATAGAGACAAAGAAACTTCTTGTCCTAAACTTTGGTAAAGGAGATATAAAGACGTTTTTTGAAGACATGTTTGTGCAATACTTTTATCTAGGGAAGCATCAACTGAGCTTTATCCTATGGTTTGAAACTTGAAACATCACTTGAGGCTAAGTCAAAATTATAACTAAAGGTAAGGATAAAATACCACAAATAGAGGAATCCACGATGGGAACAAAGAGGCCAACATCTGCAGATGCGGAGTCAAGACAATATCCCAAGAGACAGAAGATAGACGCATCCACAACAACTACCCCTATAGCATTGCCATCGTCTAGGAACTATGATGATTATGTCAAAGAACTCCTTTCACTATTGGAGAAAGCAAATGAGAAAAAGAAGATGGTTGTCACCAAGCTAGAAGCAGAGAAAGACACACTAGCGGGTTTCCAGCTTGAGAGAACCTGCCAAGTGGCTAGTTATCAAAGAGAAGTAAGTGAGCTAAAGGCAGGGCTAAGGAGGAGCAAGAGGAAAGCTAGCAAAAGAGGCTTGAAGATGAGAATCAGGAGAGGTGGTGGGACTTCAAAGGGAGTACAAGCTCTCGATCCTGCAACAAGAAGAGTTATAAGGACATATGAAAAGAGTCCAGAATGCCACAAAGGAGTTTATAACTAGAGAAGAAGAGAGGGCCCAATGATATCAAGAGAACACAGAAAATTTGGAGAAGAGGGTGGTTGTAGAACTAGAAGAGTAGAAGAGACTAGAAAGAGAAATCGAGGAACAAGAGCAAAGAATAAGGGGCCTTAGCTCAAAGGCATAATGAAAGCTTGGAAGAGATGAAAAGAAGAGCAGATGAATGGGTGGGAAGGAGTGAAAGAAGAGCAAGAGACCTAGTGAGTCAACTAGCCCTTGCCGAAGGTGACAAGGTATTAGAAAAAAGAAAGGCAAAGGCCATGCAAATAAGCTTGGAAGCCCAACGACATGCCTTTCTTAATACTCTCTTAGACGCCAAACAATTAGAAGGGGAGTACGCCGTCGAGTCACTAAGGAGAAAGCTGGAGATCGCCCCTAGGGCTCTAAGACATAGGCTGCACATCCAACCACAAGTAGTAGGAACCAACTAAAGATCACATGATCAAAGAAACTACTTGCTAAGGGTAGGCTTGACGGTCTAAGAAGTGGACTCTCTAAGTCTCAAGGAAGGAGATCCACAAGAGCACAAGGGAGAGGAGATGCAAAGGCAAACTAAAAAAGCAAGACCAAGATTTGAAATGGGGTAGAAAGATGAGGAGTTAGTCCCATAGTCTCCCTCTCCACGACCAAAAGTACAACAAGAGGTAGACACCACTTTGAAAAGGAAAGAAAAGATCAAAAGGAGGAGAACAAACATGCTAGACCAAGCATGGAGGAGGTTGAGAGCTCAACTAGTAGTGGCCCCAAAAGTGCCCATCCCTCCAAGAGAAGACTATTTCCTAGTAGATTGGAATGTAGAACTCATAGTATGGGAGTAGAAGGAGAATGATCGTGAACCCTTCGACTTTATTTTCTCATCCCCCACTACGTTGAGCAGTGTTCTATCAACCAAGGTAGTGGAAGAGGTAATTAATGTAGGAAGAAGGATGTGAGACATGTAGGTTGCTAAAAGAGAGAAGAATCCTACCTTTTCAGGAACAAAGGCTCTTGACTACTGGGAGAACAAGGTTATGGAGGTTCCCAAAACAATAAAGGGCTACGAGTGCTAGCCAAGGTGGAGAAGGTGAATCTCGGATGGCAACATGGATGCCTGCATGTCGTTTTGCAACACCCTACCCTTCGAGAGGAATAATCCCACTTACATGCTATATTCCAGAAGGGTAGGAGTGGACTTCAATCCAAACGTCCACGACCGATATGACTTTCCAAAAATCTATAATATCAATGCCAATAAGCCTAAGGAAGCACTCACCTTTTCTAAGTATGACTTGTATGCCTCTATTGACCATTTCCTCAATGTCAACTCTTGTCGAGACCCGGATTTCCTCATATCTTGTAATTACCTTTGGCTCATTAGAGAGTTATTAAGGCAAGACCCTACTTCACAAGAATACCACCTCCAGTCACTATCTTTTAATCTCAATGCCGGCATAGATAGCTATGCAATGGCTAGGCTAATGATGCACACATGACCAATCCCCACAAGGCCCCATCATCAACTCACACGACCACCCTTCAAATCCGTGAGCCCTCGTCAACAAAGACCCATAAGTGCCATGTAATTGGCACTCGACTAGGAGGAGGGTAATGTTAACCCCATTGATGAAAGAAAAAAGAAAATTCAAAATAAGGAATAATGCAGAAAAAGGCAGCCTGGTGTGGAGGGGTTTAGTCAAAAGGTCGTATCCACCGGACCGGGGATGTGAGATAGAAGAAAGTAGAGAATAGGAGATAGAAGAGAAGAAATAGAACAGACAAGAGGTACACAATATAAAGATAAAGCACAATGAATCAAAGCACTATGTATTGATAGAACCTGAAAATAAAAAAACTCCTTATCTAGCACTACTTAGAAGCAATCTCCAAGCATTAGATCTCTTGGATCTCCCTTATAAACCAAAAATGTGCATCAAACACTAGCTTCTTCTCTACTGCTCAGATCGCAAATCTGATGGTTCCGTTGACTCTAAATTGCAAATCTGATGGTCTCCACAAATGAAGAATCATCAGTGCTTTGTTTTACTTGCTTAGAATTCCTTCAGATCACTCCTTCTTCTTCTCCTAGTTCGGAGTGTTGTTTGCTGCTTGTAAATTGCGATCATGCGCCGCACGATTTCACCATACCTTCTTTTTTCATGAAATCCCTAAAACTGGTTGAAAAAGTAACTTACTTTTTGCATGTCATATTATTCTAAAAGTTTCCATAGCTTTTTAGGATATTTATAAAAAATAATATCTAAAATATTAAAAATAGGCTTAACTTGTCCAAAAATCTAGTAATTTTTAATCATCCATACCATGAACACTAGCATTAATGATGTCTAAGATGACATTGAATCTCTAGATCAATAAGAAATCTTGATGATGATGCATTTCATGTTTTTTCACATTGTGTCTGCATAGCAACATGACATCCACCCCCTTTGAACCTGTACATCCTCTCGTTGCTTATCATGCATATAAGAAGGCATCCCTTGGATCATAGATCAAAATACTTAGCATTTGTACAGCTCTTGAGCCATACCTAGTATCCTCTCTATGGTCATAAGGCCTTAGGTGCATATCATACACTAGAGGCTATTGAATCTCCATATACATGCTATCAATGCACCCATCAATAAATACATAGCAACATGCCTACTCTTTCAAAGTTGAGTGCATGGAAATCTACTTATACTGACAATTTTATAGCATATCAAACATAAACTGAGCCTCACTTGCATTCAACATATGCTCACCATCACCAAAAATAGTGAAGCAGTCCATATCTTGAAGCATCTTTGAATTGCCTATCAAGGCTCATGACAAAGCATCCAAAACATTCTCCATTTGTGGAGCATCATATCTAACATCCTCTAAAGACATATCCTCGAGCTTATGAACTATCTCATAAACGATAAATGTATCTTCAAAATCATGTGCATGCAACACTTCACTAATCTCCCTCTAAGTCCCTACATCAAGTAAAAGATGAGCTTCATAAACCTCTTCAAATACATTAAGAAAATATATAGATGCAATGGCTGACTCTTCCACTATAGGATCTTCCAAGGCATCTATGGCTAACTCAATATAAAACTGTAGCTTATATATCCCATTCGATTGCCCTCTTACTTGTTATCTTGTTTTTGCTCCTACCCAACCCCTTCTATAACATGCTCGAGAGGTGGTTGATTTGCAGCTTTAGGCAGATCCATACTTCTTCCTGTCACTCTCTTAGATATCACTGCATTATCTTCATCTCTCTTCTCTTTCTCTTCCACAAGTATATCCATGTTTTTCCCTTTTGCTAAATATACATCCACTGAATATGCATTTACCAATGATTCCCAACCAATTATGTCACTAATGTCTTGCCTTGCACAAGACATTTCACTATTAGTAACTTTCCTCTTTTCAGCTACATGCAAAGCATGTATCCATATTGCAGCCGTCAAACCAACCATCACTTGGCTAGGCATTCTATCCAACTGTAAAACAAAAGTAAAAGCATGCATAGCCGCATAAGCATTTCGGACATCCATGTCTTCCAACTTAACTTTTTCATACCTCCCTTTCCAAAATTCAAAGTAAGAGGTAATCTCGTTTCTTGTGCATGGATCTTGCCATCTTTCCAAAAGATGAGTTGTCGTGCACAATCCTTCCTTTTATGCTGCAAACTATCACACCACATACATCTTTTTCCTGGTTTAGGGATTGTTGCCCATCCCTTTTCCTCTTGTCTTTTCTCGTCCAATTTTGCAATCTTCAACTCAAGATCATGCATGCCTTTCATCAATTCATCTAATACATATTCTCTAATAGTAGGAATAGCAGGTGTAGCCATAGGGTTAGCCACAGAAGTAGGTGGCTTACTGGATACATGAACTCTTTTTCCCATAATAGTAGGCAAGCTAGATACATGCAATCTTTCTCTTCTTCTATACTTTTTCACTAGTGCAGTAATAACAACCTTAACATGTCTCCGCTCTATTTTAAGCCCTGTTTGTGTAGTGTGATCCTCTAACAAATCATCAAGCTTCTCTTGAAGCTCATGATTTGCCGCTTTTAGAAACAATTAAAATTTTTGACTTGGAAAAGCTTCTTGTTCTGCAAGATCTAACTGCTCAAACCGACTTTCAAATTCTCTTAATAATTTTGTAGCCACAATACCCTTTTTGGGTTGTAGAATCCACTCCTAGAAAGTATTGCGGGTAATCAAGCTGATGTCTTGATGTGTCTTTTTGGGACTCACTGGCTTCCCTGGTAGTGTGCTTATAGTCTTTCTTGTCATCCGAGAATGGCAGATCGATGGTGGCTAGCACATGCATCCAATCCTGCTCTTCCTCAAGGCAAGGAATATACTTCATTAGTAACCCATAAGAATTCTTAACCTGTGAGTCTCCTTTCAAGATAGCAAAGATGGCATCTAGGTCAACTAGTTTGGTCTTCCAGGTATCCATGTCGACTCTTACAGTCTCTGATCTATTGCCTAAGAATATGAGACCATTGCCCCAATGTTCTATCACACTCATGCGTTTCACATCTAGGGTTTGTCCTAGCATAATGTTTTAGTTCACTCTCTTCATAACTATGAATTTCACTAAGAACTGGACTCCCGCTATCTTCAAGGGCCAGTCTTTCAGTACTCCAAACGGTTTGACCTTCATTTTGTTAGTCAATGTGACGTTAAACCTTGTGTTCTCCACAAGTGGGTTATTCCAAGCTGGTAGGATTGCATGGCTAAGTACACTGACTCCTACTCCTATGTCAATAATTCCCTTCCTTGTAGCATCTCCTAATGCATTGACAAGATTGTATGCATCTCTATGCCTTCCCAAAAGGCATTTACATGCAAAGACTTAGACACTGAATTCAAGGTTAAGCTTGGATAAATAATAGAAAAAAAAATCTAAAAAATCTCTAAATTTTTTTATCTTTGCATATCAATTGAAAAATACAAATAAACAATAGAAATCTTATATAAGTCCAAAAATTCCATTAAAATTTCATAAAAATAGCCAAAAAAGTACATAAAATTTTAGAAAGATCCAATTAATTTCCATGATCAATTTTCAATCTTTGTCTTGTTGATTGAATAGCATATATATTTAAAAAAATCCTAAATTCAATACATCCAAACACATTCAAATAAATAAAGCAAAAAATATATGTGGTATTGTGGTATTTTCCCTTACCCCACAAAATTTTCAATTAGTCGAAGTATATTTTGGATTCAATTGTGGTCGTGATACTTTCTCATCCTATCAGTTGATTTTTTGGACACATTCAGGTACACTTGTATTCACACCTTCAAGTACCCCGTTTCTTTTTTGCACCAAACATCGCAACTAATTGCTAAAAGGGACCAATTGACCACATTTTTCATGCACAGCTACACTACACACACATATAATTTAATTAAAATGAATCAATCTTCATGATGCACACACTTCGTGCACTAAACACACATTTTTAATTTGCCATAAAATAAACCCGCCGTCACAAAGACACATCCTAATAAAAATGTACTATACACACATTAAATGTCTAAAAATGAATATGCATTTAGAGACCTTGAGTCAAGAACGATGTCTGGGAAACATTACAGCCTCGTGAAATTTAATTATTTTTAATTAATATGTAAAAAAATGTTGTTTTCTTAGTAAGATTTATCACTTAATAAAACACCCCATTATTACTTAATGATTAAAATTTATATTCAATTAAATTTTCCCTTCCTCTCACATTGCACAATTCCTCGTCTAAATGAAGCATTCCATGGGGTAGGTGACGTGGTTGTCAGTCTTAGTCCTTGTTGACCATCATAGTCAGGTGTGGTCTAGTTATCAGTGTGTTGTGGTTTGGTTTAGTTATGTTTTCTTTGAGTTAGGGTATCATATGTATTATTATTATTATCTGATTATAGGGGCATTGGGTGCTTGTATGCCAGCATAGCATGAAGCTTTTGGTCACATAAGTCAAGAGGCTATGTCGAATGTTTTCAGGATGTGGACTGCTTGGGGTGGTCAGTTGGTTGTGTCTATGTGAGTCATTTCTTTTGTTGAAATATTATCTGTGTGCTATTATGTTGTTTTACAAGCATTCCTTGTGATTGTTGATGTGTCATGTGGTGTGTGTGATCCATCTTAATGGTACCTCATACTTCTTCCCTGGTCTAGTATGTTCCATTGGTTTGTTATGATTATTCTCACAGTTGTTGGAATCGTACCTTATTTCTAAGGCCATGCTATCCAAATTTATGGCTCTTTCCCTGCCACTTGTCCCGTATGATCCTGACATGTGTGATTAGTTCTTGACTTCTTATAACAAGAGATCTGCTCTATTCATGACACAATTATTCTCATGATACTTAAGAGCCTAGGAAAAGCTCTTTCCTTACCCTACCATGGGGAACCTTTTCCTATTTCATGTTAACTTTTCTAAAATGAGGATATCTTGAAGGTTTTGCAGAAGTAGACCATAGATGTATTGGATCCTAAGCAGCGGTTCATTACTACTTTGAGAGCTAGTATGTCCAACATTTCTAACCCTGTCTGGAAATAGTTGTACTAGTTCCCGCAGGATATGTTCATGCATGCCAAAACCCCTTATAATTATCTTTCGAAGGAATTGTTTATAGCTTCTTGTTGCATGGTGCTAAAGGGTATCAGTATTGATTGGAGTTCATATCTCCTTTGCTAAAATGGATTAGGATTTTATCGGAGTCATGAGGGATAACGTGACTAATGTCATATTTGATTCGTACCTTTATGTTTTCTTGACATATGTTGCCCCTGTGAAGGACATTCCCTCACTATCGGTTGATCCTCCATAGTGGTCCCTTCTCCTCCTACTGAAGGAAATATCTTAAGCCAATAGCTGAATCACTACCAATTTCCTCTCCTTCAGTTCCAATTCCTATCTAATCTTACAGTCATTTGCCTTCTTTCTTTACAACACCCAATTTCTTTAAAGCACATAGAGATGGTACTGTGGATATTTCCATTTCTTTTGTGCAACATGTGGTCATAGGAGATACAATTCCATTTTTGTGCAAAGACATTCAAAGCTCTATTGAACTCTTTACCGCTTGTATTTAGTAACTCTATGCTTCTTTTTATGAGGAGAATATCAGTCCAAGGAGGAGTTGAACAAGGCTAATACTAAGTTAGCCTCTGCCATATAATTTTTTTAAAACCTTTGTACACAGATGGAGGAATAAACTAAGGTCATTGATTCCCAGAAATTAGAGATGTCTACTTTGAAAGCTCAGTTTGGTAGATACCAAATCTAAAGTAGATATTGTTGTTGAGAAGTAAGCATGGGAAATCTCCTTATACTGGAGAGGATAAGGGTAGCTAGGTGTAAATGGACTGGAGGACAGGGGAGCAAGGGGAAACCCTAACCCTAACCTCTCCAGAGGCTATATAAACAGCCTAAAGTACACACTCATAGTTGAGGATAGGTTCATGCATTCAACTGATGCTCCTTATTGTTTGCTACTGGTAAATTAAAGAAATGAGTGTTATTATACTCTCCACTGATTCATCCCATAGCATACAATTGATTGATAAGCCGTGCTCCACCAAGAACTCCTCTAATAGGCCACATTATCAGGAGGAGCTTGAAGTCCAGTCAAAGATCCTCATTGAAACCTAGGAAAATAGTAGAACTTAAATCAAGGGTTGTTCGAAGAACAGGACCTCCAAAATTCTATCTTGAGATATTACGTATGTATGATTTCCAACCTTTTTCATCTCTACAGCTTTAAAGTTGGTTATCATTTGTAGGGCTATCAGTTCTACTATTTGGTTCGTACTTGGCCACCTGTAAAGGACTAAATACTACCATTGCTTAAGGAAATAGGTAAGACCTTTCTATAATGGCCATGGCCTATGCAGATGTAAGGCCTCAAATTCACAAGTTCAATGGAAAATATTTCCATCCATGGCAAGTGTTGGTAAAATATAAAATGATGGAACAAAGCTATTGGCCCTTCATAAAAGGGACCAAAATTATTGACCCATCCAATCCCCTTGATGTAGAAGATGATGAAAGAGCTCAGGCAATCATCATGCTTCATTTAGATGAATCTTTAATTCATCATATTGACCAACTCTCCATTGCTAAGGAGAAGTGGGATGAACTTGAAATTCTCTATAGCGCTACAGGGAAGAACTCAAGATCTTTCTAAAGATTGAGTTTTTTATCTTGCAATATAAATAGGGAGAAAATATAAGCAAATTAATTTCACATATGAAGTGGCTTATGGCATAGCCGGCCTCCGTTCAAGCACCAATTCATGATGAAGATGCCATTGCCATCCTTTTGAAGACTATGAAGAAGGTATTTCCGACACTTGTGACTACCCTAACTAATATCCCAAACCCAACCTTGGTAAGTACCATCCAGTCATGCCTGCATGAAGAGAAGAGGAACCATAATGAAGGGACTTCAGCATTTACTTCCCGTGAGCAAGTGTTAGTACATACAGCTTCTACAAAGTGCTCCTTGTATCATAAAAAATGGCATATTGTAAGTAATAAGTTGTTGAAGGAAGCCCAAGAGCTGAAAGCTTTGATAGCTATACAAAAAAAAGAGCTCAAATTAGCCAACACTATCATAGACTAGAATAATACTCAAATTCAATAGCTTAAGGAACAATCGGCTCAGTTTGGTTCTGCTTCACAAAGTCCTTTTATGCATCCAACTGCTAGCTTATCCCCTACAGATTTAGTTGTTCTTCAAAGAAATGCAACATTATGTCATTTTTTCCAAGCCAAGGTGGAAAGGCTTCAGTCTAGAATTTTGAGCAATTCCAAGAATTACTCCTCTAGATCACTCCTTTGTGCACTATTAGCAATTATATAAGTTGACATTTTATATTAAGCTTTTATATTGATGAATCTATCTCCTCCTTAGGATAGCTAGAGTGGAGCTTGGTTTTTAGATTTATGATAGATGTGGTTAGAATGGTTTTTGAAGATTTAGTGACTCCATATACCATGCTTATGTCATACATGCACTTGCGAGGTGATTTGTTGAACCTCGATTATGAAAATTTTTCTTGGTATGTTGGAGATGTGGTATTGCAAGCTGTTTTATATATTAGACATTTGGAGTTGCAAATAGATTAGATGTCCTAGACATATTTTTCCAAAGTGACTAATTACCTTGAAACTTCTTGACATATAATGATTGATTCTATAATTTTGAATCAATGTCAAAACAAAGCCTTTGCTCATATGTAAAACACTAACTAACTAAGGGTGGATCTCTTAGTCCACCTTTCCAAACAATCTCCATTTGATTCATCTTTCTTTGATGCCTATTATCACAGATCTGTGTGATAGGACCATTAGTGCATTATTTATCTTATTATTAGTAGATGACCCATAGATATGAAGCCTACCTTTCAATGTATCTGTAACAAATCCAAAATGATTATATGCCATTCCCATATGAAACCCCTCTTAGGGTAGGATAAGTCATAGGGATAATTTTTTTGGATAAATGACAAATTTTTTTATTCCCCTTATCCCCCCAACCGACTGACGATCTGGAGGGGGAGGGAAATAGAAGGAGTAATTAAGCTCCTTGGTGGAACTTGGAATGAGGGAGAGCCATGCGTGATGCCATGCAGGGGAGGGAGGATCCCCCTCCACTCCCCTATTTAAACCAAGGTGGCCGCTAGAGATCGAGGAGGATGACGCTGTACGCCGTCATACTGCAGAGTGGGAGAGAGGAGGCTCTGTGGAAGGACTTTTTTTTTTGCAGCGGAAGATCGATCGCTCCAACGAGATCGCCCTGCCGTCATATGCCATTCCGTGACGGTCGTCCGTCTGATTGTACCCGCCCCCCCACAGCTTCTAGAAGCTTCCAAAGCTTCTAAGAGGGGGGGCTCTATAAGCCCCCTTTCCCCCCTTCCAAAAAGGTTTTATCCTTAAAGACTTTCTTTTCCCCGTATTTTTAAACTCCCCTAAGGGCCCCCTTAGGCCCCCTTTCCTATAGCCTTTAAGGCTACCTTTTCCCCGCCCCTGGAATTTCTCCCTTAGGGCTCTTTAGGCCCCTTTTACCCCCTAAAAATTTCCTCTAAGGGCTCCCTTAGGCCCTTTTTCCACCCCCCTTAAAATTTCTTCCTAAGGGCTCCCTTAGGGCCTTTTCGCCCCAAAAACCTGTTACCTTAAAAGCCCTTTTTTCTCCCCCGTATCTTAAATCCCCTTAAGGCTCCCCTTAGGCCCTTTTTCCTCCCCCCCTCAAATTTCCCCCTTGGACCCTTATAAGCCCCTTTTTCCTCAAAAACCTTGGAACCCTATAAGCCTCTTTTTCCCCAAACCTTGGAGCTCCATAAGTTGCCCCCCCCCCCCAAAAAAATTCAACTTGAATGGGCCTTCATGTGGCCTTAAGTTTCTTTTTTTCCCATACAAAAAAAAAGTCCTTCATAAAGCCCTTTGTTCCCCCCCCCCCTCGGGATTCTTCCACCCAATTTCGCGTGAAGTCCACCTAAGTTCCTTTTTGTGTTTGCATACCAAGGAGACGGATAAGATCATAACTCCGCGCCCAAGGCAAAAGGTCTGCATTCACGATGCCTCCTAAGAAAGCCCAAGGCACAGCCCCGCAGGAGGATCGTCTCCTAGCATCCATGTGGACATCTCACCACAAGTCCAGGTTCTTCTTCCTAATTTTTATTTTTCGTTGTTATAATTCAATCATGCAAGGATAAATGTTGGAAATAGGATGCATTTTTTGTCTTAAATTCTTTAGAAAAATTAGCTCATGACGGAGGAATTTAGTCATTAGTATTTTCAATAAAACAAGCAAAATAAAAGAAGCATAAATGCATTTCTAGCAAATAGTTTTATGCATTGCAATGAATTAAAATTAGATTAATATCCATTGTTACAAAACGGAATTAAAATAGTATACTTCGTTTAAGCATGGAAATATAAATTGCATGTCTCATCATTAGAACATATCTTCTTCGCAATGAGTTATTAAGGAAAGTGCTAATAATCCATGCGAAAAAAAAAGCAAGGCATGAAATGATTCTTAGGTTGCATAGTTTGGTCAATTATTGATTTTCAATGGCATAACTATTAGCAAAAGATTGCTTATTTAGCATGAATCTTATTCGCAAGTTATAGGATGATTCATTGGAATTAGGTTATAATCTAACCTATGCTTGATCTTAAATTGATAATTTAGGGTTGAAAATCAATTTTCACGTAGATAATGAGTCATGTCTTTATAGAAATTATAGCGTAATTATCTTCGGGGATTAAATAAATTCGCATAAATCTAAACACCAAAACCCGCGGAGTACTCATTTTAGAAAGAGTTAATTTAATTCCAAAGAATTCAATAGGATTTAATATGTGACCTAGTCGCACGTATTGCTAAAACTGAAACTCCTATACCCTAAATACTTGCCCACATTCACCGAATGTAGGGAGAGTGGAACATATTTGGGAAGTGATCTAGGATTTGTCCCTAAGAATCTTATGCTAAAAAGATGGCACTTGGAACTCTAGGACTGACGATGTCATCCTAATGTAATCAGGAATAGATTGTTTCGTGACTCCATTTGATGAGTAGAATAGTCTCATAGTCGATACGACACTTGTGCAACAAGTGCGGAGTCGTATGGTCTTGTGATTGGATCACAAGGGAATGGCCAATTCTCGCAATGAGGTTGGTAGTTCCTTACGCAAGTTATCTTGCAGGAGGATGAATAATCATTCTAATATAATATCTTTCTTGAGTAAAGATAATTGTTTGGAAGCAAAAGACCAGCCGATAAACTGGAATAATCTATGAACTTAAGGTTTGTCCAAGTCAGGTTAATAGGGTACGCCCTAACCCAGGATATAGGGGATCTTGCCAAGTCACAAGTCATCCCGGATTGAGTGCTGGATGCATTCGAAAAGAAAGGATTCACTCCTTAGCAGTTGGCCAACAACCAATGGAAATGTTTGTGCTTGTTACAGATTTAAGAGCACTGTTTTGCTTTGTTTGACCAATGAATTAAAGGATAAATGGATATCTAATGCTTCAGGTTGAAGACCTGAAGGGAGGGGTAGCTTCAATTACCCCCGACTTCCTGCCTGACCCTAACCAAGGGGGTTGTTAACCGCGCCAGGAAGGTGGACCGAACCCGCCGCGAGAGGTCTCTCTGTTGAGTGCTACTTAGAGTAGGAGGATGCTTGGGTGCCAGGGGGGCTCTGGCCATAAATCCCTCGCCTTCCGGGCCCTACACAAGAGGCTAACGTGACTCAGGATTGGATCTCAAGGCCCGCATACTAGTCTACGGGCGAAAACTTGGATTAGTAATCCCTGTGGATTGCTGGATAGCCTTTGGGCGGATAAGCCTACGGACTGGACTTTATGTATTTCCAAGATAAATATGATAACCTGTTAATAAGGAACTTGTTTGACATTGCTTTTCTATGTCAGTGATATGATTACGTGAAGGAACTAGTGCCTAACGGGCTAATGAAGGAAGCTGATTGATACATGTCCAACTAAATGTGTTAGGTAATTAAATAACTAAAACAACCTGAGGAAAGTGCGATGGATGTGGCCATAGGTCCGTCCTACGGATGGGTGGTCCTGGTTGGCCTCGAACTTTTCTCAAATCACGATGGATAGCCAGAAGATCGTCAACGAACACAAACAACAAGAGTGTTGACCTAGAATTATAACTGATCCCGATTTACACTATTTTAGGGGAACAGAATGGGACTATGCCTTATGGCAGAGAGGTTGAGCTTCGCATCCCTCTCGTTTCCCATTCTCCTTGAACCAAGTGCAACGTGAATCCACTTTGGACCTGGCGTTTCTGCGTAAAGTAGTTTGTTTGGGTTCGATGTTAGTTGCCGTCAGGAAATGACCAATAAGAAAACCTTAATTCAGGTCGGTCCTAAGTGGGAACGGCCGGAATATGGGAGTGCCAGGCAGAGCCTTCTAGATATACTTTCCAATGGACTGCTAAGATGTGTCCTGAAGATTACAGGTAGACACGTTATAGTTGGTATCAGAGCCAACCAACGAAGGATTTGTTTTTATGAAATCTTATTAAGATAAAGTAAAGAAAATGTTGCTATCCAAACATTTCCTTACTTTCAATGCTGTCTTGCAGAATTACGAAGCATGGAATAAGTTCTTAGTGTTCCGATTCATGTTTATGGCTGCGATGCATTCCCCTGATTATCGACAAAGGGTTGAGATGATGAGCATTCTAGAGCGAATCTATAATCCATTGCCTTTGTACATGGAACGAAGATGGACGGGTGCCTCAGGAATCTACTATATAGCTGCCCACCGGTTTACTTACCTATAAACCAACCTAAAGAGGATCAAGTGGTTGGAAGACCTGAAAGTCGTGAAGCTGTTCATTTTTGTGGAAGCTCACGTAAACTCGACTTTACATATTCGAGGTCAAAGTGTTGAGATGAACTCATATGTATATGAGGAAGTAACCCGTGTAATCCCCGCCGACAGGATTAAAGTGTTAGGACGCCATGAGAAGAATGGGTTCCAAAGGAAAGGATACCCTGAACTTCCAATGACTTATCGATTCCTGAAGATCCACGACCCGAAACCATACTATTATACAGTTCCTGTAGATAAATGTAATACAACGTTGTTCTCCCCAAACTATATGTAACAGTTGACTTATCATTGCAAGAAATGTTGTATTCCAAAAGGGCCTATGCCCATATAAATACAAATAAGACTTCTTTTTATCAATGTCTAATTGTGCACGAGAATTGATAAAAAGTTAAGTGGTTAGATTGCTTGGGTGATAGCGGAATTAAAGATGTAATATAAATCAATAACGATTATCGTGTAATAACATTAAGAAACCTTTATCTAGGCACAACCCCAGGTACAGGTTCCTAGTTCGCCTCCTACATCAAGTATTGCTGTAATCCAGAAGAAGAAGTTTCTTCTCAAGTAGATTAAGCCACCTGAGTTTGATGGGAGAAGCAGGTCCGTCCAAGCAGATATTGAAATTTAGATTGAATCCATAGAGGATTACTTCGAAGAAGTCGGTACTGCACCCGCCAATCAGGCTATGCTCGCCAAGCTGAAGCTCACCAGCGAAGCCAGGCTTTGGTGGAAGCAATGGTGCAGGGATCAAGGGATTGCGGAAGGATCCGTTACCTGGGAGAAGCTGAAGAAAGCCGTGCAGGGAAGATACTTACCACCTGCATATCGCACGCAGAAAATGAATGAGTTCTACGAGCTACAACAGCTGGGGCTCACTCTTGATGCATACTACTCTAAATTCGTCTCACTTTTAAAGTATGCGCCGCAGATGGACATGACACAGCATGTGTCCAAATTTTGTGTTGGTTTAAATCCACCAGTAAATACTCGTCTCAAATCTATGCATCCATCAGATCTTCAGGATGCTCTCATTCGAGCTGCGCCTATAATTCAGGAGATGCAGGCTAGACCAAGGGGTAACAAAACTTGGTCTTACAATGACCCGAACAGAGGAGCATTTAGGCCTCAAATGAAGAGAGTTCAAGGTCATAATCAGGGACAAAGAAAGAAAGCAAGGACTAATAATGTTAACAACTTTGTTCCTACTCAAAGCAATGGCCGAAACCTCCGTTGTTTCCACTGCAACGAGCCCGATTACTTCAAGAGGCAATGTCCCAAACTTGGAGGAGGACATCGCCAAGCACCTTTCCAAGGAATAGGCAGTGGTCAAGGAGCCGCTACCCGAGGCAGAGGAAGAACCACTTGCATTGCCAATAGGAAAATGTGCGAAGAAGAAGAAAACCGACCATGGAAGTAGAGTTTGAAAGGGCGACAATCCATGCCACTCTACACAAGAAAGGCCCGAATCGCCAGTTCTCGGTGATTTAGACACCGTCAGACTATCAAGATAAAAGTTTCAAGACCTTGATTGATTGTGGCAGTACACATTCCTTTATCTCACCAGCTTGTGCAAAAAGACTAGGAATAGCCACAGTAGAAGCACCTATCTTGCTTGTGGAATTGGCAAATGGTCGTGAGGTTACTTGTACCAGGCAAACTGCTAAGGTGGAATTCTTTTTGTGAGGAAAGACGACTTCGATCAAATTCAGAGTCATGAATTTAGGTATCCATGAGTGCCTACTCAGAATGTATTGTCTTAAGCCTAATGACGCCCACATTCATTGTGGAAAGGGCCAAATTTCCTTTCGAAACTCTGAAGGGGATTTGGTCACAACTCAAGGTGAGGCTGGAGTGCCAAAAATCCAATTGGCCAAAGCATCTCGGATCATAAAAGGAGTCAGGAAAGGATTACCTATCTACTTGATTAAGCTCAACAAGTTAGATCAAAAGCAAGAGTCTAGTGAAGGACCTTCTTGCCTAAAGGAATACACAGACGTATTCCCTGAAGAGTTGACAGAACTCCCGTCTCAAAGAGAAGTGGATCATGAGATTAAGCTAGTACCAGGAGCTGCACCAATTGCAAAAAGACCTTATAGAATGTCCATACCAAAAGCAATTGAGCTGAAGGAACAACTCAAGCGACTGCTAGAACAGGGCTATATCCATCCTAGCAGTTCACCATGGGGAGTTCCAGTACTGTTCCAGAAAAAGAAAGATGGAACGCTTCGACTATGTATTGATTACAGAGGGCTGAATCAATCAACTATCAAAAACAAGTACCCTATTCCTAGAATAGACGAGCTTCTTGATCATCTTCAGGGTGCAAAGATCTTCTCCAAGATTAATCTCAGGTCAGGTTACTATCAGATAAGGATCAAGGAAGAAGATATCCCAAATACATCCTTCAACACAAGATATGGACACTTTGAGTTCTTAGTTATGTCCTTCGGGCTTACGAATGCACCTGCCACCTTCAATACGTTAATGCAGGATATTTTTAGGCCATATCTTGATGACTTCATGCTCGTCTTCTTCGACGACACTTTAGTCTATTCTAAACAAGAAGAAGATCATGAAACCCAACTTCGGATTGTCCTTGAAACAATGAGGTCACATAAGCTGTATGCTAAGATGAAGAAGTGTGCATTCTTCAAACGTCAGATTGACTATCTGGGATTCATAGTATCAGCGGAAGGAATCTCAGTGGACCCAGCCAAGGTCAGAGATGTGCTAGAATGGCCAATACCAGCATCTGTCAAAGAAATACGCAGCTTTCTTGGATTGACAGGATGGTATAGGGTCTTCACCAAAAACTATGCTTTGATTGCAGCACCTCTGATGGACTTACTGGAGAAGCAAACATCCATTGCATGGTCAACTCTCGAACAAAATAGCTTCGACATATTGAAGCAAAGCTTGGTATCAGCACCTATCCTAAAGCTTCCAGACCTCAATAAGGAGTTCGAGGTAGTAACTGATGCTAGCACACTTGCCTTGGGATGTGTGCTCATGCAGGAAAGCCACCCGGTAGCATACTCTTCAAGGAAGCTAAAGAGTCATGAGAAGAATTATGCTACGCATGATCTGGAATTGTTAGTTGTCATCCATGCTCTAAAGCTTTGGAGACACTACCTGCTGGGTAACAAGTTTACCCTAGTGATTGATCATAAGAGTCTCAAATGAATCTTTACCCAAAATGAGCTCAACATGAGGCAACGTCGGTGGATTGAAGTACTGGAGGAGTATGACTTTGAAATCAAGTACTGACCAGGAAAAGAGAATGTAGTTACCGACGCACTTAGTCACAAGGCATTCCTTAATTCACTAATCTTGCAGAATCCATCAACAGCTAGATCTCTAGCTACAAAAGTATCTATGCCAAAAACAATCCAATACTTGAGTTAGCTAGAGAGAATGCATGCCATGATCCGGCCTACCAAACGATGCTAAGGGAACTCTCTATCAAGGATCAGGATCAAAAGCTGCAGGCTAAGTATCATGAATTATTTGTCAATAGTGGACTTGTCTACTATAGAACGAGGCTATGCATACCGGCAAGTCAGTCACTTAAGTAGAAGATATTATGGGAAGCTCATGATCCCCCTTTCTCAGGACATCCTGGCTATACCAAGACTCTCAATGCAGTTAGGAAGAGCTATCATTGGGAGAGGCTTAAAGGTGATGTTTTCAAATATGTCACCGAGTGTTTGTCTTGCCAACATATCAAAACCGAACATGTTAAGATGCTAGGGAAGCTGCAACCGCTTGATATTCGCCAAATGAAATGGGAATTCATGAGTATGGATTTTGTTGTTGGCCTACCCCAAGTTCAGGGAGGATACAACTCCATCATGGTTGTGGTTGACATGCTTATTAAGGTTGCACACCTTATTCTAGTTAAGACAAACTATAAATCCTCAGACATTGCAAGATTGTTTATCAAGGAGATATTCAAGCTACATGGGTTACCCAGAAGAATCATTAGTGATCGTGACTCTCTCTTCACATCACACTTCTGGAGAGCTATCTTTGAAGACATTGGGACTCAACTCTGCTTTAGCACAGCTTACCATCCCCAAACAAATGGCCAAACAGAGTGAGTCAATCAAGTCATCGAGGATATGCTTAGGGCATATTGCTGTCGTGAGCCAAAAAGGTGGATTCAATACTTTTCTTTGGTTGAATTCGCCTACAATGCTTCTTACCAACAAAGCATTCAGATGACCCCTTTCCAAGCATTGTATGGTCATGACTGCCGAAGTCCCCTAAACTTCTCAGATCCAACCTTGAGGGTTGAAGCTTCAAGGTAGATGTTGGAAGAGATGGATGACCAAATAAAGTCAATAAGACAGGACATCCAAGCCGCCAAGGATAGACAAAAGGCATACACAGATTTGAAGCATCAAGATAGAATCTTCGAAGAAGGAGACATGGTCTTCATTCGTGTATGCCCAAAGAAGAGTTCCATATCCTTAGGAGATTGCAAGAAGCTAAGTCCAAGGTATTGTGGACCGTACAAGATCCTCAAGTGCCTAGGACCTAATGCTTATAAACTGCAACTCCTTGAGAACCTAAAGGTTCATAATGTGAGAATGAGAGAAGAAAAATATAAAATTTAAAAGAGAGAGAGGGAGAGGGAGAGAAGAAAAAAAGGAAAATTAGGAGAAAGGGAAGAAGAAGAAAAGGGGACAGAGGGAGAGAGAGAGGAGAAGAGAGAGAATATAAACATAAAGAGAGAATTATATATAAGGAAAAGATAAAATTTACATAGTTTAAGGGAGACTGAGGGGGATAGGAAGAAAGTGAAAGAAGAAGAAGAAGAGAGAGAGACCATGTAGAGAGAATTATCGAGAGAGAAAAGATAAAATTTAAAGAGAGAGAGAGAGAGAATAAAAAATAAAGGAGAAAGAGAGAAGGAAAAGAGAGGAGAGAGAGAGAGAGAGAAGAAAAGTGCAAAGAGAAGAAAAGGAGAGAGAGAGAGAGAGAGAAGGAAAAAGTTAAAAAGAGAATGAAGAGAGAGAGAGAGAGAGAGAGAACCAGGAGAGGAAAAAAATAAACTAAAATAGAAGGCAAAGAAAGAGAGAGAGAGAGAGAGAGAGAAAATTAGACATAGGGAATTTGGGGGGAGAGAGAGAGAGAAAGAGGAAAAAGAGGAGAGAGAAAGATGAGAAATGGATTGTTGAGCGTTCGCTTGCCGCTTCGAGGCAGCGAAGCAGCCTAGCGTTCTGTGCACGCGAAGCGCGCACGGAACGCTAGTATATATCAATAAGCTTCAATCCTTCGTTATCTCCCTAGAGTCAAAACTTCGTTGCCTAGAATATAAATAACCTTATCAACTTATTCGCTCCCTCCATAAAAGATTATAACCAACTATTCTCGTGTCCTTCATCTCCTGTTAGAGTGTCCTCATTAATCCACATAATGAATGCTCTGCCATGTCAATATTTGCCAGTAGTCAGATATGCGCGAATCAATGTTCCCTCTCGATACGATTACTGTCAACCTAAATCGTTGGGTTATTTTGCCTTCTAATCAATCCTTTTGATGATACATAAATCAAAGCAGCTTTCTTGAGCTTCAAAAGAATGCATTCTCTTCTCTTATCTCGGGATACATATAGTAGTCTCAAGAAAACATACGTTGTCTCCATAGAATCTGTAACAATAACGAAGCTGCCGAATAAAAAACTCAAACGTCAACGATGAAGATCTAAGAATTACCTCTAGGATTATCAACTCGCCTTGCATTTCATCAATAACTCTTCGAAATCAGATACTCAAATCAGTATCCCATGGTCAATGATTTCTTCAATTCCAATGTACAAGCCTTCTCCGTTCACAAGCTGAACACATAAATTGATCCTTCCCCTTCCTCTAGAACTCTGATGGCACAAGCCATTTGCCATTGTTCATAACCTCAAAACTCCATTCCCGTTTTCATTTACTAACACCAAACTTACAGAAACATTTCCATTATAGGATTCTTTCTCTCTTATCCTTGAGTAATAGCTCTTTTCTTTTGGCTGCATTGCCTCCATCTTGAGCCTTTTTTGCCAAATCAATTGCACCATCCAAGATGAAAGATATATTCTCAGTGACCCAAAAAGAATATGTATTCCTACTATCTAAAAGTATTGATATAGGGTTTGCCCCTTGACTTGAATATGAGTTTCCACCGGTGCCAAAACATTGCATCATATTTGTGCCTTCAAAACATATTGTTTCTATTGGTTGCCTATCTATGTAGAATACATAACAAGACGGAGAATGCTTCATGGGGTAAATACTTGATATCGCATCCAGAAACCATGGAAACTCAAAACTAACCATATAGAAACATAGACATACTATATTCAACACTACAGATCAGAAAATGAGAAGTACAACACACAGAACATGCTGCAAATGAGACAAAGACACCATAGTGATGGTGGCAACTGCCAGATCCTCAATATATTCAGGTAAATCTATCATATATCAGGCATATATATCATAAGTGATCAGATGGACAAGAAGAATACACAAAATACCTCATGAGGTCACACTTTTGCGATTGCCCCAAAATTGCACTTCATGAGGCAGTGAACTTCATAAGACATATAAAGGTTGCTTCACATAGGAAATAACAATGACTAAGGTAATACACCATTCTAAGGGTAAACGTAGTGTCAAGCCAATGGCTAACACCTAGCACAGCCCAGTGGATGGTTGGCACAGCCATGACTCAAACCCTTGAATGATCCATGAAGTCAAAATGCCTTATCCAAAAATGACATACCTAATGAGAAAAATTATGCCTTATTTATAGCCTTGCACCATGAAGTAAGCCACAGAGAGTAACCATAAGTAGAGCCTCTCCAGTAGGATACTTATAGCCCCCTATTGCAGTTGCATAATCCCCTCAAAAGACAGTCAAAACAAAACATAAAGACATAATCCTAGAGGCATACATATCAAATATGAAGTAAGTATGATGGACAAAGAAAGAAACAAATCTGATAGTGGTACATCAAAGTAAGTCATGAATTATGAGGCTCATGAGCATTAGGGCAATCCGTAACAAACTGCTCGTGGACATGATGCTCCTGTAATCCAATGGGTGAAATATCATGAACCTTCTCAAGTGTAAGATCTCTAATCTTAACCTCTTGGTTAAGATCCTACAAAACAACACTAATGTCAGCTTTGACCACATCAACTACATCCACATGCCGATTTTCAGCACCTTGAATTTGCTTAGCACTCTGCAATCTAGCAACCATATCCACAATCCTATTACACTCAGCCGGTAGACCATCAAACTTCTCTTGCAACATGTCTTTCTCATGTATCAATGCTTCCATATTCTTAGACACAGAGGATTGCTGTAAAATTGCATAAGGTTGAGAAAGAGTAAGAAAATCATAAACTGCTCTATGAGGCAAAAAGGCATTGCTTGCTCTATGACTGCACAAAGTTGAACCAAATTAATTGCAACTATGGATTTCTTTTGAACTTCAGGAGGTAAATCATCATAATCTGGTTATACCAACCTCCTTAGTTTGAACCCATTTACTACTAGCTTGATTATTTCACCCTGCAAAGTAGCTAACACAAAAGTACCTTGACCCACATCTTTTACAATCTCATACAAACTAGTAGACCATAGCTTCAACTTTCCCATATGCTTTTCAAGCTTTGGATTATAGACCATGACAAGATCTCTCTACTTAATGTGTCGGTTTACCGATATCAGTCTTCTTGACTTTATCGGTTTAGAATAGGACTCGACATCCAAATACACTTCTTGAACGTCATCTTCAAACACTCTAACTGACTGACTCATAGTGTGTTCATATTTCAACTCCACATCAATAATAGCTTTTTGACTTACTCTATCAAAATCCTCCTTTGTTTCTAATGAAGACTTTTGCTACTTCTTGAGTGTCTCCATATCAGTTCTCTTACTCCCCTTAGGATTACCATTGCTTTCTACAACCAACTTGTTGTTTGGCTGTATGAAATCATTGCCATGCTCTGTGGGGGAAACTATGTTGCTGCATAGAGTGACTGTATTGCTGCATGGAGTAACTATGTTGCTGCAGGGGGTTACTATTTACTAATAATGGTAAACATGTTGCTTGGAGTAGTAACCATATTGATTGCAGCGGTAACTTTATTATTTGTTGCAATAACCTTGTTTCTTGTTGCAATAACCATGTTTCTTTCTGCAATAATCATGTCTCTCATAGAAAGGTTACAATCACCTTCATCAAGATTGTAGTTTCCTATAATATAAATGACATCTACTTTATCTAGTCAAGACAAACAAATACTACTACCAACACTAAAATATCACCAGCATAAGTATCATGAGACATTGTCAAAGTTTGAGAACTATTTATCTCATAAAATTGACAAATAACCACAATGTCCATAGAATTATGCACTATTGCTGTGTGAGGCACTGCAGCAGTGACTTGCAAAAAATTGATTCCAACTATTGACTGAACCTGTGAATCCTTTTGTGGCTCATCATAATCAACTTGAACAATGTTCCCTTGCATTATAACTAGAATGAAAGTATCAGCCAACTACTCCTGACAGGTAATGAGCCATCGTTCTATAGTACAACCATTTCAATGAAATATGCAAGGGCTGAGAACTCATTATATACAATGAAATCCATAGTATATCATAGAGAATGAAGATATAGAACCATAACAAAATAAGTAGATTACTGCTCCAAATGCAAATAATAATTGCATCGACTTGAAAAAATATAAATGATGCTCTAGCATTTTCATCATAATAAATGTATGGAAATGTACTACCCAATTTGGATCTTGAATAAGACATTGCACCATGAAAGAAACATGTAAGATAATCCACAACAACTTGCAATTGTTGATTTTCAAGTATTTGGAACTAGTAATCAGCATGTGGGTGTCGTATTTGCTGTTTTGGAGGTTGTTGTAATACTTCTAACTGCATTTCAACTTGTTGTAGTACATTTTGCTACTGTAGGAAGTACAAGAATTCAGCTTTTTGTTGTACGTACTACAGAAATTTAGCTTGCTACTGCATGAAGTTTGGTTGCTGCTGCATGAAGTTAAAATACTATTATAGAAATTCAGAATTCAGTAGTAAGAATTGTTGAAATTTAGGTTCTTGTAGATCATTCTGAAGCTTTCTTGATACAAAAAGCTGTAACATACACTTTCTACAAGCATCCACCTCATATATCATCAGTACTTTCATGCCCAAAAGCCAATCAACATGAATAACATCAACCATTCCTACTACAATATGAACTCCATAGATGTCCACTATGGTACTGGCATACTTCCAGATACTTCAACTTCAGTGATAGAGTGATCGGAGTCCTCAAAGATTTCAAAAATAGAAATTTGAATTGAAACATCAACAACATGATCATTCAATGCATAGAGATCCTCAAGAATAATAGCTTGACTTGAACCAGGAGAAAATACCAACTGTGTATGCAAATTAGCAATTTCATTATCTTTCTGTAGAAAAAATTCCTCAAGATCATTAATGACTTCAAAACAATGAGAAACTTAGAAATCCATTACATTCCTTGAGAAACCTCTTGATGTAGTAATGCTTTCTTCACTTGAAGCCGATTAATAACGGACAAAGCTTCAATTGCTGCAACATTGGCTGCATTTCTCTCCTTTTCAAGCTAAACAGAAAACCAATGAATCATCTCAGTCGGAGATTGAAACATAGAGTGTACCTCATAGGGAACTTCAGAAAAACCATGCAAACTAACTACATTATGCAATGCTTCATATTCAACCAACTCTTGCAAAGGAAATGTAGTGCAAATCTTGCAATCCTGCTCTTCCTGCAAAGGGATTACAGTGCTAACCTTACAATTCCGCAATTCTAGGAGTGGAACACTGACTTGTTCTTTAGATCCAGCAATGAAATGATCTGAAATATTATCTTGCATGTTGGAAACATCGGTATCCTAAACAAATACATCCAAAGATGGTGCATTTTGCACTACAAGTAGTGGCACTTCTTCAAGTTTTGGCAAAGTTTTTTCATTGAAATCCAACATAGTAGATGTATTATCTTCCTTAAATCAATAAGAGAACTAAGAAAATCATGCACAATGACATCTTCATTGCAACAACCATAATCCTCGAGCTTATCATCCATAATAGTATCATCTTCTGGAATATATAATTGATCTTCTTGATCACCAATTTGATCATCTTCATTGTTCATAACTATTGACTTGCTTTCTTCTTGATTAAAGATGATTGGAGATTGAGTATGACAGTTTACAAAATACCAAAATATGGAAAATGCATTGAGATTATTGATTCAAAGTGTATGATGATCCACTCTCCCATTGGCAAGTTGTTCTGTGGGCTTTGGGGCATTGGAGGATTCTTGGCTTCTTTGAATCTTGTCCTCTCTTGCTCCCTTTACCTCAATCTTTGGCAAGTCCATGGGTAAAGAGCACCAATCATCATCATCGTCACTTGAACTTGAATCGGAATCAGAATCAAAATCCAAAACATGTTCATATCTTTCTTTGAGCTTTTCAACTATTGTAAGCAATCTCCCAATATGCTTAATGCTTGAACAAGACCTCACTTTCTTGCCTTCATGATCAGCATGCCACTCATAGGCATCATGAAAAATATCCTCAAAAGAATCCAACTTCTCCCATGCTTTATCCATCTTTGAACTTGAAGCCTTCTTTGCTGTTGATGAAAACCTCCATGAAACAAGGTTGTTTTTTACAGATCTTCAAATTTCTAGCATCAAATAAAGTTGTTTTGTTGCTAAACTTCCACACTAGAGATTTAGAAAAGCATGGCAAGATCACCATAGTGTTGTTGCCCTATTTATGTAGAATACATAACAAGACAGAGAATGCTTCATGGGGTAAATACTTGATATCACATCTAGAAACCATGGAAACTTAGAACTAACCATATAGAAATATAGACATACTATATTCAACACTATAGATCAGAAAAATGAGAAGTACAACACAGAGAACATGTTGCAAATGAGACAAAGACACCATAGATGATGGCACCAACTTCTAGATCCTCAATATATTCAGGTAAATCCATCATACATCAAGCATATACATCATAAGTGATCAAATAGAGAATAAGAATACAAAAAATACCTCATTAGGTCACGTTTTTGCAATTGTCCCGAAACTGCACTTCATGAGGTAGTGAACTTCATAAGACATATAAAGGCTGCTTCACACAGAAAATAACAATGACTAAGATAATACACCATTCTAAGGGTAAATGTAGTGTCAAGCTAGTGGCTAACAGTTTTCTTCGGACATACATGCTTTCATGTTATACAATGTGTCCTAGCAAGAAAAAATGCTTTGAAATAGAACTTCATACTCAATCATTCATGATTTGAAGAAGACATGCAAAATAGAATCCATGGTATGCAACCAATCAATTGATGCTCACACAAAAATTATGGATGCACTAAAGAACTCTGCCTAGGCTAACTACATGTGCTCATGCTTCATGCTTGTGAGATTGTGCAAGACCTCTATCGCACAGAAAGTAGGAGGTGGTTTTTGGCACAAGTTCAGGATAGACCTGATCATTTCACAAAAGAATGTCTTCATGCTCTATAGTGTGCTATAGAGGCCTTTTTAGTTGACTTGATGACTGATGCTTAACATCGTGCAGTACATGCGAAGTGCATCACTGTAACTCCCAAGGACTTCCAACTTGTAAGAAATTTTCAAGCAGTGAAGGATGCATTCGTTCCAATGGAATGAATACAGTTTGTAATGTTATCTTTTTTGGCATAGTGTTATCCTCGTGCATTGGATATATGACTATGTCCCAGTGCAAAACTATTGTATGTGCCTTTAAAATATGAATTAAAATTTTACACTTGTTCTTCCCTCTCAACAATGACTGTGCATCTTCGCTGTATTTTCAATTCTTACTTACAGTTTTTGTTAGCATTGTTAATTTCAATAGGAAAAACATGCAAAATTTTTCCCTTTCTTATTACAGACTTTACTCCTAATACCTTAGTATAGTCTATGTGGTGCAAAGTTTCTAAGGGCCAATAGTCACGATGTTGATTTCTCAATTATCAATCCATTCATAATTTTGGTGTGGGATGATTTTTAAAATACTAAACTATATTAGAATGCGACACAACTTCACATGCGTACTCGTTAGGTGGCCAAGAGCCCAATTTTTTTTTTGAAAAAAAAATACCTGCAGACCCCTAGTCCGAAGTCCGGCGTCTGGAGCCATGCGCATGTGAATTTTCGTCGCATTTTGATAAAAGGTTATGGATTTATGGTCACATGATGGATAGTGCGTATGAAGCTGCATTAACCCGATTTTGGGGTTTAAATGGATTAAAAGTTCATTCTTCTTCTCATTTTCATATCTTGCTTTCTTTGCTTCCTCCATTTTCACATCCCTAACCTTTGTCTCTTCTCCATCTTGCCCTCCTCGAGCTTGCATGGCATGCACTAAGCAAGCACGTCGTCGTTTCAGCCCTAGAAAGACCTCACGCCAATGCCTGCCACTTGGAGCACAAGGTGGAGGTTCCTCTACTGTAGCAACATGTGCTCCCCATAGAGTAAAAGGACCACCACAAAAAAAGAGAAGATGGAAACTAGACATTGTCACCCTTTGAGAGATAAGGAGAATCCAACGTGGATACGATCTTCTCATCCTGAAAATTTCTTTTCATAAGGTTGTTCGAGAAGTCATACAAGAATTGGAGTTGAAAGGGATGGGAAGATTTTGGGCGCGAGTGCGGGATGGCCCCACTAGCAGGAAGGTGGACTACTGCAGCTATGGAGGCCCTACAAACTGCTGCAAAGGGGTTTCTCATCGACTTGTCCGATGATACATAGCTTGCGGCCATCCATGCAAAGTGTGTTACAATCATAGATAAAGACATGAACTTTATCATTCGGCTTCGACACGATAAGGAGACTCCGCCATAGGTTACTAGCTTAATGATGCAAGGTTTTGTAATGAGTGTTATAGCACCATAGCATCTTGAAAGGCTAAAAAATTTTATATACTCTGCCACATTGGAATATTTATTTATATATATATAATATCTCATGCAATGTGTATTGAATTCAAATAATTGAGGAAAGTTGTTTTGTTTTGTTTTGTTTCTTGAAATGCACGACTCTTAATTTTTATTTAATGTACGAATGCATCGAAAGTAGTAATACATACAAGTTACGTTATTGCTTATGCACAATCGTAAGTGTAGTACTATGCATTGAATTATGCTAATGTATGCGAATGCGTCATTCACGTACCACATATTATCATCACACTTATACAATCGCGAGTGCAGTACTATGCATTGAATTATGTTAATGTATGCAAATGCGTCATTCACGTACTACACATTATCGTCACACTTATACAAACCACACCTTTATTTAATAAATATTTATTTATAAGAACAAAGTAAAATATATTATATTCATCAAGAAAAATACATGCGATTGATGCTAGTGATGGTAGATACAAAAAGTCGATAGCCAACAAGAACTCTTAATTGTTTCTTGGCTTTTTCATTTGTGGAGAGGAGGGGCTAGCTTTCGATGAAAATATAAGTTCCTTCTTTGCTTCAAAAATAATGCCCTCCCCCTTTAGCTCTTTCTCTAGGAGAAGCGGATCTGACACTTTAGCAAGGTTTCCTAATGTAGCAAGCACACACATTGCTCCACCACGTGTTTCAAACAAGTAAAGAAGCTTCGACTGCTAATTAACACCACCTTCTCCAAGCTAGATGTCATAGATATCGCTCAAAAATTTCCAAACTTGGTCAAAGCTCAAATTTTCATAATTATTTCTTGCCCTCATGGTGAGCACTTCTTATGGAAGACCACCAAGTCTGCAACAAGGTTGCCAATGTACTCCTTTAGAGCTGCTAGCTACGGTCTCTAGGTTATGTACTTTGAGTATCTTAGAGGGGCTATACTAGGATTACTTATACAACTGCACTAGAGGGCTTTGAGTATAAGTAATCCGAGTCAACAAAATTTATGAGCATCATTGAGGATCTCTTAGTCTAATAATAAATCAGTCTCAACAAAAAGCATCTTAATAAGGTTGTTTTTTTGTCCTAGGTCCATGTATAAAAATTAATGCCATCTATGAAATTTATCAACTATAGTTATAAAATTCATTCCAATCAATTATACTCATAGTCATAACATTTAAAGAAAATATCATATGCTCAATTTAAGGGATTCTTCTTCTATGGCAATACTTTTGGGTTCATTTTAATGAAGTACCATAATGACCATTAGCTAGGGTATCATTTTCTTTTAGTCCTTTCGTTGACTACTTGGCATGATTACTAATTTGTTATGCCTATAAAGTTAATACAAAAACAATGAATTATGCATATCACAATTAGATCCCCTACTTGGACATTATGAAGGATATGACCAATTTTAAGCCATCTTAAAGAGTCACTAATGTACGTGGCCCATGGTAAAGCACATTGCATACTATTATCGATAAGTCTATTATCGTGCATCTTAAATCTCCTAATTAAACTATATAAAGTGTATGACCAATTTTTAGCCCTCTTAAGGAGTCGATGTAATGGTACCCATAAAAAAAGCAAAGTGCATACCATTACCATAATCATGGATATGTTATCGTTCCAATATATACACACACAGGTGGACTACATCTTGAGTAGACAAAAGCTATCCATTTGAGTAGACATACATCTCCATAAAGCTATCCATTTGCGTATATGTCTCTTTCTCCTTCTCTCCCTCTCTCTCCCTCTCCCTCTCTTTCTCTCTCATTTCCTCTCCCTCTTACATTATATCCTAACACTCTCCAAAAGCAAAGGGAGAGGGAGAGAGAGAATGCACTCTCCTTCCCTCTCCCTCTCTTTCTCTTTCTCTCCCTCTCTCATTTCCTCCCCCTCCCTCTCCCTCTCCCTCTCTCTCTCTTTCTCTTTCTCTTTCTCTTTCTCTCTCTCCCTCTCTCTCTCTTTCTCTTTCTCTTTCTCTTTCTCTCTCTCTCTCTCTCTCTCTCTCTCTCCCTCTCTTTCTCTCTCATTTCCTCTCCTAAACAAGCAAAAGAGAAAGTGATTTAAACCTTAAACAAGCAAAACAAGGAGAGAGGGAGACTCACCGATGAGATATGGCGACTGTGGGGTGGCTCCTCTTCGCGACGAAGGCTCCTCCTCTCCTTCGCAAACAATGGCGACGACGGTGGTGGCAAGTCTTCTTCCTCTCCTTCTCTCACGACGGTCGCTCTCTCCCTCGCTCTCGCTCTCAAAACACAAAACGCGAAACGCGAAATAAAGCCGCGCTTGGTTTCGACCCGTTTTTTTCCCCTGTGGAGCATCGCTATTTGCGTCGCTCGACGCAAATAGCGACATAGATAGCGACGCAAATACCCGCCGTCGCTATAAGCTTAAATCCTTGTAGTGTCGACAAGTGGACACGTTACAGAACGTAAAGAGAGAATTATATATAGGAAAAATATAAAATTTACATACTTTAAGAGAGACTGAGGGAGGGAGAGAGTGAAAGAGGAGGAGAGAGAGAGAGAGAGAGAGAGAGAGAGAGAGAGAGAGAGAGAGAGAGAGAGAGAGAGAGAGAGAGAGAGAGAGGGGGGGAACATGGAGAGAGAATTATAGAGAGAAGAAATATTAAATTTAAAAGAGAGAGAGGGAGAGAAGAAAAAAAGAAAAATTAGGAGAAAGGGGAGGAGAAGACAAGGGGGAGAGAGAGAGAATAAAAGGAAAGAGAGAGAGAGGAGAAGAAGAGAGAGAATATGAACATAAAGAGAGAGAATTATATATAGGAAAAAGATAAAATTTACATACCTGAAGAGAGATTGAGAGGGGAAAAGAAAGTGAAAGAAGAAGAAGAAGAACAATGAGAGAGAGAGAGAGAGAGAGAGAACATGGAGAGAGAAAAGATAAATTTTAAAAAGAGAGAGAAGAAAAAATAAAGGAGAGAGAAGGAAAAGGGATGAGAGAGAGAGAGAAGAAGAAGAAGAGAGAATACAAACAGAGAGAGAATAATAGAGATGAAATTTTAAAATTTAAAAGAGAGCAAGAGAGAGAGAGAGAGAAAAAATAAAAAATTTCAAAAGAGAATGAAGAGAGAGAGAGAAGAATAAAAAAAGGGGAAAAGAGGAGAGAGAGAGAGAAGGAAAGCAAGGAGAGAGGGGGAGAGAGAAAGAGAGAGAAGAAAAGCAGGAAGAGAAAAAAAGGAGAGAGAACATGAGAGGAGAAAAAATAAACTAAAATAGAAGGTAGAGAGAGAGAGAGAGAGAGAGAGAGAGAGAAAATTAGACATAGGCAATAGAGAGAGAGAGAGGGTAAAGAAAAAAATTAGAAACAAAGAGGGAAAAGAGGAGAGAGAAAGATGAGATTTTCTTGCCGCTTCAAGGCGATGAAGCTGCCATCATGGCAGCCTAGCATTCCATGCATGCGAACGCTAGTGAAAGTCAAATAAAAAGAAGGTCTAGACTTCTAGTCTATCAAGAGCTCAAGTTTTATTGGACTATTAAACCTTGAAGACATCACACATGCAAACAAAGTCCTAAAATCCACCTACCCTATATAAACTTAAGGGTTTTTTTGTTTTACAAAAATATATAACATATTTAGCCCACCCCCTAGTCTTCATGCAAAGGAATATTGTCCATTAACCATCCCTATTCTAAGTCCTTAGGTCTTTTTCTTGATTGCTCAAATATTTCAAGTTCAAGGAAGATTGTCTCTTAAAAGAGCTTTCTATGATTCTATGCTCTCCTCTATCTTTTCTTCTTCCTCCAACTTTGCCTCTCCATCACATCTATATTGTTCCCATATATAATGTGAAGCGTTCCATGCGCTCTTCGCATGCATAGAAGGCTAGGCTACTTTGCTACCTCGAAGCAGCAAGGGTCGCACGGTAACTTCGCTCAACAATCCATTTCTCATCTTTCTCTCTTCTCTTTTTCTCTCTCTCTCTCTCTCTCTCTCTCTCTCTCTCTCTCTCTCCAAGGAAACGCAAGAATAGCGACGACAGGTAGCGACGCAGGAATAGCCCCACAAAGAAAAAAAAGCGGGCCGAAACCCGAGCGCGTTTCATTTCGCGCATTCGTGAAAACATTTCGTGAGGGAGATCGAGAAAGAGAGCAACCATTTTGCATAGAGGGTGAGAGAGGGAGAGAAAGAAGGCTTATCACCGCCACCGCCACCGCCACCGCTACCACCGTTTGCGAAGGAGAGGAGGAGCCACCAAACCCTCCTGCAAATCTTTACGGTAAGTCCATTCTCTCTCTCTTTTACTTGTTTAGGGTTTAATTTGTGTATATTGAGAGAGGGAGAGGAAATGAGAGAGAAAGAGAGGGAGAGAAAGAGAAAGAGAGAGGGAGAGAAAGAGAAAGAGAGCAAGGGGGAGGGGGAGGAAATGAGAGAGGGAGAGGGAGGGTGAGTGCATTCTCTCTCTCTTTTACTTTTTTTATATAATTTGTGTATACATATTGAGAGAGGGAGAGAAAATGAGAGAGAAAGAGAGGGAGAGGGAGAGGGAGGAAATGGGAGAGGGAGGGGGAGGGAGGGAGAGAGAGAGAAAGAGAGGGAGAGGGAGGAGATGGAAGAGGGAGGGGGATGAAATGAGAGAACGAGAGGGAGGGAGAGTGTATTCTCTCTCTTTTTTATTTATTTATTATATAATTTGTGTATATTGAGAGAGGGAGAGGAAATGAGAGAGAAGGAGAGGGAGAGGAAGAGGGAGGAAATGAGTGAGGGAGAGAGAGAGAAAGAGAGGGAAATTAAAGAGAGGGAGAGGGAGAAAATGGGAGAGGGAGGGGGAGGGGGAGGGGGAGGAAATGAGAGAGGGAGAGGAAGGGAGGGAGAGAGAAAGAGAGGGAGAGGGAGAGGGAGAGGGGGAGGAAATGGGAAAGTAAGAGGGAGGGAGAGGGAGGGAGAGGAAATGAGAGAGGGAGAGGGAGACATTAAACATAATAAGGAAATGAGAGAGGGAGAGGGAAAGAGAGAGAGGGAGGGAGACATTAAACATAATAGAAAAATGAGAGAGAGGGAGAGGAAATGGGAGAGGGAGAGGGAGAGGGAGAGGGAGAGGGGGGGAGATGAAAACATAATAGGGAAATGAGAGAGGGAGAGGGAGGGAGAAGAAATGAGAGTATGAGAGGAAGAGAGCAAAAGGAAATGAGAGAGGGAGAGGAGAGAGAAAAAATGAGAGAGTGAGAGGAGAGAGAAAAAGAGAGAAGATGTTAAACATAATAGAAAAAGAGAGAAAGAGAGGGTGTGGGTGTGGGTGAGGGTGAGGCGAGGGAGGGAGAGGAAATGAGAGAGGGAGAGGATGAGAGAAAATGAAATGAGAGAGGGAGAGGAGAGAGAAAAAGAAATGAGAGAGAGAGGAGAGAGAAAAAAAGAGAAAATTCATTAAACCTAATGGGAAAAGAGAGAAAGAGAGGGTCAGAGTGAGGGAGGGAGAGGAAATGAGAGAGGGAGAGAAAGAGAGAAAGGGAAATGAGAGAGGGAGAGGAGAGAGAAAAATAG
Organism: Lygodium microphyllum; assembly: GCF_053477565.2. NCBI lineage: Eukaryota > Viridiplantae > Streptophyta > Polypodiopsida > Schizaeales > Lygodiaceae > Lygodium > Lygodium microphyllum. The sequence continues at coordinate 28,720,647 of NC_141143.1, read as the reverse complement.
GAAAAAATCATTAAATCTAATAGAGAAAGAGAGAAAGAGAGGGTCAGGGTGAGGGAGGGAGAGGAAATGAGAGAGGAAGAGAAAGAGAGAAATGGAAATGAGGAGAGAGAAAAAGAAATGAGTGAGAGAGGGAGAGGAGAGAGAAAAAGAGAAAAAAATCATTAAACCTAATAGAGAAAGAGAGAAAGAGAGGGTGAGGGTGAGAGAGGGAGAGGAAATGAGAGAGGGAGAGAAAGAGAGAAATGAAAATGAGAGATAGAGAGGAGAGAGAAAAAGAGAGAAAAATCATTAAACCTAATAGGGAAAGAGAGAAAGAGAGGGTCGGGATGAGGGAGGGAGAGGAAATGAGAGAGGGAGAGAAAGAGAGAAAAGTAAATATGACCTTACAATAAGCTCATCCTAGGCTCATAGGGGTTATGCCGATCCTCAACAAACCTAAGGGATATATGGCTAGAGAGCCCTAGTATACTTGTGCCTCCTAGCATAATGTTCTTCTTGCAAAGAGACCTCTCATATGTGGGGCTTGTCCTAGCCTCCACCACGCAAATATACAACGAAGGCAATCAGTCTATTAGTATGAAAAACATTTATTTTTCATAATGTAATCCCAAAAATAACTTTGGATATTCCATAAAAATCAATCTCTTCTTAAAAAGACAAATACAGAAAACTAAAACAGCATCATTCATATATATGCTTCACAAAACTAAAACAGCATCACCACAAGATCTCTTAGGAAACTCATCTTCAACTATCAATTTTAATTAATAAATATAATATAAAATCACTTGCAAGGAAGGACACTCTTTTATCATTAACCCTCTTTCTTCCTTAGAATAGTCTTAGGAACAAATTTATGCTCTAACAAGCATATATTTGAGCATAATAACTATTTTATGGTTTATTCCATGAGTAGTAGTAGTATATATGCAACCATCAAGCTAGAGATCATGCTTTGGTATCTGTGAAAATCCCAATCTCATGTCCTCATAGAGATTGTAGTGTGCAATAGTGTGGAGAGAAGATGGATGAGTTGTAAATGGTAAAGGAGAATTATATTGATGATGGAGAGAAGATGAGGTGAATCGCCAATCCTATTCTTAGTGAGTGCAACCTATCCATAGTCATGGTCATCGTGGTTGTGGTTGTGGTCATGGTCATAGTCGTGGTCGTGGTCGTGGTCGTAGTCATAGTCGTGGTCATCGTAGTCGTAGTCGTAGTCATGGTCGTGGTCGTGGTCGTAGTCGTAGTCGTTTTCGTGGTCGTGGTCGTGGTGGTCGTGGTCATGGTCATGGTCGTAGTTGTAGTCGTGGTCATCATAGTCGTGGTTGTGGTCGTGGTCGTGGTCATGGTCGTGGTCATGGTCGTTGTCGTGGGTTGTGGTTGTGGTCGTCGTAGTCGTCGTCGTGGTTGTGGTCGTGGCCGTGGCCGTGGTCGTAGTCATAGTCATAGTCATAGTCGTCGTCGTAGTCGTAGTCGTAGTCGTAGTCGTAGTCGTAGTTGTAGTCGTAGTCGTAGTCGTAGTCGTAGTCATAGTCGTAGTCGTAGTCGTAGTTGTGGTGGTGATGGTGGTGGTGGTGGTAGTAGTCATAGTCATAGCCGTGGTCGTGGTCGTGGTCGTGGTTGTGGTCGTGGTCGTGGTCGTGGTTGTGGTCGTTGTCGATCATGGTGGTCGTGGTCATGGTTGTAACATATAAAAAGAGAGAGAGATGGAAGGAGAATATAACAATTTAAGAAAGAAAAAAAAAAGAGAGAGATGGAAGAAGAGGATAGCAATTTAAGAAAAAAAAAAGAATGATAACAAAAACAAATTGTTTGTTATAACGTATGTTGAGATATTTGCAATCACACCTACTTGGTCCCTTTGTGAGGAGCAATGAGGGCTCAGGACAGAATCCCATATGCACAGTAGGAGAAAGTACCACCACTCAAATCCTATAAAGCATTGTACTTGCACTCTTTTTCTAAGGCAATGATAGTACTCTTTTCTTTCCAGTAAAGTATCATGTCACTATCAATACACAAGATTGTGTTTATGAGTCCAAGTCTTAATCTTGGAACCTAATTCACTTGTGTAACAATTTGTCCTAGTCAGGGTCAATGTCTTCATGAGTTTCTTTTTCCTCTTTCAACCTCCATAGCTTTCGCATCTGCCATGCTCTAGATCCCGCGTATTTCACAACGTAGACAAAATGGAAAACGATCAAGGTCCTATTGTTCAAGATCGTGAGGCATATCTTAATCAGCATGTCCCATGTCCTTGCTCTCAATGCAAGCTGGCAATTAGACGAAAACGTCGATTGTCTATAGAACATGTACGACGATTTGGCAAGTTTCAATCTGAGATCATTGATCAGGCGATTGTGGATGTTTAGCAAACGGGTAGAAAAGTTAATATCAATCATGCATTGTACTCGCAAGATAATTGAATACCATATACAATAAGATTGGGTCTCGCTGGCAAATTTTCTATCCAGGGAGGTGATGTCTCATCCCAAGGAGGAGTGCACCCTTTGCGGTCAACAATTAAAAGAGTTCGTGGGCATGTGATGGATGAAGTGCATGAGCCAATCCACCAGTTGCAAGGCCAATCTATACCGTCAATGCCAGATGACACAGACAACCTTCCAAACCTACCTACAATCTTGGAGCCTGAGATGGAGCCAATGATCGATGCATTAATTCCCATGGATGTCGAGACTTCTGATCTGCTTAGAGAGGAAGCATCCATACCATTATATGATGGGTGCCGAGTATCTCGCCTGAAGACACTGCTTGCACTCTTAAGTGTGCAAGCAAAATATGGGTGGAGCGATACGAGTGTGATCGAGTTGTTCAGGTACCTTGTACATACACTTCATTGATTTTTTTTTCGGCACTATTATTAAAAACATTTGTGCTTTTTCAAGGTGTTTATGATTTTTTTCAGGTTATTAAAATATCATATATTACCACCTGCAAATACCATACCCGAGTCTCATGATGATACACGACATGTTTTATGAAAGCTTGGCATGGACTACAAGAACATCCATGCATATATTAATGATTGCATATTGTTTCGAGGAGAATACGAGACTATGGAGATATGTCCAAAGTGTGGTGCTCACAGGTATCGACAGGACTTGCAAGGACAAACCATCCCTCAAAAAGTTCTCAAACACTTTTCGCTTATCCCCCGCATAAACCACATGTTTTGTATGTTCGGCATGGCGAGCTTGACAACGTAGCATGCGTAGAATAGGTCAACGGATGGAGTTCAACGAATATCAGCAGATTCACGCGCATGGAGCCACATTGACTCTACCTTCCCAGGCTTTGCCCGAGAGCCAAGGAATCTTCGGCTCGGTCTTGCAATGGATGGTGTGAACCCATTCAGTCTGCGCTTAACTTCTTACAGTGTGTGGCCTATAGTCCTTGTCAACTACAATATCCCTCCATGGCTTTCTACGAAGAAAGGACATCTCATCCTTAGCTTACTCGTCCCTGACCGCTACAAAGTCACAAATATGGATGTGTATCTTCGTCCATTAGTCGATGAGCTTAAGATTTTGTGGGAGGAGGGGGTCACCATGAAAGATATGAGCAGGCAAGATGATAGGCGATCGGCCAATATTCGAGCCATTCTCATGTGGACAATGCATGACTTTTTGGGATTCGGACAGTGCTCAGGTGAATAAGCCTCTGTTCTCGCTGGTAATATCTATATTTTATCTTGTTCAAGCTTGTATTCACTGGGTCGGGGTGTTGAAACAGGTCTGATTACCTCAGGTTATCATGCATGTCCATTGTGCGGGCCATAGTTAGACTCCCGAAGGTCACGAACCATGAAGAAGATGGTATATATCAAGGACACGCGACTTTCTTGCTAGAGGATCATGAACTCAAGGAAGGTTTTCTTGGACGACCTCCAACACATATGAACACTGCAAGCTGGTACCAGTTGAAAATGGACCACGTGGAATCACATCCAAACGGAATGCGGCGGTTATCAGTTTTCTACGAGTTGCCATATCGGACCCACTTATAAGTCAACCACTTATTGGATCCCATGCATATTTTCAAGAATGTGGGCAGCTTGCTATGGGACCACATCACAGGAAAGAGAGACACTATAGGGGCACGAATGGATTTGAAGGAGGTAGGTAAGATGGAGGCACTTTGGCCGCAGTAGAGTGCTGATGGTCTCCTGCAGCTATCTTGCGCTCCTTGGGTATTGTCCACTAAAGAAGAGCACATTATAAAGTAAGTAGTCAAGTCTATCAGCACTCCGACGGGTATGATGCGTTCTCTCAGGTTTGCATTTTCTAAAGACGACCAATTATCAAGGCTAAAATCCCATGACTGACATAAGATATGTCGGGTTTGTACTACGAATGGATTGTAATTGGCGTGCGCATTTTGCTATTTGGAATGTAGCCATTGCTCATAATGCTTTCTCATTTGTGGCAGTTTGCACTACCAATCGCGATCGCAGGATGCCTTACTCCAGAAATACACGTGGCCATTTACAGGTTGTCGATTGTGGTGCAATGGATCTCACAGAAGGAGATTAATACGTCCTCTATTGAATCCGCAAGGCGGGGAGCAGTGGAGACGGTCTGTCTCTTTGAGAAATACCTGCCTGCCAGCATGCTCACCATACAAATCCACCTTCTTGTGCATCTTGTAGATGAAGTGGAGATTGCTAGACCTATCCATATGTGATGGATGTTCTTCTTAGAGCGCTTCATGAAAACCCTGAAAGGCTTTATGTGACAACGAGCTCGGCCAGAAGGTAGCATGGCTGAAGATTGGTTGGTGTCTGAGGCGCTAGTGCATATTTCACAATGGCTACCAACGGTGGATCCAGACAACGAAATGCTATGGTCGTTGAAGGACGATGATAGACTGACAGGAGATGTGGTGGTTGGAAATGGGGTAGAAAAAATAATGGATGCCTCAATAGAGGAGAAGGTGTATCGCTTTTGTATGTTGCACCATGCTTCTATGGAGACGTGGCTTGCCAAGTACCAGATCGCCAGGCAAGATCGAGAGGAAGCGCGAGTTGAATTCCAACGTAGTACATGTCATCGACTGATTCGATATCCCGAGGGCATGGAGGAGATGCCACGGTTCATGTCAACGCGATGGCTGCATTGAGCTTTGACGGCAGCGTCTCGCGAAGGGACAGAGATCTCAATGGAGGAGTGCGAATTCTTGAGGGGATGTAGTCTAAAGGTGATGAGGTGTTTAAGATTTGTCGTATCTAATTTTTATATGTGACATCTAATTTGAGTGTTTCAATGTACAATACAAAATATATAGTGCAGCGTGGTCGCGCGGACGACATTTTCGCGTGGAGCGTATTGACAAAGTGCGCTCCACAATGGACTGTGGTATCATGGCAAGGTTCGAGCAAGAGAGCCGGCGACGAGCAACGGATCCAAACACGGTTGTGGATGAGATGGAGTATTTTGAGAACTTGCAAAGTATTGTTACGGTGGATTACCGTAGCTTCTCCATGATACTATTCGATGTGCAGTGCTTCAATGTGGTACTTGGAGAAGCTGGAGGAATAGTTCGACGAGGTCCATCTGGATTTCTCGAAATAGATTCGAAAAAAAAATGGACGGATTTGGGCGACATCTTTGTGTTGCCGGCCCATTGTGAACAGGTGCATGGACTCATTTGTTTATTAATTGTATTATGACATGGTACATGTCACAATGGTTTAAACTCTCTTGTACGTGTTTGTGAACATGTAATCTTCTATCAAAACCCCGACAACCTCGATGGTGGTATGCTATACCTTCAACTCTCCGAAGTGCGAGAGTATGTGATCAAAGCGATGTTCCGAGCATAGATGAAGACATATATGCAAATAGAGGGGTCGATATTGCAAGGGGTGGAGGCCACTGAAAGCTTGGAGCCAGCATCGGCTAACAATGATGGAAATACAAGAGTCCAAGAATTCTTTGAGAACGAGGTGGACTCATCCTTTTGTGGTGACATGTCTATCGACCTTCCAGTGTATACAGAGTTGTGTCAGGAGATTGACATGGGACCATATGATACTTCATACTTGGAGAATCCACTTACTCAATTCGTTGACCAATCGCTTATAAGGGTATATAAGATATGTATTTTAAGTGAGATATATTTTTTAGGATTTATATTACTGTGCTTTGTATGATTTAAGTTGATTATTCTAACATCATTTTTTATATGTGCAGGTAACATTTTCAGGATGAGTCGAGGGATGAGCGATGAGGAGTTACATGATATCTTCACACGTATGTCTCCAGACCAGATCGGGAGATTCAGAGATATGGTAGACGAGGAGTTGTCTCGGTCTTCGTCAAGGCGCTCTGCTAGATCTACTTCAGCGCAATCGGATGCTTCAGATTCAAGCAGATGAGCTCAATGCTCCAGACTTGGGCCAGAGGGAGGGAGTGCTTTAGGGTGAGGGGGATGCTACAGAGATACGGATGGAGTGAGCCCGCGGTTGACATGGGCTACAGGTGCGACTCCTCGCTCTCGTGGTGGTTCCAGGGAGCGTGGCTTAGGCTCATGTGGATGCTGTGGAGGCACGGACGCGGTGTCTCCGTCTCGTCGTTTCAGCTGGAGTTGCATCATCTCCAGGATTTGTAACACCTGTGGGGACGTCTACTCCAGTTACTCCGACTTTTGCTCAGCCATCAGCAGGTGGCACCCCTATGGGTGTCACTCTGAGAGATATTACCCCGGTCAGTACACCGTATTCATAGGGGTCTCCTGGATATGCCCAAGAGCGTGGACGCAGATGGAAGAGGACCCATCTTAGGTAGACCCCAAGGGGATATGCATATGTAGTTGATGATATGTCAGGAGCTATCATCATGAATGATGAGGGGAGGAGGGTAATGGCTCGCATGAGAGAGTTATACCAACAAGTTTTTTGGCACAACATCTTAGATTATTGGAAGAACATACCGGAGGGGAGCAAGGACTACATAGTAGCATCCTTGCATGAGGAGTTTCTGATTCTAACCTTAGTAGATAGATTTTCTACGGACTGGATGATGGATTGTATACGTGCATATATGTCACACATACGATCCGATACATGCAAGGTAATTAAGAGTGGGGTTGTAAAGCCCGAGTGGTTAGATGCGGACGACTGGCGCCAACTGAGGAAAAAGGATACAGATTCTCCAGGATGTTGGAGCTAATAGCGCGAGACGGCGAGGGCACAACTCGAGGCCGGAGTGGTCCATCATCTTGGGAGTGACGGCCACATGGCATGTTTGGAGGACTTTGTAAGTTTTTCTTTTGTTTTGCTTGTTTATTTTTTTGCAATATCCTTTGTACTGACAATCATGTTTCTAACAGTTAGCATTTTGTTTTCTTTGTAGCACTCCATTACAAATCACGATCCAACCGGCCTTGAGACTTGATATGCAGAGAGGCACGATCTCACTTCATTGATTGACCGATCGTATAGACGCGGCGGCCCTGTAAGTCACTCATCTTTCTTGTTCGTAGTTACCATGTTTAATTAGAATGCATTATTGTATGGTGGACTGATGGTGTTGTTTCTTTTTTTGTAGAGTCTGTTCGATGCTCCTTTGCGGCGGGACGAGCTTTCAGAGGGCGAGGATATGTAGCTCGCCCTTGAATCCCTAGAGCTCACCCACCTTTATTTTTTGGTCGCTTAATCTATGTAGACATTTTCTATATATTAGTGATATCTTGCCATGATTGTACCAATCGCTTATTATGCGATCATGTATTTATTTCATGTATCAGTGTTATGATTTCAGTATACTTTGTTTTTGTTTGCAAGCACATTGTACATAGTGCAAAAACTATTTTGTATGGCTCTAATAAAGCACACAGTGCCCATAAATTTTTTTTCCCTGTTACCGTCGCTATTAGCGTTGCAAATTTTACTACTCGCGTCGTTATTTTTGTCGCAAACCATCGCTATCATCGTCGGTATTGGCGTCGCTGATACCGATGCCAATATTGACTATTTGCGACGCTGATATCGACGCCAATACCGACGTTGATAGCGATGCTGATACCGACTGTTCTATGGCGTCGCCACTAAAGACGCTTTTTGTGACGACAGGGACAAATTTTGTTATTTGTATTTTCGTCGCTTTTAACGTCGGTATAAGGCCTATATCTTGTAGTGTCTCTCTCCCCCCTCCCAAAATTCTCTGTCTATTTTTCTCTTTCTCTCTCTCTTTCTTTATCTTCTATTTTAGTTTATTTTTTTCCTCTCCTAGTTCTCTCTCTCTCTCTCCTTTTATTCTCTCCCCTCTCTCCTCTCTTTTCCTTTTCTCTCCCTCTTCTATTTTTTCCCTTTTTTTCTTCTTCTGTCTCTCTCCCTCTTCATTCTCTTTTTAAATTTTTTCTTCTCTCTCTCTCCTTTTCGTCTCTTTGTACTTTTCTTCTCTCTCTCTCTCTCTCTCTCTCTCTCCTCTCTTTTCCTTTTCTCTTTCTCCTCTATTTTTTATTCTCTCTCTTTTTAAATTTTATCTTTTCTCTCTCTATAATTCTCTCTACATGTCCTCTCTCTCTTCTTCTTCTTTCACTTTCTTCCCCCCCTCAGTTTCTCTTAAAAGTATGAAAATTTTATTTTTTCCTTATATATAATTCTCTCTTTATGTTTATATTCTCTCTCTCTCTCTCTCTCTCTCTCTCTCTCTATCTCTATCTCTCTGCCCCCTTTTCTTCTTCTCCCCTTTCTCCTAATTTTCCTTTTTTTCTTCTCTCCCTCTCTCTGTTTTAAATTTTATATTTTTCTTCTCTCCTTTCTTTTAAATTTTATATTCTCTCTCTCTTCCCCCTCTCTCCTTCTCTCTCCCTTCCTCTCTCTCTCAAAAAATATTTAAATTTAAAAAAGACTTTTTTGTTTTCTCTTTTTTCCCATCTCTCTTCCTCTTTTACTCTCTCTTCTTCTTATTCATCTTCTCTTTCTCTCTCTTTCCCCTCTCCTCTCCTTTCCTTCTCTCTCCTCTTTTTTTTCCTTCTCTCTTTAAATTCTTTTCTTTTCTTTTTCTTTTAAATATTCTCTTTTCTCTCTTTTATAAATTTCTCTGTGTTCAAATTCTCTCTCTTCTTTTTCTTATTTTCTCGCTCTCATTTTCTTCTCTCTGTCTCTGTCCCCCCTCTCTTATCTTTTTTCATTTTTTCTTTTCCTCTCTCTCTCTCTCTTAAATTTTATATTTCCTCTCTCTATAAATCTCTTTCTCTTTGTTCCCTCCCTCTCATCTTCTTTCTTTTTTGCTCTTTGTATATTTCTCTCTCTCTCTCTCTCTCTCTCTCTCTCTCCCCTTATTTTGATTAAAAAGAAAGTTTCTTTTCTTTTCTTTTTCTTTTTCTTTTAAATTTTATCTTTCCTTTCTCTATAATTCTTTCTCTTCTTCTTCTTATTTTCTCTCTCTCATTTTCTTTTCTTTGTTTCTCTCTCCCCCACTTTACTCTCTTTTTCTTTTTTCTTTTCCTCTCTCTCTCTCTCAAATTTCATATTTCCTCTCTCTATAATTCTCTTTCTTTCTTTTAAATTTTATCTTTCCTCTCTCTACATTCTCTCACTGTGTTTAAATTCTTTCTCTTCTTATTCTCTCTCTCTCATTTTCTTATCTGTGTCTCTCTCTCCCCCTTATTCCTCTCTTTTCCTTTTTTCTTTTCTTCTCTCTCTCTCTCTCTTAAATTTTATATTTCCTCTTTCTATAATTCTCTTTCTCTCTGTTCTCCCCCCTCTCTCTCTCTCCCTCTCCTATTCTTTTTTTTTTGCTCTTTGTATATTTTTATCTATCCATATATATATCTCTCTCTCTCCTTATTTTAATTAAACAAAAAGTTTACATTAAAAAGTTTAATCTAAGAGAGAGAGAGAGAGAGAGAGAGAGAGAGAGAGAGAGAGAGAGAGAGAGGAGGGGGAGAAGAATAATGTTTAATTAAAAAAAGACTATTTTCTTTCCTCTTTCTCCCCCTTCTCTCTCCGTATTCTTTTTTTTATCCTCTTCTTTCTCTCTCTCTCTCTTTTACTCTATCTCATTCTCAAAGTGTGTGAAAAGCTATGTTCGAAAAATTTTAAATTAAAAAAAGCTTTTAAAATGTTTAATTAAAAAAGTTTAAATTAAAAAGTTTAATCTGATTGAGAGAGAGAGAGAGAGAGAGAGAGAGAGAGAGAGAGAGAGAGAGAGAGAGAGAGAACCTAGGCCCTACACATGAGAGAGAGGGGGGAGGGGAGAGGGGAGGAATTTAATTAAAAAGAAAATGGAGTTTTAATTTTAAAAAGGGAGGTGAGGAGGGGAGACTTTAATGAAAAAAGGGAAGGGGAAGAGAAAATGAGGTATTACACGTGAGAAAGAGAGGAGGGGAGGGGGTTTTGATTAAAGAAAAGAGGTTTGGAAAAGGGGGTAGGTTCGGGAAGCCCTTTGGAGGTTTGGGGCTTTCCGAACCTATAGCTAAAATAATATAGTAGTAAGAAGTAAGATATGAAAACCACATTCCCTTCACTTAGAGTTGCATAGGATAAATATCCTCTTGGCACTATCATAACATGATGAAAACCCTCAAGAACTGCGATATCATAGATGCATTCAATCAAAATCAAGCTAATCCGCATGAAACAATTCGTCATCTTGCACTCCCTAGATCTAGGCCTCATTTGTTCTCTCATTACAAGGAACACCCTCTTTCATATTATCTGCCAAAAGGTTATATATCAACATGTGTTGAGTAAGAGTAGAGGCATTCTTGTATGAGCGTTAGAATTAGAGGTACAATGTGCTACACAAAGTCTACTCACCTCAAACTCATTCTCATAACCACTCTTTTGGACTCTCAATCCTACTCAAATCACATCTTTGATCTTCATTACTCACATTTGTCATCTAATTTGTTCCTTTTTTCTTCCTTGGGCATAGGCCTGAGATTTGAAGGATTTGGAACCCTTTCAAATACGACTTATCGTTGACAAAAAGAGTAGAAACGAAATTGTCCTTTAGAAGAAGGATAAAGTTAAGATAAAAAAATAGTTATGTACCATTCCAATCCCTTCATAAAGAAATTGAGGTTTCGGTAGGGCCCTTCGTATTAAAAGTCACGAGGGTGCGCTGGGCAGGGTACACCTCAATTCTTGAACCACATGGCGGGACGGAAGTGGATGAATAAGGATAGCTATACAGAAGTGCCGAGGGGCAAGACTCAAGAGTGATGGCTTGTGCAATGACGTTACCACTGTCGATGTAGTTCGATTGGGAAAACTCTCTCTCTCTCTCTCTCTCTCTCTCTCTCTCAATCCTTCATGGGGCCTTTGAAATGCTAGATAGTCATCCGTTACGGACAGAGCTGCAGCCCGCCGATCATGGCTTTCTCTGTGGGTTCTTGCCTGTCCCTGACGGCTTCCATTGATTCTTCACTTCCGAAGCACCACCCCCTTTCCACGTCCAGAGAGTCCAGACCGTCCGGGCGACACGGCCGGCAAGCCTACCTTTTGATGGCCTCCTCTGCAACCCCCCTGAAAGGAGACAGCGGTGAGGGCCAGTCGAGAGATAAAACCAGAGCCGCATTGGGTAGGCGGTCTCTGCTGGCGTTCATTGGCATCGCTACCCACCCGTCGCTCGTGTTTCCATCTCGTGCCGACGAGCTACCTATCACTGGTAAGAGCCTGCTCTATCAATTTGGAGCTCAGTACTTTACAATGTCAGCGTGAAATTATTGCCAAAATTGGAAAATCTAGACCTCAGTTTTGAGAGTGCATCATATTGGCGCCAGTCTGTAGAAGATCAAAAGTAGACTGTAAGAGGGCAAATGGCCTCCTACAGCCTTAAATCTCAAAGGTAGCTCAAAATCTAAAATGTTGAAAATCGCTATTTGCTTTGCCCTTTACTGGATAGGGGAAAAACCCTTTTGAGGGGTGTCGCAACCTTCAAAATTGAGTGGGGTCCTCCTACTTTCATCAGTGAGGGAAGGTCTGCCTGACTGCAACAGATCCTTAAATGTATTTTCTGTAGCCGTCTTTGAGAAAAAGCTGAAGCGGAAGCTCAAATAGGTTTTCAGATAGTTGTAATATGCTCAGCTGCTCTCTTACATACCTGTCAGACTGTTGGTTCATCATTTGTAAGTCTGTATGCAAATGGTTGCACAAACCAGATAAGTGCGATTGACACAAATGGACCTTATGCATGTTCATTCGAGTTGTCATTTCCACACAGGGCATACCCAATGTAATTTCAGCTCTATACTGTTTTACACCAGTTCGCATAGGCCTTGGGTGTTTTATACCCTTTCTTTTGATATCAGAACCTTGAAGTATTGGATCTCTCTCTCCATGTCCAAACCCAAGCTTTAGAGAACATATGTGATGTAGTCGAGTGGTCGCTACTAGTCTTTTGTTGTAGGTTCATATAGATTGATATTCTTGAGCATATTGCCCTTGTATCAAAGGAATCATGAATTATAGTGGAGTCTTATTGGTGTGCAAATCGGATGCTTTATGCACACGTAGTGAATGCCGGAGGTCCCCAAGAACAAAGAACTCTATTAAAACTCATAAAGTAAGACGAAGGTTTTGTACGACACGAGTCAAAAAACACAAATTGGGTACTATCTCCCCCATGCCTTGTGTGAGTACTCCACAAGGCATGTATTTATAAATTTATTAATCTCCAAGCTAAAAAATAGCCCAATTTACAATTAGCATGCTTTGGCTTTTATGTTTGCTTTTGTTAAAATAAAGAATAAAGCGATTGGGCATTTCAAAAATCGGGCTGTATCCAAATACAATGTCCAATAATAAAATATTTAAACCGAGTATCTATGGTTATACAAAATAATAAATGTTTGTCAAGAGCTTTAATAAATAAGTGCGTTTAAATAAATATTAGCGCTACGTCTTTAATGATAAGGTGCGTGTCTATAAAAAATGATAATTTCTTTTAGATAATATGAATACACACCATCGCCCGGTGCTTCCCAACGCTACCATTGCCTGCTCTACACATCAACTAAAGCATTCACAATTGTTAGAAAATAATAAAATTAAACTGACAAAAGTGAATACCTAGGAATCTTCAGCTAAAAAATAAATAAATAGGTTGAAACTCTGTCTTAACCTCAATTTAATACGAGTGCACTCAAAACTCAAAAACGTCCATTAATTTAAATATGTATTTTACAGAATCATCCACGTACATATTAAATTAATGTGACGCTCGAAAAAGACACGCGTCTCCTTCAACTTCTCGCACAAGGAATTCACCTTGTGTATGAGTCCTGGTAAATAAATATAGTTTTACAGAATCCACCGCAAAATCTCACGGAATTTACCTTGTAATAAAATTCTCATGGAATCCACCGTGGAATATGTCTCCTGGCATCATATCCCAAGGTGGGTATTACCTCAATGTTGAGCGAGCAGTGAGGGGTAAGCACTTAGGTCTCGAGTGTGCATCCATTGGGCTTCTTTAACAGGATGATTTTTAAACTTAACCAAATATCTAGAGTATCTATGGCCAGTTCTAGTGGTCATAAAGTCAGTGTCTAGAATAGTTTCAAGTTCAAGTATTTCAGTTTTTTATTCTAATAAAGGAGGGTTTTCATAGACAGGGTGGAGAGGTAATTGGTCTCTAAAAGATTGTAACAAATTGATATGAAAAGTATTATGGATTTTCCAATGTGGGAGTAGTTCTAATTTGAATGTATTGTCATTGATCTTGTGAATTATTTTGAAAGGTTTATAAAATCAAGGTGCTAATTTAACAACGGGGTGTTTCTCAATAGTTTGCAATCTTCTTTTTTTAATGCGTAACCAAACATAATCATTAACTTTGAAATTCATGGTTTTTTTTTTGTTAGCTTGTTTAGTGTGTGATTGCTGGGCTTTCACAATCATATCTTTAACTTCAACAAAAATAGTAGCATGCATATTGACAATATCAATAGCAGCTTTAACTTTGTTTGATAATGATGTAACATGTGTAGGCAATCTATGTGCATAAATGATTTTAAAAGATGCTTTATGGGTAGGTGTGTATAGTGTATTATTGTAGGCAAATTGAAGTAGATGCAAGTATGTATTCCATGTTTGTGATTTTGAAACTGTGTATGTACGCAAAATATCTAGAATTGTACTGTTAGTAGCTTGTGTTTGTCTATTGGTTTCAGGATGAAATATAGATAAAAAATGAATATTAATACCTAAATTAACAAACAAAGTAGTCTAAAAATTGCTATAGAATTTAGAATTACGATCAGAAATAATAACTTTCGACAAACCATGGTTAGTAAAAACAGTATTAAAAAATAATTGTGCATCTTGAGACGCAGTTAATGTTTTTTTGCATGGTAGAAAATATGCTTGTTTGCTAAATCAATGTACGATAGTCCAAATCATATCATGATGAGCTTGTGTGTTAGGCAAACCAGTTATAAAATCCATTGAAATATGTTCCCATAGTCATTTAGGAATTGGTAAAGGCATTAGCAACCCATATTGCTTACCATGGTGTCGCTTGATTCTTTGATAAATTAAACACTCAGAAACAAAGTTAGAAACATTAGATTTCATTAGTGGTCAGTAAAAATATTCAATCAATTTTCTTAAAGTAGAAATAATACCTCTATGGCCTTTTATGGGAGGCAATGAATTTCGTGCAATACAAATGATCTAAATGGAACAGTGACAAACGATTTTTTTTCATAAAACATAAATCTATCAAAATAAAACAAAGAATTAATTGGAATCCAATTATTAGCAACTAATTTATTCCAATAAGCTTGAAAACTAGGATTATGGTTATATGTATCTTTCATAGGAATAAAAGAATCAAAAGATAGAACAAAAATATTATGGATACTTGGTCTTCTACTTAATGTATCGGCAACAACATTTTCTCTTCCGGGTTGATATTGAATAAGTTGATGAAAACTTTGAATGAAAGCAATTCATTTAATATGACGGTCAGAGATTTGTGGCTGACTAATAAGATGTTTGATACTTTGTTGGTCAATTTTGATCATAAATTTGGATCCCATTAGATAGTGTTTCCATTGACGTAAGGCTTGTACTACAACTAATACTTCATTATTATATGTGGAGTACTTTAGCTCAGAGGGTTTAAGTTTGCAACTAGAATAGGTTATGAGATGTGAATCTTGCATAATGATCTCTTATTCTTGATCCGCTAGCATTAGTGACTATTAGAAAGAATTGTTGATTAAAATTAGGTAATTGCAAAACAGGTGCATGTGTTAAAGTATGTCTCAATAAATCAAAAGACTTTTGTTGATTATTGGCAGATTAATGATATACAACATCTTTCTTTAATAATTTCGTTAAAGGTAATGTAAACAATGAAAAATTTCTCACAGATTTTCTATAAAAGCTAGCAAGACCTAGTAAAAAACGTAACTCATGCATATTTTTAGGGATTGGCCAATTCAAAATTGCTTCTATCTTTTTAGGATCAACTTGAATACCATCAGAAAAAACAATATAACCTAAGTATTTAATTTGAGTTTAGAAAAATTCACTCTTGTCAGGGTTAGCATATAATTGATTTTTTTAAAACAATTTGAAAACTAAAGATAGATGTTCATAATTCTCATTTGTATTCTTATTGAAAACCAATATATCATCAAAGAAAACAATTACACAATGCTGATACTTCAAAAATATTCAATTCATCATACAACTGAATGTAGCTTGTGTATTAGTAAAACCGAAAGACATAACAAAGAATTTATAATGATCAAATTGGGTTCTAAATGCAGTTTTGAAAATGTCAGGTGTATCCAATCGTACTTGATGATATTCAGATTTGAGATTTATCTTGCTAAAAATAGTGGCTCTTTGTATTTTATCCATGAGGCCATTTCCCCTAGGAATCGGACATCTATTCTTAACAGTGATGTTGTTTAGGGTACGATAGTCAATGCATATTCTATAGGTATTATTTTTTTTCTTAACCAATAAGGCAGGTATATCAAAGGGAGAACTATTGGGTATAATAAGTTCTCGGGTTAACAGTTCTTTTACTTGTGCTTGGATTTTTTTCTGTTTAATTTGATTGTGTCTATAAGGTGCTTTACATAGTGGTTGAGAACTTGGAATTAAATCTATTTTATAGTCTTCAGGACATGTAAGTGGTAAACTAAGGGATAAATCAACAACAGAATAAACTTTAAATTGTGAAAGAAATTGCGCGTGTCTAGGGCGTATCTGATTTTCCTTAGCTTCAATTTTATTCACCAATACTAAGTATGATTTACTACCTTTTCTCAATGTACGTTTAGCATGTGTGTGACTAAGCAATGAAAAATTATTAAAGGTGTGCGTTTCATGTAATGTGATTTGTTTTTTATGAAGATGAATTGTCATGGAATGTGTGGAATAATCTATGTTGGGATTATATTTGTGACGCCAAGGTATTCCTAAAATAATGTTACTAGCTTATAAAGGCACAATCAAGAAATTTTTGCGCTCAATACATTTGTAAATTTTAATTTCTAAATCATGAATTTTTTGTGTACCATTGTATCTAGTAGCTAAGAATGCAGGCTTTATGTGATAATGAGTTGAAATAATATATAAATTTAATTCTTTTACCAACTTTGTAGAAATAAAATCATGTGTGCTTCCATCATCATGCAAAACAATCTTTTCGTGACCATACACAAGACGCTTCATTATTAATAATGAATGGGGATTTTGCATACCTGGTAAAGTATCTGAAGCATCGTCGATATCGTCATTATCTTCAGTAAAATTTGGCATATCTCCATGGTTTTCGTCTTCAGTCGCTCCCAAGTAATTGATTTGAACAACTGGTTTCTTGGATTGACAATTTATTGCTAAGTGTCTAGGTCGTTGACATTTGTAGCAAACTATAGACTTTACTTTGGAAACGTTATTGGTAATGACTAGAAATTTTGGTATATTGGGATTTGGCTAGAGAGAAGGCTTAGAGTTTGAATTTGTGTTTGATGGTAAAGCAAGGGGTCGTATCTAGGGTTTACGGAAAGAAGAAGAAACAAAGCAATTTTGATTGTATCTTCGAAAGTTAGAATTGAATTGCTTTGTACCAAAGTTACCGTTAGTTGGAAATTGTTGTGATCGCTTTTCTCGTCCATGAATTTTGTCTTTAGCATCATGCGCTAAAGAAATCACTTCCTTCAAAGTCTTTGGCTTGAACATGTTCACTTCCGCATAGAAGTGACTAAGCAAACTGGACATATACTTGTACTTGTGGATCGCCTCAGGAACAGCTTCAAGATTCGAAGTTGTAGTAAGGCACTTCAAAAACACTCAGTATATTGTAGAATGGATTTATGATCTCTTTGTTGCAGAAGATTCCAATGTTTGATTGTTTTTTAATGGAATTGGGATGGAAGAAAATTCTACAAAAATTTCTTTTGAAAGGCCTTTCAGGTAGTAGGACAATCAATACTCTTACAGACAACAATCCACCAGAACGATGCTCTGTCTACTAGATGGTTAGTGACACATTTGAGTTTTTTTTTTAGTATACTACTCTTGATGGAAATAATCATCAAAGTGACTAATAAAAGCCAAAATAATTTTTTTGTCACGTTGCCCATTAAAAGTAGCGAATTTAAAATTTCTTTTACTTATCTTGGCTTTTTTCTTGAGACTGTGCGTGGAGTGTCGCATCAATCGTACGTCGAATTACATCTTCGGGTTGTGCTCCATCTTGATTGACAGTGGATCGTTGAAGTGTAGCCAATTGTGCTTGCAAAGTGTGATGTGCTCTTTGTTTCTCTTGAAGTTGCATCATAATTAGGTTCAATTTTTGCTCCATCGGTGGTTTCGGCAAATCACCTTCGGCCATAAAATCTTCCATGTTTTGTTCGGACATATTTCAAAATCTCAAAAAACCTCACACACTTAAAATCTCGTTAGAGAGATGAGCGTAGCTTAAATTTTGAGTTTATAAGGCTTGCTTTAAAAATAAATAAATAAATAAATATATGGCTTTTTGTGATCTTGCTTTTTTTGCGGGTACAATAATTGATGACAGGTCTTCTTCCAAGTGGGAAACAGATTGTGTGTGACAGTCTGCTTACTGGAAATCGACTCTGTCAAGGTGCAGGTATGAATAGAGGCTTGTTGAAGTTTTCGAGAGTGGTTCGGAAAGAGTTTGGTGTGAATGTCCGCTGAGAATGAGATTTAAGAGTAAAATCTTTAAGCTTTAATAAAGCTTTGTAACCTTAAGCTTTATGAAAGCTTAATGGACTTTAGCTAATCGTTCAAGACGGCAGTATGTCGTCATCATAATCGGTGACGACCAGTACATGCTGCCGCCGCAATCATTGGATTTTGAAGAGTTTTAAGCTTATCTTAAGCTTTATTAAGCTTATAAACTTAACTTAATGAAAAGTTTCTTATTTGCTTTCTGAGAATAAACGACTTGTAAAGGAGCTTGGAAAGTATTCCTCTGTTGCTTGGAAGTGGTTCTTCGCGATATAATAGCACAGTAGGGGGTTCTTTACCTCTAGGAACACACTGGTATTGATGGTTCGAGACTGCGTGTAGAGCTTGTTTGTTCCAAGAGTTTCGTCTTCGCGCGAGATGGCGATTGAAAGCCCTTGATCTCAGCTTCGCTCTGATACCACTGGTGCACAAATCGGATGCTGTATGCGCGCGTAGTGAACGCCAGAATGTTTCCAAGAATAAAGAACTCTATGAAAACTCTTAAAGTAAAAAGAAGGTTTTGCATGATACGAGACAAAAAGACAAATTGGGTACAATCTTTCCCATGTCTTGTTTGAGCGCTTACAAGGCATGCATTTATAAATTTATTAATCTTCAAGCTCAAAAATAGCCTAATTTACAATTAGCATGCTTTGGCTTTTGTGTTTGCTTTTGTTCAAATAAAGAATAAAGCGGTTGGGCATCCCAAAAATCGGGCTGTGCCTAAATATTGTTGAGAAATAGACAAATGATGTATGCTCCAAGAGGAGCTGTCCTGAATCCCATATGCACAGTGAGGAGAGTGGAACAACTCAAAGTCTATAAAGCATCGTACTTGATTATGAAATGAATACAATATCATGATGCTTAGTACTTTCAGTTAAGTGTCTGTCATTGTTGATTCTACACAAGATTGTGTTTATGAGTCCAAGCTAATCTATCTTGGAACCTAATTCACTTGTGTAATAGTTTGTCTCTACTTGTCCATGTCATTATGAACTCGGTTTACATCTTTGATCCACCATAGCTTGTGTCATGTCCTAGATCCACATCGTTCAACATGGTATCAGAGCCCAGTTGGGCATAGCAGAGCTCATACTTTGAATCTCTAGTCTCTTTCCACCTCTGGTGATCTCTAACCAGCTCACATTCAGCTCATATCTCTAGTTTCAACTTCAAATCTCAGTTGGACCTTGTGGCAGCCATAGCTAGATTGCACCTACCCACCTTGGAGCACTTGGATCTCTCTCTTTACGGGCCATATCTTCAAGTGAATCCTTCTGGAAGTATCTTCCCTTGCTCCAGGCGCTTCAGCCTATCACATTGGACGGCAACATTAGCATCCACAGCAGGCAGCATTGCGTGATCTATAGAAACGGCGCAGTCTGAAACTGCGTGACGTTTTGTACAGCTGCACGCACAACACGCAGCACAATCGACGCAGCAACCATAGGGCTTTTGTAGCTCATGAGATAAGCTTCATGGCCATGTAAAAATTTTTGAGAATGATGAAGTGTGTAATCCACACAGACCAAAAAACCAGGCTGCTACAGAAACCCTAATCCAGTAAGCCATAGCCATCAAGGTCCAAGCTCACTTTTTTCTTCAAATTCTTATTCCCTTCAATCTAGGGGACACAGTGCCACTCTTACCTGAGTCTGAACTCAGTTCCCAGCAAGATTAACACTTCAGATCAACAAGCAAGAAAAAGATCAAGCACCGACATTCAATACTAAGCCCAAGAATAGTATCTATTGATACTCAACTAGTGTCAGTTGACACTGATCTACTTGTGACACTTGACAAATCTTCCTTGCTGGTTTTTTTCAGTAAATTGGAGCTGCTCAACATGACAGAGCTTGAGTAAAAAGCAAAGTTCAATGGAGAAGGCTTCCATGCCTGGAAGGAAAAGACCATGTATCACCTAATGCGGAAAGACTTGTGGGACCTGTTTGAAGATGATGCAGATAACATGAAGGAAGATGATGAAGACGGGTTTGTTGAAAAAGACCAGTTCAAATCCAAAGAATGGAAGAAGATGAATAATAAGGCACTAGGCATCATTGCCTGGGGATTAAGTGATGATGTGGTACATCATATATCTTGCATTAGAAATGCTAGAACCGCCTAGGAGGATCTTGATAGAATGTTTGGTACTCGAGTAAAGAATTCAAAGGTAAAACTTCTCATGCAGTTTTATAAACTGGATATCAAAGATAGTGCTTCTATGACCATACACATTAATAAGTTTAAGAGTTTAAAAACTCAGCTTACATCTCTTAAAAAGAATATTGATGAAGATGAAGCAATAGCCGTACTGCTTGCAAGTGTAAACAAGGATTCATATGAGAACCTTGTGTCCACTCTAAGTAATGTTCCGAGTCTCTCACTCAAAGATATTGAGCACTCACTACTTGATGAAGAAAGCAAGTTTAAAAGCAAAGATGTAAAAGAGCTAGCCCAAGGGAAAACCTCTTATACACTAGAGGAGCTACTGGACCCAAAGGAAGAGGTCGAGGATTCAACACTGACAACAGGAATCGGATGACATGTCATTATTGTGGTAAAACTTGCCATATTGCCAGTGAAAGCTTCCACAAGAAAAGAGCACAGCAGATGCAGAATAACCACCACCAAAATCAATTCATGAATGAAGAAGAAGAAAAAGATACTTCTGTTACCATCAACAACTATGACAAATTGTTTTAAAGAATATGTTTCCCTTAGGATTTGATTTGTAAAACCCTTGCCAAGATGTAAAGTCTCAAGCTTTAACTTGACTAGGTTGCCTATGAGCTAGTCTTCCGGGCCATGTTATCATGTAGGGGGGGCAAAAGCCAGCAAGTGTAGGGACTCATCATTTGAGGGGGAGTGTTGAGAAATAGACCAATGATGTATGCTCCAAGAGGAGCTGTCCTGAATCCCATATGCACAGTGAGGAGAGTGGAACAACTCAAAGTCTATAAAGCATTGCACTTGACGATGAAATGAATACAATATCATGATGCTTTGTACTTTCAGTTAAGTGTCTGTCATTGTCGATTCTACACAAGATTGTGTTTATGAGTCCAAGCTAATCTATCTTGGAACCTAATTCACTTGTGTAATAGTTTGTCTCTACTTGTCCATGTCATTATGAACTTGGTTTACATCTTTGATCCACCATAGCTTGTGTCATATCCTAGATCCACATCGTTCAACAAATACAATGCCCAATAATGAAATATTTAAACCGAGTGCCTATGCGCATACAAAATAATAAATGTTTGTCAAGCGCTTTAATAAATAAGGGTACCTAAATAAATATTAGTGCCACGCCTTTAATGTTTAGGCATGCGTCCATTAAAAATAATAATTTCTTTTAGATAATTTGAATACATGCCATCGCTTGGTGCTTCCCAATGCCACCGCTACCTGCTCTGCACATTAACTGAAGCATTCACAATTGTTAGAAAATAATAAAATTAAACTGACAAAAGTGAATATCTAGCAGTCTTCAGCTACAAAATAAATAAATAGGTTGGAATTGTCCTAACCTTAATTTAATACGAGTGCACTCTAAACTCATAAATGTCCATTAATTTAAATATGTATTTTACGGAATCACCCGTTGTGGAATCACCCATGTGCACATTAAATTAATCTAACACCCGAAAAGGATAGGCGTCCCGTTAACTTCTCACACAAGGAATCCGTCTTGTGTACGAGCCTCAGCAAATAAATATAGTTTTATGGAATCCATCGTAAAACCTCATGGAATTCATCGTGGAATAAAAACCTCATGGAATCCATCGTGGTCTCATGGAATCCACTGTGGAATATGCCTCATAGCATCACTTATAAGGCATAGACTACTTGCTTAGAACCACACTCTCACAAGTGCATAGTTGATTGCAACACATGATATGCATGTCAAGAAAACTGACAGGACGATATGCACTCATACCATATCAAATAGATAGTAGGGTTTGCGGGGAGAAACACAAAGTGTGCATAGCGAACATTGAGAGAATGAAACTAAGAAGAAGAAGAAGAAGAGTGAAGAAGATAATGAATTGCTGAATCAAGCTGATACAATGGAGCGAAAGCTTAAAGACGACTGCACTGTCGTGGTTGATTAGGTGGCAGTATCTGTAGGGAACCTACACTGTGAAGGGAGCAAGATAGAGTCCTCCAGGTAGTAGGGTATTGATTCTTGAAGGTGATGCTGAATGATGAAGGGAAGGACAGCTAGCTATAGAGGGAGTGAAATGTAGTCCTCAAGGCCATCAAAGACGAGAAAGAAGATCACTAGCTATAGACAAGGGTGGTAACCACCAAGGTTACATGCCAGTTGCACAAATGCAACCCTAGAAGGATTAGAAACTGCAAAACGCAAGCTATACGATGTAGCAAGTACCGGCCAGAGAGAGCTGATGTAGAAACCAGGAAGGGTCTAGACTGCAAAATGGAGCTTGTGGGATTGACATTAGATGAAGGACACTATCACTAGGTGTAGGAGCTGATGCCAGACGGTGAAAAGCAGCTTGGAGATGCTTTCCTTAGGTGAAGAGGGCTGTTGCTAACAAAGAAGATAATGCTAGACTGCAAATGCAGCTTGAAGGAGCTGTCGCTAGGTGAAGAATCATTGTCCCTAGTAGAGGAGAAGGGTTGCTAGGTAGCTTGAGGGTAGTGGGCTGCGAGACAAGGTTGTTTGCAGCTATAATGCGGCATACATGGTGAAGAATAGCGCTCCCTACAACAAGGAAGCACGAGCCATGAACTTCAATGTCCTTGCAGGGTGTGAGCAGCAGTGAGAGATTGGAGAGGAGAAGAATGTGGGAGAGAATGGCTGAGAGGGTTAGGATGATGTATGTGAGAGGTATCAAATGGGGAAGTTAGTGCCATATTTATAGGCACAGATTGTCTCGAGTGGTGCCCCAATAAATGGGTGCCCATGCTCGTAGTCATGCATTGCCATCTCTTGCTTGTTAGCCTCAATCTTAGTCAAACAGGGGCATCAGGAGCTCTGACATGTTTGTCATGTGCTTTGACGCAGGAGGTAGCTCAATTTTGCATTTCTTCTTTCAGTTAGTGTTTGGCACATGTGCAGCTTCAGATGGTTGCGGACTGCCACAACAGCAGTCGCTAGCAATTTATGATGCCTGTTACTGTCATCATTTCAGCCTCATTTGGTGTCCTCATTGACAACTTAGGTTGTGTGCAAGGATTGATTAGTCCACTTCTTCGAATTCAGCATTCATTTTTAGTCAGTGCAGATTTTTTTTTTCATCTCTTGTTGTCTCTCTCTCTCTCTTTGTTTCTCTTCATGTTCCTGATTCGCTTCCGTTGCATACTCTCACATGGTATCATTGTGAAAGTGCTGCCAAGCCCTTCCCTTGGCTTGAAGAAGATGATCCTATCCACACCTTGGCCTTGGCCTTGGTTGGAAGATTTGAGTTGGAGTCGGAGGAGGCGGATGACTCAGCAGAGGAGTTAATATCCTGTTGCTGTTGCTTCTTTGTCTTCCTCAAAGCTGCTAACTATTTGCAATCCTTGCAAAAATGGCCCTTTTTACCACAGTGATTAACATTGGGCCTTCAACTTCTTCTTTTTGTCATCCCTCTCTAAAGCTGTAAAGGCCTCATTGGAGGCACCAGACTGCGATAGAAGTCTCCCTTGTAATCGCAAAGATGTCTTATGCTCAAGCAACATCGAGGACATTTGTAGAAAACTTATGGGCGTCGTTTGAGCCCTCAAAGCATGGAACACTATATCAAACTTCAAAGGGAGCTTGTAGAGCACAATCCCTGCCTTTGGAAGGGTGGACGGTACGTATCGAAACTGTTCATGTACTTGTGTGCAAGGTAACTACAAAATGTTTCACCCTTGAAACATTGTGTCTCACCTCGAAATGTTTCACCTTTGGGCAAGTCCCCTCTTCTTCATAAGTTGGCCTCGCCAAAATTAGTTGGAAGAGGAATAGGATGCTGAGGACACTCACAAGCTCTAAACACAACATACCGTAATTGCTTCTGCACAAACCATGCTTTCATAACAATACTCCAAGTTAGATAATTAGGGCCATGTAATTTGTCATCAGTGGAGCAATAGGGGGGAGCCATTTGGAGAGGATAAGAAGAGAAAATAAGGGAAAAGAAGAGGAGAGAGAGAGAGTACAGCCACATCAATAGCGCGGCTTAAAGGTCTCTTGTATTGGCAGATAGATCTTCTCCAGCACTTTGACATGCTCCCTTGGGGGGACTTACGTTCCTGGCATATGGCAATTTCCTCTGTGTCTTTGCCATGCTGGACAAAAAACGCAGCCTATAGAGGGTTGGAAAAAGGGCGGCAGGTAGCTGTTGCTAGGCTGTAGATAGTGTGTAGCAGTCAGGAAAAGTCAATGATTAGTAGGGGCAGACCTGTAATCAGCAGAAAACAGCAACAAGAGCATACATCTTGAAATTTGATACCATGTCAGAAGTGGATGCGGCAATGGAAGCATAAATAGATGCTATAATAAATTGCTGAACACAAGGACAGAAGAGAAAAACACAGAAGAACACTGCTAATAAGAAAACTCAGAAGAATACTAGGGAAATGGATTCCATACACCAAACATGAGACAGTCAGGTACAATAGTAAGTCACTGGCTATGTAGGCAATGGCACCGGCTTCCTCTCTCTAATGAAACCTTTAGGTGATGAATGATTGATTGAGGAGGGAGCCTCAGAATATAAAGGCCAAAATAGTGCCATAAACGGCAGCAGGTTGGTCAGCTTTTACTGCTGCTCAGCCAGCATAAAATGCCCAAATAATTGTCATAATGGCCACAATAAAATGCCTAATATATCTTGCAATTTTAGGCATGATCCAGACTTGCACATGAGCTGACCAGACTACTCACATAGTTCTCTACTGTCCATGACTTGTCCCAGCTGCCACAAGGTGATCTGGAGGCTGCCAAAGCCTAGTGACTTCCCCCACAGCTTGATGACATTAGTTTTAACCTTTGCAGCATTCAACCTAATTCAAGACCCTGCCACATCTGTGTTTTCCTAATATCGGAGCTGCTGTCAACATCAAATCAGGCTGTGTTTTGATCATCTGCAGGCCTCCTAGCAGTCGGCCAGCTGCCTGCCATCTCTTGGAGTATCATCGCCATCATCTACCTGATCAGATCTGTGTCTTGCAGGGCTTGGACCTGCATTTTTTTCTGCCATCTGCATCTGAAACTCCCAGAGATATTGGTGGACTGCAGCCACTGTGTTTTGGGATCTGTCTCGAATTACCTCTCTCAGACACCTCTGCCTTGGTCCTTGAGACATGGAGGTGCGAGCCCCCCTGATTCTATCATTCATTCTCTGATTCTTTCATCCTGATTCAGGCACTCTACAAATTGTGTTTCATGCATAGTTGTATATTTTTCATTTCTGTGTGCTTGCCATACCGTTTCTTTACATGGTTGGGTATGAGTTACAAGGTTGGTGGGGATGGGACGGGAGTGTGAACAAGGGGGGTTGACACCCCCCCTTGTTCATGCTGTTGGCTTGAGCATATGGATCCCCTTGTCTAAAGATCATGTCTGTTCAGGGTCTCTAAAACCCTGATGGAAGTGTTTAGGGCAAGGAGATATTATGATGAAGAAGACTAGAGTGATTTCTTCTTCATGGTCTGTAAGACACCTCTCTAACAAGCTGCACTCAATCATGTCCGATGCTCCTAATGGACTAAGTTTGCTCTGCAGTTGAAGCAATACAACTACAAACTTTTTGTTCTCATAGCTTCTTGTCAGAACCAGCTTTGCCCTCTTTCTTAATCATTTGAAATACCTGAAAACTTGGGCATTCTTAATTTCTGCTACAACTCTGTATTGCAATTACTTGTCAAAGCAGTCACCAAATATGCACTTAAGGATGAAACTTTTGTGATCAAGGAAGAAGAGAGAGCCTAGTCCGAAGGCTTGTATATTGTGCAGGTCACGGAGCTTGTTTGCTCTGGGGTGACAACATCTGACTTGTTGGGAAATCAAGTTCTGAAAATCCAACCCATGTTGCTTTCTGATCTCTGCTGTTTACGGCTATTTTGTTAGAAAATTGTTCAGGTACTTTGCCACATGTTCGTGGATTTTGTAAAAACTGCCTTTTTTCACATTGCATATACTTATGCTCTTAGTCAGTGCACGGCATGTACAGCTAGGAAAAATGACAACCTGGCTGGCATAGTGGGTGCAAACAACAGTTTGATGGTTGGAGGATTAGGTATTTATTGCCATGCTTAATCATGATTTTTGAAGGAGCTGAGAAGGGCAATGCATTTGTATGATCTGGTGATCTGTTTTAGGTACTCCCTAAAACTTGTATAATTGGTAAGAAAGGGTTTCATACTTGTATGCTTGTCTTTATGGTGCACTTGAGAAAAGATAGGGTGGCACATTTCAAGAGTGAGCTTACATGTCCACTGGTTGTGTACCATCTCTGAAAATTGCCTTTTTTTTGCAGTTGAGGAAGTGAGGCTAGCTTTATCTCTAACATTCTGAGCACAAATGTTTTTTAATCCCTCTTTCTGATGCCATGGTGAAGGTGAGGTTAGCTTAATTTCTAACATTCAAGCTTTATGCTATGCAGAGTCTGAAAAGATGAGACGAGAGATGATTCATAATCTTGAGTCAAAGATGAAGCATGCATCTGAAAATACCACTCAGTCTGTTACCACAGAGGTGGTTTTAGATAAAGCAGAAAATGGTTCTAGGAATGTTGTTAACATGCAAGATGCTCAGGTACAACCTGCCATAACGTCAAATAGTGGTGTACTCCCAGTCAGTGAGGTAGCAAGTGGCAATGGTGATTTGCAGGCCCAACTGGAGGTAATTGTCAGGACTATTCTTGAGTTTATGAAGCTATTTGATATTCAAGATGTTCTCAAGAAAAAGATATAAGCTGTTTTCCTTGATTCTCACTATGATATTTGGCAGATCCTCCCTGAACAGGAGAAATCTGGTGGCAATTTCTTTAGTTATTTGAATGGACTTGGCTATATTGGATCTGGAGTGTTTGGAGGCCTTTACTTGGCAGAACGTAAGGCTAAGTTATCTTCTGTTTCAGCTGTGGAAGATGTAAGTTTGCTCCCTATTTTTTTGTGCTTGCTTTTGCTGTACACCCGCAAGTTGCTTTCATTGATGTGCTCTGGTTTGCTGGTGAACCTTAGATGACTTCCAAGCTGAAAGCAAAAGAAGCAGCCATGGTTTCTTTGAAGGAGCAGCTAGAGGGGAAACTCGTGGAACAGAAGGAACAAGCATCTCGCCAATATCAAAAGGCCAAAGCAGATCAGGAAAATTTGGCTAAAGAGTTAGCCTCTGCATCCCAACTTGCTGATGGTCTGCAAAAACAACTGAATGATAGAAAGAGTGAGGTGCGAAGGTTAGAAACACAAGTACAAAGCTTAGAAGCAGCAAAGCAGGAGGCTCAGAAACAGAAGCAAACAGTAGAGCAAGAACTTTCTGATGAGCAGGAAAAGGGAATCAATTTGAATAACGAAATCAGGGAGCTCAAAACTGTGCTGCAGGCAAAAGACTCAGAGATTGATGGTTTACAGGCCACTCTAAAGCAAAAGGAGAAGGCAAATGCAGAGCTGTCATCTACACTACAAGAGAAAAGGGCAGTGCTTTCACAAGCTCAGGAAAAAACTGTGAAGCTGGAAAAAGAATTATCTGAGCTACTGGGGAAGCTTAATGCAAATGAAGCTGAAGCGCAGGAACTAAAAGGGAAATTGACGATAGCTCTTGCTCATGGCAATGAGAAAGAGAAACAGCTGAAAGCGTTAAATGCAGAGTTGAGGAACTTGAAAGAGTCATCTGCTAAAGAGCTGCAAGCATTGCACCAAGAAATGGACTCTAAGAGGGAACACATTGGTGACATAACTCAAAAGTTAAATGAAGCATTGAATGAATCTCAAAGCAATAAGAAAGTTATTGATGACTTGCGCTTAGAAATCAAATCTCTTACAGAAAAGCTGGATGAAGAGAATAAGACCGTAGAACGCCTGACTGTAGAATTGGAGGCAAGCTTAGACGAGCTCAAAGCCACCAAGACCCAAATAGATTCTTTGTCACAGGATGTTAAAGGCACAAAAGAGCTCAATGAGAAACTTGACAAAAAGGTTCTCTCTGTCCAGCAGGAATCAGACTCCAAGATTAACATTCTCAAGCAAGCACTAGATCAAGAACAGTCAGTTTCTAATACGCTGACTGAAGAGCTTAAAAAGGTGACTGAGGATCTAGATTTATCTAAGAGAGAAGCTTCCATATTAAACGAACAATTAAAAAAGCTGGAGGCCTCCTTCATGCGGTTGAAAAAAGAGTTTGCAGACTCTGAAGCAGCAGTCAAGGCTACAGATCTGGCTTTGGCAAGAGAGAAGGAACTGGTAGCTGAGAATAAGAAACAGTTGGAACTTGCTCGTAAGGCGATTGCGGAAGCTAAAGAGAATGTCAAATTCCTGCGGCAGGATGTTGAGAAAGCCAAACTAGAATCTGGGAATCTGGCCAAGGAAGTCAAGGAACTGAGCATGAAGTTGGAAATTGCTAATACAAAGGTTGCAAGTCTGGAGGCTGAGAAGGCCACTCTGAGTGCATCAGTGCATGAAGAACAAAAGGTATCCAGAACTTTGAGGGACAAAGTAAAGCAGGTAGATGCAGCATTAGGGAAACTCTCTAAGGAGAAAGAAACAACAGGCCAGCGAGCAAAGAAACTGGAGGGAGAGTTAGCTTCTACCAAGGGTGAAATGCTTCGTCTGAAGAAGCAAACAGCTGTTATGGATACAGCACTAAAAGAAGCCAAGTCAAGACTAAAGGGCATGGAAGAGGTAGGGAGATGTCTAATTAGACTAGAAGGCAAACAACTACTGCAATCATTTCATCACAGCTAAAGGGGTTCTTAATATCTAGGAGTTTTATTATAAAAGTAGCC
The DNA here is from genome assembly GCF_053477565.2 of Lygodium microphyllum. Lineage (NCBI taxonomy): Eukaryota > Viridiplantae > Streptophyta > Polypodiopsida > Schizaeales > Lygodiaceae > Lygodium > Lygodium microphyllum. The sequence goes on along the minus strand of NC_141143.1, from coordinate 28,691,508 downwards.
TTATCTGATTATGAATCAGATAAGCTGTTCTTAGCTTTGTTGGTTGGTTGATTTTAAGAGATTCAAAGGATATCAGTGCACTTGTTGTTTTGTTCTACTTTCATCAAACAACTCTAATCGACTGGCAGTTAACTTCTCATAGTCAGTATGACTAGGAGGTGGTTTTGCCACAGGATCTCATGTGAAACATAGTGTAGAGTGCTTACTGAAGGGCACATCCTCAGTTTTTAATATGGATTTTTCTGTTGCTGTACAACAGATGAAGCACACACAGGTACAATCAGAGGGTGCTGCCCAAATATCAACCGAGATAAGCAACATCCAGGTTGAACTTGAAAATATGCAGAAGGTGAAAAAAGTGGTGCGATAGTATGAGTTTTCAAATAGCTTACACCAGTTGACTGGTTTGCTCACAAGTGTCTTCTTTATCTACAATGTTTTTGGTGGACATGCAGAGCTTGGATGATGCTGGAAAGAAGCAGGCAGAGGCAGAGGCTGCAGTAGAATCGCTTCGCGAGGTAACACACTGAAGTGGAGAAGCTCATGGGGGTTTCTTGGACAAGGCATGAGATGGAAACTGGAGCTGGATGTCATAACAGCACTACAGAAGATTGTGTTCAGAATTCTTCAATATTAGTGCCAAAGTTCATCTCCCCTCAAAATCAAAACACCATCTGTCGAATGTGTTCATGTGGACCACACAAGTCAATGCTTATCAAACCTGTTTCCTCCTTTTGTTGAGGGAAAGGCTAGTACATGGCTCACGAGGGGCAAAAATCTGTCCACTAGGTCAAAGCTGAAGGCAAAGCTATGGCTTTTCTTGTATGATGTTCCTGTGGTTTTTGTCTTAGTATTTGAATACTTACTAACAGACAGTCTTGTCTAGCTTGGAATGTATCTGGCCAATTCAGGCAGATTAATGGTAGCCCCAGCCTTCTGAGACACAAAGATAACGTGATTTTGTTATGTTCTCATTTGTGATGAGAAACAACACCAAAGATTTCATGATGGGGGGTGGAAGGCTCAAAGATTCTGTATGCATGCTTTGCAGTTTGTGTCAATGTGAAAGGCACTTTGATTTGGACCTCACCATGTGGTACTTATCATTGACCATTGTGGCAAGGGGGCTCTTTTTTCTCCATCAGATATGTGCTTTAAGCTTTGCCTTCAAGGCCTCATGTATTTATATCACCCATCCAAATGAGCTCAATGTATGCCAAGTTCCAACAAATCATTGCTTTGAAATGTATGCCTTATACATTTTAATCTAAGCAGGACTTTCCAAAGGCACTTTGTGAGCTAGCCTTGTATGCATGCGTGCGCGCGTACACACATCGTCTCTCCCTCTTCCCCTCTCACCCTCTCTCAACATGTATTTAGTTGAGTAAGCACTAAACAGGAATGGCCAACACCGACCAATACCACTTCTCTCCATGGTTCTCTTAGTCTTTGATCTTTCTATCAGAGGTTCCACTCTCGCACACACATTCAGGACCTCCATGTTCATGCTTATTGCCTGCACATGCTCACGATTCTGACTGGCTGAATAAAGCACGACTCGCACACTTTCATACACTTAGGGTGGGTTCACACTTGTACGGTGGACAAAAGGGTAAAAAATCCCCTTTTCCACCCATCTACAAGGATTTCCCAAGAGTTGTCCGCCATCTCATTCACATTAGTGGTGGATAAGGAAAGGAGCCAAAGAGAAGACATTGCTTGAAGGAGAAGTATCCGTGCTAGGCAGGCCAGAAGAGAGGAGCAAAAATTTGGCCATGACGTGTCAAAAAAGGTCCCTAATTTTTTTGGCCTTCCACCATGTGTGTGAACATATAGTTTTCCATGCTGAAATTTGATTGGCCATTTGTATTTGGGATGCCTGTTTGTCTGCCGGGCATGAACCCACCCTTATTCACTGATAGAAGTGGCTCCCTCGAACACACTCTTTGACATTTTACTCATCCTCATCTGGAAAGCGTCTCACGTTTGTTCTTTCCTTGCACAAATTTAAGCTTTCGAACTCTTTATCTTTGGGATAGCAAACTTTACCCAAACAGTAGACCTTTTTCTTGGGAACATCTAAAAGTGGAAAGGCAAGAAACCTAACCAATATTACATTATAAAGAAAGAAGCTTCATCCCTCCATTTAAGCTTCTAGTTCTTCTCAATAATTCGTCACTCTTTGCTTTTCTTTTCAATGTTGTCTCCCCTACTTTGTGGTGGTAGCAGTGCCAACATGCATCAAGATAAGATGGCAAGGATATTTGTAATTTCAGTGCCAACATGCATCAAGACTGGATGGCAAGGATATTTACAATTTCAAACTAGGTTTCTCTCTCCTTTCTTGGCAACTTTTCTTAATGCGAAAGGTTGGACTATCCCCATGGTTGTTCTGCTAAGATCACGAGGTTGCATGTTTACAATTTTTGCATTTAAGGTGATTATGATTGCATGATGGTTAGTAGTCACACAAAGGGATACAATTGTATTAGACTTTGTTTGTAGACTATTTAGTCTTGATGTACAAGTGGAGTGAAGCATGATGGTGCACTGATCATAACCATAAGTTTGTATTTTGAGTTTAGTATAAACAACTATTGCTATATTCCCTTGTAGTTGTTAATGGATTGAATGCTATGGTGAATCTTATCTCACGTCTTTAGTTTAAAAGCATTCCCCTACCTTTGATCTCTTACTAGAGATTGGCATTCCTGAGGTTGTATGTTTACAATTTTTGCATTTAAGGTGATTAAGGTTTCAAATTTGAGCAGTTTTTTGCAATTGTACTTGGCAAGCCATGTGGGAGACAATCCTTACAGTTGACGACAAAAGTGGTAACAGGCAACGTAGGTGCCACATGGCACAATAAGAGAGGTCGGACAATTTTTTGCAAACGGTCTAGATACAAGTTGGACAATTGTATTGTACAATCGATTGCATTTAATGTAGTTAACTTGCATTATCTATGGCATATTTTGCTGGCTATTTATTTGGCCCAGTCTCCACACACTTTGTTAGTTTTGATATTAGGTTTCCAAGCTGTTGATCGTGGAGATTGCCCTCGGGGTTCACAAAGTGTGAGATCTTCGAGGTACATATATACACATATATACTCTTTGCATCCTTGTACATATCTGTATCCTTATACAACATTCTTCACTGTAGATTTTTTGCATTTCACTATCTCTTTCTCTCTCTCTTCTTGCTCAGTTCACTCTTTGCCTTGGTTATACACTTCCATATTGCTTCACTATGACATGGTATTAGAGCATTGAAGGACGGATGGACCTACCTGAAGAGGGGTTTTTAGTGTGACACAAGGGTGCATTTTCAGTGTCGTTCAAGGGCGAGCAAGAGAGCTACACACCAAAACAAGATCGAGGTGAGCGTGAGTGTGCAAGAAAGGATTAGATTTGCTGAAGCTGTTACTAATTTTTGCTATTTGAGAAGGAAAAATTTTGAATTTCGGGCCTTCAAGTGTAGACTTTACCTTTTCACCGCCTCCAGTGGGTAAAGGAGCAGGATGAGTGGCAGAGTCTTAGTAGACTACATTCACACAGTTAGAGGGGGGTGTTTTTTGTGTTTTGTGCAAGCATTGTAGGTAAATATGTCTTCTTAGGCAGGGACAGAGTTACAGGCGATCATGGACCAGAAGGTGTCCATGTTACTGACTCTTCCATTAGATCAAAAGCTCGATGGTGAGAACTATCGTATCTAGCGGGCTATGATGCTTGCCATTTTGGACTCTTATGACTTGGCATAGCTTATTACGGAGGTTATATATCGTTCTTCTTTGCAAGATGAGTCTAGACTCTCTTCAAGTGAAAAATTGGAGTTGGCAAAGGCTCAGGCACACTGGGACACATGGGCTTATTTCTTGAAATTGAAGCCAGAGGCTTTCTCTAACTTTATGGATTGGTTGCTCTTTGAGGAGAGGCCGAAAACTCGAGACCTTATGATCGAATAAGGGCGGAGAATTTGTTTCTAATGAGAACCAAGAGTTTGCCAATGTAAATACCCCTAAAGAGAATGGCATATTGGAGTGGAAGAGTAGCAATGTGATCGAGATGACCCATACCATGATGGAGCATCGACAAACACCTCAATGCCTATGGGACGAGGCTATAGCTATTGCAGTCCACATTCTTAATCAATCCCCTACTTCCATTGTTGTTGGTATGGTCCCTGATGATGAGGTATTATGGATCTAAGCCAGATGTTTCTTATTTTAGGGTTTTTGGGTGTGACGCTTATATTCACATCTCAAAAACATAGTATGAAAAATTTGAAGCGACTTTCAAAAGGCAGGTGCTTATGGTGTGTTTGTGGGCTATAGCTTGTAGTCTTAAGGTTACTGATTGTATGATCTCGTTAAGCGGGATGTCTACACTAGCCGGGATGCTTAGTTCGTGGAAGTTCTAGTCTCAGAGAGGGGTGAGGAACACCTTGTTCTTGGAGATCTCAATGATAATTGGATGCCAGTATGACTGTTTCTTTGGAGCATGTGCCTCTTGAGGACTCTTCTTCGGATGAGGAGCTTAGTTCTCAGCTATCAGACTCATTGATTGAGCCCTAACAATTAATGTACCTTCTAGAGACTTTAGCTGATGGAGCATGACAAGGCGAGCTTTGGCCTCCTCCCCATTGGGATCATGACACTTTTTGTGATGCAAGGATTGAGGGGGTCCTTGAGGAGTGGTAGCTTGCAGGATGGCCCGCGGCATTTTCAAAGAACTAGGCACACCTCACGGAGCTTGTGTACACTAATTACTATTTGATGACTTGTGCCATGCAAAATCGAGAGGCCACCTCCTTGAAGGAGACTTTACAACATGATCATTGACAGAGAGCGTTGGAGCAAGAGAGCTAGAGAGTCGATTGAGAGGAATGCCACTTGGTGCCTTTGTGCCGAAGCCTTCTCATAAGAAGATCATTAGTGTCAAATGGGTCTTCAAAACCAAGTACCGCAATGATGGCATGTTGGATAAGCACAAGGCCCACCTTGTTGGTAAGGTTTTACATAGCAACTGGAATTTATTTTTGTGATACTTTTGCCCCTATGGCTTGGATGGCTACTATTCGTGTAGTTCTTGCCTTGGCTAGCCATAGGAGATGGTTGGTCTATTAGCAAAGCAGCTGGATGTGAAGTCTGCCTTCTTAAATAGGGAGTTGAAGGAGGGGATCTATGTTGAGAAGCCTCTAGGATTTGGTTCTTTTGATGGTAAGGTGTACAAAATGAGCTTGACCAATAGTATCTTCAAAACAAGTGGGCTCAACATTCTCAAACACTTTTACCATATAAGCATAATGGTGAGCTGCATAACCTTCAAAATCAAATCTTTTAATAGGATATCTAACCCTGTTAGACCTATGTACCACTAGATCATTTAGTGAAGCCTTTACATTACCATGTGCTCTCAATACACTGCGTCATGTGACTGAAGGAATACTAATCTCATCATCTAAACTCTTGAAACCACTAGAATCTCCATCAAACCCCAAATGACTGGTAGATGCATTTTTACCATCATCTAATACTTTCTTATTTCCTTTGTCTTTACCTGAATACTTGTAGATATACGTGAAGATGTGGGGATGCTTCTTACTCTCCCAGACCAAGGGTAAGTATAGATGTAGTACTAGATTATTTTTTTGGTCCACTAAGGCCCCATGATACTTGCTTTTCTTTTTACACATAACTATCATGATTATCATCGAATGAATCACTACTGGATATATACCAACTTCTCATCTCATCAAATATAATATCCTTGCTTTTCTTTATGCACATAACTATCATCATCATCCAATGTATTAGCACACTAGATGCATACCAACTGCTCATCTCATAAAAAATAACATCTATGCTCACTTTGAATTTACCTATGACAAGGTTATAATGACAATACCCTTTTTGCTCTAAGTGTATCTAATAAAAATACATTTTTCAACCTTTAGATCAAGCTTCTTTCACAACTCATTTGGCATATGAGCATACGCAATACAACCAAACACTTTGACACATTGGGCTTCTTGCTTATAAAGCATTCTTCTATGGTCATTCCTTGAACTACAACTTTTGATATTCTGTTCATAATATAGACATAAGCATAAATAGCTTCAAACCAAAAACGTCTTGGAAAAATATTTTTAGCCCATAAATGCCCATGCAACTTCTATAATATGCCTATTTTTTCCTTTTGCAACCCCATTTTGCTGTAGGGTATACCTACAAGTAAAATTTCTCTTTATCCCATGATATCTAAAGAAGTCAAAGAACTCATTAGAAAGGTACTCTATCCCTCCATCATCTAACCTCAAGTACTTAACTTTCAAGCTTGTTTTTGTTTTAACAATTGCCTTGAAAGCTTATGAAGTGCTTAAACAAAGCACTCATTTCCTTCATGAAATACATCTAAAAATTTCTTCAATAATCATCAAGAAATGTAGCAAAATATTTACTTCCACCAAGAGATATGTTTTATGTAGGCATTGTCAAGCATTTTTTTGAACTAGAACCACTGCGACTTATGCGTAACAGGCTGCTCCTTGAGGAGAATAGCATCTTACAATCTCCAACTGTTGTCTAGCCCTCTCAGTACGTTTTGCTTTTTGTATTTCGGCTTGATGGTCCTTGTCAGAGGACATAAACCAACTATTTGGTCCCTAAAAACCCTTGATTCGAGAACCACCACTTGTTGGTGGCTCTTGGCAAACACACCACTGATGGGACCTAAAATGGGCCGGCACTGGCTATGGCACTAGCCGGACCTCATGCATATAACAAACAACCCCACCACACAGTCTCACATGCCAGGAGCGTTTAAAACTCACTTTGCACTAAATGATTATGACGATTTTGCGTTTGTATCCAATACGTAGTTCAACGTTCACCTTCCCTTCTCCTCAGAGGGAGATCCCATAACATATAGGCATAATGCCTCGTAATACACACATAGGGAAGCACCTCTTGGTTGATTGCCGCGGCTCCACTGCGACTCTCCTACACCTCAAGGATTGGCCCCAAGATGCGTCGTTGACACATATAACATTCGCACAAACTCCACTATTTCATAATTTAGCGTTCCAGGAGATTTTGATTTGCCTCACAAAACTTTTCCCAACGGAAGCACCCGTCTAATTGACAAATTAGGTTTCATGTCCTCTCAACGTTGGTCAAAGTTTATCAATCAATTGCAATGCATTCCAGGAGATACCACGTGACATGCTTGATGCAAGGTGTATGACGATTGTGCACAACCATTTTACGATTAAAAAACCAGCCATGTGAGGGTGCGAAAAACAACCCTTTCATGAATTTTAACTAGGCATTACGTGCTGTGCTGCTTTAGGGACTAGCACTGGAACTTTCGTGCTACTAGTCGCCTATATTTAGTTATGGAACGATCCCTAAATACTATGCACAAAGAGGAAAATTAGAATTTGTATATTTTCAGCAATTAGATCGTCGCACAAACTTCATCCCCCCCTTACCGTTTAGGTGTTGCTGTGTTGCATAGGTGTAAATGGTTGTCTTGTGTCATTTTTGTATGTAAAAATAATAAACACATACTATAACACAAAGGACGAGGACAAATTGAGGCTTGATCTCATGATTTAACCTTGCCAAACATTCACGCACATAAATCTTATTTTTTCATATTTTTTGAGTGTGAAAATCCCATTTTTTTATTTTTTACTATTTTTTACTATTTATTATTCATGAAAAATAGGTATTTTTTGATTTATTTGTGTTGGATTATTATTTTGATCGAAACTTAACATTTTCTTTGATTTTATTCCATTTCCACTCCTTTTTTCCAACTCAAAATCGGTAAAACTACTAATTTCCATTGAAAAATGACATTTTGCGGGTTTTAAAAAATTAATAACGATTCTAAATCATTACGGGTTCTGCATTTTTGTGGTTGTAGTCCTCAAACATGATGTAAACAAGATTCAAACAAACATTCATCACATATGAACAACATTTGGACCATGAAACAACAAAAACAAGCAAATTTCTTCATAAAATTGGAGCATACCGCGTGTTTTGCGTGTTGCGGCTTTTTTAATAATTATTCCGGGCAGTCCACAGACCGAACAACAAACATTCTTCAGTGCTGAATCTCTTTCCTCAGCCTCCTCTTCATCTTGGAGCAATTCGATCACATTCGGACAAGCATCCTTTAGGCCCTCTTCTTCTTGATTTCTTACATGCAAACCACCACTTAGAGGAGAGAGATGGAGGAAAGAGAAAGACTAGATTCTGATCTCCCTGATCGTGCAGCCATTTGATGGGCGAAGGTAGGTGATAGGAAGCGTGGAAAGTCTTCAGTTTGCTGATGTCTTCAGATGGTATGGGTATGTGGAGGTTCTCCTATGGCTATGGAGCGGCCCCCCCCCCCCCCCCTTCATTGCAAAAATTTTTGGGGGCCAAAGGGGCCCCCTAAGGGTCACACCGTTTGGACTCTCCTAAAGTCCTTTCCCACTTGGCATTTTGGCCTTTGGCCTTCTAGGCACCCCCTCTCCCACGTCCGGTACCTGAATCGTGGTCTAAAAAATCTTGGGCGTCCATCTTGAAGTCTTCCATTGTTGGGCATCTCCAAGGGTCTCATCTGCCATGCCAAAAAATTATGAAAATTCTGCGACCGCTGTCAAGTGGCTCTTTTAAGCACTTCCGAGCATTGCCGCTTAAAATCGTACTGATTGCCACTGCCGCCTTTGACGAAGTCTATTTTTCCCTTGAAATTCGTAAATTTTGACTATTTTTAAGCACTTCTCCGCATCAAAAGTCATCTGTCAGTTATTGATCCCGTAATGTTTTCTTAGATGTCCATTGCACATCTATTTTAGCGTAGTGAGTAGCTGCATTAGGTTGCTACTGTTGGATGTTTTGCTTTGGCTTGGGTGACAAAGGTTCTTGGTTGTTGCGAGACATTAGCTATTTTGAAGGACTAGCAACTTCCATGGATTGGTGCTTGTCAACACTCGAGGGATCTATATTTACCTTCCTTGGACTTTCTATTTTAACATGAGTAGCATCACTAGGTAGTGATTGTTTTGTGTTCTCCTTTTTTGACTCAGTGTTGACTGCTCAATCATTGCTAGTTCCTATTGTGGATTAGTAACTGCTTCATACTATTGCACTTGCAAAATTGTGGATATGGGCATCTCAAGTCACTAACTTGTTAATTTGTATCTCCACAAGTATCTTGGTCTGATACCCAAATTTGTGTTTGGGTATCTTTCTCTTTATTTTGTATTTTGATGGTCTTGGGCTGTGGTCAGGGCTATGGTCAGTGGAGGTGGCTTTGTGGGCCGTTTTGGCACAACCAAATCCAAAAATTTCTGGCATAAACCCTTGAGCATGTAGCAACACTTTAGGAACCCATCCTGACATTGTGCTAGCTCTCTAGTGATACTTCTAATTATATACCCTAGGTATCCTATTCCTTCTAGATGAATTTCTCTTTCTAATAGCTTGAGAAGCTATTGCAATGGTCCTAACCACCTTGGGCTTTATTTTGCTACTAGGAGGATTCACACTAAGTGGTTCTCTCTTATCTGCATGTGCCTTGAGTAGCTCCTTCAAAACTCTCTAGTTGTCCTCACTAGGTTTTTAATTTGACTCGAAGATGGGTTGCTTGCCCTTCCTTAAAGAAGAGACAAGGTTCCTTTTGCTAAAAGTAGTGAGAATCTCAACTTTTGGTAAGCTCAAATGTATTTGATGTGCTTCATAGTCCACAATACATGTGGTCACATGCTTGAAAGTTCTTCCAAGAAGAACCTCTCTATCCATATCTTCCTGATTTGGAAGCACATAAAAAACAATGGGAAGGTTCGCAGTCTCTATAGTTTGAAGAATCCTAGGAGGGAAGAAGGCGATACTCCATAAGGTTTGATGAATGCATTTTTATTGGGACTAATTCATGTTGACCAATAGCAGTCCATACATCATAAGTTACGATGTTGTAATCAGAACCTTCATCAATGAAAGCATCAATGATGAGTTCTCACTTGACAGTTAGTTGTTTGTGTTGAGAAATGTGCAATCACATCCACCATAGCCTCTTATTTTGGAACAAACAGGGCAAAGAAACAGATTGCAAATAAAGCCTTAGATTAGGTCAAGTATGTATGGTTTATTAAAACCACAGTTGGTGAATACCATGGTCACTTTCCACCTTTCTCCACCTACCAATACCACCTATTGTAAGCCTATAAAAGGCACTCATCCCCACACTCATTCCATCAATTATTATCATTTAGTTGTACTTGCATTATGTTTGGATAATATTAGTTATTCTTCTTTATCAATGCATTTGCCTCATTATTATGATTGTCTATTTGCTCATTAGCGATCCTCCATAGCATGCATTCTCAATATTTTAACATGGTATCAGATCGGGTTTTAAGTTAGTGAGTCATCAGGCCACTAATTGAGTCATTCTAGTTTGAATTTTTGGCTCCCTCCACTTTTCCATGAATCTCCTACTTTATTATCTCACTCATTGGAGTCCTCAAGTCTTTGCTATTGGGAATTACTTAGTCTTCAGCAACCACAGCCTTATTTCAGCAAGCATTCAAGTAATTGACCATCAAGGAGGGGAGATCTTGACAAGATTTGCAAGCATTTCAAGAATATACAAACACAGTGTCCATTGACACTCATCTAGTGTTTTAGCACCTATGTTATCTAACACAATCAGCCTTGCCCTTGATCAAACCTAGGTTTTTGTACTACTCTAGCATCAAATCAAGGAGAGGAAGACTCGGACTTGCAAGACTTTGAAGATCCCAAGTGCAAAGGGCATACTAGTCACCAAATCACCTAGTATCTCTTGATACTAATCACCAAGTGCTTCTTGGCACTTGTGCTCAACTGAAATTTGAATTGTTTGGAGCTTATTTGCTGCTAACCTTGCAATATCAACATGGGCAAGGACTCACCAACATTCGGATTCAATGGTGTTGGATTCCATACATGGCAAACTAGGATCAAACTGATCCTAATGAAGAAAGGCTTGTGGTCAATCACAAGTGGTCAAGAGAATAAACCAAGGGAAGCTACACTTTCAGTCGTAGGGGATAAAAATGATGGTAAGGCTCAAGCTATTATCAAGCTCAAACTTGATGACAGCTACATTCATCATGTTGATAATTGTGAAACCTCTTACATGACATCAGATCGATTAGAAACCCTGTTTGGAGCTCATTCAAAATCCTCCACATATGGCTTACTGATTGAAATTTTTAGACTTGAAATGCAAAGTAATACATCACTTGCAACTCATTTGAATTATATGGAAAGCTTGTTGACACAACTTGCAGGAATCAACTTGAAGATGGATGAATACATTTGCATTGGAGTGCTTCTCAAGAGTCTTCCACTTGAGTTTGATAATGTGTCTACCACATTAATCAACATGCAAAAGCCGAACCTTGTGGATATCAAAACCTCTCTCCTGGGAAGAGGAAAAGAAGATCAAGAACAAGGGAGAAACAAGCATCCCAATAGGAGACCAACAACTCTATGTGAAAGGGAAGAAGAACGTAGTCTGTGACTTTTGTAAGAAAACTGGGCATATTGAGAAATTTTGCTATGCTAAGAAAAGGTCTGAAAGAGCATATCTTGCTATAGTGAAAGAAGATGAAGACAACATTCAAGAAGAAGGAGAAGAAGAACCCCAAGAACAAAAGGATAGGACTCACCATCCCCTCTTTTGTAGCTCATTTTTTGATAGGCTTTTTTAAGTTTAAAATGTGGACTTGCCTAATGTTCCCACCATAAGCTCCTATACTCCTCATGTAACCTCTGCACACTACAACCTCTACATACTTACTGAGGCCTTGTAACAACCTCTAGCTTTGTATGGTTGGTTTTTTCCATGTCTACACTTAGCAAGGTTCTACTCACAACAGCCCCTGTATACTCAATGTCTTCTCTGGTTGTGATTGAGGAGGGGTGTTGAGAAATGTGCAATCACATCCACCATATCCTCTTTGTTTGGAACAAACAAGGCAAAGAAACAGACTGCAAATAAAGCCTTAGACTAGGTCATGTATGCATGGTTTATTAAAACCACAATTGGTGAATACCATGGTCGCTTTCCACCTACAAATACCACCTATTGTAAGCCTATAAATGGAACTCATCCCCACACTCATTCCATCAACTATTATCATTCAGTTGTGCTCGCATTATGTTTGGATAATATTAGTTGTTCTTCTTTGTCAATGTCTTTGTCTCATTATGATTGTCTATTTGCTCATCAGTGATCCTCCATAGCATGCATTCTCAATATTTTACCAGTTTGACCCTAAGATATGCAAGAGGTATTAACTCTTCATATTCTGGGTCAGTGTTGGTGTCTTTGATCTTTTGGATATTAGGCTCTATACATTATGTGAGGGTACTACTAGATGCCTTGTTTGTTTGGATAGTCATGATACATATGAGTGTTGAATGCCACACTCAATGCATCTAAGGTCAATCTTTGTGAATGTATCTATCCTCATTGGGTCTGCTAGCTGTGGACTAGGCTTTTGAGTTTCTAGATTAGTCATATTGTCAATGGATAGATGGATGGAAATTTTTCTCTTTAATGTTGACTCCGAATATTTTAGGACTTGTAGACCTATGACCTAGTCCACTATGAGGAATATCAACTAAGTCTTAGGCTCTGAAAAGCTAGATGACAAACTTATCAACTCTTCTTACAAATTCAAGCTCTTGTATGGTTTCTTGTGTGTGTTTCTATTCTTTTGAATTTGTAGAATGATGTGAATTTAGCTTAGTACTCTTGATAGCTTAGTCAATAACTTCTCTCTCATTGAGCCCTCCATGTAGTGATTGAACTTTACCTCTTGGTGGTAGGTTGGGCGATTTTCCCCCTTGACTTGTTGTGTGTTCTATACTAAGGTGTGGAAATGATGGTTTTGGTTTTGCACTATGATCCTAAATATCCTAGGTTATGTTAGCGTAATGTAAGTTTCCTATCTGCTACGTGTGCCAGGTCCTTATGATGTGACAAAGTATCTCCTAAGCCGCTTGTTTGTACAAGCTCCTTAGTGAATTCCTAAAGCATTTAAATGCTTCTTCCAACAATTTCATTCCAAAACATACAGTCTTCAAGACACTTGAGATAGTTTGAACATATAAGAGTGAGATATGTAAAATCAAGCTTTCTTTTATTCAAAAAATATGCTTGTGTGCAACAGTTCCGTGAAGCATCAATCATGTCAAGCTAACGTTAGAGGAGTTGAGGTATGTGTGCATGGGAGTGGGATTATGTGTAGAAGTGAGTGTTGGTGTATGGGAGTGACAAATGGTGCAAGTACTAGATAGATAGTGCAAGTGCAAAGTGTAGACATTTGGTGCAAGCCTAGGTGGTGCAAGTGAAAGTGCTAGGTGAGGTGGTGCAAGCCATGAGATGATGAAAACCCTAGGTGGTGCAAGTCGTAGGTGGGTGGTACAAGTTGGGAAGGTAATGCAAGTGGGTAGTGCAAGTTGTGCTCAATGCAACTAGGTTATGCAACCTAAGTGATGCAAGGTAGGTCATGCAAGCTTAGTGCAAGCCCTAGGTGGTGTAAGGATGGTGCGAGTGCAAAGTAACCTAGGTGGTGAAAGTGGGTGGTGCAAGTCCTAGGTTTGTGGGTGGTACAAGTGCAAAGTGACCTAGGTCTACAAGTGGGTGGTGCAAGTGGCAAATGCAAGTAGGTGGTGCAAGTGGAAAATGTAAGTGGGTGGTGCAAGTGATAAGTGGATTAATGTGATGTATGTTTAGGTCATGAATTTGAATGTGAGAAAAATACGGGGTTAGAGAACTTTGTGGCTTTGAAATTATAGAAGCAAAGAGTTGCTCCATGCAAAGAGTAAGTCCAGATTAAAAATGGGATGCTAGATTGGTGTGCAGATTTTGTATTGGTAAGCGGTCAAGTTAGTCAATGCCATATCTAGTGAATACTTGTGATAAACAAATCAAAGTTTGTAATATGTTCTAATGGATTTAAAATTTCAATGTTAGCACCCATCAAGCAAAGCAATGCCTTATGAATCTATGCTGAAGAAACAATTAAACACAAAGGTCTTAAGAAACATGCACATTTGGATCAAGAAATTTTTTAAACATTGTATTAATCCAATTGTTTGTGGATTAGGTAATATTAATAATTGATAGATTATTTTGATAGTTAATAATTTTCCATGTACATATGGATAAAGTTTTTGTAAGGTTTACACAATAACTAGGAGGTTTTTTTAATTGTGGAGTAGATAGTTTTTGATATATTAAGGGAGCAACCAATATACCAAATTGCTCTTGAATTATGATTATCATCTCATTGTAATAATACAATGTAAAGAAGATGATTGAGAAGGGAGAAGGGAAGAGAGAGAAGACTATAAAGGAGAGAGAAACACTAGAGAAGGAGAGAGAAACACTAGAGAATGGGACATAATAATTGAAAGAGAGAGAAGAAGAAAGGAAAACCATGCAATCCATGAGGAGGTAAATAGACTTATTTCATTAATTTTTTGGATACCCAAATTGACTCCATTTACACCCTTTATATTCCCGCAATGTGATTGAGTATTTTTCATGTGTCTTGTGCTATCCCACTCTTTGCATTCCATCCTGATCCCAACAATTTTTGCCCACAAAAACAAAAAGAGGAATTATTGCTATGGCATAGTAGTTGATGTATGGTTGTTAGTAGAAGTATTTGAGAGTGTTTTGGATTATATTGATTATTTTTTGGAAGATCATGATGATTCTTAGTGGAGATATGAAGCTCTATGATGTTCTGTTGAGGTTCTGATTGGTTCTGTATACCTTCTGTATAGCTTCTGTTTTGTTCTGATTTTCTTCTGTATGAAGCATGGATTGATGATTGATGAAGATTGAAATATTTTGGAAGATTGAATAGTTTTTGTTAGTTTGGAATGGTTTGAGTATGAGTAATGAGGTTCTGATGACCTTCTGTAACCCTGTGTAGACCTTCTGTAGAGTCTCTGTCTCTGCTCTATCTCTGCTCTGTAACTGTACTGTAGCTGCTATGGTACTGTACTGTAACTGTTATGTAGATCTTCTGTAAGTGTTATGTAGAAATTATGTGTGACTTTGGAAAAGTTTTCTAACTTTTGGAAATGATGAATCTAAGTTCAAAAGAGCTAAAACAAGTGGAAGAAGCATCTGCTAAAGACTGAAGAGAAGACTGAGTGATAGTGACTGTAGTGAGCTGTGAAAAGATACTATAGTGGCTCTGGTGACTCTTCATATCAAACATACCTCTTGGGAGGTGCATCCACGACCTAAGAAGGATTATTGAGAGTTATTATGAGAGCATTGTAGTGAGGATATGATGTACTATTGATGGAGAGAGAGAGAGAGAGAGAGTCAGAGATAGCAAAATCTATCAAAACAGTGTAATTGTATATGAGAGATTGAGAGAGAGAACTATGAAGACATTGAAGATGAATACTATGTGATTGATTTCTATTCAAAGATGGTGTATTATTTTTTGTTCATTGTTCTATTGAAGAATTCTATGAAGATGTTGAAGATTATGGTTGGTTCTATCAAATCCGTGGGAGATATCTACTATGATGCTGCATGAAGAATTGCTGTTTTCTTTGTTTTGGTTATCAAAAGAATGAAATAAAAGCTTGTTGATGTTACAAGATAGATTTTCTTGCAAGAGAATTCCTTTTTCCTTGGTGTTCCTCTTGGGGCTCCAGTTGGTTAGTGACTCCTGAGTCTACTCTGCAACAACGAAACGTATCGGCCAACCGTGTTAGGATCGACATGAATCTTCCTAGGTTTCTAATGGTCAAGTCATTCTACAGCTTTCTAGCGTTGGTCTTTAGATCTACTTTGCGTAGATTATCTAAACTGAGGTAGACTCATATCGCACTTGGTTCAAAGAGAATGGGAAACGAGAGGGATTCATTGCTTGACCTCACTACCCGTAGGGTAAAGTTCCATTTCGATCCCCTAAAATGATATGAGCTAGGATTCTACCCTATATTATCTAAGGTCAATACGTTATCACGATTTGAATGTTGAGAAACCTCCTAATTTTTTGGGACCACTCTGTCATAGGACAAACCCATCGGGGGTTCCGCCCACCCGCTTCCCTTGATAGCTTTAGTTTCCTACTTACCTAAGGGCACATTAGTGGTAACACATACAAGCAGCTTTCTTAATTAACTCGTGAGCTACATGATCCTTTACGTAATTGTATGCACTAACATGAAAACATATTACAAAATTTCCTTGAAAGTAAAATTTATATTAAAATTTCAACTAAGATACAAATCCCGTCCATAGGACTATTACCGCAATCCGTAAGGATGCGTTTTATTTTCCCCCAAGTTTCTGCCTTTGCACTAATAACAAGGCCTCGAGATTCCTTCCCGAGTAATGTAGACCATCTAAGTAGGACCCAGAGGTAGGGGATTTACAGCCAGAGCCCCCTGGTACCCGACCATCCTCCTACATACAGACGTTTCTACAGAGAGACCTTTCATGACGGGTTCGGTACACATTCTCGACGTGGCTATCAAAAACCCCCTTAGATAGGGTTGGCGGCCAGTTGGGGGTGCTCAACACACCTTTTCCAGGTGTTTCAACCTGAATCCAATTTGAAAGATTTTCTTCTTATCATTTCCTTTGTTAGATGACTCCTTTTCCAAACAGGTTTTCCTAAGTACAAACACAAGCAGAAGTGCACAATATGTATTAGACAACTCTTTGTTCTCTTTACAGAAGGAAATTCTGATTTGATATGATAGCATCTAGTCTCGGCTTTATCCCCGTTATCGTCCAAGATTTCTAGAGATAACCTAATTTAATTTCCTCATTCTTTTGAATGGAGTATCCTTGCAATGTTGATTGCAATTTGGGACATTGGCTTCCCTACAACGAAACTCTACATATTCATTTGAACTAGGGTTTGTCGCATAATTCATATAGTTACTTAAGGACTTTGAATTCCTTTTAGCTTTAAGCAAAATGAGCCTTGAGAAGAATCCTTCAACTCTTTAGGATTTGAAATTCTTTCAACTTCTTAGGAACCATATGTATTCTATCACAAGTTCAATCTATGTGCTTTGTAAGATGTAATAGGATTTCCTATTATTTCAAGCAAGCAAACGGATGCGGATGCATAAAATCTATATGGCTTAATTACAGTTTAATGCATATTCTTGAAACTTTTCATATATATATTAGTATGAATTTCTATGCAATTTATGTGCAATTTAACGGCTTCTAAGTGCAATTTTAATTGATCACCTAAGATGAATGCGATTAACAAAAATTTCCTAGTACACTCATTATCTTGAAACATGCTCAATTAAGTTGTGATAATTAATGTAAACATTCTTTTTTTTCCAATTTCTTTTCCCTAATACAACAGGGTATACCTGATTCATAAGAGATGCATTTCTTGTAGTTGTGGTCTCGTTGGTTGTGGTGGGAGTTTCAGCGTTTGGAGAGATATTTTGCTTGGGGGCCATTATCCGCAAGTGGGTTCAAGAGACAAAGAAAGAGGAATGGATTTGAGATGGGAGAGCATAAGAGAAGGTGGCTTAGACCTCTCGGGGTCTCCTTATGCTTCTCTAACTGCTCCCCATGCCTCATATTTATTGCTAAACAAGAGAAGAAGGGTTGTGGCTGAGAAAAAGAGCTCTTTATGGAGGGGATCTTGGAAAAATCAACAATCTGATGCTCAAATCACAATTTTAATAGTTCCGTTGGTTCCGAAAGGGGGGTAAAACACCAAGACACTTGGTTAGAAATCTTTCAGATCACTCCTTCTTCTCCCTGTTCAAAGTGTTGTTTACTGCCTATAAATTGCGATTGCGATGTGCGCGATTTTGCCAATCCTTCTTTTTTTTGTATTAAATCTCCAAAACAAGCTGAAAAACCACTTGCTTTTTTTACATGATATCCTATTCTAAAAATCTCCATTGCTTTTTAGGATATTTACAAGAAGCAATATCTAAAATATGCTAGTTTTGCCCAAAAATCTAATATTTTTGGACCATCCATACTATACACATTAACGCTAGTGATTAATATGGCTCATAACTCTCATTCACGTTGCAACTTTCGTGAAGGGTGGCTACAACCTTGTTAATCTAGGAAAAATATCAGATTACGACTCTTGATTTTTTTATATTTTTTATTGAATAAAAAATATTAGTTATTAATATTAGTTTTTACTTTAGTTAGTCTTTAGGTAGTAACCTTACTAACTTATTAATTGGCTAACTAACTTTAGAAATAACCAACTAATTTTTAATTGCATGAAAGTATTACATGATGTATGGTATATTGATTCAAGTGCATATAATTGTATGACTAGTCATGCTAAATGGTTTAAAGAGATGTAGGATTTACAACATCTAGGCTTTATGCAAATGGGTAATGATTCATGCCAATCAATTTTACACATTGCAAAAGAAGTGTGACGCTCTGGCCCTTGGATACCCGCGCGAGACCCTCTCGGGACCCCGTCTAGGCTCCAGAGAAGTGCCAGACCCTTTGCCCAACATTGCCATCCAAACACCTCAACACGACACAAGAAAACCCAACACGACACGGAGCGTAACCCGGATCATAACATGCTCACGGGTTTGCACAAGGGCCCATCTTGAGGGCGGCATACCATATTCATAGCCAGAAAATATGTACAAGGTAGCCGGGGCACAGCAAGGGACTTTGTCATAGGTGGTGGGTGGAGCTATCAATGCGCTGTGACACGACGCCAACCACGTGGGTGAGGGAGCTACAAGAGTTGCCAAATGGTAGAGCAGGGACTGTAGATTTGATTTAATGCAAAATGTCATTTTTGTGAAAAGACTTTGATAACAAGTGAAGATTGGTCATAAAAGTAAGTAGAGCTAGCCACATATTCACTTTAGATGCTGGAATTCCTACTCTGAATGCTGCTATGTATGCTAAAGGCAAAGGAGTGGTTGCGGACACTGAAATATGGCACAAATGTATTGAACATGTAAATGTGCAAAGGCTAAAATTAATGTAGTACAAAGGGTTGGCTATAAGGTTGCTTAGTTTTAGAGTTTTAGGATTTCTTAAATTATATGAAGCATACTAATAATTTGGTAAATATACAAGACAATCTTTTTCACATGATAGAGATATGAGCAAGAACATAGTTTATGTTGTACATACACATGTTTGGACGATGTTATGCAAGTGGTAATCGAGAGCAAGCCTCACTCACAACTTGATAACGAGATGTTAAGGAGTGCCAAATAAGATAATTGACTTCGTTGATGAACAATACAAACACAAACAATTTTAAAGTTTTATAAACACCACACAAGCCACACGTGAAAACAAATGATCAACAATGCCTCTTATGGCTCAAAGACATAAAAAACACAATCTAGGTAGAGTATCACACACCTTGTGTAATGTTTGAAAAACAAAAACTTAGAAAAAAATCAATTGTACTATATTCACGTACCTAAAAAAAACCCTGATACAACACTTGGCACTTTAGTTTCTGAGTTCTTGATCACTTCAATCAGCATGACAAGACTCCACACTCACATGTGCGACCCTCCACTCTCCTTATACAAGTTTCAAGTTGAATGCTAAGGTAGGGTAAGGACCATTAGACCTTATTCTACCCTCCTTTTATAGTATTCTTTGATTCTCTCATGTTTAGTTAGGCTTTTTTGAAAGGCATAAAGACTTTTCTAACGCTTAATTCTGGAGCCCCAAGAGGAACACCAAGGAAAAGGGAATTCTCTTGCAAGAAAATCTATCTTGTAACATCAACAAGCTTTTATTTCATTCTTTTGATCATCAAAACAAATAAAACAACAATTCTTCACGTAGCATCATATTAGATATCTCCCAGGGATTTGATAGAATCAACCATATTCTCCAACATCTTTACAAAATCCATCAATAGAACAAAGAACACAAAGAAATACACCATCTTTGAATGGAAATACATCACATAGTATTCATCTTCAATGTCTTCATAGTTCTCTCTCTCAATCTCTCACATACAATTACACTGTTTTGATAGAATTTACTATCTCTGACTCTCTCTCTCTCTCTCTCTCTCTCTCTCTCCATCAATAGTACATCATATCCTTACTACAATCACTCATAATAACCCTCAATAATCCTTCTTAGGTCGTGGATGCACCTCCCAAGAGGTATGTCTGATATGAAGAGGCACCAGAGCCACTACAGTGACTCTTCATAGCTCACCACTGTCACTTCACTCCAGTCGTTACTTGAGTCTTCAACAGCTACTTCTTTGACTTCTTTTAGCTCTTTTGCACTTGTATTCACCTCTTTCCAAGACTAGAAAAATTTCCCAAACTACACTCTCATCCAACAGAACACATATAGAAGCATACAGAAGGTCTACAGAGGCTCACAGAAGCTCAACAGAGAGTTACAGAAGGTCAATAGAAAGCATTAGAACCACATAACTCATACCAAAACCATTCCAAACCATCAAAAATCACTCAATAATCTTTCAAACAATCTTAAACCCTATCAATCAATACTCCATCCTTCCATACAGAGAGAAAACAAAACAAAACAGAAGCTCAACAGAAGCTATCAGGACCAAACAGAACATATCAGAACATCAACAGAACTTTACATCTCTACTAATAAACATCATGAGCTTAATAAAACCATTCCAACCTATCCAAAACATTCTCAAACCACTTTCAAACCAATCAATCATCTCATAAAATCAACCATTCAGCTCTAAAAAACAACAAAAATTAGCCAAAAAATAGGTCATTTCAACACTCAACATATCTCCACACTTAATAAGGAAGCATCCTCGCAACCCAGGAAAAAGGGAATACAAGTTCATTCAAGAGCTCAACTTTGATCTTCAATAAATCTTCAAAAACAGTCTACCCTAAACCACGACCCCAACTTATAACCTGTATCTGATATAAAGAATACAACGAAAGGAAAACCCTTTATACATTAACACTTCTTATCAAACTGGAAATCACAACAAACTTGTAAAGGATATAAGAGGTTTCTTCTTCTTCTCCATCAGCATCTTCAACTATCCAACCAACAACACCATCACTGCAATTCTCAAAAAATGTAGCTCGCACAAAAGCAAATCGAATAGGCAACCACCACGATCTTATCACATAAATTAACCCACAACACAAACACTACACACAACACAACCATCTGAATGACTCCTCCAAAAAGAGAGATTTATCATTAAAAATTATCCACAATACATGGAAAAGGTATCAATGAAGATGATCCCTTTTGAAAGCTTGGTGGTTTCGAAAACGATCCATGGACAAGGATTCATCTACAAATGTCTTAGGAGGATTCTGAAAGAATTGAAGGCAGCACATCCTTTCCAATAAGATAAGGTATCTGCTAGGCAAACAGAGGGCATGAAAGTACAAGACATCCAATTGCTAGGAATTAATGCTCACATTGACATTTGTGCACAACTTTGGAATAGATTTTGAATCATTATGGGAATGCCTATACATATACACCAGGTACCAAGTAAAATGAGCAGTAAAGCGCACAGAAGGATCTGCAGACTGAGAATATTGTTGAGCAAAATGCAAATAATTCTGATAAGCCTGACTAGCACTTATCCATTCTCATGGGATCAATGGCCAATTGATTTAAGGTCCAGTAAGGGAATCATTTGAACTCCAGTCTCTTCTTCGAAGAATCTTCTGATCAAAACCTGGATACCCACTAACTAACTGAGGAGGATTAGGAATAGAAGTGCTAGGAGACGGAAGAGGGACTAATGAAAGAGGATGAAGCGATGGATATGCAAAACCATAAAATGAAGAATGGATTAAAGATGGATTTGTTGAAAATTGAGGAGATTCGGTTAAGAAAGGTGTTAAAAGATAAGCAGGAAAAGTTGATAGAATGTTAGAGGATGGGGAAGGATAAGGATCAGGAGGTAGAAAAACTCAATCTTCAATAAAAGAACAATGGGTAAATATAGGAATTTGAGGAGATCCTTGAGGTTGGAAAAGAAGGGGTAAAATGACATTTGGGTTAGATTGGAAAAGGGAAATATAAGCATCATACCTATGAGCCATTTGTTGATAATGAGTTAGGCATGGTAAGGATAGACCTAAAGCTGATCTACGATGATAGGATTCAAAGAAAGAAGTATCAAATGGGGGTTGGTTGGAGAGAAAGGCTAAAAGATCCACCCTCAGTTGGTTAATGTTCTGGGCATGAGTCGAAGCTTTGACCTGACGGTGATTCAAAATGACAGCATCAACCATAGTGTGCCATGAAAACTCAGGACACTCAGCCACCTTTGAAGAATATCCCTGGAACATCTCATCAATCCTCAACTCCAAATGTCGGATATACAAAGAAGCTTGCAATACCACATCTCCGACATACTAAGCTAGATCTTCATCCTCTAGAATCAGTAAATCACCCCTCAAATACATATAGGACAGAAGCATCGTATCTGGAGTGACAGAGCCTTCAAAAACCATCCTCACTACTTCTATCAGAAAATCAGATGACCAGGTCCCACTCTATCCATCCTCTGGAATAGGTAAATCCATCGTGGAAAGTTTTATATAGAAGGCCAACTTCTGTTGTTGATAATGGAAAAAAAAGGAATGATCTGGTGGAACATATTCTTGATACTGCTCAAAAGAAGACCATAATAAATCCATGCGAGATTGCAATCTTTCCACCTTGGCCTGAAATTACGGACATAATGTAGCTTGTCTCTGAAGAGCTGCCAAGGCTTCAGGGGATAAAAGAGAAACTAGTTGCACAGGACTCTGTGTATTAGACCGAGACTGAGCCAACTGATCTTTGAGTTGCTGGATTTGAGCATTGCTCTAGTCTAAGATAGCTATGGTGGATTTAAACTTCTCTGCTTGGGCAGCTATCACCTCCTTCATCTCTTGACTCTCCTTTTGTAACTTATCCCTCTCCTTTGTTACAACAACCACTTGAGACCTAGCTTCTGCCAACTCAGCTTTCAACTTAGAGATTTCAGCTTTCTGAGTATCCACGAGCTTACTTTGCTGCTCCATTTGCGTACAAAGGTCAGAGAATTTCTCTTGAGTAGAGGCTAACTCAGTATTGGTCTTATTCAGTTCCTCCTTAGACTACTGAACTTCATCATAAAATGAAGAATATAATTGCTGGATACAGGCAGTCATCGAAAGTTCAATAAAACTCTAGATATCCTTGCACATGAACGGAATAGCATCTCCTATTACTAGGCGGTGAACAGAAGGAATAGTAAGTTCTAGCATCCCGTCTCTATGGGCTTTGAAAAGATTTGGCGTCTGAAGAAATGTAGGCAAGGTGCTGCAAGATTGGGCACGAACTGTCACTGGAACTGGAGGAGGAGGAATAGGCACTGACTCGGCCACCCTCTTGAGGCGTTTTCTTTGAATGACAAGGGGAGGAGGAGAATCATCATCCTCGATTATCACATCATCATCTTCATTATGAGGCGGAGGAGGAACTTCTGGAGGATCAATTGGAGGTAAAGGAACTTCCTTTGCAGGGGCAGCATGTAGCAAGAAGACATAGAGAAAGGACCCAAATGTAACATTAGTCACATTTCCTCAAGTAGCTCAGATAAAGTGGTGATCCATCTTGGAGAGGAGGTAGGTACTCCAATCAATAGTTATGCCTTTCAAAATCATTCGTGAAGCTGTAAACAAATCCTTGGAAAGATAATGAGATGGGGATTTTGCAAGCATGAACCTGTCCTGAAGGAATTGGCATAGCTGTTTCCATAGGGGATTGGAAATCATGGAGACACCGACTCTTGACGTGGTAACGACCTTCTTCGGATCAAGAGCATCTTGAGTTTGCTTCTACAACAGCTTCAAAATATCATCATTGGCGAACAACTGTCTGGCAGCAGGGACAGACTCCCCACGATATGGCAAACCAAGAGCCTTGCCTAGACTCTTCGGTGTCAGAAGAACAATAGTGCCATGGACTGGACCAGACCTCTTACTGTAAGAGGTTAAAAACTCATCACAAATGGTAGGATCATTTGGAACCAGTGGGAAAGAAAGGCTCACGAACTTGGAAAAGCCCGCTTTAGTGACAAGGTCCGAATCCAGTAACAAAGAATAATCATGTAAAGCCAAAGGAACATACTAGATCGGGGGAGGAGTACGAGAGGGTGCCATTTAGATGGTTACACACACACACCACAAACACAGACAAACAAAGAGAATGCCTGCAAATCAACAGACGAAAACCAAGGATAAGATATCAACCAAGGTGGTAAAACGTGACTCGACCAACTATCCCCAAGCAAACCACAGCCTAGAAAAAATTCAATATGACCTCTATACATATGCGACCGAAAGCTTCATGCGATGCAACATGCAAACATCCCAATCCTCGTATCAGGCAATAAAGAAAAAAAACTACACATTGTACCCTTAATCGTAACTCATGGACAAATCAGACTACCAAAAAACGGACATCAAGATTGAACCATAACTTAACCATCAGTGTCAACTAATAGATTTGTACGCGCCCATCCCACGAAGCGAGTTCATTAAAAAGGGGGAAAAGAAGTGCAATGAGGGGGAATTAATTTAATGAAAGGTTCATCTTAATAAATTATTAACAATGGGTGACATTTTATTAAGTGATAAACCTTAATAAGAAAACGACGGTTCATTCTTAAAATTTTATTACAAATTATTAGGTTGGAGCGATGCTTTAACGCAACCTGGACTTCGACACTACCAGACTGAGGTCTCTAAATGCAAATTCATTTATTAAAAATTAAGGTGATATGGAGCGTTTTTTTGCCAGCGCGTGCTCTTATGACAGCTGGTTCATTGTTATTAAAAATATTAAGGTGCCTCTGAAGCGCACGTAGTGCGTGCTAAGTGAATGGCGGGTTCATTTTAATTAAAAAAAGGTGTGTTTGGCACGAGCGTGCGTGCCATGGTGGTGTTTAGGATTCATGTTAAAAATTAAGCGTGAATTTTGGGGTAGCAAAAAAATAAAAATAAAAAATAAAAAATACCTGAAAGTGGGTGTATGTGTATGCAATGAATGCGCACGTCTCACTCTCCAAAATGTAGGTCAGCAATCCAAAAAGAAAAACCACGAATTGAAAATAATTGGACACACGACATATCAAGATTAGTGTATATGAATTTGTTTGGATGACTGATGGCTTATATGTTGTTGTTAAAAAAAAAAAAATTGTGTATTGTTGATTGTGTATTTTGGTTTTTATGTGTTTTTGTTTGTTGTAATGTTTTTTTCGTGTTTTTGTTAATCTATGTGGCAAAATTTTGACAATGAAACACATATAAAAATGTTAAAGATTTTCAACATCAATCCACCATGTGGAAC
Organism: Lygodium microphyllum; assembly: GCF_053477565.2. Lineage (NCBI taxonomy): Eukaryota > Viridiplantae > Streptophyta > Polypodiopsida > Schizaeales > Lygodiaceae > Lygodium > Lygodium microphyllum. The sequence continues at coordinate 28,666,102 of NC_141143.1, read as the reverse complement.
CAAGGTATCTGGATTTTTCCAGATTTTTAAGCTTGTGTTTGGAATTAAAGAGGATTTTTCATGAATTTAGGCATTTAATGAAGCATTTTTCCCATAAAATAATAATGGAATAAATTGACACAGCATTTTCAACTTAGGAAATATTCCAAAAATAAGCAAAGAAGTTGAGGGAATTTTCAAGATTCTTTTTGCAATTAAATTGGTATCTTAACCAATTTTAATGAATTTTTGCTCATTTTGTGTGTATTTTTGAAAGAATTTTTACTTGTAGAGTTTTCTGAAATTTTTTTCTGAGATTTTCAGTTTGGAAGAATATTTCAATTGATTGCAAAAATATTGGGAATTGTTTTTTTGTTTTTTAGGAATTTTCTGTATTTTTTTGGATTTTAATTGATTTTTAATGAATTTTCAAAAATTTAAATGTATTTTTAGGGTTTTTTTGGGTTTGGAAATTAAAAATTTGGGAATATATACCCAGGAATGGACTACGTGTCAGCTGCGTGTGAACAGCTGGTTGGTGCACACCACTGCACGGACAAGCTAATGCGTGTCCCCGCGCGTGAATGGCCGCTAAGTGCGCACGAACACGTCACACCGCACACGAACAACCGTGAACGGACACGATACAATAATCACCGTAGCACGGGGGGCCGTGGGAGAACCATGGGTAGTAGGTGAGTTTGATAGGTGGAGTCGTATGTGACGCGTTGTGGGAGGGGGTGAACCGGAGCGAAGGGAGGGAAGGGGTTAAGGTGCAAGGGGTTTAAGAAGGGTGGTGGTAGGAATGGTGTGTGTGTGTGTGTGTGAATAAGGGGGTGGTGGGAACGGGGGTGTGTGGGGTGTGAATGTGAGGGTATGTGAATGGGGGTATGTGTATGAATGGGGGTAATGAGGGTGTGTGTGTTTGGGGGGGTGTGACTGGGGGGGGGGGGGGGGGGTGGGGATTAGGGGGGGAATGGGGGCTTGTGGGGGTGGGTGGGGATTGGGGGGAATGGGGGCTTGTGGGGATGGAGGTGTGGGTAATTGGGGTGGGGGGGGGATGGGGCTTATGGGAGGGAGGTGTGTGACTGGGGGGGGGGGGGGGGTTGGGATTTGTGGGGGGGGAATGGGGGCTTGGAGGGGGGTGAAGGGTTGGTTGGGTGGGGTAGGTCGTGTGGGAGGGAGGTGCGCCAGGTGATGGCGGGCAGTAGGAGGCCAGGTGGCGGGCAGCCCAGGCGAATGGTGCTGCGGCTAGGCGAACGGGGCATTGGCCAGGCGGGCGTCGATGACCAGGCGGGGGGCAGTGATGCCAGGCGGGGGGCGTTCGAGGTGGGAGACGTCAGGCGGGCGACGGGATCGTCCACAAGAGCGGCGGGGGCGTCCTCAGGAGCGGCGGGCGGGCACTCCAGGTGGGGTGGCGGCGAGCGCGCGCACTGTGGAGCCCAGGCGGGGGGTGGAGAGGGGGAGAGGAGGGAGGAAGAGGAGGAGGAGGCCCTAGAGGGATTCATCGTGCGGCTGAACGAGGCGGAGGTGCAAGCGCTGCGGGCGAAGGGCGAGGTGGCCGTGAAGGACACGGTGCTACAGGTCCAGACGACCCACACGCCGTCCTTCCTGGGCCTCTAGGGAGACGGGCCTGGCGGTTACCCGTACAACATGGAGGGGTTGTGGAAGGAGGAAGAGGAGGAGGAGGAGAAGAGGAGGGAGAGAGTGGTGGTGGGAGGGAGGAGGTAGGGAGAAGAAGGGAGGATGGAGGGGAGGGAGAAGCACAAGGATGGAGGGAGGAATGGGGGGAAAGGTGGTTGGGGAGGAGGGTGTCGGGGAGAGAGAAAGGGGGGTGGTTGGGAAATGGGAGGGTGCCCATGGGGGGCAGGGATGGAGAAAAAAATTTAATTAAATAATTAAAAAATGAATAAATAAATTAAAATAAAAGAAAGGCGTGCGCGGGGCGGGGTAAAAAAATTCCCCGTGACGGGATCGGACTGGCATCGAGATGTTGGTACGGGGCACGCGGACGCGACCAAGGCGTGTGGAAATGCGTGAAATTGAAGACGGGCACGTTCACGCGCGGGACGAGTCACGTGAAACACGTATAAACCAGGAAAAATTAATATATCACAATCCGGGCATCGAGACGAAATGTGGTAAAAACAAAAATTGGGCAGGACGGCAGGGGGAAGACAAAGGAGACGTGCAACGGGGGTTCTGGGGGGGTAAAGGGCGTTCACATGTAAAAAACACGAAAAACGGCCCCGAAAACGCAAACAAAAATTAATATCGAAAGATCCGTGCATCGGAACGAAGTGCATGAAGAAGGAAAAATGTGCAGAAATGAAAATCCTATCACGTCAAAACATGGTTCTGACTGAGATCAGACGCGTTCACATGGGAAAAACCCAAATAACAGACCCGAAAATAGAATAAAAAATTAATAGTGGACGGACCGCTTGCAGGAATGACATGCAGTAAAAAGGAAAAATGTATGCAGGAAGGGGTGGCACAGGGTTGTCATGTTAGAACGCAGTTCCAGCGGAAGTAGGAGGGATTCACATGCGAAAAACACAAAAAATACACAGGAAAATACATTTAAAAATTAATAATTAAAAATCCAGAAGTTAAAAGAGGGTGGAGGAAAAAGGAAAAAGGTAGGGGAAGGCGCAGTGGATACAACTGCCAAATCAAATTAGAATTCTGATGCAAACAGGGCAGATTCACATGAAAAAATGTCAAAAAGACGCACGAAAAAGTCTCAAGAAACCGCAAAAATTAATATTGGACAAACCGTGCATCAAAATGACATGGAGTAAAAAGAAAAAATGTCAGGGAGAAAGTGCTGGTCAGGGTTTCCACGTCAAATTACTATTCCGAAGCAAGAAAAGCACGTTCACATGGAAAACCGGCTAATGTGCGCAAAATGCTTCAAAAATTAATAACTCGAGAACCGTGCACTGGAACAGGGGTAGATAAAGAGAAAAATTGGACAGTTCGAAGGGACAAACATGTTTGTAAAGTCGGATTGAAAGTCTGCTGAACATAGGGTGCGTTCACATAGAAACACAACAAAATAAGGAAAAAAGAGAAATGGAGGAGGAACAGCTCCAAGGGAGGGGTGACAGGAGACGGATGGGTGGGGAAGGGACCCCAGAAGTGTAACAGAAAGTCATGGCGTACATACATGATCAAAGTGAGACATATGCAAGGTAGACGCGCAGGGTCGCGTCCCCACATTTAAAACATTAACGGGTAGGGTTGACCGAGCAACAGGGACCTAGGACCACTCAACAGACCAACCGCTAATGTCCCCACACTTAAAACATGAACATCACTGACAACAGAAGGTGTAGGGTTAGAAAAACTTGGTCTATGTTGTCGAGAATCAAGGTTGACTGTCGATGGCATGTCCTGTGTTGTTGTCGGCTGTTGTAGGAGGTACCAAGGCATCTTCGCAGCACACGTTTTTCGTGGCAGGGACCACGCGATAGCACCCAGGGAGGTAGCTGGTTGAAGGAATCGTAGGAAATTTATCGAGGACGAGGGATTTTGCACTCAGCTCACAATCACTCAAATGGAATGAAAGAACTGTCACTCGCCCCATTACTGACATCACTCATCATGAAACCCATAGCGCACACCCGGTTTAGGAATCGACAAGGGAATGGTACAGAGGGAGTATGCCAGGGTGCACAGTTGATGGTGCATCAGTGCGTCCAACCCGTCTGGCATAAGTGCAAGGAGGAAGGCAAGGGAGCCTTACAGTGCAGTGTACAGAACAGGGTGACATGTCCTGTGTTGATGGCAGAGACCCACCCCGTGGGTGCATAGGGAAACGAGAACGTACCTGACTCCAAGTGTCGTAACGTTCCTCAATCCTCACCTCTCGGTAATCGATTGAAGAAACTCCAGTCACACTCAGTCCACCCTCTGTCTCATGCTCTGTTGATAGATACAGGAGGGCAACCATGTCCTGAAACCCATTGATGTAATCCTCACGGTAACTTGTGCAAAGGTTGTATGCCTTGTGCGCATTTGATGGTGCAACTGTGCATCCCGCCCTGTGCCGGCATACGGTGCGAGAAGGAAGGCCAGGGAGCCTTATAGTGCAGTGCACAAGAACAAATTGTACTTTGTGCATTGAGAGGCCCATCCCATGCGTGCAACACTCCATTCACACTTCTCACCTCTCTCTTGATTTGAAGGGAAAAGATTGGTCACTTGCCCCACCCTCTGTCTCGCTCTCTGTTGATAATTACAGAGGGCAACCATACTCACTTCCCCATCCGGTTAGGATGAAAGCTCGCGTCACTCGATTGTTTGTCGACGAAGATCGTGTCGTCAATTTGAAGAGGCGTACCCAGGGAGGTAGCCATCAGATCGAATGTGGGGTTAGATAGGAAAATTGGTGTCTAGAGGACTGTCAAACACTATGCAGAAAGGCACAGGACACAGCGTACCAAGGGAGGCAGCTTCGGAACTGGATCCTGGGGATGTCAATTGATGAATCCACTTTTTGGACTGCTGGGTGTTGTCACCTTTTCCATAGCCAGCTTCCTGCCCAAGGGTGTTAACCACCTTTTCTTGGAACGAGGCTTGCTATGACAGGGAATTGCTTCCTTTTCTCCCATAATAGTTTTGTTTTCTTTTCTTGTTTTTTCTTTTCTTTTTCTCCTACTCTCGAGGGTGTTTCCATCTTTTCTCGAATAATAGGTTGGTATGAAAGGGATCTAAGTCCTTTTCTCCCATGATTGATATTTTTTTTCTTTTTTTTTTCTCTTTTTTTTCATTAGGAAAGGAATCGTAGAAAGACCATATGTTAGAACCAACCTCGCCATCGCTGCTGGATCAGACGGGAAGAGAACAAAGTAAGGATGGGAGGTGGCTGTGAGGGCCTAATAAAATGAGGCCGCCTCATCAGAATAAACAGGATGGCGAACAGAAGCACCAGAAGGAGTACAGCTCGACGGCCAAAAGAAAAAGAGTCAGCCGCCTGTGATTGTCAGGATCCCCAGGGAGGGAAGTACTTCTTGAGGTGATAGCCATTGATAAGAAAGGGATCATCAGAGGCATCAACGGTCTGCACTTGGACAAAGCCATTAGGGTTGACAGCAAGTACCTTATATGGGCCCATCCACCGTTGTTGAAGCTTGCTAGGAAACTTGCTAAATTGTGAATCATAGGCTAGGACCAAATCACCTTCTTTGAACTCCTTGTGCAGAAGCTGTCATGGTAAGCCTTACGTCGAGCTTGCGTGGCTTCCATGCACTATAGAGACATTATGCGAGTTTCGTCCAAACATTCCAGGTGCAGGAGATGGCGTTGCAGTGAATCATCGTCCCCCAAACACTCTTTAATAGCCACTCGCAAAGAGGGCAATTCCAGTTCAACAGGGAAAACAACTTCTGTACCATACACCAGCTGGAAGGGTGTCTGTCCTGTTGCTGCTTTATGGGAGGTTCTGTACGCCCAGAGGGCCTATGTAAGTTGATCATCCCAATCACGACGAGTGCGGCAATTGTTCTTGTCAGAATCGAGCAGAGGATGCGATTCATGACTTCGACTTGGCCGTTGGCTCTGGGGTAATAAGGAGTGGACTTGCAATGGTGAATCTTATACAACTCTGTCAACTCTTCCATGAATTTATTAATGAAATGAGTGCCTCTGTCACTTACCAGCTTTAGGGGACTGCCAAAACGGGTGATGATATTCTCGTACATAAACAGGGCCACGCTGTTACCATCATCCCGCTTCAGAGCTTTAGCTTCACACCACTTTGTGACATAATCTGTACATACCAAGATGTATCTGTTCTGTTTCCTTCTAGTGGGTGGATCGATTGGGCCGACGAAGTCAATCCCCCACTTCTCAAACGACTTCAAAGAAAGGATAGGTTGCAGTGGCATGGCACTTGTTTTGGTGGGTTATCCCATTCTCTGACAAGCATAACATCGTTTGCAGTAATCATAAGCATCCTTGTGGAGGGTCGGCCACCAGTATCCTACTAGCAGAGCCTTCCTGGCTGTGGCTTCTCTTGCAAAGTGGCCTCCACATGGCTCGTCATGGCAAGCCTTCAGAACAATCCCAATCTCATCTCCTACAACACATCTTCTGAGCACTTCATCTTTGCCTTTCTTGTACAGTGCACCGTCTAACAGGGTGTAGGGGGCTGATTCTAACATAAGCTTCTTCCTTTCCCGACTAGAGATCCCAGGAGGGTACTGTTGGGTTGCCAGCAAATTGGCAATGTCTGCATACCAGGGGGTTACAGTTTCTACTAGGAATAGGGAAGCATCAGGGAGGACTGGATCATCTTGCTCCTCGTCTGCAGTCTGTGGGATACGCGACAGATGATTAGCTAGAACATGGGAACAACCAGGTTTGGTAATTACCTCAAAGTTGAACCCTTGGAATAAAAGGAGCCATCTCATCATTCGTCCTTTCACACCTGCTTTGTTAATCAGGAAGGACAGGGCCTCATGATCCACATAAAATTTATAGTGGGTAGACAGTAGATAGTGGCGAAACTTCTCTAGGGCAAACACCATTGCCAAGCACTCTAGCTCTATCACTGTATAGTTATGTTCCCTATCAGTGACTTTTCGACTTGCGTAAGAGATCGGTTGATCTAATTTCGAGGGGCCCTTTTGACATAGGACAACACCTAGCCCTTCAACTGATGCATCAATGTGTATATGAAACTCCTTCGTCCAATCAGGAGGTTGCAGAATGGGTGCCTCAATTAGACACTGCTTCAGAGTGTTGAAGGCTTTGTCACATTCTTCCGTCCAAATAAACTCTGCATCTTTCCTCAAAAGCTTGTGCAAGGAGGTTGCCTTTGTTGCAAAATGGGCTATGAACCTTCTGTAGTAACCCACATGGCCTAGGAATCCCCTCAACTGTTTGAGGTTGGTGGGTGCTGTCAGAGTTGCAATCTTTTCGATCTTTGTAGGGTCTATTGATATCCCTTGTGCAAAGACAATGTGGCCCAACAGAACTCCAGAAGAGACCCCAAAGATGCATTTGTCGAGACTGAGGGAAATCCCATACTCCCTGCATCGGTTAAAGCATTGTTCCAAATGTCCCCAGTGTTCACGGATCAAACTATAGACACAGAAGTCATCCAAATATACCTCAATAAAGTTGTGCAAATGATTTTGGAATGCGGCCATCATGACTCGCTGAAAAGTAGCAGGGGCATTGCAGAGCCCAAATGGCATCACTCGGTAAGCGTAGGTCCCCCATTCTGTTGTGAAGGTTGTTTTGGATTGGTCTACTTCTGCTATCTGCACTTGGTTATATCCACTGAATCCATCCAGAAGGGAATAAAGCTCATGTCCTGCCAGTGTGTCCAATAGTTGGTCTGTGAAAGGGATAGGAAAGTGACCCTTCTTCGTCTTGGAGTTCAACTTGTGGAAATCCACACAGATTCGCAAATTTCCATTCTTCTTGGGTACTACTACGATGGGTGAGACCCATTCACTATTTGCCACTGGATAGATAAACTTGGCTTCCAGAAGCTTTAGCAGCTCTGCTTTCACCAATGTGGAATAATTTGAGTTCATTTGCCTCTGCCATTGCCGTACTGGCTTGGCATCAGGCTCCAAATCAATATGATGCTGACATATTGTGGGATCAATCCCCTTTAGGTTTTTGTAGGACCAAGCAAACACGTCCAAATTCTCTTTCAACAAGTTGTACAAAGTTGACAACTCCTCTTCTGGTAGGCTGCTACCCACCTTCAAGTGGCGTTCAGTGCCATCTACATCCACAAAGGTTAATTGCCTTTCACCTTCTCCTTCACGGATGAAGGTCCCACGGACTGCTTCTGGATACAGATCCGACTCCTTAAAGGGAGTGGTGTCCTCTTTTGATGTCCCACTAGACCCAATGTCTTCCTGCCGTAAGGACTTAGGTTGCCCCTTGAAATGGTGGAATGGGATCGGGGCTGTCTTGGTTCTAGTTTGAATGTTAATTACCTCTTGGCTTGAAGACTCATCTTCTGATGACGCATCCAGGAACATCACATAACAGGGACCCTTTGATGGCCTGTTGGAATCGTGAGACTAGTGCTTGTTGGCACGGTGCATCATCATCATCTTTTCTTGGCAAAGGTGGGTGAGGGTGGCATAAGCCACTGTTGAAAGATGGCTTGTTCTTCTTTATCCATTTATTAGAAGGATTTTGCATATGAGAAAATCCATTTACAGACCAAATGGTACCATCGCCATTCTGTCCCACAACATGAGCTCGTCTGCTTCCGATGCTTCTGGAACTTCTTCTTCATATGTATCCTCTTCAGGTGGGATAGACTCTTCCGTCTCGCTTTCATAACCTCCTTCTTCAATATCATCTCCATTCTCTTCGGTCTCTGTCTCTGTCTTTGTCTCTGTCTCTGTCTCTGTAGGAGCTCTGTAAGAGAAGAACATGTTCTCTGTTTCATCTTCGACCTCAGTCTCTGGCTCTGCTATGGCCATGTAACAGGGAGAGTAGTACATCCATGCTTCTATCTCACTGTCAGAAGTGATTTTGGAAATCGTTCCTGGTTCAGGTAGGAAGTATTCACCCATTGATAATGGCTTTGCATCTTTTGGGAGTTGGCTTACAGTATCCACTGTTAAGGAACATGCCATTGTTTTCTTGGGAAGGATCTGTTTGACAGCATCTTCGTCTGCTGAGGTTCCATTTGTAGCCTCATTAGGGGAGTCAGAAGATAATTCAAAGAGGTGGATCCATGTCCTTTTTGAGCACCATATAGCTTCACCACCACTTTATTGGGTCCTCTACCCAAGGTCAAGGTTCCTTTGAACCAATCCGTCCTTGCCCTGGCTTCAAAAAGCCATGGTCTACCCAGTAACAGAGGGTAGGATGTACCATAAGAGTTTGGCTTCACCACTAAATAGGTTAGCCAATAATCTTTTTCAGCCACCTTAGTCTTCACATATGGGAGAATGCCCAAAGGCTTGATTCTACTCTGATCTGCCAGTCTGATGAGCCATTGGGTGGGTTGCACACCTTGTAGGCCTAGATCCTTCATTGTCACATTCGTCATAATGTTCACTGATGAGCCACCATCAATCAGTGCATTTGCAATAAAGTAGCCTTCTATCCACACGCCAGTCTCTGGGGTACCAAGATCTAGGAAGGCATTAGCCACATCCACTTCTTTTACAGGCTTTGGAGCTTTGTTGGACTTTGTTGCTGTTGAGGGAGAAATCTTTAATCCACATCTTCTTGTCAGTATACTTTTGAACCTTTTTCGGTAACTGGGAGACAACATCAATAATTGTCGGAATGTGAGGTTTGGTTTAAAGGTATCTAGATCTCTGACCAGATTGTATTCCTTAATAGGATCCACTGGCTTCTCTAATCGGTTAGGGAATGGGGCAACACCCATTTTCATTTTCCTTTTTTCTTCCAATAGGGGCATCATGGGGACTTCTTTTGCCACTTGTGGCACCTCCTCCTCTTCTATCTCTTGGACCTCTGGTCCTGTCTCTGGAATTGTCTCTGTGACTCTCTGTGGCACTGCAGTGCTCTGTACGGCACTGTAAGGCTCTGTTTTGTTCTGTTCTTCTGTTGGAAGATTGAACTTCACTGTTCTGGCAGGAGGATTATTTTCTTTCTGGATAGGTGGTTCCTTCTTCTTTGCACGTGTGATGGCAACAACTTCCAATTCCACTAAATTGGAGGTAGGCTCTTGGGCCTTGGCCGGAGTATCAGTAGCACTGTTTTTCACTGGGACTGGGCTTGGATAGTCTTTTGCAGTGTGGCCTTCTCCTTTGCATCGACTGCATAAGGGCTTGTAATCCATTGACCTTCTGGGATTTGGACAATTTGGTGAAATATGTCCCTTTTCTTCGCATCTGTAATACTCCACTTATGATCTCTGACCACCGTCAGACTGTCTTCCTCTGTAACTTTGAGAGGGAAACCTTCTGGGTCCGAAATTAGGACCAAACTCCCTAGGCTTTGGTCCAATATCCTATGTTGTCATTTTGGATTCCAGCAAGTTGAATCTTGCGTCTTCTTCCTTCCTTCTCCTATCATGCATCTCCTTCAGAGAGCAAATATCCTCTATATGGTTCTTTTGCAAACAGTAGGAACAAAAAGCTCCAGGGACTGTTGGCTTTCGTGTACATTCAGTGGCTAAATGGCCTGCTTGATGACACTTACCACACCAAGTATTTGACCGCATCACATCTCTTCTTGCTCCCGTAACGTTGGATATGCTAGCGGTATTCACTTTCAGTGTCTGTAGCTGCTCTGTAATCACATCCATCAGCTCCTTTTTTATATTTGCAACTGAGTTGGATAAATAATCCTTCAAGCTTTCTCCTCTTGAGGTACTGGCAGTAGGGTTTTGAGGACTCTTTGTAATCACTGCATAAACAGGTTGGGCTGGTGCAGAGGGGTCTCTGTTCTGATTCTGATTCAGAGCTCCTATTTGAACCGTTGGCTGTTGGCTCCAGTTGGTAGGGTTCCACGATTGCTGTGGATTTGGCATTGGGAAAATTGTTTGGGACCATTGTTGTTGTGGTTGAACCATCATTTGAGGCATTGATTGTGGCCACTATGGATTTGGTGCATTGTACTGTGATACTGGGGGCATCTGTTGGTAGGGGTAGGGGACTGTCCCTGGGACTGCATTTGGTGGGTACATCATTCCTAGCATCAGAGGAGGTAGGACTCCTCTTCCTGGATTCATCACCAATCTAGCTTCCACTTCATCGTACAGTCTTGCACCTTCTGTTGCAGCTTGTAGTGTGGCTGGTCTTTGCAGCTCCACAAACTTACGGACTTCAGGTTGTAATCCTCTGAGAAACACTCCCTTCTGAATGCCATCATCTAGATTATGGTTAGTCCATCTCTTCAGGATGGATTCCATTCGTGAGACATAAGCTTCTACTCTTTCTCCAGAGGACTGACTTAGGTTCATAAATTCCTCTCGCATCCGCTCTTCAAAACCTTCACGCCTGAATTTAGTGAGGAAGGCCAACTTCAGGACGTCCCATGTGCCAAAAGTTCCTGCTGCTTGTCTCTCATACCACTGAAACGCCGCGCCCTTGAAAGTGCCAGGGAATATTGCTAACCAATTCTCAAGGGTTTTGGCATTGTTAGCCACACATGCTACCAGAAACTCTGCTACATGAAGATCGGGGTCTTCATTATACTCTCCCTTAAAAATTGGCAACGGGACTACATTCGATGGCGTGTCTCATCAATATTTCCAAGATGGATCTGGCTTGGAAGTGGACCTCCAACAGGAGGAGGAAGGGCTTGATGTGCCATTGGGACTTCTGTAAAGAGTTCTGTAAGGGCGTCAAAGGCGACTTCTCCTGCGAGTTCGTTCTCAGCTTTGATTTTTGCTTTCTCTCTTCTCACGTACCTCTGGACTCATTTTAATGCTTGTCTCTTTATTGCGTCATTCATCAGGGGGTTGGCTCCATTATGTTGTTAGTGCTCCACAGAGGGATAACTGAAGGCTTCAGTCTCTAGAGGACTCTCTTGCCAACATTTCTTCTACTTCTTCCTTTTCAACGTCTCTGAATTCTGCTTTCATGCCACTGCATAGAGGAAGGTATTCGGTTCTGAAGGTGTCAAAATGCATACGCCTAAGCATTGTGGTGGTATCATCATCATAGTAATGCCAGCTTCTGATGGTTTCAATGGTGTATGTTGTAAAGAACACTCTGTCTACCAACTTCCAGTGGGTTGCTAATTGAACAAAAAGAAGATTATTAGTGCACCAAGCATCCCATGTATCTTGCTGTTGAGCATCCACGAACAAATTCCAACTCTTTTCCTTCTTATTTTCGTGAACCTCTACAGACCAAGACTCCTGAAGCTTCTTCACAATCTCCCACTTGATGATGTCTGGAAACTTCTCAATGAATGCCAAATCTTCCATGGATGGTCATTCTCTCTGTTTTTGCTCTTCAGTTAGTTCCCAAACAGTTTGCCACCAAGATGCAAGTTTCTGCTGCTTTAACATGAAGAGGAATCTGTCCACCACATAGAGCATGCATCATGATGGTGATATGTTTCCGCCATTGTGGGATGAACTTCTTGTGGAAAGTGGCTTTGATTATGAGAAATTCCAACTCTTCAGTGGAAGAAGAAACTTTACAAACATCCATTGAATTCTTCTCTTCTTGGCAATGCCATTTCCTTCATTTTCAGCCTCTTCTGGTGCTTGTTGATGGCAAGTTTCCCCGGCTGCGCACCAAAAATATGGAGCCCCAAGAGGAATACCAAGGAAAAGGGAATTCTCTTGCAAGAAAATATATCTTGTAACATCAACAAGCTTTTATTTCATTCTTTTGATCATCAAAACAAAGAAAACAACAATTTTTCATGCAGCATCATAGTAGATCTCTCCCACGGATTTGATAGAATCAACCATATTCTCCAACATCTTCACAAAATCCATCAATAGAACAAAGAACATAGAGGAATACACCATCTTTGAATGGAAATACATCACATAGTATTCATCTTCAATGTCTTCATAGTTCTCTCTCTCAATCTCTCACATAGAATTACACTATTTTAACAGAATTTACTATGTCTGACTCTCTCTCTCTCTCTCTCTCCATCAATAGTACATCATATCCTTACTACAATCACTCATAATAACCCTCAATAATCCTTCTTAGGTCGTGGATGCACCTCCCAAGAGGTATGTCTGATATGAAGAGGCACCAGAGCCACTACAGTGACTCTTCATAGCTCACCAATGTCACTTCACTCCAGTCTTTACTTGAGTCTTCAATAGCTACTTCTTTGACTTATTGTAGCTCAAGGCTAGGAAACTTTCCCAAACTACACTCTCATCCAACAGAACACATACAGAAGCATACAGAAGGTCTACAGAGGCTCACAGAAGCTCAACAGAGACTTATTGTAGCTCAAGGCTAGGAAACTTTCCCAAACTACACTCTCATCCAACAGAACACATACAGAAGCATACAGAAGGTCTACAGAGGCTCACAGAAGCTCAACAGAGAGTTACAGAAGGTCAATAGAAAATATTAGAACCACATAACTCATACCAAAACCATTCCAAACCATCAAAAATCACTCAATAATATTTCAAACAATCTCAAACCCTATCAATCAATACTCCATCCTTCCATACAGAGAGAAAACAGAACAAAACAGAAGCTCAACAGAAGCTATCAGGACCAAACAGAACATATCAGAACATCAACAGAACTTTACATCTCTACTAATAAACATCATGAGCTTAATAAAACCATTCCAACCTATCCAAAACACTCTCAAACCACTTCCAAACCAATCAATCATCTCATAAAATCAACCATTCAGCTCTCAAAAACAACAAAAATTAGCCAAAAAAATAGGTCATTTCAACACTCAACAAATTCTCAAAAGCAAATTGAAAAGCCTTGAAGTTATAAAGCTTAAGCATTACGTTTTGCTAGCTCTAAAACTTTAAGGCTTTTAACCTTTAAGCTTTTAAGCTTAATCATTCTACTGCCACCCTGCCCGATGTCGTGCCGCTACGTGCACATCTTGTGAAAAAATCTAGAGTGCGGCTTCCTTATAGATCTAGAGAGCTAATGCCGCTTTAGGCATTAGTGTTAGTGTCCATGGTTCAAAAATATTAGATTTTTAGACAAGTTTTAGCCAATTTTTATCTTTTAGATATTATCTCTTGTAAAAATCCATAAAACTGTAGACAACTTTTAGATTAGGATAACATGAAAAAAAAGCATGTAGCTTTCAGCTATTTTGAGAGGATTTTATGTAAAAAGAAAGATTAGCAAAATGGCATGACGCACGATTGTTGTTTTTAGACAGTGTGAACAGTACTCTGAAGAAGTGGGAGATTAAGAGGGAGTGATTTGGTAGAATTTTGGCTAGGTTTGCTGGGTATTTTACCCCCCTTTCGGAGCCAATGGAGGCATTAGATTGGTGATCTAGACAGCATAGAGGAAGCTATTATTTTATACACGTTTTTGTCTACAAGAGTTTTATCTTCTCATAATGTAGGAATAAGCTGACAGGCTTCATATCTGTTAGTATTCTTCTACATTTTCTATTTTTTTCTATGAGTATTCTTCTACGTCTTTTATTTCTTTGAACCCCTTCTCTTCCATCTACTCCTCTACTTGAATCTCCCTTCATCGTGCTCTCTTACCCCCGCGGTAGACTTTCGACACCAAACGCACCAACATCGTGTTAGGGGAAAGCTTATGCTATCATCAGAGGTGAATTCTGGAATATATTTGGGCTGATTTGGGGCTGATATCTCCAGCCATATTCAGAGAATTAGCTACAGCATTGTTCTTTTAATTCATTTTTTACTCTACAAAAGACATCTTGTCAAAATATGCAAGTATTATGTGGCCCTATGGCAGGACAATGTTTGTAGATCATTCATAGATGCTTTGAGTTGAATTAAGAGGAGCTTTTTCTCTTATTTCTTGGCTGTGTTAACTTATACTTATCAAGAACTCAATTTGAAGCTCTCTTGAAGCAAGTCTCTTTGCCCTACAAGCCTTGTAATTGACTCGTAAGCTTTTGTCCCTAATAGTCTACATTGAATGTAATCATGCAAAGTTGATTCATGCTATGGCATCATGTATGAATGATGGGATGCAGAGTTGCTTACGATACATGACAGCATATTGTACTTGATTTTATAATTTGTGATTGCTCTTACAATCAAGAAAACAAGCTTAATTTGAGTTAGAACTTATGAGATAATACTCTTATGATCTTTGCTAAGAACATGCAGTTGGAAGCTCTATTAACATCTTCAAAAACTTGGCTTGAAACCTTCAACCCTTCTCTTATCTCTACCATCTCTGGAGTCTAAGCTCTTGAACCCCCATATATTCTTCTCTCTCAAACCCATGTGATTTACCATGAAGTACCTCTTGAACCTTTAAACATTCACTCTAATCTACTTATCTCTTGAAGAGACATCTCTATCTATCTTGTCTAGTTTTCTTGCCAAACCCTTGTGGTGACCTTCAACCCTACGCGTTGCGACACCGTGTTTTGCAAAATGTTTCCAAGTCTCTATGTTCATTTGATGCTTTTAAGGCCATTAATCTATGCACCATGATCATTGCAATAATTAATTCACTCGAGAACCTCTATAATTCCTCCTTTTAGTATCTTGAAAAAAAGACTCGCATCTCCTTCAGTAATGATGTCCATAGGCTACTTCCACCATATTCTCAAAGAAGCATTGTGTTACCTTCCGCCATGTTCCATTTGGATGGCGCCATCCTTTAGCATTTTCCTTCTTCTCTACAACTTCAACATAAACATAACTAGTAATCCATAGATGATTGATTGCCTGCGGAGACCCCATGCAACTCCATATAATCTTGTTGTCCAGAAATTGGTCATTCCCTCCACCAACTTCTCTCTGATATGTTGGCTCGCCGCTTGCTTGTTAGCTTCTAAAAAACAAACTTCTTCGGCTCAAGACTAATTGCAAAAAATACACCAAGGTTGCTACAATGGCCTTCTTTTCTTGAGTCTTGCTATTGAACCCTAATAGTGCCATTTGCCTAAATAAATCACAATTTTCGTTGTTCTTGCTCCACCTCTTAGTTCTTGCTCCACCTCTTAGCATAGTACCCAAGAAGTATATCTTCAAGCAATTCAAAAGCTTGGTCTAAGAAGAAATAGTTTAACCTTTTGAATTGCCAACCAAGTCAAGGCAATTATATCCCATCACATCCACTCCCAAAACCTTTGTAGCATAATTCATTCATGCGCATTTCCACATCCTTAGTTACTTTTAGAAGAGGTCTATAGTCCTTCATGACAATCTTCAACATAGGTATAAGGAAGGTCACAAAGGATATCTTTTTCTCAAATTCACAATTTTTTTCTTTGCATTGGAGACAAAGTAGGTGGATATAAAACCACAATTATCAGGCATCGACAACTTTCAATGCATTTCCAAGGTTTTATCATCATCAACGGTGATCTTATCATCCTTTTTCATTTTTCCATAGTGGTTACAAAACGATCACATATTTCTCTATCACCATTTGTTTAAATTGTAGCCATCTTAGGTCCTTTTGGATTCATCCAATCACTACCATCATCATAGCTGACAATTTTCTTTGAAAATATCTACCACTTCTTTTTACCCTAAGTTTCAAACTATCTCAGTAAACAACACTAAAGAATTATATCTTGTGCAACTTCAAAATGCCTTAGAGTCTTCAAGATCTAATTTTTGCTTCAAATGTACTTGCCTTTGTTCATGCATTGTGTCCTAGAAAGAATATGCTTTCAAAAAAAACTTTGTGCCCACCCAAACATGTTTTTTTTAAAAATATGCAATGTCGAATCCATGCTTATGCAACCAAATAAGCTATGCTTCACATGAGAATTATGGATGCACTGAAAATATAGTGCCTAGCCTATCTACATATGCTCATGCGTCGTGCAAAATGCAAACACAGTTCCTTGATTATTTAAGATCCTTATCCTCACCTCTCAACACTCAACAAGAAAATATTGTACTCTGCTCCACCCACCCAAAATCTCACTTCACTCAAAAAAACGATGGTCCTCAAGATGTTGACCAAGAAAACAACCCTTCTTACAACTAGCGGCGTCCTTCATGACCCTTAAATTCACCCAATCACCTTTCCCACTCAATCAAAGGTTCCTAACTTGGTGATGAATTTCCCAAATCTTGTGCGTGCAAGAAGTAGTGCATGCTCAATGAAAGTGCTCTCTCAAGTGTGCGTGCATCTAAGATTTACTGCATATAGTTATAGTGGGCCTCATGCTATGCTAGTGCTCAAAGACGGTGCAAAACGTACATCAACCCAATCCACAGTATGAAAATATTTGATAAGATTAGGAGACGACCCCCTGAGTGCAATATATCTGACAAGTGCAATGTGAAGCACTCATGAACGCTTATGATATGCAAAAGTCTCGACAAGAAAACTTACATGGCGATTCTAGCCGGTACACCGGATTTACTGGCATTAGGATCACTGTTGCCCATTTTCCATGGGTTAGCAAAAGAAGATGGAGAACTCCACATTAAGGAGTTCCAAATGCTCATGTTCAACTATCGAATCCAAGACGAAGGACACCTAATCATGTTCTTCAACATGACGTTAAAAGAAAGAGCGGCTGTGTGGTATCATGGTCTAGAACTCAGAACCATAACTAGCAATGCCCAATTCTTTACAGCTTTCCGTAGAGAGTTTGCCCCTAAGAAGGGTGGGCAATATTGGTTGCGTGTCCTGAATGTCACATGCCAAGAGCCAAATGAGAATGTCCAAGCATATGCCAAGAAACTAAAGCAAGTTCCTCGAAAACTTAACGCTTATATTCCTATTCTAGCGGCTGCAGAGTTGCACTATTTCCTACATGGATTGGATTTTAATATCCAGGTGTATCTGAGTAGTGTTGGTTTGGTCGATATTGACACTGCCATTACCCAAGCAGAAGGAGTAGAGTCGCGCTTGCAAGTGGCTTATGCAGCAAGGATAAATTGGAATGGTAATAATTTGGCCTTGACCAATGGGAGTCAAGGGGACCCCATGTTAAATACGAGTTGCAGAGGAAGTATTATGTCGAATTTGCCTATGTTACTAGCTCCTCCTAGCATGACTATGCCTATGGCTAGTCAGGTGGCCTCACTAAATAGTGGTGGAAACCAAACAATGAATCCTAATGTTGTCCCAGTTGGTCAGCAGCTAATTCCTAATCAAGTGGTTAGGCCCATGGGGCGACAGGTTGACGATCGCGGCTATGAGTCGAGTGCTTCTAATGTCCTTGGTGAAGTTAAGGATATGATGAAGCACTACACATATATGATCTCTGAATAGTAACGACAAATAGCTATGGATGTCGATTTTCTTAAGAAGCAACAGAATTTGATAGGGAGCCGACGCCTTGAAGAGGGTGGTCCCTCAAGATTCAGCTGTAAGTGGTGTGGTGGCCAACATTTCCCTAGGAATTGCCCGAATGTCAAATGTGATATTTGCGGGAAGTCTGGCCACTTAGTTGCTACCTATTGGAGTAAGATCAGTTCTCTCCAACAAGGGAGTAAACAACTAAGTCCAGTTAACCATCGCACACAAGGGAATAATCTCCAGCAAGATGATGGACTAAGGCAAATACTACAAAGAGGAAAGGCTGTTGTAGAGGAGTTACCTCATGGCAGTGGAGTCAGCCTTATTGTTGAAGCTGTACGTGTCAATGATGCTGAAACTTCTAATCTACGAGCCATAACAAGAGGTAAAAAGATTAAAGAGGGTGACAAAGGAATTGTAAAACATGTCAAGGGAAGCCCTAAGCAAGATACTAGGGAAAAGCGAGTCCTGAATCCTGATAAGGAAGGTGGACCGTTAAGACCTGTTGGTAGTAAAGTGGATCCCGAAGAGGATAAAGGATTGCCAAGAAAGAAGGTAAAGGCTAAAAAAGAGGCACCAAAGTTGATGGAAAGACCA
The DNA here is from genome assembly GCF_053477565.2 of Lygodium microphyllum. Lineage (NCBI taxonomy): Eukaryota > Viridiplantae > Streptophyta > Polypodiopsida > Schizaeales > Lygodiaceae > Lygodium > Lygodium microphyllum. The sequence continues at coordinate 28,647,659 of NC_141143.1, read as the reverse complement.
AAGGAGAGAATGGTTTGGTGCGAGAAGAGAAGTTTGGCTAATTACCACGACTTTGATCTAGCAAGTTCCCTTTGCGAAGTCAAACCAGATGTGAATCTCCTGCAATTGATTAAACTTTCTCCAGGAGTACGCAAGGAATTCAAGAAAATCCTGCGTATAGGGTATATAGTAGAACCTTTGGACATAGCTAGAGTGGGGGAAGATTGTTTCGATCATGCTGAAAAGCATTGCCCTAGGGTTCTAGCATATGTGGATGGAATATTAGTGGAGCACGCTATCGTGGACACTAGATCCTCCGTCAATATCATAAGTTCAGACTTGATGGAGAGGTTAGGTCTAGAGATCCAAAAAGACGGCTCTACACTTCTTAGGATGGATGATGATAGTCTAAGACAACCACAAGCCTGCATTACTAAGGTCCACCTTACAGTTGCGAGTGTAGAATGCTATCTAGACTTTAGGGTAATAAGGTTTGCAGGACGTCCTAGCTATCGAGTTTTGCTAGGCAGGCCATGGATTCTATGGACAGATTGTCAAGTTGATATACCCGTTGGTCGAGTGATTCTAGGTGGAGGTGCCCATCGTGTAATAGTGGATGCTTACCCTAGGTTTCCTCAAAGTGAGAGAGCTCCACTATCCTCCACTGAACTAGAAATAGTAGATGATTCATCTGGTAGTGAGATGTCATCGAGTGATGGATCTAAGGAAGGGTCCACTACATAGGATATTTATCAGATAACTTTGAATGAGCCAATAGAGCCTCATGATCGAATAAGAGAAGCAGATGTTATTGAGTTGGACCTTGGTAGCCCTAATGATTCGCGGCCAATCAAATTGGGTTCTATGCTCAGTTCGGATGAGAGAGAGGACTATGTGTCCCTGATTCAAGAGTTCTGCGACATATTTGCTTGGAGCTATGAAGAACTTCGGGGTATTCCTCCCAATCTAGCTGTACATACTATTCCTGTAAAGGAAGGTACCTGCCCTGTACGTCAGAAAGTAAGATGTATGAGTTTTGAATTAAGGGACGGGTTGTACGAGAAACTACAAAAGTTGCGGAGAGCGGGTTTGATCTTCCCTATTTAGCATATAGAATGGTGTTCACCAGTAGTGATCAGGAAGAAGAATAATAATCAAATCCGGCTTAGACTTTAGAGAGATGAATAAGCAGACTCTTAAAGATTACTACCCATTGCTGTTTATTGACCAAATTTTGGATCAACTAGCGGGTAGGGAAATCTATTCGTTTATGGACTACTTTGTAGGGTATAACCAAATGGCAATCGCTGAGAAAGACAAGCTAAAAACGATGTTTATTACAGTCTTCGGTACCTTTGCATACCATGTGATGGCATTTGGGTTGTGTAATGCACTTGGTTCATGGCAAAGAACAACTGACAAGACCTTTGGTGATATCTCCCCAAAGGAGCTGAAAGTATTCATTGATGATCTGGGGGCAGCCACCATAAGGGATAGACAGTTGATCATTTTGCACAAGTGTTTTGAGCGTTGCAGACAATTTTGCACAACTCTTAACCCACGAAAGTGCGTATTCAGAGTCCCTTATGGGCTCTTGTTAGGCCATGTGGTCAATTCCGTAGGGATTGCGATTGACCTAGAAAAGATCAAGGTCATAGTTGCCATGAGTCCGCCATGTACTCCAAAGGAAGTGCATAGCTTTCTGTCATCAGTAGGGTATTATCGGAGGTTTATCAATGCATTGGCAAAAAGAACGTTGCCGCTAATGAACCTATTTTCCTTTAATTGTTAGTTTTCATGGAGTGATGCTTGCAAAGTATCTTTTGATGATGTCAATCAGGAGCTTGCCAAAGCACCTGTTTTAAAAGCACCAAAAAGGGGCAAAATGTTCTATATATTTTTAGTAGCAACCATGTATAGTATCAGCTGTGCCGTTTGGCCCAAATTTGGGAGGAAAAGTGGTACCATCTGATAGCTTTTGCTAGTCAAAAGTTGGGCATATCGGAAATTAACTACACCTATATGGAGAAGTTGTGCCTTGTGATGGTATTTGCGACAAAAAATTTCAGGCACTACATTGTTTATGAGAGGGTGGTTTTTTATACGAAGGTGGAAGGGCTTCGATTGTTGTTGAATAAGTTAAAACAGCCTGACCATTTAGCAAAGTGGTTAATCACTTTGCAGAAATTTGATTATGAGATTAAAAGCAAGCCGTCGAAGCTTCAGGGCATTGTAGAGTGTCTTGTGGATTTCAGAGAGCCAAAAGAGGTTGTGGTTGAAGGAAGTGACATGGAAACTTTGTTCAAGATTGGTACGGCATCTATTCCCTCTTGGTATGCTGCTATAACACATTATCTTTCTACGGGAGAGACTGGAGCTACTTGATCAAAATCAAAGAAGAGGAAAATTAAACAACAGGCATTGAAATTTTCCTTGATCGCAAGCACATTATATCGGCAGGGTGTTGATGATCTATCACCGATGTGTGATGCTTGACGAGGTTCCCTTTATTTTGGAAGAGTGCCATGACTCCGCTTGTGGAGGGCACTTTGCTGGGCAGTTAACGACACAGAAAGCTTTAAGAGCTGGATATTGGTGGCTGTCCATCTTCCAAGATTCCTTTGAGTACGTTAAGAGATGTGATACCTATCAAAGGCATGACAATAGAGAGAACATGAAGCGACCACTTACGTCTATTATGGCTACCCTTCCATTTGAGAAGTGGGGCATCAACTTTGTGGGTCCTATTACCTCATTGTCTACTACTCAGAAAAGATACATTATAGTAGCAACTAATTACTTTACAAAGTGGTCAGAAGCACGGGCGACGAGGCAGGACAATACGAAAGAGACTGCCAGTTTCCTACTTGAGCAAATCATCTGCTGTTTTGGTCTGCCAAAGAAAATAGTATCGAACCATTTTGGTCTGTTTTGGTTTGCCAAAGAAAATAGTATCGAGCCGTTTTGGTCTGCTATTTTGGTCTGCCAAAGAAAATAGTATCGAATTGTGGAACCTATTTTTTAAACAAGGTAATTAGAAGCCTGACTGAAGTATAGAAAATTACGCATAACAAGACGACCCCCTATAATCCGCAAGCTAATGGACAAGTCGAAAGTACCAATAAGTAGCTTGTGGGTATCCTATCCAAGATAGTCTCTGAAAAGAAGCGGGACTGGGATACAAAATTATATGTGGTGGTTTGGGCGTATAATACGACGTTTAAATGAGCCACTAGCCACACCCCATTCAAATTAGTTTATGGGAGGAGTGTGCCTTGCCCTTAGAAATTGAGTTTCCGACCATTAGATTCGCAATCAATCATTTTCTAGGTGATGAAGATGCCCTATTTGAGCGGTTTACGACTATAGCCCACTTAGATGAGCTCAAATTGCAGAGTTTGTTGCACCAGGAGGTAGCTAAATGTCAGATGAAACGGTCGCATGATTTGAAAGCAAAGAAATATACTTTTAAAAAGGGACAGTTAGTTCTATATTACAATGCACGTAGGGAGCTATTTCTAAGAAAGTTGGAAAATGTAGTGAAGGAGACCTAGGAGAGAGAAGGAGAGAAGGGAGAGACTGTAGAGAGGAGAGAGAAAGAGAAAGAAGATGAGAGAAGAAGAGAGAGAAAGACTAGCTGAAGAGAGAGAAGGACAAGAAGAGGAGAGAGAAATGGCTGGTAGCCATGGAAGGACAGGGAAGAAGGTGAAAGGACAGATGTATATTCATAAAATGGTCCCTATGCAGTGTCCCTTACACCTTTTATATTTAGGTCAACTTGACCTAAGTATTTCCTCTCCATTACAATCCATCCCCACTCAAAATGAAGTTTTTGTCCTCAAAAACAAAGATCAGACTTATTGGTATAGCCAGGAGTGGGCTACTCAGTACTACTTTGTACAGCATTACAAGTGGCAAAAGATACTGGGGGGGGGGTTCTTGGCATAGACCCAGTAAAAGATTGCCTAATATTCAAGAGTAGTACTAGTCTATGCAGAGGGTCAAAGTCAGCCTGTAGCCACCCGGATCAAAAGGAAAAGTGGTATCGCTGCCATGCATTGGATCAGCTTTCATAAGGTCAAAGTCAAGTACAGCTGGAAGCATGATCAACATGGTGGTATTCGCTAGCTCTTCCATAAGCCTCTCAGGCATCACCATGCTCCGTATGACTGAAGCATATGAGGCTGAAGTCACCATTGCATGGACTGCATTAGCCCCTAAGTGTTGCATATTCATGGACCCTGCATTCTTAGTGATCTCCAAGCATTTAAACTGCAGGTCTGTGGACTGAAGGGGCTCCCACATGGGGTCATGATCATCCAAATCCACATGCTGCCCATGATCTTCTTTCTTGAACTGAAGTTCTTGTTGTGGACCCATACCAAAATGGTTCTCAACAAGATCTTCTCCATCCTTTGCATCATAATACTCTAATACCAAGAGTATTTTGGTAGTCTTTGCCCTGCATGTGGCTTGATGATTACAAGATATCGGCTTAGCACATCGATAGCATAAGCCTGCAACATGCAATTCCCGTATCGTATCACTAGTAAGGTGTCTAATGCGTTTAGCCTTAGATAGCAATTTACACACCTGCTCATCACCATTGGTCAGCTTAGTAATAGTTCTGACGACATACTACTCATAGTCATCTTGGTGCTCATGTACAACAAATGGCTGTCCATGCTCAGGACCATAATGCTCATGTTGTCCATATGGATGGTCATACCAATGTGGCTGTTGCTCATAATGATATTCATGATGTCCATATTGCATATGGTGAGAATAGCCTTGCTGCGCATCACACGCATAACCGTCATAAGCATGCTGCATTTGTTCATTGATCCCACAACATTGGTCATGTTGTCCATAATCTCTATGAGAGTGCATGTCACAAAAATGTTCATGCTGCTGCCCAAATACATCTATTTGTTGTTGCCTACTACCAAAACTTTGGTCATATTGTTGCCCATAAACATGCTGCCCAAGATTGCATGATGACTGTCCAACATGACTACAATGGTGTCCTTGCATCCTAGGCTGACCATAAGTATGATGATTGGCAAGTCCATGAGCATAGGTATCGGCATAATGTTGGTCATAATCACTTGCTTGCCGCTCTTGCATTGCATCATCGTCTCCATGAGGTAGCTGCCCATATCGTTGCATGGCATAAGAATCTCCATATGCATGCTGTTGATAGGAACCATGATGTTGTCCATAGGGACAATGTGGTTGAGTATATGCATTTGCTCCCACTGATGTAAATCTTGCTCTCTTCTCTAGTTCTACTTCTTCAATCGCAAGTAATTGATTAAATTTATCGAAAAGTGTGGCAAATTTGGCATTGAGATTTTTCCACCCCAATATGTATTCACGGTATGTCTCAGCACAGGTAGTTGCATTGCAATTTGCATACATGCTCCTTACTAATGTTGCTCACTGTTGCTTTAAAATTCAGTCCACGTAAGCAACTGTTGCCCACTACTGCTTCAAGCCTCAGAACTGCTGCTCACTGTTGCTGCAGATTTCAGACCACTTAAGCAAGTGTTGCTCACTATTTAGGGTTCACAAACATATTCACCACTACTGTTTCTCTTCATTGCTAAACTAGTTTGAAGCCTGTAGTCTGCTGAACCAAGTTGCAATGAAGGAAGATAAGAGATCAGATCTTTGTCTGCTCTCATTGTCAATGCTCAAATGGAGTGTGTAGCTCTGCCTTCTTCAACACCAATGCGGATGCATAACCAACATAATCTACTCACCAACAAATTGATTTCTACAGACCAGTTTCCTACATCTTTTGTATTACCACAATTCATCAATAATGACTCCATTATTGCACAGACCACACAACCATCAGAAAATGACTACCGTCTGCATGTACTTGTCCTTCACCAAGGAAAAGGCAACCTTCTAATGAAACAACATGGGTGCCAAACTCAAATGAGTAGTTGTAACCTTCCAGTACTTGTGTACACATTTGTCAACACAATTGTTTGTGATCACCAACCAAGTTGGGCAAAAGAGCCACAAAAGATGCTCCGTGTGCTTGCCAAATCAGGGCATGTGCTTATGCAAACTGCAAATGGTCCTGCGAGGAATTAGGGGCTTCTCTCCCTTCACTGACACACAATACCCCAAAAGAAGAGTCTATCTTATTAGAAGTGATCTCCTGCAAAAGGGTCAAGCTGGCCTCCACTTAGATCCTATCGAAAGAACACCCTTGCTACTCGTTCACTGCACGCCTTGTCGCAGACGGAATCGGAGGATTCAATCTGCAATTTTCTCCATAGACTATGCCAACTTCAGTTGTTTTGCCTCATCTTTAGAAGATGGCATTGTTCACCAAAGATGGTGGTATTTCCCTCAATCTTGAGCCCTCCGAATCTTCAGTTGTACTCTGTTGAGTCTATCTATAAGACTGCATCGGCATAGAAAAGGGCATCAGTGGAAGATAGAGGGTTTTAGCTCATAGATTTCAGTGCCTGGTTCAGCCTTGGCTTGCAATGTCCAATCCAATTCCTGTCTCTAGTCCTCCTCTAGTGATGAATATTACTCAACCAAGTTCTATGCGATTGAGTACAACCTCCATGTCTGTTCCTCCCACATATGCAAGGTCCTCAGATTGGCAAGATCATACTGCTCCTGATGAGGTGCTCACAATCGTGCAAGAGAGAACTCATATTTCTCTTTCCAGTTGTGATCCATCCAAAGCTTGAAATCTCTGACCATTGCTTCAAAGCCTCACTAACAAACAACTAAGCAAAGGTCAGAAAGGAATAGTTGCCTCAAAGGTTGAAAGGACCAAGCCTGAAAATGGGAGTAATCAGGAAAACTCCAAGGGTGTGAAGTAAGCCTCCTTAAAGGCCATTGCTAAGAGCGCAGATGGCACAACTCTCGCCCAGAATGGCCACACAAGAGTTAAAAAGAAATGTGCAAGAATTGCACCCTTGGATGTTGTGCATGAGTGTGGTTGTACTGCCACTGATAAGACCAGCTGTAATTCTTCCAAGCCTCAGAAGCCTGGTGCTAAAAAGAGGAAAATCATCGTCTCTGAAAATGGCCATCTTGAGGGTCCAGTTGTAACCTTCCCATCACCCTAGCCCTCACCCCTCCCATTGCAAAGTTTTGGCCAAATGGAAGCTAGCATTTGGAGCTTTTTCAACCAATCATCTTCATGTGCCAGGAGAGTCTGGGGCTTATTTTTCGGGCCCACGAGATGGAGCCTTAGCTAGCTCGAGTTGGCTAGTCACACTGTACGCCTGAGTCCTCATGTACTTCCATTCCACATCAGCAAGATCTAGCTATACAACCTTGTCAAAAACCTTGATAGCATTCTGTACATCGTGTTTTGCTAGCAGTACCTGCCCCAAAAATCCCAATGCAGGTACATTGGCAAGATGGTTATCAAGATAGTCTTTCAATACCCGCTCCACAAATTGTTATTGCACTTCAATCTCATTCCAGAAATCAGCACCCAGTGCTTCGAAGCTCACCAAATTTTCAGCAATGGTAGTTGAACCTTCATCCATATGCAAATTACCTTATGTGACATTTTCCACAAGCACTTCAGATCTAGTTGATGCCTTTGCCACACTGCTGAAATCTGCTAAGCAGAAAAGCACGTCCAATAATAAAGGAGAGGTTAAGTACTGTTACATGCCAGTGTGAACATAGTAGCCATGGAACACTTTATGGAGCAACCCTTTCCCATGTCATGGTCAGAGATGGGAAGCTTGAGTAAGGGGCCTTGGGCTTTCAATGTAAGTAATTCAGGTTTTGCCTCTAGCACTAGATGTATGGATGCTTTGTCGACCTCCCCAGAGTTGAATAATCCAATCATGGTCTCCAGCAAGGTAGATAGTTCTGCGGACTTGCAGGATAGTATGCACCATGCCCAAGGAGATGCTGCTGCGTCATACACTTATGATGATACGATGACAAGCTTAGCAGTTCCCCCTCAATTATCACTCGATAGCCCCTTTAGCAACACTGTTGGGGTTTCTACAGGCCTGTCATCAGTGACCAATTTCAGGTCACATAAAGAACTCCAAGATGCATCTCAGTTGAGGAGAATGTTTGAGGGTGTGATGAATTCTACAGGAGGTCAAATTAACTCCTTAGTTGGCAACCCATTTGTGTCTCGGGCATTTACAGCAGTTTCCCAATATCGTGGACTCGGCATATCTTGCAGGGATGGTACCGCTTCCTCTTTGTACAACCAATCTATCTCCAGGGCTGCCACAGCCTGGTGCCAATCCTACTTGAATGGTGCACGCACTCTTGATGGGATGAAATGCAAGACTGAAGTATTTGAAAGCATGGCCGGTGACATAGGGCATATGGGAAATGTGTGCCAAGATGAAGCTACTGCCAGAGGTGGGACTCAGGATGGCCTTTACACCAATAGCTTAGTAGGAGCCCAGGCAGGCCTATCATAGTTAGGACAAGCAGCTAGCCAGCTGGCTCAACAGTAGATGCAAGGAGGCCATGGGGTTTTCATGCCTATTTATGGCACCCACACAGGTGTAGCTCAGCCTCAAGGCGCTGTTGCGGTTGTTGCTGGGACCGCAAGGCCTCGTGAAAGAACCCGCCGAGGATCAAGCCGATGGAGCTTGCCTCATGTGCGAGAGGCTGACACGAGCCGCTGCCCCCACCTCTCTCTAAGCTTCACACAGAAGAAGATGAAGTTGGAGATTTCTCTTGAAGGCCTGCTCTCGCCGATCGTCGAGAACTCCAGAGAAGACTACACCCTCGACACTGATAGTTGAGTCTTCTCGTTGCGCCTCCAGAGCTCCTACCGCTTCACGGAGTGAACAAACACACATCTGTTTGCCTTGGAGCACCCTTAGTTCGCCTGACTCCATGGTAGGAACAGGATAGATCTTCTCCTTCTCCATTCTCACCTCAAGCTTAGAACCACTAAGATACTCTGTGATGAAACCAAGGAGATTGGACCCCATGTAAAGTCTCTCGCATCCCTCAAGGGGACCATCGTCATTTTGCACATATTGACAAATGATGTAGGTGCATCATATGCTAAGGCTATAGAGGCAAGCACGAAGCCTCTTGAAGAGGTGTGGCTGAACAGCCTTGGGGCTTCAGTAGGGTACTCCAAACACTTAGGATGAAGTGGAGAAAGCCATGATAGCACCCATTTGCAAGGGAGGAGCAAGGTTTAAGAGACATGAAATGATCTTGGCTTGGTACTCCATGGAAGCTCCAAAAGGGAGCTTACAAGGAAGAAAGAGAAGACCTCTTTTCAAACTCCCAAGAAGGCTGCCATCTCTATAGTGCTCCCTGATTGTTGTTGTCTTCAATGTTGTACTTGTCCTGGTGTACCTGAGAAAATTAGGGTTTCTTGAGACTGAAAAGAGAACTAAATCTAAAAGGAGAGAGAAAGGAAGGATATAAAAACTAAGCTCTGATACCAACTGTAATGAAGGAGACCTAGGAGAGAGAAGGAGACAAGGGAGAGACTGCAGAGAGGAGAGAGAAAGAGGAAGAAGATGAGAGAAGAAGAGAGAGAAAGACTAGCTAAAGAGAGAGAAAGACAAGAAGAGGAGAGAGAAATGGCTGGCAGCCATGGAAGGATAGGGAAGAAGGTGAAAGGACAGATGTATATTCATAAAATGGTCCCTATGCAGTGTCCCTTACACCTTTTATACTTAGGTCAACTTGACCTAAGTATTTTTCCTCCATTACAGAAACTCGATGGGATGGCCCTTACAAGATAGTTTTGAAAGGTAAAAATAAGTCCACAGTTCTATTAGTTGATCTACAAGGAGTGGATTTTAAGAATAAGGTTAATCTTAATAATATTAAACCTTATTATTTCTAAATATGCTAATGTGCTAAATGCATTGCAGGTTTATGCTGGGGTTGATTTGAGACCTGCAAGAGAGCTTAAATTGGTTGATGGGGCAGTTAATTCCTTATTTGGAGCACCCATATCTCGAGCAAAGATATCATCAGGGGGAGCTTATCTGGTGGAGCAAGGGATATAAAGTGATTGAGCAAGAAGATGGCATCTTTGTGTGGGAAATTAAAGTTTTTTGCCACCATTGCTTACAAATCTTCACAAGCATCCCCGTTGAGTTTAATGAAGAAGGTGCAATGGAGCAATTAGTTCATCCTCTAAATATGTTGAACTTTGACTATCATAATTACGAATAGGGGAGTTCTTGATGGTTGGCTATGTAAACCCATTATGGACGTATACATTATACTTTGATGGAGCATCCAGGGGCCCTAATAGAAAAGGAAGTGTTGGAGTAGTTATTCGAGATCCCCGACGTAGAGTTACAATGAAATTAACTACTTATCTTGGGGTAGGATTTACTAACAACATGGTCGAGTATAAAGCTCTGATTATGGGATTGGATATTGCTAAGACATGTGGTATTAGGCGGTTGTTAATAAAAGGGGATTCCCAACTGATCTTAAATCAACTCAGTGGGACATATACAGTCTAGAATCCTCTCCTTTGTATGTATCATTAAACTGCTATAACCCTACTTGATGAATTTGAGAGTATATCTCTTCAGCTCAATCCACGTTATTGGAATCAGTTTGCGGATTCCTTAACTAATTTTGCTTATGAAGAGGACCTCTTTTTCAACTGTGGTCCTAGTTCGGATGTTGCTATTGATAATGAGACAGGACCTGGTCACTTGTGGGGAATGTTATCAGACCACGCGTTATATGGCAGGCGATGGTTGATATGGGTAATGCAAAGAGTAGCCGAGACCCATCTACCATTGTTATCATGGACCCATAGGTTGATTAGACACCATGTTATGAGTACACCTCTTGCTATATATGTAGGAGGTATGGGCCATAATTTGATGCATTTAGTTTAGGGCTAAGAGCCCTATTTTTCCCCTTGTAATGGAGTGTATTTGCTTATATTTACCTTTTTCCAAGGAGGGATCTCTATGAGCTAGTTTGTTTGTTTCATTAGGCCAAGAGGGCCAGTTGCTTTAAGTAGTTAATATTTGATTTCTTTAGGCCAAGAGGGCTAGTTAGTTTGCAGTGAAATGTGCTACTTCTTTAGGCCAAGAGGGTCCTATCTCTATTTGGTGCAGGTACGTTTAATGCTTTGTTGTTTTAGTGATTGCACCATACATGTTGACGAAGTCGTTGGAGGGAGGCATTGCTGCAAAGGAGCTTCTTGTGGCCATTCCAGGTGGTTTTGTCCCCTTTTCGAGTTTTTTCCCTTAAGCAATTAATGATATATGTGTGGGTGAGGGTTACTTTCTTTTGTTTGTTGGGGACCGGCACTTGAGGCATGAAGTCCCAAGTTTAGGCTCTGTATGTCTGGGGGAGGTCTGAGTAGTCATTGCCTCTTGCAAGGCATTGTTAGGCATTGAAAGACTTGTTTTAGATGGGAGTTCTAGTGACCCTGTTTTGCGGACTTGCTAGGTGGCCATTCTAGGAGTTCTTGCTAGTTGTGAGGCAGTTAGAGAAGCCTATTAAAATAATGATGGAAAGAGACAAAACCCTAAAGATCTGAAAGACAATATATGAATATACGGAGGTGTGTAAAAAGGGGTTTTAACCCTTATAATAATAGAAAAGGAAAGAAAGAAAAATCCTTAAGCTATTGTTTATCACCTCGCGAAGGCCAAGAGGTTCTTGGGGATGAGACAAGATCTGGGGCTGATGCCTTGTCTTCCTAGGGATGGCATCTAGCTGGAAAATAAAGAATATAAGAAGGTTGGAACGAAAATAAAAGTGAGAATTAGAAAAGGATTAAGTGTTGCCTCACGAGGGCTTGATAGGTTTTTGGGTATCGATATAGGACTCGAGGCCGATGCCCTGTTCTCCTTGGGTCACTATGCTCAGCTCCCTCCTTTTTACACGCCCGAGTATGGAAAAATAAAAGGCTAAAAGAAGAAATGTGCTAAAAGAAAATATTTCTTGATCAGGCTATACGAGTCCTCGCCTAGTGGGAGCTCCTGGTTGAGTTGTCCTTAGTTAGGAAGGTAGTTCAGACCCCCACTTCGGGCAACCTCTTTGATAGTTCTTTTTAGTTTGGTCGTGTTGGAGCAGTCGATTAGTGACTAGCTTTGGGCCTTCTATTAGATTATGCTGGGCCTACTCCTCGTGGATTTCATGCCTTGGTTTTGTTAGGGGGTAGGGTATGAGCTATGATGTGTTGTGTTGTGTATTTTTTGTATCAGCTTGATGCTCCTTTTTGGTGTTTATCATATCAATTCGTGGGATTCAACGGGCTGAGTTGCCCTATCCCGTGGTCGCCAATGACATATGATTTTTGCTACTGAGAAGTGCTTAAAAATAGCCAAAAATTACGAATTTCAGGGAAAAAATAGACTTCCTCGAAGGTGGCGGTGGCAATCAGTACAATTTTAAGCGGCAATGCTCGAAAGTGCTTAAAAGAACCACTAGACGGTGGTCGGAGAATTTTCATAATTTTTTGGCATGGTAGATGAGACCCTGGGAGATGCTCGGTAGTGGAAGACTTCAAGATGGATGCCCAAGATTTTTCAGACCACAATTCAGGTACCGAACGTGGGAGAGGGGGTGCTTGGAAGGCCAAAGGCCAAAATGCCAAGTGGGAAAGGACTTTAGGAGAGTCCAAAGGGTGTGAACCTTAGGGGGCCCCTTTGGCCCCCAAAAATTTTTGCAATAAAGGGGGGGGGGGGGGGGAGAGGGGCTGGTGCAAAAATGGAGGAGATGGAGGCGCAGAACGACGAAATGAAGAGGGGGGGGACTCCATAGCCATAGGAGAGCGTCCACATACCCATACCATCTGAAGACAGCAGCAAATTGAAGGCTTTCCACACTTTCTATTGCCTACCTTTGCTCGTCAAATGGCTGCACGATAAGGGAGATCAGAATCTAGTCTTTCTCTCTCCTCCATCTCTCTCCTCTAAGCGGTGGTTTGCATGCAAGAAATCAAGAAGAAGAGGGGCTGAAGGATGCTAGTCTGACTGTGATCAGATTTCTCCAAGATGAAGAGGAGACTGAGGAAAGAGGTTCACCAGTGAAGAATGGTTGTTGGCCTGTCCGTGGATTGCCCGGAATAATGATTAAAAAACCCGCAACGCGCAAAACACATGGTATGCTCTAATTTTATGAAGAAATTTGCTTGTTTTTGTTGTTTCATGGTCCAAATGTTGTTCATATGCGATGAATGTTTGTTTGCATCATTTTTGAGGGCTGAAACTACAAAAATGCAGAACTCGTAATGATTTAGAGCCGTTATTAAATTTTTAAAACCCACAAAATGTCATTTTTCAATGGAAATTACTGGTTTTATCGATTTTGAGTTGGGGAAAAAGGAGTGAAAATGGGTTTAAATCAAAGAAAATGTTAGGTTTCAGTCAAAATAATAAGCCAACACAAATAAATAAAAAAATACATATTTTTCATGAATAATAAATAGAAAAAAATAGCAAAAAATAAAGAAAATTAGGGTTTTCGCGCTCAAAAAATATGTAAAAATATGATTTATGTGCGTGAATGTTTGATGAGGTTAAAGCATGAGGTCAAGTCCCATTTTTTCCTTGTCCTTTGTATTATAGTACGCGTTTATTATTTTTACATACAAAAATGACACAAGATAACCATTTACACCTATGCAATGCAGCAATACCTAAACGGTAAGGGGGGGATGAAGTTTGTGCGATGATCTAATTGCTGAAAAGATACAAATTTTGATTTCTCTCTTTGTGCATAGTATTTAGGGATTGTTCCATAATTAAATATAGGCGACTAGTAGCATGGAAGTTCCGGTGCTAGTTCCTAAAGCAACGCAGCACGTAATGCCTAGTTAAAATTCATGAAAGGGCTGTTTTTCGCACCTCACATGGCTGTTTTTTTAATCATAAAATGGTTGTGCACAATCGTCATATACCTTGCATCAAGCATGCCATGTGGTATCTCTTGGAATGCATTGCAATTGATTGATAAACTTTGACCAATGCTGAGAGGATAGGAAACCTAAGTCGTTGGTTAGACGAGGACTTTCGTTGGGGAAAGTTTTGTGAGGCAAGTCAAAATCTCTTGGAACGTTGAATTATGTAAGAGTGGAGTTTGTGCGAATGTTATATGTGTTAGCGACGCATCTTGGGGCCAATCCCTGAGGTGTAGGAGAGTCGCAGTGGAGCCGCGGTAATTAGTCGAGAGGTGCTTCCCTATGTGTGTATTACGAGGCATTATGCCTATGTTATGAGATCTCCCTCTGAGGTGAAGGGAAGGTGAACGTTGGATTACATATTGGATACAAATGCAAAATCGTCATAAGCATTTAGTGCAAAGTGAGTTTTAGATACTCCTGGTCAGCGAGGCCATGTGGTGGGGTTGTCTGTCGTATGCATGAGGTCCGGCTAGTGCCATAGCCAGTGCCGATCCATTTTAGGTCCCATCAATAACCTCCCTCTGAGAGTGTTGTTACAATAAAAAATCTGAAAATTTGAAGACCAAGACTACCTTCCATGAGGCAAAGGATCCTAGTGTTCCATCATCTTTGATTGACACAATTGACCAATTCACTACCTCAAAAGTTACTACTTCCAACTTTCAGTGAATTCCACACAGCCAAAGCCTTTAGCTGTGACCAAACCTATCACTTTAGCTAAGGACGAAGCCTCTAGTACTTCAATCTCACAAAAGAATACTAGCTCTAGCCCAAAGAGCACAATGAATCCCATGACCACAAATCTTATTCTTCTCGGCTAGAAGCTCTAGTGCATTTAAATCCAATTAAGAGATCTCTCATGGAGGCTTTAGAAAATGTGGGGCAACAAAAGGATCACATCCAAGGTTAGATCTCTAAGGAACTAGATGAAATGCTATTGGCTTCACTCGCTCATGCACATATTCATGCTGATATTGAAATTCAGACTAGTAAGGATAAGATTCTCTTAGAAATGCCTTTGACATGGTTAGAGCAATCACAAATTTGTTAATGTTATCCAGTGGTGGTCATGGGAGAAGTCATAAAGAAAATGGCTTAGGTAGAGCAAGAGAGGCATTGCTTGATTTCAATGTTCCATCTTGAGCAGTGCATGGCAAGCAAGGAAGACATTGTAGCATTAGCCAAGAAGCAAAAGGATAAAGTGAGTTTGAAAGGAAATTGTATTCTACTCAAGGCTTAGCTGCAATGTATCGAAGTTATCTAATGAATATTGCTAAGCAGAGAAAGGGACCCTAGACTTCCATGATTGATCCAATATATATAGCATCTATATCTCTAAGAGTGCTTGTGACTATTCACAGTGTCAACATTTTAAACTTGTTGAACTAGATCCCTTAATATGCCCTTTAATCTAGATGATTCATATAAAATAGAAAGGGTTCCCTTATAGAGCTACACATTGCAAGTCGATTGGGGACAAAGCAACATGATGATTGATGTCATTAGATATATTTCCTACCTTACACATGACCCACAACTTCTTGATGGCCATGCTTTGTTATAGTACAATCCCAATTTCTTTGATTGGTTTATCCCAAGGCTGAATGACACAACAAATCATCTTTCCTTTGCTTCTAATACCACACAAAATGACTCTTCATCCCATGATGTGGAGTGATGTCTCAAGTAAGTTACTCGTGAATATAAAGGGGTTATTTACAAATTAAATAGAAAAGGGTTATGTTTTTATTCATGAAAAATTCATAGATAAGGATATTTATAAATAGGCCTTGATCGCATGTAATGTAGAGGATATACATATATAACTTCCCCGAGAGAGTGATGTACATAAAACTTCTACTAGCACTGATGCAATGGATAAAAGCAATGTGCTTGAAATTCCAAACCCTAAGACCATAGCTACTAATATCCTTATTAACCACACCACTAGTTCAACTAAGTTGAGCTAACTTAGCCCCAAGATGCTCCAAAGAAGGTTGCTCAGACTCACCTCTAGATAAGCCCTACTAAACCTAACCCTCCTTCTAGTCTCTAGCTTTTGCTTGTTTGTCGACCACTCAACATCATAGCTATTCGTGTGGCTAAGAAATTCAATTCCTCTGAAATAGAATGGCTACTCCAATTTGATGCCATATTCACTACTTATGCCAAGTTGTTTGCAATGATCGATTTAGGCATTGTTGATGATGAGACGATACAAGTTTATTCCAAATGGAATCACACTTGGGAAGAGAGTGAACACCTCTACCAAGAAAGCCTCTTAATTCAAGATGAATATGCTAAAACCCTTCCTTACAAGTAATTGCAATTATACCGACTTATTTTCTCTTATGCTTATGTGATCAAACTCTAAAACTAGTTAGCATTTGATCAACTTGAGAAAAATTACAATTTCTCAAGTCCATTCTTGTATAAATGGTTTTCTCATTGGCTTGAGATTGCTTGCAATGGTAGTCATCTTATGACAACAACTAAGTAGTGTTGTATAGTTAGTACACTTCAATATGATCCAACCTACTATGAGACTACTTCCTTGAATTCTATCATCATTTTGACTAAAAAGGAGTTGCATATTTCCAAACGATTTGTAGGACTATTCTTGCTTGACGATGTGATTACTTACATTTGTGGACCAGCTAAAAAACCAACTGATTTGGATGCTTTTGTTGAGTCGGAGTATAATCTAGAGTTCTATGGCTAGCGAATCCCAAAAACTATAGAATATTGACCCCTATATATAACTAATCTTTTTTCCCTTGTATATATTTTTCTTTTGTTGCACTAATAAGAGCCAAAGACACTCTAACTTCTAAAACAATGTTACATATTCTATGAGAGCAAGATCAAGGTATGAGATCGCAACGTCTACTCATGGTGCACTGGTGAAATGCCAAATTTTAAAAAAAATTATTTATACCTTTTGATTTTACATCCACTGCATGGTATTCTCAAGATCTCACCAAGTGAATGCAAGAAAATAATAGGTGACACAACAATGCAATGCACTTCATGTTTCAAGCCAACATCATCAATAATAGACTCTTTCTTTGAAGCTTCCAAGATATGGCAATATCATGGCAACTAGATCATCTAAGAGACTCTCATAAAGACAAAGACATCTGAGCACCATTGATACCAAGATCCCAATTTCTTCATCCATCACATCCCTTGACTACAACATACAATGGTCATCTACTTCTTGAGGGAAAGTCATGCTTGCTTCATCAATACTACAAGTCTTCATTACCTACTACTAGTTATAATTCACCAACTCTATATTCGTAATGAGGTAAGTATTTTCAAGGTTCAAGGCTCAGTCTTCAATTTCCATGTGTACACTCTAGTGTACAACTACATCCTTTGAGCTAAGTCTATTATTCTTAATTAGCATTTAGATCTCTCATACTTCTAGTTTGATTTTGTAAGGTGCTGGCTAACTTATTTAACATTGTATTATTCAAAAAGTAAAGTTTTTTAAAAAAATATATGCAAAATGAGAAACGCAAGAAGAAAAAAAAGGCAAGCAAAAAAAAAGAGAAAATGATCCATGACTATAGCGCACCTAGGAGTCCTCAAGTTAGGTACATCCAGTGGTTTTGATCGATTGGGTCTATCTTTAACCCCCTATCCCCTTTTCCATTTTCCCCCACATTTACCCAAGGCTTATCAATGTATGGACATACCTAGGGAGTCTTAGCTTGCCTTGGTTAGAGACCTATCTCCGTGAGTCATTTGTTCTCTTTCCATTTCACTTCATTTATCCTAGTGCTATTCACTCAACTTCAAAGCAAGAAAAAAAAGTCACTTCACATAAAAGGGTCCAGTTTCATTCCCACTCCCCCTTCTATCGATTTCATGGAGAACCATGTGCTTCAAGATCCTATTGGATTGGACTCCACCTTTTGTCCATCTCCCCAACGGTGTCTCTTCGATAAATTTATTTTCCCTCAACACCAACAACACCTTCTCCTAACTTTACCAATGGAAGATTCCTTTGTCAGCCCTCATCAAGAGAAGAATCCATGGAGCATTCTCTTGACTATGTATTGGACTATATATACCTATGCACTCACATAATATTTGTACCATAACCTATTCATGATTTTGGGTTCTCAATTTTGGGACAATACTTTAGGCTTCCTTAAAGTTCGATGACCCATCTCCCAATGTCACCTACACGTGCACAAGTCACCATAGACATAAGTAAACACACCCCTTAGGAGGGCACAAGTTCACTTGCAGAACTTTTGTAGACAATCATTTAAAGGACTAAAGAGCCATCAACATCAATGGCCTATGCACCCTCATCCATCCATGCTTCATTTCTCTTCTCCTTCAAGCTTAATATGAGCTTATGATCTCCAAGTATAGTCCTAAACTATTGAAGTTTCTCAACTCCCAAGACCTTGGTGAAAATTTTGGTAGCTTGATCCTCTTTGCTAACATAAACCAAGTCAATATCACTTGCCATAACTTGCTTCCAAATGAAATATTAATGGACCTCTATGTGTTTGGTCTGTGCATGATATAGTAGGTTTCTAGCCAATTGAATGCTACTAAAATTATCACAATAAGTGATAACTGTATCATTCCGCGGCCTACAAAAACCCCCCACCCCCCCAATTTTTAAAGAAATATTCGAATTTTTTTATCCCCCCTTGTCATCGCCAACAAGAAGAGGGGGATGACGTGGTAGAAGATGAAGTCGATGCAGACGATGTCATTGAAGCCGAGGGGATCACATTTAAAGCAAAGAAGATAGGGAAATGGCCCCCAAGCAAAGAACGTCGAATGTAGGCGAAAATCCCATAATTTGCAACAAAACCTCGCGTGAGGACATCACCGCCAATCAAATTGCGGCACCGATCGTAAGTAATGTATTTCTAGGTTGATGAATGCTTGCTTTGATTCATGCATAAGATGCATTAAACTCACACGAGAATAGTTTATTGAAAATGATAAATTCATCCCAAACATTTGAAATACAGAGTTTGCGAAGTGCTTGCATCAAGAGAAGCAAATCGCATCTAGTTGCTATGCGGTGACAAATTCTTACATAGCATAAATAGCATATAAGACTCCAAGGTATTGTCGTCTCTCCTTTTTTGGAATTTAATAGATAATTATTTTACCACACTGAAAGTATGTTGGGCTTGTATGCTTGATAGATCACATGGTAAGCAATCTATCATAGAGGAAATTCAATCTCAAAACTCTAGTGCGTAGTTAACACAAATAACGATCATAAGAATTAAAATTAAGATGCCGCGATATCTATCCAATAGCTACTATGTTTACCAATCATATTTGGGGTTGGGCTAGGTGCAACAATAACTCTAGGGAAAATGAAGAGCTCAAGGATTAGGAAACCCTAAGTCAAAAGAAAGACCGATGCTTTTGTACTTGTTGGGAAGAAGGTTGGGTTATCAATCAATGTAAGTGACCAATAGAACTTACTTCGCGTATAGTGTTAAAACCCCTAACATATGCCTTAGCCAAAAGAAGGGTGTGTTAAGTAAATTTTACATGGAATTGCTTAGATCCCAAGAGGGAGAGAAAATACGCGATGGAAAGGTTACCATGACTATTTTTGCAATGTTTGGGAAAGGATACCATTGTTTTTGTTGATTGATCAAACAACATCGTAAATGCTTTTGCATTAAACTAATTGTTGGGATGTGATTTGGATGATTATTCCAAGTGCTTGTGTTTGATGGTAAATGCATGGTAGGGGTCATGAAGACAAGTTGACATGGGGAAATAAATGAATGTTTTCCTGAAAGATGATATTAGGCCGATTGCTCTGATTATGCTTGATTCTTAATTGGATTAATTAAGGAAGGATATTTTACGCAAGTGGATCATCTCCAAGGTCATGCCATGTTTCAACCCAAGAGGGCACAACTCGATTCATGGACCAAAGGTCGAGTGGTGAAAAGGCCAACCATGGAAAGTGTGTCTCACTCCTAGGTTGATTGGGGTCAATGGAGCTCTGGACACCCCTTGCCTAGTCTGGAATAGAGTTGTAGACTACCGTGAGCCCAACGTCTAGGGCGTTGGAAGATCCTATTCTAGATATTAGATGGAAATTATGGTGCCATGTGATTTGGACTAGGTACTTCTATTGGATAGAAGGGAAACATAATTTCTCATATATGGGCAGGAGACAAAGATTAAATTGAAGATAAGTTAATGAACTTGGTTGATCTTGTTTGTCAAAGGATTGCTTGCTTTGTATTCGTGTTTATGTCGTAAATTATGCAAACAAACCTAGTTTCTTAAAAGGCCTAATTAAGGAAGCTGATTTTAAATGTCACACATAAATGTGATAAGACCTAATTAGATAACTAAAGGACGCCTACTGAGGAAGCGGGTGGGCAAAATCCTCAATGGGTCTGTCCTACTGCAAGGTGGTCCTAGAGGACTAGGAGGCTTCTCACAAGGTTCTACAATTGTACGATCTTTAGGTATTATTAGGTTAGAACCTGATTCCTGCTATTTTAGGGGACCGGAATGGGACTATGCCCTACGAGTAGAGAGGTTGAGCGGTGCATCCCTCTTGTTTTCCATTCTCTTTGAACCAAGTGCGGCATGGGTCTGCTTTGGCTTGGGTATCTCTACGTAAAGTAGGATGTCTAGGGCCTGGCACTAGAATGCTATCAGGAGATCTTGACCACTAGGAACCCAGATTTTAAGTTGATCCTAGTAGGTTTGGCTGTGAACGTTCCATTGAGAGGCGGACTCAGGAAATGCTAGCCGACAAACCTTGTGACATTCCATGGGAGTGCTGGGTGGCATCGCTTAGATTCGTCTCTCATTGGACTGCTATAAAAAAAAGTGATTGGGCAGTAAATAGGTGGGCACATTACATGATAACCTTCTTGTCTACTCGCATCCCCAAATCACCAAGTAGCTTGCGTAAGCAAGCTATCTTACGTGCTACAATTATAGCATCTCTATACTCTTCCTCCATACTAGATAAGGTAACTGTTAGTTATTTCTTGCTGCTCCAAGTAATAGCAGCATTGCTAAAGGAAAAAATAAAATCATTGGTACCATAGTCTAATGTGGACTTAACATAGCACAATGTACACCACACTGTATCCAAATGTGGCTTTCACAGAAGCTACATAAACTGACTCTCCAAACTAACTATGTAGTTTAGGTCTAGCAAGGTTGCCTACAATCTTTTGATATATAGTTACATCCTTAATCAAGTTTCCCTCGTGTGCATCAAGCTTACCATTAATATCCAAAGATATAGAAATAGGCTTGTAATCATCCATACCATACTTCTTCAACATATCCAATGCATATTGTCTCTATGACAACCATATACTCTCTGGAGTCTTGATTATCTCTATGGCAAGAAAATAGTGTAGCTCTCCCAAATCCTTCATCTCAAATTTAGTCTTGAAGAGACTCTTCACAATATCAATCTCTATCTCATTATCACCCACAATGATCAAAACATCCATATATATAGTAATGACCACAATACCAGCATACATAGAGCACTATTACATACATAGAGTGAGTGATTAGCCTATGCTCTACAAAATCCAATGATGAAAAGGTATTCTACGATCATGTCATGGGTTCTTGCTTCAATCCACTATACAAGGCCTTACAAAGCTTGCGTACATAATCTCAATGACTCTCATCTACACAACTAGGTGGCTGCTCTACATAAACTTCCTCTTACAACTTTCCTTGTAAGAAGGTATTCTTTATATCCATTTGATGCATGATCCAACCTTTTGATGTAGCCATTACTATGATAGCCCTTATAGTGACCATTTTAGCCATTGGAGAAAAATTCTCCTAATAATCAATACGATGAGTCTGGACATATCCTTTGGCAACCACTCATGCCTTATAGCACTCAATAGATCCATCTCACTTATGCTTGATCTTGTAAACCCATTTGCAACTTTCTTACCTTTAGTTAAAGACACCAACTTCCATGTGTTATTATCCTTATGCAACCATTTCCTCATCCATAGTATGATCCCAATACTCATTACCCACTACATCCTCAAAACAATGGATTCCACATATCCTGCACAACCTTAACCATGTATGCATAGTGATGAGCTACATAGATTACGAAGAATCAAGCTTATCTCATATGTCCAACTCCATGCCCCAACTGTAGGTTAGCTAGATGATATGTGTACTCAATAGATGAGTTGGGAGCTAACTCTGGTTAGGAGTGTGGTTAGGTTAGAAGAGTGGTTTTAATCTCTATTATAGAGTGAGTAATAAGTGAGTTATAGTATGAATAATGAAGAAAACCATGGAAAGCTCTATGCTCTCCAATCTTGCCTCACTCCATGTCTCTCTCTCTCTCCCTCTACATCTTGAACATGGTATTAGAAAAGGTTAGCTCAACCTCGTAGTGATCAGGAGGAGCTAGATTGAGAAGCTAGAGTTTGAATCTCTATAGGAGGACATTGGCATCCATAACCAGCACTCACCTGAACGGTATGTATCAATGATTTTGAAGTCTATACTTATTGGAGCCTATTGAAGCTTAGTAGGAAGGATTGGTGGCTTGTACTAGAGCCTTAGAAGCATTCACTTGTGTTGAGCATTAAGGTGCATAAATTTTGAAAGTGGATTTTAAAGACCATTTTTGAAGTGGGAAAGAGTCTGGGAGGCCGTCAAAGGCCAAAATTTCATACAAAATGAAACGGTTGTAGATGGATGAGCTAGAGTTTTGCTAGATGGAGTTCAATGCTAGGAACCCAACGCAAGTCTCGGTTCTTCGATCAGATTCTATTTGACCCCCCATTTAATCCCTGCAAGGTTTCACGTTATCGTGATGTTATGAGGACACAGTGTGAAAAAGTATGGAATGCATCATCATCTGACTTCTCTATTGATCTAGAGAGTCAATGTGATATGAGCCAGTAGTACTAGTGTGAGTTGCATGGATTAACAAAAAATACTAGATTTTTGGATAATTTTAGCATATATTTGATATTATTTATTGTAAAAATATGAAAAATCTAGAAAAAGCTTCTAGATTAGGATGGCATGCAAAAAGCTAGTTGCTTTTCAGCCAATTAGGAGATTTTTCATAAAAAAGATAGATTGACGAAATCACGGGCTGAAAACTGCAAATTGAACTGAAAGAAGAAGAAGGAGTGATCTGGGAGATCCGTGAGCAGGTGTCTTGCAGTTTTACCCCCCTTTCGAAGCCAACGGAGCCATCAGATTTGGGTTTTGGGCAGCAAAGAAAGAGCTGATTTTTCTAATCCACGTTTTTGGTCTACGAAGGAACTCCAGGAGAACTAATGCTTGTAGATTGCTTCTGAGTAGTGCAAAGATTCCAGGTTCTTTCAATACATATTGATTCAATTCATTGTGATTTGTTTTTGTAGTGTTTACCACTTGGGTATTCTCTGTCTTCTCTTCCATCTCCTATCTCTACTTCCTTCTACTTCTGATCCTCGGTGGATTCAACCTTTCGACAAAAACCCCTTCGACATTGGTGAACCCGACCTAAAAGGTCGTCACAGAAGAAGGAAAGATAAGATGGGAGAATCTTTGAATACATTCTCCAGTGATGTTTTGCAACAGTTGGTGCAAAATATGAATATGCTTATGCATGTACAACAACAATAGGTGATGCAAGCTTTAGCTCAAACATAAAGTGTTGTGATGAATGCTTTGCAAGCAGTTGAGCGTGAGGTGAAGTTATTCAATGGCAGGAATGTATCTGCATATGTACATACCTATGCTCAGAGGATGGAATTCTTTGGAGTGGCTCAATCTGCATGGAGTTGGTATTTTGTACATGTTACTATTCATGAATTGAAAGCATGGATTTTTGAATTATACTTGTAGGATGCTGACTGGGTAGCCTTTAAGAAGACATTCAGGGAAGAATTTTATATTGACGATACTAGTTTGATTACGCGCAAGACTTTTCATGATTGGGTTATGCAACCCAATAAGGGTCTTGTGGCTACAGAAATTTTAAGAGAATTTGAAAGTAGATTTGAGCCGTTGGATCTTGCAGAACAGCAAGCTCTTGCAAGTTAGAAAATTGAATTGTTTCTACAGGTAGCTGATCTTGAGCTTCAAGAGAAGCTTGATGATTTGTTGGAGGATCAGACTACAGAGACAGGTTTGAAAACAGAGTGGAGACATGTCAAGGAAGCTGTTACTATGCTTGTGAAGAAGCATAGAAGAAGAGAAAGATTGCATGTCTCTAGCTTGCCCACTGTTACGGGTAAGACAGTTGAAGTATCTAGTAAGCCACTCGCTTCTGTGGCTAACCCTATGGCTGTACCTGCTATTGTTCCCTCTGTTAGGGAAGATGTCTTAGATGAATTGGTCAAAGGGATGTGGGATCTTCAATTGAAGGTTGCAAAATTGGATGAAAAAGGACAAGAGGAAAGGGGACGGGCAACAATCCCTAAGCTTGGAAAAAGATGTATGTGGTGTGACAATTTGCAGCACGAGAGAAAGGATTGTGCTGCCTATTAGGAGGCCTTGGCACGACAGCTTATCTTTTGGAAAGATGGCAAGATCCATGCACAAGAAACGGGATTGCCTCTTGCTTTGAATTTTGGAAAGGGAGGTATGCAGAAGTTGTTGGAAGACTTGGCTGTCCGAAATGCTTTGCGGTGGTACATGCTTCTACTTTTGGTCTACAGTTGGATAGAATGCATGGCCAAGTGATGGTTGGTCCAAAGGCTGAAATATGGACACATGCTTTACATGCAGCTGAAAAGAGAAAGGTCACTAATAGTGAAATGTCTTATGCAGGGCAAGACATTCATGGCATAACTGGTTGGGAATCATCAGTAGATGCAGATTCAGTGTATGCATATTTAGCAACGGTACAAAACACGGATGTACTTGTGGAAGAAAAACGAAAAAGAGATGAAGATATTGTAGGGACATTTAAAAGAATAACAAGAAGAAGTGTGGATCAGCCTAAAGCTGCAAATCAGCCACCTCTCGAGCATGTTATGGAAGAGGTCAGTTAGGAGCAAAAACATGATAACAAACAAGAGGGCAAAAAGAAGGGCAAGCAACCAGGATATAAGTTGCAATC
Organism: Lygodium microphyllum; assembly: GCF_053477565.2. NCBI lineage: Eukaryota > Viridiplantae > Streptophyta > Polypodiopsida > Schizaeales > Lygodiaceae > Lygodium > Lygodium microphyllum. Next base: position 28,622,697 of record NC_141143.1, on the reverse strand, counting down.
TAACATTGAGATAGCCACAGATCTTAAGAAGGTTCTTGAAGAATGGATCTTAAACAGTCGGGTGGAATTTACCTTGGGAGAGATGCTTGGCATTGCCAAGCGAGAATTTCATGATGAGATCATTGGCATAATTAAAAGGAAGCGTCAATTTCTTGGTGATACCACTAGTGCATTGCTACAGTTTGAAGAGGAAACTGGTTTGTTGGGTATTTGGGCTGAATATGAGCATGAAGTAAGTACATGATTGTCTATGCAGGATGCTTCCAAGCAATGGATAGCATGTGGAAAAGAGAAGAAAATGGTTGAAAATGCATTGTCTTGTAGCAATATACATGGTGGAGTAAGGCAAATGCAACAATATGGAGAAGAGACTCTAGGATTTATTCCTTGAAGTCACTACACATGAAATCATTGGGCTAGAGCTACCACTGAAACGGTAGTGAAAATAAGGGAGTGTGAAACTCCTTGTGTTGCTTTACTTGACCATGGGTCTGAGATAAATGTCATTGATAGGGATTGTATGAAAATGGTGCATGGCCTGTGGACAGTAATCATGGTTGGCGTATGAGGGTTGCAAATAATTCTTCAGGGGAGCTCTATGCTGCATGTCCTAATGTAAAAGTGACAATTGGTGATGTACAGGAAGAGCAACACTTCTTTGTGCAAGATAATTCCTCATATGCAGTGATTTTGGGATAGCCCTATATTACAGGAGTGTGTATGGACACAAAGGTACTTGATGATGGTTCTGCTTATGCAAGAGTCAAAAGCAAAGATGGGAGGAAAGTAGTCCAATTTCTTACTGTTTATGTTAATCATCCTAGAAATCGTGATACGCTTCGAGAGTCTCCTTTGGTTCCAAATGCAAGGGAATTCAAAGACTTGGATTTTCATAAAGAACTACTGTAATGTGGGGCTACAGTAGTGCTATTCAGAGGGTGTACTTGCCTCTTGATGAAATGAAGCATGTATTTACTATTGGTAATTCTCAGTTTACAGCAAACAGTTCATGTTGGTTCAAGCCTATGGAAGCTATGTGTAGGGTTGAAGTCATATCTATGAAACGGGCTATTAAGAAACTGAGATCATTGGGGATGTTAGCTGAAAATGATGGCATTTCAGGCATCTTTTATGGGCTGAATATTACTGACACTATGGCTGAAATTTCAGCAGCTATACGTGCAGAAAATGAGGCTAAAAACAGAGTGTTGTCAGTATGTTCATTGGATATGTATGATGTTATAGCATTGTTTGCTCAGCAGGAAGGATTACAATGGGCTGAAGCACTTGTGGAGACAAAGTATAAGACAGTTGACAAAAAGGTGAAAGCAATTGGTTTCCCACTTCCACCAAAGAGTGAGGGTATGTATGAAAAAGTATCAAGGCAGCCAAGCTTACGGGATCCTAAAGATATAGGTCATCGGTTTACATCTGAAACATTACAGGAATTGAAAGTTGGTGCAGAAGGGTTTCTTTTGCTTGCCGAGAGAAACTGTTTTATACAAATGTTGGCTAGACATGGGAAGACATTTGCATTTCAACCAAGTAAAATAGGTTGTGTGGATCCAAATGTTGTCTCTATTATGGTCATATTTACTGTGCCACATGTACCATGGAACTTGAGGCCTATTCCAGTGCCTAAAGCTTACTTGCCAAAGCTAATGGATTTGCTAAATGAAAAGATTCGCATGAAGATCTTGGAGCCTTCTTCAGCCCCGTACTCAAATCGTTGGTTTATTGTGCACAAAAATAATGGGGCTTTGAGATTTATTCAAGACATGCAACCGGTCAATAAAGTGACCATAAGAAATGTGGGTGCAGGTCCTGTGGTTGATGAATTTGCAGAGGCTTTTATAGGCAGAGCGATCTATTCTTTGGGTGATCTTTACTCGGGGTATGATCAGTTTTAGCTTGCAATTGAAAGCATGGATATCACAACCATGAAGACTCCTTTGGGGTTAGTACGGATGTGTACTCTCCCATAGGATGCAACAAACTCAGTGGCACACATGACAAATGCTATGAATAGGGTACTCATGGATTTTATACCACAATTGACTATGCCCTTCTTGGATGATGTTCCAATCAAAGGGTGTGCAGTGGATGAAAAGAATGAAGAGATGGATGCTCATGGATGTAGACAGTTTGTTGCAGATCATATTGTGGATTGTGAGAGGATTTTGACATGTTTAGAAGAGGTGCATTTAACTCTTTCTGGACAAAAGTATGTCTTTGGAGTTGAAGAGGTTTTGATTGTTGGGCATATGCGTGGGCCTTATGGGCGAAGGCCATCACTAGCAAAAATAGATGGGATTGATCGAATGCAAGATGTATGCACGAATGTATCAGAGTGTGTAGATTCTTAGGTGCATGTGTGTTCTATTCGATATGGATTCCTCACTTTGCACATGTAGCCGATGTTCTTTATTAGCTTCTAAGGAAAGGTAAAAATTTTCATTGGGAAAGGAAGCATCAGAAAGCAATGAAGAAATTGAAGCAACTCTTAAAATCTGCTCCTACGTTGAGAAAGGCTGACTATTCACATGGAAAGCCTATCATTATTACTGTTGATACAAGCCCAATCGGGATTGGATGGGCAATTGGGCAAGATGATGAGGAAGGGCAAAGATATGCAATACACTTTGGTGCAAAAGTATTGACTGAACGACAGAGAAGATATCCACAGGTAAAAAGAGAATTATGGGGAATTGTGACAGCCCTTAAATGTGATAATGAGTATTTTATGGGTGCTCATGTAGTCATTGAAACTGATTGTTTGCCGGTATTGGGTATGATTACTAGTTGTGCTACCCCGGACATTGTTATGCTCCGGTGGATTTCATACATCAAATCTTTGAACCCTGAATTTCAGCATATTGCAGGAAGAGATAACCCAGTGGTAGACATGTTATCGCGAGAACACTATGAGAATGAAGATGGGATGATGGATGAGGAGGAAGAAGATGACTTTATTATGGCTGAAAATGATGTTGCAAGAGTGAATTTAGTAATGCAAGGTGTTGTAAAGCATTAACAGAAGTTTGGACAACAAAGAGAAGACACTTTAGATGTTTTGCATCTTGTGTAGAAGTGTTCCTGGAAGACAAATATGCAAGAGAGTGGCTGAGAATTGGTCAATATCTCGGTACATTAACAAAGAGATATGAATGGTTAGATGAGGAGTTTAAGAAGATCAAGAGGAAAGCATATGGGTTTTTCTTAAAATATGGATACTTATGGAAACATGCTAAAAAGAAACAGGGTATGCCATTGTGGGTTTTGGGTGACAGAGCTTCACAAGTAAAAGTAATGCAAGAATTTCATGAAAGCTTGTGGACTGGTAATAGAGGTGTTTGGGGCACTTTTACAAAAATCAAAGAAAGATATTGGTGGCAGGGTATGTATAAGGATGTTGCTCACTTTGTGGGAACATGTACGACATGTCAAATGTATTCAGCTGTGAGACATCGGGATGGTTTGCAACCCACATATCCATTGTCTCTTCATGTTAAGTGGGTGGTGGATTTGGTCACAATACCTATAGGTCTTTGGCAAATGAGGTATCTTGTGCTTGCTCGTAAAGACTTGACTAATCAAGTGGAAGGGAGAGCTCTACGTACTAAGATGACAAATGCCGTATGTACTTTTCTCTTAGAAGAGATATTTTGTCGATATGGCTATGTGGGAAAAATTACAGCAGATAGGGGTTAGTTGGATGCAGATGAAGCTCATGATTTCTTTGCACGGTTGGGGATAAAGCTTGCTTTAACTTCAGCCTATAACCTTGAAGGAAATGGCAAAAGTGAAAGAGGTCATCCACCTATTGTGAAGGCATTGGCAAAAGCATGTGGAGAGAAGATAAAAGAGTGGCCACGATTGCTCCCTTATGCTTTGTGGGCTGACAGAATAACTCATAGTGCTGTTACAGGATATATGCATGCAAAATTGATGTATGGTCAAAAACCTATCATGCCACTAGAAGAGATGACAGTCACATGGAGTGTGTTACCTTGGGAGGAGGAGTTGAATAGAGAGGAGTTGTTGGCCTTATGCATTAGACAGTTGGAAAGAAAGTCAGAAGACATAGAGGTAGCAACTGCAAAGTTAAGGGTAGCAAGGATACAGAACAATAAATGATTTGATAAAAGACATAGATTGAGACCAAGAACCATACAAGATGGGGATTGGGTATTGGTTTATAATAGCAGTTTAGATAACCAGCATAGTGCCATGCGTAAAGTTTCCAAAAGATGGTCTGGACCCTATGTGGTAAGACAGGTGTTTGATAATGCTACTTATGCATTAAATGAGCTGGATGGAACAGCCATAAAAATTTTCGTAGTAGGGAAAAGAATCAAATTATTCAAAAGGCGGGAATCTAGTGCCTATGAGTTGCTAGAATTGGAAGAAAATAGTGGCCATGATACATGGGCTAGCCAGGAAGATATGGAAGATGAAGAAGTAAAGGATATGGTTGCAGAGGATGAGGAGGACTCAAAATCCGGTGACAACTAGGATTTTGGCACATACCTGAGGATGTGTAGGTTCACAGGGGGTGGATGTCGTGATGTTATGAGGATATAGTGTGAAAAATTATGGAATGAATCATCATCCGACTTCTCTATTGATCTAGAGAGTCAATGTGATCTGAGCCATTAGTACTAGTGTGAGTTGCATGGATTATCCAAAAATACTAGATTTTTGGATAATTTTAGTCTATATTTGATATTATTTATTGTAAAAATCCAAAAAAGTTAGAAAAAGCTTCTAGATTAGATGGCATGCAAAAAGCTAGTTGCTTTTTCAGCCAATTAGGAGATTTTTCATAAAAAAGATAGATTGACGAAATCGCGTGCATTGTGATCGTTGTAAACAGGCTGAAAACTGCAGATTGAACTGAAAGAAGAAGGAGTGATCTGGGAGATCCGTGAGTAGGTGTCCTGAGGTCTTACGCCCCTTTTGGAGCCAATGGAGCCATCAGATTTAGGTTTCGGGTAGCAGAGAAAGAGCTAATTTTTCTGATCCACGTTTTTGGTCTACGAAGGAGCTCCAGAGAACTAATGCCTGGAGATTGCTTGTGAGTAGTTCAAAGATTCTAGGTTCTTTCAATACATATTGATTCAATTCATTGTGATTTGTTTTTGTAGTGTTTACCACTTGGGTATTGTCTATCTTCTCTTCCATCTCCTATCTCTACTTCCTTCTAATTTTGATCCCCGGTGGATTCGACCTTTTGACAAAAACCCCTCCGATAACGTTATGAAGCAACTACATGATCTAGAAGCCAAAAAGTGCATGGCGGGTGCTAGGATTATAGATTTCAACATCACATAGCTAGCCATCCAAACAGATCTCAATTTCGAGCATGTTTGTCCCCTCAAAAGAAAAAAAGCCACTTTCTCCATAGTGTGAAAACCCCAAAGTGATCTAGTTTTTTAGGGTTTACTTTAAGCTTGCTTGTAGAATGAAGGGGCATGAAGAAAAAACGTTTTTTTTTTGGGGCGTTTTTTTGTGCTCTCTCCAATAATTAAAAAATGACTTTCTGAGCCCGCAACCATTAGAGAAAACCTATTGGTTGTGAGATGCTCCATTTTTTCACCCGTCATCACTCCAGAAATGATTGAATTTGATGCACTATTCAGCAGGATCTCAATCTAGTCTTTCTCTCTCCTCTCTCCTCTTGTGGATTGTTCTTATGGATCAATGTAAAAGAGAGAGGGATGGACTAAGATGAACATTTTTGCCAAACGATGAAGTGAGAGTGGAAAGACATGTGAATCAGAGTTGGATGGATTGTTAATAATCGTGGAAGAGCATCAGCGGGTCTTCAATGTCGAAAAATGCACGTCATAATGAGCGGTTTTATGAGAAAAAGACAGATTTTACCTTTTTATGATGGATTCTTGTTTGAAATGGTTAGTAATTCTTGGATTTGATTTTCAATTCTATGTTTGATTAGTTATGTTGAAATAATCATAAAAAATCATTCGTATAATAATTCTATGCAAAACACGCAAAACTCCAAATTAGACACTTTAAGGAACAATATGCGATTTTTGGGTTAATGGTATGCATTTGCCATTCCCATGGAATGAAATATGCTAAGAAAATTATTTTTTATAAGAGTAACTAGTTTAAATTTAAAAATCAATATTTTTAAATAATTTTCTATAAATAAATAGGACAATTTAAAGAAAAATGGAAAAAATTAGGTTTTTTGCATCATAAAAATATGGAAAAATAAGATTAATGTGTGTGGACGTATGATGGAGCTAAAGCATGAGGTTTAGCCTAAGGTCTTATCACTTTTAATAAAGAAAAACACATGGAAAATATGCCCTACACCTATCCACACAAGTAAAATCTTAAATGGTAAGGGGAAAGGGGGTTGTTGTGGTTGAAGTATGTTAAATGTTGATGATTGATGTTGCATTTCATATAGAGGTTGCAGTTACTTAAAATTAAAAGGGACTAGTAGCATGAGAAAACTCAATGCTAGCCCGAAGCAAGGAAGCATTCACCTAAAAAAGAAAATCATGAAAAGAATTGTCTTTGCACTGTCATGTTGTTGATTTGCAATGAATATTTGTTTGAGCACAATGGCCATATTCACACTTGCATTGATGCACCTCATGGTATCGTATCTTGGATGCATAGCACATGTTTGTATGAGTGATGACCCGATGCTGAAAGTGTGAGGTATCTCGAGCTGTAGGGCTTGATATTTGGTTCCTTGGGAGTTATCCGATGAGGTTTGTATATCATCTCTTGGATCATTTATCAAAAGAGTGGACTTTGTTTGAAAGTGTTTTATGTTCATGGTGCATCTCGAGGCCAATCCTTGAGGTGTAGGAGAGCCATAGTGGAGTTGCGGTGATCAACCGAGGGGTGCTCCCTATGTGTGAGCTACGTGGTGTATAACACCAACATGTTTAGGGACTTCTTTTTAGGAGTAGGGAAAGAATTATTCATTGGACTACAAAAAATGCTACAAATGCAAAGTCTTAAAGGATCTTGGCCACGAGGGCGTGTGGGGTGGTTTTAGGTGAGTGGTAGAGGCCCAGCTAGTGCCTTAGAGCTAGTGTCATGCCCATTTTAGGTCTCAACAAATTCAGTGTGACCTAGTTGGTTTGCACCTATTTTTGGGGGGGTTTAATGGGAAAATTTAGTAACAAATGTTTGCCATGATAAATGGGATGACAATACTTGCCTTAATGAGGACTACTTGAAGCTCATCAAAATAACGAGGTATTCAACACTTGTGAGTGCTTAGTTGAAAGTCACAAGCATTACTTAGAAATTAGCATGGAATAGATAATTTGACTTTGCTAACTTGATCAATGAATTTCAACCAATCATGGCTTGCCTTTGGCATCTCTAGCATAAGGTGGGGACAATTGGCAATTAGTGTGGCATCATTTATGTATGTTTTGGGCATTTGTATGAGCATCTAAAGCTCATTTTAGAGATGCATTTGCAAACTAAAAATTGTCCTCAAAATTTCATATAGATATACTTGACTCCTTGAAGCTTATTCAAACTTGATTGTTGCCTATTGATAGTTGTATATTGCTACATGGAGATGCAAAGTGATTTGTGGGATACAGTGAGCATTCAATGCTCAATCATAAACTGGTTTCTAGCTAGTTATGTTAAGAGTTTGTTGTTGATCATCTATGGATGAAAGCTAATTTAATGTTGCCACTTGAAGACAATACAAGCATTGATGCTTTTCTAGTCATGTATTGACTCCCATATGCATTGGCATATATCCACCATGATCTGAAAGGGATTTTGATGGGGGTAATACTTTGGTTTGTGTAGAGTTTATATTGCTGGTCATTTTAGACTATTGTTTGTCATTGAATTTGAGGCACACCTACATGCCTACTATGCAATTAATGGGATCTACATGCAATGTTATTACCCCTAGATGTTATGACATATGTTTGATATGTTTGTAAGTTGAAATACCTTGGTTAATGCATAGATTTTATTGTTGTAATCTCCTAGACTAAAATTGCCTTATCGAGTAGTGGCACACTTATACCACGTGATTGGAAGGTTTCTGGGAATCTCATTAGTGAACATATGTCTACAACATGTTTAGATGAGCTGGACTAAATTGGCTGTAGGGTCCATAGATGTATATGTGGTACTTGAAGTTATATATGGATCTTGATATCAATGAGAGATCAACTTGGTTTGCAAGGATCAATCACTGATTATTTAAATATTGCAATAAATACATAGAGTTGTAACCATGGCAAATGTAGATAGATCTGACAATGTGACATAGATAGTGTGTGAGAAACTAAACAATAATAACTAGGCAATATGAAAAAATTATATGGAAATTTTTCTAATTGGAAAAGGATATTGGGGCCTTGTTATAGGCGTTGAAGCAAAACCCAAGCTTCTAGAGAAGAGTCCAACTATACTAAATAGCTATGAGCACATCATGCTTGGTTGGAAAGAGCTTGTAGAGTTTTGCATTGGTTCTCACTGTGTATCTCGGGTGTCATGGTGATGCATATTATGAAGTGAAAGACATCGGAAGATACATGGACTAACCTAATGAGAAATTATGGTACTACTACTAGTGCAAGGAAAATACAGCTGAAATAGAAGTTCAATACTATGGAAAGGAAGGATGCTTTATTCAGGAGTGTGTAACAAAGATAAAAATCATTGCTAATCAATTGGCAACTATCAAAACTGAAGTAGAGAATAAGGATTTGGTTGCAATGACCCTGAATTTTCTTGGAGCTGAATACAAGTTGTTTGACACATCTATATCAGTGAGATTTGAGATGCCCAACTTTAAAGAGCTACTCTCATTGCTTATACATGAAGAGGTTAAGTTGGGTTTAGCTACTATCTCAAGTAGATCAAAAGGAAAAGATGCAGTATTTTACTAAAATCAAAGAGTAGTCATGGAAAGGGGTCCTTTCCTAGTCAAGGGGCTCAACAAAATGCATCCTATAATATGCAAAATCAGCAAGGACATAATGCTAGAGGTGGTGGATATTCCAATCGAGGGGGAGATCCAATTCTAGAGTCAGAGGATCTTAACAGTCATAGACTATGAATGACAATGCAAACAAGGATAAAGGATCGAATAAGGACCTGCCACTAGTGTGGGGAGTATGGACGAATTGCTAAAGAATGTTGGAAGAAGCAAGCAAATCAAAGAGGTAGGCAACAGAGTCACTATGTCTCATCTAGTCATGTAGAGCATGAGAGTGGTGATAGATTATTTGCTATGACTTATGTACAGAATAAGGCTACTCAGTAAGAAAAGTTAGATGACATAATGGTACATTGATTTAGGAACATCAAACCATATGACACCACATCAGGAGTGGTTTGATGAAATGAAAGCAAGAACAAATTGCTATGTATGCATAGGAGATGATACTTAGCATGACATAGCTCATACAAGAGTTGTTCCATTGGTTATGCACTTGATGGTAATAAGAAAAAATTGTATTACGTTTTTCATGTTCCATCAATCATGAAAAATTTGTTATCTATTAGCCAAATGACTAAACAAAACCTATAGGTACATTTTAATAAAGATGTTTGTTTTATAGAGGAATATGGTAGAGGTTACAAGCTGATTGCAAAGGCCAAAAGACATGGAAGAATGTTTACTTTGGATGCAAATATTCATGAGCTAAAAGCTACAATGTTTGCTTATGTTTATACAAGTGTCAAAGATATAGATATCTTCCATAAATTCATTGGACACATAAATGTATAAAGGTTGAAAAATATGTAACAAAAGGATATTGTTTTGAGATTGCTAAAATTTAAAATATGTTGATTTAGGACGTATATTCAACTTGTCAATTTGGGAAACAAGTGTAAGGTGCCCACTTATCAGCTGTCTAGGCACGCTTTTAGCGATCTATTGAGAAACGATTTTAAGTGTCGCTGCCTGACACTCCCATGAAATGTTCCATGGTTCGTCACCTAGGGTTTCTCGAATCCGCCTCGCAACAGAACGTTCATGGCCAAACCCACTAGGATCGACCTGAAATCTGGGCTCCTAGTGGCCAAGGTCTCTTGACAGCATTCTAGCGTCGGATCCTAGACATCCTACTTTACATAGAGATACCCAAGCTGAAGCTGACCCATACCACACTTCGTTTAAGGAGAATGGAAAATGAGAGGGATGGCTGCTTGACCTCTCTACCCGCAGGGCATAGTCCCATTCCGTTCCCCTAAAACGGTATGAATCGGGGTTCTATCCTAACAGTTTCTAAGGTCAAAGATATTGAAACCTTGTGAGAAGCCTCCCAGTTCTCTGGGACCACCCTGCCATAGGACAAACCCGTCGGGGGTTCCGTCCACCCGCTTCCCTCAATAGCTTTAGTTTTCTAATTAGGTCCTACCACATTTATGTGTGATATTTAAAATCGGCTTCATTAATTAAGCCTTTTAGGGAATAGGGTTCGTTCGTGTAATTTATAGCACAGACACAAAAATAGAGCAGGCAATCTATCGACAAACAAGTTCAAACAAGCTCCTTAACTTATCTTCAAGTTAATCTTTGTCTCCCGCCCATACATGAGAAATTATGTATCCCTTCTGTCTAATAAAAGTATCCCTTTTACCCTTCAGAAGTAACTAGTCCAAATCACATGGCACCACGAATTCAATCCTTTATCTAGAATAGGATCTCCCAACATGCCTAGACGTTGGGGGCCACGAAGGTCTTCAAATCCATTCTAGACCTAGCAAGGGGTGTCCAGAGCTCCACTTGACCCGCAAGCTCTCTAGGAGCGAAACATCATTCCCGTGGTTGGCCTTTTCACCGCTCGACTTTTGGCCCATGAATCAAGCAGTGCCCTCTTTGGGTTAATCCGCAGTGCGATCATGGAGGTGATCCACCCATGCAATATATCCTTCCTTAATTAAATTCTTTAAGAATTCAACACAACAAGGCATTCAACCCTAATATTAATTTCTAGGAAAACATTCCTTTATCCACATGGCAACTTGTCATCACAGACCCTTTCCATGCATTTACCATAAATCACAAGCACTTGGAACAATCATCTAAACAATAGATTAACAACCAGTTGAATGTAAAATCATTTGGGATATTGTTCGAGCAACCAACAAAAAACCAATTGTATTCTTCCCAAACGATGCAAGAATAGTCCCGATAACATTTTCATCGCATATCAGCCCTCCGCCTTGGGATCAAAGAGAGATTCTATGTAAAATTTAATAAGCACTTGTATGCACAATTTTTAATTATCATGATTATGCCATTCATAACCCCTGACCGATTCTTCCTTGTAATTGCTCTATCAATGAACAAGCCATATGCAACTAGGTGCAATTAACTTCCCTTGATACATGCACTTTGCAAGCTCAATCTTTTGAATACGTGAGATGAAATTTATCCTTTCCGATGACCTATACTCGTGTATCATAGTATGGGCCATAACGTATCTCATACGAGAAAGCATCTATCAATTTGGAAATACATTACTTACGACTGGTACCGCAATTGGATTGACAGTGATGCCTTCATCCAAAGCTTCGTTGTTGGTTATGGGATTGCCATCCACACGTGACATTCCTCCCTTGGGGGCTATCATCCGCAAGTAGACTCAAGAGATTAAAAAGGCGAAATAGATTTGAGATGGGAGAGCATAAGAGAAGATGGCTAAGTCGAGGATTGACATAGAGGGAATTGAGCTAACTCTCTCCCTTGCAGCCTCTCGGAGTAACTCTTCTCTTTCTTTCTCTCTCTCTCTCTCTCTCTCTCTCTCTCTCTCTCTCAAGATCTCTCTCACAATATCTTGGAGGGGTATCCTTCTCTCTACCTCTCTCTTGTAGCCTCTTGGGGTCTCCTTATGCTTCTTGTGCCTCCCCATGCCTCATATTTATAGTGAATTAGAGAAGAGGGCTTGTGGCTGAGAAGTGGAGCTCTTTGTGGAGGGGGATGTTGGTAAGATTAGTGATCTGATCTTGGATCATAAATCTGATGGTTCCATTGGCTCCAAAAGGGGGGTAAAACCACAAGACACTTGATTAGAAAGCTCTCAGTTTACTTCTTCTTTTCTATGTTCGAAGTGTTGTTTTATGTTTGTAGACTGCGATCACAGCACGCACGATTTTGCAAATCCCTCTCTTTATTTTTTCCTTTTTATAAAATCTCCAAAACTAACTAAAACATCACTTGTCTTTTCTTTTAAATGACATCCAGTTTTAGAAATCTCCATATCTTTTTAGGATAATATCTAAAATATCTAGAATATGCTAGTTTTGCCCAAAATCTAATATTTTTGGACCATCCAAACTATACACCTTAATACTAGTGATTAATATAGCTCATAAGTCTTGTTCATGTTGTAACTTTCGTGAAGGGTGGCTACGGTCCTTGTCAATCCGAGAAAAATATCAGATTTACGACTCTCAAAATTTTAAACATATATTTTTAATGAAATAAAAATCCTTAATTATTAGTGTTAGTTAGTTTTTTTCACTTTAGTTAGTAATCTTACTAACTTATTAATTGACTAACTAACTTTCAAACTAACCAACTAACTTTTATTGTGTGGAAGTATTACAACAAGCTCAGTTTCCATTTTCTCAACATACATGAAACAACAGTAGACCTTTACACCTTGTTCATTTGGATGTATAGGGATTGGTTCATAATGTATCTCTTGGAGGGTCTAGGTACTATGCTACCTTTATGGATTATTTCAGCAAGTATACTTGGGTATACATTCTGAAACACAAAGATGAAATTCTTGACAGCTTAAATGAGAAAGATATGCCACTTTCTTACTAGGCTAAAGTAGTTCTTATTGTTGTTTATATCATCAAATATCCACACCTAACATACATGAGAAGACACCCTATGAGCAAATTTATGCCTATAATCCTAACATTAGACACTTGAAAGTGCTTGGAAACATTGCATGTGTGTATGCATGTAATGAGAAATGGAAAAAGCTTGATCTGAAAGAAGTGGTTTGTCTTTATTGATTATTCACATGAACAATAAGGTTGTAAGTATTATGATCCATCTACTCATGAGACATTGATCAACCATGATGTGGTCTTTGATGAGCTAGCATCATGGTATATTTCTAAGCAAGTAAAAATTCATGATCATACTTCAAAAAGTATGTATGCTAAAAATGGGGTGCAGGACACTGCTACTACTAGTAAACCTACACATGATGTATCTACTACTGGCTCATGTTAAATCTCGGTTTGCCTGGTGATGTGGCACATGGTCACGATAGGTGACAGTACAAAGCCCTCCCTTTGGACCAAAATGATATGATGTTGTTGCTGCTAGGAGTTGAACTCGCACCTCTCAACTGATAGTAGACAACCTGCTTACCATCTCACCTGTGCGCGCACAGTTGAAACACATTGGATTTTCTAAATTTAAATATCATAAAAACGAATGTGTCCCTAAAAAAAGACGGGTCATTGACATGTGGCCTGTCTATGTGTGATAGCTCATAGCAAGCCAATATGTAATGTCATCCTCTACTAGTGTGAGCCCTTGAATATGACAATTACATATTCATGGTTCTCATTTGGTGCGCAGATCGGATGCCGTATGCTTGCATAGTGAATGCCGGAAGGTCCCCAAGAACAAAAGAACTCTACTTTTTGCACAAAACTCAAGATAAAAAGCATGCACGACATGAACAAGAGACCAATTGGGTGCAATCTCTCCCCATGCCTTGTGTGAGCGCTCCACAAAGCATGTATTTTATGTATTAATCATCTTCAAGCTCAAATAATAGTCCCACTTACAAAATAGCACGCTTTTGGCTTTTGAGTTTGCTTTAGCACAAAATAGAAATAAAGCTAATGGGCGGGCGCCCAAAGAGTCAAGCGTACCTAATACAATGTCCAAATACAAAAATCATAATCGTGCGCCCATGCGCATACAAAATAATAAACAAATATCCAACTCCTCAATAAATAGGCGCAACAAAATATAGGCGCCATGCCTAAGGTATGCGCCCATCAAAATATAAGTGATAACTTAAATACATGCTATCCTCCAATGCTTTCCTCCGCCACTGCTGCTATCTCTACACATCAACTGAAGCATTCACAATCGTTAGTAAAATAATACAATTAAACCGACAAAAGTGAATACCTAGCAGTCTTCAGCTACATAAATAAATCAACTGGTTAGAAATCAATCCTAACCTTAATTTATTACGAGTGCGCACTCTAAACTCATAAATGTTTATTAATTTAAGATGTATTTTGCGGAATCACCTGCTATGGAATCACCCATGTACACACTAAATTAATGAAACGCCCGAAAAGGATAGGCGTCCCCATCAACTTCTCGCACAAAGAATCCACTTTGTGTATGAGCCCCGGTCAACAAAGTTTACGGAATCCACCGTAAAACCTCACGGAATCCATCGTGGCACGGAATCCACCGTGAGATATGCCTCCTGGCATCATCATTCCACTACTAATGGACATGTTGTGAGGGGGATATTGGACATGGATAAAGGGAAAGAGAAGGAATTTTATGATGTAATAGGTCCATTGGCATCAGGATATGATTTCATTGATAGCTTGGATAGTGAATTTTGAATTTATGCAGTTGTTACACCGAATGTTAAGCAAAGGTATGTACCACCTCATGAGAGAGTGGAATCTCATAGTGCACCATAGCTACAAAGATTGCAGAGAGACAAAAAGCCTATTGATAGACTTACTTACAATGGATACTCAATTAAACACTATGCATACATGACAAAGGTAATGAGTTACAAAGAACCCACACCATTTGCAGAAGCAATCAAAGATGAGAAGTAGTATATAGCAATGGATGAAGAGTATGATGCTTTGTTTAAAAATGGAATTTGAGAGTTAGTTAAGCTACCTAAAGGCAAGATGTCTATTGGATGCTAGTGGATCTATAAAAGCAAATGTAAATCAAATGGCTCACTTGAAAGACACAAGGCAAGGTTGGTTGTGAACGGTTATGCTCAATAGTATGTGTTGGATTATGAAGAGACGTTTAGTCTCGTTGTACGGACAGTCGTTGCATTGGCTGCATCCAAAGGTTGAAATATATATAAGATGGACATAAAGAATGCAATTTTGAATAGTGATTTGATGGAACAAGTATGCACGGATCAATTGGAAGGATATGTACATCTTGAATATCCGATGTATGTTTGTAGATTGAAGAAAGCAATGTATAGATTGAAAGAGGCACCACAGGCATGGAATGCAAAAATCATCTTGTACTTATAGAGACTTGACTTTCAAATGGGCAAAGCTAATCATAGCTTGTTTACTAAGAAGACAAAGAAAGGATATGTCATTTTAGCGTTTTATGTAGATGACTTGGTCATTACAGGTGATGATACATATGGAATTCATGAGATCAAATCTATGTTGCAAAAAAGTTTTAAATAAAAGATCTGGGAGAGCTGAAATGTTTCATTGGTATTGAAGTCATATGAATACCTCAAGGAATTTGGATGCTACAAAAGTAGTATGCACATAATATGTAGGAAACATATAG
Source organism: Lygodium microphyllum (assembly GCF_053477565.2). Classification (NCBI taxonomy): domain Eukaryota; kingdom Viridiplantae; phylum Streptophyta; class Polypodiopsida; order Schizaeales; family Lygodiaceae; genus Lygodium; species Lygodium microphyllum. Next base: position 28,607,141 of record NC_141143.1, on the reverse strand, counting down.
TATGCTAGAGTGCAAGCGCATGGATGCTCCATTAGAACATAATGTCAAGTTGATAGTTGATACATAAAATGAGATTGAAAATGTAACCATGTATACGTAGATGGTTGGAAGCTTGATCTATCTTACCATTACTAAACTTGATCTCAGTTATTTAGTTGGATTGATCAATCAATTCATGCAAAGGCTAAGGAAACCTCATTTACATGTAGTGAGAAGGATTATGAGATATGTGAAGGCTATGCTCTCTTGCTCCCATCACATCACTATATTGACATCCAGGAACACGACTACTCTTGGTTACATCCTCAAAGATCTTGGCCCTAACCTATGAAGTCCAAGGCCTAATTTTCATTGCTATTTTTCTCATTTTCTGGATCTTTTGTATTTCTATAAACTTAGTTGTCAATGACATGTCTTGTTGGAGATGATGCTTTTCATTTTTCTATAGTATCACAACTCATATTTGGATTTTTAAATAGCTCAATACTTAGTCCCTTTTTCCTATAACTCCGCAAAAATCTCTCATACTCATCATTTACTAATAGGGGTGATCTTTCTCTCATCTTGATGGTGATTGTTGTCTAGCTCCAAGTTCTAAACCAAGGTTCCTTGCATGATACTAGATAGCCTTCTCAAGTCTCCCCTATATATTGATACCTCAAAGAATTGAGCCTTGCTCTCGACCCCCATTACTTACGATTTGGAACTTTTAGCCATGGATACTCTACCCATGGCTTGTATAGAAGCCCTCCAAATCTAGTGATTGGGCAAAACTCCAATCTCAAACATGTCAACAGATAGTGGAGAGACTCAAAACATTGTGTAGGCTTCAGTAAGATAAACTATATTTGGGATTTGCAAACATATGAGAAGGCTTCCTACCATGCATTTTATGGAAGAAGGTTCCTTATGCATGAGCAATCCCTTAATGTAGTTACCATGCTAATCTACTTATTTTATGCTAACTCTTGGAATTTCATGGTAAATTACATTAGGATTAAGGAAAAAGATTATTGTTCCAATAGCTTATAAGCCATATCGGGGTCTCCCTAGCCAAGAAGGGATGAATCATACCTTCCCTTTCTTTAGTCCATATCTCTGTCTCCTTAACATGGAGGGGATTAATGATACCTTCTTTTTCCTTTAGGGGCAACCTATAATGCAAACTCATAGCTCTAAGTCACGATTTTATCTTATAAGTAATTCAATATCTACTTAAAAAGTCATTGGATGATAACTTCAAATGGGATAATGAATCTTCGTCTCTTGCCTCATCTTCAAGCCATCTCAAATCCAATAGGCCCAATATGTCAGTACTAGTGCAACTGATGTGCGCCCCTCAACCCAAGTATCTTGAATTCCCCCGTTGAGATAGATTCCCCCATACACATCTCAGATTCTTCCATACACATCCTAGACTCCCCCATATGTGTCTTGGATTTCCACATCCATAATCCCCAAATAGGCACACCAAATTCTTGCATATGCATCTGACATCCCCTTACTATGTAAAATGCCTAACTAATTTCACATCATGGTGACACCCCGCGGAGGGAGCACCCCCAATTCCCCTATATGTATCTTGGATTCCCTTATATATACAAAATCGAACTAATGTTATGATATGTAATGTAATGGCCTTCTATACTAGCAATAATATCTTTTGTACTTTTTAATACAAATTTCTATTTGCATCGTCAAAAATGCTTTAATTGTAACACATTGTAGGTGAAATACTTTTAAAAATTCTTTAATCATTTAGAAATAACTCCTATTAATGTGAAAGTGCTCGATACTTGATCTCCTCACCTTAAACTCATTAATGCAAAAGCACTCAATATTCGACCCCCACACCCTAAACCGATTAGTACATGAGATCTTCCCTTAAACTGGACTCTACAAGCATTTGGTTATTTTACTACTCTCACATTTGCATGGTCCTCTATTAACTCTCACCTAACCAACTATCTATTGAGCCGTCATGCCCTCCACTGGACCCACCAAACCTAGTGACATTGCAGGCCGCATTGGGCTCACATGCTCAATGGGTTGGATAGGGTTGTGGGGCTTGCCAAGCTGGTGCATTGTCTGAGGGGTCAAGCTAGGGTGCTACTCATTCTTTTCGCAAGCATCAGTGGGCTCGTGGGCTCAATGGATTGGAGAGACTCATGGAGCTCATTGGGCTGGGGCGCTATCCTGGGTCAAGTTAGGGTGCTACTCATTCTCTTCACAAGTATCAATGTAGTCTAGTGGGGTCTGAAGCTCTTCCACCTCGTTGCTAGTGCTCTCTCTAACCATGTATTCCTCTCATGTCTATCGAGGGATCTTGGCCTAATTCATCATTGGTAAAGAGGTATGATAGTAATAATTTTTTGCATGCAACACTCTATGATCTCCACAGGATCCAAAAGCATATCGTACTACAAGTGCAACTAGCACAAGCTATAAAAGTATCTCGGCATCATTTTCACCTTATGGGCGTGGGCTACAAGAAAATATATCTTCAAAAATTTTGATAAGAAATTCTTAGGCAATCTCTTGAAGTGTGATAATTTCCAAGATAATCCATTGCATGTATATGGCCCAATGATCATAGATTTCTCATACTAATCTTTGAAAAGGTGGGCATGATATTGTGGTTCCATTTGTCTCTCTATCATGCATAGCTTGCAAAGAATTGCATGATGAATATGGTATCTACTCTGCTTTTGTCTGGGGGCTGCAAAAGTGGCCCCTAGAGCTAGGGGATCTTAGGGAATCAACGGCCCCCTAGCTAGGGGTCTCATGGGGGCTCATGGCCCCCTTGATGGGGGTCCAAGGGCAACGCCTTTGGCCCAATGATAAAGAAAATATTCCCTAGCTGACTAGGAAAGGTTCATAATATTGTTGGACATGCCAACTATACTACCTTCCCAGGCTATAAAAGGAATATCCCTTTAAAGCTATCATCAATCTATCTTTCATCTAGTTAGAGTTATTCTAGCTAACCTTGAGCTCTTCGCCTATCATCTATTTGGATCGCCATCTAAGCTTCAAAATGGAAGTGCATGGGTGGACAGAGCCATCTTTGTATGAGTTCATTTAAAATTAAAGCAATCTCTGTTCTTCTCATATTTATTGTGTGTTCTCTACTTTTGCTCTGATTCTATCCATTGCGACATGTAATTTATACATGGTATCATAGCCCAAGGGGCTTTGACAAGAGAAGAGCATGTGAGAGACAAGGGCTTCAATAGTGAAGAAGAGAAATGTCATCTGCTGCATCAAGTAGCAGTGCAGGCACATCAAATAGGGTTGTTTCTATACTGACAATTCAAACACTAAGGATTCATCCACTAACCTTTAGCAAAGACAAGTTAGATGGTACAAACCATACTTTGTGGAAGTTTAAAATCACAACTATCCTTGATTCTTATGATCTTCTGGAGACAATGCTAGGGATTGTCTAACCTAGAACCACAACCCACCCCTAACCCATCAAATTTGAGTGTTATGATTCCTCCAAATGCAAATCTTCTACGAGCTTGGAAATGAAGGAATGCATATACACTATATGCCTTAGTTACAAGTTGTTCTGATAGTATTTTGACCTTGATTTACACACAACCAAGGCATTAGAGGCTTGGAACGTATTGGGGAGTCAATAGTACAAGGCTACATGAGGAGTTTACAAGCGTATTATAGAGGTATTTTGGGCTAGGTAGTGCAAAGCTAAAAAGTCTATCAATATAGTGAGAATAGAAGGACTGGTGAGGCTTGTCCTTTTGATCTTGGTGGTCTTCTTCTTCTTCTTCCTCCTTTGCTCCATGGTCTTCTTCTTCTTTCACTATAGTAAGATATGCCTTTTGGTACCTCTTTCTGGCATGGCAGAACTTTTCCGTGTGTTTGGTCCTTTTGCAAAAATCACAGAATAGATGGTACTTCTTGCCTTTGTACTTGTTGCTGACATATAACATTTGTTCATCTCTAGATGTGCTTGGTTATTATTTATATTTTAGCTTCTTTTCCTCCTCTAGTGGTGATGCCTGGATACCAAAAAAGCTTCAGATTTGGCATATTGATTAAGGTTTTTGATATAGTATTATATTCATGAGGCAAACTTTTAAGAAAAACACCAATACTAATATCAACATCCATTTTCAAATTTATTCCTGCAAGCTCAATTAGAAGTCCTTCCATGTAATTTAAATGTGTAGCAAGAGGTGTGCTAGACTTCATGTCAATCCTAAAGAATTCAATCAAGAGACCATACTTGATGACTTAAACTATACACTAAACAAAGTGCTAAGTCTCTTCCATGTATCATGTGAAGTATCATAGTTATCCACATGGTGGATATAGCTGTCGTTCTAGCTCCATTTTGATAATGGCGTGAGCCTTATCACCATTATTTTGCCAAGTGACTGCAAGGTCTGCATCACAAGGCTTCTTCTCTTTGCCACTAGTGACGGCCCAAAGACCCTTCTTCATTAGGATGAGCTTGATGTGGGTCTGCCAGGTGTGAAACCCAACCCCTTTGAAGCAAACTGTCGGAGAGTCCTTGCCCATGCTGGAGTTGGAGGCTCAGCAACAAATTAGCTTCAAAATTCTTAGATTTCAGTAGCAAAAGACTTGAACTTGAGTGTACTTGATAAGCAAATGTGCCAAAAGACACTAGATGAATAGTATCAAGAGATACTGATGCTTGTGGCTCGAAGCTTGAGACCTTCAAAATGACCTTCAGAATCTTCCCTCCTTGATTTGATGCCCAAAAAAGTGCTAAAAAAATTTAGATTCGGTGGATTAGAGTCATAGAGGCTTGGTTTGAGTGTCAGGAGAGAGAAAATAATGGAAAGATGAAGCTTTGAGTTCTTGGCTATGGCAGTCACAGTTAGGGTTTGTAGGGCAGCCTGGTTTTTCACAGATTGCAAGATTTGTAGTGCATCATTTTCAATTTTTTTAAAAATAGAAATTAAGATTACTTCATGGGCTATCAATGCCCTATGATGGCACCTTGAATCACAACATGTACAGAGAATGAGATGAATACGAATAGGGTGGGCACAGTTCTGAGCAGCAAGCCAAAAAAATCACAATGCTGGGCCATATAAAGCCTAATGTCAAGGTCGCATGTGACAAGAAGAAGTGCCCTGATGTGGGGAACAAGTCCTTAGAAGGAAGCGTGAGGAGATACTACCTATATGTGGAGATATAAGAGCTCCAAGAAAGGTTGGTATTGCCTAGCTATGGCTGCCATGGAAGGTTGGTGAAGATAGAGTAAAACTGATGTATGCCATGCTCACCATGGATCCAATACCATGTAAAAACATAGATCTAGAACATGGCTTGAGGCAGAAGCTATGGAGGTTGGAAGAGAAAGAGTGAGTTCATGAAGACATTGGCATGTCTGACCGTTACACAAGTGAATTAGGTTCCAAGATGGAAGCTTGGACTCATAAACACAATCTTGTGTATAGACTGACAATGACACAAAGACTTTACTAAAGGACAAAATTACTATGACACTGCATTAGAAAAGTGAGCAAGTACAACACTTTATAGGAACTGGATGGTAGCACTTCTCCCACTGTGCTTATGGGATTCTAGTCCTGACCACACTACTCTATACAAATAGACTAAGTAGGTGTGATTACAAAAATCTCAACAATACGTAATGATGGGGGGGGATGCTTCAAGAATGGTAATCTAACGAGGTCAAATCTTAGGCTATACAAACATCAATTTGACCACAAACATATAACTAAAGGCTCAGGAAGGAATGATGGCCATGAAATAGAGTGTCAACACACTAAATATTATCCTCCGATGATAAACTAAATGATTGTAAGGTCTCAATCCATGTCTGATCAGGCAGATGACAATCGTCGTCAAGGTGAATATATTACAAGAATTTGTTTAGAATCGTTCCTTATTTCTTTGCGAGTTACGTCCATATCTAGGAGTTTGGAAAAAGAAATCCAAAATGAGATAGTGGAGGGTGAGTATTAGGATGGCGAATCGCGATGATAAAGGAGACCACATCAAACCAACAAAAAGGTTCATTGGTTAATATTCTGAAGAGAGTAGTACAGGGTGGAAGGTCGGCACGAGGACTACACGTTTAATCTTGACGAGTAACATAATTGTGAAGCGTGATAAAGAGATGGGATGCATTTTCGATTTCACCTAGCCTCTCCACTTCCGCACGCAAGCATTTTTGTTTTCTGTGAAAACAATAAGGATCAACAAGTTGACGAAACAAGGGCAAAATGTGGTTCAAGAGCAAATGAGTAGAAAAGCAAAAAGCTTCTAAAGAAAAAAAGCTTAAAAGCTTTTCATTTTTTTTCAAATGTTTAAATCTAAAATCCTGAAACTTTTCAAAAGTCCAATGCGTAGGAATACTATAAAAGAGTTGTGTGTGAAGTGCAAAGGGCCCCAACCCTTTCCTTGCTATACAAGTTTGTATCTAATGTGAAGAGTGTGTGAGGGTCGCACGCAAGTAAGTGAAGACTTGTCGAGCAAGTTGAAGAGTTCGAGGATGCAAAAGTTTCAAGTGTTGTAAATTCTTTAAACAAGGTATGAGGATTTTTTGCAAAAAAAAAATTGTTCGAAGTTTTGTTTGATGCTCTACCCAGTATGTATCATTGATGTCCTTAGAGCTACAAGAGGCATAGTAGTTTTTTATTTTGTTCGTGTGTTGGTCGAATAAATGTTGGTGAAACAGTTAAAATTTTCATTTTGTGTTGAATATTAACAAAGTCAATACCTTATCTAGCACTCCTTAACGTCTTGTTATCAGATAGTGAGTGAGGCTTTGTTCTCGACCACTACTCACTTAACTTCTCTTTTTTGGTGCCCCCGCTACGGAGTGTTGAAAAAGTTGACTTTGTGTGAGATTTTTGGATTGATTTCTTGTTTGAGATTGCCATTTGATGGCTAGATCATCTCCTAAATTTTATGGCAAAAAAGGAGAGGATCCTCAACGATTCCTCAAAAATTTGGAGCTTGGATATTATCCAGCACATAAGTGACTCAACTGTGAAACTCCAAATTCTAAAATTTCAGTTGTTTGATGAAGGTTGAAATTGGTTTTAGGATTATGAGAAAACTCTTAAATTGAGGAATCCTCCTATTCCTATGGAATATGAAGCAACCAAGCAGGCATTTCTTAACCATTTTAAGGAAACTAAAACATCCCAAGACCTTTGGAGAAAAATAGAAACTTGTCGGAAAAAAGAAGACCATACCATAAAATTTTTGCTTTAGAGTACACCAAACTTTGGGATTGTTGGAATGAATCTCTAAGTCTAGGAGAGAGAGCACCGGGAATGTTGAAAATAAAACATTTTGTTGAAAAGTTGCAGGGAGAGGTGAGAAAAAAATTGGAAATTAAGGAACCGAGTACTTTTGAGAAAGCTGTAATAATTGCCATAGAAAAGGAGAGAAAATTAGAAAGAGAGAATCATTTACAACACCAAATAATGAAAGCAGAGACCAAAAGACCAATGGTGACTTATTTTTCTTCTGGAGAATTAGGTCATGTGAGCACAACTTGTCCTTCTCCGCCTAGAGCAAGACAGGATATGCATCCTTTACCTCAAAACTTACCAAGAATAGACAAAATGATTTTGGGATAGAAATAAAAAATGATTCTACATCTCAAGATCCTAGGATAACTAAAGAAGAAAAAGAAAAAAGTACCATTAATTGTATTCTTTTAGAAAATCAGAATGAGGAAAAGAAAATTGTTGTTGTAATAATTGCAATAAAAAGGAGAGATGAACCTGAGACTAGTAAAGTTTGTGAGGAAAGAGGAAGAAAAACAAAGAGAGAAGAATGAAGAAAATAAATAAAGAGCACCTAGAAAACATTATCATGTTAGAAGATAGGCATAGGAAACCATCGTAAGCAAGGGTGTATGAGGGCAGATGGGTGTGAATAGCCTAAAGGACAGGGGAAACCCTAACCCTAGCTAGGCAGAGGCTATATAAACAGCCTATGGGTCACTATCAAAGTTGAGATAGAGTGTACCCAAGTTGTACCTTGAGCAACTAAGTAAACAAGATTTTGTTCTTGTACTTTGAGCTCCTATCTCCCTCTTGTGCACACTTTTCCTGCTGCAACTCTAGTTTTCCACATGGTATTAGAGCCTCCTCTGATCCTTTCAGCTTCCTCAAACCTCGGCCTCACTAAGTGCACAAGAAAATCTTCATTTCTCTCATCTTGGACCTTCAAACTCCATAGACAACTTGACCCCCTGACCTTGAAGGACCTGGGGAAGCCAAATGAGAGCATTTCAGTTCCTGGCTAAGAACTTATTTCCTGACACAAGGCAACCAGCCCTATCACATTAAAGAGCAACATTGGGTAGCATGGAAGAAAACATTGAAGAAATTGTTAGATTGGTGCAGTTTTGAAAAGGCAGGCAGTTCGTACACCAGTGCAGCCTACAACAGGTGCAATGATGGTGGCGACCATGGGGCTTTGATAGCCTCCCAAGTGAGCTAAATCCACCCAAGAGGGTTCCCTGAAATTCTTCTTCTATGGCTCCCATAGAGTCAAACCCTAAATGTGGGTTTCATGGCAGCCATAGCCACAAGCTTGAAAGCTTGACCTTCTTGTTTTTTTTCATCTTTTGATGTCATTAATAGTGATTTTAATCACCGAGTTATCTCTTCGAGAGTCAGTTACTAATCTGGAACTCCATTTCATAGGCTCTTTTACTTGGTAGACCGACGTCTGTTGAGATATCGAGCTCCACTCGTGATACGCCAGGGTGACCATTGTGTATTTATGTCACCGACTTGTCAGTTGTAGACGCGGTTGGTACACCGCCCATGAATAATAGCTACATGATAGCTATCCTTATCTACTCTAGTTTGTGGCTCAATTAGTATGCCACCTTAGTTAGTTGAGTTTGGTTTGAGACCCATATATAGGGTTCTTCTATTTCTTTGTACTTGAGTTCTTTTGGCTTACACAACTAAGAAGAGGAAAATTGTTTTCAGCCTCCACCCTTGTGTGTCTTCCCCCATTGTGCAAGCAAGAAAGCTTCAAGCGAGACTCCTTCCTTCTCTCCCACAATCTTGACATGGTATCAGAGCCTTGTTCGTGGTAAGGAGCTCAAGAAAGCAAGCCAAGCTCACGGTGTTCTGGTAAGAGGAGCAATGTTGCTTTCGTTTTCTGTTTCGGGAGCAGATCTCTGTAGGTAGCACAGCCGGAAAGTGCAGGAGTGCATTGTCTCAGGTTGAGACGCCCTTCGCGGTGAAGCAAGAGGGCAATATATGTTGCGGGAGAGGGCTTTAGTCCCTGGCGACCTTGTTTTTTTTATTTGAGGCCATTTCGGGGCCTGTTTTGGAGGCGGAAGTTTTCTGCACGCACTCAGAAAAAGGCCCAGTTTTATGCTGTGCAGCCACTGTTCTACAGGTCGGTGAAAAGTTACTGTAGAAATTGTATCGTATGCTTGTACGCAGAGACATTAGGAGTTACAGAATCATCCCTGTTGCCTGTTGATGCAAAATCGTCACTAGGAAGTGACTGTGTGGTCAAATACCACTTTCGCCAGTTTTGCAGATTTTCCCTTGTGAGGGTGAAGCTGTGTTTTTTGCAGTGACAGAATTTTTTGCAGTGTTCTGTAATGGCATCTGATTCTCTTTCACAGATTGTCACTGAAAAGCTTGACAAGAACAACTTCCAAGCATGGAAGTTTAGAATGACGAATTTCCTTATGGGAAAAGGATATTAGGAATTTGTTGCAGGAAATGAAGAAGAACCAGTTCTTCCTGATGTTCCCAATCAACAGCAAATGCAGGCATTTAAAACATGGCATGAGAGAGCAAGGAAAGTTGTGTACTGGCTGTCTATCAGCATTTCAGACTCTATGATTGTGCATATTCAAGATGCAAGTACGCCAAAGGAGGCATGGGATACTTTGTCAAAAATGTATAGCACAAATACGCAAGCTAGGAAAATGCAGCTCAAGCAAGAGTTGCATAATGTGCAAAGAGAAAATATGAGCATCAATGACTACCACATGAAAGTGAAGAAGATTGCAGATGCACTTGCTTCCATCGGGTCGCCAGTGGAAGATGATGATTTAGTTTCTGTGACCTTGAATGGTCTAGGAAAGGATTATGCACAGTTTCGGACATCCATTTCAGTTCATGAAAGATTTCCTGATTTTGAGGAGTTGATTGCTCGTCTAATTTCTGAGGAGCAAAGAAATGGTGGTGCATCTTCTTCAGAAGGAACTTCAAAAGAAGCTGTCTTCTACTCAAATGCTGGAAGAGGTAGAGGCAGAGGTAGAGGAGGCCGATTTGGAGGCCGTGGCAGAAATCAGAATATGCAGCAAACTCAAGAAAACCAGTCCTATGGAGGAGGACGTGGTAACTCTAGAGGCAGGGGGAGCCAAAGAGGTTGTGGTGGATGGCAAAGAGGTCAAAATGCAAATAGTAATGTTGAATGCTACTACTGTGGTAAAATGGGTCATATGGCTAAAGACTGCTATAAAAAGCAGAATGACATCATGAATGGAAAACTGCAACAAGGGAATTATGCATCTTCTAGCAGACAGGGTGATGACAGAAATGAGCATTTGTTCATGGTGCAGCACATGAACAATTCTGTGACAAGTGCAGAAGAAAGCAATGATGTATGGTATGTTGACTCAAGTGCATCAAACCACATGACAGGTCATGCAGAATGGATGGAGGATGCAAGGAAAATGGAAAAACCAGGATTTGTGGAGACTGGTGATGATACTGCACATCCTATTGTGCAGATTGGAAAAATTCCCTTGTCTATGCAGGATGGGAAAAAGAAATACCTGTCCGATGTATTTCATGTCCCGAATATCACCAAGAATCTGGTTTCTGTCGATCAAATGGTTGAGCAGGGCTTTTTCATGGATGCTTTGTTGAGGATATGAAAAATAAAGGTCGCTTGATAGCAAAAGGAAAGAAGAAGGGCAGAATGTTTACGTTGGATGCAGACATGTCTGAATTGAGTGCAGCAATGTTTGCACATGGGACCGGTGTAGTTGCAGATATTGATATCTGGCATAAACGCATTGGTCATGTTAATGTACAGCGACTTAAATCAATGGAGGCCCAAAATATTGTTGCAGGATTGCCAAAATTCAAGGTTGCAGAAATGCATAAGGTATATGAAGCCTGTCAATTTGGAAAACAGGCAAGGAAACCATTTCCTAGACATGTTCAAGAGAGTGAGAAGCCATTGGAATTAATCCACTCTGATGTGTGGACTACTAAAGCTGCATCTCTTGGAGGCTGTCATTATTTTGTCACTTTTATTGATGACTATAGCAGAAAAGTTTGGGGGTATTTTATGAAAAAGAAAAGTGAAGTTTTTGGGCATTTCAAAACCCTTAAAGCTATGGCTGAAAAAGAAATAGGTCTGCAAATAAAATGCCTAAGGTTAGATGGAGGGGGAGAGTACCTCTCAAATGAGTTTGCAAAGTTCTTGCAGGAGCATGGCATAAAGCAGCAATATTCATGCAGTTATACCCCACAACAAAATGGAATTGCAGAAAGGAAAAACAGGCATATTGGAGAGGTATCTCGTGCCATGCTCAATGAAAAAGACTTGCCAGATTTTTATTGGGCTGAAGCAGTTGCTACAACAGTCTATATAATGAACAGGACTCCCAGTGCAGCAATACATGGGATGACTCCAGAGGAGAGGTATACTGGTAGGAAACCAGATATTTCTCATTTGAAAATTTTTGGTTGCATTGCCTATGTACATGTGCCAGATGAGTTGAGATCCAAGTTGGATCCAAAAGCTGAGAAGTGCATCTTTATTGGTTACTCTCTGCAGCAAAAAGGGTATAGATGCTATAACCCTTCTACTCGTAAGTTTACAGTGAGCAGAGATGTTGTTTTTGATGAGATGAGTAGCTGGTATAAACCAGTAAATGTGATTGATGATGTAGATGCACAAAATGGTAATGCTGCACAGAATTCACAGCAGCAGTCACAAAATATTAGTGGACCTGGAGCGTCCTCTAGCAGTGGTTCACATTCTTCGCCGTGGACAGGCAGATTGAGATTAGGAGAATCTTCTCAAAGCAATGCAGATAGTGGTATGCAGGTATCATGAAAAGGAAAAGAGAAGGTTGATCAGCCCATGTTTGATGTGAATGCAGGTCACTCTTATGTGGATGGTGAATCCAGTGGCTCAGAACAGAGCATTGATGATGAGTTGGGTATTCCTTCTATTGTTACACCTGGAGTAAGGAAGACCAGGGATGTTTTGAGAGCACCTGGGAGTGAACCTACTTTGCGCAGGTCTACGAGAGCTAGGTATCCTGTGGATAGGCTGAAATATGATGGATTTACAGCCATTAACTATGCATATATGGTCAAAGTGATACAGGAACCAGAACCCACATCTTTTGAGCAAGCCATGGGAAAAGAAAAATGGGAGAAAGCCATGGATGAAGAAATGGATGCCTTGGAAGCAAATGCTACATGGGAGTTCGTACCTTTGCCTAAAGGTAAGAATGCAATTGGCTGTAAGTGGGTTTATAAGGTGAAGCACAATGCAGATGGTTCTGTGAACAGATACAAGGCAAGATTAGTAGTCAAGGGGTATGCACAAACATATGGCATTGACTATGAAGAAACATTCAGTCCAGTTGCAAGGATGGCAACTGTAAGAGCAGTCATTGCTAGGGCTGCATCAAAGGGATGGTCTTTACATCAGATGGATGTAAAGAATGCCTTCTTGCATGGTGATTTGCAAGAAGAGGTCTATATGGAGCAGCCACCAGGTTATGTGCATGTTGTTCATCCTGAGTTTGTTTGCAGGTTGAAGAAAGCCTTGTATGGCTTGAAGCAAGCACCTAGAGCATGGTCTGACAAGATAGAACAGTATCTTGTCACTATTGGCTTTCAGATTTCCAAGGCAGATTTCTCACTTTATGTGAGAAAAACAGAGAAAGGTATTATGCTACTTGTCATTTATGTTGATGATTTGATTATGACAGGTGACAGTGATGAAGATATCCTTCATGTGAAAATGCTATTGAAGCAGAAGTTTGAGATGAAGGATTTGGGAGAGCTGCGTTATTTCTTGGGCATTGAGGTGATTAGATCACCAAGTGGGATACAGCTCTTGCAGAGGCAGTATGGATTGGACATGCTGTCCAAATATGGGATGACACGCTGTAAGCCTATTTCAGTTCCTTTGGAGCAAAATGTGAAGCTGAGCACAGATGCATGTGAGCTTCTAGAAGACCCTACTATGTACAAACGCATAGTAGGAAGTTTGATTTATATGACTATTACCAGGCCAGATTTGAGCTATGCTGTTGGATTGGTAAGTCAGTTTATGCAGGCTCCAAGGAAACCACATTTGGATGCGGCTAGATGCATACTCAGGTATGTGAAGTCCACATTGCAGTATGGACTATTTTATGAGACTGGGGTTCAGATACAGTTGCATGGATACACTGATGCTGATTGGGCTGGTAGTATTTCTGATAGACGATCTACCAGTGGATATGTGTTCTCTTTTGGGAGTGCTGCAGTCACTTGGAGCAGCAAGAAACAGCCTACAGTTGCCTTGTCGAGCACAGAGGCTGAGTACAGGGGTGCAACAATGGCTGCATGTGAGGTAGCTTGGTTGCATAAGCTACTTTATGATATGCATCAGTCTACAGATGGACCAGTTGTCATTTATTGTGACAACATGAGTAGTATACACTTGGCAAATAACCCAGTCTATCATGCTAGAACAAAGCACATTGAGGTGCATTATCACTATGTGCGAGAGAGGGTTTTACTAGGTCTTATTGATCTAGTTTATGTCAGCACAGAGGATCAAGTAGCTGACATATTCACGAAGGCATTGGGCGCAGAGAAGCTGTGCAAGTTCAGAGACCTGCTTGGTGTGCAGGAATTGGGATTGAGCTCGAGGGGGAGTGTTGAGATATCGAGCTCCACTCGTGATACGCCAAGGTGACCGTTGTGTATTTATGTTACCAACTTGTCAGTTGCAGACGCGGTTGGTACACCGCCCATGAATAATAGCTACATGATAGCTATCCTTATCTACTCTAGTTCGTGGCTCAGTTAGTATGCCACCTTAGTTAGTTGAGTTTGGTTTGAGACCCATATATAGGGTTCTTCTATTTCTTTGTACTTGAGTTCTTTTGGCTTACACAACTAAGAAGAGGAAAACTATTTTCAGCCTCCACCCTTGTGTGTCTTCCCCCATTGTGCAAGCAAGAAAGCTTCAAGCGAGACTCCTTCCTTCTCTCCCACAATCTTGACAACGTCTACCATCTCTAGAAGCATAAATTAAGAGATGAGTGCTTGTAAGCACTAAAGAATATTTTTCAATCATTTTGTTGCTGGTATTTACTCAATCTGAGTTTTTTCATCAGAAAATTAAAACCATTAAGTGCTCTACTTCATTTTGTAAGGCTATGTGTACAACTATAAACACATAGACCATCCTATCATAAACTTGTGTTGCTTGTTGCATATCATGTGTGGTTTCTTTCAAATACCTTGGTCAATGAAATCAGAAAGATGAGTGTCATTGTACTCTCCTCGGAGTCGTTAGGAACAAGCATTAAGAGTTTTTTCATCAGAAAATTAAAACCATTAAGTGCTCTACTTCATTTTGTAAGGCTATGTGTACAACTATAAACACATAGACCATCCTATCATAAACTTGTGTTGCTTGTTGCATATCATGTGTGGTTTCTTTCAAATACCTTGGTCAATGAAATCAGAAAAATGAGTGTCATTGTACTCTCCTCGGAGTTGTTAGGAACAAGCATTGAAAGCATAGACCATCCTTGTTCAACACAAGGTTCATCTACTAAACCATACCACACGGAGGAGCCAGAAGTCTAGTCTAGGTTCACATCATTAAAGCCTAAAAAGACCATTAAACCTCGGAAGAAGATTGCACATAATAAAGGACCACCAAATTCATATTTTGAAGTACTACATATGTATGATTTTCAACATTTCTCTTCATTGCAATTTTGAATATCAATTGTTTGTAACAATGTCCTTGATTTGCTTCCGCATTCATTGGCAAGTTTGTAAGGGACTAGACACTGCCCTTGTCTTAGTAAGTGGTAAGACCTTCCCAATGGCCACAACCTATGCTAATGCCCGCCCTCAAATTCATAATTTGATGGCAAAGATTTCCACCCATGGCAGGTACTTATCAAGTACAAGATGATGGCGAGAGAGGGTATTGGCCTCTCATTTAAGGCACTAGAGCTGTAAGCTTTCCAAATATGGTTGATGTAGAGGATGATCAACATGCCCAAGAAATCATCATGCTACACCTAGATGAGTTCTTGATTCATCATGTTGATCAACTAAATACTACTAAAGAAAAATGGGATGAGCTTGAAAAGCTCTATGGAGCCACTGGTAAAATAACTAAAATCTTCCTTAAAATTGAATTCTTTGGCTTGGATTAGAAATCAAGAGAAGACTTGGTAAAATTCATCTCTCACATGAAGGGTCTCATGGCACAGCTTGCCTCAGTACAAGCTCCAATCCATGAAGAGGATGCTATTGCTATTCTCCCAAAAGTTGTAAAAAAGGTGTTTTCTACCCTTGTAGCCACTCTTACCAACATTCCAAATCATACCTTGGCAAGTACCATCCAATCCTCTTTGGATGAAGAAAAGAGGAACCACAAAGAAGGCATCATCAGTTAGGCATCTTAAAATTCCCGTGATCAAGTTTTAGTACATACAGTTCTCTCACTAAATGTTCATTTTGTAAGAAAAAAGTATAGATTGTAAACAATTGTTGGAAGAAGTATCTTTTAAAAAATGAAATGTAACAAATGCAAGAAGATAGGGAATATCACTAGTAAATGCCCCAACATTCCTGAAGTACCCAAAGAACTGGTAGCCAACTATACCTCTAATCCATTTGATGATCGACTTTTTTGAGTCCTTAAAACCATCTATCTATAAATACTCTTGTAGCCTAATCTGTAAAGGCATCCCATTTGTTTGAGGGGGGGCATTTTACATGCTTTGTAATCCAATGCCACCCTAGCATTGGGGGGGGGGGGGGGGGGGGGGGCGGTGTTAGAAGATAGGCATAGGAACCCATCGTAAGCAAGGATGTATGAGGGAAGATGGGTGTGAATAGCTTGAAGGGGAAACCCTAACCCTAGCCACGCAGAGGCTATATAAATAGCCTATGGGTCACTATCAAAGTTGAGATAGAGTGTACCCAAGTTGTACCTTGCGAAACTTAGTAAACAAGATTTTGTTCTTGTACTTTGAGCTCCTATTCCCCTCTTGTGCACACTTTTCATGCTGCAACTCTGGTTTTCCACATATCATACTGCCAATATTCCATTGGGGGAAGGAGAGAGTGACTATCACCTTAAAAGGGATATAGTGGGGGTAAGAAAGTTGATATATCTTTTGCTCAATTGATGGAGTTGTGCCCTAAGATGAGAGGACAATGGAAGAAATTAGTGAACTGAAGTTCAAGGAAAAAAAGAAAGGAACATTGAGAGTTTTGAGTGTAGAAGAGTTGCTTGATATATTGTTGATGCTTGGTATAAAAATCGGAACATAGGTAAAGCATATATTGATGGAGGAGCACAAATTAGTGTGATTACTCAGGCTTGTGTAGAGTAGTTTGGACATTAAATTATTAAAGGATCAAAGTTTTGAATCAGGCTTGCTATTTATACTAAAGTAAGGTGCTTAGGTATCATTCAAAATTTGGAAGTGAAGGTTAATGGGGTGTCTATTAAAATTGATTGTCATGTTATGCCAGCAAGGTTGGAAGCTTTTTCACTTATATTGGGTAGACCTTGGCTTAGGAAAGCAAGAGCAATACAAGATTGGGGGAAAAGAATCATAAAAATTTATTATCCAAGGAGAGTAGCAAAGAAATTTGATACATCGTCAAGAAAAGAACTAGTGCATGAGGATGATGGTGAAGAATAAGAAGAGGAGGAGGAGAGTGATAGTTTTGAAGAAGATGACAGTGAGGAAGAGATTTCACAAAGTGATTCTGATCGGGAGGTGTCATCTATTGTAGTTGAGTTATTTAATCTTGAGAGAGATGGGGAGAGATAAGAGAGTCGTTGAAGAAAAACCTAAGTATTTGAGAGAAGAAGAGAGTATTGAGGAGGATTTTTTGAGTTTATTAGAAGATCATGGGGGGGGGGGGGGGGGGGGGGGGGGAGGGTTTAGAAATTTTAAGATTGATTGATGAAGTTGAGAGTTCAAATTTGTTGCCTAATGAGGTTGTTGAGATTTTTAGTGAGTTTCTAGATGTAGGTATTAATCAAGAGAGTTTTGAGGTTATGGATTCTAACTCTTGTTTTTGTGTTGGTGTTATTAACTCTTGTGAGTCTTGTGAGTTGGTTGATGATGGTTTGTGGTGTTGCTAATGTTGTTTTGAGTAGACTTAACTTCATGCTTCTTGATAGTTGTACGAATGACTATATGGTTGATATAGGCAACAATGAAGAAGAAAAAACTTCATGTGATAGTCTTTCAATTTCTTTAGGTTCTCCTAGAGTTTTTGATAATGTTCCTAATGATTTTGATTGGGATTTTGAGGACCTTGAGAGTGATAGTGATGAGAATGTGAGAGAAATTTTGAGTAAGGCTTTGAAAAGGATTGAAAATTTGAGAGAAGAGAGATCTAAAAATCAAGACAAAGAGAGTGAAAGACATTATGAGGTTGTAGTTGAAGAGGAATGGACAATAGGGCCAATAGGGCATTTGGATGAGGATTTTAACTCTAATGTGTCACCTGATATTGTTGAAGTTTGTTACGAGATTTTTCCCCAGATTGTTTGTGAGAATGCTAGGGAAGAGGTTGATCATTTTATTTGTGAAATTGAAGAGTTGGATTCTTGTTTACTTGGAGAAATAAGTAGTTTGGATGGATGTCTTGAAGAGGTTTCTTGCTTTGATGAGTTTGATCAGGAGATGATTGAGTTTGGTGTGAATGATGGTGTGCTTGAATGTTTTGTAGTGATGGAAGATGTTTTTCTAGTTTTTTATAGGATGTTTGAAATTTTTGTGAATGGAATTAAAGTTGGAAACATAGAAAGGGTTCAAACCTTATTCCAAAACCCTAGAATTGTCATGTTTTACTTTTAGGAGGAATGGAGGGGTATGTGGATTGTTATGGATGATGAGATTTTCTGTATCGACACTGTGTTTTGAGATATTTGGATTTGAAAATTTTATTGATTTTGAAGAGAAATTTGCGGATGACTTTTGTATGTTCACTGAGAAGTCACTTAAAAGTGTTGTGCCATTGATTTTTTTGTTTGAAGAATTCAGGGTTGGAGTGTTGGATTCATTTTTCGATTCGCTCATAAATATTGCATCATTTTATGAAAGCAATTGTTGTGCATGAATGCTTGTAGACTAGGGGAGGGCTAAATATGTCAAGTGCTTTAGCTAAAACTAAAAACCCCCTAGAAAACTTGTAAATAGGATGGAGTTTAGTTAGCTTAGTTTTTTGTGTGGTTACTTGTTTTATCATTTCATAGCTAGAATTTCTGTGGTTTTTTAGCTTAGGATTTGTTTTTGTTATTTTGTTTGTATTTTTTGAGTGTGGAAACTTGATGGCCTTGGTCGAGTTTAGGTTTTTTTTGGACAGGTTGGAGCTAGAGTTTGCCACTAGCTTCTAGATATCTTGAAATAGGTATGTTTTCTTGTTGAGACTTTTGTATATCACACGGCTTTTGGATTCATGACCACTTCACATTGCACTTGTTGGATACATTGCATTCGAGGGTTATCTCTTGATCTTATCAAATACTTCCATGCCATGGATTGGGTTTATGCACACTTGCACCATCATTAAGCATGAGGCCCGCCGTAGAGTTATATGCAGTAAATTTTGTTGCACACGTGCACCACCTTCAATGAGTACATATTGTTAGAGTACGTTTGTGAGTTGGTCGAATCATGTTGGTGAAACTGTTGAACTTTTTGTTTTGTGTTGAATATTAACAAAGTTAATACCTTATGTGGCACTCCTTATTAACGTCTTGTTATTCAAGTAGTGAGTGAGGCTTGTTCTCGATCACTTTTTTCTTAACAATGGTTGAAGCAAAGTTGGAGTTATTCATGGCAACCATTGAGGAAGTGTGTTCCTTGATGCAAAAATTATCTAATAGTGACTCATGGGTATTAGATAGTAGTGCCTCCTATCACATGACCACCAATAAGAGAGGTCTATATAGTTCTATGAAGCGTCTGTAAGAATTCATCAGTATGATGGTTGGGAATGATGCAAAATGCCTTGCAAAGAGCACACGTACTATTTCCTTTGTTACTATAAATAGTAAACTCAAAAATCTTTCAAATGTGTTGTATGTTCTAGAGATTAGGAGAAATCTGCTATTAGTTGCTTCTATAATTAATCTTGGCCATAAGGTGAGGTTCATTAAGACAGGTGTAGAAATTATCGATAGTGCTATCAAAGTTGTTGGCAAAGGAGAAAGAAGAAATAACTTATATGAGCTAAGTGCTATTACAACTACAATTGGTATGGGCACAAGTAAACTTTGGCAATGAAAGATTTGGTCACAATGGTTTTGCAATGTTGAAGGAGATACATAAGCAAAGTATGGTTGCTCACCTACCTACACTAATGAAATGAATGAACCATATGAAGCTTGTATGATGGGCAAGCAACAAAGAAAGGCATTTCCACTAGAAAGCAAGAATATAACGAAGGCTCCTCTAGAGTTAGTGCATACTAACATGTGCAGTAAAATGCTTACAAAATCCTTGGGAGAATCTTCTTCTTTTATGTTGATCGTCGATGACTACATTAGGAAGATATGGTGTACTTTCTTTGTGATAAGGCTCAAGCTTCTGTAAGTTTAAAGAATGGATAAAACTTATTGATAATGACTTATGGAAAAGTGTAAAGAAGTTTAGAGCACATGGTGGTGGTAAGTTCAACTTAGAGGACTATGAATACTTTTGCAAGAGCAAAGGGATTAAGCATCAATTGATGATGGTTCACACACCTCAACAGAATGGCATTGTTGAACACTAAATCACACCATTGTGGAAATGGTAAGGTGTATGCTTAAGGTCAAGGGATTTCCTAACTAGTTTTAGGCAAGAGTTGTTAATATTGCAGTCTACATTCTCAGTTAGAGTTGCACAAAGGCTCTTGAGAGAAGAAATCCTCATGATGCATATTTTGGTAAGAAACTAGTTGTCACATTTTAGAACTTTTGGATGTGAATGTTATGCACATGTTCCAAAGGATAAGAGAAACAAGTTAAATCCAAAAATTAGTGATGAGAAAAAGGCTTACAAATTGTATGACCAAGAGGTAAAAAAGATCATAGCAAGTCATGATGTGGTGTTCAAGGAGAAGCCACATATAGTGGAGGAGGAGAATATAAGTTCTTTCACTTTATCATCCAATGAAGAAGTAGTCCACTATGAACCTATCCCAAGATCTATCCCTACTCTCAAGGAGGAAGCATCGTCTTTGGATGATGAGAACAAAGTTCACCAACCTAAAATCATGCCACTGGAAAAGCCATTATCGTGATGCATGGAGCAGTTCTATGATCATAGCAATTCTATAACTATTGCAATTGAGAAAAAAGAAAATGGTGAGAGAAGTAAATGAGCTAGAAAACTTGGAAGAATCGCTTACTAATCCAGTGTGGAGAGTAGCTATGCAAGCTGAGTATGGCAACATAATGAAGAATGATACTTGGGAGCTAGTAGATCGGCTAGAAAAGAGGAAGATTATTAGCACCAAGTGGGTCTGGAAGGTAAAGTATAAAGCTAATGGCAGTTTAGAAAAGTACAAAGCCAGATTAGTTGCATAGGGATTTTTATTGGTTGAAGGATTTGATTTTCAAGAATCATTTGCTCCAACTACTAGAATGACCACTATTCACACGGTACTTGCAATGGCTACTCATAAGAAGTGGCCAATTTATCGAATGGATGTCAAATTAGCCTTCCTAAATGGTGACCTCAAGGAGGAGGTATAGGTGGCTCAGCCACTAGGGTTTGAGGCTCCCCATTCAGATAACAAAGTTTGTAAAGTAAAGAATGCATTGTATGGGCTGAAACAAGCCCCTAAAGCATGGTACCAACTAATAAATCAATTATTTCTAGCCTTGAATTTCAAAAGATGTGCCTCTGATGCTAACTTTTATGTATGTGATACTACAGTGCTAGACATCGATCTGTTTGGGAGCTCCAATTGCTTGGAGTTGGAAAGGGATTCATTGGACTATAAATAGTACAAACTCATGTCTAAGTTAGATCAGTATGTGTAGTCTCTAGACACTCATGGCCCCGCAAGGCCATAGGGTATTTTGGTTGAGCATAGAGGCCCAAGACCCCTAGAGCCAGTGTTGGGCCCATTTTTTGTCTCCACAGGTGGTGCTTCAGAGCCACTAATAAGTAGCAATTTTTTATCTTGGTTAATAGGGACTAGTTGATTAGTGTATGCCAAAAGATAGTAAAATAGATCCATTATTTTTTTATAGACACCCTGAAGCCAAGATTCAAAAGCAAGAAAGAGCTGAAAGGGCTAGATAGTGGACTGAAATTGTAGGATGTATTTCCCTCAATGGAGCAGTCCAATATCCCTATGAGAGAGGGTTCTTAGTGATCCTAGTTTTATGAGTAGTTCTTTAGGAGGAGGAGGAAACTCTAATACTTTTCCTCTTCCAATAGGTCATCCCACTTTGAGTGGATAGTAGTTCCACTAGTTCAAAGCCCCTTAGCAAATCCGGTTTTTGTTATGGCACAACCTATTATAATTCTTGGAGGGATGCCAAATTTGCCAGCCCTTAGGATTCCCTCTACCCATTTTCAATGGGTTAGCACAAAGAGGAAGATGTGAAGCTCCACATTAATGAGTTACAAAAGTAAATGTTCAACTACCGAATTCAAGATGAGGGACATCTGATGATGTTCTTTAATATGACTTTAAAAGGAAGAATTACAATATGATATCACAACCTAGAAGCCAGAATCATAACTACAATTGATCTATTCTTCATGGCATTTCGAAGAGAGTTTTCCCCAAGAGAGGTGGTCAATATTGGCTACACATTCTCAATGTAACACATCAAGAATATCATGAGAATGTTCGAGCGTATGCCAAGAAATTAAAAGAATTGTTTCGTAAATTGTAAATTGATATTTCCATTCTAGTGCTACTCAACTGTAGTACTTTTTACATGGGTTGGACTTTAATATCCAGGTTCAGTTGAGTAGTGCTACTCTTGTTGGCATTAATACTACTATTACATGAGTAGAGGAGGGAGAGTCATGATTACAAGTGGCCTATGCATCTAGGAAAAACTTGAATTTGAGTCTAGATCTTGGAAATAATTCAGCATTGACCAATGGAAGTCAAGGGGTATCCATGACCAATTTGCATGGGACAAAAAGCATAATGCAAAGTGTGCCCATGCCACCACCTCCTTCTAATGTGACCATGCTGATAGCTAGTTAGATGGCTCCACTAAGTAATGGAAGCCAAATGACAAACCCTAATGTCATTCTAATTAATTAGCTAGCCGATCCTTGATCAACTGGGTAGATCAATTGAGTGGCAAGTAGATGATTGTGACTATGAGTCTAGTGCATCAAATGTTCTTAGTGGAGTCAAGGACATGATGAAGCATTATACCAATATGATAATGGAATAGTAAAGACAAATAGCTGCAGATGTTAATGTCCTAAAGAAGTAGCAGAACTTGATAGGAATTTGATGTCCTAAAGAGGGTGTTCCATCAAGATTCAGCTATAAGTGGTGTGGTGGTCAACATTTTCTAAGAAACTACCCTAATGTCAAATGTGATGTATGCGAGAAGTCTGGCCATCTAGCTAATACTTGCTAGAGTAAGATCAACTCTCTTCAACAAGGGAGCAAGAAGATAGGTCTAATAAATCATCGATCGAGCACAAGGGAATAACTTTCAGCAGGATGAGAGACCAAAATAAATACTACAAAGAGAAAAAGGTACTGTAGAGGAGCAACCCAGTGGTAGTGAGTTAGCCTTATCGAAACTATGTGTGTTAATGCTAGTGATGCTTCCAATTTGCAAGCCATTACAAGAAGACAAAAGTTTAAAGAAGGTGACAAGGATAATGTAAAATTTGTTGATACAAACCCTAAATAGGATGATAAGTGGACGAAGTCCTTAATCCTGATGTGGAAGCCAGACCTCTAAAAGTTGTTGTGATGGTGGTGCACAGATCGGACGCCGTATGTGCACATAGTGAGTGTCAGAAGGTCCCCATGAACAAAAGAACTCTATTTTTGCACAAAAAACAAGGAAGAAAGCTTGCACGACATGAAGCAAGAGACTAATTGGGTACAATTTCCCCCCATGCCTTATGTGAGCGCTCCACAAAGCATGTATTTTATATATTATTCATCTTCAAGCTCAAAAAATAGCCCAATTTACAATTAGCATGCTTTAGCTTTTGTGTTTGCTTTTGTACCACTAAATAATTAAAGTTATTGGGCGCCCAAGGAGTCAAGCGGTACCCAAATACAATGTCCAACACAAATATTTAAATCGTGCGCCCATGCGCATACAAAAGTAATAAATAAATATCAAGCACTTTAATAAATAAGCGCGTCAAAATATTGGCGCCATGCCTAATATGCGCGCCCATAAAAAATTGATAATAATTTGAATACATGCTATCCTCCAATGCTTCCCAATGCCACCGCTGCTTACTCTACATATCAATTGAAGCATTCACAATTGTTAGAAATATAATACAATGTGAATACCTAGCAATCTTCAGCTACAAAATAAATAAATTGGTTAGAACTCAATTCTAATCTTAATTTATTACGAGTGTGCACTCTAAACTCATAAACGTTTATTGATTTAAATATGTATTTTGCGAAATCACCTGCTATGGAATCACCCACTTACACATTAAATTAACAAGACGTCCGAAAAGGATAGGTGTCCCCATCGACTTTTTGCACAAAGAATCCACCTTGTGTATGAGCCCCGGTAATAAAAGCTTACGGAATCCACCGCAAAATCTCACGGAATCCATCGTGAAATATGCCTCCTGGCATCATACCCCCGAGGTGGGATAGCAATTTTCCTCAATTGCTATTAGCTCAATGTGGAGCTAACAATGTGGGAAAAGCACTTAGGTCTCTAGCGTGCATTCATTGGGCCTCTTCAACAGGATGATTTTTAAACTTAACCAAATATCTAGAATATCTACGGCCAGTTCTAGTGGTCATAAAGTTAGTATCTATAATAGTTTCAGGCTCAAGAATTTCAGTTTCTTCGTCTAGCAAATGAAGGTTTTCATAGACAGGGTATACAGGTAGTTGTCCTCTAAAAGGTTGTAATAAACTAATATGGAAGGTGTTGTGTCCATAAAATCTAGGTGCTAATTTTACAACGGGGTGTTTATCTACACTTTGTAATCTTCACTTTTTAATCCATAACCAAACATAATCATCAACTTTAAAACTCATAGCTTTTCTTTTCTTGTTTGCTTGTTTTTTGTATGATTGCTCGGCTTTGGCAATCATATCTTTAACTTCATCAAAAATAGTAGCATGCATGTTAGCAATATCATCAACAGTTTGAATTTTGTTTGACAATGATGTAACAGGTGTAGGCAATCGACATCCATAAATAATTTCAAATGGTGCTTTCTTTGTAGCTGTATGTGGTGTGTTATTATATGCAAACTGAAGTAAATGTAGATATGTATCCCATGTGTGTGTTTTTGAAATTGTGTAGTCACGCAAAAGATCTAAAATGGTACTGTTAGTAGCTTCTGTTTGACCATTTGTTTCAGGATGAAATGTAGATGAAAAATCAATCTTTGTTCCTAAGTTAGCAAACAAAATAATCCAAAAATTATTGCAAAATCTAGAATCACGATTAGAAATAATAACTTTTGGTAAACCATGGTTAGTGAAAACAGTTTTCAAAAACAATTGAGCAGCTTGAGATGCAGTTAAGGTTTTCTTGCATGGAATAAAATATGCTTGTTTTCTAAACCTATCTACAATAGTCTAAATCATATCATGATTAGCTTTAGTGTTAGGTAGACCAGTGATAAAATCCATTGAAATCTGTTCCCATGGTCGTGATGGAATGGATAATGGCATTAGTAAACCATATTGTTTACCATGGTGTCTTTTAACTCGTTGACAAATTAGGCATTCATATACAAAATTAGATACATCAGTGTCCATGTGTGGCCAATAAAAATCTTCAGTCAATGTACGCAAAGTAGATATAATTCCTCTATGACCTTGATATGGGGGATAATGAATTTCATGCAAAACAAATGATCGAAATGGAACAGTCCCACATAATCTTTTTTCATAAAACATAAATCCATTAATGTAAGACAATGAATCAATAGGAATCCAATTATTTGCAACTAGTTTTTTCCAATCAGCTTGAAAAGTAGGAACTTGGTGATAAGTATCTTTCATAGGGATAAGGGAATCAAATGATATCACAGAAATATTTTGATATGTCGGTCTTCTACTCAAAGCATCAGCCACAACATTCTCTTTTCTAGGTTGATATTGTATAAGGGGATAAAAACTTTGAATAAAAGCAGCCCATTTAATGTGTCGGTCAGATATTTGTGTTGACTAAGGAGATGTCTAATGCTTTGTTGGTCAGTTTTGATCATGAATTCAAATCCCATTAAATAATGTTTCCATTGACGTAAGGCTTGTACTACGGCTAGCAATTCCTTGTCATAGGTAGAATACTTAAGTTCAGTTGGTTTGAGTTTGCAGCTAGAGTAGGCTATGGGATGAGAATCTTGCATAAGGACTGCTCCTATTCCAGATCCACTAGCGTCAGTGACTACTAAGAAAAAGGGTCTATTGAAGTTAGGTAATTGTAATATAGGAGCATGAGTTAAAGCATGTTTCAGCAAATAAAAGGACTTTTGTTGATTGTGAGACCAATTATACGCGATACCCTTCTTTAAGAGTTTTGTCAAAGGTAATGCAAGTAATGAGAAATTCATCAGAAGTTTTCTGTAAAAGCTAGCAAGACCTAGGAAAGAACGTAATTCATACACATTTTTGGGTTATCTATTCTTAATAGTAATTTTATTTAGGGCATGATAATCAATGCACATGAGTTACGTATTATTTTCCTTCTTCACTAATAAGACAGGTGCACCAAATGGAGAACTACTAGGTTTAATTAATCCTCTATTAAGCAATTCGTCTATTTGGTTTTGAATTTCTTTCCTTTCAATTTGGTTATGTCTATATGGTGCTTTACATGGTGGTTGTGATCTAGGAATTAAATCTATCTTATGATCTTCAGGACGTACAGGTGGTAATCCACGTGGTAAATCAGCAGCAAAACAATCTTGGAATTGGGAAAGAAATTGTGCATGCCTAGGATGCATATGGTTTTCTTTAGCTTTAATTTCATTCACCCATATTAAATAGGATTTGCTACTTTTACGTAATGCATGTTTAGCCTGAGTATGAGTAAGCAATGAAAAATTATTGGAAGTGTTCATACCATGCAGTGTGATTTGTTTTCCTTGAAAATAGATTTTTATTGAATACGTAAAATAGTCTATATCAGGATTGTATTGATGTCACCAAGGCATTCGTAAGATAATGTCAGTAGACTGCAAAGGTACAACTAAGAAATTTCTTCGTTCAGTATAATCACCAATTTTCATTTCTAAATTATGCACCTCTTGTGTTCCATTATATCTCATACCTAGGAATGCAGCTTGATGTGATAATGTGTAGAAACAGTATGTAAATTCATTGATGCGATAATGTGTAGAAACAGTATGTAAATTCAATTCTTTGACCAATTTTGCAAAAATAAATTCATGTGTGCTCCCATCATCATGTTCTTTTGAGAGATGAAGATCTTTCCTGGCTCTTGCTAGACTTCAATTCCCAAACAATAGTGCAATAAGCCCAAGTCTATCATTTCAAACTCAAAACTCAAAGCCTTTCGAGTTTGGTTGATTATATCTTCATAGTCACCTATAATAAGAAGGTCGTCCACATATAGGACAATCACTACAAACTTTTCACCATCCCTGTAAGCATACAAGTTAGCATCTGAGGCACATATTTTGAAGTTTAAGCTTAAAAAGAACATATCTATCCACTGGTACCATGCTTTGGGGGCTTGTTTCAGCCCATACAATGCCTTTTTCATCTTACACACTTTTCTCTTAGAATGGGGGGCCTCAAACCCTGGTGGCTGAGCCACGTACACCTCCTCCTTGAGGTCACCATTTAAGAACGCTGACTTAACATCCATTTGGTAAACTGGCCACTGCTTGTGGACGGCCATTGCAAGTACTATGCTAATAGTGATCATTCTGGCAGTTGGGACAAATGACTCTTGAAAATCAAACCCTTCAACCTGTGAAAATCCCTGTGCAACCAGTCTAGCTTTGTACTTTTTTAAGGTTCCATCAGCCTTGTACTTTACCTTCCAGATCCACTTGGTGCCAATAACCTTCCATTTTGCTAGGCGATCCACTAGCTCCCAAGTGTCATTCTTCATTATGCTGTCATACTCGGCTTGCATAGCTACCTTCCATGCTGGATCTACAAGTGTTTCTTCTAAGTCAGTTGGCTCCTTTACTTCTCTCATAATCTCAACCATCAAGGCCATATTGACTATGTGAGCAGAAGCCCTCCTTTGCTCCTCTATTCTTTGAGATCTCATTGGTTCGTCTGCCTTCTCCTCAACAAATGTGAGCATAGGATTATTGTGGTCATAGAGCTGCTTCACCCAATGCAGCAATGGATTTTTTGGTGGGGTGATGTTAGGTTGGTGAACTTTTTCCTCATCATATGAAGATGATGCTTCCTCCTCCTTAAGGATAGGAACAGCTCTCGAGACAGGTTCATAGTAGACTACTTTTCTTGATAATAAAGTGGAAGAACTTGCCTTCTCCTCCTCCACTATATGTAGTTGCTCCTTAAACACCACATCACAGTTTACAATGATCTTCTTTACCTCTTAGTCGTATAATTTGTAAGCCTTCTACTCATCACTATAACCCAAGAAGATATATTTTCTGCTTTTTGGTTGTAGCTTGTTTCTCTTCTCATCTGGAACATGCACATAACATTCACATCCAAAAATTTTGAAATGTGAGACAAATGGTTTCTTACCAGTGTAAGCCTCATGAGGTGTTTTTCCCTTGAGAGCCTTTGTATAGCTCCGATTTAGAATGTAGACTGCAGTATTAACAGCTTCAGCCCAAAAATGGTTAGGCAATCCCTTTCCCTTTAGCATGCATCTTACCATCTCCACAATGGTACGATTCTTGCGTTCCACAACGTTGTTTTGCTAAGGTGTGTGAGACGTCATCAATTGATGCTTGATCCCTTTGCTCTTGCAAAAATCTTCAAACTCCTTTGAGTTGAACTCACCACCACCATTTGTTCTAAATTTCTTCACACTTTTCCATGTTCCATTCTTTAAACTTACCAAAATCTTGAGCCTTATCATGAAGGAAGTGCACCCACATCTTCCTACTGTAGTTATCGACAATCAACCTAAAATAAGAAGATCCCCCCAAGGCCCATGTAGGCATCTTTCTGTACAAGTCAGCATGCACCAACTCTAGAGAAGCATGTGCTCTATTCTTGCTTTCTTGTGGAAATTCCTTTCTCTGTTGCTTGCCCATCATACAAGCTTCACATGGTTCCTTCAATTCAGTCATTACATGTAGGTGAGCAACCATACCTTGCTTGTGCATCTCCTTCAACACTGCAAATCCGATGTGTCCAAACCTTTCATGCCAAAGCTTACTTGTGCCCACTCCAATGGTGGCTGTAAGAGCACTTAGCTCATATAGGTTGTTCCTTCTTTCTCCTTTGCCAACAACTTTTCCATCACTGTCAAGAATTTCTACACATGTCTTCTTGAATCTCACTTCATGACCAAGATCAGTTATGGTAGCAAGTGATAATAAATTTCTCCTAGTTTCGGGAACATACAATACATTTGAAAGCTTTTTGACATCACCGTTTGCAACAACAAATGAAATAGTACTTGTGCCCGTACCAGGGCATTTTGCATCATTTCCAACCTTCACAGTGATGGATTCTTGTAGAGGCTGCACAGAACTGTATATACGTTTCTTGTTGGTCATGTGACGAGACGCCCCACTATCCAACACGCATGAGTCAATGGTAGATTCTTCTTGCGCCGAGGACCACACCTCCTCAATCGTCACCATGAATAACTCCAACTCTGCTTCAGTTGTATTGGCTGTCTCTTTCCCTTTACTTTTAAGGGTACCATTCTTTTCATCTGCCTTCTTGACATGAAAATCTATGATTGTCCTTTCTTCCTGCAGTAGAAGCACTCTCCTTGAACCTTCTTCTTACCACCCTTTTTCTTTTTGTCACCATCATTTTTGGTGGAGGAACCACCTTTGCCTTTTGCATTGGCAAAGAATGCAGCATCTCAATTGTTGCTTCCTTCTCGGGCTTTCAACCTCAACTCCTCCTCCAGCAATAATGCACAAAACTCCTCAAAACTCAAAGCTTGAGGTCTCACTTGAGTATTAAGGGCGGTTACTAGTCCATCAAACTTTTGCAGACAAATCCAAAGACACCTCTGAGCTAGCTCCTTGCTAGTCTTTTGTATCCTAGCACCAACCATCTGCTCACATAGATTCTTAATCCAAGTGATGAATGCTTCAGTTGCCACCAATGATCCATGCTCTAAATGCGCTTATAAGATAGCCAAGGTTAAGACTCACATCATGTATATCATGGAAGATTGGGAAAATGAGGATGCTAACCTAAAGGACTATTAATGCCATGATACATACTATAAATGATAAGTATGAGGGGGATCTTAAGCAAGAGCAATTCTATGACCTGTCCAATGGTTTCCCTTTTTAATATTAATCAATACACAAACAATTAGATTAATACAATATTTAAATAACATAATTAAAATATAATTTCAATGTATATATCCTCTACATGAGGATTGGGATGAAATTAGGGCACTTTATGAGTGCAACCCAAATTTTCCACCTAAAGTCCCTTTACTTGAAATACCTTTAAAACTACAAAGATGCAACAACTCAAATTTTGAGTTAAAACAAAGTCAATCATTAATGAGATTAGCAATTTGTTAAAACCTAGATATACCCCAAACAAGAAAAAAAATATGTTACCATGATAATAAAATACGAAACAATAATAAGATTGAAGATAAAGTATAAATCTATTATCTAAATAAAAAGAAAAATATTGATGGATCTCTACAACAAAAATGGATTGGTCCTTGTATATAACTATCAAAATAAGGAAAAATAACCTATGTCAAAAAAAAGATAGACCAATTTCCTACATCAGTCAATCCCTTACATAACCTAAAACTAATTAGTCAACAATTGGAAAAGAACTCCAAGCTATTGTGTGACCTTACAAAACATATAAATGTATGTCCATGGATCAATATTAACTATTGAAATATGTCATCAATGATTAATATGATTAATTCTGAAAACCCATCAAGTATGTTGTCTACTATATGTTGGGTTTTGCCAAGAAAAGACCATACTTTTGAAATTAAATATTGTAAGGGTGTGAAAAATAACATTATCAATGCCCTTTCTAAAATCACACATTTAAAACACAACAATAGGAAAACTCCCTACAATATACAATTAATAGCACAACACCAAAAAATATACTTACACGTACAAAATTCTCAATGTACTTTGAAATAACAATCCAAAAAATATGAAATGCATATCATGTTCTAATAATGAATTATATTACATTGACCAATGACAATAAACTAGAGAGGATAGCCACATTAATTATTTTCACACTTATCCTCCATGTGTACACTTAGGATTTCATTACTATATAGAATGTGTAAGAAAGAAATATTATTGGCTATAGAAAATTATTTAAGAAATCGCCATAAATGCCAAACATTCAAAGCCCCAACAAGTAAACTAGGAGGATTGCTTCAGCCAATAAAAGTACCAAACCCATTCAAATTAGTAGCTTGAGATATCATTGGGCCACCACCTAAAACAATAGAACGAAATTATACAATATAGTAGTTACAATATATTTAAAAAGATATTGTGGAAGTTAAAGGATTGCCAAATGCTACAACTAACTTGAGTAGAAAAAAAAGTATATAAATGTAAGTAACACAAACGTTCACATCTCCATGTCACTTGCAAATCAATGGACTAATAGAACACTTCAACAAGTCAATTTAAAGATGATTTCAATCTACATAGATCCTCTACAATAGAATTGGGCTAAAATCTTCTTTCATGTAATGCATGCATATAATTACTCAA
This sequence comes from Lygodium microphyllum, assembly GCF_053477565.2. Classification (NCBI taxonomy): domain Eukaryota; kingdom Viridiplantae; phylum Streptophyta; class Polypodiopsida; order Schizaeales; family Lygodiaceae; genus Lygodium; species Lygodium microphyllum. The sequence continues at coordinate 28,575,790 of NC_141143.1, read as the reverse complement.
TGCCATCCTTGACTAAAGTAAGCCCCTTTAGGGCACTTTATAGATGCAACCCACTTTCCCACCTAAAATCTCTTCACTAGAAATGCTTAGAAAATACAAACACATAGAAAATTTATATTTAGAGTAAAAAAATAATTGGATATCCATAATATAATTGGATTGGTCCTCCTCACATGATCAAAACTCTCTCTCTCTCTCTCTCTCTCTCTCTCTCTCTCTCTCTCTCTCTCTCTCTCTCTCTCTCTCTCTCTCTCTCTCTCTCTCTCTCTCTCTCTCTCTCTCTCTCTCTCTCTCTCTCTCTCTCTCTCTCTCTCTCTCAATTCCCTTTCTATTGCCCATAATCAACAATACCCTAACTGTGGGTTTCCTGGCAGCCATAGCCAAGAAGCTTCAAGCTTTCCTATTCTCACTTTTTTCAATCTGGGAATCATTAACAATGATTCTAATCATTGAAGCATATGCTATGAAGTGTGTTCTTGATCTCTAAATAGCTCCAACACTCGAGGGACATCAAAAGCTCACCAAGAAGCTGACTCTCAACACCGGTAATTAGTCAAGTATTCCACTAAGCTTGACAAGGTAAATACCTAAGCATCTCAAGTAGTCTTAATCTTGAGACGAGTGCTTTTTAGCACTAAAAACGCATTTAGTGCTATTGCCTTAAGATGACACATGAACATGGATGTATTTGAAATCTCCTCAAACTCTTCACCAAGTGTCAAAGTCATAAATCGACCTTGCTCAACCAAATATTCATTCACTAAACCACAAGGTGGGATTGAAACCCAGGAAGATAGTAAAACTTAAATCAAGGGTTGTCCGAAGGAAAGGACTGCCAAAATATTATCTTGAGGTACTACATACGTATGATTTCCAACCCTTTTCATCCTTACAATTTGAAAAGTTTACTTAGTTAAAAGGCTATCATTTGTGGCAGTTGGTTCGTACTTGGCCATTTGTAAAGAACTAGACATTACCATTTCCTAGGGCAATTGGTAAGACCTTTCTATTAAGGCCATAGCTTATGCCGATGTTAGACCTTGAATTCACAAGTTTAATGGAAAATATTTCCATCCTTGGCAAGTGCTTATCAAATATAAGATGATGGAAAGGGGTTACTGACCTCGCATCATGGGGAGAAAACATGTTAATCCTTCCAACTCAAATGATGTGGAATATGATCAAGGAGATCATGTCATTATCATGCTCCACCTTGATGAATCTTTAATACACCATGTAGACCAGCACTCTACGCCCAAGGCCAAATGGGATGAGTTGGAAAAACAATATGGTGCCCATGGAAAAAATTCAAATTTCTCTTAAAATTGAATTTTTTAGCCTAGAATACAATGAAGGGGAGGATCTTGGAAAATTTATCTCCCATATGAAGGGGCTTATAGACCAACTAGCTTCCATACAAGCACCAATAGCAGAACCTAATGCTATTGCTATCCTTTTGAAGGCCATCAAAAAGGTTTTTCCTACTCTTGTAACAACATTAACAAACATCCCAAATCCCAGCTTGGAAGGTACCATCCAATCATGCATGGATGAAGAGAAGAGGAACCATAAAGAGGGCACTTCAATATCTACTTCCCATGAGTAAGTGTTAGTCCATACAATTTCTACAAAGTAATCTTTCTGTCATAAAAAAGGGCATATTGTAAGTAATTGCTGGAAGAAGTACCCACAAAAAATGAAATACAATAAATGCAAAGAGACTGGGGGCATATTATCAGTAAGTGTCCCAGTGTTCCAAAACCACCTAAGGAACTGGAGGCTAACTTTGCTTCCCAATCAACTGAAGATCGACTCTTTTGAGTTTTGTAAACTCTCTACCTATAACCATCTTTATGGCCTGATTTATAAAGGCATCTCATTGTGAATTAAGGGGGGGCATCCTATCATACTTTATCCAATGCCACTTGGCATTGAGGGGGGTGTTGAGAGTATAAACATGTGAACTCTCCTTATGTTGGAGGGGATAAGGGTAGTTGAGTGTGAATAGTCCTGGGGGAATGGGAAACCCTAATCCTAGCCAACTGGAGCTATATAAATAGCGCATGGGTCTACATCAACTAATGAGTGAGAGTGACTCAAGTTGTACTTTCATGAGCAACTTAATAAGAAAGACTTGTTCTTGTACTTTTGAGCTCTTCTCTCCCTCTTGTGCACATCTCAATGTTGCTTCACTTTGATTTTCCATAGAGGAATGTCATTATTCTGCATGGTGGTGGCCATTTTCCTAGACGACTTACCACCCAAAAAGCTTTATATGTTGGCCATTAGTGGCCAATATTTTCCAAGATGCTTTTGCATATGTTAAGCATGGTGATGTCTCTCAAAGAAACGATGCTAGGGAAAATGTAAGCAATCGCTTAATCCTATTCTTGTGACTTGACCTTTAAGAAATGGGACATTGATTTTGTTGGACTTTTGCACCCTTCCTCTAGTATGTGGAGAGGCGTTATATCGTTGTGGTAACATACTACTTTACAAAATGATCTAAAGCTTGACATACAATGAAGGACAATGCCAAGGGAACAACTAGTTTCATTATGGAACAAATACTTTGCCATTTCAGTCCACCTAAAGAATTGGTGTTTGATTGTGGGACACATTTTTTGAACAAGATTATAGAAGCCTTCACTGAAGCTTTGAAAATCAAACATAATAAAACTACCCCATATAATCCCCAAGAAAATGGACAAATAGAGAGTACCAACAAGCAGCTTGTAGGGATTTTATGTAAAACTGTATCTGAGGGGAAATGCAAATGGGATAAGAAACTTCATATGTTTGTTTGGGCTTACAATACGGCATTCAAGAGAGCAACTCGCCACATCCCATTTAAACTGGTAGATGGAAAAGAGTGTATTTTTTCCTAGGACACCCCATTTAAACTGGTAGATGGGAAAGAGTGTATTTTTCCCTTGGAGATTGAGTTATGGACTACTCTAAGGTTCGTATTGAACCATTCTTTGGGTGAATAGGAATCATTATAGGAGAGATTGACCTCCCTAGAACATCTTAATGGGGGGATATGATCGCAAGCTTTGTTACATCAGGAGGTAAGAAAGAAAAGGATGAAAGTGCTTCATGACCTTTACGCTAAAAGATATAAATTTGTGAAGTGTTAGCTGGTTTTAAATTATGATGTATTTCTTGAATTATTTCTTGGCAGGTTAGAACCCAAATGGGATGGTCCTTATAAGATTATTCGTATAAGGAAAGAACACCTGTATATCCCTTTTAGTAGATTTTTAAGGAGAAGAGTTTAAAACTAAAGTAAACTTTAATTAATTGAATCCTTATTGTGTATAGGGGCTGACGTTGAACTTGGTACCTTTGCAAGTCTTCCAAGATCTAGCTTAAACTTGCAGTAGGTGCCAAGGAAATCGGATGGGCACAATCATTTCTTACCTTGAACATATGTATTTAGAGTAGCATTACTACCAAGGTCGAGTGATTTGATGGAGTAAGGGTTATCAGATTACTGAGTGGCAAGATGAATCTTTTACGTGGGATATTAAGGTTTAATGTCACCATTGTCATAGGGTTCTTATTAGCATCCCTATTAAATTTAGTAAGGAAGGAGGGATTGTACTTATCATACATCCTCTCTCTCAGCTCAGCTTTGACTATCATACGTACTAGTAGACTGCTCAGTATGGTGTGGCCTATCAATGAAGCATTGGTCTGTACTCTGTACTTTGACTGAGCTTCATGAGGGCCTATTAGGCATGCAATTGTCGCTATGGTTATTAAATACCCTTGACATAGAGTGCTTATGTAAATGGTAGTTTATTTAGGCACTACTTTTACTAATAATATGGAAGAATACAAGGCCTTAATCATGGGGTTGAATATAGCCCAACATAGTGAAAGCCAACTCGTAGTTAGTGATCAATCAATTGAATGGGGCTTAAAGTGTGAGGGATCCCATTCTGTAGAGATGTATCATCGTGCAGCCTTGAATTTATTGCAGATATTTAAGACAAGAACTTGTTAGCTCATTCCTCGTCAATGGAACTGCTTTGTAGATTCATTGGCAAATTATGCCTTTGTTGAGGATGTTTTTCTCAAGTGTGGTCCTCAGGGGTTATTATAATTTCTCGATCTTGGTAGCCCATCGCTACTCTGGGGATTTTTTGCTGACATATCTTGTTATGGCCACCAATGGTTAGTATAGGTGATGAATTAGGTTGCAATTGAGCATCTTCATATTCTTTTATGGATGCATAGGATTGTTAACCAACATATTCGTAGGTCACCCCCCTTGCTATTTATACAACAAGGGGCCTAGCTAATAATGTGATGCATTTAGTATAGGGCCTAAGCAGCCCATCCCTTAGTTTTGTGTTGTCTTTTAAGATAATTACTATGAGGAACCAATGGTTTTTTTTCAACCATGGACTGTTGTATGGTGTACTTTATAGTATTGTTCTCGTTAGGCCAAGAGGGATGTTTCTTTATAGTGTACTCGTCAATTTTATAAGGCCAAGAGGGCCATGTATTTGTTTGGTGTGGGTGCAGTTAATGGTTTTTTGTCTTAGTGCTATACTGAACAGATTCAATGGAGTACCTAAAGTGAGCCTATTGTTATGTAAAAGCTTCTTGTGGCCAAGTCCAAGTGCTATCCTTCCTTTTCGAGCACTTTCCCTTTGTGCTATATTTATATATGTATATGTGGGGATTTTCTTCTTTTGGGGACTAGCAAGTCAAGGTATGAACTCCCAAAGTTTAGGTTATATGTATATGTGGGGATTTTTTTCTTTTGGGGACTAGCAAGTCAAGGTATATGTGGGGATTTTCTTCTTTTGGGGACTAGCAAGTCAAGGTATATGTGGGGATTTTCTTCTTTTGGGGACTAGCAAGTCAAGGTATGAACTCCCAAAGTTTAGGTTATGTGTGTGTAGGGAGGTTTGAGCAGTTGTCTATCTCCTATAATGGCATTGTTGGACAACTCTAAGATCTCTTTTGAGAGTAGCCCTTAAGTGACCTTGTCTTGCTAGCCTACTAGGAAGTTGTTTCTAGGAGTTTTTGTTAGTTGTGAGGCAGATAGAAAAGCCTACCAAATAAAGAAAGAGAAGAAACAATAACTATATTTGAAAAAATCAAAATACAAATATGTGTAAAAAGGGATTCTAACCCCTCAACAAAAGCAAAAGAAATGAAAAGAAAGAAAAATTTCAAGAGAAAATGCTCATTGCCTTGTGAAGTTCTAGTAGGTTCATTGGGACAAGTTAGACTCGTGGTCGATACCTTGTCTTCCTAGGGTGATGTCTAGCTAGAAAAATCAACAAGGATGATTGGAGTGAAACAAAGGATTTAGTGTCACCCTGCAAGATCTTGGTAGGTTCTTGGGTACCAAGATAGAACTTGAGGCCAATACCCTATTCTCCTTGGCTCACAATATGCTTAGCCCCCTCCTTTTTACACGCCTAAGTATCATCTTGAAGTATTTTTTAAAAAATATGAATGAAAAGTATCTAAAGATACAAGGCTAGGATATAGGAGTCCTTGCTTAGTAGGTGTTTATGGTCTAGTTGTCCTAAGGCAAGTAGGTAGGTCAGACCACCACTTATGATAACTCCTTTGATAGTTCCTTTTAGCCACTCTATGTTGGAGCAGTTGATTAGCAACTAGCTCTATTTCTTTGTCAGATTATACTTGGCCTATCCCTTGTGGATCTTCATGTCTTGATTTGATCAAGGGGTAGGGTGAGAGCTGTGTTTGTATTTTGTTGTGTATTCTTTTTTTGAAGTAGCTTGATGCTCTTTATGGTTTCTTTATGTGTAGCTTAGTTTATGGATTCCATGGGCTAAGTCACTCTATCTTATGGTCGTTAATGCGAGCCGATTTTTGAATTCAATTTAAAGCATTAAAAGACCTCGAGATGCATAAAAGAGCAATTTTTTATGAACAATGAAATATTTCCAGATCAGGGAGCTGGCGTTTTTCTAGATGTATTTCTTAGTGTCCATTTGTCAAATCAGAGATCGTTTGACCCCCATTTAATCCCGGCAAGGTTTGGCATTATGAAGAAACTACTAGATTTGGAAGCCACAAAGTGCATGAGACAAAGGCAAGATTGATAGATTTTGATGCCACAAAGTCAGCCGTTGTCACGCAAGATTCGTGTGGAGAGTTTGTGAATGTTGCACGTCACAGGGACGCTTTCCCCTTACCACCTCTTCCTTTTGCTCTTGCAGCACAGCCACTCCTAAAGATGATTAGTTGGAAAATTCAAGATAGCTTCATCAAAGGACTCACTTTACCAAGTGGGTCTCAAATGTACACCCAGCTCTTTGCATATGACAAAAGTAATATTTTAGAGCTTGAATTAGATATTTCCAATGCCTTATTGTAGGTCTCTGACTAGCTTTTCACGGTCTTATGTCATGCTGCCAAAATTTGAGTTTCTACATGCTACCTTAAGAAGGCATTGGACTCAGTGCAAAATATGGGTTTCTATGTAACTAATATAGGTCAGTTATTCAAATATATTAGTGTGTGGTTAGCTCTTTGCATCACTGGTAAAGAAAGAGAGAAATGGCCAATGGAAAAGATGGAGGCAAATAAGAAAATTCTCTACAATGCCGGCTACTCTAATGGGGAGGCTCATAATTGTTGATAAGATCTTTTCTCTAGGAACTACGTATATTGGGGTTACCACCCCCTCGACAAATTCCATTAGATCAAGATAAAGAAATATTTCATATGGCAACATGGAGACATTAAGACGTGCCACTCCAAAGGCTAGAACCTGATTACCTCCCCTAGGGCTAATAATGGAGGGTTGTGATTAGAACCACTAGTGCTAAAGTTAGATGGCTTGTCTTTTAGCAAAACTAATAAGAATGGATGCTAAAGAACCTTGGATGACCATCACCAAAGCCTACACCAAAGTGGATCTTAGCCAAGTCATCCTACTTAAAAGAGAGTGGCTGACTCTCATATGAATGGATATAATAATTGCAACTTCTATTAAGCTTTGAGTAAAGGGAAGTCCCATTATCAAAGGTCTCATTGAGGCATGGTGAGAGGTACTAAAGAACCTAAGATGAAGCATGAAACCTATTAGGAAAGGTTTCCACTATCCTGTGCAAGTGATTTGGATCTTCCTTGATGCTTTTAGGGATGGCAGCTCCTCTACAAGCTCAAGGACTAATTTAGTTCTCTCCATGGCTAAGAAGGGGCTAGTCTGTTGACTTGACCCTTTGAGCTTAGAGATAGGGTACTTGCTTTTTAGAGAGGAATTTGGTGAGAAATTTATCCTCTCTAGAACTAGGAAAAAAAATTGAATGAGGTTTTAACCCCCTAGCTAGCCACTTAAGCAGCATAACCTTAACATGCCCGCTAAGAAAGGCTGCTACTTGTTGCAAAACATGTAGTGGGGCAAAGGATTTGGAGGAAGCAAATTTTTCATTTGAAAGTACCAAGAGAGATCAAAAAATATCAAAAGAGCACAAAGCTGTGAATTTGGCATGCACCATTTGCTCAAACAATCAAGGAGATCCTCTAGAGTTATGGAGATGACAAATATATGCAATCAGCAACCTTGGAGGCCCTTCAAGATGTAATTGAAACTTATTTGGTCTCCCTGCATGCCTCTATGTAATCCATGCAAAGGGCCATGCATAGACATATATAGTCACCTTGGAGAATTAGGAGTGAGGGGACTAAAGTCCCTACATATATGCTCATGTAGAATTTATTTTTCTAAATGCTCTTGAAGTAATACATGTACCTTTTGATGACTTAGTGACCTTTTTGTAGTGGTTTCAATAGTCTCTTTATGATCATCATAGAAATAGTATATGTACAATCAATGTCATATTGTTTTCTAGGTCATGGCTATGTGGTTGTGTGGTTTCTCTTGATTTTTTTGTTGGGATTCACCCCTCCATGGGGCATTAGATAGTAAGATGGCATCAGAGGAGTAAATCCCCCCCCCCAAACCAAAAAAAAAAAAAAAAGGTTTTGATATAGTGATCACATAGAATTAGTGGTCACTCTAGATATTGGAGTCTTCTAAGAAAGTCTAAGATGGATGTTCTTAGAAGAAGTGAGGTTGTGGTAGGAGGTCCTTTAGGGATTATCCTCATCAACACTAGTCATAATATTGTTTGGGATTAGGGGTTGTGATAGGAGGTCATGAGGGGAGCTTTTTTGAAAAAGCAAGGTATAGTGGTTGTGATGGTGGTGGTGAGAGCTTATTTCTTGATAAAGAATATGGGAAGGCTTGTCCTCTCCTCAATGGACATGAGGGTGTGTGAGATGCGCGATAGGGGTAGCAAATCATCATGATTAGGGGTATCATGTGGAAGCAAGAAGCATCATTGTAGGGAATTTGGAGGGAGAGGACCATGTTGTAGGGATCATGGCTAGAAGTGCCTTATGAAAGAGATAAAGCCTCGTGTTAGGGGTCATGATGGATGGAACTTTGTGCTAGGGTATCATGACTAGGAATGCCTTATGGATGAGATAAACCTTGTGATAGGGGGATGTGAGGGCAGGGGATATCTGATAGGGGAAAGTGAAGGGGTCTCTTGTGGAATAATTAGGTAGTTTGTAATAGGGGATTGCAAGGAAGGTGGAGGATCTCTAAAGTAGGTCAAGGAGGTGGGGAAGGTGGGGGACACTCTAAAGGGGAGGGTAAAAGTTACCCCTCCATAGCATGTCAAACAACATAATGATAATGTTTCCTTACTATCTTACACACTATGGAGGGTAAAATTCACTTGTCCCCTCCCCCCAAGCCCTCCAAATCAATATACTTGGTCTATTCAATCCCCCCAAAAGTCCCTCACACTTTTCTCCTCCAATTTATTTACCTTAGGTAAACTTCAATAAGTTTAGTTTAAAAACCTATTAGGGTTGTGTCTTGGTTTCCTCTGTCAAGCTATACATCATCAATGTAAGTGTGGTGGCCTAGTTTAGAGTTTGGGCTTTTGTATGGTACTACCTTAGTTTATGTTTTTATAAGATGTTATCCTATTTTAATGTGTAGTTCATCTAGCTAGGTATACTCTAGTTTAGTATCTAGTTGGGAGGCTTGTTGCATGGTTCACTATCAAGTTTTCATTGGAAACTGTTAGAAAATGGTTAAGATAGATCATACCAAGCAAAATTCTCCAAGTTTGATATGCCTTAAGATAAACATCAAAAATAGCCTCAATGGTAAATAGGCTCCTTGACATTTAAGTGGTTTGCAAGAAAAGATATTGACCAAACTATGCTCATTTTATGCCTTAGACAATGCCTAGCTAATGTTTTGAGTGTGATGGCACACACACAGAGAGAGAGAGAGAGAGAGAGAGAGAGAGAGAGAGAGAGAGAGAGAGAGAGAGAGAGAGAGAGAGAGAGAGAGAGAGAGAGAGAGAGAGAGAGAGAGAGAGAGAGAGAGAGAGTGTGTGTGTGTGTGTGTGTGTGTGGATATTGACCAAACTATGGTCATTTTATGCCTTAGACAATGCCTAGCTAATGTTTTGAGTGTAATGGCAGAGAGAGAGAGAGAGAGAGAGAGAATGTGTGTGTGTGTGGGGGGGGGGGGAGGGGGGGAGGGAGGGAGGATTTTCTACCTCATTAAAAAGTCCATAATGCAAAGTGGACCTCACATACCTCAATATGCATCTAACTATATCCAAATGAGGCTTTCTAGACATCTGCATAAACTAACTAACAAGCCCAACAACATAACTCAAGTATGTGGCCCTGTGATAGTCATGTATATCAGACTCCCTACTATCCTCCTCAACATAGTAAAGTATTCTATCTCATTTCCAACATTAGTACTCAACTTTACATTTTGCTCCAATGGCACTAAAAGAGGCTAACATGCTGTCACACCATACTTTGATAATATATCCAAGCCATACCACCTTTGGGATAGTCAAATACCATCATGGCATCTCAAACTTCTTCAAAAGGTCCTTAACTAGCAATTCCACTATCACTATCACATATAATAATCAAATCATCCACATAGATGACTATCGTGACCAAACCTACATCTCCCTTTCTTACATAAAGTGAGTGATCAATATCAAAAACATAAAAGATAATATTGACAAGATACTCTCCAATCTTGTAAGACCATGCTCATGCTCTGGGTGCTTACTTCAACCCATAGAGTGTTTCCTTTAGCCTACATACATATGTGGGATGCTCAAAATTCTCATAACCTATTGGTTGCTCCATATACACCTCTTCTTGTAATTCACCATATAAGAGGCATTCTTTACATCCATTTTCTACAAACTCTAGCCTTCGACTCTACTGCCAAATCAATCACATATCTAACATTTGTCATCCTAACAACTATTAAATGTCTCTTCATAATCTTTCTTATATCTAAGCGTAGCCTTTTGCAACCAACCTAGTCTTATACCTGCTAAAACAAAACCATTTGCATTATGCTTAATTTTGTAGACCTACTTACAACCAATAGCTTTCTTATCCTTAGGCAATGGTACTAGATCCCAAGTCTTATTGGCCTCCAATGGAACCATCTCCTCATTTATTATTACATTCCTATAAGCATGACCAAGAGGATCCTCAAACAAGGGGGGTCAATATCCTCGATCACCTTCATCATATAAGCATAATGATGAGTTGCATAACCTTCAAAACCAAATATTTTTACAATATATTTGACCTTACTAGATGTACATACCATTGGATCACTCAATGAAGCCTTCACATTAGAATGTGCTTTTTGAACACCTTGTGTCTTGATTGAAGGAATACCAAGTTCATCATCCAAACTATTTGATTTACTAGAATCTCCGTTAAATCCCAAATGACTAATTGGTGCATCATTACCATCTGATAGTTTCTTCTTCCCTTTATCTTTACTTGTAATACTTGTTGAAGATGTAGGCCTTTATCTTTACTTGTAATACTTGTTGAAGATGTAGGGTTGATTCTTAGTCTCCCAAACCTTTAGATGGTGCTCTCAGTCCATTAACGATTTGTGATTCTTGCTTTTTTCTACACAGCTATCATGATCATCGTCATCAACATCATCCAATGCAATGTCACTAGATATATATTAATCACTCATCTCATAAAAAATAACATCCCACTCACTCTAAAATCACTTGTAATGGGGTTATAACAGTGGAACCCTTTCTACTCTAAAGAGCATCCAACGAAACTAGATTTTTCACCCTTTGGACCAAGCTTTTTTTGCAACTCATTTAGCATATGAACATATGCAATGCAATAAAACACTTTCAATTGCGACACATTATTTGGGGTTTATTCCATAAACTACAACTGTGAGTGTTCTATTCATAATATAGACAATAGTATGAATAGCTTCAAACCAAAAATGTTTTGAAATTTTCTTTTTAGCCATCATCAATGCTTGTGTAACTTCTACAACATCCATATTTTTACTTTCTACAACCTCATTTGATATGGGATATACCTACAAGTAAACTATCTTTTTATCCCATAAGACCTCAAAAAGTCATTTAACTCATTAAAGAGAAACTCTGCTCCTCCACCTGACCTCAAGCACTTAACTTATAATCCTATTTTTGTTTCAACAGTAGCCTTGAAATTTTCTAAGTACTCAAATATATCACTCTTTTTTCATATGAAATACACTCGTATCTTTCTTAAACAATCAACAATAAAGGTGACAAAATATTTACTACTACCAAGAGATACGTTTTATATAAGCCCCCAAATATTTGTTTACACAACATCAAGTATATTCTTTCTCACATCTCTATCATGTGAAAAAGATTGTCTTACCTGCTTACCATATTAACATGCTTCACATACTTTATGAAATTCTACAACTCTAAAAGCAACCCACCCTATAACCGATCCTTTGGACGGCATTAATTATAACCTTTTGCACATTTACATGCCTAATATGTTTATGCCATATTTTAATGTCTGCAAATCACCCCTTTGCCTTTAGTATACATAGCAACATTCATAGTAAAAACTTCAACATCTAAGGTCAATGTGTGACCAACTCTACTTCCTTTTGTGACCAACTTGCACTTATTATTAAAGTCTTCCACAAAACAACCTTTGGCATTAAATTAAACCTACAACCCTTATTATATCTACCATCTAGCCAACGAATACTAAATTCTTTGTGATGGATTGTACATGTAATATATCGGACAAACACTTTATCTAACCATTATGTAAGCATAAGAAAACTTTTCCTATGTGTGAAATTGGATTACATGAATTATCACCTATTTGCACATAATTTGGATTTTTTAAATCTTTCATCTCTCTAAACCATTCACCACCATGATTGGTCTTTTGATTAGATGCACTTATACATACATCACCATGTGTCCCCTTTTCTATAACATTATTCATCATATGTTACATAACAAACAGATGCTCATTTCTATAATCATTATGTCATAAAGATGACACATAATTTCCTTGCAACAATTTACCATTACAAATATCATTCTTCTTGGCATAAGACTAGACTATAATATAACATGTTTTACCACAATAATGACAAACAATACCAAAATTGCTAGAACCTCTATTTTGTCATCCACCTCTTCCTCTAAAGCTCTCCCTACCCCTAAAGTTGCCACAGCCTCTCAAAATGTGTATTTCACCAAATTGCTAAGCTAATATATTTTATTAGTTATTATTAACATATCCCATACCACGGCCTCTTAAAGAGGATATACCACGTCTTCTTCTTAAACTTGAGTAAAATTCTTAAACCTATATATCGCTTCCTCTAAAGCTCTCCTTACCCCTAAAGTTGCCACGGCCTCTTGAAATGTGTGATTCACCAAACTGCTAGTTTAACATGTTTTATTAGTTACTACCAACATGTCCCATACCATGACCTCTTGAAAAGGATATACCACATTGTCGAAGGGGTTTTTATCGAAAGTTCGTATCCACTAGGGATCAGAGGTAGAAGGAAGTAGAGATAGGAGATGGAAGAGAAGAAAAAGAGTAAACAAGTGGTAAACATGATAAAGACAAAGCCCAATGAATTGAATCATATGTATTGACAAAACCTGAAATCCCTTATCTAGGACTACTCAGAAGCAATCTCCAAGCATTAAATTTCCTGGAGCTTCCTCGTAGACCAAAAACGTGAATCAAAACAACGGCTTCTTCTCTGTTGTGCTTGGAACCCAAATTTGATGTCTCCTTTGGAAGAGTAAAACCCCAGGACTGTCAATTGTGATCGTGATACGTGCGATTTTGCCCACCTTTCTTTTTCATGAAAATTTCCATAACTAGCTTAAAAAACCACTTGCTTTTTGCATCCCATCTTAACCTAGAAGCTTTTCTAAATTTTTGGGATTTTTTCAGTAAATAATATCAAAAATAGACTAAAATTATTCAAAAATCTAGTATTTTTGAACAATCCATGCCACGGACACTAGCACTAATGACTCAGATCACATTGACTCTCTACATTAATAAGAAAGTCGGATTATGATGCACTCCAAAGTGTTTCACACTGTGCCCGCATGGTGGTACGACATCCACCCCCTCTAAACCTGCACATCCTCCCGTATGTGCCAAAATCCTAGTTGTCACCACCAGATTCTGAGTCCTCATCCTCTACAACCATATCCTTTGCTTCTTCATCTTCCATATCTTCCTGGCTACTCCATGTATCATGGCCACTATTTTCTTTCAATTTTGGCAACTCATAAGCATTAGATTCCCGCCTCTTGAATAATTTGATTCTTTTCCCTACTACCAAAAGTTATATGGTTGTTCCATCTAACTCATTTAATGCATAAGTAGCATTATCAAACACATGTCTTACGACATAGGGTCTAAACCATCTTTTGGAAACTTTACGCATGGGACTATGCTGGTTGTCTGAACTACTATCATAAACCAATACCCAATCCACATCTTGTATGGTTCTTGGCCCCACCTTAATCTATGTCTTTTGTCAAACCGTTTCTTGTTATGTATCCTTGATGCCCTTAACTTTGCAATTGATACCTCTATATCATCTGACTTTCTTTCCAACTGTTTAATGCACAAGGCCAACAACTCCTCTCAATTCAACTCCTCTTCCCAAGGTAGCACACTCCATGTGAGTGTCATCTCTTCTATCGACATGATAGGTTTTTTACCATACATCAATTCAGCAGGCATATATCGTGTAATAGCACTATGAGTTGTTCTATCAGCCCACAAAGCATAAGGAGCAATCATGGCCACTCTTTTACCTTCTCTCCACATGCTTTTTCCAATGCCTTCACAATAGGTCGATGACCTCTTTTACTTTTACCATTTCCTTCAGGGTTATAGGCTGAAGTTAAAGCAAGCTTTATCCCCAACCATGCAAAAAAAAAAGAAGCTTCATTTGCATCCAACTCACCCCTTCTGCGGTAATTTTTTCCACACAACTATACCGACAAAAGATCTCTTCTAAGAGAAAAGTACACATGGCATTTTTGTCTTAGTACGTAGAGCTCTCCCTTCCACTTGATTAGTCAAGTCTTCATGGGCAAGCACAAGATATCTCATTAGCCAAATACCTATAGGCATCATGACTAAATCCACCACCCACTTAAAATGAAGAGACAATGGATATGTGGGCTGCTGCAATCCATCCTGATGTTTCTCAAATGAATACATTTAACATGTCATACATATTTCCACAAAGTAAGCAACATTGTTATACATACCTTGCCACCAATATCTTTCTTTGATCTTTGCAAAAGCATCCCAAATACCTCTATGGCCAACCCACAAGCTTTCATGAAATTTTTACGTAACATTTACTTGTAAAGCTCTATCACCCAAAACTCACAATGGCATGCCCTGTTTCTGTTTAGCATGTTTCCATAAGTATCCATCTTTTAAGAAAAACCCATAAGATTTCCTCTTGATCTTCTTAAACTCCTCATCTGACCATTCATCTCTCTTTCTTTACTAAGGTATTAACCAATTCTCAACCACTTTCCTGCATATTTTTCTTCTAGAAACACTTCTCTTTGTTGTCCAAGATTCTGTTATTGTTGTAGCAACACCTTGCATTGCTAAAGTCACTCTTACAACATCATTTTTAATCGCAAGAAAGTCATCTTCTTCCTCCTCATCCATCATCCCATCTTCATTCTCATAGCGTGCTCAAGATAACATTTATGCCCTAGGTTATCTCTTCCTGCAATATGCCAAAATTCAAAGTTCAAAGATTTTATGTATGCAATCCATAGAAGCATAGCAATGTTCGAAATAGCACAACTAGTAATCATACACAATACCTACACAATCGGTCTCAATGACTACACGAGCACACATAAAATACTCCTTATCACATTTAAGGGTTGTCACAATTTCCCATAATTCTCTTTTTACATGTGGATACCTTCTCTATCGTTCAATCAATACTTTAGCACCAAAGCGTATTACATATCTTTACCCTTCCTCATCATCTTGCCCAATTGCCCATCCAATTCCAATTGGGCTTGTATCAATAGTAATAATGATAGGCTTTCCATGTGAATAGTCAGTCTTTCTCAATGTAGAAGCAGATTTTAAGAGCTGCTTCAATTTCTTCATTACTTTATTATGTTTCCTTTCCCAATGAAATCTCTGACCTTTTCTCAGATGCTAATATAGAGCATCGGCTACATGTGCAAAGTGAAAAATCCTTATCAAATAGAACACACAAGCATCCAAGAATCTACGCACCTCCGATACATTCATGTATACATCTTGCATTCTATCAATCCCATCCATTTTTGTTGGTGATGATCTTCACCCATAGGGCCCACATATATGCCCAACAATCAAAACCTCTTCAATACTTTTTTCTAGAAAGAGTTAAATGCACATCTTCTAGACACGTCAAAATCCTCTCACAATCCACTATATGGTCTGCAATAAATTGTTTATATTCATGAGCATCTTTCTCTTCATTCTTTTCATCCAATGCACACCCTTTGATTGGAACATCATCTAAGAAGGGCATTGTCAATTGTGGTATAAAATCTCTGAGTATCCTATTCATGGAATTTGTCATGTGTACCATTGAATTTGTTGCACCCTACGAGAGAGTACACATCTGAACTAGCCCTAAAGGAGTCTTCATGATTGTGATTTCCTGCTATCAATTGCAAGCTGAAGCTGATCATACCCCAACTAAAGATCACCCAAGAATAAATCACTCTGCCTACAAAAGCCTCTGCAAATTCATCAACCACAAGACCTGCACCCACATTTCATATGGTCAATTTATTGACCGATTGCATGTCTTGAATAAACCTCAAAGCCCCATTCTTTTTTGGCACAGTAAACCAACGATTTGAGTAGGGACTAAAGAAGACTCCAAGATCTTCATGCGAATCTTTTCATTTAGTAAATCCATCAACTTTGGAAAGTAAGCTTTAAGCACAGGAATAGACCTCAAGTTCCATGGTACATGTGGCACAGTAAATATTACCATAGGAGAGACAACATTTGGATCCACACAACCTATTTCACCTGGCTGAAATGCAAATGTCTTTCCATGCCTAGCCAACATCCACATAAAACAATCTCTTTTAGCACGCAAAAGAAACTCTTCTGCATTAGCTTTCAATTCATGTAATGTTTCAGATGTAAACTAATGATCTATATCTTTAGAATCCCATAAGCTTGGCTGCCTTGACACTTTTTCATACAAACCCTCACTTTCTGGTGGAAGTGGCAAAACAATTGGTTTCACCTTTTTGTCAATTGTCTTATACTTTGTCTCCACAGGTGCCTCAACCCATTGTAATCCTTCCTGCTAAGTAAAAAATGCTATAACATCATATATGTCCAAAGAACATACTAGTAACACTATATTCTCAGTCTAATTTTTTGAATGTATAGTTACTGAAATTTCATCATAATGTTGTTAATATTCAGCCCATTAAAGATGCCTAAAATGCCTTTATTTTCAGTTAATAGTCTCAATGCTCTCAATGTCAAGATTGTGGGAGAGAAGGAAGGAGTCTCACTTGAAGCTTTCTTGCTTGCACAATGGGGGAATACACACAAGGGTGGAGGCTGAAAACAGTTTTCCTCTTCTTAGTTGTCTAAGCCAAAAGAACTCTAGTACAAAGAAATAGAAGAACCCTATATATGGGTCTCAAACCAAACTCAACTAACTAAGGTGGCATACTAACTGAGCCACGAACTAGAGTAGATAAGGATAGCTATCATGTAGCTATTATTCATGGGCGGTGTACCAACCGCGTCTGCAACTGACAAGTCGGTGACATAAATACACAACGGTCACCCTGGCGTATCACGAGTGGAGCTCGATATCTCAACACTCCCCCTCGAGCTCAATCCCAATTCCTGCACACCAAGCAGGTCTCTAAACTTGCGCAGCTTCTCTGCGCCCAATGCCTTCGTGAATATGTCAGCTACCTGATCCTCTGTGCTGACATAAACTAGATCAATAAGACCTAGTAAAACCCTCTCTCGCATATAGTGATAATGCGCCTCAATGTGCTTTGTTCTAGCATGATAGACTGGGTTATTTGCCAAGTGTATACTACTCATGTTGTCACAATAAATGACAACTGGCCCATCTGTAGACTGATGCATATCATAAAGTAGCTTATGCAACCAAGCTACCTCACATGCAGCCATTGCTGCACCCCTGTACTCAGCCTCTGTGCTCGAAAAGGCAACTGTAGGCTATTTCTTGCTGCTCCAAGTGACTGCAGCACTCCCAAAAGAAAATACATATCCACTGGTAGATCGTCTATCATAGATACTACCAGCCCAATCAGCATCAGTGTATCCATGCAACTGTATCTGAACCCCAGTTTCATAAAATAGTCCATACTGCAATGTGGACTTCACATACCTGAGTATGCGTCTAGCCGCATCCAAATGTGGTTTCTTTGGAGCCTGCATAAATTGACTTACCAATCCAACAACATAGCTCAAATCTGGCCTGGTAATAGTCATATAAATCAAACTTCCTACTATGCGTCTCTACATAATAGGGTCTTCTAGAAGCTCACCTGCATCTGTGCTCAGCTTCACATTCTGCTCCAAAGGAACTGAAATAGGCTTACAGCCTGTCATCCCATATTTGGACAGCATGTCCAATCCATACTGCCTCTGCAAGAGCTGTATCCCACTTGGTGATCTAATCACCTCAATGCCCAAGAAATAACGCAGCTCTCCCAAATCCTTCATCTCAAACTTCTGCTTCAATAGCATTTTCACATGGACATCTTCATCACTGTCACCTGTCATAATCAAATCATCAACATAAATGACAAGTAGCATAATACCTTTCTCTGTTTTTCTGACATAAAGTGAGAAATCTGCCTTGGAAATTTGAAAGCCAATAGTGACAAGATACTGTCATATCTTGTCAGACCATGCTCTAGGTGCTTGCTTCAAGCCATACAAGGCTTTCTTCAACCTGCAAACAAACTCAGGATGAACAGCATGCACATAACCTGGTGGCTACTCTATATAGACCTCTTCTTGCAAATCACCATGCAAGAAGGCATTCTTTACATCCATTTGATGTAAAGACCATCCCTTTGATGCAGCCATAGCAATGACTGCTCTTACGGTTGCCATCCTTGCAACCAGACTGAATGTTTCTTCATAGTCAATGCCATATGTTTGTGCATACCCCTTGACTACTAATCTTGCCTTGTATCTGTTCACAGAACCATCTGCATTGTGCTTCACCTTATAAGCCCACTTATAGCCAATTGCATTTTTACCTTTAGGCAAAGGTACCAATTCCCATGTAGCATTTGCTTCCAAGGCATCCATTTCTTCATCCATGGCTTTCTCCCATTTTTCTTTTCCCATGGCTTGCTCAAAAGAAGTGGGTTCTGGTTCCTGTATCACTTTGACCATATATGCATAGTGAATGGTTGTAAATCCATCATATTTCAGCCTATCCACAGGATACCTAGCTCTGGTAGACCTGCGCAAAGTAGGTTCACTCCCAGGTGCTCTCAAAACATCCCTGGTCTTCCTTACTCCAGGTGTAACAATAGAAGGAATACCCAACTCATCATCAATGCTCTGTTCTGAGCCACTGGATTCACCATCCACATAAGAGTGACCTGCATTCACATCAAACATGGGCTGATCAACCTTCTCTTTTCATTTTCGTGATACCTGCATACCACTATCTGCATTACTTTGAGAAGATTCTCCTGATCTCAATCTGCCTGTCCATGGTGAAGAATGTAAACCACTACTAGAGGACGCTCCATGTCCACTAATATTTTGTGACTGCTGCTGTGAATTCTGTACAGCATTACCATTTTGTGCATCTACATCATCAATCACATTTACTGGTTTATACCAGCTACTCATCTCATCAAAAACAACATCTCTGCTCACTGTAAACTTACGAGTAGAAGGGTTATAGCATCTATACCCTTTTTGCTGCAGAGAGTAACCAATAAAGATGCACTTCTCCGCTTTTGGATCCAACTTGGATCTCAACTCATCTGGCACATGTACATAGGCAATGCAACCAAAAATTTTCAAATGAGAAATATCTGGTTTCCTACCAGTATACCTCTCCTCTGGAGTCATTCCATGTATTGCTGCAGTGGGAGTCCTGTTCATTATCTAGACTACTGTAGCAAACTGCTTCAGCCCAATAAAAATTTGGCAAGTCTTTTTCATTGAGCATGGCACGAGATACCTCTCCAATATGCCTGTTTTTCCTTTCTGCAATTCCATTTTGTTGTGGTGTATGACTGCATGAATATTGCTGCTTTATGCCATGCTCCTGTAGGAACCTTGCAAACTCATTTGAGAGGTACTCTCCCCCTCCATCTGACCTTAGGCATTTTATCTGCAGGCCTGTTTCTTTTTCAACCATCGCTTTAAGAGTTTTGAAATGCCCAAAAACTTCACTTTTCTTTTTCATAAAATACACCCAAACTTTTCTGCTATAGTCATCAATAAAACTGACAAAATAATGACAGCCTCCAAGAGATGCAGCTTTAGTTGTCCACATATCAGAGTGGATTAATTCCAATGGCTTCTTACTCTCTTGAACATGTCTAGAAAATGGTTTCCTTGCATGTTTTCCAAACTGACAGGCTTCACATACCTTATGCATTTCTGTAACCTTGAATTTTGGCAAACCTGCAACAATATTTTGGGCCTGCATTGATTTAAGTCGTTGTACATTAACATGACCAATGCGTTTATGCCAGATATCAATATCTACAACTATACTAGTCCCATGTGCAAACATTGCTGCACTCAATTCAGACATGTCTGCATCCAATGTAAACATTCTGCCCTTCTTATTTCCTTTTGCTATCAAGCGACCTTTATTTTTCATATCCTCAACAAAGCATCCATGAGGATTAAATCTGACCTGCAAGCCCTGTTCAACCATTTGACCAACAGAAACCAGATTCTTGGTGATATTCGGGACATGAAATACATCGGACATGTATTTCTTTTTCCCATCCTGCATAGACAAGGGAATTTTTCCAATCTGCACAATAGGATGTGCAGTATCATCACCAGTCTCCACAAATCCTGGTTTTTCCATTTTTCTTGCATCCTCCATCCATTCTGCATGACCTTTCATGTGATTTGATGCACCTAAGTCAACATACCATACATCATTGCTTTCTTCTGCACTTGTCACAGAATTGTTCATGTGCTGCACCATAAACAAGTGCTCATTTCTGTCATCATCCTGTCTACTAGAAGATGCATAATTTCCTTGTTGCAGTTTTCCATTCATGATGTCATTCTGCTTTTTATAGCAGTCTTTAGCCATATGACCCATTTTACCACAGTAGTAGCATTCAACATTACTGTTTGCATTTTGGCCTCTTTGCCATCCACCACAACCTCTTTGGCTCCCCTTGCCTCTAGAGTTACCACGTCCTCCTCCATAGGACTGGTTTTCTTGAGTTTGCTGCATATTCTGATTTCTGCCACGGCCTCCTCTACCTCTGCCTCTACCTCTTCCAGCATTTGAGTAGAAGACAGCTTCTTTTGAAGTTCCTCCTGAAGAAGATGCACCACCATTTCTCTGCTCCTCAGAAATTAGAAGAGCAATCAACTCCTCAAAATCAGGAAATCTTTCATGGACGGAAATGGATGTTTGGAACTGTGCATAATCCTTTCCTAGACCATTCAAGGTCACGGAAACTAAATCATCATCTTCCACTGGCAACCCAATGGAAGCAAGTGCATCTGCAATCTTCTTCACCTTCATGTGGTAGTCGTTGATGCTCATACTTTCTCTTTGCACATTATGCAACTCTTGCTTGAGCTGCATTTTCCTGGCTTGCGTATTTGTGCTATACATTTTTGACAAAGTATCCCATGCCTCCTTTGGTGTACTTGCATCCTGAATATGCACAATCATAGAGTCTGAAATACTGATAGACAGCCAATACATAACTTTTCTAGCTCTCTCATGCCATATTTTGAATGCCTGCATTTGCTGTTGATTGGGAACATCAGGAAGAACTGGTTCTTCTTCATTTCATGCAACAAATTCCCAATATCCTTTTCCCATAAGGAAATTTGTCATTCCAAGCTTTTCAGTGACAATCTGTGAAAGAGAATCAGACGCCATTACAGAACACTGCGAAAAATTCTGTCACTGCAAAGAACACAACTTCAGCCTCACAAGGGCAAATCTGCAAAACTGATGACAGTGGTATTTGACCACACGGTCACTTCCTAGTGACGATTTTGCATCAACAGGAAACAGGGATGATTTTGTGACTCCCAATGTCTCTGCGCACAGGCATACAATGCAATTTCTACAGTAACTTTTCACCGACCTGTAGAACAGTGGTCACACAGCATAAAACTGGGCCTTTTCCTGAGTGCGTGCAGAAAACTTCCGCCTCCAAAATAGGCCCCGAAATGGCCTCAAATCAAAAAAACAAGGTCGCCATGGGCTAAAGCCCGACCCCGCAGCATATACTGCCCTCTTGCTTCACCGCGAAGGGCGTCTCAACCTGAGACAATGCACTCCTGCACTTTCCGGCTGTGGTACCTGCAGAGATCTGCTCCCAAAACAGAAAATGAAAGCAACACTACTCCTCTTACCAGAACACCGCGAGCTTGGCTTGCTTTCTTGAGCTCCTTACCACAAACAAGGCTCTGATACCATGTCAAGATTGTGGGAGAGAAGGAAGGAGTCTCACTTGAAGCTTTCTTGCTTGCACAATGGGGGAATACACACAAGGGTGGAGGCTGAAAACAGTTTTCCTCTTCTTAGTTGTCTAAGCCAAAAGAACTCTAGTACAAAGAAATAGAAGAACCCTATATATGGGTCTCAAACCAAACTCAACTAACTAAGGTGGCATACTAACTGAGCCACGAACTAGAGTAGATAAGGATAGCTATCATGTAGCTATTATTCATGGGCGGTGTACCAACCGCGTCTGCAACTGACAAGTCGGTGACATAAATACACAACGGTCACCCTGGCGTATCACGAGTGGAGCTCAATATCTCAACACTCAATTCGTTAATAGCGTGTTTCATAGATATACGTTCGGCCTTTGCACATAGCTTTCATAGGCTTAAACCAACATGAACTGTTTGTTGTAACTTGAGAATAACCAATAGTAAATACATGCTTCATTCCATCAAGAGGTGATTACATCCTTTGATCAACACTACTATAGCCCCGCATTATAGCAGTGCTTAATGAAAATCCAAGTCTTTGAATTCCCTTGCATTTGGAGCCAAAGAAAACTCTCGAAGCGTATTCTGATTTCTAGGATGATTAACACAAACGGTAAGAAATTGGATTGCTTTTCTCCCATCCTTGCTTCTGACTCTTGCATAAGCAGAACCATCATCAAGCACCTTTGTTTCCATACGCACTCTTGTAATATAGGGCTGTCCCAAAATCACTACATATGAGGAATTATCTTGCACAAAGAAGTGTTACTCTTCTTGTACATCACCAATCATCACTTTCAAATTGGGACATACAGCATAAAGCTCTCCTGAAGAATTATTTGCCAACCATGATCAGTGTCCACAGGCCATGCACCATTCTCATGCAATCCACGCTCAATGACATTAATCTCAAACCCATGGTCAAGCAAAGCAACACAAGGAGTTTCACATTCTCTTATTTTCACTATTGTTTTAGTGGTAGCCCTATCCCAATGATTTCTTATATAATGACTTCATGGAATAAATCCTAGAGTCTCTTCTCCATATTGTTGCATCTATCTTTCTCCACCATGCATATTGTTACAAGACAATGCATTTTCAACCACTTTCTTCTCTTTTCCACAAGTTGTCCTGATTAGTAGCATCCTGCATAGTCAATTCTATACTTACTTCATACTCATATTTAGCCCGAATACCCAACAAACCAGTTTCCTCTTCAAATTGCAGCAATGCACTAGTGGTATCACCAAGAAACTGACGCTTCCTTCATTTTCATATTCAGCTCGAATACAAACCAAATTTCTCTTTAAATTGCAATAATGCATTAGTAGTATCACCAATAAACTCATGCCTTCTCTTAATTATGTCAATGATCTCATCATGAAATTCTCCCTTGGCGATGCAAAGCACCTCTCCCAAGGTAAATTCTACCCTACTGTTTAAGATATGTTCTACAAGAACCTTCTTAAGATCTGTGGCTGTCTCAATGTCAGACTACAACATATATCGTGACTGCTTACCCTTACTTTTGTCCTAATTACAGACTGTACCTACGCATTATCACATCAAAGCAGCATTCTTAGGCACTAGGTATAATGGTACACAGGAAGTGTATGACTTAGAAATTCAAATTGGTCAATATACTGAAAGAAGAAATTTTCTAGTTGTTCCATTACAATCGAGTGACATTATTTTAGGTATGCCTTGGCGTCATCAGCATAATCCAGATATAGATTATACCACGCATTCAATTAATATTAAATTTCAAGGAAAACCTATTATATTATATGGTATGCATGCATCTAATGCTTTTCCACTACTTTCGCATACTCAAGCTAAACGTGCATTACGCAAGAGTAGTAAATCCTATCTCATTTGGGTGAATGAACTGCAAGTAAAAGAAAATCATATGCACCCTAGGCATAAAGAATTTCTTACACATTTTAAAGACTATTTTGCCGAAGATCTACCACCTGGTTTACCTCCTTCACGTCTAGAAGACCATAAAATAGATTTGATTTCTGGTACACAACCACCTTGCAAAGCACCATATATGCATAACTAGATAGAGCAAAAAGAAAATCAGAGTCAAGTTGAGGAATTACTAAATAGAGGATTGATTAGACCTAGTAGTTCTCCATTTGATGCACCTGTTCTATTAGTCAAGAAAAAGAATAATACTTATCGTATGTGCATTGACTATCGAGCTTTAAATAAGATCACTGTAAAGAATAGGTATCAAATTCCTAGAGTTGATGACCTTATGGATAAACTGCAAGGATCTGCTATATTTAGTAAAATAGACCTTAAGTCTGGTTATCATCAGGTGAGACTAGATAAGTCAGACATATTCAAGATTGCATTTAGGACACAGTTTGGTCATTATGTATTTTAAGTGATGCCATTTGGATTGACTAATGCACATGCTACATTTAGTAGAATGATGAACCCTATATTTTTGAAATATCAGTATTGTGTAATTGTCTTCTTTGATGATATTTTGGTGTTTAGTCAAAATGAGAAAGAACATTATGAGCATTTGTCATTGGTTTTTCAGTTATTAAAAGATAATCAACTGTATGCAAATCCTGAAAAGAGTGAATTCTTTAAAACATAAATTGAGTATTTAGGTCATATTGTATCATCTGATGGAATTAAAGTTGACCCTAAGAAAATAGATGCAATATTGAATTGGCCTGTACCTAAAAATGTGCATGAGTTACAATCATTCCTTGGTCTTGCTAGTTTCTATAGGAAGTTTGTACGTAATTTTTCATTACTTGCTTTACCATTAACCAAACTTCTGAAGAAAGGTATTGTCTATCATTGGTCCGATAATCAACAGAAATCCTTTTACTTGTTGAAACATGCATTAACCCATGCCCCTGTCCTACAGTTGCCTGATTTTAATAGACCATTCTTTTTAGTAGTGACCGATGCTAGTGGATCAGGAATAGGAGCTGTACTTATGTAGGATAATCATCCTATAGCCTATTCTAGTTGTAAGTTGAAATCCTCTGAACTGAAATATTCCACATATGACAAAGAATTATTAGCTGTTGTACAAGCCTTAAGACAGTGGAAACACTACTTAATGGGTTTAGAATTTATGATTAAGACCGATCAGCAAAGTATTAGACATCTACTTAGCCAACCTCAAATATCTGACCGACATATCAAATGGGCATTCTTTATTCAGAGTTTTCATCCTATCATTCAATACCAACCCGGTAAAGAAAATGTAGTGGTTGATGCATTAAGTAGAAGACCTGCCATTCATAATATTTATGTTATATCTTTTGATTCTTTAATTGCTATGAATGATACTTATCATCAGGATATTACTTTTCATGCTGATTGGAATAAATTAGTTCAAAATAACTTGATTCCTATTGATTCATTATCATATAATGATGGATTTATGTTTTATGAAAAGAGATAGTGTGTTACAGTTCCATTCCGATCTTTTGTTTTGAATGAGATTCATTCTCCCCCATATCAAGGTCATAGAGGTATCATATTTACTTTACGTACATTAACTGAAGATTTTTATTGGCCGCATATGGACACTGATGTATCTAACTTTGTTTCTGAATGTTTGATTTGTCAAAGAGTTAAGAGACATCATGGTAAACAGTATGGATTACTTATGCCTTTATCTATTCCATCTAGACCATGGGAACAAATTTCTATGGATTTTATTACTGGTTTACCTAATACTAAATCTAACCATGATATGATTTGGACAGTAGTAGATAGGTTTAGTAAACAAGCATATTTCATTCCATGTAAGAAAACTTTAACAGCATCACAGGCAGCACAATTGTTTTTGAAAACTGTTTTTACTAACCATGGATTACCAAAAGTTATTATTTCAGATCGTGATTCTAGATTTTGTAACAACTTTTGGATTACTCTGTTTGCTAACCTAGGCACAAAGATTGATTTCTCATTTGCATTTCATCTTGAACGTAATGGACAAACAGAAGCTACTAATAGCACTATTTTAAATCTTTTACGTGCTTATACTATTTCTAAACCACAGACATGGGATACACATTTGCATTTATTACAGTTTGCATATAACAATACACCACACACATCTACAAAGAAAGCACCGTTTGAAGTGATTTATGGCTATAGATTATCTACACCTGTTGCATCTTTGTCAAATAGAATTCAGAGTGCTGATGATATTGCTAGTATGCATAATACTATCTTTGATGAGGTTAAAGACATGATTGCTAAAGCCCAACAATCATATACCAAACAAGCCAATAAGAAAAGACAAGCAATGAATTTCAAAGTTGATGACTATGTTTGGTTGAGAATAGAAAAACGTAGATTACAAAGTGTAGATAGACATCTAGTTGTGAAATTAGCCCCTAGATTCTATGGACCATTTAGGATCATTCATAAAATTAATGACAATGCATTCAAGTTAGAATTACCACCTCACTGGAAAATTCACAACACATTTCACATTAGTTTATTAAGACCCTTTAGAGGCCAATTACCTATACACCTTGTTTATGAAAATCCACCTTTTTTAAAGGAAGAGACTGAAATACTTGAACCATAAGCTATCATAGATACTGATTTTATGACCACTAGAACTGGCCGAAGATATTCTAGATATCTAGTTAAATTTAAGAACCATCCTGTAGAGGAAGCACAATGGATGCACGCTAGAGACTTAAATGCTTTCCCTACTCTGTTAGCTCCACATTGAGCTAATAGCAATTGACGTCAATTGCTATCCCACCCCGGGGGTATGATGCTAGGAGGCATATTTCATGGTGGATTCCGTGAGGTTTTACGGTGGATTCCATAAACTTTGATGTTCGGGGCTCATACACAAAGTGGATTCTTTGTGCGAGAAGTTGATGGGGACACCTGTCCTTTTCAGGCGTTTCATTAATTTAGTGTGTACATGGGTGATTCCATAGCGGGTGATTTCGCAAAATGCATATTAAATTAATAAACATTTATGAGTTTAGAGTGCGCACTCGTAATAAATAAAGGTTAGGATTTATTTCTAACTAGTTGATTTATTTATGTAGTTGAAGACTGCTAGATATTCACTTTTGTCGGTTTAATTGTATTATTTTACTAACGATTGTGAATGCTTCAGTTGATGTATAGAGATAGCAGCAGTGGCGGAGGAAAGCATTGGAGGATACCGAGTATTCGATTTATTGATTATATTTAGATGGGTGCAATGTGTATATTTTGTCATGC
This sequence comes from Lygodium microphyllum, assembly GCF_053477565.2. NCBI lineage: Eukaryota > Viridiplantae > Streptophyta > Polypodiopsida > Schizaeales > Lygodiaceae > Lygodium > Lygodium microphyllum. The sequence continues at coordinate 28,548,403 of NC_141143.1, read as the reverse complement.
CTATTTATTGAGGTGTTGGATATTTATTATTATTTTGTATGCACATGGGCGCACGATTATGTTATTTCTATTTGGACATTGTATTGGGCGTGCCAGACTCTTTGGGCACCGTCCATTAGCTTTATTCCTATTTTGTGTTAAAGCAAACTCAAAAGCTAAAAGCTTGCTATTTTGTAATTTGGGCTATTATTTGAGCTTGAAGATGAATAATACATAAAAATACATGCTTTGTGGAGCGCTTACACAAGGCATGGGGGGAGATCGCACCCAATTGGTCTCTTGCTCTTGTCGTTTATGCTTTTTACCTTGTAATTTGTGCAAAAAGTAGAGTTCTATTGTTCTTGGGGACCTTCCGGCATTCACTACGCGAGCGTACAACATCCGATCTGCGCACCATGCACTTAGTATATCGATTGTCATTATGATCCTCACATGGCCACTAACTTGTCACTTAGTATATTGAGATTATTGCACCTACTTATAGCATAGTTATAGCGTTGGTTGATTAGTATAGTCAGTTATGTTTTGAGTGACTTAGTAGACTACTTTTCTTTTTTTGTTATTTGATCTATACTCTACGTATGTTGTAATGTGTGTGAAAGAAGAAGAAACTAGTCAGAAAATGTTTTGGTTTTTCTTTCTCTTTTGTGCTATTGAGTGGGTTTTCTTGTGTACCTTGTGTGTTTGTGTACAACAGCTCTAGCAAGCTTCCTCATCACATGATTCTTGACATGGTAGTAGAGACACATTGTTAAGAGGCTAGTTTTAAAGACCAAAGTGAAGAAGAAGAGGTAAGGATTCAAGCAAGGAAACAATGTGTAAGAAGCTCTCCTATTTTACTCTTTCTCTTGGATAGAATCTTTGAAGGTATCAAAAGTGGGAACATGTAAAAAGTCTTTGATCATTGTGAAATTTGGTGTGTAATAGAGAGATATATGCTCTACAAATGAGTCTTTTAGGATTTCCATTGCTTTTTTAGCCATTTGAAGTCATTTGGGTATTGTTGTAAACTTGCAAGATTGTGGAAAGCACTTTTAGGATATATTGTGATTTCGGTTGTGTTAACTACTTAAAGTGGGTGTATAAGTTATAGATTTAAAATTTGTAAGTTTTAAGGTATTTTTGTGAAAGCAAATAGAAGTTTTATGTTAACAATTTGCAAATTATGTATCTTGTTGAATAGTTAGAGAAAAAGATTGCTTTGCATGTTGTTGAGCATGAATTATCCATCACGGATATTTTGTGTAATAAACTTGCTTGTTGAAAAATACATTAATGAGCTAGTTATAAGTGAAGAAATGAAACCAAAGCAAAGTAAATTTTTAATTGTAGAAGAATTAAAGGCATGGAAAGAAAGGAATGAAAAAGTAAAAAAGGTGAAGTATTGGCTATTTGTAGTTATTGATAATAGTATATTTAAATGTATAAAAAATACAAATCTTCACTTGTTGCTTAGATAATTTTTGAGGATGTGTTTTCAATAAATACAAAGTTATCGAAGATTCAACTTAAGCAAGATTTGAACACTTTGAAGAAAGGAAAGATGTTTTTAAATGAGTATATTTTGAAAGTGAGAAGTATTGTAGATGCCTTAGTAGCTATTGATGTAATGCTTGTTGATAATGTTTTGGTTTTATCTACTTTGGGTGGCCTTAATAATGTAAAGAATCTAAAATTTATTTGTTACTTTTGTGTAGGTATAAAAGTCATTTATAGATTTTGATGAGTTGGCCACTTATGATTACTAAAGAAATTAACTTGCTGGATGAATCATTTGAAAGAAGTGGTGAATAGGTCTAAGCATTTTACTCAAGTTTAAAAAGAGGATGTTATTGTGCCATTACGTGGATACTGTGAAAAACTTTGGAGTGCATCATCATCCAACTTTCTCATTAATGTAGAGTCAATATGATCTGAGTCATTAGTGCTAGTGTTTGTGGTATAGATTACTAAGAAATATTAGATTTTTGGATAATTTTAATTTATTTTTTATTTTATTTATTATAAAAATCTTAAAAGGTTAGAATAGCTTACAAATAAGGATTGCATGTGAAAAGCAAGTGGCTTTTTACAAAAAAGAAGAAAGGGTGAAATTGTGCGCATCGCGATCATAGTTGACAGTTAGAAAATAACACTTTGACTGAGAGAGGAATGAGTGATCTCAAAGATTCTTGACAAGGTGTTATGGTAGGTGTCCTGTGGATTTACCTCCCTTTAGAAGCCAATGGAGGCATTAGATTTGGGTTTTGAGCAGTAAAGATGAAGCTCTTGTTGTGATCCATATTTTTGGTTTACGAGGAAGCTACAGGAGATCTAATGCTTGGAGATTCTTTCTCAGTAGTGCTAGATAAGGGATTTCAGATTCTATCAATACATATTGATTGAATTCATTGTGCTTTGTTTTTGTTGTGTTTACCTCTTGTTTATTAACTTTTTTCTCTTCCATCTCTTATATTTATTCTTTTTTAGAAGCCAATGGAGGCATTAGATTTGGGTTTTGAGCAGTAAAGATGAAGCTCTTGTTGTGATCCATATTTTTGGCTTATGAGGAAGCTCAAAGAGATCTAATGCTTGGAGATTGCTTCTTAGTAGTGCTAGACAAGGGATTTTAGATTCTATCAATACATATCGATTGAATTCATTGTGCTTTGTCTTTATTGTGTTTACCTCTTGTCTATTAACTTTTTTCTCTTCTATCTCTTATCTGTATTCTTTTTTTACCTATGATTTCCATCGAATATGACCTTTCGATAAAAATCCCTTTGATATTAGTGAACTTGATGTAAAAGGTCGTCAGAAGAAGAAAATACAAGATGGGAGAATCTTTGAACATAATCTCCAGTGATGTTTTGCAGTAGTGGATGCAAAATATGAATATACTTATGTAGGTATAATATGCGATGTAGGCTTTTCCTCAAATAGAAAGTGTTGTGATGAATGCTCTACAAAGTTGAGCGTGAGATGAAGTTATTCAATGGTAGGAATGTGTCTGCATATGTACGTACCTATGCTCAAGATGGAATTCTTTGGAGTGGCTCAACTTGCATGGAGCTGATATTTTGTTCGGATAATTGTATATGAACTGAAAATGTGAATTATTGAATAATACATGCAAGATGTTGATTAGATAGCTTTCAAGAAGACACTTAGGGAAGAATTTTATATTAAAGATACCAGTTTGATTACGTGTAAGACTTTTCAGGAGTGGGCTTTACATCCCAATAAGGGTATTGTGGCTTCAGAATTGTTAAGAGAATTTGAAGACTTTTCAGGAGTGGGTTTTACAATCCAATAAGGGTCTTTTGGCTACATAATTGTTAAGAGAATTTGAAAGTCGATTTGAGTAGTTGGATCTTGCAAAACGACAAGCTCTTGCAAGTCAGAAAATTGAATTGTTTTTACAAGCAGTAGATCTTGGGCTTCAAGGAAACATGTCAAGGAAACTATTATTGCACTTGTGAAAAAGCATCAAAGAAGAGAAAGATTGCATGTCTCTAGCTTGCCTACTGTTATGAGAAAAACATTTGAAGTATTCAGTCAGCCACTCACTTCAGTGGCTAACCCTATGGTTGTACATGCTATTGTTTTCTCTATAGGGAAGATGCCTTAGATGAAATGGTCAAAGGTATGCAGGATCTTTAATTGAAGGTTGCAAAATTGGATGAAAAAGGACAAGAGGATAGGGAATGGGCAGTAGTCCCTAAGTTAGGAAAAAGATGTACGTGCTGTGATAGTTTGCAACATGAGAGAAAGGATTGTGCTGCTTATCAGGAGATCTTAGCATGACAGTCCATCTTTTGGAAAGATCGCAAGATTCATGCACAAAAAACGGGATTGCCTCTTGCTTTGAATTTTGAAAAGGGATGTATGCATAAGTTGTTGGAAGACTTGGATGTCTGAAATGCTTATGCGGGTACATGCTTTTACTTTTGGTGTACAGTTGGATAGAATGCATGACCAAGTGATGGTTGGTCTAAAGGTTGAAGTATGGATGCATTTTTTACATGCATCTGAAAAGAAAAAGGTTATCGATAGTGAAATGTGTTGTAATGAAGGAAACCTAAGTGTCCTAACTAAGGGGAAAGAGAGAGAGAAGGACTGCAGAAGAAGAGGGAGAGGATGAGAAAGGCAAGAAGAAGAGAGAGAAAGAGGGAAAGAGGAAGAAGAAGAGGAAGCCATGAAAGCTTGAGAAGGTGAAAAGAGAGTTTCTTGATAATTTCTGTCATCCTTCAAAATACCCTCTTACACCTTATATACCATCAGTGTGACTGGTATGTTCCCATGCCATATTCCCGTGATCCCCGTTCATTACAAACCATCCCGTCTCATGAAGTTTTTGTCCTAAAAAACAAGGGATGTAGTCATGGACTGTAAGAGTGTGCTGTAGGAAATAAGCCATAACTTTGTGTGGGCAACTCCGATTGGGACAATTGAGGTGTCGTTACAGAGCCCATGAGATGTACTTTTAGCCCATGTGGTTGGGGCGGGGTTACAATCAGGTCAGGACCAAAACTGGTACAAAATAAAGGGCTGTCCAGGAATTTCTAGTGTGTAGTCCCAGATGGTATGGCTGGAGAAAAACACCCATAACTTCCACTAGGGAAATCCAATCAGGGCAAATAAGGTGTTGGAACGGAGCCCTCGAGGTATACTTTCTGCACATGTATGGGGGGTGGGCTGAGAGTGGATCAGGACCAAATCTAGTACAAAATAGGTGGCTGTCTAGATGTAGATTGCAGTCCAAAACAGGGATCATGGTGAGGTACCAGCCAACACAACCTCCTTGAGGTGTGGAAATTCATCCAATATAGAGGTTGGGTGCCAAGAGGCTTCCTCTATTGGTAGGCCTTGCCATTTGATCAAGTATTCATGTATGGAACGGGTACAGAGTTGCTTTTCACGTTGCCCAATGACCGCTTCCGGAATGTACTGAATAAGGTCCTCCTCATCTATGGGTGGGAGCTCCTCTACATGATCTTTGGGAGTGCCAATGAAAGGTTTCAATTGGCTCATGTGGAAGACATCATGGATCTTAGTGGTGGAAGGGAGTCGGAGGCGGTAAGCCAAATCCTCGACCTTCTTGATGATCTTGTAGGGCCCATAGTAGTGGTGTGCCAATTTGTTGCACGAGTCGTCCTTTAGTGTGGCATAACAGGATTTGGGGACCTTGAGGAGTACCATTTCACCCTCTTGAAAGTCAAGGGGTCTTCTTTTTGCATCAACATGGAGCTTCATGTGCTCTTGAGCCCTTTTGAGGTTTACCTTGCATTGTTGGAGTAGAGCTTGCATGTGGTCCAGCTCTTCTTTCCCCAAAGGATTGAGCTTTTCATTGAAGATCACGGTCGGAAGGGGCACCTGATAACCATACAATGCTTCGAACGGAGAGACTCCAATGCTTGAATGGGTGGAGTTGTTGTAAGAAAATTCAGCCAAATGCAGCCATACATCCCAAGAATTCTGCACATCATGACAAAAATGTCGCAAATAAGTTTCAAGCCACTTATTGACTCTTTCGGTCTGCCCATCCGTTTGGGGATGATAGGCTGTAGAGACGGAGCCAATTTGGTCCCCATGGAGCTGAAAATGGTCTACCAAAACTGACTCATAAATTTGGTGTCCCGGTCATGTACTATGACTTGGAGCAAGCCATGCAATTTAAAAACATGCTCCATAAACTGAGTGGCAACTTGGGATGCTGTAAACTGTGATTTTGTAGGGATGAAATGGGCTGCTTTAGTGAGTCGGTCAACTACCATGTAAATGCTATCCCAACCCTTCTTGGTTGTAGGTAAACCAGTGATGAAATCCATGGTAATATGGATCCATTTTCCTTCGGGGATAGGTAAAGGCTGCAATAAACCACTTGGTTTAAGAGAGCTATCTTTATTTTGTTGGCAAGGCACACATCTAGATACAAAGTCTTTTACATCCCGCCATAGGCCTTTCCAATGGAAGCTTTTTGAAACTCGATCATATGTTTTGAAGACCCCTAAGTGGCCAACAATCGGGGAAGAATGCATCTCTTCAAGGATCCTTTGGGTGAAGGGAGAGGCATGGGGAATCACAATACGACCATGGATCCAAATGAGGCCATTATGGAGCTGATATTGGGAGTTCTCATCCAAGACACCTTGCTGTAATTTCTGGAAAAGAGGGCTGAATTCAGCATCAAGCAAGTATGCCTCTTGGAGCTCTTCAGTCTAGTCATGGTGGAGTTCAGTGATGGATGAGACTTTGCATGCCCACATGCGAGAGAGTGCATTGGCCACAACATTGGCCTTTCCACGGGTGTGGGTAATCTCAAAGTCATAGTTTTGTAGTGTCGCCACCCATCTTCTTTGTTTGGGAGTGAGGTTGGGCTGAGTCAAGAAATATTTGAGCACACAGTGGTCACTTTTTACCTTAAATCTGCTGCCATACAAGTAGTGATGCCAATTTTTGATAGCATGAATGACTGCCAACATCTCCTGATCATAAACATGCAACTCTCTCTCTTTATCATCCAATTTTCGGCTCTCAAATGCTATTACCCCATGTTCCTGCAGCAAAACTGCACCAATACACCGTCCACTAGCATCACACTGAATGGTAAAATCCTTTGAAAAATCAGGGCATACGAGGATGGGGGCTGAGGTGAGCAAGTCTTTCAGCCTGCTGAAAATTGCGGGCAGCCAGTTCATCTCATAGGAAAGCCTCTTTTTTCAGCTGATTTGTTAATGGGCTGCAATGGTGGCATAATGGCGAATAAATCTCCTATAAAAGGAGGAAAGACCAAGAAAGCCGCGCAAGGAGATAGTGATAGTGGGGGTGGGCCACTCGCGGACACATTGCACTTTTTTAGGATCAGCTTGGATGCCTTTTTCACTAACGATGTGTCCTAAGTACTCAACCTCCGTTTGCATAAAGACACACTTGCTTTCTTTGGCAAAGAGACGGTGCTCTCTCAGTACATCAAAAATCTGTCTAACATGTTTCAAGTGCTCATGCATTGACTTGTTGTAAATGAGTATGTCATCAAAGAATACCAACACAAACTTGAAAAGCCATGGCTGCAATATCTTGTTCATTAAGCTCTGAAATGTGGTGGGGGCATTTGTGAGCCCAAATGGCATAACAAGGAAATGATACAAGCCACGGTCAGTTCGGAAGGCCGTTTTGACTTCATCACCCGCCCGCATTCTGATTTGGTGGTAACCGGATCGCAAATCAAATTTAGTGAAGTAGCGTGCACCCTTGAGTTCATCAAGCAAGGCATCAATTTGAGGGATGGGGTATCTATTTTTGACGGTGATCTTATTGAGATCACGGTAGTCAATGCACGACCGAAAAGATCCGTCCTTTTTCTTAACCAATAGGACTAGGGAGGCATAAGGGGAAGAGCTAGGCTCTATGAATCCCATCTCAGTGAGCTCTTTGACTTGCTTTGCTAACTCCTCTCTCTCACATTTAGAGAGTCTGTATGGGGGTTTATTGATGGGCTTGGCATGGGGCTCCAAGTCGATCGGGTGATCCACCAATCTTTTAGGGGGAAGGGTAGTGGGAGGCTGAAATAAGTCTTCATACTCAGCCAAAAGTGCTTTTAGTGCTGCATTTTGCTTCCCCAAGGTGTGCTGGTCATCATTATCCTTATGCAAGTGCAAGACAAAGATTTGGGAGCGCTTCTTGAATTCCTTTTTGAGTTGTCTTGCTGTTATAAGCTGAAAATCTGCATTTTCTTTGATTCCGTCCAAGTGTACAAGCTGCCCATGCATTACAAACTCCATGTACAGCTGAGAGAAGTCCATAGAGATTTTTCCCAACTGCTGAAGCCAATCACATCCCAATACAATATCCACGGGGCCCATATCAAGGGTAATCAAGTCCACCTTTGCTGTGTAATTTTCAGCCAGCATGAAAGACACTTGTGTGCATACATGGGAGCTCACTTCCTCATTTCCATTGGCCACTTGAACCCGAAGGGGTTGCTGTAATTCAGTGGGAACACATGCCAAACGGCTAAGAGTTGATTTATTTACAAAGATGTGTGTGCTGCCACTGTCTATGAGGATGTATACACTCTTGCCACATCAATGTTACCATGCACCCGTAAGGTGTTCGGACTCCTAGAGCCGGTCCATGCATCCATGGAGATTGAGCAGGCTGATATAGCGATGGATGAGTGGTGCCAAGGGTCATTCCCAAGCATGTTATCAATGGGGCAGCCACCGGGGTCAAAAGGGAACCCGTCCGGTGAGTCATAAAACTGATTGGGATCAATATCCTCCTCATATTCAGCATTTTCAGCAAGTGTCATTATTTGAGAGCTATCATGCATGTCCTCTTCCAGCTTGTCACTATCTTCCAGCACATACATGCTATTAAACTTGACAGTGGCGTTCTTAAAGGGGCATTTGGATGCATGATCAAGTCCGCATTTGAAACACAAGCCTTTGGCTTTTCTATCCTTGACAACTTCAGGAGGAATGAATTTTTGACCGTTGGAACCGAAGCCATTCCTGGCCCTATTTTCAGCATACTTTGGGTCACTTTTGAAGGGTGGTGCTGTCCCAAAACTACCATATTTCCTTTCAGCATTAAAAGTGGGGTAAGTAGGAATTTTGGGGCTGTTATTCCCTGCATTATTGCTGCGATAATTAGTAGCATATGGGGGTTGCCTACTAGGGTATCTTTACTGGCCAGCAATGGGTTGCGTGCTCTCATTGCGGTGGTACTTTCGACCATAGCGTTCGGCCAACTCTATGGCTGCAAATAGGGTGGCTAGCTTTTGAGCCATTACATCAGCTGAGAGATGCGCATTGAGCCCATAAATGTATTTATGCAATTTGGCCTTATCACTAACTGCCTCAACATACATGGATGGGTTCATAAACTGGTTGGTGTACTCCCTCACGGTGAGATTTCGCTGATCAAATTGATACCATTGCCTAGCCAAGCGTTCTTTTTCCACCGAGGAGACAAAAACTTGGATCATATGCATCTTGAACTCTTCCCAATCACAAAACTACTGGTTTTCTCGCTGAAAAAATCTCCACCATGTGTGGGAAAAACCTTCTAAGTGAAGGGAGACAAAAATGATATTTGCTTCATCGGTACAGGGGTAGATGAGAAAATAGGCTTCCAATTTAGAGGTCTATTCCTCTAGTTCAGCTGGGGATGAGGTTTGCCCATTGAATTTTGTAAACACGATCTTGTCACGCAGCTCATTTGGGCCTGGTTGCCCATGAATGCCATGTGCTACATGCTGCCCATACATGCCTTGCTGTCCAAAATTCCCATGGGGGCCATGCTGCCCGTGCATTACATGAGGACCAAATTGCCCATTAGGACCTTGTTGTCCAAAATGTCCATGCTGCCCATTGCCATATGCATGCTGCCCATGCACTCCATGCAATCCATGCTGCCCAAGGTTTGCATTGGGACCATCCCCTTGAGTGTGCAAGTAGCTTCCGTTACGGGGGAGTTGGGGTGCCAATGATGGGTTGGAAGGATTCGGGACGGGGGAGGGAAGGAGGGACTCATCATTTCGAGCAGAGGGCTCACCCGTCTCATAAGTGCTATGGGGAATGCCATGGGTACCACCAAGACCTTGTGGGCTGCGCCCGGTCTCCAAGGGGGGAGGGCGGTTAGCCTCACGGGGAGGGACATACTCCTTGGGTCGATCCGAGGAGGGGGCAATGGCGGGAATGAGGGCGCCCATGCGCTCTATGAGTAAGTCCATCTTAGCCATCATCTCGGAATGATGCTGATCTTGGTGGGTTTCCATCTCCCTGTGGCGTTGCTCCATCTCTCGATGTCGATCAACATGGCGGGTCTCATGTTGGCATAGGGTTTGGTTGAGCAGAGACAAACGATCTATCTCGGGGGCATCTTCTTCAAACAAGTCTTCACGATCCTCTTGGGCTGAGCTAGGATCATTCACTGAAGCACGGGAGTCCCTTATTTCACGTTGAAATTCCTCCTGGGCCTTTGCTTTACCCTTGTGGCTTGCCATTCCAAGTGCAGTCGACCAGACCCCTTGTTACAGAAATGACAATAACTTGAGCTAGGGAACTCTGATTGTCAAAATTTCTGATTCAAATGAAAGCCCTCGATCCCCTCTATGAGGCTATGTAAAAATATCTTTGACAGTAAATGATCAGGGCTTTGCTGTAATCACTTTTTGTGGGCTGACTGTGTAGGATTGCTGCCTGTCCCACAGTACCTCTGGGCACAAAACTAAGAGTAACTCCCAAACCGTAGGGCGGAATGGAGAGATTTTTAGCTCAGATCGAAGGTGAAAATGCCCTCTTCAAATCAAGCTATAGAGCTCATGCTCAATCACACGAGAAGGCTTTGCTGTAATCAGTTCTTGCGGGCTGATTGTGTAGGACTGTTGCCTGTCCCACAGTGCCTCTGGGTACAAAATTGAGCGTATCTCCCAAACCGTAGGGTGGAATGGGGAGATTTTTAGCTCAAATCGAAGGGGAAAATGCCCTCTTTGAGTCAAGCTATAGAGCTTGCGCTCAGTCACACAAAGAGACTTTGCTCTTATCAATTCTTGTGAGCTGACTGTGTAGGATTGGCTGTATGCAATACCCTGTAAAGGCTCCCTCAATAAGCATTCTTTATCCCAATGGTGAGGGTCTTATCCCAGACATCCAAGGCCTCAATGGTGGCTCTCAATGCCCCATAAAGCCATACATTCATTTCATCCATATCTTATTGCTTAGACTAGTTCCATATTGCATTCCCTGCCCTTCTTGCATTGCATCCACCATACATTACCAAGCGGTTTATGACATTACCAATACATGTAGGGGTTTGTAGGCTCAAGTGATCAGGGTTCGGGCTATTCCATCAAATGTACTTGCACATGCAATAATTCTTTGGGCTCTGGATCACCGGAAGGTGGGCAAAGTTCCCCCCGGGCCGGGTTGTGCACCCCTTCAGGATCTTTGATGGGCAAGGGGGGGTCACCCCTCTTTTGTCTTGCCACCTCGCCTGGCATCGGGATTTTCCTCACCCGGAATATACATGGCAGACATTCATTAATTAAACAACCAGCATGAGATGCATTTCTGGAATCAGAATTTTGGGCTTTTCATGAAGTACATGGAATTGGAATGGGAAATAGGGATAGGGAGCTTACCGGCAGTGACTCACTGCCTATTCACCCTTATACAGTGGATTTTTATCACTTCTTGGCTCAACCAATTCACAAAAAGCCAAACAGGTTATGGATAAGCAAAATATAATCACAATGAAGCTTCAACATGAGTAAAATCCATTTCAGCACTATAAGATCAAGGAGAAATGACTAGGGCCATTAATCAGCATGCATTCAAGGTCCGGGTCTCCTATTATCTACTTGGACTCATACATTCTCTCAAACAAATGGATGGGATTCAACAAGAGGCTTAAACGGAGAGAATGAGAGCTAAGAAACAGTTACCTTGAGTCTTTTGGAGAAGAAGGTAGCCACTGATGCCACCTCAGTCCTCCATGAGAGCTCCATTTGATCCCGAATGCTCCATGGTTCCAAAATGGGTATGCTTCTTCAAGAAAGCTTGGGGCAAGATGGTTCAGGACCTCTCCATGAGAGTTCTTGTTGAAATGGAGGTCCTACTCCATAGCCATGGATGCCCACAAGAGCATGCCTTCAATTCTTGCTTGTAATCTTCTTCCCGTTCTTCTTGATGGCTGAAATCTTGAGCAATGTTCAAGAGGGGACTCCCAGGGACCAAGGAGAGATCAAAATCTTTAGGATTTCTGAGCTTGATGCCAAGGTTTCATGGCTGCCATGGACTGCACCAGACCAAGGTCTCTTGAGTGCCAAAGGGGAGTCCAAGGGCTGAAGAAAATGCCACTGATGCTGGCCAAGAAGGTGGCCAATGACCAGGATTGAAGTCAGGAAGGAGAGGAGGGCTGGGGGCTGCCCTCCAGGTCAAGAAGCAGCCCGTTTTTTGCGCCGCAAATTTGGAATTCCTTAGAACCATAGTTACCATTGGCTTGGAATTGCTGTGGACATCTGTCTCTACCTCGTAGCTTGTCTTCAGTGTCGTGAGCTAGTGAAATTGCGTCTTCAAGAGTAGCAGGCTTGAACATGTTAACTTCAGCGTAGTAATGCCCAAGGAGTCCAGACATATACTTGCGCTTGTGTGCCGCTTCAGGTACGTCTTCAAGCATGCATAACTGGAGTAGTGCATTCCAAAAACGCTCTGTATACTGAGGAATAGGCTCACGATCCCATTGCTGAAGAAGATCCCATTGCTTTATGGCTTTCTCATGAAATTGTGGAGGAAGGAAATTCTGCATAAACTTCTTCTTGAAATTCTCCCAGGTAGTGGGACAATCTATACTCTTGCGTACTACAGTCCACCAAAGAGATGCTCTATCTACTAAATGATTAGTGACACACTTGATTTTATCTTTTTCTGCATAGGTTTCCTCATGAAAGTAGTCATCAAACTAACTAATGAATGCAAGAACAATTTTGCCCTCTCGAGTGCCATTGAAAGTACGGAATTTGAAATTTCTTTTACTTATCTTTGATTCCTTGCGGATGGTTTGAGCTTCGAGAGTCGCGTCAATGGTACGTCGAATAAGATCTTCAGATTGAGGTTCTTCTTTGTCGATAGACGATCTTTGTAAATTTGCCAATTGAACTTGCAATGCTTGCCTAGCCCTTCGTTCTTCATCCAATTGCATCATGATTAAGTCCAACTTTTGCTCCATCGTAGGTTCAGGTAGGTCGCCTTCAACCATTAAATCATCCGTATGTGATTCTGTCATCTTGCAAAACTCAAAAGACCTTTCACTCTCAAAATCAAGTTAGCGGGATGAGCGTAGCTCAAGTTCGGGAATACAAGGCTTATGTATTTTTGGGTATGGCTTTCATAATCTTCGAAAAATCTGTGTTTTATCCTTCTTCGTATGCTGAAAATGCTTCAGCAAACCTGCGTATGGGTAGAGTACCTTCTAATGAACAACTTTGCAGTTCGGAGTTTCTGCACAGGAACAACCCTTCTATGAGTTTTGAACAAAAGTCAGTTTTGACTCCAATTGACTTGTCTGACTTGCGGAGTACCAGACTAATGTGACTTGCAGAGTTTGTAGACTTGCAGAACTTAGTTGCTTTATCGAACTTGCAGAACTTGACTTGAAAGAACTTTGAAGACTTGAATGATTGAATGGCTTTAGGTGACTTATGGGATTAAGAGGCTTAATGCTCCTGACCAATCGTCGTTTTTAAGGACATGAATATGTCCTCAGCGCAATTTTCGGCGCTCAGAACATCCCGACGTCCTTCATCACGAATCGTTTTGAAGCTTAGCTTAAGCTTCTAATTGACTAAGCTTTATAACTTAAAGTTTAAAGCTTTTAAGCTTGGCAAAGAATATGGCTTATCTCTCTGGTTTTTGACGACTTGATGAAGAAGGGATAGAAGTGGTCCTCCACCTCTGCAGACTGGTCCCTCGCAGTTTGATGATGGAAATAGGGGTTCTTGACCGCCAAAAATCTATCTGTATCGACCGTTTGTGACGAGATTGACCGTAGAGCCAGATCGTTCCAGGAGCTCCGCCTTTGCACAAGATGGGTAGCGATTGGAAGCTCTCGATCTCAGCTTCGCTCTGATACCACTGGTGCGTAGATCGGATACTGTACGCTCACGTAGTGAATGCCGGAAGGTCCCCAAGAACAATAGAACTCTACTTTTTGCACAAATTACAAGGTAAAAAGCATGAACGACAAGAGCAAGAGACCAATCGGGTGCAATCTCCCCCCATGCCTTGTATGAGCGCTCCACAAAGCATGTATTTTTATGTATTATTCATCTTCAAGCTCAAATAATAGCCCAAATTACAAAATAGCAAGCTTTTAGCTTTTGAGTTTGCTTTAACACAAAATAGGAATAAAGCTAATGGATGGTGCCCAAAGAGTCTGGCACGCCCAATACAATGTCTAAATAGAAATAACATAATCGTGCGCCCATGCGCATACAAAATAATAATAAATATCCAATGCCTCAATAAATAGGCGTGACAAAATATAGGCATGGCGCCCATCTAAATATAATCAATAAATCGAATACTCGCTATCCTCCAATGCTTTCCTCCGCCACTGCTGCTATCTCTACACATCAACTGAAGCATTCACAATCGTTAATAAAATAATACAATTAAACCGACAAAAGTGAATACCTAGCAGTCTTCAACTACATAAATAAATCAACTGGTTAGAAATAAATCCTAACCTTAATTTATTACGAGTGCGTACTCTAAATTCATAAACATTTATTAATTTAATATGCATTTTGCAGAATCACCCGCTATGGAATCACCCATGTACACACTAAATTAATGAAACGCCCAAAAAGGACAAGTGTCCCCATCAACTTCTCACACAAAGAATCCACTTTGTGTATAAGCCCTGGACATCAAAGTTTACGGAATCCACCGTAAAACCTCACGGAATCCACCGTGAAATATGCCTCCTGGCATCAGTGCAGATGTACAAACCCATCTATTCAAGTAGTCCTTCACCAATGTTCACACTTATTGAGCTTGCCATCTCAATAGGATTCTCCCTTCAGAAAGTGCCCCAAGGCTGTTCAGAAACTCAACACAAGCTAAATTAGAGAAAAAACCATGAAAGTGTTTAGCCTAGCACATGTGTTCTTTCATGATGTGGAGAAGATGTTTCATGTATAGGAAAGCACAACAATCTCCATGTTGGCAAATAACATGTGTTCCTTCATGATGCGAAGAAGATGTTTCATGTATAGGAAAGTACAACAATCTCCATGTTGACAAATAGCATGTGAGTTTGCTCCAAACATGATGCCAATATTGTTGGCTCATATCTCATCTCCTAACCTTGAAGAGATTGAGGGTGCGATTAACACGATAAGGATTACAATTGGCACCTTTAACCAAGCTACTATTACATCAAAGAAGTTCAATGCCATCGAGACTAGGGTGGAAGATGCCATTTATCCTCCCCGCATGATAAAAGAATCAAAATCCAATATCAACCTAATCTAAGAGTTCAAGATCGAGTCTTGATGAACTCCAAGAGATAAATTTAATTGCACATATGTGTATTTTTATTCAAGCTAATGAACCTTCGCTAATGGTTTTTCTCGTAACTATAGGTTGTACTAGATATAGATGAGCTTTCCAATAGATGGATACAAAGGTGCTTTCTAAAGAGTTGACATCATGGTTCAATATATAAGATACATTCACATTCACCCTTGATATGTTGTATAGTTCCTAGTCCACATAGATGAATCAAAAGCCAACATTCTCCTAATCCGAAAGTTTGAGATTTAGTCTTGATGAAGCCCAAGACTAAGTAAATTTAATTGCTCATAAATGCAAATTTATTTAGTATAATGAATTTTCACCAATGGTTATTCTAGTGACTATAAATTGTGCTAGATATAAATGAGTTTTTCGATAGATTGGAAATAAAGGGGCTTTTTAAAGAGGATGACAACATGGCTTAATATATAGGATACATACTTTCACCCTTGGTACATTGTTATGATCCATAATCCACATTGGCTTCACTCCCATGGCTTATGCCAACTCACAAATCTCAAAGTGTTTTAAAAGGTGCTCTTTCTCCAATATCATCATGAATGCCAACACGATCATCCTTATTGGGAAGTTGGTGAGATACACATTTAGAAAACATATACATTGAAGAATAGTCAACTGGATGGCCTTAGGGGAAGCACTTTTGAGAATCCAAAGGTAAAATTCTCGACCAACATGGTTTAGAATTGCTGGCTTCAAAGAGAGACCACAAACAAACAGTTGAAGCCATAAATACATTATTCTCTTGGAGCAAATTTTGCCCTCATATGATTACATTTGTATTCTTATAATAGCTCTATATTAGTGTCAAGCCAAGTTGTCTTAAGAATTTGTAAATTGCTTGTATGGTGTCAAGCCAAGTTGATCTCTTTCTACGTGTCTTACATTTGTAGATATGGTATCTCCCTCTCTTGTTTTTAATCAACTGTACACAACTATAAACACATTATGTATCCAATAGATTGTAGTCATAACTAACTTACAATATCTTACCGATATTTGAATTCAAGCCATGAAATACACTAGTTTAGAAATTTACCATTGATATTAAAGTTTGACCTTGTAATCCCATTGCTAAGGTTAGAAAGGGTTGTTTGTGTCATTGCAAAGACCACATGTGATGTTCAACAATAAAGGATACATGTGAATTGGCTAGTTCACACCCCGTACCATCATTTTTTTGCTAATCATCAAGTGTGGCCTTTGCAATACATATACTATGTTTTTTGGACCATTGAGAACGTGAATAATATACAAAGAGGATACAAAATAATAAGCATTAAACATTGAGATGTGAACAAAATAATAAGCATTAAAAACATACAACCAATGTAAGAACACATTAATTACTAGACACTTTCATAAACATGTGCAAAAGTTGACAAACAATGCACATCTCTATGTATGATAGTTAAACACTTTGCATGGATTGCATAGAAATATCCTTCTTTGAATAGGGCAACTCTTTTCTACCACTTATAAGTGGCTCCAAGGCTATGGATTGCATCTAAGATTTATTTCACTTTTCAAACAAATGGTGCTTCATGGATCAAGAGTTCTATGCTTTTACAACACTGCTTGATCTCTCTCGAGACCGTCAAGTAGTAGTCTGTACTCCTAAGATTCCTTTGTTGCCCTACATATCATATTGCAAGATGTCTCTTTTTTGCTACCTTGGCAAAATTGTGTTAGTTGTGCAAATGTAGGAGGTATAACTATGGTTGGGAGATTGCTATTGTGTTGCAACAAAAACAAGAGGTGGTTATTTAAGAGCAAGGCCTATGATGGCAACACCACAAACCCTTTGACGTGGCCATGGTGTTCCCTTCCATCTCAATGCTCCCTTCTTGAGTGTGTTTTCTCATGATCTTAAAAGTGTACTCCTTGACACCATACCTCCCATCTCCATCTTTATTACAAGGTATATAGACCTTATTGTCAAATGAGGTTCCCCCCTCATAGTAATCATGTGGCAACTTTCCTTTGTACTTATTGGGTACACACTCTTCATGTGGCCACCATCCTTTGTACATATTGGGTACACACTCTTATCTCCCATTTTCAAGTGACCTTGGCCAAAGGTAGGAGTGCCTATCTAATTTGCAATCATGATAGCATCCCTATCCAATTTGCACAATCATGTTAGGATAAGGAGTTCATGGAGAGATCCATAATAACACACGAAAGTTCCGTGGGCATCCAACTGGTACTAGCCACCAAAATTAATTTTTTGATTATGAACTAATTTAATAAATAAGTATTTTGTCTTTGGCATAAACCATTGCATAAATTGTTTGTTCAACTCTTTCCACCTTGCAGCCTATTCAATTTGCATCAATCGATCCTTCACAACAAACTCAAAGTCAATGCAATTGATTGCATACCTCCAACAAACAAACCAAGATGCAAAGATAGTACTTTCTGAGGTACTATCTACATAGTAGCCACAATAATAGCCTGCACACATAAAATGTATGAAAGTGTGCAATACCAGGTTGACAAAGCAAGGGAAAATTTTGCCTCTAGATATAAGTTGTAACCACATAATCTGCACATAACCACATCAAAGATTTAGCACATTCTAAATATTGTGTTTGAAGGCATTGATTTAATTGGAGATATTGTTTCAGAACTAGAGGCAATCATGGATCATTGATTCCTACAAATGTTAGAAAATCAATTTGGATTAAGTGTCCACCAATGTTCGGGAAAAGGCCGGTTTGCTTCATCCTAAGGCCGGTTCATTTTAGAAGAAAACTCGCTCGATCCAATCTGAGAAGGAATTGTCTACTTGTGAAAAATACATGTGAAAAGGATTTAGGCCGGTGCATCTTTATCATAGAAGGAGAATACCCTTCTCATGATTAAAGTAGAAGGATAAGATCTTTCTAAATATAAATGGAAAAGGATTTTCAATAATACAATGTATATATTAATGTTTAAAATTTAAATTCTAATTTTGAATTAATTATTATTAACATTTTCAAATTTCAATTGTCAACTTTCAAGTTTCAAGTTTAAACTTTAAAGTTTAAATGTTTTAGCCTTAATTATAATTAAAGTTGGTGACTACTGTCAGTAAACTAGAGAGAGACTCGAGAGAGAGACAAAAAGAGTGCTTAATTCTAATTTCCAAAATTCAAATGGGCCAATGGCAAATGGCTAAAAGTTAAAAGTTAAAACTCATGGTTCATCATGCAAAGGATGCATTGTGCAAGACTTGAGTTTCCACTTTTGACTTCAGTCTTTTTGGCATTTTCATCTTACGCCCCCGCACAGCTCAGCCTCTGAGCCTCCAGGACCTGCACGCCCCAGGCTGCTACACTTCTTGAGGCTTGGTCTTGCATCCTATAGGCCAGTCGCTACGCCAGACTCCATTGAACATTCCTCACTTGTATTACATAATATTTGTTGACGCTATTTGTTGCGCACACTACAATATTCCAAGTTCTAACTATTCGCAACTTCGTTGGCTGGTGATAATAGATATTGATTTGGATGACATAATACATATGTGGCTTTGAAATTTGAACTTTGCAACCTGTAGGGTCTTTGAAAGTTTGAAGCGTGCTCACTGCTCAGTGTTCACACAAGGCAGAGCCTACGCCCCAGAGGGAGTAATTACGCAAAGGAAATTCACCAAAGTGCTACACTCCTTGGTAAGGAATGTCCGAAGCCATTTTATCACTAGTTTATTTTGACGATTATGATGTCTTGGTCCTTATAAATTACATCATTGATCCTTATCCTACAGGCTACTTGGATCGACTGAAAATTTCCCCATGCACAAATAAAAAGTTGAAACTCCTTGCTGGAGACCTTTGACCTGCTGAATTTTTGTCAATCACATTTGCCATCGAGCCTCAAGGAAAAGCCTAAAGATTTCAGGTACGCTTGATGATATTCAATCTTGTGTGTAAACTTTAAAGTTTAAACAAGTTCGTTTAATGTTAAAATTGAGATAATAATATAATATGTCATACGTACACATATATGTGTGTGTGTGTGTGTATGTGTGAGAGAGAGAGAGAGGATTATCTCTCTTTAAGTAAAATATGAAATTGGATATTTTGACCAAAAGAGTTGTTTACATGTTTGTAAGATTAAAGAGAGATAACCTATACAAACAATAAAATCCTTTCCTCTCCATTCATAAATTCACTACATTAACTCACATAACACATGTAGTTTACAAGCTTCAAAACATTATCCATGGTAAAAATCATATTTAACAAATAATGAGTGATTCAAAATAGCAAAGAAAGATAAGAGGTGATAGTTCTAAGTTTACATGATCATTTGATAATACTCGGAAGCCTGATGGAAAGTATGACCAACAAAGCTCGTAAGAGCACTTGCTTTGTCAACCATAGGCACACTTATATATTTATTTATTTATTTATTTATATAAAGAGAGAGAGAGAGAGAGAGAGAGAGAGAGAGAGTGTGTGTGTGTGTGTGTGTGTGTGACATACATGTGCATTTTGTGTATATGTGTGTTAGTGAAAGCTTAAAGGCAAAATATTAGTACTAATTTTATTTTTTTTGCGATGTTAATAGATTAAAAAACTTTGTGAGACATTGTAGTTTAAAGATAGA
Organism: Lygodium microphyllum; assembly: GCF_053477565.2. Taxonomy (NCBI): domain Eukaryota; kingdom Viridiplantae; phylum Streptophyta; class Polypodiopsida; order Schizaeales; family Lygodiaceae; genus Lygodium; species Lygodium microphyllum. The sequence continues at coordinate 28,528,721 of NC_141143.1, read as the reverse complement.
GGCTGGCTATTGGAGAAGCTTAGATTTTCAAAGGAAATGAATGCATAACAAAAGGTAGGAAAATTTCAACGATTATATAAAACACAATAAGATCGCAACCACTCTTTATAACTTTGGAAAATGGCACCTACATTAAAAGATAAGAGACCAGGAAACCTTCTTGCATGGGTTGGGATTGAAAACATAGCCAAGCATCTTTCTTAAAAGGTTTTAAAAAATATGAATAATGTTGGAAACTCAACTTCAATTAATGTGTTATCTTCAAATGAATCATTCGATAACATGTCATTTGAAGAAAGGGTTGAATTTAAAAGGAAAAAAAAAGGATACTTACTTTTTCAAGAGGATATGCTAGACCAATTTAAATGGCTTGTTTATGATAGAGATGAAGTAAAAATGTTTTGTAAATTTTGTTTGAAATATCCTTATCCACATAGTGTATATTCAAAAGAGAAATCTATATTTTTTTTAATTAGCAACTTAAAATCCCATGTTCGCACATCATGTCATAAGTTTGCTATGCAAGCTATTTTACTCGAAGGAAAAGACTCAATTGAAAAGAGTGTTAAAAAATTAAGAGAAGTAAAAGATGAGACATTACTTTCATTATTTAGAACTGCATATTTGATTGCAAAGCAAAATTTTCCATTTTCTGTGTTTCCTAGCATGATAAACTTATTGCAAGATTGCCATGCTCCTAACATCATAAGCTTATTGAAAGATTGCCATGCACCATTCACTATTAGTCTTTGTAATAATGATAAGGTATGTGCTAAAATGGTTTTTTGCATAGCATCGTCTAGTATAAAAAGTACAATAGATAAGATTTCAATTGGTCCTTGGTTTGGTGTTTTAATTGATGAGTCAAATGATATTTCCTCACATGGACATATGGTTATTTATTTATTATATCTCAAGGCTAAATGTGTTCCTAAAACTAGCTTTTATGGTATCATACGTGTGCATGAAGGCACTCAAGATCTTTGTTTGAGGCGCTAAAGAAATGTAAGCTAGATTTATCTAGATTCATTACATTTGGGTCTGATGGATGTTCCACAATGGTAAGAAAGAAGAATGATGTCCAAGTTTTATTGAAAAAACATGTTAATCCATTTTTAACATCAATTCATTGTGTTGCCCATCATAGTGCCCTTACAATATCTTCTATAGCAAAAAAGATACCTTGTTACAAAAAGCTAGAAAAACTTATTAATGTTATAGCTTCGCATTTTAATATTTGCACGAAGAGATTATAAGGATTTTAATGTTAGCATGAAGAGATTAGAAGGATTACAAGCTATGCAACAAGATTTGGCATGTCCCATTCTTCGACTTGAGCATACTTTACTTTCATTTCTTAATTGACATTTTGAGAGGTTTAGCAACACTAAGCCAAATATTTCAAAAAGACGTAGATGTCACCACTATAGATAGTCTCGTAAAGAACGAAATTTTATCCATAGCACAATATTATATTAATTTTCCTCTTGATGTGAATGCATTAACTATTGGAGTATATGGATATGATATTCTTCCAAAGTATGGGCTTGAAAAAGGATATTTAAATATATTAAGAGATGCTTTGCATGGGAAGAAATTTCATGAGCATGATTTAAAACATACAATTAATGGAGAAGACTTTAACAAGGCCTTAGAATTTCAAGTTGCTTTTGCCAATTCAAAGGTAAGTAACTTGAATTCTCGATTTCAAGATAATTCTATACTTAACTATTTAAAAATACTTGTGCTTGCACAACATCCAATACATGAGAAGGCATTAAAAAACTATGAAACCTAAGAGATAAATCAATTAACTTTATATTATGGTTTTCCCTAAAAAGCTAAATATAGAAAAATTCCATGCAATGATAGAAGTTAACGAGTTTAAGAAAGAATTTAGAAATTTTAAGCATCAAGCTTCTAGAGATTAGATACGATTCACATTATTAGAAATACAGAAATAACTTCAACACTTGGTTGTAATAGTATGTGGAGGGATGCTTATCCGAATATTATTGCTCTTTGTCAAGTAGCTTTTGTCCAATGTTCGAGCATTGCTATTTGTAAAAGACTTTAGTGCTCAAACTGTGATAAAGAGTTACCTTTGTAATCATTTTGGAAGTTAAGAGTTTAGATGTATTAATGAAGATCTTTATTGAAAGGCCTTCTAAGTTCACTAATATAGAGTACATTGAGAGTATGGAATTATGGACCGAAAAAATACATTGCCATTTATACACTGCATAAGAAATTGGTTCATTGATTTTACACTAATTTTACATATTCATAAGAGTAATTGATTTTTAATGGCCTATGATTATTTTAAAGTCATTATACATTATTTACACTTTATTATCTTGATTATTTGCACTTTTGTTGCATTTTCTTATGTTAGACTTATTTTTTCCTTTCTTGCTTTTATCTTTTGAATAAAAACCTCACATTTGTTTTTAGATCATGCTTGCTTTTATAGAATGTGCTTGAACTCTTTTGTTTATAATTTTGATTGTATTTCATTATATTCTCTTTTATGTTATTTTTTTTATTTTTGTATCATGATTGTTTTTAATAAGATGTGTCTAGCTTCTGAACTCTTTTATTTTATGTTTTGCTTATAATTGATTATGTTACCTATTATACTAGTTTTCTTTTTTTTCTTTTTATTTATTCTATGCTTTTAACTTCTTTTCTTTTGGGTTTCTATTTTTTTATATGTTCTCTTTATCTTTGTGCTTAGAATGTATATATACTTCTCGGAGGCCATATGACATAGACCCACTAAGAAACATAGAAACCACTTGCATACACTTGTTTTTATCTATTTGAATTTTAGATATGTAATGTAAATCAAGATACTAATGATAGTTGAGAAGAAATTGGGCAAATTCCAAGGAAAATTGAGATAAAAATCCTTTCAAATAATTGAGAAAAAAGGTTAATCCTTTATTAAAGATTTTTAAAAAAGATTGACCGATTCAATGTGGAATCAAGGGAATTGAGCCGATTCAATCTAGAATGCAAAGGTTTTGAATGGTTCAAATTTAACCGCCTTAGGCTAAGGGAAGAAGGGTCTGTGTTAGGTTCACAATTTTTTTTCCCGAAAACTGGTGTCCACACAGTTCTGTGCATGCAGCCCACAAGGACACACCAAATGCCTTTAATGGCAGAAATGCCTTTGAAGTTTGCCAATCGGTGAAAGCACGAAGTAATAACAAAGCGCACTTTATGATCGATGCCAGATGTACTATAATCCACGATGAGCGACGAACACAATGAACAGACAACGGGACAGAGTGCTGCGGCGTCTCGCAGTAGGCCAGCACACTGCTCTCTCTCCCTCTCTCTCTCTTGACGTGGAGGCCTATTGCTGGGCGAGCAGACGGAAGGCGTTAGGGGGCTGGTGGGTGCCCAACCGCACCAGCCAAAACTCTCTCTCTCTCTCTCTAAGCTCAAGAAAGCTTTGTCGAGGATTTTTCCGCAGGCGCACTTCTCTGCGAGACTCATAGTACGTCATTGAGCAGACTGACTACTTCAATCCCTTGCCAAGGAGCTGATCTCTGTGATGACCAGCAGCGTCAGCCATGAACTTCTCTTTCTCTCTCGCAGCTAGCTCCGTAGATCCGGAGCAGCAGAGCACGTAGGACGCACGCAGTCAGCTAGTGCCACGTATTGAGGTGCGGAGAGTCCTAGCAAGGCAATAGCAGTCTTCTACAGAGTGCGACAGGCAACAGAAGGCTAGGTCATGAGCAGGGCAACAATGCGATCCAGAAGCACAGGCTCGGCAGGTTTTAGGGCGAGCAATCATGTGCCTCCTCCCTCTCATTTCTTGTCACATGCAGAGATCTTACTCTCTTCCTCTCCCCTCTTACATCCTAGTTTTGTGGGCGCAAGGCAAGCATTGTTGTATACTGACGAGAGGAAAAGAAGAAAAATTAGGCAAAAGATGATAGACATACAATTTAAAAAAATTAGAAGTGAAGGTGAGACACAAGTAAAATCACAATATGTGGGGATAGAAATGGAGGCAATGAAAGAGTGAAATGCATAACATAAGGAAATAAAATTTCAGAGCTTAAGAGGATAGAGAAAAGAAAAACAAAGAGAGAAAGATCTGTACTAAAATGAATTAACAAAGGAAAAATGTGGCACCACTACAATAACTCAACTATGAAAGCAAAGGATCTATGCAAAATATTGTTGTCTATTATAGTTACCTGTATGAAAACCTTACATCAGATCAACCAGCAATTGCAACACCAAATATGTACAAAACCTCTGTGCGTGTAATTTAAGTATATCTGCGCATATAATAGCTCTAGTCTGCAGTTTTATATAATGGAAATATTGAATAATGGAAACAGATTGAGACAATACCATCAGGCAACAGATCCCAATCAAATAATTCAACAATTGGGGGGTAATCGACATTCCATTGGTGGTGCTGCGCCTTACAATTACCTGCACCCCAATTCCACTCCATCTCTGGCACCGTACAATCGAGCAGGTCTTGGAAGGCATTCCGTTCTCTTCTACCAAGCTTGTACAAGATCAAATCCCCCCATCGCACCCGACCACAACCGCAGAAACGCGGATTCTGCGGGTTCTTTCCTATGCAGCAGAGAATGGCTTGGGCTCACAAAACAGAGTTGGGGAGCAAGAGACCTACTCCCACTCATTCAACATACAAAGCACGCCATCAAAATACACGGGAAACAAGTAGTAGTGCCGTTACACCTCTCAGACAAATGCCTCGTTTGACATCAAAGAGAGAAACTTCCTCAGTCTCGTCATCTTTTGCTCGTCACAGAGGTAAACAAACACACCTGCCTCAAGACGCACACTCTCATCATGAAGCAATTCCGGCAGTCATGCAATGCTCGATGCTCAGCAGTGCTTGAAAGTCGACATGGGAATGACAGGAGACTCACAGGGAGCCTCCTTCCTCCTCTCTAGCTCTTCGTGGTTCGTCACTGCACCAGCATCAACATGTACCCAGTTTATTGGTTTTCTTCCTTTTTCATCCGGCCTCGATTGCTTTATGCACTCATCACAACCCTAACCCTAACCCTGATTCCAGGGGGACCCTAAGGCCGAATACACACCGGGCTGTGGACGGACGCAGGGTGGAAAAAGAGGCGTCCGCTGCCCTACGTGTCAAAAGGCCATTGGGCCCGCTTTTTGTGGGTGGCGGACACTTCTGGGCAGGGGATCTTCCCCGTCCCCGAAATTCAGGCGCGCCTGCTCTAGAAGACGACAACACTCTCCAAAAAGTGGCTTGTGAGGGCAGGGGATCTTCCCCGTCCCTGAAATTCAGGCGCGCCTGCTCTACAAGGCGACAACACTCTCCAAAAAGTGGCTTGTGAGACTGATAGATATTGAACCCCCACCAACCCCCTCTCACCTCACACTCATTACCAATGGGCCAACCTCCTTTTCGTGATATACTTGGGCAGAGTTTAGTATTTAAACATAGTAGTGGACAGTTTGCACCTCCTGTCCATCCATAGCCCGGTGTGTAACCGGCCTAAGGGTTTGCACATTCCATGGGCACCCATGAGAGCTACTGAGACACTATTCCTTGTGTTGACACCACAAACCGACAAACCTGGCCACTTCTAAGTTGCAGCATAAGCAAGGGAAAAGAATAGAATGTTGTGCAACCTAGTTGCAAGCACATGGCATCTGTATGACATATACTTCCTCGAGCACAATTTGTGAACATTAATATGATTTGTTATGTAACATACTTGCAACCAAATCGTGATTGTATGGCATCTACTTCTCAAGAATCACTTATGTACAAACTGTGTTAATCTTGCATGTCTCTTCGAGATGTTCATTCTACCGAGAGAGAGAGAGAGAGATAGAGAGAGAGAGAGAGAGAGAGAAACTTTTAAAAGACTCGCCTTTCCCCTTTTCATTTTTACTAGGCACTCCACATCTAGATTCTCCTAGTGCTTCATGCTATTGTCCCCCCTGCTTTGCATCAAGATTCGAAACACTAGTTTTAGTAAAATAATTAGCACACTTCTCATCGAAATGCACATTTCATGTACTTGTATGCCACCTCCTTTATTTCTTATCCTAGCTTTAGAGAAGCTTAGATGTATGGAAAGCAAAGTTACCCAAATACAAAGTCGAGATGGCACCCAAGTCACAGGTGGTTAGAGTGAAGCAAGTTATAGGGTAGTAGCACCCCCTCATAAGGACTTCAAATGCCTCTCTTGGTTAATCTTAATGAAAAATCCCTTACACACAAGAAACACACCTTTACTATTGGAAATGTCCATTACATCTTACTACTATATTATTTTGGTTGCAGGTTCAGAAAGCCCCGAACCTCAAGAGGGCTTCATGAACCTACAACATTTTCCAAACCTCCCTTTTTTAATTAAAACCCCTTCCCCTCCCCTTTCTCTCACGTGTAATCTCTCATTTTCTCTTCCCCTCCCCTTTTTAATTAATAGCCCCTTCCCACGATGCCCACCCTCCTTCTCTCTCTCTCTCTCTCTCTCTCTCTCTCTCTCTCTCTCTCTCTCTCTCTCTCTCTCTCTCTCTCTCTCTCACATTAAAACTCCCTCCCCTCTCTCACGTATAATAATACCCTGGCATGACCAACAACAAATCAATCCAAACTTTGGACTTTCAGCACTCACAATATCCCAAAAAGCATCTACCACTCAAGTAGTAGGATCCAAGCATTTGTCAGTAGTAAATAAGCATCACATATACTTCAACCATGTAGGTATATTGTTTCCAAATTCACGATAACAACTAGTTCACTGTTTCCAGCATGCAAATAAGCTCCAAAACTGAGCATTTGACACTCCAATATCATGCTCAAATGCATGATAATAAGGGCATATACATTGTTAGGATGAAACCCACCAATGTCCTAGAATCATTTGTTATTTACTACAGTAAACAGTCATTCTACACATGTCTATGCTGAATATCTCAAAATCTGTGAGGAATTTGAAAAAACTTTATTCTACAAAGTTGTAGACCACATTGAAATGGTCATGACTAGTAGGTCGTGTCTCCAAAAAACCATTTATGTAGCAAGATATAACTTCTGCAAAAGAAACGGGCTACAGGCATAGTCTCCTTTGATGACGTTTTCTTCAGATCTGATGACTTGGTGTCAAATGGCCACTACCAAGCCTTTAGGCTTCATGCCTTTAAGCTCCGATAGCATGTTGGAAGAGAGGGAGAGAAACAGAGTGGAGCGAAAGATGAGCCTTAGCTCATTGTTGTTCTTCTTCCATTATTCTTCCATCATACTAACTAAAAGAGACTTACACACATAGGTATAACTAACCAAGACTAACTGTGGTTAAGTCATTGACTATACCGACTTATTGAATGTCACACACATGCACAACTATATCCAACCAATGTCACGGTCACACACATAAAGATAGACTGACTGAAGAGTAACGGGAGCTTGATATTCTAACAAGGGAGAGATGAAAAAAAAAGGAAAATTAGGAGAAAGAGGAGGAGATAAAAAGGGGGCACAGAGAGAGAGAGAGAGAGAGAGAGAGAGAGAGAGAGAGAGAGAGAGAGAGAGAGAGAGAGAGAGAGAGAGAGGAGAAGAAAAGAGAGAATATGAATATAAAGAGAGAGAATTATATAGATAGAAAATATAGAATTTACATACTTTAAGAGAGATTGAGGAGGAAAAGAAAGTGAAAGAATAAGGAGAAGGAGAGAGAGAGAGAGAGGGAACACGCAGAGAAAATTATAGAGAGAGGGAATATAAAATTTAAAGAGAGAGAAGGAAAAATAGAGGAGAGAGAGAAAAAAAATAAGAAGAAGAAGATATAATAATAGAGAGAGGAAATATAAAATCTAAAAGAGAGCGAGAGTGAGTGAGTGAGTGAGTAAAAAGAAAATTTAAAAAAAGAGAATGAAGAGAGAGAGAGAGAGAAGAAGAAGAAGAAAAAGGAAAAAAGAGGAGAGGGAGAGAGAAGGAAAAGAGAGGAGAGAGAGGGGAGAATAAAAGGGGAGAGAGAGAGAGAGAGAGATAGAAGAAAAGCAAGGAGAGAGAGAGACAGAAAATGAGGAGATGAGGAAAAATAAACTAAAATAGAAGGTATAGAGAGAGAAAGAGAAAATTAGACATAGGGAACTGGGGGGAGAGGAAAGAGAGAGAGAGGGTGAACAAGAAAATTAGAAATAGAGAGGGAAAAGAGGAGAGAGAAATATGAGAAATGGATTGTTGAGTGAAGTTGCTGTGCGAGCACAGCAACTTCACTTATGTCACTTCAGGGGCAATGAAGCTACTCCCCGCAAAACGGCCTAGCTTTTCGTGCGCACACAGAATGCTAGTGGTCTTTGTTATTGCTAACTCCAAAAAAGAAAAGGGAGAAAGCATAGAGCCACTACCAGATCAAAGCATGATAAGCATATCACTAAGATGTATATAGGATTCTCATAGGTTAACCAAGGAGTGATAAGAGGTGAGGAATAAATTGATTAAGAAGTATGAAAATCCATGATATGTATACAATATATAGTATGAATTCTATGCTTTTAGGCTAAAGTCCAAACAAGACTCCGCATCTACAAAATCTCTAGCCCTCCTAGTTTTTCTCCACCTCATTTCATAACTCTTACCACCTTCAAAAAACAACCATGACTTACACATGTGGTATTACAAGGTGTCATCTTATGTAAATCAAAGCCATAATATGCCCCTAAACAATATCCACTCATGAGCCCCTTATTCCTATCTAAAAATGTATTGTGTAGATGTGGCACATAAAAAACTAGCACAAATTTCCCCCTTACATATAAAAAATCTCAAAGAAAAGCAAAAACCAAACAAATTACAATCACCCAAAATCAAAAACCATAATGTTATAAAAAGGATTAGCATCATCATCTACATGAAGATGTTCACATAAGTACCTTGGATCTATTCATGGAGTTGCATAAGCGCCAATATAATTCCTTCCTCTAAAGACTTGCAGGATGAAAGAATGTTTTTCTTTTCTTTATTATTCTAGTTATGATACATATATCTTAAATATTCCACAAGCAAGACTTGCACTATGAACACACAAGACAAGGAAGAGAACAAGAACAAGCTAGTGGTTGAAAGAGTTGTAGTGCATCATGAATCAGAACCACCATGCAATAACAAAAAGTAATTGAAAACTTGAGTTCCACAAACTGAACAATTGAGAAATCAAATATAAGAGTGCATGACAAGACAATGGGTACAATCTCATGTATTGTTATTTCCTCTCCTCTTCTTCTTCACATACTTTACAATGTAGACAATAATTATTATGTAAACGAGGGGTCTCTAAACCTTAAGTATGATGCAATTAAAACATAAGGTGCCAAATCTGGGAAGTAGTGGGTGGCCTTCTAAACCAATGCTTGATCAAAGTGATTCTTCACTGTCATTTTTGTTGTGATAGTGGTTAAGATTAGAGAGACGGAGAAACCATGTGTTGTCTTACTAGATCATGGCTCAAAGATACATGTCATAGTTCACAATTTGTATGAGAACAGGAAGGGGCATGTAGATGAAGATCATGGATGGAAGATAAGAGCTACTAATAATACTATAGAAGAGCTATAAGCAACATGTCAAAATATGAGGGTGTCCATAGGGATGTTCAAGATGATTATTGTTTTTATGTGTAGGATTCATGTTTTTATGATGTTGTTTTGGAATAGCCCTTTATCACTAAAGTATGGATGGAAACAAAAGTTATAGATGAATGTTTTGCATATGCATGAGTCCAAAGTAAAGATGAGAAAAGAGTTGTGGAGTTTATGACATTTTGTTGAATCACCCAAAAAATAGAGATACATGACAAGATTCCCCACTACTCATAAAAGAATCAGATTTTCACTAGGCACCATTGTCATGTAGGATGGTGGTGGTATAAGGAGAGAAAAATGTTGAGATATTTGCAATCACACCCACTATGGCCTCTTTGTATGAGGCAGTTCTGGGCTTAGGACATGCAGGTAGACTGAATCCTATAGGCACAGAAAGGGAAGCTACTACCTATCCAACACTATAAAGCATTGTACTTGACTACCACTTTTTCATATGGAATGAATATAATATCATGGTGCTTTGTACTTTCACTTAGTGTCTTTGTCATTGTCAGTCCATTACACAAGATTGTCTTTATGATTCCAAGCTTCCATCTTGGAACCTAATTCACTTGTGTAACAGTTGGTCTCTCCTTGTCCATGTCAACATGATTCTTGTCTTCATCTTCCATCCTCCATAGCTCCTGCCATGCTCTAGATCCGTGCTTTTCACATGGTATCAGAGCTCAGCTGAGCATGGCCCAACTCTCCTTTCACTCCTCTCAGCTCCTTTCCATCTCTACTCAACTCAGTTTGAGTAATGGACCCTATCTCCAACTTCATTTGCATTCCTACCTTCAATGAAGCTTCCATGGCAGCCATAGCCAGTAGCACCCTGTCAGCTTGAAACTTTCATATCTCTCTCCACATGCCAAATATCTCTGAACTTCCTTTTGGAGAAGTGTTTCTCTACTTCCAGAGCTCCTCCCTGGCACCTCAATCATTGAGATTGGGCAACTATAGCTTCAACATTGCCTCTTTTCAAAGTCATTGCCATAACTGTGTTTGTGGATAGCACCTACCTACCTTTATTGGAGCAGCCATATCTCATCAACCAGGCCATATCTCTTTGAGCTTTCTTCTCGAGAGTTGTTCTTCATATCAAGCGTAACTTCTTGACACAAAAATCAAGGAGATTGACGCACACCTTGCCCGACATTTGCATTTTTCCAAATCTGGGCGTAGTTTTGACAGCGACCACTTTGAAGGCTAGATCTCTCAACTCGGGCAAAACAAGTACAAACCCTCTAAGGGGGAGTTAGACCCATTAGTGAGGTCCTCTATCTTAAAGGGTTTGAGAAAATTCAACCTATGGAGCCCATGGGAGCTCATTTACCAATCACTGGTCCCTATTTTGACAGGACAGCCATAGCCACTTACCTTCAAACTCATTTTTCCTTCATTTTCTCTCTCCTGCCACTTAAACCAAGCCAAGACCCCTCTAATCTGAAGTTTTCAGCAAGTATTCAACCATTAAATCAGCAAGGAGGGGAAGCTATGAAGAGTTTTTGAAGATCATCAAGTCAAACTCAAGCAACAAACATCAAATTTCAAACTAGTATCTTTTGATACTTCACTGCCATTGCTTGTGTCTTTTGACACATACAAAGATTAACTCATCGCTAGTTATTCTCAATCATTTGAAGCTGATTTTCATCATTAGGAATGACCAAAATCAAGTCTTTTATGAAGATGCTTCTCATGAAGAGTAACATTATTCTTGTTGCGCAATTCAACTGCATGGAAGACTTGTTTATTCCGCTTGCAGCAAGGATGGACAGATTTACTTGTTTTGAAGAGCAACGATGAATTTATTTGAAGATTTTGAAGACATTTCTGCAGCCTCAAAGATGATGGTACATTTTCTTGAGGGGGGCATGGACATGAAGACTAATACAAGCAAAGTCCACCATAAAAAAGAAGATAAAAAAGACCATGAAGAAGAGAAGAAAGACAAGAAGACCTGCAATGAATTGAAGATCTATGTAAAAAGAAATGCTGAAAACCGCAAGGATCTCATGGTCCTTGACCCAAATTTTTATTGAATTTTTTAGCCTTGTATTGCCTAGCCCAAAATGCTATTGTCATAAGCTTGTAAACTCCTCATATAGCCTTGTACTACAACCTTTGTACACTTTGTGAGGCCCCTGTTATAGCCTCTGGATGTCCACCATGTTTGTGGTACCCACACTTAGCCTTTTATGCGACAGGCTCTAGTGTTTTGCCATGTTTATGGTGTGCCCACACTTTGCAGGTGTTGCTCTCACTAAAGTCTCTACACACTTTGTACTTTCTGGTTGTGATTGAGGAGAGGTATTGAGATATTTGCAATTACACCCACTGTGGCCTCTTTGTATGAGGCAGTTATGGGCTTAGGACATGCAAGCAGGCTGAATCCCATAGGCACAGAAAGGGAAGCTACTACTATCCAGCAACTATAAAGCATTGTACTTGACTACCACTTTTTCATATGGAACAAATACAATATCATGATGCTTTGTACTTTCACTTAGTGTCTTTGTCATTGTCAGTCCATTACATAAGATTGTCTTTATGAGTCCAAGCTTCCATCTTGGAACCTAATTCACTTGTGTAACAATTAGTCTCTCCTTGTCTATGTCAACATGATTCTTGTCTTCATCTTCCATCCTCCATAGCTCCTGCCATGCTCTAGATCCATGCTTTTCACAAAAAGCTCTCACATTTCGGTAGCAATGCTTTTTCTTTAGGATTGATTGATCTTTCAGTTGAGAATTTTATTTGTTCTCATAAAGTTATAGAGTTTCTTAGAGCTTCTAGGTAGTATGTATGTATGAAAGAGAAAGAGTTGAGAAACTTAGGTTTATTATTGGATGATGAGTGCATTGATGGCTTGTTCGATGGGCTTCCTTATGGTAGATATTATTACATAGATTGAAGATATCTTGAAAACTAAGGTGCAAAGCGGTTCTACTTTTATGCAGGCTCATTCCCTATATATGTATCATGAGATTATTGACTTTATGCAGTAGAGAGGATTGGATGCTGAGTTTTTCAGCAAAAAGATTCATTACATGATGTATTTCAATAATTTTAGATGAGGGTTAAATTATTTCACCCAACAAAGTTACAAGGGGCTCAATTATTTTAGCCAAGAGAGTTTGATGTCAATTCATTTCAACATACAAAAATTGGGGTTGTTTGCATGTAGTGTAAAGAGAAGAGGGATGATTTATTTTAGCCCAATAGAGTTGGGTACTACCCATTTGTAGCAAGAGTTGGGTTAACTAGAGGAAAAGAGTGAAGCTAGGATTTAGACCAAGTATAAAACTATTGACAAGAAAGTGAAACTAGTTGTAACACCGTTACATCTTGATAGTGATGAGCAAATGAAGAGGGTTGCAAAACATGCAAATTTTAGGAATCCAAAAAATATGAGTCATAAGTTTTTAGTAGAGACATTGGCAAAGTTAAAGATTGGGAATGGGAAGTTCTTGCTTCCTATTGAGAGAAAGTGCTTTATCGAGATGTTAGAGTGACATGGTAGAGGCATTTGTATTCCATCCACATGAGACTAGGTATGTGGATCTAGAGATTGTATCACGAATAGTGATTCTCACTATTCCACATATACCTTGGGATTTTCATCCTATTCTAGTGCATAGAGCTCATCTATCAAAATTTATTGAGCTACTAAATGAAAGCATTAGGATGGGGATACTTGATCCATCTTCTACGCTATATTCAAATCGATGGTTCACAAAGTCTAAGAAGGATGGGTCTCTTAGGTTTATCTAGGATTTACACCTCTACTAGTGAATAGAGTGGCTATCTAGAATGTATAGGTTCAGATGCCTATCTCTCAACATTTTATGTATCTCGAAGGACCCGTTGAGTTTTATTGGTAGCCCACTAGGCCCGACGGATATAGAGAAAACCTACTTGGCTTAAAATCTTTAAAAATACACTATATGTAGAGGATCCATATCACATTTCTCACTTTTCCAACTTTCAGGTGAGTCTCTTGGGGAGTGTATCCTTCTTGGGTGAAGAACTCTCTTACAAAACAACCCCAAGAGTATCGATGGTTCGAAGAATCCTTCAATGAGCCAAGTTTCATTCTTTGCATGGGGACACTTAAAAACAAGCAAGCAAAGAGTGTGCAAATAAGATTGAGTTACATGTTCCAACGAGAGTTCATTGATTGTTTGCTAGTCTTGATTTCGATTGGACATTTGATTTCTAGAATCAGACGCACAAAAATTGGACACATGAAAATCTGACCAACCAAAACTGGACCACTCGAACTCTGACCATTCGATTGGCCGATTGGACCCAGAATTGGACGTCCCGAGAATCAGACCATTGAGAATTGGATAGAAAATTGTCAAAATCAAACAGGTGAACAGAATACAAATTTGACACATCTAAGCCGCCCTGAAACCAACCTAGAGACCATATAGAGCCGAAAGCACATTATAGATCTATCACTGGGGTAAAATCTAGAGCAAGTAGTTCAAAACTTGGCTACGAACGGTCCTTCAAATCGCACATGGTGTTTAGCGTAACGGCCATGCAGGCCAAGGGAGGCTTGAATCTATAAGCCAAGACCTAGAAGATGAAGACATAATACCGCTTGCTTATCTTAGGGTCAAACTCACCGCAAAAAGAGAGCATAGTGTCAATGCTCTCATCAATGAAGGAGCTGATTTTAATATCTTAACCTATGAAGCATGGACCCTACTAGGCCAACCAGAGCTCACACCAACTAATGCAACTCTTAGTCCTTACGGGGGACACCCACAAGTACTTATAGGGAAGTGCAAAATCCTTGTAACTATTGAAACTAAAAGCTTGCCTATCCTATTCCATGTTCCTCCAAATTATGCAAATTGTTGAAAGGAAACCCTCCTAGGAAGACCCTTCAAAAGGGCGATGAAGTGTGAGGCTAATTATGTAGCACAGAGGATACACTTGATACTACCAGGTGTGAGGATAATCACAACCTTTAGCAAGGGTGACCTCATCAAACCTTGAGGGAAAGACAAGGAACATTCTGACATACAAGGCAAGTCTAGTAACGAGAGCAAGGACTTGTTGACAGAGTTGATACAAGTGCATGTTGAATAGAGAGAACCAGTGATGAGCGAGGCCATACTTGAAACAAGAAGGTTAGGAGACAATGCTAAGGATAGGCTTTGGACTTACAAATATCATAGAAGACCACAAAAGAAGCCTAAGCCTTATAGACAAAGGTATCGATGGAGAGCCAGCACAACTTGGCGATGGATATCCAAAGTATTGCTATGTGCTCAAGGGTATTACACAGGTAACAGATGGATTTGGGTACCAAAACCCCTAGCTAAACCACCTTTGTCAGCTTAAGGCTAGGACGTATCAAGAGCGAAGAAGCGCAGGAGGAAATCTAAATGAAAGAATAAGTCTCAAGTCAAAAATATTGGAGTGATCGAGCCCCTCACAATTGAAATCAAGAAACCAAAGGGGACTATTCGAAGGATAGATCCTCAACCTAGCATGCTTAACAAGTGAATATCATATGTAATCGTCGAGTGTGCACAAAAGTCACTAGTGCCCAAGGAGCCTTTGATTTCCCAAGAGGATAATGAGTATCATAGACACAACATTGCTCATGGTAAGGCTGATTGCTCAACAAAGCAAATGGCAGAATTGTTAAACAACAACGAGCAAATCTTCCAGCAGTGTTAAGTCCACATAGGAGTCCTAAATCTCCTACACCCTCTTTTCCTAAATGGACATAGGAAGCACAACAACAGTTGTCAAGTGCAGCTGCTCAATCCCAATCCCTATCTCCATCCGAGCTTCCAAATGTCCAAGAGGTGGGACATGACACCACCCTTAGCTCTCAACCTAAGGATATGCCTATGCAATCCATCATGACTAACTCATCAATCTCCACAAGTGAATGCGTAAAGGGCAACAAAAGTCATGACCACTTCCAAACTGCCTAAGGACTTGACACCACAGTCTACCAACAGTAGCTAGTCCACTGAACTAGCCGCTACTGCTTCCAATTAGGAATCATAGCAATCACATCCTTTGGTTGATGATGCCCCTTGCGGAATGTGTCCTTAGCAATTCACCTGCAGAAGAGATGTCACAGCCAACATCATTGATCTCTAGCACTTTAGAAGCACCTAAAGCTTAGGCTTGAGGAGAAATCTCTCAAAGATTTGGCCAAGGAGATGGCGCATCTGACCAATGAACCAGAGATGAAGTGCCTAATGAAGCTCGATCACAAGCTAACACCCATCACACGTGCGTACATGCATGTGGACATCGAAAGGCTAACACCATAGCACACAAAGCTCATAGTCAAACCCCTAACGTGGAACAAGCAAGAACTTGTTTGCTCCCACTATGTAGCTATCATTGAAGGACATCCCAAAGGCCACAGCTAGAGCATTGCACTTGATACACTCACTCTATATACTACTCAATTTGAGACAAACAAGGAAAGGCTTGAAGTAATCAAATGAAAAGGGATAGGACAAGTAACTTTGTGCAGAAATGGTACTCCAACCAAAGTTTGGCAGCCAAAATTGGCCACCGACTAATGGCACTTGCTAAGCAAAGCAAAGCCCTTTGGACATCAACACATGATCCAACATACATTGCCCCAACCTCATTACGAGTGTTGGCAGCAATCCATGAGGTCCAGCTTTCTGCCATTATCCAAAAACATCCCTTGCATGATAAACTGCTTCTAGAAGAAGTTCTACACGTGGCTAGTAGGCTAGGAGTAGGGAGCATGGTTCTTGATGTTAGTATATATGTCTTTTGCCTCACTCAAGACCATGCAATCCTAGATCTCTATGCTTCCCATCAATATAACCCTGACTTCTTCAACTATTTTTGTCCAAGCCTATATGGTAGGAACCCTAAAACATCTCCTGGCTCTACATCAGAGTCACTAGAACCCCCAGAGCAAGAGAAAAATAGCTTTAAACACAACACTTGCTTTGATAAGAAGAAATGGAGGCATATTCCAATGGGTAAGGGCAAGAGCCTAGAGCAAATGCCCCCCAACCAAGAGCAATTGCTAATGCAATCGGATGAGGGGCTAAACAAAAGAGAATTGGCCAAAGAATTAGACTCTCCACAAAGAGAGGCAATTGTACCCTCACAACCTAGCGAGGCTATTTAGTAGGCCACGCCTATGTCCCATGAGGACGCACCAGAAAAATACAATGCTGAGGCCCAACCAAGCACATCAATGGCTGACCTAGTTCAGGGTCCTAAGTATTTAAAGGATACACCTCAATTGTCCAAGAAAAAGAGGGGAAAGCAACGACAGTTACAAGTGGCGGTACATGCCAAGAAGATCGAGACCAAGAGCACGAAAGAGCTGAGGAATAAAACATCGAGTCCATCCACCAATGAACCCATTGCCATCTCTCCTAACAGTGGTGAAACCTCAGACGCATCCATGTGTTCTGATAAGTCAAAGCAACCATTACCATCAATGGTTGCTTGCAACACTCAATCGACCAACAACAGAACTTGCATTGACCAATCAAGAGTGGATAAAACACTGTCACAATAGGGTGACAAAACTATACCAATCACATCCGAGGAGAACCATGATGCAATATCAACAAAGCCTTAGGAGAAACATGAAAACCCCGAGGACATAAGCAATCCTAGCATCGACCAATCTTGCTCATCTAGGTCTGAGCCCCCAGCTACGCTAAAGCCTAGGAAAACCTCCAGAACCTTGCATGAGATAGCAAAAGAGCAAGCCTTCATAGAACATAGAAGTTTCATAGAGTGCTTGGTTGAGTTGGATGCTAAACTCAAAATATTTGCATGTGTCTACGTCCTTGCAGACATGGGCACATTCCCTAGGGAGCAGCTTGAGGAATACTTGCCATATCCTCTATCCTGGGAAGAACAAGAATATCTTAATGAGCACTATGACAAGCTCTTACATGAACGCATGCAACTCATCTTTGACAAGGAAGCCGACGATTTACACCTAACTGTGACATTCAACAATGTGCTTTGCCAACCAAATCTCTTAGAGATAGAGCAACTAAAGTGACAATCAGAGGGTCGAAGTCAGTTTGAAAAATGTTGGTTTGAAAACCGTGCTATAATGGACGAACTTGGAACCCATATTCTTAGAGGAGAAATTGCAAATGGCGGTCTCAAAGAGACCCAACCTATGTGGTGTCTACTTCCTTTCAGGGTATGGACTTAGCCGGAACTAGCCAAGAGAACTCTTTGGTTGATAAGATTCTCACCAAGCAGGAGCTACATGTTGCGAGTAGACTCGGATAAGGTACCATGCTACTCGATGTTGCAAAATATATGTTGTTATTGAGTAGGCTGCCACAAGTACTGGATGCATGTGCCACACTCCAGTACAATCATGAGTTACACAATTGGTTTTTATCCTCACGAAGTGACATGGATTCATAAATGTGTACATAAATAAACAATGATTTTTGTGATAGTGTATAGATAATACAAAAAAAAAGCTAGTGCACACACACAAGCAATGATAATCAAGTGCAGGTGATATGCATCGAAGTCAACACCATGGGATTCAGATAAGTGATGTCTCTTTGAGCTGCACCTGTTCATTATAGTTAAAGCATATGACTTGCATGTACTCTCACAAGTTGTCAAGTGGATATAGGATGACATAGGTCTCTGTACAAAAGCGTTCAATGTCCAAGTTACCACAAGACCACCAAATCCAGAAAGAGCCATTACAGAAAAAGCAACAAAAATACCAAGAATAAAGAGCCATGACCGAATCCCTACTCCTGGAAGAGAAAATCACCCTTGCACAAAGCCCACATTGCATTTGAGCATGGCCCAAAGCATAGTCATTGGCTACTCTCTCTTTCTTGGCCAAACTCTACATTTGGCTCACTGCAGTTGCTACCTCAATTGTATCGATATCTCACATGTTACAAAGAGGCTTGCAAAATCTCAAGTGTATCTCTCCATCTCAACAAATTTTCCTCTAGCATTGAGGCTAGTAACACTTGAAGCTTTTTCAAAAATGAAATGAACATCATAATGAAGCTACTTGTAAAGATAAAAATCCTTGATGAATAATGTCTTTCAAAGACCTAGGGTTTAAAGTTCCAAGCATGCAACCTTAGGCCTAAGACAAAAAGCACTTGAAAATCTTTTGGTGTATGTGATGATGATTTTAACTTGGTGTACTCTCAAAAAGCATTGAGACTAAAGAATGCACATCATTAATTATGTTTGAAAAATGTGGATAAAAAGAAATTTCATTGATAAGTCTTTTGTGATATATGGTTTAAGCTTGGTTTTGTTGCTCATTGAAGCTTGAAGTTTGCAATTCATTCGTTGCACCATCTTTGAGGAAAAATAAGAAATATGGAAAATTTTTGAGTTGAAGAGCATAATTCTCAAGCTTTTTGATTTATTGAATCTCATGTGATTTAAACATAATTTAAAGAAAAAGGCATGTGAGTTTCTCATTGCGAAAGAAGTCCTTTAAGTGAAAATTTGAGCTTGGGCTTGTGATTTGAGTTGAAATTTTGATGAATGCTTTAGACATTGTATTTTGAGAAATTATTTCATAGCTTTTTTGGAGAAAAGAGAGAGCATAGTTCAAGAAATAAAGAGAGAAGGGTTTCTACAATAGTATCTTTGTAAAGGATCACTCTTACATGACTTTGAAGAAGTGGCAAAAGTCTAAAAATATTGAGCTCATGGTGATTTTTTAATGTGACTTGTTTTTGAGAGCTTGAGTAGTTTGAAAAAAGAAGCCAAGTGTGATCTTGAATAAGATAAAAAACTTTCTTACTAGCACTTGAGTGAGGGTTGCTACATAGTCTTAAGACCCACACACAATTTAAGTGAGAGATAGAGAAGAGAGATTAGCTGTTGAACTATAAGAGGTAAAGAATCTTAGAAAGTTTCTAGATCTTTCCACTTAACCAATCCAATTCCTAAAACACTACTAGATCTCATTCTATCTTCTTATCAGGTTGTGGATGAGGTTTTCCTATCCCACCATTTGCTCAACAATATAATATAGAGAATTTACACATAATGATCCCCCCCCTTTTGCTAGTTGTTCTTCTTATATTTGTTGTATACTCTCCATTTCTTGATCAGATTCTATTTGCTATATTGCATAATTTTTATATGGTGTTAAAGTTGCAACCTTGATTCTCATGAACTCCTAGAGAAAGTGTTGGGGAATAATCCAAAACCACAATCCACCCCCAACTTACCAAATTTGAGTATTATGATTCCTCCAAATGCAAATATTCTATAGGTTTGGAAATAAAGAAATAGAGATGTACTATGTGCCTTGTTACAAGCTCATCTGATAGTGTTTTGACATTGATTCAACATATAACCAAGACATTAGAGGCTTCAAATGTATTGAGGGGTCAATATGGACCATGAAACCAAAAAATGGTTTAGAGCTTTCAAAATCAACTAGTGGGGAGAATTTTTCTAAAGGAGAGATGGCTCAAGCATTTATTGCTCAGATCAAGAATCAATGCAAAAGGCAAACGTGATTTCTCCACCAAAAGTTATAGTGACAAAAAGAAGAAGTGTATTTAAAAAATGTTTCAAGGATTGTATTTCAATTTCAAGAAGAAATAAACACAATTATAGCTTGTTGTGTCAAAAAGGAAAATGAGAAAAATAGCATCGTGAAAAGTAAAGGGACGAAGACAACCAATACGGTTGAGCCCAAGCTTGAGTAATTTATGGTGACCATTGAGGAAGTGTGTTTCTCAATGTAGGAATTATTTACAACTAGCTCATGGATATTGGATAATGGTGCTTCCATGACAAATAAAAAATGTTTGTATAGTTCTATTCAGCCTCTATAAGAATCCATAAGTGTGACATAATAGGGAATGATGGAAGATGCCATGTTGAGGGCACATCCTGGGAAATTCACTATATATATACCCTCTATATCACGTGTGTTCAAGGCCTATTTATAAATATCATTATTTGTGAAATTTACCTTAATAAAACATAACCCTTTTCTATTCAATTTGTAAGTAACCCCTTTATATGGGACCCTTTTGCATATAAAAAGGATGTAAAAATTGTATTTTTATAATCCCTTATGTCAAACCCACATGATACATACATATGTTTATGATGATTGATCTCCCTGTGGAGCACATATACTATTCTCTTTGTTATTGCAAATGGTGAAGTTAAAAATCTTTCAAATTTTTATATGTTTCAAATATTTAGAAAATTTTATTGTTAATTTCTTCCATAACTGATCCTAGCCATGAAAAGATGTTCACCAAGATAGGTGCAAATATTTTGGATAGTGTTAGCAAAGTTATTGTCAAGGGAGAAAGAAGGAATAACTTGTATGAGACCTAAGTGCTCTTATAGCCACCACTAGAGTGGGAATAAGTAAACTCATTAAAGGTTTATAATTGAATTTATAATATTTAAGAAAATGCACAAGCAAGGTATGGTTGCTCACCTAGTTGTAGTGATTGAAAGCAGTGATTGAAATGACAGAGCTCACATCCATAGAGGAACGAGCCCACTCATAGAAATGATGTTTCAAGAAACATCTTCGTTACCTCCAAAACTTGCAAATGCACCTCAAGCGTACGCCCACAAAGAAGACTCTCAAGGAGATGGGTTAGCACAACATATTAATGAACCAACAATGAAGTGTTTAGTTTGAGTTGATGCAAAATTGACATCACTCTCGTGAGCATGCACTTACACCACCGACCTTGGAAATGTTGAGATGGCAAGCTCAACACGTGCGGACATTGATGATGGACTGCCTGGCTAGATGAGTCTGCACGTCTACACTTAGCACGTTGGTGGTCATTATGATACTTACATGGCCACTAACTTATCACTTATTATATTTACTTTGTTGCACCTACCTATAACTGGCAAAGATATAGCGCTAGTCGATTAGTGTAGTCGGTTATGCACTGTTTGACTTAGAAGGCCACTTTCCTTTATGTTGTATCTTATCTATACTTTCTGTACATTGTATAGTGTATGGAAGAAGAAGAAGAAACCAACAAGAAAACGTTTTGGCCTCCATCTCTCTTCTTGTGTTATTGAGTGAGCTTCCTCTTGTGTATACAATGTGTGTTTAGTGCAGCAGCTCCCCCCATCACGCGATTCTTAACATGGTATCAGAGCCGCGTCACTGAGAGAGGCTGATTTTGAAGGCTAAAGTGAAGGAGAAGAAGCAAGGTTCGAGCAAGCAAGCAACGGGTAAGAAGCTCTCCCATTCTTCCACTCTCTCTCTTGGATAGTGCCTGTGGAGGCACCGGAAGTAGGGTTGAGCAAAAATCTCAGATTGCTGTGAGATTTGGTATGTGAGCAAATCACTGTATATTTTGCAAATAAGCCCTTCAGGCCTTACCCGCCGTTATTTTGGGCGTCTGAGGCCGTTTCAGGCCCCGTTTTAGAGTCGCAAGGTTGCGGACAATAGTTTCAGGGTACACTGTGATTTCGGTTGTATTGACCAAAAGTGGGTGCACAAGTTACAAATTGCGAATCTATAATTTTTGAGGTGTTTGCAGGAAGCAAACATAAGGTTTACCTGCAAACAGGTTGCAGATTACATGTACTATTGAGCAATCAGTGAAAAAAGTTAATTGGTGTATTGTTGTGCACGTGTTGTGAAAGATTGCAAAAGACTAGCTTGTTGTGTTGTATCCTTGTTTGTGATAATGGCAGAGAACAGTGGAAATCCCATTATTGAGAAGCTCGACAAGAACAACTACCCTTCATGGAAGTTTTGTGTGACGAACTTCCTCATTGGAAAGGGCCTTTATGAGTTTGTCTCTGGTGAAGAAAAGGAGCCAGAGCTGGTATCCCTCCGACTGCAGATGAGTTAAAAGCATGGAAAGAGTGGAATGCGAAAGACAAAAAGGTGATGTACTAGCTATTTGTAGTCATTGATAATACTATGCTGGGACATATCAAGAATGCAAAAACTTCACATGCAGCTTGGACAATTTTTGAGAGCATGTTTTCAGTAAATACAAAGGCACAAAAGATTCAACTCAAGCAAGAGTTGAATGCCTTGAAGAAAGGGAAAATGTCTATCAATGAGTATGTGTTGAAGGTGAGGAGCATTGTAGATCTTTAACAGCAATTGATGCAATGTCAGATGATGATGCTTTGGTTTCATCCACTCTGAGTGGCCTTAACAATGAGAAGGCATGGAAATCATTTGTTACTTCAGTATATGTACAAAAGTCATTTCCAGATTTTGATGAGCTGATCTCTCTCATGATTACTGAAGAGATCAATATGCAGGGTGATTCATCTGAAAGAAATGGTGAACAGGTCCAAGCATTTTACTTGAGTTCAGGAAGGGGACATGGTAGATCCTGAGGCCATGGTATGGGACGTGCTGGCGATAACCAGCAAAATAGGTTCAATCAACAATTTGGTGAAATACAGGTTTCTGGAGGCAGAGGAAACTTTGAGGCAAGGGGAGCTCTAGAGGATGAGGTGGATGGCAAAATAGAGGTTCTGAAATTTTTGCTATTGTTTGTCATTATTGTGGTAAAATAGGCCATATTACAGTCCATTGCTATGCAAAGAAGGATGATATTCATAGTTGTAAATTGTAGCAAGGAAACTATGCATCGTCTTCACGACAGAATGAAGACAAAAATGAGCATCTATTTGTTATGTAGCATATGATGAATGCAATTACAAGAAAGGGGACACATGATGATGTATGGTATGTCAATTTAGATGCATCTAATCATATGACCAGTCATGTTGAATGGTTTGTGGAGAGATGCAGGACTTACAAAACCCAGGTTATGTGCAGATGGGTGATGCAGGACTTACAAAACCCAGGTTATGTGCAGATGGGTGCAGATGGGTGATGATACATGTGCCATCAATTACAAAGAATCTAGTATCGGTTGGCCAAATGGTAGAGCAAGGGTTGCAGGTCCGATTCAATGCAAAAGGTTTTTTTGTAGAAGACTTTAATGATAAGTGCAGGTTGGTCACAAAAGGAAGTAGAGTTAGCCAAATGTTCACTTTAGATGCTGGAATTCCTACAATGGATGCTGCTATGTATGCTAAAGGAAAAGGAGTAGTTGCAAATATTGAAATATGTAATAAACATATTGGACATGCAAATGTGCAAAGATTGAAATTAATGCAGTCTAGAGGATTGGTTACAGAGTTTCCTTATTTTAGAGTTGCAGAATTACATAAAGTCTGTGAAGCATACCAGTTTGGTAAGCAAGCAAGACAACCCTTCTGCATGATAGAGAAGTGAGCAGAAATATACTTGATGTAGTACATACAGATGTTTGGGGGCCTACATAGAATGTATCTCTTAGTGGGGCAAAAATATACTTGATGTAGTACATACAGATGTTTGGGGGCCTACACATAATGTATCTCTTAGTGGTAGCAAATACTTTGTCATATTTATTGATGATTGTTCAAGGAAGCTATGGGTATACTTCATGAAGGAAAAGAGTGATGCATTTGAGAACTTCAAATCTTTTAAGGCAGTTGTTGAATGCTTGAGATCAGATGAATGGGGAGAGTACCTCTCTAATGAGTTGAGTGGCTTGTTGAGGACTCATGGGATAAAGAGGCAATTTACTTGCAGGTATACCCCATAGTAAAATGGTGCTGCAGAAAGAAAAAACAAGCATATTGCAGAAGTTGCATGGGCGTTAATGGCTAAAAAGAAAATGCCCAAACATTTTTGGTTTGAGGCTGTCCATACTACTGTCTACATTATGAACGGAACTCCCATAGCTGCAGTTCATGGGATGACTCCTAAATAGTGCTTTACTGGCAAGAAGCCCGGTATATCGCACTTGAAGGTATTTGGATGTGTTGCATATGTTTATGTGCCAGATGAGCTATGGAAGAAGCTTGATCCAAAGACTAAAAAATGTATTTTTATTGGGTACTCTTTAGAGCAGAAAGGGTATCGCTATTATAACCTTCATAGGTGGGTTCAGAGGATGTTATCTTTAATGAGATGGGCAGCTGGTATGCACCTACTGGTGATGTATTAGATGATGATAATGATCAGGACAACTATGTGCAAAAAGAAAAACAAGAATCACACAGTCTTAGTGGACTAGAAACATCATCTGGTACTATATCTACAGTGAGCCCTTGGTGTGAGACTAAGGAATAGTCCCACATCTTCAGGTGGATCTATAAGTGTTGCAAGGAAGGACAAAGGAAAGAAGAAAGTGCTGGATAGTAATGATGCATCTACCAGTCATTTGGGATTTGATGAAGATTCCAGTGGTTCGGAGAGTTTGGATGATGAGCTTGGCATTCCTTCAGTTAGGACACCAGGTGTACAGAGAGCTCATAGTAATGTAAAGGCTCCATTGAGTGATCCGGTGGTACGCAGATCTAGCAGATTCAGATGCCCTATTAAAAGATTTGGTTTTGAAGGTTATGCAACTCACCATTATGCTTATATGGTGAAACTAGTTGAGGATATTGAGCCCACCTGTCTTGAGGATGCTGTTGGTCATGCTCATTGGCATGCAGCAATGGATGAGGAGATGGCTGCATTAGAAGCCAATAAGACTTGGGATTTGATACCCTTACCCAAGGGTAAGAAAGCTATTAGCTGTAAGTGGGTTTACAAAGTCAAGCATAATGCAGACGGTTCAGTTAGCAAGTATAAGGCTAGGCTGGTTGCAAAAGGCTATGCTCAAATATATGGCATAGATTATGACAAGACATTCAGTCCAATTGCTAGGATAGCAACTGTTAGGTGCATGATTGCCTTGGCAGCAACCAAAGGTTGGATTTTGCAGCAAATGGATGTTAAGAATGCCTTTTTGCATGGTGAATTGCAAGAAGAAGTGTATATGGAGCAGCCAGCAGGTTATGAGGATTTAGAGCATCCCACATATGTGTGCAGGTTAAAGAAGGCACTCTATGGGATGAAGTAAGCACCTAGAGTATGGTTTGACAAGATTGGAGAGTATCTTGTCAATATTGGATTTTGTACTTCTGATGCTGATGACTCACTCTATGTGAGAAAGGGAGATGTAGGGTTGGTCATCATAGTCATCTCTGTGGATGACTTGATTATTATAAGTGACAGTGACAATGGGATTGCTGAAGTTAAGAAGAATAAGTTTGAGATGAAAGATTTGGGTGAGCTGAGATACTTTCTTGGTATTGAGGTGATCATATGTGATGATGGTATATGGCTATCCCAAAGGCAGTATGGCTTGGATATGTTATCCAAGTATGGTATGACAGCACATAAGTCTCTTTCACAAAATGTGAAGCTGAGTGCTGATGTTGGGGATGAGATAGAAGACCCTACTATGTTCAGGAGGATAGTAGGGAGTTTGATTTACATGACTATCACAAGGCCAGACTTGAGCTATGATGTTGACCTTGTCAGTCAGTTTATGCAGATGCCTAGAAAGCCTCGTTTGGATGCAATTAGACGTATATTGAGGTACGTGAAGTCCACTTTACATTATGAAATTTTTTATGAGGCAGGTAAGGATGTATAGGTCTTTGGATACACAGATGCAGATTGGGCTGGTAGCATGTCTGACAGAAGATCTATAAGTGGATTCATGTTTTCCCTTGGTAGTGCAGCAGTTACATGGAGTAGCAAAAAGCAACCTATAGTTGCTTTATCGAGTACAGAGGCTGAGTACAAAGGTGCTGCTATGGCAGCATGTGAGGTAGTATGGTTGCAAAAGTTATTAGGTGATTTCGATGTGTAGGGAGATGGTCTAGTTGTACTACCACTTTGTGAGAGAGAAGGTACTTGTAGGAGAGATTGACTTGGTATATGTCAGTACACAGGATCAGATAGTTGACATTTTCACAAAGGCATTGGGTGCAGAGAAGCTTCAAAAGTTTCGAAGCTTACTTGGAGTTGCAGAGATAGAGTTGAGCTTGAGGGGGAGTGTTGAGATGGCAAGCTCAACACGTGCGGATATTGATGATGGACTGCTTGGCTAGATGAGTCTGTATGTCTACACTTAGCACGTTGGTGGTCATTATGATACTCACATGGCCACTAACTTATCACTTATTATATTTACTTTGTTGCACCTACCTACAATTGGCAAAGATATAGCGCCAGTTGATTATGCACTGTTTGACTTAGAAGGCCACTTGCCTTTATGTTGTATCTTATCTATACTTTGTGTACATTGTATAGTGTGTGGAAGAAGAAGAAGAAACCAACAAGAAAAGGTTTTGGTCTCTATCTCTCTTCTTGTATTCTTGAGTGAGCTTCCTCTTGTGTATACAGTGTGTGTTTGGTGTAGCAGCTCAAGCACACTTGATAGGAAAACCCACAAATGAGCATAAATACTTCATGGAAAGCCATTGACTTGGGATGAGTAGCAATAGATTTTCTCTTGCTACACTACTATTGTCAAGGAAATCACAAAAGGTATGCCAAAAGCAACAACTAGAGAATTGTGTCTAGATTCCTTCTTTTATACTACCCTTTGTCAGACGAATAGAGAAAAACTAGAAGCAATGAACAAAAAGGAAAAAGGTAAGGCGCCTTTGTGCACAAATGCCATTCTAATCAAATTCTACCAGCTAAAATTGTCCATTGACCAATGATAGTAGTAGCTGAGCAAAGGAAAGCTCTTTAGACATCCCTGCATGATGCTACATATATTACTTCTACATCCCTACAAGTGTTATCAATCATCCATGATGTCAAAATTTTGGCTACTATCCAAAATCATCCCTGTTCGATAAGCTTCTTGTCGAAGAAGATCTCCACATGGCTAATAGACTAGGAGTAGGAAGCATGGTGCTTGACATTAGTGCATATGTGTTTTGCCTTACCCAAGACCTAGGAATCCTAGATGACTATGCTTCATCACAAGACAATCCTAACTTCTTCAAGTGGTTTAATCCCTAGCTGTCTAACATGAAACCTAGTTTAGCTCTCTATTTTTCCAAATTACCAGCTAGTCCTTCATTGAAAAATGAATATTAGAGTGACTTATATATGTCCTCTGATGCAAGCACCAACCCAACAAGCCCAAGAGAGTCACTAGCTCTCAAGCCAAGCTCCGTAGTTGACCAAAACCTCCAACTCAATTGAAACCTAACTTTTACTTGAAAAAATTGAAAGACATTGCAACAAAAATTGCCCAAAATGAGAATCAACTTGTGACTATCTACCTTCAAGAATTGTGTGATAAGATCACATTATTTGCTTGTGTTTATGCCCAATCTGATGTTGGAATCCTCCTTGAGGAATTCAAGGATTAGTTAACACTGTCACTATCTTGGGAAGAGCAAGAACATCTTAACAAGCAATATAGTGATAAACTAGATAACATTTTCCAACTCATTCTAGAAGTGGAAGCTAAGGAACATCGTTTGGTCCCAATATTCCACAATCCATTATACCCTCCAACCATCAAGGCGTTAGTAGCCCTTGAGGAGAAAGCAGAGATTGGAAGCTCCTTCAAGCAATTTTGGTACATTATGAGAATCTCAATGGCTAAACTTGAAAGTCAGCTCATGACCATTTCAGAGCAAAGACGAGCCACTTGGAAATCCCAAATTGGCCCAACTTATGTAGCTCTGACTTCCCTCTAGTACGAGCCATTGTATGAGGAGTCAAGGTAATTATACCACTCTTAAACCTTTCCCTACTTCATAAACTCCCCATAGAAAAAGAACTCTATGTTGTGAGTAAAGTAAATCAAGGAGGTGTCATATTTGACATCACTACATATCTAACCCTAATGACAAAATCACCACAATTGCTTGACAACTATGCTACACTCTAGTACAATCCTAACTTTTATCAATGGCTCACATCTTAGTAGAGTAACCTTGTAGTACAATAAAAACTTGTATATTACAATTTTATATACAACAACAAAGTTTATATTAAATTTTTTTAAAAAAACCAAAAAAAAGGAAAAAATCCATGAACACCATACTACTAGTACCCATGCACAATGCTCAAAAGTATGGCAATATTTTTCATATAGGGAGGGATCAAGTGGAAGCAGTCAATGGTTCAACACAAATAAGTGATAGTAACAACAATTTTCAAAAAATTCTATTAGTACTTGTTAAACTTGATTGTATATGCTCTCAAGCTTTATCAAGTGAACACATATAAATAGGTGGTGAATGATATGCTTAAAGTAGCAACAAAGAAACAACAAGTCAAATGAGCTATGGAAGACCTAAATGACATAAGCAAGATTGAAGCCATATATACGTAGAATTCTCAAAACTCTAATGGAATTCAAGGATAAGAGATGATATTAAGAGCTGATTTTGTCACGCAAACATCATTTGCTATCTCAAGCTCTTTATCATTCCAACATGAAGAGCAAAAGCTACCCAAGAGTTTTGACTATCTCTCAAACTTCCCACTCATACATCAACCTATCCCTTACTACTCTTATTGACTCCCACAACTAGATATCAGTGTCTTCCTAGCATATGTATAGATGATCTTGACATATTTTTGGTGAACTCGATGTGAAACAGTCAATGGGGTGGGAGTTCAAAGCTATGACAAGTCTAGCTATCAGTGAAGGTGTTGTGCACCAAGAAGGCATGTTGGAGATGTTTAGGGAGTTTGTAATGTATATATGACCACAACAAAGCATGGAGAGGATGGGAGAATCGATAACAAAGGATCAGTGGTAAATAAGGTAGATCAATTTGAAGGTCATGGTGTGTCTAAGTATCAAACAAATGATAGCAAATTTTGTGCAAGGTCTCAAAGCAACAAATGTTAGAAAATTTTAAGCAAGCTGTTTGTTATGGACATAAAAACAAAGATTAGAGAGATACAACAAGCGCATGCTAACAATTGGGACAACTTCAAGAAGGCGCTCAATGAGGAATCCTTGTGGAAGATTTAGATCAGGTAACCAAGAGGAATTTCTTGGAGTGGGTTGCTCCCAATAAAGGATTATTGCCTACAAAATTGCTATGATAGTTTGAGCATAAATATGCTCAATTATCAAATAGGGAACAATAATCTTGTCGTGTTGAAAAGACTAAACTTTTCTTGTAGGTTGTTGATCCTTTACTTCAAAGAAGTCTTGAACTACTTTTGAAAGATAAGGATGCTGAACACGGATTGAAAACTGATTGGGAAGAGGTGGAATATGATGTTTCCTTACTTGCAAAGAGACAAAAAAAAGGGACAAGATGGTTGTGGCTAGTATTATTCCAGCTTCTACTTCAACAAAGCAAGTAACCAAGCCAATAACTATTAAGTCCCAAAGTTGAAGACTTAGTTTTGGATGAGTTGGTGAAAGGTATGTGAGAGTTGTAATTGAGGTTTTTCTTTTTCTTCAAGTCTTGAAGAAAAAGAAAAACCCTTTGAGCAAAGACCTCAAACTCATGGTAGTTCTGTTTCAAGATGCATATGGTGTGATAGTACTGATCACATTTGAAAGGATCATAATTCATTCAAAGATGCACTAGGTAAAGGTGTTGTCTTCTTCAAAGATAGTAAAATTCATTTGTGGGAGATGAGTTTATCTCTTGGTACCAATTTTGGAAAAGGTGGTATGAGAAAAGTTGTGGATAATATGTTGGCTAGACATGGTTTAGCCATTATGGAAGTTGCTACATATGGTTTGCAAGTGGAATGTGTATCAAAGAAAGAGACTCAAATGAATGAGAAGTCTTAACAGATTGATGAGCTTTGGCCTTATGGAGTAAAGACAATAGGAGGGAAGGTTGCTAGGGATGATTTGCACTAAGTTGGCAATTGTATTCAACAAACAACATGTTGGGATGATCACGTAGACACTTTGTTAGTGTATGCATACATTGCTAGGAGCCAAAACAATGAAGCTATTGTCAAAGAAAAGTGCAGAAAAGAAGAAATGAATGAAGGTACATCAAAGAGGGCAATAAGGGAAAGTGGAAGAAAGTAGACAGAGTTACCTCTTGCGATGCAACTCCACATGATGTTCCTCCACTCGAAGTACCTATGGTGGATGATGCACCAATGGAGAAAAAGAATGAGCAAAGAAAAATTCAATCTAAAACCCCAGCTTACAAATTGCAAGTTGACATTGAATTGGCCACAAATGTGAAGAAAGTGTCAAAAGAAATAATTCTCAATAGCAAGGTGGAGCTTACTTTGGGAGAGGTACTTGGAATTGCTAAACGTGAGTCTCATGAGGATAACATTAATATAATCAAGAGGAAGTGACAAGTTTTGGGAGATCCTACCAATCCTCACTCACAAGGAGATGGTGAGACCTTAAAGTACCAAGGTATATAGGGTATATAGGAGGTACACAGGGCACACGCACATGAAGATGAAGATGTAAGGGGCGTGTTGGATTGTAATGAGTTTTTAAAATAGATAAATCAAGTTAGATTTGAGTATAATGAGGAATCTAAAGTCTTCTATAGAAGCCATTATTCAAGGAATCATTGGGCCAGGGCTACGATAGAGACTCAAGGTTGGTGATCTTGATGAGCCATGTGTTGCACTCATAGATGATGGTTCAGAAATTAATCTTATGCCGAAGAGTCTCTACTCCAAAGGAAGGTGGCCAATTGATACATATCATGGTTGGAGAATTTGGGCTACGGACAACTCATCAAGGGATTTGTATGGTGGTTGTCCTAATGTGAAAGTGATTATTGGAGATGTTTGAGATGAGTAGAATTTCTTTGTACAGGATATGTCTTCTTACCCTTTGATTCTTAGACCACCATATATTAATGTAGTCTGTATGGTGACTAAGGTGATGGATGATGATTTTGCTTATGCAAGAATAAGAAGTCACAATAGGCAACATGCTGTTCAATTCTCAACCATATGTATGGATCATGAGAGAAATCGAGAAAGCCTTCATGAGCATCCTTTACCAAAGATTAGCAAAAGAAGTTCAAAGGGCATCGAGATATGATGGGTTTTCTACATGTACCATTGTAAAACGGGACTATGATGGTGCATAAAGAAAAAGGTTCTCACCTAATTTAGAAGGTAAGAATACTTTTTCTACAGGGTTCAAAGGGCTAACAACAAAAGGTTCCATATGTTTTAGAAAGTTTCAAGAATTGCAAAGGAAGAAATGACAACATGTTGGTAATGTTCAAAAGAGCTTGAAAGAAAGTGGTGTGATTGAAGATGATGAAATGATTTCACAAGGTTTTGAAGAAGTTTCTTTTGTTGATACCATAAGAGAGGTTGCAACCATAGTATCTAGAGGAAGGTAATGAAGTTGTCAAAGTACGTTCAGTGGACATGTACAAAGTGATTGAAGGCTTCAAAGAAGATATGTGTTCCAAAGCAAGTGAAGGACCATAAGTGCATGTGGAGACCAAGTACAAAACTATCACTAAAAACATAAGACCTATTGCTTAACCTCTATCTTCTAATAGTAGAGAGAAAATGAATCAGGCCTATCTCAACAACCAAGCCTACGAGATCCACAAAGAGTTGGGCATACATTTACACTAGAGACTTTAAAGGAATTGAAGATTGGATGTGAGGAATATCTTACACCAGAGGAGAAAAAGTGGTTTCAGGAGATGCTATCAAAACATGACAAGACCTTTTCTTTTCAATTGCATGAAATTGGATGTGTGGATCCTAGTATTGTTCTTGTAATGGTTATTTTCACTATGCCTTATGTGCCTTGGAACTCAAGATCTATTTCTATTTCTAAAGATCACTTACCAAAGTTTATTGAGTTGTTGAATGAAAATATTAAGATGGGTATTTTGGAGCCCTCTTGTGCTCCACATTCAAATAGGTGAGTCACTGTACCAAAGAAGAATGGAGATTTGAGGTTTATATAGGATATGCAATCGGTGATCAAAGTGCTATCAAAAATGTTTGGACAAGTCCAATTGTGGATGCCTTTGCATAAACTTTTGCATGAAGAGTGATTTATTCTATGGGACATCTCTACTCTCTAGATATGATCAATTTTAGTTAGATGTGGATAGTGAGGATTTAACAACTATGAGGACACCTTTGGGTTTAGTAAGGATGTGTACCATATCTTAGGGAGCAACCAACTTGGCTAAACATATTATGAATGGGATGAACAAAGTCCATGCCTTTTCTTGATGATGTGCCTATAAAAAAGAGTTTGAAAAAGGGGTCAAGGATGAGACAATGGATTGTAGAGGTTATCACAAGTTTGTTGCAATCATTTTCTTGATTGTGAGAAGATGTTATCCTGGTTAAAAGAGGTAAATCTTACTCTTTCTGACCAAAGTCAATTTTTGGAGTCAAGGAAGTTTTGATTGTGGGACATATGGCCTTCTCCCATTAAAGATTGAAGCCATTTAAAAGATGAAGGAGAGTTGTACTTTCATAACTGAGGTGAGTCTATTCTCTTGGATGCATGTGTTTTCTATCTTATTTGGATTCCACACTTTGCACATGTAGTAGATACACTCTATCAATTGTTGATAGAAAGTCAAAAGCTTAATTGGCATGAATCACATACAAAGGCAATCAGAAAATTGAAACATTTGTTGTTATCTGCACCCACACCAAGAAAAGTAAATTATGAGTGTGGAAGGCCTATCATTGTTACAGTGGATACTAGTCCCCAACAAGAGTTGGGTGGCCTATCGGACAAGATGATGAAGAGAGAAGCATTGTATGCTTTGTGATTTGGAGCCAAAGTCTTAAGTCCTCGACAACTAAATTATCCACAAGTTAATAATGAATTACGGGGAGTGGTCATTGCATTGAAGTTTGATAAATAATACTTTATTGATGCATCAGTGTTTGTTGAGACAAATTGTCTATGTTTGCTTGCTCAACTTTGGATATTGTGAAAGGTGAGAAGGATCGAAGCATGCACGGGAGAGCTATGGCCAGAGAGAGAGAGAGAGAGAGAGAGAGAGAGAGAGAGAGAGAGAGAGAGAGAGAGAGAGAGAGAGAGAGAGAGAGAGAGAGAGAGAGAGAGAGAGAGAGAGAGAGAGAGAGTCATAATGTGGGAACTCCAATAGTCACCATGTGTGAATGGCCTTCCCTTTATTCATCTATCACTGAAATAATAAATAATAAAGTGATGGTGACATGCGCTCACCGCCTCTAGTGTGCAGGCATGGGTACTGTTAGTGTAGCAATACATGGGCAGCTAGGTACGTCATGATACCCTTCACGGCATCCCAATACTTCTTGCCAGGTGTAGCCATATAGCATGCCACAAGACCAATTGCAAAGGAAATATCTGGACAAGTGGCTATCATGGCCCATTGGAATCTTGGGCATCTCGACCCTCTACTAATCTATTTGCGGACAATCAGCCTGTTATACCTTCACATAAAAAGGCAATGGACAACAAATAGGCTTCACATCCTGCATGCGAAAATGCTCAAGGACTTTATGAATGTACTCCCTATGTGACAAGTAGAGGATTCCTTGATGCCTATTATATCTAATGCGCATACCAAGTGTGTGAGAGGCCTGTCCGAGATCCTTCATCTCAAAGCTCTTCTTGAGCTGAGCCTTAAGAGCATCTAGCTCATCATGAGCTTTCCCTGCTAATAGGGTTTCATTTACATAGAGTACCAAAATAAGCAAAGATCCATCATGGGCTTTCTTCATGTACAAGCATAGATCCATAGTACTATGGTTGTAGCCCTGTGGACTGCATAAAAGCATCAAACTTATGGTACCATTCCCTAGGTGATTGCTTCAAGCCATAAATACTTTTCTTCAACTTGCACACTAGGTACTCCCAGCCAGGCTCTACAAAGCCCTTAGTCTGCTCCATGTAAATCTCATCATGCAAGCCCCCATGTAAGAA
Source organism: Lygodium microphyllum (assembly GCF_053477565.2). NCBI lineage: Eukaryota > Viridiplantae > Streptophyta > Polypodiopsida > Schizaeales > Lygodiaceae > Lygodium > Lygodium microphyllum. The sequence goes on along the minus strand of NC_141143.1, from coordinate 28,494,312 downwards.
AGCCGTCTTGACATCCATCTAGTACAAGTCCAAGTCAAGCTATGCAACCAAAACCAAGACTAAGCATAGGGTGGTCATCTTAACCACAGAAGAGAAGACCTCATCAAAGTCAATACCATGCTCCTATTTAAAACCCTTTGCTACCAATATAGCCTTGTATGTTGACTTGAGGTGTCTAGGGATACTTTTCAACTTGTACACCCACTTGCATGGTAGAGCCTTCTTACCACCAGCAGGCAAGGAAACCAAATCCCAAGTCATATTCTTATGCAAGGAGTCTATCTTAGACTACATATTCCTCTCCCAAGAGACTGTCACCCCTACGTATAGCCTCATCATAAGTGAGAGGCTCTCTTGCATTTGTAACCAATACATAGTGCACGGGGGGCTCAAATCTGTCAGGTGGACATCTATCTCTAGTAGAACACCGCACTGTAGGCTTTGCTACCTGCCTGACATTCTATCCAAAACCCTAGCCATGAGCATCTGCTATTATTGCAGGTTGTCCAGCTAGATGTCTGAGAGCATGTGGCTCCTCTTGAAATATAACCCTACGTATCTTTACGACTCTCTCAAGCTTCCTATGCATCTTATCTTCATGAAATACTGCATCATGGCAATGGATGACTTTCCATTGTCGGAGTGTTTGGGGTCGAAAGTCTACCGCGGGGGTGAGAGACAGTAGGGTGAAGGGAGAGGAGTAGACGAAAGAGAAGGGGTTCAAAGAAATAGAAGATATAGAAGAATACTCACAGAAGGAAATAGAAGATGTAGAAGAATACTCACAGAAGTGAAGCCTGTTAATTTATTTTTACATTATGAGAAGATAAATCTCTTGTAGACAAAAATGAGCATAAAATAATACCTTCCTCTATGTTGCTCAGATTGCCAATTTGATACTTTCATTGGCTCCAAAAGGGGGGTAAAATACTAGTGCAACTGGTTAGAATACTCCTAGATCACTCCTTCTTCATGTCCTAATTCAGAGTGCTGTTCACTGCTTGAAAACTGCAATCACATGTCGTGCAATTTCATCAATCCTTCTTTTTACATAAAATCCTCCCAAAATGGTTGAAAGCTACATGCTTTCTTTTACATGTCATCCTATTCTAGAAGTTGTGTACAATTTTTTAATTTTTACAAGAGATAATATCTAAAATATCAGAAATTGATTAAACTTGTCCAAAAATCTAGTAGTTTTGGACCATCCACACTATGAACACTGACATTAATGGTGTTCACTCTCTAGATTAGTAAGAAGCCTAATGACGATGCACTCTAGAGTTTTTCACATTGTGTGCACGTAGCAGCATGATATTGCACCTGCGGATCCCATAGATGGTAATCCACTCTCCTACATCTCCATAACCAAGGAATATGCATTTAACACTCTTAGGATCCAACTTATTACACTTGTCCTTGGACACATGGCAAAATGCCTCACATCCAAAGACACGTAAATGTACATAAGAGGGAGGCTTTCTTGTCCATACCTCCTCTGCAACCTGAAAAACAATGCCACTATAGAGTGATCTATTAATAATATGCATGACAGTTGTCGTAACTACCTCAGTTCAAAAGTGTTGGAGTAGGTCTACATGGCTAAGCATACTGCAAACTGTGTCTTGGATGTTCCTATTCATCTGCTCAGCCATACCGTTCTAGGGAGGGGTGTAAGTGGTGATCAACTAACTCTTAATACCCCTCTCATCACATAACTGATCAAAAGCACGTGATACATATTCACCCCCATTATTTGTCCAAAGGCATTTTAACCTATGCCCAGACTAGTTTTTTGCAAGCAATCTATCTCTAAAAAACTACCAAGACATCGAACTCTTGCTTTATGGGATAAGCCCATACTTCACATGAAAAATTCTCTATGAAAGTAACAAAATAATGTTGGGGGTAAAGGCACCTCTGCCGTGCCACCCCATGTATTACTACACTGACAGTACCCGCCACTGCACACTGCAGGTGGCGGGCGCCTGTCACGTCACTTTATTCTTTATTCTTTTAGTGACAGTTTGAATAAAGGAAGGCCCAGTCACACATTGTGACTGTTGGAGTTCCCATTTATTGTCTCTCTCTTTCTTGCTCTTGCTCTCCTGCCATAGCTCGCGTGCAAGCTTCGATCCTTCTCACCTTTCAACTAGTATCAGAGCTTGGCATTCTCTTGCTCAAGCTCGACTCGGTGCTTCCCAACATTCGCATTGACTCGCTTCACACATTGGGTCTCCATCCCGGCAACCATAGCCGACCTCTCGAGCTCCCGACTCTCCCCGGCTTCCCGAGCTCCATCCCAGCCTTCTTGAGCTTCATCAGGGCCTTGCCCTTGAGGTATTGCTTCAGCATTTGCAAGCATTTGAGTGTATTCTCAGTTTAAAACAGGGCAGGAACAAAGGGCAGCCACTCTTCTTGAGCTCCATAGCTCATATCTTCCCTCCCCTTTGCATTGGGCCTTCATGGCTTGGTATGTGCCTACCTTGGGCCATCATTGAGCCCCCCCCAACCATCCTAACTCCACGTGATTGGCAACAGCACTCCAGGCCTCAACACGCTGAATATGGTGCCCATTTTCAGACTTTGACCTCCACATTTTACAGCTGAATGCTTTGTTGCTCATGGAGCACTCATCATTGGCCTATTTGGAGGGCATTTGAGCCTTTTTTGGATGTCATTTTGATGATTTGGCTTGACATTGAGGTTGGGAGCTGATCATTCTCAGTTTTGAAACTGTCATTCACTGCATAACAGTGCTGGAAACAGGGCAGCACCCCTGACACTGACATTTGTTGCTTATGCCTCATTCCATTGGAGCTATTTGATGCCCGTATGCGGTCTACTTCCTACCCGGATGTATTGGGGATGTATGCATTTGGTTTGACCATGATTTTGGCTTGAATTCGGGGCTAAAATCTACTGTTTAGAATAGTAAATACATGCTGGAATAACAATGGGCTGAAGGTACTTTACATGCTTTGGCACTTACCTACCGATATCGGATGTATGCTTTGGGCTTTGGCATGATGTCTCTGACATTTGGGGACGACTTGGAGCATATGTATGAGATTATGGGATGCTTTTGAGCTTCGCATTAGCTCCGTCTTCACTAGCAATTGGACCGACTTGGCATGCTCGTGGACAGCCTATGCCTCATGTCTCTGCTTGACAGTTAGGCTTTTGCATTACATGCTTTGGTTCGTGACTTATGCTATTTGGTTTGTGTATGCCATACCGACATTTGGAGCTTGGATTTGGATGTATTTGAGCATTCCCGACTTACTTGATCATTGATTTTGGTTGCTATTTGGATGTCATTGAGTTGACCGAGAGCTTATTTGGGCTTATGTATTGCTTCATGGTTAATACGACCGGTGCTTCATGTATGTCATGCTCTCTTAGATGCGCTTGATGCATTGACAGGGTCACTTATCACTAGTGCTTTCTCTTGGGTTGTTTGAGCTTCTGAGCTCGCTTTGTATGCCTTTTGTGCCAGTGGGAGCATTTTACATGCTTGCTTGACCTTTGACAGTTGCATGCTATTGGAGCAGTTTATGTCTTGAGCAGCTACATACGCATTGAGACTTTGGGATCATACTCCGATCTTTATGGATATGCATTGATGTACTCTTGGTTCACATGATGCTTATGAGCTGAGTCTCATATTTGGATCTTTCTCTTTGAGCAGACACCTATTTGTGTCAGGTTTTGGCAATTACAGGAAGACTTTGCCTAGAGTGTATGGGGGTGTGCCTTTCACTGGCAGATGTTATTTTGACATGCTTCGGTGTTGAGCTCATGTTCTTTTCACTGTCATTGGCCTTGCTTATGTCCGTTTCATGCCGGCTTTGGACCTAGCATTGTTTGCTTGACATTGGATCCTATTTTGGGACAGTTTGCTCTCTAGACTGCATACCTGCAATTTATTACAGCAAGCAGTTATTGGTGGACTGAGGTGTACTTTTCATGCTGAAATATCCTGATTTGGTGTACCGCACCTAGTACTAAGTGGGCAGCAACTTTTGGCACACTTTGCTCACCCTTTGGACCCCGTTTTGGTCATTTTTGGGCAGTTTCTGCAGTAAAACAGCAAGCAGTTTTGGACTGTTTGGGCATTTCCAGCCTGCATAATGGTGTCATCTTCGCATGATAGTGCCATCTTTAACATTACAAAGTTGGATGGTACCAACTACTCTTATTGGAAGAGTCAAATTTGGCAGGTCTTGGTGCAAAAATCTCAGATTAAGCCACTTCGGTTGAGTGGGGAGCAGCCTGAAACTATGGACAATGACGACTGGCTTGAATTTGATGAGCTATGCAAGTCCACGATTGTATTGTCTCTCACTGAACATGTACATTATAATGTATTTGAGGAAGCACAGAGTGCATGGGATCTATGGAATAAGATCAAGAAACTTTATGATAAGAAAAGTCCGGCGAGTTAGATGTACTGGTTGAAGCAGCTTATGGATCTGTGCATGAAGGATAATGTGACTATGTCTGCTCACTTGAGCCAGTTCCATGCTATACTGAAGAACTTGACTTCGCAGGATATCACCTTTGGAGAGGAAGTAACTCCTCTTTTCTTGCTTGGGACTCTGAATGAGTCATGGGATGTATTCCGCACTGCTCTTTGTGCCTCTAGTGCTACTCTAAAATTGGTAGATGTTGAGAGTGCTCTTCTTCACGAAGAGGTGAATCGCAAAAACTTGGATGCCTCTTGTGGTAGTCATGCTTTGACAGTTAGAGGCAGGAATGACAGGAATGATCGTGGTAATAACCGTGGCTGTGACTCGCAGAAGGATCGGTCTAAATCTCGTGGCAAGTCGCGTAGTAAGTCGTGTGGGCGCAATGCAAATGTCACTTATCATCATTGTGGGAAAAAGGGCCATATTAGACCACAGTGTCATGAGTTGCACAATGAGAAGCGCAAGGATAAGGGGAAAGATAAAGTGCAGGAGAAGTCCTCTGATCGCAGCATAGTACCTGCAAAGTCCAGCGTCAAGATTGAGGAAATTAATGCCACGCAGACTGAGGAGTCTGATGGTGGTGATGAGTTTATACTTGCAGCTAGTTCTTCTGATGCTTCACACTTGACCGAGACATCTAGTATGTATGCACAGTGCTGGTTATTGGATTTAGGAGCATCCTTCCATGTGACGCCTTACCATGAGTGGTTCCACTCTTACCGCACTATATCTGGTTCAGTCAGACTTGGAGACGACAGGTCTCTTGACATTGTGGGCATGGGTGATATTCAGTTGTAGTTTTCCACTGGCAGTTCATTTTTGCTTAGGGATGTACATCATGTACCTGCGCTTACGTGCAGTCTTATGTTTGCAGGACAGCTGGATGATGCAGGATTTCATGTATGTTTTGGGGATTCTGCCTGGAAGATTACTCGTGGCAGACTTGTACTTGCTAGAGGCGCCAAGGCTGGCAGCCTCTATCCTCTTGTTGTATCTAGGTCCTCAGTTGACCATGCTTTGGCAGTGGGTTCTATCCCACATGTATCACTTTGGCAATGCTCATTTAGGGCACATGTCTTTGAAGGGAATGAAAATGTTATTTGGTTTGCAGTATCTTCCGCCTTTGGATTATGCATGTTTTGACTCGTGTGATCATTATCTTTATGGTAAGCAGAATAGGTCTACGCATAAGAAATCGGGTAGGCCACGCATGAGTGAGCCCTTGGTATTGGTGCATTCCGATGTTTGTGGGCCTATGCCTTGCATGTCTATGGGTGGCGCGAAGTACTTTGTTACCTTCATTGATGATTTTTCTAGGAAAGTGTGGGCTTATCCCATAAAGCAAAAGTCTGATGTCTTGGCAGTCTTTCAGCGTTGGCTTGCTCTTATTGAGAACCAGACTGGGTATAGGCTGAAATGCCTTAGGACTGACAATGGGGGAGAATATGTCTCACATGTCTTTGAGCAGTTTTGTGATGACACGGGTATTAAGCGTCAGTTGACCGCCCCTTACACCCCACCCCAGAATGGTTTGGCTGAGCGCATGAACAGGACTATTCAGGAGCGTGTGCGCTCTATGCTTAGCCATGTAGGCCTACCCCAGAGTTTTTGGGCTGAGGCAGTTAGTACGGCAGTGCATGTCATAAACCGATCGCCTTCCAGTGGATTGGATTTCCAGGTTGTAGAGGAATTTTGGGCTGGTAAGCCACCCTCTTATGCGCATCTCCGTGTCTTTGGATGTGAGGCATTCTGCCATGTGCCCAAGGAAAAGACGAGTAAATTGGATCCAAAGAGCATTAAATGCATATTCCTTGGCTATGGTGAGTCAGGAGAGATGGGCTATCGCCTATGGGATCCGCAGGCGCGGAAAATAGTACGCAGCCATGATGTCGTCTTCCATGAAGACAAGATGCACAGGCAGCCTGAGAAGGTGGTTGAGATCTGCAGAGTGATCTTTCAGGAGGAGCCTAGAGCTCCAGCATAGCCAGTAGTACAGCCTGCAGTAGTTCCTCCACAGGGCCAGGGTGTTGGACAGGCAGTTAGACAGGCAGCAGAGCCTGCGGTGAGACGGTCTGCTAGAGACAGACGTCCACCTGACAGATTTCAGCCCTCTATGCATTATGTTTTGGTTACAGATGCATGAGAGCCTTTCACTTATGATGAGGCTATGCACAGGGGTGACAGTCACTCCTGGGAGAGGGCTATGCAGTCTGAGATAGACTCCCTGCATAATAATGAGACTTGGGACTTGGTTGCCTTGCCTAAGGGCAAGAAGGCTTTGCCATGCAAGTGGGTGTACAAGCTGAAAAGTACCCCTGGACACCCCAAGCCGGCATACAAGGCTAGATTGGTAGCAAAGGGTTTTAAGCAGGAACATGGTGTGGACTTTGATGATGTCTTCTCTCCTATGGTTAAGATGACCACCTTGCGCTTAATCTTGGCTTTGGTTGCACAGCTTGACTTAGATCTATATCAGAAGGATGTCAAGACGGCTTTTCTACATGGGGACTTGCATGATGAGATCTATATGGATCAGCCTAAGGGCTTTGCAGAACCTGGCAGGGAGCACCTAGTGTGCAAGTTGAAGAAGAGCTTGTATGGCTTGAAGCAGGCACCTAGGGAATGGTATCATAAGTTTGATGCCTTTATGCAGTCACAGGGCTACAACAGGAGTGCTATGGATCCGTGTCTTTACACGAAGAAAGCCCGTGATGGCAGTTTGCTTATCTTGGTACTCTATGTTGATAATATGCTGATAGCAGGGAAAGCTCATGATGAGCTAGATGCTCTTAAATCTCAGCTGAAGAAGAGCTTTGAGATGAAGGATTTGGGACATGCCTCACATATACTTGGGATGCGCATTAAGCGCAATAGGCATCAGGGGCTTTTGTATCTCTCACAGCGGGAGTACATTCATAAAGTCCTTGAGCGCTTTCGCATGCAAGACGTAAAGCCTATTGGCTGTCCATTACCTTCTTATGTGAAGGTATCACAGGCCGATTGTCCGCAGATAGATGAGAAGAGGGCTGAGATGGCCAAGATCCCTTATGCTTCAGCCGTGCGCAGTTTGATGTATGCCATGATAGCCACTGAGGCTTGCAAGGAGGCCATATGGCTAGGCCGTCTAGTTGCTTATCTTGGGATTGATGCTATACCTACACTACATTCGGATTCTATGAGTGCCATTCAATGGGCTAAGAATCCGGTCTTCCATGCGAAGACAAAACACATTGAGGTGAGGTATCACTTCATACGTGGTGTTGTGGAGGACAAGTCTGTTGACCTTGTCAAGATCTCCACTGATGAGAATCCTGCAGATCTGCTCATGAAAAGCCTCACTACTGAGCGCTTTGCCTTCCTCAGGAGATTGATGGGCATTGGATGAGATGTTGCCTTTCCTCATCCCTTGTACCTATGTACATTTGTACTATCTTTTCTTTTTTCTTTTCTCTCTCACTAGGGCAGATTCGCCTTTAAGTGGGAGGTTGTTGGGGGTAAAGGCACCTCCGCCGTGCCGCCCCGTGTATTACTACACTGACAGTACCCGCCACTGCACACTGCAGGTGGCGGGCGCCCATCACGTCACTTTATTCTTTATTCTTTTAGTGACAGTTTGAATAAAGGAAGGTCCGGTCACACATTGTGACTGTTGGAGTTCCCATTTCTTGTCTCTCTCTTTCTTGCTCTTGCTCTCCCGCCATAGCTCGCGTGCAAGCTTCGATCCTTCTCACCTTTCAAATAATTTGCACCACCCATAGACTGATAGGGTATGGGCCCATAGACATCAGAATGAACCAAAGCCATGAACCAAAGCCAAGGGCCCACTCATGCGTGACATACCAGACTTCTTATGCGTAGACCTAGTCTGCCTGCCATAAAGACAATGATCACAAGAATCAAAATGAGAATAGTCAAGGGATGGTAAGTACTGCAAACCAAAAAGCATTTTCATTCCCTTAACAGACATGTGCCCCAAATGGGCATGCCAAAGAGATACATGAGGTAAATACCCCATAGACAAAGCATGATGAACTCTAGATCGAGAAACAACTAAGGGGTAGAGGCTGCCAGCCAAGCACAAGCGTACCATGAGTAATCTTCCATGTAGAGTCTTCAAAAGATACATGATATGCTACATCATCAAGCTATCTAAGGACATGAGAGTGTGTGTCCATGTAGGTACATGATGTACATCCTGCATAACAAAACTGTTGCTAGAAGGAAACTACAACCTAATATCACTAATGCCGATAATCTCAAGAGACCTGTCATCACCCAAGCACACAGAACCCAAAACAAAACGGTATGAATGGAACCACTCTCAGTAAGGTGTTATATGAAAGGACACATCTAAGTCCAAGAGCCAACACTAGGCATACATACAATGTATCTCTGTCATCTGCAAAGCACTAGATAAAGCTGCTGCAAGGATATAATCCCCATCACTATCCTTAGGTTGCATAACATTAATCTCTTCAATTTTAACACGACTTAGCAGGTACTATGCTGCAATCATTAGAAGAATTTTCTTGCACTTTCTCTTTTCCCTTGTCTTTGCACCTTTCATTGCACAATCCATGACATTGTGGCCTTTCTTTCCACAATGATGACAAGTTAGCTTTGCATTTCTCCCATGAGACTTATTGCGCGACTTGCCATGCAACTTGGATCGAGATTTCTGTGAATCCCATCCACAGCCATTACCATGGTCATTCTTTGCATTTCCATCATGTTGGCCTCTAACTGTCAAAGCATGAGACACATGAGAGGCATCCAGATTCTTACAGTTTATCTATTCCTGCGAGAGCTCTCAACATCATATAGCTTTAGAGTAGTGGTAGAAGCACATAAGGCAGTGCAGAATACATCCCAAGACTCATTAAGAGTTCCAAGCAAGAACAATAGAGTGACATGTTCTTTGAAATCAATGCCCTGCAAAACCAAGTTCTTAAGAATAGCATGAAACTGGCTTAGATGAGCTGACATGGTCACATTCTCTTTCGTGTAGAGATCCATAAGCTGTTTCAGCCAATAGATTTGACTTGCAGGACTTTGCTTATCATAGAGGTTCTTGATCTTATCCCAAAGCTGCCAAGCACTCTGTGCTTCCTCAACCACATTGTAATGCACCTATTCAGTGAGAGACAAGATGAGGGTGGACTTGCATAACTCATCAAGCTCCATCCATTCGTCATTAGTCATAGTTTCAAGCTACTCTCCACTCAACCTTAGTGGCTTTGTCTGTGATTTCTACACCAATACATGCCAAACTTAGCTCTTCCAATAGGCATAATTTGTACCATCAAGCTTAGTGATATTGAAGATAGCACTGTCAGTGGAAGAAGATGCCATACTACAAGCTGAAACAATGTAGACAAATCAAAATTGCTTGTTGTAAAGTGCAGATTATGACCAAAAAACCACCAACACCAAGGTAAAAGGGCAAGAAACGAGTATTTAATGATGCCCACCAAGTACCATCAAAATTACATCAAATCAAGATGATTCAACATGAAAAATACATGACAGTTTGGAGATATATGCTTGCTGTAGTTTATGACAGCAATGTACAATGAGATCTGATAGTAGGTAAAATCCAATATTCAAAGTCAATCACTGATTATCAATGCAAAACCAGCATCAAGCGGGCATAAACAAGCATGTAATAGTCAAACTGACACGAGCAAACACCCAAGCATGTCAGACAAAGCCCGTCAGTAAAGTCAGTACACCCCCAATCAACAAGGCAAAATGTACATACCATTACCAAGACGACACAAGTTGGTGTCTGCTAAGTGAATACAAAGTTCAATCAGCCCAAGTACATTTGGACCAAGCTATATCAACCATACATCATCCGCGAGGAGATGCCAGTCTCAAAGATCAAAAATCTCAATATGCATAACCTGCATTGCTCAATCTCTGATAAGCGTACAAAGACACTCCCACTGGCACAAAAGCCATAAGTGTCAAGCAAATAAGCTCAAACAAAGCATGTAAGAGCACCAATGATGGAGTATTTAAGATCATACATTAGTAATACATCTAGAGCTCTACAAAAAACACCGCATGTCTCATCGCACCCCTCATCATATGCACTTGATAATCCACTATTTAATCCCTTTCACGCTGTCAAGCATTTTTGTGAAAATTGAAAACCCCTAGTCTAACTGTAGTTGGGTTTGATTTCTTCTAGCTTAGTTATTTGCATGACAATTTGTTTTGTTATTTCGTAGTTAGATTTCTTGTGTTTGTCTAGCTTAGGATTTGTTTTTGACATTTTGTTTGATTTGTTGAGTGTGAAACCTAATAGCCTTGGTCGAGCTTGGTATTTTTTTGGAATGCTGGAGTTTGCTATTAGCTACCAAACATTGTGGAGCAAGGTTTGTTTTCTTGTTGAGACTCTTGCACATCATGGGGACTATGGGTTCACGAGCACTTCACGCTGCACTTGTTGATGCACTGCACTCGGGGGTCGTCTCCTGTTCTTATCAAATACTTCCATGCCATGGGTTGGGATTATGTACATTTTGCACCATCGTTAAGCACTAGCACGACATGAGGTCCACTGCAGCTATATGCAGTAAATCTTAATTGCATGTGCACATGAGAGAGCACGTGTCATTGAGCATGCACATTTCTTGCACGCACAATATTTGGGATGTTCATCACAAAATTAGAAACCTTTGGTTGAGCATGTAAGGTGGTTGGGTGAGTTCGAGGGTCGTGAAGGAGGCCACCAATTGTGAGATGGGTTGTTCATATTTGGTCAACATCTTGAGGACCATCATTTCTTGAGTGATTGTGAGATTTTGGATAGGTGGAGCAGAGATTGATATTTTATTGATGGGAGGGAGAGGTGAGGATAAGGATTTAAATAATCAAGGAACTATGTTTGCATTATGCATGACGCACTGGCACATTTAGATAGGTTAGGCACAATTTTTTCAATTGTATTCATTATTATCCTATGAGCATTGCTTGAGTGGTTGCATAGCATGAATTCCAATTTGCATATCTTCTCAAATCATGTATGTATGGGCATGAGGTACTATTTCATAGCATATTCTTGCTAGGGCACATTGCATGAAAATTCAGGTTCATAATGGAGATTTTGGAAATCTTGAATTGGTAGCACGAAGGCTTCTGTTTGTGCTTCTCTTACGATCGAAGATTCGAGTCCACAAACAAGAACGATATATATGTTTAGAAGTACCTAAGGAGGATCAATCACAAGTATTTGTTGGGAGTCATTTAGTCAAATGGCTTTTAGACAAATCTAACCTACTCAATCCACATGTTAGCATCTTGTGGAGTATTGTTCTGTGGCAACAAGGGTTTTAGCATGGCAATCTGCAAGTTCAACGATTGATACTACTGTCATTTGCGAAGTATAAGTGGGAAAAGATTTCAAGTCTTGCAGATTTTGTCCGAGAAGTTTTGTGCTAGGAACACTACTTCCATCTTTGAATGACCTAGTGAATCATAAGGATTTTGGTATGAAGGGTATATATACATCAAGTATAGTTACGACAGGCATAGTAGACAAAACGACCTTTAAAATATTGAAATGAACGCAAGGAATATGGTGGCTAAAATGACGACTGCTATTGATGATTAGGATTGAGGATTCGACAACATTATGGTAGCTGAAAAATCAAAAGTATAATGGTTTATGGTGGTACATGAGATAACTCAGCATGCTTGTGGTGACAATCAAAGTTGAACATAGGATAGGGTGGCGACATTCGACACGCAGCCTGAAAAGCGGATTAATGATGGAAGACAAGGCGACATATTTTGCATATTCGGTTGCCGTTAAAATGGCCTATGGTAGCTTGATAATAAGGAGACTATGGTATATTTTACTGGCAATGCAGGTAGCAGTTGTTGAAGAAGCACAGGGTGGCGATGTACTGAAAAAATGTGCATAGATTAACAATTGCTGTTGTTGATGATATGATGGTGTTTTAAAATGCAGAATCATGGTAGAGATGATGGCATAATCATGTGAGTTGGGCTATTTGTTAATCATGGAATATGGTGGCAATGTCTTACACGAAGGCGGTAGATAGCATACTGAAACACAGGAGTGGTATTCAAAAACTCTATGTCGTGAAAAAGCTTAATGTTAATCTATTAGTTTTCAAGCCTTCTAAGGCTTTTGAGTTTCTTCAAAGCGTAGAACGAAGAGAAAGCAAAAGTATAAAAGCTTTCACCTTGTAGAAAAGCAAAAAGCCTTATAACGTGTGTGAGAGTACCAGGAAAACTATATAAGGAGAGGAGATTGAAGAGTTAAGGGCCTTCCCCCTCATATACAATTGTATTTTGTGAGAAAGGAGTGTGGAGGGTCGCATGCTAGAGTGAGCCCTTGTCATGCCAATTTGAAAGTAGGAACTTTTGGATGTTGAAGCGCCGAGCGTTGGCTCAAGGTTGTTAAGGTACGAGAATATATTTAACTTGGTTTATTTTTGAATTGTTGGTATTTTTGTTGTGTTGTGGTTGTGTGATGCTCTACCCGAATTTGGGTTTTAATTGTCTTGAGCTACAAGAGGCATTGTTTATTGTTTTGATTTTCATGTGTGGTTTGTGTGGTGTTTGTTAAAACATTTAAATTTTTGTATTGTGTTGTGTATCTAGCAAAGTCAAATTACCCCAATCGGCACTCCTTAACATCTTGTTATTGGGTTGTGAGTGAGGCTTGCTCTCAATCACCGCTCACGTAACAATGTGAATAATTCTATCCTGCCTCAGGGCTTAACCCTTAATTCACATTTTGCAGGTTCCCCCACAGTAGTCGTCATGGAGCACATAGTGCAGCTGGCCTACAAGGAAGCTCTCCACTGCCGGAGGGAGCATAAGACACTAGCGCCTCCACCAAAATGCTACGTGCCTAAAGAGGTACGCACCAAAAAGAGGCCCCAAGCAACATTGCCCAGGATGCAGGCCAAAAACTCCCCAAGCCAAGAGGACGAAGGCTCAAGGGAGCACCCGAGGTGTAGTGACATCGGCCGTATAGGCCCTTACCAAACGCTTGGGCACCAGGTGCTCGAAAGAGGATAAGGCATCTAGAAACAAGAGGAAATTTGATGAATTATTTAAAAGCATTCTTGAAACAACTGCATCTAGCCATTCGGGTCCCAGTCGATATCTTCCCTGCCCAACCTGATGAGAGCTTCCACATTTTGGTTCCTGCTTAACAAAGGCCATCTTGCCATAACTTTTTGTCCTGAAGTGGTTAAAGGGGCAGGCTCCCTAACTGTGCAAACCTCCCTTACCTACTACTAATACATGTTACGTCTTTAACAAGCACTGATGATATGCATCACAGTCAGTACCATAGGATTTTGATAAAGTTATATCTTTTTGTATTGCATCTGTTCATTATAATTGATACATGTGACTTGCATATACTATCATGAAGTATCAAGTGGATGCAAGACGACATAGGTCTTTGTACGAAAGTGTTCAATGCCCAAGTCACCACAAGACCACCAATCTCACAAAGAGCCATGATGAAGCCACACTGCCAAAAGCGAAAATCACCCTTGTTGATCACCCACATTGCATGGCCCAAAGCATGATCAATGGCGAGTCTCTCCTTCTGGGTCAGACTCTACACCTAGCACTCACGGTAGTTGTTACCTCGATTGTAACAACATCGCACATTTCAAAGAGGTTTTGCAAAATCTCCAATGTATCTCTCCATCTCAACAACTGTTCCTCTAGCAACAAGGCTAGGACATAATCATCGTTGTAATATCTAGTTTCACAGTCTTTACATCTCAACATTTCCCAATCCAATTGAAAGGCTGATAGCGTCAAAGTATTGCAATGGTTGTACTCATGTTATTCTTTAAAAACAAAAAAAAAAAAGGGAAAGAAAAGGAAAGAAGAAAATAAAAGAAGAAAAAAAAAGAAAAAAAAACAAAAACAAAAAAAAAAGAAAAGAAAGGAAAAAGAAAGAAAAAAAGGAAAAAAGAAAAGAGAGAGAGAGAGAGAGAGAGAGAAAAGAAGCACCCACTATCACAACAGAGCACCTAGGGGTTCTCAAATTAGGTATGCCCAGTGACCATGGTCGGCTAAATTTGTCCCTAGTTCCCTAGCCCTCTACACATCCCCCACAATTGTTCGGGGCACATCAAGGATAGGACATACCTAGGGAGCTTGTCTCACCTATGGTTAGACCTGTCACCCTGACCCATTTGCACGATTCATTTTTGCACTCTGCCTTAATACCATTGCAATCTATCGTGGTAGGCACCACACAAATGGCCATGAAAAGTACACCATACCGAGCAAGCCCAGTAGCTACTAGCTACCAAAAGTTCGGTGTCAATGTGTTCAATTATGCTACATCGTGCTATCATAACGCAAAGGATGTCTCATACACCTTCATGTGTACTTCTCCTCAACATGGACAACTTTGCTTCATCCATACATTGTTATGAGGAACCAGACCCTGCGGTCTTCTAACTACGTAATATCTAAGTATTCACAAGCACTCACATAATATCTGCACCAAAATATATACACAGTTTGGGCCCTCAAGTGCTAGACAATACTCTCAGCTTGCTTAGAGTTTGACCTATCTCCCAAACTATTCAAACTATGTCTTGTGCACGATAAGAAGACTAGCACTACCCCCAAGGAGAGATCACATATGAGAGGTTTTCAAGTGCTGGTATTGAAGACTCCAACGAAAGTATCGTCCGCTCTTCATCAACACTTAACTCTGAATTCTTACCCTTTATCATCCTACAAGCCCACCAAAGAATCATCATGTGCAGAACCCCCAAAAAAACCAACACTTGTGCCAGTCATCAGTGTAATCCCCAATAAAGAACAACCCTATCACCAACTTGTAGAGGGAGATCACGCTCAACCACCAAGACCCACAAACCACTTATTATTTCAAGCATTTCAAGCGAGCTCCATTAGGGGAGTTTTGAGGTCTCAAAAATGCCTTTTAGGATGTGGAGAGAGAGTGCTCTAGACCAATAAGAGCAAAGCCTCCGTAACGGAACTTTTATTTAAAAATTTTTAAAAAATCATTTTACAAAAATATATAAATATAATAATATTACGAATTTGTATTTTTATTATCTATTTTTAGTCTCTTATATTCGTGATTATGACATCTTTTGCATTAATGGCATAGAGTCTCGACTACTTTTATTTAATGATGTTTCTAGATTAATGATAATGACTGATATAATCAAAATTTAAATTGGTGAAAAGCATGGCATTCAGTTTTTTCTCTCCTTTCTTTTATTCCTCTATTGTTTTTCCCTCCGTTATGGTAACCTAGTCCTCTCTCTCTCTCTCTCTCTCTCTCTCTCTCTCTCTCTCTCTGTGCATGTCTCTCTCTCTTCTACCATGGATACTGAAATTCGACCTTCAACAAGGTGTCCAAGCTCCCAAATCACATCCATATCAGTGTTTAACTCATTCCAAACTGATGGAAGATGGATTCCTACTATCATTAGCAAAGGTAGTTGGATCACCATGCAACAAGCAAAACGTGGAAAAAGGCAAAGACATGAGAGCTCGTTTATCTCTGCTTGGAAGGGCAGAATCCAAGATTTTAAGCTTGGAGCAAATAAGAATAGCATCAAAGAGGTACTAGTGCAACATGTGTTCATGCATAGAGAGCTGTGTTTGAAACGTGAATCTTCAAAGCTTCCAATGCATAGACCAAATTGTAAGAGTTTGATTCTTAAAGTTTTTCCTTTCTTAAACATGGTTTAGGTTTTTCCATTATAATATTTGTTTGTCTTGTAGATGTCTATCCCTCTAATCTTGAGGAATGGCAACCAGTGGAGTCTATTATTGATGTTATTGATGTTATACATGGTTCAATTGGAGAAAAAATGTGTAGAGGTAGAAAGAAGACAGAGCTTGCAGAGAATGGAATATTCTTTTATGACCATTCTTATGTTATTCCTATGTGGCGTTGCCAATGGGAATCAATAAAACTCCTTCCTTTGCCAGATTTTTCAAGCTTTGAGTGGCCTTTGCCAAGTCCAGCTACTAGTGAGGGCTATAGATGTAAGATATTTTTTGAGATTCAGAAAGCACTAAAATCTAATATCTCAAGTAGGCTAAGCAAAGTTACTTTGTTTATGCCTATTAATATATTTATTGATTTCTTCTCTAATATGGAGATAAGATAACAAAAACCATGCTTTCTGAAGAGACTAACATATGATCATATCATACAATTTGTTGATGAAGGATGGAATACAAGGACAGAAGGAAAAATTATATGTAAGATAGATCAAGACTCTATAGCTTGTAAATATATGATTTCTACTCAAAATTTGATCCTTAGCTTTTACTATAGTCGATGGCATTTTGTTGGTAGAAGTCTAGTTGCTTTAGACCAGAATCTTAATGATTTCAGCAAAGATCCTATAGTGGATCTTGATATTTGGTTCAACAAGGATATTATTGCAATCTTAAAGATCAGAAAATCATGTACGCTACATCAAGTGAGGATGGATTTACAAAATGAAGACATTGAACTACCATGCCCCTTTGTATTTCAACTTGACAAGAAACGAGTAAGTTTTCACATTATATTATATCTACTTAGATGTATATCAAGATCTCACTTTCTAACTAACAAACATTTGTAATTTATTTTTTGCAGATATCGAAAAGGAGAGAAAATAATATACACTGCAAGGACATTTAAGAAAAGATATCTTTACTATCAATATAAAATATATGTACAAATTTTGCAGTAGATGTCTATCTGCCATCTCTATGAGATATACAAGGGCTGAAGGGCAAATTTCTATATATGAAGGCTTACAAGGCGATATGGCAAAGCTATTTCTTTTTTGGAGAACTATCCTTTCTAGGAGTCATTTTTCCTTTCTCTGATGTCTTGGGTATAGAAGGTGTTGAAGCTGTGGCTTCGCCTTCCGTGGTTATAAGCACCACATCTCCTTCATGGTGCAAATCCCCACCAATCTCTGTTGTTGGTTGTATACAATTGACCATTATATACTTCAAGAGCTTTGCTCTAACGTTGTCGAAGGGTTTTTCGAAAGTAAAGTCGCAACCACAGAGGTTCTTGAAAAATTCCAAGACGGAAGATCAATCAAGTGAATAAATACAAATCAGCAATAGCAACTCTGGCTTAATGTGCATTGAGCAAAATAATATTTTTAACAATCATGCCGCAGCAATACTTAGTTTCAGTTCCAAGCTTGATATGACTGCAATTATCTCCTGTGATGATGATCAGTTGGGAAGATACAACTTTTAGAAACCACCTGTTCTATGACAGGCACTGAAGATGGCTTTATTGGGTAAAACTCCCTCTTGCAAGTTCTCACTTGGTGATGCAGACAGAAAGGATGCATACAAGAGTATCTCTACCAGGTGGAAAATTGCCTCCTCTGTGTAGGAAGCCACTGAATGCATCTTATTCCTTTCATGTATTTCTTGAGCCTCCTAGACTAAATCCTTTTGACAAAAATCGTATGTATGCAGTGATCAGCACAGAATTGTCTGTCAAGCCAAGGGGTGGCATATTTCTTGTAGCACCCTTATTATTAGCCTCAAGGTCTCTCAAGAATAACATAAACACAAATCCTGATGTGTGCATTCTCTCAGATACAGACAGATCCACATCTTTGTCTGTTTAAAAAGGGACAAATTCAAGCAGATGCTGTCAGAGCTCCCACTGCAACTCTTCAACCTGCTTGAAGTTTAGCATAACTCCTACGTGGTATAGTAACACCATCATATCCAGTAACTCATCTTCTTGAATGGAGTCATAAGTAACCAATCTGAAGCTCTTTTTCTTTATTGAATGGAAAGATTAGCCACTAGATACAGATTCAACCCCACCACTAGAACTTGTCTTTACTTCATCCTCCTCCGAACAGTTCCTTACACCAGAGTCTTGCAGATCCCTTGCTGCAGAGCTGATTGGACTTGTGGATAATCCAGATCAACAATACGGTTTCTGTTTACCCAGATGTGTAATTCTCCTCTCCATGTCTGCCATAAGTCTTCCAAACTTTATAACCCATAAAATAATCTGAAGGATGCACAAGAAATCTAGTCATTGCTTCTTGTACTCGGCTATTCATATCGACAACAGAAGCCTTGACAGCGAGAGACACAAGGATCCTCTTCCAATCCAGCCTGTTACACCTACGATTTGAGAGGAGACAAAATTACCAACTTAGCTCTCTTTCAAAGAAACCGTCGAGGACACTCTGATTATGTCTCTCTTCTATAACACAAAAGCTGAAAAAGTCCAATCGTACATTCCTCTCAGTTTGTCGTGAAGCCCAAAGCTTATCCTTCACAACCTCATACACCAGTAGTCCCATTTGCCTCCCTCTACATGACCTCGCTCGCATAAGAGCAATACAATGTCAAGCAGTCTGATTATGTGCCTGCGATCATCTACTTCATCGATTGAATTGCCATACTGCATGACAGACTCCACAGCTACTACAGCTGCACCTATCGAGGAAGGACGCTACATTGGAACGGGTCAAAATTTTCCAAGAACACGTGGTCGATCTGTCTGATGGTGAAGAAGACGGAATTGTTGATGCGCAAGTTGAGGATAGTGCTGAGGACAGTGATTTAGAAGATGGCATACTCGAGGACGATGAGGTAGTAACAAGTGAAAAAAAAAGCACTGAAAAGACTGGCAGGAAAAATATCAGTCTTCGAAAATTTGAAATTCTCTTGGCCACCATATCTGTTTCAATCTAGCCATGAGTTTTGATGCGATTTACTGGGTCCGATCACGTTCTTTCATGCAAAAGCAGCTCTTCACACATCCGTGGTCGTCATCTTCCTATGGCATTTCTGTCAAATATTTCCGCTGGACCTCACATCTGCTTTGTGTTTGTTGATGCCGTTCGCCAACAATGTCGTCACCTCGTGCCATCCTTCATCTTTGTTTTCGTTTTCATCCTCCACTACTTCTTTATCTCTGTCGTCTTTGTCTTCTTCTGCCGTCCACTCCAGTTCTTTGCGGCCTCATTGTTGCAATCGTCCTCCTATCCTCTATCACCTCTGCCACAACAGCTTTCGCCAATGATGTCTCTTCCTCTCTGATTGCCGAGATCCTCCAATTCCCCATTTGTCTGCTTTCTGCTCCGCCTGAAATTCCCCTGCTTTCTCCTCTGCTCTTCTCAATTAGGCCTTTCCCCCCCAAAAAGCCCTCTTTCAAAAATAGTCATTCATTTTCAAATAGCCATCCGTGGCTTTTTCAAAATAATGTCATTTTCTAATAAACCCTCTCTAACAATCTCACAATGCGGTTCTACACCCTTGGTTGTTGCTCCTACATGACCACATTTAACATACATGTCGACTATAGCATTGCTAACAAAAAGATCTTTCACTAGCAAACCTCCTTCGATAATCTGAGCATGTACTTTTTGGCCCGTGTATATAACTCTTGTCATTCCACAAGCTTTCAAAATGCAACAAAACACTGAAGTGCTTTCTCAACAACTCCCTGTTGGATGTATCCAGAAATTAACATGTTCCACAAGATTACGCTACAAAGTCGATGCTTGTCAAACACTTTTTGTGCTTCTGCAAATAAACCACACATGGCATACATACCAACCAATGCACTGCCAACAACAGTATCCTTTTCTAACCCCTCTTTACTATATTATCCATGCATAATAAAAATGCAAACATAACGACTAAGTATGTACAAATTATCAAATCCCACACACACAACTTTTGGGTGGATTTCACATCTCGGATGTGCAGCAGTACGACAACGTACCAAACATGCTCAGATGTATAGCAATCCTTCGAAAACTGTCACACATTTATAGAAAAAAGAGTTTTAGTTCATTATTGTTCTTACAATAGACTATATTTTTATCATCAATGGACTATTTGCAATTAATATCTATCTTAAAGTTTAGCATCATTCATATTACCTTTACATGTTTATCATCATTAAGATAAACAAAGTTAACCATTCTTCTAGCATTTGCAATCACCCTCCAGAATGGCTATCATCCTAATGGGGACACTGCAACCACCAACACAAAGTAAAACTATAAAGAGGACAGATGGTAGTTCATAGAATAAACTTATGTTTCAATTATTTTAATGAATAACTTACCGCAACTTGTCTATATTGTATTGTTGCAAGCAAATCAGACGGCATAGGGGGTCTTTTCTCTAGCTCTTCAATTAATTTTTGGCATCTCTATATATAAAATATGTTGAAATTTAGAGTACTTACAAAAAAAAGAATTGAAATATCAAGGAGCCCTTGGATAATATAACTTATAATTTAGCATTTCCATGGCTTCCTTTCATAGAGTTGATTAAAAAACATTGCTTATCCACAAGGTCTATTGCAATCAAGCTCCAATGAGAACTAAAAGCAATCATATCTCAACAAATTAGTAGGATAAAATCTCAAAAACTCTAATAGAATATTGAATCACTTACTTTTTATTATATGGAATTATAAGGAGCTCCAAAGTACCAAAGTCAATCAGATTGAGCCAATGCTCAATAAAACTTGTATCAAGCTCGTTCCTCATAAAGAATGAGATAGATGGATCAAGAACCTCAATTTTTTGTTGTATATCCAAAGGAAACTCATGCATTATACACCTAGAAAAGGCATAGAAATAGTGAGTATAAACAAGAAAAATCTTATTGTTAAAAAAATATAAAAAAATATAAGTAATTATGGATGGATATACCTTAGGCCAACAAGAATAATACTGTCATTTACTTCTCTTCTTTTATCCTTAAGAATCTAAACACATACAGCATCAAAGGAGATAACCTCAGTTCTTTTGCCTAAGTCACCAGGTAAGAAACAAAACACACTGAATCCTTTTGGATTAGCTGCTTCAAGAAGGGTGGCTAGCTCATTTTTAAAGGACTCTAGTTGCTCTGTTTCCCTTTCTTCAACCCTTTGCCTCCTATACTCTCTCCATTTATCTGCATGTTCCTCTTTAGCTTTCTCCTCTTTTTCATGTTGCCTTGTATCCCTCTCATGGGTGACATCCTCAACCCTGAGACCAGAATCATCTTTCTTTCTCCTAGCTGGGGGCACATTAAGGATATTAAATGTCTTCACATCAGTGAGGGGAATTGGCTCAAGGACCTTTGAAAATCTATATCTTAGCCTCCTAAGAATTACCATGTCCTTGTCCATGAGTGTGAGCCTATGAGCATAAGCAGCACAAATATAGGCATCTTGAAAAAACTCAACTAAAAAATCCTATGTGGCTTCTTGTATACAATTAAGAGCTGTTCTTGTCCATCTGAAACTATCCAAACTATGTTTTTCACAAATCTCCCTGACAAGCCTCTGAAAAGACAACTTTGGAATTGCATTGTCAAGAGCCTTCACTGCCTTCCTAATCTCCCTTAGGCACCTGACATTTTGAGAAAACTTTCTCTTTTGCTTTGACTTTCTAGAGAGCTTCTGAGGCTTTGAAGACTGATGAATCTTTGATGCTAAATCCCTAGGCTCAATCTTCTCCTTTCTTGATGTTGCCTTAGTCCTAGCCATTTGCCAAAAAAAGACATGTTACTTCTTCTCCAGCATGTCCACCGAAATGCGAGTTTTAGACAAGAGGTATCCATGTTGCATGTCGTATTCGTGTTTCAGTTGAATTTTTCTCGAGCGTGTCTAGTGAAACGCGAGTGTCAAGCAAGGCGCCTCCTTGCAGCTACTTCTTTTCGCGTTTCACTAGACTTGTTGTCCATTGTGTCCAGTGAAACGCGAATTTAAGACAGGAGGCTTCCTTGAAACACGTTCTTTTCGCGTTTCACCGGACAACTCATGAATAGGAAAGAAATCGACAAAACCAAGAAAAAAGAGCTTTGATCTAAGGAAAGCTTTTAAAATTACATAAAATATCCACAAAATTAGGGAAGAAGTTTGAAGATTTCCTTAAATCTCCACAACATTAAGGAATGCTCCCACTGTGGAAAAAATTCTTTTGTAGTGCTGATAAGCTCATAGTAACATAAAGGATTAAGGAAAAGTATCAAAAGAATGCATTGAATGGAGCCTGTTATTGAAAAGCAAGATACAGGAAACCATACCTTCTTTTTAGCTTGTTCTTCACAATCTCAGCCTAATGACGAGAATATGCTCGAAGGTTTTCTTTGTTTTGGGGAAGCAATGAAATGCTTGGAGATTGGAAGGAACACCAAAGGTAAAGGCGGAGTAGCAATGTTTTCTGCTTGCTGGAAATGTGGTGAAAGGCGAAGGCGGTGAATTTGCATGGACTCAACGTTCTTGGCAAAGTGTTAAGTAACACATGTGACGTATTCTCGCTTACCGAAAATTTTTTATCTTTACAAGCATTACTTGGAAAAGTGTTATGTAACACACGTGTGATGTATTTTCGAAAAAAGAGAGTGCGCACGTCTTCTGAGGAGTTTGATACAGTGTATTAAGTGAGACACGTGTGCACGTATTTTGAGGCATTTCGTGTATGCAAAAATATTGAAATTTTCATCCAAATTTGCGGTCCCATTTATTTTTCCATCATTACACAAACTTTTTCGTTGGAACTATCACCACATGCTTAATAGTCAATATAAAAGCATTTCGAAGCCATTTCTCCGACATTGTCTTCTTTTCTGTCGAAATTTCGTCTTGACTTCCCTTCAAGGTCCTTGCTTCTTGTGTGAAGAGTAGTTCAACAATCTTTGATAGGTAACAATTTTTTTTAATTACAAGTATTTTAATAAAATAAATTTGATTAATATAGAAAGAATTTTTAATAACACTTGAATAATTACAGATGTTATGTGCTTTGTATATTTTAAAAGCAGCATAGCTTTTCCAGAAAGGATTTTATCATAAATTTCTGTGTTTCCATAGAATTAATTTATAGTTCATGTTTCTCTTCTTAATTTGCATCTTTTGATCGGTGAAACGTGAAATAATGTCCCTGTTAGTGATATTTTGCTAAGTATGGCGTTTCACCGGTGAGATATTGAAATAATTTTTGTCTTCAAGGTATTGTTCGGTGAAACGCGATTTCTTCACAGGCATTTGCCTTGGACACTTTAATTTTCGCGTTTCATCAGTCAACTAAAAAAATTTCTCATTTTTTGATTTTTTTGTCTTGAAAAATGCAATTTTGGGGCCTCTTTCCATGGTTCCATCTTGTTTTATTGGATATTGTTGCCATTCTGCTTTGTTTTCAGGGATAAATCTTTTCTTGGTCAAGATGACAAAGAGGAAACTATCTTTGGAAGGAATGGATGAGGAGGAGCTAATGGAGACATCTGATGATAGGCTCTTTGATTTCTTACACACCACTGGAAATTCTTCCAAGTTTAGCTATATCAGGGAAATTTTCAATGTTCCTTTTGATTTGAAGGAGTTATTGGAAGATCTTGAAGATAAACTTAAGGAGTACAGATGTTTTTATGATAGACTTGGATGTCATGGGAGCCACCAGTACATCTAGGTCAACTTTGCTAGGCAGGTTCAACCTCATTGATGAGGAATTCAGAAAGAAAGAAACACGTTGCCCTTTCCATAGGTATCAACACCAATGCCTTCTGATCCACAAGGACATTGGATTTAGTGTATCTTCAGTACATGGAAAATTCTTCTCCAGATATAGACTAACAGGGAAAGCTAGAGGATATTGCAAGTATGGATAAGGAGGTCGAAGAGAAGGAGGAGATGTTCCAAGAAGATGTTGAGAATCAACTTGTCCAAGGTTTTGATGTAGGTTTGTTCAAGAGTGACAATATCACAATGGTGGAAGAAAAGGAGATTGAGCCAAGTGCACAGGTTGATGAAGAAGATCCTCTTGCATGTGTTCCAACATTTCCCACTTATCTTATCAACAAGAAGAGATATGTGTTGCTAAATGATATTCAACATCTTTTTGATCTTAGAGAAGATTATTGCTTAGAAATCCTTGTAGGTTGGGGCAAAAATGACATGAATTTTATAGGTTATGAACAAGAACCACTAGCAAGTCTTGATGTTGAGGGAGAGAATTTCCAAGATAGCTTTATAGCCTTACATACATGTATTAATTAGATCATAGAATACGAAAAGGGGGGGGGGGGGGGCTACCTACTATAGAAGAAGAGTTCTTGCAGGTCTAGAAGAAACTTCATATTGATGATTGTAGGGTATGAAGAGAGATTGAAGTCTCCATGAGATGAGAAGCCCAAGAGTTCAATAAATCTTTATGATGATAGTCTTCTTGAAGAAAACGAACACCCTAAGGTATGAAATATAATTCGAAGTTACCCATTGAGTTTATGTTAGACTTTATTATGCATTATAGATAAATATCTTATATCTTGTACTGTTGTGGTTTGTTCTGTAGATTGAGATTGAAGATCTGGACAACTTTCTTGGAAGGGCCAAGGGCTCTAGGCCAATGAAGCTTGGAAAAAATCAAAGCCTTGGCCATTATATTGGAAACTTAAACAATCAAACAATTGTAATATATCATAGTAGATTGTCAAGCTCTCCAAGTCTACCAATGATGGCTTTGAGAGCTATCTCAAAGGTAATTGGATCTCAAGTTTTCAGCAGAGGTTTGGACAAGATCATTTTAGTGGAGAAGGAAGAAGCCATAAGAGTTTTTGGCTTCATGACTGGATATAGTGGATCTAGAGTTGGATATTTTGGAGTTCTTGGCTCCTATTTGCTCTCTTATGTAGGAGATAGTAAGAATTTGAAGCTTCTCCCAGGCTATCGGAAACAAGAGTTTTTGAAATACAGAGGTCTTATTGAGTGGGATGAAACAAAAGATTCCTCTAGGGGCCCTGTCGAGCTACCTGAAACCAAGGACTCCTCTGAAGGCCCTGTTGAGGTGCCTAAAACTAAGGACTCTTCTGCAACACAATCAGATTAGAAGATGCTAAAGATTAAGGGTTTCTTGAAACCCATATTTTCCCAACTCTTTGTTTGGTTTGTAACCATTCTGTAAATCTTTGCTTTGCGCAAGAATTTAAATATCTATCTTTTCTTCTTTGGGTAACAATTTGTATAGTCCTTGGTAAAGATGATGTATTGCTTGATGTGGTTGTATCTTTAAGCTTGAATTTATACCAAATTTGTCGATAGAACCATTGAAAGACCTCTAATAAACTGTTGGCTTTGTGTCTTCCACCTCCATGTATTGTGTGTCTGAAATATTTTGTTCTTGCTTGATAATGTGATTTTTCCATACCTTGGGTTGACCAAATAGATAGAGATCCATATTGTTTAATAAAGTATGGAGTATGGTTGTATAGAATATGCTGCATAGTCAACAAATAAAGAAAGTTATTAAAAAACATTATATGAGTTCGACAATGAAGAAACAAACATATACAAACTTCTTACCATATAGTGAGTAAAGTGTTGATCACCCCAAGCTTCTGTCATCGCCTTTTTGAAAAGGTTCAATTGGTTTTTAAAGTCTTTGAGATCATCATCATTCCATTCAGTCTTATCACAATAAAAAAACACTTTGTCTAGTGTTTCCCAAACTTTAGCTTTTCTATTTCGAGCTTGTTCATTATCAGTGTGATCCTTAACTACATTATGTAGGGATTTCCATTGATTAAATTTAATAGTTGAGTCACCATTTCTCGAATTTATCTTGCCAAGTCTCCCATGAAAGCCTAGAAACATTCTAGCCTTCACTCCACCAATAGATGGTTTTTTTGGGACACAATTACCATCCTTAGACTTCTGAAGATTTAGTTCAATAACAACATTGCCACCATGCAAACCAATTGCAGAGAGAACTTTTTCAACCTTTGTTATAGTATATGTTCTAGTTGATAATGGCTTCAGCTTCCATGCAAATCCTATATAGAGATGAACAAGCTTTTCAATTATCCTGCAAAGTGCATGAAGTGTACAAATATGGGCATTTGCTAAAGGAATGTCCAAGACTGGTTTAAACTGTGGATCCTTATTGTGCCTAGAGGGAGCTCTATTCCAATTGCTTGAGTTTAACTCTGCAATTGGTGACATGCAGTATAAGCAAGGAGATCTCGAGTTAGCTCCCTTTGATACATTATACATACATTTGAGTGTCTTTAGGTCACCAGCTATGTGCCACTCAATCCTGTAGTTCCCAAATCCTTCAACAAATAGCTCGTCTCCTGCTTGTTGCCTTTGAATAACATTAGGTATTGATATTTGATGAAAAACCCAATATAGTATATCAAAATTCTCAGTATCTACCTCAAATGCTCCTAGCCACCAGATGTTATATTCAGATTGAACACTAAATGATATTGAGTGATTGCAATGACCTGATGAAAGTGCTCTATTCATCAAGGTGATAGAGATTCTCTCCAATTTTTTACATTTCAGAATCTCACTTTCATCAAGTTTAATCACAAATCTAGCCACTCCCTGTGCCTCTGCTACTACTGACAAGTCATAAAATTTGATCATTAAGCATTGTAGGGTGGGCAAGTCAAGGAAAATATTGTTAAATTCATTGAATGTAACCTCCTTTTTCTTGCCCTTGAAGCTAGCCTTGATATGAAAAGGCTCACCTAGAATCTCCATCACTTTGTTATTAACTCTCTGTCTGATAGTCCTAACCACAAATGGGTTCAGAAGTATGCAATTGCATACCTGTCCTTGCTTCATATTTGATTGTAAAAGCTAGAAAAGTTGTATATAGGCATCTCGACTGATACCAATACTATCCAGTGTCTTCTGTACTAACTCAGAATCCAAAGAATGATCCTTTACAAATGACTCCAAGCATTGTTTCTTTGCCTTTTTAAATTTCTTTTTCTCCAAAATATCATTTGAAACTATTGAAGGAAGAAGATGATAATAAAACTGAGCTGCTTTTAAAGAATCTCTTTCACTTACATTTGGTTGTAGAAGAGATCTAAGCAAAATTAACATCACAAATCAATGCAAGTAGTTTAAATAAAGCCATATTCAAGATTTTTCAAGTGAAAAAAAATATACCTTGCTGCTTGGATTCTTTTACCATAGCCTCCTCCTCCTCTTTGAGATTCTCAATATTTTTAAGAGCTCTTTGTTGATTTTGAAGGCCTAATAAAGTTTGTTTTCGTTGATAAGCTTTGATACGCTTTTCCAATGAATGAATTTTTTGTTGACAATCCTCTAGCTTCTGCAACAACTCTATATTGTGTTTCATCAAAAGATGATTCTCTAGTCCAAGGATATCCTTTTCTACAACAAGATTAAGTGTATAACTTAAAAATCCATTGTAGCCATCACCAATAAACCTCATTAATGATGAGCTATTATAGAAAGGAGGAGTGCTATTTCTGCTAGGATCTTTGGGATATAGCTTTCCATCTAACCAAAGATCAATATTCTTCTTTCCTTCAAACCTCAGTATATGTTTCATAGACTCTGTAACCGTGATAGATTTTGTTCTCTTTCTTATTGGTTCATACTCACTATCCAACTCAAAATGAAGATGATAGAGAGGTCTTTTATGAGAGCTATAGAGATCATTAGATGATTGATCCATAGCTGAGTTACAGAGATCATTGGGTGATTGATCCATAGCTAAGGATACGATTAGAAGCAAGAACGAAACAAAGAAGAGACTACTAAGGAGGAGAAAAAAAGAAGAGAAACGATGGAGGGAGGCAATCGAGTATCCACCAAAATTCAAATTGAATATTACTTTTCACTTTAATGAGGAGAGGTAAGATCTTCATTATGACAACCTTGCCAACTTTATGGCGACCTAGATTTCTAGGTTTGATGTGACCACGAGAATATCACGACAATGACTTATTAACGAACTTTGATATTTTAACTTACCAAAATATAAACCTTTTAAAAATTCTATAAAATGATTTTATTTCTTAAATTATTCTCTCTCTAGGATCTCTTACAAGGCATTTTCGAGACCTCAAAACTCCCCTAATGCTAATGGCTATCTCTCACCTAGCCGACGCGCCGTCGATCCTACGAGTGTAGTGAGCCTACCTTGATGCCAAAATGAGTTGCCTCCTCTCTCACACAAGCTGGTAGCTCCATGATCCTAGATGCTAGCTCAAGCATCCTCAAGCCTCCTCCATCTCCAAGCTCCATCCACCATAGCCATGCGCGCGAGAAAAGAGAAGAGAAGAGAAGAAGAGAAGAGGAGATGGTGAAGAGCTTCACCCTCTTGATCCCTCACTCCCACACACTCACTCCCTCACACTCTCACAATTCCTCTCTCAAGAGCACACACAAGCAAGGAGAAGAGAAGAAGAGAAGAAGAAGAGAACTCTTGTTAGCCACACACCAAAGAATGAGCTTTCATTCACTTTTTGAACTTTATATATAAAATCCCATGGGCACCCATCCCTTTTTTACATGATCGGCCGTTGTGGCAAGGTCCTTTCTCCATTTCCCTCTTCCAACCTTATGTCTCTAGCATACACCCGTCTAATATTTTACAAATTGGCACAGGAGGGAGCTTGAAACTCTTTTCCAAGAGTTTTTAGAGCTTTTTGAGGCGCCTTTCATTTAAAATTGTGTTTTTTTCTCCAGCTTATCTTTAGAGGCTGCTTGCATGTCTTTGCTCTTTTTTCATATTTTTTCAATTTTTCCTTCATTTCTCCACCATCTTTCTCCACCATCTTGACTTGGGGTTAACATTACCCCCTCTGAGATAGGTGCCAATCCCATGGCACTTTTGGCTGCTGTTGGGGAATGGTAGACAGTTGGTAAATTGTTCGGGTGAGGGTAGGGCCACATGTAGATTGGGTGCTTGTGGAAGCTTGGTAATGATATTTGTCGGAGAAGCCAATTGGATGCCAAGTGGATGATGGGGGCCTTTGAAGTTGGTGGTTTGTCACCTTTTGTAATGCTTGAAAGGAGAAGGTGCGGTGTGCTACCTAAGGGGAGTGTCTACTTCTTGTGTGGTGCATCGTGCTCGTGCTAGTGGAATGGGGAGGTGGATCTAACCACACGCAAGCCTAGGTGACGTCCCACACTTGAGGACCCCATTCGTGCAAAGGGAGGTGTGATGCAAGTGGCTTAGGGTGATAGGTCTAACCATAAGCGAGTGTTACCTCCCTAGGTATGTCCTACCCTTGATGGGCCCTAAGCGTGAAGTGGGGGATCAAAAGGGCTAGGGGATTATAAGCGAAGCCGGACGACTAAAGCCATTGGGCACACCTAACTTGAGGACCCCTAGGTACAATGATCATGTTTTATGTAGTGCTAAGCACTTCTTCAAGTGAGTTGTTTTTTCCATGTCCTTGTGTGATGTTTCTCTTGCTTTTCCTTTCATGCTTTTCTTTTACTTCTTTTGCTTCTTATTCTTGTTTAAAAATAAATAAATTATTACACTAGTACCTAATTCTCATTGTTTGAATTAGGTGGAGAAGGGGGTCGGATGGATTTGCTAAAAAATTGCCAGCTCTGCATGTATCCTTTAAGATTCATGCAAATGTGGAGTGAAGTGGTGGAGAGGAAGGGATGATTACATCTGGTGAACTGACTGTCGTTCATGTCTTCCAGGAGAGCTAGGCAAAAAGAAGGGAGGAGGCTAGCCCTCATCATCAGGCACGCCATGGCACAGCTATCGATGACATTAGGATCAAAGAAGAGGGGAGGTAGGCCATGTTCTTGTGGAGTCGGGTCTTGCTTAAGTAATAATTTAAGAAGCCTAAGATAATTACATGTAGTTATGAAAGTTGGATCAGGGCAAGAGGAGAAGTTGATGAGGAAGCGAGTCATGGAGTCATCCAAGCTTTCCGAGTTGAAGATGAGGGCATGTTCAAAAGAGACAACATTAGAGTTGTAGATAATGGGAAAATCATATCGCCTGTGAAGGGTGGCATCAAAATCCACTCCTACCCTATGAGGGTATGCCATAAATGTGGGGTTGTTCCTCTCGTAGGACAGGGTGTTGCAAAAAGCCATCTAGGAAAGGATGCTGATGTCACACCCGCCTCCTCCATAGGGACTGGCAATTATAACCTTGCATAGAATGTGGCACTTCAAACACTTTATTTTGCCAAAATTTGGCTTCTTTAGTTCCCCAAAGAGAGTGGTGTTCTTCTCTCTTTCTTCTAGCCACTTCTGTCCTAGTCAGCTATACCAATCCCAATCACCTCCTCCATCACCTTGAGTGGTAAGACCCTCCATAGGCTATTGGGCATGAGAAAGTTGAAAGTGAATGGCTCTTTTTCTCTTTTCTGTTGCTCCCAAACTACCAGTTCTGCATGGAATCCTGCAGGAATGTCATCAGGGCATGGTGGGAGAGGCGTGGATGGCTACATGACTGGCTTGGCCCTTAGCTGCTTTCTGGTTTCTTCTACTAAATTTTTCCTTCTTTTCCTGAGCGCGGTTTGTCTTTTTGTAGATGTATCGACAGGTTGTTGCTCTTGGGAATGCGGCAAGGGGGGTTGTGAGATCACCTCTTCTCTAAACCTTTCCATATCAAATTGAAGTTCAGCTTCATCCCCCTACCGGTCTCCTTGTTGTATTCCCTCTTCAAATCCTATCACATCAATTTCCTGGGGGGTTAGGCTGGCTAGTAATAGGTACTTTCGTTGATCATCCATGCTCACCTTAACCTTTGTAGGTTGGGGTGGCATCTGCAGCCCTACATGCAGAGCTCTGTGTGTGATACTGAGTTTCTTCTTAACCACCTCCAAGACTCTCCTTCTCCTGGGCGGGTGGTGTCCATCAGTGTATCTAGGAAGGCCTTTTGCTAGGTATTAAAGGCTACTTGAGTGGCTTCTGCTTTGCTCTCTGCAAGGATCTTCTCTTTCTCTACCAGAGCCAGGCACTGCGCTAGTGTCTTCACCCTTCTTTCATTTTGCCCTACCCATTCTTCGGCTCTCTTCTTCATCTCTTCCATGCTCTCACCCTGCCTTTGGACCAGGGACATGAGTTTTTGCTCTTGGTCCTTTAGCTGTTTGCTCATGGTTTCCTGTTCTTTCTTTCCTTTGGTTCAGCTTGTTAGTCATGGTTTCGATTTCTTTCTGCTGCTGCTTTAATTCATGCTTTCTTTCCTCGTCCTTGGCAGTAAACTCAGCCATAAGCTTTTTGATCTAATCGATTTTTGCAGTTAACTCTTCATGTTGCATGATCAGTAGCTTGTATTCTCTTTGCATCTTTACGAGTTCCTATGTTTCATCCTCCAGTTGCTACCTCTAGCCCTCTTTCTTGTCATCCTTAGCCTTCAACTCCTGTTTGAGATCAGAGATCTCCCTTTGTTGCATGGCTATTACTCGAGTCTTTTCAAGCTAAAATGCAGCCACCGACTCTTTTTCTGCTGCCAACTCAGCCACAGCTATCTTCCTTTCCTCCTTAGCATTCTCCAATTGAAAGAGCAGCTCAGCACGTACTCGTCGCAATTAGCTGGTAGCATCATTGTTGTGTGGATGGGAGTGGTCGAGGCCTCCACTTTTTGGCACTTCGGATCCTACCTTGACTCGGCGTCTGTGGCCGGTCTTTTCTGCCCTCTGGATGTGGTCTCGATGCTCCTCCCTTGGGCTAGTTCTTTGTTAATAAAGTATTATATCCACGCCATGAAGTTTGAGACATCTGCACTGGTGGGGATGCTCGAGGTGAGGGTTGTTGCTTCGGTGGTAGTCACCAAGAGGGTCAGAATAGGGTGGGCAGGAGCCTTGCCTTTGCCCTCAGTGACGGCTAGTGGTACAATTTCTAGCACCTGCATGGTGGAAATGAGCCCCTCCTCTCTGGGCGGACTCATAGCCCCTAGGTCATCTACCCTGCTTTGCTGTTCGATTGACCGATGTGTAGCTTTGGCCAAGTCTTCTCCTTCCTTCTTAGCTCCTCCTCTTCTTCAGCAACTCTTCTCTCCCTCTCTTTCTATGTTTTCCTAGACTCTTCTTCCAATCTATCTGCTTCTTGTTTTTTCTTCTTCTCCCTCTCTTTGGCCTCCTTGAGGAATTCCCTCTTTGCCCTCTCTAAATCCTCTTTCTTTTTTTTCGGCCTTCGTCCTGCTTCTTCTTTTGTGTCGTCTTTTTAACGAGTTTCTTTGTTGTCTTCTTGCTCATATGTTCCTTTTGTTCTTCCCCTTCTTCTTCACTCTTAGTTCTGTCACTAGATACCTCTTTGTCCTGGTGAGGGGATGATCTCTCGGGTGTTTCTCATTCTCCTTCCTCTGCATCCTAAGCCTGTTTTATTGCCTCCTGAATGAGGATAGTCAAAATGCTTCCATAGCCAATGGATGAGGCCTTCTTTCTTTCTGTGGTCTTGGACGCTGGGGAATCCCGACTTGCTAGTTTACTGCCCAAAGCTAGCACTTTTGCCGCTTGGTCAATGGTCTTACGTACATAGCCATTCCAGTCGACTTCGTCCAAGGTGTGAGCTACCACATTCTCCAGCACAGGCATGTTGATTCGATGCATCAAGGAGTTGTGGCGCTGGCTGGAGAAGAGCCCATACACTAGCTTTGCTTGTAGATAGGCTTCCGCATTAGGAATGTCCTAGATGTTGATGCCATCATTGGTCAGCACTTCTTCCCTCTTTATCTTAAGCATGGCATAAACATCTCTCTTATGCTTTTTCTCTACCTTTGGCTCCAACCCCAACACCTTCTCCACCAAGGCTGGGTTTAAGTGTACCTGCATTTGCTTAGCCTTTTCTTCCCTTCCCACCGTCATGGTGCCACACTCCTAGTCTGGGTTGTATGTCATCCTGAGAACTCCATACACTTTGTGTGGTCAAGATCTTGTGCAAACTTCGCAAACTTCTCAAGGTACTTTATGAGGTTGCACTACTCGACAACTCTCTTGGCTGTTTCCTCCTTGGCCACTACACCCTCTATGTTATGGATGGTTCAAAATTTGAGCTGGTTATAGGTGCGGTTTTCTAGGGTGATGTGATATTGCGTCCTTTCCTCCTCCGTGAACGGGAGTCAATGGGCACGGTCTTGCTGCGACATCTTTCGTTCGTGTCATGAACCCAAGTTTTCATTAGTGCTTTCAAAATAATAATTTGCTAGAAAAGAAAGACTCTATGTGTTTATTGAATGAAAGCATTAAAATCCAATGTAGATTCTTCCCTTCAGATCTGACTTTTTTTTCCTTTTATTTCAAAGTTCTCGTGCCATTTTTCCTACCTCACTCGTTTTTTACGTGTTTATGCATTTGCTTGATTTTCCTTGGTTTTGGTTTGATTCACCTTACCCCACTCCCTTTCCAGCTTGAGAAGAATCCTTCCTAGGATTGAAAGTTAGGAGATCAAGGGCATTCTGCAATGTGGTCTAGGATTTACCTGTGTAGGAGCCAAGTATAGAAATTGGGATTGTACTCTAATTGAGCTTCGCGGTCTAGATCAAAGGGTTGAATGCCTATGTGTGTAATGTATGTGAGAACATCTGTTAGAAAGTCACCAGAATCGACACAGCTAGCAATATGTAACTCTTCCTCAGTTAGTAGGTGATTGAGGTAGGGGTGTCCTTTGATGTGCTCTTCCATGGGTTGTCCACGAAGAGTGGTTAACACTCTATACGAGGTTGGCGCAACGTAAGTGGGGTCGTACTCCGTTATTTTGATTGTGCGGTGCTACTCAGCGTTGGTCGTTATTTGGCATCCTTCAACTTTCCATTGCAATGGAAGAGTGTACCGGTGCCTTAAGAACGAGGATTCAATATCAACAAGTTTTGATAATTCTACGATTTCTTAGTGAGTAATGGCAGAAGTAGTTCATTTATCATAGGACATGATGAGGCGCTGTTTGATGGCATGCTCTTTAGATATCTTGCTGGTGAGCAATTCAACAACGGAGTTAGAGGCTTTTGCAAATGCGAATTCAAACGTCTCCCAAGAACAAGCCATTGTTCAAACTTCATTTGCAAAGGGTTCTTGCAGTAGACCTAAATCCAAGCGATCATAGCTCAGAGCTAACGACATGAAAGTGACATCAAGTCGTCTAATGCAATCAACCACATCCTCCTCTGTGTCCTCAGCCAGATCAGCGGCCAGTGTTAAGAATGATTTCTACTCATAAGGGGGTCAAAGGCCTATTGGCGATTGGGGTTAGATAGAACTAGAGCCTTTGACAACAAATAGTTGCAGTTGCAGGTGTTCTTGAGATTGTGGTTGGACCTCTTGAATTAGGGCTGGGGTAGTAGCAGTGACGTTTGATGGAGTGCTGCCTTGGTATGGATCAGGGAAGTCTGAGTGGCTCTATTGGGTGTTGATTCATGTGATAACGTTTGTTATTTGGTCCGATAGGCTTGTTCGACTTTCTTGGGCGTATGTGCGGATGAGCTTAATGGATATGGGTCTTGAAAGTGCTACGGCTTCTGGCTTTGAGGTTTTATGGGGCTTGGTGTGATCAAACTTGAGGGTGGCATGCGAGTAGTGCCTTCGGCCATGCGGGCCTTAGGGATCCATATCCATGCATTTCCCTCATAGTAGCCTTGCGCATGCAAGAGGGCTTTAGGGACCCATCTTGGCTTGATCATGCATCGATTTTTGTAACTGTGCCTTGGCCTCCTACCTTTAGAGTTTTTGGTGTTATGAGGAAGTGAGCATCGATTCCTAGGCGGCGGTTGTGGTTGTTTGGGCCTCCATTGAAGCCTAGGCTGTTGGACCTTAGCCTTTGCTGCTGTGAGTGGCGATTCTTAGACTCGATAAAAACGGAGGCCCTGCACTTATCGAGAAGTGCATATGAGCGGCCCCCATATGGGCTTAATTTGGCATAGGCAGGCTATAGTGGTGGTTTGCCCAGTTGGGTCCAATGATCGTGAGTTAAGACATTGAACTCTACTCCCTTGTCGATCAAGGCATTGAAAGCGCATGTTCGCTTGGTAGTGGCCATGATGTGTAGGTATGTAGGTTCTACGGCTTCCTCATCCTCATCATCCATTTCAGTGATCATGGCTACTTGTACTTTGACAGGGGTTCTAACATTGGTGGCTCATGCAGAGGATGCATGGGAGGGTAGTATTTCTTGACATGATTGCCATTGAAGAAGCCTATGCCCTCGCTGTTTAGAGTCTCGAGCTCAACATTGCTAGTTCGTTTGATTGCACGAACTTTGAAAGGTCCAAGACCTCTAAACTTCATTTTTTGTTTATTCCCCTTAACTGAGTACAAGAGTACTAAGTCTCCCTATTCAAAATCGTGCTGCTTGACATGCTTGTTCAAACCAGCTCCTCTTGCGTTCTATCTTCTCACATATGAGTGCGTGAGTGGCTAGAAGATGAGTCTCTGAGAGGCGTTTGAGCTTAACCAAGCGTTGCATCGATGCCTCCTTTCCTTCCCATCATTCCTGAAGTGTTATTAAGGCTAGGAATGAAGAACTCTATAGGGAGAATTGCTTTAGTTCCATAGGTCAACCTAAAGGGAGTCTGGCCAACAGCCATTTTATAAGCTATATGGTAAGCCCACAAGGCTGCCATCAGCTTGTTATCCCAATCGCTATGCGAAGAAAATATGACTTTAGTTAGGACATTTACAAGAATCTTATTCGTGGATTCCGCCTGGCCAATTGCTTGGGGGTAGTATGGAGAGGATTCTCGATGGATAATTAGAAAGGTGGATAGAAGATGTGCTATTACTTCATTGATGAAGTGTGTGCCCTGGTCACTAACTAGTTCGATGGGGTAGCCGAATTGCGAAATCACCTGCCTCCACAAGAACTTGGCAGTCATTTTAGCATTGTTCTTTCATGTTGCTCTTGCTTCTACCCATTTGGTTAGGTAGTCTGTGGCCACAATGATGTATTTGTCCTGTGAATACTGTGCAACTAGGCTGATGGGTCCTATGAAGTCAATTTTCCATTCTGCGAAGGGTTGTCGTGTAATGATTGGGATCAACTCCATTTGATCCTTGCAAATCGGGACCTTTGTCCATTGACACTCATCACAATGCTTAACAAATCGTTCTGCATTCATGAAACAACGTTGGCCACCGTAATTGAGACTCTAGCACCTTACGGGTTGTCCTGTCTCTGCTAAAGTTCCCACCAATGATTCCACTGTGTGCCTCTGAGAGCACATCGTGCATCTCACGCTCGCACACGCATCTACACAGCAGTCCATCTTGCCTTAGTCGATATAGCTGGCATGCTATCAACAACTAGTAGGGTTGGATCTTGAGGATGAGTCACCTAAGTCTTGCCTTTTCTATCGATCGCTCAGGCAGTCCGTGCTCAAGCACTTGGGACTATGTCATCTGCCCAATATGGCATTAGATCAGCCTTAAATAAATCTCTCTCGCTGGAAAGGTTAAAGACATGGGCGTCTGGCAATTCATCGGCAATACCTTCTCTAGTGGCCTTTCCCATGGGGATGTGTGACATATGGTTACCCATGTAGTGCTATTTTCCTTTCTGTAAAACCATGGAGAAGTCAAACTCCAAAAGAAGAAGGATTTACCGAGCTATGCGTCCTGTAGCACAAGGTTTATTCACTAGATATAGTAAGGCTCGATGGTCCACGAAGAAGATAAAGGGTGTAGTCAATAAATAATGCCGAAATTTCTTCACAACAAACACCATGGCCAAGCCCTCTCTCTCTCTCTCTCTCGTCGAGTAATTCATTTCCATCTCAGTGAGTTTTTTTCTAGCAAAACTCAATGGGTAGACCATGTTGTGTTCGCCAGGTTCACACAACACTACCCCCATAGCAAATTTTGAGGCATCGATATGCACGTGGAAGGTAATAGTCCAATTTGGGGCTCGTAGAATCAGTGTTGTGGTTAGAGCCTTCTTCAATTCTTCATATGCTCGTTGGTATGCTTCAATCCATTCGAAGACAATCAGTAGCTTGTATAAAGGTCAGGTAACCAATGTGTAATTTAACACAAACCGTCGATAGTATCCCATATGGCCTAAGAAGCATTGAAATCCCTTATAGTTGATTAGGGGTGGAAGATCAACAATAACCCTAACTTTTGAGAAGTCGGTGGCAATGCCATTCTTTAACACCACATGCCCTAGGATGCATTCATGCTTCACCCAAAAGTGGCACTTTAAGGGGTTCAAGGAGAGATAATATAGGCGACATTGCTCAAAGACTGCTTGGAGTTTGTCTAAGTGTTCTCTCTAGGTTGAGTGAACACACAAGTTATCCATGAAGACTTCCAACTCTTTGCGAAGCATGTCTTTAAATATGGAGCACATGAGGTGTTGGAAGGTGGCGGGGGCATTAGTTAATCCGAAGGGCATGACTATGTAAGCAAAGACTCCCCACTCAGTGGCGAAGGCAATCTTATGCCTGTCGGCAGGATGCACTTGCACCTGATTGTATCCTAAGAAGCTGTCCAGAAAACTGTAGGCTTCCTTGCCAGCCACTCTTTTAATCATGTGCTCGGTGTACAGTAATGGATAGTTGTCCCTCTTAGTAGTGGCGTTCACCTTCTTGTAATTGACGCACACGCTGATTTTTTCGTTCTTCTTTATGACAATGACTATGGGTGATACCCAGTCCGTGTGCTCAATTTCATAAATGAATCCTGCTCTCATCAGCTTATCAATCTCTTCCTTGACCACGTGAGCATGTTTTGGATTCATAAGGTATGGTCGCTACTTAATCGGTGTAGCATCTGGCGTCATGGGTATGTTATGAGTCACTACACTTGGATCTACCCCCTTAAGCTCTTCTAAGGACCACGAATACATCTATGTACTCTTGCAAGAGAGCAACAAGACTCGTTTCCTCTTCCTTAGTCAAGTCATTGGTAATGAATACTGGTCGGAGGTGTCTCCCCTTTCTGGACTAGGTTCACCTCCTTGACCTTGGCTGGTTCCTCAATCGGTTCACTCATTTTCCCTTGATGTTTGGCACCCAATAGGATCACTACCCTATCCCCTTTCTTGAATTTCGTAAATCTTTTAGGGAGGTCCTGTGGTTTTCTCTGTTCTTCCGTTCGTGTGTCCCTGGGTTGTTTTATCCTTTCCTCTTTCAATCATGGGTGCCTCAAGTGGTGGATGGGTAGGTCCCCCTTGGTGTGTTTGGTCTTGGCCAGTAGCCTAGGCATCTCTGGGTTGCAAATCTGAACTTACCTCCGACTCAGAGTCAAACTTTCTGTCTTTGCTAGAAGAGGTGGTTGCAACTCAGATGGTGACTCTGTCCTAAGCACTGGTGTCATACTGGATTGGGCTAGGCCTGCTTAATCGAAATCTATGGGTCCTACATGTTCCAACCAGGTGTGGTCACAATCGATGCGCATGACCCCTTGCTCTATCCTGAAGGCACTCTTTTTTTGCGGCTTGGAGTCTGGTCATATTTGTTATTTCCCATCCCCCAGTGTTGTATTCTACGGTATCCACCTCACCCTCACTTTCGTCATTGAAAGGTCGGAAGTCTTTGTATTCGTCATCGTTAGAATGCTCGTCATCTCCTAGGTCTTGGTATATCTCTTGTTTTTGATCGGGGATTAGGGCCCAGTTGTATATGAGGTTCAAGTCATGCACCCTGGTCCATTGCCACTTGGATTCATGTAAGAGATCCTGGAGTGGTTTGAAGTTTGCTATTGGATTGCCAGTTGGCTTGCCCGTTAAACATTCCAGAATCTCCTGGAGTTTCCTCTTGTTATTGAAGGTGACAGCTTTAGGTCTCTCCTGAAGGGTTCCTACCATCATACAAACTGGTACAGAGGGTGCATCTTTAGACTTACCAATTGTCTTGATGGCTTGCTCACATGCCTCATGATTCGAGAATGGTAGGTCGATTGTAGCAAGGACATGAATCCAATCTTGCTCGTCCTCTAGGCATGGAATATACTTGGTCAAGTGTCCATAGGACTTTTTGACTTGAGCATTTATCGCAGAGATGGCATCCAAGTTGACTAGTGAGGTCTTTTAGGTGTCCATCTCTACCCTCATGGCGTCCGTTCTATTGCCAAGGAAGATTAAGCTGTTACCCCAATCTTCGATGACTCTGGCATTGCGCATCTAGGGTCGACCTAATAGGATATCGTAGTCCACACCCTTCATGACTATAAAGTCAACCAAGAACTGGACACCTGCGATTTTCACTAGCCAGGTTTTTAGCACCTTGAATGGTTTCACTCTCATACCATTTGCTAGTGTGACATTGAACTTAGCAGTCTTAACAGGTGGGTTTCCCCCAAGTCTGAAGCACTGCGTGGCTAAGCACACTAACCCTAGCTCCCATGTCTACGATCCCCTTTCTCATTGTGTCGCCTAGGGCTAGGACCAGTAAGACTGCATGCATCTCGGTGCCCTCCTAGAAGGCATTAACATGCAAGGACTTTGGCACAAAGTGCAGCGCCAGAGTCAGTATTTGTGTCTCTGCATCATGGTCGTGCAGATCAGCATCTTGTTCTCGTGATACTTCAACCCACTGTTTCAGGTCTTGCCATAGGGTGGGATGCTGCTTAAGCAGGTCTCCCAGACAGCATCATAGGGGTGGTCATCAGTGTGGTAAGGAGGTTGTTGGCTGCTCGTCTCTCTCCTAATCCGGATTTTCTTGGCCAATGGCCGTGACTGATTTGCAGGCCTGCAGCATCAAGACTTGGCCTAAACGGGTGATACTGCTTGTGGTGTGGTTGCATCCCCCGACTTTGATCGAGGGGGTGAGACTGGCATGCTTATGCTAGAGAGATCATTGATCTTGTTCTCCAGGATGGGCTTAGCATCCTTTAGGTGCTCTTGGACCTCTTTAACCCATTCCTTCACTTTCTCTATGGCCTCTAGTTGGCGCTTCGGATGTGGGTATTCCCTTACCTTAGCACTTCCCTTTTCGGTCGTCTTAGGGGCTGAAGTTTCTACCTCTGCAATAGTGACCTTCTTTCCAGCAGGCAAAGTAGTAGCACTCTCAGTTTTTAGTGCAACCTTAGCTTTAGGCCTCTTCTTTCTCCACCTAGGCTCTTCTTCCCTATCGATGCTGCATTGAGGTTGCTAGGCCCTAGCAGTGATATGCCGGCCTGCTTCGTCTGGGCATGAGTCATGATCCGTAGTGGGATAGGTGTGGCCTCTCCATCGAGGTTCTCGACATCAAACAACCCCAATGGGACAGTTGACACATTGGCTGAACTTGGAGATGGTTTTTGCTTTGGGCAGTCGACGAAGAGATGATAATCCCGCACTCAACGCACCTTAGGTTAGCTTTGTCTCTATTCTACTGCTCCCTCTCAGGGCAATGTGATGAGACATGCCCTAGGTGACCACAAGTCCAACAGATGATTGGATCCTGCGTCTGCCCTCCTAGGCCTCTACCTCATCCTCTTCCTAATGCCATCATCGGTA
This sequence comes from Lygodium microphyllum, assembly GCF_053477565.2. NCBI lineage: Eukaryota > Viridiplantae > Streptophyta > Polypodiopsida > Schizaeales > Lygodiaceae > Lygodium > Lygodium microphyllum. The sequence goes on along the minus strand of NC_141143.1, from coordinate 28,453,668 downwards.
CTGGTCAATAGTCCATAAGGATTGCATTGCCCTCGTCATCGTGCGAGACATAAGGGTATACGTAAGTCTCTTCCTCATTTGGCTCTTCCACATAGTGGATTGGAGCATCACTCGGTGGATGGGTCACATAGGGACTAGGCGGTCTAGGTATGCTTGTAGGGTTTATGTCCATCCTAGGAATAGACAGCTTAATGTTGTTAGGCGTAAGAAGGGCCAATGAGGCTTCCCTTCTGAAGAATGGCTGTGGCCTGTTCGCTTAGTAGGGCTGGCCGTATGGTTGCGAGTATGGAAGTCTTCTTGGTAATCTACAATGCATGATGTCATGACCGAACCTACCACAGTTAGTGCAAGGTCTTGACCTAGGGTCTTGACACTCGGCTGGCAAGTGGTTTCCGCCACAGTACATGCATTGGACGTGTGGGTGAGTTGGTCGTCTCAACATGTCTTGCAGCTTGGCTGTCTCTATCTTTAGCTCAGCCAAGTCCTGGTTTGTCTTGGTGGCTTTTCCCTTATCTTGGGTGGTTGGGCTTGATCGTTAGCTAGAGGTTGAAGCTCTCTCTGAGCTCCAAGAGTTGGTTTCTTCTGAGTTTAAGCTCCCGGAGCTTCTCTCTTTCAGCTAGTCGTCAACTTTGATGGCTTCCTCAAAAACCCTAGCTAGCGCGTCTTGCTCCAAGCTTGAGTTGCCTGCCAAAGCCTTATACAGTTCCTCATTTAGAATTTCGCTGATGAATACAGTTGGCTGTTTGCCCGTAGGGATTCTCTTGAAGAGACTCCTCATGTGGGTCATGTAATCACGAATGTCCTCCTTCTCCTTCTGCTTGACATTCATCAGTCGCACTAGGGAGTATACAGGCTTCGCAAATCTCTTGATGAAGAGATTCTTGAGGCCGTTCAAGTTGGTTCACTCTAGGGTATCTAAACTCGTATACCAAGTCCTACACTTGTCACCTAAGCAGAGCCCAAATGCTTGAGAGCGCCGAGTCAAGTCGGTGAGGCTATTGGCTTCGCAGACTTGCTTGAATTGCTCTATGAAACTGTATGGATCGTCATGGGGCTGGTACTTGTAGCTGCTTTGCAACGATTGGGATTTTGGACTAGCTCTTAGAGCCTTGGTTTGCTCCAAATCCTACTAGCAGTGATGTCGCTAGTGTTGTAGCACTTTGCTCTGCTGCTGTGTTGTCTAGTAGTTGCTTCATGAGAAGCTCACTCAGCATTAAGTCTCCTTCGAGGGCTCTCTCGTGATCAGTTCGGTTTCTATCGGCTAGGTTCAGCACCTGCTGTACTTGCACAATTCTGTGCTTTGCCTTTGGCTCCTAGCCTCCTGGTCTCTATTGTACTCTATTATACTTTGCAGTGCCTTGTGGGCTAGCTTCCTCTCCTCTTCTAAGTCTGCGATGATGGCATCTATTCTCTTGCCGCGGTGCTTATACCGGGTGTGCGCATTGTAGCTATTAATTAGCTCTGTTGAATCACCTCTGGGAAGACTCCTAAGTCGAGTTCCTCATTCGGCCTGCAGTCTAGGTTTTCTTCTGCCATTATCGTGTTCTTGTGCTTCACCAAGCTATCAATCAAGTTGAGTAACTTTGTCAAATCCACCTCTTTGGAGCCGCTTGCTTGGTCCTACTCCATGTGTCGATAGTCTATCTATGTCTTTGGGTTTTCTCCTAATGTTGGGTTCCTTGAGTTGTTTATCTGAGTGAGTTCCTTGACTTATTACATACAATACTCAATTTATCTCCTCTCAATGTGTGTGTTCCTTCCTGTGCACTTGTGCTCAATCAGGCTTTCAGTTTTCCTTAAGTGTACTTCAAGTGCAAAAATTCAAGGTGATTGCGACAAACAATATCTAAGCGTCTTACGCACTCTCGCTTCGTTTTAGGCCTGATAGGCTTGTTGATCAATTCTCTGGGCATGTTGACAGGGTTTCGGGTTTTCTTGCTACATTGCCTTGCTCGTTCTTGGTCCGTTCAGGGTTAATGGCTTAGCGAGTTGTCTTTAGGACTCTAGGTCTCGCGACAGCCTACGCAAGCTACTAAGCAGCTGCGCCTTACGATTTTTCCTATTCCTTGTATCAGAATCGAGTTCTGACGTCAGGAGGACTCGTGATAGGTTGTGCGACTGAGCTCTAGCTAGGTTTGGTCAAATTTTTGGAAAATTTGGAAAAGTCCACACTCAGCCCAACTTGTCCGAATTGCATGGGCCGAGTGGGTGACTCGAATAGGTCGAGGGCCAAATGGATGACTCAGATAGGGTGGACTCGGACAGGCCGATGTGCTGACTCGCATGGGCCAAGGTGCTGACTCAGACGGGCCGAGGGAGTCTGCTCATATGGGCCAAGGCACACCGACCAAGGGTCGAATTAGGTTTGTTTGAGGGCCGAGTTTTACGCAGGCCGAGGGCCGAATTGGGTCACTCGGACGAGCTGAGGGCTCGGGCTGAGGGCCAAGTTTGTAAGTGGGACTGAGTGATGTCACTTGGACGGGTTGAGTAGGGTTTTGGGCTGAGCCGGCCGAGAGACAAAGGGCCGAGGGCCAATTCTAGGACTTGGCTCAGAAATCGGCCACTCGAATGGGCCAAGTTGTGCGTGATGAGGCAGTGCCGAGGTGATTTTAATCAAAACTAATGATTTAGCTAATCATTTCACACACAACCTTCTAGATCACAACTAGGGTGCAAGGGGAAGTAATTGATATACCTGAAGCGATCGATAGTCTTTCCGGTGACAAGATCGAATCCATTCTCCGCTCTCTCTCTCTCTCTCTCTCACTGCAAGGGTTGCAAATGAGCTCTCCCTTGGCCTCTTGGCTCTTAAACCCCTTCCCGGGTAAGGTTTGGACGTTCCCAATCACTTACTTGCCGACATTAAGCATCCCAAGCAATATTTTTGCCATTGTTTGCATGATTTGTGCCCTGTTTTGCCCTGTTTTGCAACGGTAAACCCTATCATTTTTTAATTCGATTTCCTAATCCTAACCTACACTAAATGCAACAAGAATTGAAAGCAAAAAACTAAAATGATTTCTCCATATTTTCCAATCATCAAACAAACAAAATAACCCAAAATACTTACTTGCTTCAAAGATAAAAAAACCTAACTTCCTACCTATCTCAAGCTCCAGTTCGGGGATGAATCCCTTACTTCGATGCTCGATATGAGGTGTGCAAGTGCTCAAGCTTGAATCCGTTCGTCCCAGCAACAGAACCAAAATGTAGAGGGAGCTCACACTCAACTGCCAAGACCCACGGACCGCTTATTGTTTCAAGCATTTCAAGCGAGCTCTAATGGGTATCTCTCACCTAGCCGACACGCCATCAATCCTATGAGTATAGTGAGCTTACCTTGATGCCGAAATGAATTGCCTCCTCTCTTGCACACGCCGGTAGCTCCACGATCTTAGATGCTAGCTCAAGCATCCTCAAGCCTCCTCCATATCCAAGCTCCATCCACCATAACCGCGTGCATGAGAAAAGAGAAGAGAAGAGAAGAGAAGAAGAGAAGAGGAGATGGTGAAGAGCTTCACCCTCTTGATCCCTCACTCCCATACACTCATTCCCTCACACTCTCATATACACTCTCTCAAGAGCACACACAAGCAAGGACAAGAGAAGAAGAGAACTCTTGTTAGTCACAAACCAAAGTCACACACCAAAGAATGAGCTTCCATTCACTTTTTGAACTTTATATACAAACCCTAAAATCCCATGGGCACCTATCCCTTTTTTACATGACCGGCAGTTGTGGCAAGGTCCTTTCTCCATTTCCCTCTTCTAGCCTTATGCCTCTAGCCCATTTCCCTCTTCTAGCCTTATGCCTCTAGCCTACACCTGTCTAATATTTTACAATTGGCACAGGAGGGAGCCTGACGTTTTTTTACAAGATTTTTTAGAGCTTTTTGAGGTGCCTTTCATTTAAAATTACGCTTTTTGCCCTAGCTTAGCTTTAGAGGCTACGTGCATGTCTTTCCTCTTTTAATTTTTTTTTTCACTTTTTCCTTCATTTCTCTGCCATCTCAACTTGGGGTTAACACAACCCCAACAACCCTACCACCAGTACCTAGGCCAACAATGTGCCCCCAATGACTTCCTTCGCACCACCACCAACACTCCTCCATGGCAACCACAAATGTCCCTTCCACCCACATCTTCAGTGCATGCCAAAGCCTGCTACCTACGACGGTGAGTGCCATGGGACTGTCACTTGTCTAGGAGGGGGTAATGTTAACCCTCAAACAAATAAGGTGGAAAAGCCGAAAAATCTAAAGCAGAAGACAAGACCAAGGTAAAAGTGAAATAGAAGACGAAGGCGCATCAAGAAGAATATGGAAACACAAGAAGTGTAGAAAAGTCCTAAATCAAGGAAAAATGCACATGAGAAAAAGTGCCAGTCTATACTGTTGTAAAAGAGCGCAAGGTGCACCATGATTTATTTTAAGAGTGCCGGGCTCTCAGCCGTGCAATTTGTAAATATAGACGAGTGGTGAAAAGGAAGCTAGGAAGATAGGAGGACAATGGGAAAAGGGCCTAGGCCACGGCCGACCATGTAAAAAAGGGGATAAGGGGATGACCGCCCAAAAGGGATTTAGGGTTTTGTATATAAAGTTGAAAAGTGAATGAGAAGCTCATTCTTGTGTGTGGCCAAAAGTGGCTCTCCTCTTTTTCTTATTCTTCTTGTTCTTGTGTGCTTGAGCTTGTGCTTGAGAGAGGGAGTGCAAGAGTGTGAGGGAGTGAGTGTGTGAGGGTGAGGGACTGGGGAGGAGAAGCTCTCTATCTTCTCCTCTCTTCTTCTCTTCTCTTCTCTTCTCTTGTCTTGCTCGCGGCAATGGAGCTTGGAGCGTGGAGCTTGAGGATGGAGCTTGCTTAAATTTTGCACTTGGACCGTGGAGCTACCGAAGTGTGCAGGAGAGGAGGTTACTCAATTGGCATGGAGGTAAGCTCACTACACTCATGGATAGATAGCGCATCGGCTATGTGAGAGGTAGCCATTAGTTCTCGGCTTGGAACGGCTGAAGCAATAAGCAATCCGTGGGTCTTGGCTACTGAGCGAGAGCTCCCACAACAACAGAGAAGGAGCTGTTATTTTGATGCACGTTTTTGTTCTATGTGGAAGCTCCATGAGATGTAATGCTTGGAGATTGCTTCTAAGTAGTGCCAAACAAAGGATTTTAGGTTCTATTAATACATATTGATTTGATTCATTGTGCTTTGTCATTATTGTGTTTACCTCTTGTGTATTCTTTGTCTTCTCTTCCATCTCCTATCTCTACTTCCTTCTACCTCTGATCCCCGGTGGATACGACCTTTTGACAAAAACCCCTTCGACAATGGGTGCTTCCTGGGTGTTTCATATGGCTATTGGGATGCAAATGAAGGTTGTTAAATGCTTTGGATGGTTCTAGAATGTATTTTGAGCCTTGTTTGAGCTCTTTATTGGTTGGCATTACTTGACATTGGTCTACACTGGCACACTTTGTGCTAGAGGTTATACCTATGGTCTATGTATGACCCATTGATACATGACTCGTTGGTATATGCTTGATGTATGACCTGTTGGTATATGCTTGATGCATACACATGCTAGTTACATTGTTTGGACTTGAATGCTACTAGAGCTTCATTTGGGCTTGACTTTGGATATTCTGGAGCTTATTTTGGTCTTGCTTTGGCTCGTCAGAGATTGATTGGGATTGTCTTCATGACATTGGATACTATCATTGGATGCTTGACTGCTCATATGTGATGATGTTCATCCTGCCTGGACTGTAGGGCGTATTCCCACAAGTAGCAGATCTTTGCTCACACCAAGTTGCACAGGCTAGGTGTGATGGAATGGGGTAGGGTTCATCCTCAGAAGGATAGATCAAAAATGGGGGGGGAAAGCCTGTATAAAGGACGATGCCCCATCTACGCCCTCAGAGGGGTTGGTCAGGGCTTCCTCTGGCAGTAACGAGAGTTGTATGCCCTCCACCTGGAGGTGGGAATGGTCACACAACTTCTAGACGTGTGGTGAGAGGAGGACATGAGGCATTTAGCCTGTCAAACCCAACTCCTCTCCCTGTGCTCGACTATCATTGCTTGTGTGTGTTGATATTATCTATACAGGGTCACAAAACTCATTGTTTATTTATGTACATATTTACAAATCCATGTCATTTTGTGAGGATTAAAACCAATTATAGAACTCAGGATTGTACTGGAGTGTGGCACACGCATCCAGTACTCGTTGTAGCTTACTCAATAACAATAGATATTTTGCAACATCGAGTAGCATGGTACCTTGTTTGAGTTTACTGGCAACATGTCACTCCTCCTCAATGAGAACCTTATCAGCCAGGGCGTTCTCTTGGCTAGTTCCAATTAAGTCCATATCCCAAATGGTAGTCAGTGTTCAAAAGAAAGTCAGCGCTACATAGGTTGGGGTATCTTTGAGACCGCCATTTGGCCTCGCTCCTCTGAGACCATCATAATTTGGGCTCCCAGTTCGGCCATTGTAGCACGGTTTTCAAACCAACATTTTTCGAATTGACTTCAACCCTCTGATTGTGGCTTTAGTTGCTCTATCTCCAAGAGATTTAGTTGGTAGAGCACATCATTGAATGTCATAGTTAAGCATAGTTCATCGGCTTCCTCGTCAGAGATGAGTCACATGCATTCATGCAGGAGCCTATCATAGTGCTCGTCCTCAAGATGTTCTTGCTCTTCCCAGGATAGGGGAAATGACAAGTATTCTTTTAGCTGCCAAGGAATGCACTCATGTCTGCAAGGACGTAGACAAGTGCAAACACTTTGAGTTTAGCATCCAACTTAGTTAAGCATTTTGTGACACTTCTATATTCAATGAGGGCTTGCTCAGTTGCTATCTCATGCAAGGTTCTAGGAGTTTCCCTAGGCTTTAGCATAGTTGGGGGCTTAGACCTAGATGAGGTCAACTCTAGGATTGCTTATGTCCTTGGGGTTTCCATGTGTCTCCTGAGGCCTTGTTGTTATTGTGTCATGGTTCTCCTTGGATGTGACCGGTATAGTCTTGTCACCCTGTTGTGACAATGTTGTATCCACTCTTCATTGGTCAATGCGAGTTCTGTTGTCACTGTGGATTGAGTGTTGCAAGCAACCGTTGATGGTAATGGTTGCTTTGATTTAGAACACATGGATGTGTCTAAGGTTTCACCGCTACTAGGAGAGATGGCAATGGGTTCATTCATGGGTGGACTCGATGCTTTATTCCTCAGCTCTTCGGCGTTCTTGGTCTCAATCTTCTTGGGGACTACAACCACTTGCAACTTATATTGTTGTTTTCGTTCTTTTCTCTTCTTTTTCTTAGGCAATCGAGGTGTATCCCTTGAAGACTCGGGACCTTGAACTAGGTTACTCGTTGATGTGCTTGGCTAGGCCTCACCATTCTCTTTCTCTAGTGTGTCCTCATGGGACATAGCTGCGGCATGCTGAACAGCCTCGCTAGGTTGTGAGGGTACAATTGCCTCTCTTTTTGGAGAGATTAGCTCTTCAGCTAATTCCCCTCTGTTTAGCTCCTCATCTGATTGCATTGGCAGGTGCTTTTGGTTGGGCATTTGCTCTAGACTCTTGTCCCTACCCATTGGAACATGCCTCCATTGCTTCTTATCAGTGCAGGTGTTGTGTTTAGAGCTATTTTTCTCTTGCTTAGGAGGTTTGGGTGGCTCTAATGTAGAACTGAGAGATAGTCTAGGAGTCTTGTCAGGTAAGCTTGGATGAAACCAGTTGAAGAAGTCAGGGTTGTATTGATGGGAAGCATAGAGATCTAGAATTGTAGGGTCTTGAGTGAGGCAAAAGACATATGCACTAACATCAAGAACCATACTCCCTACTCCTAGCTTGCTAGCCATGTGTAGATATTCTTCTAGAAGTAGTTTATTGTACAAGGGATGTTTTTGGACAGTGGTGCAGAAAGCTGGACCTCATGGACCACTGGCAACACTCGTAATGAGGTTGGGGCAATGTACATGGGATCATGTTTTGATATCCAAAGGGCTTTTCTTTGATCAGCGAGTGTCATTAGTTGGTGGCCAATTTTGGCTGCCAAACTTTGATTGGAGTACCATTTCTACACAAACTCACATTGTCCTTTTCCTTTTCGTTTCATTGCTTCGATCTTTTCCTTGTTTGTCTCACATTGAGCAGTATAGAGTGAGGGTATCAAGCGGAATTCTCTAGCTGTGGCCTCTAGGATATCCGTTATGACTTCTTCGATGATAGCTACATAGCGGGAGCAAACATGTTGCTACTCATCCCAAGTCAAGGGTTCGGCTATGAGCTTCGTGTGCTCTAGTGTTGGCCTTCCCATGTCCACATGGACGTACACACGTGTGATGGCTGTCAGCTTGTGATCAAGCTTTATCAGGCACTTCTTCTCTGGTTCATTGGTCAGATGTGCCATCTCCTTGGCCAAACCTTCAAGAGATTTCTCCTCAAGCCTAATCTTTAGGTGCTGTTGAAGGTGTCAAGGATGTTGGTTACGACACCTCTTCCATGGTTGAATTGCTAAGGACACGTTCCGCAAGGGGCATCATCATGGCCAAAGACTGTGACTGATGTGATTCTTGATTGGAAGTAGTAGCAGCTAGTTCAGTGGACTGGCTACTGTTAGTAGATTTTAGTGTCAGGTCCTCAAGTAGATCGGAAGTGATTGTGTCTTTTGTTTCCCTTTGAGCATTCACTTGTGCAAATAGAGCCTCAGTTGATCTAGTCACAATAGATTGCACATGCATATCCTTGGGTCGAGAGCTATGAGTGGTGTCATGTCCCACCTCTTGGACATTTGGAAACTTGGATGGAGTTAGAAATTGGGATTGAGCAACTGCACCAGATGATTGGTGTTGTACTTTCTGTGTCCATTTAGGGAAAGAGGGTGTAGGAGACTTGGGACTCCTAAGTGGTTTTGACAGTGGCTGGGAGATTTGCTCGTGGGGCTATTAGATGATTCTGCCATTTGCTTTGTTGAGTATTTAACCTTGCCATGAGCAATGTTGTGCCTATGATGCTTGTTATCCACTTGGGAAATCAAAGGCTCCTTGGGTACTAGTGGCTTTTGCGTACCCTCACAATGATTACATATGATATCTGCTTGTCTAGCATGCTAGGTTGAGGATCTACCCTTCGAATAGTCCCATTTGGTTTCTTGATTTTGATCGTGAGGGGCTCGCGTGCCTTCTCTGTAAGGCTTGGGATTATTTTGTGGTCTTCCATGATATTTGTAAGTCCAAAGCTGGTCCTTGGCATTGCCTCCTGACCTATTTGTTTTAAGCATGGCCTCGCTCACTAGTTCTCTCTGTTCAACATGTGCTTGTATAAACTCTTTCAACAAGTCCTTGCTCTTGTTACTAGGCGTGCCTAGTATGTCAGAACATTCCTTGTCTTTCCCTTGAGGTTTAATGAGGCCACCCTTGCTAAAGGTTGCGATTATCCTCACACCCGATAGTGTCAATTGTATCCTTTGTGCTACGTAATCGGCCTCACACTTGGTTGCCCTTTTGAAGGGTCTTCCTAGGAGGGTTTCCTTTTCGCAATTAGCACTATTTGGAGGAACATGAAATAGGATAGGCAAGCTTTCAGTTTCAATGGTTGCAAGGATTTTGCGCTTCCCTATAAGGGTTTGTGGGTGTTCCCCGTAAGGAGGTCTGGAGTTGCATTAGTCGGTGTGAGCTCTGGTTGGCCTAGCAGAGTCCATGCTTCATAGGTCAAGATATTAAAATTTGCCCCTTCATTGATGAGAGTATCGACAATATGCTCTCTTTTTGCAGTGAGTTTGACCCTAAGATAAGTAGGTGGCACTATGTCTTCATCTTCTAGGTCTTGCCTTGTAAATTTAAGCCTCCTGATGCATGCCCTTGAGTCTCCAACTACATAGCTAGATTTGATTTATCTACTGATATCTTGGGTCATCTGTGCAGTGCCATTTAAGGTGCATACATCTTCAAGACTGTCATGTCTAATCATCCTCACAGTTGTAGCTTGAGGTTGTTGCATTCCGCTTTGACTAGATGCAGTCCAAATGCAATCTAGACATGTTTTTGTGGTATGGCCTTTTTGCCCTTGTAGGCTAGATTGGCCATTGAGGTTTTAGAGTCTATGTTTGTCTTTGTTTGGGTATGGGATTTTGGTTGCTCTTTTGCAAGTGAGAATCCATGCTTGTGTAGAGCCATTACTACAATAGGATCTAATTTGGAGGACCTATCATGGCGTGCATTTTCTCCCCAACCCACTCTGCCCCCTTCGCGGGGGTCGGGGGGGCAGTCCCCCCCGGCCCGCAGGGCTGTTACTGTAAATGCCATGCACGATTTGAAGGACCATTCATAGCCAAGTTTTGAACTACTTGCTCTAGATTTAAGTCTAGTAATAGATCTATGATGTGCTTTTGGCTCTATGTGGTCTATGGTTGGTTTCAGAATCTATAGGTTAGAAATTTGAAAAAATCCAAATTCGGCCCAGCAGGTCTGAATTGCAGGGGCCGAATGTCTAATTCAGCCTGTCTGAGGGCCGAGGGCCGAGTCAGGTGGGCCGAATGCAAGCGGTTCGAAGGGTGAATTCAGCCAGTCTGAGGGCCAAGTGGGCTGAGTGGTCAGAGGACCGAGTCAAGTGGGTTGAGTGGGCCGAGGGCCAATTCTTGGACTTGGCCTAGAATCGCCATCACTTGGATGGGCCGAGTGTGACACATTTTTTTCCGAACTCCACAGAATTCATCGCGGCAAGCAATCGAGGTCTTCTTACTGGTTGAGCACCTCCAGATCCAAGCTATGATGGAGGGGAAGAGTTGTATATACTTGGAGTAGCCAATAAACTCTAAAATTCAAATCGGCAAATGAATCAAACCCTCATGCCTTGTTATTACAACAGAAACCCTGATGCTTATTTTTCTTTATTTTTTCCTACCCTAATGCATCTAAATCACAAAGCAAATACATACACTACTCCAACATGCTTTTCCAAATCCAAAAAACCAAAAACCTACTTGCTAAGGAGATCGAATATCTCTTCAAACTCCCTCGCTTTCTACCTATCTACCTCAAACATCGGTTTGGGGATGAATCCTTTACTTTGATGCTCGATATGAGGTGTGCAAATGCTTAAGCTTGAATCCGTTTGTCCTAGAAATGGAACCAAAATGTGGAAGTTCACGCTCAACCGCCAAGACCCACGAACCGCTTATTGCTTCAAGCGTTCCAAGCCAAGCACTAATGGCTACCTCTCACATAGCCCTGACACGATATCTATCCATGAGTGTAGTGACCTTACCTCCATGCCGATCAAGTTATCTCCTTTCCCGTACACTTTGGTAGCTCCATGATCCAAGTGCAAGGTTCAAGCAAGCTCTATCCTCAAGCTTCACGCTCCATGCTCCAAGCTCCATTGTCGTGAGTAAGAGAAGAGAAGAGAAGAGAAGAGAAGAGAAGAGAAGAGAAGAGAAGAGAAGAGAAGAGAAGAGAAGAAAAGAAAAGAAAAGAAAAGAAGAGAGGAGAAGATGGAGAGCTTCTCCTCCCTGGTCCCTCACCCTCAAACACTCTCCCTCACACTCTCACACTCCCTCTCTCAAGCACAAGCTCAAGCAAGCAAGAACAAGAAGAAGAAGAAAAATAGGAGAGCCACTTTTGGCCACACACAAGAATGAGCTTCTCATTCACTTTTCAACTCTATATACAAAACCCTAAATCCCTTTTGGGTGGTCATCCCCTTATCCCCTTTTTTACATGGTCAACCGTGGCCTAGGCCTTTTTTTCCATTGTCCTCCTATCTTCCTAGCTTCCTTTCCACCACTCGTCTACATTTACAAATTGCACGGGTGAGAGCTCAACACTCTTAAAATAGATCATGGTGTGCTTTGTGCTTTTTTACAACAGTATAGACTCGCACTTTTTCTCATGCACCTTTTTCCTTGATTTAGGACTTTTCTAGACTTTTTATGTTTCCAGATTCTTCTTGATGCGCCTTCCTCTTCTGTTTCACTTTTGCCTTGGCCTTGTCTTCTGCTTTAGATTTTTTAGCTTTTTCACCTTATTCATTTTAGGGTTAATAGCTGCTCGTAACCCAAATCTGATGGCTCTGTTGGCTTTGAAAGGGGGGTAAAACCCTAATACCTAATCACGGATCTCTCAGATCACTCCTTTTTCCTCTTCCAGTTCAAACTGCAGTTGTCAGCTTGTCAACAGCGATCGCGACACGTGCGATTTCGCCCAGCTTTCTTCTTTATGAAAAATCCAATAACTGGCTAAAAAAGCCACTTGCTTTTTCAATGCCATCCTAATCTAAAAGTTTTTCTAACTTTTTTGGATTTTTACAAAATATAATATCAAAATTAGGCTAAAATTATCCAAAAATCTAGTATTTTTGGATAATCCATGCCATGGACACTAGCACTAATGACTCAAATCACATTGACTCTCTACATTAATAAGAAAGTCGGATGATGATGCACTCCTGAGTTTTTCACACCGTGTCCGCGTAGTGGCATGACACCGTGAAGACCAATAGGCAAAGTATAAAGTGACTAAATAAGCTTTAGCCCTGGAGTGTACAATAGTGATTCACTGTGTAAAACTGAGTATTTCAAGCCACTAAATTAGCTCCAAATGATGGCCAATCAATAGGCCATACATTCCCTTAATAGTCGGAGACCATTCGGGACTAGCCGGGCATCAAATGTCAATGCCAACCAAGCATAAACATAAAGTGCTAAGGTAAATTGGTCCACAAATCAATGCCAATGATAACCACCAATGCCGAGCATCAAGGGGGTATTCCCAAGTGCCAAATGAAGTGTTTTCAAGTTGCCAATGAGTGCCAAGGGAGGGTTGAAGTAAAAAACGAAAATTTTTGAAGGTCTTCAAGCTTGCCCAAACTGATATGAGGCTTGTGGAAGGGTTGGGCAAGGTCAAGGCAATGGAGGAGTAGTTAAGGACCCCTAGGAGCTCCCTCTTGAAGGGCAAAGTCACCGGTAGAGTATAGGCATCATAAGAAGCAAGAGGACATAGTTTCCCTGCTTCACAAAGCTCATGGACTAAAGTAAAATAACAAAAGAGAGCTCCAATACCTTTGAAGGAATGCCTTGAGGGTGCCCAAATGGGCTGGGTAGGTGCTCGGGAAGCCGGTGAGTGATCAAAGCTCAAAGGAGTCGGATATGGCTACCAAGAGTGAGAACCAATGGTGTAGGGATTTGAACGAATGCTGAAGGAGTCACGGACCAAGCTTGAATGCTCAGCCAACCATGCTCTGATACCAGTTGAAAGGTGATAAGGATCAAAGCTTGCACAGGAGAGCTATAGCGGGAGAGCAAGAGCAAGAGAGAGAGAGAATCATAATGTGGGAACTCCAATAATCACCATGTGTGACCGGCCTTCCCTTTATTCATCTGTCACTAAAAGAATAAAGAATAAAGTGAGGTGATGGGTGCCCACTACTTGCAGTGTGTAGGTGCAAGTACTATTAGTGTAGTAATACATTGGCGGCTAGGTGGAGGCACCTTTACCCCCAACATATTACTATGTTGCGATGGATTGCTTATATCAAGTCTTTGGACCTAGAATTTTGCCATATTGCAGGTAAAGATAATCCATTTGCAAATATGTTATTTAGAGCCAAGTATGAGGATGAAGAAGACATGGTTGTTGAAGGAGATGATGTTGGTATAAATTTCTACTCCACTTCTTATATTCAACAAGATCATTATTGTTGTGCATCTTCTCTTGAATCTTTTTCAGAAGACATGTATGATAGTGAGTAGTTGCTTATTGGTCACTACTTAAGAACTTTGACTAAGCATGAGAGATGGAGTGATCAGGAGTTTAAGAGAATCCAAAGAAACACATATGGGCATTTCTTGAAGAATGATCATCTATGGAAGCATCCAAAGAAAAGAAACAGGACTCTAAAGGGGGTAATATGTGATAAGGAGACTCAATAACAAATTATCAAAGAGTTTCATGAGAGTCTATGGGCTAGTCATTGAGGTGTGTGGATCACTTTTGCGAAGATCAAAGAAAGATATTGCTGGAAAGATATATAGTATAAAGATGTGTTGCAGTTTGTTGAGACTTGTGCTACTTGCTGACATATGATTTTTGATGCTGAGAAGTGCTTAAAAATAGCCAAAAATTACGAATATCAGGGAAAAACTAGACTTCGTTGAAGGCGGCGATGGCAATCAGTATGATTTTAAGCGGCAAGTCCCTAAAGTGCTAGTGCTAATTTTCATGGGAAATCAAATGGTGCAGATGGCCGAGCTGGAGTTTTCCTAGATGCAAAACGACGTCAGGAATCCAACGCAAGTCTCAGATCTCCATTCCGAGGACATTTGATCCCCCATTTAATCCCCGCAAGGTTTGGGGTTGTGAAGTAGCTACTGGATATGGAAGCTGGGAAGAGCATGATGGCCCCCAGCTTTATAGATTTCAATGCCATGGAACCACCTGTCCAGATAGATCTCGAATTCGATGTCGTTTGCCCCTCCAAAAGCGAAAAAGCCACTTGTCGGAAGTGTGAAAGCAAAATGCATAAACTAGATAAGTTGATTAAGAAGCTTAAAAGCTCTTAACAAAGAGCTGAAAGAGCCAAAAACTTATGAAATGAAACATTGGGGGGGGGGGGGGAACATCAGTTTTTTGCGCCCCATCTTTCCCCCCTTCATCATGATTTTCTGATCAGAAGAATGGAGAGGAACCCTCTTGGCCCTGAGATGCTTCTATCCTTCACTCTCCATCACCACAAATGGATCGAGGAATGATGCACTGACTCAAGAGATCAAAAACTAGTCTTTCTCTCTCCTCCCTCTCTCTCCTGCATAGAGGCGATTCTTGTGCAAGAAATCAAGAAGAAGAGGGGCTGAAGAATGCTTGTCCAGCTGTGATCGGATTGCTTCAAGATGAAAAGGAGGCTGAAGAAAGAGGTTCAGCACTGAAGAATGGTTGCCAATCGGTCTGTGGGCTGCTCAGAATAATGATTAAAAAACCTGCAACACGCAAGACACGCGGTATGCTTCAATTTTACAAAGAAATTTGATTGTTTTTGTTGTTTTATGATCCACATGTTGTTCATATGCCATGAATTTTTGTTTGAACCTTGTTTGCATCATGTTTGAGGGTTATAACTATATAAATACGAAACCCGTCATGATTTAGAGCCATTATTAATTCTTTAAAACTCGCAAAATATCATTTTTAATGGAAATTAGTAGTTTTTTTCAAATTTGAGTTGGGAGAAATGAATGGAAATGGGATAAAATCAGAGAAAAGGTTAAGTTTCAGTCAAAACAATAAGCCAATACAAATGAATCAGAAAATACCTATTTTTCATGAATAATAAATAGAGAAAAATAGTAAAAAATAGAGAAAATTGGGATTTTTGCACAAAAAATGTGGAAAAATAAGATTTATGTGCGTGAATGTTTGGTGAGGTTGAAACATGAGGTTAAGACTCAGTTTGGCCTCGTCCTTTGTATTATAGAACATGCTAATTATTTTTTACATACAAAAATGATACAAAATAACCATTTACACCTATGCACCGCAGCAACACCTAAACAGTGAGGGGGGGATACAATTTGTGCGATGATATAATTGCTAAAAAGATAAAAAATTTGATTTTCCTCTTTGTGCATAGCATTTAGGGATCGTTCCATAATTAAATATAGGCGACTAGTAGCACAGAAGTTTCGGTACTAGTCCCTAAAGTAGCACAGCACGTAGTAATGCTTAGTTAAAATTCGTGAAAGGGCTATTTTTCGCACCTCACATGACTGGTTTTTAATCATAAAATGGTTGTGCACAATCATCATACACCTTGCATCAAGCATGCCATGTGGTATCTCCTAGAATGCATTGCACTTGTTTGATAAACTTTGACCAACGCTAAGAGGACATGAAACCTAAGCTGTAGGTTTAGACGGGTGCTTCCATTGGGAAAAGTTTTGTGAGGCAAATCAAGATCTCCTGGAATGCTAAATTATGAAAGAGTGGAGTTTGTGTAAATGTTATATGTGTTAGTGACGCATCTTGCGGCTAATCCTCGAGGTGTATGAGAGTCGTAGTGGAGCCGCAGTAATTAGCCGAGAGGTGCTTCCCTATGTGTGTATTACGAGGCATTATGCCTATATGTTATGGGATCTCCCTCGGAGGAGAAGGGAAGGTGAACGTTGGACTACATACGGGATAAAACACAAAATTGTCACAAGCATTTAGTGCAAAGTGAGTTTTAGATGCTCCTGGCCCGCGAGGCCGTGTGGTGGGGTTGTTTGTCATATACATGAGATCCAGCTAGTGCCATAGTCAGTGCCGGCCCATTTTAGGTCCCATTAGTGGTGAGTCTACCGGGAGCCGCCAACAAGTAGTGGTTCTCGAATCTAGGGTTTTTAGGGACCAAATAGTTGGTTTATGTCCTCTGACAAGGACCGTCAAGCCGAAATACAAAAAGCAGAACGTGCTGAGAGGGCTAGAGGGCGGTTGGAGATTGTAAGACACTATTCTCCTCAAAGGAGCAGCCCATTACGCATAAGTGGCAGTAGTTCTAGTAACCTAGGTGTTACAAGTAGCTCTTTGAGTGTAAGTGGAAGTCTTGGCACTTTCCTATTTTTAGTTAACCAACCCACAACAAGTGGGGGTGTAGTATTTCTACACAAACTCCTGTTGTCAATCCGATTGTAGCTATGGCACAACCTATTGCAATTCCAGCAAGTACACCGGATTTACCAGCATTAGGAGTCCCATTGCCCATTTTCCATGGGTTAGCAGAAAAAGATAGAGAACTCCACATTAAGGAGTTTCAAATGCTCATGTTGTTCAACTATCGAATCCAAGACGAAGGACACCTAATGATGTTCTTCAACATGACGCTAAGGGCTGAAATGATGAACGGGTTGCCTCTTACCCATCCAACCTCCAATCCTCACTAAGAGAACTAAAGAGGGGCACCACCTAGCCAAAGGGAGGATGGGCTAGGACATCCCTTTTCTCAAAGAGAATCAAGAGAACCAAAACAAAAATTTACAAGAGAGAATATATGTACTAGACACCATATTGGAATATAAGAGAGAGAGAGATGAGAGGAGAGGGAGATAAGAGGAGAAGAGGTAGAAGAAGCTTGCCATTATGCTACATGGAATGATAAGATGAGAGGAGAGGGAGATAATAGAAGAAGAGATAGAGGAAGCTTGCCATTATGCTACATGGAATGAGAAGATGAGAAGAGAGGGAGATAATAGGAGAAGAGGTAGAAGAAGCTTACCATTATGCTACATAATAAAAGAACTCACTCATAGCTCACCTCAAAGAGATGAGAGTATTCTAGAGTGCTCTCATGGGCTTGTCATTGTTCTTCCTCCCCCTTTTCTCAAAGAGAATCAAGAGAACCAAGACACAAATTTACAAGAGAGAATATATGTACTAGACACCATATTGGAATATGAGAGAGAGAGAGATGAGAGGAGAGGGAGACAAGAGGAGAAGAGGTAGAAGAAGCTTGCCATTATGCTACATGGAATGATAAGATGAGAGGAGAGGGAGATAATAGGAGAAGAGGTAGAGGAAGCTTGCCATTATGCTACATAATAAAAGAACTCACTCATAGCTTACCTCAAAGAGATGAGGATATTCTAGAGTGCTCTCATGGGCTTGTCATTGTCATTCCTCCCCCTTCTTCATTCTCCATGGGCTCTTTATATAGCTTCCATGCGGGATTAGATTAAGCTAATCTTCTTGATTAGCATAATCCTAGATGATGTATGGCATTGTTGAAAATATGGAGCATAGTGGATGGGACAAGTCCCCACCTTGGTCATCATGCAAGAAGCCAAGGGTGGTGGTAGACAAAATAGAGAAATGGAGCTAGATTACAAGAGGTGGGTGCCCAAAGCACATTATTATAATATATTTACAAGAAGGACAGAGTGGAAAGTTGGTGTGGTGAAAGAGAGAAGAAAATTGCATATAGCTAGCAGTCTGTGCCTTCATAACTTCAAATCCGTGAGGAATTTGAAAAAAGTTTCTTCTGCAACTTTGTAGACCAGGTCGAAACTGATTGAGACACGCGAGAATTTTCTTAAAATTCGCTTTTTCTTGGGAGTTATTGAGATTATAAAAAATGGCTTTTAAAAGCTGCTTTGACTTTAGTCCCCCATATGTATATAAATACATATAAGCATGTGACAAAAGGGGTCCATGCTTGTAAGCTTTTGTGCAAGATCCAAATGACACCTTGATGTGGATATTGACTTGTGTGCTAGGGTGAGGTGTCCTCTAATGATGGTGATAGATTCTAAATCTTAGTGATGCAGACGGGGGCCATGTGTAGTTGGAGGCTAGTCCTTTGAAAAAATCTATGCACTCACTCACCTCCTAGATGTAATCCATTTCCATCTTCACTAAGATAACCATTTCTTTTACCCTTTACATTGACATGCCTTCTAAGAACTTGTTCCCCCCATTTGCTAGAGTTATCATAATCGAGAAGCAATGTAGCATACCTAGTGCTTGAAGAGTAGACCCAAAGTGATATGGTAAGCTCTTGATAGGGGCTTTGGCCAAATTTTGTGGTAATAATCCGAGTTGTAAAAAACCCGGATCAACACTAAAAGGAAGAGCGACAGTGTGGTATCATGGTCTAGAAGCCAGAACCATAACTAGCAGTGCCCAATTCTTTATGACTTTCTGTAGGGAGTTTGCCCCTGAGAAGGGTGGACAATATTGGTTGCGTGTTCTGAACGTAACAGGCCAAGAGCCAAATGAGAATATCCATGCATATGCCAAGAAACTAAAGCAAGTTCTTCACAAAATTAATGCTTATATTCCTATTCCAGTGGCTGCATAGTTGCAATATTTTCTACATGGATTGGATTTTAATATCCAAGTGTAGCTGAGTAGTGTTGCTTTGGCCAATATTGACACTGCCATTACCCAAGCAGGAGTAGAGTCACGCTTGCAAGCGGCTTATGCAGCAAGGATAAATTGGAATGGTAATAATTTAGCCTTGACCAATGGGAGTCAAGGGGACCCCATGTTAAATATAGGCGATGAGACAGGACAATGCAAAAGAGACTGTTAGATTCTTACTTGAGCAAATTATCTGCCGATTTGGTCTACCAAAAGAAATAGTATCGGACCGTGGAACTCACTTTTTAAATAAAGTGATTAAAAGTCTGACTGAAGCTTGGAAAATCAAGCATAACAAGACAACCCCCTATAATCCACAAGCAACTGGACAAGTTGAAAGTACTAATAAGTAGCTTGTGGGTATCCTACCCAAGATAGTCTCTGAGAAGAAGCGGGACTGGGATACAAAATTATATGTGGCAGTTTGGGCGTATAATATGACATTCAAATGAGCCACTGGCCACGCCGCATTCAAATTAGTTTACGAGGAGGAGTGGGTCTTGCCCTTAGAAATTGAGTTACCGACCATTAGATTCACAATCAATCATTCTTTGGGTGATGTAGATGTCCTATTTGAGCGATTTACGACTATAGCCCACTTGGACGAGCTCAAATTGCAGAGTTTGTTGCACCAGGAGATAGCTAAACGTCGGATGAAATGGTTGCATGATCTAAAAGCGAAGAGATATACTTTTAAGAAAGGGCAGTTAGTTCTATATTACGATGCATGTAGGGAGCTGTTTCCAAGAAAGTTGGAACCTCGATGGGATGGCCCTTGCAAGGTAGTTCCGATAGGTAAAAATAAGTCCACAGTTCTATTAGCTGATCTACAAGGGGTGGAATTTAAGAATAAGGTTAATCTTAATAAGATTAAACCTTATTATTTCTAAGTATACTAACACGGAAAAATGCATTGCAAGTCCATGCTAGGGCTAATTGGAGACCTGCAGGAGATCTTAAATTGGTTGATGGGGCAGTTAATCCCTTATTTGAATCACCCATATCTCGAGCAAAGATATCATCAAGGGAGGTTTGGTGGAGCAAGGGATATAAAGTGATTGAGCAAGAAGACGGTAACTTATGTGGGAAATTAAAGTTTTCTGCCATCACTGCTTACAAATCTTGACAAGCATCCCTGTTGAGTTTAATGAAGAAGGTACGATGGAGCTGTCAGTTCATCCTCTAAATATGTTGAAATTTGACTATCATAATTACGAATAGGGGAGTTCTTGTGGCTGGTTGTGTAAACCCATTATGGATGTATACATTATACTTTGATGGAGCGTTTAGGGGCCCTAATAGAAAAAGAAGTATTGGAGTAGTTATCCGAGATTCCCGATGTAGAATTATAATGAAATTAGCTGCTTATCTCGGGGTAGGATTTACTAACAACATGACCGAGTATAAAGCTCTGATTATGGGATTAAATATTGCCAAGAAAGGTGGCATTAGGCAGTTGTTAATAAAAGGGGATTCCTAGCTATTCTTAAATCAACTCAATGGGACATATACAGTCTGGAATCCTCTCCTTCGTATGTATCATCGAACTACTATAACCCTACTTGATGAATTTGAGAGTATATCTCTTTAGCTGATTCCACGTTATTGGAATCAGTTTGCGGATTCTTTAGCTAATTTTGCTTATGAAGAGGACCTCTTTTTCAACTATGGTCCTAGTCTAGATGTTGTTATTGATATTGAGACATGACTTGGTTGCTTGTGGGGAATGTTATCAGACCATGCGTTATATGGCAGGTGATGGTTAATATGGGTAATGCAAAGAGTAGCCGAGACCCATCTACCACTATTATCTTGGACCCATAGGTTGATCAGAAGACATATTATACGTACACCTCTTGCTATATATGTAGGAGGTATGGGCTATAATTTGATGCATTTAGTTTAGGGCTGAGAGCCCTATTTTTCCCCTTGGAATGGAGCGTATTTGCGTATATATTCCTTCTTCCAAGGAGGGATCTCTATGAGCTGTTTTGTTTAATTTCGTTAGGCCAAGAGGGCCAGTAGCTTTAAGTAGTTAATGTCTGATTTCTTTAGGCCAAGAGGGCCAATTGTTTTCAGGTTTTAATAATCTATCTCTTTAGGCCAAGAGGGCCCGTTAGGTTGCAATGAAAAGTGCTATTTCTTTAGGCCAAGAGGGCCCTATCTCTGTTTGGTGCAAGTAAGTTTAATGCTTTGTTGTTTTAGTGATTGCGCCATACCGGTTGACGAAGTCGTTGGAGGGAGCCTTTGCTACGAAGAAGCTTCTTGTGGCCATTCCAAGTGGTTTTGTCCCCTTTTCAAGTTTTTTCCTTAAGCAATTAATGATATATGTGTGGGTGAGGATTTTCTTTCTTGTTGGGGACTGGTAATCAAGGCATGAAGTCCCAAGTTTAGGTTAGGTATGTCTGGGGGAGGTCTGAGTAGTAATTGCCTCCTGCAAGGCATTGCCAGGCATTGAAAGAATTGTTTTAGAAGGCAGTTCTAGTGACCCTGTTCTATTGACTTGCTAGGCCGTCGTTCTAGGAGTTCCTGTTAGTTGTGAGGCAGTTAGAGAAGCCTACTAAAATAATGATGGAAAGAGACAAAACCCTAAAGATCTGAAAGACAATATATGAATATACGGAGGTGTATAAAAAGGGGTTTTACCTCTATAAAAATAGAAAAGGAAAGAAATAAAAAATCATTGAGGAGTTTTTAATTGCCTTGCGAAGGCCTGGTAGGTTCCTAGGGATGAGATAAGATCTGGGGCCGATGCCTTGTCTTGCTTGGGGTGACATCTTGCCATAAAATAAAGAAAATAAAAGAAGGTTGGAGCAAAAATGAAAGTGAGCATTAGAAAAGGATTAAGTGTAGCCTCGCGAGGGCTTGGTAGGTTTTTGGGTGCCGATACAGGACCTGAGGCCGATATCCTGTTCTCCTGGGGTCACTACGCTTAGCTCCCTCCTTCTTACATGCCCAAGTATGGACAATCAGATGCTAAAAGAGAAAAAATGTGCTTTAAAAAAAAAACCTTTTGATCAGGTTATAGGAGTTCTCGTCTAGTGGGAGCTCTTGGTTGAGTTGTCCTTAGTTAGGTAGGTAGTTCCGACCACCACTTAGGGCGACCTCTTTGATAGTTCTTTTTAGCTTGGCTGTGTTGGAGCAATTGGTTAGCGACTGGCTTCCGACTTTCTATCAGATTATGCTAGGCCTACTCCTCATGGATTTCATACCTTGGTTTTGTCATCAGGGATAGGGTATGAGCTGTGATGTGTTGTGTTGTATATTTTTTATAGTAGCTTGATGCTCCTTTTTGTTGTTTCTGTGCAGATCTATTCGTGGGATTTGACGGGCTGAGTCGCCCTATCCCGTGGTCGCCAATGACAAATGATTTTTGATGTTGAGAAGTGCTTAAAAATAGCCAAAAATTACGAATATCAGGGGAAAAATAGACTTCATCAAAGGCAACGGTGGCAATCAGTACGATTTTAAACGACAAGTCCTTAAGGCGCTAGTGCTAATTTTCATGGGAAATCAAATAGTGGCAGATGGCCAAGCTAGAGTTTTCCTAGATGCAAAACGACGTCAAGAATCTAATGCAAGTCTCAGATCTCCATTCCGAGGTCGTTTGATCCCTCATTTAATCCTCGCAATGTTCGAGGTTGTGAAGCAGCTACTGGATCTAGAACCCGGAAAGAGTGTGATGGGGCCCAGCTTTGTAGATTTTGATGCCACGGAACCACTCATCCAGACGAATCTCGAATCCGATGTTGTTTGCCCCTCCAAAAGCAAAAAAGCCACTTGTTGAAAATGTAAAAGCAAAATGCATGAACTAGATAAGTTGATTAAGAAGCTTAAAAGCTCTTAACAAAGAGCTTAAAGAGCCAAAAACTCACGAAATGAAACAGTTGGGGGGGACGTCAGTTTTTTGCGCCCCATCTTTTCCCCCTTCATCATGATTTTCTGATCAGAAGAATGGAGAGGAACCCTCCTAGCCCTGAGATGCTTCTATCCTTCGCCCTCCATCGCCACAAATGGATTGAGGAATGATGCACTGAGTCAAGAGATCAAAAGCCAGTCTTTCTCTCTCCTCCCTCTCTTTCCTGCATAGAGGCAATTCTTGTGCAAGAAATCAAGAAGAAGAGGGGTTGAAGAATGCTTGTCCGGCTGTGATGAAGAGGAGGCTGAGGAAAGAGGTTCAACACTGAAGAATGGTTGCTGATCGGTCTGTGGGCTGCTCAGAATAATGATTAAAAAACCCGCAACACGCAAGACACGCGGTATGCTTCAATTTTACAAAGAAATTTGATTGTTTTTGTTGTTTCATGGTCCAAATGTTGTTTATATGCCATGAATTTTTGTTTTAACCTTGTTTGCATCATGATTGATGGCTGTAACTATAGAATTACAGAACCCGTAATGATTTAGAGCCATTATTAATTCATTAAAACAAATATCATTTTTAATGGAAATTAGTAGTTTTTTTGATTTTGAGTTGGGATAAAGGAATGGAAATGGGATAAAACCAGAGAAAATGTTAAGTTTTATTCAAAACAATAAGCCAATATAAATGAATAAAAAATACATATTTTCATGAATAATAAATAGAGAAAAATAGCGAAAAATAGAGAAAATTGGGGTTTCGCGCTCAAAAAATGTGGAAAAATAAGATTTATGTGCGTGAATGTTTAGCGAGGTTGAAGCATGAGGTTAAGCCTCAGTTTGGCCTTGTCCTTTGTGTTATAGTTTGTGTTTATTATTTTTTACATACAAAAATGACACAAAACAACCAATTACACCTATGCACCGTAGCAACACCTAAACGATGCGGGGGGGGGGGGGGGGGGATACAATTTGTGCGACGATCTAATTGCTGAAAAGATAAAAATTTTGATTTCCCTATTTGTGCATAGCATTTAGGGATCGTTCCATAATTAAATATAGGCGACTAGTAGCACGGAAGTTCCGGTGCTAGTCCTAAAGCAACGCAACACGTAACGCTTAGTTAAAATTCATGAAAGGGATGTTTTTCGCACCTCACATGACTGGTTTTTTAATCATAAAATGGTTGTGCACAATCTTCATACAGCTTGCATCAAGCATGCCATGTGGTATCTCCTGGAATGCATTGCACTTGTTTGATAAACTTTGACCAACCTTGAGAGGATATGAAACCTAAGCTATAGGTTTAGATGGGTGCTTCTGTTGGGGAAAGTTTTGTTAGGCAAATCAAGATCTCTTGGAATGCTGAATTATGAAAGAGTGGAGTTTGTGCAAATGTTATATGTGTTAGCGACACATCTTGGGGCTAATCCCTGAGGTGTAGGAGAGTCGCAGTGGAGCCATGGCAATTAGTCGAGAGGTGCTTTCCTATGTGTGTATTACAAGGCATTATGCCTATATGCTATGGGATCTCCCTCTCAGGAGAAGGGAAGGTGAACATTGGACTACTTATTGGATACAAACGCAAAATCGTTATAAGCATTTAGTGCAAGGTGAGTTTTAGACGCTCCTGGCCCGCGAGGCCGTGTGGTGGGGTTGTTTGTCGTATGCATGAGGTCCGGCTAGTGCCATAGCCAGTGCCGGCCCATTTTAGGTCCCATCACTTGCCAAAAGTATTCCAATGTGTGATATCATGATGGTCTATATCCTACCTATTTGTTAGCCATGCATTACAAATGGGTGGTTGACTTGGTGACTATGCCTATGGCACTTTAGCAAATGTGATGCATTGTACTTGCAAGGGAAGATCTAACAAATCAAGTGGAAGGTCGAGAGTTAAGAACAAAGGCTACAAGTGTAGTGTGTAAATTTATTTTGGAAGATGTTATTTATTGCTATGGTTGTGCTGAAAGATAACTAAAAATCAAGGAGAGTTGGATGTAGAAGAAGGTAAGGAATTCTTCTTGAGATTAGGCAGATAGATTACTCTCTCTTTAATATACAACCCTGAAGACAATGACAAAAGTGAATGCGAAAACCTCCCTATCATCAAAGCTTTAGCCAAGGCATCCAGAGGTAAGATTCAAGAGTGGCCCAAGCTACTTCAATATGCTTTATGGGCTAATCACACTATACATAGTACAATGACTAGATATATGACTACTACGTTGATGTATGGCCAAAAGCCTATTATGCCTATTGAGGATGTTATTACTACTTGGAGTATGCTACCTTGAGAGAATGATATGAATAGGGAGGACCTTCTTGCTTTGCAGATTTGATAGCTAGAAAGGAGGCCCGAAGACATCGAGATTGCAGCCATTTAAAAGATGCCATGTTGAAGAATAAAGATAGGTTTGACTAGAAATATAGGCTTTTTCCAAAACCATTGAGAAGGAGATTGGGTGTTTGTCTATGACAGTAATCTTGACACTCAACATAGTACACTCAGAAAGGTTTCTACGAGATGGTCTGGTCCTTATATTATGAAGCATGTACATGATAATGCAACGTATTCTTTGTGTGAGTTGGATGGTACTGATTTGAAGATTCCTATTTGCTAGAAAGAGGATGAAGTTTTTAAAGCAACGGAATGTAAGTGAACCAATTGAAGAACATGTGTGGGATGAAGAATAGGCTTATGTTGACTTGGACGATTATACGAGGATGAAGATGCATGGATAGAAGATGATTATTGATCTAGATTAAGATTAACCATGTGGCATATAATGGAGGATGTGTAGGTTCAAAGGGGGTGGATGTCATGCTACTATGCGGACATAGTGTGTAAACCCCTGGAGTGCATCATCATCTAGCTTTCCTATTAATCTAGAGAGTCAATGCCATATTAGTCATTAGTGTTAGTATCCATAGTATGAATAGCTGACATATTAGTCATTAGTGTTAGTGCCCATAATATGGATGGTTCACAGTTACTGGATTTTTGGACAAATGTAACCTATTTTTGATATTTCAAATATTATTTCTTATAAATATATTAAAAAGGTGTAGAAAACTTCTAGAATAGGATGTCAAGCATAAAGCAAGTTGCCTTTTAGCCATTTTTGGAATATCTCAAGAAAAACTAAGGGCTCTTGAATTTGTTTTGCACGCGATAGCAATTTTTTGGCAACAAATAGCACTCCAGATAGTGAAAAGAGAGAATGAGCAATCTGGGAGAGTTCTCAATAGGTGTCTTGGGGTTTTACCCTACTTTTGGAGCTACTGGAACTATTAGATAACTTTGGTTACTTCTTTTTGGTTTGGAGATCCAATAAAACTCAAACTTTTAACATCCTATGAGTTCAAATGAAGTTTGTTCTTTGAGTATCCTAACGGCTATAATATTTTCTTGTCAATTTTTGGATGCTTGTATAGATTGATAGCAAAGAGATGGATGGAAATATCTAAGCTACATGAGGGAGAGGTTTATTTTCTTGAATCTAAAACTCTTGCACATCACCAGGATCAAAAGGGACACATGGACGCCACAACATATTTTTCTGAGCACAACACAAAGGCCTCATATAACCCTTATTCTCATTTACTTCCATGCCATCTTGATGCATGCGAAGACACACTTGATTACACCATATACAAGGAAAAATATTGCTCACATAAGGGTACAACATGGGTGGTGTGCTACTATGATCACCTTAGATCTCTAGATTATAACCACTCTCTGTGTAGGTGCTTTGTGTGTGGTCTCTGTCTAAAGAAAATCGATAAGTTGTGTTTGATGCCCCCCTTTTCTGTGTAGTGCCAGCTTGTAGTAGTGATGTGCAATGCCTTTGAATCTCAACTAGAAACTGGCTTGGGTGGCACTGATGCGGGGAGTGCATGACTAGTTTGAGGTGGGCGTCTCCCCCAAATAGCATGTGGTATATATATAGGGTTGTGCTATAGGATTTGCATATGCAAATGTAGTGCTCCTTGCTCTCCACCTTCTCCTAGCATAATCTATAGATTTACTCAGTTCTGGGGATGTGGGGTACCCTTCTCATCTCGATCTCAAGCTGATGAGAGGATATTAAGAGCTAGCCAATGGCTATTTGCCTCTCATGTGGCATGTATACATCTAGGCATCTAGGTATTTAAATGAAGCCACCCAATGTATTCCTCATAAGTGATCTCTATAGTTTGAAGAATAAAATATTTAAGAAACTTTTGCATACGAGTAGAGAATTGCAATAAGTAGCCACAACCACATACTTTCTTGCTCTAGAA
This sequence comes from Lygodium microphyllum, assembly GCF_053477565.2. Taxonomy (NCBI): domain Eukaryota; kingdom Viridiplantae; phylum Streptophyta; class Polypodiopsida; order Schizaeales; family Lygodiaceae; genus Lygodium; species Lygodium microphyllum. The sequence continues at coordinate 28,426,636 of NC_141143.1, read as the reverse complement.
TGAGCAACATGCTTTCTGCCAAATCCTTTGGCCACCTTCGCCACTCTCCTAAACTTGGTATCAAACGTTCCAAAGGATCATCATAGTTTATTATTTCACACCGAGTTTCTCCTATATCATTTTGAAATATTTGATTATTTAGGAAAGATAGATGAAAGGTGGCAGTGGGCCTACCCTTCTTACATGATCTTGTAAGAAATTAAGAGAAGCCCAAACGAGAAATGATCTAATAGATGAATCTCACCATACATGCAAAAACAAGAAGAGGGATGTAGCCACTATGCACCACTAGAGACATAGATCCTATCAAGGCACACTGCTTTTGGCAAAAGGCATCAAAATGCTTATTTTGACAAGATAACTAAGAGATATTCTCAAGAGTAGTGGCATCAACAAGATCAAGTAGTAAGCAAAACTTGTCTCATGCTTGAAACCTATCATGATTCTTAGTCTCTCACTCATGTGACTTGAAAGCACAAAGTACCATGTTTCAATCCCCCAAATAAATTGCCAAAGGACAAACATCTAGATTAGCAAAATTTTCCCACAGTTAAGCCCTTACATTAAACTCATTAGGGACATACACTAAAACGATAAATACCTTCACTCCTACACAATTAACTTTGATTAGTCTAAAATTTTGAGTTCCACTAACAATAATAAGAGAGGGTCTAGTTCATGCCTACAAAGCACCGCCATATCTTAAGCACTTCTTTTTGGTGCATCTATAAAAGCTTGAAAAGCATTTAGGCAAAAAAACAAGTCGATTCCACATTGAATTTCATGCTAGGCAATCACATTGCTCTTCCTAATACTTGTAAGCTCTCTAACTTCAAATCATTTGTGCTTAGCCTTGAGCCTCTAACATTCTATGGTAGCAAATGGAGTTAACATCTAGCTCTCCATGGATTGCATAGAGATTGCACATGGCCTACACCTTATGTGAGATATGACCTCCTACTTTGGACTCAGGGCTTTTTCTTTGTTATTTGCATTAAAACTAGGCTTGGTATGATTAGTGGTGTGCAAATCAGATGCTGGATGAGTACGTAGCGAGCACCATAAGATCCCCAAGAACAAAGAACTCTACTTTAAGCTTTTAAAAAAAAAGAGGATAGACTTGCACGACATGAGACAAAAAGAACAATTGGGTACAATCTCCCCCCATGCCTTGTGTGTGTACTTCACAAGGCATGTATTTATAAATTTATTCATCTCAAAGCTAAAAAATAGCCCAATTTTACAATAAGCATGCTTTAGCTTTTGTGTTTGCTTTTGTCCAAATAAAGAATAAAGTGGTCAGAGTTGACCTGTGTCCAAATACAATGTCCAATAATAAAATATTTACACCGTGTGCCCATGTGCATACAAAATAATAAATATTTATCAAGCACTTCAATAAATAAGCATGCCTAAATAAATATTAGTGCCACGCCTTTAATGATAAGATGCGCACCCATAAAAAATGATAATTCCTTCTAGATAATACATGCTATCGCCCAATGCTTCCCAACACCACCGCTGCTTGCTCTACACATCAATTGAAGCATTCACAATTATTAGAAAATAATAAAATTAAACGACAAAAGCGAATACCCAGCAGTCTTCAATTGCAAAATAAATAAATAGGTTGGAACTCTGTCCTAACCTTAATTTAATACGAGTGCACTCTAAACTCATAAACGTCCATTAATTTAAATATGTATTTTGTAGAATCACCTGCTGTGGAGTCACCCATGTGCACATTAAATTAACATGACACCCAAAAGGGACAGGTGTCCCCGTTAACTTCTTGCACAAGGAATCCACCTTGTGTACGAGCCCCAGCAAATAAATATAGTTTTATGGAATCCAACGCAAAACCTCATGGAATCCACCGTGGAATATGCCTCCTAGCATCATACCCACGAGTGGAATAGCAATTGTCCTCAATTGCTATGAGCTCAATGTGGAATGAGCAGTGAGGGGTAAGTACTTAGATCATGGGCATGCATCCATTGGGCCTATTCAACATGATGATTTTTAAACTTAGCCAAATATCTAGAGTATCTATGGTCAATTCTAGTGGTCATAAAGTCAGTGTCTAGAATAGTTTCGGGTTCAAGGATTTTAGCTTTTTCTTCTAACAAAGGAGGGTTTTCATAGACAGGGTGAACATGTAATTGGCCTTCAAAAGGTCGTAACAAATTGATATGAAAAGTATTGTGGATTTTCCAGTGTTGGGGTAATTCTAATTTAAATGCATTGTCATTGATTTTGTGAATGATTTTGAAAGGTCCATAAAATCTAGGGGCTAACATAACAATAGGGTGTTTCTCAACACTTTGAAATCTTCTCTTTTCAATGCGTAACCAAACATAATCATCAACTTTGAAACTCATAACTTTTCTTTTCTTGTTAGCTTGTTTAGTGTATGATTGCTGGGCTTTTGCAATCATGTCTTTGACTTCAGCAAAAATTGTAGCATTCATATTGGCGATATTATCAGTAGCTTTAACTTTGTTTGACAATGATGTAACATGTGTAGGAAATCTATTTCCATAAATGATTTCAAAAGGTGCTTTCTGTGTAGCTGTATGTGGTGTATTATTGTATGCAAACTGAAGTAAATGCAAGTGTGTATCCCATATTTGTGGTTTTGAAATTGTGTATGCACGTAAAAGATCTAAAATTATATTATTAGTAGCTTCTGTTTGTCCATTTGTTTTAGGATGAAATACAGATGAAAAATCAATCTTTATATTTAAATTATCAAACAAAGTAGTCCATAAATTATTGCAAAATCTAGAATCATGATAAAAATAATAACTTTTGGCAAACCATGGTTGGTGAAAACAATTTTCAAAAACAATTGAGCAGCTTGAGATGCAGTTAATGTTTTCTTGCATGAAATGAAATATGCTTGTTTGCTAAATCGATCTACAATAGTCCAAATTATATCATGATTAGCTTGGTGTTAGGCAAACTAGCTATAAAATCCATTGAAATATGTTCCCATGGTTGTTCAAAAATTGGTAAAGGCATTTATAAACCATATTGCTTACCATGGTGTCGCTTAACTCTTTGAAAAATTAAACATTCAGATACAAAGTTAGAAACATTAGATTCCATCTGTGGCCAGTAAAAATCTTCAACCAATATACGTAAAGTAGAAATAATACCTCTATGGCCTTGATATGGGGGACAATGAATTTCGTGCAATACAAATGATCTAAATGGAATAGTTACACACAACCTTTTCTCATAAAACATAAATTCGTCAGAATAAGACAATGAATCTATTGGAGTCCAGTTATTTGCAACTAATTTATTCCAATTATCTTGAAAATTGGGGTGTTGATAATAGATATCTTTCATAGGGATAAGGGAGTCAAAAGATATAACAGAGATATTATGGATACTTGGTCTCCTACTTTAAGGCATCGGCAACAACATTCTCTTTTCCAGTTTGGTATTGAATAAGTGGATGAAAACTTTGAATAAAAGTAGCCCATTTAATATGACTGTCATAAATTTGTGACTGACTAAGGAGATGTTTGATACTTTGTTGGTGGTCAGTTTTGATCATGAATTTAGATCCCGTTAAATAATGTTTTCATTGACGTAAAGCTTGTACTGCTACTAGTAATTCCTTATCATAGGTAGAATACTTGAGTTCAGATGGTTTGAGTTTACAGCTAGAGTAGGCTATGGGATGTGAATCTTGCATAAGGACAGCTCCTATTCTAGATCCACTAGCATTAGTATAACTACTAGAAATAATAATCTATTAAAGTCAGGTAGTTGCAATACATAGGCATGTGTTAAGGCATGTTAGACTTTTGCTGATTATTAGACCAATGATACAAAATACTTTTCTTTAATAATTTTGTCAAAGGCAATGCAAGCAATGAAAAATTTCTCACAAATTTTCTGTAAAAGCTAGCAAGACCTAAGAAAGAACGTAGTTCATGCACATTTTTAGGTATCGGCCACAATTCAAAATTGCTTCTATCTTTTTAGGTTCAACTTTAATACTATTAGATGAAAAAATATGCCCTAAGTATTCAATGTGGGTTTGGAAAAATTCACTCTTTTCAAGATTAGCATATAATTGATTTTCTTTCAATAATTTGAAAACCAAGGATAAATGTTCATAATACTCATTCTCATTCTTACTAAAAACCAATATGCCATCAAAGAAAATAATTACACAATGCTGATGCTTCAAAAATATACAATTCATCATATGACTGAATGTGGTTGGTGCATTAGTTAGATCAAAAGGCATGATAAGGAATTCATAATGTCCAAATTGAGTTCTAAATGCAGTTTTGAAAATATTAGATGTGTCCAATTGTACTTGATGGTATCCAAATTTAAGATCTATCTTGCTAAATATTATGGCCCCTTATAGTTGATCATGAGGTTGTCTACCCTAGAGATCGGATATCTATTTTTGATAGTTTTTGACAGTGATCTTGTTTAGGGTACGATAATCAATGCACGTCCTTTAGGTATTATTTTTCTTTTTAAGTAATAGGACAGGTGCACCAAAATGAGAACTACTCGGTCTAATGAGTCCTCGGGTTAACAATTCTTCAACTTGGGTTTGATTTTTTTTTGTTCAATTTGATTATGTCGATAAGGTGCTTTACATGGTGGTTGAGAATCTAGAATTAAGTCTATTTTATGATCTTCAGGACGTGTAGGTGGTAAGCCAGGTGGTAAATCAGTAGCAAAACAATCTTTAAATTGTGAAAGAAATTATGCGTGTCTAGGATGGATCTGATTTTCCTTAGCTTCAATTTCATTCACCCATATTAAGTATGATTTGCTACCTTTTCTTAACGCACGTTTAACTTGTGTGTGACTAAGCAATGTAAAATTATCTAAAGTGTGCATATCATGTAATTTGTTTTTCATTAGAATAAATTTTCATTGAATGCATGGAATAATCTATATCGGGATTATATTTATGATGCCAAGGCATTCCTAAAATAATGTCACTAGATTGCAAAAGCACAACTAGGAAATTTCTGTGCTCAACATAATCGCCAATTTTAATTTCTAAGTCATGAACTTCTTGTGTACCACTGTGTCTAATACCTAAGAATCTAGCCTTGATGTGATAATGAGCTGAAATAGTATGTAAATTCAATTCTTTGACTAATTTTGTAAAAATAAAATCGTGTGTACTCCCTTCATCATGTAAAACAATCTTTTCTTTACCATGCACAAGACATTTCATCATTAATAAAGAATGAGAATTTGGCATACCTGGTAAAGTATTTGAAGTAGTATCGATATTGTCACCATCTTCCGTGAAATCTGGCATTTCTTTATGGTCTTTATCTTCACTTGCTCCCAAGTAGTTGATGTGAATAGTTGGCCTTTTAAATTGACAATTCACCGCTAGATGCCCAGGTTGGTGGTGCTTATAGCAGACTATGGGTTTGGATTTGGAAACATTATTGGTAATAGCTACGAGTTTCGGTATGTTGGGATTTGGTTGGAAAGATGGCTTAGGATTTGGATTTGTGTTTGATGGTAAAGCAGGGGGTCGTGTCCAAAATTTACGGAGAGAAGATGGAACAAAGCGATTTTGATTGAATCTTTGAAAGTTAGAATTGAATTGCTTTGTACTGAAGTTATCGTTAGTTGGGAATTGTTGTGGTCTCTTCTCTCATCCTCGAATTTTGTCTTCAACATCATGGGCCAAAGAAATCGCATCCTCGAGAGAGTCGTTGGCTTGAACATGTTCACCTCCACATAAAAGTGACCAAGCAAACCAGACATAAACTTGCGCTTGTGGATCGCCTCAGGTACATCTTCGAGCATTCGAAGTTGCAATAAGGCATTCTAGAAACGATCGGTATATTGTGAGATAGGCTTGCGATCTCTTTGTTGTAGAAGATCCCACTATTTGATTGCTTTTTCGTGGAATTGAGATGGAAGAAAGTTTTGCAAAAATTTCTCTTGAAAAGCCTCCCAAATAGTAGGATAATCTATACTTTTGCGGACAACAACTCACTATTTGGATACTCTATCCACTAAATGGTTACTGATACACTTGAGTTTGTCTTTTTCAACATACTATTCTTCATGAAAATAATCATCAAACTGACTAATAAAAGCGAGAACAATATTTTCGTCACGTAACCCATTAAAAGTACGGAATTTGAAATTTCTTTTACTTGGCTTCTTTCTTGATAGATTGTGCTTCGAGTGTCGCATCAATCGTACGTCATATAACATCTTTGGGTTGTGGTCCATCTTGTTCGACAGTAGATCGTTGAAGAGTGGCTAGTTGAGCTTGCAAATTTTGATGTGCGATTCGTTCCTCTTGAAGTTCCATCATAATTAGGTCCAATTTTTCTCCACCGTTGGTTCCGGTAAATCACCTTTGGCCATAAAATCTTCAATATTTTGATCAGTCATCCTGCAAAATTTCAAACAACCTCACACACTCGAAATCTTGTTAGTGGGATGAGCATAACTCTAAGTTGGGTTTACAATGCTTGATTCTCTTTCTTTTTTTTAAATATGCCTTTTTTTTTTTTTTGTGGGTACAAAAATTGATGAAGTCTTTCTTCCAACGAATACTTTGTTTGTGTAGATTGCGTATAGCAATTTGTTTGTTGGAAATTGGCTCTGTCAGAGTGCAGGTACAAACAGGGGCTTGCAAGGAGGTTGAAAATGAGTTCGGGATTGATTTGGACAAGAGCTCAATGTGAACTTCCTCTATGTAGGAGATTTAAAGAGTAAGGTCTTTAAACTTTAATAAAGCTTAACCTTAAGCTTAAGCATATTAGTAAAAAGATTTGACTCGACGAATTGGTAGTGACAGGACGTCAAGAGCTTTTTGATATTGCTGTTGGCTTGCAGTATGTCCTCACACCACAGTCAATAAGAATTGAAGAGCCTAAGTAAAGCTTAAGATTTTATAAAGCTCTGAAGCTTATTCTTAATGAAATTTTTACTTTCAGTTATCTTTGAGAAGAAAAACGATTTTCAAAGAAACTTCATGGGTGGTCCTCTGTCGATAGAGAGTGGTCCTTCGCGACCCAATAGCACACCAGGGGGTTCTTCACTGCCAAGAACACGCTGATATTGACAGATCGTCTGACTGTAGAGCCTATTCATTCTAGGAGCTTCACCTTCGCGCGAGATGGTAAGCGATTGAAAGCCCGTGATCTCAGCTTCGCTCTGATACCACTGCTGCGTAAATTGGATGCTCGATGCATACGTAGTGAGTGCTGGAAGGTCCCCAAGAACAAATAACTCTACTTTAAGCTTTAAAAAACAAGAGGATAGACTTGCACGACATGAGGCAAAAAGAACAATTGGGTACAATCTCCCCCCATGCCTTGTGTGTGTGCTTCACAAGGCATGTATTTATAAATTTATTCATCTCAAAGCTAAAAAATAGCCCAATTTTACAATAAGCATGCTTTAGCTTTTGTGTTTACTTTTGTCCAAATAAAGAATAAAGCAGTTGGGTAGCCCATGAGTCGGGATGTGCCCAACTATAATGTCTAATAATAAAATATTTAAATCGTGTATCCATGTGTATACAAAATAATAAATATTTATCAAGTGCTTCAATAAATAAGCGTGCCTAAATAAATGTTAGTACCATACCTTTAATGATAAGACGTGCGCCCATCAAAATCGATAATTCCTTCTAGATAATTTGAATACACGCTATCACCCAGTGCTTCCTAATGCCACCGTTGCCTGCTCTACACATCAATTGAAGCATTCACAATTGTTAGAAAATAATAAAATTAAATTGACAAAAGTGAATACCTAGTAGTCTTCAGCTACAAAATAAATAAATAGGTTGGAACTCTATCTTAACCTTAATTTAATACGAGTGCACTCTAAACTCATAAATGTCCACTAATGTAAATATGTATTTTGTAGAATCAGTCGATGTGGAGTCACCCATGTGCACATTACATTAACATGATGCCCGAAAGGCATAGGCGTCCTCGTCAACTTCTCGCACAAGGAATCCACCTTGTGTACGAGCCCCGGCAAATAAATATAGTTTTACAAAATCCATCGCAAAACCTCACGGAATCCACCGTGGAATAAAAAAGAACTCATAGAATCCACCATGGTCTCATGGAATCCACTGTGGAATATGCCTCCTAGCATCAACTAGCCTTATATTGCCCAATCAAAGAGACTTAACACCCTCTTTCTTCATAAATTTTTCAATGCTATTAAACAACAAGGTTATCGTGGGAGCTCCATTGTCATTGTCGAGGCTTCAAACTTCTCACATCTTTTATCACCTTTCTTTTTGTGATCAAAACTGACTTATTTACCAACCTTGATTGGGAAAATTCCTAGGAAAATGCCCATTTTCATGGCTTACATAGCATGAGTTGAGGAGTGGGAAAAATTTGAGTGCATATACCAGTTTAATACCCATTGCATCTACTAGTTCTTGGACCAGTAGTGGCTCCACCTACCTATGCTAAGAACGCAAGCTTTTTTTTTATCTTTCAAAATTTACTAGAAGGGGCAACATAACTCTAAAGAGATGATTCTCAATGCTTCTATGTTGTGTGAATTCATACACTAGGAGTTTGTAGCAGCTGATTAAAAATTGGATATGATGTTTGAATTCCACAAATTTTGGCATACAAATCAACTAGTCCAGTGCTTTGACCACAACCCTCTAACAAAGGTTCTTTAACACATTGTGTGTTTTTCAAGTAACCCATGTTGAAGAATGTTGTCTACCAAGACCTATCTAATGCTTGCATCACATGAGCTTCATGTTGTATTCTAATTGTGAAGCTCAAAATAATATGCCTCCCATTCTCCAAGCTATCGACATTCAACAAGCTATTTGATAATTAGTCCATTAGCTCAAAGAAAATCCAATGCTCATCATGTGTTGCAATCCTTAGTTGGTATAAATAGTTAGGAATTGGTTTTCCTTTTTAAGTAATCCCTGTAGTAGTATTTCGTTGGTGCTTCGAAGATGTGGGAAAAATTGCCAATTTTATCTTACAAATGCAAACAAGTGACAAGATAAAAATTATCACAGAAGGCCTTAATTATTAATTATTCTAACTCAACTTAGCATTTGGAAACATTAAACTTTCTTTAGAATTTAGCTTTCAGTACCAAGTTTTTTTAAAACTAGCTTTGTGGATTAGACATAAGGATTTCATAATATACATGCTAGCAAGGGAAACATGAAAGAGATATACATACAATGAAAAGTAAAGGTAAAATATCATTTTAGAGATCAAGTGGCTATCACTAAGTGTAACCCAAAGCAATGTAAAATATCCATGTCAAATTTTTCATGAAATCACTGAAAGGTAAATAAAAAATTTTATGCCAGTTTTGTCATGTGCCTTTGTTATGATACCATCTTTGGATATGTAATGGAGGATCATCTCTAGCCTTTTATACTTTTATCCCAATGCCTTTCCATTACATTTGAAAGCTTCATAAACAAGATTACACTTGTCAAAAGAAACCTTATCGTAATAAGCATTATAGATTGTATTGAAGCGAAAACCCTGATGGCATTACTGTGCATTTTTGTACCATCTATAGGGTAGATTCCAGCAGGTCTATGATAGTATTGGCCACATATGCAATAGTTGTAGATTAGATGAGTGGTGTATAGGGTCACATCAAGCTTCCAAGGCCTCCATTGAAGCATGTGTGCCTCATCATGAGCAATAAGCTTCATGCTTGAAGTGATAGTAATAGAAGCAACAGATTCCATTTGGGACCTATACAACCATGATCTAGGAAATGACTTTATAGGGTTTATAATTCTAGGCCAAATCAGCATGAAAACCTACATGCATCCAAGCTACAACTCACAACTCTCAAATTTATCAAAACAACTTAGGACTTCCAAACAATATACCATAGCTCAAACAATAGATTTATCTCCACTTATATAATTTGTGTAAGCCAACAGTTTTGGATAGTTCAAGTTTCAATCATATATCTAATCATTGGTGCATTTCTTGGTCATCTTCTCATAAGCGATAAGTGGTTTATAACAGCTTTGGAGTAGCATATTCAACCTGAAGACTAGCGAATTTGTGCTGCTCATCCACTTTGAAGCCTCTCTAAAACTTATCATTCATGCCAACCACCAATAGAGTTGACGACTTTTACTGATATTTTGATAATCCATATTAGAAAAAGAAAGATGGTAGACTAAAATGAAGTAAGGAGCTACTACAAGCCATGTAGGATTGGAGGGGGCAATGCTTTGATTAGAAGGATTATCCATGGAGGCTGCTCAAAGCCCTACAAAAGATATCTTCTAAGCACTATATTCTAGGCATATAATCATGTGGTTACACATACCATATGTGAAGATTTAGCTCTAGTCTACATGTGAAGATATCGTAGGAATGGTATAGCATTGATTATGATTTGTGATAGATCTTGGCCATAATGTACTTAACTACCATACATTGTAGGAAGAAGCAACCCATGAAAAGTGGAGGAAATTAGTTCTATCTCTCGATCTCTCAATCAAAGGCATCAAAGACCATAATAATGACTCTCTTGGAATTATAGCGGGCATAATAGCTCAACTTTGAAAGAACACGAAGTAAATTCCTAAACGGAACAATCCATTTCAATATGTAGAACACAAACATTTTGATGGTTTACATCATATTATTTTTATGCAGAATGTAATCGAGGATGCCAGTGGGAGATTAATTATCAAGGATGGAATGGGAAATTTTTTGGCTGTTCCAAAGTTGCAATAAATTTAAGAGTGACTGATGATACACATGCAAGAAAAGGAATCCCATGCAAGTACATTCTAGACAACAAATGGATGATCTATTTTGTTTTTTGTAGTTGCAATAAAGTTGGGCAAATGTTTTATTGAGAGATAAAGTTAATAAAGGTGATAATGGAATGGGCCAAGAAAACATTTCCTTAATAAAGCAAAGTGGCTAGAGTCCACTTCCAAATAAATGATTTTTACCTCCATTCTTGAGTACTGGGATGAGAAAATCATATACCACTTAGCTTGGTTTGACACATGAAGCACTTTAGCAAGTTAGAGCTAATTTTGCTCATTGCAAGTTTTGATAGGAGGAAAGACAAGACACTAGGACAACAAGGAATATAATGAAAATTGTGTAGGCTTACTAATAGGATAATTCATAAATTTAGACTGACTGCCATTGGATATAGCCATGGGTAAATGGAATGAATCACTTATGATTGTGCATCTGTGTATGAATGACAACAACGTTTGTTCTTGCTATCCTTGAGATATTATTATGCAAGATAAACCAAGGTGAGCCTTGTGACTACCATAGAAAAACTAGATGGAAGGTATTTTACTTGAAAGGGGTGTCTATTTGACCCTTCTCAAAGCATATGATAGACATTCAACCATTGAATATTAAGGTAGGCTATTGCATGCTTTAATTTGAGGACCATAGGGCAAATTTGAGAGGTTTCTTGTGGTACAATACCATTAAAAGGGAATTGATTATTCATGGAGAGATTCATTTGTGGAAGCAGTGTGTTTTAGCTTATTCAATGCTGAATTAGGTAGTGTAGATTCAAGGCTTGATTAGATAGAGTTACTATAGCCCTCAGTGAAGACAAGTGTCAAAATTATTGAAGGTAGTGACAAGCAATCATCGTTTGAAGTTTGAAGTAAGGCATTCTTAAGTAGTGTTCATGCAACTATTACAATTGACTCATTTCATTAATGAAATATCTAAAGAGATGGATTGAGAGCCTAGATATGAGCAACCAGGGACAACATAGGTTACTCATGAAAGTCATGGGCATTATGGATAGTAGTATCACTACGATCACCAATATTGCTATTATAATGGGTACGATCAACATTGGCATAAGCAATAGCATGCATGTAATCATGATCATGGATATGGGCAACATTATGCTATTGGGTATAGATAGCCATCATTTTATTTTGGGCAGCAACATGCAAATGTAAATGGTCAGCAAGGAAAATGAAAATGAGTTATATGCAAGTGCATATGCATAGCTACGTGTTGATGCTTATGTGCAGTTTCCTCTCGAATCATTTTCCTATGAGTAGTAAAGTTATGATAACAGTGCATATTCTTTTAGGCTATGTTCAAATGGGCAACAATCTTATGAAGATTATTTCTATTTTAATGATGGGTTCTAGCAAAAAATAGGGTATGTAAAGCACTATTACAACCAACACAACTATGGGTTGATACAAGTGGAAATGTAAGAGAAAAGAGTTCTTGTTCATAGGAGATACCTATCTAAAAATGCATTGAGGGGCATGCATTCAAAAGGATTATGCGACAAGTGTGATGAACAATGGTTACCTCATCATAAATATACATGCTAGGAAAAGAATGCTAAGGTATCAATATTTTTGGAGCATTTGTATGAAATTGAAGAAATGGGAGAAGAAGATAAGCAAGAGCAAGAAGCTGAGGAAGAGGACAATGAAGAGGAAGATGACCAAGAGGATGACAAAGTGGAAGAGCATAAAGAAGATAATGAAGAGCTTGGTCAAGACTTTTTTCAAGTGAAAGAGGATGACATGTGGATCGTGAAGTATGAGATGAAGAGCAAGGTGAGGAACCACATGAGTCTCTTGAGATTGTAGATGGTAATATTGATCATACAGGCTTTGAAAGACTTTGGACAACCTTCACTACAAGGATATGAGGGTATAGTGATGGCCATTTGCGACGAGAAATAGCGGCGTCGCTAATAGTGATGCAAATAGCAATGGTACTTAGATGAAAAAAATGTGGGCCGAAACCCGAGCACGTTATTTTGCACACATTCATGAAAGAGAGAGTGAAAGGGAGAGCGAGAGGGAGAGCAAACATCTTGCATTTGAGAGGGAGAGAAAGAGAGAAAGAGGGAGAAAGAAGGCTTCTCACCGCCGCCGCCACCGTTCGCGAAGAAGAGGAGGAGGTATACAGAGGGCGAAGAGGAGCCGCCGCCTTGAAGAGGAGCCGCTAAACCCTTCTTCGAGCCTTTACGGTGAGTGCATTGTCCATCCTTGCTTTGCTTTTGTGTTTTCTCTCTCCTTTTTACTTATTTTTGGTATAATTCGTGTGTATTGAGAGAGCGAGAGGAAATGAGAGAGAAAGAGAGAGAGAGGGAGAGGGAGAGGGAGGAAATGGGAGAGGGAGGGGGAGGAAATGAGAGAGGGAGAGGGAGAGGGAGAGGGAGTGAGAGGGAGAGAGGGAAACATTAAACATACTAAGGAAAGAGAGAAAGAGAGGGGGAGGGAGAGGAAATGAGAGAGGGAGAGGGAGAGGGAGAGGGAGACATTAAACATAATAGGGAAATGACAGAGGGAGAGGGAGAGGAAGAGGGAGGGAGAGAGAAAGAGAGGGGGAGGGAGAGGAAATGAGAGAGGGAGAGGAAGAGAGAAAAAACATTGAACATAATAGGGAAAGGGAGAAAGAGAGGGAGAGGGAGGGAGAGGAAAGAGAGGGAAATATTCAACATAATAGGGAAAGAGAGAGGGAGAGGAAGAGAGAAAAAACATTAAACATAATAGGGAAAGAGAGAAAGGGAGGGAGAGGGAGAGGAAGGGAGAGAAAATGAGAGAGAGAGAGGAAGAGAGAAAAGGAAATGAGAGAGGGAGAGGAGAGAGAAAAAACATTAAACATAATAGGGAAAGAGAGAGAGAGGGTGAGGGGGGAGAGGAAATGAGAGAGGGAGAGAAAGAGAGAAAAGGAAATGAGAGAGAGAGAGGAGAGAGAGAAAAAATGAGAAGGAGAGGAGAGAGAAAAAGAGAGAAAAACATTAAACCTGATAGGGAAAGAGAGAAAGAGAGGGAGAGGGAGGGAGAGGAAACGAGAGAGGGAGAGAAAGAGAGAAGGAAATGAGAGAGGGAGAGGAGAGAGAAAAAACGAGAGAGGGAGAGAGGGAGGGAAAGAGAGAAAAGGAAATGAGAGAGGGAGAGGAGAGAGAAAAAGAGAGAAAAAACATTAAACCTAATAGGGAAAGAGAGAAAGAGAGGGAGAGGGTGAGGGAGGGAGAGGAAATGAGAGAGGGAGAGGAAGAGAGAAAAGGAAATGAGAGAGGGAGAGGAGAGAGAAAAAATGAGAGAGGGAGAGGAAAGAGAAAAACATTAAACTTGATAGGGAAAGAGAGAAAGAGAGGGAGAGGGTGAGGGAGGGAGAGGAAATGAGAGAGGGAGAGGAGGATAGAAAATGAAATTAATTGTTGTTATTTGTTGTAGTAGTAGTAGTTTTTTTTCTTTTCTTGTTTATTGTTGTTTAGTTTTCTTGTTTTTTGTAGTAGTAGTAGTAGTAGTTTTTTCTTCTTTTCTTGTTTATTGTTGGAGTGGTAGTAGTTTTTCTTTTTTCTTCTTTTCTTGTTTACTATAGTGGTAGTGGTAGTGGTAGTGGTAGTGGTAGTGGTAGTGGTAGTGGTAGTGGTAGTGGTAGTGGTAGTGGTAGTGGTAGTGGTAGTGGTCGTGGTCGTGGTCGTGGTCGTGGTCGTGGTCGTGATCGTAGTCGTGGTCGTGGTCACAGTCGTGGTCATGGTCGTGGTAGTGGTAGTGGTAGTGGTAGTGGTAGTGGTAGTGGTAGTGGTAGTGATCGTGGTGGTGGTGGTGGTGGTGGTAGTGGTAGTGGTAGTGGTAGTGGTAGTGGTAGTGGTGGTTGTGGTCGTGGTCATTGTTTTTTCTTCTTTTCTTGTTTATTATACTGGTAGTGGTAGTGGCAGTGGTAGTGGCAGTGGCAGTGGCAGTGGCAGTGGCAGTGGCAGTGGCAGTGGCAGTGGCAGTGGTGGTCATGGTCATAGTCATGGTCGTGGTCATGGTCGTGGTCGTGGTCGTCATAGTCGTAGTCGTAGTCATAGTCGTAGTCACAGTCGTAGTCGTAGTCGCAATCATGGTCATGGTCGTGGTCATGGTTATAGTTGTAGTTGTGGCCGTGGTCATGGTCATGGTCGTGGTCGTGGCCATGGTCATGGTCATGGTCGTAGTCGTAGTCATGGTTGCAGTTGTGGTCGTGGTCGTGGTCATGGTCGTGATCGTTAAAGAAAATGAGAGAGGGGGAGGAAGAGAAAAAAGAAGAAGGAATGAGAGAGAGAATAAACATACAACATAATAAAGAAAGAGAAAAAGAGAGAGAGATGGAAGGAGAGGAGATAATGAATGGATAAAAAACAAAGAGAGAGTGGTGGCAAGGTCCGGTGCAACACCACGAGACGGGAAACACTCCAACATATATACGTTAATTTGTGGGTGGGTGGGTGGAGACTTTATATATGTTAATTTTTGCTGAGTTACAAGAGAAGAAATCCCTTATCAAACAATTTAAGAAAGAAAAAAAGAATGATAACAATTTTTTTTTTTGTCGTAACGTAGACAAAATGGAAAATGATGAAGGTCTTGTTGTTCAAGTTCGTGAGGCATATCTTAATCAGCGTGTCCCATGTCTTGCTCTCAATGCAAGCTGGTAATTAGATGAAAACGTCGATTGTCTATAGAACACGTACGATGCTTTGGCGAGTTTCAATCTGAGATCATGATCAGGTGATCTTGGATTTTCAGCAAACAGTAAGAAAAGTTAATATCAATCATGCATTGTACTCGCAAGCTAATTGAATACCATATACAAGAAGATTGGGTGTGACTGGTAAATTTTCTATCTAGGGAGGTGACGTCACGTCCCAAGGAGGAGTACACCCTTTGCGGCCAATTAGAAGAGTTTGTGGGCATGCGATGGATGGAGTGCATGAGCCAATCCACCACTTGGAAGGTACTACCCAATCTACACCGTCAATACTAGAGGAGACAAGCAGCCTTCCAGACCTACCTACAATCTTGGAGCCTGAGATGGAGGCAATGATTGATGCATTGATTTCCACGGATGTCGAGACTTTTGATCCGCTTAGAGAGGAAGCATCCATACCATTATATGATGGGTGCCGAGTATCTCACCTGAAGACAGTGCTTGCATTCCTAAGTGTGCAAGCAAAATACGGGTGGAGCGATGCAAGTATGATCGAGTTGTTCAAGTACCTTGTACGTACACTTTGTTGATTTCTTTTTGACACTATCATTAAAAACATATGTGCTTTTTCAAGGTACTTTTTTCAGGTTACTGAAATATAATATATTACCACCTACAAATACCATGCTTGAGTCTCGTGAAGATGCATGACATGTTTTACAAAAGCTTGGAATGGACTACAAAAGCATCCATGCATGTATTAATGATTGCATACTGTTTCGAGGAGAATAAGAGACTATGGAGACATGTCCAAAGTGTGGTGCTCACAGGTATCAATAGGACTTGCAAGGGTAAACCATTCCTCAAAAAGTTCTTAGACACTTTCTACTTATCCCCCGCATAAACCACATGCTTCCTACGTCTGGCATGGCGAGCTTGACAACTTGGCATGCATAGAATAGGTCCATAGATGAAGTTCAACGAATATCAGCGGATTCACGTGCATGGACTACATTGACTCTACCTTCCAGGCTTTGCCCAAGAGCCAAGGAATATTCGACTTGGTCTTGCAATGGATGGCGTGAACCCATTCGGTTTGCACTTAACTTCTTACAGTGTGTGGCCTATAGTCCTTGTCAACTACAATATCCCTCCATGGCTTTCTACGAAGAAAGGACATCTCATCATTAGCTTACTTGTCCTCGGCCGCTACAAAGTCAAAAGTATGGACATGTATCTTCATCCGTTAGTCGATGAGCTTAAGATTTTGTGGGAGGAGGGGGTCACCGTGCAAGATATGAGCAAGCACGATGGGTCGACGGTCCGCCGATATTCGAGCCATTCTCATGTGGATGATGCATGACTTTCCGGGATTCGGAGAGTGCTTAGGTAAATAGACTTCCGTTCTCGTTGGTAATATCTATCATAGCTTGTTCAAGTTTTTATTCACTAGATAGAGGTGTTGGAACAGGTCTGGTTACCTCAAGTTATCATGCTTGTCCATTGTTCGGGCCATAGTAGTTAGACTCCCGAAGGTCACGAACCATGAAGAAGATGGTATATCAAGGATACGCTGCTTTCTTGCCAGCGGGTAATGAACTCAGGGAAGGTTTTCTTGGATGACCTCCAATACATATGAATGCCGCAAGCTTGTACGAGCTGAAAATGGTCCACACGGAGTCATATCCAAATGGAATGCAATGGTTCTCAGTTTTCTACGAGTTGCCATATTGGACCCACTTACAGATCAACCACTTGTTGGATCCCATGCATATTTTCAAAAATGTGGGCACCTTACTATGGGACCACATCACAGGAAAGAGAGACACTATAGGGGCATGAATTGATTTGAAGGAGGTAGGCAAGATGGAGGCGCTTTGGTTGCAGTCGAGTGCTGATGGTCGCATGTAGCTACCTCACGCTCCTTGGGTTTTTTCCATTAAAGAAGAGGGCATTGTGAAGCAAATAGTCAAGTCTATCCGCATTTTGACAGGTATGATGCGTTCTCTCAAGTCTGCATTTTCTAAAGATAACCAATTATCAGGGCTAAAATCTCATGACTGGCATAAGATATGTCAGGTTTGTACTACGAATGGATTGTAATTGGCATGCACATTTTGCTATTTGGAGTGTAGCCATTGTTCATAATGCTTTCTCATTTGTGGCAATTTGTACTATCGATCGCGATCGTAGGATGCCTTACTCCAGAAATATGCGGGGCCATTTACAGGTTGTCAACTTTAGTGCAATGGATCTCACAAGAAGGAGATTAAGACATCCTTTATTGAATCCGTGAGGCGGGGAGCAGTGGATACGGTCTGTCTCTTTGAGAAATACTTGCCTACCAGCATGCTCACAATACAAATCCACCTTCTTGTGCATCTTTTAGATGAAGTGGAGATTATTAGACCTGTCCATAAGCGATGGATTTTCTTCTTGAAGCGCTTCATGAAAACCCTGAAAGGCTTTGTGCGATAACGAGCTCAGCCAGAAGGTAGCATGGCTGAAGGTTGGTTGGTGTCTGAGGCGCTAGTGCATATTTCACAATGGCTACCAATGATGGATTCATACAACAAAATGCTATGGTCATTGAAGGATGATGATAGACTGACCGGAGATGTGGTGGTTGAAAATGGGGTAGAAAAAAGAATGGATGCTGCAATGGAGAAGAAGGTGAATCGCTTTTGTATGTTGCACCATGCCTCTATGGAGATGTGGCTTGCCAGGTACCAGCAAGCTAGGCAAGATCGAGAGGAAGCATGATTTGAATTTCGACGTAGTACGTGCCATCGACCGATTCGATATCCCAAGGGTTGGAGGAGATGCCGCAGTTCATGTCAACGCGATGGTTACATGGAGCTTTGATGTAACATGTTCACCTACTATCTTCAGGACACATCTTAGCAGTCCATCGAAAAGGACATCTAGAAAGATCCACCTGGCACTCCCATGGAATGTTATGGGGTTTGCGATCTAGGACTTTCCGTGTCTCCCACATAGCGTAAGTATTCCCGCCCCTCCCACTTAGGACCGACTTGAATTAGGGTTTTCCTATTGGTCATTTCCTAATGGCAACTAACATCAAACCCAAGCGAACTACTTTATGCAGAAACGCCAGGTTCGAAGTGGATTCATGCTGCACTTGGTTCAAGGAGAATGGGAAACGAGAGGGATGCGAAGCTCAACCTCTATGCCATAAGGCATAGTCCCATTCCATTCCCCTAAAACAACGTAAATTGGGATCAGTCATAATTCTAGGTCAACGCTCTTATTGTTCTGTTCATTGACGATATTCTGGCTATCCATCGTGATTTGAGAAAAGTTCCCAGCCAACCGGGACCACCCATCCATAGGACGGACCAATGGCCAAATCCACCGCACTTTCCTCAGGTTGTTTTAGTTATCTAATTACCTAACACATTAAGTTGGATATGTAACAGTCAGCTTCTTTAGTTAGCCCATTAGGCATTGGTTCTTTCATGTAATCATATCACTTGACATAGAAAAACAATGTCAAAAAAGTTTCTTATTAATAGGTTATCATATTTATCTTTGAAATACAAAAAGTCCAGCCCGTAGGCTTATCCACAATCTGCCCAAAGGCTATCCAGCAATCCATAGGGATTACCAATCCAAGTTTCCGCCTGTAGACTAGTATGCAGGCCTCAAGATCCAATCCCGAGTCACGTTAGCCTCTTGTGCAGGTCCCGGAAGGTGAGGGATTTATGGCCAAAGCCCCCTCTGACACCTAAGCGTCCTCCTTCTCCAAGTAGCGCTCAACGGAGAGACCTCTCATGGCGGGTTCGGTCCACTTTCCCCGCGCGGTTAACAACCCCCTTGGTTAGGGTCAGGCAGGTAGTCGGGGGTAACTGAAGCTGCCTCTCCCTTCAAGCCTTCAACCTGAAGTATTAGATATCCATTTATCTTTTAATTCATTGATTGCATAAAGCCAAACAGTGCTTTTAAATCTATAACAAGCACAAACATATCCATTGGTCATTTTTGTTGGCAAATTGCTAAGGAATGAATCCTTCCTCTTGAGTGCGTTCATCACTCGATCCGGTATGACTTGCGACTTGGCAAGATCCGCTATATCTTGGGTTAGGGCGTACCCTACTAACCCGACTTGGTCAAACCTTAAGTTCATAGATTATTTCGGTTTATCAGCTGGTCTTTTGCTTCCAAACAATTATCTTTACTCAAGAAAGATACTATATTAGGATGATTATTCATCCTCTTGCAAGATAACTTGCGTAAGGACCTGCCAACCTCATTGCGAGAATTGGCCATTCCCTTGTGATCCAATCACAAGATCATATGACTCCGCACTAGCTGTGCAAGTATCGCATATTAATTCCTAGTGAATACGTACGATTAGGTCACATATTAATTCCTAGTGAATTTCTTGTAATTTAACTCATTCTACATGAGTATTCCGCGGTTTAGATGTTTAGGTTTATTCCAATTTGTTAACTCTTGAAGATAATTACATTATCATTTCCATAAACACATGACTCGTTGTCTATGCGTAAATTGATTTTCAACCCTAACTTATCGATTTAAGGTCAGGCATAGGTTAGGTTAATTCCAACTAATCTTCCTATAACTTGCGAACAAAATTCATGCTAAACAAGCAACCTTTTGCTAATAATTTATGCACTTGACAAACGATAATTGCCTAGAGTTGTGCATTGTAAGAATCATTTCATGCCTTGCACTTTCCTAAGGACTCCTAGCACTTCCCATGATGACTCATTGCGAAGAAGATATGGCTTAATAATGTGACATGCAGTTTATATTTCCATGTTTAAACGAAATATGCTATCTTAATGCCGTTTTTGTAAATATGGACTAAATGCATATCAATTTTCTAAAGCATTTAAGACGAAAAATGCATCCTTATTTCCAACAATTATCCTCGCACAATTATAACAATACCAAATAAAATTAGGAATGAAAACCTGGACTTGGGGTGAGATATCCACGTGGATGCTAGGAGATGATCCTCCTACAGTTGCGCCTTGGGCTTTCTTAGGAGGCATTGCGAATGCAGCCATTCTGTCGTGGATGCAGCTTTGCAACTTCTTTTTGAAATTCCACCTTAGCTTCCTTTGCGATAAGTTGCACCGTCCATCGGAAGCGGTTTTTAGAAGGCTTCCTCCTTGAAGTAGGGATTTTGAAACAGGGGGTGTTTCAAAGTCTTTCACGAATAAGGCCCATCAAAGCCACGGAAAAGGCTTAATGGCCTTATAAAGACTCACACGAACGGGGAATAAAAGGTGTAAAAACTCTTACGAGGGCTTTTGTATGGGACTAAAAAGTGTCAAAAGACCCTTAACACCCTATCTTCTTTTGTAAGGGGGTAAACAAAGGGGTATAAAAAGGGGCCTAAGGGAGCCCTTAGGGGGAATTCGAGGGGGTTGGATGAAGGGCTTAAGGTAAAATATTTTGGGGAGAAAAGGGCTAATAGAGCTTCAAGGGGAAAATTTTAGGGGGGGGGAAACCTTAAAGACCACTTAAGGCCTCTTAAGGGATTTTTGGGTAAAAATCCTTTCTTGGAGGGAAAAAGGGGGCTTTATAAAGCCCCGAGGGGGGGAACTTTAAGGGGAAAAAGGTAGCCTTAAAGGCTATAGGAAAGGGCTTAAGGGCCCTTAGGGGAAAAATTAGAGGGACGGGGGGGGGGGGGGGGGGGGGTAGTCCAAAGGGCCACAGGAAGGGGGCCTAAGGTAGCCCAACCTTGGAAGAGTCCAAGGATTCTTGGAAAGGCACGTGGGGGGAAGGAAATGACTCCCCCAGGGGAAGACCAATGGCGGCTAGGGAAGGCACGTGAGGGGGAGGAAATGACTCCCCCAGGCAAAGACCAACGATGGCCAGGGACATCGCAGCCCACGGCTTCAGGCAGCGGCGGCGGCTATAGGAGATTGGCGGCGTCTCTTCCTCCAGTGGCTTCACGGCAGCCACTCTGCACTATGGCAGTACAATGGACTGATGACCTCAGTCTCTCCCTCACGAGTTTTTTTTTCTTAGCGTGCTCGGCTCCTCCAAGGCTACCATAGCTACTAGCTTTATAGGGAGAGGGAGGGGTTCCTCCCTCCCTACGCGTTGAGGTGCAAGATCCAAGGCCTTAGGCAAGCTCCAGCAAGGAGCTTGCCTACCATACTATTCCCCTCTTCCTCCAGCTCGACAGTCGGTTGGAGGAGAGGGAAAATAATTAAAAAAATTTTGCTTTTATCTAAAGAATTATCCAATTTCATTATCCTCTATTGAGGTATTTCTCACGTACCTTAAGGATATTACGTTCTCTCCCCCTTGGAGGAATCAAGATGTCCTCATCTTGAGACAAACTGGGGATATTGATGGTTGAGAGTGCCTTCATCTATCCAAGTGGCATCTTCTTCAGGATAATCTTTCCACTGGACGAGGCATTCTCTCAAGGTTCTGGATCTCAGTTGTCTCTCCCTAACATCTAAGATCCTGTCAAGCCTTAGTTCCAGGACTCCTTGAATAGGCATTACAACTTGTTGGTCATCAAGTACATGGTTAGGATTAGGTACATACTTTTTCAATAGGCTGATATGGAATACATTATGAACCTTTAGGTTCCCAGGTAGTTGCAGTTTATAAGCATTAGGTCCTAGGCGTTTGAGGATCTTGTACGGTCCACAATACCTTGGACTTAGCTTCTTGCAATCTCCTAGGGATAGGGAACTCTTCTTTGGGCGTACTCGAATGAAGATTATGTCTCCTTCTTCGAAGGCTCTATCTTGACGCTTCAAATCTGCGTAGGCCTTCTGTCTATCCTTGGCAGCTTGGATGTCTTGTTTTATTGACTTTATTTGGTCATCCATCTCTTCCAACATTTGCCTTGAAGCTTCAACCCTCAAGGTTGGATATGAGAAGTTGAGGGGACTTCAACAGTCATGACCATACAATGCTTGGAAATGGGTCATCTGAATGCTTTGTTGGTAAGAAGCATTGTAGGCAAATTCAACCAAAGGTAAGTATTGAATCCACCTTTTTGGCTCACGACAACAGTATGCCCTAAGCATATCCTCGATGACTTGATTGACTCGCTCTATTTGGCCATCCATTTGGGGATGGTAAGATGTGCTAAAACAGAGTTGAGTTCCAATGGCTTCAAAGATGGCCCTCCAGAAGTGTGATGTGAAGAGAGAATCACGATCACTAACGATTCTTCTTGGTAGCCCATGTAACTTGAATATCTCCTTGATAAACAATCTTGCAATGTCCGAGGCTTTATAGTTTGTCTTTATTGGAATAAGGTGTGCAACCTTAGTAAGGATATCAACCACAACCATGATGGAGTTATATTCTCCCTGAACTTGGGGTAGGCCAACAACAAAATCCATACTGATGAATTCCCATTTCATTTGGGGAATGTCAAGTGGTTGCAGCTTCCCTGGTATCTTGACATATTCAGCTTTGATACGTTGACAAGACAAACACTCGGTGACATATTTGAGAACGTCACCTTTAAGATTCTCCCAATGGTAGCTCTTCCTAACTGTATTAAGAGTCTTGGCATAGCCAAGATGACCTGAGAAAGGGGAGTCATGAGCTTTCCACAATATCTTGTGCTTAAGTGACCGGCTTGCCGGTATGCATAGCCTCGTTCTATAGTAGACAAGTCCATTGTTGATAAAGAATTCATGATACTTGGCCTGCAGCTTTTGATCCTGATCCTTGATAGAGATCTCCCTTAGCATCGATTGGTAGGCTCGATCATCGCATGCTTCCTCTCTAGCTAACTCAAGTATTGGATTATTTGGCATAGATACTTTTGTAGCTAGGGATCTAGTTGTTGATGGATTCTGCAAGATTAGGGAATTAAGGAATGCCTTGTGACTGAGTGCATCGGCAACTACGTTGTCTTTCCTTGGTCGGTATTTGATTTCAAATTCATATTCCTCCAGCACTTCAATCCATCAACGTTGTCTCATGTTGAGCTCATTCTGGGTAAAGATCCATTTGAGACTCTTATGGTCAGTTACTAGCGTAAACTTGTTACCCAATAGGTAGTGTCTCCAAAGCTTTAGAGCATGGATGACAGCTAGTAATTCCAGATCATGGGTAGCATAATTCTTCTCATGACTCTTTAGTTTCCTTGAAGAGTAAGCTACCGGGTGACCTTCCTGCATGAGCACACATCCCAAGGCAAGTGTGCTAGCATCAATTACTACCTTGAACTCCTTATTGAGGTCTGGAAGTTTTAGGATAGGTGATGATACCAAACATTGCTTCAATCTGTCGAAGCTATTTTGTTTGGGAGTTGACCATGCAATGGCTGTTTGCTTCTTCAGTAAGTCCATTAGAGGTGCTGCAATCAAAGCATAGTTTTTGATGAAGACCTTATACCATCCTGTCAATCCAAGAAAGCTGCGTATTTCTTTGACAAATGTTGGTATTGGCCATTCAAGCACATCTTTGACCTTGGCTAGGTCCACTGAGACTCCTTCCGCTAATACTATGAATCCCATATATTCAATCTGACGTTTTAAGAATGCACACTTCTTCATTTTAGCATACAACTTATGTGACCTCATTGTCTCAAGGACAATCCGAAGTTGGGGTTCATGATCTTCTTCCTGTTTGGAATAGACTAAAGTGTTGTCGAAGAAGACAAGCACGAAATCATCAAGATATGGCCTAAAGATATCCTGCATTAACTTGTTGAAGGTGGCAGGTGCATTTGTAAGCCCGAATGACATAACTAGGAACTCAAAGTGCCCATATCTTGTACTGAAGGCTGTCTTTGGGATATCTTCTTCCTTGATCCGTATTTGATAATAACAAGACCTGAGGTCAATCTTGGAGAAGATCTTTGCACCGTGAAGACAATCAAGAAGCTCATCTATTCTAGGAATAGGGTACTTGTTCTTGACAGTTGATTGATTCAGCCCTCTGTAATCAATACATAGCTGAAGCGTTCCATCTTTCTTTTTCTGGAACAGTACTGGAGCTCCCCATGGTGAACTGCTAGGATGGATGTAGCCTTGTTCTAGCAGTTGCTTGAGTTGCTCCTTTAGCTCAATTGCTTTTGGTATAGACATTCTATAAGGTCTCTTTGCAATTGGCGCAGCTCCTGGTACTAGCTTAATCTCATGGTCCACTTCTCTTTGAGGTGGGAGTTCTGTCAACTCTTCAAGGAATACGTCCGCGTATTCCTTTAGCCAAGAAGTTCCTTCACTAGACTCTTGCTTCTGATCTAACTTGTTGAGCTTAATTAAGTAGACAGGTAATCCTTTTCTGACTCCTTTTATGATCCGAGATGCTTTGGCCCATTGAATTTTTGGCACTCCAGCCTCACCTTGAGTTGTGACTAATTCCCTTTCAGAGTTCCAAAAGGAAACTTGGCCCTTCCCACAATGAACGTGGGCATCGTTAGGCTTAAGCCAATCCATTCCGAGTAGACACTCATGGATACTTGAATTCATGACTCTGAATTCGACCGAAGTCTTATTTCCTCCCAGAAAGAATTCCACCTTAGTAGTTTGCCTGGTACACGTAACCTCACGACCATTTGCCAATTCCACAAGCAAGGTAGGTGCTTCTAATGTGGCTATTCCTAATCTTTTTGCACAAGCTGGTGAGATAAAGGAATGTGTACTGCCACAATCAATCAAGGCCTTGAAACTTTTATCTTGATAGTTCGACGATGTCTGAATCACCGAGAACTGGCGATTCGGGCCTTTCTTGTGTAGAGTGGCATGGATTGTCACCCTTTCAAACTCAGCTTCCATGGTCAGATCTTCTTCTTCTTTGCATATTTGCCTATTGGCAATGTAGACGGTTCTTCCTCTGCCTCGGGTAGCAGCTCCTTGACCACGGTTCGTTCCTTAGAAAGGTGCTTGGCGATGTCCTTCTCCAAGTTTGGGACATTACCTCTTGAAGTGACCGGGCTCGTTGCAGTGGAAACAATGGAGGTTTCGGCCATTGCTTTGAGTAGGAACAAAGTTGTTGACATTACTAGTCCTTGCTTTCTTTCTTTGTCCCTGATTATGACCTTGAACTCTCTTCATTTGAGGCCTGAATGCTCCTCTGTTCGGGTCATTGTAAGACCAAGTTTTGTTGCCTCTTGGTCTAGCATGCACCTCCTAAATTATAGGGGCAGCTCAAATGAGTGCATCCTGAAGATCTGATGGATGCATAGATTCGAGACGGGTATTTACTGGTGGGTTTAAACCAGCACAAAATTTTGACACCTGCTGTGTCATGTCCATTTGTGGCGCATACTTTAAAAGTGAGACGAATTTAAAATAGAATGCATCAAGAGTGAGTCCCAGCTGTTTTAGCTCATAGAACTCATCCATTTTCTACGTGCGATATGCAGGTGGTAAGTATCTTCATTGCATGGCTTTCTTTAGCTTCTCCCAGGTAATGGATCCTTCTGTGATCCCTTGATCCTTGCACCATTGCTTCCACCAAAGCCTGGCTTCACCGGTTAGCTTAGCGAGCATAGCTTGATTGGTGGGCACAGTACCAGCTGCTTCGAAGTAATCCTCCATGGATTCAATCCAAATTTCAGCATCTGCTTGGATGGACCTGCCTCTCCCGTCAAACTCGGGCGGCTTAATCTGTTTGAGAAGAAACTTCTTCTCCTGGATTACAGTAGTACTTGATGTAGGAGGTGAACTAGGAACTTGTACCTGGGGTTGTGCCTGGATAAAGATTTCTTAACATTATTATATGATAATCGTTATTGATTTATATTACATCTTCAATTCTTCTATCAACCAAGCAATATAACCACTTAACTTTTTATCGATTCTCATGCATAATCAAACATTGATAAAAGGAAGTCTTATTTGTATTTATATGGACATAGCCCCTTTCGGAATACAACATTTCTTGCGATGATAAGCCAACTGTTACACTTAGTTTGGGGAGAACAACGTTGTATTACATTTATCTACAGGAACTGTATAATAGTATGGTTTCGGGTCATGGATCTTCAGGAATCAAATTTGACTAGATATCTAGAATATCTTTGGCCAGTTCTAGTGGTCATAAAGTCAGTATCTATGATAGCTTCAGGTTCAAGTATTTCAGTCTGTTCCTCTAACAAAGGTGGGTTTTCATAAACAGGGTGTACATGTAATTGGCCTCTAAAGGGTCTCAATAAACTAGTGTGAAATGTGTTGTGAATTTTCCAGTGAGGTGGTAATTCTAACTTGAATGCATTGTCATTAATTTTGTGAATGATCTTAAATGGTCCATAAAATCTAGGTGCTAATTTGACAACTGGATGTCTATCTACACTTTGTAATCTACGTTTTTCTATTCTCAACCAAACATAGTCATCAACTTTGAAATTCATTGCTTGTCTTTTCTTATTGGCTTGTTTGGTATATGATTGCTAGGCTTTGGCAATCATGTCTTTAACCTCATCAAAAATAGTAGCCTGCATAGTAGCAATATCATCAGCACTCTGAATTCTATTTGATAAAGATGCAACAGGTGTAGACAATCTATAACCATAAATCACTTCAAACGGTGCTTTCTTTGTAGATGTGTGTGGTGTATTGTTATATGCAAACTGTAATAAATGCAAATGTGTGTCCCATGTCTGTGGTTTAGAAATAGTGTAAGCACGTAAAAGATCTAAAATAGTACTATTGGTGGCTTCTGTTTGTCCATTAGTTTCAGGATGAAATGCAGATGAGAAATCAATTTTTGTTCCTAGGTTAGCAAACAAAGTAATCCAAAAGTTGTTACAAAATCTAGAATCATGGTCAGAAATAATAACTTTTGGTAATCCATGGTTAGTGAAAATAGTTTTCAAAAACAATTGTGTTACCTGAGATGTTGTTAAAGTTTTCTTACATGGAATGAAATATGCTTGTTTACTAAACCTGTCTACTACAGTCCAAATCATATCATGGTTAGCTTTAGTATTAGGTAAACCAGTAATAAAATCCATAGAAATTTGTTCCCATGGTCTTGATGGAATAGATAAAGGCATAAGTAATCCATACTGTTTACCATGATGTCTCTTAACTCTTTGACAAATCAAACATTCAGAAACAACGTTAGATACATCAGTGTCCATATGTGGCCAATAAAAATCTTCAGTTAATGTACGTAAAGTAGATATGATACCTCTATGACCTTGATATGGAGGACAATGAATCTCATTCAAAACAAAAGATCTGAATGGAACTGTAACACATAATCTCTTTTCATAAAATATAAATCCATCATTATAAGATAGTGAATCAATAGGAATCCAGTTATTTCCAACTAATTTATTCCAATCAGCATGAAAAGTAATGTCTTGATGATAATTATCTTTCATAGGAATTAGAGAATCAAATGATATAACAGAAATAACTGCCCATTTGATATGTCGGTCATATATTTGGGATTGACTAAGTAAATGTCTAATAGTTTGTTGATCGGTCTTAATCATAAATTCAGAACCCATTAAGTAGTGTTTCCATTGTCTTAAAGCTTGTACTACAGCTAATAATTCTTTATCATATGTGGAATATTTAAGTTCGGAGGATTTCAGTTTACAACTAGAATAGGCTATAGGATGATTGTCCTGCATAAGTACGGCTCGTATTCCAGATCCGCTAGCATTAGTAACTACTAAAAAGAATGGTCTATTAAAATCAGGCAGTTGTAATACAGGAGCATGGGTTAATGCATGTTTCAATAAGTCAAAAGATTTCTGTTGATTATCAAACCAATGATAAATAATACCTTTCTTTAAAAGTTTAGTCAAAGGCAAAGCAAGTAATGAAAAATTACGCACAAATTTCCTGTAAAAACTAGCAAGACCTAGGAAAGATCGTAACTCATGCACATTTTAGGTATAGGCTAGTTCAATATTGCTTCTATTTTCTTAGGATCAACCTTCATACCATCAGATGATATAATATGACCTAAATATTCAATTTCTATTTTAAAGAACTCACTCTTTTCCGGATTGGCATATAGTTGATTATCTTTCAATAACTTGAAAACCAAGGACAGATGTTCATAATGTTCTTTCTCATTTTTACCTAACACCGAAATATCATCAAAGAAGACAATAACACAATGCTGATATTTCAAAAATATATGATTCATCATTCTAATAAATGTAGCAGGTGCATTAGTCAATCCGAAAGGCATCACTAAAAATTCATAATGACCAAATTGTGTTCTAAATGCAGTCTTGAATACGTCAGACTTATCTAATCTCACCTGATGATAACCAGATTTAAGGTCTATTTTACTAAATATGGCAGAACCTTGCAGTTTATCCATAAGGTCATCGACTCTAGGAATTGGATATCTATTCTTTACTGTGATCTTATTTAAAGCACGATAGTCAATGCACATACGATAGGTATTATTCTTTTTCTTTACCAACAAAACAGGTGCACCAAATGGAGAACTACTAGGTCTAATCAATCCTCTATTTAGTAATTCCTCAACTTGATTTTGAATTTCTTTTTGCTCTATCTGGTTATGCCTATATGGTGCTTTACAAGGTGGTTGTGTACCAGGAATCAAATCTATTTTATGGTCTTCTAGACGTGAAGGCGGTAAACCAGGTGGTAGATCTTCTGCAAAACAATCTTTAAAGTGTGCAAGAAATTCTTTATGCCTAGGGTGCATATGATTTTCTTTAACTTGCAGTTCATTCACCCAAATGAGATAAGATTTACTACTTTTGCGTAATGCACGTTTAGCTTGAGTATGAGAAAGCAGTGGAAAAGCATTAGATGCATGCATACCATACAATGTAATATGTTTTCCTTGAAATTGAATATTAATTGAATGTGTGGAATAATCTATATCAGGGTTATGCTGGTGACGCCAAGGCATACCTAAAATAATATCACTAGACTGTAATGGTACAACTAGAAAATTCCTTCTTTCAGTGTATTGACCAATTTGAATTTCTAAGTCATACACTTCTTGTGTTCCATTATACCTTGTGCCTAAGAATGCTGTTTAATGAGATAATGATTAGGTATAGTTTGTAATTTCAATTCTTTCACTAACTTTGCAGAAATAAAATCATGAGTACTACCATCATCATGCAAAATAATATTTTCTTTTCCATGCACTAAACATTTCATTGTCAATAAAGAATGTGGAGTTGGCATACCTGGTAAAGTATCCGAAGGAGTAGTCGTCTTCATCTTCCGTGAAATCAGGCATTTCTTCATGTTCGTCATCTTCCATTGCTCCAAGGTAGTTGATATGGACAGGTGGCTTCTTCAATTGACAATTGGTTGCTAGATGTTTAGGTTGGTGGCATTTAAAACACACTATAGGTTTGGCTTTAGATACATTGTTTGCAATGGCAGGAAGTCTAGGAATATTAGGATTTGGCTGTGGAATTGGCTTGGGGTTTTGATTGGTATTGGATGGTAAAGTAGGTGGTTTTGCCCAAGTTTTACGAAAAGATGATGAAGGAAAATGACCTTGATTAAATCTTCTAAAATTTGAGTTGAATTGCTTAGATCCATAGTTACCATTGGTTTGGAATTGTTGTGGATGCTTGTCTCTTCCTCGAAGCTTGTCTTCAATGTCATGAGCTAAAGAAATTGTGTCTTCAAGAGTTGCAGGCTTGAACATATTGACTTCAGCGTAGTAATGCCCAAGTAATCCAGACATATACTTGCACTTGTGAGTCGCTTCAGGTATGTCTTCAAGTATGCGTAACTGGAGTAATGCATTCCAAAAGCATTTGGTGTACTAAGGAATAGGCTCACGATCTCGTTGTTGAAGAAGGTCCCATTGCTTTATGGCTTTTTCATGGAATTGTGGAGGAAGGAAATTCTGCATAAACTTCTTCTTGAAATTCTCCTAGGTAGTGGGACAATCTATACTCTTACGAACCACGGTCCACCAAAAAGATGCTCTATTCACTAAATGATTAGTGACACACTTGATTTTATCTTTTTCTGTGTATGTTTCCTCATGAAAGTAATCATCAAACTGACTCGAGTGCCATTGAACAGTTTTTCCATCTCGAGTGCCATTGAAAGTACGGAATTTGAAATTTCTTTTACTTATCTTTGTTTCCTTGAGGATGGATTGAGCTTCGAGAGTTGCGTCGATGGTATGTCAAATAAGGTCTTTAGATTGAGGTTTCTCTTTATCGGTAGTCGATCTTTGTAAATTGGCCAATTGAACTTGTAATGCTTGCCGAGCTCGTCATTCTTCATCCAACTGCATCATAATTAAATCCAGCTTTTGCTCCATCGTAGGTTCAGAAAGATTGCCTTCAGCCATTAAATCATCCATATGTGGTTCTGTCATCCTGCAAAACTTTAAAAGACCTCACACTCTCAAAATCCAATTAGCGGGATGAGCATAGCTCAAGATCAGGAATATAAAGCTTATATATTTTTGTGTGTGGCTATCACAATCTTCGTCTTTGACTATTGCGGAATTTGTAATCTTTGAAAAATCTGCGTTTTATCCTTCTGTATGTGCTGAAACGGGTTCAAAAAACCTGCGTATGCAAACAGTACCTTCTAATGAACAACTTTGCAGTTCAGAGTTTTTGCGCAGGAACAGTCCTTCTATGAGTTTTGAACAGAAGTCAGTTCTGACTTCAGCTGACTTGTCTGACTTGCAGAGTTGCAGACTTATGTGACTTGCAGAGTACCAGAACTTGCAGAACTTGAGTGATTTAGCAGACTTGCAGGATTTGAACTTGGGGAACTTGGGAGATTTTGTGTGACTTGAGGCTTAAGAGACTAAGCTTTAAGCTTAGTATAATTAAATCGTCGAATTGTAGGGGGGGCCGTTTTTTTCAGCTAGCAAAAATTTCACGGACCTCTTCTAATGCCGTTTTTTAACGAATTGAAAGATTTAAGATTTTTAAGCTTAAATTAAGCTTATTAAGCTTAAATTAAGCTTATTAAGTTTATTAAGCTTAAATTAAGCTTATTAAGCTTATGAAGCTTGCTTAAGCTTTTTAAACTTGTGGATTAGAAGACTTATCTCTTTGTGTAACCACGACTTGTATGAGAGGATGTAGGAGTGGTCCTCCGCTATTGCAGGCCGGTCCTTCGCAATCTGAGGATGAAAACAGAGGTTCTTGACTGCCAGGAATCCACCCGTATCGACCATTCGCGATGAGATTGACAGTAGAGCTCGATCGTTCTAGGAGCTCCACCTTCGCACAAGATGGGTAGCGATTGGAAGCTCTCGATCTCAGCCTCGCTCTGATACCACTGGTGCATAGATCGGATGTTGTACGCTCGCGTAGTGAATGCCAGAAGGTCCCAAGAACAAAAGAACTCTACTTTTTGCACAAAACTCAAGGTAAAAAGCATGCACGACATAAACAAGAGACCAATTGGGTGCAATCTCCCCCCATGCCTTGTGTGAGCGCTCCACAAAGCATGTATTTTATGTATTAATCATCTTCAAGCTCAAATAATAGCCCAAATTACAAAATAATAAGCTTTTGGCTTTTGAGTTTGCTTTAGCACAAAATAGAAATAAAGCTAATGGGCGGTGCCCAAAGAGTCAGTCATATCCAATACAATGTCCAAGTACAAATAACATAATCGTGCGCCCATGCGCATACAAAATAATAAACAAATATCCAACGCCTCAATAAATAGGCACGACAAAATATAGGCACCATGCCTAAGGTATGCGCCCATCAAAATATAAATGATAACTCGAATACTCGCTATCCCCCAATGCTTTCCTCCGCCACTGCTGCTATCTCTACACATCAACTGAAGCATTCACAATCGTTAGTAAAATAATACAATTAAACTGACAAAAGTGAATACCTAGCAGTCTTCAGCTATATAAATAAATCAATTGGTTAGAAATCAATCCTAACCTTAATTTATTACGAGTGCACACTCTAAACTCATAAGCGTTTATTAATTTAATATACATTTTGCGGAATCACCCGCTATGGAAT
The DNA here is from genome assembly GCF_053477565.2 of Lygodium microphyllum. Lineage (NCBI taxonomy): Eukaryota > Viridiplantae > Streptophyta > Polypodiopsida > Schizaeales > Lygodiaceae > Lygodium > Lygodium microphyllum. Next base: position 28,394,269 of record NC_141143.1, on the reverse strand, counting down.
CGCCCATGTACACACTAAATTAATGAAACGCCTGAAAATGATAGGTGTCCCCATCAACTTCTCGCACAAAGAATCCACTTTGTGTATGAGCCCCGATCATCAAAGTTTACGGAATCCACCGTAAAACCTCACGGAATCCACTGTGAAATATGCCTCCTGGCATCAAGGGCCCTTAGGGGGAAAATTAGGGGGGGGGGGGTAGTCCAAAGGGCCAGAGGAAGGGGGCCTAAGGTAGCCCAACCTTGGAAGAGTCCAAGGCTTCCTGGAAAGGCACGTGGGGGGGAGGAAATGACTCCCCCAGGCGAAGACCAAAGGCAGCGAGGGAAGGCACGTGGGGGGGAGGAAATGAATCCCCCAGGAGAAGACCAATGACGGCTAGGGAAAGCGCGGTCCACGGCTTCAGGCAGCGGCGGCAGCTATAGGAGATTGGCGGTGTCTCTTCCTCCAGCGGCTTCACGGTGGCCACTCTGCACTATGGCAGTACAGCAGATTGACAACCTCAGTCTCTCCCTCACTTTTTTTTCTCAGCGTGCCCAGCTCCTCCAAGGCTACCATAGCCACTAGCTTTATAGGGAGAGGGAGGGGTTCCTCCCTCCCCATGCGTCGAGGCGCATGATCCAATGCATTAGGCAAGCTCCAGCAAAAATGAGCTTGCCTACCATACTATTCCCCTCTTCCTCCAGCTCGATAGTCAGCTGGAGGAGAGGGGAAATAATTAAAAAAAAATTACTTTTATCTAAAGTATTATCCAATTCCATTATCCTCTATTGAGGTAGTTCACGCGTGCCTTCGGGATATTACATTTGACCGCAACGTCTCGTGAAGGGGCGGAGGTCTCAATTGAGGAGTGGAAATTCTCGAGGGGATGTAGTCCAAAGGTGATGACGTATTTAGGATTTTTTGTATCTGTATTTTATATGTGAGACAACTAATTTGAGTGATTCAATGTACACTACAAAGTATATAGTGCAGTGTGGTCATGGTGCGCAGATCGGATGCTGTACGCTCGCGTAGTGAATGCCGAAAGGTCCCCAAGAACTTCTCGTACAAAGAATCCACTTTGTGTATGAGCCCCGGTCATCAAAGTTTACGGAATCCACCGTAAAACCTCACGGAATCCACCGTGGCACGGAATCCACCGTGAAATATGCCTCCTGGCATTATACCCCCGAGGTGGAATAGCAATTGACCTCAATTGCTATTAGCTCAATGTGGAGCTAACAGAGTGGGGAAAGCATTTAAGTCTCTAGCGTGCATCCATTGTGCTTCTTCTACAGGATGGTTCTTAAATTTGACTAGATATCTAGAATATCTTCGGCCAGTTCTAGTGGTCAGAAAGTCAGTATCTATGATAGCTTCAGGTTCAAGTATTTCAGTCTCTTCCTCTAACAAAGGTGGGTTTTCATAAACAGGGTGTACAGGTAATTGACCTCTAAATGGTCTTAATAAACTAATATGAAATCTGTACTGAATTTTCCAGTGAGGTGGTAATTCTAACTTGAATGCATTGTCATTAATTTTATGAATGATCCTAAATGGTCCATAAAATCTAGGGGCTAATTTCACAACTAGGTGTCTATCTACACTTTGTAGTCTACGTTTTTCTATTCTCAACCAAACATAGTCATCAACTTTGAAATTCATTGCTTGTCTTTTCTTATTGGCTTGTTTGGTACATGATTGCTGGGCTTTGGCAATCATGTCTTTAACCTCATCAAAGATAGTATTATGCATACTAGCAATATCATCAGCACTCTGAATTCTATTTGACAAAGATGCAACAGGTGTAGATAATCTATAACCATAAATCACTTCAAATGGTGCGTTCTTTGTAGATGTGTGTGGTGTATTGTTATATGCAAACTGTAATAAATGCAAATGTGTATCCCATGTCTGAGGTTTAGAAAGAGTATAAGCACGTAAAAGATCTAGAATAGTGCTATTAGTGGCTTCTGTTTGTCCATTATTTTCAGGATGAAATGCAGATGAGAAATAAATTTTTGTGTCAAGGTTAGCAAACAGAGTAATCCAAAAGTTGTTACAAAATCTAGAATCACGGTCAGAAATAATAACTTTTGGTAATCCATGGTTAGTGAAAATAGTTTTCAAAAACAATTGTGCTGCTTGTGATGCTGTTAAAGTTTTCTTACATGGAATGAAATATGCTTGTTTACTAAACCTATCTACTACTGTCCAAATCATATCATGGTTAGATTTAGTATTAGGTAAACCAGTAATAAAATCCATAGAAATTTGTTCCCATGGTCTAGATGGAATAGACAAAGGCATAAGTAATCCATACTATTTACCATGATGTCTCTTAACTCTTTGACAAATCAAACATTCAGAAACAAAGTTAGATACATCAGTGTCCATATGTGGCCAATAAAAATCTTCAGTTAATGTACGTAAAGTAGATATGATACCTCTATGACCTTGATATGGGGGACAATGAATTTCATTCAAAACAAAAGATCTGAATGGAACTGTAACACACAATCTCTTTTCATAAAACATAAATCCATCATTATATGATAATGAATCAATAGGAATCAAGTTATTTTGAACTAATTTATTCAAATCAGCATGAAAAGTAATATCCTGATGATAAGTATCTTTCATAGCAATCAAAGAATCAAAAGATATAACAGAAATATTATGAATGACAGGTCTTCTACTTAATGCATCAGCCACTACATTTTCTTTACCAGGTTGATATTGAATGATAGGAGGAAAACTCTGGATAAAGGATGCCCATTTGATATGTCGGTCAGATATTTGGGATTGGCTAAGTAAATGTCTAATACTTTGCTGATTGGTCTTAATCATAAATTCTGAACCCATTAAGTAGTGTTTCCACTGTCTTAATGCTTGTACAACAGCTAATATTTCTTTGTCATATGTGGAATATTTCAGTTCAGAGGGTTTCAGCTTACAACTAGAATAGGCTATGGGATGATTGTCCTGCATAAGTACGGCTCCTATTCTTAATCCACTAGCATCAGTCACTACTAGAAAGAATGGTCTATTAAAATCAGGCAACTGTAGGACAAGGGCATGGGTTAATGCATATTTCAATAAGTCAAAGGATTTCTGTTGATTTTCGGACCAATGATAGATAATACCTTTCTTCAAAAGTTTAGTTAATGGTAAAGCAAGTAATGAAAAATTACATACAAACTTTCTATAAAAACTAGCAAGACCAAGGAATGATCGTAACTCATGCACATTTTTAGGTACATGTCAGTTTAATATTGCATCTATTTTCTTAGGGTCAACTTTAATTCCATCAGATGATACAATATGACCTAAATACTCAATTTCTGTTTTAAAGAATTCACTCTTTTCAGGATTTGCATACAGTTGATTATCTTTTAATAACTGGAAAACCAATGACAAATGCTCATAATGTTCTTTCTCATTTTGACTAAACACCAAAATATCATCAAATAAGACAATTACACAATACTGATATTTCAAAAATATACGGTTCATCATTCTACTAAATGTAGCAGGTGTATTAGCCAATCCAAATGGCATCACTAAAAATTCATAATGACCAAACTGTGTCCTAAATGCAGTCTTGAATATGTCAGACTTATCTAGTCTCACCTGATGATAACCAGACTTAAGGTCTATTTTACTAAATATAGCAGATCCTTGCAGTTTATCCATAAGGTCATCGACTCTAGGAATTGTATACCTATTCTTTACAGTGATCTTATTTAAAGCTCGATAGTCAATGCACATATGATAAGTATTATTCTTTTTCTTGACTAACAGAATAGGTGCACCAAATGGAGAACTACTAGGCCTAATCAATCCTCTATTTAGTAATTTCTCAACTTGACTTGAAAAACTTGCAGAATCTGATTGCTCTGGTGTGACCTGACTGATTAATGCTTAAGTAACTTAGAGCTTAGGTGATGATTAAGCTTGGCTTAATCAATGACGAATTCGTGGGGGAGAGGGGGCATTTTTGAAAGGCGGCGCAAAATTCGGAAGGCTCCTGATAGCTCGCGATGACATTTTTTTAAAAAATTGAAGCTTAAGGCTTCTCTAAAGCTTTCTAAGCTTTAGTTTTTAAAGCTTGAAGATATGGAGTTTATGACTTATCTCTATGTATAAAGAGGACTTGATGAAGAAGAGATAGAAGTGGTCCTCTGCCTCTGCAGACCGGTCCTTCACAGTTTGATGATGGAAATAGGGGTTCTTGATTGCCAGGAATCTGCCTGTATTGACTGTTCGCGACGAGATTGACCGTAGAGCCCGATCGTTCTAGGAGCTCCGCCTTCGCACAAGATGGGTAGCGATTGAAAGCTCTTGATCTCAGCTTCGCTCTGATACCACTGATGCACAGATCGGATGCTGTACGCTCGCGTAGTGAATGCCGAAAGGTCCCCAAGAACTTCTCGCACAAAGAATCCACTTTGTGTATGAGCCGTGGTCATCAAAGTTTACGGAATCCACTGTAAAACCTCACGGAATCCACCATGGCACAGAATCCACCGTGAAATATGCCTCTTGGCATCAGGTCGAGTGGATGTCATTTTTGTGTGCAGCGTATTGACAAAATGCGCTCCACAATGGACTATGGTATCATAGCAAGGTTCGAGCAGGAGAGCCGACGACAAGCAATGGATCCAAACACGGTTATAGATGAGATGGAGTATTTTGGGAGCTTGCAAAGTATTATTACGGTGGATTAGCATAGCTTCTCCATGATATTACTATTCGATGTGCAGTGGTTCAAAGTGGTACTTGGAGGAGTTGGAGTAATAGTTCAATAAGGTCCATATGGATTTCTCAAAAATAGATTCTGAAAAAAAATGGACGGATTTGCATGACATCTTTGTGTTGCCAGCCCATTGTGAATAGGTGCATGAACTCATTTGTTTGTTAATTGTATTACGACATGGTACATATCACAATAGTTTAATCTCTCTTGTACGTGTTTGTGAACATGTAATCTTCTATCCAAACCCCCGACAACCTCGATGGTGGTATGTTATACCTTCAGCTCCCTGAACTGTGAGAGTATATGATCAAAGCGATGTTTTGAGCATAGATGAGGACAATATGCAAATAGAGGGGTCGATATTGCAAGGGGTGGAGGCCATCGAAAGATTGGAGCATGCATGTAGAGGAGCTAGCATCGGGTAACAATGATGGAAATATAGGAGTCCAAGAATTCTTTGAGAACAAGGTGGACTCATCCTTTTGTGGTGACATATCTATCGACCTTCCAGTGTATGTGGAGTTGTGTCAGGAGATTGACATGGGACCATAGGATACTTCATACTTAGAGCATCCACTTACTCAATTCGTTAACTAATCACTTATAAGGATACATATGATATGCATTTTAAGTGAGATCATTTTTTAGGATTTATATTACGGTGCTTTGTATGATTTCAATTGATTATGCTAACATCATTTTTTGTCTGTGTAGGTGACCTTTTTGGATACTTAGATCATCAGGATGAGTCAAGGGATGAGCGATGAGGAGTTGCAGGATATCTTCACGTGTATGTCTCTAGATTAGATAGCGAGATTCAGAGACATGGCGGACCAGGAGCTGTCTCGGATATCGTCGGGCCGCTCTATTAGATCTACTTTGGCGCGATTAGATGCTTCAACTTCGAGCAGACGAGGTTGACACTCCAGACTTGGGCCAGAGAGAGGGAGTGCTTCAGGGTCAGGGGGATGCTGTAGAGATACAGAGGCAGTGAGCTTGCAGTTAGTACAGGATACGGTTGCTACTCCTCGCTCTCATGGCAGTTCCAGGGAGCGTGACTAAGATGGTTGCTGTGGAGGCACGTACGCGGTTTTCTCATCATTTTGCTAGAGTTGCATCACCTCCAGGATTTGTCACACATGTGGGGATGTCTACTCCAGTTACTCCAGCCATCTGCAAGTGGCACCCCTATGGGTGCTATACCGATAGATACTACCTCGGTCAGTACACCAGATGTACAGGGGTCTCCTGAATATGCCCAGGAGTGTGGTCTCGCAGGTGGGAGAGGACCCATCTTAGGCATATCCTAGAGGGATATGCCTATCTTGTCGATGATAGGCTAGGAGCCATCATCATGAATGATGAGGAGAGGAGGGTGATGGCTCGCATGAGAGAGTTGTGCCAACAAGTTTATCTACACAACGTCTTAGATCATTGGAAAAACATACTGGAGGGGAGCAAGGACTATATAGTAGCATCCTTACATGAGGAGTTTCCAGTTCCAGCCACAACAGGTAGATTGTCTATGGGCTGGATGATGGATTGCATGCATGCATATATGCCACATAGATGATTGGACGCACGTAAGGCACTCAAGAATGGGGTTGCAAAGCCCGAGTGGCTAGATGCGGACGGTTGGTGCCGACTGAGGGAAGAGGCTATAGATTCTCCGGGACGTTGGAGTCAGCAGTGCAAGGCGGCAAGGGCACGACTAGAGGCTAGAGTGGTCCATCATCTTGGGAGTGGCGACTACAGGACATATTTGGAGGACTTTGTAAGTTTTTCTTTTGTTTTGCTTGCTTATTTTTTTGCAATATCCTTTGTACTGACAATCATGTTTCTAACAGTTAGTATTTTATTTTCTTTGTAGCACTCCATTACAAATCGCGATCCAACTGGCCTTGAGACTCGATATGCAGAGAGGCACGGTTTCACTGCATTGATCGACCGATTGTATAGACGCGGCGGCCCTGTAAGTCACTCATCTTTCTTGTCCGTAGTTACCATATTTAATTAGAATGCATTATTGTATGGTGGATTGATGTGTAGTTGTTTCTTTTTTTGCAACGTCCGTTTGATGCTTCTTTGTGGCGGAACAAGCTTTCGGATGGTAAGGACGTATAGCTCGCCCTTGGATCCCTGGAGCTCATACACCCTTCTTTTTTGGTTGCCTAATCTATGTAGACATTTTCTATGTAGTAGTGATATCTTGCCATGATTGTACCAGTTACTTTCATTATGCGATCAAGTATTTATTTCATGTATCACTGTTATGATTTAAGTACACTTTGTTTTTGTTTACACGAGCATTGTACACAGTGCAGAAACTATTTTGTATGGCCCAAATAAAGCACATAGTGCTGCCCTGCCAAATTATTATTTTTTCCCTGTTACCGTTGCTATTAGTATCGCAAAATTACCTACACACGTTGTTATTGGCATCATTATTAGCATTGCAGAGCGTCATTATTAGTGTCTTTATTTGCGTCGGTATCAGTGTCGCAAATACCGATGCAAATAGCGACGTTGATAACGACGCTAATACCAATTGTTCTATGGCGTCGCCAATAACGATGCTTTTTGCGATGATGGGGGCAAATTTCTTTATTTACATTTTCGTCACTTTTAACATCAGTATAAGGCCTATATCTTGTAGTGCTTATGATGAGCCTACGGATGAACATTTTGATTTGGACACTTATGGCTAATTGGCTTCATATGATGGGGATACTTATGAAGTGATGATGGCATTTTATTTTCTTTTGATCCAGGGATTATGGGGGTGATTATCGTGATCTTTCCTTGTACATGTTCTATTCGAGTGGCTAGAAGCATACGATTGGTAATAGTTTTTCCATCTTTGACAACCATTATATTGGGATACCATTTGAACAGGGTGAGGATGAAACTCATTGGATGAGTGATGAATTTTTTAATGGCATTTCTTTCAATCCGGGTGGATCTTTGGATGATCCATGATATCACACAATAGGATACAATTTGCTATTATAATTTTTGTCATAAAAATAATTGGCCTATCTTCATCAAAGTTCCACTTTTATGACATGGGTGGATACCCTATGATGTCTACTTAGTTCTATACCTCATACAACTCAGCTAGACATCTCCATCCAAAATTATGGCTAGTTTTCTATAGCTACCCTATTTAGGATAGCATGTAGGTTGCTCATAGTTTATAGATCTAGATGACATTCCTCACATGAAGAATCTTTCTTTGAGCTTTGTAGAATACCTTCATCATTACTACTTCTTGATTGAGTTGTTTTGCTCCATATGACTCGTCCTTGTACTCTTTGTAATGCCTTCTTTATAAGATAATCAACAAGTAGATTATTCGGCAACATTGTATATAAATTAGATTTCTCTAATTCTCTCAAATTTCTATAAAGCAAATCCCCAAAAATATCATTTATATTGTATGCATTTTTCATGGGCCATAGATATATAATTCATATTGTGTGTGTTGCAATACTCAACAATATCCCATCAAATGCATATATGCATTTTGGGGGGCGGGGGTTGTCACTCATAAACCTCATGTAACATAGTGGTAACACTGATTACACATACAATCCATAGAAAGAGGAACTTTACCTTTGTGTACCCACTTACCCTCACCCAAAACTTCCCCTCTCGAACACCCAGCTGAAAGTGAAGTTTCCATCGGTCTCTCCTCGGTTCCTCACTATGGTGAAGTTGGAATGTAAAAGTTGAGAGAGACACATCATTTCTTTTAATTAGACCTAACGATGCGATCACCAGGAAACGCCATTACTTCGTATAATTTATTTAATATCATTTAAGGAAACACAAGTAGCACATTGTGTAAACATTTTCTGCATGCCATGTCAGGCCTCCAAGAAATTCGTTACAAGTGTGAACCTTAAAAGCCAAACTGCAAAGGCGCACTCATAACTATGGTGAAGTTGGAAGCTAAACACTTTCCTAGCACGTTCCCATGACCTCCTTGACTTTGATGCAACCGCATTCGAGTAAAGCAGCTCTTACTGTGCATAGTGGCAGTGGATGGGGCAATACATCGCTTTTACGTCCCGATCCTCACAAGTGAAATGTTTGCAAATCAGCACAAAGTTGCGTGTGGAGGTGGAAGACTGCAGCTATATAAAGCAGTGCCTGCCGATGTTCTTCTTCGCTACTCCAGTGGGTATTATAACTAGTGAAATAGCAATCATGACGACGACGACTCGGGCATTATTGCTTCTGGTTCTTGTCATGGCGACAGCTGGCAGCTGGGCAGCCATGGCGGCTCGGGAGCTAGAGCGGCAGCAGGCGGATGAGGTGGTAGCGAAGCCGCAAGATACAGACGCGGGATACTCCGGTCATGGTGGGGGATACGGGGGAGGGTACGGTGGCGGTTACGGAGGCGGAGGCGGCCACGGTGGCGGTGGGGGCTATGGAGGCGGGGGCGGCTACGGAGGCGGGGGTGGCCACGGAGGCGGTGGAGGCTATGGAGGCGGGGGCGGCCACGGCTATGGAGGAGGGGGAGGCTACGGCGGGGGCGGAGGCCATGGCGGCGGGGGTGGCCACTGGGCGCAGCAGCAACCACAGGACACGGAAGCCGGAGGATACTCCTACGGAGGTCACCACGCAGGAGGATATCATGGGGGCCATAGTGGGGGCTGGAACTAACTAGTTCATCCCTTGCCGCCGCCCATATAATTAATAAGACTGCACCCCTGATATACTCGTTGAACATGCAAAGGAGAAACACATCCTCCTAATTCCTTGATGCATGCACTAGCTACTCTTGCGCTAATAAAATAATTAGCTTTGCTTCTCTACTACGTTCGTTGGATGCTTCTCTACTACGTTTGTTGGGATGCATGTCTATTGTTCTTCTAGTGCTTTACTACCTATGTGGTAATTTCGTTAGATACAATAAGTACGAAACTTTCGGCATGTACCTAAATGAGGTAATTTCGTTAGATACAATAACTACAAAACTTTTGGCATGTACCACTCATTAATGCCACGCTACAATACGGTGTACCAAGTTGAACTTAGCTCGTGTGTAGACTAGAAAAGGCTTGTGTATATCTCAAGCTAAACTCACCAGCTTATGGACATGTCTAGACTACAAAGGCTATAGATAGATTTACACATGGGGCATGTCGTGCCCCATGCAATACGTGCCATGGCCCATGCATGCCAATCATATGTAACCTCAAATGTGCCGCTTAAATAGCATAGCTCCCTTTCTTACTGTTGAAGTATTCAATTATCCTAAAAAGGAAAATCATTTTCTTTACTACATTTTTAGTGCAAGTATAATGGCAAATGGCTTACCTTTGCTCAAGTAGGCCAACTGGGTTTAGAATCCTATGCAAGACCATGGTGAAGAGACCATTGCTGCCCTTTTTGAGGGCCTTTAATCCATACTGCTTCTATGATCATCATCATGTCAAAATGGTATTTTTACACCCACTACGTCATAACACTTTTGGTGTCCTTTAATCATTTGAGAAACAATTTCACACTATTCATTGAACACTCTCATTCTCCCCATCAAGACAAATGAGAATTCCTCTTCTATGCTTACATAATGATTATGTTTGCATCAATCTATCTTGCTCAGTATGAGAATAACTACGGTAGCTACGTTGACAAAAAATTATCTTTATTTGTATCAAGGAGTTTGGCCAACACTACCATCAAAAGCAATCATACATGCAACTAGACCGAGAAGGATGAATGTGTTGCCATCATGATAAGTGAGACGAATTACGATAGGTGTATGCCAACATGTTTGAGGTTGTAGTTTTGATGCCAGGAGGCATATTCCACGGTGGATTCCGTGAGGTTTTACGGTGGATTCCGTAAACTTAGATGATCGGGGCTCATATACAAAGAGGATTCTTTGTGCGAGAAGTTGATGGGGACGCCTGTCCTTTTCGGGCGTTTCATTAATTTAGTGTGTACATGGGTGATTCCATAGCGGGTGATTCCGCAAAATGCATATTAAATTAATAAACCTTTATGAGTTTAGAGTGCGCACTCGTAATAAATTAAGGTTAGGATTTATTTCTAACCAGTTGATTTATTTATGTAGCTGAAGACTGCTATGTATTCACTTTTGTCGGTTTAATTGTATTATTTTACTAACGATTGTGAATGCTTCAGTTGATGTGTGGAGATAGCAACAGTGGCGGAGGAAAGCATTGGAGTCTAGCGAGTATTCGACCTTTGGATTATATTTTGATAGGTGCCACGCCTATATTTTGTTATGTCTATTGAGACATCGATTATTGATTATTATTTTGTATGCGTCTATGCGCACGGATATGTTATTTCTATTTTGGACATTGAGATTGGGCGTGCCAGACTCTATGGGCACCGTCCATTAGCTTTACTTTCCTATTTTTGTAGAAAGCAAACTCAAAAGCTAAAAGCTTGTCATATTTTTGTAAATTGGGCTATTATTGAGCATGAAGATGGAAATATACATAAAATACATGCTTTGTGAAGCGCTCACACAAAGCATGGGGGGAGATTGAACCCAATTGGTCTCTTGCTTCTTGTCGTTCATGCTTTTATATGGTTTTTTGTGCAAAAAGGTAGAGTTCATTGTTCTTGGGGACCTTCTGGGATTCACTACATGAGCATTCTGCGACCGATCTGCACACCAGTGGTATCAGAGCGGAGCTGAGATCAAGAGCTTCCAATCGCTACCAATCTCGGGCGAAGGCGGAGCTCCAGGAACGATCGGGCTCTACAGTCAATCTCGTCGCGAACCGTTGATACAGGCAGACTTCTGGCGATCAAGAACCCCTGTTTCTACTGTCAGATCGCGAAGGACCAGGCTTTGCAGGTGGAGGACCACACATCCATCTCCTTCATCAAGTCGTGGATAAACAGAGTAACCTCTTCTCAACAAGCTTCAAAGCTTAATAATAATAATCAATAAGCTTACTAGAAGCTTAACAAAGCTTCAAATTTCAACAATCGTTTCAAGCGACAGCCTTCCGAAAATCACGCGAGGTGCAAAAAACGGCCCCCCCCCTCCCCACGATTTGCGTCGTGCTGCCTCCATTAAGCTTCTTTCTCAACCTTAAGCTATTAAGCTTAAGTCATTAAGCTTTCATCAAGTTGGACAAGACAAACAAGTCCACAAACTTCAGGTCGTGCACCTCTGAAGTCAAGTTCTGCAAGTCGATAGTAATCAAGTCCTGCAAGTTCATCAAGTCGGCCTAAGTTCTGCAAGTCAGCAACTCTGTAAGTCTGCTAAGTCTGCAACTCTGTAAGTCAGACTAGTCAACTGGAGTCAGAACTGACTAGTGCTTAAAACTCCTAGAAGGCTTGTTCCTATGCAAAAACTCTGAACTGGAAAGTTGTTAGTGGCAAGGTGTTCTACCTATCTACAAGTTTGTTGAAGTACTTCAGCAAACGAAGACGGAAATATTGCAGATTTTCTAAAAATTGAGAAAGAAATACCCAAAAATACATAGCCTTGTAACCCCGAATTTGAGCTACGCTCATCCCGCTAACCTGATTTTGAGTGAGAAAGGTTTATTGAGTTTTACAGGATGACGACTCCACATATGGATGATCCTATGGCTGAAGACGACTTACCTGAGCCTACCATGGAACAAAAGATAGATCTAATTATGCTACAATTGGAAGAAGAGAGAAGGGCTAGGCAAGCATCACAAGCGCAATTGACAAAACTACAAAGAGCGTCTACCGACAAAGAAGAACCTCAAGCTGAAGATTTGATTTGCCGTACCATCAACGCCACTCTTGAAGCACAAACCATTCGCAAGGAATCAAAGATAAGTAAACGAAGTTTCAAATTTCGCACTTTCAATGGCATACAAGAAGGAAAGACTGTTTTATCATTCATTAGCCAGTTTGATGACTATTTCCATGAGGAAACTTATCCAGAAAAAGATAAAACCAAGTGTGTTACTAATCATCTGATAGACAGAGCATCACTTTGGTGGACTGTAGTACGCAAGAGCATAGAATGTCCTGCTACTTGGGAAGATTTCAAGAAGAAGTTCATGCAGAATTTCCTTCCACCGCAATTTCATGAGAAGGCTATCAAACAATTGGATCTACTTCAACAACGAGATCGTGAGCCTATTCCACAGTATACAGAGCGTTTTTGGAATGCACTCCTACAGCTACGCATGTTTGAAGACGTACCAGAGACGACACATAAGCGGAAGTATATGTTTGGACTTCTTGGACATTACTACGCTGAAGTGAACATGTTCAAGCCTGCTACCCTTGAAGATGCCATCTCACTAGCTCACGACACTGAAGATAAGTTACGCGGAAGAGACAGACGACCACAACAATTCCAAGCCAATGGTAATTATGGATCTAAACAATTCAATTCCAATTTTAGAAGGTTTAATCCAGGTCGTTTCTCATCACCATCTTTTCGCAAGAATTGGGCTAAACCACCTGCATTACCATCCACAGTCAATCCAAATCCAAAGCCTATTCCACAAGCAAATCCAAATGTACCCAGACTTCCAGCCATTGCAAATAATGTAACCAAAGCCAAGCCAATAGTATGCTATAAGTGTCACCAGTCAAGGCATCTCGCAGCAAATTGTCATTCAAAGAAACCACCAGTACATATCAACTATCTTGGAGCCATGGACGAAGACGAGCATGAGGATATGCCAGATTTTACTGAAGATGAGGATGATCTTACTACTACTTCCAACACTTTACCAGGTATGCCTACTCCACATTCATTGTTGACTATGAAATGTTTGGTGCATGGAAAGGAAAGAACTATCTTGCATGATGACAGTAGTACTCATGACTTTATTTCAGCAAAATTGGTAAAGGAATTGAAATTACAAACTGTACCTACGCATAATCGCATAAAAGCTGCATTTTTAGGCACTAGGTACAATGGCACACAAGAAGTACAAGATTTAGAGATTCAAATTGGTTCATATATTGAAAGAAGAAATTTCTTAGTTGTCCCATTACAGTCAAGCGACATTATTTTAGGAATGTCTTGGAGACACCAGCATAATCCAAATATAGATTATTCCACGCACACAATGAATATTAATTTTCAAGGAAAATCTATTACATTATATGGTATGCATGCATCTAGTATTTTTCCCCTGCTTTCGCATACTCAAGCAAAACGTGCACTATGCAAGAATACTAAATTATATCTCATTTGGGTGAATGAATTGCACGCAAAGGAAAATCATATGCACCCTAGGCATAAGGAATTTCTTGCATATTTTAAGGACTGTTTTGCAGAAGACCTACCACCAGGTTTACCACCTTCACAACCAGAAGACCATAAGATTGATTTAATCCCTGGTACACAACTACCTTGCAAAGCACCATATAGGCACAATCAAATAGAGCAAAAAGAAATCCAGAGTCAAGTTGAAGAATTACTAAATAGAGGCTTAATTCGACCTAGCAGTTCTCCATTCGGTGCACCTGTACTCTTAGTCAAGAAAAAGAATAATACCTATCGTATGTGTATTGACTACCAAGCATTAAATAAGATCACTGTCAAGAATAGGTATCCTATACCTAGAGTTGATGACCTTATGGACAAACTGCAAGGATCTTCTATATTTAGTAAAATTGACCTTAAGTCTGGATATCATCAAATGAGGCTAGATAAATCTGACATATTTAAGACCACATTCAGGACACAATTTGGCCATTACGAATTCTTAGTCATGCCATTCGGATTGACTAATGCACCTGCTACTTTCAGTAGAATGATGAACCGTATCTTTCTGAAATATCAATATTGTGTGATTGTTTTCTTTGATGATATTTTGGTGTTTAGTCAAAGTGAAAAAGAGCATTATAAGCATTTATCATTAGTTTTTCAATTACTGAAAGAAAATCAATTGTTTGCAAATCCTGAAAAGAGTGAATTCTTTAAGACAGAAATAGAATATTTAGGTCATATTGTATCAAAAGAAGGAATTAAAGTTGATCCTAAGAAAGTTGATGCAATATTGCATTGACCTGTTCCTAAAAACGTGCATGAATTACGCTCATTCCTTGGTCTTGCTAGTTTCTATAGGAAGTTTGTACCTAATTTTTCATTACTTGCTTTACCATTAACCAAACTTCTTAAGAAAGCAATTGTTTATCAATGGACTGAAACTCAACAGAAATCCTTTGACTTACTAAAACGTGCATTAACCAATGCCCCTGTTCTATGATTGCCTGACTTTAATAGACCATTCTTTCTAGTTGTGACCGATGCTAGCGGATCAGGAATAGGAGCCGTACTAATGCAAGACAATCATCCAATAGCATATTCTAGTTCTAAGCTGAAACCCTCTGAGCTGAAATATTCCACTTATGACAAAGAACTATTAGCAGTTGTACAAGCATTAAAACAGTGGAAGCACTATTTAATGGGTTCAGAATTCATGATAAAGACCGACCAGCAAAGCATTAGACATTTACTTAGCCAACCCCAAATTTCTGACCGTCATATCAAATGGGCTTCCTTCATTCAAAGTTTTCATCCTATCATTCAATACCAACCTGGAAAAGAAAATGTAGTTGCTGATGCATTGAGTAGAAGACCTGCAATTCATAATATTTCTATCATATCTTTTGATTCTTTGATTGCTATGAAAGATACATATCACCAGGATATTACTTTTCATTCTGATTGGCAAAAAATAGTTCAAAATAATTTTATTCCTGTTGATTCATTGTCATATAATGATGGATTTATGTTCTTTGAAAAGAGACTGTGTGTTACTATTCCATTCCGATCTTTTGTTTTGAATGAAATTCATTGTCCCCCATATCAAGGTCATAGAGGTATCATATCTACATTATGCATGTTAACTGAAGATTTTTATTGGCCGCATATGGATGCAGATGTATCTAATTTCGTTTCTGAATGTTTGATTTGTCAAAGAATAAAGAGACATCATGGTAAACAGTATGGATTACTAATGCCTTTGTCTATTCCATCTAAACCTTGGGAACATATTTCTATGGATTTCATTACTGGTTTACCAAATACTAAATCTAACCATGACATGATTTGGACAATTGTAGATAGATTTAGTAAGCAAGCATATTTCATTGCATGTAAGAAAACTTTAACAGCATCACAAGCAGCACAATTATTTTTGAAAACTGTTTTTACTAACCATGGATTGCCAAAAGTGATTATTTCAGATCATGATTCTAGATTTTGTAATAATTTTTGGATTACACTGTTTGCAAATCTAGGCACAAAGATTGATTTCTCATCTGCATTTCATCCAGAAACAAATGGACAAACAGAAGCCACAAACAACACCATTCTAGATCTTTTACGTGCATATACTATCTCCAAACCTCAGACATGGGACACTCATTTGCATTTATTACAGTTTGCATACAACAATACACCGCACACATCTACAAAGAAAGCACCTTTTGAAGTCATTTATGGATATAGATTATCTACACCTGTTGCATCTTTGTCTAATAGAATTCAGAGTGCTAATGATATTGCTACTATGCATAATAGTATTTTTGATGAGGTTAAGGATATGATTGCTAAAGCCCAACAATCATATACCAAACAAGCCAACAAGAAAAGACAAGCCATGAATTTCAAAGTTGATGATTATGTTTGGCTTAGAATAGAAAAGCGTAGACTGCAAAGTGTAGATAGACACCCAGTTGTCAAATTAGCTCCTAGATTCTATGGACCATTTAGAATCATTCATAAAATTAATGATAATGCATTCAAGTTAGAATTGCCATCTCATTGGAAAATTCATAATACATTTCATATTAGTTTATTGAGACCATTTAGAGGCCAATTACCTATCCACCCTGTTTATGAAAACCCACCTTTATTAGAGGAAGAGACTGAAATACTTGAACCAGAAGCCATCATAGACACTGACTACATGACCACTAGAACTGGCCGAAAGTATTCTAGATATCTAGTAAAATTTAAGAACCATCCTGTAGAGGAAGCACAATGGATGCACGCTAGAGACTTAAATGCTTTCCCCACTCTATTAGCTCCACATTGAGCTAATAGCAATTGAGGTCAATTGCTATCCCACCCCGGGGGTATGATGCTAGGAGGCATATTCCACGGTGGATTCCGTGAGGTTTTACGCTGGATTCCGTAAACTTAGATGATCGGGGCTCATACACAAAGAGGATTCTTTGTGTGAGAAGTTGATGGGGACGCCTGTCCTTTTTGGGCATTTCATTAATTTAGTGTGTACATGGGTGATTCCATAGTGGGTGATTCCGCAAAATGCATATTAAATTAATAAACGTTTATGAGTTTAAAGTGCGCACTCGTAATAAATTAAGGTTAGGATTTATTTCTAACCAATTGATTTATTTATGTAGCTGAAGACTGCTAGGTATTCACTTTTGTCGGTTTAATTGTATTATTTTACTAACGATTGTGAATGCTTCAGTTGATGTGTAGAGATAGCAGCAGTGGCGGAGGAAAGCATTGGAGTCTAGCGAGTATTCGACCTTTGGATTATATTTTGATAGGCGCCACGTCTATATTTTGTTATGTCTATTGAGACATTGATTATTGATTATTATTTTGTATGCGCCTATACGCACGAATATGTTATTTCTATTTTGGACATTGAGATTGGGCGTGCCAGACTCTATGGGCACCGTCCATTAGCTTTACTTTCCTATTTTTGTAGAAAGCAAACTCAAAAGCTAAAAGCTTGTCATATTTTTGTAAATTGGGCTATTATTGAGCATGAAGATGGAAATATACATAAAATACATGCTTTGTGAAGCACTCACACAAGGCATGGGGGGAGATTTGAACCCAATTGGTCTCTTGCTTCTTGTCGTTCATGCTTTTACATGGTTTTTTGTGCAAAAAGGTAGAGTTCATTGTTCTTGGGGACCTTCCGGGATTCACTACGTGAGCATTCTGCGACCGATCTACGCACCAAGTTTTGGGCACATGGATATATTAGAGACACCAAGCGGGCTTCCCCATGGTGAGTTTGAAAAGGAACATGAAAAGGGCACAACATTTTCAAACACACTTTTGTAGCACCTTCCCACATTGTTAAGGACAACAAGGGTCACTAGTTTAATGGGTGGCATGTGTGTTAGTAGTGAGAGGTGAAAGCGAGAATAAGTAAGTATCTCCTATTGTAGGTGATGAGGGTGAAACTATTGTGCTTGTTTCATAACTGCAATTGCTACTTAGCAAAAGTTTCAAAAAATGATTTTTGTGGGATTCCTTCCCAAACTCACCATGGGGAGGGATATTAATTTCAAGAAAACTAGCACTTTTGGCCCCCCAAATTCACCATAGGAAATCCCTCTAAAACACTAATGCAATCTTATTGATATGCATCTACTAAAATATGTGGCGACTTCTCTATGTTCTATAATGACACAGAATTACTTTTGTTATGTGAGACTCCTAGAGTGACATTCACATCTTGTACTCGTTCTTTGAATGTCCTTCTCCAAATCACTAATCTTCTTATTATGAATATTCAACAAAAGTGCACTCTTGTTTGCCAGACTTCAACATTGATTCTTTATAGGTCTTTGGTATTTGGCATTACTTCCCCTATACACAACAAAGATGGCAATTAATGTTGCCATGGATCAATATCATTGCCATAGGATTTGTGAGAGAGATGGAGAGAGAAAACAATGGAATATGGATTGTAAAATAACAGCTTGATGGGGATTTTAAATGTTAAAAACACATTTGTAGTTATGTCACTAGGTGTTTGATGACTTACCATTAAGAGTGACCTAATAACCTACTAAAAGCTAGTCAAGCCATCCATTGCAGATGAGCTAAAAACTCCCAAAGTTGCAAACATTTTATTGCATAGATCGGATGCCGAGACTTGCACGTAGCAAGCAAAAGCTCTTCCTCACCCTCTTTTACTCATAAAAATGAAAGCACAAAAGCTCATCCTCACTCTCTTTTACTCATAAAAATGAAAGCACGACTCATAAAACTCAAAATATAATTAAAGAAGAGTAAAGCCAAATTGAGCGACACACTATTGGGTGCAATCTCCCCTCGTACATGGAGTGGGCATCTCCTTCATGGTGTATTTATAATATTAAAATGAATCTTGCTTTGCCCAAAGATAGACCCTTTACAATCACTATTTTCACAAGAGTTTGAGTTCACTGAATAGATGGTTGCAATGAGTTGCACAACTCATAACTGCTAAGAGCCACAAAATATTTCTAGAATATCTTCAATATATCTCCTAAAATCTCGTGTTAATAAATATTTAGTGTGCACACCTTAGAATATAAGGCAGTGCATCTATTTAAATAATTATATGAAGAAGTCTATGGAATAAATTGCACTTGTCACATGTATCCAATTCATCTTTCTCTATACATTAGTTGCCAAAAATTCAAAAAATCATGTTAAAAAACTAATTAACTAAATAAATGCAACTAGGCATAATAAATCAAATAATTATTTGAATTCCATAGACGTTAGCACTTGAGATATGAATATTGTGGCATCACCCACATACGGCTTCACTCCCATTGAAACTTGCAAGTCTCACATCAAGAAAGGACATGCATCCCCATTGACCTTCTGCCCAAGGTAAAAAGTAATTCACTCTTAGGAATGTACCTCGCACTAAATGGAGAACCATTGAAGACTCTCATCCTGTTAACATGCACACAAAGGAGAACCATTAAAGGTGCTCATCCCCTCATGTAGGTGCTATCTGGAAACACATTTAACATCCATATGTAGCTTTTTAGCCTTAGCTTTTTTTGCCTTTGTTGATTCAATATCTATTTGTGTTATTCAATTTTTCATGGTTTGCTCTCATTTGAAAGACAATACCCATCATATCATACCCTTCTTGTATCATTTAATCCTTTAAGATTGATGCCAGGAGGCATATGCCACGGTGGATTCCGTGAGGTTTTACGCTGGATTCCGTAAACTTTGATGACCAGGGCTCATACACAAAGTGGATTCTTTGTGCGAGAAGTTGATGGGGACGCCTATCCTTTTTGGGCGTTTCATTAATTTAGTGTGTACATGGGTGATTCCATAGCGGGTGATTTCGCAAAATGCATATTAAATTAATAAACATTTATGAGTTTAGAGTGCGCACTCGTAATAAATTAAGGTTAGGATTGATTTCTAACCAGTTGATTTATTTATGTAGCTGAAGACTACTAGGTATTCACTTTTGTCGGTTTAATTGTATTATTTTACTAACCATTGTGAATGCTTCAGTTGATGTGTAGAGATAGCAGCAAGGGCGGAGGAAAGCATTGGAAGATAGCGAGTATTCGATTTATCATGGGCGCATACCTTAGGCATGGCGCCTATATTTTGTCGTGTTTATTTATTGAGGCGTTGGATATTTATTATTATTTTGTATGTGCATGGGCGCATGATTATGTTATTTGTACTTGGACATTGTATTGGGCATGCCAGACTCTTTGGGCACCGTCCGTTAGCTTTATTTCTATTTTGTGCTAAAGCAAACTCAAAAGCTAAAAGCTTGCTATTTTGTAATTTGGGCTATTATTTGAGCTTGAAGATGATTAATACAAAAAATACATGCTTTGTGGAGCGCTCACACAAGGCATGGGGGAGATTGCACCCAATTGGTCTCTTGTTCATGTCGTTCATGCTTTTTACCTTGAATTATGTGCAAAAAGTAGAGTTCTATTGTTCTTGGGGACCTTCCGGCATTCACTACGCGAGCGTACAACATCCGATCTGTGCACCACAGAAATGTCGTAAAGTTCATGCAAGTGCTGTAGAACACGGGGTTCAAGATACAGCAAGGAAAGAGGCTAACAAGAAGATCTCAATTTTTGATGCCAAAGATCACTATATTGCTTGTCAAGTAAATTACAAGAGATCCATGAGTGCGCATTCTGAACATCCAGCTTGTGTAGGAATTTGCATAGGCTAAGCATCTCTCGGCTGCTATGTTTTGATAAAGCTCTTTTCATAGACCAGTGTTGAAGACTTATGGGTATAGAGTCAAAATAAATGACAAAGCATTACAAACTTTCCACTGCTTTACAATAAAGTGTAAGAGCTTGCTTTTCAGGGCACCAAGTAATTCATCCTGATTCAGGACTTAGTTATAGTCAACTTGATCAATCTCTAGGTCCAATGGATAAAACATCTGTTTGCAGTGATTCTGTGTCATGTACTTCATGCAGAAGTGTGTCATCAACAGGCGCTGCTATGTTCCACCTCCAAACAGCTGCAACAAACACTTGAAGTATATGAGTTAGAAGGCTTCCACCTGAAACCTTGTTCCAACACAAGGGAGTCCCTGCTAGAAAAAAAAAACCCAGACGCAAGAGTGATCAAAACTGCCAGTATGCCAAAGCCAAGTCCCCAATATGCATTAGCTAAGAAGGCTCCCAGGATTTGAGCTCTGAAAGATGCTTCTCTTCCTTAGGAGCTTTCTCTGAAGAATCTAAAACCTTTGATGTCGGTGTAGAAAGCTTGAATACTTTGCTGACGAGGTGGCTGGTCAACTATAGGAAAGCTTGATTCAATGAGACCAATTGAACCAACATCATTCACCATTGAGTGTGCTCTATCAGGACCTAGTTTTTTAGATTCTGTCCCTGTCACTTCCGAGAATTCGCCCTTTTTACTTTGTGACATAACAAACTCCTCATCTTTTAGAGAAGAACCAGAACCAGGTTGCAACAACCTGCTATCAGATAAGCTTTTCGATTGCTTTGGTGCAGTGACAACAGGATGTGAACCAGATTGCTTTTGGGTAGGCTTCCTGTCTCGAAAAATTGCCCAAAGGAACATAAAATTGTTCTAATAATGAGATCCAGAAGGGGGTAAGTTGGAGGGAAAGATCAAAAGCTCCGCATCCTCAATATAGCCTTTTAAAGCTAAGTCATGCTTCATCAACCGTTCCACTAGAAATTGACGAAATGCCCACATTCCAACAGAGGCACTGGCCCTGAAGAGTTGCCGCCCTCAGAACGGGCAGTACTGATCACATGATCAGCAAATACTCCAGATGGAGTCGACCTTGCAAGGATGGCTCTTGATTTTGAGCCCTTCTGGGACTATGGAGCTACAAGCCGCCTCTCCAGAAGTGGATCTTTCCTCTAAAGCAACATAAAAAACTCTCGGAATATTAATCACAGCTGGGAGCGTCAATCTCCTTCACGTAAGGATTCCATCATATGGCCATAAACTGGACTCTTCTTATCAATTATATGCCTAACCATCAGCCCATATCTGAAGTATGAAACCTCAGACCTCACAACCTCCAGATCCTGTGTTGATCATAAGACAGAGCTTGATGGAAGCTTCACAAATAATCTGAACATCAAGCTTATTTTGTCATCAACCAATTCACAAAGAGGTGGACCAGTAAGCATCAGGCGCACAACAAAAGCTTTGAACTTTTCTTGCTGTTCAAGTCCAAGAACAGGTAGAATGTCATTTGTCTTAATTACTACTTTATTGGAGTATCGTATGGGATATGATGGTTGAGACATCCGAGCAAACACTCTAAATGAAACACTTGCTGCATTGAGGTCCTCTCCATCCCCATCGTTGTCCTCTGCATGACTGTAAGTCGACAGGTCTTCTGTTTCCTTTGCCTTCCTCACCTACAACAGTTTCATCAATATTGTCTCTGCCTCCTAAAAAACAAAACTCCTTTTTTTAAAAAAATTCAGCGCTGATCTTCCCCTCGTTTCGCTGCCTGTTCCAGAGAGAAAAAGACCCCCTTTAACAAGAATAGGCTAGCTCCCAAAAAGGCCCAAAAAATTTAGTTGCTCCTATTAGCAAGGGCCTATCCTTTGGCTTAGACCAGGTTTTATTAATGATTGAAGAAGCCGCTGAGCTTGAGTTTACGCACCCTTTCAGAATGATATCACTAATATGTACCTTCGCTCGTTCATGCAGCTTTTGAGAGACTTCCTTCAACTCTATTTCATGGGAACTATTGAACTTAGATAAATCGGCTGAATGATCTAAGGTTCTGTGAGGCCAAATGATGGTTAGAACCTCTTCTTTCTTGAATTTTGTCGATCTGCTTATCCTCCAGAATGCCAATAGCATGCCCTCCTCCTTATGTATCTACAGCTTCTTGGTAACCTTTTTCTCAATGGATGAACTAAAGGGTTGTATTGTTTTTGACCCTCAAGTAGGTCTCAATGTCCACTCTCCATCTTAATCTCCATTGCATGTAGTGCCAATGTATCTTCTTCAAAAATGCTTTATCCCACATGTTACGTTGGCCTTGTTCACGTGCAACCTTTATCTTCATAGCTTAAATGTAAGCTTCCTTTGATTCCACGGTATCCTGCACTTTTCTTGGAGTTCATAATTGAAATTAGCAGCTTGATAATATTCTTTGGCATCATTTTTTCACATTTTTCTGACACACATACAGCATGCACACAAACAGAAACACACACAAACACAAACACACAAGTGGAGTATGTACATTGGATGCGGGTACTGAAAAGGACGGAAAGATAATGCAACAATCAAACACAATGAAACACACACGAAAAGATAACACAGATGCACAACAAAAATGGAGGTGTTTACGGCTCGGATGCGCAGCAGCACGAGATCCACCCCCTCTAAACCTGCGCATCCTCCGGATGAGCCAACTATCCATGATCGTCTGAGTCCACAAACAGGTCTAGTCCTTCATCAGTCTAGAAGCTCCTCCCTTGATAAATTCTCATGCCATGGAAGAGCATTCCACGTGAAAGCACAGATTTCAGTAGGCATGATAGGTTTTTGTCCATACATCAACTCTGCAGGCATATATCCAGTAGTCACGCTATGTGTAAAGTGGTCTGCCCACAATGCAAAAGGTAGTAATCTCGGCCAATCTCCAATCTGACCTCTACAAGCTTTTGCCAATGCCTTAACTATCGACGGATGTCCTCTTTCACTCTTGCCATTCCCCTCTGGATTATAAATATTTCTTCCAACAAGAATTTACATACTGTAGTAGTGGTCTTCGTTCGCAAAGATCTTCCTTCAACATAGTTTGTAAGATCCTCCCTGGCTAAGACAAGATATCTCATCTGCCAAAGTCCCACTGGCAAAGTAACCAAGTCAACCACCCATTTATAATGCATACATAGTGGATAGGTTGGATGCAACTCATCACGATGCCGCACTAAAGAGTAAAGCTGACAGTCCTTGCAAGTCTCCACAAAGTGGGAAACATCTTTATACATCCCTTTCCACCAGTATCTTTCTTTGATTTTCTCATAGGTAGCCCACACACCTCTATGTCCAACCCAAGAACTCTCATGAAACTCTCGCATAATCTGGATCTGCATCGCTGCCTCACAAACTACTCTCAAGGGTAGGCCGCCTCTCTTCTTTGGGTGCTTCCAAAGAAAACCATCTTTCAAGAAATACCCATAAGCCTTTCTTCTGATTTTCTTGAATACATAATCTGTCCAATCAGCTCTTCGAGTCAATGAACTCAGATACTAACCAATTTGTAACCACTCGCCAACATAGAGTTCTTCAGTAAAGGCTTCAACAGTAGTTACATGACAATCATGAACAAGGACAGAAGCTGCAAACTCTGTCTCATCATCTTCTGCAAGCATTGACTCCTCATCCTCATATCTCGCTCTAGACAGTATGTCAGCAACTGGATTATCTTTTCCTGCTATGTGTTGAAATTCTGGATCCAATGATTTGATGTAGGCAATCCACCGAAGCATCGCTATATCTGGAGTCGAACAACTAGTAATCATGCCAAGCAAAGGCAAACAATCAGTTTCCACAACAACTGAAGCACCAATAAAATACCCTTTATCACACTTCAGTGCAGTGACTACTCCCCACAACTCTCTTTTAATCTGCGGATATATCCTCTGCCGCTCATTAAGAACTTTAGCTCCAAAGCGGATTGCATATCTATTTCCATCAGCATCATCCTGTCCCACTGCCCAACCTATACCAATAGGGCTAGTATTAATTGTCAACATGATTGGCCGTCCACACTGATAATCTGCCTTGCGAAGAGTAGGAGCTGACTGCAACAGCTTCTTAAGTTTATGCATGGCTTTCGAATGCTTCTCATCCCAATGAAACTTCTGCCCCTTTCGAAGCAGTTGATAGAGAACATCTGCTATGTGAGAAAAATGAGGAATCCAAATAATGTAAAATACACAAGCTCCCACAAATCTCCGCACCTCTGAAGTAGTCGAGCAATACTCTGCAATCCTGCTTATGGCATCCACCTTTGCAGGTGAAGGCTTCTTGCCATAATAACCAACCATATGCCCAACTATGATGACTTCATTAACACCAAAGACAGATTTCAGCCCTGAAAGAGTCAAATTCACCTCCTCTAAATCGTGTCAATATTTGCTCACAAGCAACCAAGTGTTCAGCCACAAACTGTCTACATCCTCACAAATCAAGACTCTCATTCTTTTCTTCTTCTACACAACCCTTAATAGGAACATCATCTAAGAAAGGCATGGTATATTGCGGAATATAGTCTCGCAGAACTCTGTGTATAGCATTCATCATATGAGCAACTGAGTTGGTGGCACCTTGAGGCAAGGTACACATCCTCACAAGTCCAATAGGTGTCCGCATAGTGGTAATATCCCTGCTTTCCAAGGCAAGCTGAAACTGGTCATAACCAGAATACAAGTCACCTAGGGAATAGATGGCTTGTCCTGCAAAAGCCTCGGCAAACTCATCCACAACTAGACCTATTCCCACATTCCTGATTGTCACTTTATTCACGGGCTGCATATCCTGAATAAATCTCAAGGTTCCATTCTTCTTTGGTACAGTAAACCACCTGTTAGAATAGGGCGCAGAAGAGGGTTCCAAAATCCCCATCTTAATCTTCTCATTCAGCAATTCTATCAGCTTTGTCAAGTGTGCTCTAGGCACAGGTATAGGATGTATATTCCATGGCACATGAGGGACAGTGAAGATGACCATAGGCGCAACCAATTCGGGTCTAATGTAGCCAATTTCATGAGGAAAGAAAGAAAATGCCTTACCATGTCGTCCAAGCATCTCTCTAAAACATTCTTTTTCCACTGGAAGCAAGAAATCATCATTTCCAATCTTCAATTTTGCAAGAGTTTCAACTGTAAATTTATGTCCAATATTTGCAGGATCTCTCAACATAGGCTGCTTCATAGCTTTTTCTATCTGCTCATCACTATCAGGAGGAAGCGGCCTTGCAACCGGTTTAACCTTCTTATCAACTGTTTTATACTTCGTATCAACCTTGGCACTCTTTTCTTTGCTGCAATTTCTGCAAATTTTCAGCAACTCTCAACTCTGTTGGCTGAAAGATTTCAGCCCTTTGCTCTATGGACTGCATGGGTGTAGCTTGAAACTCTGTATGCTGAAATTTTTCAGCATTAAACTCTGTTGGCTGAATGGTTTCAACCCTCTGCTCTGTGGACTGCCATGATGCAGCCTCATACTCTATATGCTGAATTTTTCCAGCATTTAACTCTGCTGGCTGAAAGGTTTCAGCCCTCTGCAACTCTAAAAGCTGATCAAGATCAGCCATAGATTCGGTTTGCTGAGTTTTCTCAGCCTCTGACTCTGTTTTCAGCATAAAATCAAAAATTTCCTGATACATATCCAAGGTTTGCACAGGTATGATCCTTGAACCCTTACATACATCAGTTTTCAGCATATGTCCCATCTCAGACAATGTATCTGCATAAGACACGCTCTTCTGCTTGCAAAATACCTACAGTCTTCAACTCTTTCTCCTTACGACCAATGTACTGCCTGGCAGCTCTAGACAAATCTGAAATTTTCCGATAACTCACTGAACTATTTGAAGAAAATCCAAAAAAATTAGTGGAGAAAGACTAGCTGCCAGGAGGCAAGATCTTCTCTTTTTCTCTGCTCCGTACCACTGGCGTCTTGCAAGACAGCGGTACCTAATGAAAATCCAACTCCTTCGCAGGTAGTGGTGCCTCACGCAAGGAGTCCCTGTTTCTCGGATGATTTACTTCAACAATCATAAACTGAACAGCTCGCATACCATCTTTACTACGTATCCGTGCATAGGCTGAGCCATCATCCATCACTTTCGTCTCCATTCTTGCTTCTGTAATGAAAGGCTGTCCAAGAATAATCGGATAAGAGCAAGAATCCTGAACAAAGCAATGATAATCCTCTTCAACATTACCAATAGAAATTCTGATGCTTGGAGAAGCAACATACATATCACCAGAAGTATTATTGGTTGCTCTCATGCGCCAGCCATACTTTGCATCCATAGGCCACTTACCACTCTCATAAACACCTCGAGCAATAAGATTAATCTTGGAACCATGATCGACTAAAGCGACCAAAGGAATCTCTCTCTCTCCAATCCTTACCACCGTCTCAGTGGTTGCTCTAGCCCAATGACTGCGTGAAAAATGGTTGCGAGGAATGAGGATAGGGGTATCATCATCTTCATACTGCATAGGCTGTACTATTTTCTCAAACTGCGGATTGACAGAAGCATTCTCAACCATCACTGCATCATCATGCTCTTCCCCAAGAGCTCCATGCCATAACCCCTGTAAAGCAGGTCCTTCCATTACATGTCGTTTCCTCCGCAAAAGATCCTGCATTTGATCCTGTATTTCTCTTCTAGCAATCCCAAGAGCTTCATCAACAGTAAAAGTGACTTCACTATTTAAAATTCTTTCATGAAAAATCTTACTCATATCCGTCTGCATATCAAGGTTTGACAAGAGCTTGAATCCTGGCTCCTTTCTTGGTTGTCTCTTTTCTTTCATTTGCTTGTCTGCCATATGTTGTTCAGGACCTGATTGAGCTGGAGAACTCGTCATAGGTGGAGCTGTAACAGGTGGTGAAACAAAGTCACCTCCTCTAGTCTTTTTGGAGGTGCTGAGACCCTCCTCATCTCTTCTTCTCTTTTCCTCAACCATGACATTTAAACCCTGTGTTTTCGCCGAGGGAGTCCCTGCTAGGAAAAAAAAAACCAGATGCGAGAGTGATCAAAACTGCCAGTATGCCAAAGTCAAGTCCCCAATATGCATCAGCTAAGAAGGCTCCCAGGATTTGAGCTCTGAAAGATGCTTCTCTTCCTCAGGAGTTTTCTCTAAAGAATCTAAAACCTTTGATGTCGGTGCAGAAAGCTTGAATACTTTCCTGACGAGGTGGCTGGTCAACTACAGGAAAGCTTGATTCAATGAGACCAATTGAACCAACATCATTCACAATTGATTGTGCTCTATCAGGACCTAGTTTTTCAGATTCTGTCCCTGTCACTTCCGAGAATTCGCCCTTTTTACTTTGTGACATAACAAACTCCTCATCTTTTAGAGAAGAACCAGAACCAGGTTGCAACAGCCTGCTATCAGATAAGCTTTTCGATTGCTTTGGTGCAGTGACAACAGGATGTGAACCAGATTGCTTTTGGGTAGGCTTCCTGTCTCGAAAAATTGCCCAAAGGAACATAAAATTGTTCTAATAATGAGATCCAGAAGGGGGTAAGTTGGAGGGAAAGATCAAAAGCTCCGCATCCTCAATATAGCCTTTTAAAGTTAAGTCATGCTTCATCAACCGTTCCACTAGAAATTGACGAAATGCCCACATTCCAACAGAGGCACTGGCCCTGAAGAGTTGCCGCCCTCAGAACGGGCAGTACTGATCACATGATCAGCAAATACTCCAGATGGAGTCGACCTTGCAAGGATGGCTCTTGATTTTGAGCCCTTCTGGGACTATGGAGCTACAAGCCGCCTCTCCAGAAGTGGATCTTTCCTCTAAAGCAACATAAAAAACTCTCGGAATATTAATCACAGCTGGGAGCGTCAATCTCCTTCACGTAAGGATTCCATCGTATGGCCATAAACTGGACTCTTCTTATCAATTATATGCCTAACCATCAGCCCATATATGAAGTATGAAACCTCAGACCTCACAACCTCTAGATCCTGTGTTGATCATAAGACAGAGCTTGATGGAAGCTTCACAAATAATCTGAACATCAAGCTTATTTTGTCATCAACCAATTCACAAAGAGGTGGACCAGTAAGCATCAGGCGCACAACAAAAGCTTTGAACTTTTCTTGCTGTTCAAGTCCAAGAACAGGTAGAATGTCATTTGTCTTAATTACTACTTTATTGGAGCATCGTATGGGATATGATGGTTGAGACATCCGAGCAAACACTCTAAATGAAACACTTGCTGCATTGAGGTCCTCTCCATCCCCATCGTTGTCCTCTGCATGACTGTAAGTCGATAGGTCTTCTGCTTCCTTTGCCTTCCTCACCTACAACAGTTTCATCAATATTGTCTCTGCCTCCTAAAAAACAAAACTCCTTTTTTAAAAAAAATTCAGCGCTGATCTTCCCCTCGTTTCGCTGCCTGTTCCAGAGAGAAAAAGACCCCCTTTAACAAGAATAGGCTAGCTCCCAAAAAGGCCCAAAAAATTTAGTTGCTCCTATTAGCAAGGGCCTATCCTTTGGCTTAGACCAGGTTTTATTAATGATTGAAGAAGCCGCTGAGCTTGAGTTTACGCACCCTTTCAGAATGATATCACTAATATGTACCTTTGCTCGTTCATGCAGCTTTTGAGAGACTTCCTTCAGCTCTATTTCATGGGAACTATTGAACTTAGATAAATCGGCTGAATGATCTAAGGTTCTGTGAGGCCAAATGATGGTTAGAACCTCTTCTTTCTTGAATTTTGTCGATCTGCTTATCCTCCAGAATGCCAATAGCATGCCCTCCTCCTTATGTATCTACAGCTTCTTGGTAACCTTTTTCTCAATGGATGAACTAAAGAGTTGTATTGTTTTTGACCGTCAAGTAGGTCTCAAGGTCCCCTCTCCATCTTAATCTCCATTGCATGTAGTGCCAATGTATCTTCTTCAAAAATGCTTTATCTTGCATGCTACGTTGGCCTTGTTCATGTGCAACCTTTATCTTCATAGCTTAAATGTAAGCTTCCTTTGATTCCACGGTATCCTGCACTTTTCTTGGAGTTCATCATTGAAATTAGCAACTTGATAATATTCTTTGGCATCAGCTTTTCATATTTTTCTGACACACATACAACATGCACACAAACAGAAACACACACAAACACAAACACACAAGTGGAGTATGCACATTGGATGCGAGTAGTGAAAAGGACGGAAAGATAATGCAGCAATCAAACACAATGAAACACACACGAAAAGATAACATAGATGCACAACAAAAATGGAGGTGTTTACGGTTCGAATGCGTAGCAGCACAACATAAGCTTAGCTTAAGCTTAAAGAAGCTTAAACTTCACGATTTTTTTTCGGCGCCTCTAAGGATGTCTGCGAATTTTTCGCCACGCTGAAACCCCCCCCCCCCCCCCCCCCCCCCCCCCCCCTCCCCCCATGATTTCACATTTTTCACTCACTAAGCTTAAAAGCTTAGTTACTAAAGCTCTAAGTCACTTAAGCCTTACAACTCAGCAAGTACTGCAAGTCTTCAAAGTTCTCCAAGTTCAAGTTCTGCAAATCTATCAAGTCGAAATTTTGCAAGTTAGATAAAGCAACTAAGTTTTGCAAGTCCTGGAACTCTACAAGTCACATAAGTGTGAAACTCTGCAAGTCATACAAGTCACCTGAAGTCAAAACTGACTTCTGTTCAAAACTCATAGAAGGGCTGTTCCTGTGCAGAAACTTCGAAATGCAAAGTTATTCATTGGAAGGTACTCTTCGCATACGCAGGTTTGCTGAGTATTTTCAGTATACGCAGAAGGATAAAACACAGATTTTTCAAAAATTACAAATCCCGCAATAGTCGAAGACGAAGATTGTGAAAACCACACCCAAAAATATATAAGCCTTGTATACCCGATCTTGAGCTACGCTCATCCCGCTAACTTGATTTTGAGAGTGAGAGGTCTTTTGAGTTTTGCAGGATGATGGAACCACATATGGATGATTTAATGGATGAAGGCGACCTACCTGAACCTATGATAGAGCAAAAGATGGACTTAATTATGATGCAATTGGATGAAGAACGACGCGCTAGACAAGCATTGCAAGTTCAATTGGCTAATTTACAAAGATCGACTACCGACAAAGAGGAACCTCAATTTGAAGATCTTATTTGACGTACCATTGACACAACTCTTGAAGCTCAATCCATCCGGAAGGAAACAAAGATAAGTAAAAGAAATTTCAAATTCCGTACTTTCAATGGCACTCGAGAGGGAAAAACTGTTCTTATATTCATTAGTCAGTTTGATGACTATTTTCATGAGGAAACCTATGCAGAAAAAGATAAAATCAAGTGTGTCACTAATCATTTAGTGGATAGAGCATCTCTTTGGTGGACCGTGGTTCGCAAGAGTATAGATTGTCCCGCTACCTAGGATAATTTCAAGAAGAAGTTTATGCAGAATTTCCTTCCTCCACAATTTCATGAAAAAGCTATTAAGCAATGGGAGCTTCTTCAGCAACGAGATCGTGAGCCTATTCCTCAATACACCGAAGGCTTTTGGAATGCATTACTCCAGTTACGCATGCTTGAAGATGTACCTGAAGTGACACACAAGCGCAAGTATATGTCTGGACTACTTGGGCATTACTACGCTGAAGTTAACATGTTCAAGCCTGCAACTCTTGAAGAAGCAATTTCACTAGCTCATGACACTAAAGACAAGCTATGAGGAAGAGATAGACGTCCACAGCAATTCCAAGCCAATGGTAACTATGGATCTAAGCAATTCAGCTCAAATTTTAGAAGATTTAATCAAGTTCGTTTTCCTTCATCATCTTTCTGTAAAAATTGGGCAAAACCACCTGCTTTACCATCCAATACCAACCAAAACCCTAAGCCTATTCCACAGCCAAATCCTATATCCCTAGACTTCGTGCCATTGCAAACAATGTAACCAAAGCCAAGCCTATAGTATGTTATAAATGCCACCAGCCTGGACATCTAGCAGCAAATTGCCATTCGAAGAAGCCACCTGTCCATATCAACTACCTTGGAGCAATGGAAGATGATGAACATGAAGATATGCCTGATTTCACGGAAGATGAAGACGACATTACCACTCCTTCGGATACTTTACTAGGTATGCCAACTCCACATTCTTTATTGACAATGAAATGTTTAGTGCATGGAAATGAAAAGATTATTTTGCATGATGATGGTAGTACTCATGATTTTATTTCAGTAAAGCTAGTAAAAGAATTGAAGTTACAGACTGTACCTATGCATTATCGCATTAAATCAACATTCTTAGGCACTAGGTATAATGGTACACAGGAAGTGCATGACTTAGAAATTCAAATTGGTCAATACACTGAAAGAAGAATTTTTCTAGTTGTACCATTACAATCCAGTGACATTATTTTAGGTATGCCTTGACGTCATCAGCATAATCTAGATATCGATTATTCCACACATTCACTTAATATTCAATTTCAAGGAAAACGTATTACATTGTATGGTATGCATGCATCTAATGCTTTTCCACTGCTTTCGCATACTCAAGCTAAACGTGCATTTCGCAAAAGTAGTAAATCTTATCTCATTTGGGTGAATGAACTGCAAGTTAAAGAAAATCATATGCACCCTAGGCATAAAGAATTTCTTGCACATTTTAAAGACTGTTTTGCCGAAGATCTACCACCTGGTTTACCTCCTTCACGTCTAGAAGACCATAAAATAGATTTGATTCCTAGTACACAACCACCTTGTAAAGCACCATATAGGCATAACTAGATAGAGCAAAAAGAAATTCAAAGTCAAGTTGAGGAATTACTAAATAGAGGATTGATTAGACCTAGTAGTTCTCCATTTGGTGCACCTGTTCTGTTAGTAAAGAAAAAGAATAATACCTATCGTATGTGCATTGACTATCGAGCTTTAAATAAGATCACTGTAAAGAATAGGTATCCAATTCCTAGAGTCGATGACCTTATGGATAAACTGCAAGGATCTGCTATATTTAGTAAAATAGACCTTAAATCTGGTTATCATCAGGTGAGACTAGATAAGTTTGACATATTCAAGACCGCCTTTAGGACACAGTTTGGTCATTATGAATTTTTAGTGATGCCTTTCGGATTGACTAATGCACCTGCTACATTTAGTAGAATGATGAATCGTATATTTTTGAAATATTAGTATTGTGTTATTGTCTTCTTTGATGATATTTTGGTATTTAGTCAAAATGAGAAAGAACATTATGAGCATTTGTCATTGGTTTTCTAGTTATTAAAAGATAATCAACTGTATGAAAATCTGGAAAAGAGTGAGTTCTTTAAAATATAAATTGAGTATTTTGGTCATATAGTATCATCTGATGGAATTAAAGTTGACCCTAAGAAAATAGATGCAATATTGAATTGGCATGTACCTAAAAATGTGCATGAGTTACGATCTTTCCTAGGTCTTGCTAGTTTCTATAGGAAGTTTGTGCGTAATTTTTCATTACTTGCTTTACCATTGACTAAACTTCTGAAGAAAAAAATTGTTTATTATTCGTCCGATAATCAACAGAAATCCTTTGACTTATTGAAACATGCATTAACCCATGCTCCTGTACTACAATTGCCTGATTTTAATAGACCATTCTTTTTAGTAGTGATCAATGCTAGCGGATCAGGAATAGGAGCCGTACTTATGCAAGATAATCATCCCATAGCCTATTCTAGTTGTAAGCTGAAACCCTTTGAACTGAAATATTCCACATATGACAAAGAATTATTACCTGTCGTACAAGCCTTAAGACAGTGGAAACACTACTTAATGGGTTCAAAATTTATGATTAAGACTGACCAACAAAGTATTAGACATTTACTTAGCCAACCTCAAATATCTAACCGACATATCAAATGGGCATCCTTTATTCAGAGTTTTCATCCTATAATTCAATATCAACCCGGCAAAGAAAATGTAGTGGCTGATGCATTAAGTAGAAGACCTGCCATTCATAATATTTCTGTTATATCATTTGATTCTTTGATTGCTATGAAAGATACTTATAATCAAGATATTATTTTTCATGCTGATTGGAATAAATTAGTTCAAAATAACTTGATTCCTATTGATTCACTATCTTATAATGATGGATTTATGTTTTATGAAAAGAGATTATGTGTTACAATTCCATTTAGATATTTTGTTTTGAATGAGATTCATTGTCCTCCATATCAAGGTCATAGAGGTATCATATCTACTTTACGTACATTAATTGAAGATTTTTATTGGTCGCATATGGACACTGATGTATCTAACTTTGTTTCTGAATGTTTGATTTGTCAAAGAATTAAGAGACATCATGGTAAACAGTATGGATTACTTATGCCTTTGTCTATCCATCAAGACCATGGGAACAAATTTCTATGGATTTTATTACTGGTTTACCTAATACTAAATCTAACCATGATATGATTTGGACAGTAGTAGATAGGTTTAGTAAACAAGCATATTTCATTCCATGTAAGAAAACTTTAACAGCATCAGAGGCAGCACAATTGTTTTTGAAAATTGTTTTCACTAACCATGGATTACCAAAAGTTATTATTTCTGATCGTGATTCTAGATTTTGTACAACTTTTGGATTACTCTGTTTGCTAACCTAGGCACAAAAATTGATTTCTCATCTGCATTTCATCCTGAAACTAATGGACAAACAGAAGCCACTAACAGTACTATACTAGATCTTTTATGTGCTTATACTATTTCTAAACCGCAGACATGGGATACACATTTGCATTTATTACAATTTGCATATAACAATACACCACACACATCTACAAAGAAAGCACCGTTTGAAGTGATTTATGGTTATAGATTGTCTACAGCTGTAGCATCTTTGTCAAATAGAATTCAAAGTGATGATGATATTGCTAGTATGCACAATACTATTTTTGATGAGGTTAAAGACATGATTTCCAAAGCCCAACAATCATATACCAAGCAAGCCAATAAGAAAAGACAAGCAATGAATTTCAAAGTTGATGACTATGTTTGGTTGAGAATAGAAAAACGTAGACGACAAAGTGTAGATAGACACTCAGTTATGAAATTAGCACCTAGATTCTATGGACCATTTAGGATCATTCATAAAATTAATGACAATGCATTCAAGCTAGATTTACCACCTCATTGGAAAATTCACAACACATTTCATATTAGTTTATTAGAGGCATATGCCACGGTGGATTCCCTGAGGTTTTACGGTGGATTCCGTAAACTTTGATGACCGGGGCTCATACACAAAGTGGATTCTTTGTGCGAGAAGTTGATGGGGATGCCTATCCTTTTCGGGCGTTTCATTAATTTAGTGTGTACATGGGTGATTCCATAGCGGGTGATTCCGCAAAATGCATATTAAATTAATAAACGTTTATGAGTTTAGAGTGTGCACTCGTAATAAATTAAGGTTAGGATTGATTTCTAACCAGTTGATTTATTGATGTAGCTGAAGACTGCTAGGTATTCACTTTTGTCGGTTTAATTGTATTATTTTACTAACGATTGTGAATGCTTCAGTTGATGTGTAGAGATAGCAGCAGTGGCAGAGGAAAGCATTGGAGGATAGCAAGTATTCGATTTATCATGGGCGGATACCTTAGGCATGGCGCCTATATTTTGTCGCGCCTATTTATTGAGGCATTGGATATTTATTATTATTTTGTATGCGCATGGGCGCATGATTATGTTATTTGTACTTGGACATTGTATTGGGCATGCCAGACTCTTTGGGCACCGTCCGTTAGCTTTATTTCTATTTTGTGCTAAAGCAAACTCAAAAGCTAAAAGCTTGCTATTTTGGTAATTTGGGCTATTATTTGAGCTTGAAGATGATTAATACAAAAAATACATGCTTTGTGGAGCGCTCACACAAGGCATGGGGGGAGATTGCACCCAATTGGTCTCTTGTTCATGTCATTCATGCTTTTTACCTTGAATTATGTGCAAAAAGTAGAGTTCTATTGTTCTTGGGGACCTTCCGACATTCACTACGCAAGCGTACAGCATCCGATCTGCGCACCAAAGATAGTACTTCACATTTTTAATTCAACATTCCCATCCTTGGGACAATGATAAATGAGGGGATGCTCTTATAATCTTGCATGATAATTGTGTTCACTCAACCTGTTATGCTATGTATGACAATAAGCTACCACTACATTGACATAAAATTACATTTCCATGTATTTGGTAGTCTGACAAAAACTAGGATAGAGTGGATAGCATACCAAAAGTATCAATCATAGCCTACAAAAAGACTGAGAAGGATAAATGTCTTGACATGTTCACATGTGATAAATTATGTTTGATTTATGCCAATGTGCTTGAGGTTGTAATTATTGAGCACATAGATAGATTGCAGACAGTGAAAGCATGAATGTAGTCTTAGTGACATGTATTTCGTGAAACATGCAATAAATTCCCTATGTTTCATAGTGAGCCAAATTTAATGTTTCATGTTGGATGAATATGCAATCAAGGATAGCATCATTGGATACAATTTCCATTGAAGTGCCTAATACTCTATCCTTCTAAGTTTTCTAACTCTACATTACTTGTGTTCCTAAATGACAAGGTCCAAATCCTCAAAGTTTAAGGACACTTGATCGAGTACAATAGCAAAAATTCACCTTTCTTGAAGGAGTGCTACTTGAAGTGTTTATCAAACTAGGCCTTTTGTTAGCTTTTTCATTAACAGTCACTACATGAGTTATGGCCAGTCGGATTTCAGTGAGGTCTTCAAGTTTAGTAAGGCATTTGGTCCAAGCTTTAGTGGCTTCCCATGATTCTTGCATGGTGATAGGAAGACTAGGGATAAAGGACTCAATTTCCATGACTATTTTGATTTCGTAAGTGATCCAAAAGGGTATTTGCCATGCAGCTCTCTTGTAAGCTATACAATATGCCCACGATGCTTCATGAGCTTATGATTCTAGTTTGATTGTGAAGTTAAGGTAGACTTGGTTAGAATACTAATAAGGATCCTATTACTCAACTCTTCTTATCCATTATCTTGAGTGTACTAAATGCTAGACTTCTGATCCAAGCCCAAGTCCACAGATAAGAGATGTTTAGTGATCTCATCTAGAAAATGGGTTTCGTCATTGCTGATAATGTTGATGGGATAGCCAAACCATGATATGAATTGCCCCCATAAATTTTTTAGAGGTGTAGACAACCTAGCCTCTAGCCACTTACTTAATCACATAATTAATGGGGTCAATATGAATATTGGATAGTAGGATTAATGGATCCCATGAAGTCAATATCCCACTTCTTAAAGGGTTGGCATGCAATTATAGGGAAGAAGTCAAGTTTATCTTTCTTTATCGTCGTCGATCACAACGTTTGACAAAATGAGCCATGTCCTTGAAAAGAGTTGGCACTCATCACAATGTTTTGACAAAATAAGTCATGTTCTTGAAAAGAGTTAACCACCACAATTAGGAGTGTAAAACCTTTCTTGGTATGGTGTTTGCATCAAAATATCCTCCTATAGTCCCTTTGTGTGTTTTCTATAGCATGTCCTTGATTTCATGCTCACAGACACATCCTTATACCTTAGTCGATATAATTGACCAATAGCAATTATTTGATAGGATTAGGTCTTGATCAAGAGATGGGTGAATCACATCTTTTTAATAGGTCAATCTGGTAGCCAATTTCTAGGATGTGAATGATATCATCCACACAATGGGTTGCGAGGTTTATCTTAAATAGTTGGGCTTGTTTCTCAATGGAAAAAAAAGACATCAAGGAGTTCCGACAAAAGCAGAAGCCATCAAGTAATGTGGCTGTCTATAGCATATGGTTTATTCACCAAATATAGAAGTGCTTGATGCTCTACAAAAAATATGAATGGGCTAGCTAGCAAGTGATGTCAAACTTCTTGATGGTGTGCATCGTCATTAACCCTTCCCTTTCTATTGTTAAATAGTTCATTTCCTTCTCATTTAGCTATTGGCTACCACATGTCCTAGAGAATTCCATATTACGTTCATCGGGGTAGCACATCACACCTCCAATTGAGATTTTTGCAACATCAATATGCATGCGAAAGGTTATAATCCAATTGCAATTTTTGAGGCATCAATATGCACATAAAAGCTTATAATCCAATTTGGGGCTCATAAAATTGGTACAACCATTAGAGTTTTCTTTAATAATTTATATGAAGCTTGCTATTCATCAATCTATATCTAGATAACCAAAATCTTGTAAATTTCTATTGCTATTGAAGCATAGTTACCACAAAGCATTGGTAATATTTGATATTTTCTAGAAAATAGTGAATGCTCTTATGGTTGATGGGTGATGGGAGAACCATTATTACCTCGATCTTTGGTTACCTCGATCTTTGCAATGTTAGTCACAATACTATTCTTAGGTACTACATGGTCCAAAATGATATTGTGATTAACCCGAAATTGGCATTTCAAGGGATTCAAGGAGAGTTGATATCTTTCAAAGTTACCTTTCAAAGACCAATTGAAGTTTCTCAAGATACTCCTCCCAGTTGTAGTGGACAAAAATCTCATCACTAAACACTTCATGCCATCATCTCACATATCTTTAAACATAGTGTACATGAGATGTTGGAAATTGGTTGGTGCATTGGTCAATCCAAACATAATGACAATGTAGGTGAACACTCCCCATTTCGTGGTGAAGGCGGTATTTGGCTAATCCTTTGGGTAAACTTGCACCCAATTATAGCTAGAAAGCCCATCCAATAAGCTATGAGACTCCTTTCCTACCACTCGTTCGCCAATCATGTGATCAGTGTAGGGTAATGGATAATGGTCTCATTTTGTTATAGTAGTATTGAGATTTTTATAGTTAATGCATACTAGAATCTATTTTTCTTGAGTACCATGATAATGCGTGATATCTAGTCATATGCTCAATCATATGAACAAATTCTAATATTTGCAAATTTTCTAGTTCTTCTCGAGTTGATGCACATAGCAAGGGTTCATTGGGTAGGGTCCTTGTTTTATGGGCTTGATGTCAAGTTTTGGTGCATAGATCGGTCGCCGTATGCGCGTGTAGTGAGCGTCAGAAGGTCCCCAAGAACAAAAGAACTCTACTTTTTGCACACAAATCAATGAAGAAAGCTTGCACGACATGAACAAGAGACCAATTGGGTGCAATCTTCCCCCATGCCTTGTGTGAGCGCTCCACAAAGCATGTATTTCATATATTATTCATTTTCAAGCTCAAATAATAGCCCAAATTACAAAATAGCATGCTTTAGATTTTGAGTTTATTTTTGTGCCAATAAAGAATTAAAGCTAATGGGCGCCCAAGAAGTCAGGCGATACCCAAATACAATGTCCAATACAAATATTTAAATCGTGCACCCATGCGCATACAAAAATAATAAATAAATATCAAGCGCTTTGATAAATAAGCGCGACAAAATATAGGCGCCATGCCTAAAATACACGCCCATCAAAATATTGTCGATAATTTGAATACAGGCTATCCTCCAATGTTTTCCACTGCCACACTGCTGCTTGCTCTACACATCAACTGAAGCATTCACAATTGTTAGGAAAAATAATACAATTAAACCAACAAAAGTGAATACCTAGCAGTCTTTAGCTACATAAATAAATTGGTTAGAAATCAATCCTAAGCTTAATTTATCACGAGTGTGCACTCTAAACTCATAAACGTTTATTAATTTAAATATGTATTTTGCGGAATCACCCGCTATGGAATCACCCATGTACACACATAATTAACAAAACGCCCAAAAAGATAGGCGTCCCCATCGACTTCTCGCACAAAGAATCCACTTTGTGTATGAGCCCCGGTAATAAAATTTTACGGAATCCATCGCAAAACCTCATGGAATCCACCGTGGCATGGATTCCACCGTGGAATATGCCTCCTAGCATCATACCCCCAGGGTGGGATAGCAATTGTCCTCAATTGCTATTAGCTCAATGTGGAGCTAACAGAGTGGGGAAAGCATTTAAGTCTCTAGTGTGTATCCATTGGGCCTCTTCAACAGGATGATTTTTAAACTTGACTAAATATCTAGAATATCTACGGCTAGTTCTAGTGGTCATAAAGTCAATATCTATAATAGTTTCAGGCTTAAGGATTTCAGTTTCATCATCTAGTAAAGGAGGGTTTTCATAGACAGGATGTACAGGTAATTGGCCTCTAAAAGGTCATAATAAATTGATATGGAAGGTGTTGTGAATTTTCCAATGTTGTGGTAGTTCCATTTTAAATGCATTGTCATTGATTTTGTGTATGATCTTGAATGGTCCATAAAATCTAGGTGCTAATTTTACAACTGGGTGTTTATCTACACTTTGTAATCTTCGTTTTTCTATTCGTAACCAAACATAATCATCAACTTTAAAATTCATAGCCTGTCTTTTCTTATTTACTTGTTTTGTATATGATTGCTAGGCTTTGGCAATCATATCTTTAACTTCATTAAAGATAGTGGCATGCATGTTAGCAATATCATCAGCAGTTTGAATTTCGTTTGATAATGATGCAACAGGTGTAGGCAATCTATATCCATAAATAACTTCAAATGGTGCTTTCTTTGTAGCTGTATGTGGTGTATTATTATATGCAAACTGAAGTAAATGTAGATGTGTATCCCATGTGTGTGGTTTTGAAATAGTGTAAGTACGCAAAAGATCTAAAATAGTACTGTTAGTAGCTTCTGTTTGACCGTTTGTTTCAGGATGAAATGCACATGAAAAATCAATCTTTGTTCCTAAGTTAGCAAACAAAGTAATCCGAAAATTATTACAAAATCTAGAATCACAATCAGATATAATAACTTTTGGTAAACCATGGTTAGTGAAAACAGTTTTCAAAAACAATTGAGCAGCTTGAGATGCAGTTAAAGTTTTCTTGCATGGAATAAAATATGCTTGTTTGCTAAGCCTGTCTACAACAGTCCAAATCATATTATGGTTAGCTTTAGTGTTAGGTAAACCAGTGACAAAATCCATTGAAATCTGTTTCATGGTCATGATGGAATAGATAATGGCATTAGTAAACCATATTGTTTACCATGGTGTCTTTTAACTCGTTGACAAACTAACAATTCAGATACAAAGTTAGATACATTAGTGTCCATATGTTGCCAATAAAAATCTTCAGTCAATGTATGCAAAGTAGATATAATTCCTCTATGACCTTGATATGGAGGACAATGAATCTCATGCAAAACAAATGAGCGAAATGGAACAGTTACACATAATCTCTTTTCATAAAACATGAATCCGTTATTGTAAGACAGTGAATCAATAGGAATCCAATTATTTGCAACTAGTTTATTCCAATCAGCTTGAAAAGTAAGATCCTGATGACAAGTATCTTTCATAGGAGTAAGAGAATCAAATGATATCTATTCTTATGAACTGGATATCTATTTTTAACAGTAATTTTATTACCCTAAGAATTGGAAATGATATCTTTCATAGGAGTAATATTATGAATTGTCGGTCTTTTACTCAAAGCGTTAGCTACAACATTCTCTTTTCCTGATTGATATTGTATAAGGCGATGAAAACTTTGAATAAAAGCGGCCCATTTAATGTGTTGGTCAGATATTTGTGGTTGACTAAGGAGATGTCTAATGCTTTATTGGTCAGTTTTGATTATAAAATCTGATCCCATTAAATAATGTTTCCATTGACGTAAGGCTTGTACTACAGCTAGCAATTATTTATCATATGTAGAATATTTAAGTTTAGATGGTTTAAGTTTATAGCTAGAGTAGGCTATGGGATGATTATCTTGCATAAGGACTGCTCCTATTCTAGATCCACTAGCATCGTTAACTACTAAAAAGAATGGTCTATTGAAATCAGGTAGTTGTAATACAGGAGCATGAGTTAATGCATGTTTCAATAAATAAAAAGACTTTTGTTGATTATCAGACCAGTTATAAACAATACCCTTCTTTAAAAGTTTTGTCAAAGGTAATGCAAGTAACGAGAAATTCCTCACAAACTTTCTGTAAAAACTAGCAAGACCTAGAAAAGAACGTAACTCATGCATACTTTTGGGTATGGGCCAATTTAAAATTGCTTCTATCTTTTTAGGGTCAACTTTAATACCTTTTGATGAAACAATGTGTCCTAGATATTCAATTTCTGTTTGGAAGAATTCACTATTTTCTGGATTAATATATAATTGATTGTCTTTTAATAACTTAAAAACTAAAGACAAATGTTCATAATGCTCATTCTCATTTTTACTGAATACTAATATATCATCAAAGAAAACTATGACACAATACTGATGTTTCAGAAATATGTGATTCATCATACGTCTAGATGTGGTTGGTGCATTAATTAGACCAAAAGGCATAACTAGAAATTCATAGTATCCAAATTGTGTTCTAAATGCAGTTTTGAATATATTAGATTTATCCAATCTTACTTGATGATAACCAGATTTAAGATCTATCTTACTGAATATGGCAGATCCTTGTTGTTTATCTATAAGATCATCTACCCTAGGAATTGGATATCTATTCTTAACACTAATTTTATTTAGGGCACGATAATCAATACACATACGATAAGTATTATTTTTCTTCTTGACTAATAAGACATGTGCGCCAAATGGAGAACTACTAGGTCTAATTAATCCTTT
This sequence comes from Lygodium microphyllum, assembly GCF_053477565.2. Taxonomy (NCBI): domain Eukaryota; kingdom Viridiplantae; phylum Streptophyta; class Polypodiopsida; order Schizaeales; family Lygodiaceae; genus Lygodium; species Lygodium microphyllum. The sequence goes on along the minus strand of NC_141143.1, from coordinate 28,351,873 downwards.
GTTAAGCAATTCTTCTATTTGATTTTGAATTTCTTTCTTTTCAATTTGGTTATGTCTATATGGTGATTTACATGGTGGTTGTGTTCTAGGAATTAAATCTATTTTGTGATCTTTAGGACATGAAGGTGGTAGTCCAAGTGGTAAATCAACATCAAAACAATCTTGAAATTGGGCAAGAAATTGTGTATGCCTAGGATACATTTGTTTATCTTTAGCTTGAACTTCATTCACCCATATTAAATAAGATTTACTACTTTTACGTAATGCACGTTTAGCTTGAGTATGAGTAAGTAGTGGAAAATTATTGGAAGCGTGCATACCATGAAATATGATTTGTTTTCCTTGAAAATAAATTTTAATTGAATGCATAGAATAATCTATGTCAGGATTATATTGATGACGCCAAGGCATTCCTGAGATAATGTCACTAGACTACAAAGTTACAACTAGAAATTCCTTTGTTCAGTATATTCTCCAATTTTAATTTCTAAATTATGCACTTCTTGTGTTCCATTATATCTTATGCCTAGGAATGCATCTTTAATGCAATAATGTGTAGAAACAGTTGGTAAATTCAATTCTTTGACTAACTTTGCAGAAATAAAGTCATGTGTGCTCCCATAATCATGTAAAATAGTCTTTTCTTTACCATGCACAAAACATTTCATTGTTAACAAAGAATGGGGAGTTGGCATACCTGGCAAAGTATCCAAAGTAGTACAAATGTCGTCATCATCTTCCATAAAATCAGGCATTTCCTCACGTTCTTATTCTTCGATTGCTCCAAGATAATTGATATGGACAGGTGGCTTTTTCGATTGACAATTGGCTACTAGATATCTAGGTTGATGGCATTTGTAACAAACTATGGGTTTGGCTTTAGATACATTGTTGGTAATGGCAGGAAGTTTAGGAATGTTGGGATTTGACTGTGAGGATGGCTTAGGGTTTGGATTGGTGTTTGATGGCAAGGCAGGTGGTCATGTCCAAGATTTACGGAATGAAGATGGAAGAAAATGACTTTGATTGAATCTTCGAAAATTTAAATTGAATTGTTTGGAACCATAGTTACCATTAGTTGGAAATTGTTGTGGTTTCTTGTCTCATCCTCGAATCTTGTCTTCAGCATCATGAGCCAAGGAAATTGCATCTTTAAGGGTTGTTGGCTTGAACATATTGACTTTCGCATAGAAATGTCCAAGTAGGCCAGACATAAACTTGCGTTTGTCAGTTGCTTCAGGTACATCTTCGAGCACACATAGTTGCAGTAGGGCATTCCAGAAACATTCAGTGTATTGGGAAATAGGTTCGCGATCCCTTTGCTGTAGAAGATCCTATTGCTTGATGGCTTTTTCATGGAATTGAGGAGGAAGGAAATTCTGCAAAAGTTTCTTTTGGAAACTCTTCCATGTAGTGGAGCAATCAACGCTCTTGCGGACCACATTCCACCATAAGGATGCTCGATCAACTAAATGGTTAGTGACACATTTAATTTTGTCTTTCTCAGCATTTGTTTCTTCATGGAAGTAATCATTAAATTGACTGATAAATGCAAGTACAGTCTTTCCATCGCGTATTCCATTGAAAGTACGAAATTTAAAGTTTCTTTTACTTATCTTTGTTTCTTTTCGGATGGATTGGGCTTCAAGTGTTGCATTGATGGTACGTCGTATAAGATCTTCGGGTTGCGATCCATCTTGGTCGGTGGTAGTTCGTTGCAGATTGGCCAATTGAACTTGCATCGTTGGTTCGGGTAAATCACCTTCCCATAAAATTGGTTCGGGTAAATCACCTTCAGCCATAAAATTGTCCATGTTTTGTTCAGCCATCCTGTAAAATCCAAAAGACCTCACACTCTCGAAATCTTATTAGCGGGATGAGCGTAGCTCAAAGGCGGGTATACAAGGCTTGTATATTTTGTTTGGCTTTTATGGTCTTTCTTTCTTGTGATTGTGGTATTCGTTGTCACAACCGTCTACATAGAAACGGCGTATAATCTGTGTATGGCCTGCGTATGAAATTTTGTTCTCGCTGAAACTGGTTCAGCAAGCGTGCGAGTATGAACAGGGTCTATCAGAGAGCAATAGACTAATTCTATGCTTCTGCATGTGAACTGCCCCTTTGATAGTTGTTGAGTAAGTCTTTAGTGACCTCTGTGACTTGCAAGATTTAGAAAACTTGGAGGGCTTGGAAGACTTAGGAGCTTAAGGCTTTTTGTAGCCTACGTGATTTTCGTGTAACTGAGGATGTTGGCGGCCGTTTTGACACCGCCCAGAACGTACTCTTGCTACCGATTTAAAAATTCATTGATTAAAGTTTTTAGATAAGCTTCTTATAAAGCTTACTAAGCTTTGAATTAAAGCTTTAAAGCTTTTTGGCTATGGAGGCTTATTGTATGAAGATGACTTGAAGAAGGAGATATCCGCGTGGTCCTCTGCCTACAGAGGCTAGTCCTTCGCGATCAGAGGCTGCAGAAAGGGGTTCTTGACCGCCAGGAACACGCTGGTATCGATCGTTCTTGACGAAATTGACTGTAGAGCTCGATCATTCCAGGAGCTCCGCCTTCACACAAGATGGTAAGCGATTGGAAACTCTCGATCTCAGCTTTGCTCTGATACCACTGGTGCACAGATCGGTCGCCATGTGCGCGCGTAGTGAGTGTCAGAAGGTCTCCAAGAACAAAAGAACTCTACTTTTTGCACACAAATCAATGAAGAAAGCTTGCACAACATGAACAAGAGACCAATTAGGTCAATCTTCCCCCATGCCTTGTGTGAGTGTTCCACAAAGCATGTATTTCATATATTATTCATCTTCAAGCTCAAATAATAGCCCAAATTACAAAATAGCATGCTTTAGCTTTTGAGTTTGCTTTTGTGTCAATAAAGAATTAAAGCTAATGGGCGCCCAAGAAGTCAGGCGGTACCCAAATACAATGTCCAATACAAATATTTAAATTGTGCGCCCATGCGCATACAAAAATAATAAATAAATATCAAGCGCTTTGATAAATAAGCACGACAAAATATAGGTTCCATGCCTAAAATACACACCCATCAAAATATTGATGATAATTTGAATACACCCTATCCTCCAATGCTTTCCACTACCACTGCTGCTTGCTCTACACATCAACTAAAGCATTCACAATTGTTAGAAAAAATAATACAATTAAACCAACAAAAGTGAATACCTAGAAGTCTTCAGCTACATAAATAAATTGGTTAGAAATCAATCCTAACCTTAATTTATCACGAGTGCGCACTCTAAACTCATAAACGTTTATTAATTTAAATATGCATTTTGCGGAATCACCCGCTATGGAATCACCTATGTACACACAAAATTAACAAAACGCCCGAAAAGGATAGGCGTCCCCATCGACTTCTCGCACAAAGAATCCACTTTGTGTATGAGCCTTGGTAATAAAATTTTACAGAATCCATCGCAAAACCTCACAGAATCGACCATGGAATATGCCTCCTGGCATAAAATTTCAATGGGATTGTATGTATTACCAATTGGGATGGTTAGTATCACCACTAACACTTTACACATGCATTGTCAAATTGAGGAATTGATTTGTATATTCTCTTACATATAAGCAATATTGGTCCAATTATTACTACATCCTAGCCAACTGCTCCATCTCAACCAAAGAGACAAATACTTGCATCATGTGTGGTTTAAACTCCTTCCAAGGCTGATTTTCATGCTTAACATAGCATCACCAAGTATGCACAAAACCCTCGAGGTGGAGAGTTGTAAAATGAACCTTTTGCTTATCCCTTTTGGGATAGAGATTAAAATAAAATTCCAACATGGCTATCCACTTTTCAAGATCCAATGGGGACAATGACTGCCTATTGTTTTTTATAAAAGATATTTTGTCTTGGATCTCCCGATCATAAGCACCTCATTGCCCATTTAAGCTATGTTGGCCATTATAGACATATTGCCCATTGTACCCATGTTGTCCATTTTGGCCATGGTGCCTATTATATCCATACTACCCATTTTGACCATGTTGTCCATTATTATCATGCTTTCCATTTTCTCCATTATGAGATTGAAATTTACTTAAGAGTGGGAGTTGATCTCTCATAACAAAAAAACTCGCAGTATGCATAGGAAAAGTGTTCATTACCTATGCTTCATTTCTATTAGAAGGCTCACCCATTTCAAAGCTATTGATGAGGATGCCTCTACTCCCAATGATATCAGGTTGAGAGTTTGCAGTGGGGGTGGAGTAGGCTACCTCTCTTGATTAAGGTCTATCTCTACTTGCTTTTTCCTTTGCAAGTAATTTGTGGTCAATTGAGAGATAAGTGCTATAAGCCTCTATCCAAGGTTGGTTGTTTGTGTTTGTGCAAGTGTGTCTTGTTTATTGGAAAGGAAAAATTATTCAATCAATGAGTCCATCTTGGAGTGGCTATCTATGTGGGCCATATGATTGATTAGATGATGCAATTTAGACGTGACTTCATTGTGCTTGGAGACCATATCATTATGCCTCAATGCATGTCACATTTTATATTACCATAGGGTTTGATTGAGTGCCTTGAGAGTTTCCCAATCGGGTGACTCTTCCTCATAATCATCCCCATGATTATCTTTAGTAATATGCTTTCTAGCATCAATGTTTTCCCTTTTTAGGTCACCATGTGCCTTACCTTTGCCTTTATTTCTTGTTATCCTTCATGTAGTCCATTGGACCTCTTGTTAGTAAAGTGGCCATAACTTCTGATAGCAAACTCCAAAATGGGTGCTTTTTTATTGAAATTGAAGAGGAAAATGCTCTCTTCAATATGAAATATTAACATTTGTTACAAATAATCTCTAGAATATACTATGATTCAATATAATGGCTATGTAGGAGTAGCTTGCACCCTATCCATATGACTCTTGTGCACGAAAACTACAATATCACTTAGACTTTAACTTAGGGAGCTTTTTGGTTCAAATTGAAGGGGGAAATACCTCTTTGAGATGATCTACAAGTTCTTCTCCAATAGCAATACACTATTTTTTGTAATTGAATTTTCGTTGCAATCCTAAAATTCATGTACCTAGTGCATTGTTTGTCTTGACCAAAAACTCCAATATTTGGGTGCCTTAGGTTGAAAATGCTATGCAACCTAATATCCAATATACATAGCAATATCAAGATTATTCAACATCCATCCAAGGCCTAACATCATCAATCAACTCTCTATCCAAATTTTGCAAAGGTCTTGGTAACATATATCCCATACTTGCTGCATACCCTCCAAGCTCAATACATACATGCCTTTGTCAATACATTTGCCTCATGCCTAGCATTTCCATTTAAGATTTTGGCTATCCACTGAATGTACTTGCACCTACCCACAAGTGTTGGGATTTAGATCACTGAGAGGTGGGAAAAGTTTCCCTCGAGTTAGATTGTGCACCTATTCATGGTCCTAAGTGCTAAGGGAGGGTCAACTCTCTTTTATCTCACCACCTCATCTAGCATCGGCCTTTTCCTTAGCCAACATACACATGGTAGTATATTTTTAATTTAAGAAATCAGCATGAGATGCATTGATGGAATTAAACTTTTGGATTTCTCATGAGATACATGGAATAGGCAATTTAGTTGTGGATAGGGAAGGGATTACATTGGAAATCTAGTGACTCACTAGATGCCAACTTACCCTTGGTTACAAATATTTTTGGAATGAGTTTGAGTAGATTGCTCTACGGATTACTTAATTGCAAATTTGGCTTCTTCAATACAAGAGTACAATAAGAAATTGGGGCACATCCAATGGGCTAATCAAATATTTTCCATTTTAGTAAAAAAAAGAGCTCAATCAAGTGGATTGATGAGACTTAGATGAAGATTCGATGAAATACCTCTTTATTGGAGTCCTACTTCAGCCATATCTTCATGCATGGTGCCCAATCGCTCCTTGAAGCTCAATTTGATGCAATGATGAGCCAAAAATAATTGGAAGTCAATGAAGCTTCAATGGGGGAGAGCCTTTAGGTTCCTTGAGTAAACGGTCCAAAAGATTATCTCTCTTGATAGGAGATCCCAAAAAATTAGCCCCATAATGCCTTGTGATGATCAATAGGATTTAGATGATAGCAATAGTACCCTCATTGACCTCCCAATCTACTTCTTTGCAGCAACAAAAATAGTTTTCTTCTACTTCATCCTCTCGGTCTCGCTAATGTAGGACACTATTCTTATGCTCACTCAGGTATTCATTCAACTTAGAGATCATTTTCACTATACTGAGAAGAGGCAAGAGCCCAAAGGAAATTGAGGAGAGCACTTATGGAGCAAGATCTTAGTCTTAACAATGTAGATTATCATCTACAAGTACTCTAGCTTAGGGATGCCGGCAATATTAGAAATGAGAGAGAGAGATCAGGCGTGAAGGGTAGCAAACATGCTCCCTGTTCATCCCATTTTCTTCCACAGAGTCTAAAGTCAACTCTGTACAACACATACAAAAGATCAAATGACCTAGATCTAACCATGGTTAAGTCAATATGACTTAACCTTATTCAACTATGGTAGATGACCAAAGCCTATGAGCTTGAATCTCAACACTCCCCCTAAAGCTCAAGTGGGGTACTTCACTCTGAGTAGCTCTCTGAAATGCAAAAACTTATCTTTACCCAATGACTTGGTAAATATATCTGCAACTTGGTCTTCTGTCCTCACATGGACCAAATCAATGTCACCTACAATCACTTTTTCTCTGATAAAGTGATAGTGTACCTCAATGTGCTTAGTCCTAGCATGATAGAGAGGATTACTGGCTAGGAGCACACTAATCATGCCCAAATCATCAAGAAGCTTCATGAGCCATTGCCTCACATGCAGCTAGTGCATCACCTCTATACTCTGCTTCAGTACTATAGAGAGTGCAACTATAAGTTGCTTCTTATTGCTCTAGCTGACCATACTACTACCAAGGAAAAATGCATAATACTAGTAGATCTCCTGTCACAGGTACTTCCTACCCAGTCAGCATCTACGTATCCTATAAGCTCCAAAGGCTTACCATGATCATAGAATAGACCATAATTTGATGTAGCCTTCACATATCTCAAGATCCTCCTCTCACTGCATCCAAGTGAGGCTTCATAGGCTTTTGCATGAATTAGCTAATCAGTCCAACTGAATAGCTAAGACCAGTCTAGTAATGGTAAGGTAAATCAAGCTACCCACCATTTGTCTATACATAGTGATATTCTCAATCTCATGTCTAGCATCTATAAGTAGCTTAACATTTTGTTCCAATGGAGTTCTATCTAGCAATTTGGAAAATCAGGGTTCATACTAAACTTTCATCTTCACATCACAAGCATTTCACTTTCTACATCATTGCTTATCTCACTACACTCAGATATGAACTACACAAGGAATAAGAATAGAGAAAATAAGACAACACAGGTTGACAGATTGCATCTACCTCTCCTATTCAGAAATCCACCATAGTTACATAATGATCCGCATGAATATACATGCAAACATAACTAAATCCCAGGCGTGCTATGAAAAGCTATGACCTTCCATTTTCAAGATTCTAAAAATCATCAAAATTGACAAACATCCAAAATAGACAAAATACCACACATATTACTAAGCCTAAACACATGGCACAGCTCGGTGGCTTGAGCCAACACCTGACCTCGGACCCGCAATCCCTTGATCCATGCCACCCCTTTCTTTATCAGCAACCTTCGATCACTCCTTTGCTGCATCTTCAATTCCACCTTCTGCTGCTTGACATCCGATTAAATCCACCTCTGCTTCCTTTTCTTCAATATGCACTACTAGGTTCTCAGCATCTTCCTTGCCCTCTTGCACTTTACCATCCACAATCTATTTATCAAAATCCTCCAGAGACATCTACATCTTAGCTTCCTGCTTTGCTACTTCTAGTTGCATTTCCAAGTCTGCAATCTTTTCCTTCATCTCTGCATTCTCAGCCTGAAGTGAATGTTCTCCTGCAGCCTCAAACTAGGCTTTGAACTTGTCAATAGTTGTTGCTAGATGCTCTTGAAACAATCTAGCTGCATGGCCCCAAAGCTCCTTGATGTATTCAAACACCTTTGACCTCAATGAATCTGCATCCGTGTCAGCCAACAATACCCCAGTTACTCCTTGCCTATCAAATGTAGCTTTCTCCAACTCCACCAAGGTCATCAACCAATTCATCAGGAAGTTGTTATTTGAAATGAGTTGAATAGTTTTATCCTCCACTTCTTGAAATTGCTTCTCTATTGCCATCTTCAAACCATCTGCCCAGCTTCAAAAATCATGCACTGCTGTAAGCAATTCCACATAGCGACTCTGACTCTCTATTTCTGCATGAACTAAGGCCAAACTAAGGCCTCTTGAAAAACTTTCCCATCATCCATTAGCTCCTCCACTTTATCCTGCAACCTCTTAATCTCTCTTTCCATCATATTTACCTTCTGGTCATCCCCCTTCTATTTCTCCAAAGTCAGAATCATAACATCTTGATTGCAAATAAACAGGTTCAAATCTGACAAACTTCAAACTGCATCTTGAACAGAAAATATTCCGACTGCCCTCGAATTGTATTCCTGTGAGGATGGATTTGTCTTAATTGCAACTTCAATTTACTAGGATGTGGTCCTAACTTTGAGTTATAGAGCATCACCCAGTCCCCTTTCTGAAATATCTTAAATTTCACCTGCCTTGAAATCCATGCTTGCCTTCTATTCTGATTTATTTCCATTGCATATGCACTTTGAATCCGGTCTTCCTCCAACTTTAGCAACTCCCTTTGTCTATGTAAAACTGAATCCTCTGGGCTCATCCTATGCTGTACTACTAGCCTTAAGCTGGGATTCTGAAAAAGATAGTGGCAGAGGAGGGTACTTGATCGAGCATCAAGGTAAGCTCACTACACTCGTAGGATTGACGGCGTGTTGGCTAGGTGAGAGATAGCCATTAGAGCTCTCTTGGAATGCTTGAAACAATGAGCAGTCCGTGGGTCTTGGCGATTGAGCAAAAGCTTCCACATTTTGGTTCCGTTGCCGGGACCAACGGATTCAAGCTTTGAGCACTTGTGCACCTCACATCGAGTGTATCGAAGTAGGGTACTCATACCCAAAACGGAGCTTGAAATAGGTAGGAAGTTGGGTGTTTTTAATCTTCAAAACAAGTAAGTATTTTGGGATATTTTGGTTGGTTGATGATTGGAAAGCATGGAGGATCTATTTTAGTTTTTTGCCTTTGACTTTTGTTGCATTTAGCGTAGGTTAGAGTTAGGAAATCGAACCAGAAAAGGGTAGGGTTTACTGTTTCAAAACAGGGCAAAACATGGAAAAAATCGTGCAAAATGCGCAAAATGCTCACTAATGAGGTCTAAGATCGACAAGAGAGTGATTGGGGGCATCAACACCACACTTGGGAAGGCATATAAGAGCCAGGAGGCCAAAAGAGAGCTCATTTGTGCCATTTCAGTGAGAGAGAGAGAGAGAGAGAGCTAGAGAGCCCCAGCCTATGTGATTCGATCGCATCACCGATGCACTCACCGAATCGTTCAGGTATATGAATCCCTTCCTCTATCCCCCTAGATAGGATCTGGAGGGTTGTGCTTGGTATGATTGTGTAAATCCCAAGAATCGATCGAAATTGACATCGCGCTGTTTCTGTCGTGCCGCGTTCAGCCCGTCCGAGCGGTCGCTTCTGGGCCGAGTCCCAGAATCGGCCCTCGGCCAACTGCGGTTCGGCCCCGTCCGAATTATCACGTCCGAACCTGCCATTCAACCCGTGCGAATAACAATCATCGGAGTCAGATTTGGAGATTCGACCCTTGATCCTGTACCATTTGGCCCGTCTGAGTGACCCACTCGGACCCTGCAATTCGGACCAGTTGGTTCAAGTGCAACTTTTTGTAAAATCTATCAAAAATATTGACCCGACCCGGCAAATACATGTTAGCGCAACTTGTCGAAACCCTTCGGGCACTCAGAACTTGATTCTGGCACACGTGATAAGAGAGATTATAGTACACAGTCGCTTAGCGGTTTAGCAGTAGAGAGTTGAGGGACCCAAGGACTCGGATGTGAGCCGCTAAACCGTAAAACCTGATCGACACAAAATGAACAAGGCAACGTACAAGGAAACCCTAAACCTTGACTAAATGGCCAGAAAATAGACTTGCAATCTTATCAGGCCTAAAATGAGCGAGAGTAAGTAGGACGCCGGGAAATTGCTTGCGGCACTCACATTGCATTTCTGCATAGCAAACGATGAAATCTCAAAGGAGCAAGCTGCCCTCAGAAGACTAATCACTTCATATCGTAAGCCTCCTTGTTCTGTTCTTGAACACGAGTTGCAAGAGCTCACGCAGATGGCAAGCTCGCCTTCCACATTCTTGCAGTAGTGGTTTGCTCTGAGAATCCAATGGGAGAAAAGAGGCTGCCGGATAATGACCAATGCTGAGCAGCGTAGGGCAGTTAAAACCATCAAATATGACCCTACTTATGTGGCACCTATCTCATTTAGGGTTTTGGCCATCACCCGCAATCAGCATTTGGATGACCATGTGCTCGCTCACCCCTACATTGACCAATTCCTCACGGAAGAGGAATTACATGTTGCCAGCCACCTTAATACTGGCGATCTCTTTTACGATGTCTTGATCTACATCTCCCAAGTCTCCATCCAACCATCTACTCTTGATTGTCATGCTCAACTGGAATACAATCCAAAATTCTACATATGGCTTCTTCACATGTAAACCCCTATCCCAACAGGCCCAAAGCCCTTCACCTTTTAATCCCCAATCCTAGGAAGGATTCTTTTCTAAGTTGGAAGAGAAGGAGGTATGTGGGTATGTGGTGAAGATGAAAAGAATCAGATAGAAAATGAATAAAAAAGGGGGTACGGTAAAGTAAAGGTAGTGGAAAGCCTAAGCATAGAGTATGGAAAAAATGGCTTCCTAAAAAATTCGTTCAAAAATTTTTATTCTCACATAAACAACAAGTGAAAATGCTAACGAAAGTTATGAATTATGGCAGGAGCAGAAAATGTCGCAGCAAGACCGCGCCCATCGACTTCCATTCACAGACGAGGAGAGGGAGCAGTATCACATCAATCTAGAGAACCGCGCCTTCGGCCAACTCAAGTTCCAAACCATCCACAACATCGAAGCCGTGGTAGCTAAGGAGGAAGCAGCCAGGAGGGTAGTGGAATAGTGCAACCTTACAAAGTATATTGAAAAATTCTCACAGGAGTCAGATCACTTAAAATGCGTAGAATTCCTCAGAACATACAACCCGGACCAAGAAGGTGGCATTGTAACAGTGGGCCTAGGAGAGGGTGAGAAGCAGATGCAAGTCCGGTTGGATCCATCCTTGGTGGAAAAGGCTCTGGGATTGGTACTAAAGACAGAAAGGAGACAAAAAAGGGATGTTTATGCCTTGCTGAAAATGAAGAAGGAAGAGGTGCTCACGAACGACGGCATAAGCATCCAGGACATCCCTGACACAGAAGCCAGGTTGTAGGCCAAGTTGGTGCACATGCTCTTCTCCAGCCAACGTTACAATTCCTTAATGCATCGAATTAGCGTGCCAATGCTGGAGAACGTAGCAGCTCACACCCTCGACGAGGTAGATTGGAATGGCTATGTGAGGAAAACGATTGATCAAGCGGCCAAAGTGCTAGCCCTGGGAAGTGCACCAACAGGAGGAGAGTCCCCAGCTTCTAAGGTAACAGAGAGGAAGAAAGCCTCCTCCAAGGCCTCTTTCATCGGATATGAAGGAGTCTTGACTGCACTCATTCAAGAGGCAGTAAAGGCAGCACAGGAGTCGGAGGAGGGAGAAGGAGAAACGCCGGAGAGGTCGCCCCCTCGTCAGGACAAAGACAGGTCCACCGACAGAACGGAAATAGAAGAAGAAGGGGAGGGACAAACCAGTAAGAAGACAATCAAGACAACGAAGAAGAAGGCGGTGTAGAGGAAGAAGAAGAATGACGAAGGTAGGAAGAAGGAAAAGGAAGACTTGGAAAGGGCGAAGAAGGAATCCCTGAGAGAAGCAAAGGAGAGAGAGTATGAGACAGCAGGACGAGAGGGAAAAAGAGGAGTTACAGAAAGCAAAGGAGGCGTCAAAACAAGAAGCTGAAGTGGAGAAAAGGAGGAAAAAAGAACAGAAAGGGAAAAAGAAGGAGGAGCAGAAGAAAAGGGAGGAGGAAAGGAAGATAAAAGCGGAGGAGGAAGAGGAGGAGCTACGAAGAAAGGAGGAAGAGGACCTGGCGGAGGCCACCCGCTAGTCCATCAAACAACAGTGCCGAGCAGATGAACTAAGGAACCTGAGCCCACGCAGAGAAGAGGAGCCAGGGTCTAGCACCCAAGTGCCAAAGTTTGTGCCACCTCCAGTCCCAGAAGGCAAAGGCAAGGTCCAGCTCCATCCGATCCCTACCCTCCTGGTGCCTTCCGTGGAACTCACCACCATCACTCCCAGCATCCCCACTAGTGCAGATGTGTCAAACTTCATGGCATGGATGCAGTATTTTATTAACAAGGAAACGGGCCAGGGGCAGAGCATGGAGACTATGGCCACAGGACAGAAGAGGCCAGCCATGGATGCAGAGTCCAGGCAAGAGCCCAAAAAACAAAAAGTTGAAGCCTCAATCTCACCCATTCACACAACGATGACGCCACTGGCTAATTATGACAAATACGTCACCAATCTACTCTCCCAATTGGAGAGAGCGAAGGAGGAACACAAGATATCCGTGCTAAGTTGGCATCTGAGAAAGAAATCATGGCCGCCTTCCAGCTAGACAAGACAAGAATGATAGCCTTACAGCAGCGCGAGATTGTAGACCTGAAGCAAGAACTGAAGGCTAGGGATGAGAAGGAGGAACATTGGAGGCAGCTGCTCGAAGATGAGACTCAAGAATTAGTAAACATGCAAAGAGAGCACAAGCTCTTAGTAGTACAGTACCAGGAGCTTGCTGCGCAATCTGCTCAGATTGATGCACTCGTGAAGGAGCTGAATGCCAGGGACGAAGAAAGAAAACGAGGCATGGAGGAGCAGCAGGAGAAACTCAACCACCTCACAGATCAGCTAACCTCTGAAAGAGGAGAACAAGAGAGGCTAGTTAGGGAACTAGAGGATTATGAGCAGAAAATCATGATGCTGACCTTAAGATAGGGAGAGGGCTTGGAAGTAATGAACAAAAGGGCAGAGGAGTGGGTTGTGCACAACGAGAAGAGGGTGAAGGCACTAGCGCACCACCTTGCTCAATGACAGAAAAGGAAAAAATCATCCCAGAGAGCAAGGTGGAGGCAGCCCAAGTGGCCTTTAATACTCAACAGAAGGCCTTCCTCGACACTATCCTGGACGCCACGCACACAGCGCAAGGAGAGCCACTGGAGGCAATGCAAAGGAAGCTTGGCATGGCAAGAAGAGCCCTACACGCTGGACTACAAATGCCACCATTGCCGGCAGAGGTTAGGATGAGTTTGGAGGAACATGAAAATACCTAATGCGGGCCGGCCTTATCCCCCAGGAGATAGACGCCCTCGGGTTTGAGGAAGAAGCAGCACATGCAGAATGGCAGGGGGAAGAAGCAGAGCTGGAAATCGATGTGAATCGATTCAGGGAAGACGTAGTCCCACAACCCCCCTCGCCACAAGCTCAAGACCCGCCACAAGAAGACCCAGCTGTGCAGAAAGAAAAGCCATCTCTAAAGAAAGACGCAAAAAGCTGGTGGAGGAGGCCAGACAAAAACTGAGAGCCAAACCAACCGTGCTACCGTCCACGCCTCTCCCTCCGTGCCTAGATGATCTTCCCGCAGGATTCCATGCAGAACTGGTGGAGTGGGAGGTGCAGGAACTGGTGGTGTTTCCTCCTACCCAAGAGTCTGCGGAGGGTCCTGCCTCTCAAAGTGATGGACGAGGTGATCGTGGTCGGTGGCCAATTGGGGAAAAAATGGCTGGAGGAGCGGGAAAAGAACCCAACCTCTTGGGGCACCGAAGCGGCCGACTACTGGCAAGATAAAATTTTTGAAGTCCCCCACACTGTACAATACTATAAGAGCCAACCTCTGTGGAGGAGGTGAGTATGCGACATAAGCATGCTCACCTGGATGGCTTTTTGTAATACCCTACCATTCGAGCGGAACGACCCTACGTACATGGCGTACCCTCGAAGGGTAGGGGTAGATTTTGATGCCACCCTCCAGGGCGGTATGACTTTCCCCTTATTTATAACTCCAATGCAGTATCCTTTGAGAATGCCCTTCTTTTTACCGCAGAAAGCCTAGACGAGTCTATGATGCACTTATTTGCGGACTTTTCCTCATGTCCTAACCCCGCTTTTATAACCACTTGTAATTATCTTAGGTTACTTAGGCTACTTCTTAAACAGGACCCGGCTCCACAAGAGCGCAGCCTGCCTCCCCTATTCTTTACCCTAACGCTATAGATAACTGCGCCATGGCTCATCTCATGATGAGGGCTAGTCTCCTTCCCTCTTTTTGCCTAGCCCTCTTAGAAGACATGAATGATAGCCAATTCACTAGATGCAACCACCCCTTCCTCTCGACCACCTCCCTTCATGTACGCATGAATCTGAAAGATTACATGCAAAGTCGCCAATTTTTTAGCAAGTCTCCTCAACCCCCTTCTCCTCCTCATTCCAATCAAGATAATTAGGCCTATGTATCATTTCAAAAAAAAAAAAAAGAGAAAAAAGAAAAAAAAGAGAAAAGAAAAGAAAAGAAAAGAAAGAAAGAACCACAGTCACGACACCTAGGGTTTTCCCTAGCCCCCTCCCCCACTTCACGCTTAGGGCACATTAAGGGCATGACTTTCAGACCTGTCACCCTAAGACTCGCACCGCACCTCCAACGAAGCATGAAGTGGGTCGTCAAGTGTGGGACGTCACCAAGGGCTTGCCTAAGGTTAGACCCATCTCCCAGTTCCACTGCCACGAGCACCACACCCTACATGGCAAGTAGACACACCCCTTAGGGAGTGCACAACTTTTCTTGTAGGTTACATTCGACTCTCAAGAAATGGCTACCCGAAAAAGAGGATCACCATGGTACCCTTTAATGACCCGAACGTGCCAGCATCCAGCCTTTCTCTTGCTGATGGCCACCATGATCGAACCAGGTCAAGGTAGAACTGCCATTGGCATTGATCTTAGAACCGCATCGTCCAAAGATCCATGCCCAACGCCTCAAGATCCACGGATCGCTTATTGATTCCACAAGATTGAAGACCTTCAACTCAAAACTGAAGACCTTCAACTCAAAGACAAAGATCTTCAATCGAAGCCACGGGTTTTCAAGACAAACAATGTTCGAGGGGTTTCTCCAAAATAAATCCCTCCAATACCATCATCCTAAGGGATTGCTTATTACTTCAAGCGTTTCTCATTCTCAAAAGACGATCGGCTACATAACTAGCGCCACAACTGTGTGATAGATGCCGAGTATCTTCATGGAGCCTAAAGCATGCCGGAATCTTTCCTGGTCATCATTCCCAACCACCCACCTACCTGTTCCGCCTAATAGCTGACCTAACTAGCCACTATGTCCCACTGCAGTGCCATGGGACTGGCACTCGGCTAGGAGGGGGTAATGTTACCGTGTTTCCGCAGCACAAAGGAGCGGGAAATGGAAATAGCAAAAAATGCGCGGGATAAAAGCAGAAAAAGGTGCCTTGACCGGTGGCCAATCCCTGAAAAATTCAAATGTTCGACGTGACCCTCAGAAAGCTTCATTGTCGAGCCAAGGCAATGAAAGAGAAAAAGGCACACCATTAAAATGTGGAAGCGCCACCGAATCTATGTAAAAGAGTGCCAGCTCACTCCTGTGCAAAGTGTATGCATTAGTTGGGAATAGGATAAATTAGAATGGTGGGAAATGGGAAAAAGAGCCTAGGCTACGACCGACCATGTAAAAGAGGGAAAAGGGGATGACCGCCCAAAAAGGATTTAGGGTTTTGTATATAAAGTTGAAAAGTAAATGAGAAGCCCATTCTTTGGTGTGTGGCAAAAAGAGTCTTCTTCTTCCTCTCTTCTTCTCTCCTTCTTGTTTGTGTGTGCTCTTTAGAGAGGGAGTGTGAGAGTGTGAGGGGGTGAGTGTGTGTGAGAGTGAGGGATCAAGAAGGTGAAGCTCTTCACCATCTCCTCTTCTCCTCTCTTCTCTTCTCTTCTCTTGCGCATGCGGCTATGGAGGATGGAGCTTGGAGATGGAGGAGGCTTGAGGATGCTTGAGCTAGCATCACGAATCATGGAGCTACCAGAGTGCAAGAGAGAGGAGGGTACTTGATCGAGCATCAAGGTAAGCTCACTACACTCGTAGGATCGACGGCGCGTCGGCTAGGTGAGAGATAGCCATTAGAGCTTGCTTGGAACACTTGAAACAATGAGCGGTCCGTGGGTCTTGGCGGTTGAGCGAAAGCTCTCACATCTAGTCTTCAATCCAAAGCTCATCACTGTGTATGCAAATGCTCCCCATTCAGTTATAAATGCCATCTTGGAGACATCCTCTTCTGCCATCCAGATCTGATTGTATCTTGAAAATCCATCAAGAAAGCTATACATCTCATGCCCTGTGACATCATCCAGAATCCACAAATGGCAATGGAAATGGATCTGCAATTGTTGTTGCATTTAGCTTCCTATAATCCACACACACTCAAACTTTCCTTGACTTCTTTGGAAAAACCACTATCGGTGACAACCATTCTGCTTGATCTATTGGGACAATGAAACCCACTTGCTTATCTAACTCCTCTTCACCTGCTTTGCATAATTCAGATTCATCATATAATGTTGTTGAATCACCGGCATTGCATTCTCCTTCAAATTGATCTGATGCTTATACACTCCCGGATCCATGCCTTTCAGGTCAAAATAATCCCAAGTGAATACATTCATGAACTCCTGCAACAACTTCTTAAGATCCTCCTAAAATCCATCCTCCAAATTGACACTGATTGACAACTTTTGGGCTAACTTCAGATCCCAAAATTAAATCTTGCAAATCATCCTCTTTTACCTGTGAAACCTTTTTCATTAGCATGTCATACAAGAATTCAGCTCTGGTTATTGCCTCCTTTGGTGCAACCTCCCCTTCTTCACATTCCAAATCCTCCTTCATCTTTAACTATTGAGAAATTGTTGACTCTTGAGTCAGATTATACTTTGCATCCACATCCTCTGATTTACCAGATGACTCTTTAATTGACTTCCAAGATTTCTCTTGACAAACATATTTTTGCGCAATCCTTTCCACATCAACTTCAAACATTGGTACCACATTGGGATTGGCATCCAGAAAACATGCTTCCTCCTCATCTTTAATATCCTTAGCCAAATTAATAGTTTGAGCCATCATCGGCTTTATTAATATTAGCAATATCTTCATAGACGTCATTGGAATCCTTACTGAATTCTTCCCTTTATTTAAAATCACTTCATTTCATTCCCAATCCTGCTTAAGCTTTTCTGATTTGAACTACGGTCTTTCCAATAGCATTGAATAAGCATTACCTGCATCTTGCATTTTCAAAAAAATGAAATTTGCTTGAAATAACAACCCATGCACTTTGAGGGTTTGCCCTATCAGCATCCCTATTGGTTGCACTCTTCGTTGGTCCGCCATCCTTACTTGAAATGGTGCCGGTTCAAATCATCCTGGAAAATTTAGCCTCCACCAAAATATTTACTCCGGATCCACCATCTAACAAAACATCTGAAAATGTGCAACCATCAAACTCAAGCTTAACAGTTGGAATGGTAAAATCAACAACATCAGGATTGTGATTTGATAGCTTCCAACATTCTCCTTCAATGCACTCTGAATATTTGGAACAATTGACATCCTTGTAATTGAGTAAAACCTATCCCTGAAAATTGGGACCAATGATAGCAACTGATCTAATGTAAAATGTTTAGGAGTATTCAACAATTCTTCAAACAATGCTCCTAATGTCAATTCAGAATTCGCCACTTCCTTCAATTGTTTTTTCTTTCACTTGGATAACATCTCTTCTCCCTCTAACTTCTCCACTTCTTCAACCATGTCATCTCTGACTTCTTTTTGTTCCTTCGAATCCAAAGGTGATTTTAGCTTTGCTTTAGAGCATGTGATTGCCAATACTTCTGGTTCACCTAACTTGCATTGCGAACAATCGCATTCTAGATAACAATCTGCTGACACTCGATTTGTCCCATGATCCTTAGAAATCTCCACATCAATTGAATTACTTTGAGGTGCTTTCTCTGCTTCCTTCGGCTACACACGTGGGGCAGGTAGTTGTGGTAACTGCTCATTTCGTGATTGCTGATTCCAGCCTTGTGAATTCCACCCTTGCTAATTCTAGTTCTATTGATTCCAATTTGATGGCTGTTGCCATCCTTGCTATTGATTGCAATTTCCTCCCCATAGTCTAGAATTCTGAAATCCACCAAATCTTGGTCAGAACCTTTGATTGTAATTCCCTCTTTATGGCCTATCTTGATTGAAAGGTAGTCTTCATCCAGAGAGCTGTTGTTGCTACCTTTGCCGTCTCGAATTGTTAAATGGCCTCTACTATCCTATAGCATCAGGAAACACTCCACTTGCCCATGCCAAATTTTGATGAATCTTTTGTTGAACCCGCTTCGGAATTTGTCCTCAGAAGTTTGGATTATACCAGCAATTAGTTGTCAAATTACCATCCTTTTCACAAATGTCACAATGAGCCTTCTTGCTACCTTTGACACCCATTTCCTTCAACGTCTTCTCCTCCATCTTTTAAACTAAACTCCCCTTGAACTTTTCTTTGCCCTTCTTCTTATGCTTCCTCTTCTTATCTCCTTTATTTGAATTAGAATCAGAATCAAAATCAGAATCGGAGTGGGAATCTGAATTGCTACTTACTTCTGAATCGAAATTTGAATTTGTATCTATATCAGAATCATCATCACTACTGTCATCCAAAGATTTCTTCTTCTTCTTCCCCTTCTTTCTCTTCCTTTTCACCCAAGAACTCTTCCTTGAAAAACTCAGACTTATAACTCCAAATCTATTTTTTGCTCTTATTGCAGTGTCCACCAAGGCATTAAAACGAGCTCTGACATCTACACCTGCTACTACTGCATTCCTCAATTCTTTTCGCAGACCATGCATGTAATATCCAGCCAACATTTCATCTCTAGGCATTTCTGCATTTGTAAGCCTCTTTAAATACTGATCGAATTTCTGAGTGTAATCCTCCACAAACATTTTCCTTCGCTTAATCCCTTTGATTTTTATAAGCACATCATTCGGAGTTTTCTCCTTTCAGAATCTATTCAGAAATGCATCCTTTAATGTTGCATAATTTGAAAAATGCCCTATATTGAAATTGCTCAACCACGGCATGGCTCTTCCCTCAAGTGTTGCTTGGAATTGTTGCATCTTGGCTTGCGTGTCATACACTCCATCAAATCCTCTGGCTTGCCACCTTGTCTCAAATTGAGCTACATGGCAATCGGGGTCTTGTTTGGACTTCCCGGAAACACTAGACAAAGTATTCTTTTATTGTGATAGTGGAATGATGATGATCTCAAAGACTTCAAAAACCAATTGAACCTTTTTAAAAAGGCAATGACAAAAGCTTGGGGCAATCAACATTTCACTCACTATATGGTAAGAAGTTTGCATATATATGTCTCTGTATTGTCTGACTCTTATAGGGTTTTCTAATTGAATTTATTTATTATGTTAACTATATATCATATTTTATACAACCATGTTCCATATTTTAACAAGAAATATGGATCTCTATCTATCTAGTCAACCCAAGGTATGAAAAAATTACATCATCAAGCAAGAACAAAATACTTTAAACACATAAGACATGGAGATGGAAGATACAAAGCAAACCATTTATTAGAGGTCTTTCAATGGTTCTATAGACAAATTTTGCACAAATTAAAGCTCAAAGACACAAATGCATAATGTAATACATCATCTATGGCAATGACTATATCCACTGTTACCTAAAGAAGAAAAGATGGATATTTAAACTCTTGTGCGAAGCAAATATATTCAAAATGGTTACAAACTAGACAAAGAGATGGAAAAAGATGGGTTTCAAGAAACCCTTAACATATTTTAGTCAGACTTTGTTTGTAGAAGAGTCTTTAGTCTTGGGTAAGTTACTTATGAATATATGTGTGCATCATGTGGGTTCAAAATAAGGTATTTTTAAAATACCATTTTTGTATTTTTTTCATGCAAAAGGGTGTAATATAAAGGGATTATTTATAGACTGAATATTTATAAATAGGCCCTAAACGCACGTGATATAGAGGATATACATATAGTAACTTCCCTGAGCATTAGGTCCTCTAAAGGAATCTTTTGTTTCATCCCACTTGATGAGACCTCTACATTTTAGGAACCCTTGTTTCCTATAGCCTAGAAGGAGCTTAAAATTATTGGCATCTCCTACATGGGAGAGCAAATAAGAGCCAAGAACTCCAAAGTATCCTGCCCTAGATCCACTGTATCTAGGCATGAAGCCAAAAACTCTTATAGGTTCTTCCTTCTCTACCAAAATTATATTGTCTAAATATCTATTGAAAGCTTGGAATCCAATCACCTTGGAGATAACTTTCAGAGCCATTATTGGTAAGCTTGGAGGGCTTGAAAATGTGCTATGATAAATTGCAGCTATTTGATTATTAACTCTCTCCCAGTCAAATGGTTTCTTAAATGGCTATCTCTGTAAGCAGTAATAAGCAAAATACCAGTCGCCTATTCCTGAAAACCCTAAAACTCCATAGCCAACTCACTTGAAGCTTCATCTTTCCTTCATTTTCTCTCTCTTGACACTCAAAACAAACCTCTGTTACTCAAATATGAAGGTCCCATCATCAAATCAAGGAGGGGAAGATTTGGATTTGGAAGAACTTGAAGGATTTTGCAAATTTGAAAGACTCAAAGAAGAAACATAGTGTCCATAGGCACTCATCTAGTGCTTTTAGCACGTGTCTTTTGACATATCTCAATCAACTCTTCTACTGCTCAAATATGACAATTTCGGTGTTGATTTGCTGCTGTCTCTGCCACTCTAGCATGGGCAAAGACTCTCCAACTATTCGATTCAATAGAGTCAGGTTTCACACTTGGAAAACCCGCATCAAACTCATCCTAATGAAGAAGGACCTATGGGCCATTACTAATGGACAAGAAAAGAAGCGCAAAGATGCAACTCTTGTAGCTACTTGGTAGAAGAATGATGTCAAAACGCAGGCCATCATCAAATTAGAGTTGGATGACAGCTACATCCATCACGTAGATGCATGTGACACATCCCACGACACTTGGGATAGATTAGATACCTTGTTTGGTGCACAATCCAAATCCTCAAAGTATGGTTTACTGACTGAATTCTTTTGACTTGATATGAAACCTAATACATCCCTGGCATCTCATCTCAAATACATGGAAAGTTTCCTAACCCAGACGCTTGCAGGGATAAATCTCAAGATGGATGAAGATATTTGTATTGGTGTGTTGTTAAAAAGCCTGCTCTTCACTATAATAATGTGTCAACTACATTAATCAACATTCCTAGTCCTAAAGTGGTTGACATTAAGGCCTCCCTGCTAGAAGAAGAAAATAAGATAAAATCCAAAGAAAAACTAAGAACCTCTAAAGATAAACAAATGTTATATATTGGTATAACAAGTACAAGGGCAAGAAAGATCAGCTGGTATGTGACTTTTGCAAAAGGATTGGGCACACAGAGAAATTCTGTCATGCTAAGAAGAGGTCTCAAAAGGCCTATTTAACTATTGTTAAAGAAGAAGAAGACCATGGAGGAAAGGAAGAAGAAGAAGAAGAAGACCACTAGGAGAAGGACAAGCCTCATTAGTCCTACTCCTATTCTGATAGACTTTTTTAGCCTTATATTGCATAGCCCTAATGCTTCTGACATAAGCTTGTAAACTCATCATGTAACCTTGCATTATAGTCTCTGTAAACTTTGTGAGGCCCTTGTTACAGTCTCTAGATGTCCACCATGTGTTTGGTACCTAGACTTAGCCTTTTCTATGATAGCCTCTGGTGTTTACCATGTTTGTGGTGTGCCCAAACTTTGTAGGTGGTTGCTTACTAAAGCCTCTACACACTTTGTACTTTTTAGTTGTGATTGAGGAGGGGTGTTGAGATATTAGCAATCACACCTAGCTTAGCCTCTTTGTATGGAGCATTGTGGGCTCAAGATGCAAAATCCCATATGCACAGTGGTGGAAAGTGTAGCCCAGTCTATCCCTATAAAGCACTGTACTTGCTCTCTTTTTTAATGTAATGTCATAGTACTTTTGTCCTTCTAACAAAGTGTTTATGTCATTGTCAACTCACAAGATTGTGTTTATGAGTCCAAGTCTCAATATTGGAACTTAATTCACTTGTGTAACAGAGTTGTCTCACTCTCATGATGCTCACGAGCCTCATAACTCATGAGACACTCTCTTGTTCCATTGTTAGATTTTGTTTCTTTTTTCCGTCATACTATGATATGTATGCCTTTTTTTTTTTGACTGTCTTTTGGGTGGATTATGAAACTATAGTAGAGGGATATAATTATCCTACTAGAGAGGCTATACTTATCATTTCTTTTTGTGACTTAATTCATGGTGCAAGGTTGTGAGTATGGCATAATTTTTCTCACTAGATATGTCAGTTTTTTGGATAAGGCATTTGACACCATGAATCATGCAAGGGTTCAAGTCACGGCTATACCACCCATCCATGGGTTTGTGCCACCCATCCATGGGTCTACGCCAGGTGTTAGTCATGATTTCACACTTCATGTATTATGCTCTTAGCATGGTTTTACCTTAGTCATGTTAGTTCTATATGTGAGGTAGCCCTTAGATGCCTCATGAAGTTATGGTTATGATAGGTAGTTTTCACTGTGGCGTGAAGAGGAAAATTGGTGTCATTCTCATTTTTAGGGTTATCTCTAATGTTCACGACTTGCGTATGATGGATTATCATTATTATATATCGGATCTAATAGTTGGCACCATCATTCATTATGTTTCTACTCTATTTTCAGCATGTTTATTATGTTCTATTTCTCATTCTCTGATTATTAGTGCTGAAGTATGTGTTCTTATGGCTCTGTGTGATTATCTTTGAGTTTCTATGAGTTGTCTAATAATATAAGATTAGGTATTTTTCTCATGAGGCACTGTCTACTATCCTACTATGCATTTTGTATAGATTAGGGTAGCAATAGGTGATGCAAAGGTTGTTGCTACCAAAAGGTTGCCAATGTGTGTGCTATTGATGAGAAGCCAAGGCTCATGATGTGAAGGCTCTTAATGAGAAGGGGGAGAACACATAGAACATGAAGGAAGGGGAGGATGATACAAAGTATGCACAAAGAAAGAAGACTAGTAGGAAGGGAGAGAAACCCAAGGATATGGGGAACACAATAGATACCAATAAGGGGGAGACTGCTATGAGGTATAACATTGGGATTCGAAGTGTAGAGGGAGATATGTCTACAAGGGATATGGCTTATGGAGTGGACATAGATGCAGATGATTGGATTGATTTAGCCACATTGTTAGATATTTTTTATATCAAAGCAAAGAAGCACCCCATAGGTCATGGTCAAAAGATGCATGCTTGCAAGATCTAGCTATTATGATAGCACTTTGTACTTTGTGCTATGCTTGAAAGATTTAGCTGTTGCGATAGCACTTTGTGCTTTATGCTATGTTGTATATGAATCAATAGCATTTTTTTTCAAGTTCTTCTAACTTTAGTGTTGTATCATAATGCATGTTCTCCTACTTATAAGGTTCAATAAGGGAGCTTGCTACTAATTGTTTATTTTCAATTTTGGTGGCGTGTTGTACTATTTGGATATTGCTTAGTACCAAACTTTGCATTGTGGTATTTCTATAGTTTAGTTGGGAATTTGTCTTGTTATTTGGAACATTTTTTTTGAATTATGTGTCTTCCTTTTCTCATTTGGGCTTTGGGTACTATAGCAAGGCTACCTTGGTGGCTAAACGAGTGATCCTAGGACACATTGCTCTTCAAGGATGTGCATGCTAGTTTTGACTAGCTTGTAATACTTGACATCAATGGTGTGCTATTAAAGAGTTACCAATGTCAAGATTGTGGGAGAGAAGGAAGGAGTCTCACTTGTAGCTTTCTTGCTTGCACAATGGGGGAATACACACAGGGGTGGAGGCTGAAAACAATTTTTCTCTTCTTAGTTGTGTAAGCCAAAAAGAACTCTCTTACAAAGAAATAGAAGAACCCTATATATGGGTCTCAAACCAAAGACAACTAACTAAGGTGGCATACTAACTGAGCCACGAACTAGAGTAGATAAGGATAGCTATCATCTAGCTATTATTCATGGGCGGTGTACCAACCGCGTCTGCAACTGACAAGTCGGTGACATAAATACACAACGGTCACCCTAGCGTATCACGAGTGGAGCTCGATATCTCAACACTCCCCCTCGAGCTCAATCCCAATTCCTGCACACCAAGCAGGTCTCTGAACTTGCGCAGCTTCTCTGCACCCAATGCCTTCGTAAATATGTCAGCTACTTGATCCTCTGTGCTAACATAAACTAGATCAATAAGACCTAGTAAAACCCTCTCTCGCACATAGTGATAATGCACCTCAATGTGCTTTGTTCTAGCATGATAGACTGGATTATTTGCCAAGTGTATGCTACTCATGTTGTCACAATAAATGACAACTGGCCCATCTGAAGGCTGATGCATATCATAAAGTAGCTTATGCAACCAAGCTACCTCACATGCAGCCATTGCTGCACCCCTGTACTCGGCCTTTGTGCTCGACGAGGCAACTGTAGGCTGTTTCTTGCTGCTCCAAGTGACTGCAGCACTCCCAAAAGAGAACACATATCCACTGGTAGATCGTCTATCAGAAATGCTACCAGCCCAATCAGCATCAGTGTATCCATGCAACTATATCTGAACCCCAGTCTCATAAAATAGTCCATACTGCAATGTGGACTTCACATACCTGAGTATGCGTCTAGCCACATCCAAATGCGATTTCCTTGGAGCCTGCATAAACTGACTTACCAATCCAACATCATAGCTCAAATCTGGCCTGGTAATAGTCATATAAATCAAACTTCCTACTATGCGTCTGTACATAGTAGGGTCTTCCAAAAGCTCACATGCATCTGTGCTCAGCTTCACATTCTGCTCCAAAGGAACTGAAATAGGCTTACAGCCTGTCATCCCATATTTGGACAGCATGTCCAATCCATACTACCTCTGCAAGAGCTGTATCCCACCTGGTGATCTAATCACCTCAATGCCCAAGAAATAATGCAGCTCTCCCAAATCCTTCATCTCAAACTTCTGCTTCAATAGCATTTTCACATGAAGGATATCTTCATCACTGTCACCTGTCATAATCAAATCATCAACATAAATGACAAGTAGCATAATACCTTTCTCTGTTTTTCTCACATAAAGTGAGAAATCTGCCTTGGAAATCTGAAAGCCAATAGTGACAAGATACTGTCCTATCTTGTCAAACCATGCTCTAGGTGCTTGCTTCAAGCCATACAAGGCTTTCTTCAACCTGCAAACAAACTCAGGATGAACAGCATGCACATAACCTGGTGGCTGCTCCATATAGACCTCTTCTTGCAAATCACCATGCAAGAAGGCATTCTTTACATCCATCTGATGTAAAGACCATCCCTTTGATGCAGCCATAGCAATGACTGCTCTTACGGTTGCCATCCTTGCAACCGGACTGAATGTTTCTTCATAGTCAATGCCATATGTTTGTGCATACCCCTTGACTACTAATCTTGCCTTGTATCTGTTCACAGAACCATCTGCATTGTGCTTCACCTTATAAACCCACTTACAGCCAATTGCATTCTTACCTTTAGGCAAAGGTGCCAATTCCCATGTAGCATTTGCTTCCAAGGCATCCATTTCTTCATCCATGGCTTTCTCCCATTTTTCTTTTCCCATGGCTTGCTCAAAAGAAGTGGGTTCTGGTTCCTGTATCACCTTGACCATATATGCATAGTGAATGGCTGTAAATCCATCATATTTCAGCCTATCCACAGGATACCTAACTCTGGTAGACCTGCGCAAAGTGGGTTCACTCCCAGGTGCTCTCAAAACATCCCTGGTCTTCCTTACTCCAGGTGTAACAATAGAAGGAATACCCAACTCATCATCAATGCTCTGTTCTGAGCCACTGGATTCACCATCCACATAAGATTGACCTGCATTCACATCAAACATGGGCTGATCAACCTTCTCTTTTCCTTTTCGTGATACCTGCACCCCACTATCTGCATTACTTTGAGAAGATTCTCTTGATCTCAATCTGTCTGTCCATGGCGAAGAATGTGAACCACTGCTAGAGGACGCTCCAGGTCCACTAATATTTTGTGACTGCTGTTGTGAATTCTGTGCAGCATTACCATTTTGTGCATCTACATCATCAATCACATTTACTGGTTTATACCAGCTACTCATCTCATCAAAAACAACATCTCTGCTCACTGTAAACTTACGAGTAGAAGGGTTATAGCATCTATACCCTTTTTGCTGCAGAGAGTAACCAATAAAGATACACTTCTCAGTTTTTGGATCCAACTTGGATCTCAACTTATCTGGCACATGTACATAGGCAATGCAACAAAAAATTTTCAAATGAGAAATATCTGGTTTCCTACCAGTATACCTCTCCTCTGGAGTCATTCCATGTATTGCTGCAGTGGGAGTCCTGTTCATTATGTAGACTGCTGTAGCAACTGCTTCAGCCCAATAAAAATCTGGCAGGTCTTTTTCATTGAGCATGGCACGAGACACCTCTCCAATATGTCTGTTTTTTCTTTCTGCAATTCCATTTTGCTGTGGGGTATGACTGCATGAATATTGCTGCTTTATGCCATGCTCCTGCAAGAACCTTGCAAACTCATTTGAGAGGTACTCTCCCCCTCCATTTGACCTTAGGCATTTTATTTGCAGTCCTGTTTCTTTTTCAACCATAGCTTTAAGAGTTTTGAAATGCCCAAAAACTTCACTTTTCTTTTTCATAAAATACACCCAAACTTTTCTGCTATAGTTATCAATAAAAGTAACAAAATAATGACAGCCTCCAAGAGATGCAGCTTTAGTAGTCCACACATCAGAGTGGATTAATTCCAATGGCTTCTTACTCTCTTGAACATGTCTAGGAAATGGTTTCCTTGCCTGTTTTCCAAACTGACAGGCTTCACATACCTTATGCATTTCTGCAACCTTGAATCTAGACAATCCTGCAACAATATTTTGGGCCTGCATTGATTTAAGTCGCTATACATTAACATGACCAATGCGTTTATGCTAGATATCAATATCTGCAACTACACCGGTCCCATGTGCAAACATTGATGTACTCAATTCAGACATGTCTGCATCCAACGTAAACATTCTGCCCTTCTTCTTTCCTTTTGCTATCAAGCGACCTTTATTTTTCATATCCTCAACAAAGCATCCATGAGGATTAAATCTGACCTGCAAGCCCTGTTCAACCATTTGACCAACAGAAACCAGATTCTTGGTGATATTCGGAACATGAAATACATCGGATAGGTATTTCTTTTTCCCATCCTGCATAGACAAAAGAATTTTTCCAATCTGCACAATCGGATGTGCAGTATCATCACCAGTCTCCACAAATCCTGATTTTTCCATTTTCCTTGCATCCTGCATCCATTCTGCATGACCTGTCATGTGGTTTGATGCACCTGAGTCAACATACCACACATCGTTGCTTTCTTCTGCACTTGTCACAGAATTGTTCATGTGCTGCACCATAAATAAATGCTCATTTCTGTCATCACCGTGTCTACTAGAAGATGCATAATTTCCTTGTTGCAATTTTCCATTCATGATGTCATTCTGCTTTTTATAGCAGTCTTTAGCCATATGACCCATTTTACCACAATAGTAGCATTCAACATTACTGTTTGCATTTTGGCCTCTTTGCCATCCACCATGACCTCTTTGGCTCCCCCTGCCTCTAGAGTTACCACGTCCTCCTCCATAGGACTGGTTTTCTTGAGTTTGCTGCATATTCTGATTTCTACCACGGCCTCCAAATTGGCCTCCTCTACCTCTGCCTCTACCTCTTCCAGCATTTGAGTAGAAGACAACTTCTTTTGAAGTTCCTCCTGAAGAAGATGCACCACCATTTCTCTGCTCCTCAGAAATTAGAAGAGCAATCAACTCCTCAAAATCAGGAAATCTTTCACGAACTGAAATGGATGTCTGGAACTGTGCATAATCCTTTCCTAGACCATTCAAGGTCACAGAACCTAAATCATCATCTTCCCCTGGCGACCCAATGGAAGTAAGTGCATCTGCAATCTTCTTCACCTTCATGTGGTAGTCATTGA
Source organism: Lygodium microphyllum (assembly GCF_053477565.2). NCBI lineage: Eukaryota > Viridiplantae > Streptophyta > Polypodiopsida > Schizaeales > Lygodiaceae > Lygodium > Lygodium microphyllum. Next base: position 28,323,428 of record NC_141143.1, on the reverse strand, counting down.
TGCTCATATTTTCTCTTTGCACATTGTGCAACTTTTGCTTGAGTTGCATTTTCCTGGCTTGCGTATTTGTGCTATACATCTTTGACAGAGTATCCCATGCCTCCTTTGGCATACTTGCATCCTGAATATGCACAATCATAGAGTTTGAAATGCTAATAGACAGCCAATACATAACTTTCCTGGCTCTCTCATGCCATGCTTTGAATGCCTGCATTTGATGTTGATTGGGAACATCAGGAAGAACTGGTTCTTCTTCATTTCCTGCAACAAATTCCCAATATCCTTTTCCCATAAGGAAATTCGTCATTCTAAACTTCCATGCCTGGAAGTTGTTCTTGTCAAGCTTTTCAGTTACAATCTGTGAAAGAGAATCAGACGCCATTACAGAACACTGCGAAAAATTCTGTCACTGCAAAAACTCAGCTTCACCCTCACAAGGGCAAATCTGCAAAACTGGCGAAAGTGGTATTTGACCACACAGTCACTTCCTAGTGACGATTTTGCATAAACAGGAACCAAGGATGATTCTGAAACTCCCAATGTCTCTACGCACCAGCATACGATGCAATTTCTACAATAACTTTTCACTGACCTGTAGAACAATGGTTGGATAGCATAAAACAAAGCCTTTTCCCGAGTGCGTGCAGAAAACTTCCGCCTCCAAAACAGGCCCCGAAATGGCCTCAAATAAAAAAAAAAGGATCGCCTAGGGCTAAAGCCCTTTCCCGCAGCATATGCTACCCTCTTGCTTCACCGCGAAGGGCGTCTCAACCAGACCACCGCGAGCTTGGCTTGCTTTCTTGAGCTCCTTACCACGAACAAGGCTCTGATACCATGTCAAGATTGTGGGAGAGAAGGAAGGAGTCTCACTTGTAGCTTTCTTGCTTGCACAATGGGGGAATACACACAGGGGTGGAGGCTGAAAATAGTTTTTCTCTTCTTAGTTGTGTAAGCCAAAAAAGAACTCTCTTACAAAGAAATAGAAGAACCCTATATATGGGTCTCAAACCAAAGACAACTAACTAAGGTGGGATACTAACTGAGCCATGAACTAGAGTAGATAAGGATAGCTGTCATCTAGCTATTATTCATGGGCGGTGTACCAACCGCGTGCAACTGACAAGTCAGTGACATAAATACACAACGGTCATCCTGGCGTATCACGAGTGGAGCTCGATATCTCAACAACCAAAAGATCCAAAAAATGTTTGGGAGTTTCCATTCATGGATGGGGTCAAACTTCGAGGTGTGACAAGTGTCTCAATGGACCTATATTGTAAGACTTGATGCAAAAGAATTTATACTATAGCTAAGAAAGAAGGCATATGAGACGTTGTGGTCATGCTCCACAAAGAATAATTTGTGCAAGATCATGAATGCATGCATTCCTTGACTAATGAAAATAAGAGGACTATTCTAGGTATTCTTATACTTAGCTTTTAATAATGGACTATATGCATGCATTTAACTATAAACTAACCTCTTACTTTATATTTACAAATTTGTTTCTCCAGAATGATTGCAAGGTTTGGGCATAGAGTCTCTAGCATGTGCAAAACATAAAAGTAGAGTTTGGTAACAAGCCTATTTTTGTAAGTTGCTAAAAAAGTTTAGGAGAAGCATCCTCAATTCAATGGTGCCAATGCAATTCGTGTTAATGATTATAGATTCAAATAATTGAAGAATGACTATGAGTCATGCCTTTGTATAAGATCATATGAGCCCACATATTATGACCTAATTAAACCCTTCTACTTTATGGATGTCACTACATGTGGTTGTATGGCTATATATAAGATTTGTTCCGAATCACTTACTATCAAAGGAGCCCTTTGTTTGATATAGAGAATGGCATCTCCTCACAACATTTGATCAAAATAGTCCAGTGCTCTTCCACACTGCCCATGTTGACAATACCCTGTGATTAATGCATTCCACAAGAAAATTGTTTTAACTACTAGATCATTATGCAATCTCTCAACTTCTACAAATAAGCTAGCTCTTGCATAAGCATCTACCACTGCATTGGCAACAAATTCGTCTTGCAAAAAGCCCTCTTTTACAATTTCTATATATGTTTCTTGAACCCAGCCTAAAGACCCTAACCTCCTACCAACTTTCAAACTACACACATAAGTGACATCATTAAAAGGTACACTCTCAAACTACATTTGCTTAAGACAACTTAGAACTTCCTCATTCAGGCCCTATTCCATGTACCCAATAATCAGAGCATTCCACAAGACAACATCTTGGATGGTTGAGGCATCAAACACATACTTTACTTCTAGAATTGAACCTATTTTGGCGTATAGACTCACCAAACTGTTGACTATGAGGGATCACTCTCGAGCTCTTCCTTGACAACCTGTGCATCATGTGTGGTATGCACCTTCTGCACGTTTCCTGATATGTTGCATACTTTTAGCACACAAATATGTGTAATTATGTTTGAACCCACACCCTCCAATTGCATCTTATCAAAAGACTCTAAAGCTTCATTTGCAAGTCCATGTCGATAACTGCAGTCCAATAGACAACATTTTTGAGTGGTAGGTCATCCAACACGTGATGTGCTTCTAGAAGCAGTCCATATTTCACATACATGTCTATCAAGCTAGTGGCAACACCAAGATTTCTTTCAAGCCCCTCAATAGCAATTTCTGCATGGAAACCTTGGCCCCTATCTTTGGCACATATGCTTCCACAACATTTTAAAATGGATATGTAAGTAATAGCATTAGGAGAGAGACCACTTTTTATCATCGTTCCAAACAAATCAAGTGCTTCCTCACTAAGTACCTCCTTAGCATAGCCTGCTACTAATATGTTCCATGAGACTACATATTTAACTATCATATCATCAAATGCATCATGTGCATCTTCAAGAGAACCACATCCTTCCTTCACAATCAAAGCATGGGATTTATTCTCCTCATCTAAAGCTTTCATGCTACCACAAGCTTTTAAAATGCAGACAAATGAAGCACCATCTAGCGAAGCATAATCTTGCACTTGCATGGCATTAAAATAATCCAAAGTTTTCTCACTCAAGCCATTTCTGACAAAACCTATAATCTGTGCAATCAAAGCAACTACATTTTTAATTGGTAGGTCATCATATGCATCATGTGCTTCTGCAAATGATCCACATTGGGCATATGCATCAATCGTACTATTGATAACATACTCATCCCTTCCAAACCTGTGTTTCACAATCTCACAATGTACACCTAGAACCCCATCTGTCGTTCCCATGGTAGAGCAACATTGCAAAGAAGAAATGAGGGTAACCACATTTGGTGAAAAACTGTCCATCTTCATCCATTGCAATGTTTTTGCCTCATCCTCTAGACCATGGTCAATGTATTGTGCAACCAAAGCATTCCATGAGACCACATTTCGAGTTGGAAGTTCATCAAATACCTCAAGTGCTTCTGCCAAAACGACCCACACTTTGCATACATATCCACTAGTGTATTGCCAATATATAGATATTTTTCAAAGCCCTGTTTTATGATTTCATTATGTAATTTGCGACCACTATTCATGGCTCCTATCTTAGAACATGCTTTCAAGATACAAACATAGGTGACACCATCATTAAATATACCTTGAAGTCACATATCTGCCAAGCACTTTAGTGCTCCCTCAGCAACTCCATGATCCATGTATTCTGCAAGTAGAGTTGTCCAATTATAGCATCTTGGTAAGGCAACTCATCCATGAATGCATGTACTTTCCCAAAGAGACCACATTTGGTAGACATATCTACCAATTGAGTACATGTGTAGACATATCCACATGTAGTTTCTGGCCAATATCAACAAACTTTAGCTTTGTGCAAGCCTACAATAATGGGCTAGGATGGATAGGATCTACTTGCATATTTTGGAACAAAGTGAGAGCACCTTGTAAGTCACCAGATTCAATGTGCCCTTGCAAAAGAGAAGTCCAAAAATGCTCACTTCACTGGACTAGCCTATGAAAAACTTGCTTGGCAGTAAAGCCAAGTCTACTTTCTACGAGCATAGGAGCCAAATGGTTCCCAAGAACCTTGTGAGACTCAAGTTCATTTTTGTATATGTGCATATTCACAAAAGGAGCATATGCTAGATTCTTCTCAACCCTGCATTGCAATAGAAGGGACATAAGATTGTCCATTGAAGGGAGGTCATTCTAGGGTTCTAATAAGGAAAGCTTGTACAATGCTTCCACACTTGCCATATATGCTTATTAGCATGCTACCAACAAAAACATCCAAAGTGAGCTCCATGTTTGAGGCATCAGCATGTAAAACTTTTACCATATTCAAACACAATATGTTGCTCAATTTCTCTTCAAAAAATTCTTTTTCTTCTAAGATGGAACCAAAAGCATGAAGGGCAGGCAGTTATAATTGCCTGCTTATTGGGGGTTTTCCCTTCCTCTTGCATTTTCCTGTATAATTGCAAGGCATAACAAAATCACTGCAAAACAAGACTACTAATTTATTTTGGTGTCTCTCCTCTAATGTTTTTCCACATTAGCAACTTTTTTCCATGAAGGTTGTTGAGTTAAGAATAAACTTATGTATAAGAGGTCATCTAGGCAGCATGCAAAAGCTATGACCATAGCTAAAAAGAGAATAAAAAAGGCCACATGATTACTAGCAGAACAGTAAAATACTGAATCCCTTGAAAACTGTTACATAACAGCAGTGATTAAATGCATGCACATAATTTATAAAGAGGGAACAATCAAGCTTCAACAATAGCATCTACCTTAGTTTATCTTCAACCTCAACCCTAAGAGTTTCATGAGTACAGTGTCAGAAAAGGAATGAGGGGTTGGCATTAGAAGCAATGGCACATTTATTCTAGTGTTCTATTGTGATACTAAACTCTTCAATGAATCTGTAGTTCCACAAACCTAGTCAGTCTATATTAAGCACAACCATTTCTGTAGTACACCACCACGTAGACTGCCTAATTGCTTTCCATTTATGGAGACCATGAAGGAAGCTGAGTGGACATGGAGCACTTCAAACGCTAGCAAAATGACACTTTTCCAAGAAGGCTATGTGAGAAATAAAATAACATGCACTGAACATAGTGAGAGATTGTATAAGTGGGTGCCTTGATGTAGGAAACATTGACTGAAGGTATAGGAAATCCTAAAACAACAAAGCTCTGCAATGGCCAACATAAATGCTGCTCAAGGAGAAAAGGTCACCATGAGCAAAAAAGAGGCAAGGACACTCCAAAACACATCTGATTTATGTTTAGCAATATGATTCTACTGATGAAAATCACAACCTTTTCTATTTGACTAAGTTCAAAGTAGAATTCCAACCCCGGGTAGTTCACTATATGTATACCCTCTATATCACGTGCGTTCAAGGCCTAATTATAAATATCCTTATCTGTGAAAATTTCCTTAATAAAACACAACCCTTTTCTATTCAATCTGCAAGTAACCCCTTTATATGGGACCCTTCTGTATGTTAAAAATATGTAAAAATGGTATTTTAAAAATCCCTTATATTGAGCCCACATGATACATACATATATTTATGGCTAACCTCCCTGGGATTCTAGCATAATATTCCAGGAGACAACATTGTACTCTAATACCCCAAAAAATACATTCTCTACACCTAAAATGCTACTGCACCTAACATAGAATTTCAGAAGACTGTTATCAATCACAAGATCCAATCTGAATGCCTTCTTATGAATATTTGCATTCTCAAGCTTGAGGACAAATGTGTAGGCCACCTTCAGAATATTTAGGGTAGCATACCTCCAGAGTATGGCTGCCACCAATCACAAGATCTAATCTGAATGCACTTAACATAGAATTTCAGAAGATTGTTACCAATCGCAAGATCCAATCTGAATGCCTTCCTATGAATATCTGCATTCTAAAGCTCGAGGAAAAATGTGTATAGCCACCTTCGAAATATTCAGGGTAGCATACACATGAGCAAAGGCTGCAAATTTACCTACTAGTACTTGTCTACACCTTCGAAGGAACTTACAATTAGTTCTTGCATAACACAAAGAGCAATAGATTAAAGCACCCCTGCAACCTTGATGTCCAGCAAGTCATACAGACCAATGACTACTTCCACTGCATGAATACAGCTCCTATAACATCCTGGCCTACGAGATTGAGCATGATGGCTCCAATTGCTGCCATTTGTCAAAATTTTCCAGAAGCCATAGCCCGCTAATGACTTGATTCCTGTGTCCTACATTCGATCGTGCAATCGCCCAGAAAGGTGCGTTCGGATGGAAAAGAGTGGGAAATAGAAGAGAGCTACAATGTTTGTAGATGTTCCGTCTCTCTGTAGAAATCTATCACCTGCATCAAGGAGCTCTCGTCTACAGCAACAAATTTGTGATTGCAGCAAAACGCACGAAGGAGAGATTGCCTACTGCGTGTAAGCTATCGCTTGGCCATGGATGATGTCACCTAGCCTCTAGGGGATGTCACTTGGCTGCTTCCGAGGCAAAAGACCATCAATAGGGGGAGTGCATTTGCAACAAACATAGGCTAAAAATCAGTGTTTGGTGATTTGGGCTACTCCTCCACGAACAACACCTGCTCCTACGCGATAGATCTCCGAACTGTGTCCCCACTTAGTAGCGGATGATACCGTATGAGAGTGCACAACAAAAGAGAAACACAACATAGAGGGAGAGAGAGAGAGAGAGGAAGCAGAAGATGAAGGAAGAATACTGCACTGATTGAAGAAGAATGCTGATATAATGGGGATGGACCGATGAGTCCCTGCAAGCCATGCGGAATTGGTAGTATATGGACATCTCTCTCTCTCTCTCTCTCTCGTCAAGCACAAGTTGTCAAGCCATAGATCCTCCTCCTCGTGATCGTAGAGCAGCCTACTCGTCCGTGCGTGCACGGACAACAAGGAAGCTAATACAATTGTGGGATCCTTTTTTGCAAGGTTCATTGGATGGTTCCTCCTGTTGCACATTTGTGATGGTTTCAATTAATGATTTCTCATCTTGCACATTCATTGCTCGTGTTCCTCATGTTGCGCATTCGTTGCTCATTAATGATTCCTTATGATGTTTCTCTAATTCGCTCCATTCCTACCTTGCAGACCCCGTGACCTTGCAACTCTACAAAACCAAGAGCCTCAGACCAACAAAATAAAAGGGGGATGGGATCCCCCCATCGTCTGTGTGCACGAGGACGATGAGGGGGACTCCCACCCCCCTTGACCTTGCAACCCTACAAACCTAAGAGCCCTCGAACCAAAAAAATAAATTGCAACTCTACAAACCCAAGAGCCTCGGACCAACAAAATAAAAGGGGATTGGGAGCCCTCCCATGGTCCACATGCACAAAGACAATTGGGGGGGGCTCTCGCTCCCACCCCCTTTTATTTTGTTGGTTTGAGGCTCTTCGTTTTGTAGAGCTGCAGGGTCACGGGGTCTCATGCGGACAATGGGGGGGACTCCCACCTCCCTTTTTTTTTGCAAGTTAAGCCTTTTATTATCACTTGAGGCTGATTAAGACATGGACCTATGAGAGGAATCATCTTCCCCTTGCATCATCATAAAACTTCATAGTGACTAAGCCATAGACCTAGGTCTGATCCAGGCATAGACCCTTACATCATCATTGAACCTTGCATGTTTATATGCCACTTTTACTTCCTCCCTTATCAACATCTGCAATATTTCAATCTTCTTGTTGAGATATAACAACACATGTAGACTTTAGCCTATCTTATTATTAATAAATTGGATGTTTTTATATAATTGTGTAGAGACACGGCTACTTCACTTTGCTATCCATCATATGATTTTCCTTTTGATGTTACGTTGTCTATCTATAACATGCAAGATAACAAAGAAATCAGTCACTCCATCTTCTATATACTTTAAGAATGTAGTTCGTAGTGCATTAAAAAAAGTATACCTTAAGAATGTAGTCCACATAAATTTGGAGCTATGAAGAAGAAAGCAATGTGTGTGTCCTTCCTACCAAGTATTGCAACTAGCCATCATTAGGGTTTGCTAGCATGTAGGTGCGCATGTCACCACTCACATTGCTAACATGTTTGATAGAGGAACATGTGCACTAAATAGTTGAGATCTCCATACTAGATTGCATATAATGATGCTGGGTAGTATATAGATTAGTGGAAAAATGTGTCCACTATCAAATGGGCATACAATTAGGAGCCAATTCTATAGCTACAAGTGCCCCATGGTTTGCACATGAGCCTGCTATATTCTAGAGGTCATTGCTATGTAGTTGAGATATCTATGCTTTATAGCACATATTAGTTTAATATAGCACTTGACATGGGTAGACACTTGGGACACATTCTATACCATTATAAGTGCCCCATGTTTGTTAAGGTCTCAGCTAAATGCCAAAGATAATTGCTTTATAACTAAGATCTCAGTGCTACATAGCAGAGGTTAGCACTATATATCGCAAAGTCTATTTATGATATAGTGGAAAAAGAGCTTATGAGGTATTGATAATAGCAAGACTTGACTTATGTCCCATTTTGCATAGGGTTTTGTGAATTCTTACTCTAGTACCTTATCCATTTGTGTGTAGAGGAGCTCCTAGGATAACACTTTAGTCCACCATGATTTGAGCCTATAGATCACAAGCTACATCATAGTTAAAGCTTTAACCGAAGATGTTTGCATGATGCACATATGATATAGTTTGTTAAGAAGTCACATTAATTCCTTAGCTGATTGCAAAAGAACGACAAGGAAAGCTCGTAAAAATAAAATCCCCAAATGGATCGTGCTTTATCAATTTCATGGCCTTCATGCTCAATTGTTGACTTGCATTTGGTGTGATCCATGAAATTTCAAAAAAACCATTGTTTGCCCATCCTCTCTTTGGCACATTGCCACAAGTCAAGTAAGGTGATCATTTGCTACAAGGTGATATAAAATTGCTACAATGGGTCTCTTTGTTGCTTGCCAATGTCTTCTTTTAGTTTTCCTATTTCCACCAATAGTATATAATTAAAAGCCCTCTACAAGTAGTGTCTTGGGATCACCACAAGGAGTTCATGCATTCCATAGTGACCTTCAACTTCCACTATTTTGAGCTACAATACAATAGGTAGGTGATTAGATAAAAGACATTCAATATCCACCTCTAGGGTGGTGATTACTAGGAGGGGGCCATGAGTCATGGTCACTACAATGCCACCTATATAGTCAAGACCAATAATTTAATGAATGATTGAGTTCTGGATAAAGGATGGCTTAGAGAGTTGAAACACCTTTGCTATGTCCTCCATCCCCCGACTATGTAATACTTCCTTATAGGAATCAAGCTCAATACCTGAGCAAATTGAAGATTAGGATGATGCATCATGCTAATCCATGATCATGTTGAAGTCACCCCCAATAAGTCCTATTCTTGGTGAGACATCAAGTAGTTGACCCCATTGCTTCCCCTTTGTTGTATTGTCATTAGCTCCATAGACATTGATGATGTTCATTTTCCTCTTTTCCCACCTTATAGAGATAGTCAAATTGCTACCATCTTCAAACCTATAAATGCATTCCGAGTCTCTACTTGATTTGACTATGTCATATAGTCAAAATTACCATTTTGACTCCCTCAAGGTAGCATGAATACTGCTTGTACTGGAACTTAGAACTGATCCTTCTATGTCACTTCTATGTCACTTGTGTTTCAAAGCATTAATAACATCGAAGTTATGCTTAGTAATCCATTTCCAAAAAAGAAGTTTCTTCACCTCTCCATTCAATCTAGGCTAATTTTGATATCCCTTATCTCCATATTGATTTTAGGAGTGCTCCTTAAACCTTTTTTTTTCTAATGTCTTCCTCCCAAGCTCTAGAGTTGAGTTGAGCCATTAAGCAATCTTGATTGTTATTCCCTACTATTCCCTACTCCTTCATGGCAATGCCCATGCGAGGCTACATTATTTTTGCATCCCAACCTAGAAAATCTATGTTGAGTTATTCTAGTGGAACTCCCTTGAGTTGTGCAAATGCATTGATTTGACCATGACTATCCTTTGGAATGGAAGCTTTATTCCAATTTTTTTAAATCCAAGGTAGGTTCTTAAGCATGCTATCAAGGATTTTTAATTACTTTTGAGAGATTTTCTTATCCTTTTTAGTCATAATTTTCTATCATCCTTCTTGATCCACCTCTTTAGTTGCTTCAATGCTTTTATCTTTATTGTCTGCAGCATTATTAATTGTTTCCACAGAAGGTGCTCTAGCTGGCTAACTTTTGTGATTATTCTCTACCTCGATTGTTGGAAGAGAGGGAGAGAGATAGAGTGGAGTGGAAGATGCATCTCATCTCATTGTTGTTCCTCTTCCATTATTCTTCCATCATACTCGATGAGAGAGACTTACACACATAGGTATGACTAACCAAGACTAAGTCACTCACTACACCAACTTATTGAATGCCATACACGTGTACAGCTGTATCTAGCTAATGTTGGTTGCACACATAAAGATATACTGACTAAAGAGTAACGGGAGTTTGATATTCTAACACTCCCCCTCAAGCTCAAACCATCTGATAAACTCTAAGTAGCTGTCTGAAGTATATGATATTTTCTTTACCAAGAGACTTGGTAAATATGTCTGCTACCTCGTCTTCAATCTTCACATGAATCAAGTCAATCTACCTTGTAAGAACCATTTCTCTGATGAAATGGTAGTGAACCTCAATATATTTGGACCTAGCATGATAGACAGGATTTCTAGCCAACATAACACGATTGAGGTTATCACAATGCAATCTCACTCTGGTTTCCAACTGTATTCCCAAGTCTTTTAGTAGTTTCATTAACCAAACTACTTCGCAAGAAGCCACTAAGGCTTTCCTCTGTACTCAGCTTCTGTACTAGACAATGCAACAATAGGATGTTTCTTACTTTGCCAACTAATCATACTACTGCCCAATCCAAATGCATAACCATTGGTTGACCTCCTGTCATAGGCACAACCATCTCAATCAACATCAATAAACCCTGCTAAGTCAAGGGATTTTCCATATACATAAAGCAACTCAGAATCTGTAGTACCCTTTACATATCTCATGATCCTCTTGACTACATCTAAATGTGGTTTGTGAGGCTTTTGCATGAACTAACTAACCAGTCCCACTGCATAACATAAATCAAGGCAGAGTAATAGTCAAGTATATCAAGCTGCTTACCATCTGTCGATACATGGGCACATTCTCTATGTCATTCTCAACATCAATCTATAGCTTGACATTCTGATCAAGAGGTGTCTCCATAGGCTTGCATTCAGCCATATCATACTTCTATAACATGTCTTGAGCATATTGCTTTTGTAGTAACCATATACCTTGAGGCGTAGATACTATCTGAATTCCAAGAGAATACTTTAGCTCACCAAGGTCTTTGACTTTGAATTCAGTATGTAAACATGATTTAATTTCAACAATGCCCTCTTCAACATCTCTAATGATGATAATATCATCTACATAAACCACTAGAAACACATATCCACGATCTGTCTTCTTCATGAACATACTATGATCTGCATCACCCAATCTAAATCCATGTTGCCGTAAATAACTGCTAATTTGAGCATTCCATGCTCTAGGTGCCTACTTCAGTCCAAAAAAAAATCAATTTTCAGCTTACATACATGTGTAGGAAAGTCCGGGTGAACATAGCCTCAGGCTACTCCATATATACTTCCTCAACCAAATCACCATTCAAGAAAGAATTCTTGATGTCCATTTGCCATAATTTCCAGTCTTTGCATGCTGCCAAAGCAATGACAGTTCTAATTGTTGCCATTTTAGCCATCGGATTGAAAGTCTCCTCATAGTCAAGGCCATACTACTACGCATACCCTTTTGCAAACAACCTGGCCTTATAGCATTCTAACAAACCATCTGACTTGCACTTAACATTGTACACCCATTTGTAACCAATGGGGACTTTGCCTTCAGGCAACTCAACCAATTTCCATGTCTCATTTTCAGCCAAGGCTGCATACTCCTCATCCATGGCATCACACCAGTTATCATGTGTAACTGCATCATCAAACTTTGTAAGTTCTTTGTAACCTGTCACACTAGCCATATATGCATAATGGTGGGATGAATAACGAGTGTATCTAAACCTATCAACTAGTTTTTTGACTCTCTCAAATCTCCATAATTGTGGCTAACATTGAGCTTGCCTCTCATGAGGCAGTACATAATCACTCTGCCTTGCTCCAAGCGTCATAATAGAGAAATGCCCAACTCACTATCCAAATTTTCATTGTTGGATGACTCATAACCTGCTATAAGTGGACCTGTCACATCCTCAAGCATCTTTTCTTTTCCCTTATCCAATCTCCCCCTCACTAACATATCCATGTCAGTGGACGTAGGAGTACGACTCCGCAAGCATCCTGATTAGGGATGGACATCCTATAAGGTCTCTTTGCAATTGGCGTAGCTCCTGGCACGAGCTTGATCTCATGATCCACTTCTCTTTGAGGCGGGAGTTCTGATAGCTCTTCAGGAAATATGTCCGCGTATTCCTTTAGCCTGAAGGTTCTTCACTAGACTCCTGCTTTTGATCTAACTTATTGAGCTTAATCAAGTAGACAGGTAGTCCCTTTCTAACTCCCTTTATAATCCGAGATGCTTTGGCCAATTGAATTTTCGGCTTTCCAGCCTAACCTTGAGTTGTGACCAATTCCCCTTTAGAGTTTCGAAAGGAAACTTGGCCCTTTCCACAATGAATGTGGGCATCCTTAGGTTTAAGCCAATCCATTCTGAGTAAACACTCATGGATACCTAGGTTCATGACTCTGAATTTGACCGAAGTTGTCTTTCCTCCCAGAAAGAATTCCACCTTAGTAGTTTGCCTGGTACAAGTGACCTCACGACCATTTGCTAATTCCACAAGCAAGGTAGGTGCTTCTACTGTGGCTATTCCTAATCTTCTTGCACAAGCTGGTGAGATAAAAGAATGTGTACTGCCACAATCAATCAAGGTTTTGAAACCTTTACCTTGATAGTCTGATGGTGTCTGAATCACCGAGAACTGGCAATTTGGGCCTTTCTTGTGAAGAGCAGCATGGATTGTTGCCCTTTCAGACTCTGCTTCTATGGTCGGATCTTCTTCTTCGCACAATTTCCTGTTGGCAACACAGGCGGTTCTTCTTCCTCTGCCTTGGGTGGCGGCTCCCTGGCCACGGCCAATTCCTTGGAAAGATGCTTGACGATATCCTCCGCTAAGCTTGGGAGATTGCCTCTTGAAATGACCAGGCTCGTTGCAATGGAAACAACAGATATTTCGGCCATTGCTTTGGGTAGGGACAAAGTTGTTGACATTACTAGTCCTTGCTTTCTTTCTTTGTTCTCGGTTTTAACCTTGAACTCTCTTCACTTGGGGTCTATATGCTCCTCTATTATGGTCATTATAAGACTAAGCTTTGTTACTTCATGGCCTAGCCTGCACCTCCTGAATTATGGGCGCAACTCGAATGAGTGCATCCTGTAGATCTGTTTGGCACATTGATTCGAGGCAGGTATTCACTAGTGGGTTTAAACCAGCACAAAATTTTGACACTTGTTGTGTCATGTCCATTTGTGGCACATACTTTAGAAGTGAGACGAATTTTGAGTAGTATGCGTCAAGAGTGAGTCCCAGCTGTTTCAGCTCGTAGAACTCATTTTTTCTACGTGCGATACGTAGGTGGTAAGTATCTTCCTTGCACGGCTTTCTTCAGCTTTTCCCGGGTAACGGATCCTTTTGAGATCCCCTGATCTCTGCACCATTGCTTCCACCAAAGCCTGGCTTCACCGGTGAGCTTTAGCTTTGCGAGCATAGCCTAATTGGCGGGTGCAATACCGGATGCTTCAAAGTAATCTTCCATGGACTCTATCCAAATCTTAGCATCTGCTTGGACAGTCCTACCTTTCCTGTCAAATTCTGGCGGCTTGATCTACTTGAGAAGAAACTTCTTCTCCTGGATCACGGCGGTACTTGATGTAGGGGGCGAATTGGGAATCTGTACCTGGGGTTGTGCCTAGATAGAGGATTTTTAACGTTATAACTCGCTAATCGTTATGATTTTATATTTCATACCCAATTCAACTGTCAACTAAGAAACCTATCCACTTAACTTTTTTATCAATTCTCATAGACAAGAGAGACATTGATAAAAAGAAGTCTTATTTCATTTATATGGGCATAGCCCTCTTTCAGAGTACAATATTTCCAGAGATGATAGAGTAACTGTTACATTTAGTTCGGAGAGAATAATGTTGTGTTACATTTATCTACAGGAACTGGATAGTAGTACGGTTTCGGGTCATGGATCTTCAGGAATTGGTAAGTCATCGGAAGATTAGGGTATCCTTTCCTTTGGTACCCATTCTTCTCGTAGCGTCCCAACTCATTGATCTTGTCAGCAGGGATTACGCAGGTCACTTCCTCATATACATATGAGTTCAGCTCAACCCTCCAACCTTTGATGTGTAAAGTTGAGTTTACATGAGCCTCCACAAAAATGAACAGCTTTACGATCTTTAGGTCCTCCAACCACTTGATCCTCTTTAGGTTGGTTTAAAGGTACGCAAACCAGTGGGCAGCTATATAGTAGATTCCTGAGTCACTCGTCCATCTCTGTTCCATGTAAAAAGGCGATGAATTATAAATATGGTCTATGATGTTCATCATATCGATCCTTTGTTGATAATCCGGGGAATGCGTTGTGGCCATAAACATGACTCAAAACACTAATAACCTGTTCCATGCTTCATAATTCAGCAAGACAACATTGAAAATAAAGAAATGTCCTTAACAACAACATTTTCTTTACTTCATCTTATTAAGATTTCTTATAAAAACAAATCCTTTGTTGGTTCACTCTAATACCAACTGTAATGTGTCCACCTGTTCCTGTCAGGACACATCTTAGTAGTCCATCAGAAAGGAGATCTAGAAAGCTCCATCCAGCACTCCCATGGAATGTTACGAGGTTTGTGATCTAGGACTTCCTGCATCTGCCATATAGTAGAAGTATTTTGTTCGTTCCCACTTAGGATCGACTTGAATCAGGGTTTCCCCTAATGGTCATTTCCTAAACGGCAACTAGCGAACCCCAAGCAAACTACTTTACGCAGAAACACTAGGTACGAAGTGGATTCATGGTGCACTTGGTTCAAGGAGAATGGGAAACGAGAGGGATGCAAGACTGACCTCTCTGCCATAAGGCATAGTCCCATTCCGTTCCCCTAAAACAGCATAAACTGGGATTATTATAACCTAGAATCTAGGTTAGCGCTCTTGCTATTCATTTCCTTTGAGAAGATCTCCTTGCTATCCATTATGATCGAGAAAAGTTTCCGGCCAACCGAGACCACCCATCCGTAGGACGAACCCATGGCCACATCCATCGCACTTTCCTTAGGTTGTTTTAGTTGTCTAATTACCTACCATATTTAGTTGGACATGCATCAAGCAACTTCTTTAATTAGTCCGTTAGGCACTGGTTTCTTCATGTAATCTTAGCACTTAACATAGAAAAGTAGTGTCAAACAAGTTCCTTTTCAACAGGTTATCATATTTATCTTTGGAATACATTCATAAAGTCCAACCCACAGGCTTATCCATAATCCGGCCGAAGGCTATCCAACAATCCATAGGGATTACTAATCCAAGATTCTGCCAATAGACTAGTATGCGGGCCTCGAGATCCCATCCCGAGTCACATTGGCCTCTTGTGCAGGGCCCGGAAGGTGAGGGATTTATAGCTAGACCCCCCCTAGCACCCAAGCGTCCTCTTGCTCCAAGTAGCGCCAACGGAGAGACCTCACGTGGCGGGTTCAGTCCATCTTCCCGGTGCAGCTAACAACCCCCTTGGTTAGGGTCAGGCAGACAGTCGGGGGTAACTGAGACTGCCTCTCTCTTCACGCCTTCAACCTAAAGCATTAGATATCTTTTTATCCTTTAGTTCCTTGAGAAAACAAAGCAAAAAATGCTCTTTAAACTGTTATAAGCACAATCATTTCTAGGGGTTGTTATTTTGCCAACTGCTAAGGAGTGAATCCTTATCTTTGAATGCATCCAGCATTCGATCTAGGATCAATTTCGACTTGGCAAGATCTGCACAGGTGTGTTTGTTAACCCTTAAGTCCTTGGGTTAGGGCCGTACCCTATTAACCCAACTTAACCAATACCTTAGGTTTTATTAACAGTAAATCATGGCAACCATGTCGTGCCAAATTATTGATTGGTCCTTTGCTTCCAAGCAAATATCTAATTCCCTTATCTTGGAAACTTTTCCCAAGAAAGGTGATATAACAGGATGACTACTCATCCTCTTGCAAATTAAACTTGCGCAAGAATCTGCTAGTCTCATTCCGAGGAATTGGCCATTCACTTGTGATCAACCCACAAGATCATGCGACGTTGCAACTTGTTGCACAAGTGTCGCGTCTAATCCATGGGACTATTTCACCCATCGAACGATGTCTTCTAATCAGGGAATCATGATTAGATAAGAAGCAGGGTTTAGGGTGTCTTCATGTCCAACCCCTTCCCAATTTCATTAGGCCGACAATGTTTGGTCCTGGGGTTCCAACTCAATCCGAGTTTCATCTTTTGAATGATTGATCCTTAGGGTAGAAACCCTAGATTGTTTCTTGCAAGTACATCCTATTGTCCCTACATTCCGTGAATGTGGGTAGGACTTTGGGGTATGAGAGTTTCGACTTGGCAATAAGTGTGCCTAGGTCAAGTACTTAATGTGCTAAACCCTAGTTAGCACTTGGAGTATATTGTATCGATTTAACCATCCTAAGCGATTCCTTTGCGGTTTAGGTGTTTTGGGTAATCCAATTTACTTGTCTTACGACAAGGACGAACTATTGCTAAAGATATTGTCTTGATCAAAGAGGGGAAAAACTAGTTGCATTATGTCATAATTCACGTAAGCACGCGATTCATTTCCTCTAGATTCGCAATCCCTAACTTTTCTAGTTAAGACCAAGCACATGTTAAAATTTGCAATAACTTCCATTGATCCTACTAGGACATGCATTCGTGATTCATGCTACTAATATTTTAAGGTTTTATGTTAAAATGAACCATGCAGCCTTTCCCTAACTAGTTTCTGAATGAATTTATTCGTATGATGAATGAGCATTACGCAACCTTTCCTAACTACTATGCAGTTAAATGAGATTTATGCCAATTGAAGCTAGAGTTAACCTACTTCATGCAGCCCTAGAATCTTTACATGCTTTGCAGTTTCCTATGGTTGATAACGATTTTTTAATGAATCATTACGAAGAAGATTTGTCTAAAATTGAGACATGCAATTTAATCTTTCCGTGCATAACCAAAGGTGTACTACAATAATTTCAACTTTGTAATGATAGTCATTAGTTGTTCTAGATTCGTTACTTTGCAATGCACCAAAGCTACTTGCTAAAAATGCATAGACACCTTATGTTCTTTTTCATTCATTTCATTGAAAAATACAAATGACCGATCTTCAATCGTGAGTTACTTCCTTTAAAATAGCCAATGTATTTCATAATTGCATCCTAATTCCATGAGTTAACCATGCATAATTGCAATACTTCGACAAAAATCAAAAATAGGAAGAAAACCTGGATTTGTGGGTTCGGTGAAATATCCACATGAATATTAGGAGATGATCCCCTTGCGGTTGCACCTTGTGACTTTTTAGGGGCCATTGTGAATTCGACCTCAGGTTAGCCTTCGTGGATTTCGAACTTCTTGCCTTGGCTCTCACTCTTATGATCTTGGCCCGTCTCCCTTGTACTTGCAATTCCCTTTGAGGTACAGCTTCCTTGACCGAAGTTCCGACTTGCGGAATTTGGCTTTTGAAGGCCTTAGGGTTCTTGTGAAGGCCCTTGTGGAAACAAAGGCTTGAGAGATTCTTCTCCTTGAAAATTTGGCTAAGAATGGTCTTGTGGGCCTTGCGGAAAAGGGAACTTTAAATCCCAAGCCTAGGGCTTGTGGGTGATTGGTGGAAAAGCCTTTATACTTAATTTCTTCAAAATCCTGGGGGTTTAAGGAAATCCTCTTCAATGGGCTTATGGGGGAAATCGAGTAGGAAGGGCTTTGTAGCTTCCTCTCCTTCAAAGTCTCGAAAAGGCGTATTATGGAGCTAATGGGAAGGGCTTATAGGATTCCTCTTCAAAGCTCGGGGGGGGGGGTAAAGATGATTGGTGGGAAAGAGGCTTTAAATCCCGGGGGGGGGGGGGGTAATATGGATTTATGGAGATCCAATGGGAAGGGGGCTTAGAGAGCCCCCTTAGAAGCTTCTAAGAAGCTTCTAACAGCTTCTGTCAGTTACATGGTGGTGTAGAAGCCTATGGCTCAGCTGGCGGCTTTCGGTGATGGCAGCGGTGGCCTTAGTCACAGACGGCGGCAGACCTACGCAACTTCTCCACCCACGCAGCTTCAATGTCTCCTTCAGCTCCTCTCAAGATGATGACCTCATGCAGTCTGACAGCCTCTCCCTTCTCTCACGCCTCCATTGCTCCCCCTCAAAGGGGGGTTTTTATAGTCTAGGGGGAGAGGGGACCTCCCCACTATGTGGCCCCCTTGCATGGCATCCTCTCCCCCACCTCCTCATGTTTCCCTTAATAGCCCATCACCTTCCCTTAGCCACGCATCGACTGGGGAAGATTAAAAAAAATTGCAATAATTTTATCTTAACATTATCGTCTTAACCTCCTCCCAAGAGGGAGTTCACCTGCAGTTATGTGGGTTTTGAACCTCGTTCCTGATTTGCCAATGCAGAGGTCATGATTCCTCACGTACGGTTTATAGATTGCATTGCCGGTAACTCCAATTTCGGAATTAACCTTTGCATGAGTTTCATGTGGGGTGTGGAAAGTCAGACTAGCAATATTTTTCAAACGGAAATATTACAAGGATAATGATTATAAGTTGTTTAATTACTTTCTCAAGTATGTTGAGTAATCACATGCGTGCTTAAAGTAAGTGATTTCAATTTGGAACAAGCTTTGTATTTTCATTCTAAATAAGCTTGTTACGTTGTTTATAGTCCTTTTTCCTATAGGAAATGGATCTTCAAGCTAGCACCTCATAAGGCCAGGACATACTCTTTGCAGCTGAAGTATTGCTACCAAAGGGTTTTTTTAGAGCTCTTTGAACTAGTCTTATGGTAAGGTACTAGGTTGATTGAAGTATTTTTTTGTTTCTAAAGTATTAAGGTGATGTATTGGGATTACATCATGGCCAAACTATATTGTATATAGTGTTTGTATTGTCTAGTTTTCTTTTGATTTTAGTTATTCTATATACTTTGTATGTGTTGTTGATGAGTGCTTGACACAAGAGATTTACTTTTGTCTTGCTTTCAGAACAATTTTGTCGCATTTTGATCTTTTGCGATTCTCCAACAACACTATGCATGGAGATAAATAGTGATGAAAGCAATGGGAGATAATATACTTATGTTTTTTTCTTTTATATAGTACATGTATATAGATCTTCCTATACTATAGAGACCAAATGTGTAGAATATACTTTAAACATGTGGATCTTGGAGACTTTCGCATATAGCTTTATGTGATAGTGCTATCGTACAATGTTGTAACATAATTTTTGTAAAGTAGAGAAAGGATTCTTGCACATATTGTAAAGTCTCAAGTTTTTTAAAGTTAGAATATGAAACTTTAGAATGCTTCTACGACTAGTTAGCATATGGTGTCATTTCTTGTGTTGGCTTTTATGTTAAAATGTCTTACCATCAAGACCAAGATCTCAAGAAATGATGAAAACTTCAATGTATTTTCTACTAATGCAATGAGGCCTTGGGTGCGTAGGAACATTTTTGAAGAGAAGAATCGAAGAAAACACGAAAAAACATGGTTTCAGCATGGTGAATGTGATGCCATCTACATATGTTATAAAGTTGTATCTATTGGGAGGGGAGGGAGGAGGTTGTATATTGACTATTATGGGTTTATGTATTATGTAGATAAATACTTGTGTGAATGGGGGTGTTGGAATTTAAAAGATTGTAAGTTTAATCCTTGGTAAGGGAGGTATAGGGGGGAAAATAAGCTATCTAGCTATGTGAGATGGAGGCAAGGATTTGAGATGAATCAAATCATACTTTTCATGTAAATAGTGAGATTATCCCTTTGGCTTGCTAGCTAAGTTGGATGAGATGAGTATGAGAAAAATTGATAGCTTAATGGCGATATGGAGTCCTTGCACGAATGTAGCATCGTGTTGCCATGCAAAGAACTTTTATGGCCAAACAAACTAGACCTCCTTCCTTTCATATCTATTAACCTTCTTATGAAACCTTTGAAAACATCGATCTTTTTGGTCCCTTTGACATGGGCATGTACACTAGAGATGGGGTCTTCAACCATGGAGGAACTACAAGCATGGATTGGAGGTTAGAATCACAAGCTTTTATTGGGGCTATCTTGAAAATTCATATGGATTCTTTATGTTTTAGTTTACCACTTCTTTCTATGGTGAAAGTCGAGATAATGCTACACCTAAAGTTGAGAAATCCGTTGGTTTCCAGAGACCCTTTCATAAAGGGGAGGCTTTCACATAATCACAAAATTCTTTATAATATGATCTCAAGCCATGGTCTTGGTCTTGAAAGGAAAATCTATGTTTTATGTCGTGTAACTAGATCCATGGGTCTAGAAAATCCATGTAATGGGTGTTTCTTATATGGGATGTATTCACCTTTTGAAATATAGGAACTTTTACTCACATGAGAGCCCATCCAAAGCTCCCTAAAGGTGTAATTGATATCATTTCATGTCTTAAGCTAGTCTAAAATATGTCCCTTGTATATTTTGTTGTATCTACTACTCAAGGACATTACCTTGTATCTTATCTTGGCTATTGCACCCACAATTTAGGCCATGATTATCTATAGCTGTTGTGCATGGTTCCCAAAGAGGAGTTTGCCCTCTAGTAGGTGGCTCTTTGTATAGGGTTGTAAAAGCGTACAAGACTGCGCACTCTAGTATTTATGTGTGTATCAATGGAAGAATAAGGAAATTGTAATGAGGGTCTCATGATCCTTTGTGCAAATTCTCGAGGTTCTATTATATAATGAGCTCTGGTTTTTGGGGTTTTTTGTTTCCTTATGTGGGTGGGTAGCTATAAATGTTTAGTTGTTCATCTTTATCAACTTCTAGCAACATTTAAAATATTGATATGATGTTTCGATACTAAACTCAGATTATCATGAAAAAACTCTACGTAGAGTAGTATGGCATTGTGTTTTATTTGAACTATATAGAAGGGGTTATAAAAATGAACCTCATCTAAAAATTTATATTTATAAAAGGAATATAAATATTACCTTCAAATTTCACAAAAGGGGTATGTAAAATGGTGCAAGTTTTTTAAAAAGGGGTTTTAAAACTATCATTTAAATTCAAGTTATATAGAGGGTTAACCTAAGGTGGACTCCCTGGGGATGTCGAGAGGTGTGTGTGGATGAACTCTAGTGGGAATGAATTTATTTATTAAAAGTAGATTCTTATAGAGGTTTGAAAAAGAGTATACCTTAGAGATGGTGGTGGATTGACCATTGGATAGTGGAAATTGAAGATCTCCACATCCTTGAGCTCTTTGGGTACTATTGTCTCCCAATGTGACTTGCAATCCATGTGATGGGTAGCTCCTATATCCAAGTACCATGTGTCTTGGAGAAACTATACGAGTATTGAGATAGGTTGCAAATATCTCTAGTGGAATTGGATCCCCTTCATAAGTTTCAACTGTTGTAATGAGCACTTGGACTTTACCTTTTTTGGGACTAGAGTTTAGCCGATGCTATTGTAGTTTTTGTTGTTGAGGGAATGCTTGGATTTCTTAGTACAACACTCATTCTCATGGTGACTTGACCTTGCATTTGTAGTAAGAAAAAATCGAATTGCAGTTAGGATTGTTGATGTTCGATGGGGAAGCTAGTTCTTGTTTTGTTGATGTTGGTGAGAATTGAGTTTGGAAAAAGAAGATGGGATAGTAGTAGACTATTGATTATAATGACCATTTTTCTTACGTGGATGCCTGATGGAATTGGCAAAAGCCATTGATTTAGAGGTCCCCATTATAAGGTCCTCTCTTTGGATTTTAGCCACCAATACACAAATGGATTGAGAAGAGCTAGAGTATGTGTTTATGAAAGCAAACTAAGAAGGTGGTAAGGAGGATAGAAAAAGGGTACTTTGGAGCTTCTCAAAGATCTCCAAGTGTGTGCCCAAAGCTTCATCAAGGAGAGTTTGCCACTTCTAAATGAATTTCTCATAAAAGGCCTCAAATTTCTTCCAAATAATATTGGAAGTATTCAAGCTAGATACCAATTGCATGTGGCAGTTAATGCAATAAAGAATTATATTTTTTGAGGAAACTATATCTTTTTGCTTTCACATGGGGAAGACTAGGTCAGTCTCATATGGTGGGTCCTTCTCTACATTATCAACTATAGACCATATTTTTACTTGCATCAGGTAGATTTGCATCTTGAAATTCCAATCTTAGTAGTTGGAACCCCTCAAATTTTCCATTGTATGGTCAAGAGGAGAGCAATGAGGATTAAGTGGTGGCTATGAGTTGTTGAGACATAGCAGTAGATACTCTCTGGATCACTATTACCTTATCTCAAAATTAATGGTTAGTCTAGAGTTAAAGTGTGTGAGCTAGAGTGGAATCTTGGCATGCTTTAATACCATATGAGAAAATGGAGATAGGAATGTGCTAGTGCAAGAAAACAAAAGACTTGATTGTGTTGGGGATAAAGGCACCTCCGCCTAGCCGTTCGTGTATTACTACACTAACACTACCCGCACCTTCACACTGCAGGTGGTACATGCCCATCACTTTCACTTCATTCTTTATTCTTTTAGTGACACTTGAATAAAGGGAAACCCAGTCACACATTGTGATTGTTGGAGTTCTTACATATGGAGTTTCTCTCTTTCTTTCTCTTGCTCCATCTGCCATAGCTCTCACCTTCGTGCTCTCTTGCTCGATCCTTCTCACCTTTCAATCAGCATCAAAGCTTGGTTCTTCAATGTCTTGAACGTGGTTGAGCACTCCTTCAGCATTCATTCGAATACCTACACTCTTGTCTTCACTCTTGGCATCCATAGCCACACCTTTTGAGCTTCCCGTTGGTCTCATCCTTCTTAGGAAAGCATTGAGTCTTCTTGGGAGGCCTCATGGCATTCATCTATAGGTATTGGAGCTCTCATTCCACTCTTTATTTTGGTCCACATGGTTTGATGAATAGGACAACCCTGGCCCATGAAGGTTCGGAACTGAGCTCTCTCTCTTCTATGCCTATTGAGGCCTCTTGGGAAGCTTCTTTGGGATCCATAGAAGCTCCCTAACCATCAATTAGTACCCAGCTCCCTCAAAAAATCAAAAACATGATTTTAGTGGGTTGTGCCATTTTCTCAGCTTGTCAAAAATGTGGCCTTCATCTCCAACACCTCTTCAGGCCATTAGCACTACACAATCTCATTTGAGGCATAGGAGCATGCTTCAACCATGGCATTGAAGGCTTGAGCTTGGGATTGGCATTTTGTTCTAATATACTTTAGTCTAAGACATTCATAACAGTCCATTAGCATCCCCAAATAGTGTTACATTAGCATTTGATGTTTATGCTTGCTTGGTATTGCTACTGATGCCATTTGGTACTCGAATCATGCCCGGATGTTATGGGAAGCTATGCATATGATATGCCATAGATTTGTTGCTGAATTTGGCCATGTTTATGCTCAGTTTAATAGTGAATTTACTATTTTAATAGAGTAGTGTTGAAGGTATTTAACTCAGGTTATGTTATGCCTATATTGTTATGATTATTTGGATGCAAATTGAGGTTGGCAAATGTCTTGGATGGTTCCAGAATGTATTTTGAGCCTTGTTTGAGCTATGTATTGGTTGGCACTTACTTGACATTGGTCTGGCATGCTTTGTGATAGAGGCTATATCTATGGTCTATGCATGACCTGTTGGTACATCCTTTGAAGCATATGTCAATGATGCATGCTACCTACATTGTTTGAGCTTTTTTGCCACTTGGAGTCTCAGTTGGGCTTGTACTTGGATACTTTGGAACCTCTTTTGGATCTCTCTTGGCTTGTTAGAGATTGACTTGAGTTGGTACATGATGTACTTGGATGCTATCATATGCTTGATCGCCTACATGCTCTTGGTGCTCTCATGATGTATGGTCTTGGCTATGAGATGTCTTATGCATTTACATGCTATCTCTAAGCTTGGTTGCTCATTTTCCATCGACTTTTGTGCCAATGGGAGCTTTCTGCTTATGGTCTTGGATTTACCTAGATCTTGCATGTTATGTATTTGAGCTATTACTTGTGATTTGAAATTGGGATCTCTTATGTGTTCTTGACTATGATATTTGCTTTGGTAGATGCTTCCATATTCGCTCTTGGATGCTTATGAGCTGATTTGATTCATCTTCATTGAGCATACACCGACCTTTGTTAGGTGTTGTTAGTTGTGTGTACATGTTGCTTATTACTTAGGGGATGTATTGATTGTATTGACAGACTCTTGACAAATTTGGGTGTTTGGCTCATGTTTATTGGTTGTGATAATGCCTCTATTATACCCACTCGATGCAAGATTGGTCTTGAAAATCACTGTTGTGATTGGATCTCTATTAGCTCACTGTTTTCTCTCATTTACTCAATGTTGTCATTTATTACAACAAGCTATTTTATGCAGAGTATTATGTATTTATTGGCATGAATAATGTCATTTGGATGTACTATTGATAGTACTTGGCAGGTAGCATCATTGATCACTTGTACTTCACCATTTTGTCTTGGTTTGCTCGTGGTTTTAGGCTATTTACAGGAGTACACAACAAGCTATTTTGACTATCCGCACTATTTCCAACTTGCATTATGGATAGTTCTTCCATTGATAATTCTATATTTAACATCACTAAGTTGGATGGTATAAACTATGGCTATTGAAAAAGCCAAATATGGTAAGTATTGGTGCAAACATTGCAAGTTAAAGCATTGGGATTGAGTGGGCAGTAGCCAGCACAATGATGCCTAATGATCAATGACTTGAGCTTGATGAATTGTGCAAGTCCACTATCATATTGTCTCTCATAGAATAGGTACATTACAACGTAGTTGATGAATTACAGAGTGCATGGGATCTTTGGGAGAAAATTAAGAACTTGTATGACAAGAAAAGTCCTGCTTCCCAGATGTACTAGTTAAAACAGCTTATGGATCTTTGCATGAAGGAGAATGTGACTATGTCTGCTCATTTGAGTTCCATACTATCCTGAAACATTTGGTTTCACAGGGCATTGATTTTAAGGAGGATGTGACTCCCTTGTTCTTTCTTGGCATTCTCAATGACTCTTGGGATATATTTCGTACTACTTTCTGTGCCTTTGCTACTACACTTAAGCTATCTGATGTTGAGAGAGCTCTTCTTCAGGAAGAGATAAACATAAATAATTTGGATGCCTCATGTGTCTCTCATGCATTGACAGTTAGAGGCAGGAATGATGGAAATGGAAAGAATGGCAGTGGCAGTGGCCGTGGACGGGATTCTTAGAGATCCCCCTCCTCCAAGTTTCATGGGAAACCATGTAGCAAATCTTGTGGCAGGAATGCAAACATTACATGCCATCATTGTGGAAAAAATGACAACATTAGACCACAATGTCATGAACTACGCAATGAAAGATGCAAGAAAAAGAGGAAAGAGAAAGTGTAAGAGAAGTCCTCTGATCGCAGTATTGTACTTGCAAAGTCTAGTGCTAAGATTGAGGAAATTACTGCTATGCAACTTGAGGAATCTAATGGATATTATATTGTTGCAGCTTCTTCATGTGATGCCTCATAGATGACTTACACTCACTCTATGTATGCCCAGTGTTGGCTTTTGGATTTGAGTGTGTCCTTTCATGTGACACCCTATAGAGAGACTAGTTTCATACATACCACACTATTTCTAGTTCTATGCATCTTGGTGATGATAGGTCTCTTA
This sequence comes from Lygodium microphyllum, assembly GCF_053477565.2. Taxonomy (NCBI): domain Eukaryota; kingdom Viridiplantae; phylum Streptophyta; class Polypodiopsida; order Schizaeales; family Lygodiaceae; genus Lygodium; species Lygodium microphyllum. The sequence goes on along the minus strand of NC_141143.1, from coordinate 28,297,348 downwards.
ATATTTGGGCATAGATGATGTTCTGCTTGAGTTTCCCTCTGGCAGCACTTTTCTCATGCATGATGTACACCATCTACTTGCATTGACCTGCAATTTTATGTCAATAACAACTTGATGATGCAAGATATTATGTGTCATTTGGGGACTTTGCATGGAAAATTACTCGTGGCAGGCTTGTACTTGTAAGAGGTGCCAAGTATGGCAGCATGTATCCCTTGGTTGTATCTTTTTCTACTCTTAATCATGTTTTGGCATTGGGTTCTATCCCACATGTATCTCTTTGGCATGCTCGTTTGGGGCATATCTCTCTTGAAGGAATGAAAATGCTTCATGCTTGACACTATGTCCCGCCTTTTAACTCTTCTGACTTTGCATCATGTGACTAGGAACTCCCATAAGTCTAGTATGTCACACATTGGTGAGCCATTGGCTCTTATGCATTATGATATTTGTGGACCCATGCTGCCCTATTAGTCATCACTAGAGGGTGCGAAGTACTTCATTACATTTATTGATGACTTTTTACATAAGGTTTAGGCTTATCCCTTAAAGCAGAAGTCTAATATCTTGGAAACAATATTTCAGTGTTGGCTTGCTTTAGCCGAGAATCAGTCTGCTAGGCATAGACTTAAATACCTAAGGACAGATAATGGGGATGAGTATATCTCACCTACTTTTGAGCAGTTTTGTGATAAGTGGGGTATTAAGCATTAGTTGACTGCCCCTTACACCCCTCCCCAGAATGGTATGTCTGAGTGCATAAAATGAACTATCTAGGAGAGGGTACATTATCATTGCAGTGCATATCATTAATAGATCACCTTGTAGTGGCATTGACTTCTAGGTTGCAGAGGAGGTATGGATAGGAAATCCTCCCTCTTATACTCATTTGCATGTCTTTGGATGTGAGACATTTTTCCGTGTGCCCAAGGTCAAGTGTAATAAACTAGATCCTAAAAGTGTGAAATGCACATTCCTTGGCTATGGAGATGTAGGTGAGATGGGATATCTTCCTTGGGATTTGGAGGTGCAAAAAGTCATCCACAGCCATGATGTTGTGTTCCATGAGGACAAAATGCATAGGCAGGTTGATAAGATAGTCGAGATATGTAAGGTTATCTTTCAGGAGGAGTTGCCTGCTCCCGTATAGCCAGTTGGATAGCTTGTAGCAGCAATTGGTACTCATGGCCAGGATATTCGACATGATGTTGGACATGCAACGCAGCCTACAATGAGGTGTTCTACTGGACTCCAGACTCCTGACCGCGTTGAGCACTCTATGCACTATGTCTTGGTTATAGGCTAGAGAGTCTCTCACCTATGATAAGGCTATGTACAGTGGTGATAGCCACTCCTATGAGAGGGCTATGTAGTTTGAGACACCCTCATTACATATGAATCATACTTGGGATTTCGTTTCCTTGCCTAGGTGTACAATTGAAAAGTACCCCTAGACACTCTAAGCCAATATACAAGGCCAGATTGGTAGCAAAAGGCTTTAAGCAGGAACATGGTGTTGACTTTGATGTGGTCTTATCTACTGTGGTTAAGATGAGTACTGTAACGTGTCCCCTAGTATCATCCAGGACACGTCTTAGCAGTCCATCGGAAAGGATGTCTAGAAAGCTCCAACCGACATTCCCATGGAATGTTACGGGTTTTGCAATATAGTTCTTCCCGCGTCTGCCACGTAGCGGAAGTATCCTGGCCGTTCCCACTTAGGATCGACCGGAATTAGGGTTTTCCTAATGGGTCACTAGCTAACAACAACTAGCGTCAGACCCGAGCGAACTACTTTACGCAGAAACGCCAGGTCCGAAGCAGATTCACACTGCACTTGGTTCAAGGAGAATGGGAAACGAGAGGGATGCAAAGCTCAACCTCTCTGCCATAAGGCATAGTCCCATTCTGTTCCCCTAAAACAACGTAAATCGGGTAAGACGTAACTCTAGGTCATCGTTCTCGTTATTCTTTTTGATGATGATGATCATTCCGCTGCTCCTCGAGATTTTTGAGAAAAGTTCCCGGCTAACCGAGACCACCCAACCGTAGGACGGGCCCATGGCCCATCCTCCGCACTTTCCTCGGTTTGTTTTAGTTATGTAATTATCTAACACATTAATTTGACATATAACAATCAGCTTCTTTAATTAATCTTGTTTAAGCACTGGTTCCTTCACGTAATCTTATCATGTGACATATAAAAACAATATCAAGCAAGTTCTTTTAACATCTCATCATTTTATCTTTGAATTACAAGAAGTTCTGCCCGTAGGCTTGTCCATAATTTGCTCGGAGGCTAACAAGTAATCTCCAGGGATTACTATTCCAAGCTTCCGCCCGTCAACTAGTATGCGAGCCTCGGGATCCAATCCGAGTCGCATTAGCCCCTTGTGCAGGACCCGGAAGGCGAGGGATTTACGGCCAGAGCCCCCCCTGTCACCCAAGCGTCCTCCTGCTCCAAGTAGAACTCAACGGAGAGACCTCTCGCGGCGGGTTCGGTCCACGTTCCCGGCGCGGTCAAACAACCCCCTTGGTTAGGGTCAGGTAGGCACTCGGGGTTAACTGAAGCTGCCTCTCCCTTCATGCTTTTAACCTGAAGTATAGATACTTATTTAATTTGTAATTCATAAATCAAACAGAGCCTAAAATCTTTAGCAAGCACAAACATTTCCATTAACCAACCCAGTTGTATGGCAAACTGCTAAAGAAGTGTTCTTTCCTTTTTGAGTGTATCAGCAGTCGTTCTCAAGATGTCTTGTAACTTGGCAAGATCCCTTATATTCGGATGTAGGGTATACCTAGCTTGGTTAACCCTAAGGTACCTTAGATATGCTAGTTTTTATTTTACAACTTTCCTTATTTTGAAGGATATCCAAAAACTACGTCTTTTTGCAAGATAACTTGCGTAAGGATCTGCCGTCTTTGCAAAGGTTTTTCCCTTTTCTCTTTGTGAATTGATCACAAAATGATTTCACACATGTTGCGCAAGTCCCGCGACGGAATAATCTGTTTAGATTCCTTAAGCTGACGTATGTCAGGACTAGGGTTCCTTAATTTAAGAACCTTAGGGACGAACCCTAATTTCTTATCTTTATGAATTTATTGTCCTTGCGGTAAGGTAAGTAGTCCAATGTTTTAGGGTATGAATGTTTCTATGTTTAGATTGGTCCGGTTAGCTTTTGGAAAGATTGGTTTGGTCAGCTTTTGGAAGGTAATCTTACTCGTCTTGTCACGGTTTTACTATCTTTGATTAACTTTCTCAATCAATACAATTTAATTTGGCATATAGCATAATGCCATGATGATACAAGGATCGACGATACTCCTTGGGACAAAGTCCTAGCTAATGAATTGGTGAATACACACTTTATTAGTTCCAAGTCCTCAATTTGCAGGGGAAAAGTGTTAATAGAGTGTCATCCAGCAACTTCCTATCACATTTTCTTTCCAAATGAGTTCGTATATCTAATTTTTATACTTATTAATTTCTAACGTCTAACTTCCGTTTTCTTTAAAGATGAACTCATGCTAATTACAACAGTTGCCTTGCTAAGATGTGCAACTAGCAAAGACAACTCTCTAGTAATTTGAGCATCGAAAGAAATCTTTCATGAATTTAGCTATTTTGCCATGATTCGTTGCGAAAGGAATATATAATTTCTTCATTTTAGGGCTATATTACTATAGTAAATGAATAGTTTTTGCCTATTATTCTATAATGCTTGATGCAATTTGAAGAAAGCCAATTGTCATTCATAAGCTAACTACTTCGTTAAAAATAACTTGAACAAATAAATATATTTCCTTAACAATTTTTCTTTGCATGATTGACTAAAAACCCGAATTAACAACAAGAAGAAAAACCTGGCTTTGAGGTGAGATATCCACATGGATACCAGGAGATGACCCTCCCGCGGCTACACCTTGGACTTTCTTAGGAGGCATCGCAACTGTAGTGCGTTGAACGTGGAAGCAACTTTACCTTCTTTCGGACAACACTTAGCACTCTCTTCCCTTTTTCAAGGGGGGAAAGAAGAACAAAACTTCAAAGTATTTTGCGAGTTTGAAGGAAAGGCTAAGGACAATTTCTCTTGGGAGAAAGGGCCTTACAGAATTTTAAGGGAGGAACTCCAAGGGAGGGAAAGTAGTCCTTAAAGGATATAAAAAAAAGGGGCCTAATGAGGCCTTAGGAGAAGATATAAGGGGTAGTTCGAGGGTTATAATGAGCAAAGGCCCTAAGGGGAAATAAAGCTTAGGAAGATAAGACCTTTAAGGTCAAAAACCCTTTTAGGGGGGGGGGGGGGGGAAATCTCCAATCCAACACAGAAGGGGGAAAAAATAAGACTTTTTAAGGTTTGAGTTGTTTTGAATTTAAAACCATGGGAAGGGTTTCTTTAAACCTCCGGCCTAAGGTGGGTTTTGGGGGCAAGGGGACTTAAACTCCAAGGGGAAAAGGGGATGTAAAGATTGTTCGGGAAGGGCTTATGGAAAACCACGGAAAAGGGGGTTTTAAACGGACCACAGGAGGGTGCTTAAATCCCGGGGTAATAAGAACCCGCTTGAGAGGGCAATAGGGAAGGGCCACGAGAAGGGGTTTAGAAACCCGGGCTAATGGGAGCTTGTGGGGAACCCAAGGGGGAAAAAGGGCTTAATTTCTAGGGTAAATGGGCTTTTAAAGAGGCTTGGGTGGAACCCCACAGGAAGGGGGGCTTTGGAGGAGGCCCTTAGAAGCTTTCAAGAAGCTTATTGAAGCTTCTATGGTCTTCAGATATCCACGTGGGAGGAAAAAGGGAGATGATCAGATGACGGTTGATGGCATCAACTTCTGGCGGCGATTCAGGCTGTAGGCGGCGTAGCTCTACTCTCTATCTCACACGGCAGCGTCAGCTCCTCCTTACTCCTTTCTGTCTCACGTCTGGTAGCCTCCCTGTTCTTCTTGATCTTCTTCAGCCTCACGGCGCACATAGAGGCAATGTTACTCTCTTCTTTCTCACACGGCAGTGACTGCAGCGTTATGTCTCTCTCTCCCTCCCCCTCCCCCTTCCCTTCCTCCCACAGGGTTTATATGGGAGGGGGGAGAGGTACCTTCCCTCCCCACGCGGCTCGTGCATGGGTTTATCCATGGCGTATTTTTGGATGTTGGAATTCCCTTGCATGACTATCACGTGGGTTTAGAAATATTCTCATAATTGAAATATTACAAGTACCCTGTGCTTGGTTTTGGCTTTCGTTGCACAACTTGACTTGGAATTTTATCAAATGGATGTCAAGACACCATTCTTACATGGGGACTTGCATGGTGAGATTTACATAGAGCGGCCTAAGGGCTTTGCAGAGCCTGGCAGGGAACACCTAGTGTGTAGATTCAGGAAAAGTCTTTATGGCTTGAAGCAGGCACGTAGGGAATGGTATCATAAGTTCGATGTATTTATGTAATCAGAGGGCTACATCCATAATGCTATGGATTTGTGGTTGTACACGAAGAAAGACCATGATGGATCTTTATTAGTTTTGGTACTCTATGTGGATGTCATGTTTTTGGTAGGGAAACCTCATGATGAGCTAGATGTTCTTAAGGCTTAGCTCAAGAAGAGCATTGAGATAAGAGATTTGGGGTAGGCCTCTCATATTCTTGGTATGCACATTACACATGATAGGCATCAATGACTACTCTATCTATCACAGAGAGAGTACATTCATAAAGTCCTTGAGTGCTTTTGTATGCAAGATGTAAAGCCTATTGGTTGTTCATTGCCTTCTCATGTGAAGGTATCATAGGTCGATTCAGATAAGCAAAGGGCTGAGATGGCCAAGATTCCCTATGCATTGGCAGTGGGCAGTCTTATGTATGCCATGATAGCCACCCGTCTAGATATTGCATTTGCAATTGGTGTTGTGGTAGCACATTATATGGCTACACCTAGCAAGAGGCATTGGGATGCCATGAAGGGTATCATGAGGTACCTAAAGGGCACTACTAATATGTGCATATGTTACGGCAACCATGATATAGGAGTCATGGGATACACTAACTCTGACTATAGGGGCTTTTGTACTATAGGGGCCACCTCTGGATGGAGTTATACTAACCATGATAGTAGGAAGTCCACCTCTGGCTATGTGTTCACTTTTGTTGGAGGTGCTATTTCATGGATATCTAGGGTGCAAAAATGCATGGCCCTTTCTACTATAGGGGCTGAGTATGTTGCATCCACTAAGGCTTGCAAGCACGCCATTTGTTTGTTGACCTTGGTATTGTAGAGATTCAAGGTTGTTGGGGGTAAAGGTGCCTCTGCCTAGTGGCTCGTGTATTACTACACTGACAATACCCACACCTGTATACTGTAGAGGTGATGAGTGCCCATCACTATCAATTCATTCTCTATTCATTTAGTGACATTTGAATAAAGGGAAGGTTGGTCACATATTGTGACTATTGGAGTTCCCACATTTGGAGTCTCTCTCTTTCTTGCTCTTGCTCCATCCGCCATAGCTCTCACCTCCATGCTCTCTTACTCGATCCTTCTCACCTTTCAAATTAAAATATTGATCATTACATTGTTGTTTATATACAAGGATGCCACATAAAGAGGTCATGGTGGTAGGCAGATGGTAGGTAGGATAGGTATCCACTTGGTAGATGCTACATGATAAGATAATCATCAATAAAAGGAGGTGCAAGAGATAAGCTTTGTTGACTTTTGGAGGCTTACATAAGATATTTGAATATTCTTCCAATAGGCTTTACATTTCGGAACTTTGGTAGAAGTATTCTCTTCAAACATCTTGGCACTATACTATTTATGCATTGTGGAATTCAAAATAAAAGTTTGAGCTAACATTAATGTTCTTACATTGATATGATTAAAAAAGGGTAAAAAGTCAAAAAATAATTAATTTTGAGAAACCAAAAGTAAATCAATAGATGTGCAAGGAAAATATGATGATAATTATGATGACAAGTAGTATACTCACTCAAGAATACTCTAGATCATGGGGTCTAATTTATTTACCCCCCATGTTGAAGATAATGCTACAAAAGATGGTATATCCAATAAACCAAAATAATCATATCATAGACATCTACTGATGGTCCCATTTAGAAAGATATTGCTAAAAGTTAAAAGAACCCCAAGAAGTTTCAAACAACATTTTCATATTAGATTCAATGCCCTTATGAAAGTTCTAGTACCAAAGTATAGTGACACTATAAGGGATCACCCCAGCTTCATTTGTGCCTTCACATGGGTTTTAGATTTTTATGTTTAAGTTTACCAAGAAACCACTCACCCTCACTGAGCTCTTCTACCATCATCAAGTTAATTTTTTTTAGTTTAGAATATCACTCAATGTGTTTAGAATACCAATTACTATGTGTCATGCAAGTAGTCCTACCCTTCCTATGCCAAACATTGTTGTAGCTGAGTTCCTCACTACAAGGATATAGGGGAATAGCAACGGCCATTTGTGATGCAAATTAGTGGTGTTGCAAATGTGATCCAAATAGCGACAAAAAAAAAGGGTCGAAACTCGAGTGTGGCATTTTGCGTAAAAGAGCGAAAGAGAGAGCAAACTACATCGTGTGTTTGGGAGGGAGAAGGAGAGCTTCTCACCAAAGCGGTCGCTATTCACAAATAAGAGGAGAAAGTGCACGAAGGGCAAAGAGGAGCCAGTGTTGCAAAGAGGAGCTGCTAAATCCATCCTCGAGCCTTTACGGTGAGTGCATTGCTTCCTCTTGGTTTGTTCTTGTTTTTTCTCCTTTTCTTTTGTTTGTTTTTGTTAAGAATGATGTATATTGAGGGAGAAAGAGAGGAAATGAGAGAGAAAGAGGAAGAGAGAAAAATAAAAAAAGATCGAGAGAGAGAGAGAGGGAATAAACATGAAACATAATAAAGAAAGAGAGAAATAGAGAGAGAGGGAGGGAGAGAGGAGAAGGAATGGATGAAAAACGAAGAGAGGGTAAGATCTTGTTCTTTAATTTTTTCTTTTCTTATTTGTAGTTGTAGTAGTAGTAATAGAGATAGAGAGAGAGAGATGTTTTATTAAAGATGCACCTTGGATGTGTTCGATGCTTTGGGTGGTGGTGGTGGTAGTGGTAGTAGTAGTAGTAGTAGTAGTAGTAGTAGTAGTAGTAGTAGTAGTAGTAGTAGTAGTAGTAGTAGTAGTAGTAGTAGTAGTAGTAGTAGTAGTAGTAGTAGTAGTAGTAGTAGTAGTAGTAGTAGTAGTAGTAGTAGTAGTAGTAGTAGTAGTAGTAGTAGTAGTAGTAGTAGTAGTAGTAGTAGTAGTAGTAGTAGTAGTAGTAGTAGTAGTAGTAGTAGTAGTAGTGAGAGAGAGAGAGAGAAAGAGATGTTTTATTAAAGGTGCACCTTGGATGTGTTCAATGATTTGGATAGTCATAGTAGTAGTAGTAGTAGTAGTAGTAGTAGCAGAGAGAGAGAAAGAGATTTTTTATTAAGGTGCACCTTGAATGTTTTCGATGCTTTGAGTAGTGGTAGTGGTAGTGGTAGTGGTAGTGGTAGTGGTAGTGGTAGTGGTAGTGGTAGTGGTAGAGAGAGAGAGAGAGAGAGGTTTTGTTAAAGGTCCACCTTGGGTGTGTTTGATGCTTCAAGAAGGCGAGTACTAGTATTAGTAATATGTGTTCGATTGCTTTGGGAAGACCAGTAGTAGTAGTAGTAGCAGTAGTAGCAGTAGTAGTAGTAGTAGAGAGAGAGAGAGAGAGAGAGAGAGAGAGATTTTGTTAAAGGTGCACCTTGGGTGTGTTCAACACTTCAGAAAGGTGAGGACTAGTAGTAGTGGTATGTGTTCGACACTTCAGAAAGGCAAGTACTATATATATATGTATATATGTATGTATGTATATATATATATATATATATATATATATATATATATATATATATATATATATATATATATATATATATATAAAGGATATACCTTAGGTGTGTTCAATGGTTCGGGAAGACACACACAAAGGAAAAACGGTGGTGAGGTCCGGTGCAATACTATGGGATGTGGAGAACACTCCGACATAGGGTAGCTAGTCCCTTGCCCCCATGCATAGCATATTAGACTTTACATACTATAGACCAGTGGAGACTTTACATACGTTGATTTTGTTGAGTTACAAGAGAAGAAATCCCTTCTCAAACAATTTAAGAAAGAAAAAAAGAATGATAACAAAAACAAATTGTTTGTCGTAATGTAGACCAAATGGAAAACGATGAAGGCCATGATATTCAAGATCACGAGGCATATCTTAATCAGCGTGTCCCATGTCCTTGCTCTCAATGTAAGTTGGCAATTAGATGAAAACATCGATTGTCAATAGAATATGTATGACGCTTCAACGAGTTTCAATCAGAGATCATTGATCAGGTGATCTCAAATTTTGAGAAAACAATAAGAAAAGTGTATATCAATGATGCATTGTATTCGTAAACTAGTTGAATATCATATATAAAAACATTAGATGTGGCTATAAATTTTTTACAGGGAGGTGACATCTCATCCCAAGGAGGAGTACACCTTTTGCAGCTAGTGAAGAGCTCATGGGCGTGCAATGGATGGAATGCCTTAGCTAATCCACCACTTGGAAGGGACTACCCAATCTATACCATCAATACCAGAGGAGACATGTAGCCTTTCAAACTTTCCTACAATCTTGGAGCCTGAGATGGAGGCAATGATCGATGCATTAATACCCATGGATGTCAAGATACCTGATCCGCTTAGAGAGAAAGCATCCATGCCATTATATGATGGGTGTCATGTATCTCACCTAAAGACATTCACAAGGAACTTTCAATCGATCTCCATATAGGAAAAAAAGAGAATTCCCCATGGAATTCCCTAGTTGAAAATACATATAAGTGGGGAAAGTAAAAACTAGGGAAAATGGGACATTTCCTAGTGAGAACAAGTAGGGAATCACATAAGACCTTTCCTATATAGGAAATATTTCCTACATAGGAAAATACAAAATTTTCTATGTAGGGAATAATTCCTATATAGAAAATATTTCATATATAGGAAAAATTTTCTAGAGGTGATTCCCTAGGTACTCTCACTAGGAAATCTCTCATTTTTCCTATTTTTTACATTCCCTACTTATATGTACTTTCAACTAGGGAATTCCATGGAAATTCTCTTTTTTCCTTATCACTTTATCTACTTTTCCCTTCCTCTTAGACATCCTAAAATCAAACAAGAAATTGCACAATAAATTTTTAACTAGAAAATTATATAGAGAATGTCATCATTTCCAAGTAAGGATCAATAACATACATCTAATGATCAAAATAGATTAAACAAATTAAAACATCAACATCTACTTCTAGCAACCAAAAGAAAAATGAAAATAATTTTAAAGGAGCATAGAACTAAAAACTAGTTAAGCAACATGTGTGTCTTGATTGTTTTATCCCTTAAATCTCCAATATGTTGCAAAGTAATAAATGTTTGTCTACCCTCTTCTCTAAATTTCAACATGGGTGGCCGATAGATATCATCATATGATGGCATGCGTATCACTCCTATTGATACTCAAGTGATCAAATATCATTAGTTAGTATAACCATTTCAAAAAATGACTCATTATCAACATAAGAAAGCTGGTAATACTTGATTCTTGGCTTAAAGAAGTGTTAAGGCAAGCAATCTCAATGTCTTCCTTTCTTGCATTGTCTCGTGTCATCTTTAGTAACTTGTTTACCTATATATACATAGAGTTAACCAAAGTTCACGATAATACAAGATTATGAAAAATTTCAATAACACAAAAGAAAGTAATTAGATATTTTGTATCAAATTGGGTCACCAAATTTGTACAAGTTTTTGATCCTTAAAGTTGGTACTTGCATCTTGACTTGAAGAAACATTATTGCAAGTAACCTCCTGATCTCCCTTTCTTACATTACCTCTTTTCCCACCTTTTGTTGTTCTTTAATCTATATTTATATATATACACACAATTACTCAAAGTTTAAAAATATAAATAACTATGAATATTTTAAATTAGACAAAGAGATTAATTAAAGCTAGTTAATCTCAAAATGAATCACCTAATAAAGCAAGATGTAAAATATGTACAAATTTTAATTTTCAAAGTTTAGTAGAAATAAAGACATATACCTGAATCGTGATTTGAAGAGACATTAGGGCCAATGACCTTAGCTTTCATTGTTCCATTATTCCTTGTGCCATCATTTGTGATTTTGTTACCTTTATGTACACATAATAAACCAAAGTTTAGAAACATAAGAGACATTTGTAAAACATCAAAACACGCATTTGTAAAACATCAAAACATCAAAACACACATACCTTTTTTGCCCTGTTCTTTACACCATCTGATAGTAAATTGAGCAGGTGAAAACAAGGAATTCATTGTTCATACTTTTATGGGCTCACCAACTTCTCCTTCTGGTTTGAAGCATCTTACAGACTTCCTGTTGAACAGCGCGCAAGGGAGACGAGGAACGGAGGAAGAGAGAAGAGAAGAGAGACACGAGACACCGGAAGTGGAATCCCAGAAGTGCATCAAGTGAGCACACATTAGCTGCAACATCAGCTCCTTAGCTAGAATAGATAAAACATCAAGTAGAATAAACATAAGCTTGAACAGACGAATCAACTGAAAATAGACAAACAACAACTGGAAACAATGAAACATCAACTAGAACAACTCAACGGCTGGAATAATAATGAAATATCAGCTGAAACATATCAACAGCTGGAATAAGAATGAAATGAAATATCATCCCATCAGCTCGAAACATTTCTTATAAACAAAGCGTGGAATAATTTCAACGCATTAGCTATAATATAGATGAAATGATATGAAACGTAGCATGAAGAGCCAAAAATCAGCTGGAAGAAAGAAACATTTAGAATAATCAAATGATAAACAAAATACTGACAATCATCATCAAGAGCTCATCAGTTTTCTTACTACTGCTCAGAGCCCAAGCAAACATCTCAGCAATCTGCTTCTGGGACTCTAGGAACATCTTTGTACGCCTGGCCTCCAGATCATCACGAAATCGCTCAGACTCTCTGCATCTGCAATTTCATCTCTTCTAATCTGAGAAAGCGCTCCCCCAAAGTGCTCTCAACTGGGGGCTGTTGATTCTGCAAGCTGGACTTTGAAGAAGTCCTATGGTTGAGGAATCTGTCCATCTTGAAAGCCTTCGCGGCCTCATAGTCTATACTGCGGCTGCGCTTCTTGTGGAGAGATGTGTAAGAAGTATCATGGTCATCCAGAGACCAGTTGCGATACCAGCATTATCACTTATGGGACCATATACATCTATGGCTAGACAGGCGGCAATGGTACAAAGAATTCTAAGAGCTGCAACTATGATCCCGTACATGGCTGCTAGGGTATGGCTGACATAGATGGCAACAACAATAGCAAATATTGGAACAATTACAGACTTGTAGCCAAGTGCCAAACCAAATATGACATTGGTAGTAGCAGCTCCTGTCCTGCAAGAATCAGCAACATCCTGGACTGGTCTGTATGTATTACTGGTGAAATACTCTGTAACGTAGCCAATTACCAACCCTACCCAAAGCCCTACTCTAACACAAAAAAATAGTTTCCAGTTTTGAACCATCTTTGCACCACCGTTAGGATCATATATGTAAAACGTGGATGGTAGTGCCAACAAACAAACAAAAGCTGCACCGAATGTCATTAAGATGGTGGATATCAGCAACTGTCTCTTCAGTGTAGATTCAATATCCCTTAGATTTGAGATCTCGAACACATCAGTTGCGAACAAGGTTGTGATGAGGCATGCCACAATGCCCATAGAGCTAATGAGTAGAGGGAAGCACATAGCAGTGAAGTCATGATTTGTGCCAAATGATGACATGGAAGCCACAACAAGAGCTGTGCAAGAAGATTCAACAAAGGAGCCAAACAAATCTGAACCCATTCCAACAATATCTCCCACATTATCACCCACATTGTTAGCAATGATCGCTGGATTTCGCGGATCGTCCTCTGGGATATTCCTTTCTACTTTTCCAACAAGATCTACTCCAACATCCATAGTTTTGGTATAGATTCCACCTCCAACCCTTTCAAATAGAGCCACGAATGAGCATCCAAGCCCATAGCCAGTGATGGCCTCAAAAAGGCCCTCCCAATCATCCTTGCAATAAAGCTGGAACAGTTTTATAGTGATGTATAAAACTATGAGGCCATTAGCACCAAGTAAGAAACCCATCACTGAACTTGATTGGAAGGAGATTTTGAATACTTTGCCTATCCCTTTTCTGGCTTCCAAAGTTGTGCGAGCATTTGCATATGTTGCGATCATCATGCCCAAAAATCCTGACATTATGGACGTCAAAGCTCCCAATATAAATGCAACTGTAGTGAAAATTGCTGTAAAGAGAGCTAGGGCACATTCCTGCTTTGGATCGTATTTGCAAGGCTGGGGCTTAGTACTGAACCTTCGCACGAGAATATAGACCCTCATCAGCTGGAAAGAATATAACCGAAACAATGTATCATCAGCTGGAATATAGACGCTCATCTATGGAATAACGAACGAGGATGATCATAATAATGAACGAGGACGATCATCATGAAGCATGGCAATATCAGCTTTCTGGAACCATGTTCAACATGAAATTTAAAACCTCAACATTCTCATGCGAAGGTTGTCATCTACCATGACAAACCCAGATGTAAACAACCCTGCTGCAGATTCTCTGGACTAGCATTCCCAGATCTTGCAGACAATCTTGGGAGATGTTCACTTTCACCCAGGTTGTCGTTTACCATGACAAACCCAGATGTAATCAGCCCTGCTGCAGATTCTCTGGACTAGCATTCCCAGATCTTGCAGACAATCTTGGGAGATGTTCACTTTCACCCAAATATACCGCCACCACTACTGAATCAGAAGATGAGATGGCATCAACCCAACGTTGAGCAAGAAAATTTGCAATATCAGCAAATAAGTAACATCTTGACATTGGGCCTCAACCCCCTTCACCACACAAATTCGAGGAGGTTGTTGTTGTTCAGGATATCTTGACCGAAATCGCCATGATTATCGCCTGAAGTGACCGAATTCTTCATGATCTCTCTATTCCTGTAGCCCACAGTCGCTTCTTCTAAGCAGCTCTAAAAAATCCTGACTGTTATAACAAGCTCTCTCCACAAGTAGCTACCAATATTCTGATTGCTAGCTACGACTCTAGACCTTTTCCAAGCATGCAAACATAGCTCACATGGCAAGTAACATGGGCCAAATGATTTTCAGAATCAAGGGCCTTGCTAAAAAAAACTGACAACTGTCAACAGAGCCACTATGATGGATATAGGTAAGTTAGTAAGTTGAGAAGCTTCCACCACATTTGGCATTATGATTCCAAGGAACAAGACACTGCCATACTTGATAACACTAGCAATTTCAGCTCAGCTAGGCAAGACCCATTTGTCATAACAGGAACTCCATATTTGTGCAATTTCAGCTCAGCTAGGCAAGACCCATTTGTCACATCCCAAATAACAGCAGCTGGCTGATGCCGAGACTAAAACAACAAAAAACCACCCAGCTTAGTGCCAGGAAACCTCCAACCCTATGGCTCTGTACATAACTTTTCAACTAACTGTTGGTGGATGACTAAAATCGCAGTCATTTTGAAGATGATATATACCTCTCCAGCAGCAATAATTTTACCTCCATGAGGTTTTGGAAATGCAAATACCTATTTGGTTATTGGTGACACAATTAACATGAAGGTAAATAGTAAAAAGTTACCAAAACAGCAAACAAGCACAGTACCTTCGAGGCATATGCATGTGCTCGATTCCCAGAGGTAGCCCTTGTTGCACAAATAGACCTTGGTGAGGCCAGTTGTAGAGTCAGGCAGGCATGTGGAGTTTCCACCACACTGGCTATCAAACGAGCAAGGGGGCTATCTGCAGCACGCTCACCTGATCATGATTCATGTTACATAGCTGCTGCTGCCAATCATACTCCTCAAAGTCATCAAGAAATTGATCCCAGGACTGTGGAACTGACATCGAGGACAGTATGCTTGCTTCATCAATACCGTGGCATGTATGCATGCAGTCATGCATCAGTTGGAATTGATCATCCTTATCGGTTTTCAATGTCTGCACTACAGACATACTGTCATCATGTCGATCACCTGTGTCCGTGGTGCCAGTGGGTTTTTCTGCTATTAATTCAAACAGTGGTTCTTGTTGCTCTGCATGGCACCAGGGGAATATATTTCTGCTACCAATTTTTGCAAACTGAGAGGGACAATGGGTACTCATGCATGTACCACCTACATTCATAACCATATTATATTGCAGATAATCATCAGCTAGCAGTGGATTGACTCTACTCACCGGCGAATGTTCTGTACATATACCGTTCTTGGTTTGTGCGTCCAGCACCTGCTGTGGTGCTCATATTTGTCGAATTTGTCCAGAATCTAGCCCCAGTACCCTTGAGGAACATCGGTACTTGCATTCATCTGTGCATTATCCATTAATGGCAGAGTCATGCCGTGTATAAATTTCAGATCAATATTATATTTGCTTGTCTGCAAGGTATTCTGCACGGACACCTGATCCTGTTCATAAGTCATGCACAGCAATAGCTGTTGTTGTTGCTCGTACTCCTCGAAGTCGTCCAGAATGTGATCCCATGGCTGATAATTAACAGACATCGACGACGACGGTACTGCAGCATCATCGTGACTTGCGATGTTCATGTGGTCAATGTGCATCTGGCACTGATCATCCTCAAAGTCATCCAGAATCTGATTCCAATTCGTAGTATTCTGATCAGTACACAAATTAGAACCTGCTGGATCTAGGTCCTGTGGTGGATATATGGGGATCATTCGACTAGAGCTGGAGACCAAAGTGCCAAGAGCTCGGCTGGGAGCCACGGACCCAATTGACCAAATCATGTATCCAATATCCTGGCATACTGATGCTGATGATGGCTCTGAGGGGGCTCCAAATTAGGTGGAGTTACATGATTTTGAACAGGGGGCTCTATTCGATGGGGATGAGAGGGAAAGTCTGTGCTTCCAGGGACATTGAACAGGAGCATGCTATTGTTCTGACTCTCCTGAGATTCATCCTGCACAATGTGTGTGGAAACTAGCTGGGTTGCTTCCTATGCATTGGTCGTTTGGCCTTCGTCCGGTAAGCAGGCTAGGGGTTTGTTCCCAAGTCTGCAGGTGAGGGTCTGGTTCTGTGCGCTGCAGGCCGTTAGGGCTTCGTACGTGAACGAGGACCTGTGGCCATCCATGAAGATGGCATGGCATGCAACCGCCTGATCATCCCTGAAATCCCTCCAAAGAGCCCTGAATCCCCAGCCTCCTACTTATACTCGTGCTTTCACAGATGGTGTCTGCACGGAATATAGCATATCTGAGCTCGGGGCAACGATTTCTTCTTTATCTTCTTCTTTGACTAATCTTGGCGCTATATGATGATTCAACGATCTTCTGTTGAGTCTCTTGGTGTTATAGAGATCGATTGGAGAGAGTGTTGCCTTCTCCTACGTGCACAGAGTTCTCGACGTCATTGTTGGAGGCATTAGATGGCGGTTTCTTGCACTGGCCATCGGCCAGCCCCAATATTGGTTGATCAATGTGCCACTCACTCACTCTACATTACCTTATTAGACGCCCTATTTATTGGACTTGTGGACTTGTGACAAGGATCAACCAATATGCCAATTTCAATGATGATGGAACCTTTGAGCTTGCTCCCAATATCAACATACATTACACTACACTTATGACGTATGCACCATTTCAATTGTACCATGTATTGTGTTCTTGCTCTTGAGAATCGAATGTGTGCATGTTGACATTCAAAAATTGTGCTTTGCATCTACATGTGAGCATCTTGGTAAACCATACCCATAGATCCTATTGCTTGCCTTGTGTCTAACTGTGTGTGTATTATAACAAATGTATTCTCAACATTTTATGATGACATTTACATTGAATGTCTTTTTCTCTTTTAGATGGGTCTTTTCCATTGTAATTCATGGTGGCGTTGATTCATCCAACAAGGAAATTACCTATTGTACTATCTCAAAAGGCATGTTAGGTTGAGACATCTAGCAATTTGATAGGTGTATGTTAGGTTGATATCTCTAGCAATTTGCTAGGTAGGACCATATAAGTAATTTAACTCCAAGAGGGGCATCGGCTTTCATGAAAATGAAAAACTCAAAATGCATTATGTAAGAAAAGACAATGATAGAAATGCACTATGTAACCAAAGAGAATGATAGAAACATGCCATGTAACCAAAGACAATGATACACATATAACACCCACTAGATTTATAGAGAATGCAAGTGTAATCAAATCAATGTTTGCCTAAAAGAATAGATACTGAACCTTTCTTCTTCTTACACCTTGCTTGAGGAGCTATGGAAACTATTTAGAAGATTGCCCAATGGATCAACTTTTCTTTAATGATTAATTGACTTAATAGCATTCCTTGCATTCTTTGCACGAAAGGAATGCTAGGCCACTTTGCGATAGCTTCCACTATTGCATGACATTGCCATGAAGGACATTGTAAGGGAAGCAAAGTTGCTATGCTACAACTTCTCTTCCTTTTTTCTTTTGTTGTTCTCTCCATCCTTTTCTTTCTTTTCTCTCTTATGTTGTGATGCCCCTACGCAAACACAGCGTGAAAAATCCTAAAGTATAACATCATCCGTCTTTCTTATTAATCTAGAGAGCAAATGCAATATTAGTTATTAGTGTCAGTATCCATAGTATAGATTATTCAAACTTACGAGATTTTTAGACACACACACACACACGCACACACACACACACACACACACACACTCTCTCACTCACTCTCTCTCTCTCTCTCTCTCTACATACATACATATGTGTATGTAAATATATATAGGCAGACATGCTATACTGACACCCACATGCCTACTGTTTAGGGCGTTAGTAGTGGCGTGCGAAGGAGCACCAAAAAATTGCAGCAGTAGTTGTGGCGCGCGAAGGAGCAGCAGAGGAGGTTGCGGCAGCTCTTCTGGAGGACTGTGCTGATCTGGATGCAGGGGCTCTTGTCCTTGCAGGAGAGGATGGGGGACGACAGCATATGATGAGAGCCTAGAATCTGCCTTCAATCATCACCACTAGTTTCCAAGGCTCCATTTCCATTAGGAGCTGATGCAACATAACCAGAATAAAAACTATTATTGCTTCTCTATTCTCAGTGTTTTTGTTCGCGTGTGTTTCTCTCTTTGATGTATTCTCATCAATTTAATTAAAATTCTACCTTTCATAATGATACTGATAATTCTAAGTTGAAGCATGTTTCAACTCCTAACAAACCAACCAAGGTATGAATGGACTTGGAATAGTGCTACAATGTCACTTGGATGTACTAGGTTAAGGACATAAAGAGCCAAAGGTAACTTGTGAACCCATATCAAGGAGCCCTAGCTTAGTTGGCTAAGGTGGGTGTATGTGTTTCAACTGGTCAAAGGATCGATTCCTCCCAATTATTGTGTGGCTCTATAGCATTTACTATCCCTGAGTAGAACATATTGGGAATGTCTTCTAGATACAATGGTTGAATCCTTGTTCCCAACTTATGAAGATTTCTTGTTTGAATTAGTGTGTCCATTTTCACATCGTATCTACGTAATGGATGGGTGTTTTTAAAGCTATGGCTGATATGGTTGTAGTAATTAAGGCAAGCTTTTATAATGTGGGTTACAACAAGGCTAAAGATCTATGGTGAGAATCTACTCCTAATTGCAAACTTGAACATGCCAATATAAACATAGTCTTGGTTCTACACCTTATATGCTTTGGATGAGAAACCATCAATTGTTGTAGTGTTTTAATTGCTTAGTCAAATGGTTGAAATTTTTGGGGCATCCTATTGATCTTAGTAGAAGAAAATATACTCTTTAATTAAGGATGATGTTGCTCGCCTTTGACTACCCTAATGATCATAAGCTTCCAATGAGCTCTAATTTTATTGTACAAGTTCTTAAAATGCAAGGATAGTATGTTATATACTCTAGCTACCTAAAAAAGCTTAGGATCTTCTAGTAAGCATACAAATGAAGCCAAAAGTGTTTGCCATTTGGATTCATGCTCTAGAATGGTTAAGCCAACAACTTTTTCTCAAAGTGATGGGTTCACAAGATTTTTTTGTAATCTGTTTCCATATGGCTTTGGGGAACATCACCTGAAGACCCTTGAGGGCATCACAGAGAGAGAAAGAGAGAGAGAGAGAGAGAGAGAGAGAGAGAGAGAGAGAGAGAGAGAGAGAGAGAGAGAGAGTGTGTGTGTGTGGTTGTGGGGGGGGGGGGTACAAAACTAGTAGGGAGAGGGGGAGGGTAATAAAAGCACCCAAGTGATGCCACATTGGCAATCGAATAGAAAGTGCTATTTTTCCAAGAGTTTTCAATAGTTTTTTAGGTTTGGGAGGCATCTAATGAATGACACATAGACATGGGTTTTCCTTTGGTATCATCTTCAATTAGAAAGTGGTATACATATATCCAAGACTCTAATGAAGGGAAACTATATGATGCACTTTTGTCACAAATATACAAATGCATTTTTATTGGTTTTTCAAAATTGCTCTCATATTGTGCCTTACAATTCTTTGATGCAATATGAATGATTGATTACAGATTGTTGATAATCCAAGCTTATAGTGCCATCCTTACATTCATTTAGAGGACCAAGCCATCACAATGGATTGTTGAACTATGTTGCTTTGTATTTTGTATTTTTCCTTTTTATAGTTGCAATAGTCATACAGTGTAACTCCTCCTTTCTAGGGACCTCTAAAAGTTAGTCCATAAGGGGCGTTACTAGGAGATCCCATGGTTTTTGAGTAATCTAGAGTATACAACATATGTGTCTTGCTATTTTAAGAACTACTAAAGGAAGATTATGGCTCATTGGACACTTGTTTTCACTATGGCAGTCAAAGGCAAGCACCATCTTTCTCATTTAAAGAAGTTATACAAATATCAACATTCTTTTCTAACAAGAGTAATAGGATATCTCAAAAAAATTGGACCATTTAAACCATCTAGGTCATTAGTCCAAACACTATAACCATTCAAAATCTTGATGGTTTCTCATCCAAGGGTCATAGTGCTAGACCAAGATTATGTTTACATTGACATGTCCAAGCTTGCAAGGATGAGTATTTTACTATTGTTCTTATAACCATGATTTGTAGAAAAAATTATTTAAGGCATGCATGAAGATCTATTAGGTTTTTAATCCAAACATTGCCATGTATGCCATAATACAATATTCTATGTCTACATGAAATATCAAAACATAGGCATTGAATGGTTATATCACCGAAAAAAGTTAGAGAAAAGAGAGTAATGTTGCACAAAATAGGTATGTAACTACTTGGTTTGAGGCCTCATTTTTCTATAACATGGTGGTCATTTCAAACATTTAGTGCTAGGATAAACCTCGAGGAAGTTACTATATGTATATCCTCTACATCACATGCATTCATGGCCTATTTATAAATATCCTAATCTATGAATTTTTCTTGAACAAAACATAACCCTTTTCTATTCAATTTGTAAATAAACCCTTTATATTATAGCCTTCTATATATAAAAAATGTATAAAAATGTTATTTTAAAAATACCTTATTTTGAACCCATGTGATGCACACATATATTCACGAGTAACTTACTCGAGGGATAAATAAGCCCATGACTATATTTAGATATGGCCTTGTGACTAAAACTAAAGAGGCTTGCATGTGTGTGTGTCTATCATGTGCACATGTAAGCATGTACACTTGTGTTTCTGTGTGTATGTGTGCACATGTTACTGTAGGCACGTGTGTATGCAGCATGTTCATATGTGTTTAGGGGGGTTAGAAAATCTAGGATCACCTTCATATGGCTACTTCCAATTTCATTAATTTTGATTTGTGTTTATGAGCTAGATCAAAGCTTGAATTTCTTATAATCTCCCATATAGAGATTTTTGAGAGAAGGTAGGAAATTCTGTATGTACTTATAGTTTCCTACTATTAAAATTAGAAAATGGCACTCTTTCAAAATTCTGTTATATAGGGAATTTAGAGATAACATAGGAAATCTTCATAGTGACCTATGATTCCCTACAAGGAGAAGTAGGGAATAACATTCATGTGTACTCTTACATAGGGAATTTTAAAAGAATGTAGGAAATAGTCTATATTGACCTTTAATTCCCTACTATTAGATGTGGGAAATGTGATTTCCTAGTTGTACATAGGGAATACATGCGTACACACATAGGAAATATTGCAACATTTCCTACATTTCACAAGATTTCCTATATAGGGATTGATTAAAAGTCCCTTGTGATTGCTTGCACTCCTAAGTGTGCAAGCAAAATATGGGTGGAGCGATGCGAGTGTGACCGAGTTGTTCAAGTACCTTCTACGTAAGCTTCGTTGATTTATTTTCGACACCATCATAAAGAAAAATTGTGCTTTTTCAAGGTATTTTATGATTTTTTTTCAGGTTGCTAAAGTATAATATATTATCATTTGCAAATACCCTGCCCGAGTCTCGTGATGATGCGTGACATGTTTTACGAAAGCTTGGCATGTACTATAACAACATCCATGCATATGTCAACGATTGCGCACTGTTTCGAGGAGAATACGAGACTATGGAGACATGTCCAAAGCATGGTGCTCACACATATCGATAGGACTTGCAAGGGCATACCATCCCTCAAAAAGTTCCTAGACACTTTCCGTTTATCTCCTGTGTGTATCACATGTTTTGTACGTCTCGCATGGCGAGCTTGACAACATGGCATTCGAAGAATAGATCCATAGATGGAGTCCAATGAATATTAGAAGATTCATGCGCATGGAGCCACATTGACTCTACCTTTCCAAGCTTTGCCCGAGAGTCAAGGAATCTTCGACTCGGTCTTGCTATGGATGGCATGAACCCATTCAATCTGTACTCAACTTCTTACAATGTGTGGCATATAGTCCTTGTTAACTACAACATCCCTCCAGGGCTTTCTACGAAGAACGGACACATCATCCTTAGCTTGCTCGTCATTCTTGGCCGCTACAAAGTCAAGAATATGGACGTGCATCTTCATCCATTAGTCAATGAGCTTAAGATTTTGTGGGAGGAGAGGGTCGCCGTGGAAGATGTGAGCAACCGTGATGGTCGACAGTCTATCAATATACAAGCCATTCTCATGTGGACCATGCATGACTTTTAGGGATTTAGGGATTGCTCAGGTAAGTAGGCTTCTATTCTCGTTGGTAATATCTATCATAGCTCATTCAAGTTTGTATTCATTGGATAGAGGTGTTGGGACAAGTATGGCTACCTCAGGCTATCATGCATGTCCATTGTGTGGGCCATAGTTAGACTCTCAAAGGTCATAAACCATGAAGAAGATGGTATATCGACACTGCTTTCTTGCCGGAGGATCACGAAGTGAGGGAAGCTTTTCTTGGACGACCTCCAATAGGAATGAATGCCCAAAGTTGGTATGAGTTGAAAATGGTCCACATGGAGTCGCATCTAAACAGAATGTAATGCTTCTCAGTTTTTTAAGAGTTGTCGTATTGGACCCCACTTAAGATCAACCACATGTTGGATCCCATGTATGTTTTCAAGAACGTGGATAGCTTACTATGGGACCACATCACAGGAAAGAAAAACACTGCAGGGGCATGAATGGATTTGAAGGAGGTAGGAAAAATGGAGGCGCTTTGGCCATAGTTGAGTGTTGATGGTCATTTGCAATTACCTTATGCTCCATGGGTTTTGGCCACTAAAGGAGAGCGCATTGTGAAGCAAGTTATCAAGTCTATTCACACTCCGACAGGTATGATGCATTCTCTCAGGTCTGCATTTTCTAAAGATGACCGGGCGGCTAAAATCTCATGATTGGCATAAGATATATCGGGTTTGTATTACGAATGGATTGTAAGTGGCCTACATATTTTGCTATTTAGAGTTTAGTCATTGTTCATAATGCTTCTTCGTTTGTGGTTGTTTGTACTACCAATTGTGATCACGGGATGCCTTACTCTAGAAATACGCAGAGCGATTTACAGGTTGTCAAATTTAGTGCAATGGATCTCATAAAAGGAGATCAGGACATCCTCTATTGAATCTGCAAGACGGGAAGCAGAGGAGACTCTCTGTCTCTTTGAGAAGTTCTTGCCCACTAGCATGCTCACAATACAAACCCACCTCCTGGTGCATCTTGTAGAGGAAGTGGAAATTGCAGGAAACTGTCTATACGCGATGGATGTTCTTCTTGGAGCACTTCATGAAAACCCTGAAAGGCTTTGTGCGACAACGAGCTTGGCCAGAAGGTTAGTTGGTGATTGAGGTGTTAGTGCATATTTCATAATGGCTACTAATAGTGGATTCAAACAATAGTATGCTATGGTCATTGAAGGACAGTGATAGATTGACCGAAGATGTGGTGGTTGGAAATGGGACAGAAAAAAGGATGGATGTTGCAATGGAGGAGAAAGTAAATCGTTTTTGTATGTTTGACCATTCCTCCATGGAGATCTGGCTCACTAGGTACGAGCAAGCTAGGAAAGATCGGGAATAAGCACGATCTGAATTTTGATGTGTACGTGCAATCGACCGATTCAATATCCCAAGGGCATGGAGGAGATACCGCAGTTAATGTCAACGTGATGGTTGTATGGAGCTTTGACTGCAGTGTCTCACGAAGGGGAGGAGGTCTCAACTCAAGAGTGAGAATTCTCGAGGGGATGTAGTCCAAAGGTGACGACGTGTTTATGGTTTGTCATATCTACACTTTATATGCAACATCTAATTAACTATTTCAATGTATAGTACAAAATATACAGTGTGGATGGTCACACAGATGATATTTCCACGTGGAGCATATCGACAAAATATGCTCCACAACAGATTGTGATATCATGGCAAAGTTCGAACGAGAGAGTCAACAACGAGCAACGGATCCAAACACCATTATAGATGAGATGGAGTATTTTGGAAACTTACAAAGTATTATCACGATGGATTACCGTAGCTTCACCATGATCCTAATCGATGTGCAGTGGTTCAAAGTGGTACTTGAAGGAGCCGGGGCAACAGTTTGATGAGGTCCATCTGGATTTCTCGAAATAGATTCCAAAAAAAGATGGATGGATTTGCACGACACGTTTGTATTGCTAGCCCATTGTGAATAGTGCATGAGATTATATTTTTTAAAATTTTATTATGACACATGGTACATGTTACAAAAGTTAAATCTCTTTTATACGTGATTTTGAACATGTAAATTTGTATCCAAACCCCCAACAACCTCGATAGTGATATGTTGTACCTTCAGCTCCTTGAAGTGCGAGAGTATATGATAAAAGCAATGTTTCCAATGTAGATGAGGACAATATGCAAATAGAGGGGTCAATATTGCAAGGGGTGGAGGTCGTCGAAAGCGTGGAGCATGTAGAGGAGCCAAAATTTGGTAACAATGATGAAAATACAAGAGTCTAAGAATTCTTTCAAAACGAGATAGACTCATCCTTTTATAGTGACCTTTCTATTGACCTTCCAATGTATGTAGAGTTGTGCCAAGAGATTGACATAGGACCATAGGATACATCATACTTGGAGCATCCACCTACTCAATTTGTTGATGAATTGCTTATAAGGGTAAATAAGATATGCCTTTTAAGTAAGATCATTTTTTAAAGATTTATATTACAGTGCTTTGCTTGATTTATATTAATTATGCTAACATCAATTTTTTTTTGTGCAGGTGACCTTTGTGGATTTTTGGATTTGCACGATGAGTCGAGGGATGAGCGATGAGGAGCTACACAAGATCTTTACACGTCTGTCTCCAAATCAGATGGCTCGATTCAGAGATATAGCAGACTAGGAGATCTCTTGGACACCATCACGCCGTTTTGTTAAATCTATTTCGATGCGATCTGATGCTTCGATTTCTAGTAGACGAGATCAACGCTCCAGACTTGGGCCAAGACGAAGGGAGTGGTCCTGGGGGATGCTGCAGAGATGTGAATGCAATGATCCCAAGGTCGGCTCAGGATACAGGCGCTACTCCTCACTCTTATGCAGGTTTAAGAGATCGTGGCTCAAGTGGTAGTTGTGGAGATACAGGGAGATACCAACGCAGTGTCTTCTTCTCTTCTTTCTGCTGGAGTTGCGTCACTTATGGGATTTGTCATACCTGTGGGGATGTCTACTCAAGTCACTCAAAATTTTGCTCAGCCGTCCGTAAGTGGCATCCCTATGGGTGATACTCCCAGAGATACCACTCTCGTAAGTACACCAAATGTACAGGGGTCTCCTAGATATGCCCAACAGCGTGGTCATAAGTGGGAGAGGACACATCTTAGGCATAGCCTAGAGGGGTATGGATATCTTGTAGATACTAGGATAGGAACTGTCATCATGAATGATGAGGGGAGGAGGGTGATGGCTCATATGAGAGAGTTGTACTAATAAGTTTTTCAGCACAATGTCTTGGATCATTGGAAGAACATATCGGAGGGGAGCAATGACTATATAGTAGCATCCTTTCATGAGGAGTTTCTGGTACTACCTATCACAGTAGATAGGTTTTCCATAAGCTAGATAATGAAGTGCATGCGTACGTACATGCCACACAGATAATCGGGATGCATGCAAGGCACTTAAGAGTGGGGCCTCAAAGCTGGAGGGGCTAGATGCAGATGATTGGCACCGACTCAAAAAGGAGGCTATAGATTCTCTAGGACATTGGAGACAGCAAGGGCACGACTAGAGGTAGGAGTGGTCCATCATCTTGGCAGTGGCAGCCATAGGACTTATTTGGAGGACTTTGTAAGTTTTTCTTTTATTTTTCTCGCTTATTTTTTTACAATATTTCTTGTACTGACAATCGTGTTTCTAACAGTTGTATTTTTTTCTTTTTGTAGCACTCCATTACAAACCGCGATCCCACTGCCCTAGAGATTCGATATGCAGAGAGACACGGTCTCACTACATTGATTGACCGATTGTATGGATGTGGCGGCCTAGTAAGTCACTCATCTTTTTTTTCTATAGTTAATAATTTTAGTTAAAATGCATTATTGTATGGTGGACTGATGTGTAGTTGTTTCTTTTTTTGCAGAGTCCATTCGATGCTCCTTTGTGACGGGAGTAACTTTTTAATGGAGAGGATCTATAGCTCGCCCTTGGATCCGTGGAGTGCACATCCTCTTCTTTTTTGGCCATGTGATTTATGTAGGCATTTTCTATGCACTATGTTATTAGCATCCTTTGTATCTTGCCATGATTCTACAGTCACTTTCATTATGCAATCTTGTATTTATTTTATTTTATTTTATGTCTCAGTTTTATGGATTCAATTACACTTTGCTTTTATTTTGACAAGCATTGTACACTTAACTGTAACTCTTTTGTATGGCCCAAATAAAGTACCAATTTTTTTAATTTTCTTTGTAACCATCACTATTAGCGTCGCAAATTGTCGCTATAGGCATTGTTATTAGTGTCACATTTGTGACGCTGATAGTGACACAAATAGTGATGCATATAGTGATGATTATAGTGACAGTTCTATGGCATCACTAATACTGATGTTTTTTGCGATGACGGGGGTAAATTTTTTAATCGCTTTGAACATCGGTACGAGGTCTGTATCTTATAGTGCCTTTTGAAGGATCAAAAGGTTATTCTTGTTTGTCTAGTTGGTAGTTATAAGCAACTTTTGAGATCTTTAAACACATAATGAACACCTTGTCTCAGGCTTTTTCCTTATAAAGATTAGATTGTGATTGAGATGGTAGATATGCTCAATGCCCCACCCTCGTTAGATGCCACCAATGATCCATGGTGCTCTAAGTTGTTAGGCCCCCATTATGAGGAGAAGCCATGTGTGAGTATGGATATTGGTTGGGTGCTGACTTGTATGTCAAATGAGAATTATGTAACTAGATGGGAAAAAGGCGACCTTTGTGAATCTAGCCTTTGGGTTAGATAGAGTAGTTATGCTAGTAGCAACCGGAGGCACAATGCATCGAGCTACGGGGGTGTAGGAGTTATAAGGAACTATGAAAGGTTCATAATATGGTCAGAGATGCTAACCAAACTATATTTTGGGCTACAAAAGGAAGACCTCTCCAAAGCCATCATCAACAATCAATCTTTCACCTAGTGAGAGTTCTTTTAGCTACCCTTAAGCTCTTCCCCTTTCATCTACCTAGATCGCCATCTAAGCTTCACACTGAAAGGGCAAAGGTGGATAGAGCCATCTTTGTATCGATTTGTCTAAAATTAAAGTAGTTTTATTCTCCTATTGGTTGTGTGGTCTCTAATCCTTGCTTAGATTTTGTCTGATGTGCTGTGAAATTAAAGCAAATTTTGTTATTCTCCTATTTGCTACATATTGTCTATTCCTTGCTCAAAATTTGTCGTGCTGTGTAATTTCTACATGAGATCTAGAAGCTCATCATAGATTTGTAATTAAACTCAATTTTGATTAGAGGGCATTATCTTAAGTGTGTTTCTATCAACACCAATTTCCTTAGTAGCAAACATTGCTTTTAGAAACTATGACTACTAATACTAGTCATGCGAACAAGGAGCCAAAAAACGGGCTTAAAACCACACATGGCTAAAATAAGATTCTATATAGTTTTCATATGCATTATTTAAAAGCTATGAGATTGCTTAGCTTTACTCAATGACTAAAAATAATAAAAATTTTGAATGGTCTTGTTTTATGATTTTGATTGATTTTTAAAAATGGCATTATGAAGAAAGTCACAAAAGTAGTTATGTTTCTCCTTTGCATTGCTAACTTGAAGTGCTTCAAAAATTGATAGTTTCCCTTTAATTAGTATAATTACATGGATGAGTTTTATACCTGTCAAAGTGTTTTTTGACTTGAAGTGTTCTAGTACTTATTCAAAAACTTATACTTGTGAAAAATGTTCAATTGAAGTGTCTTCTTGTAAAACCCCCTCATAATGCTCGTTGAAAAATGGATCTTCTAGACAAAAAGTTTCTTAGTATTTTTTCTGTTCAAGTCCTATCTTGTGTTGACTTCAAATCTTTGATAAAAATTTCATTGATAAGATATATTTAAAGAGAAATGAAAATGCGAAGAAGGTATACTAATAGCTATAACTATGTCTCTTTTACTACAAGACTAGTGTTCACCCCAAGCAAAGGGAGAAAGGAGCCAACAAGTGGAAATACCACATTCTTGAGGTTACATTTGTGACTTATTGCTTAGGCTAACTATGTATATCTTAGGAAAATGTGCACTTCAATGAATGGAGGTCACGGCCCCGATCTTTATGAATACCAAAGAGAATTGTCTCACATATTGACCAGCTATCCACCATAAATATTGTATGGATCTCAAATAACTATATGTCCACACATTCATACAATGACTTTTGCTTTCCATTTTCTTTTGCGAGCGATATAATCCTTCACAATTTTTGTTTGTAACATCACAATTTGCAACAGACAGGAGCAAGAAGAAGCAACATAGAAAAACATATTTCTCAAGTAATTCTATAAGATCGAAAGCTTTAAATGTCAGTATGAATGATCAACAAGTCTCTATCATCAGATGAGGCTGGTTTTTGTGTTTGGACTCTATATATTTAAAGATCCACACCAATAGTTTGACATTGTTGCACATGAACCTCCTCCTCTCAAATTGTTTATAGGTTGAAATAAGGCCACTTGAATAATTCAACTTCTACCCTTCATATATATGTCCAAGGTTAAGCAAGGTATAAGGTCACCTACACACATCAAGGTAATGCCCTAGAATAATTTATGTGGTGCTCACAAAGGGTAGGAGGTAAGCAAGGGTGCCTATATACCTTTTCTTGAGGGTCTTAAGTGCAATTTGATCGAGTAGCTTCTTATAGGAAGGTGACTCGTGAGGCTCGAAGTACTTGAGCTATCACTTGTGGGAGTAGTTAAAACTATTTGTGCAAATAGGCTTGTGCTACAATTTGGTAGCCTATGCAGCTACATCCACCTTAGAGCAAGCACACATATGGATAGACAAGCAGATGACTACAGTTATGCCAATCAAAACACTAACAATCATGGAGTTTAAGAAACCTAGGGAGAGCAAGCAGTACACACCTGGACAAACAAGCAGATACCTACGGTTATGTCAATCAGAACAGTAACAGTCATAGAGTTTAAGAAGCCCAGGTGGACTGAAGCTAATACAATTGATGGACATGTGAAACTCACAACTGCATGCTCTGGGTTAAACAAGCCAAGGATCGTATGGCCTAGCCTGTACATTACAAAATAACAGATCTTCAAACACCAGAGGAGTTAAACGCCAATCGCGTTAATTATTCTGCAGGCTGGTTACGTTAATAATCAGTCGAAGGACAGACGACAAGGAAAGATCAGCATCTGGGTGCATAATAACGGTTGTTACCTTGATAAGTCGATGGACAGCAGAACAATATCGGACAAGGAAAGATGAGCATCTGGGTGCATAATAACGGTGGCGTTGGAGGGCTTAGATAGAGAGGCAGGTAAGTATAGCTCCATACGTGCTATAATTAATGGTTGAGAGATACAAAATGGATGGATAAATATAAGTACCTGCAACTCCAACTGAGCGCTACAACAAGACACCTTCCAATGAAGCTCGCTCTCTCTCGCGCGGGCGCGTCTGTGGGTGTGAGTGCCACAACTAAAAACCTTCCAATGAGGCTGGCTCTCTCGCTCTCTCGCTCTCTCTCTCGTGTGTGTATATGAGAGCGAGCGTGAGAGCATCTAATACCATACAGTTTTCAACTTCACACCGTAAAATGAACATTGTACCCCATTTCTCTAACAAGAACTAGGTTGACCGCTGCGCCAGATCTTACGAGCTAAGAAAAGCATGAATGATGAGAGGGGTACGTTAAGATCTAAGAAAAGCATGACAGCGTGTGCGGATTCCTTGCCGTCACGCCAATTCGAGGGGGAAAATTTATTTGCATTAATGACTCACCTAAGGTGCTGAGCTGCTTCTGATTGGCGTACAGCAACTGCCAAGCCTACCAGGCAACTACACTGACACGCACATGGCCAATGGGAGTTGTCTCCAAGCATTAGTCCCCACGGCCCACGGGCACAAGCTACAACCCTTACCTTAGCACTACCCTTTTCACAAGGGTTTGTTGGGGTAGTGGAGTTGTCCCAAAACCTTACCCCCCCCCCCTTTGCTTTGCTGGTGTGACTTTCTTTTTGTGGGCGGGAGGGGGGTTATCTTGCCCCTACTAGAACCACGTCACACCCAGCTCTCACTATTCCTCTATTGGGTAAAGTTAGCATAGCAAAACAACATTTCTGAATATGTGCCTAACTAATTAACTTTGGCAGTTGCGAAACTCCTCCAAAATCTTTTTAAACATTCTCTCAAAAAATGATGAAGTTCAAGTTCCATGTTCAAAACCATATATTTGGAGTGAGAGTAACTTCCCATGAGCTTCTATCTCTAGCCTTTGTTGGAGCGCCACTTGCTACAAATATCAGCATCTACCTACACATCTTGAAATTCACATGTGGCTTGCAAATTACTTTTCAGTATAGTATACAACCGCTATGATAATAGTGCCAAAATGTGTAAAAATCAAATGTGACTTCAAATTCAAGAGTAAAATTGGAGAAACACAAGGAATCGGAGGATTAAAAGTACCACCAAGATGACAAGAATAGAGATTTGGATTTGATTTTCAATAGCTCTAATATGTAAATCTAGTAAAGGTCCTTACTAGATTGGACATTTTTTCTACAATACCTAATTCACATTCCTCAAGTGAGTTGTTCTCATGCCTTTTAGAAAAAGATGCAAACTAGCAAGAAACATGCAATCTAGTTGAATTATTGTTAATGGCATGCTTCAAGGGAAAAGCGAGTTGCATTATATCAACTTACATTTTGTAAGGTATGCATTGGTCGTAAAACACTTGCAATCAAATGAAGGTAATAAATTTTGAGGATGTTTCGCTCTCACACCATGTGTTGTCCTCTTGATAGTATAGTGGAAAAGGTAGCAAATAAAAAGACAAGGTGATTCTACAAGGGCAATAAATTTTTATATGCTAAATGTTTTTACCATAGCAATGGTTACATTGCAACTTTTTAAAGTACCATAGTAAACACAACCACAACATGACTCTACTTAAATAGCATGGTGAAGAGTTGGCACAAGTTTCTTCGATTTCTTATAACTATGGGGAAAAGTACCATTCCCCCATACACACTCGAGAAGGATATGTACCTTTCATTTCTTTTTTCTAATATTCATAGCTTTCTTTGTGCTATAAGAATAAGCATAAAGGTATAACTCTTGGAATAGTTTCTAACCTTAGCCAAGATAAAACTTTTGAAGATTTTATTCATCTTGTGGTAGTGTGGAGCCTATAAATATGTTGAAGAATAAATTAGTCATTGAGCATACATGAGCCATGAAATTAATTTGATAGTACAAAGAATAAAATTTGGGTCCTTTATAATATTTTCCAAGAGTACTACTAAACAATACCATGGCTAGATAGATGGGGAGCTGACGTTCCACAATGCCATACTGACTACTAAAAAGGGGTTGCATGAGTGGTTCATTGAGGCAAAAGCTATTGTAATGATCGACTGAAACACATTCGTTTTTACCATAGATGCTAGCTTCTATTTGACCATAGAGGCTATCTTCTATTTGACCATATTAGCTAGCCTTCCGTGTACTAACATAAATAGTACAATCAATATGATTCAACATTAACTCATTACGGGAAGAAAGGACTAAGAACTTCATAGTAAGTTTTATATTTGGTAAAACATTCAAACATAAGCATGAAGTATGCATCATTACGAATTTCTAGGACAACTTAATAAACATGAACCAAAAAATATATTTCTATGTGCAAAAAACAATTAGCATTGAGATTAGACAAGTCTAGCTCTAGCATCGTTGAGATTTGATAGACTTACTATTGGGTTTCTCCACAAAATCATGCAACTCATCCCCAATGCTTATCATACTCACAAGTCATCCCAAACCCCTTTTGTAAGCAAGCTTAATCATTGTATGAAACATGTAGGAAAGCCATGATTTATTCATTAGCATATTCTTTTTCTTCTCCCCAATCATGTTGCTCCATTTTCCACCCCTCATTAATGTAATCTTTGTCACATGACACAAGCTAGTTGGGAGCTAGATGGTTAGCCATTTCTCTTTGCACCTTGGGGTGTGGTTGTTTGGTGGAGCCCTCTTCCTATTCACACCCTTAACCCTACATTATAGGAAGACCTTCATGAGTCTAGGAAAGAGGACAGGGGGCATATTCAGGAGGGGGAAGTTGGAAAACATGTGATTTTGTGGGGAGCTAGTCTTTTACTCCTCCCCTCACTCAAAGAAAAATAATAGAAACTAATGTGGATTCAATGCCTAGGACTATCTTTAATTAATAATAATTTAGTACTAATATAGGATCTCTCTCTCTCTCTCTCTCTCTCTCTCTCTCTCTCTCTCTCTCTCTCTCTCTCTCTCTCTCTCTCTCTCTCTCTCTCTCTCTCTCTCTCTCTCTCTCTCTCTCTCTCTCTCTCTCTCTCTCTCAATTCATGGTCTTTGTTGCTTTCTCTATTCCCTTCCTCCCACCCTAGACAAGGAAGGAATTAAGGTTTCTCTAGTTGTTTTGTGTTTTGAGGCTACTCCTTGCTTGATGAAGATTCCACTAGGCTAGGAAAAAATCATCAAAAAGTGAAGGGTGCACAAGGTGGGTCCCTATTGCAAATGCAAGGAGCATCACTAGATCATAGATGTGCCACCTCTTACATGCTAAGAAGAGAATCCGAGGTGTGTGGATTCCTTGCAATTGCACTAATTTGAAGGGGAGAAGCTCAAAGGAAAATTAATTTGTATGAATGGCTCACGAAAGATGTTGAGTTGCTTTTGATTGTTTGGTGGATAGCTGCTAGGCAACTACACCCACATACACATGACCGATTGGGAGTCCTCTCCATGCATTAACCTCCACAACCCTTGCCTTAGCACTATCCTTTTCACAAGGATTTGTTGGGATAGTGGAGTTGTACCAAAACCTTACTTCCCCCCCTTACTACACTGGTGCAACTTTCTTTTTGTGGGGGAAGGGGGTTATCTTGCCCCCGGCTCTCACTATTCCTCTATTGAGTAAAGATAGCATAGCAAGATACCATTTCTAAAAATGCGCTTACGTGATTAACTCTAACGTGGGAAACCCCTCTAAAGTATTTTTAAACATTCTCTCAAAAGATGATCAAATGCAAGTTCCATGTTCAAACCCATATGTTTGGAGTCGGAGTAGCTTTCCATGAGCTTCTATTTCCACAACCTTTGTTGGAGCGATGCCATGGGATTTTATGTTTTCAGAGTGAAAAATGGAGAAGCTATGGATCATGTATGTCTACATACTTGGTCTACATGAGTTTCAAGACAAGTCATAGGATGGAATGTAGGGACTCTTTAAGTTCATTTTTGTTGGGAATTCACTAAGTTCAGCAAGTTAACTAGGTTTGAGCACGAGACATGGAATAAGAACTTTTAGTGACTTAGGAAATCGAGGAGCGTATGTGTGAAACTGGAGAGTTGTGTGACAATGAAGAGGGAGCTCAATGTGATTTGCACCACAAATCATGGGCATTGTCGGAGGGGTTTTTGTCAAAAGGTCGAATCCACTAGGGATCAAAGGTAGAAGGAAGTAGAGATAGGAGATGGAAGAGAAGATAAAGAATACACAAGTGGTAAACGCAATAATGACAAAGCACGATGAATCAAATCAATATGTATTGACAAAATCTAAAATCCTTTGTCTGGCACTACTCAGAAGCACTCTCCATGCATTAGATCTTCTGGAGCTTCTTCATAGAACAAAAACGTGGATCATAAATAACAGCTCCTTCTCTGCTGCTCAGAATCCAAATTTGATGACTCCATTGGCTTTGAAGGGGAGTAAAACCCCAGGACACCTACTCAGGGATCTCCCAGATCACTTCTTCTTCCTCTTCCAGTTCAAAGTGCAATTTTCAGTCTGTTTACAACGATCACGACGCACACAATTTCACCCATCTGACTTTTTTATGAAAAATCTCATAACTAGCTGAAAAAGTAACTTATTTTTTGCATGCCATCCTAATTTAGAAGTTTTCCTACCTTTTTTGGATTTTTTACAATAAATAATATCCAACATATCTAAAATAGGCTAAAATTATCCAAAAAGCTAGTATTTTTGGATAATCCATTCCATCACACTAGCACTAATGACTCAGATCACATTCACTCCATTGATCAATAAGAAAGTCGGATGATGATGAATTCCATGCTTTTTCACACTATATCCGCATAGCATCACGACATCCACCCCCTCTAAACCTGCACATCCTCCAGTATGTGCCACCAATGCACCACCCAGGTCAAACACCCATAGTATAAACTTGTTGCTTATCGTGCATATAAGAAGGCATCCCCCTAGATCATAGATCAAAATACTTGGCATTTGTACAACTCTTGAGCCATACTTAGTACCCCCTCTAGGATCATAAGGCCTTGGGTGCATATCATACATTAGAGGTTGTGGAATCTCCATATACATGCTATCAATACACCCATCAACAAATACATAGCAACATGCCTACTCTTTCAAAGTCCATGGCATGGGAAGTCGCTTCTGATAACCTTTTTGCTCCTCATCCGACATAAACTGAGTCTCACTTGCATTCAACACATTCTCACCATCACTGAAAATAGTGAAACATCTTGAATCATCTTTGATTTGTCAAGGCCTTTGATAAAGCATCTGAAACAGTTTTCAACTGTGGAGCATCATATCTAACATCCTCTAATACATGCATATCCTCAAGCTCATGAACTATCCCATAGGTAATGACTTTATCCTACCAATCATGTGCATCCAACAAGGCATCAATCTCCCTTTGACTCCCTACATCAAGTAAAACATGATCTTCGTAAATCTCTTCAGATACATTAAGAAAATCTATAGATGAAATGGCTGAATCATCCAGTACAGGATCTTCCAAGGAATCTGTGCCTATCTCAATATCAGAGTGCAGCTTATATCTCAACTGTTTGTCCTCTTGTTCGCTATCATGTTTTTGCTCCTGCCCAATCTCTTTCATAACATGCTCAAGAGGTGGCTGATTTGTAGCTTTAGAAAAATCCACATGTCTTTTTGTCACTCCCTTAGATATCCCTACATTATCTTAATCTCTCTTGTGTTTCTCTTCCATAAATATATTTGTGTTTTTCCCTTTTGCTAAATATGCATCCATTGAATATGCATCTATCGATGATTCTGAACCAGTTATGTCATGAATGTCTTGCCCTACATGAGACCTTTCTCTTTTCAGCTTCAGGTAAAGCATGTGTCCATATTTCAGCCTTTGGACCAACCATCACTTCGCTATGCATTCTATCCAACTGCAGACCAAAAGTAGAAGCATGTTCCGCCACATAAGCATTTCGGACAGCCAAGTCTTCCAATAACTTTTGCATACCTCCCTTTCCAAAATTCAAAGAAAGAGACAATCCCATTTCTTGTGCATGGATCTTGCTATCTTTCCAAAAGATGAGCTGTCATGCCAAGGCCTCCTGATAGGTAGCACAATCCTTTTTCTCATGTTGCAAACTATCACACTATATACATCTTTTTCCTGGCTTGGGGGTTGCTGCCTGTCCCCTATCCTCTTGTCCTTTTTTATCCAATTTTGCAACCTTCAATTGAGGATCCCGCATGCCTTTGACCAATTCATCTAAGACATCTTCCCTAGCAGAGGGAACAATAGCAGGTACAACCATAGGGTTAGCCATAGAAATGGGTGTCTTACTGGATGCATCAACTGTCTTGCCCATAACAATGGGGCAACCTAGAGACATGTAATCTTTCTCTTCTTCTATGCTTTTTCACAAGTGTAGAAATAGCTTTCTTAACATGTCTCCACTCTATTTTCAAACTTGTCTCTGTATTCCGATCCTCCAATAAATCATCAAGCTTCTCTTGAAGCTTAGGATCACTTGCGTGTAGAAACAATTCAATTTTTTGCCTTGCAAGAGATTGCTATTCTCCAAGATCCAATTTCTCAAATTGACTTTCAAATTCTCTTAACAATTATGTAGCCACAAGACCCTTATTGGGTTGTAAAACCCACTCTTGAAAAGTCTTCCACGTAATCAAATTGGTATCTTCAATGTAAAATTCTTCCATGAGTGTCTTCTTGAAAGCTACCCAGTTAGCATCTTGCATGTATAATTTAGTAATTCACGCTTTCATTTCATGTACACTAACACATACAAAATACCAAGTTGAGCCACTCCAAATAATTCCATCTTTTAAGCATAGGTATGAACATATATAGATACATTCCTACCATTGAATAACTTCACCTCACGCACGGGGGATTCACTAGTAGTAATAAGGAGACGTCATCTGCGTGTAAGAAATATATGAAAATACCCCTTATGTACCCCCTATTTATGGGACCTTACCTTATAAAATGTACATTGCTTCCCTTAAATAACCCCCCTCCCTTACACTCACATGGTACCATACACTAAACCCTAATGGACCCCCTAGGAGCTCACGCTTAACTGCTTGCAAAGCATTCATCACAATACTTTCTGTTTGAGCAGAAGCCTGCATCACCTGTTGTTGTTGTTGTACTTGCATAAGCATATTCATATTTTGCACCAATTGTTGCAAAACATCACTGGAGATTGTGTTCAAACCATCTTGTCTTTCCTTCTTTCGACCTTTCACGTCGGGTTCACCAATGTCGAAGGGGTTTTTGTCAAAAGGTTGAATCCACTAGGGATTAGAGATAGAAGGAAGTAGAGATAGGAGATGGAAGAGAAGATAAAGAATACACAAGTAGTAAACACAATAATGACAAAGCACGATGAATCAAATAAATATGTATTGACAGAACCTAAGATCCTTTGTCTGGCACTACTCAGATGCACTCTCGAGGCATTAGTTCTCCTGGAGCTTCTTCGTAGAACAAAAACGTGGATCAGAAATAACAGCTCCTTCTTTGCTGTTCGAAACTGAAATCAGATGGCTCCGTTGGCTTTGGAAAGGGGGTAAAACTCCAGGATACTGCAGGACACCTGCTCAGGGATCTCCCAGATCACTCCTTCCTTTTCTAGTTTAAAGTGCAGTTTTTAGCTTGTTTACAGCAATCGCAATGCGCGTGATTTTGCCCATCGGTCTTTTTTATGAAAAATCTCATAATTGACTAAAAAAGCAACTTGCTTTTTTCATGCCATCCTAATCTAGAAGATTTTCTAACTTTTTTGGATTTTTACAATAAATAATATCAAAATGAAGCTAAAATTATAAAAAATCCTAGTATTTTTGGATAATCCATGCCACTGATACTAGTACTAATGACCTAGATCATCACATTGACTCTCTTGATCAATAAGAAATTTGGATGATGATGCATTCCATGCTTTTTCACATTATGTCTGGATAGCATCACAACAGCCTGAGCTGTAAGGGGCAGAGCTGGACCATAGGTGGAGTTACCAAAGGCATGTAACTGGAGTTCCACTCAAAAAGCGGGCTCTAACAGGAGGAGAAAGTAAGGTGTGACTATTGTATACTTTTTTGGGGAAAAAGAGAGGAGCTATGGTGCTATCCTAAACACAAAAGAACAGGGTATCCATGACCAGCAAGGTTTCTTCGTGTTTCATCTCCATTCATAGGGCTTTCTTGATACCCAAAAGCTTGAATCTTGCCCTCGCGCTCTAGTGAACCATTTGGGGCAGCCAAATAAGTGATTTTTCTTGGTCTATGGGGTACTTTGGACTATTCAAAACTATCATAAATAGGGAAGCCAACATTCCACTCAAATTGGAAGAGCTTGCAAGTGATTTAAAGGCACGTACGTATCGGATACGGTCCCCAAACAGCAGGGCAACCTTGGGCACTCATTAAAGGATCTTAAGATTGGATTTGTATGCATTTTGAATCCTTGATTGAGGGCTGGAGTACTTTGTTATTGAGAGGTTATTGACAACGATAAAGTAATTCATTAGCTTTGATAGGGATTTGTCAGAAATATTTGATATATGTCCTAATTGCAAAGGCTTCTACCTCTATTAGATTGAAACTACATGTATTTTTGAGGTGAATACCTATGACAGACAATGGATGGCAGTAGCATGGATCATGGATTATGTTCATGGGTTATGGTATGTATTTGTGTATGAGCTGAGCTATTGTCTCAGTGTGTCTTTGGCTTCAACCCTCCCTTATTTGGATGTATTTAGTTATGAGCTTTGATTATGAGCCAATGTCTTCCACGTATGACAAGATGCTGAAATAATTTTATTGGATTCACCTCTATCAATTCTCTTCTACATCTCCTATTTCTTTAATCCCCTTCTCTTTTGTCTACTCCTCTACGTGAATCTCCCTTCACCTTTCTGTCTCTTACCCCCATGGTAGACTTTCGACCCCAAATTCTCTGACAGGGCTACCTTCTACTACAAATATCAACACATGCCTATGCAGCTCTACATTCACATGTGGCTTGCAAATTACTTTTCATTATAGTATACAACCCCTATAAAAATAGTTTCAAAATGTTTAAAAACTATTTATGACTTGAAAAGAGTAAGATTGGAGAAACATAAGAAATAGGAGGATGAAAAGTATCTCTAGGATAACAAGTTCATAGAATTAGATTGGATTTTTGATAGCTCTAACATGCAAATTTGGTAGAGGTCTTTACCAAATTGAAGATATTTTCTACAATACTTAATTCACATGATTCCCTAGGTGAAGCTGCTTTAATACCTTTTTAAATAAGATGCAAAATAGCTTGGGGAGTCACTCATGGATATATGTATGTATCATGTGGGCTCAAAATAGGGGGTTTAAAGAAAATTATTTTATACATTTTTTACATATACAGAAGGGGATAATCTAAAGGGGCAATTTAGAAACTGAAGAAAAAAGGGTTGTGTTTTATTCATGAAATTTCACTGATATAAGGATATTTATAAATAGGCCTTGAATGCACATGATATAGAGAATATACATATAGTAAAACCCCCCCAAGCAAAATAGTAAGAAACATGCAATCTAGTTTAAATAGTTAATGGTATACTTCACGGGAAAATCTAGTTGCATTATATCCATTTACATTTTTGTGTGCACTGTTCTTAAAGCACGTGCAATCAAATGAGGATAATCCATTTTGAGGTTGTTTCACTCTCACACCATGTGCTATCCTCTTGAAAGTACATTGCAAAAAGAGAGCAAATAAACAAGACAAGGTGATTAGAGATCTACAAGGTAGTAACTTTTTATATGCAATTTTTTTCTACCATAACAATGAGTAAATTGCAAATTTTTAAAGTAAAATAGTAAACACAACCACAAAATAAACTATTTAAATAGCATGCTGAAGAGTTGGCAGAAGTCTCTTTGATTTCTCATAACTACAGGGAAAAGTGCCATTCCCCCGTACATACTTGAGAAGGATATGTACATTTCATTTCTTTTTTGTACTTTTCTTATCTTTATTTGTATTGTAGGAAGAAGTATAAAAGTATAACTTTTGGAATAATTTCTGACCATTATCCAAGATGAAATTTTTGAAGATTTTATTCGTCTTGTGGTAGTCATGAGCCTATAAATATGTCAAAGAATCAATTTGTCCTTGAACATGCATGAGCCATGAAATTAATTTGATACTACAAAGAATAAATTTTGGGTTGTCAAGTCTATAACTAAAGAATACCATGTAAAAATAGATGGAGAGGTACAAGTTCTGCAACGCCATACTGATTACTAAAAAGGGGTTCATGAGTAAATCATTGAAGAAAAAGTTATTGTAATCATCAATTGAAACATATCCTCTTTGACCATAAATGCTAGCTTCTATTTTACCATAAAATCTATCTTCTATTTGACTGTAGAAGCTATCCTTACATGTGTTAGCATAAATAGTACAATCAATATGATTTAACATTTATAGGCAACAAGATCTAAGAACTACATAGTAAGTATTATATTTGGTAAAACATTCAAACATAACCACGAAGTATGCATCATTATGGATTTATATGATAGCTTAATAAACATGAACCAAAAGATATATTTCAATGTGAACACAATGTTAGTGAGTTTGGGAATCTCTTGATTTTCATTTTTTGAATACTAAAAAGGTGGCACCTGGATAACATGCTCATCCCCTTTCAATTTGCATTCCATGCAATCGGTAGACATCTCCTTTCCTATTCCAAAAATAGAATTGACTCGACACGTGGGTGAGTGAAGAACGTCGCAAATGCGAGGAAAACAAAAAGAAAGCGAGATCCGAGGAAAAGATCAACAGGATCCGGCAATATTGTCTCCTTCGGAAAATTTTCTCTCAATATGGTAATAAAGCATTCATTTTTTGCAGGCACCTACTCATAAGTTTCTCAAAACCATATGATGTGACCTATCCTTGGAAAGCACTTCAAAAATGGAATCTATTGAGCTATATCCTCTGTTGATCATGTTTTGTCAGTGGGCTCCATCCCACATGTATCTCTTTGACATGCCCATTTGGACCATATGTCCTTCAAGGGAATGAAAATGCTTTCTGGTTTTCAGTACTTACCACCCCTTGACTATGCATGTTTTGATTCATATGAGCATTGTCTTTATAGCATATGGACTAGGAATATGCATAAGAAGTCTGGTAGGACACGCATGAGTGAGCTCTTAGCATTGGTACATTCGGATGCCTGTGGGCCCATGCCCTGTTAGTCTATGGGTGGTGTAAAGTATTTTGTGATGTTTATTGATGATTTTTTGTTTAAAGTTTAGGCTTATCCCATTAAGCTTAAATCAGATGTCTTGGCTGTGTGTCAGAGATGGCTTGCATTGGTTGAGAACCAGATTGGACATAGGTTGAAATGCCTTAGGACTAACAATGGGGGAGAATATGTGTCACGTGCCTTTGAGCAGCTATGTGACAAGAGGGGTATTAAGTATCAGTTGATCGGCCCCTATATCCCACCCAAAATGGTTTGGCTAAGCGGATGAATGCAACCATATGGGAGCATGTACACAGTATGATTAGCCATGAAAGCCTACCACAGAGCTTTTGGACTGACACAGTCAGTACAACTATGCATATCATATATAGATCACCTTCCAATGGTTTGGATTTCTAGGTTGTAGAGGAGGTATGGATTGGGAAACCTTCGTCTTATGCACATTTATGTGTCTTTGGATGTGAGGCATTTTGCCATGTCCCCAAGGACAAGCGTAGTAAGCTGGATCCTAAGAGTGTCAAATGCATTTTCATTGGCCATGGAGATGCACGAGAGATGGGTTACCATCTATGGGATCTATAGGGACAAAAATTCATCCGCAGCCATGATGTAGTCTTCCATGAAGACAAGCTGCATAAGCTGCCTGAGAAGGTGGTAGAGATACACACGGTTATATTCCATGAGGAGCCACGTGCTCTTGCATAGCCAGTGGGACAGCGTGAAGCAGTAGTTGGTACACCTGGTCAGGGTGTTGGACAAGTAGCAGAGCCTGTAGTGAGACGGGGTCTACTAGAGATAGACGTCTGCCTGATAGATCTGAGCCCTCCATGCACTATGTCTTGGTTGCAGATGCAGGAGAGACTCTCACCTGTGATGAGGCTATGCGTAGGGGTGATAGTCTCTCGTGGAAGAGGGTTGCGCAGTCTGAGACGCACTCCCTGCACAAGAATATGACTTGGGATTTGGTTGCATTGGCTAAAGGCAAGAAGACTTTGCTGTGCAAATGGGTGTACAAGCTAAAAAGTACCCCTAGAAACCCCAAGCCGGCTTATAAAGCAAGACTTGTTTCTAAGGGTTTTAAAAAGGAACATGGGGTTGCCTTTGATGAAGTATTTTCTCATATGGTCAAGTTGATCACCCTATGCTTGGTTTTGGCCTTAGTAGTGCAACTTGACTTGGACATGTATCAGATGGATGTCAAGACTGCACTCTTGCATGGAGATTTACATGATGAGATATACATGGAGCAGCCTAAGGGCTTTGCAGAACCTAGTAGGAAGCACCCAGTGTGCAAGTTGAAGAAAAGTCTTTATGGCTTACAACAGGCACCTAGGGAGTGGTATCGTAATTTTGAAGACTTTATGCAGTCATAGGGCTATAGTAGGAGTGCTATGGATCCATGTCTTTACACAAAGAAAGCCCGTGATGGCTCATTGCTTATTTTAGTACTTTATGTGGATAATATGCTCATAGCAGGGAAAGCTCATGATGAGCTTGATGCTCTTAAATCTCAGCTGAAGAAGAGCTTTGAGATGATTGATTTGGAACAAGCCTCTTACATTCTTGGTATGCGCATTAAGTGTGACAAGCATCAGGGACTACTCTACCTCTCATAGATGGAGTACATTCATAAAGTCCTTGAGCATGTTTGCATGTAGGACATAAAGCCTATTGGCTATCCATTACCTTCTTATGTGAAGGTTTCATAGACCAATTGTTTGCAGACAAATGAGCAGAGGGCTGCAATGGCCAAGATCCCTTATGCATCAGTCATGGGTAGTTTGATGTATGCCATGATAGCCACTCATCTAGATATTGCCTTTACAATTGTTGGTGTTTTTACACGCTATATACCTACACCTGGTAGGAAGCATTGGAATGTCATGAAGGGTATCATGAGATACCCAAAGGCCATAGCAGATATGTGTATTTGCTATGGCAGTCAACATACAGGAGTTGTGGGGTATACAAACTCCGATTATATAGGACATGCAGATAGTAGAAAGTCCACTTTTGGCTATGTATTCACCTATGCTAGAGGTGCTGTCTCTTGGATGTCCAGGGTTTAGAACTGTATGGCTCTATCTACCACTGAGGCCGAGTATGTTGTAGCCAATGAGGATTGCAAGGAGGCCATATGGTTGGGTTGTTTGTTCATGACCTTGGGATTGATGATATACCTATGGTGCATTCGGATTCTATGAATGCTATTCAGCTAGCCAAGAATGTGATCTTCCATACGAAGATGAAACACATTGAGGTGAGGTATCACTTCATATGTGGGGTTGTGGAGGATAAGTCTGTTGACCTTGTCAAGATCTCCACTAACAAAAATCTTGCAGATCTCCTCACGAAAATCCTCACTACTGAGGGCTTTGCATTCCTCAGGAGATTGATGGGCGTTGGATGAGATGACATTTTTCCTCATCCTATTGTCATATGTACATTGTAATGTCTTTTTCTTTTTCTTTTCACTCCTCATTGGGATAGATTCCCCTTTAAGTGGGAGGTTGTTGGGGGTAAAGGCGCATGTGTCTAGCTTCCTATGTATTACTACACTGACAGTACCCACCACTACACATTGCAAGAGGCGGGCACCCATCACCGTCACTTTATTCTTTATTCTTTTAGTGACAATTTGAATAAAGGAAGGCCCGGTCACACATTGTGGCTGTTGGAGTTCCCAATTTGTGTCTCTCTCTTTCTTGCTCTTGCTCTCCTGCCATAGCTCTTCCAAGCAAGTTTCGATCCTTCTCACCTTTCATGGCCATCTCTTGCATGTAAGCCTCATTTTGAGTCTAACAAGGATATTAGCACTTTCAACATTATATTTATTCATCATTTTATGTACTTTAGGCACTTTAGATGGAGGGCACATTAGTGCATTCCTTTTTGGATACTTTTGCATATCTTGGGAGTCCATATTTTGGGCTTGTCAACTTTATTAGTAGTTGTGGCCCTACGTTTGCCTATGTATAGGCCACCTACTCTCCCACTCTCATTATCCATCATTGATTCTTCATGACCAGCAAGCCGTCCCTAATCTATTGCAGTATCCCACCATATTTAGGCATGCCATTTTCCAAACATGTATATGCAAGTAGAAAGCTTAACACAGTTGAAAAAAGAGGATGAGTAGTCATCCTGC
This sequence comes from Lygodium microphyllum, assembly GCF_053477565.2. NCBI lineage: Eukaryota > Viridiplantae > Streptophyta > Polypodiopsida > Schizaeales > Lygodiaceae > Lygodium > Lygodium microphyllum. The sequence goes on along the minus strand of NC_141143.1, from coordinate 28,253,307 downwards.
TACATCACCCTTCCTTAGGGCTGAATTTGCCAAGTTAGGAAAATTATGAATTGCCTAGCAAGAAATTGACCAATCAAGTGAGGACAATGGGGTTATCCAGGATGTATTGACCTTAATATAAGGAAACCTAAGGTATTGATAATTTGGGTTAACAGGGTATAACCCTAACCCAAGGATAAAAGGGTAAACAAGCAACACAGCTTATGAAACCCTTGGGATCTTGCCAAGTTACAATTGATCGCGGATCGAATGCTGGATGTATTTGGAGAGAAGGATTCACACTTAGCAGTTGGCCATATAAACGACCACTGGAGTGCTTGTCTTTATACACTTAGGAGCATTGTTTGTTCTTCTTTGCTCAAGAAATCAATGCTGGAAAATAACTAATGCTTTAGGTTGAAAGCCTGGAGGGAGAGGCAGCATCAGTTACCCCCGACTGTCTGCTTGACCCTATACGAGGGGGCTTTTAGCCACGCCGAGTACATGGACCGAACCCGCCGCAAGAGGTCTCTCTGTGGGTGCTACTTGGCTGTAAATCCCTTGCCTCCAGGTCATGCACAAGAGGCCGACGTGACTCGAGATGGGATCTGGAGGCCTGTATACTAGTTAACGGGCAGAAACTTGGAATAGCAATCCCTGAGGATTGCTGGAATTTCCTTCGGGCGAATTATGGAATAGCCTTTGGGCTAGATTATATGATGTATTCCAAAGACTGATAAATAAAGATCAAATGTTGAAAATGAACTTGCTTGACATTGTTTTTGTATGTCTGTGCCTAAGTTACGTGAAGGAACCATTGATTAATTGGTTAATTAAGGAAGCTGTTTTTTCTTGTCAAACTAAATGTGGTAGGTAATTAGATAACTAAAGCAACTGAGGAAAGTACGGTGGATGTGGCCTTGGGTCTGGTCCTACGGAAGGGTGGTCCCGGTTGACCGAGAACTTTTCTCAAAGGAATTGACAGCAAGAAGATAACAATGACCTAGTATCTAGAAAGCTAAAGTCCCGATTTATATTATTTTAGGGGAATGGAATGGGACTATGCCTTACAGGCATAGAGATCGAGCTTTGCATCCCTCTCGTTTCCCATTCTCCTAAACCAAGTGCAGTATAAATCTGCTTCGACCTTGACGTTTCTGCATAAAGTAGTTTGCATGGGCTTGATGCTAGTTATCTTCTAGGAACTTGACCATTAGGAAAACCCTGATTCAGGTTAGTCTTAAGTGGAAATGGTCGGAATGCTTTTGCTTTGTGGCAGACTCGGGAGGACCTAGATCGCAAACCTCATGACATTCCTTGGGAGTGCGCGGCGCTTTCTAGACTCTCTTCCCGATGGGCTGCTAAGACGTGTCCTACAAGTAGACAGGGGGACACGTTACAATGCCAGGACCATTGCGCACATTCTTATTCATTCAGAATCTTGAACTTGCATATCATAGACTAGTTCTCACCAATCACTCGAATATGGATTGAAAACAAAATAGTGTATTGAGCATCGGATCACATGCCTCCCATCAAGAAGGATGCAAGCTCTAGCTCCATGATTCAAATGAGCATCCCATTTCCCCTCAACCCTCTACGGCCCTCATCATGCAAGAGAAGGCATGGTAGGCATGAGAGAGTACAAGAGAGGATGTTAGAGGTTTCAGTCTCTTTGTCCCTCACCTCTCAATCACTATCTCTCTCCCTCAACCATGACACTCTCACACAAGATTTGGAGCAAGAAAGTAGAGAAGCTAAATGTTCACACACAAGAATGATAATTTCTATTCACACACAAGACTTGTGTAACCTAAACAACACTAATTAGAATTCATGAGATCTTCTTCTGTAAAATGAGGATGAGACATTTAGTGGTGTTTGAAAGGTAGCAAGGCATAATGTCATGGGTAGCTCTATTTTTTCATGTTCATGGATCGCCTTTGAAAGGTTGAGGCATCTTAATGATGGCCATCTATGCATCTACTTATCCAAAAACTCTAGATGAGCAACATGGATGATGGACATTGGCAATGTGAAAGACAAGTAATGGGTGTTGTTGAACAAGTCATCCATCTTGTAGGTAGATGCTTAGTTTTAGGTTGCATGATTAGTTTAGAGCTTCTTTTTTAGTGTAGAATATATTTTTTCAAAGTGTGTTTCTCCTATTGTTTGAAAAGGGACTTATTATCATCTTTTATTCTTTTCCATTGAATTCATGGATAATTATTTTATTGTTTTTTGCCACATTCCTTTTGTGATTACAATTTTTTAACTATCTTCTCTTGAAGCCATTGACAAATGTAGTGTTGTCAAATGAGTCTAGTAGTCTATATGGAGGATTTTTTGATTTGGACAATAGTGTATGCAGAGGTTGCTTACCTAGAGAATAAGGGCTTTACATTGTTTCAAAAATGATTACCATATAGACTACTAGATTCAAAAATGATTAGTCCAAGACTTTAAAAAATGATCACTCTCTCACAATTTTTCAAAAATCATTAACGTTCCCCCCCCTCTCTCTCCCTCTCCATTTCCCTTTGTTTGCACTTTGGGTGTTGGCATCGGTGCATTAAATTCCCTCCCTTCCCCCTCTATCTCTCATGTATTCTTCATGGGCCCATCCCATTTTTCATTCTCTCTCCTCTTCTTGACATATTCTATGGCATGAAAATCTCCTCCCCCCTTCACTCTCTTCCTTTTTTCTCACCTCCCTAATCATTCTAGGAAATTGCTTTTTTGAACCTTCAAATTTTAAGTTTTAGTGAACAAGACCAACAAATTTGCAAGGCTTCAAAAGATTTGGTGCGTAATTGTAGGCCACAATCTTCACATGGCCCAAGGGTATTCAAAGTGTTCTAAAGTAGTTCCAACTTGAATTTTTTGATATCAAGATTATAAATTAGACTTGTACTTAGAACTCGCCAACTTGTTCCAAGGAGTGGCAATACTATTTTGACTTAGGCACAAAACTATGCAACCTTGCAACTTGTTGCACGAGATAAGTGTTGCACCTAACTTGTGGGATTATTTCTCCCATCACACAGTATTCCTTGGTCAAGAATACCTTTGGTCAAGATGTAGGGCTTGGGAGTCCTCTTGACCCAACCCAACCCTAACCCTACTAGGCTAATAATGTCTTGGCCTTAGGGTTCCTGGTTTCCTTGTGGAAGTCTAGCATTTGGTCATCCGATCACTAGGGTGAGAACCCTAGATTGTTCTTGCATGAGCGTTTAGATAACCCTAACATTCCATGAATGTGGGTAGAATCTTTGGGATTGAAAATATTAGGTCAGCAACCGGAGTGTGATACTACGCAAATTTTTATCATGACTTAATCATACCTAGCACATTGAGGTGATCGTCATACACTAACTAATCATACCTTTATGATTCTCATGTAAGCTATTCAACTATACTCGAATTACTTAGTTGGTCTAACTAACCCATGAGTAAAAATAATCTTCACTTTAAAACTGCAAATAATTTCTTCTAAATTTGCAAGTACTTTCCCCCTAAAAGATGTAAGTAACGGCAAGAGAAGTGGGATGCATCATTCCATGCGAGTATGCAAATTCAAGTTCGTAGACCTTTTTGCAACTAAAGGATCTTTAGTGAATTTTTCTTTTCCGTGCCTTATGTAACGTTGATTTCCATTCAGAACTATGCTTATAAACCCTACTTTAATGCATTGAATTCAAGCTTTAATATGAAGATGCATCCTTTCCTAAATACAAACTTCGATAAAAGAACTCCATGCATGAGCGAATGCCATGAGACCATTATTTATCTAATCCGTCCTTTAGCACTTAACCCGACCTAGGATGTAATTATCATCGCATGCAATATGCAAGGTACATAAATCCTTTCCATGCATCGCAACTATTCGGACATCATTTAATGTCCGTCTATGATTACCTTAATCACGAGACACAATCAAGAATTTAAGTACATAAATGCATTATGAGTTATATGTCCTATCCCTTGCGAGATGCCACAAGGACGCCTTCGCATAATTCCGTCATATAACTTATGCATCATGCGTTCAAATTTGCAGCTACTCTTGACCACGGAGGTGCAAGCAAAATACAAGTGCTCGATATGTCACTAAGCTTTATAAATCGAATGAGTAAATGCATTGAAGTTTCCCTAAAAACCAACATGCTTAATGCATCCCTTCATGCAGAATTAATTTTTAAGAACCTGGGCATTAAGGATCCGAGCATTGTCCACTCGCGTGCTCGGGGTGGAAGCCCCCACGTGTGTGCCTCGCGACTTTTGCTTAGGAGCCATCGAGGGTGTAGATCTCGACTCAGCAAACTACCCTTTCCCTTTATCCGATTATCCGAACTCCCTACTGCCCACAATTTTACTCCTCTTCGTAGGAATCGGTCTTATCAGCTCGGTTTTAAAAACCCGACGGGTGAATAGGGCCTATGGAAGCCTTTAATGGAAGCTTCCAAAGAAGCTTACAAGCCTCTGTACTCAGAGAAATGACGTCCAGAGAGAGTGTTGATGAGGATGGAAGTGAAGATGATGATGATTATGATGATGATGGTGGTGAAGAGGGCGATGGCGGCAGCAGCGTGGCGTTAGCACGAAGGCTCCTGGCGGTGTGGCAGCATGGAGGACGGGTAGGGCAGCAGCTCCATGACCTCTCTCCTCTCTCTCCTTCCCCCTAAAAGCTTTGACACTACAACAGAAACAAGGCATAGACACGCATGTCAGACGCGCAAAGTCGAGCGTGTCTATCAGAGCATCTATAAGTGTGTGTAAACGTGCGTGTAAATAGACGCGAATTTTGTGTCTATATATCCAGGCAAATAGATGCTAATATAGACGCGCCAGCAAACGCACAATTATTTAACCACCTAAAATTAGCAATTCACATAATTAAAAAAACCAAAGTTAATAATTATTTAACCACCTGAAATTGATTCTTGAGCATGCACATGTGCGCATGATAAAAACCATAGAATTAAGAATACACATTGAATCATTGAATTAAAAAAATAGAGTTAATAATTACTTTTTTCATTGCTCTCTAATGAATGGTAGTTCCTCCAATTGACAAGCCTGATATAAGTAATTAGCGGCAAGCGACAGAAACCTTACAATTAGTAGCAAGCATTGCAATATGTATCTTGTAATTTCTCTATGTACTTGAAGATGATAAAAGATACTTCCTTTTTATTATGGAAAATTCAATTTAGCTTTAAAATTGACTATTGATTCTTGAGTATGCATGTGTGCGCATGATAAAAACCATAGAATTAGGAATACGCATTGAAACATTGAATTAAAAAAATAGAGTTAATAATTACTTTTTCATTGCTCTCTAATGAATGGCAGTTCCTCCAGTTGACAAGCCTGATATAAGTAATTTGCGGCAAGCGACAGAAACCTTACAATTAGTAGTAAGCATTGCAATATGTATCTCGTAATTTCTCTACATACTTGAAGATGATAAAAGATACTTCCTTTTTATTATGAAAAATTCAATTTAGCTTTAAAATTGACTATTGATTCTTGAGTATGCACATGTGCACATAATAAAAACCATAGAATTAGGAATACACCTTGCTTGCTCCCTTCTAGTTGGTAATTATTTTCATTTGGAAGCATTTGTGACAATAACCTACATTTATTGTGCAAACAGAGTTAACAAATCGCAAATATTGTCTAGAAGAATTTATGAATTAATATCAAATGATACATACTTTAATAATGCATTCAAGCTAGCATTACTCCATCTATAAATGGTTTGTAAGTTTAGTATCTCGAGGGATGTATGTAGAATGGAGTCTGTGCAACCTTCGTACAATGAAGTTTTCGATGCTATGTGTAGTGGGTCATCTGTCTTTCTAGTGGTGCTCTCTCCTCAAACCTCATGGGAAAATAAATCGTGCACCATGTTGTCCAAAATCTCTTCCTTCAAAACTTGATGGGGTATTTGAAGAGGGCTGCTATTGTCGTCATCAGTCTCTACTCTTCTTGAGGACTCTACCTCCTAGCGTCGATGCTTCGTAGCCTCTCGATGCCTTAGAGGGACTATTTGAGGATGTGGTACTGTATCCTACTCAATTAAAAAAAGAAAAAAAAAATTAATGGTGAAGACGCAACATAGACCAATAATATTTATGCAAATAAAATAGTAAAAATTACTAGATCTTTTTCTTGGTCCCACTCTCCGTACATGCTGAGGTGTGACATTGTGATTCGACGTGCTAAAAAAATACATCCTCGATAATGATCACACATACATTTGATTTTCCGTCGTAGCCAAGCATCTCCATTATGAAGACACAATGTCTCATCCTCACTGGAGGATGTACTGTTTGTTGACTCAACATGTCCCATACTAGTAGAAGATGACGACATAATTACACCTGAATCATAAGGACATATATGATTTCATTTGACATATATGTCATATTCCCTAAATATTTTGATACAACATGGAGACAAACATTTTGATATTGAAAGACTAGGAAAGTCATGTTGATCCAAAAACAACCATAAGCTAGCATTTTAATAAGTTTAATTGTAATCACGTCTATCAATGCGTGTAATATCTTTTATCTGCACATATAGACGTGAAATTACACGCACTTACAAACGCGCAACGCGAATATAACTTTTTTTTAAAAAATATGTGGCTTTCTTTTCAAACCAATGCTTTCCTGTGTTTTTTGCGCGTTTTTTGCCATTCGAGCTCGACATCACAAATCATGTCTATCTATCACTTCATGAAGACAAGGAGGGAAGAAAATAAGAGTTAAAAGAGGAGGAAGGAAGAGCCAGAGAGTAAATAACAAGAGCCAAACAGCAAGGAAGAGAAGAAGAATCAAGCAACCTACCAAGCGAAGGGAGGAGGACAAGGAGCTTGCAACCTAGCCCCCATCCATCGGAACAAGCAAAGAAGGTGAGTTCTTATTCCACTACAACAGAAACGAGGCATAGACACGCATGTCAGACACACAAAGTCGGGCGCTTCTATCACAGCGTCTATAAGTGCGTGTAAACGTGCGTGTAAATCGATATGAATTTTGCGTCTATATATCCGCGCAATAGACGCTAATATAGACGCGCCAGTAGACGTACAATTATTTAACCACCTAAAATTAGCAATTCACATAATTAAAAAACCAAAGTTAATAATTATTTAACCACCTAAAATTGATTCTTGAGCATGCACATGTGCACATAATAAAAACCATAGAATTAAGAATACACATTGAATCATTGAATTAAAAAAATAGAGTTAATAATTACTTTTTCATTGCTCTTTAATGAATTATGGCAGTTCCTCTAGTTGACAAGCCTAATATAAGTAATTAGCGGCAAGCGACAGAAACCTTACAATTAGTAGCAAGCATTGCAATATGTATCTCGTAATTTCTCTACGTACTTGAAGATGATAAAAGATACTTCCTTTTTATTATGGAAAATTCAATTTAGCTTTAAAATTGACTATTGATTCTTGAGTATGCATGTGTGCGCATGATAAAAACCATAGAATTAGGAATACACATTGAATCAATAAGCAAATTAAGTATGTTACAGTGAATGATCCATCTCATCTTCAATGAGAGAAAAACCTTGCTAAACTATCTACTTCTAGGTCTATGTTACCAAGAGGTAACGAAACAAATAAGTCTATCCCACTATCAGATGTGTTGCTATATTGCTCAATAACTTCATCAATATCATCGACAATCACATTATTGTCTTCTTCTGCGTTTCCTTGAACATCCTCGCGAGGTTCATCTTGTACTATATCATGCATATCATCCATTATGGTGTCATCATGCACATCATCATTAATTGTTGAATTGCCATTTGCTATCTCCATGTCGGTAATATTACCATATATTGGTTTTGAACTATTAGATATAGGGATGACATACCACCATCGGTTATTGTTTACCATTGGATGATACACAACCTGTATTTGAAAAACAAAAGCAAAAAACTTAAGTACTTATTATATTGTGTATATGTATCACATGTATACATACAAAAAAATTAGCCTTTGTATATATACATGCTCGCATTGTTGAGGTAGTACTAATGTGTCATTCTTGTTTTGGTGAAATTTTGTAGAGTCAATGATTACAAAACCACTTGGATGACGTCTGATTGTGCAATGCTCACCATTTGTTACCACTTCTTTAAACCACTTCACATCTAGTATATATATAAAGAATCGTCTAAAGTCAAGCTTCAGAATATCTTGGATCAAGCCACAATAACCTTCCATGGTACCATTGGCATTCTCGAAGTGAGCAAGGACACCACAATCTTGGGTATTTCTCTTTTCATCTATACGTTGAGTTCGAAGATGTTAACCCTCACACCAAAGTGCATTGAATAATGTGCACTAGTAGTAAAAGGTAAAAGATCAAACATGTCAATTATTTATATAAAATAAAACTTATAGAAACAAATTAATTGATAGTATGTCTCACCTTTGATAAGCAACCTCGTGCGTATTCCCACTCTTCTTGAGATATATTAATTTCCTCCTCGTTTTTCATTCTCTCCATTTCCTCATGTAACCAATCTATATCAATATGACGTGGGAGCGCATTTAGATGATCTGGAAATGAGACATTACGTCCATATCTAGTGCAAAATTCTTGTCTTTCGCTTTTTCTTCTTGCCCTTGCTTCATTATATAGTGTCACCCATTTGCTCATTACATCACTATTGAGCACACAAAAACTATTTAACTTACAAAGTTCTTCTTTTGTTAGCACTTTACTCATTCCTTTTCCTTGAGATACTATAGAGGTCATCCTCAAGTCTTCATCATCTTTCCATAGTTGTGGTTGAGAGGGATCCACTTCAGCAAGATATTCAGAGATATAAACAAGGGATGATTGCACTAACCAATCCTCAGCCATGCTTCCATTAGGCCGTGCTTTTTGCCTCACAAAATCTTTCAAGGTTTTCATGAAGCGCTCAAGAAAAAACATCCACCTTATATAAACTGCCCCACAAATTGCGATCTCATCAATCAAATGTACGAGTAAATGTAATTGAGTAGTTAAAATGGATCGAGAAAAAATTTCCTCCACCAAACAAACCACCTCAATAGATAATACTCGAGCATCTTGCAATGTGTTTGGATCAATTTCCTTTGAGCTCACGTATCTGTCAAGATGTATGATGTGCTTGTTTATTTTTGTGTAGAAATTCAAAGATATATAATGAAAAAATACAATGTATACACACCTCACAAGCTCTCCCATCTTGTAAATGATATCACGTACATCTTTGGATACACAATGGGATATGCTAGTAGGAATTACGAACTGAATGTAAACAATATTCATAGATCAAATGATTAGTTGAGGAAAAAGTCATCATACCCCAAAGTTTACACATAGTTACTCCACTAATTACTATATTCATAGTTAGAGATACCCTTACTTGAATCATTTTGTGCCAATCGTGGGACTTCAAACCAGATAGTTGCTCCACACCTCTTTTCTTTTTCTTTATGAAGGCTCCCTTGAGACATCTCATACATCCTGTGGGTGTTTGAAAGCTATATATTTGTTCCTTCACTATTTTTTCCTCGTTCTTTGACAACATCTAAGGTGCATGGGGAAGCTCAATCTTTCCTCTGGGTCCAATGCGTGGCCAGGCTCATCTCATGTGACCAATGTTATGTAAATCCTCCCTTACATAAACGGAATCACGAGCCCCTATAAAGTGATCCTATAATGTAGATACAACATTTTTTAATATGTGCATGGGGCTTAGATCTTGAGTTCAGTCTAGTATGGAAGACGAAAAAATATAGAGAACCTAACAAACAAACAATATATTATGTAAACAATTCATCATGCTAAATACTTTAAAGTGAATTGAGAGAAATGCACTTCTTACCGACTCATGCTGAGTGGAGGGTGGCTGTCGGCATCAATCCATCTCTCCTTCCAATCTTAAATGGTTAGAGATTGTGGAGTCATTCCATTAGTAGGAAGAACATATTTTGGATTGTCAATAGGAAGAAATCGATGATGATTGTCGTAGATAACCTTCTTTAAACGTACCGACCTAGAGGAAACTAGAGAGGGACCACAAATAGGACATGCATGATATCCTGACGTGGTTAAACTTGAAAAAACAAGTGAATTAATAAAATGAAATTGATTCAAGTACTGAATTTCAAATATAGAGTTATATACATGTACCTAAACACTCTCTGTATCCTATAAAGTCGTGCATGGTCCACAACAACATGGCCTTTAATGTGAAATCTCTAGAGGATACAGATGCACTTGTATCTTGCACCTCAATACCTTCCCATAACATTTCTAATTCTTCAATCAAAGGCTCTAAGTAAATGTCCATGTTTTTTACCTTGTGATTTCCAGGAATCAGAAGGGAAAACATCACATGTCCCTTTTTAATTGCCATGGATGGAGGAATATTATAGTTCACCAATACCATTGGCCATACATTGTATGATATGCTTTTGATGCCAAATGGATTGATTCCATTCATACCTAAACCAAATCTCAAATTTCTTGGCTCTTCTTTGAAACCGGGCCACAAATTATCTATATGTTGCCATGCTGGTATGTCTGTAGGGATCCTCCATTTTCCATCACTTGAACGATGACTAGCATACCATGACATGATCTTTCCAATAGACTTACACTTGAACATAAGTTTTATACGTGGAACAATCAGAAAATGTCGCAAAACCTTACGAGGCACATCCATTGACTTCATCTGCACTTCGTATCTTGATTCGCCACAAACAGGACACTCTCGTGCGAACTCATGAATCCCACGAAATAAGACACAATCATTGACACATGCATGGATCTTGACATAATCGAGGCCTCCCAGAGATGTCAAGTAATGTCTTGCTTGCTCTCTCTTAGTTGGCAATTTATTTCCTTTTGGAAGCATTTGTAATAATAACCTACATATATTTTTAAAAGTGAGTTAAAAAACCACCAACATATATTTCTGTCTGATTTCAAAATAGAACAATTAATATTATGATTCATAAGCCAAACTGAATTGATACCTACTTCAATAACGCATCCAAACTGACATTACTCCATCCATAAATTGTTTGCAAGTTAAGTATCTCGAGGGACACATGAAGAACGGAGTACGCACAACCTTCATACAATGGAGTAGATGATGCTACATATAGTGGATCATCTGGCTTCGTAGAGTGACCTTCTCCCTGAATCGGTTGCAAAAATAGATGGTGTACCATGTTGTCCAAAATCTCATCCTCCACGACTTGATGGGGCATTTCATGAGGGCTACTATCATGGTCGTTAGTCTCTACTCTTCTTGAAGACTCTGCCTCCTCGCGTCGACGTTTTGCAGCCTCTCGATGCCTGGGAGGGAGTGTCTGAGGATGTGGCATCGCATCGTGCTCAACCACAAAAGGGAGTTTCATGTACATTGATATATAATTCCCGTAACATAGATATGCAATCTTAGCGGTAAAAAAAACAATGAATACCGATGATTTTTCTCAGTCCCATTGTCCGTACAACCTGAGGTGTGACATTGAAATTCAACGTGCTCGAAAAATAAACCTTCGATAACGATCACACATGCATTTAATTTTTCGTCGTAGCCATGCATCTCGATTATGAAGACACAATGTTTCATCCTTACTTGAGGATGTGCTCATTGACTCATCAGCTTGCACCGCACTAGGTGATGACGACATCGACATGATTAAACCTAATTTATGACAACATCAAAATATTTGTCATTCATATGTTTACATAAGATCTCAATTTTAAATACACAAAAATCATCATAAATACATTAAAACTTATGATAAGAATTCACTATCAAAACTTATCTTAAAAACAAAAAATTATGATAAAGCCCAAATGTACATCTATATCCACGTTTACCTACGCGTCTATATTGGCGTCTATTTTCGCGTCTATGTTCGCGTCTATCTGAACAATAGAGCGCATATACACATAAAAATAGATGCACACATCAAAATTCAAACCATAATTAAATCATTTCTTTTCAAACAGTGCCTTTCCTTTCTTGCGTTTTTTGCGGTTCTGAAGCTTGAGTTTAGCCGACATGTAGTCTCTTCATGCCTCACCTAGTCTCTTCATGCCTCACCTCCTCATGACTCACCTCTTCTTTCATTTCAAACACACAAGAAGGGAAAAAGGAAAGCCAAGGAGAGGAAGAAAGAGAGAACAAGAAAGAGGAGAACAAGAAGAAGTAGCAAGCAAGCATCAAGGGAGGGTAACTTACCAAGGAGAGGAAGAAGGAGAAGGAAGAAGCGCCACCACCCGCCACACCAAACACCCAAGGTGAGTCTCTCTCTCTCTCTCTCTCTCTCTCTCTCTCTCTCTCTCTCTTTCTCTCTCTGCACTGTCTATGTATTTAGGATTTGTGATTCCATTATGTATTGCATTTTGTAAATCATTAATGGCGGTTGTTGGCCTACAATCAGCCGACCGAGTGCATCTGATAGCGCGTCTACATCTCAGTGTAGACGCAGATATAGACGCGAAAAATGTTTCCTCTCATAGCGTCTGAGGGCGCGTCTTAGAGCGCGTGTGCTCTACAGTGTACACGCGATAATACACGCACTACACAGAAGGTTGACTTGCAGTCTACACGTGATTATACATGCGCATTGACCTGGAATGTGCATTTGACAACGCGTTTGTGCTGCATCTTAGATGCGCAAATAGACGCGCTGGACAGAAGGTTCACTTTTTGGAGTGTGTCTGAGGGCGCGTCCAATCTGCAATTTAGACGTGGGGATACATGCGCCAGGTCTCCCAGTTCTGATAGTAAACAATATATTTTTGCAATGATGAATGTGACCCATCCCATGTTTGTGTTTATCAGTTTTCTTGTTTAAGAGAAGCATTAGCACTTAAGTGTTATGCTCAATGTCTAAAGAAAGCTCTTTGAAAATATAGGTAATATATGATTTTTTGTATGCAAATAAATTTCTCTTTTTCCTGTGTTTTTTTTACAAATGTCGTATCCTGGTTCATCTAGCAATGGCCCGGATGTGGATCACATGAATGATACATTGGCCTCCTTTGACAGGGGGGTCAATGCATTTTTTGGAGGTTTTTCTAGTAGGGAAGACTTCATGGGAGAGATGACCAGACACCTTGGCTGCTCTCCCACAACGGATGAGGTGTTCAGTGTCATGTCTGGGATGCCTCTGACATCTTTGCCTGGCACTACTTCCCAGACTCCACATGCAGGTACTTCATATGCACGTACTCCACGTGCTCCACGTGCATCGTCTAAAGCACAAGCATCTGCAGAAGCTCGTGCATCCAGCAAGGCAGAGGATAGTCCATAGAGAGGGAGGAGGGAGAGTCAAGGGGGAGGATGAGGCTTGTGTGGGGGTTGCCTAGGAGGTGGCGAGCGATCACCCTCACCAGTAGATCACGTAGAGGAGGTTGTACGCTAGTACTATAGAGTTACAGATGCTGGTGGCATCTTTCATGATGATAAGGGAAGGGATGTAATGGCGTACATGAGGAGCCTCATGCATGCGACGTATAAAGATTGTTTCATTGCCTTCAAAAATTAGAAAAGCGGCTTGTGGCAGGAGGTGTTGAGGGCAGTCCATAGGAGGTACCCAAATCCTGAGAGTTAGTGATTCTCGGATGATTGGGGACGTACAAAAGTGAGGGATATGCTTCACAACAAAAGATCCCACCTCATGACACGGGCCAGGGACTCACTGCGGAGGCTGGAGGAGGGGCGTGGAGCTTATAGCCAACCACCTATGTGCCACCGCATAGAGTGGAAGAAAGCCAAGAAGAAAGCAGCAGAGAAAGTGAAGAGTCGACAGCACGCAGAAGCATGATGGATCCAAATGGAAACAATGGGATCGTCGCATTATGGATCGGGCGGCAGAGAGTCGTGGGAGGCAGAGTTTGTAATTATATTTTGATTTTTAGTTTTTTTTAATTTATATTTCTTTCAATTATTTATATATTTTATTCTAATATATTGTGACTCATAATTATTTGTATATCTCTAAATGTTTTGCAGACTACTATCGTTGGTAGGACACCTACTCCTAGAGAGGTAGGTTACCATCGAGGCCATAACCGCACAGCGACATGGCTTCACTTTTATGAGGAGGGTTTCATCTCACTGAGGACCAATACAACCGGGCCATAAGGATTCGATAGCCAGAGGAGGTATGTTTTTCTTACTTTCCTATTAAAAGTATAGCTAATTATAACTTTTTCTCCACCTTGTCTATGTAAGCAACCCTGATCTTTTGTGTGTGTAGGCGAACCCGGATGTGGAGCATAGCGAGGAGGGGGATAGCGACGCTAGTAGCCATGGTGGTACTAGCGAAGATGTTTCCTCTTCAGATTCGTAGAGGAGCACCATACCTCCTCATGAGGCTTTCTTTTCTTATATATGTATGATATCTCTTTGAGCCTATTGCTTGTGGCCACGCTTTAGGTCGCAAGCACTTAAACTTCCTTTGTAAATGCTTTTGATATATAATGAATACATGGACTTTTATTTTCAATTCTCGTGCTTGTAAGGTACATTGTCTTTTTTCCAAATACACAATCTGATGTATGGGAGGTGGAAAAAAAAAAACCAAAGAGCATGCAACCACATGCTCTTTGGTTTTTTTTTCCCATTTCTGTTTTGCGCGTCTATCCGCGCGTCTAAATTGCAGATAATTCGCGTTTATACGCGCATCTATAATGCAGACTACACTCGCTTATACATGCGCTTCATAATTCAAATTTAAAAAAGAAATTAAATATCTTTTTTTTTAAATGACATTTTTTGTTTCCCGTTCGTGTCTACCAGTGCTTATAAAAGCGCGTCTACTAGCGTATCTATATGCGCATGTATATGTGCGTCTATTGTGCGTCTATTTGTGCATGTAAATTCGTTGATACATGCGATTATAGATGCGCAAATAGACGGGCAGATAGAAGCGCCCGTAAGAATTTCTCTATATTCAAAAATCACGTCTAAATGTGCGTCTATGAGGCCTTTTTGTTGTAGTGTGAGAGAGGGGGGGGGATAGCCACACACGTGGCTAGTTTGCATGCTCCCCTCCCTCATGCTTCTCCAACACCTACTCAAGCTCCTCTCACACTTCTTCTCCCCTGCCATGCAATGGCTAAAGGGGAGGGGTTTTTTTTAAAAAAAATTATACTAAATTATCCATTATCCCTTTTGCTTTTCTCGTGAAGGGTGTTCCCTCTTGGGCTTGCGGTTTCAAGCCACGGCTTTCTACACACGATGTGGGGGCGGAGTTTGCTAGTGCACGTGGAGGGAGTACTTAGCCCAAAATTTTATTGTTGCGGGAGGTTATTTTGAATTACTTTTGCGTGTGATTTTTGGATCTTCAATATTTTGCAGTGGAAATATTATAGGCATGTTGAGCATATAGCGCAACAAAATGGAAGAGGAGTGGATTATCCAAATTGCAGTGGGAGTACTATTATTGGTTCTAGCTATTTCATGTGTAGTTTGTAGGCTCATGCACATGAAAATAGAGAGCACACCTAAAACGTTCACTTGAATTTGGAGAATGTTCACTTAACATTTTTTACCACTTGTACCTTTTCGAACGGAGATCCTCATGCTCCTCCATAACATGAAGTTCTTGGAGAGTAAGATTCATTTATGCCATTGAGACATTACTATTCATAATAACCCTTCTTTAGCATGTGTCCTCTTATATTATGTCTTAGATTATCTATGTTAGTACATGATGCACTTTAGATATAATGTTAGGTTACAATTTTTAATTGTAATATTCCTTCACATACTGTTGAATGTAACATTTATATAAATATGATTTGCTTTGTTGCACTTATTATAATGAATAATAGTCAATTTGCATACATAATTTAGAATTAGAAAGAACCAATGGATTTGTGGTTGCATAAGTATATATTTATTTTGAGTTGGAATTCTACAACCAATACCTTCCTAATTGTCCAAAAAACAAAAAATACCAACAAAAAACCGAAGGATTTGTTGGTTGCACAATGATGAGAAAAATGAGGTATAGAGGGAAAGGACCTTGCATAGAAGGTATGACTCTCATTAGGAGTGTCACATAGTGAAACTTTAAGAAATGCTTGGTATGAGAGCACACATTCTTTAGTCCTAATTAGCACCCAACACATTGCCAATTGGCACTATGTTGAGTGCTAATTGGCACTATCTTGAGTGCTTATAATTTGCACTATGTTGGGTGCTAAGAGGGTGCTAATTATCACATCAGAGTGTTGGTTTAGTGACCATCTAGAGACATGATTTGAATAGGACTATCACATTTACGATCATCCATAATGATGGGACTTTTGTCTTGCTATACTTCAAAAAGCACAATTGTCATAGATATGGCTACATCTATACACCACTAGGCCTAGCTATATGTTTAGAAATGTGCAAGATACACATGTGCTTGAAACTACATTAGTAAGCCCACTCATCATATGCCAATCAAAACTTTTCATGATGTTGATTCATTATTCATTCGTTCCCACACTTGCTATAAAGTATGACTGCTCGCCCATTGAGTGTGGCCCGCTCCATCATTGTTGTCACTACACACGATTGACACTCTGTTAGTGTTGACCAACAAGCGGTTGGAATATACATAAAAAATAATATTCCATCAAAACAACCGTTTGAGATACTTCGCACTTTCCAAAGCATACATAACCATCATGGAAGAGCATTTGTTTTCCATAATTGGACAATCCATGTTGAATGGTTGCTGAACTACTCATATGAATTAGTACTCAAACAAAAGGATATGGCAAGGAATTTTAATCAATGCCATTCGAACCATGCCCACTTGTACATGTGCACACTAATAATTAAGAGTCTGTTAATCCCGTGATTGGATGATTAACAGTCTATTACCACCTTTACCAGCTGAAAACAGGAACGTCCCATGATTCGAACCTTCTCGTCTAGCCACGTATACGAGTTCAACTATGCCCGCACCAACCCATCGTACACGTCAAAGAGTTTAAGTGTGATCGATCGAGTGAAGCGACTAAGCATTAGAGGAACAAGAGACATGCACAAAGTTAAAGGTAACTCATTCAAACGAGAAGAACCAGTACATGAACGATATTGTTCTGCTTCGCATGAACGATGTCACGGCGGCGTATTATTATGTGGCCGGCATATTTGGATACGTTGGTTAGTTCCAGCCCCCACCACCATGGCCCCCTCCTCCGTAATGTCCTCCTCCTCCGTAGTGGCCTCCTCCGCCTCCTCCGTAATGACCTCCTCCTCCGTAGTATCCTTCCGCTTCCGCGTCCTGCGGCTGCTGCTGCGCCCAGTGGCCGCCCCCGCCGCCATAGCCTCCGCCGTGGCCGCCTCCATGATATCCTCCCCCTCCGTAGTATCCTCCGGCCTCTGTGGCCTGCGGCTGCTGCTGCGCCCAGTGGCCACCCCCGCCCCCATAGCCTCCGCCGTGGCCGCCGCCGTGATATCCTCCTCCTCCGTAGTATCCTCCGGCCTCTGTGCCCTGCGGCTGCTGCTGCGCCCAGTGGCCGCCACCGCCACCGTGGCCGCCTCCGCCGCCATAGCCCCCGCCGCCGTAGCCCCCACCGTACCCTCCTCCGTATCCCCCACCATGACCGTATCCCGCCTCTGTCTCTTGCGGCTTTGCTGTCACCTCACCCGCCTCCTGCTGCTCTAACTCGCGGGCTGCCATGGCCGCCCAGCTGCTGGCTGTCGCCATGACGAGAACTACAAACAGTAATGCACAACGTCTGGTCGCCATTTCTGTTTGAGTAGTTATGATATGTCGAAGAACAACGTTCGGGCACTGCTTTATATAGCTCCAACCGCAGTCCCGACTCCCCAGGCTACGCCCGCAAGTTTTGTTATTAATGTACATAAACCCACTAAGTGGGGTAAAAGCGATAGATTGCCCGATCCACTACCGCTACGCACAGTCATATCAGATATCTACTTTACCCGGATGCCGTTGCCTCAAAGTCAAACACGAGGCAAGTAGAACGTGCCAGGAAAACTCCTATCCACATTATACTCTTGAATATTTATGAGCAGTGTATCAACTAGATTGTGAGTGCGGTAGTACATAGCGCTGCAAAGTTTGGCTTTCTAAGGTCGCAGTGCGCACCATCCGTGTGTGTAGAGCACCGATCTCTGTTTGTGGAGCTCTCCCCTCCGCCCTCTCTTTCTTTCCCCACACAAAAGGACCTCTAAACCACTTCCTATATAGATATATTTAACTTATAATGAATGTAAAACATAACCGAATTAGTAAGAATGTAAAAATTTCTAGTTATAACTAGAGAATTTTAGCATCAGAGTCTTTCGAACTAGTAAAGCCTAAAGCCCTTTTCCTAGTTGCTGTCTCGATCTAGCAACATTATGTAATTAGAGAATTTTAGCATCACAGTCTTTCTAACTAGTAAAGCCTAAAGCCCTTTTCCTAGTTATTGTCTCGATCTACCAACATTATACAACAGCTCAATATATAAGTAGTAATATTAAAATAACTTGAATATTTTAGTTTTCACTAGATAGCAAGTTACTATCTTCTAATAGGCAAAAATATGGATCAGTCACTCTTTTGAGTTAATTTGGAGCTCAATATTTTCCTAAGTATAACGAGGAAATGAATGTCCTTTGACTCAAAACTTATGTTTCTATAATAAATACTTGGTAAAATGCAAAACCTAAAAATGTTGAACTTACAACACCCTATATAGTGTATCCTTTTTATGCACCATGTAAAGACCACACATAGATAATTTTACAAAAGCAATCAATGTGAGATTTATTTCTTTAAATCCACATTATGTAGCATTCCAATGCTACATGCAATAAATCCATTCAACACTGATCAATGTTACGAACTATGCAAATATAATGGGAAGATAACTTGTTAGTAGGTGCATACAGGAAGAGATTTCATCAATCAGGGATCGATATGCAAGTTTCAAATTACCCGCTAGACCATCAAGAATAGTAAAAAGCATACAATTTTTAGATGTATAGAAAGTTGAGAATCTATGTCAAAAGCAAATAAGCAAAATGCAACTTTCAAGCGAAGCTACATATTGAGGGGTACAAGACCGTACATACTAAGACCATGCAAGGGTATTGAGTTATGTTAGAGAGTCTTGGTTGAAAACATAAAGTTTTTGAAAGCATGATTTGGTATAAATTTATTTAATCCCTTATGGTACCAATGGACGTATAAATACCTTTAGATTGTGTGAACTGCCTTGGCTTTACTTAGATCGCTAGATAGGGAGAGGAGTATCAATTTATGATGTAAGAGGGCTATGACATTGAGGAATTTTAACTTGCAAATAGCATTGAAAGATAGGATACCAAAGTAAGATTGTGAAGCTTGGCCTTAAGGAGATCATTATATCGTTGATTATTTGACCATGCAAATCAAGTGAATGGGTTGATATTGATAATATTTTGGAAGGTGATAGAAACTTATTTTTGTTTTTCAAATAAAAGAGTTTCTATTATATGCAACATATTGGCCAATTTTTTGAGGTATCTTAAAGCTAGTTGCCCCTTTGGATGTTGTAACTAGACTTGTTCTTCAAGTCGACTACTTTGAACATAATAGTAGTTAGATCATTTAGCAATAGTACATTTATTTTCTTGAGATATTGTATGGTTGGTCTCCAATGGTCTTATCATCCATTCTGGCTATAGGACATTATTCCACTACAAGATATAGGCCTTATACCGATGTTCAAAGCGATGAAAATACAAACAACAAAATTTTCCCCTATCGTCGCGAAAAGCGTCGTTATTAACGATGCCATAGAAATGTTGCTATCAGCGTCGCTGATAGCGACGACAATAGCGACACAAGCAGTAAATTTGCGACGCGTATAGCGATGGCAATAGCGATGCGAGTAGTAAATTTGCGATGCTAATAGCGATGGTAACAGGGATAAAAAAAATTTTGTGGCAAGGCAGCAAGTTGCCCTGCCACATATAGCACTGTGTGCTGTATGAGAGCCATACAAAATAGTTTATGTACTATTGTATACAAAGTGCTTGCAAAAAAAGAATGTATACTGAAATCATAAAACTGATACATGAAATAAATGCATGATCGCATAAAAATCTATTGGTACAATCATGACAGGATATCACTAATATATAGAAAATGTCTACATAGATCAGGCGACTAAAAAATAAAGGTGTGTGAGCTCCAAGGATCCAAGGGTGAGCTACAAATCCTCATCCCCCGAAAGCTCGTCCCGCTGCAAAGGAGCATCGAACGGACTCTACAGAAAAAGAAACAACACATCAATCCACCATACAATAATGCATTCAAATATCTCATGGTAACTATGGACAAGAAATATGAGTGACTTACAGGGCCGCCGTGTCTATACAATCGGTCGATCAATGCATTGAGACCGTGCCTCTCTGCATATCGGGTCTCAAGGCCTATCGAATCACGATTTGTAATGAAGTGCTGCAAAGAAAACAAAATACTAGCTGTTAGAAACTAATTGTCAGTACAAAGAATATTTCAAAAAAACAAACAAGAAAAACAAAAGAAAAAATTACAAAGTCCTCCAAATATGTCCTTTGGCCGCCACTCCCAAGATGATGGACCACTTCGGCCTTGAGTTGTACCCTCGCCGCCTCGCGCTACTGACTCCAACGTCCTGGAGAATCTGTAGCCTCCTCTCTCAGTTGGTGCCAGTCGTTTGCATCTAACCACTTGGGCTTTGCAGTCCCACTCTTGATTTCCTTGCGTGCGTCGAATCATCTATATGACATGTATGCACGCATGCAAACCATCATCCAGCCCGTAGAGAATCTATCTACTACAGCTGGCACTGGAAACTTCTCATGCAAGGATGCTACTATGTAGTCCTTGCTCCCCTCCGGTATGTTCTTCCAATAATCTAGGACGTTGTGCCGAAAAACTTGTTGGCACAACTCTCTCATGCGAGCCATCACCCTCCTCCCCTCATCATTCATGATGATGGCTCCTGACCTACTATCGACCATATATCCATAACCCCTAGGAGTCTACCTAAGATGGGTCCTCTCCCATTTGCGTCCACGCTCTTGGGCATATCGAGGAGACCCCTCTACATCCATTGTATTGACGGGGGTAATCTCTCTCGGAGTGGCACCCAAAGGGGTGCCACCTGAGCTGACGGCTGCGTAAAAGCCGAAATAACTGGAGTAGACATCCCCACAGGTGTGACAAATCCTTGACGTGACGTAGTTCCAACTGAACGATGAGACAGAGAGACCACATCCGTGTCTCCACATTAGCATCCCCCTGATCCCGATGCACTCCCTCCCTCTAGCCCAAGTCGTGAGCGTCGAGATCGTCTGCTCGAAGTCGAAGCATCCGATCGCGCTGAAGCAGATCTAGCAGAGCGCCCTGACCAATAACGAGACAGCTCGTAGTCAACCATCTCTCTGAATCTCACGAGCTGGCCTGGAGACATGTGTGCGAAGATGTCCTGCAACTCCTCATCGCTCATCCCTCGACTCATCCTGAAAATGTCACCTGTACAGATAAAAAATGATGTTAGAATAATCAATTTAAATCATACAAAGCACAGTAATATAAATCATTTTTAAAAAATCTCTCTTAAAATGCATATCTTATGTACCTTTATAAGAGATTGGTCAACGAATTGAGTAAGTGGATGCTCCAAGTATGAAGTATCCTATGGTCCCATGTTAATCTCCTAACATAACTCCGCATACACTGGAAGGTCAATAGACATGTCACCACAAAAGAATGAGTCCACCTCATTCTCAAGAAATTCTTGGACTCCTGTATTTCCATCATTATTAGCCGATGCTCGCTCCAAGCTTTCGACGACCTCCACCCCTTGCAATATCGACCCCTCTATTTACATATTATCTTCATGTATGCTCGGAACATCGCTTTGATCATATACTCTCGCACTTCGGGGAGTTGAAAGTATAACATACCACCATTGAGGTTGTCGGGGGTTTGGATAGAAGATTACCTATTCACAAACACGTACAAGAGAGTTCAAACCATTGTGACATAAATCATGTCGTAATACAATTAGCAAGCAAATGACTCCATGCACCTGTTCACAATGGGCCGGCAACACAAAGGTGTCATGCAAATCCGTCCATTTTTTTTCGGAATCTATTTCGAGAAATCCAGATGGACATCGTCGAACTATTGCTCCAGCTCCTCCAAGTACCACTTTGAACCATTGCACATCGAATAGTATCATGGAGAAGCTACGATAATCCACCGTAATAATACTTTGCAAGTTCCCAAAATACTCCATCTCATCCACAATTGTGTTTGGATCCGTTGCTCGTCGCCGTCTCTCTTGCTTGAACCTTGCCATGATACCACAATCCATTGTGGAGCGCAGTTTGTCAATATGCTCCATGCGAAAATGTCGTCCATGCAACCACACTGTACTATATATTTTGTATTGTACATTGAAACACTCAAATTAGATGTCGCATGTAAAATTTAGATACGACGATTCTAAACCGCTCATCACCTTTGGACTACATCCCCTCGAGAATTCCCACTTCTCCATTGAGACCTCTGTCCCTCTGCGAGATGTTGTGGTCAAGGCTCCATGCAACCATCATGTTGACATAAACCGCGGTATCTCCTACATGCCTTCGCAATATCGAATCGGTCGATGATGCGTACTACATCGGAATTTAGCTCGTGCTTCCTCTCGATCTTGCCTTGCAATCTGGTACTTGGCGAGCCACGTCTCCATGGAGGCATGGTGTAACATACAAAAGCGATTCACATTCTCTTCCATTGAGGCATCCATTCTTTTTTCTACCCCATTTCCAACCACCACATCTCCAGTCAGTCTATCATCGTCTTTCAGCGTCCATAGCATTTCATTGTCTGGTTCCACCGTTGGTAGCCATTGTGAAATATGCTCTAACGCCTCTGACACCAACCAACCTTCGGCCATGCTACCTTCTGGCCAAGCTCATTGTCGCACAAAGCCTTTCAGGGTTTTCATGAAGCGCTCCAGGAAGAACATCCATCGTGTATGGATAGTCCAGCAATCTCCACTTCGTCCACAAGATGCACAAGAAGGTGGATTTGTATCGTGAGCATGCTAGTGGGCAGGTATTTCTCAAAGAGACAAACTGTCTCCACTGCTCCCTGCCTCGCGGATTCAATAGAGGACATCTTAATTTCTTTCTGTGAGATCCTTGATATACCATCTTCTTCATGGTTCGTGACCTTCGGGAGTCTAACTATGGCCTGCACAATGGATATGCATGATAACCTGAGGTAACCAGACCTGTTCCAACACCATGACCTAGTGAATACTTGATTGAATGAGATAAAATATAGATATTACCAGTGAGAACAGAGGCCTACTCACCTGAGCACTCTCCCAATCCCAGAAAGTCATGCATCGTCCCCATGAGAATGGCTCGAATATTGGCTGACCGCCGACCATCGTGCCTACTCATATCTTGCACAGTGACCCCCTCCTCCCACAAAATCTTAAGCTCATCAACTAATGGATAAAGATACACGTCCATATTTTTTACTTTGTAGCGGCCTGGGACGAGCAAGCTAAGGATGAGATGTCCTTTCTTTGTAGAAAGCCATGGAGGGATGTTGTAGTTGACAAGGACTATAGGCCACACACTGTAAGAAGTTGAGCGCAGACTGAATGGATTCACGCCATCCATTGTGAGACTGAGCCGAAGATTCCTTGGCTCTCGCGCAAAGCCTGGGAAGGTAGAGTCAATGTGGCTCCATGCGCGCGAATCCGCTGATATTCGTTGAACTCCATCCATGGACCTATTCTGCACATGCCACGTTGTCAAGCTCGCCATGCCAGACGTATGAAACATGTGGTTTATACGGGGGATGAGCGGAAAGTGTCTAAGAAATTTTTGAGGGATGGTTTGCCCTTGCATGTCCTGTCGATACCTGTGAGCACCACACTTTGGACATGTCTCCATAGTCTCGTATTCTCCTCGAAACAGTATGCAATTGTTGATATATGCATGGATGTTATTGTAGTCCATGCCAAGCTTTCGTAAAACATGTTGTGCATCATCACGAGACTCATGTATGGTATATGCAGGTGGTAATATATGATATTTCAATAACCTGAAAAAAATCATAAAACACCCTGAAAAAGCACAAATGTTTGTAATAATAGTGTCAAAAAAAAAATTCAATGAAGCCTATGTGCAAGGCACCTGAATAACTCGGTCATACTCGTATCACTCCACCCGTATTTTTCTTGCACACTTAAGAGTGCAAGCAGTGTCTTCAACCGAGATACTCGGCACCTATCATATAATGGCATGGATGCTTCCTCTCTAAGCGGATCAGAAGTCTCGACATCCATGGGAATCAATCCATCGATCATTGCCTCCATCTCAGGCTCCAAGATTGTAGGTAGGTCTGGAAGGTTGTTTGTCTCCTCTGGCATTGACGATATAGATTGGCCTTGTGAGTGGTGGATTGGCTCCTGCACTCCATCCATCGCATACCCACGAACTCTTCTATTGGTCGCAAAGGGTGCACTCCCCCTTGGGATGAGACATCACCTCTCTGGATAGAAAATTTGCCAGCAAGACCCAATCTTATTGTATATGGTTTTCAATTAGCTTGCCAGTACAATGCATAGTTGATATTAACTTCAAAATACCGTTTGCTGAAAATCCGCAATAGCCTGATTAATGATCTCAAATTGAAACTTGCCAAATTGTCATACGTGTTCTAGAGACAATCGACGTTTTCGTCTAATTGCCAACTTGCATTGAGAGCAAGGACATGGGACACGCTAATTAAGATACACCTCACGATCTTGAACAATAAGACCTTCTTCGTTTTCCATCTTATCTAAATTACAACAAATGAGGCTCAAATGGATAGCTTTATGGAGATGTATGTCAAGTTGCAAGTTGACCATAAGCTCTTGCTTGAGAGGTTTTAGCCTCTGCAAGATATTAACTTCAAATTACCGTTTGCTGAAAATCCGCAATCGCCTGATTAATGATCTCAGATTGAAACTTGCCAAATTGTCATACATGTTCTAGAGACAATCGACGTTTTCGTCTAATTGCCAACTTGCATTGAGAGCAAGGACATGGGACACGTTGATTAAGATACACCTCGCGATCTTGAACAATAAGACCTTCTTCGTTTTCCATCTTATCTAAATTACAACAAATGAGGTGTAAAATATTACACGGCGCAGTGAACAGAATCTGAGAAAGAGATAGAGAGTACACAACAGATAAGAGGAGAATCAGTAAATTCTTTAACTCCAAACAACTGATACAAAGATGGCTCTGTCCACCCTTGCGCTTCCACTGTGTGAAGCTTAGATGGCGATCTAGACAGAAGATAGGTGAAGAGCTTAAGGCTAGCTGGAACAACAACTCTGATTGGGTGAAAGATGAGTGAGTGATGGCTGCGAAGGGGTTTAGCTTTTATAGCCTGCGAAGGTCGTTAGGTCGGCCTGCTGACGACCTACCATATGAGCCTCCACTAGTCGGCCAGGGAATATTCCAGGGAATATTCCCTTTACCATGGGGCCGAGGGCGCTGCCCCCGGACCCCCGCCAGGGGGGCCGCTGGCCCCCCTGGGACCCCCCAGCCAGGGGTCGCTTCCGTGGCCCTCGGACCCCACAATAGGGGCCCCCTTTAACTTCCTTACACCGCAACTCGATGCAATGCACCTCGAGTTGCTACCAACTTAACCACTCTGTCTAACCCAAAGATTAGACCCACAATGGTCACCTTTTTGCCATCCGGTCACATAGACCTCATCTAATATACAAGTCAGAACTCCACCAATGTCCGGGCTCACACTTGGCTTCTCCTCATAATGGGGGCCTTACAACTTTGAGCACCATGGATCATTGGTAGCACTTAATGAGGGTGGGGCATTGATCATATCTAACAAGGCTCAAATGGATAGCTTTATGGAGATGTATGTCAAGTTGCAAGTTGACCATAAGCTCTTGCTTGAGAGGTTTTAGCCTCTGCAAGAGATTGAGAAGCAAATTTTGTAAAACATTGAGGTTGATATTGATGCATCCATGGTGTTGAAATCTAAACTTCAAGATATAAGAAATACTTTACTGATTGATGTAAAGAATGCATGGGACATAGTAGTTGAGAGATTTATTGATGTTATATCTCGGCCATATACCATGCTCAAGGATTTGTTTGTCTCGGTAGATAATTATTCATTATTGTAAAAAAAAAAACATTGGTTCATAAGGTTTGTGAGTCGAAGACTAAATGTTTGGACTTGACTAAAAGATTGGATAATGCCTTAGATGCTAAAAGGAAAAGTGATGAATATGTTACTTCATCATTGCAACAAAAAGATTGGTGACAAGGATGCTATGATTAATGAAGTTCTTCAAGAGGTGAATATAGAGTTGAAGGGGATGGAACACGATTCTTCTTTGAGATTTAGTGGTAATCAGTCAATTATTGAGGTGTCTTCTTGTATGGCCATTATATCTTATATACCTAGCTACGGTCTCTAGGTTATGTACTTTGAGTATCTTAGAGGGACTCTACTAGGATTACTTGTACAACTGTACTAGAGGGCTTTGAGTATAAGTAATCCATTTATGAGGATCATTGAGGATCTCTTAGTCTAATAATAAATCGGTCTCAACAAAAAGCATCTTAGTAATGTGGTTTTTTTGTCCTAGGTCCATGTATAAAAATTAATGCCATCTATAGGTAAAAAGCATGCACGACATGAACAAGAGACCAATTGGATGCAATCTTCTCCCATGCCTTGTGTGAGCGCTCCATAAAGAATGTATTTTATGTATTAATCATCTTCAAGCTCAAATAATAGCCCAAATTACAAAATAGCACGCTTTTGGCTTTTGAGTTTGCTTTAGCACAAAATAGAAATAAAGCTAATGGGCGGGCGACCAAAGAGTCAGGCGTACCCAATACAATGTCCAAATACAAATATCATAATCATGCGCCCATGCACATAAAAAATAATAAATAAATATCCAACACCTCAATAAATAGGTGCGACAAAATATAGGCGCCATGCCTAAGGTATGCACCCATCAAAATATAAGTGATAACTCGAATACACACTATCCTCCAATGCTTTCCTCCGCCAATGCTGCTATCTCTACATATCAACTGAAGCATTCACAATCGTTAGTGAAATAATACAATTAAACCGAAAAAAGTGAATACCTAGCAGTCTTCAGCTACATAAATAAATCAACTGGTTAGAAATCAATCCTAACCTTAATTTATTACGAGTGCGCACTCTAAACTCATAAACATTTATTAATTTAATATGCATTTTACGGAATCACCCGCTATGGAATCACCCATGTACACACTAAATTAATGAAATGCCCGAAAAGGATAGGCGTCCCCATCAACTTCTCGCACAAAGAATCCACTTTGTGTATGAGCCCTGGTCAACAAAGTTTATGGAATCCACCGTAAAACCTCACGAAATCCACCGTGAAATATGCCTCTTGGCATCATACCCCCGAGGTGGGATAGCAATCGACCTCAATTGCTATTAGCTCAATGTGGAGCTAACAGAGTGGGGAAAGCATTTAAATCTCTAGCGTGCATCCATTGGGCTTCCTTTACAAGATGGTTTTTAAATTTGACTAAATATCTAGAATATCTTCGGCCAGTTCTAATGGTCATAAAGTCTGTATCTAGAATAGTTTCAAGTTCAAGTATTTCAGTCTGTTCATCTAATAAAGGTGGGTTTTCGTAAACAGGGTGTACAGGTAATTGGCCTCTAAAGGGTTGTAATAAACTAATGTGAAATGTGTTGTGAATTTTCCAGTGTGGTGGTAATTCTAACTTGAATGCATTGTCATTGATTTTATGAATGATCTTAAATGGTCCATAGAATCTAGGTGCTAATTTCACAACTGGGTGTTTATCTATACTTTGTAATCTATGTTTTTCTATTCTCAACCAAACATAGTCATCAACTTTAAAATTCATTGCTTGTATTTTCTTATTGGCTTGTTTGGTATGTGATTGCTGGGCTTTGATATTTTTGTCTTTAACCTCATCAAAAATAGTAGCATGCATAGTAGCAATATCATCAGCACTCTGAATTCTATTTGATAAAGATGCAATAGATGTAGACAATCTATAACCATAAATCACTTCAAACGGTGCTTTCTTTGTAGATGTGATGTGTGTGGTGTATTGTTATATGCAAATTGTAGTAAATGCAAATGTGTGTCCCATGTCTGTGGTTTAGAAATAGTGTAAGCACGTAAAATATCTAAAATAGTATTGTTAGTGGCTTCTGTTTGTTCATTAGTTTTAGGATGAAATGCAGATGAGAAATCAATCTTTGTTCCTAGGTTAGCAAACAAAATAATCCAAAAGTTGTTACAAAATCTAGAATCACGATAAAAAATAATAACTTTTGGTAATCCATGATTAGTGAAAATAGTTTTCAAAAACAATTGTGATGCCTGAGATGCTGTTAAACTTTTCTTACATGGAATGAAATATGCTTGTTTACTAAACATGTCTACTACAGTCCAAATCATGCCATGGTTAGCTTTAATATTAGGTAAACTAGTAGTAAAATCCATAGAAATATGTTCCCATGGTCTTAATGGAATAGATAAAGGCATAAGTAATCCATACTGTTTACCATGATGTCTCTTAACTCTTTGACAAATCAGACATTCAGAAACAAAGTTAGATACATCAATGTCCATATGTGGCCAATAAAAATCTTCAGTCAATGTACGTAAAGTAGATATGATACCTCTATGACCTTGATATGGAGGACAATGAATCTCATTCAAAACAAAAGATCTAAATGGAACTGTAATACATAATCTCTTTTCATAAAACATGAATCCATTATGATAAGATAGTGAATCAATAGGAATCCAGTTATTTCCAACTAATTTATTCCAATCAGCATGAAAAGTAATGTCCTGATGATAAGTATTTTTCATAGGAGTTAGAGAATCAAATGATATAACAAAGATATTATGAATGGTTGGTCTTCTACTTAATGTATCGGCCACCACTACATTTTCTTTACCTGGTTGATATTGAATAATTGGACGAAAACTCTGAATAAAAGCTGCCCATTTGATATGTCGGTCAGATATTTGAGGTTGACTAAGTAAATGTTTAATACTTTGTTGATCAGTCTTAATCATAAACTCATAACCCATTAAGTAATGTTTCCATTGTCTTAAAGCTTGTACCACAGCTAATAATTTTTTATCATATGTGGAATATTTAAGTTCGGAGGGTTTCAGTTTACAACTAGAATAGGCTATGGGATGATTATCTTGCATAAGTACGGCTCCTATTCCAGATCCGCTAGCATCAGTAACTACTAAAAAGAATGGCCTATTGAAATCAGGTAGTTGTAATATAGGAGCATGGGTTAATGCATGTTTCAATAAATCAAACGATTTTTGTTGACTATCAAACCAGTGATAAACAATACCTTTCTTTAAAAGTTTAGTCAAAGGCAAAGCAAGTAATGAAAATTTTCGCACAAATTTCTTGTAAAAACTAGCAAGACCTAGAAAAGCACGTAATCATGCACATTTTTAGGTATATGCGAGTTCAATATTGCTTCTATCTTCTTAGGGTTAACTTTAATACCATCTGATGACACAATATGACCTAAATATTCAATTTTTGTTTGAAAGAACTCGCTCTTTTTTGGATTAGCATACAATTGATTATCGTTCAACAACTTGAAAACCAAGGACAGATGTTCATAATGTTCTTTCTCATTTTTACTAAACACCAAGATATCATCAAAGAATACAATAACACAATGCTGATATTTCAAAAATATGCGATTAATCATTCTACTAAATGTAACAGGTGCATTAGTCAATCCAAAAGGTATCACTAAAAATTCATAATGACCAAATTGTGTTCTAAATGCAGTCTTGAATATGTCAGACTTATCTAATCTCACCTGATGATAACCAGATTTAAGATCTATTTTACTAAATATAGCAGAACCTTGCAGTTTATCCATAAGATCATCGACTCTAGGAATTGGATATCTATTCTTTACAGTAATTTTATTTAAAGCACGATAATCAATGCACATACGATAAGTATTATTATTCTTCTTTACCAACAAAACAAGTCACCAAATAGAGAACTATTAGGTCTAATCAGTCCTCTATTTAGTAATTCCTCAACTTGATTTTGAATTTCTTTTTGCTCTATCTGGTTATGCCTATATGGTGCTTTACAAGGTGGTTGTGTACCAGGAATTAAATCTATTTTGTGGTCTTCAGGACGTGAAGGAGGTAAATAAGGTGGTAGATCTTCTGCAAAACAGTCTTTAAATTGTGCAAGGAATTCTTTATGCCTAGGGTGCATATGTTTTTCTTTAGCTTGCAGTTCATTCACCCAAATTAGATAAGATTTACTACTTTTGCGTAATGCACGTTTAGCTTGAGTATGAGAAAGCTGTGGAAAAGCATTAGATGCATGCATACTATACAATGTAATATGTTTTCCTTGAAGATGAATATTAATTGAATGAGTGGAATAATCTATATCAAGGTTATGCTGATGTCGCCAAGGCATACCTAAAATAATATCACTGGACTGTAATGGTACAACTAGAAAATTCATTCTTTCAGTGTATTCACCAATTTGAATTTCTAAATCATGCACCTCTTGTGTTCCATTATACCTTGTGCCTAAGAATGCTGATTTAATGCAATAATACGTAGGAACAGTTTGTAATTTCAATTCTTTCACTAACTTTGCAGAAATAAAATCATGTGTACTACCATCATCATGTAAAATGATCTTTTCTTTTCCATGCACTAAACATTTCATTGTCAACAAAGAATGTCGAGTTGGCATACGTGGTAAATTATTCGAAGGAGTAGTAATGACATCTTCATCTTCTGTAAAGTCAGGCATTTTTCTTCACGTTCTTCATCTTCCATTGCTCCAAGATAGTTGATATGGACAGGTAGCTTCTTTGATTGGCAATTGGCTGCTAGATGTCCAGGTTGATGGCATTTGTAACACACTATAGGTTTGGCTTTAGATACATTGTTTGCAATGGCAGGAAGTCTAGGAATATTAGGATTTGGCTGTGAAGTTGGTTTAGGATTTTGATTGGTATTCGATGGCAAAGCAGGTGGTTTTGCCCAAGACTTACGGAAAGATGATGAAGGAAATCAACCTTGATTGAATCTTCTAAAATTTGAATTGAATTGCTTAGATCCATAGATACCATTGGCTTGAAATTGTTGTGGACGCTTGTCTCTTCCTCGAAGCTTGTCTTCAGTGTCATGAGCTAAAGAAATTGCATCTTCAAGAGTTGCAGGCTTGAACATATGGACTTCAGCGTAGTAATGCCCAAGTAATCCAGACATGTACTTGCGCTTGTGAGTCGCTTCAGGTACGTCTTCAAGCATGCATAACTGGAGTAATGCATTCCAAAGCGTTCAGTGTATTGAGGAATAGGCTCACAATCTCTTTGCTGAAGAAGATCCCATTGCTTTATGGCTTTTTCATGGAATTGTGGAGGAAGAAAATTCTGCATAAACTTCTTCTTGAAACTCTCCAAGGTAGTGGGACAATCTATACTCTTACGAACCACGGTCCACCAAAGAGATGCTTTATCCACTAAATGATTAGTGACACACTTAATTTTATCTTTTTCAGCGTATGTTTCCTTATGAAAATAATCATCAAACTGACTAATGAATGCAATAAGAGTTTTTCCATCCCGAGTGCCATTGAAAGTACGGAATTTGAAATTTCTTTTACTTATCTTTGTTTCTTCGCGGATAGATTGAGCTTCGAGAGTCGCATCGATGGTACGTCGGATAAGATCTTCAGATTGTGGTTTCTCTTTGTTGGTAGTCGATCTTTGTAAATTGGCCAATTGAACTTGCAATGCTTGCCGGGCTCTTCGTTCTTCGTCCAACTGCATCATAATTAAATTCAACTTTTTCTCCATTATAGGTTCAGGAAGATCGCCTT
Organism: Lygodium microphyllum; assembly: GCF_053477565.2. Taxonomy (NCBI): domain Eukaryota; kingdom Viridiplantae; phylum Streptophyta; class Polypodiopsida; order Schizaeales; family Lygodiaceae; genus Lygodium; species Lygodium microphyllum. The sequence continues at coordinate 28,221,270 of NC_141143.1, read as the reverse complement.
CAGCCATCAAATCATCCATATTTTGTTCTGTCATCCTACGAAACTTGAAAAGACCTCACACTCTCAAAATCCAATTAGCGGCATGAGCGTAGCTTAAGATCCGATGTACAAGGCTTATATATTTTTGTGTGTGGCTTTCACAATCTTCGTCTTTGGCAATTACAGGATTTGAAATCTTTGAAAAATCTACGTTTTGACCTTCTGCGTGTGCTAAAATTGGTTCAGTAAGTCTACGTATGCGAACAGAACCTTCCAGGGAACAACTTTACAGTTCTATACTTCTGTGCAGGAACAGTCCTTATAGGAGTTTTGAACACAAGTCATTTTTGACTTCAGGTTACTTGCGAGACTTACAGAGTTGTAGACTTACGAAACTTGATCAACTTGGTAGATTTACGTGATTGATGACTTACAGAGCTTGCAGGATAGGTGAATTTGAACTTGAGGAGTTTGAGAACCTTAGTAAGCTTAGATTACTAAGAAGCTTTAAGCTTCTCAACCAGCCGCCAATTTTTAGGACATATTCATGTCCTCGGCGGAATTTTCGCCGCCCAACACGTCCTCTTGCCACCGATTCACGATTTGATTCTTTGAAGCTTTTTTAAAGCTTCAATCTAAGCTAAGATTTTTAAATTTTAAACTTAAGCTTGGAAGCTTAATGAAAGATATGGCTTATCTCTGTATGTTGATGACTTGGAGAAGAGGATGTAGGAGTGGTCCTCCGCTGTTGCAAGCCGGTCATTTGTGATCAGAGGCTGGAAACAGAGGTTCTTGATCGCCAGGAATCCACCCGTATCGACCGTTCGCGATGAGATTGACCATAGAGCTCGAACATTCTAGGAGCTCCACCTTCGCACAAGATGGGTAGCGATTGGAAGCTCTCGATCTCAGCTTCGCTCTGATACCACTGGTGCGCAGATCAGATGCTGTACGCTCGCGTAGTGAATGCTAGAAGGTTTCCAAGAACAAAAGAACTCTACTTTTTGCACAAAACTCAAGGTAAAAAGCATGCACGACATGAACAAGAGACCAATTGGGTGCAATATCCCCCCATGCCTTGTGTGAGCGCTCCATAAAGTATGTATTTTATGTATTAATCATCTTCAAGCTCAAATAATAGCCCAAATTAAAAAATAGCACGCTTTTGGCTTTTGAGTTTGCTTTAACACAAAATAGAAATAAAGCTAATGGGTGGGTGCCCAAAGAGTCAGGCGTACCCAATACAATGTCCAAATACAAATATCATAATCGTGCACCCATGCGCATACAAAATAATAAATAAATATCCAACGCCTCAATAAATAGGCGCGACAAAATATAGGTGCCATACCTAAGGTATGCGGCCATCAAAATATAAGTGATAACTCGAATACACGCTATCCTTCAATGCTTTCCTCCGCCACTGCTGCTATCTCTGCACATCAACTGAAGCATTCACAATCGTTAGTAAAATAATACAATTAAACCGACAAAAGTGAATACCTAGCAGTCTTCAGCTACATAAATAAATCAACTGGTTAGAAATCAATCCTAACCTTAATTTATTACGAGTGCGCACTCTAAACTCATAAACGTTTATTAATTTAATATGCATTTTGCGGAATCACCCGCTATGGAATCACCCATGTATACACTAAATTAATGAAACGCCCGAAAAGGATAGGCATCCCCATCAACTTCTTGCACAAAGAATCCACTTTGTGTATGAGCCCCGGTCAACAAAGTTTACGGAATCCACCATAAAACCTCACAGAATCCACTATGGCACAGAATCCACTGTGAAATATGCCTCCTGGCATCACAACATGAGGCTAGAAAGGAAGCTTTTAGGTGGGGAATGCCACATTGGCCACCTTACATTGGGTCAAAGGATTCATCTTTTTAGCTTCAATTGAATCTTCCACATGTTGGATTTTCTTGTGACGACAATCTTGAGTGAGATCCCATTCTTACCCCAAACCCTTGTTGTTTTTCTTTTTCTTTTTCTTTTTCTTTTTCTTCTTCTGCTTCTTCTTCTTCTTCTTCTTCTTCTTCTTCTTCTTGTATCCCTTCACTATGAAGGTATTAGTGGTGGATATCCATTGCAACCTCCCTTGAACTTGCATTGATGACCCTTAATCAAGTATTAAAGCACCAACTTCTTGAAACCATAGTGAATCCTCCTACATGAATTCCCTTTGCCAATGCACTAAACACATGTTGAAGATTGTTCAAAACCAAAGTAATAAGATGACTCATCTTTATATCAACCTTCATAGCTTAGTCTCAATCAAATCAAGGTCTAAGTATAGAACTTTTGCATGTTAAATAGTTTCATACATTTGTTTGTGAGCTTAGACCTTACATCCTACATGTGTATGCATTCATATGTATTTGATTGAGCTTAGTCTCAATCAAATCAAGGTCTAAGTATAGAATTTTTGCATGTTAAATAATTTCATATATTCGTTTGTGAGCTTAGACCTTACATCCTACATGTGTATACATTGACAAAAGATTTCCAAAGAGTTGCCAAGATTGGAAAGATTCTCTAATTAATGAATAGGATGATTTAGCTTAGTGAAAGCTTCTTGTTTAGTAAATATTGTATGGTAAGATCTTATTCCCTTGAAATACATACATACACATATGCTCACATACCTTCAATTGTCCATGTATATGCTTTGAATGAAAACAATCCCATTTAATGATTAAGAGTAGGGACTCCTTTAATTTTGATAAAGGGAGTCAAATGGCTTAATTTCTCTAAAAGTACTACATGTATAAACTATGGAGAAATTCAAACCATTCCAAAGCTTTTTAAGCCTATCCGGTAGGTTGTTTAATGAATCCGTGTTCTATACATGGGCTGGAAATATGGTCCATGCATCCATAAACCCATTAATCCATCAAAGAGCTTAGAAGACACATGTTGGCATATGACAACACTATATGCACCTCTGTTTGGGGGTGTAATAGGTGCAACAATCACAACTTCTCTATTTAAGGGATTTGATATATCTTGATCTCAATAAAAACTTATTGATTGAAGTATTTAGTTATTTTGATATCTTCCATACTTGGTGAGAAATAAATAATCGAGGTAAAATTTTCTAAAACTCTATTCATATGACTATTATATTCTAGTCACATTAATTAGTTGAAATATATTAAATGACTTTAAGACTATGGAAAGAATTTCTACTAAAAGGTGACACAGGTTACCAAAGACTAGACATGAGCAATGTATAACCATTGTGAATGATGTGTGACTCATCATTGAGGTCGATATTGTTCATGGAATCACTAGGTAAATTGTGTTAGTAACCTTGATGTCTATGTACTATCAAGACTCACTTCTACCTACATACACATATACATATACACATATGTGTATATATATGTATACATAGAAAGATGGAGAGAGAGAGAGAGAGAGAGAGAGAGAGAGAGAGAGAGAGAGAGAGAGAGAGAGAGAGAGAGAGAGAGAGAGAGAGAGAGAGAGAGAGAGAGAGAGAGAGAGAGAGAGAGAGAGAACAATTAAAACCAGCATAGAGAGGAGGAAGCAAGAAAACAACAACCTCTCTCCATATCCAAGAGCAAGGATCCCACATGAAGGATATCCACAATGGAATGAAGAAGTGCAAGTGATCAAATGAAGGGATAATGTATATAGATAATTAACTTAAGTGTGAACCAAATGAGAGCAATACAAATTCCCCAAAAGAGTTTATGCTTGTTCTCTTGAGTACAAGTAATAATATTTGGTATAAAAGATTAGTGATTATTCATTGCTTCATGCCAAAGATTAGTTGATACTCATCCTCCTAAGGTTATTTCATACAAAAGATTAAGTGTGAACCAAATGAGGGGAGTAGAAGGCCCCAAAAGAGTTAATGCTCGTCCTCCTGAGTTGATGCTCATCAATATGGTGAGTTTAGTTATTGATCATCATGATAAATACGTTGAAGGATATGGATCTCGAGCATGGTTGTAGCTATGGAGATTGGAATGTAGTAACGAGAACCATGACAACATAGGCAAATGACACTAACTGTTACTTGGTTGAATTAGGTTCCAAGATAGAATGCATGGACTCATAAACACAATCTGGAGTAGGACATGACAGGGAGTCATAGTGAAGTACAAAGTACAATAGCATTGCATTAAAAAGTGAACCAAGTATATGCCTTTATAGCTTTGCAATTTCTCCACTCTCCTCACTATGCTTATGGGATACAAGTCTCCTCATCATGCAACATCATTTGACCTATTTTCCAACACCCCCCTCAAATGATGAATTCCTACACTTGCTAGCTTTTCCCCCCCCTACATGATGATATGACCCGTGAAACTAGCTCATGCGGAGCTTAGTCAAGTCAAGCTTGAAATTTTACATTTTTGACAAGGGTTTTTTTCAATACAAATCCACTAAGGGAAAGAAAACATCCACTATGGGAAAAACATGATCCACTATGAGAAAGATAGAATGAAAATATCTTTAGAATAATCTATCAGATTTTTTGATGGTAGCAAAAGCATCTTCTTCTTCTTCCTCTTCATTCATAAATTGACCTTGATGGTGATCATCTTGCACATGTTGTGCTCTCATCTTGTGGAAACATTCACTGGCTACATGGCTAGTCTTGCCACAATAATGACAAATAATTCAGTCCTTGTTGTTGTTGGTGGTGAATTCTCGGCCACGTCCTTTTGCTGCATAAGTACCCTTGGTGTACAAGAGGTTATCCCTTGACTTGGTTTCTTTTACATCCTTGCTTTTAAATTTTCTTTCTCCATCAAGGAGTGATTGCTCAATGTATTTGAATGAGATACTAGGAACATTACTTAGTGTGGACACAATATTCTCATATGGTTCATGATTAACGCTAGCAAGTAGCACTGCAATTGCCTCATCCTTATCAATGTTCTTTTTAAGAGGTGCAAGCTAAGTTTTAAGGCTCTTGAACTTATTGATGTGTACAATCATAGACAAACTTTCTTTAACATCCAACTTATAAAACTGCATGAGTAATTGTACTTTTGAGTTCTTTGCTTGTGTAACAAAGATCTTGTCAAGCTCTTCCCATGCTTTCTTTGCATCCCTAATGCCAGAGATGTGGTGTAATACATCATCTGATAAACCCCACGCAATCATACCTAGAGCTTTGTTGTTCATCTTTTTCCATGCCTTTGTCTTAGGATGGACTTCTGCAGTACCTTCATCTTTAGCATCTTCCTTCTTGTCATTTGCATCCTCTTCCTCATCTTTAAACAAGTCTCACAAGTCTTTTCGCATGAGGTGGTACATGGTCTTTTCCTTCCAGGTATGAAAGCCTTCCCCATTAAACTTTGCTATTTGCTCAAGCTCTGCCATTTTTTACCAGCAACAATTAGCTTCAAATAACCAGCAAAGGAGTTGTATTCTAATGTGTCAAGAGACACAAGATGATTAGTGTTTAATAACACTCCATGAGTATCAAGGAGATACTATCTTGGAGCTCAATGTCGGGTCTTGATTCTTAATCTTCTTCCTGAAAATTTTTCTTGTTGATTTGGAGAGGAAATCTTGCTGGAATCTAAGTAGGTTTGGGTGGCAAAGGCTTCACTAAGGAGGAACAGTGAGAAAAAGTTGTCAAGATTTTGGGAGAAAAGGAAGGGGTCTCACTTGTAGCTTTCTTGCTTGCACAATGGGGGAATACACACAGAGGTGGAGGCTAAAAACAGTTTTCCTCTTCTTAGTTGTGTAAGCCAAAAGAACTCTAGTACAAAGAAATAGAAGAACCCTATATAGGGATCTCAAACCAAACTCAACTAACTAAGGTGGCATACTAACTGAGCCACAAACTAGAGTAGATAAGGATAGCTGTCATGTAGCTATTATTCATGGGCGGTGTACCAACCGCATCTGCAACTGACATGTCGGTGACATAAATGCACAACGGTCACCCTGGCATATCATGAGTGGAGCTCGATATCTCAACACTCCCCCTTGAGCTCAATCCCAATTCCTGCACATCAAGCAGGTCTCTGAACTTGCGCAGCTTCTCTGTGCTCAATACCTTCATAAATATGTCAGCTACCTGATCCTCTGTGCTGACATAAACTAGATCAATAAGTCCTAGTAAGACCCTCTCCCGCACATAGTGATAGTGCACCTCAATGTGCTTTTTTCTAGCATGATAGACTGGGTTATTTGCCAAGTGTATACTACTCATGTTGTCACAATAAATGACAAGTGGCCCATCTGTAGGCTGATGCATATTATAAAGTAGCTTATGCAACCAAGCTACCTCACATGCAGCCATTGCTACGCCCCTGTACTCAGCCTCTATGCTCGACAAGGCAACTATAGGCTGTTTCTTGCTACTCCAAGTGACTGCAGCACTCCCAAAAGAGAACACATATCCACTGGTAGATCGTCTATCAGAAATACTACCAGCCCAATTAGCATCAGTGTATCCATGCAACTGTATCTGAACCCCAGTCTCATAAAGTAGTCCATACTGCAATGTGGACTTCACATACCTAAGTATGCGTCTAGCCGCATCCAAATGCAGTTTCCTTGGAGCCTGCATAAACTGACTTACCAATCCAATAGCATAGCTCAAATCTGGCCTGGTAATAGTCATATAAATCAAGCTTCCTACTATGCGTCTGTACATAGTAGAGTCTTCCAAAAGCTCACATGCATCTGCGCTCAGCTTCATATTCTGCTCCAAAGGAACTGAAATAGGCTTACAGCCTGTCATCCCATATTTGGACAGCATGTCCAATCCATACTGCCTCTACAAGAGCTGTATCCCACTTGGTGATCTAATCACCTCAATGCCCAAGAAATAACGCAGCTCTCCCAAATCCTTCATCTCAAACTTCTGCTTCAACAGCATTTTCACATGAAGGATATCTTCATCACTGTCTCCTGTCATAATCAAATCATCAACATAAATGACAAGTAGCATAATACATTTCCTTGTTTTTCTCACATAAAGTGAGAAATCTGCATTGGAAATCTGAAAGCCAATAGTGACAAGATACTGTCCTATCTTGTCAGACCATGCTCTAGGTGCTTGCTTCAAGCCATACAAAGCTTTCTTCAACCTGCAAACAAACTCAGGATGAACAGCATGCACATAACCTGGTGGCTGCTCTATATAGACCTCTTCTTGCAAATCACCATGCAATAAGGCATTCTTTACATCCATCTGATGTAAAGACCATCCCTTTGATGCAGCCATAGCAATGACTTCTCTTACGGTTGCCATCCTTGCAACCGGACTGAATGTTTCTTCATAGTCAATGCTATATGTTTGTGCATACCCCTTGAATACTAATCTTGCCTTGTATCTGTTCACAGAACCATCTGCATTGTGCTTCACCTTATAAACCCACTTACAACCAATTGCATTCTTACCTTTAGGCAAAGGTACCAATTCCCATGTAGCATTTGCTTCCAAGGCATCCATTTCTTCAACCATGACTTTCTCCCATTTTTCTTTTCCCATGGCTTGCTCAAAAGAAGTGGGTTCTGGTTCCTGTATCACTTTGACCATATATGCATAGTGAATGGCTGCAAATCCATCATATTTCAGCATATCCACAGGATACCTAGCTCTCGTAGACCTGCGCAAAGTAGGTTCACTCCCAGGTGCTCTCAAAACATCCCTGGTCTTTCTTACTCCAGGTGTAACAATAGAAGGAATACCCAACTCATCATCAATTCTCTGTTCTGAGCCACTAGATTCACCATCCACATAAGAGTGACCTGCATTCACATCAAACATGGGCTGATCTACCTTCTTTTTTCCTTTTCGTGATACCTACATACCACTATCTGCATTGCTTTGAGAAGATTCTCCTGATCCCAATCTGCCTGTCCATGGCGAAGAATGTGAACAACTGCTAGAGGACGCTCCAGGTCCACTAATATTTTGTGACTACTACTGTGAATTCTGTGCAGCATTACCATTTTGTGCATCTACATCATCAATCACATTTACTAGTTTATACTAGCTACTCATCTCATAAAAAACAACATCTCTGCTCACTGTAAACTTACGAGTAGAAGGGTTATAATATCTATACCCTTTTTGCTGCAGAGAGTAACCAATAAAGATACACTTCTCAGCTTTTGGATCCAACTTGGATCTCAACTCATCTGGCACATGTACATAGGCAATGCAACCAAAAATTTTTAAATGATAAATATATGGTTTCCTACCAGTATACCTCTCCTCTGGAGTCATCCCATGTATTGCTACAGTGGGAGTCCTGTTCATTATGTAGACTGCTGTAGCAACTGCCTCAGCCCAATAAAAATCTGGCAGGTCTTTTTCATTGAGCATGGCACGAGATACCTCTCCAATATGCTTGTTTTTCCTTTCTGTAATTCCATTTTGTTATGGGGTATGACTGCATGAATATTGCTGCTTTATGCCATGCTCCTGCAGGAACCTTGCAAACTCATTTGAGAGGTACTCTCCCCCTCTATCTGACCTTAGGCATTTTATTTGTAGGCCTGTTTCTTTTTCAACCATAGCTTTAAGAGTTTTGAAATGCCCAAACACTTCACTTTTCTTTTTCATAAAATACACCCAAACTTTTCTGCTATAGTCATCAATAAAAGTGACAAAATAATGACAGCCTCCAAGAGATGCAGCTTTAGTAGTCCACACATCAGAGTGGATTAATTCCAATGGCTTCTTACTCTCTTGAACATGTCTAGGAAATGGTTTCCTTGCCTGTTTTCCAAACTGACAGGCTTCACATACGTTATGCATTTCTGCAACCTTGAATTTAGACAATCCTGCAACAATATTTTGGGCCTGCATTGATTTAAGTCGCTGTATATTAACATGACCAATGCGTTTATGCCAGATATCAATATCTGCAACTACATCAGTCCCATGTTCAAACATTGCTGCACTCAATTCAGGCATGTCTGCATCCAATGTAAACATTCTGCCCTTCTTCTTTCCTTTTACTATCAAGTGACCTTTATTTTTCATATCCTCAACAAAGCATCCATGAGGATTAAATCTGACCTGCAAGCCCTGCTCAACCATTTGACCAACAAAAACCAGATTCTTGGTGATATTCGGGACATGAAATATATCGGACATGTATTTCTTTTTCCCATCTTGCATAGACAAGGAATTTTTCCAATCTGCACAATAGGATGTGCAGTATCATCATCAGTCTCCACAAATCCTGGTTTTTCCATTTTCCTTGCATCCTCCATCCATTCTGCATGACCTGTCATGTGGTTTGATGCACCTGAGTCAACATACCATACATCCTTGCTTTCTTCTGCACTTGTCACAGAATTGTTCATGTGTTACACCATAAACAAATGCTCATTTCTGTCATCACCCTGTCTACTAGAAGATGCATAATTCCCTTGTTGCAGTTTTCCATTCATGATGTCATTCTGCTTTTTATAGCAATCTTTAGCCATATGACCCATTTTACCACAGTAGTAGCATTCAACATTGTTGTTTGCATTTTGGCCTCTTTGCCATCCACCACGACCTCTTTGGCTCCCCCTGCCTCTAGAGTTACCACGTCCTCCTCCATAGGACTGGTTTTCTTGAGTTTGCTGCATATTCTGATTTCTACCACGGCCTCCAAATCGGCCTCCTCTACCTCTGCCTCTACCTCTTCCAGCATTTGAGTAGAAGACAGTTTCTTTTGAAGTTCCTCCTGAAGAAGATGCACCACCATTTCTCTGCTCCTCAGAAATTAGAAGAGCAATTAACTCCTCAAAATCAGGAAATCTTTCACGAACTGAAATGGATGTCCGAAACTGTGCATAATCCTTTCCTAGACCATTCAAGGTCACAGAAACTAAATCATCATCTGCCACTGGCGACCCAATGGAAGCAAGTGTATCTGCGATCTTCTTCACCTTCATGTGGTAGTCATTGATACTCATATTTTCTCTTTGCACATTATGCAACTCTTGCTTGAGCTGCATTTTCCTGGCTTGCGTATTTGTGCTATAAATTTTTGACAAAGTATCCCATGCCTCCTTTGGCGTAATTGCATCTTGAATATGCACAATCATAGAGTCTGAAATGCTGATAGATAGGCAGTACATAACTTTCCTGGCTCTCTCATGCCATGCTTTAAATGCCTACATTTGCTGTTGATTGGGAACATTAGGAAGAACTGGTTCTTCTTCATTTCCTGCAACAAATTCCCAATATCCTTTTCCCATAAGGAAATTCGTCATTCTAAACTTCCATGCTTGGAAGTTGTTCTTGTTAAGCTTTTCAGTTACAATCTGTGAAAGAGAATCAGATGCCATTATAGAACACTGCAAAAAATTCTGTCACTGCAAAAAACACAGCTTCACCCTCACAAGGGCAAATCTGCAAAACTGGCGAAAGTGGTATTTGACCACACAGTCACTTCCTAGTGACGATTTTGCATAAACAGGAACCAAGGATGATTCTGTAACTTCCAATGTCTCTACACACAAGCATACGATGCAATTTCTATGGTAACTTTTCACCGACCTATAGAATAGTGGTCGCATAGCATAAAACTGGGCCTTTTCCTGAGTGCGTGCAGAAAACTTCCGCCTCCAAAACAGGCCCCGAAATGGCCTCAAATAAAAAAAACAGGGTCGCCAAGGGCTAAAGCCCTTACCCGCAGCATATACTGCCCTCATGCTTCACCGCAAAGGGCATCTCAACTTGAGACAATGCACTCTTGCAATTTCTAGCTGTGCTACCTGTGCAGAGATCTTCTCCCAAAACAGAAAATAAAAGCAACACTGCTCCTCTTACCAGAACACCGCGAGCTTGGCTTGCTTTCTTGAGCTCCTTACTACGAACAAGGCTCTGATACCATGTCAAGATTGGGGGAGAGAAGGAAGGAGTCTCACTTGTAGCTTTCTTGCTTGCACAATGGGGGAATACACACAGAGGTGGAGGCTAAAAACAGTTTTCCTCTTCTTAGTTGTGTAAGCCAAAAGAACTCTAGTACAAAGAAATAGAAGAACCCTATATAGGGGTCTCGAACCAAACTCAACTAACTAAGGTGGCATACTAACTGAGCCATGAACTAGAGTAGATAAGGATAGCTGTCATGTAGCTATTATTCATGGGCGGTGTACCAACCGCATCTGCAACTGACATGTCGGTGACATAAATGCACAACGGTCACCTTGGCATATCACGAGTGGAGCTCGATATCTCAACAAAAGTCAAGATTTAAAGCTTTAGCTATGGTTGCCAGTTAGGGTTCTAGAGGACAGGGGCCTGGTTTTTCACTCTACCTGGACTATACACACCATCATTTTCAGAGTTTTTTAATGAGAAGAAAGTCTAGATACTGAGCTTCAATTTCCCTATGATGGCTTCCTGGATTTCACCTCACGCTGCTACGAGCACAGATGTACGACGGATTGTTTCCAAAAAACACACAATTGAGTAAAGCAGAGTAAGAGATTGAAGTAAAAAGTACAATAGCATCGCATTAAAAAGTGAACCAAGTATATGCCTTTATAGCTTTCCAGCTTCTCCACTCTCCTCATTGTGCTTATGGGATATAAGTATCCTCATCATGCAATATACATCATTTGATCTAATTTGCAACAAAATATGCATGGGCTTTGTGTTGGGTCAATGTCTTCTGTTGCAAATTAAGGTTACTAAGCATACAAGTAAGCAAATAATTTCTAGAACTACTCGTATAAAAGAAAATGTAATGGATGAATTGGTTAGGGATATGATGACTTGTAAATTGAAGCCTACAAAGATGGAGTGAAAGGGGTAGTCTACATATCCAAGAGTTCGGATTAGAGAATCCTTTGTATGGGAATGCATCTAATGTGATAGAATTGAGTATGAGCATAATGATTGTGATATGTATAAATACACATTGGGCAATAATTTGATTTTCTTTAAGGATGACAAGATCCATTTGCATGAGACCATACTATTACTCTTTCCTAAATTTTAATTGGGTGGCATGCAAAAGTTAGTTGATGATATGTATGCAAATAATATATACGTTGTAGTTGAAAACACTATGTACGGTTTGTAGATTGAGAAAGATCTTAGTTGTGTATCTATATTTGGCAAGAAAATAGATATTTGGACACTTACTATGCATACAACTTTGAAGAGGGAAAAATACTTATAGCAATAGACTTGAATGAAACACAAAAGAGTATTCAACAAAAGACAAGTTAGGATACTCTAGAAGATTCCTTTTCTATTTATGTTATCTTTCTAAGTCTCAGAATATTATATTAGGAAAAAAATAAACTCACCAATGGGCCCTTAAAAATAGTATAGTTTAAGATGTGGGTCTTTTCGATTGTCCAATAGGAACGCTAGATATTGACATCCATGGAGGGTGAATCTTCTCTCTCCAAATCTTGGGTTTTTTATTAAAAAAGGGGTAGTGGGGGATTTAAAAAAAGGGAGAATGAATAGTACACAAAAATTGAGTTTCTCTCACCTCATATTTCTCCCCTTTTTTGGAAAATTTTCACTTTTGGTTTTTTTCCCTTTCACAAAATCAGTTTGACCCAAAAGTTGAGCAGCAGACCACTTTTCCTCTCTTCTCTATATTGGTGAATTTTTGTCTCCATTGATACTCCTTGGTGAGAGTAATTAGGATTTTGAACGTTCTACTTACCTCTACACTTTCTTCTCTATGCAACTCCACATTTTGTGCAAAGCACAGGTGCCCATCTCTCTTTACATTTTCTCTTCTTTGCTATTTTTTCAATAGAGTTTGATGTCATTTCTTACTATTATTGCTATTTTATTGTAGAGGTTGTTTTGGGAAGGAGGCATAGGTGCTCATCTCTCTCTCTCTCTCTCTCTTCTCTCTCTCTCTCTCTCTCTCCTTCCTTTTCCCCCTTTCTCTATGTGTTGTTTCTCTTTTATATTGTGTTTTCAATAAAATTTGATGTTGGTTCTAATTGTTGTTTTCTTGAAAAGTTTATTTGGAGTAAGAGAAAAATGTGTTAATCTATATGTGTGTGTGTGTGTGTTTTGTTTTTTTTAAATGTTATGCTTTCAATAAAGCATGATATTAGTTCTAACCCTTGTTGTTGTTCTATTGCAAATATCATTTTTGGCGACATTGCATAAGTGCTCATCTCTCTCTCCCTCTCTCTTTCTCTCTCTATGTTTCCTCTTTTTTACTATTTTTTCAGTATATCTTCATGTATATACTAACTCTTGCTATTGTCTTTTTTGTAGAGATCAATTTGGGCAAGAGTTCATAGGTGCTCATTTCTTTCTCTCATGTATACTCACACACTTTCTCTTTCTCCCTCCTTGTTTTTTCCCATTTCTACTATCTTTAGAATAGGTTTTGATGCTAATTCTAACTTAAGGATCAATTGTTGTTGTAGCACTTAATACAAGGTAGAGCAGCAGAGATTTTGTAGCTCAATTTATGGGTAAATCTGCTGTATTTTGTGATGCCAAAATTTATTCATTTTATTAGTGACTTTTATGTTTGATGGGATTGATGTTTTCTTTTATCCATCTTTCGCAATGGATTTTGATCAGCAACGATCCAATCTTATCTTCAATAGATCAACTTATAGGTAAATTGGCCCTATTTTGTGTTGCTTCTATTCATGCAGTTACCTAGACATTTTTTGTTACAAGGGAATCATGCATGTACTTTTGTTAAAAGGGATTCATGCAAGTTTTTTTTTTTTTTGCACATGCAAGTATTGTACAAGGTTTAAGTGAAGCACATAATTCTTGATCGACTATTTTACTATGGTGAGTGATTCCTTTGTGTTGCATGATATGGTCTACTAGAAGTCAGTCGTTCAAAAATCCTCTGCTTTATTGGTCCCGTGTGTCCATTCGGATCTCCATGCCAATTGGCAATGATCCATGAAACTCTTGTATCATATCATCCATGTAATGCACAATGTGTTGAGTCATAGAATATCTTAGGTTTCAATCCAATGTGCCTATTAAGATTTGCATGCCATGTGATTGCTATCCTTATAACAACTACTCCGTGATACCCACGTTTTATACAATGTATTCAGTCAAATCAAACTCCTATTCATTATAATGAAATTTGTTTTGATAAAATTCTATTCTTGTGCTATTATTTCCATTATATTTCATGAAAATAGCATGATTAAAGTAATGCCTTGAAATTGAGTCTATACTTTGTGTCCATGTCCATATCCACATGCATTTTGATATCGATGTTTGTGTTTGTTTACAAAAGTGTAAACATCTCTTAATTCCATGTTGATTTGTATGGCATATTGGTGATTACTAGATAGACTTAAAATGCTTACTGTTTAGGGGTTAATACATACTTCTTTATAGATTCTAATGCCTAGGTTAAAAATGCTTGAGAGAATAATAGGCATTATCTCGATAGAAATACATAACAAAAAAGACGAAGAAGGGAATTGGATCATTGATACATATCATTTCTCGTCTTAGGTACATATGTGTTCAAGTATGAAGAGAGCTTTCAGGGTGAAAGCATTTGCAATTGCAAATGTATCAAAGCACTAGAAGGGTAAACTTTTAGCTCTCAGAAAAAGGAGTGTCGATTCTCACCTTGTAAGAGAGGCATTGGTATAACATGTATTCATGCAAAAACAAATATATATTGTGCCCATTGTGCCCTTTCAATGAATCATTGAGCCCCAACGAAACATGTTTTTTCCTATGACTCCAAGTACATATTACCCAAGGGGGGTCAAGAATATGGAACCCTTGAGTCTATGCACATACTAAATCTCAATAGCTCAGAATGGCCATTGTGTAGTAGCAACATTTTACACATGTGTAGCACAAAAATTTCAGTAGATATATTGAACTCTATGAAGCCAAGCACTAGCTCAAAGAATATACATATAAGCTAGTTCATACCAATTGCAATTTTCACACATATGTTCAAAGAATGTAAGCGTTTGAGACATACCAAAAGCACATACATTATAAAAAAAGGATCGAAGGATTATGTAACTAGGATTCTAGGCAAAATTTGGACATTGAAAATGATTCACAACCTTGACACAATAGAGTGTCAAGTCACAACAAGGGACATGGCTTTTACGTAAAATTTTTCTCTCTTAGTTGACTAGTATCTTACTTTGGGATGGATCATAGTAACTTCCCTTTCCAATTAGAGGTACTTTGTCACATGACAAACTTTATGCCTAGTGTTCAAGTACCGTAGATGGAGGATGATCAATGGTGAATGATTGTGCCTTGATCAAGACACATGTAAAAGTGTAGATGTGGATATAACTCTCATTTGTGAGGGCCATGAGCCCCAATTGTTGCAAATGGAGGATGATTGGCCCTTGAGTATAATGTGCTAGGAAATTACAATGTTAATTCAGAATCCACTTGCTAGCTTCTATTTTAAACTAGATGGTAGGAAAATTCAAAGTCGAGCTGAGGGTACTTTTACCAGTGGAAAGTGTGTGGCTCCGCATATTTTAGAAATTGTAGAGTCTCCCTAGAAATACCAACACCACAACTTGTGATATCCAACACTTGTAAATTTTTGGATTTTCTTGGCCAATGAAATATTGTCGCTTGCAAACTTGCCATATTTAAAAATTATGGTATTTATGCAAAATCATACACTTGCTATACAGTTTCCACATCGACACATTTACATATGCATGTGAAATACCCTTGTGCTTGCATTAGGGCTTTGGGAATCCATCGTAGCTTTGTATATGTTTTCTTACCATAATTCCAACTCTTTTCTTTGGGTTTACAGTAGGGGACACAAGGTCTAGGTTTCTTTGTGGATTAAGCCTTATCAAAATGAGAACTAGGCTTAGAGATCCATTTGGTTTCTTCTCTTTTAGTTGTTATCTTATTCATTGGTTTTCTCTAAATATTTTGATCTTGCTTTGGGTTATTGAGTAGTTTTCTACCCCCTCCCTAGAGTTGATGCAAGGTTGAGACATCAGTGTGGTGACGTTGCACACATTGTAGAAGCCTAGGCATCCTTTCTAAATATTGTGACAATTTTGACATTTCCTAAGACAAAGTGGATGCATTGGGCCTCATAATCAGCATTACACTGAGTGTATTTTCTGGAGGCTTGCCTCAACATTATTTCCATGCCCAACCCCTCAATGTTCTCCATAACACATAAAATCACATGCTTCCATAGAAATTTAATTGTAGTTCTTGCATAATTTTCTTGGTTACTCTTGCTTCAACCCATTTTGTAAGGTAGTAAATGGCCACAATGATATACTTGTCTTGTGAATATAGAGCTCTAGGGATAATGGATCCAATGAAGTCAATGCCCCATTTTTTAAATGGTTGGTATGATATCACTAGCATCAATTCCATTCTCTCTTTTTTGATGGGTAGTTTTTTGCACTAGTACTCATCAAAATGCTTGAAAAATTTAATAGTGTTGTGGAATGGTGTAGGCTACCATAATTGAAATTAAAGAACATTGCATGTAGTGGTCTCTCCATTGAAGTTTCCTTCTATAGTTCTAGTGAGCACATCATGCATTTCATTTTTGTAGACACATCTCCTTCACAATCCATCGTACCCAAATGATAAAACTGATTGGCAATCAACTAATAAGGTTTAACTCTTAGAATGAGTTGTCATAGTCTGGCCTTCTCAATTGGGCAATCTAGGATCCCTTTCTCCAAAGTCTAAATTATATCAACTATTGAATAGGGTATAAGTTCTACTTTGTAAATGTCTCTTTCACTAGAAATCTTGAAAGGATGAACATTAGGTAGGTCATCCATGATGCCCTTCTCATCTACATCTCAAGTGGACGTGAGAGATGTGTGATCTGCCATGTAGTGCTATTTTCCCTTACGCACCACCACAGAGAATAAAAATTCATGTAAATCTAGTAATCATTTGGCAACCCACCCAGTTGCACAAGACTTCCACAAGGTAAAGCAATTCATGATGATATAGAAAGAAGGTGAAAGGTGTTGCTAGTAGATAATGCCTAAATTTCTTCACTACAAACACCATAGCTAACCCTTCTTGTTCTATTAGTGAGTAATTGATTTCAACATTAGTGAGTTGTCCTCTTGAAGAGCTCACTAGAAAATCCATATTATGCTTACCAAATTGACATAACACCTCTTCCATAGCAAATTTTGAAGCATCAATGTGCACATAGAAAGTGATGGATCAATTTGGGACTCTTGAGATAGGTGTCGAGGTTAGAGCCTATTTAAGACACTCATAGCTTGCTAACATTTTTCTACCTCTCAAACACAACTAGGAGTTTGTATAGAGGTCTAGCAATCAATGTGTAGTTCAACACAAACTACTGATAATATCCGATATGACCTAGGAAGCATTGGATTCCCTTGTGGTTGGTCTAAAGGACAACATCCATGATCACTTTAACTTTCAAAAATTCATTGAAAATCCCATTCCTAGACATTATGTATCCTAGTTTACAACTATATTTGACCCAAAACTTACACTTCAAGGCATTCAATGAGAGACTATACTATCTACACCACTCAAATACTATACGTAGATTTTCGAGGTGTTGGTATGAACACACAAGTTATTGAGACATACTTCTAATCATCTCTTGAGCATGTCTTTGAAAATTTCACACATGAGACATTGGAGGTAGCAAGGATATTAGTGAGCCCGAAGGGCATGAATAAATATACATGCAAACACTTTCCATTCCATAGAAAATGTAGTTTTGTGTCTATCATATGGCTGGACTTGCACTTGGTTATATCCTAAAAATCCATCGAGGAAGCTATATGCTTCCTTGCCTCATACTCTCTTAAGCATGTGCTCAATGTAAGGAAAATGATACTTGTCTTTCTTCTTCATTATATTGACTTTTTTGTGATTAACACATGGTTGGATCTTTGTACTCCTTTTTATTATAATCACAATGGGTGATACAAAGTCCATGTGCTCAATCTTATAAATGAATCTAGTGTTAAAAAACTTATAAAAATTTTTATTTACAACATGAGCATTCTTAGGATTCATAGTGTAAGGCCTTTGCTTGTGTTATAAGGTATGAGATACATGCTTAACTTTCTTATATACTAAAAATATATATGGTAAATATTATGCTTGCGCAGAGAGAGAAGAGATGAGAGAAAATAAAGTTGTATATATATATATATATATATATTGACAACACACTAGGGACTGGAAGATGGGCCAGTCCTCTCCCCTTGTGGAGTTATATTATTGACAAGGAGTAAACTCCTTTGTTACACATAAACCAATTCTTACTTGTAGATCTTGGAAACAATATCATGATTCCTTGCACGGTATACAACCGGCTAACACTTGCACAACTTGGAATTTGGCGCCTTTTGATCCTTCTTGAGTCTCCTTCTCTCCTACACATCTCTCCTACACAATATGTGTGGGCTCTCCTCTTGGCGCTTGATTTTAGTAGAGCTTCCGCAGCACTTGCACCTTCTCTTCTCCTCTTGGAACTTGATTTCAGCAGAGCTTCCGTAGCACTTGTGCCTTCTCTTCTCATCTTGGAACTTGATTTTAGCAGAGCTTCAGCAACACTTGCACCTTCGCTTCTCCTCTTGGATGCATGCAAAGTGATGCTTCCTTCACCTCTCCCCTCACTTCTAGAGGATCACATCTCTTGTCTTTCTTAGTGAGAGAATTACCTCTTTTGTCTTTCTTAATGAAAGAAAAGACCTTAAACCTTGAATTGTAAGGGAGAGGATGACCCTAAATGAATGCAATGCTCATTGCACAAGTAAACGTTCCCAAGCATCCCCGGATGCACACATAAATACATATACACATTGCTAATGCACTTCCTATTCTTAGAAATTAATCCATCTCCATTTATGTGTAACTCCTTGGTTCTTGTGTACACTCTTACACTTGGTAGATAATTCTTTTCCCCTTCATAACTTGTACTCCCTATACCAGATATCCCCGTCATAGTGCTCTGATCACCCCATTAAGTGATGCACTAGGAATATTGGTCTCTGAATGGTCTCATGGCCATGCTAGATCATCATCAACACTTAAAGAAAAGTGAGTCATCAATTTATTGACATAAAATTTTTTACAATAGAGAATGTGTAATAAGAAATCAATTTAGTGACAACTTGATCGGTGTTGTGTCAACCATAGGGATATCATGAGTCCCTATATTTGAATCAATGCCTTTCATCTCTTCCATGGCCCATGTGAACACATTTGAGAACTCTTCCAAGAGGTGAGTGAGGTTGGTCTCCTCCTCCTCATTCAAGTGATGAACTATGAACATAGGCTAGGGGCTTGTTTCCTTTCTTTGCCAAAATGACTTCCTTGACCTTGATAGATTCCTTGATGGGTTTACTGGCCTAGCCTTTTCATTGGCTTCCCCTAGCACCACTATTTGATCACCTTTTTTAATTATTGTGAAGCATTTTGGAAGATGGTGAGGTCTCTTCTATCATTCTACTTTTGACCCCTTGTCATGCTTCCCTCTATCCTTCTTCAATCTTCTATGCCTTAGGTGGACTAAAATGTACCCTTTAGTGTGTCAAGTCTTGATAGAGAGTTATGATATCTTAGGATCAGTATCAAAGCTCACTTTGGAATTTGATTTGAATTTTTAGCTTTCACTGAAAGGAGTCCCCCTCCCTCCCCCCAATGGTCAAAGCCTTGATGCTAATCCTATTTCAAATAGAGTTGTAGATTCAGGTTGGGTCAATCTTGATTATTCATAATCAACCACATCTAGGTGTTCTAGCTAGGTCTAATCACAATCCATCATGATGACTCCTTTCTCTATCCTAAACACATTAGGCTCTTTACAATTAGTGTTCATATTTATATGAAATTTTCCACATCTTAGTATCATAGTTGATGGCATTTACTTCCTCATCACTCTCTTTACTTACTGAGTCACAATCTATGTATTCATCATCTAAATACCTAGAGGGCTCTCCTTTGCCCAATTGTACATGAGATTCAGATCATGTATTCTAATCCATTTCCATTTTGACTCTAATTCCATGAGGTCTTTGAGAGGTTTTAGGTTGGCTATTGAGTTGTTAGCTAGCTTTCTCCCCAAATACTCAAGGATCCTATGCAATTCAAATTTTCTTGCTAGGACGTGGTATGCCATGGGCATTGGCCTTTTGCCTCAACTTATTGCCATTATGCATAGGGTATCATGGGGATGTATCATTGCTCTTAGGTATAAAAGTCTTTGTAGCTTCCTTGAATGTGCTCACCTTCTCCACAACCCTTTTGTAATCATTATGCTCTTCAAAAGTCAATGGTAGCAAGCACATGCATCCAATTTTACTTATCCCCTAGATAGAAAATGTATTTGGTCATGGGGTCATAGTTGCATTTGCCATGTGATTCTCCTTTGAGCACAATGGAAATGGCATCTAGGTTGACTAGATAGGTCATCCATGTGTCCAACTCCACTCAAACTTCTTTGATTCTATTTCCAAAGAGCATTAACCCATTACCCCAGTCCTGTAACACTCAGATACCTCGCATCTAGGGTCTTCCCACAAAAAGATGTTGTAGCTCTCACACCCTTCATCACAATGGATTTCACTAAGAACTAGACTCTGGTTATCTTAGTTGGAAAATCCTTCAACTCTCCACATGGAGAAAAAATTGTGTTGTTAGTGATAAGTGTGATGTTAAACTTAGCACTTTCCATAGGGGGACTACCCTACATTTGTAACACTATGGCTAAGGACACATCTAGTAGGATAGCACACATCTTAGTCCCTTTCCAAGGGCATTACTCTATAGTGACCTCAGTACTGGGGAGTATCACACTTGGAATACGGGTGTCATTATCTACTCCCCTGTATATTTTTGTTTGTTATTGCCTCAAACCCATGCCTTAAATGTATTCCATAGTCCCCAATTTTGTCTCATTAGTTTTCCCAAGGGCACGACACTTGAGTGGATTGAAGAGTAATAGTAGTCCTACATCAACGTTGTTGATTTTTCCTCTTTCGATTGTGGAAATTCTATTTCTAGGTTGTGTTGAGGCATCATGGATTCATCTAAGTGAGCTTGAGGTTCCTACCTTTCGCTCATCACACTGATCATATGTAAGTTAGCATAAAGAGGGTGACTCTACGTTAGATCTTTCTTGATCCTTATAATGCAGTATTGGCTATCACATATGTTAGAAAGCATTTGATCGAATGGTGAAATGTCATTCTTGTAGTAGAATGAACAAAGTGGTTGATTTATTGAAAGATATTGTGATACTGCAAGAGTCCTTGCTTTGGCCAAGAGGTAGCTTAAGGAGAAGATTTAGCTGCATGGTAAAATCTCACAGTATATTGGGAAAAATAATAGAAATTACATATTATATTATAAGAAAAGATTTGACCACATGGCCAAATCTTAGATTGTGGTGGATAAAATAATACGAAGTACTTATATTGTAAGAAAATTTTTGACCATATGGTCTTATCTATAGAGTGATGAAAGATCATGATATGTGTTGTTAGAAAAGCAAATTTCATCCTATGGCAAAATCATATATTGCATTCCGTGTAATATGATTTATTGAGTATTGGTAAGTATTGTATGGCCATATGTTTATTGCAAAATCGTAAAAAAATTAAAAATAAAATATTATATATATATATTTATTTATTTACTTTGAAAATATAGTATAATAGAGAATGCTATATAGTAAAGTATAATATGATGCATAAGAACTTTATAAAATGTTCTAATATTAGTCATGGATACAAGAAATATAAGGCTAGATTTAGCCTTGAGGCGAAACCTTAAGGTATATAACATCACACAATAGAAAGAAAGATTAGTATTTTGAAAGCGCCCATTGATGAAAGCATTGTACAAACCATTTATTTTATATTCTCATCCAAGAGAGTTTTTTCAACACTACACAAATCATATATTTTAGATTCACAACACTGAGAGTAGTTTCAGCTGTGCACAAAATCTTGTTTTTCATATTCACAGCAAAAAAGCTATCATTTGCAAGGTAGTGGCCGAAATAAAAAAAGACAAGCACTCCAAGAGATCAATCAAGCAATTGGGAAGAAGAAGAAGACATTGAATTTCCATGAGTAACTACCTTATCTCATTGCTATAAAAGTAAAGATTGCATTTAATTTTCATAAATGATTCTTATTTAGATAATGCTTATGGTGCTTGATCTTAATATCAGTCTTATATCAATCATATGAAAGATTAGTAGTGTGATTTTTAGCAATTGTATGGATTGAATTGATTAAGAGAGAGTATGCAATACTAGACATTATAAAAGAAGTGGAAAATCACTAGTACCAAATCAGTGTAATTTAACTCAAAATAAAAAATAAAGTAGGAAAGAGTTTAAAACTTGTTGTAGTTAGTAGAAGTAAGCAATCTATGCTAGTACGAATGTAATAAAAATCACTTCTGAGAGTAGACACGTTATGGAGTGGTGATCATTCACTGCCCTTTAAAATTTCTGAATCCTTGGGGCAAGATTTCTGATTTGAAGATGCTAGTAGTTTTGGTCAGAATATCCAAATTCAAATCAAAATTTACAATGTACAATTTGTTTCAATTGAGAAAATGAAACAATAGAGGGTACTTAGAGAAGAGCAAGGGGACATAACCGCCAAAGATTAGGACCGCAAAACTTGCTGTAAGAGAGGGGTGACAAGAGCAAAGATAAAAAGGTAGAGGTTTAGGGATGCAAAACTTGCAGCTGTAAAAATGCAACAGAGAAAACACTCACGCCAAAGAGTTGTGTGAAAGAGAGAGAGAGAGAAAGAGAAACTGGTTTTGAAAAATGTCATGAGCAGTTGTTGTAAAGACTAAGCTCGTAAAAGGGATCATTTAATGTATCCTGCTATTTGGATTACCATAACTTGTTATGGAATACAATTAGATTTAGATCTTTATTTTGTAACTATTTTTAAATTTATTTAAATATTTCAAGTCATGATTTTTCAAAAATCATGTAATGGCTATATTGTCGTCCACCAAGTTCTACCAACAACCACCCTTAGACCTCGCCGCTGGGGGTGTTGTCCCCAAACCCCCATTCGGGGTGCTTCTCCCCAACCCCCACTGGGGGCATTGCCCCTAGACCCCCACCGAGAGAGGCACTACCCCTCAGATCCCTTATTGGGGGTGTTTCCCCTCCCCCCCCCCCCCCCCCAATTCCCCATCGGGCAGGGGTAGTGCCCCTAGACCCCCATTGAGGGCGTTGCCCCGACCCCCACCATGGACACTACCCCTAGAATCTCACTGGGATCATTTCTCCTAGACCCCCCTCCCCCCTTTAAAAACCCACGTTTGGGATACTACCCCTATTTCCACAATTAGAGATATTGTCTACACAATCCTTGTCTGCCATGCTAGAGACTCTATTCTCAAACTATCACTATGGTGACTTCAAAATCCTCAATGACATTACACATTAAATATACATAATCTTACAAAATATGATTTAATATATTTTAATTATATTTATTAATTATTAATAAAATTAAATTAGAATATATTTTGATACTATGTTTCATGATATACACATAGTAGGATATATTAATATAACATGATCTAGACTTAAATAGTATAACATAAAACAAATATAATATGATACAGTTCACTATTATGAACAAGTAGGCACTATAATATTTATAAATATTTAACAATCATACAAATTATCTTTTCTTCTCTAATAGCTTCTAACTGATAGTGAAATTTCCACAATCTTTATAGCTTCATGTCATAGGGAATGAAATTTTCTTTTCTTTGGAGGTCCTTATGGTTTCAACATTTAAGCACGAGGTCAATGTTTCTCATAAAATATATTTATCCTTGTTTTAATGTGGATACATGTAATAAAGGTTTTGATTATTTTATCAAATATTTTCTTATGGAGATCACAAAGAATGTTTATCGTTGTTGACATACAATAGAGGCTTTGACCATTTGGCTAAATCTTATTCTATGGACATCACAAACAATTATTATCCTTGCTATTATCTAGGTTACATACAATACATGTTTTGATTATATGGCTAAATCCTTTCTTGTGAACATCACAAAGAATTTCAATCCTAAGTCATGTAAAATACTTGCAATAGATATTTTGACCATCTAGCTAAATCTTTTTCCATAAAGATCACAATGAATTTTTATCCTTGTTGTATGTATTTTACTTGAGGTTTTAACCATCTGGCTAAATTTTCTTCTATGGAGACCACAACAAAATTTTATCCTTTTTGTCATGTGGAATACATACAACAAAAGTTTCAATCATTTGACTATGTCTTTTTCTATGGGGATCACATTGAATTTTTATATTTGCTATGCTATGGAATATATACAATAGATTTTTAACTAGGTGGCTAACTCTTTTCCTATATACTTATTAAAGAATTTTAATCATTGTTCTCATATTGAATAGATATAGTACAAGTTTTGACCATTTGTTATATCTTTCCCCAAAATGAGAACACACAATGAAGGTTTTGCTTACACAACAAGTAGCCAATAAAATAAGGTAAAATCAAGGTTAACTAAAAATAATAGATGAATCTTTTCTTCTTTAGTGTTGTATCTTATCTATATTTTGTGTTGTATCTTATCTATACTTTGTGTCTTATCTATACTTTGTATTGTATCTTATCTATACTTTGTGTACATTGAAAAGTGTGTGGAAGAAAGAGAAAAAACTAGCAAGAAAACGTTTTGGGCCTCCATCTCTCTTCTTGTCTCTTGAGTGAGCTTCTCCTTGTGCATTCTGTGTGTGTTCGGCGCAGCATCTTGAGCAAGTCCCCCCACCACGCGATTCTTGATATGGTATCAGAGCCGCGCCTTTGAGAGAGGTTGATTTCGAAGGCTGAAGTGAAGGAGAAGAAGCAAGGTTCGAGCAAGCAAGCCACGGGTAAGAAGCTCTCCCATTCTTCCACTCTTTCTCTTGGACAATGTCTGTGGAGGTACCAGAAGCAAGGCAGAGGAAAAATCTCAGATTGTAGTGCGATTTCGTGTGCGCGAAGAGCGCTGTGTATTTTGCAAATAAGTTCTTTACGGCTTGTCCGCTGCTATTTTGGCCATCCGAGGTCATTTCAGGCCTCGTTTTAGAGCCGCAAGGTTGCGGACATAGCAGTTCGAGATACCCTGCAATTTTAGCTGTGTCTGCCGTATACAGGTGCACAGGTTACAGATTTCAGATCTATAAGTCAAAGGTGTTTATCAGCGAATAAACACAAGGTTTATCTGCAAATTGGTTGCAGATTGCATGTATTGTTGAGCAGACATTGAAAAAGGTTGTCTGGTGTATTGTTGTGCACTATCAGGTCGAGGGTTGCAGAAGATTTGCTTGCTATTTGGTATTAGTTTTGTGATAATGGTAGAGAACACTGGAAACCCCATAATTGAGAAGCTAGACAAGAACAACTACCCTTCATGGAAGTTCCATGTCACAAACTTCCTTATTGGAAAAGACCTCTATGAGTTTGTGTCAGGTGAAGAAAAGGAGCCGAAGGTGAGTGATCCTCCAACTACAGAAGAGACAAAGGCACAGAAGGAATGGAATGCAAAAGACAAAAATGTCATGTATTGTCTGTTTGCAGTAATTGATAATAATATCCTAGGACATATCAGAAATGCAGAGAATTCATATGCAGCTTGGACCATACTTGAAAGTATATTTTCTGTAAATACAAAGGCACGAAAGATTCAACTCAAGCAAGAGTTGAATACATTGAAGAAAGAGAAGATGTCTATCAATGAGTATGCATTGAAGGTAAGGAGCATTGCAGATGCCTTGGCAGTGATTGATGCAATGCCCGATGATGATGATTTGGTATCGTCTACCTTGGGTGGACTTAACAATGAAAAGGCTTGGAAGTCTTTTGTAACTTTCGTATATGTCAGAAAGCCATTTCCAGATTTCGATGAGTTGGTCTCCCTTATGATCACTGAAGAGATCAACATGTAGAGTGAGACATCTGAAAGAAGTGGTGAATAGGTCCAAGCTTTCTACTCCACTTCAAGAAGGGGACGTGGCAGGTTCTAAGCAGAAATATCATTGATGTTGTGCATACAGACATTTGGGGGCTTATACAAAATGTATCTCTTGGAGGAAGTTCATACTTTGTCACATTCATTGATGATTGTTCTAGAAAGCTGTGGGTATATTTTATGAAGGAAAAGAGTGAAGCGTTTGAGCACTTTAGAACTTTCAAGGCTGCAGTTGAAAGAGAAACATGCTTGAAAGTAAAGTTCTTGAGGTCAGATAGAGGGGGAGAGTACCTCTCAAATGAGTCTGAGGTCTCATGGGATAAAGAGACAGTTCACATGCAGGTATATCCCATAACAAAATGGGATTGCAGAAGGGAAAAATAGGCATATTGCAGAAGTTGCACGCGCCTTGATGGCTGAAAAGAATATGTCTAAGCATTTTTTGTCTGAGACTGTTCATATTGCTGTTTATATTATGAACAGAACTCCCACAACTGCAGTTCATGGGATGACTCCTGAAGAATGCTTTACTGGCAACAAGCCTGATGTATCGCACTTGAAGGTATTTGGCTGTGTTGCATATGTTTGTGTGCCAGATGAGCTACAAAAGAAGCTTGATCCAAAGGCAGAAAAATGTGTCTTTATTGGATACTCTTTAGAGCAGAAAGGGTATCGTTGTTATAACCCTGTCACATGTAAGTTCAGAGTGAGTAGGGATGTCATCTTTGATGGAATGAGCAGTTGGTATGCATCTAGTGGTGATGCATTGGATGATGATGATGATCATGACACTCATGTGCAGGCTAAAAAGCAAGAATCACGGACTCTTAGTGGACCAAAGACATCATCTAGTAGTCCTTGGTCTAGGAGACTAAGGAGTAGCTCTACATCTTCAGGTGCATCTAGTAGCATTACAGGTAAAGAAAAAGGAAAGAATAAAGTGTCAAATGGCATTGATGTAGTTCTTGATGAAGACTCCAGTGGCTCAGAGAGCTTGGATGATGAGCTTGGCATTCCTTTTGTCAGGACACCAGGTGTATAGAGAGCTCATAGTAATGTAAAGGCTCCATTGAGTGATCCGGTGGTACGCAAATCTAGCAGGGTCAAATACCTAGTTAAAAGATTTGTTTTTGAAGGTTATGCAGCTCACCATTATGCTTATATGGTGAAACTAGTTGAGGATGTTGAGCCCACTTGCTTTGAGGATGCTGTTGGTCATACTCATTGGGATGCAGCAATGGATGAGGAGATGGCTAGATTAGAGGCCAATAAGACTTGGGATCTAGTATCATTGCCAAAGGGCAAGAAAGCTATTGGATGTAAGTGGGTTTATAAGATTAAGGACAATGCAGATGGTTCTATTAGTAGGTACAAAGCTAGGCTGGTTGCAAAAGGCTATGCCCAGACATATGGCATAGATTATGATGAAACCTTCAGTCCACTTGCTAGGATGGCAACTGTCAGATGGGTGATTGCTTTGGCAATAGCCAAAGGTTGGAGGTTGTAGCAAATGGATGTGAAGAATGCCTTCTTGCATGGTGATTTGCAAGAAGAAGTGTATATGGATCAGCCAGTAGGTTATGAAGATTTAGAGCATCCCACGTATGTGTGCAGGTTGAAGAAGGCGCTCTATGGGCTCAAGCAAGCACCTAGAGCATGGTCTGACAAGATCAGAGAGTATCTTGTCAATATTGGCTTTTATATTTTTGATACTAATCACTCAATTTATGTGAGAAAGAGAGATGCAAGTTTGGTCATCATAGTCATCTATGTGGATGACTTGATTATTACAGGTGATAGTGATAGTGGGATTGCTGAAGTCAAGGACTTTTTGAAGAAGAAGTTTGAGATGAAGGATTTAGGTGAGCTAAGGTATTTCCTTGGCATTGAGGTGGTCAGATGTGATGATGGTATATGGCTATCCCAAAGACAATATGGCTTGGATATGTTGTCCAAGTATGGTATAACAGCATGCAAACCACTTTCAGTCCCGTTGGAGCAGAATGTAAAGTTGAGTGCTGATGTTAGGGATGAGATAGAAGATCCTACTATGTTCAGGAGGATAGTGGGGAGTTTGATCTACATAACCATTACAAGGCCAGACTTGAGTTACACTGTTGGTCTTGTGAGTCAGTTTATGCAAGTACCTAGAAAGCCACATTTGGATGCTGTCAGACGCATATTGAGATATGTGAAGTCCACATTACATTATGGACTTTTCTATGAGACATGTTTTTGGATACACAGATGCAGATTGGGCTGGTAGAATGTCTGATAGAAGATCTACCAGCGGATACATGTTCTCTCTTGGTAGTGCAGCAGTTTCCTGGAGCAGCAAAAAGCAATCTATAGTTGCTTTGTCGAGTATAGAGGCTGAGTATAGAGGTACTGCTGTTGCAACATGTGAGATAGTATGGTTATAAAAGTTATTGGCTGACTTAGATGTGCAGGTGGAAGGTCCAATTGTCATTTATTGTGACAATATGAGCAATATACAGTTGGCTAGGAACCCTATGTTCCATGCCAGGACAAAACATATTGAGATACACTACCACTTTGTGAGAGAGAAGGTACTAGCAGGTGAGATTGACTTGGTGTATGTTAGCATAGAGGATCAGATAGCTGACATCTTCACAAAGGCATTGGGTATAGAGAAGCTTCAAAAGTTTTGAAGCTTATTTGGAGTTGCAGAGATGCAGTTGAGCTTGAGGGGGAGTGTTGAGATGACAAGCTCAACACATGCGGACATTAATGATGGACCGCCTGGTTAGATGGGTCCACACGTCTACACTTAGCACGTCGGTGGTCATTATGACTCTCACATGGCCACTGACTCATTACTTATTATATTCAGATTGTTATACCTATTTATTACTGGCATAGTTATAGCGCCAGTCGACTAGTATAGTCGATTATGCATTGCTTGACTTAGTAGGCCACTTTCCTTTATGTTGTATCTTATCTATACTTTGTGTATATTGAAAAGTGTGTGGAAGAAGAAGAAGAAACCAAAAAGAAAACGTTTTGGGTCTCTATCTCTCTTCTTGTCTCTTGAGTGAGCTTCTCATTATGCATTCTATATGTGTTCGGCGCAGCATCTTGAGCAAGTCCCCCCACCACATGATTCTTGACAGGTTTATGAAGCTATAGGAGGTTTTGCAAAATGGAAAAAGAATGATGTAGTGGTTGTTTCAAACTTAATAACAATTCATGGCGAATGAGATGATTATGAATCAAACCATATCCTATCTTTTAAGGATATTGATGTGCTTAGCATTTGTGAAAGTTGGAGAGAACATAGAGTGATGCTATGGATAGAAGCCAATATGATGTTTGTTGGGATAGGGGTTATATTATTGGCTTTTTCATATAATGTGATAAACTTTGAATTGTTGGTAGAAGAGGATGTTGGTGTAATGGTAGATAAAGCCCTTGATCAAACCATAGAAACATATATAGGTGACAATCTCCACTATCTCACTTTGAAAATATGGCCTATTAAATAGGTCACCTTTGATGATGGAACATCATTGCTACAATAACAATCATACATGCAATTTATCTCTATAAACACTTGTGCCAAAAACATGGAAGATACCAATGAAGATTTTGTTTCTACAAAAAAATCAAATTTTGTTCAAAAAATATCATATTTTATGGTCAATAGAAAGCCTCGAATTATTGCCTCTAAAGGTGCAAACTTGAGGACTTCTATGGACTCCATTTCACAGGTTTTCATGATTGATTGCCACCAAGAAAAGTGTTGTCAGTTTGTTGATAGAAAAGCAATACAAATTACATAAATACTTTTGGAAATTCGGATTTGAAGACAACACAAACTTATATATTTATGACAAGTGTTGAATCATCATGTAGGATTGATCACGTGGGAATAAGGAAATACAGCTTTATCTTCGACGGACAAGTGGTATCTAGAAGGGCACACTACAACATACATGCCTTATACCAATGTTCAAAGTGATGTAAATGTTCATTTAAAAATTTTCCCCCATCATCGCTAAAAGCTTCGGTATAAGTGTCTCTATAAATTCATTGTAATGTTTGTGCAACTTCTCCAATATGCCTATTTTTTCTTTTTGCAACCCCATTTTGTTGTTGTGTATACCTGCAAGTAAATTTTCTCTTTATCCCATGGGTTCTCAAGAAGCCACTAAACTCATTAGAGAGGTACTCTCCCCCTTCATTTGATCTCAAGCACTTCACTTTTAAGCCTGTTTTTGTTTCAACAACTATCTTAAAAGATTTGAAGTGCTCAAACACATCACTCTTTTCCTTCATGAAGTATACACATAACTCCCTTGAACAATCATCAATAAATGTGACAAAGTATTTTCTCCTACCAAGAGATACAATCTGTGTAGGTCCCCCAAACATCTGTCTGAACTACATTAAGTATTTTTGTACTCACTTCTCTGTCATGCGAGAAGGGTTGTCTTGCCTGCTTACCAAACTAGCATGCTTCACAGACTTTATGCAATTCTACAACTCTAAAAGAAGGCAACCCTGTAACCAATCCTCTGGACTGCATTAATTTCAACCTTTGTACAGTTGCATGTCCGATATGTTTATGCCATATTTCAATATCTGCAACTACTCCTTTTCCTTTAGCATACATAGCAGCATCCACTGCAAGAATTCCAGCATCTAAAGTGAACATGCGACCAACTCTGCTTCCTTTTGCGACCAACATGCATTTATCATTAAAGTCTTCTACAAAAAAACATTTTGCATTGAGTCACACCTGCAACCCTTGCTATACCATTTGGCCAACAGACACTAGATTCATTGTGATTGATGGCACATGTAATACATATGTCAGACTCTTTGTTTAGCCATCATACAAGGACAAGGAAACCTTTCCAATGTGTGAAATTGGGTGGCATGAATCATTACCCGTCTGCACATAGCTTGGATTTTGTAAGTCCTCCATCTCTCCAAACCATTCAACATAACTAGTTATATGATTAGATGCACTTGAATCGACATACCATACATCATTATGTGTCCCCTTTCCTGTAGCTACATTCATCATATGTTGCATAACAAACAGACACTCATTTTTGTCTTCATTCTATCGTGAAGACGATGCACAGTTTCCATGCTACAATTTACCACTACGAATATCATCCTTCTTAGCATAAGAATTGGTTGTAATATGACATGTTTTGCCACAATAATGGCAAGCAATACTGGAATTTCCATAACCTCTATTCTGCCATCCACCTCTTCCTCTAGAGCTCCGCCTACCTCTAAATTTTCCTCGGCCTCTTGAAACTTGCATTTCACCAAATTTCTTATTCAACCTATTTTGTTAATTATGGTCAACACGTCCCATACCATGGCCTTTCGAAGAGAATCTACCACATCCCCTTCTTGAACTTGACTAAAATGCCTAAACCTATTCACCATTTGTTTCAGATGAGTCACCCTGCATATTGATCTCTTCGGTAATCATGAGAGAGATCAGCTCATCAAAATCTGAAAATGGCTTCCGTACGTATACTGAAGTAACAAATGATTTCCATGCCTTCTCATTATTAAGACCACTCAAAGTGGATGAAACCAAATCATCATCATCAAGCATTGCATCAATCGCTGCTAAAGCATCGGCAATGCTCCTCACCTTCAATACATACTCATTGACAGACATTTTTCCTTTCTTCAAGGCATTCAACTCTTGCTTGAGTTGAATCTTTCATGCCTTTGTATTTACTATAAACATATTCTCAAAAATTGTCCAAGCTGCATGTGAAGTTTCTTCATTCCTGATATATCCTAACATCGTATTATCAATGACTGCAGATAACTAGTATATCACCTTTTTTTCTTTCGCATTCCTTTCTTTCCATGCTTTTAATTCATCTACAATCGGAGGGATCCCCAGCTCTGGCTCCTTTTCTTCACACGAAACAAACTCATAAAGGCCTTTTCCAATGAGAAAGTTTGTCACACGGAACTTCCATGAAGGGTAATTGTTCTTATCAAGCTTCTCAATAATGGGATTTCCACTATTCTCTGCCATTATCACAAACAAGGATACAATACAACAAGCTAGTCTTCTGCAATCATTCACAACACATGCACAGTAATACACCAAGCAACCTTTTTCACTAATTTCTCAATAGTACATGTAATCTGCAACCTATTTGTAGATAAACCTTATGTTTTCTTCCTATAAACACCTCAAAAATTACAGATTCAAAATTTGTAACTTGTGCACCCACTTTCTTCAATACAGTCGAAATCATAGTATACCTTGAAATTGTTATCTGCAACCTTATGGCTCTAAAATAGGGTCTAAAATGGCCTCAAAAGCCCAAAATAACTGCGGGAAAGTCCTAAAGGGCCTATCCGTGGAATATACAGTGCTCTAATTGCACACCAAATCTCACAACAATTTGAGATTTTCACTTTATCCTTCTTCCGATGCCTCCACAGGTACTATCCAAGAGAGAGAGTGGAATAATGGGTGAGGTTCTTATCCATTGCTTGCATGGTTGAACCTTGCTTCTTCTTCTTTACTTTAACCTTCAAAATCAGCCTCTCTTAGTGGCGTGGCTCTGATACCATGTCAAGAATCACATGGTGGGGGGACTTGTTTGAGTTGTTGCGCTAAACACACATTGTAAACACAAGAGGAAGCTCACTCAAAAACGCAAGAAGATAGATGAAGGCCAAAACATCTTCTTGTTGATGTTTTCACACCCAAAATCACAGTATACCCTGAAACTACTGCAC
This sequence comes from Lygodium microphyllum, assembly GCF_053477565.2. Classification (NCBI taxonomy): domain Eukaryota; kingdom Viridiplantae; phylum Streptophyta; class Polypodiopsida; order Schizaeales; family Lygodiaceae; genus Lygodium; species Lygodium microphyllum. The sequence continues at coordinate 28,188,571 of NC_141143.1, read as the reverse complement.
CTGCAACCTTGCGGCTCTAAAACGTGGCTTGAGAAAACCTCAAATGCCCAAAAGAGCAGTGGCAATGCCCTAAAGGGCTTACTTACAAAAAATTCAGTGCTCTGCTCACACAACAAATCTCACAACAATCTAAGATTTTCACTCTGCCCTGCTTTCGGTGCCTCCATATGCACTATCCAAGAGAGTGGAAGAATTAGAGAGCTTCTTAGCCGTTGATTGCTTGCTCAAATCCTTACTTCTTCTCTTTCACTTTAGCCTTCAAAACCTGTCTCTCTTAGTGGCACCACTTTGATACCATGTAAAGAATCGCATGGTGGGGGACCTGCTTGAAGTGCTACACCAAACGCACACTGTATACATAAGGAGAGGCTCACTCAAGAATACAAGAAGAGAGATGGAGGACAAAACATTTTCTTATTGATTTTGTCTATTTATTTTATACAAAATACAATTTACACAAATTCTAGATAATATAAAACATAAAGGAAAGTGGTCTACTAAGTCAAACAATGCATTACTAACTATAGTAATCGACTAGCACTATATCTATTCCAGTTGTAGGTAGGTGTAACAAACTAAATATAATAAGTGATAAGTTAGTGGCCATGTGAGGGTCATAATGACCACTGGCATACTAAGTGTAGATATGCAGACCCATCTAGCCAGCTAGTCCATTATCAATGTCTGCATGTGTTGAGCTTGCCATCTCAACACATATCCTCTAACTAGGGGATATAGAAAATGTATGCTCCTTTCTTCTTTGAATCAATCCATTCTCACAACTGAAGCCTAGTAATATCTCCCCCCGTGCCTTCCCCATGAAAATCCCCCCTTTTTTTCAAATTTTTTAAAAAAAATTTTACCTCTCTCTCTCTCCCCCTACCGACAACATGGTGGGGAGAGAGAGAAAGAGAGGGAGAATGAGTGGAGAGGGGGCCATGCACCCCCTAGGTGGAGGGGTGGCAGCCGTTAAATGGCCGTCTTCCACCCTCATAAACCACCCCCTCCCCCACTATAAAAGGGGAAGCCCCTCCCTTGTCGGGCTGAAACGCAGCGCCCCCCCTCCCCCCCGTGGTCTAGAGCAACACCACCCCCCTCCGCCTGACAACAACCCCCTTGCTCCGCCTGAAATCGCCGCCTTCCTCATCATCATCTTCATCTTCCTCTTCCTCCCCATCCTCAGCTCGATGCCGTTAGGGTCCCCCCGTCAAAAAACAGGAAATAAAAGAGAAAAAAAGCTTCCAAGAAGCTTCCAAAAAAAAAAGCTTCCTAGGGGGTGTTTCACCCGCAGACCACGGGACGATGCAATTCGTCTGTGAAGGGAGTTCCCTTGCGGGAGGGAAGGACTACTAGTTGCAGGGAATTTCAGCACACCCTCCACCTGGCCTAGCCCCAATTACGATGGCCCCAAAGCACCACAGGAGAGGAGCACATGCAGGAGTAAGAGGGTCTCATGTAGGAGTCCCCACCCAGAGCGCGAAAGCCGATAATACCCCTCCTGCGGAAGTTCAGGTTCCATCAAATTCACCCTTTCGTTTCTGCATGATATGGGTGCATTAAGTATAAATTCGCATAGGGAAAACCTAATTGCATTACTAGAACGCTTTGTTTTGAAAAGATCATAGGAATGTTCAGAAGAGTTTTAAATTGCATGACAAGGTATTTATATTCCTTGCATCATCACGATGAAAGGTTGTCGCATTTTTGAATATATGGTTCATGTGTTAAAAGATGCACTTATGCAATAATGTCCTAGTTGCATCACGCACATAGGTTAAATATATATTGAGATGCTCTTGTGCATTGGAAGGTTTGCATTGGGTAATTTACATTGGCAAGAATGAGTTATGTTGTACACAATGCATTTGTGCAATAAAAAAATCCCTTGTGATGACTGTAAACATGTTGATTCGTAGAAGGATGTTTAATTAAAAAATAGGTAGTTGCTATGGAGAGGAATAAAAGGGTTATATTTTTGCATAAGCAACTGCATTCTATTTCGCATGACTTGCATCGGAAAGGAAAAGATTATGCTTTTATTTCAATATCATTGTAATTATACATAACATAACCTACATGCGTAAGCAACTTGCATGCCTAAGTAAATGTATGAAAAGGAAAAGGATTATATTTCATTTGATGAAAAGCATATAATACGCATGAAATGATAGTTACATTCAATATGAAAGATAGGTTAAATTAAGCTAAAATGTTTCTTAGTATTGCACTTGTAGAGTTAATGCAGCATTTTCATACTTAGATCGTTCTATGTTGCAGGTAAGAGAGGTTACCAAGCCATAGGACACGAATACTAGTAATATCAACAAAGGGATATAATTCCACGAGATAGGCATATCGACAAAGGGATGTAATTCCTCAAGATAGGCACTGCTACCTATCTCATGCAACTAGTCTGCAAGGTCAGATACTATTGCAACTAAATCATAAGATGCTGCTACTACATCTTAGGCCAAGGGAGGCGAGATCTAATTACGAGCTATATTCATTAAGAAGTCGAGTAATCGCACTACTACAACTCTCTCTCTTGAGGACCGATTTGTCAAACTTAGGGAAATTGTGAATTTCCAAGAAGCAAATTGACCAACCAAGGATGATGGGGTTGTCCAAGATCTATTTGACTATAGTACAAGGAGACCTAAGGTAATGATAATTGGGGTTGGTAGGGTATAAACCCTAACCCAAAGGAAAAACAAGCAACTTGGCTTGCCAAGCCCTTGGAATCTCCCCAAGTCGCGAATGATCTAGGATCGAATGCTGGGAGTATTTTGAGAAAAAGGAATCACACCTTAGCAGTTGGTCAAACGAATAACCACAAAAATGATCGTGATTATACACTTAGGTACATTTTTTGAACTTCTTTGCTCAAGGAACTAATTCAAGGCCAAACACTTAATGCTTCAGGTTAATAGCCTGGAGGGAGAGTTAGGTTCAGTTACCTCCGACTGCCTGCATGGCCCTATCCAAGGGGGTTGTTAGCCGCGCCACTTACATGGACCAAACCCGCCACGAGAGGTCTCTCCGTGGGTGCTGCTTGGAGCGGGAGGATGCTTGGGTGCCAGGGGAGGCTCTGGCTGTAAATTCCTTGCCTCCAAATCTCGTACAAGAGGATGATGTGACTCGAGATGGGATATCGAGGCCTGTGTACTAGTCTACGGGCGAAACTTGGAGCAGTAATCCTATTGATTGCTGGGGTAGCCTTCGGGCAAGATACTTGATGTATTCCAAGACTATGATAAATAAAGATCAGATATTTGAAAAAGGAACTTGCTTCACATTGTGTGTTTTTTTTTCAATGCCTAAGTTACATGAAGAAACCTGTGTTTAAATTGGGTAATTAAGGAAGCTGCTTTTGGATGTCAAACATAATGTGGTAGGTAATTAGATAACTAAGAAACCCGAGGAAAGTGCGGTGGACGTGACTTGGGTCGGAAGGGTGGTCCTGATTAGCTAGGAAATTTTCTCAAAAGACGTGATAATGAAACTGTGAAGACCTAGAGTGAGTTGAGTTAGAATCCCGATTTACGTTGTTTTAGGGGAGCAGAATGGGACTATGCCTTATGGGCAGAGAGGTTGAGCTTCGCATCTCTCTCGTTTCCCATTCTCCATAAACCAAGTGCAGCATAAATCTGCTTCGACTCTGTTGTTCCTATGCAAAGTGGGTCATCTGGAGCTCGATGCTAGCTACTTCCTAGAGACTTGGCTGATAGGAAAGAAACCCTCACTTTAGGTCGGTCCTAAGTGGGAACGGCCAAATACTTCTGCTTTGGGGCAGACTCAGGAAGACCTAGATTGCAAACCTTGGGACATTCCTTGTGAGTGCCAGGTGGTGCTTTCTAGACTCCCCTACCGATGGCTAAGACGTGTCCCACAAGTGGACAAGCGGATACGTTACAGTTGGTATCAGAGCAAACCAACAAGATCTAAAGATTATAAGGGAAAATAAAGGGAATAAGGGGGTAAACAGGGAAGGGTGAGTATAATAGAGCAGTGTTTTCTATTGAGATTATTTCTTTACTCACTTATGGATGCTGGGTTTCAGAGTCACGAAGCATGGAGCAAGTTCTTGGTGTTCTAGGTCATGCTCATAACTGCAATGCATGCTTCGAATTATTGTCAAAGGCTTGGCATGATGAATATTTTGAACCGCATATATAATCCTTCGCCCTTGGACGCAGAGTCGAGATGGACGGGAGACTCAGGAATATACTACATGCAGCCCATCGACTCACGTACCTTCAAACCAACTTGAAGAGAATCAAGTGGATGGAGGATTTAAAGATCGTGAAGTTGTTCATCTTTGTCGAAGCTTGCGTAAATGCAACTTTGCATGTTAGTGGTTGGAAAGTCAAGCAGAACAAGTATGTCTATGAAGAAGAGACCCGGGTAATCTCTGCTAATAGAATCAAAGTGTTAGGGCGCTATGAGAAGAACGGGTATCAAAGGAAGGGATACCCTAAGCTTTCTATGACTTAACATTTCCTGAAAATCCATGACCCCACTCCATATTATTATTCTGTCCCTATAGCCGATTGTAACACAATCCTATTTTCCCCAAAGTGATGTATCAATCAGCCTGTCCTACTTATCCAAAATAATTGTACTCAAGGGGTCATGCCTTCATGAATAAATAAGACTTTTTACAATTATCTATCTTGATCATAAATGTTAACTAAGGTGCTAAGTGATTAAATCACTTAGCTAAAAAGCTGTGCTAGTCACATTAACATAATATGGGAACGTATGATAAGATGTTAACATAAAGAATCTTATTGTTCAGACGCAACCCCAAGCACAGGTTCCAAATCCGACTCCTACACTAAGTCCAGCTTTGGCTCAAGAGAAGAAATTTCTTCTCAAAAACATTAAGCCACCGGAGTTTGATGGCAAGGGAAGGACTGTTCAAGTCGACGCCGAGAATATATGGATTGAGTCCATGGAGGACTATTTTGAGGTAGCAAGAGCTGCACATGCTAGCCAAGCCATGCTTGCCAAACTTAAGCTTACAGGCAAAGCGAGACTTTGGTGGAAACAGTGGTGTAGAGACCAAGCGATCTCGGAGGGGACAGTCACTTGGGATAAGCTTAAGGAAGCTGTGCAAGGGAGGTGTCTGCCATCTACCTACCGCTTACAAAAGATGAATTAATTCTATGACTTGAAGCAGCTAGGATTATCCCTTGAAGCATATTATTCGAAGTTCGTTTCACTCCTAAAATATGCATCCCCAATGGATATGACACAGCAGGTGTCAAAATTTTGTATTGGATTGAATCCACCTATAAACACTCGATTGGAATCAATGCGCCCCAACGGACCTACAAGACGCACTCATTCGAGTGGCTCCAATAATACAGGAGGTGCAGACCAAACCAAGGAACAACAGGATTTGGCCTTAACACAATATTAGTGAGTTTGGGAATCTCCCAATTTCCATTACTAAAAAGGTGGGACCCGGATAACATGCCCATAAATTTCTCAAAACTATATGATATGACCTATCATTGAAAAGCGCTTGAAAAATGGAATTTATTGAGATATAGAGTGCTCAATTTGGAGTTATAGTGTTTAAGCTATGAGAAATCCAAAGATTTGACCACATGTCCCAAACTTATGGGAAATTCCCATATTCCCCAATATGGTGTTCCTTACAAAGATCAGAATAAGGGCATGACTAAGGCTCATACTAAGAGAGCACAGGGTCAAAATTAGGGCCAAAGAAAGAAAGCTAGGGTCAATGCTGTTAACAACTTTGTTCCAACACAAAGCAATGATCGCAACCCACATTGCTTCCATTGCAATGAGCCCGGATACTTCAAGAGGGAGTGTCCCAAGCTTGGCAGAGGGCATAGCCAGGGGCAATTCCAAGGTCAAAATAGAGCCAATCATGGCCAAGGAACCATCGTTATGGCTAGAGAGAGAGCCTCTAGTGTTTCCACCAAGGAGCTAGACAATGAAGAAGATCCATCCATGGATGCTAACATTGAGAGGGCAACGGTTCACGCCACTCTTCACAAGAAGGGTCCAAATTGGTGATTCAAACTCCATCAGAATATCAAGGTAAAAGCTTCAAAACCTTGATTGACTGTGGTAGTTCACATTCCTTCATTTCACCAATCTATGCAAAAAGATTAGGGATAGCCACAATAGATGCAGCTACTTTACTTGTGGAATTAGCAAATGGTTGTGAGGTCACTTGTACTAGGCAAACTGCTAAGGTGAAATTCGTACTAGGTGGAAAGCCAACTTCTATGAGATTCAAGGTAACGAACCTAGGTGTCCACAAATGTTTACTCGGAATGGATTGGCTAATACCCACTGATGCCCACATCCACTATGGGAAGGGCCAAGTCTCCTTCCGAAATTCTGAAGGGGAGCTAGTCACGACTCAAGGTGAGACTGGTAAGCCAAAAATACAGTTGGCAAAAGCAACACGGATAATAAAAGGTGTTCAAGAGGGTCTATCTATCTATCTGATTAAACTAAATAAGCTAGATCAGAATCACGAATCTGGAGAATAACCTTCATGGCAAAAGGAATACACAGACGTATTCCCTAAAGATTTGATGGAACTTCCTCCCCAAAGGAAAGTCGACCTCAAAATCAAACTTGTGCCAAGAGCTGCACGAATCGCAAAGAGGCCATATAAAATGTCCATCCTAGAAGCTATAAAACTGAAATAGCAACTCAAGCAACTGTTAGATCAAGGCTACATCTGTCCTAGCAGTTCTCCATGGGGAGCTCTAGTGTTGTTCCAAAAGAAGAAAGATGGAACGCTTCGCCTATGCATTGATTACAGACGGTTGAATCAAGCAACTATCAAAAATAAATACCCCATTCCAATAATAGATGAATTACTCGACCATCTTCAAGGGGCGAAGATCTTCTCAAAGATAGATCTTAGATCTGGATATTATCAGATAAGGATCAAAGAAGAAGATATTCCAAAGACTGCATTCAATAAAAGGTATGGACACTTCAAATTCCTAATGATGTCATTTGGGCTGACGAATGCTCCTGCTACCTTCAAAAGGTTAATGCAAGATATCTTTAGGCCCTATCTTGATGACTTCCTACTTGTCTTTTTTGACGATACCCTAGTCTACTCAAAACAGGAAAAAGATAATGAACCCCATCTTCGCACTGTTCTTGAAATAATGAGAGCACACAAGCTTTATGCCAAGAAGAAGAAGTGCGCATTTTTTAAGCGATAGATTGAATATCTGGGATTCATTGTATCAGCAGAAGGAATTTCAGTAGATTCAGCTAAGGTCAGAGACGTTCTCGAATGGCCAAAACCAACTTCTGTCAAAGAAATATGTAGTTTTCTTGGGTTGACAGGGTGGTACAGGATTTTCATCAAAGATTATGCTTTGATTGCAGCACCTCTGACTGATGTACTAAAGAAGCAAGTAACAATTGCATGGTCACCTGCTGAATAGACCAGCTTTGACAAACTAAAGCAAAGCTTAGCATCAACACCCATCCTGAAACTTCCTGATCTTAGTAAGGATTTTGAAGTGGTAACTAATGCTAGCGCACTTGCTTTAGAATGTGTACATATGCAAAAAGGTCATCCCGTAGCATATTCTTCAGGAAAATTGAAGAGCCATAAAAGGAATTATGCTACCCATGACCTGGAGCTATTGGTTATCATCCATGCTCTCAAACTTTGGAGACATTACTTGCTAGGTAATAAATTTTCCTTAGTAATGGACCACAAGAGTCTTAAATGGATTTTCACCCAGAATGAGCTCAATATGAAGCAACGTCGATGGATCGAAGTGCTGGAAGAATATGATTTTGAAATCAAATATAGGCTTGGAAAAGAGAATGTAGTTGCCGATGCACTCTGTCGTCGCAAGGCATTTCTAAATTCGCTCATTTTGCAAGATCCATCAATAGCAAGGTCTCTAGCCACAAAGGTATCAATGCCAAACAACCCGATTCTTGAGCTAGCAAAAGAAGGGGCATATCATGACCTAGTCTATCAAAAAATGCTAAGGGAGATCCCCGTCAAGGATCAAGACCCGAAGCTAAAGACGAAGTATCAAGAATTATCCATTAGTATTGGACTTGTCTACTTTAGGGCAAGATTATGTATTCCTACAAGCCAAACTCTCAAGCACAAGATACTTTGGGAAGCCCATGACTCCCCTTTCTCAGGGAATCCTGGTTATGCCAAGACCCTTAATACGGTCAGGAAGAGCTATTTTTGGGAAAGGCTCAAGGGAGATGTGTTGAAATATGTCACAGAATGTTTGTCTTGTCAACGCATTAAGGCAGAACATGTTAAAATACCTGGGAAATTGCAACCACTTGACATTCCACAAATGAAATGGGAGTTCATTATTATGGACTTTATTGTTGGCTTACCCCAAGTTCAGGGAGGATATAACTCTATTTTGGTTGTAGTACATATGCTCACCAAGCTTGCACATCTCATCCCTATCAAGATGAACTATAAAGCTTCAGACATCGCACGATTATTCATCAAGAAAATATTCAAACTTCATGGGTTTTCCAAAAGAATCATTAGTGATCGTGACTCTCTTTTCACATCACACTTTTGGAGGGCTATCTTTGAGGCTATTCGAACTCAACTCTGTTTCAACACAGCTTACCATCCCTAAACTGATGGTCAAATAGAATGAGTCAATCAAGTCATTGAAGATATGCTTAGGGTATATTGCTGTCGCGAACCCAAAAAGTGGATTCACTACTTACCCCTGGTTGAGTTTTCCTACAATGGTTCTTACCAACAGAGTATTCAAATGACCCCTTTCCAAGCATTGTCAAGATTGTGGGAGAGAAGGAAGAGTCTCACTTGTAGCTTTCTTGCTTGCACAATGGGGGAATACACACAAAGGTGGAGGCTGAAAACAGTTTTTCCTCTTCTTAGTTATGTAAGCCAAAAAGAAGTCTCATACAAAGAAATAGAAGAACCCTATATATGGGTCTCAAACCAAACTCAAATAACTAAGGTGGCATACTAACTGAGCCACGAACTAGAGTAGATAAGGATAGCTGTCATCTAGCTATTATTCATGGGCGGTGAACCAACCGCATCTGCAACTGACAAGTCGGTGACATAAATGCACAACGGTCACCCTGGCATATCATGAGTGGAGCTCAATATCTCAACACTCCCCCTCGAGCTCAATCCCAATTCCTGCACACCAAGCAAGTCTCTGAACTTGCGCAGCTTCTCTGCGCCCAATGCCTTCGTGAATATGTCAGCTACCTGATCCTCTGTGCTGACATAAACTGGATTAATAAGACCTACTAAAACCCTCTCCTGCACATAGTGATAATGCACCTCAATGTGCTTTGTTCTAGCATGATAGACTGGGTTATTTGCCAAGTGTATACTACTCATGTTGTCACAATAAATGACAACTGGCCCATCTAGAGACTGATGCATATCATAAAGTAGCTTATGCAACCAAGCTACCTCACATGCAGCCATTGCTGCACCCCTGTACTCAGCCTCTGTGCTCGACAAGGCAATTGTAGGCTGTTTGTTGTTGCTCCAAGTGACTGCAACACTCCCAAAAGAGAACACATACCCACTGGTAGATCGTCTATCCGAAATACTACCAGCCCAATCAGCATCAATATATCCATGCAACTGTATCTAAACCCCAGTCTCATAAAATAGTCCATACTGCAATGTGGACTTCACGTACTTGAGTATGCGTCTAGCCGCATCCAAATGCGATTTCCTTGGAGCCTGCATAAACTGACTTACCAATCCAATAGCATAGCTCAAATCTAGCCTGGTAATAGTCATATAAATTAAACTTCCTACTATGCGTCTATACATAGTAGGGTCTTCCAGAAGCTCACGTGCATCTGCGCTCAGCTTCACATTCTGCTCTAAAGGAACTGAAATAGGCTTATGGCCTGTCATCCCATATTTGGACAGCATGTCCAATCCATACTACCTCTACAAGAGCTGTATCCCACTTGGTGATCTAATCACCTCAATGCCCAAGAAATAACGCAGCTCTCCCAAATCCTTCATCTCAAACTTTTGCTTCAATAACATTTTCACATGAAGGATATCTTCATCACTGTCACCTGTCATAATCAAATCATCAACATAAATGACAAGTAGCATAATACCTTTCTTTGTTTTTCTCACATAAAGTGAGAAATCTGCCTTGGAAATCTGAAAGCCAATAGTGACAAGATATTGTCCTATCTTGTCAGACCATGCTCTAGGTGCTTGCTTCAAGCCATACAAGGCTTTCTTCAACCTGCAAATAAACTCAGGATGAACAACATGCACATAACCGGGTGGCTGCTCCATATCGACTTCTTCTTGCAAATCACCATGCAAGAAGGCATTCTTTACATCTATCTGATGTAAAGACCATCCCTTTGATGTAGCCATAGCAATGACTGCTCTTACGGTTGCTATCCTTGCAACCGGACTGAATGTTTCTTTATAATCAATGCCATATGTTTGTGCATACCCCTTGACTACTAATCTTGCCTTGTATCTGTTCACAGAACCATCTGCATTGTGCTTCACCTTATAAACCCACTTACAACCAATTGCATTCTTACCTTTAGGCAAAGGAACCAACTCCCATGTAGCATTTACTTCCAAGGCATCCATTTCTTCATCCATGGCTTTCTCCCATTTTTCTTTTCCCATGGCTTTCTCAAAAGAAGTGGGTTCTGGTTCGTGTATCACTTTGAGCATATATGCATAGTGGATGGTTGTAAATCCATCATATTTCAGCCTATCCACAGGATACCTAGCTTTGGTAGACCTATGCAAAGTAGTCTCACTTCCAGGTGCTCTCAAAATATCCTTGGTCTTCCTTACTCCAGGTGTAACAATAGAGGGGATACCCAACTCATCATCAATGCTCTGTTCTGAGCCACTGGATTCACCATCCACATAAGAGTGACCTGCATTCACATCAAACATGGGCTGATCTACCTTCTCTTTTCCTTTTCGTGAAACTTGCATACCACTATCTGCATTGATTTTAGAAGATTCTCCTAATCTCAATCTGCCTGTCCATGGCGAAGAATGTGAACCACTGCTAGAGGACACTCCAAGTCCACTAATATTTTGTGACTGCTGCTGTGAATTCTGTGCAGCATTACCATTTTGTACATCTACATCATTAATCACATTTACTAGTTTATACCAGCTACTCATCTCATCAAAAACAACATCTCTGCTCACTGTAAACTTACGAGTAGAAGGGTTATAGCATCTATACCCGTTCTGCTGCTGCAGAGAGTAACCAATAAAGATGCACTTCTCAGCTTTTAGATCCAACTTGGATCTCAACTCATCTGGCACATGAACATAGGCAATGCAACCAAAGATTTTCAAATGAGAAATATCTGGTTTCCTACCAGTATACCTCTCCTCTGGAGTCATTCCATGTATTGCTGCAGTGGGAGTCCTGTTCATTATGTAGACTACTGTAGCAATTGCTTCAGCCGAATAAAAATATTGCAGGTCTTTTTCATTGAGCATGGCACGAGATACCTCTCCAATATGCATGTTTTTTCTTTCTGCAATTCCATTTTGCTGTGGGGTATGACTGCATGAATATTGCTGCTTTATGCCATGCTCCTGCAAGAACCTTGCAAACTCATTTGAGAGGTACTCTCCCCCTCCATCTGACCTTAGGCATTTTATTTGCAGGCCTGTTTCTTTTTCAACCATAGCTTTAAGAGTTTTGAAATGCCCAAAAAACTCACTTTTCTTTTTCATAAAATACACCCAAACTTTTCTACTATAGTCATCAATAAAAGTGACAAAATAATGACAGCCTCCAAGAGATGCAGCTTTAGTAGTCCACACATCAGAGTGGATTAATTCCAATGGCTTCTTACTCTCTTGAACATGTCTAGGAAATGGTTTCCTTGCCTGTTTTCCAAACTGCCAGGCTTCACATACCTTATGCATTTCTGCAACCTTGAATCTAGGTAAAATCCTGCAACAATATTTTGGGCCTGAATTGATTTAAGTCGCTCTACATTAACATGACTAATGCGTTTATGCCAGCTATCAATATCTGCAACTACACCGGTCCCATGTGCAAACATTGCTGCACTCAATTCAGACATGTCTGCATCCAATGTAAACATTCTGCCCTTCTTATTTTCTTTTGCTATCAAGTGACCTTTATTTTTTATATCCTCAACAAAGCATCCATGAGGATTAAATCTGACGTGCAAGACCTGCTCAACCATTTGACCAACAAAAACTAGATTCTTGGTGATATTCGGGACATGAAATACATCGGACAGGTATTTCTTTTTCCCATCTTACATAGACAAGGGAAATTTTCCAATCTGCACAATAGGATGTGCAGTATCATCACCAGTCTCCACAAATCCTGGTTTTTCCATTTTCCTTGCATCCTCCATCCATTCTGCATGACCTATCATGTGGTTTGATGCACCTGAGTTAATATACCATACATTGTTGCTTTCTTCTGCACTTGTCATAGAATTGTTCATGTGCTGCACCATAAACAAATGCTCATTTCTCTCATCACCCTGTCTACCGGAAGATGCATAATTCCCTTGTTGCAATTTTCCATTCATTATGTCATTCTGCTTTTTATAGCAGTCTTTAGCCATATGACCCATTTTACCACAGTAGTAGCATTCAACATTACTGTTTGCATTTTAGCCTCTTTGCCATCCACCACGACCTCTTTGGCTCCCCCTGCCTCTAGAGTTACCATGTCCTTCTCCATAGGACTGGTTTTCTTGAGTTTGCTGCATATTCTGATTTCTACCATGGCCTCTAGATCGGCCTCCTCTACCTCTGCCTCTACCTCTTCTAGCATTTGAGTAGAAGACAGCTTCTTTTGAAGTTCCTCCTGAAGAAGATGCACCACCATTTCTCTGCTCCTCAGAAATTAGAAGAGCAATCAACTCCTCAAAATTAGGAAATCTTTCACGGATGGAAATGGATGTTCGAAACTGTGCATAATCCTTTCCTAGACCATTCAAGGTCACAGAAACTAAATCATCATCTTCCACTGGCGACCCAATGGAAGCAAGTGCATATGCAATCTTCTTCACCTTCATGTGGTAGTCATTAATGCTCATATTTTCTCTTTGCACATTATGCAACTCTTGCTTGAGCTGCATTTTCTTGGCTTGAGTATTTGTGCTATACATTTTTGACAAAGTATCCCATGCCTCCTTTGGCGTAGTCGCATCCTGAATATGCACAATCATAGAGTCTGAAATACTGATATACAGCCAGTACATAACTTTCCTGGCTTTCTCATGCCACGCTTTAAATGCATGCATTTGCTGTTGATTGGGAACATCAGGAAGAACTGGTTCTTCTTCATTTCCTACAACAAATTCCTAATATCCTTTTCCCATAAGGAAATTCATCATTCTAAACTTCCATGCTTGGAAGTTGTTCTTGTCAAGCTTTTCAGTGACAATCTATGAGAGAGAATCAGACGCCATTACAGAACACTGCAAAAAGTTCTGTCACTACAAAGAACACAACTTCAGCCTCACAAGGGCTAATCTGCAAAACTGACGAAAGTGGTATTTGACCACACAGTCACTTCCTAGTGACGATTTTGCATCAACACGCAACAAGGATGATTCTGTAACTCCCAATGTCTCTGTACAAAAGCATACGATGCAATTTTTACAGTAACTTTTCACCGGCCTGTAGAACAGTGGTCGCACAGCATAAAACTGGGCCTTTTCCTGAGTGTGTGCAGAAAACTTCCGCCTCCAAAACAGGCCCCGAAATGGCCTCAAGTCAAAAAAACAGGGTCGCCAAGGGCTAAAGCCTCGTCCCGCAGCATATATTGTCCTCTTGCTTCATCGCGAAGGGCGTCTCACCCTGAGACAATGCACTCTTGCAATTTTCGGCTGTGCTACTTGCGGAGATTTGCTCCCAAAACAGAAAATGAAAGCAACACTGCTCCTCTTACCAGAACACCGCGAGCTTGGCTTGCTTTCTTGAGCTCCTTACCACGAAAAAGGCTTTGATACCATGTCAAGACTGTGGGAGAGAAGGAAGGAGTCTCACTTGTAGCTTTCTTGCTTGCACAATGGGGGAATACACACAAAGGTGGAGGCTGAAAACAGTTTTTCCTCTTCTTAGTTGTGTAAGCCAAAAAGAAGTCTCATACAAAGAAATAGAAGAACCCTATATATGGGTCTCAAACCAAAATCAAATAACTAAGGTGGCATACTAATTGAGCCACGAACTAGAGTAGATAAGGATAGCTGTCATCTAGCTATTATTCATGGGCGGTGTACCAACCGCATCTGCAACTGACAAGTCGGTGACATAAATGCACAACGGTCACCCTGGCATATCACGAGTGGAGCTCGATCTCTCAACAAGCATTGTATGGGCATGATTGTCGTACCCCTTTGAACTTCTCGGATCCAACTTTGACGGTAGAAGCTTCAAGACAAATGCTGGAAGACATGGATGATCAAATCAAATCAATAAGACAAGACATCCAAGCTACCAAGGATAGACAGAAGGCTTACGCTGACTTGAAATGGCAAGACAGATCCTTCATCGAAGGTGATATGGTCTTCATTCGTGTACGCCCTACAAAGAGCTCATTGTTCTTGGAGAGTACAAGAAGCTAAGTCCGAGGTATTGTGGACCTTATAAGATCATCAAGTGCCTAGGGCCTAATGCTTATAGACTACAACTGCACGCAACTCTAAAGATTCATAATGTATTCCACGTTAGCCTATTGAAAAAGTATCTACCTAATCTGAATCATGTACTTGATGATCAGCAAATTGTAATGCCTAGCTAAGGAGTCCTTGAGCTACGGCCTGATAGAATCCTAGCCCTAGGTCTTCTCGAGATGAGGACATCTCGATTTCTCTAAGGGGGAGAGAATGTAATATCTCCCCCCATGCCTCCCCCATGAGAACTCCCCCCCCTTTTTTTCAAATTTTTCTAAAATTTTTTAAATTTTTTACCTCACTCTTTCTCCCCCTGTCGATTGCATGGTGGGGAGAGAGAGAGAGGGAGTATGAGTGGAGAGGGGGCCATGCACCCCCCAAATGGAGGGGTGGCGGCCCTTCAATGGCCATCTCCCCCACTCGTAAACCATCCTCTCTCCCACTATAAAAGGGGAGCACCCCCTCCCTCGTGGGGCTGAAACGCAGTGCCCCCCCCTCGTGGTCTAGAGCAATGCTGCCCCCCCTTTGCTTGATAGCAATCCCCCTGCTCCGCTTGAAATCGCCGCCTCCGTCATCATCATCTTTATCTTCGTCTTCCTCCCCATCCTTAGCTCGACGTCGTCAGGGTCCCCTTGTCAGAAAATAGGAAATAAAAGAAAAAAGAACTTTTTTTAAAAAAACTTCATAGGGGGTGTTTCACCTGCAGACCATGGGACAACGCAATTCATCTGCGAAGGGAGTTCCCTTGCGGGAGGGAAGGACTGCTAGTTATTACAGGGAATTTCAGCACACCCTCCACCTGGCCTAGCCCAAATTGCAATGGCCCCAAAGCGCCACACGAGAGGAGCACAAGTGGGAGTAAGAGGGGCATATGTAGGAGTCCCCACCCGAAGCGCGAAAGCCGACTTCAGGTTAATAGCCTGGAGGGAGAGGCTGGTTCAGTTACCTCCGATTGTCTACCTAGCCCTATCCAAGGGGGTTGTTAGCCACGCCGAGTACATGGACCGAACCCGTCGCAAGAGGTCTCTCTGTGGGTGTTGCTTGGAGTGAGAGGAGACTTGGGTGCCAGGGGAGGCTTTGGCCATAAATCCCTTGCCTCCGACTCCCGTACAAGAGGCAGACATGACTTGAGATGGGATCTCGATGCCCGTGTACTAGTCTATGGGCGAAACTTGGAGCAATAATCCTGTTGATTGCTAGGATAGCCTTCGGGCAAGATACTTGATGTATTCCAAGACTATGATAAATAAAGATCAAATTTTTGACAAAAGAACTTGCTTGACATTGTGTTTTCTTTTTTGTCAGTGCCTAAGTTAGGTGAAGGAACCTGTGTTTAAATTGGGTAATTAAGGCCTGCTTTTGCATGTCAAACATAATGTGATAGGTAATTAGATAACTAAGCAACCTGAGAAAACTGCGGTGGATGTGACTTGGGTCCGTCCTATGGAAGGGTGGTCCAGTTAGCTGGGAACTTTTCTCAAAAGACGTGATAATGAAACTCTGAAGACCTAGATTCAGTTGAGTTAGAATCCCGATTTATGCTGTTTTAGGGGAGCAAAATGGGACTATGCCTTATGGGCAGAGAGGTTGAGCTTCGCATCCCTCTCGTTTTCCATTCTCCATGAACCAAGTGCAGCATAAATCCGCTTCGACTCTGTTGTTCTTATGCAAAGTGGGTCATCTGGAGCTCGACGCTAGCTACTTCCTAGAGACTTGGCTGATAGGAGAGAAACCCTTACTTCATGTTGGTCCTAAGTGGGAATGACCGTATACTTCCGCTTCGGGGCAGACTCGGGAAAACCTAGATCACAAACCCTGTGACATTCCTTGTGAATGCCAGGTGGTGCTTTCTAGACTCCCCTCCCGATGGGCTACTAAGATGTGTCCCACAAGTGGACAAGCACACACGTTACAAGCCTTTCCACTTTGGCTTGGAATAAAGAGCATAATGTGGCATTTCTTTGAAGGACAGCTAAATCTGTAGGAGACAAGGAAGGAACTAGCTGCACAAAATGACTCTATGAAGCAGAATGAGACTGAGCCAATTATTCCTTGAGCTATTAAATATGATCACTACTTTGGTCAAGGATAGTTATAGTTGATTTAAGCTTTTCTGTCTCAACAACTCTATCAAAGCTTTTAGTAATTGAGCCTCCTTCAACAACCTATCCCTCTTCTCAGTCACAATAATAACTTGGGATTTAGTCTTTGTTAATTGAGCCTACAAAGTAGACATCTCCTCTTTTTGGGCATCAATGGCCTTAGTCTATTTGTGTACGTAGGTTAAAAAAGTTTTCTCTAGTAGAGGCTAGCTCAGTATTAGCTTTATTCAACTCCTCCTTGGACTATTGAACCTCATCATAAAAAGAAGAAAAGTTGTTGGATGCAAGCAATAACAGAGAGTTCAATAGAGCTATGGATGTCTTTGCAAAAAAAGAGAATTGCATCTCTTGTAACTAGAAGTTGCACATAGGGAATGGAAATATCTAGAGTATCATCTCTATGTGCTCCGAAAAGATTTGGCATTGTAAGAAAAGCAAGCCATTGACTGCAAGATTGAACATGAATTTAAATTAAAAAGTTTAATCTAACTATGAGAGACAGAGAGAGAGACATAAATATACGAAGAGCAAAAAAGAAAGAAGAGAGCGAGGGGGAAACAGAGAGAAAGAATTATGGAGAGATAAAATATAAAGTTTAAAAGAGAGAAAGAGAGAAAAAAAGAAAAAAGAAAAAGAGATGAGAGTGGGGGGAGAGAGATAGAGAAAAAAAAAGGAGAGAGAGAAAATAAAAAGAAGAGAGAGAAATTGAACACAGAGAGATTTATAGAAAGAGGAAAGATAAAATTTAAAAGAAAGATAAAAGAAAAAAAATTAAGAGAGAAAAAAACAAAAGAGAGAAGGAAGAGAGAGATAGAAAGAGAGGGAGAGAGAGAAAATATGAGTAAGAAGAAGAAGAGAGATGGGAAAAAATAGAAAAGAGAAAAGTATTTTTTAAACTTAAATAGTCTTAGAGATTGCGAATAAGAGAGAGAGAGAGAGAGAGAGAGAGAGAAGATAAATTTTAAAAGAGAGAGAGGAAGAGAAGAAAAAAAGGAAAATTAGAAGATAGGGGCAGAGAGAATGAGAGTGAGTGAGTGAGTGAGAATAAAAGGAGAGAGAGAATTATAGAAAAAGAAAAGATAAAATTTAAAAGAAAGATAAAAGAAAAAAATTAAAGAGAGAAAAAGAAAAAAAGAGGAGAGAGAGAAGAAGAAGAATATTTTCATTATAGGTTCGGAAAGCCCCGAACCTCCAAAGAGCTTCTCGAATCTACCCCTTTTTCGAAACCTTCCTTTTTCAATCAAAACCTCCTCCCCTCTCGTCCTTCTCACATATAATCTCTCATTTTCTCTTCCCCCTCCCTTTTTTCATTAAAGCCTCATCCTCCTCACCTCCATTTTTAAAATTAAAACCCCCTCTCCTCTCTCTCATTTATAATTTCTCTCTTTCTTTTCCCCCTCCGCTTTTTAATTAAATTCCTTCCCCTTCTCTCTCTCATGTGTAGGGCTTAGGTTCTCTCTCTCTCTCTCTCTCTCTCTCTCTCTCTCTCTCTCTCTCTCTCTCTCTCTCTCAAATTAAACTTTTTAATTTAAACTTTTCAAACATAATTTTTCACACACTTTGAGAGAGAGAGAGAGAGAAGAAGAAGAAGAAGAAGAAAAAGACAGAGAGAGAAGGGGGGAAAGAGGATAGAGAATAGTATTTTTAAATTAAACAATATTTTTCTTCCCCTCCCCTCTCTCTCATGTGTAGGGCTTAGGTTTTCTATTTCTCTTTCTCTCTCTCTCTCTCTCTCTCTCTCTCTCTCTCTCTCTCTCTCTCTCTCTCTCTCTCTTATTTTAATTAAAAATGAAGTTTAATCTAACTATGAGAGAGAGAGAGAGAAATATACAAAGAGCAAAAAAGAAAGAAGAGAGGGAGGGAGAGAGAGAGGGGCGAATAGAGAGAAAGAATTATAGAGAGAGAAACTATAAAATTTAAATGAGAGAGAAAGAGAGGAAAAGATAGGGGAGGGGGAGAGAGAGAAAATAAGAAGAAGAAGAGAGAGAATTTGAGCAAAGAGAGAATTATAAAGTGAGAAAAGATAAAATTTAAAAGAAAGATATAAGAAAAAAATTGAAAGAGAGAAAAAGAAAAAAAGAGGAGAGAGAAGAGAGAGAGAGAGAGAATAAGAATAATAAGAAAAAAGAGGAAAATAAGAAGAGAAATAAAAAAAAGAGAAAAGAGAAAAGTCTTTTCTTAATTTAAATATTTTTTAAGAGAGAGAATGAGAGAGGGGAAAAGAGAGAGAAAAAAATATAAAATTTAAAAGAGAGAGGGGAAGGGAGAGAAGAAAAAAAGGAAAATTAAGAGACATGGGAGGAGAAGAAAAAGACGCGGAGAGAGAGAGAGAGAGAATAAAAGGAGAGAGAGAGGAGAAAAAGAGAGAGAATCTAAAAATAAATAGAGAACTATATATAGGGAAAAGATAAAATTTACATACTTTAAGAGAGACTGAAGGGGGGGAAGAAAGTAAAAGAAGAAGAAGAAGAAGAGAGAGAGAGAGAGAGAGAGAGAGAGAGAGAGAGAGAGAGAGAGAGAGAGAGAGAGAGGGAACATATAAAGAGAATTATAGAGAGAGTAAAGATAAAATTTAAAGAGAGAGAGAGAAAATAAAAAATAGAGGATAAGAGAGAAGGAAAAGAGAGAAGAGAAAGAGAGAGAGGAAAAAGAAAATTTTGAAAAAGAGAATAAAGAGAGAGAAAGAGAGAGAAATAGAGAAAAAATAGGAAAAAATAGGAGAGGGAGAGAGAAGGAAAAGAGAGGAGAGAGGGGGAAATAAAAGAAGAGAGAGAGAGAGAGAGAGAGAAATTTAGATATAGAAAATTTGGGGGAGAGAGAGAGAAATAAATTAAAAAATTAGAAACAGAGAGGAAAAAGAGGAGAGAGAAAGATGAGAAATGGATTGTTTATTGCACAACAACTTAGCTCACCACTTCGAGGTTGCGAAGCTACTGCAAAGCAGCCAAGCATTCCGTGTGCGCCTCACGCATGCGAAACGCTAGTCTTATATCATAAGAAAAAAATTTACCTCATGGCCAAATCTCAGATTTTATTGAATAAATAACAAAAAATGCTTATATTGTACAAAATTTTTTACCATATGGCCTAATCTATAGATTAATTAAATATCATGATATGTGTTGTTAGAAGATCAAATTACATCCTATGACAAAATCATATTGAGTATTGGTAAGTATTGTATGGCCATATGCTTATTGCAAAATTATAAAGAATGTAAGCAAAAAATCTTATGGAAATGCTTTTACTATGAAAATACAGTATAATAAAAAGCTCTATATAGTAAAGTATAATACGAGATATAATAACTTGATAAAATGCTCTAATATTATTGAAGGATACAAGAAAAATAAGACTAGATTTAGCCTTGAGGAAAAACCTTAAGGTATATAGCATCACACAATAGAAAGAAAGGTTAGTATTTTGAAAGCACTTGTTGATGAAAGCATTACACAAACCATTTATTCCATATTTTCATCAAAGGGAGTTTTTTCAACATTACACAAATCATACATTTCATATTCACAACAAAGAGATTATTTTTCAACAGTGCAAGAAATTATGTTTTTCATATTCATAGCAAAGAAGCTATCATTTGCAAGGTAGTGGACAACAAAAAAGATAGGCACTCGAGGAGATCAATCAAGCAATTGAGAAGAAGAAGAAGACATTGAATTTTCAAGAGTGAGTGCCTAATCTCATTGATATAGAAATAAAGATTGCATTTAATTTTCATACATGATTCTTACTTAGATAATGCTTGTGGTATTTGATCTTAATATTATTCAATACTAATCATACAAAAGAGTAGTAGTGTGATTTGTAGTAATTGTATGGATTGAAATGATCAAAATTAGTGTACTTTATGTAAAATTCCGCGTGGGGAAAAATATAAACCGGAATTTTGAAATTTTTTTATTCCCCCCCTTATCCCTCCAGCCGACGAACGAGCTGGAGGGGGGGTGGGAAATAGAAGGAGTTGTAACCTCCTTGGTGGAGCCTATGGAGGGAGGGAGGACATGCGTGTTGACACGCAAGAGGAGAAAATCCCCCTCCCTCCACTATTTAAAGCATGAGGAGGCGGAGAGGAAAAAAAAAAAGAAAAGGCTACCATGCTCCATGCTGACTGAGGGGGACGTCATGAGGAAGAGGTCGACCCGCTGTGAAAGACACAGCCATCGAGAGAGAAGCCGACACATTGAGACGGCTGTGAATGAGTGAGAGGGGTTGATGCTGGCGGAGAGGGAGAGGAGGAGTGGAACGTTGTTGCTGTGGGCCAGACAAAGGGCTGAATGATGCCACGAGATCGCCGCCATCTGATCTAGGTCGCTGCCGTCTGTACCAGTCCCTTTTGCCGCCATATTCGTCACGTGGGATTCCACCAGAAGCTTCTTACGAAGCTTCTAAAAGCCTCCTAAGAAGCCCCCCTTCCTGTGTCCCTTGAAGGTCTTACCCCCCCGCTTTCCCCCTCCTAAGCCCTTATTCTCCCCCCCCCCCTCCCGGGGTTTAAAAATTCCCCCCCTCCTAAGCCCCTTATTCTCTCCCCCCCCCCTCCCGAGGTTTAAAAATCCCTCCCCCCTAAGCCCTTATTCTCCCCCCCCCCCTCCTGGGGTTTTAAAATTCCCCCCTAAGCCCTTGTTCTCCCCCCCCCCCTCCTGGGGTTTTAAAATCCCCCCCCCCCCCCCCCCCCAAGCCCTTACCCTTTTCCCCTCTAGATTTTTCTTTAAACTATTCAAGTCACAACCCTAAAGCTTACTTTGTCCTTAGGCTACTTTGTAGACTTCCATTTTTCTTGCATAAATTCCTTCACTCACTTTTTAAATCTTTTTGTGCAAGTGCTCTTGAAGCTCAGCTTGGTGTTCTTAGTCTTATCAAACAAGCAGGTGTCCACACACTCCCATGTCCTAAAAATCCAAGTCATCATCACGGCCTCGTATGGTACCCCGTAAGGAAGAATATAGCCGTGAGATAAAAGATAGGGAGGGAAGTAGAGGGACTGAAAAGAGGGAGTGAAGGAGGAATAGTGGGAAAAAGGTAAAAGATAAGGAAGGAGAAGACGGTGGAATTCTAAAAAGAAAAAGGAAAAAGGCGATCTCACATTCGAACTACAATGCCGCCAAAGAAAGTCCAAGGTGTAGCTACGGGAGGGTCATCACCCGGTATCCATGTGGATATCTCACCTCAATTAAAGCCAGGTTTTTCTTCTTGGTGTTAATTCGGTTTTAAGTCAATCATGCAAAGAAAAATTGTCAAGGAAAGATATATTTGTTCGAGTTATTTTTAACAAAGGAGTTAGCTTATGAATGACAATGTATACAAATTAGCTTTCTTCAAATTGCATCAAGCATTATAAAATTATAGGCAAGATTAACCATTTACTATAGTAATATATTCCTAAAGTGTAGAAATTATATCTTGCACCATTAGTCCTATTCCTTTCGCAACGAATCATGGTAAAATGGCTAAATTTATGAAAGGTTTCTTTCGATGCTCAAATTACTAGGGAGTTATCTTGGCTAGTTGCACATCCTAGCAGGGCAACTGTTGTTATTTGGCATGAGTTCATCTTTAAAGAAAACGGAAGTTAAATGTTAGGAATTAACAAGTATAAAAATTAGATATACGAATTCATTTGGAAAGAAAGTGTAATGGAGAATTACTGGATGACACTCTATTAACACTTTTCCCCTGCTATTAGAGGACTTGGAACTAATAAAGTGTGTATACACCAATTTCTCAGCTAGGCTTTTTGTCCCAAGGAGTATTGTCGTCTTTGTATTATCTTGGCATTATGCTATATGACAAATTAAACTGTATTGATTAGGAAGGTTAATTGTCACAAGGATAGTAAACCCGTGACAAGACGAGTAAGATTACCTTCCAAAAGATAACCGAACCAATCTAAACATAGAAACATTCATACCCTAAACACTTGACTACTTTCCTTACCGAAGGGACAATAAATTCATAAAGATAAGAAACTAGGGTTTGTCCCTAAGGTTCTTTAATGAAGAAACCCTAGACCTGACATACGTCAGCTTAAGGAATCTAAATAGATTATTCCATAGCCGGACTTTCGCAACATGTATGAAATCATTTTGTGATTGACTCACAAGGAGAAAAGGGAAAAACCCTCATCGAGGATGGCAGATCCTTACGCAAGTTATCTTGCAAAAAGACTTATTTTTGGGTATCCTTCTAATTAAGGAAAGGTGTAAACCAGAAACTAGCATATCTAAGGATACCTTAGGGTTAACCAAGTTGGGTATATCCTACACCCGAATATAAGGGATCTTGCCAAGTTACAAGACATCTTGAGAACGACTGCTGATACACTCAAAAAGGAAAGAACACTTCCTTAGCAGTTTGCCATACAACTGGGTTGATTAATGGAAATGTTTGTGCTTGCTAGAGATTTTAGGGCTCTGTTTGAATTATGAATTACAAATTAAACAAGCACCTATACTTCAGGTTAAAGGCCTGAAGGGAGAGACAGCTTCAATTACCCCCGACTGCCTGCCTGACCCTAACCAAGGGGGTTGTTGACTGCGCCGGGAACGTGGACTGAACCCGCCGCGAGAGGTCTCTCCGTTGAGTTCTACTTGGAGCAGGAGGACGCTTGGGTGCCAGGGGGGGCTCTGGCCGTAAATCCCTCGCCTTCCGGGCCCTGCGCAAGAGGCTAACGTGACTCGGGATTGGATCTCGAGGCCCGCATACTAGTTGACGGGCGAAAGCTTGAAATAGTGATCCCTGGAGATTACTTATTAGCCTTCGGGCGGATTATGGAAAAGCCTACGGGCGAAACTCCTTGTATTTCAAAGATAAAATGATGAAATGTTAAAAGAACTTGCTTGATGTTGTTTTTCTATGTCACGTGATAAGATTACGTGAAGGAACCAGTGCTTAACAAGGTTAATTAAAGAAGCTGATTGTTATATGTCAAATTAATGTGTTAGATAATTACATAACTAAAACAAACCGAGGAAAGTGCGGAGGATGGGCCATGGGTCCGTCCTATAGTTGGGTGGTCCCGGTTAGCCGGGAACTTTTCTCAAAAATCTCAAAGAATAGCGTAATGATCATCATCATCAAAAAGGAATAACGAGAACGATGACCTAGAGTCACGTCTTACCCGATCTACACTGTTTTAGGGGAACGGAATGGGACTATGCCTTATGGTAGAGAGGTTGAGCTTTGCATCCCTCTCGTTTCCCATTCTCCTTGAACCAAGTGCAGCGTGAATCCGCTTCGGACCTGGTGTTTCTGCGTAAAGTAGCTCGCTCGGGTCTGACGCTAGTTGCTGTTAGCCAATGACCTAGTAGGAAAACCCTAATTCTAGTCGATCCTAAGTGGGAACGGCCAAGATACTTCCGGTACGTGGCAGACACGGAAAGAACTAGATCGCAAAACCCATAACATTCCATGGGAGTGCCGGGTGGAGCTTCCTAGACATCCTTTCCAATGGACTGCTAAGACGTGTCCTGGATGATACTAGGGGACACGTTACAGTTGGTATCAGAGCCGACCAACAACGGAATTGTTTTTATGAGATCTAAATAAAATGAAGTAAAGAAATTGTTGCTGTCCAAAAATTTCCTCATCTTCAATGCTGTCTTGCAGAACTATGAAGCGTGGAACAAGTTTTTGGTGTTTCGGGTCATGTTTATGACTGCAATGCATTCTCCGCTTTATAGACAAAGAATTGGGATGATGAACATCCTGGAGCAGATTTATAATCCATCACCTTTATATGTAGAACGAAGATGGACGGGGTCTTTAGGAATCTACTACATAGCTGCCCACCGGTTCGCTTATCTACAGACCAACCTAAAGAGGATCAAGTGGTTGGAAGACTTAAAAGTCGTGAAGCTGTTCATTTTTGTGGAAGCTCACGTGAATTCGACTTTACATATTCAAGGTCTGAGGGTTGAAATGAACTCATTTGTATATGAGGAAGTAACCCGTGTAATCCCAGCCAACAGGATTAAAGTGTTGGGCCGCCATGAGAAGTATGGATTCCAACGAAAAGGGTATCCTGAACTTCCAATGAATTATCGATTCCTAAAGATCCATGACCCAAAACCCTACTACTACACAGTTCCTGTAGACAAATGCAATACAACGTTGTTCTCCCCAAACTGAATGTAATGATTGGATTATCATCACACGAGATGTTGTATAAGGCTACGCCCATGTAAATATAAATAAAGACTTCTTTTATCAATATCTGGCTGTGCATCAGAGTTGTTTAAAAGTTAATTAGCTTCATTATTTACGAGATAGCTGAACTAAAGTTAAGCTAACGTCAATTATCATATAATAACGTTAAGAAAACTTTTATCCAGGCACAACCCCAGGTACAGGTTCCAAATTCTCCCCCTACATCAAGTACTGCTGTGACCCAGGAGAAGAAGTTCCTCCTCAAGCAGATAAAGCCACCCGAGTTTGACGCAAGAGGCAGATTCGTCCAGTCTGATGCTGAAATTTAGATTGAATCTATGGAGGATTACTTTGAAGCAGCTGGTACTGCACCTACCAATCAGGCCATGCTCGCCAAGTTAAAACTCACCGGCGAAGCTAGACTATGGTGGAAACAATGGTGCAGGGATCAAGGGACTTCAGAGGGGTCCGTTGCCTGGGAGAAGTTAAAGAAAGCCGTGCAGGGGAGATATTTGCCACCTGCATATCGTACACAGAAAATGAATGAGTTCTACAAGCTAAAACAATTAGGACTCACTCTGGACGCATACTACTCTAAATTCGTCTCACTTTTAAAGTATGCGCCACAGATGGACATGATGCAGCAGGTGTCCAAATTTTGCGCAGGCTTAAATCCACCTGTAAATACCCGTCTTGAATCTATGCATCCATCAGATCTACAGGATGCACTCATTCGAGCGGCGCCTATAATTCAGGAGGTGCAAGCTAGACCAAGGGGTAACAAAACTTGGTCCTATAGTGACCCAAATAGAGGAGCATTCAGACCTCAAGTAAA
Source organism: Lygodium microphyllum (assembly GCF_053477565.2). Lineage (NCBI taxonomy): Eukaryota > Viridiplantae > Streptophyta > Polypodiopsida > Schizaeales > Lygodiaceae > Lygodium > Lygodium microphyllum. The sequence continues at coordinate 28,162,777 of NC_141143.1, read as the reverse complement.
AAGAGCTCAAGGTCACAATCAGGGACAACGGAAGAAAGCAAGGACAAATAACGTCAACAACTTTGTTCCCACTCAAAGTAATGGCCGAAACCTCCGATGTTTCCACTGTAACGAACTCGGTCACTTCAAGAGGCAATGTCCCAAGCTCAGCAGGGGACATCGTTAAACGCCTTTCCAAGGTGTAGGCCGCGGTCAAGGAGCCACCACCCGTGGAAGAGGAAGAACTGCCTGCATTGCCAATAGGCAAAGATGCGAAGAAGAAGAAGAAGAGGAAGATCCGACTATGGGAACAGAACTCGAAAGAGCGACAGTCCATGCCGCTTTACACAAGAAAGGGCCAAATCGCCAGTTCTCGGTGATTCAAACATCGTCGGACTATCAAGGTAAAGGTTTCAAAACCTTGATTGATTGTGGCAGTACACATTCCTTTATCTCACCAGCATGTGCAAAAAGATTAGGAATAGCCACAGTAGAAGCACCTACCTTGCTTGTGGAATTGGCAAACGGTCGTGAAGTAACTTGTACCAGGCAAACTACTAAGGAGAAATTCTTTCTGGGAGGAAAGAAAACCTCAGTCAAATTCAGAGTCATGAATTTAGGTATCCATGAGTGTCTACTCGGGATGGATTGGCTTAAGCCTAATGACACCCACATTCACTATGGAAAGGGTCAAGTTTCCTTTCGAAACTCTGAAAGGGAGTTTGTCACAACTCAAGGTGAGGCAGGAGTGCCAAGAATCCAATTAGCCAAAGTATCTCGGATCATAAAAGGAGTCAGAAAAGGATTATACGTTTACCTGATCAAACTCAACAAGTTAGATCAAAAGCAAGAGTCTCATGAAGGACCTTCTTGGCTAAAGGAATACGCTGACGTATTCCCTGAGGAATTGATTGAACTTCCGCCTCCAAGAGAAGTAGATCATGAAATTAGGCTAGTGCCTGGAGCTGCACCAGTTGCAAAGAGACCTTATAGAATGTCCATACCTGAAGCAATTGAGTTGAAGGAACAGCTCAAGCAACTGTTGGATCAGGGTTACATCTGGCCTAGCAACTCACCATGGGGAGCTCCAGTACTATTCCAGAAAAAGAAAGATGGGACACTTAGACTATGTATTGATTACCGAGGGTTGAATCAATCAACAGTCAAGAACAAGTATCCTATTCCTAGAATAGATGAGCTTCTAGATCGTCTTCAAGCTGCAAAGATCTTCTCCAAGATTGATCTCAGGTCAGGTTACTATCAAATAAGGATCAAGGAAGAAGATATTCCAAAACCGGCCTTCAATACAAGATATGGGCACTTTGAGTTCTTGGTTATGTCATTCGGGCTTACAAATGCACCTGCCACCTTCAATAGATTAATGCAGGATATTTTTAGACCATATCTTGATGATTTCGTGCTTGTCTTCCTCGATGACACTTTAGTCTATTCTAAACAGGAAGAAGATCATGAACCTCAACTACGGATTGTCCTTGAGACAATGAGGTCTCATAAGCTGTATGCAAAAATGAAGAAGTGTGCATTCTTCAAGTGTCAGATTGGATATCTGGGATTCATAGTATCATCAGAGGGAATATCAGTAGACCCAGCCAAAGTCAGGGATGTGCTTGAATGCCCAATACCAATATCCGTCAAAGAAATACGTAGCTTTCTTGGCTTGACAGGATGGTATAGGGTCTTTATCAAAAACTATTCTTTGATTGCAGCACCTCTTACAGACTTACTAAAGAAGCAGACTTCTATTACATGGTCAACTCCCGAACAAAATAGCCTCGACAAATTGAAGCAAAGTTTGGTATCAGTACCTATTCTAAAACTTCCTGATCTCAATAAAGAGTTCGAGGTAGTAACTGATGCCAGCATTCTTGCCTTGGGATGTGTACTTATGCAGGAAGGTCATCCAGTAGCATACGCTTCAAGGAAATTGAAGAGTCATGAAAAGAATTATGCCACGCATGATCTAGAATTATTAGCTGTCATCCATGCTCTAAAGCTTTGGAGACACTACCTGTTAGGTAACAAGTTTACTCTATTAACCGATCATAAGAGTCTCAAATGGATTTTTACCCAGAACGAGCTCAACATGAGGCAACATCGGTGGATTGAAGTATTGGAGGAATATGATTTTGAAATCAAGTACCGACCAGGGAAAGAGAATGTAGTTGCCGATGCACTCAGTTTCAAGGCATTCCTAAATTCCCTAATCTTGCAGAATCCATCAACGGCTAGATCTCTGGCTACAAAGGTATCTATGCCAAACAACCCTATACTTGAACTAGCTAGAGAGGAAGCATGCCATGATTTGGCCTACCAAACAATGATAAAGGAAATATCTACCAAGGAGCAGAATCAGAAGTTGCAAGCTAAGTATCAGGAATTTTCCATTGATAATGGGCTTGTCTACTACAGAACAAGGCTGTGTATACCAACAAGCCAGTCACTTAAGCTGAAGATATTATGGGAAGCTCATGATTCCCCTTTCACAGGACATCCTGGCTATGCAAAAACTCTTAATGCAGTTAGGAAGAGCTACCATTGGGAAAGGCTTAAAGGTGACGTTCTCAAATATGTCACTGAATGTTTGTCTTGCCAACGTATTAAGGCCGAACATGTCATGATGCCAGGAAAACTGCAACCACTTGACATTCCCCAAATGAAATGGGAATTCATCAGTATGGATTTTGTTGTAAGCTTACCCCAAGTCCAAGGAGGATACAATTCCATTATGGTTGTGGTTGACATGCTTACCAAGGTTGCACACTTGATTCCAGTAAAGACAAACTATAAAGCCTCCGACATTGCAAGATTGTTTATCAAGGAGATATTCAAGCTACATGGGTTACCTAAAAGAATCATTAGTGATCGAGATTCTCTCTTCACATCCCACTTCTGGAGAGCTATCTTTGAAGCTATTGGGACTCAACTCTGTTTTAGCACCGCCTACCATCCCCAAACGGATGGACAAACAGAGCGAGTGAATCAAATCATTGAGGATATGCTTAGGGCATACTGCTGTCGAGAGCCGAAGAGGTGGATTCAATACTTGCCATTAGTTGAATTTTCCTACAATGCTTCTTACCAGCAGAGCATTCAAATGACCCCTTTCCAGGCATTGTATGGTCATGATTGTCGAAGTCCCCTAAACTTTTCTGATCCAACCCTAAGAGTTGAAGCTTCAAGACAAATGTTGGAGGACATGGATGATCAAATAAGGTCAATAAGACAAGACAAGCAGCCAAGGATAGACAAAAGGCATATGCAGATTTGAAACGTCAAGAAAGAGTCTTCGAAGAAGAAGACATGGTCTTCATTCGGGTACATCCTAAAAAGAGTTCTCTATCCCTAGGAGAATGCAAGAAGCTAAGTCCAAGGTATTGTGGGCCGTATAAAATCCTCAAATGCCTAGGACCCAATGCTTATAGATTGCAACTCCCTGAGAACCTAAAGGTTCACAATGTATTCCATATCAGCCGATTAAAAAAATATGTACCCAATCCTAATCATGTACTTGATGACCAACAAATTGTAATGCCTAGTCAAGGAGTCCTTGAACTAAGGCCAGAAAGGATCTTAGATCTTAGGGAAAGACAGTTAAGATCTAGAACCTTGAAAGAATGCCTTGTCCAGTGGAAAGATTATCCCGAAGAAGATGCCACTTGGGTAGATGAAGGCACTCTCAACCATCAATATCCCCAGTTTATCTCGAGATGAGGACATCTCGATTCCTCCAAGGGGGAGAGAATGTAAAATTCCGCATGGGGAAAATAATAAACCAGATTTTTGAAATTTTTTTATTCCCCCCCCTTATCCCTCCAGCCGACGAACGAGTTGGAAGGGGGGAGGGAAATAGAAGGAGTTGTAAGCTCCTTGGTGGAGCCTATGGAGGGAGGGAGGACATGCGTGTTGACACGCAGGAGGAGAAAATCCCCCTCCCTCCACTATTTAAAGCATGAGGAGGCGGAGAGGAAAAAAAAAAAGAAAAGGCTACTGTGCTGCATGCTGACTGAGGGGGACGTCATGAGGAAGAGGTCGACCCGCTGTGAAAGACACAGCCGTCGAGAGAGAAGCCGACACATTGAGATGGCTGTGAATGAGTGAGAGGGGTTGATGCTGGCGGAGAGGGAGAGGAGGAGTGGAACGTTGCTGCCGTGGGCCAGACAAAGGGCTGAACGATGCCACAAGATCGCCGCCATCTGATCTAGGTCGTTGCCGTCTGTACCAGTCCCTTGTGCCGCCATATTCATCACGTGGGATTCCACCAGAAGCTTCTTAGGAAGCTTCTAAAAGCCTCCTAAGAAGCCCCCCTTCATGTGTCTCTTGAAGGTCTTACCCCCCCGCTTTCCCCCTTCTAAGCCCTTATTCTCCCCCCCCCTCCCGGGGTTTAAAAATCCCCCCCCCCCTCCTAAGCCCCTTATTCTTCCCCCCCCCTCCCGGGGTTTAAAAATCCCTCCCCCCTAAGCCCTTATTCTCCCCCCCCCCCCCCCTCCTGGGGTTTTAAAATTCCCCCCTAAGCCCTTGTTCTCCCCCCCCCCCCTCCCGGGGTTTTAAAATCCCCCCCCTAAGCCCTTACCCTTTTCCCCTCTAGATTTTTCTTTAAACTATTCAAGTCACAACCCTAAAGCTTACTTTGTCCTCAGGCTACTTTGCAGACTTCCATTTTTCTTGCATAAATTCCTTCACTCACTTTTTAAATCTTTTTGTGCAAGTGCTCTTGAAGCTGAGCTTGGTGTTCTTAGTCTTATCAAATAAGCCAGTGTCCATACACTCCCATGTCCTAAAAATCCAAGTCATCATCACGGCCTCGTATGGTACCCCGTAAGGAAGAATATAGCCGTGAGATAAAAGATAGGGAGGGAAGTAGAGGGAGTGAAAAGAGGGAGTGAAGGAGGAATAGTGGGAAAAAGGTAAAAGATAAGGAAGGAGAAGACGGTGGAATTCTAAAAAGAAAAATGAAAAAGGCGATCTCACATTCGAACTACGATGCCGCCAAAGAAAGTCCAAGGTGTAGCTGTGGGAGGGTCATCGCCCGGTATCCATGTGGATATCTCACCTCAAAGCCAGATTTTTCTTCTTGGTGTTAATTCGGTTTTAAGTCAATCATGCAAAGAAAAATTGTCAAGGAAAGATATATTTGTTCGAGTTATTTTTAACGAAGGAGTTAGCTTATGAATGACAATGTATACAAATTAGCTTTCTTCAAATTGCATCAAGCATTATAAAATTATAGGCAAGATTAACCATTTACTATAGTAATATATTCCTAAAGTGTAGAAATTATATCTTGCACCATTAGTCCTATTCCTTTCGCAACGAATCATGGTAGAATGGCTAAATTCATGAAAGGTTTCTTTCGATGCTCAAATTACCAGGAAGTTATCTTGGCTAGTTGCACATCCTAGTAGGGCAACTGTTGTTATTTGGCATGAGTTCATCTTTAAAGAAAATGGAAGTTAAATGTTAGGAATTAACAAGTATAAAAATTAGATATACGAATTCATTTGGAAAGAAAGTGTAATGGGGAATTACTGGATGACACTCTATTAACACTTTTCCCCTGCTATTTGAAAACTTGGAACTAATAAAGTGTGTATACACCAATTTCTCAGCTAGGCTTTTTGTCCCAAGGAGTATTGTCGTCGTTGTATCATCTTGGCATTATGCTATATGACAAATTAAACTGTATTGATTAGGAAGGTTAATTGTCACAAGGATAGTAAACCCGTGACAAGATGAGTAAGATTACCTTCCAAAAGATGACCGAACCAATCTAAACATAGAAACATTCATACCCTAAACACTTGACTACTTTCCTTACCGAAGGGACAATAAATTCATAAAGATAAGAAACTAGGGTTTGTCCCTAAGGTTCTTTAATGAAGAAACCCTAGACCTAACATACGTCAGCTTAAGGAATCTAAACAGATTATTCCATAGCCGGACTTTCGCAACATGTATGAAATCATTTTGTGATTGACTCACAAGGAGAAAAGGGAAAAACCCTCATCGAGGACGGCAGATCCTTATGCAAGTTATCTTGCAAAAAGACGTATTTTTGGGTATCCTTCTAATTAAGGAAAGGTGTAAACCAGAAACTAGCATATCTAAGGATACCTTAGGGTTAACCAAGTTGGGTATACCCTACACCCGAATATAAGGGATCTTGCCAAGTTACAAGACATCTTGAGAACGACTGCTGATACACTCAAAAAGGAAAGAACACTTCCTTAGCAGTTTGCCATACAACTGGGTTGATTAATGGAAATGTTTGTGCTTGCTAGAGATTTTAGGGCTCTGTTTGAATTATGAATTACAAATTAAACAAGTACCTATACTTCAGGTTAAAGGCCTGAAGGGAGAGGCAGCTTCAGTTACTCCCGACTGCCTGACCCTAACCAAGGGGGTTGTTGACCGCGCCGGGAATGTGGACCGAACCCGCCGCGAGAGGTCTCTCCGTTGAGTTCTACTTGGAGCAGGAGGATGCTTGGGTGCCAGGGGGGGCTCTGGCCGTAAATCCCTCACCTTCCGGGCCCTGCACAAGAGGCTAATGTGACTCGGGATTGGATCTCGAGGCCCGCATACTAGTTGACAGGCGAAAGCTTGAAATAGTGATCCCTGGAGATTACTTGTTAGCCTTCGGGCAGATTATGGAAAAGCCTACGGGCGGAACTCCTTGTATTTCAAAGATAAAATGATGAAAAGTTAAAAGAACTTGCTTGATGTTGTTTTTCTATGTCACGTGATAAGATTACGTGAAGGAACCAGTGCTTAATAAGGTTAATTAAAGAAGCTGATTGTTATATGTCAAATTAATGTGTTAGATAATTACATAACTAAAACAAATCGAGGAAAGTGCAGAGGATGGGCCATGGGTCCGTCTTACGGTTGGGTGGTCCGGGTTAGCCGGGAACTTTTCTCAAAAATCTCGAAGAACAGCGTAATGATCATCATCATCAAAAAGGAATAATGAGAACGATGACCTAGAGTCACGTCTTACCCGATCTACACTGTTTTAGGGGAACGGAATGGGACTATGCCTTATGGCAGAGAGGTTGAGCTTTGCATCCCTCTCGTTTCCCATTCTCCTTGAACCAAGTGCAGCATGAATCCGCTTCGGACCTGGCGTTTCTACGTAAAGTAGTTCGCTCGGGTCTGACGCTAGTTGCTGTTAGCCAATGACCTATTAGGAAAACCCTAATTCCGGTCGATCCTAAGTGGGAACGGCCAAGATACTTCCGCTACGTGGCAAACGCGGAAAGAACTAGATCGCAAAACCCGTAACATTCCATGGGAGTGCCGGGTGGAGCTTCCTAGACATCCTTTCCGATGGACTGCTAAGGCGTGTCTTGGATGACACTAGGGGACACATTACACTTTAACTCAAAATCAGAAATGAAGTAAGGAAGAGTTGAAAACTTGTTGTAATTAGTAGAAGTAAGCAATCAATGCCAATATAACAAAAATCACCTGTGAAGTAGAGTAGACACGTTGTGGAGTGGCGATCATTCACTGCTCTGTTGAATTGATGAAACCTTGGAGCAAGATTTCTGATTTGAAGATGCATGTAGTTTTAGTCACAATACCTTGATTCGAACCAGAATTTGCACTGCACAATCTATTTCAGGTTGAGAAAATGAAACACTGGAGAGCAATCAGAGAAGAGTAGGGGGGTAGAACCACCCAAGATTAGGGGTGCAAAACTTGTTGTAAGAGAGGGGCGATAGGAGCAGAGATAAAAACACAAAGGATTAGAGATCCAAAACCTACAACTGTAAAAATGCAACATAGAAAACACTTAGGTCAGAGAGTTGTGTGGAAGAGAGAGGGAGGGGAAGGAAAACTTGTTTTGAAAAACATCATGATTCGTTGTAAAGACTAATATCGTAAAAGGGATCATTTAATGTATCACGCTATTTGAATTACCATAACTTGTTACGAAATACAAATAGATTTAGATCTTATTTTTTTAAATATTTCAAGTTACATTTTAAAAAGAAATCACATAATGGCTATACCATCACCCTGTCATTGGGGGCCTTGCCCCCACACCCCCACCAAGGGGGTGTTGTCCCTTAGACCCCCCATTTGCTCCCAAACCCCCATCGGGGGCATTGCCCCCAAACCCCCACTAGGGGGCGCTGCCCCTCAAACCCCCCATTGGGTGCATTGCTCCGAAAATCCCTACAAGGGGCGCTATCCCCAAACCCCAACTGGGGGCATTGCTCCCAAACCTCCACTAAGGAGGATAATGCCCTCAAACTCTCACTCGGGACATTCCAGACTTGCTACTTCCCCCTCTTCCCCCTTAAGAACCCACCATTGGGATATTTTCCTTATTTCCATAGCTAGAGATTATGCCTACATATTCTCTATCTTGTCATGCTAGAGATTCTACTCTCAAACTATCTCTAAGATGGCTTCAATATCCTCAATGATATTATACATTACATATTAGACACATTAAATATACATAAGTTTACAAAAAATTATTTAATATATTTTGATTATATTTATTAATTATTACTAAATTATATATATATATATATATATATTTGATATTATTTTTCATAATATACACATAGTATGATATACTAATATAAAATGACTAAGAATAAAATAGTATAGCTTAAAAATAAAATGGAATATGATACATTTTACTATTATGAACAAGTAAGTAGTATAAGATTTATAATTATTTAACCATGATAAAAATTATCTTTCCTTCTCAAACAGCTTCTAATTGATGCTAAAATTTCCTCAATCTTTATAGCTTTGTGTCAGAAGGAATGAAATCTCCTATTCTTTAGCGGTCCTTTTGGTTTTAACATTTAAGTACAAGGTCAAAGTTTCTCATACATTATCTTTATCCTTGTTGTCATGTGGAGTACATGAAATAAAGGTTTTGATAATTTGATCAAATATTTTCTAATGGAGATCACAAAGATTATTTATCATTGTTGACATACAATAAAGGCTTTGACCATTTGGCTAAATCTTGTTCTATGGACATCACAAACAATTATTATCATTGCATCATCTAGGTTATGTTGTCGTGCCGCTACGCGCACACCGTGTAAAAAAATTCAGAGTGTGGCTTCCTTTTAGATTTAGAGAGCCTATGCCACTTTAGGCATTAGTGTTAGTGTCCATGGTTCAAAATATTAGATTTTTTTGGACAAGTTTTTAACTAATTTTTGCTATTCCAGATATTATCTCTTGTAAAAATCCATAAAACTATAGACAACTTCTAGATTAGGATGACATGCAAAAGAAAGCATGTAGCTTTCAGCCAATTTGAAAGGATTTTATGTAAAAATAGAGATTGATAAAATCATGAGACGCGCAATCGTTGTTTTCAAGTAGTGAATAGCACTCCGAAGGGGGAGATGAAGGAATAATCTGGCAGAATTCTGGCTAGGTGTGCTGGTATTTTACCCCCCTTTCAAAGTCAATGGAAGCATGAGATTGGTGATCTGAGTAGCATAGAGGAAGGTATTATTTTATACATGTTTTTGTCTATTAGAGTTATATCTTCTCATAATGCTGAAAGAAACTAAAAGGCTTCATCTCTGTTAGTATTATTCTTCATTTTCTATTTCTTTTTGGGAGTATTCTTCTGCGTCTTCAATTTCTTCAAACCCCTTCTCTTTCGTCTACTCCTCTCCCTAAATCTACCTTCATCCTGCTGTCGTATTGCTGCGCATTCGAGGTGTGAAATCCACCCAAAAGTTGTGTGTGTGGGAGTTGATATTTTGTACATACTTAGTTGTTATATTTGCATCTTTATTCTACGTGGTGGGGTCTTTTACTACCTTTTCTTTCAGCTGGGGTTGCACCTGATAGGTCCTCCTTCAATAATGGTGGGCATGAAGGGATGCTTTCAGCCTATGTTGAGCAGGGTCAAGGTGAGAAGGCATTATAATTATACAAACAAATGCAAGATGAGGGCATCTCACCAAATGCTATAACTTTGGCCTGGATTATTGAGAGCATGTGGAAACATTGGAAATACAACTAAGGGGTAAGAGATACATACTGAAGTTTTACAAAATGGGTTGTTAAAAAGAGATGTTTGTATAGGCCCTGAGCTAGTTGACATGTATGCAAAGTGTGACCTGCTGAGAAAGCACAAGAAGTCTCTGATGACCTTCAATCAAGAAAGGTAATGTCATGGACTGCACTTAACTTAAGGTATATGCAATATGGATACAGTCAAGAAGTAGTTAACTATTGCAACCAAGTGTGACTTGAGGGAATTTCTCTAAATACTGTGACGTACATTTCTTGCTTGAAAGCTTGTGGTTCTTTAGGGACCATAGGTAATGGCCATGAATTACATAATGAGGTCGCTTTTAGAGGGCCTATTGAGGAAGGACTATTTTTGAAAGGGCTTTTTTGGGGGGAAAAAGGGGCTTAATGGAGAAGAGTGCAGGGAAAAAGCAGGGGATTTTTTTTCGTGAATCAGAGGAGAGGAGGGCAGCATCGTTTTGAAGGAAAATCCAATCTCGAGTTTGTGATTGCATTGCGGCAACTAGCTGCATTCATCGAGAGAACAATTCCAATAAGTTTGTGATCAGCAAAGCTGTAGTTGAAGTAGGGGAGTTTCAAACAGAGGATGAAGGGGAGGATCGCTTTTCTTTTGGGAAGGAGGGCTGATACTTTTATGGCAGTGACCATCAGTGGGGGTCGAACGAGCCTGTCATGCCAGTGTAGGAATCGATGCATCTAAAGAGCTCGACTATGGCGGCAAAGAGTAGTTGGTCTCATAGGAGGGCTCTTCCTGCAGACAACGAGACCATATAAGGCTTCTCTGATCTCTTGCAGCCCATTCACAAGAAGGACTTGTTTGAGTGCTCTTCCTATACACATCCAGCTCCATATGAAGCTTTTGTGGTCTTAACATGCAACCCACAAGGCAAACGTCTATACTCAAATGAATAACAATCATGACCATGTGAGGCAAACAACGACAAATATAGAAACTATCATGTTGATGCTGATGGTTTTATCAGAAGATACTGGGAACTTGGCAAGCCTTGTAGATTGGGAAGTAGAAGCGCAGGGACTATGGAGCCTGGGAACGGTCATGTAGCACTCAAGCATACCCTTGCGTACCCCTCTTGCGTACCCCTCGCCCATTGATATCACAACTGCGGCCTGCCAAATCGAGCAAGAGAGGAGGCTACGTCGCATCAATCTAGAGGTTTAGGAGGCTACGCCATATCAATCTGGAGGTTCCTCCAGGTCTGGCAGACCTCAATTCAGATGCGTCAAACGATAAAAATGAAGGGTTTAACTTTGCCAAGCTAGATAGAAGCTATTCAAGCTTTGGCTCAGAACAAGGAGAAATTACGATTATTACACCTGCAAGTTCTGGTTTCAGTGAAGTTATAAGCACACTAACATCTTTTTTTGAAATTTGTGAGAAAATTCTGCCATCTCTTCTAATGTCTCTCCATGTACTCCAATTCTGGAAAGGTTTCCATCAAACTCAGTGGGACAATCCTTTGATTCTGAGAAGTCTTATATGAGAGGATCTCATGCTTCATTTGGAGATGACTTAATATCTCCCTGTAGCCCTTCTCTTTTAGAGTTCATTCCTGGCTATCTTCCCCAGGATGCCTGGTCTAGATTTCCCTCAACTGATTCTGTTCCATGTGAGGAGTTTCCAATTATCCCTCTTAATCTAGAGTGAAACTCGTCTACAATAGCTACAAATTGGGATCAACCATACCCGTATGATCCTTCCAATTGTCAGTGGAATTGATTTTCTTCATCAGAGTCTTTGTGCACAGAAGGAACAACTCAATCTGGAGTTTTGATTCCAGGCCTTCCAAATGATTTAGCATAGTTATGTCTCATGTGGGTTTCATTTATTAAGTACGATCCTTGTTTCCGAATGGTATCTAGACAGTGGAGAGCAGTTCTTACATCTGAAGAGTTCTACAAGGCAAGAAAAACACTTGGGATTAAAGAAGCCTTTATATCACAGGTTGTCCATGGTAATAAAGTCCCCATCTTCAGCAGAGTCATGGAATCCAGCATTAAAGTAGTACCATAGTGTATGTCATACTTGTGTAGAGTCAAATAACTGCTGCTCAAAAACTGGCCTTTGATTACTGGAACCAGTGATGCTTGAATTCAATAGCTCTTCAGCTGAGAACGGCAAGTTTATTGAATAGATGCATATTAAATCAACAATCTTTGCATTCAATATGAAGAGTTTGGAGTTTACTGTTGCATAGCCTGATCTCACTTGATTAATCTTCTATCTTGGAATTTCTCAAGAACCTCTATGGTCGTGACTTTGCTTTTGAAAACCTTTCGACATCTTTGGTGAACCCGACGTGAAAGCGTCGCAGAAATTTCAGGATGGGAGATACTTCAGCATCCATTTCAGCCTCTTCTACAATTCCAACTGCGTCCTCTACTTCAACTCCATCATTGACTACTACGTCAAGTACTTCAATAGATGATCTAAAGTAGATTTTGCAGAATATATCCATGTATATGCAACTTCAAAATCAACAGACACAATTGTATATGCAGCAGCAGCAGCAATTGCATCAACAACAGTTGTCTCAACAAAGGCAACTATATTCAGAGCACGAGAATGCAATCAGCGTGACTAAGGCGATTGAAGCAGTTGAGAATGAGAAGAAGCTATTTGATGGCCGTAATGTTTTAGAATATTTGAAGACATATGAGATCAAGATGGAGTTTTTTGGAGTTCCAGCTAGACTTACGAGTAAGTATTTCCTTCGTCTTGTCACACCCGCCTTGAGGGCAAAAGTGACTTATTTTTTTATTCAAAATTCACATTGGCAAGATTTTAAGAAAGCCTTGAAAGAAGAGTATTTCCTTGAGGAATTTGGGATGGCTACACGGTGGTCATTCCGAGAGTGGGTCTACATGCCAAACAAAGGTTTAGCTGCTTCAGAGTTGATTCGAGAATTTGAAGAGAGGTATAGTCAGCTTGATGCCATTGAACAAAGAGCATTGGATGTTGAGAAAGTTGAGCTTTTCTTGCAAGCTGCAGATCTTGCTCTTCAAGAAGAATTAGGAGAGCTTCTTGAGGATCGCATGAAGCCTATGGGTCTTAAAACAGATTGGCAAGATGCCCAGGATGCAGTCTCGACTTTGACCAAGAGGAGGATATGGAAGACTCGCCTACAGAATGGTTCTATGACACTGACACCGTATTCTGCTCCTATGCCTGCTTCTATCCCTGTTATTTCTTCTTCTCCTTAGCCAGTTTCTTGGCCTATGCCAGTGCCTACTGTTTCTACTCCTCCTATTCCTCCTGTTCCACGACCGATGCTAGCACCTTCTGCTCCAAAACCATCCACTCCGTCGGTGCCTACCTCTCTTGATGATATAATTAAAGGCATAATAGATTTGACACTGGAGTCAGTTAAAGCAGAATTGGTGGGAAAATTGAAAGAGCAGTTTGCTTCGACTGCGCCTACTATTTCTTCTGGTGCTCCTATTGCACCTAGGAGTGCTCCTAGTGCACCTAGGAGAGATCGAAGATGTATTTGGTGTGATGGTACAGACCATCAGCATTGCAAGGATTGTGAATCTTTTTAGGATGCAAGGAGGAAGAATTTGGTATTTTGGGGACAAGATGATAAGATTTGGTTGACTGAAACAGGAGCTCTGCTTGCTACCAACTTTGGGAAAGGCGGAATGAAGAAGTTAATGGATGACATGGCTGCGCATACTTCTTATGTGGCAGCTAGAGGAGATGGTTCTACATATGGAGTCTAGATTGAGAAGGGATCTGAGAATCAGTCAGCATTATGGACTTATGCTATGGAGGCAGCAAACAAGGGAAAAATTCAGCAAACTGTTTTGACTAGTGCAGGCTCTAGCATTAGATCTGAGATGGGATTCGCCTGTTGACAAGTACTCTATTTATGCCTACTTGGCTAAGTCTCAGGGAGAAGATGTACTTGTTGAGGAGAAGCGTAAGAGGGATGAAGAAAATCCAAGTGCAGCTAAAAAGACTAGAGGGGGTGAGTTTGTTACTCCACCTACTGCAAGACCGTCTTTAAGATGAGGGCCAGAACGATAGATGGAAGATGCTCAAAAGAGAGAAAAGAGGCAAGAGCCTAGAGAGAGAAAGCAACCAGGATTTAGATTGATGTCCAATATTGAGACATCTACAGACATGAAGAAAATCTTTAATGACAAGATACTTGGCAGTGAGGTGAATTTTACTATTTCTGAGGTTTTGGGCATTTCGAAAAGAGAGTTTCAAGATTAGTTCCAAGAGGTCCTGAAGAGGAAAAGACATGCATTGTCTACTATTGATACATAGGGAGTTTTGATTGGGGAGTTGGATGAGGATGAGGATGAGGTTATGGTTGAGAATGCTTCTGTTTTTCCACAGATAGAGAAGAGAGTTCAGCCTATGCACTATGTTGAAACTGATGAGCCTGTCTTGATACCGCGTAGTCACTTTTCGCGGTGTCAAGCAGCGACATAACCACTATGAGAACTCCTATTGGGCTTGTCAGGATGTGTACCTTCCCTCAAGGTGCCACTAATTCTGTTGCGCATATGATGAATGCCATGCATAAGGTTCTTCGTGATTACATACCTCAACTTACCATGCCTTTCTTGGATGATGTGCCCATTAAGGGGTGTGCAGAAGAAGAGAAGAATGAGAGTCTAAATGAGCAGGGATGCAGATACTTTGTGGCTGATCATATTTTAGTTTGTGAGAAGATTTTGGCCAGGTTAGAAGAAGTGAACTTGACACTATCAGGGCAAAAATCTATTTTTGGAGTGAATGAGGTTGTCATTGTTAGACATATGTGTGGATATTATGGCAGGAAACCCTCACCTGATAAGGTGGATGCTATAGGCAAGATTGCGGAGTATTGTTCTACCACTTCAGAGGTACCGAGATTCATTGGAGATTGTGTATTTTATATGATTTGGATACCCCATTTTGCACACATAGCAGATTGTTTATATCAGTTGCTTCGAAAGGGGCAGAAATTCTATTGGGATGAGAGCCACACTAGAGCCATGTGGAAATTGAAGAAGCTATTGCAGATTGCTCCTACTCTCAGGAAAGCGGATTATAATTGTGGAAGGCCTATTGTATTGACAGTTGACACTAGTCCAATTGGCATAGGTTGGGCTGTGGGTCAAGATGATGCAGATGGAAACATGTATGCTATTCGGTTTGGGGCGAAAGTCCTAAACAAGAGATAGAGGAGATATCCGCAAATCAAGAGGGAGTTATTGGGGATTGTTATAGCTCTTAAATGTGATAAGGAGTACTTTATTGGAGCTTCAGTTGTGGTAGAGACAGATTGCTTACCATTGATTGGTATGATTACGAGTTGCTCTACTCCGGATATAGCTATGTTGAGATGGATTGCATACATCAAGTCATTAAATCCAGAAATCAAACACAGTAGGGAAGGATAATCCAGTGGCAGATATGCTGTCTAGAGCCAGATATGATGATGAGGAAATACTACTTGCAGAAGAGGATGATACAAAAATTTCAGCCACTATGGTTGATCATGTTTGCCATGTCTATGATATTGTGGCTTTCATAGAAGAACTCTATGTTGGAGATTGGTTGCAGATTGGCAAGTACCTTAGTACACTAAGCAAAAAAGATGAATGGACAGATGAAGAGTTCAAGAAGATCAGAAGAAAAGCCTATGGTTATTTTCTCAAGGACGGATTTCTTTGGAAGCATCCGAAGAAAAGAGGCGGATTACCTTTGCGGGTTGTCTGCGATAGAGAGACACAATTGCAGGTGATGAGGGAGTTTCATGAGAATCCTTGGGCTGGTCATAGAGGAGTGTGGGCTACTTATGAGAAAATCAAGGAGAAATGTTGGTGGAAAGGCATGTATAGAGATGTTTCTCACTTTGTAGAGACTTGCAGAGACTGCCAGATGTATTCGGTAGTGTGTCATCGAGATGAGCTTTATCCGACCTATCCACTCTGCATTCATTATAAGTGGGTAGTTGACTTGGTTACTATGCCTATGGGTCTATGGCAGATGAGATATATTGTTTTGGCTAGAGAGGATCTTACCAATCATGTTGAGGGCAGATCTTTGAGAACGAAGACCACTAGTGCAGTGTGTAAGTTCTTATTGGAAGAAATTTTCTGCAGGTATGGCTGTGTGGATAAGATCACTGCGGATCGCGGTGAATTGGATGCAGATGAAGCTAGGGAGTTTTTCTCTCAACTAGGAATCAAGTTGGCTCTAACCACCGCATACAATCCAGAGGGAAATTGGAAGAGTGAAAGAGGGCATCCACCGATAGTGAAATCATTAGCAAAATCATGTAGAGGATGGATTGGAGAATGGCCGAGACTTCTACCATTTGCTTTGTGGGCTGATCATACGACTCACAGTGTTACCACAGGATATATGCCTGTAGAGTTGATGTATGGTCAAAAACCGGTTATGCCAACTGAGATTTGTGCTTTGACTTGGTCAGTTTTACTGTGGCAGGAGGATTTGATGAGAGAGGATCTCTTAGCTCTTCGGATTCGGCAGTTGGAGAGAAGACTAGAGGATATTCAGCTAGCTATTGACAGGTGGACAATTGCTAGACTAAGAAATAAGGACAGGTTTGACAGCAGGCATTGCTTGCGGCCTGGAGCAATAGAAGAGGGAGATTGGGTATTAGTCTTTGATAGCAGCCTTGAAAATCAGCATACTGCACTTCGGAAGATGGTGAAAAGATGGTTTGGGCCATACATAGTCAGACATGTCTTTGACAATGCAACATATGAGTTGACAGAATTGGATGGGACAGTGCTTAGAGTGCCTATTGCAGGAAAAAGAATCAAGATTTTCAAGAAAAGAGATGATGAAGATTATGCATTGGAAGAATTTGCAAGAGAAGAGCAATGAGAAGAAACTCCAATGGAAGAGACAGATAATCTTGTTGATATACCGGAAATGCACAATGAAGAGATTAATCTGTTTGTGGATCTTGATTATAATAATCATGGGTAGTTGGCCCATCCGGAGGATGCGCAGGATTAGAGGGGGTGGATGTCGTATTGGTGTGCATTCGAGATGTGAAATCCACCCAAAAGTTGTGTGTGTGGGAGTTGATATTTTGTACATACTTAGTTGTTATGTTTGCATCTTTATTCTGCGTGGTGGGGTCTTTTACTACCTTTTCTTTCAGCTAGGGTTGCACCTGATAGGTCCTCCTTCAATAATGCTGGGCATGAAGGGATGCTTTCAGCCTATGTTGAGCAGGGTCAAGGTGAGAAGGCATTATAATTATACAAACAAATGCAAGATGAGGGCATCTCACCAAATGCTATAACTTTGGCCTGGATTATTGAGAGCATGTGGAAACATTGGAAATACAACTAAGGGGTAAGAGAGACATACTGAAGTTTTACAAAATGGGTTGTTAAAAAGAGATGTTTGTATAGGCCCTGAGCTGGTTGACATGTATGCAAAGTGTGACCTGCTCGAGAAAGCACAAGAAGTCTCTGATGACCTTCAATCAAGAAAAGTAATGTCATGGACTGCACTTAACTTAAGGTATATGCAATATGGATACAATCAAGAAGCAGTTAACTACTACAACCAAGTGTGACTTGAGGGAATTTCTCCAAATAGTGCGACGTACATTTCTTGCTTGAAAGCTTGTGGTTCTTTAGGGGCCATAGGTAAAGGCCATGAATTACATAATGAGGTCATTTTTAGAGGGCCTATTGAGGAAGGACTATTTTTGAAAGGGCTTTTTGGGGGGGGGGGGGGGGAAAGAGGCTTTATGGAGAAGAGTGCATGGAAAAAGCAGGGGATTTTTTTTTCCGTGAATCAGAGGGGAGGAGGGCAGCATCGTTTTGAAGGAAAATCCAATCTCGAGTTTGTGATTGCATTGCGACAACTAGCTACATTCATCGAGAGAACAGTTCCAATAAGTTTGTGATCAGCAAAGCTGCAGTTGAAGTAGGGGAGTTTCAAACAAAGGACGAAGGGGAGGATCGCTTTTCTTTTGGGAAGGAGGGCTGATACTTTTATGGCAGTGACCATCAGTTGGGGTCGAATGAGCCTGTCATGCAAGTGTAGGAATCAATGCATCTAAAGAGCTCGGCTATGGCGGCAAACAGTAGTTGGTCTCGTAGGAGGGCTCTTCCTGCAGACAACGAGCCCATCTAAGGCTTCTCCTATCTCTTACAGCCCATTCACAAGAAGGACTTGTTCGAGTGCTCTTCCTGTACACATCCAGCTCCATATGAAGCTTTTGTGGTCTTAACATGCAGCCCACAAGGCAAACGTCTACACTCAAATGAATAACAATCATGACCATGTGAGGCAAACAACGACAAATATAGAAACTATCATGTTGATGCTGATGGTTTTATCAAAAGATACTCGGAACTTGGGAAGCCCTCTAGATTGGAAAGCAAAAGCGCAGGGACTGTGGAGCTTGGGAACGGTCATGTAGTACTCAAGCATACCCTTGTGTACCCCTCTTGCGTACCCCTCGCCCAATGATATCACAGCTGTTGCCTACCGAATTGAGCAAGAGAGGAGGCTACGTCGCATCAATCTGGAGGTTTAGGAGGCTACGCCGCATCAATCTGGAGGTTCCTACAGGTCTGGCAGACCTCAATTCAGATGCGTCAGACGATAAAAATGAAGGGTTTAACTTTGCCAAGCTAGATAGAAGCTATTCAAGCTTTGGTCAGAACAAGGAGAAATTACGATTATTACACCTGCAAGTTCTGGTTTCAGTGAAGTTATAAGCACAGTAACATCCTTTTCTGAAATTTGTGAGAAAATTCTGCCATCTCTTCTGATGTCTCTCCATGTACTCCAATTCTGGAAAGGTTTCCATCAAACTCAGTGGGACAATCCTTTGATTTTGAGAAGTCTTATATGACAAGATCTCATGCTTCATTTGGAGATGACTTAATATCTCCCTGTAGCCCTTCTCTTTCAAAGCTCATTCCTGGCTATCTTCCCCAGGATGCCTAGTCTAGATTTCCCTCAACTGATTGTGTTCCATGTGAGGAGTTTCCAATTATTCCTCTTAATCTAGAGTGAAACTCGTCTACAAGAGCTACAAATTGGGATCAACCATACCCGTATGATCCTTCCAATTGTTAGTGGAATTGATTTTCTTCATCAGAGTCTTTGTGCAAAGAAGGAACAACTCAATCTGGAGTTTTGATTCCAGGCCTTCCAAATGATTTAGCATAGTTATGTCTCATGCGGGTTTCATTTATTAAGTACGATCCTTGTTTCCGAATGGTATCTAGACAGTGGAGAGCAGTTCTTACATCTGAAGAGTTCTATAAGGCAAGAAAAACACTTGGGATTAAAGAAGCCTTTATATCACAGGTTGTCCATGGTAATAAAGTCCCCATCTTCAGCAGAGTCATGGAATCCAGCATTAAAGTAGTACCATAGTGTATGTCATACTTGTGTAGAGTCAAATAACTGCTGCTCAGAAACTGGCCTTTGATTACTTGAACCAGTGGTGCTTGAATTCAATAGCTCTTCAGCTGAGAACGGCAAGTTTATTGAATAGATGCATATTAAATCAACAATCTTTGCATTCAATATGAAGAGTTTGGAGTTTACTGTTGCATAGCCTGATCTCACTTGATTAATCTTCTATCTTGGAATTTCTCAAGAACCTCTATGGTCGCGACTTTGCTTTTGAAAACCTTTCAACATTGCTGTCTCCTATCTTCAAGAACTTGGCTTGAAACCTTCAACCCTTCTCTTATCTCTACCATCTCCGAAGTCTAAGCTCTTGAACCCCAATACATTATTCTCTTTCCAAACCATTGTGGTGACCTTCAACCCAATGCGTTGCAACATTGGTGAACCTGATGTGAAGGTCAGTGTAAGAGAACTCCAAGATAGGGGATTCTTCAAGAGATACTCTACAACAATTGGTGCACATACTACAGCAGACTCAGCAACAACAAATCCAAATGCTACAACAATAACAACGAAGTCAAGACAAAGAGAAGACTGATTCCACAGCTATCAAGGCCCTAGAGGAAGTTGGGCATGAATTAAAACAATTTAAAGGTCAAAATGTCTCTATTTTTTGTTTGCTTGTATGTTGAGAAACTGCTCTTCTTTGGTGTATCGCAACATGCATGGAGTCACTATTTTGCTAGACTAGCCAAGCATGGTCTTCAAGAAAGAATCCATGGTCTTTTTTAGCAAGATGCGGATTGGGTTGCATTCAAAAAAGCCCTACGGGAAGAGTTCTTCTTAGAAGACTCTAGCCTAATGATGAAGAAAAGTATCACTGATTGGGTTGAGAAACCCAACAAAAGTTTAGCTGCAACCACTTTATACCATGAGTTTGATAGTAAATTTGGACAACTTGATGCTAAAGACCAACAAAGTATGGAAGGTTAGAAGATTGAATTATTCCTTAAGGCTGCAGATCCCATTCTGCAAGAGAAGCTTACTTATCGCCTAGAAGATGCTACCTCTGAACTAGGAGTCAAGACTGTATGGACAGATGTTACTGATGCAGTTAACATGATTGCTCAAAGAGAGCGGATGCGACTAAGATTGAGCTCTACTTCAACTTCAATAACTCCATTGATGGAGCTTGTTCCACCTTCAAAATCCCCTATTCCTTTGACTAATCAATCAACTCTTTCTTCTTCTATTCCTTCTAAAAATGATGTCATGGATGAACTCTTTAAAAGCATGCGTGACCTTCATTTGAATCTTACACAAATTAGTTCCAAGGTGGAGAAGCTGGATGTCAAAGTTGAAGAACGAGGACATTTATCAACTCAAAGACCCATGAGAGAAGGCTTTAAGAGGCATTGTATTTGGTGTGATAGCCAACAACATGACAAGAGTGAGTGTTCGACCTTCTGTGAGGCTGAAGAACAGAAGCTCGTCTTTTGGAAAGACGAAAAAATTCATGCAGCTGAAAGTGGTCTTCCATTGGAGCCAAATTTTGGCAATGGTGGAATGAAGAAAAGATTACAAGATTTAGCTGTAAAGAATGCCTATCTAGCAATTGATACAACTACCTATGGGTTGCAAATTGAGCCAACTAAATCAAGTTGGAAAGCATGTAAAGCTAATGTACAATCTAAAGTATGGATGCATGCACTAGATCAAATGGAATGTGGTAAAGTAGCCAAAGAAGATTTGACTAACACCAGTCAGTGCATTCGAGGAATAACTAGTTGGAAAGAACCGATAGATTCTTTTTCGGCCTTTGCACATTTGGCTGACTTCAATCATAAAGAAGTCTTGATTGAAGAAAAGAGAAGAGAAGATGAACCAGGGCCTTCCTCTTTTGGCCCTTCGAAACAAGTAATTAGAAGAACGCCTGAACAACCAAAGCTTGCTAAAAATATAACCCCAGGTCAAGAGATGGAAGATTTGTTGTGGCATATTTTCCATTCTCAACAATTGGCACAATGAAGGTTCATGAGGTTGTAGTGGTTTTGCAAAATGGTGACAGAAAGATGTGGTGGTTGTTTCAAACTCAATAACAATTCATGACAAAGGAGATGATTACGAATCAAACCATGTCCTACCTTTTGAGGATATTCATGTGCTTAGCATTCGTGAAAGTTGGAGAGAACCGAGTGATGCTATGGACAGAAGGCAACACAATGTGTGTTGGGACAGGGGTTATATTATTGGCTTTTCCATATGATGTGATAAACTTTGAATTGCTAGGAGAAGAGGATGTTGGTGTGGTGGTAGATAAATTCCTTGATCAAACCACATGAACATACATACATGACAACCTCCACTATGTCACTTTGGAAAGCTGGCCTATTAAAGAAGTGAAGATACCAATGAAGATACTGTTTCCACAAAAAAATCATTTTTTAATCCAAAAGAGATCATATTTTATGGTCAATAGAAAGCCTCAAATTATTGCCCCTAAAGGTGCAAACTTGAGGACTTCTATGGACTCCATTTCACAAGTTTCCACGATAGATTGTTGCCAAGAAAAGTGTTGTCAGTTTGTTGATAGAGAAGCAATGCAACAATTACTTAAATACTTTTGGGGATTGCAATTTGAAGTGCACACAAACTATGTTTATGAAAAGTTTGAATCATCATGCAAGATTGATTACTTGGGAACAAGGAAGTACAACTTCATCTTTAATTGTCAAGTGGTATGTGGAAGAGCATGGTATGAGATTCATGGAATCCAAAATACATCTTTTTATAGGTACAAAACACAATTTGAGCATGGCGTGAGGAGGGAAATGCATGGAAACAGGGGGGGTAATAAGAGCATATTAGGATCACACAGAGATTGGAAGAGCCATCCTTAGAGACTTTGTTAAGAAGAATGCATAGAAAATGCAACACGAGAGTAGAACAATGCAAGATGGATCAAGGGAGACACAATTGGTCATCCCAGATATTTACAAGTAGGTAGATATATGGGAAGAAGTAAATACACCATTGAATGGTATTGTATGCAAGAAAATGTCCTTGTCCACCTTCAACTGTATTTGGATTACAGAGTTCAAGCATGTAACCTTAGCAAAGACAAGGGAGTTCTCCAAATGTAGTATTTGCTTAGAGATCAAAGAGCAACTTGCAGCAACAAAGTGTCTTCAAAAGCAAAATGTGCTTCTAAAAAAGAGTCAATGTCACATGCTACAACAACAAAGTTGTCGGAACATATACTACAGTTGGCGCTTGGCCTCAATATTATATCCAGAGAAAAACTTGTGCAACATACATGATAAAATGGACCAACAAAAGACATCTATCCCTAGGTTAAGGCTTCGATCAAAAGAGACTAAAATTTCTACTCAAGTACCAGTTTATTTAACAAACATGATTACACATGGACATGGAGAAGGAAGATGTGGACATTTCTCACTTGATCTATGGCCTCACAATCCTAACTTTACAATTGCCTCATTGTCGTTGTGCTTTAGGAACGTGGAGCAACTACACAGACATGCAAATGGTGATCTACAACTAGATAGAATGCCGAGATCAACCTCTATGCTACTAAATGCCCTCAACTCAAAAAAATCACTTAACCACTATCAAGGCATTGCACAAAATAAATCATGCATGGAAGGTAATACACCATAGGATGGCCATCATCATTTCAAACGATTGCCAAAGAACTTACTACTTCAACGTAATAATTGTGGATCAAAAAGAAAAATCACTATCTCTTTGTATATCTATCATTGCTTGTTGCACGATGAACATTCAAGATGATCCAGCTTGGGTTTCTCATGGTGGGTCATACACATGAAGACATTGATGCAATGTTCAGCAAATTTTTAGAGAAGCTAAGGACGAGCATGACCTTCACTTTTCCTCATCTTATGCAACATTTTCAATCATGCGAGATGACAAGTCCTACACCTTTCTTATTAACACATGTGCTTGACTTTAAGAGATACATTGAGGGATACTTGTATGATTCCAAAGATACACTTGTTGGTCACTCAAAACCTCTTCAATTTTGATTTTTTATGCAAGGAGTTACACTTGTCATGCAATACAAGATGCATCCAAAGTCCCCACACTAGTTACCAAGAGAAGGTGGTATTGAATTATGGAAGATAGACTTTGCAAGAAAGCCTACTCTTCCAAAGGGTGTTCCAATGTTGCTGCCCATGTTTGAGATTGTTAAGGATCATCAAGAAGTAGTAAGTGGAGTTAAAGATTATTTGAAGTATTGGGAAAGATTGTCAAATGTACAAGGACCCGAAGCAAAGTTCACAAAGTTTATAACACCAGTGGTTGATTATTAGAAACACATATCTACGCTCTTCAAACTCCAAATGTCCAAGAATATTTAATTTTCATATATTTTTGGCCAAGAACACAAAGTGATGCAACCAATATACATGTAGATAATGCAGATGACTTTATTAGATTGGAAGAGTTGAATTATCACTATTGTGGTCCTCTCAACAAATAACTCAAACATGCATTTGAACCAATGCTTTATGTTAAGAAAGATGACTTTGTGCTTGTTAGACCTTTAGATTCAGTATATCCAATATAGCTTGGTGTTGCACAAAGTGAGGTGGATACAAATAGAAATTCCAAAAACTTCAACAAGGTATGTATATAATATTAGGCACCAATTTGTGGTCATCAAAATGCTATAGATGCATAGGTGTATTTTAATTGTTGGGATAAATATTGGATGTGCAACAAAAAAGATCCTGAATGATGGGAAACAATAGATAGCATTGTCTTCTCTTGGATGAAGAAAGGTACAAAATCTCCCAAAATTTTTAAAATTCCTCCAAAGGTTGTATTGAAGGCCAAACAAAGTCTACAAGAATCCATCAACTAAAGATTTTCCTTGAAGCTTTTCAAGGATATTAAAATTAAGGTGTTTATTAACACTACTTTTTTGAGTTTTTTTCAATCTCTTGGAAACAACCCTCAACAATAATACGTTCCATTGCACCAAGTTTCAAATTAATGAAATTCCCAAAATTCACGAAATCCATTTTGATTTGGAGTTCCCATATTGATGGGAAATTACCGAATTCCGAAATATGGAGTTAAAAGTTCTATACTTATACCTTGATTTGATTGAGAGTAAGCTATAAGGTTGATATAAAGATGAGTCATCTTATTACTTTGGCTTTAAACAAGCTCCAACATGTGTTTAATGCATTGGAAAAAGAAATCCTAGTAGGAAGATTCACTATGGTTTCGAGAAGTTTGTGCTTTAATACTTGATGAAGGGTTTAATGCACGTGCAAGGGAGGTTGCAATGGATATCCACAACTAATACCCTCATAGTGAAAGAAGGTAAGAAGAAGAAGAACAATAAGAAGAAGAAGAAGGAAAAAAAAAACGGTTTGGGGTAAGAAGGGGATCTCACTCAAGTTTTTCCTCACAAGAAAATCCAACATGTGGAAGATTTAGTATATGCTACTAAGATCAATCCTTTGACCTAAGGTAAGGTGGGAAACGTGGCATTCTCCACCTAAGAGCTTCCTTTCTAGCCTCATGTTGAAAACTTTCTAGTTCAAATAGTTAGAGGGGATATTATGCAAAGTGGTGTTTGAGGGGGACAACTAGTGCCTCCATGAAGTGTTTGACATTTTCCTTTAGGAATGCTCTTCCATTGGTGCTTCTAGGTATACTTCTTGTTTTGCATGTGGTTTAGACTGAGACTCACATTAGGACATTGGACAAGGCACAATTGGAGATGGAATAGATGCAAGAGAATAGTGTCAAAGATAATGAAATCATGTAGAGATGCCCTCATCAACTTTGTTAGGTAAGACCCAAATATTTCTCACATATCACATTGTAAGGAAGCTGGAGCACTTTTCAAATCAAACCACATTACTATATAGATGAACACTCCCCAAGCCATGATAGAGGCTGTCTTTGACTAAGCTCCAAAGAAAGCTAGAAATTATTGTACCCACTAAAGCCATCAAGGAAGGAATACACCTTGTGACTGACTACCTTAGCTCCAAATCCATCAAGGAAGGAATACACCTTGTGACCAACTACCTTAGTTCAGATACTATCTGAATATGGCATGGAAAAGCTATCGAGGATAGTTGCTTCATTAAGTTTCTAGTAATTCACATAGATTCTAAGTTTATTGTTCTTTTTTGGGACAATGACTATGTGAAATATCCATTTCACATATTCAATCAAAGCAATGAACCCACATGAAGAAATTTATGCACCTTCTCTCTCACTAGCTTAGCCATGTGTGGTTGATTCTATAGCTCTATGTTTTGATTGGGACTACATCCAATTTAAAGGGAATGTAATGGTGATAGAAATATGGATTTGCGTTCTTCATGTTAGGATAATCGCATGAAAAAACCATCCTCAAAGTCCTTCAACAGAGTGATTAGCTACTCACAAAACTCTAGATCCAATTGAGTGCTAATTTTTTCTAGCTTAGTTTCATTCAGATCAAGATAAATTTTAGATAATTCATCCTTTCTAACCCTTATTACCTTTTGAAGTTGGGCCTCGAATTCTCTCTCTTGCCTTAACACTTCTATCACATAGTACCTATACCAATGTAAGCTCTATACCCTTCGAAGTCATCTAGAGAGAGAGGTGCCAAAGATTCCAAATTGAGATATTGCTAATTTATGTGTAAGATATCCACAAGACAAAAGGGTTCCAAGTCAACAGTAGCTACCAAAATGATGCTTCCTCATCATTATCTAAGCCTTTCACCATACTAATAATTTCTACCACCATTGTTGTAAATGTTGTCATTGGAGGACAATGCTTGTTCAAAGAGAATTAGACTTTATTATGGCCCCGATGGATAGTTAGTCGATCCAATAGATCCATCCCAATAGGAGACAATAATCTTCTCCTAGGATTGTTCCCTATTTAAGACCACTATTGAAGCCGAAAAGGAAATTTGGGCCACTTTGATAAGAACTAAGCAAAGGATATTGGGTGGCCATCATAGTCATTGTTGATTTGTCACTTTGAAAAATGGGGTTGATGTCATCACAAAATCCTTACAAGTTGCCATGGTGATAATATTCATTCCTATGATCCACTATCCAAAGGATATTATTGATTACCCTGCCTAGAGGACATGGTGAAATTGGTTCACATTGCACTTTGTGTACTTTCTCAAAGAGGACTTCAACAATCATAGTCACTACTTTCTACACTGGTCAAATAAGATGATTCAGTTGAATGATCTTTTAATGTTAGAATGAGATTAAAGAGATGACCCAAAGGTATTGTGATTAAAAATGTTGGACACCTAGATTTTGATGATGCTAATTCCAAAATCACCACAGTGGACACCTAGATTCTATTAATGTTGACACTAGAATCACCCCTAATTAGGGGTGATTGCATTTCTTGACATGGCCACATTTCCTAACATGGATATATATCCCAAATCTACCTATTGTTATTGGGACCTTGTGAGAGCGGATTTTTGGAGCCAATCTTAAAGCATAAAGTGGCACGAGAGGCATAAAAGAGAAAATTTTCATGGAAAATGAAATGGTTCATAGATCAAGGAGCTAGGGTCTCCCTAGATGCATTTTGATGCCATGAATCCAAGGCAAGTATATGTTTGTTAATCAAAGTCCAATTGACCCCCCATTTAATGGCCACAAGGTTTTGTATTATGAAGCAGCTACTAGATCCGAAAGATACAAAGCATGTGACAAAGGCTAGAGTGATAGATTTCGATGCCAAAAAGTTGCCCATCTAGTCACATGGAAATTTTGAGCTCATTTACCTCCTCAACCAGGCTAGAACCACTTGGGGTTAAGTGTGAACACCAATAAATGAACTAGGTAAGTTGTGGTTCTTGATTAAAGAGGGCAAATACTCAAAAAATGAAACATGATCGGGAGGGGGAGATACATTTTTTCCACAATTCCCTTCCTACTCCTGGGCATTGGCTACAAAATGTTTTGCTTTCCATCACCCAATTCTCATGAGGAGTTATGTAGTATTCAGCAAGATAAAAAATCAGTATTTCTCTCTCCTCTTTCTCTCTCGCCATAAACTTGGTTCATCTGGGTTGAGAGAATGAGGGGGAATGGGTGTCAATGTAGAATGGAATGCAAGCATCAATGGCTTCCTATTTTCAAATTACAAAGTGTGCGTACAAGGTTTTATGAGTAAGTGAGCTTCCTCTCGATTTTATGATGCATATTGGTTTCCTATGGTTGAAACTAGTTTCTAGTGTTTAAAAATGGTTCATTCTATACAAAATGTCAGCATGAATAGTAAGTTCTAATTGTTTATATACTTTATTTCAAAATATGCAAAACATGTAAAAGTGCGATTTTATGCGTTCCATCATGGCAAATTGTGTCTTCATGGAGAGAAATAAAGAGTAATAATGAATCTCACTGTTCTTAAGTGTTTCACATAAGAAAATGTAGAAATACAAGGATTTTAATTACAAATAGTTGTGAAAAATAGAGAATAATAGAATTTAATTGAGAAAAAATTAGATATTACATGTGAAAAATAATAAAAATTCAAGGCTATGTTTGTGCAAGTATAATGGAGATAAGAAATAAGGCTTTTTCTTAGTTTACCCCCATTTGTATGTTTTAGTGTGTATTTATTGCTTTTATTATGAAGAAGCATACATGAAAATACCTCTTAACCTACCCATCGCAAGAAAAACCCTAAACAATAGGGAGAGAGGGGGTTTTATGTGTTGAATATGATTTCAAATCTAAAATTTTTACTGTATTTTTCATATAGGTCTCGATTTCATATTAAATATTAAGAAGTATAGTGGCACGAAGTAGTCTAGCCCACCTTACTATTGTAAAAAGTCGCTAGTGAAGTAAAATCATGGAAAGAATGTTTGAGCACTTTCAAAATGCTAATTTCATTTTAAGTAAAATATTTGTGCACTCAATGACATCCACTTTGCATTGCATTGCATTGACATGGCATAAAGAGAACTATTTCCTCGAGGCATAGCACTTGGATTCAAACTAATGACCCACGATGAGTGGAGGCTCCCTATGTTGTAGGTTTAGTATACTCGTTTCCTTAGGGGCTAACTTGGTGAGGAGTATACTATCTCCTAGAACCAATATTGTGAAGAGTTGACTTTGTGTGTATGTGTTTTATGTTGAGATGGTACATATTGGGGCCAATCCCTGGGGTGTAGGAGAGCCATAATGGGGCCACAATGATAAGCTAGGGGAGTTCTCGCTTTGTTTTTGTTACAAGGTGCTAGCCACCTATATGTTTGGGCACTCCCTTTGCTTGGAGTTGGGAAGGGTATCATGTTGGACTAAAATATAGAGATTGTATCTACAAATGCATTCATTCAATAAATTAGTTCATAGTGTTTATACACTCTTGGCTGCGGGGCTGTGGGGTTACTTAGGTGAGTATAGGAGGCTTGTTAGAGCCGTAGATCTAGTGTCTAGTCCATTTTCGGTCACCGAAAAGGGGTGCCTTTGTCAAGAGTTACTGATAAAAGAGGCAGTTCCTAAACCTTGGTTAATTAGGGAATAGTCAATCAGTTTATCCAAAGAGTATGAGGACAAATCCATTATTTCTTGATAAACACCATCAAGCCAAGATCTAAAAAAAAGAAAGAACCAAAAGAACTAAACAGTGGGCTGAATTTCCTAAGAGGTATTCCCCTCAACGTAGCAACACATACCCATACAAGGGAGAGGTCTTAGTAACCTTAGTGTCACAAACAATCCATTAGCAGGAGAAGGAAGCTCTAATTCTCCTCTTCTTCCAGTAAGCCAATCCACTTCAAGTGGGATTGCAATCACTCTATTACAAACTCCTATAGCAAATGCGATTGTCATTATGGCTTAACTATTGTAATACTTGAAAAAAACTTGATTTGCCAGCCTTAGGTTTTCCTCTACCCATATTTAATGGGTTAGGGTTATAGGGGTTGATATCAATGTTGTGAACATGTCACCAACCACTTGCTTTTCATTAGGCTCTACACTCTTTTGCTAGTGATCCTAGTTGCTTTGCTTGCCTATGACATCTGGGCTTTATCTATGTGGTGCCATATGGGGTGTGGATGCATCTCTCGATCTTAGGCGTGTGGGTAAGACTGGTGTGATCACGTTAGAGAGCTCATGGATATCATCTTCCATGATGGGTTTGGTATCCTTAAGGTGTTCTTAGACTTCTCTCATCCACTCCTTGACTTTATCCACTACTTCTAATGTCTCGACTCCGAATAGCCCGAAGCATACAAATGGCACAATTGCTTAACTAGTGGAAGGTTTCCTTCCACGACACTTGGCATACAAGTGTGTGATCTCGCACTCTAGACATCTTAGGTTGGCTTTGTCTTGATTGGCTTCCTCCCTTTTAGGGAAGTGAAATAAAATATGCCTTAGGTGATCGCAAGTCCAACACATGATGGATTCTTGGTGCTTTCCTCCTAAACCTCTTCCTCTTTCCCAACTGCCTAATGCCATCATCACCAACACTAGTCT
Source organism: Lygodium microphyllum (assembly GCF_053477565.2). NCBI lineage: Eukaryota > Viridiplantae > Streptophyta > Polypodiopsida > Schizaeales > Lygodiaceae > Lygodium > Lygodium microphyllum. Next base: position 28,132,831 of record NC_141143.1, on the reverse strand, counting down.
AAAATCCATCAAGATGGGGCTTCCCTCTTTGTTGTATGAGACATAATGATTTATGTATGATTCTTTTTTGACTCCTCTACGTAATGTATTGGAGTGTTTCTCGATAATTGAGTCACGATAGGTCTAAGTGGTCTAGGTTACCCATGTATGATTGATGTCCATCCTAGGGATGATTGGCTTTGAGTCGTTGGGTGCTAGGAGAGATATTAGAGGTCCCCTTCTGAAGTTAGGCAGCCTATTCCCTAGATAATATGGCTGATTGTATGGTTTTGAGTATGGAAATCATCTTGGCAATCTACAATGCATTATGTCATATGTAAACCTACCCCAATGAGTGCATGGTGTTGACCTAGGATCCATGCGTTTGATGGAGAGGTGATTTCCTTCTCAATGTATGCATTGCACATGAGGTCATGTGGGCCTTCTCATTATCTCTGGAAGCTTAGCCAACTCTAACTTCATATCAGCCAACTATTGGCTCTAATCGATGCCCTTTTTGTGTTTTATAGCTAGATTTCTTGCTAATGGTAATAGCTCTTTTTAAGGATCTAGAGGTAATGCCCTCTTGAGTCCTGGTTCTAGAGCTTCTCTCCTTGAGTATGCCATCCATGCAATGGCTTCTTAAAAGACCCTAGCTAACATGTCCCTTTGCATGTTTGAATTACTCACGAAGGCCTTGTAGAGCTCTTTTCTTTGGATTCTATTTATGAATAGGTGTTGGAGACCGCTTGTTTGTTAGTTTGTTTTGCCACAAGGATTCTCTTAAAGAGGCTCTACACATGGCTTACAAAGTCATGGATGTCCTCCTTGTCCTTCTAGCTAACATTCTTCAACCTAATGATTAGGTTGTTAGAGTATCCTACTTTGGAGAATCTCTTGATGAAGACTCTTGAGGTTATTAAAATTATTTTGTTTGGCATCATCTAGGTGTTGAGATATCGAGCTCCACTCGTGATACGCCAGGGTGACCGTTGTGTATTTATGTCACCGACTTGTCAGTTGCAGACGCGGTTGGTACACCGCCCATGAATAATAGCTACATGATAGCTATCCTTATCTACTCTAGTTCGTGGCTCAGTTAGTATGCCACCTTAGTTAGTTGAGTTTGGTTTGAGACCCATATATAGGGTTCTTCTATTTCTTTGTACTTGAGTTCTTTTGGCTTACACAACTAAGAAGAGGAAAACTGTTTTCAGCCTCCACCCTTGTGTGTATTCCCCCATTGTGCAAGCAAGAAAGCTTCAAGTGAGACTCCTTCCTTCTCTCCCACAATCTTGACGTGGTATCAGAGCCTTATTCGTGGTAAGGAGCTCAAGAAAGCAAGCCAAGCTCGCGGTGTTCTGGTAAGAGGAGCAGTGTTGCTTTCATTTTCTGTTTTGGGAGCAGATCTCTACAGGTAGCACAGCCGGAAAGTGCGGGAGTGCATTGTCTCAGGTTGAGACGCCCTTCGCGGTGAAGCAAGAGGGCAGTATATGCTGCGGGCGAGGGCCCTCGGCGACCTTGTTTTTTTTATTTGAGGCCATTTCGGGGCCTGTTTTGGAGGCGGAAGTTTTCTGCACGCACTCAGGAAAAGGCCCAGTAATTTATGTTGTGCGACCACTGTTCTGCAGGTCGGTAAAAAGTTACTGTAGAAATTGCATTGTATGCCTGTGCGCAGAGACATTGGGAGTTACAGAATCATCCCTGTTGCCTGTTGATGCAAAATCGTCACTAGGAAGTGACTGTGTGGTCAAATACCACTTTCGTCAGTTTTACAGATTTGCCCTTGTGAGGTTGAAGCTGTGTTCTTTGCAATGACAGAATTTTTTGCAGTGTTCTGTAATGGCGTCTGATTCTCTTTCACAGATTGTCACTGAAAAGCTTGACAAGAACAACTTCCAAGCATGGAAGTTTAGAATGACAAATTTTCTTATGGAAAAATGATATTGGGAATTTGTTGCAGGAAATGAAGAAGAACCAATTCTTCCTAATGTTCTCAATCAATAGCAAATGCAGGCATTCAAAGCATGGCATGAGAGAGCCAGGAAAGTTATGTACTGGCTGTCTATCAGCATTTCAGACTCTATGATTGTGCATATTCAGGATGCAAGTACGCCAAAGGAGGCATGGGATACTTTGTCAAAAATGTATAGCACAAATACGCAAGCCAGGAAAATGCAGCTCAAGCAAGAGTTGCATAATGTGCAAAGAGAAAGTATGAGCATCAACGACTACCACATGAAGGTGAAGAAGATTGCAGATGCACTTGCTTCCATTGGGTCGCCAGTGGAAGATGATGATTTAGTTTCTAAGACCTTGAATGGACTAGGAAAGGATTATGCACAGTTCCGAACATCCATTTCCGTCCGTGAAAGATTTCCTGATTTTGAGGAGTTGATTGCTCTTCTAATTTCTGAGGAGCAGAGAAATGGTGGTGCATCTTCTTCAGGAGGAACTTCAAAAGAAGCTGTCTTCTACTCAAATGCTGGAAGAGGTAGAGGTAGAGGTAGAGGAGGCCGATTTGGAGGCTGTGGCAGAAATCAGAATATGCAGCAAACTCAAGAAAACCAGTCCTATGGAGGAGGACGTGGTAACTCTAGAGGCAGGGGGAGCCAAAGAGGTCGTGGTGGATGGCAAAGAGGCCAAAATGCAAACAGTAATGTTGAATGCTACTACTGTGGTAAAATGGGTCATATGGCTAAAGACTGCTATAAAAAGCAGAATGACTTCATGAATGGAAAACTGCAACAAGGGAATTATGCATCTTCTAGTAGACAGGATGATGACAGAAATGAGCACTTGTTTATGGTGCAGTACATGAACAATTCTGTGACAAGTGTAGAAATAAGCAATGATGTATGGTATGTTGACTCAGGTGCATCAAACCACATGACAGGTCATGCAGAATGGATGGAGGATGCAAGAAAAATGGAAAAACCAGGATTTGTGGAGACTGGTGATGATACTGCACATCCTATTGTGCAGATTGGAAAATTTCCCTTGTCTATGCAGGATGGGAAAAAGAAATACTTGTCCGATGTATTTCATGTCCCGAATATCACCAAGAATCTGGTTTCTGTTGGTCAAATGGTTGAGCAATACTTGCAGGTCAGATTTAATCCTCATGGATGCTTTGTTGAGGATATGAAAAATAAAGGTCGCTTGATAGCAAAAGGAAAGAAGAAGGGCATAATGTTTACATTGGATGCAGACATGTCCGAATTGAGTGCAGCAATGTTTGCACATGGGACCGGTGTAGTTGCAAATATTGATATCTGGCATAAATGCATTGGTCATGTTAATGTAGAGCAACTTAAATCAATGCAGGCCCAAAATATTGTTGCAGGTTTGCCAAAATTCAAGGTTGCAGAAATGCATAAGGTATGTGAAGCCTGTCAATTTGGAAAACAGGCAAGGAAACCATTTCCTAGACATGTTCAAGAGAGTAAGAAGCCATTGGAATTAATCCACTCTGATGTGTGGACAACTAAAGCTGCATCTCTTGGAGGCTGTCATTATTTTGTCAGTTTTATTGATGACTATAGCAAAAAAGTTTGGATGTATTTTATGAAAAAGAAAAGTGAAGTTTTTGGGCATTTCAAAACTCTTAAAGCGATGGTTGAAAAAGAAACATGCCTGCAGATAAAATGCCTAAGGTCAGATGGAGGGGGAGAGTACCTCTCAAATGAGTTTGCAAGGTTCCTACAGGAGCATGGCATAAAGCAGCAATATTCATGCAGTCATATCCCACAACAAAATGGAATTGCAGAAAGGAAAAACAGGCATATTGGAGAGGTATCTCGTGCCATGCTCAATGAAAAGACTTGCCAGATTTTTATTGGGCTGAAGCAGTTGCTACAGCAGTCTACATAATGAACAGGACTCCCATTGCAGCAATACATGGAATGACTCCAGAGGAGAGGTATACTGGTAGGAAACCAGATATTTCTCATTTGAAAATTTTTGGTTGCATTGCCTATGTACATGTGCCAGATGAGTTGAGATCCAAGTTGGATCCAAAAGCTGAGAAGTGCATCTTTATTGGTTACTCTCTGCAGCAAAAAGGGTATAGATGCTATAACCCTTATACTCGTAAGTTTACAGTGAGCAGAGATGTTGTTTTTGATGAGATGAATAGCTGGTATAAACCAGTAAATGTGATTGATGATGTAGATGCACAAAATGGTAATGCTGCACAGAATTCACAGCAGTAGTCACAAAATATTAGTGGACATGGAGCGTCCTCTAGCAATGGTTCACATTCTTCGCTATGGACACGCAGATTGAGATCAGGAGAATCTTCTCAAAGCAATGCAAATAGTGGTATGCAGGTATCACGAAAAGGAAAAGAGAAGGTTGATCAGCCCATGTTTGATGTGAATGCAGGTCACTCTTATGTGGATGGTGAATCCAGTGGCTCAGAACAGAGCATTGATGATGAGTTGGGTATTCCTTCTATTGTTACACCTGGAGTAAGGAAGACCATGGATGTTTTGAGAGCACCTGGGAGTGAACCTACTTTGTGCAGGTCTACGAGAGCTAGGTATCCTGTGGATAGGCTGAAATATGATGGATTTACAGCCATTCACTATGCATATATGGTCAAAGTGATATAGGAACCAGAACCCACTTCTTTTGAGCAAGCCAGGGGAAAAGAAAAATGGGAGAAAGCCATGGATGAAGAAATGGATGCCTTGGAAGCAAATGCTACATGGGAATTGGTACCTTTGCCTAAAGGTAAAAATGCAATTGGCTGTAAGTGGGTTTATAAGGTGAAGCACAATGCAGATGGTTCTGTGAACAGATACAAGGCAAGATTAGTAGTCAAGGGGTATGCACAAACATATGGCATTGACTATGAAGAAACATTCAGTCCGGTTGCAAGGATGGCAACTGTAAGAGCAGTCATTGCTATGGCTGCATCAAAGGGATGGTCTTTACATCAAATGGATGTAAAGAATGCCTTCTTGCATGGTGATTTGCAAGAAGAGGTCTATATGGAGCAGCCACCAGGTTATGTGCATGCTGTTCATCCTGAGTTTGTTTGCAGGTTGAAGAAAGCCTTGTATGGCTTGAAGCAAGCACCTAGAGCATGGTCTGACAAGATAGGACAGTATCTTGTCAGTATTGGCTTTCAAATTTCCAAGGCAGATTTCTCACTTTATGTGAGAAAAACAGAGAAATGTATTATGCTACTTGTCATTTATGTTGATGATTTGATTATGACAGGTGACAGTGATGCAGATATCCTTCATGTGAAAATGCTATTGAAGCAGAAGTTTGAGATGAAGGATTTGGGAGAGCTGTGTTATTTCTTGGGCATTGAGGTGATTAGATCACCAAGTGGGATACATCTCTTGCAGAGGTAATATGGATTGGACATGCTGTCCAAATATGGGATGACAGGCTGTAAGCCTATTTCAGTTCCTTTGGAGCAGAATGTGAAGCTGAGCACAGATGCAGGTGAGCTTCTAGAAGACCCTACTATGTACAGACGCATAGTAGGAAGTTTGATTTATATGACTATTACCAGGTCAAATTTGAGCTATGCTGTTGGATTGGTAAGTCAGTTTATGCAGGCTCCAAGGAAACCACATTTGGATGCGACTAGACGCATACTCAGGTATGTGAAGTCCACATTGTAGTATGGACTATTTTATGAGACTGGGATTCAAATACAGTTGCATGGATACACTGATGCTGATTGGGCTGGTAGTATCTATGATAGACGATCTACCAGTGGATATGTGTTCTCTTTTGGGAGTGCTGCAGTCACTTGGAGCAGCAAGAAACAGCCTACAGTTGCCTTGTCGAGCACAGAAGCTGAGTACAGGGGTGCAACAATGGTTGCATGTGAGGTAGCTTGGTTGCATAAGCTACTTTATGATATGCATCAGTCTACAGATGGGCCAATTGTCATTTATTGTGACAACATGAGTAGTATACACTTGGAAAATAACCCACTCTATCATGCTAGAACAAAGCACATTGAGGTGCATTATCACTATGTGCGAGAGAGGGTTTTACTAGGTCTTATTGATCTAGTTTATGTCAGCACAGAGGATCAGGTAGCTGACATATTCACGAAGGCATTGGGCGCAGAGAAGCTGCGCAAGTTTAGAGACCTGCTTGGTGTGCAGGAATTGGGATTGTGCTCGAGGGGGAGTGTTGAGATATCGAGCTCCACTCGTGATACGCCAGGGTGACCGTTGTGTATTTATGTCACCGACTTGTCAGTTGCAGACGCGATTGGTACACCGCCCGTGAATAATAGCTACATGATAGCTATCCTTATCTACTCTAGTTCGTGGCTCAGTTAGTATGCCACCTTAGTTAGTTGAGTTTGGTTTGAGACCCATATATAGAGTTCTTCTATTTCTTTGTACTTGAGTTCTTTTGGCTTACACAACTAAGAAGAGGAAAACTATTTTCAGCCTCCACCCTTGTGTGTATTCCCCCATTGTGCAAGCAAGAAAGCTTCAAGTGAGACTCCTTCCTTCTCTCCCACAATCTTGACACTAGGCTAGTAAACCATGTCTGTCCTTTATCTCCTATGCAAATTCCAAAAGCTTGTGCTCATGAAGTAAGGTCTGTGAGGTGGTTTTCCTCACATACTTGCTTGAACTACTCCACAAAGCCGTATAGATCATTGTCAGGATCATTGTTGGGATCACATACTTGCTTGAACTACTCCACAAAGTCGTACAGATCATTGTCAAGATCATTGCTAGACTAATACTTGTCAAGTTTCTTAGCAACTGCATTTATTTTAGTCTAGCTCTTAGAGTTTGGTATGATTCCTAGTCCTGCTAGTAAGGTAGTTGCTAGGGCTGCTAAGCTCTACACTACAATTGCATTGTCTAAGAGTCACTTTGTGTGAGAAGCTCACTCAGTGTAAAATCAACTTCTAATGCCCTCTCCTTCTCAGCATTTGGTCTTTCCTTGATTCTATTGGTGAGAGCTAAGACGTGCTAGATCTCGTGCATTCCTATGTCTTGTCTCAACTTCTGGGCTTGCTGCACTTGGTTATAGGAGGTTATGCTTTGCAATGCTTTCTTTGCCAACCTTCTCTCTTCCTCGAGATTGGCTATGATGTCCTCAACTGGTCTACCATGATGCACCATTTTGGTTTGCAAGTAATATTGGTTCACCCTTTGTTGAATGTCGACTGGAAATTTTCCCATGTCAAGCTCATTATCTATAGGGTTGATGTTGATTCCCAACATGTCAATGGTTTCCTTAGAAACTAGTGTGTCAATTAATTTTATTGAATTGAGTAGAGCTATGCCCCTAATCATGTTGGTTTTCTCTTCCTTCTCTATAACTTGACAATTTGCAGTTACTTTCTTTAGGTCTTGGTTCTCAAAGTGTATCCGACTTTTCGAGGTTTACTCTTATTAATGAGTTCTTCCCTTACCGAGACCACATTAGTGTGTTTCTTATTATACAAATTAGCTTGCAATATTACATGAACTAAATGTACAAGTGGTGGTGTGGAATTGTGCCCAATCAGGTTTTCTATATTTTTCATTGTGCACTTCAAGTGGTTATGTGATGAATTGTGTAATTTCAATCATAATAAACATAGGTCACACTATCAGTTTTGGCTAGTGCTAGCTCTTCCATACAAGTGGCGGCCACTCACGGTGGCCTAGTCTAGATCCCTACTATACGTTTGAGGCTTGGTTCGAAGGGCAGTGGTCAAGTTGTCCGTCTAGACCTCTATTGGGATATGGTTAGTAACAACAGTCACTTCTGGACTATCAAGTCTCAACTCTTGGGTCAATTAGGTCAATTTCCCTGCTCACTCTTCTAAAGAGCCACTAGGGTGTCCTATAGCTAGGACTTGGCCTCTATAGGGTCTAGGGTGGTGAAAGTTTGTTAGAATTTAATGTTTGGTTTTCTCGTCCAATTTGTAGGTTTTTTTTTGTTTGATTTTTAAAATTAGGCATCTAAATCTAACTGATCCATATGAATTGGACTATCTAAGTCTGGTTGTTTGATTTTGGACTAGTTGAAGTTTGTATGATTGGACGATCTAATTGCATCCGATGTTCAAAATCGAATGACTTTGGGATAATGGAGTGGTCCGATTTTGGAAATCAGACGGTCTGAAGTGAGAGCGAATTTTAGAGCCCGTTGGGAGGCAGAAAAGTTGCCCAAGAGACATAAAAGACCAAATTTTTATGCAAAATGAAATGGTTGTGGATCAATGACTTGGAGTTGGATGCCAAGAACCCAATGCAAGTCTCGATTTGTCCGTTTGACCTCCCATTTAATCCCCACAAGGCTTAGGGTTATGAAGTAGTTGTATTGTGATTTGAGAACCAAAAAGTCCATGACAAAGGCAAGGTTGATAGATTTTGACATCACGAAGCAAGCCATCTGGTCCATCACGAATTCGAGTTCATTCCACCCTCTGTTTTCGAGGAAAACCCACTTATGCCAAGTGTGAAGATGAAAGGTGGAACCCATTTTTTTGAGGCTTAAAGCCTTAAACTTGTTTAAGGTTAAAGAAATCAAAAGCCACAAAATCATGAAATGTGGGGAGGGGGGAACCTTTTTTTTTGCACCTCCCAAATTTGCATTTAAAAATCATTTTTCACCCGAGTAGAATTGAGAGGAATGGAGAAGGCAACAATATACTCAATTTCTTCACCATCCATTATGACAAGCTGATTTGAAAATTATACATTAAATTAAGAGATCTGATTTTAGTCTTTCTCTGTCCTCTGTCCTCTTGTTGTATGTTTCTATGGGTTAATGTATAAAAGAAGGAAGTGGGATGAGATGAATGATTTTGATTGTGTGATGATGCAAGAGCACAAAGAAACAAAAACATAGATCGGGGTTGGAAGGAACATCATTGACTATTCAAGAGCATCAATGGGCCTCCAATTACGAAATACATATGTTAGAAAGGTGCAATTTGATGAGTAAGTCATAGATTTTTTTTAAAAATGATATATTTTGGTTGGAAATGGTTGGAAATGATGGTATTTGGTTGTCAATGATCTGATTTATTAAGAATGTTAAAGTAATCAAGAAAATTCTATTTTATAATAATTTTATGCTAAATGCACAAAATCCGTGATTATGCGCTTTAAAGAAAATTATCGATTTTGGAGTTTTGTCATGCATATGTTATTCCTATAGGTTGAAACATGATAAGAAAATCAAACTTAGTAAGATCAATCAACTTTAACTAGTAAATCAATAAATATCAGTAATTATTTATAATTAAATAGCAAAAAAATAGATTTTTTGCATCTAAAAAATAAGAAAAAATAAGATTTATGTTTATAACTGTATAATAGAGCTGAAGCATGAGGTTTAGCCTTAGTTCTAGCCTCATTTTGGCCTTATCTTTATGTTAAAGTGGGTTTTTATTATTTTCGTGAAAGAAAAATACATGAAAAATGTGCCATAAACCTACCAATGAATGCATAACTTTAAACGGTAGGGAGAAGCGGGTTGTTGAGTGTTTAAAATACAGTCACTTATAATATTTTAGGATGCATGGTATATAGGGTACATTGCTTTCCAAAATTAAAAGGGTCTAGTAGCACGAGAATGCTTGATACTAGGCTTAAGCAACACATCAATCTTGATTAGAAGAAAAGCTCGAAAAGAACTGTCTTTGCACTTTCAGAATATTGATTGTTAATGAATAAACTTATTTGAGCACAATAGTCATACACAATTGCATTGCATGCACCATATGGTATCATCCTAGATACATAGCAATTATTTTTATGAGCAATGATGTACATAAAGAGTTTGAGGTACCCTATGCTATAGGGTTAGAGGTAAGATTCTTTGGGGGAATATTTAGTGAGGATTATTTATTATCTCTTGGATTGGACAATTAAGAGAGTGGAGCTTGTTTTGAATGTGTTTTATGTGTTCATGATGCATCTTGGGGCCAATCCCTGAGGTGTAAGAGAGTTGTAGTGGAGCTAGGATAATTAGCCAAGGGACACTCCCTTTGTATGTGCCTACATGGTAGATTACACCAATATGTTAAGAGACTCCCTATGAGGAGTGTGGGAAAGGATATCTATTGGATTACAATTCGTACAAATGCAAAGTTCTCTATTAGAAGTCAAGGTAGTATACCCCTTAGACACTCTTGACCGCAAGGCAATGTGGGGTGGTTTTAGGTGTGTAGTAGAGACCAAGCTAGTGATGTAGAGCTAGTGTTGGGCTCATTTTAGGTCCTGACAGGTGGTGTGTTTTTCAAGAGTTGCTAATAAGTAGCGGTTTTTAAATCTTGGTCAATAGGGACCACTTTATTAGTGTATACCAAAAGGGAGTGAGATAGATCCAAAAGACCATCAAGCCAAGCTTTAGAAGCAAAGAAAGAGCTGAAGGGGCTAGGCGGTGGGCTAAAATTATTTAGAGATATTCTCCCCAAAGGAGTATTCCAATATCCCTACAAGGGAGGGGTCTTAGTAACCCTAGCCCCACGCATAGTCCATTAGAAGGAGGAAGTTCTAGTAATTCCTCCCTTTTAGTTAGTCAGCCCACTTCGAGTGGAGTAATAGTTCCCATCATCCAAACCCCTTTAGTGAATTCGATTGTTACTCTAACACAACTCATTGCAATCCCAGTAGGAATGTTGGACTTGCCAGCCCTTAGGATTTCCTCTTCCCATTTTTAATGGGTTAGCAGAGGAAGGTGTGGAACTTCATATCAATTAATTCCAAAAGTTAATGTTTTAGCTGTCGAATCCAAGATGAAGGACACTTGATGATGTTCTTTAATATGACTTTGAAAGGATGAGCTATAGTATGATGGTATCATAGTTTAGAGACTGGAACCATAACTACAATTGACTTCTTCTTTGCAGCCTTCCGAAGAGAGTTTGCCCCTAAAAGGAAAGGTTAGTATTGGCTACATGTTCTCACTGTAACAAATTGAGAACCTCATGAGAATGTTTGAGGTTATGCTAAGAAATTGAAGGAAGTATCTCATAAGTTGCAAACCTATATTCCTATTCTAGCTGCTGCCTAGTTGCAATAATTTTTGAATGGGCTAGACTTTAATATTCAAGTGCAATTGAGCAGTGTTGCTAAAACTGACATTGATATGACCATTACACAAGCAAAGGAGGTAGAGTTGTGATTATAAGCGGCCTGCATCTCTAGGAAAAACTAGAATTCGAGTTTAGGTGTTGGAAATACTTTAGCATTGATGAAAGGAGGTCAAGGGATGCCCATGAGTACTCCCAATGGGAGAGGAAGCATGATTCCAAATGTGCCCATGTTGTCAACTCCTCCTAATGTGGCCATGCCTATGGCTAGTTACATGGCTCTACCAAATGTTGGAAGCCAAATGATAAACCCTACCATTGCTCTAGGAAATCAACAACCAATTCTCAATCAAGTGGTTAGGCCAATGGAATGGCAAGTAGATGATCACAACTATGAGTCAAGTGCCTCTAATGTCCTTGGCAAAGTTAAGGAGGATATGATGACACACTATACTGACATGATCACCAAACAATATAGAAAAATAGCTATTGATGTCAATCTTCTAAAGAAGTAGTAGAATTTGATAGGGAGTCGATGCCCTTAAGAGGGTGCCCCCTCAAGGTTCAGTTGTAAGTGGTGTGGTGGCCAACATTTCCCTAGGAATTGTCCAAATGTTAAATGTGACACACCGAGAAGTCTAGTCACTTAGCTAGTACCTATTAGAGTAAGATTAACTTTCTCCAGCAAGGATGTAAATAGCCAGATCTGATCTACCATCGAGCACAAGGGAATAATCTTTAACAAGATTAGCGATCGAAACAAATACTGCAAAGAGGAAAAGCTATTGTAGGGGAGCTTCCTAATGGCAATGGAGTTATTCTTATAGAATGTGTTTGTGTCAATGGCACTGAAGCTTCTAATTTATGGGTCATTACAAGAGGTCAAAAGGGTCAAGAAGCTGATAAAGACAAGGTACAACATGTCGAGGAAAACCCTAAGAAATATGATAAGGGGATGCAAGTCCTTAATCTTGATATAGAAGGTGGAACTCTAAAGGCCATAGATGGTAAAATAGACCCTAATAAAGTGTTGCCAAGAAAGAAATAAAATGCCAAAAAAGAGGCACCAAAGCCTGTTCAAAGACCAAAGGAGAGAATGGTCTAGCGGGAAAAATGAGCTCTTGCTAGCTATCATGAATTCTATTTAGCAAGTTCTCTTTGCAAAAAGTGGGATGTCAACCTCCTATAGTTGATCAAGTTGTCTCCACGAGTGCGTAAAGAGTTTAAGAAAATTCTTCGCACTGGGTATATCATTTTTTGAGCCCTTAGGAATAGCACGGGTAGGAGATGATTGGTTTGAGCATGCTGAAAATCATCGTCCAAGGATATCAACACACATTGATCAAATATTGGTGGATCATGCCATTGTGGACAATGGATCCTCCATCAACATTATGAGTTTGGAATTGATGGGAGAGGCTGGGATTAGAAAAAAAAAAGAGGATGGCTCCACGATTCTCCTAATGGTTGATGACAGTTTAAGAGAAATTGAGGTTGCATCACTAAAGTCCATGTCACCATCACAAATGTGGAATGCATTTTGGACTTTAGGGTTATTAGGTTTGTAGGGCTACCTAATTATTAGGTACTACTATGTAGGCCATGGATCTTACAATAATACTATCAAGTTGATATACCCATTGGTCAATTGATCTTTGGCAGAGATGCTAGAAATGTAGTAGTAGCTCCCTACCCTAAATTGAACAGCCCAAGGACAACACCTAGTCTCCCAAGAGAGCAGGCCTCATGGTGGCATCTACAATGCCCGTGCTCTCCAAAACCTGCAAGAAACACCCTTCCTCTCAACAAGAAACCATGCTCACACACAAGAATCCAGCACACAAGAAATATAACCATAATCTTCATCCTCACTCACTCCTTCTTCCATGGAAGAGATAAAGCAAGAGAGCACAAGAAAGGAAAGAGAGCAAGAGTTGTGCCAATGCAAGAGAGAAAAGAAGATATGTGCAAGAAGCTAGATAAAGGAGAGGAAGAGAAGTTGTAACTTCACAAACCACCTTTTTCCACAAATTGCATGGCTCTTCATTTCCACCTTTTCATATTTCTTTAAGGGTTTGTTTTATATGAGCATTCTTAGCTTAGAAAGGAGGTCTATGAACATTGAAACATTAAAGCCTTTCAACTTTTCCAAACACACACACTACTTCTCATGCTCATGGCTTTACAATGCAAACCCACTAAAATGCTATGGAAAATTACAAAGAATATTATCAATGATAGCTGCTTGAATTTTCTTTTTGCCGATGTAGACCACATTTTGTGCCTTTTTCTTGCATAAATTTTGGGTTATCATTCCTCCTCTTCCAATCTTGTGAGCGTCCTCGCAAACACTTTGGAAAAGACACTTTGCCTTGGAATAAGCACCTTATGTTGATGAAGAATCTGCATCTCTTTACTTCACTTCACTTCAAATTGGACCACCTCAATTGGTACCCGTCCAAAAACACCATACTTCTTCACACTTCCACTTCAAATCTCATCTCTAACTTTTTCTTCACACTGGCAACATTTGTAAAAACTTCCACTTTCACTTTGAAAAGAGCACAAGGCAAAACACCATCCAAAGGAACACAAACATTGCCCACAATCTTTGAAAAGAAAGAAATGTGAACCACCAACTTGAACCACAATGTAGACGTCTCCATGGAAAGTACCATGGAACTTTAACCCGCAAAAGAATCTTCCTTTAAGTGCACCCTCACAAAAGATTTGCCAATGAAGAGCTCCACTTGGTTGATGTATTCGTGTGTTTAGTATAAAAGGAAAGAAGTGTGGTTTTATTTATAAAAGGAAAATAACTATTCTAGTATGATGCTTGTGTGAGGGAGTAAGGCTCTTAGTTGAGAAGATCATGTGAACAGACTTTAAAGAGATTTGTTGTTTTTTCTCCATTGTAAGGGATGACAGATATGAGAAAGTTGTGGCTATTGTTGTCTGAGTGGGATATGACGGATGACATGAAGAAAATAGAAAGAGAGGAGTGAAGTGGGAGGTTACTTTCTCTTTCTCTCTCTCTCTCTCTCAATCTACATGGCTTTCAAATCATTGATCAAGAGGTATAGGTGCCGCCCTTCCTTTTACACGAACTTTCACAGCTACAAATGATCAACATCATCGTGCCATAGCTCTTAGCTCTGAGCTTGTGCAGTTGCTGTTATGGACAACTTCTCATCTTGCGCATCAAGCCTTCGATACAGATCCTTTCATTTTTGTATGACTGATGCAGCTCTGAGTCACACGCACGCTCTTTCTACCTATTGCTCTATCACTCTCTTCTTTCTCTTGGTCTGCATTCTATATGCCCCGCCCCGGACCTTTTCAGAGTCCTCCACCTTCTATCTGGACTTCGAAAGGTTCAAGGCTCTATGCCGCCAATAGCAGATGTTTGTGCTGCCATTAAAACACCAAAAGAGATGGCAATCGGCAGGAGGGAATGACTGTGATGCCATCATGAAAGTGGCGTCTTACCGCTCTTTCAATCTTTTTTAGATCAGTATATCGCACTTCTCACTTCTTGGCTGCCTCCTGCATTGCAGCTTTAATCAACCTCCGTGCTATTCCCTGGTGAGGATGGCTGCGCACAATTTCGACAGCTTCAGTATTGCTTAGATGCTCCCACAGGCCATCAGAGGCAAAAATTAGAAATTTGTCATGAGGTTGAAGCTCCTGCACTGGTGGAATCTCCGGTTCAGCTGTAAGAACAGGTCTTACAAGAGGCTCAGATAAGCGGAAACGAGGAATGAGAGGTTCTCTATTGAGAGGTTCTCTATTGAACTCTTGCTTTTTCAGATAAACATCACCGATGGATCTGGAAACCTGAATTAAGGGACAAGTACCCTAGGTTGGCGAGGCCTTCCGCCTCTCTTCAAGAGAATAAAAGAGAGAGGGGGAAAGAGAGAGAGGGAGGCAGCCACAGGAGAAGACATGGCCCCTCCTCCTCCACTTGCTTATCGCAAGTCAGAGCAATTGCCACATCAAGCCTTCAACTTCTCCACACAGCAAGCTGCAATACACCTTTCTCATTTTCTTCTTGCAAAGCTTGAGAGCATCCATGAGTAGACCCCTGGCAGGATCGCCAAAAATGAACAGCCCAAGGACAGCACCTAGTCTCCCAAGAGAGCAGGCCTCATGGTGGCATCTACAATGCCCGTGCTCTCCAAAACCTGCAAGAAACACCCTTCCTCTTAACAAGAAACGATGCTCACACACAAGAATCCAGCACATAAGAAATATAACCATAATCTTCATCCTCACTCTCTCCTTCTTCCATGGAAGAGATAAAGCAAGAGAGCACAAGAAAGGAAAGAGAGCAAGAGTTGTGCCAATGCAAGAGAGAAAAGAAGATACGTGCAAGAAGCTAGATAAAGGAGAGGAAGAGAAGTTGTAACTCCCCAAACCACCTTTTTCCACAAATTGCATGGCTCTTCATTTCCACCTTTTCATATTCCTTTAAGGGTTTGTTTTACATGAGCATTCTTGGACCTTAGAAAGGAGGTCTATGAACATTGAAACATTAAAACCTTTCAACTTTTGCAGACACACACACTACTTCTCATGCTCATGGCTTTACAATGCGGACCCACTAAAATGCTATGGAAAATTACAAAGAATATTATCAATGATAGCTGCTTGAATTTTCTTTTTGCCGATGTAGACCACATTTTGAGCCTTTTTCTTGCATAAATTTTGGGTTATCATAAATCTCCTCAAAGTGAGAGAGTTCCTTTATCCTTGTCAAAGAGTTAGATACATTGGATACTCCATCTGTTAGTGAGATGTCACCAAGTAACAAATCCAACGAGAGGGGTCCACTATAGATGATATCTATCAAGTAACTTTGAATGAGCCAATAGAGGCCTAGGAGAGGATAAGACACTACAAGATACAAGCCTCATACTGATGTTCAAAGCGACGAAAATGTTCATTAAAAAAAATTGCCCATGTCATCACTAAACGCATCAGTACTAGCGTCTCCATGGAACCGTTGCTATTAGTGCCGGTATTGTTGATGATGTTTGTGTCACTTTTTACTGAGGGACTTATTGGGCCACCCTGTGCATACAGTCTATTGATCAATGCAGTGAGACCGTGTCTCTATGCATATCGAGTCTCTAGGCCGATGGGATTGTGATTTGTCATGGAGTGCTATAAAAAAAACAAAATACAACTGTTTGAAACACGATTGTCAATACAAGTAATATTGCAAAAAAGAAAGCGAGAAGAAAAAAAGAAAAACTTACAAAGTCCTCCAGATAAGTCATGTGTTTGTTGCCACTCCCAAGATAATGGACACCCCCTGCCTCTAGTAGTGCCCTAGCTGCCTCGCATTGTTGTCTCCAACGTCCTAGAGAATCTGTAGCCTCCTCCCTGAGTCTCTGCCAGTCATCTACATCTAGCGACTCTAGCTTTGAGAGACACCACTCTTGAGTGCCTTGTGTGCATCCAACCATCTATGTGACATGTATGCACATATGCACTCCATCATTCAGTGTGTGGAAAACCGAGCTACCGTGTTGGGTACTGGTGGAAACTCCTCATACAAGGATGCTAATATGTAGTCCTTGCTCCCCTCTGGTATGTTCTTCCAATGGTCCAAGATGTTGTGCCGAAAAATTTGTTGGTGCAACTCTCTCATACGAGCCATCACTCTCCTCCCCTCATCATTCACGATCATCGCTCTTGTCTTGTCATCTACAAGGTATCCATATCCCTTTGGGGTACATCTAAGATGTGTCCTCTCCCACCTATAACCACGCTCTTGGGAATAACTAGAAGGCCCTTGTACATCTGGTGTACCCATGGGGGTTGTATCTCTCGGAGTAGCATCCATAGGGGTGCCACCTACAGAGATGACTAAGCAAAAGCAGGCTCATCACATCCACGTTGTCAAGCGTTTTTTTGAAATTGAAAAGCCCTAGTCAAATTGTAGTCAGGTTTGATTTTTGCTAGCTTGGTTGTTTGCGTGACTATTTGTTTTTTTTGTTTTGTAATTGGATTTCTTCTGTTTGTCTAGCTTAGGATTTGTTTCTGACATTTTGTTTGATTTGTTGAGTGTGACACATGATAGCCTTGGTCGAGCTTTTTTTTTTTTTTGCACAGGTTGATGCTCGAGTTTGCTATTAGCTGCCGAACATTGTGGAACAAGGTATGTTTTCCTACTGAGACTCTTGCACATCATGGGGATTATGGGTTCACAAGCACTTCACGTTGCACTTGTTGATACACTGCACTCAAGGGTCATCTTATGTTCTTATCAAATACTTCCATGCCATGGGTTGGGATTATGTACATTTTGCACCATCGTTGAGCACTAGCACTACATGAGGTCCAATGTAGCTATATGTAGTAAATCTTAGTTGCACGGCACATGAGAGAGCACCTTTCATTGAGTACGCACATTTCTT
The DNA here is from genome assembly GCF_053477565.2 of Lygodium microphyllum. Classification (NCBI taxonomy): domain Eukaryota; kingdom Viridiplantae; phylum Streptophyta; class Polypodiopsida; order Schizaeales; family Lygodiaceae; genus Lygodium; species Lygodium microphyllum. The sequence goes on along the minus strand of NC_141143.1, from coordinate 28,115,392 downwards.
GCGCGCACGATATTGAGATGTTCATCACAAAATTAGGAACCTCTGGTTGAGTGTGTAAGGTAATTGGGTGAGTTAGAGGGTCATGAAGGACGCCACCAATTGTGAGATGGATTGTTCATATCAATTCAGCATCTTGAGGACCATCATTTCTTAAGTGATTGTGAGAGTTTGGATGGTGGAGCAAAGATTGATATTTTATCGATGAGAGGGAGAGGTGAGGATAAGGATTTAAATAATGAAGGAACTATGTTTGCATTATGCATGATGCACTAGCACATTTAGATAGGTTAGGCACAATTTTTTCAAGTGCATTCATTATTATCCTATGAGCATTGCTTGAAAGCTTGCATAGCATGGATCCATTCTTGCATATTTTGTCAAATCATGTATGATTGGGCACGGAGTTCATTTCAAAAACCACATTTCTTGCTAGGGCACATTGCGTGAAACGCAGGTTCATATGAAGAGAATGATCATCTTGAAGACTCCAAGGGTTTGTATGCCATGTTGGAGTTTATGAGAAAATCTAGGGAATAAACATAAATGAAATTTCAAATTCAATCAAGGCTCAGGAGGGTGGTGAGGTGTGAATGCCCTATCATGTTTGGTGGTTGCATGTTTTATGAGGGTGTGTCTGTGAATGTCTTGTTGTTCAAGGCATTCAATTCTAAGGTGAGAAGTATACATATTGTGAAGCTGAAGGCTCGGGGAGATGCAAAATAAATAATGGAGGTTGTTGGGCATAGACTTGAGATGGGCAAACTTTCTCATCTTGCCAGGTTTACCATTTTAAAGGTTGCGATTTCCAGTTGAATTTTGTGGAGATGGTGTTGAATGCAAACATAATATCGCCTCTCAATGTTTAGCTTTCAATGAAAAAACATATGGGAGGAAATTATGATTGCACATGCAAACAAGGGTCAGCGAATTAGCATCATAATTTGAATTGCATGCACCGTAACAACGGTTTCTTTCAAAGCAGAAGTTTGGCATTTCAACACAATCGGTTGATGCAACTGTGGATGCAGAATAATGGCAAGAGTAAAGGCAAATGGTGGCATTAACACATGCAATAAAGGCATATTCCGAAGGCAATCTTTTTGATGAGTTGACTCTACGTGGCATCAAATTCTGAAAGGCAGAATTTGAATTCAATGGCTTGTGTGTAGTTGAACGGAGGTATGGAAGATTGATTATTGACGAATGCGATAAAATATGTGAAGACGATGACAATTTGACAAGATGGCAGCGTGATTAGTTAATGGAAGGCGGTAGGTTAATTACGAGGTAGGTGGCTTTGACAAGATGATGGTGGCAATGTACTGTAATAGCAGGAATGGCTGCTTGAAGATTGCCAAATGACGTGGCATGCATAGTTTTGACATAGGAAACGGCTGTAGAAGACACGCAAAGATGGCATTATGTTGACTTGATTCAAGGCCTGAATGGTGGAATATTCAACAGGATAGTTACGGCAACAACCATTGATTGATGACTGGGGATTGAAGAAGTCAAGCGGTTGTTTGAAACATTGAGAAGGCGTAACATGTAGCTTAAAAGACAATATGTATTGAAAATCTTTCAGGCTTCTATCTTTTGAAAGAACGTTTAAGGCTTTTTAGCCTTTAAGGAAAATGCATAAAAGCTATATGATTTTTGGAAAGCAATACCAATGTGTGAGTGTGGATAAAAAACTATAAAAGGAGATGTGAGTGGAGAGTTAGAGGCCTTCCCCCTTGATTACAATTGTATATTGTGAGAGAAGAGAGTGGAGGGTCACATGCTAGAGTGAGCTCTTGTCATGCCAATTTGGAAGTTGAAGAATTTGGATTTGTGGCGTCGAGTGTTGGCTCAAGGTTGTTAAGGTACGAGAATATATTTCACTTGTTTTGTTTTTGAATTGTTGGTATTTTTGTTGTGTTTTATTTGTGTGATGCTCTACCCACATTCAGGTTTTTAGTTGTTTTGAGCTACAAGAGGCATTGTCTGTTGTCTTGTTTTTGTGTGTAACATCCCCCCCCCCCTCTTGGCCCCCGTACCTTCCCCCATAGGAACTTACCCCCCTTCTAGATTTTTCAAAAAAAATTGAAATTTAAAAAAAAACTCTCCCTCTCTCTCCCCCTGCCATGTGCATGGTGTGGAGAGAGAGAGAGAGAGAGTAGGAGTGATAAAGGAAGGGGGGCATGCAGCCCCCCCAAGTGGCAGGAGCTACCGTCCTCCCTCCCCACCTTATAAAGACCACCCCTCCTCCCTCTGTTGGACCTCCGTTCTCCCCCCTCCGACATGTTGAAACGGGGCCCCTGGACCTACGACTCAAGCCACCCCCTTGTTTGCCAACCAGCTGCGGGACCATGGGAAGAGATAAGTAGAAAAAGAAGGAGTGGGAGAGAGAAGGGAAGAAGAGGGAGAGAAGAAGGAGTGGGAGAGAGAAGAGAAGAAGAGGGAGAGAAGGAGAAGGAGAGAAGAAGAAGGAGTGAGGAGACAGAAGAAGGAGTGCGAGAGAGAAGGGAAGAAGAGGGAGAGAAGAAGGAGTGGGAGAGAGAAGAGAAGAAGAGGGAGAGAAGGAGAAGGAGAGAAGAAGGAGGGAAGAGAGAAGTAGAAAAAGAAGGATTGGGAGAGAGAAGACCCAGTACATGGGGGACATTTTCCTAGATAGCTTACTGCCTAGAAAGGTCTCTATGGTGCTAGATATTGGTGGCAATTGATCTTCCAAGATGCTTTCACTTATGTTAAGTGGTGTGATTTTTGCCAAAGACACAATGCCAATGAGAATCGTAAGCAGCCCCTAAACCCTATTTTAGTTACGTGACCATTCAAAAAAAGGGGTATTGATTTTGTGGTATCAATATTCCCTTCATCAACTATGGAAAAGCATTATATTATTATAGCGAGGGACTACTTTATGAAGTGGTTTGAAGCTAGAGCAATGATGAATGATAACACTAAGGAGATAGCTAGTTTTATTATGGAGTAGATTGTTTGTCATTTTGGTGCATCTAAGGAGATAGTGGCTGATCGAGGGATACACTTTCTGAACAAGGTTATAGTAGCCTTGGGGGAATCTTTGAAGGTTGAACACAATAAAACTACCCTATATATAATCCTCAAGAAAATGGTCAAGTAGAGAGTACTAATAAAAAACTTGTAGGGATCTTATCCAAGTTAGTTTCAAAAACTAAACATGATTGGGATAAGAAATTGTATGTGACAGTTTGGGCTTACAACACAATATTCAAAAGAGCTACATGCCACACCTCGTTTAAGCTGGTATATGGGGAAGAGTGAGCTAATTAATATACCAACTTGCCATTCGAAATAGAGCTGCCCACTATGTGTTTTGCTCTTAATCATTCATTATATTGGGTGAGACAAAGGCTTTATTACATCAAGAGGTAAGGAAGAAGAGAAAGAAAATACTTCATGATCTTCACGCTAAGAAATATAAATTTTGGAAGGGTTAATAAGTGTTGTACTATGATGCTCCTCATGAGCTATTTCCTAGTAGATTAGAACCCAAATGGAATGGGCCATATAAAATTGTACATTTAGGAAGGAACGGCTCTACATCCCTTTTAATAGATTTGCAGGGGGTAGAGATTAAAAATAAAGTTAAATTTAATTAGTTGAAGCCTTACTATGTGTAAGGGCTGAGGTAGGGCTTGGTGTGTAAAATATTACACGGCGCAGCGAACAGAATTTGAGAAAGAGATAAAGAGTACACAATAGATAAGAGGAGAATCAGTAAATTCTTTAACTCCAAACAACTGATACAAAGATGGCTCTGTCCACCCGTGCGCTTCCACTGTGTGAAGCTTAGATGGTGATCTAGACAAAAGATAGGTGAAGAGCTTAAGGCTAGCTGGAACAACAACTTTGACTGGGTGAAAGATGAGTGAGTGATGGCTGCGAAGGGGTTTAGCTTTTATAGCCTGCGAAGGTCGTTAGGTCGGCGTGCTGACCGACCTACCATATGAGCCTCCACTAGTCGGCCAGGGAATATTCCAGGGAATATTCCCTTTACCATCGGCCGCTTCTGCGGCCCCCGGACCCCACAATAGGGGCCCCTTTTAACTCCCTTACACCGCAACTCGATGCAATGCGCCTCGAGTTGCTACCAGCTTAACCACTCTGTCTAACCCAAAGATTAAACCCACAACAGTCACCTTTTTGCCATCCGGTCACATAGACCTCATCTGATATACAAGTCAGGACTCAACAAATGTCCGGGCTCACATTTGGCTTCTCCTCATAATGGGGGCCTTACAACTTTGAGCACCATGGATCATTGGTAGCACCTAATGAGGGTGGGGCATTGATCATATCTAACACCCCCCCTCAATGTCCACCCATAGGTGAACTATCTCCTCGGCCCAATGCCGAGTCTCTGAAGATGAACTTGAAGCAGATCCTTCGTAAGTGCTTTGGTGAAGATGTCTGCTCCATTCTCCTCTGTTGGACAGTAGACCAGTTCCACTATCCCATCCTCCATCAAATCACGCACATAGTGATACTGGATCTCTATATGTTTGGTGCGTGCATGAAACACTGGATTTTTGGCAATGGCGATGCAACTTTGATTGTCACATCTCAGCACAGTTGGTTCTTCATCCTGCACTCCCATATGCCATAGAGTCCTTCTCAACCATACGGCCTCACATGCAGCAAAACAAGCTGCCTTGTACTCTGCTTCGGTAGAAGACAATGCCACTGTTGGTTGCTTCTTACTAATCCAAGAGAAGATTCCTGAACCCAAAGAGAAACAATAACCAGAAACTGACTTCCTGGAATCAATGTCTCCTGCCCAATCTGAGTCATAGTTTCCCACAAGAGAAGTTCCGAAACTGTATGTGATACCATAGTCAAGAGTTTTCTTCAAGTATCTGAGCACCCGCATCCCAGCCTTCCAATGACTCTCATGAGGTTTGTTTGAGAACCTGCTCAAAACACCAACAGCAAAACTGATATCTGGTCTGGTGTTACACAAGTAGATCAGACTGCCGACCAACCTTCTATACCTCCCAATGTCTGCTAATGCTAATGTATCCTCGACGGATAACTTTGCATTCACCTCCATAGGTGTAGCTATCTCCTTGCACTCGGTCATGCCAAATGCCTTCAAGATCTCCCATGCATACTTCTTCTGAGAGATGAAGATCTTTCCTGGCTCTTGCCAGACTTCAATCCCCAAACAATAGTGCAGCAAGCCTAAGTCAGTCATTTCAAACTCAGAGCTCAAAGCCTTTCGAGTTTGGTTGATCATATCTTCATAGTCACCTGTAATAAGAAGGTCGTCCACATATAGGACAATCACTACAGACTTTTTACCATCCCTGTAAACATACAAGTTAGCATCTGAGGCACATCTTTTGAAGTTTAGGTTTAAAAAGAACCTATCTATCCGCTGGTACCATGCTCTGGGGGCTTGTTTAAGCCCATACAATGCCTTCTTCAGTTTACACACTTTATTCTCAGAATGGGGGGCCTCAAACCCTGGTGGCTGAGCCACGTACACCTCCTCCTTGAGGTTACCATTTAAGAACGCTGACTTAACATCCATTTGGTACACTGGCCACTTCTTGTGGGCAGCCACTGCAAGTACTGTGCGAATAGTGGTCATTCTAGCAGTTGGGGCAAATGACTCTTGAAAATCAAACCCTTCAACTTGTGAAAATCCTTGGGCAACTAGTCTAGCTTTGTACTTTTCTAAGGTACCATCAGCCTTGTACTTTACCTTCTAGATCCACTTGATGCCAATAACCTTCCGCTTTGCTGGTCGATCCACTAGCTCCCAAGTGTCATTCTTCATTATGCTATCATACTCCGCCTGCATAGCATCCTTCCATAATGGATCTGCAAGTGCTTCTTCTAAGTCAGTTGGCTCCTTTATTTCTCTCATAATCTCAACCATCAAGGCCATATTGACTCTGTGAGCAGAAGCTCTCCTTTGCTCCTCTATTCTCTGAGACCTCCTTGGTCCGTCTGCCTTCTCCTCAACAGATGCAGGCATAGGATTATTGTGGTCATAGAGCTGCTTCACCCAGCGCGGCAATGGCTTTTCCGGTGGGATGATGTCAGGTTGGTGAACTTTTTCCTCATCATCTGAAGATGATGCTTCCTCCTCCTTAAGGATAGGGATAGCTCTCGGGACAGGTTCATAATGGACTACTTCTTCGCTTGATGATAAAATGGAAGAACTTGCCTTCTCCTTCTCCACTGTATGCGGCTCCTCCTTGAACACCACATCACGACTCGCAATGATCTTCTTTGCCTCTTGGTCATATAACTTGTAAGCCTTCTGCTCATCACTATAACCCAAGAAGATACATTTTCTGCTTTTTGGTTGTAACTTGTTTCTCTTCTCATTTGGAACATGTGCATAACATTCACATCCAAAAATTCTGAAATGTGAGACAGATGGTTTCTTACCAGTGTAAGCCTCATGAGGTGTTTTTCCCTTGAGAGCCTTTGTATAGCTCCGATTTAGAATGTAGATTGCAGTATTAACAGCTTCAGCCCAAAAATGGTTAGGCAATCCCTTGCCCTTTAGCATGCATCTTGCCATCTCCACAATGGTACGATTCCTGCATTCCACAACACCATTCTGCTGAGGTGTGTGAGGCGTCGTCAATTGACGCTTGATCCCTTTGCTCTTGCAAAAGCCTTCAAACTCCTTTGAGTTGAACTCAGCACCACCATCTGTTCTAAATTTCTTCACACTTTTCCCTATTTCATTCTCAACAAGTATTAGCCATTCTTTAAACTTACCAAAAGCTTGAGCCTTATTACGAAGGAAGTACACCCACATCTTCCTACTGTAGTCGTCGACAATCAACATAAAATAAGAAGATCCCCCCAAGGCCTGTGTAGGCATCTTACCACACAAGTCAGCATGCACCAACTCTAGAGGAGCCTGTGCTCTATTCTTGCTTTCTTGTGGAAATGCCTTTCTCTGTTGCTTGCCCATCATACAAGCTTCACATGGTTCCTTCAATTCAGTTATTGTAGGTAGGTGAGCAACCATACCTTGCTTTTGCATCTCCTTCAATACTGCAAATCCGATGTGTCCAAACCTTTCATGCCAAAGCTTACTTGTGCCCACTCCAGCGGTGGCTGTAAGAGCACTTAGCTCATACAGGTTGTTCCTTCTTTCTCCTTTGCCAACAATTGTGCCAGCACTATCAATAATTTCTGCACCTGTCTTCTTGAACCTCACTTCATGACCAAGATCAGTTATGGCAGCAACTGATAAGAGATTTCTCCTAATTTCGGGAACATACAACACATTTGAAAGCTTTTTGACTTCACCATTTGCAGCAACAAAAGAAATAGTAACTGTGCCCGCAGCAGGGCATTTAACATCATTTCCAACCGTCACAGTGATGGATTCTTGTAGAGGCTGCATAGAACTGTATAGACCTTTCTTGTTGGTCATGTGACGGGAGGCCCCACTATCCAACACCCAAGAGTCAGTGGTAGATTCTTCTTGCGCCGAGGAGCACACTTCCTCAATGGTCGCCATGAATAATTCCAACTCTGCTTCAGCCGTATTGGCTGTCTCTTTCCCTTTACTTTTAAGGGTACCATTCTTTTCATCTGCCTTCTTGACACGACAATCTGCAATTGCATGTCATTTCTTCTTACAGTAGAAGCACTCTCCTTGAAACTTCTTCTTGCCGCCCTTCTTCTTTTTGTCACCATCATTTTTGGTGGAGGAAACACCTTTGCCTTTTGCATTGGCAGAGAATGCAGCATCTCCATTGTTGCTTCCTTCTCGGGCTTTCAACCTCAACTCCTCCTCCATTAATAACGCACAAAACTCCTCAAAAGTCAAAGCTTGAGGTCTCATCTGAGTATTAAGGGCAGTTACTAGTCCATCAAACTTTTGTGGACAAATCCGAAGACACCTCCGAGCTAGCTCTTCGTTAGTCTTTTGTATCCCAGCACCAGCCATCTGGTCGCGCAGATTCTTAATCCGAGTGATGAATGCTTCAACCATCTCTCCTTCAGCAAACTTCTCCACTGCTAGTTGATTCTCCAAGTTTTGAATCCTTGTTTGGTTTCGTGTTTCATACTGACTCCTTAGTACATTCCAAGCTTCTGACGCTTTGGTTGTATGCTGAATCAAAGGCAAAACACTATCAGAATAGCTTGTAACTAAGGCACACAATGCATCTGCATTCCTTCATTTCCAAGTTCGTAGAAGATCTGCATTCGGAGGAATCATCACACTAGGATTTGATGGGTCGGGGGTAGGCTGTGGTTCTGCGTCAAACCCCAGCACAGTCTCCAGAAGCTCATAAGAATCAAGGATAGTTGTAATTTTGAACTTCCACAAGGTATAGTTTGTACCATCTAACTTGCCTTCGCTGAAGGTTGGTGGACGAATCCTCAGTGTTTGAATAGCCGGTACAGCAGCACCACCTCCTGTACCGCTTCCTGATGCGCTAGAACCGCTTCCCGGAGTCGACATAGTTTCTCTTTGCTGTTGAAGCCTTTGCCTCTTGCACGCTCTCCGATCTCTAGAGCCCCCTGGGCTCTGATACCATGTAAAATATTACACGGCGCAGCGAACAGAATCTAAGAAAGAGATAGAGAGTACACAACAGATAAGAGGAGAATCAGTAAATTCTTTAACTCCAAACAACTGATACAAAGATGGCTCTGTCCATCCGTGTGCTTCCACTGTGTGAAGCTTAGATGGCGATCTAGACAGAAGATAGGTGAAGAGCTTAAGGCTAGCTGGAACAACAACTCTGACTGGGTGAAAGATGAGTGAGTGATGGCTGCGAAGGGGTTTAGCTTTTATAGCCTGCGAAGGTCGTTAGGTCGGCGTGCTGACCGACCTACCATATGAGCCTCCACTAGTCGGCCAGGGAATATTCCCTTTACCATCGGGCCGGGGGTGCTGCCCCCGGACCCCCGCCAGGGGGGCCACTGGCCCCCCTGGGACCCCCCAGCCAGGGGCCGCTTCCGCGGCCCCCGGACCCCACAATAGGGGCCCCTTTTAACTCCCTTACACCGCAACTCGATGCAATGCGCCTCGAGTTGCTACCAGCTTAACCACTCTGTCTAACCCAAAGATTAGACCCACAACAGTCACCTTTTTGCCATCCGGTCACATAGACCTCATCTGATATACAAGTCAGGACTCAACCAATGTCCGGGCTCACATTTGGCTTCTCCTCATAATGGGGGCCTTACAACTTTGAGCACCATGGATCATTGGTAGCACCTAATGAGGGTGGGGCATTGATCATATCTAACAGGTGCCTATGTAGGTCCTTCATGATTCAGCTTTAACTTTCAGTAGGTACCAAGATGATCAAATGGGAAGAATCATTCCTTATCTTGAGCATCCATATTTAGAGGAATGTTACCACCAAGGTTCGAGGAAAATTAAGGTCCACTGTCACCATTGTCAAAGAATAATAACTAGCATTCCTATCGACTTCAACGAGGAATGAGAGATTATACATGTTATACATCCTCTTGCTTGGTTTGACCTTGATTATCATTAGTACGAGTGAGCTTATTAATATGGCATGGTCTATCAATGAAGATTGGATCTATACTTTGTATTTTGATGGAGCTTCTAGAGGGACCACTAGTAAACATGTGAGTATTGGTGTGGTCATTATAGATCCCCGGCGTAGGGCTATTATCAAAATGAGAGTATATTTAGGACTCTCTTTTACTAGTAATATGGCAGAATACAAGGCCATGATATGTGGCTGATTGTAGCCCGATGTGGTGGTATTCACCAATTATTGGTGACAATGACTCACAATTAGTGATCAATCAGTTGAATAGGACTAATAGTGTGTGGGATCCCATCTTACGAATGTACCATCATGCAACCTTGGATATGTTGCATATTTTTTAGATGGTGACTTGTTAGTTAGTTCCTCAATAGGGGAATCACTTTGTAGATTTCCTGGCCAATTATGCTTTTGTTAACGATGTCTTTTTCAATTTTGGTCTAGGGGAGCTCTAACAATTACCTTCTAACATTATCCCTAGACTATTTTGGGTTCTTGTGGTGGCACACGTCCTATTATGGCCGCCAATGGCTAGTTTGGGTCACAAGTCAGGTAGCAATTAAGCATCTTTCTATTCTTTCATGGACATATATACATTTTTATTGTCATATTCATCGAACCGGCCCCCTTGTGAGTTATGTAGGGGGACTAAGAAATAACTTGATGCATTTAGTATAGGGCATGAAGAGCCCTTAGGTATTGTGCTTTAGTGGAGTTATATTAGGACCAAGAGTTTGTTTTTGTAGTATGCTATTGAATGGTCATTTTGTGGATTATCTGTTAGGCCAAGAAAGTCATTTTTGTTGGGTTCTAATGTTTTATTCCATAAGGCCAAGAGTGCCAGTTTGTTGATTATGAAATGTTATATTTCTTTAGGCCAAGAGGGCCATTTGTCTGTTTGGTGCGGGTATGTTTAATAGTTTTTTATTTTAGTGACTGCATCAAACAGGTTTGATAAAGGACTTAAAGGGAGCCTTTCTATGCAAAAGCTTCATGTTGCCAAGTCTAGGTGATGTTCTTTCTTTATGAGTATTGTTTCTTTTATGCTATATGTGTTTATGTACTTAGGGAGCATTGTCGTTTATTGGGGATTGGCATTCAACGTACAAAGTCTTAGGGTTAGGTTAGGTATATCTAGGGGAGGTCTGATAGTTGTCTACCTCCTATAAAGACATTTTTAGGCATCGAAAGACTTGTTTTTAGAAGATATTCCTGCCAATATTTTTCTTTGGTTTTTAAAGTGGGCCCAATCTCCGAAGTTTTTGTGAGCTTCCTCTTTATGTTTTGATTATCCTTCTCCAAGTCCATAACTTTCGACTGTAAGTCCATATTTTACACATGTGTAGCTTGCATTGCATCTTCAATGACAAACATTGCTTGTTGTAAGCTATGGTTCTCCCTATCCTTCTCAACCAATAATCTATCATTTTCCATCAATGACTACATATTCCCTTGTAATCTTGTCTGCATATTTGTCAAGGCTTCATGAACCCTAGCTAATCCTTGTGTCACAAGTCTGCATGTGTATCCATACAATCATTCATTGCCTTCACAAACGAACTTTACAAATGATGTAAGCCCTTCGAATTGTGGTGGCCTTTGAGTGATTGGATTGGGTGGATAAATGCATCCATCAACCCAAAGGTCCATGTTTTTTTATCCTACATTTCTTTCTTGTTGCATCCTGTATCTTATTGCATCATCCCTTTCTACAGTTCTTTTGAACATTGGTGCATATTCATCCTCCAATTGAAGGTGAATATCTCTCTTTCTCTTTGTACGTCCTACACCTACATCCTATAAATAAACTATATGCCAATTTTAACATTACACAATTACACCCCTTTGATTAATAGTAAGCTAAGGAGTCAATGCCAATTTTTTTATCAATAGCAAGAACATCTAAATATCTAGGAGTTACAGGTCAACATCAATCTAGTAGCATGCAAACAATTGTGGATTAGCTCAAATCATACAATTACACCCCTTTGATTCACTATATATGTGCTCTTTTTTACCCAGTTGGATCTTGTCTCTTTCTCTTGATTTCAGTCATGATATACCTTAATCAACTCCTAATCTATATGTAATCTTAGCTTTTAATCTACCTCTAATCAGCATTGAATCTTATCTTCTATTCTATCCAAAATATTCTCTCTCTCTCTCTCTCTCTCTCTCTCTCTCATGCAAGAAGAATTGATCAAAGATATTTAAACACATTTATATAGAAACTTGGCTAGTGGAGAACAATAACATCATCTTATCTTCTACCCTAATTTACTCTCTATCACTCTATCACTTATTTTCTTAGTTCATCTCACATAGTCCTCTCTCTTCCTCCCTCCCTTCTCTCTCTCTCTCTCTCTCTCTCTCTCTCTCTCTCTCTCTCTCTCTCTCTCTCTCTCTCTCTCTCTCTCAATGAATTGACACTTAAGGATTAAACAACAACTATGAAGAATAATAATATCATAGAGATTAAAAAAGATACCTCCATTATCACTTGATTGCTTGTAGTATAGAGTGTTGAAGAGGAAGATATCTTATAGCACAATACTGAAGAGGGAGATTGCTTGTAGCAGGGTAGAGAGTGTTGTGGATAGAGATTATTTGATTTCAGCAAATGCTATCAAAACCTCTCCTAAGATCGCCTGTACTAGGGTAGAGAGTGTTATAGATAGTACCGAGTATTGCTTCAAAAGAAACCATATTCTGGAGGGAAGGAGAAGAGTACACAAAATTTTTTACAAAACTAGAGCTTTGAGAGGGAATGAAGGAATGCCTAGAAGTAGGCATATACTTGTCCAAACATAATAAAAATTTACAAGGAAACTCTAGAGTCAAAAAGGTATCTCTGGGTAAAAAATAATCTTAAAATATGATGTGTACATCATTTTATATTGTTTTTGAACTTCTTCCCTTTTAAGAAGCAAGAATGATGAGAATGATTCTAATATATTTTCATTGTTGAAAATTCATAAGGACATTAAAGAGTCGTATATTAATGATTAGCTTCGTTTTTACAAAAAATAGAATCGTATTTTTTAAGTTATGAGGATTTTGAGAAAAAGTGGCCTTATCCTACAGTTTGAGAATAAAAAATAGGTGAAATCTATTGAAAATACAAATACGAGATTTGCTTGATTGTAAAGATCTCTTATTCTAATATTATTTTGGAATCTCTTTTTAGAGAGAAAGAGGTGAGAGAAATTCCTTAAGGGGCAAAAAAGAGAGTCCAAATTTATCCTGATGATCATTTTGGCAAATATCCATGACCCCGCCGTCTAGTTTTGTAGGCCAAGATGGTGCATGCACTGTTCTCCAGTCATTGATACAATACCCTCATGGCCCAAATCCCAATTCCAGTGCTTGAAAGTATTGTAGTAGGAGCCCTAGGTAAAATAAATCTAAATGCCTACATCTGCAAAATGATTGAATCATTGACCAAGGCATTGTCATCGAGCCAAAGACCCACAAGAGGTGAGTCACCAGCCCACCATGATCGAATCACATAAAAAAATGTGTGCATTAAAAACATCAATGATAGGGTTTGGAGGGGTGCTGATGGCCATTATCCAAGAACCCGTGGGAGAAACAAAAAGGGAAGAAGAAGTAGGTGAGACTCCAGAGAGATCTTCAAACCAAGAGCACTACCTCTTTGCGATCCCAAAAAGCCCATCAACATCTCCAAAAGCTAGAAAGGTGGGAGACAAAGAAGTGAGTGAGCCACAAAAAGAGAACATAGAGCGAGCTGCGAGAGAAAAGGAAACTCAACTCTAAGCAGAACAACAATAGGAGGGGTCCAATGAGCAGACTGAGCAAGGCAGGAAGGGTTTGGTCCCATCAACCCAAGAGGAGCAAATAAAATCTTGCTAAAAATTCTAAGCAAGAAGAAGAAGTAGAAAGAAGATGAGGAACGCCTACAAAAGGCGGAAGAAGAATCTCAAATGACAAAGGAAGAATGAAGGAAGAAGCGACAAGAGGAGGAGGAAAGACTAAGGAGGGAAGAGAAGGAACAGATGGATCTTGCCACACTACAACAAAAAGGCTCCATAGACGCGCTTGTAGATGCAATATTTGAATTGTGTTAAAAAATTCCGGGTACGTTTATTACGGTGTCTACTAGCGCGTCTACAATTTCGTATCTACAAGTGCACTTATAGTGAAAACTACATGCGCATATAGACGTGCATATACACTCGAAGATAGACGCACTTATAGATGCACATATACACGCGCATATACATGCGCACATACATGCGCATATACACGTGCATATACATGCGCACATAGATGCGATTATAGATGCGGAAAATAGTGTATGAATAAAAAACCTCAAAAGAGATGTGGTTGTTTAATGCGAGCGCGTCTATAGGCGTGTCTACTCTGTGGATCAGACGCACTCTTACACGCGCCAGGTCCACAAAACTCAAAAAAACCTAGGAGGTTTTATGGATCTTCAACACTTGCGTGTCTACGAGAGCGTCTACTCTGTATATCAGACGCGCTTGTAGATGTGAATTAGCAGTGAAGCACAAAATAAAACTAGGAAAAGCAAGCAACAGCTAACATACCCAAAGCTAAGAAGGAACCAAAATACAACTCAGAGTAAACACACAGAGAGAGAGAGAGAGAGAGAGAGAGAGATAGGGGGAGAGAGAGAGAGAGAGAGAGAGAGAGAGAGAGAGAAGAGAAGAAGGACTCACCTTGAATATTTGTTGTGATGGGCAGCGGCACATTTACAAACTCCTTCTCCTCCATCTCCTTGCTGTTTGGTTGTTCTCCTCGTCGCAACAAACATACCAAAAGCTAAGAAGATAGCAAAATACAACTCAAAGCAAAGATAGAGAGAGAAAGAGAGAGAGAGGGAGGGACGGAGGGAGAGGGAGAGAGAGAGTGTGTGAGTGAGTGAGTGAGAGAGACAAGAAGAAGGACTAACCTTGAATTGGTGTTGTGATGGGCGGCGATAGGGCTACAAACTCCTTCTCCTCCCTCTCCTTTCTCTTTGCCTCTTGCTTCCTCCTCTCTTTACCCTTTCTTCTTTGCCTCTTCCTTTCTCCTCTCTTTGTGTCGTGTACCTGTCAAAAAAACCCAAAAGAAACACAAGACGGGACTACTTTGAAAAGAATGACACACCAGCAATATTTTTTAAAATTTTAGTGCACGTCTGTGCGCGCATCTATAAGCGCGTGTATATAGAGCACGATTTGCTTATAGACGTGCTTATATACGCACAGTTAAACGCACTTATAGATGTGCATATACACGTGCTTATAGATGCATATATACATGCGCTTATAGATGCATATATACATGTGCACATAGATGCGATTTCACCTGCAAATTAGACGCAAATATAGACGCGCAATTGCGTCTATATTTTTCAAAAAATTTTAAACTTTTAGTGTGTGTCTGTGCACACGTTTATAACTGCTGCTTGTTGTAGTGTACGCGTCTGAAAACACGTCTATATTCGCATCTATTTGCGCGGATAGATAGACGTAAAATTCGCGTCTATTTACATGCTCTTTTACACGCACATACAGACGCCATGATAGACGCGCCCGATTTTGTGCGTCTAACATGCGCATCTATGTCTCGTTTCTATTGTAGTGCCATCATGCTGATGTGAGTCGAGCAACCCTCCTACACCAAAGACTTAGCCAGAAGAGCTTAGATGGCGCACTTGGAACTAGATCCGCAACAACACAAGTGGCTAGAGGACCTATGGTGGAAGGCAAAGGGAAGGCCCCATTAGAACCACCCCTCCCCTCATGGCTACCACCACCACATAGGAAATCATGGACACAACACTGAATCAAAGCAATGTGATGGCCTAGGTACAATACATAGTCAACACAATGTAGCAACTAGCGGAGAAGTCCCCATACTAGGAACAAAGAGGCCTGCTACTGTGGACATTGAATCGAGAAAAGACCCACAGAAGGCTAGAGTGGAACCCTCAAATATGTCCATACACTCCGCCATGCTAGGGTCAGTGTAATATGATGAGTATGTCCAAGAACTACTAGGCCAACTGGAAAGAGTAAAAAATGAGAGAAAACCAGTAGTGGTGGAGTTGGAATCTAAAAGAGAAATATTGTTGGCCTACCAACTCAAAAAAAACACACCAAATAGCCACCTAGCAAAGGAAAATAAGTGACTTGAGGAAAGAGCTAGAGCCAAATAGGTAATAGAAAAGAAAATGAAGGAGAAGATTGTAGAAGATCCCCATGGTGAGGAAGGAGGCAAATAGGTGATGCTGGGGGGGACTTCTCAATCCTTTTGTAGCAAGATGAGTAGACGCAAGAATACCTTGACCAGTTAAGGAAGATCGGAGATGCCCTTCACCTAGAGACATGCTTGAGTGGGGTGGAAGAGAGCACATATGTATCAAACATGCACAATGATGAGAAAAATGAGATATAGAGGGAAAGAAGGACCTTGCATAGAAGGTATAACTCTCATTAGGAGTGTCACATAGTGAAACTTTAAGAAATGCTTGGTATGAGAGTACACATTCTTTAGTTCTAATTAACACCCAACACATTGCCAATTGGCACTATGTCGACTGCAAATTGGCACTATATTGAGTGCTAATTCGCACTATGTTGGGTGCTAAGAGGGTGCTAATTATCACATCAGAGTGTTGGCTTAGTGACCATCTAGAGACATGATTTCAATAGGACTATCACATAGTTATACCTTTATGTTCATCCATAATGATGGAACTTTTGTCTTGCTATACTTCAAAAAGCACAATTGTCGTAGATATGGCTACATCTATACATCACTAGGCCTAGCTATATATTTAGAAATGTGCAAGATACACATGTACTTGAAACTACATCAGTAAGCCCACTCATCATATACCAATCACAACATTTCATGATGTTGATTCATTATTCATTCATTCCCACACTTGCTATAGAGTATGACTCCTCGCCCATTGAGTGTGGTCCCCTCCATCATTGTTGTCACTACACACAATTGACACTGTGTTAGTGTTGACCAACAAGCGGTTGGAATATACATACAAAAATAATATTCCATCGAAACAACCGTTTGAGATACTTCGCACTTTCCAAAGCATACATAACCATCATGGAAGAGCATTTGTTTTCCGTAATTGGACAATCCATGTTGAATGGTTGCTGAACTACTCATATGAATTAGTACTCAAACAAAAGGATATGGCAAGGAATTTTAATCAATGCCATTCGAACCATTCGGGGATCGTCTTGTATTCACTTATCTCTTCCTGTCTATGCTCTCATCTCCTTGTATCCCTACATCATGTGTGATTATAGGCTAGAACCATGCCCACTTGTACATGTGCACACTAATAATTAAGAGTCTGTTAATCCCGTGATTTGATGATTAACAATCTATTACCACCTTTACCAGCTGAAAACAGGAACGTCCCATGATTCGAACCTTCTCGTCTAGCCACGTATACGAGTTCAACTATGCCCGCACCAACCCATCGTACACGTCAAAGAGTTTAAGTGTGATCGATCGAGTGAAGCGACTAAGCATTAGAGGAACAAGAGACATGCACAAAGTTAAAGGTAACTCATTCAAACGAGAAGAACCAGTACATGAACGATATTGTTCTGCTTCGCATGAACGATGTCACGGCGGCGTATTATTATGTGGCCGGCATATTTGGATACGTTGGTTAGTTCCAGCCCCCACCACCATGGCCCCCTCCTCCGTAATGTCCTCCTCCTCCGTAGTGGCCTCCTCCGCCTCCTCCGTAATGACCTCCTCCTCCGTAGTATCCTTCCGCTTCCGCGTCCTGCGGCTGCTGCTGCGCCCAGTGGCCGCCCCCGCCGCCATAGCCTCCGCCGTGGCCGCCTCCATGATATCCTCCCCCTCCGTAGTATCCTCCGGCCTCTGTGGCCTGCGGCTGCTGCTGCGCCCAGTGGCCACCCCCGCCCCCATAGCCTCCGCCGTGGCCGCCGCCGTGATATCCTCCTCCTCCGTAGTATCCTCCGGCCTCTGTGCCCTGCGGCTGCTGCTGCGCCCAGTGGCCGCCACCGCCACCGTGGCCGCCTCCGCCGCCATAGCCCCCGCCGCCGTAGCCCCCACCGTACCCTCCTCCGTATCCCCCACCATGACCGTATCCCGCCTCTGTCTCTTGCGGCTTTGCTGTCACCTCACCCGCCTCCTGCTGCTCTAACTCGCGGGCTGCCATGGCCGCCCAGCTGCTGGCTGTCGCCATGACGAGAACTACAAACAGTAATGCACAACGTCTGGTCGCCATTTCTGTTTGAGTAGTTATGATATGTCGAAGAACAACGTTCGGGCACTGCTTTATATAGCTCCAACCGCAGTCCCGACTCCCCAGGCTACGCCCGCAAGTTTTGTTATTAATGTACATAAACCCACTAAGTGGGGTAAAAGCGATAGATTGCCCGATCCACTACCGCTACGCACAGTCATATCAGATATCTACTTTACCCGGATGCCGTTGCCTCAAAGTCAAACACGAGGCAAGTAGAACGTGCCAGGAAAACTCCTATCCACATTATACTCTTGAATATTTATGAGCAGTGTATCAACTAGATTGTGAGTGCGGTAGTACATAGCGCTGCAAAGTTTGGCTTTCTAAGGTCGCAGTGCGCACCATCCGTGTGTGTAGAGCACCGATCTCTGTTTGTGGAGCTCTCCCCTCCGCCCTCTCTTTCTTTCCCCACACAAAAGGACCTCTAAACCACTTCCTATATAGATATATTTAAATTGTAAGCCGGAAGGATGAATGTAGAACACAACCGAATTAGTAAGAATGTAAAAATTTCTAGTTACAACTAGAGAATTTTAGCATCATAGTCCTTCTAACTAGTAGAGCCTAAAGCCCTTTAGCTGGCTGCTGTCTCCATCTAGCAACATTGTATAACTAGAGAATTTTAGTATCAAAGATCTATGCCTTAAATTGATCTAAATTTCTTGATTGAAAATATAAAGTTTTTGAAAGTATGATTTGGCATAAATTTATTTAATCCCTTATGGTACCAATGGACATATAAAAACCTTTGGATTGCGTGAACTGTCTTGGCTTTACCTAGATCGCTAGATAGGGAGAGGAGTATCCATTTATGATGTAAGAGGGCTATGACAGTGAGGACTTTTAACTTGCAAATAGCATAAAACGATAGGATACCAAAGTAAAATTGTGAAGCTTGGCCTTAAGGAGATCATTACATCGTTGATTATTTGACCATGCGAATTAAGAGAATGGGTTGATGTCGATAATGTTTTGGAAGGCGATAGAAACTTATTTTTGTTTTTTAAAAAAGAGTTCCTATTATATGCAACATATTGGCCAATTTTTCGAGGTATCTTAAAGCTAGTTGCCCCTTTGGATGTTGTAACTAGCCTTGTTTTTCAAGTTGACTACTTTGAACATAATACTAGTTAGATCATTTAACAATAGTACCTTTATTTTCTTGAGATATTGTATGGTTAGTCTGCAATGGTCTTATCATCCAGTCTAGTTATATGACACTATTCAATATTGATCCTTCAATACCATTTACATGAAATATAGTTTTGTAATGGCATATGTAATAGTAAGATAATGAAACAATGTGTAATCCTAGGTTATTTGAAGAGGATAACTACCTTTTAAGCAGTTATTAACTCACCAAGAGTTATGATCTCTTAAATAAACTTATCTTTTGGAATCCCTAGAACTAATTTTGTATAGAGTCACCAATCAATTTCAAGATTGGACAACCTAAAGGATTCTTACTTAAAGGAAGGTAACTTTTGTCATCATCATACTTTAAACCATTTACTTGGAAAACAAGGTGCTTAAATCTCTTTGCATGTTCTATATTCATCAAGTAATGACATATTTCCATGTGAATCAAGAGAAGAAGTTGATGCCAAAAATATTGTGGAAGATTGCAGAAATATATTCATGTTGAATTGTAGAAGTTATATTACACAACATGGTGGCCATTTGTTTCAAGCCATCTCTTGAAGCAAATTGCCCCTTTGGAGCTCATAAGTAGCCTTGTTGAGTTTTCAGGTCATTTAGCAACAAAATGTCATTTCATGAATAATTGCATGTTTGGTGCCTCTTTGGCCTTATCATCTATTTTGGTTTAAGGAAGTGCAAATCAACTATAATATTCAAAATGTGTTTAATATTGATTCTTCCATACCATTAATAGCAAGGGTAGTTTTATAATGGCCTAGGTAATATTATGGTAACTACGTAGTTTCAAAGAATTCAAAAAAATGACAAAACTTGAGGTGCTCTAGTTGTATGCATAAATTGGATGTGAAGGACTCAACAGCAATATGTAAGTGTATCATGTGTGTTCAAAATAAACGATTTTTAAGATACTATTTTTACATAGTTTTTACATACAAAAGGGTGCCATATAATGGGGTTATTCACAAATTTAATAGGAAAATAGCATATTCTATTTTGAAAAATTTCACAGATAAAGGTACTTTTAAATAGGCTTTGAATGTATGTGATATACAAGGTTTACATATATTGAACCCCCTGAGCTTAAAGATGGCACAAAGAAGGCTCCTGAAGTGCAAACCATGGGATGAAGAATAAACTCCCCACATGTGGTAGCTCACTAATATCTTGGCGAGTCTAACTAAGAGTTTCCCAAATATCTAAAACAACCATCCAATAGTCCTCAACCATATATAACATTCATGAGGCCATACAATGTTTTGGCAAAATCAAACCTCAAGCGATAATAATCATAAGAAGGAACTCACAAATCAACTCCCAAGGACACGCACTAAATTTCATGCAAGAAAAATGAAGCAGAAGTATACCTAGAAGCACCAATGGTAGAGCATTCCTCAAGGAAAATGTCAAACACTTCATGGAGGCACTAGTTGCTGGCCTCAAACACCACTTTCCATGATATCCCCTCTAACCATTTGAACTAGAAAGTTTTCAACGTGAGGCTAGAAAGGAAGCTCTTAGGTGGGGAATGCCACATTGGCCACCTTACATTGGGTCAAAGGATCGATCTTTGTAGCTTCAACTGAATCTTCCACATGTTGGATTTTCTTGTGATAACAATCTTGAGTGAGATCCCCTTCTTACCCCAAACCCAATTGTTATTATTAGCGGTGGATATCCATTGCAACCTTCCTTGAACTTGCATTGATGACCCTTAATCAAGTATTAAAGCACCAAATTCTCAAAACCATAGTGAATCCTCCGACATGAATTCCCTTTGCCAATGCAATAAACACATGTTGAAGCTTGTTCAAAACCAAAGTAATAAGATGACTCATCTTTATATCAACCTTCATAGCTTAGTCTCAATCAAATCAAGGTCTAAGTATAGAACTTTTGCATGTTAAATAGTTTCATACATTTGTTTGTGAGCTTAGATCTTACATCCTACATGTGTATGTACTCACATGTATTTGATTGAGCTTAGTCTCAATCAAATCAAGGTCTAAGTATAGAACTTTTGCATGTTAAATAATCTCATATATTTGTTTGTGAGCTTAGACCTTACATCCTACATGTGTATGCATTTACAAAAGATCTCCAAAGAGTTGCCAAGATTGGAAAGATTCTCCAATGAATGAATGGGATGATTCTTGTATGGTAAGATCTTATTCCCTTGAAATATATGCATACACATATGCTCAAATACCTTCAATTGAACATGTATATGCTTTGAATGAAAACAATCCCATTTAATGATTAATACTAGGGACTCCTTTAATTTTGATAAAGGGGGTCAAATTGCTTAGTTTCTCTAAAAGTACTACATGTATAAACTATAGAGCAATTCAAATCATTCCAAAGATTTTTAAGACCATCTATTAGGCTTAATGAATCCATGTTCTACACATGGGCTGAAAATATGATCCATGCATCCATAAACCCATTATTCCATCAAAGAGCTTAGAAGACACATGTTGGCATATGACAACACTATATGCACCTCTCTTTGTGGGTGTAATAGGTGTGGCAATCTCAACTTCTCTAATTAAGGGATTCAATATATCTTGATCTCAATACAA
The DNA here is from genome assembly GCF_053477565.2 of Lygodium microphyllum. Classification (NCBI taxonomy): domain Eukaryota; kingdom Viridiplantae; phylum Streptophyta; class Polypodiopsida; order Schizaeales; family Lygodiaceae; genus Lygodium; species Lygodium microphyllum. The sequence continues at coordinate 28,093,826 of NC_141143.1, read as the reverse complement.
ACTTATTGATTGAAGTATGTAGTAATTTTGATATCTTCCATATTTTGTGAGAAAAAAATAATCAAGGTAAAATTTTGTTAAACTCTATTTGTATGACTATTATATTCTAGTGACATTAATTAGTTGAAATATATTAAATGACTTTAAGACAATGGAAATAATTTCTACTAATTGGTGGCACAGGCTACCAAAGAACAAACATGAGCAATGTATAACCATTGTGAATGAGGTGTGTATAATCATTGAGGTTGATATTGTCCATGGAATCACTAGGTAAATCGTGTTAGTAACCTTGATATCTATGTACTATCAAGACTCACTTCTACATTTATACATATATACATATGTGTATATATATCTCGAGTAATTCACTATATGTATACCCTCTATATCATGTGCATTCAAGGCCTATTTATAAATATCCTTATCTGTGAATTTTTCCTTAATAAAGTGTAACCATTATTTATTCAATCTATAAGTAATCCCTTTATATGGGACCCTTTTGTATGTGAAAAATGTATAAATGTGGTATTTTAAAAATCCCTTATGTTGAACCCATGTGATACATACATATATTTATGACTGATTTCCCCAGGATATATATGTATACATAGAAAGATGGAGAGAGAGAGAGAGAGAGAGAGAGAGAGAGAGAGAGAGAGCAATTAAAACCAGTGTAGAGAGGAGAAAGCAAGAAAACAACAACCTCTCTCCATATCCAAGAGCAAGGATCTTGCATGAAGGATATCCACAATGGAATGAAGAAATGCAAGTGATCAAATGAAGGGATAAGGACACATGTATATAGGTAATTAACTTAAGTGTGAACCCAATGAGGGCAACACAAGTGCCCCAAACGAGTTGATGCTTGTCCTCTTGAGTACAAGTAATAATATTTGGTAGAAAAGATTAGTGATTATTCATTACTTCATACCAAAGATTAGTTGATGCTCATCCTCCTAAGGTTATTTCATACAGAAGACTAAGTGTGAACCAAATGAGGGTAGTAGAAGTGCCCCAAGAGTGTTTATGCTTGTCCTCCTGAGTTGACGATCATCAATATGGTGAGTTTAGTTATTGATCTTCATGATAAATATGCACGGGCTTTGTGTTGGGTCATTGTCTTCAATTGCAAATTAAGGTTACTAAGCATACAAGTAAGCGAATAATTTTTGCAACTACTCCTATAAAAGAAAATGTAATGGATGAATTGGTTAGGGATATGCATGACTTGTAAATTGAAGCTTGCAAAGATGGAGGGAAAGGGGTAGTCTACATGACCAATAGCTCTGATTATTAGAGAAGGCTTCCTATGGCAATGCATCTAATGTGATAGCATTGAGTATGTGCATAATGATTGTGATATGTATAACGACAGATTGGACAAGAATTTGATTTTCTTTAAGGATGACAAGATCCATTTGCATGAGACAATACTATTGTTCTTTCCTAATTTTTGATTGGGTGGCATGAAAAAGTTAGTTGATGATATGGATGTAAATAATATATAGGTTGTAGTTGAAGAAACTATGTATGGTTTGCAGATTGAGAAAGATCTTAGTTGTGTATCTATGTTTGGCAAGGTCCATGATGGCAAAAGGGCTATACAGTTCTTGATTGTTTGTGTGAATCATATAAGAAACTGTGTTACACTAAGGGATTATCCTTTTCCACTAAATGTAAAAAATTTCACAAATCCTTAGGAACTATGTTTTCAATGAGCATCCTTGTAAGCGAGAGTATGATGCAATGCAAAAAGATCTTACCTCACATAGAAGGTATAGGTGCTTTTTCTACAAGGTTTATTGGATTCTCAATAGGAAGTTGTACATGTTTTCAAAGGATTGAGACCATGAAAAGGCCTGTAAAACAGTATGTTTTCAAAGCACAAAAAGACATGAAAGAAAAATGTTTATTAGAAGTTGAAGATTGCATAACTAGATTATATGATGGGTTGTCTTATATGGATACAATGGCTCAAATTTCAACTATGTTGACATTTGAGTTAAAAGCAAAAAAAACATGATATAGGTATGTTTATTTTATATGAACTAAGAGGTAACAAAGATTGTGAAGCAAGAATATCTATGCTAAGATGATAGGGCTCAACTAGAAGTGGATATGTAGTATAATATTGGGAAGAAAGGTAAAATGAGTTGCATTGCTTTTGCCTCTAGATAGTGAGGATATGATTGAGTTGGATTCTTGTTAGCCAAGCTCAAGGGATTTGAAATGGATTGGAAACATGTTTATTGTAGAATCCCTCAATTAAAATTTGGATGTGATGGCTTTGGTGTACCCATTCTATACATGGAAGGGATTTTGAATTTTAGACACATGAGATGGGGTGCGTAGATCCAAATTCTATAGTTATTTTCAATATTCCATGTATACCATCGAAGTTATGGTAAATTCTAACGCTAAAGGATTATCTACTTGAATTGATTGATCTCTTGAAAGAAAGATAAAGATGTAAATTCTAGAGCATTCTTCAACTCCTTACTCTAATAGATGGTTCATTGTGCCCAATAAAAGTGGGACATTGAGATTTATTTTAAGATATATAGTCATTTAATAAAGTGATCATTAAGAATGTGGGAGCATGTTTTACTCTCGATGAGTCTGTTGAGGCATTTGCTAATATAACTATATATTCCTTGGGAGACTTATGCTTGGATTATGATCAATTTCAATTAGCAATTGAAAGCATGGATCTCATTACCACCAACACACCATTGGGATTAGTGTCTATGTGAAATTTGTAATAAGAGGCATGATTCTATTGCACACATGATAAATGAAATGTACAAACTTTATGGGATTAGATACCTTAGTTTACCATGCCTTTTTTGAATGACATCCCAATAAAAGGATGCACAAAATAGGAAGAAGATGAATAATATAATGAATAGGGATGTGGAAGATTTGTTGCTATATATACTGCTAATTGTGAAAATATCTCGACTGGGCTAGAAGAGGTCCTTTGACTCTTTTGGGGTAGATATCAATATTTGGAATGAATGAGGTTTTGATTGTGGGACATATGTATGGTCCATATGGCAGAAGGTGATAGGTAGCAAAAGTTGATGCTATTGATAGAATGGAAGAGACTTGCTTTGCAATATTAGAGGTAAGAAGATTTCTAGGAGCCATACATACTGTGTTGGCAAGAACATTGGGGAAAGTATGAAGAAAATGGAGAGAAGACTTGTGGATGCTTTTGAATGCATGTAAGGGATAACATATTTGGATCTTAAGCAAACTAATCTCAGTAGAGAAAATAGTTAGTCTATTGCTGCTCATACACAAAATACACTTATGTATCTCAAATCTAGAAGAGATTATGGCTTTTTGCTATCATAAATAGGGGCTTTTGTATGGATTTCTTTGGAGTTTTCTTATTCTATAGTTGTAGTAGATAAATTAGTGAGTATTGGACTCTAGAGGTTTTTTCAAAGCTTCATAGAACAAGGATTGATCAATTTATGCAAGTTGATTTGGTAAATTCAGTTGATCATTGAGCCTCAGATGTATTGTTTGATTCTCTTTCTTTGACTAAGGTCAACCTCATATGAAAATAATATATTTTAGAGTTGGGCTTCATCTGTCTCTTAGATTTCTCTTATTTCTTGCCTTCTTCTTTCATAGATTTTATATTCTCCATGCTATGATCTCTTCTTGCATGGGTCTTGATAGCTTTCACCATAACTAAATCTCCAATAGTGGTCTATGTAAATCTAGTCTATCCTAGCCCTAAACATGCACAAAGCCAAAGCCTAGCCTAGCTTAGAAAGCATAATGTAGACTTTGTCTAATGTAGATTAAGCCTAAATGTAAAGTGGCTAACCTAGGTATATATCAAGTAAACTAGGGCTTATATTAAGGCTTATTGATCCTTATATCTAATCTCTGAGGTTTTTTTAAAAAGTCAATGATGAAAATGGCTCAAAATAGAGCACTGATAGAGTGATATTTGAGAATGTACATGTGTAGTAGAACTCTATGAGTAGCTAATTGGTTGAAATATCATTGTGCACTACAAGAGAACGGGGCAATAATGAAGGCAATTTGCAATGCAAAATAGCGGCCTCACTATCCACGTTGCTATTAATGTCGCAAATTGAAATTTACAACTCTAATAGTGACGCTTAGTGATGCCTATAGTGACACTTAACAATGGTAATTGCAATGCAAATAATGATGCCGGTTTGAGAAAAAAAATTGTCAAAGACCCGACTGTGGCATTTGTCACAAACATTTGTACGAGAGCAAGAGAGATTGTTGCTTTGAGAGAGAGAGAGAGAGAGAGAGAGAGAGAGAGAGAGAGAGAGAGAGACAGAGACAGACAGACAGACAGACAGAGAGATAGAGAGAAGGAGAGCTCCTCATTGTCATCACTATCATCAATGTTGCCATCATACACGAAGAAGAGGGAGAAGTATGCAATAAAGAAAGAAGAAAAGTCACGAAGAGGAGGCACGAAAGAAAGGCATTTGAGGTAGGTACATTGCCTCTTGTTGCTGCTTTGTTTTGGTGTTTTTTTCCAATGAAATGCATCAAAAGAGAGGGAGAAAGGGATGGAGGGAGGGAGAGAGAGAGAGAGAGAGAGAAAGGAGGAAAAGGTAGCAAAGAGAAAGAGGAAGAGAGAAACAAGATGCAAAGGGAGAGAGGAGAGTGATTGAGAGAAACAACGAGGGAGAGAGGGGAGAGAAAGAAAGAGGGGGGAAGAGAAGGAGAGAGGGAGAGAGAAGGAGGCGGTAGAAAAGAAAGGTGAGGTAAAGAGAGGAAGGAGAGTGAAAAGAAGGGAAAGAGAGGGGTATAAAAAGAGACAAAAAGAGAGAGATAAAGAGATAAAGAGAAAATAAATAGAGAGTGAGAGAGAGGGAGAGAGAAATAGAGAAACAATGAGAGAATAGAAAGATGGAAAAATAAAGGGGGACGGAAAAGTGAAAGACAAAGAGAGGTGGGGAGAGAGGGTCTTTCAATATTCTTGTTTTTAAAGTTTTTGTTTGCTATATTTTATTTTGATTGTAACAAGATGCATTGTGTGAGAGTGGGGAGGGAAGGAGAGAGAGAAATAGAGAGAAGAAGGGAGGGAAACAAAGATAGAGAAGAAGTGAGAGTAAGGAGGGAAGATAGGGGGAGAGAGAGAAACAATGAGAGAGAGAGGGGGAGAGAGAAACAAATAAAGATAAAGGGAGGCAAACAAAGAAAGGGAAAGAGAGAGAGAAAGAGGGGTAGGGAGAGAAATAGAGAGGGAGATAGATAAAGATAGAAAGAGGGGGAGAGAAAAGGAACGGACAAAGAGAGATGGTGGTAGGCAAACAAAGAGAGAGAGAGAGAGAGAGGAGAGAAACAAATAGATGAAAGGAGGCAAACAAAGAAAGTGAAGGGAGAGAGAAAGAGGGGTTGTAACATTCCCCCCCTGTTTGCCCGGTGCCTCCCCCCCTTTTTATTTTTTTCAATTTTTTTAAATCCCTCTCCCTCCCCCCCGACAGTACGTCAGGGAGAGAGAGAGAGGGAGTGAAGTGGGAAAAGGGGGGGCATGTAGCCTAGGTGGCGGTGTCGTGTTGCTGCGCATCCGAGTCGTATACACCTCCATTTCTTTTGTTGTGCATTTGTGTTAATTTTTGCGTGTGATTCATTGTTTGTGTGATGCATTTCGATAATCCGCATCCAATGTATATATTCCCTTAGTGCATGTGTATGATTTTGTTTGGATGCATGATGTGTGTGTATTAGAAAAATGAAAAACTAATGCCAAAGGACATTATCAAGCTGATAATTTCAATGATGATCTCTAAGAAATGATGCAGGACATGCATATGACGCCAAACAGGGTGACCTTTGAAATCGTCATTAATGGCTTTGCCAAAGCAAACAGAGTTAAAATGGTGCTGGAACTTTTGGATGAAATGAAGGAATATTTTCACAGACCTATCAAGCAGTTAATGCCAGCTATTACGGCATTGAAGATTATGGTGGTGATGACATGTATGAAGAAGACTTTCCTTTGTCAGAGTGGAGGTCTGTGACTTATATACATGAGGGCTTTGACATACTCTCATTCACCCATGCTTTACACTCTTGGAATTCTGCAGTTGCGAAGGCACTTGAGCAAGCAGATGTGCAGTGGAGTAGTTCTCTTGTTTTAGGAATTTTAAGATTCCTCAAAAGCACAAAAGTTTCTTGGGTTTTTTTTACTGGTGGAAAGACACTGCAGGGTTCATGCTAAAATTGGTTTCTGATCGTTGTTTTGGGTCCCGACAGCCTGGTCTCAAGGGGGAGTTTTTAGAATTCTCTTCTCAGGCCTTCATGGAAACGTCGTGAGAGGGAGCCCTCTTTTCATGAACCGGCACGTCTTGATTAGAGGTTTTTTGGCTCTTGTGAAGGGTCTATCTCCACAGACCCACACCGATTGTGCTGTGAGAATGGGAGAACACACTTCTATCACCTGGTTTCTGCAGATTTGTCTGTGCAGAGCCACCATATCTGTTACTTAAACGGAGGGAGGGAGATTGAAAGAAAGGGGAGAGTCTTAACTTGTTCTACCAGAGTTGGATTTGAGAATTTCCAGTTTCTGGACCCTCTGTGCTGAATATTAAGGGATCCAGTGCTTCCGTATCTCCATCGCGTCAAGTAAAGGCAATATGTTATGCCTCTCCCAACAAGAAAGCCAGCCAAGAAGGAAGCCCCTTTTCTCTCTCTCTCTCTCTCTCTCTCTCTCTCTTTCTCTCTCTCTCCGCGCGCGCGTGTGTTTTGTCTCCCGCACTGGACATAAAACATCAGACTGAAGAAGCTTTTGAGAAGACCAGACAACTAAGGACTTAAGCCCGTTCGTCTGCAGGGACCTTTGAGCAGCATGCTTTGATTGATTCCTTCTTCTTCTTCGTCTAGCTGGACAAAGGTTTATGCCTCTGACACAAATTTGACTCCTTTGGCTTGGTTGCGTTCATTTCAAGGTGCTCAATTCGTAAGAAGACTCGATGGAATCGCTTAGCTTGTGTGTAGCTGATCCAGGGGAAGAATACCATTTATGACGTGTACGACAGTTGATTGCCTGTGAGACCTCCGGACGATCCTTGCGCCTTCAATGCTCCCTGCAATCTCACATCAAGAGCACTAGCAAAGTGATTGCACCAACTGCGGTTTTGAACAGAGGTCCCACATAACAGTATGGTGCTAAAAAACATAATGAGGGCCTGTAGAACTAGTTGAAGAACATGATTCCAAGTGAAAGATCAAGAGCTTTAAACTATTTAGCAGCCGGTGTCTGTAATTACATGCTGAAGTGGCTATGACATTGTCCTTTTCTTTAGCCATAAATCCATTCAACACAAGAATGAATTTGTGATACTATACAGCTTGCACTTAGCTTTGCTGGTGACTACATAACAGGAGTTTTCTGCCAATGACTCACAAATAGCTGTCAATCTTGTGTCATTCCTAAACAACTCAAAGGATGAACAACTTGTTGTAACTGCTTTTCATGTACGAAAGAGGTAATCACTACAATAAATGCTGAATTGAAGAACAGGGCAACTGCCATGAATGAACATGCTGAAGTGAAGAATGCTTTTCTTCCTACTGCTACTGTCAACATACACCTGAATGGAAACAGTTTATGATGAACTTCAGTTTATTCTGAACATGAACTTCTTGTAACTCATTTGACAAGGAATATAGTGAACTTTGGCATCAAATTTTTGAGTTCTTCTTGTTAATCTCTTTCATTGCTGTACCTTGAACCCCGTGTTCTGCAGCCCTTGCGTGAACTCTACGACATTTCTAGTGAACCTGACGTGAAAGTGCTGCGTCATCAGCAAGATTGGAGACTCGCAAGAAGAGATGACAGATGATAATGTCATGAAGAACCTGTTTCAGTCATTTACTATGTATATGCAGCAGCAAGCTCATGCAAAACGAGACAGTGATGCTATGGATGCCTTGAAAGCTGTCCAACAGGAGATGAAGCAGTTTAATGGCCAGCAAGTGTCAACTTACCTACATTTGTATGAAGAAAAGATGAAGTTTTTTGGGGTTTCTCAAGATGTTTGGAGCCGCTACTTCTTGCAGATCGTGGTGCGCGCTCTTGAAGGTCGAATTGCAGAAATTCAAGAAGCACATGCAGGTTGGGCTGAATTTAAAAAGGCATTGAAAGATGAATATTTCCTGAAGGATACAGGTCTTATGAATCGCAGGAATTTTTTAGCATGGGTTTCTATGCCTAATAAGGGACTTTCTGTTACCGCTCTTCTGCGAGAGTTTGAAAGCCGATATGATCAGTTGGATGGGACTGAACAGCAAGCTTTAGAGATGCAGAAAGTGGAGTTATTTTTACAAGCTGCAGATGCTGATTTACAGGAAAAGTTGGATGATCTTTTGGAAGATCAAGCTACTGATTCAGGTTTAAAGACTGAGTGGAGACATGTCATTGATGCTGTGAATGCTCTTGTTAAGAAGCAGCGCAGGAGAGTGAGATTGCATCGTAATACAGGATCAGTTCCTGAAAAATCCTTGGAGACTTCTTCTTCTACCCCTGCTGCAACTTCTTTGCCTAAGCCTACTCCTCCTGTTGTGAATCCACCAGTTCCTACTGCTCCAGTGCCCTTATCTGTAGATGATGTTATTAAAGGCTTGGCGGATTTGACGATTGAAGCAGTCAAAGCTGAAGTTGGTAAGTTAAAGGAGCAACTTATGTCAGTACCTGCTGTAGCACCTGCTCCAGCGGCTGCTTTTCCAGCTGGTCAAAGAAAAGGGCGACGATGTATTTGGTGTGATAGTACAGAGCACCAACACTGCAGAGATTGTGATGCTTTTCAGGAAGCACGTAAGAAGAATGTAGTGTTCTAGGGACAAGATGGGAAGATATGGCTGACAGAGACTGGCGCTCCTCTTGACACGAACTTCGGTAAGGGAGGAATGAAGAAGCTTGTTGATGATATGGCTACGCGATCAGCTTATGTGAGTGTTAGAGGAGATGCTTCAGCTTTTGGAGTCCAGCTTGAGCAGAAATCTGATGGAGACTCTGCTTTATGGTCTTCTGCCTTGGAGATAGCGAGAAGAGGGAAAGTTCAAGCATCTACTATGACTTGTGTGGGCTCTAGCATCCGAGGAGAAACAAGATGGGATTCTCCTGTTGACAGGTATTCTATTTTTGCTTATATGGCTAAAACGCAGGGTTTAGATGCCATGGTTGAGGAAAAGAGAAGAAGAGATGAGGAAGGTCCTAGCTCCTCCAAAAAGACTAGAGGGGGTGACTTTGTTTCACCACCTGTTACAGCTCCACCTATGTCAAATTCTCCAGCTCAAACAGGTTCTGATCAACTAGTGGGAGACAAGTTGAAAGAAAAGAGGCAACCAAGAAAAGAGCCAGGATTCAAGCTTTTGTCAGACCTTGATATGCAAACGGATATGAGTAAGATTTTTCATGAAAGAATTTTGAATAGTGAAGTCACTTTTACTGTTGGCGAAGCTCTTGGGATTGCTAGAAGAGAAATACATGATCAGATGCAAGATCTTTTGCGGAGGAAACGACATGCGATGGAAGGACCTGCTTTACAGGGATTGTGGCATGGAGCTCTTAGGGAAGAGCATGATGATGCAGTGATGGTTGAGAATGCTTCTGTTAATCCGCAATTGGAGAAAATAGTGCAGCCTATGCAGTATGAAGATGATGAGACCCCTATTTTCATTCCTCGCAGCCATTTTTCACGAAGTCATTGGGCTAGAGCAACCACTGAGACAGTGGTAAGGATTGGAGAGAAAAAAATTCCCTTGGTCGCTTTAGTTGATCATGGTTCTGAGATTAATCTTATTGCTCGAGGTGTTTATGAGAGTGGCAAGTGGCCTATGGATGCAGAGCATGGCTGGCGCATGAGAGCCGCCAATAATACTTCTGGTGATATGTATGCTGCTTGTTCGAGTATCAGAATTTCTATTAGTAATGTTGAAGAGGATTATCATTGCTTTGTTCAGGATTCATGCTCTTATCCGATTATTCTTGGGCAGCCTTTCATTACAAAAGCAAGAATGGAAACAAAAGTGATGGATGACGGGTTAGCTTACGCGCGGATACGCAGTAAGGATGGTATGCGAGCTGTTCAGTTTATGACTGTTGGGGTAAATCATCTGAGAAACAGGGACTCCTTGCGTGAGGCACCACTACCTGTGAAGGAGTTGGATTTTCATTAGGTACCGCTGTCTTGCGAGACGCCAATGGTACGAAGCGGAGAAAAGAGGAGATCTCGCCTCCTGGCAGCCAGCCTTTCTCCAATAATTTTGTTGGTTTTTCTTCAGATAGTTCAATAAGTTATCAGAAAATTTCAGATTTGCCTAGAGCTGCCAGGCAGTACATTGGCCGTAAGGAGAAAGAGTTGAAGAATGTAGGTATTTTGCAAGCAGAAGAGCATGTAGATGGATTGTATGAAGGGATGTCTTATGCAGATACATTGTTTGAGATGAGAGCAATGCTGAAAACTGATGTATGTAAGGGTTCAAAGATCATACCTGTGCAAACCTTGGATATGTTTCAGGAAATTTCTGGTTTTATGCTGCAAACAGAGTTAGAGGCTGAGAGAACTCAGCAAACTGAATTTATGGCTGATCTTGATCAGCTAACAGAATTACAGAGGGCTGAAACCATTCAGCCAACAGAGTTGAATGCAGAAAAATTTCTGCATACAGAGTTTCAGGATGCATCTATGCAGTCCATAGAGCTGAGGGCTGAATCCATTCAGCCAACAAAGTTGAATGCAGAAAAATTTCTGCATATAGAGTTTCAGGTAGCACCCATGCAGTCCATAGAGCTAAAGGCTGAAATTTTTCAGCCAACAGAGTTGAAAGATGCTGAAAATTTGCAGAAATTGCAGCAAAGAAAAGAGTGCTTGAATGATGCCAAGGTTGACACAAAATATAAAACAGTTGATAAGAAGGTTAAGCCGGTTGCAGGCCCGCTTCCTTCTGATAGTGATGAACAGATTGAAAAAGCTATGAAGCAGCCTATATTGAGGGACCCTGCAAATATTGGACATAAGTTTACTGCTGAAACTCTTGCAGAATTGAAGATTGGAAATGATGATTTTTTGCTTCCAGTGGAAAAAGAATGTTTTAGAGAGATGCTTGGACGTCATGGTAAGGCATTTGCTTTCTTTCCTTATGAAATTGGCTGCATTAGTCCCGAATTGGTTGCACCTATGGTCATCTTCACTATTCCTCATGTACCATGGAATATACGTCCTATACCTGTGCCTAAAGCACACTTGCCAAAGCTGATAGAGTTGCTGAATGAGAAGATTAAAATGGGGATTTTGGAACCCTCTTCTGCACCCTATTCTAACAGGTGGTTTACTGTACCAAAGAAGAATGGTACTTTGAGATTTATTCAGGATATGCAGCCCCTGAACAAAGTGACAATCAGGAATGTGGGAACAGGTCCAGTTGTGGATGAATTTGCTGAGGCTTTTGCAGGACGAGCCATCTATTCTCTAGGAGACTTGTATTCACGTTATGATCAGTTTCAGCTTGCCTTGGAAAACAGGGATATTACTACTATGCAGACACCTATTGGTCTTGTGAGGATGTGTACCTTGCCTCAAGGTGCCACAAACTCAGTTGCTCATATGATGAATGCTATGCATAGAGTTCTACGAGACTATATTCCACAGTATACCATGCCTTTTCTAGATGATGTGCCTATTAAGGGTTGTGCAGAGGAAGAAAAGAATGAAAGTCTTGATTTGCGTGGATGTAGACAGTTTGTGGCTGACCACTTGATTGCTTGTGAGCAAATATTGACACGATTAGAGGAGGTAAACTTGATACTTTCAGGGCTGAAATCTATCTTTGGTGTTAATGAAGTCATCATAGTTGGGCATATGGTTGGATATTATGGCAGAAAACCTTCTCCTGCAAAGGTGGATGCCATAAACAGGATTGCAGAGTATTGCTCGACTACTTCAGAGGTGCAGAGATTTGTGGGAGCTTGTGTATTTTACATGATTTGGATTCCTCATTTTGCTCATATAGTAGATGTTCTCTATCAGCTGCTTCGAAAGGGGCAGAAATTTCATTGGAATGAGAAGCATTCAAAAGCCATGCGTAAGCTCAAGAAGCTGTTGCAATCAGCTCCTACTCTACGCAAGGCGGATTATCAGTGTGGACGACCGATCATGTTGACAGTTGATACTAGCCCTATTGGCATAGGTTGGGCAGTGGGACAGGATGATGCTGATGGAAATAGGTATGCAATCCGCTTTGGAGCTAAAGTTCTTAATGAGTGACAAAGGAGATATCCGCAGATCAAAAGAGAGTTGTGGGGAGTAGTCACTACACTGAAGTGTGACAAAGGGTATTTTATTGGAGCTTCAGTTGTTGTGGAAATAGATTGTTTACCTTTGCTTGGCATGATTACTAGTTGCTCGACTCCAGATATAGCGATGCTTCGGTGGATTGCCTATATTAAATAATTGAATCCAGAATTTTGACACATAGCAGGGAAAGATAATCCAGTTGCTGACATGTTATCTAGAGCGAGATATGAGGATGAGGAGTCAATGCTTGCAGAAGATGACGAGACAGAGTTTGCTGCTTCTGTCCTTGTTCATGATTGTCATGTATCTACTGTTGAAGCCTTTATTGAAGAACTTTATGTTGACGAGTGGCTGCAAATTGGACAGTATCTAAGTTCATTGACTCGAAGAGCTGATTGGACAGATGATGAATTCAAGAAAATCAGAAGGAAGGCTTATGGGTATTTCTTGAAAGATGGTTTTCTTTGGAAGCATCCAAGAAAGAGAGGAGGCTTGCCCTTGAGAGTAGTTTGTGATGTAGCGATGCAGATACAGATTATGCGAGAGTTTCATGAGAGCTCATGGGCTAGACATAGAGGTGTGTGGGCTACTTATGAGAAAATCAAAGAAAGATACTGGTGGAAAGGGATGTATAAAGATGTTTCTCATTTTGTGGAGACTTGCAGGGACTGCCAACTTTACTCTTTAGTGCGACATCGTGATGAGTTGCATCCGACTTATCCACTATGTATGCATTATAAGTGGGTAGTAGACTTGGTTACTTTGCCAGTGGGACTTTGGCAGATGAGATATCTTGTCTTGGCTAGGGAGGATCTTACAAACTATGTTGAAGGCAGATCGTTGCAGACGAAGACCACCACTATAGTATGTAAATTCTTGTTGGAAGAAATATTTTGCAGGTATGGATGTATAGGCAAGATTACAGCTGATCGTGGAGAGTTAGATGCAGATGAAGCTAGAGAATTCTTCTCACGGCTTGGGATTAAATTGGCTCTTACTACTGCCTATAATCTAGAGGGAAATGGCAAAAGTGAAAGAGGACATCCGCCAATAGTTAAAGCATTAGCAAAAGCTTGTAGAGGTCGGATTGGAGATTGGCCGAGATTACTACCTTTTGCATTGTGGGCTGATCGCTCTACACATAGTGTGACTACTGGATACATGCCTGCGGAGTTGATGTATGGACAAAAACCTGTCATGCCTACTGAAATTTGTGCTCTCACTTGGAGTGTTCTTCCGTGGCATGAGAATTTATCAAGGGAGGAGCTTCTAGCCCTTCGGATTCGTCAACTAGAGAGAAGGACAGACGATGTGCAGCTAGCAGTTGATCGTTTGAAGGCAGCCCGTCTCAGAAATAAGGGCAGGTTTGATTTGAGGCATCGCTTGAGGCCTAGAGCCATAAAAGAAGGAGTTTGGGTTCTAGTCTACGATAGTAGTCTAGAAAATCAGCATAGTAGCATGAGAAAAATGGTTCAAAGATGGTTTGGACCGTATGAAGTGAAGCAGGTTTTTGATAATGGTACCTATGAGCTGGCTAAATTAGATGGAATAGTATTGAGGGTGCCTATTGGTGGAAAACGAGTCAAGATTTTCAAGAGAAGAGAAGATGAAGAATATGCACTTTGAAGCATTGACAGAAGAAGAGCAGGTAGAAGAAAGACAAGCAGAAGAAACAGATAACATAGATGATGAAGCTGATGGAGAAACAGGTCTACTAGAAACAGAAGATGGACTCGACCTGTTTGTGGACTTGAATGATCCTGGATAGTTGGCACATCCGGAGGTTGCGCAGGTTTAGAGGGGGTGGATGTCGTGTTGCTGCGCATCCGAGTCGTATACACCTCCATTTCTTTTGTTGTGCATTTGTGTTAATTTCTGCGTGTGATTCATTGTTTGTGTGATGCATTTCGATAATCCGCATCCAATGTATATATTCCCTTAGTGCATGTGTATGATTTTGTTTGGATGCATGATGTGTGTGTATTAGAAAAATGAAAAACTAATGCCAAAGGACATTATCAATCTGATAATTTCAATGATGATCTTTAAGAAATGGTGCAGGACATGCATATGACGCTAAACAGGGTGACCTTTGAAATCGTCATTAATGGCTTTGCCAAAGAAAACAGAGTTAAAATGGTGCTGGAACTTCTGGATAAAATGAAGGAATATTTTCACAGACCTATCAAGCAGTTAATGCCAGCTATTACGGCATTGAAGATTATGGTGGTGATGACATGTATGAAGAAGACTTTCCTTTGTCAGAGTGGAGGTCTGTGACTTATATACATGAGGGCTTTGACATACTCTCATTCACCCATGCTTTACACTCTTGGAATTCTGCAGTTGCGAAGGCACTTGAGTAAGCAGATGTGCAGTGGATTAGTTCTCTTGTTTTAGGAATTTTAAGATTCCTCAAAAGCACAAAAGTTTCTTGGTTTTTTTTTACTGGTGGAAAGGCACTGCAGGGTTCATGCTAAAATTGGTTTCTGATCGCTGTTTTGGGTCCCGACAGCCTGGTCTCAAGGGGGAGTTTTTAGAATTCTCTTCTCAGGCCTTCACGGAAACGTCGTGAGAGGGAGCCCTCTTTTCATGAACCGGCACGTCTTGATTAGAGGTTTTTTGGCTCTTGTGAAGGGTCTATCTCCATAGACCCACACCGGTTGTGCTGTGAGAATGGGAGAACACACTTCTATCACCTAGTTTCTGCAGATTTGTCTGTGAAGAGCCACCATATCTGTTACTTAAACGGAGGGAGGGAGATTGAAAGAAAGGGGAGAGTCTTAACTTGTTCTACCAGAGTTGGATTTGAGAATTGCTAGTTTCTGGACCCTCTGTGCTGAATATTAAGGGATCCAGTGCTTCCGTATCTCCATCACGTCAAGTAAAGGCAATATGTTATGCCTCTCCCAACAGGAAAGCCAGCCAAGAAGGAAGCCCCTTCTCTCTCTCTCTCTCTCTCTCTCTCTCTCTCTCTCTCTCTCTCTCTCTCTCTCCGCGCGCGCGTGTGTTCTGTCTCCCGCATTGGACATAAAACATCAGACTGAAGAAGCTTTTGAGAAGACCAGACAACTAAGGACTTAAGCCCGTTCGTCTGCAGGGACCTTCGAGCAGCATGCTTTGATTGATTCCTTCTACTTCTTCGTCTAGCCGGACAAAGGTTTATGCCTCTGTCACAAATTTGACTACTTTGGCTTGGTTGCGTTCATTTCAAGGTGCTCAATTCGTAAGAAGACTCGACGGAATCGCTTAGCTTGTGTGTGGCTGATCCAGGGTAAGAATACCATTTATGACTTGTACGACAGTTGATTGCCTGTGAGACCTCCGGACGATCCTTGCACCTTCAATGCTCCTTGCAATCTCACATCAAGAGCACTAGCAAAGTGACTGCACCAACTGCGGTTTTGAACAGAGGTCCCACATAACAGTATGGTGCTAAAAAACATAATGAGGGCCTGTAGAACCAGCTGAAGAACATGATTCCAAGTGAAAGATCAAGAGCTTTAAACTATTTAGCAGCCGGTGTCTGTAATTACATGCTGAAGTGGCTATGACATTGTCCTTTTCTTTAGCCATAAATCCATTCAACACAAGATGGAATTTGTGATACTATACAGCTTGCACTTAGCTTTGCTGGTGACTACATAACAGGAGTTTTCTGCCAATGACTCACAAATAGCTGTCAATCTTGTGTCATTCCTAAACAACTCAAAGGATGAACAACTTGTTGTAACTGCTTTTCATGTACGAAAGAGGTAATCACTATAATAAATGCTGAATTGAAGAACAGGGCAACTGCCATGAATGAACATGCTGAAGTGAAGAATGCTTTTCTTCCTACTGCTACTGTCAACATACACCTGAATGGAAACAATTTATGATGAACTTCAGTTTATTCTGAACATGAACTTCTTGTAACTCATTTGACAAGGAATATAGTGAACTTTGGCATCAAATTTTTGAGTTCTTCTTGTTAATCTCTTTCATTGCTGTACCTTGAACCCCGTGTTCTGCAACCCTTGCGTGAACTCTATGACAGCGGCAGATAGTTGTGCCCCCCCTTTATAAAGAACACCCCTCCTCCTCGTCAGGCACAGGTTTCCCCCTCCTCTGTTCACTGCAGATGCCACCCCCTGGCCATCATCCTATCCATTGGCCCCCCCTCCAGTGTCCATGGGCCCTTTAGCAAAGACAGACGATGCCCCCCCTATGATCGTTGTTAAGAAAGAGGAGAAGAAGAGAAGGAGAGAGAGAAGGGAGAAGAAGAAGAAGAAGGAGAGGAGAAAAAAAAGAGAGAGAAGAGGGAAAGAGAAGGAGGAGAAGAAGGAAGAAAGAGAGAGAGGAGAAGAAGAAGGAGAAGAAGAGGAAGAGAGAGGAGAGGAAGAAGGAGAAAAAGAGGGGGAAAGAGAAGGAGGAGACGAAGAAGGAGGAGAAGAGGGGGAGAGAGAGAGATTAATATGATAGGGGAAGGGAGATATAGTTAGTGGGAGATAGAATCAGACTGTCATGCTGATAGAAAGAAAGAAAGAAAGAAAGTTATATTAACATCTTCTAAAGACCAAAACTGGCCTATGAGACAAACTGTGATACAACTGATGAGGTCCAGCTATCCAAAATAAAAGTGCTGAATGAAAAGCTAAAAACTGGAAATTGAAAATACGGTGCTGTGAGTGTGATAAGTGTCGTATATGTGTATGTGAGTATGTAGCTCTGGTACTCCAAATAATGGCTACAAAAGGGGAACAAATGTCGGCTGTGATAGGGGAACAACTGTCGGCTGTGATAAAATGGTGCGATGTTTATATGTGACAGATGCAGGGAGATATACTATCCTAGGATGTAGTAGCAGTCGTCGAAGTCGCTAATAGCAGGTGATCCCTCCTGGATGCAGGATGTGGTACATCAGCGGTGGAGAAAGAGCAAACTGGAGATCTGAGATCCAATGTGTGGAGTGTCGTCAGATATCAGTCTGCTGTCGATGTAGATCAAGAATCCTCCAGATCTCCTGTCGGTGTGGCTGTGGGGTTCGAAACCCCCGGATCCTCGTGCGGCGTCGGGTACGCTGGTCCTCAGCCTGCTATAGTGTGAGCCCGGAGGTCTGGCTGGAGGCTGGTATAGTAGCTCTCACTCTGTCTATCTAAAAGAACTGTGTAATAGTCGTCTGGGTGGGCCCCTCTCTGACTGGGAACCGCTGTGTGCTCTGCTCTCTGATGTGCCATGCCTCCCCCAGAAAATGGCCAAATGATCTCTGATCCATATCAGTCATACATCCCTGAAGTGAGCTGCTCAATGTGTATCTAGATCTCAACTCTGAGTATGTCGGGCATCTGAGAACAAAATGCTCCTCACTCTCCACCTCTGATCTGCAAAGGGGGCATATCCTCTCCTCCCGTGGGATGCCACTGGCTCTGCCACTCTCAATCATAAGCTGATGTGATGATACCCTGAGCTGTCCAATAAGAACTCTCAATCGATGTGGCATATAGATCTACATATATCTCGGAATCTCTATGAGTCCCTGCTCTGATATGCTCAAGAACTGTGTATAATAATGTGCCATCTTCGATGGCAGTGGCTGTGCAGGGTTGACCCATGTCCTCTGTATATAAATATGGCATATCTCTTGTCTGATGACTCTGTTCCTCTCAGAGAGAGAGAGGGTGTAAGTGGGAGCCTGAGTATCATATAGAAGAGGTGGGAGTCTATCAATGTCCAGCCCATGTCTGTCAAACCAAGCTCTAGTCTGTGCATACCATGATGTGGTATCCCCTGCTCGAGCCATCTCCTGAGAGGATACCACATCGGTTTGGTGACCACTTGCGAGCCGCCCTTGAACAAAGCCTCCTTATTAAGGACCCAGGGTGAAGGATCGTGTATGCAAGTTGGCTCCAAAGAGAAAGCTTACTAAGAGTACTAGCACAAAAGCCGAAGTCGAAGATAGAAATGCTAGTGGAGTCGCAACCAACTGTAACATCTTGTCACCCTCTCTCCACATCCGGGTGACCCATAAAACTCGAAAGGAACTTCTGTCTTCCATTGTACACATAATTTATCTATAAGCATGATTTATCACATGAAATGAAAGGAATTTCTAATCTATTCCCGCATAGGATGAAAACTTATTAAGGCTTAGTACGAGTCATATAATGTTTTGTTGAGGTTATGACATAGATTGCATCCTAAATAAGTTTATAATCAATATCAAAACTGCTCTCTTAAACATTTAAGTTGTCCTACACTATGATGTATCCGTTTATGAATCTAATACATACTTAAGAAATTTCCTACGACACAATAGTTGTTGTGATATATGTTTACCTTTGTAAACACCCACCAAGGTGGATACACTAGGGTCTAGAGGTTATCAATGCATGAACTTCTCATTGCGTATCACTTTAACGGGGCTAATAGAGTGGACAAGTGATAAGAGTGGCTATTGCATTGGTATGCTCCAAGTGCATGAGGAGTGAATTTGACTATAAAAATTCTGCATAGTATCACACTTAAAGATAAAAGGTTAGAAGATGTTGCATTTACTTAAAGTTGATGTCCAACTGATGACCAACGAGGGTTTATTGCCATACCTTGAAAACTTAAGAACCCAACTCCAAGGACTTAGTCGTTTCTTTTCCAACAAAGGGTTTTCCATTAAAGGCTCTATGTAAGTTGCAACCGTCGAGGGCCACACAAGACAAAAGGACCTAGAAGGAACTTGCTAAATCGACCCTGCAAAGCCCTAACCCAAGGGGGAGAGCAAAATTTGGGGTAGTTGATTCATGCTAAGCATGTTGCTCGAAACTGTTGAAATGGTTTTAATGAAGGTTGGTCTTGTTAAAGATGGATTGTTGACCAAGTTATACTTGGTTTTTTGGAAAGGTTGTAAAAGTGTTTTGATACATCCAAGTTAAATTCTGGTTGTGCATGCAATGGGATTGTGATGACTTGAAGTAAGAGGTTCTGCATTCAACTGTTTGTTGATGTGGTTTTGGATGCTAATCCAAGTTGTTGTGATTGATGATTGCATGGCCGGGTCTAAGGTGACTGATTGCCATGGAAATAAAAGGGATGTTTTCCCTAGTAATTGTTATTAAGCAGGTTGCTTCAGCTATGGTTGATTTCCTAAAGGGATAATTAAGGAAGGATAGCTCTAGCTACCCCCCACGAACCGCCAAACCCTAACTAAGGGGATTGTGAATCTGTGCTGAGAATGTGGACCGAACCCGCCATGAGAGGTCTCTCCGTGGAAATTACTTGGTGTAGGAGGACATTTTGGTGCTAGTGGGGGCTCTGTCCGTAAATCCCAATGCCTTCGGGCCCTACATAAGTGTTCTACATGACTTGAGATGGGATCTCGAGGCCTTGATACTAGTTACAAGGTGGAATCTTGGTAGGATAAAACCTTCGGGGTTGTTGCCGAGAGATGGAAGGATTTTTTTGCGGAGGCAGAAAGGAGCACTTAATTCTCCTGTATGGGCAGGAGATGCACATTAATCCGAAGATAAGTTAAGGAAGTGTTTGATCTTCCTTTATCTTGTGTTCATGTCTATGGCCTGAATTACGTAAAGAAACCTGTTATTAATGGGTTAATTAAGGAAGCTACCTTTATATGTCAGCCATAATGTGGTAGGTAATTAAATAACTAAAACAATCCCCGAGGGAAGCGTGGTGGATGGACTGATGGGTCTATCCTACGGAAGGGTGGTCTTGGTTAGCTGAGAGCTTTCCTCAAAGGAAATGTTAACAAGAAATGTTAGGAAAAGTCAGACTTTAGATCGATCCTAATGGGAATGGCCGGATAAGTTCCCTTGCGGGGCAGACTCCAGAGACCTAGTTGGAAAACCCTGTATCATTCCTTGCAAGTGCCAGGCGGCATCTTCTAGATATATCTCTCTATGGACTACTAAGATGTGTCCCATGATTTGAGGAGCGGGCACGTTACAGTTGGTATCAGAGAAAAAACTTCTTAATGATATATGGTTGATTAATGTGCGGTTCATAGACATATCCTAAACAGAGATAACCTAAGTGGTATGGCTCGATTGTCTTGCACCTTTTGCACCCACGAATGCTGACATGCAAGCGAAGAAGTTTATTCTCAAGAAAATTAAGCCACCTGAGTTTGATGGCAAGGGAAGGATTGTTCAACCTCACGCCGAGATCTAGATTGAGTCCATGGAGGACTATTTTGAGACAGCAGGAACTGCACCTACTAACCAAGCCATGCTCACCAAACATAAGCTTACAGGTGAAGCGATACTTTGGTGGAAACAGTGGTGCAGAGACCAAGCGATCTTGGAGGGGACAATCACTTGGGATAAGCTTAAGGAAGCTGTGCAAGGGAGGTATCTGCCACCTGCCTACCACACACAAAAGATGAATGAATTTTATGACTTGAAGCAGTTAGGATTATCCCTTGAAGCATATTATTCAAAGTTCGTTTCACTCCTAAAGTATGCACCCCCAATGGATATGACACAATAGGTGTCAAAGTTATGTGTTGAGTTGAATCCACCCAAAAACACTCGATTGGAATCAATCCGCCCAACGGACTTGCAAGACGCATTACTCTGAGCAAATCCAATCATCCAAGAACTTAAATCAGGCAACTATGATAAAGACGACTCACAGGATCAAGACAAGAGGTGCCACAAGTGCGGAGAGATAGGACACATCTGTAAGAGATGCCCCAACCGCCGATGTTTCCACTGCAATGAACTAGGACACATCCAAACAAATTGTACTGAGTTACACCTTGAGAATCAGGAATGTGCGGTCAAACGAAGCCGTCTAAACTCCACTTTTTTCTCATATTATGAACCACATGATGATGAAGGCTTGGAGCCTATTGTAGCCTTTGAGGATGACTAGAAATCCTAGGAAGATCCTCTTGAGGTAGTAAGTCTTGTACTTGGAATAAATCCTATTAAACCCTATGAGTTGTGATAAGTTGTTATTTTAAGTTAAGAATTTGAGTAATCAAAGTAGCACAGTGAAAGCATGATGGGCCCTAACCCAAAGGCTCTAAGGCCCAGTAGTGCTTGTCTCCCCCAAGTCTTTTCGAGATGAGGACATCTCGATTCCTCTACGAGGGAGAGGATGTAACATCCCCCCCTCCCCCCTCCCCCCCTCCCCCCGTGTGCCCCATGCCTCCCCCCCATAGAGAATCCCCCCCTTTTTTTTTCAATTTTTTTAAAATCCCTCTCCCTCTCCCCCTGACAATACGTCGGGGAGAGAGAGAGAGAGGGAGTGAAGTGGGGAAAGGGGGGGCATGCAGCGCAGGTGGCGGCGGGTAGCTGTGCCCCCCATTTATAAAGACCCCCCTCCTCCTCGTAAGGCATAGTTTCCCCACCCCCCGTTTGCTGCAGATGCTACCCCTGGCCGTCATCCTGTCTAGCAGCCCCCCCTCCAGCGTCCATGGTGTTGAGTGTTGAAATGACTTGTTTTTTGGCTGATTTTTGTTGTTTTTGAGAGCTGAATGGTTGATTTTATGAGATGATTGATTGATTCGAAAGTGGTTTGAGAGTGTTTTGGATGATATTGATTGTGTTTTGAAAGTTCATGATGTTTGTTAGTGATTCTATGATGTTCTGATTGGTTCTGTATACCTTCTGTTTTGCTCTGTTTTGGTATGTTTTGTTCTGATTATCTTCTGTAAAGAGGGATGGAGTATTGATTGATGAAGATTGAGATATTGTGAAAGCTTATTGAATGGTTTGTGAGAGTTTGGAATGGTTTGAGTATGAGGTATGTGGTTTTGATGACTTTCTGTAGGTCTTCTATTTCTGTTCTGTTTTTGTTCTGTTCTGTTCTGTACTGTAGCTGTTCTGGTACTGTTTTGTAGACTGTTCTGTATGCTTCTGTATGTGTTCTGATGGATGAGAGTGTAGCTTGTGAAAGTTTTCTAGCCTTGGAAAGAGGTGAATACAAGTGCAAAAGAGCTGAAAGAAGTGGAAGAAGTAGCTGCTGAAGACTCAAGAGAAGACTAGAGTAAAGTGACAGTAGTGAGCTACGAAAGGACACTGTAGTGGCTCTGGTGACTTTTCATATCAGACATACCTCTTGGGAGGGGTATCCACGAACTAAGAGGGATTATGGAGAGTGATTTTGAAAAATTGTAGTGAGGACATGATGTATTATTGATTGAGTGAGAGAGAGAGAGTCAGAGATAGTCAATTCTACTGAAACAGAGTGATTGTATATGAGAGATTGAGAGAGAAGACTATGAAGATATTGAAGATGAATACTATGAGATGTATTTCCATTCAAAGATGGTGTATTCCTTTACTTTCTTTGTTCTATTGATGGATTTTGTGAAGATATTGAAGAATATGATTGATTTTATCAAATCCGTAGGAGATCTACATGATGCTGCATGAAGATTTGTTGTGCCTGGTGTTCTTTTCTTCATTGTGATCATATGAAACATGATAAACAAGCTTTTTGATGTTACAAGATAGATTTTCTTGCAAGAGAATTCCCTTTTCCTTGGTGTTCCTCTTGGGGCTCCATGTTTTTGGTGCGCAGCCGGGGAATCTTGCCATCAACAAGCACCAGAAGAGGCTGAAAATGAAGGAAATGGCATTGCCAAGAAGATAAGAATTCAATGGATGTTTGTAAAGTTCCTTCTTCCACTGAAGAGTTGGAATTCCTCATAATCAAAGCCACTTTCCACAAGAAGTTCATCCCACAATGGCGGAAACACATCACCATTATGATGCATGCTCTATGTAGTGGACAGTTTCCTCTTCCTATTGAAGCAGCAAAAACTTGCATCTTGGTAGCAAACTGTTTGGGAACAAACTGAAGAACAGAAACAGAGAGAATGACCATCCATGGAAGATTTGACATTCATTGAGAAGTTTCCAGACAACATCAAGTGGGAGATTGTGAAGAAGCTTCAGGAGTCTTGGTCTGTAGAGGTTCACAAAGACAAGAAGGAAAAAAGTTGGAATTTGTTCGTGGACGCTCAACAGCAAGATACATGGGATGCTTGGTGTACTGATAATCTTTTGTTTGTTCAATTAGCAACCCACTGGAAGTTGGTAGAGAGAGTGTTTTTCACAACATACACTGTTGAAACCATCAGAAGCTGGCATTACTATGATGATGGCACCACCACAATGCTCAGACGTATGCATTTTGACACCTTTCGAACCGAATACCTTCCCCTGTGCAGTGGCATGAAAGCAGAATTCAGGGACGTTGAAAAGAAAGAAGTAGAAGAAATGTTGGCAAGAGAGTCCTCCAGAGACTGAAGCCTTCTGTTAACCCTCTGTGGAGCACTAATAACCTAGTGGAGCCACACCCCTGATGAATGACGCAATAAAGAGGCAAGCGTTAGAACGAGTCCAGAGGTACGTGAGAAGAGAGAAAGCAAAAATCAGAGCCGAGAGCGAGCTCGCAGCAGCAGCCACCTTTGACGCCCTTGCGGAACTCTTTACAGAAGTCCCAATGGCACATCAAGCCCTTCCTCCTCCTGCTGGAGGTCCACTTCCAAGCCAGATCCGTCCTAGAAATATTGATGACAGGCCAGCGAATGTAGTTCCATTGCCAGTTTTTAAGGGAGAGTACAATGAAGACCCCGATCTTCATGTAGCAGAGTTTATGGTAGCATGTGTGGCTAACAATGCCAGAACCCCTGAGCATTGGTTAGCAATATTCCCCGCCACTTTCAAGGGCGCGGCATTTCAGTGGTATGAGAGGCAAGCAGCAGGAAATTTTGGCACATGGGACGACCTGAAGTTAGCCTTCCTCACTAGATTCAGGCGTGAAAGTTTTGAAGAGCGGATGAGAGAGGAATTTATGAACCTAAGTCAATCCTCTGGAGAAAGAGTAGAAGCTTATATCTCACGAATGGAATCCATCCTGAAGAGATGGACTAACCATAATCTAGATGATGGCATTCAGAAGGGGGTGTTTCTCAGAGGATTACAACCAGAAGTCCGTAAGTTTGTGGAGCTACAAAGACCAGCCACCCTGCAAGCTGCAATAGAAGGAGCAAGACTATACGATGAAGTGGAAGCTAGGTTAGCGATGAATACAGGAAGAGGAGTCCTACCTCCTCTGATGCCAGGAATGATGTATCCACCAAATTCAGTTCCAGGGACTATTTCCTACCCTTACCAACAGATGTCCCCAGTATCACAATACAGTGCACCAAATCCACAGTGGCCACAATCCATGCCTCAAATGATGGTTCAACCATAACAACAATGGTCCCAACCAATTTCCTCAATGCCAAATCAGCAGCAACAGTGGAATCCTACCAATTGGAGTCAACAGACAATAGTTCAAACAGGAGCTCTGAATCAGAACCAGAACAGAGACCCCTCTGTACCAGCCTAGCCCATTTATGCAGTGATTACAGAGACTCCTCAAAACCCTCCTGCCAGTGTCTCAGGAGGAGAAAGCTTGAAGGACTACTTATCTAACTTAGTTGCAAACATCAAAAAGGAGTTGATGGATGTGATTACAGAGCAGCTACAGACGTTGAAAGTGAACACAGCGAGCATATCCAACGTTGCAGGAGCAGGAAGAGATGTGATGCGGTCAAATACTTGGTGTGGTAAGTGTCATCAAGCAGGCCATTTAGCCACTGAATGTACACGAAAACCAACTATTCCTGGAGCCTTCTGTTCCTACTGTTTGTGGAAGAACCATACAGAGGACATTTGCTCTCTGAAGGAGATGCATGATAGGAGAAGGAAGGAAGAAGACGCAAGATTCAACTTGCTGGAATCCAAAATGACAACACAGGATATTGGACCCAAGCCTAGAGAGTTTGGTCCTAATTTTGGACCCATAAGATTTCCCTCTCAAAGTTACAGAGGAAGACAGTCTAGCGGTGGTCAGAGATCAGAAGTGGAGTGTTATAGATATGGAGAAAAGGGACACATTTCACCAAATTGTCCAAATCCTCGAAGGTCAGTGGATTACAAGCCCTTATGCAGTCGATGCAAAGGAGAAGGCCACACTCCAAAAGACTGTCCAAGCCCAGCCCTAGTGAAAAACAGTGCTACTGATAGTCCGGCCAAGGCCCAAGAGCCTACCTCTAATTTAATGGAATTGGAAGTTGCTGCCATCACTCGTGCGAAGCAGAAGGAACCACCTATCCAGAAAGAAAATAACCCTCCTGTCAGAACAGTGAAGTTCAATCTTCCACCAGAAGAACAGAACAGAACAGAGCTTGACAGTGCCGTACAGAGCCCTACAGTGCCACAGAGAGTTACAGAGATAGTTACAGAGACAGGACCAGAGGTCCAAGAGACAGAAGAGGAGGAAGTGCCACAAATGAAAGAAGAAGTTCTTGTAATTCCTCTGTTGGAAGAAAGAGGGAAAATGAAAATGGGTGTTGCCCCATTCCCTAATCGGTTAGAGAAGCCAATGGATCCTATTAAGGAAGACGATCTAGTCAGATATCTAGATACCTTTAAACCAAACCTCACATTCCGACAATTATTGATGTTGTCTCCCAGTTGCCAGAAAAGGTTCAAAAGTATACTCACAAAAAGACGTGGTTTAAGGATTGCTCCCTCAACGGCAACAAAGTCCAACAAGGCTCCAGATCCTGTCAAAGAAGTAGATGTGGCTAACGCCTTCCTAGATCCGGGTACTCCAGAGACTGGTATATGGATAGAAGGTTGCTTTATTTCAAATGCACTGATTGATGGTGGTTCATCAGTGAACATTATGACGGATGTTACAATGAAGGATCTAGGCTTATAAGGTGTGCAACCAACCCAATGGCTCATCAGACTAGTGGATCAGAGTAGAATCAAGCCTTTGGGCATTCTTCCATATGTAAAGACTACAGTGGCTGGAAAATATTATTGACTAACCTATTTGGTGGTGAAGCCAAACTCTTATGGTACATCCTACCCTCTGTTACTGGGCAGACCATGGCTTTTTGAAGCCCGAGCAAGGACGGATTGGTTCAAAGGAACCTTGACCTTGGGTAGAGGACCCAATAAAGTGGTGCTGAAACTGTATGGTTCTCAAAAAGGACATGGATCCACCTCCTTGGAATTATCTTCTGACTCCCTTGATGAGGCTACGGATGGAACATCAGCAGAGGGAGATGCTGTCAAACAGATCCTTCCCAAGAAAACAGTGGCACATTCCTTAACAATGGATACTGTAAGCCGACTTCCAAAAGATGCAAAGCCATTATCAATGGGTGAATACTTCCTGCTTGAACCAGGAATGACTTCTGAAATCACTTCTGACAGTGAGATAGAAGCATGGATGTACTGCTCTCCCTATTACATGGCCATAGCAGAGACAGAGGCAAGAGAGGAAACAGAGAATCTGTTCTTCTGTTACAGAGCACCTACAGAAACAGAAGCAGAATCAGAGACAGAAACAGAAGCAGAAACAGAAGGAGAAACAGAAGCAGAAGCAGAGACAGAGACAGAGGAGGATGGATATGATATGGACGAAGAAGATTATGAAAGTGAGACGGAAGAGTCTATCCCACTTGAAGAGGATACATTTGAAGAAGAAGTTCCAGAAGCATCAGAAACAGATGAGCTCATGCTACGGGACAGAATGGTGATGGTACCATTTGGTTTGGTAAATGGATCTTCTTATATACAAAATTCTTATAAGACGTGGGTTAAGAAGAACAAGCTGTCTTTTAGCAGTGGCTCATGCTGTCCTAACCCATCCTTGCCAAAGAAAGATGATGATGATGCACCGTGCCAACAAGCACCAATCCCACCAACCCAACAGGCATCAGAGGGTCCCTGTTATGTGACGTTCCTGGATGTGTCATCTTCAGAAGAGGAGTCTTCAAGTCAAGAGGTAATTGATCTTGAAACCAAACCCGAAACGGCTCTAATCCCATTTCAACATCTTAAGAAGCAACCTAAGTCTCCACCAAAAGAAGAAGTTGGTTCTAGTGGGAGATCAGAAGAGGACACCACTCCCTTGAAGGAGTCAGATCTATATCCAGAAGCAGTCCGTGGAACCTTCATCTGTGAAGTAGAAGGTGAAAGGCAGTTAACCTTTGTGGATGCAGAAGGCACTGAACGCCACTTGAAGGTGGGTAGCAGCCTCCCAGAAGAGGAGTTGTCAACCTTGTACAACTTGTTGAAAGAAAATTTGGACGTGTTTGCGTGGTCCTACAAAGACCTAAAGGGGATTGATCCCACAATATGTCAACATCATATTGACTTGGAGCTTGATGCTAAGCCAGTACGGCAACGACAGAGGCAAATGAACCCGAATTATTCCACATTGGTGAAAGTGGAGCTGCTGAAGCTTCTGGAAGCCGAGTTCATCTATCCAGTGGCAAATAGTGAATGGGTTTCACCCATCGTGGTTGTACCCAAGAAGAATGGCAAATTGTGAATATGTGTGGATTTTCGAAAGCTTAATTCCAAGACGAAGAAGGATCACTTTCCTATCCCTTTCACAGACCAACTGTTGGACACAGTTGCAGGACATGAACTTTATTCCCTTCTGGATGGATTCAGTGGATACAACCAAGTCCAAATCGCAGAAGAAGACCAATCCAAAACAACCTTCACCACAGAATGGGGGACCTACTCTTACCGAGTGATGCCATTTGGGCTCTGCAATGCCCCTGCTACTTTCCAGCGAGTCATGATGGCTGCATTTCAAAATCATCTGCATGACTTCATTGAGGTATATTTGGATGACTTCTGTGTCTATAGTTTGATCCATGAACATTGGGAGCACCTGGAACAATGCTTTGACCGATGCCGGGAGTATGGGATTTCCCTCAACCTCGACAAATGCATCTTTGGGGTTTCTTCTGGAGTCCTGTTGGGCCACATTGTCTCTGCACAAGGGATATCAACAGACCCTACAAAGATTGAAAAGATCGCAGCTCTGACAGCACCCACCAACCTCAAATAGTTGAGGGGATTCCTAGGCCATGTGGGTTACTACAGAAGGTTTATAGCCCATTTTGCGACAAAGGCAACTTCCTTGCACAAGCTTCTGAGGAAAGATGCAGAGTTTACTTGGACGGAAGAATGTGACAAAGCCTTCCACACTTTGAAGCAGTGTCTGATTGAGACACCCATTCTGCAACCTCCTGATTGGACGAAAGAGTTCCATGTACACACGGATGCATCAATTGAAGGTTTAGGTGCTGTCCTCTGCCAAAAGGGCTCCTCGAAGTTGGATCAACCAATCTATTACGCAAGCCGAAAAGTCACTGATAGGGAATGGAACTATATAGTGACAGAGCTGGAGTGCTTGGCAATGGTGTTTGCCTTGGAAAAGTTTCGCCATTACCTCCTATCTACCCACTTTAAATTTTATGTGGATCATGAGGCCCTGTCCTTCTTGATGAATAAAGCAAATGTGAAAGGACGAATGATGAGATGGCTCCTTCTATTTCAGGAGTTCGACTTTGAGGTGATTACTAAGCCTGGTCGTTCCCATGTTCTGGCTAATCATCTGTCGCGTATCCCACAAACTGCAGACGAGGAGTAGGATGATCCAGACCTCCCTGATGCTTCCCTATTTTTGGTAGAAACTATAACTCCCTGGTATGCAGACATTGCCAATCTGCTGGCAACCCAACAATACCCTCCTAGTATCTCTAGTCGGGAAAGGAAGAAGCTTATGCTGGAATCAGCCCCCTATACCTTGTTAGGCGGTGCACTGTACAAGAAAGGCAAAGATGAAGTGCTCAGAAGATGTGTTGCAGGAAATGAAATTGGGATTGTTCTGAAGGCTTGCCATGACGAGCCATGTGGAGGTCACTTTACAGGAGAAGCTACAGCCAGGAAGGCTCTACTAGCAGGTTATTGGTGGCCTACCATTCACAAAGATTCCTATGATTACTGTAAAAGATGTAATACTTGTCAAAGAATGGGGAAACCCACAAAGACAAGTGCCATGCCACTGCAACCTATCCTTCCCCTGAAGCCGTTTGAGAAATGGGGCATTGACTTCGTAGGTCCGATCGATCCTCCTACCAGAAGGAAACAGAACCGATACATCCTCGTATGTACGGATTATATTACAAAGTGGTGTGAAGCTAAAGCCCTAAAGTGGGACGATGGTAACAGTGTGGCCCTGTTCATGTATGAGAATATCATCACCTGTTTTGGCAGTCCCTTAGAGCTGGTAAGTGATAGAGGCACTCATTTCCTTAATAAAGTCATGGAAGAGTTGACAGAGTTGTATAAGATCCGCCATCGCAAGTCCACTCCTTATTATCCCAGAGCCAACGGCCAAGTTGAAGTCACCAATCGCATCCTTTGCTCGATTCTGACAAGAACAATCGCCGCACATCGTCGTGATTGGGACGATCGACTTATAGAGGCCCTCTGGGCGTACAGAACCTCCCATAAAGCAGCAACAGGACAGACACCCTTCCAGCTAGTGTATGATACAGAAGCTGTTTTTCCTGTTGAATTGGAACTACCCTCTTTGAGAGTGGCCATCAAAGAGCGTTTGGAGGATGATGATTCGCTGCAACGTCGTCTCCTGCACTTGGAATGTTTGGATGAAATTCGTAGGATGGCTCTACAGTGCATGGAAGCCACGCAAGTTCGACGCAAGGCTTACCATGATAGCTTCATCAAGCACAAGGAGTTCAAAGAAGGTGATTTGGTCCTAGCCTATGATTCACGATTTGGCAAGTTTCTTGGCAAGCTCCAACAGCGGTGGATGGGCCCCTATAAGGTACTTGCCGTCAACCCTAATGGCTCTGTCCAAGTACAGACTGTTGATGCCTCTGATGATTCCTTTTTGATCAATGGATATCGCCTGAAGAAGTACTTCCCTCCTTGGGGATCTTGACAATTACGGTCAGTTGATCCTTTCCCTCGTTGGCGCAGCACTGTACTTCTTATGATGCTACTTCTGATAGCCGTTCTTCAGTCACTCCTGATGAAGTGGACGCAACCCTTTGTCCCCTCAAACCCCCCTTCCAGCCTTAATCTCTTATCCTCTATTTTCCACCAGCGACAGTGGCGAGGTTGGTCTTGACAAATGGTATTTCTACTATTCCCTTGCTCAATTCAAAAAATATACATATCGGTCATGGGAGAAAATGACTTAGGTCCCTGTCATGCCGACCTATTCTTCGAGAAAAGGTGGAAACACCCTCGGGAATAGGGGAAAACAAGAAAAAGAAAAAGAAAAAGAGAGAGAGAAAAAAAAGAGAAAAATCTGTTATGGGAGAAAAGGAAGAAATTCCCTGTCATAGCAGGCCTCGTTCCAAGAAAATGTGGTAAACACCCTTGGGCGGGAAGCTGGTTGTGGAAAAGGTGGTAACACCCAGCAGTCCAAAAAGTGGATTTATTAATTGATATTCCCAGGATCCAATTCCGAAGCTGCCTCCCTTGGTACGCTGCGTCCTGGGTCTCTCTGCAAAGTGACTACCTGTCCTCTAGCAGACGGCATGTTCCTGTCCAATACAACGTTCGATTTGGTGGCTACCTCCCTGGGTATGCCTCTTCAACAACTGATGACGCAATCTTCATCGACAAACAATCAAGTGACGTGAGCTTTCATCCTAACCGGATGGGGAAGTGAGTATGATTGCCCTCTATAACTATCAACAGAGAGTGAGACAGAGGGTGGGGCGAGAGACCAGTCTTTTCCTTTCAAATCAAATGAGAGGTGAGAAGTGTGAATGAAGTGTTGCACGCACAAGATGGGCCTCTCAATGCACAAAGCACAATTTGTTTCTGTGCACTGCACCATAAGGCTCCCTGGCCTTCCTTCTCGCACCATATGCCGGCACAGGGCGGGATGCACCGTTGCACCATCAAATGCGCACAAGGCATACAATCTTTGCACAAGTGACCGTGAGGATTACATCAATGGGTTTCAGGAAAAGGTTGCCCTCTTGTATCTCTCAACAGAGTGTGAGACATAGAGGGTGGGCTGAGTGTGATTGGAGTTTTTTCAATCAAATATCGAGAGGTGAGATTGAGGGACGTTACGACACTTGGAGTCAGGTATGTTCCAGTTTTCCTGTGCACCCACGGGATGGGTTTTTCCCGTCATCACAAGACACGCTACCCTATTCTGTATACTGCACTGTAAGGCTCCCTTGCCTTCCTCCTTGCACTTATGCCAGACGGGTTGGACGCACTAATGCACCATCAACTGTGCACCCTAGCATACTCCTTCTGCACCATTCCTCCTTGTCGATTCCTCAACCGGGTATGAGATATGGGGTTTCATCATTCTTCTTCGAGTGATATCAATCATGGGGCAAGTGACTATTCTTTCATTCCATTTGAGCTTTTTTCCTTTTTACCTACCCCTGTTCCGGTGCACGGTTTTTGAGTTATTAATTTTTGAAGCATTTTGCGCAATTTAGCTGGTTTTCTATGTGAACGTGCTTTTGTTGTTTCGGAACCATGCTCTGCCATCATAGCCCTGACAACCACTTTTCCCCTGACATTTTTCCTTTTTACTCCGTGTCATTCCGATACACGGTTTGTCCATTATTCATTTTCTGATTTTTTTCCACCTTTTTCGTGCGTATTTTTGACATTTTTCCATGTGAACCTGCCCTGTTTGCATCGGACTTCCAATTTAATCTGACAGCCATGTCCCCTGTGCCTTCCCCCACCTTTTTCCTTTGTCCTCCACCCTTTTCTGACTTCCGGATTTTTACTTATTAATTTTTCAATGAGTTTCAAAGCGTATTTTTAGAGTTTTTTGCATGTGAACCCCTCCTACTTCCACCGGAACTGCAGTTTAACATGATAACCCGGTGCAATCCCTTCCTACAGACATTTTTCCTTCTTACTGCATGTTATTCCGACGAATGGTTCATCCGATATTAATTTCCGATTCCATTTTGGGTCTGTTTTTTGGGTTTTTTTCCATGTGAATGCGTCTTATCTCCGTTCGAATCATGTTTTGATGAGATAGGATTGTCGGGCACATCTTTCTGCATAGTTTTCCTTTTTTCTGCACCTCATTCCGATGCACGGATTTTTCGATATTAATTTTTAATTGCGTTTTTTGGTTCGTTTTGTGGGTTTTTTGCATGTGACTGCCCTTTCCCCCTCCCGAAACCTCCATTATATATTTTTCTTGGTTTTCCCTTGTCGTCCTACCCACTTTTTGTTTTTACGCTATTTCGTTTTGACATTCCGGATTGGGAGATATTAATTTTTCTTTATTTTTACGTGTATTCGTGCCCCCGTTTTGCGCGTGAACGCGCCCTTTTTGGATTTTACGCATCTCCACGCACCCCGGTCGTGTCCGCATGACCTGTACCGTCATCCCGGTGCTATTTCAATCCTGTCACAGCAAATTTCTTTTACCCCGCCCCGCGCACGTGCGCGGGACGGGGGTACGCGTCCCTTTCCTTGGGCACCCCCTACCCTACCCTACCCTATCCCACCCCTACCCTTTCCTTGGGCACCCCCCACTCCCCTTGGGCCCCTGCCCATCCCCACCCCGCCCATTTTCCCCCACCCCTACCCCTGCCCATCCCCTCCCACCCCTACCCACCCCCCCCACACCCTTCCCTATCCCCCCTACCCTGCCCTTCCCCACCCCAACCGCCTCCCATCCCCTCTCTCCCTCCTCCTTCTCCCACGTCCCTTCCCTTCCCCCGCCTTCTCCCCTCCCTCCCCTTCCTCCTTCCTCCTCCTCCTACCTCAGCACCTCTTCCCCCTCCACCCCTCCTTCTTCTCCCCTCGCCAGCCGCCTGGGGGCGCTGCCGCCGTCGACGCCCGACGCCCTCCCGTGACGCCCGATGCCCTCCCGTGTCACCGTCGACGCTCGACACCCTCCCATGTCGCCGTGCCGCAGCAGCCGTCTCGCAGAGCCGCCCGCTGCCCGCTGAGTCGAGCCGCGTCGTCCGCCCGTTGCGCCGCAGAGTCGCCCAGGTCGCCCGGAGTCTGGTCGCCGCCTCCCGCTCGAGCAGCCGTCGCCGCCTCCTGCCGAGTTGTCGTCGGCCGCCTGCCCTCGCCGACGTCAGCGCCGCCGCTGCCGCTCCCCGGCCGCGCCATCCTACTCCTCCTCCTCCTCCTCTAACTGTCAGGTTAGTTAGCTTTAATTAACCTAATTAACCCTAATTAATTTAGTTAATTTTAGTTCGGTTAAACTAACCCAACTGTAGTTAGTTTAACCCTCCCCCAATCAACTAACCCAACTGTAGTTAGTTTAACCCCCCCCCCCCCCCTAGTCAACTAACCCTAGCCTAGTTGCCCTCACCCTAGTTAGGTTACTCTAACCCTAAGTTAGTTACACTAACCCTACCCTAGTTAAACTAACTTTAGCCTAGTTACACTAACCCCCCTTAGGTTAGTCCCCACAGACCTAACTTAGTCTACTAACCTAACTTAGCCTACCCCAGACTAACCTGACTTGCCTTGCCTTAGTCTATCTACCTGACTTTGACTAACCTAGACTAACCTAATTCCTTCTGACTAACCTGACTTGACTTCATGTGACTTACATGACTTACACAGACTAACCAGACTTAACTGACTTACTTTTAACTTACTTATCAGATTAACATGATTTACATGATTTAATTAATTTCTAAATTAATTTTCCCCTCAAAATAATTCTAAAAAAATTCTAAAAATTCTCTTTGCTTTTTTCCAAATTTTGGAAATTTTTTCACTGGAAATTTCCAACCCTACAGTTTCTGAAAATTAAATATCTCCCAATTTATCCCCCAAATTACCAACAAATGTAGAAAATTCATTTAAAAATAGTAAAAAATTCTTTAAAAAATTCTAAAAAATTCCCCTCACCCCCCTTGACCATTTTTCATTTATTTTTCACTTTAAAAAATTATCATACATGGTATCCCTATTGTTTTTTTAAAAAAAACAAACTAATTAACTAATTAACACACCAACAAACGGAAATTTTCCTTAACACTCTCTATTTTATTTGCATAGATTCCATTGTGGATATTTCCTCCATATTCATGTATTGTATATATTGATTTCCCTATTCTTATTTTTTTTGTTTAAAAAAAAAAACAAAAAAAAACAAACAAACAAACTACACAAATAAAAAAACAACAAAACACATCCACAACCCATACTAACCACACAAACAAAATAACCAACCATAAATAATCATAAATTACAAAAATAAAAAAAAACCAACAAAACCCAAATCACCACATCCACTAAGGTGTTGTCTTTGTTGTTTCGTCAGTGGTCTTTACTTTTCCTTTACTGGATTCACTTCTTTTGGGGGACTCTTCCGTGTGCATTTCTACATTACATACACACCCCTTCCAGGTATTTATTTTATGTGCTTTATTTATTTTCATTTTCCCCTTAATCACATATTAATTGTTAAAGTAAACTCTTTATTCATGTAACGTGTCCACTAGAATCATCTAGGACACGTCTTAGTAGTCCATCGAGAAGAATGTCTAGAAAACTCCGCCCGACACTCCCTTGGAATGTTACGGGTTTTGCAATCTAGGTCTTCCCGCGTCTACCACGTAGCGGAAGTATCCTGGCCGTTTCCCACTTAGGATCGACCGGAATTAGGGTTTCCCTGTTTGGTCATTAGCTAACAGCAACTAGCGTTAGACCCGAGCGAACTACTTTACGTAGGAACACCAGGTCCGAAGCGGATTCACGCTGCACTTGGTTCAAGGAGAATGGGAAACGAGAGGGATGCAAGGCTCAACCTCTCTGCCATAAAGCATAGTCCCATTCCGTTCCCCTAAAACAGCGTAAATCGGGTAGGATGTAACTCTAGGTCATCGTTCTCATTATTAGCTTTGATGATGATGATCATCCCGCTATTCGTCGAGTGATTTTGAGAAAAGTTCCCGGCTAACCGGGACCACCCATCCATAGGACGGACCCATGGTCCATCCTCCGCACTTTCCTCGGTTTGTTTTAGTTATGTAATTACCTAACACATTAATTTGACATATAACAAACAGCTTCTTTGATTAGCCCTGTTAAGCACTGGTTCCTTCACGTAATCTTATCACGTGACATAGAAAAACAATATCAAACAACTTCTTTATTATCATATCATTATTTTATCTTTGAAATACAGAGGGTTCCGCCTGTAGGCTTGTTCATAATCCGCCCGAAGGCTATCCAGTAATCCACCAGGGATCACTATTCCAAGCTTCTGCCCGTAGACTAGTATGCGGGCCTCGGGATCCAATCCCGAGTACGTTAGCCTCTTGTGCAGGACCCGGAAGGCGAGGGATTTACGGCCAGAGCCCCCCCTGGCACCCAAGCGTCCTCCTGCTCCAAGTAGAGCTCAACGGAAAGACCTCTCGCGGCGGTTTCGGTCCACGTTCCCGGCGCGGTCAACAACCCCCTTGGTTAGGGTCAGGCAGGCAGTCGGGGGTAACTGAGCTGCCACTCCCTTCAGGCCTTCAACCTGAAGCATTTATATATCTTTCATCCTTTAATTCCTTGAACAAACAATGCAAACAGTGCTTTCTAAACTGTTACAAGCACAATCAATTCCAGTGGTCGTTTAGTTGGCAAACTGTTAAGGAGTGACTCCTTCTCTCCGAATGCATCCCGCATTCGATCCGGAATCAATTGCAACTTGGCAAGATTCCTATCGTCCTTGGGTTAGGGTCATACCCAACTTAACCAATACCTTAGGTTTTATTAATAGTAGATCCCGGCGACCATGTCGCTTTAATTTATTGACTAATCATTTGCGCCGAGCAATTACTTAACTTCCCTTAACTTGGCAATTTTTCCCTAATGAGGGCGATGTAACAGGATGACTACTCATCCCTTTTCAAGTTAAACTTGCGCAAGAACCTGCCAACCTCATTCCAAGGAATGGCAAAACTTTCTTACGATCAAACCACAAGGCTATGCGACGTTGCAACTAGTTGCACAAGTGTCGCCTCCATTCCAAGAGATCATTTCACCTATTGAATGGCATTTTCTGGTCACGGAATTATCTTCAGATGAGAAGCAGGGTTTAGGGTGTCTTTTTACCCGTCCCATCCCTAATTTCACTAGATCGACAACGTTTAGTCCTAGGGTTCCAACTCAATTCGAGTCTCATCATTTTGAGCGATTGGTCCTTAAGGTAGGAACCCTAGATTATTGTTTGCATGAGCATCCAATTAACTCAACATTTTGGGAATGTGGTTAGGACTATTGGGCATGAAGGTTTCGACTTAGCGACAATTGGAAAACTTGGCCGAATCCTTAACGTGCTAATCCCTAGTTAGTGTTTGGGGTATCTATGGTATTGACTGAACCATGCCCATACGAATCCTTTGCGGCTAGGTGATTTGGATAATTCACTATGCTTGTCTCGCGACAAGGATGAATCCTTCCCTAGAGACAATAAACTAGATCTAAAGAAGAAAAATGGTTTCGACTACCACAATACATGTAAACATGCGACTCACTCTATCTTTTATTGGTAAAGTAAAAATACATGATAAGCTGGATACCAACTTTCTTAGGACCTACTAGGACTTACTTCAAATAATCATGACTACTACCTTGTTATCTACACTTTAGAATCTCATGCTTTGTTTAAATTCTGCAACCTTTCCCAAATGCAACACTTGATGAATCAATTTTATGCACGATGAAAGTGCAACATGCAACCCTTTCATAACTACAACGTAGTTAAATGAGGTTATTGTAGAGTTAGTGTTGGTATATTCTTTCTTGCAAGCACATGCCACATGCCAATCCCTAGATTCATTTTTGATACACCACCATTACTTTTCGGACAACCTCCTACGGGTGTTAACAGCTTTTCCCCATGAACCATTACAATAAAGATTTTTCCTAAATTGCGACATAAGCTTATTCTTTCCATGTCTAGTCAAAAATACACTTAATAACTTCAGCCTTATAATGATAGGCGGTAGGTGTTCTAGGCTCGTCACTTTGAAATGCAGGATAAGGCAGCATAATACTAGGGTCGTAAGATGGATAGACAACTCACGTTCATCATATTGAAAATGTTAATAACTCCATTTCATGTCATGAGCTAATTTTAGTAATCGATCAAATAGACAAATTTTCCTCAATTGCCTTTTTAATTCGCCTTGGTAAATTTGAACATGCATATGTGCTTTCTATTCCGTGAGAGTTATTATACCTAATGCATTACTTTTGCATAGAATCAAAAATCATAAAAAAAACCTGGGTCTGTGGGCTCAGGGAGATGTCCACTTGAATGCTAGGAGATGAACCTCCCACAGGTGCGCCTTGCGTCTTCTTGGGAGCCATTGTAGACGTGAATACGGACTCCGCAGATTCCCTCTAGCCTTTACTCTTGCTCTTCGAGACGGCTAGGAGGTCGATACCTTCTCCTCGCGTAGGAATAGAAGTTTCCCGAACCCGGTTTTTTTAGAACTGAGAAGCCGCATAGGATCAAGGCCTATGGCCTTAACCTTAGAAGCTTCTTAAAGAAGCTTCTAAGAAGCTTCTGGGCAACAGCAGCAACGTCGGGGGGTCCCAATGATTGGGAAGGAGGTCGTGGTCAAGAAGAGGATGGGCGGCGGCCTGGGCCTTTCAGCAAGGCGGCGGCGTTCCTGGTCGCGGCAGGAGACGGTGGTCACGGCAGCCTCCTCCTCCTTCGAACCTCCCTCACGCAGCCTTCCGACTAGCATTCCCCTCTTCAGCACGGCGACGTGTATCCCACCCTCTCCCCTCAGCACGTAGGGGATGATTTTATAGGCATGGGGGGGGGAGAGAAGGCCTCCACCACGTGGCCCCTTGCATGGGTTCCCCCCCTCCCATGCAGGCCATGACTTTCCTATGTCCCATCCCCCCCACACTCCCTTTTCTCCAGTCGTGCATCGGCTGGAGAAAAAGGGATAAAAATAAGAAAAAAATTTGCATTGAATATTCAAATTGCCCCTCCCAAGAGGGTGTTTTTGTGAGACTTGCGGTTTCAAACTTTCGGTTTTGATTTACCAATGCAGAGGACCCCATTTCTCGCGTGCAGGTCACTCATTACACCGCCGATAATTCCAACAAGAAGGATAACCTTTGCACGAGGTTTACGCGGTGTGTGGGAAGTCAATATTCATGGGTGGGAATATTACATTATCTCCCCCTTAGAAGAATCGAGATGTCCTCATCTCGAGATAAACTGGGGATATTGAAGATAGAGAGAGCTTTCATCCATCCAGGTAGCGTCCTCTTCGGGATAATCTTTCCACTGGACGAGGCATTCTTTCAAGGTTCTAGATCTCAACCGTCTCTCCCTAACATCTAAAATCTTTTCCGGTCTTAGTTCAAGGACTCCTTGACTAAGCATTACAATTTGTTGGTCATCGAGTACATGATTAGGGTTGGGCACATATTTTTTTAAGAGACTAATATGGAATACATTGTGAACTTTTAGGTTATCCGGAAGTTGCAATTTATAAGCATTGGGTCCCAGGCATTTGAGGATTTTATACGGCCCACAGTACCTTGGACTTAGCTTCTTGCATTGTCCTAGAGATAGAGAACTCCTTTTCGGCCGTACACGAATGAAGACCATGTCTCCTTCTCCGAAGATCCTCTCTTGGCGTTTCAAATCCGCATATGCCTTTTGTCTATCTTTGGCTGCTTGTATGTCTTGTCTTATTGACCTTATTTGGTCATCCATGTCCTCCAACATTTGTCTTGAAGCTTCCACTCTCAGGGTAGGATCAAAAAATTTTAGGGGACTTCGACAATCATGACCATACAATGCCTAGAAAGGGGTCATTTGAATGCTCTGCTGGTAGGAAGCATTGTAGGCAAATTCTACTAACGGCAAGTACTGAATCCACCTCTTCGGCTCTCGACAACAGTATGCCCTAAGCATATCCTCAATGATTTGATTTACTCGCTCTGTTTGTCCATCTGTTTGGGGATGGTAGGCAGTGCTAAAACAGAGTTGAGTTCCAATAGCTTCAAAGATAGCTCTCCAGAAGTGTGAAGTGAAGAGAGAATCTCGATCGCTAATGATCCTTCTAGGTAACCCATGTAACTTGAATATCTCCTTGATAAACACTCTTACAATGTCGAAGGCTTTATAGTTTGTCTTTACTGGAATCAGGTGTGCAACCTTAGTAAGCATGTCAACTACAACCATAATGGAGTTGTATCCTCCTTGGACTTGGGGTAAGCCCACCACAAAATCCATACTGATGAATTCCCATTTCATCTGGGGAATATCAAGTGGTTGCAATTTTCCTGGCATCATGACATGTTCAGCCTTGATACGTTGGCAAGACAAACATTCAGTGACATATTTGAGAACGTCACCTTTGAGCCTCTCCCAATGGTAGCTCTTCCTAACTGCATTAAGAGTTTTTGCATAGCCAGGATGTCCTGCGAAAGGGGAATCATGAGCTTCCCATAATATCTTCTGCTTAAGTGACTGGCTTGTTGGTATACATAGCCTTGTTCTGTAGTAGATAAGTCCATTATCAATGGAAAATTCATGATATTTGGCCTGTAACTTCAGATTCTGATCCTTGGTAGATATTTCTTTTATCATTGCTTGGTAGGCCAAGTCATGGCATGCTTCCTCTCTAGCTAGTTCGAGTATAGGGTTGTTTGGCATAGATACCTTTGTAGCCAGAGTTCTGGCCGTTGATGGATTCTGCAAGATTAGGGAATTTAGGAATGCCTTGCGACTGAATGCATCGGCAACTACATTCTCTTTCCCTGGTCGATACTTGATTTCAAAATCATACTCCTCCAATACTTCAATCCATCGACGTTGCCTCATGTTGAGCTCGTTCTGGGTAAAAATCCATTTGAGACTCTTATGATCGGTTACTAGAGTAAACTTGTTACCCAACAGGTAGTGTCTCCAAAGCTTTAGAGCATGGATGACAGCTAATAATTCCAGATCATGCGTGGCATAATTCTTTTCATGACTCTTCAATTTCCTTGAAGAATATGCTACTGGATAACCTTCTTGCATGAGTACACACCCCAAGGCAAGAATGCTGGCATCAGTTACTACCTCGAACTCCTTATTGAGGTCAGGAAGTTTCAGAATAGGTGCTGATACCAAACATTTCTTCAATTGGTCGAAGCTATTTTGCTCGGGAGTTGACCATGTAATAGAAGTTTGCTTCTTTAGTAAGTCGGTAAGAGGTGCTGCAATCAAAGCATAGTTTTTGATAAAGACCCTATACCATCCTGTCAAGCCAAGAAAACTGCGTATTTCTTTGACGGATACTGGTACTGGCCATTCAAGCACATCTCTGACTTTGGCTGGGTCTACTAATATCCCTTCTGATAATACTATGAATCCTAGATATTCAATCTGACGTTTGAAGAATGCACACTTCTTCATTTTTGCATACAGCTTATGAAACCTCATTGTTTCAAGGACAATCCGAAGTTGAGGTTCATGATCTTCTTCCTGTTTAGAATAGACTAACGTATCATCGAAGAAGACAAGCACGAAATCATCAAGATATGGTCTAAAAATATCCTACATTAATCTATTGAAGGTGGCAGGTGCATTTGTAAGCCCGAATGACATAACCAAAAATTCAAAGTGCCCATATCTTGTATTGAAGGCCGTTTTTGGAATATCTTCATCCTTGATCCTGATTTGATAGTAACCTGACCTGAGATCAATTTTGGAGAAGATCTTTGCACCTTGAAGGCGATCAAGAAGCTCATCTATTCTAGGAATAGGATACTTATTCTTGATTGTTGATTGATTCAGCCCCCGGTAATCAATACATAGTCGAAGTGTCCCATCTTTCTTTTTCTGGAATAGAACTGGAGCTCCCCATGGAGAGTTGCTAGGCCGGATGTAACCCTGATCTAACAGTTGCTTGAGTTGTTCCTTCAACTCAATAGCTTCCGGAATGGACATTCTATAAGGTCTCTTTGCAATTGGCGCAGCTCCAAGCATTAGCCTTATTTCATGATCAACTTCTCTTGGAGGTGGAAGTTCAGTTAATTCCTCAGGGAATACGTCAGCGTATTCTTTTAGCCAAGAGGGTCCCTCATGAAACTCTTGCCTTTGATCTAACTTGTTGAGTTTGATCAAGTAAACAGGTAATCCTTTCCTAACCCCTTTTATGATCCGCGATACTTTGGCTAATTGGATCCTTGGCACTCCTGCCTCACCTTGAGTTGTAACAAACTCTCTTTCAGAGTTTCGAAAGGAAACTTGACCCTTTCCACAATGGATGTGGGCGTCATTAGGCTTAAGCCAATCCATCCCGAGTAGACACTCATGGATACCTAAGTTCATGACTCTGAATTTGACTGAGGTTTTCTTTCCTCCCAGATAGAACTCCTCCTTAGCAGTTTGCCTGGTACAAGTTACCTCACGACCGTTTGCCAATTCCACAAGTAGGGTAGGAGCTTCTACTGTGGCTATCCCTAATCTTTTAGCACACGCTGGTGAGATAAAGGAATGTGTACTGCCACAATCAATCAAGGTTTTGAAACCTTTACCTTGATAGTCCGACGGTGTTTGAATCACCGAGAACTGGCGATTCGGCCCCTTCTTGTGTAAAGCGGCATGGACTATCGCTCTTTCGAATTCCGCTTCCATAGTCGGATCTTCCTCTTCTTCTGCTTCACATCTTTGCCTATTGGTAACGCAGGCAGTTCTTCCTCTTCCACGGGTGGCGGCTTCCTGACCGCTGCCTGCACCTTGACGGTGTCCCTCGCTGAGCTTGGGACATTGCCTTTTGAAGTGACCGAGTTCGTTGCAGTGGAAACATCGGAGGTTTCGGCCATTACTGTGAGTAGGAACAAAGTTATTGACGTTATTTGTCCTTGCTTTCTTCCTTTGTCCCTGATTGTGGCCTTGAACTCTCTTAACTTGGGGTCTGAATGCCCCTCTGTTCGGGTCGCTATAAGACCAATTTTTGTTACCCCTCGGTCTAGCTTGTACTTCCTGAATTATAGGTGCCGCTCGAATGAGTGCATCCTGAAGATCTGATGGACGCATAGATTCGAGACGAGTATTTACAGGTGGATTTAAGCCTGCGCAAAATTTGGACACCTGCTGTGTTGTGTCCATTTGTGGCGCATACTTTAAGAGTGAGACAAATTTAGAGTAGTATGCATCAAGGGTGAGTCCTAACTGTTTTAGCTCATAGAACTCATTCATTTTCTGTGTACGATATGCAGGTGGCAAATATCTCCCCTGCACGGCTTGCTTTAACTTCTCCCAGGTAACGGACCCCTCTGAAGTCCCTTGATCCCTGCACCATTGTTTCCACCATAGTCTGGCTTCACCGGTGAGTTTTAATTTGGCGAGCATGGCCTGATTGGTAGGTGCAATACCAGCTACTTCGAAGTAATCCTCCATAGATTCAATCCAAATCTCAGCATCCGACTGGACGAATCTGCCTCTCCCATCAAACTCGGGTGGCTTTATCTGTTTGAGGAGGAACTTCTTCTCCTGGATCACAGTAGTACTTGATGTAGGGGGCGAATTTGGACCCTGTACCTGGGGTTGTGCCTGAGTAAAAGTTTTCTTAACATTATTGTATGATAATTGATATTAGCTTATCTTTAGTTCAGCTATCTCGTAAATCATGAAGCTACTTAACTTTTCGCAACAACCCTGATGCACAATCGGATATTGATAAAGGAAGTCCTTATTTATATTTACATGGGCGTAGCCTTATACAACATCTCGTGTGATGATAATCCAGTCATTACATTTAGTTTGGGGAGAACAACATTGTATTGGATTTGTCTACAGGAAATGTGTAATAGTAGGGTTTTGGATCATGAATCTTTAGGAATCGATAACTCATTGGAAGTTCAGGATATCCTTTCCACTGGAATCCATACTTCCCATGGCGGCCCAACACCTTAATCCTATCAGCTGGAATTACACGGGTTACTTCCTCATATACATATGAGTTCAATTCAACCCTCCGACCTCGAATATGCAAAGTCGAATTTACGTGAGCTTCCACAAAAATGAACAGCTTCACGACTTTCAAATCTTCCAACCACTTGATCCTCTTTAGGTTGGTTTGTAGATAAGCGAACCGGTGGGCAGCTATGTAGTAGATTCCTGAAGACCCGGTCCATCTTCGTTCTATATATAAAGGTGATGGGTTATAAATCTGCTCCAGGATGTTCATCATTTCAATTCTCCGCCTATAATGCGGAGAATGCATTGCAGTCATAAACATGATCCGGAACACCAAAAACTTGTTCCACGCTTCATAGTTCTGCAAGACAGTATTGAAGATGAGGAAATGTTTGGACAGCAACAAT
The DNA here is from genome assembly GCF_053477565.2 of Lygodium microphyllum. Lineage (NCBI taxonomy): Eukaryota > Viridiplantae > Streptophyta > Polypodiopsida > Schizaeales > Lygodiaceae > Lygodium > Lygodium microphyllum. Next base: position 28,050,358 of record NC_141143.1, on the reverse strand, counting down.
TTATTTACTTCATTTTATTGAGATCTCACGAAAACAATTCCGTTGTTGGTCAGCTCTGATACCAACTGTAACGTGTCCACTAGAATCATCTAGGACACGTCTTAGTAGTCCATCGAGAAGAATGTCTAGAAAACTCCGCCCGGCACTCCCTTGGAATGTTACGGGTTTTGCAATCTAGGTCTTCCCGCATCTACCACGTAGCGGAAGTATCCTGGCCGTTTCCCACTTAGGATCGACCGGAATTAGGGTTTCCCTGTTTGGTCATTAGCTAACAGCAACTAGCGTCAGACCCGAGCGAACTACTTTACGCAGGAACACCAGGTCCGAAGCGGATTCACACTGCACTTGGTTCAAGGAGAATGGGAAACGAGAGGGATGCAAGGCTCAACCTCTCTGCCATAAAGCATAGTCCCATTCCGTTCCCCTAAAACAGCGTAAATCGGGTAGGATGTAACTCTAGGTCATCGTTCTCATTATTAGCTTTGATGATGATGATCATCCCGCTATTCGTCGAGTGATTTTGAGAAAAGTTCCCGGCTAACCGGGACCACCCATCCATAGGACGGACCCATGGTCCATCCTCCGCACTTTCCTCGGTTTGTTTTAGTTATGTAATTACCTAACACATTAATTTGACATACAACAAACAGCTTCTTTGATTAGCCCTGTTAAGCACTGGTTCCTTCACGTAATCTTATCACGTGACATAGAAAAACAATATCAAACAACTTCTTTATGATCATATCATTATTTTATATTTGAAATACAGAGGGTTCCGCCCGTAGGCTTGTTCATAATCCGCCCGAAGGCTATCCAGTAATCCACCAGGGATCACTATTCCAAGCTTCTGCCCGTAGACTAGTATGTGGGCCTCGGGATCCAATCCCGAGTCACGTTAGCCTCTTGTGCAGGACCCGGAAGGCGAGGGATTTATGGCCAGAGCCCCCCCTGGCACCCAAGCGTCCTCCTGCTCCAAGTAGAGCTCAACGGAAAGACCTCTCGCGGCGGTTTCGGTCCACGTTCCCGGCGCGGTCAACAACCCCCTTGGTTAGGGTCAGGCAGGCAGTCGGGGGTAACTGAGCTGCCACTCCCTTCAGGCCTTCAACCTGAAGCATTTATATATCTTTCATCCTTTAATTCCTTGAACAAACAATGCAAACAGTGCTTTCTAAACTGTTACAAGCACAATCAATTCCAGTGGTCGTTTAGTTGGCAAACTGTTAAGGAGTGACTCCTTCTCTCCGAATGCATCCCGCATTCGATCCGGAATCAATTGCAACTTGGCAAGATTCCTATCGTCCTTGGGTTAGGGTCATACCCAACTTAACCAATACCTTAGGTTTTATTAATAGTAGATCCCGGCGACCATGTCGCTTTAATTTATTGACTAATCATTTGCGCCGAGCAATTACTTAACTTCCCTTAACTTGGCAATTTTTCCCTAATGAGGGCGATGTAATAGGATGACTACTCATCCCTTTTCAAGTTAAACTTGCGCAAGAACCTGCCAACCTCATTCCAAGGAATGGCAAAACTTTCTTACGATCAAACCACAAGGCTATGCGACGTTGCAACTAGTTGCACAAGTGTCGCCTCCATTCCAAGAGATCATTTCACCTATTGAATGGCATTTTCTGGTCACGGAATTATCTTCAGATGAGAAGCAGGGTTTAGGGTGTCTTTTTACCCGTCCCATCCCTAATTTCACTAGATCGACAACGTTTAGTCCTAGGGTTCCAACTCAATTCGAGTCTCATCATTTTGAGCGATTGGTCCTTAAGGTAGGAACCCTAGATTATTGTTTGCATGAGCATCCAATTAACTCAACATTTTGGGAATGTGGTTAGGACTATTGGGCATGAAGGTTTCGACTTAGCGACAATTGGAAAACTTAGCCGAATCCTTAACGTGCTAATCCCTAGTTAGTGTTTGGGGTATCTATCGTATTGACTGAACCATGCCCATACGAATCCTTTGCGGCTAGGTGATTTGGATAATTCACTATGCTTGTCTCGCGACAAGGATGAATCCTTCCCTAGAGACAATAAACTAGATCTAAAGAAGAAAAATGGTTTCGACTACCACAATACATGTAAACATGCGACTCACTCTATCTTTTATTGGTAAAGTAAAAATACATGATAAGCTGGATACCAACTTTCTTAGGACCTACTAGGACTTACTTCAAATAATCATGACTACTACCTTGTTATCTACACTTTAGAATCTCATGCTTTGTTTAAATTCTGCAACCTTTCCCAAATGCAACACTTGATGAATCAATTTTATGCACGATGAAAGTGCAACATGCAACCCTTTCATAACTACAACGTAGTTAAATGAGGTTATTGTAGAGTTAGTGTTGGTATATTCTTTCTTGCAAGCACATGCCACATGCCAATCCCTAGATTCATTTTTGATACACCACCATTACTTTTCGGACAACCTCCTACGGGTGTTAACAGCTTTTCCCCATGAACCATTACAATAAAGATTTTTCCTAAATTGCGACATAAGCTTATTCTTTCCATGTCTAGTCAAAAATACACTTAATAACTTCAGCCTTATAATGATAGGCGGTAGGTGTTCTAGGCTCGTCACTTTGAAATGCAGGATAAGGCAGCATAATACTAGGGTTGTAAGATGGATAGACAACTCACGTTCATCATATTGAAAATGTTAATAACTCCATTTCATGTCATGAGCTAATTCTAGTAATCGATCAAATAGACAAATTTTCCTCAATTTCCTTTTTAATTCGGCTTGGTAAATTTGAACATGCATATGTGCTTTCTATTCCGTGAGAGTTATTATACCTAATGCATTACTTTTGCGTAGAATCAAAAATCATAAAAAAAACATGGGTCTGTGGGCTCAGGGAGATGTCCACTTGAATGCTAGGAGATGAACCTCCCACAGGTGCGCCTTGCGTCTTCTTGGGAGCCATTGTAGACGTGAATACGGACTCCGCAGATTCCCTCTAGCCTTTACTCTTGCTCTTCGAGACGGCTAGGAGGTCGATACCTTCTCCTCGCGTAGGAATAGGAGTTTCCCGAACCCGGTTTTTTTAGAACTGAGAAGCCGCATAGGATCAAGGCCTATGGCCTTAACCTTAGAAGCTTCTTAAAGAAGCTTCTAAGAAGCTTCTGGGCAACAGCAGCAATGTCGGGGGGTCCCAATGATTGGGAAGGAGGTCGTGGTCAAGAAGAGGATGGGCGGCAGCCTGGGCCTTTCAGCAAGGCGGCGGCGTTCCTGGTCGCGGCAGCAGACGGTGGTCACGGCAGCCTCCTCCTCCTTCGAACCTCCCTCACGCAGCCTTCCGACTAGCATTCCCCTCTTCAGCACGGCGACGTGTATCCCACCCTCTCCCCTCAGCACGTAGGGGATGATTTTATAGGCATGGGGGGGGGGAGAGAAGGCCTCCACCACGTGGCCCCTTGCATGGGTTCCCCCCCTCCCATGCAGGCCACGACTTTCCTATGTCCCATCCCCCCCACACTCCCTTTTCTCCAGTCGTGCATCGGCTGGAGAAAAAGGGATAAAAATAAAAAAAAATTTACCTTGAATATTCAAATTGCCCCTCCCAAGAGGGTGTTTTTGTGAGACTTGCGGTTTTGAACTTTCGGTTTTGATTTACCAATGCGGAGGACCCTATTTCTCGCGTGCAGGTCACTCATTACACCGCCGATAATTCCAACAAGAAGGATAACCTTTGCACGAGGTTTACGCGGTGTGTGGGAAGTCAATATTCATGGGTGGGAATATTACAATTCACCCACAGTTTCCACGCGCATTCGCGCTCAACACACACATACTTTTCAATTAAAATAAACCCGCCGTTCACTTAGCACACGCTACGTGCGCTACAGAGGTACTTTAATTTTTATTTAAAATAAACCAGCCGTCACATGAGTACGCGCTGGCAAAAAAGTGCTCCACATCACCTTAATTTGTAATCAATGAACTTGCATTTAGAGACCCCGTCGGGTATCGAAGTCCGGATTCGAATTAATGCACCACTTCACCTAATAATTGGTAATTTAATTTATAATAAGGAACCGCCATTTTCTTGCGAAGGTTTATCACCTAATAAAAATTCACCAATTTCTTAATAATTTATTAAAATCAACCCTTCATTAAATTAATTCCCCCTCACTGCACTTACTTCCCCTTTTTAATGAACCGTTTCGTGGGATGGGTATGCGCAGTCCTTAGAGTTCTATCAACCATGTAGTCTTGATATGTGTCGGATGTGGTATTGTTTTGGTTTCCTGTCTTTGTTACGGTTAAGGGTACGGTGTGCAGTTTTTTCTTTTCTAGCCTGATATGGGGTTTAGGGTGTTTGCTTGATGCATCGCATGAAGCTTTCAGTCGCATTTGTCTCAAGGTCATGTCGATTTTTTATTTTTTTTTCTAGGATGTGGTTTGCTTGGGGTTAGTTGGTCGAGTCACGTTTTATTGTTTTGGTGGTTCTCTTATCCTTGGTTTTTTGTCTGTTGCTTTGCAAGCATTCTCCTTGATTGTTTGTGTTTGTGGTGTGTGTGTAACCATCTGAATGGCACCTTCTCACGCTCCTCCCCCTATCCAGTACGTCCCACTAGTTAGAAGGGATTACTCTTCCCTACTTACTTTTGAGCCTCTCACGAAGGTGGGCCTTGCTGCTTTTGTGGCTACTTCTTTTCCCCTGCTTCCAGAGGATCTGTCGTTATGTGATGAGTTTCTGGCCTCTTACAACAAGAAGACAGGACTAGTCCATGGAATTTCTATGACTTTGACACCTCGAGGCTTAGGGACGGCTCTGTCTCTACCCTCCAAAGGTGAACCTTTTGTTACCACTCGTCAGCTTTTCTCTAATGAAGAGCTTCTAAAGCTGTTGCAAAAGCAGACAAGGGAAATCCTCGATGTTAAGAAGGTGATCAAGTCTTCAGGAGTTTCCTTTTCTATGATCATTGATCCCGTATGGAAGACGATCTGTCAGTTTCTCCAGGACAGGTTTATGCCTGCCAAAACACCATCCCAGTACTTGTCCAAAGAGCTTTTCACAGCTTCCAGGATGGTGTTGAAAGGAGTTGTTATTGATTGGAGCACTTACCTCCTCACTAAAATGGATCAGCATTTCGTTAAAGTCACCAGGGGTAATGTTACCAATGTCACATATGGATCATATTTGTCTGCCTTCTTGACCTATTCAGGTTTACAGAAGACTGTGCCTCCACCTCCTCCATCAGATCCAGTACCTCCTCCTCCACCTTCAGAAGAGTCAGCACCCATTGACATCGAGGATGATGATTCTCCGCCTCCCCTGGTCATCCAGCGCAAACGCTTGAAGAGGGTAGTGGATAAAGCTCCTTCAGTACTTCCTTCAGTGCCCATTCCTGCTACCTCTGGCTGTGAACTCCCTGGGTATCTCACTTGTACTAACCTGTTTCGAGCACATCGAGAAGGATCATTGGACATATCAGTTCCCTCCCTGAACAGTCTAGTCTCAGGAGATGCAATTCCTTTCCTCTGTAAAGACATTCAAAGTTCCATTGAATTATCAGTGACAGCCTGTGTTCAACAACTGTACACGTCTTTTTATGAAGAGCTCATGTAGTCTAAGGACCAGTTGCATAAGGCAACATCTGAGTTAGCTTCTGCTAAGGATACCCTAGCAGATATATTTAAGCAAATGGAACAGCAAACCCAACTGGTTGCCACCCAAAGCGATGAGATCTCTTCTTTGAAGACCCAGTTACTCGAGGCTCAATCCCAGGTTACTAGCCTTTCAGAGGAGAAGGAGAGGATGTCAAGAGAAGCGCAGGAATTCCAAGCTATCTTAGATGACAAACTTTCAGCTTTATAGATTGCTACTGACACAGTGGCCAACCAAGCCTCCCAAATCCAGCAGTTGCAAGATCAACTGGCAAAGTCTGCTCTGTTCCTCCAAGCCCTAATGTTCCCTTGATTCCTTCTCTTTCCCAGCCGGACTTGGCTGCTCTTCAGAGACAGGCTACTTTGTGTCCTCTATTCCAAGATAAAGTGGAAAGATTACAGTCCAGAATGGATTGTTATGGTCTACCTTTGAGCAGTTTCAGGAATATGTTCTACCAGACCATTCTTTCTTTGTCCACTACCACTTACAGAAGTTGGTCTTCTACATGAAGCTTTCCACGATGGATTTACCTTTTCCAGAGGATGGCTGGAGTGGGGCTTGGTCTACTGAGTTGTTGAGAGAGGTAGTCAGAATGGTGTTTGAAGATTCTGTCACGCCAGATACCATGTTGATGTCGTACATGTATCTACGAGAAGACTTGTTAATTCCGAATGAGGTGGATATGGCATGGTATGTGGGGGATGTGGTCTTACAGGCTGTTTTGTATGTCAATCATTTGGAGTTGCGCATAGTTGACATGTTCCAGAGTTATTCCTCCAAAGTGGCTGATTGTCATGATAATTCGTGGCATCCCATGATTGATTCCGTGGTCCTAAATCAAAGGCAAAACACAGCTCCTACCTCTGCCCAGAGTACTAATCAACTGAGGATGGATCTCTTAGCCTATCTTTCAAAACATAATCCATTTGATGCTACCTTCTTTGATGCCTATCATCGACGATCTCTCTTGGGACCTTCTGTTCCTACCCTCCTCTATTACCAACAAATGGCTCACCGCTATGCTATATATCTTTCCCTTTGTCAATCTAATTCCACCACTATTTTACCCCTTCTTTTCAACCTTCATCTTTCCCTCAAATTCCCATTTTTACATACTGCTCCTTTATTGAGGATAGGGTATTTTCCCCTTCTCCACCGTGTCTTTCTCCATCCATTAATGTACCCTCTACATTTCTTATTTATCAGTTAACACCCTTCCTTAGTGATTCCCTCCAAATTTCTGCCACTCCTTCTTTAACCTTTTCTTCCTTTTATGATTTTTCCTATCCCTCACTTCATCCACTTTTCCTTATTCCATTACCCTCTCCTAACACTTCTATATCTCAACCACCTCAGTTGGTTAGTGACTGTGACGGGTTTGATAATCAAATTTCCAGGAGATGGGGATGGAGTTCGGATGATTGCCTTACAGGACCGCAGATCAATTGGCCAGTCATTCCAGGAGAATGGACAGCTTCCAGTCAAGCTTATCAGAACTATGTTCATTTTGCTCAGCAATATTCATAGTCTGCAGATCCTTTAGTGAGATTAACTACTCACTTTGCTTGGTACTTGGCGTATATGCATAGGCACTCTCATAATGATTCCAAGCCTATTCCAAAGTTGTGCATGAATGTCAATCTAAGCATTGATTCCCAGCAGCTGGATATATTGTATTTTCATGCCCTTTGTTTGCCTAGCAGATACTTAGTCCTGTTGGAAAGGATGTGCTGTCTTCAGTTTTTTCAAAATCCTCCCAAAAACTTTGTAGATGAATCCTTATCTATGGATCGTTTCCGACAACATCAATCTTTTAAGAGGGATCATCTTCATTGATACCTTTCCAATGTATGGTGGAAGCTTTCTAATGAAAATCTCTCTTTTTGGAGGAGTCATTCAGATGGTTGTGTTGTGTATTAGTGTTTGTGTTGTGAGTTCATTTATGTAAAACGAGCGTGGTGGTTTTCTATTGGATTGGATTTTGTGTACGAGCTACATTTTGGAGAATTGTGGTGATGGGGTCGTGGTTGCAGAGTTGAAGCTGATGCTGATGAAGAAGAAGAAAACTCTTATATCCTTTACAAATTTGTTGTGATTTTTAGTTTGATAAGAGGTGTTAATGTATAAAGGGTTTTCCTTTCTTTGTATTTTTATATCAGAAACAGGTTATAAGTTGGGGTCGTGGTGGATGGATTTTTTTTATAAAGAGATATTGAAGATCAAAGTTGAGCTTTTAAATGAACTTGTATTCCCTTTTTCCTAGGTCGCGAGGACGCTTCCTTATTAAGTGTGGGGATATGTTGAGTGTTGAAATGACTTGTTTTTTGGCTTATTTTTGTTGTTTTTGAGAGCTGAATGGTTGATTTTATGAGATGATTGATTGATTCAGAAGTGGTTTGAGAGTGTTTTGGATGATATTGATTGTGTTTTGGAAGTTCATGATGTTTGTTAGTGGTTCTGTGATGTTTTGATTGGTTCTGTATACCTTCTGTTTTGCTCTGTTTTGGTATGTTTTGTTCTGATTATCTTCTGTAAAGAGGGATGGAGTATTGATTGATGAAGATTGAGATATTGTGAAAGCTTATTGAATGGTTTGTGAGAGTTTGGAATGGTTTGAGTAAGTTTGAACACATTGGAAAACTCATATACTTGCATCGAATTACCAAGTTAAATTGCATGACGAGCTCTTGCATGGTCAAGGTAGTTGCATTCTTGAATGCATATCGCATGAGTTAAAAGGTGAATTTTTCTAAAGGCATCCTTGTTGCCTCTTGAAAAGAACAGCACATAATGCACTTAGGTAATAATTTCCTAGCTATGTTTCGCATATAAAATCATCGTAGACACCCATTGAATGATGTCCAAATGGTCGCATGCGAAGATGGATGCATTTTAGGTCGGGTTAAGTACTAGAGGAAGGATTAATTTAATGATGGAATCATGGTATTCGCTCAAGAGTGGAGTTCTCTATCAAAGTTTGAATGCATCTTCATTAAAATTATTAAAGCTTGATTTCGTTGCATCAACGTAGGCCTATAGGAGTTAGTTCCGAATTGTCAATCATTATAGTTTAGGAAATGAAAAGTAATAATCATTGTAGATCTTATAGCTGCATAGAAGGAAAAAGTCTATGGTCTTGAAATCGCATATTTGCATGGAATGTTATATCTTGCAGTTATTTGAATCTTCTAGGGAAAGGTGCTTGCTAATTTAGAAGGAAGTAATTGCATCTTTAAAAAGGATGATCGTCTCTAATCGTGGGCTAAGTAAATCAACTAAGTAATTCGCGTACAGTTGAGTAGCTCACGTGAAAATCATAAAGGTACGATTAGATTGCAAATGACGATCAAAGTGCTAGGTAGGGTTAAGTTACATTAAAATTCTGCCTAGTATCGCACTTGGGTTTCCGACTTAGTACTTCTTATCTTAAAGATCCTACCCACATTCACGGAATGTTAGGGTTAGCTAATCGCAATGCAAGAATGATCTAGGGTTCACACTCTAGGGATAAATTGACCAAATGCTAGATTTCCGCAAGGAAACTAGGAACCCTAGGGCCAAAGCGTTATCGGCCTAGTAGGGTTAGGTTTGGATTGGGTCAAGAGGACTCGCAAACCCTACATCTTGACCAAAGGTATTCTTGACCAAGGAATATCGTGTGATGGGAAAATTAATCCCACAAGTTAGGTGCGACACTTGTCTCGTGCAACAAGTTGCAACGTCACATAATTTTGTGACTAAACCACAAAATAGTATTGCCACTCCTTAGAACAAGGGTTGGCAGGTTTTAAGTACAAGTCTAATTTGCAAGAGGATGAATAGTCATTGTGCTATATCACCCTTCCTTGGGACTGATTTTCCAAGTTAGGGAAATTATGAATTGCCTAGCAAGCAATTGACCAATCAAGTGAGGACAACAAGGTTGTCTAGGATTTATTGATCTTAATATAAGAAAACCTAAGGTATTGATAATTTGGGTTAACAAGGTATAAACCCTAACCCAAGGATAAAGGGTAAACAAGCAGCTTAGCTTATGAAACCCTTGGGATCTTGCCAAGTCGCAATTAATCCCGGATCCAATGCTGGATACATTCAGAGAGAAGGATTCACACCTTAGCAGTTGGCCGTACAAACGACCATTGGAATGCTTGTGTTTGTACACTTAGGAGCACTGTTTATACTTCTTGCTCAAGGAACTAATGCTTCAGGTTGAAAGCCTGGAGGGAGAGGCATCATCAGTTACCCCCGACTGTCTGCCTGACCCTATCCAAGGGGGTTGTTAGCCGCGCCGGGTATGTGAACCGAACCTGCCACGAAAGGTCTCTCCGTGGGTGCTACTTGGAGCAGGAGGATGCTTGGGTGCTAGGGGGGCTCTAAACATAAATCCCTTGCCTCCAGGTCCTGCACAAGAGGCCGACGTGACTCGAGATTGGATCTCAAGGCCCACATACTAGTCTACGGGCGGAAATTTGGAATAGCGATCCTTGAGGATTGCTGGAATTGCCTTCGGGCAGATTATGGATTAGCCTTCAGGCTGGATTGTATGATGTATTCCAAAGAATGATAAATAAAGATCAAATGTTGAAAAGGAACTTGTTTGACATTTTTTTTCTATGTCAGTGCCTAAGTTACGTGAATGAACCAGTGATTAATTGGTTAATTAAGGAAGCTGTTTTTGCTTGTCAAACTAAATGTGGTAGGTAATTAGATAACTAAAGCAACCTGAGGAAAGTGTGGTGGAGGTGACCATGGGTCCCGTCCTACGAAAGGGTGGTCCCGATTGGTCGGGAACTTTTCTCAAGGAAATTGACAGCAAGGTAAACGATGACCTAGAATCTAGAGAGCTAGAGTCCCGATTTATATTGTTTTAGGGGAACGCAATGAGATTATGCCTTACAGGCAGAGAGGTCAAGCTTCACATCCCTCTTATTTCCCATTCTCCTTGAACCAAGTGCAGTATAAATCCGCTTCGACCCTGCCGTTTTTGTGTAAAGTAGTTTTCCTGGGGGTTCGACGCTAGCTACCTTCTAGGAACTTGACCATTAGGAAAACCCTGATTCGGGTCGATCCTAAGTGGGAATGGCCGAAATGCTTTCACTTCGTGGCAGACTCAGGAAGACCTAGATTGCAAACCCCGTGACATTCCGTGGGAGTGCCGAGCGGCGCTTTTCCTTGGTTGTGTGTGTAGGCTTTTTGTTGTAGTCTGAATGGCATCTACCTCTATTCCTCCTATTGTCATCCAGTATGTGCCATTGCTGGTGCATGACTATGCTCTTCTCCTGGAGGCGGATTGCATTCACCGTGTTGGTCTTTGTCCTTTTGTGGCTTTGAAGTTTCCGCCAGTGGACAATACGATTTGCTACTCCTTTCTGGCATCCTACAAGAACTAGTATGGCTTGGTTTATAACCGACGCTTTTGCTTATCCACAATCAATATCAGTGATGCATTGTGTTTGCCCCTTTCAGCATCTTTCGTCCCTAGTGGAAATCAATTATTGACAGTTGAGGAGATCCTTTCTCTCTTGTAGAAAAAAATCTCTACTCCTTTGGTCTCTAGCAAAGTTATCACCAGTTCTGGGGTTTCTATAGCTCACATCTCCTCCCCGGTATGGAAACAACTTTGCCAGTTTCTACAAGACAGGTTCATGTCAAAGAAGCCTGCTTCCAAATATCTCTCCAAGGAGATGTTCACTACTTCTGTTAGGATCTTGGAGGGAGCCAAGTTCAATTGGGCAGCATTCATGCTCGCAAAGATGGATCATCATTTTCAAAGAGTTCGGAAAGGTTAGGGCAGTAATGTCTCCTATGGTGTTTTTCTTCAGAAGATTATCTCCCTTGCACCTCCTCCTGGTGGTGTGCCAGTTCTTGATCCTACTCCTCTTCCAAAGCAGCCTCTACCTTCTGTTCCAACTCCTCCTCCATTATAGCCCAATTTTGATTCGAAAACTGAAGCTACTGCCTTGATGGATTCCCAGAAGGCCACCATTCAGAAGTTAGAATCTCAAGTAGTTACCCTGAAGTAGAGAATGCGTCTTTGACTAAAGAGAAGAATTCTACCCTTGAGGAGATGATCGACTTAGCCAGTAGGCTGGGTACTTGTGAGGATCAGCTACAGTCTTCTCAAGAAACTGTTGAGTCACAGAAGAAGATGATTACAGAGCTTAATCAAAAGATTATTACTCTTTCTGTTCCTCCACCTCTTGTGGTTTCTTCTATAGTATCTTCCAACGAGGAGCTCGACGAGTTACAACAAAAGGCAAAGTTGTGTAATGGTTTTTTCTGCTAAGGTAGAATGCCTTCAACAACATATGAATTGTGTGTAGGATGATTTTACTAGTTATGTAGAGCTGGTGTCACTCCCACCATCTTTCTGGATCAAGTTTAATCAATAGCATTTTTCTTTGTATATCTCTTTGAGCAATGTGGATTTAGAACCTCCAGAGGATGGGTGGCAGAATTTGTGGTCTATAGATTTGCTGAAGTCTGTGTTTGACTGATTTGTTGATGAGCTGATTTCGCATAAAGTACAACTGCTGTCCTTCATGTATCTTATGGGGCATTTGCAGATTCTTGATGAGGAGGATTTGAATTTGTATGTGGGAGATATCTTACAAGCAGTGATGTATGTGCACTCAGTTGAGCTCTTGCTAGCAGATAGTTTGAAGCATTATCATGAGCAAACATCTTGGTGTAGAGGACATGCTTGGCATCTACCTTTGGAGGATGTTGCTTTGGAGCCTCGTCGTCTCAGGGGTGTATTCCACAAATTTGATATCCAGCCTTTGCAAACTCAACTTTTGCATCATATTATTGATCATCCATTATTCATTGATTCTTTTTTCCAAGATCTTGCTTATCATTTTTCTTTTTATCCATTAGATCCCACTGATCTTTTGTCTTATTCTCTTATGTCCTATCGTTTTCCGTTGTATATTTCCCTCCTCACTTCCAACCTTGACACTATTCCTCTATTGTCTTTTACTCCTTCTAATTCCCCTCACATTTTTGCTTTTACTTTTTTCCCTTTCATTCCTGATCCGGCATCATCGCCTACCCCTTCTGAACCTCCTCCTGTAGTTCCTCCTGTTTCTTCTGTTTTTTCAGCAGATTCCCTTCATAAGTTTTTGCTGAATTTTCCATCTCTCCCATCTTCCTTATCTCTTCATTTCCCTTCTTTTTATGATTTATCCTATCCTCCTTTACAATTCTCTCCTCTTATTCCATTTCCCTCTCCTTCCGATTACATTACCTTTCCTCCTCAATCAGTGATGGATACACCAAGGTATGATAGTGACATACTTTGTCGATGACAATGGACATTGTATGATTCTGTGACAGGACTCGTATTTAACTGGCTTTTCATTCCAGGGTCCTGGGATACCTCTACATCATGTTCGAACTCTTACCTTCATTTTTCTCGGGTGCATGCTCATTCTGAGGATACCTCTATATGTCTTGCAGCTCATTTTTGCTGGTACCTTGCTTTCATGCATCGGTAGTCTAATCTAAACACTTGCAAGTGCATCCCCCATTCAATCATCAATCTGAATGTGGATGTGATTGCTACTCAGATGGATATTTTGTATTACTTCGCACAAGCTTTCCCTACCAGGTTTCTTATTCAGCTGGAAAGGATGTGTTGTATACTATTCCTCCAGAATGTGCCTTTGCATTTTGTAGATGAGAGTAAAACTCTGGAGCATCTCAAGTCTAGCATGCAGTTTAAGCAGAAGTGTCTGCATCCTGCTTAGTAGTGGAGTTATTTTTGGATGTATTAGTTCTTTTTCTTTAATGGAAATCTTTTTCTGTGCTCTCCATTTTTTGGGGGCATGTGCCATTTAGATTACTTGGTGTTTGTGTTTATCTTTGTTGGATGGAGTTGAGGTTGAAGATGGATTGATGAAGAAGATGTTGGACTACAAGCTAGCAAAAGATGATGCTGACTCAAAGAAAACTCTTATATCCTTTATGACTTTGTGATTGCTAACAAATTTTTTTAAAAAATAGAGATAATATCCAAAAGGGTGTTTTCCTTTCGTTGTAGTATTATCAGATATACAGGTGATAAGTTGGGGTCGTGGTTTTGGGGTGATTGTTGAAGATATTGAAGAAGATGAGATTGAGCTATTTACTAAACCTAACATTTTTTTTCCTTAGGTTGCGAGGACGCTTCCTTTCTAACTGTAGGGTTATGCTGAGAGTGGAAAAAGAGTAAAATTTTGATTGATTTTTGTTGTTTTTGAGGTCTGAATGGTTGATTTTTGATGGATTTAGAGTGATGTATGGTTGTTAATGGAAGTGTTTGAGAGTGTTTTGGACGATATTGATTATGTTTTGGAAGTTCATGATGATTCTACGTAGAAATATGAAGTTATGTGATAGATGATTTTTGATGCCAAGAAGTGCTAAAAAATAGCCAAAAATTACGAATATCAGGGGAAAAATAGACTTCATCGAAGGCGGCGATGGCAATCAGTATGATTTTAAGCGGCAAGTCCCTAAAGCGCTAATGCTAATTTTCATGGAAAATCAAACGGTGGCAGATGGCCGAGCTGGAGTTTTCCTAGATGCAAAACGACGTCAAGAATCCAACGCGTCTCAGATCTCAATTCTGAGGTTGTTTGATCCCTCTTTAATCCTTGCAAGGTTCGGGGTTGTGAAGCGGCTATTGGATCTAGAAGTCAAGAAGAGGGTGATGGGACCCAGCTTTGTAGATTTTGATGCCACGGAACCACCCGTCCAGACGGATCTCGAATTTGATGTCGTTTGCCTCTCCAAAAGCGAAAAAACCACTTGTCGGAAGTGTGAAAAAGCAAGAGTCATAAACTAGATAATTTGATTAAAAGCTTAAAAGCTCTTAACAAAGAGCTTAATAACCAAGAATGAAACGCCATTGGGGGAGGGGGGGCGTCAGTTTTTCGGCGCCTCCCAAATCCCCATATTTAAGGATTTCTGATCAGTCTGAGGTAGAAGGAATCCTCTTGGCCCTAAGATGCTTCTATCCTTCGCCCTCCATCACCATAAACGGATCAAGGAATGATGCACTGAGCAAAGAGATAAGAATCTAGTCTTTCTCTTTCCTCCATCTCTCTCCTCTAAGCGGTGGTTTGCATGCAAGAAATCAAGAAGAAGAGGGGCTGAAGGATGCTTGTCCGACTGTGATCGGATTGCTTCAAGATGAAGAGGAGGCTGAGGAAAGAGGTTCAGCACTGAAGAATGGTTGCTAGTCGAGCCCGAAATAACTATTAAAAAACTCGCAACACACAAAACACGCAATATGCTCCAATTTTACAAAGAAATTTGCTTGTTCTTGTTGTTTCATGGTCCAAATGTTATTAGAGCCGTTATTAATTTTTTAAAACCCGCAAAATGTCATTTTTCAATGGAAATTAGTATTTTTTCGAATTTGAGTTGGGAAAAAATGAGTGAAAATTGGATAAAATCAGAGAAAATGTTAAGTTTTAGTCAAAATAATAAGCTAACATAAACAAATTAGAAAATACCTATTTTACATGAATAATAAATAGAGAAAATAATAAAAATAGAGAAAATTGGGATTTTTACACTTTAAAAAATAAAAAAATAAGATTTATGTGCGTGAATGTTTGGCGAGGTTAAAGCATGAGGTCAAGCCTCACTTTGGCCTCGTCCTTTGTGCTATAGTACGTGTTTATTATTTTTTACATACAAAAATGACACAAAACAACCATTTACACCTATGCAACGCAGCAACACCTAAATGGTTGGGGGGGGGGGGAGGGAAGGAAGTTTGTGCAACCATCTAATTGATGAAAAGATACAAATTCTGATTTCCTTTTTGTGCATAGCATTTAGAGATCGTTTCATAAGTAAATATAGGCGACTAATAGCACAAAAGTTCCGGTGCTAGTCCCTAAAGCAGCGCAGCACGTAACGCTTAGTTAAAATTCATGAAAGGGATGTTTTCCACACCTCACATGGCTAGTTTTTTTATTATCATAAAATGGTTGTGCATAATCGTCATGCACCTTACATTAAGCATATCATGTGGTATCTCCTAGAATGCATTGCAATTGATTGATAAACTTTGACCAACGTTGAGAGGATATGAAACCTAAGTCATGGGTTAGACGGGCACTTCCATTGGGTAAAGTTTTGTGAGGAAAATCAAAATCTCCTGGAACGCTGAATTATGAAGGTGTGGGGTTTGTGCGTTATGTTTTATATGTTGGAGCAACGCATCTTGGGGCCAATCCCCAAGGTATAGGAGAGTCATAGTGGAGCTGCGGCAATCAGCCGAGAGGTGCTTCCCTATGTATGTATTACGAGGCATTATGCCTATATTTATGGGATCTCCCTCTGAGGAGAAGGGAAGGTGAACGTTGGACTACATATTGGATACAAACCCAAAATCGTCATAAGCATTTAATGCAAAGTGAGTTTTAGACGCTCCTGGCCCGTGAGGCTGTGTGGTGGGGTTATCTATTGTATGCATGAGGTCTGACTAGTGCCATAGCCAGTTCTAGCCCATTTTAGGTCCCATCACTCTATGATGTTCTAATAGGTTCTGATTGGTTCTGATACCTTGATGGAACCTAGAACGCGGGCCGGCACTGGCTCATGCACTACTCGGCGGACCTCTATCTCACGCGCTCAACAACCCCATGGCCTCGCAGCCAGGAGCGTTGATGACACATACACTGCCTTCCTAAATGTCTTGCATTTGTATTATGTCGTTTATAGTCTACTCTTCTCTCACCCACTACTCCTTAGAGGGAGTCCCTTACACATTGGCTAATGGCACGAAGCACAGACATAGGGGGTCCTCCAATGGCTGAATGCTGCCACCCCTCTGCGACTCTCCTACACCTTGGGGATTAGCCCCTCGATGCGTCGCTCAACATATAAACATTTCGCATAAAATCCACTCAAGGTACCATTTAATCGTATACATGAATGTACCATTGTCCTTACTCCTCTTTCCCCTAGACCCCACGACTAGCCTATGGCTTAGGGTGTCCTGTTTCTCACTCAACGTGGGTCAAAGTCCTAATGAAAGCAATTGCTGTGCATCCAGGATTTCTGATACCTTTAAATATTTCTATAATTTGTGCATATTGTGGATGCCAAGTGCTCAAACAATTATGAAATCAATATTGTGCACATGCGAAAAACATCCTTTCAATGGTTTTCAACTACCATTCTTATGCGGCGTTGCACGAACCTACCACCACCGAGGACACCCTCGTGCTACTAGGCTCTTATTTTATAATTATTCACCGACCTAAATGGCATACACATGAAAATAGCAATCTTTTCATCATTTTACTCCACATTTAGACACACTTTAACCACTCTACCCTCCCATCGATCAAATGTTGCATTGTTGTATGGATTTATAGGGCATTTTGCCATCATTTTATGTGTAGAAAGCGGGAAAAACACACTAGAACAAGAAGGTGGGGTTGAACTGAGGCAAATCCTCATGCTTCAGTCCCCACAAACATTCACAAAATTGTTCTTAATTTTCATTAATTTTTCGCACCCAAAATGCATTTTTTCCCTATTTTTAGTGATTTTTCTCTATTTTCCTTGTATTTTTCCTTATTTTTTGTATTATTTAATTACTAAAAATTCAAAATAGGTTATGGGCTATGGCCCTTAGTTCCTTCTTGCAGAAAAATTGAAAATTTAGTTGGTGTTCCTATTCATTTTCCCATTTTTATGCCAAAAAACATCATTTTTCCTTGATTTTTCATATTTTACGTGTTTTAGTGTATTATTTTGAGTCACAAGATGCATATTTTTCTGATTTTCTGATTATGATCAACAAGTACTCATGGAAAACAGCAACATCAACAATTTTTAGCCCACATGAACAACACTTTATCAATCAAAAGCCATAAAATCTCAAATTTCCTTTTAAAAATTTTGAATTACCGCTTATTTGCGTGTTTCGGGTTTCATGTCCATGGCTGCAAATCTGAAAATCAGTAGCACTTCATGATCAGCACGATCACAAATCACCATTTCCAGCCTGTGGAGCAATCCGATCCATGCCGGACAAGCCTCCACCATTCTTTCTTCTTCCTTCTTCTTCCCACATGAATTCCCCCTTAGAAGAGAGAGAGGGAGGAGAGAGAAAGACTAGATCTGGTTCTCTTCATTTAGTCCACCATTTTACGGGCGAAGGGCGGTGATAAGATCGGCCAAGAAGGAGAAGATCAGCCCCAATGTCTATTCCATGGGATACTCACAGCCCACAATCATGATGAGAGAGGAGAGAGAGCGAAAAATGTGCCATTTCTTGATCACGCCATGTCTTCCTTCTCTCTCCACGTTTTTTGATCAAGAGGTGCATAAAATTTTGGGAGGGAGGGTCCAAACTCAAAAGGCATGCCCAATTTTAGCCTCCCAAGTGTCCACATTTTCATATATTGACCGGTTTCTTGGCTATTTCCCCGTCCGGACTTGGAATTGAGCTCTGAAAAATCCTGGGCGTTCGGTTTGGCATCCCGCATTGGCCAATAGCTCATGTCAACCCGCATGACTGTCTAAAAAATTATGAAAAAATCAACAAGTGTCACTCGGGCACATTTAAAGCACTTTGATGCTTAAAATCGTTCTAGATCGAGCCGCCGCCTTTGGCGTTGAATATTTTTCCCTTGATATTCATAATTTTTAGCTATTTTTAAGCACTTTCTGGCACCAAAATTCTGCTCTCATACCTTCTGTTTTATTATGATTTTCTTCTTTATGAATCATGGATTGATGATTGATGAAGATTGAGATCTTTTGAAAGTTTATTCAATAGTTTTTGATAGTTTGGAATGGTTTTATTATGAGTTATGAGGATTTGTTGTTCTTTGGTGACCCTCTATAACTCTATGTAAACCTTCTGTAAAGCCTCTATCTCTGTTCTATCTCTACTCTGTTTCTATTCTGTTCTGTTTTGTAGATCTTTTGTAAGTGTTCTGTAGAATGTATGTGTGACTTTGGAAAAGTTTTCTAACTTTTGGAAATGATGAATCTAACTTCAAAAGAGCTAAAACAAATGGAAGAAGCAGCTGCTGAAGACTGAAGAGAAGACTGGAGTGACAAAGACAGGAGCAAGATATGAAGGGTTACTCTAGTGGCTCTGGTGCCTCTTCGACACAGAAATACCTTTTGGGAGGTGTATCCATGATCTAAGAAGGATTATTGAGAGTCATTATTGAGTATTGTAGTGAGGAGATGATGTATTATTGATAGAAAGAGAGAGAGAGAGAGAGAGAGAGAGATCAGAGATAGGCAATTCTATCAAAACAACGTATCTTTTTATGAGAGATCAAGAGAGAAAACTATGAAGACATTGAAGATGAATACTATGTGATTGATTTTCATTCAAAAATGGTATATTCTTTTGTATATTTTTTTCTATTGATGGGTTCTATGAAGATGTAGAAAATTATGGCTGATTTTATCAAATCCCTGGGAGATATCTACTATGATGCTACATGAAGATTTGCTATTTTCTTTGTTTTGATCATCAAAAGAATGAAATAAAATCTTGTTAATGTTACAAGATAGATTTTATTGTAGTAGAATCCCCTTTTCCTTGGTGTCTCTCTTGGGGCTCCAAGCATGATGGTTAATTGGTGGCACCTTATAAGGGTGGGGCATTGAGCCTATCTAACATCCCCCCTCAATGTCCACCCATAGGTGAGCTATCTCCCAAGCCCAATGTCGAGTCTCTAAAAGATGAACTTGAAGCAAATCCTTCGTAAGTGCTTTGGTGAAGATATTCGCTCCATTCTCCTTTGTTGGACAGTAGACCAATTCCACTATCCCATCCTCAATCAAATCATGCACATAGTGATATTGAATCTCTATACATTTGTGTGCATATGAAACACTTGACTTTTGAAAATGGCGATGCAACTCTGATTGTCACATCTTACCACAGTTGGTTCTTCATCCTGCACTCCCATATGCCATAAGATCCTTGTCAATCAAACCACTTCACATGCAGAAAAACAAGCTACCTTGTACTCTACTTCGGTAGAAGACAATGTCACTATTTGCTGCTTCTTACTAATCCAAGAGAAAATTCATCAACCCAAAGAGAAACAATAACCAAAAATTGACTTCCTGAAATCATTGTCTCCTACCCAAATTGAGTCACAGTTTCCCACAAGAGAAGTTTTGGAACTATATGTGATACCATAGTCAAGAATTTCCTTCTGTTGAGATGGGAAGCTCAACAAGTGCAGACATTGACGATGGACCGCTTGGCTAGATGAGTCCGCATGTCTATACTCAGCACCTTGGTGGTCATTATGATATTCACATGGCCACTAACTTATCATTTATTTTATTTAGTTTGTTACACCTACCTACAACTGGCTAAGATATAACACCAGTTGAATAGTGTAATCGGTTATGCAGTGTTTGACTTAGAAGGCTACTTTCCTTTATATTTATCTTATCTATACTTTGTGTACATTGTATAGTGTGTGAAAGAAAGAATCACTATGTTGCTTGCCAATCCTTCTAACTAAGCTACGATAAGAAGCACAACTCAAACTCAAAATTTCAAGTGGTTAAGAAGTGGCCCATTCCTTCTCCTCCTCCAGATATCTCTTAAGGCACCCCAGAACCTCAAATCCCAAGGAGTCCCCTAAATCCTAATATCTCTTAACCAAAACTAGAAATTCCAAATCAAGAAACATATTTTGAGATGAGGGTGGATCACCCACCCCCTTGGTGCCATAGAGAGTGGAGTGAGATCCATTGCCTCAAGGGTGAAGTAGTAAATGCTCTAGATCCCAAATCCATTACTTGCTCTATGGCATGGAAATTCAAATTAATCTTCCTTGAGGCACAAATATCTTGATTGTTTATATCTCCATGAGTCAAAATACTCTTTACTTATCACCAATAACTCCTAGGTAGGACCCTAAATCCTAGTTGTGCAAATGCTATCTATTATCTTACTTATCAGCAGTAGCATCCTAAATCCTAGTTATGCAAATGTTATCTAGTACCTTTTTGGGGTTGAACAAGAAAGGGAGTAGGGTTAGTAACCCAACTTCACTCTTCTAGAAGTCAAGGGATTGAGATCCTTTGAGGCAAGAAGCACATCTTTTTTTTTTCTACACTATCGTGTGAAGAGTCTTTGCTTTGTAGGAAGTTGGAAGTAGAAATCTTCAATTAATGAGAATAGATTAGGGTCCCATCAAGGCAATTGATTTTGAAGAAAAGGAGTGATAGGCTATGGTGTGGAGATAAATTTTTTTATGAAGGGGTATCAAAAGGTGACTCTCGCAATTTTGGGAGATACTAACATTACTAACTCTCCATGACCACAACATCCCTAGTGCTTCCTATGCCTATAACACCGCGAGCACCTTGTGACACCTACAACATTATTCCTACAATTTTGGAGGAAGCAAGAGGAAGAAGAGAAGGGGAAGAGAAGAAGAGAAGAGGAAAGAGGAGGAGGAAAAATGGTATGAGTATCATCCTCCAACTTAGTATCTAGGAGAAGGGATCAGGACAGCCAGACCTTTGCATTCATGCATTTTTGCTCATAGTTAGGATATTTTTCTCCTTGCCCTCCAAAAGAAAAGAGAACAAACATTTAGTGACATGAGATTCTTGTGGGCAAGGAGGGATCCAAACCCTCAACAAGGTGGTTTGTAGACACGTGCTCTCATCCACTGAGCTATAGGCCCATTCTACATTGGATTCACCGTTCCAAGAACTCTCTTGTTTCCGAAAATCATGGATTCAATTCCCTCCTCTTCATTTTGGATGGGTAATAATGAAGCAATACAGAGGTTTGGAATTCCCCTTCCTCACAAGGAGAGACTCTCTCCAACTCTAATTGGAGAGAAAAGGGTACTCATTTCATGGGTCCCAAAAGGGACATGGGGAATGGAAGGCATTCTTTCATTCTTTCCTCATGGCAAAAGGATAAACATAGGAAAGATGAAGATCTAGGGAAGAAAGCAATAAACAAGAGCGGGGAGATAATCTTGAGATAACATTAGAAGGAGATATTAAAAATTTTGTATTGTTAAAACTTGGAAGAATCCAAATGGGGGGATTGAACTATTTTACTTGCAAAAAATTATTTGATGAGCTCAAAATTTTTTCAAAAATAGAAGATATAGATAAGGAAGTTGAATTTTGATTGCATACCGAGTAGTATCAGTGGTCAAAACCTATAATTGAAGAAAGAGATGTTGTGTAACAATGTATAACATATTCATCTGATCTATAGTACTAGCTCAATCAATTTGGAAGAGGAACAACTCAACATATAAAGAAATTGTACATCTTGTATCCATTCCTCGGATGAGTCCCAAAGGAGCATTTGTAATCAAATAAAGAAATTGTACATCTTGTATCCATTCCTTGGATGAGTCCCAAAGGAGCATTTGTAATCAATCGAATCATCACAAGGGTCCTTATCAACCAAGTACTAAGGAGTCCATGTATCTATTACAACCACAAATTAGGACATAAAGGAGTTTTTGCATACACCAACACTATAATTTTAGATTGGGATGGAAGATTCAAACTAGGGATGGAATATGGGTTTATATCAATAGGAAAAAAAAGTTTCCATCTTGATTATACTTTTAGCTATGGGATTAAATGACGAAAGTATTTTGCAAAACGTTCATAACCCCAAGATTTTTATGAATATCTTGAATAAACAAAAAGGAGCCATTTGATCATTAGAAGATGCTTTAGTGGAGCTTTACAAGCATTTGTACCCCAATGCAGATGTCAATCTCGTCTTTTGAAGGTCGATATTCAAGAAATTACAATAAACATTTTTCAACAAAGATGGAAATTGAGACAATGAAATCCAAACATCACACTCAATCTTGACGTACTCCAAAATGAAACATTTTTTACTACCCCAAGATCTACTAGCGGCTACAGATCACTTGATTGAAATAAGTTATGGAATAGGTAGTCTCGACAATATAGACCATTTAAAAAATGGATGCATTCGATCTTTAGTGGATATTTTACAAGAACAATTCAAATTATCTTTGGGTCACTTGGAGAGTTCTATTCGACAAAATGTTCATAAAGCCATCATGCGTAAACATTCAGTACCTCCTTGGGAATTAGTAACAACTACCCCTTTAATAATAAAGTAGTATACAAAGCATAACCTGTAAAATTGAGTAGTGAGCATGATATAAAAATAGTGACCAAAGTTGCAATTTTCATTGCTAGATAGTTTAATAAATTAAAATTCATTTTGAAATAATAGTATAACCAACACAATCTAAGCATTCATGGAAGCATCTAGGTGTTTAATATCCTAAAGCACCTTTGGATCTCCTACCAAGGAATTTGTCAAAGCATACAAAACATTCTCAAACTATGTAGCATCACATCCATCATCCTCTATACACATATCTTCCAGCTTTTGAACCTTCTCATAGACTGTTTGTCCTACGTATCATGTGCATGCATCAATTATTCAATCTCTCTCTAATTCATTGGATCAAGTAATACATGAGCATCATAGGCTCCCTCATAAGCACTCACAAATTCCACTTATGCAATGACTATCTTATCCACTTTAGGCTCTTCCAAGGCATCCTATGTATGGCTACTAAAAGCATCAATAGTATCAATATAGACATCCTCTATATGGCTACTCAAAGACTTAATAATCTCAACATAGGTTTCCTCTAAATGGCTAATCTTAGCCTCGGTAGCAAGTGGTGTAATTTGAGTAAAGTGCATGGCCGTTCTTAGTTGGTGGAGTGATTTGTCTGGTTAATTCTGTTAACGAACGAGACCTGAGCCTGCTAACTAGTTACACGAAGGATCCTCTTCATGCATTCTTCTTGCTTTCTCTTCATGTTTCACCACTTGTTGCTTATATGATGCAACCAACCTCTTGCATGAATCCAAAATGTTTTTTCGCAAAATCTAGATGCCAACCCCAACACGAAGACGCACGACAAAGGTGGAAAAAAGGTAGCTCGGCTAAAGAAAGAAGAGGAGAAAAGGCCAAAAGCGCAAGGGCAAGCTTAAAAAGTCCAAGGCAAATGCAAAAGGGGAAAGGAAGACCAAGGCAAAGAGAAATGGAAGACAAAGGCGCACAAGGAAAAGCGCAAGTCAAAACTTTTGTAAAAATGCGCAAGCGCATCATGGTTTAATTCAAGGAGCGCTGCAATTTGTAAATGTAGACGGGTGGTGGAAAGAAAGCTAGGAAGATAGAAAGACAATGGGAAAAATGGCCTAGGCTACGGCCGGCCATGTAAGAAAGGAAAAAAAGGGGATGACCACCCATAAGGGATTTAGGGTTTTGTATATAAAGTTGAAAAGTGAATGAGAAGCTCATTCTTGTGTGTGGCAAAAAGTGGCTCTCCTCTTCTTCTTCTTCTTCTTCTTCTTGCTTGCTTGAGCTTGTGCTTGAGAGAGGGAGTGTGAGAGTGTGAGGGAGTGAGCGTGTGAGGGTGAGGGACCGTGGGGTGGAGAAGCTCTCCATCTTCTCCTCTCTTCTTCTCTTCTCTTCTCTTCTCTTCTCTTGCTCGCGGTGATGGAGCTTGGAGCATGGAGCTTGAGGATGGAGCTTACTTAAAGCTTGCACTTGGATCGTGGAGCTACCGGAGTGCGCGGGAGAGGAGGTAACTCGAACGGCATGGAGGTAAGCTCACTACACCCGTAGATATGGATGGCGTGTTAGCTATGTGAGAGGTAGCCAATAGTGCTCGGCTTGGAACGCTTGAAACAATAAGCGGTCCGTGGGTCTTGGCGGTTGAGAGAAAGCTCCCACATTTTGGTTCCATTGCCGAGACAATGGATTCAAGCCTTGAGCACTTGTGCGCTTCGAATTGAGCATCAAAGTAAGGGTTTTGCCCAAACCGGTGCTTGAGATAGGTAGGAAGGGAGGGGGTGAAGATGGTATTCACCTCCTTGGCAAGTAGATTTTTACTTTTTTGAGATTTATGTTGTGGGATGGAGTAGTATAGGTATTCGTGCAAAAAAGGGTAAAAAGCTCGCTTGTGATGCCTAAGGTCACCAAGTGAGTGATAGGGGGCATCAATACCATACCCAGGAAGGGGTATAAGGGCCAAGAGTGCCAAGAAAGGCCACATTGTGCATTGCAGGGTTTCACGAGAGTAGGACAGAAGAGGAAAGCTTTGTGAGTGGATCCGCTTTAATCTTGCCACCCGAGAGATATTTTCCTAGCCCAGGTAATTCTACACCTTCCCCTACATGAGTAGGATGGATTTTGAGCTGCTTGACTAGGGGGAAGGCCTCCAATGCTTGGCGCGGAAGATTTCGTGAGGTTCTAAAAAAACGCGTTGCGCCCGGCGTGTCCAAGTGACGACGATTCTGGGCCGAGTCCCAGAATCGGCCCTCAGACTGCTCGGCCATTCGGCCCTCGACCCACTCGGCCCTCTTGACCACTCGGACGCCCATGCTCAGCCCATCCAAGTCGAGCGCTCGGATTACCTTGGAACTCGGCCTCGGCCCACTCGGCCCGCCTGACTTAGCCTCCTGACTTAGCCTCGGCCCACTGGGCACTCGGACATTTGGGTTCAGACTGTCTGAGTTTGGCATTCGGATAGTTGCATACGACCCCTTCTGCTCAGCCGAATCGGGCACTCGGACCCTAGAATTCGGACCAGTTGGGCTGAGTGTACATTTTCACCAAATTTTCAGAAACTTGACCTGACCCGGCTAGAACTCAGCAGTGTGAATTGTCGAAAGCCCTTAGGACGCTCAGAACTTGATTTTGGCACATGGAATAGGCAAAATCATAGGGCGCAGTTGCTTAACAGCTAGAAGTAGGTAGTTGCGAGACCAAGGACTTAGATGCAAACCGCTGAGTGGAAAAGCCTAATTGAACCCAAAAACGAACGAGGTAATAAATTAGAAAAACTCTGAATCCAAAATTGACCCCACAGGCTACATAGAGCGAAAGGCACATCACAGATCCATCACTGGGCTGAAACTTAGAGCAAGTAGTTCAAGATTTGGCTGAACGATCCTCCAAACTGTGCATGTTTTTTATTGTAACGGCCCTGTGGGCCGAGGAGGGGACTGTCAAGAATCGCGTGGTGGGGGGAGTTGCTCAAGATGCTGCGCCTAACACACATAGAATGCACAAGGAGAAGCTCACTCAAGAGACAAGAAGAGAGATGGAGGCCAAAACGTTTTCTTGCTAATTTTTTCTTCTTATTCCACACTATTTACAATGTTCACAAAGTATAGATAAGATACAACATAAAGGAAAGTGGCCTACTAAGTCAAACAATGCATAACCGACTACACTAGTCGACTGGCACTATAACTATGCCAGCTGTAAATAGGTCTAACAACCTCAATATAATAAGTAATGAGTCAGTGGTCATGTGTGAGTCATAATGACCACCGGCGTGCTAAGTGTAGACATGTGGACCCATCTAACCAGGCGGTCCATCATCCATGTCCACATGTGTTGAGCTTGCCATCTCAACACTCCCCCTCAAGCTCAACTGCATCTCTGCAACTCCAAGTAAGCTTCGAAACTTTTGAAGCTTCTCTGTACCCAACGCCTTTGTGAAGATGTCAGCTATCTGATCCTGTGTGCTGACATACACCAAGTCAATCTCACCTGCTAGTACCTTCTCTCTCACAAAGTGGTAGTGTATCTCAATATGTTTTGTCCTGGCATGGAACACAGGGTTCCTAGCCAACTATATATTGCTCATGTTGTCACAATAAATGACAACTGGACCTTCCACCTGCACATTCAAATCAACCAATAACTTTTGCAGCCATACTACCTCACATGCTACAACAACAGCATCTCTATACTCAGCCTCTGTACTCGACAAAGCAAGTATAGATTGCTTTTTGCTGCTCCAAGCAACTGCTGCACTACCAAGAGAGAACATGTATCTGCTGGTAGATCTTCTATCAGACATACTACCAGCCCAATCTGCATCTGTGTATCCAAACACCTGTACCTCTATACTTGCCTCATAGAAAAGTCCATAATGTAATGTGGACTTCACATATCTCAATATGCGTTTGACTGCATCCAAATGTGGCTTTCTAGGTACTTGCATAAACTGACTCACAAGACCAACAATGTAGCTCAAGTTTGGCCTTGTAATGGTAATGTAGATCAAACTCCCCACTATCGTCCTGAATATAGTAGGGTCTTCTATCTCATCC
This sequence comes from Lygodium microphyllum, assembly GCF_053477565.2. Lineage (NCBI taxonomy): Eukaryota > Viridiplantae > Streptophyta > Polypodiopsida > Schizaeales > Lygodiaceae > Lygodium > Lygodium microphyllum. Next base: position 28,023,552 of record NC_141143.1, on the reverse strand, counting down.
CCAACATCAGCACTCAACTTTACATTCTGCTCCAATGGGACTGAAAGTGGTTTGCATGCTGTCATACCATACTTGGACAACATATCCAAGCCATACTGTCTTTGGGACAGCCATATACCATCATCACATCTGATCACCTCAATGCCAAGGAAGTATCTTAGCTCACCTAAATCCTTCATCTCAAACTTCTTCTTCAAAGAATCCTTGACTTCAGCAATCCCACTATCACTATCACTTGTAATAATCAAGTCATCCACGTAGATGACTATGATGACCAAACCTGCATCTCCCTTTCTCACATAAAGTGAGTGATCAACATGAGAAACATAAAAGCCAATATTGACAAGATACTCTCTGATCTTGTCAGACCATGCTCTAGGTGCTTGCTTGAGCCCATAGAGTGCCTTCTTCAACGTGCACACATACATGGGATGCTCTAAATCTTCATAACCTACTGGCTGATCCATATACACTTCTTCCTACAAATCACCATGCAAGAAGGCATTCTTTACATCCATTTGCTGCAACCTCCAACCTTTGGCTACTGCCAAAGCAATCACACATCTGACAGTTGCCATCCTAGCAACTGGACTAAAGGTTTCATCATAATCTATGCCATATGTTTGGGCATAACCTTTTGCAACCAGCCTATCTTTGTACCTGCTAATAGAACCATCTGCATTGTGCTTAGTCTTATAAGCCCACTTACATCCAATAGCTTTCTTCCCCTTCGGAAATGATACTAGATCCCAAGTCTTATTGGCCTCTAATGCAGCCATCTCCTCATCCATTGCTGCATCCCAATGAGCATGACCAACAGCCTCCTCAAAACATGTGGGCTCAACATCCTCAACTAGTTTCACCATATAAGCATAATGGTGAGCTGCATAACCTTCAAAACCAAATCTTTTAACAGGGTATCTCACCCTGCTAGACCTGCGTACCACTGGATCAGTCAATGGAGTCTTTGCATTAACACGTGCTCTCTGCACACTTGGAGTCCTCACTGAAGGAATGCCAAGCTCATCATCCAAGCTCTCTGAGCCACTGGAGTCTCCATCAAGAACTGCATCAATGCCTTCTGACACTTTATTCTTTCCTTTGTCTTTACCTGTAGTGCTACTAGATGCACCCAAAGATGTAGAGGTACTCCTTAGTCTCCTAGACCAAGGACTACCAGATGATGTCTCTGGTCCACTAAGAGTCCGTGATTCTTGCTTTTCAACCTGCACATGAGTGTCATGATCATCATCATCATCCAATGCATCACCACTAGATGCATACCAACTACTCATTTCATCAAAGATGACATCCCTGCTCACTCTGAACTTACACGTGGCAGGGTTGTAACAGCGATACCCTTTCTGCTCTAAAGAGTATCCAATAAAGACACACTTTTCAGCCTTTGGATCCAGTTTCTTCCGCAACTCATCTGGCACATGAACATACGCAATACAGCCAAACACTTTTAAGTGTGAAACATTAGGCTTCTTACCTGTAAAACATTCTTCGGGGATCATACCATGAACTACAGCTGTGGGAGTTCTGTTCATAATATAAACAGCAGTATGAACAGCCTCAGACAAAAAATGCTTAGGCATATTCTTTTCAGCCACCATCAAGGCATGTGCAACTTCTGCAATATGCCTGTTTTTCCTTTCTGCAACCCCATTTTGCTGTGGGGTATACCTGCATGTGAACTGTCTCTTTATCCCATGAGACCTCAGAAAATCACTGAACTCATTTGAGAGGTACTCTCCCCCTCCATCTGACCTCAAGCACTTTACTTTCAAGCCTGTTTCTCTTTCAACTGCATCCTTGAAAGTTCTAAGGTGCTCAAACGCTTCACTCTTTTCCTTCATAAAATATACCCACAGCTTTCTAGAACAATCATCAATGAATGTGACAAAGTATGAACTGTCTCCAAGAGATACATTTTGTGTAGGCCCCCAAATGTCTGTATGCACAACATCAAGGATATTTCTGCTTACATCTCTGTCATGTGAAAAGGGTTGTCTTGCCTGCTTACCAAACTGACATGCTTCGCATACCTTATGAAATTCTACAACTTTAAATGTAGGCAAACCTGTAACCAACCCTTTGGATTGCATTAATTTCAACCTTTGTACATTTGCATGTCCAATGCGTTTGTGCCAAATTTCAATGTCTGCAACAACACCTTTTCCTTTGGCATACATAGCAGCATTCATAGTAGGAATTCCAGCATCTAGAGTAAACACCATCCAACTCTACTTCCCTTTGCTACCAACCTGCACTTGTCATTGAAGTCTTCTACAAAGCAGCCCTTTGCATTATATCTGACTTGCAGCCCTTGCTCTACCATTTGACCAACTGACACCAAGTTCTTTGTAATAGATAGCACATGTAATACACCTGAAAGACTCTTTGTCTTATCATCATGTAAGGACAAGGGAACTTTTCCAATGTGTGAAATTGGGTGGCATGAGTCATCACCCGTCTGCACATAACCTGCATTCTGCAAATCCTGCATCTCTCCAAACCATTCTGCATGGCTGGTCATATGATTGGATGCACCTGAATCAATATACCAAACGTCTTCATATGTTCCCTTTCCTGTAACAACATTCAACATATGCTGCATAATGAACAAACGTTCATTTTTTTCTTCATTCTATTGTGAAGACAATGCATAGTTTCCTTGCTGCAACTTACCACTGTGGATATCATCTTTCTTAGTATAACATTGAATGACAGAATCCTCTAATAATTACGAGCAAACCATTCAGCCCCCGGTGCCAAGTCCACCTAAGAGTCCTAGGTCCCCTACGCCCTCTCTTCCCAAACAGACCTAGGAAGCACAACATTAGTCATCAATGGCAGTTGCTCACTCCCAATCTCTATCTCCATCAAAGCTTCCAAACACCTAAGAGGGGAGACATGACACTAGCCGTAGCTCTCGGCCCAAGGATATGCCCGTGCAACCCAATGTGACTAAATCAACTCGATCTACATAGATGAATGCTCAGAGGGCAACAAAAGACACGACCACACTCGATTTCCCTACGGACTCGACACTGCTATCCACCAAGAGTAACCAGCCCACTGGAATAAATGCTACTACTCCCAATCAAGGATCGCAGCGGTCACAACCCTTGACCGTGAGTACACCCCTTGCGAAACGTGTCCCTAGAAATTCATCTACGGAGGAGGTGCCGCAACTAGTATCCTTGACAACTCCAGCCCTTCCAAAGCACCTAAAGCCTAGGCTTGAGGAGAAACCTCTGAAAGATGTGGCCAAGAGATGGCGCATCAAACCACTCAACCTAGCAAGGCTATTCAACGGGCCATGGCTATGTTCCTTGAGGACACACTAGAGAAAGGAAATGCTAAGGCCCAACCAGGCACAACAACTGTTGACCTAGTCCAAGGTCTTGAGTCATTGAGATGTGCCTTCACTGACCAAGAAAAAGAGGAGAAAACAACAAAAACAACAACAGTTGCAGGTGGTTGGGGACCCCAAGAACATTGAGACGAAGAGCACGGGAGAGTTGATGAATAAAGCATCGAGTCCACCCACCAATGAACCCATTGATGCCTCCCCTAATGGCGGTGAAACCTTAGGCACATCCGTGTGCTCTGAAATGCCAAAGCTGTCGTTACCATCAATGGCTGCTTGCAACACTCAATCCACTGATAATAGAACTTGCATTGACTAGTCAAGAGTGGATATAACGCTGTCACAATAGGGTGACAAACCTATACCAGTCACATCCAAGGAAAACCATGACGCAATAACGAAGCCTCAGGAGAAACCGAGAAACCCCAAGGGCATCAGACATCCTAGCGTTGACCAATCCTGCTCATTTAGGCATGAGCCCCCAGCTATGCTAAAGCCCATGCAAACTCCTAGAACCTTGCATGAGATGGCAACTGAGCAAGCCCTCATTGAACATAGAAGTGTTCCAGAATGCTTAACTGAGTTGGTTGCCAAGCTCAAGTTTTTCACATGTGTCTATGTCCTGGCAGACATCCATGCATTCCCTAAAGAGCAACTCGAACAATACTTGCTATTTCCCTTATCTTGGGAAGAGCAAGAACATCTTGACGAGCACTATAGTAGGCTCGTGCATGAATGCATGCTACTCATCTCGGGCGAGGAAGCCGATGTACTGGCTTAACTGTCACATTCAATGATGCGCTCTGCCAACCAAATCTCTTGGAGATAGAGCAAGTAAAGCGACTGTCAGAGGGCCGAAGTTAATTTGAACAACGTTGGTGTGAAAAACGTGTTGCAATGGCCGAAGTAGGAGCTCAGATCATGACGGTCTCTGAGGAGTGATTGGCCAAATGGCGATCTCAAAGAGACCCAACTTATGTGGCACCAACTTCCCTTCGAGTGCTGATTGCCATTCGGAGTACGGACTTGGCTGAACCTAGCCAAGAAAACTCTCTGTTTGATAAGGTTCTCACTGAGGAGGAGTTACATGTTGCCAGTAGACTCGAGCAAGGTTCCATGCTACTCGATGTGGCAAAATATCTATCGGTATTGAGTAAGCTGTCACAAATACTAGATGTGTGTGCCACACTTCAGTACAATCCCGGGTTGTACAATTGGTTTCTATCCTCGTGAAGTGACATGGATTTGTAAATATGCATATATATATACAATTATTTATGTGTCACCCTGTATAGACACTATCAACACACACAAGCAATAAATAGACAAACACAGACAGAAGAGTTGGGGCCAACTTGCTAGACTCGTCCGGTCCCCCTCTCACATGATCATTTCCACCTCCGGGCGAAGGGCATGCACCCCACCGTGGAAAGCCCTGACCAACATCTCTAATAATGTAAGCAGGGTGCACTCCCTCTCTATACACCTTTCCCTTTTCGGCCTATCCTTCCGAGGATGAGCCCCGCCCAAACACAGGACCACCAACCGATGTAACTCGGCATGTGTCAAGATTTGCTAATAGCTAGAGGCTAAATGGACACCATTACAGGGGTCATCCCTCTACAAGGAGTACAACATGTTCCGCACCTTCTCTTCTAGTCATATGCATTTGATAACCCACACTGTAATCCCTCCTATGCGAACAATCTTATTTCATATCAAGGCCTAACCCTTGGGTTGCATCTTGCAGGCCCCCCATAAGGAAAACATGGAGAACCACGGGCAGCTGGCTTGCAGGGACGCTCTTCGCGGACGAGGGAACATGCAGCACGTGCCCCTCCACCGGTGCGCTATGTGCCCATTCTCAAGAGATATGCAAAGAAACGTGGACCTAAACGGCACCCGCCCCAGACGAAGGCCTAAAAATCCTTGGACCAGGAAAGTCGAAGCTCAATGAAGAGTGCAAGATGTGGCAACACCAGTTGCACAAACCCCCCACGTATGCTCAAACACCAAATGCTCAAGGGCAGAAAAGGTAGCCCGGGACAAGGAAGAGTTCAATGAATTATTTAAAGGCATTTTGGAAATGGTGGCGGCCCGGGACTACACCATTCATGTCCCAGCCGACATGTGCCCTGCTCGACCTCACAAGAGTCCTGCACCACTAGTCGCCTGACCAATCGGAATCACCCCGTCAAGTACAAATTGACTAAGCCCCTATGATGTACAAGTAGCTTAACAAGTTATCAAGACATAACTTTTTGTCTTTGGATGGGTACAAGGGCAACTCCCCACTTGTACAACTTCTTTTGCCTACTGCTAATGTATGATATGTCTTTGACAAGCAATCGCAAGCATGGGCATTGCAATTGACATCATAGCATTTCGAAAAGTCATGGCTTAACATAACTGCATCTGTTGAAATACTTAATGAAATCAAGCATGTTCTCTCATGACGTGACAAGTGGATGCCGGGTAACACAGGTCTTCGTGCAAACGTGTTCAATGCCTGGGTCACAGCAAAACCACGACCGTGCATGAACCGCAATAGAGCCATGCTGCTGAACGCGAACAATCACCCTTGCAACTGCCCACATCACACGAACCAATGCATAGTCATGGGCTACACTCTCTTCTTGGGCCAAGCTCTACACTCACGACGGGTGTCACTGCAATCGTACCGATATCGCAACGATGGCTCCCCTAACAACGAGGCTAGGGCAAAATCATCACGGTCATAGCCATTTCCTGAGCCTCCAAGGCTTGACATGTCCTGACCCATTGAAAGGCTCATAGCGTTCGCATATTGCAATGGTTGTACTGTGGCAAAAAAAAAAAGCATCCACGATCACAGCAACGCCCCTAGGGGTCCTCAAATTAGGTACGTCTAGTGACCTTGGTCGGCTAGCTTCATCCCTAGTCCCCTAACCCCCTAGCATCACCCACGATAGTTCAGGGCACATCAAGGGCAGGAGAGTCCTAGGGAGCTTGTCTCGCCTGTGGTTAGACCCGTTACCCTGAACCATTCACACAATTCCCACTTACACTCTGCCTTAAAACCATGGCAATCAATTGGGGCACGCACTACACGAATGGCCATGAATAGTACACCCTCCTCATCCACAGGCGCAATGTCTCCCACCTACGGCTCATACACTATCCCTGTGTCCTATCGTACTACGTCGTGCCATCACAATGCACTGGATGTCGCACCCACCTTCACGTGTACTTCTTTCCACCATGGACCACTTTGCTCCATCCACACGACGTTATGAGCCACTAGGCCACGGTCTTCTACCTACATAATATCTAAGTATGCACGAGCACTCACATAATATCTGCACGAAAGTATATACACCGTTTGGGTCCTCAAGTGCAGGACAATACTCCAGGCTTGCTTAGAGTTTGACCTATCTCCCAAACTAATTAAAATATGTCTTGTGCACGCTAAGACGCCTAGCACTATCCCTCAAGGAGAGACCACCTGAGAGGTTTTCCAATTGCAGGTATTAAAGACTTCAAGGAAAGCGCCGTCAGCTCTACATCAATGCTCAAATCTAAACTCCCATCCTTCACTTCATCATGCCAACCACTAGAAAATCATCACGAGCAAACTCCACCATAAGCATCCCATGAACACCAACCCCCGTGCTAGCAATCGGAACAGTATAGTGCCACCAACGACCTTCATCCGCACCAACATCAGAACTCCCCCAAGGCAAACCACAACCGTCCGTGCCACCCACATCTTCAGTGCATGCCAATACCTGCTACCTACGACGGTGAGTGCCATGGGACTGGCACTCATCTCGAAGGGGGGTAATGTTAACCCCAACACGAAGATGCAGGGCAAAGGCAGAAAAAAGGTAGCTCGGTTGAAGAAAGAAGAGGAGAAAATGCCAAAAGTGCAAGGGCAACCTTAAAAAGTCCGAGGCAAATGCAAAAGGGGAAAGGAAGGCCAAGGCAAAGAGAAACGGAAGACAAAGGCACAAAAGGAAAAGCACAAGTCAAAACTTTTGTAAAAAAGCGCAAGCGCATCATGGTTTAATTCAAGGAGCACCAGGCTCTCACCCGTGCAATTTGTAAATGTAGACGGGCGATGGAAAGAAAGCTAGGAAGATAGAAGGACAATAGGAAAAAGGGCCTAGGCTACGGCCGGCCATGTAAAAAAGGAAAAAAAGGGGATGACCGCCCAAAAGGGATTTAGGGTTTTGTATATAAAGTTGAAAAGTGAATGAGCTAAAGTGGCTCTCCTCCTCTTCTTGTTCTTCTTCTTCTTGCTTGCTTGAGCTTGTGCTTGAGAGAGGGAGTGTGAGAGTGTGAGGGAGTGAGTGTGTGAGGGTCAGGGACCATGGGGTGAAGAAGCTCTCCATCTTCTCCTCTCTTCTTCTCTTCTCTTCTCATCTCTTCTCTTGCTTGCGGTGATGGATCTTGGAGCGTGGAGCTTGAGGATGGAGCTTGCTTGAAGCTTGCACTTGGATCGTGGAGCTACCAGAGTGCGCGGGAGAGGAGGTAACTCGAACGGCATGGAGGTAAGCTCACTACACCCGTAGATATGGATGGCGCATCGGCTATGTGAGAGGTAGCCATTAGTGCTCAGCTTGGAACACTTGAAACAATAAGCGGTCCGTGGGTCTTTGCGGTTGAGCGAAAGCTCCCACATTAGATCTCCATATATAAAGCTTAAGCATATGTAAATTTGAATCCAATACTTGTACATCTTGTGAAGGAAGCATATTTGTATCCATAGAACTTCTCATACCTAATCCTTCACCCATGCCTTTCATTTTGAGTTCACTAAACATGTCTAGGTGTAATGCATACAATGGCAAAAAATATGCAAGGTCTCATGTAAGAGGTTTTGCAAGGCAAGAGTTGAAACATGTGTAATGTAAGAAGGAAAACTGGAGAAACTCTGTAGTATAAGGATCCTACAATCAGTTAACTCAAAACTCATAACAAATATTCTAGGAAGTTGGCCTTTAACTCGATTTCTCTCTTCACAATCAACCCTCAAGGAGATTCCAACTTTTGGACAGTGACATAACTCAGCTACTAGCATATAGCAGATCTTGACATGGCATTACAATCAAGTGTAATCCCCATGGTTGCCACCAAATAGAGCTTGAGAAAAAGCTCAAGAACCTCATACACAACTCCTTTGAATGTGATTCATACAAGATGGATGCACAAGAGGTAGGAACTTAAGGTGTTTTAATGGGGCTAATTACTTTCTTCCTTGGAAGAACCATGAATTGATTGTGTAGAAGGAGCTCAACATGAAATTGATAAGGCTATCCAAGGTGCTTAATGCAGTCCTTCAATTAGAGAAGTGGAGTACTGAGAGAATGGATATTTTAAAAGGGAACTTGAATAGCTTGAGATGAAGGTGTGGAGGTTAAGTAGATTATGCAATATCACTTGAGATAATTCATGTTGTAAGTCTTCATCCTTGCCTCGAGTCTTATGGATTTGTTGATGAAAAAAGGGTGTTTTGATAGTAACAAAGATATGAATAGTAAAAGCACTATGGAATCATGCACTTGTATCCAGTCTCAGTTACTTGGACAAACTAATATCAATTCGGAATATGAGACGTTCTAATAAGCGATGGAAATCTTGATGCTTCTCTACAGTTGTAGAAGCTCGCCATCTTTTTATGTTAAAAGTAAAGATCTACAACTATCTCCTCTTATACATTAGCTCAAGAAACTCTTTAACTATCATTAATTGTGTGGTGGGGGGACTTACTTCAACTAATACTCTAAACACACACCATACACAAGAGGAGAGATGGAGAAAAAAACATTTTCTTGCTAGTTTCTTCTTTTTGTTTCACACACAATACAATTTACACAAAGTAGATGCAAAGAAAAGTGGTCTATTAGGTCAAATAGTGCATAATTGACTATACCAATTGAATGGCACTATAACTATGCTAGTTGTAGGTAGGTGCAATGAACCAAATATAATAAATGACAAGTTAGTGGTGGCAATGTGAGCATCATAATGACCACCGATGTACTAAGTGTAGATGTGAAAATCCATCTAATTGAGCAATCCTTCATCAATGTCCGCACGTGTTGAACTTGTTATCTCAGTACTCCCCATTAAGCTAAATTGTATCTTTGCAACTCTAAGTAAGCTTTGAAATTTCCAAAGCTTTTTTGTACCCAATGCCTTTGTGAAAATATGAGCTATTTGATCATGTGTGCTAACATATATAAAGTCAATTTCTCTTGCAAGTACCTTCTCTCTCACAAAATGATGATGTACCTCAATGTGTTTTGTCCTGGCATGAAACATTGGGTTTCTAGCTAACTGTATGTTGCTCATGTTGTCATAGTGAATGATAATTGGACCATATCCTTGCACATCCAAATCACCCAATAAATTTTGTAGCCATACCACCTCACATGTTGCTGTAGTAGTACCTCTCTACTCATCCTTTATAATGAATAAGGCAATTGTAGATTACTTTTTTTGCTCCACATAACTAATGCACTGCCAAGGGAAAAGATGAATCCACTTGTAGATCTTCTATCAACCCAATCTGCATCTATGTATCCAAACACATGTATACTCTTATCTACCACATAAAAACGTACATAATGCAAAGTGTACATCACATACCTCAATGTGCATTTAACTATATAAAAATGAGGCTTTCTAGGCATCTGTATAAAATGATCGATAAGACCAGTAGCATAATTTTAGTCTAGTCTTGTGGTAGTTATGTAAATTAGACTCCCTACTATCCTCTTGAACATAGTATGGTCTTCTGTCTCATCCCCAACATCGGTACTCAACTTCACATTTTGCTCCAATGGCACTGAAAGAGGCTTACATGCTATCATACCATACTTGGATAACATATCCAAGCTAAATTGCCTTTGGGACATCTATATATCATCATTACATCTGATCACCTTAATACCAAGAAAGTACCTCAGCTCACCCAAATCCTTTATCTCAAACTTATTTTTCAAAAGTTCCTTGACTTCAGCAATCCCACTCTCAATGTCAGTTGTAATAATCAATTCATCCACATATATATCTATGATAACTAAGCCTACATCACCCTTTCTCACATCAAGTAAGTGTTTAACATCAAAACATAAAATTCAATGTGGTGAGGATTTATATATTCCTGGATCATGCAAAACAAGGAAAGAGTGGAGTTTGTGCGTTATGTCTTATATGTTAAAAGGGTCTAGTAGCACTAGAATGCTCGGTACTAGCCTTAAGCAATGCAACAATCTTGATTAGAAGAAAGCCTTAAAAAGAAGTGTCTTTACACTTTCACTATGTTGATTGTTAGTGAATAAACTTGTTTGATCATAGTAGTCATACACAATTGCATTGCACGCACCATGTGGTATCATCCTGGATGCATAGCAATTGTTTTATAAGCGATGACCTACATTGAGAGTGTGAAGTACCCTAAGTTGTAGGGTTAGAGATTCGGTTCTTTGGGAAAATATTTAGTGAGAATTATTTATTATCTCTTGGATTGATCAATTAAGAGAGTGCAACTTTTTTCAAATGTGTTCTATGTGTTCACAGTGCATCTTGAGGTCAATCCACAAGGTGTAAGAGAGCCGTAGTGGAGCCTCAGAAATCAGCCGAGGGGTGCTCCATTTGTATTTGCTTATGTGGTGGATTACACCAATATGTTTAGGGACTCCCACTCTCAAGAGTGTGGGGAAGGATATTCGGTGGATTAAAATTCCTACAAACATAAAAGTCTATATTAGCGGTTAGGATACTACACCCCTTTTACGATATTGTCTGCGAGGCCATGTGGGGTCGTTATAAGTGTGTAGTAGTAGAGGCCCATGGCAAGTATCATAGTGCTAGTTTTAGGCCCGTTTTAGGTCCTAACACAGAGCATGACAAGGGAAACGAGTACACAATCGATGAAAATCCATCTCACTATCCACGATGCCTCTTCCAATGCTCTAGCAAGCTCCAGAATCAAACTACAAGGTGTCAGCAGCAATAATAAAAACAACTCATATATAGGCTCTGATGTGATCAATTACACAAATTGAAGCTGTCCTTGTCTCCCTACTTCCCTATAAGAAACCTGTCCATCTCTGTCTCTCTCTCAACTCTAAATGAAAAAATTAGCTCCTCTTTGCTTTCTCTATCTCTTAAACCCCTTCTCCTTCAATCTTCCACTCCCCTTCTCTCTCTCTTTTCTCTCTTAATACATTAAGGCATGTTTTTCTCCCTATTCTTCCCTAAAGTAGTAACCCTACTATTGTTTCTTTGATTTTCCTTATTTTTTCCTTGCCTAAATTCATCCAAACCATAGATAAACACTTAAGCTTATCCAACCTACTTCCCTAAGTCATAAAAATAAAAAAATTTACTTGCAAAAGAGATCAAATGCCTCTAGGAGGGAGCTTGGTGCTCTTCTACAAGGCTTTAGGGCTCTTTTCCCTTTTTTGCTTGCCTTGGACTTTTGAGTTTGCTTTGTAAAAATTACACAGCACAGCAAACAGAATCTGAGAAAGAGATAGAGAGTACACAACAGATAAGAGGAGAATTTAAAAAAATTCTTTAGCTCCAAACAACTGATACAAAGATGGCTCTATCCACCCATTTACTTCCACTGTGAAGCTTAGATGGTGATGTAGATAGAATACAGGTGAAGAGCTTAAGACTAGCTAGAGCAACTCTAATTGGGTGGAAGATAGATAATAGATGGTTGTGAAGGGGTTTAGCTTTTATAGCCCGTGAAGGTGGTTAGGTCAGCCTAGCCAACTTAGCATATGAGCCTCCACTAGTGGGCCAGGGAATATTCCCTTTACCGTCAGGTCGGGAGCGCTGCCCCCAAACCCCCCAGTCAAGGGCCACTTTTGCAACACCCCGAACCCCAAAATAGGGGCCCCTTATAACTCCCTTACCCTGCAACTTGATGCAATGTTCCTCAAGCTACTACCAACTTAACTACTTTGAATAACCCAAAGATTAGTCCCACAATGGTCAAATTTTTACATCCGATCACAAAGACCTCACTTGACATACAAGTCAAAAATCAACCAATATCCGGGTTCACATATGGCTTCTTCTCATAATGGGGGCCTTACAACTTTGAGAACCATCGATCATTGGTGGCATTTTATGAGGGTGGGGTATTGAGCATATCTATCATGCTTCTTGTGTTTTTGGCTCTTTTCCTCTTATTTTTCCATTGTGGGTTGCCTTTTTCCCATTTTCCCTATGTCTTTTTATTTTCATTTTCTTTCTTTGTGCTTTCAATGCATCAAGGTTAATAGAATACTCATCTTAGCCCATCCAAACCCTTGCTCAAATAGTTGCTATATATAGAACTTTGATAGAAAAAGTTAGTGCTACAATAGCAACTACACTCTTTATGGGATTAGGGTAGCATCAAGAGTGAGAAGCTAAACAACAATACCAATTGTCACAAAGCAAGTTGAAAATTACAGGGCTAGCAACAATATTTATAGCTTTGTTGAATAGTTTAAGCAAGTTTGTGAGGTGAATAGCCTCACAGATGCTGAAAAGCAAGCACAAGCTTTCAGGTTATGTCCAAGTGAGAAAGGAAATATATGATGCACCACCCTAGATGATGTTGAGTGGAATGATTTTAACACACTTAAGAAATTTTTTATCAAGAATTTCTTGGATGCTAGATAGATAGATAACCTAATTTTCAATCTCATGAATGTGAGCCAAAAAGACAAGGAGGTAATCAGAGACTATGTCACATAGGTGAATCCCTGCCAATGAAAGACATACATCAAGGGTAGCCTTAGCTATATTCATCAATGAGATCAAGAATGAGGAATTGTACAAAGCCCTAGCGAGTAACTCTAGCTTGCAATAGGAGTGTTGGACTAGTGTATTTGAGGAAGCCATAAGAGTGGATCACTTGCTAAATAAAAGGAGCAATAAGACAACCTAGATGGAAAGCATCATTATGATCCGTAGTGAAAGATCCAATAGTTTTAGAGAGAAAAAAATATCCAAGGCACAAGATAAGGGCAAGGGAGTGGAATTCTTGCAAGACATGTCCAACATCAAGCTAAAGTTTGTTAAGCTTCAATATGTCTTGCATAGGCATACTAGAGCCAATGTCCAATATGTACACTATGGAGGCAATCACTTGATAGCAGAATGCCCAAAACATAGACCTAGGGTTTGTGCTTACTATGGAAGGTGTGTGCATGAGACTATCCATTGTAGATTACATTGATGCTTTCCATATAGCAACATTATCAATGGTAGTACCCACTAAATCAATAGTACCAATTTGGTTGACGAGCCCCACTAGTTCCCCCATCTCATAATTATCAAAGGACAATTGCACCTATGGTGGATATTAATCCATTAACCCAACCAGTATACATAGACCTCACACACCAATCAAAATTGATGATCCTCTACACTATGTTGCAGAGCCACTATAGGAGGAGCCTTATGTAAACCCTTACATCTCATACAATGAAGAGAGAAACCCAATTCTCATGGATTATAGACCGATCTAGGTAATGACATTGGGCAAGGTAAGAAGACAAGGACTCAAAGGAATGAAGTCCTAGGAACCTATGGCATGGATTATAGACCCATCTAGGTAATGACATTGGGCAAGGTAAGAAGACAAGGACTCAAAGGAATGAAGTCCTAGGAACCTATGGCATGGATTATAGACCCATCTAGGTAATGACATTGGGCAAGGTAAGAAGACAAGGACTCGAAGGAATGAAGTCCTAGGAACCTATGGCATGCTAGAATTCTGATCATCCTAGACACATATCCTCTCGATGCCCTAAGAAAGAACATGCTAGCAAAGACAAAGCTAAGTTGCATTTCCATGAATGTGGTATCACTCATTTTAACATAGACTTCCCTAGGAGAAAAGAATCACAAGTGGCTTAGGCATACAATCCATGATCTTAAGAAATTTTTATGTTAAATCTTTAGGATCATGAGGCCAACCCTATACCATTAAATGTTATGACAAGGACACAACCAAAGAAGATTGGATGGTTGATACTTGGGATGAGAAATGTGGATTTTTTCTCTATCCCAAGGAAAAAAAGAAAAAGAAGAAGAAATGAGCTAGAAGGAAATATTAACATAAAGAGTGATAGTGCTATAGTGCTAACGTGAGGAAGGAAGGTACCCAATTTAGAACCTAAAATATTAGCTCCAAACATTGAGATGAAGGGAAGTGCTAAGGTAGAAGAGTATCCTAACCCAAGAGACCCAATGGAAATCATATAAAAAGTGAGAGGTTGAGTAGAGAAAGCTCAAGCGTATATCTGATAGTCAATACTGCATCATAAGGATCAAGAAATATCCATCAAGAAATATCCAGCGTAGACTCGCCCTCTTTATATTAACATATGATCAATGTGATGAGCCAAAGGTAGTAACCTCAAGCTCATTCAGATGAATTCATGATGCCTAAATACAAACTACAAATAGAATTTCAACTACCCAAAGGGGAAAATTTGATAAGGTTGATGTAGGACTACTATTACTCTTCAATCAACTCAAATGTCGTGCCCTTATTAGGGCAACTAATGAGACAAAACCGGGGACTATGGAATACACTTAATACATGGGTTGGAGGCAAAAGCGATCAAAAATAGTAAGAGAAGTAGATCATTACACCCATATTCCAAGTGTGATACTCCCCAGTACGGGATCATTATAGATTAATGCCCTTGGAAAGGGATTGAGATGCGTGCTATCCTACTAGTTGTGGCATTGTGAAATGTTACTTGAAAAGGAATCATGGACACGAGGAAAGGGGCAAGTGTCCTTAACCATAGTGTTACAAATGTAGGGTAGTCCCCTTTATGGAAAGTGTTAAGTTCAACATAACTCTTGTCACTAATGGCACAAAAGTTTCTCCATCTAGAGAGTTGAAGGATTTTCCAATCAAGATATCTAGACTCCATTGTGATGGTGAAGGGTGTGATCTACAAGATCTTACTGTGGGAAGACCCTAGATGTGAGGTACCTGAGTGATAAAGGATTGGGATATTGGACTAATGCTCTTTGGAAATAGAATCAAAGAAATTTTGAGTGGATTTGGACACATGGATGACCTCTCTAGTCAATCTAGATGCCATTTCCACTATGCTCAAAGGAGAATCACATGGAAGGCCCAACTATGGTCCCATGACCAAATAAATTTTCTATCTATGGGATGAGCACAATTGGATGCATGTGTTTGCTATCATTGACTTTCGAAGAGGAGAATGATAACAAAAGGGTTGTGGAGAAGGTTAGCACATTTAAGGAAGCTACAAAGGCTTATATACCTAAGAGCAATGATCTATCCCCATGATACCCTATGCATAATGGCAAGAAGATGAGGCAAAATGCCAATGCCCATGGCATACCATGTTCTAGTAAGAAATTTTGAATTGCATAGGATCCTTGAGTATTTGGGGAGAAAGCTAGCTAATAACTCTAGCCAACCTAAAACCTCTCAGAGACCTCATGGAATTAGAGTCAAAATGGAAATGGATTAGAATACACGATCTAAATCTCTTATACAATTGGGAACACGAGAAGCCCTCTAAGTAAGAGAATTTAGATGAAGAATACGTAGATTGTGACTCACTAAGTAAAGAGAGTGATGAAGAAGTAAATGCCATCAACTATGAACACTAATCTTGAAAACCTAATGTGTTTAGGATAGAGAAAAGAGTCATCATGATGACTGCAATTAGAGCTAGATAGAACACCTAGATATGGTTATGAATAATCAAGATTGACCCAACCCGAATCTACAACTCTATTTGAAATAGGATTAGCATCAAGGCTTTGACCATACGAGGGACTCCTTTCAGGGAAATATGCAAGTTCAACTCAAAGTCCAAAGTGAGCTTTGATAGTGATAGTAAGATACCACAACTCCCTATCAAGAATTGACACACACTAAAGGGTACCTTTTAGTCCACCTAAGGCATATAAGATTGAAGAAGGATAGAGGGAAGCATGACAAGGAGTCAAAAGTAGAATGGCAAAAGAGACCTCACCATCTCCCAAAGTGCTTCACAAAAATTAAGAAAGGTGATCAAATAGTGTAGCTAGTGGGAGCCAATGAAAAGGTTAGGCTAGTAAACCCATCAATCTATCAAGGTCAAGGAAGTCAACTTGGCAAAGAAAGGAAACAAGCCCCTAGCCTATGTTCATAGTTCATCACTTGAATGAGGAGAAGACCAACCTCACTCATCGCTTGGAAGATTTCTCAAATGTGTTCACATGGTTTATGGAAGAGATGAAAGGCATTGATTCGAGTATAGGGACTCATAATATCCCTATGGTTCTTGACACAACACTGGTCAAGAAAAGGCCTTACACCATGAATCCTAAGCATGCTCATGTTGTAAAGAAAGAAATTGACAAGTTTTTTAGTTGCACATTTATGAGATTGAGCACATGGACTTTGTGTCACCCATTGTTATTATAATAAAAAGGAATACAAAGATCCAAGTGTGTGTTAATTAAAAAAAATTCAATGTTATGAAGAAAAGAGACAAGTATCCTTTGCCTTACATTGAGCACATGCTTAAGAGAGTAGCAAGCAAGGAAGCATACAACTTCCTTGATTGATTTTCACGATATAATCAAGTGCAAGTCAAGTCAGATGATAGACACAAAACCACATTTTCTATAGAGTGGGGAGTGTTTGTGTATATATTCATGCCTTGGGCTCACTAATACCCCTGCTACCTCCAAATGACTCGTGTGAAATTTTCAAAAGACATTCTCAGGAGATTACTAAAATTATATCTCAATTACTTCTGTGTTCATACCAACAGTAGGACAACTGTGTATAATATTTAAGTGTTGTAGATAATATAGTCTCTCATTGAACACCTTGAAGTGTAAGTTTTGGGCCAACATGGTTGCATATTAGGACATGTAATGTCTAGGAATGGGATTTTCAATGGCTTTTTCAAAGTTAAAGTGATCATGGATGTTATCATTGCAACCAACTACAAGGGAGTCCAATGCTTCCTAGGTCATATTGGATATTATTAGCCATTTGTGTTGAACTACACATTGATTGCTAGACCTCTATACAAACTGCTAGTTGTGGTTGAGAGAGGTAGAAGAATGTTAGAAAGATATGAGTGCCTTAAATAGGCACCTATCTCAAGAGTCCCAAATTGATCCATCACTTTCCATGTGCACATTGATGCTTAAAAATTTGCCACGAGAGAGGTGTTATGTCAACTTGGTAAGCATAATACGGATTTTCTAGTGAGCTCTACAAGAAGGCAACTCACTAATGTTAAAATGAATTACTCAACAATAGAACAAGAACAAGTAGCTATGGTGTTTGTAGTGAATAAATTTAGGCATTATCTGCTAGTGACACCCTTCATCTTATTTGTATAGCATCATGATTTTCTTTATCTTGTGAAAGTCTTGTGCAATTGGGTGAGTTGCCAAATGGTTACTAGTTTTACTTGAATTTGGCTTGTCTCTGGTGGTGTGTAAGGTGAAATAACACTACATGGCAGACCACACGTCTCTCATACCCACTCAAGACATAGATGAGAAGGGCATCATGGATGACCTACTTGATGCTCATCCTTTCAAGATTTCTAATGAAAGAGACATTTACAAAGTAGAACTTATGCCTTATTCGATAGAGGATATTTTTAGAATTTGGAGAAAGGGATCCCAGATTGCCCAATTGAGAAGGCCAGACTATGACAACTCATTCTAAGGGTTTAACCTTATGAATTTATTGTCAATCAGATTTATCACTTGGGCACGATGGATTGTGAAGGAGATGTGTGTACAAAAATGAAATGCATGATGTGCTCATTAGAACTATAGAAGGGAACTTCAATGAAGAGACTACTAGATGCAATGTTCTTTAATTTCAATTGTGGTAGCCTACACCATTCCACGACACTATTAAATTCGTCAAGCATTATGATGAGTACTAGTGCAAAAAAATACCCATAAAAAAAGAAATAATGGAGATGATGCTAGTGATAGCATGCCAACCATTTGAAAAATGGGGCATTGACTTCATTAGACAAGTATATCATTGTGGCCATTTGGACTACCTTACAAAATGGGTTGGAACAAGAGTAAACAAGAAAAATGATGCAATAACTACAATCAAATTTCTTTGGGAGCAAGTGATCTTTATGTTTAGCTACCTCATTGAATTAGTTACCCACCATCAAAGCACACACTTTATGAATGACGTGATTTCCCATCTCATGTCCACCTTCTTGGTAATCCATTTAAAATCATCACCATATCATCCCCAAGATAAAGCAACAAATGACATTCTAATGAGTATAGTCATGAAAATTGTCTCTATTGCCTTACAAAGTTATTGGGACAACAAGCTAGTGGTAGCCTTGTGGGCTTATCAAACTACCTACGAAAGAGCCATCAAACAAACACTCTTCAAGGTGACCTATGAAAGAGAAGAGATCTTACCGATTGAGTTCTTTGTTCTGAGCTTGAGGATAGCTAAGTAAGAAATATGGGAGAGTAAGGAGGCTTGGAAGGACCACCTAAACAGAGTTGGAATTACTTTCAAAACCTTGACTCATTGCTACACATGCACTCATCTATGAGATAGTGAGAAGAAAGGCATGGTTTGAAAAGCATGTCCAACAACGTGATTTTGAGGAGGGAGACCGTGTTGCTATACTCCATCAAGGTCTATAAATAGAAAATGAAATTTAGAGGACTTTAACCTTTCAAGTTTGTCAAATTAACAAGACTAGGAATGTCAAGCTCAAGAACTTAGAGAACGAGGGCATAAGATTCTTCATCAGCATAAGTTGCATTAAGAAATACTATTGTCTAGTGTATCCAACTACTTCATGAGGCCCTTATGCTGTTATTGACTATCAATGTATGGGTACTCTCCATCATTGATATTGAACCTAAGGATGAGGAACCCATACCACTAGCCGATTTCAGGTTAAGAATCACCACTAAGAGAAATCATGTCTTCGACACACTAATTGATAAAGTGGTTGACAATAATATAGTCACCTATGAGGATTGGACCAAAATAGGACAACCCCAATTAATCCCTACCATTGCTAAAATCAACTCATATGGGGGAAAACCCTACTCACTACTAGAAAAGTGAAAATTCTTGGTTTTTAACGAGATTAAGAGCCTCTAGATCATCTTTTATGTGTTAAGGAGAACATTGAGAGGTTGGGCATGGAAATAATGTCGAGAAAAGCCTTTAGAAAATAGACTCAATGCAATGCTGACTATGAGACCCAATGCATCCACCTTGTCCTAGGAAATGTCAAAATTGTCACAATATGTAGAAAGGATGCCTAGGCTTCTACAATGCGTGCAACGTCACCACCAATGGTTCAACCTTGCACCAACTCTAGGGAGGGGGTAGAAAACTTCTCAATAGAATTGGAAAAACCCAATGAGAAAGCTAACAAATAAAAAAGAAGAAACCAAATGGATCTCTAAGGCCATTTCTCATTCTCATAAGGCTCAATCCACAAAGAAACCTAGACCTCATGTCTCCTACTATAAACCCAAAGAAAAGAGTTGACATTACGGTAAACAAACATATACAAAGCTATGATGTATTTGCAAAACCCTCATGAGAGCACAAGGGTAGTACGAGGGTAAGTGTTGGACTTGGCTCCCTAAGTGCCTTGGAACAGTCATTGCTAAAACCAAAGCACACATAGAAAGTCAAAACCCTTCAAATGAATCACGCCAACACCTCCATAAGTAGAAGAGTAGGCCAACTCACTCTAATACCACTATTAAATCTATTGACGAATTCACACGTACACTCTCCTCTAGCAAAGGCTAATAAGGCACAATAGCATGTTTGGAACCATCTAAATGTGCTTTAACCCCATCATCATCAAGCACACAAGTGCCTCACCACCATCAGATGCCACCATCATCTCATAAATGAGAGCTTAACTGCAAAGAATCTACGGCCTTTACAATGCAAGCTCCTTAAGAAGTTGCCAAGAATCAAGTCTTTGAGTCCAATCCTTCTCAAATTTGAGGGTGCTCATGCATCACATATGGGATTCCAATCCACTTTAAACACAAGACCAACTAGCATTCACTATTACCATCATCCCTAACCTAGAACTTTCTATAACATTAAAAGACAACCACACAAATCCTCTAGCAAGGTCACATAAAAATTTGCCTCAAGTATGTCACAATAAACCAAAACCACCTTTGGAATCGCTATCCACATACTTTTGACCCTCCATAGTAGAACTTGTGGCAAACATGGCTGCCAACATTGGTGACAATATAATCAATAGCATCCATTATCTAGGTAATACGTTCACCCTTTTTTCTCATAGTTCTGGCTAGAGATAGGGTAGATGAAGATACTCCAATGGCAACTAGAAGCTTTCCTTGTTCTTAGGAAGAATATGAGTTCATCTTCACCAAGCATCCTTCTATCACCAAAGAGCTACTGGCCACAAAATAAGCAAATAACAAGCTCTACATGGCCACATCCCACAAGCTAGACACATAGAAACCACAATTTAGCAAGAAATAATAGACTTAGAGAACCTGGCTAAATCAGAATGCTCAAATATACAAAAGTGGTTCCCTCTTCAAGCACAATGGGAACGACTAAATTGTTGCATCATGTCAAATATTAAATAGCATAGAGCCATCGAAACAACTAAGTATAGTCCCATTTACAATGCTCTGACATCCTTCCATGTGTTAGCCATCACATGGAAGACATTACTAAAGTGTCATATTATACTACATCCATATCTAGATAGGATACTATATGAGGAGGAACATCACATTGCTAGCCATATAAACATAGGATATTTCCTTAGGGACATACTCACATACATCATGCATGTGGGTCTTTGGCTATTATGCTACCATGGGTTATAATCCTAACTTTTATGATTGGCGTCTAGAGAAAGGTCCTACACAATCCATGTAGTTTAAATTTACTTGCACTTATAGTATAGTCACCTTATAAATGCATTCTTTTTATTTACTTTTATTTCTTTTTCTTTTTCATCATTTAACATGCCTTCTTGAGCCATGCAACATCATAATGCCACAACTCAATTTCCTTGCAAGAAGCTAGGAAGCATTACAAATTTTTAGGGAGGAGAGGGGGTTGAAAAAAAATGAAATGTGTGAGGTTATGCATTCTGAACTTGCTCTCTCATCACATGACTTCTTTTTTATTGTAGATATATCAAAAAATGGTAGGAATTGATGAGAATATTGTCTGCAAAGGCACTGAAGCCATAGATCCCTTTCGCAAAAGTAGAGCTAGAAAGGTACAACATGAATGTAGATATTCTAAGGAATATGAATCTAAGGTTTATGCAAATCTAGAAGCTTAGACATGTGGTAGATGAAGAACAAAAAGCCTAGGAACTAGTGGAAATGTGTTCCTTGGACAAATATATGAAAAACTTTGGAGGTCCGGGTAAACCATCCAAATGAACTGAATTCCTAACAAACTATGATGCATGCAAGAGAGCCACAAGACAATCATTGTAAAAGCAAGAGAGGGCCTTTACAAAGTGAAAGTCTCATTTTTAGCAGAGCTAGTGCATAGGGCCCTAGACTTACCAAAGTGCCCATAGAGATCAACTCTAGAGAAAGTATATGCCATGGAAAATTTTGAGTCCATGAAGCAGAAAATGGGTAATGACAAGATCAAGCTAGAGGTAATCATTAACCCAAACTCAAGACTACAATCCAAGTTGATATAGTTGTTTTTCTCTAGCACATGCCACAAATCAACAATGAACAAGATCCACTCGAACATGATTGAAAACTTGGTTGTAGGGCACCTAATAAATGTGGATTTGGGTGCCTACACAAGAAGCATAATACATGTAGTTGCTAAGATACTCAATCATGCAACTAAGCTTGAGGAGGCAATCATGGGGACCAAGAAACCTGCAAGGGGAAAGACTACAAGTAAAGCTACTATGGTTGTATTTGGGGATATACTAATTTCCATCATTAAAGAAGCATTCAATGACCCTAACTTAGCTAAGGAGTTGGTAATAGGTACCTAGGGAGATGCTACAACATCCTCAGTATAGGTGGTAATTTCAAAAGAAAGGACAATGACAAAAATGGGGTCCAATACACAAGAAAAACACTAATAGATGAAGGAAGAGGACGATTCATAGACAACACAAACCAAGAAAAGGCTACAAACAAAGGGGAAGGAAGAGCGAGGAGTAAAGAAGGAAAAGTACTGAAGAAGCACAATAAGCCAAGCAAGAGGCCATTCAAAAATAGAAAGCACAAAAGGAAAAATCAAGAGAAGATTCATAGAAGGATGACCAAGAGAAGAGTGAGGACAAAGGATCCACCAAAGGATGAAATAAGAAAAAGGGTGGGAAGGAAAAAGCAACATCAGAAGAGAATGATGCCTCAGAAATGGCCCTAGAAGAGTCATGAAAGAGAGGTGGAGTACCAAGCTAAACTACAATAGAAAAAGAGGAGTTTGAAAGAAAGAATAGGGAAGACTATCATTGGGTTTTAAGAAATTTGGTAGAAAATACTAGAAGGGGAAGAAGAATAGATATTGTAGTTCCACATCACCTACCATAGCCTAGAGTAGGCTGGAGTAAAAGCGCAGAAAAAGTCAAGAGCATCACGCCTAGGAGATAGCCTAAGACCACAAAAGGCAAGGGAAAGGAATCCGACTAGTATTTACAACCATTATTGCAACCATGCCAATTGGTAGAAAGAGCCACCTTACCATCAAACCCACCACTCCTACCACCCACTCTTGCAAGCAAAGAAGGAAGCAAGGTGACCTTCACAACATAGCTGCAATGGCTAGATGCCATTGGTCTCCAAAAGAGTCAAAGGGACCAATAGTTAAAGGGTCCAAAGGATTGGCTATAGAGGAGGTGGAATCAGAAATGTGAGGAGAAAAGATTCCAAGAATAGAAGAAACATCCTATCATATGTAGCCTTCATCATCCAAGGGCTTGAGTAGGATTTTGATGATTTGCTAAAGACCTTGGAGGAGCAAAGAGACCAGGAGGAAGAAAAGAAGTAAGCAATGCTTGCACTAGAGAAGGAGAAGGAAGTCTATGTCATCTTGCAATGGTAGTACACAAGAGATGTAAATGCCTTAAACATGGAAATAGCAACACTAGAAAGGAAATGAAAATAGCCCTAAAAAGGAGTTAGGGGAGAGATATACAAGATCGATTCAAGATCTTTCTCATAGGATTGCAAAAGAACGCATGAAAAAGAAGCAGCCAAGGGCATGGCTAACATAGCGGAGAAAATAATGAAGTTTCAAAGTCCCACACCATGGCACTCTTAAAGGTGCTTGGAACTTATGGAATGGTGGTGGACAGGGTAAGAGGTATAATATTAAGGGAAACGTGGTCATCAATGGTTCCTCTTTGCACTTCAAGATATCCCTTGATTGAGATATGGATGGTCACTAGCATGGATGGCAGGAAGGGGTCATCACAACTACTAAATAAACTTTTATTCACATCTTCCAAGATGTTGAGATAGAAGGTTGGTAGCTCAAAGGATCAATCTAGACATGGCATACCTATCAATCCATGCATTAATGTCAAAGAACAAGTGATGTTGTTGTTTCTTCTCTACTACTTGGTTTTGCTCAATAGAAACACTAGTAACTTAAGTTAATTGCATGTAAGTACAAAAGTGAGGTCAAGGAAGTTCTAGAAGGTGTCCACAAAATTTTGGAGGAAATGGGCTATATCTTGCTCCTAGAACCTTAAGCTATCTTTAGCATCTTTGGCATTGATATTGAAGGTGAGAGGAAAGTCATACTTGGCATGGAGGTCTAAGTTGCAGTACACCCCAAGCCTTTGTGGTTAGAGTAGGGTTTCTCTCTTAGTAGGAAGTGCTCCACAGAAGGCTAGTCAAGCTTCCTTATTTCAAGGATGAAATTCCTCTAACCTAGTTGTGCGTTGAACCCTCACACCTTCCTGGGTGTTTCTAGTATTTTATTCTACCAATAGTTAGGTCAAGTTTTTGGATTATTTATTCAATTCATCACTTTCCCAATGCCCCACCCACCTCAATCACTTGGTTCATGATGCTAAATGGAAGTATTAATCTTAGCTTTTGAGTCATGGTGAAGGTAAAGGTCATAGGAACATTAAGTGGCTCTCTTCTCTCTAGCTCTCTTATTTACTCTTCCCATCAATTGATGACCACTTTTGGCTATTTTAGGAATGGTACATCCAAAACCTATGGAGGTGCTATCTTAAATTTGAGCCTAAGTCCCTCTAGCTACTTCTTTCTTTATTATTTTGGGTCCTTTGATGCCTCTGAAGAGGTTGATTGGTTTGGAGATTTCTCAACGGTTGCCTACTCAAGATGGATTTTCAATTCTCTTCCCACATCCCAATCCACTATGTCAATCAAGGGTAGTGATGATAATACATGTTTTGGGATCAGAAAGCTCAATCTTGTTAATTATTCCTCACAGTGAACCCCTCTTATTTAAGTTAGAGTTCCACTTCATCTCTTCTCAGCTCATACTCAAGAGGGTTTGCTGCTAGTCTTATGGTGCTTTGAAGTGCCTCTCTAGGAATTGGTAATTTTCTCTTAAGGCCTTCAAAAATGTCTTCCCTAATTGGTTGTGTGATTTTAATCCAAGTTTTGGTGAAGCTCATCTACAAGCACCAAAGCTTGTTCAAAGACCAAAGGCCCGAATGGTTTAGTGGGAAAAATGAGCTCTTGCTAGCTATCATGGATTTGATTTAGTGAGTTCTCTTTGTGAAGTTAAGCCGAATGTAAACCTCCTACAATTGATCAAGTTGTCTCGACGAGTGCATAAAGATTTTAACAAGATTCTTCACACTGGGTATATTGTTGAGCCCTTGGGAATAGCATAGGTAGGAGATGATTGGTTTGAGCATGTTGAAAATAATTATCCAAGGGTAGCAGCATACATTGATGGAATATTAGTGGATCATTCCATTGTGGACAAAGGATCCTCTATCAACATTATGAGTTCAAAATTGATGGAGAGGTTGAGATTAGAAATAAAAAAAGATGCCTTCACAATTCTACGAATGATTGATGATAGTTTAAGACAACCTAAAGGTTACATTTCTAAAGTCCATGTGACCGTCACAAATGTGGAATGCATTTTGGACTTTAGGGTTATTAGCTTTGCAGGGTGGCCTAGTTATGAAGTACTACCAGGTAGGCCATGGATCTTACAAGAAGACTGCTAGGTCGATATACCTGTTGGTCAATTGATCTTTGGCAGAGGTGCTAGATGTGTAGTAGTAGATGCCTACCCTAAATCTCCTCAAAGTGAGAGATTTCCTTTATCCACCTCAAAGTTAGATACATTAGATGCTCCATCTGTTAGTGAGACATCACCAAGTGACAAATCCAACGAGGGGTTCACTACACAAGATATCTATCAAGTAACTTTGAATGAGCCAATAGAGGCCTAGGAGAGGATAAGAGATGTAGATGTAATTGTGCTAGACCTTGGTATGATGAATGATTCACAAATAATCAAATTAGGGTCCATGCTCTGGGAAGTTACTATATGTATATCCTTCACATCACGTACGTTCAAGGCCTACTTATAAATATCCTTATCTGTGAAATTTTCATGAATAAAGCATAACCCTTTTCTATTCAATTTGTAAATAACCCCCTTATATTACACCCTTTTGTGTGTAAAAAATGTATAAAAATGGTAATTTAAAAATACCTTATTTTGAACCCACGTGATGCACACATATATTCATGAGTAATCTACCCGAGGGTCCATGCTCAATTTGGAAGAAATGAATGAGTATGTGTCCTTGATTTAGGAATTCTAGGACATATTTTCTTGGAGTTATGATGAGCTGAGGGTATTCCTCCTAGCCTGGTTATTCATACTATTCCCCTAAAGAAAGATGGCCACTATGTGTGTAAAAAAGTAAGGCATATACCTTTCGAACTAAGGCACAGACTATTCGAAGAATTGACAAAACTATGGAAAGCTAACCTAATATTTTCAGTACAACACATATAGTGGCATTCACCAGCCATTATCAAGAAGAAGAAGAGTAATCATATTTGACTTTGTGTAGATTTTAGAGAGCTTAATAAGCAGATGGTTAAGGATTACTATCCATTACCATTTATTGATTATATTTTATATCAATTAGCGAGTATGAAAATCTATTCATTTATGGATTGCTTTGCTGGATACAATCAAATGGCTAGCTATTGATGAGAGGAAGACAAGCTGAAAATGATGTTTATCACTATCTTCGGTACCTTCGTGTATTATGTGATGGCCTTTGGTCTATGCAATGCATATGGTTCTTAGCAATGTACAACTAATAAGACCTTTTGGTGATATCTACCCTAGAGGAGTTAAATGTCTTCATCGATGATTTGGGGGTAGCCACCACAAGGAAAAGACAATTGATCATTTTAAGGAAATGTTTTAAGCATTGTAGAGAGTTCCACATTTCTCTTAATCCATGAAAGCATGTCTTTGGGGTACCCTATGGGTTGTTACCAGGCCATGTGCTTAGTTCAGCTGATATATTGCAATTGACCCTGAAAAGATAAAGGTTATAGTTGCTATGAGCCCACCACGTACTCCAAAAGAGGTACATAGCTTTTTGTCATTAGTGGGATATTATCGGATATTTATCAATGTACTAGCTAAAAGAACATTTCCATTAACAATTTTGTTATGCTTTAACTTTCTGTTTAATTGGAGTGAAGCTTGTCAAGTATCTTTTGAGGATGTGAAGCAAGAACTAGCAAAAGAACCAATCCTAAAAGCACCCAAAAGAGGTAAAGTTTTTTATATATTTTCAATAGCAACAATGCATGGTATCAACTGTTGTTTAGCCCAAATTTGGGAAGAGAAATGGTATCATGCGATTGCCTTTTCTAGTCGTAAATTGGGGATATCTAAAGTTAACTATACTTACATGGAGAAATTGTGCTTGTGTATGGTTTTTGTGAAAAATAAATTCAGGCACTTTATTCTCTATGAGAAAGTAGTATTTTTTATAAAGGCGGAAGTACTTAGACTGTTGATGAACAAGTTGCAGTCACCTGACCATTTAGCAAAGTGGTTAATCACTTTGCAAGAGTTCGATTATGAGACTAGAAGTAAGCTACCAAAATTGCATGGTATTGTGGAATATCTTGTGGATTCGAGGGAGCCAAAGGAAATTCTAGTCGAAGGAAGTGATATTAAAGGTCTATTTAAAATCGATGCAACTTCCATCCCTTCCTATTATATAACTATAATGCATTATCTATCTATAGGGGGATTTGGGGCTACTCTATCAAAGTTTGAGAAGAGAAAGATTAAGCAAAAAGCATTACACTTTTTGATTATTGATGTGTAGTATTTGATGAGGTACCATTTACTCTTTAGGAATGCCATGACTCAGTGTGCGAGGGACATTTTCCTAGATGGTTTACTACCCATACAGCTCTCCGTGGTGCTGGATATTGCTAGCCATCGATCTTTCAAGATGCTTTGATTTACGTTAACTGGTGGGATTTTTGCCAAAGACATGATGCTAGGGAGAATCATAAGCCGACTATAAACCCTATTTTAGTTACATTACCCTTCCAAAAATGAGGTATTGATTTTGTGGTTCCAATATACCCTTCATCAACTACACAGAATCGTTTTATTATTGTAGTGATGAACTACTTTACCAAATGGACTGAACCTTGAGCAACGATGAAGGATAACACTAAGGAGATGGCCAATTTTATTATAAAGTAAATTGTTTTTCATTTTGGTTCACCTAAGGACAGGGTGTTTGATCAGGAAACACACTTCCTGATTAAGGTTGTAGTAGCCTTGGTAGAAGCTTTGAAGGTTGAACACAATAAAACTCCCTCGTATAATCATCAATAAAATGGTCAAGTAGAGAGTACCAATGAACAACTTGTAGGGATATTATCCAAGATAGTATCAAAAAGTAAGTGAGATTGGGATAAGAAATTGTATGTGGCAGTTTAGACTTACGACATGACATTCAAGAGAGCTACACACCACACCTCCTTCAAGCTAGTATTGGGGAAGAGTGCATTTTGCCATTGGAAATAGAGATGCCCACTATGCTTTTTCCTCTTAATCATGAGATAGAAGCATTACTAGAAAGATTTATTCCTCTTGCATATCTTGATGAGATTCAGTTGCAAGTAAGGGAAAGAGCCCTTCATTGTAGAATTACAACAAAGGGGAAGCTAATTGGATATTTTGTAGAGGAAAACATACAAATTATAGAGAGCATTAGGAGCAATATACAATATGTTGAAGATTGATATAGCATCGAGATGGATAGGAGTGTTTCAACAATTGACCGAGAGTCATATCTATTTTGATGGTAGACCGTAGTGATTTTCGTAGTTTAAGCAGAAAGAAAAATTAAAAGGTGATGATGAAGGATAGATTTAAAGTTGCAACTTGCAGTGTGTCGCGATGCTACAGATGATATGGAGCAATGAAGTTAGCCTATGTAAATTGGGAGGATTAATGTGTTTTTTGGAAGGCCATAGATTTGATAACAATTGGGATGGAGGTGGCGGCAATCCGATGGCTAAGGCAGTGGCTTTCTAAAATGAAGGATGGTGATATTTCTATTTAGATATTCAAATTTTGATGTTTCAAGAACACAGTTTTAAAGCATATTCGGTAGGCAGCTATGAGGGCATTCAAAACACTGTGATGATGGATTTGATAGGTCGGATGGTGACATTAAAGAAACACAAGGAGGATTGATTGATAGCCTTTAAGGCTATTTGCTTATCAAAATCCCTAAGGCTTTTAACTTTGGCCAAAATTACTAGGCTTTTAGCCTTAGGGAAAGAAAAAGAGTGAAAGCTCAATACTTTTGGAAAAGCAAAAACGATATTAAAAGCTTAGGCTTTTTAAGAAGGCCAAAACACAAACGTGTGTATCCACAAAACCTATTTAAGGAGGCACTAGGGGTGCTTGGACATGATCATACTCTAGAAAGAGACTTCTTCAGAGAGGCTTCTTGAATTTTGTAGAAGCTTCTTGAAAGAGGCTTCTCAAATCTTGAGAGAGGCTTCTCAAAATTTTGAAGTAGAGGCTTCTTGAATTTTAATAAGAGTTCTTTTGCCTTACTCTACTTCTTCTTGAAAATTTTCTTGCGTAGTGTTCTTATGACAACCGATCTTCGTGAAGGAGGGCTTCTGTTTCACAAACCATCCCTGTGATGAGTGACTTTTTGCGAACTCTATGTGTTATCTATGTGACATCCGGTTAACCTGACGTGAAATAGTCACTTCTGATCACATCGAGATGGGAAACCCTTTGAATAATCCACCTTCATAATCAATTGTTTCTTCATTTTCAACCAATGAGATGAAGAATTTATTACAAACTCTTTCTTCAGCCATTATGATGCAAAATCAGTAGATGCAATTATCTATGCAGTAGTGGTAGCAATTACATTAGTAGGAGTTGGATCAACAATCATTGTTGCATTAAGAACAAGAGCATAAGCATGGTGCGACCAAGGTGATTGAGGAAGTGGTTAGTGAGCGAAATTTTTTGATGGGGCGGGAATGTTTCAATCTACGTTAAAGCCTTTGAAAGCCAGATGCACTTCTTCGGAGTTCCAACCAATTGGAGCAACTATTTCTTACGACTTGTCACACCTACTTTGCAAGGTTAGAGTGACAAATTTATTGTGCAAAACACTAGCTGGGAGGCTTTCAAAAGAAAGCGCTCAAAGATGAATATTTTTTGGAGGATTATGCTATTGCTACATGGAAGACATTCAAAGAACGGGTTTATCGGCCCAACAAAGGACTTATTGCTTCTAAATTGTTGTGGGAGTCTGAAGAGTGATAGAACCAGTTGGATGCACTAGAAAAAAGAGCTCTAAACTCAGAGAAAGACATTGAGAAGACTATAGACGTGAAGAAGATTGAGGAGATTAATTTTGATGAGGAGGTTTACTGATGGTCTCTATGACGGGCTATCATGCTCAGATACTATGGAGGATATTTCGGCATTTCTAAAAACTAAAAATCAAGAGTTGTCATATGTCTTACAAGTCCATTCTCTAGCGATGAATTGTGAAATTTCTAGTTTTATGCAACAAGAAAATTTGGATGCTGTGAATTCTCGACAAATTGTGTTCTTTGCTGAAATATTTCGATAAAAATATTTACATTGTGTTGCTTATACACAACAAAATTTGTGTTTACTAGGGTATTTACAATAAGGGTTGAAATTTGTAGGTTGTAGCAAAGAAGCCAGAGTATAGACAAAATATAAGACTATTGATAAGAAGGTCAGATTACCCTTGGACAGTGATAACGATTTGCCAATGTTTATGTATGCCATTTATGGAGATGGATATGGATATAAATATCAATATGGTCTAGGCACAAACAAGACTTGTTCCATTGAAGGAGAAAAGAGAGTTTGGAGTCACGGGATTGTTTGATGATCACCAAACAAAGAAGATCTGGATGTTGTGATAATCTATGAAAATATACCTACTTTGATTCGTCCATATGATCCAAGAGGTTGTTGTGATAACCTATGTCAACTTACCTACTTGTCATATTACTTAAATGATTACCCATATGATCCTGGTGGGAACAATGCTACAAGTGGTACACAAGTTGGCACATGTTGGAAGATGTGCAAGTTTGGAGAGGGCGGATATTGTAATGGTACTCGTCCACCACTGCGAAGTCACTTTGGATTGTTCTGATGACTGTCATCAAGTCCCTTGCATGTACATGATTCAAGCACACAAAATCTCTCTCCTAACATGTGAGAGTTAGATCTCTCAGGCATGATAAGGCCATTTAGGAGCTTAGAGAAGGTTATCTTCAATAGCATATTTCTACTTAGTCACATTGGTCACCATATTCGAAGCTGGTTATAAAGGACCATGTGATATATGAGAAGGCAATATTGGACGAAGCATGATATCAAGGATTGGGTTTATGACATATGTTTTAGTTATTGAGGTTGTTAGAGAAGTTGAGGAGAAATTTGATTTTTAATTTCTTTTATTCATCACAATCGTTTGATCATTTCATTATCAAAGATGCTTATCTTGGAGAAGTGTACACACTTAAAACATTTGATGCATGTGTTGTTTGGAGGGAGTGACAAGATATATTCGATGATTATGGATTGGAATATAGACCATGGTATCTTGGGAGGTAGTGATATTCGAAGTTTAAGAAGAAAGCAAAATTCAAAGGTGATGATGAAGGGTAGATTTAAAGTTGCAACTTGCCGTGTGTGCCTCGGTGTTGCAGATCATATGGGGCAACGGAGTCAGCCTACGTAAATGGGGAGGATTGATGTGTTTTCTGGAAGGCCGTAGATTTGACAGCAATCGGGATGGAGGAGGTGGCAATGCGATGGCCAAGGCGGCGGTTTCCTGAAATGAGGGATGGTGATATTTCTGTTCAAAGATTCGAATTTTGGCGTTTCAGGAACGTTCAAAACGCTGTGATGAAGGATTTGATAGGCGGGATGGCAGCATTAAAGAAGCGCAATGAGGCTTGATTGATAGCCATTAAGGCTATTCGCTTAACAAAAGCCTTAAGGCTTTTAGCCTTATGGAAAGCAAAAGCGTGAAAGCTCAATACTTTTGGAAAACCAAAAACGAAATTAAAAGCTTAGGCGTTTTAAGAAGGCCAAAACACAAACGTTTGTATCCACAAAACCTATATAAGGAGGTATTAGGGGTACTCTCACATCACCCTATTCCTTGTAGAGGCTTCTTGAAACTTGATAAGAGGCTTCTTGAAATTTGATAAGAGGTTTCTTGAATTTTAATAAGAGACTCTTGTCTTACTCTTCTTCTTAAAATTTTTCTTATTTTTTTTGAGAGGAGAGGAGGAGGGCTTCCATCTAGCAAAGCATCCATGTGATAAGCGACATTCGCGAACTTTTGCATGTATTCCGTGCAACAACATTTAAGAGTTTTTTGTTTTAGTGATTGCACCATACATGTTTGATAAAAGATCTAGAGGGAGCCTTTGTTGCACGAAAGCTTGTTGTGGCCAAGTCTTGGTGATGTTCTTCGTTTATAAGTACTGTTTCTTTTATGCTATAATTAGTGTTTATATACATAGGGAGCATTGTCGTTTGTTGGGGACTGGCAATCAAGATACAAAGTCCTAGGGTTAGCTTAGGTATATCTAGGGGAGGTTCAAGTAGTTGTTTACCTTTTATAAAGACATTGTCACACATCCAAAGACCTTTTTTAGAGAGTAGTACTAGTGACCTTGTTCTATTTGCTTGCTAGGTAGTTGCTCTAGGAGTCTTTGCTAGTGTGAGGCAGTTAGAGAAACCTATCGAAATAAAAGAAGAGAAAATTTGAATACGTCTGACAATAAATATATAGAGGTGTGTAAAAAGGGGTTTTAACCCTAAATAAAAAAGAAAAGAAAGAAAAATCCTAAGAGAAGTTGATTATCGCCTTGCAAAGGCTTGATAGGTTATTGGAAATGAGTCGGGGAACCCAAGGCCGATGCCTTGTCTTCCTTGGAGTAGTGGCTAGCCAAAATAAAGAATTAAGGAAGATTAGAGCGAAAATAAAAGTGAGTGGAAAAGAAAAAGATTAAGTATCGCCTTGCAAGGGCTTGATAGGTTCTTAAGTACCAAGTTCGGACCTGAGGCCGGTGCCCTATTCTCCTTGGGTCACTCTACACTTAGCTCTTTCCTTTTTATATGCGCGAGTATGGAAACTTTGAAAGACAAGTGTCTTAAAAGAAAATGTATGATGACCAACATGCTATAGCAGTTAGCCAATCTATGTTGGAGCAGTTGGTTAGTGACTCGCTCTGGATTTCTATCATATTAGCTAGGCCTATCCCTTCAGGATTTCCATGCCTTGATTTTGTCAAGGGATAGGGTGAGATTGGTTATTATTGTACTTTGTTGAATATAATTTTCTTGCAGCTTGATGCTTTTTATTGTTATTGATTATGCAGATCAGTTCATGGAATTTTACAGGCTAAGTCCCCCTATCTTGTGGCTGTCAATGAGAGCATATTTTAGAGCCCATTTGCAAAGTAAAAAAAGGGTCCAACAGGTGTATAAAACCAAATTTTCATGCAAAATGAAACGATTGTATATCAATGAGCTGGAGTTTTCCTAGATGGAGTTTGATGCCACAAACCCAACGCCATTCTTAGTTCATCAATTGGAGTCTATTTGCCTCCCATTTAATCCTTGCACGGTTTAGCATTATGAAGTAGCTAAGTGATTTGGGAACCACAAAGTGCATGACAGATGCTAGCTTAATAGATTTCGATGTCACAAAGACGGTCGTCTAGTCCATTTGTGAATTGGAGCTTGTTCGGCTCTCTGTTTGGGGAAAAATCACTTATGCCAAGTTTCAATATGAAAGGTGGAACCCAATTTTTAAAAGGCTTAGAGCCTTAAGCTTGTTTAAGCTTCGAGAAATGAAAAGCCACAAAGTCATCAAATGTGGCGAGAGTGGTTATTTTTTTCAGCACCTCCCAAAAATTTAGCATTTTTAAATCATTTTTCACCTGATAGAACTGAGAAGAATGGAGAAGGTAGTAAAATAGTCAATTTCTTTGCCATCTATCAACAGCAAACTAATAAAAAAATGATGCATTAAATCAAGAGATCTGATTTTAGTCTTTCTCTCTCTCCTCTCTCCTCTTGTTGTATGTTTCTATGGGATAATGTATAAGAGAAGGGGTGGTTTAAGATGAAATAATTTGATCATGCAATAATGTAGGAGTGCAAAGAAGTGTGGATTAGGGTTGGAAGGGTTATTAACAGCTATTGGGAAGCGTCAGTGGGCCTCTATTTATGAAATATGTATATTACAAAGGCACAATTGTATGAGTAAGTCATAGATTTCATTGTTTTATGACAAATTTTGGTTGGAAATTGTTGAAAATGTTTATATTTGGTTGCCAATGCTCTAATTTATTAGCAATGTCAAAATAATCAAGAAAAATCAGTCATATAGTAATTTTATGCTAAACACACAAAACCCGTGACTATGCGATGTTACACAAGCGGTGATTAAGAATAAGTCTCACTCACAACCCAGTAACGAGACGTTAAGGAGTGCAGATTGGGAAAATTTACTTTGTTGGATGCACAACACAATACAAAAAAATTAAATATTTCGACAAACACTACATGAATCACACACGAAACCAAACGACACACAATGCCTCTTGTAGCTCAAAACAACAAAGAAACTTAATTTCAGGTAGAGCATCACACAAACCCAACACAAAATCAAAAACACCAATGCTTTGAATAAAAGGTTGAAAAACAAACTTTGAAGACAAATCCAACATCACGGAAATTTCATACATTGATAACCTTAGGCCGATACTCAACGCTTCGACATCCACAATTCTCTGACTTCATAAGTTAGCACGTTAAGATTATACTCTCGCATGCGACCCTCCTCTCACCTCTCTCACAAGGTACAATTGGAATTGAGAGGGAAGGCCCCTGAGACTCCTCTCACACCTCCTTATATAGTTTCTCATTCACTCTCACATACATTAGGCCTTTTGCTTTCAGCTTTTTCTTTTCTACTGCTTTTCACTATTTTCATTTTTTTTGCCCTATGCATGTTTGCAACTTGTTTGGATCATAACTTCATCATATGAACTTCGAATATAGTCGACCGATTACTCAAAACAATCGGAACATTTTTGGTCGACAAGCCCATGGGGATAGAATTGCGAAAATCCATAAAAAATGGGTAAAAATATCAATTTTTGTAAATCGCATCATTTTTCTCCATCTTTTATCTTAGACGACTTATTCTCTTCCATGGCCTATTGTTCTTGTAATTACATACACTTTCAGCACACATGTCTTCTTTTTCTTCAAGAAATACTTGCTGACGATGTAAAACTTACAACCATTTTCTTTTATCCTTGAGTCTTCAAAATAAACATTCTCTGGATATGAACTTGTTTTTTAGCAGTGTGCCCTAGCAGAAATATGGTTTTTTGAAATGAACTCCGTGCCCAATCATTCATGATTTGAAAAAATATGCAATGTTGGATCGTGGTATGCAACCAATCAATTGATGCTACACAAAAAAATAATGTATGCATTGAACAAAATGTGCCTAGAATATCTACATGTGCTCGTGTGTCATGTATAATGCAAATAAAATTCCTTGATTATTTAAATCCTTAACTTTGCCTCTCAACTCTCAACAAGAAAATATGTCATACTCCACTCCATCCATCCAAAATCTCACAATCTCTCTGAAAATGATGGTCCTCAAGATGTTGAACAAATAAGAACAATCCACCTCATAATTGGCAGTGTCCTTCATGACCCTCTAACTCACCCAACCACCTTACACACTCAACTAAAGGTTCCTATTTTTGTGATAAACATCCCAAATATCGTGCATGCAAGAAATGTGCATGTACAATGACAAGTGCTCTCTCAAGTTCCCATGCAACTAAGATTTAGTGCATATAACTGCAGTGGGCCTCATGCTGTGCAAGTTCTCAACGATGGTGTGAAGTGTGCATAAATCCAACCCATGGCATGGAAGTATTTAATAAGAAAAGGAGACGACCCCCAAGTGCAGTGCATCAACAAGTGCAATGTGAAGTGCTCGTGAACCCATAGTTCCCATGATATGCAAGAGTTTGAGCAAGAAAATAAACCTTGTTCCACAATGTTCGACAACTACTAATGAACTCGAGCTCCAACTTGTCCAAAATATACCAAGCTCGACCAAGGCTATCAAGTTTCACACTCAACAAATCAAACAAAATGACAAAAACAAACCCTAAGCTAGACAAACACAAGAAATCCAATTATGAAACATCAAAAGAAACTGTCATACAAATAACTAAGCTATCAAAAATCAAACCTATCTATATATTGACTAGGGATTTTTAGTTTTTAGGAAAACTCTTGATAGCGGTTTAAGAAAAATTATGTGGTTTTGGGGTTTTGTCGTATGTATGTTGTTCGTATGGATTGAAACATGATAAGAACATCATTCTCAGTAAGATTAATCAATTGAAATCAATAAATTAGTAAATATAAGTAATTATTTATAAATAAATAGTAAAAAATAAGAAAAAATAAAAAAAAGATTTTTGCATCTAAAAAATTCAAAAAAAAATTATATTTATGAATTTATGCTAGAGCTGAACCATGAGGTTTAGCCTCAGTTCAACACTATCTTTATGTTAAAATGGGTTTTTATTACTTTCGTGAAAAAAAATACATGAAAAATATGCCTTAAACCTACCAATGAATGCATAACTTTAAACAATAGGGAGAAGGGGGTTGTTTAGTGTTTAATGTATGTTGAGTTCTAATGTTTTCTGATGCATGATATATAGGGTATGTTATTGTCTAAAATTAAAAGGGTCTAGTAGCATGAGAATGCTTGGTACGAGCCCTAGGCAATGCAACAATCTCGATTAAAAGAAAAGCTTGAAAATAACTCTCTTTGCACTTTCACAATGTTGATTGTTAATTAATAAACTTGTTTGAGCATAGCAGTCATACACAATTACATTGCACACACCATATGATATCATCGTGAATGCATAGCAATTGTTTTTATGAGTGATGACCTATGTTGAGAGTGTGAGGTGCCCTAAGTTGTGGGGTTAGAGGTTCGATTTTTTAGGAAAATATTTAATGAGGATTATTTATTATCTCCTTGATTGATCAATTAAGAGAGTGGAGCTTGTTTTGAATGTGTTCTATGTGTTCACGTAGTGCAGCTTGGGGCCAATCCACAAGGTGTAAGAGAGCCGTAGTGGAGCCTCCGCAATCAGCCAAGGGGCGCTCCCTTTGTATGTGCTTACGTGGTGGATTATACCTTTTTAGGGACTTCCTCTGAGAAGTGTGGGGAAGGATGTTTGTTGGATTACAATTCATACAAACGCAAAGTCCTGTTTTAGAATCTAGGATAGTATATCCCTCAGATGCTCCTAGCTGCATGGCCATGTGGGGTGGTTATAGGTGTGTCATAGTCGAGGCTCGGTTAGCGCCATAGATCTAGTGTCGGGCCCATTTTAAGTCCCAACACTGAGCACAACAGCAAAAACAGGCATACATTCGATGAAAATCTATCTGAGTGCCCACAATGCCTCATCCTAGTCTCTGACACGCTCCAAAATCAAACAATAAGGGGTCGACACAACAATTAAAACAACTCATTTATACCCTCTAAATGTGCTTTGTTGCACAAATCAAAGCTCTCCTTGTCTTCCTACTACCCTATAACAAACCTGTCCAACTCTCTCTCTCAACTACTCTCAATGAAAAAATTAGCTCTATTTTCTCTCTCTATCTCTTAAACCCCTTCTCCTTCAGTCTTCCACTCTCCTTCTCTCTCTTTCCTCTCTTAATACATTGAGGCCTGCTTTTCTCCCTGTTCTTCCCTATTTATAGCACTAATCGTACTGTTGTTTCTTTTTTTTTCCTTATTTTTCCTTATCTTAGTGCACTCAAACCACAAATAAACACTTAAGCTAATCCAACCTACTTTCCTAAATCTTAAAAAACAAAAAATTACTTGCAAAAGAGATCAAATGCCTTCCAACTCACTTTCTACCTATCTCAAGCACCAGTTTGAGGCAGACCCTACTTCAATGCTTGATTCAGAGAGTGTACAAGAACTCAAAGCTTGAATCACTTAGTCCCAACAACAAAACCAAAATGTGGGAGCTTCTTGCTTGACTGCCAAGATCCATAGACTGCTTATCATTTCAAGTGTTTCAAGCCAAGTACAATGGCTACCTCTCACATAGTTGTATGCACTCTTAACACCTATGAGTGTAATGAGCTTACCTTCATGTCCGATTGAGTTGCCTCCTCCCTCAAGCTCTTTGGTAGCTCCACAATCCAAGGTGCAAGGTCAAGAAAGCTCGATCCTCAAGCTCCAAGATCCAAGCTCCATTGCCTTATGTGAGACAAGAGAAGAGAAGATAAGATAAGAAGAAGAGAGGAAAAGATGGAGAGCTTCTCCATCAAAGTCTCTCACCCTCCCACACTCTCTCAAGCGCAAGCACAAGCAAGATTAAGAAGAAGAAGAAGAAGAGATCTAGTTTTGGCCACACACAAGAATGAGCTTCTTTTTTCACTTTTTCCTTTTTATACATGCCCTACTCCTCTTGCACACTCATCCCTTTTTTTTACATACCAACCATTTTAGCGTGGATCCTCTTTCCTTATTCCCTTATTGTTTTCATTGTTCATTCACCCATGCTTGCCTACATCTACAAATTGCATAGGAGGGAACCTAGCACTCTTTTACAAGGATTTTGGGCCCTTTTCCCTTTTTTTATTGCCTTGGACTTTTGAGTTTGCTTCTTGTGTTTCTGGCTCTTTTCCTCTGATTTTTCTCTTGAGCCAGGTGCCTTTTTCTTCTTTGCCTTGCATCTTTTTGTTTTTCTTTTATTTATTTATGATTTCAATGCATTAGGATTAATAGAATGCACATCTTAGCCCTTCCAAACCCTTACTCAAACTATTGCTATAGATAGAACTTTAATAGAAAAAGATAGTTCTACAATAGCCACTACACTCTTGATGGGATTAGGGCAGCATCAAGAGTGAGAAGCTAAATAAAAATATCCATTGTCACAAAGAATGTTGAAAATTATAGGGCTAGCAAAAATCCTTACAAATTATCTGAATAGTTTGATCAAGTTGTGAGGTGAATAGCCTCACAAATGCTTTAAAAAAAACACAAGCTTTGAGGTTATGTCCACCAGGTGAGAAAAGAGATATACGATACATCACCCTAGATGATGTTGAGTGGAATGATTTTAACACACTTAAGAACTTGTTTACCAAGCAGTGGTGAAGGCTAGATAGACAGATAACCTAACTTTCAATCTCATGAATGTGAGCCAAAAAGACAAGGATGTAATCAAAGACTATGTCACATAGCTGAATCCCTACACTTGAAAGACATACATCAAGGCTGGTCTCAGCTATCTTCATCAATGAGATCATGAAGAATGAGAAATTGTGTACAAAACCCTAATGAGTAACTCCAACTTGCAATAATGTATTTGAGGAAGCCATAATATTGGACCACTTTCTAAAGAAAAGGAGCAATAAAACAACTTAGTTGGCAGGCATCATTATGATCCATAATGAAAGATCCACTAGTTTTAGAGATCAGAAAACATCCAAGGCACAAGATAAGGGAAAGGGAGTGGAATTCTTGCAAGATATGTGAACCTCAAGCTAAAGATTATCAAGCTTCAAGATGTCTTGTCTAGATCTACTAGAGCCAATGTCTAATGTGTATACTGTGTAGGCAATCACTTGCTGGCAGAATGCCCAAAACACAGACCTAGGGCATGTGCTTACTATGTAAGGTGCGTGCATGAAACTTTCGATTGTAAATTGCATTAATGTTTGGTTGAGGAGCCCCACTAGCTCCCCCATCACATAATGATCAAAGGCCAATTGCACCTAGGGTGGACATTAACCCATTAACCCAACCAGTATACCTAGACCTCACACATCAATCAAAATTGACGATCCTATGCACTATGTTGCAGAGCCACTAGAGGAGGAGCCTTGTGTAAACCCTTACATCTCATACAATGAAGAAAGAAACCCAATTCTCATGGACTATAGGCCCATCTAGGTAATGACATTGGACAAGGTAGGAGGACAAGGACTTGAAGGAATGAAGTCCTAAGGATCTATGGCATGCTAGAATTTTGATCACTCTAGACACATTTCCTCTCGATGCCCTAAGAAAGAACATGCTAGCAAAGACAAAGTTGAGTTGCTTTGCCATGAATGTGGTATCACAAATTTTAACATAGGCTTCCCTAGGAGAAAATAATCGCAAGTGGCTTAGGCATACCATCCATGCTCTTAGGACTGTTTGGTGTTAAATCTTTAGGATCATGAGACCAACCCTTTACCATTAAATGTTATGACAAGGGCACAACCCAAGAATACTGGAGTGTCGATACTTGGGTTGAGAAATGTGGATGTTTTCTCGTCCAAAGGTAGGGCTCATTCAAATGAATCCATGATGCCTCAACACAACCTAAAAATAGAATTTCAACAACCCAAAGGGCGAAAATATACAAGGTTGATGTAGGACTACTATTACTCTTCAATCAACTCAAGTGTTGTGCCCTTAGGGCAACTAATGAGACAAAACAAGGGACTGTGGAATACATTTAAGGCATGGGTTGGAGGCAAGAATGAACAACAATATTAAGAGAAGTAGATAATGACACCCATATTCCAAGTGTAGTACTCCCCAGTACTAGGGTCACTATAGAGTAATGCCCTTGGAAAGGGACGAAGATACATGCTATCGTACTAGTTGTAGCATTGTGAAATGTCACTTGAAAAGGCATTGTGGAGGAGAAAAGGGAAGGGGGAAGTGTCCTTTGCCATAGTGTTACAAATGTAGGGTAGTCCCCCTATGCAAAGTGCTAAGTTCAACATAACACTTGTCACTAAGGGCACAAACTTTTCTCCATCTAGAGAGTTGAAAATTTTCCAATCAAGATATCTAGAGTCTAGTTCTTAGAAAACTTCATTGTGATGAAGGGTGTGAGCTACAACATCTTATGGTGGGAAAACCCTAGATGCGAGGTACTTGAGTGATAGAGGACTGGGGTAATGTGCTAATGCTCTTTGAAACTAGAATCAAAGTTTTTTGAGTGGATCCTCTCTAGTCAATCTAGATGCCATTTCTACTATGCTCAAAGGAGAATCACATGGCAAACCCAACTGTGGCCCCATGATCAAATACATTTTCTATCTAGGGGATAAGTACAATTGGATGCATGTGCTTGCTACCATTGAGTTTTGAAGAGGAGAATGATTACAAAAGGGCTATAGAGAAGGTGAGCACATTCAAGGAAGCTACAAAGGCTTGTATACCTAAGAGCAATGATCTATCCCCATGATACCCTATGCATAATGGCAAGAAGCTGAGGCAAAAGGCCAATGCCCATGGCATACCATGTCCTAGCAAGAAAATTTGAATTGCATATGATCCTTGAGTATTTGGGGAGAAATCTAGCTAACAACTCTATAGCCAACCTAGAACCTCTCAAAGACCTCATGGAATTATAGTCAAAATGGAAATGGAATAAAATACACAATCTAAATCTTGTGTACAATTGGGCACACAACAAGCTCTGTAAGTAAGAGAATTTATACGAGAAATATGTTGATTTTGACTCAATAAGTAAAGAGAGTGATGAAGAAGTAAATTCCATCAACTATGATACTAAGATGTTGAGATTTGCATATAAATATAAACACTAATCCTAAAGAGCCTAATGTGTTTGGGATAGAGAAAGGAGTCATCATGATAGATTGCAAAATCAAACCTACCTAGAACACCTAGTTATGAATAATCAAGATTGACCCAACCCAAATTTACAACTCTATTTGAAATAGTATTAGCATCAAGGCTTTGACCATTGGGGGGGGGGGGGGGGGACGCCTTCTTTCAGCGAAAGCTACAAGTTCAACTCAAAGTTCAAAGTGAGCTTTGATAGCGATCCTAAAATACCACAACTCCCTATCAAGACTTGACACACTAAAGGGTACCTTTTAGTCCACCTAAGGCATAGAATATTGAAGAAGGATAGAGGGAAGCATGCCAAGGAGTCAAGAAAAGAATCACAAAAGAGACCTCACCATCTTCCAAAATGCTTCACAAAAATAAAAAAAAGGGGATCAAATAGTGGTGCTAGTGGGAGCCAATGAAAAGTCTAGGTTAGTAAACCCATCAAGGGATCTATCAAGGTCAAGGAAGTCAACTTGGCAAAGAAGGGAAACAAGACCCTAGCCTATGTTCATAGTTCACCACTTGAATGAGGAGGAGGAGATCAACCTCACTCACCTCTTGGAAGAATTCTCAAATGTGTCACATGGTCCATGGAAGAGACGAAATGCATTGATTTGAGTAAAGGGACTCATAATATCCCCATGGTTCTTGACACAACATCGATCAAGCAAAGGCCTTACATCATGAATCCTAAGCATGCTCATGTTGTAAAGAAAAAAATTGAAAAGTTTTTTAGCATTAGATTCATTTATGAGATTGAGCACATGGACTTTGTATCACCCATTGTGATTATAATAAAAAGGAATATAAAGATCCAAGTGCGTGTTAATCACAAAAAATTCAATGTAATGAAGAAGAGAGATAAGTGTTATTTGCCTTACATTGAGCACATGCTTAAGAGAGTATTGGGCAAGGAAGCAAACAACTTCCTTGATGGATTTTCAGGATATAACCAAGTGCAAGTCTAGCCAGATGATAGACACAAAATCACATTTTCTATAGAGTGGGGATTGTTTGCTTATATAGTTATGCCTTTTGGGCTCACTAATACCCTTGCTACCTCCAATGCCTCATGTGTGAAATTTTCAAAAAATGCTCAAGATATTATTGAAAGTATGTCTCAATGATTTTGAGTGGTGTAGATAGTATAGTCTCTCATTGAACGCCTTGAAGTGTAAGTTTTGGATCAAACATGGTTGCATACTAGGACACGTAATGTCTAGGAATTGGATTTTCAATTACTTTTTCAAAGTTAAAGTGATCATGGATGTTCTCCTTAGGACCAATTACAAGGGAGTCCAATGCTTCTTCCTAGGTCATATCGGATATTATTAGTCATTTGTGTTGAAATACACATTGATTGCTAGACCTCTATACAAACTGATAGTTGTATTTGAGAGGTAGAAGAATGTTAGAAAGCTATGAGCGTCTTAAATAGGCTCTAACCTCAACACCTATATCAAGAGTGCCGAATTGATCCATCAATTTTCATGTGCACATTGATGCTTCAAAATTTTCTATCACTACAAGATACATGCCTTATACCGACGTTAAAAGCGAGGAAAATGTTCATAAAGAAATTTTCCCCCGTCGTCACAAAAAACATCAGTATTGGTGACACCATAGAATAGTCTGTAGTATCAGCGTCATTATCAGTGTCAAGAATCACGTGATGGGGAATGGCTAGTCCTTAAGAAGAAACTATGAAAACTTATCCAAATAGAGTATAACTTATCTCAATTGAATTGTCATGTGTCACTTATATGTGACATAGTTTTGGTCACATGGTCAAAAGTATCATGTTTAAATATTATCTTAATAATTAGGACTAATTAACACCTTCTTTGTACATGCCATTTTGAAGGCCTTTTTAGAAACTGAGTATGTTCAATATTATAATGATAATATAATTTTTGTAACTAATTACAAGAATCTATTGTTAGTATCCCAAGTATACTTATAATTAGCGAT
This sequence comes from Lygodium microphyllum, assembly GCF_053477565.2. Taxonomy (NCBI): domain Eukaryota; kingdom Viridiplantae; phylum Streptophyta; class Polypodiopsida; order Schizaeales; family Lygodiaceae; genus Lygodium; species Lygodium microphyllum. Next base: position 27,979,842 of record NC_141143.1, on the reverse strand, counting down.
AAAAAATAGGTATGGAAAAATGACTTTATTAGAATAGATTTTACCTCAAAGAAATCATCATATATATTTTTTTCACCTCATGATATTACTCTTGGTTAGATTTGTCCACATGGTCAAATGTCTCTTTTCTTAAGACATCATTTATTAAGTAGTACCTAAGCATGTATTTGTCAATGTGAAGTTAAATTGCTTTAGTGTTCTTTACCAATTTATAGCTCAAACATTCAGTAGAATGATGAGCAAGTAAATGAATCTAATGTGCTTCTTTTTCTTCTTTGTAACTTCAAGTAAGACATCTATGGTTGGATATCTAACAGATTCAACAATAGTAGAGCACGATGATGTGATTGATATGTCCCTGATAAGAAATGCAACACAATTATGTGTAATATTTGATCTCAATGATCTTCTTTTACAACGTCTCATAGATGACAATCCTTTACAAAGGATGTCCAAATCCTGTTGAGAATTGCATTTATCCAAAAACATTTGATATTGATCATGGAGACTCTATCTTGATCAAAGAACTTCTACCATACTTGACTTGCTTACGCAAATACCATGATGTGCATGAAGTCGTCAAGTTTGATCGATATATGGATAGGAGCTAGTTCAATATGGACATGAATTGTATGTTCAATTCAAGGTTGTCATTGATGAATGGACTAGAGCAAATAATGATGGTGTTTCAACTTCATCATTGGCATCGCACGAGACAATGATTGATAAAGATGGTATATATGTTCAAACTTCATTTACTTCTTGCTTCAAGAGACCATCTATTATACAAACAACCTCAACAAATGCCTTACATCATCTGTCTCTTACATTGAACAGCTCACAATTATCCATGTTGAAGTAGACTCCTTTAGTCTCTACTTTGAAAGATATGGAAGCAATGCAACTTGCTTATGAGTTAGGATATCACAAACATTTCATAAATGATAGTGCAATTAAATGTTTTATTCAAAATCTACAAAAGTTGTATTTCTCCAATATACATGATGTAACAAGGCAGTGACTCTGTGTGGACTAAATTTGACTTTCATAATAAATATATCCCTTACATTAAGGGTTTTTGCATGGCTATGAAATATGTGCTTGTTAGAAATTTAAAGTGTTTTATGTAGCTACCTTGGTGTTTCTAAACACCACCAATATCAATGAGAGAATCTACTTAAAGTTTTAAATTCTTTCAATAACATTAGTTAATTGTGTTGAAATTTATTATAAAGTGGTTTAAGTCCTATTTTGTACTTTATGACCGTCTATTATACAAACATACTCAACAAATGCCTCATGTCATCCATCTCTTACATTGAACAACTCACAATTATCCAAGTTGAAGTAGACTCCTTTAATATCTAGTTTGAAAGATATGGAAGCAATGCAACTTGCTCATGAGTTAGGATATCACAAAAATTTCATAAATGGCAGTATAGCTAAATGTTTTATACAAAATATACAAAAGTCTTATTTTTCCAATATGCATGATGCAACAAGGCTATGACTCTATATGGACTAATTTTGTCTTCCATAATAAATATATTCCTTACATTAAGGGCTTTTGCATGGCTATGAAATATATGCTTGTTAGAAATTTAAAGTGTTTTATGTAGTTACCTTGGTGTTTTTAAACACCATCAATATCAATGAGAAAATATACTTAATATTTTTAATTATTTTAATAACATTAGTTAATTGTGTTGAACTTTTTTACAAAGTGATTTAAGTCTAATTTTGTACTTTATGTCTTAGCTAACAAATAAGTCTTAATTAATAATAAAATTTATGTCTATTTCTTTGGAAACACAAATCATTGGTCAAAGGTTAAATCTTTGGTCTTAGAAAAATCATAAACTTATATATAAATCTTCATTTTATGATATGAAAATTCATTTAGCTAGTCAAAGTGTTAAACTAGTTGATTTTGGCCAAAGCCAATATCCATCATGTCCATATATTGTTAAGATAGATAGAACTTTTGAATAAAAGACATTTATATATCTTGCATATACATACAAAAAATGCAAATGGAGTGAGCAATTATTTAACATTGTTGTGTTTATTTTTTTACAAAAAAAAAAACCATTACATCATAGGTTATCCAAACTTATTACTATATGGTATTAGATCAAGTTATTAAACCACACCTAGTTAGTGGTGACACTTCTAAAGTCCTAGTTCATGAAACTTATATATGTCACTTTAAATGATGCTATGTCTAAAAGACAAAACTCATATTATAATATCTTCAAATCCATAACATTATAAATTTTGGCCATGATAACATATCTTCGTATAATGTTTAAGGATCTTGTATTCTAATGTCTCTCTATGCTCCTTCAAACCATTGTATTCTTACATTAAACTTGGAAATTTCCTAGGTATATCCTAACTAAGCATCCTTGATGTTTCCACCACCATACAACATCACATTTTGTTAGTATGCTAGAAAAGATAGAAGTGAAATCCAAATCTCCTAATAGCAACATAGCTTACACTTCATCACTTAAGCTCTCAATATATGTGATCTCATATTTGTAACATACAAAGTGCCCTTTAAAGACAAACATAAACATAGTGCTCTCTTTCATTCACAAAAGTAAGACATTCATTATAAGTGGGACTTGGGAAATTCCAAAATCTCTAATATGGCGTTAGTTGCATGTTAGATAGTTTCATACATTTGTTTGTGAGCTTAGACCTTACATCCTACATGTGTATGCATTCAAAAAATATCTTCAAAGAGTGGCCCAGATTGTAAAGATTCTCCAATAAATGAATGGGATGATTTAGCTTAATGAAAGCTTCTTGTTTAGAAATTCTTGTATAGTAAGATCATATTCTCTTGAAATACATACATACACATACACTCACATACCTTCAATTGTCCATGTAGATGCTTCTAATGAAAACAATCCCATTTAAGGATTAAGATTTAGGACTCCTTTAATGATAAAGGGAGTTAAATGGATTAATTTCTCTAAAACTACTACATGTATAAGCTATGCAGCACTTCAAACCATTACAAATCTTTTTTAAGCCCATCCATTAGGTTTAATGAATCCATGTTTTACACATAAGTTGGAAATATGGTCCATGCATCCATAAACCCATTAATCCATCAAAGAGATTATAAGACAAACGTTGGCATATGAAAACACTATATGCACCTCTGTTTGTGGGTGTAATAGATGTAACAATCTCAAGTTCTCCAATTAAGGGATTTGATATATCTTGATCTTAATACAAACTTGTCAATTGAACTGTTTAGTAATTTTGATATCTTCCATAATTTTCTAGAAAAAAAAATTGATGAAAAACTTTGTTTGAATCTATTTGTATGACTATTATATTCAAGTCGCATTAATTAATTGAAATATATTGAATGACTTTAAGACTATGGCAAGAATTTCTACTAATTGGTGACACAAGCTACCAAAGTACAAACATGAACAATGTATAACCATTGTGAATGAGGTGTGTCTCATAATTGAGGTCCATATTGTCCATGGAATCACTAGGTAAATTGTGTTAGTAACCTTGATATCTATGTAGTGTTAAGACTCACTCCTACCTACATACATGTATACATATATACATATATGTATATATGTATATACAAAGATGGAGAGAGAGAGAGAGAGAGAGAGAGAGAGAGAGAGAGAGAGAGAGAGAGAGAGAGAGAGAGAGAGAGAGAGAGAGAGAGAGAGAGAGAGAGAGAGAGAGAGAGAGAGAGAGAGCAATTAAAACTAGCATAGAGAGGAGGAAGCCAGAAATCAACAACCTCTCTCCATATCCAAGAGCAAGGATCTCACATGAAGGATATCCACAATGGAATGAAGAAGTGCAAGTAATCACATGATGAGAGATGGACACATGTATATAGATAATTAACTTAAGTGTGAGGAGAGTACAAGTGCCCCAAAAGAGTTGATGCTCATCCTCTTGAGTATAAGTAATAATATTTGGTATGAAAGATTAGTGATTATTCATTCATTCATTCATACCAAAGATTAGTTGGTGCTCATCCTCCTAAGGTTATTTCATACAAAAGATTAAGTGTGAGCCAAATGAGGGGAGTAGAAGTGCCTCAGAAGAGTTGATTCTCATCCTCCTAAGTTCGTGCTCATCATTATGGTGAGTTTAGTTATTAATATTAATGATGAATATGCATAGGATTTATGTTGGGTGAATGTCTTCAGTTGCAAATTAAGGTTACTAAGCATACAAGTAAGCAATTAATTTTTGCAATTACTCCTCTAAAAGAAAATGTAATGGATAAATTGGTTAGGGATATGTGTGACTTATAAATTGAAGCTTGCAAAGATGGAGGGAAAGGGGTAGTCTGCATGACTAAGAGCTCCAATTACAGAAGGCTTTTTATGGCAATGCATCTAGTGTGATAGCATTGAGTATGAGCTTAATGATTGTGATATGCATAAAGATGCATTGGACAATAATTTGATTTTTTTAAAGGATGGCAAGATCCATTTTCATGAGACAATACTATTGCTCTATCCTAATTTTTGAAAGGGTGTCATGCAAAAGCTAATTGATGATATGGATGTAAATAATATATATATTGTAGCTGAAGAAACTATGTACAATTTGCAGATTGAGAGAGATCTTAGTTGTGTATCTACATTTGACAAGAAAATAGAAATTTGGACACTTTCTTTGCATACAACTTTTAAGAGTGAAAAATCCTTAGAGCAATAGACTTGAATGAAGCATGAAAGAGTATTCAAGAAAAGAAAGGTTAGGATACTCTAGTATATTCCTTTTCCATTTATGTTTATCTTGCTAAGTCTCAGAATATACGAGTTATTGTGGGAAAGAGAAAGAGAGATGATGGAAATCCTATAATGCTTAAGAGGGCAACTAAGGGTATTGGTAGATCTAACTTGGTTCTACCTCCACGCTTGCTAGGATTTCACCTAAGCATGTCATGGAGGATGTTTTGGAAGAGAAAAGAAAGATCATGCAAAGGTGTGAAAGGAAAAAATGGCTAGGTTATAAGATGCATAAATTGAGTATGGAAACTGCATGTGACTCGAAAGAGGTCTTGGAAGAGCACATCTTGAATAGTAAAGTGCAATTTACTCTTAAACATATTCTTGGTATTCCCGAGATGTAGTTCCATGAAGAAATCATTGATATTATTAAGAAAAAATGAAAGGAAGTTGGAGAACTGACATAGAGTATTGTGCATGGTGAAGATCAACATGGATTGTAAGGTATTCATGCAATAGTGCTTGATGATGATGAATGTATTGAAACTGAATTGGTTGATGTTGAAATTATCATTATTGATGGTAGAATAGCAAATATTAAGGCTTTAAATGTAGTGGTTGGTTGATGTTGAAAAGCTCATTCTTAATGTAAAAATAGGGCAAATTCTAGCATAAATGCTATTTTTTAGAGGTTTTCTTGGTCACTAGGCTAAATTTTCGAGTCTAAGAACTCAAAAAATAGCCCATATATATAAAGATTCATAGGGGTCCCATATATATGAAAACTCTTCACCATTGATTAACCAAACATTTTTCCACCTATCTACAAACTAAAAATCATATAAGTCCCTTAAAAATTTTCCTATTTGCACCCATACACAAAAGGGAGTGCCAAAAAATCATTACATGATGATGAGGCTTTAACTTAATACCTAGGAGCCATAACACATAAAATCATTAGGCTGTTGCATCTGTTGAAACATTATTGAAAGTTGGGGATCATGAGACAACTTTCATTGTTCTTATCAATCATGATTTCAAAATCAATGTAATGGTTAGGAGTTTTTATGAGAATGGTGGATGTCCAATGGATGTAGAACATGATTGAAGAATATAGGCTATTAAGATGCCAATTGAAACTTATATACAATTATTCAAATGTGAAGATGCCAATCGGAGATGTCCAAGATGACTAGCACTTCTTTATGCAAGATTCATTTTCATATCCAATTATCATTGGGTAGCCATGTATCACACTTATATGCATGGAAACAATAGTGTTAGATGATATATCTTCCTATGCAAGGATTAGAATCCATGATGGAAAAAGGGCAACATAGTTCCTAATTGTTTGTGCGAATCATGCAAAAAACAATGTTACACTGAGAGATTATCCTTTGCCATTGATGTAAAAGAATTCACAAATCATTAGGAAATAAGTTTTCAATAAGCATCCTTGTAAAGAAAGACTACGATGCTATGCAATGCAAAAAGATCTTACCTCACATAGTAGGTATAGGTGCCTTTTCTACAAGGTTTATTGGATTCTCAATAATAGGAAGCTTTGTATTTTTTCAAAGGGTTGAGACCATGAAAAGGACTATAAAATAATTGTGGGAGCTTTCCCTCAACTGCCAAGACCCATAGACCGCTTATTGTTTCAAGTGTTCCAAGCCGAGCACTAATGGCTACCTCTCACATAGCCGACATGCCATCCATATCTACGGGTGTAGTGAGCTTACCTCTATGCCGATCGAGTTACCTCCTATCCCGCACACTCCGATAGCTCCACGATCCAAGTGTAAGCTTCAAGCAAGCTCCATCCTCAAGCTCCACGCTCCAAGCTCCATAGCCACGGAAGAGAAGAGAAGAGAAGAGAAGAGAAGAGAAGAGAAGAGAAGATGGAGAGCTTCTCCTCCCCGGTCCCTTGCCCTCACACACTCACACACTCACTCCCTCACACTCTCACACTCCCTCTCTCAAGCACAAGCTCAAGCAAGCAAGTAAGAAGAAGAAGAAGAGGAGAGCAAATTTTGGCCACACACAAGAATGAGCTTCTCATTCACTTTTCAACTTTATATACAAAACCCTAAATCCCTTTTGGGCGGTCATCCCCTTATCCCCTTTTTACATGACCGGCCATGGCCTAGGTCATTTTTCCCATTGTCCTTCTATCTTCCTAGCTTCCTTTCCATTGCCCGTCTACATTTACAAATTGCACAGGTGAGAGCCCGACACTCTTTAAATTAAATCATGATGTGCTTGTGCTCTTTTACAAAATTAGTGACTTGCACTTTTCCTTGTGTGCCTTTTTCCCTTATTTAGGACTTTTTTGTGCCTCTTGTGTTTCTAGATTTTTCTTGGCGCGTCTTCCTCTTTTGTTTCACTTTGCCTTGGCCTTTGTCTTTTGCTTTAGCTTTTCCAGATTTTCCACCTTGTTCGTCTGACGGTTAACATTACCCCCTCCTAGACGAGTGCCAATCCCATAGCACTCACCGTCATATGTAGCAGGCTTTGGCATGCACGGAAGACGTGGGTGGAAGGGACATTGGTGGTTGTCGTGGAGGAGTGTTGGTGGTGGTGTGGAGGAAGGTCGTTGGAGGCACATTGGTGGCCTAGGTGGCTAGTGGTAGGGTTGTTGGAGTTGGTGGTAGGGCTGTTCTCTATTGGGGGTTGTGCTGATGGCCAACACAAGTGTTGGTTTGTTGGGGATTCTACACATGACAATTCTTGGCAGGCTTGCAGGATGATAAAGGATAAGAATTCAGAGTTGAGTGTCGATGAAGAGTGAACGGCACTTTCTTTGGAGTCTTCAATACCTACAATGGAAAACCTCTCATAGGTGGTCTCTCCTTAGGGGTAGTGCTAGTCTTCTCTATCATGCACAAGATATAGTTCAATTAGTTTGGGAGACAGGTCTAACTCTAAGCAAGCTGAGAGTATTGTCGTGCACTTGAGGACCCAAACTGTGTGTGTATTTTGGTATAGATATTATGTGAGTGCTCGTACATACTTAGATATTACTTAGTTAGAAGACTGCGGGCTGGTTTCTCGTAACAATTTGTGGATGAAGCAAAGTTGTCCATGTTGAGAAGAAGTACACGTGAAGGTGTATGAGACGTCCTTTGCATTGTGACTGCACAACGTAGCATAATTGAACACAGGGACACGGCACATTCAGTATAGCTGGGAGCTATTGGACTTGCTTGATGAGGACGGTGTACTTTTCATGGCCATTCATGTGGTGCTTACCACAATTGATTGCAATGGTATTAAGTTAGAGTGCAAGAGGGAATTGTGAGAATGGGTCAGGGTGACAAGTCTAACCGTAGGCGAGACAAGCTCTCTAGGTATGTCCTACCCTTCATGTGCCCTAAATAATTGTGGGTGATGCTAAAGGGCTAGGGGACTAGGGATGGAGCCAGCAGACCAAGGTCACTGGACGTACCTAATTTGAGGACCCCTAGATGCTGTGCTGTGATCGTGGGTGCTTCGTATCTTTTCGTTCTTTTCTTCTCTTTTTTTCCTTTCTCATTTTCTTTTTCATTTATTTTTCTTGTTCTTTCTTTCTTTATTTCTTTATTTATTTCTTTCTTTTTTTGGACTTGTCTGAGTACAACCATTGCAATATGTTGAGGCTATCGGCCTTTCAATGTGTTGGGAAATGTCAAGCTTCGAAGGCTCAGGAAATGGAGATTACACTGATGATTGTGCCCTAGCCTTGTTGTTAGAGAAGCAGTTGTTGAGATGAGGAGATACACTTGAGATTTTGCAACCCTCTTTGGAACGTGCAATGTTGGTACAATTTAGGTAACAGCTGCCGTGAGTGCTCGGCGTAGAGTGAACCCAGAAAGAGGAAGTGGTTAAGATCATGCTTTGGGCCATGCGATGTGGGCACTCACAAGGGTAATTTTTTCTTTCGGCAATGTGGCTTTGTTGTGGCTCTTTGTGAGGTTGGTGGTCTTGCGGTGACTTCGGCATTGAACATGTTCGCATGAAGACCTATGTCGTCACACATCCACTTGTCACTTCATGAGAGTATATGCAAATCGCATGCATCAAGTACAATGAACAGATGCAATCATGTCAAGATATTACTTTATCAAAATCCTATGATGCTGACTGTGATGCATATTCCGGTGCTTGTTAAAGATGTAACATATATTAACAGTAGGTGAGGAAAGTATATATAGGTGGGAAGTCTGTCCCTTTAACCATTTAAAGATAAAAAGTTATGACAAGATGGCCTTTGTTAAGTTGCTTATATATCATAGGGGCTACTCTATTTGCACGAGGCGAGGCGAGTCCGGGTGGTTGAGCAACTGAGGCTCTGCCAGTGAGGGGCTCCTGCGAGGCTGGGTGGGGAAGATGTTGGCCGGGACCTGGATGGTGTAGTCCCTGGCTGCAACTATTTCCAGAATGTTTTTAAACAATGCATCGAATTCTTGCTTGTCTTGAGCTGCCCTCTCCTCTTTCGAGCACCTGGTGCCCAAGCGTCTGGTGGGAGCCTGCACGGCTGGTGTTGCCACACCCCATGTGCTCCCTTGAGTCCTCCTCCTCTTGGCTTGGGGGGTTTTTGGACTGCATCTTGGGCGGAGTCGTTTGGGGCCTCATTTCGGCGCGTACCTCTTTAGTGTAGGCATGTAGCGTTCTAGTGGGGGCACTAGTGTCTAATGCTCTTTCCAATGGTAGAGAGCTTCCTTACATGCCAACTGCACTATGTGGTCCATGACTATTACCATAGGGGGACCTCCAAAATGCGAACCAAGGATTAGGCCTTGAGGCAAGATAAAACTATTCACATGGAAGGGATTATACAGTGGGTTATCAAGCGTATATGATGAGGAGGGGTGAGGTGAGGCATGTAGCGTTTGTTGTAGAGGGACAACTCCCTGTTGATGTTCATTTTGCCTCCAACCATTGGCAGATCTTGGCTTATGCTAAGTTGCGTAGAGTGGTTGTCATGGAGTGGAGTAGGGCTCATCCCTAGAAAGATAGACTGAAAAAGGGGAAAGGTGTATAGAAAGGGACGGTGCCCCATCTACACCATCAGAGATGTTGGTCAAGGCTTCCTATGGCGATAATGAGGGTTGCATGCCCTCCAATTGGAGGCGGGAATGATCACATGACTTCTAAATGTGTGGTGAGAGGAGGACCTGAGGAGATTATTCTATCAAACCCAACTCTTCTCCTTACGCTTGACTATCATTGCTTGTGTGTGTTGATATTATCTATACAAGGTCACAAAATTCATTGTTTATTTATGTACATGTTTACGAATCCATGTCACTTCATGAGGATAAAAACCAATTGTAGAACTTAGGATTGTACTAGAGTGTGGCACACACATCCAGTACTCATGGCAACCTTCTTAATAACATCAGGTATTTTGCAACGTCAAGTATCATGGTACCTTGTCTGAGTCTACTTGCAACATGTAGCTCCTCCTCAGTGAGAACCTTATCAGCCAAAGAGTTCTCTTGGCTAGTTCCAGCTAAGTCCGTACCCTGAATGGCAGTTAGTACTCAAAAGAAAGTTGGTGCCGCATAGGTTGGGTCTCTTTGAGACCGCCATTTGGCTAATCACTCTGAGACTGTCATGATTTGGGCTCCTAGTTCGGCCATTGCAATACGGTTTTTAAACCAATGTTTTTCAAATTGACTTTGACCCTCCGATTGTCACTTTAGTTGCTATATGCCTAAGAAATTTGGTTGGCAGAGCATATCATTGAATTTTATAGTTAAGCGTAGTTCGTTGGCTTCCTTGTCAGAGGTGAGTCGCATGCGTTCATGCAGGAGCTTGTCATAGTGCTCATCAAGATGTTCTTGCTCTTCCCTGGATAGAGGAAATGGCAAGTATTCTTCAAGCTTCTCCTTAGGAAATGCACCCATGTCTGCCAGGACATAGACACGTGTGAATACTTTGAGCTTAGCATCCAACTTAGTTAAGCATTCTGTGACACTTCTATGTTTAACGAGGGCTTGCTCGCTTGCTATCTCATGCAAGGTTCTAGGAGTTTCCCTAGGCTTTAGCATAGCTAGGGGCTCAGGCCTCGATGAGCAAGATTGGCTAACGCTAGGGTTGCTTATGCTCTCGAGGTTTCCATGTTTCACGTGAGGCTTTGTTATTGCATCATGGTTCTCCTTGGATGTGACTGGTATAAATTTTTCACCCTTTTGTGATAGTGTTGTATCCACTCTTGATTGGTCAATGTGAGTTTTGTTGTCGGTGGATTGAGTGTTGAAAGAAACTGTTGATGGTAATGACCGCTTTGATTTTTGAAATCACACGAATGCGTCTGAGGTTTCACTGCTATTAGGAGAGAAATCAATGGGTTCATTGGTGGATGGACTCGATGCTTTATTCCTCAGTTCTCTAGTGCTCTTGGTCTCAATGTTCTTGGGGTCCACAACCACCTGTAACTGCTGTTGTTTTCATTGTTTTCGTTGTTTTCTCCTCTTTTTCTTGGTCAATGAAGGTTCATAACTTAACGACTCAGGACCTTGAACTAGGTCAGCCGTTGATGTGCCTGGTTGGGCCTCAACTTTCTCCTTCTCTGGTGTGTCCTCATGGAATGTAGCTGCACCTTGCTCGACAGCCTTGCTAGGTTGATTGGTTAGATGCGCCATCTCCTTGGATACATCTTTGAGAGGTTTCTCCTTAAGCCTAGGCTTTAGGTGCTTTGGAAGTGCTGGAGTTGTCAAGGATACTGGTTGTGGCACCTCCTCCCCAGGTGAACTGCTAAGGACACGTTCCGCAAGGGACATTGTCATGGCCAAGGGATGTGACTGCTGTGATTCCTGATTGGAAGTAGTAGTGGCTAGTCTGGTGGGCTGGGCTACTCTTGGTGGATTGCAGTGTCAAGGCCCTAGGGCGATCGAAAGTGGTCATGTCTTTATGTAGATTGAGCATGAGTTGATCTAGTCACATTAGGTTGCACAGGTATATCCTTGGGCCGAGAGCTACGGATGGTGTCATGTCCCAGCTCTTGGACATTTGGAAGCTTAGATGGAGATAGAGTTTGAGATTGAGCAACCACCCTTGACGACTCGTGTTGTGCTTCCTGTGTCTGTTTGGGAAAAGAGGGTGTAGGGGACTTGGGACTCCTAAGTGGCTCCAACATTGGCTGGAAGATTTGCTCATGGCTGTTAGATGATTTTACCATTTGCTTTATTGAGCATTTAACCTTGTCATGAGCAATGTTGTGCCTATGATGCCTGCTATCCTCTTGGGGAATCAAAGGCTCCTTGGGCACTAGTGGCTTTTGCATATCCTCAATGATTACATCTGATATCTGTTTGCCAAGCACGCTAGGCTGAGGATCTACCCTCCAATTGGTTCCATTTGGTTTCTTGATTTCGACTGTGAGGGGCTCGGTCACTCCACTGTTGTTGGATCGAGACTCAATTTTTCATTTAGATCTCCTCCTACACTTCTTTGCTCTTGATACGATCTAGCCTTCAGTCGACAAAGGAGGTTTAGCAAGGGGTTTTGGCACCCAAATCCATCGGTTACCTGCATAATATCCTTGAGCACGTAGCAATGCTTTGGATATCCATAGCGGCGTTATGCTAACCCTCCATCGATGCCTTCATCTATAAGGCTTGGGCTTCTTTTGGGGTCTTCTATGATATTTGTAAGTCCAAAGGCTGTCCTTGGCATTGTCTCCTGACCTTCTTGTTTCAGGCGTGGCCTCACTCACCGGTTCTTGTTGTTCAACCTGTGCTTGTATCAATTCTTCCAACAAGTCCTTGCTCTCGTTAGTAGGCTTGATTGTTATGTCAACACCTTCCTTGCCTTTCCCTCGAGGTTTGATGAGGTCACCCTTGCTAAAGGTTGTGACTATCCTCAGTCCCGGTAGTGTCAGGTGTATCCTCTGTGCTACATAGTCGGCGGTCTCACACTTGGTCGCCCTTTTGAAGGGTCTTCCTAGGAGGGTTTCCTTACTATAATTAGCACTATTTGGAGGAACATGAAATAGGATAGGCAAGCTTTCAGTTTCAATTGTCGCAAGGATTTTGCACTTCTCTATGAGTGCTTGTGGGTGTCCCCCGTAAGGGCTAAGAGTTGCATTAGTCGGTGTGAGCTCTGGTTGGCCTAGTAGGTTCTATGCTTCATAGGTCAAGATATTAAAATTTGCTTCTCCATCAATCAGATCATCGATGGTGTGCTCTCTTTTCGCGATGAGTTTGACCCTAAGAGAAGCAGGTGGTACTATGTCTTCATCTTTTGGATCTTGGCTTGTAAATTTAAGCCTTCTGACAAATGCCCTTGAGTCCCCAACTACATGACCATATGTGGATTCTCCACTGGTGTCTTGGATTGTTAGTGCAGTGCTATTCAAGGAGCATCTATCGTCAAGAAGGACTGTCATATCTAGTCATTCTCGTTGTTGTAGTTTGATGTTGTTGCTTTCCACTTTGACTGGATGTAGTCAAAATGCAACACGTATGTGTTTTTGCAGTGTGGCCTTTTTTCCCTTGTTGGCTAGATGGGCCCATTGAGGTTCTAGGGTCTTTGTTTGTCTCTGTTCGGGTACAAGCTTTTGGTTGCTCTTTTGCAAGTGAGAATCCATGCTCGTGTAGATTACTACACTAGGGTCTATTTTGGAGGACCTGTCACGGTGCGCATTTTCTCTTCAACCTACTCAGGGGAGGTGAGCCCCCTCTACGGGGGTCTAGGGGAGGCAGTCCCCCCTGCTCGTAGGGCCGTTATGGTAAACACCATGCGCGATTTGAAGGACCATTTTTGACCAAGTTTTGAACTATTTGCTCTGGATTTTAGCCCAATGATAGATCTATGATGTGGTTTCGGCTCTATATGGTCTCTCGGTCAGTTTCAGGGTCTACATGTTAAGATTTGAAAAAATCCAAATTTGACCCAATAGGTCCAAATTGCAGGGGCCGAATGCCTGATTCGGCTCCTCCGAGGGCCGAATAGAAAGTGCCGAATGTAACTAGCCCAAATGTCAAATTCGGCCAGTCGGAGTCTGGTTGTCCAAGGGCCGAGTGGCCCAGTCACGTGGGCCGAGTCAAGTGGACCGAGGGCCGAATTTCAAAGTTGGTCCGAATGCTCGTTTCGGACGAGCCAGACAGTGAGTGGTCTGAGCGGTCATGGGCCGAGGGCCGATTCTGGGACTCGACCTAGAATCTTCGTCACTCGGACTGGTCAAACGTGGCGCGACTTTGGCCGACGCAATGATAAATCGCTCGAATCACACGATTCACATCACGGCCTATCATACACACCTCCAGATCAAAGCTATGGATGGAGGGAAGAGTTATATATACTTGGAATAGCCAATAAACTCCAAAATGTAAATCGACAACCGAATCAAACCCTCATGCCCTGTTATGACAGTAGAAACCCTGATAATTGTTTTTTTTCTTTTTCTTTGTTTTTTCCTACCCTAATGCACCCAAATCACAAAGCAAATAACTAGACTACTCCAACATGCTTTTACAAATCCAAAATCCCAAAAACCTACTTGCTAAGGAGATCGAATACCTCTTCAAACTCCCTCGCTTCCTACCTATCTACCTCAAGCACCGGTTCGGGGAAAACCCTTTCTTTGATGCTCGATTCAAAGCATGTAAGCGCTTAAGACTTGAATCCGTCTGTCTCGGCACAGAACCAAAATGTGGGAGCTTTTGCTCAACCGCCAAGACCCACGGACCGCTTATTGTTTCAAGCGTTCCAAGCTAAGCACTAATGGCTACCTCTCACATAGCCAATGCACCATCCATATCTATGGGTGTAGTGAGCTTACCTCCATGCCAATCCGGTTACCTCCTCTGCTGCGCACTCTGGTAGCTCCATGATCCAAGTGCAAGATTCAAGCAAGCTCCACGCTCCAAGCTCCATAGTTGCGAGCAAGAGAAGAGAAGAGAAGAGAAGAGAAGAGAAGAGAAGAGAAGAGAAGAGAAGAGAAGAAGATGAAGAGCTTCTCCTCCCCAGTCCCTTTCCCTCACACACTCACTCCCTCACACTCTCACACTTCCTCTCTCAAGTACAAGCTCAAGCAAGCAAGAAGAAGAAGAAGAAGAAGAAGAGAAGAACCACTTTTGGCCACACACAAGAATGAGCTTCTCATTCACTTTTCAACTTTATATACAAAACCATAAATCCCTTTTGGGCGGTCATCCCCTTATCCCCTTTTTCACATGGCTGGCCGTGGCCTAGGTCCTTTTTCCCATTGTCCTTCTATCTTCCTAGCTTCCTTTCCACTGCCTGTCTACATTTACAAATTGCACTCGGGTAAGAGCCTGGCTCTCCTTAAATTAAATCATGATGCGCTTGCGCTATTTTACAAAAGTATTGACTTGCACTTTTCCTTGTGCGCCTTTTCCCCTTATTTAGGACTTTTCTGCGCTTCTTGTGTTTCTAGATTTTTCTTGGTTGATCTTCGTCTTCCGTTTCACTTTGCCTTGGCCTTTGTTTTCTGCTTTAGCTTTTCCAGATTTTCCACCTTATTCGTCCGACGGTTAACAACAATATATTTTTAGACCACAAAAAGACATGAAATAAATTTGTTTATTAGAATATGCAGAATGCATAACTAGATTATATGATAGGCTGTCTTATATGGATACAATGGCTAAAATTTTAGCTATGCTAAAATTTGAGTTAAAAGCAAAAAAAAAATCAAATAGGTATGTTATTTTGATATGCACTTAGTGGTAACAAAGATTAATGCGAAGAAGGAATATCTATTCTCAGATGATAGGGCTCAACTAAAAGTGGATATGTAGTATAATATTGGGAAGAAATGAAATGAGTTGCATTTCTTTTGCCTCTAGATAGTGAGGATATGATTGAGTTGGATTCTTATTAGCCAAACTCAAGAGATTTGAAAGGGATTGGAAAAATGTTCATTGTAAAATCCTTCATTAAAAATTGGATGTGATGACCTTGGTGTATCGATAGAAGAGTAATGTTTTGAAACTATTTTGTCTATACATGGAAGGGATTTTGCATTTCAAACACATGAGATGGGGTGTGTGGATCCTGATCTTATAGTTATTTTCAATATTCCATGTATACCATGGAACTTGTGGTGAATACTAATGCCAAAGGCTCACCTAACTAAATCAATTGAACTCTTGAACAAAAAGATAAAGATGGAGATTCTAGAGCTTTCTTTAGCTCCTTCCTTTAACATATCTTTCATTGTGCCCAATAAAAGTGGGACATTGAGATTTGTTTAAGATATATACTCAATTAATAAAGTGATAATTAGGAATGTGGGAGCATGTCTTGCTCTTGATGAGTTTGTTGAGGAATTTGCTAATAGAACTATATATTCCTTAGCTGGAGGCTTATACTTCCATTATGATCAGTTGTTTTAGTTGGCAATTGAAAGCACGGATGGGATTAGTGTTAATGTGAACTTTATAATAGGAGGCAATGAGTTATATTGCACACATGATAAATGCAATGTATAAATTTTGTGGGGCTAGATACCTTAACTTACCATGCCTTTCTTGAATGATGTCCCAATAAAAGGATGCATAAAAAAGGAAGAAGATGAAGAATCTAATGAATAGGGATGTACAATATTTGTTGCTACATATATTGTTGATTCTGAACAGATCTTGACTAGGCTAGAAGATGTCATTTGACTCTTTTGGGGTAGATATCAATCTTTGGAATGAATGAGGTTTTGATTGTGGGACATATGTATGGTCCATATGGTAGAAGGTGATAGCCAACAAAAGTTGATGCTATTGGTAGAATGGAAGAGACTTGTTTTGCAATATTAGAGGTAAGAAGATTTCTAGGAGCCAAACATATCGTGTTGGCTAGAAACTTAGGGAAAGTATGAAGAATATGGAGAGAAGACTTGTGGATGCTTTTAAATGCATGGAAGGGGTAACATATCTGAGACTAAAGTAGACTAATCTTAGCAGAGAAAATAGGCAGTCTATTGCTACTCATACACAGAATAGAGTAATCTATCTCAAATCTAGAAGAGATTATGGATTTTTGCTATTGTAAATAAGGGATTTTGGACCAATTTCTTTGTATTTACTTATTCTATAGTTGTAGTAGAGAAATCATGGAGTATTGGACTCTAAGAGTTCTGTTCAAAGCTTCATAGAACAAGTATTTATTAGTTTATGCAAGTTGATTTGGTAAGTCCTACCTATTTTTGAGCCTCATACCTATTTTTTGATTCTCTTTCTTATGTATGCAAAACATCGAATATTATGGGTGGAATACAATTGGGTTACTTTGAGCCATGGCCTCAAATCTCTTGCCTATATGTGGGTAAATATGTTGTATAGAGACTAAGCTCAAGCTCCTACGCAAATAATATCCTTTAGAGTTGGGCTTCATTTGTCTCTTAGATTTCTATTACTTCTTTCCTTCTTCTTTCATAGATTTTATTTTCTCCATGCTATGATCTCTTCTTACACATGGGTCTCAATGGCTCTTAGCATAACTAATTCTCCAAAAATGGTCTATGTAAATCTAGTCTATCCTAGCCCTAGATATGCACTAAGCCTAAGCCTAAGCCTAGCCTATCTTAAAAAGTCTAATGTTGATTTTTTCTAATGTAGATCAAGGCACAATATAAATTGGCTAACCTAGGTATATATCAACTAGACTAGGGCTTATGTTAAGGGTTATTGATCCTTACATCTATTCTCTAAGGTTTCTTTTCAAAAGTCAATAAAGAAAATGGATCAAAATAGAGCATTGGTAGAGTGATATTTGAGAATGTATATGTGTACTAGGACTCTATGAGTAGCTAATTGGTTGAAGTCTCATTGTTCGTTATTTGTAGGAAAGCATAATTAATGATATCATATGAACCAATGAGTTGCTCATTTTCAACTTGCCACATACATGTGGATTTTCAAACACCTCTTTCTAATCATTGTGTTTTGAGTTACTCCTTTTTATTATCTTTCGCAATGGTAGCTTCATAAGTTGATGTAAAAAGTGAAAGTAAGCCCTCACCTAGCCTAGCCTATATGTACTTAGGCTTATGCTAGGTTAGAAAAACTACATGCTACACATACGCTGTCGTATTGCTGCGCATTCGAGGTGTGAAAACCACCCAAAAGTTGTGCATGAGATTTGTTACTCTGTACATATTTTGACGTAGACGTTGTGTTTTGCTTTGCTTGAACATTTTTCTTTCAATTGGTTCATGTTCAATTTTACAAAAGAAACAAGCGTAAGTTCCTTAAGAGGTGAACTGTTTTTCCTCACAACTGAGAATGGAACGGTGGATATCTTGTTTATCCATCTCTTTCTACATTATACACACTTGATGCTCACACAGCAGGTTGTTATTGATTTGTCATTGATCCGACTAGGAGGTACTTTGCAATGGGGAGTGAAGATGCTCTTGTGAGTCTTTGGGATCTTTCTGAGATGCTTTGTGTTCGTACTTTTACCAAGCTTGAAGCAAAGCAAAAGACCTAGAGTTGAAGGGACATGCAATGTGAAGAGGAAAAGATGTTGCTTTCCTGTGTGTGTAAGAGAGGAAAGTGTGGCTAAATAAGTGGGCTTTTTCTGGATCATGAAAAGAAAACAAAAGGGGAAAAGAAAACACGAATGAAGAGGCTAAAGAGGGGATTTTGAAAAGCTAAAGAAGGAGGGAAAAGGAGGCTAATACTATGAGGAGTTCAGAGAGGAGAACAGGGGAAAGTGTTCTGCAATCGGTGAATAAGAGGGAGTACGGTGGCAGAGAAGCAGGTGTTTGTGGACATTGTCATCCCAACAGTGCGCGAGCTTTGTCTCAAACGGGTCTGGAGGAGGAACTGAAACCACACGCACAAGGGAAAGCATCTTCGGCAGCAATCGCCAAGGCAAAGCAGGTTCAAAGCAAGATAAGAAAAATCTACATCAACTAGAAGAGGAGGAATCAGAAGGCGAAGGAAGGAGGAATCAGAAGGCGATAGAGGGAGTGCTCGGCAATCTGGGAGAGAGGTGGGAAATGGTACTCGTGGCGTGCTGTCCGGGAGGAGGGGTTGGCTCGCAGGTTCACATGGCTGCCGTGGCCGTGCAGGTGCTATACGCAAGGTTTCAGGTACTCATGAAGGCGTCCCTCTTGTCCGGCCTCAACAAGTAAATCTTCCTTGTTTACCGAAACGCTATCGCTGCCTTGCTTGTCTCCCCTTTCGCCTTCTTCGCAGAGA
The DNA here is from genome assembly GCF_053477565.2 of Lygodium microphyllum. NCBI lineage: Eukaryota > Viridiplantae > Streptophyta > Polypodiopsida > Schizaeales > Lygodiaceae > Lygodium > Lygodium microphyllum. Next base: position 27,960,950 of record NC_141143.1, on the reverse strand, counting down.
AATGTACGTGCCGTCTTCTTTAAAGCATTGCGACATTGATGCGTTTGAACCAGGAAATAGAATAAACGGCCACAACTTACAGCCAACAAGCTTTTGCAGTTCTTTGGTTGTGCATTGATAGGGGATTCGTCACATATGGTGTAGCCTTGACACTACACAGTTGGGTAGCTCATAGAGGAGGCCCTGTGATGACAGCTGCCTATCAACCTTTGCAAACTGTCATAGTAGCTCTCTTAGCATGTATCTTTTTGGGAGAAATTCTCTATCTAGGAAGGTCTGATTATTGGAGGACTTTACTTAGTGATATGGGCCAAATCTCTGGAAAGGAATCTTGTTGATTATACGGACAACTGGAAAGAGGTTGCTTATAAATCTCCGAGCTCAAGTACAAACTCATTGCTCACAGATCCTTTGTTAGATGTAGTTGTTCTAGTCAATGTGCCATTCCATGTCGTACCTGAAAACTCAGAACTGGCCTGACTAATGTAAATGGTAGGGTCATTCACCAACAAAGTAGAGGAACATTGGAGGCCTCTTGAAGACGTGGTTGCTTTGGCATATTGTTTGCAGAACATGATTAATCCTGTAGCAGCTCAGGAGATAAGAGATAAGGATTTCCCTATTGCCGGAGAATTCTATCCTTCATTGATGATATGTTTCTGAATTACTGTGGCTGTCATTTGAAGATGATTCCAGCATTCATTTCAGTTCAGAGAACCTCAATATTACTAGAAATCCACTTTGACAAGATGTGTATGCAGTCACAAAGCTAGAAGAAACATGCTATTTTGTCCTTTTAGAATCATGAACTGATTTCTATTGTTTGTCTGACAAAAATCTGTGACACTTCTTCAACCAGTTTAAAAGCAAACACTGCTCCTGAAAAATTTATTCTTGTCTGAATGAAAAAGAAGAGCCAACCTTCTATACTATTTATTTTTACAAGGATGTCATCAGCTCTATATGACATAATCAACCTTGATTCCATTGATCTTTTTCTAAGCTGCAATGTGGACAGATACAACAGAAGTCAGCAGTAAATAAGAATAATTCAGCTTGATTGATCTTCTATCCTAAAATTTAACAAGGACTTCTGAAGTTGCGACATTGCTTTCGAAACCCTTCGACATCTTTGGTGAACCCGACATGAAAGCGTCGCAGAAATTTCAGGATGGGAGACACTTCAGCCTCTATTTCAACTTCTTCTACAATTCCAGCTGCCTCTACTTCAGCTCCATCTATGACTGCTGCGTCAAGTACTTCAACGGAGGATCTAAAACAGATTTTGCAGAATATGTCCATGTATATGCAGCTCCAAAATCAGCAAACACAATTGTATATGCAGCAGCAACAACAATTGCATCAACAACAGTTGTCTCAGCAAAGGCAACTCTATTCGGAGCAGGAGAATGCAAACAGTGCGACTAAGGCTATTGAAACAGTTGAGAGTGAGAAGAAGCTATTTGATGGGCATAATGTTTCAGCATATTTGAAGACATATGAGATCAAGATGGGGTTTTTTGGAGTTCTTGCTGGACTTATGAGTAAGTACTTACTTCGTCTTGTCACACCTGCTTTGAGGACAAAGGTGACTGATCTTTTTATTCAAAATACACATTGGCAAGATTTTAAGAAGGCTCTAAAAGAAGAATACTTCCTTGAGGACTTTGGTATGGCTACTCGGCGGTCATTCCGAGAGTGGGTCTACATGCCAAACAAGGGTCTTGCTGCTTCGGAGTTGATTCGAGAATTCGAAGAGAGGTATAGTCAGCTTGATGCTATTGAACAAAGAGCATTGGATGTTGAAAAAGTTGAACTTTTCTTGCAAGCTGCAGATCCTGCTCTTCAAGAAGAATTGGGTGAGCTTCTTGAAGATCGTACGAAGCCTATGGGTCTTAAAACTGATTGGCAGGATGCTCAGGATGCAGTCTCGACTAATTACCTACCACATTTAGTTGGACATGCATCAAGAAACTTCCTTAATTAGCCCATTAGGCACCAGTTCCTTCACATAATCTTAGCAGTTGACATAGAAAAGCAATGTCAAACAAGTTCTTTTCAACAGTTTATCATATTTATCTTTGGAATATATTTATAAAGTCCAACCCGTAGGCTTATCCATAATCCACCCGAAGGCTTTCCAGCAATCCACAAGGATTACTAATCCAAGATTCTGCCCGTAGACAAGTATGCAGGCCTCGAGATCCAATCTCGAGTCATGTTGGCCTCTTGTGCAGGGCCTGTAAGGCGAGAGATTTACGGCCAGGGCCCCCCCTAGCACCCAAGCGTCCTCTTGCTCCAAGTAGCACTCAACAGAGAGACCTCACATGGCGGGCTCGGTCCACCTTCCCGGCGCAGCTAACAACCCCCTTGGTTAGGGTCAAGCAGACAGTCGGGGGTAACTGAAGCTGCCTCTCCCTTCAGGCTTTCAACCTGAAGCATTAGATATCTTTTCATCCTTTAGTTTCTTGTGCAAACAAATCAAACAGTTCTCTCTAAACTCTTACAAGCACAAACATATCCAGTGGTCGTTATTTGACCAACTGCTAAGGAGTGAATCCATCTCTCCAAATGCATCCAGCATTCGATCTGGGATCAATTGCGACTTGGCAAGATCCCCAAGGTTTTGTTTGTTAACCTATATGTCCTTGGGTTAGGGCCGTATCCTATTAATCCAACTTAACCAATACCTTAAGTTCTATTAACAGTAAATATGTTGCTCCCAATTATTGATTGGTCCTTTGCTTCCAAGCAAATATCTAATTCCCTTATCTTGGTTACTTTTCCCAAGAAAGGTACTATAACAGAATGACTACTCATCTTCTTGCAAGATGAACTTGCGCAAGAATCTGCCAATCTCATTCCGAGGAATTGGCCATTCCCTTGTGATCAAACAAGGTCATGCGACTTTGCAAATTGTTGCACAAGTGTCGCATTTAATCCATGGAACTATTTTACCCATTGAACGATATCTTCTAATCATGGAATCATGATTAGATAGGAAACACGTTTTTAGGGTGTCTTCATATCCAAACCATTCTCGATTGCACTAGGCCGACATCGTTGGTCCTAGGGTTCCACTCAATCTGAGTTTCATCTTTTTAACGAGCGATCCTTACGGTAGAAACCCTAGATCGTTTCTTGGAAGTATGTCCTATCATCCCTACATTCCGTGAATGTGGGCAGGACTTAGGAATATGAGAGTTTCGTCTTAGAAATAAGGTGTCTAGGTCAAGTCCTAAACGTGCCAAACCCTAGTTAGCACTTGGAGTATATTGTATCAATTAAACCATCCTAAGTGATTCCTTTGCGGTTTAGGTGTTTAGGGTAAACCAAATTTACTTGTCTATTCCTAAAGATATTGTCTTGGTCAAAGAGGGGAAAAACTAGTTGCATTATGATACCATTCTTGTAAGCATACGATTCGTTGCCTACATATAATTGGATTTACAAACCCTAGCTTTTCTGGTTAAGCTCAAAGCGCATGTTAAGTTACGATACAATTCCCATTGATCCTACTAGGACATGCATTCACGATTTATGCCACGAAGCTTTTAGGGTTTTATGTTAAAACGAACCATGAAACTTTTCCGTAACTTCATTTCTGAATGAAATATTCGTACGCAACCTTTCCTAACTACAACGTAGTTGAACGAGATTTATGCCAATTGACTAGAGTTAACCTACTTCATGCAGCCCTAGAATCATTTCCATGCCTTGCGAATTCCTACGGTTATTAGCAACCTTCTTTAATGAATCATTGCAAAGAAAGAGATGTCTAATAATGCGACACGCGATTTAATCTTTCCATGCATAATCGAAGTGTACTACAATAATTTCGACTTTGTAATGATGGTCATTAGTTGATCTAGATTCATTACTTTGCAATGTATAAAAACAACTTGCTAAGAATGCATAGACGTCTTATGTTCTTCTTTCGTTTGTTTTTTTGAAAAAAAAATGACCAATTCTTCAATTGTGAGTTATTTCCTTTAAGATAGCCAATGTATTTCAATCACAAAAGTGCATCTTACTTTCGTGAATTAACCATGCATAATTGCAATATTTCAACGTAAATCAAAAATAGGAAGAAAACCTGGACTTGTGGGTTTGGTGAAATATCCACATGAATGTTAGGAGATGATCCTCCTGCGGTTGCGCCTTGTGCCTTTTTAGGGGCCACCATCATGAATTCGACCTTCTTGCCTTGGCTGCAGACTAATGATCTTGGCCCATCTCCCTCGTATGCGCAATTCCCTTTGAAGTACGTCTTCCTTGTCTGAAGTATCGGCTTGCGGAATTGGGCTTTGGAAATGAGGACTTATGAACTTTTCCTTCCTTTCGTAGAAGTTTCGGGAATAAAGATCTTTATGGAGAGGGAGTGTGAGGGAAAAATTAGAGATGGGTTTATGGGAAAGCCCTTAAACCTAGCAAGGAGATTGGCCTTGTGACGGATGCAATGAAAAAGGCCTTTAAATTCCGGTTTATAATGGACTTAATAGGGACTCCACGGGTAGGACTTTACAATCGGGAGGCTTTTGGGGGATGCGAGGAGAAAGGGGTTTAAAAGAAAATCGGGGAGGGGTAAAGTGGAATTAAGGAGATTCAATGGGAAAAGGGGGTTTTAGAACCGGCTAGTGTGGCTTTATGTGAATCCACCGGAAGGGGGTTTAAAAACCCGAGCTTTATAGGGACTTGGGTGGAAATCCACAGGAAGGGGGGCTTGGAGGAGACCCTTGGAAGCTTCCAAGAAGCTTCTTTGAAGCTTCTGGGCTACAGCACATGGCGTGGAGATAGAAGATGGGAGCTTGATGGCAGCCACAACTCTCGATAGTAGGCAGCGTACTTAGGCTTTAGGCGGCGGTAGCTGGCGTAGCATGGCACTCAGTGCCTCCTTTAGCTCCCTCCTCTCACAACAATTACAGCCTGTCACACCTGTACTTTTCACCTCTCTCCTCTTACTCCCCCCCCCACAGGGGGTTTTTATAGGATAAGAGAGAGAAGACCTCTCTTCCCCACGTAGCCTGTTGCATGGCCATATTCCCCCCACGACCTCTAACAATGGTACTTACGTATCCATGCCTCACTCCCTCTCCTCCTGCATGGTCTTTGGCTGGGGGAAAAAGAAGGGGTAATATAATATAAAAAGAATTTGAACTTTTATCCCCACATTATCCTTTTAACCTCCTCCCAAGAGGAGGTTCACATGTAGATATGCAAGTTTTTCAACCTTGGTCTCGTTTGGCCAGTGGAGAGTCATTGTACGTCATGTATTGTCAGTAACTTCAATGTCGAAATTGTCATTTGCATGAGACTCATGCGGGCTAGTAATAAATTTTCAACATAAATATTACATTCTCTCCCCCTTGGAGGAATCGAGATGTCCTCATCTCAAGATAAACTAAGGATATTGATGGATGAGAGTGCTTTCATCCATCCAAGTGGCATCCTCCTCAGGATAATCTTTCCACTGGATGAGGCATTCTCTCAAGGTTCTGGATCTCAACTGTTTCTCCCTAACATCTAAGATCCTGTTAGACGGTAGCTCAAGGACTCCTTGACTAGGCATTACAACTTGTTGATCATCAAGTACATGGCTAGGATTAGGTACATACTTCTTCAATAGGCTGATATGGAATACATAATGAACCTTTAGGTTCTTAGGGAGTTGCAATCTATAAGCATTAGGTCCTAGGCACTTGAGGATCTTGTATCATCCACAATACCTTGGACTTAGCTTCTTGAAATACCCTAAGGATAGGGAACTCTTCTTTGGCCGTACGCGAATGAAGACCATGTCTCCTTCCTCGAAGGTTCTATCTTGACGCTTCAAATCCTTGTATGCCTTCCGTCTATCCTTGGCAGCTTGGATGTCCTGTCTTATTGACTTTACTTGGTCATCCATCTCTTCCAATATCTACCTTGATGCTTCAACCCTCAAGGTTGGATTTGAGAAGTTTAGGGGACTTTGACAGTCATGACCATACAATGCTTAAAAAGGGGTCATCTGAATGCTTTGTTGGTAAGAAGTGTTGTAGGAAAACTCAACCAAGGGCAAATATAGAATCCACCTTTTTGGTTCACGGCAGCAGTGTGTCCTAAGCATATCCTCGATAACTTGATTGACTTGTTCCGTTTGGCCATCAGTTTGGGGATGATAAGCTGTACTAAAATAGAGTTGAGTCCCAATGGCTTCAAAGATAGCTCTCCAGAAGTGTGATGTGAAGAGAGAATCACAATCACTAATGATTCTTCTGGGTAGCCCACGTAGCTTGAATATCTCCTTGATAAACAACATTGCAATGTCTGAGGCTTTATAGTTAGTCTTTGCTGGAATAAGGTGTGCAACCTTAGTAAGCATGTCAACCACAACCATGATGGAGTTGTATTCTCCCTGAACTTGGGGTAGGCCAAATACTTGGGTTGTTTGGCATAGATACCTTTGTAGCTAGAGATCTAGCTGTTGATGGATTTTGCAATATTAGAGAATTAAGAAATTCCTTGCGAGACTGAGTGCATCGACAACTACATTCTCCTTTCCTGATCGGTATTTGATTTCAAAATCATACTCCTCTAGCACTTCAATCCACCGACGTTGCCTCATGTTGAGCTCGTTCTGGGTAAAGATCCACTTGAGACTTTTATGATCAGTCACTAGAGTAAACTTATTACCCAATTGATAGTGTCTCCAAAGCTTTAGAGCATGGATGACAACTAACAGTTGCAGATCATGGGTAGCATAATTCCTCTCATGGTTCTTCAGTTTCCTTGAAGAGTATGCTACAGGATGACCTTCTTGCATAAGCACATATCCTAAGGCAAGTGTTCTAGCATCAGTTACTACCTCGAACTCCTTACTGAGGTCTGGAAGTTTCAGTACAGGTGCTGATACCAAACTTTGCTTTAATCTACCAAAGCTAGATTGTTCGGCAGCTAACCAGGGAGTGGATGTTTGCTTCTTCAGTAAGTCCGTCAGAGGTGCTGCAATCAAAGCATAATTTTTTATGAAGACCCTATACCATCCTGTCAATCCAAGAAAACTACGTATTTCTTTGACAGTTGTTAGTACTAGACATTCTAGAACATCTCTGACTTTGGCCGGATCCACTGAGATTCCTTCGCTGATACGATGAATCCCAGATATTCAATTTGACGCTTGAAGAATGCACACTTCTTCATCTTAGCATAGAGCTTATGTGGCCTCATTGTCTCAAGGACAATCCGTAGTTGGGGTTCATGATCTTCTTCGTGTTTGGAATAGACCAAGGTGTCTTCGAAGAAGACGAGTACGAAGTCATCAAGGTATGGCCTAAAGATATCCTGTATTAACCTATTGAAGGTGGCAGGTGCATTCATGAGCCCAAATGACATAACTAGGAACTCAAACTGTCCATATCTTGTGTTGAAGGCCGTCTTTGGGATATCTTCTTCCTTGATCCTTATCTAATAGTAACCAGACCTGAGATCAGTCTTGGAGAATATCTTCACACCCTGAAGACGATCGAGAAGCTCATCTATTCTAGAAATAGGATACTTGTTTATGACAGTTGATTGATTCAACCCTCTGTAATCAATACACAGTCGAAGCATTCCATCTTTCTTTTTCTGGAACAGTACTGGAGCTCCCCATGGTGAACTGCTAGGATGGATGTAGCCCTGATTTAGCGTTTGCTTGAGTTGTTCCTTCAGCTCAATTGCTTTTGGGATGGACATTCTATAAGGCCTCTTTGCAATTGGCGCAGCTCTTGGCACTAGCTTGATCTCATGATCCACTTCTCTTTGAGGTGGGAGTTCTGTCAACTCTTCAGGAAATACGTCTGCGTACTCCTTTAGCCATGAAGGTTCTTCACTAGACTCCTTCTTCTGATCTAGCTTATTGATCTTAATCAAGTAGACAAGTAGTCCCTTTCTAACTCCCTTTATAATCCGAGATGCTTTGGCCAATTGAATTTTCGGCTTTCTAGCCTCACCTTGGGTTGTGACCAATTCCCCTTCAGAGTTTCGAAAGGAAATTTGGCCCTTTCCATAATGAATGTGGGTGTCATTAGGTTTAAGCCAATCCATTCCGAGTAGACACTCATGGATACCTAGGTTCATGACTCTGAATTTGACCGAGGTCATCTTTCCTCTCAGAAAGAATTCCACCTTAGCAATTTGCCTGGTACAAGTGACCTCACGACCATTTGCTAATTCCACAAGCAAGGTAGGTGCTTCTACCATGGCTATCCCTAATCTTTTTTCACAAGCTCGTGAGATAAAGGAATGTGTACTGCCACAATCAATCAATGTCTTGAAACCTTTACCTTGATAGTCCGACGGTGTCTGAATCATCAAAAACTAGCGATTCGGCCCTTTCTTATGAAGAACGGCATGGATTGTCGCCCTTTCAAACTCTGCTTCCATGGTTAGATCTTCTTCTTCATACATTTCCATGTTGGCAACGCAGGCGGTTCTTCCTCTGCCTCAGGTAGCAGCTCCCTGGTCACGGTCAGTTCCTTGGAAAGGTGCTTGGTGATGGTGATGTCCTCCTCCAAGCTTGGGACATTGCCTCTTGAAATGACCAGGCTTGTTGTAGTGGAAACAATAGAGGTTTCGGCCATTGCTTTGAGTCGGGACAAAGTTGTTGACATTATTAGTCCTTTCTTTCTTTCTTTGTCCCCCATTCTAACCTTGAACTCTCTTCATTTGAGGCCTATATGCTTCTATGTTCGGGTCAGACCAAGTTTTGTTACTTCTTGGCCTAGCATGCACCTCTTGAATTATGGGCATAGCTCGAATGAGTGCATCCTGTAGATCTGATGGGCGCATAGATTCGAGACGGGTATTCACTGGTGGGTTTAAACCAGCACAAAATTTTGACACCTGCTGTGTCATGTCCATTTGTGGCGCATACTTAAGAAGTGAGATGAATTTGGACTAGTATGCGTCAAGAGTGAGTCCCAACTGTTTTAGGTCGTAGAACTCATTCATTTTCTACGTGCAATACGCAGGTGGCAAGTATCTTCCTTGCACTACTTTCTTTAGTTTTTCTGAGGTAATGGATCCTTCTGCAATCCCTAGATCTCTGCACCATTGCTTCCACCAAAGACTTGCTTCGTCGGTGAGCTTCAGCTTGGCAAGCATAGCTCGGGTGCGGCTGGTTCAAAGTAATCATCCATGGATTCTATCCAAATCTCAACATCTGCTTGGACAGTCCTACCTTTCCCATCGAATTCAGGCGGCTTAATCTACTTGAGAAGAAACTTCTTCTCTTGGATCACGACCGTACTTGATGTAGGAGGTGAACTGGGAATCTCTACCTTGGGTTGTGCCTGAATAAAGGATTCTTAACGTTATAACTCACTAGTTGTTATGATTTATATTTCATACCCATTTAAGTTATCAACCAAGCAATCTAGCCACTTAACTTTTTATCAATTCTCATAGACAGAACAAACATTGATAAAAAAAGTCTTATTCCATTTATATGGGTCTAGCCCTTTGGAAGTACAATATTTCTTGAGATGGCAAAGCAACTGTTACATTTAGTTCGGGGAGAATAATATTGTATTACATTTATCTACGGGAACTAGATAATAGTATGGTTTCGGGTCATGGATCTTCAAGAATCAATAAGTCATTGGAAGATTAGGGTATCCTTTCCTTTGGAACCCATTCTTTTCATAGCGCCCCAACACCTTGATCCTGTTGGCAAGGATTACATGGGTCACTTCCTCGTATATATATGAGTTCAGCTCAACCCTCCGACCTTGAATATGTAAAGTTGAGTTTACGTGAGCCTCCACAAAAATGAACAGCTTTACGATCTTTAGGTCTTCCAACCACTTGATCCTCTTTAGGTTGGTTCGAAGGTATGCAAACCGATGGATAGCTATATAGTAGATTCTTGAGTCACTCGTCCATCTCCGTTCCACGTACAAAGGCAATGGATTATAAATACGGTCTAGGATGCTCATCATATCAACCCTTTGTTGATAATCCGGGGAATGCATCACGGTCATAAACATGACTCAAAATACTAAGAACCTGTTCCATGCTTCATAATTCTGCAAGACAGCATCGAAAGTAAGGAAATGTTCTGAACAACAACATTTGCTTTACTTCTTCTTATTAAGATTTCTTAAAAACAATTACTTCATTGGTTCGCTCTGATACCAATTGTAACGTGTCCACCTGTTCCCTTCAGGACACGTCTTAGCAGTCCATTGGAAAGGAGGTCTAGACAGATCCACCCGGCACTCCCATGGAATGTCACAGAGTTTGCGATCTAGGACTTTCCGCGTCTGCCACATAGCGGAAGTATTGTGGATTTTCCCATGTAGGGCCGACCTGAATCACGGTTTTCCCTAATGGTCTTTTCCTAAACGGCAACTAGTGTCGAACCCCAAGCGAACTACTTTACGTAGAAACGCCAGGGCCGAAGTGGATTCATGCTGCACTTGGTTCAAGGAGAACGGGAAACGAGAGGGATGCAAGGCTCGACCTCTTTGCCATAAAACAAAGTCCCATTCCGTTCCCCTAAAACAGCATAAACTGGGATTATTATGACTTAGACTCTAGGTCAGTGCTCTTGTAATTCATTTCCTCTAAAAGGATCTTCTTGCTGTCCATTATGATTGAGAAACATTCCCGGCCAACCAGGACCACCCATCCGTAGGACGGGCCCATGGCCACATCCACCGCACTTTCCTCAAGTTGTTTTAGTTGTCTAATTACCTACCACATTTAGTTGAACATGCATCAAGTAGCTTCCTTAATTAGCCCGTTAGGCACCAGTTCCTTCACATAATCTTAGCACTTGACATAGAAAAGCAATGTCAAACAAGTTCCTTTTAAACAGTTTATCATATTTATCTTTGGAATACATTTATAAAGTCCTACCCATAGGCTTATCCATAATCCGCTTGAAGGCTTTCCAGTAATCCACATGGATTACTAATCTAAGATTCCGCCCGTAGACTAGTATGCCGGCCTCGAGATCCAATCCTAAGTCACGTTGACCTCTTGTGCATGGCCCATAAGGCAACGGATTTACGGCCAGAGCCCCCCCTAGCACCCAAGCATCCTCCTGCTCGAGGTAGCGCTCAACGGAGAGACTTCAACTGGCGGGTTCGGTTACCTTCCCGGCACGGCTAACAACCCGCTTGGTTAGGGTTAGGCAGACAGTCAGGGGTAACTAAAGCTGCCTCTCCCTTCAGGCCTTCAACCTGAAGCATTAGATATCTTTTCATCCTTTAGTTTCTTGTGCAAACAAATCAAACAGTGCTCTCTAAACTCTTACAAGCACAAACATATCTAGTGGTCATTATATGGTCAACTGCTAAGGAGTGAATCCATCTCTCCAAATGCATCCATTATTTGATCCGAGATCAATTGTGACTCGACAAGATCCCCAAGGGTTTTTTGTTAACCCGTATGTCCTTGGGTTAGGGCCGTACCCTATTAATCCAACTTAACCAATACCTTAAGTTCTATTAACAGTAAATATGTTACTCCCAATTATTGATTGGTCCTTTACTTCCAAGCAAATATCTAATTCCCTTATCTTGATCACTTTTTCCAGGAAAGGTGTTATAACAGGATGACTACTCATCTTCTTGCAAGATAAACTTGCGCAAGAATCTGCCAATCTCATTCCGAGGAATTGGCCATTCCCTTATGATCAAACCATAAGGTCATGCGACTCTGCAACTTGTTGCACAAGTGTCGCATTTAATCCATGGGACTATTTTACCCATCGAATGGCGTCTTCCAATCATAGAATCATGATTAGATAGGAAACAGGTTTTTAGGGTGTCTTCATATCGAATCCATTCCCGATTGCACTAGGCTGACATCTCAGTCCTAGGGTTCCACTCAATTTGAGTTTCCTCTTTTTAAGGAGCGATCCTTAGGGTAGAAACCCTAGATCATTTCTTGGAAGTACGTCCTATCGTCCCTATATTCTGTGAATGTGGGCAGGACTTAGGAATATGAGAGTTTCGACTTAGCAATAAGGCGTCTAGGTCAATTTCTAAACGTGCCAAACCCTAGTTGGTACTTGGAGTATATTATATCGATTAAACCATCCTAAGCGATTCCTTTGCGGTTTAGGTGTTTAGGGTAAACCAATTTTACTTGTCTATTCCTAAAGATATTGTCTTGGTCAAAGAGGGGAAAAACTAGTTGCATTACGATACCATTCTTGTAAGCACATGATTCATTGCCTACATATGATTAGATTTACAAACCCTAGCTTTTCTGGTTAAGCTCAAAGCGCATGTTAAGTTACGACACAATTCCCATTGATCCTACTAGGACATGCATTCACGATTTATGCCACTAAGCTTTTAGGGTTTTATGTTAAAATGAACCATGCAGCCTTTCCCTAACTTCATTTCTGAATGAAATATTCGTACGCAACCTTTCCTAACTACAACGTAGTTGAACGAGATTTATGCCAATTGACTAGAGTTAACCTACTTCATGCAGCCCTAGAATCATTTCCATGCCTTGCGAATTCCTACGGTTATTAGCAACCTTCTTTAATGAATCATTGCAAAGAAAGAGATGTCTAATAATGCGACACGCGATTTAATCTTTCCATGCATAATCGAAGTGTACTACAATAATTTCGACTTTGTAATGATGGTCATTAGTTGATCTAGATTCATTACTTTGCAATGTATAAAAAAAACTTGCTAAGAATGCATAGACGTCTTATGTTCTTCTTTCGTTCGTTTCTTTGAAAAATAAAAATGACCGATTCTTCAATTGTGAGTTATTTCTTTTAAGATAGCCAATGTATTTCAATCACAAAAGTGCATCTTACTTCCATTGGTTCATGAGCAGTGATCTCGAGAGCAAGCCTCACTCACAACTCGATAACAAGACGTTAAGGAGTGTCGGTTGGGGTAATTGACTTTGTCGAATGCACAACTCAATTTGAAAAATTCCAATATTCGATAAAACACCACAAAACAAGACTAAAAACAATGCCTCTTATAACTCATAAAAAATTTAAAACACGTATGCAGGTAGAGCATCACACAACCACACAATGGAAATACCAATAATTTGAAAACAAACCAAGACAAATATATTCTCGTACCTTAACAACCTTGAGCCGATGCTTGGCGCTTTGACACCCAAAAGCTCCAACTTCCAAATTGGCATGACAAGAGCTTACTCTAGTATGCGACTCTCCACTCTCCTCTCTCACAAAATATAATTGTAATCAAGGGGGAAGGCCCTTAACTCTCCAATGTCCTCTCCTTATATAGTTTTCTATCCACACTCACACACATTAGGATTTTTGCTTTCAGCTTTTGGCTTTTGCTTTTCTACAGCTTTTCACTATTTTCATTTTTTCGCTCTATGCTTGTTTGCAACTTGTTTGGATCATATCTTCATCATTTGAATCCTTGAATATAGTCACTCGGGTACTCAAAACGATTGGAACACATCTGGTCGACAAGCCAACGTGGGAAAAATTACGAAAATTCATCAAAATTGAGCAAAAATACTGATTTTTGTAAATTGCATCATTTTTTGTCCATCTTTTATCTTGGACGATTTATTCCCTTCCTTGGTCTATTATTCTTGTGATTGCATACACTTTCAACACACATGTCCTCTTTTTCTTCAAGAAATACTCGCTGACGATATAAAACGTAGGATCTTTTCCTTTGATCCTCGAGTCTTCAAAATAAAGATTCTTTGGATATGAACCTGTTTTTTATGCAGTGTGTCCTAGCAGGAATATGGTTTTTTAAATGAACTTCGTGCCCAATCATTCATGATTTGAAAAAATATGCAATGTTAGATCCATGATATGCAATCAATCAATCGATGCTACACACAAAAATAATGTATGCATTAAAGAAATTGTGCCTAGTCTATCTAGATGTGATCGTGCGTCATGCAAGATGCAAAAAAAATTTCTTTATTAATTAAAAAATCCTTATCCTCACCTCTCAACTCTCATAAAAAAGATATGATATACTCCGCTTCACCCATCCAAAAAATCTCACAATCACTCTAGAAAATGAAGGTCCTCAAGCTATTGACCAAATATGAACAACCCTCTCACAATTGATGGCGTCATTCACGACCCTCGAACTCTCACAACCACCTTGCGCTCTCAACCAGAGGTTTCTAGCTTTGTGATGAACATCCTAAATATCGTGCGTGCAAGAAATGTGTATGCTCAATGACAGGTGCTCTCTCATGTGCACGTGCATCTAAAATTTACTACATATAGCTGCAGTGGACCTCATGCCGTGCTAGTGCTTAATGATGGTGCAAAATGTGCATAATCCCAACCCATGGCATAGAAGTATTTGATAAGAATAGGAGACGACCCCCGAGTGCAGTGCATCAACAAGTGTAACGTGAAGTGCTCGTGAACCCATTATCCCTGTGATGTGCAAAAGTCTCGACAAGAAAACATACCTAGCTCCTCAATGTTTAGTAGCTAATAGTAAACTCCAACTTCAACCTATCCAAAAAAATACCAAGCTCGACCAAGGCTATCAAGTTTCATACTCAACAAATCGTACAAAATGACAGAAGCAAATCCTAGGCTAAACAAACACACGAAATCCAATTACAAAATAACAAAACAAATTGTCACACAAACAACTAAGCTAGCAGAAATCAAACCTAACTACAATTTGACTAGGGCTTTTTAGTTTTCAGAAAAACACTTGACACCATGTATTAACCATGCATAATTGCAATATTTCGACTTAAATCAAAAATAGGAAGAAAACCTGGACTTGTGGGTTTGGTGAAATATCCACATGAATGTTAGGAGATGATCCTCCTACGGTTGCGCCTTGTGCCTTTTTAGGGCCATCGTGAATTCGACCTTCTTGCCTTGGTAGCAGACTGATGATCTTGGCCCATCTCCCTCGTACGCGCAATTCCCTTTGAAGTACGGCTTCCTTGTCTGAAGTACCGACTTGCGAAATGGGGCTTTGGAAATGGGGACTTATGAACTTTTCCTTCCTTTCATATAAGTTCCAAGAATAAAGATCTTTATGGAGAGGGAGTGTGAGGGAAAAATTAGAGATGGGTTTATGGGAAAGCCCTTAAACCCGGCAAGGAGATTGGCCTTGTGACAGATGCAATGAAAAAGGCCTTTAAATTCCCATTTATAATGGACTTAATAGGGACTCCACGGGTAGGACTTTACAACCGGGAAAAAATGGCTTTTGGGGGATGCGAGGAGAAAGGGGTTTAAAAGAAAACTGGGGAGGGGTAAAGTGGACTTAAGGAGATTCAATGGGAAAAGGGGGTTTTAGAACCATCTAGTGTGGCTTTATGTGAATCCATGGGAAGGGGGTTTAAAAGCCCGATGGGCTTTATAGGGACTTGGGTGGAAATCCACAAGAAGGGGGGCTTGGAGGAGACCCTTGGAAGCTTGCAAGAAGCTTCTTGGAAGCTTCTGGGCTATAGCATGTGGCATGGAGATAGAAGATGGGAGCTTGATGGCAGCCACAACTCTCGACAGGAGGCGGCGTACTCAGGCTTTAGGCGGCGGCAGCTGGCACAGCACAACACTCGATGCCTCCTTCAGCTCCCTCCTCTCACGACAACAGCACCCTGTCGCAGCTGTACTTCTCATCTCCCCCCTCTTATTCCTCCCCCCACAAGGGGTTTTTATAGGATAAGGGAGAGGAGACCTCTCTCCCCCATGCGGCCTGTTGTATGGCCATATTCCCCCCACGACCTCCAGCAATGGTGCTTACACATCCACGCCTCACTCCCTCTCCTCCAGCACGGCCTTCGGCTGGGGGAAAAAGAAGGGGTAATATAATATAAAAAGAATTTGAATTTTTATCCCCACATTATCCTTTTAACCTCCTCCCAAGAGGAGGTTCACATGTAGATATGCAGGTTTTTAAACCTCGGTCTCGTTTGGCCAGTGAAGAGTCATGATACGTCGTGTACCGTCGGTAACTTCAATGCCGGAATTGTCATTTGCATGAGACTCACGTGGGCTAGTAATAAATTTTCAACAGAAATATTACAAAATC
The DNA here is from genome assembly GCF_053477565.2 of Lygodium microphyllum. NCBI lineage: Eukaryota > Viridiplantae > Streptophyta > Polypodiopsida > Schizaeales > Lygodiaceae > Lygodium > Lygodium microphyllum. The sequence continues at coordinate 27,944,928 of NC_141143.1, read as the reverse complement.
CTAGAGGTGATAAATATCCACCAAATCGATGGACGAGATAATGAAGACACTGCATCGGGGCCTCCACAACACCCAACTAAGTCACTCTCTCTTGAACTTGTATGAGAGCAAGGAATAGCAACCCTCTCTGGAACCAATCATGGGCTCACATCATCCACATCTCTACAACACCCTTGAGAACCACTCCCTCTATCCAAGCCCAGTCTAGAGCGTCAATCTCGTCTATTGGAAATAGAAGCATCGAAGCATGCCCAAGTATATTAGAAGATAGGCATAGGAACCCACTGTAAGCAAGGGTGTATGAGGGCAGATGGGTGTGAATAGCCTTAGAGGCAGGAGAAACCCTAACCCTAGCTTGGTAGAGGCTATATAAACAGCCTATGGGTCACTATCAAACTTGAGATAGAGTGTACCCAAGTTGTACCTGAACAACTTAATAAACAAGAATTTGTTCTTGTACTTTGAGCCTCTTTCTCCCTCTTGTGCACACATTCCAATGTTGCAACTCTGATTTTTTCCACATGGTATCGGAGCCTCCTCTAATCTCTTCAACTTTCTATACCCTCAGCCTCACTAACTCCACAAGATTGTCCATCATCTTCAACTTATCTCCTTCACCTCCATAGCTAACCTGTACCTGCAAACCTTGGACGACTTGAGGAGGACAAAGGAGGCCATATCTGCTCCTGCTTTCTTTTGGAGATCCCTTCTCCACATTAGGGCATAGCTGCTCGTCAAGTGTGCCCCCAACATTGTCCACCACGATTGAGTCCGACATCATGTGTTTTCCAGAACAGTCCCAGTTTTTTGTCAACGTGACATCCGTACCAGTGTGCATGCAATAGGAGACGCAATCCCAACAATCACTTTGGGTCTTTGATAGCCCCCCTAGTGGGCTATCCTCATATACAAGGGTACTTGGAAATTTGCTCTACAGAGAGAGATCTCTGACAAACCCTAACAATGTACCCTATGGTATCCATAGCCAATAAGCTCTAAACTTGGCATTTTTCACCTTTTTCACTCTGAGCTTTATTAACAATGATTCTAATCACTAAAGCATCTTCTCTGAAGCTTATTTGAAATCTAAAAGCTCGTGGACATGCTTGATGGACATCACTAAGTGCATTGGGAAGCCGACTTCCTGTTAGATATGATCAATGCCCCACCCTCATTAGGTGCTACCAATGATCCATGGTGCTCAAAGTTGTAAGGCCCCCATTATGAGGAGAAGCCAAATGTGAGCCCGGACATTGGTTGAGTCCTGACTTGTATATCAGATGAGGTCTATGTGACCGGATGGCAAAAAGGTGATTGTTGTGGGTCTAATCTTTGGGTTAGACGGAGTGGTTAAGCTAGTAGCAACTCGAGGTGCATTGCATCGAGTTGTGGTGTAAGGGAGTTAAAAGGGGCCCCTATTGTGGGGTCCGGGGGCCGTGGAAGCGGCCCCTGGCTGGGGGGTCCCAGGGGGGCCAGCAGCCCCCCTGGCGGGGGTCCGAGGGCAGCACCCCCGGCCCGATGGTAAAGGGAATATTCCCTGGCCGACTAGTGGAGGCTCATATGGTAGGTCCGCAGGCCGACCTAACGACCTTCGCAGGCTATAAAAGCTAAACCCCTTCGCAGCCATCACTTACTCATCTTTCACCGAGTCAGAGTTGTTGTTCCAGCTAGCCTTAAGCTCTTCACCTATCTTCTGTCTAGATCGCCATCTAAGCTTCACACAGTGGAAGTGCACGGGTGGACAGAGCCATCTTTGTATCAGTTGTTTGGAGTTAAAGAATTTACTGATTCTCCTCTTATCTGTTGTGTACTCTCGATCTCTTTCTCAGATTCTGTTCGCTGCGCCGTGTAATATTTTACATGGTATCAGAGCCCAGGGGGCTCTAGAGATCGAAGAGCGTGCAAGAGGCAAAGGCTTCAACAACAAAGAGAAACTATGTCGACTCCGGGAAGCGGTTTTGGCGCATCACGAAGCGGTGCAGGAGGTGGTGCTGCTGTACCGGCTATTCAAACACTGAGGATTCATCCACCAACCTTCAGCGAAGGCAAGTTAGATGGTACAAACTACATCTTGTGGAAGTTTAAAATTACAACTATCCTTGATTCTTATGAGCTTCTGGAGACTGTGCTGGGGATTGACATAGAACCACAGCCTACCCCTGACCCATCAAATCCTAGTGTGATGATTCCTCTGAATGCAGATCTTCTATGAGCTTGGAAATGAAGGAATGCAGATGCATTGTGTGCCTTAGTTACAAGCTGTTTTGATAGTGTTTTGACTTTGATTCAGCATACAACCAAAGCGTCAGAGGCTTGGAATGTACTAAGGAGTCAGTATGAAACATGAAACCAAACAAGGATTCAAAACTTGGAGAATCAACTAGCAGCGAAGAAGTTTGCTGAAGGAGAGACGGTTAAAGCATTCATCACTCGGATTAAGAATCTATGTGACCAGATGGCTGGTGCTGGGATACAAAAGACTAGCTAAGAGCTAGCTCGGAGGTGTCTTCGGATTTGTCCACAAAAGTTTGATGGACTAGTAACTGCACTTAATACTCAGGTGAGACCTCAAGCTTTGACTTTTGAGGAGTTTTGTGCATTATTAATGGAGAAGGAGTTGAGGCTGAAAGCCCAAGAAGGAAGCAACAATGGAGATGCTACATTCTCTGCCAATAAGAATAGAGCACAGGCTCCTCTAGAGTTGGTACATGCTGACTTGTGTGGTAAGATGCCTACACAGGCCTTGGGGGGATCTTCTTATTTTATGTTGATTGTCGACGACTACAGTAGGAAGATGTGGGTGTACTTCCTTCGTGATAAGGCTCAAGCTTTTGGTAAGTTTAAAGAATGGCTAATACTTGTTGAGAATGAAACAGGGAAAAGTGTGAAGAAATTTAGAATAGATGGTGGTGGTGAGTTCAACTCAAAGGAGTTTGAAGGCTTTTGCAAGAGCAAAGGGATCAAGCGTCAATTGACGACGCCTCACACACCTCAGCAGAACGGTGTTGTGGAATGCAGGAATCACACCATTGTAGAGATGGCAAGATGCATGCTAAAGGGCAAGGGATTGCCTAACCATTTTTGGGCTGAAGCTGTTAATACTGCAGTCTACATTCTAAATCGGAGCTATACAAAGGCTCTCAAGGGAAAAACACCTCATGAGGCTTACACTGGTAAGAAACCATCTGTCTCACATTTCAGAATTTTTGGATGTGAATGTTATGCACATGTTCCAGATGAGAAGAGAAACAAGTTACAACCAAAAAGCAGAAAATGTATCTTCTTGGGTTATAGTGATGAGCAGAAGGCTTACAAATTATATGATCAAGAGACAAAGAAGATCATTGTGAGCCGTGATGTGGTGTTCAAGGAGGAGCCACATACAGTGGAGGAGGAGAAGGCAAGTTCTTCCACTTTATCATCAAGCGAAGAAGTAGTCCACTATGAACCTGTCCCGAGAGCTATCCCTATCCTTAAGGAGGAGGAAGCATCATCTTCAGATGATGAGGAAAAAGTTAACCAAAATGACATCACCCCACCGGAAAAGCCATTGCCGCGCTGGGTGAAGCAGCTCTATGACCACAATATTCCTATGCCTGCATCTGTTGAGGAGAAGACAGACGGACCAAGGAGGTCTCAGAGAATAGAGGAGCAAAGGAGGGCTTCTGCTCACATAGTCAATATGGCCTTGATGGTTGAGATTATGAGAGAAGTAAAGGAGCCAACTGACTTAGAAGAAGCACTTGCAGATCCATCATGGAAGGCTGCTATGCAAGCGGAGTATGATAGCATAATGAAGAATGACACTTGGAAGCTAGTGGATCGACCAGCAAAGTGGAAGGTTATTGGCACCAAGTGGATCTGGAAGGTAAAGTACAAGGCTAATGGTACCTTAGAAAAGTACAAAGCTAGACTGGTTGCCCAAGGATTTTCACAAATTGAAGGGTTTGATTTTCAAGAGTCATTTGCCCCAACTGCCAGAATGACCACTATTCGCACGGTACTTGCAGTGGCTGCCCACAAGAAGTGGCCAGTGTACCAAATGGATGTTAAGTCAGCGTTCTTAAATGGTGACCTCAAGGAGGAGGTGTACGTGGCTCAGCCACCAGGGTTTGAGGCCCCCCATTCTGAGAACAAAGTGTGTAAACTGAAGAAGGCATTGTATGGGCTGAAACAAGCCCCTAGAGCATGGTACCAGCGGATAGATAGGTTCTTTTTAAACCTAAACTTCAAAAGATGTGCCTCAGATGCTAACTTGTATGTTTACAAGGATGGTAAAAAGTCTGTAGTGATTGTCCTATATGTGGACGACCTTCTTATTACAGGTGACTATGAAGATATGATCAACCAAACTCGAAAGGCTTTGAGTTCCGAGTTTGAAATGACAGACTTGGGCTTGCTGCACTATTGTTTGGGGATTGAAGTCTGGTAAGAGCCAGGAAAGATCTTCATCTCTGAGAAGAAGTATGCATGGGAGATCTTGAAGGCCTTTGGCATGACCGAGTGCAACGAGATAGCTACACCTATGGAGGTGAATGCAAAGTTATCCGTCGAGGATACATCAGCACTAGCAGACATCCGGAGGTATAGGAGGTCTGATCTACTTGTGTAACACCAGACCAGATATCAGTTTTGCTGTTGGTGTTTTGAGCAGGTTCTCAAACAGACCTCATGAGAGTCATTGGAAGGCTGGGATGCGGGTGCTCAGATACTTGAAGAAAACTCTTGACTATGGTATCACATACAGTTTCAGAACCTCTCTTGTGGGGAACTGTGACTCAGATTGGGCAGGAGACATTGATTCCAAGAAGTCAATTTCTGGTTATTGTTTCTCTTTGGGTTTAGGAATTTTCTCTTGGATTAGTAAGAAGCAACCAACAGTGGCATTGTCTTCTACCGAAGCAGAGTACAAGGCAGCTTGTTTTGCTGCATGTGAGGCCGTATGGTTGAGAAGGATTCTATGGCATATGGGAGTGCAGGATGAAGAACCAACTGTGCTGAGATGTGACAATCAGAGTTGCATCGCCATTGCCAAAAATCCAGTGTTTCATGCGCGTACCAAACATATAGAGATCCAGTATCACTATGTGCGTGATTTGATGGAGGATGGGATAGTGGAATTGGTCTACTGTCCAACAGAGGAGAATGGAGCAAATATCTTCACCAAAGCACTTACGAAGGATCTGCTTCAAGTTCATCTTCAGAGACTCGATATTGGGATGAGGAGATAGTTCACCTATGGGTGGACATTGAGGGGGGGTGTTAGATATGATCAATGCCCCACCCTCATTAGGTGCTACCAATGATCCATGGTGCTCAAAGTTGTAAGGTCCCCATTATGAGGAGAAGCCAAATGTAAGCACGGACATTAGTTGAGTCCTGACTTGTATATCAGATGAGGTCTATGTGACCGGATGGCAAAAAGGTGACTGTTGTGGGTCTAATCTTTGGGTTAGACGGAGTGGTTAAGCTAGTAGCAACTCGAGGCGTATTACATCGAGTTGCAGTGTAAGGGAGTTAAAAGGGGCCCCTATTGTGGGGTCCGGGGGCCGCAGAAGCGGCCCCTGGCTAAGCTTCACACAGTGGAAGCGCACGGGTGGACAGAGCCATCTTTGTATCAGTTGTTTGGAGTTAAAGAATTTACTGATTCTCCTCTTATCTGTTGTGTACTCTCTATCTCTTTCTTAGATTCTGTTCGCTGCGCCGTGTAATATTTTACACTTCCAACCTGCTTTCATTCAAGCATTTTACTAAGCTTGACATTAGTGTTTATAAACACTAATAATTAATCATCTAATCATTTTCTCTTTTGGGTATTTACTAAATCTGGACTCAAGCTATGGGGGGGAGAATGGAGACAACTCACCTATGATAGAACTTGATTAAGTATTAAATTGGTCAACAAAACATCTAGATGGAGCTTCCACATTCGGTGGAACTGCCTTAATGCAGCTTTGGTGGTGTTAATTCCTATTCTATCTTAACCTCCTCCCTAAACACCCTCAAGGCCTATATAAAGAGGCCTTCTCCTTTGCGATTTGCAAGATAGAGCTAAGAGTCCTTCTTCAGCCCTATTGAGCCTTCCCCATTCTCTCTCATGAGCTTATGCAGTTCATTCCCTTACTATAGCTTATGCATGCTCTATAGTGTAATAAGCCGATGCTATTGGTGTCCATATTGTGTATATTGGTTATGTCTTGAGGGTTCTCCATCTCTTGTACCCTCTTAAGTTTTATTGATTCATCTATTTTTTGTAGTTCTCTCTCTCTCTCTCTCTCTCTCTCTCTCTCTCTCTCTCTTAGTTTTCATCTCTTCTCTCTCACAAGCTTCTCTCCCTCTTGCATAATAACCTAGTCTGCTCTTCCATGTCTAGGTGGTGCCCTTACCGCATTCACTTTGTAGTAGAAGGGAGTTTGGCATAATATAGAGGCTACCATACCGAATTTCCTTTGTCATAAATTGGTGTCCCCACTGAGGACATTCTCATCCACAATTCTCTACCTCCTTATGCAGGACGATACAACCCATAGTGGTGCATCCTCTATAATAAGTGCTCCAAGTGATTCTTCTCCAATGCCTTCACCAACTCTTTTTGAAGCTGGTCGATGTAATATTCCTGTTGAAAATATTACGAGGCCGTGTGAAGTCTCGGGCAAATGATAATGCCAGCATTATATTCTCGGACGGTGCAATTGTATACGATGTTGGAAAAAACGAGACTAATGGTTTAAAGAAACCTGCATATCCTCATATGAACCTCCTCTTGGGAGGAGGTCAAGAGGATAATTTTGGATTTAGTGCAAATTGTTTTTCCCCTCTTTTCCCCAGCCGAGAGGGAAGAGGATGGGGGCTATGTTGGGAAATAGGAGAGGTGGAGGAAGAAGAGCCATGCATGCACCACGTGGGGAAGGGAGACCTTACCTCCCCTTCCTATAAATACCCCCTCTAAGGGGTGAGGAAAGGGGTGTGGTCGAGAAGCTAATACATTGATACAATTGTTGATGAGTGAGGGGAGGAATGGAGAACTCGGGACGCTGCCATAATTGGTCGCTGCTGTGGAGCAAGAGGGTTGATGCTGGCCGTCAAGAGGGAGGGCCAAGACGCTGCATTGCCCTGAGTTGGGAGAAGCCCACATCACCATCAGCTGAGAAGGGGAGTGTTGGCGTGGAGAGAGAAGGAGAGACGGACTGCTAATGTTGCCGCTGGAGAGGAGAACGCATCGTGTTCACTGCCGTAGAGCTGTGGCGAAGGTGTGAGAAGAGAGAGAGGCTGCATAATCACACTGAAGACGTTGTAGCCGAGTGCTATGTGGGAGGAGAAAGAAGGGCAACCATCTGCGAGACTAGAGGCCGCCGCTGCCATCGCCGAAACGCCACTAGCTGCCAGCTGAAGTCGCTGTCGCCATCCCACCTAACGGTCGCCACCATCAAGGCCTTCCAAATCCTCATAATCCACGTAGCCATTAATCTCCCTCTTTCCACGTTTGCGTTTCAGAAGCTTCATAAAAGCTTCTTTAGGAAGCTTCTAAGGGCTTCCCTAAGCCCCCTTCCCATGGAATTCTCCAAAAGCCCAAATTTCCATACCCTGCTTTGAAGAGAAGCCTATAAGGTCCTTCTTACCAAATCACTCAATAAGCCCATCCTGGGACTTTGAAGGAGAGGAAGCTATAAAGCTCCTTCCCACCAATCGTCCCTAGTTCGAGATTTGAAAAGAAGAGGTGGAAGCCTATAAAACCCCTTCTCACTAGATTCCCCAATAAGCCCATCCTTAACCCTCGGGTCTTTGTGGAAAAGAAGAGGGCTTCCTTAGACCCCCTCCCCACTGGATTCCACATAAATCCATTCCTACCCCTTTTCCCTCTTGATTTTAGGGGAGGAAGATGAAGTTCATAGGCATTCGTTCCGCAAGGCCCTCATAAGATCCCTTCACAAAATCCCTCTTTTCCCGAAAGAATGAAGGCCCAAGCTCCGAACCCTACGGCCTTCAAAAAAACCAAACTCCGCAAGTCAATACTTCTCTCAAGGAGTCGTAATTCAAAGGGAATCTCCGCGTACGAGGGAGACGGCCAAAGATGATAAGGCTCCGAACCAAGGCAAGCAATTTGAATCTCTGAAGGCAAACCAGAGGTCAAAATCATGATGGCCCCTAAAAAGTTACAAGGCGCACCTGTAGGAGGATCATCTCCTAATGTTCATGTGGATATTTAACCGAGAGCACAAGTCTAGGTTTTCTTCCTATTTTTTGATTTACCTAGAAGTATTTGAGTTAGTCACGATAACTTCATGGATTAGGAAGCACCCATGCATGTTCAAATTCACCTAGTCAAATTAAATGCAATTGAAAAATGAATTGGCTATTTGAACATTTACTTGAATTAGCTCAAGATATAAAAATTGGTCATTGGTACGTTCAATGGAATGAATGAAAAGAGCATAAGGTGTCTATGCAATTTTAGGACCTTACCAGCAAGTTGCCTTGTCATGCATTTCAAAGTGACGAGCCTAGAACACCTATTGCCTATCATTATAAGGTTGAAGTTATTAAGTGCACTTTTGACTAGACATGGAAAGAATAAGCATATGTCGCATTTTAGGAAAAATCTTTATTGTAATGGTTCATGGGAAAAAGTCGTTAACACCTGTAGGAGGTTATCCGAAAAGTAATTGTAGAGTATCAAAAATGAATCTATGGATTGGCATGTGGCATGTGCTTGCAAGAAAGAATATACCAACACTAATCCTACAATATTCACTTTGCATGAACCTCATTTAACTACGTTGTAGTTACGAAAGGGTTGCATGTTGCACTTTCATCGTGCATAAAATTCATTTATCAAGAGTTGCATTTGGGAAAGGTTGCATGGTTTATTAAAGCGTGAAATCCTAAAGCTTAGAAAAAGGTTATAGGGATGATTCTTGAATGTAAGTCCTAGTAGGCTCTATGAAAGTTATTCTGCAAATTATCATGCCTTTGTTTTTAACAAGAAATGTTAGGGTTATTGCGAATCTAGTGGTACATATAGAAGTAATGAATCGCGTTTTTACGTGTATTGTGACATGTTGCAACTAGTTATCTCCTTTAGATCAAGTTTATCATCTCTAGGAATGGCTCGTCCTTGTCGCGAGACAAGCATATTGAATTATCTAAATCACCTAACCCGCAAGGGATTCGTATAGGCATGGTTCAGTCGATACGACAAATACCCCAAGCACTAACTAGGGCTTAGCACATTAAGGATTCGGCTAAGTTTTCCACTTGTTGCTAAGTCGAAACCCTCATACCCAATGGTCCTACCCACATTCCCAAAATGTTGAGTCAATTGGATGCTCATGCAAATAATGATCTAGGGTTTCTACCCTAAGGATCATTCGACCTAGTGCAATTAGGATTGGGTTGGGTAAGAAGACACCCTAAACCCTACTTCTTGTCTAATCATAATTCCTTGACCAGAAAACACCGTTCAATGGGTGAAATGATCCCTTGGAATAGATGCGACACTTGTGCAACAAGTTGCAATGTCGCATAGCCTTGTGGTTTGATCACAAGAGAGTTTTGCCATTCCTTGGAATGAGGTTGGCAGGTTCTTGCGCAAGTTTAACTTGCAAGAGGATGAGTAGTCATCCTGTTACATCACCCTTATTGGGAAAAATTGCCAAGTTAAAGGAAGTTAGGTATTTTCTTGGAAGAAAATGATCAATCAATAAATTGGAGCGACATGGTCGCCAGGATTTACTATTAATAAAACCTAAGGTATTGGTTAAGTTGGGTTAACAGGGTATGGCCCTAGCTCAAGGACAAAAGGGTGAACGAACAAACCCTTGGGGATCTTGCCAAGTCGCAATTGATCCCAGATCGAATGCTGGATGCATTCGGAGAGAAGTATTCACTCCTTAACAGTTGGCCAAATAAATGACCCCTCGAATTGATTGCGCTTGTAACAGTTTAGAAAGCACTGTTTGCATTGTTTGCTCAAGGAACTAAAGGATGAAAAGATATCTAAAGCTTCAGGTTGAAGGCCTGAAGGAAGAGGCAGCTTCAGTTACCCCCGACTGCCTGCCTGACCCTAACCAAGGGGGTTGTTGACCGCGCCGGGAACGTGGACCGAACCCGCCGCGAGAGGTCTTTCCGTTGAGCTCTACTTGGAGCAGGAGGACTCTTGGGTGCTAGGGGGGGCTCTGGCCGTAAATCCCTCGCCTTCCGGGTCCTGCACAAGAGGCTAACGTGACTCGGGATTGGATCTCGAGGCCCACATACTAGTCTACGGGCAGAAGCTTGGAATAGTGATCCCTGGCGGATTACTGGATAGCCTTCGGGCGGATTATGGACTAACCTATGGGCGGAACTCCTTGTATTTCAAAGATAAAATGATGAAATGATAATAAAGAAGTTGTTTGATATTGTTTTTCTATGTCACGTGATAAGATTACGTGAAGGAACCAGTGCTTAACAGGGTTAATTAAAGAAGCTGATTGTTATATGTTAAATTAATGTGTTAGATAATTACATAACTAAAACAAACCGAGGAAAGTGCGGAGGATGGGTCATGGGTCCGTCCTACGGTTGGGTGGTCCCGGTTAGCCGGGAACTTTTCTCAAAAATCTCGAAGAACAGCAGGATGATCATCATCATCAAAACGAATAACGAGAGCGATGACCTAGAGTTACGTCTTACCCGATTTACGCTGTTTTAGGGGAACAGAATGGGACTATGCCTTATGGCAGAGAGGTTGAGTTTTTCATCTCTCTCGTTTCCCATTCTCCTTGAACCAAGTGCAGCATGAATCCGCTTCGGACCTGGCGTTTCTGCGTAAAGTAGTTCGCTCGGGTCTGATGCTAGTTGCTGTTAGCTAATGACCAAACAGGAAAACCCAAATTCAGGTCGATCCTAAGTGGGAACGGCCAGGATACTTCCGCTACGTGGCAGACGCGGGAAGACCTAGATCGCAAGTCCCGTAACATTCCATGGGAGTGCCGGGCGGAGCTTTCTAGACATCCTTTCCGATGGACTGCTAAGACGTGTCCGGGATGATTCTAGTGGACACGTTACAGTCGAAGTCCACAACTCCCACAATGGCCTCCCAAGGAAGCCCAAGAAAGGAAGTATGTCTATCAGATGATGGCACGTATGCGGGTAAAAGGTGTTCACCTTAGAAATTCCATTATCTCACAACAGAAAAAATCATGTTGCCATCAATTGCTAGGTTCTCATAATTATGGTGAGTGTTTTGCAGACAAAGTGAAGGCCCTTTCGGGAGGTCCTCATCTCCAAATTATCAAATCCCTCTCTCTCTTTGGCCTAATCCACATCAAAGGAGGACAACTATGCATGAACGGTGTGGAGTTTTATAGAGGTGCAAAGTATGGAGACTACCTTCAACTGTTGCTAGCTCGAAGGTTGGGTGTGGTTGAAAAGATGGCCATCACACCTTATGAAATATATGTCGTCGAGGATGGATACACTAAGGCAAGAACAATCACTGGTGAGCAAATTCTCTGAATAGCAAAGTTGGTGGATTCCAGAAAGAAACACTCTGGGAAAAATCCTTTATAATTCAAGAAAGTGCATTCCCTCTACTCCCTTAAGTAGTCTCCACTTATGAATAATAATAATAGCCCGAATTTCTACACCTTCCACTCTGTACAAAACATCCGAGTTAATGTATGCATCAGTAGGAAGATTTTCTTCCAGCAGCGTCTTGTCATGTACTTTGGTGCTGAAAGATTAAGGGAGATTCTTGTATCAGCAAAACCTATAATCTTCCCAATGCTAGACTACAATGCATCCTTTAATGTATATGTCTTTATTTTATTATAATAGTTTCTCATGAATCATCGCGAGTTGTATGGACCAATCCAACCTCTTGCTATGCAAACTATGCATATTGTAGCCAACACAAAGCTTAGATTCCAAGGCAATATTAGAAGCATACTGGGGCCTAGATGTCTTGCTGAAATCAATGCATCTGTGAACCCATTCATCCTTCCCCTCATAAAATAAAACTTAAGTCTAGACGTGTTTATCTTTGTACTCTAGTAAGGCAACATGGCATTTCCAAGCTTCTTTGGGTGCAATGGGAAAAATGCAGTGGATTTTTTGGACAATCTTGAGATGGCCTTCCTTGTCTTTAGGAGGGATTATGAAGCATTAAAGTTAAGGGCTTTTCCTTTGGTGCTCAAGGAAGAAGCTAGAATGTCGTTCCAAACTCTAAATCCAGCCCAAAGAGCTAAATGGGAGGGATTGATGGCAACTTTCTTACAGAGATTTCAATAAACTAACTCAGCTGAAGAGTTATGGCAATGGCTTTTGGCCCTCCATCAAAGTGATCCTTATGGTTATGCAACTTATGAGGAAGGGTTTTTGAAGCTTTGGGGGCAGTGGTTAGACTCACTGAATCCTGGTGAGAGAGCTCCAAATTGCCTTCAAAAGGATCGATTTTTTTCAAGTTTGTACCCCTTGCTCAGGGAGAAGGTAAGGGTGAAATTTTTAAATACTTTTGAAGATGATTTGAGAATCATTAGAGAAAAGAATCGAAAAATTCTCTACCAAGCCCAAGCTAGCCAAGCAGTTTTGGAAAACAACATCACAACTATGGAGGCCTCTCAAGTTCCCCCAAATGTATCTAATGCACCAAGACTTGTTAGAGGTCAAGAAGACATGATCCAATAAATAAACAATCTTATTAATCAACTAGAGGGTTTGAGAGTGAATCTTGTGCAAGGTGGAAGAAGACCTATCGAGGGGAATGGTGGGAAACGACCACAAATGCGGTGACAAGCAAGGGAGATGTTGTTTTACAACTGTGGAGAAAATGAACATGGCATGTACAATTGTCCTCACCCTAGAAGATATGATCACCCTACTAGAGGTCCTCGACAAAAAGTAAGCCCTCCTCATACTAGGACTCAAGAGCAAGAGCAGTCATGACCTCCAATTTTACAACCACCTTATGTTCAAGCTAAAACCCCTGCTATTCAATCAAATGTTAATGTCATAAAAATAGAGGTGGTCAGGGATAAAAGGCTCCAAGAAGAATTAGCGAGAGGTAAGATGAAGGTAGATGTAGTAGAGACCATGCCTATCAAGTGGATAAGTGTCCAAATTGAGGCAAGCAAGGAAGCAATCAATGAGACAAGTACATCACGGGCACCTAGAGATGAAGGGAAGAAGAGAAAGACTCAAACTAGGTCTAAAATTGATATCTCCGACTTCCCTTTGGGTTCTCGGACACAACCTTATGATCTGATAGCAAATGTGAGCTCTCAAGGGCCAAAAATTACTTGGCCACAACTACTTCATGCCTCTCTAAAGCTACGATGACAATGGTAAAAAATGGTAAGCACAAGGGCAAGGCAAAGTAAAATGGTTAGTGCAATATGGCCTCAAAGATATAGTGCCTTTAGTGGAGGCTCAAATCAAAGGTCAACGGATTTCAAAAACATACATCGATAGTGGAGCAGAGGTTTGTGTCATGACAAAAAATCTTATGCATCAATTAGGCTTAGAAGTAATGGAATCCTCAACCTTTAGGGCAAAGATGGCCAATAATGATGCGGTCACATGTGTGGGTGTAGTGAAAGCTTTGAGAGTTTCTATTTTTGGAATCATTGTAGTAGTGGATGTTTATGTGATTCCAGTAAAGGGAGAAGGATATCCCCTCATCCTAGGGAGACCTTGGCTTATGGGCATCGGAGCTAGGCAAGATTTGGCAATAGGGGATTTGGAGTTGAGGCCACGTAAGGTGGGTGGCCACGATCAAAAGGTGGTTTACAACTTGAAGAGTGGGCATCAAGAGAACCTTGAACTAGAAACACGTGCTAATGAGTGGAGCTAAAGTGGATGTTCCTCATCGGTAGAAGAGAAAGAGAGTTCAAGTGGAGAGAGTGATAGCACTCTTGAAATTATGGGCATCACCTTAAAGGAACCTACCTCATCAGAAGACAACCCAAGAATACAAGGAGAAGATGTGTGGGATGCTAGCCTAAAGAAGATGATATCCAAGGATATAAAGGATGAAGAAAAGGAGGGTTATGTGAATGTTCTCAAGAAGCATGCATCATTGTTTATTTCTGATTATACTCACATTACAAGTGTCACTGCAGTGAAGCATCACATCCAACTCAAAGAAGGAAGCAAACTTGTAGTACAAAGATTGACAAGACTGGGAGTTATGCAACAGGATACACTGTTGACGGAGGTGAAGAGACTCTTGAATGCAGGATTCATATACCTAGTGGAAGATTTAGAATGGGTCTCTCCAGTAGTATTGAGGCCAAAGAAAAATGGTAAGTGGTAAGTATGCATAGATTACAAGCCACTAAATGCTGCAACAAAGAGGGACCACTTCCCTCTCTCATTTCAGGATGAAATCTTGAATGAAGTAGCGGGACATGAGTAGTATACAGTGTGTGATGGCTACTCTGGCTACTTCCAGATTTGCATTGCAGAGGAGGATCAAAAGAAGACGACTTTCAACACATCATGGGGCTGTTTTTCCTTTCGGGTCATGCCCTTTGGTCTCATAAATGCCCCAGCAACCTTTCAACGATTCATGAATATGGTCTTCCAACCTTACTTTGGTAAGTCCATAAGGGCTTTCATAGATGAATTTTTTATTTACAGCTCAAGGAACATACATCTACGCAAGGTTGATGAAGGATTTACTCGCTTAGCTATGTTAGGTGGACAACTAAATAAGGATAAATGTCACCTTGGGGAAAGCAAGGTTACACTACTAGGGCATGTATTGTCAATTGAAGGAATTGAGGTAGATCCAAAAAAGGTAGAAACATTGCTAGCTCTACCTTCCCCAACCTCCATCAAACAATTAGTTTCCTTCTTACAAAAGATAATATATTTGGGTAGATTTATACACTTACTCTCTCATGCCATATATCCCCTGCAACAACTGCCATGCTAAGAAACACTCGTATGGAGTGAACAAAGTGAAGGACATTTAAAGGAGATAAAGAAAATGTTGGGGTCACTTCCTATAATCCTCTAGCCTTGTCGGGAAGAAACATTCTTTGTAAACCCTAGCGTGGGAGAAGAGGCCATTGGTGCTACTCTCCTACAAAAAGATCCAAAAACATCCTTCATGAGGCCTGTGTATTTTGCCAGACACCTCATGAGAGCCTCTGAGAAGGCTTACACCTCCATGGAACAAGTAGTGTTGGCCCTCATGTTTACAGTAACCAAATTTCAGCCATATTTGCTTCCAAAGAGGTTTGTGATCATCACTGTGGAGGATATGTTTCCCTATGCACTACAACATATGGAAATCTCTGACAAAATAGCAAAGTGGGTGGTCTGACTTCAAGAGTTTGATTATACAGTGCAGGTTGAAAGAAAAATTTGAGCATGCCTGGCTGATATTTTGACAAACAGGTGCAATGAGAAAAATCTCACGATTAAAAGAAAGGACCTTCCACCACCCCCATCCATAAAGTCTCTTGTAGATGCTTGTAGCCTCTACTTTCATGGTGCATATAAGAGAATTAAGGATAAGGTAGCTGTAGACATTGTTGTTTTCTCTCCTTTAGGAGAGAAAATCTATGGTGAAGGAATCATCTTGGAAGGTGTCCACTCTAACAATGAGGCTGAATATCAAGCTTTAATTCATGGTCTTTGTTGGTGTCTTAGTAATTCAATCGAGAGGTTGAATGCTTTTGGAGACTCCATGCTATTGGTAAGGCAGATGTAAGGTACATGGACATGCAAAAATACAAACGTCTCCAGTAAAATGAGAGAGGCCAAATCTCTTATGAGAAGATTTAGGGAGGCACAAGTACATCATGTGCCAAGAGACCAGAACAAGGATGCCGACCATCTAGCATCATCAAAGATAAAGGAGTCAGTGGTGGGAGCAGTGGCTATCAAACCCCCACTTCAGCAAGGCAAAGAAGACTTAGAAGATATTCTACACCTCTTAGAGCAAGGAGAAGCTCCCAAACACCTGACTAAGGGAGAAAGACAATCGGCTACAGGATATCACATGGTAAATGATAGTTTGTATTATCTTGGTAAGGATGGTGTGCTTAGGAAAGTGCCTTCAAAGTGGAAAAGTGAAGAAATCTTAAAATCTTTCCATGATGATGTGTGTGGAGGCCACTTTGCACACGACATCACAAGTAGAAAGGTTCTACAAGCCGGGTTTACTTGGCTCAATCTACACCGAGATGTCAAATATTGGTGTCAAACATGTGAAGAATGTCAAAAACCAGGACCACGACGGCTCATAGTAGAACCCCAAACCCCAATCAAGCTCTATGGACCCTTTGAGAAGTGGGGAATTGATGCCATAGGGCCTCTACCACGCACTCCATCAGGAAAAGAGTATATTATCATGGGGGTAGATTACATGACTAGATGGGCCGAGGCTATGCCAACTAGAAGAATCACTGCTAAGGAAGTGAGTAAATTCATCTTTGACCACATTTGTTGTAGGTTTGGTACCCCTCTTGAAATACTATTAGATAGAGGACCAGGGTTCAAAGCTAATGTGGTGGGTGAACTCATGCAAAAGCTAAATATTCAAAGACAACACTCTACCTCTTACTACCCTCAATGCAATGGATTGGTGGAGAAGGTAAATGGAATGATTTGTAAAATCATCAGCAAACAGGTACATTTAAGGCCCTAGGATTGGGACAAGCACCTTAGTGGAGCTCTATGGGCTTACAAAACTTGCTTATGTTAGGGTTCACACCTTTTCATCTAGTTTATGGACAAGAGAATCTCTTGCCTATTGAGGTGAAATTAGCTAGCCTTCAGGCATTAGGTGGCACAGTAGGCTCTCAAAAGGAGAAGTTACATCAAATATTACTGGACCTAGAGAGGCTACAATTGGATCGTGAAGAAGCCATCAACACTACTCCTAGGAAGCTGAGAAGCGTAGAGAAAAGTTTAACAAGAAGCTAACAGATAAAAACATCAAGGAGGGATCTTTAGTGCTTCTATATGACAATGGCAAGTTTCTCTACTGGTGCGAGGGACCGTTTCTCTACTGGTGCGAGGGACCATTTTGGGTCACAAAAAAATTCAACAATGGCTCGTACAAACTTCAAGACATTGAGGAAAAAGTGCACAAGACTAGGGTAAATGGATGGCACTTAAAACACTATCACATCAAGATGGGGTCAGCTCAAGATACCAAAGAGTATCTAGAGGCATAAATACCTCTAGCTAGGTCAGGGAGGGGGGGGGGGGAGGCTATATGATCCGAGAAAAGCACAAATTTTTTTTTTTGTCTAACACTTTGTTGATTTTTTGTACATTTGGAGGTTTGAAATAAAGAAGAGGGTGGGAACAACCTCTTGGGAAATCCAAGAAATCATTGGATGGAAATATTTCATGGACCGGTTTACCAAAGGGGGGTGAAGAGTAAAGATCAATGGAGAAAGGTGAAGAAAAAATGTGTAATGCGAAAAGAAAAGACATGAAATGGATTTGGAGCCATCCAAAGGACATGTGAGGCTCATAATGTCATGGATTTGGAGCCTTATGATAATTCAAACAAATGGAACCCTTCTTGGAAGCATTAGTGAAAGGAAAATTAGGCACATGATTTTGTAAGATTTCTAAAAATACTTCCACTCTGATCCAAAAAAAAAAATTCAGCATGAAAGTTGTAGCGCATGAGCTGAAGTTTTGGCTGGTATTTTTTTATAATTTTTTGGAGCTACAAGTCGGAAGATATGGCCAAAATGGTGGACGCCAACTTTTTCCAACTGCGGTGGAGACCAACTCCCAATTTTATACACACCCACACTTTCTTCCCCACACTTAAAACTTCCATAAAACATCATTCATTAGACTCCCAACAAATTTCCCTCTTTTCTCCTCTCTCTCAAGCTAATAAACCATTAGAATTCCCTTCCTAAATCACCCTCAAATCATCCTTAATTGTAGTAGTAATGTATGAATTCTCACTACTCTCTCTCCATTATTGCTAGATATGATCTTATTTTATAAAGATTCTTTATATTTTTTTATAGGAGAGCTCTTGGACTCAAGCTATGGGGGGGAGAATGGAGACAACTCACCTATGATGGAACTTGATTAAGTATTAAATTGGTCATCAAAACATCTAGATGGAGCTTCCACATTGGGTGGAACTGCCTTAATGCAGCTTTGGTGGTGTTAATTCCTATTCTATCTTAACCTCCTCCCTAAACACCCTCAAGGCCTATATAAAGAGGCCTTCTCCTTTGCGATTTTCAAGAGAGAGCCAAGAGTCCTTCTTCAGCCCTATTGAGCCTTCCCCATTCTCTCTCATGAGCTTATGCAGTTCATCCCCTTACTATAGCTTATGCATGCTCTATAGTGTAATAAGCCGATGCTATTGGTGTCCATATTGTGTATATTGGTTATGTCTTGAGGGTTCTCCATCTCTTGTACCCTCTTAAGTTTTATTGATTCATCTATTTTTTGTAGTTCTCTCTCTCTCTCTCTCTCTCTCTCTCTCTCTCTCTCTCTCTCTCTCTCTCTCTCTCACAAGTGCATGCACTACACAAAAAGTGCTAAATACACACTTAATTTTTAATCAATGAATTTGCATTTAGATACATCAATCAAGGTATCGGATTCGGGGTTTTGTTTAAAGCATTGCTTTATCCTAATATTTTGTAATTAACATTTTAAGAAGGAATCATCGTTTTCTTATTAAGGTTTAACATCTAATAAAATTTCACCAATTTTTAAATAATTTCTTACAACAGACCATTCATTAAAACTCATTCCCCTCACTACACTTATTTTCCTTTTCAATAAATGTGCTTAGTGAGATGGGCGCGTGCAGTCTTTCGAGTTATCATTGCTTACTGGAGTTCTAGTCATGTTATGAGTGGGTTGTTGTTGTATTATGGTTTGGTTTCTATGATATGATTATATGTATGGTCTGTAGTTTTCTTTTTTCCCTGATATGGTGATTTAGGGTGTTTGTCCGTCTTGCATCACATGAAGCTTTCAATCGCATATGTGTAGAGATCATGCCGAATTTTTTCTAGGATGTGGATCTCTTATTTCTAGTTATTCTGTTGTTTTGCAAGCATTCACTGTGATTGTCTATGTGTGTGGTGTATGTATAATCTATTTGAATGGTGCCTCAAGCTCCTCCTCTAGTCCAGTACCTCCCATTGGTATCTCACCATTATTCTTTATTGCTAAAGTCCAAACTTATTAGCAAAGCAAGCTTAGCCAAATTCATTGCACTCTCCTTACCACTCATTCCAGATTAGAATACTAATACTTGTGATTACTTTCTAGCCTCTTATAGTAAGAGGTCTGGTCATGTCAGAGGAACAGTTGTCCAATGGAGGCCTAAAAGTTTGGGCAAGGCTCTGTCTCTACCCTATCTAGGAGACTTTTTTCCTACTGCTCGTCACGTTCTCGAATGAGTATATCCTTAAATTGTTGTAGAAGCAGACACAAGATTTGTTGGATCCCAAGAAGGTTCTTACCACTTCTAGTATTAGTATCTCCATTATCTCCAATCTTGTGTGGAAGCAACTATGCCAGTTCCTTTAGGATAGGTTTATGCCTGCCAAGACACTCTCTAATTACCTTTCAAAGGAGTTGTTTACAGCTTCTAGAATGGTGTTGAAAGGCATAATGATTGATTGGAGTTCCTACCTTCTATAAAAAATGGATCAACACTTTGTTAGAGCCACAAGGGATAATGTAACTAATGTTATATTTGGTCCCTACCTTTTTGTCTTTTTGGCATATGTCACCCCTTCAAAGGAAGTTTCTACCTTGATAATTGATCCTCCAGAAGCTCTCCTGCTATTAAACACTCTTATGTCATCATTGAGAATCTTGATCCTATCCCTCATGTGGTAGTTCAAATGGAAATGCTTAAAACAAGTGACTGAATCAGTCCCAACTCCTCCTCCAGTCTCTATTCCTCCCTGATCAATCTAGCAGTTAGCTTTCCTCACAACCCCTAATCTTTTCAAAGCACATCATGAGGGTACTCTAGAGATTTCCATCCCTTCAGTACAACACTTAGTCATTGGAGATGCAATTCCCTTCCTATGTTAAGAGGTTCAGCGTTCTATTGAGCTCTCAATGATGATTGCATGTATCCAGAAGCTCTATTCCTCTAGCTATGATAAATTCCAACAAACCAAAGAAGAGTTGTAAAAAAAAATTGTAGAGCTCGCTTCTTCTCATGAACATTTTTCTGATATTTGTACCCAAACAGAGCAACAGACTAAGATCATTGATGCTCAAAAAATGGACATTTCTAGTTTGCACACTTAATTGGTTGTCACTAAAACCCAAGTGGTTCATGTGACTGAGGAACGAGATGGATTGTTGTAGGAATCTCGAGAACTTGAAGCTCTGCTAGCCACTCAAACAGAGGAGCTTAAGATAGCAAATACCACCTTAGAGCAAAGCGGAATCCAAATTCAGCAACTTAATGAGCAATTGGTCCAGTCATGTTCTTCTACACCAAGTCATGAGCAACTAGTTTCTTATTTGACCCTTGCAGACTTGGTGGTTCTCCAATGACATGCCATGTTACGTCCATTATTCCAAGCTAAAGTGAAAAGACTGCAGTCTAAGACAGTCTTTATTTGAGCAATTTTAGGAGTATATACCTCCAACCATTCCTTTTTTGTTCACTATCAGTTTTATAGAAGTTGGTCTTTTATATTAAGCTCTCAACAACAGATCTACCTCTTCCAGACGATGGTTGGAGTGAAGCTTGGTCTTCGGATTTGGTGAATAGAAATAGTCTATATGGTCTTTGAAGATTCTATGACTTTGGATACAATGTTGTTGTCTTATATGTATTTACGAGATTATCTATTAATTCCCGATGATGAAGATATGGCTTGGTATGTGGGGGGTGTGGTCTTACAAGCTGCCTTATATGTCAAACATTTGGAGTTGAGGATAGATGAAATGTTTCGGTGCTATTCTTCTAAAGTGGCTGCTTGACATGTCACTTTATGGCATACAATGATTGATTTTGTAGTCTTGAGCCAATGACAGAACAAATCCTCTAATCATGTGCATAACACTAACCAACGAAGCGTGGATCTTTTAGCTTATCTTTCCAAGAACCATCCATTTTCTTCATCCTTCTTTGATGCCTACTATCGAAGATCTACTTTAGGTCCCTTCATTCCTAGCTTATTTTATTATCAACAAATGGCTCATTACTATGCTGCTTATTTTTCCCTTTATCAATCCAACTCACCAGCCATCTTAGCTCTCCTTTTCCAACCTCAAGGTGCTCCTCAAAGTCCAATATTTACCTATTGTTCTTTCATTGAAGATCGAGTATTTTCTCCTTCTCCGCCTTGTCCTTCTCCATCTATCCATCTTCCTTCCACTTATCATGCTTATCAATTAACACCTTTCTTAACTAATTTTCCTAAATTCTCAGCTAATCCTTCTTTATCTTATTCCTCATTTTATGATTTTTCCTACCCATCTCTTCATCCTCTTTTCGCGCATTCCTCTTCCATCTCCTACTACTATTTCTCAACCCCCTCAATTGGTTAGTGGGTATGAAGGATTTGATCAGAAGATTCCAAGAATAAGAGGATGAATCTCAACTGATTCTCTTACGGTACCACATACTAATTGGTCATTAATTCCAAGGGACTGGACAATTGCTAGTCAAGTGTACCAAAATTATCTCCATTTTGCCCAACAATATCCACAATCTCCATATCCTTCAGTGAGATTGATAGCCCACTTTGTTTGGTACCTAGCATATATGCATAGGCATTCCCATAACGATCAAAAGGCCATTCCAAAGTTATGTATGAATGTCAATGTGAACATTGATTCTCAACAACTGGATGTCCTATAATTTCCTACCCTTTGTCTACCTAGCAAATAACTTATTTTGTTACAAAGGATGTGATGCCTTCAATTCTTTTAGAATCCTTCAAAATATTTTGTAGATGAATCCTTATCCATGGATCATTTTTGTAATCATCAAGCTTTCAAGAGGGATTATCTTCATTGATACCCTTAGATCAAGACAATGAAGAAGAATCATATGCGATTATTTTCATTCAAAAGTGGTGTATTCTTTCGTGTTCTTGTTAGTTATGATGGATTCTATGAAGATGTTGAAGATTATGGTTGAATCTATCAAATCCGTGGGAGATATCTACTATGATACTGTGTGAAGATTTGTTTTTTTCCTCGTGGTTCTCTAAAGAATGAAACAAAAGCTTGTTGATATTACAAGATAGTTTTTCTTGCAGTAGAAACCATTTTTCCTTGGGGTCTCTCTTGGGGCTCCAGACGTACGATTGCCGTGATACTCGAAGCACAGTCTCTCAGGAAAGAAGCCAAGATAAGTAAAAGAAGCATAGTCTCTCAGGAAAGAAGCCAAGATAAGTAAAAGAAATTTCAAATTCTGTATTTTTAATGGGCAACGTGATGGAAAATTGTTCTTACTTTCATCAGTCAGTTTGATGATAATTTTCATAAAGAGCAATATGCTAAAAAAGATAAACTTAAATGCATCACTAACCATCTAGTAGATAGAGCATCATTATAGTGGACTATTGTTTGCAATAGTATTGATTGTCCCTCCAATTCAATTCCATGAAAAAGTAATCAAACAATGGGATCTTGTGCAACAAAGAGATCATGAATCCATCCCGTAATGCACTGAACGTTTCTGGAGTGCCTTACTACAACTTCGAATGCTTGAAGATGTTTCTCAGGCGATCCACAAGTGCAAGTATATGTTCGGTTTGCTTGGTCACTTCTATGCGGAAGTGAACATGTTCAAGCCAAAGACTTTGGAGGATGCTATTTCTTTAGCACATGATGTTGAAGATAAAATTCGTGGACGAGAAAAGTGACCGCAATAATTTTTGACTAATGGTAACTTTGGTACAAAGAAATTTAATTTTAACTTCAAAAGATTCAATCACTACAAGATATAGACCTTATGCCGACGTTTAAAGTGACGAAAATACACACAAAAACATTTGCCCCCGTCGTCGCAAAAAGCATCGTTATTGACGATGCCATAGAAACATCGCTATTGGCATCGCTATATGCATTGCTAGTTGTGTCGCATTTGCGACACAAATAGCAACGCATATAGCGACGCATATAGTGACGCCAATAGCGATGCAACTAGTAAATTTTTGACTCCAATAGCGATGCGAGCAGTAAATTTGTGATTCAAATAGTGATGGTAACAGGGATTAAAAAATATTTGTGGCAGGGCTACCACATATAGCACTGTGTGCTGTATGAGAGCCATACAAAATAGTTTCTGCACTACTGTATACAAAGCGCTTGTAAACAAAAAGAATGTATACTAAAATCATAAAACTGATATATGAAATAAATACATGATTGCATTAAAAGCGATTGGTACAATCATGATAGGATATCACTAATACATAGAAAATGTCTACATAGATCAGGCGACTAAAAAATAAAGGTGTGTGAGCTCCAAGGATCCAAGGGCGAGCTACAAATCCTCATCCCCCGAAAGCTCGTCCCGCTGCAAAGGAGCATCGAACGGATTCTGCAGAATAAGAAACAATACATCAATCCACCATACAATAATGCATTCAAATATCTCATGGTAACTATGGACAAGAAAGATGAGTGACTTACAGGGCCGCCGCGTCTATACAATCGGTCGATCAATACATTGAGATCGTGTCTCTCTGCATATCGAGTCTCAAGGCCTTGTGGATCGCGATTTGTAATGGAGTGCTACAAAGAAAACAAAATGCTAACCGTTAGAAACATGATTATCAGTACAAAGAATATTTCAAAAAAACAAACAAGCAAAATAAAAGAGAAAGTTACAAAGTCCTCCAAATATGCCCTATGGCCGCCACTCCTAAGATGATGGACCACTCCGGCCTCGAGTCGTGCCCTCGCTGCCTCGCACTGCTGACTCCAACATCCTGGCAAATCTATAGCCTCCTTCCTCAGTTGGCGCCAGTCATCTACATCTAACCACTCGGGCTTTGCAGCCCCACTCTTGATTGCCTTGTGTGCGTCGGATTGTTTATGTGACATGTATGTACGCATGCAATCCATCATCCAGCCCATAGAGAATCTATCTACTGTGGCTGGCACCGGAAACTCCTCGTGCAAGGATGCTACTATGTAGTCCTTGCTCCCCTCTGGTATGTTCTTCCAATGATCTATGACGTTGTGCCGAAAAACTTGTTGGCACAACTCTCTCATGCAAGCCATCACCCTCCTCCCCTCATCATTCATGATGATGGCTTCTGCCCTACTATCAACCAGATATCCATAACCCCTAGGAGTCTGTCTAAGATGGGTCCTCTCCCATCTCCGTCCATGCTCCTAGGCATATCCAGGAGACCCCTCTACATCCGGTGTCCCGAAAGGGGTAACCTCTCTCAGAGTGGCACCCAAAGGGGTGGCATCAAAAGGGGTGCCACCTGCTGATGGCTGCGCAAAAGCCGAAATAACTGGAGTAGACGTCCCCACAGGTGTGACAAATCCTGGAGGTGATGCAGCTCCAGCTGAAGGACGAGATGGAGACACCACATCCATGTCTCCACAGCAGCATCCCCCTGATCCCGATGCAGTCCCTTCCTCTGGCCCAAGTCGTGAGCATCGAGATCGTCTGCTGGAAGCTGAAACATCCAATCATGCTAAAGCAAATCTAGGAGAGCACCTTGACGAAGATTGAGACAGCTCCTGGTCTGCCATCTCTCTGAATCTTGCGAGCTGGTCAAGAGACATGCGTGCGAAGATTTCCTGC
This sequence comes from Lygodium microphyllum, assembly GCF_053477565.2. Lineage (NCBI taxonomy): Eukaryota > Viridiplantae > Streptophyta > Polypodiopsida > Schizaeales > Lygodiaceae > Lygodium > Lygodium microphyllum. Next base: position 27,920,183 of record NC_141143.1, on the reverse strand, counting down.
AACTCCTCATCGCTCATCCCTCGACTCATTCTGAAAATGTCACCTACATAGATAAAAAATGGTGTTAGAATAATCAATTTAAATTATACAAAGTACGGTAATATAAATTATTTTTTAAAAATCCCTCTTAAAATGCATATCTTATGTACCTTTATAAGAGATCTAAACAACGAATTGAGTAAGTGGCTGCTCAAAGAAGTATCCTATGGTCCCATATTAATCTCCTGACACAACTCTGCATACACTGGAAGGTCGATAGACATGTCACCACAAAAGAATGACTCCGTCTCGTTCTCAAAAAATTCTTGGACTCATGTATTTCCATCATTGTTAGCCGATGCGGGCTCCAAGCTTGGGGCAGCCTCCAACCCTTGTAATATCGACCCTTCTATTTGCATATTATCTTCATCTATGCTCGGAACATGGCTTTGATCATATACTCTTGCACTTCGGGGAGTTGAAGGTATAGCATACCAGCATTGAGGTTGTCGGGGGTTTGGATAGAAGATTACCTATTCACAAACACGTACAAAGTGAGTTCAAACCATTGTGACATAAACCATGTTGTATTACAATTAGCAAGTAAATGACTCCATGCACCTGTTCACAATGGGCCGACAACACAAAGGTGTCGCGCAAATCTGTCCATTTTTTTTTCAGAATCTATTTTGAGAAATCCAGGTGGACCTCGTCAAACTGTTGCTCTAGCTCCTCCAATTACCACTTTGAACCATTGCACATCAAATAGTATCATGGAGAAGCTATGGTAATCCATCGTAATAATACTTTGCCAGTTCCCAAAATACTCCATCTCATCCACAACCGTGTTCGGAACCGTTGCTCATCGTTGGCTCTCTTGCTCGAACCTTGCCATGACACCGTAGTCCATTGTGGAGCGCATTTTGTCAATACGCTCCACGTGAAAATGCAGTCTGCGCGACCACGCTGCACAACATATTTTGTACTGTACATTGAAAGTTACTTGGCCAACAACCAAGTATAGAGGTTAGGGTTATATTCAAGATGGGCATGACAATCAAGTTCACATGGTCGTATGGAAGCTTGGGTGATATAGGTCAAGACATCATGAAAGATGTCTCGGGAGTTGAAGCGGCTAGCAACGTGCACTTCCTCTTCCATAAGAAATTGGTCAATGCAAGGGTGGGCTAACATGGTCATCTAAGTGTATGTTGCGTGTAATGGCCAAAACCCTAAACAAAAGAGGTGCCACATAAGTAGGGTTGTGTAGCAAAGACAAAGCTAAGTTGCATTTCCATGAATGTGGTATCACTCATTTTAACATAGACTTCCCTAGGAGAAAAGAATCACAAGTGGCTTAGGCATACAATCCATGATCTTAAGACTTTTTTATGTTAAATCTTTAGGATCATGAGGCCAACCCTATACCATTAAATGTTATGACAAGGACACAACCTAAGAAGACTGGATGGTTGATACTTGGGATGAGAAATGTGGATTTTTTCTCTATTCCAAGAAAAAAAAGAAAAAGAAGAAGAAATGAGCTAAAGAAAATATTAACATAAAGAGTGATAGTGCTATAGTGCTAACGTGAGCAAGAAAGGTACTCAAATTATATGTCACATATAAAATTTAGATACGACATATTCTAAACCCCTCATCACCTTTGGACTACATCCCCTCGAGAATTCTCACTCCTCCATTGAGACCTCTATCCCTTCACTGGATGTTGCGGTCAAGGCTCCATGCAACCATCGTGTTGACATAAACCATGGCATCTCCTCCATGCCTTTGGGATATTGAATCGGTCGATGACGCATACTACGTCGGAATTCAGCTCGCGCTTCCTCTCAATCTTGCCTTGCAATCTGGTACTTTGCGAGCCACATCTCCATGGAGGCATGGTGCAACATACAAAAGTGATTCACCTTCTCTTCCATTGAGGCATCCATTCTTTTTTCTACCCCATTTCCAACCACCACATCTCCAGTCAATCTATCATCGTCCTTCAGCATCCATAGCATTTCATTGTCTGGTTCCACCGTTGGTAGCCATTGTGAGATATGCACTAACGTCTCTGACACCAACCAACCTTCGGCCATGCTACCTTCTAGCCGAGCTCGTTGTCACACAAAGCCTTTCAAGGTTTTCATGAAGCGCTCCAAGAAGAACATCCATCGCATATAGACATGTCCAACAATCTCCACTTCGTCCACAAGATGCACAAGAAAGTGGACTTGTATCGTGAGCATGCTAGTGGGCAGGTATTTCTCAAAGAGACAGACCGTCTCCACTGTTCCCCGCCTCACGGATTCAATAGAGGACGTCTTAATATCTTTTTGTGAGATCCATTGCACCAAAGTCGACAGCTTGTAAATGGCCCTGCGAATTTCTGGAGTAAGCCATCCTGCGATCGCGATCGGTATAGGACAAACTGCCACAAATGAGAAAGCATTATGAATAATGGCCACTTTTCAAATTGCAAAATGCCCACGCTAATTACAATCCATTCTGTTCATAAACTTGACATATCGTATGCCAATCATGGGATTTTAGCCCCGACAATTGGTCATCTTTAGAAAATGCGGACCTGAGAGAACGCATCATACCCGTCGGAGTGCGGATAGACTTGATTACTTGCTTCACAATGCGCTCTTCTTTAGTGGACAAAACCCAAGGAGCACGAGGAAGCTGCACTCCACCATCAGCACTCGACTGCGGCCAAAGCGCCTCCATCTTACCTATCTCCTTCAAGTCCATTCGTGCCCCTATAGTGTCTCTCTTTCCTGTGATGTGGTCCCATAGCAAGCTGCCCACATTCTTGAAAATATGCATGGGATCCAACAAGTGGTTGACCGGTAAGTGGGTCCAATATGGCAACTCGTAGAAAATTGAGAACCATCGCATTCCATTTGCATGTGATTCCGGGTTTACCATTTTCAGCTCATACCAGCTTGCGGCGTTCATACGTGTTGAAGGTCATCCAAGGAAACCTTCCCTGAGTTCATGATCCTCCGACAAGAAAGCGGCGTATACCATCTTCTTCATGGTTCGTGACCTTCGGGAGTCTAACTGTGGCCCACATAATGGACATGCATGATAACCTGAGGTAACCAGACCTGTAAGGCGAGCCACGACCTAGTGAATACTTGATTGAATGAGATAAAATATAGATATTACCAGAGAGAACACATGTCTGCTCACCTGAGCACTCTCCCAATCCTGGTGTCGAAGAGTTTTTGAAAGCAAAGTCATGTCTACAAAAGACCTTGATAAATTTCAAGATGGAAGATCAATCAAGTGAATAAATACAAATCTACAATAGCAACTCTGGCATAATGTGCATTGAGCAAAAGAATATTTTTAACAATCATGCCCAGCAACACTTAGTTTCAATTCTAGTCCTGATATGACTGCAATTGCCTCCTGTGATGTTGATCAGTTGGAAAGATACAACTCTTAGAAACCACCTGTTCTATGACAGGTACTGAAGAATAGAATAATAACTATGAGCCCAATTTCATAGATTGTTTAAAGAATACCCAACGTTGTGTATATGGCACAGCATTAACTTGGTTGTTTCACATCTTAACTGCTTGCTTTTGTAAGCATGTTCCTTTCCAACCTATGTAGGAGGAGCATAAAGTCTACAATGTATTTACATACACTTCATATACATTACTAGTAGCACGATCAGAGTATGTTGTAGAAGACATAGCTATTGAACACGGTGTGTAGTTTTCTGAATAGTCATGTATGCAAAGCTTCATACAAATTACTAATAGCATGTATCAAACATGTTGCCTCTACCACACTGCCTGGAAAGAAGTATCAATAGTGTTCAGGGTCATGCACAGCCTTTTGTATTGAGTGAACTAGAAGTCCTCCATAAACTAGGAATGAGCGCACACAGTAGGGAAAAGAAGTTGACAGTTATCAACATGTCTGTAACACTCTCAAACCAACACTGCATCTATTATCCAAGTTGTGGCAGCAGTCATCTCTGTATATCTTCTTATACAGGTTTAACATATTTTTATTGTCGAAAGGTAGATAGCCAGTGAGACCTCAATTTAGTGAAATAAGTTCAAAGGAATTCAATAATGTTGGTTTCTTTAACACTTTTTGCTCTGTCACATACTGCTCATTAGAATCATCGAATACTGCGTATACATCATCAACATTAATGTCTTGGAAATCTGCAAGTTTCTCTAGTTTGTAGCCTTTCCTAAGCCATGAATCCTGAAGAATCAGAAGATATTCGGTGCAGTGACTGTTTTTTGGGTCTTAAATGGCTTCCTTTCATTCTCCACAGACAAAGATCTCTTACAGGAAGAACAGATCAACACAGAAGGAAAAGGCCCTCACGCACCCCGCGCCTCGCTCGATGTTGAGTATGTGATCAGACAGATATGTCTGTCCAGAGTTAAACAGCCTCCTTCGTCGCTCTGTACTGCCACAGCTACGTCCCATCCTTCATCTTCTCTATCACAGTAGAGTCTTCGGAAAGTAGCAATGTCTTCGTTTCCATCATCATGTTCAGAAATCATCCCCAATATAAATAGAAAAATGTCCACATGATCTAACAAGTCAAGAAGTTCAAGTATAAACTCTAGAGCTACGCCTTTATCCCAAGGTATCACAGATCGGATCTTCAAAACCTTTCGACCTTGCGTCAGGCACCCATCAGGAAAGGACTTGACAGCATTCTGGACTTCCTCTGCAAGGTCCGACCAATCCTCTCTGTTCACGAGTTGAAGTAGATGCCTCCTGATAGAACGAACACGCCAAATTCTGAATGTCTCTTTGAATTCAGCAATCTTCTCACTCACTAGTGAGGCCGCCGTTTCAACTGACTGCTGGTTACAGTCTTGAAGATACAAAAGCACAATTTAAATGTCGTGAGGCCTAATCAGGCTAGTAGATGATAAATTTCGATGGGCTTTCTAATTAAGGGTGTCGTGATCCCGTGTTGAAATTACTCTGCATCCACGCACAAAACAAAAATTCACAGCTATCATCCGAATGTGCCCACAGCTCTGTAGGTCCTTCATCTTTTGCTACCATCTTCGATTTCTTCAGCACCCTTATCAAATTTAGCTCCCTTCTTCAATCCTCGTTTTTACATCCTGATGCTTTGGTGAAGACTTCATCCTCCTCTTTAGAGCTTTCTCTTTCTCATTCTCATCGTTCCTCCTTCCTCCATCCTAAACTCCCCCTGTTTTGTAGCCATTTACTTCTGACTTCATTCAGCGTCGTCTTCCCCCCAAAAAGCCCCCTTTCAAAATAGCCATCCGTGGCTTTTCCTTCCCCCCAGGCTCCTTAAGTAGCTCCTTCCACTTTTTAAGATCAGTTCTACTAAATATTCCTTCTATTCGATGAATTTTTATCACCAATTTTCTAGAAGGTCTCTTGATGATGGGAAGCCTTGCACCAACTGTTGCTTCATAGAAGTAAATGTGTGTAAGACTGCCATTGCAGAGCTTTTAAGCACAGGTACTGAGCAGCGGCCCTGATTTAGCTTTCTTGTTTGGAGTAATAACATAAATCCCGTGCCGGATTCATGAGTAATAATGCTTGGCTACATCAGCACTTGCTGTACAATCAACAATAACTTTGTTGGATATAGAATGATTGGACTGCATATGAGCCTTGAGAAGGTAACATTATAATGTCTGGCTTGGACTTCTCAAAAAGAAACTGTAAAGTACCACATCCATCTTCATTGACTCTACAAAGCAAGTGCTATGTGTGGCTAATGCCACTTCCTCCGGCTAACTGTAGCTATTTGATTGATTATATACCTTTAGTCCACCAAGCATTTGCATTAGATAAGAATCTCATATGCAGCTGCCTTTGTGAAAACACATCCTGAAAGAGGGAATTGGAATTTAGTGGAGCTTCTATGAAGAGGATTGTTTGCTCTTCCTTAATGACCTGTACTGCAGCCCTTAACTTTTGAACTACAGAAACCTCCATTGCAAGATCCAAGGTAGATGGTAATAGATCTTCTAGTGCTTCTAAAACTGATCCAAGCTTCCCAAACATATCCATCACTATGCTTCCAAACTTCTCTCCACTATACTCGCACACAGAAAATAAATGTAAACACAATGACTAAGTATGTACAAAGTAACAAATGTCACACACACAACATTTTGGTGGATTCCACACCTCGGATGCATAGCAGTACGACATCCACCCCCTCTAATCTTGCGCATCCTCCAGATGGGCCAACTACCCATGATCATTATCATCAAGATCCACGAATAGATCAATCTCTTCATTGTGTATTTCTAGTACTTCATTAAGATTATCTATCATATCATCTGTCTCTTCTACTGGAGTTTCTTCTCGTGTTTCTTCTCGTTGCTCTTCTCTTGCAAATTCTTCCAATGCATAATTCTCATCATCTCTTTTCTTGAAGATTCTTTTTCCTGCAATAGGCACTCTAAGCACTGTCCCATCCAATTCTATCAGCTCATATGTTGCATTGTCAAAGACATGTCTGACTATGTATGGCCCAAACCATCTTTTCACCATCTTCCAAAGTGCAGTATGCTGATTTTCAAGGCTGCTATCAAAGACTAATAACCAATCTCCCTCTTCTATTGCTCTAGGCCGCAAGCAATGCCCGTTGTCAAACCTGTCATTATTTCTTAGTCTAGCAACCTTCAACCTGTCAATAGCTAGCTGAATATCCTCTGGTCTTCTCTCCAACTGCCGAATCCAAAGAGCTAAGAGCTCCTCTCTCGTCAAATCCTCCTGCCAAGGTAAAACTAACCAAGTCAAAGCACAAGTCTCAGTCGGCATAACCGGTTTATGACCATACATCAACTCTGCGGGCATATATCCTATAGTAACACTGTGAGTCATACGATCAGCCCACAAAGCAAATGGTAGAAGCCTCGGCCATTCTCCAATCCATCCTCTGCATGCTTTGGCTAATGCTTTCACTATCGGCGGATGCCCTCTTTCACTCTTTCCATTTCCCTCTGGATTGTATGCTGGGGTTAGAGCCAACTTGATTCCTAGTTGAGAGAAAAACTCCATAGCTTCATCTGCATCTCATTCACCACGATCTGCAGTGATCTTACCCACACAGCCATACCTGTAGAAAATTTCTTCCAATAAGAACTTACACACTGCACTAGTGGTCTTCGTTCTCAAAGGTTTGCCCTCAACATGATTGGTAAGATATTCTCTATCCAAAACAATATATCTCATCTGCCATAGACCCATAGGCATAGTAACCAAATCAACTACCCACTTATAATGAATGCATAGTGGATAGGTCAGATGAAGCTCATCTCGATGACACACTACCGAATACATCTGGTAGTCTCTGCAAGTCTCTACAAAGTGAGAAACATCTCTATACATGCCTTTCCACCAATATTTCTCCTTGATTTTCTCATAAGTAGCCCACACTCCTCTATGACCAGCCCAAGGACTCTCATGAAACTCCCTCATCACCTGTAACTGTGTCTCTCTATCGCAGACAACCCGCAAAGGTAATCCACCTCTTTTCTTCGGATGCTTCCAAAGAAATCCGTCCTTGAGAAAATAACCATAGACTTTTCTTCTGACCTTCTTGAACTCTTCATCTATCCATTCATCTCTTTTGCTTAGTGTACTAAGGTACTTACCAATCTGCAACCAATCTCAAACATAGAGTTCTTCTATGAAAGCCACAATATCATAGACATGGCAAATATGATCAACCATAGCGGCTGAAATTTTTGCATCATCTTCTTCTGCAAGTAGTGTCTCCTCATCATCATATCTAGCTCTAGACAGCATATCCGCCACTGGATTATCCTTCCCTGCTATATGTTTAAATTCTAGATTTAATGACTTGATGTATGCAATCCATCTCAGCATAGCTATATTCGGAGTAGAGCAACTCATAATCATACCTATCAATGGCAAGCAATCTGTCTCTACCACAACTGAGGCTCCAATGAAGTACTCCTTGTCACATTTGAGAGCCATAACAATCCCTAGTAACTCCCTCTTGATTTGCGGATATCTCCTCTGTCTCTCGTTTAGGACTTTCGCCCCAAACCGAATAGTATACATGTTTCCATCTGCATCATCTTGACCCACAACCCAACCTATGCCAATTGGACTAGTGTCAACTGTCAATACAATAGGCCTTCTGCAATTATAATCCGCTTTCCTAATAGTAGGAGCAATTTGCAATAACTTCTTGAATTTTCGCATGGCTCTAGTGTGGCTCTCATCCTAATAAAATTTCTGCCCCTTTCGAAGCAGCTGATATAAGCAATCTGCTATGTGTGCAAAATGGGGTATCCAAATCATATAAAACACACAAGCTCCAATGAATCTCTGTACCTCTGAAGTGGTAGAACAATACTCCATAATCTTGCCTATAGCATCCACCTTCTGAGGTGAGGGTTTCCTGCCATAATATCCACACATATGTCCAATAGTGACAACCTCATTTACTCCAAAAATAGATTTTTGCCATGATAGTGTCAAGTTCACTTCTTCTAACCTGGCCAAAATCTTCTCACAAGCTAAAATATGATCAGCCACAAAGTATCTACATCCCTGCTCATTTAAACTCTCATTCTTCTCTTCTTCTGCACACCCCTTAATGGGCACATCATCCAAGAAAGGCATGGTAAGCTGAGGTATGTAATCACGAAGGACCTTATGCATGGCATTCATCATATGCGCAATAGAATTAGTGGCACCTTGAGGCAAGGTACACATCCTGACAAGTCCAATAGGAGTTCTCATAGTGGTTATGTCCCTGCTTTCCAAATCCAGCTGAAACTGATCATATCCCGAATACAAATCACCTAAAGAATAGATGGTACGTCCAACAAATGCTTCTGCAAACTCATCCAAAACTAGACCTATACCAACATTCCTGATAGTACCTCTATTTACTGGCTGCATGTCCTGTATAAATCGGAGTGTACCATTCTTCTTTGGAATCATAAACCACCTATTTGAGTATGGTGCAGATGATGACTCTAGGATTCCCATCCTAATTTTCTCATTCAACAAGTCAATTAGCTTTGGCAAGTGTGCCTTAGGCACTGGAATAGATCAGAGGTTCCATGGAATATGAGTAATAGTAAAGATCACCATAGGAGCAACAATATCTAGATTCACACATCCAATCTCATGCGGGAAAAAAGCAAACCCCCTTCCATGTTGCTCAAGCATCTCCTGAAAGCATTGCTTCTCTATGGGTAGCAAGAAGTCACCATTTCCAATTTTTAATTCAGCAAGAGTCTCGGCTGAAAATTTATGGCCTATATGCTATGGATTCCTCAAAATTGGCTGTTTGGCAGCCCTCTCTATTTGCTGATTACTGTCAGGTGAAAGCGGTACAGCTACCGGCTTCACCTTCTTATCCACAATTTTATATTTCATGTCAACCCTGGCTTCATTATGATCCTCTACATTACTCAAATCTTGCTGTAAATCAGCAATTCTACACTCCAGTGTGGCTGAATATCCTCAGCCCTCTGCTCTATGGACTACATAGGAACAGCCCTAAACTCTGGATGCTGAAATATTTCAACAGTAAACTCTGTTGGCTGAAAGTTTTCAGCCCTCTGTGTCTCTGTAAGTTGATCATAATCAGCTAGAAACTCTGTTTGCTGAATTTCTTCAGCACTCAACACTTTTTGCTGAGTCACCTCAGCCTCTGACTCTATCTGTGACACAAAATCTACAATTTCATGAAACATGTCTAGGGATTGCACTAATACATTACTGTGACAACTCTGCATATCAGTTTTCAGCATATTTTCCATCTCTGTCACCGTATCTGCACAAACCATACTATCATACATCCCATCTATATGCTCATCATCCTCTAAAATACATGCATTTTTCAAATTTTTCTCCTTCCTGCATATGTACTGCCTGGCAGCTCTAGACAATTTAGAAGTCTTTTGATAACTCATCGAACTGTTTGCTGAAATTCCAACAAAATTGGAGGAGAAAACACTGCTACCAGGAGGCGAGAACTCCAAACTCCTCTGCTCTGTACCACCGTTGTCTCGCGAAACAATGGTACCTAATGAAAACCCGAATCCCTCACAGTGGGCAAAGGTGCATCTCTAAGAATATCCCTGTTTCTAACATGGTTCACACACACAGTCATAAACTGAACTGCTCTCATACCATCTTTACTTTGAATCCGTGCATAAGTAGATCCATCATCCATTACCTTTGTTTCCATGCGCATCTCTTTGATGAATGGCTGTCCAAGAATTATGGGATAAGAGCATGAACCCTGCACAAAGAAATGGAAATCCTCCTCTACATCTCCAATAGAAACCCTAACACTGGGACATGCAGCATACAAATCACCTGCAGTGTTGTTGGTGGCTCTCATACGCCACCCATGCTCTACATCCATAGGCCATCTGTTACTTTCATAAACTCCACGAACTATGAGATTAATCTATGAACCATGATCCACCAAAGCAACATAAGGCACTTGTTTCTCCCCAATTTTTACCATCGTTTCTGTAGTTGCCCTAACCCAATGACTCCGCGAAAAGTGACTACGCGGTATCAAGACAGGCTCATCAGTTTTAGCATAATGCATAGGCTGAACCCTCTTTTCTATCTGTGGAAAAACAGAAGCATTCTCAACCATAACCTCATCCTCATCCTCATCCAACTCCCCAATCAAAACTCCCTATGTATTAGTAGTAGGCAATGCATGTCTTTTCCTCTTCGGGACTTCTTGGAACTGATCTTGAAACTCTCTTTTCGAGATGCCCAAAACCTCAGAAATAGTAAAAGTCACCTCACTGCCAAGTATCTTGTCATTAAATATTTTCTTCATGTCCGTAGATATCTCAATAATCAGACATCAATCTAAACCCTAGCTGCTTTCTCTCTCCAGGCTCTTGCCTCTTTTCTTTCTTCTGAGCATCTTCCATCTGTCGTTCTGGCCTTGGTCTCAAAGACAGTCATGCAATAGGTGGAATAACAAACTCACCCCCTCTAGTCTTTTTAGCTGCATTTGGATTTTCTTCATCCCTCTTACACTTCTCCTCCACAAGTACATCTGCTCCCTGAGACTTAGCCAAGTAGGCATAAATAGTGTGCCTGTCACAACAGGTGAATCCCAACTTGTCTCAGATCTGATGCTAGAGCCTCCATTAGTCAAAAAAGTTTGCTGAATTTTTTCCTTGTTTTTTGTCTCCATAGCATAAGTCCATAACGCTGACTAATTCTCTGATCCTTTCTCAATCTGAACTCCATATGCAATGCTGATGGTCCGTACTATCACTCCCAAAATTGGTCAGCGTTATCTCTTCATTCACAATCCCTGCAATGCTGATGGTCCATACTATCACACCAAATACATCTGCGATCTCTCCTAGGTGCACTAGGAGCACTAGAAGAAATAGTAGGCGCAGTTGAAGCAAACTACTCTTTCAATTTTCCCACCAATTCTACTTTAACTGTCTCTAGTGTCAAATCCGTTATGCCTTTGATTATGTCATCAAGAGAGGAAGGCATCAACGGAGTGGATGGTTTTGGAGCAGAAGGAGCCGGCATCAATCTTGGAATAGGAGGAACAGGAGGAGTAGAAATAGTAGGCACTGGCATAGGCCAAGAAACTGGCTAAGGAAGAGAAGAAATAATAGGGATAGAAGCAGGCATAGGAGCAGAAGACGGTGTTGGTGTCATAGAGCCATTCTGTAGGCGGGTCTTCCATATCCTCCTCTTGGTCAAAGTCGAGACTACATCTTGGGCATCTTGCCAATCCATTTTAAGACCCATAGGCTTCGTGCGATCCTTAAGAAGCTCTCCTAATTCTTCTTGAAGAGCAGGATCTGCAGCTTGCAAGAAAAGCTCAACTTTCTCAATATCCAATGCTCTTTGTTCAATGGCATCAAGCTGACTATACCTCTCTTCAAATTTTCTTATCAACTCTGAAGCAGCTAGACGCATGTAGACCCACTCTCGCAATGACCCCTGTGTAGCCATCCCAAAGTCCTCAAGGAAATACTCTTCTTTCAAGGCCTTCTTAAAATCTTGCCAATGCGAATTTTGAATAAAAAGATCAGTCACTTTTTCCCTCAAGACAGGTGTGACAAGACGAAGGAAATACTTACTCATAAGTCCAACTGGTACTCCAAAAAATCCCATCTTGATCTCATATGTCTTTAAATATGCTGAAACATTACGGCCATCAAATAGCTTCTTCTCATTCTCAATTGCTTCAATCGCCTTAGTTGCGCTGATTGCATTTTCATGCTTTGAATATAGTTGCCTTTGTTGAGACAACTGTTGTTGATGCAATTGCTGCTGTTGCTGCATATACAATCGTGTCTGCTGATTTTGAAGCTGCATATACGTAGAAATATTCTGCAAAATCTGCTTTAAATCATCCGTTGAAGTACTTGAAGCAACAGTCAATGATGGAGCTGAAGTAGAGGACAAAGCAGGAATCATAGAAGAGGCTCAAACTGATGCTGAAGTATCTCCCATCCTGAAATTTATGCGACGCTTTCGCATCGGGTTCACCAAAGATGTCAAAGGGTTTTCGAAAGCAAAGTCATGTCTATAGAAGACCTTGATAAATTTCAAGATGGAAGATCAATCAAGTGAATAAATACAAATCTGCAACAGCAACTCCGGCATAATGTGCATTGAGAAAAATAATATTTTTAACAATCATGCCCAGCAACACTTAGTTTCAATTCCAAGCCTGATATGACTGCAATTGCCTCCTGTGATGTTGATCAGTTGGAAATATACAACTCTTAGAAATTACCTGTTCTGTGATAGGTACTTAAGAGCAGAATAATAACTATGAGCCCAATTTCATAGATTGTTTAAAGAATACCCAACGTTATGTGTATGACACATCATTAACTTGGCTTTCACATCTTAACTGCTTGCTTTTGCAAGCATGTTCATTTCCAACCTATGTAGGAGGAGCATAAAGTCTACAATGTATTTACATACACTTCATATACATTAGTAGTAGCACGATCAGAGTCCCAGATAAGAATAGGGTCGATTGCAATTAGCTACAATGTATGTTGTAGAAGACATAGCTATTGAACACGGTGTGTAGTTTTTTGAATAGTCATGTATGCAGAGCTTCATACAAATTACTAACACATGTATCAAACATGTTGCCTCTACCACACTGCCTAGAAAGAAGTATCAATAGTGTTTATGGTCATGCACAACCTTTTGTATTGAGTGAACCAGCAGTCCTCCATAAAGCAGGAAGGAGCGCACACAATAGGGAAAAGAAGTTGATAGTTATCAACATGTCTGTAACACTCTCAAACCAACACTGCATCTATTATCCAAGTTGTGGCAGCAGTCATCTCTATATATCCTCTTATACAGGTTTAACAGATTTTTATTGTCGAAAGGTAGATAGCCAGTGAGACCTCAATTTAGTGAAATAAGTTCAAAGGCATTCAGTAATGTTGGTTTCTTTAACACTTTTTGCTCTATCACATACTGCTCATTAGAATCATCAAATACTGCATATACATCATCAACATTAATGTCTTGGAAATCTGCAAGTTTCTCTGGTTTGTAGCCTTTCCTATGCCATGAATCCTAAAGAATAAGAAGATATTTGGTGCAACGACTGTTTTTTGGGCCTTAAATGGCTTCCTTTCACTCTCCATAGACAAAGATCTCTTACAAGAAGAATAGATCAACACAGAAGGAAAAGGCCCTCACGCACCCCGCGCCCTGCTCGATGTTGAGTATGTGATCAGACAGATATGTCTGGGTAGAGTTAAACAGCCTCCTTTGTCGCTCTGTACTGCCACAGCTACGTCCCATCCTTTATCTTCTCTATCACAATAGAGTCTTCGGAAAGCAGCAATGTCTTTATTTCCATCATCACATTCAGAAATCAGCCCCAATATAAATAGAAAAATGTCCACACGATCTGACAAGTCAAGAACTTCAAGTATAAACTCTAGAGCTACGCATTTATCCCAAGGTTTCACAGATCGGATCTTCAAAACCTTTCGACCTTGCGTCAGGCACCGATTAGGAAAGGACTTGATAGCATTCTGGACTTCCTCTGCAAGGTCGAACCAATCCTCTCTGTTCACAAGTTGAAGTGGATGCCTCCTGATAGAATGAACACGCCAAATTTTGAATGTCTCTTTGAATTCAGCAATCTTCTCATTCACTACTGAGGCCGCCGTTTCAACTGACTGCTGGTTACAGTCTTGAAGATACAAAAGCACAATTTAAATGTCGTGAGGCCTAATTAGGCTACTAAATGATAAATTTCGATGGGCTTCTGATTAAGGGTGTCGTGATCCCCTGTTGAAATTACTCTGCATCCATGCAAAAAAAAGAAATTCACGGCTATCATCCGAATGTGCCCACAGCTCTGTAGGTCCTTCATCTTTTGCTACCATCTTCGATTTCTTCAACACCCTCGTTGACTTCAGCTCCCTTCTTCAATCCTCGTTTTTACATCCTGATGCTTTGGTGAAGACTTCATCCTCCTCTTTAGAGCTTTCTCTTTCTCATTCTCATCGTTCCTCCTTCCTCCATCCTGAACTCCCCCTGTTCTGTAGCCATTTACTTCTGACTTCATTCAACGTCGTCTTCCCCCCAAAAAGCCCCCTTTCGAAATAGCCATCCGTGGCTTTTCCTTCCCCCAGGCTCCTTAAGTAGCTCCTTCCACTTTTTAAGATCAGTTCTACTAAATATTCCTTCTATTCGATGAATTTTTATCACTAATTTTCCAAAAGGTCTCTTGATGATGGGAAGCCCTGCACCAATTGTCGCTTCATAGAAGTAATGTGTGTAAGACTATCGTTGTAGAGCTTTTAAGCACAGGTACTGAGCAGGGGCCCTGATTTAGCTTTCTTGTTTGGAGTAATAACATAAATCCCCTGTCGGATTCATGAGTAATAATGCTTGGCTACATCAACAGTTGCTGTACAGTCAACAATAACTTTGTTGGGTATAGAATGATTGGACTACATATGAGCCCTGAGAAGGCAACATTATAATGTCTGGCTTGGACTTCTCAAAAAGAAATTGTAAAGTACCACAGCCATCTTCATTGACCCTACAAAGCAAGTGCTATGTGTGGCTAATGCCACTTCTTTCGGCTAACTGTAGCTATCTGATTGAATATATATCTTTAGTCCACCAAGCATTTGCATTAGATAAGAATCTTATATGCAACTGCCTTTGTGAAAACACATCCTAAAAGAGGGAATTGGAATTCAGTGGAGCTTCTATGAAGAGGACTGTTTGCTCTTCCTTAATGACCTCTATTGCAGCCCTTAACTTTTCAACTACAGAAACCTCCATTGCAAGATCCAGGGTAGATGGTAATCGATCTTCTAGTGCTTCTGAAACTGATCCAAACTTCCCAAACATATCCATCACTATGCTTCCAAACTTCTCTCCACTATACTCGCACGCAGAAAATAAATGTAAACACAACGACTAAGTATGTACAAAGTAACAAATGTCACACACACAACATTCTAGTGGATTCCACACCTCGGATGCGCAGCAGTACGACACCAAAAAGTTATGCATCGTCCACATGAGAATGGCTCAAATGTTGGCTGACCGCCGACCATCGCGCTTGCTTATATCTTGCACAGTGACCCCCTCCTCCCACAAAATCTTAAGCTCATCGACTAATGGACAAAGATACACGTCCATATTTTTTACTTTCTAGCGGCCTGGGACAAGCAAGCTAAGGATGAGATGTCCTTTCTTTGTAGAAAGCCATGGATGGATGTTGTAGTTGACAAGCACTCTAGGCGACACACTGTAAGAAGTTGAGCGCAGACCGAATGGGTTCACAGCATCCATTGCAAGACCGAGCCGAAGATTCCTTAGCTCTCACACAAAGCCTGGGAAGGTAGAGACAATGTGGCTCCATGCGCACGAATCCACTGATATTCGTTGAACTCCATTCGTGGACGTATTCTGCACATGCCACGTTGTCAAGCTTGCCATGCTGGACGTGCGAAACATGTGGTTTATGCGGGGGATGAGCGGAAAGTGTCTGAGAACTTTTTGAGGGATGGTTTGCCCTTACAAGTCCTGTCGATACCTGTGAGCACCACACTTTTGACATGTCTCCATAGTCTCGTATTCATCTCGAAACAGTATGCAATCGTTGATACATGCATGGATGTTATTGTAGTCCATGCCAAGCTTCCGTAAAACATGTCGTGCATCATCATGAGACTCATGCATGGTATTTGCAGGTGGTAATATATGATATTTTAATAACCTGAAAAAAATCATAAAACACCTTGAAAAAGCACAAATGTTTGTAATAATAGTGTCAAAAAAAAATCAATGAAGCCTATGTGCAAGGTACCTGAATAACTCAGTCACACTCGTATTGCTCCACCCATATTTTGCTTGCACACTTAAGAGTGCAAGCAATGTCTTCAACCGAGATACTCAGCACCCATCATATAATGGTATGGATGCTTCCTCTCTAAGCGAATTAGATGTCTCGACATTCATGGAAATCAATGCATCGATCATTGCCTCCATCTCAGGCTCCAAGATTGTAGGTAGGTCTGGAAGGTTGCTTGTCTCCTCTAGCATTGATGGTATAGATTGGCCTTGCGAGTGGTGGATTGGCTCCTGCAATCCATCCATCGCACATCCACAAACTCTTCTAATTGGCCACAAAGGGTGCACTCCCCCTTGGGATGAGACATCACCCCCTGGATAGAAAATTTACCAACAAGACCCAATCTTATTGTGTAGGTTTTCAATTAGCTTACGAGTACAATGCATGATTAATATTAACTTCAAATTACCATTTGCTGAAAATCCACAATTGCCTTATCAATGATCTCAGATTGAAACTCGCCAAATCATCGTATGTGTTCTATAAACAATCGGCGTTTTCGTCTAATTGCCAACTTGCATTGAGAGCAAGGACATGGGACACGCTGATTAAGATACGCCTCGCGATCTTGAACAATAAGACCTTCCTCGTTTTCTATCTTAGCTACATTATAGCAAACGAGTCTCAAATGGATAGCTTTATGGAGATGTATGTCAAGTTGCAAGTTTACCATAAGCTCTTGCATTGTACATAGTAGTTGAGAGATTTATTGATGTTATATCTCGGGCATATACCATGCTCAAGGATTTGTTTGTGATATTATTGCAACAAAAAGATTGGTGACAAGGATGCTATAATTAATGAAGTTCTTCACGAGGTGAATATAGAGTTGAAGGGGATGGAACACGATTCTTCTTTGGGATTTAATGGTGATAAGTCAATTATTGAGGTGTCTTCTTGTACAACCATTATACCTTATATACCTAGCTACAGTCTCTAGGTTATGTACTTTGAGTATCTTAGAGGGGCTCTACTAGGATTACTTATACAACTACACTAGAGGGCTTTGAGTATAAGTAATCCATTTATGAGAATCATTGAGGATCTCTTAGTCTAATAATAAATCAGTCTCAATAAAAAGCATCTTAGAAATGTCATTTTTTTTGTCCTAGGATTGCGTATTAAAATTAATGCCATCTATGAAATTTATCAACTATAGTAATAAAATTTGTTTCAATCAATTCTACTCATTGTCATAACATTTGAAGAAAATATCCTATGCTCAATTTAAGGGATTCTTCTTCTATAACAATACTTTTGGGTTCATTTTGATGAAGTACCGTAATGACCATTAGCTAGGGTATCATTTTCTTTTAGTCCTTCCGTTGACTAGTTGGCATGATTTCTAATTTGTTATGCCTATAAAGTTAATACAAAAACAATGAATTATGCATATCACAATTAGATCCCCTACTTGGACATTATAAATTATATGACCAATTTTAAGCCATCTTAAAGAGTCACCAATGTACGTGGCCCATGGCAAAGCACATTGCATACCATTATTGATAAGTCTATTATCATGCATCCTAATTAGACTTTATAAAGTGTATGACTAATTTTTAGCCCTCTTAAGGAGTCGATGTAATGGTACCCATAAAAAAAGCAAAGTGGATACCATTACCATAATCATGGATATGCTATCGTTTCAATATATGTTATCTTTCTCTTTCTCTCCTTCTCTCTCCCTCTCCCTCTCTTTCTCTTGCATTTCCTCTCCCTCTCACAATATATCTTAACACTCTCCAAAAGCAAAAGGGAGAGGGAGAGAGAGAATACACTCTCCCTCCCTCTCCCTCTCCCTCTCTTTCTCTTTCTTTCCCTCTCTCATTTCCTCCCTCTCCCTCTCCCTCTCTTTCTCTCCTTCTCTCTCATTTCCTCTCCTAAAAAAGCAAAAAAGAAAGTGATTTAAACCTTTAATAAGCAAAAGGGAGAGGGAGAGAGATAATGCACTCTCCCTCCCTCTCCCTCTCTTTCTCTTTCTCTCCCTCTCCCTCTCTTTCTCTCTTTCTATCTCATTTCCTCTCCTAAACACGAAAAAAAGAAAGCGATTTAAAAATTAAACAAGCAAAAGGGATACGGAGAGAGAGAATGCACTCTCCCTCCCTCTCCCTCTCCCTCTCTTTCTCTTTCTCTTTCTCTCCCTCTCTCATTTCCTTCCCCTTCCTCTCCCTCTCCCTCTCTTTCTCTCTTTCTCTCTCATTTCCTCTTCTAAATAAGAAAAAAAGAAAGTGATTTAAACCTTAAACAAGAAAAAGGGAGAGGGAGAGATATGATATTTGGGCATACCTAGTAAAAGCATCTGAAGCATTACCATATTATTATCATCTTTAGTGAAGTCTGGGATATCTTCATGATCTTTGTCTTCCATTGCTCCCAAGTAATAAATTTGAATAGTTGGCTTCTTGGATTGACAATTCACTACTAAGTGTCCAAGTTGTTGACACTTGTAGAAAACTATAGGCTTTGCTTTGGAAACATTATTGGTAATGACTGGAAATTTGGGTAAGTTGGGTATTTGACCGGAGAGAAGGCTTAGGGTTTAAATTTGTGTTTGATGGTAAAGCAGGAGGTCGAGTCTAGGGTTTACGGAAAGAAGAAGGAAAAAAGTGATTTTGATTCACTATAAGGATTTGAGCTAGTAGCCTGTGGAGCGTCGCTATTTGCGTCGCTAAATAGCGATGCCAATAGCGACACAAATAGCGCCGCCGCTACTCGCCGTCGCTACTAGCTCAAATCCTTATAGTGAATCAAAATCACTTTTTTCCTTCTTCTTTCCGTAAACCCTAGACTCGATCTCCTGCTTTACCATCAAACACAAATTTAAACCCTAAGCCTTCTCTCCGGTCAAATCCCAACTTACCCAAATTTCCAGTCATTACCAATAATGTTTCCAAAGCAAAGCCTATAGTTTTCTACAAGTGTCAACAACTTGGACACTTAGTAGTGAATTGTCAATCCAAGAAGCCAACTATTCAAATTTATTACTTGGGAGCAATGGAAGACAAAGATCATGAAGATATCCCAGACTTCACTAAAGATGATAATGATATTGGTGATGCTTCAGATACTTTACTAGGTATGCCAAATCCTCATTCATTATTAACGATGAAATGTTTTGTGCATGGTCAAGAAAATATTGTTTTGCATGATGATGGAAGTACACATGATTTTATTTCTGCAAAGTTGGTAAAAGAATTGAATCTACCTACTATTCTAACTCATTATTGCATAAAAGTTGCATTCTTAGGCACTAGATATAATGGTACACAAGAAGTTCATGATTTAAAAATTAAAATCGCTGATTATGTTGAGTGTAGAAATTTCTTGGTTGTGCCTTTGCAAGCTAGTGATATTATTTTAGGAATGCCTTGGTGTCACAAATATAATCCCCACATAGATTATTCCACACATTCCATGAAAAGTTATTCTAATAGAAAACAAATCACATTACATGGAACACACACCTTTGATAAATTTCCCTTGCTTAGTCACACACAGGCTAAACGTGCATTGAGAAAAGCTAGCAAATCATACTTAGTATGGGTGAATGAAATCGAAGCTAAGGAAAATCAGATGCATCCTAGGCATGCACAATTTCTTTGACAATTTAATGATTGTTTTGCTACTATTGATTTACCCCCTAGTTTATCACCTACACATCCTGTAGATCATAAAATAGACTTAATCCCAGGTTCTTAACCACCATGTGAAGCACCTTATATGATGCCAGGAGGCATATTCCACGGTGGATTCCGTGCCACGGTGGATTCCGTGAGGTTTTCCCCTGGATTCCGTAAACTTAGATGACCGAGGCTCATACACAAAGTGGATTCTTTGTGCGAGAAGCTGATGCGGACGCCTATTCTTTTCGGGCGTTTCATTAATTTAGTGTGTACATGGGTGATTCCATAGCGGGTGATTCCGCAAAATGCATATTAAATTAATAAACGTTTATGAGTTTAGAGTGCGCACTCGTAATAAATTAAGGTTAGGATTTATTTCTAACCAGTTGATTTATTTATGTAGCTGAAGACTGCTAGGTATTCACTTTTGTCGGTTTAATTGTATTTTTTTACTAACGATTGTGAATGCTTTAGTTGATGTGTAGAGATAGCAGCAGTGGTGGCAGAGGAAAGCATTGAAGTCTAGCGAGTATTCGACCTATGGATTATATTTTGATAGGCGCCACGCCTATATTTTGTTATGTCTATTGAGGCATCGATTATTTATTATTATTTTGTATGCGCCTATGCGCACAGATATGTTATTTCTATTTGGACATTGAGATTGGGCGTGCCAGACTCTATGGGCACCGTCCATTAGCTTTA
The DNA here is from genome assembly GCF_053477565.2 of Lygodium microphyllum. Taxonomy (NCBI): domain Eukaryota; kingdom Viridiplantae; phylum Streptophyta; class Polypodiopsida; order Schizaeales; family Lygodiaceae; genus Lygodium; species Lygodium microphyllum. The sequence goes on along the minus strand of NC_141143.1, from coordinate 27,899,462 downwards.
TTTCCTATTTTTGTAAAAGGCAAACTCAAAAGCTAAAAGTTTGTCATATTTTTGTAAATTGGGCTATTATTGAGCATGAAGATGGAAATATACATAAAAATACATGCTTTGTGAAGCGCTCACATAGGGCATGGGGGGAGATTGAACCCAAGTGGTCTCTTGCTTCTTGTCGTTCATGCTTTTACATTGTTTTTTGTGCAAAAAGGTAGAGTTCATTGTTCTTGGGGACCTTCTGGGATTCACTACGTGAGCATATTGCGACCGATCTGCGCACCAGTGGTATCAGAGCGGAGCTGAGATCAAGAGCTTCCAATCGCTACCCATCTCGTGCGAAGGCGGAGCTCCTGGAATGATCGGGCTCTACAGTCAATCTCGTCGCGAATCGTCGATACAGGCAGACTTCTGGCAATCAAAAACCCCTGTTTCTACTCTCAGATCGCGAAGGACCAGGCTGTACAGGCGGAGGACCATGCATTCATCTCCTTCATCAAGTCGTCAAAAACCAGAGCTAAGTTTCAATTACAAGCCTAAAAGTTTAAAAAAATCAAAAGTCTTAAAGCTTAGTTAAGCTTTAATAAGCTTAACTTCCAAAATTCACCTCCGGCGGCGTCAATATAATCTCACCGAGTTTAGTCACGTCGTCAACATACTGCGATACCCGAAAATCAGATTTGGCTTGGTAAGCCATAAGTTCCATAACTAAGCTAAGTCAATCAAAGCTCTTAACTCCAGCAAGTCAGACAAGACAATCAAGTTCATAAACTCTGGGTCCTACACTTCCGAAGTCAAGTCCTGTAAGTCGACTGTAATCAAGTTCTGCAAGTCTGCAACTCTGTAAGTCGGCTAAGTCTGCAACTCTACAAGTTAGACTAGTCAACTGGAGTCAGAACTGACTAGTGCTCAAAACTCCTAGAAGGGCTGTTCATGCGCAGAAACTCTGAACTGCAAAGTTGTTCGTGGCAAGGTATTCTACCCATACGCAAGTCGGCTGAAGTATTTTCAGCATACGAAGAAGGAAATATTGCAGATTTTCTGAAGAAATACCCAAAAACACATAGCCTTGTAACCCCGAATTTGAGCTACGCTCATCCCGCTAACCTGATTTTGAGTGAGAAAGGTATTTTGAGTTTTACAGGATGACGACACCACATATGGATGATCCTATGGCTGAATACGACCTACTTGAGCCTACCATGGAACAAAAGCTGGATCTAATCATGCTGCAATTGGAAGAAGAACGAAGGGCTAGGCATGCATTGCAAGCGCAATTGACAAAATTACAAAGAGCATCCACCGACAAAGAAGAACCTCAAGCTGAAGATTTGATTCGACGTACCATCGACGCCACTCTTGAAGCTCAAACTATTCGCAAGCAATCAAAGATAAGTAAACGAAGTTTCAAATTTTGCACTTTCAATGGCATACGAGAAGGAAAGACTGTTTTATCATTCATTAGCCAGTTTGATGACTATTTCCATGAGGAAACCTATCCAGAAAAAGATAAAATCAAGTGTGTTACTAATCATTTGGTAGACAGAGCATCACTTTGGTGGATTGTAGTACGCAAGAGCATAGAATGTCCTGCTACTTGGGAAGATTTCAAGAAGAAGTTCATGCAGAATTTCCTTCCACCGCAATTTCATGAGAAGGCTATCAAGCAATGGGATTTACTTCAACAACGGGATCGCGAGCCTATACCATAGTATACAGAGCGTTTTTGGAATGCACTCCTATAGCTATGCATGCTTGAAGACGTACCAGAGACAACACATAAGCGGAAGTATATGTCTAGACTTCTTGGGCATTACTACGCTGAAGTGAACATGTTCAAGCCTGCTACCCTTGAAGACACCATCTCACTAGCTCACGACACTGAAGATAAGTTACACGGTAGAGACAGACAACCACAGCAATTCCAAGCCAATGGTAATTATGGATCTAAACAATTCAATTCCAATTTTAGAAGATTTAATCCAAGTCGTTTCTCTTCACCATCTTTCCGCAAGAATTGGGCTAAACCACCTGCATTACCATCCAATGTCAATCCAAATCCTAAGCCTATTTCACAAGCAAATCCAAATGTACCCAGACTTCCAGCCATTGCAAATAATGTAACCAAAGCCAAGCCAATAGTATGCTATAAATGTCACCAGTCAGGACATCTCGCAGCAAATTGTCATTCAAGGAAGCCACCAGCACATATCAACTATTTTGGAGCCATGGACGAAGACGAGCATGAGGATATGCCTGATTTCACTGAAGATGATGACGATACTACTACTAGTTCCGACACTTTACCAGGTATGCCTACTTCACATTCATTATTGACTATGAAATGTTTGGTGCATGGAAAGGAAAATACTATCTTGCATGATGACGGTAGTACTCATGACTTTATTTCAGCAAAATTGGTAAAGGAATTGAAATTACAGACTATACCTACGCATTATCGCATAAAAGCTGCATTTTTAGGCACTAGGTATAATGGTACACAAGAAGTGCAAGATTTAGAGATTCAAATTGGTTCATGCACTCAAAGAAGAAATTTCTTAGTTGTTCCATTACAGTCGAGTGACATTATTTTAGGAATGCCTTGGCGACACCAGCATAACCCAGATATAGATTATTCTACACACACAATGAATATTAATTTTCAAGGAAAATCTATTACATTATATGGTATGCATGCATCTAATGTTTTTCCACTGCTTTCGCATACTCAAGCAAAACATGCATTACACAAGAGTAGTAAATCATATCTCATTTGGATGAATGAATTGCAAGCAAAGGAAAATCATATGCATCCTAGGCATAAGGAATTTCTTGCATATTTTAAGGACTGTTTTGCAGAAGGCCTACCACCAGGTTTACCTCCTTCACGTCCAGAAGACCATAAGATTGATTTGATACCTGGCACACAACCACCTTGCAAAGCACCATATAGGCACAATCAGATAGAGCAAAAAGAAATCCAGAGCCAAGTTGAAGAATTACTAAATAGAGGTTTAATTCGACCTAGCAGTTCTCCATTCGGTGCACCTGTACTCTTAGTCAAGAAAAAGAATAATACCTATCGTATGTGTATTGACTACTGAGCTTTAAATAAGATCACTGTCAAGAATAGGTATCCTATATCTAGAGTTGATGACCTTATGGACAAACTGCAAGGATCTTCTATATTTAGTAAAATTGATCTTAAGTCTCGATATCATCAGGTGAGGCTAGATAAATCTGACATATTTAAGACTGCATTCAGAACACAATTTGTCCATTACGAATTCTTAGTCATGCCATTCGGATTGACTAATGCACCTGCCACTTTCAATAGAATGATGAACCGTATCTTTTTGAAATATCAGTACTGTGTGATTGTTTTCTTTGATGATATTTTGGTGTTTAGTCAAAATGAGAAAGAACATTATGAGCATTTGTCATTAGTTTTTCAATTATTGAAAGAAAATCAATTGTTTGCAAATCGTGACAAGAGTGAATTCTTTAAGACAGAAATTGAGTATTTAGGTCATATTGTATCATCTGAAGGAATTAAAGTTGATCCTAAGAAAATTGATGCAATATTGCATTGGCCTGTTCCTAAAAACGTGCATGAGTTACGCTCATTCCTTGGTCTTGCTAGTTTCTATAGGAAGTTTGTACATAATTTTTCATTACTTGCTTTACCATTAACAAAACTTCTCAAGAAAGGAATTGTTTATCAATGGACCAAAAATCAGCAGAAATCCTTTGACTTACTGAAACATGCATTAACCAATGCCCCTGTTTTACAGTTGCCTGACTTTAATAGACCATTCTTTCTAGTTGTGACCGATGCTAGCGGATCAGGAATAGGAGCCATACTAATGCAAGACAATCATCCAATAGCATATTCTAGTTGTAAGCTGAAACCCTTTGAGCTGAAATATTTCACTTATGACAAAGAACTATTAGCAGTTGTACAAGCATTAAAACAGTGGAAACACTACTTAATGGGTTCAGAATTCATGATAAAGACCGACCAGCAAAGCATTAGACATTTACTTAGTCAACCCCAAATTTCTGACCGTCATATCAAATGGGCTTCCTTTATTCAAAGTTTTCATCCTATCATTCAATACCAACCTGGAAAAGAAAATGTAGTTGATGCATTGAGTAGAAGACCTGCAATTCATAATATTTCTGTCATATCTTTTGATTCTTTGATTGCTATGAAAGATACATATCACCATGATATTACTTTTCATTCGGATTGGAATAAATTAGTTCAAAATAATTTCATTCCAGTTGATTCATTGTCATATAATGATGGATTTATGTTTTATGAAAAGAGACTGTGTGTTACTATTCCATTCCGATCTTTTGTTTTGAATGAAATTCATTGTCCCCCATATCAAGGTCATAAAGGTATCATATCTACATTACGTATGTTAACTGAAGATTTTTATTGGCCGCATATGGATGCAGATGTATCTAATTTTGTTTCTGAATGTTTGATTTGTCAAAGAATTAAGAGGCATCATGGTAAACAATATGGATTATTAATGCCTTTGTCTATTCCATCTAAACCTTGGAAACATATTTCTATGGATTTCATTACCAGTTTACCAAATACTAAATCTAACCATGATATGATTTGGACAGTTGTAGATAGATTTAGTAAACAAGCATATTTCATTCCATGTAAGAAAACTTTAACAGCATCACAAGCAGCACAATTATTTTTTAAAACTGTTTTTACTAACCATGGATTTCCAAAAGTTATCATTTCAGATCGTGATTCTAGATTTTGTAACAATTTTTGGATTACTCTGTTTGCTAATCTAGGCACAAAGATTGATTTCTCATCTGCATTTCATCCAGAAACAAATGGACAAACAGAAGCCACAAACAGCACCATTCTAGATCTTTTACGTGCATATACTATCTCTAAACCTCAGACATGGGACACTCATTTGCATTTATTACAGTTTGCATATAACAATACACCGCACACATCTACAAAGAAAGCACCTTTTGAAGTCATTTATGGATATAGATTATCTACCCTTGTTGCATCTTTGTCTAATAGAATTCAGAGTGCTGAGGATATTGCTAGTATGCATAATAGTATTTTTGATGAGGTTAAGGATATGATTGCTAAAGCGCAGCAATCATATACCAAACAAGCCAATAAGAAAAGACAAGCCATGAATTTCAAAGTTGATGATTATGTTTGGCTGAGAATAGAAAAATGTAGACTGCAAAGTGTAGATAGACATCCAGTTGTCAAATTAGCTCCTAGATTCTATGGACCATTTAGAATCATTCATAAAATTAATGATAATGCATTTAAGTTAGAATTACCATCTCATTGGAAAATTCACAATACATTTCACATTAGTTTATTGAGACCATTTAGAGGCCAATTACCTATCCACCCTATTTATTATAACCCACCTTTATTAGAAGAAGAGACTGAAATACTTGAACCAGAAGCTATCATAGACACTGATTATATGACCACTAGAACTGGCCGAAGGTATTCTCGATATCTAATAAAATTTAAGAGCCATCCTGTAGAGGAAGCACAATGGATGCATGCTAGAGACTTAAATGCTTTCCCCACTTTGTTAGCTCCACATTGAGCTAATAGCAATTGAGGTCAATTGCTATCCCACCCCGGGGGTATGATGCCAGGAGGCATATTCCACGGTGGATTCTGTGAGGTTTTACGGTGGATTCCGTAAACTTAGATGACCGGGGCTCATACAAAAAGTGGATTCTTTGTGCGAGAAGTTGATGGGGACGCCTGTCCTTTTCGAGCGTTTCATTAATTTAGTGTGTACATGGGTGATTCCATAGCGGGTGATTCCGCAAAATGCATATTAAATTAATAAACATTTATGAGTTTAGAGTGCTAGGTATTCCGCAAAATGCATAGGATTTATTTCTAACCAGTTGATTTATTTATGTAGCTGAAGACTGCTAGGTATTCACTTTTGTCGGTTTAATTGTATTATTTTACTAACAATTGTGAATGCTTCAATTGATGTGTAGAGATAGCAGCAGTGGCGGAGGAAAGCATTGAAGTCTAGCGAGTATTCGACCTATGGATTATATTTTGATAGGCGCCACGCCTATATTTTGTTATGTCTATTGAGGCATCAATTATTTATTATTATTTTGTATGCGCCTATGCGCACGGATATGTTATTTCTATTTGGACATTGAGATTGGGCGTGCCAGACTCTATGGGCACCATCCATTAGCTTTATTTCCTATTTTTGTAAAAGGCAAACTCAAAAGCTAAAAGCTTGTCATATTTTTGTAAATTGGGCTATTATTGAGCATGAAGAAGGAAATATACATAAAAATACATGCTTTGTGAAGCGCTCACACAAGACATGGGGGGAGATTGAACCCAATTGGTCTCTTGCTTCTTGTCGTTCATGCTTTTACATTGTTTTTTGTGCAAAAAGGTAGAGTTCATTGTTCTTGGGGACCTTCCAGGATACACTACGTGAGCATACTGCGACCGATCTACGCACCATTATAGACACAATCAGATTGAACAGAAAGAAATCCAAGCACAAGCTGATTAGGCCCAGCAGTTCTCCTTTTGGTACACCTGGCCTATTAGTTAAGAAGAATAATAATACCTATTATTAGGATGTGCATTGACTATTGTTCCCTAAACAATATGACTATTAAGAATAGATATTCTATCCCTAGGAACACCATATTGAGGAATATGGGAATTTTCCACAAGTTTGGGCAAGTGGTCAAAACTTTGGATTTCCCATAACTTGAACACCATTTCTAAAAAATGAGTGCTTTATGGCTCTTTAGATCCTGGATTTCAAGCACTTTCCAATGATAGGTCACATGATAGCATTTTGAGAAACTTACGGACATGCTATCCATGCCCCTCTTTTTTAGTTTTCAAAAATGGAAATTGGGAGATTCCCAAATTCAGTAATATGTTGTTTAGGGTAGATGACCTCATGGATAGACTACAAGGAGCCACTATTTTTAGCAAGATAGATCTCAAATCTGGATATCATCAAGTATGATTAAATACACTTGACATTTTCAAGACTACATTTAGAACACAATTTGGTCAGTATGAATTTCTTGTTATGCCATTCGGTTTGACCAATGCACCAGCTACATTCAATCGTATGATGAATCAAATATTTTTGAAGTATCAGAATTATGTAATTGTTTTCTTTGATGATATATTGGTTTTTAGTAAGAATGAGAACGAACACTGTGAAAACCTATCTTTGATTTTTAAATTGTTGAAAGAAAATCAATTATATGCTAACCCTGACAAGAGTGAATTTTTCCAAACCCACATTGAAAACTTAGGTTACACTATTTCTTCTGATGTTATTCAAGTTGATCCTATAAAGATAGAAGCAATTTTGAATTGGCCAATCTCTAAAAATATGCATGAATTATGTTCTTTCTTAGGTCTTGCCAGTTTTTATAAAAAATTTGTGCGAAATTTTTCATTGTTTGCATTGCCTTTTAGGAAATTGTTAAAGAAAGGTGTTGTATATCATTGGTCCGACAATCAACAAAAGTCTTTTGATTTATTTAAATATGCTTTAACATATGCACCTGTTTTGCAATTACCTTATTTTAATCAACCATTCTTTCTAGTAGTCATCACTAATGCTAGCGGAACCGGAATATGACATATCCTCATGCAAGATTCACATCCCATAGCCTATTCTAGTTGCAAACTTAAACCCTCTGAATTGAAGTATTCTAGCTATGATAAATAATTTTTAGCTATAGTTCAAGCTTTACGTCAATGGAAACACTATCTAACGGGATCCAAATGTATGATCAAAACTGACCAACAAAGTATCAAACTTCTTCTTAGTCAGCCACAAATTTCTGATCGTCATATTAAATGGGCTGCTTTCATTTAAAGTTTTCATCCACTTATCCAATATCAACCCGGAAGAGAGAATGTTGTTGCTGATGCATTTATTAGAAGACCAAATATCCATAATATTTCCGTTCTATCTTTTGATTCCCTTATTCCTATGAAGGATACCTATGACCATGACCCCTGTTTTCAAGCTGATTGGAATAAATTAGTTGCTAATAACTAGATTCCAATTTATTCCTTGTCTTATTCTGATGGATTTATATTTTATGAGAAAAGATTGTGTGTCACTATTCCATTTAGATAATTTGTGTTGCACTGAATTCATTCTCGTCCATATCAAGGCCATAGAGGTATTATTTCCACTTTAAGAATATTGGTTGAAGATTTTTACTGGCCACAAATGGAATTTGATGTTTCTAACTTTGTTTTTTAGTGTTTAATTTATCCAAGAATCAAGCGACACCATGGTAAGAAATATGGTTTGTTAATGCCTTAACCAATTCCAGAACATCCATGGGAACATATTTCAATGGATTTTATCATTGGTTTGCCTAACACACAAGCTAATCATGATATGATTTGGCCTATAGTAGATCGATTTAGTAAACCAGCATATATCCTACCATATAAGAAAATATTAACTACATCTCAAGCTACACAATTATTTTTGAAGATTGTTTTCACTAACCATGGTTTGCCAAAAGTTATTATTTCTGATCATGATTCTAGATCTTGTAACAATTTTTGGACTACTTTGTTTGCTGACTTGGATACTAAGATTGATTTCTCATCTACATTTCATTCTAAAACCAATGGGCAAATAGAAGCTACTAACAATACAATTCTAGCTCTTTTGTCTACATACACAATTTCAAAACCACAAACATGGGATACATACTTGCATCTACTTCAATTTGCATACAATAATACACCACACACAACTACACATAAAGCACCTTTTGAAATCATTTATGGACATAGATTACCTACACTTGTTACATCATTATCAAACAAAGTTAAAGCTGCTGATGATATTGCCAATACTCATGCTACTATTTTTGCTGAAGTTAAAGATATGATTGCGAAAGCCCAACAATCATACACTAGACAAGCTAATAAGAAAAGAAAAGCTATGAGTTTCAATATTGCTAATTATGTTTAGTTACACATTGAAAAGAGAATATTGCAAAGTGTTGAGAAATACCCAGTTGTTAAGTTAGCATCTAGACTTTATGGACCTTTCAAATTAATTCATAAGATCAATGACAATGAATTTAAATTAGAACTACCCCAACATAGCAAGATCCATAATACTTTTCATATAAGTTTACTATGACCTTTTAGAGGCCAATTACCTATCCACCATGTCTATGAAAACCCTCATTTTTTAGAAGAAGAAACTAAAATACTTGAACGTGAAAGTATTCTAGACATTGAATTTATGACCACTAGAACTGGCTGTAAATATTTTAGATATTTGGTTAAGTTTGAAAATCATCCTGTTAAAGAAGCGCAATGGATGCATGCCCGCAACCTAAGTGCTTACCCCTCACTAGTTGCTCCACATTGAGCTAATAGTAATTGAGGACAATTACTATCCCACCCTAGGGGTATGATGCTAGGAGACTATTGCATGGCAGGTTCTGTGAGGTTTTTTGGTGGATTCTGTAAACCTAAAGGCGTATTCCATGGTGGATTCTGTGAGGTTTTTCGTCGGTGGATTCCGTAAAACTATATGTATTTACAGGACTCGTACATAAGGTGGATTCCTTGTGCGAGAAGTTGATGGGGATACCTGTCCTTTTCGAGCCTCAGGTTAATTTAATGTGCACGTGGGTGATTCCAGAGCAGGCGATTCCACAAAATACATATTTAAATTAATGGACATTTATGAGTTTCGAGTGCACTCGTATTAAATTAAGGTTAGGACAGAGTTCCAACCTATTTAATTATTTTGTAGATGAAGACGGCTAGGTATTCACTTTTGTGGGTTTTATCTTATTATCTTCTAACAATTGTAAATGCTTCAATTGATGTGTAGAGCAGGCAATGGTAGTGTTGGGAAGCACCGGACAATGGCATGTATTCAAATTACCTAGAAGAAATTATCATTTTTGATGGGCTCACGCCTTATCACTAAAGGCATGGCATTAATATTTATTTACGCACACTTATTTATTAAAGCGCTTGACAAATATTTATTATTTTGTATGCGTATAGATGCTCAATTAAATATTTAATTATTTAAAATTATATTTGGGCACAACTCGACTTTTGGGATGCCCAAACACTTTATTCTTTATTTGGAAAAAAGAAAATACAAAAGCCAAAAGCATGCTAATTGTAAATTTGGCTATTTTTTAGCTTGAAGATTAATAAATTTATAAATACATGCCTTGTGAAGTGCTCACACAAGGCATGGGGGAGATTGCACCCAATTTGTATTCTTGTCTCTTGTCGTGCAAAATCTCTTTTTGTCTTTATGAAGCTTTTATAGAGTTTTTTGTTCTTAGTAGGGACCTTCTGGAGTTCACTACACACGCGTACAGGATTCGATTTGCACACTAGTATCTTGGATACCACTTACTAGTGTGTGGAATTTTTGTAAAAAAAAGAGAGTTCATGGATCTTCTTCATGATGATATCAAGAGGAAAATAGAATTTGATTTGAGTGTTTACATTGTATTAGAGGGTTGTTATATCTTCATTGAGGCCTAAGCTCTTACTTAGACACTAATACTTTTCAATGGTTTTCATTGAATACAAAAGGGTTATCTTTGGTCCCTACACTTCCCCTCTCATCTTACAATCTTTTTCTCAGATCCTTTGCGGATTGTGACTAAACACTACCTCCCTTCACAACACGATGGATAACCCCTCTCTTGCTCTAAAAAGACACTTGGCTAAGACTTTCCTTTCTCATTAATTGAAGATCTATATCGTGGGAGGCGTCAAAATTTCAAAATTTCTTCAAAAGGCTCAAAATATAATCCACTTCACACTTTGGGAATTGTTCTTGCACAAAGAAACATCAAAGAAGCCACCTTTTACATGCATCTCTACTTGCTCCAGCCATGTATTGATGTGCATTGCTCTCCCTTGCACCTGTATGTTGAAAATGTAGCCTTTGTGGTCTTGCACCAAATCATCCTCTTCAGATCTATCTATGCTTGAACAATCCCAAACTTGCTCTAATACCACATTAGATTGTAATGATGCAAAACTATATGCATGTATTGATCATAGATGTTGAATATGACAAGAAGAGAGAAAAAAAGAGAAAGGAATGTTGAGAATTTTAAACAGTGAATGTTGAATAAACAATGCAGAATGAGGACATGACGTTGTGTGCACGTATGACAATCAAAGAACCTCACACATTATTTATAGGATATGCTTTGGACATGTGGATATTGGAGATTTTTGTGTATAGCTCTGTCATAGAGCTAGTATAAGTGTTCATAATATTATAATGTCCAAATATCCATCTTGGATCATATTGAAAATTCCATGGTGTAACGTTCGCATAAAACATAATTCTTTTTTTTTAAAGGGATAATATAAAAAATTTTATTCCCCTCCCCAGCCGACTGATGTGCTGGAAGGGGAGGGAAACATCAAGAAGTGGAAGCTCCTCGATGGGAGCTTGCTGGAGTAAGAGGCCATGCCTCTCGCCACATCGGGAGGGAGGATCCTCCTCCCCTCCCCTATTTAAATCAAGGGGGGGCTGCTGCCGTCTGAGGGACAAGAGGGTAGAAGAAAAAAAGGAGGTGTTACCGTGAGAATTGATGAGTGTGGGCCCTATCTAGTTGCCGCTATGGTCCTGAGGAAGGGAGGGAGTGAAGGACGTCGTGATTGCAGCGGTGCCGTGGAGGTACCACCGCCTTCATCCTCGCAGGCCCTCGACCCCTCCCAGGAGTATGCCAGTTTGCTGACGCCAACACGGCGCCAAATCCTCCCCCCTGCCATGTAGAAGCTATGGAAGCTTCTAATGAGAATCTTCTAAGGGGGAGGCTAGTTAAGGCCCCTTTCACCCCCCCTCCCCCCCAGTCCGGGTTTTTAGACCCTTAAACCCCATTTATCCTCCCCCCCCGGATTTTTAATCTCCTAAGGCCCTTTTCACCCCCTTCTCATGCCTTTCAAAACCCTTCCATACCTTCCGTGACTTAACCTTTAAGCTCTTTGTTTTGAGCTTTGAAACCCTTTTCCCCCGTGTCCTATCATCCCTCTTATCCCTTAAGCCAAAAACACCCTCGTGTGTGTACAATTCCGCATCCCGCTTCCCTTGTAATATATTGAAGACCCCCTCATGTTTAAAGCTCTTAAAGTTTCTTTTTTTCCTTAACCCTCCCATGTTTCCCGTGGGTTTTAAAAATCTGTGTGCTTTATAAAATTCCTTAAGCCTTTCTCTTGGAATTAGGAATTACCCCCCCATTTCTCCCGTGGTTAAAACCCTTAGCAGTTCCTTACCTTTTCAAAATACCCTTGGGACTTTGATCTTTTTTTCCGTACTTGAAAGAGAGAAGAAAAGTATTGCGGTGCAAGGGAGCAACTGTGTGTTGAGATATCGAGCTCCACTCGTGATACACTAGGGTGACCGTTGTGTATTTATGTCACCGCCTTGTCAGTTGCAGATGCGGTTGGTACACCGCCCCTGAATAATAGCTACCCGATAGCTATCCTTATCTACTCTAGTTCGTGGCTCAGTTAGTATGCCACCTTAGTTAGTTGAGTTTGGTTTGAGACCCATATCTAGGGTTCTTCTATTTCTTTGTACTTGAGTTCTTTTGGCTTACACAACTAAGAAGAGGAAAACTGTTTTCAGCCTCCACCCTTGTGTGTCTTCCCCCATTGTGCAAGCAAGAAAGCTTCAAGCGAGACTCCTTCCTTCTCTCCCACAATCTTGACATGGTATCAGAGTCTTGTTCGTGGTAAGGAGCTCAAGAAAGCAAGCCAAGCTCGCAGTGTTCTGGTAAGAGGAGCAGTGTTGCTTTCATTTTCTGTTTTAGGAGCAGATCTCTGCAGGTAGCACAGTTGGAAAGTGCAGGAGTGCATTGTCTCAGGTTGAGACGCCCTTCGCGGTGAAGCAAGAGGGCAGTATATGTTGCGGGAAAGGGCTATAGCCCTTGGTGACCCTGTTTTTTTTATTTGAGGCCATTTCGGGGCCTGTTTTGGAGGCGGAAGTTTTCTGCACGCACTTAGAAAAAGGCCTAGTTTTATGCTGTGCAGCCACTGTTCTACAGGTCGGTGAAAAGTTACTGTAGAAATTGCATCGTATGCTTGTGCGCAGAGACATTGGGAGTTACAGAATCATCCCTGTTGCCTGTTGATGCAAAATCGTCACTAGGAAGTGACTGTGTGGTCAAATACCACTTTCGCCAGTTTTGCAGATTTTCCCTTGTGAGGGTGAAGCTGTGTTTTTTGCAGTGACAGAATTTTTTGCAGTGTTCTGTAATGGCATCTGATTCTCTTTCACAGATTGTCACTGAAAAGCTTGACAAGAATAACTTCCAAGCATGGAAGTTTAGAATGACGAATTTCCTTATGGGAAAAGGATATTGGAAATTTGTTGCAGGAAATGAAGAAGAACCAGTTCTTCTTGATGTTCCCAATCAACAGCAAATGCAGGCATTTAAAACATGGCATGAGAGAGCCAGGAAAGTTATGTATTGGCTGTCTACCAGCATTTCAGACTCTATGATTGTGCATATTCAGGATGCAAGTACGCCAAAGGAGGCATGGGATACTTTGTAAAAAATGTATAGCACAAATACACAAGCCAGGAAAATGCAGCTCAAGCAAGAGTTGCACAATGTGCAAAGAGAAAATATGAGCATCAACGACTACCACATGAAGGTGAAGAAGATTGCAGATGCACTTGCTTCCATTGGGTCACCAGTGGAAGATGATGATTTAGTTTCTGTGACCTTGAATGGTTTAGGAAAGGATTATGCACAGTTTCGGACATCCGTTTCAGTTCGTGAAAGATTTCCTGATTTTGAGGAGTTGAATGCTCTTCTAATTTCTGAGGAACAGAGAAATGGTGGTGCATCTTCTTCAGGATGAACTCCAAAAGAAACTGTCTTCTACTCAAATGCTGGAAGAGGTAGAGGCAAAGGTAGAGGAGGCCGATTTGGAGGCCGTGGTAGAAATCAGAATATGCAGCAAACTCAAGAAAACCAGTCCTATGGAGGAGGACGTGGTAACTCTAGAGGCAGGGGGAGCCAAAGAGGTCGTGGTGGATGGCAAAGAGGTCAAAATGCAAACAGTAATGTTGAATGCTACTATTGTGGTAAAATGGGTCATATGGCTAAAGACTGCTATAAAAAGCAGAATGACATCATGAATGGAAAACTGCAACAAGGAAATTATGCATCCTCTAGTAGACAGGGTGATGACAGAAATGAGCATTTGTTCATGGTGCAGCACATGAACAATTCTGTGACAAGTGCAGAAGAAAGCAATGATGTATGGTATGTTGACTCAGGTGCATCAAACCACATGACAGGTCATGCAGAATGGATGGAGGATGCAAGGAAAATGGAAAAACCAGGATTTGTGGAGACTGGTGATGATACTGCACATCCTATTGTGCAGATTGGAAAAATTCCATTGTCTATGCAGGATGGGAAAAAGAAATACCTGTCCGATGTATTTCATGTCCCGAATATCACCAAGAATCTGGTTTCTGTCGGTCAAATGGTTGAGCAGAGCTTGCAGGTCAGATTTAATCCTCATGGATGCTTTGTTGAGGATATGAAAAATAAAGGTCGCTTGATAGCAAAAGGAAAGAAGAAGGGCAGAATGTTTACGTTGGATGCAGACATGTCTGAATTGAGTGCAGCAATGTTTACACATGGGACCAGTGTAGTTGCAGATATTGATATCTGGCATAAACGCATTGTTCATGTTAATGTACAGCGACTTAAATCAATGCAGGCCCAAAATATTGTTGCAAGTTTGCCGAAATTCAAGGTTGCAGAAATGCATAAGGTATGTGAAGCCTGTCAGTTTGGAAAACAGGCAAGGAAACCATTTCCTAGACATGTTCAAGAGAGTGAGAAGCCATTGGAATTAATCCACTCTGATGTGTGGACAACTAAAGCTGCATCTCTTGGAGGCTGTCATTATTTTTTCAGTTTTATTGATGACTATAGCAGAAAAGTTTGGGTGTATTTTATGAAAAAGAAAAGTGAAGTTTTTGGGCATTTCAAAACTCTTAAAGCGATGGTTGAAAAAGAAACAGGCCTGCATATAAAATGCCTAAGGTCAAATGGAGGGGAAGAGTACCTCTCAAATGAGTTTGCAAGGTTCCTGCAGGAGCATGGCATAAAGCAGCAATATTCATGCAGTCATACCCCACAACAAAATGGAATTGCAGAAAGAAAAAACAGGCATATTGGAGAGGTATCTCGTGCCATGCTCAATGAAAAAGACTTGCCAGATTTTTATTGGGCTGAAGCAGTTGCTACAGCAGTCTACATAATGAACAGAACTCCCACTGCAGCAATACATGGAATGACTCCAGAGGAGAGGTATACTAGTAGGAAACCAGATATTTCTCATTTGAAAATTTTTGGTTGCATTGCCTATGTACATGTGCCAGATGAGTTGAGATCCAAGTTGGATCCAAAAGCTGAGAAGTGCATCTTTATTGGTTATTCTCTGCAGCAAAAAGGGTATAGATGCTATAACCCTTCTACTCGTAAGTTTACAGTGAGCAGAGATGTTGTTTTTTATGAGATGAGTAGCTGGTATAAACCAGTAAATGTGATTGATAATGTAGATGCACAAAATGGTAATGCTGCACAAAATTCACAGCAGCAGTCACAAAATATTAGTGGACCTGGAGCGTCCTCTAGTAGTGGTTCACATTCTTCGCCATGGACAGGCAGATTGAGATCAAGAGAATCTTCTCAAAGTAATGCAGATAGTGGTATGCATGTATCACGAAAAGGAAAAGAGAAGGTTGACCAGCCCATGTTTGATGTGAATGCAGGTCACTCTTATGTGGATGGTGAATCCAGTGGCTCAAAACAGAGCATTGATGATGAGTTGGGTATTCCTTCTATTGTTACACCTGGAGTAAGGAAGACCAGGGATGTTTTGAGAGCACCTGGGAGTGAACCTACTTTGCGTAGGTCTACGAGAGCTAGGTATCCTGTGGATAGGCTGAAATATGATGGATTTACAGCCATTCACTATGCATATATGGTTAAAGTGATACAGGAACCAGAACCCACTTCTTTTGAGGAAGCCATGGGAAAAGAAAAATGGGAGAAAGCCATGGATGAAGAAATGGATGCCTTGGAAGCAAATGCTACATGGGAATTGGTACCTTTGCCTAAAGGTAAAAATGCAATTGGTTGTAAGTGGGTTTATAAGGTGAAGCACAATGCAGATGGTTCTGTGAATAGATACAAGGTAAGATTAGTAGTCAAGGGGTATGCACAAACATATGGCATTGACTATGAAGAAACATTCAGTCCGGTTGCATAGTAGTCAAGGGGTATGCACAAACATATGGCATTGACTATGAAGAAACATTCAGTCCGGTTGCAAGGATGGCAACCGTAAGAGCAGTCATTGCTATGGCTACATCAAAGGGATGGTCTTTACATCAGATGGATGTAAAGAATGCCTTCTTGCATGGTGATTTGCAAGAAGAGGTCTATATGGAGCAGCCACCACGTTATGTGCATGCTGTTCATCCTGAGTTTGTTTGCAGGTTGAAGAAAGCCTTGTATGGCTTGAAGCAAGCACCTAGAGCATGGTCTGACAAGATAGGACAGTACCTTGTTACTATTGGCTTTCAGATTTCCAAGGTAGATTTCTCACTTTATGTGAGAAAAACAGAGAAAGGTATTATGGTACTTGTTATTTATGTTGATGATTTGATTATGACAGGTGACAGTGATGAAGATATCCTTCATGTGAAAATGCTATTGAAGCAGAAGTTTGAGATGAAGGATTTGGGAGAGCTGCGTTATTTCTTGGGCATTGAGGTGATTAGATCACCAAGTGGGATATAGCTCTTGCAGAGGCAGTATGGATTGGACATGCTGTCCAAATATGGGATGACAGGCTGTAAGCCTATTTCAGTTCCTTTGGAGCAGAATGTGAAGCTGAGCACATATGCAGGTGAGCTTCTAGAAGACCTTACTATGTACAAACGCATAGTAGGAAGTTTGATTTAGATGACTATTACCAGGCCAGATTTGAGCTATGCTGTTGGATTGGTAAGTCAGTTTATGCAGGCTCCAAGGAAACCACATTTGGATGCGGCTAGACGCATACTCAGGTATGTGAAGTCCACATTGCAGTATGGACTATTTTATGAGACTGGGGTTCAGATACAGTTGCATGGATACACTGATGCTGATTGGGCTGGTAGTATTTCTGATAGACGATCTACTAGTGGATATGTGTTCTCTTTTGGGAGTGCTGCAGTCACTTGGAGCAGCAAGAAACAGCCTACAGTTGCCTTGTCAAGCATAGAGGCTGAGTACAGGGATGCAGCAATGGCTGCATGTGAGGTAGCTTGGTTGCATAAGCTACTTTATGATATGCATCAGTCTACAGATGGGCCAGTTGTCATTTATTGTGACAACATGAGTAGTATACACTTGGCAAATAACCTAGTCTATCATGCTAGAACAAAGCACATTGAGGTGCATTATCACTATGTGCGAGAGAGGGTTTTACTAGGTCTTATTGATCTAGTTTATGTCAGCAAAAAGGATCAGGTAGCTGACATATTCACGAAGGCATTGGGCGCAGAGAAGCTGCGCAAGTTCAGAGACCTGCTTGGTGTGCAGGAATTGGGATTGAGCTCGAGGGGGAGTGTTGAGATATCGAGCTCCACTCGTGATACGCCAGGGTGACCGTTGTGTATTTATGTCACCGACTTGTCAGTTGCAGATGCGGTTGGTACACTGCCCCTGAATAATAGCTACATGATAGCTATCCTTATCTACTCTAGTTCGTGGCTCAGTTAGTATGCCACCTTAGTTAGTTGAGTTTGGTTTGAGACCCATATCTAGGGTTCTTCTATTTCTCTGTACTTGAGTTCTTTTGGCTTACACAACTAAGAAGAGGAAAACTGTTTTCAGCCTCCGCCCTTGTGTGTCTTCCCCCATTGTGCAAGCAAGAAAGCTTCAAGCGAGACTCCTTCCTTCTCTCCCACAATCTTGACACTGTGAATTCCAAAGAAGAATTGTAAAGCTGCTTCCACGTCCGAACGACTAAAATTGCGATGCCTCCTAAGAAAGTCCAAGGAGCAGTCGCGGAAGGGTCATCTCCTAGTATCCATGTGGATATCTCACCCCAAACCCAAGTTTTTCCTTCCTAATTTATATCGTTGTAATTCAATCATGCAAGATGAATTGTTAGGGATAGGATATATTTTGTCCTAGTTGTTCATGACGAAGGAATTTAGTTTAATAGAACATGCAAAATAAAGTAAGCATAAACGTAATTTTTTTTCAAATAGCTTTATGCATGGAAAATGCAAATCATGAAAGGATTCTTACGATGCATAAACTCTAGGGAATTATCGTTGCTAACTGCATAACTTAGCAATGAAAAGGTTTCTTATTTCGCATGAGTTTGTTCGCAAAGAAAAGGGAAGATTAGTTGGATTTAACCTAACCTCAAATTGATAAAGTATAGGATTGAAAAGTTAATTGACAAGTAGATAACAAATCATAGGAAAGTAATCTCGAAATTACCTTCTAGAGTTAACCAAATTAAACTTAAAATTACCTATGCTGTGAAATATTCGTTGGGAATGAGTTAAAATTCCAAGAAACGTCTATACCTTAAATACTTGTCCACATTCCCTGAATGTAGGGTCAGTAAATTGTAATCAAAAAAGGAACTAGGGTTTGTCCTTGAGATTCTTACAAGAATGAAGCTAGGAAACCCTAGGTCTAATAACGTCACCTTAAAGAACCTGAAACAGATTGATTCATGATTCCATTATCGCACAGTACGATGTGGCACTTGCACAACAAGTATGAAGTCATATAATCTTGTGATTGGATCACAAGCAGGAAGGCCGAATTCTCGCAACGAGGATGGCGGATCCTTATGCAAAGTTATCTTGCAAGAGGATATGTACTTTGATATCCTTCTTGGGTAAGGAAGATTAATTGGAGATTAAACCAGAAACTAAAGTACCCAATGAACTTTGAGGTTTGACCTAGTTGGGCTAATAGGGTACGCCCTAACCCAGAATATAAGGGATCTTGCCAAGTTACAAGACACCCTGGATCGAGTGCTGGATGCATTCGAAAGGAAGGATTCATTCCTTAACAGTTTGCCAACAACAAAAAAAATCGATCAATGGAAAATGTTTGTGCTTGCTAGAGGTTTTAGAGCACTGTTTGATTTGTTTGACCAATGGATTACAAAATAAATGAATATCTATGCTTCAGGTTGAAGGCCTGAAGGGAGAGGTAGCTTCAATTACCCTCGATTGCTTGCCTGAACCTAACTAAGGGGGTTGTTGACCGTGCCGGGAACGTGGACCGAACCCGCCGTGAGAGGTCCCTCTCTTGAGCGCTACTTTTAGTAGGAGGACGCGTGGGTGCCAGGGGGAGCTCTGGCCGTAAATCCCTTGTCTTTTGGGTCCTGCACAAGAGGCTCACATGACTTGGGATTGGATCTCGAGGCCCGCATACTAGTCTACGGGTGGAAACTTGGAATAGTGATCCCTGTGGATTGCTGGATAGCCTTCGGGCGGATTGTGGATAAGCCTATGGGCGGAACTCCTTGTAATTCAAAGTTAAATATGATGACCTGTTAATAAAGAGCTTGTATGATATTGTTTTTCTATGTCAAGTGATAAGATTACGTGAAGAAACGAGTGCTTAACGGGTTAATTAAAGAAGTTAGTTGTTACATGTCCAACTATTGTGTTAGATAATTACATACCTAAAATAGCCTGAGGAAAGTGCGGAGGATGGGCCATGGGTTCGTCCTACGGTTGGGTGGTCCCAATTGGCCGGGAAATTTTCTCAAATCACGAGTAACAGCGGAATGATCGTCAAAGGACACGAACAACAAAAGCGTTGACCTAGAGTATGTCTTAACCTGATTTACGCTGTTTTAGGGGAAGGGAATGGGACTATGCCTTATGGCAAAGAGGTTGAGCTTTGTATCCCTCTCGTTTCCCATTCTCCTTGAATCAAGTGCAGCGTGAATCCACTTCGGACCTGGCGTTTTTGTGTAAAGTAGTTCGCTTGGGTCCGACGCTAGTTGCTGTTAGGAAATGACCAATCAGGAAAACCCTAATTCAAGTCGATCCTAAGTGGGAACGGCCGGAATAATTCCGCTACGTAGATGCAGAAAGCCCTAGATCGCAAATTCGGTAACGTTCCATGGGAGTGCCGAGCGAAGCTTTCTAGACATCCTTTCCGATGGACTGGTAATACGTGTCCTGGATGATACTAGTGGACATGTTACAGTTGGTATCAGAGCCGACCAACAACGGAATTGTTTTTATGAAATTATAATAAGATGAAGTAAAGCAAATGTTGCTATCCCCAAACATTTCCTTACCTTTAATGCTGTCTTGCAAAATTACGAAGTGTGGAACAAGTTCTTAGTATTTCGAATCATGTTTATGACTGCAATGCATTCTCCGCATTATCGACAAAGGGTTGAGATGATGAACATCCTAGAGCAGATCTATAATCCATCACCTTTGTACATGGAACGAAGGTGGACGGGTGCTTCAGGAATCTACTATATAGCTGCCCACCGGTTTGCTTATCTATAAACCAACCTAAAGAGGATCAAGTGGTTGGAAGACTTGAAAGTCGTGAAGCTGTTCGTTTTTGTGGAAGCTCACATAAATTCAACTTTACATATTTGAGGTTGGAGGGTTGAGATGAACTCATATGTATATGAGAAAGTAACCCGTGTAATCCCCGCCAACAGGATTAAAGAGTTGGGCTGCCATGAGAAGTATGGATTCCAACGGAAAGGATATCCTAAACTTCCAATGATTTACCGATTCCTGAAGATCCATGACCCGAAACCTTACTATTATACAGTCCCTGTAGATAAATATAATACAACGTTGTTCTCCCCAAACTAAATGTAACAGTTGGCTTATCATCACATGAAACGTTGTATTTAAAAGGGCTATGCCCATACAAATACAAATAAAGACTTCTTTTTATCAATGTCTGATTGTGCATAAGAGTTGATAAAAAGTTAAGTAGCTACATTGTTACGAGATAGCTAAATTAAAGATGTAATATAAATCAATAACGATTATCGTATAATAACGTTAAGAAACATTTATCCAGGCACAACCCGAGGTACAGGCTCCCAGTTCGCCTCCTACATCAAGTACTGCTCTAATCCAGGAGAAGAAGTTCTTTGTCAAGCAAATTAGGCCACCCAAGTTTGACGGGAGAGGTAGATTCATCCAAGCTGATGTTGAAATTTGGATTGAATCCATGGAAGATTACTTCGAAGCAGCCAGTACTGCACCCGCCAATCAGGCTGTGCTCGCCAAGTTAAAGCTCACCGGCGAAGCCAGACTTTGGTGGAAGCAATTGTGTAGGGATCAAGGGATCGTAGAGGGATCCGTTACCTGGGAGAAGCTGAAGAAATCTGTGCAGGGAAGATAGTTGCCACTTGCATATCGCACTCAGAAGATGAATGAGTTCTACGAGCTAAAACAGCTGGGACTCACTCTTGACACATACTACTCTAAATTCGTCTCACTTTTAAAGTATGCGCCACAGATGGACATGACATAGCGGGTGTCCAAATTTTGTGCGAGTTTAAATCCACCAGTAAATACCCGTCTCGAATCTATGCGTCCATCAGATCTTCAAGATGCACTCATTCGAGCGGCGCCTATAATTTAAGAGGTGCAAACTAGACCAAGGGGTAACAAAACTTGGTCTTATAATGACCCGAATAGAGGAGCATTCAGACCTCAAATGAAGAGAGTTCAAGCTCATAATCAGGGACAAAGAAAGAAAGCAAGGACGAATAATGTCAACAACTCTGTTCCTACTCAAAGTAATGGCCAAAACCTCTGTTGCTTCCACTACAACGAACTCGGTCACTTCAAGAGGCAATGTCCCAAGCTTGGTGGAGGACATCGCCAAGCACCTTTCCAAGGAACAGGCCGTGATCAAGGAGCTGCTACCCGAGGAAGAGAAAGAACCACTTGCATTTCCAATAGGAAATTGTGAGAAGAAGAAGAAGAAGAAGATTCGACCATGGAAGCAGAATTCAAAAGGGTGACGGTCCATGCCACTTTGCACAAGAAAGGGCCGAATCGCTAGTTCGCGGTGATTCAGACACCGTCGGACTATCAAGGTAAAGGTTTCGAGACCTTGATTGATTGTGGCAATACACATTCCTTTATCTCACCAACATGTGCAAAAAGATTAGGAATAGCCAGAGTAGAAGCACCTACCCTGCTTGTGGAATTGGCAAATGGTCGTGAGGTTACTTGTACCAGGCAAACTGCTAAGGTGGAATTCTTTCTGGGAGGAAAGAAGACTTTGGTCAAATTCAGAGTCATGAATTTAGGTATCCATGAGTGTCTACTCGGAATGGATTGGCTTAAGCCTAACGACACCCACATTCACTGTGGAAAGGGTCAAGTTTCCTTTCAAAACTCTGAAAGGGGATTAGTCACAACTCAAGGTGAGGCAAGAGTGCCAAGAATCCAATTGGCCGAAGTATCTCGGATCATAAAAGGAGTCAGAAAAGGATTACCTGTTTACTTGATCAAACTCAATAAATTAGATCAAAAGCAAGAGTCTCATGAAGGACCTTCTTGGCTAAAGAAATGCACATACGTATTCCTTGAAGAGTTCACTGAACTTCCGCCTCAAAGAGAAGTGGAACATGAAATTAGGTTAGTACCAGGAGCTGCACCAATTGCAAAGAGACCTTATAGAATGTCCATACCAGAAGTAATTGAGCGGAAGGAACAACTTAAGAAACTGTTAGATCAGGGCTACATCCGGCCTAGCAGTTCACCCTGGGGACCTCCAGTACTATTCCAGAAAAAGAAAGATGGGACACTTCGACTATGTATTGATTACCGTGAGTTGAATCAATCAACAGTCAAGAACAAGTATCATATTCCTAGAATAGATGAGCTTCTTGATCGTCTTCAGGGTGCAAAGATCTTCTCGAAGATTGATCTTAGGTCAGGTTACTATCAGATAAGGATCAAGGAAGAAGATATCCCAAAGACGGCCTTCAACACATGATATGGGCACTTTGAGTTCCTAGTTATGTCATTCGGGCTTACGAATGCACCTGCCACCTTCAATAGGTTAATGCAGGATATCATTAGGCCATATCTTGATGATTTTGTGCTTGTCTTCTTTGATGACACTTTAGTTTGTTCTAAACAGGAAAAAGATCATGAACCTCAACTTCGGATTGTCCTTGAGACAATGAGGTCACATAAGTTGTATGCTAAAATGAAGAAGTGTGTATTCTTCAAGCGTTAGATTGAATATCTGGGATTCATAGTATCAGCAGAAGGAATATCAGTGGACCCAGCCAAGGTCAAAGATGTGCTTGAGTGGCCAATACCAGTATCCGTCAAAGAGATATGTAGCTTTCTTGGATTGACAGGATGGTATAGGGTCTTCATTAAAAACTATGCCTTGATTGTAGCACCTCTGACGGACTTACTGAAGAAGCAAACTTCCATTGCATGGTCAACTCCCGAATAAAATAGCTTCGACAGATTGAAGCAAAGTTTGGTATCAGCACCTATTCTGAAACTTCCAGACCTCAATAAAGAGTTTGAGGTAGTAACTGATGCTAGCATACTCGCCTTGGGGTGTGTATTTATGTAGGAAGGTCATCCAGTAGCATACTCTTCAAGGAAATTGAAGAGTCATGAAAAGAATTATGCTATGCATGATCTGGAATTACTAGCTGTCATCCATACTCTAAAGCTTTGAAGACACTACCAGTTGGGTAACAAGTTTACTCTAGTAACTGACCATAAGAGTCTCAAATGGATCTTTACCTAGAATGAGCTCAACATGAGGCAACATCGGTGGATTGAAGTGTTGGGGGAATATGACTTTGAAATCAAGGTACTGACCATGGAAAGAGAATGTAGTTGCCAATGCACTTAGTCGCAGGCATTCCTAAATTCCCTAATCTTGCAGAATCCATCAATGGCCAGATCTCTAGCTACAAAAGTATCTATGCCAAAAAACCCTATACTTGAGTTAGCTAGAGAGGAAGCATACCATGATCTGGCCTACCAAAAAATGCTAAAGAAGATCTCTATCAAGGAGTAGAACCAAAAGTTGCAGGCTAAGTATCAAGAATTTTCCATTAATAGTGGACTTATCTACTACAAAACAAGGTGTGTATACCAGCAAGCAAGTCACTTAAGCAGAAGATATCGTGGGAAGCTCACGATTATCCTTTCGCAGGACATCCTAGCTATGCTAAGACTCTTAATGCAGTTAGGAAGAGCTACCATTGGGAGAGGCTCAAAGGTGATGTTCTCAAATATGTCACTGAGTGTTTGTCTTGCCAACGTATCAAAGCCAAACATGTCATGATGCTAGGGAAACTACAACTACTTGACATTCCCTAGATGAAATGGGAATTCATCAGTATGGATTTTGTTGTAGGCCTACCCCAAGTACAGGGGGATACAACTCCATCATGGTTGTGGTTGACATGCTTACTAAGGTTGCACACCTTATTCTAGTAAAGAAAAACTATAAAGGCTCAGACATTGCAAGATTGTTTATGAAGGAGATATTCAAGCTACATGGTTTACCTGGAAGAATCATTAGTGATCGTGATTCTCTTTTCACATCACACTTCTTGAGAGCCATCTTTGAAGCTATTGGGACTCAACTCTATTTTAATACCGCCTATCATCCCCAAACAGATGGCCAAACGGAGTGAGTAAATCAAGTCATCGAGGATATGCTTAGGGCATACTGCTGTCAAGAGCCAAAGAGGTGGATTCAATACTTGCCTTTGGTAGAATTTGCATATAATGCTTCTTACCAGCAAAGCATTCAGATGACCCCTTTCCAAGCATTGTATGGTCATGACTATCAAAGTTCCCTAAACTTTTCTGATCCAACCCTAAGGGTTGAAGCTTCAAGACAGATGTTGGAAGAGATGGATGACCAAATTAAGTCAATAAGACAAGACATACAAGAGGCTAAGGATAGACAAAAGGCATACACGGATTTGAAGCATCAAGAAAGGGTCTTCAACGAAGGAGACATGGTCTTCATTTGTGTACGCCCTAAAAAGAGTTCTCTATCCTTAGGAGATTGCAAGAAGCTAAGTCCAAGGTATTGTGGGCCATACAAGATCCTCAAATGGCTAGGACCTAATGCTTATAAACTATAGCTTCTTGAGAACCTAAAAGTTCATAATGTATTCCACATTAGCCTATTGAAAAACTATGTACCTAATCCTAACCATGTACTTGACGACCAACAAGTTGTAATGCCTAGTTAAGGAGTCCTTGAACTAAGGCATGACAGGATCTTAGATGTTAGGGAGAGACAATTAAGATCCAAAACCTTGAGAGAATGCCTCATCCAATGGAAAGATTATCCCGAAGAGGATGCCACTTGGATAAATAAAGGCACTCTCAACCATCAATATCCCTAGTTTTACCTCGAGATGAGGCAATCTCGATTCCTCTAAGGGGGAGAGAATGTAACGTTCGCATAAAACATAATTCTTTTTTTTTAAGGGATAATATA
Source organism: Lygodium microphyllum (assembly GCF_053477565.2). Classification (NCBI taxonomy): domain Eukaryota; kingdom Viridiplantae; phylum Streptophyta; class Polypodiopsida; order Schizaeales; family Lygodiaceae; genus Lygodium; species Lygodium microphyllum. Next base: position 27,873,824 of record NC_141143.1, on the reverse strand, counting down.
AATTTTTTTATTCCCCTCCCTAGTCGACTGATGTACTGGAAGGGGAGGGGAATAGCAAGAAGTGGAAGCTCCTCGCTGGGAGCTTGCTGGAGTAAGAGGCCATGCCTCTCGCCCCGTCGAGAGGGAGGATCCTCCTCCCCTCCCCTATTTAAATCAAGGGGGGGCTACTGTCGTCTGAGGGATGAGAGGGTAGAAGGAAAAAGGGAGGTTCTTCCGTGAGAACTGATGAGTGTGGGCCCTATCCAACTGCTGCTGTGGTCGTGAGGAAGGGAGGGAGTGAAGGACGTCGTGACTGCAGCGCTACCATGGAGATACCACCGCCTTCATCCGCAGGCCCTCGTCGCCTCCCAAGAGTATGCCAGTTCGCCGACGCTAACATGGTGCCAAATCCTCCCCCCTGCCATGTAGAACACCCCCCCCCCCCCCCCCCCCCCCCCCCCCCCCCCCCCCCCCCCCCCCGGGGTTTTAGACCCTTAAGCCCCATTTATCCCCCCCCCCCCTCTGGATTTTTAATCTCCTATGGCCCTTTTCACCCCCTTCTCATGCCTTTCAAAACCCTTCCATACCTTCTGTGACTTAACCTTTAAGCTCTTTGTTTTGAGCTTTGAAACCATTTTCCCTCGTGTCCTATCATCCCTCTTATCCCTTAAGCCAAAAACACCCCCGTGTGTGTAAAATTCTGCATCCCCCTTCCCTTGTGACATATTGAAGACCCCCTCATGTTTAAAGCTTTTAAGGTTTCTTTTTTTCCTTAACCCTCCCATGTTTCCCGTAGGTTTTAAAAATCTGTGTGCTTTATAAAATTCCTTAAGCCTTTCTCTTGGACTTAGGAATTACCCCCCCATTTCTCCCTTGGTTAAAACCCTTAGCAGTTCCTTACCTTTTCAAAATACCCTTGGGACTTTGATTTTTTTTCCATACTCAAAAAAGAGAAGAAAAGTATTGCGGTGCAAGGGAGCAACGGTGAATTCCAAAGAAGAATTGTAAAGCTGCTTCCACGTCTGAACGACTACAATTGCGATGCCTCCTAAGAAAGTCCAAGGCGCAATCGCGAAAGGGTCATCTCCCGGTATCCATGTGGATATCTCACCCCAAACCCAGGTTTTTCCTTCCTAATTTATATCTTTGTAATTCAATCATGCAAGATGAATTGTTAGGGATAGGATATATTTTGTCCTAGTTATTCATGACAAAGGAATTTAGTTTAATAGAACATGCAAAATAAATAAAGCATAAACGTAATTTTTTTTCAAATAGCTTTATGCATGGAAAATGCAAATCATGAAAGGATTCTTACGATGCATAAACTCTAGGGAATTATTGTTGCTAACTACATAACTTAGCAAGGAAAAGGTTGCTTATTTAGCATAAGTTTGTTTGCAAAGAAAAGGGAAAATTAGTTGGATTTAACCTAACCTCAAATAGATAAAGTATAGGATTGAAAAGTCAATTGACACGAAGATAACAAATCATAGGAAAGTAATCTCGAAATTACCTTCTAGAGTTAACCAAATTAAACTTAAAATTACCTATGCTACGAAATATTCGTTGGGAATGAGTTAAAATTCCAAGAAATGTCTATACCTTAAATACTTGTCCACATTCCCTGAATGTAGGGTCAGTAAATTGTAATTGAAAAAGGAACTAGGGTTTGTCCTTGAGATTCTTACAAGAATGAAGCTAGGATACCCTAGGTCTAATAACGTCACCTTAAAGAACCTGAAACAGATTGATTCGTGATTCCATTATTGCATAGTACGATGCAACACTTGCACAGCAAGTACGAAGTCATATAATCTTGTGATTGGATCACAAGAAGGAAGGCCGAATTCTCGCAATGAGGATGGCGGATCCTTATGCAAAGTTATCTTGCAAGAGGATATGTACTTTGATATCCTTCTTGGGTAAGGAAGATTAACTGGAGATTAAACCAGAAACTGAAGTACCCAATGAACTTTGAGGTTTGACCTAGTTGGGCTAATAGGGTACGCCCTAACCCAGAATATAAGGGATCTTGCCAAGTTACAAGACACCCCGGATCGAGTGCTGGATGGATTCGAAAGGAAGGATTCATTCCTTAACAGTTTGCCAATAACAAAAAAAATTGATCAATGGAAAATGTTTGTGCTTGCTAGAGATTTTAGAGCACTGTTTGATTTATTTGACCAATGAATTACAAAATAAATGAATATCTATACTTCAGGTTGAAGGCTTGAAGGGAGAGGCAGCTTCAGTTACCCTCGACTGCCTGCTTGACCCTAACCAAGGGGGTTGTTGACCGCGGTGAGAACGTGGACCAAACCCGCCATGAGAGGTCCCTCTGTTGAGCGCTACTTGGAGCAGGACGACGCTTGGGTGCCAAGGGGGCTCTGGCCGTAGATCCCTCGCCTTCTGGGTCCTACACAAGAGGCTAACATGACTCGGGATTGGATCTCGAGGCCCGCATATTAGTCTACGGGCAGAAACTTGGAATAGTGATCCCTATGGATTGGTGGATAGCCTTCGAGTGGATTGTGGATAAGCCTACAGGCGGAACTCCTTGTATTTCAAAGTTAAATATGATGACCTGTTAATAAAGAACTTGTCTGATATTGTTTTTTGTATGTCAAGTGATAAGATTACCTGAAGGAACGAGTGCTTAACGGGTTAATTAAAGAAGTTGGTTGTTACATGTCCAACTATTGTGTTAGATAATTACATAACTAAAACAACCTGAGGAAAGTGCGGAGGATGGGCCATGGGTCTGTCCTATGGTTGGGTGGTCCCGGTTGGTCGGGAAATTTTCTCAAATCACGAGTAACAGTGGAATGATCGTCAAAGGACACGAACAACAAAAGCATTGACCTAGAGTATGTCTTAACCCAATTTACGCTGTTTTAGTGGAACGGAATGGGACTATGCCTTATGGCAGAGAGGTTGAGCTTTGCATCCCTCTCGTTTCCCATTCTCCTTGAACCGTGTGCAGTGTGAGTCCGCTTCGGACCTGGCATTTCTGCATGAAGTAGTTCGCTTGGGTCCGACGCTAGTTGTTGTTAGAAAATGACCAATCAGGAAAACCCTCATTCAGGTTGATCCTAAGTGGGAACGGTCGGAATACTTCCTCACATGGCAGACGCGGAAAGCCCTAGATCGCAAATCTCGTAACATTCCATGGGAGTGTCGGGTGAAGCTTTCTAGACATCCTTTCTGATGGATTGCTAAGACGTGTCCTGGATGATACTAGTGGACACATTACACATGGCTAAAATATGGAAACATCATGATTTAATTTTAATTGTATAGTAGGGGCCATGAGAATACACACTCTTTGAATTTTAAATTTATGGAAGGGATATAAATATTGCCTCCCAAATTACAAGAAGGGGTATATAAAATAGTACAAACTCTTTAGAAAGGGGTTTTCGAACTATCCTTTGAATGCACATTATATAGAGGCCTTGTATAGGGTGACCCCCCCAAGCATATGTCATTGAAGCCATCTAGACTTGGGTACCTATTATCATTAGAATTGTGGCATTAGGAGATCCATATCCAGACTGAAGAGAGTAGAAGAAATCAAACTCTCATTAGCCTCATTGAATAGAGGCAATGTTGACACCAGCTGGTCTATATGATATGCCACAACCAAAATCAATTGATGGTGTGGGGCAGGAGATTACCATGAAGATTTAATAGATAGATAGCATTTGATCTTGTTCATGGAACAACCAGAATAGGCAACTCTCCCTAAATTTCAAATTTCTCAGAAGCTTCCATGTTTGGGTAGTAGACATCAAAACTACTTGGCTATATTTAAATAAGTGCTTCTTTGAGAAACTATCAGTTTAATGTTTCTATGTGCAATTAGAGCTTGGATAGAATGTAGGCACTCTAGAGTTGCCAGCTGTGCCAACACTTCCAATCTCAAAGACGGAGACTCTTTTGCAAGGAGTCGATTTGGAACCCTACTTTACAAGCTAGGTACCAACAACTCTAATGAGGATAGCATCTAGTCCCCCCAAAGGCCAATTTATATGGGGAGAGACTAGTAGCCCCTTTGTCTGCATCCAAAAGTTTACTATAGCAATCTTTCCTATGATGTTCCCCCAAATTTGTAACAATTTTTCATGGGGTTTTATTGGTGGATTCAACCAATCCATTGGCCTAAGGATAGAGGTGAGAATATTTCTAATGAATCACTAGAAAGAAGACTATCTACCACTTTATCACTTTATTAATGAAGTATTCTTCCCCCAACTAATGATAGCCTGTTAACCCTCAGACAAACAAGGTGGAAAATCCAAAAAATCTAAAGTAGAAGACAAGGCCAAGGAAAAAGTGAAAAGGAAGACGAAAATGCGCCAAGAGAAATCTAGAAACATAAGAAGTGCCAAAAGTCCTAAATCAAGGAGAGAGGCGAACAAGAAAAATTGCAAGTCTATACTTTTGTAATAGAGCACAAGGCGCACCATGATTTATTTTGTAAAAGAGCGTCAGGATCTCACCATGCAAAATTATAATTGGTTAGATGCATGGATTGAGTCCATGCCAATAGGGAAGGGGAGGAGAAGGGTTGGAGGCTCGTTCGAGGAATGGGCCAAGCTGCCTGAACCAAAAAGGAGATGACCGCCCAAAAGGAAATTAGGATTTTGTATATAAAATTGAAAAGTGAATGAGGAGCTCATTCTTGAGTGTGGCGAAAAGTAGCTCTCCTCTTATTATTCTTCTTCTTGCTTTCTTTCTTGCTTGACCTTTTTCTTGAGAGAGGGAGTGTGAGAGTTTGAGGGAGTGAGTGTGTGAGGGTAAGGAACTATGGTGGAGAGGCTCTCCATCTTCTCCTGTCTTCTTCTCTTCTCTTCTCTTCTCTTCTCTTTTCTTCTCTTACTCGCGGAAATGGAGCTTGGAGTATGGAGTTTGATGATTGAGCTTGCTTAAAGCTTGCACTTGGATCATGGAGCTATCGGAGTGCTCAGGAGAGGAGTAAACTTGATCAAGCATGGAGGTAAGCTCACTACACTCGTAGAGGGAGATAGCGCATCCGCTATGTAAGAGGCAGTCATTAGTGCTTGGTTTTAAACGCTTGAACAATAATTGATCCTTGGGTCTTGGTGGTTGAGCGTGAGCTCATCTCTACATTTTGGTTTTGTTGTCGGGACCAACGGATTCAAGCCTTGAGTGCTTGTGTGCTCAAAATCCAGCATTGAAGTAGGGTTTTCCCCAAACTGGTGCTTGAGGTAGATAGGTAGGAAGCGAGGGAGTTTGAAGAGGTATTCAATTTTCTTAGCGAGTAATCTTTTGATTTTTTTGGATTTGGAAAAATAGGTTAGAGTAGTGTACGTGTTTTCTTTGTGATCTAGATGCATTAGGGTAGGAAAAAAAAGGGAAAAAAAATAAACACAAGCATCAGGGTTTTTGCTATCATAACAAAGAATACAATTTTGGTGAATTTGGAAAACTTTAAAGTCCCAATTTTTATTATTTAAAACATTGGGACTAAAAAAAAAGCTTTCAAGTCACCCAAAGCTATTGTCTAATACATAATTAAAAGCCTTATGAACAATGGATTCTATTGAGCTATTGAACACCAAATTCGGAGTTGTGATGTGAGAGTTATAGCAAAGAGAAAGCTTTGACCATGAGTCCGAAACTTCTGAGAAATTCCCAAATTCACTAATGACATATTAGGGCAAGAGGGTTTGATTTGTTGTGCTGATTTGTATTTTGGAGTTTATTTGCTATTCCATGTATATATAATCCTTCATTAGGGTCTATTCTTACATTTTGGAAGTTTTTGTGACCCCTCATAACCAAAATCTTTAGAATCAAGTTAATTATCCTCATCTCTGGAAACTCGCTTATATGATTTGGATAGTGTTACTAGAGTCCGACTCCTAGAGTGGGACTCAGATGATCTGACTCCTAGAATGAGACTCTCCAACTAGCCAATTGGATCACTAGAGTCAGGCCAACCTGACTTGTACTACTAGAGTCGGAACCAAACCAGTTGGATATTTAGCGTAATGGCCCTCCAGGCCAGGGGTGGGCCGGGGGGGATCTCCCTCCTTGCCGCCCAGACCCTAGTAGAGGGGGATCTACCCCCTCCGCACCTCCCCCAAGTAGGTTGGAGAGAAAACATGCATCGTGACATGTCCTCCAAATTAGATCTTAGTGTAGTAATGGCTCTTAGACTACACAATCATAGATTCTCATTTGCAAAAAAGAGAAATTAAAAGCCCATATAGACCCTAGAACCTCAATGGGCCAATCTAGCCAAAAAGAGAAAAAAGGCCACACCACAAAAACATGTATATGTTGCATTCGGACTACATCTAGTCAAAGCTTCATCAAGCTACAATTGCGAGGATGACTAGACATGACAATCCTGATGATAGATGCACCTTGAATGCCACTGCAGAGATGACCCAAGACATCAATAGAGAATCCACATCTGGTTGTGCAATTGGGGACTCAAAGGCCTGTATCATAAGGCTTAAACTTATAAGCCAAGACTCAGAAGATGGAGACATAGTATCACTTGCTTATCTTAGGGTCAAACTCACCACAAAAAGAGAGCATTGTGTTGATACTCTCATCGATGAAGGAGCCGATTTTAATATCTTGACCTACAAAGCATGGACCCTACTAGGCCAACTAGAGCTCACACTGACTAATGTAACTCTTAGTCCTTAAAGGGGACACCCACAAGCACTTATAGGGAAGTGCAAAATCCTTGTAACTGTTGAAATAGAAAGCTTGCTTATCCTATTCCATGTTCCTCCAATAGTGCTAATTGTGGAAAGGAAACCCTCCTAAGAAGACCCTTCAAAAGGGCGACGAAGTGTGAGGCCAATTATGTAGCACAAAGGATACACTTGACACCCCAAGGGGTCCACTAGGGTTTACTGTATGGTACCACGTGAGTATAAGAGAGGGGGGTTATTTAAGGGAAGGAAGGTACATTTTATAAGGTCAGGATCCCATAAACAGGGGGTAGATAAGGGGTATTTTCACATATTTCTTGCACACACGTGACGTCTCCTTATTAGTACTAGTGAATCCCCCATGCTTGACACTACCGGGTGTGAGGATAATCACAACCTTTAGCAAGGGTGACCTCATCGAACCTTGAGGGAAAGACAAGGAATATTTTGACATATCAAGCAAGCCCAGTAACAAGCGTAAGGACTTGTTGAAAGAGTTTATACAAGCCCATATTAAATAGAGAGAACTAGTGAGCGAGGCCATGCTTGAAACAAGAAGGTTAGGAGACAATGCCAAGGATAGGCTTTGGGCTTACAAATATCATAGAAGATCACAAAAGAAGCCCAAGCCTCATAGACGAAGGTATCGATGGAAAGCCAGCACAATGCCACGATGGATATCCAAAGCGTTACTATGTGCTCAAGGGTATTACGTAGGTAACCAATGGATTTGGGTACCAAAATCCCCTGCTAAACCACCTCTTTTAGCTGAAGACCAAACCGAATCAAAAGTCAAGAGGAAATCTAAATGAAAATCCAAGTCTCAAGTCAAACATTGAAATGACTGAGCCCCTTACAATTGAAATCAAGAAACCAAACATGACTATTCGAAAGGTAGATCCTTAGCATAGCGTGCTTAACAAGTGGATGTCAAATGTAACCATCAAGTGTGCACAAAGACCATCAGTGCCCAAGGACCTTGTGACTTCCCAAGAGAATAATGAGCACCACATGTGCAATTTTTCTCATGATAAGGCTGATTTCTCAACAAAGTAGATGGTAGAATCCTCTGACAACCATGAGCAAATCTTCCAACCAGTGCCAAGTCCACCTACTAGGAGTTAGTTCCAAATCTCCCACACCCTCTTTTCCTAAACAGACACAAGAAGTACAATAGCAGTTGCCAAGTGCAGCTGCTCAATCCCTATCTCAATCTTTGTTGAGATATTTGCAATCACACTGACCGTAGCCTCTTTGTATGAGGCAGTTTAGGCTTAGGACATGTAGGCAAGCTGAATCCCATATACACAGAGAGGGAAAACTACTATCCATCCAGCAACTATAAAGCATTATACTTGACTACCACTTTTCATATGAATGAATACATGATTATGCTTTTCTTTATCAGTTAATGTCAGTCTTGTACTTGTCATTCCAATATACAAGATTGTGTTTATGAGACCAAGCTACCATCTTGGAACCTAATTCACTTGTGTAATAGTTGATCTCTACTTGTCTATGTCATCATGAGTTTGGTCTTCATCTTTCTATCCGCCATAGCTTTTTCCATGCTCTAAATCTGCATCTTTTAACATGTATCAGAATGTAGATGAGCATGGCACAACTCCATTTCACTCTCATCTAAGTCTTAGTCCAGCTCAAGACAAGTCCAGGACCTCATCTCCCACTCCTTCTCCACTTGACCTTGTGGCAGCCATAGACAGTAGTACCTTGCCTACTTGAAGCTCTCATATCTCTCTCTCACGGCCAAATATTACCAAGCTTCCTTCTAGAAAATTGTTCCCCCGCTATTGAAGCAGATCTACACCTACCTTTGATTGAGCTTCTTGATCTCCCCCTACATAGCATAACCACACTTACTTCCTTCTAGGGGATTGCTCCCTAGCTCTGGGTGCTCCTATTGCCTATCACATAATAGCACAAAATTGGTCATCGTCTTGCCCAGCATTCTAGAGATTGCACTTTGCTGTCCATTTTTGCGCCTGCGAACTAGTCTTACAGCTGTGTGCTCCGTTTGCTACATGCCCTATCTTGGAACCATAGGGCTTTGATAGCCCCTTATCTAAGATACCTCTACACCAGAGATTCAATCGAATCGTCCACTCCATAGCCAAAGCTCCAAATTTCATCATTTACACTTTCTCAAGATCACTAGAGCTCCTACTACTCAAGTCTACTACCTAACCAGACCAAAAAATCAGTAAGGAGGGGAGATCTTGTAGACTTGAAAGATTTGGAGCAAGCAACAAGACATTTAAGCTCAACATCAAGTTCAAGCATAGTACCTACATAGTGTGTTTTCACACTACCATTGTTTGTGTCTTTTGACACATTAGATTTCAACTCTATTGCTCAAAAGTTTCAGAGTTTCAAGACCAATTCGCAATGGAAATTATGAAGACCTTAATGTGGAACTCATTTAGGAGAAGTAACATGATTATTTTTACTCATTTATACTTCATTGGAAAAATGTATGTTCTACTTGTAGGAGGAAATGAAGTTATCTACACTCCAATACAATCAATCATCTCATTAGAAGACCTTGAAGACATCTTTTCTTCTTCACAAATGATGATTCCCTTGCTTGAGGGGGACGTGGACATGAAGACCAATGCAATTAATGCAAGAAAAGTCAAAGCAGAGCACAAGAAGGAGAAGAAAAAGATCAATCATGTAGACCAAAAGAGCAAAGTGAAGTATAAGTACGGGATCAAAAAGAGTAAGCTAGTGGACTACATCGACAAAAAGACCTGCAATGAAGATCCATACAAAAAATGCTAAAAACCACAAGGGCCTACCAATCCTTAACCCAATTTTTTACTAGATGTTTTTAGCCTTGTAATGCCTAGCCCTATTTTCTTCTAACATAAGCTTGTGAACTCCTTATGTATCCTTGTATTACAGCCACTATGTGAGGTGCTTGCTATAGCCTCTAGATGTCCATCATGTTTGTGGTACCCACACTTAGCCTTTTTGCGATAGTCTCTAGTGTTTTGCCATATTTATGGTGTGCCCACACTTTGCAGGTGTTGCTTTCACTAAAGCCTCTACACACTTTGTACTTTCTGGTTGTGATTGAGGAGGGGTATTGAGATATTTACAATCACACCCACTATGGCCTCTTTGTATGAGGTAGTTTAGGCTTAGGACATGCAAGCAAATTGAATCCCATATGCATAGAGAGGAAAAACTACAACCCATCAAGCAACTATAAAGCATTATACTTGACTACCACTTTTCATATGAATGAATACATGATTATGCTTTTCTTTATCAGTTAGTGTCAGTCTTGTACTTGTCAGTCCAATATAAAAGATTGTGTTTATGAGTCCAAGCTACCATCTTGGAACCTAATTCACTTGTGTAACAATTGGTCTCTACTTGTCTATGTCATCATGAGTTTGGTCTTTATCTTCCATCCACCATAGCTTTTGCCATGCTCTAGATCTGTGTCTTTTAACAATATCCATTTGAGTTTCCAAATTTCCAAGATACGCGACATGAAACCACCTCTATTTCTCAGCCTTAGGATATGCATGTGCAATCCACCGTGACTAGCTCAACAGATGCTTGATTTGCATAAGGAAACGTGCAAAGGGAAACAAAAGACACGACCACTCTTGATCTTCCTAAGGACTTGACACCGTAGTCCACCAACAGTAGCCCAGTCCACTAAACTAGCTGCTACTACTTCCAATCAAGAATCATAGTAGTCATAGCCTTTGGTCATGATGACCCCCCTTGTGGAATGTGTCCTTAGCAATTCACCTACAGAAGAGATGTCACAACCAACATCCTTGACACCTCTAGCACTTTTAAAGCACCTAGAGCCTAGGCTTGAGGAGAAATATCCCAAAGATCTAGCCAAGGAGATGGCGTATTTCACCAATGAACCAAAGAAGATGAAGTGCATGATGAAGCTTGATCACAAGCTGACAACCATCACACATATGTACGTCCATGTGGACATTGGAAGGCCAACACCAAAGCACATAAAGCTCATAACGAAACCCCTAACTTGGGATGAGCAACATGTTTGCTCCCTCTATGTAGTTGTTGTCGAGGAAGTCATAAAGGGCATCCCAAAGGCCATAGTTAAAGAATCACACTTGATACTCTCACTCTATAATGCTCAATGTGAGACAAACAAGGAAAAGCTCAAAGAAATCAAATGAAAAGGGAAAGGACAAGGTAACTTTGTGCAAAAATGGTACTCCAACCAAAGTTTGGCAACCAAAATTGGCCACCAACTAATGACACTTGCTCAGCAAAGGAAATCCCTTTGGAAATCAATACATGATCCCACATACATTGCCCCAACCTCATTAAGAGTGTTGGCAATGATCCATGAGGTCCAGCTTTCTATCCAAAAATATCCCTTGCACGATAAACTGCTTCTAGAAGAAGATCTACACGTGGCTAGTAGGCTAGGAGTAGGGAGCATGGTACTTGATTTTAGTGCATATGTCTTATGACTCACTCAAGACCCTACAATCCTAGATCTCTATGCTTCACATCAACAGAACCCTAACTTCTTTAGTTGGTTTCATCCAAACCTACATGAGAGGAACCCTAAACTATCACTTAGTTCTACACTAGAGTCACACGAACCTTCTAAGCAAAAGAAAAACAACTCTAAACACAACACCCACTCTAATAAGAAGCAATGGAGGCATGTTCCAATGGGTAAGGACAAGAGTCTGGAGAAAATGCCCAACCAAGAGCAACTTCCAATGAAATAATCGGATGAGGGGCTAAATAGAGGGGAATTAGTTGAAGAGCTAGAATCTCTAAAAAGAGAGGCAATTGTATCCTCACAACCTAGTGAGGTTGTTTAGTAGGCTATGGCTATGTCCCATGAGGACACACTAGAAAAAGAGAATGTTGAGGCCCAACCAAGCACATCAATGGTTGACCTAGTTCAAGGTCCTGAGTCTTTAAACGATACACCTCAATCTCCCAAGAAAAAGAGGAGATAACAATGAAAACAATGGTAGTTGCAAGTGGCAGTAGACGCCAAGAAGATTGGGACTAAGAGTACTGAAGAGATAAGGAATAAAGCATTGAGTCCACCCACCATGAATGAACCCATTGCCATCTCTCCTAAGGGCAATGAAACCTCATACACATCTATATATTATGATAAATCAAAGCAACCATTTCCATCAATAGGTGCTTGCAACGCTCAATCCAGCGACAAGAGAACTTACATTTGCCAATCAAGAGTGGATACAACACTGTCACAATAGTTTGACAAAACTATACAAGTCACATCTGAGGAGAACCATGATACAATAGCAGCAAATCCTTGGGAGAAACATGAAAACTATGAAGACATAAGCAATCCTAGCATCGACCAATCTTAATCATTTAGTACTAAGCACTGAACTATGCTAAAGCCTAGGAAAACTCCCAAAACCTTGCATGAGATAGCAACCGAGCAAGCCCTCAACGAACGTAGAAGTGTCACAGAGTGCTTGACTGAGTTGGAGGCTAAACTGAAATTTTTTGCACGTGCCTAAATCCTTGCGGACATGAGCACATTCCCTAGGGAGTAACTTGAGGGATATTTGTCATTTTGGCTATCCTAGGAAGGGCAAGAATATCTTAATGAGAACTATGACAAACTCCTATATGAACGCATACAACTCATCTCTAATGAGGAAGCCGACGAACTACGCTTAACTATGACAATTAACAAAGTGCTGTGCCAACAAAATCTCTTAGAGATAGAGCAACTAAAGTGACAATCAGAGGGTGAAATTTAATTTGAAAAACATTGGTTTGAAAATTGTGCTACAATGGCTGAACTCAAAGCCTAGATTATGATAGGCTCAGAGGAGCGACTGGCCAAATGGCGGTCTCAAAGAGACTTGACCTATGTGGTGCCAACTTCCTTTTGAGTATTGACTACCATTTGGGATATGGACCTAGCTGGAACTAGCCAAGAGATCTCTCTAATTGATAAAATTCTCACTAAGGAGGAGCTACATGTTGCCAGCTACTCGATGTTGCAAAATATCTATTGTTATTGAGTAGGCTGCCACAATTGCTAGATATGTATGCCATACTCCAATACAATCCTAAGTTTTACAATTGGTTTTTATCCTCATAAAGTGTATATAAATAAACAATGTGTTTTGTGACTATGTATAAATAATACCAAAAGAAGCAAAGCCAGCACACAACAAGCAATGATAATCAAGTGCAGGTGATGTGCATCGAAGTCAATACTATGGGATTCAGATAAGTGATGTCTTTTTGAGTTGCACCTCTTCATTCTGGTTGAAGCATATGACTTGCATATACTCTCATGAGTTGCCAAGTGAGTGCAGGATGACACAGGTCTTTGTATGAAAGCATTCAATGTCCAAGTCACCACAAGACCACCTACCCCACAAAGAACCATTATGGAGAAAGTGAGAGAAATACCAAGAACAAAGAGACATGACGAAAGCCCCGCTGGAAGATAAAATCAACCCTACAAAAAGTACACAATGAATTTGAGCATAATCCAAAGCATAGTCACTGGCTACTCTTTCTTTCTTTGCCAAACTCTATATCCGGGTAGGAGCCATGCTCTCAACTAGGAAAATTGTTTCTTCATCAACCAGGATTCAATTCACAAAATTCTTTGTCTCTTGTTCATGCACATCTCACTTCAATTGCTATCTTAATTGGTCTAATGTCTCATATGTTACAAAGAGGTTTGCAAAATCTCAAGTGTATCTTTTTATCTCAACAACTCTTCTTCTAGCATCGAGGCTAGTACCATAATCATCTTTATAATATCCATTTTTCAGAGCCTTTGGATCTTGACATTTCCCAATCCAAATGAAAGGCTGATAGCCTCAACATGTTGCATTGATTGTACTCATTTTATCCCAAAAAAAGAGAATTAAAAAAAATAAAAAAGAGAGAGAAAAAAAAGAGCACCCACGATCACAACATAAAACCTAGGGGTTCTCAAATTAGGTATGTTGTCTCAGTGACCTTGGTTGGATGGCTTTGCCCCTAGTCCCTTAGCCCTTTATACATCCCCCACAATTGTTTAGGGCACATCAAGGGCAGGACATACCTAGGGAGCTCATCTTACATATGGTTGGACCTGTCACCTTGAACCACTTGCATGATTCTTTTTTGCACTCCATCTCAGTACCATAGCAATCAATAGCGGTGAGCAAGACACGAAAGACAATGGAAAGTACAACATACTCTTCAAACAATACAAGTAGCCACCAGCCTACCAAAAGCTAAGGCGTCAATGAGCTCAATTATGCTACATCGTGTTGTCAAAATCACAAATGATATCTCAAGAAGCCTTCAAGTGTACTTCTCCTCATCATCGACAATTCTTTCCATCCATTGAACCCTTGCTTCATCGACAATTCTTTCCACCCATATTATGTAGTTAGAAGACTAGTAATGCACATGAACTCATATATTATTTGCACCACAATCTATACAAAGTTTGGGTCCTTTAGTGCAAGACAATACTCTTGTCTTACTTAGAGTTGAACTTGTCTCCCAAACTCATCAACCTATGTCTTGTGCATGATAAGAAGACTAGCACTAACCCCTAGGGAGAGACCATATGAGAGGTTTTCAATTACAGGTATTGAAGACAACTCTTCATCAACCCTCAACTTTGAACTCTCATCCTTTATCATCATGCAAGCCCACCAAAGAGTTGTCACACACACAATCCCTAAAACAACAATAGTTGTGCTAGCCCCATGAGTACAATTCCCAACAAAGAACAACCTTATCACCAACTACAACAACCCTATTAGGCTAACCAAGTGTCACCGATGACCTTCATCTACACTACCACCAAAACTCTTCCATGGCAAACTACAGTAGTCCCTTCCACCCATGCCTTCAGTGCATGCCAAAGCCTGCTACCTATGGTGGAGAGTGTCATGGGAGTGGCACTCCTCTAGGAGGGGAGTAATGCTAACCCTCAGACAAACAAGGTGAAAAATCTGGAAAATCTAAAGTAGAAGACAAGGTCAAGGAAAAAGTGAAAAGGAAGACAAAGGCGTGTCAAAATAAATCTTGAAACACAATAAGTGTAAAAATTTCTAAATCAAGGACAGAGACACACAAGAAAAAGTACAAGTGAATACTTTTGTAAAAGAGCACAAGGCGTACCATGATTTATTTTGTAAAAGAGCACGGACTCTCACCCATGCAAATTGTAAATGGTTAGAGGCACAAGTTGAGGCAATGCCAATAGGAAAGAGGAGGAGAAGGGTTGGAGGAATGGTCCAAGCTATCCAAACCAAAAAGGGAATAACCACCCAAAAGAGATTTAGGGTTTTGTATATAAATTTGAAAAGTGAATGAGAAACTCGTTCTTGTGTGTGGCCAAAAGTAGCTTTCCTCCTCCTCCTCTTCTTCTTTTTCTTCTTCTTGCTTACTTGAGTTGGTGCTTGAGAGAGGGAGTGTGAGAGTGTGAGGGAGTGAGTGTGTGAGGGTGAGGGATCATGGTGGAGAAGCTCTCCATCTTCTCCTCTCTTCTTCTCTTCTCTTCTCTTGCTCATGGCAATGGAGCTTGGAGCGAGGAGTTTGAGGATCGAGCTCGCTTGAATCTTGCACTTGGATCGTGGAGCTATGGGAGTGCTCAGGAGAGGAGGCAACTCGATTAGGCATGGAGGTAAGCTCGCTACATTCGTAGAGGGAGATAGGGCATTGGATATGTGAGAGGTAGCCATTAGTGCTTAGCTTGAAACGCTTGAACAATAAGTGGTGTATGGGTCTTGGCAATTGAGCATGAGGTCATCTCTACATAGCCATACCAAGTAAGGATGTCTTTAAAAAAATATAGGATGTTACTAAATTGGAAAAGTTATCTTTTAATACCCATGCTTACACCTAGTAGTCCGTAGCCATCAAAATATATGTGCTATTTGCGTGAGCTGCTCTAACCTAATTCGATCAACAAATTCCAAGCCCTATTTTTGACATGCATCTAGTGGAAGAATCGAGTGGAGTAGTAGCCTTAGCCCACGGTTGATAAGAATCATACTTGCAAATGCACTTCTTCATATCTCTATAAATAGTAGGTCACCTCAATTTGTATTGTTGGATATTTTAGATTGTTTCTTCCATTGAAAAATGATTGCCATAGATACCTTGTAATCTTCCATCAAAATTGCTTCATGCTCCATCTGTAGCACCACCCGTTATAGAAATTTCGAAAATGTCTAAGCTAGAGGTGACCTAGAATGGATTCAAACCTCCTACCCCAAAGTTCCATGCACTTAAGATGATCCATCAAAAGGTAACTCGAGATTTCATCCATAGTCATAAAGGTTACCATTTCTTCAATAACAGCTCCATGAAGGAATTTTAGGCTCACTTGCCATATCATTGGCCATTATCATCACAAAGAGTTGAGCACTAGGGAAGTCATCATCCATTCCTACAAGTACATGGCCACTATCATCACAAATTCATCATCCATTTCTACTTGTAAAGTGAAAGAATCGAATGAGTCAAAGGACCTGTGACCTTTCAATGGGCACTTTCAATGGCATTATCCAAAACATACATAAAGACATGAAATTCCTTATTTGAGTTTGGAGGATTAAGGTTGGAGCCTTAGACATCATGAACCAAAGCCATCAAAATGCCAAGTCAACTACATCATCCCACTTTACTGATGGCTTTGAGATGTGGGCCAACTTCTTGGCAATAATGACCACATGAGCCAAAAGACAAAGTGTCCCCCATGCTAGCGTATATGTCCAAGGAACCTGAAAAAATCCAAAATTAGGAATGTCTACCTTCATAATAATTGTCATCTTCCATGGGTTGATAGTAGTCCCATCTCAATAACATACCTCCCTTCAGAGCAAAGATTATATTCATGGGGTTGAGATTGAGACTAATATCTTGACATCAGGTGAGGCTACACAAGCCCATGAGAAATGACCACATAGCCCAAAAGCTAAATGTGTCTCCCATGCTAATGTACATGTCTAAGAAATCTCAATATAGACAAAATTAGAAATTTTTGTCTCCATAATAAATTCCATATTTGGGAATTTGAAAATTGTCCATCAATATGGGATTTCCAAATCAAAATGGATTTCATGAATTTTGGAAATTTCATTAATTTGAAACTTCGTGCAATGGAACATATTATTGCTTATGGTTATTTCCAAGAGATTGAAAAAAACTCAAAAAGGTGGTGTTAATAAACACCTTAGTTTTAATATCCTTGAAAATATTCAAGGAAAATATTCACTCAGTGGATTCTTGTAAACTTTGTTTGGCCTTCAATAGAACCTTTGGGGGAACTATAAAATTTTCAAGAGATTTTATACCTTCCTTCATCCAAGAGAAGACAATGTCATCGATTGTTTCCCATCATTCATGATTTTTTTTGTTGCACATCCAATACTTTTCCCATCAATTAAGATACACCTCTACATCTATAGCAATTTGACAATTACAAACTGGTGCCCAATATTGTATACCTACCTTGTTGAAGTTTTTGGAATATCTATTTGTATCTACCTCACTTTGTGCAACACCAAGACATGCTGGATATACTGAATTTGAAGGTCTAACAAGAACAAATTCATATTTCTTAACATCAAGCATTGGCTCAAATGCATGTTTGGGTCCTTTGCTGAGAGGACCACAATAGTGATCATTCAACTCTTCCAATCCAATAGAGTCATCTGCATTATCCACATCTATATTGCTTACATTGGTTTGTGTTCTTGGCCAAAAATCTATAGAAAATATATCTCCTTGGACACTTGGAGTTTGAAGAGCGTAGATCATATATTTTGAATAATCAACCATTGGCATTATAAACTTTGTGAACTCTACTTTAGGTCCTAGTACATTTGACCATCTTTCCCAATACCTCAAATAATCTTTAACTCCACTTAATACTTCTTGATGATCCTTAATGTACTTGAACATGGGCAACGACATTGAAACATCCTTCGGAAGAGTAGGCTTTTATGCAAAGTCTCTCTTCCATAATTTGATGCAACCTTCTCTTGATAACCACTTTGGGAACTTTAGATGCATCTTGTATTGCATGGTAGGCGTATGTCCTTGCATATAAAATTGAAATTGAAGAGGCTTTGAGTGACCAACAAGTGTATTTTTGGAATCACATAAGTATCCCTCAATGTCTCTCTTAAAGTTAAGCACATGAGTCAATAATAAAGGTGTAGGACTTGTCATGTGGTATGATTGAAAATGTTGCATAAGATGAGGAAAAGTGAAGGTCATTCTTGTCCTTAGCTTCTCTGAAAATTTTATGTGTGCAATCAATTGAATCTCCTGTGACAAGCTTAGCTTTTGCTTGTAACTCTCCCTTTAAAAAGTAATTTCATGAAATGGCGACAAAAAATTATGATAAATGGTATGTTTTGGCTCTATAAATGAAACATCTTTAAAAATATATACAAAACTAAAAAAGGACAAAGTTTAAAAGATACATTCCAAACAACGACTAGTTAGGATTGATGTTCAAATTGATCAAAGACTTTGTTTTAAGATAGAAGATTCATATTTGATTTTTTAGAGAAATCTTTGGATTGTCATTTTTTTATTAAGGTTTATGTAGTCAAATTCTATGTAAACCATTGCATCAATGTCTTCATGTGTATGATCCACCATGAGAAACCCAAGATGGATCATCTTGAATGTTCCTCATGCAATAAGCAATGATAGATATGCAAAGAGATAGTGATTTCTATTTTCTTATCCAAAATTATCAAGTTGAAGTTGCAAGCTCTCTCGCAATCATTTGAAATGATGATGGCCATCCTGTGGTGTATTATCTTCCATGTATGCTTTATTTTGTGCAACACCTTGATGGTGGTCCAACACTTTTTTCGAGTTGAGGGCATTTAGTAGCATGGAGGTTGATCTTTTCATTCCATCTGCTTGTAGATCACCATTTGCATGCCTATGTAGTCACTCCAAGTTCCTGAAGTAGAAGGACAAGGAGAAAATTGTGAAGTTAGGATTGTGAGGCCATAGATCAAGTGGGAAATGCCCATATATGCCTTCTCCATGCCCATGTGTAATCATGCCTATTAAAGAAACTAGTAGTTGAGTAGATCTTTTAGTCTCTTTTGGATCAAAGCCTTAGCCTAAGGATAGTTGTCCTTTTTTGGTCCATCTTATCATGTATGATGCACAAGTTTTTCTCTAGGATCTAATGCTGAGGCCAAGTGCCAACTAGTGTATATGTTCTGACAACTTTGTTGTTGTAGCTTGTGACATTAACACTTTTTTAGAGGCACATTTTTCTCTTGAAGATACTTTGTTGCTGTAAGTTGCTCTTTGATCTCAGAGAAGATACTACATTTAGAGAATTCACTTGTCTTTGCTAAGGTTACATGCTTGAACTCAGTGTTCCAAATACGATTGAAGGTGGACAAGGACATTTTCTTACATCCAATACCATTCAATGTTTCATTTACTTTTTCCCATATATCTAACTGCTTATAAATATCTGGGATGACCAATTGTGTCTTCCTTAATCCATCTTGCATTGTTCTACTCTTATGTGGCATTTACTCTACATTCTTCTTGACAAAGTATCTAAGGATGGCTCTTCCCATCCCAATGTGATCCCAAGCTACTCTGTTTTTAATACCCCCTATTTCCATGCATTGCTCTCCTCACACCATGCTCAAATTTTGTTTTGTACCTGTAGAAAGATTTCTTTGAGATTTCATGAATCTCATACCATGCCCACTACAAGGGAGTGGGGAGATAGCGATGATGAGTTTTGCGCAGTGTGTCACTATTTTCGTTGCAAATAGTGTTACTATTAGCATCACTAAAATAATTTAGTGACACTATTTGCAATGTAGGATAGCAACGCTTAGCAATGCAAATAGCATTGCTGGTCTGAGAAAAAAATGGGCCCAAAACTTGAGTGCTTACCACAAATAGTTTTTAGAGAGAGTGACAGAGAGAGCAAGAGAGACGGTCATCTTGAGAGGAAGAGGGAGAGGAAAAGGGAAAGAAAGTGAGGGAGAGATTCTCACCATTCACTGTTGGCGCCACCATTGTACGTGAAGAAGAGGGAGAATTGTGCAAGGGAGAAAGAAGAGATGTTGCAAAGAGAAGGCAACAAATTCATCCTTGAGCCTTTGTGGTAGGTATATTGCCTCTTCTTGCTTTGTTCTTGTGTTTTCACATTTTCCTTTTTTTTTTTCTTTGTAATGAGATGCATTGAGAGAGAGAGAGAGAGAGAGAGAGACAGAGACAGAGAGGAAGGAAGGAAGAGGAAGAGAGAACGAGAGAGAGAAAAAGAGGAGTGGTAACAAAGAAAGAGAGGAAGAGAGAAATGATATATGAAGGAAGAGGAAGAGAGAAAGAGAGAGAGAAAGGGAGGAAAGAGGCAACAAAGAAAGAGAAAGAGAAAGAAAGAGAGGGGGGAGAGAAAGAGAAATGAGAGTGAAGAGGAAGGTGGAAAAAAAGGGTAAGGTAAAGAGAGGAAAGAGAATGAAAGAAAAGAGAGATAAAGAGGGGTGGGGAGAGAAATAGAGAGGGGGTAGATAAAGACAAAGTGACATGGAGAGAAAAGGAACAGACAAAGAGAGATGGAGGAAGGAAAAAAAATAAAGGGAAAGGGAGAGAAAGAGGAGTAGAGATTAAAATGAAGAAATATCGTCAATGAGGGGAACAAAAAATTATTGTTTGCCATAATATAGGCTAAATGAAGGATGATGATGGTTGTGATGTCCAAGATTGCAAGATGTATCTTAATTAGTGTGTCATGTGTCCTTGTACTCAATGCAAGCTAGCAATTAGACAAAAGCATCGCTTGTCCATAGAATACATATAACACTTTAGCAAGTTTCAATTGGAGATCATTGACCAGGAAATCTCAGACTTCGAGCAAATGGTAAGAAAAGTGTGTTTCAATCATGCTTTACATTCGCAAAGTAATTGAATATCATATACAAAAATATCAGACGTACTATGACGCTTCATCCAAAGGAATTTATCCATTGCGGCCCGTTAGAAGAGTTTGTGGGCATGCGATGGATGGAGTGCTTGGAGTTGATACACTAACTGGAGGACATGATGCAAACTACTCCCTCAATACTAGATGAGGTAGTCAGCCTTTTGGACCTTCCTCCATTCTTGGAGCTTGAGATGGAGGCATTGATCAATTCATTAATGCCCATGGATGCCAAATCATTTGATCCACTGAGAGAGAAAGCATCTAAACCATTATATGATGGATGCGAAGTATCTCGCTTGAAGACTCTACATAAGCTCCTAGAGGTGCAGGAAAAGTACATGTGGAGCGATGCGAGTGCAACAAACTTGTTCAGGTACATTCTACACTCCATTGATTTTTTTGACTCTATTATAAAAAACACTTATTGTGCTCTTTAAGGCATCATTTTATTTTTTTTCAGATTGCTAAAGTATCATATATTACCACCTAAAAACACGATGCTCGAGTACCGTGATGATGTATGATTGGTATTACAAAAGCTTGACATGGACTACAACACCATCCATGCATGTATCAATGATTGTGTACTATTTCGAGGAGACTATTGGGCTATGGAGACATGTCTAAAGAGTGGTGCACACATGTATTGACAAAACTTGCAAGAACAAATAATTCTTTAGAAGATTCATAGATACTTTTCTCTTATACCATGTATACATCACATGTTTCATACGTCGACCATGATGAGTGGTGCGCAGATCGGACGCAGATAGCTCACGTAGTGAATTCCCAAAGGTCCCCAAGAACAAAGTACTCTACTTTTTAGCACAAAAACCAATGTAAAAGCAAGCACGACATGAGACAAGAGACAAATTGGGTTCAATCTCCCCCATGCCTTGTGTGAGCGCTTCACAAAGCATGTATTTAATGTATATTTCCAATCTTTATGCTCAAAAATAGCCCAATTACAAAAATATGACAAGCTTTTAGCTTTTGAGTTGCTTTCTACCAAAAATAGGAAAATAAAGCTAATGGACGGTGCCCATAGTGTCTGGCACGCCCGATCTCAATGTCCAAATAAAAATAACATATCCAGGCGCATAAGCGCATACAAAATAATAATAAATAATCGATGTCTCTATAGACATAATCAAAATATAGGCGTGGCGCCTATCAAAAAATAGTCCAAAGATCGAAAACCCGCTATACTCCAATGCTTTCCTCCGCCACTGCTGCTATCTCTACACATCAACTGAAGCATTCACAATTGTTAGTAAAATAACACAATTAAACCGACAAAAGTGAATACCTAGCAGTCTTCAGCTACATAAATAAATCAACTGGTTAGAAATAAATCCTAACCTTAATTTATTACGAGTGCGCACTCTAAACTCATAAACGCTTATTAATTTAATATGCATTTTGCGGAATCACCCGCTATGGAATCACCCATGTACACACTAAATTAATGAAACGCCCGAAAAGGACAGGCATCCCCATCAACTTCTCGCACAAAGAATCCTCTTTGCGTATGAGCCCCGGTCATCTAAGTTTACGGAATCCACCGTAAAACCTCACGGAATCCACCGTGGAATATGCCTCCTGGCATCAATGAGCTTGACAATATGGCATGCACAAAATAGATCCATAGATGGAGTCCTATGAATACCAACAGATTCACATGCATGGAGCCACATTGACTCCACCTTTCCAAGCTTTGCAAGAGAGTGAGATAATCTTTGACTGGGTCTTGCTATGGATGGGGTGAATCCATTTGGTCTCCGCTCAACCTCTCATAGTGTGTGGCATGTAGTCCATGTTAACTACAACATCTTGCCATGGCTTTCTATGGTAGATTCAGAAAATAGTATACTATGTTTGTTGAAGAACGATCATAGACTAAATAGAGATGTGGTGGTTGGAAATGAAGTAGAAAAAATGATGGATGTTTCCATGGAGGAGAAAGTGAATCGTTTTTGTATGTTATATCATGCATCTGTGGAGAAGTAGCTCACTAGGTACAAGTAGGCCAAAAAAGAGTGGGAAGAAGAGTGATAGAAATTTCAATGTCATAGATGCCGATTGATTCAATATCCTAAGGACATGGAGGAGATGCCATAGCTTATATCTATGTGGTGGTTATATGGAGCTTTGATCGCAACTTCTCGCAAAGGGGTAGAGGTCTCTACTGAGGAGTGGGAATTCTCGAGGAGATGTAATCCGAAGGTGATTGTATGCTTTATAAGCTATTATATCTAGATTATATATGCAACAACTAATCTAACCATTTCAATATACAATAGAGAATCTATAGTGTGACATGACGATGTGGATGATATTTTCATGTTGAGTGCATCGACAAGATAGGCTCCACAATGATTTGTGGTGTCATGGTAAAGTTTGAGCAAGAGAGCCGACGGTGGGCCCGTAGATCTCAATACTATTATAGTTGAGATGGAGTATTTTGGAAACTTACAAAGTGTTATCTGAGTGGATTACCGTAGCTCCTCCATGATATGTACAGAGCATGAAGAGGAGATAGGCATGTGTAATGCAAATAAAGAGACAGGAGGCCATGAATTATTTGAGAATGAAGGGGTCTCCTCCTGCTATGGTGACCTATCTATAGAGCTTCCAATGTATGCCGAGTTGTGCTAGGAGATTAATATATGGGGCCATAGTCTAGCTCATATTTGCATTTGCTAGCTCAATTCGTTGATGGTTTACTTTTAAGGATACTTTAGAATATACATTTTAATTAGCATTATTATTTTCAAAGGTTTATTTTTTGGATTTACCTAAATCCTTATAATGATTATGCTAACACCATTTTCTGTCTACATAGGTTACCTTTGATTATATTTGGAGAGAAAGATGAGCTGAGGGATGAGTAATGAGGAGTTATAGGAGATATTCACATGTATGTCTTAAAATCAGACGGCTTGATTTAGAGATATGGTGGAACATGACTTGTCACGGATATCATTAGGTTGTTCTGTGAGGTCTACTTTTGCAAGCTCCGATGCTTAGATTTCTAGTAGACAAGGTCGATGCCTTAGATTGGCACCAAATGGAGGGAGTGGTTTTGGGAGGTGCTATAGAGATGTGTATATTGTGATCCCGTGGTTGGTTTCAGGGAGATTTGCTACTCTTTGGTCTCGTAATAGGTTTGAGAGAGGGTGGCTCAGGTGTGTGTTGTGGAAGCCTTGATGCAGTGTCTTTATCGTCTCATCAATTTGGTGGATACTTATCACCCGGATTTTTCACACCAGTAGGGATATCTACTCCAGTGACCCTGGGTTTCACTCAACCATCCATAGGTGGCACCCCTATGGGTTCTACTTCGAGAGATACTACAACTGCAGGTATGCCAAATTTACAGGGGTCTCTCGGTTATGCCCATGAGTATGGTCACAAGTGGGAGAGGACACATAGACATATCCTAGCAGGGTGTGGATACCTTGTAGATGATGATAAGACATGTGTTGTGATCATGAATGATGAGGGGAGGAGGGTGATGTCTTGCACGAGAGAGTTGTGCCAATAAGTATTTAGGCACAACATTTTGGACCATTAGAAGAATATACCAGAGGGAAGCTAGGACTATGTAGTGGCATCTTTACATGAGGAGTTTTTGGTATCTCTACGATAGTAGAGAGGTTTTCCACTAGGTGGATAATGGAGTGTATATGTGCATAAATATCACATAGATGATCAAACACATGTAAGGCACTCAAGAGTGGCACCTCAACGCCTAAGTGGCTAGATGAAGGATTGGTAGAGACTCAGGGAGAAGGCCACAGATTCTCCAAGATGATGGTCGGAGTAGTCTATTGGGAGGCAACAAGGGCATGATTGGAGGCAGGGGTCATGCATCATTTGGGGAGTGGCAGCCATAGGCCTAATTTAGAGGACTTTCTTATTTTGAATATCACTTCTACTAACAACCATATCTCTAATAATGCTATTTTGTTTTCTTTACAACACTTCACAAACCACGATCCCATAGGTTTGGAGACTTGATATGCAAAAAGACAAGGTCTCACTACACTTATCCATAGATTGTATGCACACGGCGATCGCCTAACAAGTAAATCATCTTTCTTGTCTGTAGTCACTAGTTTTTTTTTAATGCATTATGTATGGTGTACTAATGTCTAGTTTTTCATTTTGCAGAATCTGTTCGATGCTCCTTTTTGTTGGGAGTTTGTTGGGAGAATGAGCTTTCAGATATAGTGAGGATTTGTAGCACGTGCTTGGATTCGTGGAGCACACATCATCTTATTTTTTTGTCCTATGATCTTTGCAAACCTCTTCCATGTAGTATTCCTTAAATATACTTATTATTCTTTGTATAAAAGCACACTTTTTTGTGATATTTATAGCTAGATTTTCATGTTTGTTTTGCCTTTCCTATCCATGGTTCCATGTAATATCAGGAGTTTTCATCACTAGTCTTGTATTTATTCTATGAGTTATCATTCTCATGGTTTTAAGTATTTTTTGTGCTCGTCTTGATGACCATTGCGTATCCAATATGTAATTGCTTTGTTGGATATTATACAGTACATGGTGCTATGGATGGCTGCCGTGCCACAAATTTTTTTTCCTCCGTAACTATTGATATTTGCATCACTAATTTACTACACGCATTGCTATTAGCATTGCTATATGTGTCACAAAGCATTGATATTTGCGTCACTATTTGTGTTGTTAATTGCATTGCAAAAGCAACGCTAATAGCAATGATCTCTATGAGAATTTATAGAGATGCTTATACTGATACTTTTAGTGATGATGGGGGCAAATTTTTTTGAACATTTGTATGAATTTGAATGTCTATATGATGCCTGTATCTTGTAGTGTGCCCTTCCACATACCATTTCTTCATTAAAGATAAAGTTGTATTTGCTTGTTCCCACGTGATCAATCATGCATAAGATTCAAACTTGTTATAAACATATTTTTTGTTGTCCTCACATTGCAATTCCCAAAAGTATTTACATGATTGTTGCATTGCTTCCTTATCAACAAACCGAAAATAATTTTCTGGTTAGTAATCAATTGTGGAAACCTGTGAAATGGAGTCCATAGAAGTCCTCCAGTTTGCACCTTTAGGGGCAATAATTTGAGGCTTTCTATTGACCATAAAATATGATTTTTTCTAAACAAAAATAGATTTTTTTGTAAAAACAAAATCTTCATTGGTATCTTCCATGTTTTTGACACAAGGGTTTATAGAGATAAATTGTATGTATGATTGTTATTGTAGCAATGGTGTTCCATCATCAAAGGTGATCTATTTAATAGGCCATCTTTTCAAAGTGAGATAGTGGAGGTTGTCACTTATATATATTCCTGTAGTTTGATCAAGGGATTTATCTACCACCACACCAACATCCTCTTCTCCCAACAATTCAAAGCTTATCACATCATATGGAAAAGCCAATAATATAACCCATGTCTAAACACACATCGTATTGCCTTCTTTCCATAGCATCACTCTACGTTCTCTTTAACTTTCACAAATGCTAAGCACATCAATATCCTCAAAATGTACGACATGGTTTGATTCACAATCATCTCCTTTGCCATGAATTGTTATTGAGTTTGAAACAACCACTACATCTTTATTTTTCCATTTTGCAAAACCACCTAAAGCTTCATAACCCTTCATTGAATCAATTATTGGGAATAGAAAATATGTCACTACATTTAGACATTTATCAATAGCCACTAAAATATATCCATCTTGAAGTGTTTCTCCATGGTATGTCTCATTTTGATGTATTGCATGTACTCGTCCAAGTGCAACAATCTCATGATCAACTAGCAAATTCACACTTTTTCCAAAATAAAATCCATTATTTATGATATCTATACAAGTGAGAAAATCGATATTTTAGAATTTGTATATTGTTACCTCTTAAAAATAAGAAAATAATAATGAACTTACTAAATACAATGAAGTATCAAGTTTCATTGAAAAGAAAAAAGCATTGAAACGAATGAGTTCAATATCCATGATACAAAGTATTAATAGAAACATCTTACAGAAAGGGGATAGATTTGACCATATGTCCAAAAATAAACTTTCTCATGAAATATGCCCTAAACTAAAGAAGAAAATATTCTTTTAATTTTTTTTAGTTTCTCTTGATTTTACTTTATTTTATTAGCTACTTCTTGTATAAGGCAAAACTTACTTGTGTGTTCTCATTGGGGAAAGATATAGTAGATGGTCAAAACTTATAGTATATATATTCAACATGAGAACAATGATTAAAACTCTTTATAATGTATATAGGAAAAAATTTAGCTGCATGGTCAAAAATCCGTTATATATATTCCACACCATAGCAAATATAAAAATTCTTTGTGATCCCCATAGGAAAAGACATAGTCAAATGGTTGAAACCTTTCTTGTATGTATTCCACATGACAAAAATGATAAAAGTTCATTGTGGTCTCCATAGAGAAATATTTAGCCAAATGGTCAAAAACTTTAAGTAAAATACATACAACAAGGATAAAAATTCATTGTGATCTTCATAGGAAAAGATTTAGCTAGATGGTCAAAACCTCTATTGCAAGTATTTTACATGACTTATGATTGAAATTCTTTGTGATGTTTACAAGAAAAGATTTAGCTATATGGTCAAAACATATATTGTATGTAGCCTAGATGATAGCAATGATTATAATTGTTTGTGATGTCCATAGAATAAGATTTTTCCAAATGATCAAAGTCTCTATTATATGTCAACGAGGATAAATAGTCTTTGTGATCTCCATAAGAAAATATTTGATCAAATGATCAAAACCTTTATTACATATATTTCACATGACAACAAGGATAAATATATTTAATGAGAAACATTGACCTTTGTACTTAAATGTTGAAATCACAAGGACCTCCAAAGAAAATGAGATTTTATTCCCTATGACATGAAGCCACAAAGATTGAGAAAATTTCACCATCAATTAGAAGCTATTTGAGAAGAAAACATAATTTATATGATGGTTAAATATTTATAAATCTTATACTATCTACTTTTTCATAATAGTAAAATGCATATTATTACATTTTATTTTTATGTTATATTATTTTAATCTAAATCATGTTATATTAATATATCTTACTATGTGTATATCATGAAATATAGAATCAAAATATATGTAAAAATATATTTTAAATTAATTTTATTAATCGCTAATTAATATAATTATAATAAATTAAATCATATTCTATAAGATTATGTATATCTAATGTTTCTAAT
The DNA here is from genome assembly GCF_053477565.2 of Lygodium microphyllum. Classification (NCBI taxonomy): domain Eukaryota; kingdom Viridiplantae; phylum Streptophyta; class Polypodiopsida; order Schizaeales; family Lygodiaceae; genus Lygodium; species Lygodium microphyllum. The sequence continues at coordinate 27,845,880 of NC_141143.1, read as the reverse complement.
ATGTAATATGTAGTATCATTGAGGATTTTGAAGTCACCTTAGTGACATTTCAAGAGTATAATCTCTAGTAGGGTGGTAGGGCAAGGAGTGTCTAGAAAATATCTCTAGTTATGAAAATAGGGGAAGTATCCCAATAGTGGGTTCTTAAAGGGGGGAGGGGGGTCTAGGAGAAACACCCCTAGTGAGAGTTTAGGGGTAGTATCCTTGGTAGGGGTTTCGGGGCAATGCCCCTAGTGGAAGATTGGAAGCAACACCCCCAATAGGAGATCCGAGAGGCAATGCCCCGTGGTGTGGGTCTAAGGGCACCACCCCTAGCGTGGGTTTGGGGGGGCAAAGCCCCTGATGGGGGTCTGGGGACGATCCCCCCAACGGCAGGGTCCAAGAGTGACTATAGGTAAACCCCAGTGGGCGACAGTAGAGCCATTACACGATTTTTAAAAAATTCTCAACTTGAAATCTTTAATCAAATTAAAAAATAGTTGCAAAAATAAGATCAAAATCTACTCATGTTTTGTAACAAGTTATGGTAATTCAAATAGCATGATACATTAAATGATCCCTTTCACGAGGTTAGTCTTTACAACTAATCATAACTTTTTCAAAATGAGTTTCTCTTTTCCTCCCTCTCTCTTCCACACAACTCTCTGACCTTAGTTTTTTCTCTTTTGTATTTTTACAGTTGCAAGTTTTGCATCCCTAATCCTCTACATTTTTATATTTGCTCTTGTTACCCCTATCTTACTACAAGTTTTGTGATCCTAATCTTTTTTGGTTTTGTCCCCCTACTCTTCTCTTAGTACTCTCTACTATTTCATTTTCTCAACTGAAACAAATTGTGCATTGCAAATTTTGATTCGAATTTGGGTATTGTAACCAAAGTTTCCCGCATCTTCAAATAAAAAATCTTTCCCCAAGGGTTTAGCAATTCTAGAGGGTAGTGAATGATCATCAGTCGATAATGTGTCCACTCTACTTCATGGGTGATTTTTATTATATCCCAACTAGCACAAATTGCTTACTTCTACTAAGTACAAGAAGTTTTAAACTCTTCCCTACTTTATTTTTGATTTTGAGTTAAATTACACTAATTTGGTAATAGTGATTCTCCACTTCTTTTCTAATCTCTACTAGTTCAGACTCTCTCTTAATCAATTCAATCCATACAATTACTACAAATAACACTACTAATATTTCATATGATTAGTATAGAATGATATTAAGATAAAAAACCATAAGCATTATCTATATAAGAATCATGTATGAAAATTAAATGCAATCTTTACTTTTGTAGCAATGATATTAGGCAGTTACTCTTGGAAATTCAATGTCTTCTTCTTCTTCCCAATTGCTTGATTGATCTCTTGGAGTTCCTTTATTTTTTTATGCCCACTATCTTGCCAACAATGATAGCTTCTTTGCTGTCAATATGAAAAATATGATTTTTGTGTATTGTTGAAAATACTCTCTTTGTTGTGAATCTGAAATATATGACTTATGTAATGTTTTAAAAACTCTCTTGGATTTGAATATGAAATAAATGGTTTGTACAATGCTTTCATCAATGAGTGCTTTCAAAATACTAACCTTTCTTTCTATTCTGCAATGCTATATACCTTAAGGTTTTGCCTCAAGGTTAAATCTAGCCGTATATTTCTTGTATCAATGACTAATATTAGAGCATTTTATCAAGTTTTTATGCAACGTATCATACTTTACTATATAGCACTTTTTATTATATTGTATTTTCATATTAAAAATATTTTTGTAATATTTGATCCTTATATTTTTAATGATTTTGCAATAAGCATATGGACATACCATACTTACCAATGCTCAATGAAGTAAAGTGCATGGAATGCAATATATGATTTTTTCATAGGATAAAATTTGATTTTTTGACAACCTATATCATGACTTTCATCAATCTATCGATTAGACCATGTGGACACAAATTTTCTTACAATATAGGAAGTACTTTTTGTTGTTTTATTCACTACAATCTGAGATTTGGCCATGTTGTCAAATATTTTCTTATAATATAAGATGTAATTTCTATTATTTTTCCCAATATACTATGAGATTTGGCCATGTGGTCAAATCTTCTCCTTAAGTTATCTCTTGGCCAAAACAAGGACCCTTGCAGTATCACAATATCTTTCAATAAATCAACCACTTTGTTCATTCTACTACAAGAATGACATTTCATCATTTGATCAAATGCTTTCTAACATTATCAGCCCTTACTTACTTTCAACAAGAAATCTATTTTCTACTTAGAATTCCTTACTTTCTATAATTTGGCCATGTGATCAAATATTTCCTTGCAACAACAAACAAACCATTTTTTTGGAAATTGATTCCAAAAAGATATAACTAAATCTATGGTGGGTTTTATCACACAAATTTTGGGTATGTCAGATTTGGTCATATGGCAAAATCTTCTAAGGCAAACATCTATATTATCTCTAAAAAGAAAGATCATATTCTACTTGAAACTTCTTAATTACCTACTATATTTATAGGAAGTTTGGCCATGTGGTCAAAACTTGTAGTGCAACAAACGAACCACTTTGTTTTCATAAACTATTTGTTTCTTTTCAATTTTTCATAACTTCCTAACTATATGGTTATATACAAATATCATATCATTTTGCCACATATTAGCCACTTTGTCCATTCCACTACAAAATAAAAATTGGCCATATGGTCAAATATTTCATTTTGTTATCAATACCAGTATCCAAAAATCTTCCATTCTCGTTTCATTTGACAATATTATCAAATCTAATCTCATACATCTTGCAAACCATGACACTATTTTTTTCATTCCACTATAAAACAATATTTGGCTAAATAGTCAAATCCAATTTCACAACATGTTGCAACAAATGAACCGATTTCTTCATATGGTTATGAAACTAGATTTGGCCATATGGTTAAAATTAGTTTATAAAAATATAGATATCTTGTAAATTTCACCATGAGGTCAAATCTCTACCTTCCATGTGTTTTTCACATTACCTTATATTGATATCTATGAGATTTGCTACATAGCCACATTTGTTTATATGTAAATCTCATATCACAATAAACCACATCCTCTGTTTAACTAGCCTTTAAAAACCATATGGTAAAAAACCATGACAAAGTTTCTAATCTCATAGATAAGTCTTATGACTAAATAACATTTGACCACATGGCTAAACCAATGGCAATGTTTTTACAATATAACTCCTTTCAAGGGAACTTACATGTACAATAATTAAAATGTTAAATTTGGATCAAATGGAGTCGTGAGATTGCTACATAGCCACATTGATACATGGATGGATCTCATATTGGACTGAATCTCATTCTTTGATTAAATAGGATTTGACCACATGGCCAAAAATCTTAGCAATGTTCCTAGAGTACAATCTTTGCATAGGAAACTTACATGGAAAAGAAAACCAATGTTAACTTAGGGACAAAATCATTCATGAGATTTTCTACATAACCACAATGATTTTTCACTATATGTCATACCACATTAATAGTCAACATTTCATTATTTCTTGACCATTTACTTAAGCCCATGACCAAGTCTCACTATTAATAGAATTTAATATTCTGACCACTGTCCATGGAAAAGTTTCTAAAATATGATTCTTGTAAGAGAAACGTAACTAATGCTAACTTAGGGCCAAAATAATCGAGGAGACTCAATACATAGGTACATCTATTTATGGTTAGATCTCATACCATACTGAATCTCAAACTTTAATATTCCATTTTATGAAAGAGGCCCTTTGGAATATATTTATCTTGTATTTTGTAAAATCTTGTGGTGTTGTGTTTTCAATTTTTACCCTAGAAATCTTATACATTTATTTAGGTCTTGTGAATTTTGACTATTTTTAGATCCACTTTTGTTTAACTTTTTCTCTTTGTAGAACTAACTAATGGCAAATAAAGATACCACATCCAAAAGGAGACCCAAACCATTGATGGAGTACATTTTGATTTCAAGGCTAGTACTTTGAAACATCGAGCTGATGCACGGTCCCTACCAAATGCAGCAAAAGATATTGTAAACTTCCTAATTAGAAAAAAGAAAAGGGGTGTGTATATGTTGTCGAATGCAATTAGGAAACCTTTGATCTTATACATAATGTTTACAAAGATCCAATTACCATTGGGATTGTTGTTCTAGATGTAGCATATGGAGTTAAGGGAATAAAATGGGACTCTACAAAGTTTGGAAAGGTTGTATCCACTCTATTACAAATGACATGTGAACCTAAACAGTTCATGTTGTTATCATTCCTTGATCAAAAGCAAATGGAAGCTTTTAAAAATTCTCTTGAAAGTATTTATTGCAAGTATCACATGCTAGTTGGTAGTGCTGACTTCCTACCAATGGATAGAACCTTTGCTTTTGGATCTATAGATTTTTTTTGTGGTTTTGACATTAGTGACCATGGAAAAAATCATCATCAATTTTGAGTGATATTTAAACAATGTCAACAAGCCTTTCATTTTGGACTTTGAAGGCTTGGATAAGGAGTGCAATGATGAAGACCTTGAAGAGGACTAGAGGATTGCAAATGCCATTTTGAGAAAGAAAATTAAAGTTATGAGGACTATTATCAAAGCATTCAATGATATTCATGAGGTTGTATTTAATGTATATGCAAGTAGACTTGCATCTAAGGTGGCATTGATAAATCACATAAAGACTATTGTAGCGGTTTGCAACACTCAAGAGCAAAGAGAGGTTGAAGTAAAATTGTGGAGAGTCCACGAGAGTGCCAAACAAAAATCAAATTTTCAAGAGGTTTCTTCTACTAAAGCTCAAGTTCTTGAAGTGCCACCAGAAGGCATAAAAGAATCAAGCCAAGATATATCAAGTCTAATTATGAAAGAGAAATTAAATGCTATTTTACGTGTTTAAACTTCATTCCTTTTCCTTTCGTCAAGAAAGACACATTGATGTAATTTTTGGTTTTTTCTTCAGAAGTTACCTCCATTACCATTTGCGATATTTTCTTTATTTGGTTATATTGCTTAAAGAAACTATGTCTTTAGTTTTTTTACTTTTTGCCAAAAGGTACCAAGCATGTTTGGTTTTAAAAAATATATTTAAGTAAATATTTTGCTAAAATAGTATTAAAGATCTCATTAAAATTTATCATCCTTTGTAAGGATAACTATTTAAACGAGATATTATAATCTAATGTGTAAGAATACTTATCATAATAAAAAGTTTGAGCTAGGTATGCAAAATTTACTTAAGTTTATTTTAGATCTCATTTCAACTAAATTCTGATATGTGTTGTGCAATGATCTTGTGATGTTAGTTTTGGTTGGATTTTTCCACATAGTAAAATCTCTTATCTCTTATAATCTCTTTTACTACATCACTAGTGTATGTCTATGCCTGTACCTTAGGATAAGAGAGACAACAATATATTTCACACCCCAAAAAAGTTTCACCATACTTTCCCAAGGAGTTTTACCTCACTAGCAAATATTACAACAAAGATTTCACCTCCAATGTATCTTTTGAGATGTGTATATGGAATATTAAGATAAAATTCTTGTTACAATTCATAAGTTTAAATATCTATGGGATATAACTAGTTCAACAATAGAATGGTTAGTCCTTAAGAAGAAACTATGAAAACTTTATCGAAATAGAGTATAGTCTATCTCAAATTAAATTATCATGTGTCACTTATATGTGACAATAGTTTTGGTCACATGGTCAAATGTATCATGTTTAATTTTTTTTAAATAATTAATGCCATTTTTTGGGCATTTTTAGAATCTGAGTATGTTCAATATTATAATGATAAGACAGTTTTTAAACTAATTACAACAATCTATTATTAGTATCCCAAGTATACTTATAATTAGCAATAAAAAGTAGGTATGAAAAAATGGCATTATTAGAATAGATTTTACTCAAAGAAATCATCATATATATTTGCTTCACCTCATGATATTACTCTTCATTAGATTTATCCACATGGTCAAATGTCTCTTTTCTTAAGACATCATTTATTAACTAGTACATATGCATGTATTTGTCAATATGAAGTTAAATTTCTTAAGTATTCTATGCTAGTTTATAGCTCAAACATTAAGTAGAATGATGAGAAAGTCAATGAATCTAACATGCTTCTTTTTCTTCTTTGTAAGTTCAACTAAGACATCTATGGTTGGATATCTAATAGATCTAAGACATCTATGGTTGGATATCTAATAGATTCAACAAAAATAGAGTATGAAGTTATGATTGATGTGTCCTTAATAAGAAATGCAACACAATTATGTGTAATACTTGATCTTCCATCTTCTTTTATAACAATACTTTGCTAAGTCTAAAAAGTTTCAAAGTTTTTAAATGAAAAAGTAATCAGGATGGATGGAGTTTCTTGAAGCCTTATTTGCAATATTACAAGTGGGAATTTGGACAATAGCTTTACATAAGAATATCATGATAGTTATTAAGTGCTTGGAGATCCATACAAAAAGGAAATATCCTTTCCTCATGATTTGGGGCCAAGAATAATGTCATAAACATCCACTCAAAATCATATTCAAGCTAGATCATATGGGAGTAGAAGCAATGTTCAAGCCATTGAAGTATATGTGGGATCAATATGGAGATGTTTGTCACCATACCAAGACTATTATCATAGATGACAATCCTTACAAAGGATGTTCAAATCCTATTGAGAACTACATTTTTTCAAAAACATTTGATATTGATCATGGACACTCTATCGTGATCAAAGAACTTCTACCATACTTGACTTGCTAAGCTCAATATGGACATGAATTGTATGCACAGCTCAAGGTTGTCATTGATGAATGGACTAGAGCAGAGAATGATTGTATTTTGTCTTCATCATTAGCACTGCATGAGACCATGATTGATAAAGATAGTAGATATATTCAAGCTTCAATCACTTTTTGCTTCAAGAGGCCATCTATTAAACAAAAATCCTCAACAAATGCCTCACGTGATCCGTCTCTTACATTGAATAGCTCACAATTATCCAAGTTGAAGTAGACTCCTTTAATCTCTACTTTGAAAGATATGAAACCATTGCAACTTGCTCACGAGTTAGGATATCACAAATATTTCATAAATGGTAGTGCAACTAAAGGTTTTATACAAAATCTATAAAAGTTTTATTTTTCCAATATACATGATGTAACAAGGTAGTGAGTCTATATAGAATAATTTTGACTCCCATAATAAATACATCCTTTATGTTAAGGGCTTTTGTATGGCTATGAAATATATGCTTGTTAGAAATTTAACGTGTTCTATGTAGTTACCTTAGTGTTTTAAACACCACCAATATGAGTGAGAGAATCTACTTACTGTTTTTTATTCTTTCAAGAACATTAGTTAATTGTATTGAAATTTCTTATAAATATGTTTAAGTCCAATTTTGTACTTTATATCTTAGCTAATAACTAAGTCTTAATTAACGGTAAAATTTATGTCTATTTTGTTGGAAACACAAACCATTGGTCAAAGGTTAAATCTTTGGTCTTAGAAAATTCATATACTTTTTGCTTGGTATATAAATCTTTATTTTATGATATGAAAGTTCATTTAGCTATTCAAAGTGTTAAGCTAGATGATTTTGGCTAAAGCCAATATCCATCTTATCCATATATTGTTAAGATAGATAGAACTTTTGAGCAAAAAATATTTATATATCATGCATATATATACAAAAAATACAAATGGGATGAGCAATTATTTAACATACTTGTGTTTGTTGCACTACAAGGATATGAGGCTATAGCGATGCACTGTCGTATTGCTGCGCATTCGAGGTGTGAAAACCACCCAAAAGTCGTGTGTGTGATTTGATACTTTGTACATACTTAGTTGTTATGTTTGCTCTTTCATTCTATGCCGAAGACAGAGAAGAATAAGGAATTTTGGTAGACTAGTAACTTGAGATGCAATCTCATGGGCCACTTTGATTGTGACCAAGGGTTCGCTTGAAAGTTGTGGCAGCATAGGAGCATTCCCAACGGGCCAAGAGATACATGCTGAGATCATCCTAAGGGGCCTAGAAAGAGACTCTATTGTTGGTGACATGCTTGTGGACATGTATGAATTATGTGACAACTCGTGAATGGGCAACGGCAGTTGATAGAACAAAACTACCGATTTCTATTCTCTACAGGAAGGATCTTGTGAAACTAGATGGTACAGATTCCATGCTGTTGTATGGATATGGATCATATGAGTATCCAATTGAGCCAGAATTTTGATCAAATAGATTAGCGCTGATTGATAGAGGATTTGTGTATGTTGTTGCACACATACGCGGAGGGGGAGAGATGGGAAGAAAATGGTATGAAGACGGGAAGCTATTGAAAAAGAAGAACACGTTTACTGACTTTATTTCCTCAGCAGAACACCTATTGGCACACAATTTTGGTGCTAAGGACAAGTTATGTATCCATGGGAGAAGTGCAGGTGGTCTATTGATTGGTGCTGTGCTAAATATGAGGCCAAATCTGAGGGACGCTAATTTGGTGTGGAACGAAAAGGAAGGAAAAAGAGGTTTTTTTTGGGGGAAAAAAGGAAGAGCTTTTCTTAAATCGGAAGAGAGGGAAATAGACGGTACTCTGCAGCTCAATGGGGGGGAAACTGGTTTTTTTTTTTCAGCGACTTCTCTTCTAGAGACCGGCCGCCATAGCCAAACAGAAATATACGAAACGCACAGGATTCTCGAGGGAGCGACTCTGCTTGTGCAGTAGCTGCTTCACATCGCTCCTCTCACACGCCACCGCCCGCGCAGATCGCCATGTCCAGGTAACACTTTTGTTCTTACTGATCAATCGTTGGGAAGGAGCATCAAAGGTTCGCACCTTCATCTTGCATCAATCCGCTCGCCTCTCCTGTGCTTCCTTCGTCTGGAAATGGCGTTGTAGATCGGTTCCCTGCCATCCTGCCTTGCTTCAGATCGGCTCCTCTAGCTTTTGCGACATCGGTGATGTAGATCGTCCTGAAATCCTAGTGGGAGCTCCCGAAGCTTCTATTAGAAGGTTCAGCTGATGGACTTTCATGAAGATAGGTTTTTAGATTGGGTTTTGGCCATTTCTGCTATTTCCGCCATGTGCCGTGGACCTACGACATAGACTTCCTTGTTCAATAATCTTATCATACCAAAAACTCTGCAGAGGTTTGATTTTGGTGATTTCTGCCATGCCCCGTGGACCAATGCCATAGACTGCCTTGTTCAATAATCCTACCATAGCAAAGACTCTGCAGAGATGATGATTAGAGGAGGACTTTCAACTCCTCCTGCCCCACATTCGCACTCGCGGTCCTCCCATGAATTTCAGTCATAGTGGTTTGAGAGAACACGGCCAATTGCAGCGCCCAGATATTGACAAACCTGAACCATACCGATGAGACAGACGGATCAATTCTACGATCGTGAGCCACTATTTTCCGCTTCCCTCTTCCAGCTGCAAAACTTTCAGAGAGTAGGGCCGAGAGCTAACAAAGCGACATCATCTGGACATAATAGCATTCGGACACATGAGGTTTCAAAGAGGTTTAAGCTCAGGGCTTCATTCGACTTCATGCCAATCAACGAACCCTTCTCACCTTAAAACGGCCTTTGGACAGAATGAAATCTTATTTTCCAACTACTCCACACTGCCTCGACAGGATCTTTGGTTTATTTCCACTCTCAGGAAAGAGACAAGATTGAGCATGTGAATTTTAACCATAAGCAGCAGGTCATTCATTCTTATGATAAGACCATTGGAAGATCCGAGGACTCCCATGGTTTTTTTTATTTTGGGTCTAAATATATGGTAGTAGAAGAGTCTAGCTATATCAAGTCAGCTTCTTCAACACATGTAAATGGAAAATCTAGGAACCTAAACACAGGAACATCACTTGAAGAGGAAGCTTGGGATTTTCTGAGAGCTGCAAATTGTCATTTATTGTGGTAATCCTGTTGGTACAAATGCTGCCAATGACCCAACAGAGTCAAATACACGTAAATATGATCAGGTTTTTTTTTATTAGAGACTTCATCCCATCAGTTATGGCATTCTTACTTAATGGTGAACATGAAATAGTGCGGAACTTCTTGCTTCACACTCTTCAATTGTAGTCATACAGATTTGACTTCATTCTCTTGCCTGATCTTCTAGCCTGAAATTTATCAAGGACTTCTGAAGTTGCGACATTGCTTTCGAAACCCTTCGACATCTTTGGTGAACCTGACGTGAAAGCGTCGCAGAAATTTCAGGATGGGAGATACTTCAGCCTCTATTTCAGCTTCTTCTACAACTCCAGCTGCGTCTACTTCAGCTCCATCAATGACTGCTGCGTCAAGTACTTCAACAGAGGATCTAAAACAGATTTTGCAGAATATGTCCATGTATATGCAGCTCCAAAATCAGCAAACACAATTGTATATGCAGCAGCAGCAACAATTGCATCAACAGCAGTTGTCCCAGCAAAGGCAACTCTATTCGGAGCAGGAGAATGCAAACAGCGCGACTAAGGCTATTGAAGTAGTTGAGAATGAGAAGAAGCTATTTGACGGGCGTAATGTTTCAGCATATTTGAAGACATATGAGATCAAGATGGGGTTTTTTGGAGTTCCTGCTGGACTTATGAGTAAGTACTTCCTTCGTCTTGTCACACCTACTTTGAGGACAAAAGTGACTGATCTTTTTATTCAAAATACACATTGGCAAGATTTTAAGAAGGCCTTGAAAGAAGAATACTTCCTTGAGGACTTTGGTATGGCTACTCGGCGGTCATTCCGAGAGTGGGTCTACATGCCAAACAAAGGTCTAGCTGCTTCGGAGTTGATTCGAGAATTCGAAGAGAGGTATAGTCAGCTTGATGCCATTGAACAAAGAGCATTGGATGTTGAAAAAGTTGAGCTTTTCTTGCAAGCTGCAGATCCTGCTCTTCAAGAAGAATTGGGTGAGCTTCTTGAAGATCGCACGAAGCCTATGGGTCTTAAAATTGATTGGCAGGATGCTCAGGATGCAGTCTCGACTTTGACCAAGAGGAGGATATGGAAGACTCGCCTACAGAATGGTTCCATAATACCTACACCATCATCAGCTCCTATGCCTACTTCTATTATGTCTTTGCCAGCTGTAAGTAGGTGTAACAAACTAAATATAATAAGTGATAAGTCAGTGGCCATTTGAGTATCATAATGACCATCAACATGCTAAGTGTAGATGTGCGGACTCATCTAGCCAGGTGGTCATCATCAATGTCTGCACGTGTTGAGCTTGCCATCTCAACACTCTCCCTCAAGCTCAGGTCTATCTCTACAACTCCAAGTAAGCTTCAAAACTTTCGAAGCTTCTCTGCACCCAATGCCTTTGTGAAAACGTCAGCTATTTAATCTTGTGTGCTGACATATACCAAGTCAATCTCTCCTGCAAGTACCTTCTCTCTCACAAAGTGATAGTGTACCTCGATGTGTTTTGTCCTAGCATGGAACACTGGATTCCTAGCTAGTTGTATGCTGCTCATGTTGTCACAATGAAGGACAACTGGACCATCTCCTTGCACGTCCAAATCACCTAATAACTTTTGCAGCCATACCACCTCACATGTTACTATAGTAGCACCTCTATACTCAGCCTCTGTACTCGATAAACCAACTATAGGTTGCTTTTTGCTGCTCCATGTAACTACTGCACTACCAAGGGAAAACGTGAATCCACTTGTAGGTCTTCTATCTGACATGCTACCAGCCCAATTTGCATTTGTGTATCCAAAGACCTATATGTCCTTACCTACCTCATAAAAAAGTCCATAATGTAAAGTGGACTTCACATATCTCAATATACGTCTAATTGCATCCAAATGAGGCTTTCTAGGCATCTACATAAACTGACTGACAAGGCCAACAACATAGCTTAGGTGTAACGTTTCCACTTGTTCTCTTCAGGACACGTCTTAGCAGTCCATGAGAAAGGAGATCTAGAAAGCTCTGCCAGGCACTCCCATGGAATGTTACGGGGTTTGTGATCCAGGACTTTTCGCGTCTGCCATGTAGCGGAAGTATTCTGGCCGTTCTCACTTACGACTGACCTAAATCACAGTTTCCCCTAATGGTCATTTCCTAAACGGCATCTAGCGTCGAACCCCGAGCGAACTACTTTATGTAGAAACGCCAGGGCCGAAGCGGATTGACGTTGCACTTGGTTCAAGGAAAATGGAAAAGGAGAGGAATGCAAGGCTCGACCTCTCTGCCATAAGGCATAGTCCCATTCTGTTCCCCTAAAACAGCATAAATTGGGATTATTGTAACTTAGACTCTAGGTCAACGTCCTTGCTATTCGTGTCCTTTAAAATGATCTTCTTGCTGTCCATCATGATTGAGAAAAGTTCTCGGCTAATCGAGACCACCCATCCGTACGACGGACCCATGGCCACATCCACCGCACTTTCCTCATGTTGTTTTAGTTATCTAATTACTTACCACATTTAGTTGGACATGCATCAAATAGCTTCCTTAATTAGTCTGTTAGGCACCGGTTCCTTCATGTAATCATAGCACTTGACATAGAAAAATAGTATCAAACAAGTTCCTTTTCAACAGGTTATCATATTTATCTTTCAAATACATTTATAAAATCCATCCCGTAGGCTTATCCATAATCTGCCCGAAGGCTAACCAACTATTCTCATGGATTACTAATCCAAGATTCCGCCCGTAGACTAGTATGCGGGCCTTGAGATCCAATCTCGAGTTATGTTGGCCTCTTGTGCAAGGCCCGGAAGGTGAGGGATTTACAGCCAGAGCCCCCGTGGCACCTAAGCGTCCTCCTGCTCCAAGCAGCGCTCAATGGAGAGACCTCTCGTGGTGGGTTCGGTCCACCTTCCCGGCACAGTTAACAACCCCCTTGGTTAGGGTCAGGCAGGCAGTTGGGGGTAACTGAAGCTGCCTCTCCCTTCAGGCCTTCAACGTGAAGCATTAGATATCTTTTCATCCTTCAATTCCTTGAGCAAACAAAGCAAACAATGCTCTATACAACTGTTACAAGCACAATCATTTCTAGTGGTCGTTATTTGGCCAACTGCTAAAGAGTGAATTCTTCTTTCCGAATTCATCCAGCACTCGATCCGCGATCAATTGCAACTTGGCAAGATTCCCAAGGGTTTGCTTGCTAACCCTTCTGTCCTTGGGTTAGGGTCGTACCCTATTAACCCAACTTAACCAACACCTTAAGTTCTATTAGTAGTAAATATGTTATTCTAGTTATATTGATTGGTCTTTTGCTTCCAAGCAAATATCTAATTCCCTTATCTTGGTCACTTTTCCCAAGAAAGGCGCTATGTCAGGATGACTACTCATCCTCTTGCAAGAAAAACTTGCACAAGAATCTGCCAATCCTATTCCGAGGATTTGGCTATTCCCTTGTGATCAAATCACAAGATCATGCGACTTTGAAACTTGTTCCACAAGCGTCGCATCAAAAATCATGGGACTATTTTACCCATCGAATGGCGTCTTCTAATCACGGAATCATGATTAGATACGAACAGGGTTAGGGTATCTTCATAACAATCCGTTCCTAACTGCACTAGGCCGACATTGTCGGTCCTAAGGTTCCAAATTCAAATTGAGTTTCCTCTTTTTAGCGATTGATCCTTAAGGTAGAAACCCTAGATTGTCTCTCGCAGGTATGTCATATTGTCCCTACATTCCGTTGAATATGGGAAAGCCTTTAGGGTATAAGAGTTTCAGCTTTGGCAGTAAGAGCAATTAGATCACGTCCTCAACGTGCTAAACCCTAGTTAGCTCTTTGGAATATGTTTCATTGATTTAACCATTCCTAAACGAGTCCCTCGCGGTTTAGGTGTTTAGGTTAAACCAATTTACTTGTCTATTCTTGAAGCTAATTATGCTACCATTTTCGTAACCATATGATTCATTGCCTATATGAGTAGATTTTACAAATCCTAACTTTTCTGGTTAATATCAAAGCATATGTTGAGTTAACAGCATAATTCCCATTGATGCATTCATGATTTATGCTGCTAAGATTTTAGGGCTTATGTAAAAACGAACCATGCAACCTTTTTTTAACAACTACGCAGTTGAAACGAGATTCATGCCAATTGCCTAGAGTTTAATCTTCTTCATGCAACCCTAGAGTCATTTCCATGCCTAGCAATTTCCTACGGTTGTTAGCAACTTTCTTTAAAGAATCATTTCGAAGAAAAGATGTTCAATAATGCGACATGCGATTTATTCCTTCCATGCATAATCGAAGTGTACTATCATTATTTCGACTTGTAAAGATGGGCATTAGTTAATCTAAGTTCGTTACTTTGCAATGCATAAAAACCACTTGCTACAAATGCATAGAGATCATATGTTCTTCTTTTTCATTCGTTTAATACAAATGACTGATTCTTTGTTCGAAGTTATTTCCTTTAATTTAGCCAAGGTATTTCAATCGAAAAAGTGCATCCAATGATCCATGCACAATCGAAATATTACGACGTTAATCAAAATTAGGAAGAAAAACCTGGACTTGTGGTGAAATGGCCACATGGATGTTAGGAGATGATCCTCCTGCGTTTGCGCCTTGTGCCTTCTTAGGAGCCATCACGTATTTGATCTTCTTGACTTGGTCGCAGACCTATGATCTTGGCTCGTCTCCTTCGCACACAAAAACTCTCTTTTGAGAATCGGCTTTCTTGACCAATTTCATCGTCTTTTGGAACCGGGCTTTAGAAATGGAAGTTATGAATTTTCCCTTCCTTTCATAGAAGCTCCGGGGATGCAATTTATCTACACGGAAAGGGGAAAAATAAAATAGCTTTGTGGTATGCAAAGGGGGAAAGATTGCTTAAATTCCGGGTTATAAAGACCTCTTTGGAAAGGGTTTATAAAAGTACCTAGGAAGGGCTTTTAAGATAACGTGTGAGGGGAAAATCCATGGGAATGGCTAAAATGGCTATTTGTGTGGGAAGGATTTAAAAGGAACCCAGGGTTAAATAGCCTTGGTGAAATGCTATGAAGGGCTTAAAAACCGGCTAGGGGAGGGGAAAATCCACGAGAACGGATTTGAGCACTTGTGTGGGAAGGCTAGGAAAAGGCCTTTAAAATCCAACTAGTGTGGCTTATGGGAGATGCAAGGAGAAAAGGTTCAATTTCTGGGGATATAAGTGATTGCTTGGGAAGGCCAATAGAAAGGGAGTTCTAAAGGACCCTGAGGTTAAAATAAACCTTCGTGGAACTTGCAATATGAAAGGGGGCTTAGGGAGCCCCCTTAGAAGCTTCCATGAAGCTTCTTGGAAGCTTCTGTGGCTATTAGAAATCATGTGGGGGGAGAGGGGATGACTATTTTGGACGGCTGTTGGCGGGCAGAACCGAGATGATGGTGGGCGTAGCGGAATTCGGCAGCAGCTCCTCCTTCATGGCGCGGCACACAATGGCAGCTTTGACCCTTCTCAATCTCTTTCTTCCTTGGCTTGGCAGCGTCTCGTCCTATATCTTCCTTACTCCCCCCCCCCCCAAGGGGGTTTTTATAGGGAAGGGAGAGGTACCTCCCTCCCTCCACGCGACCTGACTGCATGGGCATTAACCCCCCCATGGCATCTAGCGCGGTGCTTGATCATAGCGCCTCCCCTCCCTCTCCTCCAGCATGACCGTCAATTGGGGGAAAGAGGGAATAATCACAAAAAAATTTGCCATAAATCCAAAATTTATCGTCATGACCTCTTCCCAAGAGGGGGTTCATGCGAACATATGCGGTTTCTCTTATGTTGGTTTGTTTATGCCAATGGAGATTTGTACAATTGCACCGTCTAAATATTCAATACCGGCATTCCCTTGCGGGTTAGAAATATTTTCCCAATGGAAATATTAGATTCTCTCCCCCTTGGAGGAATCGAGATGTCCTCATCTCGAGATAAACTGGGGATATTGATGGTTGAGAGTGCTTTCATCCATCCAGGTGGCATCTTCCTCGGGATAATCTTTCCACTAGACAAGGCATTCTCTAAAGTTTTTGGATCTCAGTTGTCTCTCCCTAACATCTAAGATCCTGTCAGGCCTTAGTTCAAGGACTCCTTGACTAGGCATTACAACTTGTTGGTCATCAAGTACATGGTTAAGATTAGGTACATACTTCTTCAATAGGCTCATATGGAATACATTATGAACCTTTAGTTTCTCGGGGAGTTGCAGTCTATAAGCATTAGGTCCTAGGCACTTAAGGATCTTGTATGTTCCACAATACCTTGGACTTAGCTTTTTGCAATCTCCTAAGGATAGAGAACTCTTCTTTGGGCGTACGCGAATGAAGACCATGTCTCCTTCCTCGAAGATTCTATCTTGACGCTTCAAATCCGTGTATGCCTTCTGTCTATCCTTGGCGGCTTGGATGTCCTGTCTTATTGACTTTACTTGGTCATCCATCTCTTCCAACATTTGCCTTGAAGCTTCAACCCTCAAGCTTGGATCTGAGAAGTTTAAGGGACTTCGACAGTCATGATCGTACAATGCTTGAAAAGGGGTCATCTGAATGCTTTGTTGGTAAGAAGTGTTGTAGGCAAATTCCACCAAAGGCAAGTATTGAATCCACCTTTTTGGCTCACGATAGCAGTGTGCCCTTAGCATATCCTCAATGACTTGGTTGACTCTCTCTGTTTGGCCATCGGTTTGGGGATGATAAGATGCACTAAAATAGAGTTGAGTTCTAATGGCTTCAAAGATAGATATCCAGAAATGTGATGTGAAGAGAGAATCACGATCACTAATGATTCTTCTGGGTAGCCCATGTAGCTTGGATATCTCCTTGATAAACAACCTTGCAATGTTTGAGGCTTTATAGTTTGTCTTTACTGGAATAAGGTGTGCAACCTTAGTAAGCATGTCAACCACAACCATGATGGAGTTTTATCCTCCCTGAACTTGGGGTAGGCCAACAACAAAGTCCATACTGATGAATTCCCATTTCATTTTGGGAATGTCGAGTGGTTGTAACTTTCTTGGCATTTTGACATGTTCATCTTTGATACGTTGACAAGACAAACACTCAGTGACATATTTGAGAACGTCACCTTTAAGACTCTCCCAATGGTAGCTCTTCCTAACTGCATTGAGAGTCTTGGAATAGCCAGGATGTCCTGAGAAAGGGGAATCATGAGCTTCCCATAGTATCTTCTGCTTAAGTGACTGGCTTGCCAGTATACACAACCTCGTTCTATAGTAGACAAGTCCACTATTGGTAGAGAATTCATGATACTTAGCCTGTAGCTTTTGGTCCTGATCCTTGATAGAGATCTCCCTTAGCATCTTCTAATAGGCTGGGTCATGGCATGCTTCCTCTCTAGCTAGCTCAAGTATTGGATTCTTTGGCATGGACACCTTTATAGCTAGAGATCTAGCTGTTGATGGATTTTGCAAGATTAATGAGTTAAGGAATGCCTTGCAATTGAGTGCATCAGCAATTACATTCTCTTTTCCCGGTCGATACTTGATTTCAAAGTCATGCTTCTCCAGTACTTCAATCCACTAACGTTGCCTCATGTTGAGCTCATTCTGGGTAAAGATCCACTTGAGACTCTTATGATCATTTTCTAGAGTAAAATTGTTACCCAACAGGTAGTGTCTCCAAAGCTTTAGGGCGTGGATGACAGCTAACAGTTCTAGATCATGGGTAGCATAATTCTTCTCATGGCTGTTCAATTTCCTTGAAGAGTATGCTACAGGATGACCTTCCTGCATGAGCACACATCCTAAGGCAAGCGTGCTAGCATCAGTTACTACCTCGAACTCCTTTTACTGAGGTCTGGAAGTTTTAGGATAGGTGCTGATACCAAACTTTGCTTCAATCTCTCAAAGCTAGTTTGTTCGGGAGTTGACCATTCAATGGTTTGCTTCTTCAGTAAGTCCGTTAGAGGTGTTGCAATCAAGGCATAGTTTTTTATGAAGATCCTATACCATCCTGTCAATCCAAGAAAACTGTGTATTTCTTTGACAGTTGTTGGTATTGGCCATTCTAGCACATCTCTGACTTTGGCTAGGTCCACTGAGATTCCTTCCGCTGATAGGATGAATCCCAAATATTCAATCTGACGCTTGAAGAACGCGCATTTCTTCATCTTAGCATACAACTTGTGTGACCTCATTGTCTCAAGGACAATCCAAAGTTGGGGTTCATGATCTTCTTCCTGTTTGAAATAGACTAAAGTATCGTCGAAGAAGACGAGTACGAAGTCATCAAGATACGGCCTAAAGATATCCTGCATTAACCTGTTGAAGGTGGCAGGTGCATTCATAGCCCGAATGACATAACTAAAAACTCAAAGTGCCCATATCTTGTGTTGAATGCCGTTTTTGGAATATCTTCATCCTTGATCCTTATGTGATAGTAACCAGACCTGAGATCAATCTTGGAGAAGATCTTCACACCCTGAAGACGATCAAGAAGCTCATCTATTCTAGGAATAGGGTACTTGTTCTTGACATTTGATTGATTCAACCCTCTGTAACCAATACACAGTTGAAGTGTTCCATCCTTCTTTTTCTGGAACAGTACTAGAGCTCCCCATGGTGAACTGCTTGGATGGATGTAGCCCTGATCTAGCAATTGCTTGAGTTGTTCCTTTTGCTCAATTGCTTCCGGTATAGACATTCTATAGAGTCTCTTTACAATTGGCATAGCTCCTGGTACTAGCTTAATCTCATGATCTACTTCTCTTTGAGGCGGGAGTTCTGTCAACTCTTCAGGAAATACGTCCATGTATTCCTTTAGCCATGAAGGTCCTTCAGTAGACTCCTGCTTCTGATCTAGCTTATTGAGCTTAATTAAGTAGACAGGTAGTCCCTTTCTGGCTCCCTTTATAATCCGGGATGCTTTGGCCAATTGTATTTTTGACTTTCCAACCTCACCTTGAGTTGTGACCAATTCCCCTTCAGAGTTTCGAAAGGAAATTTATCCCTTTCCACAATGAATGTGGGCGTCATTAGGTTTAAGCCAATCCATTCTGAGTAGACACTCATGGAATTGTATTTTTGACTTTCCAACCTCACCTTGAGTTGTGACCAATTCCCCTTCAGAGTTTTGAAAGGAAAATTTTCCCTTTCCACAATGAATGTGGGCATCATTAGGTTTAAGCCAATCCATTCCGAGTAGACACTCATGGATGCCTAAGTTCATGACTCTGAATTTGACCGAAGTCGTCCTTCCACCCAGAAAGAATTCCACCTTAGCACTTTGCCTAGTACAAGTGACCTCATGACCATTTGCCAATTCCATAAGCAAGATAGATGCTTCTACTGTGGCTATTCCTAATCTTTTTGCACAAGTTGGTGAGATAAAGGAATGTGTACTGCCACAATCAATCAAGGTTTTGAAACCTTTACCTTGGTATTCCGACGGTGTCTAAATTACCAAGAACTGGCGATTCAGCCCTTTCTTGTAAAGAGCGGCATGGACTGTCGCCCTTTCAAACTCTGCTTCCATGGTCGGATCCTCTTGTTCTTCGCACATTTCCCTATTGGCAATGTAGGTGGTTCTTCATCTGCCTCAGGTAGCGACTTCGCTCCTCGCAAAGGTGCTTGGCGATGTCCTCCTCCAAGCTTGGGACATTGCCTCTTGAAATGACCAGGCTCATTGCAATGGAAACAACGGAAGTTCCGACCATTGCTTTGGGTAGGCACAAAGCTGTTGGCATTATTAGTTCTTACTTTCTTTCTTTGTCCCCGATTCTGACCTTGAACTCTCTTCATTTGAGACCTAAATGCTCCTCTGTTCGGGTCATTATAAGACCAAGTTTTGTTACTTCTTGATCTAGCCTGCACCTCCTAAATTATAGGCGCAGCTCGAATGAGTGCATCCTGAAGATCTGATGGGCGCATAGATTCGAGACGGGTATTCACTGGTGGGTTTAGACCAGCACAAATTTTTGATACCTACTATGACATGTCCATATGTGGCGCATACTTAAGAAGTGAGACGAATTTAGAGTAGTATGCATCAAGAGTGAGTCCCAACTGTTTTAGCTCGTAGAACTCATTCATTTTCTACGTGCGATACGCAGGTGGTAAGTATCTTCCTTGGACGGCTTTCTTCAGCTTCTCCCAGGTAACAGATCCTTCCACGATCCCTTGATATCTGCGCCATTGTTTCCACCAAAGCCTGGCTTTGCCAGTGAGCTTCAGCTTGGCGAGCATAGCCTGGTTGGCGGGTGCAGTACCGACTGCTTCAAAGTAATCCTCCATGAATTCAATCCAAATTTCAGCATCCGCCTCGACATTCCTACCTTTCCCGTCAAATTCAGGCAGCTTAATCTGCTTGAGAAGAAACTTCTTCTCCTAGATTACAGCAGTACTTGATGTAGGAGGTGAACTGGGATTCTGTACCTGGGGTTGTGCCTGGATAAAGGTTTCTTAACGTTATTACTCATTAATCATTATGATTTATATTTCATCAAGCAATCTAGCCACTTAACTTTTTATAAATTCTCATAGACAAACAGACATTGATAAAAAGAAGTCTCATTCCATTTATATGGGTCTAGCCCTTTTGGAGTATAACATCTCTTGGTATGGTAAAGCAGCTATTACATTTAGTTCGGGGAGAATAGTGTTGTATTACATTTATCTACGGAAACTAGATAGTAGTATGGTTTCGGGTCATAAATCTTTAGGAATCGGTAAGTCATCGAAAGATCAGGGTATCCTTTCCTTTGGAACCCATTCTTCTCATAGCATCCCAACACCTTGATCTTGTTGGCAGGGATTACACGGGTCACTTCCTCATATACATATGAGTTCAGCTCAACCCTCCGTCCTCGAATATGTCAAGTTGAGTTTACGTGAGCCTCCACAAAAATAAACAACTTCATGATCTTCAGGTCTTCCAACCACTTGATCCTCTTTAGGTTGGTTTGAAGGTAAGACTCCTGAGGCACCCGTCCATCTTCCTTCCACGTACAAAGGCGATGGATTATAAATACGCTCTAGGATGTTTATCATCTCCACCCTTTATTGATAATCGGGGAATGCATTGCAGTCATAAACATGATTCGAAACACTAAGAACCCATTCCATGCTTCATAATTCTGCAAGACAACATCAAAAGTAAGGAAATGTTCGGAACAACAACATTTGCTTTACTTCCTTTTATTACAATTTCTTAAAAACAAATTCTTCATTGGTTTGCTCTGATACCAACTGTAACGTGTCCACCTGTTCCCTTCAGGAGACGTCTTAGCACTCCATAGGAAAGCAGATCTAGAAAGCTCTGCCTGGCACTCCCATGGAATGTTACGGGGTTTGCGATCTAGTACTTTCTGGGTCTGCCACGTAGTGGAAGTATTCTGGCCGTTCCCACTTAGGACCGACCTGAATCAGGGTTTTCCCTAATGGTCATTTCCTAAACGGCATCTAGCATCGAGCCTCGAGCGAACTACTTTACGCAGAAATACCACGGCCGAAGCTGATTCACGCTGCACTTGGTTCAAGGAGAATGGGAAACGAGAATGATGCAAGGCTCGACCTCTCTGCCATAAGGCATAGTCCCATTTCGTTACCCTAAAACATCGTAAACCGGGATTATTGTAACTTAGACTCTAGGTCAGCGCCCTTGCTGTTGCTGTCCTTCGAAACGATCTTCTTGTTGTTCATCATGATTGAGAAAAGTTCCCGGCCAACTGGGACCACCCATTCGTAGGACGGACCCATGGCCACGTCAACTGCACTTTTCTCAGGTTGTTTTAGTTATCTAATTACCTACCACATTTAGTTGGACATGCATCAAATAGCCTCCTGGCACCCAAGCGTCCTCCTGCTTCAAGGAGTGCTCAACGGAGAGACCTCTCGCAGCGGGTTCAATCCACCTTCCCATCGCGGTTAACAACCCCCTTGGTTAGGGTCAGGCAGGTAGTCGAGGGTAACTGAAGCTGCCTCTCCCTTCACGCCTTCAATCTAAAGCATTAGATATCTTTTCATCCTTTAATTCCTTGAGCAAACAAAGCAAACAATTCTCTTTACAACTGTTACAAGCACAATCATTTCCAATGGTTGTTATTCGGCCAACTGCTAAGGAGTGAATTCTTCTTTCCGAATGCATCCAACACTTGATCCGGGATCAATTGCAACTTGGCAAGATTCCCAAGGGTTTTCTTGCTAACCCTTATGTCCTTGGGTTAGGGTCGTACCCTATTAGCCCAACTTAACCAATACCTTAAGTTCTATTAGCAGTAACTATGTTATTCCAGTACTGATTGGTCTTTTGCTTCCAAGCAATTATCTAATTCCCTTACCTTGGTCACTTTTCCCAAGAAAGGCGCTATGTCAGGATGACTACTCATCCTCTTGCAAGTAAAACTTCTGCAACAATCTGCCAATCCTATTTTGAGGATTTGGCTATTCCCTTGTGATCAAATTGCAAAAGCATGCGACTCTGCAACTTGTTGCACAAGCATCGCATAAAAAATCATGGGACTATTTTACCCATCGAATGGCATCTTCTAATCACGGAATCATGATTAGATATGAACAGGGTTAGGGTATCTTCATAACAATCCATTCCTGATTGCACTAGGCTGACATTGTCGGTCCTAAGGTTCCAAATTCAGATCGAGTTTCCTCTTTTTAGCGAGCGATCCTTAAGGTAGAAACCCTAGATCGTCTCTCACAGGTATGTCCTATTGTCCCTACATTCCGTGAATGTGGGAAAGTCTTTAGGGTATAAGAGTTTCAGCTTTGGCAATAAGAGCGATAGGTCACATCTTCAACGTGCTAAACCCTAGTTAGCTCTTTGGGATATGTTGCATTGATTTAACCATTCCTAAACAAGTCCCTTGCGGTTTAGGTGTTTAGGTTAAACCAATTTACTTGTCTATTCTTGAAGATAATTATGCTACCATTTTCGTAACGACATGATTCATTGCTACATATGAGTAGATTTTACAAACCCTAACTTTTTTGGTTAAGATCAAAGCATATGTTGAGTTACGGCATAATTCCCATTGATGCATTCATGATTTATGCTGCTAAGCTTTTAGGGCTTATGTAAAAACGAACCATGCAACCTTTTTTTAACAACTACGCAGTTGAAACGAGATTCATGCCAATTGCCTAGAGTTTAATCTTCTTCATGCAGCCCTAGAGTCATTTCCATGCCTAGCAATTGCCTACGATTGTTAGCAACTTTCTTTAAAGAATCATTTCGAGGAAAAGATGTTCAATAATGCGACATGCGATTTATTCCTTCCATGCATAATCGAGGTGTACTATCATTATTTCGACTTGTAAAGATAGGCATTAGTTAATCTAAGTTCGTTACTTTGCAATGCGTAAAAACCACTTGCTAGGAATGCATAGAGATTATATGCTCTTTTTCATTCGTTTAATACAAATGACGATTCTTTGATCGAAGTTATTTCCTTTAATTTAGCCAAGGTATTTCAATCGAATAAGTGCATCCAATGATCCATGCACAATCAAAATATTATGACATTAATCAAAATTAGGAAGAAAAACCTTGACTTATGGTGAAATGTCCACATCGATATTAGGAGATGATCCTCTTGTGTTTGTGCCTTCTGCCTTCTTAGGAGCCATCGCGTATTCGATCTTCTCGACTTGGTTGCAGACCTATGATCTTGGCTCGTCTCCTTCGCACGTGAAAACTCCCTTTTGAGATTCGGCTTTCTTGACCAATTTCACTGTCTTTTGGAACTGGGCTTTAGAAATGGAACTTATGAATTTTCCCTTCCTTTTGTAGAAGCTTCGGGGATGCAATTTGCCTACACGGAAAGGGGAAAAAGAAAATAGCTTTGTGGTATGCAAACGGGAAAGGTTGCTTAAATTTCGGGTTATAAAGACCCCTTTGGAAAGGCCCTTTGGAAAGGGTTTATAAAAGTCCCTAGGAAGGGCTTTTAAGATAACATGTGAGGGGGAAATCCATAGGAATGGCTAAAATGGCTATTTGTGTGGGAAGGATTTAAAAGAAACCCGGGGTTAAATAGCCTTGGGGAAATGCTATGAAAGGGCTTAAAGCCGGCTAGGGGAGGGGAAAATCCACAAGAAGGGATTTGAGGACTTGTGTGGGAAGGCTAGGAAAAGGCCTTTAAAATCCGACTAGTGTGGCTCATGGGGGATGCAAGGAGAAAATGTCCAATTTCCAGGGATATAAGTGACTACTTGGGAAGGCCAATAGAAAGGGAGTTCTAAAGGACCCTGAGGTTAAAATGAACCTTTGTGGGACTTGCAATATGAAAGGGGTCTTAGGGAGTCCCCTTAGAAGCTTCCAAGAATCTTCTTGGAAGCTTCTGTGGCTATTAGAATTCACATGGGGGGAGAGGGGATGACTATTTTTTACGGCTGTTGGCGGGCAGTACCGAGATGATGGGCACAGCGAAATTCATCGGCAACTCCTCCTTCACGGTGCAGCTCACAACGGCAGCTTCGTCGACCCTTCTCAATCTCTTTCTTCCTTGGCCTGGTAGCGTTCTATATCTTCCTTACTTCCCCCCCCCCCCCCCCCCCCCCCCTCCACAGGGGATTTTTATAGGGAAGGGAGAGGTACCTCCCTCCCTCCAAACGGCCTGACTGCATGGGCATTAACCCCCCCATGGCATCTAGCGCAGTGCTTGGTCATAGCGCCTCCCCTCCCTCTCCTCTAGCACGGTCGTTGTCTAGGGGAAAGAGGGAATAATTACAAAAAAATTTGCCATAAATCCAAAATTTATTGTCATGACCTCTTTCCAAGAGGGGGTTCATGCGAACATATGCGGTTTCTCTTACAAAAAAATTTGCCATAAATCCAAAATTTATTGTCATGACCTCTTCCCAAGATGGGCTTCATGC
The DNA here is from genome assembly GCF_053477565.2 of Lygodium microphyllum. Lineage (NCBI taxonomy): Eukaryota > Viridiplantae > Streptophyta > Polypodiopsida > Schizaeales > Lygodiaceae > Lygodium > Lygodium microphyllum. Next base: position 27,821,017 of record NC_141143.1, on the reverse strand, counting down.
GAACATATGCGGTTTCTCTTACCTTGGTCTGTTTATGCCAATGGAGATTTGTACAATTGCACCGTCTAAATATTCAATCTTGGCATCCCCTTGCGGGTTAGAAATATTTTCAACGAAAATATTATATCAGGTCTGGCCTTGTAATAGTCATGTAAATCAAACTCCCTACTATCCTGCTGAACATAGTAGGATTTTCTATCTCATTCCCAACATCAGCACTCAGCTTCACATTTTGCTCCAATCGTAGTGAAATAGGCTTACATGCTATCATACCATACTTGGATAACATATCCAAGCCATACTACCTTTGGGATAGCCATATACCATCATCACATCTTATCACCTCAATACCAAGAAAGTATCTCAACTCACCCAAATCTTTCATATAAAACTTCTTCTTCATCAAGAAGTCCTTAACTTCAGTAATCCCATTGTCACTATCACCTGTAATAATCAAGTCATTCACATAGATGACTATGATGACCAAACCTTCATCTCCCTTTCTCACATAAAGTGAGTGATCAGCATCAGAAATACAAAATCCAATATTTACAAGATACTCTCAAATCTTGTCAGACCAAACCTGCACACATATGTGGGATGCTCTAAATCCTCATGACCTGTTGGCTGCTCCATATACACTTCTTCTTGCAATTCACCATGCAAGAAGGCATTCTTAACACCCATTTGCTGCAAACTCCAACCTTTGGCTGCTGCCACGGCAATCACACACCTAACAGTTGCCATCCTAGTAACTGGACTAAATGTCTCTTTATAATATATGCCATATGTTTGAGCATAGCCTTTTGCAACCAACCTAGCCTTATACCTGCTTAACTGAACCATCTGCATTATGCTTGACTTTGTAAACCCACTTACAGCCAATAGCTTTCTTACCCTTAGGTAAGGGTACCACATCCCAAGTCTTATTGACTTTTAATGCAGCCACCTCCTCATCCATTGCTGCATCCCAATGAGCATGACCAACAACATCCTCAAAACAAGTGGACTCAACACCCTCAACTAGTTTCACCATATAAGCATAGTGGTGAGTTGCATAACCTTCAAAACCAAATCTTTAAACAAGGTATCTGACCCTAAAACCAAATCTTTAAACAAGGTATCTGACCCTGCTAGATCTGCATACCACCGGATCACTCAATGGAGCCTTTACATTACTATGAGCTCTCTGTACACCTGGCATCCTGACTGAAGGAATGCAAGCTCATCATTCAAACTCTTCGAACCACTAGAATCTCCATTAAATCCCAAATGACTGGTAGATGCATCATTACCATCCAGCACTTTCTTCTTTCTTTTGTCCTTCCCTGCAACACTTATAGATCCACCTGAAGGTGTGGGGCTACTCCTTAGTCTCCCAGACCAAGGGCTCACTATAGGTGTAGTACCAAATGATGTTTCTGGTCCACTAAGACTCCGTGATTCTTGTTTATCTTTTTGCACATAGCCATCCTAACCATTATCATAATCCAAAACATAACCAGTAGGTGTATACCAACTTCCCATCTCATCAAAGATAATATCCATGTTTACTCTGAACTCACCTGTGACAGGGTTATAACAGTGATACCCTTTCTGCTCTAAAGAGTATCCAATAAAAACACATTTTTCTGCCTTTGGATCAAGCTTCTTTCGTAGCTCATCTGGCACATGAACGTATGCAACACAGTCAAATACCTTCAAGTGCGATACATCAGGCTTCTTGCCAATAAAGCATTCTTCAGGAGGCATCCCATGAACTGCAGTTGTGGGAGTTCTGTTCATAATGTAAACAACAGTATGGATAGCCTCAGACCAAAAATGCTTGGACATATTCTTTTTAGCCATTAATGCACGTGCAACTTCTGCAATATGCCTGTTTTTTCTTTCTGCAACACCATTTTGCTATGGGGTATACCTGCAAGTAAATTGCCTCTTTATCCCATGAGTCCTCAACAAGACACTGAACTCATTAGAGAGGTACTCTCCCCCTCCATTTGATCTCAAGCACTTTACTTTTGTACCTGTTTCTATTTCAACGACTGCTTTAAAAGATTTGAAGTGCTCAAACACATCACTTTTTTCCTTCATGAAGTATACCTATAACTTCCTTGAACAATCACCAATAAATGTGACAAAGTATTTGCTGCCACCAAGAGATACATTCTATGTAGGCCCCCAAACATCTGTATGCACTACATAAAGTATTTTTCTACTCACTTCTCTATCATGCGAGAAGGGTTGTCTTGCCTGCTTACCAAATTGTCATGCTTCACAGACTTTATGCAATTCTGCAACTCTAAAAGAAGGCAATCCTGTAACCAATCCTCTAGACTGCATTAATTTTAGCCTTTGCACATTTGCATGTCCAATACGTTTATGCCATATTTCAATATCTGCAACTACTCCTTTTCCTTTAGCATACATAGCAGCATCCATTGCAGGAATTCCAGCATCCAAACATTCGGCCAACTCTACTTCCTTTTGCAACCAACCTGCACTTATCATTAAAGTATTCTACAAAACAACCATTTGCATTGAATCGGACGTGCAACCCTTGCTCTACCATTTGGCCAACAGATGCTAGATTCTTTGTAATTGATAGCACATATAATACACCTCTCAGACTCTTTGTCTGGCCATCATACAAGGACAAGGGAACCTTTCCAATGTGTGAAATTGGGTGGCATGCATCATCACGCGTCTGCACATAACCTAGGTCTGGTAAGTCTTGCATCTCTCCAAACCATTCAACATGACTGGTCATATGATTAGATGCACCTCAATTGACATACCATACATCATCATGTGTCCCCTTTCTTGTAATTGCATTCATCATATGTTGCATAATAAATAGACGCTCCTTTTTGTCTTCATTCTATCATGAAGACGATGCATAGTTTCCTTGTTGCAATTTACCACTGTGAATATCATCATTCTTTGCATAGCAATGGGCTGCAATATGGCCTTTTTTGCCATAATAATGGCAAACAATAGCAAAATTTCTAGAACCTCTATTTTGTCATCCACCTCTTCCTCTAGAGATCCCCCTACCTCTAGAGCTTCCTCTGCCTCTAGAAACCTGTATTTTACCAAACTGTTGATTGAACCTATTTTGCTAGTTATTGCCAGCATGTCCCATACCACGACGTCTCAAAGAGGATCTACCACGTCCCCTTTCCTAAACTTGAGTAAAATGCTTGGACTCGTTGTCGTATTGCTGCGCATTCAAGGTGTGAAAACCACCCAAAAGTTGTGCATGAGATTTGTTACTTTGTACATATTTTGACGTAGACGTTGTGCTTTGCTTTGCTTGAATATTTTTCTTTCAATTGGTTCATGTTCAATTTTACAGAAGAAACAAGCGTAAGTTCCTTAAGAGGTGAACAGTTCTTCCTCACAACTGAGAATGGAACAGTGGATATCTTGTTTATCCATCTCTTTCTACATTACACACACTTGATGCTCACACAGCAGGTTGTTATTGATTTGCCATTGATCCGACTGGGAGGTACTTTGCAATGGGGAGTGCAGATGCTCTTGTGAGTCTTTGGGATCTTTCTGAGATGCTTTGTGTTCGTACTTTTACCAAGCTTGAAGCAAAGCAAAAGACCTAGAGTTGAAGGGACATGCAATGTGAAGAGGAAAAGATGCTGCTTTTCTGTGTGTAAGAGAGGAAAGTGTGGCTAAATAAGTGGGCTTTTTCTGGTTCATGAAAAGAAAACAAAAGGGGAAAAGAAAACACGAATGAAGGAGGCTAAAGAGGGGATTTTCAAAAGAGCTAAAGAGGGAGGGAAAAGGAGGCGTATGGGACAGAAAAAGAAGGGGGAATTACGCTAATCTGGGAAAAGAGGAATGGAACACAAAAAACAGGGGATCCATACTTGAGGATATTCAGGCTCAAGCAGAGACGGCACTTGCTTTTATATGCGTGAAGCATTGATTGTTGCCGGGGAGACATAGCGACTGTGAGAAGGCTGCATCAGCTTACAAGAGACAAACTGTTGGATAAAGAGGAAGGAACAGAGCTTTGGGTAGGGGGGAACGAAGGATCGGGCACTAATCGAGGTGATATGTACAAATACCTTCAGCGGCATGAGTTGCGCCAGATTTACCAGAACTTATATCAACAGGACCTTCTAAATAGGTTGAAATCGGAGCTTCGTGGCAATTTTGAGAGAACCATGCTGCTTTGGATGGAAGATGCAACAGACAGGGATGTAATCATTCTGTGAGATGCTCTAAAGGGTGAATGGATTTAGGAGGACGGCATCAGCTGTGGAGGACGAGGCTTCAACGAAAAAGCATCGACTACAGAAGAGGATTCAACGACATAGCGAGGATGACGCTGACCGAGTGCTTCTGGTTTTTCAGGGATAGAGGATTCAACGACATAATGAAGACGACACTGAGAAAGGAGGATTAGAGGGAAGCAAAATTGTGGAGCAAAAGCATAAACGGCAGAGACGATGGGGAAATTGTGGAGCAAAAGCACAAACGGCAGAGATGATGGAAGCGCAGGAATGCTTGGAATGATGAGACTAACTTGGTGAAGCTTGAAGAGGCCGTTCACAATATTGATATACCAGGCCTTTTGTGGGGTGCATCTAAGCTTGTGTCAGTCGTAAAAACTGACAATCATGATGACCATTGAAGATGACTTGATCTCTATTGACAATTTGATTGAGGATTATTTGACCACAAAGCCTAGAAATGAATATATTCAGAGTTGCGACATTGTTGCTTTCAACAAAATCTCGAGTTTAGAGTGATGTTTGGAGTTCGCTAATTAAACATTTATACCTTAGCGTGAAGGCAGTGGTTGGATTTTCTGTTTCTTTGGGACTATCAGGGGCCTATGCTACTGTTGAAAACCTCAATGACTGCTTACTGATTATTTAAATTATCAAAGAGTTTGACTAAGAAAAAGCTAATGAGTTTTTCTCCTGAAAAATCTGTGTACCTCTGATTCCAACACCCGACATAGTTACGTAAAATCTCTAAAAGCCATGCCTATCCACCTACTTCAAGTTCAGAGCTCTCTGTTTTCATCTTTCAAGTCTCTGTTTCCATTGGAGTACTAGAACTTAGTACAGAAGTCCATTAAAGCTGACTTGTTACTTCAAAAGTGGTATTTATCTACACTTGACTGACATTGAAGACTCAGATGATTATGAAGAGAACCCAACACAACCATCATGTTACAAGTTGTTAAGAAAGAGGATTGAAAGAGAAGAGGCAATAGCTTTTGCCACAGAACTCACAGTGACAGCATCATTTCGATGTTGTGAGGGAATAACCATAGTCTTTCCCAAAGCCACATACAGACCTCTAGCAGCAGTAACTAACCTCACCATCATTTCATGATTCAAGATGTGGGAACCTAGTGAACAGACAGGTTGTTCTGCATAGCCTGAACTTGTTTGATTGATTCTTCTATCTTGGAATTTCACAAGAACCTCTGTGGTTGTGACCTTGCTTTCAAAAACACTTCGACATCGTTCACCATTTCTTTCAGAAGAATCACCCTACATATTGATCTCTTTAGTAATCATGAGAGAGATCAGCTCATCAAAATCTAGAAATGGCTTTCATACATATACTGAAGTAACAAATGATTTCCATGCCTTCTCATTATTAAGGCCACTCAGAGTGGATGAAACCAAATCATCATCATCCGGCATTGCATCAATCGCTGCTAAAGCATTTGCAATGCTCCTTACCTTCAACACATACTCATTGACATACATTTTCCCTTTCTTCAAGGCATTCAACTATTGCTTGAGTTGAATCTTTTGTGCCTTTGTATTTACTGAAAACATGCTCTCAAAAATTGTCCAAGCTGCATGTGAAGTTTCTATATTCCTAATATGTTCCAACATCGTATTATCAATGACTGTAGATAAGCGGTACATCACCTTTTTGTCTTTTGCATTCCATTCTTTCCATGCTTTTAATTCATCTACAGTCAGAGGGATACCCAGCTCTGTCTCCTTCTGAAACAAATTCATAAAGGCTCTTTCCAATGAGAAAGTTCGTGACACAAAACTTCCATGAAGGGTAGTTGTTCTTGTCAAGCTTCTCAATAATGGGATTTCCACTATTCTCTGCCATTATCACAAACAAGGATATAACACAGCAAGCTAGTCTTCTGCAATCTTTCACAACACGTGCACAACAATACATCAAGCAACCCTTTTCACTGATTGCTCAATAGTACATGTAATCTGCAACCTATTTGTAGATAAACCTTATGTTTGCTTCCTGCAAACACCTCAAAAATTACAAATTCGCAATTTGTAATCTATGCACCCACTTTCAGTCAATACAGCTGAAATTACAGTATATCCTAAAACTGTTGTCCGCAACCTTGCGGCTCTTAAACGGGGCCTGAAACTGCGGAGAACGGGCCCTGAAGAGCTTATCTGCAAAAATATACAGTGATATGCTTGCATACCAAATCTCACAGCAATCTGAGATTTTTGCTTGACCCCGCTTTCCCGTGTCTCCACAGGCACTATCCAAGAGAGAGAGTGGAAGAATGGGAGAGCTTCTTACCCATTGCTTTCTTGCTCAAACCTTGCTTCTTCTCCTTCACTTCAGCCTTCAAAATCAACCTCTCTCAATGGTGCGGCTCTGATACCATGTCAAGAATCGCGTGGTGGGGGGACTTGCTTGAGCTGTTGCGCCAAACACACACTGTATACACAAGAGGAAGCTCACTCAAGAACATAAGAAGAGAGATGGAGGCCAAAACGTTTTCTTGTTGGTTTCTTCTTCTTCTTCCACACACTATACAATGTACACAAAGTATAGATAAGATACAGCATAAAGGAAACTGGCCTAGTAAGTCAAACAATGCATAACTGACTACACTAATCGACGGGCACTATATCTTTGCAAGCTATAGGTAGGTGTAACAAACTAAATATAATAAGTGATAAGTCAGTGGCCGTGTGAGTATCATAATAACCACCAACGTGCTAAGTGTAGATGTGTGGACTCATCTAGCCAGGCGGTCTATCATCAATGTTCGCACGTGTTGAGCTTGCCATCTCAACACTTCTTTGGCACTCGAGAGCCGTGAGGGATGAATGCATCACCAATACTAGAAAGAAGAAGCAAAAGATGTTGCCAAGCCCATCCCATGGTTTGAAGATGATGATCTTGACCATGGTTTGAAGAAGATAATCTTGACCATGGTTTGAAGAAGATGATCTTGACCATGCCTTTGCCTTGGCCTTGGCTAGAGGATCTATGATAGAGTTTGAGGGAGATAATGACTCAGCAAAGGAGTCAAAATCTCGCCTCATCTTTTTCTCCTTCTTCCTCGAAGCTACTAGCTCTTTGTAATCCTTGTGCAAATGTGCCTTCTTACTATAGTGATAATACTAGGCCTTAAACTTCTTCTTCTGTCACCCCTTTTTGAAGCTATAAGGCCTCATTAGATCCACTAAACTATGAGGAAAGCCTTCCCTATAACTATAAATATGTATAATACTCAAGAATCATTGAGGACATATGTACAAAACTAATGGATGTCGAATATGTCTAAGATTATAAAGCACTATATGTATCAAACCTAATTCTATATATGTGTAACATGAAGTAAGAAAGATTGAATCATATTCTTTGGTTGGAACTTCATTGGTACACATAGGCGAGGGAGCCTCGTACATATCTGGATCTTTGCCCAAATCGTGGGAGGATTCTTGCAAGCGATGACTACGGAAATAAAATATTTGCAAATGTAGCAAAGAAGGGTAGAATATGCATGGGCATCATCAATATCCCATGTGACCATAGCTTCTTCATAAATTTTGTAGTGAAAATTAGCCAAAAGAGTATGATGCTTAAGACAATTACAAGCTTCAAATACAATGTACCACAACTACTTCTGTATAAATCAAGCTTTCATAATTTCACTCATTCTGAGATAATTAGGGCTTGTAATCCATCATCAATTGAAACAATAGGGGGGAGCCATCTAGAGATGGTAGGAATAGAAAATAATGGAAAGAAGAGGAGGAGAGAGAGAGAGTACAACCAAACCAAGTGTGCAACTTGTACACTAGAGTTCACACACACTAGATAAGGTGAAAATATGGACCAAACATAGCAAAACTAGGCCTTGAACACTATTCCCTAGCCTTGCATAAGAACAAGTAGTGAAAGTATAAAGGTTGAAGTCAAAACGTAGTCTCAATGATTGCAATAAATGTAGTCCTCTTACATAAAAATAGATCACCTCAACATGGTATCCCCAAAGTACAGATGGCAAACTACAAGACATTGAGAAAAATAGAAAAAACCAAACCCAAAATTAGCTAAATATGGTGACCAGTGCTAGAAAATTAGTCATAACAATCATGAATGGGTCACATTAGTAGCAAAAAAGTCAAAAATCTTATCTAAAACACTAGAAAACAGTTGTAGGAACCTAAATCCTGAAATTTGATACCATGTCAAAAGTGGATGCAGTAATGGAAGTGTAAATAGATGTGATAAACTACTGAATACAAGGACAAAAGAGAAAAAAATTACAAAATAATACTAAAAATAAGAAAACTTTGATCAATGCTTGGGAAATGGGATTCATATACCAAATATGAGACAATTGCGTACAATAGTGAGTCACTAGCTACATACGCAATGGCACCGACTGCCTCTCTCCAATACAACTTGTAAGTGATAATGATTGATTGAGAATGAAACTAAATATAAATGAAAAAAATATATCATAAATGGTAGCAAGTCGCTAGCTAGCATAAAATTCCTAAATAAACGTCATAGCCATAATAAAATACCTAAAATACCTAGAGGTGTCAAGCATGAACTAAACTCACATATGAGCTGACAAAACTACTAACAACTTGTTCATGTCTAAAGTCTATTTATAGAAAAATTAGCTCCATCCTCATTCAATTCAATAATTACTACACTTGGAGGTCTTAAAGATAGAAAGCTAGAGCCCACTATTGGCAACTCATGTTTAGAGTCTTGTATTGTCTTGTGTCTTGGTATATGGGTTCCATTTCCCTATCATTCTCTTCTTGAGTTCTTTGTTCTTTGCAATGTTTCTCTTATTGTATTTGTGTATCCTCTTACAATAATTTTCAAAAATGCATCAAGGGAAAATTCTCCATGTTTCTACCTTGAAAAAACTATGCACATCCTACAATACAGTTTTCTTGCATGCAGTTCACTATAGTCATTAAGCTTCCAAAGTGTGCATCTCGCACACACTTGCTCGATCTCATATCAAACTTGACAAAGATATTCTCTAGGTTTGAAAGCATATGATCGATATGCTTTCAACCATCAAAAGCTCTCTGAACAACACCAAATTTGAAAGTATTGAATCTATCCAAAACTACTATATTACAATAATGTACTTTGTGGCCCTATATTTACACTATGTGCAACAAACGTTTTACATGATTTTGCAACTATACTTCTTGAGATAAAATAAATTTATTTTCTCATGAATTGTTCCATCTAGATCTTGCAATAGATAGGTGCATTTTTTTTACTACTACTTAATCACAAAGGATTCCTCTTGTCTAACTTGAAACTTAGTCCCATGAGCCTATTAGTAGTCATGTGTATCTTGTTTGGCCATCTCCTACCTGTGAGTTTCATTTTGAGTTTGATGAGGATATCTGGACCCTCAAAATTATATTTATTCATCATTTTATGTACTTTAGGCCCTTTAGATAAAGGGCACATTAGTGCATTTCGTTTTGAATACTTTTTCCTTCTTAGGTGTCCATATTTTGGGCTTGGCTACTTTATTAGTAGTTATGGCCCTAGGTTTACCTATATATAGTTGGTTTACTCTCCCACCCTCATTATCCATCATTGATCCTTCATGATCAGCTAGCCCTCCTGATTATCTATTGCAGCACCCTACCATATTTAGGCATGCCATTTTCCAAATATGTATATGCAAGTAGAAAGATCGTAATAACATTTTAGGCCACACATGGCATTCTAATATGACAAACATCTCAACTATCAATATGAATAAGAAAAACTGCACCCCTCTTCTCATTAATCCTATAACTCATCAAATTTCCATGCAAGCATTGGAGATCCTCACGAATGGTGTTGTTGCTGGGTCTTCCTCTTTGATCATTTGTACAACTTATGTCAAGATGCATTTTATTCCTTTTTCTTTGTTTCACATTGGTAACCACTTTGCTATTTAAAAATCCTTGGGGGGACTACTTTGTGTGGAGGAGCACATACAATAGATGACAATGGCAAACCTCTCCAAATGAGTGTGGTTGAAAAGTAGATTGCTCTTGAGTAATGCAACTTCTATAAACCCTTTGAGATGGTGCTTTCTCCCTATTCATATGGACTGAAATGCACAAATAGATGTTGCTATGTCGTAATCTATTGCAAATGCATAATATGTTATTGAGATGAGGGTTGGCCATTTCATAATTATTCTATTGGAAATTGCATGGATACATTAGTGAATTGTAGATGATCTGATTGCATTAGACTTTGATTGAATATACTATATTCCATAGATACTATGATGGTACAAGTAGTCACTACACGAGTACTTCACATCATTGGACAAGTAGTCACACCTTCAAGGAGAGCACAAAGACAGGAATAGGTAGTGCATGAAGAACCAAGAACATTGGTGGCCCTCATCTAACTACACTCTCCTTTGTCATTAGTACTAGCATCCTTCTCACCATATTATTGCAGCAGTATAAGCATCCCAAGATCTATTAATTGGTCCATCATTTCTCACCAACCTAAGGTTGGCCAAAGGTTGGGGGCAAGATGCCCAAGAGAAAAGGAAAAACTCTAACCCTAGATCTCATGTAGAAAAGTGATGAGTTTGAATAGAAATGGTTATTCTTGTGTGTGAAGATTTAGCTTCTCTACTTTCTTGCCCCAAGTCTTGTGTGAGAGTGTGAGGTTGAGGGGGAGAGACAATGATTGAGAGGTGAGGGACAAAGAGAGTGAAACATCTAGCATCCTCTCTTGTTACTCTCTCATGCCTACCATGCCTTCTCTCACATGATGAGAGCTATAGAGGGTTCAAGGCAATGGATTGCTCACTTGAATCATGGAGCTAGAGCTTACGTCCTTCTTGATGGGAGGCATGTGACTCGATGCTCCATACAATAGTTTTTTTTCAATCCATGTGCGAGTGATTAGGTGAAAGCCAGTCTATGATATGCATGTTCAAGATTATGAATGAATAAGACTGTGCCCAATGGTCTTGACATGTTAGGCATATAGCACAACAAAACAGAAGAGGAGTGGATTGTCCAAATTGTAGTGGGAGCATGTGTAGCTTGTAGGTTCATGCACATGAAAATAGAGAGCACACCTAAAACCTTCACTTGAATTTGGATAATGTTCACTTAACATTTTGTACCACTTGTACCTTTTCAAAAGGAGATCCTCATGTTCCTCCATAACATGAAATTCTTGGAGAGTAAGATCCATTTATGCCATTGAGACATTACTATTCATAATAACCCTTCTTTAGCATGTGTCTTCTTATATTATGTCTTAGATTATCTATGCTAGTACATGATGCACTTTAGATATAATGTTATCTTTTTGTAATTCAAAAACAAAAAGGCTTCAAAATGGATATGTATGATCTTTTATGAGGAGACAAAGAAAAATGTAAGAGAAATCTTGTTATGATATAATACTAGAATTTGTGAGCTTCATTCACATATAATTTAGTAACATTGCTTCACATCTTATTGAATGCAACATTTAGATATCAATTTGATTTGTTTTGTTACACTTATTATAATGAATAGTAGTCAATTTTCATACTTAATTTAGAATTAGAAAGAAGCAAATGAGTTGTTGGTTGCATGAGTATATATTTATTTTGAGCTAGAATTCTACAACCAATAGCTTCCTAGTTGTCCAAAAAATAGAAAATACAGCATCTTTTATGGTTCTATATTTGTACATATCAATGCATATAGATTGCAAGGCTTATGTATAGAGGTCAATTGGCACACCTATTGTCATGTATATAGCTACAACCATAAGTGAAACATTATAGCTCAATGCATAATGAATAAGAGTCAATGTAATGACTTAGGGATAAGTAGAGGGTTAAGGGATAATGGAGTGCTCACTTGAATCATGGAGCTAGAGCTTGTGATCTTCTTGACAGGAGGCATGTGACTGGATGCTAAATACAACATGTCATTTTCAATCTATGTGCAAGTGACTAGGTGAGAGCTAGTCTAGGATATGCATGTTCAAGCTTTTGAATGAATAAGACTGCACCCAATTGTCCTAACTCAGGGAAGTTACTATATGTATATCCTCTATATCACATGCATTCACAATGCCTATTTATAAATATCGTTATTAGTGAATTTTTCTTGAATGAAACATAACCCTTTTCTATTCAATCTATAAATAACTCCTTTATATTACACCCTTCTATATGTAAAAATGTAAAAAAATGGTATCTTACAAATACTTTATTTTGATCCCACATGATGCAAATATATATTCATGAGTAACTTACATGAGGGTCCTGATATGAGTAACTTACATAAGGGTCCTAATATGTTGATCGTATAGCACAACAAAATGGAAGTGGAGTGGATTGTCAAAATTGTAATGGGAGCACTATTATTGGTTTTGGCCATTTCATGTGTAGTTTGTAGGCTCATGCACATGAAAATAGAGGGCACATTTGAAACATTCACTTGAATTTGGAGAATGTTCACTTAACATTTTGTACCACTTGTACCTTTTCAAAAGGAGATCCTCATGCTTCTCCATAACATGAAATTCTTGGAGAGTAAGATCCATTTATGCCATTGAGACATTACTATTCATAAAAACCCTTCTTTAGCATGTGTCTTCTTATATTATGTCTCAGATTATCTATGCTAGTACATGATGCACTTTAGATATAATGTTATCTTTTTGTAATTCAAAAACAAAAAGGCTTCAAAATGGATATGTATGATCTTTTATAAGTAGACAAGGAAATATATAGGAGAAATCTCATTGTCATATAATACTAGAATTGTAAGCTTCGTTCATGTATAATTTTGTAATGCATATTTTTCAATATTACATTTGTTTCAATTCGATTTGTTATGTTACAATTCTAAATTGTAATATTACTTCACATCTTATTGAATGTAACATTTAGATATCAATTTGATTAGTTTTGTTACACTTAGTATAATGAATAATGGTCAATTTGCATACAAAATTTAGAATTAAAAAGAATCAAAAGAGTTGTTGGTTGCAAGAGTGTATATTTATTTTGAGCTGGAATTCTACAACCAATACCTTCCTAGTTTTCCAAAAAACAAATAATACAACATCTTTTGTGGTGACATGTGCAGGGTAGATTTTGCGCTCGTCTTAACGACTATTCTGTACCCAACATGTAATTCATTTGTAGAATATTATATAGCACATGGTGCTATATGCAAGCTACCTTGCCAAAATTTTTCTTTTATATGTAACCGCTACTAATTTCTTTGCACACGTCCCTATTGTCGTCGCTATCCACGTCACAAATTGTCGATGTTATATACGTCACTATTTGAGATGCAAATAGCAATGCATATAACAACGATTTTATAGAGACACTTATACTGATGCTTTTAGCGATGATAGAAGCAATTGTTTTTATGAACATTTGTGCCACTTTGAATGTTGGTATCACCCCTGAATCTTGTAGTGTTTAGTGACCATCTAGAGACATGATTTCAATAGGACTATCACATAGTTATACCTTTATGCTCATCTATAATGATACAACTTTTGTCTTGCTATACTTCAAAAAAAAAAATGTCATAGATATGGCTACAACTATACATCACTAGACCTAGTTATATGTTTAGAAATGTGCAAGATACACATGTGCTTGAAACTAGATCAGTAAGCCCACTCATCATATGCCAGTCACAACCTTTTGTGATGATTCATTATTCATTCATTCCCACACTTGCTATAGAGTATGACTGCTCGCCCGTTGAGTGAGGTCCCCTTCATCATTGTTGTCACTACACACAATTGACACTGCGTTAGTGTTGACCAACAAGTGGTTCTAATATACATACAGAAATAATATTCCATCAAAACAACCATTTGAGATACTTCGCACTTTCCAAAGAGTACATAACCATCATGGAAGAGCATTTGTTTTTCATCATTAGACAATCCACGTTGAACGGCTCTTGAACTACTCATATGAATTAGTACTCAAAACAAAAGGATATGGCAAGGAATTTTAATCAATGCAATTCGAACCATTTGGGGATCGTCTTGTATTCACTTAATTCTTCCTGTCTATGCTCTCATCTCCTTGTGTCCCTACATCATGTGTGATTATAGGCTAGAACCATGCCCACTTGTACATGTGCACACTAATAATTAAGAGTCTGTTAATCCCGTGATTTGATGATTAACAATCTATTACCACCTTTACCAGCTGAAAACAGGAACGTCCCATGATTCGAACCTTCTCGTCTAGCCGCGTACACGAGTTCAACTATGCCCGCACCAACCCATCGTAATGTCGCACCAACCCATCGTACACGTCAAAGAGTTTAAGTGTGATCGATCGAGTGAAGCGACTAAGCATTAGAGGAACAAGAGACATGCACAAAGTTAAAGGTAACTCATTCAAACGAGAAGAACCAGTACATGAACGATATTGTTCTGCTTCGCATGAACGATGTCACGGCGGCGTATTATTATGTGGCCGGCATATTTGGATACGTTGGTTAGTTCCAGCCCCCACCACCATGGCCCCCTCCTCCGTAATGTCCTCCTCCTCCGTAGTGGCCTCCTCCGCCTCCTCCGTAATGACCTCCTCCTCCGTAGTATCCTTCCGCTTCCGCGTCCTGCGGCTGCTGCTGCGCCCAGTGGCCGCCCCCGCCGCCATAGCCTCCGCCGTGGCCGCCTCCATGATATCCTCCCCCTCCGTAGTATCCTCCGGCCTCTGTGGCCTGCGGCTGCTGCTGCGCCCAGTGGCCACCCCCGCCCCCATAGCCTCCGCCGTGGCCGCCGCCGTGATATCCTCCTCCTCCGTAGTATCCTCCGGCCTCTGTACCCTGCGGCTGCTGCTGCGCCCAGTGGCCGCCACCGCCACCGTGGCCGCCACTGGTTCGAACCTTCTCGTCTAGCCACGTACACGAGTTCAACTATGCCCGCACCAACCCATCGTAATGTCGCGCCAACCCATCGTACACGTCAAAGAGTTTAAGTGTGATCGATCGAGTGAAGCGACTAAGCATTAGAGGAACAAGAGACATGCACAAAGTTAAAGGTAGAGAACCATAGCTTAGGATTTGTTTCCGACATTTTGTTTGATTTGTTGAGTGTGAAACATGATAGCCTTGGTCGAGCTTGTTTTTTTTTTTTGCACAGGTTGATGCTCGAGTTTGCGATTAGCTGCCGAACATTGTGGAACAAGGTATGTTTTCCTGCTAAGACTCTTGCACATCATGGGGATTATGGGTTCACAAGCACTTCACGTTGCACTTGTTGATGCACTGCACTCAAGGGTTATCTTATGTTCTTATCAAATACTTCCATGCCATGGGTTGGGATTATGTACATTTTGCACCATCGTTGAGCACTAGCACTACATGAGGTCCAATGTAGCTATATGTAGTAAATCTTAGTTGCACGGTACATGAGAGAGCACCTTTCATTGAGTACGCACATTTCTTGCACGCACGATATTGAGATGTTCATCACAAAATTAGGAACCTCTGGTTGAGCGTGTAAGGTAATTGGGTGAGTTAGAGGGTCATGAAGGATGCCACCAATTGTGAGATGGGTTGTTCATATCAATTCAGCATCTTGAGGACCATCGTTTCTTAAGTGATTGTGAGATTTTGGATGGTGGAGAGGAGATTGATATTTTATCGATGAGAGGGAGAGGTGAGGATAAGGATTTAAATAATGAAGGAACTATGTTTGCATTATGCATGATGCACTAGCACATTTAGATAGGTTAGACACAATTTTTTCAAGTGCATTCATTATTATCCTGTGAGCATTGCTTGAAAGCTTGCATAGCATGGATCCATTCTTGCATATTTTGTCAAATCATGTATGATTGGGCACGGAGTTCATTTCAAAAACCATATTTCTTGCTAGGGCACATTGCATGAAACGTAGGTTCATATGAAGAGAATGATCATCTTGAAGACTCCAAGGGTTTGTATGCCATGTTGGAGTTTATGAGAAAATCTAGGGAAGAAACATAAATGAAATTTCAAATTCAATCAAGGTTCAGGAGGGTGGTGAGGTGTGAATGCCCTATCATGTTTGGTGGTTGCATGTTTTATGAGGGTGTGTCTGTGAATGTCTTGTTGTTCAAGGCATTCAATTCTAAGGTGAGAAGTATACATATTGCGAAGCTGAAGGCTCGGGGAGATGCAAAATAAATAATGGAGGTTGTTGGGCATAGACTTGAGATGGGCAAACTTTCTCATCTTGCCAGGTTTACCATTTTAAAGGTTGCGATTTCCAGCTGAATTTTGTGAAGATGGTGTTGAATGCAAACATAATATCGCCTCTCAATGTTTAGCTTTCAATGAAAAAACATATGGGAGGAAATTATGATTGCACATGCAAACAAGGGTCAGCGAATTAGCATCATAATTTGAATTGCACGCACCGTAACAACGGCTTCTTTCAAAGCAGAAGTTTGGCATTTCAACACAATCAGTTGATGCAACTGTGGATGCAGAATAATGGCAAGAGTAAAGGCAAATGGTGGCATTAACACATGCAATAAAGGCATATTCCGAAGGCAATCTTTTTGATGAGTTGACTCTACGTGGCATCAAATTCTGAAAGGCAGAATATGAATTCAATGGCTTGTGTGTAGTTGAACGGAGGTATGGAAGATTGATTGTTGATGAATGCGATAAAATATGTGAAGACGATGACAATTTGACAAGATGCCGACGTGATTAGTTAATGGAAGGCGGCAGGTTAATTACGAGGCAGGTGGCTTTGACAAGATGATGGTGGGAATGTACTGTAATAGCAGGAATGGGTGCTTGAAGATTGCCAAATGACATGGCATGCATAGTTTTGACATAGGAAACGGCTGTAGAAGACACGCAAATATGGCATTATGTTGACTTGATTCAAGGCCTGAATGGTGGAATATTCAACAACATAGTTACGGCAACAACCATTGATTGATGACTGGGGATTGAAGAAGTCAAGCGGCTGTTTGAAACACAGAGAAGGCGTAACATGTAGCTTAAAAGACAATACGTATTGAAAATCTTTCAGGCTTCTATCTTTTGAAAGAACGTTTAAGGCTTTTTAGCCTTTAAGGAAAAGGCATAAAAGCTATATAATTTTTGGAAAGCAAGACCAATGTGTGAGTGTGGATAAAAAACTATAAAAGGAGATGTGAGTGGAGAGTTAGAGGCCTTCCCCCTTGATTACAATTGTATATTGTTAGAGAAGAGAGTGGAGGGTCACATGCTAGAGTGAGCTCTTGTCATGCCAATTTGGAAGTTGAAGAATTTGGATTTGTGGCATCGAGTGTTGGCTCAAGGTTATTAAGGTACGAGAATATATTTCACTTGTTTTGTTTTTGAATTGTTGGTATTTTTGTTGTGTTTTATTTGTGTGATGCTCTACCCACATTTGGATTTTTAGTTGTTTTGAGCTACAAGAGGCATTGTCTGTTGTCTTAATTTTGTGTGTAGCATCCCCCCCCCTCGTGACCCCCGTGCCTTCCCCCATAGGAACTCACCCCCCTTCTAGATTTTTCAAAATTTTTTGAAATTAAAAAAAAAACTCTCCCTCTCTCTCCCCCTGCCATGTGCATGGTGTGGAGAGAGAGAGAGAGAGTACGAGTGATAAAGGAAGGGGGGCATGCAGCCCCCCCAAGTGGCAGGAGCTACCGTCCTCCCTCCCCACCTTATAAAGACCGCCCCTCCTCCCTCTGTTGAACCTCCATTCTCCCCCCTCCGACATGCTGAAACGGGGCCCCTGGACCTACGACTCAAGCCACCCCCCTGTTTGCCAACCAACTACGGGCCCATGGGAAGAGATAAGTAGAAAAAGAAGGAGTGAGAGAGAGAAGGGAAGAAGAGGGAGAGAAGAGAAGAAGAGGAAGAGAAGGAGAAGGAGAGAAGAAGAATGAGTGAGGAGACAGAAGAAGAAGGAGTGGGAGAGAGAAGGGAAGAAGAGGGAGAGAAGGAGTGGGAGAGAGAAGAGAAGAAGAGGGAGAGAAGGAGAAGGAGAGAAGAAGGAGGGAAGAGAGAAGTAGAAAAAGAAGGAGTGGGAGAGAGAAGACCCAGTACATGGGGGACATTTTCCTAGATAGCTTATTGCCTAGAAAGTTCTCTATGGTACTAGATATTGGTGGCAATTGATCTTCCAAGATGCTTTCACTTATGTTAAGTGGTGTGATTTTTGCCAAAGACACAATGCCAAATAGAATCGTAAGCAACCCCTAAACCCTATTTTAGTTACGTTACCATTCAAAAAAAGGGGTATTGATTTTGTGGTATCAATATTCCCTTCATCAACTATGGAAAAGCATTATATTATTATAGCGAAGGACTACTTTATGAAGTGGTTTGAAGCTAGAGCAATGATGAATGATAACACTAAGGAGACAGCTAGTTTTATTATGGAGTAGATTGTTTGTCATTTTGGTGCATCTAAGGAGATAGTGGCTGATCGAGGGATACACTTTCTGAACAAGGTTATAGTAGCCTTGGGGGAAGCTTTGAAGGTTGAACACGATAAAACTACCCTGTATAATCCTCAAGAAAATGGTCAAGTAGAGAGTACTAATAAAAAACTTGTAGGGATCTTATCCAAGTTAGTTTCAAAAAGTAAACATGATTGGGATAAGAAATTGTATGTGACAGTTTGGGCTTACAACACAATATTCAAAAGAGCTACATGCCACACCTCATTTAAGCTGGTATATGGGGAAGAGTGAGCTAATTAATATACCAACTTGCCATTCGAAATAGAGCTGCCCACTATGTGTTTTGCTCTTAATCATTCATTAGGTGAGACAGAAGCATTACAATAAAGATTTATTTATCTTGCACATCTTGATGAGATTTGGTTGTAGGCTTTATTACATCAAGAGGTAAGAAAGAAGAGAAAGAAAATACTTCATGATCTTCACGCTAAGAAATATAAATTTTGGAAGGGTTAATAAGTGTTGTACTATGATGCTCCTCATGAGCGATTTAACGAGGAAGGAGAGATTATACATGTTATACATCCTCTTGCTCGGTTTGACTTTGATTATCATTAGTACGAGTGAGCTCATTAATATGGCATGGTCTATCAATGAAGATTGGATCTATACTTTGTATTTTGATGGAGCTTCTAGAGGGACCACTAGTAAACATGTGAGTATTGGTGTGTTCATTATAGATCCTCGGTGTAGGGCTATTATCAAAATGAGACTATATTTAGGACTCTCTTTTACTAGTAATATGGCAGAATACAAGGCCTTGATATGTGGCTGATTGTAGTCCGATGTGGTGGTATTCACCAATTATTGGTGACAATGACTCACAATTAGTGATCAATCGGTTGAATAGAACCAATAGTGTGTGGGATCCCATCTTACGAACGTACCATCATCCAACCTTGGATATGTTGCATATTTTTGAGATGGTGACTTGTTAGTTAGTTCCTCAATAGGGGAATCGCTTTGTAGATTTCTTGGCCAATTATGCTTTTGTTAATGATGTATTTTTCAATTTTGGTCTAGGGGAGCTCTAACAATTACCTTCTAACATTATCCCTAGACTATTCTGGGTTCTTGTGGTGGCACACGTCCTATTATGGCCGCCAATGGCTAGTTTGGGTCACAAGTCACGTACCAATTAAGCATCTTTCTATTCTTTCATGGACATATATAAATTTTTATTGTCATATTCATCGAACCGGCCCCCTTGTGAGTTATGTAGGGGGACTAAGCAATAACTTGATGCATTTAGTATAGGGCATGAGGAGCCCTTAGGTATTGTGCTTTAGTGGAGTTATATTAGGACCAAGAGTTTGTTTTTGTAGTATGCTATTGAATGGTCATTTTGTGGATTATCTGTTAGGCCAAGAAAGTCATTTTTGTTGGGTTCTAATGTTTTATTCCATAAGGCCAAGAGTGCCATTTTGTTGATTATGAAATGTTATATTTCTTTAGGCCAAGAGGGCCATTTGTCTATTTGGTGCGGGTATGTTTAATAGTTTTTTATTTTAGTGATTGCATCAAACAGGTTTGATAAAGGACTTAGAGAGAGCCTTTCTGTGCAAAAGCTTCATGTTGTCAAGTCCAGGTGATGCTCTTTCTTTATGAGTATTGTTTCTTTTATGCTATATGTGTTTATGTACTTAGGGAGCATTGTCGTTTATTGGGAATTGGCACTCAATGTACAAAGTCTTAGGGTTAGGTTAGGTATATCTGGGGGAGGTCCGAGTAGTTGTCTACCTCCTATAAAGACATTTTTAGGCATCGAAAGACTTGTTTTTAGAAGATATTCCTGCCAATGTTTTTCTTTGGTTTTTAAAGTGGGCCCAATCTCCGAAGTTTTTGTGAGCTTCCTCTTTATGTTTTGATTCTCCTTCTCCAAGTCCATAACTTTAGAGTGTAAGTCCATATTTTACACGTGTGTAGCTTGCATTGCATCTTCAATGACAAACATTGCTTGTTGTAAGCTATGGTTCTCCCTATCCTTCTCAACCAATAATCTATCATTTTCCATCAACGACTATATATTCCCTTGTAATCTTGCCTGCATATTTGTCAAGGCTTCATGAACCCCAGCTAATCCTTGTGTCACAAGTCTGCATGTGTATCCATACAATCATTCATTGCCTTCACAAACGAACTTTACAAATGATGTAAGCCCTTCGAATTGTGGTGGCCTTTGAGTGATTGGATCGGGTGGATAAATGCATCCATCAACCCAAAGGTCCATGTTTTTTTTTCCCTACATTTCTTTCTTGTTGCATCCTGTATCTTATTGCATCATCCCTTTCTACAGTTCTTTTGAACATTGGTGCATATTCATCCTCCAATTGAAGGTGAATATCTCTCTTTCTCTTTGTACGTCCTACACCTACATCCTATAAATAAACTATATGCCAATTTTAACATTACACAATTACACCCCTTTGATTAATAGTAAGCTAAGGAGTCAATGCCAATTTTTTAATCAATAGCAAGAACATCTAAATATCTAGGAGTTGCAGGTCAACATCAATCCAGTAGCATGCAAACAATTGTGGATTAGCTCAAATCATACAATTACACCCCTTTGATTCACTATATATGTGCTCTTTTTTACCCAGTTGGATCTTGTCTCTTTCTCTTGATTTCAGTCATGATATACCTTAATCAACCCCTAATCTACATGTAATCTTAGCTTTTAATCTACCTCTAATCAGCATCGAATCTTATCTTCTATTCTATCCAAAATATTCTCTCTCTCTCTCTCTCTCTTGCAAGAAGAATTGATCAAAGATATTTAAACACATTTATACAGAAACTTGGCTAGTGGAGAACAATAACATCATCTTATCTTCTACCCTAATTTACTCTCTATCACTCTATCACTTATTTTCTTAGTTCATCTCACATAGTCCTCTCTCTTCCTCCCTCCCTTCTCTCTCTCTCTCTCTCTCTCTCTCTCTCTCTCTCTCTCTCTCAAGAATTGACACTTAACGATTAAACAACTATGAAGAATAATAATATCATAGAGATTAAAAAAGATACCTCCATTATCACTTGATTGCTTGTAGTATAGAGTGTTGAAGAGGAAGATATCTTATAGCACAATACTGAAGAGGGAGATTTCTTGTAGCAGGGTAGAGAGTGTTGTGGATAGAGATTATTTGATTTCAGCAAATGCTATCAAAACCACTCCTAAGATCACCTGTACTAGGGTAGAGAGTGTTATAGATAGTACCGAGTATTGCTTCAAAAGAAACTATATTCTGGAGGGAAGGAGAAGAGTACACAAAATTTCAGACAAAACTAGAGCTTTGAGAGGGAATGAAGGAATGCCTAGAAGTAGGCATATACTTGTCCAAACATAATAAAAATTTACAAGGAAACTCTAGAGTCAAAAAGGTATCTCTAGGTAAAAAATAATCTTAAAATATGATGTGTACATCATTTTATATTGTTTTTGAACTTCTTCCCTTTTAAGAAGCAAGAATGATGAGAATGATTCTAATATATTTTCATTGTTGAAAAGTCATAAGGACATTAAAGAGTCGTATATTAATGATTGGCTTCGTTTTTACAAAAAATAGAATCGTATTTTTTAAGTTATGAGGATTTTGAGAAAAAGTGACCTTATCCTACAGTTTGAGAATTAAAAAAATAGGTGAAATCTATTGAAAATACAAATACGAGATTTACTTGATTGTAGAAGATCTCTTATTCTAATATTATTTTGGAATCTCTTTTTAGAGAGAAAGAGGTGAGAGAAATTCCTTAAGGGGCAAAAAAGAGAGTCCAAATTTATCCTGATGATCATTTTGGCAAATATCCATGACCCCACCGTCTAGTTTTGTAGGCCAAGATGGTGCATGCACTGTTCTCCAGTCATTGATACAATACCCTCATGACCCAAATCCCAATTCCAGTGCTTGAAAGTATTGTAGTAGGAGCCCTAGGTAAAATAAATCTAAATGCCTACATCTGCAAAATGATTGAATCATTGACCAAGGCATTGTCATCGAGCCAAAGACCCACAAGAGGTGAGTCACCAGCCCACCATGATCGAATCACATAAAAAAATGTGTGCATTAAAAACATCAATGATAGGGTTTGGAGGGGTGCTGATGGCCATTATCCAAGAAGCCGTGGGAGAAACAAAAAGGGAAGAAGAAGTAGGTGAGACTCCAGAGAGATCTTCAAACCAAGAGCACTACCTCTTTGTGATCCCAAAAAGCCCATCAACATCTCCAAAAGCTAGAAAGGTGGGAGACAAAGGTGAGTGAGCCACAGAAAGAGAACATAGAGCGAGCTGCGAGAGAAAAGGAAAATAAACTCTAGGCACAACAACAATAGGAGGGGTCCAATAAGCGGACCGAGCAAGGCAGGGAGGGTTTGATCCCATCAAGCCAAGAGGAGCAAATAAAATTTTGCTAAAAATTCTAAGCAAGAAAAAGAAGTAGAAAGAAGATGAGGAAATCCTACAAAAGGCGGAAGAAGAATCTCAAACGACAAAGGAAGAATGAAGGAAGAAGCGACAAGAGGAGGAGGAAATACTAAGGAGGGAAGAGAAGGAGCATATGGATCTTGCCACACTACAACAAAAGGCTCCATAGGCGCACTTGTAGACGCAATATTTGAATTGTGTTTAAAAATTTCGGGCGCGTTTATTACCGTGTCTACTAGCGTGTCTACAATTTCGCATCTACAAGCGCGCTTATAGTGAAAACTACATGCGCATATAGACGCGCATATACACTCGAAGATAGACGCACTTATAGATGCGCATATACACGCGCATATACATGCGCACATACATGCGCATATACACTGCATATACATACGTACATACATGCGCATATATACTGCATATACATGCGCACATAGATGCGATTATAGATGCGGAAAACAGTGTATGAAAAAAAAACCTCAAAAGAGATGTGGTTGTTTAATGCGAGTGCGTCTATAGGCGTGTCTACTCTGTGGATTAGATGCACTCTTACACGTGCCAGGTCCACAAAACTCAAAAAAACCTAGGAGGTTTTATGGATCTTCAACACTTGCACGTCTACGAGAGCGTCTACTCTGTATATCAGACGTGCTTGTAGATGCGAATTAGCAGTGAAGCACAAAATAAAACTAGGAAAAGCAAGCAACAACTAACATACCCAAAGCTAAGAAGGAACCAAAATACAACTCAGAGTAAACAAAGAGAGAGAGAGAGAGAGAGAGAGAGAGAGAGAGAGAGAGAGATAGAGAGAGAGAGAGAGAGAGAGAGAGAGGGAGAGAGAGAGAGAGAGAGAGAGAGAGAAGAGAAGAAGGACTCACCTTGAATATTTGTTGTGATGGGCAGCGGCACATTTACAAACTCCTTCTCCTCCATCTCCTTGCTCTTTGGCTGTTCTCCTTGTCACAACAAACATACCAAAAGCTAAGAAGATAGCAAAATACAACTCAAAGCAAAGATAGAGAGAGAAAGAGAGAGAGAGGGAGGGAGGGAGGGAGAGGGAGAGAGAGAGAGAGTGAGTGAGTGAGTGAGAGAGACAAGAAGAAGGACTAACCTTGAATCGGTGTTGTGATGGGCGGCGACAGGGCTACAAACTCCTTCTCCTCCCTCTCCTTTCTCTTTGCCTCTTGCTTCCTCCTCTCTTTACCCTTTCTTCTTTGCCTCTTCCTTTCTCCTCTCTTTGTGTCGTGTACCTGTCAAAAAAACCCAAAAGAAACGCAAGACAGGACTACTTTGAAAAGAATGACACACCAGCAATATTTTTTAAAATTTTAGTGCACATCTGTGCACGCGTCTATAAGCGCGTGTATATAGAGCACGAATTGCTTATAGACGCGCTTATATACGCACAGTTAAATGCACTTATAGATGCGCATATACACGTGCTTATAGATGCGCATATACATGCGCTTATAGATGCGTATATACATGCGCACATAGATGTAATTTCACCTGCAAATTAGATGCAAATATAGACGCGCAATTGCGTCTATATTTTTCAAATTTTTTTAAAATTTTAGTGTGCGTCTGTGCACGTGTCTATAACTGCTGCTTGTTGTAGTGTACGCGTCTGAAAACACGTCTATATTCGCATCTATTTGCATGGATAGATAGACGTAAAATTCATGTCTATTTACATGCTCTTTTACACGCACATACAGACACCATGATAGACGCACCCGACTTTGTGCATCTAACATGCGCATCTATGCCTCGTTTCTATTGTAGTGCCATCATGCTGATGTGAGTCGAGCAACCCTCCTACACCAAAGACTTAGCCAGAAGAGCTTAGATGGCGCACTTGGAACTAGATCCGCAACAACACAAGTGGCTAGAGGACTTATGGTGGAAGGCAAAGGGAAGGCCCCATTAGAACCACCCCTGCCCCTCATGGCTACCACCACCACATAGGAAATCATGGACACAACACTGAATCAAAGCAATGTGATGGCCTGGGTACAATACCTAGTCAACACGATGTAGCAACTAGCGGAGAAGTCCCCATACTAGGAACAAAGAGGCCTGCTACTGTGGACATTGAATCGAGAAAAGACCCACAGAAGGCTAGAGTGGAACCCTCAACTATGTCCATACACTCGGCCATGCTAGGGTCAGTGCAATATGATGAGTATGTCCAAGAACTACTAGGCCAACTGGAAAGAGTAAAAAATGAGAGAAAACTAGTAATGGTGGAGTTGGAATCTAAAAGAGAAATATTGTTGGCCTACCAACTCAAAAAAAAACACACCAAATAGCCACCTAGCAAAGGCAAATAAGTGACTTGAGGAAAGAACTAGAAGCCAAATAGGTAATAGAAAGGAAAATGAAGGAGAAGATTGTAGAAGATCCCCATGGTGAGGAAGGAGGCAAATAGGTGATGCTGGGGGGGACTTCTCAATCCTTTTGTAGCAAGATGAGTAGATGTAAGAATACCTTGACCAGTTAAGGAAGATCGGAGATGCCCTTCACCTAGAGACATGCTTGAGTGGGGTGGAAGAGAGCACATATGTATCAAATATGCACAATGATGAGAAAAATGAGGTATAGAGGGAAAGAAGGACCTTGCATAGAAGGTATAACTCTCATTAGGAGTGTCACATAGTGAAACTTTAAGAAATGCTTGGTATGAGAGTACACATTCTTTAGTTCTAATTAACACCCAACACATTGCCAATTGGCACTATGTCGACTGCAAATTGGCACTATATTGAGTTCTAATTCGCACTATGTTGGGTGCTAAGAGGGTGCTAATTATCACATCAGAGTGTTGGGTTAGTGACCATCTAGAGACATGATTTCAATAGGACTATCACATAGTTATACCTTTATGTTCATCCATAATGATGGAACTTTTGTCTTGCTATACTTCAAAAAGCACAATTGTCATAGATATGGCTACATCTATACATCACTAGGCCTAGCTATATATTTAGAAATGTGCAAGATACACATGTACTTGAAACTACATCAGTAAGCCCACTCATCATATACCAATCACAACATTTCATGATGTTGATTCATTATTCATTCATTCCCACACTTGCTATAGAGTATGACTTCTCGCCCATTGAGTGTGGTCCCCTCCATCATTGTTGTCACT
This sequence comes from Lygodium microphyllum, assembly GCF_053477565.2. Classification (NCBI taxonomy): domain Eukaryota; kingdom Viridiplantae; phylum Streptophyta; class Polypodiopsida; order Schizaeales; family Lygodiaceae; genus Lygodium; species Lygodium microphyllum. Next base: position 27,794,686 of record NC_141143.1, on the reverse strand, counting down.
ACACACAATTGACACTGTGTTAGTGTTGACCAACAAGTGGTTGGAATATGCATACAAAAATAATATTCCATCAAAACAACCGTTTGAGATACTTCGCACTTTCCAAAGCATACATAACCATCATGGAAGAGCATTTGTTTTCCATAATTGGACAATCCATGTTGAATGGTTGCTGAACTACTCATATGAATTAGTACTCAAACAAAAGGATATGGCAAGGAATTTTAATCAATGCCATTCGAACCATTCGGGGATCGTCTTGTATTCACTTATCTCTTCCTGTCTATGCTCTCATCTCCTTGTATCCCTACATCATGTGTGATTATAGGCTAGAACCATGCCCACTTGTACATGTGCACACTAATAATTAAGAGTCTGTTAATCCCGTGATTTGATGATTAACAATCTATTACCACCTTTACCAGCTGAAAACAGGAACGTCCCATGATTCGAACCTTCTCGTCTAGCCACGTACACGAGTTCAACTATGCCCGCACCAACCCATCGTAATGTCGCACCAACCCATCGTACACGTCAAAGAGTTTAAGTGTGATCGATCGAGTGAAGCGACTAAGCATTAGAGGAACAAGAGACATGCACAAAGTTAAAGGTAACTCATTCAAACGAGAAGAACCAGTACATGAACGATATTGTTCTGCTTCGCATGAACGATGTCACGGCGGCGTATTATTATGTGGCCGGCATATTTGGATACGTTGGTTAGTTCCAGCCCCCACCACCATGGCCCCCTCCTCCGTAATGTCCTCCTCCTCCGTAGTGGCCTCCTCCGCCTCCTCCGTAATGACCTCCTCCTCCGTAGTATCCTTCCGCTTCCACGTCCTGCGGCTGCTGCTGCGCCCAGTGGCCGCCCCCGCCGCCATAGCCTCCGCCGTGGCCGCCTCCATGATATCCTCCCCCTCCGTAGTATCCTCCGGCCTCTGTGGCCTGCGGCTGCTGCTGCGCCCAGTGGCCACCCCCGCCCCCATAGCCTCCGCCGTGGCCGCCGCCGTGATATCCTCCTCCTCCGTAGTATCCTCCGGCCTCTGTGCCCTGCGGCTGCTGCTGCGCCCAGTGGCCGCCACCGCCACCGTGGCCGCCTCCGCCGCCATAGCCCCCGCCGTGGCCGCCCCCGCCGCCGTAGCCCCCACCGTACCCTCCTCCGTATCCCCCACCATGACCGTATCCCGCCTCTGTCTCTTGCGGCTTTGCTGTCACCTCACCCGCCTCCTGCTGCTCTAACTCGCGGGCTGCCATGGCCGCCCAGCTGCTGGCTGTCGCCATGACGAGAACTACAAACAGTAATGCACAACGTCTGGTCGCCATTTCTGTTTGAGTAGTTATGATATGTCGAAGAACAACGTTCGGGCACTGCTTTATATAGCTCCAACCGCAGTCCCGACTCCCCAGGCTACGCCCGCAAGTTTTGTTATTAATGTACATAAACCCACTAAGTGGGGTAAAAGCGATAGATTGCCCGATCCACTACCGCTACGCACAGTCATATCAGATATCTACTTTACCCGGATGCCGTTGCCTCAAAGTCAAACACGAGGCAAGTAGAACGTGCCAGGAAAACTCCTATCCACATTATACTCTTGAATATTTATGAGCAGCGTATCAACTCACTAGATTGTGAGTGCGGTAGTACACAGCGCTGCAAAGTTTGGCTTTCTAATTAGATTTTCAGGTCGCAGTGCGCAGTGCGCACCACCCGTGTGTGTAAAGCACCGATCTCTGTTTGTGGAGCTCTACCCTCCGCCCTCTCTTTCTTCGCCCTCACAAAAGGGACTCTAAACCACTTCCTATATAGATATATTTAAATTGTAAGCCGGAAGGATGAATGTAGAACACAACCGAATTAGTAAGAATGTAAGTTACAACTAGAGAATTTTAGCATCATAGTCCTTCTAACTAGTAAAGCCTAAAGCCCTTTTCCTGGCTGCTGTCTCGATCTAGCAACATTGTATAACTAGAGAATTTTAGTATCAAAGATCTATGCCTTAAATTGATCTAAATTTCTTGATTGAAAATATAAAGTTTTTGAAAGTATGATTTGGCATAAATTTCTTTAATCCCTTATGGTACCAATGGACATATAAAAACCTTTGGATTGCGTGAACTGTCTTGGCTTTACCTAGATCGCTAGATAGGGAGAGGAGTATCCATAATGATGTAAGAGGGCTATGACAGTGAGGACTTTTAACTTGCAAATAGCATAAAACGATAGGATACCAAAGTAAAATTGTGAAGCTTGGCCTTAAGGAGATCATTACATCGTTGATTATTTGACCATGCGAATTAAGAGAATGGGTTGATGTCGATAATGTTTTGGAAGGCGATAGAAACTTATTTTTGTTTTTTAAAAAAGAGTTCCTATTATATGCAACATATTGGCCAATTTTTCGAGGTATCTTAAAGCTAGTTGCCCCTTTGGATGTTGTAACTAGCCTTGTTTTTCAAGTTGACTACTTTGAACATAATACTAGTTAGATCATTTAACAATAGTACCTTTATTTTCTTGAGATATTGTATGGTTGGTCTGCAATGGTCTTATCATCCAGTCTAGTTATATGACACTATTCAATATTGATCCTTCAATACCATTTACATGAAATATAGTTTTGTAATGGCATATGTAATAGTAAGATAATGAAACAATGTGTAATCCTAGGTTATTTGAAGAGGATAACTACCTTTTAAGCAGTTATTAACTCACCAAGAGTTATGATCTCTTAAATAAACTTATCTTTTGGAATCCCTAGAACTAATTTTGTATAGAGTCACCAATCAATTTCAAGATTGGACAACCTAAAGGATTCTTACTTAAAGGAAGGTAATTTTTGTCATCATCATACTTTAAACCATTTACTTGGAAAACAAGGTGCTTAAATCTCTTTGCATGTTCTATATTCATCAAGTAATGACATATTTCCATGTGAATCAAGAGAAGAAATTGATGCCAAAAATATTGTGGAAGATTGTAGAAATATATTCATGTTGAATTGTAGAAGTATATTACACAACATGGTGGCCATTTGTTTCAGGCCATCTCTTGAAGCAAATTGCCCCTTTGGAGCTCATAAGTAGCCTTGTTGAGTTTTTAGGTCATTTAGAAAAAAAAAGTCAATTTCATGAATAATTGCATGTTTGGTGCCTCTTTGGCCTTATCATCTATTTTGGCTTAAGGAAGTGCAAATCAACTATAATATTCAAAATGTGTTTAATATTGATTCTTCCATACCATTAATAGCAAGGGTAGTTTTATAATGGCCTAGGTAATATTATGGTAAATACATAGTTTCAAAGAATTCAAAAAAATGACAAAACCTAAGGTGCTCTAGTTGTATGCATAAATTGGATGTGAAGGACTCAACATCAATTTGTAAGTGTATCATGTGTGTTCAAAATAAAATGTTTTTAAGATACTATTTTTACATAGTTTTTACATACAAAAGGGTGCCATATTATGGGGTTATTCACAAATTGAATAGAAAAATAGCGTATTCTATTTTGAAAATTTTCACAGATAAGGGTACTTTTAAATAGGCTTTGAATGAATGTGATATACAAGGTTTACATATATTGAACCCCCTGAGCTTAAAGATGGCACAAAGAAGGCTCCTGAAGTGCAAACCATGGGATGAAGAATCAACTCCCCACGTGTGGTAGCTCACTAATATCTTGATTAGTCTAACTAAGAGTTTCCCAAATATCTAAAACAGCCATCCAATAGTCCTCAACCATATATAACATTCATGAGGCCATACAATGTTTTGGCAAAATCAAACCTCAAGCGATAATAATCATAAGAAGGAACTCACAAATCAACTCCCAAGGACATGCACTAAATTTCATGCAAGAAAAATGAAGCAGAAGTATACCTAGAAGCACCAATGGTAGAGCATTCCTCAAGGAAAATGTCAAACACTTCATGGAGGCACTAGTTGCCGGCCTGAAACACCACTTTTCATAGTATCCCCTCTAACCATTTGAACTAGAAAGTTGTCAACAACCCATTAACCCAACCAGTATACATAGACCTCACACACCAATCAAAATTGATGATCCTCTACACTATGTTGCAGAGCCACTATAGGAGGAGCCTTATGTAAACCCTTACATCTCATACAATGAAGAGAGAAACCCAATTCTCATGGATTATAGACCCATCTAGGTAATGACATTGGGCAAGGTAAGAAGGCAAGGACTCGAAGGAATGAAGTCCTAGGAACCTATGGCATGCTAGAATTTTGATCATCCTAGACACATTTCCTCTCGATGCCCTAAGAAAGAACATGCTAGCAAAGACAAAGCTGAGTTGCATTTCCATGAATGTGGTATCACTCATTTTGACATAGACTTCCCTAGGCGAAAAGAATCACAAGTCGCTTAGGCATACAATCCATGCTTTTAAGACATTTTGGTGTTAAATATTTAGGATCATGAGGCCAACCCTATACCATTAAATATTATGACAAGGGCAAAACCTAAGAAGATTGGATGGTTGATACTTGGGATGAGAAATGTGGATTTTTTCTCTATGTCAAGAAAAAAAGAAAAAGAAGAAGAAATGAGCTAAAGGAAAGATGAACATAAAGAGTGATAGTACTATAGTGCTAACATGAGGAAGGAAGGTACCCAATTTAGAACCTAAAAGATTAGCTCCAAAAATTGAGACGAAGGGAAGTGCTAAGGTAGGAGAGTATCCTGACCCAACACACCCAATGGAAATCATATAAAAAGTGAGAGGTTGAGTAGAGAAAGCTCAAGCGTATATTTGATAGTCAATACTGCATCATAAGGATCAAGAAATATCCAACGTAGACTTGCCCTCTTTATATTAACATATGATCAATGTGATGAGCCAAAGGTAGTAACCTCAAGCTCATTCAGATGAATTCATGATGCCTCAATACAACCTACAAATAGAATTTCAACAATCCAAAGGGGAAAAATCGATAAGGTTGATGTAGGACTACTATTACTCTTCAGTCGACTCAAATGTCGTGCCCTTATTAGGGCAACTAATGAGACAAAACTGGGGACTATGGAATACATTTAAGTCATGGGTTGGAGGCAAGAGTGATGAACAATAGTAAGAGAAGTAGATAATTACACCCATATTCCAAGTGTGATACTCCCCAGTACAGGATCATTATAGATTAATGCCCTTGGAAAGGCACTGAGATGTGTGCGATCCTACTAGTTGTGGCATTGTGAAATGTTACTTGAAAAGGAATCGTGGACACAAGGGGCAAGTGTCTTTAGCCATAGTGTTACAAATGTAGGGTAGTCCCCCTTATGGCAAGTGTTAAGTTCAACATAACTCTTGTCACTAACGTCACAAAATTTTCTCCATCTAGAGAGTTGAAGGATTTTCCAATCAAGATATCCAGAGTCTAGCTCTTAATGAACTCCATTGTGATGGTGAAGGCTGTGAGCTACAACATCTTATTTTGGTGGGAAGACCCTACATGTGAGGTACTTGAGTAATAAAGGATTGGGATAATGCGCTAATGCTCTTTGGAAATAGAATCAAAGAAATTTGAGTGGATTTGGACACATGGATGACCTCTCTAGTCAATCTAGATGCCATTTCCACTATGCTCAAAGGAGAATGACATGGAAGGCCCAACTATGGCCCCATGACCAAATAAATTTTCTATCTAGGGGATGAGAACAATTGGATGCATGTGTTTGTTATCATTGACTTTCGAAGAGGAGAATGATTACAAAATGGTTGTGGAGAAGGTGAGCACATTTAAGGAAGCTACAAAGGCTTGTATACCTAAGAGCAATGATCTATCCCCATGATACCCTATGCATAATGGCCAGAAGATGAGGCAAAAGGCCAATGCCCATGGCATAACATGTCCTAGAAAGAAAATTTGGATTGCATAGGATCCTTGAGTATTTGGGGAGAAAGCTAGCTAATAACTCTAGCCAACCTAAAACCTCTCAAATACCTCATGGAATTAGAGTCAAAATGGAAATGGATTAGAATACACGATCTAAATCTCTTGTACAATGGGGAATACGAGAAGCCCTCTAAGTAAGAGAATTTAGATGAAGAATATGTAGACTGTGACTCACTAAGTAAAGAGAGTAATGAAGAAGTAAATTCCATCAACTATGATACTAAGAGGTGGAAAATTGCATATAAATATGAACACTAATCTTGAAAATCTAATTTGTTTAGGATAGAGAAAAGAGTCATCATGATGATTGCAATCGGACCTAGATAGAACACCTAGATATGGTTATGAATAATGTGACCCAACCCGAATCTACAACTCTATTTGAAATAGGATTAGCATCAAGGCTTTGACCATATGGGGGACTCCTTTCAGTGAAATATACAAGTTCAACTCAAAGTCCAAAGTGAGCTTTGATAGTGATAGTAAGATACCACAACACCCTATCAAGAATTGACACACTAAAGGGTACCTTTTAGTCCACCTAAGGCATAGAAGATTGAAGAAGGATAGAGGTAAGCATGCCAAGGAGTCAAAAGTAGAATGGTAGAAGAGACATCACCATCTTCCAAAGTGCTTCATAAAAATTAAGAAAGGTGATCAAATAGTGGTGATAGTGGGAGCCAATGAAAAGGCTAGGCTAGTAAACCCATCAATCTATCAAGGTTAAGGAAGTCAACTTGGCAAAGAAAGGAAACAAGTCCCTAGCCTATGTTCATAGTTCATCACTTGAATGAGGAGAAGATCAACCTCACTCATCTCTTGGAAGATTTCTCAAATGTGTTCACATGGTTTATGGAAGAGATAAAAGGCATTGATTCGAGTATAGGGACTCATAATATCCCTATGGTTCTTGACACAACGCTGGTCAAGAAAAGGCCTTACACCATGAATCCTAAGAATGCTCATGTTGTAAAGAAAGAAATCGACAAGTTTTTAGCACATTTATGAGATTGAGCACATGGACTTTGTATCACCCATTGTTAATATAATAAAAAGGAATACAAAGATCTAAGTGTGTGTTAATCACAAAAAAGTCAATGTTATGAAGAAAAGAGACAAGTATCATTTGCCTTACATTGAGCACATGCTTAAGAGAGCAGCAAGCAAGGAAGCATACAACTTCCTTGATGGATTTTCATGATATAACCAAGTGCAAGTCCAGTCAAATGATAGACACAAAACCACATTTTCTATAGAGTGGGGAGTGCTTGCATATGTAGTCATGCCCTTGGGCTCACTAATCCCTTGCTACCTCCAAATGATTCATGTGTGAAATTTTCAAAAGACATGCTCAGGAGATTACTAAAAGTATATCTCAATTACTTCTGTGTTCATACCAATAGTAGGAAAACTGTGTATAATATTTGAGCGGTGTAGATAGTATAGTCTCTCATTGAACACCTTGAAGTGTAAGTTTTGGGCAAACATGGTTGCATACTAGGACACGTAATGTCTAGGAATGGGATTTTCAATGACTTTTTCAAAGTTAAAGTGATCATGGATGTTATCCTTCCGACCAACTACAAGGGAGTCCAATGCTTCCTAGGTCATATCGGATATTATTAGCCATTTGTGTTGAACTACACATTGATTGCTAGACCTCTATACAAACTGCTAGTTGTGTTTGAGAAAGGTAGAAGAATGTTAGAAAGATATGAGTGTCTTAAATAGGCTCTAACCTCAACACCTATCTCAAGAGTCCCAGATTGATCCATCACTTTCCATGTGCACATTGATGCTTTAAAAATTGCCATGGGAGAGGTGTTATGTCAACTCGGTAAGCATAATATAGATTTTCTAGTGAGCTCTACAAGAAGGCAACTCACTAATGTTGAAATGAATTACTCAACAATAGAACGAGAATAGTTAGCTATGGTGTTTGTAGTGAAGAAATTTAGGCATTATCTGCTAGTGAAACCCTTTATCTTATTTGTATATCATCATGATTTTCTTTATCTTGTGAAGTCTTGTGCAATTGGGTGAGTTTCCAAATGGTTACTAGTTTTACTTGAATTTGGCTTGTCTCTGGTGGTGTGTAAGGGCAAATAACACTACATGGCAGACCACACATCTCTCATACCCACTCAAGATGTAGATGAGAAGGGCATCATGGATGACCTACCTGATGCTCATCCTTTCAAGATTTCTAGTGAAAGAGACATTTACAAAGTAGAAATTATACCTTATTCGATAGAGGATATAATTTAGACTTTGGAGATAGGGATCCCAGATTGCCCAATTGAGAAGGCCAGACTATGACAACTCATTCTAAGGGTTTAACCTTATGAATTGATTGTCAATCAGATTTATCACTTCGGCATGATGGATTGTGAAGGAGATGTGTGTAGAAAAATGAAATGCATGATGTGCTCATTAGAACTATAGATGGGAACTTCAATGGAGAGACTACTAGATGCAATGTTCTTTAATTTCAATTGTGGTAGCCTACACCATTCCATGACACTATTAAATTTGTCAAGCATTATGATGAGTACTAGTGCAAAAAAATACCCATAAAAAAAGAAATAATGGAGCTGATGCTAGTTATAGCATGCCAACCATTTGAAAAATTGGGGCATTGACTTCATTAGACAAGTATATCATTGTGGCCATTTGGACTACCTTACAAAATGGTTTGGAACAAGAGTAACCTGTTAGAATATCAAGCTCTTTCATATGTGTTTGACCGACATGAGTTGGACACAGCTAGTCTAGCTATATTAGTCATGTATATTAAATAAGTCAGAACTCTAGTCTTTATGGTTGGTGTGAATGGTCCTTCTAGACTCGTAAATACTTGACCTATGTCTTTTCAGTAAATGAGTTGAATGAGAGAGGAACCATGTTGCTTCACTTTGTGTGTTGCTCTCTATCTGCATCCATGAAAGCTAACATAACCAAGGAAAATGATGCAAGAACTACAATTAAATTTATTTGTGAGTAGGTGATCTTTATGTTTAGCTACCTCATTGAATTAGTTACCCACCATCAAAGCACACACTTTATGAATGAAGTGATTTCCCATCTCATGTCCACCTTCTTGGTAATCCATTTGAAATCATCACCATATCATCCCCAAGATAAAGCAAAAAATGACATTCTAATGAGTATACTCATGAAAATTATCTCTACTGCCTTAAAAAGTTATTGGGACAACAAGCTAGAGGTAGTCTTGTGGGCCTATCAAACTACTTACAAAAGAGCCATCAAACAAACACTCTTCAAGGTGACCTATAGAAGAGAAGAGAGCTTACGGATTGAGTTCTTTGTTCTGAGCTTGAGGATAGCTAAGCAAGAAATATGGGAGAGTAAGGAGGCATGGAAGGACTACCGAAACAAAGTTGGAATGACTATCAAAACCTTGACTCATTGCTACACATGCACTCATCTATGAGAAAGTGAGAAGAAAGGCATGGTTTGACAAGCATGTCCAACAACATGATTTTGAGGAGGGAGACCTAATGTTTCTATACTCCATCAAGGTCTATGAATAGAAAATGAAATTTAGAGGACTTGAACCTTTCAAGTTTGTTAAATTAACAAGACTAGGAATGTGGAGCTCAAGAACTTAGACAACAAGGGCATAGGTTTCTTCATCAGCATAAGTTGCATTAAGAAATACTACCATCTAGTGTATCCAACTACTTCATGAGCCCCTTATGCTATTATTGACTATCAATGTATGGGTACTCTCCATCATTGAGATTGAACCTAAGGATGAGGAACCCATACCACTAGTCTATTTCAGGTTAAGAATCACCACTAGGAGAAATCATGTCTTTGACACACTAATTGATAAAGTGGTTGACAACAATATAGTCACCTATGAGGATCGGACCAAAATAGGACAACCCCAATTAGTCCCTACCATTGCTAAAATCAACTCGTATGGGTGAAAACCCTACTCACTACTAGAAAAGTGAAATTTCGTGGTTTTTAACGAGATTAAGAGCCTCTAGATCATCTTTTATGTGTTAATGAGAACATTGAGGGGTTGGGCATGGAAATAATGTTGAGAAAAGCCTTCTGAAAATAGACTTAGTGCAATGCTGACTATGAAACCCAATGCATCCACCTTGTCCTAGGAAATGTCAAAACTGTCATAATATTTAGAAAGGATGCCTAGGCTTCTACAATGCGTGCAATGTTGCCACCAATGTTTCAACCTTGCACCAACTCTAGGGAGGGGGTAGAAAACTTCTCAATAGAATCGGACAAAACCAATGAGCAATCTAACAACTAAAAAATAAGAAACCAAATGGATCTCTAAGGCCAATTCTCATTCTCATAAGGCTCAATCCACAAAGAAACCTAGACCTCATGTCTCCTACTATAAACCCAAAGAAAAGAGTTGACATTACGATAAGCAAATATATACAAAGCTATGATGTATTTGCAAAGCCCTCATGAGAGCACAAGGGTAGTACGAGGGTAACTGTAGGACTTGGCTCCCTAAGTGTCTTGGAACACTCATTGCTAAAACCACAACACACGTAGAAAGTCAACACACTTCAAATGAATCACAGCAACACCTCCATAAGCAGAAGAGTAGGCCAACTCACTCTAACACCACTGCTAAATCTATTGATCAATTCACACGTACACTCTCCTCTAGCAAAGGCTAATAGGCACACTAGCATGTTTGGAACCATCTAAATGTGCTTTAACCCCATCATCATCAAGCATGCAAGTGCCTCACCACCATTAGATGCCACCATCATCTCATAAATGGGAGCTTAAGTGCTAAGAATCTACAGCCTTTACAATGCAAGCTCCTTAAGAAGTTGCCAAGAATCAAGTCTTTGAGTCCAATCCTTCTCAAATTTGATGGTGCTCATGCATCACATTTGAGATTCCAATCCACTTCAAACACAAGACCAACTAGCATTCACTATTACCATCATCCCTAACCTAGAACTTTCTATAACATTAAAGACAACCACACAAATCCTCTAGCAAGGTCACATAAAAATTTGCCTCAAGTATGTCGCACTAAACCAAAACCACCTTTGGATTTGCTATCCACATACTTTTGACCCTCCATAGTAGAACTTGTGGCAGACATGGCTGCCAACATGGGTGAAAATATAATCAATAGCATCTATTATCTAGGTAATACGTTCACCCTTTTTTCTCATAGTTCTAGCTAGAAATAGGGTAAATGAAGATACTCCAATGGCAACTAGAAGCTTTCCTTGTTCTTAGGAAGAATATGAGTTCATCTTTACCAAGCATGCTTCTATCACCAAAGAGCTAATGGCCACACAAATAAGCAAAGAGCAAGCTCTACATGGCCACATCCCACAAGCTAGACACATAGAAACCACAATTTAGCAAGAAATAATAGACTTAGAGAATTTGGCTAAATCAGAATGATCAAATATACAAAAGTGGTTGCCTCTTCAAGCACAATGGGAACGACTCAATTGTTGCATCATGTCAAATATTAAATAGCATAGAGCCATCGAAACAACTAAGTATAATCCCACTTACAATGCTCTGACATCCTGCCATGTGTTAGCCATCACATGGAAGACATTACTAAAGCACCATATTATACTACATCCATATCTAGATAGGATACTATATGAGGAGGAACATCACATTGCTAGCCATATAAACATAGGATATTTCCTTAGGGGCATACTCACATACATCATGCATGTGGGTATTTGGCTATTATGCTACCATGGGTTATAATCCTAACTTTTATGATTGGCATTTGGAGAATGGTCCTACACGATCCATGTAGTTTAAATTTACTTGCACTTATAGTATAGTCACCTTATAAATACATGCTTTTTATTTACTTTTATTTCATTTTCATTTTCATCATTTGGCATTTCTTGAGCCATGCAACATCATAATGCCACAACTCAATTCCCTTGCAAGAAGCTAGGAAGCATTACAATTTTTTAGGGAAGGAGAGGGGGTTGAAAACAAATGAAATGTGTGAGGTTATGTATTCTGAACTTGCTCTCTCATCATATGTATTCTTTTTTATTGTAGATATATCAAAAAATGGTAGGAATTGATGAGAATATTGTCTACAAAGGCACTCAAGCCATAGATCCCTTTCACAAAAGTAGAGAAAGAAAGGTACAACATGAATGTAGATATTCTAAGGAATATGAATCTAAGGTTTATGCAAATCTAGAAGCTTAGACATGTGGTAGATGAAGAACAAAAAGCCTAGGAACTAGTGGAAATGTGTTCCTTGGACAAATATATGAAAAAATTTGGAGGTCCGGGTAAACCATCCAAATGAACTTAATTCCTAACAAACTATGATGCATGCAAGAGAGCCACAAGACAATCACTGTAAAAACAAGAGAGAGCCTTTACAAAGTGGAAGTCTCATTTCTAGCAGACTAGTGCATAGGGCCCTAGACTTACCAAAGTGCCCATAGAGATCAACTCTAGAGAAATTATATGCCATGGAAAATTTTGAGTCCATGAAGCAGAAAATGGGTAATGACAAGATCAAGCTAGAGGAAATCCTTAACCCAAACTCGAGACTACAATCCAAGTTGATATAGTTGTTTTTCTCTAGCACATGCCACAAATCAGCAATGAACAAGATCCACTTGAACATGATTGAATACTTGGTTGTAGGGCACCTAAGAAATGTGGATTTGAATGCCTACACAAGAAGCATAATACATGTAGTTGCTAAGATACTCAATCGTGCAGCTAAGTTTGAGGAGGAAATCAAGGGGAGCAAGAAACTTGCAAGGGGAAAGACTACAAGTAAAGCTACTATGGTTGTATTTGGGGATATACTAATTGCCATCATTGAAGAAGCATTAAGTGACCCTAACTTAGCTAAGGAGTTGGTAATAGGTACCTAGGGAGATGCTGCAACATCCTCAGTATAGGTGGTAATTTCAAAAGAAAGGACAATGAGAAAAAGGGGTCCAATACACAAGAAAAGCACTAATAGATGAAGGAAGAGGAGGATTCATAGGCAAAACAAACCAAGAAAATGCTACAAACAAAGGGGAAGGAAGAGTGAGCAGTGGACAAGGGAAAGTACTAAAGAAGCACAATAAGCTAAGCAAGAGGCCATTCAAAAATAAAAAGCACAAAAGGGAAAATAAAGAGAAGATGCATAGAAGGATGACCAAGAGAAGAATGAGGAGAAAGGGTCCACCAAAGGACGAAATAAGAAAAAGGGTGGGAAGGAAAAAGCAACATCAGAAGAGGACGATGCCTTGGAGATGGCCCTAGAAGAGTCATGAAAGAGAGGTGGAGTGCCAAGCTAAACTACAATAGAAAAAAGAGGAGTTTGAAAGAAAGAAGAGGGGAGACTATCATTGGGTTGTAAGAAATTTGGTAGAAAATACTAGAAGGGGAAGAAGAATAGATATTGTAGTTCCACATCACCTACCATAGCCTAGAGTAGGCTGGAGTAAAATCCCAGAAAAAGTCAAGAGCATCACACCCGCCTAAGACCACAAAAGGCAAGGGAAAGGAATCTGACTAGTATTTACAACCATTATCCCAACCATGCCAATTGGTAGAAGGAGCCACCTTACCATCAAACCCACCACTCCTACCACCCACCCCTGCATGCAAAGGAGGAAGCAAGGTGACCTTCGCAACATAGCTACAATGGCCAGATGCCATCTACTCATTGGTCTCCAAAAGAGTCAAAGGGACCAATAGTTAAAGGGTACAAAGGATTGGCTATAGAGGAGGTGGAATCAGAAATGTGAGGAGAAAGATTCCAAGAATAGAAGAAACATCCTCTCATGTAGCCTTCATTACCCAAGGGCTTGAGTAGGATTTTGATGATTTGCTAAAGACCTTGGAGGAGCAAAGAGACCAAGATGAAGAAAAGAAGTAAGCAATGATTACACTAGAGAAGGAGAAGGAAGTCTATGTCATCTTGCAATGGTAGTACATGAGATATGTATGCGCCTTAAAAATGGAAATAGCAACACTAGAAAGGAAATGGAAATAACCCTAAAAAGGAGCTAGGGGAGAGACATACAAGATCGATGCAAGAGCTTTCTCATAGGATTGCAAAAGCAAGGCATGAAAAAGAAGCAGCCAAGGACATGGCTGACATACCCGAGAAAATAATGAAGTTTCAGAGTGCCACACCATGGCACTCTTAAAGGTGCTTGGAACTTATGGAATGGTGGTGGATAGGGTAAGAGGTTGTATAATATTAAGGGAAAGGTGGTCATCAATGGTTCCTCTCTGCAGTTCAAGATATCTACAAGGAAAAAGTACCTACTATGTGGAGAGGTGAGTGGGTAATTTGTGCAAGTGGGAGATAGGTCTACCCTAAGAGAGCCAAGTCTTCTTAGGATTGTCCCCAAGGTGGTTGTTAGGGAGATAGGTTTTCCAATTTATTGTGGTATCATATCATTGAGGACCCTAATGATAGGTGGGGGAATAGGCTAGGGGATTTGGGTTGGATCTAGAATCGAGGTCACTCGATACCCCTAACTTGAAGATCCCTAGATGCATGTGAACATGCCTATCTTTCTTTTTTCTCTCTTTTTTTAAAATAATTATTTTGTATGCACTTAGTGAGTAATACAAGCACTGCTCCTCTTACCTCTTATCTTGAGGTGGCAAAATTAAGAGCTTAAGTGAACACCTTACTCATGAGGTATCCCTTGATTGAGATATGGATGGTCACTAGCATGGATGGCCGGGAGGGGTGATCACAACTACTAAAGAAACTTTTGTTAACATATTCCAAGATGTTGATATAGAAGGTTGGTAGCTCAAAGGATCAATCTAGACATGGCATACCTATCAATCCATGCATTAATGTCAAAGAACAAGTGATGTTGTTGTTTCTTCTCTACTACTTGGTTTTGTTCAATAAAAACACTAGTAACTTAAGTTATTGCATGTAAGTACAAAAGCAAGGTCAAGGAAGTTCTAGAAGGTGTCCACAAAATTTTGGAGGAAAGGGGCTAGATCTTGCTTCTAGAACCTTAAGCTATCTTTAGCATCTTTGGCATTGATATTGAAGGTGAGAGGAAAGTCATACTTGGCATGGAGGTCTAAGTTGTAGTACACCCCAAGCCTATGTGGTTAGAGTAGAGTTTTTCTCTTAGTAGGAAGTGCTCCATAGAAGGCTAGTTAAGCTTCCTTATTTCAAGGATGGACTTCCTCTAACCTAGTTGTGCTTTGAACCCTCACACCTTCCTAGGTGTTTCTAGTATTTTATTCTACCAATAGTTTTCCTCTTTTTGGTAGCATAGGTCAAGTTTTTGGATTATTCATTCAATCCACCACTTTCCCAATGCCCCACCCACCTCAATCAAGGTTCATGATGCTAAATGGAAGTATTAATCTTAGCTTTTGAGTCATGCTGAAGGTAAAGGTCATAGGAACATTAAGTGCTCTCTTCTCTCTAGCTCTCTTATGTACTCTTCCCATCAAATGATGACCACTTTTGGCTATTTTAGGAATGGAACATCTAAAACCTATGGAGGCGCTACCTTAAATTTGAGCCTAAGTCCCTCTAGCTACTTCTTTCTTTATTATTTTGGGTCATTGGATGCCTCTGAAGAGGTTGATTGGTTTGGAGATTTCTCAACGGTTGCCTACTCAAGATGGATTTTTGATTCTCTTACCACATCCCAATCCACCATGTCAATCAAGGGTAGTGATGATAATGCATGTTTTGGGAAGAAAACTCAATCTTGTTAATTATTCCTCACAGTGAACCCCTCTTATTTAAGTTAGAGTTCCACTTCATCTCTTCTCGGCTCATACTCAAGAGGATTTGCTAGTAGTCTTAGGGTGCTTTGAAGTGCCTCTCTAAGAATTGGTAATTTTCTCTTAATGCCTTCAACAATGTCT
Organism: Lygodium microphyllum; assembly: GCF_053477565.2. Lineage (NCBI taxonomy): Eukaryota > Viridiplantae > Streptophyta > Polypodiopsida > Schizaeales > Lygodiaceae > Lygodium > Lygodium microphyllum. Next base: position 27,778,874 of record NC_141143.1, on the reverse strand, counting down.
TCCCTAATTGGCTATGTGATTTCAATCCAAGTTTTGGTGAAGCTCATCTATAGGCACCAAAGCTTCTTCAAAGACCAAAGACTCGAATGGTTTAGTGGGAAAAATGAGCTCTTGCTAGCTATCATGGATTTTATTTAGCGAGTTCTATTTGCGAAGTTGAGCCGGATGTAAACCTCCTACAATTGATCAAGTTGTCTCCACGAGTGCATAAAGAGTTTAATAAGATTCTTCACAATGGGTATATTGTTGAGCCCTTGGAAATAGCATAGGTAGGAGATGATTGGTTTGAGCATGCAGAAAATAATTATCCAACGGTAGAAGCATACATTGATGGAATATTAATAAATCATTCCTTTGTGGACAAAGGATCCTCTGTCATTATGAGTTCAAAATTGATGGAGAGGCTGAGATTAGAAATAAAAAATAATGCCTCCACAATTCTTCGAATTATTGATAATAGTTTAAGACAACCTGAAGGTTACATTTCTAAAGTCCATGTGACCGTCGCAAATGTGGAATGCATTTTGGACTTTAGGGTTATCAGCTTTGTAGGGTGGCCTAGTTATCAAGTACTACTAGGTAGCCCATGGATCTTACAAGCAGACTGCTAGGTTGATATACCTGTTGGTCAATTGAACTTTGGCAGAGGTGCTAGATGTATAGTAGTAGATGCCTACCCTAAATCTCCTCAAAGTCAGAGAGTTTCTTTATCCTCCTCAGAGTTAGATACATTAGATGCTCCATCTGTTAGTGAGACGTCACCAAGAGACAAATTCAACAAGGGGTCCACTACACAAGACATCTCTCAAGTAACTTTGAATGAGCGAATAGAGGCCTAGGAGAGGATAAGAGATGTAGATATAATTGTGCTAGACCTTGGTATGATGAATGATTCATGGATAATCAAATTAGGATCCATGCTCGGGGAAGTTACTATATGTATATCCTCTACATCACATGCATTCAAGGCCTACTTATAAATTTCCTTATCTATGAAATTTTCATGAATAAAACATAACCCTTTTCTATTTAATTTGTAAATAATCCCCTTATATTACACCCTTCTGTGTGTAAAGAATGTATAAAAATGGTAATTTAAAAATATGTCATTTTGAACCCATGTGATGCACACATATATTCATGAGTAATTTACCCGAGGGTCCATGCTCAATTTGCAATAAAGGAAGGATAATGTGTCCTTGATTTAGGAATTCCATAACATATTTTATTGGAGTTATGATGAGTTGAGGGTATTCCTCCTAGCCTGGTTGTTCATATTATTCCCCTAAAGAAAGGTAGCCACTGTGTGTGTAAAAAAGTAAGGCATATACCTTTCGAACTAAGGCACAAACTATTCAAAGAATTGACAAAACTACGGAAAGCTAATCTAATATTTTCAGTACAACACATATAGTGGTATTCACCAGCCATTATCAGGAAGAAGAAGAGTAATCATATTCGACTTTGTGTAGATTTTAGAGAGCTTAATAAGCAGATGGTTAAGGATTACTATCTATTACCATTCATTGATTAGATTTTAAATCAATTAGCGAGTATAAAAATCTATTCTTTATGGATTTCTTTGCTGGATACAACCGAATGGCTATTGATGAGAGGAAGATAAGCTGAAAATGATGTTTATCACTATCTTCGGTACCTTTATGTATTATGTGATAGCCTTGGGTCTATGCAATGTGTCCAGTTCTTGGCAATGTAAAGTTGATAAGACCTTTGGTGATATCTACCCTAGAGGAGTTAAATGTCTTTATCGATGATTTGGGGGTAGCCACCACAAGAGAAAGACAATTGATCATTTTAAGAAAATGTTTTAAGCATTGTAAAGAGTTCCACATTTCTCTTAATCCATGAAAGTATGCCTTTGGGGTACCCTATGGGTTGTTACTAGGCCATGTGGTTAGTTCAGCTAGTAGTATTGCGATTGACCCTGAAAAGATAAAGGTTATAGTTGCTGTAACGATTCCGAGCTCTAACACCGCACTCCTCACTAGAACCTCCTCTTACAAATAATCCAAATCAAAATTGTTAGAACTATGGTAAATTTTTTTCCCCCCTTTTCTCCAGCCGACAGTCTAGCTGGAGGAGAGGGGAATAGCAAGGGTGAGCAAGTTCCTTGCTAGAGCTTGCTAAAGGGAGAGGGCATGCACGATACCACGTAGGGGAGGGAGGATCCCCTCCCCTCACCTACATAAACCATGCGAGGGGGCCTCTTAGGGACAGAAGCTCAAGGAGACTCTTGCGTCCGAATTTCACAACGACGACAAATTTCAGCCAACACGAGACTGTTGAAGGCTCTTGCCATGTTTGGGAAGGGGGCCGGGGAAGGGGGCCGCATCGTCACTGCCGTAGGCTAAAGGGGGAAAGGCTTGAGGAAGGAGTCGAGTCTCTACTGTCGCTCCCATTGAGTAGAGGAGGAACCGTCATTGCTGTTGACTCACAAGGAGGAGGAAGCAATAACTCTCATGACAGACGCCGCCATGGAGATTCTGCTCTACTGCCGCCACCACAGGGAAACGCGCCAATTGCCACCCAGAAACAATTTTTTTTCTCTCCTCCACGTGGGCTTTCCACGTTGCAGAAGCTCTCTGGAAGCTTCTGGAAGCTTCCAAGGGGGCTTTCTAAGCCCCCTTTCATAATCTTTTGGCCCCCACACAAAAAAAGTCTCCTCCCAAGAGTCTTTTACACCCTTTTTCTCCCCCCACATAAATCCCCTCTTCAACGTCTTATACCCCTTCCTTCCTCCCTTTTTCCCCCTTTTGCCCACCTAGTGCATCCTAAGACTACCCCCCCCCCCCCCCCCCCCCCCCTAGGATCAAAATAAAAAAGCTCCATTCTTGTGGCTTTAATATCGTACTTATCTTCAAGAATAGACAAGTTAAATTGGTTTAAACCTAAACACCTAAAACCGCGAAGTACTCGTTTAGAAAGGGTTAATTCAATGCAACATATCCCAAAGAGCTAACTAGGGTTAGCACGTTGAAGACATTTACCTAGTCGCTCGTATTGCCAAAACTGAAACTCCTATACCCTTAATACTTGCCCACATTTATGGAATGTAGGGACAGTAGGACATACTTGTGAGAAAATATCTAGGGTTTTTCCTAAGAATCTCTCACTAAAAAGATGAAACTCGGAACCCTAGGACCAACAATGTCGGCCTAATGCAATCAGGAACGGATTGTTATATCTAATCATGATACCGTAATTAGAAGACACCGTTGATGGGTAGAATAGTCCCATAGTTTGATGAGATACTTGTGTAACAAGTTGCAGAGTCACATGATCTTGTGATTTGATCACAAGGGAATGGCCAATTCCTCGGAATGAGATTTGCAGATTCTTACGCAAGCTTATCTTGCAAGAGGATAAATAATAGTCCTCATTTAGTACCTTTCTTGGGTAAAGATAATTGCTTGGAAGCAAAAGACCAATCAATAAATTGGATTAACATATGAACTTAAGGTATTGACCAAGTCGGGTTAATAGGGTATGGCCCTAACCCAGGATATAGGGTTAACAAATAAACCCTTGGGGATCTTGCCAAGTCGCAATTGATCTCGGATCGAGTGCTGGATGCATTTGGAAAGAAGGATTCGCTCCTTAGCAATTGGCCAAAAATAAAGACCAATGGAAATGATTGTGCTTGTAACAGTTTTAAGAGCACTGTTTTGCTTTGTTTGCTCAAAGAATTAAAGGATAAATGGATATCTAATGCTTCAGGTTGAAGGCCTGCAGGGAGAGGCAGCTTCAGTTACCCCGGACTGCCTGTCTGACCCTAACCAAGGGGGTTGTTATCCGCGCCGGGAAGTTGGACTGAACCTACCACGAGAGATCTCTCTGTTGAGCGCTACTTGGAGCAGGAGGACGCTTGGGTGCCAAATGGGGCTCTGGCTGTAAATCCCTCGCCTTCTGGGCCCTGCACAAGAGACCAATGTGACTCCGGATTGGATCTCGAGGCTTGCATACTAGTCTACGGGCGGAATCTTGGATTGGTGATCCCTGTGGATTACTAGATAGCCTTCGGGCGGATTATGGATAAGCCTAAGGGCTGGAATTTATGTATTTCAAAGATAAATATGATAACCTATTGAAAATGAACTTTTTTGACATTGTTTTTCTATGTTAAGTGTTATGATTACGTGAAGGAACCAGTGCCTAACGGGCTAATTAAGGAAGCTGATTGATACATGTCCAACTAAATGTGTTAGATAATTAAATAACTAAAACAACCCGAGGAAAGTGCGGTGGATGTAGCCATGGGTCCCGTCCTACGGATGGGTGGTCCCAGTTGGCCGGGAACTTTTCTCAATCATGATGGACAGTGAAAATATCGTTTCAAAGGATACGAACAGAAAAAGGGCGTTGACCTAGAATCTAAGTTATAAATGATCCCAATTTACACTATTTTAGGGGAACGGAATGGGACTATGCCTTATGGCAGAGAGGTTGAGCTTCGCATCCCTCTCGTTTCCCATTCTCCTTGAACCAAGTGCAGCGTGAATCCGCTTCGGACCTGGCGTCTCTGCGTAAAGTAGTTCGCTCAATTTCGACGCTAGTTGCCGTTAGGAAATGACCAATAGGAAAAACTCTAATTCAGGTCGGTCCTAAGTGGGAATGGCCGGAATATTTCCGCTACGTGGCAGACACGGAAAGCCCTAGATCGCAAACCCCGTAACATTCCATGGGAGTGTCGGGCGGAGCTTTCTAGACATCCTTTCCAATGGACTGCTAAGACATGTCCTGAAGATAACAGGTGGACACGTTACAGTTGCTATGAGGCCACCATGTACTCAGTAGCTATGTGATTTGGGAACCACAAAGTACATGACAGATGCTAGCTTTATAGATTTCTATGTTACAAAGTCAGCCGTTTAGTCCATTTACGAATCGGAGCTTGTTCGGCTCCCTGTTTGGGAAAAAACCACTTATGCCAAGTTTCAACATGAAAGGTGGAACCCAATTTTTTAAAGGCTTAAAGCCTTAAGCTTGTTTAAGCTTGGAGAAATGAAAAGCCACAAAGTCATGAAATGTGGGGGGAGTGGTTGTTTTTTTCGGCACCTCCCAAAAATTTAGCATTTTTAAATCATTTTTCACCTGATAGAACTGAGAAGAATGGAGAAGGTAGTAAAATACTCAATTTCTTTGCCATCCATCAACAACAAACTAATCAAAAAATGATGCATTAAATCAAGAGATCTGATTTTAGTATTTCCCTCTCCTCTCTCCTCTTGTTTTATGTTTCTATGGGTTAATGTATGAGAGAATGGGGTGGATTAAGATGAAAGAGTTTGATCATGCAATAATGCAAGAGTACAAAGAAGTGTGGATTGGGGTTGGAAGGATTGTCAACAGTTATTGGGGAGCGTTAGTGGGCCTCTAATTATGAAATATGTATGTTACAAAGGCACAATTTCATGAGTAAATCATAGATTTCATTATTTTATAACAAATTTTGGTTGAAAATTGTTGAAAATGTTTGTATTTGGTTGCTAATGCTCTAATTTATTAGCAATATCAAAATAATCAAGAAAAATCATTCATATAGTAATTTTATGCTAAACACGCAAAACCTGTGACTATGAGGTGTTACGCAAGCAGTGATCAAGAACAAGTCTCACTCACAACCTGGTAACGAGATGTTAAGGAGTGTCGATTGGGAAAATTTACTTTGTTGGATGCACAACACAATACAAAAAAATTAAATATTTCGACAAACACTACACAAACCACACACGAAACCAAACGACACACAATGCCTCTTGTAGCTCAAAACAACAAAGAAACTTAATTTCAGGTAGAGCATCACACAAACCCAACACAAAACAAAAAACACCAATACTTTGAATAAAATGTCAAAAAACAAACTTTGAAGACAAATCCAACATCATGGAAATTTCATACATTGATAACCTTAGGCTGACACTCGGTGCTTTGACATCCAAAATTCTCTCACTTCATAAGCTAGCACGTTAAGAGTATACTCTTGCATGTGACCTTCCTCTCACATCTCTCATAAGGTACAATTGGAATTGAGGGGGAAGGCCCCTGAGACTCCTCTCACACCTCCTTATATAGTTTCTCATTCACTCTCACATACATTAGGCCTTTTGCTTTCAGCTTTTTCTTTTCTACTACTTTTCACTATTTTTATTTTTTTTGCCTTGTGCCTATTTGCAACTTGTTTGGATCATAACTTCATCATATGAACTACGAATATAGTCGTCCGATTACTCAAACCAATTGGAACACTTCTATTCAACAAGCCCATGTGGGCAGAATTGTGAGAATCCATCAAAAAAGGGCAAAATTATCAATTTTTGTAAATCACATCATTTTTCTCTATCTTTTATCTTGGACAACTTATTCTCTTCCATGGCCTATTGTTCTTATAATTGCAGACACTTTCAGCACACATGTCTTCTTTTTCTTCAAGAAATACTCACTGACGATGTAAAACTTACAACATTTTTCTTTTATCATTGAGTCTTCAAAAGGTTGTAAAACTTACAACCTTTTTCTTTGATCCTTGAGTCTTGAAAATAAACATTCTCTAGATATGAACTTGTTTTTTATGCAATGTGCCCTAGCAGAAATATGGTTTTTTGAAATGAACTCCATGCCCAATCATTCATGATTTTTTAAAATATGAAATGTTGGATCGTGGTATGCAACCAATCAATTGATGCTACACAAAAAATAATGTATGCATTGAAAAAAATGTGCCTAGAATATCTACCTATGCTCGTGTGTCATGCATAATGCAAACATAATTCCTTGATTATTTAAATCCTTAATCTCGCCTCTCAACTCTCAGCAACAAAATATGTCATACTCCACTCCACCCATCCAAAATCTCACAATCTCTTAGGAAATGATGGTCCTCAAGATGTTGACCAAATAAGAACAATCCATCTCATAATTGGCAGTGTCCTTCACAACCCTCTAACTCACCCAACCATCTTACACACTCAACCAGAGGTTCCTATTTTTGTGATAAGCATCCCAAATATCGTGCGTGCAAGAAACGTGCATGTACAATGACAAGTGCTCTCTCAAGTGTGCATGCAACTAAGATTTAGTGCATATAGCTGCAACAGGCCTCATACCGTGCAAGTGCTCAACGATGGTGCAAAGTGTGCATAAATCCAACCCATGGCATGGAAGTATTTAATAAGAAAAGAAGACGACCCCCAAGTGCAGTGCATCAATAAGTGCAACGTGAAGTGATCGTGAACCCACAGTTCCCATGATATGCAAGAGTCTGAGCAAGAAAAAAAACCTTGTTTCACAATGTTTGACAGCTACTAACGAACTCCAGCTCCAACCTATCCAAAATATACCAAGCTCGACCAAGGCTATCAAGTTTCACACTCAACAAATCAAACAAAATGACAAAAATAAACCCTAAGCTAGACAAACACAAGAAATCCAATTATGAAACATAAAAACAAACTGTCACACAAACAACTAAGCCATCAAAAATTAAACCTATCTATATATTGACTAGGGGTTTTTAGTTTTTAGAAAAACTCTTGATAGCGGTTTAAGAAAAATTATGTGGTTTTGGGGTTTTGTCGTATGTATGTTGTTCGTTTGGATTGAAATATGATAAGAAAATCATTCTCAGTAAGATTAATCAATTGAAATCAATAAATTAGTAAATATAAGTAATTATTTATAAATCAATAGTAAAAATTAAGAAAAAATGAAAAAAAAAGTTTTTGCATCTAAAAAAATTAAAAAATATTTATATTTATGAATTTATGGTAGAGCTGAAGCATGAGGTTTAGCCTCAGTTCAACACTATCTTCATATTAAAGTGGTTTTTATTGCTTTTGTGAAAAAAAATACATGAAAAATATGCCTTAAACCTACCAATGAATGCATAACTTTAAAGAGTAGGGAGAAGGGGGTTGTTTAGTGTTTAAAGTTGTTGAGATATCGAGCTCCACTCGTGATACGTTAGGGTGACCATTGTGTATTTATGTCATCGACTTGTCAGTTGTAGACGCGGTTGGTACACCGCCCATGAATAATAGCTACATGATAGCTATCCTTATCTACTCTAGTTCGTGGCTCAGTTAGTATGCCACCTTAGTTAGTTGAGTTTGGTTTGAGACCCATATATAGGGTTATTCTATTTCTTTGTACTTGAGTTCTTTTGGCTTCCACAACTAAGAAGAGGAAAACAGTTTTCAGCCTCCACCCTTGTGTGTATTCCCCCATTGTGCAAGCAAGAAAGCTTCAAGTGAGACTCCTTCCTTCTCTCCCACAATCTTGACATGGTATCAGAGCCTTGTTTGTGGTAAGGAGCTCAAGAAAGCAAGCGAAGCTCGCGGTGTTCTGGTAAGAGGAGCAGTGTTGCTTTCATTTTCTGTTTTGGGAGCAGATCTCTGCAGGTAGCACAGCTGGAAATTGCAAGAGTGCATTGTCTCAGGTTGAGACGCCCTTCGCGGTGAAGCAAGAGGGCAGTATATGCTACGGGAGAGGCCTTTCGCCCTTGGCGACCCTGTTTTTTTTATTTGAGGCCATTTCGGGGCTTGTTTTGGAGGCGGAAGTTTTCTGCACGCACTCAGGAAAAGGCCCAGTTTTATGCTGTGCAGCCACTGTTCTACAGGTTGGTGAAAAGTTACTGTAGAAATTGCATCGTATGCTTGTGCGCAGAGACATTGGGAGTTACAGAATCATCCTTGGTTCCTGTTTATGCAAAATCGTCACTAGGAAGTGATTGTGTGGTCAAATACCACTTTCGCCAGTTTTGCAGATTTGCCCTTGTGAGGGTGAAGCTGTGTTTTTTGCAGTGACATAATTTTTTGCAGTGTTCTATAATGGCGTCTGATTCTCTTTCACAGATTGTCACTGAAAAGCTTGACAAGAACAACTTCCAAGCATGGAATTTTAGAATAACGAATTTCCTCATGGGAAAAGAATATTGGGAATTTGTTGCAGGAAATGAAGAAGAACCAGTTCTTCATGATGTTCCCAATCAACAGCAAATGTAGGCATTTAAAGCATGGCATGAGAGAGCCAGGAAAGTTATGTATTGACTGTCTATCAGCATTTTAGACTCTATGATTGTGCATATTCAGGATGCAAGTATGCCAAAAGAGGCATGGGATACTTTGTCAAAAATGTATAGCACAAATACGCAAGCCAGGAAAATGCAGCTCAAGCAAGAGTTGTATAATGTGCAAAGAGAAAGTATGAGCATCAATGACTACCACATGAAGGTGAAGAAGATTGCAGATGCACTTGCTTCCATTGGGTCGCCAGTGGAAGATGATGATTTAGTTTTCGTGACCTTGAATGGTCTAGGAAAGGATTATGCACAGTTTTGGACATCCATTTCAGTTCGTGAAAGATTTCCTGATTTTGAGGAGTTGATTGCTCTTCTAATTTCTGAGGAACAGAGAAATGGTGGTGCATCTTCTTCAGGATGAACTTCAAAAGAAGCTGTTTTCTACTGAAATGTTGGAAGAGGTAGAGGCAGAGGTAGAGGAGGCCGATTTGGAGGCCGTGGCAGAAATCAGAATATGCAGCAAACTCAAGAAAACCAGACCTATGGAGGAGGACGTGGTAACTCTAAAGGCAGGGGGAGCCAAAGAGGTCGTGGTGGATGGCAAAGAGGCCAAAATGCAAATAGTAATGTTGAATGCTACTACTATGGTAAAATGGGTCATATGGCTAAAGACTGCTATAAAAAGCAGAACGACATCATGAATGGAAAACTACAACAAGGGAATTATGCATCTTCTAGTAGACAGGGTGATGACAGAAATGAGCACTTGTTTATGGTGCAGCACATGAACAATTCTGTGACAAGTGCAGAAGAAAGAAATGATGTATGGTATGTTGACTCAGGTGCATCAAACCACATGACAGGTCATGCAGAATGGATGGAGGATGCAAGAAAAATGGAAAAACCAGGATTTGTGGAGACTGGTGATGATACTGCACATCCTATTGTGCAGATTGGAAAAATTCCTTTGTCTATGCAGGATGGGAAAAAGAAATACCTGTCCGATGTATTTCATGTTTCCAATATCACCAAGAATCTGGTTTCTGTTGGTCAAATGGTTGAGCAGGGCTTGCAGGTCAGATTTAATCCTCATGGATGCTTTGTTGAGGATATGAAAAATAAAGGACGCTTGATAGCAAAAGGAAAGAAGAAGGGCAGAATGTTTACATTGGATGCAGACATGTCTAAATTGAGTGCAGCAATGTTTGCACATGGGATCGGTGTAGTTGCAGACATTGATATCTGGCATAAACGCATTGGTCATGTTAATGTACAGCGACTTAAATCAATGTAGGCCCAAAATATTGTTGCAGGTTTGCCGAAATTCAAGGTTGCAGAAATGCATAAGGTATGTGAAGCCTGTCAGTTTGGAAAACAGGCAAGGAAACCATTTCCTAGACATGTTCAAGAGAGTAAAAAGCCATTGGAATTAATCCACTCTGATGTGTGGACAACTAAAGCTGCATCTCTTGGAGGCTGTCATTATTTTGTCAGTTTTATTGATGACTATAGCAGAAAAGTTTGGGTGTATTTTATGAAAAAGAAAAGTGAAGTTTTTGGGCATTTCAAAACTCTTAAAGCGATGATTGAAAAAGAAATAGGCCTGCAGATAAAATGCCTAAGGTCAGATGGAGGGGGAGAGTACCTCTCAAATGAGTTTGCAAGGTTCCTGCAGGAGCATGGCATAAAGCAGCAATATTCATGCAGTCATACCCCACAACAAAATGGAATTGCAGAAAGGAAAAATAGGCATATTGGAGAGGTATCTCGTGCCATGCTCAACGAAAAAGACTTGCCAGATTTTTATTAGGCTGAAGCAGTTGCTACAGCAGTCTACATAATGAATAGGACTCCCACTGCAGCAATACATGGAATGACTCCAGAGGAGAGATATACTGGTAGGAAACCAGATATTTCTCATTTGAAAATTTTTTGTTGCATTGCCTATGTACATGTGCCAGATGAGTTGAGATCCAAGTTGGATCCAAAAGCTGAGAAGTGTATCTTTATTGGTTACTCTCTGCAGCAAAAAGGGTATAGATGCTATAACCCTTCTACTCGTAAGTTTACAGTGAGCAGAGATGTTGTTTTTGATAAGATGAGTAGCTGGTATAAACCAGTAAATGTGATTGATGATGTAGATGCACAAAATGGTAATGCTGCACAGAATTCACAGCAGCAGTCACAAAATATTAGTGGACCTGGAGCGTCCTCTAGCAGTGGTTCACATTCTTCGCCATGGACAAGCAGATTGAGATAAGGAGAATCTTCTCAAAGTAATGCAGATAGTGGTATGCAGGTATCACGAAAAGGAAAAGAGAAGGTTGATCAGCCCATGTTTGATGTGAATGCAGGTCACTCTTATGTGGATGGTGAATCCAGTGTCTCAGAATAGAGCATTGATGATGAGTTGGGTATTCCTTCTATTGTTACATCTGGAGTAAGGAAGACCAGGGATGTTTTGAGAGCACCTGGGAGTGAACCTACTTTGCGCAGGTCTACGAGAGCTAGGTATCCTGTGGATAGGCTGAAATATGATGGATTTACAACCATTCACTATGCATATATGGTCAAAGTGATATAGGAACCAGAACCCACTTCTTTTGAGCAAGCCATGGGAAAAGAAAAATGGGAGAAAGCCATGGATGAAGAAATGGATGCCTTGGAAGCAAATGCTACATGGGAATTGGTACCTTTGCCTAAAGGTAAAAATGCAATCGGCTGTAAGTGGGTTTATAAGGTGAAGCACAATGCAGATGGTTCTGTGAACAGATACAAGGCAAGATTAGTAGTCAAGGGGTATGCACAAACATATGGCATTGACTATGAAGAAACATTTAGTCCGGTTGCAAGGATGGCAATCGTAAGAGCATTCATTGCTATGGCTGCATCAAAGGGATGGTCTTTACATCAGATGGATGTAAAGAATGCCTTCTTGCATGGTGATTTGCAAGAAGAGGTCTATATGGAGCAGCCACCAGGTTATGTGCATGTTGTTCATCCTGAGTTTGTTTGCAGGTTGAAGAAAGCCTTGTATGGCTTGAAGCAAGCACCTAGAGCATGGTCTGACAAGATAGGACAGTATCTTGTTACTATTGGCTTTCAGATTTCCAAGGCAGATTTCTCACTTTATGTGAGAAAAACAGAGAAAGGTATTATGCTATTTGTCATTTATGTTGATGATTTGATTATGACAGGTGATAGTGATGAAGATATCCTTCATGTGAAAATGCTATTGAAGCAGAAGTTTGAGATGAAGGATTTGGGAGAGCTGCGTTATTTCTTGGGCATTGAGGTGATTAGATCACCAAGTGGGATACAGCTCTTGCAGAGGCAGTATGGATTGGACATGCTGTCCAAATATGGGATGACAGGCTATAAGCCAGCCTGTATCAGTTCCTTTGGAGTAGAATGTGAAGCTGAGCATAGATGCAGGTGAGCTTCTAGAAGACCCTACTATGTACAGATGCATAGTAGGAAGTTTGATTTATATGACTATTACCAGGCCAGATTTGAGCTATGTTGTTGGATTGGTAAGTCAGTTTATGCAAGCTCCAAGGAAACCACATTTGGATGCGGCTAGACACATACTCAGGTATGTGAAGTCCACATTGTAGTATGGACTATTTTATGAGACTGGGGTTCAGATACATTTGCATGGATATACTGATGCTGATTGGGCTGGTAGTATTTCTGATAGACGATCTACCAGTGGATATGTGTTCTCTTTTGGGAGTGCTGCAGTCACTTGGAGCAGCAAGAAACAGCCTACAGTTGCCTTGTCGAGCACAGAGGCTGAGTACAGGGGTGCAGCAATGGCTGCATGTGAGGTAGCTTGGTTGCATAAGCTACTTTATGATATGCATCAGTCTACAGATGGGCCAGTTGTCATTTATTGTGACATTATGAGTAGTATACACTTGGCAAATAACCCAGTCTATCATGCTAGAACAAAGCACATTGAGGTGCATTATCACTATGTGCGAGAGAGGGTTTTACTAGGTCTTATTGATCTAGTTTATGTCAGCACAGAGGATCAGGTAGTTGACATATTCATGAAGGCATTGGGCGTAGAGAAGCTGCGCAAGTTCAGAGACCTGCTTGGTGTGCAGGAATTGGGATTGAGCTCGAGGGGGAGTGTTGAGATATCGAGCTCCACTCGTGATATGCCAAGGTGACCGTTGTGTATTTATGTCACCGACTTGTCAGTTGCAGACGCGGTTGGTACACCGCCCATGAATAATAGCTACATGATAGCTATCCTTATCTACTCTAATTCGTGGCTCAGTTAGTATGCCACCTTAGTTAGTTGAGTTTGGTTTGAGACCCATATATAGGGTTCTTCTATTTCTTTGTACTTGAGTTCTTTTGGCTTCCACAACTAAGAAGAGGAAAACAGTTTTCAGCCTCCACCCTTGTGTGTATTCCCCCATTGTGCAAGCAAGAAAGCTTCAAGCGAGACTCCTTCCTTCTCTCCCACAATCTTGACAAAAGTATGCTGAAATCTAATGTTTTATGATGCATGGTGTATAGGGTATGTTGTTGTCTAAAATTAAAATGGTCTAGTAGCATGAGAATGCTTGGTACTGGCCTTAAGCAATGCAACAATCTCGATTAAAAGAAAAGCTTGAAAATAACTCTCTTTGCACTTTCACAATGTTGATTGTTAATTAATAAACTTGTTTGAGCATAGCAGTCATACACAATTGCATTGCAAACACTATATGATATCATCCTGGATGCATAGCAATTGTTTTTATGAGTGATGACCTACGTTGAGAGTGTGAGGTACCCTAAGTTGTGGGGTTAGAGGTTCGATTATTTAGGAAAATATTTAGTGAAGATTATTTATTATCTCCTCGATTGATCAATTAAGAGAGTGGAGCTTGTTTTGAATGTGTTCTGTGTGTTCACGCAGTGCAACTTGGGGCCAATCCACAAGGTATAAGAGAGCCATAGTGGAGCCTCCACAATTAGCCAAGGGGCGCTTCCTTTGTATGTGCTTATGTGGTGGATTACACCAATATTTTTAGGGACTTTTTTTGAGAAGTGTGGGGAAGGATATCTGTTGGATTACAACTCATACAAATGCAAAGTTCTGTTTTAGAATCTAAGATAGTATATCCCTTAGACGATCCTAGCCACGTGGCTATGTGGGGTGGTTATAGGTGTGTCATAGTCGAGGCTCAGTAAGTGCCATAGATCTAGTGTCGGGCCCATTTTAAGTCCCAAAACTGAGCACAATAGCGAAAACATGCACACATTTGACGAAAATCTATCTAAGTGCCCACCAATGCCTCATCCTAATCTGTGACAAGCTCCAAAATCAAACAACAAGGGGTCGGCACAACAATAAAAAAAACTCATTTATAACCTCTAAATGTGCTTGGTTGCACAAATCGAAGCTTTCCTTTTCTTCCTACTACCCTATAACAAACCTGTCCAACTCTCTCTCTCTCTCTCTCTCAACTACTCTCAATGAAAAAATTAGGTCTAGTAGCTCTCTCTATCTCTTAAACCCCTTCTCTTTCGGAGTTTCACTCTCCCTCTCTCTCTCTTTCTTCTCTTAATACATTGAGGCCTGCTTTTCTTCCTATTCTTCGCTATTTATAGCAGTAACCCTACTGTTGTTTCTTTTTTTTTCCTTATTTTTCCTTATCTAAATGCACCCAAACCACAAATAAGCACTTAAGCTAATCCAATCTACTTTCCTAAATCTTAAAAACCAAAATATTACTTGCAAAAGAGATCAAAAGCCTTCCAACTTGCTTTCTACCTATCTCAAGCATGATTTTGAGGCAAACCCTACTTCAATGCTTGATTCGGAGTGTGCAAGCACTCAAAGCTTGAATCAGTTAGTCCCAACAACAAAACCAAAATGTGGGAGCTTCTTGCTTGACTGCCAAGATCCATAGAGTGCTTATCATTTCAAGTGTTTCAAGCCAAGTACAATGGCTACCTCTCACATAGTTGTGCGCACTCTAACAACTATGAGTGTATTGAGCTTACCTTCATGTCGGATTGAGTTGCCTCCTCCCTCAAGCTCTCTTGTAGCTCCACAATCCAAGGTGCAAGGTCAAGAAAGCTCGATTCTCAAGATTCAAGATCCAAGCACCATTGCCTTATGTGAGACAAGAGAAGAGAAGATAAGATAAGAAGAAGAGGAGAAGATGGAGAGCTTCTCCACCAAAGTCTCTCACCCTCACACACTCTGAGAGCAGAGTTTTGAGCTCGGGATGTGCCTAAAATTTTCCAAAAAATCTGAAATTTAGGGAAAAAATATTTAACATCAAAGGCGGCAGTTGCAGCTACGACGATTTTAAGCACCAAGTGAAAGACGGCTTTTAAAAGGTGCCCGAGCAACACTTGTGAATTTTTGATAATTTTTCTGATTGCCGTGTGGGATGTCACGAGTTGCCAGTCAATGCGAGATGTCAATCCAGACGCCCAAGATTTTTCAGAGCTCGATTTGGATGCCGGACGATCAAATGGCCACAAAAGGGTCAAGATGCGAAAAGATGGAAGCCAAAAGCGGTGGTGCCCTTTGGGAGCCTCGGACCCCCCCAAATTTTATGCCACATGAAAGATGAAATCGTGAGAGAGAAGATGAAGCATGGCGTGGAAAAATGGCGCCATCAGGCGTCCGAATTTTGCGCTCCATGGATGATGGATCAATCATGGGGGTTGAATACAACCCATCTAGCAAACATTGGCCCTTGACTTCTCCCTATGGGCTGGTTCTATCATTGCCCTTCGCTCACGGAATGATGGACTGAATGAAGAGAACCAAATCTAGTCTTTCTCTCTCCTCCTCTCTCTCTTCCCTATGGGCTGTTCATGTGTACCATCTTGATGAAGGAAGAATGAAGGAAATGGTGATGAAGATTGATGGAGATGTTGAAGATTGAAGTGCAGCATTGGATTGAGAGCAATGGAGGCTTCATTTGTTGGTTATGAAATCATTCAAGACGTCTCGGGTTACGTAAAAATATGGTATGACCATTTTTATGAAGAAAATGAAGGATTTTTTATAGTTTATGATGATAATTTTGTTCTTATTGGATGAAAATTTGTTTGTGGGTTGTTTGCATTATGAGTAATTGTTGTGTATCAGAAAATGTTGGTCTTGCAATGATTTACATGCTTCATTTAATTCCCATAAACCCGAAATGCGGTTTTTAAGTGGTAAAATGGTAGTTTTTCCGTTTCGGGTGTGGAAAAAGTGTTCCCATGGGGGGAATATGGAAGATAAATTGAATGTTAGTATGCTGAAGTGAGTGGAATAAGAGAAACCAGAAAATAGTATATTTTATTGCCAAATAAATCAGGAAAATGAGAAAAATAAGGGAAAAAATAGAAATACATCTTGGAAAAAAATAAGAAAAAATATAAGAATTGTTTGTGGATGTGTGGTAGTGGTAAAGCATGAGGTTTAACCTCAGTTTGCCCTATCTCTTTGTTAAATTATGTGATTTATTACTTTTTCTACATCAAAACATAACAAAACGAACCTCTACACCTGTGCAACGAAAGAAATACCTAAACGTAGGGGGTTGGGATGTTTGAATGGTGTGATTTGCATGCTGATTGTTGCTGATTTTCTGATGCACATCATAACATAGAGTCCGTGTTATTTTGATTAAGAGGATAGTAGCATGAGTATTATCTCGGTGCTATCCTTTCATCGCTGCAATGCATTAGTGAAATGCATGGAAAAGCTTGTTTTTGCACAAGCATGTTGCTAATTTGAAAATGATGTTTGAGCACTTTAGAATCATTCACTTTGCATGTGCATGA
This sequence comes from Lygodium microphyllum, assembly GCF_053477565.2. NCBI lineage: Eukaryota > Viridiplantae > Streptophyta > Polypodiopsida > Schizaeales > Lygodiaceae > Lygodium > Lygodium microphyllum. The sequence goes on along the minus strand of NC_141143.1, from coordinate 27,762,040 downwards.
TTGATCATGGTATCGGAATAAAAAACTAGATGCATAGCACATGTTTTCAATGACAATGACCACGTTGAGTGTGGAAAGGCATCCTAAGCTATAGGATAGACGTTTGGTTCTTGGGGGACTATTTGGTGAAGAAACATTGTATATCTCCTGGATTCGAAATGAAGAGTGGAGTTTGTTTGTTTGTTTTATATGTTGAGCAATGCATCAAGGGGCTAATCCCTGCGATGCAGGAGAGCTGCAATGGGGCTGTGGTGTTTCTACCGAGAGGTTGCCTCCCATGTATATGATTATCGTGGCATTTATGGCCAGTGTGTATGGGTTCTCCCTCTATGGAGTTTATAGAAAGGGAAATGTTGGACTACAAAGCTATAAAACTATAAACGCATAGATTAGGCTTTAGGGCAGTTTGTCCTTTAGCAGTGGATAGAGCTCCTGGTCAGCGAGGCCGTGAGGGTGTGTTTGTCTGTTATGAGCATGAGGTCCGGCTAGTGCCATAGCCAGTGCGAGCCCATTTCAGGTCCCATTAGTGGTGCGTCTGCCGGGAGCTACCAATAAGTGGTGGTTCTCGAATCTAGGGTTTTTAGGGACCAAAAAAGTTGGTTTATGTTCTTTGACAAGGACCGTCAAGCCGAAATACAAAAAGCAGAACGTGCTGAGAGGGCTAGACGACGGTTGGAGATTGTAAGTTGTTATTATCCTCAAAGGAGTAGCCCGATACACATAAGAGGCAGTGGTCTTAGTGACCCAACTGCTGCACATAGTCATTTAGGTGCAGGAGGAAGCGCAAGTTCTTCCTCTCTTTCACCAAGTCAACTCACTTCAAGTGGGGGTGTGATTCCGTCAGTTCAAACTCCTATTGTCAATCCGATTGTCGTCGTCATGGCACAACCCATTGCAATTCCTGCAGGGATACCGGATCTACAAGCTTTAGGAGTGTCTTTGCCCATTTTTAATGGGTTAACCGAAGAAGATGCAGAGTTTCACATTTGTAAATTCCAAAGACTAATGTTTAATTACCGTATCCAAGATGAGGGACATCTTATGATGTTAAAAGGAAGGGCTACGGTATGGTATCATAGCATAGAGACTGGAACCATAACCACAATCAACCAGTTTTACGTAGCTTTTTGAGGAGAATATGTCCCTGAAAGAGGTGGCCAATACTGGTTGCGTGTGTTGAATGTAACATGCCAAGACCCCCATGAGAATGTGAAAGCCTATGCCAAGAATCTTAAGGAAGTGTTTCGTAAGTTACAAACTTACATTCCTATTCTGTCGGCTGCCCAATTGCAATACTTCTTGCATGGATTTGATTTCAATATTCAGGTACAATTGAGTAGTGTGGCTTTGGCTGATATAGACACCGCCATTACGTGGGCTGAAGGAGTAGAGTCACGATTACAAACGACCTACTCCTCTCGAATAAATCTTAATGTGGGTTTAGTACTTGGAGGCAATCTACCATTGACAAATGGAAGTCAAGGGATGCTTATGAATACCCCTAACGGGAGAGGAAGCATGGTTCAAAATGTACCTTTGCTGCCAGCTCCTCCCAGTGTGACTATGCCTATGGCTAGTCAATTGGCTCCACCAAATTTTGGAGGCCAAGTTTCAAACCCTAATGTTATTCCTGTGAGTTAACAACCAATGCCCAATCAAATTGTTAGGCCAATGGAACGACGGATAGATGATCAAGGCTATGAGTCCAGTGCATCTAATGTCCTTGGCGAAGTTAAGGATATGATGAAGCATTACATTGACATGATTTCTGAACAATATCAGCAAATAGCTATTGACGTCAATTTCCTGAAGAAGCAGCAGAATCTAATAGGGAGTCGATGCCCTGAAGAGGGTGGACCCTCAAGATTCAGCTGTAAGTGGTATGGTGGACAACATTTCCCTAGAAACTGTTCAAATGTTAAATGTGATATTTGTGGGAAGTCAGGCCACTTAGCCGCTACCTGTTGGAGTAAGATTAGTTCCCTCCAACAAGGGAGTAAACATCTAGATCCAGTTAATCATAGAGCGCAAGGTAATAACCTGTAGCAAAATGATGGACCAATACAAATATTGCAAAAGGGAAATCCCACTATAGAAGAGTTGCCACAAGGCAATGGAGTCAGTCTTATCGAGGCTGTACGTGTCAATGGCGCTAAAACCTCTAACCTACGAGCCGTGACAAGAGGCCAAAAGGCTAAAGAGGTTGACAAAGATAATGCAAAACCGGTTGAGGGAAACCCTAAGCAAGGGGATAAGGGGACGCAAGTCCTGAATCCTGGCGTGAAAAGTGGACCTCTAAGGCTTGTTGTGACAGGAAAATCGATTCTAAGAAGGATGAGGAAGTGCCAAGAAAGAAGGCAAGAGCCAAAAAAGAAGCACCAAAGCCGGTCCCAAGACCAAAAGAAAGGATGGTTTGGCGAGAAAAGAGAGCTTTGGCTACCTATCATGATTTTGATTTAGCAAGTTCTCTTTGCGAAGTCAAACCAAATGTAAACCTTTTATAATTGATCAAATTATCTCCAGGAGTACGTAAGGAATTCAAAAAGATCCTGCCTATTGGATGTATTGTAGAACCTTTGGGCATAGCACGAGTAGGGGAAGATTGGTTTGATCATGCTGAAAAGAATTGCCCTAGGGTTCCAGCATACGTGGATGGAATATTAGTAGAGCATGCTATCATAGACACTGGATCCTCCATCAATATCATGAGTTTAGAGTTGATTGAGAGATTGGGTCTAGGCATCCAAAAAGACAGCTCCACCCTTCTTAGAATGGCTGATGATAGTCTAGACAACCAGAAGGTTGCGTTACTAAAGTCCATGTTACTGTCACAAGTGTAGAATGCTTCTTGGACTTTAGGATGATAAGATTTGCAGGACGTCCTAGTTATCAAGTCTTGCTAGGTAGGCCTTGGATCTTAGGGACAAACTGTTAAGTCGATATACCCACCAGTTGAGTGGTTTTAGATGGAGATGCTAATCGAGTAATAGTCGATGCTTACCCTGAGTCTCCTCAAAGTGAGAGAACTCCTTTATCCTCTATTGAATTAGAAATAGCAACTGATCCATCTGGTAGTGAGATATCATCCAGTGACGAATCTAAAGAGGGGTCCACTATAGAGGATATTTATCAGATAACTCTAAATGAGCCGATAGAGCTGCAAGATAGGATAAGAGACGCAGATGTGATTGAGTTAGACCTTGGCACGCCAAATGATTTGCGGCTAATTAAATTAGGTTCCATGCTCAGTTTAGTAGAAAGGGAGCACAATGTGTCCTTGATTCAGGAATTCCATGATATCTTTGCTTGGAATTATGATGAGCTGAGAGGCATTCCTCCCAGCCTGGCTGTTCATACTATTCCTATAAAAGAAGGCAGTCGTCCTGTGCGTCAGAAAGTAAGGCATATGCCTTTTGAATTGAGGGATGGGCTATTTGAGGAGTTATAGAAGTTAAGGAAAGTTGGTTTAATTTTCCCTGTACAGCACACAGATTGGTGTTCACCAGTTGTTATCAGGAAGAAGAAAAACAACCAGCTCCGACTAGGTGTAGATTTTAGAGAGCTAAATAAGCAGACAGTTAAGGATTACTACCCCTTACCATTTATTGACCAAATTTTGGATCAATTAGTGAATAGGGAAATATATTCGTTCATGGATTGCTTTGCAGGATACAACCAGATGGCAATTGCAGAAGAGGATAAGTTGAAAACGACTTTTATTACTGTCTTTGGTACTTTTGCGTACCATGTGATGACCTTTGATTTGTGCAATGCGCCTGGATCATGGCAATGAACAACATACAAGATCTTTGGTGGCATCGCCCCAGATGAGTTGAAAGTATTTATTGATGACCTGGGGGTAGCCACTGTAAGGGATAGGATGTTGATTATTTTAAGAAAGTGCTTTGAGCGCTGTAGACAATTTTGTATCACTCTTAACCCACGGAAGTGTATCTTTGGAGTGCCTTATGGGCTATTGCTAGGCCATGTGGTCAGTTTAGTGGGGATAGCAACTGACCCTGAAAAGATCAAGGTTATAGTCGCTATGAGTCCACCACGCACTCCGAAAGAGATACATAGCTTTCTGTCATCGATAGGGTAATATTGGAGGTTTATAAATGCCTTGGCAGAAAGGACATTGCCACTAACGAACTCCTTATCCTTTAGCTGTCTATTTGAATGGAGCGACCCTTCTAAGGTAGCTTTCGAGGATGTGAAACAGGAGCTAGTAAAAGCACCAATTTTAAAAGCACCTAAAAGAGGCGAGATGTTTTACATATTTTCAGTAGGCACCATGTATAGTATCAGTGTTGTTTAGCCCAAATCTCAGAGGAAAAGTGGTATCATCTGATAGCTTTTGCTAGTTGAAAATTGGGTATATCAGAAATCAACTACACCTACATGGAGAAGTTGTGCCTTGCGATGGTCTTTACGACTAAAAATTTCAAGCACTCATTCTCTATGAGAAGGTAGTTTTCTATACAAAGGAAAAAGGGCCTAGATTGCTTATGAACAAGCTACAACTGCCTAATCATCTGGCAAAGTGGTTAATCACTTTGCAAGAGTTCGATTATGAGATTAAGAGTAAGCCACCGAGGTTGCAGGGGATTGTGGAATGCCTTGTGGATTTCGGGGAGCCGAAAGAGACTTTGGTTGAAGGAAGTGATATCGAAGAAATGTTTAAAATTGATACAATTTCTATCCCATCTTGGTATGCTGCTATTACGCATTATCTATCAATCGGAAAGAATCAAAATCCGAAAAGAGGAAAATTAGATAACAGGCTTTGAAGTTTTCCTTGATCGCAGGAACACTATATCGGCAGGGGGTTGATGATATCTATCGCCAATGTGTGATGCCTGATGAGGTTCCTTTCATCTTGGAAGAGTGACATGAATCTGCGTGTGGAGGGCACTTCACTGGACGGTTGACGACACAGAAAGCTTTAAGAGCTGGATATTGGTGGCCGTCCATCTTCCAAGATTCCTTTGAGTATGTTAAGAGATGTGATACCTATCAAAGACATGACAGTAGAGAGAATAGGAAACGCCCACTTACGTCTATCATGGCTATCCTTCCATTTGAGAAGTGGGGCATTGACTTTGTGGGTCCTATCCCCCCATCGTCTACTACTCAGAAGAGGTACATTATAGTAGCAAATGATTATTTTACAAAATGGTCAGAAGCGTAGGTGACAAGGCAGGACAATGCAAAAGAGACTGCAAGTTTCCTTTTAGAGTAGATTATCTTCTGTTTTGGTCCAACGAAGGAATTAGTATCGCACCGTGGAACCCATTTTTTGAATAAAGTGATCAAAAGCTTGACTGAGGCTTGGCAAATCAAGCACAACAAAACGACCCCTTATAATCCGCAAGTAAACAGGCAAGTCAAAAGTACTAATAAGCAGCTTGTGAGTATCTTGTCTAAAATAGTCTCTAAGAAGAAACGAGACTGGGACATGAAGTTGTATGTAGCAGTATGGACGTACAATACAACGTTCAAGCGAGCTACCGGCCATACTCCATTTAAGTTAGTGTATGGGGAAGAGTGTGTGTTACCCCTCAAAATTGAGTTGCCAACCATACGGTTTGCAACTAACCACTCTTTGGGAGATGAGGATTCTCTCTTTGAATGTTTCATGACCATAGCCCACCTAGATGAGCTGAAATTGCAGAGCTTATTACACTAGGAGGTAGCTAAACATCGGATGAAGCAGTTGCACGACCTTAAAGCAAAGAAGTATACCTTTAAAAAAGGGCAATTAGTTATGTACTACGATGCGCGTAGGGAGTTGTTTCCAGGGAAGCTAGAACCTAGATGGAATGGCCCCTACAAGATTGTCAGGATAGGGAAAAATAGGTCTACAGCTCTACTAGCTGATCTGCAGGAAGTAGAATTTAAAAATAAGTTTAATCTTAATAAGATTAAACCTTATTATTTCTAAGTATGATAACAAGGGGAAATGCATTGCACGTCCATGCTAGGGCTGATTTGAGACCTGTAAAAGAGCTTAAAGCTGGTTGATGGGGTAGTTAATTCCTTATGTAGAGCACCCATATCTGGAGTAGAGATACCATCAGGGGAAACTTATCTGGTGGAGCAAAGGATACAAAGTGATTGAGCAAGAAGATGAAACCTTTGTGTGGGAGATCAAAGTCTTTTGCCACCATCATTGCTTATGACTATTGACAAGTATCCATGTTGAGTTTAATGAAGAAGGTGGGATGGAGTTATCAGTTCACCCTCTCAACATGCTAAACTTTGACTATCATAATTACGAATAGAGGAATTCGTGATGGCAGGCTGTGTAAACCCATTGTGGACATACACATTATATTTTGACGGAGCGTCTAGGGGCCCTAATAAAAAAGGGAGTGTTGGAGTACTAATCCGAGATCCTCCATGTAGAGTTACGATGAAGTTAGCTGCTTATCTCAGGGTAGGATTCACTAACAATATGGCGGAGTATAAAGCCTTGATTATGGGACTGCATATTGCCAAACAAGGTGGTATTCGGTGGTTGTTAGTAAAAGGGGATTCCCAGTTAATCCTAAATCAGCTAGATGGGACATACACAGTGCGGAATCCCATCGTTTGTATGTATTATCGAACTGCTATAACCCTACTTGAGGAGTTTGAGAGAGTATCTTTTCAACTGATTCCACGTTATTGGAATCAGTTTGCCGATTCGCTGGCAAATCTTGCTTATGAAGAAGACATTTTCTTTAACTGTGGTCTTAGTTTGGATATTGCTATCAATAATGAGACAGGACCCTGTCGCTTGTGGGGAATGTTATCGGATCATGCAATATATGGCAGACGATGGTTGATATGGGTGATGCAAAGAGTAGCCAAGACCAATCTATCGTTGTTATCTTGGACACATAGGTTGATTAGACAACATGTTATGCATACACCTCTTGCTATATATGCAGGAAGGATGGGTCATAATCTTATGGATTTAGTCTAGGGCTGCGAGTCCTATTTTTCCTCCTTGGAAAGGAGCATATTATTGTATATCTACACTATTTTGGGGAGGGATGTGTAGGTGCTATTCTGTTTGATCTCGGTAGGCCAAGAGGGCTGATCAATTTTTGTAGTGAAATGCTTTATTTCGTTAGGCCAAGAGGGCCAGTTGTGTGTTTAGTACAGGTGCGGTTAATGGTTTCTTGTTGTAGTTCTGTGCTAGATAGGTTTGAAAAAGAGCTTGGAAGGCACCTTTTGTCGCGCGGAAGCTTCTTATGGCCCTATCCAAGTGATATCTCTCCTTTACGAGTACCGTGTTTTTATGCTATATGTGTTTGTGTACTTGTAGGGGATTCTCTTTTCTTGTTAGGGACCGGCATCCAAGGCATGAAATCCCAGGTTTAGGTTAGGTATGTCTGAGGGAGATCTGAGTATTCGTTGCCTCCTATAAAGACATTGCTAGCAGACCTTGAAAGACCTATTTTAGAAGGCAGTTCTAGTGACCCTCTTCTGCTAGCTTGCTAGGCAGCCATTCTAGGAGTTATTGCTTAGTTGTGAGGCATTTAGAGAAGCCTGTCGAGGGAGGCAAATGATGATGATAGAGGAAATAACCCTAAATATCTGAAAGAAAATAAATATATACAAATGTGTGTGAAAAGGGATTCTAGCCCTATAAAAATAGAAAAGGAAAGAAAGGAAAATTTATAAGCAGTTAATCATCGCCTTGCAAAGGCCTCGTAGGTTCCTGGGGACAAGTCGATGCCTTGTCTTCCTAAGGATGGCATCTTGTTGGAAAAGAAGAAAGTAAGAAAGGTTGGAGCGAAAATAAAAGTGAGCGTAAAAAAAGGATTAAGTGTCACCTTGTGAAGGCTTGGTAGGTTCTTAGGTACCAAGACAGGACCTGAGGCCGATGCCTTGTTCTCCTTGGGTGACTACGCCCAGCTCCCTCTTTTTTACATACCCAAGTATAGAAAAATAAAAATCTAAAAGAAGAAATGTGCTAAAAGAAAATATTTCTTGATTAGGCTATAGGATTCCTCGTCTAGTAGGAGTTCCTGGTTGTGTTGTCCTTAGTTAGGTAGGTAGTCTAGACCACCACTTAGGGCGACCTTTTTTATAGTTCTTTTTAGTTTGGCCGTGTTGGAGCAGTTGGTTAGTGACTAGCTTCGGACCTTCTATCAGATTATGCTAGGCCTACTCCTTGTGGATGTCAGGCCTTGGTTTTTTCAGGGGGTAGGGTGAGCATTGTGCTGTGTTTTACTATGTATCTATTTTGTATCAGCTTGATGCTTCCTTTGGTTGTTTTGTGCAGATCTGTTGTGGGATTCGACGGGCTGAGTCGCCCTATCTCGTGGTCGCCAATGAGAGTGGAGTTTTGAGCTCGGGATGTGCCTAAAATTTGCCAAAAAATCCAGAATTTAGGGAAAAAATATTTAACATCGAAGGCGGCGGTTGTAGCTAGGACGATTTTAAGCACCAAGTGAAAGACAACTTTTAAAAGGTGCCCGAGCGACACTTGTAGATTTTTGATAATTTTTCTGACTGCCGTGCGGGATGTCAGGAGTTGCCAGTCAATGCAGGATGTCGAGCCGGATGCCAATGATTTTTCAGAGTTCGACTTGGATGCCGGACGATCAAATGGCCACAAAAGGGTCAAGATGCAAAAAGGTGTGGCCAAAAGGGGTGGTGCCCTTTGGGAGCCTTGGACCCCCCCAAATTTTATGCCACATGAAAGAAGAAATCATGGAGAGAGAAGATGAAGCATGGCGTGAAAAAATGGCGCCATCAAGTGGCCGAATTTTGCGCTCCATGGATGATGGATCAATCATGGGGGTTGAATACAACCCATCTGGCAGACATTGGCCCTTGACTTCTGTAATATTCCCACATATGAATCTCCTCTTAAGTTAGATAATAGCAAATTTTTTTAAAAAATTATTCCCTCCCTTCCCCAGCCGACGGTCGTGCTGGAGGAGAGGGAGGGGAGGCACAATGACTGTGCACCATGCTGGAACTCATGGAAGCCTTGATGCTCATGGATCAGGCCGCATGGAGGGAAGGAGGTACCTCTCCCTCTACATATAAAAATCATGGCTATTTCAGGGAGAAGGGAGGGGCTAGATGAGAGGACGGGAGGCTGTGTAAGGTTGTTGGAGGTCGTCGTGAGAGAGGAGGGGTGCTGAGGCTATCATGGAGAGAGAGGGAGTAAGGAGGAGTCATGGAGGAGCATAATGCTGCTGGCTGTGAGGGAGGTGGTCAACTGAGTAGTCGAAAGGCTGTTGGAGAGGAGGAATAGTGGAGGGAAGCTCTGCGTTAGGAGGGAGGTGAGAAGTACGCTAGCCGCCGCCGCCTGAAGCTGAGTGCACCACCAACATCTCCATTTGCCACCGTCTGAAGCTGAGGATGTCGCCAGTCGCGCCAAATCGATGGCTTCCTCTCCCTCCACGTGGTTTCTAACAGCCACAGAAGCTTCCAAGAAGCTTCTTGGAAGATTCTAAGGGGGGGGCCTCCCTAAGCCTCTTTCCTATTGCAAGTTCCATTAAAGTCCATTCTAACCCGGGTTCCTTAGAAAGCCCCTTCCTATTGCCTTCCCAAGCCGGTTTTTATAACCCCACCCCCTAGGATTTAAGCACCTTCCCGTGGTCCATTTAAAAACCCCCTTTTCCATGGTTTTCCACAAGCCCTTCCCACCAATCACCCACAAGGCCGGCCCTAGGATTTTAGGGAAGGAGAAGAAGAACTCTCAAGCCTCCATTTCCTCAAGGCCTGTTCACAAGAACCCTTTCGCCAACCCCCTCTTTTTCGAAATAAAGAAGGCCCAAGCCAAAAACCCTAAGGCCTTCCATAAGCCAAATTTCGTAAGCCGGTACTTTTGTCAAGGATCCGTACTTCCAGGGGAATCTCCGCGTATGGATATCTCACCGAGCCCACAAGTCCACGTTTTTTCTAATTTGGATTCCACGCAAAAGCATTGCATTAATCACGATAACTTCATGGATTAGGAAGCACCTATGCATGCTTAAAATCACCTAGTCAAGTTAAATGCAACTGGAAATAAATCGATTATTCAAACAATGATTAGAATTAGTTCATGACATGAAATTGGGTCATTGGTATTTTCCATATAAAGAAATTGTCTATCCATTTAACGTCCTTAATAGTATGTTGCCTTGTCGTGCATGTCAAAGTGATCGCCTAGAACACCTATTGCCTATCATTATAAGGTTGAGATTATTAAAGTGCACCTTTGACTAGGCATGGAAAGATTAGTTGCACGTCCCATTTTTAGACAAATCTTCATTGAATGATTCATTAGGGAAAGTCCTTAACCCTGTAGGAAATAGAAGAGCGCGGAAATGATTCTAGGAATTTGCGTGTGGCATGTGATTGTAAATTGGAATAGGTCAAGTCTAGTTTTTTTTTTGCATGAATTTCACTACGTTGTAGTCAAGAAAGGAGTGCATGTTGCACATTTGTCATATGAAAAATTTCATTCATCAAGAGTTGTATTTAGGGAAAGGCTTCATGGTTTATTGAAGCATGAAATCTTAAAAGCTTAGAAAAAGAATTATGGGCATGATTCTTGAATGCAAGTCCTAGTAGGATCAATGGAAGTTATGCTGCAATTTAACATCCGTTTTGATCTTAAAAGTTAGGGTTATTGCGAATTTAGGGGCACGTAGAAGCAATGAATCACGCATTTAGGTGAATTGTGAGATATCACAACTAGCTTTCTCCTTTAAAGATCAAGTTAACATCTCTAGGGATGGTTCGTCCTTGTCGCAAGACAAGTAGATCGAATTATCTAAATCACCTAACCCGCAAGGGATTCGCATAGGATGGCTCAACCGATATGATAAATAACCCAAGTGCTAACTAGGGTTTAGCACGTTAAGGACTTGACCTAGTTTCACCCACTTGTTACCAAGACGAACCCTTGAACCAAAGGTCCTACCCACATTCACGGAATGTAGGGACAATTGGACACTCATGCATAAAACGATCTAAGGTTTCTACCCTAAGGATCACTCGTTCAAATGATGAAACTCGGATTGAGTTGGAATTCCTAGGACGACCTAGTGTAATTAGGAATGGGTTGGGTGAGAAGACACCCTAAACCCTGCTTCTCGTCTGGAGATGATTCTGTGACCAGAAAACGCCATTCAATGGATGAAATGATCCCATGGAATAGATGCGACACTTGTGCAATAAGTTGCAACGTCGCATAGACTTGTGGTTTGTTGTAATATTTCCGCACACTGCGTGCCGCAAATATTGACTTCCCGCACGTCGTGTAAATCTCGTGCAAAGATTATCACCAGTGCCAGCAGCCATACGCGGGAAATGGAGACACTCCACCTTGCGAAAATAGGGTCGGGGATTCAAACCGGCATAGCCGCGGGAAAACTCCCTCTTGGGAGGAGGATAAGGGGATAAAGGTGGATTTAGTGTAAATTTTTTTATTCTCCCCAGCCGATGTGTGGCTGGGGGAAAGGGATGGGCTAGGGGAGCATGAGGACGTGGGGGAGAGGCCATGCATAGGGACACGTGGGGAGAACCCCTCTCCCCCTTGGACTATAAGAACCCCCTCTTGGGGGGGGGGGGGGGGGGGGGAAAGGAAACAGACGGCCGTGGACAGAAGGACATGGCGGGAGAAGGCTGTTGAGAGGCAGAGGCCGGCCGTGTGAGGGAAGGGTCGCCATGAGACCGGACGTGGAGGAAGGGGGGGGAAGAAGGACAATGGGGGGAGGACAGAAGGGTGGGAGGCCACAGTGATGAAGGGCCGTGAGGGTGCCGGACGCGAAGGTGCTGGACGGAGGGGGCCGAAGGGGCCAGACGACCGTGTGGAAGGGAGGAGGACGGCTGGACGAGCTGAGGGGGAAGTCGCCGTGTGAGGAAGGGCGCCGTGGAAGAGGACGCCGTGCAGAGGGGGAGCCGCCAGTCCGCCATGGCACCGCCATAGGCTTCCACGCTGCCACCATCCCAAGCTAACGTCCACCCTCTCCCATCTGGCTGTTGACGACGTTTTAGCCCACGTGGTAATACCACGCTGCTGTCCATGATCAGAAGCTGGAAGCTTCTTATTTGGAAGCTTCCAAGGGGCTTCCATAACACCCCTTCCTACCAAATCACCATAAGCCCATCCCGGAATTTGAAGAAAAGGAGGTGACAAAAGTCTTTTCCCCTACATTGCCCATAAGTCTATCCACACCCCTCGGGACTTGAAGAGAAGGAGGCGACGAGTCTTCTCACCAATCACCAATAAGTCCATCTCGAGACTTAAAGAAGAGGGGCTACAAAACCCCTTTTCACCAGTCATTCCTGGGCCGGGATATTGAAGAAATTAAGCATAAAAGGCCTTGTCACTAATCACCCATAAGGCCCTAAGCTTGGGATTCAGGGTTTCCCTTTTTCCGCAAGGCCCACAAAATCCTTCCTAAACCCGAAATTTCAAGGTGGATTAAAAGCTCTCAAATCTCCATTGTCCAAAGGACCTCATAAGAACCCTAAGGCCTTCCCAAGGCAAATTCCGCAAGTCGGAACTTCGGTCAAGGAAGCCATATATCAAAGAGAATTGCGCATACAAGGGAGACGGACCAAGGTCATAAGACTGCAAGCCAAGGCCAAAAGTTGAAACCCACAAAGGCTAACTGGAGATCGAATTCGCGATGGCCTCTAAAAAGATCACAAGGTGCGATGCAGAAGGTTCACCCCGAGCATACGTGGACATTTCCCGGAATTCACAAGTCCAGGTTTGATCTATTTGGATTCCACACAAAAGTATTGAATTAATCACGATAACTTCACAGATTAGGAAGCACTCATGCATGCTCGAATTCAACTAGTCAAGTTAAGTGCAATTGGAAAATGAATTGGCTATTTGAACATTTATTAGAGATAGCCTAAGATATGGAAATTGATCATTGGTACGTTCAATGGAGTTAATGAAAAGAGCATAAGGTGTCTATGCATTCACAGGACCTTATTAGTAAGTTCCTTTTGTGCATTCAAAAGTGACGAACCTAGGACATCTGTTGCCTCATTACAAGGTTGAAATTATTGAGGTACACCTTTTTAATAGGCATGGAAAGATTAATGGCATGTCCCGTTTTTGGATAAATCTTCCTTGTAATAAGTTAACACCCATAAGATGTTATTCGAAAAGGAATAGAAGGCACGAAAATGATCTATGGACTTGCAAGTGGCATGATTATTTGACATAAATCCTAGTAGGACCTAGGAAAGTTAGTGTCCAGATTATCAGGCATTTTTACTTTGCCAAGAAAGGATAGGGTTATTGTGAACCATGTCATGCGTAGAAGCAGTGAATCGCATGTTTACACGTATTGGTGTAGTTGTAACTATTGTTCGCCATTAGATTTAGTTTATTACCTTGAGGAAAGGATCATCCTTGACGCAAGACAAGTTTATTGAGTTGACTAAGTAACCTAAACCACAAGGGACTCATATGGGCATGATTGAGTCGATATGATAAGTATCCCAAGTGTTAACTAGGGTTAGTGCAATAATAATTCGACCTAGTATTACACTGGTTGCCAAGACAAAACCCGCGAATCTAAAGATCTTACCCACGTTCATGAAATGTCGAATCAATTGGATTTTCATACATGAAATGATCTAAGGTTTTATCCTAAGGATCATTCGTTCAAAGTGATGAAACTCCGACGGAGTTGCTTATCTGTAGTACCATGGGCCAATATAATTAGGAATGGATTGGGTAAGAAGATACCCTAAACCCTGCTACTCGGCTAGAGGTAATTCCGTGGCCGGAGGACGCCATTCAGTGGGTGGAATGATCCCATGGAATGATGCAACGCATGTGCAAAAAGGATGCAACATCGTATAGACTTGAGATTTGTCCACAAGAGAGTTTTTGTTGTTAGATATGATCAATGCCCCACCCTCATTAGGTACTACCAATGATCCATGGTGCTCAAAGTTGTAAGGCCCCCATTATGAGGAGAAGCCAAATGTGAGCCCGGACATTGGTTGAGTCCTGACTTGTATATCAGATGAGGTCTATGTGACCGGATGGCAAAAAGGTGACTGTTGTGGGTCTAATCTTTGGGTTAGACGGAGTGGTTAAGCTGGTAGCAACTCGAGGCACATTGCATTGAGTTGCGTAGTAAGGGAGTTAAAAGGGGCCCCTATTGTGGGGTCCGGGGGCCGCGGAAGCGGCCCCTGGCTGGGGGGTCCCAGGGGGGCCAGCGGCCCCCCTGGCGGGGGTCCGGGGGCAGCGCCCCCGGCCCGATGGTAAAGGGAATATTCCCTGGAATATTCCCTGGCCGACTAGTGGAGGCTCATATGGTAGGTCGGTCAGCAGGCCGACCTAACGACCTTCGCGGGCTATAAAAGCTAAACCCCTTCGCAGCCATCTTACACTTATCTTTCACCCAGTCAGAGTTGTTGTTCCAGCTAGCCTTAAGCTCTTCACCTATCTTCTGTCTAGATCGCCATCTAAGCTTCACTCAGTGGAAGCGCACGGGTGGACAGAGCCATCTTTGTATCAGTTGTTTGGAGTTAAAGAATTTACTGATTCTCCTCTTATCTGTTGTGTACTCTCTATCTCTTTCTCAGATTCTGTTCGCTGCGCCGTGTAATATTTTACATGGTATCAGAGCCCAGGGGGCTCTAGAGATCGGAGAGAGTGCAAGAGGCAAAGGCTTCAACAGCAAAGAGAAACGATGTCGACTCCGGGAAGCAGTTCTGGCGCATCAGGAAGCGGTGCAGGAGGTGGTGCTGCTGTACCGGCTATTCAAACACTGAGGATTCGTCCACCAACCTTCAGCGAAGGCAAGTTAGATGGTACAAACTACACCTTGTGGAAGTTCAAAATTACTACTATCCTTGATTCTTATGAGCTTCTGGAGACTGTGCTGGGGACTGACGCAGAACCACAGCCTACCCCCGACCCATCAAATCCTAGTGTGATGATTCCTCCGAATGCAGATCTTCTACGAGCTTGGAAACGAAGGAATGCAGATGCATTGTGTGCCTTAGTTACAAGCTGTTCTGACAGTGTTTTGACTCTGATTCAGCATACAACCAAAGCGTCAGAGGCTTGGAATGTACTAAGGAGTCAGTATGAAACACGAAACCAAACAAGGATTCAAAACTTGGAGAATCAACTAGCAGCGGAGAAGTTTGCTGAAGGAGAGACGGTTGAAGCATTCATCACTCGGATTAAGAATCTGCGCGACCAGATGGCTGGCGCTGGGATACAAAAGACTAGCGAAGAGCTAGCTCGGAGGTGTCTTCGGATTTGTCCACAAAAGTTTGATGGACTAGTAACTGCCCTTAATACTCAGGTGAGACCTCAAGCTTTGACTTTTGAGGAGTTTTGTGCATTATTAATGGAGGAGGAGTTGAGGCTGAAAGCCCGAGAAGGAAGCAACAATGGAGATGCTGCATTCTCTGCCAATGCAAAAGGCAAAGGTGTTTCCTCCACCAAAAATGATGGTGACAAAAAGAAAAAGGGCGGCAAGAAGAAGTTTCAAGGAGAGTGCTTCTACTGTAAGAAGAAAGGACATGCAATTGCAGATTGTCGTGTCAAGAAGGCAGATGAAAAGAATGGTACCCTTAAAACTAAAGGGAAAGAGACAGCCAATACGGCTGAAGCAGAGTTGGAATTATTCATGGCGACCATTGAGGAAGTGTGCTCCTCGGCGCAAGAAGAATCTACCACTGACTCTTGGGTGTTGGATAGTGGGGCCTCCCGTCACATGACCAACAAGAAAGGTCTATACAGTTCTATGCAGCCTCTACAAGAATCCATCACTGTGACGGTTGGAAATGATGCTAAATGCCCTGCTGCGGGCACAGGTACTATTTCTTTTGTTGCTGCAAATGGTGAAGTCAAAAAGCTTTCAAATGTGTTGTATGTTCCCGAAATCAGACGAAATCTCTTATCAGTTGCTGCCATAACTGATCTTGGTCATGAAGTAAGGTTCAAGAAGACAGGTGCAGAAATTATTGATAGTGTTGGCACAATTGTTGGCAAAGGAGAAAGGAGGAACAACCTGTATGAGCTAAGTGCTCTTACAGCCACCGCTGGAGTGGGCACAAGTAAGCTTTGGCATGAAAGGTTTGGACACATCGGATTTGCAGTATTGAAGGAGATGCAAAAGCAAGGTATGGTTGCTCACCTACCTACAATAACTGAATTGAAGGAATCATGTGAAGCTTGTATGATGGGCAAGCAACAGAGAAAGGCATTTCCACAAGAAAGCAAGAATAGAGCACATGCTCCTCTAGAGTTGGTGCATGCTGACTTGTGTGGTAAGATGCCTACACAGGCCTTGGGGGGATCTTCTTATTTTATGTTGATTGTCGACGACTATAGTAGGAAGATGTGGGTGTACTTCCTTCGTGATAAGGCTCAAGCTTTTGGTAAGTTTAAAGAATGGCTAATACTTGTTGAGAATGAAACAGGGAAAAGTGTGAAGAAATTTAGAACAGATGGTGGTGGTGAGTTCAACTCAAAGGAGTTTGAAGGCTTTTGCAAGAGCAAAGGGATCAAGCGTCAATTGACGACGCCTCACACACCTCAGCAGAATGGTGTTGTGGAACGCAGGAATCGTACCATTGTGGAGATGGCAAGATGCATGCTAAAGGGCAAGGGATTGCCTAACCATTTTTGGGCTGAAGCTGTTAATACTGCAGTCTACATTCTAAATCGGAGCTACACAAAGGCTCTCAAGGGAAAAACACCTCATGAGGCTTACACTGGTAAGAAACCATCTGTTTCACATTTCAGAATTTTTGGATGTGAATGTTATGCACATGTTCCAGATGAGAAGAGAAACAAGTTACAACCAAAAAGCAGAAAATGTATCTTCTTGGGTTATAGTGATGAGCAAAAGGCTTACAAGTTATATGACCAAGAGGCAAAGAAGATCATCGCGAGCCGTGATGTGGTGTTCAAGGAGGAGCCGCATACAGTGGAGGAGGAGAAGGCAAGGTCTTCCACTTTATCATCAAGCGAAGAAGTAGTCCACTATGAACCTGTCCCGAGAGCTATCCCTATCCTTAAGGAGGAGGAAGCATCATCTTCAGATGATGAGGAAAAAGTTCACCAACCTGACATCACCCCACCGGAAAAGCCATTGCCGCGCTGGGTGAAGCAGCTCTATGACCACAATAATCCTATGCCTGCATCTGTTGAGGAGAAGGCAGACGGACCAAGGAGGTCTCAGAGAATAGAGGAGCAAAGGAGGGCTTCTGCTCACATAGTCAACATGGCCTTGATGGTTGAGATTATGAGAGAAGTAAAGGAGCCAACTGACTTAGAAGAAGCACTTGCAGATCCATCATGGAAGGCTGCTATGCAGGCGGAGTATGACAGCATAATGAAGAATGACACTTGGGTGCTAGTGGATCGGCCAGCAAAGCGGAAGATTATTGGCACCAAGTGGATCTGGAAGGTAAAGTACAAGGCTGATGGTACCTTAGAAAAGTACAAAGCTAGACTGGTTGCCCAAGGATTTTCACAAGTTGAAGGGTTTGATTTTCAAGAGTCATTTGCCCCAACTGCCAGAATGACCACTATTCGCACGGTACTTGCAGTGGCTGCCCACAAGAAGTGGCCAGTGTACCAAATGGATGTTAAGTCAGCGTTCTTAAATGGTGACCTCAAGGAGGAGGTGTACGTGGCTCAGCCACCAGGGTTTGAGGCCCCCCATTCTGAGAACAAAGTGTGTAAACTGAAGAAGGCATTGTATGGGCTGAAACAAGCCCCCAGAGCATGGTACCAGCGGATAGATAGGTTCTTTTTAAACCTAAACTTCAAAAGATGTGCCTCAGATGCTAACTTGTATGTTTACAGGGATGGTAAAAAGTCTGTAATGATTGTCCTATATGTGGACGACCTTCTTATTACAGGTGACTATGAAGATATGATCAACCAAACTCGAAAGGCTTTGAGTTTTGAGTTTGAAATGACAGACTTGGGCTTGCTGCACTATTGTTTGGGGATTGAAGTCTGGCAAGAGCCAGGAAGATCTTCATCTCTCAGAAGAAGTATGCATGGGAGATCTTGAAGGCATTTGGCATGACCGAGTGCAAGGAGATAGCTACACCTATGGAGGTGAGTGTAAAGTTATCCGTTGAGGATACATCAGCACTAGCAGACATTGGGAGGTATAGGAGGTTGGTCGGCAGTCTAATCTACTTGTGTAACACCAGACCAGATATCAGTTTTGCTGTTGGTGTTTTGAGCAGGTTCTCAAACAAACCTCATGAGAGTCATTGGAAGGCTGGGATGCGGGTGCTCAGATACTTGAAGAAAACTCTTGACTATGGTATCACATACAGTTTCGGAACTTCTCTTGTGGGGAACTGTGACTCAGATTGGGCAGGAGACATTGATTCCAGGAAGTCAGTTTCTGGTTATTGTTTCTCTTTGGGTTCAGGAATTTTCTCTTGGATTAGTAAGAAGCAACCAACAGTGGCATTGTCTTCTACCGAAGCAGAGTACAAGGCAGCTTGTTTTGCTGCATGTGAGGCCGTATGGTTGAGAAGGATTCTATGGCATATGGGAGTGCAGGATGAAGAACCAACTGTGCTGAGATGTGACAATCAGAGTTGCATCGCCATTGCCAAAAATCCAGTGTTTCATGCACGCACCAAACATATAGAGATCCAGTATCACTATGTGCGTGATTTGATGGAGGATGGGATAGTGGAATTGGTCTACTGTCCAACAGAGGAGAATGGAGCAGATATCTTCACCAAAGCACTTACGAAGGATCTGCTTCAAGTTCATCTTCAGAGACTCGGCATTGGGCCGAGGAGATAGTTCACCTATGGGTGGACATTGAGGGGGGGTGTTAGATATGATCAATGCCCCACCCTCATTAGGTACTACCAATGATCCATGGTGCTCAAAGTTGTAAGGCCCCCATTATGAGGAGAAGCCAAATGTGAGCCCGGACATTGGTTGAGTCCTGACTTGTATATCAGATGAGGTCTATGTGACCGGATGGCAAAAAGGTGACTGTTGTGGGTCTAATCTTTGGGTTAGACGGAGTGGTTAAGCTGGTAGCAACTCGAGGCACATTGCATTGAGTTGCGTAGTAAGGGAGTTAAAAGGGGCCCCTATTGTGGGGTCCGGGGGCCGCGGAAGCGGCCCCTGGCTGGGGGGTCCCAGGGGGGCCAGCGGCCCCCCTGGCGGGGGTCCGGGGGCAGCGCCCCCGGCCCGATGGTAAAGGGAATATTCCCTGGAATATTCCCTGGCCGACTAGTGGAGGCTCATATGGTAGGTCGGTCAGCAGGCCGACCTAACGACCTTCGCGGGCTATAAAAGCTAAACCCCTTCGCAGCCATCTTACACTTATCTTTCACCCAGTCAGAGTTGTTGTTCCAGCTAGCCTTAAGCTCTTCACCTATCTTCTGTCTAGATCGCCATCTAAGCTTCACTCAGTGGAAGCGCACGGGTGGACAGAGCCATCTTTGTATCAGTTGTTTGGAGTTAAAGAATTTACTGATTCTCCTCTTATCTGTTGTGTACTCTCTATCTCTTTCTCAGATTCTGTTCGCTGCGCCGTGTAATATTTTACATTTGTCATCTCTCGAATCGAGGTTGGCAAGTTATTGAAAGAATTTAACTTACAAGAGGATGAGTAATCATCCTGTTACTCACTTTTCTTGGGGGATAACTGCCAAGGAAAAGGAAAGGTTAGGTGTTTGCCTTGAAGCAAATGACCAGACAATAAACTAAAGCGACATGGTCGCTGGATCCTGCCACAACAAAACCTAAAGTATTGGTAGGGTATGACCCTAACCCAAGAATGATAGGAATTTTGCCAAGTTGCAATTGATTCCGGATCGAATGCGGGTTGCATTCGGAGAAAAGGAGTCACTCCTTAACAGTTTGCCAGTTAAACGACCATTGAAATTGATTGTGCTTGTAACAGTTTAGAAAGGACTGTTTGCATTGTTTGCTCAATGAACTAAAGGATGAAAAGATATCTAAATACTTCAGGTTGAAGCCTGAAGGGAGAGGCAGCTTCAGTTACCCCCGACTGCCTGCCTGACCCTAACCAAGGGGGTTGTTAACCGCGCCGGGAACGTGGACCGAACCCACCGTGAGAGGTCTCTCCGTTGAGTTCTGCTTGGAGCAGGAGGACGCTTGGGTGCCAGGGGGGCTCTGGCTGTAAATCCCTCGCCTTCCGGGCCCTGCACAAGAGGCTAACGTGACTCGGGATTGGATCTCGAGGCCCGCATACTAGTCTACGGGCGGAAGCTTGGATTAGTGATCCCTGGTGGATTACTGGATAGCCTTCAGGCGGATTATGAATATGCCTACGGGCGGGAACTCCTTGTATTTCAAAGATAAAAGGATAAAATGATAATAAAGAAGTTGTTTGGCATTGTTTTCTTCATGTCCTGTGATAAGATTACGTGAAGGAACCAGTGCATAACAGGGTTAATCAAAGAAGCTGTTTGTATATGTCAAACTAATGTGGTAGGTAATTACATAACTAAAACAAACCGAGGAAAGTGCGGAGGATGGATCATGGGTCCGTCCTACGGATGGGTGGTCCCGGTTAGCCGGGAACTTTTCTCAAAGTCTTCGACGAGCAGCAGGTTAATCTTCAGCATCAAAGCAAATAACGAGGATGATGACCTAGACTTACATCCTACCCGATTTACGTTGTTTTAGGGGAACGGAATGGGACTATGCCTTATGGCAGAGAGGTCGAGCCTTGCATCCCTCTCGTTTCCCATTCTCCTTGAACCAAGTGCAGCGTGAATCCGCTTCGGACCTGGCGTTTCTGCGTAAAGTAGTTTGCTCGGGTCTGACGCTAGTTGTTGCTAGCTAATGACCAAACAGGGAAACCCAAATTCAGGTCGATCCTAAGTGGGAACGGCCAGGATACTTCCGCTACGTGGCAGACTCGGGAAGACCTAGATTGCAAAACCCGTAACATTCCACGGGAGTGCCGGGCGGAGTTTTCTAGACATCCTTTCCGATGGACTGCTAAGACGTGTCCTGAATGGTTCTAGTGGACACGTTACATTTGTTCACAAGAGAGTTTTGGCATTTCTTGGAATGAGGTTGGCAAGTTCTTGCGCAAGTTTAACTTGCAAGAGGATGAGTAGTCATCGTGTTACATCACCTTTCTTGGGGAAAAAATTCCAAGTAAAGGGAAGTTAGGTATTTGCTTGGAAGAAAATGATCAATCAATAAATTGAAGCGACATGGTCGCTAGGATTTAATGTTAATAAAACCTAACGTATTGGTTAAGTTGGGTTGACAGGGTATGGCCCTAACCCAAGGACAAAAGGGTGAACAAACAAACCCTTGGGGATCTTGCCAAGTCGCAATTGATCCCGGATCGAATGCTGGATGCATTCGGAGAGAAGGATTCACTCCTTAACAGTTGGCCAAATAAACGACCACTGGAATTGATTGTGCTTGGAACAGTTTAGAAAGCACTGTTTGCATTGTTTGCTCAAAGAACTAAAGAATGAAATGATATCTAATGCTTCAGGTTGAAGGCCTGAAGGGAGAGGCAGCTTCAGTTACCCCCGACTGCCTGCCTGACCCTAACCAAGGGGGTTGTTGACCGCGCCGGGAACGTGGACCGAACGCGCCGCGAGAGGTCTTTCCGTTGAGCTCTACTTTTAGCAAGAGCACGCTTGGGTGCTAGGGGGGGGCTCTGGTCGTAAATCCCTCGCCTTTCGGGTCCTGCACAAGAGGCTAATGTGACTCAGGATTGGATCTCGAGGCCCGCATACTAGTTTATGGGCGGAAGCTTGGAATAGTAATCCCTGTGGATTATGGATAGCCCTGGGGCAGATTATGGACAAGCCTATGGGCGAAAACTCCTTGTATTTCAAAGATAAAATGATGAAATGTTAAAAAAAAAACTTGCTTGATATTGTTTTTCTATGTCACGTGATAAGATTACGTGAAGAAACCAGTGCTTAACAGGAGTAATTAAAGAAGGTGATTGTTATATGTCAAATTAATGTGTTAGATAATTACATAACTAAAACAAACCACCCGGGGGGCGACTAGGGTTTATCGTATGGTACCACGTGAGTGTAAGGGAGGGGGTTATTTAAGGGAAGAAATGTACATTTTATAAGGTAAGGTCCCATAAATAGGAGGTAGATAAGGGGTATTTTCATATAGTTCTTGCACGCAGGTGGCATCTCCTTATTACTACTAGTGAATCCCCCGTGAACAAACCGAGGAAAGTGCGGAGGATGGGCCATGGGTCCGTCCTCCGGTTGGGTGGTCCCGGTTAGCCAGGAACTTTTCTCAAAAATCTCGAAGAACAGCGAAATGATCATCATCATCAAAACGAATAACGAGAGCAATGACCTAGAGTTATGTCTTACCCGATTTACATTGTTTTAGGGAAATGGAATGGGACTATGCCTTATGGCAGAGAGGTTGAGCCTTGCATCCCTCTCGTTTCCCATTCTCCTTGAACCAAGTGCAGCGTGAATCCGCTTCGGACTTGGCGTTTCTGCGTAAAGTAGTTCACTTGGGTCTGACGCTAGTTGCTGTTAGCTAATGACCAAATCAGGAAAACCCTAATTCAGGTTGATACTTCCGCTACGTGGCAGACACGGGAAGACCTAGATCTTAAATCCCGTAACATTCCATGGGAATGTCGGGTGGAGCTTTCTAGACATCCTTTCCGATGGACTGCTAAGACGTGTCCCAGATGATTCTAGTGGACACGTTACAACTTCTCCCTATGGGCTACTTCTATCGCCGCCCTTCACTCGTGGAATGATGGACCGAATGAAGAGAACCAAATCTAGTATTTCTCTCTCCTCCCTCTCTCTCTTTCCCATGGGATGTTCATGTGTACCATCTTGATGAAGGAAGAATGAAGGAAATGGTGATGAAGATTGATGGAGATACTGAAGATTGAAGTAGAGCACTAGATTGAGAGCAATGGAGGCTCCATTTGCTGGTTATGAAATCATTCAAGTCGTCTCAGGTTACGTAAAAACACGGTATGACCATTTTTATGAAGAAAATGAAGGATTTTTTATAGTTTATGATGATAATTTTGTTCTTATTGGATGAAAATTTGTTTGTGGGCTGTTTTCATTATGAGTAATTACTGTGTATCAGAAAATGTTTTGTCTTGCAATGATTTACATGCTTCATTTAATTCCCGTAAACCCGAAATGCGGTTTTTAAGTGGTAAAATGGTAGTTTTTCAATTTCGGGTCGGGAAAAAGTGTTCCCATGGGGAGAATATGGAAGATAAATTGAATGTTAGTATGCTAAAGTGAGTGGAATAAGAAAAACCAGAAAATAGTATATTTTATTGCCAAATAAATCAAGAAAATGGAAAAAATAAGGGGAAAAATAGAAATACGTCTTGGAAAAATAAGGAAAAATATAAGAATTGTTTGTGGATGTGTGATAGTGGTAAAGCATGAGGTTTAGCCTCATTTTGCCCTATCTCTTTGTTAAAGTATGTGATTTATTGCTTTTTCTACATCAAAACATAACAAAACAAACCTCTACACTTGTGCAATGAAAGCAATACCTAAACATAGGGGGTTGGGATGTTTGAATGGTGTTATTTGTGTGCTGATTGTTGCTGATTTTCTTATGCACATCATGACATAGAGTCCGTGTTATTTTGATTAAGAGGATAGTAGCACGAGTGTTATCTCGGTGCTATCCTTTCATCGCCGCAATGCGTTAGTGAAATGCATGGAAAAGGCTGTTTTTGCACAAGCATGTTGCTGATTTGAAAATGATGTTTGAGCATTTTAGAATCATTCACTTTGCATATGCATGATTGATCATGGTATCGGAATAAAAGCTTGGATGCATAGCACCTGTTTTCAATGACAATGACCATGTTGAGTGTGGAAAGGCATCCTAAGCTGTAGGATAGACGTTCGGTTCTTGGGGGATTATTTGGTGAAGAAACATGGTATATCTCTTGGATTCGAAATGAAGAGTGGAGTTTGTTCGTTTGTTTTATATGTTGAGCAGCGCATCAAGGGGCTAATCCCTGCGATGTAGGAGAGCTGCAGTAGGGCCGCGGTGTTTCTACCGAGAGGCTGCCTTCCATGCATGTGATTATCGTGGCATTTATGGCCAATGTGTATTGGTTCTCCCTCTGTGGAGTTTATAGAAAGGGAAACGTTAGACTACAAAGCTATAAAACTATAAACGCATAGATTAGGTTTTAGGGCAGTTTGTCCTTTAGAAGTGAATAGACGCTCTTGGTCCGTGAGGCCGTGAGGGTGTGTTTGTCTGCTATGAGTATGAGGTCCGGCTAGTGCCATAGCCAGTGCCGGCCCATTTCAGGTCCCATCACACTCTCTCAAGCACAAGCACAAGCAAGATTAAGAAGAAGAAGAAGAAGAGATCTAGTTTTGGCCACACATAAGAATGAGCTTCTTCGTTCACTTTTTCATTTTTATACATGGCCTACTCCTCTTGCACACCCATCCCTTTTTTACATGACCAGCCATTTTAGCATGGGTCCTCTTTCCGTATTCCCTTCTTTTTTTCACTGTTCTTTCACCCATGCTTGCCGACATCTACAAATTGCATAGGAGGGAGCCTAGCGCTCTTTTACAAGGATTTAGGGCCCTTTCCCCTTTTTTTCTTGCCTTGGACTTTTGAGTTTGCTTCTTGTGTTTTTGGCTCTTTTCCTCTTATTTTTCTCTTGGGCCAGGTGCCTTTTTCTTCTTTGCCTTGAATCTTTTTATTTTTCTTTTATTTATTTGTGCTTTCAATGCATTAGGGTTAATAGAATGTGCATCTTAGCCCATCTAAACCCTTACTCAAACTATTGCTATAGATAGAACTTTAATAGAAAAAGATAGTGCTACAATAGCCACTACACTCTTGGTGGGATTAGGGCAGCATCAAGAGTGAGAAGCTAAACAAAAATATCAATTGTCACAAAGAATGTTGACAATTATAGGGCTAACAAAAATCCTTACAGGTTTGTTGAATAGTTTGATCAAGTTGTGAGGTGAATAGCCTCACAAATGCTAAAAAAAAACACAAGCTTTCAGGTTATGTCCACCAGGTGAGAAAGGAAATATACGATACATCACCCTAGATGATGTTGAGTGGAATTATTTTAACACACTTAAGAACTTGTTTATCAAGCAGTTCTTGGAGGCTAGATAGACTGATAACCTAATTTTCAATCTCATGAATGTGAGCCAAAAAGAGAAGGATGTAATCGGAGGCTATGTCACATAGGTGAATCCCTACAATTGAAAGACATACATCAAGGGTATTCTCAGCTATCTTCATCAATGAGATCATGAAGAATGAGGAATTGTGTACAAAGCCCTAGTGAGTAACTCCAACTCGCAATAAGAGTGTTGGACTAATGTATTTGAGGAAGACATAAGAGTGGACCACTTTCTAAAGAAAAGGAGCAATAAAAAAACTTAGTTGGTAGGCATAATTATGATCCATAGTGAAAGATCCATTATTTTTAGAGATCAGAAAACATCCAAGGCACAAGATAAGGGCAAGGGAGTGGAGTTCTTGCAAGTTATGTCTAACCTCAAGCTAAATACTATCAAGCTTCAAGATGTCTTGCATAGATCTACTAGAGCCAATGTCCAATGTGTATACTATGTAGGCAATCACTTGCTGGTAGAATGCCTAAAACACAGACCTAGGGCATGTGCTTACTATGGAAGGTGCTTACATGAATCTATCCATTGTAGATTGCATTGATGCTTGCCTTATAGCAACCTTATCAATGGTAGTACCCATTGAGCCACTAGTACCAAGTTGGTTGAGGAGCCCCACTAGCTCCCCCATCACATAATGATCAAAGGCCAATTGCACCTAGGGTAGACATTAACCCATTAACCCAACCAATATACCTAGACCTCACACATCAATCAAAATTGATTATCTTGTGCACTATGTTGCAGAGCGACTAGAGGAGGAGCCTTATGTAAACCCTTACATCTCATACAATGAAGAGAGAAACCCAATTCTCATGGACTATAGGCCCAACTTGGTAATGAAATTGGACAAGGTAGGAGGACAAGGACTTGAAGGAATGAAGTCCTAAGAACCTATGGCATGCTAGAATTTTGATCACTCTAGACACATTTCCTCTCAATGCCCTAAGAAAGAACATGCAAGCAAAGACAAAGTTGAGTTGCTTTGCCATGAATGTGGTATCACACATTTTAACATAGGCTTCCCTAGGAGAAAATAATCGCAAGTGGCTTAGGCATACCATCCATGCTCTTAGGACTGTTTGGTGTTAAATCTTTAGGATCATGAGACGAACCCTATACCATTAAATGTTATGACAAGGGCACAACCCAAGAATAGTGGAGTGTTGATACTTGGGTTGAGAAATGTGGATGTTTTCTCATCCAAAGGTAGGAACCTCAAGCTCATTCAAATGAATCCATGATGCCTCAACACAACCTAGAAATATAATTTCAAGAACCCAAAGGGGGAAAATATACAAGGTTGATGTAGGACTACTATTACTCTTCAGTCAACTCAAGTGTTGTGCCCTTAGGGCAACTAATGAGACAAAACAAGGGACTGTGGAATACATTTAAGACATGGGTTGGAGGCAAGAATGATCAACAATATTAAGAGAAGTAGATAATGACACCCATATTCCAAGTGTGATACTCCCCAGTACTAGGGTCACTATAGAGTAATGCCCTTGGAAAGGGACTGAGATGTATGCTATCCTGCTAGTTGTAGCATTGTGAAATGTCACTTGAAAAGGCACTATGGAGGACAAAATGGCAGGGGCAAGTGTCCTTAGCCATAGTGTTGCAAATGTAGGGTAGTCCTCTTATGGAAAGTGCTAGGTTCAACATAACACTTGTCACTAATGGCACAAAAATTTCTCCATCTAGAGAGTTGAAGGATTTTCCAATCAAGATATCTAGAGTCTAGTTCTTAGCAAACTCCATTGTGATGAAGGGTGTGAGATACGACATCTTATGGTGGGAAAACCCTAGATGCGAGGTACCTAAGTGATAGAGGACTGGGGTAATGTGCTAATGCTCTTTGAAAATAGAATCAAAGTTTTTTGAGTGGATCCTCTCTAGTCAATCTAGATGCCATTTCGACTATGCTCAAAGGAGAATCACATGGCAAACCCAACTATGGCCCCATGATCAAATACATTTTCTATATAGGGGATAAGTACAATTGGATGCATGTGCTTGCTACCACTGACTTTTGAAGAGGATAATGATTACAAAAGGGTTATAGAGAAGGTTAGCACATTCAAGGAAGCTACAAAGGCTTGTATACCTAAGAGCAATGATCTATCCCCATGATACCCTATGCATAATGGCAAGAAGCTGAGGCGAAAGGCCAATGCCCATGGCATACTATGTCTTAGCAAGAAAATTTGAATAACATAGGATCCTTGACTATTTGGGGAGAAAGCTAGCTATCAACTCTATAGCCAACCTAAAACCTCTCAAAGACCTCATGGAATTATAGTCAAAATGGAAATGGATTAGAATACACAATCTAAATCTCGTGTACAATTGAGCACACAACAAGCTCTCTAAGTAAGAGAATTTAGATGACAAATATGTATATTTTGACTCAATAAGTAAAGAGAGTGATGAAGAAGTAAATTGCACCAACTATGATACTAAGACGTTGAAATTTGCATATAAATATGAACACTAATCCTAAAGATCCTAATGTGTTTGGGATAGAGAAAGGAGTCATCATGATAGATTGCAAAATCAAACCTACCTAGAACACCTAGATGTGGATATGAATAATCAAGATTGACCCAACCCAAATCTACAACTCTATTTGAAATAGTATTAGCATCAAGGCTTTGAACATGGGGGAGGGGGACCCCTTCTTTCAGTGAAAGCTACAAGTTCAACTTAAAGTTCAAAGTGAGCTTTGATAGTGATCCTAAGATACCACAACTCCCTATAAAGATTTGACACACTAAAGGGTAAATTTTAGTCCACCTAAGGCATAGAATATTGAAGAAGGATAGAGGGAAGCATGCCAAGGAGTTAAGAAAAGAATCACAAAAGAGACCTCCCCATCTTCCAAAATGCTTCACAAAAATAAAAAAAAGGTGATCAAATAGTGGTGCTAGTGGGAGCCAATGAAAAGTCTAGGTTAGTAAACCCATCAAGGGATCTATCAAGGTCAAGGAAGTCAACTTGGCAAAGAAAGGAAACAAGACCCTAGCCTATGTTCATAGTTCACCACTTGAATAAGGAGGAGGAGACCAACCTCACTCGCCTCTTGGAAGAATTCTCAAATGTGACACATGGTCCATCGAAGAGACGAAAGGCATTGATTTGAGTAAAGGGACTCATAATATCCCCATGGTTCTTCACACAATATCGATCAAGAAAAGGCCTTACACCATGAATCCTAAGCATGCTCATGTTGTAAAGAAAAAAATTGACAAGTTTTTTTGCACTAGATTCATTTATGAGATTGAGCACATGGACTTTGTATCACCCATTGTGATTATAATAAAACAAGGAATATAAAGATCCAAGTGTGTTAAAATAATGAAAAATTCAATGTAATGAAGAAGAGAGACAAGTATTCCTTGCCTTACGTTGAGCACATGCTTAAGAGAGTATCAGGCAAGGAAGCAAACAACTTACTCAATGGATTTTCAGGATATAACCAAGTGCAAGTCTAGCCAGATGATAGACACAAAATCACATTTGCTATAGAGTGGGGAGTGTTTGCCTATATATTTATGCCCTTTGGGCTCACTAATACCCTTTCTACCTCCAATGCCTCATGTGTGAAATTTTCAAATAATTCTCAAGCTATTATTGAAAGTAAATGATGTGTGTTTATACCAACACTAGAAAAATTGTGTATAATATTTGAGTGGTGTAGATAGTATAGTCTCTCATTGAATGCCTTGAAGTGTAAGTTTTGGGTCAAACATGGTTGCCTACTAGGACACGTAATGTCTAGGAATTGGGTTTTCAATTACTTTTCCAAAGTTAAAGTGATCATGGATGTTCTCCTTGGGACCAACTACAAGGGAGTCCAATGCTTCTTCTTAGGTCATATCGGATATTATTAGTCATTTTTGTTGAACTACACATTGATTGCTAGACCTCTATACAAACTGATAGTTGTGTTTGAGAGGTAGAATAATGTTAGGAAGCTATGAGTGTCTTAAATAGGCTCTAACCTCAACACCTATCTCAAGAGTCCCGAATTGATCCATCACTTTGCATGTGCACATTGATGCTTCAAAATTTTCTATCACTACAAGATACAGACCTTATATCGATGTTTAAAGCGAGGAAAATGTTCATAAAGAAAATTTCCCCCATCATCACAAAAAAATTGGTATTGGCAACACCATAGAACAGTTGGCATCAGCGTCATTATTTGCATCGGAATTAGCATCGCATTTACCGACGCAAATAGTGACACTGATAATGATGCTTTGCGATGCATGTTGCAACATTGATAGTGACGCGTGCACTAAATTTGTGATGCTAATAGCGATGGTAACAGGGAATTTTTTTTTTGTGGCAAGGCAGCTTGTACTTGAATCATAACACTGATACATGAAATAAATACATGATTGTGTAATGAAAGCGGCTGGTATAATCATGGCAAGATACTACTACTACATAAAAAATGTCTACACAAATCCCATGACCAAAAAAGAAGAGTATGTGAGCTCCAGGGATCCAAGGGCGAGCTATAGATCCTCACCATCCGAAACCTTGTCCTGCCGCAAAGGAGCATCGAATGGACTCTACAAAAAAAGAAACAACTACACATCAGTTCACCATACAATAATGCATTTTAATTAAACTTAGTAACTACAGACAAGAAACATGAGTGACTTACAGGGCCATCGTGTCCATACAATCGATCAATGAAATCAGACCATGTCTCTCTGCATATCGAGTCTCTAGGCCGGTGGGATCACTGTTTGTAATGGATTGCTGCAAAGAAAAAAAAATACAATTGTTAGAAACACGATTGTCAATACAAGGGATATTGCAAAATAATAAGCAAGCATAACAAAAGAAAAACTTACAAAGTCCTCCAGATATGTCTTGTGATAGCCACTCCCAAGATGATGGACCACTTCGGCCTCCAGTCGTGCCCTCACTGCCTCGCGCTACTATCTCCAACGTCCTAGTGAATCTGTAGCCTCTTCCTTGAGTCGGAGCCAGTCATCCACATCTAGCCACTTGGGCTTTGAGGCCCCACTCTTAAGTACCTTGCGTGTGTTCGATCGTCTATGTGACATATACGCACGCATGCACTCCATCATCCAGCCCGTGGAAAACCTATCTATTGTGGTTGGTATACCGGAAACTCCTTATGCAAGGATGCTCCTAGTAGTCCTTGCTCCCCTCTAGTATGTTCTTCCAATGATCCTAGACGTTGTGCCAAAAAACTTGTTGGCACAACTCTCTCATACGAGCCATCACCCTCCTCCCCTGATCATTCATGATGATGGCTTCTGTCCTATCATCTACAAGGTATCCATACCCCTCTAGGGTATACCTAAGATATGTTCTCTTCCACCTGCGACCACTCTCCTGGGTATATCCAGGAGACCCATGTACATCTGGTGTACCTACGGGGGTAGTATCTCTCGGAGTAGCATCCCCATAAACCACTCCCTCCATCTAAACCAAGTTTGGAGCGTCGATCTCATCTGCTAGAAACTAAAGCATCAAAGCGCACCTAAGTAGATCTAATAGAATAGCTGGATGGTGCCCAAGACAGCTCCTGGTTTGCCATATCTCTGAATCGAGCCATCTCATCTGGAGACATACATGTGAAGATCTCCTATAGCTCCTCGTCGCTCATCCCTCGACTCATCGTGATGATCTAAATATTCACAAAGGTCACCTACACAAACCAAATGTAATGTTAGCATAATCAATATAAATCATACAAAGCACGGTAATATAAAACTTAAAAAAAGATCTTACTTAAAATTCATATCTTATGTACCCTTATAAGCGATTCGTCAACGAATTGAGTAGGTGGATGCTCCAAGTATGAAGTACCCTATGGTCCCATGTCAATCTCTTGACACAACTCCACATACATTGGAAGGTCGATAGACATGTCACCACAAAAGGATGAGTCCACCTCATTCTCAAAGAAATCTTGGACTCCTATATTTCCATTATTGTTACTCGATGCTAGCTCCTCTACATAGTCCAAGCTTTTGATGGCCTCCACCCCTTGTGATATTGACCCCTCTATTTGCATACAGTCCTCATCTATGCTTGGAGTATCGCTTTGATCATATACTCTCTCACTTTGGGGAGCTGAAGGTATAACGTACCACCATCGAGGTTGTCGAGGGTTCGGATAGAAAATTACCTATTCACAATCACGTACAAGAGAGATTTAACTATTGTAACATGTACCATGTTGTAATACAATTTAAAAAAACATGAGTTCATGCACCTGTTCACAATGGGCTCGCAACACAAACGTGTCGCGCAAATCCATCCATTTGTTTCCAGAATCTATTTCGAGAAATCCAGATGGACCTCGTCGAATTGTTGCTCCAGCTCCTTCAAGTACCACTTTGAACCATTGCACATCTAACAAGATCAGGGAGAAGCTACGGTAATCCATTGTGACAATACTTTGCAAGTTTCCAAAATACTCCATCTCATTTATAACGGTGTTTGGATCCATTGCTCGTCGTTGGCTCTATTGCTTGAACTTTGCAATGATACCACAATCTGTTGTGGAACGCATTTTGTTAATACGCTCCACCCGAAAATGTCGTTCGCACAACCACGCCGCACTATATATTTTGTACTATGCATTGAAACACTCAATTAGTTGTCGCATATAAAATATAGATATGACAAACCCTAAACATGTCATCACCTTTGGACTACATCCCCTCGAGAATTTTCACTCCTCGATTGAGACCTCCACCCCTTCGCAAGACGCTGCAGTCAAAGCTCCATGCAACCATCGCGTTGACATAAACAATGGCATCTCCTCCATGCCCTTGGGATATCAAATCGGTTGATGGCGCATATTATGTCAAAATTCAGATCACGCTTTCTCCCAATCTTTCCTAGCTTGCTGGTACCTAGTGAGTCACGTCTCCATGGAGGTATGGTACAACATACAAAAGCGAATCACTTTCTCCTCCACTGCAGAATCCATTCTTTTTTCTATCCCATTTCCAACCACCACATCTCCAGTCAGTCTATCATCGTCCTTCATGTTTGAGTCCACCATTGGTAGGCATTGTGAAATATGCACTAATGCCTCAGACACCAACCCACCTTCAGCCATGCTACCTTCTGGCCGAGCTCGTTGTCGCATAAAGCCTTCCAGGGTTTTCATGAAGCTCTCTAAGAAGAACATCCATCACGTATGGATAGGTCCATGAATCTCCATTTCATCTACAAGATGCACAAGAAGGTGGATCTGTATCGTGAGCATGCTGGTAGGTAGGTATTTCTCAAAGAGACAAAGCGTCTCCATAGCTCCCGCCTTGGAATTCAATAGAGGATGTCTTAATCTCCTTCTGTGAGATCCATTGCACTAAAGTTGACATCCTCTAAATCACCCCACATATTTTTGGATAAGGCATCCTACGATCGTGATCGGTAATACAAACTGTTATAGACAAGGAAGCATTATGAAAAACGACTAAACTCCAAATAGCAAAATACACAGGCCACTTACAATCCATTCGTAGTACAAACTTGACATATCTTATGCCAATCATGGGATTTTAGAAAACACAGACCTGAGAGAACACATATCTTATGCCAATGATGGGATTTTAGCCCTGATAATTGAACATCTTTAGAAAACGCGGACCTGAGAGAACACATATCTTATGCCAATGATGGGATTCTAGCTCTGATAATTGATCATCTTTAGAAAACGCGGACCTGAGAGAACACATCATACCCGTCGGAGTACGGATAGACTTGACTATTTGCTTCACAATGCACTCTTCTTTAGTAGACAAAACCCAAGGAGGGTGAGGTAGCTGCAAGCGACCATCAACACTCAACTATGGCCAAAGCCCCTCCATCTTGCCTACCTCCTTCAAATCCATTCGTGCCCCTATAGTGTCTCTCTATCCTGTGATGTGGTCCTATAGTAAGCTGCCCATGTTCTTGAAAATATGCATGGGAAGTGGGTCCAATATGGCAACTCATAGAAAACTGAGAACTCTCACATACCATTTGGATATGACTTCGTGTGGACCATTTTCAGCTCGTACCAGCTTTGGGCATTCATACGTACTGGAGGTCATCCAAGAAAACCTTCCCTAAGTTCATGATCCTCTGGCAAGAAAGCGTTGTGTCCTTGATATACCATCTTCTTCCTGGTTCGTGACCTTCGAGAGTCTAACTGTGGCCCACACAATAAACATGCATGATAACTTGAGGTAACCAGACCTGTCCCAACACCTCTATCTAGTGAATACAAAATTGAACGAGCTATGATAGATATTACCAAGGAGAACAGAAGCCTACTTACATGAGCACTCTCCGAATTCCAAATAGTCATGCATGGTCCACATGAGAATGACTCGAATATTGGTGGACCGTCGTCCATCGCGCTTGCTCATATCTTGCACGGTGACCCCCTCCTCTCACAAAATCATAAGCTCGTGAACTAATGGATGAAGATACACATCCATATTTTTGACTTTGTAGCGGCTAGGAACGAGCAAGCTAAGGATGAGATTTCACCGAGATGTCATTTCTTCATAGAAAGTCATGGAGGGATATTGTAGTTGACAAGGACTATAGGCCACACACTGTAAGAAGTTGAGCGTAGACGGAATGGATTCACGCCATCCATAGCCAGACCAAGCTAAAGATTCCTTGGCTCTCGGGCGGCAAAGCTTGGGAAGGTAGAGTTAATGTATCTCCATGCACGTGAATCCGCTAATATTCGTCGAACTCCATCTATGGACCTATTCTGCGCATGCCACATTCTCAAGCTCACCATGACTTACGAAACATGTGGTTTGTGCGGGGGATAAGCAAAAACTGTCTAAGAACTTTTTAAGGGATGGTTTTTCCTTACAAGTCCTGTAGATACTTGTGAGTACCACACTTTGGACATGTCTCCATAGTCTCATATTCTTCTCGAAATAGTATGCAATCATTGATACATGCATGGATCCTGTTGTAGTCCATGCCAAGCTTTCGTAAAACATGTCGTGCATCATCACAAGACTCAGGTATGGTATTTTTAGGTGGTTAGTGCCAAAAAGATATCAAAGAAGCATATGTACAAGGTACCTGAACAACTCAGTCACACTCACATTGTTCCACCCATATTTTTCTTGCACACTTCGGAGTGCAAGCAATGTCTTCAAGTGAGATACTTGGCACCCATCATATAAAGATATGGATGCTTCCTCTCTAAGCAGATCGAATTCTTGACATCCATGGGCATCAATGCATCGATCATTGTCTCCATCTCAGGCTCCAAGATTGTAGGAAAGTCTGGAAGGCTGCCTGTCTCCTCTAGTATTGATGGTATAGATTGGGTAGTATCTTCCAAGTGGTGGATTGGCTCATGCACTCCATCCATTGCACGCCCACGAACTCTTCTAACTGGCCACAAAGGGTGCACTCCTCCTTAGGATGAGATGTCACCTCCTTGGATAGAAAATTTGCCAGCCACACCCAATGTTTTTGTATATGGTATTCAATTAGCTTGCAAATACAATGCATGATTGATATACACTTTTATTACTGTTTGCTCAAAATCTAAGATTGCATGATCAATGATCTCTGATTGAAACTCACCAAAGCTTCGTACGTATTCTAAAGACAATCGACGTTTTCATCTAATTGCTAGCTTAAATTGGTACTACTGGTTTAGTGGATACTGTCATTGATAATGTTTCTATATGGCAAGCATCAATGCAATCTACAATTGATAGTTTCATGCACGCGCCTTCCATAGTAAGCACAAATCCTACGTCTGTGTTTTGGGCATTCTACTATCAAGTAATTGCCTCCCAAGTGTACACATTGTGTCAAGGCCATGTGAGTATCATAATGACCACCAACGTGCTAAGTATAGATGTGCAAACTTATCTAGCTAGGTGGTCCATCATCAATGTCCTCACATGTTGAACTTGCCATCTCAACACTTCCTCTCAAGCTCAATTCTATCTTTGCAACTCCAAGTAAGCTTCAGAACTTTCGAAGCTTCTCTACACCTAATGCCTTTGTGAAAATGTCAGCTATATGATCCTGTGTGTTGACATATACCAAGTCAATCTCTCCTGCAAGTACCTTCTCTCTCATAAAGTGGTAGTGCACCTCAATGTGTTTTGTCCTAGCATGAAACACTCGATTCCTAGCTAGCTGTATGTTGCTCATGTTCACAATGAATGACAACTGGACCATATTTCTACACATCCAAATCACCTAATAACTTTTGCAGCCATACCACCTCACACGCTACCATAGCAGCACCTCTATACTCTGCCTCTGTACTTGATAAAGAAATTGTAGGTTTCCTTTTGTTGCTCCATGTAACTGCTGCACTACCAAGGGAAAACATGAATCCACTCATAGATCTTCTGTTTGACATGCTATCAGCCTAATCCGCATCTATGTATCCAAAGACCTGTACGTCCTTACTAGCCTCATAAAAAAGTCCACAATGTAAAGTGGACTTCACATACCTCAATATATATCTAACTGCATCCAAATGAGGCTTTCTAAGCATCTGCGTAAATTGACTAACAAGGCCAACAATATAGCTCAAGTCTGGCCTTGTGATAGTCATGTAAATCAAACATCCCACTATCCTCGTGAATATAGTAGGGTCTTCTATCTCATCCCCAATGTCAGCACTCAACTTCACATTTTGCTCCAATGGTACTAAAAGAGGCTTACATGCTGTCATACCATACTTGGATAACATATCCAAGCCATGCTGCCTTTGAGATAGCCATATATCATCATCATATTTGATCATCTCAATACCAAGAAAGTATCTCAGCTCACCCAAAACCCAAATCCTTCATCTCTAACTTCTTCTTCAAGAAACCCTTAACTTGAGCAATTCCATTGTCACTGTCACTTGTAATAATCAAGTCATCCACATAGATGACTATGATGACCAAACCTGCATCTCCCTTTCTCACAAAAAGTGAGTGATCAACATCATAAATACAAAATCCAATATTGACAAGGTACTCTCCAATCTTGTTAAACCATGCTCTAGGTGCTTGCTTCAGCCCATAGAGCACCTTCTTTAACCTGCACACATATGTGGGATGCTCTAAATTCTCATAACATGTTGGCTACTCCATATACACTTCTTCTTGCAATTCACTATCCAAGAAGGCATTCTTAACATCCATTTGTTGTAAACTCCAACCTTTTGCTGGCTGCCAAGGCAATCACATACCTAACAATCGCCATCCTAGCAACTCGATTGAATGTCTCTCCATAATCTATGCCATATGCTTGATCATAGCCTTTTGCAGCCAGCCTAGATTTATACCTACTAACCGAACCATTTGCATTATGCTTGACTTTTTAAACCCACTTACAACCAATAGCTTTCTTACCCTTAGGTAAGGGTACCAAATCCCAAGTCTTATTGGCTTCTAATGTAGCCATCTCCTCATCCATTGCTGCATCCCAATGAGCATGACCAACAACATCCTCAGAACAAGTGGGCTCAACATCTTCAACTAGTTTCACCATATAAGCATAATGTTGAGCTGCATTACCTATCAAAACCAAATCTTTTAACAGGGTATCTGACCCTGCTAGATCTATGTACCACCGGATCACTCAACGAACCCTTACATTACTATGAGCCCTCTGTACACCTGGTGTCCTGACTGAAGGAATGCCAAGCTCATCATCCAAACTCTCCAAACCACTAGAATCTCCATCAAATCCCAAATGATCGGTAAATGCATCATTACCATCCAGCAATTTCTTCTTTCCTTTCTCTGTAACATACCGAACATTACAAGTCACGCGTTAACCCCCCTTTTATAAGTAGTAGGGATAATAATATTGCATTTTGATAATTTAGTAGGATAATGGAAAAAAAAAATTTCTTATCCCCCTGTAGCCGACTGTCATACTGGAGGGGGAGGGGAATAGAATGTATGTAAAAGCTCCTCGGTGGAGCTCGCTGGCAACAAGTCGCCATGGTGCGGCCATGCAGGGGAGGAAGGATGCCCTCCCCCTTACCTATATAAACTAGGGGGGGTCACAAGAAGGGAGAGGATGAAAGGCTCTGCATAGAGAGTGAAGCTCTAAGAGGAAAGAGAGGGCCGCCATGAAGCTGAACGCCATTCTGAATGCGTGAGGGAGAGAAGAGAGGTCCCGCTGCCATGAAAGGGAGAGGTGGAGTGGAGGTGCTGATCACCGCCACCTGAAGGCCTGCGCCAGTGCCATTACAATGACCGACGAATGACTGTCTACCCCCTACTCCCCCCCCCTCATGAAGAAGCCCACTGAAGCTTCTAGAAGCCTCTAAGGGGCTTCATAAGCCCCCTTTCCCCACCTCCCCCAAAAGAAGTCTGACCTTAAAGGTCTTATTCTCCCCCCGTGTCTTAAAACCCTCCTTAGGCCCCTTCCTATGGCCTCTTGAAACTCCCCCCCCTTAAAATTCCTCTCTAAGGCTCCCTTAGGGCCTTTCCCCCCCATAAAAGGTTACCCCAAAGGGCCTTTTCCTCCCCCATGTTTTAAATCACCCTTAGGCCCTTTCCTATAGCCTTAAGACTACCCCCCTGGATTCCCTCCTAAGACCTCCCTAAGCCCTTTTTCTCCTACCCCCTCAAAATCCCTCCCTAAGGGTTCCCTTAGGCCTTTCATGTATTTTTTCTCTTTTCTCTCCTAGCCGCGGTTCGTGAGGGATTGTCAAAACACCCCTTGCCCCTGGGAATTCCAAAGCCTTCATGTGCCTTGCATATAATACCCCATCCACGAAATTTCCTCCCTAAGGACCCTTATATACCCTTTTGTTTTACCCCTTTTCAAAAAGAAAAGAGGGTGTTAAGGGTCTTTTGACATTTTTCCTTCCCCATACAAAAGCCCTCGTAAGGGTTTTTACACCTTTTATTCCCTGTTCGTGTGAATCTTTATAAGGCCATTAAGCCTTTCCCATGGCTTTAATGGGTCTTATCCGTGAAAGATTTTGAAACACCCCCTTTTTCGAAATCCCTACTTCAAGGAGGAAGCCTTCTAAAACCGCTTCTGATGGATGGAGCAAGTTATCTCAAAGGGAGCCACGGTGGATTTTCAAAAAGGGGTTGTAAAGTTGCATCCACAACAGAAAGGTTGCATTCGCGATGCCTCCTAAGAAAGCCCAAGGTGCTACCGCAGGAGGGTCCTCTCCTAGCATCCACGTGGACATCTCACCCCAAGCCCAGGTTTTCCTTCCTAATTTTTATTTGGTATTGTTACAATTCAATCGTGCAAGGATAATTGTTGTAAATAGGATGCATTTTTCATCTTAAATGCTTTAGAAAAATTAGCTCACGACGGAGGAATTTAGTCATTAATATTTTCAATAAAACAAGCAAAATAAATGGCGCATAAATGCATTAAAAAAAAAGCTTTATGCATTGCAATGAATTAAATTTAGATTAATGTCCATTGTTAGAAAACGGAATTAAAATAGTATACTTTGTTTAAACATGGAAGTATAAACTGCATATCACATTATTAAGCCATATACTCTTCGCAATGAATCATCATGGGAAGTGCTAGGAGTCCTTAGGAAAGTATAAGGCATGAAATGATTCTTACGATGCATAACTCTAGGCAATTATCGTTTGTCAACTACATAAATTATCAAGAAAAAGGTTGCTTGTTTAGCATGACTTTTGTTCGCAAGTTATAGGAAGATTAGTTGGAATTAACATAACCTTAAAAAAGATAAGTTAGGGTTTAAAAATCAATTTACGCGTAGACAACGAGTCATGTGTTTATGGAATGATAACGTAACTATATTCAAGTGTTAAACAAATTGGCATAAACCTAAACACCTAAACCACAGAGTACTCATTTAGAATGAGTTAAATTTCAAGAAATTCACTAGGAATTAATACGTGACCTAATCATACATATTGCTAAAACTGAAACTCTTATACCCTAAATCACTGAATGTAGGGACAGTGAAACATATTTGGGAAGCTATCTAGGGTTTGTCCCTAAGAATCTTACGAGATGGAACTTGGAACCCTAGGACTGACGACATCAGCCTAATGTAGTCAGGAACATATTGTTTCGTGACTCCATTTGATGAGTAGAATAGTTTCATAGTCGATACGACACTTGTGCAATAAGGGCGGAGTCGTATGATCTTGTGTTTGGATCACAAGGGAATGGCCAATTCTCGCAATGAGGTTGGCAGGTCCTTACGCAAGTTATCTTGCAAGAGGATGAATAATCATCCTAATATTGTATCTTTTTTTAGTAAAGATAATTGTTTGGAAGCAAAAGACTAGCCATTAAATTGAAATAATCTATGAACTTAAGGATTGACCAAGTCTGGTTAGTAGGGTACGACCCTAACCCAGGATATAAGGGATCTTGCCAAGACTTCGCAAGTCATCCCGTATCGAGTGCTGGACGTATTCGAAAGGAAGGATTCATTCCTTATCAGTTTGCGAATAAAAACAACCAATGGAAATGTTTGTGCTTGTTACAGATTTAAGAGCATTGTTTGGATTTGTTTGATCAATTAATTAAAAGATAAATGGATATCTAATACTTTAGGTTAAAGGCCTGAAGGGAGAGGCAACTTTAGTTACCCTCGACTGTCTGCCTAACCCTAACCAATGGGGTTGTTACCACGCTGGGTAAGTGGATCGAACCCTCCGCAAGAGGTCTCTCCGTTGAGCGCTACTTGGAGCAGGAGGACACTTGGGTTCCAGGGGGGCTCTGGCAATAAATCCCTTGCCTTCCAGGCCCTGCACAAGAGGTTAACGTGACTTGGGATTGGATCTCGAGGCCCGCATACTAGTCTACAGGCAGAAACTTGGATTGGTAATCCTTGTGGATTGTTGGATAGTCTTTAGGTGGATTGTGGATAAGCCTACCGGTTAGAATTTTTGTATTTCAATGATAAATATGATAACCTATTAATAAGGAACTTGTTTGACATTGTTTTTCTATGTCAAGTGATATGATTACATGAAAGAACCAGTAACTAACGGGCTAATTAAAGAAGCTGATTGATACATGTCCAACTAATGTGTTAGGTAATTAAATAACTAAAACAACGCGAGGAAAGTGCGGAGGATAGGCCATAGGTCCGTCCTATGGATGGGTGGTCCTGGTTGGTCGGGAACTTTTCTCAAATCACGATGGACAGCAGGAAGATCGTC
Organism: Lygodium microphyllum; assembly: GCF_053477565.2. Classification (NCBI taxonomy): domain Eukaryota; kingdom Viridiplantae; phylum Streptophyta; class Polypodiopsida; order Schizaeales; family Lygodiaceae; genus Lygodium; species Lygodium microphyllum. Next base: position 27,721,706 of record NC_141143.1, on the reverse strand, counting down.
AAAGAACACGAACAACAAAAGCGTTGACCTAGAGTTATGATTGATCTCGATTTACGCTGTTTTAGGGGAACGGAATGGGACTATGCCTTATGGCAAAGAGGTTGAGCTTTGCATCCCTCTCATTTCCCATTCTCCTTGAACCAAGTGCAGCGTGAATTTGCTTTGAGCCTGGCATTTCTGCGTAAAGTAGTTCGCTTGGGTCCAATGCTAGTTGCCGTAAGGAAATGACCAAGAAGGAAAACCCTAATTCAGGTCAATTCTAAGTGGGAACGGCCGGAATACTTCCGCTATGTGGTAGATGCAGAAAGCCCTAGATCACAAACCCCATAACATTCCATGGCAGTGCCGGGCGGAGCTTTCTAGACATCCTTTTCGATGGGCTACTAAAACGTGTCCTGAAGATACCAGTGGATACGTTACAGTTGGTATCAGAGCCAACCAACAATGGAATTGTTTTTATAAAATCTTAATAAGATAAAGTAAAGCAAATGTTGCTGTCCAAACATTTCCTTACTTCCAATGTTATCTTGCAGAACTATGAAGCATGGAACAGGTTCTTGGTATTTCGAGTCATGTTTATGATTGCGATGCATTCCCCGCATTATCGACAAAGGGTTGAGATGATGAACATCCTAGAGCAAATGTATAATCCATCGCCTTTGTACATGGAATGAAGATGGATGGGTGCATCAGGAATCTACTATATAGCTGCCCACCGGTTTGCTTATCTACAAACCAACCTAAAAAGGATCAAGTGGTTGGAAGACCTGAAAGTCGTGAAGCTGTTCATTTTTGTGGAAGCTCACATAAACTCAACTTTACATATTCAAGGTCAGAGGGTTGAGATGAACTCATATATATATGAGAAAGTAACCCGTGTAATCCCCGCCGACAGGATTAAAGTGTTGGGGCGCCATGAGAAGAATGGATTCCAAAGGAAAGGATACCTTGAACTTCCAATGAGTTACCGATTCCCGAAGATCCATGACCCGAAACCATACTATTATACAGTTCTTGTAGATAAATGTAATACAATATTGTTCTCCCTAAACTAAATGTAACAGTTGGCTTATCATCGCAAGAAATGTTGTATTTCGAAAACGCTATGTCCATATAAATACAAATAAGACTTCTTTTTATCAATGTCTAATTGTGCATGAGAATTGATAAAAAGTTAAGTAGTTACATTGCTTACGTGATAGCAGAAATGGAGAATGTAATATGAATCAATAACGATTATCGTGTAATAACATTAAGAAACCTTTATCCAAGCACAACCCTAGGTACATGTTCCTAGTTCGCCTCCTACATCAAGCACTGCTGTAATCCAAGAGAAAAAGTTTCTTCTCAAGCAGATTAAGCCGCCCGAGTTTAACAGGAGAGGCAGGTCCATCCAAGAAGATGCTGAAATTTGGATTGAATCCATGGAGGACTACTTCGAAGTAGTCGGTACTGCATCTACCAATCAGCCTATGCTCGCCAAGCTGAAGCTCACCGGCAAAGCTAGGCTTTGGTGGAAGAAATGGTTCAAGGATCAAGGGATCGTGGAAGGATCGTTACCTGAGAGAAGCTAAAGAAAGCCGTGCAAGGAAGATACTTACCACCTACGTATCACACACAAAAAATGAATGAGTTCTACGAGCTAAAATAGCTGGGACTCACTCTTGACACATACTATTCTAAATTTGTCTCACTTCTTAAGTATGTGTCGCAGATGGACATGACACAGCAGGTGTCCAAATTTTGTGCTGGTTTAAATCCACTAGTAAATACCCATCTCGAATCTATGCGTCCATCATATCTTTAGGACGCACTCATTCGAGCTGCATCTATGATTCAGGAGGTGCAGTCTAGACCAAGGGGTAACAAAACTTGTTCTTATAATGACCCGAACAGAGGAGCATTCAGACCTCAGATGAAGAGAGTTCAAGGTAAGAATCAGGGACAAAGAAAGAAAGCAAGAAGTAACAATGTAAACAACTTTGTTCCTACTCAAAGCAATGGCCAAAACCTCAGTTGTTTCCATTGCAATGAGCCCGGTCATTTCAAGAGGCAATGTCCCAAGCTTAGAGGAAGACATCGCCAAGCACCTTTCCAAGGAATGGGCTGTGGTCAAGGAGCCGCTACACGAGGCAGAGGAAGAAACACCTGCATTGCGACCAGGAAAATGTGCGAAGAAGAAGAAGATCCGACCATGGAAGCAGAGTTTGAAAGGGCCATAGTCCATGCTGCTCTACAAAAGAAAGGCCTGAATCGCCAGTTCTCGGTGATTCAGACACCGTCGAACTATCAAGGTAAAAGTTTCAAGACCTTGAGTGATTGTGGCAGTACACATTCCTTTATCTCACCAGCTTGCACAAAAAGATTAGGAATAGCCACAGTAGAAGCACCTACCTTGCTTGTGGAATTGGCAAATGGTCGTGAGGTTACTTGTACCAGGAAAACTGCTAAGGTGGAATTCTTTCTGGGAGGAAAGAAGACTTCGGTCAAATTCAGAGTCACGAATTTAGGTATCCATGAGTGTCTACTCAAAATGGATTGGCTTAGGCCTAACGACGCCCACATTCATTGTGGGAAGGCCCAAGTTTCCTTTCAGAACTCTGAAAGGGAATTAGTCACAACTCAAGGTGAGGCTGGAGTGCCAAAAATTCAATTGGCCAAAGCATCTTGGATCATAAAAGGAGTTAGAAAAGGATTACATGCCTACTTAATTAATCTCAACAAGTTAGATCAGAAGCAAGAGTCTAGTGAAGGACCTTCTTGGCTAAAGGAATACGCGGACGTATTCCCTGAAGAGTTGACCGAACTCCCGCCTCAAAGAGAAATGGATCATGAGATTAAGCTAGTACCAGGAGCTACGCCAATTGCAAAGAGACCTTATAGAATGTCCATACTAGAAGCAATTGAGCTGAAGGAACAACTCAAGCAACTGCCAGATCAAGGCTACATCTGTCCTAGCAGTTCACCATGGGGAGCTCCAGTACTATTCCAAAAAAAGAAGGATGGGATACTCCGACTATGTATTGATTATCGAGGATTGAATCAATCAATTGTCAAGAACAAGTACCCTATTCCTAGAATAGATGAGCTTCTTGATCGTCTTCAGGGTGCAAAGATCTTCTCCAAGATTGATCTCAGGTCGGGTTACTATCAGATAAGGATCAAGGAAGAAGATATCCCAAAGACAGCCTTCAACACAAGATATGGGCACTTTGAGTTCCTAGTTATGTCATTTGGGCTTACGAATGCACCTGCCACCTTCAACAGGTTAATGTAGGATATTTTTAGGCCATATCCTGATGACTTTGTGATCATCTTATTCAACGACACTTTAGTCTATTCCAAACAGGAGGAAGATCATGAACCCCAACATCGGATTGTCCTTGAAACAATGAGGTCACATAATATGTATGCTAAAATGAAGAAGTGTGCATTCTTCAAGCGTTAGATTGAATATTTGGGATTCATAGTATCAGAGAAAGCAATCTCAGTGGACCTAGCTAAGGTCAAAGACGTGCTAGAATGGCCAATACCAACATCTGTCAAAGAAATACGAAGCTTTCTTGGATTGATAGAATGGTATAGAGTCTTCATAAAAAACTATGCTTTGATTGCAGCACCTCTGACGGACTTACTGAAGAAGCAAACAGCCATTGCATGGTCAACTCCCGAATAAAATAGCTTCGACAGATTGAAGAAAAGTTTGGTATCAGCACCTATCCTGAAACTTCCCGACCTCAATAAGGAGTTCAAGGTAGTAAACTGATGCTAGCACACTTGCCTTGGGATGTGTGCTCATGCAAGAAGGTCATCATGTAGCATACTCTTCAAGGAAATTGAAGAGTCATGAGAAGAATTATGCTACGCATGATTTGGAATTGCTAGCTGTCATCCGTGCTCCAAAGCTTTGGAGACACTACCCATTGGGTAACAAGTTTACACTAGTAACTGACCATAAGAGTTTCAAGTGGATCTTTACCAATTGGGCAACGTCAGTGGATTGAAGTACTAGAGGAATATGACTTTGCAATCAAGTACCAACCAGGGAAAGAGAATGTAGTTGCCGATGCACTCAGTTGTCGCAAGGCATTCCTTAATTCCCTAATCTTGCAGAACCCATCAATAGCTAGATCCCTAGCTACAAAAGTATCTATGCCAAACAACCCAATACTTGAGTTAGCTAGAGAGGAAGTATGCCATGATCCATCCTACCAAACGATGCTAAGGGAGAGTTCTATCAGGGATCAAAACCAAAAGATGCGGGCTAGATATCATGAATTCTCTATTAATAGTGGACTTGTCTACTACAGAACAAGGTTGTGTATAACAGCAAGCCAGTCACTTAATCAGAAGATTTTGTGGGAAGCTCATGATTCCCCTTTCGTAGGATATCCTGGCTATGCCAAGACTCTCAATGTAGCTAGGAAGAGCTACCATTGGGAGAGGCTCAAAGGTGACGTTCTCAAGTATGTCACCGAGTGTTTGTCTTGTCAACGTATCAAAGCCGAACATGTCAAGATGCCAGGGAAGCTGCAACCGCTTGACATCCCCCAAATGAAATGGGAATTCATCAGTATGGACTTTGTTGTTGGCCTACCCCAAGTTCAGGGAGGATACAACTCCATCATGGTTGTGGTTGACATGCTAACTAAGGTTGCACACCTTATTCCAGTAAAGACAAACTATAAAGCCTCGGACATTGCAAGATTGTTTAACAAGGAAATATTCAAGCTGCATGGGCTACCAAGAAGAATCGCTAGTGATCGCAATTCTCTCTTCACATCACACTTCTGGAGAGCCATCTTTGAAACCATTGGAACTCAACTCTGTTTTAGCACACACTACAAGGATTTAAGCCTACAGCGATGGTGGATAGCGACGCAGGTACCGGCGCCGCTATTTGCGTCGAAGCAACACAAATAGCAACGCTCCACAGGAAAAAAAAACAGGCCAAAACCGAGCGCGGGTTCATTTTGCATTTTTGTGTTTTGTGTTTTGAGAGCGAGAGCGAGAGAGAGCAACCATCGTGAGAGAGGGAGAGGAAGAAGGCTTTCCGCCACTGCCGCCACCGCCATTGCCACCACCACCACCATTGTTCGCGAAGGAGAGGAGGAGCCTTCATCGTGAAGAGGAGCTGCCCCACAGTCGCCATATCTCATCGGTGAGTCTCCCTCTCTCCTTCTTTTGCTTGTTTAAGGTTTAAATCACTTTGTCTTTTGCTTGTTTAGGAGAGGAAATGAGAGAGAAAGAGAGGGAGAGGGAGAGGGAGGGAGAGAAAGACAAAGACAAAGACAAAGAAAAAGACAAAGAGAAAGAGAAAGAGAGAGGGAGGGGGAGAAAATGAGAGAGGGAGAGAAAGAGAAAGAGAGGGAGAGGGAGAGGGAGAGGAAGAGGGAGGGAGAGTGCATTCTCTCTCTCCCTCTTTTGCTTTTGGAGAGTGTTAGGATATATTGTGAGAGGGAGAGGAAATGAGAGAGAAAGAGAGGGAGAGGGAGAGAGAGGGGGAGGAAATGAGAGAGGGAGAGAAAGAGAAAGAGATGTATACTCAAATGGATAGCTTTATGGAGATGTGTGTCTACTCAAATGGATAGCTTTTGTCTACTCAAGATGTAGTCCACCTGTGTGTGTATATATTGGAACGATAACATATCCATGATTATGGTAATGGTATGCACTTTGCTTTTTTTATGGGTACCATTATATCAATGACTCCTTAAGAGGGCTAAAAATTGGTCATACACTTTATAAAGTCTAATTAGGAGATTTAAGATGCACGATAATGGACTTATTGATAATGGTATGCAATGTGCTTTACCATGGGCCATGTACATTGGTGACTCTTTAAGATGGCTTAAAATTGGTCATATCCTTCATAATGTCCAAGTAGGGGATCTAATTGTGATATGCATAAATCCTTGTTTTTGTATTAACTTTATAGGCATAACAAATTAGTAATCATGCCAACTAGTCAAAGGAAAGGACCAAAAGAAAATGATCCCCTAGCTAATGGTCATTATGGTACTTCATCAAAATGAACCCAAAAGTGTTGCCATAGAAGAAGAATCCCTTAAATTGAGCATATGATATTTTCTTCAAAGGTTATGACTATGAGTCTAATTGATTGGAACAAATTTTATAACTATGGTACACACACACACCCCCACACAAGCACAAACATTTTTACTATTTGATATTGTCTTTGACATGGTAACCTTGTATTACATTGTTACATTTGATGTTTTCCAATCATTACAATAAAAGTTGATAAATTTCATAGATGGCATTAATTTTTATACATGGACCTAGGACAAAAAAACCACATTACTAAGATGATTTTTGTTGAGATTGGTTTATTATTAGACTAAGTCATCCTCAATGATACTCATAAATTTTCTATACCATCAATGTTGATGTTGTGCTACAAATAATATATGAATATATGGGTAAGTGTACATAAGCATATAGAATTTACTTGACATCTTGATATCCCATAACTAGGGTGTACGCTGACACATATCGCTACTTCATGATATTACTTTACACACACACACGCACACGCGCACGCACATGCACATGCATGTGCACGCACACGCACGTGCACGCACACACACACGCACATGCACACACACACACACACATGCATGATTAATGCATATTATGATATATATGTAACATTTGAGAGATGAGTATGAATGTTCCCTATTGTATTTCTCTTTAATTGATGATTATTTTCTTTAGTTTATTTTATGGCCTCAATAGACCATAATAGAAACACAGAAACACTAGTTTTGCCTAAAATATTCCTACTACTGCATATAACTTCTTGAATTGAATTACATACATATTGATAATTAATTCTTCAGGACTAATATGCAGACATAAGATATACATCATAATCATTTACAAAGCACTGCTCACCTAAAAATTATAAATCAAAATACTCTCAGCACTATCGTTCTTGAACAAACAACTTATTATAGATAGGACTAATTTCTAGGAAACAAGAACAGAGTAGTAGAATCAAGCATCATTGACCCTATACGGGCACTGCCCTAAAGATCTTTCATTCATATAAGTAGAGCCCCTCTAAGATATTCAAAGCCCTCTAGTGAAGTTATATAAGTAATCCTAGATGTCAACAAAATGAGACTAAGAAAGAACTATGATGAAACAAAGTGAAAAGTGATATTCATCAATGGCACCTAGGATTACTTATACAACTAGGATTTGTTGAAAAAGTTGTATTTTGTTGACTAGGATTACTTATACTCAAAGCCCTCTAGTGCAGTTGTGTAAGTAATCCTAGTAGAGCCCCTCTAAGATACTCAAAGTACATAACCTAGAGACCGTAGCTAGGTATATAAGGTATAATGGCCATACAAGAAGACACCTCAATAATTGATTGATCACCACTAAATCCCAAAGAAGAATCATGTTCCATCCCCTTCAACTCTATATTCACCTCGTGAAGAACTTTATTAATCATAGCATCTTTGTCACCAATCTTTTTGTTGCAATGATGAAGTAACATATTCATCACTTTTCCTTTTAGCATCTAAGGCATTATCCAATCTTTTAGTCAAATCCAAACATTTAGTCTCCAACTCATGAATCTTATGAACCAATGTCTTTTTTTTCTACAATAATGAGTAATTATCTACCAGGACAAACAAATCCTTGAGTATGGTATATGGCCGAGATATAACATCAATAAATCTCTCAACTACTATGTGGATCCCATGCATTTTTTACATCAATCAGTAAAGCATTTCTTATATCTTGAAGTTTAGATTTCAACACCATGGATGCATTAATATCAACCTCAATGTTTTTCAAAATTTGCTTCTCAACCTCTTGGAAAGGCTAAAACCTCTCAAGCAAGAGCTTATGGTCAACTTGCAACTTGACATACATCTCCATAAAGGTATCCATTTGAGCCTCGTTTTCCCAAATTGTATTACAAGTCATTAAATTGTTTGTTGTAATGTAGACAAGATGGAAAACGAAGAAGGTCCTATTGTTCAAGATCGCGAGGCGTATCTTAATCAGTGTGTCCCATGTCCTTGCTCTCAATGCAAGTTGGCAATTAGACGAAAACGTCGATTGTCTATAGAACACCTACGACGATTTGGCGAGTTTCAATCTGAGATCATTGATCAGGCGATTGCAGATTTTCAACAAATGGTAATTTGAAGTTAATATCAATCATGCATTGTACTCACAAGCTAATTGAATACCATATACGATAAGATTGGGTCTTGTTGGCAAATTTTCTATCCAGGGAGGTGATGTCTCATCCCAAGGGAGAGTGCACCCTTTGTGGCCCATTAGAAGAGTTGGTGGGCATGCGATGGATGGAGTGTAGGAGCCAATCCACCACTCGCAAGGCCAATCTATACCGTCAATGCTAGAGGAGACATGCAACCTTCTAGACCTACCTACGATGTTGGAGCCTGAGATGGAGGCAATGATCGATGCATTGATTCCCATGGATGTCAAGACTTCTAATCCACTTAGAGAGGAAGCATCCATATCATTATATGATGGGTGTCGAGTATCTCACTTGAAGACACTACTTGCACTCCTAAGTGTGCAAGAAAAATACGGGTGGAGCGATGCGAGTGTGACTGAGTTGTTCAGATACCTTGTACGTATGCTTCGTTGATTTCTTTTTGGCACTATCATTAAAAACATTTGTGCTTTTTCAAGGTGTTTCATGATTTTTTTTAGGTTACTGAAATATCATATATTACCACCTACAAATATCATGCCTGAGTCTCGTGATGATGCACGACATGTTTTACGAAAGCTTGGCATGGACTACAATAACATCCATACATGTATCAACGATTGCTGTCTCTTTCGAGGAGAATACGAGACTATGGAGACATGTCCAAAGTGTGGTTCTCACAGGTATCGACAAGACTTACAAGGGCAAACCATCCCTCAAAAAGTTCTTAGACACTTTTCGCTCATCCCCCGCATAAACCACATGTTTCGTACGTCTGGCATGGCGAGCTTGACAATGTGGCATGTGCAGAATAGATCCACGGATGGAGTTAAACGAATATCAATGGATTCGTGCGCATGGAGCCACATTGACTCTACCTTCCTAGGCTTTACGCGAGAGCCAAGGAATCTTCGACTCGATCTCACAATGGATGGCGTGAACCCATTCCGTCTGCGCTCAACTTCTTAGAGTGTGTGGCCTATAGTCCTTGTCAACTACAACATCCCTCCATGGCTTTCTATGAAGAAAGGACATCTCATCCTTAGCTTACTCATCCTAGGCCGCTACAAAGTAAAAAATATGGATGTGTATCTTTGTCCATTAGTCGATGAGCTTAAGATTTTGTTGGAGAAGAGGGTCACTGTGCAAGATATGAGCAGGCACGATGGTCGGCGGTTAGCCAATATTCGAGCCATTCTCATGTGGACGATGCATGACTTTCCAGGATTGGGAGAGTACTCGGGTGAGCAGGCCTCCATTCTCGCTGGTAATATCTATATTTTATCTCATTCAATCAAGTATTCACTAGGTCGTGGTGTTGGAACAGATCTGGTTATCTCAGGTAATCATGCATGCGCATTGTGTGGGCCATAGTTAGACTCCCGAAGGTCACGAACCATGAAGAAGATGGTATATCAAGGGCACGCTGCTTTCTTGGCCGGAGGATCATGAACTCAGGGAAGGTTTCCGTGGACGAGCTCCAACACGTATGAACTTTGCAAGCTAGTACGAGCTAAAAATGGTCCACGCAGAATCACATTCAAATGGAATGTGGAGGTTCTTAGTTTTCTACAAGTTGCCATATTGGACCCACTTATAGGTCAACCACTTGTTGGATCCCGTGCATATTTTTAAGAATGTGGGCAGCTTGTTATGGGATCACATCACAGGAAAGAGAGACACTATAGGGGCACGAATGGATTTGAAGGAGGTAGGTAAGATGGAGGCGCTTTAGCCGCAGTCGAGTGCTGATGGTCGCGTGCAACTTGCTCACGCTCCTTGGGTTTTGTCCACTAAAGAAGAGTGCATTGTGAAGCAAGTAATCAAGTCTATCTACACTCCGACGGGTATGATGCATTCTCTCAGGTCCGCATTTTCTAAAGACAACCAATTATCAGGGCTAAAATCCCATGATTGGAATAAGATATGTCGGGTTTGTACTACGAATGGATTATAATTGGCGTGGGCATTTTGCTATTTGGAATGTGGCCATTATTCATAATGCATTCTCATTTGTGGTAGTTTGTACTACCGATCGCGATCGCAGGATGTCTTACTCAAAAAATTCACAGGGCCATTTACAAGTTGTCAAATTCGGTGCAATGGATCTCACAGAAGGAGATTAAGACATCCTCTATTGAATCCGTGAGGCGGGGAGCAGTGGAGACTGTTTGTCTCTTTGAGAAATACCTACCCACCAGCATGATCACGATACAAATCCACCTTCTTGTGCATCTCGTGGATGAAGTGGAGATTGCTGGACCTGTCCATACATGATGGATGTTCTTCTTGGAGCACTTCATGAAAACCCTGAAAGGCTTTGTGTGACAACGAGCTTGGCCAGAAGGTAGCATGGCCGAAGGTTGGTTGGTGTTTGAGGCGCTAGTGCATATTTCACAATGGCTACCAACAGTGGAACTAGACAATGAAATGATATGGTCCGCTGAAGGACGATGATAGAGTGATTGGAGATGTGGTGGTTGGAAATGGGGTAGAAAAAAGAATGGATGCCTCAATGAAAGAGAAGGTGAGTCGCTTTTGTATGTTGCACCATGCCTCTATGGAGACGTGGCTCGCCAAGTACCAGATCGCTAGGCAAGATCAAGAGGAAGCACGAGCTGAATTCCGACGTAGTACACATCATTGGCCGATTTGATATCCCGAAGGCATGGAGGATATGTCACGGTTTATGTCAACACGATGGTTGCATGGAGCCTTGACCGCAGCATCTCGCGAAGGGACAGAGGTCTCAATGGAGGAGTGGGAATTCTTGAGGGGATGTAGTCCAAAGGTGATGAGGGGTTTAGAATCTGTCGTATCTAAATTTTATATGCGACATCTAATTTGAGTATTTCAATGTACAATACAAAATATATAGTGCAGTGTGGTTGCGCGGACAGCATTTTCACGTGGAGCGTATTGACAAAATGCGCTCCACAATGGACTGTGGTGTCATGGCAAGGTTCGAGCAAGAGACACGACGATGAGCAATGGATCCAAACAGGGTTGTAGATGAGATGGAGTATTTTGGGAACTTGCAAAGTATTATTATGGTGGATTACTGTAGCTTCTCCATGATACTATTCAATGTGTAGTGGTTCAAAGTGGTACTTGGAGGAGCTCGAGCAACAGTTCGACGAGGTCCATCTAGATTTCTCGAAATAGATTCCGAAAAAAAATAGATGGATTTGCGCGACACCTTTGTGTTGCCGGCCCATTGTGAACAGGTGCATGGAGTCATTTGCTTGCTAATTGTATTACAACATGGTTTATGTCACAATGGATTGAACTCTCTTGTACGTGTTTGTGAACATATAATCTTCTATCCAAACCCCCGACAACCTCGATAGTGATATGTTATACCTTCAACTTCTCAAAGTGTGAGAGTATATGATCAAAGCAATGTTCCGAGCATAGATGAAGATAATATGCAAATTGAGGGGTCGATATTGCAAGGGGTGGAGGCCATCGAAAGCTTGGAGCCAACATCAGCTCTAACAATGATGGAAATAGAGGAGTTCAAGAATTCTTTGAGAATGAGGCGGACTCATTCTTTTGTGGTGACATGTCTATCGACCTTCCAGTGTATACGGAGTTGTGTCAGGAGATTAACATGGGACCATATGATACTTCATACTTGGAGCATCCACTTACTCAATTCGTTGACCAATCGCTTATAAGGATACATAAGATATGCATTTTAAGTGATATTTTTTTTAAATGATCTATATTACTGTGCTTTGTATGATTTAAATTGATTATTCTAACATCATTTTTTGTATGTGCAGGTGACATTTTTAGGATGAGTCGAGGGATGAGCAATGAGGAGTTACATGACATCTTCGCACGCATGTCTCCAGACCACATCGCCAGATTCAGAGAGATGGTAGACCAGGAGTTGTCTCGTTCTTCATCAGGGCGCTCTGCTAGATCTACTTCAGTGTGATCGGATGCTTTGGCTTTGAGCAGACGATCTCGATGCTCACGACTTGGGCCAGAGGGAGGGAGTGCATCAGGATCAGGGGAATGCTACAAAGTTACAGAGGTAGTGAGCCCACGGTCGACAAAGGATACAGGTGTGACTCCTCGCTCTCGTGGCTCAGGTGGATGCTATGAAGACACGGACGCGGTGTCTCCATCTTGTCGTTCAGCTGGAGTTGCATCACCTCCAGGATTTGTCACACCTGTGGGGACGTCTAGTCCAGTTACTCCGACTTTTGTGCAGCCGTCAATAGGTGGCACCCCTTTGGGTGCCACTCCGAGAGATATTACCCCCCTCGGTACACCGGATGTAGAGGGGTCTCCTGGATATGCCCAAGAGCATGGACGCAGATGGGAGAGGACCCATCTTAGGCATACTCCTAGGGGTTAAGGATATCTGGTGGTTAGGAGCCATCATCATGAATGATGAGGGGAGAAGGATGATGGCTCGCATAAGAGAGTTGTGCCAACAAGTTTCTCGGCACAACGTCTTGGATAATTGGAAGAACATACCAGAGGGGAGGAAGGACTACATAGTAGCATCCTTGCACAAGGAGTTTCCGGTGCCAACCGCAGTAGATAGATTCTCTATGAGCTGGATGATGGATTGCATGTGTGCATACATGTCACATAGATGATCCGATGCACGCAAGGCAATCAAGAGTGGGGCTGCAAAGCCCGAGTGGTTAGATACAGACAACTGGCGCCGACTGAGGGAGGAGGCTATAGATTCTCCAGGACATTGGAGTCAGCAGCGCAAGGCGGTGAGGGCACGACTCGAGACTGGAGTGGTCCATCATCTTGGGAGTGGCGGCCACAAGACATATTTGGAGGACCTTATATGTTTTTCTTTTGTTTTGCTTGTTTATTTTTTTGAAATATTATTTGTACTGACAATCATGTTTCTAACAGTTAGCATTTTGTTTTCTTTGCAGCACTCCATTACAAATCGCGATCTATCTAGCCTTGAGACTCGATATGCAGAGAAGCACGGTCTCAATGCATTGATCGACCGATTGTATAGACGCGGCCGCCCTGTAAGTCACTTATCTTTCTTGTCCGTAGTTACCATGAGATATTTGAATGCATTATTGTATGGTGAATTGATGTGTTGTTTCTTTTTTTGCAGAGTCTATTCGATGCTCCTTTGCCGCAGGATGAGCTTTCAAGGGACGAGGATGCATAGCTCACCCTTGGATCCCTGGAGGTCACACACCTTTATTTTTGAGTCACCTGATCTATGTAGACATGTTCTATGTATTAGTGATATCCTGTCATGATTGTACCAATCGCTTTTTATGTGATCATGTATTTATTTCATGTATCAGTTTTATGATTTCAGTATACATTGTTTTTGTTTGCAAGTGCATTGTACACAGTAGTGCAGAAACTATTTTGTATGGCTCTAATAAAGCACACAGTGCTATATGTGCTGCCCTGCCACAAATTTTTTTTAATCCCTGTTACTGTCGCTATTAGAGTCGCAAATTTTACTGCTTGCGTCACTATGCACGTCCCAAACCGTCGCTATCAACGTCGGTATTGGCGTCGCTATATGCACGTTGCAAACCATCGCTATCAGTGTCGATATTGGTGTCACTATTTACCGATGCTGATAGCGACGGTTTGCGACGTGCATAGCGATGCCAATAGCGACACAAGCAATAAAATTTGCAACACTAATAGTGACAGTAACAGTGACGCCAATACCGACGTTTCTATGGCGTCATTAATAATGACGCTGTTTGCGACGACGGGGGAAAATTTTGTTGTTTGTATTTTCGTCGCTTTAAACGTCGGTATAAGGCCTATATCTTATAGTGACAACTTACCATCCCCAATCAGATGGCCAAACAGAGCAAGTAAATCAAGTCATCGAGGATATGCTTAGGGCATACTGCTATATTGAGCCAAAGAGGTGGATTCAATACTTGCCTTTGGTTGAATTTTCCTACAATGCTTCTTACCAACAGAGCATACAAGTGGCCCCTTTCCAAGCATTGTATGGTCATGACTGTCGAAGTCCCCTAAACTTCTCAGATCCAACCTTAAGGATTGAAGCTTCAAGGCAGATGTTGGAAGAGATGGATGACCAAATAAAGTTAATAAGACTGGACATCCAAGCTGCCAAGGATAGACAGAAGGCCTACGCGGATTTGAAGCTTCAAGATAGAGTCTTCGAAGAAGGAGACATGGTCTTCATTCGTGTACGCCCTAAGAAGAGTTCCCTATCCTTAGGAGATTGCAAGAAGATAAGTCCAAGGAGTGTGGATTGTACAAGATCCTTAAGTGCCTAGGACCTAATGCTTATAAACTACAACTCCCTGAGAACCTAAAGGTTCATAATGTATTCCATATCAACCTATTGAGGAAATATGTACCTAATCCTAACCATGTACTGGATGACCAACAAGTTGTAATGCCTAGTCAAGGAGTCCTTGAACTAAGGCCTGACAGGATCTTAGATGTTAGGGAGAGACAACTAAGATCCAGAACCTTGAGAGAATACCTCGTCCAAAGGAAAGATTGTCTCGAAGAGGATGCCACTTGGATAGATGAAAGCACTTTCAACCATCAATTTGCCAAGTTTATCTCGAGATGAGGACATCTCGATTCCTCCAAGGGGGAGAGAATGTAATATACCAAACATTACAAGTCACGCGTGAACCACCTTTTATAAGTAGTGGGGATAATAATATTGCATTTTGAAAATTTACTAGCATAATGGCAATTTTTTCTTCCTTATCCCCCCCAGCCAACTCTCGTGCTGGAGAGGGAGGGGAATAGAATGTATGTAAAAGCTCCTCGGTGGAGCTCGCTGGCGACAAGTCGTGATGGTGTGGCTACACAGGGGAGGAAGGATCCCCTCCCCCTTACCTATATAAACTGGGGGGGGGGGGGGGGGGGGGGGGGGGTCGCAAGAAGGGAGAGGACGAAAGGCTCTGCACAGAGAGTGAAGCTCTGAGAGGAAAGAGAGGGCCACCATGAAGCTGAACGCCATTCTGAATGCATGAGGGAGAGAAGAGAGGTCCCGCTGCCGTGAAAGAGAGAGGTGGAGTGGAGGTGCTGATCACCGCCACCTGAAGGCATGCACCAGTGCCATTCCGACAATTGACGACGACTGTCTGCCCCCCTCCCCCCGTGAAGAAGCCCACTGAAGCTTCTAAGGGGGCTTCATAAGCCCCCTTTCCCCCCCCAAAAGAAGTCTAACCTTAAAGGTCTTATTCTCCCCCGTGTCTTAAAACCCTCCTTAGGCCCCCTTCCTGTGGCCTCTTGAAACTCCCCCTCCTTAAAATTCCTCTCTAAGGCTCTCTTAGGGCCTTTTCCCCCCATAAAAGGCTACCCCAAAGGGCCTTTTCCTCCCTCGTGTTTTAAATCCCCCTTAGGCCCTTTCCTATAGCCTTAAGACTACCCCCCTGAATTCCCTCCTAAGACCTCCCTAAGCCCTTTTTCTCTCACCCCCTCAAAATCCCTCCCTAAGGGTTACCTTAGGCCTTTCATGTCTTTTTTTTCTTTTCCCTCCTAGCCGCAGTTTGTGAAGGATTGTCAAAACACCCCCTGCCCCCGAGAATTCCAAAGCCTTCATGTGCCTTGCATATAACACCCCATCCATGAAATTTCCTCCCTAAGGACCCTTATATACCCTTTTTTTTAAACCCCTTTTCAAAAAGAAAAGAGAGTGTTAAGGGTCTTTTGACATTTTTCCTTCCCCATACAAAAGCCATCGTAAGGGTTTTTACACATTTTATTCCCTATTCGTGTGAATCTTTATAAGACCATTAATCCTTTCCCATGGCTTTAATGGGTCTTATCCGCGAAAGATTTTGAAACACCCTCTTTTTCAAAATCCCTACTTCAAGGAGGAAGCCTTCTAAAACCCCTTCTGACGGATGAAGAAAGTTATCGCAAAGGGAGCCACGGTGGAATTTCAAAAAGGAGTTGTAAAGCAGCATCCACGACGAAAAGGATGCATTCGCGATGCCTCCTAAGAAAGCCCAAGGCACAGCCCGCAGGAGGGTCGTCTCCTAGCATCCACGTGGACATCTCACCCCAAGCCCAGGTTTTCCTTCCTAATTTTTATTTGGTATTGTTACAATTCAATCGTGCAAGGATAATTGTTGGAAATAGGATGCATTTTTCGTCTTAAATGCTTTAGAAAACTTAGCTCACGACGGAGGAATTTAGTCATTAATATTTTCAATAAAACAAGCAAAATAAAGGGCGCATAAATGCATTTCTAGCAAATAGCTTTATGCATTGCAATGAATTAAAATTAGATTAATGTCCATTGTTAGAAAATGGAATTAAAATAGTATACTTTGTTTAAACATGGAAGTATAAACTGCATATCGCATTATTAAGCCATATCCTCTTTGCAATGAATCATCATGGGAAGTGCTAGGAATCCTTAGGAAAGTACAAGGCATGAAATGATTCTTAGGATGCATAACTCTAGGAAATTATCATTTGTCAACTGCATAAATTATCAAGAAAAAGGTTGCTTGTTTAGCATGAATTTTGTTCGCAAGTTATAGGAAGATTAGTTGGAATTAACCTAACCTATGCCTAACCTTAAAAATGATAAGTTAGGGTTTAAAAATCAACTTACGCATAGACAACGAGTCATGTGTTTATGGAATGATAACGTAACTATCTTCAAGAGTTAAACAATTTGGCATAAACCTAAACACCTAAACTGCGGAGTACTCTTTTAGAATGAGTTAAATTCCAATAAATTCACTAGGAGATAATATGAGACCTAATCGTACATATTGCTAAAATTGAAACTCCTATATCCTAAATACTTGCCCACATTCACCGAATGTAGGGACAGTGAAACATATTTGGGAAGTGATCTTCGGTTTGTCCCTAAGAATCTTACGAGATGGAACTTGGAACCCTAGGATTGACAACGTCAACCTAATGTAGTCAGGAACAGATTGTTTCGTGACTCCATTTGATGAGTAGAATAGTTTCATAGTCGATACAACACTTGTGCAATAAGGGCGGAGTCGTATGATCTTGTGTTTGGATCATAAGGGAATGGCCAATTCTCGCAATGAGGTTGGCAGGTCATTACGCAAGTTATCTTGCAAGAGAATGAATAATCATCCTAATATGGTATCTTTCTTGAGTTAATATAATTGTTTGGAAGTAAAAGACCAGCCGATAAATTGAAATAATCTATGAACATAAGGATTGACCAAGTTCGGTTAGTAGGGTACGACCCTAACCCAGGATATAAGGGATCTTGCCAAGTCACAAGTCATCCCGAATCGAGTGCTGGACCCACTCGAAAGGAAGGATTCATTCCTTATCAGTTTGCCAACAAAAACGATCAATGGAAATGTTTGTGCTTGTTACAGATTTAAAAGCACTATTTGGCTTTGTTTGATCAATGAATTAAAAGATAAATGGATATCTAATACTTCAGGTTGAAGGCCTAAAGGGAGAGGCAGCTTCAGTTACCCCCGACTGCCTGCCTGACCCTAACCAAGGGGGTTGTTAACCGCATCGGGCAAGTGGATCGAACCTGCCGTGAGAGGTCTCTCCCTTGAGTGCTACTTGGAGCAGGAGGACGCTTGGGTGCCGGGGGGAATCTGGCCGTAAATCCCTCGCCTCTTGGGCCCTACACAAGAGGCTAACGTGACTCGGGATTGGATCTCGAGCCCGCATACTAGTCTACGGGCGAAAACTTGGATTGGTAATCCCTGTGGATTGCTGGATAGCCTTCGGGCGGATTGTGGATAAGCCTATGGGCTGGACTTTTTGTATTTCAAAGATAAATATGATAACCTATTAATAAGGAACTTGTTTGATATTGTTTTTCTATGTCAAGTGATATGATTACGTGAAAGAACCAGTGCCTAATGGGCTAATTAGAGAAGCTGATTGATACATGTCCAACTAATGTGTTAGGTAATTAAATAACTAAAACAACCCGAGGAAAGTAAGGAGGATGGCCCATAGGTCCGTCCTACGGATGGGTGGTCCTGGTTGGCCAAGAACTTTTCTTAAATCACGATGGACAACAAGAAGATCGTCGTCAAAGAACACAAACAACAAAATTGTTGACCTAGAGTTATGATTGATCCCGATTTACGCTGTTTTAGGGGAACGGAATGGGACTATGCCTTATGGCAGAGAGGTTGAACTTTGGATCCCTCTCGTTTCCCATTCTCCTTGAACCAAGTGCAATGTGAATCCACTTCGGGCCTGGCATTTCTACATAAAGTAGTTCGCTTGGGTCCGATGCTAGTTGCCGTAAGGAAATGACCAATAAGGAAAACCCTAATTCACGTTCATCCTAAGTGGGAACAACCAGAATACTTCTGCTACGTGGCAGATGCAGAAAGCCCTAGATTGCAAACCCCGTAACATTCCATGGGAGTGCCGGGTAGAGCTTTCTAGACATCCTTTCTGATGGCCTGCTAAAACGTGTCCTGAAGATACAAGTGGATACGTTAAATTCTCCTTCCCTAAAACACTTATAGATCCACCTGAAGATGTGGGGCTACTCCTTAGTTTCCCAGACCAAGGGCTCACTGTAGGTGTAGTACCAGATGATGTTTTTGGTCCACTAAGATTGCATGATTCTTGCTTATCTTTCTGCATATAGCTGTCCTGATCATCATCATCATCCAAAACATCACCAACAGGTATATATCAACTTCACATCTCATCAAAGATAACATCTCTGCTCACCTTGAACTCACTTGTGAGACAGGGTTATAAGAGCGATACCCTTTCTGCTCTAACGAATATCCAATAAAAACACATTTTTGTGCCTTTGGATCAAGCTTCTTCTGTAGCTCATCTGGCACATGAACGTATGCAACATCAGACTTATTGCCAGTAAAGCATTCTTCAGGAGAGTCATGCCATGAACTACAGCTGCGGGGGATCTCTTCATAATATAGACAACAGTAGACCAAAAGAGTTTGGGCATATCCTTTTCCGCCATTAATGCTAGTGCAACTTCTGCAATATGCTTGTTTTTTCTTTCTGCAACACCATTTTGCTGTGGGATATACCTACAAGTAAATTACCTCTTTATCCCATGGGTCCTCAAGAAGCCACTGAACTCATTAGAGAGGTACTCTCCCCCTCCATGTGATCTTAAGCCCTTCACTTTTAAGCCTGTTTCTATTTCAACAGCTGCCTTAAAAGATTTGAAATGCTCAAACACATCACTCTTTTCCTTCATGAAGTATACCCATAGCTTCCTTTAATAGCCATCAATAAATGTGACAAAGTATTTGCTGCCACCAAGAGATACATTCTTTGTAGGCCCCAAAACATCTGTATGTACTACATCAAGTATATTTCTTCTTAATTCTCTATAGTGCGAGAAGGGTTGTCTCGTCTGCTTACCAAACTGGCATGCTTCACCGACTTTATGCAATTCTCCAACTCTAAAAGAAGGCAACCCTGTAACCAATCCTTTGGACTGCATTAATTTTAGCCTTTGCACATTTGCATGTCCAATATGTTTATGCCATATTTCAATACCTGCAACTACTTCTTTTCCTTTAGCATACAAAGCAGCATCCATTGTAGGAATTCAAACATCTAAAGTGAACATTCGGCCAACTCTACTTCCTTTTGCTACCAACTTGCACCTATCTTTAAGGTTTTCTACAAAACAACCTTCTGCATTGAATTGGACCTGCAACCCCTGCCCTATCATTTGGCCAACATACACTAGATTCTTTGTAATTGATGGCATAGGTAATACATCTGTGAGACTCTTTGTCTGGCAACCATCATACAAGGTCAAGGGAACCTTTCCAATGTGTGAAATCGGGTGGCATGAATCATCACGCGTTTGCACATAACCTGGATTTTTTGAGTCCTGCATCTCTCCAAACAATTCAACATGACTGGTCATATGATTAGATGCACTTGAATCGACATACCATACATCATCATGTGTCCCCTTTCGTGTAGCTGCATTCATCATATGCTGTGTAACAAACAGATGTTCATTTTTGTCCTCAATCTATCGTGAAGATGATGCATAGTTTCCATGCTGCAATTTATCATTGTGAATATTATCCTTCTTAGCATAACAATTGGCTGCAATATGACTTGTTTTGCCACAATAATGGCAAACAATAACAGAATTTTGAGAACCTCTATTCTGCCATCCACCTCTTCCTTTAGAGCTCCCCCTACCTCTAAATTTTCCTTGGCCTCCTGAAACCTGCATTTCACCAAATTGCTAATTGAACCTATTTTTCTAGTTATTGCCAGCACGTCCCATACCATGGCCTCTTGAAGAGGATCTACCACATCCCCTTCTTGAATTTGACTAAAATTCTTGAACCTGTTCATCATTTTTTTCAAACAAGTCCCCCTACATATTGATCTCTTTGGTAATCATGAGAGAGATTAGCTCATCAAAATCTGGAAATGGCTTCCATACGTATACTGAAGTAACAAATGATTTCCATACCTTCTCATTATTAAGACCACTCAAAGTGGATGAAACCAAATCATCATCATCAGGCATTGCATCAATCGCTGCTAAAGCATCGACAATGCTCCTCACCTTCAATACATACTCATTAATAGGCATTTTTCATTTTTTCAAGGCATTCAACTCTTGCTTGAGTTGAATCTTTCGTGCCTTTGTATTTACTGAAAACATACTCTCAAAAATTGTCCAAGTTGTATGTGAAGTTTTTGCATTCTTAATATGTCCCAACATCGTATTATCAATGACTACAAATAACCAACACATCACCTTTTTGTCTTTTGCATTCCATTCTTTCCATGCTTTTAATTCATCTGCAGTTGGAGGAATACCCAGCTTTGGCTCATTTTCTTCATTTGAAACAAATTCATAAAGGCCCTTTCCAATGAGGAAGTTCGTCACACAGAACTTCCATGAAGGGTAGTTGTTCTTGTCGAGCTTCTCAATAATGGGATTTCCACTGTTCTCTGCCATTATTACAAACAAGGATACAACACAGCAAGCTAGTATTCTGTAATCTTTCACAACACATGCACAGCAATACACCAAGTAACCTTTTTCATTGATTGCTTAATAGTGCATGTAATCTGTAACCTGTTTGCAGATAAATTTTATGTTTTCTTCTTGCAAACACCTCAAAAATTACAGATTTGCAATCTGTAACTTGCACACTCACTTTCGGTCAATACAATAGAGATGGAGGCCAAAACGTTTTCTTGCTAATTTCTTATTCTTCTTCTACACACTATACAATATATACAAAGTATAGATAAAATACAACATAAAGGAAAGTCGCCTTCTAATTCAAACAGTGTATAACTAACTACACTAATAATTGACTGGTGTTATATCTTTGCCAGCTATAGGTAGGTGTAACAAACTAAATATAATAAGTGATAAGTCATTGGCCATGTGAGTATCATAATTACCACCAATGTGCTAAGTGTAGACGTGCAGACTCATCTAGCCAGACGGTCCATCATTAATCTCTGCACGTGTTGAGCTTGCCATCTCAACACATTGGACATTGGCTCTAGTAGGTCTGTGCAAGACATCTTGAAGCTTAAAAAACTTTAGCTTGATGTTGGACATGTCTTGCAAGAATTCCACTCCCTTTCCCTTATCTTGTGCCTTGGTATTTTTTTCTCTCTAAAACTAGTGGATCTTTCACTAGATCATAATGATGCATGCCATCTAGATTGTCTTATTACTCCTTTTATTTAGCAAGTGATCCACTCTTATGGATTCCTCAAATGCACTAGTCCAACACTCCTATTGCAAGTTATAGTTACTCACTAGGGCTCTGTATAATTCCTCATTCCTGATCTCATTGATGAAGATAGCTAAGAGTACCCTTGATGTATGTCTTTCAATGGTAGGGATTCACCTATGTGACATAGTCTCTGATTACCTCCTTGCCTTTTTGGCTCACATTCATGAGATTGAAAATTAGGTTATCTATTTATCTAGCCTCCAAGAAATTATTGATAAAAAAGTTCTTAAGTGTGTTAAAATCATTCCACTCAACATCATCTATGGTGGTGTATCATATATTTCCTTTCTTACTTGGACATAACCTAACAGCTTGTGCTTGCTTTTCAGCATCTGTGAGGCTATTCACCTCACAAACTTGCTTAAACTATTCAAAAAAAGCTATAAATATTGTTACTAGCCCTGTAAGTTTCAACTTGCTTTGTCACAATATGTATTCTTGTTTAGCTTCTCACTCTTGATGCTACCCTAATCCCATAAAGAGTGTAGTCACTATTGTAGCACTATCTTTTTCTATCAAAGTTCTATCTGTAGCAACTATTTGAGCAAGGGTTTGGATGGCCTAAGATGAGTATTCTATTAACCTTGATGCACTAAAAGCAAAAAGAAAGAAATGAAAAATAAAAATACATAGGAAAAAGGGAGAAAAAGGAAGCCCACAATGGAAAAATAAGACGAAAAGAGCCAAAAACACAAGAAGCATGTTAGATATGCTCAATGCCCCACCCTCATAATATGCCACCAATGAGGTCTATGTGACCAAATGGCACATTGCATCGAGTTGCAAGTAAGGGAGCTATTAGGGGCCCCTATTTTTGGGTCTTGGGGCCGCAAAAGTGACCCCTGGCTGGGGGGTCCCAAGGGGGCTAGCATCCCCCTTAGTGGGGGTTCTAGGTTAGCACCCCCAGCCTAATGGTAAAGGGAATATTCCTTGCGACTAGTGGAGGCTCATACGGTAGGTTAGTCAAATCGACCTAACCAACCTAATCACCTTTGCGGGCTATAAAAGCCAAACCCCTTCCTTGCCATCAATTATCTATCTTTCACCCAGTTATAGTTGTGCCAGTTAGCTTTAAGCGCTTCACCTATCTTGTGTCTAGATCACCATCTAGGCTTCACAATGGAAGTGCATGGGTGGACAGAGCCATCTTTGTATCACTTTTTTGGAGCTAAAGATTTTTTTTTCTTCCTCTTATCTATTGTATACTATCTATCTCTTTCTCAAATTCGGTTCAGTGCGACGTGTAATTTTTAATCAGAGCCAAGGGGGCTCTAGGGATCAAAGATGCACAAGAGGCAAAGGCCACACCAACAAAGAGGAATGATGTGGTCTTCCAGAAGTGGTTCTGGCACATGAGGAAATAGTGCAAGAGGTGGTGGTGCTATACCGGCTATTCAAACATTGAGGATTCACCCACCAACCTTTAGTAAAGGCAAGTTAGATGGTACAAACTACACCTTGTAGAAGTTCAAAATTACAACTATCCTTGATTCTTATGAGCTTTTAGAGGCTGTGCTAGGGGATGACATAGAACCACAACTTCTAATCCTGACCCATCAAATTCTAGTGTGATGATTCCTTCGAATGTAGATCTTCTACGAGCTTGGAAAGGAAGGAATGTAGATGCATTGTGTGCCTTAGTTACAAGTTGTTTTGACTTTGATTCAACATACATACAACCAAAGCATCAGAGGCTTGAAATGTATTGAGGAGTCTGTATGAAATGCGAAACCAAAAAAGGATTCAAAACTTGGAGAATTAACTAGCACCAAAGAAGTTTGCTGAAGGAGAGATAGCTGACACATTCATCAGTCAGATTATGAATCTGCAAGATTAGATGGCTCGCAGTGGGATACAAAAGAGTACCAAGGAGCTAGCTTGGAGGTATCTTCGAATTTATCCACAAAAGTTTGATGGACTAGTAACTTCCCTTAATACTCAAGTGAGACCTCAAGCTTTGACTTTTGAGGAGTTTTTTGCATTATTGATGGAAGAGGAGTTGAGGCTTAAATCCCGAGAATGAAGCAACAATGGAGATGCTGCATTCTTGGTCAATGCAAAAAGCAAAGGTGGTTCCTCCACCAAAAATAATGGTGATGAAAAGAAGAAGGGCTATAAGAAGAAGTTTCAAGGAGAGTGCTTCTACTACAAGAAGAAAGGACATAAAATCGCAAATTGTCATGTTGAGCAGGCAGATGAAAAGAATGGTACCTTTAAAACTAAAGGGAAAGAGACATCCAATATGGTTGAAGCAAAGTTGGAGTTATTCATGGCGACCATTGAGGAAGTGTGCTCCTCGGTGCAAGAAGAATCTACCACTAACTCATGGGTGTTGGATAGTGGGGCCTCCTGTCACATGACCAACAAGAAAGGTCTATATAGCTCTATGCAGCCTCTATAAGAATCCATCGCTATGATGGTTGGAAATTATGCAAAATGCCCTGCTATAGGCAAAAGTACTATTTCTTTTGTTGCTATAAATGGTGAAGTAAAAAAGCCTTCAAATGTGTTGTATGTTCCAAAAATTAGGAGAAATCTGCTAGCAGTTTTGCTGCCATAACTGATCTTGGTTATGAAGTGAGGTTGAAGAAGACATGTGTAGAAATTCTCGATAGTGCTGGCAAAGTTGTTGATAAAGGAGAAAGAAGGAACAACATGTATGAGCTAAGTGCTCTTATAGCCACCGCTGGAGTGGACACAAGTAAGATTTGGCATGAAAGGTTTGGAGACATCATATTTGGAGTATTGAAGAAGATGCATAAGCAAGGTATGGTTACTCAACTACGTGACCATGTGAAGCTTGTATGATGGGCAAGCAATAGAGAAAGGTATTTCTACAGGAAAGCAATAATAGAGCCCAAGCTCCTCTAGAGTTAGTGCATGTTGAATTGTGTGATAAGATGCCTACATAGGTCTTGGGGGGATCTTCTTATTTTATGTTGATTGTGGACAACTATAGTAGGAACATGTGGGTGTAATTCCTTCGTGATAAGGCTCAAGCTTTTGGTAAGTTTAAAAAATGGCTAAAACTTGTTGAGAATGAAACAAGGAAAAGTGTGAAGAAATTTAGAAAAAATGGTGGTGGTGAGTTCAAATCAAAGGATTTTGAAGACTTTGCAAGAGCAAAGGGATCAAGGGTCAATTGACAACGCCTCACATACCTCAGTAGAACGATATTGTGGAACGCACAAATTGCACCATTATGGAGATGGCAAGATGCATGCTAAAGGGCAAGGGATTGCCCAACCATTTTTGTGCTGAAGTTGTTAATACTGCATTCTACATTCTAAATTGGAGCTACATAAAGGCTCTCAAGGAAAAAACACCTCATGACGCTTACACTAGTAAGAAATCATCTGTCTCACATTTCATGATTTTTGAATGTGAATGTTATGCAAATGTTGCAAATGAGAAGAGAAACAAGTTAAAACCAAAAAGTAGAAAATGTATCTTCTTGGGTTATAGTGATGAGCAGAATGCTTACAAATTATATGACTAAGAGGCAAAGAAGGTCATCTCTAGCCGTGATGTGGTGTTCAAGGAGTAGCCACATACAGTGCAGGAGGAGAAGGCAAGTTCTTCCACTTTATCATCAAGGAAAGAAGTAGTCCACTATTAACCTATTTCGAGAGCTATCCCTATCCTTAAGGAGGAGCAAGCATCATCTTCAAATAATGAGGAAAAGGTTCACCAACTTGACATCACCCCACTGGAAAAGACATTGCTACGTTGGGTGAAGCAGCTCTATGACCACACTAATACTATACCTAAATCTCTTGAGGAAAAAGCAGACGGACCAAGGAGGTCTCAGAGAATACAAGAGCAAAGGAGGGCTTCTACTCACATAGTCAATATTGCCTTGATGGCTAATATGATGAGAGAAGTAAAGGAGCCAATTGACTTAGACGAAACACTTGCAAATCCAGCATGGAAGATAGCTATGCAAGCCGAGTATGATAGCATAATGAATAATGATGCTTGGGAGCTAATGGATCGGCCACAACAAAGAGGAAGGTTATTGGCACCAAGTGGATATGGAAGGTAAAGTACAAGGCTAATGATACCTTAGAAAAGTACAAAGTCAGATTGGTTGCAAAGGGATTTTTATAGGTTGAAGGTTTTGATTTTCAAGAGTCATTTTCCCTAACTGCCACAATGACCACTATTCGCACAGTACTTGCAATGGCCACCCACAAGCATTTCCGGTTTACCAAATGGATATTAAGTAAGCATTCTTAAATGGTGACCTCAAGGAGTAGGTGTAAGTGGCTCAACCACTAGGGTTTGAGGCCCCCCATTTTGAGAACAAAGTGTCTAAGTTGAAGGAGGCATTGTATGGACTAAAACAAGCCCCATGAGCATGGTACCAGCAAATAGATAAGTTCTTTTTAAGCTTAAAATTCAAAATATTTGCCTCAGATGCTAACTTGTATGTTTACATGGATAGTGAAAAGTCTATAGTGATTGTCCTATATGTAGATGACATTCTTATTACAGGTGACTATGAATATATGATCAAACAAACTTGAAAGGCTTTGAGTTCTAAGTTTGAAATGATAGACTTGGGCTTGTTGCAGTATTGTTTGGGGATTGAAGTTTGGAAAGAGCCAAGAAAGATATTCATCTCTCAGAAGAAGTATGCATCAAAGATCTTGAAGGCATTTGGTATGACCGAGTATAAGGAGATAGCTACACCTATGGAAGTGAATGCAAAGTTATCCGTTGAGGATACATCAGCACTAGTAGACATTGGGAGGTACAAGAGATTGAGTAGTCTGATCTATTTGTGTAACACAAGACCAGATATAAGTTTTGATGTTGGTGTTTTAAGTAAGTTCTCAAACAAACCTCATGAGAGTCATTGGAAAGCTATGGTACGTGTGCTTAGATACATGAAGGTGTCAAGAATCGCTTGGTGGGGGGACTTGCCTGAGCTACTACACCAAACACACACTGTATACACAAGAGGAAGCTCACTCAAGAACACAAGAAGATAGATGGAGGCCAAAACATTTTCTTGCTGATTTCTTCTTCTTCTTCCACAAATTATACAACGTACACAAAGTATAGATAGGATACAACATAAAGAAAGTGGCCTTCTAAGTCAAACAGTCCATAACCAATTACACTAATCAATTGGTATTATAGCTTTGCCAGCTTTAGTAGGTTTAACAAACTAAATAAAATAAGTGATAGGTCAATGGCCATGAGAATATCATAATGACCACCAACCTGCTAAGTGTAGACATGCAGACTCATCTAGCCAGGCAGTCCATCATCAATATCTGCACTTGTTGAGCTTGCCATCTCAATACTCCCCCTCAAGCTCAACTCTATCTTTGCAACTCCAAGTAAGCTTCAGAACTTTCGAAGCTTCTTTGCACCCAATGCCTTTGTGAAAATGCCAGCTATCTTATCCTGTGTGCTGACATATACCAAGTCAATCTCTCCGACAAGTACCTTCTCTCTCGCAAAGTGGTAGTGTACCTCACTGTGTTTTGTCCTAGCATGGAACACTAGATTCCTAGCTAGTTGTATGCTGCTCATGTTGTCACAATGAATGACAACCGAACCATATCCTTGCATGTAGAAATCACCTAATAACTTTTGCAGCCATACCACCTCACACGCTGCCATAACAGCACCTCTATACTTAGCCTCTGTACTTGATAGAGCAACTGTAGGTTGCTTTTTGCTACTCCATGTAACTGCTGCACTACCAAGGGAAAACATGAATCCACTAGTAGATCTTTTGTCTTACATGCTACCAACCCAATCTCCATCTATGTATCCAAAGACTTGCACGTCCTTACCTGCCTCATAAAAAAGTCCATAATGTAAAGTGGACTTCACATGCCTCAATATACGTCTAGTTGTATCCAAATGAGGCTTTCTAGGCATTTGCATAAACTAACTGACAAGGCCAATAGCATAGCTCAAGTTTGGCCTTGTGATAGTCATGTAAATCAAACTCCCTACTATCCTCCTAAAAATAGTAGGGTCTTCTATCTCATCCCCAACATCGGTAGTCAAGTTCACATTTTGCTCCAATGCTATCGAAAGAGGCTTATATGCTGTCATACCATACTTGGATAACATATCCAAGTCATATTGCCTTTGGGATAGCCATATACCATCATCACATCTGATCATCTCAAAACCAAGAAAGTATCTTAGGTCCCCCAAATCTTTCATCTCAAACTTCTTCTTCAAGAAGTCCTTAACTTCAACAATCTCATTATCATTGTCACCTGTAATAATCAAGTCATCACATAGATGACTATGACGACCAAAGCTACATATCCCTTTCTCACATAAAGTGAGGGATCAATATCTAAAATACAAAATCTAATATTGACAAGATACTCTCCAATCTTCTCAGACCATGTTGTAGGTGCTTGCTTTAGCCCATAGAGTGTCTTCTTTAACCTGCACACATATATGGGATGCTCTAAATCCTCATAACCTGCTGATTGCTCCATATACACTTCTTCTTGCAATTCACCATGCAAGAAGGCATTCTTAATATCCATTTGTTGCAAACTCCAACCTTTGGCTACTACCAAGGCAATCACACACCTAACAGTTTCCATCCTAACAACTAGACTGAATATCTCTTCATAATCTATGCCATATGTTTGAGCATAGCCTTTCCCAACCAGCCTAACCTTATACCTGATAGCTGAACCATCTACATTATGCTTGACTTTGTAAACCCACTTACAGCCAGTAGCTTTCTTACCCTTAGGTAAGGGTACCAAAGCCCAAGTCTTATTGGCTTCTAATGTAGCCATCTTCTCACCCATTGCTGCATCCCAATGAGCATGACCAACAGCATCCTCAAAACAAGTGGGCTCAACATCCTCAACTAGTTTCACCATATAAGCATAATGGTGAGATGCATAACCTTCAAAGCCAAATCTTTTAACAGGGTATCTAACTGTGCTAGATCTGTGTACTACTGGATCACTCAATGGAGTCTTTACATTACTATGAGCTCTCTGTACACCTGGTGTCCTGACTGAAGGAATACCAAGCTCATCATCCAAACTCTTCAAACCATTAGAGTCTCCATCAAATTCCAAATGACCGGTAGATACATCATTACCATCCAACACTTTCTTATTTCCTTTGTCCTTTCCTACAACACTTATAAATCTACTTGAAGATGTGGGGCTACTCCTTAGTTTCCTAGACCAAGGACTCACTATAGGTACAATATCAAATGATGTTTTTGGTCCACTAAGACTCCATAATTCTTGTTTTTCTTTCTCCACATAGTTGTCTTGATCATTATCATCATCTAGTACATCACCAGAAGGTGCATATTAGCTGCCCATCTCATCAAGATAATATCCCTGCTCACTTAGAACTCACTTATGACAGTGTTATAAGACCAATACCCCTTCTGCTCTAAAGAGTATCCAATAAAAATATATTTTTCTGCCTTTGGATCAATATTCTTCCGTAGCTCATCTGGCACATGAAGATATACAACACATCCAAATACCTTCAAGTGCAATACATCGAGCTTCTTGCAAGCAATTCATTCTTCAAGAGTCATCACATGAACTACAACTATGGGATTTTTGTTCATAATAATGTACACAGTAGTATGGACAACCTTAGACAAAAAATGTTTAGGTATATTCTTTTCAGCCATTAATGCCCATGTAACTTCTACAATATGCCTATTTTTTCTTTCTGCAACCCCATTTTGCTATGAGGTATACTTGCAAGTAAATTGCCTCTTTATCCCATGGGTTCTCAAGAAGCCACAAAACTCATTAGAGAGGTACTCTCCCCCTCCATCGGATCTCAAGAACTTCACTTTTAAGCTTGTTTCTGTTTCTAGAGTTGCCTTAAAAGATTTGAAGTGATGAGATACATCACTCTTTTCCTTCATGAAATATATCCATAACTTCCTTGAAGAATCATCAATAAATGTGACAACGCATTTGCCGCCACCAAGAGATACATTCTTTGTAGGCCCCCGAACATATGTATGCACTACATCAAGTATTTTTCTACTCACTTCTCTGCCATGTGAGAAGGGTTATCTTGCATGCTTACCAAACTAGCATGCTTCATTGACTTTATGCAATTCTACAACTCTAAAAGAAAGCAACCATGTAGCCAATCCTCTGGACTGCATTAATTTTAGCCTTTGCACATTTGCATGTCCAATATGTTTATGCCATATTTCAATATCTGCAACTATTCCTTTTTCTTTAGCATATATAGCAGCATCCATTTCAGGAATACCAGCATCTAAAGTGAACATGCGACCAACTCTACTTCCTTTTGCGACTAACCTACACTTATCATTAAAGTCTTCTACAAAATAACCCTTTGTATTGAATCAGACCTGCAACCCCTGCTATACCATTTGGCTAGCAAACACTAGATTCTTTGTGATTAATGGAACATGTAATACATATGTTAGACTCTTTGTCTGGCCATCATTCAAGGACAAGGGAACCTTTCCAATGTGTGAAATCGGGTGGCATGAATCATCACCCATCTGTACATAACTTGGATTTTGTAAGTCTTGCATCTCTCCAAACCATTCAACATGACTGGTCATATGATTGAATGCACCTGAATCGACATACCATACATCATCATGTGTCCCCTTTCCTGCAACTGAACTCATCATATGCTGCATAACAAACAGAAGCTCATTTTTGTCTTCATTCTATCGTGAATACGATGCATAGTTTCCATATTGCAATTTACCATTGTGAATATCATCCTTCTTAACATAATAATTGACTGCAATATGACATGTTTTGCCACAATAATGGCAAATAATAATAGAATTTCGAGATCCTCTATTCTGCCATCCACCTCTTCCTCTAGAGCTCCCCCTACCTCTAAAGTTTCCTCGGCATCCTGAAACCTTCATTTCACCAAATTGCTGATTGAACCTATTTTGCTAGTTATCACAGCACCTCCCATATCACGGCCTCTCGAAGAGGATCTACCACATCCCCTTCCTGAACTTGATTAAAATTCTTGAACCTGTTCACCAATTTTTTCCAATGAGTCACCCTGCATATTGATCTGTTTGGTAATCATGAGAGAGATCAGCTCATCAAAATCTGGAAATGGCTTCCGTACATATACTGAAGTAACAAATGATTTCCATGCCTTCTCATTATTAAGGCCACTCAAAGTGGATGAAACCAAATCATCATCATCAGGCATTGCATCAATCGCTACTGAAGCATCGAGAATGCTCTTCACCTTCAACACATACTCATTGACATACATTTTTCCTCTCTTCAAGGCATTCAACTCTTGTTTGAGTTGAGTCTTTTGTGCCTTTGTATTTACTGAAAACATGTTCTCAAAAATTGTACAAGCTACATGTGAAGTTTCTGCATTCTTGATATGTCCCAACATTGTATTATCAATGACTATAGATAGCTAGTACATCACCTTTTTGTCTTTCGCATTCCTTTCTTTCACCTCTGGATCCTTTTCTTCACTTGAAACAAACTCATAAAGGCCTTTTCTAATGAGGAAGTTTGTCACATGGAACTTCCATGAAGGGCACTTGTTCTCATTGAGCTTGTCAATAATGGGATTTCTACTATTCTCTACCATTATCACAAACAAGGATACAACACAACAATCAAGACTTCTGCATTCTTTCACAACACGTGCACAGCAATACACCAAGTAACCTTTTTCACTGATTGCTCAATAGTACATTTAATCTGCAACCTGTTTTTAGATAAACCTTATGTTTACTTCCTACAAACACCTCAAAAATGACAAATTCGAAATCTGTAACTTGTGCACTCACTTTCGATCAATACAATAGAAATCACAAGGTACCTTGAAAGTGCTGTCCACAACCTTGCAGCTCTAAAACAGGGTCTGAAATGGCCTGAAACACCCAAAATAACTACTCTACTTGCACACCAAATCTCATAGCAATCTGAGGTTTTTGCTTTATCCTACTTCTAGTGCCTCCATATGCACTATCCAAGAGAGAGAGTGGAAGAATGGGAGAGCTTCTTACCCGTTGCTTGCTTGCTCAAACCTTGCTTCTTCTCCTTCACTTCAGCCTTCAAAATCAGCCTCTCTTAGTGGTGTGGCTCTGATACTATGTCAAGAATTGCATACTGGGGGGATTTGCATGACCTGTTGCATCAAACACACACTATATACACAAGAGGAAGCTCACTCAAGAACACAAGAAGTTAGATGGAGGCCAAAACGTTTTCTTGCTAATTTCTTATTCTTCTTCCACACACTATACAATGTATACAAAGTATAGATAAGATACTGGTGTGCAGATCGGTCCCTGTATGCTCACGTAGTGAATCTCGGAAGGTCCCCAAGAACAATGAACTCTACTTTTTGCACAAGCTACACGGTAAAAAGCATGAACGACAAGAGCAAGAGACCAATTGGGTTCAATCTCCCCCCATGCCTTGTGTGAGTGCTTCACAAAGCATGTATTTTATGTATATTCCATCTTCATGCTCAATAATAGCCCAATTTACAAAAATATATCAAGCTTTTAGCTTTTGAGTTTTGCTTTTACAAAAAATAGAAATAAAGCTAATGGACGGTGCCCAAAGAGTCTGGCACGCCCAATACAATGTCCAAATAAAAATAACATATCCATGCGCATAGGCGCATACAAAATAATAATAAATAATCGATGCCTCAATAGACATGACAAAATATAGGCGTGGCACCTATCAAAATATAATCCATAGATCGAATACTCGCTAGACTCCAATGCTTTCCTCCGCCACTGCTGCTATCTCTACACATCAACTGAAGCATTCACAATCGTTAGTAAAATAATACAATTAAACCGACAAAAGTGAATACCTAGTAGTCTTCAGCTACATCAATAAATCAACTGGTTAGAGATAAATCCTAACCTTAACTTATTACGAGTGCGCACTCTAAACTCATAAATGTTTATTAATTTAATATGCATTTTGCGGAATCACCCGTTATGGAATCACCCATGTACACACTAAATTAATGAAATGCCCGAAAAGGACAGGCGTCCCCATCAACTTCTCGCACAAAGAATCCACTTTGTGTATGAGCCCCGGTCATCAAAGTTTACAGAATCCACCGTAAAACCTCACGGAATACACCGTGGCACGCCCAATACAATGTCCAAATAAAAATAACATATCCGTGTGCATAGGGGCATACAAAATAATAATAAATAATCGATGCCTCAATAGACATAACAAAATATAGACGTGGCGCCTATCAAAATATAATCCATAGATCAAATACTCGCTAGACTCCAATGCTTTCCTCCGCCACTGCTGCTATCTCTACACATCAAATAACGCATTCACAATCGTTAGTAAAATAATACAATTAAACCGACAAAAGTGAATACCTAGCAGTCTTCAGCTACATCAATAAATCAACTGGTTAGAAAAAAATCCTAACCTTAATTTATTACGAGTGCACACTCTAAACTCATAAACGTTTATTAATTTAATATGCATTTTGCGGAATCACCCGCTATGGAATCACCCATGTACACACTAAATTAATGAAACGCCCGAAAAGGACAGGCGTCCCCATCAACTTCTCGCACAAAGAATCCACTTTGTGTATGAGCCCCAGTCATCAAAGTTTACGAAATCCACCATAAAACCTCACGGAATCCAACGTGGCATGAAATCCACCGTGAAATATGTCTCCTAGCATCAGATATAACATGACGGAAAGTGGCTTTCTAAGTCAAACAGTGCATAACTGACTACACTAATCGACTAGTGTTATATCTTTGCGAGTTGTAGGTAGGTGTAACAAACTAAATAAAATAAGTGATAAGTCAGTGGCCATGTGAATATCATAATGACCACCAAGGTGCTAAGTGTAGACGTGCGGACTCATGTAGCCAGGCGGTCCATCATCAATGTCCGCACTTGTTGATCTTGCCATGTCAATAGAATGAAACTCTTGACTATGGTATCACATACAATTCTAGCACTTCTCTTGTGGGAAACTTTGACTCAAATTGGGTAGGAGACAGTGATTCCAGGAAGTCAATTTCTAGTTATTGTTTCTCTTTGGGTTGAAGAATTTTCTCTCGGATTAGTAGAAGTAATAAATAGTGACACTGTCTTCTACGAAGTAGAGTACAAGGTAGCTTATTTTGCTGCATCTGAAGTGGTTTGATTGAGAAGGATCCTATGGCATATGGTAGTGCAGGATGAAGAATGAACTGTGGTAAGATGTGACAATCAGATTTGCATCACCATTTCCAAAAATCAAGTGTTTCATGTGCACACAAACATATAGAGATCCAGTATCACTATGTGCATGATTTGATCAAGGATGGGATAGTGGAATTGGCTTATTATCCACCAACATAGGACAATGGAGCGAATATCTTCACCAAAGCACTTACGAAGGATTTTCTTCAAGTTCATCTTTTAGAGACTCGACATTGGGCTTGGGAGATAGTTACCCTATGGGTGGACATTGAGGGGGGGTGTTAGATATGATCAATGCCCCACCCTCATAAGGTGCCACCAATGATCCATAGTGCTCAAAGTTGTAAGGCCCCCATTATGAGGAGAAGCCATATGTGAACCCGGATATTGGTTGAGTTCTGACTTGTATGTTAGGTGAGGTCTTTGTGATCGGATGGAAAAAAGGTGACCGGTTGTGGGTCTAATCTTTGGGTTAGACAAAGTAGTTAAGTTGGCAGTAGGTTGAGGCAGTAGGTTGAGGCACATTGCATCGAGTTGCAGGGTAAGGGAGTTATAAGGGGCCCCTATTTTGGGGTTCGGGGGGTTGCAAAAGTTTCCCTTGGTTGGGGGGTTTGGGGGCAACGCCCCCGACTTGATGGTAAAGGGAATATTTCCTGGCCCACTAGTGGAGGCTCATATGCTAGGTTGGCCAGGCTGACCTAACCGCCTTCGTGGGCTATAAAAGCTAAACCCCTTCACAACCATCTATTATCTATCTTTTACCCAATTAGATTGCTCTAGCTAGTCTTAAGCTCTTCACATGTTTTCTATCTAGATCACCATCTAAGCTTCACAGTGGAAGTAAATGGGTGGACACAGCAATCTTTGTATCAATTGTTTGGAGCTAAAGATTTTTTAAAAAATTGTCCTCTTATCTATTGTGTACACTCTATCTCTTTCTTAGATTCTGTTCGCTATGCCGTATAATTTTTACAAAGCAAACTCAAAAGTCCAAGGCAAGTGAAAAAGGGAAAAGAGCCCTAAAGCCTTGTAAAAGAGCACCAAGCATCCTCCTAGAGGCATTTGATCTCTTTTGTAAGTAATTTTTTTTATTTTTATGATTTAGGGAAGTAGGTTGGATAAGTTTAAGTGTTTATCTATGGTTTGGATGCATTTAGATATGGAAAAAACAAGGAAAAACAAAGAAACAACAGTAGGGTTACTGCTCTAAACAGAGAAGAATAGGGAGAAAAACGGGTCTGAATGTATTAAGAGAGGAAAGAGAGAGAGAAGGGGAGTGGAAGATTGAAGGAGAAGGGGTTTAAGAGATAGAGAAAGCAAAGAGGAGCTAATTTTTTCATTTAGAGTTTATGAACATGTTTGTTATAGGGCAGTAGGGAGGCAAGGAGTGCTTCGATTTGTGTAAGTGATCACATTAGAGGCTATATATGAGTTGTTTTTATTGTTATTGACCCCTTGTAGTTTGATTCTGGAGCTTGCGAGAGCATTGAAGGAGGCATTGTGGATATTGAGATGGATTTTCATCGATTGGGTGCCCGTTTCCCCTATCGTGCTTAGTGTTAGGACCTAAAACGGGCCTAAAACTAGCACTATGGTACTTGCCATGGGCCTCTACTACTACACACTTATAACGACCCCACATGGCCTCGCAGACAAGACCTTACAAGGGGTGTAGTATCCTAACCTCTAATATAGACTTTTGTGCTTGTAGGAATTTTAATCCACCAAATATCCTTCCCCACACTCCTCAGAGTGGGAGTCCCTAAACATATTGGTGTAATCCACCGCATAAGCAAATACAAAGGGAGTACACCTCGGCTAATTTTTGAGGCTCCACTATGGCTCTCTACACCTTGTGGATTGACCTCAAGATGCACACTGAAACATAGAACACATTTGAAACAAGTTGCACTCTCTTAATTGATCAATCCAAGAGATACTAAATAATTCTCACTAAATATTTCCCCAAGAAACCGAATCTCTAACCCTACAACTTAGAATACTTCACACTCTCAATGTAGGTCATCGCTTATAAAACAATTGCTATGCATCTAGGATGATACCATATGGTGCGTGCAATGCAATTGTGTATGACTACTATGATCAAACAAGTTTATTCATTAACAATCAACATAGTGAAAGTGTAAAGACAGTTTTTTTCAAGCCTTTCTTCTAATCGAGATTTCTGCATTTCTTAAGGCTAGTACCGAGCATTCTAATGCTACTAGACCCTTTTAATTTTAGACAATAATATACCCTATATACCATGCATCATAAAACATTAGAATTCAATGTACTTTAAACACTCAACAACCCCCTTCTCCCTATTGTTTAAATTTATGCATCATTACTAGGTTTAAGGCATATTTTTCTTTCAGGAAGGCAATAAAAATCCACTTTAACATAAATATAGTGCTGAAATGATGCTAAACATTATGCTTCAGCTCTATCATACATTCATAAATATAAACCTTATTTTTAGATGTAAAAAATCTATTTTTTATTTGTTTTATTTTTTCTATTTATTTATAAATAATTATTAATTTATTGGTTTTAATTGATTGATTTTATTGAGAATGATTTTTTATCGTGTTTCAACCCATACAAATAGCATATACACGACAAAACCCCAAAATCGCATGATTTTTCTGAAACCACATAGTCGCATTTTTGCATGTTTAGCATAAACTTACTATACGACTGATTTTTCTTGATTACTTTGACATTGCTAATAAATTAGAGCATTGGCAACCAAATATAATTATTTCCAACCATTTCCAACTAAAATTTATCATAAAACAATGAAATCTATGACTTAGTCATGAAATTGTGCCTCTTCTGACATACCTATTTTGTAATTGGAGACCCAGTGATGCTCCCTAACAACTGTTGATGATCCTTTCAACCCTAATGTATGCTTCTTTGCACTCATGCATCATCCCACAATCAAAATCTTTCATCTCAACCCAACCCCTTCTCTCATACATTAACCTATAAAAACATTTAACACAAGAATAGAGGAGAGAGGAGAGAGAAATACTAACATAAGATCTCTTGATTTAATGCATCATTTTTTGATCATTTTGTCACAATGGATAGTAAAGAAATTAAGTATCTTGCTACCTTCTCCATTCCTCTTAGTTCTACCGAGTGAAAAATGATTTAAAAATGCTAATTTTTTGGGACGTTTTTAAAAGAACGCCCCCCTCATGTTTTATGATTTTGTGACTTTTCATTTCTCCAAGCTTAAACAAGCTTAAGTCTTTAAGCCTTTAAAAAAAGGGTTTCACATTTCATGTTCACACTTGGCATAAGTGGTTTTTCCCTAAAACAGAGGGCCGAGGAACTTACATCCGGCTTCGTAACGTCAAAATCTGTAAACTTGGCCTCTATGATGCACTTTTTGGCTTGAGAATCACATAGCTCCTTCATAATGCTAAACCTTGCAGGGATTAAATGGGGGATCAAATGGAATCCAATCGATGAACTGAGACTTGCGTTGGATTCCAAGCATCAAACTTTATCTAGGAAAACTCCAGCTCATCGATCCACAATCATTTTATTTTGCATGAAAATTTGGTTTTCTACGCCTCTTGGCCACTTTTCCACTTTGCAAACGAGCTCTAAAATTCCTTCTCATTGGTGACCATAGGATAGGGTGACTCATCCTATCATCGAATCCCACAAATTAATATGCACAATCAATAACCATAAAAAGCATCAAGCTGCCATAAAATTATACTCAACAAAGTACAAGAACAACTCTCACCCTATCCCTTGACAAAATCAAGGCATGAAAATCCTCAAGGTATAGGCTCAAATAATTTTGCAGAAATCTAGAGTGAGTCATTAACCAACTACTCCAACATGGATTAGCTAAATAGAACCATCAAAGAAGTCATCCTAGTGGTGGTATGAACTACCTATCTAACTTAGGACAACTAGACTAGGAATTCCTACTAGGCAAGGACTCCTATAGCTTGATCATCATACATATTCTTTTAACACACTTGTCTTTCAAAGTTTCCATACTTAAGCATATAAAAAGGAGAGAGCTAACTGTAGAGTGACCCAAGGAGCACATGGTATCGGCCTCACGTCTTGACTCGACATCCAAGAACCTACCAAGTCCCCACAAAGTGACACATAATCCTTTTCTTTTCTGCTCACTTTTATTTTTGCTCCTGTCTTCCTTATTTCTTTATTTTGTCTAGCTTCTACTCCAAGGAAGACAAGGTATCGGCCTCGGGTCATCAGACTTGTCCCCAAGAATCTACCAAGAGTTTGCAAGGCGATAATCAACTACTCTTAAGATTTTGCTTTCTTTTATTTTCCATTTTAGGGGTTAGAACCCCTTTTACACATCTCTGTATATTTATTGTCAGATGTATTCAGAATTTTCTCTTTTTCTATTTTGGCAGGCTTCTCAGGGACTCCTAAAGCATCTACCTAGTAGGCTAGTAGAGAAAGGTCACTAGAAATACCTTCTAAAACAAGTCTTTTGATGCCTAAAAATGTCTTTATAGGAGGTATACAACTACTTGGACCTCCCCTAGATATACCTAACCTAACCCTAAGACTTTGTACATTGAGTGCCAATCCCCAATAAATGACAATGCTCCCTAAGTACATAAACACATATAGCATAAAAGAAACAATACTCATAAAGAAAGAACATCACCTGGACTTGGCAACATGAAGCTTTTGCATAGAAAGGCGCCCTCCAAGTCCTTTATCAAACCTGTTTGATGCAATCACTAAAATAAAAACTATTAGACATACCCGCACCAAATAGACAAATGGCCCTCTTGGCCTAATGAAATATAACATTTCATAATAAAAAAACTGGCACTCTTGGCCTTATGAAATAAAGCATTAGAACCCAACAAAAATGACTTTCTTGGCCTAACAGATAATCCACAAAATGACCATTCAATAGCGTAGTACAAAAACAAACTCTTGGTCCTGATATAACTCCACTTAAGCACAAGAGCTAAGGGCTCCTCATGCCCTATACTAAATGCATCAAGTTACTAGTTAATCCCCCTACATAACTCACAAGGGGGGTTCGACGAATATGACAATAAAAAATCATATATGTCCATGAAAGAATAGAAATATGCTTAATTGCTACCTGATTCATGACCCAAACTAGCCATTGGCGGCCATAATAGGACGCGTCAACCACCACAAGAACCCAAAATAGTCCAGGTATAATGTTAGAAGGTAATTGTAAGAGCTCCCTTAGACCAAAATTGAAAAAAACATCGTTAACAAAAGCATAATTGGTCAGGAAATCTACAAAGCGATTCCCCTGTTGAGGAACTAACTAACAAGTCATCATCTGAAAAATATGCAACATATCCAAGGCTGCATGATGGCACATTCGTAAGATGGGATCCCACACACTATAGGTCCTATTCAACTGATTGATCACTAATTGTGAGTCATTTTCACCAATAATCGATGAATACCACCACATCAAGCTACAATCAGCCACATATCAAGGCATTGTATTTTGCCATATGATTAGTAAAAGAGAGTCCTAAATATATTATCATTTTGATAATAGCCCTATGCTGGGGATCTTTAATGACCACACCAATACTCACATGTTTACTAGTGGTCCCTCTAGAAGCTCCATCAAAATACAAAGTATAGATCCAATGTTCATTGATAGGCCATGCCATATTAATGAGCTCACTTGTACTGATGATAATCAAAGTCAAGCCGAGTGAGAGGATGTATAACATGTATAATCTCTCCTTCCTCGTTGAAGTCGATATGAATGCTAGTTACGACTCTTTGACAATGGTAACAGTAGACCTTAATTTTCCATGTGACCTTATAACCTTTACTCCACCAAATCAATCGACCTTAGTGGTAACATTTTTCTAAATATGGATGCTCAAGATAAGGAATGATTCTTCCCATCCGATCATCTTGGTACCTACTGAAAGTTAAAGTTGATTCATGAAGGACCTACATAGGCACCAAGCCCCACCTCAGCCCTTACAGGTAGTAAGGCTTCAACTGATTAAAGTTAACTTTATTTTTAAACTCTACCCACCTGCAAATATATTAAAAAGTATGTAGAGCCATTCTTTCCTAAATGTACAATTTTATATGGCCCATTCCAATTGGGTTCTAATATGCTAGAAAATAGCTCATGAGGAGCATCATAGTACAACACCAATTGACCCTTCCAAAATTTATATTTCTTAGCGTGAAGATCATGAAGTATTTTCATTCTCTTCTTCCCTACCTTTTGATGTAATAAAGCCTATAACCAAATCTCATCAAGATGTGCAAGATAAATAAATCTTTATCGTAATGCTTTTGTCTCACCTAATGAATGATTAAGAACAAAACATATAATGGGGAGCTCTATTTCCAATGGCAAGTTGGTATATTAATTAGCTCACTCTTCCCCATATACTAGCTTAAATGAGGTGTGGCATGTAGCTCTTTTGAATATTATGTTGTAAGCCCAAACTGTCACATACAATTTCTTATCCCAATCTCATTTACTTTTTGAAACTATCTTGGATAAGATCCCTACAAGTTTTTTTATTAATACTCTCTACTTGACCATTTTCTTGAAGATTATACGGGGTAGTTTTATTGTGTTCAACCTTCAAATCTTCCCCAAAGGCTACTATAACCTTGTTTAGAAAGTGTGTCCCTTGATTAGTCACTATCTCCTTAGATGCACCAAAACAACAAACAAAACTAGTCGTCTCCTTAGTGTTATCATTTGTCATTGCTCTAGCTTCAAGCCACTTCATAAAATAGTCCATCGCTACAATAATATAATACTTTTCCATAGTTGATGAAGGGCATATTGATACCACAAAATCAATACCCCTTTTTTGAAGGGTAATGCAACTAAAATAGGGTCTAGGGGCTGCTTACGATTCTCATTGGCATCGTATCTTTGGAAAAAATCACACCACTTAACATAAGTGAAAGCATCTTGGAAGATCAATGGCCACCAATATCCAGTACCATAGAGACCTTTCTAGGCAATAAGCTATTTAGGAAAATGTCCCCCACGTACTGAGTCATGGCATTCTTCAAGAATGAATGGTATCTCACCAAGTACTACGTATCAATGATAAGTATCATCTACTCCTTTTATATATAGAAGACATTTGCTATAATCTAAAAGTGTAATGCTTGTTCCTTAATCTTTCTCTTCTCAAATTTTGATAGAGTAGCCCCAAATCCCCATGTAGATAGATAATGCATTATAGTTGTATACCAGGAAGGGATGTAACTTGTATCGATTTTAAATAGACCTTTGATATCAGTTTCTTCCACCAGAATTTCCTTTGGCTCCACAAATTCCACAAGACATTCCACAATGCCCTGTAGCTTTGGTGGCTTACTCTTGATCTCATAATCAAACTCCTGCAAAGTGATTAACCACTTTGCTAAATGGTCAGGTGGCTGCAACTTATTCATGAATAGTATAAGTCCTTCTACCTTCCTAAAAAATACTACTTTCTCATAGAGAATATAGTGCCTAAATTTATTTCTCACAAAAATCATACCTAGGTACAATTTCTCCATGTAAGTACAGTTAACTTTAGATATTCCCAATTTACAACTAGTAAGGCAATTGGATGATATCATTCCTCTTCCCAAATTTGGGCTAAATAGTAGCACTTGATACTATGCATTGTTGCTGTTGAAGATATATAAAAAAATTTACCTCTTTTGGGTACTTTTAGGGTTGGAACTTTTGCTAATTCTTGCTTCACATCCTCAAAAGATACCTGACAAGCTTTGCTCCAATTAAAGAGACAATTAAAGGATAACAAGTTCATTAATGACAATATTCTTTTAGCTAGTACATTGATAAATCTTCAATAATATCCCATTGATGACAAAAAGCTGTGTACCTCTTTTGGAGTACATGGTGGGTTCATAGCAACTATAATCTTTATCTTTTCAGGGTCAGTCACAATACCATCTAAACTAACCACATGGCCCAGTAACAACCCATAAGGTACCCCAAAGACATACTTTCGTGGATTAAGAGCAATGCAAAGCTCTCTACAATGCTCAAAACAATTCCTTAAAATGATCAATTATCTTTCCCTTGTGGTGGCTGACCCAGATCAAGAGAGAGAGAAAGAAAGAGAAGGGGGAGAGAACATAAAACAAAGAATACAAAGAAAGATGCAAGGAAAGGGCGAGAAACAAAGAAAGGGGGAGAAAACCAAGACGTTTGAGTTGACGTTAATTTTATTGAGTTACAAGAGAATAAATCCCTTCTCAAACAAATTAAAAAAGAAAAAGAGAATGAAAAAAAAACCAATTGTTTGTCATAATGTAGACAAAATGGAAAATGATGATGGTCGTTATGTTCAAGATTGCGAGGCGTATCTCAATCAATGTGTCCCATGTCTTTTTTCTCAATGCAAGCTAGCAATGAGACGCGAAAGCGTCGCTTGTTTATAGAACACCTATGACGCTTCAGTGAGTTCCAATCGAAGATCATTGATTAGGCGATCTTAGACTTTGAGCAAACGGTAAGAAAAATATATATCAATCATGCCTTATATTCGCAAACTAATTGAATATCATGTATAAAAACATTAGACATGGCCGTAAAATTTATACAGGGAGATGATGTCTCATCCCGAGGAGGAATGCACCTTGTGGTGAGTTAGAAGAGTTTGTGGACATGTGATGGATGGAGTGCCTGAGCCAATCCAGCACTTGGAAGGCATGTCCCAGTCTATACCGTCAATATACTAGAGGAGATAGGCAGCCTTTCAGAGTTTCCTACAATCTTGGAGCCTAAGATCAAGACAATAATCAATGCATTGATACCCATGGATGTCGAGACATTTGATCCGCTAAGAGAGGAAGCATCTATACCATTACATGATGGGTGCCGAGTGTCTCACCTGAAGACACTAGTTGCACTCCTAAGTGTGCAAGCAAAATATGGGTGGAGTGATGCGACTGTGATCGACTTGTTTAAGTACATTCTATGTATGATTCATTGATTTCTTTTTGGCAACAATATTTAAAAAAATTGTGATTTTTCAAGGTGTTTTATGATTTCTTTTCAAGTTGCTAAAGTATCATATATTACCGCTTGGAAATACCATGCTTGAGTCTCGTGATGATGCGTGACATGTTTTACGAAAGCTTGGCATAGACTACAACAGCATCCATGCATGTGTCAATGATTGCATGATGTTTCAAGGATATTACAGGACTATGGAGACATGTCAAAAGTCTAGTGCTCACAGGTATTGATAGTACTTGCAAGGGAAAACCATCCCTTAGAAAGTTCTTACACTCTTTCCACTTATCCCTTGTATACGTCACATGTTTTATACATCGGGCATGGTGAGCTTGACAATGTGGCATGCAAAAAATAGATCCACAAATGGATTCCAACAAATATCAGGGGATTCACGCGTATGGAGCCACATTGAGTCTACCTTTCCAAGCTTTGCATGACAGCTAATGAATCTTTGGCTTGGTCTTGCTATGAATGGCATGAACCCATTTAGTCTCTGCTCAGCTTCTTACAATGTGTGGCTTGTAGTCCTTGTTAACTACAACATCATGCCAATAGATTTCTACAAAAAAAGAACACCTCATCCTTAGCTTGCTTGTTCTTGACCACTACAAAGTCAAGAGAATGGACATCTATCTCTATCCATTACTCGATGAGCTTAATACTTTGTGGGAGGAGGGGGTTGCCATGGAAGATATGAGCAAGTGCAATGGTTGACAGTTTGCCAATACACGAGCCATTATCATGTGAACCATGCATGATTTTTCAGGATTAGGGGAGTGCTCAAGTAAGTAGGCTTCCGTTCTCGTTGTTCATATCTATCATAACTCGTTCAAGTTTGTGTTCACCAAATAGGGGTATTGGGATAGGTGTGGTTACCTCAGATTATCATGCATGTCCATTATGTGGGCCACAACTAGACTCCTGAAGGTCACAAA
Organism: Lygodium microphyllum; assembly: GCF_053477565.2. Taxonomy (NCBI): domain Eukaryota; kingdom Viridiplantae; phylum Streptophyta; class Polypodiopsida; order Schizaeales; family Lygodiaceae; genus Lygodium; species Lygodium microphyllum. The sequence goes on along the minus strand of NC_141143.1, from coordinate 27,677,538 downwards.
CCATGTGTGGGCCATAGTTAGACTCTCGAAGGTCACAAACCATGTGTGGGCCACAATTAGACTCTTAAAGGTTACAAACCATGTGTGGGCCACATTTAGACTCTCGAAGGTCACAAACCGTGAATTAGAAGATGGTATATCAATGACATTCCTCTTTCTTGCCAAAGGGTCATGAAGTGAGGACTCCTGGAGATCACAAACCATGAAGAAGATGGTATATCAAGGACATGCATCTTTCTTGCCATAGGGTCATGAATTGAGCAAAGGGTTTCTTCGAGAACCTCCAACACGAATGAACTCCCAAAACTGGTATGAGTTGAAAATGGTCCACACGGAGTCACATCCAAATAGAATGTGATGGTTCTCAGTTTCCTATGAGTTGCCATATTGGACCCACTTATAGATCAACCACTTGTTAGATCCCATGCATATTTTCAAGAGTGTGGGCAGCTTACTATGGAACCACATCACAAGAAAGAGAGATAATACAAGGGCATGAATGGATTTGAAGGAGGTAGGCAAGATTGAGGTGCTTTGGCCATAGTCTGCACAGTCGAATGCTAATGGTCGATTGTAACTACATCATGCTCCTTGGTTTCTCCCCACTAAAGAAGAGCACATCGTGAAGAAAATTATTAGGTCTATTCCCACTTCGACAAGTATGATGCATTCTCAAAGATCTGCTTTTTCTAAAGATGACCAACTATCAAGGCTAAAATCTCATGATTGGCATAAGATATGTCAAGTTTGTACTATGAATGGATTGTAAGTAACCTACATATTTTGCTATTTGGAGTCTAGTTGGTGTTCGTAATGCTTCTTCATTTGTGGTAGTTTGTACTACCGATCATGATCGCAAGATGCCTTACTCCAAAAATACGCAGGGCAATTTACAGATTATCAAATTTAGTGCAATGGATCTCACACAGGGAGATTAAGATATCCTCTATTGAATCTGTAAGGTGGAATCAATGGAGATAGTTTGTGTCTTTGAGAAGTACTGCCCACTAGTATGCTCATAATGCAAACCCACCTCCTGGTGCATCTTGTAGATGAATTGGAGATTGCGGGACCTATCCATATACAATGTATATTATTGTTAGAGTACTTCATGGAAAACTTGAAAGGCTTTGTGTGACCACAAGCTCGGCCAGAAGGTAGCATGGCTGAAGGTTGGTTGGTGTCGCAAGAATTAGTGTATGTTTCACAATGGCTACCAACGTTGATTTTAGACAATAGTATGCTATGGTCACTAAAGAACAATGATAGACCAGAGATGTGGTGGTTGGAAATGGGTATAAAAAAGGATGGATACTACAATGGAGGAGAAAGTTAATCATTTTTGTATGTTGCACAAAGTATCCATGGAGACATGGCTTGCTAGATACGGGCAAGCCAGGAAAGATCGGGAAGAAGCACAATCAGAATTTTGACACAGTATAAGTGCCACTGACCGATTCAATATCCCAAGGGCATGGAGGAGATACCGCGGTTTATGTCTATGTGATGGTTACATGGAGCTTTGATCGCAGCCTTTCACAAAGGGGTGGAGGTCTCTACTGAGGAGTGAAAATTCTTGAGGGGATGTAGTCCAAAGGTGACTACATGTTTTGTAAGCTATCATATCTAGATTTTATATGTGACAAATAATCTAACCATTTCAATGTAAGATACAAATTATACAATGTAGCGTGGTTGCATGGGTGATATTTCTGCGTCAAATGCATCGAAAAAATGCACTCCACAACGGATTGTGATGTCATGGCAAAGTTCAAGAGCAAGAGAGACGATGCCAAGCCACAGATCCAAATACCGTTATAGATGAGATAGAGTATTTTGAAAACTTGTAAAGTGTTATCTCACTAGGTTACCATAGCTTCTCCATGATGATATTTGATGTGTGCAGTGGTTCAAAGTGGTACTAAAAGGAGTCGAGGCAACTATTTGACGAGGTTCATTTGGATTTTTGGAAATAGATTCCGAAAAAAGATAGATGGATCTGCGTGACATGTTTTTCTTGCCGGCCCATTGTGAATGGGTGCATAAATTATTATTTTTATTTTTATTATGATATAGATATATCACAAATGTTGAATCTCTCCTGTATGTGATTTTGAACACATAATTTTCTATCCAAACCCTTGATAACCTCAATAGTGGTATGTTGTGCCTTTAGCTCCCCAAAGTGTGAGAGTGTATGATGAAAGCAATGTTCCTAGCATAGATGTGGATAGTATATAGATGGAGGGGTCGATATTGCAAGGGGTGGAGGTCGAAGATGGCTTTGGAGCATGTAGAGGAGAAAAAATCATGTAACGATGATGAAAAGATAGGAAGCCAAGATTTCTTTGAGAACGAGGTGGACTCATCTACGTTATACTTGCAACATCTACTTACTCAATTCATTGATGAATTGCTTATTAAAAGGGTACTTTAGAATATGTTTTTTACATAACATCATTTTTTAAAGAGTTACATTACCGTGCTTTGCTTGAGTCTTTACATTGACTATGCTAACATCGCTTTCTATCTGTGTAGGTAACCTTTGACGATATTTGGAGAGCACGATGAGTCGAGGGATGAGTGACAAAAAGTTGTAGGAGATATTCACACATACGTCTCCGGATCAAATGTCTCGATTCAGAGATATAGCAGACATGAGCTATCTCCGATACCATCAGACCATTCTATTAGATCTACTTTTGCATGCTCTGATGCTTTGGTTTCTAGTAGATGAGGTCGACAATCCATACTTGGGTTGGACAACGGAGGGAGTGGTTCTGGGGAATGTCATCACTAAACGCATCAGTATTAGCGTCTCCATGGAACCATCGCTTTGTCAATATGGATTGGACAATGGAGGGAGTGCAATTTTTTTAATGAACATTTCCATCGCTTTGAACATCGGTATGAGGCATGTATCTTGTATTGTCTTATCCTCTCCTAGGCCTCTGTTGGCTCATTCAAAGTTACTTGATAGATATCCTCTATAGTGGAGCCCTCTCATTGGATTTCTTACTTGGTGACATCTCACAAACAGATGGAGCATCCAATGTATCTAACTCTTTGACAAGGATAAAGGAACTCTCTCACTTTCATCAACCATTAGGAGAATCGTGGAGGCATCCTCTTTTTTTTTTTCTAATCCCAACCTCTCCCATCAATTCCAAACTCATAATGTTGATGGAGGATCCTATGTCCACAATGGCATGATCCACCAATATTTGATCAATGTGTGTTTCTATCCTTGGATGATGATTTTCAATATGCTCAAACCAATCATCTCCTACCCATAATATTCCTAAGGGCTCAAAAAACGATATACCCAATGCAAAGAATCTTCTTAAACTCTTTATGCACTCGTGGAGACAACTTGATCAACTATAGGAGGTTTACATCCCACTTTTCACAAAGAGAACTCGCTAATTAGAATTCAAGATAGCTAGCAAGAGCTCATTTTTCCACTAGACCATTCTCTCCTTTGGTCTTTGAACAGGCTTTGGTGCCTCTTTTTTGGCTTTTTCTTTCTATGGCCTTTAGAGGTCCACCTTCTATATCAAGATTAAGGACTTACTTCCCCTTATCATCTTGCTTAGGGTTTTCCTCGAAACATTTTACCTTGTCTTTATCAGTTTCTTGACCCTTTTGACCTCTTGTAATGACCCATAAATTAGAAGCTTTAGTGCCATTGACACAAACAACTTCTATAGGAATAACTCCATTGCCACTAGGGAGCTCCTCTATAATAGCTTTTCCTCTTTATAGTATTTGTTTCGATCCCTAATCTTGCTGAAGATAATGCCCTTGTGCTCGATGGTAGATTAGATCTAGCTATATTACATCCTTGCCATAGAGAACTAATCTTACTCTAATAGGTACTAGCTAAGTGGCTAGAATTTTTGGTGTGTCACATTTAACATTGGAAAATTTTTGGGGAAATGTTGGCCACCGCACCACTTACAACTGAACCTTGAGGGGGCACCCTCTTCATGGCATCGAATCTCTATAAAATTCTACTACTTCTTTATAAAATTGACATCAATAACTATATTTCCTATATTGTTTAGTGATCATGTCAGTATAGTGTGTCATCATATCCTTAACTTTGCCAAGGACATGAGAGGCACTTGACTCATAGCTGTGATCATCTACTTGCCATTCCATTGGCCTAACCAGTTGATTGAGAATTGGTTGCTGATTTCTTAGAGCAATAGTAGGGTTTATCATTTGGATTCCAACATTTGGTGGAGCCATGCAACTAGCCATAGGCATGGTCACACTGGGAGGAGCTAGCAACATGTGCACATTTGGAATCATACTTCCTCTCCCATTGGGAGTACTCATGGGCATCCCTTAACCTCCTTTCGTCAATGCCAAAGTATTTCCACCACCTAAACTCAAATTCAAGTTCTCCGTAGAGATATAGGCCGCTTATAATCACAACTCTACCTCCTTTGCTTATGTAATGGATGTATCAATGTCAGTTTTAGCAACACTACTCAATTGCACTTGAATATTAAAGTCTAGCCCATTCAAAAATTATTGTAACTAGGCAGCAACTGGAATAGGAATATAGGTTTGCAACTTATGAAATACTTCCTTCCATTTCTTGGCATAACTTCAAACATTCTCGTGAGGTTCTCAAGCTGTTACGTTGAGAACATGTATGCAATGCTAAACTTTCCTTTCAAGGGAAAACTCTCTTCGGAAGGCTGCAAAGAAGAAGTCAATTGTAGTTATGTTTCGAGCCTCTAGACTATGACACCATCATACTACAACTCATCCTTTCAAAGTCATATTAAAGAACATCATCAAGTGTTCTTCATCTTGGATTTGACAGCTAAAACATTAACTTTTGGAATTAATTGATATGAAGTTCCACATCTTCCTCTGCTAACCCATTAAAAATGGGAAGAGAAAATCCTAAGGCTGGCAAGTCCAACATTCCTACTGGGATTGCAATGAGTTGTGTTAGAGTAACAATCGAATTCACTAAAGGGGTTTGGATGATGGTAACTATTACTCCACTTGAAGTGGGCTGACTAACTAAAAGGGGGAAAGTACTAGAACTTCCTCCTTCTAATGGACTATGTGTGGGGCTAGGGTTACTAAGACCCCTCCCTTGTAGGGATATTGGACTACTCCTTTGGGGAGAATATCTCTGAATAATTTTGGCCACCGCCTAGCCCCTTCAACTCTTTCTTTGCTTCTAAAGCTTGGATTGATGGTCTTTTGGATCTATCTCACTCATTTTTGGCATACACTAATAAAGTGGTCCCTATTGAACAAGATTCAGAAACCACTACTTATTAGCGACTCTTGAAAAATGCACCACCTGTTAGGACCTAAAATGAACCCAACTCTAGCTCTACGGCACTAGCTTGGTCTCTACTACACACCTAAAACCACCCCACATGGCTTCGCGGTCACAAGAGTGTCTAAGGGGTATACTACCTTGACTTCTAATAGAGAACTTTGCATTTGTACAAATTGTAATCCAACAGATAGCCTTTCCCACACTCCTTAGAGGGAGTCCCTAAACATATTAGTGTAGTCTACCATGTAGGCACATATGAAGGGAGTGTCCCTTGGCTGATTTCCCTAGCTCCACTATGACTCTCCTACAGCTCAGGGATTGACCCCAACATGCATCATGAACAGATAGAACATGTTCAAAACAAGCTCCACTCTCTTAATTTTCCGATCTAGGAGATAATAAATAATCCTCACTAAATATTCCCCCTAAGAATTGAACCTCTAACCCTATAGCATAGGCTCATAAAAACGATTGCTATGTATCTAGGATGATACCATATGGTGCATGCAATGCAATTGTGTATGACAACTGTGCTCAAATAAGTTTATTCATTAACAATCAATATTGTGAAAGTGCAAAGACAGTTCTTTTCAAGCTTTTCTTCTAATCAAGACTGATGTGTTGCTTAGGTCTAGTACCAAGCATTCTCGTGTTACTAGACCCTTTTAATTTTGGAAGCAATGTACCATGTATACCATGCATCATAAAATATTATAAGTCAACGTACTTTAAACACTCAACAACCCCCTTCTCCCTACTGTTTAAAGTTATGCATTCATTGGTAGGTTTATGGCACATTTTTCATGTATTTTTCTTTCATGAAAATAATAAAAACCCACTTTAACATAAAGATAGGGCTGAATTGAGACTAAACCTCATGCTTCATCTCTACTATACACTTATAAACATAAATCATTTTTTCTTCAGATGCAAAAAATCTATTTTTTTAAATTTTTTATTTTTTGCTATTTATTTATAAATAATTACTAATATTTATTGATTTACTAATTAAAATTGATTGATCTTACTAAGATTGATTTTCTTATCATGTTTCAACCTATAGGAATAACATAGGCATGACAAATTCCAAAATCGATATTTTTCCTTAAAGCGCATAATCACGGGTTTTGTGTGCTTAGCATAAAATTATTATAAAATAGATTTTTCTTGATTACTTTAACATTGCTGATAAAGCAGATCATTGACAACCAAATACCATCATTTCGAACCATTTCGAACCAAACTATATCATAAAGCAATTAAATCTATGACTTACTCATCAAATTGCACCTTTCTGACATATGTATTTTGTAATTGGAGGCCCCTTGATGCTCCTGAACAATCAATGATGATCCTTCCAACCTTGATCTATGTTTCTTTGTGCTCTCACATCATCACACAATCAAAATCATTCATCTCATCCCACTTTCTTCTTTTATACATTAACCCATAGAAACATACAACAAGAGGACAGAGGACAGAGGACAGAGAAAGACTAAAATCAGATCTCTTGATTTAAATTATAACTTTCAAATCAACTTGTCATGATGGATGGTGAAGAAATTGAGTATCTTGCTGCCTTCTCCATTTCTCTCAATTCTACTCGGGTGAAAAATGATTTTTAAATGCAAATTTGGGAGGTACAAAAAAAAAGGTTCCCCCCTCCCCACATTTTATGATTTTGTGGCTTTTGATTTCTCTAACCTTAAACAAGTTCAAGGCTTTAAGCCTTTAAAAAATTGGTTTCACCTTTCATCTTCACACTTGGTACAAGTGGTTTTTCCTCGAAAATAGAGGGCGGAACGAACTTCAATTCACAAAGGACTGGACGGATCCCTTCGTGACGTCAAAATCTATCAACCTCGCCTTTGTCATGCACTTTTTGGCTCACAAATCACATAGCTACTTCATAACCCTAAGCCTTGTGGGGATTAAATGGGAGGTCAAACGAATTTCGGTTGACAAACCAAGACTTGCATTGGGTTCTTGGCATCCAACTCCAAGTCATTGATCCACAACCATTTCATTTTGCATGAAAATTTTGTATTTTATGTCTCTTAGGCAACTTTTCTACTTCCCAACAGGCTCTAGAATTTGCTCTCACTCAGACCGTCCGATTTCCAAAATCGGACCATTTCATTGTCCCAAAGTCGTTTGATTTTGAAAATCGAATGCAATTAGATCATCCAATCATACAAACTTCAACTAGTCCAAAATCAAACAATCAGACTCAGATAGTCCAATTCATATGGATCACTCAGATTCAGATGTCTAATTTTAAAAATCAAACAAAAAAAACCTACCAACTGGACGAAAAAATCAAATATGAAATTCTAACAAACTCTGACCACCCTAGACCCTATAGAGGCCAAGTCCTAGCTACATGACACCCTAGTGGATCTCCAGAAGAGTGAGCACGACAATTGAGATAATTGACCCAAGAGTTGAGATCTGATAGTCCAGGAGTGACTCTTGTTACTAACCATATCCCAATAGAGGTCTCAACAGACAACCTGACCACTACCCTTCAAACCAAGCTTCAAACGTATAGTAGGAATCTAGACTAGACCACCGTGAGTGGCCGCCACTTGTATGGAAGAGCTAGCACTAGCCAAAATTGATTAAAGGGAGTGTGATCTATGTTGATTATGATTGAACTTACACATTTCATCACATAACCACTTGAAGTGCACAAGGAAAAATATAGAAAACCTAATTGGGCACAATTCCACACCACCACTTGTACATTTAGTTCATTGTAACGTGTCCACTAGTATCATCCAGAACATGTCTTAGCAGTCCATCGGAAAGGATGTCTAGAAAGCTCCACCCGACACTCCCACGGAATGTTACGGGATTTGTGATCTAGGGCTTTCCGTGTCTACCATGTAGCGGAAGTATTCCGATTGTTCCCACTTAGGATCAATCTGGATTAGGGTTGTCCCGATTGGTCATTTCCTAATAGCAACTAGCGTCCGACCCAAGTAAACTACTTTATGCAGAAACGCCAGGTCCGAAGCGGATTCATGCTACACTTGGTTCAAGGAGAATGGGAAATGAGAGGAATGCAAAGCTCAACCTCTCTACCATAAGGCATAGTCCCATTCCGTTCCCCTAAAACAACGTAAATCAGGTTAAGACATAACTCTAGGTCAATGCTTTTGTTATGCATGTCTTTTGACGATCATCCTGCTGTTACTTGAGATTTGAGAAAAGTTCCCGGCCAACCGGGACCACCCATCTATAGGACGGACCCATGGCCCATACTCCGCACTTTCCTCGGGTTGTTTTAATTATGTAATTAACTAACACATTAGTTGGACATGTAACAATTAGCTTCTTTAATTAACCCGTTAAGCATTGCTTCCTTCACGTAATCTTATCACTTGACATAGAAAAACAATCTCAGACAAGTTCTTTATTAACAGGTCATCATATTTATCTTTGAAATACAAAAGTTCTGCTTGTAGGCTTATCCACAATCCGCCCGAGGGCTATCCAGCAATCCACAGAGATCACTATTCTTAGATTCCGCTCAAAAACTAGTATACGGGCCTCAAGATCCAATCGCGAGTCACGTTAGCCTCTTGTGCAGGACTCGGAAGGTGAGGGATTTACGGCCAGAGCCCCCCCTGGCACCCAAGCGTCCTCCTGCTCCAAGTAGTGCTCAACAGAGAGACCTCTTGTGGTGGGTTCGATCCACGTTCCCGGCGTGGTCAACAACCCCATTGGTTAGGGTCAGGCAGGCAATCGGGGATAATTGAAGCTGCCACTCCCTTCAGGCCTTCAACCTGAAGTATAGATACTTATTTATTTTGTAATTCATTGGTGAAACAAGTCAAACAGTGCTCTAAAATCTCTAGCAAACACAAACATTTCCATTGATCGATTTTTTTGTTGGCAAACTACTAAGGAAGGAATCCTTCCTTTCGAATGCATCTAGCACTCGATCCGGGGTGTCTTGTAACTTGGCAAGATCCCTTATATTCTGGGTTAGGGCGCACCCTATTAACCCAACTTGGTCAAACCTTAAAGTTCATTGGATACTTCAGTTTCAGTTTTTTTTTTTAAAGCTGACGTTGTCAGACCTAGGTTTTCCTAGCTTTATTATTTTCTTTTAAGAAACTCAAGGACAAATCCTAGTTTCTTTTACGTTTATAATTTACTGACCCTACAATCAGGGAATGTGGGCAAGTATTTAAGGTATAAACGTTTCTTGGATTTTAATTCATTCCTAATGAATTTCTCGCAGCATAGGTATTTCTAAGTTTATATTACTTTTGTTAACTTTAGAAGGTAATATCGAGATCACCTTCGCATGATTTGTTATCCATGTATCAATTGATTTTTCAATCCTAAACTTTATCGATTTGAGGTTAGGTTAATTCAATTAATCTTTCTTTTTCCTTGCGAACAAAACTCATGAAAAATAAGCAACCTTTCCCTTGCTAAGTTATGCAGTTAGCAATGATAACTTCCTAGAGTGTAAGTATCATAAGAATCCTTTCATGATTTGCACTTTCCATGATGATTCGTTGTAAAAAGAATAGGGTGAATAGTGTAAGATGTAGTTTTATACCTTTTAGGCTTAAGCGAAGTATACTACTTTAATGGGTAAATAATTTTGCTCATAATTCATTTCAATGCATAATGCTATTTAAAAAAATACATTTATACTTTATTTATTTTGCATGTTCCATTAAACTAAATTCCTTCATCATGAACAACTAGGACAAAATATATCCTATCCCTAACAATTCATCTTGCACGATTGAATTACAACGATATAAAATTAAGAAGGAAAAACTTGGGTTTGGGGTGAGATATCCACATGGATACCGGGAGATGACCCTCCCACGGCCACTCCTTGGACTTTCTTAGGAGGCATCGCAGTTGTAGTCCTTCAAACGTGGAAGCAGCTTTACACTCCTTTTCGGAATTCCACCGTCGCTCCCTTGCACGTCAATACTCTTCTTCTCTTTTTTGAGTAGGGGAAAAACCAAGTCCAAGGGTATTTTGGAAAGGCAAGGAACGGTTAAGGTTTTAACCACGAGGAGGGGGGGGGGGGGGTAATAAGACTTTTAGGGTCTTAGTTCTTTTTGAAGGGAAAGGCTTACAAAGCCCAAGAAAAAAAAGCCCTATAGGGGTTACACACGGGGGGGGGGGGGGAGTAACAAGCCCAATAGAAAGGGCTTAAGGGTTAAATACGGGGGAAGAAAGGTTTACATTACGGGGGTTCCAACACCCATGAGATGAGGGGGCTTAAAACACGGGGGGGGAGAGGGTGTGTGTGTGTGGTTCAAAAAGGCATAAGAAGGGGGCCTTGGGAGATTTTTGGATATGGGAGTGAAAGGTATAGGAAGGGGGGACTTGGAGGGATTTTAGGACACGGGGGAGGGATGTGTGAACACGGGGGTGAAAAGGCCTTAGGGGTTTTAAAACCCAGGGGGGAAAGATGAACGGAAACACAAGGGGGCGAAGGGAACACAAGGGGGATGAAAAGGGGCTTAGGAGGATTTAAAAACCTCAGGGGAGGGGGGGTGTTAAAAGGGGACACGAGGGGGGGTGAAAGGGGGCTTAATTAGCCGCCCTTAGGAAGCTTCTTTTAAGAAGCTTCTATGATTCACGTGGCAGGGGGCGTTTCAACGCCGCGTTGGCAACGAGCAAGCAGCACTGCAAATCGGGGTCGACGGCTATAGGCGGCGGCACTCTCAGCGATACTCCTCCTCGTCCACCTCTTCCTCCTCACTTCAGCTCCTCCGTACAGTGGGCAGCGTCGTCCTTTCACTCCCCCTTGGTTGGGGGGGAGGGGGGGGGGGTTTATAGGGAGAGGGAAGGAAATCCTCCCTCCCCTCGTGTCGCCCTGCATGACCTTGAGGATACGCAAGCTCCAACGGGGAGCTTGGTGTCCTTTCTAAATCCCTCACCCCCCTCTAGCACGAAACCGTCGTCGACAGAGTAAATTTTCCATGAAAATATTTGATATATTACATTCTCTCCCCCTTAGAGGAATCGAGATGTCCTCATCTCGAGATAAACCGAAGATATTGATGGTTGAGTGTGCCTTCATCTACCCAGGTAGCATCTTCTTCGGGATAGTCTTTCCATTGGATGAGGCATTCTCTCAGGGTTTTGGATCTTAATTGTCTCTCCCTAACATCTAAGATCCTGTCAGGCCTTAGTTCAAGGACTCCTTGACTAGGCATTACAACTTGTTGGTCGTGAAGTACGTGGTTAGGATTAGGTACATACTTTTTCAATAGGCTAATATGGAATACATTATGAACTTTTAGGTTCTCAGGGAGTTGTAGTTTTTAAGCATTAGGTCTTAGGCATTTGAGGATTTTGTATGGCCCACAATAACTTGGACTTAGCTTCTTGCAATCTCCTAAAGATAGAGAACTCTTTTTAGGGCATACGCGAATGAAGACCATGTCTCCTTCTTTGAAGACCCTTTCTTGATGCTTCAAATCCACGTAAGCCTTCTGTCTATCCTTGGCCGCTTGTATGTCCTGTCTTATTGGCTTTATTTGATCATCCATGTCTTCCAGCATTAGCCTTGAAGCTTCAACCCTTAGGGTTGGATCAGAAAAGTTTAGGGGACTTCGACAGTCATGTCCATACAATGCTTGGAAAGGGGTCATTTGAATGCTCTGCTGGTAAAAAGCATTGTATGCAGATTCTACCAAAGGCAAGTATTGAATCCAGCTCTTCCGTTCTTGACAGCAGTATGCCCTAAGCATATCCTTGATGACTTGATTTACTCGCTCTGTTTGGCCGTCTGTTTGGGGATGGTAAGCGGTGCTAAAACAGAGTTGAGTCCCAATAGCTTCAAAGATAGCTCTCTAGAAGTGTGATGTGAAAAGAGAATCACGATCACTAATGATTCTTCTGGGTAAACCATGTAGCTTGAATACCTCCTTGATAAACAATCTTGCAATGTTTGAGACTTTATAGTTTGTCTTTATTAGAATAAGGTGTGCAACCTTAGTAAGCATGTCAACCACAACCATGATGGAGTTGTATCCTCCTTGGACTTGGGGTAGGCCTACAACAAAATCCATACTAATGAATTCCCATTTCATTTGGGGTGCAGTTTCCCTGGCATCATGACATGTTCGGCTTTGATACGTTGGCATGACAAACACTTGGTGACATATTTGAGAACATCACCTTTGAGCCTCTTGCAATGGTAGCTCTTCCTAACTGCATTAAGAGTTTTAGCATAGCCAGGATGTCCTATGAAAGGAGAATCGTGAGCTTCCCACAATATCTTCTGCTTAAGTGACTGGCTTGTTGGTATACACAGCCTTGTTCTATAGTAGAAAAGTCCACTATTAATGGAAAATTCTTGATACTTAGCCTGCAACTTTTGATTTTGATCCTTGATAGAGATATCCTTTAGCATTGATTGGTAGGCCAAATCATGGCATTCTTCCTCTCTAGCTAACTCAAGTATAGGGTTGTTTGGCATAAATACTTTTGTAGCTAGAGATCTGGCCGTTGATGAATTCTGCAAGATTAGGGAATTTAGGAATGCCTTGCGACTAAGTGCATCGGAAACTACATTCTCTTTCCCTGGTCGATACTTGATTTCAAAGTCATATTCCTCTAACACTTCAATCCACCGACGTTGCCTCATGTTGAGCTCATTCTCGATAAAGATCCATTTGAGACTCTTATGGTCGGTTACTAGAGTAAACTTGTTACCCAACAGGTAGTGTCTCCAAATCTTTAGAGCATAGATGATAGCTAGTAATTCCAGATCATGCGTAGCATAATTCCTTTAATGACTCTTCAATTTCCTTGAAGAGTATGCTACTGGATAACCTTCCTGCATAAGTACACACCCCAAGGCAAGAATGCTAGCATCAATTACTACCTCGAACTCCTTATTGAGGTCCGGAAGTTTTAGAATAGGTGTTGATACCAAACTTTGCTTCAATCTATCGAAGCTATTTTGTTCGGGAGTTGACCATGCAATGGAAGTTTGCTTCTTTAGTAAGTCCGTCAGAGGTGCTGCAATCAAAGCATAGTTTTTGATGAAGACCCTATACCATCCTGTCAATCCAAGAAAGCTACGTATCTCTTTCATGGATACTGGTGTTGGCCACTCAACCACATCTCTGACCTTGGCTAGGTCCGCTGATATTCCTTCTGATGATACTATGAATCCCAGATATTCAATCTGACACTTGAAGAATGCACACTTCTTCATTTTTGCATACAGTGTATGTGACCTCATTGTCTCAAGGACAATCCGAAGTTGAGGTTCATGATCTTCTTCCTGTTTAGAATAGAATAAAGTGTCATCGAAGAAGATAAGCATGAAATCATCAAGATATGGCCTAAAGATATCCTGCATTAACCTATTGAAGGTGGCAGGTGCATTCGTAAGCTCGAATGACATAACCAGGAACTCAAAGTGCCCATATCTTGTATTAAAGGCCATTGTCGAAGGGTTTCGAAAGCAATGTCGTGACTTCAGAAGTCCTTGATAAATTTCAGGATAGAAGTTCAATCAAACGAATAAGCAAGATGAGAGGATTTGTGAGCAGCAAAGCGGCAGAAAACAGAGGGCATGTTTATACTCTGGATGATAGAAAAACACTGCATTTTTCAGAGAAGTTAGATGCCCATTCAAGTGAATCTGTTGTGGAAAGTCTACTCAAATATTGGAGTATTCATACACCTTTTCTTCCCATGAAACATGAATCTTGATTGCTTACATGAACACTACAATCAATAACATCCTTTCAATAAATACAAACAATGTATACTGCTTTTGGTCATTCTGAGAATGTCCATATGAGACTTGGCATAAAATTTGCACATCCTGCCTAGTTTTTTGCCACTTCACAAAGGCCGCTATTTAACCTATAAGTAGCATCAATTGTACCACCTGTATATATTTAGCAGAACTCAAAAAGGTTATCAAATACAGGACAGTCTTCTCCCATTTTATATTTTAGAAGCTCCTTGGAAAATTGATCATGTGTCTCCAGTGTAATTCTGTGTAGAAACTCAATGTAATCGGTTGAATGAAACTGAACCAGCTCCACTGGATACGCCTTGTGCGGTCTATAAATCTCCATCTTGTTGTGAAGTCCATATGCTAAAACCAGATTATGTGTCATACACAGTCGATGAGGCTTCATTGAATGATTTGGTCCATAATAAACACATCCAATGTCACCTGCACATTCCCAGTTCCAGGAAAGAAGCAATCTCCAAACTTGTGAAAGCTCACAGTCATTACCCTGTTAGTTAGATAAAATGTCTCTTCCACACTGTCACCATGATGGCTGTCAATATCGATGTACAGAACCCATGCATGGAACTTTAGAAGCTCCAAAATACCAAGAACAAGATCATTTACATAACAAAATCCAAATGCCTCACACTTCCTAGCATGATGTAGACCGCAGGCCCTTGCTCATGCGCCGTCTCAGCCAATCATCACTGAGCAATGTGCGTATCTCTGAGGCCTTGACTTTTGAGACAATGTACTGGTAGTTGTTCATCAGGAAAAGATATGAAAGTGCCAATTCACAGAGATAATTACGAAGAGTATGGCCAGCTTATTCTCTGGATTGCCCAGCTCGAGAGGAAAGAATAATTCCTACAATCAGACCATACAATGCCAGTGCCTCTGCAAAGATGAGAATAAGTATCATTCTGACGTTTTATTCAGCGTCCCCTTTCTGATACGTGCAGCTCTTCCAGAGGAAACAAAAGTCCCCATCTGTCTCTTCAGAGCATCATGGATTGCTTTTTCCTCCCAGTTTTCTTCATCGCTTTTCCCTCTTCGTCGTATATCCCTCCTTTCTTGCATCGAGCATAGGCGTCCTCTTTTTCCCTCAGAGCCCCCCAAAATAATGTTATTTTTCTCAGTGATTCTTCTCCTCTTCCTTTGCAAGGTAATGGGAATGACCAGTCTCTGAATTTTTAGGAGCCTTGCTGCGCTTCTTACCAGTGAAAGAGGTTCCGTTTTTCCAAAAGCATCTCAGTGGATAGTAAGAAGATTCCATTACTTCTGGGTACCATCAATGATCAGGAGCGGCAGTCGCTATAGCAGAATTGATCCCCTTGTCGACTGAGAAAAAAAATCCCATCTATCTCTGTTGAATTCCCATCATAGAGCCCAGGATTCCCTTCTCTTGATGCTTTTCTCCCCCAAGCCTTCCCTGATTCACCGAAAAGCCATTGCTTTTCTTTTCTCCCGGCTTCTGGCAAAAAAAAACCGCTTCTCCCCATAATAGCCTCAGAAAGGTGGCCCCTTTCATGGTCTCGAA
Organism: Lygodium microphyllum; assembly: GCF_053477565.2. Taxonomy (NCBI): domain Eukaryota; kingdom Viridiplantae; phylum Streptophyta; class Polypodiopsida; order Schizaeales; family Lygodiaceae; genus Lygodium; species Lygodium microphyllum. The sequence continues at coordinate 27,661,926 of NC_141143.1, read as the reverse complement.
CCTAAATATGAAACACCAGAATTCAAGACTGCCCATCAACTGCCTTAGAAGATTCAAGATCACAATCAATTCCCCTGTAATCGCAGTCAATTTCCCTGTTGCAAGGAATTGAATAACAACAGAATGCGTCTTCATAAGTCTTGCACACAGTTGCAACTGCTCATTTTCTGTCAAATGTATCTCTCTTCCTCGTTGCATTAGGACTTTTCAAAACAAGATTTTGCCGCCACTAGATACCATGTTCTTCTCCTTTTGAATTTCCCTCGGAACTTATTTTCCCAAAGCTTTGCTTTTGTTGCAAAACTTTTTCATGTTCATGTCGTAACTCTTTCAGTTTTTGACGTACAGCATGCCTTTTTGTTCTTTCATAAATAAGCTGCCCTTTTAAATCTTGCACCTTTCTCTGAAACTCTACTTTAGTTGGAGTGGCTTTACACCCTTTCAGTGGTATTGATACAGATCTTGAGACGTCTAACGGTGAATTTCCATGCCAAAATGTGACCTTCTCGATAAGTTCCACAAAACAGTGTGAGCCTTTGGTGCCCTTCGTTTAGTTTCCATTGCAATGATATTGAAAAGAAATATTTGTACAGCTGAGCTAGTGACATACCAAAAAGATCCACTTATTTCATATGTAAAAGTCTCATTTGCTAATTGTAAGATAGTTGAAACCCATGTCCAATGGCTGACAAAATCTGAACAAACACCCTCTAATTACATGTGATGATAAGAAGCAAGTGCCTTGACAAATGGTCCATGTTCAGCATAACCTTTTTGGTGGATTCCTCATCTCGGATGCGCAGCAGTACGACATCCACCCCCTCTAATCCTGCGCATCCTCCGGATGGGCCAACTACCCATGATCGTTATCATCTAGATCCACAAACAGATCAATCTCTTCATTATGCATTTCCGGTATATCAACAAGATTATTTGTCATATCATCTATCTCTTCCATTGGAGTTTCTTCTCGTTGCTCTTCTCTTGCAAATTCTTCCAATGCATAATATTCATCATCTCTTTTCTTGAAAATCTTGATTCTTTTTCCAGCAATAGGCACTCTATGCACTGTCCCATCCAATTCTGTCAACTCATATGTTGCATTATCAAAGACATGTCTAACTATGTACAGTCCAAACCATCTTTTCACCATCTTCCGAAGTGCAGTATGCTGATTTTCAAGGCTGCTATCAAAGACCAATACCCAATCTCCCTCTTCTATTGCTCTAGGCCGCAAGCAATGCCTGCTGTCAAACCTGTCCTTATTTCTTAGTCTAGCAACCTTCAACCTGTCAATAGCTAGCTGAATATCCTCTGGTCTTCTCTCCAACTGTCGAATTCGAAGAGCTAAGAGCTCCTCTCTCGTCAAATCCTCCTGCCAAGGTAAAATGGCCAAGTCAAAGCACAAGTCTCAGTCGGCATCACAGGTTTATGTCCATACATCAATTCTGCAGGCATATATCCTATGGTAACACTATGAGTCGTACGATCAGCCCACAAAGCAAATGGTAGAAGTCTCGGCCATTCTCCAATCCGTCCTCTGCATGCTTTGGCTAATGCTTTCACTATCGGCGGATGCCCTCTTTCACTCTTCCCATTTCCCTCTGGATTATATGCTGTAGTTAGAGCCAACTTGATTCCTAGCTGAGAGAAAAACTCCCTAGCTTCATCTGCATCCAATTCACCATGATCCACAGTGATCTTACCCACACAACCATACCTGCAGAAAATTTCCTCCAATAAGAACTTACACACTGCACTAGTGGTCTTCGTTCTCAAAGATCTGCCCTCAACATGATTGGTAAGATCCTCTCTAGCCAAAAAAATATACCTCATCTGCCATAGACCCATAGGCATAGTAACCAAATCAACTACCCACTTATAATGAATGCATAGTGGATAGATCGGATGAAGCTCATCTCAATGACGCACTACCGAATACATCTGGCAGTCTCTACAAGTCTCAACAAAGTGAGAAACATCTCTATACATGCCTTTCCACCAATATTTCTCCTTGATTTTCTCATAAGTAGCCCACACTCCTCTATGACCTGCCCAAGGACTCTCATGAAACTCCCTCATCACCTGTAACTGTGTCTCTCTATCGCAGACAACCCGCAAAGGTAATCCGCCTCTTTTCTTTGGATGCTTCCAAAGAAATCCGTCCTTGAGAAAATAACCATAGGCTTTCCTTCTGATCTTCTTGAACTCTTCATCTGTCCATTCATCTCTTTTGCTTAGTGTACTAAGGTACCTGCCAATCTGCAACCAATCTCCAACATAGAGTTCTTCTATAAAAGCCACAATATCATAGACATGACAAACATGATCAACCATAGTGGCTGAAATTTCTGCATCATCCTCTTCTGCAAGTAGAGTCTCCTCATCATCATATCTGGCTCTAGACAACATATCTGCCACTGGATTATCCTTCCCTCCTATGTGTTTAAATTCCGGATTTAATGACTTGACGTATGCAATCCATCTCAGCATAGCTATATCTGGAGTAGAGCAACTCATGATCATACCAATCAATGGCAAGCAATCTGTCTCTACCACAACTGAAGCTCCAATAAAGTACTCCTTGTCACATTTGAGAGCCGTAACAATCCCCAATAACTCCCTCTTGATTTGCGGATATCTCCTTTGTCTCTCGTTTAGGACTTTCGCCCCAAACCGAATAGCATACCTATTTCCATCTGTATCATCTTGACCCACATCCCAACCTATGCCAATTGGACTAGTGTCAACTATCAATACAATAGGCTTTCCACAATTATAATCCGCTTTCCTGAGAGTAGGAGCATCCTGCAATAACTTCTTCAATTTCCGCATGGCTCTAGTGTGGCTCTCATCCCAATAGAATTTCTGCACCTTTCGAACCAGCTGATATAAACAATCTTCTATGTGTGCAAAATGAGGTATCCAAATCATATAAAACACACAAGCTCCAATGAATCTCCGTACCTCTGAAGTGGTAGAACAATACTCTGCAATCTTGCCTATAGCATTCACCTTATCAAGTGAGGGTTTCCTGCCATAATATCCACACATATGTCCAACAATGACAACCTCATTCACTCCAAAAACATATTTTTGCCCTGAAAGTGTCAAGTTCACTTCTTCTAACCTAGCCAAAATCTTCTCACATACTGAAATATGATCAGCCACAAAGTATTTGCATCCCTACTCATTTAGACTCTCATTCTTCTCTTCTTCTGCACACCCCTTAATGGGCACATCATCCAAGAAAGGCATAGTAAGCTGAGGTATGTAATCTCGAAGGACCTTATGCATGGCATTCATCATATGTACAACAGAATTAGTGGCACCTTGAGGCAAGGTACACATCCTGACAAGCCCAATAGGAGTTCTCATGGTGGTTATGTCCCTGCTTTCCAAAGCCAGCTGAAACTGATCATATCCCAAATACAAATCACCTCATGAATAGATGGCACGTCCATCAAATGCCTCTGCAAACTTATCCACAACTGGACCTAAACCAACATTCCTGATAGTGACTCTGTTCACTGGCTGCGTGTCTTGAATAAATCGGAGAGTACCATTCTTCTTTGGAACTGTAAACCACCTGTTTGAATATGGTGCAGATGAAGGCTCAAGAATTCCCATCTTGATTTTCTCATTCAATAAATCAATCAGCTTTGGCAGGTGTGCTTTAGGCACTGGAATAGGTCAAAGATTCCATGGAATATGAGGAATAGTAAAAATGACCATAGGAGCAACAATATCAGAATTTACACATCCAATCTCATGCGGAAAAAAAGCAAATCCCCTTCCATGTCGCTCAAGCATCTCCTGAAAGCATTGCTTCTCTATGGGTAGCAAGAAATCACCATTTCCAATTTTCAATTCAGCAAGAGTCTCTGTTGAAAATTTATGACCAATATGCTCCGGATTCCTCAAAATTGGCTGTTTCGCAACCCTCTCTATTTGCTGATCACTGTCAGGTGGAAGCGGTACAGCTACTGACTTCACCTCCTTATCCACAGTTTTGTATTTTGTATCAACCCTTGCTTCATTATGCTCTTCTTCATTATTCAAATCTTGCTGTAAATCAGCAATTTTGCACTCCAATGGCTGAATATCCTCAGCCCTCTGCTCTATGGACTGCATAGAAACAACCCTAAACTCTCGATGCTGAAATATTTCAGCAGTAAACTCTGTTGGCTGAAATTTTTCAACCCTCTCTGTCTCTGAAAGCTGATCATAACCAGCTGGAAACTCTGTTTGTTGAATTTCTTCAACACTCAACACTTTTTGTTGAGCTACCTCAGCCTCTGACTCAATCTGTGACACAAAATCTGCAATTTCATGAAACATATCCAGGGATTGCACTAATACATTACTGTGACAATTCTGCATATCAGTTTTCAGCATATCTCCCATCTCTGTCATCGTATCTGCACAAATCACACTGTCATGCATCCCATCTATGTGCTCATCATCCTCTAAAATTCCTGCATTTTTTAAATTTTTCTCCTTCCTGCATATGTACTGCCTGGCAGCTCTAGGCAACCTAGAAATCTTCTGATAACTCATCGAACTGTTTGCTAAAATCCCAACAAAACCGGAGGAGAAAACACTACTGCCAGGAGGCGAGAACTCCAATCTCCTCTGCTCTGTACCACCGTTGTCTCGCGAAACGGCGGCACCTAATGAAAACCCGAATCCCTCACAGTGGGCAAAGGTGTATCTCTGAGAGTATCTCTGTTTCTAACATGGTTCACACACACAGTCATAAACTAAACTTCTCTCATGCCATCTTTACTGCAAATCCGTGCATAAGCAGAACCATCATCCATTACCTTTGTTTCCATGCGCATCTCTGTGATGAATGGCTGTCCAAGAATTATGGGATAAGAGCATGAATCCTGCACAAAGAAATGGAAATCCTCCTCTACATCACCAATCGAAACCCTGACACTAGGACATGCGGCATACAAATCACCTACAGTGTTATTGGCGGCTCTCATACGCCACCCATACTCTACATCCATAGGCCATCTGTTACTCTCATAAACTCCACGAACTATGAGATTAATCTCTGAACCATGATCCACCAATGTAACATAAGGCACCTATTTCTCTCCAATCTTTACTATCGTCTCTGTAGTTGCCCTAGCCCAATGGCTCCATGAAAAGTGACTACGCGGTATCAAGACAGGCTCATCAATTTCAGCATAATGCATAGGTTGAACCCTCTTCTCTACCTGCGGAAAAACAGAAGCATTTTCAACCATAACCTCAACCTCATCCTCATCCAAATCCCCACTCAAAACTCCCTGTGTATTAGTGGTAGGCAATGCATGTCTTTTCCTCTTCAAAACCTCCTGAAACTGATCTTGAAACTCTCTTTTTGAGATGCCCAAAACCTCAGAAATACTGAAAGTCACCTCACTGCCAAGTATCTTATCATTAAAGATTTTCTTCATGTCCGTAGATGTCTGAATATCGGACATCAATCTAAACCCTGGCTGTTTTCTCTCTCTGGGATCTTGCCTCTTTTCTCTCTTTTGAGCATCTTCCATCTGTCGATCTGGCCCTGGTCTTGAAGACGGTCCTGCAGTAGGTGGAGTTACAAACTCACCTCCTCTAGTCTTCTTAGCTGCACTCGGATTTTCCTCATCCCTCTTACGCTTCTCCTCAACAAGTACATCTGCTCCATGAGACTTAGCCAAATAAGCATAAATAGAGTACCTATCAACAGGCGAATCCCAACCTGTCTCTGATCTGATGCTAGAGCCTGCACTAGTCAAAACAGTTTGTAATTCAGTCATGCAAGATGAATTGTTAGGGATAGGATATATTTTGTCCTAGTTGTTCACGACGAAGGAATTTAGTTTAATGAAACATGAAAAACAAATAAAGTATAAACGTATTTTTTAAAAATAGCATTATGCATTGAAATGAATTATGAGCAAGATTATTTACCCATTAAAGTAGTATACATCGCTTAAGCCTAAAAGGTATAAAACTACATCTTGCACTATTAACCCTATTCTTTTTACAACGAATCATCATCGAAAGTGCAAATCATGAAAGGATTCTTACGATACTTACACTCTAGGAAGTTATCATTGCTAACTGCATAACTTAGCAAGGGAAAGGTTACTTATTTTGCATGAGTTTTGTTCGCAAGGAAAAAGAAAGATTAATTGAATTAACCTACCCTCAAATTGATAAAGTTTAGGATTGAAAAATCAATTGACACATGGATAACAAATCATGCGGAGGTGATCTCGATATTACCTTCTAAAGTTAACAAAATTAATATAAACTTAGAAATACCTATGCTACGAAAAATTCATTGGGAATGAATTAAAATCCAAGAAACGTTTATACCTTAAATACTTGCCCACATTCCCTGATTGTAGGGTCAGTAAATTATAAACGTAAAAGAAACTAGGATTTGTCTCTGAGTTTCTTAAAAGAAAATAATAAAGCTAGGAAACCATAGGTCTGACAACGTCAGCTTTTTAAAAAAAAAACTGAAACTGAAGTATCCAATGAACTTTAAGGTTTGGCCAAGTTGGGTTAATAGGGTGCGCCCTAACCCAGAATATAAGGGATCTTGCCAAGTTGCAAGACACCCCGGATCGAGTGCTGGATGCATTCGAAAGGAAGGATTTCTTCCTTAGCAGTTTGCCAACAACAAAATCGATGAATGGAAATGTTTGTGCTTGCTAGAGATCTTAGAGCACTGTTTGACTTGTTTCACCAATGAATTACAAAATAAATAAGTATCTATACTTCAAGTTGAAGGCCTGAAGGGAGTGGTAGCTTCAATTATCCCCGATTGCCTGCCTAACCCTAACCAAGGGGGTTGTTGACTGCGTCGGAAACGTGGACCGAACCCACCACGAGAGGTCTCTCCATTGAGCACTACTTGGAGCAGGAGGACGCTTGGGTGCCAAGGGGGCTCTGGCCGTAAATCCCTCACCTTCCGGGTCCTGCACAAGAGGCTAACATGACTCGGGATTGGATCTCGAGGCCCGCATACTAGTTTTCGGGTGGAATCTAAGAATAGTGATCCCTGTGGATTGCTAGATAGCCCTCGGGCGGATTGTGGATAAGCCTACGGGCAGAACTTTTGTATTTCAAAGATAAATATGATGACCTGTTAATAAAGAACTTGTCTGAGATTATTTTTCTATGTCAAGTGATAAGATTACGTGAAGGAACCAGTGCTTAACGGGTTAATTAAAGAAGCTAATTGTTACATGTCCAACTAATGTGTTAGTTAATTACATAATTAAAACAACCCGAGGAAAGTGCGGAGGATGGGCCATGGGTCCGTCCTATAGATGGGTGGTCCCGGTTGGCCGAAAACTTTTCTCAAATCATGAGGAACAGCAAGATGATCGTCAAAAGACATGAATAACAAAAGCATTGACCTAGAGTTATGTCTTAACCCGATTTACGCTATTTTAGGGGAAGGGAATGGGACTATGCCTTATGGTAGAGAGGTTGATCTTTCCATCCCTCTTGTTTCCCATTCTCCTTGAACCAAGTGCAACTTGAATCTACTTCGGACCTGGCGTTTCTACGTAAAGTAGTTCGCTTGGGTCCGACGCTAGTTGCTGTTAGGAAATGACCAATCAGGAAAACCCTAATCCAGGTCAATCCTAAGTGGGAATGGCCGGAATACTTCCGCTACGTGGTAGACTTGGAAAGCCCTTGATCATAAATCCCGTAACATTCCGTGGGAGTGTCGGGTGGAGCTTTCTAGACATCCTTTTCGATGGACTGCTAAGACGCGTCCTGGATGATACTAGTGGACACGTTACAGTTGGTATCAGAGCCGACCAACAACGGAATTGTTTTTATGAAACTATAATAAGATGAAGTAAATAAAATGTTATTGTCCAAACATTTCCTTACCTTCAATGCTGTCTTGCAGAATTACGAAGCGTGGAATAAGTTCTTAGTATTTCGAATCATGTTTATGATTGCAATGCATTCTCCGCATTATCGACAAAGGGTTGAGATGATGAACATCCTAGAGCAGATCTATAAACCATTACCTTTGTACATGGAACGAAGATGGACGGGTGCTTTAGGAATCTACTATATAGCCGCCCACCGGTTTGCTTATCTACAGACCAACCTAAAGAGGATCAAGTGGATGGAAGACCTGAAAATCGTGAAGCTATTCGTTTTTGTGGAAGCTCACGTAAATTCAACTTTACATATTCAAGGTCGGAGGGTTGAGATGAACTCATATGTATATAAGAAAGTAACCCGTGTAATCCTTGCCGATAGGATTAAAGTGTTGGGCCGCCATGAGAAGTATGGATTCCAACAGAAAGGATATCCTGAACTTCCAATGACTTATCGATTCCTGAAGATCCATGACCCAAAACCTTACTATTACATAGTTCCTGTAGATAAATGCAATACAACGTTGTTCTCCCCAAACTAAATGTAACAATTGGCTTATCATCGCATGAAATGTTGTATTCGAAAGAGCTATGCCCATATAAATACAAATAAAGACTTCTTTTTATCAATGTCTGGCTGTGCATAAGAGTTGATAAAAAGTTAAGTAGCTACATTGTTTACGAGATAGCTGAATTAAAGATGTAATATAAATCAATAACGATTATCATTTAATAACATTAAGAAACCTTTATCCAGGCACAACCCCATGTACAGGTTCCTAATTCGCCTCCTACATTAAGTACTGCTATAATCCACGAGAAGAAGTTCCTTCTCAAGCAGATTAAGCCACCCGAGTTTGACGGGAGAGGCAAATTTATCCAAGCTGATGCTGAAATTTGGATTGAGTCCATGGAGGATTACTTCAAAGCAGCCGGTATTGCACCCGCCAATCAGGCTATGCTCGCCAAGTTAAAGCTCACTGGCAAAGCTAGACTTTGGTGGAAGCAATGGTGTGGGGATCAAGGAATCGCAGAGGGATCCGTTACCTGGGAGAAGCTGAAGAAAGCCGTGTAGGGAAGATACTTACCACCTACATATCGCATGTAGAAAATGAATGAGTTCTACGAGCTAAAACAGCTAGGACTCACTCTTAACGCATACTACTCTAAATTCATCTCACTTTTAAAGTATGTGCCACAGATGGACATGACACAGCAGGTGTCCAAATTTTGTGTGGGTTTAAATCCACCAATAAATACCTGTCTCGAATCTATGCGTCCATCAGATCTTCACGATGCACTCATTCGAGCGGTGCCTATAATTCAAGAGGTGCAAGCTGGACCAAGGGGTAACAAAACGTGGTCTTATAATGACCCGAACAGAGGAGCATTCAGACCTCAAATGAAGAGAGTTCAAGGTCATAATCAGGGACAAAGAAAGAAAGCAAGAACAAATAATGTCAATAACTTTGTTCCTACTCAAAGTAATGGCTGAAACCTCCATTGTTTCCACTGCAACGAACTCGGTCATTTCAAGAGGCAATGTCCCAAACTTGGTGGAGGACATCGCCAAGCGCCTTCCCAAGGAACAGGCCGTGGTCAAGGAGCCGCTACTCGAGGAAGAGGAAGAACCACCTGCATTGCCAATAGGCAAATGTGCAAAGAAGAAGAAAAGGAAGATCCGACCATGGAAGCAAAATTCGAAAGAGCGATAGTCCATGCCGCTTTACACAAGAAAGGGTCGAATCTCCAGTTCTCTATGATTTAGACACCGTCGAAATATCAAGGTAAAGGTTTCAAGACCTTGATTGATTGTGGTAGTACACATTCCTTTATCTCACCAGCATGTGCAAAAAGATTAGGAATAACCATAGTAGAAGCACCTACCCTGCTTGTGGAATTGGCAAATGGTCGTGAGGTTACTTGTACCAGGCAAACTGCTAAGATGGAATTCTTTCTGGGAGGAAAGAAGACTTCAGTCAAATTCAGAGTCATGAATTTAGGTATCCATGAGTGTCTACTCGGAATGGATTGGCTTAAGCCTAATGACGCTCACATTCACTATGGAAAGGGTCAAGTTTCCTTTTGAAACTCTGAAAGGGAATTAGTCACAACTCAAGGTGAGGCAGGAGTGCCAAGAATCCAATTGGCCAAAGTATCTCGGATCATAAAAGGAGTCAGTAAAGGATTACCTGTTTACTTGATCAAACTCAACAAATTAGATCAAAAGCAAGAGTCTCATGAAGGACCTTCTTGGCAAAAGGAATACGCGGATGTATTCCCTGAAGAGCTGATTGAACTTTCACCTCAAAGATAAGTGGATCATGAGATTAGGTTAGTACCTGGAGCTATGCCAATTGCAAAGAGACCTTATAGAATGTCCATACCAGAAGCAATTGAGCTGAAGGAACAACTCAAGAAACTGTTAGATCAAGGCTACATCCGGCCTAGAAATTCACCGTGTGGAGCTCCAATACTATTCCAGAAAAAGAAAGATGGGACACTTTGACTATGCATTGATTACCGAGGGTTGAATCAATCAACAGTCAAGAACAAGTATCCTATTCCTAGAATAGATGAGCTTCTTGATCATCTTCACCGTGCGAAGATCTTCTCCAAGATTGATCTCAGGTCAGGTTACTATCAAATAAGGATCAAGGAAGAAGATATCCCAAAGACGGTGTCGTACTGCTGCGCATCCGAGATGAGGAATCCACCAAAAAGGTTATGTTGAACATGGACCATTTGTCAAGGCACTTGCTTCTTATCATCACATGTAATTAGAGGGTGTTTGTTCAGATTTTGTCAGCCATTGGACATGGGTTTCAACTATCTTACAGTCAGCAAATGAGACTTTTACATATGGAATAAGTGGATCTTTTTTGTATGTCACTAGCTCAGTTGTACAATAGATGCTCATTTTTGTCATTCTGTTGTGAAGACGATGCATAGTTTCCTTACTGTAATTTACCACTGTGAATATCATCCTTCTTTGCATAGAAGTGGGCTGCAATATGGCTTGCTTTGCCACAATAATGGCAAACAATAGCAAAATTTCTAGAACCTCTATTTTGCCATCCACCTCTTTCTCTAGAGCTCCCCCTGCCTTTAAAGTTTCCTCTATCTCCAGAAACTTGCATTTCACCAAACTGTTGAACTTGTTTTGTTGGTTATCACCATTACATCCCATACCACTGCCTCTCGAAGAGGATCTACCATGCCCCCTTCCTGAACTCGAGTAAAATGCTTGGACCTGTTCACCATTTCTTTCAAATGAATCACCCTGCATGTTGATCTCTTCGGTGATCGTGAGAGAGATCAGTTCATCAAAATTTGGAAATGGCTTCCGTACATATACTGAAGTAACAAATGATTTCCATGCCTTCTCATTGTTAAGGCCACTCAGAGTGGATGAAACCAAATCATCATCATCTAACATTTCATCAATCACTGCTAAAGCATCTACAATGCTCCTCACCTTCAATACATACTCATTGATAGACATTTTCCCTTTCTTCAAGGCATTCAACTCTTGCTTGAGTTGAATCTTTTGTGCCTTTGTATTTATTGAAAACATGCTCTCAAAAATTATTCAAGTTGCATGTGAAGTTTCTGCATTCCTGATATGTCCCAACATAGTATTATCAATGACTGCAAATAGCCAATACATCACCTTTTTGTCTTTTGCATTCCACTTTTTCCATGCTTTTAACTCATCTGTAGGAGGGATACCCAGCTGTGGCTCCTTTTCTTCACCTGAGACAAACTCATAAAGGCCCTTTCCAATGAGGAAGTTCCTCACACGGAACTTCCATGAAGGGTAGTTATTCTTGTCGAGATTCTCAATAATGGGATTTCTACTGTTCTCTTCCATTATCACAAACAAGGATACAACATAGCAAGCTAGTCTTTAGCAATCTTTCACAACACGTGCACAGCAATACATCAAGCAACCTTTTTCACTGATAGCTCAATAGTACATGTAATCTGCAACCTGTTTGTAGATAAACCTTATGTTTGCTTCGTGCAAACACCTCAAAAATTACAAATTTTCAATCTATAACCTGTGCACCCACTTTTGGTCAATACAACCGAAATCACAGTGTACCCTTAAACTATTGTCCGCAACTTTGCGGCTCTAAAACGGAGCCTGAAACGGCCTTAGACGCCCAAAATAACTATGGGAAAGCCCTAAAGGGCCTATTTGCAGAATATACAGTGATTTGCTTGCACAATAAATCTCACAACAATTTGAGATTTTTGCTCGACCTTGCTTCCGGTGCCTTCGCAAGCATTATCCAAGAGAGAGAGTGGAATAATGGGAGAGCTTCTTACCCATTGCTTGCTTGCTTAAACCTTGATTCTTCTCCTTTGCTTCAGCCTTCAGAATTAGCCTCTCTCAGTGGTGTGGCTCTGATACCATGTCAAGAATCACGTGATGGGGGTATGTGCTTGAACTGTTGCTCCAAACACACACTGTATATACAAGAGGAAGCTCACTCAAGAACACAAGAAGAGAAATGGAGGCCAAAACGTTTTCTTGCTGGTTTTTTCTTCTTCTACACCACATTATACAATGTACACCAAGTATAGATAAGAGACAACATAAAGGAAAGTGGCCTTCTAAGTCAAACAGTGCATAACCAACTACACTAATCGACTGGCGTTATATTTTTGTCAGTTGTAGGTAGGTGTAACAAACTAAATATAATAAGTGATAAGTCAGTGGCCATGTGAGTATCATAATGACCGCCAACGTGCTAAGTATAGATGTGCAGACTCATCTAGCTATGCAGTCCATTATCAATGTCCGCACGTGTTGAGCTTGCCATCTCAACAATAATCAGTGTCGCTATTTGCGTCGGTATCAACATCGGATTTACCGACTCAAATAGTGACATTGATAACGATGCTTTGCGATGCATGTTGCAATGCTGATAGTGACGTGTGCAATAAATTTGAGACGCTAATACCGATGGTAACAGGGAAAAAGAAAGTTTATGATAGGGCAGCAAGTTGCCTTGCCACATATAGAACTATGTGCTTTATTTGGGCCATACAAAATAGTTTCAGTAATGTGTACAATGCTCGTGTAAATAAAGGCAAAGTGTACTTGAATCATAATACTGATACATGAAATAAATACATGACCGCGTAATGAAAGTGACTTGTATAATCATGGCAAGATACTACTACTACATAGAAAATGTCTACACAAATCACATGATAAAAAAAGAAGAGTATGTGAGCTCTAGGGATCCAAGGGCAAGCTATAGATCCTCGCCATCCGAAACCTTGTCCCGCCGCAAAAAGGAGCACCAACTGGACTCTGCAAAAAAAGAAACAACTACACATCAATTCACTATACAATAATGCATTTTAATTAAACTTAGTAACTACGGATAAGAAAGATGAGTGACTTACACGGCCACAACGTCCATACAATCGATCAATGTAGGGAGACCATGTCTCTCTGTATATCGAGTCTATAGGCTAGTGGGATCGCGGTTTGTAATGGAGTGTTGCAAAGAAAACAAAATACAATTGTTAGAAACACAATTGTTAGTACAAGGGATATTGCAAAAAAGTAAGCAAGCAGAACAAAAGAAAAACTTACAAAGTCCTCCAGATATGTCATATGGCTGCCACTCCCAAGATGATGGACCACTTCGACCTCCATTCTTGCCCTTGCCACCTCGCGCTACTATCTCCAACGTCCTAGAGAATCTGTAGCCTCCTCCTTGAGTCCGCACCAGTCGTCCGCCACTCCCAAGATGATAGACCACTCCGGCCTCTAGTCTTGCCCTCGCCGGCTTGCGCTGCTGTCTCCAACATCCTAGAGAATTTGTAGCCTCCTCCTTGAGTCGGTGCCGGTCGTCCGCGTCTAGCCACTCGGGCTTTGAGGCCCCACTCTTAAGTACCTTGTGTGTGTCCGATCGTCTGTGTGACATATACGCACCCATGCACTCCATCATCTAGTCCGTGGAAAACCTATTAGCTCTGGCTGGTACCAAAAACTCCTCATACAAGGATGCTACTATGTAGTACTTACTCCCCTCCGGTATGTTCTTCCAATGATCCAAGACGTTGTGCCGAAAAACTTGTTGGCACAACTATCTCATACGAGCCATCACCCTCCTTCCTTCATCATTCATGATGATGGCTCCTGTCCTATCATCTACAAGGTATCCATACCCCTCTAGGGTATACCTAAGATGTGTCCTCTTTCTCATGGCCATGTCAAGGAGACCCTTGTACATTTGGTGTTCCTACGGGGGTAGTATCTCTCGGAGTATCACCCATAGGAGTGCCACCTATGGACGGCTGAGAAAAAGCTGGAGTGATTGGAGTAGATGTCACCATAGGTGTGACAAATCCTACAAGTGATGCAACTCCAATAGAACAACGAGATGAAGACACTACATCGATACCTCCACAACAACCACCTGAGTTGCCACGCTCTCTCGAACCACCATGAGAGAGAGAAGTAGCACTTGCATCTTGATTTGACCGCGGGCTCACTCCATCCAGGTCTCCGTAGCATCCCCCTAAACCACTCCCTTCGTTTGGCCCAAGTCTGAAGCGTCGACCTCATCTGCTGGAAACGGAAGCATAAAAGTGCATCGAAGTAGATCTAATAGAACAGCTTGATGGTGACAGCTCTTGGTCCGCAATATCTCTGAATCGAGCCATCTGATCTGGAGACATACGTGTGAAGATCTACTATAGCTCCTCGTCACTCATCCCTCGACTCATCGTGATGATCTAAATATCCACAAAGGTCACCTGCACAGACAAAAATTGATGTTATCATAATCAATATAAATCATACAAAGCACAGTAATATAAATATTTTTAAAAATATCTTACTTAAAATGTATATCTTATGTATCCTTATAAGCGATTCGTCAACAAATTGAGTAGATGGATGCTCCAAGTATGAAGTACCCTATGGTCCCATGTCAATCTCCTGACACAACTCTGCATGCACTGAAAGGTCGATAGACATGTCACCACAAAAGGATGAGTCCACCTCATTCTGAAAGAATTCTTGGACTCCTGTATTTCCATTATTGTTACCCGATGTTCGCTCTTCTACATGCTCCAAGCTTTCCGTGGCCTCCACCCCTTGCAATATCAACCCCTCTATTTGCATACTGTCCTCATCTATGCTCAAAACATCGCTTTGATCATATACTCTCACACTTCGGGGAGCTGAAGATATAGCGTACCACCATCGATTTTGTCGAGGGTTTGGATAGAAA
The DNA here is from genome assembly GCF_053477565.2 of Lygodium microphyllum. Classification (NCBI taxonomy): domain Eukaryota; kingdom Viridiplantae; phylum Streptophyta; class Polypodiopsida; order Schizaeales; family Lygodiaceae; genus Lygodium; species Lygodium microphyllum. The sequence continues at coordinate 27,646,760 of NC_141143.1, read as the reverse complement.
ATTACATATCCACAATCACGTACAAGAGAGATTTAACTATTGTGACATGTACCATGTTGTAATACAATTTAAAAAAACATGAGTTCATGCACCTATTCACAATGGGTTGGCAACACAAACATATCGCACAAATCCATTCATTTTTTCCGGAATCTATTTTGAGCTCATTCAAGTACCACTTTGAACCATTGTAGATCGAATAGGATCATGGAGAAGCTATAGTAATCCACTATCACAATACTTTGCAAGTTCCCAAAATACTCCATCTCATCTATAACCGTGTTTGGATCTGTTACTCGTCGTCGGCTCTATTACTTCAACTTTGCCATGATACCACAATCTGTTGTGGAGCGCATTTTTTCAATACGGTCCACCCGAAAATGCCGTTTGCGTGACCACGCCGCACTATATATTTTGTACTGTACATTGAAACACTCAATTATTTGTAGCATATAGAATATAGATACTAGAAACCCTAAATATGTCATCACCTTTGGACTATATCCTCTCAAGAATTTTCACTCCTCAGTTGAGACCTCGTCCCTTCGCAAGACGCTGCAGTCAAAGCTCTATGCAACCATCGCATTGACATAAACTGCAGCATCTCCTCCATGCCCTTGGGATATCGAATTGGTTGATGGTGTGTATTACATTGAAATTCAGATAGCACTTCTTCCTGATCTTTCCTAGCTTGCTGGTACCTAGCAAGCCACATCTCCATGGAGGCATGGTACAACATACAAAAGTGATTCACTTTCTCCTCCATTGTAGCATCCATCCTTTTTTCTATCCCATTTCCAACCATCACATCTCCCATCAATCTATCATCGTCCTTCAACGACCATAGCATACTGTTGTCTAAATCCACCGTTGGTAGCCATTGTGAAATATGTACTAACGCCTCAGACACCAACCAACCTTCGGCCATGCTACCTTCTGGCTGAGCTCGTTGTCAGATAAAGCCTTTAAGGTTTTCATGAAGCACTCCAAGAAGAACATCCATCATGTATGGACAGGTCCGGGAATCTCTACTTCATCTACAAGATGCACAAGAAGGTGGATTTATATCGTGAGCATGCTGGTAGGCAGGTATTTCTCAAAGAGATAGACCATCTCCACAGCTCCCCGCCTTGCGGATTTAATAGAGGATGTCTTAATCTCCTTCTGTGAGATCCATTGCACAAAAGTTGACAACCTGTAAATCACCCCACATATTTTTGGAGTAAGGCATCCTGCGATCGCGATCGGTAGTACAACTACCAGAAACGAGGAAGCATTATGAAAAATGACTACACTCCAAATAGCAAAATACGTAGGCCACTTACAATCCATTCATAGTACAAAGCTGACATATCTTATGCCAATCATAGGATTTTAGCCCTAATAATTGGTCATCTTTAGAAAACACAAACTTGAGAGAACGCATCATACTCGTCGGAGTGCGAATAGAATTGACTATTTACTTCACAATGTGCTCTTCTTTAGTGGACAAAACCCAAGGAGGGCAAGATAGTTGCAAGCGATCATCAACACTCAACTGCGGCCAAAGCCCCTCCATCTTGCTTGCCTCCTTCAAATCCATTCGTGCCCCTATAGTGTCTCTCTTTCCTATGATGTGGTCCTATAGTAAGCTGCCCATGTTCTTGAAAATATATATGGGATCCAACAAGTGGTTGATCTGTAAGTGGGTCCAATAGGGCAACTCATAGAAAATTGAGAACCGTCGCATTCCGTTTGGATATGACTCCATGTGGACCATTTTCATCTCGTACTAGCTTTGGGCATTCACACATGTTGGAGGTCATCCAAAAAAACCTTCCCTAAGTTCATGACCCTCTAGCAAGAAAGTGGCATGTCCTTGATATACCATCTTCTTCCTGGTTCGTGACCTTCGGGTGTCTAACTGTGGCCCACACAATGAACATGCATGATAACCTGAGGTAACTAGACCTGTCCCAACTCCTCTATTTAGTGAATAGAAACTTGAACGAGCTATGATAGATATTACAAACAAGAACGAAAGCCTATTTACCTCAGCACTCTCTGAATCCTGAAAAGTCATGCATGGTCTGCATGAGAATGGCTCAAATATTGCTAGACTCAACCATTGTGCTTTCTCATATCTTGCACGGTGACCCACTCTTCCCACAAAATCTTAAGCTCATCAACTAATGGATGAAGATACACGTCCATATTTTTGACTTTGTAACAGCTAGAACGAGTAAGCTAAGGATGAGATGTCACCCAAGGGATCCACTAGGGTTTATCGTATGGTACCATGTGAGTATAAGGGAGGGGGTTATTTAAGGGAAGGAGTGTACATTTTATAAGGTAAGATCCCATAAATAGGGGATAGATAAGGGTTATTTTCATATATTTCTTGCATGTAGGTGACGTCTCCTTATTACTACTAGTGAATCCTTCGTGAGATGTCATTTCTTTGTAGAAAGCCATGGAGGGATATTGTAGTTGACAAGTACTATAGGCCACACACTGTTAGAAGTTGAGCGCAGACCGAATGGGTTCATGCCATCCATAGCAAGACCAAGCCGAAGATTCCTTGTCTCTTCAGCAAAGCCTAGGAAGGTAGAGTCAATATACCTCCATGCGTGTGAATCGACTGATATTCCTCGAACTCCATCTATGGACCTATTCTACGCATGCCATGTTCTTAATCTCACCATGCCAGACATATGTAACATGTGGTTTGTGTGGGGAATAAGCGGAAACTGTCTAAGAACTTTTTAAGGGATGGTTTTTCCTTGCAAGTCCTATTGATACCTGCGAGTACCACACTTTGGACATGTCTCCATAGTCTCGTATTCTCCTCGTAACAGTATGTAATCGTTGATACATGCATGGATGATGTTGTAGTACATGCCAAGCTTTCATAAAACATGTCACACATCATCACAACACTCAGGCATGGTATTTGCAAGTGATAATATATGATCATCCAGTAACTTGAAAAAAAATCATAAAATACCTTGAAGAAGCACAAATGTTTTTTATGCTAGTGCCAAAAAAAAAATCAACGAAGCATACATACAAGGTACCTGAACAAGTTGGTCACACTCGCATCGCTCCACCCATATTTTTCTTGCACACTTCGGAGTGCAAGCAATGTCTTCAGGTGAGATACTTGGCACCCATCATACAATGGTATGGATGCTTTCTCTCTAAGCGGATCAAAGTCTCGACATCCTTGGGCATCAATGCATTGATCATTGCCTCCATCTCAAGGTCCAAGATTTTAGGAAAGTCTGGAAGGCTACCTGTCTCCTCTGGTATTGATGGTATAGATTGGATAGTATCTTCCAAGTGGTGGATTGGCTTAGGCACTCCATCCATCACACACCCATGAACTGTTCTAACTGGTGGCAAAGGGTGCACTCCTCCTTGGGACAAGACATCACCTCCCTGGATAGAAAATTTGCTATTGCCAGCCATACCCAATGTTTTTATATATGGTATTCAATTAGCTTGCAAATAAAATGCATGATTGATATACACTTTTCTTACCGTTTGCTCAAAATCTGAGATTGCTTAATCAATGATTTCTGATTGAAACTCATCGAAGCTTCGTATGTGTTCTAAAGACAATCAACGTTTTCATCTAATTGCTATCTTACATTGAGAGTAAGGACATGGGACACGCTGATTAAGATACGCCTTGCAATCTTGAAGACATCACGACCTTCATCGTTTTCCATTTGGTCTACGTTATGACAAACAAATTGTTCTTATTATCATTCTTTTTTTCTTTTTTAAATTATTTAATTGAGAATGGATTTTTTCTCTTGTAATTCAGCAAAAATTAACGTATGTAAAGTCTCCACCCACCCACAAATTAACGTATGTCGGAGTGTTTCCCATCTCATGATATTGTACCAGACCTCCCCACCACCACCACCACCACCACTACTACCACTACCACTACCACTACCACTACCACTACCACTACCACTACCACTACCACTACCACTACCACTACAATAAACAAGAAAATAATATAAACAACAACAACAACAACAACTACTACTACTACTACAACTACAAACAAGAAAAGAAGAAAAAACTATAACAACAACAACAACAAACAAGAAAACTAAGCCACAATAAATAAGAAAAGAAAAAAAACTACTATTACAACAACAACAATAACAACAACAACAACAAACAAGAAAATTACAACAACTACTACTACTACAAATAAGAAAAGATGTTAAAGAACAAGATCTTAACCTCTCTTTGTTTTTTATCCATCATTCTCTTCTCTTCTTCCATCTCTCTCTCTTTTTCTCTTTCTTTATTATGTTGTATGTTTATTCCCTCTCTCTCGTTCCTTCTTTCTTTTTCTCTTCCTCTCCCTCTCTCATTTCCTTTAACAAAACATCTCTCTCTCTCTACTACCAATTTGCTTTAACAAAACATCTCTCTCTCTCTACTACTACCACTACCACTACCACTAAAATAAACAATAAAATAAGAAAAAACAACAACTACTACTATTGTTGCTACAATAACAATAACAAACAAGAAAAGAAGAAAATACTACTACTACTACTAAATAAGAAAACTAAACAACAATAAACAAGAAAAAAAAAACAACAACAAACAAGAAAACCACCACCACCACTACTACTACTATTGCTGTTGCTTGTGTTGCTGCTACTACTCCTACAACCATGACTATGACAACCATGACTACGACTACGACAACGACGATAACGACGACTATGACTACGACTATGACTACGACTACGACTACGACTACCACAATAATAGACCACTACCACTACCACTACCACTATAATAAACAAGAAAAGAAGAAAAAACAACAACAACAACTACTACTACTACTACAACGAATAAGAAAAGAAGAAAAAACTACTACTACTACTACTACCATAACAACAACAACAAACAAACAAGAAAACTACTACTACTACTACTAGTACTACTACTACAACCATGACTACGACCACGATTACGACTACCACAACAATAAAAAACAAGAAAATAATAAATTAAACAACAAAAACTACTACTATCACTACCACTACCACTACTACTACTATGACTATCACAACAATAACAAATAAGAAAATAAGAAATTAAACAACAACAACTACCACTACCACTACCACTACCACTACTACTACTATGACTACCACAACAAAAAAAAAAACAAGAAAAAGAAGAAGAAGAAATAAAACAACAACAAAAATAACAACCACCTCTCCCTCCCTCCCTCTCCCTCTCTTTCTCTCTGTCTCTATTATGTTTAAATTTCTCTCTCTCTCTCTCTCTCTCTCTCTCTCTCTCTCTCTCTCTCTCTCTCTCTCTCTCTCTCTCTCATTCCTTCTTTCCTTTTCTCTCTTCCTCTCCCTCTCTCATTTTCTCTCTTTCTCTCTCAATATACATGATTTTTAACAAAAACAAGCAAAAGAGAAGGAGAAAAAAAAAAACAAAGCAAGAGGGAACAATGCACTCACTGCAAAGGCATGAGGATGGATTCAGCGGATCCTCTTCGCAACGGCGGCTCCTCTTCGCCCTCTATACACTTCCTCCTCTTCTTCGCAAATAGTAGCAGTGGTGGTGAAAATCTTTCCTTCTCCCTCTTTCTTTCTTTCTCTCCCTCTTTCTCTCAAATGCAAGATGCAGTGCGCTCTCCCTTTCGCTCTCTCTTTCGTTCATTTGCGCAAAATAACGTGCAAGGTTTCGACCCGTGTTTTTTCGCCTAAGTACCATCACTATTTGCATCGCATTTGCAATGCAAATAGCGGTGCTGTTACATGTATCGTTGTGGTGTATGGCCGTGGAGGTGTTATGTCAATTTGGTAAGCATAATATGGATTTTCTAGTGAGCTCTACAAGAAGGAAACTCATTAATGTTGAAATGAATTACTCAAAAGTAGAATGAGAAGGGTTCGCTACGATGTCTCTAGTGAGGAAATTTAGGCATTATTTGCAATCGGGTGCATTGCCAAGAGGTTACTAGTTTTACTTGAATTTGGCTTCGCAGTGGTGGTGTGTAAGCGAAAATAACACTACATGGAAGATCACACATCTCTCTTATCCACTCAAGATGTAAATGAGAAGGGCATCATGGTTGACCTACCTGATGCTCATCCTTTCAAGATTTCTAGTGAAATAGACATTTACAGAGTAGACCTTATACCTTATTCAATAGTGGATATAATTCAAACTTTGGAGAAAGGGATCCCAAATTCCCCAATTGAGAAGGCCAGACTATGACAACTCATTCTAGGGGTTTTAACCTTATTAGTTGATTGCTGATAAGCTTTATCATTTGGACATGATGGATTGTGAAGGAGTTGTGTCTTAAAAAATGAAATGCATGATGTGCCCACTAGAACTATAGAAGAGAACTTCAATGGAGAGACTACTACATGCAATGTTCTTCAATTTAAATTGTGGTAGCCTACACCATTCCATGACACTATTAAATTTTTCAAGCATTTGGATGAGTACTAGTGCAAAAAAATACCCATAAAAAAAGAAATAATGGAGTTGATGCTAGAACTCTGTATTCTTAAGTCAAGTATATCATTGTGGCCATTAACTACCTTACAAAATGGGTTGAAGCAAGAGTAACTAAGAAAAATGATGAAAGAACTACAATAAATTTTCTTTGGGAGTAGTTGATCTTTATGTCTAGCTACCTCATTGAACTAGTTACCCACCAACAAAGCACACATTTTATTAATGACGTGATTTCCCATCTCATGTCCACCTTCCTAGTAATCCATTTGAAATCATCACCATATCATCCCCAAGCCAATTGCCAAGCTAAAGAAAAAAGTGACATTCTAGTGAGTATACTCATGAAAATTTTCTCTACTGCCTTGCAAATTGATAGGGACAACAAGCTAATAGTAGCCTTGTGGGCTTATCAAACTACCTATGAAACGGCCATCAAACTACCACTCTTTAAGGTGACCTACAGAATAGAAGAGATATTACGAATTGAGTTCTTTTTCTCAAGCTTGAGGATAGCTATGCAAGAAATATGGGAGATCCAGGATGCATGGATGAACTACCTAATAGAGTTGGAATGACTATCAAAAACTTGACTCATTACTACACATACACTCATTTATGAGAAAGTAAGAAGAAAGGCATGGTTTGACAAGCATTTCTGACAACATCATTTTGAGAAGGGAGACCTATTGTTACTATACTCCATCAAGGGCCATAAATAGAAAATGAAATTTAGAGGACTTGAACCTTTCAAATTTATCGAATTAACAAGACTAAGAATATGGAGCGCAAGAACTTAGACAGTGAGGGCATAGGCTTCTTCAGCATAGTTGCATTAAGAAATACTACTGGCTAGTGCATCCACTGCATTAGCCCCTTATGCTATTACTACCTATCAATGTATGGGTGCTCTCCATCATTGAGATTGAACCTAAGGATGAGGAACCCATACCACCAGCCTATTTTAGGTTAAGAATCGCCACTAAGAGAAATCATGTCCTTGACACACTATTTATAAAGTGATTGACAACAATATACTCACCTACAAGGATTGGGCCAACATAGGACAAACGCAATTAATCCCTACCATTGCTAAAATCAACTCGTATGGGGGAAAACCCTACTCACTACTAGAAAATTGCAAATTCATTATTTTATCAAGACTAAGAGCCTCTTGATCATCGTTTGTGTTACAGAGAACATTGAGGGATTGGGCATGGAAATAATGTTGAGACAAGCCTTCAAAAAGTAGAATTAGTGCAACACTCACTATGAGTCCCAATTCATCCATCTTGTCCTAGGAAATGTCAAAACTATCACAATATTTAGAAAGGATGCCTAGGCGTCTACAATGTGTGCAATGTCACCATTGATGTCTCAACCTTGTACCAACTCTAGAGAGGTGGTAGAAAATCTCTCAATAACCCAAAGCAAGATCAAAATAATTAGACAAAAATAATGAGGAAGCTAAAAACTAAAAAAGAATAAACAAATGGATCTCTAAGGCCAATTCTCATTTTGATAAGGCTCAATCCACAAAGAAACCTAGACCTCTTTTCCCCTACTATAAACCCAAAGAAAAGAGCTGGCATTATGGTAAGCAAACACATACAAAGCTATGATGGATTCCCAAAGCTATCATGCGAGCGTAAGGGTAGTACGAGGGTAACTATTGAACTTGGCTCCTTAAGTGCCCTAGAACACTCACTGCTAAAACCACAACACCTATAGAAGTCAACACACATCAAATGAATCACACCAACACCTCCAATAAGCAAAAGAGTATGCCAATTCACTCTAATACCACTTCTAAATCTATTGATGATTTCACACCTACACTCTCTTCTAGCAAATGCTAATAAGGAATAGGAACGTGTTTAGAACCATCTAAATGTGCTTTAATCCCATCATCATCAAGCACACAAGTGCCTCACCACTAGCCACCATCATCTCATAAATGGGAGCTTAAGTGCTAAGAATCTATGACCTTTACAATGAAAGCTCCTCAAGAAGTTGCCATGAATCAAGTCTTTGAGTCCAATCCTCAAATTTGAGGGTACTCATGCATCACATCCAAGATTCGAATCCACTTTCAACACTAAAGGACAACCGCACAAAATCTTCTAGCAAGGTCATATAAAAATTTTCCACAAGTATGTCACACTAAACCAAAACCACCTTTGGAATTGCTATCCACATACTTTTGACCCTCCATAGTAGAACTTGCGGCAGACACAGCTACCAACATAGGTGAGAATATAATTGATAGCATCCATTAACTTGATAATGCTTCCACCCTTTTTTCTCATAGTTTTGGCTAGACATAGGGTAGATGAAGATATTGCGATGGCAACTAGAAGCTTTCCTTGTTCTTAGAAAGAATATGGGTTCATCTTCACCAAGCATTCTTCTATCACACCAAAGAGCTAATGGCCACACAAATAAGAAAAGAGGAAGCTCTAAATGCCCACACAAATAAGCAAAGAGCAAGCTCTACATGGCCACATCCCACAAGCATAAACATATAGAAACCACAATTTAGCAAGAAATAATAGACTAAGAGAATCGGGCTAAATCAGAATGCTCAAATATACAAAAGTGGTTCCCTCTTTAAGCGCAATGGGAACAACCTGATTAATGCATAATGACAAATACTAAATAGCATAGAGCCATCAAAACAACCAAGTATAATCCCACTTACATTGCTTTGATATCCTTACATGTGTTACACTACAATATATAGGCCTTATACCGATGTTAAAAGCGATGAAAATGTAAATAAAGAAAATTGCCCATGTCGTTGCAAAAAGCGTTGTTATTGGTGATGCCATAGAATAGTCGGTATTAACATTGTTATTAGCATCACTATTTGCATACTGACGCAAATAGCGATGCTGATAATGACGCTTTGCGACGCTAATAACGACGCCAATAATGACTCGTACAGTAAATTTGCAATGATAATAGCGATGGTAACATGGTTTTTTTTTTTCACATATAGCACTATGTGCTTTATTTAGGCCATACAAAATAGTTTCTGCACTGTGTACAATGCTCATGTAAATAAAGACAAAGTGTACTTAAATCATTACACTGATACATGAAATAAATGCATGATCACATAATGAAAGCGACTCGTAAAATCATGGCAAGATATCACTACTACATAGAAAATGTCTACAAAGATCATGTGACCAAAAAAGAAGGGTGTGTGAGATTGAGGGATCAAAGGGTGAGTTATAGATCATCGCCATCCAAAAGCTTGTCTCGCCGCAAAGGAGTTTCGAACGGACTATGCAAAAAAATAAACAACTACACATCAATCCACCATACAATAATGTATTCTAATTAAACATGGTAACTACGGACAAGAAAGATGAGTGACTTATAGGGCCACCATGTCCATACAATTGGTTGATCAATGCAAAGATACCATGCCTCTCTACATATCAAGTCTCAAGGCTGGTCGGATCGCGATTTGTAATGGAGTGCTGTAAAGGAAACAAAATACTAACAGCTAGAAACATGATTGTTAGTACAAAGGATATTGCAAAAAAAATAAGCAAGAAAAAAAAAAAAACTTACAAAGTCCTCTAAATATGTCCTATGGCCGCCACTCCCAAGATGATGGACCACTCTGGCCTCTAGTCATGCCCTTGTTGCCTCGCACTGCTGTCTCGAACGTCTTGGAGAATCTGTAGCCTCCTCCCTCAGTCATGCCAGTCGTCCACGTCTAGCCACTCTGGCTTTGCAGCCCCACTCTTGAGTGCCTTGCGTGCGTTCGATCATTTGTGTGATATATATGCATGCATGTACTCCATCATCCAGCACGTAGAAAATCTATCTGCTGCGGTTGATACCCGAAACTCCTCATGCAAGGATGCTACTATGTAGTCCTTGCTCCCCTCCGATATGTTTTTCCAATGATCCAAGATGTTTTGCTGAAAAACTTGTTGGCACAACTCTCTCATGCGAGCCATCACCCTCCTCCCCTCATCATTCATGATGATGGCTCCTAACCTATCATCTACAAGGTAGGCATACCCTTCTGGGATATGCCTAAGATGGGTCCTCTCCCATCTGCGACCACACTCCTAGGAATATCCAAGAGACCCCTGCACATCTGGTGTATCGATCGGTGTAGTATCTATCGGAGTAGCACCCATAGGGGTGCCACCTATGGACGGCTGAGCAAAAGCTAGAGTGACTGGAGTAGACGTCTCCACAGATGTGATAAATCTCGGAGGTGACCACCTCAGCCACGCTTTTTGGAACCACCACGAAAGCGAGAAGTAGCACTTGTATCCAAAGTTGACCGCGGGCTCACTGTATCCGTATCTATGCAGCATCCCCTGACCCTAAAGCACCCCCTCCGTCTAGCCTAAGTCTAGAGCGTCGACCTCATTTGCTTGAAAATGAAGCATCTAATCACGTCAAAGTAGATCTAATAGAGCGGCCCGACGATGTCTGAGAAAGCTCCTGGTCTACCATGTCTCTGAATCTCGCCATTTGATCTAGAGACATGTGCATGAAGATATCGTGCAACTGCTCATTGCTCATTCCTCGACTCATCTTGATGATCTAAATATCCACAAAGGTCACTTGCACAAACAAAAATGATGCTAGCATAATCAATTAAAATCATACAAAGCATGGTAATATAAATCTTAAAAAAATGACCTTACTTAAAATCCATATCTTATGTACCCTTATAATCGATTAGTCAACGAATTGAGTAAGTGGATGCTCCAAGTATGAAGTATCCCATGGTCCCATATCAATCTCCTAACACAACTCAGCATAAACTGGAAGGTCGATAGACATGTCACCACAAAAGGATGAGTCCACCTTGTTCTCAAAGAATTCTTGGACTCCTGTATTTCCATCATTCTTACCCAATCCTAGCTCTTCTACATGCTCTAAGCTTTCGGTGGCCTCCATCCCTTGCAATATCGATCCCTCTATTTGCATATTGTCCTCATCTATGCTCGGAACATCGCTTTAATAATATACTCTTGCAATTCCGGGAGCTGAAAGTATAACATATCACCATCGAGGTTGTCGAGGGGTTTGAATAGAAGATTACTTGTTCACAAACACGTACAAGAGAGATTTAACTATTGTGATATGTACCATGTCTTAATACAATTAACAAACAAATGAGTTCATGCACCTGTTCACAATGGGCTTGCAACACACACTACAACAGAAACGAGGCATAGACGCGCATGTTAGACGCGCAAAGTCAGGTGCGTCTATCATTGTGTCTATAAGTGCGTGTAAACGTGCGTGTAAATAGACGCGAATTTTGCGTCTATATATCCGTGCAAATAGACGCCAATATAGACATGCCAACAGATGCACAATTATTTAACCACCTAAAATTGCAATTCACATAATTAAAAAACCAAAGTTAATAATTATTTAACCACCTGAAATTGATTCTTGAGCATGCACGTGTGCGCATGATAAAAACCATAGAATTAAGAATACATATTGAATCATTGAATTTAAAAAATAGAGTTAATAATTACTTTTTCATTGCTCTCTAATGAATGGCAGTTCCTCCAGTTGACAAGCCTGATATAAGTAATTAGCGGCAAGCGACAGAAACCTTACAATTAGTAGCAAGCATTGCAATATGTATCTCGTAATTTCTCTACTTGAAGATGATAAAAAATACTTCCTTTTTATTATGGAAAATTCAATTTAGCTTTAAACTTGACTATTGATTCTTGAGTATGCACGTGTACACATGATAAAAACCATAGAATTAGGAAAACACATTGAATCATTAAGCAAATTAAGTATGTTACAGTGAATGATCCATCTCATCTTCAATGAGATCAACCCTTGCTAAACTATCTACTTCTAGGTCTATGTTACCAAGAGGTAACGAAACAAATAAGTCTATCCCATTATCAGATGTGTTGCTATATTGCTCAATAACTTCATCAATATCATCGACAATCACATTATTGTCTTCTTCTATGTTTCCTTGAACATCCTCGCGAGGTTCATCTTATACTATATCACGCATATCATCCATTATGGTGTCATCATGCACATCATCATTAATTGTTGGATTGTCATCTGCTATCTCCATGTCGGTAATATTACCATATATTGGTTTTGAACGATTAGATATAGGGATGACATACCACCATCGGTTATTGTTTACCATTGGATGATACACAACCTGTATTTGAAAAACAAAAGCAAGAAACTTAAGTACTTATTATATTGTGTATATGTATCACATGTATACATATAAAAAAATTAGCTTTTGCATATATACCTGCTCGCATTGTTAAGGTAGTACTAATGTGTCATTCTTGTTTTGGTGAAATTTTTTAGAGTCAATGATTACAAAACCACTTGGATGACATCTGATTGTGCAATGCTTACCATTTCTTACCACTTCTTTAAACCACTTCACATCCAGTACATATATAAAGAATCGTCTGAAGTCAAGCTTTAGAATATCTTGAATCAAGCCACAATAACCTTCCATGGTACCATTGGCATCCTCGAAGTGAGCAAGGACACCACAATCTTGGGTATTTCTCTTTTCATCTATACGTTGAGTTCGAAGATGTTTACCCTCACACCAAAGTGCATTGAATAATGTGCACTAGTAGTAAAAGATAAAAGATCAAACATGTCAATTATTTATATAAAATAAAACTTATAGAAACAAATTAATTGATAGTATGACTCACCTTTGATAAGCAACCTCGTGCGTATTCCCATTCTTCTTGAGATATATTAATTTCCTCCTCTTTTTCCATTCTTTCCATTTCCTCATGTAACCAATCTATATCAATATGATGTGGGAGCGCATTTAGATAATCTAGAAATGAGACATTACGTCCATATCTAGTGCGAAATTCTTGTCTTTCGCTTTTTCTTCTTGCCCTTGCTTCATTATATAGTGTCATCCATTTCCTCATTACGTCACTATTGAGCACACAAAAACTATTTAACTTACGAAGTTCTTCTTTTGTTAGCACTTTACTCATTCCTTTTCCTTGAGGTACTATAGAGGTCATCCTCAAGTCTTCATCATCTTTCCATAGTCGTGGTTGAGAGAGATCCACTTCACCAAGATATTCAGAGATATAAACAAGGGATGATTGCACTAACCAACCCTCAGCCATGCTTCCCTCAGGCCGTGCTTTTTGCCTCACAAAATCTTTCAAGGTTTTCATGAAGCGCTCAAGAAAAAACATCCACCTTACATGAACTGCCCCACAAAGTGCAATCTCATCAATCAAATGTACGAGTAAATATAATTGAGTAGTCAAAATGGATCGAGGAAAAATTTCCACCACCAAATAAACCACCTCGATAGATAATACTCGAGCATCTTACAATGTGCTTGGATCAATTTCCTTCGAGCTCACGTATCTGTCAAGATGTATTTGAGAATTTTTTATTTTTGTGTAGAAATATCAAGGATATATAATGAAAAAATACAATGTATACACACCTCACAAGCTCTCCTATCTTGTGAATGATATCACGTACATCTTTGGATACACAATGGGATATGCTAGTAGGAAGTACGAACTGAATGTAAACAATATTCATAGATCAAATGATTAGTTGAGGAAAAAGTCATCATACCCCAAAGTTTACACATAGTTACTCCACTAATTACTATATTCATGGTTAGAGATACCCTTACTTGAATCATTTTGTGCCAATCGTGGGACTTCAAACCAGATAGTTGCTCCACACCTATTTTCTTTTTCTTTATGAAGGCTCCCTTGAGACATCTCATACATCCTGTGGGTATTCGAAAGCTATATATTTGTTCCTTCACTATTTTTTCCTCGTTCTTTGACAACATCCAAGGTGCATGGGGTAGCTTTTTCCTCTAGGTCCAATGCGTGGCCAGGCTCATCTCATGCGACCAATGTTACGTAAATCCTCCCTTACATTAACTGAATTACGAGCCCCTATCAAGTGATCCCATAATGTAGATACAACATTTTTTAATATATGCTTTCCAGGAATCAGAAGGGACAACATTACGTGTCCCTTTTTAATTGCCATGGATAGATGAATATTATAGTTCACCAATACCGCTGGCCATACACTGTATGATGTGCTTTTGTAACATGTCCGCTAGTATCATCCAGGACACGTCTTAACAGTCCATCAGAAAGGATGTCTAGAAATATCAGCCCGGCACTCCCATGGAATGATACGGGACTTGCGATCTAGGTCTTCCCGCGTCAGCCACGTAGCGGAAGTATCGTATCCGTTCCCACTTAGGATCGACCAGAATTAGGGTTTTCTTGATTGGTCATTACCTAACAGCAACTAGCGTCGAACCCAAGCGAACTACTTTACGCAGAAATGCCAGGTCCGAAGCAGATTCATGTTGCACTTTGTTCAAGGAGAATGGGAAACGAGAGGGATGCAAAGCTCAGCCTCTTTGCCATAAGGCATAGTACCATTCCGTTCCCCTAAAACAACGTAAATCGGTTAAGACATAACTCTAGGTCCACGCTTTCGTTGTTCATGTCTTTTGACGATCATTCCTCTATTCCTCAAGATTTTGAGAAAAGTTTCTGGCTAACGGGGACCACCCATTCGTAGGACGGACCCATGGCCCATCCTCCGCACTTTCCTTGGTTTGTTTTAGTTATGTAATTATCTAACACATTAATTTGACATGTAACAATCAGCTTCTTTAATTAATCCGTTAAGCGCTGGTTCCTTTACGTAATCTTATCACGTGACATAGAAAAACAATATCAAACAAGTTTTTTATTAACATATCATCATTTTTATCTTTGGAATACAAGGAGTTTCTGCCTGTAGGCTTGTCCATAATCTGCTCGAAGGCTATCTAGCAATCCACAAGGATCACTATTCGAAGCTCCCGCTTGTAAACTATATGCGGGCCTCGAGATCCAATCCCGAGTCATGTTAGCCTCTTGTGCAGGACCGGGAAGGCAAGGGATTTATGGCCAGAGCCCCCCTGGCACCCAAGCGCCCTCCTACTCCAAGTAGAACTCAACGAAGAGACCTCTCGCGGGGGGTTTGGTCCATGTTCCCACCGCGGTCAACAACCCCCTTGGTTAGGGTCAGGCAGGCAGTCGGGGGTAACTGAAACTACCTTTCCCTTCAGACCTTCAACCTGAAGCGTAGATATTCATTTAATTTGTAATTCATAAATCAAACAGTGCTCTAAATTCTCTAGCAAGCACAAACACTTTCATTAACCGATCTTGTTATTGGCAAACTACTAAGGAATGATTCTTTCCTTTCAAATGCATCAGCACTCATTCCAAGGTGTCTTCCAAGGTGTCTTTCATTAACCTTATGTTCTAGGTTAGGGCGTACCTTATTAACCCAACTTGGTCAACCCTAAAGTTCATTGGATACTTTAGATTCTATTTTTTTTTAACTTTCCTTTATTTAGAAGGATATTAAAAAAATACATCCTTTTGCAAGATAACTTGCGTAAGGATCTGCCATCCTTGTTGAGGGTATTTACTCTTCTTAAGAACCTCAAGGACAACCCTAGTTCTTTTACATTTACGAATTTATTGACCCTACAATCAGGGAAGGTAGTCAATTGCTTAAGGTATAAACGTTTCTTTGGTCCTTAAATCATTTCCAAGGCATATTTTGCAGCATGGTATTTCTAAGTTTAGATTGATTTGGTTATCTTTTGGAAGGAAATATTGATCACCTTGGCACGATTTGTTATCCTTGTGACAATTGATTTTTCAGTCCTCAACTTTATTGCTTTGAGGTAGGTAAATTCAATTTAATCTTCCTATTTCCTTGCAAATGAAACTCATGCCAAATAATAATATTTTCCTTGCTAAGATATGCAATTAACAATGATAACTTCCTAGTAATTTTGAGCAACGTAAAAAAACACCTTTCATGAATTTCATGATGATTCGTTGCAAAAAGAATAGGGCTAATGGTGCAAGATGCAGTTTTTATACCTTCAGGATTTAACTGAAATATACTACGATAGTAAGTAGATAATCTTGTTCGTAATTTGTTATAATGCATGATGCTATTTGAAGGAAACTATGTTCTATACATTATCATTCGTTCAATTAAACTAAACTCCTTCATTGTAAATAACTCGGAAAAATATATCCTATCCCTAACAATTTATCTTTGCATGATTGACTTAAAACCGAAATAAAACCAAGAAGAAAAAACCTGGTTTTGGGGTGAGATATCCACATGGATACCGGGAGATGATCCTCCCACAGCTACTCCTTGGACTTTCTTAGGCGCCATCGCAGTTTCAATGTGAAGGCAGCTTTTACTCTTTCTTTCGGATTTCCACCATCTCTCTTTCAAGAGGCAAGGAGTCATTCAAAAGGTTGACCACGAGGAGGGATAATAAGACCTCTAAAATCTTAGCTTCTTCGGAGAGGGAAAGGGTTTATAAAGCTTTAGAGAAAAAGGGTCTATAGGATATAATCATGGTGAAAGGTTATGTGTGAGTGTGGCTTCACAAACATCTATGAAAGCCCTTGGGAGATCTTTTGTTCACTGGAGTGAAAGGTCTTAGGGGTTTTTCAAACCTAGGGGGAAATTTTAAAAGATAACACAAGGGTTTGTGTAAGTAAAAGGGAACACGGGGTTTAGAAAGGCTTAGGGATGTATTAAGAAAAGAAATATGAGAGGTAAAATACAGGGTTTCAAACACAAGATGGGACTTATGGATTTAGGCACGGGAAGGGGAAAGGTTTTATGAGGCCAAGGGTTGTGCGGGTTTAACGGCCCTTGGAAAAGGTTTTAAGGCCTTTAAGACTGTTGCGGGGTGAAAAGGGTTTCTAAAGGTTAGAATCGGGAGGGGATGAAAGGATAAGGAAGGGTATAGGAAGGGGAACTTGAGGGTTTTAAAAACCGGGGGGGGGGGGGGGGGGGGGGAGATTTTATGGAGTGGAAGGGATATGAGGGGTGAATGGGGGCTTGATTAGCCCCCCCTTAGGAAGCTTCACAAGGAAGCTTCCTTTATCCCACGTGGCAGGAGGGGGGGGACAATCTGGTGGGGGATGAGAAGTCTGACGGTGGCCGATGATGGCACTCTGGGGGGAGAAGATGGAGGTGATAGGCGGCAGCAGCGGTTGGTGGCGGTAGCATCAGGCGGCAGCAATCGAGCAGGGAGGCGGTGTATCTTCTTCTCTTCTTTCTCTGCCTTTAACCATGCGGCCCTCCCTCTTTAAATAGGGGAGGGGAGGGAATCCTCCCCCCCTTGCCTATCAGCTTGCATGGCGAGGGGCCTGAGCAAGCTCCAGCGAGGAGCTTGCTGGCCCCCCTTTATCCCCCCTTGATGCTCCAGCACAATGAGCCGCCATGAATACGTAATTTTTTTTTGTTTTTATATATTTAATATATTACATTCTCTCCCCCTTAGAAGAATCGAGATGTCCTCATCTCGAGGAAAACTGGGGATATTGATGGTTGAGAGTGCCTTCATCTACCCAGGTGGCATCCTATTTGGGATAATCTTTCCACTGGACGAGGCATTCTCTCAAGGATATCTCGATTCTTTAAGTACATGGTTATCAAGTACATGGTTAGGGTTCGATACATATTTTTTTAATAGGCTAATATGGAATACATTGTGAACCTTTGGGCTCTCAGGGAGTTGCAATCTATAAGCATTGGGTCCTAGGCATTTGAGGATTTTGTATGGCCCACAATGCCTTGGACTTAGCTTCTTGCAATCTCCTAGGGATAGAGAACTCTTTTTAGGGTGTACACGAATGAAGACCATGTCTCCTTCTTTGAAGACTCTTTCTTGACGCTTCAAATCTGCGTATGCCTTTTGTCTATCCTTGGCCGCTTGTATGTCTTGTCTTATTGACTTTATTTGATCATCCATGTCTTCCAACATTTGTCTTGACACTTCAACCCTTAGGGTTGGATCATAAAAGTTTAGGGGACTTCGACAATCATGACCATACAATGCTTGGAAAGGGGTCATCTGAATGCTTTGTTGGTAAGAAGCATTGTAGGCAAACTCTACCAAAGGCAAGTATTGAATCCACTTCTTGGGTTCTCGAGAGCAGTATGCCCTAAGCATATCCTCGATGACTTGATTTACTTGCTCTGTTTGGCCATCCGTTTGGGGATGGTAGGTGGTGCTAAAACAGAGTTGAGTCTCAATAGCTTCAAAGATAGCTCTCCAGAAGTGTGACGTGAAGAGAGAATCTCGATCACTAATGATTCTTCTGGGTAACCCATGTAGCTTTAATATCTCCTTGATAAACAATCTTGCAATGTCGGAGGCTTTATAGTTTGTCTTTACTGGAATTAGGTGTGCAACCTTGGTAAGCATGTCAACCACAACCATAATGGAATTGTATCCTCCTTGGACTTGGGGTAAGCCTACAACAAAATCCATACTGATGAATTCCCATTTCATTTGGGGAATGACAAGCGGTTGCAGTTTCCCTGGCATCATGACATGTTCGGCTTTGATACATTGGCAAGACAAACACTTAGTGACATATTTGAGAACGTCACCTTTAAGCCTCTCCCAATGGTAGCTCTTTCTAACTGCATTAAGAGTTTTAGCATAGCCAGGATGTCCTGCGAAAGGGGAATCATGAGCTTCCCACATTATCTTCTGCTTAAGTGACTGGCTTTCTAGTATACACAGCCTTGTTCTATAGTAGACAAGTCCATTATCAGTGGAAAATTCTTGATACTTAGCTTGCAACTTTTGATTCTGCTCTTTGGTAGACATTTCCTTTAGCATTGTTTCGTAGGCCAAATCATGGCATGCTTCTTTCTCTCTAGCTAATTCAAGTATAGGGTTTTTTGGTATAGATACTTTTATAGCTAGAGATCTAGCCGTTGACGGATTCTGCAAGATTAGGGAATTTAGGAATGCCTTGCAATTAAGTGCATCAGCAACTACATTCTCTTTCCCTAGTCGGTACTTGATTTCAAAGTCATATTCCTCCAACACTTCAATCCACCGACGTTGCCTCATGTTGAGCTCGTTCTGGGTAAAGATCCATTTGAGACTCTTGTGATCGGTTACTAGAGTAAACTTGTTACCCAACAGGTAGTGTTTGCAAAGCTTTAGAGCATGGATGATAGCTAGTAATTCCAGATTATGCGTGGCATAATTCTTTTCATGATTCTTCAATTTCCTTGAAGAGTATGCTACTGGATGACCTTCTTGCATAAGTACACTCCCCAAGGCAAGAATGCCAGCATTTGTTACTACCTCGAACTCTTTATTGAGGTGTAGAAGTTTTAGAATAGGTGCTGATACCAAACTTTTCTTCAATTTGTCAAAGCTATTCTGTTCGGAAGTTGACCATGTAATGGAAGTCTACTTCTTTAGTAAATCCGTCAGACGTGCTACAATCAAAGCATAGTTTTTGATGAAGACCCTATACCATCTTGTCAATCCAAGAAAGCTGCGTATTTCTTTGACGGATACTGGTGTTGGCCATTCAAGCACATATCTGACCTTGGTTGGGTCTACTGATATTCCTTTTGATGATACTATGAATCCCAAATATTCAATCTGACGCTTGAAGAATGCACACTTCTTCATTTTTGCATACAGCTTATGTGACCTCATTGTCTCAAGGACAATCCAAAGTTGAGGTTCATGATCTTCTTCTTGTTTAGAATAGACTAAAGTGTCATCGAAGAAGACAAGCACGAAATCATCAAGATATGGTCTAAAGATATCCTGCATTAATCTATTGAAGGTGGCGGGTGCATTTGTAAGCCCGAATGACATAACCAGGAACTCAAAGTGCCCATATCTTGTATTGAAGGCTGTCTTTGGGATATCTTCTTCTTTGATCCTTATCTGATAGTAACCTGACCTGAGATCAATCTTGGAGAAGATCTTTGCACCATGAAGACGATCAAGAAGCTCATCTATTCTAGGAATAGGATATTTGTTCTTGACTATTGATTGATTCAACGCTCGGTAATCAATACATAGTCGAAGTGTCCCATATTTCTTTTTCTAGAATAGCACTGGAGCTCCCCACGGTGATTTGCTAGGCCGGATGTAGCCCTAATCTAACAGTTTCTTGAGTTGTTCCTTCAACTCAATTGCTTCTGATATGGACATTCTATAAGGTCTCTTTGCAATTGGTGCAGCTCCAGGTACTAACCTAATCTCTTGATCTACTTCTATTTGAGGCGGAAGTTCGGTCAATTCTTCAGGGAATACGTCAGCATATTCCTTTAGCCAAGAAGGCCCTTCATGAGACTCTTGCTTTTGATCTAACTTGTTGAGTTTGATCAAGTAAACGGGTAATCCTTTTCTGACTCCTTTTATGATCCGAGATATTTTGGCCAATTGGATTCTTGGCACTTATGCCTCACCTTGAGTTGTGACAAATTCCCTTTCAGAGTTTTGAAAGAAAACTTGACCCTTTCCCAGTGAATGTGGGCATCGTTGGGCTTAAGCCAATCCATCCCGAGTAGACACTCATGGATACCTAAATTCATGACTCTGAATTTGACTGAAGTCTTCTTTCCTCCCAGAAAGAATTCCACCTTAGCAGTTTGCCTGGTACAAGTTACCTCACGACCATTTGCCAATTCCACAAGCAAGGTAGGTGCTTCTACTGTGGCTATTCCTAATCTTTTTGCACATGCTAGTGAGATAAAGGAATGTGTACTGCCACAATCAATCAAGGTTTTGAAACCTTTACTTTGATATTCTGACGGTGTCTGAATCACTCAGAACTGGCGATTCGGCCCCTTCTTGTGTAAAACAGCATGGACTGTCGCTCTTTCGAATTCTGCTTCCATGGTTGGATCTTCCTATTCTTCTTCTTCACATATTTGCCTATTGGAAATGCCGGCGGTTCTTCCTCTTCCACGGGTAGCAGCTCCTTGACCACGGCCTGCTCCTTGGAAAGGCATTTGGTGATGTCCTCCGCTGAGCTTGGGACATTGCCTCTTGAAGTGACCAGGTTCGTTGCAGTGGAAACAACGGAGGTTTTGGCCATTACTTTGAGTAGGAACAAAGTTGTTGACATTATTTGTCCTTGCTTTCTTTCTTTGTCCCTGATTATGACCTTGAACTCTGTTCATTTGAGGTCTGAATACTCCTCTGTTCGGGTCATTATAAGACAATGTTTTGTTACCCCTTGGTCTAGCTTGCACCTCTTGAATTATAGGCACCGCTCGAATGAGTGCATCCTAAAGATCTGATGGATGCATAGATTCGAGACGAGTATTTACTGGTGGATTTAAGCCCACACAAAATTTGGACACCTGCTGTGTCATATCCATCTGTGGTGCATATTTTAAAAGTGAGACGAATTTAGAGTAGTATTCGTCAAGAGTGAGCCCTAGCTGTTTTAGATCATAGAACTCGTTCATTTTCTGCGTGCGATATGCAGGTGGTAAGTATCTACCCTGCACGGCTTTCTTCAGCTTCTCCCAGGTAGCAGATCCCTCTGCAATCCCTTGATCCCTGCACCATTGCTTCCACCAAAGTCTGGCTTCATCGGTGAGCTTTAACTTGGCGAGCATAGCCTAATTGGCGGGTGCAGTACCGGCTACTTTGAAGTAATCCTCCATGGATTCAATCCAAATTTCAGCATCAGCCTGAACAAACCTACCTCTCCCGTCAAACTCGGGTGGCTTAACTTGCTTGAGGAGAAACTTCTTCTCCTGGATCACAGCAGTACTTGATGTAGGAGGCGAGTTTGGAACCTGTACCTGGGGTTGTGCCTGAATAAAGGTTTTCTTAATGTTATTGTACAATAATTGATGTTAGCTTATCCTTAATTCAGCTATCTCGTAAATGATGTAGCTACTTAACTTCTTATCAACTCTTATGCACAGCTAGACATTGATAAAAAGAAGTCTTTATTTGTATTTACATGGACATAGCCATTTTGAATACAACGTTCCGTGTGATGATAAGTCAGTTGTTACATTTAGTTTGGGGAGAACAACGTTGTATTGCATTTATCTACAAGAACTGAGTAATAGTAGGGTTTTGGTTCATGGATCTTTAGGAATCGATAAGTCATTGGAAGTTCAGGATACCCTTTCCGTTGGAATCCATACTTCTCATGGCAGCCCAACACTTTAATCCTGTCGGCGGGGATTACACGGGTTACTTCCTCATATACATATGAGTTCATTTCAACCCTTCGACCTTGAATATGTAAAGTCGAATTTACGTGAGCTTCCACAAAAACAAACATCTTCACGACTTTCAAGTCTTCCAACCACTTGATCCTCTTTAGGTTGGTCTGTAGATAAGCAAACCGGTGGGCGGCTATATAGTAGATTCCTAAAGACCCCGTCCATCTTCGTTCCATGCATAAAGGTGATGGATTATAAATTTGCTCCAGGATGTTCATCATCCCAATTCTTTGTCTATAAAGCCGAGAATGCATTGCAGTCATAAACATGACTCGAAATACCAAAAACTTGTTCCACGCTTTGTATTTCTGCAAGACAGCATTGAAGGTAAGGAAATGTTTGCATAGCAACAATTTCTTTACTTCATTTTATTGAGATTTTATAAAAGCAATTCCGTTATTGGTCGGCTCTGATACCACCTGTAACGTGTCCGCTAGTATCATCCAGGACACGTCTTAGCAGTCCATCGGAAAGGATGTCTAGAAAGCTAAGCCCGGCACTCCCATGGAATGATATGGGACTTGCGATCCAGGTCTTCCTACGTCAGCCACGTAGCGGAAGTATCTTGGCCGTTCCCACTTAGGATCGACCAAAATTAGGGTTTTCTTGATTGGTCATTACCTAATAGCAAGTAGCGTCAAACCCAAGCAAACTACTTTACGCAGAAACGCCAGGTCCGAAGCAGATTCACGCTCCACTTGGTTCAAGGAGAATGGGAAACGAGAGGGATGCGATGCTCAACCTCTCTGCCATAAGGCATAGTCCCATTCCGTTCCCCTAAAACATCGTAAATTGGTTAAGACATAATTCTAGGTCCACGCTTTCGTTGTTCGTGTCTTTTGACGATCATTCCGCTATCCCTCAAGATTTTGAGAAAAGCTCCCAGCTAACCGGGACCACCCATCCGTAGGACGGACCCATGGCCCATCCTCCGCACTTTCCTCAGTTTGTTTTAGTTATGTAATTATCTAACACATTAATTTGACATGTAACAATCAGCTTCTTTAATTAATCCATTAAGCACTGGTTCCTTTACGTAATCTTATCACGTGACATAGAAAAACAATATCAAACAAGTTCTTTATTAACATATCATCATTTTTATCTTTGGAATACAAGGAGTTTCTGCCCGTAGGCTTGTCCATAATCCGCCTGAAGGCTATCCAATAATCCACAAGGATCACTATTCCAAGCTTTCACCCGTAAACTAGTATGCGGGCCTCGAGATCCAATCCCGAGTCACGTTAGCCTCTTGTGCAGGACCCGGAAGGCGAGGGATTTACGGCCAGAGCCCCCCGTGGCACCCAAGTGTCCTCTTGCTCCAAGTAGAACTCAACGGAGAGACCTCTCGCGGCGGGTTTGGTCCACGTTCCCGGCGCAGTCAACAACCCCCTTGGTTAGGGTCAGGCAGGCAGTCGGGGATAACTGAAACTGCCTCTCCCTTCAGGCCTTCAACTTGAAGCGTAGATATTAATTTAATTTGTAATTCATAAATCAAACAGTGCTCTAAATTCTCTAGCAAGCACAAACACTTTCATTAACCAATCTTGTTGTTGGCAAATTGCAAAGGAATGATTCTTTCCTTTCGAATGCATCAGCACTCGTTCCAAGGTGTCTTGCAACTTGGTAAGATCCCTTATGTTCTGGGTTGGGGCGTACATTATTAACCCAACTTGGTCAACCCTAAAGTTCATTGGATACTTTAGATTCCATTTTTTTAAAAACTTTCCTTTATTTAGAAGGATATAGAAAAAATACATCCTTTTACAAGATAACTTGCGTAAGGATCTGCCATCCTTGTTGAGGGTATTTACCCTTTCTTCTTGTGAATCAATCACAAGACTATATGACTTCGTACTTGCTGTGCAAGTCCTGCGATGAAATAATCCGTTTTCGTTTCTTTAAGCTGACGTATGTCGGACCTAGGGTCTCTTTTTAAGAACCTCAGGGACAAACCCTAGTTCTTTTACCTTTACGAATTTATTGACCCTACAATCACGGAAGGTAGTCAAGTGCTTAAGGTATAAACGTTTCTTTGGTCCTTAAATCATTTCCAAGGCATATTTTGCAGCATGGTATTTCTAAGTTTAGATTGATTTGGTTATCCTTTGGAAGGAAATATTGATCATCTCAGCACGATTTGTTATCCTTGTGACAATTGATTTTTCAGTCCTCAACTTTATTGCTTTGAGGTAGGTAAATTCAATTTAATCTTCCTATTTCCTTGCAAATGAAACTCATGCCAAATAATAATATTTTCCTTGCTAAGATATGCAATTAGCAATGATAACTTCCTAGTAATTTTGAGCAACGTAAAAAAAAACCTTTCATAAATTTCATGATGATTCATTGCAAAAAGAATAGGGTTAATGCTGCAAGATGCAGTTTTTATACCTTCAGGATTTAATTGAAATATACTACTATAGTAAGTAGATAATCTTGTTTGTAATTCATTATAATGCATGATGCTATTCGAAGGAAACTATGGTCTATACATTATCATTCGTTCAATTAAACTAAACTCCTTCATTGTAAATAACTCGGAAAAATATATCCTATCCCTAACAATTTATCTTTGCATGATTGACTTAAAACTGAAATAAAACTAAGAAGGAAAAACCTGGTTTTGGGGTGAGATATCCACATGGATACCGGGAGATGATCCTCCCGCAGCTACTCCTTGGACTTTCTTAGGCAGCATCGCAGTTCGAATGTGAAGGCAGCTTTTACTCTTTCTTTCGATTTCCACCGTCTCTCTTTCGAGGCAAGGAGTCGTTCAAAAGGTTGACCACGAGGAGGGATAATAAGACCTCTAAAATCTTAGCTTCTTCGGAGAGGGAAAGGGTTTATAAAGCATTAGAGAAAAAGGGTCTATAGGATATAATCATGGTGAAAGGTTATGTGTGAGTGTGGCTTCACAAACATCTATGAAAGCCCTTGGGAGATCTTTTGGGCACTGGTGTGAAAGGTCTTAGGGGTTTTTCAAACCTAGGGGGAAATTTTAAAAGATAACACAAGGGTTTGTGTAAGTAAAAGGGAACACGGGGTTTAGAAAGGCTTAGGGGTGTATTAAGAAAAGAAATATGAGAGGTAAAATACGAGGTTTCAAACACAAGATGGGACTTATGGATTTAGGCATGGGAAGGGAAAAGGGTTTATGAGGCCAAGGGTTGTGGGGATTTAACGGCCCTCGGAAAAGGTTTTAAGGCCTTTAAGACCGTTGCGGGGTGAAAAGGGTTTCTAAAGGTTAGAATCGGGAGGGGATGAAAGCGTAAGGAAGGGTATAGGAAGGGGAACTTGAGGATTTTAAAAACCCAGGGGAGGGGGGAATATTTTATGGAGTGGAAGGGATATGAGGGGTGAATGGGGGCTTGATTAGCCCCCCCTTAGGAAGCTTCACAAGGAATCTTCCTTTATCCCACGTGGCAAGAAGGGGGGGGGGACAATTTGGCGGGGGATGAGAAGTCTGACGGTGGCCGACGATGGCACTATGGGGAGAGAAGCTGGAGGTGATAGACAGTAGTGGCAGCAGCAATCGAGCAGGGCGGTGGCGTATCTTCTTCTCTTCTTCCTTTTCCTTCAACCATGCGGCCCTCCCTCTTTAAATAGGGGAGGGGAGGGAATCCTCCCCCCCTTTCCTATCAGCTTGCATGGCGAGGGGCCTGAGCAAGCTCCAGCGAGGAGCTTGCTAGCCCCCCTCTATCCCCCCTCGATCCTCTAGCACGATGCACTGCCATGAAGGCGTAAAATTTTTTTATTTTTATATATTTAATATGTTACAGCTTTTGATGCCAAATGGATTGATTCCATCCATACCTAAACCAAATCTCAAATTTCTTGGCTCTCCTTTGAAAACGGGCCACAAATTATCTATATGTTGCCATGCCGGTGTGTCTGCAGGGATCCTCCATTTTCCATCACTTGAACGATGACTAGCATGCCATGACATGAGATTTCCAACAGACTTATACTTGAACATAAGTTTTATACATAAAACAATCGGAAAATTTTGCAAAACCTTACGAGGCATATCCATTGACTTCATGTCCAGTTCATATCTTGATTCGCCACAAACAGGACACTCTCGTGCGAACTCATGAATCCCACGAAATAAGACACAATCATTGACACATGCATGGATCTTGACATAATCGAGGCCTCCCAGAGATGTCATGTAATGTCTTGCTTGCTCTCTCTTAGTTGGCAATTTGTTTCCTTTTGGAAGCATTTGTGATAATAACCTACATATATTTTTAAAAGTGAGTTAAAAAACCACCAACATCATATATTTCTGTCTGATTTCAAAATAGAACAATTAATATTATGATTCATAAGCCAAACTGAATTGATACCTACTTCAATAACGCATCCAAACTGACATTACTCCATCCATAAATTGTTTGCAAGTTAAGTATCTCGAGGGACGCATGAAGAACGGAGTATGTACAACCTTCATACAACGGAGTAGATGATGCTACATATAGTGGATCATCTAGCTTTGTAGAGTGACCTTCTCCCTGAAATGGTTGTGAAAATAGATGGTGTACCATGTTGTCCAAAA
This sequence comes from Lygodium microphyllum, assembly GCF_053477565.2. Lineage (NCBI taxonomy): Eukaryota > Viridiplantae > Streptophyta > Polypodiopsida > Schizaeales > Lygodiaceae > Lygodium > Lygodium microphyllum. Next base: position 27,619,543 of record NC_141143.1, on the reverse strand, counting down.
TCTCATCCTCTAGGACGTGATGGTGCATTTCATGAGGGCTACTATCATGGTCGTCAATCTGTACTCTTCTTGAAGACTCTGTCTCCTCGCGTCAACATTTTGCAGCCTCTCGACGCCGGGGAGGGAGCATCTGAGGATGTGGCACCACATCCTGCTCAACCACAAAAGGGAGTTTCATGTATGTTGATATATAATTCCCGTAACATAGACTAGCAATCTTAGTGGTAAAAAAAAACAATGAATACCAGTCATTTTTCTCGGTCCCATTCTCCATACAAGCTGAGGTGTGACATTGCAATTCGACATGCTCGAAAAATACACCCTCGACAATGATCACACATGCATTTAATTTTTCGTCGTAGCCATGCATCTCGATTATGACGACGCAATGTTTCATCCTCACTTGAGGACGTGCTCATTGACTCATCAGCATGCACCGCACTAGGTGATAATGACGACATGATTAAACCTAATTCATGACAACATCAAAATATTTGTCATTCATATGTTTACATAAAAACTTAAAGCTAGCGTATTGATTATTCTAAGATCTCAATTTTAAATACACAAAAATCATCATAAATACATTAAAACTTATGATAAGAATTCACTATCAAAACTTATCTTAAAAACAAAAAATTATGATAAAGCCTAAATGCGCGTCCATATCCGCAAATACATGCGCGTCTATATTGGCATCTATTTTTGCGTCTATACTAGCATCTATCTGAACAATAGATACATATATACACGCAAAAGTAGACGCACACGTCAAAATTCAAACCATACTTAAATCATTTCTTTTCAAACTGCACCTTTCCTTTCCTTTCCTGCGTTTTTTGCGGTTCTGAAGCTTGAGTTTAGCCGACATGTAGTCTCTTCATGCCTCACCTCCTCATGACTCACCTCTTCTTTCATTTCAAACACACAAGAAGGGAAAAAGAAAAGCCAAGGAGAGGAAGAAAGAGAGAACAAGAGAGAGGAGAACAAGAAGAAGCAGCAAGCAAGCATCAAGGGAGGGTAACTTACCAAGGAGAAAGAAGAAGGAGAAGGAAGAAGCGCCACCACCCGCCACACCAAACACCCAAGGTGAGTCTCTCTCTCTCTCTCTCTCTCTCTCTCTCTCTCTCTCTCTCTCTCTCTCTCTCTCTCTCTCTCTCTCTCTCTCTCTCTCTCTCATTGTTTCTCTCTTTCTCTCTCTGCTCTGTCTGTGTATTTAGGATTTGTGATTCCATTATGTATTGCATTTTGTAAATCATCAATGGCAGTCGTTGGGCTGAAGTCAACCGATCGAGCGCGTCTGATAGCGCGTTTACATTTCAGTGTAGACGCAGATATAGACGCGAAAAATGTTTCCTCTCATAGCGTCTGAGGGCGCGTGTACTGGCGCCTGTGCAGGTCAATCTGCACGCGAGGATACACACGCGCGCAGATTGACCTAGAATTTGTGTTTGACAGCGCGTTTGTGCTGCATCTTAGATGCGAATATAGACGCGCTGGACAGAAGGTTGACTTTGGGAGCGCGTCTGAGGACGCGTCTAGCCTGCAATTTAGATGCGGAGATATTTACGCCAGGTCTCCCAGCTCTGATAGTAAACAATATATTTTTGCAATGATGAATGTGACCAATCCCATGTTTGTGTTTATCAGTTTTCTTATTTATGAGAAGCATTAGCACTTAAGTTTTATGCTCAATGTCTAAAGAAAGCTCTTTGAAAATGTAGGTAATATATGATTTTTTGTATGCAAATAAATTTGTCTTTTTCCTCTATTTTTTTGTAGATGTCGTATCCTGGTTCATCTAGCAATGACCCGGATTTGATCGCATAAATGATACATTGGCCTTGTTTGGTAGGGGGGCCAATGCATTTTTTGGAGGTTCCTAGTAGGGAAGACTTCATGGGAGAGATGACCAGACACCTTGGCCGCTCTCCCACAGCAGATGAGGTGTTCAATGTCATGTCTGGAATGCCTCTAACGTCTTTGCCTGGCACTACTTCCCAAACTCCACATACAGATACTCCACATGTAGATACTCCACATGCAGGTACTCCATATGCAGGTACTCCACGTGCAGTACCTGTATGTGTATTGGCTAAAGCAGAAGCATCTGCAGAAGCACATGCATCTACAGAAGCTCGTGTGTCCAGCGAGGCAAAGGGTAGTCGACAGAGAGTGAGGAGGGAGAGTCAAGGGGGAGGACAAGGCTTGTGTGGGGGTTGCCTAGGAGGTGACGAGCGATCACCCTCACCAGTAGATCACGTAGAGGAGGTTGTACGCCAGTATTATAGAGTTACAGATGCTGGTGGCATCTTTCATGATGATGAAGGAAGGAATGTAATGGCATACATGAGGAGCGTCGTGCATGCGACGTATAAAGATTGTTTCATTGCCTTCAAAAATCAGAAAAGCGGCTTGTGGCAGGAGGTGTTGAGGGTAGTCCATAGGAGGTACCCAAATCCTGAGGGTTAGCGATTCTCAGATGATTGGGGACGCACAAAACTGAGGGATATGTTTCACAACAAAAGGTCCCACCTTATGACACGGGCCAAGGACTCACTGCAAAGGCAGGAGGAGGGTGGGAGCCTATAGCCAACCACCTATGTGCCACCACATAGAGTGGAAGAAAGCCAAGAATAAAGCAGCAAAGAAAGTGAAGAGTCGCCAGCATGCAGAGGTGCGACGGATCCAAATGGAAACCATGGGATCCTCGCATTACGGATCGGGCGACAGAGAGTCATGGGAGGCAGAGTTTGTAAGTATATTTTGATTTCTAGTTTCTTAAAATTTATATTTCTTTCAATTCTTTATATAATTTATTCTAATATATTGTGACTCATAATTGTTTGTATATATCATAATTGTTTTGCAGACTATTATCGTTGGTAGGATACCTACTCCTAGAGAGGTAGGTTACCATCGAGGCCATAACCGCGCAGCCACATGGATTCACTTCTATGAGGAGGGTCTCATCACTGAGGACCAATACAACCAGGCCATGAGGATTCGACAGCCAGAGGAGGTATATTTTTCTTACTTTCCTATTAAAAGTATAGCTAATTATAACTTTTTCTCCACCATGTCTATGTAAGCAACCTTGATCTTTTGTGTGTGTAGGCGAACTCGGATGTGGAGCATAGCGAGGAGGGGGATAGTGATGCTAGTAGCTATGGTGGTACTAGCGAATATGTTTCTTCTTCAGATTCATAGAGGAGCACCATACCTCCTCATGAGGCCTTGTTTTCTTGTATATGTATGATCCATCTTTGAGACTACTGCTTGCGGCCACGCTTTAGGTTGCAAGCACTTAAACTTCCCATGTAAATGCTTTTATAGACGCACCCGTAAGATTTTCTCTATATTCAAAAATCGTGTCTAAAAGTGCGTCTATGAGGCCTTATTGTTGTAGTGACAAAGGTGTCCTGCAAATCGGACCTTTTTTTTTGGGATCTATTTCGAGAAATCCATATGGACCTCATCGAACTGTTGCTCGAGTTCCTTCAAGTACCACTTTGAACCACTCCACATCGAATAGTATCATGGAGAAGCTACAGTAATCCACCATACCAATACTTTGCAAGTTCCCAAAATACTCCATCTCATCTATAACCATGTTTGGATCTGTTGCTCGTCGTCAGCTCTATTACTCGAACCTTGCCATGATACCACAGTTTGTTGTGGAGCGCATTTGGTCAATATGCTCCACGCGGAAATGTTGTCTGTAGGACCACGCTTCACTATATATTTTGTATTGTATATTGAAACACTCAATTAGTTGTCGCATATAAAATATAGATATGAAAAACCCTAAACACATCATCACCTTTAGACTACATACCCTCGAGAATTCCCACTCCTCGGTTGAGACCTCCGCCCACGAGACGCTGCAATCAAAGCTCCATGCAACCATCGCATTGACATAAACTGCGGCATCTCCTCCATGCCCTTAGGATATCAAATCGGTCGATGACGCGTAATACGTGGAAATTCAGATCACGCTTCCTCTCGATCTTGCCTAGCTTGCTGGTACTAGCGAGCCACGTCTCCGTAGAGGCATGGTACAACATACAAAAGCGATTCATTTTCTCCTCCATTGTAGCATCCATTCTTTTTTCTACCCCATTTTCAACCACCACATCTATGGTCAGTCTATCATCGTCCTTCAGCGAGACCATAGCATACTATTGTCTGGATCCACCATTGGTAGCCATTGTGAAATATGCGCTAGCGCCTCAGACACCAACCAACCTTCGGCCATGCTACCTTCTAGCTGAGCTCGTTGTCGCACAAAGCCTTTCAGGGTTTTCATGAAGTGCTCCAAGAAGAACATCCATCGTGTATGGACACGTCTAGTAATCTCCACTTTATCTACAAGATGCATAAGAAGGTGGATTTGTATCGTGAGCATGCTGGTAGACAAGTATTTCTCAAAGAGAGAGACTGTCTCCACTGCTCCCTGCCTCGCGAGGAGTGCAAGGTAGCTGCATACGACCATCAGCACTTGATTGCGACCAGAGTGCCTCCATCTTGCCTACCTCCTTCAAATCCATTCGTGCCCCTACAGTGTCTCTCTTTCTTGTGATGTGGTCCCATAGCAAGCTGCCCACGTTCTTGAAAATATGTATGGGATCCAACAAGTGGTTAATCTGTAAGTGGGTCCAATATGGCAACTCGTAGAAAACTGAGAACTATCGTATTTCATTTGGATGTGACTTCGCTGGACCATTTTCAGCTCGTACTAGCTTTGGGCATTCATACGTGTTGAAGGTAGTCCAAGAAAACCTTCCCTGAGTTCATGACCCTCTGGCAAGAAAGCGACGTGTCCTTGATATACCATCTTCTTCATGGTTCATGACCTTTGCGAGTCTAACTGTGGCCCGCACAATGGACATGCATGATAACCTGAGGTAACCAGACTTGTCACAACACCTCTATCTAGTGAATACAAACTTGAACGAGCTATGATAGATATTACCAACGAGAATGGAAGCCTATTTACATGAGTACTCTTTTTGAATCCCGGAAAGTCATGCATCGTCCACATGAGAATAGCTTGAATATTGGTGGACCGTTGACCATCACACTTGCTCATATCTTACACCGTGACTCCTTCCTCCCAAAAAATCTTAAGCTCATCGACTAATGAACGACGATACACGTCCATATTTTTGACTTTGTAGCGGCGGGGGACAAGTAAGCTATGGATGAGATGTCCTTTCTTCGTAGAAACCTATGGAGGGATATTGTAGTTGACAAGGACTATAGGCCACACATTGTAAAAAGTTGAGCACAGACCGAATGGATTCACACCATCCATTGCAAGACCGAGCTGAAGATTCCTTGGCTCTCGGGAAAAGCCTGGGAAGGTAGAGTCAATATGCCTCCATCCACGTGAATCCGTTGATATTCGTTGAACTCTATCTTTGGACCTATTCTGCGCATGCCACGTTCTCAAGCTCGCCATGCGGGACATACGAACCATGTGGTTTATGTGGGGGATAAGCGAAAAGTGTCTAAGAACTTTTTGAGAGATGGTTTGCCCTTGCAAGTCCTGTCAATACATGTGAGAACCACGCTTTGGACATGTCTCCATAGTCTCGTATTCTCCTCGAAACAGTATGCAGTTGTTGATACATGCATTGATGCTATTGTAGTCCATGCCAAGCTTTTGTAAAACATGTCGTGCATCATCACGAGACTTAGGCATGGTATTTGCAAGTAGTAATATATGATACTTCAGTAACATGAAAAAAATCATTAAACACCTTGAAAAAGCACAAATGCTTTTAATGATAGTGCCGAAAAAAAATCAACGAACCATACGTATAAGGTACCTGATCAACTCGATCACACTCGCATTGCTCCACCCGTGTTTTGCTTTCATGCTTAGGAGTGCAAGCAGTGTCTTCAGGCAAGATACTTGGCACCCATCATATAATGGTATGGATGCTTCCTCTCCACATGGATCAGAAGTTTTGACATCCATGGGAATCAATGCATCGATCATTGCCTCCATCTCAGGCTCCAAGATTGTAGGTAAGTCTCAAAGGCTATCCATCTCCTCTAGTATTGATGGCATAGATTGGGTAGTATCTTCCAAGTGGTGGATTGGCTCAGGCGCTCCATCCATCGCATGCCCATGAACTCTTCTAATTGGTCACAAAGGGTGCACTCCTCCTTGGGATGAGATGTCATCTCCCTGGAGAGAAAATTTACTAGCTACACCCTATCTTTTTGTATATGGTATTCAATTCGCTTACGAGTACAATGCATGATTGATATTAACATTTCTTACCATTTGCTGAAAATCCAAGATCGCTTGATCAATGATCTCAGATTGAAACTCGTCGAAGCTCGTACATGTTCTATAGACAATCGGCATTTTCATCTAATTGCCAGCTTACATTGAGAGCAAGGACATGGGACATGCTAATTAAGATATATCTCGCAATCTTGAGCATCAAGACCTTTATTGTTTTTCATTTTGTCTACATTACGACAAACAATTTGTTTTTGTTATCATTCTTTTTTTCTTTCTTAAATTGTTTGAGAAGGGATTTTTTCTCTTGTAACTCAGTAAAAAATAACATATGTAAAGTCTTGACCTATCCACCCACAAATTAACATATGTCGGAATGTTTCCCGTCTCTTGGTGTTGCATCGGACCTCAGCAGACCTCGCCACTACTCTCTCTTTGTTTTTTATCCATTCATTATCTCCTCTCCTTCCATCTCTCTCTCTTTTTCTCTTTCTTTATTATATTATATGTTTATTCTCTCTCTCTCTCATTCCTTCTTCCTTTTTCTCTTCCTCCCTCTCTCTCATTTACTTTCACAAAACATATCTCTCTCTCTACTACTACAAAAATGAAAACTAATACTACTACGACCACGACAGGATGATGACTACGACTACAACTACAACTATGACTACGACTACGACTACAACCATGACCATGACTATGACTACGACTACGACTACGACTACGGCCACGACCAATACCATGACCACCACTACCACTACCACTACTGTTGAGATGACAAGCTCAACACATGTGGACATTGACGATGGACCACTTGGTTAGATGGGTCCACACGTCTACACTTAGTACATCGGTAGTCATTATGACTCTCACATGGCCACTGACTTATTACTTATTATATTTATGTTGTTACACCTATTTACAATTAGCATAGTTATAGCGCCAGTCGACTAGTGTAGTTGGTTATGCATTGTTTGACTTAGTAGGCCACTTTCCTTTATGTTGCATCTTATCTATACTTTGTGTACATTGTAGAGTGTGTGTAAGAAGAAGAAGAAACCAGCAAGAAAATGTTTAGGCCTCCATCTCTCTTCTTGTCTCTTGAGTGAGCTTCTCCTTATGCATTCTGTGTGTGTTCGGCGCAACATCTTGAGCAAGTCCCCGCACCACTTTGTGTACATTGTGAAGTGTGTGGAAGAAAAAGAAGAAACTAGTAAGAAAACGTTTTGGCCTCCATCTCTCTTCTTCTCTTGAGTGAGCTTCTCCTTGTGCATTTTGTGTGTGTTTGACGCAACATCTTGAGCAAGTCCCCCCACCACGTGATTCTTGACATGGTATTAGAGCCGCGCCACTGAGAGAGGCTGATTTCAAAGGCTGAAGTGAAGGAGAAGAAACAAGGTTCAAGCAAGCAAGGCACGGGTAAGAAGCTCTCCCATCCTTCCACTCTTTCTCTTGGATAGTGCCTATGGAGACACCGAAAGCAGGGCATAGCAAAAATCTTAGATTGCAGTGAGATTTGGTGTGCGTGAAGAGCATTATGTATTCTACAAGGAATGCCCTATAGGGCTTATTCGTAGTTATTTTGAGCATCTAAGGCCGTTTCAAGCCCCGTTTTAGAAGGTTGCGGACAGCAGTTTCAGGGTACACTGTGATTTCGACTGTTTTGACCGAAATTGGGTACGCTGTCGTAGATTTCGTGTAAGGGCTGCTGAACACGGAGTTCAAGTTGCAACAAGTGAAGAGACTAAAAAGAAGAAGTCAAATTTTTTATGCCAAAGTTCACTATATTCCTTGTCAAGTGAGTTACATGAAGTTCATGTTCAGAAAAATCTGAAGTATCTCATAAACTGTTTACATTCAGGTGTATGATGACAGTTACGTTGAATAGAATGATGGGCATTAACTAATAATCCAGTCAAGCATGTCTTTTAGTGCAGAGAACCATCTGTTGTACAACACATCTGATTTCTGATGCTCTTAGAGGTTTCTATCAAATACGCAAAACCAATAATTTATGGGATCTCAAAGCAGTTTCTTAGCAGTAGGAAGAAAAATATTCTTCACATCAGTCTGTACATTCTGTAACTTGGCAGTTTCCTGTTCAGAAGAAGATTTCAGAAGATCCAGAGAGCTGAAAGGATCTATGTGCTGGAACCTGCAACCCAACTCCCATTCTAGAGTATCAAATGTCCACATCTGGAATTGTGTATGCATAAGAATAGCCATTGAAATTTCATGTTGTTCCCCTGTTCTTTGACCATCATAGTTCCTACGCTCATTATACTCCAATGCAGCTGCTTTTGATGCCTGAGCATTAGACAACACTCTTTCGAAATCTAACTGTTGCAGCGGCCTCGGGGTCTGGCAGGTTTATTGTCCACTTTCCTCCTGCTCCATCAGATCTCTGATGGGAAAATAAGCAACATGCTTGCATAGCCTTGGTTAACATAAGCAGAAAGCATTGTAGTCCATATAATTGTACTTTGTTGTTCTTGGCATCATGCATGCATCTGTAGAGTCGCAAAGCTTCTGTACTGGTTGCAATTGACATATCCAGAAATGACGGCAGTCCACAAGAAGACAGTTTTGGTTTAAAAGCTTGTACAGCAGCCAGAAGGTCACCACAGCAGATCAAAATGGTGATGTAATACTCATGAATTGATGTGTTTATGTCCTTCTGATAGGTACAGAGTTGCTAGTAGATGAGCTTCGCCTGGGAGAGAAACTTTTCTTTGTGGCAAAGGCGAAGGAGGAGCCAGTAAGCATCAGAGACTCTGATTTTAACATCATGACTTTACACCAGTGGTCGTGATGGAATTCAAAGACATTAGTAGTCAACAAAGGCTCTGTAGATGAATTAATGTACATACTGCTGGGGGCGAGCGGAGATAACCGTCAGAGATCCTGCCATGGTGTCCTGCCTTTGTGTGTGAAGGGCTTCCAAGGAGGAATATGGTTTAGGTAGACAATGATGAATTAGAGACCCTTGGCCTCATACAGAAGGAAATTTTGATGGCCTAGTGATTGCCTTCATATTCATCTTTTTATGATAAAACATTGTGTGCTTCATCATTATTATCGTCATCCTATTCATGTAAAGGAAGAAGAGCAAGAAGAGAGGAGGACAAGCTCTCTCTCTCTCTGAGTGATATGATCGAGGAGAAACGATGAGAGATGAGACTGAGACTGGCTAATAGCACACCAGAAGTCTCCCCTTGCTTGAAGTGAAAAGAGTCCGAGGAAGCAGAGATGCTTTCCTCCTTGATTGAGGATAAGGCCTCCTCTTCCTCCTGCTTCACTGATCCCTGAAAGAGGAAGGGCTAAAGAATGAAACGAAACATCGGCTGGTTCAAATCTGGAGATCTTGACAGGGTAGTCGTTTGATGACACAATGATAGGAAGCTCCAAAGCTTTCTCAGTTGCTTCCAGCTATCTTTGAAGAAACATGAGACTGCCATATCTTAAGCTCTGCAACTCTGGTCATAATCCCCTTCAGCTTTTTGTCTCTCCCTATTCACCCCTGCAATACCCTCACAATCTATTTTTTCTTCATTGTCCGACGTACCCCCCCAATTAGTCTTTCCTTCTCCTCTTTTAGTTGAGCGACCAAAAACTCCTCTTTGACAAAAATAACTCTAGTTTCTTTACACCCCATATGAGATCTATACACCAACTTTAATTTTGACCTTCAGGACTAATGTAGGGTATCTTTGGAGTCATCAATCGGCCCATTAACAGTCAGCTTTACGATGGGTGATCTGCACAGAAACTTTGACTTTGGCCTTAAGGACTGGGTGGCAAAATGCTCCCTCGGTGCTTCACTAGTGCTGTCAATAGCCCCGTTGAAGGATTCCTTTACTCACTTAAGCAGCTTTTGAGAGACTTCCTTCAACTCTATTTCATTAGATGATCGGCTTCCACAAAGCTTCCTTTGATTCCACAATTCCCTGCACTTTTCTTAGAGATCATAATTGAAATTATCAGCTTGATAATGTCCTTTGGCATCAGTTTTTCATATTTTTCTAACACACACACATCATGCATCCAAACAGAATCACACACACACACTAACGAAATATATACATTGGATGCGAGTTATCGTAATGCATCTCACACACAATGAATCACACGCGGAAAAATAACACAAATGCTCAATAAGAAAAATGGAGGTGTATACAGCTCGGATGTGCAGTAGCACGATAACGCAGGTTACAGATTGCGAATTTGTAATTCGTGAGGTATTTGTAGGAAGCAAACATAAGTTTTATCTGCAAATAGGTTGCAGATTGCATGTATTGTTGAGGAGACAGTGAAAAAGGTTGTCTGGTGTATTGTTGTGCACTACAGGTCGAGGATTGCAGAAGATTTGCTTTCTATTTGGATTAGGTTTGTGATAATGGTAGAGAACAGTGGAAGCCCCATCATTGAGAAGCTCGACAAGAACAAGTACCCTTCATGGAAGTTCCGTGTCACGAACTTCCTTATTGGAAAAGGCCTCTACGAGTTTGTTTCAGGTGAAGAAAAGGAGCCGGAGGTGAGTGATCCTCCAACTGCAGAAGAGACAAAGGCATGGAAGGAATGGAATGCAAAAGACAAGAAGGTCATATATTGGATGTCTGCAGTAATTGACAATAATATGCTGGGACATATTAGAAATACCGAGAATTCATATCCAGCTTGGACCATACTTGAAAGTATGTTTTCTATAAATACAAAGGCATGAAAGATTCAACTCAAGCAAGAGTTGAATACATTGAAGAAAGGGAAGATGTCTATCAATGAGTATGCACTGAAGGTAAGAAGCATTGCAGATGCATTGGCAACGATTGATGCAATGCCCGATGATGATGATTTGGTGTCATCTACCTTGGGTGGACTTAAGAATGAAAAGGCTTGGAAGCCTTTTGTAACTTCCGTATATGTCAGAAAGCCATTTCTAGATTTCGATGAGTTGGTCTCCCTTATGATCACTGAAGAGATCAACATGCAGAGTGAAACATTTGAAAGAAGTGGCGAACAGGTCCAAGCTTTCTACTCCAGTTCAGGAAGGGGGCATGGTAAGTTCTCTTCAAGAGGCCGTGGTACAGGACATGGTAGTGACAACCAGCAAAACAGATTGAATCAGCAATTTGGCGATATGCAGGTTTCAGGAGATCGTGGTAACTTTAGAGGTAGGGGGAGCTTTAGAGGAAGAGGTGGATGGCAGAACAGAGGTTCTAACAACCCTGGTATTGTGTGTCACTAATGTGGCAAAACAGGTCATATTGCAGGCCAATGTTATGATAAGAAAAATGATATTCGCAGTGGTAAGTTGCAACAAGGAAACTATGCATCGTCTTCACGACAGAATGAAGACAAAAATGAACGTCTATTTGTTATGCAGCATATGTTGAATGCTATTACAAGAAAGGGAACACATGATGATGTTTGGTATGTTGATTTAAGTGTATCCAATCATATGATCAGCCATGCAGAATGGTTTGGAGAGATGCAGGATTTGCAAAATGCAGGTTATGTGTAGACAGGTGATGATTCATGCCACCCCATTTCACACATTAAAAAAGTTTCCTTGTCCTTGCATGATGGTAAGACAAAGAGTCTTTCAAATGTATTACATGTGCCATCTATTACAAAGAACTTGGTATCAGTCGGTCAAATGGTAGAGCAAGGGTTGTAAGCCAGATTTAATGCAAAGGGCTACTTTGTAGAAGACTTCAATGACAAGTGCAGGTTGGTAGAAGCAAAGGGAAGTAGAGTTGGACGTATGTTTACTCTGGATGCTGGAATTTCTACTATGAATGCTTCTATGTATGCTAAAGGAAAATATGTTGTTGCAGATATTGAAATTTGGCACAAACGCATTGGACATGCAAATGTACAAAGGCTGAAATTAATGCAGTCCAAAGGGTTGGGTTACAGGTTTGCCTACATTTAGAGTTGCAGAATTTCATAAGGTATGCGAAGCATGCCAGTTTGGTAAGCAGGCAAGACAACCCTTTTCACATGACAGAGATGTAAGCAGAAATATCCTTAATGTTATGCATACAGACATTTGGGAGCCTACACAAAATGTATCTCTTGGAGGCAGTTCATAGTTTGTCACATTCATTGATGATTGCTCTAGAAAGCTGTGGGTATATTTTATGAAGGAAAAGAGTGAAGCGTTTGAGCACTTTAGAACTTTCAAGGCTGCAGTTGAAAGAGAAACAAGCTTGAAAGTAGAGTGCTTGAGGTCAAATGGAGGGGGAGAGTACCTCTTGAATGAGTTCAGTGATTTTCTGAGGTCTTATGGGACAAAGAGACAGTTCACATGCAGATATACCCCACAGCAAAATGAATTTGCACGCACCTTGATGGTTGAAAAGAATATGCCTAAGCATTTTCTGTCTGAGGCTATTCATACTACTGTTTATATTATAAACAGAACTCCCACAGCTCTACAATTCATAGGATGACTCCTGAAGAATGCTTTACTGCCAAGAAGCTTGATATATCGCACTTGAAGGTATTTGGCTGTATTGCATACATTCATTGCCAGATGAGCTATGGAAGAAGCTTGATCCAAAGGCAAAAAAATGTGTTTTTATTGGATACTCTTTAGAGTAGAAAGGGTATCGTTGTTATAACCCTATCACATGTAAATTCAGAGTGAGCAAGGATGTCATCTTTGATGAAATGAGCAGTTAGTATGCATCTAGTGGTGATGTATTGGATGATGATGATGATCATGACACTCATATGCAGGTTGAAAAGTAAGAATCATGGCCTCTTAGTGGACCAGAGACATCATCTGGTAGTCCTTGGTCTGGCAGACTAAGGAGTACCTCTACATCTTCAACTGCATCTAGTAGCACTACAGGTAAAGACAAAGGAAAGAATAAAGTGTCAGATGGCATTGAAGTAGTTCTTGATGGATACTCTAGTGGCTCAGAGAGCTTGGATGATGAGCTTGGTATTCCTTCTGTCAGGACACCAGGTGTACAAAGAGCTCATAGTAATGTAAAGGCTCCATTGAGTGATCCGGTCGTACGCAGATCTAGCAGGGTCAGATACCCTATTAAAAGATTTGGTTTTGAAGGTTATGCAGCTCACCATTATGCTTATATGGTGAAACTAGTTGAGGATGTTAAGCCCACATGTTTTGAGGAGGCTGTTGATCATGCTCATTGGGATGCAGCAATGGATGAGGAGATGGCTACATTAGAGGCCAATAAGACTTGGGATCTAGTATCATTGCCGAAGGGCAAGAAAGCTATTGGATGTAAGTGGGTTTATAAGATTAAGTACAATGCAGATGGTTCTATTAGTAGGTACAAAGATAGGTTGGTTGCAAAAGGCTATGCCTAGATATATGGCATAGATTATGAAGAAACCTTTAGTCCAGTTGCTAGGATGACAACTGTCAAATGTGTGATTGCTTTGGCAGCAGCCAAAGGTTGGAGGTAGCAGCAAATGGATGTGAAGAACGCCTTCTTGCATGGTGATTTATAGGAAGAAGTGTATATGGATTAGCCAGCAGGTTATGAAGATTTAGAGCATCCTACATATGTATGCAAGTTGAAGAAGGCACTCTATGGACTGAAGCAAGCACCTAGAGCATGGTTTGACAAGATCAGAGAGCATCTTGTCAATATTGGCTTTTATGTTTCTGATGTTGATCACTCACTTTATGTGAGAAAGGGAAATGCAGGTTTGGTCATCATAGTCATCTATGTGGATGACTTGATTATTACAGGTGATAGTAATAGTGGGATTGCTGAAGTCAAGGATTTTTTGAAGAAGAAGTTTGAGATGAAGGATTTAGGTGAGCTAAAGTACTTCCTTGGCATTGAGGTGATGAAATGTGATGATGGTATATGGCTATCCCAAAGACAGTATGGCTTGGATATATTGTCCAAGTATGGTATGAAAGCATGCAAACCACTTTCAGTCTCGTTGAAGCAGAATGTAAAGTCGAGTGCTGATATTGGGGATGAGATAGAAGACCCTACTATGTTCAGGAGGATAGTGGGGAGTTTGATCTATATGACCATTACAAGGCCAAACTTGAGCTACGCTATTGGTCTTGTGAGTTAGTTTATGCAAGTACCTAGAAAGCCACATTTGGATGCAGCCAAACGCATATTGAGATATGTGAAGTCCACATTATATTATGGACTTTTCTATGAGGTAGGTATAGATGTACAAGTGTTTGGATACAAAGATGCAGATTGGGCTGGTAGTATGTTTGATAGAAGATCTACCAGCGGATACATGTTCTCTCTTGGTAGTGCAATATTTGCTTGGAGTAGCAAAAAGCAATCTACGATTGCTTTGTCGAGTACAGAGGCTGAGTATAGAGGTGCTACTATTGCAACATGTGAGGTAGTATGGCTACAAAAGTTAATGGCTGATTTGGATGTACAGGTGGAAGGTCCATTGTTATTTATTGTGACAACATGAGTAGTATACAATTGGCTAGGAACCCTGTGTTCCATGCCATGACAAAACATATTGAGGTACACTACCACTTTGTGAGAGAGAAGATACTAGCAGGTGAGATTGACTTGGTGTATGTCAGCACACAGGATCAGATAGCTGACATCTTCACAAAGGCATTGGGTACGAAGAAGCTTCAAAAGTTTCGAAGCTTACTTGGAGCGCAAAGATGCAGTTGAGCTTGAGGGGGAGTATTGAGATAACAAGCTCAACACATGCGGACATTGATGATGGACCACCTGGTTAGATGGGTCCACACGTCTACACTTAGCATGTCAGTGGTCATTATGACTCTCACATGGCCACTAACTCATTACTTATTATATTCAGGTTGTTACACCTATTTAGACCTGGCATAGTTATAGCCCCAGTTGACTAGTGTAGTCGGTTATACATTGTTTGACTTAGTAGGCCACTTTCCTTTATGTTGTATCTTATCTATACTTTGTGTACATTGTAAAGTATGTGGAAAAAGAAGAAGAAACCAGCAAGAAAACGTTTTGGCCTCTATCTCTCCTCTTGTTTCTTGAGTGAGCTTCTCCTTGTGCATTCTGTGTGTGTTCGGCGCAGCATCTTGAGCAAGTCCCCCTACCACGCGATTCTTGACCACTACCACTACCACTACCACTATAATAAACAAGAAAAGAAGAAAAAATAACAACAACAACTACTACTACAATAATAAACAAGAAAAGAAGAAAAAAAACTACTACTACTACTACTACTACAAAAAAAAAAAACAAGAAAACTAAACAACAATAAACAAGAAAAGAAAAACTACTACTACAAAAACCTCTCCCTCCCTCTCTCTCTCTCTCTCCCTCTCCCTCTCCCTCTCCCTCTCCCTCTCCCTCTCTTTCTCTCTTTCCCTATTATGTTTAATGTTTTCTCCCTCCCTCTCTCTCTCGTTCTTTCTTTCCTTTTCTCTCTTCCTCTTCCTCTCTCATTTCCCCTCCCTCCCTCACCATCTCCCTCTCTTTATCTCTTTCCCTATTATGTTTAATGTTTTTTCTCTTGTCTCCTCTCCCTATCTCATTTAATTTTCTCTCTTCCTCTCCCTCTCTCATTTCCTCTCCCTCCCTCTCCCTCTCCCTCTCTTTCTCTCTTTCTCTATTATGTTTAATATTTTTCTCTCTCCTCTCTCTCCCTCATTCGATTTTCTCTCTTCCTCTCCCTCTCTCATTTCCTCTCCCTCCCTCATCCTCTCCCTCTCTTTCTCTCTTTCCCTATTATGTTTAATTTTTTTTCTCTCTTTTTCTCTGTCCTCTCCCTCTCTCATTTCCTCTCCCTCCCTCACCCTCTCCCTCCCTTTCTCTCTTTCCCAATTATGTTTAATTTTTTTTCTCTCTTCCTCTCCCTCTCTTTTTTCCTATTATGTTTAATGTTTCCCTCTCCTTCCTCTCCCTCTCTCCTCTCTCTCTCTTTCCTCTCCTTCCATCTCCCTCTTCCTCTCCCTCTCCCCCTCTCATTTCCTCTCCCTCCCTCTCCCTCTCTTTCTCTCTTTCCCTAAACCGGTTTAATGTTTTTCTCTCTCCTCTCTGTCTCTCATTTCCTTTTCTCTCTTCCTCTCCCTCTCTCATTTCCTCTCCCTCTCTTTCTCTCTTTCCCTATTATGTTTAACATTTCCTCTCCCTCCCTCTTCCTCTCCCTCTCTTTCTCTCTTCCCCTATTATGTTTAATGTTTGTTCTCTCTCCTCTCTCTATCTCTCTCATTTCCTTTTCTCTCTTCCTCTCCCTCTCTCATTTCCTCTCCCTCCCTCTCCCTCTCTTTCTCTATTTCCCTATTATGTTTAATGTTTTTTCCCTCTCTCTCTCGTTCCTTCTTTTCTTTTCTCTCTTCATCTCCCTCTCTCATTTCCTCTCCCTCCCTCACCCTCACCCTCTTTCTCTCTTTCCCTATTATGTGTAATGTTTTTTCTCTTTTCCTCTCCCTCTCTCTTTCCCTATTATGTTTAATGTTTCCCTCTCTTTCCTCTTCCTCTCTCATTTCCCTATTATGTTTAATTTTTTTCTCTCTTCTCTCCCTCTCTCATTTCCTCTGCCTCCCTCACGCTCTCCCTCTCTCTCTTTCCCTATTATATTTAATATTTTTTCTCTCTCCTCTTCCCCTCTCATTTCCTTTTTTTCCCTGTTATGTTTAAAGCTTTTTCTCTCTCCCCTCCCTCTCTTATTTCCTTTTCTCTTTTCCTCTCCCTCTCTCATTTCCTCTACCTCCCTCACCCTCTCCCTCTCTTTCTTTCACCCTCTCCCTCTCTTTCTTTCTTTCCCTATTATGTTTAATGTTTTTTCTCTCCCCTCTCCCTCTCTCATTTCTTTTTCTCTCTTCCTCTCCCTCTCTCTCCCTCTCCCTCTCTTTCTCTCTTTCCCTATTATGTTTAATGTTTTTTCCCTCTCTCTCTCTTTCCTTCTTTCCTTTTCTCTTCCTCTCTCTCTCTCTCTTTCCCTATTATGTTTAATGTTTCTCTCTCTTTCCTCTCCCTCCCTCTTCCTCTTCCTCTCCCTCCCTCACCCTCTCCCTCTCTTTCTCTCTTTCCCTATTATGCTTAATGTTTTTTCTCTCTCCTCTCCCTTTCTCATCTCCTTTTCTCTCTTCCTCTCCCTCTCTTTTCCTCTTTCCCTATTATGTTTAATGTTTTTTATCTCTCCTCTCCCTCTCTCATTTCCTTTTCTCTCTTCCTCTCCCTCTCTCATTTCCTCTCCCTCCCTCTCTCTCTCCCTCTCATTCTCTATTTCCCTATTACGTTTAATGTTTTTTCCCTCTTTCTCTCGTTCTTTCTTTCCTTTTCTCTCTTCCTCTCCCTCTCTCATTTCCTCTCCCTCACTCACCCTCTCTATCTCTTTCTCTCTTTCCCTATTATGTTTAATGTTTTTTCTCTCTTTCTCTCCCTCACATTTCCTCTCCCTCCCTCTCTCTCTCATTTCCTCTCCCTCCCTCTCTTTCTCTCTTTTCCTATTATGTTTAATGTTTCCCTCTCTTTCCTCTCCCTCCCTCTCCCTCTACTTCTCTTATTTCCTCTCCCTCTCTTTCCCTATTATGTTTTATGTCTTCCTCTCCCTCTCTTTCCTCTCCCTCTCCCTCTCTTTTTCTCTCATTTCCTCTCCCTCTATCAATATACATGAATTTTAACAAAAATAAGTAAAAGAGAAAGAGAAAACACAAAAACAAAGCAAGAAGGAACAATGCACTCACCGTAAAGGCTCGAAGAAGGGTTCGGAGGCTCCTCTTTGCCCTCCGTACACTTCCTCCTCTTTCTCCCTCTCAAATGCAAGATGTACGCTCTCCCTTTCTCTCTCTCTTTCGTGTATCCATGCTAAATAACATGCTCGGGTTTTGACTCGTGTTCTTTTCGTCTGAGTACCATCGCTATTTGCGTTGCTATTAGCGTCGCATCGCTATTTGCGAAGCTAATAGCGATGCTACTATTTTGCGTTGGAAAGAGCCGTCGCTATACGTCCATATCCTTGTAGTGTTAGCCATCACATGGAAGACATTACTAAAGCATCATATTATACTACATCCATATCTAGATAGGATACTATATGAGGAGGAACATCACATTGATAGCCATATAAACATAGGATATTTCCCTAGGGACATACTCACATACATCATGAATGTGGGTCTTTGGCTATTATGCTACCATGGGTTATAATCCTAACTTTTATGATTGGCATCTGGAGAAAGGTACTACACAATCCATGTAGTTTAAATTTACTTGCACTTATAGTATAGTCACCTTATAAATGCATGCTTTTTATTTCCTTTTACTTCATTTTAATTTTCATCATGTAACATGCCTT
Source organism: Lygodium microphyllum (assembly GCF_053477565.2). Classification (NCBI taxonomy): domain Eukaryota; kingdom Viridiplantae; phylum Streptophyta; class Polypodiopsida; order Schizaeales; family Lygodiaceae; genus Lygodium; species Lygodium microphyllum. The sequence goes on along the minus strand of NC_141143.1, from coordinate 27,601,002 downwards.
CTTGAGCCATGCAACATCACAATTCCACAACTCACTTCCCTTGCAAGAGGCTAGGAAGCATTACAAATTTTTAGGGAAGGAGAGGGCATTGAAAACAAATGAAATGTGTGAGGTTATGTATTCTGAACTTGCTCTCTCATCACATGTCTTCTTTTTTCTTGTAGATATTTTAAAAAATGGTAGGAATTGATGAGAATATTGCTTGCAAAGGCATTGGAGCTATAGATCCCTTTCACAAAAGTAGAGCTAGAAAGGTACAACATGAACGTAGATATTCTAAGGAATATGAATCTAAGGTTTTTGCAAATCTAAAAGCCTAGAAGTGTGGTAGATGAAGAAAAAAAAGCGTGGGAACTAGTGGAAATGTGTTGCTTGGACAAATATATGGAAAAATTTGGAGGTTGGGTAAACCATCCAAATGCATTGAATTTCTTACAAACTATGATGCATGCAAGAGAGCCATGGGACAATCACTGTAAAAACAATGGAGGGCATTTAGAAAGCGGAAGTCTTCCTTTTAGTAGAGTTAGTGCTTAGGGCCCTAGGATTATCAAAGTGACCTTAGAGATCAACTCCAAAGAAAATAGATGCTATGGAAAATTTCGAGTCCATGAAGTAAAAAATGGGTAATGCAAGATCAAGCTAGAGGCAATCCTTGACCCAAACCTGAGACTACAATCCAAGTTGATAGAGTTTCTATTCTCTAGCACATGCCAAAAATCAACAATGAACAAGATCCACTTGAACATGATCGAAGGCGCCTAAGAAACGTGGATTTGAATGCCTACACAATAAGCACAACACATGTAGTCACTAAGATACTCAACCAGGCAGCTAAGTTTGAGGAGGCAATCGTGGGGGGAGCAAGAAACCTGCAAGGGGAAATACTACAAATAAAGCTACTATGGTTGTATTCAGGGATATAATAATTTCCACCATTGAAGAAGCATGAAGTGACTATAACTTAGCTCGGTAGTTGATAATAGGTACCTAAGAAGATGCTACAACATCCTCAGTATAGGAGGTAATTTCAAAATAAAGGACAATGAGAAAAATGGGGTCCAATGCACAAAAAAAACACTAATAGATGGAGGAAGTGGAGGATTCATAGACAACAAAAACCAAGAAAAGGCTACAAACTGAGAGAAAGGAAGAGTGAGGAGTGGAGAAGGAAAAATGTAGAAGAAGTATAGTAAGCCAAGCAAGAGGCCATTCGAAAGTAGAAAGCACAAAATGAAAAATCAAGAGAAGATACATAGAAGGATGACTGAGAGAAGGGTGAGGATAAAGGATCCACCAAAGGACGAAATAAGAAAAAGGGTGCAAAGGAAAAAGCACCAATCAGAAGAGGACGATGCCTTGGAGACGGCCCTAGTGGAGTCATGAAAGAGAGGTGGAGTGCCAAGCTAAACTACAGTAGATAAATAGAGAATTGGAAAGACAAAAGAGGGGGAGACTATCATTGGGTTGTAAGAAATTTGGTACAAAATACTAGAAGGGAAGAAGAATAGATGTCAAGAATCACGTGGTGGAGGGACTTGCTCAAGATGCTGCACCGAACACACACAGAATGCACAAGAAGAAACTCACTCAAGAAACAAAAAGAGAGATGGAGGCCAAAATGTTTTCTTGCTGGTTTCTTCTTCTTCTTCCACACACTTTACAATGTACACAAAGTATAGATAAGATACAACATAAAGGAAAGTGGCCTACTAAGTCAAACAATGCATAACCGACTACACTAGTCGACTGGTGCTATAACTATGCCAGCTGTAAATAGGTGTAACAACCTGAATATAATAAGTAATGAGTCAGTGGCCATGTGTGAGTCATAATGAACACCGGCGTGCTAAGTGTAGACATGTGGACCCATCTAACCAGGCGGTCCATCATCAATGTCCACATGTGTTGAGCTTGTCATCTCAGCACTCCCCCTCAAGCTCAATTGCATCTCTGCAACTCCAAGTAAGCTTCGAAAATTTTGAAGCTTCTCTATACCCAATGCCTTTGTGAAGATGTCAGCTATCTGATACTTTGTGCTAACATACACCAAGTCAATCTCACCTGCTAGTACCTTCTCTCTCACAAAGTGGTAGTGTACCTCAATATGTTTTGTCCTGGCATGAAACACAGGGTTCCTAGCCAACTGTATACTGCTCATGTTGTCATAATAAATGATAATTGGACCTTCCACCTGCACATCCAAATCAGCCAATAACTTTTGTAGCCATACTACCTCACATGCTGCAACAACAGCACCTCTATACTCATCCTCTGTACTCGACAAACCAATTGTAGATTGCTTTTTGCTGCTCTAAGCAGCTGCTGCACTACCAAGAGAGAACATGTATCTGCTGCTAGATCTTCTATCAGACATACTACCAGCCCAACTTGCATCTGTGTATCCAAACACCTGTACATCTGTACCTGCCTCATAGAAAAGTCCATAATGTAATGTGGACTTTACATATCTCAATATGCATCTGACTGCATCCAAATGTGACTTTCTAGGTACTTGCGTAAACTGACTCACAAGACCAACAACGTAGCTCAAGTCTGGCCTTGTAATGGTCATGTAGATCAAACTCCCCACTATCCTCCTGAACATAGTAGGGTCTTCTATCTCATCCCCAACATCAGCACTCAACTTTACATTCTGCTCCAACGGGACTGAAAGTGGTTTGCATGCTGTCATACAATACTTGGACAACATATCCAAGCCATATTGTCTTTGGGACAGCCATATACCATCATCACATCTGATCACCTCAATGCCAAGGAAGTACCTTAGCTCACCTAAATCCTTCATCTCAAACTTCTTCTTTAAAAAGTCCTTGACTTCAGCAATCCCACTATCACTATCTCTTGTAATAATCAAGTCACATAGATGACTATGATGACCAAACTTGCATCTCCCTTTTTCACATAAAGCGAGTGATCAGCATTAGAAACATAAAAGCCAATATTGGCAAGATACTCTCTGATCTTGTTAGACCATGCTCTAGGTGCTTGCTTGAGCCCATAGAGTGCCTTATTCAACTTGCACACATACATGGGATGCTTTAAATCCTCATAACCTACTGGCTGATCCATATACACTTCTTCCTACAAATCACCATACAAGAGGACATTCTTCACATCCATTTGCTGCAATCTCCAACCTTTGACTGCTGCCAAAGCAATCACACATCTAATAGTTGCCATCCTAGCAACTGGAATGAAGGTTTCATCATAATCTATGCCATATGTCTGGGCATAGCCTTTTGCAATTAGCCTAGCTTTGTACCTGCTAATAGAACCATCTGCATTGTGCTTAATCTTATAAACCCACTTACATCCAATAGCTTTCTTGCCCTTCGGCAATGATACGAGATCCCAAGTCTTATTGGCCTCTAATGCAGCCATCTCCTCATCCATTGCTACATCCCCATTAGCATGACCAACAGCCTCCTCAAAACATGTGGGCTCAACATCCTCAACTAGTTTCACCATATAAGCATAATGGTGAGTTGCATAACCTTCAAAACCAAATCTTTTAACAGGGTATCTCATCCTGCTAGACCTGCACACCACTGAATCACTCAATGGAGTCTTTGCATTAACACGTACTCTCTACACACCTAGAGTCCTCACTAAAGAAATGCCAAGCTCATCATCCAAGCTCTCTGAGCCACTAGAGTCTCCATCAAGAACTGCATCAATTCCTTCTAACACTTTATTCTTTCCTTTGTCTTTACTTGTAGTGCTACTAGATGCACCTGAAGATGTAGAGGTACTCCTTAGTCTCCCAGACCAAGGACTACCAGATGATGTCTCTGGTCCTCTAAGAGTCCGTGATTCTTGCTTTTCAGCCTGCACATGAGTGTCATGATCATCATCATCATCCAATGCATCACCACTAGATGCATACCAATTGCTCATTTCATCAAAGATGATATCCCTGCTTTGAACTTACACGTGACAGGGTTATAATAGCGATACCCTTTCTGCTCTAAAGAGTATCCAATAAATACACACTTTTTAGCCTTTGGATCCAGTTTCTTCCGCAACTCATCTGGCACATGAACATACGCAATGCAGCCAAACACTTTAAAGTGTGAGACATCAGGCTTCTTACCTGTAAAACATTCTTCGGGGGTCATACCATGAACTACAGCTGTGGGGATTCTGTTCATAATATAAACATCAGTATGAACAACCTCACACAAAAAATGCTTAGGCATATTCTTTTCAGCCATCAAGGCACGTGCAACTTCTACAATATGCCTATTTGTCCTTTCTGCAACCCCATTTTGCTGTGGGGTATACCTGCATGTGAACTGTCTCTTTATTCCATGAGACCTCAGAAAATCACCGAACTCATTCGAGAGGTACTCTCCCCCTCCATCTGACCTCAAGCACTTTACTTTCAAGCATGTTTCTCTTTCAACTGCAGCCTTGAAAGTTCTAAAGTGCTCAAACACTTCACTCTTTTCCTTCATAAAATATACCCATAGCTTTCTAGAACAATCATCAATGAATGTGACAAAGTATGAACTGCCTCCAAGAGATACATTTTGTGCAGGCCCCCAAATGTCTATATGCACAACATCAAGGATATTTCTGCTTACATCTCTGTCATGTGAAAAGGGTTGTCTTGCTTGCTTACCAAACTAACATGCTTCGCATACCTTATGAAATTCTGCAACTCTAAATGTAGGTAAACCTGTAACTAACCCTTTGGACTGCATTAATTTCAGCCTTTGTACATTTGCATGTCGAATGCGTTTGTGCCAAATTTCAATGTCTGCAATAACACCTTTTCCTTTAGCATACATAGCAACATTCATATTAGGAATTCTAGCATCCAGAGTAAACATACATCCAACTCTACTTCCCTTTGCAACTAACCTGCACTTGTCATTGAAGTCTTCTACAAAGCAACCCTTTGTATTAAATCTGACTTGCAGCCCTTGCTCTACCATCTGACCCACTGAAACCAAGTTCTTTGTAATAGATGGCACATGTAATACATCTGAAAGACTCTTTGTCTTACCATCATGCAAGGACAAGGGAACTTTTCCAATGTGTGAAATTGGGTGGCATGAATCATCACCCGTTTGCACATAACCTGCATTTTGCAAATCCTGCATCTCTCCAAACCATTCTGCATGGCTGGTCATATGATTGGATGCACCTGAATCAACATACCAAACATCGTCATGCGTTCCCTTTCCTGTAACAGCATTCAACATATGCTGCATAACAAACAGACGTTCATTTTTGTCTTTATTCTGTCGTGAAGACGATGCATAGTCTCCTTGCTGCAACTTACCACTGTGAATATCATCTTTCTTAGCATAACATTGGGCTGCAATATGACCTTTTTTGCCACAGTAGTGACACACAATATCAGAGTTGTTAGAACCTCTATTCTGCCATCCACCTCTTCCTCTAAAGCTTCCTCTACCTCTAAAGTTACCACGACCTCTTGAAACTGCATATCACCAAATTGCTGATTCAATCTGTTTTACTGGTTATCACTACCACGTCCTGTACCACGGCCTCTTCAAGAGAACCTGCCACATCTCCTTTCTGAACTGGAGTAGAAAGCTTGGACCTGTTCACCACTTCTTTCAGATGTCTCACTCTGCATGTTGATCTCTTCAGTGATCATAAGGGAGACCAACTTATCGAAATTTGGAAATGGCTTTCTAACATATACACAAGTTACAAAAGACTTCCAAGCCTTTTCATTGTTAAGTCCACCCAAGGTAGATGACACCAAATCATCATCATCGGGCATTGCATCAATTGCTGCCAAGGCATCTGCAATGCTCCTTACCTTCAGTGCATACTCATTGATAGACAACTTCCCTTTCTTCAATGTATTCAACTCTTGCTTGAGTTGAATCTTTTGTGCCTTTGTATTTACAGAAAACATACTTTCAAGTATGGTCCAAGCTGCATATGAATTCTATGCATTTCTACTGTGTCCCAGCATATTATTGTCAATTACTGCAGACAACTAATACATGACCTTTTTATCTTTTGCATTCCATTCCTTCCGTGCCTTTATCTCTTCTGCAGTTGGAGGATCACTCACCTCCGGCTCCTTTTCCTCACCTAAAACAAACTCGTAGAGGCCTTTTCCAATAAGAAAGTTCGTGACACGGAACTTCCATGAAGGGTAATTGTTCTTGTCGAGCTTCTCAATGATGGGGCTTCCACTATTCTCTGCCATTATCACAAAAAATAATACCAAACAGCAAGTAAATCTTCTGCAACCCTCGACCTGTAGTGCACAACAATACAACAGCCAGCCTTTTTCACTGTCTACTCAACAATACATGCAATCTGCAACTAGTTTGTAGATAAACCTTGTGTTTACTCACTGGTAAACACCTTTGAACTTACAAATCTGAAATCTATAACCTGCACACCCACTTTTGGTCAATACAGTCGAAGTCACAGTGTACCCTGAAACTGTTGTCCGCAACCTTGCGGCTCTAAAACGGGGCCTGAAACGGCCTTAAATGCCCAAAATAACTGCGGGAAAGCCCTAAAGGGGTATCTATAGAATACACAGTGCTCTTCGCGCACACCAAATCTCACTACAATCTGAGATTTTTGCTCGACCCTACTTTCGGTGCCTCCACAGGCACTATCCAAGAGAGAGAGTGGAAGAATGGGAGAGCTTCTTACCCGTGGCTTGCTTACTCGAACCTCGCTTCTTCTCCTTTGCTTCAACCTTCGAAATCAGTCTCTCTAAGTGGCGTGGCTCTGATACCATGTCAAGAATCGCGTGGTGGAGGGACTTGCTCAAGATGATGCGCCGAACACACACAGAATGTACAAGAAGAAGCTCACTCAAGAAACAAGAAGAGAGATGGAGGCCAAAACGTTTTCTTGCTGGTTTCTTCTTCTTCTTCCACACACTTTACAATGTACAAAAAGTATAGATAAGATACAACATAAAGGACAGTGGCCTACTAAGTCAAACAATGCATAACTGACTACACTAGTCGACTGGTGCTATAACTATGCCAATTGTAAATAGGTATAACAACCTGAATATAATAAGTAATGAGTCAGTGGCCATGTGTGAGTCATAATGAACACCGACGTGCTAAGTGTAGACATGTGGACCCATCTAACCAGGCGGTCCATCATCAATGTCCACATGTGTTGAGCTTGTCATCTCAACAATAGATACTAGAGTTCCACATCACCTACCATAGCTTGGAGTAGGCTTGAGTAAAAGCGTAGAGAAAGTCAAGTTGATCACACCTAGGGAATAGCCTAAGACCACCAAAGGAAAGGGAAAGGAATCCGACATTACTACCATTATCCCAACCATGCCAATTGGCAAAAAGAGCCACCTTACCACCAAACCCACCACTCCTACCACCACCCCCTTGCAACAAGCAAAGGAGGAAGCAAGGTGACCTTGGCAACATAGCTGTAATGGCTAGATGCCATCTACTCATTGGTATCCAAAAGAGTCAAAGGGACCAATGGTTAAAGGGTCCAAAGGATTGGCTATAGAGGAGGCAGAATCAGAAATGTGAGGAGAAAAGATTCCAAGAATAGAAGAAACATCCTCTCATGTAGCCTTCATCATTCAAGGGCTTGAGTAGGATTTTGATGATTTGCTAAAGACCTTGGAGGAGCAAAGAGACTAGGAGGAAGAAAAGAAGCAAGCAGTGCTTGCACTAGCGAAGGAGAAGGAAGCCTATGTCACCTTGCAATGGTAGTACATGAGAGATGTCTTTGTCTTAAAAATGGAAATAGCAACACTAGAGAGGAAATGGAAATATCCCTAAAAAAGGAGCTAGGGAAGAGATATATAACATCGATGCAAGAGTTTACTCGTAGGCTTGCAGAAGCAAGGCATGAAAAAGAAGCAGCCAAGGATAGAGCTGAGATAACAAAGAAAATAATGAAGTTTCATTGGATGAGCTTCACCAAAACTTGGATTGAAATCACAGAGTCAATCAAGGAAGCCATTGTTGAAGGCCTTAAGAGAAAATTATAGATTCCTGGAGAGGCACTTCACAACACCCTAAGACTACTAGCATAGCCTCTTGAGTATGAGCCCAAAAGAGATGAAGTGGAACTCTAACTTGAATGAGAGGGGTTCACTCAGGAACAACTAACAAGATTGAACTTTATGATCCCAAGGCCTATATTATCATCACTACCCTTGATTGACATAGTGGATTGGGGATGTGGCAAGAGAATCAAAAATCCATCTTGAGCAGGAAACCATTGAGAAATATCCAAACTAATCAACCTCTTTAGAGGCATCTAAGGACCCAAAATAATGAAGGAAGAAGTAGCTAGAAGGAATTAGGCTCGTTCTAGATGTACCATTCCTGAAATAGTGAAAAGTGGTCATCATCCGATGGGAAGAGAAAATCAGAGAGCTAGAGAGAAGAGAGCCACTCAATGTTCCTATGACCTTTACCTTCACCATGACTCAAAAGCTAAGATTAATACTTCCATTTAACATCATGAACCAAGTGATTGAGGTGGGTGAGGCATTGGGAAAGTGGTGGATTGAATAAATAATACAAAAACTTGACCTATGGTAGCAAAAAGAGGAAAGATATTGGTAGAATAAAACTCTAGAAATACTTAGGAAGGTGTGAGGGTTCAAAGTTAAACTAGGTTAGAGGAAGTCCATCCTTGAAACATGGAAGCTTGGCTAGCCTTCCATGGAGCACTTTCTACTAAGAGAGGAAACCCTATAGTAACCACAAAGGCATGAGGTGTACTCCAACTTAGACATCCATGCCAAGTATGACTTTCCTCTCATCTTCAATATCAATGCCAAAGACCCTAAAGATAGCTTAAGGTTCTAGAAGCAAGATCTAGCCCCTTTCCTCCAAATTTTTTTGGACACATTCTAGAATTTCCTTGACCTAACTTTGTACTTACATGCAATTACCTTAAGTTACTGGTGTTTCTATTGAACAAAAACAAGTAGTAGAGAGGAAACAACCACATCCCTTGATCCTTGACATTAATGCATGGATTGACATGTATGCCATGTCTAGATTGATCATTCAAGCTACCATGCTACCAACCTTCTATCTCAACATCTTGGAATATGTGAATGAAATCCTCTTTACTAGTTGTGATCACCCCTTCCTGCCATCCACGCTAGTGAGCACCCATATATCTCAATCAAGGGATACCTCATGAGTAAGTCATTCACTTAACCCCTTGCTTCCACCACCTCAAGACAAGAGAAAAGAGAAGGGGTAGTGCTTGTATTACTCACTTAGTGCTTAAAAAATAATAATTTTTAAAAAAGGAAAAAATAAAAAGAAAGATAGGCATGTGCACATGCATCTAGGGGTCCTCAAGTTAAGGGTATTGAGAGTGACCTTGATCAACTAGCTCTAACTGAAATCCCCTAGCCGATTCCCCCACCAATCATTAGGGTCCTCAATGATAGGATATCATAAGAAATTGGAAAACCTATCTCCGTGACAACCACCTTGGACAATCCTAAGAAGTCTTGGCTCTCTTAGGGTAGACCTATCTCCCAATTGCACAAATTACCCACTCACCTCTCCACATAGTAGGTACTGTTTCCTTATAGATATCTTGCAGTGCAGTGAAGAACCATCGATGACTACCTTTCCCTCAATATTATATGACCTCTTACCCTACCCACCACATTTCTATAAGTTCCAGGTACCTTTAATAGTGCCATGGTGTGGCACTCAGATGTAGCAAAAAAGCCTCAAGCCACAAGCAAAAAAAAGAAAAACAAAAAAGTAAGAAAAGTGACCAAGAAGCAAGAAAAAGCAAAGAATAGGGAGAAGTGGATTAGATTTTAGAAAAGAATTTAAATTTGGAGAAAGCGTAGGTTGTGAAAAATGATAAGCATTACATAGCATAAGATATAGTGACATTGAACATCATGTAGCTTAACAAAATGAAATATAAAATTACATTTTTCTAAGCTCACTCCTGCGAAAATGGTAAAATTAAGGCACATTGAATAGTACATGAGTGTGTGGGTCAAGTTTTCTTATGAAAATAGATATGACACGGGTCATAGCACCCTAAGGTAGGTCTAATAGGAATGGGTAGTGGGCATTGATCGAAAAAACTGCTACACTTACCCTTTACAATGGATTATGTATTTTTAATGATCAAAGCAAACACCCACTAGTCAATATTGATAGTTAGAAAAAATTTCATCTCCATTGACCTTCTATAAGCAATAACTAAGCTATTTGTAGAGATTGAGGAGGACTAAAGAGCTTATTGATTTGGAATGAATGATCATTCAAACAGGATCATAGCTTCAAATTTGTAACAATACTTAATTCTTGAGTCTCTTCAATAAATTGATTGAAGCACAAAAATGGGCTTTCGAAGGAGAGACTAATCACTAAGTGAATACCTCTAAACAGGCTTGAAGTTGAGTGCCTTCAAGAAACAATGAAATTGGATGCATTGACTAATGTAAACTCTTTCATGGATAACTCCAATCCCTCTTCCACAGTTCGTGAGTGGACATTTCTCTATTATGAACAAATCTCCCAAAATATCATTCCAAATATGAACTCCATAATGTCTTCTATTGCACCATAATGCTCTAATGTGGATCATGAATTAGAAGCAAGATTACTTGAATTCTCTTGGATTAAGTGTCTTATGTTGAAATATGGATCTAGAGCATGGCAAGAGTTATGGAGGATGAAAGAAGAAGTTAAGACTCATGTTAACATAGACAAAGAAAGACCAACTGTTGCACAAGTCAATTAGGTTCCAAGATAGATTAGCTTGGATTCATAAAGAAAATATTGTGCAATGAAGTGAAAATGACAAGGCACTAAGTGAAAGTACAAAGCATCATGATATATCCTCATTCTTTTGTCAAGTACAATGCTTTATAGAAGTTGTTTTGTTCCACTATCCTCATTGTGTATATGGGATTCAGGACATATCTTTTGTAAAATATTACACGGCGCAGCGAACAGAATCTGAGAAAGAGATAGAGGGTACACAACAGATAAGAGGAGAATCAGTAAATTCTTTAACTCCAAACAACTGATACAAAGATGGCTCTATCCACCCGTGCGCTTCCACTGTGTGAAGCTTAGATGGCGATCTAGACAGAAGATAGATGAAGAGCTTAAGGCTAGCTGGAACAACAACTCTAACTAGGTGAGAGATGGCTGCAAAGGGGTTTAGCTTTTATAGCCCGCGAAGGTCGTTAGGTCGGACCTACCATATGAGCCTCCACTAGTCGAGTAGGGAATATTCCCTTCACCATCGGGCCGGGGGCACTGCCCCGAACCCTCGTCAGGGGGGCCGCTGGCCCCCCTGGGACCCCCCAGCCAAGGGCCGCTTCCGCAGCCCTCAGACCCCACAATAGGGGCCCCTTTTAACTCCCTTACACCGCAACTCAATGCAATGCGCCTCGAGTTACTACCAACTTAACCACTCTGTCTAACCCAAAGATTAGACCCACAACAGTCACCTTTTTGCCATCCGGTCACATAGACCTCATCTGATATACAAGTCAGGACTCAACCAATGTCCGGGCTCACATTTGGCTTCTCCTCATAATGGGGGCCTTACAACTTTGAGCACCATGGATCATTGGTAGCACCTAATGAGGGTGAGGCTTTGATCGTATCTAACGCCCCCCCCCTCAATGTCCACCCATAGGTGAACTATCTCCTCAGCCCAATGCCGAGTCTCTGAAGATGAACTTGAACCAGATCCTTCGTAAGTGCTTTGATGAAGATATCTACTCCATTCTCCTCTGCTGGATAGTAGACGAGTTCCACTATCCCATCCTCCATCAAATCACGCACATAGTGATACTGGATCTCTATATGTTTGGTGCGTGCATGAAACACTAGATTTTTGGCAATGGTGATGCAACTCTGATTGTCACATCTCAGCACAGTTGGTTCTTCATCGTGCACTCCCATATGCCATAGAATCCTTCTCAACCATACTGCTTCACATGCAGCAAAACAAGCTGCCTTGTACTCTGCTTCGGTAGAAGACAATGCCACTGTTGGTTGCTTCTTACTAATCCAAGAGAAATTTCCTAAACCCAAAGAGAAAAAATAACCAGAAATTGACTTCCTGGAATCAATGTCTCCTGCCCAATCTGAGTCACAGTTCCCCACAAGAGAAGTTTCGAAACTGTATGTGACACCATAGTCAAGAGTTTCCTTCAAGTATCTAAGCACTCGCATCCCATCCTTCCAATGACTCTCATGAGGTTTGTTTGAGAACCTACTCAAAACGCCAACAACAAAACTGATATCTGGTCTGGTGTTACACAAGTAGATCAGACTGCCGACCAACCTCCTATACCTCCCAATGTCTACTAGTGCTGATGTATCCTCGACAGATAACTTTGCATTCACCTCCATAGGTGTAGCTATCTCCTTACACTTGGTCATGCCAAATTCCTTCAAGATCTCCCATGCATACTTCTTCTGAGAGATGAAGATCTTTCCTGGCTCTTGTCAGACTTCAATCCCCAAACAATAGTGCAGCAAGCCTAAGTCTGTCATTTCAAACTCAGAACTCAAAGCCTTTCGAGTTTCATTGATCATATCTTCATAGTCACTTGTAATAAGAAGGTCGTCCACATATAGGACAATCACTACAGACTTTTTACCATCCCTGTAAACATACAAGTTAGCATCTGAGGCACATCTTTTGAAGTTTAGGTTTAAAAAGAACCTATCTATCCGCTGGTACCATGCTCTGGGGGCTTGTTTCAACCTATACAATGTCTTCTTCAGCTTACACACTTTGTTCTCAAAATGGGGTGCCTCAAACCTGGTGGCTGAGCCACGTACACCTCCTCCTTGAGGTCACCATTTAAGAACGCTCACTTAACATCCATTTGGTACACTCGCCACTTCTTGTGGGCAGCCAGTGCAAGTACCGTGCAAATAGTGGTCATTCTGGCAGTTGGGGAAAATGACTCTTGAAAATCAAACCCTTCAACTTGTGAAAATCCTTGGGCAACCACTCTAGCTTTGTACTTTTCTAAGGTATCATCAGCCTTGTACTTTACCTTCCAGATCCACTTGGTGCCAATAACCTTCCGCTTTGCTGGTCGATCGACTAGCTCCCAAGTGTCATTCTTCATTATGCTATCATACTGCGCCTACATAGCAGCCTTCCATGATGGATCTGCAAGTGCTTCTTCTAAGTCAGTTGGCTCCTTTACTTCTCTCATAATCTCAACCATCAAGGCCATATTGACTATGTGAGCAGAAGCCCTCCTTTGCTCCTCTATTCTCTGAGACCTCCTTGGTCCGTCTGCCTTCTCCTCAACAGATGCAGGCATAGGATTATCGTGGTCATAGAACTGCTTCACCCAACGCGGCAATGGCTTTTCCGATGGGGTAATGTCAGGTTGGTGAACTTTTTCCTCATCATATGAAGATGATGCTTCCTCCTCCTTAAGGATAGGGATAGCTCTCGGTATATGTTCATAGTGGACTACTTCTTCACTTGATGATAAAGTGTAAGAACTTGCCTTCTCCTCCTCCACTGTATGTGGCTCCTCCTTGAAAACCACATCACGGCTCGCGATGATCTTCTTTGCCTCGTGGTCATATAATTTGTAAACCTTCTGCTCATCACTATAACCCAAGAAGATACATTTTCTGCTTTTTGGTTGTAACTTGTTTCTCTTCTCATCTGGAACATATGCATAACATTCACATCCAAAAATTTTGAAATGTGAGACAAGTGGTTTCTTACCAGTGTAAGCCTCATGGGGTGTTTTTCCCTTGAGAGCCTTTGTGTAGCTCCGATTTAGAATGTAGACTGTAGTATTAATAGCTTCAACCCAAAAATGGTTAGGCAATCCCTTGCCCTTTAGCATGCATCTTGCCATCTCCACAATGGTGCGATTCCTACATTCCACAACACCGTTCTGCTGAGGTGTGTGAGGCGTAATCAATTGACGCTTGATCCCTTTGCTCTTGCAAAAGCCTTCAAACTCCTTTGAGTTGAACTCACCACCACCATCTGTTCTAAATTTCTTCACACTTTTCCCTATTTCATTCTCAACAAGTTTTAGCCATTCTTTAAACTTACCAAAAGCTTGAGTCTTATCACGAAGGAAGTACACCCACATCTTCTTACTGTAGTCGTCGACAATCAACATAAAATAAGAAGATCCACCCAAGGCTTGTGTAGGCATCTTACCACACAAGTCAGCATGCACCAACTCTAGAGGAGCCTGTGCTCTATTCTTGCTTTCTTGTGGAAATGCCTTTCTCTGTTGCTTGCCCATCATACAAGCTTCACATGGTTCCTTCAATTCAGTTATTGTAGGTAGGTGAGCAACCATACCTTGCTTTTGCATCTCCTTCAATACTGTAAATCCGATGTGTCCAAAACTTTCATGCCAAAGCTTACTTGTGCCCACTCCAGCGGTGGCTGTAAGAGCACTTAGCTCATACAGGTTGTTCCTTCTTTCTCGTTTGCCAACAATTGTGCCAGCACTATCAATAATTTCTACACCTGTCTTCTTGAACCTCACTTCATGACCAAGATCAGTTATGGCAGCAAGATAATAGATTTCTCCCGATTTCAAGAACATACAACACATTTGAAAGATTTTTGACTTCACCATTTGCAGCAACAAAAGAAATAGTACCTGTGCCCGTAGTAGGGCATTTAGCATCATTTCCAACCGTCACAGTGATGGATTCTTGTAGAGGCTGCATAGAAGTGTATAGACCTTTCTTGTTGGTCATGTGATGGAAGGCCCTACTATCCAACACCCATGAGTCAGTGGTAGATTCTTCTTGCGCCGAGGAGCACACTTCCTCAATGGTTGCCATGAATAATTCCAGCTCTGCTTCAGCCGTATTGGCTCTCTTTCCCTTTACTTTTAAGGGTACCATTCTTTTCATCTGCCTTCTTGACACGACAATCTGCAATTGCATGTCCTTTCTTCTTGCAGTAGAAGCACTCTCCTTGAAACTTCTTCTTTCCGACCTTCTTCTTTTTGTCACCATCATTTTTTGTGGAGGAACCACCTTTGCCTTTTGCATTGGCAGAGAATGTAGCATCTCCATTGTTGCTTCCTTCTCGGGCTTTTAGCCTCAACTCTTCCTCCATTAATAATGCACAAAACTCCTCAAAAGTCAAAGCTTGAGGTCTCACTTGAGTATTAAGGGAAGTTACTAGTCCATCAAACTTTTGTGGACAAATCTAAAGACACCTTTGAGCTAGCTCTTCGCTAGTCTTTTGTATCCCTACACTAGCCATCTAGTCGCGCAGATTCTTAATCCGAGTGATGAATGCTTCAACCGTCTCTCCTTCAGCAAACTTCTCCGTTGCTAGTTGATTCTCCAAGTTTTGAATCCTTGTTTGGTTTTCATGTTTCATACTGAATCCTTAGTACATTTCAAGCCTCTGACGCTTTGGTTGTATGTTGAATCAAAGTCAGAACACTGTCAGAACAGCTTGTAACTAAGGCATACAATGCATCTGCATTCCTTCGTTTCCAAGCTCGTAGAAGATCTGCATTTGGAGGAATCATCATACTAGGATTTGATGGGTCGGGGGTAGGCTGTGGTTTTGCGTCAGTCCCCAGCACAGTCTCCAGAAGCTCATAACAATCAAGGATAGTTGTAATTTTGAACTTCCACAAGGTGTAGTTTGTACCGTCTAACTTGCCTTCGCTGAAGGTTGATGGAAGAATCCTCAATGTTTGAATAGCCAGTACAGCAATACCACCTCCTGCACCGCTTCCTGATGCGCCAGAACCGCTTCCAAAAGTCGACGTAGTTTCTCTTTGCTGTTGAAGCATTTGCCTCTTGCACACTCTCCGATCTCTAGAGCCCCCTGGGCTCTGATACCATGTAAAATATTGCATGGCGCAGCGAACAGAAGCTGAGAAAGAGATAGAGAGTACACAACATATAAGAGGAGAATCAGTAAATTCTTTAACTCCAAACAACTAATACAAAGATGGCTTTGTCCACCCGTGCATTTCCACTGTGTGAAGCTTAGATGGTGATCTAGACAGAAGATATGTGAAGAGATTAAGGCTAGCTGGAACAACAACTCTGATTGGGTGAGAGATGGCTGCGAAGGGGTTTAGCTTTTATAGCCCGCGAAGGTCGTTAGGTCGGCCTGCTGACCGACCTACCATATGAGCCTCCACTAGTCGGACATGGAATATTCCCTTTACCATCGGGCCGGGGGCACTGCCCCCGAACCCCCGCCAAGGGGGCCGCTGGCCCCCTTGGGACCCCCCAGCCAAGGGCCGCTTCGATGGTCCCCTGGACCCCACAATAGGGGCCCCTTTTAACTCCCTTACACCGCAACTCGATGCAATGCACCTCGAGTTGCTACCAGCTTAAACACTCCGTCTAACCCAAAGATTAGACCCACAACAGTCACCTTTTTTCCATTTGGTCACATAGACCTCATCTGATATACAAGTCAGGACTCAACCAATGTCCGGGCTCACATTTGGCTTCTCCTCATAATAGGGGCCTTACAACTTTGAGCACCATGGATCATTGGTAGCACCTAATGAGGGTGAGGCATTGATCATATCTAACATCTTCCTAGAGAATACATCATTTATCTATTTTTCAACACCCCCCTCAAATGACGAGTTCCTACACTTGCTGGCTTCTCCCTCCCCTTCATGAGATGATATGGCCCAGGAGACTAGCTCATAGGCAACCTAGTCAAATCCACTATGGGAACAAACTCCTTAGAATAATCTGTCACAGTTGTTGATGGTAGCAAAAGCATATTCTTCTTCTTCTTCATTTATGAATTGACTTTGGTGGTGGTCAGTCTACATCTGTTGTGCTCTTTTCTTGTGAAAACATTCACTGGCTATATGGCCAGTCTTACCACAATATTGACATGTCATTCGACTTTTGTTATCAGTGTTGAATCATCGACCTCTTCCTTTGAGTCTAACAGCTCCTTTGGTGTATAAGAGATTTTCCCTAGATGGTGGAATACCATATTTTGAATTATTGTTCTTCTGTTTGTTCTCTTCATCAAGGAAAGAGTGCTCAATATCTTTGAGTGAGAGACTGGGAACATTACTTAGTGTTAAAACAAGGTTCTTATATGGTTCATGATTAACACTGGCAAGTAGCAGTGCTATTGCCTCATCTTCATCAATGTTCTTTTTAAGAATTGCAAGCTAAGTTTTAAGGCTCTTGAACTTATTAATGTGCACAATCATAAAGGAACTATCTTTTACATCCAATTTATAAAATTGCATGAGTAATTTTACCTTTGAGTTCTTTTTTTGGGTGCCAAAGATTATGTCAAAATCTTCCCATGCCTTCTTTGCATCCGTGATGCCAGAAATATGATGTAATACATCATCGTATAGACCCCATGCAATAATACCTAGAGCTTTTTTTTCATCTTCTTCCATGCAATTGTCTTAGGTTTAACTTTTGTAGCACTTTCATCTTTAGTATCTTACTTCTTGTCATCAGCATCCTCTTCCTTGTCTTCAAACAAGTCCCACAAGTCTTTGCGCATGAGGTGGTACATTTTCTTTTCCTTCCAGCAATGAAAGCGTGATGCCAGGAGGCATACTTCACGGTGGATTCCATGCCATGGTGGATTCCGTGAGGTTTTACGGTGGATTCTGTAAACTTTGATGACCGGGGCTCATACACAAAGTGGATTCTTTGTGCGAGAAGTTGATGGGGACGCCTATCCTTTTCGGGCGTTTCATTAATTTAGTGTGTACATGGGTGATTCCATAGTGGGTGATTCCACAAAATGCATATTAAATTAATAAATGTTTATGAGTTTAGAGTGCGCACTCGTAACAAATTAAGGTTAGGATTGATTTCTAATCAGTTGATTTATTTATGTAGGTGAAGACTGCTAGGTATTCACTTTTGTCAGTTTAATTGTATTATTTTACTAACGATTGTGAATGCTTCAATTGATGTGTAGAGATAGCAGTAGTGGCGGAGGAAAGCATTGGAGGATAGCGAGTATTCGATTTATTATTTATATTTTGATGGGCGCATACCTTAGGCATGGTGCCTATATTTTTTTGCGCCTATTTATTGAGACGTTGGATATTTATTTATTATTTTGCATGCACATGGGCGCACGATTATGTTATTTGTACTTGGACATTGTATTCGATATGCTTGACTCTTTGGGTACTGCCCATTAGCTTTATTCCTATTTTGTGCTAAAGCAAACTCAAAAGCTAAAAGCTTGCTATTTTGTAATTTGGGCTATTATTTGAGCTTAAAGATGATTAATACATAAAATACATGCTTTGTGGAGCGCTCACACAAGGCATGGGGGGAGATTGCACCGAATTGGTCTCTTGTTCATGTCATGCATGCTTTTTACCTTGAGTTTTGTACAAAAAGTAGAGTTCTTTTGTTCTTGGGGACCTTCCGGCATTCACTATGCGAGCGTTCAGCATTCGATTTGTGCACCAGTGGTATCAGAGCAAAGCTGAGATCAAGAGCTTCCAATCACTACCCATCTTGTGCGAAGGTGGAGCTCCTGAAACGATCGAGCTCTACGGTCAATCTCGTCGCGAACGGTCGATACGGGTGGATTCCTAGCGATTAAGAACCTCTGTTTCCATCTTCAGATCACGAAGGACCGGTCTGCAGCAGCGGAGGACTACTCCTACATCCTCTCATACAAGTCGTGGAGTTTCAGAGAGATAAGTCTTCTAATCCACAAGTTTAAAAGCTTAATCAAGATTCATAAGCTTAATAAGCTTGGTTTAAGCTTCAAAAGCTTAAATCTTCCAAATTGTCAATGACTGGTATCAGAATGTGTCCGCGGGATTTTCGGCCGGCTAAAACCCCCCCCCCTCCCGCCCCACGATTCGAGGTTTTTTATTACTAAGCTTAAAAGCTTAGTTACTTAAGTTCTAAATCATAATCAGCTTCACAAACTCTGCAAGTACTGCAAGTCTACAAAGTCTAAATCCTGCAAGTGTGCTAAATCAACCAAGTTCTGCAAGTTATGGTACTCTGCAAGTCACATAAGTCTGCAACTCTGCAAGTCAAACAAGTCATTTGAAGTCAGAACTGACTCATAGAAGGGCTGTTCCTGCGCAGAAACTCCAAATTGCAAAGTTGTTCATTGGAAGGTACTCTTCGCATACGCAGGTTTGCTGAACCATTTTCAGCACATGCAAAAGGATAAAACACAGATTTTTCAAAGATTACAAATCCTGCAATAGTCAAAGACGAAGATTGTGAAAGCCACATACAAAAATATATAATCCTTGTACACCCGATATTAAGCTATGCTCATCCCGCTAATTGGATTTTGAGAGTGTGAGGTTTTTTGAAGTTTTGCAGGATGATGGAACCACATATGGATGATTTAATGGCTGAAGACGACCTACCTGAACCTACGATGGAGCAAAAGCTGGACTTAACTATGATGCAGTTGGATGAAGAACGACGAGCTAGGCAAGCATTACAAGTTCAATTGGCTAATTTACAAAGATCGACTACCGACAAAGAGGAACCACAATCTGAAGACCTTATTCGACGTACCATCGACGCGACTATCGAAGCTCAATCTATCTGCAAGGAAACAAAGATAAGTAAAAGAAATTTCAAATTCCGTACTTTCAATGGCACCCGGGATGGAAAAACTGTTCTTGCGTTCATCAGCCAGTTTGATGACTACTTTCATGAGGAAACATATGCAAAAAAAGATAAAATCAAGTGTGTCACTAATCATTTAGTGGATAGAGCATCTCTTTGGTGGACTGTGGTTTGTAAGAGTATAGATTGTCCCACTACCTGGGAGAATTTCAAGAAGAAGTTTATGTAGAATTTCCTTCCTCCACAATTCCATGAAAAAGCCATAAAGCAATGGGACCTTCTTCAGCAACGAGATCGTGAGCCTATTCCTTAGTACACCAAGCGCTTTTGGAATGCATTACTCCAGTTACGCATGCTTGAAGACGTACCTGAAGTGACACACAAGCGCAAGTATATGTCTGGATTACTTGGGCATTACTACGCTGAAGTTAATATGTTCAAGTCTACAACTCTTGAAGACGCAATTTCTTTAGCTCATGACACTGAAGACAAGCTTCGAGGAAGAGACAAGCGTCCACAGCAATTTCAAGCCAATGGTAACTATGGATCTAAGCAATTCAACTCAAATTTTAGAAGATTTAATCAAGGTTGTTTTCCTTCATTATCTTTCTTTAAGTCTTGGGAAAAACCACATGCTTTACCATCCAATACCAACCAAAACCCCAAGCAAAATCCTAACATTCCTAGACTTCCCGCCATTGCAAACAATGTAACCAAAGCCAAACCTATAGCATGTTATAAATGCCACCAAACTAGACATCTAGCAGCAAATTGCCATTCAAAGAAGCCACCTGTCCATATCAACTACCTTGGAGCAATGGAAGATGATGAACATGAAGAAATGCCTGATTTCACGGAAGATGAAGACGACATTACTACTCCTTCGGATACTTTACCAGGTATGCCAACTCCACATTCTTTATTGACAATGAAATGTTTAGTGCATGGAAAGGAAAAGATTATTTTGCATGATGATGGTAGTACTCATGATTTTATTTTTGCAAAGCTAGTAAAAGAATTGAAATTACAGACTATACCTACGCATTATCACATTAAAGCAGCATTCTTAGGCACTAGGTATAATGGAACACAAGAAGTGCATGACTTAGAAATTCAAATTGGTGAATATACTGAAAGAAGGAATTTTCCAGTTGTACCATTACAGTCTAGTGATATTATCTTAGGTATGCCTTGGCATCATCAGCATAACCTTGATATAGATTATTCTACACTTTCAATTAATATTCAATTTCAAGGAAAACATATTACATTGTATGGTATGCATGCATCTAATGTTTTTCCACTACTTTCGCATACTCAAGCTAAACGTGCATTACGCAAAAGTAGTAAATCTTATCTCATTTGGGTGAATGAACTGCAAGTTAAAGAAAATCATATGCACCCTAGGCATAAAGAATTTCTTGCACATTTTAAAGACTGTTTTGCAGAAGATCTATCACCTAGTTTACCTCCTTCACGTCCAAAAGACCATAAAATATATTTGATTCCTTGTACATAACCACCTTGTAAAGCACCATATAGGCATAACCAGATAGAGCAAAAAGAAATTCAAAATCAAGTTGAGGAATTACTAAATAGAGGATTGATTAGACCTAGTAGTTCTCCATTTGGTGCACCTGTTTTGTTAGTAAAGAAGAAAAATAATACCTATTGTATGTGCATTGACTATCGTGCTTTAAATAAGATCACAGTAAAGAATAGGTATCCAATTCCTAGAGTCGATGACCTTATGGATAAACTGCAAGGTTCTGCCATATTTAGTAAAAAAGACCTTAAATCTAGTTATCATCATGTGAGATTAGATAAGTCTAACATATTCAAGACTGCATTTAGGACACAATTTGGTCATTATAAATTTTTAGTGATGCCTTTAAGATTGACTAATGCACCTGCTACATTTAGTAGAATGATGAATCATATATTTTTGAAATATCAACATTGTGTTATTGTCTTCTTTGATGATATTTTGGTGTTTAGTCAAAATGAGAAAGAACATTATGAACATTTGTCATTGGTTTTCCAGTTATTAAAAGATAATCAACTGTATGCCAATCCGGAAAAGAGTGAGTTCTTTAAAACAGAAATTGAATATTTAGGTCATATCGTATCATCAGATGGTATTAAAGTTGACCCTAAGAAAATAGAATCAATATTGAATTGGCCTATACCTAAAAATGTGCATGAGTTACGATCATTCCTAGGTCTTGCTAGTTTCTACAGGAAATTTGTGCGTAATTTTTCATTACTTGCTTTGCCATTGACTAAACTTTTGAAGAAAGGTATTGCTTATCATTGGTCCGATAATCAACAGAAATCCTTTGACTTATTGAAACATGCATTAACCCATGCTCCTGTTTTACAACTACCTGACTTTAATAGACCATTCTTTTTAGTAGTGACTGATGCTAGCGGATCTGGAATAGGAGCCGTACTTATGCAAGACAATCATCCTATAGCCTATTCTGTAAACTAAAACCCTCTAAACTTAAATATTCCACATATGATAAAGAATTATTAGTTGTAGTACAAGCTTTAAGACAATGGAAACATTACTTAATGGGTTCAGAATTTATGATTAAGACTGATCAACAAAGTATTAGACATTTACTTAGCCAACCCCAAATATCTGACCGACATATCAAATGGGCAGTCTTTATTCAGAGTTTTCATCCTATCATTCAATATCAACCCGGTAAAGAAAATGTAGTGGCTGATGCATTAAGTAGAAGACCTACCATTCATAATATTTCTGTTATATCATTTGATTCTCTAACCCCTATGAAAGATAATTATCATCAGGACATTACTTTTCATGCTGATTGGAATAAATTAGTTAGAAATAACTGGATTCCTATTGATTCACTGTCTTATAATGATGGATTCATGTTTTATGAAAAATGATTATGTGTTACAGTTCCATTCAGATCTTTTATTTTGAATGAGATTCATTGTCCTCTATATCAAGGTCATAGAGGTATCATATCTACTTTATGTACATTAACTGAAGATTTTTATTTGCCGCATATGGACACTGATGTATCTAACTTTGTTTCTGAATGTTTGATTTTTCAAAGAGTTAAGAGACATCATGGTAAACAGTATGGATTACTTATGCCTTTATCTATTCCATCAAGACCATGGGAACAAATTTCTATGGATTTTATTATTGGTTTACCTAATACTAAAGCTAACCATGATATGATTTGGACTGTAGTAGATAGGTTTAGTAAACAAGCATATTTCATTCCATGTAAGAAAACTTTAACAGTATCACAAGCAGCACAATTGTTTTTGAAAACTGTTTTCACTAACCATGAATTACCAAAAGTTATTATTTCTGATCGTGATTCTAGATTTTGTAACAACTTTTGGATTACTTTGTTTGCTAACCTAGGCACAAAAATTGATTTCTCATCTGCATTTCATCCTGAAACTAATGGACAAACAGAAGCCACTAACAGTACTATTTTAGATCTTTTACGTGCTTACACTATTTCTAAACCACAGACATGGGATACACATTTGCATTTATTTTAGTTTGCATATAACAATACACCACATACATCTACAAAGAAAGCACCGTTTGAAGTGATTTATGGTTATAGATTGTCTACACCTGTTGCATCTTTATCAAATAGAATTCAAAGTGCTGATAATATTGCTAATATGCACACTACTATTTTTGATTAAGTTAAAGACATGATTGCCAAAGCCCAACAATCATATACCAAGCAAGCCAATAAGAAAAGACAAGCAATGAATTTCAAAGTTGATGACTATGTTTGGTTGAGAATAGAAAAACATAGATTACAAAGTGTAGATAGATACCCAGTTCTCAAATTAGCACCTAGATTCTATGGACCATTTAAGATCATTCACAAAATTAATGACCATGCATTTAAGTTAGAATTACCACCTCACTGGAAAATTCACAACACATTTCACATTAGTTTATTACGACCCTTTAGAGGCCAATTACCTGTACACCCTGTTTATGAAAACCCACCTTTGTTAAAGGAAGAGACTGAAATACTTGAACCTAAAGCTATCATAGATACTGACCTTATGACCAATAGAACTGGCCGAAGATATTCCAGATATCTAGTCAAATTTAAGAACCATCCTGTAAAAGAAGCCCAATGGATGCACGCTAGAGACTTAAATGCTTTCCCCACTCTGCTAGCTCCACATTGAGCTAATAGCAATTGAGGTCAATTGCTATCCCACCTCGGGGGTATGATGCCAGGAGGCATACTTCATGGTGGATTCCGTGAGGTTTTATGGTGGATTCCGTAAACTTTGATGACCGGGGCTCATACACAAAGTGGATTCTTTGTGCGAGAAGTTGATGGGGACGCCTATCCTTTTCGGGCGTTTCATTAATTTAGTGTGTACATGGGTGATTCCATAGCGGGTGATTCCGCAAAATGCATATTAAATTAATAAATGTTTATGAGTTTAGAGTGCGCACTCGTAATAAATTAAGGTTAGGATTGATTTCTAACCAGTTGATTTATTTATGTAGCTAAAGGCTGCTAGGTATTTACTTTTTTCGGTTTAATTGTATTATTTTACTAACGATTGTGAATGCTTTAGTTGATGTGTAGAGATAGCAGTAGTGGCAGAGGAAAGCATTGGAGGATAGCGAGTATTCGATTTATTATTTATATTTTGATGGGCGCATACCTTAGGCATAGCGCCTATATTTTGTCGCGCCTATTTATTGAGGCGTTGGATATCTATTTATTATTTTGTATACGCATGGGCGCACTATTATGCTATTTGTACTTGGACATTGTATTGGGTATGCCTGACTCTTTAGGCACCGCCCATTAGCTTTATTCCTATTTTGTGCTAAAGCAAACTCAAAAGCTAAAAGCTTGCTATTTTGTAATTTGGGCTATTATTTGAGCTTGAAGATGATTAATACATAAAATACATGCTTTGTGGAGCGCTCACACAAGGCATGGGGGGAGATTTCACCCAATTGGTCTCTTGTTCATGTCATGCATGCTTTTTACCTTGAGTTTTGTGCAAAAAGTAGAGTTCTTTTGTTACGGGGGACCTTCCGGCATTCACTACGTGAGCGTTCAACATCCGATCTGTCACCAAATCCTTCCCCATTAAACTTTGCTATTTGCTAAAACTCTACTATTTTTTACTAGCAGCAATCAGCTTCAAATAGCTAGCAAAGAAGTTGTATCTCAATGTGTCAAGAGGCAGAGGATGGTTAGTGTTGGATGACACTGCATGAGTATCAAGGAGATACTATCTTGGAGCTCAATGTTGGGCATTGATGCTTAATCTTGTTCTTGAAACTTTTTTTTGCTCATTTTGAGAGAAAATATTTCTGGGATTTGAGTAGGTTGGAGTGACAAAGGCTTCAGTGAGGAGGAACAATGAGAAAAAATCAAGCTTTAAAGCTTTAGCTATGGTTACTAGTTAGGGTTCTAGGACAAGGGATTGGTTCTTCACTCTGTGTGAGCTGTATACACCATTCTTTTCAGAGTTTTTTTATGAGAAGAAAGCATAGATATTGGGCTTCAATTGCCCTATGATGGCTGTCTACATTGCACCTCGTGCTGTGCGCATAGATGTATGGATAGTCATAGTATTCTGAACTGCATTGTTCTAGTAAATGCACAATGACGTGTTCTGTAGGGTATAACGTTGTCATCTAATGTAATAGAAGGAAGTTACTTAAGTTGAGAAGCAACTTTGTTGAAGAAAGTAAGAGCTAAAACAACTTGTATGATGATATCTAAGTGCTCAATTGAAAGTACGTGCAGTCTGGCTATGGTTGCCAAGTAGGGCAGTGAGAAGAAAGAGTATGAAATGGGGTTCCAACTTGTTTGAGCTCTAGGTGAGCTAGATAAGAGTGAAACAAAGATGGAGGAGTAGTGGCATGCCCGACTGAGCTCTCATATCATGTTGAAACAAGCATCTAGAGCATGGCAAGAGTTATGGAGGATGAAAGATAAAGTCAAGACTCATGTTAACATAGACAAAGAGAGACCAACTATCGCACAAGTGAATTAGGTTCCAAGATATATTAGCTTGGACTCATAAAGACAATCTTGTGCAATGAACTCACACTGACAAGGTACTAAGATAAAGTGCAAAGCATCATGATATATCCTCGTTCCTTTGTCAAGTACAATGCTTTATAGAAGTTGGGTTGTTTCACCCTCCTCACTGTGCATATGGGATTTAGGACATCTTTTCCTAGAGCATACATCATTTGTTTCTTTTTCAACATCCTTAAATCCATTTTATGATCAAAATTGAAGAATTTCCATGCTTGATGAGGAATCCCGGGAGGTCCACTAGGGTTTACCGTATGGTACCACGTGAGTGTAAGCGAGGGGGGTTATTTAAGGGAAGGAAGGCACATTTTATAAGGTAAGGTCCCATAAATACGGGGTAGATAACGGGTATTTTCATATGTTTCTTGCATGCAAGTGATGTCTCCTTATTACTACTAGTGAATCCCTCGTGTGAGGAATCCACAAATTTTGTCTCCCATGGAATCTTGAAAAGGGTGAAGAGATCTTCAATAGTTCAAATCTTGATCAAATTTTGAAGGATCCTTGCATTAGATAAGCTCTAGCGATGAAAAATACCAAAATATCCTTAAAATAGAGAAGATTTATTAAATCTTTAATGGTTGCCTTACTCTTATGAAGACATATAGTGTTTCAAGAAAGATATTGGAGACGAGAAAGAACTCCAAAGTAAGCTTATAAGATGATAGAGAATGGTCTAATGATCATTTTGTAAGATGTAGCACTCAAACATTGAGCTCGCAATAGGAGATTTGAAGGATTAATGGCTATCCAAATTATCATAATTCACACTCAGTTTCTATCTTGAATCTTGTGTTAACATGGCAAAAGAGATGGTGCTCCTCCTAATGAGAATGGTGCCCAGCAAGTTGTTGTGTAATCCATTTGTGAAGAGAATCAAGAATGGTTGAAGGAGATGCAAATATATCAAATGGATCTTTACAAAAAGCTTGAACAAAGAGTAAATAAGTGCTTCAAAAAGTAATTGAAGTTCTAGTCTCATCTAAGTAGAAGCCATGAAAAGCTTGGAGAAGGAGGTGAGATGAAAAGATTGTAAATTTTTATTAATGATTAATAAAATCATATTCTTTTATACCTATCTTATTGTGACATGGCATTATTTCTCAAATCCGCTAAAAATACATATTTGTTCAATTTGTTTTTATTTTACTCATTAGTATTCTTCCTCCATTTTAATCTCTACTTATCTTTCTCGCTCTTGACTCTTATATTTTCCTCCATTCATTTTCTCCCTCCCCTCTTTATTTCTCTCCCCACCCCTCTTTCTCTCTCCCTTCACTTTCTTTGTTTGCCTCCTTTTATCTATTTGTTTCTCTCCTCTCTCTCTCTCTCTCTCTCTCTCTCTCTCTCTCTCTCTCTCTCTCTCTCTCTCTCTCTCTCTCTCTCTCTTTGTTTGCCTCCCTCCATCTCTCTTTGTCCATTCCTTTTCTCTCCCCCTCTTTCTATCTTTATCTATCTCCCTCTCTATTTCTCTCCCTACCCCTCTTTCTCTCTCTCTTTCCCTTTCTTTGTTTGCCTCCCTTTATCTTTATTTCTTTCTCTCTCCTCCTCTCTCTCTCATTGTTTCTCTCTCTCCCCCGTCTTCCCTCCTCACTCTCACTTCTTTTCTCTCTTTGTTTCCCTCCCTTCTTCACTCTATTTCTCTCTCTCTTTCCCTCCCCACTCTCACTCAATGCACCTTGTTACAATCAAAATAAAAGATAGACAATAAAAAACTTAAAAAACAAGAATATTGAAACACCCTCTCTCCCCACCTCTCTTTGTCTTTCTCTTTTCCATCCCCCTTTATTTTTCTATCTTTTTATTCTCTCTAATTCTCTCATTGTTTCTCTATTTCTCTCTCCCTCTCTATTTTTTTTCTCTTTATCTCTTTTTCTCTCTCTTTTTGTCTCTTTTTCTCCACCTCTCTTTCCCTTCCTTTCACTCTCCTTCTCTTTACCTCACCTTTCATTTCTACCACTCCTTCTATCTCCCTCTCTCCTTCTCTTCCTCTTTGATGGACCTAAAAACGGGCCGGCACTGGCTCGTGCACTAGCCGGACCTCTATCTCACGCGCTCAACAACCCCACGGCCTCGCGGCCAGGAGCGTTGATGACACATGCATTGCCTTCCTAGACATCTTGCGTGTGTATTACGTCATTTGTAGTCCACTCTTCTCTCACCCACTACTCCTCAGAGGGAGTCCCTTACACATAGCCAAAAGGCTCGAATCACATACACATGGGGTTCCTCCTACGACTGAATGCCATCAACCCTCTGCGACTCTCCTACACCTCGGGGATTGGCCCCTCAACATATAAACATTTCGCACAAAAGTCCACTCAAGGTACCATTTAATCATATACAGGAATGTACCATTGTCCTTACTTCTCTTTTCCCTAGACCCCACGACTAGCCTATGGCTTAGGGTGTTCTGTCTCTCACTCAACGTGGGTCAATGTCCTAATGAAAACAATTGCTCTGCATCCAGGATTTCTAATACCTTTAAATATTTCCATGATTTATGCATATTGTGGATGTCAAGTGCTCAAAAACTTATGAAATCAGTATTGTGCACATGTGGAAAACATCCTTTTAATGACTTTCAACTACCGTTCTTATGCGGCGTTGCACAAACCTAGCACCAAGGGAACCCTCGTGCTACTAGGCTCTTATTTTATAATTATTATCCGTCCTGAATGCTATCCATAGAAATCAGTAAATTTTCCATCATCTCACACGGCATTTATACATATTTCAACTACTCTATCCTCCCGCCAATCAAATGTTGCATTGTTGTATAGATTTATAGGGCATTTTGCCATCATTTTATGTGTAAAAAGCGAGAAAAACCACACTAGAACAAGAAGGTGGGGTTGAACTGAGGAAAATCCTCATGCTTCAGTCCCCACAAACATTCACAAACATTGCTCTTATTTATCATTAATTTTCCGCACCCAAAATGCATTTTTCCCCTATTTTTCATGGTTTTTCTCTATTTTCTGCATTATTTTATTACTGAAAATTCAAGATAGTTTATGGGCTATGGCCCTTAGTTTCTTCTTACAGCAAAATTGAAAGTTTAGTTGGTGTTCCTATTCATTTTCCCATTTTTATGCCCAAAAACATCATTTTCCCTTGATTTTCCATATTTTACGTGTTTTAGTGTATTATTTTAAACCACAAGATGCATATTTTTCTGATTTTCTAATTATGACCAGCAAGAAATCATGGAAAACAGCAAGATAAACAATTTTTAGCCCACATGAACAACATTTTATCAATCAAAAGCCATAAAATCTCAAATTTCCTTTGAAAATTTTGAATTACCGCTTATTTGCGTGTTTCGGGTTTTGTGTCCATGGCTGCAAATCTGAAAATCAGTACCACTTCATGTCCAGCACAATCACAAATCACCATTTCCAGCCCGTGGAGCAATCCGATCCATGCCGGACAAGCCTCCATCATTCTTTCTTCTTCCTTCTTCCCACATGAACTCCCTCTTAGAAGAGAGAGAGGGAGGAGAGAGAAAGACTGATTTTCTCTCTCCCTCTATAGGCTGCCATTCCCCGCGTGGTTTGAAGGGATACAGAGCGGATGATAAGTGTAGAAGCCTGGCATAATTCACTCCACAGCTTGCTTGACAAGCAACATCACGATTTGGGGGGGGGGGGGGCGCGTTTTTTTCGTGCGGCTGTCTTCACAGCACTACCTTCCCCTCCACGAAAAAATTAGGGGGGTGGAGAAGCCAAAGGGCACCCCCCACTAATCACACCCTTTGAAATTTCAAATTTGGCCCCCTTTTTGGGCACCCCGGCCGGTTTTGGGCCAACTTCCGCATACGAGCTCCGATCGACGTGCTGTAAATTTCTGGACGTCCCTCTCGGCATCCCAAACAGGCATGCAGCTCCCACATCCCGTCCTGACTGACAGAAAAATTACTAAAAATCCGGATGTGTCACTTGGGCGCCCGTCGACTGCTTATGCTTAAAATCGTCCTAGATCGAGCCGCCGCCTTTGAGGGTGAATATTTTTCCCTTGATATTCATAATTTTTAGCTATTTTTAAGCACTTCTCGTCACCTAAATCCCGCTCTCATTGGCGACCAGGGGATAGGGCGACTCAGCCCGTCGAATCCACGAACATATTTGCACATAAACAACCAAAGAAGCATCAAACTGATACAAAACAAATATATAATAAAACTCAGCACAATGCTCCCCCCACCCCTGGACAGAGCCAAGGCATGACATCCACAAGGAGTAGGCCTAGCATCATCTAATAGAAGATCCGAAGTGAGTCACTAACCAGCTGCTCCAGCACAGCCAAACTAAAAAAACCTATCCAAGAGGTTGCCCTAAGTGGTAGTCTGCACTACTTACCAACTAAAGACAACGCAACTAGGAGCTCCTACAAGGCGAGGACTCCTATAGCCTGATCAAAGAATATTTTCTTTCAGTACATTTCTTCTTTTAGGGTTTATATTGGATGAACCTACTTGGGCATGTAAAAAGGAGGGAGCTGAGCGTAGTGACCCAAGGAGAACAAGGCATCGGCCTCAGGACCTGTCTCGACACCCAAGAACCTACCAAGCCCTCGCAAGGCGACACTTAATCCTTTTCTAACACTCACTTTTATTTTCGCTCCAACCTTCCTTGTTTTGTCATCATTTTTTCAGCAAGAAGCCACCCCTAGGAAGACAAGGTATCGGCCCCAGGTCTAATTCGTCCCTAGGAACCTACCAGGCCGTCGCAAGGCAATGATCAACTGTTTATATATTTTCATTTCATTTCTTTTCTTTGATAGGGGTTAGAACCCCTTTTTACACACCTTCGTATTTATATTCATCTTTTAGGATGTTCAGGATTTCTTGGCATCATCATTATTATCTTTCGACAGGCTTCTCTAACTGCCTCACTACTAATAAGAACTCCTAGAACGACTACCGAGCAGGCTAGCAGAACAGGGCCATTAGGGTTTCCTTCTAAAACAGGTCTTTCAATGTTTGACAATGTCTTTACAGGAGGCAATAACTATTCCGACCTCCCTCAAACATACTCAACCTAAACTTGGGACTTCATGCCTTGGTTGCCGGTCCCCAACAAAAATGTGTCCCCTCGACAAGTACAAATACACATATAACAGAAAAGAAAGGTACTCATAAAGGAGAGATATCACCTGGATTGGCCACAAGAAGCTTCCATTGATGCCGCGACAAAGGCTCCCTCCAAGCTTGCCTTCAAACTTGTCTAGCACAGAACTTAAAACAAAAACCCAATTAAACGCACCCGCACGAGACAGGGAAATGGCCCTCTTGGCCTAATGAAATGAAACTTGACTTTGCTACAAAAATGAATCGGCCCTCTTGGCCTAATGAAATCAAACAAGACTATGCATAACATCCTCCTGGAAACAACTATGATAGACATCAAAGCATACCATTCCCAGGGAAATAGGGCTTGTAGCCCTAAACTAGGTGCATTAGATTATGACCCATCCCTCCTGCGTATATCGCAAGAGGTGTTCGCATCACATGTTGTCTAATCAGTCTATGGGTCCCAAATAATAAAGGGAGATGAGTCTCGCTTACCCTCTGCATCACCCAGATCAACCATCGTCTGCAAAAGAGGGCATGTTCAGAAAGCATACCCCACAAACGACCGGGTCCTGTCTCACCATCAATAGATATATCGGAACAAGGGCCACAATTAAAGAAGAGGTCTTCTTCATACGCAAAATTAGCCAAAGAATGAAGACCTCTTCTTTAATTGTGGCCCTTGTCCCAATCCCGTTTCTTTTCCGACACAATTTTGGACAGGATGCCCACAAGCTGCTTGTTGGTGCTTTCAACTTGCCCATTGGCTTGTGGATTATATGGGGTTGTCTTGTTATGCTTGATTTGCCACAACTCTGTTAAACCTTTAATCACCTTATTCAGGAAATGGGTTCCGCGGTCCGACACTAATTCTTTCGGTGGACCAAAACGGCATATTATCTGCTCTAAAAGGAAAGTAGCAGTTTCTTTAGCATCATCTTTCCTTGTTGCACGTGCTTCTGACCACTTTGTGAAGTAGTCAGTTGCTACAATGATATACATCTTTTGTGTAGTTGATGACGGAGTAATAGGACCCACAAAGTCTATTCCCCACTTCTCAAATGGAAGTATCGCCATAATAGGGGTGAGTGGTCGTTTCCTATTCTCTCGACTATCATGTCGTTGACAAATATCGCATCTCTTAACATACGCAAACGCATCCTGGAAGATGGCAGGCTACCAATAACCTGCTCTTAAAGCCTTTTGTGTTGTAAGCCGTCCAGCAAAATGGCCTCCACAAGCAGAATCATGGCACTCTTCCAAAATGAATGGCACCTCGTCAGGCATCACACACCGGCGATAGATATCATCAACCCCTTGCCGATATAATGTACCTACGATCAAAGCAAACTTTAACGCTTGCTGCTTAATTTTCCTTCTCTCCGCTTTAGATAATTCGGATCCCGCCTCTCTTGTTGATAAATATTGCGTTATTGCAGCATACCAGGAGGGAATAGATGTCGTATCTATTTTAAATAACAACTCCACGTCACTACCTTCAGCCACAGATTCTTTTGGCTCCCCAAAGTCCACAAGACATTCCACGATGCCTTGCAACCTTGGTGGCTTACTCCTGATTTCATAATCAAATTCCTGCAAAGTGATCAACCACTTTGCTAGACGATCAGACGGTTGTAGCTTATTCATCAATAATCAAAGTCCCTCCGCCTTCGTATAAAGCACGACTTTCTCATAGAGAATATAATGCCTGAATTTCTTGGTCCCAAAGACCATCGCTAGACACAATTTCTCCATGTAGGTATAGTTGATTTCGGATACCCCCAGCTTCCGGCTAGCAAAAGCAATCGGGTGGTACCACTTCTCTTCCCAAATTTGGGCTAAACAGCAGAGCTGATACTATACATGGTGGCTGCTAAAAATATATAGAACACCTCACCTCTTTTAGGTGCTTTTAAAACGGGCGCTCTTGCTAGCTCTTGTTTCACATCCTCGAATGCTACCTTACAAGGGTCGCCCCATACAAACGAAGAGCTAAAGGACAATAAATTTGTAAGCGGCAACGTTCTTTCTGCTAAAGCAAAGATGAATCTACGGCAGTAACCAACTGAAGACAGAAAGCTATGAACTTCTTTCGGAGTGCGTGGTGGACCCATGGCAACTATAACTTTGACCTTTTCGGGGTCTATCGCAATTCCTACCGAACTGACCACATGACCCAACAATAGCCCATAAGGTACTCCAAAAACACACTTACGTGGGTTTAAGGCGATGCAGAATTGTCTACAGCGCTCAAAGCATTTTCTTAGAATGATCAACTGCCTTCCTCTCACGGTGGCAGCCCCTAAGTCATCAATAAACACCTTCAACTCTTCAGGGGATATGTCACCGAATGTCTTATCTGATGTTCGTTGCCACGAACCAGGTGTATTGCATAAACCAAAGGCCATCACATGGTACGCAAAAGTACCAAATACAGTGATAAAAGTTGTTTTCAACTTATCCTCTTCTGCAATTGCCATTTGGTTGTATCCTGCAAAGCAATCCATAAACGAATATATCTCCCTACCCGCTAATTGATCCAAAATCTTGTCAATAAATGGCAACGGGTAGTAGTCCTTAACTGTCTGCTTATTCAGCTCCCTAAAGTCTACACATAATCGGATTTGATTATTCTTTTTCTTTCTTATCACAGCCGGCGAACACCATTCCGTGTGTTGCACAGGAAAAATCAAACCCGCTTTCCGAAGCTTCTGTAACTCTTCAAATAGCCCATCCCTAAGTTCGAAAGGCATACGCCTTACTTTCTGCCATACAGGACGACTGCCTTCTTTCAATGGAATTGTATGAACAGCAAGACTAGGAGGAATGCCTCTCAACTCATCATAACTCCAGGCAAAGATATCACGGAATTCCTGGATCAAGGCCACATAGTCCTCCCTTTCTGCTGAACTGAGCATAGAACCTAATTTGATTGGCCACGAATCATCACGCGTACCAAGGTCTAGCTCGATAACATCTGCATCTCTTATACGCTCTTGGCCCTCTATCAGCTCATTCAAAGTGATTTGATAGATGTCTTCCGTGGTGGATCCCTCTTTGGACTCATCACTCGATGATGTCTCACTGGCAGATAAATCTTCTAATGTCTCCAATTCTGTAGAAGATAGAGGAGCTCTCTCACTCTGCGGGGACTCAGGATAAGCATCAACTACCACACGCTGGGCACCTCTGCCAAATATTAGCCGACCGGCAAGTATATCCACTTCGCAGTCTGCTTGCAAGATCCAAGGTCATTCGAGTAATACTTGGTAACTTGGACGACCTGCAAAACGAATCACCCTAAAGTCCAACAGGCATTCTACATTGGCAACAGTAACATGGACCTTAGTAATGCAGCCTTCCGGCTGTCTCAAACTATCATCTGCCATTCTGAGAATTGTGGAGGTATCTTTTTGGATCGCAAGACCCAACCTTTCCATCAGTTCAAAACTTATAATGTTAACAGATGATCCCGTGTCGACAATGGCATAATCTACTAATATCCCATCGACATAGGCTGCAACCCTTGGGCAATGCTTCTCAGTATGCTCGAACCAATCATCACCAACTCGCGCAATACCCAAAGGTTCTACAATATAACCCGTACGTAAAATCTTTCTAAATTCCTTGCGTACTCCCGGGGAAAGCTTAATAAGCTGTAAAAGATTCACATCCGGCTTGACTTCGCAAAGAGAGCTCGCCAAATTGAATTCATGATAGTTTGATAGAGCTCGCTTTTCACGCCAAACCATCCGCTCTTTAGGTCGCTCAACTGGCTTCAATGTCTCCTTTTTAACTTTCACCTCCTTCTTTGGCGGTTCCTTATCGTCTTTACTTTCTACGGGCTTCAAAGGTCCCCCTTCCATGGAAGGATCAAAAACTTGTGTTCCTTTGTCGCCTTGTTTAGGGTTTCCATCGACAGGTTTATCCTTGTCGACTTCTCTACCCTTTTGACCTCTTGTAAGAACAGCATGCAGATTAGAGGTTTCAGCATCGTTCACGCATACAGCCTCAATCAAACTAACCCCACTACCACTTGGTAGCTCCTCCATTGTAGTCTTTGGTCGTTGAAGTATTTGTTTAGGCCCGTTGTCGTATTGCTGCGCATTCGAAGTGTTTAAACCACCCAAAAGTTGTGCATGGAATTTGGTACTTTGTACATACTTAGTTGTTGTGATAACATTTATTTTATGCGTATAAGTATAGTGGGGAGGAGTTGGAGACAATGTGCTGTTTACATGGGCGCCAAAGATATGGAACAACAGGCTTCTGTCTTTAATCCAGTGCTGGATATGGATCCGAGGCTAGTTGTTGGTCTCTTTGACCTTCCGAGAGACGTAGATATTAGTATATTTGTTCTCCGTTTTTGCGGGGAGTGTGAACTCGTAAGGTTGACTGACAAGAATGCCTTAGCTGTATTGCTCCGAGTTTTCAGATATTGTAAGACCCGCAACTGCAATGCGACGAGTGGATCATGCTTCTGCATACAGTGGTGCTGTATGGGTATTTCTGTCCACCTCTGGATTAACCGCCCATGGATGGGGTTCAGCTGAAACTTGGGTAACCATAAAAGGCTCGGCACGTAGGAGACTTGATTCGAGCTGGTGTGAAGATGCTACTAGGGGAAGTTCTAAGGAAAGAGAAAAAGAAACTAAGAAAAGAGGGAGAGGGATATTTTTGAAAAAGGGAAGAATGGCGGGCTGTGTGGCGAAAGGAGGGGAGTAATGCTAAAGGGGAGGAGGAGAGCTCTAAATTGGGAGACGAGGGGGAAGGCTATGCCGATGACTGGGGGCGTTACAGCAAGAGAAATGAGGCTTGAAGGATGAATGTAATATCTTGGAATGCATCAGTGATTGAAAAAGGGAGCCTTATCTTCATTAATGATTGGGCCATGAAGAATTCTCTCCCCTGGACGATTGCCTCTGGCCTTTCGTCTCGAAGGCCATTGGGTACACCATAGTCGCTGCTTCATCGGCCGTCAAAGTTCCCCTAATCCTCAAGATTCGCAGCGTGAAGGGTCTCAAACCGGCATCTTTCAAACTCGAAGTAGGCGGTCTGCACAAGGCACGCTGGGGAAGAGGTGGAAGGATGGCATTCTGGTTATGAATGAAAAGATGTTTTTCATTATCCACCTCAGAGGGAAAAGGAGGAATTGCTGCAGATCCAAGACGGCAATGCCTGGCACCTCGGCTCAATCATGCTGCTCTGGGTCAATCTTGGCCTTATGAACCTCATACAGAGCTTATTCGCCGTGGCCAGGCCTCAACTGGTCCATACGCTCTTCTTTCTTGTACTTGTGATCTTCCGCCGTGCGACCTTCATCTTCTTCACCCTCTACTTCTCCTCATCAATTAGGGCCGACTGATCTGCCCCGCCATAGTCAGGCTGCTGATCGTAGCTGTCGGCTCTTGCCAGTGGAGTATAGAAAGCCTTACTCGACCTTTCTCATACGCGTTCATACTCTGTATCTAATTGTTGGTTTTGCTAACTTGGTTTATGGAATTTGCAATGACATTATTGGAAACAATTTAAATCAGAAGAGGAAGTCGACAGATACATTGTTGATCGATGGAGAAAC
The DNA here is from genome assembly GCF_053477565.2 of Lygodium microphyllum. NCBI lineage: Eukaryota > Viridiplantae > Streptophyta > Polypodiopsida > Schizaeales > Lygodiaceae > Lygodium > Lygodium microphyllum. The sequence continues at coordinate 27,564,642 of NC_141143.1, read as the reverse complement.
GAACAAAAAGCACAGATGTAAAGTGGAATCGACTCGCGCTTGCTGTGAGACAGATTATGGTTGATTTCTAGGCAGCTCAGAGATACACATTCCCCTCATTCCTTCATATTTTTCCCCTCTACAATTATGATTCTGAACTTGCACTTCAGCGCATTGTGTGTCTCCTTTCCTACTTTGCGCAGGTGCTTGATCTGACAGATGGAGAGGAAGTGGTATCTTTTGAGAGGCATACGATTGCTGGACCATCTCCTGATTGGGCTCCCTTGATGTCAAGATCAATGTCGGTCATGTCGGGGTCTTTACTGAAAGTATGGAAACATCAGATGCTGTAGGCTTTGCAAACTTTGCAAACAAGAAATTGCACATCCATAAGATTAAATCTTCCGCCACATAGGAGGAAGTACTGTTCAGTACATGACCAGAGGCCTTTGTTGGTATTTTGATTAGTGAAGAAATGTTGGACATAGAGACCATAATAATCAGAAATGTGAGGGGTTTCTGAGAGAATGAAGGGTACTCAAATACATTTCGGTTCACAGGGTTTTATCCGAATTTGAGAGCATTTGACATTGTGTCCATTGATGCTCTACACATATGCATTTTACGAAGTCTAAGGTAGACAGGGACCTGAACAAGGCCTATATTGGCTTTCTGGCAGCATTTTTTTTTTCACAAAGTGTGAGTTGCAAGCATGCTGAAGACACATCTGCGAATATGAATGTTATAATTACAGGCCTGGGTTCAGATTATACTAGTCTAAGTTCATTTGGAACTGTAGATGCCTTTGCTGAAAAACTGGTAAATAGTCTTGACATGGAGTTGCCATGACCTGGAGTGGGTTTATGCTATTGTAGAACACTACAGACCTTCATGGAGCATTGCTGAATATGCAGAGGGCTGAATCTGGAGTGGTGCTATGCTAATTAAGAACTTTGCAAGTTTTTTTATGAAGTGAATGATCTAAAGGATTTATCAACTGGCACCCTTTGGGCTGAATGCAGTAACTGAACAAAGAACAGAAACATAAAAGCTCTGTTTCACTTGTTAAGTGAAGCAAGCTCTAAGGAGTGCACTTCATAAGACAGAAATGATGCAATAGGTCTCAGCAGCTAACCTGAGCTGTATATATGTCTGAAGCCAATGATCGAACTTGTCAGAAGACTTATCTGTTGGTCCTGGAATTTTAACAAGCTGGATATGACTAAATTCAGAATCTAATTGATTTATTTGGTGCCTTGAAAACCAAACTCTTATGATTATTGTAAAGCTGAGGACAGATTGTCATACTTTGACATTTATTTTGACTCTTCTCTTGTTATAAAGTGAACTTTGGGATTCAATATTTGAGTTCTTCTTGTTAGCCTCATTTCTTGCTGTACCTTGAACCCCGTGTTCTGCAGCTATTGCACGAATTCTTCGACACCGTCCTCTCGCTGGGAATCATTTCCTTGGGCACGATGATTAACAGGCCCTGGCTGCCGACTATCACGTTGGAGGGAACTGATCTTACTCCAGCAAGTAGCTGCTAAATGGCCGGATGTTCCACAGATGTCGCATATAACATTTGGGCAGTTTCTTGGATAGTGCTGCCCGCCACACCATTTGCAGCTAAACCTCGAAGGTGCACCCTCCTCTGGGTATCTACTTCCTATCAAATTTTGTTGTTTTTTAAGGAAGTTGACATCAACAGCTATTTGTTGATATTGCTCCGTAATCATGTCGGTATAATGTTTCATCATGTCCTTAACCTCGCCAAGAACATTGGAAGAACTCGACTCATACCCTTGGTCATTACTATGTCATTCCATCGGCCTAACAATTCAATTAGGCACTGGTTGTTGAGCCACAGGCATGGTGTTAGAATTGACCGCCTGGCCTCCACCACTTGGAGCCATTTGACTGCCTGTAGGCATCGACATGCTAGGGGGAGCTGGTAATAAAGGCACATTCTGTATCATGTTCCCTCTCCCATTAGGGTTAGCCATCGCTATCCCTTGACCACTACTGCCATTGGCCATTGCCATATTGTTTCCCAACACTAAACCCATATTCGAATTGCCTCGAGAAGCATAGGTTGCTTGTAGTCGGGATTCCACCTCTTGTGCTCGTGTAATGGCAGTATCTATATCCCCCAAGGGGACACTACTCAACTGCAATTGGATATTAAAGTCCAAACCATGTAGGAAATATTGTAATTGGGCAGCTGCGGGGATAGGAATAGAGGTGTCCAACTTACGGAAAACCTCTTTGATCTTCTTCGCATAAGCACGAATATCCTCGTGTGGTTCTTGGCGGGTCACATTAAGTACAGGCAACCAATATTGCCCACCCCTTTCAGGGGCAAACTCCCTTCGAAAAGCTCCATAAAATGCATCGATGTTCAATATGGTTCCGGCTTCTAAACCATGATACCATATAGCGGCTCTTCCTTTGAGAGTCATATTGAAGAACATCATTAAATGTCCTTCTTCTTGAATGCGACAGTTAAACATCAGCTTTTGAAACTCCCTAATGTGGAGTTCCACATCTTCCTCTACTAGCCCATTAAAAATGGGTAGCGGGTAACCTAGAGCCGGTAAATCCATCGTTCCTGCTGGAATTGCAATAGGCTGCGCCATGACAAGGATTGGATTTGCACTAGGAATAAGGGACGGTGGGGTTACACCTCCCGCACTTGATGTGGACTGACTTATGGCAGAAAGGGGAGCATTAGAGCTTCCACCTTCTCCTAACTTACTGCTTGTGGTCCCAAGACCACTAGATCCACTCCCTCCTAAGGGTTCAGCACCGCTACGCTTAGGGGAATATCTCCTAAAAATTTCAGCACATCGCCTAGCTCTTTCGTCTCTTTCTTGCTTTTGGATTTCTGCTAGACGATGCCTATCAATAAATAACGGATCAATCTCAGTATCCTTTCGCATAAACTGCTAGTTGGTCCCTAGACAACCAGGATTCGAGGACCGCCACTTTTAAGCGACTCCCCGCAGACGCACCACTGATGGATCTAAAAACGGGCCGGCACTGGCTCGGGCACTAGCCGGACCTCTATCTCACGCGCTCAACAACCCCACGGCCTCGCGGCCAGGAGCGTTGATGACACATGCATTGCCTTCCTAGACATCTTGCGTTTGTATTACGTCATTTATAGTCCACTCTTCTCTCACCCACTACTCCTCAGAGGGAGTCCCTTACACATAGCCAAAAGGCTCGAATCACATACACATGGGGTTCCTCCTACGACTGAATGCCGTCAACCCTCTGCGACTCTCCTACACCTCGGGGATTGGCCCCTCAACATATAAACATTTCGCACAAAAGTCCACTCAAGGTACCATCAGGAATGTACCATTGTCCTTACTTCTCTTTTCCCTAGACCCCACGACTAGCTTATGGCTTAGGGTGTCCTATCTCTCACTCAACGTGGGTCAATGTCCTAATGAAAACAATTGCTTTGCATCCAGGATTTCTGATACCTTTAAATATTTCCATGATTTATGCATATTGTGGATGTCAAGTGCTCAAACAATTATGAAATCAGTATTGTGCACATGTGGAAAACATCCTTTTAATGACTTTCAACTACCGTTCTTATACGGCGTTGCACAAACCTAGCACCAAGGGAACCCTCGTGCTACTAGGCTCTTATTTTATAATTATTATCCGTCCTAAATGCTATGCATAGAAATCAACAAATTTTCCATCATCTCACATGGCATTTAGACATATTTCAACTACTCTATCCTCCCGCCAATCAAATGTTGCATTGTTGTATAGATTTATAGGGCATTTTGCCATCATTTTATGTGTAAAAAGCGAGAAAAACCACACTAGAACAAGAAGGTGGGGTTGAACTGAGGCAAATCCTCATGCTTCAGTCCCCACAAACATTCACAAACATTGCTCTTATTTATCATTAATTTTCCGCACCCAAAATGCATCTTTTCCCTATTTTTCATGGTTTTTCTCTATTTTTCCTTATTTTTTACATTATTTTATTACTAAAAATTCAAGATAGTTTATGGGCTGTGGCCCTTAGTTCCTTCTTGCAGCAAAATTGAAAGTTTAGTTGGTGTTCCTATAAACATCATTTTCCCTTGATTTTCCATATATTACATGTTTTAGTGTATTATTTTAAACCACAAGATGCATATTTTTCTGATTTTCTGATTATGACCAGCAAGAACTCATGGAAAACAGCAACATAAACAATTTTTAGCCCACATGAACAACATTTTATCAATCAAAAGCCATAAAATCTCAAATTTCCTTTGAAAATTTTGAATTACCGCTTATTTGCGTGTTTCGGGTTTTGTGTCCATGGCTGCAAATCTGAAAATCAGCACCACTTCATGTCCAGCACAATCACAAATCACCATTTCCAGCCCGTGGAGCAATCCGATCCATGCCAGACAAGCCTCCATCATTCTTTCTTCTTCCTTCTTCTTCCCACATGAACTCCCTCTTAGAAGAGAGAGAGGGAGGAGAGAGAAAGACTGATTTTCTCTCTCCCTCTACAGGCTGCCATTCCCCGCGTGGTTTGAAGGGATACAGAGCGGATGATAAGTATAGAAGCCTGGCATAATTCACTCCACAGCTTGCTTGACAAGCAACATCACGATTTGGGGGGGGGGGGCGCATTTTTTTCGCGCGCCTGTCTTCACAGCACTACCTTCCCCTCCACGAAAAAATTAGGGGGGTGGAGAAGCCAAAGGGCACCCCCCACTAATCACACCCTTTGAAATTTCAAATTTGGCCCCCTTTTTGGGCACCCCGGCCGGTTTTGGGCCAACTTCCGCATACGAGCTCTGATCGACGTGCTGTAAATTTCTGGGCGTCCCTCTTGGCATCCCAAACAGGCATGTAGCTCCCACATCCCGTCCTGACTGACAAAAAAATTACTAAAAATCTGGACGTGTCACTTGGGCGCCCGTCGACTGCTTATGCTTAAAATCGTCCTAGATCGAGCCGCCGCCTTTCACAGTGAATATTTTTCCCTTGATATTCATAATTTTTAGCTATTTTTAAGCACTTCCCGTCACCTAAATTCTGCTCTCACCCTTCTCTTTCTTTCTCTTCCCTCTCTCCCTCGTTGTTTCTCTCACTCACTTTCCTCTCTCCCTTCATATCTTGTTTCTCTCTTCCTCTTTCTCTTTGTTACCTTTTCCTCCTTTCTCTATCTCTCTCTCTCTTTCTCTCTCCCTCCCTTCCTCCATCCCTTTCTCCCTCTCTTTTGATGCATTTCATTCGAAAAAAACATTAAAAAATAAAAGAAGAAAACACCAAAACAAAGCAGCAACAAGAGGCAATGTACCTACCTCAAATGCCTAGAGATGAATTCTTTCGTGCCTCCTCTTCGCGACTTTTCTTCTTTCTTTTTTGCATACCTCTCCCTCTTCTTCGTGTATGATGGCAACGTAGATTATAGCGATGGCAATTAGGAGCTCTCCTTCTCTCTATTTCTCTCTCTCTCAAAGTAGCAACCTCTCTTGCTCTCATACAAATGTTTGTGTCAGATGCCACAGTCGGGTCTTTGACACTTTTTTTCTCAGACTGGCATCGTTATTTGCATTGCAATTAGCATTGTTAAGTGTCACTATAGGCATCACTAAGCGTCGCTACTAGAGTTGTAAATTTCAATTTGTGACATTAATAGCAATGTGGATAGTGACGCCGCTATTTTGCACCGCAAATTGCCTTCATTATTGCCCCATTCTCTCGTAGTGCACAATGAGATTTCAACCAATTAGCTACTCATAGAGTCCTACTACACATATACATTCTCAAATATCACTCTATCAGTGCTCTATTTTGAGCCATTTTTGTCATTGACTTTTGAAAAGAAACCTTAGAGATTAGATATAAGGATTAATAAGCCTTAATATAAGCCCTAGTTTAGTTGATACATACCTAGGTTAGCCACTTTATATTTAGGCTTAATCTACATTAGACAAAGTCTACACTAGGCTTTCTAAGCTAGGCTAGGCTTTGGCCTGGTGCATGTTTAGGGCTAGGATCTCTCACCTTTGATAAGCAATCTCATGTGTATTCCCACTCTTCTTGAGATATATTAATTTCCTCATCTTTTTCCATTCTCTCCATTTCCTCATGTAACCAATCTATATCAATATGACGTGGGAGCGCATTTAGATGATCTAGAAATGAGACATTACGTCCATATCTGGTGCGAAATGCTTGCCTTTTGCTTTTTCTTCTTGCCCTTGCTTCATTATATAGTGTCACACATTTGCTCATTACATCACTATTGAGCACACAAAAACTATTTAACTTACGAAGTTCTTCTTTTGTTAGCACTTTACTCATTCCTTTTCCTTGAGGTATTATAGAGTTCATCCTCAATTCTTCATCATCTTTCCATAGTTGTGGTTGAGAGGGGTCCACTTCAGCAAGATATTCAGAGATATAAACAAGGGATGATTGTACTAACCAACCCTTAGCCATGCTTCCCTCAGGCCGTGCTTTTTGCCTCACAAAATCTTTCAAGTTTTTCATAAAGCACTCAAGAAAAAACACCCACCTTGTATGAACTGCCCCACAAAGTGCGATCTCATCAATCAAATGTACGAGTAAATGTAATTGAGTAGTCAAAATGGATCGAGGAAAAATTTCCTCTACCAAACAAACCACCTCAATAGATAATACTCGAGCATCTTGCAATGTGTTTGGATCAATTTCCTTCGAGCTCACATATCTGTCAGGATGTATTTGACAATTGTTTATTTTTGTGTAGAAATTCAAAGATATATAATGAAAAAATACAATGTATACACACCTCACAAGCTCTCCCATCTTGTAATTGATATCATGTACATCTTTGGATACACAATGGCATACGCTAGTAGGAAGTACGAACTGAATGTAAACAATATTCATAGATCAAATGATTAGTTGAGAAAAAAGTCGTCATACCCCAAAGTTTACATATAGTTACTCCACTAATTACTATATTCATGGTTAGAGATACCCTTACTTGAATCATTTTGTGCAAATCATGGGACTTCAAACCAAATAGTTGCTCCACACCTCTTTTCTTTTTCTTTATGAAGGCTCCCTTGAGACATCTCATACATCCTGTGGGTGTTTGAAAGCTACATATTTGTTCATTCACTATTTTTTTCTCGTTCTTTGACAACATCCAAGGTGCATGGGGTAGCTAAATCTTTCCTCTGGGTCCAATGTGTGGCCAGGCTCATCTCGTGCGACCAATGTTACGTAAATCCTCCCTTACATTGACTGAATCACGAGCCCCTATCAAGTGATCCCATAATGTAGATACAACATTTGAATATGTGCATGGGGTTTAATCATTTTCAAGTTAAGTATCTCAAGGGACGCATGAAGAACGGAGTACGTACAACCTTCATACAACGGAGTAGATGACGCTACGTATAGTGGGTCATCTGGCTTCGTAGAGTGACCTTCTCCCTGAACCGGTTGCGAAAATAGATGGTGTACCATGTTGTCTAAAATCTCATCCTCTACAACTTGATGGGGCATTTCATGAGGGCTACTATCATGGTTGTTAATCTCCACTCTTCTTGAAGACTCTGCCTTCTCGCGTCGACGTTTTGCAGTCTCTCGACACCCGGGAGGGAGCATCTGAGGATGTGGCACCGCATCCTGCTCAACCACAAAAGGGAGTTTCATGTATGTTGATATATATTGAGTAACATAGATTAGCAATCTTGGTGTTAAAAAAAAACAATAAATACCGGTGATTTTTCTTGGTCCCATTCTCCATATATGCTGAGGTGTGACATTGCAACTTGACGTGCTCGAAAAATACACCCTCAACAACGATCACACATGCATTTAATTTTTCGTCGTAGCCATGCATCTCAGTTATGAAGACGTAATGTTTCATCCTCACTTGAGGATGTGCTCATTGACTCATCAGCATGCACTGCGCTAGGTGATGACGACGACATTATTAAACCTAATTCATGACAATATCAAATGTGTTATTCATATGTTTACATAAAAACTTCAAGCTGGTGTATTAATTATTCTAAGATCTCATTTTTAAATACACAATACTTATCATAAATACATAAAAACTTATGATAAGAACTTACTATCAAAACTTATCTTAAAAACAAAAATTCATGATAAAAGCTAAATGCACGTCTATATCTGCGTTTACCTACGCATCTATTTTGCGTCTAACTTCGCGTCTATAAGCGCGTTTACATAAACTTAGATGCACATATACACACAAAAATAGACGCAAAAGTCAAAATTCAAAAGATAATTGAATCATTTCTTTTCAAACTGTGCCTTTCCTTTCCTGCATTTTTTGTGTGTTCTGAAGCTCGAGTTTAGCCGACATGACTGCTCTTCATGCCTGACCTCCTCATGACTCACCTCTTCTTTCAGTTCAAAGAGACAAGAGGGGAAAAAGGAAAGACAAGGAGAGAAAGAAAGAGAGAACAAGAGAGAGGAGAACAAGAGGAAGAAGAAGCAAAGGGAGGAGACAATAAGCAGCAAGCAAGCATCAAGGGAGAGTAACTCACCAAGGAGAGGAAGAAGGAGAAGGAAGAAGCGCCACCACCCGCCACACCAAACACCCAAGGTGAGTCCTCTCTCTCTCTCTCTCTCTCTCTGTGTGTATTAGGATCTATGATTGAACATTTTATAGTACAAATAAATCATGAATGGCTGTCGTCGGATTGAAATCAACCGACTGAGCGCGTTTGCCAGGGCGTCTATATTTCAGTACAGACGCAGGGATAGACGCAAAGCTATGTTTGCTGTCATTGCGTCTGCGGCGGCCGCGTCTCATAGTGAGTGTATTCTGCGTCTGAGACGCAAGAATACACGTGCTCTGCACAGAAGAAGCTTTGACTTTAGAGTCGCGTCTCCAGGCGCGTGTATCCTGCATGTGAGACACAGGAGTACACGCGCCCTGTCGAGAAGCTTTGACTTCAGAGTTGCGTCTCCAGGTGCGTGTATTCTGCATTTCACATGCGAGGATACACGCGCGCCCAAAAGCATTGACTCTAGAATCGCATCTGAGAGCGTATCTATGCTGCATCTCAGATGCGGATATACACGCGCTCAGACCACAGGGTTGACTTCAAGGATGCATTTGAGAGCGTGTCTATCCTGCATTTTAGATGCGATTATACACGCGCCAGCCAGCTCTGATAAAAAATAATTTTTTATTTTTAAAATTGTACAAATTTATCTTTTTCCTGTGTTTTTTTTGCAGATCTCGCATCTTGGTTCATCTAGCAATGACCCAGATTTGGATTGCATGAATGATACATTGGGCTTGTTCGGCAGAGGGGTCAATGCATCCTTTGGAGGTTTTCCTAGTAAGGAAGACTTCATGGGAGAGATGACTAGACACCTTGGCCGCTCTCCCATAGTAGATGAGGTGTTCAGCATCATGTTTGGAATGCCTCTGACGTCTTTGCCTGGCACTGCTTCCCAAACACCAAATGTCTAAACTCCAATTGTAGGTACTCCACGTGCAGCACCTATATATGCATCAGCTAAAGCACAAGCATCAGCCGACGCACGTGCATTTGCAGAAGCACATGCATCCAGTGAGGCAGAGGGTAGTCGACAGAGAGGGAGGAGGGAGAGTCGAGGGGGAGGACGAGGCTTGTGTGGGGGTTGCCTAGGAGGTGGCGAGTGATCACCCTCACCAAAAGATCACGTAGAGGAGCTTGTACACCAATACTATAGAGTTACAGATACTGGTGGCATCTTCCATGATGATGAAGGAAGGGATGTAATGGCATACATGAGGAGCATCGTGCATGCGACGTATAAAGATTGTTTCATTTACTTCAAGAATTAGAAAAACGACTTGTGGCAAGAGGTGTCGAGGGCAGTCCATACGAGGTACCCAAATCCTGAGGGTCAGCGATTTTTGGATGATTGGGGACGCACAAAAGTGAGGGATTTGCTTTACAACAAAAGATTCCACCTCGTGACACGAGCCAGGGAGTCACTGCGGTGACAAAAGGAGGGGCGTGGAGCCTATAGCCAACCACCTATGTGCCACTACATAGAGTGGAAGAAAGCCAAGAAGAAAGCAGCAGAGAAAGTGAAGAGTCGCCAGCACGCAAAGGTGCGACGCATCCAAATGGAAACCATGGGATTGTCGCATTACGAATCAGGCGGTAGAGAGTCGTGGGAGGCAGAGTTTGTAAGTACATTTTGATTTCTAGTTTTTTAAAATTTATATTTCTTTCAATTATTTATATAATTTGTTCTAATACATTGTGTCACATAATTCTTTGTATGTATCATAATTGTTTTGCAGACTACTATCGTTGGTAGGATACCTACTCCTAGAGAGGTAGGTTACCATCGAGGCCATAACCGCGTAGCCACATGGCTTCACTTCTATGAGGAGGATCTCATCACTGAGGAGCAATACAACCGGGCTATGAGGATTCGACAGCCAGAGGAGGTATGTTTTTCTTACTTTCCTATTAAAAGTATAGCTAATTATAACTTTTTCTTTGCAATTGTACGTAAGCAACCTTGATCTTTTGTGTGTGTAGGCGAACCCCAATGTGGAGCATAGCAAGGAGGGGGATAGCGACGCTAGTAGCCATGGTGGCGCTAGCGAAGATGTTTCTTCTTCAGATTCGTAGAGGAGCACCATACCTCCTCTATGGCCTTGTTTTCTTGTATATCTATTATCCATCTTTGAGCCTACTACTTGCGGCCACGCTTTAGGTCGCAAGCACTTAAACTCCCCATGTAAATGCGTTTTATCTATAATGAATACATGGATTTTTGTTTTCAATTCTCGTGCTTTCAGATCCATTGTGTTTTTCCCAAATGCACAATTTGATGTATGGGACAAAGCAACCACATGCTCTCTGGTTTTCTTTTTTCCAGTTCTATTTTTCACGTCTATCTGCGCGTCTAAATTGCAAAAAACGTGCGTTTATAATAACGTCTAAAATGCAGAGTCCATGCGCTCATACATGCGCTAGATAATTTAAATTTAAAAAAAGAAATTAAATATATTTTTTAAAAAATGAGATTTTTGATTTTGCATTTGCGTCTATCGACGCTTGTAAAAGCGCGTCTATGGGCGTGTCTATATGCCCGTCTAATTTGCCATGTAGACGTGCTGGTAGACACACAAAAGAAATTAAATAAATAACAATTTTTTGTTTTTTTATGCGCTTATATTTACGCATGTATATGCGCGTCTAGCGTGCGTCTATTTCTGCGTGTAAATTTCTTCATACATGCGACTATAGACGCGAGATTATAGACACACAAATAGACGGGCGGGTAGATGCGCCCGTAAGATTTTCTCTCAATTCAAAAATCACATCTAAAAGTACATCTAAGAGGCCTTTTTTTTGTAGTGGTTATTGCCGATCTAGTTCCAAGTGCATCATCTAAGCTCCTTCTGGCTAGGTCTTTGGTGTAGGAGGGTTGCTCGACCGACATCAACATGATGGCAAGATCCATCTGCTCCTCCTCTTCCCTCCTTAGTCTTTTCTCCTCCTCTTGTCGCTTCTTCCTTCATTCTTCCTTTGTCCTTTGAGATTCTTCTTCTGCCTTTCGTAGGCGTTCCTCATCTTCTTTCTACTTCTTCTTCTTACTTAGAATTTTCAACAAGATTTTCTTTGCTCCTCTTGGCTTGATGGGATCAAACCCTCCCTGCCTCACTCGGTTTGCTCACTGGACCCCTCCTATTGTTGTTGTGCCTAGAGTTGAGTTCCCTTTTTTCTTGCAGCTCGCTCTATCTTCTCTTTCTGTGGCTCACTCGCTTCTTTGTCTCCCACCTTTCTAGCTTTTGGAGATGTTGATGGGCTTTTTGGGATCGGAGAGAGGTGGTGCTCTTGGTTTGGAGATCTCTTTGGAGTCTCGCCTACTTCTTCTTCCCTTTTTGTTTCTCCCATGGCTTCTTCGATGATGGCCATTAGCACCCCTCCAAACCCTATCATTAATGTTTTTAATGCACACATTTTTTGATCTGATTTGATCATGGTGGGCTGGTGACTCACCTCTTGCGGGTCTTTGGCTTGATGACAATGCCTTGGTCAATGATTCAGTCATTTTGCAGATGTAGGCATTCAAAATTATTTTACCTAGGTCTCCTACTACAATACTTTCAAGCACTGGAATTGGGATTCGAGCCATGAGGGTATTGTATCAATGACTGGAGAATAGGGCATGCACCATCTTGGCCTACAAAACTAGATGGCGAGGTCATGGATATTTGCCAAAATGATCATCGGGATAAATATGGACTCTCTTTTTTGCCCCTTAAGGAATTTCTCTCACCTCCTCTCTAAAAAGAGATTCCAAAATAATATTAGAATAACAGATCTTCTACAATCAAGAAAATCTTGTATTTGTATTTTCAATAGATTTCACCTATTATTTTATTCTCAAACTGCAGGATAAGGTCACTTTTTCTCAAAATCCTCATAACTAAAAAAATACAATTTTGTTTTTTGTAAAAATAGAGCCAATAATTAATATACGACTCTTTAATGTCCTCATGAATTTTCAACAATGAAAATATATTAGAATCATTCTCATCATTCTAGCTTCTTAAAAGGGCAGAAGTTCAAAAACAATATAAAATGATGTACACATCATATTTTAAGATTATTTTCAACCCAGAGGCACCTTTTTGAATCCAGAATTTTCTTGTAAATTTTTATTATTTTTGGACAAGTATATTCCTATTTCTAGGCATTCCTTCATTCCCTCTCAAAGCTCTAGTTTTGTCCGAAATTTTGTGTACTCTTCTCCTTCCCTCCAGAATATGGTTTCTTGCATACAAATTCTTTTGAAGCAATACTCAGTACTATCTACAACATCTCTACCCTAATATAGATGATCTCAGGAGTGGTTTTGATAGCATTTGCTGAAATCAAATAATCTCTATCGACAACACTCTCTACCTTGCTACAAGCAATCCCCCTCTTCAGTATTGTGCTATAAGATATATTCCTCTTCAACACTCTATACTACAAGCAATCAAGTGATAATGGAGGTATCTTTATTTTTTTTAATCTCTGTGATGTTATTATTCTTCATAGTTGTTTTTTAATCCTTAAGTGCCAATTCATTGAGAGAGAGAGAGAGAGAGAGAGAGAGAGAGAGAGAGAGAGAGAGAGAGAGAGAGAGAGAGAGAGAGAGAGAGAGAGAGAGAGAGAGAGAGAGAGAGAGAGAGAGAGAGAGAGAGAAGGGAGGAAAGAAGAGAGAGGACTGTGTGAGATGAATTAAGAAAATAAGTGATAGAGTGACAGAGAGTAAATTAGGGTAGTTGAGGGAGGGAGGGATAGAAAGAGAGAGAGAGAGAGAGAGAGAGAGAGAGAGAATATTTTGGATATAATAGAAGATAAGATTCGATGTTGATTAGAGGTAGATTAAAAGCTAAGATTACAGGTAGATTAGGGGTTGCTTAGGGTCTATCATAACTGAAATCAAGAGAAAGAGACAAGATCCAACTGGGTAAAAAAGAGCACATGTATAGTAAATCAAAGGGGTGTAATTGCATGATTTGAGCCAATCCAGAATTGTTTGCATGCTGCTGGATTGATGTTGACCTGCAGCTCCCATATATTTAGACGTTCTTGCTATTGATCAAAAAATTGGGATTGACTCCTTAGCTTACTATTAATCAAAGGGGTGTAATTGTGTAATGTTAAAATTGGCATATATTTTATTTATAGGATGCAGGTGCTGGACGTACTAAGAGTAAGAGAGATATTCACCTTCAATTGGAGAATGAATATGCACCAATGTTCAAAAGAACTGTAGAAAGGGATGATGCAATAAGATACAGGATGCAACAAGAAAGAAATGTAGGGAAAAAAAAACATGGACCTTTGGGTTGATGGGTGCATTTATCCACCCGATCCAGTCACTCAAAGGCCACCGCAATTTGAAGGGCTTACATCATTTGTAAAGTTTGTTTGTGAAGGCAATGAAGGATTGTATGGATACACATGCACACTTGTCACACAAGGATTAGCTGGGGTTCATTAAGCCTTGATAAATATACAGATAAGATTACAAGGGAATATGCAGTCTTTGATGGAAAATGATAGATTATTGGTTGAGAAGGATAGGGAGAACCAGAGCCTACAACAAGCAATGCTTGTCATTGAAGATGCTATGTAGGCTACACCTGTGTAAAATATGGAGTTACAGTCTAAAGTTATGGACTTAGAGAAGGAAAATCGAAACATAAAGAGGAAGCTCACAAAAACTTTGGAGATAAGGCCCACTTTAAAAACCAAAGAAACACATTGGCATATCCGATTAGTTAAACCAATTCACCAATTAAACAAAGGAAGTGGAAAATATCATAGACAAATATATGCTCAATCTGCGATAATGAGAAATATGTTCCCTCATGTAGAGAATGATACTATTGCCAAAGTCCTAAGCAAGGATATGGTAAAAAATGCATTGGAAAATTGTAAATTCAAGGACATTGTAGATGGTGTTGAAAGTGAACATCTTAGGGATGTGAGCGCGACTTGTTTACTGCTATAGACGTTCAGGGATTATGTGACAAGGTGGGAATGAGTTCTGAGTCATACAGTATGCTCTATCAAAATTTGGATACAAGATTTAAGCAAGTTTTCAAAACTAAGAAAGTAATGTCTCTACCAAAGCCATTTCATGTGAAAAAGGCTCAAAAATAACTAAATGAGAAAGTTTTAGAACTAATTGGTGAGCCAACACATCTGAAAAATACACACATATTGAAGTATGGCTCCAAAGAAGTTGCATTTGTATTGAATACATCCAACAACTTTGTATTGGATATATGTAGGGTTCAGATTGCTATGGTCAAGTTCTACAATATGTCTAGGGAAGAATGTAGAGGTAAGCTTAAGTTTATCCTCAAACTTGATGAAAGTGAGATTATTAAGGGAAAAAAACTTGAACGTGTGAGTATAACACTTATGAATTGAGCATTGAATCCCGACATCGATGAAAACCATCCTTTCTACTTTAGTGTACAGTCAGAGAATGAATAATGGTGGCTTGCAGCATTTGAAGTACTAAAGAAGGACCATGAAGTACTTAAAGTTTTTTTAAACTCACTAATATACCCAGTGTTATTTAATAGCAAAATAATGGAGAAAATTTACACATCGAGGGGTTTGGGGACTATCAAGTTGAATGGCATCTTGCAGGTGATTTAAAAACATATACTGCATGCAAATTAGGAAAAAAGGGAAAGATGGAAAGAAAGAATGTCTTGCCAAGGCAGGACAATAAGGCACTCCCACACGTGATCAAAAAGTCATGAGAAATGGAATGCTAGTTCTAGTGGATCCAAACTGGCGCCCTATTTTAGAAATACCACTAACAAGGATTCACCTTTACATATTGCATTGTTTGGTTAGAATAATTGAGAAGCTAGAATATGAATATACATACTTTGCATACAAGATCAAACATGTGTTAGAAGCTAATGATACACACAAGAAGGTAGAACGAGTCCTCTCTGAAGTTGGATTGCACAGGGGCCAAGTAGAAATAAAAAAGCACGAGAAAAAATCGGGAAAGAGTAGAAATATCCCTTGTAAACCATGCTTTGGTGGACCCAAGACTAGGAATTTTATATCTCCACCTCGAGATGAGGAAGACAATATACTTGTAAAAAAACCAAAGAAGTATGAAGCATGGAAAGGGTTGCACCTTGCTATTCCAGACTGGAGCAATAGGGGATGAATGAGGATTGCAAAGACAGAAGTGTGGATACACCTAGATAGATTAGCAGCTCTCTTACAAAAGTTGAGGTTTAGGGATGGTGATGCCAATGCATTTAAAGAGACAGTTGCTAAATTTCATAAGTCCATGATGGAGGCATGGACTACAAATAGTATAACACACTACATGGTCAGTATTGTCACCATTACAAAAAAATATCATCATTTCGAATTAGTTTGTGTTTCCAATCCCTATTCTTGTGTAGCATATACTTGAAGCACATGGTCCATACTTTGCAGATCAAGGAAGTTTGGTAGTATGGTCAACTCAAGGCATGGAACGATCTCATTGGCAAGCTCGTTATTCTTTTCAAAAAGAAACTGATCATGGAGGTGGCATCAATGATTCCAATTCTATGAGGCAATTATTACGATGGTGGTATAGGAGATTATAGATATGATACGAATGTAAAAAATCAAAACGGATAAAACCCTTTTTATAAAATAAAACAAAAAAATTTTAATCCCCTCCTCCCCCCAGCCGACGTCACGCTAGAGGGGAAGGAGAGAAGCCACGAAATGCAGCACACTGGCGCCCATGTAGGTGCTGGGGCCATGTGTGTTGCTATGTAAGAGAGGGAGGATTCCCCCTCTCCTCCTATTTAAACCAGGTCGTGAAGGGATGAAAGGGTAGAGGAGGGACACAAGATGAAGGAGTGTTGCCGCCACACTGAGGAGTCAACGTGAGAGAGAGAGAGGGCTTGAGTGAACTGCCGCTGCCGCCTCTGTACGGACAAGCTGCTAAACCCCGCCAGTGCCTGAAGTCGCCGTCGGACGGAGTCACCCCCCCCCCCCAAACGTAACGTTCTGGAAGCATAGAAGCTTCCAAAGGGGGGGGACTTCTTAGCCCCCTTTCCCCTCGTGTTAAACCCCCCCTCACACCCCCCCTGGTGTTTAACCCTTAAGCCCCCCTTTCACCCCCGTGTCCTAAAATCTCCCAAGGCCCCCCTTCTTATGCCTTTTTGGAACCACACCCCCCCCCACCCTGGGTTTTAGAATCCCCTTAAGCCCCTTTGTTATGGGCTTTGAAACCCTTTCCTTCCCCCCCGTGTTTAAAACCCTCACAAGTCCCTTTCCCATGGCATTTTGGACCCCCCTCGTGTGTAAAGCTCTATAAGCTCCCTTTTTCCCCAATAAGAGTGGGGCTTAGAGGTCCTATTATTACCCCCCCCCCCCCCCCCCCCCATGGTTTTAACCCCCTATAAGCCCTTTTTTATCGGGTTTTGTAAGCCTTTCCTTCCCAAAAGAACTAAGACCTTAAATATCTTATTACCCCCCCTCATGTTTTTATTTCCTCCTTAGGGCCCTTGTTCATTATAACCTTCGGAACTACCCCCCCTTATATCTTCTCCTAAGGCCTCCTTAGGCCCCCTTTTTCAATAGCCTTAAAGGCTACTTTGCCCTCCCCTCGGAGTTCCTCCCTTAAGATTCTATAGGGCTCATTTTCCCCAAGAGTATTTTACCTTAACCCTTTCCTTGGCCATACAAGAATACCCCTTGGATCTCTCGCGCACCTTGTTTCTTTCCCACACCTATCTATTCCCCATTCGTGCAAGTTTACAAAGGCCATTAAGCCGTCCCCATGGCTTAATGGTTCTTAGTCGTGAAAGGTTCTGAAACACCCCTTTCGAATTCCCAACTTCAAGGAGGGAGCCTTCCAAAAACTACTTTGTACAGACGGTGCAAGGGAGCGACGGTGGAATTCCAAGGAGGAGTTGTAAAGCTGCTTCCACGTCCGAAAAACTACAATTGCGATGCCTCCTAAGAAAGTCCAAGGCGTAGCCGTGGGAGGGTCATCTCCCGGCATCCACATGGATATCTCACCCCAAACCTAGGTTTTCCTTCCTTTTTTTTTTTTTGATATTGTTGTAATTCAATCATGCAAGGCTAATTGTTAGAAATAGGATATATTTTTCGTCCTAGTTGTTCACGACCAAGGAACTTAGTCATCAATACTTTTTAATGAAACATGAGAATTAAGAAAGCATAAACACATTTCTAGCAAATAGCTTAAGCATTGAAATGAATTATAAGACTAGATTATTATCCATTAAAATAGAATACTTCGGTTAATCCTAGAAGTATAAACTGCATCTCGCACTATTAACCCATATCACAATGAATCATCATGGAAAGTACAAAGCATGAAATGATTCTTACGATGCATAAACTCTATGAAATTATCGTTGTCAACTGCATAAATTAGCAAGAAAAAGGTTGCTTATTTATGATGAGTTTTGTTTGCAAAGAAAAGGGAAGATTAGTTGAAATTAACCTAACCTATGCCTGACCTCAAACCGATAAGTTAGGGTTTAAAAAATCAATTTACGCATAGTCAATGAATCATGTGGAAGTAATCTCGAAATTATCTTCTAGAGTTAACTGAATTGGCATAAACCTAAAACACCTAAGCCGCGGAGTACTCGTTTGGAATAAGTTAAATTCCAAGAAACGCCTATACCGTAAAATACTTGCCCACATTCACTGAATGTAGGGACAGTGAAACGTAATCATAAAGTGAGCTAGGGTTTGTCACTAAGAATCTGACAAGATGAAACTTGGAAACCCTAGGTCTAATGGCATCAGCCTAGTAACCTGAAATAGATTGTTTCGTGACTCCATTGTCTCATAGTTCGATGTGACACTTGCATAACAAGTGCAGAGTCATATGATCTTGTGATTGGATCACAAGGGAGTGGCCAAGTTCTCGCAATGAAGTTGGCATGTCCTTACTCAAGTTATCTTGCAAGAGGATGAATAATCATCCTAATTTAGTGGTCTTCTTGAGTAAAGAAGATTGATTGGAAACTAAAGACTAGCCAATAAACTGAAGTAACTAATGAACTTAAGGTTTGACCAAGTTGGGTTAATAGAGTACGCCCTAACCCAAGATATAGGGGATCTTGCCAAGTTGCAAGTCATCCCGGATCGAGTGTTGGTTGCATTCAGAAGGAAGGATTTATTCCTTAGCAGTTTGCCAACAAAAACGATCAATGGAAATATTTGTGATTGCTACAGATTTTAGAGCATTGTTTGGCTTTGTTTGATCAATGAATTAAAAGATAAATGGATATCTATACTTCAGGTTGAAGGCATGAAGGGAGAGGTAGCTTCAGTTACCCCCGACTGCCTGCCTGACCCTAACCAAGGGGGTTGTTGACCGGGCCGGGAAAGTGGACTGAACCCGCCGTGAGAGGTCTCTGTGTTGAGCGCTACTTGGAGCAGGAGGATGCTTGGGTGCCAGGGGGGGCTCTGTTTGTAAATCCCTCACCTTCCAGACCCTACACAAGAGGCTAACGTGACTCGAGATTGGATCTCGAGGTCCGCATACTAGTCTATGGGCGGAAACTTAGAATAGTGATCCCTGTGGATTGCTGGATAGCCTTCGGGCGGATTGTGGATAAGCCTATGGGCTGGACTCTTTGTATTTCAAGATAAATATGATAACCTGTTAATAAGGAACTTGTCTGATATTTCTTTTTGATGTCAAGTGGTAAAAGTTACGTGAAAGAACCAGTGCCTAACAGGCTAATTAAAGAAGTTGATTGCTACATGTCCAATTAATGTGTTAGGTAATTAAATAACTAAAACAACCCGAGGAAAGTGCGAAGGATGGGCCATAGGTCTGTCCTACGGATGGGTAGTCCCGGTTGGCCGGGAAATTTTTTTGAATCACAATGGATAGCAGTAAGATTGTCAAAGAACACGAACAACAAAAGCGTTGACCTAGAGTTATGATTAAACCCGATTTACGTTGTTTTAGGGGAACGGAATGGGACTATGCCTTATGGCAGAGAGGTTGAGCTTTGCCTCCCTCTCGTTTCCCATTCTCCTTGAACCAAGTGCAGCGTGAATCCGCTTCAAACCTGGCGTTTCTGTGTAAAGTAGTTCGCTTGGGTCTGACCCTAGTTGCCGTTAGGAAATGACCAATAAGGAAAACCCTAATTCAGGTCGATCCTAAGTGGGAACGGTCAGAATACTTCCGCTACATGGCAGACATGGAAAGTCCTAGATCGCAAACCCCATAATATTCCATGGGAGTGCCGGGCAGAGCTTTCTAGACATCCTTTCCGATGGACTGCTAAGACGTGTTCTGAAGATACAAGTAGACACGTTATAGTTGGTATCAGAGCGACCAACAACGGAATTGTTTTTATGAAATCTTAATAAGTTGAAGTAAAGCAAATGTTGATGTTCCAAACATTTCCTTACCTTCAATGTTGTCATGCAGAATTATGAAGCGTGAAACAAGTTCTTGGTATTTCGAGTCATGTTTATGACTGCAATGCATTCTCCCCATTATAGACAAAGGGTTGAGATGATGAACATCCTGGAGAAAATCTATAATCCCTCACCTTTGTATATGGAATGAAGATGGACGGCTGTCTTAGGAATCTACTATATAGCCGCCCACCGGTTTGCTTACCTACACACCAACCTAAAGAGGATCAAGTGGTTAGAAGACCTGAAAGTCATGAAGCTATTCATTTTTGTGGAAGCTCACATAAACTCAACTTTACATATTCGAGGTCGGAGGGTTGAGATGAACTCATATGTATATGAGGAAGTAACCCGTGTAATCCCTGCCGACAGGATTAAAGTGTTGGGCCGCCATGAGAAGAATGGATTTCAACGGAAAGGATATCTTGAACTTCCAATGATTTACCGATTCCTGAAAATCCATGACCCGAAACCATACTACTATACAATTCCTGTAGATAAATGTAATACAATGTTGTTCTCCCCAAACTAAATGTAACAATTGGCTTATCTTTGCAGGAAATGTTGTATTCTGAAAGGGCTATGCCCATATAAATACAAATAAGACTTCTTTTTATCAATGTCTGATTGTGCATGAGAATTGATAAAAAAAGTTAAGTAGCTACATTGCTTACGTGATGGCAGAATTGAAGATGTAATATAAATCAATAACAATTATCATATAATAATGTTAAGAAACCTTTATCCAGGCACAACCCCAAGTACAGGTTCCTGGTTCGCCTCCTACATCAAGTACTGTTGTAATCCAAGAGAAGAAGTTTCTTCTCAAGTAGATTAAGCCACCCGAGTTTGACGGGAGAGGTAGGTCCATTCAAGAAGATGCTGAAATTTGGATTGAATCCATGGAGGATTACTTCGAAGCAGCCAGTACTGCACCCGCAAATCAGGCTATGCTCGCCAAGCTAAAGCTCACCGGCGAAGCTAGGATTTGGTGGAAGCAATGGTGCAGGGATCAAGGGATCACGGAGGGATCCGTTACCTGGGAGAAGCTAAAGAAAGCCGTGCAGGGAAGATACTTACCACCTACATATCACACGTAGAAAATGAATGAGTTCTATGAGCTAAAACAACTGGGGCTTACTCTTGACGCATACTACTCTAATTTCGTCTCACTTTTAAAGTATGCGCCACTGATGGATATGATATAGCAAGTGTTCAAATTTTGTGTGGGTTTAAATCCACCAGTAAATATCTGTCTCGAATCTATGTGTCCATCAGATCTTCAGGACGCACTCATTCGAGCGGCACCTATAATTCAGGAGGTGGAGTCTAGACAAAGGGGTAACAAAGCTTGGCCTTATAATGACCCGAATAGAGGAGCATTCAGACCTCAGATAAAGAGAGTTCAAGGTCATAATCAAGGACAAAGAAAGAAAGGACTAGCAACGTCAATAACTTTGTGTTTACTCAAGGAAATGGCCGAAACCTCCATTGTTTCCACTGCAACGAGTCCGGCCACTTCAAAAGGCAATGTCCCAATCTTGGTGGAGGACATCGCCAATCGCCTTTCCAAGGAACAGGCCGTGGTCAAGGATCCACTACCCGAGGTAGAGGAAGAACTGCCTGCATTGCCAATAGGAAAATGTGCAAAGAAGAAGAATAAGAAGATCCGACCATGGAAGCAGAGTTCAAAAGGACGAGAGTCCATGCCGCTCTACACAAGAAAGGGCCGAATCGCCAGTTCTCAGTGATTTAGATACCGTCGGACTATCAAGGTAAAAGTTTCAAGACCTTGATTGATTGTGGCAGTACACATTCCTTTATCTCACCAGCTTGTGCAAAAATATTAGGAATAGCCATAGTAGAAGCACCTACCCTGCTTGTGGAATTGGAAAATGGCCGTGAGGTTACTTGTACCAGGCAAATTGCTAAGGTGGAATTCTTTCTGGGAGGGAAGAAGACTTCGGTCAAATTCAGAGTCATAAATTTAGGTATCCATGAGTGTCTACTTGGAATGGATTGGCTTAAGCCTAACGATGCCCACATTCATTGTGGAAAGGGTCAAGTTTTCTTTCAAAATTCTGAAAAGGAATTAGTCACAACCCAAGGTGAGGCTAGAGTGCCAAGAATCCAATTAGCCAAAGTATCTCGTATCATAAAAGGATTCAGAAAAGGATTACATGTCTACTTGATCAAACTCAACAAGTTAGATCAGAAGTAAGAGTCTAATGAAGGACCTTCTTGGCTAAAGGAATATGCGGACGTATTCCCTGAAGAGTTGACAAAACTCCTGCCTCAAAGAGAATTGGATCATGAGATTAGGTTAGTACCAGGAGTTGCGCCAATTGCAAAAAGACCTTATAGAATGTCCATACCAGAAGCAATTGAGTTGAATGAAAAACTCAAGCAACTACTAGATCAAGGCTATATCCGTCCTAGCAGTTCACCGTGGGGAGATCCAGTACTATTCCAAAAAAAGAAAGATGGGACACTTCGACTATTTATTAATGCTAAGGATTGCATCAATCAACGGTCAAGAACAAGTACCCTATTCCTAGAATAGATGAGCTTCTTCATCGTCTTCAGGGTGCAAAGATCTTCTCCAAGATTGATCTCAGGTCAGGTTATTATCAGATAAGGATCAAGGAAGAAGATATCCCCAAGACCGCCTTCAATACAAGATATGGGCACTTTGAGTTCCTAGTTATGTCATTCGGGCTTACGAATGCGCCTATCACCTTCAATAGGTTAATGCGGGATATCTTTAGGCCATATCTTGATGATTTCATGCTTGTCTTCTTCGACGACACTTTAGTCTATTCTAAACAGGAAGAAGATCATGAACCCCAAATCTTGGTTGTCCTTGAGACAATGAGGTCACATAAGCTGTATGCTAAAATGAAGAAGTGTGCATTCTTCAAGCATCAAATTGAATATTTGTGATTCATAGTATCAGTAGAAGGAATCTCAGTGGACCCAGCCAAGGTCGGAGATGTGATTGAATGGCCAATACCAACATCTGTCAAGGAAATACGCAGCTTTCTCGGATTGACAGGATGGTATAGGGTCTTCATAAAAAACTATGCTTTGATTGCAGCACCTCTAACGGACTTACTGAAGAAGCAAACTTCCATTGCATGGTAAACTCTCGAACAAAATAGCTTCAATAGATTGAAGCAAAGTTTGGTAGCAGCACCTATTCTAAAACTTCTAGACCTTAATAAAGAGTTCGAGGTAGTAACTGATGCTAGCATACTTGCCTTGGGATGTGTGCTCATGCAGGAAAGTCATCCAGTAGCATACTCTTCAAGGAAATTGAAGAGTCATGAAAAGAATTATGCTACGCATGATCTGAAATTGCTAGTTGTCATCCATACTGTAAAGATTTGGAGACACTACCTGTTGGGTAACAAGTTTACTCTAGTAACTGACCATAAGAGTCTCAAATGGATCTTTACCCAGAACGAGCTCAACATGAGGCAACGTCGGCTTTACTTTATCTTATTAGGATTTCGTAAAAACAAATTCTTCATTGGTTTGCTCTGATACTAACTGTAAAGTGTCTATCCGTTATCTTCAGGACACGTGTTAGCAATCCATCGGAAGGATGTCTAGAAAGCTCCGCCCGGCACTCCCATGGAATGTTACGAGTTTACAATCTAGGACTTTCCACGTCTGCCATGTAGCAAAAGTATTTTGGCCATTTCCACTTAGGACCGACCTGAATTAGGGTTTTACCTATTGGTCATTTCCTAACGGCAACTAGCATCGAAGTCAAGCGAACTACTTTACACAGAAACGCCAGGTCTGAAGCGGATTCATGCTGCACTTAGTTCAAGGAGAATGAAAAATGAGAGGGATGTGAAACTCAACCTCTCTGCCATAAGGCCTAGTCCCATTCCGTTCCCCTAAAACATCGTAAATCAGGATCAGTTATAACTCTAGGTCAACGCTCTTGTTGTTCGTGTTCTTTGAACAATCTTCCTGCTGTCCATCTTGATTGAGAAAAGTTCCCAACCAACTGGGACCACCCATCCGCAGGACGGATCTATGGCCACATCCACCGCACTTTCCTCAAGTTTTTTTAGTTATTGAATTACTTAACACATTTAGTTGGACATGTATCAATCAGCTCCCTTAATTAGCCCGTTAGGCACTGGTTCCTTCACGTAATCATATCACTTGACATAGAAAAGCAATGTTAAACAAGTTCTTTTTTAACAGGTTATCATATTTATCTTTGAAATACATAAAGTCTAGCCTGTAAGCTTATCCACAATCCGCCTGAGGGCTATCCAGCAATCGACAGGGATCACTAATCCAAGATTCCGGAAGTAGACTAGTATGCGGGCCTCGAGATCCAATCCCAAGTCACATTAGCCTCTTTTGCAGGGCCCCGAAGGCGAGGGATTTACGGCCAAATCCCCCCTGGCACCCAAGCATCCTCCTGCTCCAAGTAGCGCTCAATAGAAAGACCTCTCGCGGTGGGTTCAGTCCACTTTCCCGGCACGGTTAACAACCCCCTTGGTTAGGGTTAGGCAAGCAGTTGGGGGTAACTGAAGCTGCCTCTCCCTTCAGGCCTTCAACCCCAAGCATTAGATATCTATTTATCCTTTAATTCATTGATCAAACAAAGCAAAACAATGCTCTTAAATCTGTAACAAGCACAATCATTTCCATTGGTCGTTATTGTTGGCCAACTACTAAGGAGCGAATCCTTCTTTCCGAATGCATCCAACACACGATCCGGAATCAATTGCGGTTTGGCAAGATCTCCTATATCCTGGGTTAGGGCATACCCTATTAATCCAACTTGATCAATACCTTAAGTTCATATGTTATTCCAATTTATTGGTTGGTCCTTTTCTTCCAAGCAATTATCTTTACCCCAGAAAGATACTATATTAGGACGATTATTCATCCTCTTGCAAGATAACTTGCGAAAGAATCTACCAATCTCATTTCGAGGAATTGGCCATTCCCTTGTGATTAAATCCCAAGATCATGCGACTCTACCACTTGTTGCACAAGTGTTGCATCAACTATGGGACTATTTGCCCATCGAATAGAGTCATGAAATAATCTATTCCTGATGGCGTTAGGCTGATTTGTCAGTCCTAGGGTTCCAAGTTCCATCTTTTTTTAGCGAGAGATTCCTAGGGAAAAACCCTAGATCACTTCTCAAGTATGTTCTAATGTCCCTGCATTCCGTGAATGTGGGCAAGTCTTTAGGGTATAGGAGTTTCAACCTTGGCAATACGAGAGACTAGGTCACGTGTTAAATCCTAGTTAGTTCTTTGGAATTGAATTAACTCTTCCTAAACGAGTCCCTTCATGGTTTTCAGGTGTTTAGGTTTAAGCCAACTTGTCTATTCTTGAAGGTAATTACACTATCATTTCCATAATCACATGACTCATTGTCTACGCGTAAATTGATTTTCAAACTCTAACTTATCGGTTTAGGATCAAGCATAGGTTAGGTTATAGCCTAATTTCAATTAATCATTGAACAAGATTCATGCGAAAACCTGCAGCCTTTTACTAATAATTATACAATTGAAAATCGATAATTGACTAGAGTTATGCAACGTAAGAATCATTTCATGCCTTGAAATTTCCTATGGGTTGTTAGAACTTTCCATAATGACTCATTTGCGAAGAAGATATGTCCTAATAATGTGACATGCAAATTATACTCCCATGCCTAAACAGAGTGCACTATCTTAATTCCGTTTTGTAAATATGGACATTAATCTAAGTTCAATTCATTGAAATGCACAAAAACTACTTGCTAGAAATGCATATCAATCTTTTGCTCACTTTGTTTTATTAAAAATACTAATGGCCGAACTCTTTTGTCGTGAGGTAATTCTTTCAAAATTAACCAAAGTATTTAAGATGAAAAATGCATCCTATCTCCAAAAAAAAATCATCCACGCACAATTGAATTATAACAACGTAAAATAAAAATTAGGAAGGAAAACCTGGACTTGTTGTGAGATGTCGACGTGGATGCTAGGAGACCATCCTCCTGCGGCTGTCCCTTGTGCTTTCTTAGGAGCCATTGTGAATGCGGCCTTTCCGTCTTGGATGCGGCTTTGCAAAACTCCCTTTGTAATTCCACCGTCCTTTATGAATGTTTATTCCTTCCTTATGGAGAAGCTCCGGTGCAAATTGAATACACGAAAAGGGGTTTAGCACTCGGGCTAATTGGGAGATTGAAGGAAATCCAAAGGGACAAGCTTAATGAGCCTTTTTAAAGGCCTCTGATAGGACCCACGGAAAAGGGGTATTAATTGGACTTTTAACGGATTGGAAAAAGGGGGCAAAGGGTGTAAAAAGACCTTTGAAGAGATATTTCTGTGGAGGAGGGGAGAAACCCATAGGAAGGGTTTAAATCTCGGGAAGGGGGTGTTTTAAAATCCTCCACGAGTAAGGCCCAATAAGCCACAGGAAAGGGCTTAATCGCCTTTTAAATATCCACAGAAAAAGGGAAAATAAAAGGTGTAAAAGACCCTTATGAGGGCTTTTGTATGGGGGAAGAAGGTGTCAAAGACCCTTAACAGTGGATTTTGTGTGGGGGCTTAAAGAGGGGTCTTTTCTTTTTGTTGGGGGAGGGGGGGGGGGGGGACAAAGGTATGAAAAGGGCTAAGAATGAATTTTTCATGGGGGGGAAAGGGTCTAAGGACCACATAAAGGCCCTTCAATGGAAAATCAAGGCGGGGGGGGGGGGGGGGGGGGGGAAAGGGGGCTTATAGAGCCCTTAGGAGGGGATTTGTGGGGTAGTCTTAAGAGCCACAGGAAGGGGGACTTAGGAGGCCCAACCTTGGAAGCTTCCAAGAAGCTTCCAAGGCTTCTGGATAATTGCAGAGCCCACGTGGAAGGAGGCCAGGATTGGCAGCAGCTTGCGATCCAGGTAGCATTGGCGATGTGTCCACGGGGGCGGACTGCACTTCAAGCTGCTAGCGGAGACTGTCAATCTCTCCCTCCTTCACGACTTCATCCCTTCACGACACGTCGGCAGTCAGACTCTCCCTTCCTCTCACCACTATGGCAGCGACAGTGTATCCGCCCCCCCACTGTAATATTCCCACCCGTGAATATTGACTTCCCGCACACTGCGTAAACCTTGTGCAAAGGCTATCCCACATATTGGATTTACTGGCAGTATAATGTGTAACCTGCACGTGAGAAATCGAGACCATCCGCATTGGCAAAGCAAGCCAAGGGTTCAAAACCAAAATTCACGCGTAAACACCCTCTTGGGAGGGGCAAAATAGTTATTATTAAACCAATTTTTTTTCCCCAGCCGATGCACGGCTGGAGAAGAGGAAGTGTGGGGGGATGGCACATGGAAGAATCGTGGGTTGCATGGGAGGGGGGGGAACCCATGCAAGGGGCCACGTGGTGGAGCCCTTCTCTCCCCCCCCTTACCTATATATACTCCCTCTAAGGAGAGAAGGGTGGAGGAGGAAAATCGGATGCTGCTACGACGCCGTTGTTGGGGAAGAGAGGGAGACGAGGCTGCTGCCATCGCCGTAGGCCAGAGGCCACGTGGAAAGAGGAGGGGGGGGAGCTGCTATTCAGCTGGGAGCCGCCGTCAGGACGCCGCCGCCTTGCTGGAGTCCACCAGACCCCGCCCATCCTCGCCTTGACCACGACTTTTCTTCCCAATCATTGGGACCCCCCCCCTCGACGTCGCTGCTGATTCCCAGACTTCTTAGAAGCTTCTTTAGGACTTCTAAGGTTAAGGCCATAAGCCTTGGTCCTATGCGGGCTTCTCAGTCTTAAAACCGGGCCTTCCATAAACCCAAAAACCCGTGAGGCCGGTACTCTCAAGGATCCACACTTTGGAAGGGATCTCCGGTGTACAATTTTGAAGCGCTCGCAACAGTTGGAGAAGACTCACCGAACGAGTAAGGGTAAAGGCAAACCGGAAGTCCGTAAGCACGCTAACGATGGCTCCCAAGAAGACGCAAGGCGCACCTGCGAGAGGTTCTTCCCCGGACTTACACGTGGATATCACCGCGGATCCACAAATCCAGGTTCCGTAAATATATTTGCACATGAAGAGATGTTTTAAATACGCTTAACTCCATAGGGAAATTCATTCTACGTTATCATTAATTCATGGGTAGTGATAATAGTACATTCGATAAATTATAGATAAAGGATCCGTGCATATCATGCATCTACAAAGTTATGAATGAAAAGCACTTATTCTCCTTGTGAACTTAGTTGCAACTGTCTCGTCATGCATCTTCAAAGTGGAAGCCACATATGGCCTAGGATTATTGTTAAAGTGCATTGGTCATGTAGGAAAGGAGTATTTTGCATTTAGTCAATAACTCCCTTCGTTATGATTCGCGTGAGGGGATTTATTAACTTCTGTTTCACGGCATGATAAAGAACCCCGATCTTATAAATGGCATGGAGGATGATGCTTGCAAATAGATTAAATCGACTCTTGCCTTAGTATTGCATGAACTTCACTCACGATGTTGTTGTATCTAAGGGTCGCACTTTTACTTTCGCAAACTTCATTTCATCATGTAACGTCTAGGAATGATTGCATGACTTATAAAAGCATGAAATGCAAATACTTAGACACAAGGTTGTAGGTGTTATCCCTTGACCTAAATCCTAGTAAGCCCTATGTAGATTACTCTTCAAATTATCTTGCCTTTTGACTTTAACTAAAAGGAAGGGATAGGGCTATTGCGGATCTTATGGTATGTGAAAGTAATGAATTACAGGTTTACATGTATTGTAACATTTTGGAACTATTTTCGACTTTAGATAAAGTATATCATCTCTAGGAAAGAATTGTCCTTGTCAAAGACAAGTAGGTCAATTTACCCAAGTCATTTGTAGTATCACGACCGCTAGGGTTTCGTATAGGCATAGCTAGCCGATTCAATAAAAACCTCAAGTACTAGTTAGGGCTTGGCACGTTAGAGATGTAGCCAAGTAACGTACTTGGACACCAAGTCGAAGTTCTCAAACCCAAAGGTCCTACCCACCTTTCCGGAAAATTGACCCAATGGGACGCGCAAGCAAATAATGATCTAGGGTTTCTACCCTAAGGATCGTTCGACCTAGTGCTAGAACTTGGTTTGAGTTGGAATCCCTAGGACCGAATGTTGTCGGTCTAGTGCAATTAGGATTGGGGTGAGTGAGAAGATGCCCTAAACCCTACTTCGAGTCTAATCATAATTCTTGACCAGAAAACACCATTCAAAAGTGAAATGATGTCTTGGAATGGAGGCGACACTTGTGCAACAAGTTGCAACGTTGCATAGCCTTGTGGTTTGATCACAAGAAAGTTTTGCCATTCCTTGGAATGAGGTTGGCAGGTTCTTGCGCAAGTTGAACTTGCAAGGGGATGGGTAGTCATCCTGTTACATCGCCCTCATTAGGGAAAATTTGCCAAGTTAAGGGAAGTTAGGTATTTGCTCGGACGCAAATGATTAAATCAATAAATTAAAGCGACATGGCCGCCGGGATTTACTATTAATAAAACCTAAGGTATTGGTTAGGTTGGGTTAACAGGATATGACCCTAACCCAAGGACAATAGGAATCTTGCCAAGTTGCAATTGATTCCGGATCGAATGCTGGATGCATTCGGAGAGAAGGAGTCACTCCTTAACAGTTTGCCAAATAAACGACCACTGGAATTGATTGTGCTTGTAACAGTTTTAAAAAAAGCACTGTTTGCATTGTTTGCTCAAGGAACTAAAGGATGAAAAGAATTATAAATGCTTCAGGTTGAAGGCCTGAAGGGAGGGGCAGCTTCAGTTACCCCCGACTGCCTGCCTGACCCTAACCAAGGGGGTTGTTGACCGTGCCGGGAACGTGGACCGAACCCGCCGCGAGAGGTCTTTCCGTTGAGCTCTACTTGGAGCAGGAGGACGCCTGGGTGCCAGGGGGGGCTCTGGCCGTAAATCCCTCGCCTTCCGGGTCCTGCACAAGAGGCTAACGTGACTCGGGATTGGATCTCGAGGCCCGCATACTAGTCTACGGGCAGAAGCTTGGAATAGTGATCCCTAGCGGATTACTGGATGAGCCTTCGGGCAGATTATGGACAAGCCTACGGGCGGAACTCCTTGTATTTCAAAGATAAAAGATGATATGATAACAAAGAAGTTGTTTGATATTGTTTTTCTATGTCACGTGATAAGATTACGTGAAGGAACCAGTGCTTAACGGGATTAATCAAGGGAGCTGTTTGTTATATGTCAAATTAATGTGTTAGGTAATTACATAACTAAAACAAACCAAGGAAAGTGCGGAGGATGGACCATGGGTCCGTCCTATGGATGGGTGGTCTCGGTTAGCCGGGAACTTTCCTCAAAAATCTTGAAAAACAACAGGATGATCATCATCATCAAAACAAATAACGAGAACGATGACTAGAGGTACATCTTACCCGATTTACGCTGCTTTAGGGGAACGGAATGGGACTATGCCTTATGGCAGAGAGGTTGAGCCTTGCATCCCTCTCGTTTCCCATTCTCCTTGAACCAAGTGCAGCGTGAATCCGCTTCGGACCTGGTGCTTCTGCGTAAAGTAGTTCGCTCGGGTCTGACGCTAGTTGCTGTTAGCTAATGACCAAACAGGAAAACACTAATTCCGGTCGATCCTAAGTGGGAAACGGCCAGGATACTTTCGCTACGTGGCAGACGCGGAAAGACCTAGATTGCAAAACCCGTAACATTCCATGGGAGTGCCGGGCGGAGTTTTCTAAACATTCTTCCCGATGGGCTGCTAAGACGTGTCCTAGATGACTCTAGTGGACACGTTACAGTTGGTATCAGAGCCGACCAACAACGGAATTGTTTTCGTGAGATCTCAATAAAATGAAGTAAAGAAATTGTTGCTGTCCAAACATTTCCTCATCTTCAATACTGTCTTGCAGAACTATGAAGCGTGGAACAAGTTTTTGGTGTTTCGGATCATGTTTATGACTGCAATGCATTCTCCGCATTATAGGCAGAGAGTTGAAATGATGAACATCCTGGAACAGATTTATAATCCATCACCTTTATACATAGAACGAAGATGGACTGGGTCTTCAGGAATCTACTACATAGCTGCCCACCGGTTCGCCTATCTACAAACCAACCTAAAGAGGATCAAGTGGTTGGAAGATTTGAAAGTCGTGAAGCTGTTCATTTTTGTGGAAGCTCACGTAAATTCGACTTTGCATATTCAAGGTCGGAGGGTTGAATTGAACTCATATGTATATGAGGAAGTAACCCGTGTAATCCCAGCGGACAGGATTAAGGTGTTGGGCCGCCATGGGAAATATGGATTCCAGCGGAAAGGATATCCTGAACTTCCAATGAAGTATCGATTCCTAAAGATCCATGACCCAAAACCCTACTATTACACAGTTCCTGTAGACAAATGCAATACAACGTTGTTCTCCCCAAACTAAATGTAATCACACGAGATGTTGTATAAGGCTACGCCCATGTAAATATAAATAAGGACTTCCTTTATCAATATCCGATTGTGCATCAAGGTTGTTACGAAAAGTTAAGTAGCTTCATGATTTATGAGATAGCTGAACTAAAGATAAGCTAATGTCAACTATCATATAATAACATTAAGAAAATTTTTACCCAGGCACAACCCCAGGTACAGGTCCCAAATTCGCCCCCTACATCAAGTACTGCCGTGATCCAGGAGAAGAAGTTCCTCCTCAAGCAGATAAAGCCACCCGAGTTTGACGGGAAAGGCAGATTTGCCCAGTCTGATGCTGAAATTTGGATTGAATCTATGGAGGATTACTTCGAAGCAGCTGGTATTGCTCCTACCAATCAGGCCATGCTCGCCAAATTAAAACTCACCGGTGAAGCTAGATTATGGTGGAAACAATGGTGCAGGGATCAAGGGACTTCAGAGGGGTCCGTTACCTGGGAGAAGTTAAAGCAAGCCGTGCAGGGGAGATATTTGCCACCTGCATATCGTACACAGAAAATGAATGAGTTCTATGAGCTAAAACAGTTAGGACTCACCCTTGACGCATACTACTCTAAATTTGTCTCACTCTTAAAGTATGCGCCACAAATGGACACGACACAGCAGGTGTCCAAATTTTGCGCGGGCTTAAATCCACTTGTAAATACTCGTCTCGAATCTATGCGACCATCAGATCTTCAGGATGCACTCATTCGAGCGGCACCTATAATTCAGGAAGTGCAAGCTAAACCAAGGGGTATTAAGAATTGGTCTTATAGCGACCTGAACAGAGGAGCATTCAGACCCCAAGTTAAGAGAGTTCAAGGCCACAATCAGGGACAAAGGAAGAAAGCAAGGACAAATAACGTCAATAACTTTGTTCCTACTCACAGTAATGGCCGAAACCTCCGATGTTTCCACTGCAACGAACTCGGTCACTTCAAAAGGCAATGTCCCAAGCTCAGCGAGGGACACCGTTGTCGTATTGCTGCGCATTCGAGGTGTGTAAACCACCCAAAAGTTGTGCATGGGATTTGGTACTTTGTACATATTTTTCTGCGTATGAATATAGTAGCGAGTATGAAGGATTGCTTTCAGTCTATGTTGAACAGGATCAAGAAGACAAGTTTATGATTATTAGTTGTGATGATTTCTGGGATGTGTTTTCAAGTCAGATACTTGACAATAATGAGTGTTTTGAATCATATACCTCAAATATATACAGCCGAAGAGTACTCAGTGGTGAATTTGTGGTTGTGAACAAGCATCTTCTGAATGATCTGACTGACATGGGACTTTGGAACTTAGAGTTGAAGATGGCTCTATACAGAAAGTTCAGCAGATTCGTGATGATTTGAAAGCAGTTTACAGGAATGTTTGGGAGATCAAACAGGGGACCATTGTTGACACAGTTGCAAGACCATATGCATTTATCAAGTTTGATACTGATATTCAGAAGACCAGAAAGCTTTACTTGGACATTTGTGTAAATGAACTTCGTGTGTTTTGTAAGGAGACAAGTGCTTTGTCTCTGGAATTGCCTGCTCTGTATGACCAGTCACTCAGTCAGGAAGATCCAAGTTAGATAAATGCTGAAGACATAATGGACATCATGTTGATAATTTTCTGTTCATTGGCTGGAATAATGTGCTTGGGCCTTGTTCTGTACTTCCACTTCAAGGTGAGCAGAAAGCCACACAGAGAGAGAGAAACGTAGAGATGACTGAGAGAGCCATAGTTATTATACTATACAGGTGAGCAGGCAGACAGTAGCAGCGGGCATTACGTGATTTTGACTCACCATGGATTATTCGCATGGTGCTTATAGCCTTCTATGCATTGTGGAGCTTGGGCGATTAGTACATAGAGAATAATTGGTAATTCTATCATTGAGTTGTATGCAAAGTCTGGATGCATTAATGAAAAGCATTGCTTGTTTAATCAATGGCTGGACTGTGAAGTAATGAAATGGGGGTATTGTGAGAAGGGCCGCTTTTCTGATAGAAGGAAAGGGCTGCTTTTCTGGGTTTTTTTTTTAAAAATAGAGGTCGCTTTTCTGAGCAGAAGGCGAATTTAGGAATGCTCCTGCGATGACTGTGGGGAAGGGAGCATAGGGGAAACAATGGAGTTCAAGACGGAGGAAGGAGAAATGACGACGATAATGAAGAAGAAGCTCTAAAGATGATGACGAAGCCTTCAGCAAACAGAGGCATAAGGATGTAAAGACGAGGATCGAAGAAGAGAGCCAAAGTCGACGACGGTGCTGAAGACCAAGTCAAAGACGACAGCAGAAGAGAAGCACGAAAAGACAAAGACGAAGAAGAGAGGACATCGGAGGACGGATGTTGCTGGGATGGAGAGGGGGGAGGAAGAGGATACTTGGCGCAGAATTCTGGGACAACTCAGGCTCACTTGATTGCTTCCGTCAGATTATCCAGAAAGAGGGTGCTAAGTCCTTGTTCAAGGGTGCAGGAGCTAATATTCTGCGAGCCATTGCTGGTGCTGGTGTGTTGGCTGGATACGATCACTTGCAACTGATCTTTTTCGGCAAGACCTATGGCTTTGGTGGCGGCGGCTAATAATCTGCAGCACGGATGCCATAGACAGTTTGGATTTCGTTACCTTCCCATCTTTCTTACCACCCGAGGTGAAGTACCTGCAGGATTCAGAGGCACGCGCCATGGCTGCTGCCCGTCAAGGTGCAGGCCGTGGTCAAGGAGCCGCCACCCGTGGAAGCGGGAGAACTACCTGCATTACCAATAGGCAAAGATGTGAAGTAGAAGAAGAGGAAGATCCGACTATGGAAGCGGAATTCGAAAGAGTGACAGTCCATGCCGCTTTACACAAGAAGGGGCCGAGTCGCCAGTTCTCGGTGATTCAAACACCGTCGGACTATCAAGGTAAAGGTTTCAAAACCTTGATTGATTGTGGTAGTACACATTCCTTTATCTCACCAGCGTGTGCTAAAAGATTAGGAATAGCCACAGTAGAAGCTCCCACCCTACTTGTGGAATTGGCAAACGGTCGTGAGGTAACTTGTACCAGGCAAACTGCTAAGGAGGAGTTCTATCTGGGAGGAAAGAAAACCTCAGTCAAATTCAGAGTCATGAATTTAGGTATCCATGAGTGTCTACTCGGGATGGATTGGCTTAAGCCTAATGACGCTCAGATCCACTGTGGGAAGGGTCAAGTTTCCTTTCGAAACTCTGAAAGAGAGTTTGTTACGACTCAAGGTGAGGCAGGAGTGCCAAGAATCCAGTTAGCCAAAGTATCGTGGATCATAAAAGGGGTTAGAAAAGGATTACCTGTTTACCTGATCAAACTTAACAAATTAGATCAAAGGCAAGAGTTTCATGAGGGACCCTCTTGGCTAAAGGAATACGCTGATGTATTCCCTGAGGAATTATCTGAACTTCCACCTCCAAGAGAAGTTGATCATGAAATAAGGCTAATGCCTGGAGCTGCGCCAATTGCAAAGAGACCTTATAGAATGTCCATACCAGAAGCTATTGAGTTGAAGGAACAACTCAAGCAACTGTTAGATCAGGGTTACATCCGGCCTAGCAACTCGCCATGGGGAGCTCCAGTACTATTCCAGAAAAAGAAAGATGGGACACTTCGACTATGTATTGATTACCGTGGGCTGAATCAATCAACAATCAAGAATAAGTATCCTATTCCTAGAATAGATGAGCTTCTTGATCGCCTTCAAGGTGCAAAGATCTTCTCCAAAATTGATCTCAGGTCAGGTTACTATCAAATAAGGATCAAGGATGAAGATATTCCAAAAATGGCCTTCAATACAAGATATGGGCACTTCGAGTTCTTGGTTATGTCATTCGGGCTTACAAATGCACTTGCCACCTTCAATAGATTAATGTAGGATATTTTTAGACCATATCTTGATGATTTCGTGCTTGTCTTCTTCGATGACACTTTAGTTTATTCTAAACAGGAAGAAGATCATGAAACTCAACTTCGGATTGTCCTTGAAACAATGAGGTCTCATAAGCTGTATGCAAAAATGAAGAAGTGTGCATTCTTCAAACGTCAGATTGAATATCTAGGATTCATAGTATCACCAAAAGGAATATCAGTAGACCCAGCCAAAGTCAGTGATGTGCTTGAATGGCCAATACCAGTATCCGTCAAAGAAATACGTAGTTTTCTTGGCTTGACAGGATGGTATAGGGTTTTTATCAAAAACTATGCTTTGATTGCAGCACCTCTTACCGACTTACTAAAGAAGCAGACTTCTATTACATGGTCAACTCCCGAACAAAATAGCTTCGACCAATTGAAGCAATGTTTGGTATCAGCACCTATTCTAAAACTTCCTGACCTCAATAAGGAGTTCGAGGTAGTAACTGATGCCAGCATTCTTGCCTTGGGGTGTGTACTTATGCAGGAAGGTCATCCAGTAGCATATTCTTCAAGGAAATTGAAGAGTCATGAAAAGAATTATGCCACGCATGATCTGGAGTTATTAGCTGTCATCCATGCTCTAAAGCTTTGGAGACATTACCTGTTGGGTAACCGGTTTACTCTAGTAACCGATCATAAGAGTCTCAAATGGATTTTTACCCAGAATGAGCTCAACATGAGGCAATGTCGATGGATTGAAGTATTGGAGGAGTATGATTTTGAAATCAAGTATCGACCAGCGAAAGAGAATGTAGTTGCCGATGCACTTAGTCGCAAGGCATTCCTAAATTCCCTAATCTTGCAGAATCCATCAACGGCCAGATCTCTGGCTACAAAGGTATCTATGCCAAGCAACCCTATACTCGAACTAGCTAGAGAGGAAGCATGCCATGATTTGGCCTACCAAACCATGATAAAAGAAATATCTACCAAGGAGCAGAATCTGAAGTCACAAGCTAAGTATCGGGAATTTTCCATTGATAATGGACTTGTCTACTACAGAACAAGGCTATGTATACCAACAAGCCAGTCACTTAAGCAGAAGATATTATGGGAAGCTCATGATTCCCCTTTCGCAGGACATCCTGGCTACGCAAAAACTCTTAATGCAGTTAGGAAGAGCTACCATTGGGAGAGGCTCAAAGGTGACGTTCTCAAATATGTCACTGAATGTTTGTCTTGCCAACGTATCAAGGCTGAACATGTCATGATGCCAGGAAAATTGCAACCACTTGACATTCCCCAAATGAAATGGGAATTCATCAGTATGGATTTTGTGGTGGGCTTACCCCAAGTCCAAGGAGGATACAACTCCATTATGGTTGTAGTTGACATGCTTACTAAGGTTGCACACCTAACTCCAGTAAAGACAAACTATAAAGCCTCTGACATTGCAAGAGTGTTTATCAAGGAGATATTCAAGCTACATGGGTTACCTAGAAGGATCATTAGCGATCGAGATTCTCTCTTCACTTCACACTTCTGGAGAGCTATCTTTGAAGCTATTGGAACTCAACTCTGTTTTAGCACAGCCTACCATCCCCAAACGGATGGACAAACAGAGCAAGTGAATCAAAGTATTGAGGATATGCTTAGGGCTTACTGCTGTCGAGAGCCGAAGAGGTGGATTCAATACTTGCCGTTAGTAGAATTTGCCTACAATGCTTCTTACCAGCAGAGCATCCAAATGACCCCTTTCCAGGCATTGTATGGTCATGATTGTCGAAGTCCCCTAAACTTTTCTGATCCAACCCTAAGAGTGGAAGCTTCAAGACAAATGTTGGAGGACATGGATGACCAAATAAGGTCAATAAGACAAGACATACAAGCAGCCAAAGATAGACAGAAGGCATATGCGGATTTGAAACGCCAAGAGAGGGTCTTCGGAGAAGGAGACATGGTCTTCATTCGTGTACGCCCGAAAAGGAGTTCTCTATCTCTAGGAGAATGCAAGAAGCTAAGTCCAAGGTATTGTGGGCCATATAAAATCCTCAAATGCCTGGGACCCAATGCTTATACATTGCAACTTCCTGATAACCTAAAAGTTCACAATGTATTCCATATTAGTCTCTTAAAAAAATATGTGCCCAACCCTAATCATGTACTTGATGACCAACAAATTGTAATGCCTAGTCAAGGAGTCCTTGAACTAAGATCGGAAAAGATTTTAGATGTCAGGGAGAGACAGTTAAGATCTAGAACCTTGAAAGAATGCCTCGTCCAGTGGAAAGATTATCCCGAAGAGGATGCTACCTGGATGGATGAAAGCTCTCTCAATCTTCAATATCCCCAGTTTATCTCGAGATGAGGACATCTCGATTCCTCTAAGGGGAAGAGAATGTAATATTCCCACCCGTGAATATTGACTTCCCGCACACTGCGTAAACCTTGTGCAAAGGCTATCCCACATATTGGATTTACCGGCAGTATAATGTGTAACCTGCACGTGAGAAATCGAGACCATCCGCATTGGCAAAGCAAGCCGAGGGTTCAAAACCAAAATTCACGCGTAAACACCCTCTTGGGAGGGGCAAAATAGTTATTATTAAAGAAATTTTTTTTCCCCAGCCGATGCACGGCTGGAGAAGAGGAAGTGTGGGGGGATGGCACATGGAAGAGTCGTGGGCTGCATTGGAGGGGGGGGAACCCATGCAAGGGGCCACGTGGTGGAGCCCTTCTCTCCCCCCCTTACCTATATATACTCCCTCTAAGGAGAGAAGGGTGGAGGAGGAAAATCGGATGCTGCTACGACGCCATTGTTGGGGAAGGGAGGGAGACGAGGCTGCTGCCATCGCCGTAGGCCAGAGGCCGCGTGGAAAGAGGAGGGGGGGGAAGCCGCTATTCAGCTGGGAGCCGCCGTCAGGACGCCGCTGCCTTGCTGGAGTCCACCAGACCGCCGCCCATCCTCGCCTTGACCACGACTTTTCTTCCCAATCATTGGGACCCCCCCCCCCCCCCCCCCCCCCCGACGTCACTGCTGATTCCCAGAAGCTTCTTTAAGAAGCTTCTAAGGTTAAGGCCATAAGCCTTGGTCCTATGCGGGCTTCTCAGTCTTAAAACCGGGCCTTCCATAAACCCAAAAACCCGTGAGGCCGGTACTCTCAAGGATCCGCACTTTAGAAGGGATCTCCGGCGTACAATTTTGAAGTGCTCGCAACAGTTGGAGAAGACTCACCGAACGAGTAAGGGTAAAGGCAAACCGGAAGTCCGTAAGCATGCTAACGATGGCTCCCAAGAAGACGCAAGGCGCACCTGTGGGAGGTTCTTCCCCGGACTTACACGTGGATATCACCGCGGATCCACAAATCCAGGTTCCGTAAATATATTTGCACATGAAGAGATGTTTTAAATACGCTTAACTCCATAGGGAAATTCATTCTACGTTATCATTAATTCATGGGTAGTGATAATAGTACATTCGATAAATTATAGATAAAGGATCCGTGCATATCATGCATCTACAAAGTTATGAATGAAAAGCACTTATTCTCCTTGTGAACTTAGTTGCAACTGTCTCGTCATGCATCTTCAAAGTGGAAGCCACATATGGCCTAGGATTATTGTTAAAGTGCATTGGTCATGTAGGAAAGGAGTATTTTGCATTTAGTCAATAACTCCCTTCGTTATGATTCGCGTGAGGGGATTTATTAACTTCTGTTTCACGGCATGATAAAGAACCCCGATCTTATAAATGGCATGGAGGATGATGCTTGCAAATAGATTAAATCGACTCTTGCCTTAGTATTGCATGAACTTCACTCACGATGTTGTTGTATCTAAGGGTCGCACTTTTACTTTCGCAAACTTCATTTCATCATGTAACGTCTAGGAATGATTGCATGACTTATAAAAGCATGAAATGCAAATACTTAGACACAAGGTTGTAGGTGTTATCCCTTGACCTAAATCCTAGTAAGCCCTATGTAGATTACTCTTCAAATTATCTTGCCTTTTGACTTTAACTAAAAGGAAGGGATAGGGCTATT
Source organism: Lygodium microphyllum (assembly GCF_053477565.2). Classification (NCBI taxonomy): domain Eukaryota; kingdom Viridiplantae; phylum Streptophyta; class Polypodiopsida; order Schizaeales; family Lygodiaceae; genus Lygodium; species Lygodium microphyllum. Next base: position 27,525,294 of record NC_141143.1, on the reverse strand, counting down.
GCGGATCTTATGGTATGTGAAAGTAATGAATTACAGGTTTACATGTATTGTAACATTTTGGAACTATTTTCGACTTTAGATAAAGTATATCATCTCTAGGAAAGAATTGTCCTTGCCAAAGACAAGTAGGTCAATTTACCCAAGTCATTTATAGTATCACGACCGCTAGGGTTTCGTATAGGCATAGCTAGCCGATTCAATAAAAACCTCAAGTACTAGTTAGGGCTTGGCACGTTAGAGATGTAGCCAAGTAACGTACTTGGACACCAAGTCGAAGTTCTCAAACCCAAAGGTCCTACCCACCTTTTCGGAAAATTGACCCAATGGGACGCGCAAGCAAATAATGATCTAGGGTTTCTACCCTAAGGATCGTTCGACCTAGTGCTAGAACTTGGTTTGAGTTGGAATCCCTAGGACCGAACGTTGTCGATCTAGTGCAATTAGGATTGGGGTGAGTGAGAAGACGCCCTAAACCCTACTTCGAGTCTAATCATAATTCTTGACCAGAAAACACCATTCAAAAGTGAAATGATCTCTTGGAATGGAGGCGACACTTGTGCAACAAGTTGCAACGTCGCATAGCCTTGTGGTTTGATCACAAGAAAGTTTTGCCATTCCTTGGAATGAGGTTGGCAGGTTCTTGCGCAAGTTGAACTTGCAAGGGGATGGGTAGTCATCCTGTTACATCGCCCTCATTAGGGAAAATTTGCCAAGTTAAGGGAAGTTAGGTATTTGCTCGGACGCAAATGATTAAATCAATAAATTAAAGCGACATGGCCGCCGGGATTTACTATTAATAAAACCTAAGGTATTGGTTAGGTTGGGTTAACAGGATATGACCCTAACCCAAGGACAATAGGAATCTTGCCAAGTTGCAATTGATTCCGGATCGAATGCTGGATGCATTCGGAGAGAAGGAGTCACTCCTTAACAGTTTGCCAAATAAACGACCACTGGAATTGATTGTGCTTGTAACAGTTTAAAAAAAAGCACTGTTTGCATTGTTTGCTCAAGGAACTAAAGGATGAAAAGAATTATAAATGCTTCAGGTTGAAGGCCTAAAGGGAGGGGCAGCTTCAGTTACCCCCGACTGCCTGCCTAACCCTAACCAAGGGGGTTGTTGACCGTGCCGGGAACGTGGACCGAACCCCCGCGAGAGGTCTTTCCATTGAGCTCTACTTGGAGCAGGAGGACGCGTGGGTGCCAGGGGGGGGCTCTGGCCGTAAATCCCTGACCTTCCGGGTCCTGCACAAGAGGCTAATGTGACTCGGGATTGGATCTCGAGGCCCGCATACTAGTCTACGGGCAGAAGCTTGGAATAGTGATCCCTAGCGGATTACTGGATGAGCCTTCGGGCAGATTATGGACAAGCCTACGGGCGGAACTCCTTGTATTTCAAAGATAAAAGATGATATGATAACAAAGAAGTTGTTTGATATTGTTTTTCTATGTTACGTGATAAGATTACGTGAAGGAACCAGTGCTTAACGGGATTAATCAAGGGAGCTGTTTGTTATATGTCAAATTAATGTGTTAGGTAATTACATAACTAAAACAAACCAAGGAAAGTGCGGAGGATGGACCATGGGTCCGTCCTATGGATGGGTGGTCCTGGTTAGCCGGGAACTTTCCTCAAAAATCTTGAAAAACAACAGGATGATCATCATCATCAAAACAAATAACGAGAACGATGACTAGAGGTACATCTTACCCGATTTACGCTGCTTTAGGGGAACGGAATGGGACTATGCCTTATGGCAGAGAGGTTGAGCCTTGCATCCCTCTCGTTTCCCATTCTCCTTGAACCAAGTGCAGCGTGAATCCGCTTCGGACCTGGCGCTTCTGCGTAAAGTAGTTCGCTCGGGTCTGACGCTAGTTGCTGTTAGCTAATGACCAAACAGGAAAACACTAATTCCGGTCGATCCTAAGTGGGAAACGGCCAGGATACTTCCGCTACGTGGCAGACGCGGAAAGACCTAGATTGCAAAACCCGTAACATTCCATGGGAGTGCCGGGCGGAGTTTTCTAAACATTCTTCCCGATGGGCTGCTAAGACGTGTCCTAGATGACTCTAGTGGACACGTTACACCCACAATCCTCCCTCTATTCTCAATTTAAATAGGTGACGGGAGGGGATCCTCCCTCCCCTGCGTGGCATCTCGCATGCCTTATCCCCCGTGGAAGCTCCAGCAAGGAGATTAGTGGCCTTGCTAAACCCTTCTCCTCCAACACGACAGCCGGTTGGAGGAGAGAGGGATTATTTTTTAAAAAAATTTGCCATTATCCTAACCTAAGCATTCATATACAAAATGCATAGTTAGATTGGAGATTATTACACATCAGTTACCCCTGACTGTCTACCTGACCCTAACTAAGGGGGTTGTTAGCTGCACTGGGAACGTGGACTGAACCCGCAGCGAGAGGTCTCTCCGTTGGGCACTACTTGGAGCAAGAGGACGGTTGGGTGCCAAGGGGGCTTTGCCCGTAAATCCCTTGCCTTCTGAGCCCTGCACAAGAGGCCAACGTGACTCCAGGATTGGATCTCGAGGCCCGCATACTAGTCTATGGGCGGAATCTTGGATTAGTAATCCCTAAGGATTGTTGAATAGCCTTCGGGCAAATTATGGATTAGCCTACAAGCTAGATTTTATGGATGTATTCCAAAGATAAGTATGATAACTTGTTGAAAAGGAACTTGTTTGGCACTGTTTTTCTATGTCAAGTGCTAAGATTACGTGAAGGAACCAATGTCTAATTGGCTAATTAAGGACGCTATTTTATGCATGTCTAACCAAATGTGGTAGGTAATTAGAAAACTAAAGCAACCTCAAGGAAAGTGCGGTGGATGTGGCCATGGGTCCGTCCTATGGATGGGTGGTCCCGATTGGCTGGGAACTTTTCTCAAGAGAAATGGACAGTAGAGAACTTTAAGGAAATGGACAGCAAGGAGCGATGACCTAGAATCTAGGTTACTAGAATCCCGATTTTGTTGTTTTAGGGGAACGGAATAGGACTATGCCTTACGGACAGAGAGGTCGGGCTTTGCATTCCTCTCATTTTCCATTCTCCTTGAACCAAGTGCAATATGAATCCTCTTCGACCCTGACGTTTCTTCGTAAAGTAGTTTGCCTGGGGTTTGACGCTAGTTGCTATTTTAGGAATTTGACCATTAGGGGAAACCCTGATTCAGGTCGGTCCTAAGTGGAAACGGTCGGAACACTTCCACTATGTGGCAAACTCGGGAAGTCCTAGATCGCAAACCCCGTAACATTCCATGGGAGTGCTGGGCAGAGCTTTCTAGACTCTCTTCCCGATGGACTAGTAAGACGTGTTCTGAAAGGGAACAGGTGGACACATTACACTTTTTGAGGACTCATGGGATAAAGAGGCAATTTACTTGCATGTATACCCCATAGCAAAATGGTGTTGTAGAAAGAAAAAGCAGGCATATTGCAGAAGTTGCACGGGCATTAATGGCTGAAAATAATATGCCCAAACATTTCTGGTCTAAGGCTGTCCATACTGCTATTTACATTATGAACAGAACTCCCACAGCTATAGTTCATGGGATGACTCCTGAAGAATGCTTTACTGGCAAGAAGCCTGATGTATCACACTTGAAGGTATTTGGTTGTGTTGCATACGTTCATGTGCCAAATGAGCTATGGAAGAAGCTTGATTCAAAGGCAGAAAAATGTGTTTTTATTGGATACTCTTTAGAGCAAAAAGGGTATCGCTATTATAACCTAGTCACAGGTGAGTTTAGGGTGAGCAGGGATGTTATCTTTGATGAGATGGGAAGTTGGTATACACCTACTCATGATGTTTTGAATGATGATAATGATCAAGACATATATGTTTAGAAAGATAAACAAGAATCATGGAGTCTTAGTGGACCAGAAACATCATCTGGTACTACACCTACAGTGAGCCCTTGGTCTCGGAGATTAACGAGTAGCCCAACATCTTCAAGTGGATCCATAAGTGTTGCAGGGAAGGACAAAGGAAAGAAGAAAGTAGACGGTAATGATGTATCTACCAATCATTTGGGATTTGATGGAGATTCGAGTGGTTCAGAGAGTTTGGATGATGAGCTTGGCATTCCTTCAGTCAGGACACCAAGTGTACAGAGAGCTCATAGTAATGTAAAGGCTCCATTGAGTGTTCCAATGGTACGCAGATCTAGTAGAGTCAAATACCCTGTTAAAAGATTTGGTTTTGAAGGTTATACAACTCACCATTATGCTTGTATGGTGAAACTAGTTGAGGATGTTGATGCCACTTGTTTTGAGGATGCTGTTGGTCATGCTCATTGGGATCCAACAATGGATGAGGAGACGGCTACATTAGAAGCCAATAAGACTTGGGATTTGGTACCCTTATCTAAGGGTAAGAAATCTATTGGCTGTAAGTGGGCTTACAAAGTCAAGTATAATGTAGACATTTTAGTTAGCGGGTATAAGGCTAGGCTGGTTGCAAAAGGCTATGCTGAAACATATGGCATAGATTATGAAGAGACATTCAGTCCAATTGCTAGGATGACAATGGTTAGGTGTGTGATTGCCTTAGCAGTAGCTAAAGGTTGGAGTTTGCATCAAATGGATGTTAAGAATGCCTTCTTGTATGGTGAATTGCAAGAAGAAGTGTATATGGAGCAGTCAGCAAGTTATGAGTATTTAGAGCATCCCACATATGTGTGCAGGTTAAAGAAGACACTCTATGGGTTGAAGCAAGCACCTAGAACATGGTCTGACAAGATTGGAGAGTATCTTGTCAATATTGGGTTTTGTATTTCTGATGTTGATCACTCACTTTATGTAAGAAAGGAAGATGCAGGTTTGGTCATCATAGTCATCTATGTGGATAACTTGATTATTAAAGGTAAAAGTGACAATGGGATTGTTGAAGTTAAAGACTTCTTGAAGAAGAAGTTCGAGATGAAAGATTTGGGTGAGCTGAGATACTTTCTTGGTATTGAGGTGATAAGATTTGATGATGGTATATGGCTGTCACAAAGGCAATATGGCTTGGATATGTTATCCAAGTATGGTATGACAGCATGTAAGCCTCTTTCAGTACCATTGGAGAAAAATGTGAAGTTGAGTTCTGACGTTGGGGATGAGATAGAAGACCCTACTATGTTCAGGAGGATAGTAGGGAGTTTGATTTACATGACTATCACAAGGCTAGACTTGAGCTATGCTATTGGCCTTGCCAGTCAGTTTATGCAGATGCCTAGAAAACCTCATTTAGATGTAGTTAGATGTATATTGAGGTATGTGAAGTCCACTTTACATTATGGACTTTTTTATGAGGTAGGTAAGGATGTACAGGTCTTTGGATACACAGATGCAGATTAGGCTGGTAGCATGTCAGACAGAAGATCTACAAGTGGATTCATATTTTCCCTTGTTAGTGCAGCAATTACATGGAGTAGCAAAAAGCAACCTACAGTTGCTTTATCGAGTACAAAGGCTAAGTATAGAGGTGTTGCTATGGCAGCATGTGAGGTGGTATGGCTGCAAAAGTTATTAGGTGATTTGGATGTGCAGGGAGATGGTCCAGTTGTCATTCATTGTGACAACATGAGCAGCATACAACTAGCTAGGAATCCATTTTTCCATGCTAGGATAAAACACTTTGAGGTGCACTACCACTTTATGAGAGAGAAGGTACTTGTAGGAGAGATTGACTTGGTATATGTCAGTACACAAGATAAGATAGCAGAAATTTTCACAAAGTCATTGGGTGCAGAGAAGCTTCGAATGTTCCAAAGCTTACTTGGAGTTGCAGAGATAGAATTGAGCTTGAGGGGGGAGTGTTGAGATGGCAAGCTCAACATGTACGGACATTGATGATGGACCGCCTATCTAGATGAGTCTGCATGTCTAAAACTACTTTGACGAACGGTGCAAGGAGCGACGGTGGAGTTCTAAGGAGAAGTTGTAAAGCTGCTTCCACGTTCGACGGACCACACTTGCGATGCCTCCTAAGAAAGTCCAAGGCATAGCCGCGGGAGGGTCATCTCCCGGTATCCATGTGGATATCTCACCTCAAAGCCAGGTTGTCTTCTTGATGTTAATTCGGGTTTTAGTCAATCATGCAAAGAAAAATTGTTAAGGAAATATATATATTTGTTCAAATTAATTCTAACGAAGGAGTTAGCTTATGAATGACAATGTATTCAAATTAGCTTTCTTCAAATTGCATCAAGCATTATAAAATAATAGGCAATACTATCCATTTACTATAGTATTATAGTCCTAAAATGAAGAAATTATATCTTGCTCCATTAGTCTTATTCTTTTCGCAACGAATCATGGCAAAATGGCTAAATTCATGAAAGGTTTCTTTTGATGCTCAAATTACTAGAGAGTTATCTTTGCTAGTTGCACATCTTAGCAAGGCAACTGTTGTTATTTGGCATGAGTTCATCTTTAAAGAAAACGGAAGTTAAATGTTAGAAATTAACAAGTATAAAAATTAGACATACGAAATCATTTGGGAAAAAAAATGTAATGGGAAATTGCTGGATGACACTCTATTAACACTTTTCCCCTACAAATAGAGGACTTGGAACAAATAAAGTGTGTATTCACCAATTCCTTAGCTAGACCTTTGTCCCAAGGAGTATCGTCACTCTTTGTATCATCATGGCATTATGCTATATGCCAAATTAAACTGTATTGATTGAGAAAGTAATCAAAGATAGTAAAACCGTGACAAGACGAGTAAGATTACCTTCCAAAAGCTGACCAAACCAATCTTTCCAAAAGATAACCAGACCAATCTAAACATAGAAACATTCATACCCTAAAACATTGGACTACTTACCTTACCGCAAGGACAATAAATTCATAAAGATAAGAAATTAGGGTTCATCCCTAAGGTTCTTAAATGAAGAAACCCTAGGCCTGACATACGTCAGATTAAGGAGTCTAAATAGATTATTCCATCGCCGGACTGCGCAACATGTATGAAATCATTTTGTGATCAATTCACAAAGAGAAAAGGGAAAAACCCTCTTCAAAGACGGCAGATCCTTACGCAAGTTATCTTGCAAAAAGATGTAGTTTTTGGATATCCTTCAAAATAAAGAAAGTTGTAAAATGGTAACTAGCATATCTAAGGTACCTCAGGGTTAACCAAGTTGGGTATACCCTACACTCGAATATAAGGGATCTTGCCAAGTTTACAAGACATCTTGAGAATGACTGCTGATACACTCTAAAAGGAAAGAACACTTCCTTAGCAGCTTGCCATACAACTGGGTTGATTAATGGAAATGTTTGTGCTTGTTAGAGATTGTAGGGCGTTGTTTGAATTATGAATTACAAATTAAACAAGTACCTATACTTGAGGTTAAAGGCCTGAAGGGAGAGGCAGCTTCAGTTACCCCCGACTGCCTGCCTGACCCTAACCAAGGGGTTGTTGACCGCGCCGGGAACGTGGACCGAACCCGTCGCGAGAGGTTTCTCCGTTGAGTTCTACTTGGAGCAGGAGGACGCTTGGGTGCCAGGGGGGGCTCTGGCCGTAAATTCCTCGCCTTCCGGGTCCTGCACAAGAGGCTAATGTGACTCAGGATTGGATCTCGAGGCCCGCATACTAGTTGATGGGCGGAAGCTTGGAATAGTGATCCCTGGAGATTACTTGTTAGCCTCCGGGCAGATTATGGACAAGCCTACGGGCGGAACTTCTTGTAATTCAAAGATAAAATGATGAGATGTTAAAAGAACTTGCTTGATATTGTTTTTATATATCACGTGATAAGATTACGTGAAGAAACTAGTGCTTAAACAAGATTAATTAAAGAAGCTGATTGTTATATGTCAAATTAATGTGTTAGATAATTACATAACTAAAACAAACCGAGGAAAGTGCGGAGGATGGGCCATGGGTCTGTCCTACGGTTGGGTGGTCCCGGTTAGCTGGGAACTTTTCTCATAAATCTCGAAAGACAGCGAAATGATCATCATCATCAAAAAGAATAACGAGAACGATGACCTAGAGTTACGTTTTACCCGATTTACGTTGTTTTAGGGGAACGGAATGGGGCTATGCCTTATGGCAGAGAGGTTGAGCTTTGCATCCCTCTCGTTTCCCATTCTCCTTGAACCAAGTACAGCATGAATCCGCTTCGGACCTGGCGTTTCTGCGTAAAGTAGTTCACTCGGGTCTGACGCTAGTTGCTGTTAGCTAGTGACCCATTAGGAAAACCCTAATTCCGGTCGATCCTAAGTGGGAACGGCCATGATACTTCCGCTTCGTAGCAGACGCGGGAAGAACTAGATCGCAAAACCCGTAACATTCCATGGGAATGTCGGGTGGAGCTTTCTAGACATCCTTTTCGATGGACTGCTAAGACGTGTCCTGGATGATACTAGGGGACACGTTACAGTTGGTATCAAAGCCGACCAACAACGGAATTGTTTTTATGAGATCTCAATAAAATGAAGTAAAGAAATTGTTGCTCATCTTCAATACTGTCTTGCAGAACTATGAAGCATGGAACAAGTTCTTGGTGTTCCGGGTCATGTTTATGACTGCAATGCATTCTCCGCATTATAGACAAAGAGTTGGGATGATGAACATCCTGGAGCAGATTTATAATCCATCACCTTTATATATAGAACGAAGATAGACAGGGTCTTCAGGAATCTGCTACATAGCTGCCCACCGGTTCGCTTATCTACAGACCAACCTAAAGAGGATCAAGTGGTTGGAAGACTTGAAAGTCGTGAAGCTGTTCATTTTTGTGGAAGCTCACGTAAATTCGACTTTACATATTCAAGGTCGGAGGGTTGAAATGAACTCATATGTATATGAGGAAGTAACCCGTGTAATCCCAGCCGACAGGATTAAGGTGTTGGGCCACCATGAGAAGTATGGATTCCAACGAAAAGGATATCCTGAACTTCCAATGAATTATCGATTCCTAAAGATCCATGACCCAAAACCCTACTATTACACAGTTCCTGTAGACAAATGCAATACAACGTTGTTCTCCTCAAAATGAATGTAATGATTGAATTATCATCACACGAGACGTTGTATAAGGACACGCCCATGTAAATATAAATAAGGACTTCTTTTATCAATATCTGGCTGTGCATCAGAGTGGAAAAAGTAGCTTCATGATTTACGAGATAGCTGAACTAATGATAAGCTAATGTCAATTATCATATAATAACGTTAAGAAAAAACTTTTATCCAGGCACAACCCCAGGTTCAGGTTCCAAATTCGCCCCCTACATCAAGTACTGCCGTGATCCAGGAGAAGAAGTTCCTCCTCAAGCAGATAAAGCCACCTGAGTTTGACGGGAGGGGCAGATTCGTCCAGTCTGATGCTGAAATTCGGATTGAATCTATGGAGGACTACTTTGAAGCAGCTGGTACTGCACCTACCAATCAGGCCATGCTCGCCAAGTTAAAACTCACCGGCGAAGCTAGACTATGGTGGAAACAATGGTGCAGGGATCAAGGGACTTCAGAGGGGTCCGTTACCTGGGAGAAGTTAAAGAAAGCCGTGCAGGGGAGATATTTGCCACCTGCATATCGTACATAGAAAATGAATGAGTTCTATGAGCTAAAACAGCTAGGACTCACCCTTGACGCATACTACTCTAAATTTGTCTCACTCTTAAAGTATGCGCCACAGATGGACATGACGTAGCAGGTGTCCAAATTTTGCGTTGGCTTAAATCCACCCGTAAATACCCGTCTCGAATCTATGCGTCTGTCAGATCTTTAGGATGCACTCATTTGAGTGTCGCCTATAATTCAGGAAGTGCAAGCTAGACCAAGGGGTAACAAAACTTGGTCCTATAGCGACCCGAACAGAGGAGCATTCAGACTCCAAGTGAAGAGAGTTCAAGGTCACAATCAGGGACAAAGGAAGAAAGCAAGGACAAATAACGTCAACAACTTTGTTCCTACTCAAAGTAATGGCCGAAACCTCCGATGTTTCCACTGCAATGAACTCGGTCACTTCAAAAGGCAATGTCCCAAGCTCAGCGAGGGACATCATCAAACACCTTTCCAAGGTGCAGGCCGCGGTCAAGGAGCCGCTGTCGTGATGCTGCGCATCCGAGTCGTATACACCTCCACATACACCTCCGCATGTGATTTATTGTTTGTGTGATGCATTTTAATAATCCGCATCCAATGTATATATTCCCTTAGTGCATGCGCATAATTTTGTTTGGATGCATGATGTGTCACCATTGCTCATTTCTTACTGAAATCCTCATGAGAGATTGATAATATATAAACTGTCAGAGGCTGTCATAGAGGTTGATCAGGTTGCGAGGAGGATAAATTCCGTCAATAGGACTGAAATGCTGATTGCAAAGAGATGTCAGACATCAGATGTTGTGGAAAATCACTACGTCAGAAGCAAGGAGATGAATAGAGGATATTGCAAGAGCCGCAACTGCAACGCGACGAGTGGATCATGCTTCTACATACAGTGGTGCTGTACGAGCATTTCTGCCCACCTTTAGATCAACCGCTCATGTGGGGTTCTGCTGAAACTAGGGTAACCATAAAAGGCTTAGCACGTAGGAGACTTGAGACAAGCTGGTGTGAACGTGCTAATTGGGGGAGTTCTAAGGAAAGAAAAAGCTAAGAAAAGAGGGAATGGTATATTTTTGAAAAAGGTAAAGTGGCGGGCTGCGCTTGAATGGGAGGAGAGGTTCCTTCTTTTCCGCTTTCTGTGGCGAAAGGAGGGGGAATAATGCTCGGATTGGAAAAAGGAGGACATAGGAGCAGAGGATCGGGAGGGGAGATTGATCAATTGCTGAGCACCACCTTAATGCGAGGGCCTCCATCGACAGTCGGGACGCACACATCTCTCGTGTTGGAATCGGCGATTCAGAAGGCATGGCGTGAACGGACATGGGAGCTGCACCTCGCTGAAGGAGGGACTTCTCTGACGGGAATTTTGGGATGAAGCATCGACGCGGAGGCTCTGTGCGGCTCGAGGTTGGTGACGAGAATCCCATCTCCTTAGCCACTCTGCCGTATGCGGACTCAGCTGAGGATGCGGTGGCAGCCTCTGATAAGAGAAGTATTGGATTCGGCTTGTGAAACCCCACAAGAGTTACGAGGAGATCATTAGAACCATTGTGAGTGTTGCCCAATTTCTCAACTATGTTGCCATGAATCCTACTGATTCAGAGCGTGTCGCATGGAAACATGTCAATGAGGTCTTCAGCTCTTGGGAGACACAGCAGCCGCAATGACTTGCCTGCATATTTACCTCTTATTCGCCATCTTATGTCTATCGATGAACGATTAGCTGATGCCACTGCTTTGGAAGGCATAGATACAGGTCCCGGAGTGATGTCAAAGAAGAAATTCATTTCAGCAACAGAGGATAAGAGGAGAATCTGAGCTCTCTCTCTGTCTCTGCCTGACCGTTTCTCCATTTCTTGCACAAGGTTGGTTTCCTACCATCGCCTGCATTGCCTGTGTCCTCTTCGAGCTTCCTTCCTTGTCACCATCCCTGTCTTGCGACTCACACAGTCGCTGTTCGGTTTCCTGTCGCCTATTCCAGCCAGACTTGATCGCTGATCGTCCATCTCAGATACCGATGATTAGAGTTTTTGGCTCTCTGTGAAGTCATCCTGTCACTACGAGCAGCAAGCTAGCGGATTTTTAACACGATGGCCATGGAAAGCTTTGCTACTCCTTATCCAGTGATTTTCAATGATGGTGAATGAGATCACGACATGGGCAAATAGCCCTGATAGCCACTTTTGTATATTCGAAGACAGTAAAGAGCTCCTTCAACCATATGGAGGTGCTTTGAATGGTAAGACCACTGGAATCTAATTGGCCGTGAAGGTGACTATATACAGAAACATTGCAGTACGGCAGAGAATGAATTTCCACTCAAATTGATTTACGTGACTACAATCGAATGAAACTGGTGGTTGAACAGATTTATTTGGGACCATGTCATTCAGCGACCTATTAAGTAACCAGAAGAGAGCACCTCTGAGAGTGATGGTTCTTCTGGAGAAGATGTGGTTTACTTGGTAATGAACTAGAGAAACCTGCTGTTAATCCTCACAGTGAGAAGGAGAACAAGTGATGGTGCAAAAATTGCTACAAAAGGGTACAATGATTTTAAACTATTGGAATGCTCATGTTGCTGGAGATCCTCTAGTTTCCTCGTGATCAAATATCCCAAAGGTTCTGTTTAGGCTGAAATTTCAGTAACCCAGATCTCATTCTCAGTAAACCTCTCGATAGAATTTTCATCTTCAAACATGGCATGCTACAGCTGAACGACCACGAACAAGTCTTTACTTGATGCTGTACTTGTTGAAATACAAAAACTGTTCATGACAGCATATCAAGAACATGAATTTGCTCAGTTTCTTTGTTGTAACTCTATGATTATGACAAGGAATATAGTGATCATTGACTTCCAATATTTGAGTTCTTCTTGTTAGCCTCATTTCTTGCTGTACCTTGAACCCCGTGTTCTGCAGCTCTCGCACGATCTCTTTGACATTTCTGGTGAACCCGACGTGAAAGTGCTGCGTCATCAGCAAGATGGGAGACTCGCAAGAAGAGATGACAGATGATAATGTCATGAAGAACCTGTTTCAGTCATTTACCATGTATATGCAGCAGCAAGTTCATGCAAAACGTGACAGTGATGCTATGGATGCTTTGAAAGCTGTCCAACAGGAGATGAAGCAGTTTAATGGCCAGCAAGTGTCAACTTACTTGCATTTATATGAAGAAAAGATGAAGTTTTTTGGAGTTTCTCAAGATGTTTGGAGCCGCTACTTCTTGCGGATCGTGGTGCGCGCTCTTGAAGGTCGAATTGCAGAAATTCAAGAGGCACATGCAGGTTGGGCTGAATTTAAAAAGGCATTAAAAGATGAATATTTCCTGGAGGATGCATGGGTTTCTATGCCTAATAAGGGACTTTCGATTACTGCTCTTCTGCGAGAGTTTGAAAGCCGATATGATCAGTTGGATGGGACTGAACAGCAAGCTTTGGAGATGCAGAAAGTGGAGTTATTTTTGCAAGCTGCAGATGCTGATTTACAGGAAAAGTTGGATGATCTTTTGGAAGATCAAGCTACTGATTCAGGTTTAAAGACGGAGTGGAGACATGTCATTGATGCTGTGAATGCTCTTGTCAAGAAGCAGCGCAGGAGAGTCAGATTGCATCGAAACACAGGATCAGTTCCTGAAAAATCCTTGGAGACTTCTTCTTCTACCCCTGCTGCAGCTTCTTTGCCTAAGTCTACTCTTCCTGTTGTGAATCCACCAGTACCTGCTACTCCAGTGCCCTTATCTGTAGATGATGTTATTAAAGGCTTGGCGGATTTGACAATTGAAGCAGTCAAAGCTGAAGTTGGTTAGTTAAAGGAGCAACTTATGTCAGTACCTGCTGTAGCACCTGCTCCAGTGACTGCTTTTCCAGCTGGTCAAAGAAAAGGGCGTCGATGTATTTGGTGTGATAGTACAGAGCACCAACATTGCAGAGATTGTGATGCTTTTCAGGAAGCACGTAAGAAGAATGTAGTGTTTTGGGGACAAGATGGGAAGATATGGCTGACAGAGACTGGCGCTCCTCTTGACACGAACTTTGGTAAGGGAGGTATGAAGAAGCTTGTTGATGATATGGCTGCGCGATCAGCTTATGTGAGTGTTAGAGGAGATGCTTCAGCTTTTGGAGTCCAGCTTGAGCAGAAATCTGATGGAGACTCTGCTTTATGGTCTTCTGCCTTGGAGATAGCGAGAAGAGGGAAAGTTCAAACTTCTACTATGACTTGTGTGGGCTCTAGCATCCGAGGAGAAACAGGATGGGATTCTCCTGTTGACAAGTATTCTATTTTTGCTTATATTGCTAAAACGCAGGGTTTAGATGCCATGGTTGAGGAAAAGAGAAGAAGAGATGAGGAGGGTCCTAGCTCCTCCAAAAAGACTAGAGGGGGTGATTTTGTTTCACCACCTGCTCCACCTATGCCAAATTCTCCAACTCAAACAGGTTCCGATCAACCAATGGGAGACAAGCAGAAAGAAAAGAGGCAACCAAGAAAAGAGCCAGGATTCAAGCTCTTGTCAGATCTTGAAATGCAAACGGATATGAGTAAGATTTTTCATGAAAGAATTTTGAATAGTGAAGTTACTTTTACTGTTGGAGAGGCTCTTGGGATTGCTAGAAGAGAAATACAGGATCAGATGCATGATCTTTTGCGGAGGAAACGACATGCGATGGAAGGACCTGCTTTACAGGGATTGTGGCATGGAACTCTTGGGAAAGAGCATGATGATGCAGTGAAGGTTGAAAATGCTTCTGTTAATCCGCAATTGGAGAAAATAGTACAACCTATGCAGTATGAAGATGATGAGACCCCTATTCTCATTCCTCGCAGCCATTTTTCACGAAGTCATTGGGCTAGAGCAACCACTGAGACAGTGGTAAGGATTGGAGAGAAACAAATTCCCTTGATTGCTTTAGTTGATCATGGTTCTGAGATTAATCTTATTGCTCGAGGTGTTTATGAGAGTGGCAAGTGGCCTATGGATGCAGAGCATGGCTGGCGCATGAGAGCCGCCAATAATACTTCTGGTGATATGTATGCTGCTTGTCCGAGTATCAGAATTTCTATTGGTAATGTTGAAGAGGATTATCATTGCTTTGTTCAGGATTCATGCTCTTATCCGATTATTCTTGGACAGCCTTTCATTACAGAAGCAAGAATGGAAACAAAAGTGATGGATGACGGATCAGCTTTTCCGCGGATACGCAGTAAAGATGGTATGCGAGCTGTTCAGTTTATGACTGTTGGGGTAAATCATCCGAGAAACAGGGACTCCTTGCGTGAGACACCACTACCTGCGAAGGAGTTGGATTTTCATTAGGTACCGCTGTCTTGCGAGACGTCAGTGGTACGGAGCGGAGAAAAGAGGAGATCTCGCCTCCTGGCAGCCAGTCTTTCTCCAATAACTTTGTTGGGTTTACTTTAGATAGTTCAGTGAGTTATCAGAAAATTTTGAGATTTGCCTAGAGCTGCCAGGCAGTACATTGGTCGTAAGGAGAAAGAGTTGAAGAATGCAGGTATCTTGCAAGCAGAAGAGCATGTGGATGGATTGTATGAAGGGATGTCTTATGCAGATACATTGTTTGAGATGAGAGCAATGCTGAAAACTGATGTATGCAAGGGTTCAAAGATCATACCTGTGCAAACCTTGGATATGTTTCAGGAAATTTCTGGTTTTATGCTGCAAACAGAGTTAGAGGCTGAGAAAACTCAGCAAACTGAATTTATGGCTGATCTTGATCAGCTAATAGAATTGCAGAGGGCTGAATCCATTCAGCCAACAGAGTTGAATGCAGAAAAATTTCTTCATATAGAGTTTCAGGATGCGTCTATGCAGTCCATTGAGCCGAGGGCTGAATTCATTCAGCCAACAGAGTTGAATGCAGAAAAATTTCTGCATACAGAGTTTCAGACTGCACCCATGCAGTCCATAGAGCTAAAGGCTGAAATTTTTCAGCCAACAGAGTTGAATGCAGAAAAATTTCTGCATACAGAGTTTCAGGCTGCACCCATGCAGTCCATAGAGCTAAAGGCTGAAAATTTTCAGCCAACAGAGTTGAAAGATGCTGAAAATTTGCAGAAATTGCAGCAAAGGAGAGAGTGCTTGAATGATGCCAAGGTTGACACAAAATATAAAACAGTTGATAAGAAGGTTAAGCCGGTTGCAGGCCCGCTTCCTTCTGATAGTGATGAACAGATTGAAAAAGCTATGAAGCAGCCTATGTTGAGGGATCCTGCAAATATTGGACATAAGTTTACAGCTGAAACTCTTGCAGAATTGAAGATTGGAAATGATGATTTTTTGCTTCCAGTGGAAAAAGAATGTTTTAGAGAGATGCTTGGACGTCATGGTAAGGCATTTGCTTTCTTTCCACATGAAATTGGCTGCATTAGTCCCGAATTGGTTGCACCTATGGTCATCTTCACTGTTCCTCATGTACCATGGAATATACGTCCTATTCCTGTGCCTAAAGCACACTTGCCAAAGCTGATAGAGTTGCTGAATGAGAAGATTAAAATGGGGATTTTGGAACCCTCTTCTGCACCCTATTCTAACAGGTGGTTTACTGTACCAAAGAAGAATGGTACTTTGAGATTTATTCAGGATATGCAGCCCGTGAACAAAGTGACAATCAGGAATGTGGGTACAGGTCCAGTTGTGGATGAATTTGCTGAAGCTTTTGCAGGACGAGCCATCTATTCACTAGGTGACTTGTATTCAGGTTATGATCAGTTTCAGCTTGCCTTGGAAAGCAGGGATATTACTACTATGCGGACACCTATTGGTCTTGTGAGGATGTGTACCTTGCCACAAGGTGCTACAAACTCAGTTGCTCATATGATGAATGCTATGCATAGAGTTCTTCGAGACTATATTCCGCAGTATACCATGCCATTTCTAGATGATGTGCCTATTAAGGGTTGTGCAGAAGAAGAAAAGAATGAAAGTCTTGATTTGCGTGGATGTAGACAGTTTGTGGCTGATCACTTGAATGCTTGTGAGCAAATTTTGACACGATTAGAGGAGGTAAATTTGACACTTTCAGGGCTGAAATCTGTCTTTGCTGTTAATGAAGTCATCATAGTTGGGCATATGGTTGGATATTATGGTAGAAAGCCTTCTCCTGCAAAGGTGGATGCCATAAACAGGATTGCAGAGTATTGCTCGACTACTTCAGAGGTGCGGAGATTTGTGGGAGCTTGTGTATTTTACATGATTTGGATTCCACATTTTGCTCATATTGCAGATGTTCTCTATCAGCTGCTTCGAAAGGGGCAGAAATTTCATTGGGATGTGAAGCATTCAAAAGCCATGCGTAAGCTCAAGAAGCTATTGCAATCAGCACCTACTCTACGCAAGGCGGATTATCAGTGTGGACGGCCGATCATGTTGACAGTTGATACTAGCCCTATTGGCATAGGTTGGGCTGTGGGACAGGATGATGCTGATGGAAATAGGTATGCTATCCGCTTTGGAGCTAAAGTTCTTAATGAGCGACAAAGGAGATATCCGCAGATTAAAAGAGAATTGTGGGGAGTAGTCACTGCACTGAAGTGTGATAAAGGGTATTTTATTGGAGCTTCAGTTGTTGTGGAAACAGATTGTTTGCCTTTGCTTGGCATGATTACTAGTTGCTCGACTCCAGATATAGCGATGCTTCGGTGGATTGCCTATATCAAATCATTGAATCCAGAATTTCGACACATAGCAGGGAAAGATAATCCAGTTGCTGACATGCTTTCTAGAGCGAGATATGAGGATGAGGAGTCAATGCTTGCAGAAGATGATGAGATAGAGTTTGCTACTTTTGTCCTTACTCATGATTGTCATGTATCTACTGTTGAAGCTTTTATTGAAGAACTTTATGTTGATGAGTGGCTGCAAATTGGACAGTATCTAAGTTCATTGACTCGAAGAGCTGATTGGACAGATGATGAATTCAAGAAAATCAGAAGGAAGGCTTACGGGTATTTCTTGAAAGATGGTTTTCTTTGGAAGCATCCAAGAAAGAGAGGTGGCTTGCCCTTGAGAGTAGTTTGTGATGTAGCAATGCAAATACAGATTATGCAAGAGTTTCATGAGAGCTCATGGGCTGGACATAGAGGTGTGTGGGCTACCTATGAGAAAATCAAAGAAAGATACTGGTGGAAAGGGATGTATAAAGATGTTTCTCACTTTGTGGAGACTTGCAGGGACTGCCAGCTTTACTCTTTAGTGCGACATCGTGATGAGTTGCATCCGACTTATCCACTATGTATGCATTACAAGTGGGTGGTAGACTTGGTTACTTTGCCAGTGGGACTTTGGCAGATGAGATATCTTGTCTTGGCTAGGGAGGATCTTACAAACTATGTTGAAGGTAGACCATTGAGAATGAAGACCACCACTACAATATGTAAATTCTTGTTGGAAGAAATATTTTGCAGGTATGGATGTATAGGCAAGATTACAGCTGATCGTGGAGAGCTAGATGCTGATGAAGCTAGAGAATTCTTCTCACGGCTTGGGATTAAATTGGCTCTTACTACTGCCTACAATCCAGAGGGAAATGGCAAAAGTGAAAGAGGACATCCGCCAATAGTTAAAGCATTGGCAAAAGCTTGTAGAGGTCGGATTGGTGATTGGCCGAGATTGCTACCTTTTGCATTGTGGGCTGATCGCTCTACACATAGTGTGACTACTGGATACATGCCTGCGGAGTTGATGTATGGGCAAAAACCTGTCATGCCTACTGAAATTTGTGCTCTCACTTGGAGTGTTCTTCCTTGGCATGAGAATTTATCAAGGGAAGAGCTGTTAGCCCTTCGGATTCGTCAACTAGAGAGAAGGAAAGAAGATGTGCAGCTAGCCGTTGACCGTTTGAAGGCTGCCCGTCTCAGAAATAAGGACAGGTTTGATTCAAGGCATCGCTTGAGGCCTAGAGCCATAAAAGAAGGAGATTGGGTTCTAGTCTACGACAGTAGTCTAGAAAATCAGCATAGTAGCATGAGAAAAATGGTTCAAAGATGGTTTGGACCGTATGAAGTGAAAAAGGTTTTTGACAATGGTACCTATGAGCTGGCTGAATTAGATGGAACATTATTGAGGGTGCCTATTGCTGGAAAACGAGTCAAGATTTTCAAGAGAAGGGAGAATGAAGAATTCACACTTGAAGCATTGACAGAAGATGAGCTAGTAGAAGAAAGACAAGCAGAAGAGACAGAAAATATAGATGATGAAGCCGATGGAGAAACAGGTTTACTAGAATCAGATGATGGACTTGACCTGTTTGAGGAGTTGCATGATCCTGGATAGTTGGCACATCCGGAGGATGCGCAGGTTTAGAGGGGGTGGATGTCGTGATGCTGCGCATCCGAGTCGTATACACCTCCATTTCTTTTGTTGTGCATTTGTGTTAATCTCCGCATGTGATTTATTGTTTGTGTGATGCATTTTAATAATCCGCATCCAATGTATATATTCCCTTAGTGCATGCGCATAATTTTGTTTGGATGCATGATGTGTCACCATTGCTCATTTCTTACTGAAATCCTCATGAGAGATTGATAATATATAAACTGTCAGAGGCTGTCATAGAGGTTGATCAGGTTGCGAGGAGGATGAATTCCGTCAATAGGACTGAAATGCTGATTGCAAAGAGATGTCAGACATCAGATGTTGTGGAAAATCACTACGTCAGAAGCAAGGAGATGAACAGAGGATATTGCAAGAGCCGCAACTGCAACGCGACGAGTGGATCATGCTTCTGCATACAGTGGTGCTGTATGAGCATTTCTGCCCACCTTTAGATCAACCGCTCATGTGGGGTTCTGCTGAAACTAGGGTAACCATAAAAGGCTTAGCACGTAGGAGACTTGAGACAAGCTGGTGTGAACGTGCTAATTGGGGGAGTTCTAAGGAAAGAAAAAGCTAAGAAAAGAGGGAATGGTATATTTTTGAAAAAGGTAAAGTGGCGGGCTGCGCTTGAATGGGAGGAGAGGTTCCTTCTTTTCCGCTTTCTGTGGCGAAAGGAGGGGGAATAATGCTCGGATTGGAAAAAGGAGGACATAGGAGCAGAGGATCGGGAGGGGAGATTGATCAATTGCTGAGCACCACCTTAATGCGAGGGCCTCCATCGACAGTCGGGATGCACACATCTCTCGTGTTGGAATCGGCGATTCAGAAGGCATGGCGTGAACGGACATGGGAGCTGCACCTCGCTGAAGGAGGGACTTCTCTGACGGGAATTTTGGGATGAAGCATCGACGCGGAGGCTCTGTGCGGCTCGAGGTTGGTGACGAGAATCCCATCTCCTTAGCCACTCTGCCGTATGCGGACTCAGCTGAGGATGCGGTGGCAGCCTCTGATAAGAGAAGTATTGGATTCGGCTTGTGAAACCCCACAAGAGTTACGAGGAGATCATTAGAACCATTGTGAGTGTTGCCCAATTTCTCAACTATGTTGCCATGAATCCTACTGATTCAGAGCGTGTCGCATGGAAACATGTCAATGAGGTCTTCAGCTCTTGGGAGACACAGCAGCCGCAATGACTTGCCTGCATATTTACCTCTTATTCGCCATCTTATGTCTATCGATGAACGATTAGCTGATGCCACTGCTTTGGAAGGCATAGATACAGGTCCCGGAGTGATGTCAAAGAAGAAATTCATTTCAGCAACAGAGGATAAGAGGAGAATCTGAGCTCTCTCTCTGTCTCTGCCTGACCGTTTCTCCATTTCTTGCACAAGGTTGGTTTCCTGCCATCGCCTGCATTGCATGTGTCCTCTTCGAGCTTCCTTCCTTGTCGCCATCCCTGTCTTGCGACTCACACAGTCGCTGTTCGGTTTCCTGTCGCCTATTCCAGCCAGACTTGATCGCTGATCGTCCATCTCAGATACCGATGATTAGAGTTTTTGGCTCTCTGTGAAGTCATCCTGTCACTATGAGCAGCAAGCTAGCGGATTTTTAACACGATGGCCATGGAAAGCTTTGCTACTCCTTATCCAGTGATTTTCAATGATGGTGAATGAGATCACGACATGGGCAAATAGCCCTGATAGCCACTTTTGTATATTCGAAGACAGTAAAGAGCTCCTTCAACCGTATGGAGGTGCTTTGGATGGTAAGACCACTGGAATCTAATTGGCCGTGAAGGTGACTATATACAGAAACATTGCAGTACGGCAGAGAATGAATTTCCACTCAAATTGATTTACGTGACTACAATCGAATGAAACTGGTGGTTGAACAGATTTATCTGGGACCATGTCATTCAATGACCTATTAAGTAACCAGAAGAGAGCACCTCTGAGAGTGATGGTTCTTCTGGAGAAGATGTGGTTTACTTGGTAATGAACTGGAGAAACCTGCTGTTAATCCTCACAGTGAGAAGGAGAACAAGTGATGGTGCAAAAATTGCTACAAAAGGGTACAATGATTTTAAACTATTGGAATGCTCATGTTGCTGGAGATCCTCTAGTTTCCTCGTGATCAAATATCCCAAAGGTTCTGTTTAGGCTGAAATTTCAGTAACCCAGATCTCATTCTCAGTAAACCTCTCGATAGAATTTTCATCTTCAAACACGGCATGCTACAGCTGAACGACCACGAACAAGTCTTTACTTGATGCTGTACTTGTTGAAATACAAAAACTGTTCATGACAGCATATCAAGAACATGAATTTGCTCAGTTTCTTTGTTGTAACTCTATGATTATGACAAGGAATATAGTGATCATTGACTTCTAATATTTGAGTTCTTCTTGTTAGCCTCATTTCTTGCTGTACCTTGAACCCCGTGTTCTGCAGCTCTCGCATGATCTCTTTGACACCGCCACCCGTGGAAGAGGAAGAACTGCCTGCATTACCAATAGGCAAAGATGCGAAGCAGAAGAAGAGGAAGATCCGACTATGGAAGCAGAATTCGAAAGAGCGACAATCCATGCCGCTTTACACAAGAAGGGGCCGAATCGCCAGTTCTCGGTGATTCAAACACCGTCGGACTATCAAGGTAAAGGTTTCAAAACCTTGATTGATTGTGGCAGTACACATTCCTTTATCTCACCAGCATGTGCAAAAAGATTAGGAATAGCCACAGTAGAAGCACCTACCCTGCTTGTGGAATTGGCAAACAGTCGTGAGGTAACTTGTACCAGGCAAACTGCTAAGGAAGAATTCTTTTTGGGAGGAAAGAAAACCTTGGTCAAATTCAGAGTCGTGAATTTAGGTATCCATGAGTGTCTACTCGGGATGGATTGGCTTAAGCCTAATGACGCCCACATCCACTGTGGAAAGGGTCAAGTTTCCTTTCGAAACTCTGAAAAGGAGGTTGTCACGACTCAAGGTGAGGCAGGAGTGCCAAGAATCCAATTAGCCAAAGTATCGCGGATCATAAAAGGAGTCAGAAAAGGATTACCCGTTTACCTGATCAAACTCAACAAGTTAGATCAAAAGCAAGAGTCTCATGAAGGACCTTCTTGGCTAAAGGAATATGCTGATGTATTCCCTGAGGAATTGATTGAACTTCCGCCTCCAAGAGAAGTTGATCATGAAATTAGGCTAGTGCCTGGAGTTGCGCCAATTGCAAAGAGACCTTATAGAATGTCCATACCGGAAGCTATTGAGTTGAAGGAACAACTCAAGCAGCTGTTGGATCAGGGTTACATTTGGCCCAGCAACTCACCGTGGGGAGCTCCAGTACTATTCCAGAAAAAGAAAGATGGGACACTTCGACTATGTATTGATTACCGAGGGTTGAATCAATCAACAGTCAAGAACAAGTATCCTATTACTAGAATAGATGAGCTTCTAGATCGCCTTCAAGGTGCAAAGATCTTCTCCAAAATTGATCTCAGATCAGGTTACTATCAAATAAGGATCAAGGAAGAAGATATTCCAAAAACGGCCTTCAATACAAGATATGGGCACTTTGAGTTCTTGGTTATGTCATTTGGGCTTACAAATGCACCTGCCACCTTCAATAGATTAATGCAGGATATTTTTAGACCATATCTTGATGATTTCGTGCTTGTCTTCTTCGATGACACTTTATTCTATTCTAAACAGGAAGAAGATCATGAACCTCAACTACGGATTGTCCTTGAGACAATGAGGTCTCATAAGCTGTATGCAAAAATGAAGAAGTGTGCATTCTTCAAGCGTCAGATTGAATATCTGGGATTCATAGTATCATCAGAGGGAATATCAGTAGACCCAGCCAAAGTCAGGGATGTGCTTGAATGGCCAATACTATTATCCGTCAAAGAAATATGTAGCTTTCTTGGCTTGACAGGATGGTATAGGGTCTTTATCAAAAACTATGCTTTGATTGCAGCACCTCTTACAGACTTACTAAAGAAGCAAACATCTATTACATGGTCAACTCCCGAACAAAATAGCTTCGACAAATTGAAGCAAAGTTTGGTATTAGCACCTATTCTAAAACTTCCTGACCTCAATAAGGAATTCGAGGTAGTAACTGATGCCAGCATTCTTGCCTTGGGGTGTGTACTTATGCAGGAAGGTCATCCAGTAGCATACTCTTCAAGGAAATTGAAGAGTCATGAAAAGAATTATGCCACGCATGATCTGGAAT
Organism: Lygodium microphyllum; assembly: GCF_053477565.2. Lineage (NCBI taxonomy): Eukaryota > Viridiplantae > Streptophyta > Polypodiopsida > Schizaeales > Lygodiaceae > Lygodium > Lygodium microphyllum. Next base: position 27,502,146 of record NC_141143.1, on the reverse strand, counting down.
TATTAGCTGTCATCCATGCTCTAAAGCTTTGGAGACACTACCTGTTGGGTAACAAGTTTACTCTAGTAACCGATCATAAGAGTATCAAATGGATTTTTACTCAGAACGAGCTCAACATGAGGCAACGTCGGTGGATTGAAGTATTGGAGGAATATGATTTTGAAATCAAGTACCGACCAGGGAAAGAGAATGTAGTTGCCGATGCACTCAGTCGCAAGGCATTCCTAAATTCCCTAATCTTACAAAATCCATCAACGGCCAGATCTCTGGCTACAAAGGTATCGATACCAAACAATCCTATACTTGAACTAGCTAGAGAGGAAGCATGCCATGATTTGGCCTACCAAACAATGATAAAAGAAATATCTACCAAGGAGCAAAATCAGAAGTTACAAGCTAAGTATCAGGAATTTTCCATTGATAATGGACTTGTCTACTACAGAACAAGGCTTTGTATACCAATAAGCCAGTCACTTAAGCAGAAGATATTATGGGAAGCTCATGATTCTCCTTTTGCAGGACGTCCTGGCTATGCAAAAACTCTTAATGCAGTTAGGAAAAGCTACCACTGGGAGAGGCTCAAAGGTGACGTTCTCAAGTATGTCACTGAATGTTTGTCTTGCCAACGTATCAAGGCCGAACATGTCATGATGCCAGGGAAACTGCAACCGCTTGACATTCCCCAAATGAAATGGGAATTCATCAGTATGGATTTTGTTGTGGGCTTACCCCAAGTCCAAGGAGGATACAATTCCATTATGGTTGTGGTTGACATGCTTACCAAGGTTGCACACCTGATTCCAGTAAAGACAAACTATAAAGCCTCTGACATTGCAAGATTGTTTATCAAGGAAATATTCAAGCTACATGGGTTACCTAAAAGAATCATTAGTGATCAAGATTCTCTCTTCACATCACACTTCTGGAGAGCTATCTTTGAAGCTATTGGGACTCAACTCTGTTTTAGCACCGCCTACCATCCCCAAACGGATGGACAAACAGAGCGAATGAATCAAATCATTGAGGATATGCTTAGGGCATACTGTTGTCGAGAGCCGAAGAGGTGGATTCAATACTTGCCATTAGTGGAATTTGCCTACAATGCTTCTTACCAACAGAGCATTCAAATGACCCCTTTCCAGGCATTGTATGGTCATGATTGTCGAAGTCCCCTAAACTTTTCTGATCCAACCCTAAGAGTTGAAGCTTCAAGACAAATGTTGGAGGACATGGATGATCAAATAAGGTCAATAAGACAAGACATACAAGCAGCCAAGGATAGACAAAAGGCATATGCAGATTTGAAACGTCAAGAAAGAGTCTTCAAAGAAGGAGACATGGTCTTCATTCGAGTACGCCCTAAAAAGAGTTCTCTATCCCTAAGAGAATGCAAGAAGCTAAGTCCAAGGTATTGTGGGCCGTATAAAATCCTCAAATGCCTAGGACCCAATGCTTATAAATTGCAACTCCCTGAGAACCTAAAGGTTCATAATGTATTCCATATCAGTCTATTAAAAAAATATGTACCCAATCCTAATCATGTACTTAATGACCAACAAATTGTAATGCCTAGCCAAGGAGTCCTTGAACTATGGCCAGAAAGGATCTTAGATGTTAGGGAAAGACAGTTAAGATCTAGAACCTTGAAAGAATACCTTGTCCAGTGGAAAGATTATCCCCAAGAGGATGCCACTTGGGTAGATGAAGGCACTCTCAACCATCAATATCCCCAGCTTATCTCGAGATGAGGACATCTCGATTCCTCAAGGGGGAGAGAATGTAAAAGTCCGCATGGGAATTAATGGATCGTGCTTTTGAAATTTTATTATTATTATTATTTATTTCCCCCCTTATCCCTCCAGCCGACTGACGAGCTGGAGGGGGAGGGGAATAGAAGGAGTTCTGAAGCTCCTTGGTGGAGCTTGTGGAGGGAGGGAGGGCATGCGTGTCGACACGCAGGAGGAGAAGATCCCCCTCCCTCCACTATTTAAACGAGGAGAGGGGAGGGGCCGAAGGATGGAAAAGGCTGGGGGGGGCCGTGAGAAGAACCAAACGCCGCTACCAGAGATCATGTCGCTGTGAGAAAGAGGGGAAGAGACGCTGTTGTTGGCCACCAGGGAAGTAGATAGGAGTCGCCGGCAAGGGAGGGAGGAGCTGCCTCCAATTCTCCATCAGGACGGACGGCCATAACCACCCCCCCCCCCCCCAAAGCTTCTGGAAGCTTGGAAGCTTCCAAAGGGGGGGCCTCTTTACACCCCCTTCCTATACCCTACTACCCCCTTTGTTATTTGTTTTCCCCGGGTTTAAAATCCCTTAAGCCCCCTTTCATTTTCCCCTCCCCCGTGCTAAAACCCTTTCCCCTGGATTTCAAAAATTTTCACCCCCTCCTTGTACGTTATGAAGCCCTTTTAACCCCCATATCTAAAGCCCCCTTCCATGGGTATTAGAACCCCCTCTGCCGGGTTTTAAAAATCCCTTAAGTCCCCTTTCACCCTCGTACTAAAGCCCCTTTCCTTTCACTTGGAGTTACTTCCCCCCCATGAGCACAAAGGCCTTAAGGGTCTTATTACTTCTTTACCTGTGTATAATCCTTAAAAGACCTATCCCCTTGGCTTTGGAATCACCCCCTTCCTGTGGCCTCTTAAAACCACTTCTCCCGTGATCAACCCTTAAGGCTTTACCTTGGCATCAAAAACCTTTCACCCTCCCCCATGTGTAAGCCCCCATAAGCCCTTTTTCTCCAAGTTTGACCTAAGGGTCCTTAGACCCTTACTTATAATCTTTACGGCTATTATTTTTCCTTAAAGCTTTCCTACACCTTGTGTCTTCTCCACACCTTGTTATTTCCGTTCGTGCGAGCTTACAAAGACCGTTAACACTTCCCCATGGCTTCAATGGGTCTTAGTTGTAAAAGTTTCTAAAAATACCCTTTTCAATTCCCCAATTCAAGGAGGGAACCTTCCAAAAACTACTTTGACGAACGGTGCAAGGAGCGATGGTGGAGTTCTAAGGAGAAGTTGTAAAGCTGCTTCCACGTTCGACGGACCACACTTGCGATGCCTCCTAAGAAAGTCCAAGGCGTAGCCACGGGAGGGTCATCTCCCAGTATCCATGTGGATATCTCACCTCAAAGCCAGGTTGTCTTCTTGATGTTAATTCGGGTTTTAGTCAATCATGCAAAGAAAAATTGTTAAGGAAATATATATATATTTGTTCAAATTAATTCTAACGAAGGAGTTAGCTTATGAATGACAATGTATTCAAATTAGCTTTCTTCAAATTGCATCAAGCATTATAAAATAATAGGCAATACTATCCATTTACTATAGTATTATAGTCCTAAAATGAAGAAATTATATCTTGCTCCATTAGTCTTATTCTTTTCGCAATGAATCATGGAAAATGGCTAAATTCATGAAAGGTTTCTTTCGATGCTCAAATTACTAGAGAGTTATCTTTGCTAGTTGCACATTTTAGCAAGGCAACTGTTGTTATTTGGCATGAGTTCATCTTTAAAGAAAACGGAAGTTAAATGTTAGAAATTAACAAGTATAAAAATTAGACATACGAAATCATTTGGAAAGAAAAATGTAATGGGGAATTGCTGGATGACACTCTATTAACACTTTTCCCCTACAAATTGAGGACTTGGAACAAATAAAGTGTGTATTCACCAATTCCTTAGCTAGGCCTTTGTTCCAAGGAGTATCGTCACTCTTTGTATCATCATGGCATTATGCTATATGCCAAATTAAACTGTATTGATTGAGAAAGTAATCAAAGATAGTAAAACCGTGACAAGACGAGTAAGATTACCTTCCAAAAGCTGACCAAACCAATCTTTCCAAAAGATAACCGGACCAATCTAAACATAGAAACATTCATACCCTAAAACCTTGGACTACTTACCTTACCGCAAGGACAATAAATTCATAAAGATAAGAAATTAGGGTTCGTCCCTAAGGTTCTTAAATGAAGAAACCCTAGACCTGACATACGTCAGATTAAGGAGTCTAAACAGATTATTCCATCACCGGACTGCGCAACATGTATGAAATCATTTTGTGATCAATTCACAAAGAGAAAAGGGAAAAACCCTCTTCAAAGACGGCAGATCCTTACGCAAGTTATCTTGCAAAAAGACGTAGTTTTTGGATATCCTTCAAAATAAAGAAAGTTGTAAAATGGAAACTAGCATATCTAAGGTACCTTAGGGTTAACCAAGTTGGGTATACCCTACACCCGAATATAAGGGATCTTGCCAAGTTTACAAGACATCTTGAGAATGACTGCTGATACACTCTAAAAGGAAAGAACACTTCCTTAGCAGCTTGCCATACAACTGGGTTGATTAATGGAAATGCTTGTGCTTGCTAGAGATTGTAGGGCGCTGTTTGAATTATGAATTACAAATTAAACAAGTACCTATACTTCAGGTTAAAGGCCTGAAGGGAGAGGCAGCTTCAGTTACCCCCGACTGCCTGCCTGACCCTAACCAAGGGGGTTGTTGACCGCATCGGGAACGTGGACCGAACCCGCCGCGAGAGGTCTCTCCATTGAGTTCTACTTGGAGCAGGAGGATGCTTGGGTGCCAGGGGGGGCTCTGGCCGTAAATTCCTTGCCTTCCGGGTCCTGCACAAGAGACTAATGTGACTCAGGATTGGATCTCGAGGCACGCATACTAGTCGATGGGCGGAAGCTTGGAATAGTGATCCCTGGAGATTACTTGTTAGCCTCCGGGCAGATTATGGAAAAGCCTACGGGCGGAACTTCTTGTAATTCAAAGATAAAATGATGAGATGTTAAAAGAACCTGCTTGATATTGTTTTTATATGTCATGTGATAAGATTACATGAAGGAACCAATGCTTAAACAAGATTAATTAAAGAAGCTGATTGTTATATGTCAAATTAATGTGTTAGATAATTACATAACTAAAACAAACCGAGGAAAGTGCGGAGGATGGGCCATGGGTCTGTCCTACGGTTGGGTGGTCCCGGTTAGCCGGGAACTTTTCTCATAAATCTCGAAAGACAGCGGAATGATCATCATCATCAAAAAGAATAACGAGAACGATGACCTAGAGTTACGTTTTACCCGATTTACGTTGTTTTAGGGGAACGGAATGGGACTATGCCTTATGGCAGAGAGGTTGAGCTTTGCATCCCTCTCGTTTCCCATTCTCCTTGAACCAAGTATAGCGTGAATCCGCTTCGAATCTGGCGTTTCTGCGTAAAGTAGTTCGCTCGGTCTGATGCTAGTTGCTGTTAGCTAGTGACCCATTAGGAAAACCCTAATTCCGGTCGATCCTAAGTGGGAATGGCCAGGATACTTCCACTTCGTAGCAGACACGGGAAGAACTAGATTGCAAAACCCGTAACATTCCATGGGAATGTCGGGTGGAGCTTTCTAGACATCCTTTCCAATGGACTACTAAGACGTGTCCTGGATGATACTAGGGGACACGTTACATGTGCTCACTCAATCGTAGAATGAATCGTGATTCTGCGTCACTTCTGCTGCCCTCACAGCATAATGATTCAGCCGACTAGCTCTCCTCTGGATGTGCCAGTTGTTGTTTAGTTTCGATAGATATGCACCATGGATCGACTCCTATAGTTGCATCGATCTATAAATTATCAAAAACAGTGTGACAAAGATTTTACGGCACCGGGTGATGGATATGGTGATTGTTGACACAAAGGTCCTGTTGCTGCGGTATCTGTCGCTCTAGGCTGCAAACCTTTTAGACCAACACCCCAGCCTCCTCGAGGTGCATCAAAATATGAACTAGGATCCATGAAGTCTAGCTCCTCGGTATCAGATGAGACTCTCGTTTCTAGTCCCTTCTCCCCCCCCCCCCGCCCCCCCCACATTCGATCCTCCTTCCACCGGATAAAAGCAGGTTCCCTCAAAAAGCTTTGTCTAGAAATAGCCATCTGTCGCTTTTCCTTCCCCAGGCTCCTTAAGTAGCTCCTTCCACTTTTTAAGATCAATGTCGCTAAATATTCCTTCTATTCAATGAATTTTATCACCAATTTGCAGAAGGTCTCTTAATGTGCTGATGATGGAAAGTCCTACACCAACTGTCGCTTCATAGAAGTAATGTCTGTAAGACTGCCGTTGTAGAGCTTTTAAGCACAGGTACTGAGCAGGGGGGCCTGATTTAGCTTTCTTGTTTGGAGTAATAACATAAATCCCCTGCCGGATCCATGAGTAATAATGCTTGGCTACATCAGCACTTGATGTACAATCAACAATAACTTTGTTGGATATAGAATGATTGGACTGCATATGAGCCTTGAGAAGGCAACATTATAATGTCTGGCTTGGACTTCTCAAAAAGAAACTGTAAAGTACCACATCCATCTTCATTGACTCTACAAAGCAAGTGCTATGTGTGGCTAATGCCACTTCCTCCGGCTAAGTGTAGCTATCTGATTGAATATATACCTTTAGTCCACCAAGCATTTGCATTAGATAAGAATCTTATATGCAGCTTCCTTTGTGAAAACACATCCTGAAAGAGGGAATTGGGATTCAGTGGAGCTTCTATGAAGAGGACTATTTGCTCTTCCTTAATGACCTCTATTGCAGCCTTTAACTTTTCAACTGCAGAAACCCCCATTGCAAGATCCAAGGTAGATGGTAATCGATCTTCTAGTGCTTCTGAAACTGATCCAAACTTCCCAAATATATCCATCACTATGCTTCCAAACTTCTCTCCACTATACTCGCACGCAGAAGAAAAAAAAATGTAAACACAATGACTAAGTATGTACAAAGTAACAAATGTCACACACACAACTTTTTGGTGGATTTCACACCTCAGATGCGCAGCAGTACGACATCCACTGCCTCTGATCCTGTGCATCCTCCGGATGGGCCAACTACCCATGATCATTGTCGTCAAGATCCACGAATAGATCAATCTCTTCATTGTATATTTTTTGTATTTTAGCAAGATTATCTGTCATGTCATCTGTCTCTTCTATTGGAGTTTCTTCTTGTTGCTCTTCTCTTGCAAATTCTTCCAATGCATAATCCTCATCATCTCTTTTCTTAAAAATCTTGATTCTTTTTCCTGCAATAGGCACTCTAAGCACTGTCCCATCCAATTCTGTCAGCTCATATGTTGCATTTTCAAAGACATGTCTGACTATGTACGGTCCAAACCATCTTTTCACCATCTTCCGAAGAATCTGCAATAACTTCCTCCATTTTTCCATGGCTCTAGTGAGGCTCTCATCCCAAAAAAAAGTTTGCCCCTTTTGAAACAGCTCATATAAACAATATGCTATGTGTGCAAAATGGGGTATCCAAATCATGTAAAACACACAAGCTCCAATGAATCTCTGTACCTCTGAAATGGTAGAACAATACTCTGTAATCTTGCCTATAGCATCCACCTTCTCAAGTGAAGGTTTCCTAGTAAAGATCACCATAGAAGTAACAATATCCAGATTCACACATCCAATCTCATGCGGGAAAAAAGCAAACCCCCTTCCATGTCGCTCAAGCATCTCCTGAAAGCATTGCTTCTCTGTGGGTAGCAAGAAGTCACCACTTCCAATTTTTAATTCAGCAAGAGTCTCTGCTGAAAATTTATGGCCTATATGCTCTGGATTCCTCAAAATTGGCTATTTGGCAGCCCTCTCTATTTTCTGATCACTATCAGGTGAAAGCGGTACAACTACCGGCTTCACCTTCTTATCCACAGTTTTGTATTTTGTGTCAACCCTGGCTTCATTATGATCCTCTCCATTACTCAAATCTTGCTGTAAATCAACAAATTCTGCACTCCAGTGGACTGAATATCCTCAGCCCTCTGCTCTATGGACTACATAGGAACAACCCTAAACTCTGGATGCTGAAATATTTCAGCAGTAAACTCTGTTGGCTGAAAGTTTTCAGCCCTCTGTGTCTCTGTAAGCTTATCATAATCGGCCGGAAACTCTGTTTCCTGAATTTCTTTAGCACTCGATACTTTTTGCTGAGTCACTTCAGCCTTTGACTCCATTTGTGACACAAAATCTACAATTTCATGAAACATGTCCAGGGATTGCACTAATACATTACTCTGACAACTCTGCATATTAGTTTTCAGCATATTTTTCATCTCTGTCATCGTATCTGCACAAATCATACTATCATACATCCCATCTATATGCTCATCATCCTCTAAAATACCTACCTTTTTCAAAATTTTTTCCTTCCTGCATATGTACTGCCTGGCAGCTCTAGGCAACTTAGAAGTCTTCTGATAACTCATCGAACTGTTTGCTGAAATCCCAACAAAACTGGAGGAAAAAACACTGCTGCCAGGAGGCGAGAACTCCAATCTCCTCTGCTCTATACCACCGTCGTCTCGCGAAACAGCGGTACCTAATGAAAACCTGAATCCCTCACAGTGGGCAAAGGTGCATCTCTAAGAGTATCCCTGTTTCTAACATGGTTCACACACACAGTTATAAACTGAACTGCTCTCATACCATCTTTACTGCGAATCCGTGTATAAGCAGATCCATCATCCATTACTTTTGTTTCCATGCGCATCTCTGTAATGAATGGCTGTCCAAGAATTATGGGATAAGAGCATGAATCTTGCACAAAGAAATGGAAATCCTCCTCTACATCTCCAATAGAAACCCTGACACTGGGACATGCAGCATACAAATCACCTGCAGTGTTGTTGGCGGCTCTCATACACCACCCATGTTCTACATCCATAGGCCATCTATTACGTTCATAAACTCCACGAACTATGAGATTAATCTCTGAACCATGATCCACCAAAGCAACATAAGGCACCTGTTTCTCTCCAATTTTTACCATCGTTTCTGTTGTTGCCCTAGCCCAATGACTCCGCGAAAAGTGACTACGCGGTATCAAAACAGGCTCATCAGTTTCAGCATAATGCATAGGATGAACCCTCTTCTCTATTTGTGGAAAAATAGAAACATTCTCAACCATAACCTCATTCTCATCCTCATCCAACTCCCCAATCAAAATTCCTTGTGTATCAGTAGTAAGCAATGCATGTCTTTTCCTCTTTAGGACTTCTTGGAACTGATCTTGAAACTCTCTTTTCGAGATGCCCAAAACCTCAGAAATAGTGAAAGTCACCTCACTGCCAAGTATCTTGTCATTAAAGATTTTCTTCATGTCCGTAGATGTCTCAATATCGGACATCAATCTAAACCCTGGCTGCTTTCTCTCTCTAGGCTCTTGCCTCTTTTCTTTCTTTTGAGCATCTTCCATCTGTCATTTTGGCCCTGGTCTCAAAGACGGTCCTGCAATAGGTGGAGTAACAAAGTCACCCCCTCTAGTCTTTTTAGCTACATTTGGATTTTCTTCATCTCTCTTACGCTTCTCCTCAACAAGTACATCTGCTCCCTGAGACTTAGCCAAGTAGGCATAAATAGTATACCTGTCAACAGGCAAATCCCAACCTGTCTCAGATCTGATGCTAGAGCCTGCACTAGTCAAAACAGTTTGCTGAATTTTTCCCTTGTTTGCCGTCTCCATAGCATAAGTCCATAATGCTGACTGATTCTCTGATCCTTTCTCAATCTGGATTCCATATGCAGAAGCATCTCCTCTAGCTGCCACATAAGAAGTACGCGCAGCCATGTCATCCACTAATTTCTTCATTCTGCCTTTCCCAAAATTGGTAGCAAGCGGAGCTCCTGTTTCAGTCAACCAGATCTTACCATCTTGTCCCCAAAATACCAAATTCTTCCTCCTTGCATCCTGAAAAGATTCACAATCCCTGCAATGATAATGGTCTGTACTATCACACCAAATACATCTTCGATCTCTCCTAGGTGTAGTAGGAGCACTCCTAAGTGCAGTAGGAGCACTAGAAGAAATAGTAGGCGCAGTCGAAGCAAATTTCTCTTTCAATTTTCCCACCAATTCTGCTTTAGCTGACTCTAGTGTCAAATCCGTTATGCCTTTGATTATGCCATCAAGATAGGAAGGAACCGATCGAGCGGATGGTTTTGGAGCAGAAGGAGCCGCCATCAGTCTTGGAACAGGAGAAACAGGAGGAACAAGAGGAGTAGAAACAGTAGGCACTAGCATAGGCCAAGAAATTGGCTGAGGAAGAGAAGAAATAATAGGGATAGAAGCAGGCATAGGAGCAGAAGACGGCATCGGTGTCATAGATCCATTCTGTAGGCGGGTCTTCCATATCCTCCTCTTGATCAAAGTCGAGACTGCATCCTAGGCATCTTGCCAATTCATTTTAAGACCTATAGGCTTCCTGTGATCCTCAAGATGCTCTCCTAATTCTTCCTGAAGAGCAGGATCTACAGCTTGCAAGAAAAGCTCAACTTTCTCAACATCCAATGCTCTTTGTTCAATGGCATCAAGCTGACTATACCTCTCTTCAAATTCTCATATTAACTCTGAAGCAGCTAGACTGACTGTCGTGTAGCCATCCCAAAGTCCTCAAGGAAATACTCTTTTTTCAAGGCCTTCTTAAAATCTTGCCAATGCGAATTTTGAATAAAAAGATAAGTCACTTTTGCCCTCAAGGCGGGTGTGACAAGACAAAGGAAATACTTACTCATAAGTCCAGCTGGTACTCCAAAAAATCCCATCTTGATCTCATACGTCTTCAAATAAGCTGAAACATTGCGGCCATCAAATAGATTCTTCTCATTCTCAACTGCTTCAATCGCCTTAGTCGCGCTGATTGCATTCTCCTGCTCCGAATATAGTTGCCTTTGCTGAGACAACTGTTCTTGATGCAACTGCTACTCTTGCTGCATATACAATTGTGTCTGCTGATTTTGAAGCTGCATATACATAGATATATTTTGCAAAATTTACTTTAAATCATCCATTGAAGTGCTTGAAGCAGCAGTCAATGGTGGAGCTGAAGTAGAGGACAAAGCAAGAATCGTAGAAGAGTCTGAAACTAATGCTGAAGTATCTCCCATCCTGAAATTTATGCGATCTTTCACGTCGGATTCACCAAAGATGTCGAAGGGTTTTTGAAAGTAAAGTCGCGTCTACAAAAGACCTTGACAAATTTCAAGATAGAATATCAAACTAGCGACATTATATTCAGTTCGAAAGCTCAATTTCAGATAATATGAGACATATAATCAGCTACATCTAATTAGAAGCATCTCTAATAAATGGCTTGACAAAAACTCATGTCAACAAACTTTTCATATAGTTTGAATCCCTATGAAGCTTCTCTTGGAACTTTTTTTTAAAACCACTGATTCATCATATCCATTGGAACAATAAGCGGCCTGTCTCTCCCAAAGATATTCAAGGCTCCTTGCTTACAAGAGAGGGTAGTTTTACCATGGTTAAGCATGAAAGGAGGGCAATTAAAGTGATAGAACTACCAAATATGGTCCCAAAGGAAGAGATAAAACCTTTTCCTTGAAAACAAACTGCTCAAAATCTTCCTTTAGAATTTCTTATTCAAGGATAAGTCTCTCAATGTCACCACTTTGCAATATAAATTTATAAAAATATGTGATAGATTCACCTTTAATACTCCTTTGTGGTGTCAGGGAAATCGTATTATCCTCAAATAGAAGCCTTCAATCTTGAGACATATTCTGATACATATCATCCAGCATTAGCAAAAATTTGGGCGAGATAAGAAGAAAAGCAGCAAGTCTTCTTGGTAGCAAGAGAGAATGACAGCTGGAAGTTCATTGCTCATGCAGATTGTAATTCTGATGAGTTGCAGCCTGTAGTTGCTTCCCGAGCAATTGCTTCCCGAACAGTCTTGGAATCGAAGCCAAGCATTACCATTGTTTCAACTTAATACAATTGCAAAAGAGAAGCTATCTAGAGAGTCCGACTTTGTCATAAATAGTGGGCACACAGAGAACCAATCCGGCTCTGTGTAACTTTCTTCAATTAAGCATCAATGTTAATATAGGCAGGGCAACTTTCGAGAGGCAAGGGTGGGAGGATGAAGATAGGAGAGCAGGTCGGCGATTTTTACATCACAAGTCTTGACCTGCATCCCTTCTTCATATCTTAGTTTTCTATCCTTCGTCATTAGCTTCTGTCAGCTCTCTAACGCAGCAGCGCCCGCATTGTACTTCAGTCAGGATTGATGCATTGTCACCTGAGTTCAGCTTCTTTTGCTCCTCCCGCTTCAGCATCCTCGTCCTCCCAGCTCCTTCTTCGTTCTGATCATAGCAACTGCCAACGAGCTTCCTTTCCTCTCCCAGCTCTTTCATTTTTGTAGTTGTCTTAATCTTCTTCTCGACTCCTCTTCTCTCGGCATGATGATCTCCTTCGTCACCTTCTTACACACACTGAGACCTTCGCTGAAGACTCCGTTATTTTTCACCGTCCTCTCCTCCTTTTGCTTACTTGGGATACAACGCCTTCTTCTCGTTGTGCTCACTCAATCGCAAAATGAGTCGTGATTCTGCATCGCTTCTACTACCCTCATAGCACAATGATTCAGCCGACTAGCTCTCCTCTGGATGCGCCAGTTGTTGTTCAATTTCGATAGATATGCACCATGGATTGACTCCTACAGTTGTATCCATCTCTAAATTACCAGCAACAATGTGAGAAAGATTTTATGGCACCTGGTGATGGATATGGTCGTTGTTGACACAAAGGTCATGTTGCTGCGGTATCTGTCACTCTAGGATGCACACCTTTCAAACCAACACCCCAGCCTCCTCGAGGTGCATCAGAATAGGATCTAGGATCCATGAAGTCTAGCTCCTTGGCATCAGATGAGAATCTCGTTTCTATTCCCTTCTCCCCCCCCCCCACATTCGATCCTCCTTCCACCGGATAAAAGGAGGTTCCCTCAAAAAGCTTTGTTTGGAAATAGCCATATGTCGCTTTTCCTTCCCCAGGCTCCTTAAGTAGCTCCTTCCACTTTTTAAGATCAATGCCGCTAAATATTCCTTCTATTCAACGAATTTTATCACCAATTTCCAAAAGGTCTCTTAATGTGCTGATGATGGGAAGCCCTGCACCAACTGTCGCTTCATAGAAGTAATGTCTGTAAGACTGCCATTGTAGAGATTTTAAGCACAGGTACTGAGCAGGGAGCCCTAATTTAGCTTTCTTGTTTGGAGTAATAACATAAATCCCCTGCCGGATCCATGAGTAATAATGCTTGGCTACATCAGCACTTGCTGTACACTCAACAATAACTTTGTTGGGTATAGAATGATTGGACTGCATATGAGCCTTGAGAAGGCAACATTATAATGTCTGGCTTGGACTTCTCAAAAAGAAACTGTAAAGTACCACATCCATCTTCATTGACTCTACAAAGCAAGTGCTATGTGTGGCTAATGCCACTTCCTCCGGCTAAGTGTAGCTATCTGATTGAATATATACCTTTAGTCCACCAAGCATTTGCATTAGATAAGAATCTTATATGCAGCTTCCTTTGTGAAAAAACATCCTGAAAGAGGGAACTGGGATTCAGTAGAGCTTCTATGAAGAGGACTGTTTTCTCTTCCTTAATGACCTCTATTGCAGTCTTTAACTTTTCAACTGCAGAAACCTCCATTGCAAGATCCGAGGTAGATGGTAATTGATCTTCTAGTGCTTCTAAAATGATCCAAACTTCCCAAACATATGCATCACTATGCTTCCAAACTTCTCTCCACTATACTCGCATGCAGAAGAAAAAAAAATGTAAACACAACGACTAAGTATGTACAAAGTAACAAATGCCACACACACAAATTTTTCGTGGATTTCACACCTCGGATGCGCAGCAGTACGACACCGTCGTGGGACTAATCTTTGGGTTAGACAGAGTAGTTAAGTTGGTAGGAGCTTGAGGCACATTGCATCAAGTTGTAGGGTAAGGGAGTTATAAGGGGCCCCTATTTTGGGGTTTGGGGGGTTGCAAAAGTGGCCCTTGGCTGGGGGGTTTGGGGCCAGCGCTCCCGACCTGACGGTAAAGGGAATATTCCCTAGCCCACTAGCGGAGGCTCATATGCTAGGTTGGCCAGGCTGACCTAACCACTTTCATGGGCTATAAAAGCTAAACCCCTTCACAACCATCTATTATCTATCTTTCACCCAATTAGAGTTGCTCTAGCTAGTCTTAAGCTCTTCACCTGTATTCTATCTAGATCACCATCTAAGCTTCACAGTGGAAGTAAATGGGTGGATAGAGCCATCTTTGTATCAATTGTTTGGAGCTAAAGAATTTTTTTAAATTCTCCTCTTATCTGTTGTGTACTCTCTATCTCTTTCTCAGATTCTGTTTGTTGTGCTGTGTAATTTTTACAAAGCAAACTCAAAAGTCCAAGGCAAGCAAAAAAGGGAAAAGAGCCCTAAAGCCTTGTAGAAGAGCACCAAGCTCCCTCGTAGAGGCATTTGATCTCTTTTGCAAGTAAATTTTTTTATTTTTATGACTTAGGGAAGTAGGTTGGATAAGCTTAAGTGTTTATCTATGGTTTGGATGAATTTAGGTAAGGAAAAAATAAGGAAAAACAAAGAAACAACAGTAGGGTTACTGCTCTAAACAGGGAAGAATAGGGAGAAAAACATGCCTTAATGTATTAAGAGAGAAAAGAGAGAGAGAAGGGGAGTGGAAGATTGAAGGAGAAGGGGTTTAAGAGATAGAGAAAGCAAAGAGGAGCTAATTTTTTCATTTAGAGTTGAGAGAGAGACAGAGATGGACAGGTTTCTTATAGGGCAGTAGGGAGACAAGGAGAGCTTCGATTTGTGCAATTGATCACATCATAGCCTATATATGAGTTGTTTTTATTAATGCTGCTGACACCTTGTAGTTTGATTCTGGAGCTTGCCAGAGCATTGGAAGAGGCATCGTGGATACTGAGATGGATTTTCATCAATTGCGTACCCGTTTCCCCTGTCATGCTCTGTGTTAGGACCTAAAACGGGCCTAAAACTAGCACTATGATACTTGCCATGGGCCTCTACTACTACACACTTATAACGACCCCACATGGCCTCACAGACAATATCGTACATGGGGTGTAGTATCCTAACCTCTAATATAGACTTTTGTGTTTGTAGGAATTTTAATCCACTGAATATCCTTCCCCACACTCCTGAGAGTGGGAGTCCCTATACATATTGGTGTAATCCACCACATAAGCAAATACAAATGGAGCACCCTTTGGCTGATTTCTGAGGCTCCACTACGGCTCTCTTACACCTTGTGGATCAACCTCAAGATGCACTGTGAACACATAGAACACATTTGAAAAAAACTCCACTCTCTTAATTGATCAATCCAAGAGATAATAAATAATTCTCACTAAATATTTTCCCAAAGAACCGAATCTCTAACCCTACAACTTAGGGTACTTCACACTCTCAATGTAGGTCATCGCTTATAAAACAATTGCTATGCATCCAGGATGATACCACATGGTGCGTGCAATGCAATTGTGTATGACTACTATGATCAAACAAGTTTATTCATTAACAATCAACATAGTGAAAGTGTAAAGACAGTTCTTTTTAAGGCTTTCTTCTAATCAAGATTGTTGCATTGCTTAAGGCTAGTACCGAGCATTCTAGTGCTACTAGACCCTTTTAACATATAAGACATAACACACAAACACCACTCTTTCCTTGTTTTGCACGATCTAGGAATATATAAATCCTCACCACATTGAATTTTATGTTTTGATGTTGAACACTTACTTGATGTGAGAAAGGGTGATGTAGGCTTAGTTATCATAGATATATATGTGGATGAATTGATTATTACAACTGACATTGAGAGTGGGATTGCTGAAGTCAAGGAACTTTTGAAAAATAAGTTTGAGATGAAGGATTTGGGTGAGCTAAGGTACTTTCTTGGTATTAAGGTGATCATATGTAATGATGATATATAGATGTCCCAAAGGCAGTTTAGCTTGGATATGTTATCCAAGTATGGTATGATAGCATGTAAGCCTCTTTCAGTGCCTTTGGAGCAAAATGTGAAGTTGAGTACCGATGTTGGGGATGAGACAGAAGACCATACTATGTTCAAGAGGATAGTAGGGAGTCTAATTTACATAACTACCACAAGACTAGACTAAAATTATGCTATTGGTCTTATCGATCAGTTTATGCAGATGCCTAGAAAGCCTCATTTTTATATAGTTAAATGCACATTGAGGTATGTGATGTACACTTTGCATTATGGACTTTTTTATGTGGTAGATAAGAGTATACATGTGTTGGATACATAGATGTAGATTGGGTTGATAGAAGATCTACAAGTGGATTCATCTTTTCCCTTGGCAGTGCATTAGTTATGTGGAGCAACAAAAAGTAATCTATAATTGCTTTATTCATTATAAAGGATGAGTAGAGAGGTACTACTACAGCAACATGTGAGGTGGTATCGCTACAAAATTTATTGGGTGATTTGGATGTGCAAGGATATGGTCCAATTATCATTCACTATGACAACATGAGCAACATACAGTTAGCTAGAAACCCAATGTTTCATGCCAGGACAAATCACATTGAGGTGCATCATCATTTTGTGAGAGAGAAGGTACTTGCAAGAGAAATTGACTTGATATATTTTAGCACACATGATCAGATAGCTCATATTTTCACAAAGGCATTTGGTTCAAAAAAGCTTTGGAAATTTCAAAGCTTACTTAGAGTTGCAAAGATACAATTTAGCTTAATGGGGAGTACTGAGATAACAAGTTCAACACGTGTGGATATTGATGAAGGATTTGTCAATTAGATGGATTTTCACATCTACACTTGTACATCGGTGGTCATTATAATGCTCACATTGCCACCACTAACTTGTCATTTATTATATTTGGTTCATTGCACCTACCTACAACTAGCATAGTTATAGTGCCATTCAATTGGTATAGTCAATTATGCACTATTTGACCTAATAGACCACTTTTCTTTGCATCTACTTTGTGTAAATTGTATTGTGTGTGAAAGAAAAAGAAGAAACTAGCAAGAAACTGTTTTTACCTCCATCTCTCCTCTTGTGTATGGTGTGTGTTTAGAGTATTAGCTGAAGTAAGTCCCCCCACCACACAATTAATGATAGTTAAAGAGTTTCTTGAGCTAATGTATAAGAGGAGATAGTTGTAGATCTTTACTTTTAACATAAAATGATAGCCAACTTCTACCACTGTAGAGAAGCAACAAGATTTCCATCGCTTATTAGAACGTCTCATATTTCGAATTGATATTAGTTTGTCCAAGTAACTGAGACTAGATACAAGTGCATGATTCCATAGTGCTTTTACTATTCATATATTTGTTACTATCAAAACACCCTTTTTTCATCAACAAATCCATAAGACTCGAGGCAAGGATGAAGACTTACAACATGAATTATCTCAAGTGATATTGCATAATCTACTTAACCTCCACACCTTCATCTCAAGCTATTCAAGTTCCCTTTGAAAATATCCATTCTCTCAGTACTCCACTTCTCTAATTGAAGGACTCCATTAAGCACCTTGGATAGCTTTATCAATTTCATGTTGAGCTCCTTCTACACAATCAATTCATGGTTCTTCCAAGGAAGAAAGTAATTAGCCCCACTAAAACACCTTAAGTTCCTACCTCTTGTGTATCCATCTTGTATGAATCACATTCAAAGGAGTTGTGTATGAGGTTCTTGAGTTTTTTCTCAAGCTCTATTTGGTGGAAACCATGGGGATTACACTTGATTGTAATGCCATGTCAAGATCTGCTATATGCTAGTAGCTAAGTTATGTGACTGTCCAAAAGTTGGAATCTCCTTGAGGGTTGATTGTCAAGAGAGAAATCGAGTTAAAGGCCAACTTCCTAGAATATTTGTTATGAGTTTTGAGTTAAGAGATTGTAGGATCCTTATATTACAGAGTTTCTCCAGTTTTCCTTCTTACATTACACATGTTTCAACTCTTGCCTTGTAACACCTCTTACATGAGACCTTGCATATTTTTTGCCATTGTATGCATTACACCTAGACATGTTTGGTGAACTCAAAATGAAAGGCATGGGTGAAGGATTAGGTATGACAAGTTCTATGGATGCAAATATGCTTCCTTTACAAGATGTACAAGTATTGGATTCAAATTTACATATGCTTAAGCTTGGATATGGAGATCTGGTGTGGGAGCTTTCGCTCAACGGCAAGGACCCACGGACCGCTTATTGTTTCAAGCGTTCCAAGCCGAGCACCAATGGCTACCTCTCACTTAGCCGACGCACCATCCATATCTACAGGTGTAGTGAGCTTACCTCCATGCTGTTCAAGTTACCTCCTCTTCCGCGCACTTCGGTAGCTCCACAATCCAAGTGCAAGCTTCAAGAAAGCTCCATCCTCAAGCTCCACGCTCCAAGCTCCATCACTGCGAGCAAGAGAAGAGAAGAGAAGAGAAGAGAAGAAGAGAGGAGAAGATGGAGAGCTTCTCCACCCCACGGTCCCAGACCCTCACACACTCACTCCCTCACACTCTTACACTCCCTCTCTCAAGCACAAGCTCAAGCAAGCAAGAAGAAGAAGAAGAAGAAGAGGAGGAGAGCCACTTTTTGCCACACACAAGAATGAGCTTCTCATTCACTTTTCAACTTTATATACAAAACCCTAAATCCCTTTTGGGTGGTCATCCCCTTTTTTTCCTTTTTTACATGGCCAACCGTAGCCTAGGCCCTTTTTCCCATTGTCTTTCTATCTTCCTAGCTTTCTTTCCACCCCTCTTCTACATTTACAAATTGCACAGGTGAGAGCTCGGTGCTCCTTGAATTAAACCATGATGCGCTTGTGCTTTTTTACAAAAGTTTTGACTTGCGCTTTTCCTTTTGCGCCTTTGTCTTCCGTTTCTCTTCGCCTTGGCCTTCCTTTCCCCTTTTGCATTTGCCTCGGACTTTTTAAGGTTGCCCTTGCGCTTTTGGCATTTTCTCCTCTTCTTTCTTCAGCCGAGCTACTTTTTTCCTGCCTTTGCCCTGCGTCTTTGTGTTCGGGTTAACATTACCCCCCTCCGAGATGAGTGCCAGTCCCATGGCACTCATCGTCGTAGGTAGCAGGTGTTAGTATGCACCGAAGATGTGGGTGGCACGGACGGTTGTGGTTTGCCTTGGGGGAGTTCTGATGTTGGTGCGGATGAAGGTCGTTGGTGGCACTGTGTTGTTCCGATTGGCTGGTGATATGATTGTTGTAGGTGGCGATATGACTACTCGTTGTTGGGAATAGCCACTCATAGCTGGCACGAGGGTTGGTGTTCATGGGATGCTCATGGTGGAGTTTGCTCGTGATGATTTTCTAGTGATTAGCATGATGAAGTGAAGGACAAGAGTTTATAGTTGAGCATTGATGTAGAGCTGACGTCACTTTCGTTGAAGTCTTTAATACTTGCAATTGGAAAACCTCTCATGTGGTCTCTCCCTGAGGGATAGTGCTAGGCGTCTTAGCGTGCACAAGACATATTTTGATTAGTTTGGAAGACAGGTCGAACTCTAAGCAAGCCTGGAGTATTGTCCTGCACTTGAGGACCCAAACTATGTATAGACTTTCGTCCAGATATTATGTGAGTGCTCGTGCTTACTTAGATATTATGTAGGTAGAAGACCGTGGCCTGGTGGCTCATAACATCGTGTGGATGGAGCAAAGTGGTCCATGGTGGAAAGAAGTACACGTGAAGGTGGGTGCGACATCCTGTGCATTGCGATTGCACGAAGTAGCAAGATAGGACACATGGATAGTGTATGAGCTGAGCTGTAGGTGGGAGACATTGGGCCTGTGGATGAGGATGGTGTACTGTTCATGGCCATTCGTGTGGTGCGTGCCCCAATTCATTGCCATGGTTTTAAGGCAGAGTGTAAGTGAGAATTGTGTGAATGGTTCAGGGTAACGGGTCTAACCACAGACGAGACAAGCTCCCTAGGAGTGTCCTACCCTTGATGTGCCCTGAACTATTGTGGGTGATGCTAGGGGGCTAGGGGACTAGGGACGGAGCCAGCTGACCAAGGTCACTGGACGTACCTAATTTGAGGACCCCTAGGTGCGGTGCTGTGATCGTGGGTGCTCTTTTTTTTTTGCCGCAATACAACCATTGCAATGTGTAGAGGCTATGATCATTCCTTTCAATGGGTCAGGACATGTCAAGCCTTGGAGGCTCAAGAAATGGCTATGACCGTGATGATTTTGCCCTAGCCTCGTTGTTAGGGGAGCCGTCGTTGCGATATCGGTACGATTACAGCGACACCCGTCGTGAGTGTAGAGCTTGGCCCAAGAAGAGAGTGTAGCCCATGACTGTGCATTGGTTCGTGTGATGTGGGCACTCGCAAGGGTGATTTTTCGCGTTCAGCAGCATGGCTCTATTCCAGTTCATGCACAGTCGTGGTTTTGCGGTGACCTAGGCGTTGAACACGTTTGCGCGAAGACCTCTGTTACTCGGCATCCACTTGTCATGTCGTGAGAGCACATGCTTGATTTCATTAAGTATTTCAACAGATGCAGTTATGTTAAGACATGACTTTTTGAAATGCTATGATGTTAATTGCAATGCCCATGCGATTGCTTGTCAAAGACGTGTCATACATTAGCAGTAGGCAAAAGAAGTTGTACAAGTGGGGAGTTGCCCTTGTACCCATCCAAAGACAAAAAGTTATGTCTTGATAACTTGTTAAGCTACTTGTACATCATAGGGGCTTAGTCGATTTGTACTAGATGGGATGAGTCCGATTGGTTAGGTGACTAGTGGTGCAGGAGTCTCATGAGGTCGTGCAAGGCACATATTGGCTGGGACATGAATGGCGTAGTCCCGGGCTGCCACCGTTTCCAAAATGCCTTTAAATAGTTCATTGAACTCTTCCCTGTCCTGGGCCGCCTTTTCTACCCTTGAGCATTTGGTGCTTGAGCATACGTGGGGGGTTTGTGCAACTAGTGTTGCCACATCTTGCACGCTTCATTGAGCTTCGACTTTTCTGATCTGACGATTTTTAGGCCTTCATCCGAGGCGGTGCCATTTAGGTCTGCATTTCTTTGTATATCTCTTGAGAGTGGGCACATAGTGCACCGGTGGAGGGGCGCGTGCTGCATGTTCCCTCGTCCGCAAAGAGCGTCCCTACAAGCCAGCTGCCCGTGGTTCTCCATGTTTTCCTTGTGGGGGGCCTGCAAGATGCAACCCAAGGGTTAGGCCTTGATACGGAATAAGATCATTCGCATAGGAGGGATTACAATGTGGATTATCAAATGCATATGACTAGAAGAGAAGGTGTGGAATATGTTGTACTCATTGTAGAAGGATGGCCCCTGTAATGGTGTCCATTTAGCCTCTAGCTATTAGCATATCTTAACTCACGCCGAGTTACATCGGTTGGTGGTCCTGTGTTTGGGCGAGGCTCATCCTTGGAAGGATAGGCCGGAAAGGGAAAGGTGTATAGAGAGGGACTGCACCCTGCTTACATTATTAGAGATGTTGGTCAGGGCTTTCCACGGTGGGGTGCATGCCCTTCGCCCCGAGGTGAAAATGATCATATGAGAGGGGGACCGGATGAGTCTAGCCTGTTGGCCCCAACTCTTTTGTCTCTGCTTGACTATTTATTGCTTGTGTGTGTTGATAGTGTCTACATAGGGTGACACATAAATAATTGTATATATATATATATACATATTTACAAATCCATGTCACTTCACGAGGATAGAAACCAATTGTACAACTCGGGATTTTACTGAAGCGTGGCACGCATTTGTGGCAGCTTACTCAATACCGATAGATATTTTTCCACATCGAGTAGCATGGAACCTTGCCCGAGTCTACTAGCAACATGTAACTCCTCCTCAGTGAGAACCTTATCAAACAGAGAGTTTTCTTGGCTAGGTTCAGCCAAGTCCGTACTCCGAATGGCAATCAACACTCGAAGGGAAGTTGGTGCCACATAACTTGGGTCTCTTTGAGATCGCCATTTGGCCAATCGCTCCTCAGAGACCGTCATGATCTGAGCTCCTAATTCGGCCATTGCAACATGTTTTTCACACCAACGTTGTTCAAATTGACTTCGGCCCTCTGACAGTCGCTTTAGTTGCTCTATCTCCAAGAGATTTGGTTGGCAGAGTGCATCATTGAATGTGACAGTTAAGCCAATACATCAGCTTCCTCGCCCGAGATGAGTAGCATGCATTCATGCAGGAGCCTGCTATAGTGCTCGTCAAGATGTTCTTGCTCTTCCCAAGATAAGGGAAATGGCAAGTATTCTCCGAGCTGCTCTTTAGGGAATGCACGCATGTCTGCCAAGACATAGACACGTGCGAACAACTTGAGCTTGGCAACCAACTCAGTTATGCATTCTGCAACACTTCTATGTTCAACGAGGGCTTGCTCGGTTGCCATCTCATGCAAGGTTCTAAGAGTTTGCATGGGCTTTAGCATAGCTAGGGGCTCAGGCCTAAATGAGCAGGATCGGTCAACGCTAGGATGTTTGACGCCCTTGGGGTTTCCCGGTTTCTCCTGAGGCTTTGTTATTGCGTCATGGTTTTCCTTGGATGTGACTGGTATAGATTTGTCACCCTATTGTGACAACGTTATATCCACTCTTGACTGGTCAATGCAAGTTCTATTATCAATGGATTGAGTGTTGCAAGCAGCCATTGATGGTAACGACTGCTTTGACATTTCAGAGCACAAGGATGTGCCTAAGGTTTCACCGCTATTAGGGGAGGCGTCAATGGGTTCATTGGTGGGTGGACTCGATGCTTTATTCATCAACTCTCCAGCGCTCTTCGTCTCAATGTTCTTGGGGTCCCCAACCACCTACAACAGTTGTTGTTTTCACTGTTTTCTCCTCTTTTTCTTGGTCAGTGAAGGCGCATCTCTCAATGACTCAGGACCTTGGACTAGGTCAACAGTTGTTGTGCCTGGTTGGGCCTTAGCATTTCCTTTCTCTAGTGTGTCCTCAAGGAACATAGTCATGGCCCGCTGAATAGCCTTGCTAGGTTGAGTGGTTTGATGTGCCATCTCCTGGGCCACATCTTTGAGAGGTTTCTCCTCAAGCCTAGGCTTTAGGTGCTTTGGAAGGGCTGGAGTTGTCAAGGATATTGGTTGCGGCACCTCCTCCGCAGATGAATTGCTAGGGACACGTTCTGCAAGTGGTGTAGTCATGGTCAAGGGTTGTGACCGCTGCGATCCTTGATTAGGAGTAGTAGCATTTATTCCAGTAGGCTGGTTACTCTTGGTGGATAGCAGTGTCGAATCCCTAGGGTGATCGAGTGTGGTCGTGTCTTTTGTTGCCCTCTAAGCATTCACCTGTGTAGATCGATTATGAGTTGATCTAGTCACATTGGGTTGCACGGGCATATCCTTGGGCCGAGAGCTATGGCTAGTGTCATGTTTCCCCTCTTGGGTGTTTGGAAGCTTTGATGGAGACAGAGATTGGGAGTGAGCAACCGCCATTGATGACTGTTGTTGTGCTTCCTAGGTCCATTTGGGAAGAGAGGATGTAGGGGACCTAGGACTCTTAGGTGGACTTGGCACCGGGGGCTGAATGGTTTGCTCGTAATTATTAGAGGATTCTGTCATTAGCTTTGTTGAGCAATCAGCCTCATCATGAGCGATGTTGTGCCTGTGGTGCTCATTATCCTCTTGGAAAGTCAAAAGCTCTTTGGGCACTAATGGCTTTTGTGCACACTCAATGGCCACGTATGACATCTGCTTATAAAGCATGCTAGCTTGGGGCTCTTTCTTTCGAACACTCATGTCTAGTTTCTTGCCTCGAGACCTCGAGTTTCTCTTAGATTTCCTCCTGTGCTTTGTTGCTTTTTATGTAATCTTTCCTTCAGAGTTGATAGAGATGGTTTAGCCGAGGATTTTGGTACCCAAATCCATTGGTTACCCATGTAATACCCTTGGGCACGTAGCAACACTTTGGATATCCATTGCGGCGTTGTGCTGGCCCTCCACCGATGCCTTCACCTATAAGGCTTGGGCTTCCTTTGGGGTCTTCTACAGCATTTGTAAGTCCCAATTCAGTCCTTGGCATTGTCTCTTGACCTTCTTGGTTCAAGCATGGCCTCACTCACTAGTTCTCGTTGTTCGACCTATGCTTGTATCAACTCTTCCAACAAGTCCTTGTTCTCGTGAGTGGGTTTGATTGTTACGTCAGCACCTTCCTTGCCTTTTCCTCGAGGTTCAATGAGATCACCCTTGCTAAAGGTTGTGACTATCCTCACACCCAGTAGTGTCAGGTGTATCCTTTGTGCTACATAGTTAGTCTCACATTTGGTCGCCCTTTTGAAGGATCTTCCTAGGAGGGTTTCCTTACCATATTTAGTGCCATTTGGAGGAACATGAAATAGGATAGGAAAGCTCTGAGTTTCAATTGTTGCAAGGATATTGCACTTCCCTATGAGTGCTTGTGGAGGTCCCCCATAAGGGCTAAGAGTTGCGTTGGTCGGTGTCAGCTCTGGTTGGCCTAGTAGGGTCCATGCCTCATAGGTCAAGACATTAAAATCTGCTCCTTCATCAATCAGAGCATCGATAGTATGCTCTCCTTTAGTGGTGAGTTTGACCCTAAGGTAAGCAGGTGGTACCATGTCTTTATCTTCCGGGTCTTGGCTTATAAATTTAAGCCTTCTGACAAATGCCCTCGAGTCCCCAACTGCACGACCAGATGTGGATTCTCCACTGATGTATTGGCTTGTCAGTGCAGTGCTATTCAAGGAGCATCTATTATCAGGACTGTCATATCTAGTCATTCTTACTATTGTAGCTTGATGTTGTTGCTTTTCGCTCTGACTAGATGCATTCTGAATGCAACACGTATGTGTTTTTGCAATGTGGCCTATTTTCCCTTGTTGGCTAGATTGGCCCATTGAGGCTCTAGGGTCTCTGTTTCTCTCGGTTCGGGTGTGGGCCTTTGGTTGCTCTTTTGTCAATGGGAATCTGTGCTTGTGTAGAGCCATTACCATACTAGGGTCTAATTTGGAGGACCTGTCACGGCATGTGCTTTCTCTCCAATCTACTTGGGGGAGGTGCGGAGGGGGAATAGCTCCCTCTGCGGGGTGTGGGGGGCAGTCCCCTACCTGGCCTGCAGGGCTGTTACGGTAAAAACCATGCACAGTTTGGAGGATCATTCAGCCAAATCTTGAACTACTTGCTCTAAGTTTCAGCCCAATGATGGATCTGTGATGTGCCTTTCACTCTATGTAGCCTGTGGGGTCAATTTCGGGGTTTAGATTTTTTCTAATTTGTTACCTTGTTCTTTTTTGGGTCCAATCCGGCTTTTCCACTCAGCGGTTTGCGTCTAAGTCCCTGGTCTCGCAACTGCCTACTTCTAGCTGCTAAGCGGCTGCGCCCTATGATTTTTCCTATTCAGTGTGCCAGAATCAAGTTCTGAGCGTCCTAAGGGCTTTCGACAATTCGCGCTGCTGAGTTCTAGCCAGGTCAGGTCAAGTTTCTGAAAATTTGGTGAAAATGTACACTCGACCCAACTGGTTCGAATTCTAGGGTCCGAGTGCCCGATTCGGCCCGTCCGAGAGCCGAGTAGAAGGGGTCGTATGCAACTTTCCGAATGCCAAACTCGGCCAGTCCGAACCCAAATGTCCGAGTGCCGAGTGGATCAAGGCTAAGTCAGGCGGGCCGAGTGGGCCGAGACTGAGTTCCAAGGTAATCCGAGCGCTCGACTTGGATGGGCCGAGCATGGGCGTTCGAGTGGTCAGGAGGGCCGAGTGGGCCAAGGGCCGAATGGCTGAGCAGTCGGAGGGCCAATTCTGGGACTCAGCCCAGAATTGCCATCACTTAGACACGCCGAGCATAGCACGTTTTTTTCCCCGAACCTCACGAAATCTGCGCGCTGAGTGTTGGAGGCCTTCCCCCTAGTCAAGCAACTCCAAATCCATCCTACTCATGTAGGGAAAGCTGTAGATTTACATGGGCTGGGCAAATATCTCTCAGGTGGCAAGATTGAAGCGGATCCACTCACGAAGCTTTCCTCTTCTCTCCTGCTCTCCTGAAACCCTGCAATGCACAATGTGGCCTTTATTGCCACTCTTGGCCCTTATACCCCTTCCTGGGTATGGTAATGATGCCCCCTATCACTCACTTGGCGACCTTAGGCATCATAAGCGAGCTTTTTACCCTTTTTTGCACGATTGTTTGCCCTGTTTTGCAACAATAAACCCTAATGCTTAATTTCTTTGTTTTCTACTACTTTAATGCATCCAAATCCCAAAGTAAATACCTACACTACTCCATCCCACAACATAAATCTCAAAAAAGTAAAAATCTACTTACCAAGGAGGTCGAATACCATCTTCAACCCCCTCCCTTCCTACCTATCTCAAGCACCGGTTTGGGAAAAACCCTTACTTTGATGCTTGATTCAAAGCGCACAAGTGCTCAAGGCTTGAATGTGTTGTCCCGGCAATGGAACCAAAATGTGGGAGCTTTCTCTCAACCACCAAGACCCACGGACCGCTTATTGTTTCAAGTGTTCCAAGCCGAGCACTAATGGCTACCTCTCACATAGCCGACGCGCCATCCATATCTATGGGTGTAGTGAGCTTACCTCCATGCTGTTTGAGTTACCTCCTCTTCCGCGCACTCCGGTAGCTCTATGATCCAAGTGCAAGCTTCAAGCAAGCTCCATCCTCAAGCTCCATGCTCCAAGCTCCATCACCACGAGCAAGAGAAGAGAAGAGAAGAGAAGAGAAGAAGAGAGGAGAAGATGGAGAGCTTCTCCAGCCCACGGTCCCTCACCCTCACACACTCACTCCCTCACACTCTCACACTCCCTCTCTCAAGCACAAGCTCAAGCAAGCAAGAAGAAGAAGAAGAAGAAGAGGAGGAGAGCCACTTTTTGCCACACACAAGAATGAGCTTCTCATTCACTTTTCAACTTTATATACAAAACCCTAAATCCCTTTTGGGCGGTCATCCCCTTTTTTTCCTTTTTTACATGGCCAACCGTAGCCTAGGCCCTTTTTCCCATTGTCTTTCTATCTTCCTAGCTTTCTTTCCACCGCTCTTCTACATTTACAAATTGCACGGGGGTGAAAGCCCAGCGCTCCTTGAATTAAACCATGATGTGCTTGCTCGTTTTTACAAAAGTTTTGACTTGCGCTTTTCCTTGTGCGCTTTTGTCTTCCGTTTCTCTTTGCCTTGGTCTTCCTTTCCCCTTTTGCATTTGCCTCGGACTTTTTAAGCTTGCCCTTGCGCTTTTGGCCTTTTCTCCTCTTCTTTCTTTAGCTGAGCTACCTTTTTTCCACCTTTGCCCTGCGTCTTCGTGTTGGGGTTAGCATCTAGATTTTGCGAAAAAACATTTTGGATTCATGCAAGAGGTTGGTTGCATCATATAAGCAACAAGTGGTGAAACATGAAGAGAAAGCAAGAAGAATGCATGAAGAGGATGCTGAACTTATAGAGAAGAGGTAGAGCACTCTACTCAAATTACACCACTTGCTACCGAGGCTAAGATTAGCCATTTAGAGGAAACCTATGCTGAGATTATTAAGTCTTTGAGTAGCCATATAGAGGATTTCTATATTGATACTATTGATGCTTTTAGTAGCCATACATAGGATGCCTTGGAAGAGCCTAAAGTGGATAAGATAGTCATTGCATAAGTGGACTTTGTGAGTGCTTATGAGGGAGCCTATGATGCTCGTGTATTACTTGATCCAATGAATTAGAGAGAGATTGAAGAATTGATGCATGCACATGATACGTAGGACACACAGTCTATGAGAAGGTTCAAAAGCTGGAAGATATGTGTATAGAGGATGATGGATGTGATACGTAGGACACACAGTCTATGAGAAGGTTCAAAAGCTTTAGGATATTAAACACCTAGATGCTTCCATGAATGATTAGATTGTGTTGGTTATACTATTATTTCAAAATGAATTTTAATTTATTAAACTATCTAGCAATGAAAATTGCAAATTTGGTCACTATTTTTATATCATGCTCACTACTCAATTTTACAGGTTATGCTTTGTATACTACTTTATTATTAATGGGGTAGTTGTTACTAATTCCCAGGGAGGTATTGAATGTTTACGCATGATGGCTTTATGAACATTTTGTCGAATAGAACTCTCCAAGTGACCCAAAGATAATTTGAATTGTTCTTGTATAAGATCCACTAAAGATTGAATGCATCCATTTTTTAAATGGTCTATATTGTCGAGACTACCTATTCCATAACTTATTTCAATCAAGTGATCTGTAGCCGCTAGTAGATCTTGGGGTAGTAAAAAATGTTTCATTTTGGAGTACGTTAAGATTGAGTGTGATGTTTGGATTTCATTGTCCCAATTTCCATCTTTGTTGAAAAATGTTTATTGTAATTTCTTGAATATCGACCTTCAAAAGATGAGATTGACATCTACATTGGGGTACAAATTCTTGTAAAGCTCCACTAAAGCATCTTCTAATGATCGAATGGCTCCTTTTTGTCTATTCAAGAGATTCATAAAAATCTTGGGGTTATGAACGTTTTGCAAAATACTTTCTTCATTTAATCCCATAGCTAAAAGTATAATCAAGATGGAAACCTTTCTTTTTCTATAGATATAAACCCATATTCCATCCCTAGTTTGAATCTTCCATCCCAATCTAAAATTATAGTGTTGGTGTATGCAAAAACTCCTTTATGTCCTAATTTGTGGTTGTAATAGATACATGGACTCCTTAGTACTTGGTTGATAAGGACCCTTGTGATGATTCGATTGATTACAAATGCTCATTTGGGACTCATCCAAGGAATGGATACAAGATGGACAATTTCTTTATTTGATTACAAATGCTCCTTTGGGACTCATCCGAGGAATGGATACAAGATGTACAATTTCTTTATGTGTTGAGTTGTTCCTCTTCCAAATTGATTGAGCCGGTACATATAGATCGGATGAATATGTTATACATTGTTACACAACATCTCTTTCTTCAACTATAGGTTTTGACCACTGATACTACTTGGTATGCAATCAAAATTCAACTTCCTTATCTATATCTTCTATTTTTGAAATTTTTTTGAGCTCATCAAATAATTTTTTGCAAGTAAAATAGTTCAATCCCCCCATTTGGATTCTTCCAAGTTTTAACAATACAAAATTTTTAATATCTCCTTCTAATGTTATCTCAAGATTATCCCCCCGCTCTTCTTTATTTCTTTCTTCCCTAGAGCTTCATCTTTCCTATGTTTATCCTTTTTCCATGATGAATGAATGAATGAATGCCTTCCATTCCCCATGTCCCTTTTGGGACCCATGAAACGAGTACCCTTTTCTCTCCAATTAGAGTTGGAGAGAGTCTCTCCTTGTGAGGAAGGGGGATTCCAAACCTCTGTATTGCTTCATTATTACCCATCCAAAATGAAGAGAAGGAGGGAATTGAATCCATGATTTTCGGAAACAAGAGAGTTCTTGGAATGGTGAATCCAATGTAGAATGGGCCTATAGCTTAGTGGATGAGAGCACATGGCTACAAACCACATTGTTGAGGGTTTGGATCCCTCCTTGCCCACAAGAATCTCATGTCACTAAATGTTTGTTCTCTTTTCTTTTGGAGGGCAAGGAGAAAAAGATCCTAACTATGAGCAAAAATGCATGAATCCAAAGGTGTGTCCTGATCCCTTCTCCTAGATACTAAGTTGGAGGATGATACTCATACCATTTTTCCTCCTCCTCTTTCCTCTTTTCTTCTCTTCCCCTTCTCTTCTTCCTCTTGCTTCCTCCAAAATTGTAGGAATAATGTTGTAGGTGTCACAAGGTTCTTGCGGTGTTATAGGCATAGGAAGCACTAGGGATGTTGTGGTCATGGAGAGTCAGTAATGTTAGTATCTCCCAAAATTGCTAGAGTCACCTTTTGATACCCCTTCATAAAAAAATTTCTATCCGCACCATAGCCTATCACTCCTTTTCTTCAAAATCAATCGCCTTGATGGGACCCTAATCTATTCTCATTAATTGAAGATTTCTACTTCCTACTTCCTACAAAGCAAAGACTCTTCACACGGTAGTGTAGAAAAAAAAAAGATGTGCTTCTTGCCTCGAAGGATCTCAATCCCTTGACTTCCAGAAGAGTGAATTTGGGTTACTAACCCTACTCCCTTTCTTGTTCAACCCCAAAAAGGTACTAGATAACATTTGCATAACTAGGATTTAGGATGCTATTGCTGATAAGTAAGATAATAGATAACATTTGCACAACTAGGATTTAGGGTCCTACCTGGGAGTTATTGGTGATAAGTAAAGAGCATTTTGACTCATGAAGATATAGACAATCAAGATATTT
Source organism: Lygodium microphyllum (assembly GCF_053477565.2). Classification (NCBI taxonomy): domain Eukaryota; kingdom Viridiplantae; phylum Streptophyta; class Polypodiopsida; order Schizaeales; family Lygodiaceae; genus Lygodium; species Lygodium microphyllum. The sequence goes on along the minus strand of NC_141143.1, from coordinate 27,471,937 downwards.
GTGCCTCAAGGAAGATTAATTTGAATTTCCATGCCATAGAGCAAGAAATGGATTTGGGATCTAGAGCATTTACTACTTCACCCTTGAGGCAATGGATCTCAGTCCACTCTCTATGGCACCAAGGGGGTGGGTGATCCACCCTCATCTCAAAATATGTTTCTTGATTTGAAATTTCTAGTTTTGGTTAAGAGATATTAGGATTTAGGGGACTCCTTGGGATTTGAGGTTCTGGGGTGCCTTAAGAGATATGTGGAGGAGAAGATGGAATGGGCCACTTCTTAACCACTTGAAATTTTGAGTTTGAGTTGTACTTCTTATTGTAGCTTAGTTAGAAGGATTGGCAAACAACATAGTGATTCTAGCAAGATTCACGCGGGATGTCAATGCCTTACCTTCAATTAGATCATTAATGGACTCTGCGTTTTGTCCTATTGTCTTAGATTAACAGAGAGAGATTAGAATATTTTATTCATACTATCAAGAATCACGTGGTGGGGGGACTTGCTTGAGCTATTGCGCCAAACACATGCTCTATACAAATTGGAGTTCTGCACATAATATAGACAGCAATATGAATAGCTTGAGACCAAAAATGTTTTGGCATATTCCTTTCAACCATCAATGCATGTGTAACCATCAATTTCTGTGGGGTATACCTGTAAGTAAACTATCTCTTTATTCCATTAGACCTCAAGAAGCCACTAAACTCATTAGAGAGATACTCTCCCCCTCCATCTGATCTCAAGCACTTAACTTTCAAGCTTGTTTCTGTTTCAGCAACTACCTTAAAAGATTTGAAGTGCTCAAATACGTCACTCTTTTCCTTTATGAAATATACCCATAGCCTCCTTGCACAATCATCAATAAATGTGACAAAGTATTTGTTGCCACCAAGAGATACATTTTGTGAGGCCCCTAAACATCTGTATACACAACATCAAGTATAATTCTTCTAATATCTCTATCATACAAAAAGGTTTGTTGTGCCTACTTACCAAACTCACAGGCTTCACACACTTTATGAAATTATGCAACTCTAAAAGAAGACAACCCTGTAACCAATCCTTTGGACTATATTAATTTCAGCATTTGCACATTTGCATGTCCAATATGTTTATGTCATATTTCAATGTCTACAACCACTCCTTTTTCTTTAGCATACATAATAACGTTCATTGCACGAATTCTAGCATCTTAAGTGAACATGTGGCTAATTCTACTTCCTTTTGCGATCAGCTTGCACTTATCATTAAGGTCTTCTACAAAACAACCTTTTGCATTCAATCAAAATTGCAACCACTACTCTTCCATTTGGCCAATAGACATTAAATTCTTTGTGATTGATGGCACATGTAATACATCTATGAGACTCTTTGTCTAGCTGTCATGCAAGGACAAGGGAACCTTTCCAATATGTGAAATTGGGTTGTATGAATCATCACCCATCTGCACATAAGTTGGATTTTGTAAGTCCTTCATATCTCCAAACCATTCAACATGATTGGTCATATGATTAGATGCATCTGAATCAACATATCATACATCATCATGTGTCCCTTTTCTTGTAATAGCATTCATCATATGGTGCATAATAAATAAACACTCATTTTTATCTTCATTCTATCATGAAGATGATGCATAGTTTCCTTGTTGCAATGTATCACTATGGATATCATCCTTCTTAGCATAACAATGGGCTACAATATGACTTGTTTTGCCATAATAATGGCAAAGAATAGCAGAATTTCCAAAACCTTTATTTTGCCATCCACCTCTTCCTCTAGAGCTCTCCCTATCTCTAAAGCTTCCAGGCCTCGTAAAACCTGCATTTCACCAAATTGATGATTTAACTTGTTTTTCTAGTTATCACCAGCACGTCCCATACCATAGCCTTTCGAAGAGGATTTGTTACATCCCCTTCCTGAACTTGAGTAGAATGCTTGGACATATTATCCATTTCTTTTACATGAGTCACCTTGCATATTCATCTGCTTGGTAATCATGAGAGAGACCAACTCATCAAAATCTTGAAACGACTTCTGTACATATACAAAAGTGACAAATGATTTCCAAGCCTTCTCATTATTAAGGCTACCCAAAGTAGATGAAACCAAATCATCATCATTAGCATTGCATCAATTACTGCTAAAGCATCTGCAATGCTCCTCACCTTCAAAACATACTCATTGACAGACATTTTCTCTTTCTTCAAGGTATTCAACTATTGCTTGAGTTGAATCTTTTGTGCCTTTGTATTTACTAAAAACATGTTTTCAAAAATTGTCCAAGCTACATGTGAAGCTTTTGCATTCTTGGTATGTCCCAGTATAGTGTTATCAATGACTGTAGATAGCCAATACATCACCTTTTTGTCTTTTGCATTCCATTCTTTCCATGCCTTTAATTCTTCTATAGTCAGAGGGATACTCAAATCTAGCTCCTTTTCTTCACCTGAAACAAACTCATAAAGGCCCTTTCCAATTAGAAAGTTCGTCACTCAGAATTTTCATGAAGGGCAGTTGTTCTTTTCCAGCTTCTCAATTATGGTTTCACTGTTCTCTACCATAATCACAAAAATTATATAGAATAGCAAGCAAGTCTTTTCCAACCTTTCACAACAAGTGCACAACAATACTCAAGAAACCTTTTTCACTAATTTCTCAATAATACATGTAATCTGCAACCTGTTTGCATATAAGACTTATATTTGCTTCCTAGCAAACACCTCAAAAATTATATATTTGAATTTTGCAACCTATGCATCCACTTTCGATCCGATATACCCAAAATCACAATATACCCTGAAACTACTGCGCCTGCAACCTTGCGGCTCTAAAACGTGGCTTGAGAAAACCTTAAATGCCCAAAAGACCAGCGGCAATGCCCTAAAGGGCTTACTTATAAAAAATTCAGTGCTCTGCTCACACAACAAATCTCACAGCAATCTAAGATTTTCACTCTGCCCTACTTTCGGTGCCTCCATATGCACTGTCCAAGAGAGTGGAAGAATTAGAGAGCTTCTTAGCCATTGCTTGCTTGCTCAAATCCTTACTTCTTCTCCTTCACTTCAGCCTTCAAAACATGTCTCTCTTAGTGGCACCACTTTGATACCATGTAAAGAATTGTGTGGTGGGGGACTTGCTTGAAGTGCTACACCAAACACACAATGTATACATAAGGGGAGGCTCACTCAAGAATACAAGAAGAGAGATGGAGGACAAAACATTTTCTTGTTGATTTTGTCTATTTCTTTTATACAAAATACAATTTACACAAATTCTAGATAAGATAAAACATAAAGGAAAGTGGTCTACTAAGTCAAACAATGCATTACTAACTGTAGTAATCGACTAGCACTATATCTATTCCAGTTGTAGGTAGGTGTAACAAACTAAATATAATAAGTGATAAGTTAGTGGCCATGTGAGGGTCATAATGACCACTGGCATACTAAGTGTAGATATGCAGACCCATCTAGCCAGCTAGTCCATCATCAATGTCTGCACATGTTGAGCTTGCCATCTCAACACATATCCTCTAACTAGGGGATATAGAAAATGTATGCTCCTTTCTTCTTTGAATCAATCCATTCTCAACTGAAGCCTAGTAATATCTCCCCCCGTGCCTTCCCCATGAGAACCCCCCTTTTTTTCGATTTTTTTTTTAAAATTTACCTCTCTCTCTCTCTCCCTGCCGACAGCATGGTGGGGAGAGAGAGAAAGAGAGGGAGAATGAGTGGAGAGGAGGCCATGCACCCCCTAGGTGGAGGGGTGGCAGCCGTTAAACGGCCGTCTTCCCCCCTCGTAAACCACCCCCTCCCCCACTATAAAAGGGGAGCCCCCCTCCCTTGTGGGGCTGAAACGCAGCGTCCCCCCCCTCCCCCCCGTGGTCTAGAGCAACGCCGCCCCCCCTCCGCCTGACAACAACCCCCTACTCAGCCTAAAATCATCGCCTCCCTCATCATCATCTTCATCTTCCTCTTCCTCCCCATCCTTAGCTCAATGCCGTTAGGGTCCCCCCGTCGAAAAATAGGAAATAAAAGAGAAAAACTTGGAAGGTTAAAAAAAAAAAGCTTCCTAGGGGGTGTTTCACCTGTAGACCACAAGACGATGCAATTCGTCTGTGAAGGGAGTTCCCTTGCGGGAGGGAAGGACTGCTAGTTGCAGGGAATTTTAGCACACCCTCCACCTAGCCTAGCCCCGATTGCGATGGCCCCAAAGCGCTACAGGAGAGGAGCACACGTGGGAGTAAGAGGGTCACATGTAGGAGTCCCCACCCAGAGTGCGAAAGCCGATAATACCCCTCCTGCGGAAGTTCAGGTTCCATCAAATTCACCCTTTCATTTCTGCATGATTATTTTGAGAAAGTCAATAATACCTAAGGTATTTTGAATGCTGGGAGTATTTCAAGAAAAAGGAATCACACCTTAGTAGTTGGTCGAACGAATGACCACAAAAATGATCGTGATTATACACTTAGATACATTGTTTGAACTTCTTTGCTCAATGAACTAATTCAAGGCCAAACACTTAATGCTTCAGGTTAATAGCCTGGAGGGAGAGGTAGGTTCAGTTACCTCCGACTGCCTGCGTGGCCCTATCCAAGGGGGTTGTTAGCCACGCTAGGTACATGGACCAAACTTGCCGCGAGAGGTCTCTCCGTGGGTGCTGCTTGGACCGGGAGGACGCTTGGGTGCTAGGGGCGGCTCTGGTTGTAAATTCCTTGCCTCCGAATCCCGTACAAGAGGCCGACGTGACTCAAGATGGGATATCGAGGCCCGTGTACTAGTCTACGGGCGGAACTTGGAGCAGTAATCCTATTGATTGCTGGGGTAGCCTTCGGGAAAGATACTTGATGTATTCCAAGACTATGATAAATAAAGATCAGATATTTGAAAAAGGAACTTGCTTGACATTGTGTGTTTTTTTTTCAATGCCTAAGTTACGTGAAGGAACCTGTGTTTAAATTGGGTAATTAAGGAAGCTGCTTTTGCATGTCAAACATAATGTGGTAGGTAATTAGATAACTAAGAAACCCGAGGAAAGTGCAGTGGACGTGACTTGGGTCCGTCCTACGGAAGGGTGGTCCCAATTAGCTAGGAAATTTTCTCAAAAGACATGATAATGAAACTGTGAAGACCTAGAATCAGTTGAGTTAGAATCCCGACCTACGCTGTTTTAGGGGAGCCGAATGGGACTATGCCTTATGGGCAGAGAGGTTGAGCTTCGCATCTCTCTCGTTTCCCATTCTCCATGAACCAAGTGCAGCATAAATCCGCTTCGACTCTGTTGTTCCTATGCAAAGTGGGTCATCCGGAGCTCGACGCTAGCTACTTCCTAGAGACTTGGCTGATAGGAAAGAAACCCTCACTTCAGGTTGGTCCTAAGTGGGAACGGCCGAATACTTCCGCTTTGGGGCAGACTCGGGAAGACCTAGATCGCAAACCCTATGACATTCCTTGTGAGTGCCAGGTGGTGCTTTCTAGACTCCCCTGCCGATGGCTAAGACGTGTCCCACAAGTGGACAAGCGGATACGTTACAGTTGGTATCAGAGCAAACCAACAAGATCTAAAGATTATAAGGGAAAATAAAGGGAATAAGGGGGTAAACAGGGAAGGGTGAGTATAATAGAGCAGTGTTTTCTATTGAGATTATTTCTTTACTCACTTATGGATGCTGGGTTTCAGAGTCACGAAGCATGGAGCAAGTTCTTGGTGTTCTAGGTCATGTTCATAACAGCAATGCATGCTTCAAATTATCGTCAAAGGCTTGGCATGATGAATATTTTGAACCGCATCTATAATCCTTCGCCCTTGGATGCAGAGTGGAGATGGACGAGAGACTCAGGAATATACTACATGCAGCCCATCGACTCATGTACCTTCAGACCAACTTGAAGATAATCAAGTGGATGGAGGATTTAAAGATCGTGAAGTTGTTCATCTTTGTCGAAGCTTGCGTAAATGCAACTTTGCATGTTAGCGGTCGGCAAGTCAAGCAGAACAAGTATATCTATGAAGAAGTGACCCGGGTAATCTCTGCTGATAGAATCAAAGTGTTAGGGCACTATGAGAAGAACAGGTATCAAAGGAAGGGATACCCTAGGCTTTCTATGACTTACCGTTTCCTGAAAATCCATGACCCCAGTCCATATTATTATTCCGTCCCTATAGCCGATTGTAACACAATCCTATTTTCCCCAAAGTGATGTATCAATCAGCCTGCCCTACTTATCCAAAATAATTGTACTCAAGGGGTCATGCCTTCATGAATAAATAATACTTTTTACAATTATCTAGCTTGATCATAAATGTTAACTGAGGTGCTAAGTGATTAAATCACTTAGCTAAAAAGCTGTGCTAGTCACATTAACATAATATGGGAACGTATGATAAGATGTTAACATAAAGAATCTTATTGTTCAGACGCAACCCCAAGTGCAGGTTCCAAATCCGACTCCTGCACTAAGTCCAGCTGTGGCTCAAGAGAATAAATTTCTTCTCAAAAAAATTAAACCACCGGAGTTTGATGGCAAGGGAAGGACTGTTCAAGTCGACGCCGAGATATGGATTGAGCCCATGGAGGACTATTTTGAGGTAGCAAGAGCTGCACATGCTAGCCAAGCCATGCTTTGCCAAACTTAAGCTTACAGGCAAAGTGAGACTTTGGTGGAAACAGTGGTGCAGAGACCAAGTGATCTCGGAGGGGACAGTCACTTGGGATAAGCTTAAGGAAGCTGTGCAAGGGAGGTATCTGCCATCTGCCTACCGCATACAAAAGATGAATGAATTCTAACAACATATTTAAAGCTATAACATGCAATAACTAAACGTTGTCCAAAATGCCATAAAACACATTACATTGAAATGTTTTTAAGGGAAGCAATCGGGAATGTTGAATCAGCAATAGAGAACTTTTGTGGTTAAAAATGCGTAAATACACGGAATGAGAACAAATCTGGAAGATCTTTCCCGACTCAAGAGTCGACATATGTTACTTATTTGACACGAAGCGTCTTACGGGAAAAAAGAAAAAGAGATGAGAGTGGGGGGAGAGAGATAGAGAGAAAAAAGGGAGAGAGAGAAAATAAAAAGAAGAAGAGAGAGAAATTGAACACAAAGAGATTTATAGAAAGAGAAAATATGAAATTTAAAAGAAAGATAAAAGAAAAAAAATTTAAGAGAAAAAAACAAAAGAGAGAAGGAAGAGAGAGATAATAAGAGAGGGAGAGAGAGAAAATATGAATAAGAAGAAGAAAAGAGATGGGAAAAAATAGAAAAGAGAAAAGTATTTTTTAAACTTAAATATTTTTTGAGATTGCGAATGAGAGAGAGAGAGAGAGAGAGAGAGAGAGAGAGAGAGAGAGAGAGAGAAGATAAATTTTAAAAGAGAGGGAGGAAGAGAAGAAAAAAAGGAAAATTAGGAGATAGGGGCGGAGAGAAAGAGAGAGAGTGAGTGAGTGAGAATAAAAGGAGAGAGAGAATTATAGAGAAAGGAAAGATAAAATTTAAAAGAAAGATAAAAGAAAAAAATTAAAGAGAGAAAAAGAAAAAAAGAGGAGAAGAAGGGAGAGAGAGAGAGAGAGAAGAAGAAGAAGAAGAATATTTTCATTATAGGTTCCCGAACCTCCAAAGAGCTTCTCGAATCTACCCCTTTTTCGAAACCTCCCTTTTTCAATCAAAACCTCCTCCCCTCTCGTCCTTCTCACGTATAATCTCTCATTTTCTCTTTCCCCTCCCTTTTTCATTAAAGCCTCCTCCTCCTCACCTCCATTTTTAAAATTAAAACCCTCTCTCCTCTCTCTCATTTATAATTTCTCTCTTTCTTTTCCCCCTCCCTTTTTTATTAAATTCCTCCCCCTTCTCTCTCTCATGTGTAGGGCTTAGGTTCTCTCTCTCTCTCTCTCTCTCTCTCTCTCAAATTAAACTTTTTAATTTAAACTTTTCAAACATAATTTTTCACACACTTTGAGAGAGAGAGAGAGAGAGAGAGAGAGAGAGAGAGAGAGAGAGAAGAAGAAGAAGAAGAAGAATAAGAATAAGAATAAGAAGAAGAAGAAAAAAAAGAAAAAGAAGACAGAGAGAGGAGGGGGGAAAGAGGAAAGAGAATAGTATTTTTAAATTAAACAATATTTTTCTTCCCCTCCCCTCTCTCTCATGTGTAGGGCTTAGGTTCTCTCTTTCTCTTTCTCTCTTTCTCTCTTTCTCTCTCCCCTTATTTTAATTAAAAATAAAGTTTAATCTAACTATGAGAGAGAGAGAGAGAGAGAAATATACAAAGAGCAAAAAAGAAAGAAGAGAGGGAGGGAGAGAGACAGGGGACAATAGAGAGAAAGAATTATAGAGAGAGAAACTATCAAAATTTAAAAGAGAGAGAAAGAGAGGAAAAGAGAGGAGAGAGGGGGAGAGAGAGAAAATAAGAAGAAGAAGAGAGAGAATTTGAGCAGAGTGAGAATTATAGAGTGAGAAAAGATAAAATTTAAAAGAAAGATATAAGAAAAAAATTGAAAGAGAGAAAAAGAAAAAAAGAGGAGAGAGAAGAGAGAGAGAATAAGAATAATAAGAAGAAAGAGGAAAATAAAAAGAGAGATTAAAAAAAGTGAAAAGAGAAAAGTCTTTTCTTAATTTAAATATTTTTTAAGAGAGAGAATGAGAGAGGGGGAAAGAGAGAGAAATATATATAAAATTTAAAAGAGAGAGAGGGAGAGGGAGAGAAGAAAAAAAGGAAAATTAGGAGACATGGGAGGAGAAGAAAAAGACGTGGAGAGAGAGAGAGAGAGAGAGAGAGAGAGAGAGAGAGAGAGAGAGAGAGAGAGAGAGAGAGAGAGAGAGAGAGAGAGAGAAAGAGAATAAAAGGAGAGAGAAGAGAAGAAGAGAGAATATAAAAATAAATAGAGAACTTAAGAGAGACTGAAGAGGGGGAAGAAAGTAAAAGAAGAAGAAGAAGAGAGAGAGAGAGAGAGAGAGAGAGAGAGAGAGAGAGGGAACATATAAAGAGAATTTTAGAGAGAGGAAAGATAAAATTTAAAGAGAGAGAGAGAGAGAATAAAAATAGAGGAGAAGAGAGAAGGAAAAGAGAGAAGAGAAAGAGAGAGGGGGAAAGGAAAATTTTTAAAAAGAGAATAAAGAGAGAGAAAATAGGAAAAAAAGGAAAAAATAGGAGAGGGAGAGAGAAGGAAAAGAGAGGAGAGGGGGGAAATAAAAGAAGAGAGAGAGAGAGAGAGAGAGAGAGAGAGAGAGAGAGAGAGAGAGAGAGAAATTAGATATAGAAAATTTGGGGAAGAGAGAGAGAACTAAATTAAAAAATTAGAAACAGAGAGAAAAAATAGGAGAGAGAAAGATGAGAAATGGATTGTTTATTGCACAACAACTTAGCTCACCACTTCGAGGTTGCGAAGCTACTACAAAGCACCGAGCGTTCCATGTGCACCTCACGCGTGCGGAACGCTAGTGTTATATTATAAGAAAAAGTTTTACCTCATGGCCAAATCTCAGATTTTATTGAATAAATAACAAAAAATACTTATATTGTATGAGATTTTTGACCATATGGTCTAATCTATAGATTAATTAAATATTATGATATGTGTTGTTAGAAGATCAAATTACATCCTATGACAAAATCATATTGAGTATTGGTAAGTATTGTATGGCCATATGCTTATTGCAAAATTATAAAGAATGTAACCAAAAAATCTTATGGAAATGCTTTTACTATGAAAATACACTATAATAAAAAGTTCTATATAGTAAAGTATAATACGATGTATAATAACTTGATAAAATGCTCTAATATTATTGAAGGATACAAGAAAAATAAGACTAGATTTAGTGAGAGCGGAATTTAGATGCCCAAAAGTGCTTAAAAATAGCTAAAAATTATGAATATCAAGGGAAAAATATTCACCGTCAAAGGCGGCGGCTCGATCTAGGACGATTTTAAGCGCCAAAGTGCTTTAAAGGCGCCCGAGCGACAGTTGTTGATTTTTCATAATTTTTCAGATAGTTGTGCGGGTTGACACGAGCTACTGGCCAATGCGGGATGCTAAGCCGGACGCCCAGGATTTTTCAGAGCTCGATTCCGAGTCTGGACGGGGAAATGGCCAAGAAACTGGTCAAGATACGAAGGGGTGGACAAAATTTGGCCAAAATGGGCAAGTGACCTTTGGGAGCCCAAAATTTAAATGTAGCATGAAAGTTTCATGCATTAGAGGAGATGAAATCGTGGAGAGAAGGCGTGGCTGTAGGCGCCGAAAAATGCGCTATGGAGATGGAGGAGCATCATGCTGCCTGCAAACAACCCCTGCAAATGATGATTGCCCCTCATTCCCCTCTGAATCCTGACTCTATCGCCGCCCTTCGCTCGCGCAATGATGCCCTCTTTGAAGATCTCTGATTTCAGTCTTTCTCTCTCCTCCCTCTCTCTCTCTTCTAAAGGCAAGTTCATGTGGGAAGAAGAAGGAAGAAGAAAGAATGATGGAGGCTTGTCCGGCATGGATCGGATTGCTCCACGGGCTGGAACTGGTGATTTGTGATTGTGATGGACATGAAGTGCTGCTGATTTTCAGATTTGCAGCCATGGACACGAAACCCGAAACACGCAAATAAGCGGTAATTCAAAATTTTCAAAGGAAATTTGAGATTTCATGGCTTTTGATTGATAAAATGTTGTTCATGTGGGCTAAAAATTGTTTATGTTGCTGTTTTCCATGAGTACTTGCTAGTCATAATCAGACAATCAGAAAAGTATGCATCTTGTGGTTCAAAATAATACACTAAAACACGTAAAATATGGGAAATCAAGGGAAAATGATGTTTTTGGGCATAAAAATGGAAGAATGAATATGAACACCAACTAAACTTTCATTTTTGCTGCAAGAAGGAACTAAGGGCCAGAGCCCATAAACTATCTTGAATTTTCAGTAATAAAATAATGCAGAAAATAAGGGAAAATAGAGAAAAACCATGAAAAATAGGGAAAAAAAGCATTTTGGGTGCGGAAAATTAATGATAAATAGGAGCAATGTTTGTGAATGATTGTGGGGACTGAAGCATGAGGATTTGCCTCAGTTCAACCCCACCTTCTTGTTCTAGTGTGGTTTTTCCCGCTTTCTATACATAAAATGATGGCAAAATGCCCTATAAACCCATACAACAATGCAACATTTGATCGATGGGAGGGTAGAGTAGTTGAAATATGTTTAAATGCCGTGTGAGATGATGGAAAAGTTGTTGATTTCTATGTATAGCATTTAGGACGGATAATAATTATAAAATAAGAGCCTAGTAGCACGAGGGTTTCCTTGGTGCTAGGTTTGTGCAACGAAGCAAGATCGGTAAGTTGAGAATCATTAAACGGATGTTTTCCATATGTGTACAATATTGGTTTTATAACTCTTTGAGCACTTGGCATCCACACTATGCATAAATCATGGAAATATTTAAAGGTATCAGAAATCCTGGATGCACAGCAATTGTTTTCATTAGGACATTGACCCACGTTGAGTGAGAGACAGGATACCCTAAGCCATAGGCTAGTCGTGGGGTCTAGGGAAAAGAGAAGTAAGGACAATGGTACGTTCTTGTATACGATTAAATGGTACCTTGAGTGGACTTTTGTGGGAAATGTTTATATGTTGAGTGACGCATCGAGGGGCCAATCCCCGAGGTGTAGGAGAGTCGCAGAGGATTGACGGCATTCAGTCGTAGGAGGAACCCCATGTGTATGTGATTCGAGCCTTATGGCTATGTGCAAGGGACTCCCTCTGAGGAGTAGTGGGTGAGAGAAGAGTGGACTACAAACGACATATTACAAACGCAATGTTTAGGAAGGCAGAGATTTTGATAGACGCTCCTGGCCGCGAGGCTGAGGGGTTGTCTTGTGCATAGTGACGAGGCCCGGCTAGTGCATGAGCCAGTGCTGGCCCGTTTTTAGGTCCATCAGTGGTGCGTCTGTCGGGAGCCGCTTAAAAGTGGCAGTCCTCGAATCTTGGTTGTCAAGGGACCAACTAGCAGTTTATGCCAAAGGATACTGAGATTGATCCGTTATTTATTGATAAGCATCGTCTAGCAGAAATCCAAAAGCAAGAAAGAGACGAAAGAGCTAGGCGACGTGCTGAAATTTTTAGGAGATATTCCCCTAAGCGTAGCGGTACTGAACCCTTACGAGGGGGTGGATCTAGTGGTCTTGGGGCCACAAGTAGTAAGTTAGGAGAAGGTGGAAGCTCTAGTGCTCCCCTTTTTGCCATAAGCCAGTCCACATCAATTGCGGGAGGTGTAACCCCACCGGTCCCTATTCCTAGTGCAAATCCAATCCTCGTCATGGCGCAACCTATTGCAATTCCAGCAGGAATGATGGATTTACCGGCTCTAGGTTACCCGCTACTCATTTTTAATGGACTAGTTGAGAAAGATGCGGAACTCCACATTAGGGAGTTTCAAAAGCTGATGTTTAACTGTCACATTCAAGAAGAAGGACATTTAATGATGTTCTTCAATATGACTCTCAAGGGAAGAGCCGCTATATGGTATCATGGTTTAGAAGCCGGGACCATATTGAACATTGACGCATTTTATGGAGCTTTTCGAAGGGAGTTTGCCCCTGAAAGGGGTGGGCAATATTGGTTGTGTGTACTCAATGTGACCCGCCAAGAACCACACGAGGATATTCGTGTGTATGCGAAGAAGATAAAAGAGGTTTTCTGTAAGTTGGACACCTCTATTCCTATCCCCGCAGCTTCCCAATTGCAATATTTCCTACATGGTTTGGACTTTAATATCCAATTGCAGTTGAGTAGTGTCCCCTTGGGGGATATAGATACTGCCATTACACGAGCACAAGAGGTGGAATCCCGACTACAAGCAGCCTATGCTTCTCGAGGCAATTCGAATATGGGTTTAGTATTGGGAAACAATATGGCAATGGCCAATGGCAGTAGTGGCCAAGGGATAGCAATGGCTAACCCTAATGGGAGAGGGAACATGATGCAGAATGTCCCTTTATTACCAGCTCCCCCTAGCATGTCGATGCCTACGGGCAGTCAAATGGCTCCAAGTGGTGGAGGCCAGGCGGTCAATTCTAACACCATGCCTGTGGCTCAACAACCAGTGCCTAATCGAATTGTTAGGCCGATGGAACGACATGGTAATGACCAAGGCTATGAGTCAAGCTCTTCCAATGTTCTTGGCGAGGTTAAGGACATGATGAAGCATTATACCGACATGATTACGGAGCAGTATCGGCAAATAGCCGTTGATGTCAACTTCCTTAAAAAACAACAAAATTTGATAGGAAGTAGATACCCAGAGGAGGGTGCACCTTCGAGGTTTAGTTGCAAATGGTGTGGAGGGCAGCACTATCCAAGAAATTGCCCAAATGTTAAGTGCGACATTTGTGGAAAATCTGGCCATTTAGCAGCTACCTGCTGGAGTAAGATTAGTTCCCTCCAGTGAGAAAGTCGGCAACCAGGGCCTGTTAATCATCGTGCCCAAGGAAATGATTCCCAGCGAGAGGACGGGCCTAAACAAATACTTCAACGACCAAAGACTACAGTGGAGGAGATACCAAGTGGTAGTGGAGTTAGTTTGATTGAGGCTGTACGCGTTAATGATGCTGAAACCTCTAATCTGCGTGCTGTTCTTACAAGAGGTCAAAAGGGTAGAGAAGCCAACAAGGATAAACCTGTCGACGGAAACCCTAAACAAGGCGACAAAGGAACGCAAGTTTTGGATCCTTCCATGGAAGGGGGACCTTTGAAGCCTGTGGAGAGTAAAGCCGATGTTAAGAAGGATAAACCACCAAAGAAGAAGGTGAAAGTTAAAAAAGAGGCAGTAAAGCCGGTTCAGCGACCTAAAGAGCGGATGGTTTGGCGTGAAAAGCGAGCTCTATCAAACTATCATGAATTCGATTTGGCGAGCTCTCTTTGTGAAGTCAAGCCGGATGTGAATCTCTTACAGCTTATTAAGCTTTCCCCAGGAGTACGCAAGGAATTTAGAAAGATCCTGCGTATCGGGTATATCGTAGAACCTTTGGGTATTGTGCGAGTTGGTGATGACTGGTTCGAGCATGCTGAGAAGCATTGCCCAAGGGTTGCAGCCTATGTCGATGGGATATTAGTAGATTATGCCATTGTCGACACGGGATCATCTGTTAACATTATGAGTTCTGAACTGATGGAAAGGTTGGGTTTTGCGATCCAGAAAGATACCTCCACAATTCTCAGAATGGCAGATGATAGTTTGAGACAGCCGGAAGGCTGCATTACTAAGGTCCATGTCACTGTTGCAAATGTAGAATGCCTGTTGGACTTTAGGGTGATTCGTTTTGCAGGCCGTCCAAGTTACCAAGTATTACTCGGACGACCTTGGATCTTGCAAGCGGACTGCCAAGTAGATATACCCGCCGGTCGGCTAATATTCAGCAGAGGTGCCCAGCGTGTGGTAGTTGATGCTTATCCTGAGTCCCCGCAGAGTGAGAGAGCTCCTCTATCTTCTACAGAATTGGAGACATTAGAAGATTTATCTGCCAGTGAGACATCATCGAGTGATGAGTCCAAAGAGGGATCCACCACGGAAGACATCTATCAAATCACTTTGAATGAGCTGATAGAGGGCCAAGAGCGTATAAGAGATGCAGATGTTATCGAGCTAGACCTTGGTACGCCTAATGATTTGCGGCCAATCAAATTAGGTTCTATGCTCAGCTCAGCAGAAAGGGAGGACTATGTGGCCTTGATCCAGCAATTTCGTGATATCTTTGCCTGGAGTTATGATGAGTTGAGAGGTATCCCTTCTAGTCTTGCTGTTCATACAATTCCGTTGAAAGAAGGCAGTCGTCCTGTATGGCAGAAAGTAAGGCGTATGCCTTTCGAACTTAGGGACGGGCTGTTTGAAGAGTTACAGAAGCTTCGGAAAGCGGGTTTGATTTTTCCTGTGCAACACACGGAATGGTGTTCGCCGGTTGTGATAAGAAAGAAGAAGAATAATCAAATCCGATTATGTGTAGACTTTAGGGAGCTGAATAAGCAGACAGTTAAGGACTACTACCCGTTGCCATTTATTGACCAGATTTTGGATCAATTAGCGGGTAGGGAGATATATTCGTTTATGGATTGCTTTGCAGGATACAACCAAATGGCAATTGCAGAATAGGATAAGTTGAAAACAACTTTTATCACTGTATTTGGTACTTTTGCGTACCATGTGATGGCCTTTGGTTTATGCAATGTGCTTGGTTCGTGGCAACGAACAGTAGATAAGACATTCGGTGACATATCCCCTGAAGAGTTGAAGGTGTTTATTGATGACTTAGGGGCCGCCACCGTGAGAGGAAGGCAGTTGATCATTTTAAGAAAATGCTTTGAGCACTGTAGAAAATTCTGCATCGCCTTAAACCCACGGAAGTGTGTTTTTGGAGTACCTTATGGACTATTGCTGGGTCATGTGGTCAGTTCGGTAGGAATTGCAACAGACCCTAAGAAGGTTAAAGTTATAGTTGCCATGGGTCCACCACGCACTCCGAAAGAGGTTCATAGCTTTCTGTCTTCGGTTGGTTACTACCATCGATTTATCAATGCCTTAGCAGAAAGAACGTTGCCGCTTACAAATTTATTGTCCTTCAGCTGTTCGTTTGTATGGGGTGACCCTTGTAAGGTAGCATTCGAGGATGTGAAACAAGAGCTAGCAAGAGCGCCTGTTTTAAAAGCACCTAAAAGAGGTGAGGTGTTCTATATATTTTCAGCAGCCACCATGTATAGTATTAGCTGCTGTTTAGCACAAATTTGGGAAGAGAAGTGGTATCACCCGATTGCTTTTGCTAGCCGGAAGCTAGGGGTATCCGAAATCAATTATACTTACATGGAGAAATTGTGTCTAGCGATGGTCTTTGGGACCAAGAAATTTAGGCATTATATTCTTTATGAGAGAGTCGTGCTTTATACAAAGGCGGAGGGACTTCGATTATTGATGAATAAGCTACAGCCGCCTGATCGTTTAGCAAAGTGGTTGATCACTTTGCAGGAATTTGATTATGAAATCAAGAGTAAGCCACCAAGGTTACAAGGCATCGTGGAATGTCTTGTAGACTTTGGGGAGCCGAAAGAATTTGTGGTTGACGGTAGTGACATGGAGTTGTTATTTAAAATAGATACGGCATCTATTCCCTCCTGGTATGCTGCAATAATGCATTATTTATCAAAGTGAGAGGCGGGATCCGAATTATCTAAAGCTGAGAAAAGGAAAATTAAGCGGCAAGCGTCAAAGTTTTCCTTGATCGCAGGTACATTATATCGGCAAGGGATTGATGACATCTATCGCCGATGTGTGATGCCTGACGAGGTGCCATTCATTTTGGAAGAGTGCCATGATTCTGCTTGCGGTGGCCACTTTGCTGGACGGCTTACATCACAAAAGGCTTTAAGAGCAGGTTATTGGTGGCCTGTCATCTTCCAGGATGCGTTTGCGTATGTTAAGAGATGCGATATTTGTCAATGACATGATAGTCGAGAGAATAGGAAACGACCACTCACCCCTATTATGGCGATACTTCCATTTGAGAAGTGGGGAATAGACTTTGTGGGTCCTATTACTCCGTCGTCGACTACGCAAAAGAGGTACATCATTGTAGCAACATACTACTTCACAAAGTGGTCAGAAGCACGTGCAACAAGGAAATATGATGCTAAAGAAACTGATAGTTTCCTTTTAGAGCAGATAATATGCCGGTGTGGTCCGTCGAAAGAATTAGTGTCGGACTGTGGAACCCATTTCCTGAATAAGGTGATTAAAGGTTTGACAGAGTTGTGGCAAATCAAGCATAACAAGACAACCCCATATAATCCGCAAGCCAATGGGCAAGTTGAAAGCACCAACAAGCAGCTTGTGGGCATCCTGTCCAAAATTGTGTCAGAAAAGAAATGAGATTGGGATAAAAAGTTATACGTGGCTGTGTGGGCCTATAATACGACCTTCAAATGAGCCACTAGACATACCCCGTTCAAGTTAGTATATGGGGAGGAGTGTGTCTTGCCTTTAGAAATTGAGCTACCGACTATTCGGTTTGCCATCAATCATTCTTTGAGCGATGAAGATGCACTTTTTGAGCGCTTGATGACACTGGCACATTTAGATGAGCTTAAGCTGCAGAGCTTATTGCACCAAGAAGTGGCAAAGCGCCGAATGAAGCAGCTACACGACCTCAAAGCCAAGAAATACATCTTCAAGAAAGGACAGCTTGTTCTGTATTATGATGCACGACATGAATTATTTCCAGGCAAGCTAGAGGCCAAATGGGATGGGCCCTATAGGATCATTCGAATAGGAAAGAATAAATCCACAGTCTTGTTAGCTGACCTTGAGGGGATAGAATTTAAAAATAAGGTTAATCTTAATAAGATTAAACCTTATTACTTTTGATTGCACTAATGCTATGACTGCCTTGCAGGTCTAGGCGAGATCGATCAAACATCTGCAAGGAAACCGTGATAGAGGTTGATGGGTCATCTAATCCCTTATTTAGAACACCCATATTTAGAACAGAGGTATCATCAGGGAAAGGTCATTTGGTGGAGCAAAGGATACAAGGTGATTGAGCAAGAAGGCGGGACATTTATTTGGGAGATCAAGGCCTTTTGCCATCACTGCCTACAAATTTTGACGAGCATCCCTGTTGAATTCAATGATGATGGAGGGATGGAGCCTACAGTCCACCCGTTGAATATGCTGGATTTTGATTACCATAATTACGAGTAGAGTTTCGGATGGCGAGATATGTAAACCCTTTATGGACGTACACCTTGTACTTTGATGGGGCGTCCAAGGGTGCATACAAAAAAGGAAGTGTAGGAGTTGTCATCCGAGACCCCCGACGACGCATTTTCATGAAGTTAGCTGCTTATCTCGGGGCGAATTTTCCAATAATATGGCAGAATACAAAGCCCTGATTATGGGTTTGAATATTGCAAAGAAGGGTGGTATCCCTCAGTTATTGGTGAAAGGGGACTCTCAGTTGGTTTTAAATCAACTCAATGGGACATACATGGTACGGAACCCCATCCTCTGTATGTACCATCATACTGCCATAGCCCTGCTAGACGAATTTGATAGAGTGTCTTTTCAGCTGATTCCACGGAATTGGAATCAGTTTGCCGATTCTTTGGCTAATTTTGCGTATGAAGAAGACCTCTTCTTTAATTGTGGCCCTTGTCCCGATATATCTATTGATGGTGAGACAGGACCCGGTCGTTTGTGGGGTATGCTTTCTGAACATGCCCTCTTTGGCAGACGATGGTTGATTTGGGTGATGTAGAGGGTAAGCGAGACTCATCTCCCTTTATTATCTGGGACCCATAGACTGATTAGACGACATGTGATGCGAACACCTCTTGCGATATACACAGGAGGGATGGGTCATAATTTAATGCACCTAGTTTAGGGCTACGAGCCCTATTCCCCTGGGAATGGTATGCTTTGATGTCTATCATAGTTGTTTCCAGGAGGATGTTATGCGTAGTATTGTTTGTGTTCATTAGGCCAAGAGGGCCGATTCAGTTTTGCAGTGAAGTGTTTCATTTCATTAGGCCAAGAGGGCCATTTCCATGTCTAGTGCAGGTGCGTTTAATCGGGTTTTTTTAAGTATTGTGTTGGACAGGTTTCCTGGTTTGTGGAATTTTGTGGAGCCTGGAGGAGCCTTTGCTACGATGGAAGCTTCTTGTGGCCAATCCAGGTGATATCTCTCCTTTATGAGTACTTTTCTTTCCTGTTATATGTGTATTTGTACTTGTCGAGGGGATACCTTTTGGTTGGGGACCGGCAGCCAAGGCATGAAGTCGCAGGTTTAGGTTGAGTATGTTTGAGGGAGGTCGGAGTAGTTATTGCCTCCTGTAAAGACATTGTCAGACACCGAAAGACCTATTTTAGAAGGAAGTCCTAGTGGCCCTGTTTTGCTAGCCTGCTAGGCAGCCGTTCTAGGAGTTCTTGTTAGTAGTGAGGCAGTTAGAGAAGCCTGCTAGAAGCTAATAATGATGATGCCAAGAAACCCTGAACATCCTAGAAGATGAATATAAATACGAAGGTGTGTAAAAAGGGGTTCTAACCCCTATCAAAGAAAAGAAAAGAAATAAAATATATACACAGTTGATCATTGCCTTGCGAGGGCCTGGTAGGTTCCTGGGGACGAATCAGACCTGGGGCCGATACCTTGTCTTCCTAGGGGTGGCTTCTTGCTGGAAAAAATGATGACAAAACAAGGAAGGTTGGAGCGAAAATAAAAGTGAGGGTTAGAAAAGGATTAAGTGTCGCCTTGCGAGGGCTTGGTAGGTCCTTGGGTGCCGAGATAGGTCCTGAGGCCGATGCCCTGTTCTCCTTGGGTCACTACGCTCAGCTCCCTCCTTTTTACATGCCCAAGTATGTTCATTCAATAAAAACCCTAAAAGAAGAAATATACTGAAAGACAATATTCTTTGATCAGGCTATAGGAGTCCTCGCCTTGTAGGAGCTCCTAGTTGTGTTGTTTTTAGTTGGTAAGTAGTGCAGACTACCACTTAGGGCAACCTCTTTGATAGGTTTTTTTTGTTTGGCTGTGTTGGAGCAGCTGGTTAGTGACTCACTTCGGATCTTCTATTAGATGATGCTAGGCCTACTCCTTGTGGATATCATGCCTTGGTTCTGTCCAGGGGTAGGGGGAGCATTGTGCTGAGTTTTATTATATATTTGTTTCGTATCAGTTTGATGCTTCTGTGGTTGTTTATGTGCAGATATGTTCGTGGATTCGACGGGCTGACTCGCCCTATCCCGTGGTCGCCAATGAGAGCGGAATTTAGGTGCCGAAAAGTGCTTAAAAATAGCTAAAAATTATGAATATCAAGGGAAAAATATTCACCGTCAAAGGCGGCGGCTCGATCTAGGACGATTTTAAGCGCCAAAGTGCTTTAAAGGCGCCCGAGCAACACTTGTTGATTTTTCATAATTTTTCAGACAGTCATGCGGGTTGACACGAGCTACTGGCCAATGCGGGATGCTAAGCCGGACGCCCAGGATTTTTCAGAGCTCGATTCCGAGTCCGGACGGGGAAATGGCCAAGAAACCGGTCAAGATACGAAGGGGTGGACAAAATTTGGCCAAAATGGGCAAGTGACCTTTGGGAGCCCAAAATTTAAATGTAGCATGAAAGTTTCATGCATTAGAGGAGATGAAATCGTGGAGAGAAGGCGTGGTTGTAGGCGCCGAAAAATGCGCTATGGAGATGGAGGAGCATCATGCTGCCTGCAAACAACCCCTGCAAATGATGATTGCCCCTCATTCCCCTCTGAATCCTGACTCTATCGCCGCCCTTCGCTTGCGCAATGATGCCCTCTTTGAAGATATCTGATTTCAGTCTTTCTCTCTCCTCCCTCTCTCTCTTCTAAAGGCAAGTTCATGTGGGAAGAAGAAGGAAGAAGAAAGAATGATGGAGGCTTGTCCGGCATGGATCGGATTGCTCCATGGACTGGAAATGGTGATTTGTGATTGTGCTGGACATGAAGTGCTGCTGATTTTCAGATTTGCAGCCATGGACACGAAATCCGAAACACGCAAATAAGCGATAATTCAAAATTTTCAAAGGAAATTTGAGATTTCATGGCTTTTGATTGATAAAATGTTGTTCATGTGGGCTAAAAATTGTTTATGTTGCTGTTTTCCATGAGTACTTGCTAGTCATAATCAGACAATCAGAAAAGTATGCATCTTGTGGTTCAAAATAATACACTAAAACACGTAAAATATGGAAAATCAAGGGAAAATGATGTTTTTGGGCATAAAAATGGAAGAATGAATATGAACACCAACTAAACTTTCATTTTTGCTGCAAGAAGGAACTAAGGGCCACAGCCCATAAACTATCTTGAATTTTCAGTAATAAAATAATGCACAAAATAAGGGAAAATAGAGAAAAACCATGAAAAATAGGGGAAAAATGCATTTTGGGTGTGGAAAATTAATGATAAATAAGAGCAATGTTTGTGAATGTTTGTGGGGACTGAAGCATGAGGATTTGCCTCAGTTCAACCCCACCTTCTTGTTCTAGTGTGGTTTTTCCCGCTTTCTATTCATAAAATGATGGCAAAATGCCCTATAAACCCATACAACAATGCAACATTTGATCGATGGGAGGGTAGAGTAGTTGAATATGTCTAAATGCCGTGTGAGATGATGGAAAAGTTGCTGGTTTCTATGCATAGCATTTAGGACAAATAATAATTATAAAATAAGAGCCTAGTAGCACGAGGGTTCCCTTGGTGCTAGGTTTGTGCAACGAAGCAAGATCGGTAGTTGAGAATCATTAAACGGATGTTTTCAATATGTGCACAATATTGGTTTTATAACTCTTTGAGCACTTGGCATCCACACTATGCATAAATCATGGAAATATTTAAAGGTATCAGAAATCCTGGATGCACAGCAATTGTTTTCATTAGGACATTGACCCACGTTGAGTGAGAGATAGGACACCCTAAGCCATAGGCTAGTCGTGGGGTCTAGGGAAAAGAGAAGTAAGGACAATGGTACATTCTTGTATACGATTAAATGGTACCTTGAGTGGACTTTTGTGCGAAATGTTTATATGTTGAGCGACGCATCGAGGGGCCAATCCCCGAGGTGTAGGAGAGTCGCAGAGGGTTGACGGCATTCAGTTGTAGGAGGAACCCCATGTGTATGTGATTCGAGCCTTTTGGCTATGTGCAAGGGACTCCCTTTGAGGAGTAGTGGGTGAGAGAAGAGTGGACTACAAACGACATATTACAAACGCAATGTTTAGGAAGGCAGAGATTTTGATAGACGCTCCTGGTCGCAAGGCCGAGGGGTTGTCTTGTGCATAGTGACGAGGCCCAGCTAGTGCATGAGCCAGTGCCAGCCCATTTTTAGGTCCATCATTTAGCCTTGAGGAAAAACCTTAAGGTATATAGCATCACGCAATAGAAAGAAAGGTTAGTATTTTGAAAGCACTTGTTGATGAAAGCATTGCACAAACCATTTATTCCATATTTTCATCAAAGAGAGTTTTTTCAACATTACACAAATCATACATTTCATATTCACAACAAAGAGATTATTTTTCAACAGTGCAAGCAATTATGTTTTTCATATTCACAACAACGAAGCTATCATTTGCAAGGTAGTGGACAACAAAAAAGACAGGCACTCGACGAGATCAATCAAGCAATTGAGAAGAAGAAGAAGACATTGAATTTTCAAGAGTGAGTGCCTAATCTCATTGATATAGAAATAAAGATTGCATTTAATTTTCATACATGATTCTTACTGAGATAATGCTTGTGCTGTTTGATCTTAATATTATTCAATACTAATCATACAAAAGAGTAGTAGTGTGATTTGTAGTAATTGTATGGATTGAAATTATCAAAATTAGTGTACTTTAACTCAAAATTAGAAATGAAGTAAGGAAGAGTTGAAAACTTGTTGTAATTAGTAGAAGTAAGCAATCAATGCCAACATAACAAAAATCACCTGTGAAGTAGAGTAGACATGTTGTGGAGTAGTGATCATTCACTGCTCTGTTGAATTGATGAACCCTTGGAGCAAGATTTCTGATTTGAAGATGCATGTAGTTTTAGTCACAATACCTTGATTCGAACCAGAATTTGCACTGCACCATCTATTTCAATTTAAGAAAATGAAACACTGGAGAGCAGTCAGAGAAGAGTAGGGGGGTAGAACCACCAAAGATTAGGGGTGCAAAACTTGTTGTAAGAGAGGGGCGACAGGAGCAGAGATAAAAACACAAAGGATTAGAGATGCAAAACCTACAACTGTAAAAATGCAACATAGAAAACACTTAGGTCAGAGAGTTGTGTGGAAGAGAGAGGGAGGGGAAGGAAAACTTGTTTTGAAAAAAATCATGATTCGTTGTAAAGACTGATCTCGTAAAAGGGATCATTTAATGTATCACGCTATTTGAATTACCATAACTTGTTACGAAATACGAATAGATTTAGATCTTATTTTTGTAAATATTTTTTAAATTTTTAAAATATTTCAAGTTACATTTTTTTTAAAAAAATCACGTAATGGCTATACCATCACCCTGTCATTGGGGGCCTTGCCCCCACACCCCCACCAAGGGAGTGTTGTCCCTTAGACCCCCCATTTGCTCCCAAACCCCCATCGGGGGCATTGCCCCCAAACCCCCACTAGGGGGCGCTGCCCCTCAAACCCCCCATTGGGTGCATTGCTCCGAAAATCCCTACAAGGGGCGCTATCCCCAAACCCCAACTGGGGGCATTGCTCCCAAACCTCCACCGAGTAGGATAATGCCCTCAAACTCTCACTCGGGACATTCTAGACTTGTACTTTCCCCTCTTCCCCCTTAAGAACCCACCATTGGGATATTTCCCTTATTTTCACAGCTAGAGATTATGCCTACATATTCTCTATCTTGTCATGCTAGAGATTCTACTCTCAAACTATCTCTAAGATGGCTTCAATATCCTCAATGATATTATACATTACATATTAGACACATTAAATATACATAATTTTACAAAAAATTATTTAATATATTTTGATTATATTTATTAATTATTACTAAATTATATATATATATATAATATTATATTTCATAATATACACATAGTATGATATACTAATATAAAATGACTAAGAATAAAATAGTATAGCTTAAAAATAAAATGGAATATGATACATTTTACTATTATGAACAAGTAAGTAGTATAAGATTTATAAATATTTAACCATGATAAAAATTATCTTTCCTTCTCAAACAGCTTCTAATTGATGCTAAAATTTCCTCAATCTTTATAGCTTTGTGTCAGAAGGAATGAAATCTCCTATTCTTTAGTGGTCCTTTTGGTTTTAACATTTAAGTACGAGGTCAAAATTTCTCATACATTATCTTTATCCTTGTTTTCATGTGGAGTACATGAAATAAAGTTTTTGATAATTTGATCAAATATTTTCTAATGGAGATCACAGAGATTATTTATCATTGTTGACATACAATAAAGGCTTTGACCATTTGGCTAAATCTTGTTCTATGGACATCACAAACAATTATTATCATTTCATCATCTAGGTTATGTTATCATGCCGCTAAGTGCACACCGTGTCAAAAAATTTAGAGTGTGGCTTCCTTTTAGATTTAGAGAGCCAATGCCACTTTAGGCATTAGTGTTAGTATCCATGGTTTAAACTATTAGATTTTTTTTGGACAAGTTTTTAGCTAATTTTTGCTATTCTAGAGATTATCTCTTGTAAAAATCCATAAAACTATAGAAAACTTCTAGATTAGGATGACATGTAAAAGAAAGCATGTAGCTTTCAGCCAATTTGAGAGGATTTTATGTAAAAATAGAGATTGATAAAATCGTGAGACGCGCAATCGTTGTTTTCAAGTAGTGAATAGCACTCCGAAGGAGGAGATGGAGTAATCTGGCAGAATTCTGGCTAGGTGTGCTGGTATTTTACCCCCCTTTCAAAGCCAATGGAAGCATGAGATTGGTGATCTGAGTAGCATAGAGGAAGGTATTATTTTGTACACGTTTTTGTCTATTAGAGTTATATCTTCTCATAATGCTGAAAGAAACTGAAAGGCTTCATCTCTGTTAGTATTATTCTTCATTTTCTATTTCTTTTTGGGAGTATTCTTTTGCGTCTTCAATTTCTTCAAACCCCTTCTCTTCCGTCTACTCCTCTCTTTGAATCTACCTTCACCCTGCTGTCTCTTATCTTCAAGAACTTGGCTTGAAACCTTCAACCCTTCTCTTATCTCTACCATCTCCAGAGTCTAAGCTCTTGAACCCCGATACATTATTCTCTTTCCAAACCATTGTGGTGACCTTCAACCCAATGCGTTGCGACATTGGTGAACCTGATGTGAAGGTCAGTGTAAGAGAACTCCAAGATAGGGGATTCTTCAAGAGATACTCTACAACAACTGGTGCACATACTACAGCAGACTCAGCAACAACAAATCCAAATGTTACAACAATAACAACAAAGGCTAGACAAAGAGAAGATTGATTCCACAGCTATCAAGGCCCTAGAGGAAGCTGGGCATGAATTAAAACAATTTAAAGGTCAAAATGTCTCTGTTTTTTGTTTGCTTGTATGTTGATAAACTGCTATTCTTTGGTGTATCGCAACATGCATGGAGTCACTATTTTGCTAGACTAGCCAAGCATGGTCTTCAAGAAAGAATTCATGGTCTTTTTCAGCAAGATGCGGATTGGGATGCATTCAAAAAAGCCCTACGGGAAGAATTCTTCTTAGAAGACTCTAGCCTAATGATGAAGAAAAGTTTCACTGATTGGGTTGAGAAACCCAACAAAGGTTTAGCTGCAACTGCTTTATACCATGAGTTTGATAGTAAATTTGGACAACTTGATGCTGAAGACCAATAAAGTATGGAAGGTTAGAAGATTGAATTATTCCTTAAGGCTGCAGATCCCATTCTACAAGAGAAGCTTATTTATTGCCTAGAAGATGCTACCTTCGAATTAGGAGTACTATATGGACAGATGTTACTGATGCAGTTAACATGATTGCCCGAAGAGAGCAGATGCGACTAAGATTGAACTCTACTTCAACTTCAATAACTCCATTGATGGAGCTTGTTCCACCTTCAAAATCCCCTATTCCTTTGACTAATCAACCAAATCTTTCTTCTTCTATTCCTTCTAAAAATGATATCATGGATGAACTCTTTAAAAGCATGCGTGACCTTCATTTGAATCTTAGAAAAATTAGTTCCAAGGTGGAGAAGCTGGATGTCAAAGTTGAAGAAGGAGGACGTTTATCAACTCAAAGACCCATGAGAGAAGGCTTTAAGAGGCATTGTATTTGGTGTGATAGCCAACAACATGACAAGAGTGAGTATTCTGCCTTTTGTGAGGCTGAAGAACAGAAGCTCGTCTTTTACAAAGACGAAAAAATTCATGCAGCTGAAACTGGTCTTCCATTGGAGCCAAATTTTGGCAATGGTGGAATGAAGAAAAGATTACAAAATTTAGCTATAAAGAATGCCTATCTAGCAATTGATACAACTACCTATGGGCTGCAAATTGAGCCAACTAAATCAAGTTGGAAAGCATGTAAAGCTAATGTGCAATCTAAAGTATAGATGCATACACTAGATCAAATGGAATGTGGTAAAGTAGCCAAAGAAGATTTGACTAACGCCAGTCAGTGCATTCGAGGAATAACTAGTTGGAAAGAACCGATAGATTCTTTTTCGGCCTTTGCACATTTGGTTGACTTCAATCATAAAGAAGTCTTGATTGAAGAACAACCAAAGCTTGCTGAAAATATAACCCCAGGACAAGAGATGGAAGATGTGCCATAAACAAAGAAGATCGAAGGAAAGAAAAAAGAAAACTAGCCATGCTACAAATTGCAATCTGACGTAGAATCTGCAACAACCAATCTCAAACGAGTCCTAGAAGAATGAATTATAGGAAGCAAAATTGAGTTCACCTTAGGCAAAATTCTTGGAATTGCCAAACGTGAATTCCATGATGTAATTATTAATGTAATCAAAAGGAAAATACAATATGTTGGTGATGAAGTTGAAGAAGCAATGCATGCTTTATTGCAAGTTCTTCAAGTTTCTGTGCATGATGAAGAGAAGACGACTTTACAAGGAATTCAACTTGAAGCAGTTAAAGAATTAATTACAGCAATTGAAGCTTAAGATAAAGGAAGCATGAATGTGTCTCTAGCAAATTTGTATGTATGTACAGCCAATAGTATGGCCTGTTATAAGTCTCTTCTGGCCATGACTAAAATTAAAAGAAAGTATTTATGTAATATAAAAAGGGAGTTGAAAAATCATGACATGATGGGGCTGAAAATGAAGTTATTTTAGGCATTTTTTTTGGACTGATTACTACTAACACGTTGGCTGAAATATATGCAACTACTCACACTGAAAATCAAGCTGAAAATCAGTACATAGAAGTATGTACATTGAATTTTTATCAAACAATTCAAGAATTTGTTGAGCAGGAAGACATTGGTTTACTCAACAAGATTGAAGTGCAAGTGGAGACAAAATACAAGATGGTGGATAAGAAATTCAAGCCTGTGGTAGTCCCATTGCCTTCTGAAAGTGAAGGGCTGACTGATAGGGTAGAAAATTAACCAAGTTTTTGTGATCCTTCCAACATTGGTCACAAGTTCACATGTGAAAGTATAAAAGAGCCCAAAATAGGTGAAATTTTTTTTCTTTCATCGGCTAAAAAACACTATTTTATGCAAATGCTATGAAACATGGAAAATCTTTTGCATTTCAACCAAGTGAAATAGGTTATGTGGATCCAAATATTGTGGCTCCTATGGTCATTTTTACGATCCCACATGTGCCTTGGAACCTCAAGCCTATTCCTGTTCCAAGGGTGCATTTGCCCAAATTATTGGAACTTCTAAATGAGAAGATCAGAATGAAGATTTTAGAACATTCTTTAGCACCTTATGATTCATTCAAGATCTACTGCTTGTTAATTGTGTCACAATCCGAGATATTGGTTCGGGTCCAATTGTTGACGAATTTGCTGAAGCTTTTGTAGGTAGAGAAATTTATTCTATGGGTGATCTATATTTAGGATATGACCAATTTCAGCTTTCATTAGAAAGTTGAGACATTACCACAATGAAGATACCTCTTGGATTGGTCCGCATGTGCACTCTACCACAAGGTGCAACAAACTTCGTAGCCCATATAATGAATGCCATGCACAAAGTCTTAAGGGACTTTATTCCACAACTTACTCTTCCATTTCTTGATGATGTACCTATCAAGGGATGTGAAGTCAATGAAAAGAATGAGGAGCTTGACGAAGATGGATGCATGACATTTGTAGTTAACCATATTCATGATTGTGACATGATTTTAACAAGGCTAGAAGAGGTACATCTTACCCTTTTTGGAGCTAAGTCAACTTTTGGAGTAGAAAGATCCTAGTGGTCAGTCATCTATGTGGCCCCTATGGACACAAACCTTTGCCAATCAAGATAGATGCTATCAGAATGCAAAAAAAAGTCACAAATGTTTCAGAAGTAAGAATATTTCTTGGTGCATGCATATTCTATCTCATATGGATACCACATTTTACTCATGTAGCCAAAAATCTTTATCAATTATTAAAAAAGACCAAAGATTATCTTGGGGTAATGAGCATACTATCACTATGAGTAAATTAAACAAGCTGTTAATTTCAGCCCCCACTCTCAAAACGACTGATTATTCAAATGGTCAATCCATTATCATTACTATGGATACAAGTCCCATTGGGATAGGATGGGCTATTAGCCAAGAGGATCTTGAAGGTAACAGGTATGCAATTCGTTTTGGAGCAAAAGTTCAAGCTTATGGATTTTTTCTTAGAGAAGGAAATATATGGAAGCACGCAAAGAAGAAGAAAGGAGCACCTGTCTGAGTTTTGGGTAACAAAAGATTGCAACAACAGGTAATGAATGAATTTCATGAAAGCATGTGGGCTGGCCATAGAGGTATACATGGAACCTTTAGTAAAGTCAAAGAAAAATATTGGTGGCAAAACATGTATTGGGACATAGCACATTTTGTTGAAACTTGTTATGTGTCAGATGTACTCTATGGTCAAGCATCGAGATGGGTTACAATCTACTTATCCCTTGTCTATACATTATAAATGGGTTATTGATCTTGTAGCTATGCTTACATGAATATGGAATATGCAGTATTTAGTTCTTGTAAGAGAGGATCTAACCAATCAAGTTGAAGGCAAAGCTGTAACAACCAAGATCACTCAAGGTGTTTGTCAATTTTTTTCTTGAAGATGTGTTTTGCAGATATGGTTGTGTGGGTAAAGTAACTACAGATAGAGGAGAATTGGATGGTGATGAGGCATGCAACTTCTTTGCTCAATTGGGTATCAAGTTAACTTTGACATCAGCCTACAATCGTGAAGGAAATGGAAAGAGTGAGAGAGTTCATCAACCTATTCTCAAAGCTCTAGCAAAGTCTTGTAGAGGAAAGATCAAAGAATGGCCTAAAATGCTACATTTTACATTATGGGCTGACCCGACTACTCACAGTTCAGTGACTGGCTATATGTTACCTGAACTTATGCATGGAGAACAACCAATTATGCCAATTGAAGAATCTATTCTCACATGGAGTCTTCTATCTTGGGAGGAAGGCATCAGTAGAGAAGAGTTGCTGACTTTGTATATATGGCAGCTAGAAAGAAGGCCTGAAGATGGTCAAGTAGCTATTGAGAAGCTAAAGATAGCAATACTAAAGAACAAAAGAAGATTTGATAAGCGACATCGACTTCATCCAAGAGCAATTCAAGAAAATGACTGGGTGCTTGTCTATGACAGCAACCTAGACAATCAATACAGTGATTCTAGGAAGATGGTAACACGTTGGTTTGGCCCGTATGTGGTAAAGGTCATTCATGACAATGCCACATATTCATTGGTTGAATTGGATGGGACTAGCATAAAGATACCCGTAGCTGGAAAAAGAATCAAGCTCTTCAAAAGAAGAGAAAGTTCAACATATGAGCTAGAAGACTTGAATATAATTCAAGAGCATGAAGACATAGAGGAAGAAGAAGAAGTAGAAGATGAAGACATTAACATGGCAGAAGATACTTCTTCTAATACTGCAAATCCATAAGACTTTGCCACATACTAGAGGATGTGCAGGTTAGGAGGGGGTGGATGTCGTGCCGCTATATGCACACCGTGTAAAAAAATCTAGAGTGTGGCTTCCTTTTAGATTTAGAGAGCCAATGCCACTTTAGGCATTAGTGTTAGTGTCCATGGTTCAAAATATTAGATTTTTTTGGACAAGTTTTTAACCAATTTTTGATATTCTAGATACTATCTCTTATAAAAATCCATAAAACTATAGACAACTTCTAGATTAGGATGACATGTAAAAGAAAGCATGTAGCTTTCAGCCAATTTGAGAGGATTTTATGTGAAAGGAGAGATTGACAAAATTGTTCGACGCACGATCAATGTTTTCAGGCAGTGAACAGCACTTCAAAGGGGGATATAAAGAAGGAGTGATCTAGCAGAATTCTGGCCATGTGTGTTGGTATTTTACCCCCTTTTAGAGCCAATGGAAGCATCAGATTAGAGATCTGAGGAGCATAGAGAAAGGTATTATTTTATACATATTTTTGTCTATTAGAGTTATATCTTCTCATAATGATGAAAGAACTGACAGGATCCATCTCTGTTATAATTCTTCTTCATTTTCTATTTCTTTATGGGAGTATTCTTCTACATCTTCAATTTCTTCGACCCCTTCTCTTCCATCTACTCCTCTCCTTGAATCTACCTTCACCCTGCTGTCTCTTATCTTCAAGAACTTGGCTTGAAACCTTCAACCCTTCTCTTATCTCTACCATCTCCGGAGTCTAAGCTCTTGAACCCCGATACATTCTTCTCTTGCCAAACCCCTGTGGTGACCTTCCACCCAATGCGCTACGACAATGTACAATACACGTTTTGACCATATGGCTAAATCTTTTATTGTGAAGATCACAAAGACTTTTAATCCTAAGTCTTGTGTAAAATACTTGCAATAGAGGTTTTGACCATCTGGGTAATTTTTTTTTCATAAAGATCACAATGAACTTTTATCCTTGTTGTATGTATTTTGCTTGAGGTTTTGGCCATTTGGCTAAATATTTTTCTATGGAGACCACAATGAGCTTTTATCATTTTTGTTATGTGAAATACATACAAGCAAGGTTTCAATCATTTGATTATGTTTTCTCCTATGGGGATCACAAAGAATTTTAATATTTGCTATGGTATGGAATACATACAATAGATTTTTGACCAAGTGGCTAGATCTATTCCTATCTACATTATAAAGAACGTTAACCATTGTTCTCATGTTGAATAGATATAGTAAAAGTTTTGAACATCTGCTATATATTTTCCCAATGAGAACACACAATGAAGTTTTTTCTTACTCAAAGAGTAGCTAATAGAATAAAGTAAAATCAAGGGCAACTAAAAATAATAGAAGAAACTTTTCTTCTTTAGTTTAGGGCATAGTTCATGAGAAAGTTTGTTTTTAGCCATATGGTCAAACGTGTCCCCTTTCTATACGATGTTTCCATTAATACTTTCTATTATGGATGTTGGACTCATTCTATCTAATGTTTTAGAGCTTTTTTTTTTTCAATGAAATTTGATACTTCATTGTATTTAACAATTTCATTACTATTTTCTTCTTTTGGAGAGGTGACAACATACAAATTATAAAATCTCCATTTTCTCACTTGTACAAGTATCATGAGTAATGAATTTTATTTTAGAGAAACTGTGAATTTGCTAGTTGATCATGAGATTATTGCACTTGGGAGAGTGCATGCAATACATCCAAATGAGACATGCCATGGAGAAACTCTTGAAGATTGATATATTTCAGTGGCTATTGATAAATGTCTAAATGTAGCGGCATATTTTCCATTCTCAACAATTGACACAATGAAGGTTCATGAAGTTGTAGTGGTTCTGCAAAATGGTGACAGAAAGATGTGGTGGTTGTTTCAAACTCAATAACAATTCATGACAAAGGAGATGATTACGAATCAAACCATGTCCTACCTTTTGAGGATATTCATGTGCTTAACATTCGTGAAAGTTGGAGAGAACGTAGAGTGAGGTTATGGACAGAAGGCAACACAATGTGTGTTGGGACAGGGGTTATATTATTGGCTTTTCCATATGATGTGATAAAATTTGAATTGCTAGGAGAAGAGGATGTTGGTGTGGTGGTAGATAAATCCCTTGATCAAACCACATGAACATACATACATGACAACCTCCACTATGTCACTTTGGAAAGCTGGCCTATTAAACAAGTGAAGATACTGTTTCCGCAAAAATATCATTTTTAATCCAGAAGAGATCATATTTTATGGTCAATAGAAAGCCTCAAATTATTGCCCCTAAAGGTGCAAACTTGAGGACTTCTATGGACTCCATTTCACAAGTTTCCATGATTGATTATTGCCAAGAAAAGTGTTGTCATTTTGTTGATAGAGAAGCAATGCAACAATTACTTAAATACTTTTGGGGATTGCAATTTGAAGTGCGCACAAACTATGTTTATGAAAAGTTTGAATCATCATGCAAGATTGATTACTTGGGAACAAGGAAGTACAACTTCATCTTTAATTGTCAAGTGGTATGTGGAAGAGCATGGTATGAGATTCATGGAATCCAAAATACATCTTTTTACAGGTACAAAACACAATTTGAGCATGGCATGAGGAGGGAAATGCATGGAAACAGGGGGTAATAAGAGCATATTAGGATCACACAGAGATGGGAAGAGCCATCCTTAGAGACTTTGTTAAGAAGAATGCATAGAAAATGCAACACAAGAGTAGAACAATGCAAGATGGATCAAGGGAGACACAATTGGTCATCCTAGATGTTTATAAGTAGGTAGATATATGGGAAGAATTAAATACACCATTGAATGGTATTGTATGTAAGAAAATGTCCTTGTCCACCTTCAATTGTATTTGGATTACAGAGTTCAAGCATGTAACCTTAGCAAAGACAAGGGAGTTCTCCAAATGTAGTATTTGCTTAGAGATCAAAGAGCAACTTGCAGCAACAAAGTGTCTTCAAAAGCGAAATGTGCTTCTAAAAAAGAGTCAATGTCACATTCTACAACAACAAAGTTGTCGGAACATACTATAGTTGGCGCTTGGCTCAACATTATATCCAGAGAAAAACTTGTGCAACATACATGATAAAATGGACCAACAAAAGACATCTATCCCTAGGTTAAGGCTTTGATCAAAAGAGACTAAAAGTTCTATTCAACTACCAGTTTATTTAACAAACATGATTACACATGGACATGGAGAAGGAATATGTGGACATTTCTCACTTGATCTATGGCCTCACGATCCTAACTTTACAATTGCCTCATTATCGTTGTGCTGTAGGAATGTGGAGCAACTACACAGGCATGCAAATGGTGATCTACAACTAGATGGAATGCCAAGATCAACCTCTGTGCTACTAAATGCCCTCAACTTGAAAAAAGCACTCAACCACCATCAAGGCATTGCACAAAATAAATCACGCATGGAAGGTAATACACCATAGGATGGCCATCATCATTTCAAACGATTGCCAAAAAACTTACTACTTCAACATAATAATTGTGGATCAAAAAAAAAAAGCTATCTCTTTGCATATCTATCATTGTTTATTGCACGATGAACATTCAAGATGATCCAGCTTGGGTAATTTCTCATGGTGGGTCATACACATGAAGACATTGATACAATGTTCAGAAAATTTTTAGAGAAGCTAAGGACGAGCATGACCTTCACTTTTCCTCATCTTATGCAACATTTTCAATCATGTGAGATGACAAGTCCTACACCTTTCTTATTAACACATGTGCCTGACTTTAAGAGATACATTGAGGGATACTTGTATGATTCCAAAGATACACTTGTTGGTCACTCAAAACCTCTTCAATTTTGATTTTTTATGCAAGAAGTTACACTTGTCATGCAATACAAGATGCATCCAAAGTCCCCACACTAGTTACCAAGAGAAGGTAGTATTGAATTATGGAAGATAGACTTTGCAAGAAATCCTACTCTTCCAAAGGGTGTTCCAATGTTGCTACCCATGTTTGAGATTGTTAAGGATCATCAAGAAGTAGTAAGTGGAGTTAAAGATTATTTGAAGTATTGGGAAAGATTGTCAAATGTACAAGGACCCGAAGCAAAGTTCACAAAGTTTATAACACCAGTGGTTGATTATTAGAAACACATATCTATGCTCTTCAAACTCCAAATGTCCAAGAATATTTAATTTTCATATATTTTTGGCCAAGAACACAAAGTGATACAACCAATATACATGTAGATAATGCAGATGACTTTATTGGATTGGAAGAGTTGAATTATCACTATTATGGTCCTCTCAGCAAACAACTCAAACATGCATTTGAACCAATGCTTTATGTTAAGAAATGTGACTTTGTGCTTGTTAGACCTTTAGATTCAGTATATCCAATATAGCTTGGTGTTGCACAAAGTGAGGTGGATACAAATAGAAATTCCAAAAACTTCAACAAGGTATGTATATAATATCACTACAAGGAATTGGGCAATTAGCGACGCCGATTAGTGACGACGGGTATCGGCGTCACTATTGGCGTCGCTATTTGCGACGCCGCAGGAAAAAAAGTGCAGCCGAAACCCGAGAGCCATTTTCATTTCTTTTGCTTCGACTTTTGAGAGCGAGAGCGAGGGAGAGAGTGAAGGCTTTGCGAGAAGGAAGGAGAGGAAGAAGACTTGCTGCCACCACCGCCGCCGCCGTTGTTCGCGAAGGAGAGGAGGAGCCCTCATTGCAAAGAGAAGCCGCCCCACGCTCGCCATATCTCATTGGTGAGTCTCCCTCTCTCTTTCTTTTGCTTGTTGAAGGTTTAAATCATTCTCTTTTGCTTGTTTAGGAGAGAAAATGAAAGAGAAGGAGAGGGAGAGGGAGAGAGAGGGAGAGGGAGAGAAAGAGAAAGAGAAAGAGAGGGAGAGTGCATTCTCTCTCTCTCTCTCTCTTTTGCTTGTTTAATGTTTAAATTACTTTCTTTTTTGCTTGTTTAGGAGAGGAAACGAGAGAGTAAGAGAGAAAGAGAGGGAGAGGGAGAGGGAGAGAAAGAGAAAGAGAAAGAGAAAGAGAAAGAGAAATAGAAATAGAGGGAGAGGGAGAGGGAGGGGGAGGAAATGAGAGAGGGAGAGAAAGAGAAAGAGATGGAGAAGGAGGGAGAGTGCATTCTCTCTCTCCCTCTCCCTTTTTCTTGTTTAATGTTTAAATCACTTTATTTTTTGCTTGTTTAGGAGAGGAAATGAGAGAGAAAGAGAGGGAGAGGGAGAGGGAGGGGAAGGAAATGAGAGAGGGATAGAAAGAGAAAGAGAGGGAGAGTGCATTGTATCTCTCCCTCTCCCTTTTGCTTGGAGGATGTTTAAATCACTTTATTTTTTGCTTGTTTAGGAAATGAGAGAGAAAGAGAGATAGAGAGGGAGAGGGAGAAAAAGAGAAAGAGAGAGAGAGGGAGAGGGAGGGGAAGGAAATGAGAGAGGGAGAGAAAGAGAACGAGAGGGAGAGGGAGAGGGTGAGAGAGAGTGTGTGCATTCTCTCTCTCACGACGGGTTTGGTTGTTTGTTGTTTGAATCACTTTCTTTTTTGCTTGTTTAGGAGAGAGGGAGAGGGAGGGGAATGAAATGAGAGAGAAAGAGAGAAAGAGAAAGAGAAAGAGAAAGAGAGGGAGAGGGAGAGGGAGGGGGAGGAAATGAGAGAGGGAGAGAAAGAGAAAGAGAGGGAGAAGGAGCGAGAGTGCATTCTCTCTCTCCCTCTCCCTTTTGCTTGTTTAATGTTTAAATCACTTTATTTTTTGCTTGTTTAGGAGAGGAAATGAGAGAGAAAGAGAGGGAGAGGGAGAGGGAGGGGAAGGAAATGAGAGAGGGATAGAAAGAGAAAGAGAGGGAGAGTGCATTGTATCTCTCCCTCTCCCTTTTGCTTGGAGGATGTTTAAATCACTTTATTTTTTGCTTGTTTAGGAAATGAGAGAGAAAGAGAGATAGAGAGGGAGAGGGAGAAAAAGAGAAAGAGAGGGAGAGGGAGAGGGAGAGGGAGAGGAAGGAAATGAGAGAGGGAGAGAAAGAGAATGAGATAGGCATGCCAAATTAGAAATCATGCCAACTAGTCAACGGAAGGACTAAAAGAAAATGATACCCTAGCTAATGGTCATTAAGGTACTTCATCAAAATGAACCCAAAAGTATTGTTATAGAAGAAGAAACCTTTAAATTGAGTATAGGATAATTTCTCTCAAGTCTTATGACTATGAGTAGAATTGATTGAAATAAATTTTATTACTATAGTTATTAAATTTCATAGATGGCGCGCATTAATTTTAAAATGGATTACTTATACTAAAAGCTGAGATATAACAAATAATTATCTACCGGGACAAACAAATCCTTGAGCATGATACAAGGCTGAGATATAACATCGGAATATCTCTCAACTACTATATACAATGCAAGATTTATGGTCAACTTGCAACTTGACGTATATCTCCATAAAGCTATCCATTTAAGCCTCGTTTGCTATAATGTAGATAAGATGGAAAACGAAGAAGGTCTCATTGTTCAAGACCGCGAGACGTATCTTAATCAGCGTGTCCCATGTCCTTGCTCTCAATGCAAGTTGGCAATTAGACGAAAACGCCGATTGTCTATAGAACACGTATGACGATTTGGCGCGTTTCAATCTGAGATCATTGATCAGGCGATTGCAAATTTTCAGCAAAACGGTAATTTGAAGTTAATATTAATCATGCATTGTACTCTCAAGCTAATTGAAAACCATACACAATAAGATTGGGTCTTGTTGGCAAATTTTCTATCTAGGGGGTGATGTCTCGACCCAAGGGGGAGTGCACCCTTTGCGGCCAATTAGAAGAGTTCATGGACATGCGATGGATGGATTGCAGGAGCCAATCGACTACTCGCAAGGCCCATCTATATCGTCAAAGCCAGAGGAGACAGATAACCTTCCCGACCTGCCTACAATCTTGGAGCCTGAGATGGAGGCAATGATCGATGCATTGATTCCCATGGATGTTGAGATATCTTACCCTCTTAGAGAGGAAGCATCCATACCATTATATGATGGGTGCCGAGTATCTCGGTTGAAGACATTGCTTGCACTCTTAAGTGTGCAAGCAAAATACGGTTGGAGTGATACGAGTGTGACTGAGTTATTCAGGTACCTTGCACACAGGCTTCATTGTGTTTTTTTTTAACAGTATTATTGCAAACATTTGTGCTTTTTCAAGGCGTGTTATGATTTTTTTCAGGTTATTGAAATATCATATATTACCACCTGCAAATACCATGCCTGAGTCTCGTGATGATGCACGACATGTTTTACGGAAGCTTGGCATGAACTACAATAGCATCCATGCATGTATCAATGACTGCATATTGTTTCGAGATGACTACGAGACTATGGAGACATGTCCAAAGTGTGGTGCTCACAGGTATCGATAGGACTTGCAAGGACAAACCATCCCTCAAAAAGTTCTCAGACACTTTCCGCTCATCCCCCGCATAAACCACATGTTTTGCACGTCTGCCATCGCAAGCTTGACAACGTGGCATGTGCAAAATAGGTCCACGGATGGAGCTCAACGAATATCAGCGGATTTGTGCGCATGGAGCCACATTGACTCTACCTTCCCAGGCTTTGCGTGAGAGCCAAGGAATCTTCGGCTCGGTCTCTCTATGGATGGTGTGAACCCATTCAGTCTGTGCTCAACTTCTTACAGTGTGTGGCCTATAGTGCTTGTCAACTACAACATCCCTCCATGTCTTTCTACGAACAAAGGACATTTGATCCTTAGCTTGCTCGTCCCGGGCTGCTACAAAGTAAAAAATATGGACGTGTATCTTCGTCCATTAGTCGATGAGCTTAAGATTTTGTGGGAGGAGAGGGTCACGGTGCAAGATATGAGCATGCGCGATGGTC
Organism: Lygodium microphyllum; assembly: GCF_053477565.2. Lineage (NCBI taxonomy): Eukaryota > Viridiplantae > Streptophyta > Polypodiopsida > Schizaeales > Lygodiaceae > Lygodium > Lygodium microphyllum. The sequence goes on along the minus strand of NC_141143.1, from coordinate 27,434,343 downwards.
GACGGTCAGCCAACATTCGAGCCATTCTCATGTGGACGATGCATGACTTTCCAGGACTAGGAGAGTGTTCAGGTTTGTTCTCGCTGGTAATATCTATATTTTATTTCATTCAATCAAGTATTCACTAGGTCGTGGATCACCTTACATGTTTGGTTACCTCAGGTTATCATGCATGTCCATTGTGTGGGCCACAGTTAGACTCCCGAAGGTCACGAACTATGAAGAAGATGGTATATCAACGACATGCCGCTTTCTTGCCGGAGGATCATGAACTCAGGGAAGGTTTTCTTGGATGACCTCCAGCACGTATGAACGCTGCAAGCTGGTATGAGCTGAAAATGGTAAACCCAGAATCACATCCAAATGGAATGCGATGGTTCTCAGTTTTCTACGAGTTGCCATATTGGACCCACTTACAGGTCAACCACTTGTTGGATCCCATGCATATTTTCAAAAATGTGGGCAGCTTGCTATGGGACCACATCACAGGAAAGAGAGACACTATAGGGTCACGAATGGTTTTAAAGGAGGTAGGTAAGATGGAGGTGCTTTGGCCACAGTCGAGTGCTGAAGGGGGAGTGCAGCTTCCTCGTGCTCCTTGGGTTTTGTCTACCAAAGAAGAGCGCATTGTGAAGCAAGTAATCAAGTCTATCCGCACTTCGACGGGTATGACACGTTCTCTCAGGTCCGCATTTCTAAACATGATCAAATGTCTGGGCTAAAATCCCATGATTGGCATAAGATATGTCAGGTTTGTGAACAAAATGGATTGTAATTAGCATGGGCATTTTGAAATTTGAAAAGTGGCCATTATTCATAATGCTTTCTCATTTGTGGTAGTTTGTCCTACCGATCGCGATCGCAGGATGCCTTACTCCAGAAATTCGCGGGGCCATTTACAAGTTGTCAAATTTGGTGCAATGGATCTCACAGAAAGAGATTAAGACGTCCTCTATTGAATCCGCAAGGCGGGGAGCAGTTGAGATGGTCTGTCTCTTTGAGAAATACCTGCCCACTAGCATGCTCACAATACAAGTTCACCTTCTTGTGCATCTTGTGGACGAAGTGGAGATTGCTAGACCTGTCCATACGCGATGGATGTTCTTCCTGGAGCGCTTCATGAAAACCCTGAAAGGCTTTGTGCGACAACGAGCTCGTCCAGAAGGTAGCATGGTGGAAGGTTGGTTGGTGTCAGAGGCGTTAGTGCATATCTCACAATGGCTACCAATGGTGGAACCAGACAATGAAATGCTATGAATGCTGAAGGACGATGATAGGCTGACTGGAGATGTGGTGGTTGGAAATGGGGTAGAAAAAAGAATGGATGCCTCAATGGAAGAGAAGGTGAATCGCTTTTGTATGTTGCACCATGCCTCCATGGAGACGTGGCTCGCCAAGTATCAGATTGCAAGGCAAGATTGAGAGGAAGCGCGAGCTGAATTCCGACACAGTACGCGTCACCGATCGATTCGATATCCCGAAGGCATGGAGGAGATGCCGCGGTTTATGTCAACACGATGGTTGCATGGAGCCTTGACCGTAGCATCCAGCGAAGGGACAGAGGTCTCAATGGAGGAGTGGGAGTTCTCGAGGGGATGTAGTCCAAAGGTAATGAGGGGTTTAGAATGTGTCATATCTAAATTTGCTTGCTACATCTAATTTGAGTGTTTCAATGTGCAGTACAAAATATATAGTGCAGTGTGGTTGCACGGACGACATTTTCGGGTGGAGCATATTGACAAAATGCACTCCACAATGGACTGTGGTGTCATGGCAAGGTTTGAGCAAGAGAGCCGGCGATGAGCAACGGATCCGAACACGGTTGTGGATGAGATGGAGTATTTTGGGAACTTGCAAAGTATTATTACGGTGGATTACCGTAGCTTCTCCATGATACTATTCGATGTGCAGTGGTTCAAAGTGGTACTTGGAGGAGCTGGAGTAACAGTTCGACGAGGTCCATCTGGATTTCTCGAAATATATTCTGAAAAAAAATGGACGGATTTGCGCAACACCTTTGTGTTGCCAGCCCATTGTGAATAAGTACAAATAGTCATTTGCTTGCTAATTGTAATAAGACATGGTTTATGTCACAATGGTTTGAACTCGCTTTGTAAGTGTTTGTGAACAGGTAATCTTCTATCCAAACCCCCGACAACCTCGATGGTGATATGTTATACCTTCAACTCCTCGAGGCGCAAGAGTATATGATCAAAGCGATGTTCCAAGCATAGATGAAGAAAATATGCAAATAGAGGGATCGATATTAAAAGGGGTGGAGGCCACCGCAAGCTTGGAGCCCACATCGGCTAACAATGATGGAAATATAAAAGTCGTAGAATTTTTTGAGAATGAGGCAGACTCGTTCTTTTGTGGTGACATGTTTATCGACCTTCCAGTGTATGCAGAGTTGTGTCAGGAGATTAACATGGGACCATAGAATACTTCAGTCTTGGAGAATTGTATTACTCAATTCGTTGTTTAGATCTTCCATAAAGGTAGATAAGATATGCATTTTAAGAGGGATTTTTCAAAAATGATTTATATTAATGTGCTTTGTATAGTTTAAATTGATTATTCTAACATTATTTTTTATCTGTGCAGATATCGACATTTTCAGGATGAGTCGAGGGATGAGCGACGAGGAGTTTTAGGACATGATGGCACGCATGTCTCCAGATCAGCTCGCGAGATTCAAAGAGATGGCAGACCAGGAGCTGTCTCGTTCTTCGTCAGGGCACTCTGCTAGATCAGCTTCAGCACGATCAGATGCTTCAGCTTCGAGCAGACGATCTCGACGCTCGCGACTTGGGCCAGAGGGAGGGACTGTGACTGCAAGAGGATCAGGGGGGTGCTGCTATGCAGACACGGACGTGGTGTCTCCATCTCGTCGTTCAGCTGGAGCTGCATCACCTCCAGGATTTGTCACACCTATGGGGACGTCCACTCCAGTTACTCCGGCTTTTGCGTAGCCGTCGTGCCGCCTTTTGGTGGAACCCCCTTTGGTGGCACCCCTTTGAGTGGCACTCCGGGAGAGGGTACCCCAGTCGGTACACCAGATGTACAAGGGTCTCCTGGATATGCCCAAGAGCGTGGACGGAGATGGGAGAGGGCCCATCTTAGGCAGACTCCTAGGGGTTATGGATACCTAGTGGATGGCAGGTCAGGAGCCATCATCATGAATGATGAGGGGAGGAGGGTGATGGCTCGCATGAGGGAGTTGTGCCAACAAGTTTTTCGGCACAACATCCTAGATCATTGGAGGAACATACCGGAGGGGAGCAAGGACTACATAGTAGCATCCTTGCACGAGGAGGTCCCGGTGCCAACCGCAGTAGATAGATTCTCTATGGGCTGGATGATGGATTGCATGCGTGCATACATGTCACATAGACGATCCGACGCATGCAAGGCAATCAAGAGTGGGGCTCCAAAGCCGGAGTGGTTAGATGCAAACGACTAGCGCCGACTGAGGGAGGAGGCTACAAATTCGCCAGGACGTTGGAGTCAGCAAGCGGGAGGCGACAAGGACATAAATCGAGGCCGGATCGGTGCATCATCTTGGGAGTGGCAGCCACAGGACATATTTGGAGGACTTTGTAAGTTTCTCTTTTGTTTTGCTTATTTGTTTTTTTGAGATATTCTTTGTACTGACAATCATGTTTCTAACAGTTAGCATTTTTTTTTCTTTGCAACACTCCATTACAAATCGCGATCCACAAGGCCTTGAGACTCGATATGCAGAGAGGCATGGTCTCAGGACATTGATCGACCGATTGTATAGACGCGGCGGCCCTGTAAGTCACTCATCTTTCTTGTCCGTAGTTACCATGAGATATTTGAATGCATTATTGTATAGTGGATTGATATGTTGTTTCTTTTTCTACAGAATCCGTTTGATGCTCCTTTGCAGTGGGACGCTTTCGGGGGCGAGGATTTGTAGCTCGCCCTTGGATCCTTAGAGCTCACACACCTTTAGTTTTTAGTCGCCTGATCTATGTAGACATTTTCTATGTATTAGTGATATCGTTTCATGATTGTACCAATCGCATTTTATGCGATCATGTATTTATTTCATGTATCAGTTTTATGATTTCAGTATACATTCTTTTTGTTTGCAAACGCTTTGTATGCAGCAGTGTAAAAACTATTTTGTATGGCTCTCATACAGCACACAGTGCTATATGTGGCAGCCACAAATTTTTTTTTTCTCTGTTACCGTCGCTATTTGCGTCGCAAATTTACTGCTCGCGTCGCTATTGGCGTCGCTATAAGTGTCGCAAATTCTCTGTAACCATCGCTATATGCGCCACTATATGCGCCACTATATGCATCACAAATGCGACGCATATAGTGACGGTTCTATGGCGTCGTCAATAACGATGCTTTTTGCGACGACGGGGGTAAATTTTGTTGTTTGTATTTTCGTCACTTTAAATGTCACTATAAGGTCTATATCTTGTAGTGTACTAGGCACCAATTTGTGGTCGTCAAAATGCTATAGATGCATAGGTGTATTTTAATTGTTGGGATAAATATTGGATGTGCAACAAAAAATATCCCGAATGATGGGTAACAATAGATAGCATTTCTTCTCTTAGATGAAGAAAGGTACAAAATCTCCCAAAAATTTTAAAATTTCCCCAAAGGTTGTATTGAAGGCCAAACATAGTCTACAAGAATCCATCAACTAAAGATTTTCCTTGAAGCTTTTCAAGGATATTAAAATTAAGGTGTTTATTAACACTACTTTTTTGAGTTTTTTTCAATCTCTTGGAAACAACCTTCAACAATAATATGTTCCATTGTACCAAGTTTCAAATTAATGAAATTCCCAAAATTCACGCAATCCATTTTGATTTGGAGTTCCCATATTGATGGGAAATTACCAAATTCCGAAATATGGAGTTAAAAGTTCTATACTTATACCTTGATTTGATTGAGAGTAAGCTATAAGGTTGATATAAAGATGAGTCATCTTATTACTTTGGCTTTAAACAAGCTCCAACATGTGTTTAGTGCATTGGAAAAAGAAATCCTAGTAGGAAGATTCACTATGGTTTCGAGAAGTTTGTGCTTTAATACTTGATGAAGGGTCATTAATGCAAGTGCAAGGGAGGTTGCAATGGATATCCACAACTAATACCCTCATAGTGAAAGAAGGTAAGAAGAAGAAGAACAAGAAGAAGAAGAAGGAGAAGAAGAAGAAGAAGAAGAAAGGGTTTGGGGTAACAAGGGTATCTCACTCAAGTTTTTCCTCACAAGAAAATCCAGCATGTGGAAGATTTAGTATATGCTACTAAAATCAATCCTTTGACCTAAGGTAAGGTGGGAAACGTGGCATTCTCCACCTAAGAGCTTCCTTTCTAGCCTCATGTTGAAAACTTTCTAGTTCAAATAGTTAGAGGGGATATTATGCAAAGTGGTGTTTGAGGGGGACAACTAGTGCCTCCATGAAGTGTTTGAAATTTTCCTTTAGGAATGCTCTTCCATTGGTGCTTCTAGGTATACTTCTTGTTCTGCATGTGGTTTAGACTAAGACTCACATTAGGACATTGGACAAGGCACAATTGGAGATGGAATAGATGCAAGAGAATAGTGTCAAAGATAATGAAATCATGTAGAGATGCCCTCATCAACTTTGTTAGGTAAGACCCAAATATTTCTCACATATCACATTGTAAGGAAGCTGGAGCACTTTTCAAATCAAACCACATTACTATATAGATGAACACTCCCCAAGCCATGATAGAGGCTGTCTTTGACTAAGCTCCAAAGAAAGTTAGAAATTATTGTACCCACTAAAGCCATCAAGGAAGGAATACACCTTGTGACTAACTACCTTAGCTCCGAATCCATCAAGGAAGGAATACACCTTGTGACCAACTACCTTAGTTCAGATACTGTCTGAATATGGCATGGAAAAGCTATCGAGGATAGTTACTTCATTAATTTTCTAGTAATTCACATAGATTCTAAGTTTATTGTTCTTTTTTGGGACAATGACTATGTAAAAGATCCATTTCACATATTCAATCAAAGCAATGAACCCCACATGAAGAAATTTATGCACCTTCTCTCTCACTAGCTTAGCAATGTGTGGTTGATTCTATAGCTCTATGTCTTGATTGGGACTACATCCAATTTAAAGGGAATGTAATGGTGATAGAAATATGGATTTGGGTTCTTCATGTCAGGATAGTCCCATGAAAAAACATCCTCAAAGTCCTTCAACAGAGTGATTAGCTACTCACAAAACTCTAGATCCAATTGAGTGCTTATTTTTTCTAGCTTAGTTTCATTCAGATCAAGATAAATTTTAGTTAATTAATCCTTTCTAACCCTTATTACCTTTTGAAGTTGGGCCTCGAATTCTCTCTCTTGCCTTAACAATTCTATCACATAGTACCGATACCAATGTAAGCTCTATACCCTTTGAAGTCATCTAGAGAGAGAGGTGCCAAAGATTCCAAATTGAGATATTGCTAATTTATGTGTAAGATATCCACAAGACAAAAGGTTTCCAAGTCAACAGTAGCTACCAAAATGATGCTTCCTCATCATTATCTAAGCCTTTCACCATACTAATAATTTCTACCACCATTGTTGTAAATGTTGTCATTGGAGGACAATGCTTGTTCAAAGAGAATTAGACTTTATTATGGCCCCGATGGATAGTTAGTCGATCCAATAGATCCATCCCAATAGGAGACAATAATCTTCTCCTAGGATTGTTCCCTATTTAAGACCACTATTGAAGCCAAAAAGGAAATTTGGGCCACTTTGATAAGAACTAAGCAAAGAATATTGGGTGGCCATCATAGTCATTGTTGATTTGTCACTTTGAAAAATGGGGTTGATGTCATCACAAAATCCTTACAAGTTGCCATGGTGATAATATTCACTCATATGATCCACTATCCAAAAGATATTATTGATTACCCTGCCTTGAAATTTGATGAAAATCACTAGAATAGTCAAATCAGATAGAGGACATGGTGAAATTGGTTCACATTGCACTTTGTGTACTTTCTCAAAGAGGACTTCAACAATCATAGTCACTACTTTCTGCACTGGTCAAATAAGATGATTCAGTTGAATGATCTTTTAATGTTAAAATGAGATTAAAGAGATGACCCAAATGTATTGTGATTAAAAATGTTGGACACCTAGATTTTGATGATGCTAATTCCAAAATCACCACAGTGGACACCTAGATTCTATTAATGTTGACACTAGAATCACCCCTAATTAGGGGTGATTGCATTTCTTGACATGGCCACATTTCCTAACATGGATATATATCCCAAATCTACCTATTGTTGTTGGGACCTTGTGAGAGCGGATTTTTGGAGCCAATCTTAAAGCATAAAGTGGCACAAGAGGCATAAAAGAGAAAATTTTCATGGAAAATGAAATGGTTCATAGATCAAGGAGCTAGGGTCTCCCTAGATGCATTTTGATGCCATGAATCCAAGGCAAGTATATGTTTGTTAATCAAAGTCCAATTGACCCCCCATTTAATGGCCACAAGGTTTTGTATTATGAAGCAGCTACTAGATCCGAAAGATACAAAGCATGTGACAAAGGCTAGAGTGATAGATTTTGATGCCAAAAAGTTGCCCATCTAGTCACATGGAAATTTTGAGCTCGTTTACCCCCTCAACTGGGCTAGAACCACTTGGGATCAAGTGTGAACACCAATAAATGAACTAGATAAGTTGTGGTTCTTGATTAAAGAGGGCAAATACTCAAAAAATGAAACATGATCGGGAGGGGGAGATACATTTTTTCCACAATTCCCTTCCTACTCCTAGGCATTGGCTACAAAATGTTTTGCTTTACATCGCCCAATTCTCATGAGGAGTTATGTAGTATTCAGCAAGATAAAAAATCAGTATTTCTCTCTTCTCTTTCTCTCTCACCATAAACTTGGTTCATCTGGGTTGAGAGAATGAGGGGGAATGGGTGTCAATGTAGAATGGAATGCAAGCATCAATGGCTTCCTATTTTCAAATTACAAAGTGTGCGTACGAGGTTTTATGAGTAAGTGAGCTTCCTCTCGATTTTATGATGCATATTGGTTTCCTATGGTTGAAACTAGTTTCTAGTGTTTAAAAATGGTTCATTCTATAAAAAATATCAACATGAATAGTAAGTTCTAATCGTTTATATACTTTATTTCAAAATATGCAAAACATGTAAAAGTGTGATTTTATGAGTTCCATCATGGCAAATTGTGTTTTCATGGAGAGAAATAAAGAGTAATAATGAATCTCAATGTTCTTAAGTGTTTCACATAAGAAAATGTAGAAAAACAAGGATTTTAATCACAAATAGTTGTGAAAAGTAGAGAAAAATAGAAATTAATTGAGAAAAAATTAGATATTACATGTGAAAAATAATAAAAATTCAAGGCTATGTTTGTGCAAGTATAATGGAGATAAGAAATAAGGCTTTTTCTTAGTTTACCCCCATTTGTATGTTTTAGTGTGTATTTATTGCTTTTATTATGAAGAAGCATACATGAAAATACATCTTAACCTACCCATCGCAAGAAAAACCCTAAAAAATAGGGAGAGAGGGGGTTTTATGTGTTGAATATGATTTCAAATATAAATTTTTTACTGTATTTTTCATATAGGTCTCGATTTCATATTAAGTATTAAGAGGTATAGTGGTAGAAGTAGTCTAGCCCACCTTACTTTTGTAAAAAGTCACTAGTGAAGTAAAATCATGGAAAGAATGTTTGAGCACTTTCAAAATGCTAATTTTATTTTAAGTAAAATATTTGTGCACTCAATGACATCCACTTTGCATTGCATTGCATTGACATGGCATAAAGAGAACTATTTCCTCGAGGCATAGCACTTGGATTCAAACTAATGACCCACGATGAGTGGAGGCTCCCTATGTTGTAGGTTTAGTATACTTGTTTCCTTAGGGGCTAACTTGGTGAGGAGTATACTATCTCCTAGAACCAATATTGTGAAGAGTTGACTTTGTGTGTATGTGTTTTATGTTGAGATGGTACATATTGGGGCCAATCCCTGGGGTGTAGGAGAGCCATAATGGGGCCACAGTGATAAGCTAGGGGAGTTCTCCCTTTGTTTTTATTACAAGGTGCTAGCCACCTATATGTTTGGGCACTCCCTTTGCTTGGAGTTGGGAAGGGTATCATGTTGGACTAAAATATAGAGATTGTATCTACAAATGCATTCATTCAATAAATTAGTTCATAGTGTTTATACACTCTTGGCTGCGGGGCTGTGGGGTTACTTAGGTGAGTATAGGAGGCTTGTTAGAGCCCTAGATCTAGTGTCTAGTCCATTTTTGGTCACCGACAAGGGGTGCCTTTGTCAGGAGTTACTGATAAAAGAGGCAGTTCCTAAACCTTGGTTAATTAGGGAATAGTCAATTAGTTTATCCAAAGAGTATGAGGACAAATCCATTATTTCTTGATAAACACAATAAAGCCAAGATCTAAAAAAAAGAAAGAACCAAAAGAACTAAACAGTTGGCTGAATTTCCTAAGAGGTATTCCCCTCAACGTAGCAACGCATACCCATACAAGGGAGAGGTCTTAGTAACCTTAGTGTCACAAACAATCCATTAGGAGGAGAAGGAAGCTCTAATTCTCCTCTTCTTCTAGTAAGCCAATCCACTTCAAGTGGGATTGCAATCACTCTGTTACAAACTCCTATAGCAAATGCGATTTTCATTATGGCTTAACCTATTGTAATACTTGAAAAAAAACTTGATTTGCCAGCCTTAAGGTTTTCCTCTACCCATATTTAATGGGTTAGGGTTATAGGGGTTGATATCAATGTTGTGAACATGTCACCAACCACTTCCTTTTGATTAGGATGTACACTCTTTTGCTAGTGATCCTAGTTGCTTTTCTTGCCTATGACATCTGGGCTTTATCTATGTGGTGCCATATGGGGTGTGGATGCATCTCTCGATCTTAGGCGTGTGGGGGAGTCTGGTGTGATCACGTTAGAGAGCTCATGGATCTCATCTTCCATTATGGGTTTGGTATCCTTAAGGTGTTCTTAGACCTCTCTCATCCACTCCTTGACTTTATCCACTACTTCTAGTATCTTGACTCCGAATAGCCCCAAGCGTACAAATGGCACAATTGCTTAACTAGTGGAAGGTTTCCTTCTACGACACTTGGCATACAAGTGTGTGATCTCGCACTCTAGACATCTCAGGTTGGCTTTGTCTTGATTGGCTTCCTCCCTTTTAGGGAAGTGAAATAAAATATGCCTTAGGTGACCGCAAGTCCAACACATGATGGATTCTTGGTGCTTTCCTCCTAAACCTCTTCCTCTTCCCCAGCTGCCTAATGCCATCATCACCAACACTGGTCTAAAATCCATCAAGATGGGGCTACCCTCTTTGTTGTATGAGACATAATGATTTATGTATGATTATTTTTTGACTCCTCTACGTAATGTATTGGAGTGTTTCTCGATAATTGAGTCATGATAGGTCTAAGTGGTCTAGGTACCCATGTATGATTGATGTCCAACCTAGGGATGACTGGCTTTGAGTCGTTGGGTGCTAGGAGAGATACTAGAGGTCCCCTCCTGAAGTTAGGTAGTCTATTCCCTAGATAATATGGCTGATTGTATGGTTCCGAGTATGGAAATCATCTTGGCAATCTACAATGCATTATGTCATATATAAACCTACCCCAATGAGTGCATGGTCTTGACCTAGGATCCATGCGTTTGATGGAGAGGTGATTTCCTTCTCAATGTATGCATTGCACATGAGGTCATGTGGGCCTTCTCATTATCTCTGGAAGCTTAGCCAACTATTGGCTCTAGTCGATGCCCTTTTTGTGTTTTATAGCTAGATTTCTTGCTAATGGTAATAGCTCTTTTTGAGGATCTAGAGGTAATGCCCTCTTGAGTCATGGCTCTAGAGCTTCTCTCCTTGAGTATGCCATCCATGCGATGACTTCTTAAAAGACCCTAGCTAACATGTCCCTTTGCATGTTCGAATTACTCATCAAGGCCTTGTAGAGCTCTTTTCTTTGGATTCTATTTATGAATAGGTGTTGGAGACCGCTTGTTTGTTAGATTGTTTTGCCACAAGGATTCTCTTAAAGAGGCTCTACACATGGGTTACAAAGTCACGGATGTCCTCCTTATCCTTCTAGCTAACATTCTTCAACCTGATGATTAGGTTGTTAGAGTATCCTGCTTTGGAGAATCTCTTGATGAAGACTCTTGAGGTTATTAAAATTATTTTGTTTGGCATCGTCTAGGCTAGTAAACCATGTCTGTCCTTTATCTCCTATGCAAATTCCAAAAGCTTGTGCTCATTAAGTAACGTCTGTGAGGTGGTTTTCCTCACAAACTTGCTTGAACTACTCCACAAAGCCGTACAGATCATTGTCAGGATCATTGTTGGGATCACATACTTGCTTGAACTACTCCACAAAGTCATGCAGATCATTGTCAAGATCATTGCCAGACTGATACTTGTCAAGTTGCTTAGCAACCGCATTTATTTTAGTCTAGCCCTTAGAGTTTGGTATGATTCCTAGTCCTGCTAGTAAGGTAGTTGCTGGGACTGCTAAGCTCTACACTACAACTGCATTGTCTAAGAGTCACTTTGTGTGAGAAGCTCACTCAGTGTAAGATCAACTTATAATGCCCTCTCCTTCTCAGCATTTGGTCCTTCCTTGATTCTATTGGTGAGAGCTAAGACGTGCTGGATCTCGTGCATTACAATGTCTTGTCTCAACTTCTGGGCTTGCTGCTCTTGGTTGTAGGAGGTTATGCTTTGCAGTGCTTTCCTTGCCAACCTTCTCTCTTCCTCGAGATTGGCTATGATGTCATCAACTGGTCTACCATGATGCACCATTTTGGTTTGCAAGTAATATTGGTTCACCCTTTGCTGAATGTCGACTGGAAATTTTCCCATGTCAAGCACATTATCTATAGGGTTGATGCTGATTCCCAACATGTCAATGGTTTCCTTAGAAACTAGTGTGTCAATTAATTTTATTAGATTGAGTAGAGCTATGCCCCTAATCATGTCGGTTTTCTCTTCCTTCTCTATAACTTGACAATTTGTAGTTACTTTCTTTAGGTCTTGGTTCTCGGAGTGTATCTGACTTTTTGAGGTTTACTCTTATTAATGGGTTCTTCCCTTACCCAGACCACATTAGTGTGTTTCTTATTATACAAATTAGCTTGCAATATTACATGAACTAAATGTACAAGTGGTGGTGTGGAATTGTGCCCAATCAGGTTTTCTATATTTTTCATTGTGCACTTCAAGTGGTTATGTGATGAATTGTGTAAGTTCAATCATAATCAACATAGATCACACTATCAGTTTTGGCTAGTGCTAGCTCTTCCATACAAGTGGCGGCCACTCACGGTGGCCTAGTCTAGATCCCTACTATACGTTTGAGGCTTGGTTCGAAGGGCAGTGGTCAAGTTTTCCGTCTAGACCTCTATTGGGATATGGTTAGTAACAACAGTCACTTCTGTACTATCAGGTCTCAACTCTTGGGTCAATTAGGTCCATTGCCCTACTCACTCTTCTAGAAAGCCACTAGGGTGTCCTATAGCTAGGACTTGGCCTCTATAGGGTCTAGGGTGGTCAGAGTTTGTTAGAATTTAATGTTTGGTTTTCTCATCCAATTTGTAGGTTTTTTTTTTGTTTGATTTTTAAAATTAGACATCTAAATCTGACTGATCCATACGAATTGGACTATCTAAGTCTGGTTGTTTGATTTTGGACTAGTTGAAGTTTGTATGATTGAACGATCTAATTGCATCCGATGTTCAAAATCGAACAACTTTGGGATAATGGAGTGGTCCAATTTTGGAAATCGGACGGTCTGAGGTGAGAGCGAATTTTAGAGCCCGTTGGGAGGCAGAAAAGTTGCCCAAGATACATAAAAGACCAAATTTTTATGCAAAATGAAATGGTTGTGGATCAATGACTTGGAATTGGATGCCAAAAACCCAATGCAAGTCTCGGTTTGTCAACTGAAGTCCGTTTGACCTCCCATTTAATCCCCACAAGGCTTAGGGTTATGAAGCAGTTATATTGTGATTTGAGAGCCAAAAAGTCCATGACAAAGGTGAGGTTAATAGATTTTGACATCACGAAGCGAGCCGTCCGGTCCATCACGAATTCAAGTTCATTCCACCCTGTGTTTTTTAGGAAAACCCACTTATGCCAAGTGTGAAGATGAAAGGTGGAACCCATTTTTTTGAGACTTAAAGCCTTAAACTTGTTTAAGGTTAAAGAAATCAAAAGCCACAAAATCATGAAATGTGGGGAGGGGGGAACCTTTTTTTTTGCACCTCCCAAATTTGCATTTAAAAATCATTTTTCACCCGAGTAGAATTGAGAGGAATGGAGAAGGTAGCAATATACTCAATTTCTTCACCATCCATTATGACAAGATGATCTGAAAATTATACATTAAATTAAGAGATCTGATTTTAGTCTTTCTTTGTTCTCTGTCCTCTTGTTGTATGTTTCTATGGGTTAATGTACGAAAGAAGGAAGTGGGATGAGATGAATGATTTTGATTTTGTGATGATGCGAGAGCACAAAGAAATAGAAACATAGATCGGGGTTGAAAGGAACTTCATTGACTATTCAAGAGCATCAAGGGGCCTCCAATTACGAAATGCATATGTTAGAAATGTGCAATTTGATGAGTAAGTCATAGATTTATTTTTTTTATGATATATTTTGGTTGGAAATGGTTGGAAATGATGGTATTTGGTTGTCAATGATTTGATTTATTAAGAATGTTAAAGTAATCAAGAAAATTCTATTTTATAATAATTTTATGCTAAATGCACAAAATCCGTGATTATGCGCTTTAAGGAAAATTATCGATTTTGGAGTTTTGTCATGCGTATGTTATTCCTATAGGTTGAAACATGATAAGAAAATCAAACTTAGTAAGATCAATTAATTTTAACTAGTAAATCAATAAATATCAGTAATTATTTGTAAATAAATAGCCAAAAAAATATATTTTTCGCATCTCAAAAATAAGAAAAAATAAGATTTATGTCTATAACTGTATAGTAGAGCTGAAGCATGAAGTTTAGCCTCAGTTCTAGCCTCAGTTCGGCCCTATCTTTATGTTAAAGTGGGTTTTTATTATTTTCGTGAAAGAAAAATACATGAAAAATGTGCCATAAACCTACCAATGAATGCATAACTTTAAACGGTAGGGAGAAGGGGGTTGTTGAGTGTTTAAAATACGGTCACTTATAATATTTTAGGATGCATGGTATATAGGGTACATTGCTTTCCAAAATTAAAAGGGTCTAGTAGCACTAGAATGCTTAATACTAGGCCTAAGCAACACATCAATCTTGATTAGAAGAAAAGCTCAAAAAGAACTGTCTTTGCACTTTCACAATATTGATTGTTAATGACTAAACTTATTTGAGCACAATCGTCATACACAATTGCATTGCATGCACCATATGGTATCATCCTAGATACATAGCAGTTGTTTTTATGAGCAATGATGTGCGTAAAGAGTTTGAGGTACCCTATGCTATAGGGTTAGAGGTTAGATTCTTTGGGAGAATATTTAATGAGGATTATTTATTATCTCTTGGGATTGGACAATTAAGAGAGTGGAGCTTGTTTTGAATGTGTTCTATGTGTTCATGATGCATCTTGGGGCCAATCCCTGAGGTGTAAGAGAGTCGTAGTGGAGCTAGGATAATCAGCCAAGGGACACTCCCTTTGTATGTGCCTACATGGTAGATTACACCAATATGTTTAGAGACTCCCTATGAGGAGTGTGGGAAAGGATATCTGTTGGATTACAATTCGTACAAATGCAAAGTTCTCTATCAGAAGTCAAGGTAGTATACCCATTAGACACTCTTGACCGCGAGGCAATGTGGGGTGGTTTTAGGTGTGTAGTAGAGACCAAGCTAGTGATGTAGAGCTAGTGTTGGGTTCATTTTAGGTCCTGACAGGTGGTGTGTTTTTCAAGAGTTGCTAATAAGTAGTGGTTTTTTAATCTTGGTCAATACGAACCACTTTATTAGTGTATACCAAAAGGGAGTGAGATAGATCCAAAAGACCATCAAGCCAAGCTTTAGAAGCAAAGAAAGAGCTAAAGGGGCTAGGCAGTGGGCCAAAATTATTTAGAGATATTCTCCCCAAAGGAGTATTCCAATATCCCTACAAGGGAGGGGTCTTAGTAACCCTAGCCCCACGCATAGTCCATTAGAAGGAGGAAGTTCTAGTAATTCCTCCCTTTTAGTTTGTCAGCCCACTTCGAGTGGAGTAATAGTTCCCATCATCCAAACCCCTTTAGTGAATTGTTACTCTAACACAACTCATTGCAATCCCAGTAGGAATGTTGGACTTGCCAGCCTTAGGATTTCCTCTTCCCATTTTTAATGGGTTAGCAGAGGAAGGTGTGGAACTTCATATCAATTAATTCCAAAAGTTAATGTTTTAGCTGTCGGGAAAGGATGAGATGTAGTATGATGGTATCATAGTTTAGAGACTAGAACCATAACTACAATTGACTTCTTCTTTGCAGCCTTCCGAAGAGAGTTTGCCCCTAAAAGGAAAGGTTAGTATTGGCTACATGTTCTCAATGTAACAAATTGAGAACCTCATGAGAATGTTTGAGGTTATGCTAAGAAATTGAAGGAAGTATGTCATAAGTTGCAAACCTATATTCCTATTCCAATTGCTGCCTAGTTGCAATAAATTTTTAATGGGCTAGACTTTAATATTCAAGTGCAATTGAGCAGTGTTTCTAAAACTGACATTGATATGACCATTACACAAGCAAAGGAGGTAGAGTTGTGATTATAAGTGGCCTGTATCTCTAGGAAAAACTAGAATCCGAGTTTAGGTGGTGGAAATACTTTGGCATTAACGAAAGGAGGTCAAGGGATGCCCATGAGTACTCCCAATGGGAGAGGAAGCATGATTCCAAATGTGCCCATGTTGCCAGCTCCTCCCAGTGTGACCATGCCTATGGCTAGTTGCATGGCTCCACCAAATGTTGGAAGCTAAATGATAAACCCCACCATTGCTCTAGGAAATCAACAACCAATTCTCAATCAAGTGGTTAGGCCAATGGAATGGCAAGTAGATGATCACAGCTATGAGTCAAGTGCCTCTAATGTCCTTGGCAAAGTTAAGGAGGATATAATGACACACTATACTAACATGATCACCAAACAATATAGAAAAATAGCTATTGATGTCAATCTTCTAAAGAAGTAGTAGAATTTGATAGGGAGTCGATGCCCTTAAGAGGGTGCCCCTCAAGGTTCAGTTGTAAGTGGTGTGGTGGCCAACATTTCCCTAGGAATTGTCTAGATGTTAAGTATGACACACGGAGAAGTCCAGCCACTTAGCTAGTACCTATTAGAGTAAGATTAGCTCTCTCCAGTAAGGATGTAAATAGCCAAATATGATCTACCATCGAGCACAAGGGAATAATCTTCAACAAGATTAGCGATCGAAACAAATACTGCAAATAGGAAAAGCTATTGTAGAGGAGCTCCCTAATGGCAATGGAGTTATTCTTATAGAATGTGTTTGTGTCAATGGCACTGAAGCTTCTAATTTATGGGTCATTACAAGAGGTCAAAAGGGTCAAGAAGCTGATAAAGACAAGGTACAACATGTCGAGGAAAACCCTGAGCAAGATGATAAGGGGATGCAAGTCTTTAATCTTGATATAGAAGGTGGACCTCTAAAGGCCATAGATGGTAAAACTGACCCTAATAAAGTGTTGCCAAGAAAGAAATAAAAAGCCAAAAAAGAGGCACCAAAGCCTATTCAAAGACCAAAGGAGAGAATGGTCTAGCGGGAAAAATGAGCTCTTGCTAGCTATCATGAATTCTATTTAGAGAGTTCTCTTTGCAAAAAGTGGGATGTAAACCTCCTATAGTTGATCAAGTTGTCTCCACGAGTGCGTAAAGAGTTTAAGAAAATTCTTCACACTAGGTATATCATTTTTTGAGCCCTTAGGAATAGCACGGGTAGGAGATAATTGGTTTGAGCATGCTGAAAATCATCGTCCAAGGATAGCAACACACATTGATCAAATATTGGTGGATCATGCCATTTTGGACATTGGATCCTCCATCAACATTATGAGTTTGGAATTGATGGGAGAGGCTGGGATTAGAAAAAAAAAAGAGGATGCCTCCACGATTCTCCTAATGGTTGATGACAGTTTAAGAGAAATTGAGATTGCATCACTAAATTCCATGTCACCATCACAAATGTGGAATGCATTTTGGACTTTAGGGTTATTAGGTTTGTAGGGCTGCCTAATTATTAGGTACTACTATGTAGGCCATGGATCTTACAAGAATACTATCAAGTTGATATACCAATTGGTCAATTGATCTTTGGCAGAGATGCTAGACATGTAGTAGTAGCTCCCTACCCTGAATCTCCTTAGAGTGAGAGAGTTACTTTATCCTTGTCAAAGAGTTAGATACATTGGATACTCCATCTGTTAGTAATACGTCACCAAGTAACAAATCCAACGAGAGGGGTCCACTATAGATGATATCTATCAAGTAACTTTGAATGAGCCAATAGAGGCCTAGGAGAGGATAAGACACTACAAGATACATGCCTCATACCAATGTTCAAAGTGACGAAAATGTTTATTAAAAAAATTGCCCATGTCATCACTAAACACATCAGTATTAGTGTCTCCATGGAACCATTGCTATTAGTGCCGGTATTGTCACTGATATTTGTGTCACTTTTTACTGAGGGACTTATTGGGCCACCCTGTGCATACAGTCTATTGATCAATGTGGTGAGACCGTGTCTCTTTGCATATCGAGTCTCTAGGCATATCGAGTCTCTAGGCCGATGGGATTGTGATTTGTCATGGAGTGCTATAAAGAAAATAAAATACAACTGTTAGAAACACGATTGTCAATACAAGTAATATTGCAAAAAAGAAAGCGAGAAGAAAAAAAGAAAAACTTACAAAGTCCTCTAGATAAGTCATGTGTTTGTTGCCACTCCCAAGATAATGGACCACCCCTGCCTCTAGTAGTGCCCTAGCTGCCTCGCATTGTTGTCTCCAACGTCCTAGAGAATCTGTAGCCTCCTCCCCGAGTCTCTGTCAGTCATCTACATCTAGCCACTCTAGCTTTGAGAGACACCACTCTTGAGTGCCTTGCATGCATCCAACCATCTATGTGACATGTATGCACATATGCACTCCATCATTCAGTGTGTGGAAAATCAATCTACTGTGCTGGGCTGGTGGAAACTCCTCATACAAGGATGCTAATATGTAGTCCTTGCTCCCCTCTGGTATGTTCTTCCAATGGTCCAAGATGTTGTGCCGAAAAAATTGTTGGTGCAACTCTCTCATACGAGCCATCACTCTCCTCCCCTCATCATTCATGATCATCGCTCTTGTCTTATCATCTACAAGGTATCCATATCCCTTTGGGGTACATCTAAGATGTGTCCTCTCCCACCTATAACCACGCTCTTCGGAATAACTAGAAGGCCCTTGTACATCTGGTGTACCCATGGGGGTTGTATCCCTCAGAGTAGCATCCATAGGGGTGCCATCAGAGACGACTAAGCAAAAGCAGGCTCGTCACATCCATGTTATCAAGCGTTTTTTTGAAATTGAAAAGCCCTAGTCAAATTGTAGTCAGGTTTGATTTTTGCTAGCTTGGTTGTTTGCATGACTATTTTTTTTGTTTTTTTGTAATTGGATTTCTTTTGTTTGTCTAGCTTAGGATTTGTTTCCGACATTTTGCTTGATTTGTTGAGTGTGAAACATGATAGCCTTGGTTGAGCTTGTTTTTTTTTTTGGACAGCTTGATGCTCCAGTTTGCTATTAGCTGCCGAACATTGTGGAACAAGGTATGTTTTCCTGCTGAGACTCTTGCACATCATGGAGATTATGGGTTCACAAGCACTTCACGTTGCACTTGTTGATGCACTGCACTCAAGGGTCATCTTATGTTCTTATCAAATACTTCCATGCCATGGTTTGGGATTATGTACATTTTGCACCATCGTTGAGCACTAGCAACTACATGAGGTCTAATGTAGCTATATGTAATAAATCTTAGTTGCACGGCACATGAGAGAGCACCTATCATTGAGTATGCACATTCTTGCACGCATGGTATTGAGATGTTCATCACAAAATTAGGAACCTTTGGTTGAGCGTGTAAGGTAATTGGGTGAGTTAGAGGGTCATGAAGGACGCCACCAATTGTGAGATGGGTTGTTCATATCTATTCAGCATCTTGAGGACCATCATTTCTTAAGTGATTGTGAGATTTTGGATGGTGGAGCGGAGATTGATATTTTATCGATGAGAGGGAGAGGTGAGGACAAGGATTTAAATAATGAAGGAACTATCACTACAACAGAAACAAGGCATAGACGCGCACGTTAGATGCGCAAAGTCGGGCGTGTCTATCAGAGCGTCTATAAATGTGTGTAAATCTGTGTGTAAATAGACGTGAATTTTGCGTCTATATATCCACACAAATAGACGCTAATATAGACGTGCCATCAGACACACAATTATTTAACCACCTAAAATTAGCAATTCACATAATTGAAAAACCAAAGTTAATAATTATTTAACCACATGAAATTGATTCTTGAGCATGCACATGTGCGTATGATAAAAACCATAGAATTAAGAATACACATTGAATCATTGAATTAAAAAAATAGAGTTAATAATTACTTTTTCATTGCTCTCTAATGAATGGCAGTTCCTCCAGTTGACAAGTCTGATATAAGTAATTAGCGGCAAGCAACAGAAACCTTACAATGAGTAGCAAGCATTGCAATATGTATCTCGTAATTTCTCTATGTACTTGAAGATGATAAAAGATACTTCCTTTTTATTATGGAAAATTCAATGCTTGCTTTAAAATTGACTATTGATTCTTGAGTATGCATGTGTGCGCATGATAAAAAGCATAGAATTAGGAATACACATTGAATCAATAAGCAAATTAAGTATGTTACAGTGAATGATCCATCTCATCTTCAATGAGATCAGCCCTTGCTAAACTATCTACTTCTAGGTCTATGTTACCAAGAGGTAACGAAACAAATAAGTCTATCCCACTATCAGATGTGTTGCTATATTGCTCAATAACTTCATCAATATCATCGATAATCACATTATTGTCTTCTGCTGCATTTCCTTGAACATCCTCGCGAGGTTCATCTTGTACTATATCACGCATATCATCCATTATGGTGTCATCATGCACATCATCATTAATTGTTGGATTGTCATCTGCTATCTCCATGTCGGTAATATTACCATATATTGGTTTTGAACGATTAGATATAGGGATGACATACCACCATCGGTTATTGTTTACCATTGGATGATACACAACCTGTATTTGAAAAACAAAAGCAAAAAACTTAAGTACTTATTATATTGTGTATATGCATCACATGTATACATATAAAAAATTTAGCCTTTTCATATATACCTGATCGCATTGTTGAGGTAGTACTAATATGTCATTCTTGTTTTAGTGAAATTTTGTAGAGTCAATGATTACAAAACCACTTGGATGACGTCTGATTGTGCAATGCTCACCATTTGTTACTACTTTTTTAAACCACTTCACATCCAGTACATATATAAAGAATCGTCTGAAGTCAAGCTTCAGAATATCTTGGATCAAGCCACAATAACCTTCCATGGTACCATTGGCAGCCTCGAAGTGAGCAAGGACACCACAATCTTGGGTATTTCTCTTTTCATCTATACGTTGAGTTCGAAGATGTTTACCCTCACACCAAAGTGCTTTGAATAATGTGCACTAGTAGTAAAAGATAAAAGATCAAACATGTCAATTTTTTATATAAAATAAAACTTATAGAAACAAATTAATTGATAGTATGTCTCACCTTTGATAAGCAACCTCGTGTGTATTCCCACTGTTCTTGAGATATATTAATTTCCTCCTCTTTTTCCATTCTCTCCATTTCCTCATGTAACCAATCTATGTCAATATGACGTAGGAGTGCATTTAGATGATCTAGAAATGAGACATTACATCCATATCTAGTGCAAAATTCTTGTCTTTCGCTTTTTCTTCTTGCCCTTGCTTCATTATATAGTGTCACCCATTTGCTCATAACATCACTATTGAGCACACAAAAACTATTTAACTTACGAAGTTCTTCTTTTGTTGGCACTTTACTCATTCCTTTTCCTTGAGGTACTATAGAGGTCATCCTCAAGTCTTCATCATCTTTCCATAGTCGTGGTTGAGAGGGATCCACTTCAGCAAGATATTCAGAGATATAAACAAGGGATGATTGCACTAACCAACCCTCAGCCATGCTTCCCTCAGGCCGTGCTTTTTGCATCACAAAATCTTTCAAGGTTTTCATGAAGCGCTCAAGAAAAAACATCCACCTTACATGAACTGCCCCACAAAGTGCGATCTCATCAATCAAATGTACGAGTAAATGTAATTGAGTAGTCAAAATGGATCGAGGAAAATTTTCCTCCACCAAACAAACCACCTCAACAGATAATACTCGAGCATCTTGCAATGTGTTTGGATCAATTTCCTTCGAGCTCACGTATCTATCAAGATATATTTGAGAATTTTTTATTTTTGTGTAGAAATTCAAAGATATATAATGAAAAAATACAATGTATACACACCTCACAAGCTCTTCCATCTTGTAAATGATATCATGTACATCTTTGGAGGCACAATGGGATATGCTAGTAGGAAGTACGAACTAAATGTAAACAATATTCATAGATCAAATGATTAGTTGAGGAAAAAGTCATCATACCTCAAAGTTTACACATAGTTACTCCACTAATTACTATATTCATGGTTAGAGATACCCTTACTTGAATCATTTTGTGCCAATCGTGGGACTTCAAACCAGATAGTTGCTCCACACCTCTTTTCTTTTTCTTTATGAAGGCTCCCTTGAGACATCTCATACATCCTGTGGGTGTTCGAAAGCTATATATTTGTTCCTTCACTGTTTTTTCCTCATTCTTTGACAACATCCAAGGTTCATGGGGTAGCTCAATCTTTCCTCTGGGTCCAATGCGTGGCCAAGCTCGTCTCATGCGACCAATGTTACGTAAATCCTCCCTTACATTAACTGAATCGCAAGCCCCTATCAAGTGATCCCATAATGTAGATACAACATTTTTGAATATGTGCATGGGATCCAACAAGTGATTGATCTTGAGTTCAGTCCAGTACGGAAGACGAAAAAATAGAGAGAACCTAACAAACAAACAATATATTATGTAAACAATTCATCATGCTAAATACTTTAAAGTCAATTGAGAGAAATGCACTTCTTACCGACTCATGCCGAGTGGAGGGTGGCTATCGGCATTAATCCATCTCTCCTTCCAATCTCAAATGGTTAGAGATTGTGGAGTCATTCCATTAGTAGGAAGAACATATTTGGGATGGTCAATAGGAAGAAATCGATGATGATTGTCGTAGATAACCTTCTTTAAACGTGCCGGCCTAGAGGAAACTAGAGAGGGGCCGCAAATAAGACATGCATGATATCCTGACGTGGTTAAACCTGAAAAAACAAGTGAACTAATAAAATGCAATTGATTCAAGTCTTAAATTTCAAATATAGAGTTATATACATGTACCTGAACACTCTCCGTATCCTGGAAAGTTGTGCATGGTCTACAACAACATGGCCTTCAATGTGAAATTTCTAGAGGATGCAGATGCACTTGTATCTTGCACCTCAATACCTTCCCATAACATTTCTAACTCTTCAATCAAAGGCTCTAAGTAAATGTCCATGTCTTTTACCTTGTGCTTTCCAGGAATCAGAAGGGACAATATCACATATCCCTTTTTAATTGCCATGGATGGAGGAATATTATAGTTTACCAATACCACTAGCCGTACACTGTATGATGTGCTTTTGATGCCAAATGGATTGATTCCATCCATACCTAAAACAAATCTCAAATTTCTTGGCTCTTCTTTGAAAACGGGCCACAAATTATCTATATGTTGCCATGTGGGTGTGTCTGAAGGGATCCTCCATTTTTTATCACTTGAACGATGACTAGCATGCCATGATATGAGCTTTCCAATAGACTTACACTTAAACATAAGTTTTATACGTGGAACAATCGGAAAATGTCGCAAAACCTTACGAGGCACATCCATTGACGTCATCTCCACTTCGTATCTTGATTTGCCACAAATAGGACACTCTTGTGTGAACTCATGAATCCCACGAAATAAGACACAATCATTGACACATGCATGAAGCTTGACATAATCGAGACCTCCCAGAGATGTCAAGTAATGTCTTGCTTGCTCTCTCTTAGTTGGCATTTTTTTTCCTTTTGGAAGCATTTGTGATAATAACCTACATATATTTATAAAAGTGAGTTAAAAAACCACCAACATATATTTCTATCTGATTTCAAAATAGAATTAACAATTAATATTATGATTCATATATAAGCCAAACTGAATTGATACCTACTTTAATAACGCATCCAAACTGACATTACTCCATCCATAAATTGTTTGCAAGTTAAGTATCTCGAGGGACGCACGAAGAATGGAGTACGTATAACCTTCATACAACGGAGTAGATGATGCTACATATAGTGGATCATCTGGCTTCATAGAGTGACCTTCTCCCTGAACCGGTTGCGAAAATAGATGGTGTACCATGTTGTCCAAAATATCATCCTCTATGACCTGATGGGGCATTTCATGAGGGCTACTATCATGGTCCTTAGCAGTCTCTACTCTTCTTGAAGACTCTACCTCCTCGCGTCGACGTTTTGCAGCCTCTCGATGCCCGGGAGGGAGCATCTAAGGATGTGGCACCGCATCCTGCTCAACCACAAAAGGGAGTTTCATGTACCTTGATATATAATTCCCGTAACATAGACATGCAATCTTAGTGGTAAAAAAAAACTATGAATACTCGTGATTTTTCTCGGTCCCATTCTCCATACAAGCTGAGGTGTGACATTGCAATTCGACGTGCTCGAAAAATACACCCTCGACAACGATCACACATGCATTTAATTTTTTGTCATAGCCATGCATCTCGATTATGAAGACACAATGTTTCATCCTCACTTGAGGATGTACTCATTGACTCACTAGCTTGCACCGCACTAGGTGATGACGATGTCGACATGATTAAACCTAATTCATGACAACATCAAAATATTTGTCATTCGTATGTTTACATAAGATCTTAATTTTAAATACACAAAAATAATCATAAATACATTAAAACTTATGATAAGAATTCACTATCAAAACTTATCTTGAAAACAAAACATTATGCTAAATCCCAAATGCACGTCTATATCCGCGTTTAACTACGTGTCTATATTCACATCTATACTCGCGTCTACCTGAACAATAGATGCACATATATACACGAAAATAGACGCATACGTCAAAATTCAAACCATACTTAAATCATTTCTTTTCAAACTGCGCCTTTCCTTTCCTACATTTTTTGCGGTTCTGAAGCTTGAGTTTAGCCAACATGCAGTCTCTTCACGCCTCACCTCCTCATGACTCACCTCTTCTTTCATTTCAAACACACAAGAAGGGAAAAAGGAAAGCCAAGGAGAGGAAGAAAGAGAGAACAAGAAAGAGGAGAACAAGAAGAAGCAGCAAGCAAGCAAACAAGCATCAAGGGAGGGTAACTTACTAAGGAGAGAAAGAAGGAGAAGGAGAAGCGCCACCACCCGCCACACCAAACACCCAAGGTGAGTCTCTCTCTCTCTCTCTCTCTCTCTCTCTCTCTCTCTCTCTCTCTCTCTCTCTCTCTCTTTCTCTCTTCCTCTCTCTGCTCTGTCTGTGTATTTAGGATTTGTGATTCCATTATATATTGCATTTTGTAAATCATCAATGGTGGTCGTCGGCCTAAAATCGACTGACTGAGCACGTCTGCTAGCGGGTCTACATCTCAGTGTAGACGCAGACATAGACGCAAAAAAATGTTTCCTCTCAGAGTGTCTAAGTACGCGTCTTAGAGCGTGTGTACTGGCGCGTGTGCTCTGCAGTGTACACGCGATGATACATACGCTACACAGAAGGTTGACCTACAGTCTACACGCGGGGATACACGCGCATTGACTTGGGAGGCGCATCTGGCAGCTCATCTGTGCTGCATGTTAGATGCGCAGATAGACGCGCTAGACAGAAATTGACCTAGGATGCACGTCTGGCAGCGCATCTGTGCTGCATGTTAGATGTGCAGATAGATGCGCTGGACAGAAGGTTCACTCTGGAGCGCGTCTGAGAGCGCGTCTAACCTGCAATGTAGACGCGGGGATACACGTGCCAAGTCTCCCAGTTCTAATATTAAACAATATATTTTTTCAATGATGAATGTGACCAATCCCATGTTTGTGTTTATCAGTTTTCTTGTTTAAGAGAAGCATCAGCACTTAAGTGTTATGCTCAATGTCTAAACAAAGCTCTTTGAAAATGTAGGTAATATATGATTTTTTGTATGCAAATAAATTTTTCTTTTTCCTGTGTTTTTTTTTGCAGATGTCGTATTCTGGTTCATCTAGCAATGACCCAGATGTGGATCGCATGAATGATACATTGCCCTCCTTTGGTAGGGGGTCAATGCATTTTTTGGAGGTTTTCCTAGTAGGGAAGACTTCATGGGAGAGATGACCAGACACCTTGGCCACTCTCCCACAGCGGACGAGGTGTTCAGTGTCTTTGCCTGGCACTACTTCCCAGACTCCACATGCAGGTACTCCACATACAGGTACTCCATATACAGATACTCCATATGAGGTACTCCATATGCAGATACTCCATTTGCAGGTACTCCACATGCTCCACGTGCATCGGCTGAAGCACAAGCATCTGCAGAAGTACGTGCATTTGCAGAAGCTCGTGCATCTAGCGAGGCAGAGGGCAGTCGACAGAGAGGGAGGAGGGAGAGTCGAGGGGGAGGACGAGGGTTGTGTGGGGGTTGCCTAGGAGGTGGCGAGTGATCACCCTCACTAGTAGATCATGTAGAGAAGGTTGTACGCCAGTACTATAGAGTTACAGATGCTGGTGGCATCTTTCATGATGATGAGGGAAGGGATGTAATGGCATACATGAGGAGCGTCGTGCATGCAACGTATAAAGATTGTTTCATTGCCTTCAAAAATCAGAAAAGCGGCTTGTGGCAGGAGGTGTTGAGGGCAGTCCATAGGAGGTACCCAAATCCTAAGGGTCATCGATTCTCGGATGATTGGGGACGTACAAAAGTGAGGGATATGCTTCACAACAAAAAATCCCACCTCATGACATGAGTCAGGGACTCACTGCGGAGGCTGAAGGAGGGGCGTGGAGCCTACAGCCAACCACCTATGTGCCACCACGTAGAGTGAAGAAAGCCAAGAAGAAAGCTGAGAAAGTGAAGAGTCGCCAGCACGCAGAGGTGCATCAGATCCAAATGGAAACAATGGGATCGTTGCATTACGGATCGGGCGGCAGAGAGTCGTGGGAGGCAGAGTTTGTAAGTATATTTTGATTTCTAGTTTTTTTTTATTTATATTTCTTTCAATTCTTTATATATTTTAGTCTAATATATTGTGATGTCTAATTCTTTGTATATCTCTAAATGTTTTGCAGACTACCATCATTGGTAGGACACCTACCCCTAGAGAAGTAGGTTACCATCGAGGCCATAATCGCGCAGCGACATGGCTTCACTTTTATGAGGAGGGTCTCATCACTGAGGACCAATACAACCAGGCCATGAGGATTCGACAGCCAGAGGAGGTATGTTTTTTTTACTTTCCTATTAAAAGTATAACTAATTATAACTTTTTCTCCACCTTGTCTATGTAAGTAACCCTGATCTTTTGTGTGTGTAGGCGAACCCGGATGTGGAGCATAGTGAGGAGGGGGATAGCGACGCTAGTAGCCATGGTGGTACTAGCGAGGATGTTTCCTCTTCAGATTCGTAAAGGAGCACCATACCTCCTCATGAGGCCTTCTTTTCTTGTATATGTATGATATCTCTTTGAGCCTATTGCTTGCAGCCACACTTTAGGTCGTAAGCACTCAAAACTTTCCTTGTAAATGCCTTGATATATAATGAATACATGGACTTTTACTTTCAATTCTCGTGCCTGTAAGATACATTGTCTTTTTCCCAAATACACAATCTGATGTATGGGAGGGGGAAAAAAAAAAACTAGAGAGCATGTGGTTGCTTTGCACGTCTGGTTTTTTATTTTCCAGTTCTGTTTTGCGCGTCTATCAGCGTGTCTAAATTGCAGATAATTCGTGTTTATTCGCGTGTCTATAATGCAGACTACATTCGCTTATACACGCACTTCATAATTCAAATTAAAAAAATAAATTAAATACATTTTTTTAAAATGATATTTTTTGTTTTCCGTTCGCATCTATTAGTGCTTGTAGAAGCGTGTCTAACAGCGTGTCTATATGCGCGTGTATATGTGCGTCTATTGCGCGTCTATTTGTGCGTGTAAATTCGTTGATACATGCGATTATAGATGTAGAATTATAGATGCGCAAATAAACGGGCGGATAGACGCGCCCGTAAGTTTTTCTCTGTATTCAAAAATCGCGTCTAAATGTGCATCTATGAGGCCTTTTTGTTGTAGTGTATGTTTGCATTATGCATGATGCACTAGCACATTTAGATAGGTTAGGAACAATTTTTTCAAGTGCATTCATTATTATCCTGTGAGGTTTGCTTGAATACTTGCATAGCATGGATCCATTCTTGCATATTTTGTCAAATCATGTATGATTGGGCACAGAGTTCATTTCAAATACCATATTTCTCACTAGGGCACATTGCGTGAAACACAGGTTCATATGAAGAGAATGATCATCTTGAAGACTCCAAGGGTTTGTATGCCATGTTGGAGTTTATGAGGAAATCTAGGGAAGAAACATAAATGAAATTTCAAATTTAATCAAGGCTCAAGAGGGTGGTGAGGTGTGAATGCCCTATCATGTTTGGTGGTTGCATGTTTTATGAGAGTGTGTCTGTGAATGTCTTGTTGTTCAAGGCATTCAATTCTAAGGTGAGAAGTATACATATTGCGAAGCTGAAGGCTCGGGGAGATGCAAAATAAATAATGGAGGTTGTTGGGCATAGAGTTGAGATGGGCAAACTTTCTCATCTCGCTAGGTTTACCATTTTAAAGGTTGCGATTTCCACCTGAATTTTGTGGAGATGGTGTTGAATGCAAACATAATATCGCCTCTCAATTTTTAGCTTTCAATGAAAAAACATATGGGAGGAGATTATGATTGCACATGCAAACAAGCGTCAGTGAATTAGCATCATAATTTGAATTGCACACACCGTAACAACGGCTTCTTTCAAAGCAGAAGTTTGGTATTTCAACACAATCGGTTGATGCAACTGTGGATGTAGAATAATGGCAAGAGTAAAGGCAAATGGTGGCATTAACACATGCAATAAAGGCATATTCCAAAGGCGATCTTTTTGATGAGTTGATTCTATGTGGCATCAAATTCTGAAAGGCAGAATTTGAATTCAATGGCTTGTGTGTAGTTGAACGGAGGTATGGAAGATTGATTGTTGACGAATGCGATAAAATATGCGAAGATGATGACAATTTGGCAAGATGGCAGCCTGATTAGTTAATGGAAGGCGGCATGTTAATTACGAGGCAAGTGGCTTTGACAAGA
Organism: Lygodium microphyllum; assembly: GCF_053477565.2. Taxonomy (NCBI): domain Eukaryota; kingdom Viridiplantae; phylum Streptophyta; class Polypodiopsida; order Schizaeales; family Lygodiaceae; genus Lygodium; species Lygodium microphyllum. The sequence goes on along the minus strand of NC_141143.1, from coordinate 27,405,586 downwards.
TGATGGTGGAAATGTACTATAATAGCAGGAATGGCTGCTTGAAGATTGCCAAATGGCATGGCATGTATAGTTTTGACATAGGAAACGGACGTAGAAGACACGCAAAGATGGCATTATGTTGACTTGATTCAAGGCCTGAATGGTGGAATATTCAACAGGATAGTTATGGCAACAACCATTGATTGATTGACTGGGGATTGAAGAAGTCAAGCGACTGTTTGAAACACAAAGAAGTCGTAACATGTAGCTTAAAAGACAATACGTATTGAAAAGCTTTCAGGCTTTTATCTTTTGAAAGAACATTTAAGGCTTTTTAGCCTTAAAGGAAAAGGCATAAAAGCTATATGCATTTTGGAAAGCAAGACCAATGTGTGAGTGTGGATAAAAAACTATAAAAGGAGATGTGAGTGGAGAGTTAGAGGCCTTCCCCCTTGATTACAATTGTATATTGTGAGAGAAGAGAGTGGAGGGTCACATGCTAGAGTGAGCTCTTGTCATGCCAATTTGGAAGTTGAAGAATTTGGATTTGTGGCGTCGAGTGTTGGCTCAAGGTTGTTAAGGTACGAGAATATATTTCACTTGTTTTGTTTTTGAATTGTTGGTATTTTTGTTGTGTTTTATTTGTGTGATGCTCTACCCACATTCAGGTTTTTAGTTGTTTTGAGCTACAAGAGGCATTGTCTGTTGTCTTGTTTTTGTGTGTAACATTCCCCCCCCCCCCCCCCCTCGTGACCCCCGTTCCTTCCCCCATAGGAACTCACCCCCTTCTAGATTTTTCAAAAAATTTTGAAAATTTTTTAAAAAAATCTCCCTCTCTCCCCCTGCCATGTGCATGGTGTGGAGAGAGAGAGAGAGAGAGAGTAGGAGTGATAAAGGAAGGGGGCATGCAACCCCCCCAAGTGGCGGGAGCTACCGTCCTCCCTCCCCACCTTAGAAACACCACCCCTCCTCCCTCCGTTGGACCTCCATTCTCCCCCCTCCGACCTCCTGAAACGGGGCCCCTGAACCTATGACTCAAGCCACCCCTCCTATTTGCCAACCAGCTGCGGGCCCATGGGAAGAGATAAGTAGAAAAAGAAGGAGTGGGAGAGAGAAGGGAAGAAGAGAGAGAGAAGGAGTAGGAGAGAGAAGAGAAGAAGAGGGAGAGAAGGAGAAGGAGAGAAGAAGAAGGAGTGAGGAGACAGAAGAAGAAGGAGTGGGAGAGAGAAGGGAAGAAGAGGGAGAGAAGGAGTGGGAGAGAGAAGAGAAGAAGAGGGAGAGAAGGAGAAGAAGAGAAGAAGAAGGAGGGAAGAGAGAAGTAAAAAAAGAAGGAGTGGGAGAGAGAAGACCCAGTACATGGGGGACATTTTCCTAGATAGGTTACTGCCTAGAAAGGTCTCTATGGTACTAGATATTGGTGGCAATTGATCTTCCAAGATGCTTTCACTTATGTTAAGTGGTGTGATTTTTGCCAAAGACACAATGCCAATGAGAATCATAAGTAGCCCCTAAGCCCTATTTTAGTTACGTTACCATTCAAAAAAAGGGGTATTGATTTTGTGGTATCAATATTCCCTTCATCAACTATGGAAAAGCATTATATTATTATAGCGAAGGACTACTTTATGAAGTGGATTGAAGCTAGAGTAATGATGAATGATAACACTAAGGAGACAGCTAGTTTTATTATGGAGTAGATTGTTTGTCATTTTGGTGCATCTAAGGAGATAGTGGCTGATTGAGGGATACACTTTCTGAACAAGGTTATAGTAGCCTTGGGGGAAGCTTTGAAGGTTGAACACAATAAAACTACTCTGTATAATCCTCAAGAAAATGGTAAAGTAGAGAGTACTAATAAAAAGCTTGTAGGGATCTTATCCAAGTTAGTTTCAAAAAGTAAACGGGATTGGGATAAGAACTTGTATGTGACAGTTTGGGCTTACAACACAATATTCAAAAGAGCTACATGCCACACCTCGTTTAAGCTGGTATATGGGGAAAAGTGAGCTAATTAATATACCAACTTGCCATTCGAAATAGAGCTGCCCACTATGTGTTTTGCTCTTAATCATTCATTAGGTGAGACAGAAGCATTACAAGAAAGATTTATTTATCTTGCACATCTTGATGAGATTTGGTTGTAGGATTTATTACATCAAGAGGTAAGGAAGAAGAGAAAGAAAATACTTCATGATCTTCACGCTAAGAAATATAAATTTTGGAAGGGTTAATAAGTGTTGTACTATGATGCTCCTCATGAGCTATTTCCTAGTAGATTAGAACCCAAATGGAATGGGCCATATAAAATTGTACATTTAGGAAAGAACGGCTCTACATCCCTTTTAATAGATTTGCAAGGGGTAGAGATTAAAAATAAAGTTAAATTTAATTAGTTGAAGCCTTACTACGTGTAAGGGCTGAGGTAGGGCTTGGTGCCTACGTAGGTCCTTCATGATTCAGCTTTAACTTTGAGTAGGTACCAAGATGATCGAATGGGAAGAATCATTCCTTATCTTGAGCATCCATATTTAGAGGAATGTTACCACCAAGGTCAATTGATTTGGTGGAGTAACGGTTATAAGGTCACGAGGAAAATTAAGGTCCACTATCACCATTGTCAAAGAATTATAACGCATTCCTATCGACTTCAACGAGGAAGGAGAGATTATACATGTTATACATCCTCTCGCTCGGCTTGACTTTGATTATCATTAGTACAAGTGAGCTCATTAATATGGCATGGTCTATCAATGAAGATTGGATCTATACTTTGTATTTTGATGGAGCTTCTAGAGGGACCACTAGTAAACATGTGAGTATTGGTGTGGTCATTATAGATCCCCGACGTAGGGCTATTATCAAAATGAGAGTATATTTAGGACTCTCTTTTACTAGTAATATGGTAGAATACAAGGCCTTGATATGTGGCTGATTGCAGCCCGATGTGGTGGTATTCACCAATTATTGGTGATAATGACTCACAATTAGTGATCAATCAGTTGAATAGGACCAATAGTGTGTGGGATCCCATCTTACGAATGTACCATCATGCAACCTTGGATATGTTGCATATTTTTGAGATTGTGACTTGTTAGTTAGTTCCTCAACAAGGGAATCGCTTTGTAGATTTCTTGGCCAATTATGCTTTTGTTAACGATGTCTTTTTCAATTTTGGTCTAGGGGAGCTCTAACAATTACCTTCTAACATTATCCCTAGACTACTTTGGGTTCTTGTGGTGGCACACATCCTATTATGGCCGCCAATGGCTAGTTTGGGTCACAAGTCAAGTAGCAATTAAGCATCTTTCTATTCTTTCATGGACATATATAAATTTTTATTGTCATATTCATCGAACCGACTCCCTTGTGAGTTATGTAGGGGGACTAACCAATAACTTGATGCATTTAGTATAGGGCATGAGGAGCCCTTAGGTATTGTGCTTTAGTGGAGTTATATTAGGACCAAGAGTTTGTTTTTGTAGTACGCTATTGAATGGTCATTTTTTGGATTATCTGTTAGGCCAAGAAAGTCATTTTTGTTGGGTTCTAATGTTTTATTCCATAAGGCCAAGAGTGCCAGTTTGTTGATTATGAAATGTTATATTTCTTTAGGCCAAGAGGGCCATTTGTCTGTTTGGTGCGGATATGTTTAATAGTTTTTTATTTTAGTGATTGCATCAAACAGGTTTGATAAAGGACTTAGAGGGAGCCTTTCTGTGCAAAAGCTTCATGTTGCCACGTCCAGGCGATGTTCTTTCTTTATGAGTATTGTTTCCTTTATGCTATATGTGTTTATGTACTTAGGGAGCATTGTTGTTTATTGGGGATTGACACTCAATGTACAAAGTCTTAGGGTTAGGTTAGGTATATCTGGGGGAGGTCCGAGTAGTTGTCTACCTCCTATAAAGACATTTTTAGGCATCGAAAGACTTGTTTTTAGAAGATATTCCTGCCAATGTTTTTCTTTGGTTTTTAAAGTGGGCCCAATCTCCAAAGTTTTTGTAAGCTTCCTCTTTATGTTTTGATTCTCCTTCTCCAAGTCCATAACTTTAGACTGTAAGTCCATATTTTACACGTGTGTATCTTGCATTGCATCTTCAATGACAAACATTGTTTGTTGTAAGCTATGGTTCTCCCTATCCTTCTCAACCAATAATCTATCATTTTCCATCAACGACTACATATTCCCTTTTAATCTTGTCTACATATTTGTCAATGCTTCATGAACCCTAGCTAATCCTTGTGTCACAAGTCTGCATGTGTATCCATACAATCCTTCATTGCCTTCACAAACGAACTTTACAAATGATGTAAGCCCTTCAAATTGTGGTGGCCTTTGAGTGATTGGATCGGGTGGATAAATGCATCCATCAACCCAAAGGTCCATGTTTTTTTTCCCTACATTTCTTTCTTGTTGCATCATGTATCTTATTGCATCATCCCTTTGTACAGTTCTTTTGAACATTGGTGCATATTCATCCTCCAATTGAAGGTGAATATCTCTCTTTCTCTTTGTACGTCCTACACCTACATCCTATAAATAAACTATATGCCAATTTAAACATTACACAATTACACCCCTTTAATTAATAGTAAGCTAAGGAATTGATGCCAATTTTTTTATCAATAGCAAGAACATCTAAATATCTAGGAGTTGTAGGTCAACATCAATCCAGTAGCATGCAAACAATTGTGGATTGGCTCAAATCATACAATTACACCCCTTTGATTCACTATATATATGCTCTTTTTTACCTAGTTGGATCTTGTCTCTTTCTCTTGATTTCAATCATGATAGACCTTAATCAACCCCTAATCTACATGTAATCTTAACTTTTAATCTACCTCTAATCAGCATCGAATCTTATCTTCTGTTCTATCCAAAATATTCTCTCTCTCTCTCTCTCTCTCCCTTGCAAAAAGAGTTGATCAAAGATATTTAAACACATTTATACAGAAATTTGGCTAGTGGAGAACAATAACATAATCTTATCTTCTACCCTAATTTACTCTCTATCACTCTATCACTTATTTTCTTAGTTCATCTCACATAGTCCTCTCTCTTCCTCCCTCCCCTCTCTCTCTCTCTCTCTCTCTCTCTCTCTCTCTCTCAATGAATTGACACTTAAGGATTAAACAACAACTATGAAGAATAATAATATCACAGAGATTAAAAAAGATACCTCCATTATCACTTGATTGCTTGTAGTATAGAGTGTTGAAGAGGAAGATATCTTATAGCACAATACTAAAGAGGGAGATTGCATGTAGCAGGGTAGAGAGTGTTGTGGATAGAGATTATTTGATTTTAGCAAATGCTATCAAAACCACTCCTAAGATCACCTGTACTAGGGTAGAGAGTGTTATAGATAGTACCAAGTATTGCTTCAAAAGAAACCATATTCTGGAGGGAAGGAGAAGAGTACACAAAATTTTAGACAAAACTAGAGCTTTGAGAGGGAATGAAGGAATGCCTAGAAGTAGGCATATACTTGTCCAAACATAAAAAAAATTTACAAAGAAACTCGAGTCAAAAAGGTGTCTCTAGGTAAAAAATAATCTTAAAATATGATGTGTACGTCATTTTATATTGTTTTTGAACTTCTTCCCTTTTAAGAACCAAGAATGATGAGAATGATTCTAATATATTTTCATTATTGAAAAGTCATAAGGACATTAAAGAGTCGTATATTAATGATTGGCTTTTTTTTACAAAAAATAGAATCATATTTTTTTAGTTATGAGGATTTTGAGAAAAAGTGACCTTATCCTACAGTTTGAGAATAAAAAAATAGGTGAAATCTATTGAAAATACAAATACGAGATTTGCTTGATTGTAGAAGATTTCTTATTCTAATATTATTTTGGAATCTCTTTTTAGAGAGAAAGAGGTGAGAGAAATTCCTTAAGAGGCAAAAAAGAGAGTCCAAATTTATCTTGATGATCATTTTGGCAAATATCCATGACCCCGGCGTCGAGTTTTGTAGGCAAGATGGTGCATGCACTGTTCTCCAGTCATTGATACAATACCCTCATGGCCCAAATCCCAATTCCAGTGCTTGAAAGTATTGTAGTAGGAGCCCTAGATAAAATAAATCTAAATGCATGTATTTGCAAAATGATTGAATCATTGACCAAGGCATTGTCATCGAGCCAAAGACCCACAAGAGGTGAGTCACCAGCCCACCATGATCGAATCACATCAAAAAATTTGTGCATTAAAAACATCAATTATAGGGTTTGGAGGGGTGCTGATGGCCATTATCCAAGAAGCCGTGGGAGAAACAAAAAGGGAAGAAGAAGTAGGTGAGACTCCAGAGAGATCTTCAAACCAAGAGCACTACCTCTTTGCGATCCCAAAAAGCCCATCAACATCTCCAAAAGCTAGAAAGGTGGGAGACAAAGAAGTGAGTGAGCCACGGAAAGAGAACATAGAGCGAGTTGCGAGAGAAAAGGAAACTCAACTCTAGGCACAACAACAATAGGAGGGGTCCAATGAGCGGACCGAGCAAGGCAAGGAGGGTTTGATCCCATCAAGCCAAGAGGAGCAAAAAAAATCTTGCAAAAAAATTCTAAGCAAGAAGAAGAAGTAGAAAGAAGATGAGGAACACCTACAAAAGGCGAAAGAAGAATCTCAAAGGACAAAGGAAGAATGAAGGAAGAAGGGACAAGAGGAGGAGGAAAGACTAAGGAGGGAAGAGAAGGAGCAGATGGATCTTGCCACACTACAACAAAAAGGCTCCATAGAAGCGCTTGTAGACGCAATATTTGAATTGTGTTTAAAAATGTCGGGCGTGTTTATTACCGTGTCTACAATTTCGCATCTACAAGCGCGCTTATAGTGAAAACTACACGCATATATAGACGCGCATATACACCCAAAGATAGACGCACTTATAGATGCGCATATACACGCGCATATACATGTGCATATACATGCGCACATACATGTGCATATACACGTGCATATACATGCGCACATAGATGCAATTATAGACACGAAAAACAGTGTATGAAAAAAAAACCTCAAAGGAGATATGGTTGTTTAATGCGAGCACGCCTACAGGCGTGTCTACTCTATGGATCAAACTCACTCTTACATGCGCCAGGTCCACAAAACTCAAAAAAGCCTAGGAGGTTTTATGGATCTTCAACACTTGCGCGTCTACGAGAGCGTCTACTCTGTATATTAGATGCGCTTGTAGATGCGAATTAGCAGTGAAGCACAAAATAAAACTAGGAAAAGCAAGCAACAACTAACATACCCAAAGCTAAGAAGGAACCAAAATACAACTCAGAGTAAACAGAGAGAGAGAGAGAGAGAGAGAGAGAGAGAGAGGGGGGGAGAGAGAGAGAGAGAGAGAGAGAGAGAAGAGAAGAAGGACTCACCTTGAATATTTGTTGTGATGGGCAGCGGCACAACTACAAACTCCTTCTTCTCCTCCATCTCCTTGCTCTTTGACTGTTCTCCTCGTCGCAACAAACATACCAAAAGCTAAGAAGGTAGCAAAATACAACTCAAAGCAAAGATAGAGAGAGAAAGAGAGAGAGAGAGAGAGGGAGGGAGGGAGGGAGAGAGAGAGAGAGAGAGAGAGAGAGAGAGAGTGTGTGTGTGAGTGAGTGAGAGAGACAAGAAGAAGGACTAACCTTGAATTAGTGTTGTGATGGGCGGCGACAGGGCTACAAACTCCTTCTCCTCCCTCTCCTTTCTCTTTGCCTCTTGCTTCCTCCTCTCTTTACCCTTTCTTCTTTGCCTCTTCCTTTCTCCTCTCTTTGTGTCGTGCACCTGTCAAAAAAACCCAAAAGAAACGCAAGATGGGACTACTTTGAAAAGAATGACACACCATCAATATTTTTTAAAATTTTAGTGCACGTATGTGCGCGCGTCTATAAGCGCGTGTATATAGAGCACGAATTGCTTATAGACGCGCTTATATATGCACAGTTAAACGCACTTATAGATGTGCATATACACGTGCTTATAGATGCGCATATACATGCGCTTATAGATGCGCATATACATGCACACATAGATGCGATTTCACCTGCAAATTAGATGCAAATATAGACGCGCAATTACGTCTATATTTTTCAAAAAAATTTAAAATTTTAGTGCGCGTCTGTGCGCTCGTCTATAACTGCTGCTTGTTGTAGTGTACGCATCTGAAAACACGTCTATATTTGCGCGGATAGATAGACGTAAAACTCGCGTCTATTTACACGCTCTTTTACATGCACATACAGACGCGCCCGTGACTTTGCGCGTCTAACATGCGCATCTATGCCTCATTTCTATTGTAGTGCCATCATGCTGATGTGAGTCTAGCAACCCTCCTGCACCAAAGACTTAGCTAGAAGGAGCTTAGATGGCGCACTTGGAACTAGATCCGCAACAACACAAGTGGCTAGAGGACCTATGGTGGAAGGCAAAGGGAAGGCCCCATTAGAACCACCCCCGCCCCTCATGGCTACCACCACCACATAGGAAATCGTGGACACAACACTGAATCAAAGCAATGTGATGGCCTGGGTACAATATCTAGTCAACACGATGTAGCAACTAGCGGAGAAGTCCCCATACTAGGAACAAAGAGGCCTGCTACTGTGGACATTGAATCGAGAAAAGACCCATAGAAGGCTAGAGTGGAACCCTCAACTATGTCCATACACTCGGCCATGCTAGGGTCAGTGCAATATGATGAGTATGTCCAAGAACTACTAGGCCAACTGGAAAGAGTAAAAAATGAGAGAAAACCAGTAGTGGTGGAGTTGGAATCTAAAAGAGAAATATTGTTGGCCTACCAACTCAAAAAAAACACACCAAATAGCCACCTAGCAAAGGCAAATAAGTGACTTGAGGAAAGAGCTAGAAGCCAAATAGGTAATAGAAAGGAAAATGAAGGAGAAGATTGTAGAAGATCCCCATGGTGAGGAAGGAGGCAAATAGGTGATGCTGGGGGGGACTTCTCAATCCTTTTGTAGCAAGATGAGTAGATGCAAGAATACCTCGACCAGTTAAGGAAGATCGGAGATGCCCTTCACCTAGAGACATGCTTGAGTGGGGTGGAAGAGAGCACATATGTATCAAACATGCACAATGATGAGAAAAATGAGGTATAGAGGGAAAGAAGGACCTTGCATAGAAGGTATAACTATCATTAGGTGTGTCACATAGTGAAACTTTAAGAAATGCTTGGTATGAGAGTACACATTCTTTAGTGCTAATAAACACCCAACACATTGCCAATTGGCACTATGTCGACTGCAAATTGGCACTATATTGAGTGCTAATTCGCACTATGTTGGGTGCTAAGAGGGTGCTAATTATCACATTAGAGTGTTGGTTTAGTGACCATCTAGAGACATGATTTCAATAGAACTATCACATAGTTATACCTTTATGTTCATCCATAATGATGGAACTTTTGTCTTGCTATACTTCAAAAAGCACAATTGTCATAGATATGGCTACATCTATACATCACTAGGCCTAGCTATATATTTAGAAATGTGTAAGATACACATGTACTTGAAACTACATCAGTAAGCCCACTCATCATATACCAATCACAACATTTCATGATGTTGATTCATTATTCATTCATTCCCACACTTGCCATAGAGTATGACTCCTCGCCCATTGAGTGTGATCCCCTCCATCATTGTTGTCACTACACACAATTGACACTGTGTTAGTGTTGACCAACAAGCGGTTGGAATATACATACAAAAATAATATTCCATCAAAACAACCGTTTGAGATGCTTCGCACTTTCCAAAGCATACATAACCATCATGGAAGAGCATTTGTTTTCCATAATTGGACAATCCATGTTGAATGGTTGCTGAACTACTCATATGAATTAGTACTCAAACAAAAGGATATGGCAAGGAATTTTAATCAATGCCATTCGAACCATTCGGGGATCGTCTTGTATTCACTTATCTCTTCCTGTCTATGCTCTCATCTCCTTGTATCCCTACATCATGTGTGATTATAGGCTAGAACCATGCCCACTTGTACATGTGCACACTAATAATTAAGAGTCTGTTAATCCCGTGAATTGATGATTAACAATCTATTACCACCTTTACCAGCTGAAAACAGGAACGTCCCATGATTCGAACCTTCTCGTCTAGCCACGTACACGAGTTCAACTATGCCCGTACCAACCCATCGTAATGTCGCACCAACCCATCGTACACGTCAAAGAGTTTAAGTGTGATCGATCGAGTGAAGCGACTAAGCATTAGAGGAACAAGAGACATGCACAAAGTTAAAGGTAACTCATTCAAACGAGAAGAACCAGTACATGAACGATATTGTTCTGCTTCGCATGAACGATGTCACGGCGGCGTATTATTATGTGGCCGGCATATTTGGATACGTTGGTTAGTTCCAGCCCCCACCACCATGGCCCCCTCCTCCGTAATGTCCTCCTCCTCCGTAGTGGCCTCCTCCGCCTCCTCCGTAATGACCTCCTCCTCCGTAGTATCCTTCCGCTTCCGCGTCCTGCGGCTGCTGCTGCGCCCAGTGGCCGCCCCCGCCGCCATAGCCTCCGCCGTGGCCGCCTCCATGATATCCTCCCCCTCCGTAGTATCCTCCAGCCTCTGTGGCCTGCGGCTGCTGCTGCGCCCAGTGGCCACCCCCGCCCCCATAGCCTCCGCCGTGGCCGCCGCCGTGATATCCTCCTCCTCCGTAGTATCCTCCGGCCTCTGTGCCCTGCGGCTGCTGCTGCGCCCAGTGGCCGCCACCGCCACCGTGGCCGCCTCCGCCGCCATAGCCCCCGCCGTGGCCGCCCCCGCCGCCGTAGCCCCCACCGTACCCTCCTCCGTATCCCCCACCATGACCGTATCCCGCCTCTGTCTCTTGCGGCTTTGCTGTCACCTCACCCGCCTCCTGCTGCTCTAACTCGCGGGCTGCCATGGCCGCCCAGCTGCTGGCTGTCGCCAAGACGAGAACTACAAACAGTAATGCACAACATCTGGTCGCCATTTCTGTTTGAGTAGTTATGATATGTCGAAGAACAACGTTCGGGCACTGCTTTATATAGCTCCAACCGCAGTTCCGACTCCCCAGTCTACGCCCGCAAGTTTTGTTATTAATGTACATAAACCCACTAAGTGGGACTAAGTGGGGTAAAAGCGATAGATTGCCCGATCCACTACCGCTACGCACAGTCATATCAGATATCTACTTTACCCGGATGCCATTGCCTCAAAGTCAAACACGAGGCAAGTAGAACGTGCCAGGAAAACTCCTATCCACATTATACTCTTGAATATTTATGAGCAGCGTATCAACTCACTAGATTGTGAGTGCGGTAGTACACAGCGCTGCAAAGTTTGGCTTTCTAATTAGATTTTCAGGTCGCAGTGCGCAGTGCGCACCACCCGTGTGTGTAAAGCACCGATCTCTGTTTGTGGAACTCTACCCTCCGCCCTCTCTTTCTTCGCCCTCACAAAAGGGACTCTAAACCACTTCCTATATAGATATATTTAAATTGTAAGCCGGAAGGATGAATGTAGAACACAACCGAATTAGTAAGAATGTAAAAATTTCTAGTTACAACTAGAGAATTTTAGCATCATAGTCCTTCTAACTAGTAAAGCCTAAAGCCCTTTTCCTTGCTGCTGTCTCGATCTAGCAACATTGTATAACTAGAGAATTTTAGTATCAAAGATCTATGCCTTAAATTGATCTAAATTTCTTGATTGAAAATATAAAGTTTTTGAAAGTATGATTTGGCATAAATTTCTTTGATCCCTTATGGTACCAATGGACATATAAATACCTTTGGATTGCGTGAACTGTCTTGGCTTTACCTAGATCGCTAGATAGGGAGAGGAGTATCCATTTATGATGTAAGAGGGCTATGACAGTGAGGACTTTTAACTTGCAAATAGCATAAAAAGGTAGGATACCAAAGTAAAATTGTGAAGCTTGGCCTTAAGGAGATCATTACATCGTGGATTATTTGACCATGCGAATTAAGAGAATGGGTTGATGTCGATAATGTTTTGGAAGGCAATAGAAACTTATTTTTGTTTTTTTAAAAAGAGTTCCTATTATATGCAACATATTGGCCAATTTTTCGAGGTATCTTAAAGCTAGTTGCCCCTTTGGATGTTGTAACTAGCCTTGTTTTTCAAGTTGACTACTTTGAACATAATACTAGTTAGGTCATTTAACAATAGTACATTTATTTTCTTGAGATATTGTATGGTTGGTCTCCAATGGTCTTATCATCCAGTCTAGTTATATGACACTATTCAATATTGATCCTTCAATACCATTTACATGAAATATAGTTTTGTAATGGCATATGTAATAGTAAGATAATGAAACAATGTGTAATCCTAGGTTATTTGAAGAGGATAACTACCTTTTAAGGAGTTATTAACTCACCAAGAGTTATGATCTCTTAAATAAACTTATCTTTTGGAATCCCTAGAACTAATTTTGTATAGAGTCACCAATCAATTTCAAGATTGGACAACCTAAAGGATTCTTACTTAAAGGAAGGTAACTTTTGTCATCATCATACTTTAAACCATTTACTTGGAAAACAAGGTGCTTAAATCTCTTTGCATGTTCTATATTCATCAAGTAATGACATATTTCCATGTGAATCAAGAGAAGAAGTTGATGCCAAAAATATTGTGGAAGATTGTAGAAATATATTCATGTTGAATTGTAGAAGTTATATTACACAACATGGTGGCCATTTGTTTCAGGCCATCTCTTGAAGCAAATTGCCCCTTTGGAGCTCATAAGTAGCCTTGTTGAGTTTTCAGGTCATTTAGCAACAAAATGTCATTTCATGAATAATTGCATGTTTGGTGCCTCTTTGGCCTTATCATCTATTTTGGTTTAAGGAAGTGCAGATCAACTATAATATTCAAAATGTGTTTAATATTGATTCTTCCATACCATTAATAGCAAGGGTAGTTTTATAATGGCCTAGGTAATATTATGGTAACTACGTAGTTTCAAAGAATTCAAAAAAATGACAAAACCTGAGGTGCTCTAGTTGTATGCATAAATTGGATGTGAAGGACTCAATAGCAATATGTAAGTGTATCATGTGTGTTCAAAATAAAAGATTTTTAAGATACTATTTTTACATAGTTTTTACATACAAAAGGGTGCCATATAATGGGGTTATTTACAAATTTAATAGGAAAATAGCATATTCTATTTTGAACAATTTCACAGATAAAGGTACTTTTAAATAAGCTTTGAATGTATGTGATATACAAGGTTTACATATATTGAACCCCCTGAGCTTAAAGATGGCACAAAGAAGGCTCCTGAAGTGCAAACCATGGGATGAAGAATAAACTCCCCACGTGTGGTAGCTCACTAATATCTTGGCGAGTCTAACTAAGAGTTTCCCAAATATCTAAAACAACCATCCAATAGTCCTCAACCATATATAACATTCATGAGGCCATACAATGTTTTGGCAAAATCAAACCTCAAGCGATAATAATCATAAGAAGGAACTCACAAATCAACTCCCAAGGACATGCACTAAATTTCATGCAAGAAAAATGAAGCAGAAGTATACCTAGAAGCACCAATGGTAGAGCATTCCTCAAGGAAAATGTCAAACACTTCATGGAGGCACTAGTTGCTGGCCTCAAACACCACTTTCCATGATATCCCCTCTAACCATTTGAACTAGAAAGTTTTCAACATGAGGCTAGAAAGGAAGCTCTTAGGTGGGGAATGCCACATTGGCCACCTTACATTGGGTCAAAGGATTGATCTTTGTAGCTTCAACTGAATCTTCCACATGTTGGATTTTCTTGTGATAACAATCTTGAGTGAGATCCCCTTCTTACCCCAAACCCAATTGTTATTATTAGCGGTGGATATCCATTGCAACCTTCCTTGAACTTGCATTGATGACCCTTAATCAAGTATTAAAGCACCAAATTCTCAAAACCATAGTGAATCCTCCGACATGAATTCCCTTTGCCAATGCAGTAAACACATGTTGAAGCTTGTTCAAAACCAAAGTAATAAGATGACTCATCTTTATATCAACCTTCATAGCTTAGTCTCAATCAAATCAAGGTCTAAGTATATAACTTTTGCATGTTAAATAGTTTCATACATTTGTTTGTGAGCTTAGATCTTACATCCTACATGTGTATGTACTAACATGTATTTGATTGAGCTTAGTCTCAATCAAATCAAGGTCTAAGTATAGAACTTTTGCATGTTAAATAATCTCATATATTCGTTTGTGAGCTTAGACCTTACATCCTACATGTGTATGCATTTACAAAAGATCTCCAAAGAGTTGTCAAGATTGGAAAGATTCTCCAATGAATGAATGGAATGATTTAGCTTAGTGAAAGCTTCTTGTTTAGAAATTCTTGTATGGTAAGATCTTATTGCCTTGAAATATATGCATACACATATGCTCGCATGCCTTCAATTGAACATGTATATGCTTTGAATGAAAACAATCCCATTTAATGATTAATACTAGGGACTCCTTTAATTTTGATAAAGGGAGTCAAATGGCTTAGTTTCTCTAAAAGTACTACATGTATAAACTATAGAGCAATTCAAACCATTCCAAAGATTTTTAAGACCATCTATTAGGCTTAATGAATCCATGTTCTACACATGGGCTGAAAATATGATCCATGCATCCATAAACCCATTAATCCATCAAAGAGCTTAGAAGACACATGTTGGCATATGACAACACTATATGCACCTCTCTTTGTGGGTGTAATAGGTGTGGCAATCTCAACTTCTCTAATTAAGGGATTCAATATATCTTGATCTCAATACAAACTTATTGATTGAAGTATGTAGTAATTTTGATATCTTCCATATTTTGTGAGAAAAAATAATCAAGGTAAAAATTTGTTAAACTCTATTTGTATGACTATTATATTCTAGTGACATTAATTAGTTGAAATATATTAAATGACTTTAAGACAATGGAAATAATTTCTACTAATTGGTGGCACATGATACCAAAGAACAAACATGAGCAATGTATAACCATTGTGAATGAGGTGTGTATAATCATTGAGGTTGATATTGTCCATGGAATCACTAGGTAAATCGTGTTAGTAACCTTGATATCTATGTACTATCAAGACTCACTTCTACCTTCATACATATATACATATGTGTATATATATCTCGAGTAATGCACTATATGTATACCCTCTATATCATGTGCATTCAAGGCCTATTTATAAATATCCTTATCTGTGAATTTTTCCTTAATAAAGTGTAACCATTATTTATTCAATCTATAAGTAACCCCTTTATATGGGACCCTTTTGTATGTGAAAAATGTATAAATGTGGTATTTAAAAAATCCCTTATGTTGAACCCATGTGATACATACATATATTTATGACTGATTTCCCCAGGATACATATATATACATAGAAATATGGAGAGAGAGAGAGAGAGAGAGAGAGAGAGAGAGCAATTAAAACCAGTGTAGAGAGGAGAAAGCAAGAAAACAACAACCTCTCTCCATATCCAAGAGCAAGGATCTTGCATGAAGGATATCCACAATGGAATGAAGAAATGCAAGTGATCAAATGAAGGGATAAGGACACATGTATATAGGTAATTAACTTAAGTGTGAACCCAATGAGGGCAACACAAGTGCCCCAAACGAGTTGATGCTTGTCCTCTTGAGTACAAGTAATAATATTTGGTAGAAAAGATTAGTGATTATTCATTATTTCATACCAAAGATTAGTTGATGCTTATCCTCCTAAGGTTATTTCATACAGAAGACTAAGTGTGAACCAAATGAGGGTAGTAGAAGTGCCCCAAGAGTGTTTATGCTTGTCCTCCTGAGTTGACACTCATCAATATGGTGAGTTTAGTTATTGATCTTCATGATAAATATGCATGGGCTTTGTGTTGGGTCATTGTCTTCAGTTTGCAAATTAAGGTTACTAAGCATACAAGTAATCGAATAATTTTTGCAACTACTCCTATAAAAGAAAATGTAATGGATGAATTGGTTAGGGATATGCATGACTTGTAAATTGAAGCTTGCAAAGATGGAGGGAAAGGGGTAGTCTACATGACCAATTGCTCTGATTATTAGAGAAGGATTCCTATGGCAATGCATCTAATGTGATAGCATTGAGTATGTGCATAATGATTGTGATATGTATAACGACACATTGGACAAGAATTTGATTTTCTTTAAGGATAACAAGATCCATTTGCATGAGACAATACTATTTCTCTTTCCTAATTTTTGATTGGGTGGCATGAAAAAGTTAGTTGATGATATGGATGTAAATAATATATAGGTTGTAGTTGAAGAAACTATGTATGGTTTGCAGATTGAGAAAGATCTTAGTTGTGTATCTATGTTTGGAAAGGTTCATGATGGAAAAAGGGCTATACAGTTCTTGATTGTTTGTGTGAATCATATTAGAAACTGTGTTACACTAAGGGATTATCCTTTTCCACTAAATGTAAAAAATTTCACAAATCCTTAGGAACTAGGTTTTCAATGAGCATCCTTGTAAGCGAGAGTACGATGCAATGCAAAAAGATCTTACCTCACATAGAAGGTATAGGTGCTTTTTCTACAAGGTTTATTGGATTCTCAATAGGAAGTTGTACATGTTTTCAAAGGACTGAGACCATGAAAAGGCCTGTAAAACAGTATGGTTTCAAAGCACAAAAAGACATGAAAGAAAAATGTTTATTAGAAGTTGAAGATTGCATAACTAGATTATATGATGGGTTGTCTTATATGGATACAATGGCTCAACTTTCAAATATGTTGACATTTGAGTTAAAAGCAAAAAAAACATTATTATATAGGTATGTTATTTTGATATGCACTAAGTGGTAACAAAGATTGTGAAGCAAGAATATCTATGCTAAGATGATAGGGCTCAACTAGAAGTGGATATGTAGTATAATATTGGGAAGAAAGGTAAAATGAGTTGTATTGCTTTTGCCTCTAGATAGTGAGGATATGATTGAGTTGGATTCTTGTTAGCCAAGCTCAAGGGATTTGAAAGGGATTGGAAACATGTTTATTGTAGAATCCCTCAATTAAAATTTGGATGTGATGACTTTGGTGTACCCATTCTATACATGGAAGGGATTTTGAATTTTAGACACATGAGATGGGGTGCCTGGATCCAAATCCTATAGTTATTTTCAATATTCCATGTATACCATCAAACTTATGGTAAATTCTAACGCTAAAGGATTATCTACTTGAATTGATTGATCTCTTGAAAGAAAGATAAAGATGGAAATTCTAGAGCATTCTTCAACTCCTTACTCTAATAGATGGTTCATTGTGCCCAATAAAAGTGGGACATTGAGATTTATTTTAAGATATATAGTCAGTTAATAAAGTGTTCATTAAGAATGTGGGAGCATGTTTTGCTCTCGATGAGACGAAGAAGGAGGAGAAGAGGGAGAGAGAGAGATTAATATAATAGGGGAAGGGAGATATAGTTAGTGGGAGATAGAATCAGACCGTCATGCTGATAGAGAGAGAGAGAGAGAGAGAGAGAGAGAGAGAGAGAGAGAGAGAGAGAGAGAGAGAGAGAGAGAGAGAGAGAGAGAGAGAGAGAGAGAGAGAGAGAGAGAGAGAGAGAGAGAGAGAGAGAGAGAGAGGTGAAAGTTAGAGATTATCTCCAGCCAAGGCGATTTTTAAAGTCACAAACACTATCAGAATTTCATCTCCCTCATCGGTTTGGTGACCACTTGCGAGCTGCCCTTGAACAAAGCCACCACATCAAGGACCCAGGGTAAAGGATCGTGTATGCAAGATGGCTCCAAAGATAAAGCTTACTAAGAGTACAAACGTGAAAGTCGGAGTCGAAGATAGAAATGCTAGTGGAGTTGCAACCAACCATTGTCGAAGGGTTTTTAGAAAGAAAAGTCACAACCACAGAGGTTCTTGAGAAATTCCAAGATAGAAGATTAAACAAGTGAGATCAGGCTATGCAACAGTAAACTCCAGACTCTTCATATTGAATGCAAAGATTGTTGTTTTAACATGCATCTGTTCAATAAACTTGTTGTTCACAGCCTGAAGAGCTATTGAATCCAAGCATCACCAGTTCCAGTAATCAAAGGTCAGTTTCTAATCAGAAATTATTAAACCCTGTGCGAGTTTAACATACTCTATGGCAATGCTTTACTGTTGGAATCTAAGACTCTACAGAAGGCTAGGTTTGTCTCTAGCAAGCTCTCTAACACCATAAGATACATATAAGATTTCTAGCAAGGGCTGCCACTGTTTTTTCCCAAAGAGATCCAGGGCACAGTCACCAATACCATGTTGAGCATACCCTGCGATCATTGTGTTCCATGTTCCTCAGCATGAATCAACTTAATGATGTCCGCTGCTACACAAGATTTCAAGATGTTGATGAAGGTGACATTGTCAACGTCCACACCTATGTCAACCATTTGTTGATACAACTTAAAGGCCTTATTACTTTCTCCAATTGATGCATGTACAACATTCAAGGCATCCAGGATACATTATCTAGTTTGGTGACTTCGTGTTGCATACACCCAAAAAAAACTGAATGGCTACATGAATACAACCACATTGAGCATAGCCTGTGATGATTGAATTCCATGTAATCCCATTGCGATCCTCAAGAAGGTCAAACACTGTTGCAGCATCCAACAGGCTTCCGCATTTTGTATACCATCTTGACACATTTGCCACAGAAAATGAAGTGCTTCCTGAAACTGCCCTTGATGGGCATAAACTCCAAGTACTGCATTCCAAGTTACAATGTTTGGCTCTATGCCCTCGTCCTGAATCTGATGGAAAAGTTTAATAGCTCACCCTTCATGGCCATCCTGAGCATAGCCTGCAATGAGTGTACTCCAAGTCACAACATCCCGATTAACTGATTTATCAAACACATTTTGTGCATCTTGAATCCTTATGCATTTTGTGTATAAATCAATCAAGGCATTGGCTACAACAATGGTGGATGACTCAAAACCATTTTCTATAATGTGCCAATGTATCAATAGTCCCTGCTTAACGTTTGCTAAATTAGTGCAAGCTTTGAGAACGGAAACAAAGACATGCCCATCTGGTTGTATAGAAGATTGTTGCATCTGATGATATATCTCAATAGAATGCTCATTGTGCCCAAGCTGAGCTCGTCTTCTTCTTCATTCTGAGCTCTCTTGTGTCTCCTTCCGCTTCATATATACCATATGTATCATTCTCTTATTCCCGAAATCCTTCTCGATTCCGATCCTCTCCGTTTTCCTTCCATCCAGCTCCTCTTCGAAGTTGCAGAGATTACCCCTTTTCTCCCTCTCTCTGGGTCTCTTCGATGTTGGGATTTGAAAGCTAAATTAGCATATGTCTCAGTCCCCTACGAAGCCACAAGGCATTGATTTGAATAGGAATACTCGACTTGTGCGTGGCCACTAGTTCTCGATGCCGTTTACTAGCATGCATAAGTTGATGTACTTGGGCGTGTCTGATTCCAGATAGTATGCTCTTGACTAGAATTCACTGAAGGAGAATCTGGTGACATTTTAATTGCACTGATCTGTACTCTAGATTGCGGGCGGAGACTCCATGGCTGCAGAGCAGAAGACAGTGGAAGAGGATGATGATGTGAAGTCGGTAAGCTTATCAATGGAAGAACTCTCTCCCCTCTTTCCCCATCCAAAAGTTGAAGAACATGCAAAATCCCCCATCGGTTTTTCTTCTCTCTTCAATCAGGATTACCTTTCCACAGTATGCTCTTCCTGTCCTGAACTTCACCTCTTTCAAGTTGCAGAGATTCCCCTCTAATTTCAATTCATCTCCTTTTTGTCTCCGTAGCTCTCCTCTGATTGCCGAAAATCCTTCCTTTTCTTCTTCTTTTCGTCGAGCTCCCTTGATTTCTTTCATTCCTCTGCTTTTTGCTCTCCTTCTCCATTAAGCTTCTTCCCCCGAAAAATGCATTTTCAAATCTAGTCATCCCTTTCCAAATAGCATCCGTCGTTTTTCCTTCCCCAAAAACATAAAATGGCACAAAGAAAAGCGGCCCCTACTATATCAATCATAGCATAAATTTCCCGGCCCTTATTGACTGCTCCTGTGCTGCCACAGGTTGTCAACATGCAGGCAAACACAACTTCATTTACAGAAAAGCACACAAGTTGCATCCGTTCATAAAAAAAACTCACTACTACTTCAGCATAACCTTGTTGTACATATCCTAGTATTAGCACACTCCATGTAGCCACTTCTCGGACTGGAAGTTTGTCAAAGACTTCTTGTACCTTTGCAACTAAGCCATATCTGGCATTTATGCCGACTATAGCATTGCCAACAAAAAAGATCTTTTTCTAGCCCTCTTTACTATATTACCACGCAGAATAAAGATGCAAACATAACAACTAAGTATGTACAAAGTATCAAATCCCACACACACAACTTTTGGGTGGATTTCACACCTCGGATGCGCAGCAATATGACATCCACCCCCTCTAATCCTGTGCATCCTTCGGATGGACCAACTACCCATGATCATTATCATTAAGATCCACAAACAGATCAATCTCTTCATTGTGCATTTTCGATATATCAACAAGATTATCTGTTATATCATCAGTCTCTTGATTTGGAGTTTCTTCTCGTTGCTCTTCTCTTGCAAATTCTTCCAATGCATAATCCTCATCATCTCTTTTCTTGAAAATCTTGATTCTTTTTCCTACAATAGGCACTCTAAGCACTATCCCATCCAATTCGGTCAGCTCATATGTTGCATTGTCAAAGACATGTCTGACTATGTATGACCCAAACCATCTTTTCACCATCTTCCGAAGTGCAGTATGTTGATTTTCAAGGCTGCTATCAAAGACTAATACCTAGTCTCCCTCTTCTATTGCTCTAGGCCGCAAGCGATGCCTGCTGTCAAATCTGTCCTTATTTCTTAGTCTAGCAACCTTCAACCTGTCAACAGCTAACTGAATATCCTCTGGTCTTCTCTCCAACTGCCAAATCCGAAGAGCTAATAGCTCCTCTCTCGTCAAATCCTCCTACCAAGGTAAAAGTGACCAAGTCAAAGCACAAATCTCAGTCGGCATAACTGATTTCTGACCATACATCAACTCTGCAAGCATATATCCTGTGGTAACACTATGAGTCGTACGATCAGCCCACAAAGAAAATGGTAGAAGTCTCAGCCATTCTCCAATCCGTCCTCTGCATGCTTTGGCTAATGCTTTCACTATCGGCGGATGCCCTCTTTCACTCTTCCCATTTCCCTCTGGATTGTATGCTGTGGTTAGAGCCAACTTGATTCCTAGTTGAGAGAAAAACTCCCTAGCTTCATCTGCATCCAATTCACCGTGATCCGCAGTGATCTTACCCACACAGCCATACCTGCAGAAAATTTCTTCCAATAAGAAATTACACACTGCACTAGTGGTCTTTGTTCTCAAAGATCTGCCCTCAACATGATTGGTAAGATCCTCTCTAGCCAAAACAATATACATCATCTGCCATAGACCCATAGGCATAGTAACCAAGTCAACTACCCACTTATAATGAATGCATAGCGGATAGGTCGGATGAAGCTCATCTCGATAACGTACTACCGAATACATCTGGCAGTCTCTACAAAGTGAGAAACATCTCTATACATGCCTTTCCACCAATATTTCTCCTTGATTTTCTCATAAGTAGCCCACACTCCTCTATGACCAGCCCAAGGACTCTCATGAAACTCCCTCATCACCTGTAACTGTGTCTCTCTATCGCAGATAACCCTCAAAGGTAATCCACCTCTTTTCTTTGGATTCTTCCAAAGAAATCCGTCCTTGAGAAAATGACCATAGGCTTTTCTTCTGATCTTCTTGAACTCTTCTGTCCATTCATCTCTTTTGCTTAGTGTACTAAGGTACTTGCCAATCTGCAACCAATCTCCAACATAGAGTTATTCTATGAAAGCCACAATATCATACACATGGCAAACATGATCAACCATAGCAGCTGAAATTTCTGCATCATCCTCTTCTGCAAATAGTGTCTCCTCATCATCATATCTGGCTCTAGACAGCATATCTGCCCACTGGATTATCCTTTCCTACTATGTGTTTAAATTCTCGATTTAATGACTTGATGTATGCAATCCATCTCAGCATAGCTATATCCGGAGTAGAGCAACTCGTAATCATACCAATCAATGGCAAGCAATCTGTCTCTACCACAACTGAAGCTCCAATAAAGTACTCCTTGTCACATTTGAGAGCCGTAACAATCCCCAGTAACTCCCTCTTGATTTGCGGATATCTCCTTTGTCTCTCGTTTAGGTCTTTCGCCCCAAACCGAATAGCATACCTGTTTCCATCTGTATCATCTTGACCCACAGCCCAACCTATGCCAATTGGACTGGTGTCAACTGTCAATACAATAGGCCTTCCACAATTATGATCCGTTTTCCTGAGAGTAGGAGCAATCTGCAATAACTTCTTCAATTTCCGCATGGCTCTAGTGTGGCTCTCATCCTAATAAAATTTTTGCCCCTTTCGAAGCAGCTGATATAAACAATCTGCTATGTGTGCAAAATGGGGTATCCAAATCATATAAAACACACAAGCTCCAATGAATCTCCGTACCTCTAAAGTGGTAGAACAATACTCCGTAATCTTGCCTATAGCATCCACCTTCTCAGGTGAAGGTTTCCTGCCATAATATCCACACATATGTCCAACAATGACAATCTCATCTACTCCAAAAACAGATTTTTGCCCTGATAGTGTCAAATTCACTTCTTCTAACCTGGCCAAAATCTTTTCACAAGCTAAAATATGATTAGCCACAAAGTATCTGCATCCCTGCTCATTTAAACTCTCATTCTTCTCTTCTTCTGCACACCCCTTAATGGGCACATCATCCAAGAAAGGCATGGTAAGCTGAGGTATGTAATCACGAAGGACCTTATGCATGGCATTCATCATATGTGCAACTGAATTAGTGGCACCTTGAGGCAAGGTACACATCCTGACAAGCCCAATAGGAGTTCTCATAGTGGTTATGTCCCTGCTTTCCAAAGCCAGTTGAAACTGATCATATCCCGAATACAAATCACCTAAAGAATAGATGGCACGTCCAGCAAATGCTTCTGCAAACTCATCCACAACTGGACCTATACCAACATTCCTGATAGTAACTCTGTTTACTGGCTGCATGTCCTGTATAAATCGGAAAGTACCATTCTTCTTTGGAACCGTAAACCACCTATTTGAGTATGGTGCAGATGAAGGCTCTAGGATTCCCATCTTGATTTTCTCATTCAACAAGTCAATCAGCTTTGGCAGATGTGCCTTAGGCACTGGAATAGGTTGGAGGTTCCATGGAATATGAGGAATAGTAAATATCACCATAAGAGCAACAATATCCGGATTTACACATCCAATCTCATGCGGGAAAAAAGCAAACCCCCTTCCATATCGCTCAAGCATCTCCTGAAAGCATTGCTTCTCTGTGGGTAGCAAGAAATCACCATTTCCAATTTTCAATTCAGCAAGAGTCTCTGCTGAAAATTTATGGCCTATATGCTCCGGATTCCTCAAAATTGGTTGTTTGGCAGCCATCTCTATTTGCTGATCACTGTCAGGTGGAAGCGGTACAGCTACCGACTTCACCTTCTTATCCACAGTTTTGTATTTCATGTCAACCTTGGCTTCATTATGATCCTCTGCATTACTCAAATCTTGCTGTAAATCAGCAATTCTACACTCCAATGGTGGCTGAATATCCTCAGCCCTCTGCTCTATGGACTGCATAGGAATAGCCCTAAGCTCTCGATGCTGAAATATTTCAGCACAGTAAACTCTTTTGGCTGAAAGTTTTCAGCCCTCTGTGTCTCTGTAAGTTGATCATAATCAACCAGAAACTCTGTTTGCTGAATTTCTTCAGCACTCAACACTTTTTGCTGAGTCTCCTCAGCCTTAGACTCTATCTGTGACGCAAAAATCTGTAATTTCATGAAACATGTCTAGGGATTGTACTAATATATTACTGTGATAACTCTGCATATCAATTTTCAGCATATTTTCCATCTCTATCATCGTATCTGCACAAATCATACTATCATACATCCCATCTATATGCTCATCATCCTCTAAAATACCTGCATTTTTCAAATTTTCCTCCTTCCTGCATATGTACTGCCTGGCAGCTCTAGGCAACTTAGAAGTCTTCTGATAGCTCATCGAACTGTTTGCTGAAATCCCAACAAAACTGGAGGAGAAAACACTGCTGCTAGGAGGCGAGAACTCCAATCTCCTCTGCTTTGTACCACCGTCGTCTCGCGAAACAGCGGTACCTAATGAAAACCCGAATCCCTCACACTGGGCAAAGGTGCATCTCTAAGAGTATCCCTGTTTCTAACATGGTTCACACACACCGTCATAAACTGAACTGCTCTCATGCCATCTTTACTGCGAATCCATGCATAAGCAGATCCATCATCCATTACCTTTGTCTCCATGCGCATCTCTGTGATGAATGGCTGTCCAAGAATTATGGGATAAGAGCATGAATCTTTTACAAAGAAATGGAAATCCTCCTCTACATCTCCAATAGAAACCCTAACACTGGGACATGCATCATACAAATCACCTGCAGTGTTGTTGGCGGCTCTCATACGCCACCCATGCTCTACATCCATAGGCCATCTGTTACTTTCATAAACTCCACGAACTATGAGATTAATCTCTGAACCATGATCCACCAAAGCAACATAAGGCACCTGTTTCTCTCCAATTTTTACCATCGTCTCTGTAGTTGCCCTAGCCCAATGACTCCGCGAAAAGTGACTATGCGGTATCAAGACAGGCTCATCAGTTTCAGCATAATGCATAGGCTGAACCCTCTTCTCTATCTGCGAAAAAACAGAAGCATTCTCAACCATAACCTCATCCTCATCCTCATCCAACTCCCCAGTCAAAACTCCCTGTGTATCAGTAGTAGGCAATGCATGTCTTTTCCTCTTCAGGACCTCTTGGAACTGATCTTGAAACTCTCTTTTCGAGATGCCCAAAACCTCAAAAATAGTAAAAGTTACCTCACTGCCAAGTATCTTGTCATTAAATATTTTCTTCATGTCTATAGATGTCTCAATATCGGACATCAATCTAAACCCTGGCTGCTTTCTCTCTCTAGGCTCTTGCCTCTTTTCTTTCTTTTGAGCATCTTCCATCTGTCGTTCTGGCCCTGGTCTCAAAGACGGTCCTGTAATAGGTGGAGTAACAAACTCACCCCTCTAGTCTTTTTAGCTGCACTTGGATTTTCTTCATCCCTCTTACGCTTCTCCTCAACAAGTACATCTGCTCCCTGAGACTTAGCCAAGTAGGCATAAATAGTGTATCTGTCAACAGGCGAATCCCAACCTGTCTCAGATCTGATGCTAGAGCTTGCACTAGTCAAAACAGTTTGTTGAATTTTTCCCTTGTTTGCTGTCTCCATAGCATAAGTCCATAATGCTAACTGATTCTCTGATCCTTTCTCAATTTGGACTCCATATGCAGAAGCATCTCCTCTAGCTGCCACATAAGAAGTACGCGCAGCCATGTCATCCACTAACTTCTTCATTCCGCCTTTCCCAAAGTTG
Organism: Lygodium microphyllum; assembly: GCF_053477565.2. Classification (NCBI taxonomy): domain Eukaryota; kingdom Viridiplantae; phylum Streptophyta; class Polypodiopsida; order Schizaeales; family Lygodiaceae; genus Lygodium; species Lygodium microphyllum. The sequence continues at coordinate 27,379,969 of NC_141143.1, read as the reverse complement.
GTAGCAAGCGGAGCTCCTGTTTCAGTCAACCAAACCTTACCATCTTGTCCCCAAAATACCAAATTCTTCCTCCTTGCATCCTGAAAAGATTCACAATCCCTGCAATGCTGATGGTTCGTACTATCATACCAAATACATCTTCGATCTCTCCTAGGTGCAATAGGAGCACTAGAAGAAATAGTAGGCGCGGTCGAAGCAAATTGCTCTTTCAGTTTTCCCACCAATTCTGCTTTAACTGACTCTAGTGTCAAATCTGTTATACCTTTGATTATATCATCAAGACAGGAAGGGACTGACGGAGAGGATGGTTTTGGAGCAGAAGGAACCGGCATCGGTCTTGGAGCAGGAGGAATAGGAGGAGTAGAAACAGTAGGCACTAGCATAGGCCAAGAAACTAGCTGAGGAAGAGAAGAAATAAGAGGGATAGAAGCAGGTATAGGAGCAGAAGACGGTGTCAGTGTCATAGAACCATTTTGTAGGCGGGTCTTCCATATCCTCCTCTTGGTCAAAGTCGAGACTGCATCCTGGGCATCTTGCCAATCCATTTTAAGACCCATAGGCTTCGTGCAATCCTCAAGAAGCTCTCCCAATTCTTCCTGAAGAGCAGGATCTGCAGCTTGCAAGAAAAGCTCAACTTTCTCAACATCCAATGCTCTTTGTTCAATGGAATCAAGCTGACTATACCTCTCTTCAAATTCTCATATCAACCTTGAAGCAGCTAGACCTTTGTTTGGCATGTAGACCCACTCTCGGAATGACCGCCGTGTAGCCATCCCAAAGTCCTCAAGGAAATACTCTTCTTTCAGGGCCTTCTTAAAATCTTGCCAATGCGAATTTTGAATAAAAAGATCAGTCACTTTTGCCCTCAAGGCGGGTGTGACAAGACAAAGGAAATACTTACTCATAAGTCCAGTTGGAACTCCAAAAAACCCCATCTTGATCTCATATGTCTTCAAATATACTGAAACATTACGGCCATCAAATAGCTTCTTCTCATTCTCAAGTGCTTCAATCGCCTTAGTCACGCTGATTGCATTTTCCTGCTCCAAATATAGTTGCCTTTGTTGAGACAATTGTTGTTGATGCAATTGCTACTGTTGCTGCATATACAATTGTGTCTGTTGATTTTGAAGCTGCATATACATGGACATATTCTGCAAAATTTGCTTTAGATCATCTGTTAAAGTACTTGAAGCAGCAGTCAATGATGGAGCTACAGTAGAGGACGAAGCTGGAATTGTAGAAGAGGCTGAAATGGATGCTGAAGTATCTCCCATCCTGAAATTTATGCGATGCTTTCATGTCGGGTTCACCAAAGATGTCGAACGGTTTTTCAAAAGTAAAGTCGCAACCACAGAGGTTCTTGAGAAATTCCAAGATAGAAGATTAAACAAGTGAGATCAGGCTATGCAACAGTAAACTCCAGACTCTTCATATTGAATGCAATGATTGTTGTTTTAACATGCATCTCTTCAATAAACTTGTTGTTCACAGCCTGAAGAGCTATTGAATCCAAGCATCACCAATTCTAGTAATCAAAGGTTAGTTTCTAATAAGAAATTATTAAACCCTGCGTGAGTTTAACATACTCTATGGAAATGCTTTACTGCTGGAATCTATGACTCTACAGAAGACTAGGTTTGTCTCTAGCAAGCTCTCTAACACCATAAGATACATATAAGATTTCCAACAAGGGCTGCCACTATTTTTTCCCAAAGAGATCCAGGGCATAGTCACCAATACCATGTTGAGCATACCATGCGATCGTTGTGTTCCATGTTCCTCAGCATGAATCAACTTAATGTTGTCTGCTGCTACACAAGCTTTCAAGATGTTGACAAAGGTGACATTGTCAACGTCCACACCTATGTCAACCATTTGTTGATACAACTTAAAGGCCTTATTACTTTCTCCAATTGATGCATGTCATTCAAGGCATTCCAGGATACATTATCTGGTTTGGTGACTTCATGTTGCATATACTAAAAAAAAACTGAATGGCTACATGAATACAACCACATTGAGCATAGCCTGTGATGATTAAATTCCATGTAATCCCATTGCAATCCTCAAGAAGGTCAAACACTGTTGCAGCATCCAGCAGGCTTCCACATTTTGTATACCGTCTTGACACATTTGCCATAGAAAATGAAGTGCTTCCTGAAACTGCCCTTGATGGGCATAAACTCCAAGTACTGCATTCCAAGTTACAATGTTTGGCTCTATGCCCTCGTCCTACATTTGATGGAAAAGTTTAATAACTGACCCTTCATGGCCATCGTGACCATAGCCTGCAATGAGTGTACTCCAAGTCACAACATCCCGATTAAGTGATTTATCAAACACATTTTGTGCATCTTGAATCCTTACGCATTTTGTATAAATCAATCAAGGCATTGGCTACAACAATGGTGGATGACTCAAAACCATTTTCCATAATGTGCCAATGTATCAATAGTCCCTGCTTAACGTTTGCTAAATTAGTGCAAGCTTTGAGAATGGCAACAAAGACATGCCCATCTGGTTGTACAGAAGATTGTTGCGTCTGATGATATAGCTCAATAGCCTACTCATTGTGCCCAAGCTGAGCTCGTCTTCTCCTTCATTCTGAGCTCTCGTGTGTCTCCTTCCGCTTCATATATACCATATGTATCATTCTCTTAATCTCGAAATCCTTCTCGATTCCGATCCTCTCCGTTTTCCTTCCGTCTAGCTCCTCTTCGAAGTTGCAGAGATTACCCCTTTTCTCCCTCTCTCTGGGTCTCTTAGATGTTGGGATTTGAAAGCTAAATTAGCATATGTCTCAGTCCCCTACGAAGCCACAAGGCATTGATTTGAATAGGAATACTCGACTTGTGCGTGGCCACTGGTTCTCGATGCCGTTTGCCAACATGCATAAGTTGATGTACTTGGGCGTGTTTGATTCCAGAAAGTATGCTCTTGACTAGAGTTCACTAAAGGAGAATCTGGTGACATTTTAATTGCACTGATCTGTACTATGGATTGCGCGCGGAGACTCCATGGCTGCAGAGCAGAAGACAGTGGAAGAGGATGACGATGTGAAGTCGATAAGCTCATCAATGGAAGAACTCTCTCCCCTCTTTCCCCATCCAAAAGTCGAAGAACAGGCGAAATCCCCCATCGATTTTTCTTCTCTCTTCAATCAGGATTACCTTCCCACAGTATGCTCTTCCTGTCCTGAACTTCACCTCTTTCAAGTTGCAGAGATTCCCCTCCAATTTCAATTCATCTCCTGTTTGTCTCCGTAGCTCTCCTCTGATTGTTGAAAATCCTTCATTTTCTTCTTCTTTTCGTCGAGCTCCCCTGATTTCTTTCATTCCTCTGCTTTTTGCTCTCCTTCTCCATTAAGCTTCTTCCCCCCAAAAAGCCCTTTTCAAAAATAGTCATCCCTTTCCAAATAGCATCCGTCGTTTTTCTTTCCCCAAAAACATAAAATGGCACAAAGAAAAGCGGCCCTTGCTATATCAATCATAGCATAAATTTCCCGGCCCTTACTGCTCCTGTGTTGCCACAGGCTGTCAACATGCAGGCAAACACAACTGCATTTACAGAAAAGCGCACAAGTTGCATCCGTTCAAAAAAAAAAGAAAACACACTACTACTTCAGCATAACCTTGTTGTACATATCCTAGTATTAGCACACTCCATGTAGCCACTTCTCGGACTGGAAGTTTGTCAAAAACTTCTTGTACCTTTGCAACTAAGCCACATCTGGCATATATGTCGACTATAGCATTGCCAACAAAAAAGATCTTTTTCTAGCCCTCTTTACTATATTACCATGCAGAATAAAGATGCAAACATAACAACTAAGTATGTACAAAGTATCAAATCCCACACACACAACTTTTGGGTGGATTTCACACCTCGAATGCGCAGCAATACGACACCCTAACATCTTGTCACCCTCTCTCCACATCCACGTGACCCGTAAAACTCAAAAGGATCTTTTGTCTTCCATTGTACACATAATTTAATCTATAAGCATGATTTATCACATGAAATGAAATGAATTTCTAATCTATTCCTGCATAGGATGCAAACTCATTAAGGCTTAGTACGAGTCATATAATGTTCAGTTGTGATGTTATGACATAGATTGCATCCTAAATAGGTTTATAATCAATATAAAAAATGCTCTCTTGAAAATCTATGTTGTCCTACACTATGATGTATCCATTTAGGAATCTAATATATACTTAAGATATTTCCTACGACATAATAGTTGTTGTGATATATGTTTACCTTTGCAAACACCCGCCAAGGTGGATACACTAGGGTCTAGAGGTTATCAATGCATGAACTTCTCATTGCATATCACTGTAACGGGGCTAATAGAGTGGAAAGGTGATAAGAGTGGCTATTGCATTGGTATGCTCCAAGCGCATGAGGAGTGAATTTGACTATAAAAATTCTGCATAGTATCACACTTAAAGATAAAATGTTAGAAGATGTTGCATTTACTTAAAGTTGATGTCCAACTGATGACCCAACAAGGAGGGTTTATTGCCATACCTTGAAAACTTAAGAACCCAACTCCAAGGACTTAGTCGTTTCTTTTCCAACAAAGGGTTGTCCATCAAAGGCTCTATGTAAGTCGCAACCGTCGAGGGCCACGCAAGACAAAAGGACCTAGAAGAAACTTGTTAAATCGACCCTGCGAAGCCCTAACCCAAGGGGGAGAGCAAAATTTAGGGTAGTTGATTCATGCTAAGCATGTTGCTCAGAACTGTTGAAATGGTTTTAACGAAGGTTGGTCTTGTTAAAGATGGATTGTTGACCAAGTTATACTTGGTTGTTTGGAAAGGTTGTAAAAGTGTTTTGATACATCCAAGTTAAATTCTGGTTGTGCATGCAATGGGATTGCGATGCTTTGAAGTAAGAGGTTGTGCATTCAACTGTTTGTTGATGTGGTTTTGGATGCTAATCCAAGTTGTTGTGATTGATGATTGCATGGCCTGGTCTAAGGTGAGTGATTGCCATGGAAATAAAAGGGATGTTTTCCCTAGTGATTGTTATTAAGCTGGTTGCTTCACAGCTGTGGTTGATTTCCTAAAGGGATAATTAAGGAAGGATGGCACTAGCTACCCCTCACGAACCGCCAAACCCTAACCAAGGGGGTTGTGAATCCATGCCGGGAATGTGGACCGAACCCGCTGTGAGAGGTCTCTCCGTGGAAATTACTTGGTGTAGGAGGACGCTTGGGTGCTAGTGGGGGCTTTGGCCGTAAATCCCAATGCCTTCAGGCCCTACATAAGTGTTCTACATGACTCGAGATGGGATCTCGAGGCCTTGATACTAGTTACAAGGTGGAATCTTGGTAGGATAAAACCTTCGGGGTTGTTGCCAATAGATGGAAGGATTTTTCTGCGGAGGTAGAAAGGAGCACTTAATTCTTCTGTATGGGCAGGAGATGCACATTAATCCGAAGATAAGTTAAGGAAGTGTTTGACCTTCTTTTATCTTGTCTTCATGTCTGTGGCCTGAATTACGTAAAGAAACCTGTGATTAATGGGTTAATTAAGGAGGCTACCTTTATATGTCAACCATAATGTGGTAGGTAATTAAATAACTAAAACAACCCCCGAGGGAAGCGTGGTGGATGGACTGATGGGTCTATCCTACAGAAGGGTGGTCTTGGTTAGCCGAGAGCTTTCCTCAAAGGAAATGTTAATGGGAAATGTTAGGAAAAGTCGGACTTAAGATCAATCCTAATGGGAATGGCCGGATAAGTTCCCTTGCGGAGCAGACTCGAGAGACCCTAGTTGGAAAACCCCATGTCATTCCTTGCGAGTGCCAGGCGGCGTCTTCTAGATATATCTCTCGATGGACTACTAAGACGTGTCCCATGATTTGAGGAGCGGACACGTTACAGTTGGTATCAGAGCAAAAACTTCTTAATGATATATTGTTGATTAATGTTCGGTTCATAGACATATCCTAAATAGAGATAACCTAAGTGGTATGGCTTGATTGTCATGCACCTTCTGCACCCACGAATGCTGACATGCAAGAGAAGAAGTTTATTCTCAAGAAAATTAAGCCACCCGAGTTTGATGGCAAGGGAAGGACTATTCAACCTGACGCCGAGATCTGGATTGAGTCCATCGAGGACTATTTTGAGGCAGCAGGAACTACACCTGCTAACCAAGCCATGCTCACCAAACTTAAGCTTACAGGTGAAGTGATACTTTGGTGGAAACAATGGTGCAGAGACCAAGCGATCTCGAAGGGGACAATCCCTTGGGAAAACCTTAAGGAAGCTGTGCAAGGGAGGTATCTGCCACTTGCCTGCCACACACAAAAGATGAATGAATTTTATGACTTGAAGTAGTTAGGATTATCCCTTGAAGCATATTATTCAAAGTTTGTTTCACTCCTAAAGTATGAATCCCCAATGGATATGACACAATAGGTGTCAAAGTTCTGTGCTGGGTTGAATCCACCCAAAAACACTTGATTGGAATCAATGCGCCCAACCGACTTGCAAGACGCATTACTCCGAGCGAATCCAATCGTCCAAGAACTTAAATCAGGAAACTATGATGAAGATGACTCACAGGATCAAGACAAGAGGTGCCACAAGTGCGAAGAGATAGGACACATCCGTAAGAGATGCCCCAACTGTTGATGTTTCCACTACAATGAACTAGGACACATCCAAACAAATTTTCCTGAGTTACACCTTGAGAATCAGGAACTGCGGTCAAACGAAGCCGTCTAAACTCCAATTTTTTCTCATATTATGAACCACATGATGATGAAGGCTTGGAGCCTATTGTAACCTTTGAGGATGACTAGATATCCTAGGAAGATCCTCTTGAGGTAGTAGGTCTTGTACTTGGAATAAATCCTATTGAAGCCTATGAGTTGTGACAAGTTGTTATTTTAAGTTAAGAATTTGAGTAATCAAAGTAGCGCAGTGAAAGCGTGATGGGCCCTAACCCAAAGGCTCTAAGGCCCAGTAGTGCTTGTCTCCCCCAAGTCTTTTCGAGATGAGGACATCTCGATTCCTCTAGGAGGGAGAGGATGTAACATCCCCCCCTCCCCCCATAGAAACTCCCCCCTTTTTTTTTCAATTTTTTTAAAAATCCCTCTCCCTCTCCCCCAGACAATACGTCGGGGAGAGAGAGAGAGGGAGTGAAGTGGGGAAAGGGGGGACATGTAGCCCAGGTGGCGGCGGACAGCTGCGCCCCCCTTTATAAAGACCACCCCTCCTCCTCGTAAGGCATAGTTTCCCCACCCCCCCCCCCCCCCGTTTGCTGTAGACGCTACCCCTGGCCGTCATCTTGTCCAGCAGCCCCCCGTCCAGTGTCCATGGGCCCCCCTTCAGCGACAGATAACACCTCCCCCTTGGTGATCGTTGTTAAGAAGGAGGAGAAGAAGCGAAGGAGAGAGAGAAGGGAGAAGAAGAAGAAGAAGGAGAGGAGAAAAATAAGAGAGAGAAGAGGGAAAGAGAAGGAGGAGAAGAAGGAAGAATGAGAGAGAGGAGAAGAGGGAGAAGAAGAGGAAGAGAGAGGAGAGAAAGAATGAGAAGAAGAGGGGGAAAGAGAAGGAGGAGAAGAAGGAGACGAAGAAGAAGGAGAAGAGGGAGAGAGAGATAGATTAATATGATAGGGGAAGGGAGATATAGTTAGTGGGAGATAGAATCAGACCATGCTCATTCCTACGCAGAAGAAGGGAACCTCAGGCAGAAAGAGTCTTCAGAATGCGTACGAAGTTGGGGGAAAGTTCGTTGAGCTAAAAAGCTACTGCGTCAATGGCTCGAAAGCTAAAGGTGAGAGGAGCACACGCGGGAGCCTCCACCCCGAGTTCGTGTGTGGACAACGCTCCGAATCTTAATGCCCAGGTTTCGATTGTATTCTCGCATGAAAAGAATGCATTAAGCACGTCATTAATTCTCGTAGGTAAGTTTGAGCACATTGGAAAACTCATATACTTGCATCGAATTACCAAGTTAAATTGCAAGACGAGCTCTTGCATGGTCAAGGTATTTGCATTCTTGAACACATATCGCATGAGTTAAAAGGTGAATTTTTCTAAAGGCATCCTTGTTGCCTCGCGAAAAGAACAACACATAAGCACTTAGGTAATAATTTCCTAGCTATGTTTTGCATATAAAATCATCGTAGACACCCATTGAATGATGTCCAAATGGTCGCATGCAAAGATGGATGCATTTTAGGTCAGGTTAAGTACTAGAGGAAGGATTAATTTAATGATGGACTCATGGTATTCGCTCGAGAGTGGAGTTCTCTATCAAAGTTTGAATGCATCTTCATTACAATTATTAAAGCTTGATTTCATTGCACCAATATAGGGCTATAGGAGTTAGTTCCCAATTGTCAATCATTGTAGTTTAGGCAAGGAAAAGTAATGATCATTGTAGATCTTATAGCTGCATAGAAGGAAAAAGTCTATGGTCTTGAAATTGCATATTTGCCTGGAATGTTATATATTGCAGTTATTTGAATCTTCTAGGGAAAGGTGCTTGCTAATTTAGAAGGAAGTAATTGCATCTTTAAAAGGGATGATCGTCTCTAATCGTGGGCTAAGTAAATCAACTAAGTAATTCACGTATAGTTGAGTAGCTCACGTGAAAATCATAAAGGTACAACTAGATTGCAAATGACGATCACCTCAAAGTGCTAGATAGGGTTAAGTTACGTTAAAATTCTGCCTAGTATCGCACTTGGGTTGCCGACTTAATACTTCTTATCTTAAAGATCCTACCCACATTCATGGAATGTTAGGGTTAGCTAATCGCCGTGCAAGAATGATCTAGGGTTCACACCCTAGGGATAAATTGACCAAATGCTAGATTTTCGCAAGGAAACTAGGAACCCTAGGGCCAAAGCATTATCGGCCTAGTAGGGTTAGGGTTGGATTGGGTCAAGACGATTCGCAAACCCTACATCTTGACCAAATGTATTCTTGACCAAGGAATATCGTGTGATGGGAAAATTAATCCCACAAGTTAGGTGCGACACTTGTCTCGTGCAACAAGTTGCAATGTCGCATGATTTTGTGACTAAACTACAAAATAGTATTGCCACTCCTTATAACAAGGGTTGGCAGGTTCTAAGTATAAGTCTAATTTGCAAGAGGATGAGTAGTCATTGTGCTATATCACCCTTCCTTGGGACTGATTTGCCAAGTTAGGGAAATTATGAATTGCCTAGCGAGTAATTGACCAATCAAGTGAGGACAATGGGGTTGTCCAGGATTTATTGATCTTAATATAAGAAAACCTAAGGTATTGATAATTTGGGTTAACATCGTATAAACCCTAACCCAAGGATAAAGGATAAACAAGCAGCTTAGCTTACGAAACCCTTGGGATCTTACCAAGTCGCAATTAATCCCGGATCGAATGCTGGATACATTCGGAGAGAAGAATTCACACCTTAGCAGTTGGCCGTACAAACGACCATTGGAATGCTTGTGTTTGTACACTTAGGAGCACTGTTTGTACTTCTTGCTCAAGGAACTAATGCTTCAATTTGAAAGCCTGGAGGGAGAGGCATCATCAGTTACCCCCGACTGTCTGCCTGACCCTATCCAAGGGGGTTGTTAGCCGCATCGGGTACGTGAATCGAACCCGTCACGAGAGGTCTCTCCATGGGTGCTACTTGGAGCAGGAGGATGCTTGGGTGCCAGGGGGGGCTCTGAATGTAAATCCCTTGCCTTCGGGTCCTGCACAAGAGGCCGATGTGACTCGAGATTGGATCTTGAGGCTCGCATACTAGTCTACAGGCAGAAATTTGGAATAGAGATCCCTGAGGATTGCTGGAATTGCCTTCGAGCGGATTATGGATTAGCCTTCAGGCAGATTATGGATTAGCCTTCGGGCGGATTATGGATTAACCTTCAGGCTGGATTATATGATGTATTCCAAATAATGATAAATAAAGATCAAATGTTGAAAAGAAACTTGTTTGATATTGTTTTTCTATGTCAGTGCCTAAGTTACGTGAAGGAACCAGTGATTAATTGGTTAATTAAGGAAGTTGTTTTTGCTTGTCAAACTAAATGTGGTAGGTAATTAAATAACTAAATCAACCTGAAGAAAGTGTGGTGGATGTGACCATGGGTCCCGTCCTATGGAAGGGTGGTCCCAGTTGGCCGGGAACTTTTCTCAAGGAAAATGACAACAAGGTAAAGGATGACCTAGAATCTAGAGAGCTAGAGTCCTGATTTATACTATTTTAGGGGAATGGAATGAGACTATGCCTTACGGTGTCGTAGAGTTCATGCAAGGGCTGCAGAACACGGGGTTCAAGGTACAGCAAGAAATTAAGACTAACAAGAAGATCTCAATAACACAATATTTGATGCCAAGATCATCATATTGTTTGTCAAATGAGTTACAAGAAGTTCATGTTCAGAATAAACTGAAGTTTCTCTTAGTCAGCATTGCATCTAGGTGAAAGTATCACTTTGTTTACATTCAGATGTATGGTGTCATTTACTTTGAACGGAATAATGAGCATTAACTTATAATCCAATCAAGCAATACCCTTTAGTGCAGTGAACTTTCTGTTGTTCCACACATCTGATTTCAGATGCTTTTAGAGATTTTCTATCAAATTCAGATCTCAACAGCAGCAGGTACATCAGACCAGCAGAAACTTTCAGCAATCCAACTCCTGTTTTTGAGCATCAAGGGTTCTCAATTGGGATTGTTTATGCAAAAGAATAGTCATTCTCTGTTTTCCAGCATAACCTCTTGAAGACACCCATAGCCACTGTTTGTCTCATATCAGGAGCAACAAAAATGACCAAGCAGAGGATATTCAGCATTGGTACAAAACATTTTCATAAATTCTGCATTTCTGCCTCTTATCACAGACAGCATCCATTCTTCAAAAACTTCATCTCCTTCTTTCTACAGCCTGATTTGCAAGTGTGTTGAAATGTATGATGTTTCGCATCATCCAAACAGATTTGTAAAATACTAAGAGTAGCAGCAGTCACTAGATCAGAAAAGTCTCCACCGGGTCAATTTTTTAGTCAGAATCTCAGCAAACTTCACAGTTATGTATGAAGTGTGACAGTCAAGAACAGGAACATATTCATTTCCAAACTGACCAGAATGTCTTGATTTTGTCTAGATGTGTTGCGCTCAATAAGTATCTTGTATAAGCATTCCTCCACCACATTCTTCACTAGCAAACAATTATCTCTGCGTACTGTTTCTATACCCTTTGTATCCATTTTATCATGTGTCTCAGGTTTTGTCCAAAGTAACCCTGCATATCTTTTCTTACTGATAAGCAAATATGGAAAGTATACTTTCTCAAACTCTAACTTGTTAGGCTTTGCACCCTTTGCAGCCTTAATGATGACATAAGGCACTCGATCACCGACAGAGGGAGCAGTAGCCGCATCTCTCTTTCGCATTCGTTCTGCAAACTCCACATGAGCTGCCTTCACTTCGTAATGACAAGAAGAGAGAGATCCATGCGATTCATCAACAAGTCCGCAATAGTATTCTTTACAAACTGAACAGCACCAGGTATATTGCTCTTTATCTTCTTGTCGCAAGCATGCAGAATGCTTCAAAAAAAAACTTACGTCCTTGACTCTCTGCTGTGCTTTGGCTAGAAGAGGAGCAAGACGTAGAATACTTGTGGCTTTCCCTTGATCATGATTCAACCTGCGGACTCTGAAAAACTCGAATTGCTGGGCATCTTCTGAGTGGCATTTCCTTCCTTGTCCTCGATGCTCCGTATCTCCTCCAAGCTTCGTTAGGAGACGGAAGTAAATATTCTCAAACAATGGAAGAGGACGGAAATCAGGGTCCAGGGGCGACGACCAGTAATCAACGCTCCATACTATTGAAAATAGTGGTCGTCGCTTGGTGATGGAGGGCAACAAAACTTGTCTGCGTGCGCACTTGAAAAGAGCCTGACGATCGGGTATTCAGAGAAGCTCTCCACAGTCATAGGCTTGGTGAAGATCATCTTCACAAACCCAGCATCGTCGTTCTTTAGGAACTTCGACCGTTACATCCCCTTGTTCATCGAAATCACCTCCATCATAACAGCATCCTCATCCTTCACTCGGAATGCTACTGTGTTGAAATATTCCAAGTCAAAGACCCCATTTGTCTGCCTTCAAGATCCGTTTCAGCGAACGAATCATAGCTGGTGTGGTTTTCGAGCTTAAGAGAATACTACTCTCCTTGGTTCACCCCGTCCCCTTTCTTTTCGTTCCGAATGCGTCCTTCTTGATCGTCGCCATCCTTCTTTTTCTGACTTTTCTGCAAGCCCGCCATTGATAGCACTTTCAAAAATATCCCTCTTTTCTTAGCTTTTTCCCTCTCCAATCTGCGTATTCTTTTTTTCGATTCACAGACGGTCCTCTCTACTCTTTTAGTAATAATCTGTAGTGTCGTGATATCATCCTTCTTCCTTTTGTCTTCATATCCAAAAATTCTAAACCAATATTTAATTGGTTTACTTGCAACACAGAAGTGAACTCCTTGAGCTCGCTCTTCTGTTGACTGTGTGTGCCTTGTGGAAAGTTCACATTTAATTTTGTCTTCAACACCATAACTGACTTTAAAAGGTGACCAGATCTTTTTGTTGAGGATTAATTCCTTTCTCAAGCCATGAACCTCATCTGTCAAATCTCTTACCAAGGCTTGTGGATATTGTTCTTCTTCAAAAATGCTTTGTCCCGCATATTACGTCGGCCTTGTTCACGTGTAACCTTTATCTTCATAACTTCAATGTTGAAGCTTCCTTTGATTCCACGGTTTCCTGCACTTTACTTGGAATTCATCATTGAATTTGACAGCATAATATTACTCTTTGGCATCAGTTTTTCATATTTTTCTGACACACACACAACATGCACACAAACTGAATCACACTCAAACACAAACACATAAGTGGAGTATGTACATTGAATGCGGGTACTGAAAATGACGGAAAGATAATGCAGCAATCACACACATTGAAACACGCGCGAAAAGATAACACAGATGCACAACAAAAATGGAGGTGTTTACGGCTCGGATGCGCAGCAGCACGACAACGGGCAGAGAGGTCAAGCTTCGCATCCCTCTCGTTTTCCATTCTCCTTGAACCAAGTGCAGTATAAATTTGCTTCGACCCTGACGTTTTTGCGTAAAGTAGTTTGCCTGGGGGTTCGATGCTAGCTACCTTCTAGGAACTTGACCATTAGGAAAACCCTGATTCAGGTTGGTCCTAAGTGGGAATGGCTGGAATGCTTTCGCTTCGTGGCAGACTCGGAAAGACCTAGATCACAAACCCCGTGACATTCCGTGGGAGTGCCGGGCAGTGCTTTTCCTTGGTTGCGTGTGTAGGCTTTTTGTTATAGTCTGAATGGCATCTACCTCTATTCCTCCTATTGTCATCCAGTATGTGCCATTGCTGGTGCATGACTATGCTCTTCTCCCACAGACGGATTGCATTTACCGTGCTGGTCTTCGTCCTTTTGTGGCTTTGAAGTTTCCACCAGTGAACAACACGATTTGCTACTCCTTCCTGGCATCCTACAAGAACCAGTATGGCTTGGTTTATAACCGACGCTTTTGCTTATCCACAACCAATATCAGTGATGCATTGCGTTTGCCCCTTTCAGCATCTTTTGTCCCTAGTGGAAATCAATTATTGACAATTGAGGAGATCCTTTCTCTCTTGCAGAAAAAAATCTCTACTCCTTTGGTCTCCAGCAAAGTTATCACCAGTTCTAGGGTTTCTATAGCTCACATCTCCTCCCTGGTATGGAAACAAATTTGCTAGTTTCTACAAGACAGGTTCATGTTAGGGAAGCCTGCTTCTAAATGTCTCTCCAAGGAGTTATTCACTGCTTCTGTTAGGATCTTGGAGGGAGCCAAGTTCAATTGGGCAACATTCATACTCGCAAAGATGGATCATCGTTTTCAGAGAGTTCGAAAAGGTCAGGGTAGTAATGTCTCCTATGGTGTTTTTCTTCAGAAGATTATCTCCCTTGCACCGCCTCCTAGTGGTGTGCCGTTCTTGATCCTGCTTCTCTTCCGAAGCAGCCTCTACCTTCTGTTCCAACTCCTCCTCCATTATAGCCCAATTTTGATTCAAAGGATGAGCCCCCTGCCAGATTCTCTTACAATAAAAGAATACGTACTAAAGGGCCCCTTAGTCATGTTTCTATTTCAGTTTCTGATTCTCCTGCACAAGACTCCATTCCTTTTGTTTCTACCAATTTCCTTCCTTCATTCTTGTCATGCCCTAATCTATTTGCAGCACAAAGGGATGGGCAGTTGGATAAACAGATCCCTGCTTCCTTATAAACATTGGAGACCTCACTGACAACTTGTCTTCAGTCCATTTACATAGGGGTGTATACTTCCTTGCAGGACAAAGTGGATTCCCTGACTAGTCAATTGAGTAAGGCTTTGGAGGATCTAGCATCTGAGAAAGCCACCCTAACAGATATTCATTGACAAATGACTGAAGCTACTACCTTGATGGATTCCCAGAAGGCCACCATTCAGAAGTTAGAAGCCCAAGTAGTTGCCCTGAAGCAGAGAATGCATCTTTGACTAAAGAGAAGAATTCTGCGCTTGAGGAGATGATCAACTTAGCCAGTAGGTTGGGTACTTGTGAGGGTCAGCTACAGTCTTCTTAGGAAACTGTTGAGTCACAGAAGAAGATGATGGCAGAGCTTAATCAGAAGATTATTACTCTTTCTGTTCCTCCACCTCTTGTGGTTTCTTCTATAGTATCTTCCAACAAGGAGCTTGACTAGTTACAGCAAAAGGCGAAGTTGTGTAATGGTTTTTCTGCTAAGGTAGAATGCCTTCAACAATGTATGAATTGTGTGTGGGATTATTTTACTAGTTATGCAGAGCTGGTGTCACCCCCACCATCTTTCTGGATCAAGTATAATCAATAGCATTTTTCTTTGTATATCTCTTTGAGAAATGTGGATTTAGAACCTCCAGAGGATGGGTGGCAAAATTTGTGGTCTATAGATTTGCTGAAGTCTGTGTTTGACAGATTTGTTGATAAGCTGATTTTGCATGAAGTACAGCTGCTGTCCTTCATGTATCTTATGGGGCATTTGCAGATTCTTAATGAGGAGGATTTGAATTTGTATGTGGAAGATATCTTACAAGCAGTGATGTATGTTCACTCAGTTGAGCTCCTGCTAGCAGATAGTTTGAAGCATTATCATGAGCAAACATCTTGGTGTAGAGGACATGCTTGGCATCTACCTTTGGAGGATGTTGCTTTGGAGCCTCGTCGTCTCAGGGGTGTATTCCACAAATTTGATATCCAGCCTTTGCAGACTCAACTCTTGCATCATATTGCTGATGATCCATTATTCATTGATTCTTTTTTCCAAGATCTTGCTTATCGTTGTTCTTTTTATTCATTACATCCCACTGATCTTTTGTCTTATTCTCTTATGTCCTATCGTTTTCCGTTGTATATTTCCCTCCCCACTTCCAACCCTAACACTATTCCTCTGTTTTCTTTTACTCCTTCTAATTCCCCTCACATTTTTTCTTTTACTTTTTGCCCTTTCATTCCTGATCCGGCATCATCGCCTACCCCTTCTGAACCTCCTCCTGTAGTTCCTCCTGTTTCTTCTATTTTTTCAACAGATTCCCTTCATAAGTTTTTGCTGAATTTTCCATCTATTCCATCTTCCTTATCTCTTCATTTCCCTTCTTTTTATGATTTATCCTATCCTCCTTTACAATGCTCTCCTCTTATTCCATTTCCCTCTCCTTCCATTACCTTTCCTCCTCAATCAGTGATGGATACACCAAGGTATGATAGTGACATACTTTGTCGATGACAATGGACATTGTATGATTCTGTGACAGGACTGGTATTTAACTAGCCTTTCATTCCAGGGTCCTGGGATACCTCTACAACATGTTCGAACTCTTACCTTCATTTTGCTCTGGTGCATGCTCATTCTGAGGATACCTCTATACGTCTTGCAGCTCATTTTTACTAGTACCTTGCTTTCATGCATCAACAGTCTAATCTAAACACTCGCAAGTGCATCCCCCATTAGATCATCAATCCGAATGTGGATGTGATTGCTGCTCAGATGGATATTTTGTATTACTTCACACAAGCTTTCCCTACCAGGTTCCTTATTTTGCTGGAAAGGATGTGTTGTATACAGTTCCTCCAGAATGTGCTTTTGCATTTTGTAGATGAGAGTAAAACTATGGAGCATCTCAAGTCTAGCAAGGAGTTTAAGAAGAAGTGTCTGCATCCTGCTTAGTAGTGGAGTTCTTTTTGGATGTATAAGTTCTTTTTCTTTAATGGAAATCTTTTTCTGTGCTCTCCATTTTTTGGGGGCATGTGCCATTTAGATTACCTGGTGTTGTGTCTGTGTTAGTTGTATATGTGGTATGTATATATTGTTTATCTTTGTTGGATGGAGTTGAGGTTGAAGATGGATTGATGAAGAAGATGTTGGACTACAAGCTAGCAGAAGATGATGCTAATTCAAAGAAAACTCTTATATCCTTTATGACTTTGTGACCGCTAACATTTTTTTTAAAAAAAATAGAGATAATATCCAAAAGGGTGCTTTCCTTTCGTTGTAGTATTATCAGATATACAGGTGATAAGTTGGGGTTGTGGTTTTGGGGTGATTGTTAAAGATACTGAAGAAGATGAAATTGAGCTATTTACTAAACCTAACATTTTTTTTCCTTAGGTTGCGAGGACGCTTCCTTTCTAAATATAGGGATATGTTGAGAGTGGAAAAAGACTGAATTTTTTATTGATTTTTGTTGTTTTTGAGGTCTAAATGGTTGATTTTTTATGGATTTAGAGTGATGTATGGTTGTTAATGGAAGTGTTTGAGAGTGTTTTGGATGATATTGATTATGTTTTGGAAGTTCATGATGATTCTATGTAGAAATATGAAGCTCTGTGACAGATGATTTTTTATGCCGAGAAGTGCTTAAAAATAGCCAAAAATTACAAATATAAGGGGAAAAATAGACTTCATCGAAGGTGGTAGTGGCAATCAGTACGATTTTAAGCGGAAAGTCTCTAAAGCGCTAATGCTAAGTTCATGGAAAATGAAATGGTGGCAGATGGCCGGGCTGGAGTTTTCCTAGATGCAAAACAATGTCAGGAATCCAACGCGTCTCAGATCTCAATTCTGAGGTTGTTTGATCCCCCTTTAATCCTTGCAAGGTTCGGGGTTGTAAAGCAGCTATTGGTTCTGGAAGTCAAAAAGAGGATGACGGGGCTAGCTTTGTAGATTTCGATGCCACGGAACCACCTGTCCAGACGGATCTCGAATCCGATGTCATTTGCCCCTCCAAAAGCGAAAAAACCACTTGCCAGAAGTGTGAAAGCAAGAGTCATGAACTAGATAATTTGATTAAAAGCTTAAAAGCTCTTAACAAAGAGCTTCATAACCAAGAATGAAACACCATTGGGGGGGGGGGGGCATCAGTTTTTCGGTGCCTCCCAGATCCTCATTTTTAAGGGATTTCTAATCAGTCTGAGGCAGGAGGAATCCTCTTGGCCCTGAGATGCTTCTATCCT
Source organism: Lygodium microphyllum (assembly GCF_053477565.2). Classification (NCBI taxonomy): domain Eukaryota; kingdom Viridiplantae; phylum Streptophyta; class Polypodiopsida; order Schizaeales; family Lygodiaceae; genus Lygodium; species Lygodium microphyllum. The sequence continues at coordinate 27,362,402 of NC_141143.1, read as the reverse complement.
TTGCCCTCCATTGCCATAAACGGATCAAGGAATGATGCATTGAGCAAAGAGATAAGAATCTAGTCTTTCTCTTTCCTCCATCTCTCTCCTTAAGCGGTGGTTTACATGCAAGAAATCAAGAAGAAGAGGGGCTGAAGGATGCTTGTCCGACTGTGATCGGATTTCTTCAAGATGAAGAGGAGGTTGAGGAAAGAGGTTCAGCACTGAAGAATGGTTGCTAGTCAGTCAGTGGGCTGCCCAAAATAATTATTAAAAAACCCGATGTTGTCGCGTTAAGAGTTGAAGGTCTACCATCGGGGCTTTTAGTGCAGAAGAAGAGTTTAGGATTCAAGATGCAGAAAGGAAAAATGGATTGGGTTTTAAGAAGATTCGGGGTTCAGAAATGATTTAGGTATGGAAGGGGAATACAAGCCTTTTCACTTTGTTCTTAGCTTACTTGAACAGAAGGATTAAGACTAACTTGAATACATCAAATGCTTCAGGATACATACATCATTTCATAAAGGATATTTTCAGATTTCTCATTCATTTATGAATGTCAAATGCAAGCTCTATTGGCATTTATTTCATGTACATAGATGGATTTCAATCCTTTGGGTCAAGTATATTGATGCTAGAATCAATTACATCCACGATTTGGGCCAGAGATACATGAAATGAATGGGAAAAGAATAATTTTAGTTTCGGCCCAGTTTTAAAACAGAAAATTCCAGCCCATGAACAAATTCAAAATGAGTGCATAAACTCAAGAAGAAGCACTTTTGATCATCTATGAACAATGTCTTGAAGAAAAGAGATCATTTTCCTCTATTACAACCATAAAAAACCCATGTTTGCTCATAAAAATAGATCAAAATAGTGGGCTGTCCTATTTATGACTGGTTATTTCAGCCCATAACAGTTCATAAGTCTTCAATATCCTCACCCTTTGCTTGCCCCAAAGTCACTCAAGTACTTGGGCACAAGTCGGGCTTCATTGGACCAAGAATAAGGTAGAGAAGATGAGAGAAGTCGTGCATAAGAGCAGACTAAATACTCTTCTCTCAGATTTCCCCTCTTTACAGACAGTTTCAGTATGCATTTTCGTCAGACCAAAGAGGCAGAGAAGTGAAGCTCTCACCAAGTTTACATCTTCAGTAGTTGGGCCTGTTAATCTTCAGTTTGCATGCTCCATTCCATGCATCTCAGCTCTAGCTTTCTTCCAGTTTCCCTCAGATAGAGCAGCCCGCATTTTGCGCCAAAAAACGCGGGCTGCTCTCTGCTCTAACCCTGGTCACTTTTTGACCAGCCTAGGTCACTTGCTGGTCACCTAAGTCAATTACTTTTGGTCCCATGTGGACCTAGTGGACTTTTGACAGTTTTTTGGCAACATTTTTGGGTTTTGTCCATATTTTTGTACCTGAATTAATGTGATTTATCCAATAGACTGTCAATTACTTCCAGATGTCCAAGTTTTAGGTTCCCATAGACTTATTTTTCATAAGTGTACATGGTAGAACTTGTATAACTAAGGTAGATATTAGATAATAATGCCTGAATTTTGTATGCAAATATCTCATACAACTTCCAGTAAAACTCTTCTGTGTTTATAAGAATCCCATGATTTATATCATGGATAGTAAACTCTTTGACGTCGCAACACGCAAAACACGCAGTATGCTCCAATTTTACAAAGAAATTTGCTTTTTTTTGTTGTTTCATGGTCCAAATGTTATTAAAGCTGTTATTAATTTGTTAAAATCCGCAAAATGTCATTTTTCAATGGAAATTAGTGTTTTTTTCGAATTTGAGTTGGGAAAAAAGGAGTGAAAATGGGATAAAATCAGAGAAAATATTAAGTTTCAGTAAAAATAATAAGCAAACATAAATAAATCAGAAAATACCTATTTTCCATGAATAATAAATAAGAAAAATAATGAAAAATAGAGAAAATTAGGGTTTTCGCGCTAAGAAAATATGGAAAAATAAGATTTATGTGTGTGAATGTTTGGCGAGGTTAAAGGATGATGTCAAGTCTCACTTTGGCCTTGTTCTTTGTGTTATAGTACGTATTTATTATTTTTTACATACAAAAATGACACAAAACAACCATTTACACCTATGCAACGCAGCAACACCTAAACGGTTTGGGGGGGGAGGGGGGGGGGAGGAAGTTTGTGCAACCATCTGATTGATGAAAAGATACAAATTCTGATTTCCCTCTTTGTGCATAGCATTTAGAGATTGTTCCATAAGTAAATATAGGCGACTAGTAGCACAATAGTTCCGGTGCTAGTCCCTAAAGCAGCGCAACACGTAACGCTTAGTTAAAATTCATGAAAGGGCTGTTTTTCGCACCTCACATGGCTGGTTTTTTTATTATCATAAATGGTTGTGCATAATCGTCATACACCTTGCATCAAGCATGTCATGTGGTATCTCCTAGAATGCATTGCAATTGATTGATAAACTTTGACCAACGCTGAGAGGACAAGAAACCTAAGTCATGGGTTAGAGGGGTGCTTCCATTAGGGAAAGTTTTGTGAGGCAAATCAAAATCTCCTGGAATGTTGAATTATGAAAGTGTGAGGTTTGTGTGTTATGTTTTATATGTTGGAGCAACGCATCTTGGGGCCAATCCCCAAGGTGTAGGAGAGTCGTAGTGGAGCTGTTGCAATCAGTGAGAGGTGCTTCCCTATGTGTGTATTACGAGGCATTATGCCTATATTTATGGGATCTCCCTCTGAGGAGAAGGGAAGGTGAACGTTGGACTACATATTGGATACAAACCCAAATCGTCATAAGCATTTAATACAAAGTGAGTTTTAGACGCTCCTGACCCATTTTAGGTCCCATCACTCTGTGATGTTCTAATAGGTTCTGATTGGTTCTGATACCTTCTGTTTAGCTTCTGTTTTGTTCTGATTTTCTTCTTTATGAAGCATGGATTGATGATTGATGAAGATTGAGATCTTTTGAAAGTTTATTCAATAGTTTTTGATAGTTTGGAATGGTTTTAATATGAGTTATGAGGATTTGTTGTTCTCTGGTGACCTTCTGTAACTCTATGTAAAGCCTCTATCTCTGTTCTATCTCTACTCTATTTCTGTTCTGTTCTATTTTGTAGATCTTTTGTAAGTGTTTTGTAGAATGTATGTGTGACTTTGAAAAAGTTTTCTAACTTTTGGAAAGGATGAATCTAAGTTCAAAAGAGCTAAAACAAATGGAAGAAGCAGCTGTTGAAGATTGAAGAGAAGACTGGAGTGACAGAGACAAGAGCAAGATATGAAGGGTTACTGTAGTGGCTCTGGTGCCTCTTCGACACAGAAATACCTTTTAGGAGGTGTATCCATGACCTAAGAAGGATTATTGAGAGTCATCATTGAGTATTGTAGTGTGGAGATGATGTATTATTGATAGAGAGAGAGAGAGAGAGAGAGAGAGAGAGAGAGAGAGAGAGAGAGAGAGAGAGAGAGTCAGAGATAGACAATTCTATCAAAACAATGTATCTTTTTATGAGAGATCAAGAGAGAAAACTATGAAGACATTAAAGATGAATACTATGTGATTGATTTTCATTCAAAAATGGTGTATTCTTTTTTTTTTCTATTGATGGATTCTATGAAGATGTAGAAGATTATGGTTGATTTTATCAAATCCGTGGGAGATATCTACTATGATGCTACGTAAAGATTTGATGTTTTCTTTGTTTTGGTCATCAAAAGAATGAAATAAAAGCTTATTAATGTTACAAGATAGATTTTCTTATAGTGAAATCCCCTTTTCCTTGGTGTCTCTCTTGGGGCTCCAAGCATAATGGTTAATTGGTGGCACCTTATAAGGATGGGGCATTGAGCATATCTAACATCCCCCCTCAATGTCCACCCATAGGTGAACTATCTCCCAAGCCCAATGTCGAGTCTCTAAAAGATGAACTTGAAGCAAGTCCTTCGTAAGTGCTTTGGTGAAGATATTCGCTCAATTCTCCTTTGTTGGATAGTAGACCAATTCCACTATCCCATCCTCGATCAAATCATGCACATAGTGATACTGAATCTCTATATGCTTGTGTGCGCATGAAACATTTGACTTTTGGAAATGGCGATGCAACTCTGATTGTCACATCTAACCATAGTTGGTTCTTCATTCTGCACTCCCATATGCCATAATATCCTTGTCAATCAAACCACTTCACATGCAGCAAAACAAGCTACCTTGTACTCTACTTCGGTAGAAGACAATGTCACTATTTGCTGCTTCTTACTAATCCAAGAGAAAATTCATCAACCCAAAGAGAAACAATAACCAGAAATTGACTTCCTAAAATCACTGTCTCCTACCCAAATTGAGTCACAGTTTCCCACAAGAGAAGTTCCGGAACTGTATGTGATACTATAGTCAAGAGTTTCCTTTTGTTGAGATGGCAAGCTCAACAAGTGTGGACATTGATGATGGACCGCTTGGCTAGATGAGTCCGCACGTCTACACTCAGCACGTTGGTGGTCATTATGATATTCACATGGCCACTAACTTATCACTTATTTTATTTAGTTTGTTACACCTACCTACAACTGGCAAAGATATAACACCAGTCGATTAGTGTAGTCGGTTATGCAATGTTTGACTTAGAAGGCCACTTTCCTTTATGTTGTATCTTATCTATACTTTGTGTACATTGTATAGTGTGTGGAAGAAGAAGAAAAAATCAACAAGAAAACGTTTTGGCCTCCATCTATCTTCTTGTGTTCTTGACTGAGCTTCCTCTTGTGTTTACAATGTGTGTTCAGTGCAGCAGCTCAAGCAAGTCCCGCCACCATGTGATTCTTGACATGGTATCAGAGCCATGCCACTGAGAGAGGCTGATTTTGAAGGCTGAAGTGAAGAAGAAGGAGCAAGATTTGACCAAGCAAGCAACGGGTAAGAACCTCTCCCATTCTTCCACTCTCTCTCTTGGATAGTACCTATGGAGGCATCGGAAGCAAGATAAACTGAAAATCTCAAATTGTTGTGAGATTTGGTGTGCAAGTAGAGCACTGTATATTCCATAGATAGTCACTTTAGGGATTTTTCGCAGTTATTTTGGGCTTTTGAGGCCATTTTAGACACTGTTTTAGAGTCGTAAGGTTGCGGACAGCAATTTCAAGGTATTGATTTCGATTGTATTGACGAAAGTGGGTGCACAGGTTACAAATTTTGAATTTGTAATTTTTGAGGTGTTTACAGGAAGAAAACAAAAGGTTTATCTACAAATAGGTTGCAAATTACATGTACTATTGAGAAATTAGTGAAAAAGGTTGCTTGGTATATTACTGTGCATGTGTTGTGAAAGATTGCAGAAGACTAGCTTGCTGTGTTGTATCCTTGTTTGTGATAATGGCAGAGAATAGTGAAAATCCCATTATTGAAAAGCTCGATAAGAACAACTACTCTTCATGGAAGTTCAGTGTGACAAACTTCCTCCTTGGAAAAGACCTTTATGAGTTTGTTTCATGTGAAGAAAAGGAGCCAGAGCTGGGGATCCCTCCGACTGTAGATGAATTAAAAGCATGGAAAGAAAGGAATGCGAAAGAAAAAAAGGTGATGTACTAGTTATCTGCAATCATTGATAATACGATGCTAGGATATATCAAGAATGCAAAAACTTCACATGCAGCTTGGACAATTTTTGAGAATATGTTTTCAGTAAATACAAAGGCATGAAAGATTCAACTCAAGCAAGAGTTGAATGCCTTAAAGAAAGGAAAAATGTCTGTCAATGAGTATGTATTGAAGGTAAGAAGCATTGTCGATGCTTTAGCAGCGATTGATGAAATGCTTGATGATGATGATTTGGTTTCATCCACTTTGAGTGGCCTTAATAATGAGAAGACATGGAAATCATTTGTTACTTCAGTATATGTACAGAAGCCATTTTCAGATTTTTATGAGCTAATCTCTCTCATGATTACCGAAGAGATCAATATGCAGGGTGACTTATCTGAAATAAATGGTGAACATGTTCAAGCATTTTAGTCAAGTTCAAGAAGGGGATGTGGTAGATTCTCTTCCAAAGGCCATGGTATGGGACGTGTTGGCCATAACCAACAAAATAGGTTGAATAAGCAATTTGGTGAAATGCAGGTTTCAAGAGGCCGAGGAAAATTTAGAGATAGGGGGAGCTCTAGAGAAAGAGGTGGATGGCAGAATAGAGGTTCTAGAAATTCTAGTATTGTTTGCCATTATTGTGGCAAAACATGTCATATTATAACCAATTCTTATGCTAAGAAGGATGATATTCGTAGTGGTAAATTGTAGCATGGAAACTATGCATTGTCTTCACGATAGAATGAAGACAAAAATGAGCGCCTGTTTGTTATGCAACATATGATGAATGCAGCTACAGGAAAGGGGACACATGATGATGTATGGTATGTCGATTCAAGTGCATCTAATCATATAACCAGTTATGTTGAATGGTTTGGAGAGATGGAGGACTTACAAAATCCAAGCTATGTGCAGACGGGTGATGATTCATGCCACCCAATTTCACACATTGGAAAGGTTCCCTTGTCCTTGTATGATGGCCAAACAAAGAGTTTGATAGATGTATTACATGTGCCATCAATCACAAAGAATCTAGTGTTTGTTGGCCAAATGGTATAGCAAGGGTTGCAGGTCCAATTCAATGCAAAATGTTTTTTTGTAGAATACTTTAATGATAAGTGCATGTTGGTCGCAAAAAGAAGTAGAGTTGGTCGCATGTTCACTTTAGATGTTGGAATTCCTGCAATGGATGCTGCTATGTATGCTAAAGGAAAAGGAGTAGTTGCAGATATTAAAATATGGCATAAACATATCGGACATGCAAATGTACAAAGGTTGAAATTAATGCAGTCCAGAGGATTGGTTACAGGGTTGCCTTCTTTTAGAGCAGTAGAATTGCGTAAAGTCTGTGAAGCATGCCAGTTTGGTAAGCAGGCAAGACAACCCTTCTCTCATGACAGAGAAGTGAGAAGAAAAATACTTGATGTAGTTCAGACAGATGTTTGGGGGCCTACACAGATTGTATCTCTTGGTGGGAGCAAATACTTTGTCACATTTATTGATGATTGTTCAAGGGAGTTATGTGTATACTTCATGAAGGAAAAGAGTGATGTGTTTGAGCACTTCAAATCTTTTAAGATAGTTGTTGAAATAGAAATAGGCTTAAAAGTGAAGTGCTTGAGATCAAATGAAGGGGGAGAGTACCTCTCTAATGAGTTTAGTGGCTTCTTGAGAACCCATGGGATAAAGAGGCAATTTACTTGCAGGTATACCCCACAACAAAATGGGATTACAAAAAGAAAAAATAGGCATATTGGAGAAGTTGCACAAACATTAATGGCTAAAAAGAATATGCCTAAATATTTTTTGTCTGAGGCTATCCATACTGCTGTCTACATTATGAATAGAACTCCCACAATTGCACTTCATGGGATTACTCCTAAAGAATGCTTTGCTGGCAAGAAGCTCGATGTATCGCACTTGAATGTATTTGGATGTGTTGCATATGTTCATGTGCCAAATGAGTTACGGAAAAAGCTTGATCCAAAGGAAAAAAAAGTATTTTTATTGGATACTCTTTAGAGTAGAAGGGATATCATTGTTATAACATTGTCACAGGTGAGTTCAGAGTGACCAAGGATGTTATCGTTGATGAGATGGGCAGCTGGTATGCACCTGTTAGTGATGTATTAGATGATGATAATGATCACGATAGCTATGTGCAGAAAGAAAAACAAGAATCGCGGAGTCTTAGTGGACCAAAAACATCATCTAGTACTATATCTACAGTGAGCCCTTGGTCTGGGAGATTGAGTAGCCCCATATCGATGATGATAATGATTAGGACAGCTATGTGCAGAAAGAAAAACAAGAATCACAGAGTCTTAGTGGACCAGAAACATCATCTAGTACTATACCTACAGTGAGCCCTTGGTCTCGGAGATTGAGTAGCCCCACATCTTCAGGTGGATCTATAAGTGTTGCAAGAAAGGACAAAGGAAATAAGAAAGTGCTGGATGGTAATGATGCATCTACCAATCATTTGGAATTTGATAGAGATTCTAGTGGTTTGGAGAGTTTGGATGATGAGCTTGGTATTCCTTCAGTCAGGACACGAGGTGTATAAAGAGCTTGTAGTAATGTAAAGGCTCCATTGAGTGATTTGTTGGTACACAAATCTAGCAGGGTCAAATACCCTGTTAAAAGATTTGGCTTTGAAGGTTATGCAGCTCACCATTATGCTTATATGGTGAAACTTGTTGAGGATATTGAGCCCACTTATTTTGAGGATGCTATTGGTCATGCTCATTGAGATGCAGCAATGGATGAAGAGATGGCTACATTAGAAGCCAATAAGACTTGGGCTTTGGTACCCTTACCTAACGGTAGGAAAGCTATTGGCTGTAAGTGGGTTTACAAAGTCAAGCATAACGCAGATGGTTCAATTAGCAAGTATAAGGCTAGACTGGTTGCAAAAGGCTATGCTCAAACATATGGCATAGATTATGAAGAGACATTCAGTCTAGTTGCTAGGATGGCAACTGTTAGGTGTGTGATTGCCTTAGTAGTAGCCAAAAGGTTGGAGTTTGTAGCAAATGGATGTTAAGAATGCCTTCTTGCATGGTGAATTTCATGAAAAAGTGTATATGGAGCAGCCAGCAGGTTATGAGGATTTAGAGCATCGCACATATGTGTGCACATTGGGGTTGTTCTAGATACAACACATGGGATTGAGGGAATGAAATGGGGCTCTATAAAGTTTGGAAAGGTTGTATCCACTCTACTACAAATGACATGTGAACCTAAACAATTCATGTTGTTATCATTCCTTGATCGAAAGAAAATGGTAGCTTTGAAAAATGCTCTTGAAAGCATTTCTTGCAAGTATCACAAGCTAGTTGGTAGTGTTGACTTCCTATCAATGGATGTAACCTTTCCTTTTGGATCTATAGATTCTTTTGTGGTTTTGACATTAGTGATCATGGAGAAAAGCTTCATAAAATTTGAGCGATATATATAAACAATGTCAACAAGCCTTCCATTTTGGACTTTGAAGACTTGGACAAGGAGTACAATGATGAAGATCTTGAAGAAGAACAAATGATTGCAAAGTCCATTTTCAGAAAGAAAATGAAAGTTATGGAAACTACAATCAAAGCATTCAATGATGCTTATGAGGTTATATTTGATGTATATGCAAGTGGACTTGCATCTAAGGTGGCATTGGTAAATCATATGAAGACTATTGCAGTGGTTTGCAACACTCAAGAGCAAAGAGAGGTTGAAGTACAATTGTGGAGGGTCCATGAGAGTGCCAAACAAAATTCAAACTCCTAAGAGGTTCCTCCTACTGAAGTTCAAGTTCTTAAAGTACCACATGAGGGCATAGAAGAATCAAGCCAAGATATAGTAAGTCTAATTATGAAAGAGAAATTAAAGGCTACTTTAGGTGTTTAATCTCTCTTCCTTCTACTTTCATAAAAGAAGACACATTGATGTAATTTTGATTTTTTCCTTGAGAAGTTACTTCCATTAGCATTGGCAATGTTTTCTTTCTTTGGTGATATTACTTAAAGAAACTACGTCTTTAGTTCTTTAATTTTTTACAAAAGGTACCAAGCATGTTTGGTTTTAAAAATCTATTTAAGTAAATCTTTTGCTAAAATAGTAATAAAGAGCTCATTAAAATTTATCATCCTTTGTAAGGATAATTGTTTAATTATAATCTAGTGTGTAAGAATACTTATCATAATGAAAAGTTTGAGCTAGCTATGCAAAGCTATGAAAAATTTACTTGAGTCTATTTTAGATCTTATTTCAATTAAACTCTCATATGTGTTATATAATGATATTGTCATGTTAGTTTTGGTTAGATTTGTCCATATGGTCAAATCTCTTTTCTCTTATAACCTCTTTTACTACATCACTAGTGTATGTCTATGCATGTACCTTAGGATAAGAGAGCGAAAAAAATATTGCACACCTTAAAAAAGATTCATTGCACATTCCAAAGGAGATTTACCTCAGTAGCAAATAGTTCAACAAAGATTTCATCTCCAATGTATCTTTTGAGATGTATATATGGAATATTAAGGCAAAATCATTATTACAATTCATGAGTTTAAATATCTATGGAATATAACTAGTTCAAAAATAGAATGGTTAGTCCTTAAGAAGAAACTATGAAAACTTATCCAAATAGAGTATAATTTATCTCAATTAAATTGTCATGTGTCACTTATATGTGACATAGTTTTGGTCATATGATCAAAAGTATCATGTTTAAATTTTCTTTTAATAATTAGGACTAATAAACACCTTCATTGCTCATGCCATTTTGAAGGCCTTAATACAAACCAAGTATGTTTAATATTATAATGATAAGATAATTTTTGCAACTAATTACAAGAATCTATTGTTAGTGTCTCAAGTATACTTATAATTAACAATAAAAATTAGGTATGGAAAAATGACTTTATTAGAATAGATTTTACTTCAAAGAAATCATCATATATATTTTTTTCACCTCATAATATTACTCTTGGTTAGATTTTTCCACATGGTCAAATGTCTCTTTTCTTAAGACATCATTTATTAAGTAGTACCTATGTATGTATTTGTCAATGTGAAGTTAAATTGCTTTAGTGTTCTATGCCAGTTTATAGCTCAAACATTAAGTAGAATGATGATGAAGTAAATGAATTTAATGTGGTTCTTTTTCTTCTTTGTAACTTCAACTAGGACATCTATGGTTGGATATCTAATAGATTCAACAACAATAGAGCACAATGATGTGATTGATGTGTCCTTGATAAGAAATGCAACACAATTATGTGTAATACTTGATCTCAATGGTCTTCTTTTACAATGATGCTTTGCTAAGTCTAAAAAGTTTCAAAGCTTTCAAATGGGAAAGCATTGGCTTGTTCTTCAACCAAGATGTATGGAGTTTCTTGAAGCCTTATTTGCAAGATTCAAAGTGGGAGTTTGGTCAACAACTTTACATAAGAATGTAATGGCAATTATTAAGTGCTTGGAGATCCATGCAAAAAGGAAGTATCCTTTCTTCATGATTTGGGGCCAAGAACAACGTCATAGACATTGACTCAAAAACATATATAGGCCAAATAAGATGGAATTAGAAGTAATGTTCAAGACTCTCAAGTATGTATGAGATCAATATGAAGATGTTTGTTAGCATATCAATTTTCATACATGACAGTCCTTACAAAGGATGTCCAAATCTTGTTGAGAATTGCATTTATCCAAAAACATTTGATATTGATCGTGGAGACTCTATCTTGATCAAAGAACTTCTACCATACTTGACTCGCTTAAGCAAATACCATGATGCACGTGAAGTCATCAAGTTTGATCAATATACACAGGAGCCAGCTCAATATGGACATGAATTGTATGCTCAATTCAAGGTTGTCATTGATAATGGACTAGAGCAGAGAATGATGGTATTTCATCTTCATCATTAGCACCGCATAAGACCATGATTGATAAAGATGGTATATGTGTGTAAAATATTACACGGCGCAGCGAACAGAATCTGAGAAAGAGATAGAGAGTACACAACAGATAAGAGGAGAATCAGTAAATTCTTTAACTCCAAACAACTGATACAAAGATGGCTCTGTCCACCCGTGCGCTTCCACTGTGTGAAGCTTAGATGGTGATCTAGACAGAAGATAGGTGAAGAGCTTAAGGCTAACTGGAATAACAACTCTGACTGGGTGAAAGATTAGTGAAAGATGGCTGCGAAGGGGTTTAGCTTTTATAGCCCGCGAAGGTCGTTAGGTCGGCCTGCTGACCGACCTACCATATGAGCCTCCACTAGTCGGCCAGTGAATATTCCAGGGAATATTCCCTTTACTATTGCTACCAGCTTAACCACTCCGTCTAACCCAAAGATTAGACCCACAACAGTCACCTTTTTGCCATCCGGTCACATAGACCTCATCTGATATACAAGTCAAGACTCGACCAATGTCCGGGCTCACATTTGGCTTCTCCTCATAATGGGGGCCTTACAACTTTGAGCACCATGGATCATTGGTAGCACCTAATGAGGGTGGGGCATTGATCATATCTAACACCCCCCCCTCAATGTCCACCCATAGGTGAACTATCTCCTCGTCCCAATGTCGAGTCTCTGAAGATGAACTTGAAGCAGATCCTTCGTAAGTGCTTTGGTGAAGATATCTGCTCCATTCTCCTCTGTTGGACAGTAGACCAATTCCACTATCCCATCCTCCATCAAATCACGCACATAGTGATACTGGATCTCTATATGTTTGGTGCGTGCATGAAACACTGGATTTTTGGCCATGGCGATGCAACTCTGATTGTCACATCTCAGCACAGTTGGTTCTTCATCCTGCACTCCCATATGCCATAGAATCCTTCTCAACCATAGGGCCTCACATGCAGCAAAACAAGCTGCCTTGTACTCTGCTTCGGTAGAAGACAATGCCACTGTTGGTTGCTTCTTACTAATCCAAGAGAAAATTCCTGAACCCAAAGAGAAACAATAACCAGAAACTGACTTCCTGGAATCAATGTCTCCTGCCCAATCTGAGTCACAGTTCCCCACAAGAGAGGTTCCGAAACTATATGTGATACCATAGTCAAGAGTTTTCTTCAAGTATCTGAGCACCCGCATCCCAGCCTTCCAATGACTCTCATGAGGTTTGTTTGAGAACCTGCTCAAAACACCAATAGCAAAACTGATATCCGGTCTGGTGTTACACAAGTAGATCAGACTGCCGACCAACCTCCTATACCTCCCAATGTCTGCTAGTGCTGATGTATCCTCGACGGATAACTTTGCATTCACCTCCATAGGTGTAGCTATCTCCTTGCACTCGGGCATGCCAAATGCCTTCAAGATCTCCCATGCATACTTCTTCTGAGAGATGAAGATCTTTCCTGGCTCTTCCTAGACTTCAATCCCCAAACAATAGTGCAGCAAGCCCAAGTCTGTCATTTCAAACTCAGAACTCAAAGCCTTTCGAGTTTGGTTGATCATATCTTCATAGTCACCTGTAATAAGAAGGTCGTCCACATATAGGACAATCACTACAGACTTTTTACCATCCCTGTAAACATACAAGTTAGCATCTGAGGCACATCTTTTGAAGTTTAGGCTTAAAAAGAACCTATCTATCCGCTGGTACCATGCTCTGGGGGCTTGTTTCAGCCCATACAATGCCTTCTTCAGTTTACACACTTTGTTCTCAGAATGGGGGGCCTCAAACCCTGGTGGCTGAGCCACGTACACCTCCTCCTTGAGGTCACCATTTAAGAACGCTGACTTAACATCCATTTGGTACACTGGCCACTTCTTGTGGGCAGCCACTGCATGTACCGTGCGAATAGTGGTCATTCTGGCAGTTGGGGCAAATGACTCTTGAAAATCAAACCCTTCAACTTGTGAAAATCCTTGGGCAACCAGTCTAGCTTTGTACTTTTCTAAGGTACCATCAGCCTTGTACTTTACTTTCCAGATCCACTTGGTGCCAATAACCTTCCGCTTTGCTGGTCGATCCACTAGCTCCCAAGTGTCATTCTTCATTATGCTGTTATACTCTGCCTGCATAGCAGCCCTCCATGATGGATCTGCAAGTGCTTCTTCTAAGTCAGTTGGCTCCTTTACTTCTCTCATAATCTCAACCATCAAGGCCATATTGACTATGTGAGCAGAAACCCTCCTTTGCTCCTCTATTCTCTAAGACCTCCTTGGTCCATCTGCCTTCTCCTCAATAGATGCAGGCATAGGATTATTGTGGTCATAGAGCTGCTTCACCCAGCGCGGCAATGGCTTTTTCGGTGGGGTGATGTCAGGTTGGTGAACTTTTTCCTCATCATCTGAAGATGATGCTTCCTCCTCCTTAAGGATAGGGATAGCTCTTGGGACAGGTTCATAATGGACTACTTCTTCGCTTGATGATAAAATGGAAGAACTTGCCTTCTCCTCCTCCACTGTATGCGGCTCCTCCTTGAACACCACATCACGACTCGCAATGATCTTCTTTGCCTCTTGGTCATATAACTTGTAAGCCTTCTGCTCATCACTATAACCCAAGAAGATACATTTTCTGCTTTTTGGTTGTAACTTGTTTCTCTTTTCTTCTGGAACATGTGCATAACATTCACATCCAAAAATTCTGAAATGTGAGACAGATGGTTTCTTACCAGTGTAAGCCTCATGAGGTGTTTTTCCCTTGAGAGCCTTTGTACAGCTTCGATTTAGAATGTGGACTGCAGTATTAACAGCTTCAGCCCAAAAATGGTTAGGCAATCCCTTGCCCTTTAGCATGCATCTTGCCATCTCCACAATGGTGCGATTCCTGCGTTCCACAACACCGTTCTACTGAGGTGTGTGAGGCGTAGTCAATTGACGCTTGATCCCTTTGCTCTTGCAAAAGCCTTCAAACTCCTTTGAGTTGAACTCACTACCACCATCTGTTCTAAATTTCTTCACACTTTTCCCTGTTTCATTCTCAATAAGTATTAGCCATTCTTTAAACTTACCAAAAGCTTGAGCCTTATCACGAAGGAAGTACACCCACATCTTCCTACTGTAGTCGTCGACAATCAACATAAAATAAGAAGATCCCCCCAAGGCCTGTGTAGGCATCTTACCACACAAGTCAGCATGCACCAACTCTACAGGAGCCTGTGCTCTATTCTTGCTTTCTTGTGGAAATGCCTTTCTCTGTTGCTTGCCCATTATACAAGCTTCACATGGTTCCTTCAATTTAGTTAATGTAGGTAGGTGAGCAACCATATCTTGCTTTTGCATCTCCTTCAATACTGCAAATCCGATGTGTCCAAACCTTTCATGCCAAAGCTTACTTGTGCCCACTCCAGCGGTGGCTGTAAGAGCACTTAGCTCATACAAGCTGTTCCTTCTTTCTCCTTTGCCAACAATTGTGCCAGCACTATCAATAATTTCTGCACCTGTCTTCTTGAACCTCACTTCATGACCAAGATCAGTTATGGCAGCAACTAATAAGAGATTTCTCCTGATTTTGGGAACATACAACACATTTGAAAGCTTTTTGACTTCACCATTTGCAGCAACAAAAGAAATAGTACCTGTGCCCGCAACAGGGCATTTAGCATCATTTCCAACCGTCACAGTGATGGATTCTTGTAGAGGCTACATAGAACTGTATAGACCTTTCTTGTTGGTCATGTGATAGGAGGCCCCACTATCCAACACCCATGAGTCAGTGGTCGATTCTTCTTGCGCTGAGGAGAACACTTCCTCAATGGTCGCCATGAATAATTCCAACTCTGCTTCAGCCGTATTGGCTATCTCTTTCCCTTTGCTTTTAAGGGTACCATTCTTTTCATCTGCCTTCTTGACACGACAATCTGCAATTGCATGTCCTTTCTTCTTACAGTGGAAGCACTCTCCTTGAAACTTCTTCTTGCCGCCCTTCTTCTTTTTGTCACCATCATTTTTGGTGGAGGAAACACCTTTGCCTTTTGCATTGGCAGAGAATGCAGCATCTCCATTGTTGCTTCCTTCTCGGGCTTTCAGCCTCAACTCCTCCTCCATTAATAATGCACAAAACTCCTCAAAAGTCAAAGCTTGAGGTCTCACCTGAGTATTAAGGGAAGTTACTAGTCCATCAAACTTTTGTGGACAAATCCGAAGACACCTCCGAGCTAGCTCTTCGCTAGTCTTTTGTATCCCAGCGCCAGCCATCTGGTCGCGCAAATTCTTAATCCGAGTGATGAATACTTCAACCGTCTCTCCTTCAGCAAACTTCTCCGCTGCTAGTTGATTCTCCAAGTTTTGAATCCTTGTTTGGTTTCATGTTTCATACTGACTCCTTAGTACATTCCAAGCATCTGACGCTTTGGTTGTATGCTGAATCAGAGTCAAAACACTGTCAGAACAGCTTGTAACTAAGGCACACAATGCATCTGCATTCCTTCGTTTCCAAGCTCGTAGAAGATCTGCATTCGGAGAAATCATCACACTAGGTTTTGATGGGTCGGGAGTAGGCTGTGGTTCTGCGTCAGTCCCCAGCACAGTCTCCAGAAGCTCATAAGAATCAATGATAGTTGTAATTTTGAACTTCCGCAAGGCGTAGTTTGTACCATCTAACTTACCTTCGCTGAAGGTTGGTGGACGAATCCTCAGTGTTTGAATAGCCGGTACAGCAATACCACCTCCTGCACCGCTTCCTGATGAGCCAGAACCGCTTCACGGAGTCGACATAGTTTCTCTTTGCTGTTGAAGCCTTTGCCTCTTGCATGCTCTCCGATCTCTAGAGCCCCCTGGGCTCTGATACCATGTAAAATATTACACGGCGCAGCGAATAGAATCTGAGAAAGAGATAGAGAGTACACAACAGATAAGAGGAGAATCAGTAAATTCTTTAACTCCAAACAAATGATACAAAGATGGCTCTGTCCACCCGTGCGCTTCCACTGTGTGAAGCTTAGATGGCGATCTAGAAAGAAGATAGGTGAAGAGCTTAAGGCTAGCTGGAATAACAACTCTGACTGGGTGAAAGATTAGTGAAAGATGGCTGTGAAGGGGTTTAGCTTTTATAGCCCGCGAAGATCGTTAGGTCGGCCTGCTGACCGACCTACCATATGAGCCTCCACTAGTCGGCCAGTGAATATTCTAGCGAATATTCCCTTTACCATTGCTACCAGCTTAACCACTCCGTGTAACCCAAAGATTAGACCCACAATAGTCACCTTTTTGCCATCTAGTCACATAGACCTCATCTGATATACAAGTCACGACTTAACCAATGTCCGGGCTCACATTTGGCTTCTCCTCATAATGGGGGCCTTACAACTTTGAGCACCATGGATCATTGGTAGCACCTAATGAGGGTGGGGCATTGATCATATCTAACAATATGTTCAACCTTCAATTACTTCTTGCTTCAAGAGACTATCTATTATACAAACATCCTCAACAAATGCCTCACATAATCCGTCTCTTACGTTGAACAACTCACAATTATCCATGTTGAAGCAGACTCCTTTAGTCTCTACTTTGAAATATATGGAAGCAATGCAACTTGCACATGAGTTAGGATATTACAAACATTTTATAAATGGTAGTGCAGCTAAATGTTTTATACAAAATCTACAAAAGCTATACTTTCCTAATATACATAATGTAACAAGGCGGTGACTCTATATGGACTAATTTTAACTTTCATAATAAATATATCCCTTACATTAAGGGATTTTGCATGGCTATGAAACATATTCTTGTTAGAAATTTAAAGTGTTTTATGTAGTTACCTTGGTGTTTCTAAACACCACCAATATCAATAAGAGAATCTACTTAAGTTTTTTTATTCTTTCAATAACATTAGTTAATTGTGTTGAAATTTCTTATAAAGTGGTTTAAGTCCTATTTTGTACTTTATGATCGGCTATTATACAAACATACTCAAGAAATGCCTCACGTTATTTGTCACTTACATTGAACAACTCACAATTATCCAAGTTAAAGCAGACTCCTTTAGTCTTAACTTTGAAAGATATGGAAGCAATGCAACTTGCTCATGAGTTAGGATATCACAAACATTTCATGATGCAACAAGGCAGTGACTCTATATGGACTAATTTTGACTTCCATAATAAATATATCCCTTACATTAAGGGCTTTTGCATGGTTATGAAATATATACTTGTTAGAAATTTAAAGTGTTTTATGTAGTTACCTTGGTTAATGAAACACCAATATCAATGAGAGAATCTACTTAATGTTTTTTATTATTTCAATAACATTAGTTACTTGTGTTAAAATTTCTTGTGGTTTAAGTATAATTTTGTACTTTATGTCTTAGTGTAATGAAGGAGACCTAACTATCCTAACTAAGGGGAAAGAGAGAGAGAAGGACTGCAGAAGAAGATGGAGAGGAGAGAGAAAGGCAAGAAGAAGAGAGAGAAAGGGGGAGAGAGGAAGAAGAAGAGGAAGCCATGGAAGCTTGAGAAGGTGAAAAGAGAGTTTCTTGATAATTTCTGTGATGCCTCAAAATACCCTCTTACACCTTATATACCATCAGTGTGACTGGTATGTTCCCATGCCATATTCCCATGATCCCCGTTCATTACAAACCATCCTGTCTCATAAAGTTTTTGTCCTAAAAAACAAGGGATGTAGTCATTGAGTGTAAGAGTGTGCTGTAGGAAATCAGCCATAACTTTGTGTGGGCAACTCTGAATGGGACAATTGAGGTGTTGTTACGGAGCCCATGAGATGTACTTTCAGCCCATGTGGTTGGGGCGGGGTTGCAATCAGGTCAGGACCAAAACTGGTACAAAATAAAGGGCTATCTAGGAATTTCTAGTGTGAAGTCCTAGATGGTATGGCTAGAGAAAAACAGCCATAACTTCCACTAGGGAACTTTGATCGGGGCAAGTAAGGTGTCGGAACAGAGCCCTCAAGGTATACTTTCTGGCCATGTATGGAGGATGGGGCTGAGAGTGGATCAGGACCAAATCTGCTACAAAATAGGTGGCTTTCTAGATGTAGACTGCAGCCCAAAACAGGGGTCATGGTGAGGTGCTAGCCAACACAGCCTCCTTGAGGTGTGAAAATTCATCCAATATAGATGTTGGGCACCAAGAGGCTTTCTCTATTGGTAGGCCTTGCCATTTGATCAAGTATTCATGTATGGAACGGGTGCGGAGTTGCTTTTCACGTTGCCCAATGACCGCTTCTGGAATGTACTGAATAAGGCCCTCCTCATCTATGGGTGGGAGCTCCTCTACATGATCTTTGGGAGTGCCAATGAAAGGTTTCAATTGGCTCACGTGGAAGACATCATGGATCTTAGTGGTGGAAGGGAGTTGGAGGTGGTAAGCCAAGTCCCCGACCTTCTTAATGATCTTGTAGGGCCCATAGTAACGGTGTGCCAACTTGTTGCAAGAGCCGTCCTTTAGTGTGGCATAACGGGATTTGGGGACCTTGAGGAGTACCATTTCACCCTCTTGAAAGTAAAGGGGTCTTCTTTTTGCATCAGCATGGAGCTTCATGTGCTCTTGAGCCCTTTTGAGGTTTACCTTGCATTGTTGAAATAGAGCTTGCATGTGATCCAGCTCTTCTTTTCCCAAGGGGTTGAGCTTTTCATTGAAGATCACGGTAGGAAGGGGCACCCGATAACCATACAATGCTTCGAAGGGAGAGACTCCAATGCTTGAATGAGTGGAGTTGTTGTAAGAAAATTCAGTCAAGTGCAGCCATACATCCCAAGAATTCTGCACATCATGACAAAAATGTCGCAAATAAGTTTCAAGCCACTTATTAACTCTTTCGGTCTGCCCGTCCGTTTGGGGATGATAGGCTGTAGACGGAGCGAATTTGGTCCCCATGGAGCTGAAAATGGTATGCCAAAACTAACTCATAAATTTGGTGTCCCGCTCATATACTATGACTGGGGCAAGCCATGCAACTTAAAAACATGCTCCATAAACTGAGTGGCAACTTGGGATACTGTAAACTGGGATTTTGTAGGGATGAAATGGGCTTCTTTAGTGAGTCAGTCAACTACCACGTAAATGCTATCCCGACCCTTCCTGGTTGTAGGTAAACTAGTAATGAAATCCATGGTAATGTGGGTCCATTTTCCTTCGGGAATAGGTAAAGGCTGCAACAAACCACCCGGTTTAAGAGAGCTATCTTTATTTTGTTGGCAAGGCACACATCTAGACACAAAGTCTTTTACATCCCACCATAGGCCTTTCCAATGGAAGCTTTTTGAAACTCGATCATATGTTTTGAAGACCCCTAAGTGGCTAGCAATCGGGGAAGAATGCATCTCTTCAAGGATCCTTTGGGTGAAGGGAGAGGCATGGGGAATCACAATACGGCCATGGATCCAAATGAGGCCATTATGGAGCTGATATTGGGAATTCTCATCTAGGACACCTTGCTGTAATTTCTGGAAAAGAGGGCTGAATTCAGCATCAAGCAAGTATGCCTCTTGGAGCTCTTCAATCCAATCATGGTGGAGTTCAGTGATGGATGAGACCGTGCATGCCCACATGCGAGAGAGTGTATCGGCCACTACATTGTCCTTTCCGCGGGTGTGGGTAATCTCAAAGTCATAGTTTTGTAGTGTCGCCACCCATCTACGTTGTTTGGGAGTGAGGTTGGGCTGAGTCAAGAAATATTTGAGTACACAATGGTCACTTTTTACCTTAAATCTGCTACCATACAAGTAGTGATGCCACTTTTTGATAGCATGAATGACGGCCAACATCTCCTGATCATAGATATGCAACTCTCTCTCTTTATCATCCAATTTTCGGCTCTCAAATGCTATTACCCCATGTTCCTGTAGCAAAACCACACCAATACCCCGTCCACTAGCATCACACTAGATGGTAAAATCCTTTGAAAAATCGGGGCATACGAGGATGGGGGTTGAAGTGAGCAAGTCTTTCAACTGTTGAAAACTGCGGGCAGCCAATTCATCCCATAGGAAAGCCTCTTTTTTCAGCTGATCTGTTAATGGGCCTGCAATTGTGGCATAATGGCAAATAAATCTCCTATAAAAGGAGGAGAGACCAAGAAAACCATGCAAGGAGGTAGTGGTAGTGGGGGTGGGCCACTCTCGGACACATTGCAACTTTTTAGGATCAGCTTGGATGCCTTTCTCACTAACGATGTGTCCTAAGTACTCAACCTCTACTTGCATAAAGACACACTTGCTTTCTTTGGCAAAGAGATGGTGCTCTCTTAGTACATCAAAAATCTGCCTAACATGCTTTAAGTGCTCATGCATTGACTTGCTGTAAATGAGTATATCATCAAAGAATACCAACACAAACTGGAAAAGCCATGACTACAATATCTTGTTCATTAAGCTCTGAAATGTGGCAGGGGCATTTGTGAGCCCAAATGGCATGACAAGGAAATGCTACAAGCCACAATCAGTCCGAAAGGCTGTTTTGACTTCATCACCCTGATTTGGTGGTAGCCGGATCGCAAATCAATCTTAATGAAGTAGTGTGCACCCTTGAGTTCATCAAGCAAGTCATCAATTCGAGGGATGGGGTATCTATTTTTGATGGCGATCTTATTGAGATCACGGCAGTCAATGCACAACCAGAAAGATCCATCCTTTTTCTTAACCAATAGGACTGAGGAGGCATAAGGGGAAGAGCTAGGCTCTATGAATCCCATCTCAGTGAGCTCCTTGACTTGCTTTGCTACTTCCTCTCTCTCACATTTAGAGAGTCTATATGGGGGTTTATTGATGGGCTCGGCATGGGGCTCCAAGTCAATCGGGTGATCCACCAATCTTTTAGGGGGAAGGGTAGTGGGAGGTTGAAATAGGTCCTCATATTCAGCCAAACGTGCTTTTAGTGCTGCATTTTGCTTCCCCAAGGTGTGTTGGTCATCATTATCCTTATGCAGATGCAAGACAAAGATTTGGGAGCGCTTCTTGAATTCCTTTTTGAGTTGTCTTGCTATTATAAGCTGAAAATCTGTATTTTCTTTGATTCTCTCCAAGTGTACAAGCTGCCCATGCATTACAAACTCCATGTACAGTTGAGAGAAGTCCATAGAGATTTTTCCCAACTGCTGAAGCCAATCACATCCCAATACAACATCCACAGGGACCATATCAAGGGCAATCAAGTCCAGCTTTGCTGTGTAATTTTCAGCCCAACATGAGAGACACTTGTATGCATACATGGGAGCTCACTTCCTCATTTCCATTGGCCACTTGAACCCGAAGGGGTTGCTGTAATTCAGTGGGAATACATGTCAAACGGCTAAGAATTGATTTATTTACAAAGCTGTGTGTGCTGCCACTATCTATGAGGATATATACACTCTTTCCATCAATGTTACCATGCACCCGTAAGGTGTTCGAACTCCTAGAGCCGGTCCATGCATCCATGGAGATTTTGCAGGCTGATATAGCGGTGAATGAGGGGTGCCAAGGGTCATTCCCAAGAATGTCATCAGCGGGGCAGCCACCGGGGTTAAAGGGGAACCTGTACGGTGAGTCATAAAACTGATCGAGATCAATATCCTCCTCATATTCAACATTTTCAGCAAGTGTCATTATTTGAGAGCTATCATGCATGTCCTCTTCCAGCTTGTCACTATCTTCCAGCACATACATGCTATTAAACTTGACAGTGGCATTCTTAAAGGGGCATTTGGATGCATGATCAGTCGTGTACTTATCCCCGCATTTGAAGCACAAGCCTTTGGCTTTTCTATCCTTGACAACTTCAGGAGGAATGAATTTTTGACCGTTGGGACCGAAGCCATTCCTGGCCTTATTTCCAGCATACTTTGGGTCACTTTTGGAGGGTGGTGCTGTCCCAAAACTACCATATTTCCTTTCAGCATTAAAAGTGGGGTAAGTAAGAATTTTGGGGCTGCCATTCCCTGCATTATTGCTACGATAATTATTAGCATATGGGGATTTCCTAATAGGGTATCTTTGTTGTCCGGCAATGGGCTGCGTGCTCTCATTGCGGCAGTACTTTCGACCATAGCGTTCGGCCAATTCTATGGTTGCAAATAGGGTGGCTGGCTTTTGAGCCATTACATCAGCTGAGAGATGCGCATCCAACCCATAAATGTATTTATGCAATTTGGCCTCATCACTAACTACCTTAACATACATGGATAGGTTCATAAATTGGTTTGGTGTACTCCCTCACAGTGAGATTTTGCTGATCAAACTGATACCATTGCCTAGCCAAGCGTTCTTTTTCCACCAGGGAGACAAAAACTTGGATCATGTGCATCTTGAACTCTTTCCAATCACGAAACTTCTGGAGGCAAAAATGATCTTTGCTTCATCGGTACGGGGGTAGATTAGAAAATAGGCTTCCAATTTAAAGGTCCATTCCTCTAGTTCAGCTGGGGATGAGGATTGAAAATTGAATTTTGTAACCACAATCTTGTCACGCAGCTCATTTGGGCATGGCTGCCCATGAATGCGATGTGCTACATGCTGCCCATACATGCCTTGCTGTCCAAAATTCCCATGGGGGCCATGCTGCCCGTGCATTACATGAGGACCAAATTGCTTATTAGGACCTTGCTGTCCAAAATGTCCATGCTACCCATTACCATATACATGCTGCCCATTGCCATGCGCATGCTACCCATTGCCATATGCATGCTTCCCATTACGATATGCATGCTGCCCATGCACTCCGTGCATTCCATGCTACCCAAGGTTTGCATTGGAGCCATTCCCTTGAGTGTGCAAGTAGCTTCCATTACGGGGGAGTTGGGGTGCCAATGATGGGCTGGAAAGATTCGTAAACAAGGGAGGGAAGGAGGGGCTCATCATGTCAAGTGGAGGGCTCATCCATCTTATAAGTGCTATGGGGGATGCCATGGGTACCACCAAGACCTTGTGGGCTGCGCCCGGTCTCTAAGGGGGGAGGGCGGTTAGCCTCACGGGGAGGGACATACTCCTTGGGTCAATCCGAGGGGGGGAAAATGGCGGGGATGAGGGCACCCATGTGCTCTATGAGTAAGTCCATCTTGGCCATCATCTCGGAATGACGCTGATCTTGGCAGGTTTCCATCTCCCTGTGGCGTTGCTCCATCTCTCGATGTCGTTCAGCATGACGGGTCTCATGTTGGCATAAGGTTTGGTTGAGCAGAGACAAGCGATCTATCTCGGGGCCACCTTCTTCAAACCAGTCTTCACGATCCTCATGGGCTGAGCTAGGATCATTCATTGAGGCACGGGAGTCCCTTATTTCATGCTGAAATTCCTCTTGGGCCTTTGCTTTACCCTTGTGGCCTACCATCCCAAGTGTAGTCTACCAGACCCCTTGTTACAGAAATGATGAGAACTTGAGCTAGGGAACTTCGATTGCCAAAATTTTTGATTCAAATGAAAGCCCTCAATACCCTCTACTAGGCTATGTAAAAATATCTCTGACAATAAATAATCAAGGCTTTGCTGTAATCACTTTTTATGGACAGACTGTGTAGGACTGCTGCCTATCCCATAGTGTCTCTGGGCACAAAACTGAGTGTATCTCCCAAACCGTAGGGCGGAATGGGGAGGTTTTTAGCTCTGATTGAAGCGGAAGATGCCCTCTTTGAATCAAGCTATATATCTCATGCTCAATCACACGAGAAGGCTTTTTTGTAATCAGTTTTTGCGGGTTGACTATGTAGGACTGCTACCTATCCCACAGTACCTCTGAGCACAAAACTGAGTGTATCTCCCAAATCGCAGGGCAGAATGGGGAGGTTTTTAGCTCAAATCAAAGGGGAAGATGCCCTCTTCAAATCAAGCTATAGATCTTGCACTCAATCACATAAGAAGGCTTTGTTGTAATCAATTCTTGCGGGCTGACTGTGTAGGACTGGTGGCCGTCTGCAATATTCTGCAAAGGCTCCCTCAAGGAGCATACTTTATCCCAATGGTGAGGGTCTTATCCCAGATATCCAGGGCCTCAATGGTGGCTCTCAATGCCCCATAAAGCCATACATTCTTTGCATCCATAGCTCATTGCTGAGACCAGTTCCACATTGCATACCCTGCCCTTCTTGCATTGCATCCACCATACATTACCAAGCGGTTCATGACATTACCAATGCATGTAGGGGTTTGTAGGCTCAAGTGGTCAGGGTTGGGGATATTCCATCAAATGTACCTGCACCTGAAATAATTCTTTGGGCTTCGGATCACTGGGAGGTGGGCAAAGTCCCCCCCAGGCCGGGTTGTGCACCCCTTCAGGGTCTTTGATGGCAAGGGGGGGTCATCCCTCTTTTGTCTTGCCACCTCGCCTGGCATCAGGCTTTTCCTCACCCGGAATATACATGGCAGACATTTATTAATTAAACAACCAGCATGAAATGCATTTCATAAATCAAAATTTTGGGCTTTTCATGAAGTGCATAGAATTGGAATGGGGAATAGGAATAGGGAGCTTACCGGCAGTGACTCACTGCCTACTCACCCTTATACAATGGATTTTTTATCACTTCTTGGCTCAACCAATTCATAAGAAGCCAAACGGGTTATGGGTAAGCAAAATATAATCACAATGAAGCTTCAACATGAGTAAAATCCATTTCAGCACTATAAGATCCAAGGGAAATGACTGGGACAATTAATCAGCATATGCATTCAAGGTTTGGGTCTCCTATTATCTACTTGGACTCATACATTCTCTCAAATAAATGGATGGGATTCAATAAGAGGCTTAAATGGAGAGAATGAGAGCCAAGAATCAGTTATCTTGAGTCTTTTGGAGAAGAAGGCAGCCACTAATGCCACCTCAGTCCTCCATGAGAGCTCCATTTGATCTCGAATGCTCCATGGATCCAAAATGGGTATGCTCCGTCAAGAAAGGGTGAAGTCAAGCTTGGGGCAGGATGGTTCAGGACCTCCCCATGAAGAGTTCTTGCTGAAATTGAGGTCCTACTCCATAGCCATGGCTGCCCACAAGTGCATGCCTTCAAATCTGCTTCTTCCCGTTCTTCTTGATGTGGCTGAAATCTTGAGCAATGTTGAAGAGGGACTCCCGGGGACCAAGGAGAGACCAAAATCTTCAGGATTTCTGAGCTTGATGCCAAGGTTCCATGGCTGCCATGGACTACACCAAACTAGGGTTTCTTGAGTGCAAAAGGGGAGTCCAAGGGCTGAGGAAAATGTCCCTGATGCTGCCCAAAGGAGTTACCAAGGGCCAGGGCTAAAACCAGGAAAGAGGGGAGAGCTGGGAAGGCTTCCCTGCGGGCTAGGAAGCAGCCCGTTTTTTGCGCCGCAAATTTTGGGCTGCTCCTGGGGGGCCACAAGCAGGGAAGACCAAGGGTGCTGCTGCTCAATGTGCTCCTCCAACTGAGGGGCAGACCTTAGGACAAGCCAATCTTGCTGAGGAAGAGGAGGGGGAGCAGAATTTCTGAATTTCTTGAGCTGGAGCTTCCATGGCAGCTTGGGGAAAAGAGGAGAGAGAAGGACTTCTTGAAAAGTATCTGAGTTTTTGGCCTTCTCTACCTATGCTACCCTCCTTTTTGCCCAATACCCTAAAAAAACTTGCATGAAAATTAGTGACGACCTGTCAAATTTGTCTGCCCGTCTCCAAATTTGTCCATGGTTCTTGGGAAAGCTCCATGAAAGGCTGCCATAGTCTTCAAGAAGGCTGACAACTTGCCTGAGTACTCCTGTGTACCTGTGAAAGAGATGTAACTGGAGCTTTCTAACTGTGGGAAACTATGAGAGCCCTAAATCTATGGGAAAAGAGAAGGATCAAGGACAAAGCTCTGATACCACTTGTAATGAAGGAGACCTAACTATCCTAACTAAGGGAAAAGAGAGAGAGAAGGATTGCAAAAGAAGAGGGAGAGGAGAGAGAAATGCAAGAAGAAGAGAGAGAAAGGGGGAGAGAGGAAGAAGAAGAGGAAGCCATGGAAGCTTGAGAAGGTGAAAAGAGAGTTTCTTGATAATTTTTGTGATTCCTCAAAATACCCTCTTACACCTTATATATCGTCAGTGTGACTGGTATGTTCCCATGCCATATTCCCGTGATCCTCGTTCATTACACTTAGTTAACAAATAAGTCCTAATTAATAATAAAATTTATGCCTCTTTCTTTGGAAACACAAACCATTGGTTAAAGGTTAAATCTTTGGTCTTAGGAAAATCATAAACTTCTAGCTTGGTATATAAATCTTCATTTTATGATATGAAAGTTCATTTAGCTAGTCAAAGTGTGAAGCTAGTTGATTTTGGCCAAAGCTAATATCCATATTGTCCATATATTATCAAGATAGATATAAATTTTGAGCAAAAGACATTTATGTATCATGCATATACATACAAAAAATACAAATGGGGTGAGCAATTATCTAACATACTTGTGTGTATTGGTTTACACAAAAAAAGAACCATCACATCATAGGTTATCCAAACTTATTACTATATGGTATTGGATCAAGTTATTAAACCACACCTAGTTAATGGTGACTCTTTTAAGGTCTTAGTTCATGAAACTTATACATGTCACTTTAAATGATGCTATATCTAAAAGAAAAAACTCATATTATAATATCTTTAAATCCATAACATTATAAATTTTGGCCATACCAACATATTTTTATATAATGTTTAAGGCTCTTGTATTCTAAATTCT
This sequence comes from Lygodium microphyllum, assembly GCF_053477565.2. Classification (NCBI taxonomy): domain Eukaryota; kingdom Viridiplantae; phylum Streptophyta; class Polypodiopsida; order Schizaeales; family Lygodiaceae; genus Lygodium; species Lygodium microphyllum. The sequence continues at coordinate 27,335,261 of NC_141143.1, read as the reverse complement.
CTCTTCACTCCTTCAAACCTTTGTATTCTTACATTAAACTTGGAAATTTCTTAGGTATACTAGCTAAGCCTCCTTGATGTTTCCATCACCATATAACATCATATTTTGTTAGTATGCTAGAAAAGACAGAGGTGGAATCCAAATATCCTAATAGCCACATAGCTTACATTCATCACTTAAGCTCTCAAGATGTGTGATCTCATATTTGTAACATATAAAGTGCCCTTTAAATATAAACATAAATATAGTGCTCTCTTTCATTCACAAAAGTAATACATTCATTAAAAGTGGGACTTGGGAAATTCCAAAAATCTCTAATATGGTTTTCTTTCACGTTAAGTTAGAAGAGTTATCACCTTGGTTATGGGCTACCCATGGAGTTTCTCACTTTGTTCATGATGGATGATGTCCTAGATATGTTGTTATCATTTTCAAGATATTGTATGCTATGGAGATGAATATGTTTACAGTATTTTAGATAGACTTTACTCCCCACCTTGATATTATTGTGTATTATTTCTATCATGTCCTTTCTACCTACAATCCACTTGTAATCCAAGTGCTTCTAAATTTATTGAGCATCTAGATTGGAATAATTATGGTTTTTTCTACCTTCATCAATACAATTATGGTCATCATCAACATTGTTTCATGGTTTGGATTTTGGTTACTGTTTCATTATGGAATTGGTGACAAGTTGAAGGTTGACTATGCTATTACAACTTTTCTAACTATGGACTATGATGGTTATGATCATCTTGTTTATATTATTGACAACGATTGGTATATTGTAAGCATGGCCAAGATGATATTAAAGTTATTACATTATTGATCTTACCTTACTATTCTTTTTTGAAGTTTTTAATGTGTTGTTTATTGTAGCCTTGATCACTTAAGGTCACCTCTCTTCTATTTGGTATTGGGTTGGTTTAAGGGAGTATTCCAAATAAGCTATTTTCTTTTTGTGACTATTTTACTATAGTGTGACCTATTGTTATACGAACTAAAGGACATAGGTAACCTAGGGTAATGTACCAAACATAGAAGCTTAGAATGAGATACACACGTGTTTTTGGGTATACCTAATTGTATTTTTCATGTAAATTTGCAAGTTGATATTTTATGAAAAACATTATTTATGAATTTGTCATTGCATATTCAAAAATTACCAAAATAATAAGAATTTCTTGTATAATACATTATATCATAAAAAATATTATAATTTCTCAATTAGGTTTTCTATTCTAGCTTCATAGTACTTGTATATTTTCCATCTAAATTGATAAATTACATTTGATACATAAGTAATCCATATATCTAGTACACATATATTGTACAAAATGTATATTTTATCCCCAACATGATGCATTTCATTAAGTTTTATTTATAATTGACTTTATTGTAATGGCATTTCATGTTTTGCATCAAGTGATGTTGTGATACATGTAATTTTCATTCTCCACTTGGTGCAATGCATTGAGAGAAGTTGAAAATTATGATTGATTTTTCACCCACTTGATGGAATGCATCAAGTGGGGCTAAAATTCATGAAAATTCATTCTCTTGATATATTACATTAAGTTTGTATGAATTTGTGGAAAATTTTGTGCTAAGTTGATGCATTACATCAAGTTGATATGATTTTTTGTTTTAATTTTATACGTGCTTGATGTGTTGCAGGAAGTTAGTGTGATTTTTCGTTTTAAATCTATATGAGCTTGATGTAAAGCATGAAGTGGGACTCACAATTGTGATACTTCATTCTCTTCTTAATACGCTACATCAACTTGGTGTGAATTTGAGGTAAATTTTATACTACCTTGAGGCATTGCATTCACTTCTAGTATGATTTTTTGTTTTAATTTTTTAATTTTATACTAGCTTGATACATTGCATCAAGTTGGTATGATTTTTTGTCTTAAATCTATTCTAAATACAATGCCTTAAGGCATTTTCTATTTTTTACATTTTTGTTCTCCATTGATGCAATGTATCAACTTAATATAGTAACTTTATCGATTTGATACCAACTTGATACTATGCATCAAGTGGCTAGTTCTTTTATAGTTTTTTAGTTATACTTAAAACATTGCATCAAGTTTATATTTTTTTGGGATAATTTTTTCTTTTAATTTTCACTAAATTTCTTGTTTAATTGATTTAATGCATCAATTTGTTATCTGTTTTAGTAAATTTTGACACCTACTTGTTGACATGACTTATCAGTTGTCTTATATTTAGTGATAATTTTATTCTTTAATTGATGCATTCTATCAAATTGGTTTGAATTTTGAGTAAATATTGTATCAATGATGTATTGTATAAAATTGCATTCTATTTTTCTACAAATTTATTCTTCATTTGATATAATGTATCAAGTTGTTAGAAATGTTTTGTTGACTTTATAGAGTGAATCAAGCTCTGTGGTAATTTTTGACACTTTGATTGTTCACTTGGAGCACTGCATCAAGTTGGTTTGTATTTTGAGTAAATTTTATCACCAACATAATATAAAACTTGAAGTTTCTAGTTAGTTTTATTTTCTTAAGATGTCGCTTATGACTTTGCAAATTTTGGTGTTGTTTTTTTGTATAATTTCCTTTTCAAATTGACATAGTGCATCAAGTTGCTAGCTTAAATGAAAGCACTTAGCTTGATCTTCTTAGCATAAATAAATTGACATTAGATACTATGGAATTTTCCACTAATAGTTCATGCATTGAATCAAATAACTAATTTCTATGCTCATTTTCCATATAAAATTTATCCACTTTCCTATGAGTTTATATTTTATTTTGTGTTAGTCAGGTACTCGATACAATGCATCAAGTTTGTTATATGTTTCTTTTAGTTTCTACTAAATGCATCATGTTTAATGTATCTTATGTAATAATTCTCTTGTTGTTTATTATTATCAATTAGCTCAAACTTTAAGCACAATGCTTCACTAACTTGATGTTATGTATCACCTTCTTTATCTTTTTTCCATTTTTTTCATGGATAGAACTTAGAAAGAGAGTAGCAAGAAGTCCAAGAAGACATTGGAATATACTCTTGAAGAGGATACCTATGATCCACTTGATTCTCCTCCCCCCACTATTATGACAAAGAAGAGTAGCAAAGTTCAAGTTGAGAAAGGTGGCGAGAGAGATCCTGGTGGCAAATTGGGTAAGCCACTAAAGTATCAAACCTATGGTGGCAAGAGAGCCTTACTTCTAGGTGGTGCTTATACTGAACAAAGTAAGATCACACTAACATCACAACACAAGAATAATGAAGGACATGAGGACCTACCCTTAGGTGTTCAACAACAACCTCCTCTACCATCAAAGTTCTCATATTTAAAACAAAAACTTGAACATGAGGCTCAAATACATAAAACTATAGAGGCTAGGTGTGACTCTTTAACATAAATTATAGTTCTAGTAGTGAGGAGCCAATGTTGCCTTCGATAGAGAAAACTATCCAATTTATTGAGAAGCCATGACAAGCTAGGATATCTCTTCTTGTAGTTAAAGGGCCTTCAACAAAGGATTTCACATAAGAGTACCCTAATCATGAATGGTGTTTATCATATCCTTTCTAAGGAAATCTCATTTTGTGCCTTGCAATATATTCTGGGTCAAACATAAGTACTTGGCAATTTCTAATGGTTCAATGATCCAAGATTTTGGCTTGGATGAAACAAAATTAGTTAAAACTCAGTGTACTATAAGGCCTTTGAGCGATGGATTTCAATAAGAAGAAAACCTTATTGTGACATTTACCTTCTTTTATCCAAGGCAATGCAGTGTCATATGTTGTACCTACATCTCAAAATTTTATTTAAGAAAAAGAGACGTCTCATTCTAAAAAGATCAAGACTAGTGGGAGAGAAGGTAGTGCCCCTAGACAAAAGAAGAAGAGTTCAGCAAGGCCAATATCTCCATCAAAGAATAAACCACATAAGAAATCTAAGTAAGAGGTGGAACATGAGCCAAGTACTAGTGCTCATTCCGAGGAGTTCAAGGATGAGTCAACTATTGGAGGAGAGGAGCTCATAATGATAGGTGGAGAGCTCAAATCAAGTATCTTACCTTCAGAAAAAAATATGTTTAGAAGATATATGAAAAAACATAAGCTTGTTAGAGATAATTTCATCTCCCTTCTAGTCAGGCAAATACATCCTGCCCCCATAGATGAGAGTATAGGGTTTAGAACATTAGAGGTGCAAGAACCCATCAAAGGACATGTTAGTAACTTGAAGAGAAAAATGAACGTAAATTCCTTATGCTATAGTTGTTTCGTTGGTGGTTATGGTGAATCCTTACTAGTGTCCATAAAAACAAAACTTTGACATGCCCAAAGTAGAGATATATGACTATTGTATCATAGGTGGTTCACACTCTCTTGAAGCAAGAAGGCATCTTCTAGAAGAGTATCATCATACGTATCAATTTAAATATGTTGAGTGTTATGTGTATGCAATATTGAGTTTTGAAGAAGGGAAAAATTTGGCCTAGGATCACAATAATGACAATGATTTCAAGAGAAAATTAATATCCTTCATTGAGAAGATAATATTTTTTTCATATAGAACAGGAGGAGTATATGCAAAAGTATAGGAAGCTAGACATGAATCTTAGAAGACTATGCTTATTAGATGTTGGTGTGATAATTGATGAGAACTCAAAGGCAAAGGGTTTTCCTAAGTATGATCTAATGTTCCAACTTGCATTTAGGATGGGCCAAATTTGGGATTTATAGGATCAAATCTTCCACATGTGGAAAGATAAGCAATTAACAAGACAAAAGTTAAACAAGGTTTGAGATCATGCAAATTTAATTTTGAAGGGAAAGTCTAAGAAGATATATGTGTCCTTTGAAGAGCTTGTTGATGATAAAATGTTGTTACCATGGTGCTCTCTTCAAGGCATGAACGATAAGAGAGTGCTTATATCCACCTTATCTAGGGTAACAGTAAAGAAACTCTTCTTAGATGAGATGGTCAATGAATTGAACTTGTAAGTTTTCTTTTCAATATGTTTATCTTATTTTATAGTCTACTTTTTCAAATCTGTCTCCACTATTACTTGTGCTCCAATGAAATATTTGTTATCACACTTTAGGGCTATCTGATGCCAAGAGGCATATTCCACGGTGGATTCCGTGAGGTTTTGTGGTGGATTTCATAAAATTATATTTATTTGTCGGGGCTCATACACAAGGTGGATTCCTTGTGCGAAAAGTTGATAGGGACGCTTGTCCTTTTCGGGCGTCTCGTTAATTTAATGTTCAAGTGGGTGATTCCATAGCGGGTGATTCCGCAAAATACATATTTAAATTAATGCACGTTTATGAGTTTAGAGTGCACACTCGTATTAAATTAAGGTTAGAATAGAGTTCCAACCTTTTTTTTTTGTAGCTGAAGACTGCTAGGTATTCACTTTTGTCGGTTTAATTTTATTATTTTCTAACAATTGTGAATGCTTCAGTTGATGTGTAGAGCACGCGGCGGTGGCACTGGAAAGCACTGGGCAATAGCATGTATTCAAGTTATTTAGAAGAAATTATCATTTTTGATGGGGGCACGCTTCTTAGGCGTGGCGCCAATATTTATTTTGACGCGCTTATTTATTCAATCGCTTGACATATATTTATTATTTTGTATGTGCATGGGCGCACAATTTAAATATTCATTATTGGTAATTGTATTTGGGCACAACCTCACTCTTGGGGCACCCAATCGCTTTATTCTTTATTTGGACAAAAGCAAATACAAAAGCTAAAGCATGCTAATTGTAAATTTGGGCTATTTTTTGAGCTTGGAGATGAATAATATATTAAATACATGCTTTGTGGAGCACTCACACAAGGCATGGGGGAGATTGTACCCGATTGGTCTTCTTGCTTCATGTCATGCAAGTCTATTCTCTTGGATTTTGAGCAAAAAGTAGAGTTCTGGACCTTTCAACACTCACTACGTATGCATACGACATTCGATTTGTGCACCAATGTCACAATTGCCCACAAGTCTCTATTTATCTACAAGTATCCTCTCTATCATTCATTCAAGTCCTTTGCTCCAAACCTAGCTACAAATCTCTTATCATCTTCATCATCTTATTCAACAGTCTAACCAATGCTAATTGGGATAGTATTAATAGTAACGATAATAGGACTTCCATCTGTGCAATCTACTTTCCCTTGAGTAGGGATAGTCCTCAATAGCTTCTTCATTTTCTCATTTCCTTCCTATGTTTTCTATCCAAAAATAATTATATCCCTTTCTCAAAAATGGTATAAATCATTTACAATATGAGCAAGGTGAGGTATCCAAATTATCAAGTAAAATACACAAGCATCTAAAAACCTTCTCATGTTAGATATAGAAGGAAAACAAGTCTCCTCAATCTTCTCTATGGCATCCACTTTCATTGGGGATGGCCTTCTTCCATGAGGCCCACACATTTGACCAACTATCATCACTTCATTCATTCCCTCAAAAATTTCATTTCTAACTCAAAAGTGTCATATTCACTTATTTAAACCTAGTCAATATCTTTTCATAGCAGACAATGCGAGCTCTTATAAACTTTCTGCATCCCCAAACATCCAATTCCTCATCCTTGTTTTCTTCTGCACACCCTTTAATGGGTGCATTGTCTAAGAAAGGCATAGTCAGATGTGGGATATAATATTTGAGCACTTTGTTCATGGCATTTTTCACATGGGCCACACAATTTATAGCCCCTTATGGTAAGGTACATATGCAGATTGAATCAAATAGAGTCTTCATTAACTAGTCATAGTTTGAATACAAATCACCCAATGAATATATGGTTCTCCCTACAAAATATTCAAAAAACTCATATACAATTGGTCCTTCTCCCACATTCCTAATGGTTAGCTTATTCACTTTCTACATATCTTGTATAAATCTCAATGTTCTATTCTTCTTCGATATTGTGAACCACTTCTTGGAATATGGAGTTGAAGAAGGCTCTAAAACTCCCATCCTTATCTTCTCATTCAATAAATCTATCAATTTAGGCAAGTGTGCCCTCAAAACTAGAATAGGCTATAAGTTCTAATGTATATGTGAAATTGTAAAGACAACCATAGGTGAAACAACTCATGCATCAACACAACCTATCTCATGTAATTAAAATGCAAAATCCCTATCGTACTTGGATAGCATATCCTCAAGCTCTCTACCGATAATAGAAAATCTTCACTTTCAATCTTCAACTCTTTGAGAAAATCCACATAAATCTATGGCTAATGTTCTTTGGGTCCCTCAAGTTTAGCTATCAAGAATTCTACACCGATAGTGGTACTCACCAAAAACCTGGTTCTCTAGACTCTTTTCCATTGGGTAGCAATGGCTAATCTCTTTAAGTATCTGTATTCCTAGCATGATTTACAAAAAAGAGTTAGAAAATACAAAACTCTCTTTTCATATTTGATGTTGATCTACACATAAAGTTGAACCATCATTCGAAACCTTCATCTCCATGTGTGTAGAAGTAATGTAAGGCTATCCTAGAATTACAAGATAGTAAGGGGAATCATGCACAAAGAAATGATGCTCCTTGTGGATATCACCTATAGAAACCTCCACATTCAGACATGTTGCATATAACTCTTCTATTCAATTATTGATTGCTTGCATTCTCCATCCATGGTCAACATCCATTGGTTGATTCCCATTTTCATACAAACTTTTTACCATGATATTAATCTTTGACCCATGATATATGAGAGTAACACATGGACTCTCAAGCTCTCCAATTTTCACTACTCTCTCTTTAGTGGCACAGGCCCAATGATTATGGGAATAGTGACTTCAAGGTATCAAATGTCAAGCCTTATCATTTGTATAATGCATAGGCCACACATCCTTTACTATCACTACAAGGGTACACATATATAACGATGCTAAGTAGCAACGTTTTTTTTTTTTGGTGTCGATATTAGCATCGCTATGAGCGTTGGTATCCGCGTCGCTAAAAACATCGGTATTTGCGTCGCTAAATAGCGATGCAAATACCGACGTTTTTAACGATGCGGATACCGACACTAATAGCGACGACACTGCGGTAAAATTTCACCGAAACCCGAACGTTTCTTTCATATGAGCATATGAGCACGTGAAGGAAGAGAGAAAGAGAAAGGGAGGTGAGCAAGAGAGGGAGGTGAGCAAGGAAGTAAGCCACGAGCTGCATGCGAGGAGAGGAGCGTTGCCCGCATGAAGAGGTCGTGGAAGAAGAAGAAAGCATGACGGTATGCCCTGTTTTGGTTTCTTTACAATCTTTGTTTTGCTTTGCAATGTAGGTTAGAAAGTATTGGTTTGTCTTCGATCTTTGTGTTGCTTTGTGTTACTTTGCAATGTAGGTTAGGAAGTGTTGAAAGAGAGAGAAATGAAAGCGAGTGTTTTCAAAATTTTTTTTTTGTGTTGGTTTTTATTCTTTGCAGTGTAGGTACGAAAATGTATGTGTGTGAGCATAGTTTAGAGCCAACCTCAAAGATAGATAAGTTTAGAGCCGAACTCAAAGAGATAGGTATGAAAAATTAAAAAAAAAACCTGAAATATATATAGTGGAGTGGTCCCAATATACAATATAGAATCGTTATTAAATTATCATTCCATTACATCGCAGTCAAGATGTCTAGCACTCACGACCAACATGGTGGTGATCATTGGGCTTGGCTCAATCAACGTGTCCCCTGTCCATGCACGTAATGCAAATTGGCCATTCGTCGGAAACGTTGTTTGTCCATAGAGCATATGCAACGATATGGAGAGTTTGGAGTTGAGATAATCGACCAAGTAGTCTTGAATTATGAGATTGCAGTAAGTTCTCTCTCATTACGTACTATATGACATGTGATTGATTTAAGTATAATAGTTTGGGGTTATATTAGAAGTTAGCTCCTTAATGTCCTTTACAGGGTCAGGACCATGTCAATACATTGCAGTCCGTAGATCTCTTGCGTCCAGTAAGACGGGTTTGCCCGCCCTCTATACAAATGCCGTTTGAGATAACTAACTGTCTCATAGAAGGTGATAACTCTCAACCCCCTTCTATGGGTGAGAATGCTGGAGACATGGACGATCCTCTTGCTTTTTTGGAGCCCGAGTTAGAGGACATGATCGAATCATTGCTTCCGACAGATTCGGAATCCCAAGATCCTTTAATTGCGGAGGCTGCCATTCCATTGTATGATGGGAGTTGGGTATCCCGTTTGAAGACACTTCTTGCATTGTTGAGCATACAAACAAAGTATGGATGGAGCGATGCGAGTGTGACAGAGCTATTCAGGTATATTATGATGTGTATGATTCTTTATTGAAAGCCATTAAAATGTGCTATTGTAGTACTCTAATAACGTGCTTCATTGCAATTTGTAGAACGTTGAAATCTTACATTTTGCCTACCCAAAACACGATGCCTGAGTCTCATGGTGACGATGCAAGACAAGTGCTGCGAAAGCTAGGCATGGATTATAATTGCATTCATGCTTGCCCCAATGATTGTGTTCTCTTTCGGGGAGAGTTTGAATTGTTGGCCACATGTCCCAAGTACGGTGCGGACAGGTATTGAAATGACTTGCAAGGGCAGACTGTTTCGTAGAAGGTTTTGAGGCATTTTTCGCTGATACCGCGTGTTTGTCACATTTTTCGGACCAAGAGTTTTGTAAATTTGACTACATGGCATGCGGAAAGTTGATCCACTGATGGTGTATAGCATACACCAGCTGACTCAGAAGCATGGCATCACATTGATGAGACTTTCCCTGACTTTGCAAAGGAGGCAAGGAATCTATGATTCGGTCTTGCCATGGATGGGGTAAATCCTTTTGGTTTACATTCCACCTCCTATAGTGTATGGCCTGTGGTCCTTGTTAACTAAAATATACCGCCATGGCTTTCCACCAAGAAAGGACACCTTTTGCTTATCTTGCTTGTGCCTGGATGATACAAAGTCAAGAATATGGATGTCTACCTCTCTCCACTGATTGATGAGCTAAAGGAGTTGTGGGAGGGAATTGTAGTGGAGGACATGAGCAAACATATTGATAGGCGATCCGCAACTATAAGGGCAATTCTTATGTGGACCATGAATGAATTTCCAAGTTATGGAGAATGCTTTGGTAAAGCGTGTTTTCTTATTTTGCCAGTTTTCTTTGAGCGATGTTGGTGTTATGACATGCCTCATTGTACATGTGTGTTCTACAGGGCTAGCCACATCAAGTTACCATGCATGTCCTCTGTGTGGACCAAGGTTGGATTCTCATATGTCAAAATCTATGAAGAAGATGGTATTTGAGGGACATCGGGCTTTTTTGCCAGAGGGTCATGTCATGAGAGAAGGATTTCTTGGTCACCCTCCTGCGAGAATGAATGCACTGAGCTGGTTTGATCGCAGGATGGTGGACCAAGACTCGCTTCCTAGTGGAATGCGATGCTTCTCAATTTTCTATGAGCTGACTTATTGGAAAAAACTAAAAATTAACCACCTTTCAGATCCCATGCACATTTTTAAGAATGTGGATAGCTTGCTATGGGACCACCTCACTGGGCAGCGAGACACACTAGAAGCGAGGATGGATTTGAAAGCAGCGGGAAAGATGGAACCATATTGGCCTGTAAGTGGCATCAACGCGCGAGTGCAATTGCCGCGTGCTCCTTGGGTTTTGTCTGGCAATGAAGTGCGACGATTAAAGGAAAACATCAAGTCCTTTCGCACGCCGACTAGCCTAATGCGTTCTCTCAAGACAGCATTCACAAAGGATGACCAACTGACAGGACTCAAATCCCATGATTGGCATAAGATGTGTCAGGTATATACGTCATGATTCTACATATTAGATTTCAGAATCTCCATTTGTTTATACGCAATATTAATTACATGGTTTTCACAGTTTGTATTGCCGATCGCAATCGCGAGGTCTCTGACATCGGAGGTACCGACAGCCATTTACAAATTGTCTGAGTTGGTTCACTTTATCTCCCAAAAAGAGATTCACACATCATCGATTGAATCTGCGAAATGCATGGCAATAGAGACTACTTGTCTTTTGGAGAAGTATCTTCCCACCTGCATGCTCACGATATAAACCCATCTTCTAGTGCATATTGTAGATGAATTGCAAGTTGGAGGTCTAGTCCATAATCGATGGATGTTTTTCCTTGAACGGTTCATGAAGACCTTAAAAGGATTTGTGCAACAACAGGCTCCTCCTCAGGGTAGCATGGCTGAAGGTTGGTTAGTGTCAGAGGCCTTGGTGTACATTTTTGAGTGGTTGTCCACTGTGGACCAGGAAAAAGGCTTGATATGGTCACTTAAGGAGGATGATCGTCTGAATGGAGATGTCCTAGTGGAAAACGGAATAGAGAAGAAGATGGACGCATCCATGGAGTCCAAGGTGAACCGATTTTGTATGCTGCATAGTGCTACGATGGAGAAGTGGTTGCAATGGTATGAGGATTCTCGCGCTGAGCGAGAGTCTGCAAGATCTTACTTTCGACGGCGGAGTACGCGGCAACGGCCCATTCGATATCCGAAGGGCTTAGAGGAGATGCCTCTACTCATGTCCACTAGATGGCTACATGAGGCCCTAACCAAAGCATCTCAAGATGGAGAAACAGTTACTGAAGAAGAGTTGGACTTCTCACGTGGATGCAATCCAAAGGTATGCAATCCCAAGAAATTACAATCTATACTGCAAATCGCAACTAATGTTCTTGTTCTTCTCCCAGTATAAGGTCCATAGTGTAGCATGATCACGTGGATGACATTTCAGAGTAGAGCACATCAACAAGTTACGCTTGACAATGGACTGTGGAGTGATGGCAATGTTTGAGCAGGAAAGCCGACGACGTGCCACAAATCCAAACCGTGTAGTTGCAGAGATGGAGTATTTCGGATATCCTTGCAGTGGACTATTGAAGTTTCTCTATGACCATATTTGATGTGCAATGGTTCAAGGTTACTCTCGAAGGAGCAAGTGCAACTGTTTGGCGAGGGCCAAGTGGCTTTGTTGAGATTGACTCAATGAAGAAGTGGACTGATTTGAGTGATACATTTGTTTTTCCAAATCACTGTGAGTAGATAAGAGTCCCTAATACTTGATGCGCTTTAGCAATCTCAAAGTGGACTTTTATACTAATCGTAATATGGATCGGGTCATCTTTTTCCCTAATCTGCAACAACCTCAATGGTGGTATGTCATTCCCGTGACATCTAGGAGTATCCCCGTGCATGCCAGAACCCCCGTACTAATTGTAGAGGAGACACCTTTAATAGCGGCAATGACAGAAGGCATACAAGAAACTAGGATGAACTGCCTGGAGGACCAAGACATCTCACCTATGGAGATAGAGGATGGATTTTTTGAAAATGAAGCAGAGTCCTCATTTTGTGGAGAATTTTGTATAGATATCCCCGTGTATACTAAGCTATGTCAAGATGAGATTGTGGAACCCTAAACAAAAGTGACACGATCAAAACGTTCCTCCCACTACAGCAATGCCACTTTTTGCAAATCGGTTAGGACAGTTTGTATGTTTTTGGAGTATGGTGTTTTGTATTATCTAATTATTATTATTATTTTAAAATGAAGTCTTGCAAATTCAGTCTTAGTTGTATTATGTCTTGCAATTCATTATCTAATTGACTTGTTTTTCCTTGTATGTGTAGGTTTAGGATTTGGGCACGGACGGAAGGATGAGTCGGGATTTTACAAATGACAACATTGATGCGATGCTAGTGCGTTTCTCACTAGAGCAGCTAGGACGGGTCAAAGATAGAGCCGATGCACAGCTTTCCCATTCCACCTCAGCACGATCGGCAGACTCTAGACGCTCCGATGCTTCGGTCTCCAGTAGACGCAGTCGTAGGTCTCGCTTTGCTTCAAAGTCACGTGATCGAGAAGGAGGTAGCTGCTGTTGTGGGGACGCGGATGCAATCTCTCCCACTCCCACTGCCACTAGGGAGTCGACACCGTCTTTCACTAGCGGTGGCGGGAAGACGTCTAGTGCTCCCACTCCTTCACGCACCCCACCGATCACTCCCAGGGCGGACAAGAAGTACACGAAACCCACTCCTCCAGGTATGTATTTTCGCATGAAGATTTTTGCAGTAGCACTTATCAATTCAAGTTGTGTTTCACACATTTGTATTAATGTCATGAAAGTACCCATTTGCAAAATCTTGCAGGTTACTCGTATCTCATAGATAAGGCCTCTGGCAATTTATACATGAATGTTGATGGAAGAGCTATCATCTCTAGGATGCATGAGTTGTGGCAACAAGTATTTCGGCACAACATTACAGACAAGCGGAAGGAGATCCCAAATGCCAACAAGGAATACATAATCGATACATTGTATCGAGAGTTTCCTCAACCCTCTAGCAATGATAGATTTTTGAGAGGGTGGATGATGACACATATGCGTGACTATCAGTCACATAGGCGGTCTGATGCATGCGAAGTAGTTAAGCAGGGAAAATCGAAGCCGGAGTGGCTAGATACTGAGGACTGGAGTAATCTCTAGGATGAGGCGACATCTACTCCAGACAAGTGGAAGCAGCAGAAGGACGCAGCAAAGGCGCGCTTGGACGTAGGATCGGTGCATCACCTTGGTAGCGGCGGCCACGCAACATTTGTGGCAGATTTCGTAAGTATTAATAGGGTAGAGTACTTTAATTTAATGACATCCATGTTGATGTATGTATTTCGAATATGAATCTCAAGTACGTTGTTTTTCAATGTTTGTGTGCCACAGCAAGGTTTTACGAATCGCGACCCGACTGCACTAGAGGTGACATACGAGGAGAAGCATGGCTTGAGTGCCCTGATCGAGAAGTTCTATACTCGTAGAAGACCAGTAAGTAGTAATAAATATCATTCTTAATTTGAGAAATCTGTCATTATATGTCAGTTTGTATTTGGTACTCACAATTATATATGTATTTGCCGTTGCAGACTCCCTTCGATATGCCACTACAGCGAGAGGAGTTTTCTGATGCGGATGAGTCGTAGAGAGCAGATTAGGCTACATAGAATTACTCCCCATCTTGTATTATGTAAGGCCTTGTGGCCTCTATCCTCCATATGTAATAGCAAAGTATATATGATTCGGACTTCTATGTTGTAGCATGACTCCATATTTGCTTTGTCGCAGTAGCACTTGTCAATTTAAGTTCTGTTATTTTATTTATCAATGCACTGCACATTTGCGTTAATTAATGTCATGAAAGTACTTGTTTGCAAAGTCTTGTCATTATTTGGGATCGATTGTCTAACTTCTTTGACAGTAGGAATTGTTTCTTAGCCCTGTGTGGCTCTAACTGTGGCAGGGCTGCATCTGCAGCTCTGCCATAAAAAAATGTTATTCTCTGTAACCGACTGTATCAGTGTCAAAAAATAACTCTGCAATCTTCGGTATTAGCGTCAAAAATTCTCTACAACCGTCGGTATTAGCATCACTAAATAGTGACTCTAATACCGACGGTTTTGTAGAGACGCTAATACCAATGCTAATATCGACAACGGGGATATTTTCTATTTATAAAGAAAATGTCATTATAAACATCGTTATAGCATGTATATGTTGTAGTGTATACTAGTGCAAGTCACCACATTTGTAGCCTTTACAGTATCAACAATGATATTTTTCAACTTCTTCACATTCATCTTTTTCATCCGTATCCTCTTAACAAATCAATGTATATCTTAAAAACCAATTTCCTCTTCACCTTCTATCATAGCTTGTAATGGCTCTCTAACAACCAATCTCTTTCTTCTAATAATATTTGTTATCTCCTCATGAACCTCCCTCTTGGAAACGCAAAGTATTTCTCCTAGAGTAAATTCCACTTTGATGTTCAAGATGTACTCCTCCAAAACATTCGTTAGATCTATAACAATATCTATATCTAAAAGCAACTTGTAACCTGGATTTTCCCATTCGGCTTTTGATCCTTCTTTCCTCCCTCTTGCTCTTTTGAAACATCCTCCATGGCATGTTTTGGTGTAGATATAGTATGAGGTGTAAATTACTCAAGATTATTCCTTCCATACTCTCTAGTTACGCTATTGGAAGTCCCTAGATTGTAATCTTCCCTTTTCCGCTTGTCTTTTCACTTTTTCTTGTCTTCAACATAACATCTGTGTTATGTATCTTTATCAAATATGCATAAATTGAGTAAAATGAATCCCATGTTGTATTTTCCCTTATGTTCATTCTTCCAACATTATTTAACTCTATTTTAGGGATCTTTCCTTAACCATAGTTTGCATGGTAGGAATCCAAAATTTAGCTTTCTTGCCTAGCAATACTCTCTACTCACTCTCTAGAGCTTCTTCTATCAGTATCCATAAGTTGCAACATCCACTATTGCATAAGCATTATGCATGGATAAATTATCAAGATTTTTTTGCATACCTCCCTTCTCCAAATTCATAAGTCATAGGAAAACTTGTCTCATTGGCATGAATCTTGTGTTCCTTTTAGAAAATTAGATACTTGCTTAAAGCCTCCCTACACAAATCATAATCTTTACAATCAAGATGTGGACTATCACACTAAATACATCTATAGATAAATCCTTCCCTAGGTGGAAACTTTGGAGCTACTGGTCTTCTCAGATCAGGATTGAAAAGCAGCTTGATTTATAAATTTCACATAATCTTGACAAGATCATCGATTACATTATCCTTTGAAAGAATAGTAGAAGGTACCATTTACAGTTGCCTTTAAAGTGCTTCTACCCGAGATGGAGTAGCAACAACCAAATATTAAATCTGTAATGGAAGATCTATAGATTGTAAGAAAAAAAAATATTTTCTATCTCCAAAAGAGTAATTCGTTCTACAACACTCAGCTAGTCATAAAACTGTTCAAATTTCATCTACAATTTTGGAGCAGAAAGCCCTTTGGTAGATTTTGCAACCCACTCAAGAAAAGACATTTTTAAAACCCTATTAGCATCCTCACTATAATATTTATCCTTTAGGGATTTCTTGAAATCAACCCAATTCTAATAGTTCTTAATCCAAATTTCATTTATTTGGATTCATAGCTTACGATCCATAACCCTATTAAAATGATGGTATCTCATCAATTGGAACACTAGCCATCTCTAGTTTCTTTGCATAAATACATAGAGACTTGAATATATTACTACCATCAAATGTCTTCAACTCTACAATCACTTCCTAAAAGATTTTTTAATTACCTTTTCATGTTTGAATATCTCATGAGTGTGCATAATATCCCTTGCTCTAACAACCTCTTTAGTTTGCTCTCACATCTTCAATTCTAGAGTTGGCCTTTCATGTGAAAGGGGGGGAGGGAATAATAAAGTGTTATACGTAAAACCATCTGGGATATGAGAATATGATTTGACAAATGAGAGATAGGAGGAATTGTAGCAAACAAATAATGCAAGAGGGAGATCAAATTATAACCTATATTACTTGTAAATTACCTTTGCTCTAGTCTCTACACAACTTCACTATCGCTTTCAAATAATACAAGTTTTGAGATAATAGGTTAGACTCAAAAGCTTTAGTCCCAAATCTTTAATGATAGTAATACATCAATCTTCATACAAACAATGTATGTAGGACCTTAAAACAAACCACAAATAGCCTTATGACACACTTGAAATAAAATAACCTAATGAACTATTAACTCCTTGAGAAAAATATTCAAAACCCTTGTATATTTAGTATAAAATCCATGTTCTTTTTCAACTACATCAGTAGAAAAATACCATACAAAATTTTCTACAAAAATTGTACTTTTGGGTACTTAATATGCAAGACATAACATCCAAATCAATGTCAATTCCTTTACAAACTCTAATCATAACACTTTTTGCCTACAAAAATAGTATACTAGTAGTATAACAATCCCAAATCTCACACACATCTATCACAAACATGTATCCACAAGCATTTTTCAATCATCTCCTAGCTTCAACATGTTTTCTTCTACTTCTTTCTTGACTTTTAGTATGACAAGAAGCATATTTTCTCTAGCATTTTACCTTACCCTAAAGAGACACATGTATGTAACTCATGAATTGCATAAAAAAAGTGAAGCTACTCCTAGAGATATTGGACACTTAAAATTTCACTTAAACTCTAGTCTTGGATACTAAAATGGCCATGACAAGGGATACATGCCATATTATATTCCAACCGCAAGGGGTCCACCTTATAAAACATGTAAGATACCACATAAGTTCAAAATAAAGGATATTATATCTAGCAAAATCTATAGGGTTTGGTTTATAAAAAGGGTTTTTTAATTATAATTTGAAAATAATCTATAATTTTAGTAAAGTAAAAGGGGTCATTTTAAGGCCTTATAGTATGTAAAGAAATGGTATTTCTTAATATCCTTTGAACACACCTTATATAGATGATTTTTTATAGATGGCCCCCTAGGATTCCAACTAACATGTGAACCAACTTTAAAAATCTTGGCATACACTAGTAGATGAAGTAAACTCTCATGGACATTGAGACAAACATATCTCATAGACATACACATGAAATCTTGGAAGGAATAGAGATCCTATAATGTCTCGGATTATCACGTGGGTGTAAAAGAAGGGATTTTAAAGATATTATTCTTATAAATTATATATATATAGAATAATGCTACATAAAGGCGTAATTCGTATATTGAATAGAAAAGGAGTGTGCTTGATTTAAGAAAAAATCATACGTAAGGGTATTTTTAAATAAGCCTTAAATGCATGTGACATAGAGGATCTACATATAGTGAATTCTTCAAGGAAATATAAATTGCATGGCAAGTTACCATATTTATCTTTCCTTGCAAATGAGAGATATGACAAAGCTTAGAGATACATAATAATCCTTAAACATATCTAGTAAGATTATCTTAGTTGCTGCTATTAACTGATGAATATAGCACTCACTGTCACTATTTATAGAAGGATGCAAAGTCATAAGAACATTTAATGACTTCTCTGAATATGTTTAGATCTCATTCCCAAATATCATTGAAAAAATCACATATACATAATGTCTTGGAACAATTGCAAGTCTAACATATTCAGACAAAAAATATGAACATTTGTGAAATCTTGCAACACTCAAGGCAACAAATTTGTAACTCCTTGGGTCGAACTCACATCAGCTTCATCTAGTCTCTCCCTAGGCTTGCTCCACTCACTTTCTCTTGAAATGGAAGCTTATGTCTTGTATCATATCCATCAAAGTAATGTTATTTATTCATTATAGATACACCCACGGATGATGGACAATGGAACTTAACACCAACAAACCTCAAATTTTTTGTTAGTAGTTACATCATTGGGGATCACAATGTGTTAATATTTTGTAATTTTGTAATAATAATATATTACTAACTATGAGGTCTTATGTTAATAACATTAAAAGAAAGTGAATTATGTAGATGTAGTTTTGTCGTTTAACCAAGCAAAAAAATACCATATCTCGATGAGTCCTTGGGCTATTTTATTTTTATGACTAACTAGTTGGGTTCCTTTGTTTCCCTAATGGGCCTATTTGTTGAGAATCAGAGTTTGCAGCAGTAGAATGTGTGCACAAGAGGGAGACAAGAGCTCAAAGTACAAGAATGAAATCTTTCTTACTAAGTTGCTTAGAGTACAACTTGGGTACACTCTCTCACAAATGATAGTGACCCATAGGCTGTTTATATAGCCCTTTGCCAGCTAGGGTTAGGGTTTCCCCTGCCCCTAGGGCTATTCACACTCATCTGCCCTTATACTCCCTTGCTTACAGTGGGTTTCTATGCCCATCTTCTAACACCCCCCCTCAATGCCAGGGTAGCATTGGATTACAAGGCATGTAAAAGATCCCCCCCTTTTTGGGATGCCTTTATAAATCAGGCTTACAAGGTTGTTTTAGGTAGATGATTTAAATAGTCAAAACAGTCGATCTTCAGATGAATTGGAGACATAGTTGGCCACCAATTCTTTGGGTATTTCAAGAGTGTTGGGGCATTTACTTGTTATATGCCCTGTCTTCTTGCATTTGTTACATTTCATCTTCTTGGGATACTTCTTCCAGGAGTTCTTTACAAGATGTCCTTTTTTCTTACACAAAGAACATTTAGTGAGAACTGTATGAACCAATACTTGTTCACGTGAATTTGAAGTTACCTGACTGTTGCTGCTTTCTTTGTGGTTCCTCTTTTCTTCATCCAAACAGGATTGAATGGTACTTGCCAAAGTAGGATTTGGAATGTTGGTGAGAGTGGTTACAAGAGTAGGAAACACCTGTTTTACAGCTTTTAGGAGAATAGCAATAGCATCTTCTTCAAGTATTGGAGCTTGTACAGAAGCAAGCTGTGCCATAAGTCCCTTCATATGAGAAATAAATTTTCCCAAATCTTCTCCTGAACGATATTCCAAGCTAAAGAATTCAATTTTAAGGAATATTTTAGTATTCTTGCCAGTGGCTCCATAGAGCTTTTCAAGCTCATCCCATTTTTCTTTAGCAGTGTTTAGTTGATCAACATGATGAATCAGGGATTCATCTAAGTGTAGCATTATGATTGCTTGAGCACGTTGTCGTCGCGTTAAGGGTTGAAGGTCTACCACCGGGGCTTTAGTGCAGAAGAGGAGTTTAGGATTCAAGGTTCAGGAAGGGGAAGTAGATTGGGGTTTAATAAGATCCGGGATTTAGAAATGATTTAGGTACGGAGAAGAGTTCGAGCTTTTTCACTATGTACTTAGCATACATGAACAGAAGAAATAAGTCTATCTTGATTACCTCAAATGCCTCTGAATACATACATCATATCATAAAGGATATTTTCAGATTCTCAATTCAATTATGAATATCAAATGCAATATCAAATGGCATTTATTTCAAGTACATAGATGGATTTCAATCCTTTGGAACAAGTATTTTGTTGATAGATTCAAATGCATTCAAGATTTGGGCCAAAGATACATGAAATGAATTGAAGAAGCATAATTTTAGCTTTAGCCCTGTTTTAAAACAAAAAATTCCAGCCCATAATCAAGCTCAAAATGAGTGCATAAACTCAAGAAGAAACACTTCCAATCATTAATGATCAAAGTCCTGATGAAAAGAGGACATTTCCTTTCATTACAACCACATAAATCTCATGTTTGCTCATAAAAATGGACCATAACAGTGGGCTGCCCTGTTTACGACTGGTTATTTCAGCCCATAACAGCCCATATACCTTCAAAATCCTCACCCTTTGCTTGCCCCAAAGTCACTCAAGTACTTGGGTACAAGTCGGTGGGCTTCATTGGACCAAGAATAAGGTAGACAAAATGAGAGAAATCGTGCATAAGAGCAAGCTGAATACTTTTCTCTCAGATTTTCCTCTTTTATAGACTGTTTTAGCATGAATTTTTGTCAGACCAAATGGGTAGAGAAGTGGAGCTCTCACCATGTTTACATCTTCAGTATTTGGGCCTGTTGATCTTCAGTTTGCATGCTCAAAATCATGCACCATAGCTCCAGCTCTCTCCAGTTTGCTTCAGACTATGCAGCCCGCATTTTGCGCCGAAAAATGTGGGCTGCTCCTTGCTCAGCCCTTGGTCAATTTTTGACCTACCCAGGTCACTTGCTGGTCACTTAAGTCTATTACTTCAGGTCCCATGTGGACCTAGTGGACTTTTGGCAACTTTTGGCATTTTTCTTTGGTTCTGACCATATTTTTGCACCTGAATCAATGTGATTTATCCTTCAGACTATCAATTACTTCCATTTGATCAAGTTGTAGGTTCCCATAGACTTATTTTTCATAAATATACATGGTATAACTGAAAATTATATGCTAAATACAAAAGAACTTGTAACTAAGTTGGTTATTGGATTACAATGTCTGAATTTTGTATGCAAATTCCTCATATAATTTTCGGTGAAGCTCTTCTGTGTTCATAAGAATCCCATGATTTATATTATGAACAGTAAACTCTTTGACATTCACCCCCTCCTAACTTGCACATCCTCCGGCATGTGCCATTTGATAAGATTACAGGTCAAGGAGGGTCTTCTTCTTCATCTTCATTCTCTAAGTCTTTTTCTTCCTGCATGTCTTCAAATAGAGGGCTCATATCTAAGTCATCAAGTTCATAAGTTGAAGATTCTCTTCATTTAAAGAGTTTGATTCATTTCCCAGCTATTGGAATCTTAATCATGGTCCCATCCATTTCAGCCAAAGAGTAAGTAGCATTATTATGTACTACTTTTACAACATATGGCCCAAACCATCGCTTGGCTAACTTCCTATGAGCACTATATTGATTGTCTAGGCTGCTATCATAGACAAGAACCCAATCATTCTCTTGAATAGCTCTTGGACAGAGTCAATGATGCTTGTCAAACCTTTTCTTATTCTTTAATCTTGTTGTTTTTAGCCTTTCAATGGCTGTTTTGACATCTTTTGGCCTTCTTTCAATTTACTTATGCGTAAAGACAGCAATTCTTCTCTATTCATGCCTTCATCCCAAGGCAAGATACTCCATGTGATAATGGCTTCCTCAATAGGCATATAGGTGGTTGTCCATATATAAGTTTAGCTGGCATATATCCTATCACTGCACTATGGATAGTTCTATCAACCCATAATGCGAATGGTAGCATTTTAGGCCATTCCCTCAACTTTCCTTTGCATGATTTTGCTAAAGCTTTAAGAATTGGTTGACGACCTCTTTCACTCTTGCCATTGCCTTCAGGGTTGTAGGCTGAAGTAAGAGATAGCTTAATTCCAAATTGAGCAAAGAAATGGTGAGCCGCATCGGCATCCAATTCCCCTTTATCAGCAGTTACTTTAATTCCATACCTGCAAAATACTTCTTCAAGTAGAAATCTACAAACAACATGGGTGAACTTTGTTGTCAAGGCCTTTCATTCCACTTGATTTGTGAGATCTTCTCTAGCAAGTAATAGATATCTCATGTTCCAAATTCCTGTAGGCATGGTTACTAAATCAATAACCCATCTATAGTGAATGGATAAAGGATAGGTAGGCTGAAGCCCATCTCTATGCTTTACCATAGAATACATTTGACAAACATGACAAGATTCAACAAAATGCTCAATATCTTTATACACGTTTTGCCACCAAAATTTCTCTTTTATTTTGGCAAAAGTGCCCCATATGCCTCTATGACCAACCAATAGGCTTTCATGGAATTCTTGCATGACCTGTCTTTGTGTCTTTTTATCTCCTAAGACACGAACATGCGCCCTTCCTTTCTTTTTCTCATGCCTCCAAAGGTAACCATCTTTAAGAAAAAAACCATAAGCTTTTCTCTTAATTCTCTTGAACTCTTCATTAGTCCAATCTTCCTTCTTTGTCATAGTGCTAAAAAATTGGCCAATTTTTAGCCAATCATCTGCATAATATTCTTCTTTAAAGTGTGAACAAACCATAACAAAACATTGAATATGTTGTTTACTAGCTGTCCATTGTCCTTCTTTGGTTGTTTCATCCTTCCTTTGCTGATGTAACATTTGTTTTAGCAGTTGAACCTATTGTACTTGCTATAATTTTTATTGTACCTGCATTTTTTACTGCTAAATCAATATTAGATTCAGCTATACTTGTTGTTTTCAGATTTGTACCTACATTAATAGCATCATTTATAAACTCTGATTCTTCTTCATCCATCATTTCTTCTTTATCCATATATCTGGCACATGAAAGCATGTCAACAACTGGATTATCTCTACCTGCAATATGTTTCAAATTAGGATTTAAGGATTTAATATAGGCTATCCATCTTAGCATGGCTATGTCGGGAGTGGAACAATTGGCGATCATGCCCAAGAGTGGAAGGCAATCTGTCTCAACTATAACATGTGTGCCCATGAAGTACTCCCTGTCACATTTTAATGCAGTTACTACTCCCAAAAGTTCTCTTTTAATTTGAGCATACCTTCTTTGTCGTTCATTAAGAACCTTTGCTCCAAAGCGGATTACATATATGTTGCCTTCAAGGTCGTCTTGACCAACTGCCCATCCTATTCCAATAGGACTTGTGTCCACTGTGAGTATAATGGGCTGTCCATTATAGTAGTTAGCCCTCTTTAAAGTGGGGGCTGAAATCAGCATTTTCTTGAGTTTCCGAATAGCCTGAGTGTGTTCTTTGTCCCATAGAAACCTTTGGCCCTTTCTTAGAAGCTGATAAAGACTTTCAACAACATGGGAAAAATGTGGTATCCAAATAAGGTAGAAGACACATGCACCAAGAAATCTTCTCATCTCTGAAACATTTGTACATTCTTCCTGAATTTTGCCGATAGCATCTATTTTGGATGGAGAAGGCTTTCGGCCATATGGACCACAGATATGTCCCCCGACCACAAGGGCTTCTTTGACTCCAAAAACAGATTTAGCTCCTGAAAGAGTAAGATGGACTTCTTCTAATTTAGACAAGATTTGAGCACAATCATTAATATGATCAGAGACAAACTTTCGACATCCAAGTTCATTGAGTTCTTCATTCTTCTCATGAAATTCATATCCTTTGATTGGAATATCATCAAGAAAAGGAAGAGTCAATTGAGGAATATAATACCTCAATACTTTATGCATAGCATTCATCATGTGAGCTACTGAATTCGTAGCCCCTTGAGGTAGAGTACACATGCGAACTAGGCCAAGAGGTGTCTTCATTGTGGTAATGTCACGGATTTCCAAAGCAAGCTGAAATTGGTCATAGCCTGAATATAAGTCTCCCATGGAATAGATTGCCCTACCTGCAAAAGCTTCAGCAAACTCATCCACAATTGGTCCTGATCCAACATTTCTAATAGTGACTTTATTGATGGGTTGTAAATCTTGAATGAATCGTAAAGATCCATTCTTCTTAGGTATGGTAAACCATCGGTTGGAATATGGAGCTAAAGATGGCTCCAATATTCGCATTTTTATCTTTTTGTTTAAAAGTTCCAATAACTTAGGTAAATGAGCCCTTGGAACCGGAATTGGTTTAAGAATTCAAGGAACATGTGGGACCGTAAAAATTACCATTAGTGCCACAATGCTTGGATCCACACAGCCAATTTCATGTGGCTGAAATGAAAAGGCTTTACCATGGTTCTTTAACATCTGCATGAAGATTTGCTTTTCAGCCAGCAAGAGAAAAGAGTATTCACCAATTTTCAGCTTTTGTAGACTTTCTATTGTAAATTGGTGACCAATATCTTTAGGATCACGAAGGCTTGGTTGTTTGGATACCCTTTCTGCCAGTCCTTCGCTTTTAGGCGGTAGAGGAGTAGCTACCGGCTTGACCTTCTTATCAACTGTTTTATACTTTGTTTCTACTCTTACTTCATCCTTGTTTGGCTGTCCAAAAGCTTCATAATTTGCAAATTCTTGAATTATGTCATACATATCCAATGTACATACCTGTGTGGACTGATTTTCAGCTTGATTTTCAGCATGAACGGCAGTATAAATTCCAGCCATTGTATCATTATAATTCAGCCCATAAAATAGTCCTGAAATTTCTTCATCTTTAGGTAAAACATCAATTTGCTTCAGCTCTTGCTCCATATGACTCAAATACTTTCTTTCAACCCTCTTCATGGCTGAAAACTGTTTATAACAGCCCACACCATTGGCTGAAAAAACCTGCAAATCAGCTTTTGGCCTTGCCTCCTTCATATGTGGAGGCAATTTTTTGTGACATGATTCATTGCCATAGCCTCCACTTATAGCAGTGCTACCCGAAAACTCTTAAATTCTTGGGCATTAGGAGGAATAGGATGATCTCTCAATCGATCCCTATTCCGATGGTGATTAACATAGACAGTTAGAAATTGAACAGCTTTATCATTATCCTTGCTTCTTATCTGAGCATATGATGGACCATCATCAAGAGCCTTTGTCTCTAAACAAGACTCGGAAATAAATGGTTGTCCAAGAATGATGGGATAACTGCAGGAATCTTGAACAAAGAAATGAAATTCATCGTTTACATTACCAATAGTAACTTGTACATAAGGACATACTACATAAAGATTGCTAGAAGAGTTATTGGCTTCCTTCATGCGCCATCCTGGGTCCACATCAATGGGCTATCCACCATTCTCATAGAGACTTCTTGACATAACATTAATTTCCGAACCATGGTCTATAAGGGCAATGCATGGAGTTTCTTTTTCACTGATTTTAACAACAGTTTCAGTAGTCGCCCTTGCCCAATGGGTACGAGAATAGTGACTACTAGGAATAAAGTGAGCTTCACTTTCTTCTTGCATGTTGTGAAGAAGAGCCTCTTTCTTACACATGGGTTGCACTTTAGATTGAGAAGTCCCCACCATTATGGCTTCTTCAGCTTCAGCTTCATAATTGTCTTCATCTTTGGCTTCTATGGCTGCAATCAATTCTTTGATTGCCTCCAATCGAATCCCTTGAGTTTTCAGCTTCTCTTCATCCTACAAATACACATGAAGTGCTTGCAAAAAAGCATGTACAGATTCTTCAGCTTCCTCACCAACATATTGTCTTTTTCATTTAATTACATCAATTATTACATAATGAAATCCTCGTTTTGCAATACCAAGAATTTCACCTAATGTAAATTCAATTCTACTTCCAAGAATCCTTTCTTCTAGGATCCGTTTAAGATCCGTTGCGGTCTCTATGTCAGACTGCAACTTGTAACTGGGATGTTTGCTTTTTCTTTTTCCTTCTGTCTTCTTTGCTTGAGGGGCATCTACCATGTCAAATTCTGGTAGCGACGGATTTTCAGCAGCCTTATGTTGGTCTATTTTACTTCTTATTATGCGTTTAGTCAGCAGTCCTGAAGAAGAAGGACCTGCAACATCTTCTTCTCTTCTTCTCTTTTCTTCTATCATGGCTTCTTGATTATTAATTTCAGCTAACTGAGCAAAAGCTGAAAATGAATCTATAGGCTCGGACCAACTGGTTCTCCCTCGAATACATTGACTGGCAGTGGTTAAATCATCTTTAATTGCCTTGCCTTGCTCCATGCGTTCCAAGGCCTGCGTCCACACTTTAGATTTTGCATTAGTTTTATATGCTTTAATAATTTCATTAGTTGGCTCAATTTGTAGCCCATAGGTTGCAGCATCAATAGCTGCATAGGCCGTTCTTGTTGCCAAATCCTCCAATCTTTTCTTCATGCCATCGTTGCCGAAGTTTGGCTCAAGAGGAAGCCCGGTTTTGGTTGCATGAATTTTACCATCCTTCTAAAAGACTAATTTTTGTGCTTCAGCTTCACGGAATGCACCGCACTCCCTCTTGTCATGCTGAAGGCTATCACACCAAATGCAACGTCTTTTGAAGCCTTCTCGTGCAGGCCTTTAGGCAGTTGACCGACCCCTTTCTTCTACTTTTACATCAAGCCTTTCTACTTTAGAATTAATTTCTGTTAAATTAAGATGGAGATCCCGCATGCTTTTAATTAGCTCGTCCATGACATCCTTCTTTGGAGAAGGAACATTAGAATTTCTTGGTTGCTCGGCCATAGAGACAAGAGGTCGAGAAACTGGAACTGGCTCCTTATTAGATTCAGTTGTTGGAGGGGTTGATCCCCATCTTAGGCGCAATCGCTCTCTTCGAGCAATCATATTAATTACTTGAGTGACATCACTCCAAGCAGTCTTCAATCCCGACTCAAAGTCAGGGTCTTCAAGTCGATTAGTTAATTTCTCCTGAAGAGAAGAATCTACAGCCTTTAAAAATAATTCAATCTTTTGACTTTCTGAAAGGTGAGAAGGATCGAAGCTTGCACGCGAGCTATGGCGGGAGAGCAAGAGCAAGAAAGAGAGAGACAAGAAATGGGAACTCCAACGGTCACAATGTGTGACCGGGCCTTCCTTTATTCAAACTGTCACTAAAAGAATAAAGAATAAAGTGACGTGACGGGCGCCCGCCACCTACAATGTGCAGTGGCGGGTACTGTCAGTGTAGTAATACATGGGGCGGCACGGTGGAGGCGCCTTTACCTCCAACAACCTCCCACTTAAAGGCGAATCTGCCCTAGTGAGAGAGAAAAGAAAAAAGAAAAGACAATACAAATGTACATAGGTACAAGGGATGAGGAAAGGCGACATCTCATCCAACGCCCATCAACCTCCTGAGGAAGGCAAAGCGCTCAGTAGTGAGGCTCTTCGTGAGTAGATCTGCAGGATTCTCGTCAGTGGAGATCTTGACAAGGTCAACAGACTTGTCCTCCACGACACCACGTATGAAGTGATACCTCACCTCAATGTGTTTCGTCTTTGCATGGAAGACCGGATTCTTAGTCAACTAAATGGCACTCATAGAATCCGAATGCAGTGTAGGTGTAGCATCAATCCCAAGGTCAACAATTAGACGGCCTAACCATATGGCCTCCTTGCAAGCCTCAGTGGCTGCAACATACTCGGCCTCAGTGGTAGACAAAGCCGTACACTTCTGAACCCTGGACATCCAAGAGACAGCCCCTCCAGCATAGGTGAATACATAGCCAGAAGTGGACTTCCTACTATCTGCATGTCCTGCATAATCGGAGTCAGTGTACCCCACGACCCCTGTATCCTGTCTGCCATAGCAAATACACATATTTGCTGTGCCCTTCAGGTACCTCATGATACCCTTCACGGCATCCCAATGTCTGTTGCCAGGTGTAGCCATATAGGGTGCCACAACACCAACTGCATGCGCAATATCTGGATGAGTGGCTATCATGGCATACATCAAACTGCCCACAGCTGAAGCATAAGGGATCTTGGCCATCTCGGCCCTCTGCTCATTTGTATGCGGACAATCGGCCTGTGATACCTTTACATAAGAAGGTAATGGACAGCCAATAGGCTTTACGTCCTGCATGCGGAAGCGCTCAATGACTTTATGAATGTACTCCCGCTATGAGAGATACAAAAGCCCTTGATGCCTATCGCGCTTAATGCGCATCCCAAGTATATATGAGGCCTGTCCCAAATCCTTCATCTCAAAGCTCTTCTTTAGCTAAGATTTAAGAGCATCTAGCTCATCATGAGCTTTCCCTGCTATCAGCATATCATCAACATAGAGTACCAAGATAAGCAAACTGCCATCACGGGCTTTCTTCGTGTAAAGACACGGATCCATAGCACTCCTGCTGTAGCCCTGTGACTGCATAAAGGCATCAAACTTATGATACCATTCCCTAGGTGCCTGCTTCAAGCCATACAAGCTCTTCTTCAACTTGCACACTAGGTGCTCCCTGCCAGGTTCTGCAAAGCCCTTAGGCTGATCCATATAGATCTCATCATGCAAGTCCCCATATAGAAAAGCCATCTTGACATCCATCTGATATAGATCTAAGTCAAGCTGTGCAACCAAAGCCAAGACTAAGCGCAGGGTGGTCATCTTAACCACAGGAGAGCAGACCTAATCAAAGTCCACACCATGTTCTTGCTTAAAACCCTTTGCTACCAATCTAGCCTTGTATGCCGGCTTGGGGTGCCCAGGGGTACTTTTCAGCTTGTACACCCACTTGCATGGCAAAGCCTTCTTGCCCTTAGGCAAGGCAACCGAATCCCAAGTCTCATTCTTATGCAGGGAGTCTATCTCAGACTGCATAGTCCTCTCCCAAGAGTGACTATCACCCCTGCGCATAGCCTCATCATAAGTGAAAGGCTCTCATGCATCTATAACCAAAACATAATGCATAGAGGGCTAAAATCTGTCAGGTGGGCGTCTGTCTCTAGCAGACCGTCTCACCGCAAGCTCTACTGCCTCCAACACCCTGGCCCTGTGGAGGAACTGCTGCAGGATGTACTACTGGCTGTGCTGGAGCTCTAGGCTCCTCCTGAAAGATCACTCTACGGATCTCAACCACCTTCTCAGGCTGCCTATGCATCTTGTCTTCATGGAAGACGATATCATGGCTGCGTACTATTTTCCGCGCCTGCGGATCCCATAGGCGATAGCCCATCTCTCCTGACTCACCATAGCCAAGGAATATGCATTTAATGCTCTTTGGATCCAATTTGCTCCTCTTGTCCTTGGGCACATGGCAGAATGCCTCACATCCAAAGACACGGAGATGCGCATAAGAGGGTGGCTTACCAGCCCAAACTTCCTCTGCAACCTGGAAATCCAATCCACTGGAAGGCGATCGGTTTATGACATGCACTGCCATACTAACTGCCTTAGCCCAAAAACTCTGGGGTAGGCCTGCATGGCTAAGCATAGAGTGCACACGCTCCTGAATAGTCATGTTCATGCGCTCAGCCAAACCATTCTGGGGTGGGGTGTAAGGGGTGGTCAACTGACGCTTAATACCCCTGTCATCACAAAACTGCTCAAAAGCACGTGAGACATATTCTCCCCCATTGTTAGTCCTAAGGCATTTTAGCCTATACCCAGTCTGGTTCTCAACAAGAGCAAGCCATCTCTGAAAAACTGCCAAGACATCGGACTTCTGCTTTATGGGATAAGCCCACACTTTCCTAGAAAAATCATCAATGAAGGTAACAAAGTACTTTGCGCCACCCATAGACATGCAAGGCATAGGCCCACAAACATCGGAATGCACCAATGCCAAGGGCTCACTCATGCGTGGCCTACCCGATTTCTTATGCGTAGACCTATTCTGCTTACCATAAAGACAATGATCACACGAGTCAAAACATGTAATCCAAAGGCGGAAGATACTGCAAACCAGATAGCATTTTCATTCCCTTTAAAGACATATGCCCCAAACGGGCATGCCAAAGTGATACATGTGGGATAGAGCCCACTGCCAAAACATAGTCTACAGAAGACCCAGATACAACAAGAGGATAGAGGCTGCCAGCCTTGGCGCCTCTAGCAAGCAAAAGTTTGCCTTTGGTAATCTTCCAGGCAGAATCCCCAAAACAGACATGAAACCCTGCATCATCCAACTGTCTTGCAGACATAAGACTGCGCGTAAGCACAGGTACATGACATACATCCCTGAGCAAAAACGAACTGCCAGTGGAAAACTGCAACTGAATATCTTCACAGCCCACAATATCAAGAGACCTGTCATCTCCAAGTCTGACTGATCCAGATACAGTACGATAAGAGTGAAACCACTCACGGTAAGGTGTCACATGGAAGGACGCACCTGAATCCAATAACCAGCACTGTGCATACATACTAGGTGTCTCTGTCAAGTGTGAAGCATCAGAAGAACTAGCTGCAAGTATAAACTCATCACCACCATCGGACTCCTCAGTCTGCGTGACATTAATTTCCTCAATCTTGACGTTGGACTTCGTAGGTACTATGCTGCGATGAGAGGACTTCTCCTGCACTTTATCTTTCCCCTTATCCTTGCGCTTCTCATTGCGCAACTCATGACACTGTGGTCTAATATGGCCCTTTTTTCCACAATGATGACAAGTGACATTTGCATTGCGCCCACGCGACGTACTATGCAACTTGCCACCACGAGATTTAGACCGACCCTTCTGCGAGTCATGGCCTCGGCCATTACCACGGTCATACCTGTCATTCCTGCCTCTAACTGTCAAAGCATGACTATCATGAGAGGCATCCAAGTTTTTCGATTCACCTCTTCTTGAAGAAGAGCACTCTCAACATCTGCCAATTTTAGAGTAGCACTAGAGGCACATAGGGCAGTGCGGAATACATCCCATGACTCATTCAGAGTCCCAAACAAGAAAAGAGGAGTTACTTCCTCTCCAAAGGTGATATCCTGCGAAGTCAGGTTCTTCAGTATAGCATGGAACTGGCTCAAGTGAGCAGACATAGTCGCATTATCCTTCATGCGCAGATCCATAAGCTGCTTCAACCAGTACATCTGACTTGCCGGACTTTTCTTATCATAAAGATTTTTTATCTTATTCCATAGATCCCATGCACTCTGTGCTTCCTCAAATACATTATAATATACCTGTTCAGTGAGAGACAATACAATCGTGGACTTGCATAACTCATCAAGTTCAAGCCAGTCGTCATTGTCCATAGTTTCAGGCTGCTCCCCACTCAACCGAAGTGGCTTAATCTGAGATTTATGCACCAAGACCTGCCAAATTTGACTCTTCCAGTAAGATTAATTGGTACCATCCAACTTCGTAATGTTAAAGATGGCATTATCATGCAAAGATGACGCCATTATGCAAGCTGGAAATGCCCAAACAGTCCAAAACTGCTTGCTGTTTTACTGCAGAAACTGCCCAAAAATGACCAAAATGGGGTCCAAAGGGCGAGTAAAGTGTGCCAAAAGTTGCTGCCCACTTAGTACTAGGTGCGGTACACCAAATCAGGATATTTCAGTATGAAAAGTACACCTCAGTCCACCAATAACTGCTTGCTGTAATAAATTGCAGGTATGCAGTCTAGAGAGCAAACTGTCCCAAAATAGGATCCAATGTCAAACAAACAATGCTAGGTCCAAAGCCGGCATGAAACGGACATAAGCAAGGCCGATGACAGTGAAAAGAACATGAGCTCAACACCGAAGCATGTCAAAATAACATCTGCCAGTGAAAGGCACACCCCCAGACACTCTAGGCAAAGTGTTCCTGTAATTGCCAAAACCTGACACAAATAGGTGTCTGCTCAAAGAGAAAGATCCAAATATGAGACTCAGCTCATAAGCATCCTGTGAACCAAGAGTGCATCAATGCATATCCATAAAGATCGGAGTATGATCCCAAAGTCTCAATGCGTATGTAGCTACTCAAGACATAAACTGCTCCAAATACATGTAAGTGCTCCAATAGCATGCAACTGTCAAAGGTCAAGCAAGCATGTAAAATGCTCCCACTGGCACAAAAGGTGTACAAAGCAAGCTCAGAAGCTCAAACAACCCAAGAGAAAGCACCAGTGGTAAGTGACCCTGTCAATGCATCAAGTGCATCCAAGAGAGCATGACATACATGAAGCACCGGTCGTATTAACCATGAAGCAATACATAAGCCCAAATAAGCTCTCGGTCAACTCAATGACATCCAAATAGCAACCAAGATCAGTGATCAAGGAAGCCGGGAATGCTCAAATACATCCAAATCCAAGCTCCAAATGTCAGTATGGCATACACGAACCAAATAGCATATGTCACGAACCAAAGCATGTAATGCAAAAGCCTAACTATCAAGCAGAGACATGAGGCATAGGCGGTCCACGAGCATGCCAAGTCGGTCCAAATGCCAGTGAAGACGGAGCTAATGCGAAGCTCAAAAGCATCCCATAATCTCATACGTATGCTCCAAGTCGTCCCCAAATGTCAGAGACATCATGCCAAAACTCAAAGCATACATCCGGTATCGGTAGGTAAGTGCCAAAGCATGTAAAGTACCTTCAGCCCACTATTATTCCAGCATGTATTTACTGTTCTAAACAGTAGATTTCAGCCCCGAATTCAAGCCAAAATCATGGTCAAACCAAATGCATACATCCCCAATACATCCGGGTAGGAAGTAGACCGCATACGGGCATCAAATAAGGTAACCGGAGTAGAGTATAAGCATCAAATGCCAATGCCAAGTGTGGCTGCCCTGTTTCCAGCACTGTATAACAGTAAATAACAGTCCCAAATCAGCCAATATTTCAAGCCAAAATCATGGCATAATCATGTGCATACATTCCCAAGGCACTAGGCATCATGTAGACCGCATACGGGCATCAAATAGCACAATCGGAATGGAGTATAAGCAACAAATGCTAATGCCAATGGTGCTGCCCTATTTTCAGCCTGTTATGACAGTTTATGACAGTCCCAAATCTGAAGAGATCAGCCCCGAATGATCAAGACCAATGCCCAAAGCTTGAATGACATCAAACATGAAGTCTATAGCCCTCTTGATCAAGGTAGAGAGCAAGAAGCAATGGCCATGTGTGGAGCTGAAGTAGATGAGTGCTCACAGCCTGGAAAAAAATGATGCAATCTGTCCTATTGGTGCTGAACTTGCTGCTGCTCCACATGGGCTGAAAAGGGTGTAATGGGGGGCTCAAGAAGGGCCTATCAAAGGCCTATGACAAGCCTCTTTGAGCCTTGAGAGGTGTAAGGCACAATATGAGGGGAATAAGCTTCAAGGGTTTGAAGCCATGGCTGCCCTTGCTGTTTGCAACTTGTAGACTGAAATAAAACCCTGAAAGAATGATCAAATACCTCAGTATCAATGCCTTGAAGGTGCCTCAATAGGCTGGAAAGGTGCTCGGGAAGCCGGGGAGTGGGAGCTTGGGGAGATTGGATATGGCTGCCGGGATGGAGACCCAATGCGTGAAGTGAGTTGATGCGAAGGTCGGGAAGCACCGAGTCAAGCTCGAGCAAGAGAATGCCAAGCTCTGATACCAGTTGAAAGGTGAGAAGGATCGAAGCTTGCACGCGAGCTATGGCGGGAGAGCAAGAGCAAGAAAGAGAGAGACAAGAAATGGGAACTCCAACGGTCACAATGTGTGACCGGGCCTTCCTTTATTCAAACTGTCACTAAAAGAATAAAGAATAAAGTGACGTGACGGGCGCCCGCCACCTGCAGTGTGCAGTGGCGAGTACTGTCAGTGTAGTAATACACGGGGCGGCACGGCGGAGGCGCCTTTACCCCCAACACTTTCCATACCTTGTTGGTCATCAGGATCTAGTTGGGCAAATTTTCTTTCAAATTCTCAATGAAGAGCAGTAGCGGTTAGACCCTTATTGGGCCTTTTGACCCATTTGGTGAAGACTTTCTTTGTCATAAGGCCAAAATCTTCAAGGAAAAATTCTTCTCGAAGAGCCTTCTTGAACACAGTCCATACTACATCTTTTTGGAAAAGACCATGAATTCCGTCCTGGAGACCATGCACAGCCAGGCGGGCAAAATAATGGCTCCAGGCATGTTGAGAAACTCCAAAGAAGACCATATTGTCAGTATAAAGGCGGATAAAAGAGGATACATTTTGCCCATTAAATTGCTTGAGCTCTTGTCCAACTGCTTCTAAGGCTTTAATGGCAATAGCGTCAATCCGCTCTTCTTCTTGTCTATGTTGTTGTTGCAATTGCAACTGCTTCTGAAATTGCAACTGTTGTTGTTGGATTTCTTGCATTAGACGAACCAACTGTTGCAAGGCATCTCCTCTTGAACTCGATGATTCTCCCATTGGACTTCTTCTTCCACAGCGGACCTTCACGTCAGGTTCACCACTGTCGTCGCGTTAAGGGTTGAAGGTCTACCATCAGGGCTTTAGTGCAGAAGAGGAGTTTAGGACTCAAGGTTCAGAAAGGGGAAGTAGATTGGGGTTTAATAAGATCCGGGATTTAGAAATGATTTAGGTACGGAAGAAGAGTTCAAGCTTTTTCACTATGTACTTAGCATACATGAACGGAAGAAATAAGTCTATCTTGATTACATCAAATGCCTCTGAATACATACATCATATCATAAAGGATATTTTCAGATTCTCAATTCAATTATGAATATCAAATGCAATATCAAATGGCATTTATTTCAAGTACATAGATGGATTTCAATCCTTTGGAACAAGTATTTTGTTGATAGATTCAAATGCATTCAAGATTTGGGCCAAAGATACATGAAATGAATTGAAGAAGCATAATTTTAGCTTCAGCCCTGTTTTAAAACAGAAAATTCCAGCCCATAATCAAGCTCAAAATGAGTGCATAAACTCAAGAAGAAGCACTTCCAATCATTAATGATCAAAGTCCTGATGAAAAGAGGACATTTCCTTTCATTACAACCACATAAATCTCATGTTTGCTCATAAAAATGGACCATAACAGTGGGCTGTCCTATTTACGATTGGTTATTTCAGCCCATAACAGCCCATATACCTTCAAAATCCTCACCCTTTGCTTGCCCCAAAGTCACTCAAGTACTTGGGTACAAGTCGGGCTTCATTGGACCAAGAATAAGGTAGAAAAAATGAGAGAAGTCGTGCATAAGAGCACGCTGAATACTTTTCTCTCACATTTCCCTCTTTTATAGATTGTTTCAACATGCATTTTTGTCAGACCAAATGGGTAGAGAAGTGGAGCTCTCACCATGTTTACATCTTCAGTATTTGGGCCTATTGATCTTCAGTTTGCATACTCCAAATCATGCACCATAGCTCCAGCTCTCTCCAGTCTGCTTCAGATTGTGCAGCCCGCATTTTGCACCGAAAAATGCGGGCTGCTCCTTGCTCAGCCCGTGGTCACTTTTTGACCTACCCAGGTCACTTGCTGGTCACTTAAGTCTATTACTTCAGGTCCCATGTGGACCTAGTGGACTTTTGGCAACTTTTGGCATTTTTCTTGGGTTTTAACCATATTTTTTCACCTGAATCAATGTGATTTATCCTGCACACTGTCAATTACTTCCCGTTGATCAAGTTGTAGGTTCCCATAGACTTATTTTTCATAAATATACATGGTATAACTGAAAATTATATGCTAAATACAAAAGAACTTGTGTAACTAAGTTGGTTATTGGATAACAATGTCTGAATTTTGTATGCAAATTCCTCATATAATTTCCAGTGAAGCTCTTCTGTGTTCATAAGAATCCCATGATTTATATTATGAACAGTAAACTCTTTGACAACGTTGGTCATCCTCTAAATCAATCATATTTGCAGAGTTTACAACTCTACTGCCTTGAATAAGACACCAATACCCTCTCTCCATCATTTTGTATTTTATAAGTACCTGCCATGGATGGAAATCCTTACCATCAAACTTTTGAATTTGAGGACGGACATCAGCATATGTTGTGGTCATTGGGAAGGTCTTACCGCTTGTTAGGACAAGGGCAGTGTCTAGTCCCTTACAAACCTTTCACTGAATGCGGAAGCAAATTAGACAAAGTGAAGTCAAAGTTGCAATGAAGAGAAAGGCTGAAAATCATATGAGTGTAATATTTCAAAGTATGACTTTGGTGGTCCTTTCTTATGTGCAAGCTTCTTCCGTGGTTTAATAGTCTTTTTAGGTTTTAATGAAGGAAACCTAGACTGGACTTCAAGCTCCTCCTTGTGGTACGGCTTAGTGGATGAAGCTTGTGTTGGACACGGTTTGTCTATGATCTCAATGCTTGTTGCTGATGATTCCGAGGAGAGTATGATGACACTCATGTTATTGATTTCACCGACCAATGTACTTGAGACAATGTCACTTACGGTATGCAATACACTTCTTATGCATAATGGTCTATGTGTTAATTTTACACATAACCTTACAACAATATATGAAGAGGAATAAAAAACTCACTGGGTTTTAGAGAATGCCCAGCAAGCTATTAACCTGATGATTTATGATTAGTGTTAAAAGAACATTATTGTCAAGCTTAGTGAAGTGCTTGAATGGAACCCGGTTGGAAGTCAGCTTCCTGATGCTTGGTGATGTCCGTTGAGCATGCCCAAGAGCTTTAGACTTTGGAATAGGATTCAGAGACTTTGCTTTAGTGATTAGAATCACTGTTAATGAAGCTCAGAGTGTAAAAATACCAAAATGTCAAGCTTGGAGCTTGTTGGCTATGGCTGCCCAAAAAAACACAGTTAGGGTTTGGCTTGTAGCAGCCAGCAGAGGAAGAATTTCTCAGAGCCCTCTTAGCTGAGGATAGCCCACTTGGGGGGCTATCCAAGCCCTATGGTGGTGGTTTGGATTGCGCCTTCTACAGCTCGCGTTTCAGCATGAGATATGCGCATGTCTAGAACTGCGCCATTTTCGGAATCCACGCAATGCTGCTCTCGACGTCCACCAATCCCGGGGTTTATCACTCCAGGCTGATTCACCCTGAGATAGGGAAGAAGTTTCTAGAAGAAAATAGGAGCTGATATGGCCTCCTTTGTCCTCCCCAAGTCCTCCAATGGAGGTAGGTTGCAGGTAGCTATGGAGGAAAGAAGGATAGGATGAAGAAAATGACAGCTCATGTGCATTTAGTGATGACTGATGTTGAGGGAAGATGAGGAGATCAGAGATGGCTCTGATACCATGTTGAGAATCAGAGTTTGCAATAGTAGAATGTGTGCACAAGAGGGAGAGAAGATCTCAAAGTACAAGAATGAAATCTTGCTTACTAAATTGCTTAGAGTACAACTTGGGTACACTCTCTCACAAATGATAGTGACCCATAGGCTGTTTATATAGCCCTTTCCTAGCTAGGGTTAGGGTTTCCCCTGCCCCTAGGGCTATTCACACTCATCTTCCCTTATACTCCCTTGCATACAGTGGGTTTCTATGCCCATCTTCTAACACTATTAGGATGGAACCTTCAAAGACTATCCATACATGAAAAAATCTCCATAAATACAAGTTTTCTATTGTGTTTTTCACTTTTGTAACTTCTAGGTGAGTCTCTTGGGGAGTGCACCAATAACTCTCTTATAAGATAAAACCTTGGGTGAGTCTCTTGGGAGTGCACCCTTCTTGGGAAAATAACTCTCTTATAAGATAAAACCTCGAGAGTATCCTATGCATTGAATGGATGGCTTTGAGAATCTTTTGATGAGCCTAGTTTTATTCTTGGCATGGAGATACCTAAAAGTAAATAACCAAAGCTTGAGGCAAATAAGATTAGGTTACTTGTTCAAGTAAAAACAAGAGGTAATCATTGTTGATAGCCTAGAAGTTTTATTCTTAGTTTTGGAAAAATATTGGGGTAATCACAAAGTGCTTTATATCTTAGATATTTGGTCCTATTATTATAAAAGTTAAATATGTGTACTTTTTTGAAACGGTCTAACATTATTCAATGTATAAGTAACCCCTTTATATGGTATCTTTTTGTATGTAAAAAATGTGTAAAAATGGTATTTTGGAAAATCCCTTATGTTGAACCCATGCAATACACTTATTGTTCACCGAATTTTATGGTTTGCTTTATTCATGCTTTTACCCTTCCTTTCATAGTACTTCAGTTGGAGAATATCAATCTTCTTACCATAATTCTCTTCCCATTGCTATTCACACTCATGATGGCACCCTCTAGGATGTGCTTTTCTTTTTCTTCCCCAATTCATGAGAGGGCTACCTTCTATTCTTGGCTTCATATTGTTCCTGTATTGGCCACTTCTTATGTTCACCTATCCATTTTATCATAAACACTTATTTGACAATTTACTTTGGCATTGGACCACTCAGATTTAGTCTTTTCCATCTCTTGAATATCCCGACAAACACTTTTATACTTGATCTTTCACATATATATGAAGATGAGCTCTAAATCTTGTCACATACTCTTAACAAACTCATTACTCTCATAAAACTCTATGTTAGGAAATTTGGAAATTCTCATATAGTTTGGAAATTTCCAAAATAGTTAATATTTGGCCACATGATCATATCTTGTCCCCTTACTTGAAAAAAGTGGAGTCTACCCTAATTACTATATAGGGTGTCTTTTTAAGTCCCACTTTGAAGCATGGGTTAAGATTTAGCCACATGTCCAAATCTTTATCCCTTATTTGAAAGTGGGACTTGGGAGATTCCCAGATTCTCTAATATGGTGTTATAAACATAATCAATCATACTCTATCAAATATA
Organism: Lygodium microphyllum; assembly: GCF_053477565.2. Taxonomy (NCBI): domain Eukaryota; kingdom Viridiplantae; phylum Streptophyta; class Polypodiopsida; order Schizaeales; family Lygodiaceae; genus Lygodium; species Lygodium microphyllum. Next base: position 27,296,805 of record NC_141143.1, on the reverse strand, counting down.
CATTGAGAACTTGACATAAGTGAGAATCTTGTAGAATATTAGTCCATGGACATGCAATGTCAGGACATCCACCCCCTTAAATCTACATATCCTCTAGCATATGCAAGACTATCATTCTTTTATAGGTTAAAAGTTCTCATAATCCACTTCAATGTCATCCTCATCATCTTCATGAACATTGTCTTAGATAGAAAGTACCAATATCGAGCTCTTCTATCTCACATGCATTAGACTCACGTTCAACTCACATCTCTTGGAGGCTTTGATCTGCTTTCCTATAATGGGTATCCTCAACCCTATACCATACAACTCGCTGAGAGAGGAGGAAGCATTATCATGAATAGTTCAAGGCTAATACCTTGCATCCACCATGATTAGGTATTCCTTGCTCTTAAAATATATCAATCAGGATAGTGTTGTCTTAAGCTACTCATAACTTTTGATCCATAACTTAGATTGCTGAGTTTTGTAAAGGAAACATATAACCCCATTCCCAAACTACAACTTTTCTAAAGATATCACAACCAAAATTCCCAAAGTTCTAGCCTTAGTAAAACTTTATGTAGTTTGTAACTCACTTTTCCTATGTAGTCTTCTATAGAAATTGACATTTCAAAGCATGTATCTTCCACATATTGACTTGGTTTTTTACCAAACTTGATAAACACACCTTGGATATGTTGTGCATTATTAGAGGCCACGGGGGATTTACTAGTAGTAATAAAGAGATGTCACCTGCATGTAAAAAATATATGAAAATACCCCTTATCTACCCCCTATTTATGGGACCTTACCTTATAAAATGTACCTTCCTTCCCTTATAACATGTCTCTATTTGTATCCAAATCCATGAAATCCATAAGTCTAGTAGGATCAAAAGGTAGCATTACAACTTCCCACCTCCCTTTTGAAATTATTTACTTGGTTTGTCTACATCAAACATAGCTATAGGTACATCCTTGTCTACTTTGTCATCATGAATACCGAATCATAATATCTCTATCCCGAGCAACCATAGATAAGTATCTTTTATGATAGATATCTCACAAATTTCTATTTGGAAATCACTTTGCAATACATCATCTTTGGCTTATAGATATTGCATGATACTTGTAACCTTCACAACTAAATTATCAATCACTTCTTTCATACATTTTGCAATTGTATTCAAAACATATTCCTTACTCCTTAGCAAGATTTATTCTACACTCATAGTCAAAGCATCCCCTTTTGTCATTGTCAATGTATCAACTGCATTTACAAGCAAAGCATACACGTTGGACTTATGGCTTCTCTAATACTTGCTATTTAGAATTATTAATATTCAAAACAATAGTATTTTCATCCCTACAATCAGCTTGTATGCCTTGCAAATGAGGCTCTTGTTCCATTTGCACCATATTATTTGCATGATCACCAAGAAACTATCATTTTCTCTTATAATGCTAATGATTTCATAATCATAAAACTCACATTTTCTAACACAAAACCCCTTAAAAAAAGAGTAAATTACACCCTCCTATTGAGAATATTCTCTTCAAGCACTTTCTTTATATCCATTGTAGTCTCAATGTGGGGTTTGTAGCTTGTAACTTGACTATTTACTATTTTTCTTTCCATCTTATTTCTTTTATTGAAATACATTCTCTATTACATGCTCAAGAGTAGGCTGAATTGAAGCCTTAGCTTACTCCCAATTTCTATACGTCGCCCTTTTTGAAGTCCATGTAGTATCTTTATCACTCTTTCTTTTAACCTAGCCAAATAAGCATACAGTGAGTACGAATCAACTCGTGAGTTCCATCTTGTCATGTCAAGAATACATTGTCGTGACACTGTGCGTCTACCACTACAAACCTGAGGGTGGAGTTTTCTGCCAAGATTTTGCACTCTTTAGTCTGTGCCATTGGGACTTTATCTCTCGTTGTATTTTTTGTGTTTGCATTTGCATGATGCACGAGTACATGTAGTTAGGCTAGGCACAAATTCTTCAATGCATTCATAATTTTTTGTGTGGGAGCATCGCTCGATTGATTGCATAGCATGGATTCTAATTTGCAAACTGCACAGTGATTGGGCATGAAGTTTTTTTTCAAAACATATTCTCGATAGGACACATTGCACATAAAAACAAGTAACTCTTTTGAAGGCTCAAGGATCGAAGGAAAAGACCATCTTGGTTTTGGACTTTGCTTGTGTGTCAGTGCTTTGGAGAGGTTGAACTCTTGGTACTCAAAGAGTTTGTAAGATACTTTGTTTGGCTTTACCAATGGGGAAATAATTTCTAGAAGAAAACAAACAACAAGCTTTGAAGATGGAAATCATACATTTGAGGCAATTGGTTTACTCCTTGAAATAGAGGATTTACCAGAGAATAAGCAAACAGAGTTCTTGTCAGCTCTTATGGTGCCACTATGTAGCTAAGTGGATTTAGTGCTACTCAATCCTTCCATTTTGATTGTTGGCAACCGAATTTAGTGCTGATATAACATGTTGATATAACATATGGTGAAGAGATCGTGGACCATAAATTGTTCAAAATAACCATCAAGAAAATGGTGTGCTGTTGATTTTGTAAAACATCAAAAGAGGTTGTTTTCAGAACTTCGGAAGTGGAAAACATTGAGTTGTCTATTAGATTGGAACAATAGATGCAACAAGAGCTTTATTTTCCTCTCAAATTGTGTGTCATGATGTGGTTGGTATTGATGTGAACATGGGATGCCCAAAATCCTTTTCATTAAGTGGAGGCATGGGCGTAGCACTTTAATCCTGCCATACAAAGATGCAACTAGAAACTCGTAAAAAGGAGGAAAAGCTCAGTAACATAAGTGCTAATGACATCTAGATACATTAATAAGAGAGCTTTTTTTTTTCAAAATATTGGTGCCAGTTTTATCAATGGCACTTTTTGATGGCTTTTCTGAAATTTTTGAGGTAGTGGATTGTTATAAAAGCGATGATAGAGGGAGGAAGGTATCATGGAATGACATTGAATACTAAAAATGTGGCACTCGAATAGCATGCCCATAAGTTTCTCAAAACCATATGATCTGACCTATCATTGGAAAGTGCTTGAAAAATGGAATCTATTGAGCTATAGAGCACTCAATTTGGAGTTATAGTATTCAAGTTATGACAAATCCAAAGATTTGACCACATGTCCCAAACCTATGGGAAATTCCCATATTCCCTAATATGGTGTTAGAAGACGAACATGGGATGACAAAGTGTTGGAAGGACTGGAAAAGTGCTACAAGATAGGGAAGGATGACAAGAGTCAGAGAGAGGACGACAGGAGGCGGAGAAGAAGAATTAATCCTAAGTGAAGGTGATGACGAAAGCAAAAAGATTGGTGTAGAAGACAAAGTCGACTATTAAAGCGGAAAATAAGGGACGAGTTGCAATTGTGACAGAGAGAAGAATCAGCTTATTGATGAAATCAAAAGTTTGCAGTCATGAATCAGGATGGAAGCAAGAATCAGAAGCTGGCAAACAAAAGAGGCAACTTCAGGAGGACATCGATCATCATCAAACATCGGACCGTTTCACTCAATTCCGAAATAGGGGAAAGCTAATTTGAAATATTTTATGAGAAGAGGATTGAGTTGTAAAGCTGAAATACTTAGAATTTGGGGTGGCAATAGCGATGCAAAGTTGGAACTACAATGCCGCAAGTGATGGATTTATTGAGAGAATCATGATGAGGGAGTCGACATGGAATGAAACTAGCTTGACGGTAGGATGCATGGAGTTGCAATTCTTATATATATGGAAAGAAAGCTTTATGAAGATTAAAATGACCACAACTGAAGATTTGATGGCTGAAAAAGAAAGAGAAGCCTAATCAACAAGACACGATGTGCTGGTAAAGGCAACTGCGAATGTTGTTATCGGCGTGGAGTCAGCAGTATGTGGAATGTTTTGTATTTATTGTAGTCTGACAAAGAAGGTGGAACTACATCAAATGAAGAATGGAAATGGCATGAAAGCCTAATTTTGAAATAGGACATCGCCAAATGACCAAGGCAACCACACTACCCCTTGGTTTATGATCTTCACTAACATAGAAGTCGTGAAGAACTAGGAGGTCATGAATCCCACCAACATTGTGTACATATCATCGTGCTTGACTCGGGACACCCCAAGCATGGCATGACGAAACAAAGTCCCCATGATGGGAAGCTTGTTCAGAAAGCAAAGCTATGAATTTATTCAGCATGGGGGAGAACGTCGTGTCATCACGCTAGAGCAAGAGTTTGCAGAGTTCAACTGATAATGCAGAAACAAAAAAAAGACATTTACCATAAATACGATGACTTCTACCTTGATCTTTGGTGAAGAGTTCTTCATATCGAAGAAGTCAACATGAAGATGTCAAAGCTAAAGCCCAATTGCAAGGAAGTGAAGACAACAAGAAATGATTTCTAAATTTCCTACTTCATAAAGGAACATATGTTTGATGAAACTCTTTGATGCATAATATGAAGCATCCCAGCTTTGCTTCCCTTGTTATTTAACCTTGAACTCTTTGTACTCAATATGTTCATGCTTTGACATACTTTAACTCTTTGGGATCTCATAACATAAGGAAGCTTAACTCCTTCTTTTAGCTTCATATCTATGATGACATATGGGTGAACTCTCTACCTTATCTGCTCCCAATCAACAACAAATGAACACATCCATGACTTTATATTTAGTTCCCTCCATCTCGCTTAGCGTCCCTATGATGACTAACTGTCACGAACCCCTCTCCTACACAAATCTCATGTGACACCGTTCTTACATTAGATAATTTAGACCTTGATACTTTGCCCTTCTCAACTGCATGCATTGCATGTGACCATATCTCAACTTCTTGACTAGCTATAATATCCCCAAGGACTTTCTCTATCTATAATCCAAAATAGGAGCATGCACTACTGTGTATGAATCTCTAATAGCCATATCATCCAATAATTTTTGCATTCCTCCTTTCCTAAATTTAAAAACAAGAGAAAAACCTATTTCTTTTGCTTGAATTTTTACATCTATACAAAAGATCAAGTCCCTCTCTAATGCATCATGATACATTTCACAATTAGCCTCTCATGTTAAGGGCTGTCACACCATAGACAACAATGAACAAAGCCCTCCCCCCCGAGATGCTTAGGACTATAACTTTCCCCTTTTCATCCAACTTCACAACCTTCAACTATAGATTGGGCATCCCATTTATTAACTCATCCATAACATCCTCTCTCATGTAGGTACAATAGGTCAACCACAGGAGTAGATTGCTTAACTGTAGATTTTGTTGTCTTGCGCTAAAAGTGGTAGAAAAAGTCCCAACATGCAATGTAGCCATTTTTCCTTGATTTTTCACGAGTGCATTATCAATCTATTTGTGAAGTGCCTCCTTCAATAGACTCGGAGGAGTCCTCTTAGTAGTGGACTAAAATTCATATCCATGCACATCACCATCTTGTCTCCCCATGGGAAACCTTGGACTTAGTTGAACATGGGAATCTCAATTCTACTTCACAGGGGAAGCATGGACAAGTCACCCCTAACAACAATCTAATGCCCACCTAAGAAATACCACTTTGTAATCAATCAAAGGCAGGAGTGAGGTTAACACTGCACTTGGTTCAAAGAAAGTGAGAGATGGGGGAGAGTGTAACTCAATCTCCCTACCCATAACGTAAAATCTTAACTCCAACCCCCTAAAACAGTGTTAAACTTGGTAACTAATCCTACCGATATTGGGAGGGTCACGATTTAATAAAATCGTGGAGAGTTACCCAACTTATCACCTAGCCATAGGTGTTTGATCATTGGGATCAAAGCCTCCCACTTTCCTCAATTGGGTTTGCTTAGTTTTCTTATTAGCAAAGCATACGACCACGATGTTTGGACATATCAAATTAGCTTCCTTTTATTACTCCATTAAACTAGGTTCATTAAACTCAATCTTTAGCACATAACAAAGGATTCAAAAATCAGATACTTTATTTCATAATGACAAGTAGAAGCATCACTCTGCAGAGTGGTACAAAATTTTCTTTCCGCAGAAAGACACCATCCAACCTATGATAGGACCTTCCAATCCCTTGGAATTGGGCTATATGTGTGTAATATTTCCGTACGAAATATTAAGGACCCCGCACACGATGCGCAAAAGCGGTTCAAAATAATCTTTCGCGTTGAATAATGTTGTGGCAAAGAATTCCCTCTACGCACAATGTTAAATTTCAGCTCCGTGACGTGCAAAAGAGGTCGTGGCTTGAAAACCCGAAGCCCACACGAGAACACCTCTTCTAGAGGGAAAAAGGGGATAATGGTTAAAATTGAGGCAATTTTTTTCATTATAAACCCCTCCCTGTCAGCCGATGCTGCATGGCAGGGGAGAGGAGTGTGAGAGGGAGTGGAGCTAAGTGGAGGAGAGAGGAGCATGGAGGGGAGCATGCCACTAGCCACGTGTGTGGCTATCACCCCCCCCCCCCCCCCTACCTATAAGACCTCCCCCCACATGTGATTCCTAGGAAATAATCGTTGACGTCCATAAAATGTTGTCGAAGTAGTTGCATTGCATGAAAGAGATTTGTGTACCATGCATATTACATGCGATGTTAATTACATCCTAGGTTGGGTTAAATATTGTAGGACGGATTAAGTCAATAATAGTCCTATGACATTTTCTCAGGCATGAACTTCTTTTATCCAAGTTGTTTTAGAAAAAGATGCATTTCATATTAAAGCTTGAATTCAATGCATTAGGCGAAGGCTTTATGAGCATAGTTCTTGATGAAATTCAACGTAAGTTTATACGAGTTAGCCCTAAATTGACAATCATTAAAGCTTGGTTCCATTGCATCATTATAGTTTTAGCACGAGGGAAAAGAAATGATCATTAAAATCTTTTAGCTGCATAAAAGGAAAAGTCTATGAATTGCATATTTGCATGGAATGTTATGTCTTGCAATTATTTACATCTCTTAGGAAAAGGATTTCCATCTCTTCTAAGGAAATATCACCTCTTGTCGCAAGACAATTAGATCAGTTAGGTAATTCGTTGTAAGGGTGTAACTCAAATGATAGCCACTTCAATGCGCTAGGTAGAGCTAATCTGTGTTAAAATTCTGCTTAGTATCGCACTCGAAAAACCTGACTTGATAATTCCAACCTCAAAGGTGCTACCCATATTCACGGAATGTTAGGGTTAGACACCCATACAATAACGATCTAGGGTTTTTACCCTAGGGTAAATTGGCCTAATACTAGACTTTCGATTGAGTTTAGAAACCCTAGGGCCAAACCTTGTTGGCCTAGTATGGTTAAGGTCGGGTTGGGTCAAGAGGAAATCCCAAACCCTATATCTTGAACAAACGTATTTCTTGACCAAGGAACATCGTTTGACGGGAGAAATGATCCCACAAGTTAGGTGTGACACTTGTCTCATGCAACAAGTTGCAACGTTGCATGGCTTGTGTTTAAATCACAAGATAGATTTGCCACTCCTTGGAACAAGGTTGGTAGGTTCTAAGTACAAGTTTAATTTGCAAGAGGATGAGTAGTCATCTTGCTACATCACCCTCTGTGAGGCTGAGTTGCCAAGATAGGGTAACTATGAATCGCCTAGCAAGAAATTGACCAATCAAGTTAGGGCGACGAGGTTGCCCAAAAATTATTGACCTTAATACAAGGAAACGTAAGGTGTTTGTTAATTTGGGTTAACAGGGTATAAACCCTAACCCAAGGAAAGAGGGTAATCAAGCATCTTGCTTACAAAACCCTTGGGGGATCTTGCCAAGTCGCAACTGATCCCGGATCGAATGCTGGATGCATTCGGAGAGAAGGATTCACACCTTAGTAGTTGGCCAAATCAAACGACCACTAGATTGATTGTGTTTGTACAGTTAGAGGCACTGTTTGTACTTCTTTGCTCAATGAACTAAAGATGGAAAAATAATTAATGCTTAAAGTTGAAGGCCTGGAGGGAGAGGCAGCATCAGTTACCCCTAACTATCTGCCTGACCTTATCCAAGGGGGTTGTTAGCCGCGCCGGGTATGTGGATCGAACCTGCCGCAAGAGGTCTCTTCGTGGGTGCTACTTGGAGTAGGAGGACGCTTGGGTGCCAGGGGGCACTCTGGCCGTAAATCCCTTGCCTTCCGGGTCATGCACAAGAGGCCGACGTGACTCCGGATTGGATCTCAAGGCCCGCATACTAGTCTATGGGCGGAAACTTGGATTAGTAATCCCTGAGGATTGCTGGATTAGCCTTCAGGTGGATTATGGATTAGGCTGGATTATATGATGTATTCCAAAGACTGATAAATAAGATCAATTGTTAAAAAGGAACTTACTTGACATTGTTTTTCTATGTCAGTGCTTAAGTTACGTGAAGAAACGAGTGACTAACTGGCTAATTAAGGAAGCTATTTTTGTTTGTCAAACTAAATGTGGTAGGTAATTAGACAACTAAAGCAACCTTGAGGAAAGTGCAATGGATGTGACCATGGGTCCGTCCTTCGAATGGATGGTCCTGGTTGGCTGGGAACTTTTCTCGAAGGAAATTGATAGCAAGGAACGATGACCTAGAATCTAGAGTACTAGAGTCCCAATTTATGCCATTTTAGGGGAACGGAATGGGACTATGCCTTATGGGTAGAGAGGTCGAGCTTTGCATCCCTCTTGTTTTCCATTCTCCTTGAACCAAGTGTAGAATTTGACCACTAGGAAAACCTTGATTCACGTCGGTCCTAAGTGGGAATGGCTGGAATGCTTCTGCTTCGTGGCAGACTCGAGAAGACCTAGATCGCAAACCCGGTGACATTCTGTGGGAGTGCCAGGCGGCGCTTTTTGGACTCTCTTCCCGATGGGCTGCTAATACGTGTCCTACAAGTGAACAGGTAGACATGTTACAGTTGGTATCAGAGTGAACTAACGAGGAACTAATATTTACAAGAAAACTTAATGAGGAGAAGTAGAGAAAATGTTGCTGTTAAGAAAAATTCCTTACTTACTTATTGATGCTGGCCTGCAGAGTCGTGAAGCATGGAATAGATTCCTGGTGTTCCAAGTTATGTTTATGACTACGATGCGTGCTTCGGATTATCGATGGAGGCTCGATATGATGAATATCCTACTCCACATCTACAATCCTTCACCCCTGTACGTGGAATGGAGATGGACGGGTGATTCAGGAATTTATTACATAGCTGCCCACCGACTAGCGTACATTCGCACCAACTTGAAGAGAATCAAGTGGATGGAGGACTTAAAGATCATGAAGCTATTCATTTTTATTGAGGCTCACGCAAATGCAACCCTACATGTCGGCGGTCGAAAGGTCAAGCAAAACAAGTATGTATACGAGGAAGTAACTCGAGTAGTCCCTGCCGACAAAATTAAGGTGTTGGAACGTTATGAGAAGAATGGGTATCAAAGGAAAGGATACCCCAAGCTTTCTATGGCCTATCGATTCCTGAAAATCCATGACCCCAATCCATACTATTACTCAGTTCCCGTAGCGAAATGTAACACAATCTTATTCTCCCCAAATTAATGTATCAGCTTGTTCCATTTTCCCAAGAATAATTGTACTCGAAAGGGCTATGCCCATATGAATGAAATAGACTTTTTTATCAATGATTGTCTTGGCTGTGAGTGTTGGTAAAGAAATTAAGTGATTTGGTCACTTGGCTAAAAGCTGAACTCGGCATGTAATGTGACGTGAGAAAACTTTTAGCAAGTTTTTAACGTAAAGAATTTCAATGCCCAGGCACAACCTCAAGTGCAGATTCCTAGTCCGACCCCTACACCAAGTACGGTCGTGATTCAAGAGAAGAAGTTTATTCTCAAGAAAATCAAACCACCAGAATTTGATGGTAAGGGAAGGACCGTCCAAACTGATGCCGAGATCTGGATCGAATCCATGGAGTATTATTTCAAAGCAGCCGGTACTACACTCGCTAACCAAGCGAGGCTCGCCAAACTGAAGCTCACAGACGAAGCAAGACTTTGGTGGAAGCAATGGTGCAGAGACCAAGGAATCTCAAAAGGGTCAGTTACTTGGGAGAAACTAAAAAGAGCTGTGCGAGGAAGATATCTACCACCTACCTACCGCACACAGAAGATGAACGAGTTCTATGAACTGAAGAAGCTTGGTCTATCCCTTGATGCTTACTATTCAAAGTTTGTCTCTCTTTTGAATTATGTGCCACAAATGGATATGACACAACAGGTGTCAAGTTTTGTGTTGGATTAAACCCATAGATAAACACCCACCTCGAATCAATGTGCCCAATAGACCTTCAGGATGCGCTCATTCGAGCTGCACCCATAATACAGGAGGTGTAGACCAAGCCAAGAAATAATAAGAATTGGTCATACAAGGATCAGAACAAGGGAGTGTGTAGGTCCCAGGCTAAGAGAACGCGGGGACAAAGTCAGGGACAAAGGAAGAAATCCAAGACCAATGCTACCAACAACTTCGTTCCTACCCAAGGTAATGGCTGCAATCTCTGTTGTTTTGATTGCAATGAGCCTAGTCATTTTAAAAGGCTGTGTCCCAAGCTTAACACAGGACAACGTCAAGGACCATTCCAAGGAACCATCCATGGCCAAGGAGCCATCGTCTCAGGGCCAAAGGAAGAGCCACCAGTGTTGCTAACACGGAGATGTGCGATGAAGAAGACCTGACCATGGAAGTAGACTTTGAGAGGGCAACAGTCCATGCCACTCTTCACAAGAAAGGTCCAAATCACCAATTCTCGATGATTCAGACTCCATTGGATTATCAAGGTAAAGGTTCATAACCTTGATTGATTGTGGCAATACACATTCCTTCATTTCACCAGTTTGTGCAAAAAGGTTAGGAATAGCCAAAATAGATGCACCTACCTTACTTGTAGAATTAGAAAATGGTCGTGAAGTCACTTGTACCATGCAAACTGCTAAGGTGAGATTCCTACTGGGTGGAAAGCCGACTTCGGTCAGATTGGTTATGAACCTAGGTATCCACGAGTGTTTTCTCGGAATGGATTGGATTAAACCTAATGATGCCCACATTCACTATGGAAAGGGCCAAGTTTCCTTTGAAATTCTCAAAGGGAATTGGTCACAACCCAAGGAAAGTCTGGGAAGCCAAAAATTCAACTAGCCAAAGCATCACAGATAATAAAAGGAGCTAGAAAGGGGCTACCTATCTATTTGATTAAGCTGAATAAGCTAGATTAGAATCAAGAGTCTAGGGAAGAACCTTCATGGCTAAAGTAGTACGCTGACATATTTCTTGAAGAGCTGACAGAGCTTCCTCCTCAAAGGGAAGTTGATCATGAAATCAAGCTAGCGCCAAGAGCTGCACCAATCGCAAAGAGGCCATATAGAATGTCCATCCTGAAAGCGATTGAGCTAAAGGAGCAACTCAAGCAACTGTTAGAACAAAGCTACATCTTCCCTAGCAGTTCACCATGGGGAGCTCCATTGCTATTCCAAAAGAAGAAAGATGGAACGCTTCGGCTATGTATTGATTACAGAGGGTTGAATCAATCAACCATCAAGAACAAGTATCCTATTCCAAGAATAGATGAACTTCTTGACCGTCTTCAAGGTGCGAAGATCTTCTCCAAGATTGATCTCAGGTCCGGATATTATCAGATAAGGATCAAGGAACAAGATATCCCAAAGACGGCATTCAGCACAATATATGAACACTTTGAGTTCCTAGTCATGTCATTTGGGCTAACAAATGCTCCTACTACCTTCAACAAGCTAATGTAGGATATCTTTAGGCCATATCTTGATGACTTTGTACTCGTCTTCTTTGACGATACCCTAGTCTACTCCAAACAAGAAGAAGATCATGAACCCCAGCTTCGCATTGTCCTTGAAACAATGAGGGCACACAAGCTTTATGCCAAGAAGAAAAAGTGTGCATTTTTCAAGCGACAGATTAAATATCTGGGATTCATAGTATCAGCTGAAGGAATTTCAGTGGATCCGGCCAAGGTCAGAGACATTCTGGAGTGGCCAACACCAACAACTGTCAAAGAAATACGTAGTTTTCTTGGATTGACAGGATGGTACAGGGTCTTTATCAAAAACTATGCTTTGATTGCAACACCTCTAACCGATCTACTGAAGAAGTAGACATCAATTGTATGGTCAACTGCTGAACAATCCAGCTTTGATAAACTAAAGCAAAGCTTGGTATGAGCACCCATCCTGAAACTTCCAGATCTTAGCAAGGAGTTTGAAGTAATAATGGATGCTAGCATACTTAAGAGCCATGAGAGGAATTATGCTACCCATGATCTGGAGTTGTTAGCTGTCATCCATGCTCTCAAGCTTTGGAGACACTACTTGCTGGGTAACAAGTTTACCTTAGTGACAGATCATAAAAGTCTTAAATGGATCTTTACCCAAAATGAGCTCAATATGAGGCAACATCGATGGATTGAAGTGCTGGAGGAATATGATTTTGAAATCAAATACCGGCCTGGAAAGGAGAATGTAGTTGCCGACGCACTCAATCATAAGGCATTTCTGAATTCTCTGATTTTACAAGATCCATCAACAACTAGATCTCTAGCCACACAGGTATCCATGCCAAACAACCCAATTCTTGAGCTAGCTGGAGAAGAGGCATGCCATGATCCAACCTACCAGAAATTGCTAAGGGAGATCCCCCTCAAGGATCAAGACCCGAAGCTACAGACAAAGTATCAAGAATTCTCTATCAATAGTGGACTTGTCTACTATAGAACGAGATTATGTATATCAACAAGCCAGTCACTCAAGCAAAAGATACTTTGGGAAGCTAATGACTCCCCTTTTTCAAGACATCCTGGCTATGCCAAGACCCTCAATGCAGTCAGAAAGAGCTATTATTGGGAGAGGCTTAAAGGTGACATTCTCAAATATGTCATTGAATGTTTGTCTTGTCAACACATTAAGGCCGAACATGTCAAAATGCCAGGGAAGTTGCAACCACTTGACATTCCCCAAATGAAATGGGAATTCATTAGTATGGATTTTGTTGGCCTGCCCCAAGTTCAGGGAGGATACAACTCCATTATGGTTGTGGTTGATATGCTTACCAAGGTTGCACATCTTTTTCCTATTGAGACAAACTATAAAGCCTCAGACATCGCAAGGTTATTTATCAAGGAGATATTCAAACTACATGGATTACCTAGAAGAATCATTAGTGATTGTGACTCTCTCTTCACGTCACACTTCTGGAGGGCTATCTTCGAGGTCATTGGGACTCATCTCTGTTTCAGTACAACTTACCATCCCCAAACCGATGGTCAAACCGAGCGATTCAACCAAGTCATTGAGGATATGCTAAGGGCCCACTGCTGCCATGAACCCAAAAAGTGGATTCAATATTTACCACTGGTTGAGTTTACCTACAATGCTTTCTACCAACAAAGCATTCAGATGACCCCTTTTCAAGCATTGTATGGGCACGACTGTCGTAGTCCTTTAAACTTTTCAGATCCAACCTTAAGGGTTGAAGCTTCAAAGCAGATGCTGGAAGATATGGATGACCAAATCAAGTGAATAAGACAGGACATCCAAACTGCCAAAGATAGACAGAAGGCTTACGCGGACTTGAAATGTCAAGATAGATCCTTCGATGAAGGAGATATGGTCTTCATTCGCGTACGTCCAAAGAAGAGTTCCCTATCCTTGGGTGAATGTAAAAAGCTAAGTCCAAGGTATTGTGGACCCTATAAGATTCTCAAGTATCTAGGGCCTAATGCTTATAGACTGCAACTCCCTGAAAACCTAAAAGTTCATAATGTATTCCATATCAGTCTAGTGAAGACGTATGTACCTAACCCTAGTCATGTGCTTGATGATCAACCAGTTGTAATGCCTAGCCAAGGAGTCCTTAAGCTACGGCCTGACATGATCTTAGATGTTAGAGAGAGGCATTTGAGATCCAGGACCTTGAGAGAATATCTCCTCCAGTGGAAAGATTATCCCAAAGAGGATGCCACTTGGATGGATGGAAGTACTCTCAACCAACAATACCCCCAGTTCTTCTCGAGATGAGGACATCTCGATTACTTTGAGGGGGAGAGAATGTAATATTTCCGTACGAAATATTAAGGACCCCACACATGATGCACAAAAAGTAGTTCAAAATAATCTTCCGTGTCGAATAATGTTGTGGCAAAGAATTCCCTCTGCACGCAATGTTAAATTTCACCTCCATGACGTGCAAAAGAGGCCGTGGCTTGAAAACTCAAAGCCTGCACGAGAACACCTCTTCTAGAGGGAAAAAGGGGATAATGGTTAAAATTGAGGCAATTTTTTTTATTATAAACCCCTCCCCCTCAGCCGATGCATGGCAGGAGAGAGGAGTGTGAGAGGGAGTGGAGCTAAGTGGAGGAGAAGGAGCATGGAGGGGAGCATGCCACTAGCCACGTGTGTGGCTATCACCCCGTCTACCTATAAGAACTCCCCCCTGGAGCTTGGGAGGGAGGAAAGAAGAAAGAGAGAGAGAAGCTTCCATGCTACCTGCCTGTGAAACCAGGCTACTGCCATCCACCTCCATGCCACCTCCTGCCGCCACGCTGGCCTGCTGTCGCCTATGCCTATGCTATCTCATCCCCCATCATCATTATCATCACTATCCACATCATCGGCGTCCTCATCCCCCCATTTATCTCCTTTCTCTCTCCACGTAAGCTTCTGTTCAAAATCATAGAAGCTTCCTTGGAAGCTTCCATAAAAGTGCCCATAGCCCCTATTCACCCGTGCCTTCCCGGGTGCCTTCAAAACCGCGACTGTAAGGCCGTGTCCTGCGCGAGGGAGAATATATCGGGTAGAAAGGGATTTGTAACGCGTAAAGAACCCAAGACGAGTTGCTGAACTGGAATTTGACTCGTGAAATGGCTCCCAAGAAAATGGTGAGAGGCGCACATGCGGGAACTTCTACGCCGAGTTCGCGTTGTTACGCGAGCAGTGATCGAGAGCAAGCCTCACTCACAACCTGATAACGAGACGATAAGAGTGCTGGTTGGGGTAATTGACTTTTTTGGATGCACAATACAACTTGAAAATTTCAAATATTTGATAAAACACCACAAAACAAGACTAAAAATAATGCCTCTTATAGCTCACAAAAAATTTAAAACCCGTATGCGGGTAGAGCATCACACAACTACACAATAAAAATACCAAAAAATTTGATAACAAACAAACTGATATATATTTTTGTACCTTAACAACCTTGAGCCGATGCTCGGCGCTTTGACACCCAAAAGCTCCAACTTTAAAATTGGCATGACAAGAGCTCACTCTAGCATGTGACCCTCCACTCTCCTCTCTCACATAATACCATTATAATCAAGGGGGAATGCCCTTAACTCTCCATTCTCATCTCCTTATATAGTTTTCTATCCACACTCACACACATTAGGCTTTTTTCTTTCAGCTTTTGGCTTTTGCTTTTCTACTGCTTTTCACTATTTTCGTTTTTTCTGCTTTATGCCTGTTTGCAATTTGTTTGGATCATAACTTCGTCATTTGAACTCCGAATACAGTTGTTCGAGTACTCAAAACAATTGGAACGCATCTGTTCAACAAGTTAACGCGGGCAGAATTATGAAAATTCATTAAATTCGGGCAAAAATATTGATTTTCGTAAATCTCTTTATTTTTTCTCCATCTTTTATCTTAGACGACTTATTCCCTTCCTTGGCCTATTGTTCTTGTAATTGCACACACTTTCACCACACATGTCTTCTTTTTCTTCAAGAAATACTCGCTAACAATATAAAATGTACGACCTTTTTCCTTTGATCCTTGGGTCTTCAAAATGAATATTCTATGGATATGAACTTTTTTTTAATGCAACGTGCCCTAGCATGAATATGGTTTTTTGAAATGAACTCCGTGCCCAATCATTCATGATTTGGAAAAATATGCAATGTTAGATCCATGATATGCAACAAATCGATCAATGTTTCACAAAAAAATTATGAATGCAGTGAAGAAGTTGTGCCTAGCCTATCTAGATGTGATCGTGTCTCATGAAAAATACAAACAAAATTCCTTTTTATTTTAAAATTCCTTATCCTCACCTCTCAACTCTCATAGGAAGATATGATATACTCCACTCCTCCCATCCAATTCTCATAATCTGTCAAGAAAATGATGGTCCTCAAGATGTTGACCAAATATGAACAACCCTTCTCACGATTGATGGCATCCTTCATGACCCTCGAACTCTCCCAACCACCTTACCCTCTCAACCAGAGGTTCCTAACTTTGTGATGAACATCCCAAATGGTGAGTGTAAAAAAAGTGCATACTCAATGACAGGTGCTCTCTCTTGTGCGCGTGCATCTAAGATTTACTGCATATAGTTGCAGCGGACCTCATACCGTGCTAGTGCTCAATGATGGTGCAAAACGTGCATAAGCCCAATCCATGGCATGGAAGTATTTGATAAGAACAGGAGACGACCCTCGAGTGCAGTGTATCAACAAGTGCAACATGAAGTGCTCGTGAACCCATTATCCCTGTGATGTACAAGAGTCTCGACAAGAAAACATACCTAGCTCCTCAATGTTCAGTAGCTATTAACAAACACAAGTTTCATCCTGTTCAAAAAAATAACAAGCTCGACCAAGGCTATCAAGTTTCACACTCAACAAATCAAACAAAATGACAGAAGAAAATCCTAGGCTAAACAAATACAAGAAATCCAACTACGAAATAACAAAAAAACTGTCACGCAAATAACTAAGCTAGCATAAATCAAACCTAACTACAATTTGACTAGGGCTTTTCAGTTTTTAGAAAAACACTTGACAGCGTGTGGATAATACCCCGAACTCTAATGCCCATGTTCTTAGAAGATTAATTCCGCATAAAAGGGATGCATTAGGCACGTTTAATTTTTATGGAAAAATATATGAATGCAATTATTCATTCTTCTGACAAGATTTAGTTGCGTGTTGCACATTGCTTGCACTTCCAAGTTGCAATCCTAATCACATATTGCATAAAAGGAGGATTTTTTTAAATGCATCCTTGATTTCCCGTGAAAAAGAAAAGCGCATAAGGTATTTAGGTAATGATTTCCTAGTTGTGATTCGTAGGAAATAATCGTTGACGTCCATAAAATGTTGTCGAAGTAGTTGCATTGCATGAAAGGGATTTGTGTACCATGCATATTGCATGTGATGTTAATTACATCCTAGATTGGGTTAAATACTGTAGGACGGATTAAGTCAATAATAGTCCTATGACATTCGCTCATGCATGAACTTCTTTTATCCAAGTTGTTTTAGAAAAAGATGCATTTCATATTAAAGCTTGAATTCAATGCATTAGGCGAAGGCTTTATGAGCATAGTTCTTGATGAAATTCAATGTAGGTTCTGTACGAGTTAGCCCTAAATTATCAATCATTAAATCTTGGTTCCGTTGCATCATTATAGTTTTACCTCGAGGGAAAAGAAATGATCATTAAAATCTTTTAGCTGCATAGAAGGAAAAGTCTATGAATTGCATATTTGCATGGAATGTTATGTCTTGCAATTATTTACATCTCTTAGGAAAAGGATTTGCATCTCTTCTAAGGAAAGATCACCTCTTATCGCAAGACAATTAGATCAGTTAGGTAATTCATTGTAAGGGTATAACTCAAATGATGACCACTTCAATGCACTAGGTAGAGCTAATCCGCGTTAAAATTTTGCTGGTATCGCACTCTAAAAAATTGACTTGATAATTCCAACCTCAAAGGTCCTACCCACATTCATGGAATGATAGGGTTAGTTAGATGCCCATACAATAATGATCTAGGGTTTTTACCCTAGGGTAAATTGGCCTAATACTAGACTTCTGATTAAATTTAGAAACCCTAGGGCCAAACGTTGTTGGCCTAGTATGGTTAAGGTCAAGTTGGGTCAAGAAGACATCCCAAACCCTACATCTTGACCAAATGCATTTCTTGACCAAGGAACATCATTTGATGGGAGAAATGATTCCCACAAGTTAGGTGAGACAATTGTCTCATACAACAAGTTGCAATGTCGCATGGCTTGTGTTTAAATCACAAGATAGATTTGCCACTCCTTCGAACAAGGTTGGTAGGTTCTAAGTACAAGTTTAATTTGCAAGAGGATGAGTAGTCATTCTGCTACATCACCCTTCTGTGAGGCTGAGTTGCCAAGATAGGGTAACTATGAATTGCCTAGAAATAAATTGACCAATCAAGTTAGCGCGACAAGGTTGCCTAGATATTATTGACCTTAATACAAGGAAACCTAAGGTGTTTGTTAATTTGGGTTAACATGGTATAAACCCTAACCCAAGGAAAGAGGGTAATCAAGCATCTTGCTTACAAAACCCTTGGGGGATCTTGCCAAGTTGCAACTGATCCCGGATCAAATGCTGGATGCATTCGAAGAGACAGATTCACACCTTAGTAGTTGGTCAAATCAAATGACCACTGGATTGATTGTGTTTGTATAGTTAGGAGCATTGTTTGTACTTCTTTGCTCAATGAACTAAAGATGAAAAAATAATTAATACTTCAGGTTGAAGGCCTAGAGGGAGAGGCAGCATCAGTTACCCCCGACTGTCTGCCATGACCCTATCCAACGAGGTTGTTAGCCACGCCGAGTACGTGGACCAACAGGTCTCACCATGGTGGGTGCTACTTGGAGCAGGAGGACGCTTGGGTGCCAAGGGGGGCTCTGGCCATAAATCCCTTGCCGTATGAGTCCTGCACAAGAGGCCGATGTGACTCGGGATTGGATCTCGAGGCCGGTATACTAGTCTATGGGCAGAAACTTGGATTAGTAATCCCTGAGGATTGTTGGATTAGCCTTTAGACGGATTATGGATTAGCCTTCGGGATGGATTATATGATGTATTCCAAATACTGATAAATAAGATCAATTGTTCAAAAGGAATCTGCTTGACATTGTTTTTCTATGTCAGTGCTTAAGTTACCTGAAGGAACCAATGACTAATTGGCTAATCAAGGAAGTTATTTTTGTTTGTCAAACTAAATGTGGTAGGTAATTAGATAACTAAAGCAACCTTGAGGAAAGTGGGGTGGATGTGACCATGGGTCGGTCCTCCTACAGATGGGTGGTCCCGATTGGCCAGGAACTTTTATCAAGGAAATTGACAGCAAGGAACGATGACCTAGAATCTAGAGTACTAGAGTCCTGATTTATGTTGTTTTAGGGGAACAAAATGGGACTATGCCTTATGGGCAAAGAGATTGAGCTTTGCATCCCTCTCGTTTCCAATTCTCCTTGAACCAAGTGTAGCATGAATCCGCTTCGACCCTGATGTTCTTGCATAAAGTAGATCTTCTGGGGTTCGACGCTAGCTACCGTTCCAGGAATTTGACCACTAGGAAAACCTGATTCAGGTCGGTCCTAAGTGGGAATGGTCGGAATGCTTCCGCTTTGTGGCAAACTCGGGAAGACCTAGGTCACAAACCCTATGACATTCCGTGGGAGTGCCAGGTGGCGCTTTTTGGACTCTCTTCCTGATGGGCTGCTAAGACGTGTCCTACAAGTGAATAGGTGGACACGTTACAATGTGATCGCACTCCATTCGTAGTCAACAAGGAATTTACTGGCTGAGAGCCCCTTTAAGCTTTCTTAAGCCTCAAGAGCAATCCTACATAATAGGGGCACTTATCACTTTGCCATTTTCCCTCTCGGGTGCTTGAGTGATCACAAATAAAAAACCCTACCTCCCTCAGGAGTGTAGGACCCCCACCCGTAGGTGAGTTTTTCCACACAAAACACCTACCTCCCTCAGGAGCATAGGACCCCCACCCCATGTGAGTTTTTCAACACTCCGTAGAGTGTTAGGGAGCATTGGGTTGGGGATACCAATGTCCCAAACCACCACAATCCACAACTCATTCTTGGTTGTGCAAGCCTACAATCATAAGAGACATAATTCATCATTCACAAATCCAAAAGCATTCATAACCATAAAATATTTTTAACACACTTGTCAATGTATGTGATGCATAGAATCTATCCCCCTCATCGGTTCCCATGTAGTTTTCTAAAAAGAAATTAATAATACTAACATGTTTTTGTAAGTTTAAGTAAGTTCTAACTAATTGTAATCCTTTTCATATGTACTAACCTGATTATCTTTGTTCGGCCATCCATCGTGATTATGGGTTATGGCCGCAACCTCAATTTGTTGTGGAATAACCGGCCCTTTAGGTTGAATGGATTTAGGGGTAACTTCTGTTTGTGCTTCAAATTCGTATTGAGTTCCCTCAACAGCGGTTGCTTCCTCACGTTGGGGAGCTCTCCGAGCATGACCTTGCCCAGCATCTCGACGTCTCTTGGGATCCATGGAAGGAGCTTGATGTATTTGAGCAGTGTTGCCCTATAGGTGTGGGGAGAGAGAGAGACTTGGTTGATTCCAATTGAGCTTCCTTGCATCAACAACAAAGAGAGTTCTGCATGGGTTGTTGTGTTTTTGACTTGATGCTTTATCCATGTTTATATAGTAATGGGGGAGGGGGGGAGGGTAAAAGAGAGAATGCTTGATTTTTAGAATTTTCGATATCATCGATGATAGCAAGAACACTTTCTTTTAGTGTGTTTGATGACATCATCAATGATATCAGAGAGGGGCTCCATTTTTGTAGCATGAAGATAAAAATTTACAAATACGTGGGCAAGCGCCGCACGTTGCATCATCAGGCAAGCGTCATTCCAAGGCAGTGACCAAGGCATAGACCTTGGCATACTTAGCAACGAGCTACAAAGGCTTTTGTTAGTGCCATTGGCTGCGCATGGGGAGCTCCCACTAGCTTGTAGGAAAATCTTCTCGAGAGGTCATCCATCCCAGCAGTGTCATCACCTAAGTGCACTTAAGTGAAGTGACTATCCACTAGGCTAGTATTTTTGTTGTTCTATACTACAAACATAGTTTTAATAAGCTTGCCTTGGGAGGTTTTCCCAAGCCTTCCTTCCATGAACTGGCATATAATAGCTCATTAATAATAACAATTATCTTTATAGTTAGAGCTAGTTTTAAAAATGTGCAATTTTGTTTTCAACATAAACCAAATTTTTTGGAATGTATACACAAATTGTTTATTAAAATAAACTAAGTAATGGGGACGTTACACTATTTTACATGATGCCAATCTATCTTAATCCATGTTTTTGTAGTTTGATCTTCTAGAATATCTTCAAAACTCTCATGAAAGGTAGGATGTATTGCCTCTAAAAGCATCTCAATCTTTCATGTCTCCTAGAACCTACTACTTAGAAACATCTAACTAATTGTATATTTTTTTAAATTCACATGAAAATTTAGTAACCAAAAGTCCTCTTTTTGCTTAGTTACCCATTCTTAAAACATTGTGCAAGTAGTCAGATTAGCATCCTCTATGTAAAACTCTTGTCTTGTTTGAATTCAACCCGATTTAGATTTCTCAAATAAAATTCAGTAATGCATGCTTTTAATTCATGGATGATCAATTGAACAAAGTATTGGCTCCATGCAAACTATGAAATCCCAAAGAATTCCATTTTCATTGCATACAAATTCAAGTAAGTAAAAACTTTTACGACCATTAAATAGTTTCATTTCATTTTCCACATCATACAAAGCTTGAACCATTGCAAATTTCAATTTTGCAAAAGCCAAAATCTGTTACTATTGTTGGAGCTATTGGTACTGATTTTGCAAATACATATTGAAATTTTGAATCAATAACTTCACCTCATCACCTACACCTATAGAAGAACTCAAACATGATGTATCACTCATCTTACACACTTGTGGTAGCCTTCATGTCAAGTCCACCTAATATTGAGGTGTAATAAGTTAAAGGCCTTAACTGTAGGGTTTTAAGAGAGAAAGATGTAAAGTGTAACATTCAAAAATAATAAGAAAAGAGATTGATGGACCTAAAAACGGGCCGGCACTGGCTCATGCACTAGCCGGACCTCGTCACTATGCGCAAGACAACCCCTCGGCCTCGCGGCCAGGAGCGTCTATCAAAATCTCTGCCTTCCTAAACATTGCGTTTGTAATACGTTGTAGTCCAACTATTCCTAACCCAATATTGCTCCTCAGAGGGAGTCCCTTCCACATAGCCAAAAGGCTCGAATCACACACACATGGGGTTCCTCCTATGGCTGAATGCCGTCAACCCTCTGCGACTCTCCTACACCTTGGGGATTGGCCCCTCGATGCGTCGCTCAACATTTAAACATTTCGCACAAACGTCACTCAAGGTACCAAATAAACGTATCCAGGAATGTACCATTTCCTCACTTGACTTCCCCTTTATGATCCCACGACTAGCCCACAGCATAGGAACCTCACGCCCTCAACGGTGGGTCACAGGCCTACTGAAAACAATTGCTATGCATATCCAGGAGCTAACTCTGATACTTTTAATTGCCTCTAAATGATCATGCAAAGAGGTGGATGCCTAGTGCTCAAACATTTTAAAAACCAGCAGCGGGCAAGTGCAAAACATCTCTTTCATGCTTTTCTTTCTAACCGCTTTGTGCTTCGTTGCAACACCTAGCACCGAAGTGATCTTCGTGCTACTAGGTTTTAATTTTTATCATTATTATTCCGTCCTAGATGCAATGCATATAAAATCAGCAAATTATTCCTCATGCTCAGCGGCATTTAACCATTTTTCCCACAACTCTACCCTTCCCCGTTGATAGTGCATCATTGCATTCATTTCTTTCAGGGTTTCCTTGTCATTTTATGTGGAGAAAGGAAGGAAACACGCACTAAAACATATAAACAAGGCTGAACTGAAGCATAACTTCATGCCCCAGCCTTGCTATACATCAACAAACATAAATCCTATTTTTCTATATTTTTCGTAGCCCCAAATGTATTTTTTCCCTATTTTTCATGGTTTTTTTATCATTTTCCCGCCATTTTCTTCATTTTCTTGTATTTTTTAAATTGCTAAAAATGAAAACCAGTTTGTGGGCTGTGGCCCTTAGTTCATTTGCAACAAAATTGAAAGATTAGTTGATGTGTATCGACGGTTTTCCCCATTTATATGCCCAAAACCCTTGTTTTTCCCCATTTTTCATGCGTTTTCGGGTTTCTTGACATTATTTCGAGCCATGAAATGCATATTTTTCATAATTTCTGGTTATAAACAGTAAGAACTCAGAAGAATCAGCAGCATAATCAAATCTTAGTCCATATGAACGTCATTCCATCAATCAAAAGCATAAAACACTAAATTTTCTTTGTAATTTTTTAGTTTACCGCTTAAACGCGTGTTTCGGGTTTTTTTCCATGGCTGTAGATTTGGAAAACAGCAACACTTCATGTCCAGCAACATCACAAATCACCATTCTTAGCCCGTGTAGCAATCCGGTCCATGCCGGACAAGCCTCCATCATTCTTTCTTCATTGCTCCTTCCCACACATGAACTGCCTCTTAGAAGAGAGAGAGGGAGGAGAGAGAAAGACTAGAATCAGAGATTTCAAACCAGGCCATCATTCCACGGGCGAAGGGCGGTGATAGAGTCAGCATACGGAAGGGATTCACTGCCAATGATCACTCGGGGGGGTTGTGTGCAGCAGGCATGTTGCCTCCATCAAGATCATGGCGCATTTTTCGGCGCATCCTGGCGTTGATCTTCCTTCTCTCTCTCTCTCCACGATTTGGTTGTTGCATTTCATGTGGCATTTCATTTTGGGCCCCAAGGGTCACTTACTCATTTGGCCAAACTTTGGTCCACCTTTTCAAATCTTGACCGGTTTCTTGGCCATTTCCCCGTCCGGACTCGGAATCGAGCTCTGAAAAATCCTGGGCGTCCAGCTTAGCATCCCGCATTGGCCAGTAGCTCGTGCCAACCCGCACGACTGTCTAAAAAATTATGAAAAATCAACAAGTGTCGCTCGGGCGCCTTTAAGGCACTTTGGCGCTTAAAATCGTCCTAGATCGAGCCGCCGCCTTTGACAGTGAATATTTTTCCCTTGATCTTCATAATTTTTAGCTATTTTTAAGCACTTCCCGTCACCTAAATTCCGCTCTCAGAGATAGCACAAAACTCTAATAAAATCACTAGGTAAGAAGTCCACAATATACTCTTTATTGCTTAGTAAAGCAATTCTTTGTATAATTGCTCAAATCCTTTCCGATTGAGAATAGTATTTCCAAGGCAATAGCTTAGATTTTTTTTTTGAGACAATATTTTAGATCCTATCCTACAACCCAAAAGATTTATGAACAATAAATATAGGCTCTCTCTACACAAATGATGTGTAGGTCACTTGGAATAGCTTAGATGATGCATATAGCCATCTAGATGCAAAACAACCATACCCTCTTGAATAGCTTGAGGAACATTTCTAAAATCTCAAAATTTCCTTTGTCAAATCCCTAAAAGAAAATTCCTATAGAAATAGATACAAAAAGCTTCAAATCTATCCACTTTTCTATCTATCTTGGACAAGCCTTTTGGACAACATGGCCTCTAATAAGGTGAGAGTCACTATATCTTTAGTTCTCTGATTTTTGGCCTTGTAAAGAATAAGTGTAGAATAGAAAGCATACCCCTAAATATATTCGATTATGCTATTCCATAGATAAACAAGAATCCCCAAGTGTATGGCATGCTTTCTTCATGTTTTTACCTTGCTTCTCATAGTACTTGAGTTGGAGATTATCAATCTTCTTACCCTACTACTCTTTCCCCTGTTGTTCATCCTCATGATGGTGTGATCTAGCCTTTTTTCACTCTATTTGCCACTTTCTATGTCCACCTACCCATTTTCTAATAAACACTTACTTGACCATTTACTTTGGCCATGGGACACTTAGATTTAGTCTCTTCCATCTCCTGAATGTCCTGATAATCACTTATACACTTGATATTTTACCTAGACATGAAGATGGGCTCTAAATCTTATCATATAATATTAACAAACTAGTCATAATTTCCATAAAGTGGGTCAATCACAATCTAACAAATATACACATGAAATCTTAAATTTCCAAGGTTTGGGGGCTAATCAGATAGAGACTTACATGTAGAGTTAGAGAGGCTAGGTAGACTGATGTTTCCACAACTACCTCTAATGGTAGTTCTTTCTATGTTTCTTCAACCCATTCTTTGACCTTATTGATTGCAAATGATTCTTGCTTAGTGCTATGAGATGTGAATAGTTTAATGATCATACATATTTTGGGTTTGCAAGTTCCTTTCAAGGTTATATTATGGTGTAATTACTCTAGAAGATTCATTTTAAATTGGCTATGAAGGAAGAAGGGGGGAGTATTGGGATTTTTGAAATGAAATAATGGTCGTAGATGTGTTGTGTATTGTTGTGTACATCTTTGTAACAAGCATGGGTGTTGAGATGGCAAGCTCAATACGTGCGGACATTGATGATGGACCGCCTGGCTAGATGAGTCCATACGTCTATACTTAGCACGTTGATGGTCATGATGATACTCACATGGCCACTGACTTATCACTTATTATATTTAGTTTGTTACACCTACCTACAGTTGGCAAAGATATAGTACCAATCGATTGGTGTAGTCTGTTATGCACTGTTTGACTTAGTAGGCCGCTTTCCTTTATGTTGTATCTTATCTATACTTTGTGTACATTGCATAGTGTGTGGAAGAAGAAGAAGAAATCAGCAAGAAAACTTTTTGGCCTCCATCTCTCTTCTTGTGTTCTTGAGCGAGCTTCCTCTTGTGTATATAGTGTGTGTTTGGCGTAGCAGCTCAAGCAAGTCCTCCCACCACACGATTCTTGACATGGTATCAGAGCCACACCATTGAGAGAGACTAAGTTTGAAGGCTAAAGTGAAGGAAAAGAAGCAGGGTTTGAGCAAGCAAGCAATGGGTAAGAAGCTCTCTCATTCTTCCACTCTTTCTCTTGGATACTGCCTGTGGTGGAGGCACCAAAAGCAGGGTTGATGCCAGGAGGCATATTTCACGGTGGATTCCATGCCACTGTGGATTCCGTGAGGTTTTACGGTGGATTCCGTAAACTTTGATGACCAGGGCTCATACACAAAGTGGATTCTTTGTGCGAGAAGTTGATGGGGACGCTTGTCCTTTTCGGGCATTTCATTAATTTAGTGTGTACATGGGTGATTCCATAGCAAGTGATTCTGCAAAATGCATATTAAATTAATAAACGTTTATGAGTTTAGAGTGCGCACTCGTAATAAATTAAGGTTAGGATTGATTTCTAACCAGTTGATTTATTTATGTAGCTAAAGACTGATAGGTATTCACTTTTGTCGGTTTAATTGTATTATTTTACTAATGATTGTGAATGCTTCACTTGATGTGTAGAGATAACAGCAGTGGCGGAGGAAAGCATTGGAGGATAGCGAGTTTTCAATTTATTATTTATATTTTGATGGGTGCATACCTTAGGCATGGCACCTATATTTTGTCGCGCCTATTTATTGAGGCGTTGGATTTTTATTATTATTTTGTATGCGCATGGGCGCACGATTATGTTATTTGTACTTGGACATTGTATTGGGCATGCCAGACTCTTTGGGCACCGTCCGTTAGCTTTATTCCTATTTTGTGCTAAAGCAAACTCAAAAGCTAAAAGCTTGCTATTTTGTAATTTGGGCTATTATTTGAGATTGAAGAGGACTAATACATAAAATACATTCTTTGTGGGGCGCTCACACAAGGCATGGGGGAAGATTGCACCCAATTGGTCTCTTGTTCATGTCGTTCATGCTTTTTACATTGAATTTTGTGCAAAAATAGAGTTCTATTGTTCTTGGGGACCTTCCGACATTCACTACGCGAGCGTTCAGCATCCGATCTGCGCACCAGTGGTATCAGAGTGAAGCTGAGATCAAGAGCTTCCAATCACTACCTATCTTGTGCAAAGGCGGAGCTCCTGGAACGATCGGGCTCTACGATCAATCTCGTCGCAAATTGTCAATACAAGTGGATTCCTGGCGATAAGAACCTCTGTTTCCATCATCAGACTGCGAAGGACCAGCTTGCAGAGGCGGAGGACCACTCCTACATCCTCTTCATCAAGTTGTGGAGTTGCAGAGATAAGTTTCAATCTTGATATCTTCAAAGCTTTAAAATTTAAAGCTTAGAAAGCTTAAGATAAGCTTAAAGCTTCAAAAATCTCATCGCGAGGTGTCTGAATATGTTCGAAAATTGCGCCACCTGAAGAAACCCCCCCCCACGATTCGCCGTTTTTGACTGATTAAGCCTAAAGCTTAATCACCTAAGCTCCAATCACATTAGTCCTCTCAATTCTGCAAGTCACACACAACCAATCAAATTCGGCAAGTCTATCAAGTCAAAGTTCTGCAAGTTACATAAAGCAACCAAGTTCTGCAAGTCTACAAACTCTACAAGTTACATAAGTCTGTAACTCTGCAAGTCAGACAAGTTACTTGGAGTCAAAACTGACTTCTGTTCAAAACTCATAGAAGGACTGTTCCTGTGCAGAAACTCCAAACTGCAAAGTTGTTCATTGGAAGGTACTCCACACATACGCAGGTTTGCTGAAGCATTTTCAGCATACGATGAAGGATAAAACATAGATTTCTCAAAAATTACAAATTCTGCAATAGTCGAGGACAAAGATTGTGAAAGCTACACCCAAAAATATATAAGCCTTGTATTTCCGAACTTGAGCTACACTCATCCCGCTAACTTGATTTGAGAGTGATGGCTGTAAGTGGGTTTACAAAGTCAAGAATAATGTAGATGGTTTAGTTAGCAAGTATAAGGCTAGGCTATTTGCAAAAGGCTATGCTCAAACATATGGCATAGATTATAAAGAGACATTCGGTCCAGTTGCTAAGATGGCAACTGTTAGATGCGTGATTGCCTTGGCAGTAGCGAAAGGTTGAAATTTATAGCAAATGGATGTTAAGCATGCCTTCTTGCATGGTGAATTGCAAGAAAAAGTGTATATGGAGTAGCCAGCAGGTTATAAGGATTTAGAGCATCCCACGTATGTGTGCAGGTTAAAGAATGCACTCTATGGACTGAAGCAAGAACCTAGAGCATGGTCTGACAAGATTGAAGAGTATCTTATCAATATTGGATTTTTTATTTCTGATGCTAATTACTCACTTTATATGAGAAAGGGAGATGCAGGTTTGGTCATCATAGTCATTTATGTGGATGACTTGATTATTACAGGTGATAGTGACAATGGGATTGCCGAAGTTAAAGGACTTCTTGAAGAAGAAGTTTCAGATGAAGGATTTGGGTGAGTTGAGATACTTTCTTATTGATGTGATCAGATGTGATGATGGTGTATGGCTATCCCAAAGGTAGCATGGCTTGGATATGTTATCCAAGTATGGTATGACAACATGTAAGCCTCTTTTAGTACCATTGCAGCAAAATGTGAAGTTGAGTACCAATGTTGGGGATGCGATAGAAGACCCTACTATGTTCAGGAGGATAGTAGGGAGTTTGATTTACATGTCTATTACAAGGCCAAACTTGAGCTATGCTATTGGCCTTGTCAATCAGTTTATGTAGATGCCTAGAAAACCTCATTTGGATGTTGTTAGACATATATTGAAATATGTAAAGTCCACTTTACATTATAGACTTTTTTATGAGGCAGGTAAGGATGTACAAGTCTTTGGATACAGAGATGCAGATTGGGCTGGTAGCATGTCAGACAGAAGATCTACTAATGGATTCATGTTTTCCCTTGGTAGTACACCAGTTACATGGAGCAGCAAAAAGCAACCTATAGTTGCTTTATTGAGTACGGAGGTTGAGTATAGAGATGCTACTATGGCAACATGTGAGGTGGTATGGCTGCAAAAGTTATTAGGTGATGTGGATGTGCAGGGAGATGGTCCAATTTTCATTCATTGTGACAACATGAGTAGCATGCAGTTAGCTAGGAATCCAATGTTCCATACTAGGACAAAACACATTGAGATGCACTACCACTTTGTGAACGTGCTAAGTGTAGACATGCGGACTCATCTAGCTAGGCGGTCTATCATCAATGTCTGCACGTATTGAGCTTGCCATCTCAACACTCCCCCTCAAGCTTAATTCTATCTCTACAACTCCAAGTAAGCTTCGGAACTTTTGAAGCTTCTACACACCCAATCCCTTTGTGAAAATGTCAGCTATCTGATCCTATGTGCTAACATATACCAAGTCAATCTCTCCTGCAAATACCTTCTCTCTCACAAAGTGGTAGTATACCTCAATGTGTTTTGTCCTAGCATGGAACACTGGATTCCTAGCTAGCTGTATGCTGCTCATGTTGTCACAATGAATGACAACTGGACCATCTCCCTACACGTCCAAATCAACTAATAACTTTTACAGCCATACCACCTCACATGCTGCCATAGCAGTACCTCTATACTTAGTCCTCTGTACTCAATAAAGCAAGTTTAGGTTGCTTTTTATTGCTCCATGTGACTATGCTGCACTACTAAGGGAAAACATGAATCCACTCGTAGATCTTCTGTCTGACATGCTACCTGCCCACTCTGCATCTTTGTATCCAAAGACCTGTACGTCCTTACCTGCCTCATAAAAAGGTCCATAATGTAAAGTGGACTTCACATACCTCAATATACGTCTAATTGCATCCAAACGAGGCTTTCTAGGCATCTACATAAACTAACTAACAAGGCCAACATCATAGCTCAAGTCCGGCCTTGTGATAGTCATGTAAATCAAACTCCCTACTATCCTCCTGAACATAGTAGGATCTTCTATCTCATCTCCAATGTCGGCACTCAACTTCACATTTTGCTCCAATGGTACTGAAAGAGGCTTACATGATGTCATACCATACTTGGATAATATATCCAAGCCATACTGCCTTTTGGATAGCCATATATCATCATCATATCTAATCACCTCAATACCAAGAAAGTATCTCAGCTCACCCAAATCTTTCATCTCAAACTTTTTCTTCAAGAATTCCGTAACTTCAGCAATCCCATTGTCACTGTCACCTGTAATAATCAAGTCATCCACATATATGACTATGATGACCAAACCTGCATCTCCCTTTCTCACATAAAGTGAGTGATCAGCATCAAAAATACAAAATCCAATATTGATAAGATACTCTCTAATCTTGTCAGACCATGCTCTAACCTCTGTGCTTGCTTTAGCCCATAGAGCACCTTTTTTAACCTGCACACATATGTGGGATGCTCTAAATCCTCATAACCTATTGGCTAATCTATATACAATTATTCTTGCAATTCACCATGCAAGAAGGCATTCTTTACATCCATTTGCTGCAAACTCCAACCTTTGGCTGCTACCAAGGCAATCACACACCTATCAGTTGCCATCCTAGAAACTGAACTGAATGTCTCTTCATAATCTATGCCGTATGTTTGAGCATAGCCTTTTGCAACCAACCTAGCCTTATGCCTGCTAACTGAACCATCTATATTATGCTTGACTTTGTAAACCCACTTATAGCCAATACCTTTCTTACCCTTAGGTAAGGGTACCAAATCCCAAGTCTTATTGGCTTCTAATGTAGCCATCTCCTCATCCATTGTTGCATCCCAATGAGCATGACCAATAGTATCCTCAAAACAAGCGGGCTCAACATCCTCAACTAGTTTCACCATATAAGCATAATGGTGAGCTGCAAAACCTTCAAAACCAAATCTTTTAATAGGGTATCTGACCCTGCTAGATCTGCGTATCACCAGATCACTCAATGGATCCTTTACATTACTATGAGCTCTGTGTACACCTGGTGTCCTGAGTGAAGGACTACCAAGCTCATCATCCACACTCTCAGAACCACTAAAATCTCCATCAAATCCCAAATGCTTAGTAGATGCATCATTACCATCCAGCACTTTCTTCTTTCCTTTGTCCTTCTTGTAATATTTCCGCGTACCCCGTACCGCAAATATTAACTTCCCGCACGCCGTGTAAACCCTGTGCAAGAGTATTCCCTACTTCGTGATTATTGGTAACCTAATCCACACCATGCACGCTCGAAAATGAGGTCTCCACGTCGAGAATTAAAGGCCGGGGTTGAAGACCGTAAAACCGCGGGGAAACGACCGCTTGGGAAGGGCAAATGGATAAATACAAGGCAAAAAAATTTTATTATTATCCCTTCCCCCAGCCGATGCATGGCTGGAGGAGAGGGAGTGTGGAGGGGGGATGGCCAAGAAGGAGTGAAGTGGGGACTGCATGAGGGGAGTCCTCCACGTGTGTGGAGGCCCTCTTCCCCACCCCCCATGCCTATATAAACACCCCCTAGCAAGGGGGTGTGCTAGAGAAGCTGTGAGAGAGGAGCTGAAGGAGGGAAAGCATGAGGAGGTCGCCGTGCTGGTCACCGAGCAGGAGGAGGTCGCCGACACCGCCGCGCACAGTCGGCCAGTCCGCCGCTAGCTGCCGGTCCGCCAGCCACCGCCACGATCCGCCATCGCTACCGCTCTGACCGCCCGGCCATCTCAGGCCGCCCGCCACGTGGATCACGACCCCCCCCCCCCCCCCCCCCCCCCCCGTGGTTCTGTAGAAGCAGAAGCTTCTCACAAGCTCCTTTAGAAGCTTCTAAGGGGGGGGCCTCCTTAAGGTCCCTTCCCACCACATTTCCAAAAAGACCCCTTCATACCCCTCCCCGGGACTTTGAAGAGGAGGAGGTGAAGACCGTAAAGAACCCCAAGACCCTTCGAAAAAGGCTTTCGCAATAAGTCTTTAAAGCCCTTTTGCCGCAAGCGACATCCCGTAAAGAAATCTTCCGCCTACGAGGAAAGGCAAAGGTCGGAAGGTTGCATGCCAAGGCAAGACACTCCGTAGACCGTAAAGGCAAATCGGAAGTCGAATTTACGCCTACGATGGCCCCAAAAAGATCACAAGGTGCGACCGCGGGAGGCTCATCTCCGAATATACAAGTGGACATCTCCCCGAGTCCTCAAGTCCAGGTTCTTTCGAGTTATTCTCGCATGATTAGGCGTGGTTAACTCGTAAAAGAAATTGCATTTTTTGGAAAAAACACATTTGATAAAGCATCTCTTGAACATTAGGCAAGATTGAAATATGTCATGAATTTGAACGAGTTATCCACCTTAGAAGGCTAGTTGCATGTAGTTTTCGTACCTTATCAAAGTAATGAGTCTAAACTTAGGCAAAGAAATGGAATTTATAAGTGCATTCTCTTTTGTCCTAGACATGGTAGGAATAAGCGTGTGCCGCATGTTAGGCAACATCCTTTTCGTAATGATTTCATGAGGAAAGGTTAGCACAATAAAGTATTATCCGAAAAGAAATAATAGAGTACGAAAATGATCGTATGGACTAAGTTAACATTAGCTTTAGTTGGTATAAACTTCGTTAACTACATTATAGCTAAGGGAATGTTGGGTATCGCATAATCATCATGCGATAACATCATTCATCAGAAGC
The DNA here is from genome assembly GCF_053477565.2 of Lygodium microphyllum. NCBI lineage: Eukaryota > Viridiplantae > Streptophyta > Polypodiopsida > Schizaeales > Lygodiaceae > Lygodium > Lygodium microphyllum. Next base: position 27,264,392 of record NC_141143.1, on the reverse strand, counting down.
CGCATTTAGGAAAGGTTGCATGGTTCGTCAAAGCATAAGATTCGGAAGTATAGACTATAAGGTTGTAAGCATGATTAATTGATGTAAATCCTAGTATGTCTTAGGAAAAGTTAACTTCCAGATTATCATGCGGGTTTTGCTACACCAAGGAAAGATAAAGTTATCATGAACCATGTGATGCGTAGAAGCAATAAATCGCATGTTTACGCGTATTGGTAATTATTATTCCCCGTTAGATTTAGTTATTACCTTTAGAAGGATCATCCTTGTCGCAAGACAAGCATAATTGAGTTGACTAAAGTAATCTAAACCACAAAGATTCGTATGGGCATGATTGAGTCGATATGATAGGAATCCCAAATGTTAACTAGGGTAGTTCGACCTAGTTTACACTGGTTGCCAAGACAAAAACCGTGAATCTAAAGATCTTACACACGTTCACGAAATGTCGAAGCAATTGGATGTTCATGCATGAAATGATCTAAGGTTTTATCCTAAGGATCATTCAAAATGATGAAACTCCGACGGAGTTGCCTATTTCTAGGACCATGGGCCAACATAATTAGCAATGGTTTGGAGGATACCCTAAACCCCTGCTACTCGGCTGGAGGTAAATTCCGTGACCGGAAAACGCTAAACAATGGGTAGAATAATCCCGTGGAATAGATGCAAAACATGTGCAAAAAGCTGCAACTTTGTATAAACTTGAGATTTGCCCACAAGAGAGTTTTGTCATCTCTCGAAACGAGGTTGGCAAGTTATTGAAAGAATTTAACTTACAAGAGGATGAGTAATCATCCTGTTACTCACTTTTCTTGGGGGATAACTGCCAAGGAAAAGGAAAGGTTAGGTGTTTGCCTTGAAGCAAATGACCAGACAATAAACTAAAGCGACATGGTCGCTGGAACCTACCACAACAAAACCTAAAGTATTGGTAGGGTATGGCCCTAACCCAAGAATGAAGGAATCTTGCCAAGTTGCAATTGATTCCGGATCGAATGCGGGTTGCATTCGGAGAAAAGGAGTCACTCCTTAACAGTTTGCCAGCTAAACGACCATCGGAAATTGATTGTGCTTGTAACAGTTTGGAAAGCACTGTTTGCATTGTTTGCTCAATGAACTAAAGGACGAAAATATATCTAAATACTTCAGGTTGAAGCCTGAAGGGAGAGGCAGCTTCAGTTACCCCCGACTGCCTGCCTGACCCTAACCAAGGGGGTTGTTAGCCGCGCCGGGAACGTGGACCGAACCCGCCGCGAGAGGTCTCTCCGTTGAGTTCTACTTGGAGCAGGAGGACGCTTGGGTGCCAGAGGGGGCTCTGGCTGTAAATCCCTCGCCTTCCGGGCCCTGCACAAGAGGCTAACGTGACTCGGGATTGGATCTCGAGGCCCGCATACTAGTCTACGGGCAGAAACTTGGATTAGTGATCCCTGGTGGATTACTGGATAGCCTTCGGGCGGATTATGAATACGCCTACGGGCGGGAACTCCTTGTATTTCAAAGATAAAAGGATAAAATGATAACAAAGAAGTTGTTTGACATTGTTTTCTTTATGTCCTGTGATAAGATTACGTGAAGGAACCAGTGCATAACAGGGTTAATCAAAGAAGCTGTTTGTATATGTCAAACTAATGTGGTAGGTAATTACATAACTAAAACAAACCGAGGAAAGTGCGGAGGATGGACCATGGGTCCGTCCTACGGATGGGTGGTCCCGGTTAGCCGGGAACTTTTCTCAAAATCTTCGACGAACAGAAGGATGATTAACATCACCGAAACAAGTAATGAGAACGATGACTTGGAATTACCGATTACCCGATTCACGCTGTTTTAGGGGAACGGAATGGGACTATGCCTTTTGGCAGAGAGGTCGAGCCTTGCATCCCTCTCGTTTCCCATTCTCCTTGAACCAAGTGCAACATGAATCCGCTTCAGACCAGGCGTTTTTGCGTAAAGTAGTTCGATCAGGTCTGGCGCTAGTCGCTGTTAGTAAATGACCAAACAATTCCGGTCGATCCTAAGTGGGAACGGCCAGGACACTTCCGTTACGTGGCAGACGCGGAAAGTCCTAGATTGCAAAACCCGCAACATTCCATGGGAGTGCCGGGTGGAGTTTTCTAGACAACCTTTCCGATGGGCTGCTAAGACGTGTTCTAGAGGATTCTAGTGGACACGTTACACTTCTCTACAACACTTATAGATCCACCTGAAGATGTGGGGCTACCCCTTAGTCTCCCAGTCTAAGGGCTCACTGTAGGTGTAGTTCTAGATGATGTTTTTGGTCCACTAAGACTTCGTGATTCTTGTTTATCTTTCTGCATATAGCTGTCTTGATCATTATCATAATCCAAAACATCACCAGCAGGTGTATACCAACTTCCCATCTCATCAAAGATAACGTCCCTACTCACTCTGAACTCAGCTGTGATAGAGTTATAATAGTGATACCCTTTCTGATCTAAAGAGTACCCAATAAAAATACATTTTTCAGCCTTTGGATCAAGCTTCTTCCACAGCTCATCTGGCACATGAACATATGCAAGACATCCAAATACCTTCAAGTGCGATACATCAGGCTTCTTGCCAGTAAAGCACTCTTCAGGAGTCATCCCATGAGCTGCAACTATGGGAGTTATGTTCATAATGTAGACAACAATATGGATAGCCTCAGACCAAAAATGTTTGGGCATATTCTTTTCAGCCATTAATGCCCGTGCAACTTCTACAATATGCCTGTTTTTTCTTTCTACAACACCATTTTTCTATGGCTATACCTGCAAGTAAATTTCCTCTTTATCCCATGAGTCCTCAAGAAGCCACTGAACTCATTAGAGAGGTACTCTCCCCCTCCATTTGATCTCAAGCACTTCACTTTTATGCATGTTTCTATTTCAACAGCTGCCTTAAAAGATTTGAAGTGCTCAAACACATCACTCTTTTCCTTCATGAAGTATACCCATATCTTCCTTGAATAGTCGTCAATAAATGTGACAAAGTATTTGCTGACACCAAGAGATGTATTCTGTGTAGGCCCCCAAACATCTGTATGTACTATATCAAGTATATTTTTGCTCATTTCTCTATCATGAAAGAAGGGTTGTTTTGCCTACTTACCAAACTGGCATACTTCACAGACTTTATGAAACTGTGCAACTCTAAAAGAAGGCAACCCTATCACCAATCCTCTAGACTGCATTAATTTCAGTCTTTGCACATTTGCATGTCCAATATCATCATGTGTCCCCTTTCCTATGACTGCATTCATCATATGCTGCATAACAAATAAATGCTCATTTTTTTCTTCATTCTGTCGTGAAGACAATGCATAGTTTCCTTGCTGCAATTTACCACTGCGAATATCATCCTTCTTTGCATAGCAATGGGCTGTAATATGGCATGTTTTGCCACAATAATAGCAAATAAGAGCAGAATTTCCAAAGCCTCTTTTCTGCCATCCACCTCTTCCTCTAGAGCTCCCCTTGCCTCTAAAGTTTCCTTTGCCTCCAGAAACCTGCATTTCACCAAACTATTGATTGAACCTGTTTTGTTGGTTGTCACAGCATGTCTCATACCACGGCCTCTTGAAGAGGATCTACCACGTCCCCTTCCTGAACTTGAGTAAAATGCTTGAACCTGCTCACCATTGTTTTCAGATCACTCACCTTGAATATTGATCTCTTCGGTAATCATGAGAGAGATCAACTCATCAAAATCTGGAAATGGCTTTTGTACATATACTAAAGTAACAAATGATTTCCATGCCTTCTCATTGTTAAGGCCACTCAAAGTGGATGAAACCAAATCATCATCATCCAGCATTGCATCAATCGCTGCTAAAGCATCTGCAATGCTCCTCACCTTCAATACATACTCATTGACAGACATTTTCCCTTTTTTCAAGGCATTCAACTCTTGCTTGAGTTGAATCTTTCATGCCTTTGTATTTACTGAAAACATGATCTCAAAAGTTGTCCAAGCTGCATGTAAAGTTTCTGCATTCTTGATATGCCCCAACATTGTATTATCAATGACTGCAGATAACCTGTACATCACATTTTTGTCTTTTGCATTCCATTCTTTCCATGCTTTTAATTCATCTACAGTCGGAGGGATACCTAGCTCTGGCTCCTTTTCTTCACCTGAAACAAATTCATAAAGGCCCTTTCCAATGAGGAAGTTCGTCACACGAAACTTCCATGAAGGGTAGTTGTTCTTGTCGAGCTTCTCAATAATGGGATTTCCATTGTTCTCTGCCATTATCACAAACAAGGATACAACATAGCAAGCTAGTCTTCTGCAATATTTCACAACATGTGAACAACAATACACTAAACAACCTTTTTCAATGATTGCTCAATAGTACATGTAATCTACAACATGTTTGCATATAAACCTTATGTTTGCTTCCTGCAAACACCTCAAAAATTACAGATTCGCAATCTGTAACCTGCGCACCCACTTTCAGTCAATAGAACCGAAATCACAGTACACCTTGAAACTGCTATCTGCAATCTTGCGGCTCTAAAACGGGGCCTAAAACAGCCTCAGATGCCCAAAATAACTGCAGGGCTGGTCAATACACCTGAAATTATAGTGTACTCTAAAACTGATGTCCGCAATCTTGCAGCTCTAAAATAGCCTCAGACGCCCAAAATAACCTACAGCTAGCAAAGATATAGCACCAGTCGATTAGTGTAGTCTGTTATGCACTGTTTGACTTAGTAGGCCACTTTCCTTTATGTTGTACCTTATCTATACTTTGTGTACATTGCATAGTATGTGGAAGAAGGAGAAGAAATCAATAAGAAAACGTTTTGGCCTCCATCTCTCTTCTTATGTTCTTGAGTGAGCTTCCTCTTGTGTATATAGTGTGTTTTTGGCATAGCAGCTCAAGCAAGTCCTCCCACCACACGAAACTTGACAATAGACCGATAATCCATTAGGATAGTGTCAGCCTCTTCATCATAGAAAATAAAAGGGTTAATATACTCCTCATCCTTTGTTATAATGGATGGATGCATCACTTAGGGGATGAGTAATGCTTAGTCCTAGTGGTCTAGAAATGCTCAAGGGATTGATTTTAGCTCTTTGTGTTGTTTATCTTTTCTCTTAGGGAGATAGTAAGGCTAGAGGTTGTAGTTGCCTTGGATAGTTGAAACCTCAGTTGTATTAGGGAATAGCCAAAGTTGTGATTAGGTCCTGAGAGCCTTTATGGAGCTCTATAGTAGGTGGCTTCATGCCCAAAGTATCCACAACTAGTGCAAGTGTGTGCTGGCCTTAAGCACTCCAAAGGGAGATAATGGAGGATGCCTTTGTGGAGCTCTAGAATAAACACCTTCATACCTAAGCATCCACAATTCTTGTAAGTATGTTCTAGCATTGAGCACTCTAAAGAGATCCTTTGATATGTATGCACTCTATATTCTATTAGTAAGGTTCTCTACCATCTTAAGAGATCTTGATGTCATTTATTCATATCATCCCCATAAGGTATTATGTGTCATTCACCTCAGCTTTATTGTGGTTTAGCTAAGGTTCTTGATTATTACCCTGGGGGGTCCACTAGGGTTTAGTGAATGGTACCACGTGAGTGTAAGGGAGGGGGGTTATTTAAGGGAAGGAAGGTACATTTTATAAGGTAATGTCCCATAAATAGGGGGTAGATAAGGGGTATTTTCATATATTTCTTGCACACAGGTGACATCTCCTTATTATTACTAGTGAATCCCCTGTGATTATTACCTACAACTTTCTTATCTTCACTTAGCTAATGTTCTTGATGGTTATGTATAGCTTTCTCATCATGGCTTAGTTGAGGTTCTTGATGGTTATCCATATCTTTCTTATCTTTTATTCTCTCCCAATATAGGTTATCAATGTGGATTGCTTCATTAAGCATATTATTGATTCTAGAGTGATTGAGTCTCGAGTTACCTACCAAGGTTTCATAAATAAATCTTCTCATCAAAAATTCATTTGATGAATGCTTTATATACAGCCTTGGCAAGGGGTCTCTCAATGTGTTTGTTATGTATTTATAGAGGCTTCTTACTTTGGAGATGTAGTCTTCATACTCTCATCCTCTTTATACTCAATGTTTATTAGGTAGATGATGAGATTATCACTATAAGCGGTCTCTACAAAGCCCTCGAATAAAGAAATCTTCAAGCATGATGAATGAAGATTTTTGAGTAGCATCCAACCTCATGAGCAAAGTCCATAGCTTCTCTTTGATGTATGGTCCAAAGTCTTGCGCACCTATTTCATGTCACATATGAGGTTATCCAGCTACTATACTTGCTCAAACTGTTTAATAAAGTTGTAAGAGTCATCCCCAATGTGATATTTATCTAATTTTTTAGTTACTAACAGCTTGATATTTGTCTACTTGTTTAGTCACTAACAAGATTTTTGTTTGATCTTTACTTCTAGCATATCTCCCATCCCTTTCGAGAGTCTCTAGGCTATGTGCATGGCTACTTGTAGCACATTTGTGTACTCAAATAGACATCGCTACTCTAGATTCAATAGAGAACTTTGTGAGGATCCTAGGGCTTTGATGTTCAGCAACATTCATTGAATGCTATCCATTTTCACTTGTATGGCTACAAGATTCTAACTACTATTGTTGTTGATGTCAACAACTAGTTTAGAGTGTTAGTAGGTTGTGCTAGAGCTCCATGAGCTTCTATCCCATAGCTTATAGGATCATGGTCAAAATGTCCAAGTTAGCAACTTGTTCGAAGCTGCTAATGATAGTCCAAAAATCATCTAAGAACATAATTTTAGTAAATTTGGGAATATTTCAAGTCCCATTCTTCACTATGTAGAATGTTGGGACTCCAAAAAGACATATTTAGGTTTTCCAAAGCTATCATGTGAAGCATCATTGAAAACATTATGAAAAATGGAATCTATTGAGCTATTGAATGGTAAATTTGGAACAATGGTCTGAGAGTTATAGCAAAGAGAAAGTGTTGACCATGAGTCCTAAACTTATGAAAATTTCTAAAATCCATTATTAGTGTGTTTGTGGCTTCTCCTGACATTTTAGCTCTCTCTCCATTGTGCTTGGTATAGTCCTCCTAGTCTCTTTGGTTGACTAGTTAAATTAGTGGTTGGTCATGTTAGGGACAAGTGTGGCTTTTATATTAATAAAGTTGTTAGGACTACGGTCTCACAACTAGTTGTGGGCATCAAAAGATCATGTCCCCTATGTAGGCACATGCATCTACATCATGATTGCACGCTTTAGATTTTCTTCCTTTAATTTAGCTTCAATGTTTGCATTGTTGGACTATTGTACTCATTGGGGTTACATCTTGAATCATTATGAAGAAAAAGTTCTTATTAAAAATTTTTACAAATTTTTGGTGCTCTATGCACAAAGAATCCTTTCAAAACAATGTAGGATGGTACATTTAAAAATCACAATGTCACTCGATTAATTTATTGTCTCTAAGTTGAGTTTCAAAGTTCCAATTCTTATATAGAATGTGTTCCCTATTTGTGTTGTATTGCCTCTTTTTATTTTTCATGCATTTGTTTAGGTTTTTGTTTGCTTTGTACTATTTGATTGGTTGCCCTATTTGGATTATTAACTGAATATGTGCATGAACTAGTAGTGTAGTATTGTGTGGCCTTTTTGTGTAACGTATGTCCACTATGTAACACTTGGATACATGGAGATGAGCATTAATTTAATTACTTCAAGGTACATGTGTGGTGAATGAAAATGATGTTAAAAAATGTGTGGAATAACTTAAATGAGTTTAACGCTTCTGCCATTTACAAAGTGTGAGTGCATTCTGAGTGTGCATGTGAAATGTGTACAAGATGATGTGATAATGCATGTGTGTAGATGATCAATTTGCGTATGTACCTATGTACTAGATTAATGTGCATTATGGATGTTTGTATTGCACATTGTGGACCATTAGTATATAGTGCACTAGATGGACATAAGTGATTGGGTGCAATATTCTATGTAGGATTGTGTTCTAAGGCTTTTTTCCTAAGTTAGCTTGGCTAGAGTATAATAGGTACATGGATCTAAATGTGATGTGTTGTGCATTGTGTGCCATGCACCATGGATTGTGCATTAGTTAGTGTGTATATGTGTGTGCTATGCACACTACACAATGTGTTGTGCGCTATGCATTGTGCACTAAGGTGAAGGTTTAGTGCTCTAGCATGCATGGATTGGCAGTAGAATCTAGGTATGCACTAGGTGGGTTAGGGATTAAATGTATGTATGCATATGTGCATTGTGCAATGAACCATGCATTGTGTAGTGCCCTCCTGTGAAGATGTTGATGCTAGATAACCTAAGGTTAGGTATGTTGGCCTATATGCCATGCAATTGAAATAATATAGTTAGTATGTGGGTGGATACTTGTGCACTGTACACCGTGCATCATGCACCATCCACTATACATTAGGTCGTGCACAAGGTTGTGAAGTTTGTAGGGTGAGGTAGGGTGCACAATGTGTACATTAGGGGAGGGTGATGGGCATAAATGGGAGTGCCTACTGAGTATGTGTACTGTGCACCAATTTGTATGTGCATGTACACCATGTGCTATGCATTGGGCAATGTGCACTAATTATCCATGAACTAGTGCACTTTGTAATGCAGTAGTGGAAGATCATGATGGCACAACACTAAAATATGGAATGGGCTCTAAGCTATATGCAAAAGGTTACTATAGTAGAATATCTTTGTGCTACAAGGGGCATTCAATAATGCATTGCAAGGTGCATGTTCTTCCTTATTCACCCTTGGCGAATAGGATGACCATTAGCGATATGACAAAGAAAGAGAGGAGGTAGCAGCATGCATGTTAAAGAGAGGGTGTACTAGCAAGTGTGTTAGCATGCATCTATCCTTTGTGCATTGGGGTGGTGTTATGATGGTGTATGTGTATGTGTGCATCATGCACCATACACAGTGTGATGTGCACCATGCACAATGTACTATGCATTAGTGAGGGGTTGTGCACAAGGTTGTTATGCAAGAATACTAATGTCCGATTGTGTATATTGTGTTGTGGGTAATCTAGGTGTAGGAAATGAGTATATTGTGTTGTGGGTAATCTAGGTGTAGGTCCGTAGGTGCACTTAAAGGTTACATGTACGTAGGTGTACTAGTGTACATGTGCACTAGTATATGTACACCTATATACATGCACCGTGCACTATGCATTGTGCATCAATGAGTGCATTAGTGTAGTGTGGATTTCACTAGTGAAAGAAAGAGGGTGGTAGATGTAATAGTGGTTTGTGTTTTGGGTAAAAGGTATACAATGAAGAGCTACATGCATATGAGTGTGAGGATGTAATGCATTAGGTGGTGCACATCATGGTGGGTTTGATATACAAGTGTGTGTGCATTGGGATTGAATTCTTGTGCAAGGGACTATGTGTGTGCACTGGGATTGAATTCTTGTGCAAGGGACTATGTGCAAGGTTCCAAAATAGTACATAAGGCACTTTAGGAGTGCTTAGTTCTCTCTTTTCCCTACCCATCTGGTCCCCCTTGCAAACATAGCAAGAGCCATGCAAGAGATGATGCAAAGAGAAGACATGAGAAGTGCACTAGTGTATGTATATAGGATTATGATGTGTGTACGTGTGCATGTGTGCCTAGATAAATAAATTACAATGCAAGACAAAACTTAGTGTGTCTTAGTGAAGTTAGTGCTATGTCCTATTATAAGATGCTATATGTGTGTGCACTATGCATGTGCACATGTGCATTGTCACCATGCATTTTGAGGCATCCCCTCCCTTCATCCTCTTCCCCTTGTCCCCCCCCCCCCCCCCTTTGCAAATAGGGTGGTTAGGCATAAGAGAGAAAAAAGGTGGAAGAGATAGAAGCATGCACCAACAAAAAATGAGTTACACATAAGGTTTTGTGCAAGGTGCAATGTACATTGTGTTAAGGAGATCTCTGGATTTAGATTAAGAGAATGTTACTTCTCTAATATCTTTCTATATAGGAGGTGGGTAAGTAGAAACTAGCATGGAGATGGTGGATCATGAATACAAGGGATGCTTCTCCATATTTAGTAGCATAATGTATGTATTAGCATACTGTGCCAATAGCTCTAGAAAAACTACCATTTCCATCAATTGAATTCTTCAATACAAGGGATACTTATCCATTGAGATATTTCATAGTGTACTTATTAGCATAATGTGCTAGCAACTCTAGAAAAACTACCATTTGCATCAATTTAATGCTTCAAATGATGTGGGTATTGGTGCTAGATTTTGAAGGTCTTCAAGAATCTTTCATGCATTTCCAAGTAGTGTTGTTGGTAATATACATATTTGTAGCATTAGGAAAAAAATGAACTCACAAATGGGCCTTTTAGCCCCCTCTCTCCTCCTTCAAACAAGGAAAAGAGAAGAGAAGAATAGTAAAATAATCCTATTCTCTCCACTTTTGCAATCTCGTTTTACCTTTTTTATATTATCTACAAAGATATACTCAGATTCCTTCTCTCTCCTCATTCAATAAGTCTTTTTCAACCAAATTTTATATTCAAAAAAGAGTTAGTTACGGGAGTGTGGTGCTTCATTTTCAATGCAAAATGATTAGTAGATACGAGGTAATTGATTTTTTAATTGAGAACAAGGAAAATGAAATTTTGAAAGTTCCTTTTCATATATTTTGGGGATTTTTAATATTCTAGCTTTTGGTCAAAAAACAAACCCACAAGTCAAATTTCGTGTTTTTTGGAAATGTTTTTGGAGGTAAAATAAAAATATCAAATATACAAAAAGTTTTGGACATCCCTACCCTTTAAACTTTTTTTCTCCATATCTATACTCTCTCGTGGCTCTATTGTGATCTCTTCTCTATGTTTATACAACCTTCATTAACAAAGTGAATTACTTACACCCTCCTTTCCCTTAGTAGCTTTGTGTGCCTCTTTGTGCATCTCCACTCTACCTCCTATGACAACCAAGTAGACTCCCCGTTTCTATTTATACATGAAAGAAGGAGCTACATGTTGAGGTAGAGATTGAATATGCCCCATTATTGAAAATAACCCAACGTACCAATGTCAACCCTCAGGTTTTGCAGAGTTACAGGCAAATGGGATTGAAACATGTGGATTTGTGGGTTGATGGGGGAATCTACCCAATTGACCCCTTAAGGAATAGACCTTCAACTTTCTCACGAATCACAAATTTGCTGAATTATGTGTGCAAGGGTGAAAATGGGTTGCTCGGTTACACTAAGTGGCTCAATGATCAAGCATTCAAAGTATTTACAACTTGCCAAGCAACCATAAAAAATTGTCATGATGTGATAGTTGCACATCAACTTCATATACAACAACTCATAGGACAAGTGGTACAGCTGAATGACACTATAATTCAACAAAGCAATCAAATTCTTTCAATATAGGACATTATCCATGACATTGGTATCTCATATGAGGAGACAAAGGCACAACTGGACGACTTGAGAAAGATCCAATGACAAGCTAATATAGGAGCGCAAACGAAAGTAGAAGCCAATAAGTTAATTGTGAATAGCAGCCAGTGGAAGCGATGTATCAAAGCATGTAAGGTAGCTCAGAAAGAGAACCTAGGTGAGGGTGAGGTTGGATCGTGTATTATTAGATTGTTGAAGGCAAGTACATTGGAAAACGCTTTGAGCAATCCTAAGTTTAAGACTGTGAAGGAAAAGGTGATTGAGTGCACATTAAAAGATGTAGTTCTCAGCTATGGATGCACAATCTATTTGTGACAGAGCCAGTATTAGCACAATGACTTACTCAAAGATATTCAAAGGTGTGAAGGCTGGGTTTGGTCGTGTGTTGAAGAGAAACAGAATTGTGCCTCTTTCTCAACCTTCAAAGTTAATAGAGACTCGACGACAACTCAGTACAAAGGTTTTGGAGCTGATAGGAGATCCCATGCATGTTCAATGCGTGGAAACATGAAAGGCTGGGACCAAAAATGTATATGAGATGAAGTTCACCGAACTCAACAATTACTATTTAGATTTGTACAAGGTGCAATCGGCAATGGTAATGTACTACAATATGTCTGTTGAGGAATGTAATGGTAAATTGTAGTTTGTAATAAAATTAGATAAAAGTGAGGTCGTCAAAGGAGTAAAGCTTGCAAGAGTTAGTGTAACTCCGATGAATAGAGCTTTACAATTTGACAATAATAACCCAAGGAACTTTAGTGTTCAATCTGAGCACTATGTGTGGTGGCTCGCTGCATTTGAAGTTCCTAAGGAAACATTTGAGGTGCTGCAGTTTTTCTTTATACACACAAGCATTCAAAGCATCATCAATTGTCACGAACATGGTGAGATGCTCTTGGTTGAAGGATATGGTCAATACTTGGTTGAATGGCATCTTGCAAGAGACTTGAAAACTTTAAAATGCATGTGTGGAATCTCCAATGGTGCAAATATAAAGAATCCATGCCTAAATTACTTGACAAAGAGGGTGGAAGGAAAGGACAAAAAGAAGAACTGGCAAAGGATGACAAGTACTCCACTGATGCGCAATAGAGAAGACCCCACTTGGAAGCCCATCTTCAACATTCCATTGGGTCATATTCACATTTGTTCATTGCATACTTTTGTTAGAATTATGGAGAAACTTATATATGAATACATTTTCTTTTCTTATAGGATACAACCAAAAAAAGAAGCCATTGCAATGTGTAGGAATGTGGAGCGAGTGCTATTAGAAATTGGGCTACACAAGCATCAAGTGAGGATTGAAAAAGATGAGAAGAGATCAAGAAAATTTTGTAACTTGCCAAAAAATTCTTGATTTGGATGAGCAAAGGCTAGGAATTTTCTCTCAGCACCCATCAATGAGGAAGGGAATGTCATGGTTTGTAGGCCGTAGGACTACGATGGGTGGAAAAAGTTATGTTTTGCAGTTTCTAATCAAAGTAATGGAGGAAAAACAAGGTTGGCCAAAGGTAAGATTTGGATAAGTCTTAACAAATTGACTCCCTTACTTTGCAAGATGGTGTTTAACAATGAAGATAAGCAAGACTTTTATGATGTTGTGCATAGCTTCTAAAAAAACATGGTGGAAGCATGGGGCAAAAGCTCTATCACACATTACATGGTGTGTACTAAGTTAATATTTTAAAATTGTATGAATTGTATAAACTATTGAGCATGGTTTACATGTGCGATATGTGTCTTTGTAGCATATCCTTGAGGCACATGGTCCATAGTTTGCGGAAAAGGGAAGCATCGGAATTTGGTCCACACAAGGGATGGAAAATTCACATTGGATAGTGCATGATGCATACCAAATAAAAATTGATTATGGTGGAGAGGTGAATGGTAGCAATCAAATGATCCAATTGCTATCTTGGTGGTATAGGATTATAGTAGCAATTGAAGCGAAACTCTCACAAAAGAAAGCAAATGAAAGTGCTGATGAATCAACTGCAGACATGATGGAATCACGTCGTGTCACTAAAAGAGTGCATTATGAAGCCTCAAATGCCATAGAAAACCATGCCAAGTGGCTAGAAACAAGGCTTTGACGAGGCAGCAAATGAGTTCGAAGAGAGCTAAGATAGTAAGATGAACAATGTGTTCAGTGTGAATGCAATCCATAGTTTAAGAGAGAAAGAGAGAGTGTGCATCTATGTGAATGAGTCTTACAGTTTAGGGTTATATAAAAGAGGGTTTCACTTTTTATCTTATTCATTGAGTTCTCACATCTCTTGTGCAAAAAATATGGCTAGGCCTAAGGTAGTTGCAAATAAGCTTCCGCTCAGAGCCCCATATCGTGTTCAACCCCTTGGAGCATCTACTAGCTCAGATGTACCCCCTTCTCAACCTAACCCAGCTTCCTCAAGCTGCCCTCACAAGGGTCCTCCTCAACATCCCCACAAGAAAGGCAAGTGGAAGCCATGTACAATAGCCTTGAGAGAAATTAGGAGGTATCAACGCTCTTTTGATCTCATCATTCCAAAGGCGAGCTTCTCAAGACTTGTTCACAAGATTGTGCAAGACCTCTACCGCATAGAAAGCAGGAGGTGGTTTTTGGCACAAGGTCAAGATAGACGTGATCGCTTCACAAAAAAATGTCTTCATGCTCTACTATGTGTTGCAAAGGCCTTTTTATTTGACTTAATGACTGATGCTCAATGTTGTGCAATACATGCAAAGTGCATCATTGTAACTCCCAAGGACTTCCAACTTGTATGAAATCTTCAAGCTGTGAAGCATGCATTCGTTCCAATGGAATGAACAGAGTTTGTAATTTATATTTTTTGGCATAGTGCTATCCTCATGCATTGAACATATGACTATGTCCTAGTGCAAAACTATTATATACGCCCTTAAAATATGAATTAAATTTTTACTCTTGTCTTTCATTCTCAACTTTGACTGTGCATCTTCACTGTATTTTCAATTCTTACTTACATTTTTTGCTAGCACTATCAATTTCAATAGGAAAAACATGCAAAAATTTACAATTTCTTGTTGCAGACTTTACTCCTAATGCCTGTGTATAGTCTATGCAGTGTGAAGTTTCTAAGGGCCAATAGTTGCGATGTTGATTTCTCAATTATCAATCCATCCATAGTTTTGGTATGGGATAATTTTTAAAATACTAAACTATATCAGAATGCGACTAAACTTCACATGCGCACTCATTAGGTGGCCAAGAGCCCAAATTATTTTTTGCCTATAGACCCTTGGTCCATTTGTAGGAAAGTGGCTCCAGACGCCTGAACCAGGGGTCTGCATGCATTCATTTAAAAAAAAAGGGGCTCTTGGCTACCTAACGAGTGTGCATGTGAAGTTTCATCACATTCCAATAAAAGGTTATGGATTTATGATCACACGATGGATAGTGCGTATGAAGCTGCATTAGCCCAGTTTTGGGGTTTAAATGGGTTAAAAAATCATTCTTCTTCTCATTTTCATATCTTGCTTTCTTTGCTTCCTCCATTCTCATACCCCCAACCCTGTCTCTTCTCCATCTTGCCCTCCTCGAGCTTACATTGCATGCACTAAGCAAGCATATCATCGTTTCGGCCTCAGGAAGACCTCACACCAAGGCCCGCCACTGGAGCACAAGGTGGAGCCTTCTCTAGTGTAGTAGTAGGTGCTCCCCATAGAGCACAACAACCACCACAGAAGAAGGGGAGATGGAAACCAGGCATTGTTTCCCTTCAGGATGTAAGGACAATCCAACACGGATACCAACTTCTTATCCCAAAAAGTTATTTTCATAAGATTGTTCGGGAAGTCATGCAAGACTTGGAGCTGAAAGGGATGGCAAGATTTTGGGGCCGAGTGTGGGATGGCCCATCAGCAGGAAGGTGGACTATTGCAGCTATGGAGGGCCTACAAACAGTTGTAGAGGGGTTTCTCATCAACTTGCTTGATGATACATAGCTTGCGGCCATCCATGCAAAGCATATCACAATCATATATAAAGACATGAACTTTATCATTTGGCTTTGACATGGCAAGGGGATTCCTCCATAGGTTATAAGATTAATGATTCAAGGTTTTGTAATTAGTATTATAGCACTATAACATCTTGGAAGGCCAAAAATTTTTGTATACTCAGCCACATTTGAATATTTATTTATACATACATAATATCTCATACAATGTGTACTGAATTCAAATAATTGAGTAAAGTTGTTTTATTTCCTAAAATGCATGACTCTTAATTTTTGTTTAATGTACGAACGCATCGAAAGTAGTAATACATATGAATACAAGTTACATTATTGCTTATGCACAATCGCAAGTGCATTACTACGTGTTGAATTATGTTAACGTATGCAAATGTGTCATTCATATACCACACATTATTGTCACACTTACATGAACACATATTTATTCAATAAATATTTATGTATAGGGACAAAGTAAAATATCCTATATTCATCAAGAAATATACATGCGATGGTTGATAATGATGGCAGATACAAAAAGCTGATAGCCAACAAGAACTCTCAATTGTTCCTTGGCTTTTTCATCACTAGAAAGAAGGGAATAGCCTGATGAAAATATAGGTTTCTTCTTTGCTTCAAAAATGATGCACTCCCCCTTCAGCTCTTTCTCTAGAAGAAGTGGATTTGACACTTTAATAAGGTTACCTAATGTAGCAAGCACACACATTGCTCCACCATGCAATTGGTCAAACATGTAAAGAATCTTTGACCACTTGATTAGCACCACATTCTCCAAGCTAGATGTCACAGGTATCAATCGAAAAGGTCCAAACTTGGTCAAAGCTCGAATTTTCATGATTATTTCTTGACCTCATCATGAGCACTTCTTATGGAAGACCACGAAGTCTGCAACAAGGTTGCCAATGTACTCCTTCATAGCTGAATCCTTCTGTCGATCCGCATGCCAAGATCCTCCTTGCCTTGATGCAAACTCATCTATATACAGTATGTCCTAAATGAAAAAGTCAAATCAAACAGCCCTAGACGCCAGAGAGCAGCTGCAAGCATCATATTTTGCCAAGATTTCACCAGTGGACTCCGGGGAACCTGACACACCCTACCATCAAGTTTTGTCACATAAAAATATTTAGTAGTTAGAAATTTCACCTTGTCCATATCATCTTATATCTTCATTTCCTCGTGTGTTAGTGAGGCACCTCTTTGGGCATAGGGATCTACAAACTCATTGGTAGGAAGCTTGAGCCTTGGTCCAAACAGATCATGCTATAGTGCTTCAAATTCAGCATTCGACACAAGGTAATCTTCTTCAATCGAGGTAATATGCTCTTGTGCTACTATGATGGAACTCACTATATCTAAGCTTGCGCCATCATATCTTCCAATCTCTGCCATCATTGGATGCACATCCATGTAATCATAATCGATCAGGTCTTCCATCGAATCGTTGTGACTAGGATGGAAAACAACTCTTCTTCCTTCATTTCCAAGTATTGCAGCACATTTGATAGAAGCAAGTATTGTGCACCATCTACTTCAATGGGCATCAAGGGAGCAAGGTTGGGTTTGTCGACTTGTGGCTGTTCTAAAGAAGGCACCATGCGAGTCAACCCTTTCTCTGCCACCACCCGATGTTTCTCTTCAACATTTATGAGCTCTTCAATCAGTTCTTCTCTCATATATGTGATAGAAACAACCTGTGGAGTTACATCTTCATCACTCTCCTCCTCTAGGGGTGCATCCAATGCAAGGAGGTAAATTGCCAATGCACAATCACACTCCACGAGATCCAAAGGTGATTTACATGGTGCACTGCCTATGGGAACACTGCATACTCTATGCAAAGGATCCATGTGGGCCAGACACCTATTCACCACTTTTTGGTGATTTTTCCCTGCCTGAAATACCAGGAGCTATTCCAGAGGGATATTACAATTTTTGATGTTGGGATTTTTAGGAAAACTTCACAATTCCTAAAATATGTGGAGCCACACACTTTCCACTGGTAACATTATATTTTCAAAGAGAGGGTTCTCTTTCCCCTTTTTTGGAGCTTCTTGCAAATTTTATGGAGTTTGCAACCAAGATCTTCTTTCCTGGTGCATTATACTCAAGGGCCAATCATCCTCCATTCGCAACACTTGGGGCTTGCAGCCCTCACAATGACACCAACATCCATAGCTGCACTTTCATGCATGTCTTAATCAAGGCACAACCATTTATTCTTGAGTATCCTCCATCTATGATAAACACTAGGCATAAAGTCTGTCATGTGACAAAGTACCTATAATTAGAAAGGAAAGTTAACTGATTCATCCCACAGTAAGATAATAGTCAACTAAGAGAGAAAAATTTTACCTAAAAGCCATGTCCCTTGTTGTGACTCGACACTCCACTGTGTCAGGACAGTGAGTCATTTTTTATGTCCAAGTTTTGCCTAGAATTCTTATTACATAATCCTCTGATACACTTTTTATGATGTATGTGCTTTTGGTACATCTCAAACCCTCACATTCCTTGAACATGTGTGCAAAAATTGCAATCGATATGAACCAGCTTAGATGTACATTCTTTGAGCCGTGCTTGGATTCATAGAATTCAATATGTCTGCTGAAATTTTTTTGCTACACATGTGCAAAATGCTGCTACTACACAATGGCCATTCTATGCTATTGAGATTTGATATGTGCATAGACTCAAGGGTTCCATATTCTTGACCCCCCTTGGGAGATATGTACTTGGAGTCAAAGAAAAAAACAAGGTTCTCTGCGAGTTGCTTAGTTGTATGCCCCTTAAAGAGCAATCTACCAATTTCGAGGTGGTAATACTTATAAGAACATGTGAAACTCTCAACATTTTGCCACTCATAGCAATCCAAAGGGTATAGTTCTGTAAAAAAGAGACAAGTAGTTACATAGATATCATGAAATTTCTCATTCTCAATGAGTTGCAAATACTTATTGTTTGCAATGTTTCATTGAAATGGCACAGTGGATGCAATATGTATCTGTTTTTGGATGAATACATGTTGTACAAATGTCTCTGTTACAAGGTGAGAATCAACATTCCTTTCTTCTAGTGATTTGATACATCTACAATTGCAGATGCTTTCACCCTAAAAGATCCCTTCATACTTGGATGCATATGTATCCAAGACGAGCAATGATACATACCAGTGATCCAATTCCCTTCTTCATCTTTTCTATTAGTACTTCTATCGAGAGAATGCTTGTTCTTCTCTCAAGCATTATAACCTACGCATTAGATGTAAAGAAGTATGTATTAACCCCTAAATAATAAGCATTTTAAGTATGTCCAGTAATCACCAATATGCCATACAAATCAACATGGCATTAAGAGATGTTTACACATTTGTAAACATACACAAACATCGATATCAAAACGCAAGTGGATATGTACATCGACATAAAGTACAGATTCAATTTCAAGGTATCACTTTAATCATATCATTTACATGAAATATAATGAAAAGAATAGCACAAGAATACTCAAAGAATTTTGCCAAAATAAATTTTATTATAATGAATAGGAGTCTAATTTGACTCAATATATTGTATGAAATGTGGATATATAGAGTAGTTGTTACAAGGATAGCAGTCATATGGCATGCAAATCTTAATAGGCACATTGGATTGACACCTAAGATATTCTAAGACTCAACACATTGTGCATTATATGGATGATATGATACAAGAGTTTCATGGATCATTGCCAGTTGGCATGGAGATCCGAATGGACACATAGGACCAATAAATCAGAGGATTTTTGAACCATCGACTTCCAGCAAATCCATATCATCCAACACAAAGGAATCACTCACCACATCAAAATAGTTGATCGAGAATAATGTGCTTCACCTAAACCTTGTATAATACCTGCATGTACAAAAACATACATGCATGAATCCCTTTTAATAAAAATACTTGCATGAATCCCTTTTTAACAAGAAATATCTAGATAACTGCATGAATATAAGTAATATAAAATAGGGCCAATTTACCTATAAACTAATCTTCTAAAGATAAGCTTGAATCGTTGCTGATCAAAACCCATTTCAAATGATGGACATTAGAAAACATCGATCCCATCAAACATAAAATTCACTAATTAAATGAATAAATTTTGGCACCACAAAATATGGCAAATTTACCCTTAAATTGAGCTATAGAATCTCTACTCTACCTTGTGTTAAGTGTTGCAACAACAATTGATTCTTAAGTTAGAACTAGCATCAAACCCTATTGTAAAGATAGTAGAAAAGGGATAATGTAGAGAGGAAGAAAGAGAGAGTGTGTGAGTACGTGGGAGAGAAAAAAAATTAAGCACCTATCCAATATTTCCCAAATTGATCTCTGCAAAAGACAATAGCAAGAGTTAGTATTTACATGAAGGTATACTGAAAAAACAGTAGAAAAGAGGAAACACAAAGAGAGAAAGAGAGAGGGAGAGAGACATGAGCACTTATGAAATGTCACCCAAAATTATATTTGTAATAAAATAACAACAAGGGTTAGAACTAACATCATGTTGTATTGAAAATATATCAACAAAAAAACAAACAAACAGAGAGATAGATTAACACCTTTGTCTCTTGCTCCGAATAAACTTTGTAAGAAAACAACAACTAGAACCAACATCAAATTCTATTGAAAACACAACATAAAAGAGAAACAACACATAGAGAGAGAGAGAGAGATGAGCACCTATGCCTCCTGCCCAAAACAACCTCTGCAAAAAAACAGCAATAACAGTAAGAAACGACATCAAGCCCTATTGAAAAAATAGTAAACAAGAGAAAATGCAAAGAGAGATGGGCACTTGTGTTTTTTCCAAAATTTGTAGCTACATGGAGAAGAAAATGCAAAGGTAAGTAGAATGCTTAAAACCCTAATTACTCTCAATAGGGAGCTTCAATGGAGACGAAAATTCACGAGTATAGAGAGAGAGGGAAAGTGGTCTGTTGCTTAACTTTTGGGTCAAATTGATTTCATGAGAGGGAAAAAAATCAAAATTGAAAATTCTCCAAATTAAAAAGGGGAAAAATATGAGGCGAGAGAAACTCAAATTTTGTATACTATTCACTCTCCCTTTTTTTAAATCCCTTACTATCTCTTTTTTTAATAAAAAACCCAAGATTTGGAGAGAGAAGATTCACCCTCCATGGATGTCAACATCTAGCCTTCCTATTGGACAATCCAAAAGGCCCACATCTTAAACTATATTATTTTTAAGGGCCCATCTGTGAGTTCATTTTTTTCCTAATGCATTTTCCACATATAAGGAACTATCATACTTTGAAAGGCATAGATTTTAAACCATCAAAGAATAGCAAATCTATACAAGAGACTATGAAACTCATCATACAATAGCCTTATTCTCCTTTTTAGTACATAGAATGTCACTTTGATGTGTTTATAGGCATGTACAATGGAGTGATATCTTTAGCAGCATGAGGTTCTAAAAGAAAAAACTCCTCCCTAGGAACAACTACTATACCATATACTACATCTAGTAGTTCTTTGGGTTTTTGATACTTTTGATATAGGGCGGAAATTCCAAGATGACAGTAAACTCATTTGAGAAGGGAATGAAATTGTCTCTTGACATTGGCTTTCGCACACACATGATTATGGCATTAGTTAAAGAGTTATGAATTTCAAATATTAACTATTAAGGGTCTTAGTTTTAGAATTTCTTAGGGTAAGGTATTACATCAATTATGGCATTGGCAAGACTTGTGGGGGACTAGAATTTGAGTAAGGGTTTTGACTACAATGAACTAATCATAATGCAAGTAAATTATAAATATTACATCAATCATTTAACTTCCAAAGACTTGTGGGGATTACAATTTGAGAAATGATTTTTCATATTGTGAAGGGAACAAGTTTTAAAGAAAATTATCAAAATAAAATCCCTACATATGCTCTTTAGACACATGTATCTAAACGCACCACATAAAAAATAAGACCGATTTCTATAAAACACTCAGTAGAACCCATTGTCGAGATGGCAAGCTCTTGAACATATTGATGATGGATCACTTGATTAGATGGGTCCAAACATCCACACCTAATATGTTGGTGATTAATATGATTCTCACATGGCCAGTGACTTGTCATTTCTTATATTTGGTTAGTTACATCTATATACAACACACATAGTTATAGTACTAGTTGATTGTATTGTTAGTTATGCACTCTGTAACTTAGTATGCCACTTTACTTTATGCTATATCTTATCTATACTTTGTAAACATTGCAGTTTCAGAGAAAGAATGTAGAAAAGCCACCAAGAAAATGTGTTTGGTATCCATCTCTCTTTTTGTGTTCTTGAGTGAGCTTTCTCTTGTGTGTATTGTATGTATCTAGTGGAGACAAGTCCCCCCACCATATGATTTGTGACATGGTATCCAAGAAATACCATTGAGAGAGGCTGGTTTTGAAGGGTGGAGTGAAGGAGGAGAAAGATTTCAAGCAAGCAAGTAATTGATAAGAGCCTCTCCCATCCTCTCTCTCTTTTCCTAGGATAGTGGAGGTACCAAAGTTACGGTGAAGCAAAAAAAACCACATATTCAAGAATTTGAAAATTTTCATAAATTTTGGAAATTCCTAATGTGATTAACATTTTGACACATGGTTAAATATTATCCCCTTGAAGATGAAATTTTCCCTAGATACTATATAAGTAATCCCCCCAAGTTCCACTCTCAAATATAGGGTTAAGATTTAGCCCCTTGGTCAAATCTTTACTCCTTATTTGAAAGTGGAACTTGGCAGATTCCCAAATTTTCTAATAGAATATTAAAATTATATTCCCCAAATAATTTCTTTAAGTATTATCTACTGTATTTTTAGCCATTTGATAATGTTTTAGGTGGTTTTACATTCATAGAGTTGCAAATAATAGTTTTAGAGCATAGTATAGTTTGGATTGTGTCAGTAATTTTGAAGTGCACAAGTTACAAATTTAAAATATATAAGTCTCTTTAGGTGTTTTTTAAGAAGTAAACACAAGGTTTATTCGCTAACCTCTAGACTGTATGTAGTATTGAGCAATCTATGAAAAAGGCCACACATTTCCTTATTGTGTACATCTTACAAAGGGTTACAAAAGCTTTGCTTGTTGTCTGATACTCAATTGTATCACAATGATTAAGAATAGTGAAAATCTAATTATTAAGAAGCTAGACAAGAGTAACTACCCATCATGAAAGTTTTGTATGGCAAACTTCCTTATCGAAAAAGGCCTCTATGAGTCTGTTTTAGGTGAAGAAAAATAACTAGAGCAAAGTTATCCAATGACTGTAGAAGTATTAAAGAGATCGTATTGCGGTGCCAATAGCAATGCGTATAGTAAATTTGCGACGCTAATAGTGATGGTTACATAGAAAAAAAAATTGGATCCCCTGTCACATATAGCACTATGTGCTATATTTATATTCTACAAATTTTATATATTAGGTGCACAATGGTCGTCAAGATGAGCGCAGAATACACTTGAACCCACAAGACTGATACATAGAATAAGTACAAGCTCGTTGATGAAAACTCATAGAATTATGGCAAGATATAAAGGATGATAACAACATAGTACATAGAAGATGCCTGCATAAATCACATGACCAAAAAAGGAGAGGATGTGTACTCCATAAATCCAAGCACGAGCTATAAATCCTTGCCATTCAAAAGCTTGTCCCGACGCAAAGGAGCATCAAACAGAATCTACAAAATGAATAACTACAGATCAATCCACTATACATAATACATTTTAATAAAAATAGTAACTATGGACAAGAAAGATGATTAACTTACTAGACTGCCACGTGCATATAGTCTATTGATCAATGCATTGAGACTATGTCTCTCTACATATCGATTCTCCAAGCCTGTGGGATTGTGATTTGTAATGGTGTGCTGCAAAGAAAACAATACAATTATTAGAAACACGATTGTTAGTACAAGTGTCTCAGTAAAAGTGATATTGCAAATAAGAAAGCAAGAAAAAAAAATTTACAAAGTCCTCTAGATAAGTCCTGTGGTCGCCACTCCCAAGATGATGGATGACCCCTACCTTCAATCATGCACTTGTTGCCTCCGGCTAATGTTGTCGCCAACATCTTGTAAAATCTGTAGTCTCCTCCCTGAATCTCTGCTAGTCATTTGCATCTAGCCACTCAAGCTTTGAGCCACCACTCTTGAATGCCTTGCATGCATCTGATCATCTGTGTGACATATACGCACACATGCACTCTATCATCCACCCAATGGAAAACATCTCTGCCATGGTAGGTACCAAAAAATCATCATGCAAGGATGCTACTATTAGTCCTTGCTCCCCTCGGGTATGTTCTTCCAATGGTCAAAGATACTGTGCCAAAAAAGTTGTTGGCACAACTCTCTCATGCGAGACATCACCCTCCTCCCCTCATAATTCATAATCACAGCTCCTATTCTGTCATCTATGAGGTATCCATACCTCTATAGGGTATGTATAAGGTATGTCCTCTCCCACCTATGACCGCACTCCTAGGCATAACCAAGTGACCCCTGAGCATTTGGTATACCCATGGGGGTGGTATCTCTCGGAGTAGAAACCATAGGGGTGCCACTTGTAGGTGGCTAAGCAAAAGATGGAGTCATTGGAGTAGATGTCTTCATAGGTGTGACAAATCCTATAGGTGATACATCTCCACCAGAACAACAAGACAAAGACACTGCATCGGTGCCTCCACAACACCCACCTAAGCCACCCTCTCTCGAACATGTATGAGAGTGAGGACTAGCATCTGTATCTTGAGATATCCCAATAATCATTTGGCAAACTCTTCTCATTCAGCATAGCTCTTGCCGATTCCATTAGTACCCTATTTTTCCTTTCTGCTACACCATTTTGTTGCGATGTATAGCTGCAAGTTAACTATCTTCTGATTCCATATTTAGCAAGGTACCTTTCAAAGTAATTAGAGACATTTTCTCCATCTCCATCTGATCTAAGACATGAAACTTTACAGCTCAACTCATTTTCAACATGCTTCTTGAAGTCCCTGAATGCATCAAACACACCATCCTTATGTTTTAGTATGTAAAGCCAAGTATACTTGCTAAAATCATCACTGAAGGATACATAGTAACGAGCACCGCCAAATGAAGCATTATGAGACAGACCCCATACATCTGAATGTACCAATTGCAAGGGTTGTGAGCTATTCTGTACATGTCTCATAAATGGAAACCGTGCTTGCTTTCCAAACAGACATACATCACATACATGTCCAAATTCATGATACTTGAACTTAGGCAATCCAAGCACAATCTCCTTCTATTGCATAGATTTCAGCTTTTGTACATTAACATGGCCAATGCGCTTATGCCATAACTCAACATCCCGTATAGCACCATCATCATGTGCAAACATGGCTGTTGTCAATTCTGGAATTGGCGCATCAAGAGTAAACATTCTTCCATCTCTTCGGCCTCTAGCAATCAATTTGCAGCCATTACCATATTCTTCAACAAATCATCTATCTCTATTAAATCTCACCTGCAGATTCTGTTCGGCCATCTGTCCAACTGGCAAAAGATTCTTGGTTATTGTAGGTACATGTAGTACATCATGTAGGCACTTTTTCTTGCATCACGCATCAACAACAGAACAATTCCTGTGTGTTGAATGTCATGTTGGGTGCCATCCCCAGTACACACATAACCATGTGAACCTGCAACCATCTCATCAAACCATTCTCCATGGGGTGTCATATGATTTGAAGCCCCTGAATCAATGTACCATCTCTCATCTCTGTTTTGCCTAGATGCATTCTTAGACACATGTTGCATGGCAAACAACCTGTCAACTTGCTCATCATGAGCACTGCTAGAAGATCCATAGTGCCCATGTTGTTTGCCCTTTGCCTTCATATCTCCCTGCTTCTTGTAACAATCCTTTGCAATGTGTCCATATCTACCATAGTAATGATAGTCCTTATCTCTATTTGACTAATGAACCAAATCCACCACCTCTACCATGGGGTGATCTCCCCCTGCCACCAAATCCATGCTGGTCCTATGTATTTGTGCCATGCGAGCCATTCTGCTATGCTGTCCCCATAAGCATTTCGAGTTTCTCCTCGACCTCAAAAAGAGCCACGGCTTCTGCCACCTCTACGACCCTGGCGAATAACAAAGAGTGTCTCTGCTTTGAGATGTACTAGAACCTGTATTCAGCCCAAGCTTAACTTCCTCATGCAGTAGCAAAGCAATCAGCTCATCCCAATCAGGGCATTCAACTCTCATAGAAATAGATGTATCAAATGCTTTATACCCTTTGCCAAGTCCATTCAGTGTCACTGCAATCATATCATCCTCAGACATTGAAGATCCAGTGGTTGCAAGCTGATCTGCTATGTTTTTTATCTCTGTAGTGTAGCCTGAATGCTTCTGCCATTCCTAGACGTGTTATTGAACTATTGCTTTAGCTGAATCTTTCTTGCATGTGTTACATTTCCATAATTCTTCATGAGTATATCCCATTCATCCTTTGGGGAACTACATCCAGTAATGTGTATAACCATAGCATCTGATATACATAGGGAAAACCAATGTAACACTTTGCATGCTCTCTCAGTCCATAGCTTATGAGCCCTTATCTGATCATTTATCAGATTCTTTCATATATTTGAGGTTCAGCCTCATCACTTGTATATAAGTCCCAATAACCTCTGCCAACCAAAAAAACTCTTCATACGGAACTTCCATAAAGAAAAAATTTTGTTGTCGAGCTTTTCTCCCACAATTTGAGGGATATTGACAGTGCCTTGAGCATTTTCCATAGTTACAGCTTAGGTATTCAGTGATGTATACAACATGTAAGTATCTAACTCCTTTTCCTACAATTTAGGACCAGTTTTTTGCTATTCAGGACAGATTCCTACAATTCAGGACAATATTCATGACAACTTGCTTGCTATAAATTGTATTCCAACAATGAAAAAACACAGTCAACTGAGCATAAACCAAGCTCAAATTAGTTTAAAACATTCTATGGTAGTGGTAAAACATCCCAGCAGCAAACTATATCCATACAAGTATCAATGTTTGTACTGTATGCAAGTAGCAGTACCAAATACAACCAGTCCACTACTATAACCAGCAGTATTTTCTATGTTAAAAAAAGAGTATTCAAACCTCAAAATAGCCCCAAAACATCTCATTTGATTGCCACTCTATGCAGGAGTTGATATATGTCCAACCGGTCAGAATATATTGCATGTATGTCAAGTGAAGATGATAGGTATCCTTCCTATAGACAATAACCAATCAATTTCTTGGTATAACCAGCAACAAATTAGTCCAAACTTTGGAATTTCAGCACTCACAATATCCCAAAAAGCATCTACCAGTCAAGTGGTATGATCCAAGCATTTGTCAGTAGTAAATAAGCATCACATATACTTCAACCCTGTAGGTATATTGTTTCCAAATTTAGGTTAACAACCAGTTCGCTATTTCCAGCCTGCAAATAAGCTCCAAATTTGAGCATTTAACACTCCAGTATCATGCTCAAATGCATGATAATAAGGGCATATACATTGTTAAGATGAAAGCCACTTGTTCCCTAGAATCACCTGTTGTTTACTGTAGTAAATAGCTAGTCTACATAGATCTATGCTGAATATCTCAAAATTTGTGAGGAATTTGAAAAAACTTTCTTCTACAAAGTTATAGACCAATACCATGCTTGGATAATATATCCAACCTATATTGTCTTTGGGAAAACCATATACCATCAGCACATCTGATTATCTTAATAGTACGTATATTAGCTACACAAATCCTCCATCTCGAACTTTTGTTTCAAAAGGCCCTTAGCATTAGCTGTCCCACTATCACTATCACCTATAATAATCAAGTAATCCATAGAGATGACTATGACAAGCAAACCTAAATTACTCTTCCTCACATAAAGTGAGTGATTTGAACCTAAAATATTAAAGTCAATGTTGACAAGATATCCTTCAATCTTATTAGATAGTGCTCTAGCTAAAGTTTCAGTCCATAAAGCATCTTCTTTAATCTACATGCATAATGTGGGATACTTTAAATCCTCATAGCCTGTCAACTACTTTATATACACTCTTCTTGGAAATCACCCTACAAGAAGTAATTATTCACATCCATTTTTTGTTAACTATGTTTCTATATAAACTCCACCCTTTGGTTACTTCCAAAGCAATCACATATTTTGATAGTTCCATCCTTGTAACTAGACTAAATGTTTCCTCATAATCTATATCATATGTCCACGCATAGATTTTTGCAACTAGCATGGCCTTGTACCTACAAAACCATCTGTATTATGCAATTATTTTGTAGACCCACTTACAATTAATAGCTTTCTTAGCCTTGGGCAATGGTACAAGATCCCAAGTCATGTTGGACTCTAGTACAACCATCTCCTCATCCATTGATGCATCCCAATGAGCATGACCAACAACTCCCTCAAAAGAAGCATGCTAAACATCCTCAACTACCTTTATCGTATAAGCATAATGGTAACTTGCATAGCTCTCAAAATTAAATCTTCTAACATAGTATCTCACTGTGCTAGACCTACATACCATTGGATCACTCAATGGAGCATTTACATTACTATGTGCTCTTTGTATACATGGTATTCTCACTAAAGGAATGCAAAGCTCATCATCAAAGCTCTTTGGGCCAATATAATTTTTATTTCCATCTGACATTTTCTTCTTCCCTTTGTTATAACTTACAACACTAGTAGATGCACATGAAGATGTGAGGCTCCCAGACTAAGAACTAACTATAGATCTACTACCTAGATGATATCTCTAGTTAACAGTGAGTTTGTGGTTCTTACTTTTCTACTTGTAGGTTGTCGTGCCGCTACATGCACATCGTGTGAAAAGCTCTAGAGTGCAGCTTCCTTATAGATCTGGAGAGACAATGCCACTTTAGGCATTAGTATTAGTATCCATGGTTCAAAAATGTTAGATTTTTGGCCAATTTTTTATATTTTAGATATTATCTCTTGTAAAAATCCATAAAACTGTAGACAATTTCTAGATTAGGATAATATGTAAAAGAAAGCATGTAGTTTTCAGTTATTGTTTAGAGGATTTTATGTAAAAAGAAAGATTAGCGAAATCGTATGACGTGCAATCAATGTTTTCAAGCAGTGAGCATCACTCTGAAGTGGGAGATGAAGAGGGAGTGATCTAGTAGAATTTTGGCCAAGTGTGCTAGTATTTTACCCTCCTTTTGGAGCCATAGTGGAAGGTATTATTTTATACATGTTTTTGTCTACAAGAATTTTTATCTTCTCATAATGCAAAAATAAACAGATAGGCTTAATCTCTGTTAGTATTCTTCTACATTTTCTATTTCTTTCTGTGAGTATTCTTCTACGTTTTCTATTTCTTTGAACCCCTTCTCTTCTATCTACTCCTCTCCCTGAATCCCCCTTCACCCTACTGTCTCTTACCCCCGTAGAATATTGACACCAAACACACCGACACCATGTTAGGGAAAGTTTATGCTATCATCAGAGGTGAATTCAGAAAGATATTTGGATTGATCTAGGGCTGATATCTTCAGCTATATTTAGAGAATTATCTATAGCAGTATTCTTTTAATTCAATTTTTACTCTACAGAATACATTTTATTAAAATATGCAAGTATTATGTGCCCCTATGGCAAGGCAATGTTTGTAGATCATTTATAGATGCTTTGAGTTGAATTAAGAGGAGCTTTTTCTCTTATTTCTTGTCTGTGGTAGCTTATCCTTATCAGGAACTCAATTTGAAGCTCTCTTGAAGCAAGTCTCTTTGCCCTACAAGCCTTGTAATTGTCTCATACATTTTTGTCCCTAACAGTCTACATTGAATGTAATCATGCAAAGTTGCTTCATGCTATGGCATCATGTATGAATGATGGGATGCAGAGTTGTTTATGCGACATGACAACATATTGTACTTGACTTTATAATTTGTGATTGCTCTTATAGTCAAGAAAACAAGCTTGATTTGAGTTAGAACGTATGAGATAATACTCTTGTGATGTTTGCTAAGAACATGCAGTTGTTGGAAGCTCTATTAACATCTTTAAGAACTTGGGTCGAAACCTTCAACCCTTCTCTTATCTCTACCATCTCTGGAGTCTAAGCTCTTGAACCCCCATACATTCTTCTCTCTCAAGCCCCTGTGATTGACCATGAAGTACCTCTTGAACCTTTAAACATTCATTGTAATCTACTTATCTCTTGAAGACACATCTCTATCTATCTTGTCCATTTTTCTTGCCAAACCCCTGTGGTGACCTTCAACCCTACATGCTGCAACATTGGTGAACCCGACGTGAAGGTCAGTGTAAGAGAACTCCAAGATGGAGGATTCTTTAGGAGATACTCTACAATAGTTGATACACATACTGCAGCAGACTCAGCAACAACAAATCCAAATGTTTTAACAAAAACAACAAAGACCAGACAAAGAGAAGATTGATTCCATGGCTATCAATGCCCTAGAGGAAGTTGGGTGGGATTTAAATAATAATAATTGTCAAAATGTCTTTTTTTTAATTCGCTCATATGTTGAGAAAATGCTCTTCTTTGGTATACCACAATATGCATGGAGTCACTATTTTGCCAAACTAGCCAAGCATGGTCTTAAAGAAAGAATTCATGGTCTTTTTCAGTGAGATGCGGATTGGGCTGCATTCAAAAAGGCCCTACGCGAAGAATTCTTCTTAGAAGACTCTGACCTAATGACAAAGAAAAATTTCATTGATTGGGTTGAGAAATTCAACAAAGTTTTAGCTGCAACAACTTTATACCATGAGTTTGAAAGTAAATTTGGACAACTTGATGCTGAAGATCAACAAAGTATGAAAGGTTAGAAGATTGAATTATTCCTTAAGGCTACAGATCCCATTCTGCAAGAGAAGCTTGTTGATCACCTGGAAGCTGCTACCTCCGAAATCAGAAGTCAAGACTACATGGATAGATGATATTGATGCAATTAACATGATTTCTCAAAGAGAGCGGATGTGACTAAGATTGGAATCTACTTCAACTTCAACAAATCCATTGATGGAGCTTGTTCCACCTTCAAAATCCCCTATTCCTTTGACTAATCAACTAACTCTTTCTTCTTATGTTCCTTCTAAAAATGATGTCATGGATGAACTCATGAAAAGCATGGGTGACTTGCATCTAAATCTTACATAAATCAGTTCTAAGGTGGAGAAGATGGATGTCAAAGTTGAAGAATGAGGACGATCATCAACTCAAAGACCCATGAGAGAAGGTTTTAAGAGGCATTGTATTTGGTGTGATAGGCAACAACATGACAAGAGGGAGTGTTCTACCTTCCGTGAGGCTGAAGCACAAAAGCTTGTCTTTTGGAAAGATAGAAAAATTCATGCATCTGAAACTTGTCTTCCACTAGAGCAAAATTTTGGCAATGCTCTCTTGAAGCAAGTCTCTTTGCCCTACAAGCCTTGTAATTGACTCATGAGCTTTTGTCCCTGACAATCTACATTGAATGTAATCATGCAAAGTCGATTCATGGTATGGCATCATGTATGAATGATGGGATGCAGAGTTGTTTATGATACATGACATGATATTGTACTTGATTTTATAATTTGTGATTGCTCTTATAGTCAAGAAAACAAGCTTGATTTGAGTTAGAACTTATGAGATAATACTCTTGTGATCTTTGCAAAGAACATGCAATTGGAAGCTCTATTAACATCGTCAAGAACTTGGCTTAAAACCTTCAACCCTTCTCTTATCTCTACCATCTCCAGAGTCTAAGCTCTTGAACCGCCATACATTCTTCTCTCTCAAACCCCTGTGATTGACCGTGAAGTACCTCTTGAACCTTTAAACATTCATTGTAAACTATTTATCTCTTGAAGACACATCTCTATCTATCTTATCCAGTTTTCTTGCCAAACCCCTATGGTGACCTTCAACCCTATGCGCTACGACAACGTGACTATCTTTATTATCAAAATCATCCAATGCATCTCTACTAGATGCATACTAGCTACTCATCTCATAAAAAATTATATCCCTACTCACTAAAACTCACCACTCCTAGGGTTATAACAATGATATCCTTTTTTTTCAATAGAGTATCCAATGAAAATACATTATTTAGCCTTTGTGTCTGATTTCTTTCTTAAACCCATTACACATATGAACATATGTAATGCAACAAAATACTTTCAACTATGATACATCATGTTTCTTACTTCTAAGAGCATGTTAGAGGAAGGGGAAAAGAGCAAGATAGGGAGGAAGTCTAGAAAAATGGAGAGAGGGAGAGAGAAAAGTAAAGAAAAGAATGGAAAATAGAGAGATAGAGGGAAAGAGGTAGATAAACAATTATATGTATATGTATGTATGTATGTATGTATATACATACATACATACATATATATAGAGGGAGGGGGAGGGAGAGAGAGATAAAAATATAGAAATATAGGGGGAGAAAAATAGAGAGAAAAAGAGGAAGAGAGAGAGAAATAGAGGGAGAGAAAAAAAGAGGAATATATATATATATATATAGAAAATGAGAGAAAAATAGAGAGAGGGAGGAAGAGAGAAATATATAGAGTGGGAAGAGAAAAGTAAAGTAGAGAGAGAGAGAGGGAGAAAGAGAGAGAGAGAGAGAGAGAGAGAGAGAGAGAGAGGGATAAAAGAGAAAGAGAGGGAGAGAGAGAGATAAAGAGGGAGAGAGAGAGAGAGAAATATAGAGAGGGAGGGAGAAAAAAATAGAGAGAGAGAGAGAAATAAAGAGAGGGATGGAGAGGGAGAGAGAAAAATAGAGAGAGGAGCAAAGAGAGAGGAAATGAGAGAGATATAGAGAGACGTGCTAGGGACATAGAGATAAAAATAAATAGAGAGAGAAAGAGGGAGTCTAGATAAAGAGGAGGAAGAGAGAGATAGAGATAGAGATAGAGGGAGGGAGAGATAAAAATACATACATACATACATACATACATACATACATACATACATACATGCATGCATGCATGCATGCATGCATGCATGCATGCATACATATATATATATATATATATATATATATATATATATATATATATATATATATATATATATATATATATATATATATATATATATATATATATATATAGAAGTAGAGAAACATGGAGAGAGAGAGAGAGAGAGAGAGAGAGAGAAAGAGGAGGGAGAGAAGGAGAGACAGATGGAGGGAAAGGGATGGAGGAAGTGAGACATAGAAGGAGATAGAGAGGGAGAGAGCGAGAGGTATATATATATATATATATATATATATATATATATAGAGAGAGAGAGAGAGAGAGAGATGGGGAGATGGGGAGACAGGGGGAGAGAGGGGAGAGAGAGATAGAGAATGAGGCAGAGGGAGGAAGAGTGAAATAGAAAAGAGAGAGAACAATGAATTGAGATAGAGAAATTTATTGCCTATTACATAGGAGAAATGGAAAATGACGAGGATTGTGATGTTATAGACCAAGAGGCATATCTCAATCAGCATATCTCATGTTCTTGCACTTAGTGTAAGCTTGCAATTCAATGAAACCATTCCTTGTCTATAGACTATATGCGATGATTCAATGAGTTTCAACTCAAAAGCATTGAAGTCTTCACCTTTGAGTTAATGGTGAGCAAAGTATGTGATGAACCCTTCTTTTGGTACGAAATTTCTCAATTCTATATTGTTGTGTATTTTCAAGTGATGTGCAATGGCACATTGTTTTGCACACATCAAATTATGGTGTATTTGGCGCAACTCTCTTCCCCTCTCTAGTGCTTCATGTCTAATCTTATGAGAGAGGAGAGTGTTTAAGTACTTCTTTGTTTGTTGCTTGGATTTGTGAGAGTACTCACAACCTTCCTTTCCTATGAATTTTTTGTGTTTGGATGGCAATCTTTGTTGGTGCATTTGCTAGGAGGGAGGTGATCAAATAGGAAAACAAAGAAGTTGAAATTCAACCAAAAGTGTGGAAAGAAGAAAATTAGTGAGTTCATAATTGGCACAAGATCAAGGACCATATTTCAAAAAGAGCATCACCATCAAAATCAGAAGACAAGAGAAGAAAAATGATGGAAGGCTTGACTTGAACTATTGTTTCCCCTTGCCAGATCAGTCACAACATGATATCTCAGTGTATCGACCAAGAAGGCAACCATCAAGCATGAAGAAAGGCAACACACAAGAACCCAATACCGCCAAATTAGCAACGATTTTCTCATCTCGATGGCTGCCATCACAACACTAAGCATTGTAACAGCCAAAGGAGGGATTTGTAGCAAGAGACGAATTTTTTCTCTTTGTCATTAATTGAAATTACAAATGTACCCAAAAAAAAAAAAAAACCCTACATCTAAGTCTAGTTCACATGAATTTTTGAAGCCTTTCTACTCCACACATAAATTTTGCAATGATATTACTGAAATCAAGCCTTAAACCAAAATTCATATTCAAGATAAAGAGGCCATGGAGGAGATCTTCATTGAAGCTATCATTAGTGAGGGTACACTACAATGCAAGTTTATTTAATGGGGCCTTTCTTGCACAGAGCTTTATGGTGGCAAAGTCATTTTTACTATGTTTCTAGAGTTATACTTTTGTGGACCAAATGTGGATGGGAGATCCTTGTTGGATTCCAAAAGAAGAGTGTTTGAAGAATTAGTGTGGGAGCATAATGAAGCAAAGTGATGAACATTTGCAGGTCTTCACCAATCTTGGTTTGCAGGAGCTTACCAGTCTAGTATGGGAGAATGATGATCCCTTCTTTTGATGCAAAATTTCTCAATTCTATATTGATATGTATTGTTAAGTGTGGTGCAATTGCACATTGTTTTGGACACGGAAAATCATGGTGTATTTGGCCTAATGCATTAAAGGCTATAAACCTTAATCAACAAGACCATGTATTTGGCCTAATGCATTAAAGGCTATAAACCTTAATCAACAAGACCATGTATTTTATCATTTTACATCATGAATAAAATAAGGATGTGAAGAGTCGTGGGAAGGTGATTGGAAGGGGTGGTCTTGTCCCTCCTTTATCTTCCAACTTGACTATTCTTTATCTCTTGTTCTCATTCTACACAACTCTCTTCCCCTCTCTAGTGCTTCATGTATAATCTTATAAGAAAGAGGGAGTCAAAATTAATTCATGGCACTATTTCTTGTGCACAGAGGTTCATGGCTCTATGTGAAAGAGGAGAGTGTTTAAGTACTTCTTTGTTTGTTGTTGCTCCAATCTGTGAGAGTACTCGCAGCCTCCCTTTCGTGGGATTTTTTTGTGCTTGGAGGGAAATCTTCATTGAATGATAGCCTCCTATTTTGTCACCAAAAAAGCTAAAATATTAGGACTCTTCATTAAAAAGTATTTTATTTTATCTGAAAATTATATGCTATATACACATTCATTATACTTCATTGATATGTGTTTAGATGCATTGTAAATGCTTGGCTTGGAGCTATAAAATCCATTGCATATGTTGTTTCATCTATTTAAAAAAACCTTAGGGAACTTGCAAAAGAAATGCATGCAACACATAAGGGTTTCATACCTTAGTTCATGTATGGTGACATATTTGATTTAATAAAGGTGTAAAAAGGTGCAATTGGAGTTTTTGGGAAAAGGTGGTTGAGGAGGTTGGAGCACGATTGATTTGGTGGTGTCTCTTTAACTTTCATCTTCCTTCTTTCTCAAATTCTCTTTGTCCATCCTCCTTGCTATATTTCTATGCAAAAAACTATGGATCTTGAGTGTGGAGGAAGAGGAGGAGCCACCTAATCTTATCTCTTGGTTAGTGTGGGATTGTCTTGAGTGTTTTGTTTGTATGCATTTTTTAGTGCAAGAGAGGTGTGTTTGCAGCTTTCATGGTGAGGAGCCAAGCTCGAAGCATATACTTTGCTACATGGTTACCCTGGTTTTGTGGTTCTTGGTGAGCCGAGTCATTCTTGGTTCCATTGTTGAGACCGGTATCACTACAAAGTCAGCAAGAAAGAGGCATGAAGATCCATTGGTGGGGGGAAAGGAAGAGGAAGTGGTTCATGGAGGCTATGGCAAGTGCATGGCGGTTCCCAATCAAAGGAAGATGTTACAGGTAATAGAGGCCTAGGGAAATCTTGCATAGATAGTAAGAAGCAAGCCAAGATCATGCCCATAAAATGTCAAGCCATTTGTTTCCTTGAGTGCTTTCTTGGCAAGGCTTACCATTACAGTATAGATAAGGTAGAAGGATGTACACAATAACACAATATTAGAGGGAGGAAAAATGATCTACTATTATTGCTCTTCAATTTCCTACTAATTGTTATGCTTCGCGTCTTCCACCTCTTTTCTATTATTGACTACCCCAATCAACTTCAGAACCATACATCCATCACTTAATTTGCCTGCGGTATTTAAGGTTTGCCTACATGACTTGAAGATGTGCTTCAATAATCCAACTCTTCCAATCCTCCTCATGGCCTCACCTAACCCACTCTAGAGGTTGTTATGGAAAGAAAACTAAGATGGATAAAGAAGAAGCGACCTATTGCATGGACCCTCTAAGCCCAAGCCACTACATGTGCTTGTACTTGCACATTGATTTTTGGTCCCTCACGCCATCATTTTAGCAACCTCCTTGTCTTGCGGATTTGCAGTGATGTGTTTTTTCCTTCTCACTCCTTGCACCTTGATGGAATGTTCTTCTTTGGCATTCTCTTGTAGATCTCATGGCAATTTCCATGACCAGTCAAGGAAGAAGAAGAGAATGTCTTATTTAAAAGAAAATAAGCCCTACGTTTTTTACCCTTTTTTCATGTTAATTCATATTCAATACATTGTGGGAAAGGAAAGAATCCAATTTTCTACTTTCCTTCATTTTTATGAACAAGCCAAGGATGAAGTCACATGGGTAAGAGAACTTCAAAGTCAGATCTAACGAGTGGGTGTATTGAAAGAAAGATCTTTTTTGGGTTTTCACCTTTTTGTTGCTAAAGTGGTGGAATTTCCCTATTTCTTCTTCATGAAGATGGTGTTCATTTGAACAACAAAGTTGAATGGTATCTGTTCCTTATCATTCATTTTTTATTGAAGTAAATTGTGTGAAGTGAAAAAAGAAGTCAAAGACAAGAGATAGTTGTTGAGGAAGTGGACAAATGATCCACAAAAGATGAGAATGGAAGACTAAGTGTTTCTTAAAGCTTGACATGGAATTTTACCACGATTCTTTGGTTCATGGGAGCTCACCATTCAAGTGTGGGAGGAATGATAGCCTCCGATTTTGTCACCAAAAAATCTATCTTTTATTTTATCTAAAAATTATGTGATATGTGCACATTCATTGTACTTCATTGATATATGTTTTGGTGCATTGTAAATGCTTGGCTTGGAGCTATAAAAGCTATTGCGTATGTTGTTTCATTTTAAAAAAACCTTAAGGAACTTGCAAAAAAAATGCATGTAACACATAAGTCTTTCATACCTTAGTTCATGTATAGTGACATATTTGATTTAATAAAGGTGTAAAAGGGTGCAATTGGAGTTCTTGGGAAAAGGTGGTTGAGGAGGTTGGAGCACGACTGATTTGGTGGTGTCTCTTTAACTTTCCTCTTCCTTGTTTCTCAAACTCTCTTTGTCCATCCTCCTTCTTGCTCTATTTTTGCGCAAAAAACTATGGATCTTGAGTGTGTAGTGGAAGAGGAGTCACCTGATCTTGTCTCTTAGTCACTGTGGGATTCTCTTGAGTATTTTGTGTGTGTGCATTTTTTAGTGCAAGAGAGGTGTGTCTACAAGTTTCATGGTGAGGAGCAAAGCTTCAAGCATATACTTTGCTGCCTGGTCACCCTGGTTTTGTGCTTCTTGGTGTGTTGGTGGGTGAGAGCTGAGTCAGTATGTACTAATCATGCTTTGTAATCAAACTCTGATTGAAGTAACTTTTAATCATATTAAATATGCATTAAACATATCCATAGAGAGCTACTGATCCATCCTAAGTAATGCATCTATTGTGGCCAATAAAAAGAGTTTGTGGGTACACAATGGAAGGAGACTCCGAGTCAATAAACCCACTAAGGTACTTCATCTAGTGCACCCTTGACAAAAAAAGATATTGGGGACCTTCTAGACCTTCCTCAAATCTTGGAGCCTTAGATGGAGGTGATGAAGGGTACATTACTATCTAATATGGATGCCGAATCATCTAATCCATTGAGAGAGAAGGCATCCATACCATTATATACCAAGGTGTTGGGCATCTCACAAAGATTCCTCTTACACTCTTAATTATACAAGCAAAGTACTAATGTAATGATGCAAGTGTGATCAAGTTGTTGAGATACATAGTACACTCTTTTTACTTCGCTGCATAAACAAGAAACGTTTTTTATTTCTTCAAGATGTTGGGTTTTTTCAAGCTACTAAAATGTCACATATTTATATCTAGAAACACAATGATAGAGTCTCCAATGATATATGACAAGTGTTGGAAAAGCTAGATATGGATTAAACAACATTCATGCAAATATCAATAATTGTGTGCTCTTTGGAGGAGAACATGAGTCCATGGAAACATATCAGAAGTGGGTTCTCATAGGTATTAACAAGAGCTACAAGGATAAACCATCTATCAAAAGGTTCTCAAATATTTTCTACTTATATTGTCCATCCACATGTTTCACATATCATACATGGCGAGCTTGACAATATGACATGCATAAAATAGGTCCACAAATGGAATCCAAAAAATACCAACAAACTTGCAGATATGGTGTCACATTGACTCCACCTTATAAGTCTTTACACAAGAGGTAATGATTCTTTAGCTCAATCTTGCTATGGATGGCATAAATCCATTCGTACTCTACTTAACTTCTTACAATGTATGGCCACCAACAGTACTTGTGAACTACAATTTCTCTTGCCATGGCTTTCTATGAAGATAGGCTTTCTAATCGTTAGCTTGCTTATTCTCAAGTCCTATAAATTCAAGAATATGGACGCCTATCTCCATCCATTAGTTGATGAGCTTAAGATGTTGTAGGAGGAGAGAATTATTGTGGAAGACATGAGTAAGCATATTGGGAGGCGATCCATTGATATATGAGCCAATTATATAAAGATTATGCATACTTTCTAGGTTTTGGGGAGTGCTCAAGTAAATGAGCTTCCATTCTCATTACTAGTGTCTAACATACCTCTTTTATGTTTGTGTTGACTAGATATAAATGTTATGGCAACCTTGATCAACTCAAGTTACCATGCATGTCCATTTATATGGACCAAAGCTAGGGATTTTGAAAGGAGTTTACAAATGATGATGAAGATGGTTTATCAAGGGCACAGTGCATTATTGCCAAAGGGCCATTCACTTGAGAGAAGGTTTTCTTGGACAACGCACGTAAGAATGAATATCCAAAGCTAGTATGAGTAGAAGATGGTCCACGAGGAGTCACTTCCAAGAAGAATGCAATGGCTCTTAGTCTTCTATGAGTTGCCATATTGGACCCATTTATAGATCAACCATTTGCTAGATGCCAATAATATCAACCATTTGTGGGATTCCAATAATATCTATAGCATAAGATCTTAACATGCCAATATGAATATTTTTAAGAATATTGGCAGCTTCGTATCACGGAAAAGTTGAAAACTGTGGGAGTGTGGATGGATTTGAA
The DNA here is from genome assembly GCF_053477565.2 of Lygodium microphyllum. NCBI lineage: Eukaryota > Viridiplantae > Streptophyta > Polypodiopsida > Schizaeales > Lygodiaceae > Lygodium > Lygodium microphyllum. The sequence goes on along the minus strand of NC_141143.1, from coordinate 27,225,201 downwards.
AGAGATAGGTAAGATGGAGGCATATTGTCCATAAACTGTTGAGATGACAAGCTCAACACATACGGACATTAATGATGGACCGCCTGGTTAGATGGGTCCGCACGTCTACACTTCGCATGTCGGTGGTCATTATGATTCTCACATGGCCAGTGACTCATTACTTATTATATTCAGGTTGTTACACCTATTTACAGCTGGCATAGTTATAGCGCCAATGGACTAGCACTATAAGAGAAAGGCCCTATAGACGCGCACTGTACATGCGAAAAAGCGGGCGCGTTTATAAGCGCGTGTATCAAAGCGTCTATTTATGCTAGTATACAGAATGCGTCTATATATCCATGTTTATAAACGTGCCTATAGATGTGAAAATAAACGCACATATTTTTTATTTCTCATAAATTCCCTAAATATGACCAAACCTCTTAACAGCTAGTATTTGTTTGAATACATTACCAACTTTACTTCTTTCTGAGTATTACAAATATACATCCAACCATTCAAAGCTAATTATATATATGTGATTTCATGCCCTATATACATCCAATCATGCCCTATACAAATGTGATTGGATAGGACATGATTGGATATATATACGACATAATTACACCTAGATCACATGTAGCCAATGTACACATGTCCTCTTTTCATCCTATTTAGCCAGTGTGTCCACTTGTTGGTGACTAAAATAGATCACTGTTATGGGAACTTGCTGAAGTCAATGGAGCATCCTAAAAATGAGGCATCCTAAAAATGAGAGAGAGAGGACGGTTAGCCCATCCTGGCTCTCTAGAATCTATGTATACAATTCACGAACATAGAAATGGCGTTGTGTCTACTATGTTAAGTTCTGAAACTGTTGACTATATATGAAAGGTGGGACATTTTTAGTAGAGAGAGAGAGAGAGAGAGAGGTAGAGGTTTTGTTAAAGGTGGCCGTGGGTGTGTTCGAGGCTTCGAGAGGGCAAGGAAGACCTATGTCGCCATGGGAAGCTTGTGCAAAACCATGATATAGCACAAGTCAGCTCCAGCAGAATATCTTTCTCATTTCTAATCCTGCAACCTTGCCCTTCATACCTGTCGCGCCCCCCCGCCCCTCTCTCTGTCTCTCTTTCTCTCTCTCTCTCTCTCTCAACACAGGTTGCGTCCATGAAGTCTAAGTAGAGAGTTGGCCAGCCATAGTCATAGTAAGCATAGATATTGCAAAAAAAAAAGGAGAAAGAAAAAAGTAAGATTGCGTTCATTGCCCATATTGAAGAAGGACAGTGAATATACTGACTGTTTGGTAGGACATCCCAATTCAGAGGGATTGACAATGGATCGCATGTGATGATCCTCTTATGAGAGACATCTGTACATACCATGGACTATGTAAGTCATTTGAGTTCGATACGATAGCAGCAAGATGGCGGCCTTGGAGGTTGGCTCTCTGTGCCAGAGAAGTTTGTGGCATGTGATGGCCCTCATGACTCAACCAGAGATCAATGATCGGCAGCAACATGATCATCAACAGCTGCACAAAATTATATGGAATGTCTCTGTAGCCTGACAGTGAGGCACACCTTGAGGTGTCCTTTGTGAAGCTTATAATGCAGCCTACAGCGACTGTCAGAAGGTGAGATTCTTCCTAGTAGTTCCTACTTTTGAAGAGAGAGAGAGAGAGAGAGAGAGAGAGAGAGAGATGACGGCTTCAATTCTTAGCATTTGGTTTGTACCCCGGTTAGCTTCCCAGCTTTTGTATGCGCATCGGCATGCGTACTTTACCTCAGTTGTTCCTTCTAAGATGCCAACTGTGACATGCTTTAGAAGTACCACAAGTCACGATGAGCATACTGAGCCATACAAAGAAGCGATTTCCTTCTCTCCAACAATCGAGTTGCGCTTGAAGGCTCTCAACAAAGGGATTGTGAGACTTTCAAACCAATCAGGTACGCTGAGAGAGAGAGAGAGAGAGAGTGAGTGAGTGTGTGTGTGTGTGTGTGTGTTTTTTTTTTTGTAGTCGAGTGCAGTTTTCCATCTAGTCTAATGAACCGGTTGCTCCCATTTATGAACGAAGGGATATTCATAGCCCTTAAAAATTTTTGAAATATTTTGTGCCACAATGTGAGTATTAGATTAGGTTAACCTCTACTAGATTGTTTTGAAGTCTTGAAACTAGCAGGGACACATGATGGTACATTGCCCTACATATCTAGAAAGTGTAATTTGACACGACTGCTAATTAGTAGTATCAACATCTAAAATTAGCAAGGTTGCCAGAACCGAGTCTTCACAGTTCAAATTAGGCTTTAAATTTGATGCCCAAGGTCGGGCTTCAAGACAAAATCAATGACACTTTTATCCTTTTTGGTGAGCTTCATTTTGACACCTTTGCTCTAAATTTAGGCATCAACTTCCAAGTAGCTTACAAGAGAGCATTCTTAGATGTAACTTAAGAGATAACAATTCTTAATATAAGATGGTAAGGTCCCATAATACATGATACAAAAAAGAAGTATAAACTAGTGTGGAAAATCACAATAAAAACTTTGGTTTCATATTCTTAAGACCAAAAAAATTTCCAAGGTCTAGACTCTTGTACATCATAGTTAATTGATAAAGTTCATCATGATAGAAACAAGGTGAGCAACAAGCAAGAACTACAAATCTATAGGATCACGGTTTGTGATGGAGTGCTATAAAGAAAACAAAGTAGCATTGTTAGAAATAAGATTATTAGGACAAGTGATATTCCAAATAAGAAAATAAGAACTAAAAGAAAACATAAAAAATCCTCCAAATAAGTTCTATGGCCACCTTTTCCAAAGTGATGCATGTATAGGGCATGATTAGATGTATATACGACATAATTACACCTGGATCATAAGGACAAATGTGATTTCATTTGGTATATATATCATATTCCCTAAATGCATACATTGATACTTACAACATGGAGGCAAACATTTTGATATTGAAAGACTAGGAAAGTCATGTCATGTTGATCCAAAAACAACCAAAAGCTAGCATCTAATCAGTTTAATTGTTACTGTGCGTCTGTCAGCGCATGTAATAAGTATTATCTGCGCATATACACACGCAACTACACGTGCTTATAGACACGCTACGCAAATATAAATTTTTTTTTAAAAAAGTTGTGGATTTCTTTTCAAACCAGTGCTTTCCTGCGTTTTTTGCATGTTTTCTGTAGTTCAAGCTCGACATCACTAATCATGTCTATCTATCACTTCATCAAGACAATGAGGGAAGGAAATAAGAGAAAAAAGAGGATAGGAGGAAGGAAGAGCCAAAGAGTAAAGAACAAGAGCCAAACAGCAAGGAAGAGAAGAAGATTCAAGCAACTTACCAAGGAAGGGAGAAGGAGGACAAGGAGCTTGCAACCTAGCTGCCACACGTCAGAACAAGCAAAGAAGGTGAGTTCTTCTTCTCTCTCTCTATCTTGTTTGCTTTCTCTGTCTATTTGTCTCTCTCTCTCTCTCTCTTTACATGCTATAGATTGTCATCTATGGAGGTTTTTTTGTGCGTTTTTTAACCAAGTTTGAAAAAAATGGTCCGAGTGTGCGCGTCTGTCAGTGCATCCAGATGACAGTGTAGACGCAAGTATAGATGCAGAAATAGGTGCACTGAGAGACGCACACAGAGACGTAGATATAGACGCTACATGTAATATGTTTTATCTACACAGGGTAATATGATTTTTCTTGTGTAGATGTGGAATCCTGGATCTTCCAGCACTGATCCTCAGTTGGAACGCATGAACAACACCTTAGCACAGTTTTCTAGAGGTGTTAGTAGCTTTTTTGGGGGTTTTCCAAACAAGGAGTAATTCATGGGGGAGATGACCAATTATCTTGATCGCCCTCCCACTGCAGAGGAGGTTTTCAGTGTGATGTCTAGGACACCTATCACATCTTTGCCTAGCACTGCTATACAAACACCAAAACTTGTCACACCTCTACTAATAGGTACTCCACGCACTATGCATACACACAGATCAACTGATGCATAGGGATCAGCTGAAGTACATGGATCGGCCGAAGCACGTGTATCTGCAGAAGCACGTGCATTTGCAGAAGCACATGCATATGTAGAAGAACGTGCATCGAGTGAGGTAGAGGGTAGTGCCCGTCGAGGGAGGAGGGAGAGTTGTACAGGAGGACGAGGAGGTCGAGGGCTTTGTGGGGGTTGCCTAGGAGGTGGCTCTCGATCACCCTAACCAAGAAATGAGAGAGGTGAGCCTCCACAAATGTACTACTCTGTCCACTGATGTTGGTGGTATCTTGCATGACTGAGGGGAGGGAAGTGATAGCCTACTTGAGGAGTGTCGTGTATGCCACATACAAAGATTGCATGATTCCCTTCAAGCACCAAAAAAATGGTTGATGGCAAGAGGTGCTGCGGACAGTACATAGAAGGTACCCTAATCCCGAGAATTCACGATTCTTAGATGATTGGGGACGGTCAAAGGTGAGAGACACGCTTCATAACAAGAGGTCTCACCTTATGATGTGCACCAAGGAGTCACTGCGGAGACAAGAGCAGGGGCGCCCTAGATATGGCCAACCACCCAATTGCCACCGCAAGGAGTGGAAAGAGGCCAAGAAGAGAGCAACAGAGAAAATGACAAGTCACCAGCATGCAGAGGCGTGATGTATCCAAATGGCAACCATGGGATCGTCGCATTATGAATCGGGTGGTAGGGAGTCATGGGAGGCTGAGTTTGTAAGTATTATTTGATTTTTTTAAAAATTAAATTTTGTAATTTGTTTCACTTCATTATGTAGTGTGTTCTAATAAGTTATATGTTCAAATTGTTTTGTAGTATCATATCATTGGTAGGATGCCTACTCCTAGAGAGCTAGGCTACCATCGAGGTCATAACCGGGCATCCACTTGGCAGCATTTCTACGAGGAGGGACTCATCACAGAGGAGCAATATAATCATGCCATGAGGATTCCACAACAAGAAGAGATATGTTTTATTTTTTACATGAAAAGTATAGGTAACTTTAATTTATTGTTTATAATGGTATTTATATACCTTAATCCTTTGTGTAGGCGAACCCTGATGCAGTTGAGGATAGCGAAGGGGGAACTAGCAGTAGCGGTGGCAGCAACGGCAGGGGCACAGGGAGCGGTCATGGTAGCAATGATGATGCCTCTTTTGAGGAGATGTAGAGGAGCCCCATACATGCATGCCTCACCTTGGCTTGTAGTTTTTATTTTTGATATGTACTACTTTCAGCTAGTGCTTGGGACCATGACCATGCTTGAGGTCACAAGCACTAGAACTCATCATGTAAAAATGTTTCATATATATATATGAAATTTCGTGTTCTACATACATTGTTTTAATTTCAGTACAAAAATCTTCGAAATAATCTTTCTCTGTTTTCCCTAAGCATACAATTTGATTTTGATGGGGGGAAAAAACCAGAGAGCTAGTTTTTTTTTCACACCTCTGTTTTGCGTGTCTAAATTGCAGGATAAATGCGCGTCTATTCTCGTCAAAAACTTGCAGAGGAAACGCTTTTTTAGATGCGCAAATACACGCGTGTATAGACGCACATTATGAATATATCCACTTTTTTATAAATATGATTATATATTTGCGTAGCGCGTCTATATGCGCGTGTAACTCTGACTATAAGCACGCTTTTAGACGCGAAATTTTAGACACAACAGTAGAGGCGGTAATAAACGCGCTCGACATTTTTTAACACAGTTCAAATATTGAGTCTACAAGTGTGTCTATGGAGCCTTTTTGTTGTAGTGTAATGTAGTCGGTTATGCATTGTTTGACTTAGTAGGCCACTTTCCTTTATGTTGTATCTTATCTATACGTTGTGTACATTGTAAAGTGTCTGGAAGAAGAAGAAGAAACCAGCAAGAAAACGTTTTGGCCTCCACCTCTCTTCTTGTCTCTTGAGTGAGCTTCTCCTTTGTGCATTCTATGTGTATTCGGTGCAGCATCTTGAGCAAGTCCTCCCACCACATGATTCTTGACATGGTATCAGAGCCACGCCACTGAGAGAGGCTAATTTCAAAGGCTGATGTTTATCGCAGCACAGAGGAGTGAGAAATGGAAAAAAGAGAAAAGAAGGAAAAGGCACCTTAACTGGCAACTAGACCTTGGGAAAAATAAAATGCACGGACATGATCCTCAAGAGGTCTTAGAGTCGCCCAAGGAGAGTAAAAGAATAAAAAGCGCACCATTAAGTGCAAAAACACTTCCAAAACCTTATAAGAGAGCGCCAGGCTCACTCCTATGCAAATTGTATGCATTAGTTGGGGATAGGATAGACTAGAACGGTGGGAAATGAGAAAATGGGCCTAGGCTAATGGCCGGCCATGTAAAAAAGGGGGATGACCGCCCATGAAAAATAGGGCATGTATATAAAGTTGAAAAGTGAATGGGAAGCTCATTCTTGTGTGTGGCCAAAGCTTCTTCTTCTTCTTCTTCTCTTATTTCTTGCCTTCTTGCTTGTGCTTGAGAGAGGGATTGAGAGAGTGTGAGGGAGTGAGGGAGTGATTGTGTGAGAATGAGGGATCTTGGAGAAGAAGCTCTCCATCTTCTCTCTTCATCTTCTCCTCCTCTCTTCTCTTCTCTTGTCTCGCGCGTGGCTATGGAGGATGAAGCTCATGGGAGAGGGATTGAGGTTGCTTGAGCTTGCCTCAAGGATCGTGGAGCTACCGGTGTGCAAGAAAGAGGAGGGTACTCGATCGAGCATCAAGGTAAGCTCACTACGCCCGTAAGGTAGGCATTTCGCGTCGGCTATGTGAGAGGTAGCCATGGCCGCTCGGTTCGAAACACTTGAGCAATAAGTGGTCCGTAGGTCTCTGGGTAGAGCTTGATGCTCCCCTCCAGCTGAAGTGAAGGAGAAGAAGCAACGTTCGAGAAAGCAAGCCACGGGTAAGAAGCTCTCCCATTCTTCCACTCTTTCTCTTGGACAGTGCCTGTGGAGGCACCAGAAGCAAGGTTCTTCCACTCTTTCTCTTGGATAGTGCCTGTGGAGGCACCAGAAGCTGAAGTGAAGGAGAAGAAGCAAGGTTCGAGAAAGCAAGCCACGGGTAAGAAGCTCTCCCATTCTTCCACTCTTTCTCTTGGACAGTGCCTGTGGAGGCACCAGAAGCAAGGCAGAGCAAAAAAATCTCAGATTGCAATGAGATTTGGTGTGCACGAAGAGTGCTGTGTATTCTGCAGATCAGCCCTTTAGGGCTGTCCCGCTACTATTTTGGCCATTCGAGGTCATTTCAGGCCCCGTTTTAGAGCCGCAAGGTTACGGACAACAGTTTTAGCGTACACTTTGATTTCGGCTGTATTGACCAAAAGTGGGTGTGCAGGTTACAGATTGCGAATCTGTAATTTTTTAGGTGTTTGCAAAAAGAAAACATAAGGTTTATCTACAAACAAGTTGCAGATTACATGTGCTATTAAGCAATCAGTGAAAAAGATTGTTTGGTATAGTGCTGTGCACGTATTGTGAAAGATTGCAAAAGATTTGCTTGTTGTTTGGTATCAGTTTTGTGATAATGGCAGAGAACAGTGGAACCCCATCATTGAGAAGCTCGACAAGAACAACTACCCTTCATGGAAGTTCTGTGTCACGAACTTCCTTATTGGTAAAGGCCTCTACGAGTTTGTTTCAGGTGAAGAAAAGGAGCCGGAGATGAGTGATCCTCCAACTGCAGAAGAGACAAAGGCACGAAAGGAATGGAATGTAAAAGACAAAAAGTTCATGTATTGGCTGTCTGCAGTAATTGACAATAATATGCTGGGACATATTAGAAATGCAGAGAATTCATATGCAGCTTGGACCATACTTGAAAGTATGTTTTCCGTAAATACAAAGGCATGGAAGATTCAACTCACAAGAGTTGAATACATTGAAGAAAGGGAAGATGTCTATCAATGAGTATGCACTGAAGGTAAGGAGCATTGCAGATGCCTTGGCAGCGATTGATGCAATGCCCGATGATGATGATTTGGTGTCGTCTACCTTGGGTGGACTTAACAATGAAAAGGCTTGGAAATCTTTTGTAACTTCCGTATATATCAAAAAGACATTTCCAGATTTTGATGAGTTGGTCTCCCTTATAATCATTGAAGAGATCAACATGCAGAGTGAGACATCTGAAAAAAGTGGTGAACGGGTCCAAGCTTTCTACTCCAGTTCAGGAAGGGGACGTGGCAGATTCTCTTCAAGAGGCCGTGGTATAGGACGTGGTAGTGACAATTAGCAAAACAAATTGAATCAGCAATTTGGCGATATGCAGATTTCAGGAGGTCGTGGTAACTTTAAAGGTAGGGGGAGCTTTAGAGAAAGAGGTGGATGGCAGAACAAATGTTCTAACAACTCTGGTATTGTGTGTCACTACTGTGGCAAAACAGGTCATATTGCAACCCAATGTTATGCTAAGAAAGATGATATTCGCAGTGTGGTAAGTTGCAGCAAGGAAACTATGCATCATTTTCATGACAGGATGAAGACAAAAATAAACGTATGTATGTTATGGAGCATATACTAAATGCTGTTACAGGAAAGGGAATACATTATGATATTTGGTATATTGGTTCAGGTGCATCCAATCATATGAGCAGCCATACAGAATGGTTTGGAGAGATGCAGGATTTGCAAAATACAGGTTATGTGCAGACGGGTGATGATTCATGCCACCCAATTTCACATATTGGAAAAGTTCCCTTATCCTTGCATGATGGTAAGACAAAGAGTCTTTCAGATGTATTACATGTGCCATCTATTACAAAGAACTTGGTGTCAGTCGGTCAGATGGTAGAGCAAGGGCTGCAAGTCAAATTTAATGCAAAGGGCTGCTTTGTAGAAGACTTCAATGACAAGTGCAAGTTAGTTGGAAAGGGAAGTAGAGTTGGACATATGTTTACTCTAGATGCTGGAATTTCTACTATGAATGCTGCTATGTATGCTAAAGGAAAATGTGTTGTTGCAGATATTGAAATTTGGCACAAACGCATTGGACATGCAAATGTATAAAGGTTGAAATTAATGCAGTCCAAAGGGTTGGTAACAAGTTTGCCTACATTTAGAGTTGCAGAATTTCATAAGGTATGCGAAGCATGTGAGTTTGGTAAGCATGCAAGACAACCCTTTTCACATGATAGAGATGTAAGCGGAAATATCATTGATGTTGTGCATATAGATATTTGGGGGTCCACACAAAATGTATCTAGAAAGCTATGGATATATTTTATGAAGGAAAAGAGTGAAGCGTTTGAGAACTTTAGAACTTTCAAGGCTGCAGTTGAAAGAGAAACAGGCTTGAAAGTAAAGTGCTTGAGGTCAGATGGAGGGGGAGAGTACCTCTTGAATGAGTTCAGTGATTTTCTGAGATATCATGGGATAAAGAGATAGTTCACATGCAGGTATACCCCACAGTAAAATGGGGTTGCAAAAAGGGAAAATAGGCATATTGCAGAAGTTGCACACGCCTTGATGGCTGAAAAGAATATGCCTAAGCATTTTTTGTCTGAGGTTGTTCATACTGCTGTTTATATTATGAACAGAACTCCCACACCTACAGTTCATGTTATGACTCCTGAAGAATGCTTTACTGGCAAGAAGCTTGATATATCGTACTTGAAGTTATTTGGCTATGTTGCATATGTTCATGTGCCAGATGAGCTACGGAAGAAGCTTGATCCAAAGGCAGAAAAATGTGTCTTTATTGGATACTCTTTAGAGCAGAAAGGGTATCGATGTTATAACCCTATCACATGTAAGTTCAGAGTGAGCAGGGATGTCATCTTTGATGAAATGAGTAGTTATGCATCTAGTAGTGATGCATTGGATGATGATCATGATCATGACACTCATGTACAGGCTGAAAAGCAAGAATCACGGACTCTTAGTGCACCAGAGACATCATTTGGCAGTCCTTGGTCTGGGAGACTAAGGAGTAGCTCTGCATCTTCAAGTGCATCTAGTAGCACTATAGGTAAAGACAAAGGAAAGAATAAAGTGTCAAATGGCATTGATGCAGTTCTTGATGGACACTCCAGTGGCTCAGAGAGCTTGGATGATGAGCTTGGTATTCCTTCTGTCTAGACACCAGGTGTACAGAGAGCTTTTAGTAATGTAAAGGCTCCATTGAGTGATCCAGTGGTACGCAGATCTCGCACGGTCAGATACCCTGTTAAAAGATTTGGTTTTGAAGGTTATGCATCTCACCATTATGCTTATATGGTGAAACTAGTTGAGGATGTTGAGCCCACTTGCTTTGAGGATGCTGTTGGTCATACTCATTGGGATGCAGCAATGGATGAGGAGATGGCTGCATTAGAGGCCAATAACACTTGGGATCTAGTATCATTGCCAAAGGGCAAGAAAGCTATTGGATGTAAGTGGGTTTATAAGATTAAGCACAATACTGATAGTTCTATTAGTAGGTACAAAGCTAGGCTGGTTGCAAAAGGCTATGCCCAGACATATGGCATAGATTATGAAGAAACCTTCGGTCCAGTTGCTAGGATGGCAATTGTCAGATACGTGATTGCTTTGGTAGCAGCCAAATGTTGGAGGTTGCAGCAAATGGATGTGAAGAATGCCTTCTTGCATGGTGATTTGAAGGAAGAAGTGTATATGGATTAACCAGCAGGTTATGAAGATTTAGAGCATCCCACGCATGTGTGCAGGTTAAAGAAGGCGCTCTATGGGCTCAAGCAAGCACCTAAAGCATGGTCTTACAAGATCAAAGAGTATCTTGTCAATATTGGCTTTTATGTTTCTGATGCTGATCACTCACTTTATGTGAGAAAGGGAGATGCAGGTTTGGTCATCATAGTCATCTATGTGGATAACTTGATTATTACAGGTAATAGTGATAGTGGGATTGTTGAAGTCAAGGACTTTTTGAAGAAGAAGTTTGAGATGAAGGATTTAGGTGAGCTAAGGTACTTCCTTGGCATTGAGGTGATCAGATGTGATGATGGTATATGGCTGTCCCAAAGACACTATGGCTTGGATATGTTGTCCAAGTATGGTATGATAGCATGCAAACCACTTTCAGTCCCGGTGGAGAAAAATGTAAAGTTGAGTGCTGATGTTGGGGATGAGATAGAAGACCCTACTATGTTTAGGAGGATAGAGGGGAGTTTGATCTATATGACCATTACAAGGCCAGACTTGAGCTACGTTGTTGGTCTTGTGAGTCAGTTTATGCAAGTATCTAGAAAGCCACATTTAGATGCAATCAGACGCATATTGAGATATGTGAAGTCCACATTACATTATGGACTTTTCTATGAGGCAGGTACAGATATACAGGTGTTTGGATACACAGATGCAGATTGGGCTGGTAGTATTTCTGATAGAAGATCTACCAGCAGATACATGTTCTCTCTTGGTAGTGCAGCAGTTACTTGGAGCAGTAAAAAGTAATCTACAGTTGCTTTGTCGAGTATAGAGGTTGAGTATAGAGGTGCTGATGTTGCAGCATGTGAGGTAGTATGGCTACAAACGTTATTGGCTGATTTAGATGTGCAGGTGGAAGGTCCAATTGTCATTTATTGTGACAACATGAGTAGTATACAGAACAAACTCTAATCATGTATAGCTACCTCATGCTCCTTACATCCTATCCTCTAAATATGAACATATGATGAAGTAAATTATCAGGTCTATTTGCATGCGACTAGATATGATACGTTCTCTAAGACGCTTGCATTTTCTAAGGATTACCGACTAACAAGATTAAAATCCTATGATTAGGATAAGATATGCCAAGTTTATATTGGACTTGATAATACCTGACTTGAGCAAGTACTGCGAATATATATTTTACTTTGCATTGATCTATAGTTCGAAATGTATTAAATTCTGGTATTCATACTATCGATGTGATTGTGGATTCTCTCACTCGAGAGATACGTTTGGTGATTTATAAGTTATCAAACTTAGTGTATTGGATTTAGAAAAAGGAGATAAGAACATCCTCCATTGAATCTGCAAGGCAATAAGCAATGGAGATAGTCTCTCTCTTTGAGAGGTACTTACTTGCAAGCATGCTCACAATATAGACTCATCTCGTAATATATATTATGGATGAAGTGGAGATTGTAAGACTAGTCTATACCCAATGAAATTTCTTATTAGATGCTTCATGGAAACCCTAAAAGGCTTTGTGCAGTGACGGGCTCATCTAGATGCAGCATGGTTGAAGGTTGGCTAGTATTGGAGGCATTGGTATACATTTTGGAGTGGTTACTGATGGTGGATATATATAACATGATGTTATGGATGGTAAAGAATGACAAACTAGTAGGAGAACTGATTATTTGAAAATGGGATAGAAAAGAGAATGGATAAAGCCATGGAGGAAAAAGTGAATTATTTTTTGTATGTTACACCATGTATCCATGGAGAACTTACTAGGTAGGTATGAGCAAGCTAGAAGGGAAGGAAAGGTAGCATGATCAAAATTTCAACATAGTATATATCAGTGACTAGTTCAATATCCTGAGGACATGGACGAGTCACTGCACTTCATGCATACGAGGTGGCTCTTCATACTATTGTCTATATTATGAATAGAACTTCCATAGTCAGAGTTCATGGCATGACCCCCCTTGAAGAATGCTTTATAGGCAAGAAGCCCAATTTGTCACACTTAAAAGTGTTTGGTTGTATTACATATGTTCATGTGCTAGATGAGCTAGAAAATAAGCTTTATCCAAAGGCTAAAAATTGTATTTTCATTAGATACTCTTTAGAGCAAAATGGGGATCATTGTTATAACCCTGTCACGAGTTCAAAGAGTAGGGATATTATTCCTCTCAAAACCCAACAAAATATCTATTTTCGAATTAAATCCCACATGATCTCTGGTTTTGTAATTTAAATATTTTTTATATAAATGACTGAAAGTGATTGAGTTTTTTATGATTTTAAATATTGGCAAACATAACTCTAGCATTCTCAATCATTTTTCACAATAAACACAAGAGATACAACATAATATATAATAAATCGACACTTATGCTAAATCTTACACATGTGATGTATCATATTTTTAAAAAATGGAGTTGCTAATGCCATCACACCATCACTGATGCTTCCAAATGAAATATGAGCAATATACTGGCACTATATTATCACCCACTTTTCAAAAATCAAACATTTAAAGATTTTTCATTTCTCTAAACCATTCTTCATGAGGCTCCATGTGGTTAGAGGCACTTGAATCCACATATCATACATCATCAATCATTATCATCGATGCATCTACATTTACTACAATCATCAAGTATTGCATAACAAAAAAAATCTCATTATCAAATTGATTATTGGTAGATGCATTATTGTTATGTTGTCTTTTTCCATTTCTATTATTTCCATCTTTTCTCTTTTTTGAAAATCCATATGAAATGTAACATTTTTTACCAAATTAGGGCATTTTTTTTGTCGTGCCCTTTACAACTCCCCCTACCTTGAGACTTGCCTCTACCACCTATATGCGAAGCTTTTGTGAGTCATGAGATTTCCCCTAATTTTTCCCATAATGGCAACCACCGTGACCTCTATTACTATCACAATCTCTACCTCTATTTGCGTTAGAGTAGAGTACCTATTTTAAACTATTATTACTTTGTGACGAAGATACAACAAAGCTTGAGTTTTTTTCTTCTAATAGATATTAGATTTGCAAAATCAAGGATAATGTCTCTTGTGTTGATGGAGGTTTGAAACTTCTTGCACTCCTTGTGCAAGCCATCTAAACATGTAGCTACTATGTCATCGTCCTCAACCTATACTTTAATAGATCCAAAATCTTCAACAATGCTCTTAATCTTGAATGCATAGTCATTAATAGACTGATTGCCATGCTTGACATTGTTTAACTTGGACGTCAATTGTACCTTTCTAGCTTTGATATTTGTAGCAAATAGTTTGACTAGGTTATTCCATACCTAGCTCTAGTAACTCTAGAGTCTTAACATTATCTCCTTCAATATAGTTCCAACTATCTTTGTCCTTACGAAAATTGATCAATCTGAACTTCCAAGTATGGAAGGTATGCTTTTCAAGCTAACAATCTAATTAATCCCTTAGACATTGTGTAGCAGAACTCATAAATCTACTTTTATTAACAATCTACGAATTTAGTGAACTATGTGCTAAACTCAATATATAAGCATACCATGAGAAACACCTATAATTTTTTATAGTATCCAAATATTTCTTGACATATCCAATACTTGCAACTTGTTTGTGAAATGATGAGGTTTGGAAAGCTTATGTACCTTATTAGATTCCCATAGGAATAGTCTCTAACACTCAAACAAAGGTCGAAACATGTCAAAACATGATTCCCAACTAAGTATGCTCAAATCAAAACTCTTTTACATTCCCTTGAGCACTCCATGTCACTAATATGAATATGGAAACAATCACCAAGGCACATGCATGTCAAATTGTTTTGAGCTTAACATCTCAACACATTTTCCCTAGTTGATATATATGAGGATAGGAGCATGCAGATATGCACTTAGGGTGATCCCTAGAGCTGCTATTGAGAAAGTACCCAAGACAAAGGAAACCAAAATATTCACCAACAAAACCAAAAGGAGGCATGCAGCAGTAAAGAATGATACAACAATACAAGGATCTGGAGTGTTGACACAAGATATTGGTCAATCATTGGAGAGGACAAATGATCTCTTTAGTGAGATCACAAAAAAGACCTCATTTATGTAAGAGAGTATATTGGCAATGAGGAGGGATAAGCAGTTGCATCATTGGTTGTATGATTTGATATAGTTATAGGATGAATTTTTTGTGATATACAGAAACTAATTAAATACTTGTCCATTGCAAGAAAAAATGAAATGGATGAGTAATTTGTACTCAACAAATTTTGCTCTATAGTTGAGAAACTATATGAGGTGTATGACTTGAGCCTTAAGGAGATCGCTTGAGACTTAGTGATCTTCCTAAGGATCAATGGCTCATAGTATTGAGGTTACTACATTGAAAGAATACCAAGATATACTTGAACCATCTATAACCTAGATTCTTTTCAAACAATAGATTTCTTTTCCACAAGGTGTACTAGGTCCCCTCCCATCATGTGGAGAGATCATGATAAAGTTTACCAAGTGCTATGCATTTGAGAGGTGTAATTTTACAAAAAATGAACCATCAGCACATAAGATTTCATGGGCAAAGTTTCAGATAAATGTACTAAAAATATGTAAAAGTAAGCTTGGAGGGATAGAAACAAAATTTGTCAATTGAAGGAGGTGTATTTTAGGATGGCCTACCTAGGTTAAACAAAAGGATCAACTATACACAAGGTATAAGCAACATCTACACTGAAGAGGATAATGTTGTGAAGTTTGGACCTTTTGAAGTAGATTATATTTTTGATTGCAAGGCATTACCAACATGGTTCTAACAAAGTTTATGCAAAAGTCGAGCAATTACATGAGTTGAGCGAAACTTTCCAATGAAAGAAGGAGATCTTATTGAGGGTTGAGAGCTCCAATGTTGTGGCTAAAACAATTAAGGATGACATTATCATGTTTGAGAAACACCTCGACCTCACCTCAACGAACTACATCAACAAGGTTGGCTAATGTTAAAGAGCTAAAAGAAGTACAAGCTAATCTGAATGCTTCAAAGTGTATGCTTTGTTGAGTTGGAATCAGTGAGGATTTGAAATTTCTTACTCGAGAGGTGGAAGCTCAACATGTTTTTACCTATGATCTTTCAACACCTTCTTCTCCTTTGGTAACTATTGTACCTAATTAGTCTGTTATTGTTTTTATTTTGGTGTATTTTGATAAAATTTGAATATTTTTTGTATAATTTGATTCTCTTTTCACATTAAAAATGAACATGATTTCTTGTAGATTTTGTAATGAAAATTTTGGATTCTTTCATACCTTTTGGTATCTTTTATATATTTTGGTACATACTGCACATTCTATAATGAACATTTTTGTACATTTTAAAACATTATGAAAAAATTTAGACATTATGGTATATTTATTATGGACTTTTGGAACATTTCGATACCTTCTAGTATCTTTTGGTGCCATTTGGTACCATATCATATGTTTGTTTGTACTTTTGTAGTAAACCTTTAGGAAAATGTATATTCTAAATCCATATAAATTGGTTATTTTTTAAAAAATTTAAATTTGATTATTATTTGATACTTTTTGTACATTTTTGTATTATTTACAACCTTTTTGTAGTGTTTGGTATATTGTTGTATATATTAGTATAAATATCATTTTAGTACATTTTGATACATTTGAATGTATTTTTACCTCTTGATACTTTATAGCTTAAACTCATCTTACTAACTATTTTGTACTTTTTGCAGTAAACCTTTGGGGAGTCATACAATTTGTTACCTTTTATATTATTTAGAACCCATCATTAACTTTTTGTAGTGTCTAATACTATTTGGTATCAATTTATCTTCTATGTGTTGAGTTTTTAAATTTCATTTTTGAAAATCTAACAATCTACATAAGAGACCAACATGAGATCGTCGGCAACATGAGATCGATGTAGCAAGTAAGATAGAAGAGAGGCACAACTACACGTGAACATGAGAGGTTGAGGGGACCGATGCTACATGCAAAGGATCGATGATAAGGCCCCAACAAATGCAATGGCCTTGCCTTCCCAAACAAAGTCATGCGGATTCTAAATGAGCTAGAGATAAGTAGAATTGGGACTCGTTAATGAAGAAGCCTCAGGGGATTTACTATATGTATATTCTTTATATCACATGCATTCAAGGCCTATTTATGAATATCCTTATCTATGAAATTTTCATGAATAAAACACAACCCTTTTTTATTTAATATGTAAATATCCCCTTTATATTATCCCCTTTTGTATTATATGTGTGTGTGTGTGTGTGTGTGTGTGATATGTTTAAAATCTCCTATTTTTGAATAAGTTCTCATCAATGTTCTTGCGTAGTTCAGCTACTTCATTAGGGGATAGCATGTATATGGGTCCAAAAGGTGGTTGAGTCCCCCTCATGGAGTTTTATAGCACAACCATATGGTTTGTGTTCATGCAAGAGATTTGCATTCTTTTTTTCAAAGACATCTTGGATTTCTTGATACTGGCTTGGTAGCTTAACTGACTCATCCTTACTAGATTCTTAAGTTGGTATATGATATATCATGTAGGTCGGTTCCTGCTTTGCTATGTCCATAAAGGCTTTGGCTCCTGGATATACCGACCTTCCTTGATTTTCACAATGTGAAATCTTTTGCTTAACCCAATCAATTTTTGGGTTGTGTTTCTCTAGCTAAGGCATCCCAAGGATGATTGGATTTGTGGGACTAGATATGACATTAAAGTATACATGAGGTTTGTAATCGCCAAGAGTTACCATGAGTGGCCGGGTTTCCTTGGTAATGTCTCTAGATGCTAGAGGTCTTCCATCCACGACTTCAACTATTGCAGAATTGTTCTTTTGGAGTATTGGAAACTAGTATCTATTCATAAAGCCATTATCAATGAAACATGCAGAGGCCCCAAAACCGACCCACCAGGGCTTAGAGGAAAATGGTCTTTCTCGGCACGATCATCTAGACTATGACAAGAAAAGTTTCCAGGGGTGTGGCTGGGATCAAGAGACCCTTTCTTATATCAAGGTCCAATTGTACCGTCTCATTTACAATCGGGCATCCTCGTTTTCATACTTGAGAATGGTTGCAGCAACTCTTAAGATTCTTGTCCTCTTATTTGGGCAATTTAGGGCTATGTGTCCAGGGTTTCCACAATATAGGCATAGTTGATTCTCTCTTTGTCTTTGCTCTTCTTGTGGAGTCAAGGTTTATAATTTGGTATTATCTATTTGCATCAGTTCGGGCTTGGTTTCTTCTTTGATTGGGTTTGGGTTTCATTGGCAAGGCCTTAATTATTCTTGCTTTTCTTGCTTCCTCTCCAATAATCTATTATCACACTAGATGGCTTGCATGATATAATCATCAAGTTTTTTTGCCTCGAGCATAGTGAGTATAAGGTCATTGATGTCATCTCGAAGACCCCATCTGAATTGGCTGATAAAATAATCCTCATACTAAGTGAGGTCACAATTTAATTGTCTAAATTCAAATGCATAAGGAGAGGTAGGGCGGTTATCTTATTGTAGCTTCCAAAGTTTTGTTTTTGCTACTCGACCAATGTCTGCATCTCCAAATGTGGAAGTGAGCTTGCAAAGAAATACCTCATAGTTATGACGTGTTGGCATATTCTTTTCCAAGATTGGGGTGAACCATGATAAAGCTTGACCACAAAGCAAAGTACCAATAAATCCCACCTTGGAATCATCATCTGGATACCTATTCGGATGCATGTGGATACAGAGTCTTACTTGTTACAAGAATCCCTTGGACTTTGAACGGTCACCATTAAACTTCTCTGGCATGTTGATCTTGGGTTCTCTTGTTGGGGATTGATAAACACTGGGTCAAGTCCCTAGCACCATCTCCAAAAGCTCATAGAAATGAAGGATAGTTGTGATTTTAAACTTCCATAAAGTATAATTTGTACCATCTAACTTATCTTTGCTAAAGGTTCATGGACGAATCCTCAATGTTTGAATTGCCAATACAAGACCACCACCACCTGACAACACCGCTACTTGATGCAATAGACCACATTTCTCATCTTCACTGTTGAAGCCCTTGTCTCTCGCGTGTACTCTTCACTCCTCAAAGTCCCCTGGGCTTTGATATTATGTACAAATTACATGGCACATCGGACAAAATCTAAGTAATGATTAGAGAATACATAACAAATATGAGAAGAACAGAGACTACTTAAATTTCAAACAAATTGATACAAAGATGACACTATCCCTCCATGTGCTTCCACTGTGAAGCTTAGATAACAATCCAAACAAATGATCTAGGTGAAAGATAGATTGATGATGGCTTTAAAAGGGTCTTCTTTTTATAGATCGAGAAGGTAGTTTTGTTAGCATGTCTGACCATATTATGAACCTTCCCTAGTCGACTAGGGAAGGTTCATAATATGAAGGTAGACAAAGAGCTTAAGGATAGTTGGAAGAACTCTAACTAGGTGAAAGATAGATTGATGATGGCTTTAAAAGGGTCTTCTTTTTATAGATCGAGAAGGTAGTTTTGTTAGCATGTTTGACCATATTATGAACCTTCCCTAGTCGACTAGGGAATATTTCCTTTACCATCGAGCAATGAGTGTTGTCTCGAACCCCAAAATAGGGACCCTTGATAACTTCCACATCCCTCAACTTGATGCATTGTGCCTTGAGTTGCTACCAGCATAACTACTCTATCTAACCCAAAGGCTAGATCCATAAAGATTGTCTTTTTGCCATTCGATCACATAGACCTCATCTAACATACAAGTCAAGACCCACCCAATATCTGTGCTCATACATGGCTTCTCATAATGGGGACCTTGCAACTTAGAGCATCATGGATAATTGATGATACCTTACGAGGGTGAGGCATTGAGCATATCTAATAGAGAGATGGAACTAAAATCTTCTTCTTCTTCTTCTTTCTTATTCTCCCACACAAAAGAACTAAATCTACAACATGATAAAGACTAATATGAAAGTACCACAACGTATGTGCTTACGATCACTTAGTATGAATCTACTAGGAAAGAAGAGGTAGCACAATAAATGTGCCATAATCGAGGATGAATTACATGAGTGTAATACAGCTGTAGAATCACTGATATAATCTCATATTGGGCACCTAGCACACCAATGAATAATATCGTACCACATCACCAAGGCACGTAGTGGATACCAACTCATGTAGAGCTCAACATCTCAACAGGTAGAAGTGAGGAATACAGACTCTCCCCATAGTAATCGGATAGAGCTCGTGAAACTACAAATTCATAGCATATTCGAAGCCACATCAACTTCTCACTCAGTGTGGTTTAGAGTCACATGACCACAGTTGGTGATCAAGTATGTGACACTTCACAAGTGTGATCTTCTATTGCATTAGTTTGTGTTTCAGCTTCCAACTTTACTTGGCTATCTTAGTGACCCTACTATAAGCCAATCATTTGTATATTCTCTCTCTCTCCAACCCCCCAAATGGTCTCTATATTTACTTTATACTACCATATTAAAACTGGAAGAATATGTGAACAATAAATCTATTTCCTTTGTGGCATATATGTGGGTGAAACATGTAGCAGCCACATACTCCACACTTAAGGGGGCCAGTTTGCCAAAAATTGATGTCCAATCCAAAATGAATTACAATTTCATAATACTTTAAAGAAGGTTGTAAACCTTATGTAGAAGGATTGATCATAAAAATAGCGAATCCATGTAATTCAATTTGAAGTTCCCCTCGGAATTTCACGTTGGAGGCATTTGAATCTGCTTCCAGAAAGTGTTTTGATGTGAACATTAGGCATGGCTACATCACGCCCACTTTCAAAACCATGTAAAATGTGTGCCACCTTGAAAATAGAATGCTTGAAGTGCAGAGTCTGATCAACCTGTCTTATCACTTGCTATGAAACGTGCTGCTTATCTAAACTGTGGAAAGATCAGTTATCCATTCACGAGTCCAAGTGCTCGTCTGTTCTCTACTTGAGCAGGTCCAAATGGGCACTTGCCAGGTATTCTGCCAGTAAAAGCACTCTAATGATGATATATGCTCTCGTTTAAGGCATCTCCATGCAGTGAATAAATTCAAGTAGTAATAGACTGAAATCCAGTGAAATTAGACTTCCAAATGCAGCGACAAAGAATGTGGGTACAAATCCCCACTTCTGTGCAATCGCCCATTTCAAAATTCCCAATGCCCAAAGGGCCAAACATGTTCATAAATATTACTTAAGACAAGAGAACCAAGAAGGGAATGCTCACAGCATCACAACTGGTTGCATGTGGCAAAATAGCTGCCTTCAACTACAACTGGTTCATAAATAATACTTAAGACAAGGCAATCCTCTCCTCACAGCATCACAACTGACTGGTGGAAGGAAGGGAAGGGCGATGGCGAAAGAGAGCACTGATATACCTGCTTGCCACTAGAGCTTGGACAGCTTCTGCTTTGACACCACTATGCCATCACTGTCTACATAGCACCACTCGCCGGGCGAGACCCGCGCTCCTCCAAAGGAGATTACAACATTCTTATCACCTTCCCCTTTCTTGAGGCTTTTCATAGGATGTGAGGCCAGTGCCCTAACCCCAATCACGCATGCATTGATCTCGTCCACGTCCCTGACACACCCATTCACAACGATGCCAGCCCATCCGTTGTCTTGGGCCATGGCAGCCAAATTGCCTCCCAGCAGCGCGCACCGGAGGCTTCCGCCCCCGTCCACAAAGAGCACTTTGCCCTCTCCCTTCTCTGCCAGTGAATCCCTCACCAGCACATTGTCCTCGAATACCTTCACGGTGGCGATGGGGCCAGAGAATTCGCGGCGCTTGCCGTAAGCCTGGAAGGCTGGCAGCAGCGCGCGGACATCGCCGGCAGCGATGGCCTCCATGTGGGCATCACAAAGGTCTGCTGTGCCAAGGCTTTCCATGGCCGTCTTCTCAGAGGGCAGCTGTTGTGATGCAGGTGGGATCACACCAAAAGGACGCCAGGAAGCAGAAATCCTGTGCGGATCAGACCTCGGATCACGGCCCTGATGAGATACTCGGCGGCACTGTCGAATGTTTGTCTGCACAGGGGAACGTGCCACACCTCGCCCTGCGCAGAACGAACGTAATCTTAGCGAGTCGAGTCTGCTATTTACTAAGAGTCCCGAGCGAATATAGCCGATCATAGGCTACATATAACTGTTGGCCTATCGAACCAATAATAATAATAATAATAATAATAATAATAGGACTGAAGATATTAAATTCTTTTTCTTTTCTTTCCATAAAAGCTGTAAAGTTCTATTAACAATTTTAAACAGAGAATTTTTGAGAACAAAATCGATTTGCAACATCCCCCCGTGGAGGCAATTCTCTCTTATATAAACTAAGCATTTTACATTGCCTGCAACAATTTGGATGGTGAATTTAGCATTTCTTACCACACATTTGAATATGCTCCTATTTTTGTGATACAATTAAGCGGGGTCTGAATTTCATTCCTGCAAGGGTAACATTTTAGAGACCATGTCAATAGTGTAGCCCTTGCACATCTTGAGAATTTGTTTAAAACTTAAGATACGGAATCGAGAATTTTGAAATTGTGAGCTCTATATTTTGTTGAAATTTTATGTATTCTAGGAATTTCGTTATCTAACTTAAGTGTATCCATCAGATGCCCCTTGTGGACATTGAACTACGAGCTTAATTCTTTTTTTTATGTTTTTTATTTCAAGTGTTGTTCATAAGAGGTAAAAAAGCGTTTGCTTTAGTTCAATTGGAAAATTGGAATTTTTATTTTAATTGTCTTGTTTTTATAGGAGGTCAAGTGTATGTGCTTTAGTTCAATTGGAGAATGGGATCCCAATTAGGATCATGATAAAATCCTCGATTAGTAGATGATCCTTAGCCTTCGCTTAACCGGCTATACATTCTACCATTGATAACCCTTTTTTGACCTTACCATATCTTAATCATCCACTTCTTTGGCCACACCTTCAATCTTCTTCTTGATCCAATACGCTCACTACCACCTTTCTTTGAGGCCACTTGCTATCCAACTACATGAATAAAACTGATGAAGAACTACTATGCCTTTATGCATATTGGACAAGGCACCATGGATATTAGCAAAATAACATTTAATTGACTTTGAATCCCCATGCACGTGCCATTGAACATCATACTCCCCAAACCCTATGACACATCTCTAGCTTGTCCACATCTTATCATTTTCGAACTGTTCATTGCATAAGACAACATCAAAGTATCATGGCTCTTGGTTCAAAGCTGAAATGTAGTCAACCACTCTGGACACTAAAGGTTTTCTTAATGCTTAAATCTTCAACATGATACAATGCCCCAATAATAGTTGTGAGATTCATCCATTCTAGCTTTGAATCTTTAGCTTCCCTCCCTTTTTGTCATTGTAATCTAGATATACAAATCAAGTTTAGGAGGTACCTTGAATGAAATATTGTAAAACTGAATCATTGTCATCTTTAATCCAATTAAATCAACAAATCTATACTATATTGCAATCTTTAATCCAATTGAATGAAATATTGTAAAACTGAATCATTGTGATCTTTAATCCAATTAAGTCAACAAATCTATACTATATTTAATATTTTAAAAATCTCACGAACCTAAAACCAATCCTATTTGGCATGCATAACATGCTCCCAAGCCTCTAAGCCTCTTTATGTTTCTTTTTTGCAATCTCTCCATTTTTCTCATTGTCTAGAAAGCCTATTTCAATCTATAAGTAACCCCTTTATATGACAACCTTCTATATGTAAAAAATATGTAAAAATGGTATTTGGAAAATCACTTATGTTAAAACTTTGTGATGAATACATATATTTATGACTGACCCACCTGAGAGGACATTTCAACATAGGGAGATTTTCCTACGATGCAAGATCTACTCTACCCCTAGTAGTCTCATGTTCATGTTGCTCGAATGTAGGGCCTTGGTTGATACCTGCCTCATCTTTGACAAGCTTCCCCACTAGAGCCCAATGTCCTAGATAGCTCTCATCTTGGTAGGCCTTGCTCCTCTATCCTCAAATGCAATAGGACTATCTACAGCCTTACAACAAATATGTATGTAGGCCTCCTTAAAGAAAGTGACAACCTGAATGATGTGCATTATAGGCCTCTGCATCCATGCTAACATTGCCTCAAGGGGAATTGAATGCATATCTCTTTATCAGAAGCACATTGGTGGACATGTACGGCAGCTATGGGTTTTTTGCAAACGCACAAAGT
Source organism: Lygodium microphyllum (assembly GCF_053477565.2). Taxonomy (NCBI): domain Eukaryota; kingdom Viridiplantae; phylum Streptophyta; class Polypodiopsida; order Schizaeales; family Lygodiaceae; genus Lygodium; species Lygodium microphyllum. The sequence goes on along the minus strand of NC_141143.1, from coordinate 27,201,303 downwards.
GTGTTTGCTAGGCTTCCTTCTCATGATGTTGTCTCATGGACTACATTGATTCCATGTAAAAATACACAAGGTGATGTAGCACTGAGTTGTTTTAGACAGATGTAGCTAGAGGTTGTTGCTCCAATCGCAATGACTTACATTGGCTGCCTGAAAGCTTGTGGCTTAACAAAAGCCACATTCTAATTTGTTGAAAAGGGGTTTGGAAAGATAGCCACTCTAAAGCTTGAGGTCAGGGTTTGTGTTGAAGTGATGGCCAAGTGATGACGGTATTCAGGCCAAGAGCCAAAGGACCCATCTCTATTGAGGTTTTCACAATGCCCAAAGGTTGTGGGAACCTTGTTAATTTTTTTGGTTTTATTGAAAAATAAGAGTGACCTGACTTTTGAGACATAGGAGGATGGATAATAAGGATTATGAAAATATAAAAGTTTTAGGGAACATGCTTAGGCCGCATGTTGTTGATGCTTTCATTCCACTTAATGAACAAACATTTACTGCCAGTTATATCAAAGGACAAGAGACACAATGTTATATACTCTCCCTACATGGTGCTATAGGAAAGTTCTTTTGGAAGCCAAGTAAGGAAATCGACATTTGGAACTTGAGGATGGTGCTTTGTGTCTTACATGTAAAACACTAACCTGAATATCAATAACCTTTTCACATTTCCAAGGTTTTGTTGCATCTTGGAAAGCCTTGTTCAATTTCACGATTTCAATAACATTTGTTCTCTCAACTTGTCAAAGATGTACATACATAATCCCTTGTTGATATATTCAAGAGAAATAGACAATTTATTACACTCGAGCACAAAACAGTAAGTTTGCAAATGCCATTGAGGAGGCCTTGTCAAAGTTTTGTTTTAGTCTTGCTCACAACTTGTACTTATAATGCCATTCTATCAATTATAACAATGAAGAGTTGAACCTACTCATTGCAAAGATGTATTCTCTAGTGGCTTGAATTTGGTGAACTTGACATACCATTTTTTGTGGTGTAAAACTAGAATAACGTATGTTGGACATATTGTTGAGATTTATGCAATCACACTCTTAAGGCAACCTCTTTGTATGAAAAATAGGGCAAGAGACATGCAATAGCCTAGGAGAAGCTGCTTGAATCCCATAGGCACAATGAGAAAATGGGAACCATCCTACAACTATAAAAGCATGTACTTGACATTGAGTTAAGTATAAAATTATTCTAAAATAGTGTGCAGTTTGTAAGCAGTTTGTAGGCAGAGGGTGGTCCATTGGGGCATGACCAACTAGTCTTCCAGTCGTTGGGCCTCATGGAGGTAGGGGAATTCATTGACAATGGTTATTGGGCACCAAGAGGCTTCTTCTAGGGGTAGGCCTTGCCATTTGATTAGGTATTCTATAATGGTTTGGGATTGTAAGTGCTTATGTCGTTGCTACCCAATGATTGCTTCAGGGATATACTGAGTGATGCCTTCTTCATCTATGAGGAGAAGTTCTTCCACATAGTCTAGTGAGGAGCCTACAAAGGATTTCAGCTGGCTGACATGAAAAACATTGTAGATTTTGGTGGTAGGGGGGAGTTCTAAGAGGTAGGCCAAGTCACCAACTCGCTTCAGGATTCGGTATGGGCCATAGAAGTAGTGGGCCAGCTTGTTGCTACTGCCCTCTTTGAGAGTCGAGTAGTGGGACTTTGACACTTTCAAAAGGACCGATTCCCCTTCTTGGAATTCCAAATTCCTTTGTTTGTCATCAGCATAGAATTTCATGTGTATTTGGGCCTTTTGAAGGTTCATTTTACATTGCTGAAGTAAAGCTTGCATGCAATCCAACTCAACCTGACTTTGAGGATTGATCTTATCATTAAATAAGACTGTGGAGAGGGGAACCTTATACCCATATAAGGCCCCAAAAGGGGAAACTTAAATGCTAGATTGCATAGAGTTATTATATGCAAACTGAGCCAAGTGGAGCCACATATCCCAACTGTGTTGTACATCATGGCAAAAGTGCCTCAAATAGGTCTCAAGCCATTTGTTTACTCTTTCAGTCTGGCCATCGGTCTGAGGGTGGTATGCAATGGATGGAGCAAGCTTGGTCCCCATGGAGGTGAAAACTATCTACCAAAAGTTGCTCATAAACCTTGCATCCCGATCATGTACTATGACTTGTGGCAAGCCATCCCACTTGAAAATAGTTTCCAAAAACTAAGTGGCCACTTGAGAGGCAGTGTATTGGGTGTTAGTGGGGATAAAGTGGGTAGCTTTGGTGAGGTGATAAACTACCACATAGATAATATTCCACCCTTTCTTGGTCACGAGAAGGCCAGTGATAAAGTCCATTGTGATGTGAGTCCATTTCCCTTTAGGGATAGGGAGAGGCTGTAAGAGGGCAGCAAGCCTGAGTGTACTGCCCTTGTTCTGTTGGCATGGAACACATTTGGTCACAAAGTCCTTGGCATCCCTTCATAAGCCTTTCCAATGAAAACTCTTGGGAATCTTGTCATATGTTTTGAAAACACCCAAGTGACCAATAGTGGGGCAAGAATGCATCTCTTCCATAATCTTCTACGTGAAGGGGAAGGTGACCTCATGTTGTAATTTCTGAAATATGTGGTTGAAGTGATTATCTAATGATCAAACCTCTTGAAGCTCTTCAACCCAATCACTGTGCAATTCAGAGATAGAGGATACTCTGCATGCCCACATTTGAGAAAGCGAATCAGCCAGAATGTTATCCTTGCCTCGAGTGTGTGAAATATCAAAGTCATAGTTTTGTAAGGTTGCCATCCATTGCCTTTGCTTAGGAGTCAAAGTGGACTAAGTCAAGAAGTACTGAAGGAATCGGTTGTCATTTTTCACCACCTGGAAGTGGCTACCATACAAATAGTGGTGCCATTTATTGATGGCATGGAGGATTGCCAACATCTCCAGGTCATACACATTCATTTGCATCTCCTTCTCATCAAGTTTGTGGCTCTCAAATGCAATCACACCATGATCTTGCAATAATATTGCACCAATACCCTAACCATTGGCATCACAATGAATGGTAAAGAGCTTAGAGAAGTCAAGGAAAACAAGGATGGGGGTTGAAGTGAGTGCATCCTTTAACTGTTTGAAGCTATGATCCGCATTGGCATCCCAAAAGAATGGCTCCTTTTTTGAGCGGTCAGTCAAAGGTGCTGCAATGGTGGCATAGTGCTTAATGAAAAAATTGTAAAATGAAGAGAGACCAAGGAATCCATGCAAGGAAGTGGTGCTGGAAGGAGTAGGCCAGTCTCTAACACATTGCACCTTCTTCGAGTTAGCCTGTATGCCATTTTTTCTCACAATGTGTCCCAAGTACTCCACAGATGTCTGCATGAAGGTGCATTTTCTCTCCTTAGCAAAGAGTTCATGCTCTCTCAATATTTCAAACGCCCTTTTGACATGTTGCGAGTGCTCCTTGGAAGACTTTCTATAAATGAGGAAGTCATCAAAGAAAACGAGCACAAACTTGAACAAAAAGGGTTGTAGGACTTTGTTCATGAGGCTTTGAAATGTGGCGGGGGCATTAGTCAACCCAAAAGGCATCATTAGAAAATGATAAAGTCCATGATCAATCCTAGAGGCCATTTTTATCTCATCTCCCTCGCTCGTATGAATCTGATGGTAGCCAGAGCATAGGCCAATCTTAGTGAAAAAACATGCTCCTTTCATCCAGCAAGTTGTCAATCCGTGGGATGGGGTAGCGGTTTTTCACCGTGATTTTTTTCCAGTCTCTATAGTCAATGCACATGCAAAAGGAGCCATCTTTCTTCTTGACTAACAAGACATGGGATGCATAGGGGAAAGAACTCGGTTTAATGAAGCCCATCTCTAATAACTCCTTGACTTGCTTTGCAACCTCTTCACGCTCACACTTGGAGAGTCTGTAAGGGGGCTTGTTTACTGGCTTGGAATGGGGCTCTAAGTCAAGTGGGTGGTCCACTTTTCTCTTAGGAGAGAGGGTTGTAGGCATCTAGAATATATCATTGCATTCCTCAAGTAAATCATGCAAGGCTAAATCATTAGATACTGCAGAGGGATGATCAGGGTTGTCCTTATTCAGTTGCAAGACAAAGATTTGTGAGCATTTCTTATACTCCCTTTTGAGTTGCTTTGCTGTGATAAGCTGAAATTCAGCACGATCTTGAACTCCCTCTAGGTGGATAGGCTATCCATGCATCATAAACTCTATTTAGAGCTAAGAGAAGTCTATAGAAATTTTTCCCAATTGTTTCAGCCAATCACAATCCAAGACAACATCAATGGGGCCCATATCTAGGGCAATCAGATCAACCAGTGCCACATAATTTTCAGCCAAGTATAACGGAACTATAGGACATACATGTGTGCTGATTTCTTCTTCTCCATTTGCTACTTGGACCTTTAAGGGGTGGTGAAATGCCATAGGGGCACATTTCAACTAGTTAATGGCTAATTTCTTGACAAAACTATGAGTGCTACCACTATCCACAAGGATGAAGACATGCTTTCCATTAATACTGCCTTGAATGCAAAGGGTGCTGAGGCTTCAAGAACCCATCCAAGCATCCAAAGAGATCGAGCAAAGGGAAGTGGTAGGTGGGTGGGATGTCAAATCAAGTATATGTGATGGATCACTACCTGGGTCGAAGGGAACCATCCTCCAGGCTCGGGTAAGTTACTCATGAATATATATATGCATCACATGGGTTCAAAATAAAGTATTTTTCTAATATCATTTTTATAAATTTTTAACATACAAATTGGTGTAATATAAAGGGGTTATTCACAAATTGAATAGAAAATGATTATGTTTTATTCAAGAAAAACTCACAGATAAGGATATTTATAAATAGGCATTGATGAACGCATGTGATATATAGGATATACATATAGTAACTTCCCCAAGCCTACAGGTCATAGAATTGCTTGTGATCAACATCCTCCATAGGCTCAACCTGTTCAATGGGCAGATCATCCTCCTCATTGTGCCAATCTTCCATGACATACATGCTATGAACTTTGACCTTGGTTATCTTGTACGGGCATTTGAAAGCATGGTCCGCAGTGTACTTATCTCCACACTTAAAGCGTAGGCCATTTTCCTTTCTATTCCTTCACAACATCTAGGGAAATGAACCATTGGCTACTGGATCCATGGGAAGGCAATGTAGTGGAGTATTTATTTTCACCATACTAATTCTGAGCAGTAGAGCCAAATGCTGTCCCAAAAGTGCCCATTTTTCTTTCAGCATGGAAGGTGGGTAAGTGGGTACTTTAGGGTTGGTATTGGGCATAGAAGTGCTTCAAAAACCACCTTTGTATGGGGCTGATCATGAAGAAATGCGAGGATATCCAACACCTTGCTAAAAATTGTCATTCTTAAGGTACTTTTTGGCATATCTCTTAGCTAATTCAATTGCATCAAACAGTGTGGTAGGTTTTTGGGCCATGATATCTGGCAATAGACTCGGTTCGAATCCATAGATATACTTTTGCAATTTAGCACTATCACTAATGCTCTCCACATACATGGTCAAGTTCATGAACTCATTTGTGTATTCACATACAAAAATGTTACATTGGTCAAGGGTGTACCACCATCTTGCCAACCACTTTTTTTCCACAGGAGACAGCGCCACCATGTGTGGGCAAATCCTTCCAAGTGGAGAGAAGAAAAAATGATTTTTAGATCATCTGTGTGAGGAAAGATATTAAAGTAGGACTCCAACTTGGACCTCCATTCCTCTAACTCAGATGGTGAGGGGGATTTCCCATTGTACTTTGTGAGGACTATCTTGTCACGTAATTCATTAAGGCCATGCTTTCCATGAAACCCTTGATGTTCATACATCCCGTGGTCGCCATACATGCCTTGCTTTCCATACATCCCATGTGGTGCATTAAGCATATGTTGTCCATCATGTTTTCCATGATTTCTAGGCTGCTCATTTGTATCATATTGTCCTTGATGGGGCTGATTCATATGGGGTGCATGGGGGATCCTAGGGAGAGCAGGGGAAATTTCACCAAGGGTGGAAGAAGGCCTCAAATGGATGTTGGTTGCATGGTGGACGTGGGAATTCAATAGGGGATCATCATGCACATGAGAGGGTTCACCAACCTTGTAGGTAGAAGGGGAAATTCCCTTAGCGCCAAGCATACCTTGTGGACCATGCAAGGGTTCCTGATGTGGAGGATGTCTAAACTCATACCTAGAGTCATTGGCCTTCTCTTGGGATGAAGCAGTTGCTAATAGCAACAAGAGTAGTGAGCTACGCCAAGGTCTATTGAGTCTTTGAGTTTGAGAGAGTCATGTGCTCTATTGCTTCATCAAACTTGGACATCATTTGGCGGTGATTGGTGACCATATGATTATGTCATTCCATATGACGAAGCTCATGCTAATAGAGGGTGTGATTGAGAAGGGTGTATGGGTCCGTTTCAGGCATTTTCTCATGTACATCACCATGGTAGTCCTGTGCTGAGCTTAGTTCCTCATTCATGGAGGTCCGAGAGTCTCGAATCTCCCTCTGTAGTTCTTCTTGGGCCTTGCTTTTGCCCTTCTAGCCAGCCATTTGGATGCAGTCCACAGGACTTGTTGTCAGTAAAAGGGGCGTATCTTTGTAGGAAACTCCAATTGCTGAGGTTTTTGGCTCAAGTCTGAGAGGGGACAAAGTCCAAGAGGTTTTTGGATCAAGTCCGAGAGGGGACAAAGTCCTCTTCGAGATGAGATATTAACCTTTGGGACAGAAAATGATCAGAATTTTCTATAATGGATTTATTGTGCATGTTTGGTCTGCACCCTATCCATAGTGACCCTAGTGCACAAAAATGGGCATAACTTTCAAACCGTAGCTTTGGTTGGGGAGATTTTTTATTCAAATTGGAGGGTACGAAGCCCTCTTTGAGGTGAGCTATAGGGTTTACTTTGAAGTTCATAATAGAATTTTCTGTAATAGGATCTTTGTGACTACCCTGTAGGACTGTGACCAAAAACATTGCATGTCCCTTATTGCAAAAGCCTTACATGGATAGAGCCTAGGTTGAGAGGCCTAATCAAAAACATCAATAGCATAGTGAGCATACTGAGCATTATCCTAATCATCATTGCATACCCATCTTCTCTCTCATCAATGCATAAGTGTATTCACTGCCATACATCCCTTTTGACTGCATGCACTTCAAGTGTCATACATGGGTATCATTAGCCTTTTCATGAGATGCAAGGAATGACAAAGGTTGGGGTAGGGGTTACTTTGGCAGTACTGTTTGGCTACTACTTACCCAATTTACAATGGCTATTATTCATTTTGGGGCTCATCCAAGATCACAAGACAAAATGGGTGTTAACGTCAGCTAATACAATGAATTTCAAGAAGAGCTATGATGCATGCAGATGAAGAGGATTGAACTATTAAACTTATGCAATCTTGAATCTCTCCAATAATGGATTAAGCTCAGCAAGTGGCTAAATTCGAGAGATTAAGATCAGATTGGCATACCTCTTTAATGCTTCGGGAGACTGTTGAGCATAACTCCTCATGATGCCCGATTGCTCCATCAATCAAGTCCAATTGGTTCGGGCATCCATGGAAGAAGACTTCAACATTTGAATGTCCTACTGATGAGGATGGCTCTTGTGCTTGTCCCTAAGCTTGAGCTTCAGAGAGGGAAAGCTTCAAGTGAAGCTTTCACGGCTTCCCACAAAGCTTCCATGCATGCTGAACTCCATTTTTTCATCTGGGTGAGAGGATTCATTCATGGGTTGAAGGGCTTGTGGGGGTTGAGCTCTCAAGGTCAGGAGATGGCTTGAGCTTGAAGAATCCATGGCTACCCCAAACTTTTCCAAACTCTCCACCTTGGATCTAAATCATGGGAGCAAGAGTGCCAAGGGGGTGAGAGGAGGGGCAGGGTACCAAGAAGAGAAGGGTAGGAGGGTTGGGGAAAAGCAGGGCAACTAGTGCAAAATACACCGCAAATTGTGGGGGTTGCCATATAGGCCTTCTTGGTGACAACTCCCCCAACCCACTAATTGATTAGTAGCTTGAGGGGTCACGGATGGTGTTTTGGGGGGTTGGTTGATGTTGGGGAGCAACCTCAAGCCAGATCTTGGGGTTTTTTGGGCTGGCAGTCATGGCATCTTGCAGGAGATGAGAGAGAGAGAGGACTGGAGCAAAAAGTAACTGAGTTTTTGCCCTCTTCCAACTCCTGGGACTCTAAACTTGGTCTGGAACCCCTAAAATCTACATGAAAAGAAGTAACAACCTGCTATTTTAACCATTTTACCTCTAGATATGTCTAAGTCTCTAGCCATAGCTTCTACTTGCTCCAAAACCTGAAGTTGGCTGCAGTCCTTCTTGATGTACATGTACCTATAAGCTGAGTAACTAGGTTTTTTGGGATTTGAAAAGGAAAGAAGGGGAAAGGAGAAAAGGACCAAACCCTGAAGCTTTGATACCACTTGTAATAAAAGAAGCTCAGAAAAGAGAGGAGAATAGCTAAAGAGAGAGAAAGAGAGAAAGAAAAAGAAGGAAGAAGACTAGAAGAGGAGAGAAAGAGAGAAAAGAGGAGAGAAGGAAGGAGGAAGTCATGGAAGCAGGAGATGGAGGTGAAGAGTATGATCTTGATAATAATTGGTTGCCCTAGTTTGGGGCTCTTAAACCTCATATACCCCGGTTAGTGTGACTGAGTGTCTAAACCCTAGTCGGTGTGTATCCCACTTGTTACACAATGAACTTTTATCCTAGTTATATGTATTTTTCTTGAGGTTTTGACCATCTGGTTAAATATTTTTCTATGGAGACCACAATGAACTTTTATCCTTTTTGTCATGCGAAATACATATAACAAAGGTCTCAATCATTTGACTATATTTTCTCCTATGGGGATCACAAAGAATTTTTATATTTGCTATGGTATGGAATACATACAATAGATTTTTTACTAGGTGGCTAAATCTTTTCCTATACACATTATAAAGAATTTTAATCATTGTTCTTGTGTTGAATAGATATAGTACAAGTTTTGAACATCTGCTATATCTTTTCCCAATGAGAACCCACAAGGAAGTTTTTGCTTACTCAAAGAGTAGCTAGTAAAATAAAGTAAAATCAAGGGCAACTAAAAATAATAGAAGAAAATTTTCTTCTTTACTTTAGAGCATAGTTCATGAGAATTTTTTTTTTGGCCATATGGTCAAATCTATCCCCTTTCTATACAATGTTTCCATTAATACTTTCTATTATGGATGTTGGACTCATTCTATCTAATGTTTAAGTGCATTTTCCATTTCAATGAAATTTGATACTTCATTGTATTTAGCAATTTCATTACTTTTTTTTCTTTCTGAGAGGTGACAACATACAAATTATAAAATCTCCATTTTCTCACTTGTACCAGTATCATGAATAACAAATTTTATTTTGGAGAAACTGTGAATTCGCTAGTTGATCATGAGATTGTTGCACTTGAGAGAGTGCATGCAATACATCCAAATGAGACATGCCATGGAGAAATACTTAAAGATGGATATATTTCAGTGGCTATTGATAAATGTCTAAATGTAGCAGCATATTTGCCATTCCCAACAATTGACGCAATGAAGGTTCATGAAGCTGTAGGCGGTTTTGCAAAATGGGGAAAGAAAGATGTGGTGGTTGTTTCAAACTCAATTACAATTCATGACGAAGGAGATGATTATGAATCAAACCATGTCGTACCTTCTGAGGATATTGATGTGCTTAGCATTGTGAAAGTTGGAGAGGATTTAGAAAGTGATGCTATGGACAGAAGGCAACACAATGTGTGTTGGAATAGGGGTTATATTATTAGCTTTTCCATATGATGTGATAAACTTTGAATTGCTAGGAGAAGAAGATGTTGGTGTGGTGGTAGATAAAAACATTGATCAAACCGCAAGAACATACATAGATGACAACCTCCACTGTGTCACTTTGAAAGATGACCTATTAAACAAGTCACCTTTGATGATGGAACATCACTGCTACAACAACAATCATACATGCAATTTATCTCTACAAATGCTTGTGCCAAAAACATGGAAGATACCAATGAAGATTCTGTTTCTGCAAAAAAATCAATTTTTGTTCAGAAGAAATCATATTGTATGGTGAATAGAAAGCCTCAAATTATTGCCCCTAAAGGTGCAAACTTGAGGACTTTTGTGGACTCCATTTCACAGGTTTCCATGTTTGATTGTTGCCAAGAAAAGTGTTTTCAGTTTGCTGATAGAGAAGCAATGTAACAATTACGTAAATACTTTTGGGGATTGCAATTTGAAGACCGCACAAACTATGTTTATGACAAGTTTGAATCATCATGTAGGATTGATTACTTGGGAACAAGGAAGTACAACTTCATCTTCAATGGACAAGTGGTATGTGAAAGGGCATGGTATGAGATTCATGGAATCCCAAAGATATCTTTTTACAGGTACAAAATACAATTTGAGCATGGTGTGAGGAGGGCAATGCATGGAAACAAGAGGGTAATAAGAGCAGCTTGGGATCACACAGAGATGGGAAGAGCCATCCTTAGAGACTTTGTTAGAAGAATGCAGAGCAAATGCCACACAAGAGTATAACAATGCAAGATGGATCAAGGGAGACACAGTTGGTCATCCCAGATGTTTATAAGCACGTAGATATAGGGGCAGAAGTAAATTACAACATTGAGTGGTATTGAATGTAAGCAAGTGTCCTTGTCCACCTCAATTGTATTTGGAACACAGAGTTTAAGAAAGTAACCTTGGCAAAGACAAGTGAGTTCTCCAAATGTAGTATTTGCTCAGAGATCAAAGAGAAACTTGCAGTAACAAAGTGTCTTCAAGAGAGAAGTGTGATTCTAAAGAAGCATCAATGTCACATGCTACAACAAAAAAGTTTTCAGAACATATAATAAAGTTGGAGCTTGGCTTCAACATTAGATCCAAATAAAAACTTGTGTATCATACATGATAAAATGGGCTAGCAAAAGATAGTAGCAAAAGGCAGCTATCTCTAGGTTAAGACTTTGATTAAAAGAGACTGAAAGATCTACTCAACTACCTATTTCTTTAATAGGCATGATTACACATGGACATGGAGAAGTTAGATATGGACATTTCTCACTCGATCTATGGCCTCACAATCCTAACTTCGCAATTGCCTCATTGTCATTGTGCTTTAGCAACTTGGAGCGACTACACATGCATGCAAATGGTGATCTACACGTAGATGGAATGCCAAGATCAACCTCTATGCTACTAAATGCCCTCAACTCGAAAAAAGCACTGGACCACCATCAAGGCGTTGCACAAAATAAATCATGCATGGAAGATAATACACCACAAGATGGCCATCATCATTTCAAACGATTGCCAGAGAACTTACTACTTCAACTTGATTGGTGCACAGATCGGTCGCCGTATGCGCGCGTAGTGAGCGTCAGAAGGTCCCTAAGAACAAAAGAACTCTACTTTTTGCACACAAATCAATGTAGAAAGCTTGCACGACATGAATAAGAGACCAATTGGGTGCAATCTCCCCCCATGCCTTATGTGAGCGCTCCACAAAGCATGTATTTCATATATTATTCATCTTCAAGCTCCAATAATAGCCCAAATTACAAAATAGCATGCTTTAGCTTTTTGAGTTTGCTTTTGTGCAAATAAAGAATTAAAGCTAATGGGCGCCCAAGAAGTCAGGCATACCCAAATTCAATGTCCAATACAAATATCTAAATCGTGCACCCATGCATATACAAAAATAATAAATAAATATCAAGCGCTTTGATAAATAAGTGCGACAAAATATAGGCGCCATGCCTAAGGTATGCACCCATCAAAATATTGACGATAACTTGAATACACGCTATCCTCCAATGCTTTCCACTGCCACCGCTGCTTGCTCTACACATCAACTGAAGCATTCACAATTGTTAGAAAAATAATACAATTAAACCGACAAAAGTGAATACCTAGTAGTCTTTAGCTATATAAATAAATTGGTTAGAAATCAATGCTAACCTTAATTTATCACGAGTGCACACTCTAAACTCATAAACGTTTATTAATTTAAATATGTATTTTGTGGAATCACCCGCTATGGAATCACCCATGTACACATAAAATTAACAAAACGCCCGAAAAGGATAGGCATCCCCATCGACTTCTCACACAAAGAATCCACTTTGTGTATGAGCCCCGGTAATAAAATTTTACGGAATCCACTGCAAAACCTCACGGTATCCACCGTGGCACGGAATCCACCATGAAATATGCCTCCTGGCATCATACCCCCGGGGTGGATAGCAATTGTCCTCAATTGCTATTAGCTCAATGTGGAGCTAACAAAATGGGGAAAGCATTTAAGTCTCTAGCGTGCATCCATTGGGCCTCTTCAATAGGATGGTTTTTAAACTTGACCAAATATCTAGAATATCTACGGCCAGTTCTAGTGGCCATAAAGTCAGTATCTATAATAGTTTCAGGCTCAAGGATTTCAGTTCCATTATCTAACAAAGGAGGGTTTTCATAGACAGGGTGTACAATTAATTGGCCTCTAAAAGGTCGTAATAAATTGATATGGAAGGTGTTGTGGATTTTCCAATGTTGTGATAGTTCTAGTTTAAATGAATTGTCATTGATTTTGTGTATGATCTTGAATGGTCCATAAAATCTAGGTGCTAATTTCACAACTGGGTGTTTATCTACACTTTGTATTCTTTGTTTTTCTATTCGTAACCAAACATAATCATCAACTTTAAAATTCATAGCATGTCTTTTCTTATTTGCTTGTTTTGTATATGATTGATGGGCTTTGGTAATCATATCTTTAACTTCATCAAAAATAGTGGCATGCATGTTAGCAATATCATCAGCAGTTTGAATTTTGTTTGATAATGATGCAACAAGTGTAGGCAATCTATATCCATAAATAACTTCAAATGGTGCTTTCTTTGTAGTTGTATGTGGTGTATTATTATATGCAAACTGAAGTAAATGTAGATGTGTATCCCATGTATGTGGTTTTGAAATGGTGTAAGCACACAAAAGATCTAAAATAGTACTGTTAGTAGCTTCTGTTTGACCGTTTGTTTCAGGATGAAATGAAGATGAAAAATCAATCTTTGTTTCTAAATTAGCAAACAAAGTAATCCAAAAATTATTACAGAATCTAGAATCATGATCAGAAATAATGACTTTTGGTAAACCATGATTAGTGAAAACAGTTTTCAAAAATATTTGAGCAGCTTGAGATGCAGTTAAAGTTTTCTTGCATGGAATAAAATATGCTTGTTTGCTAAATCTATCTACAACAGTCTAAATCATATCATGGTTAGCTTTAGTGTTAGGTAAACCAATGATAAAATCCATTGAAATATGTTCCCATGGTCGTGATGGAATAGATAATGGCATTAGTAAACCATATTGTTTACCATGGTGTCTTTTAACTCGTTGACAAACTAAACATTCAGATACAAAGTTAGATACGTCAATGTCTATATGTGGCAAATAAAAATCTACAAGTCAATGTACGCAAAGTAGATATAATACCTCTATGACCTTGATATGGAGGACAATGAATTTCATTCAAAACAAATGATCGAAATGGAACTGTCACACATAATCTTTTTTCATAAAGCATGAATCCATTATTGTAAGACAATGAATCAATAGGAATCCAATTATTTGCAACTAGTTTATTCTAATCAGCTTGAAAAGTAATATCCTGATGATAAGTATCTTTCATAGGGATAAGGGAATCAAATGATATCACAGAAATATTATGAATTGTCGGTTTTCTACTCAAAGCGTCAGCTACAACATTCTCTTTTCCTGGTTGATATTGTATAAGGGGATGAAAACTTTGAATAAAAGCGGCCCATTTAATATATCGATCAGATATTTGTGGTTGACTAAGAAGATGTCTAATGCTTTGTTGGTCAGTTTTGATCATAAATTCAGATCCCATTAAATAATGTTTCCATTGATGTAAGGCTTGTACTAAAGCTAGCAATTCTTTATCATAGGTAGAATATTTAAGTTTAGATGGTTTGAGTTTACAGCTAGAGTAGGCTATGGGATGATTATCTTGCATAAGGACAGCTCCTATTCCAGATCCACTAGCGTCAGTAACTACTAAAAGGAATGGTCTGTTGAAGTCAGGTAGTTGTAATACAGGAGTATGGGTTAATGCATGTTTCAATAATTCAAAAGACTTTTGTTGATTGTCAAACCAGCTATACACAATACCCTTCTTTAAAAGTTTAGTCAAAGGTAATGCAAGAAATGAGAAATTTTGCACAATATTTCTGTAAAAACTAGCAAGACCTAGAAAAGAATGTAATTCATGCACATTTTTGGGTATGGGCCAATTTAAAATTGCTTCTATCTTTTTAGGGTCAACTTTAATACCTTCTGATGAAACAATATGTCCTAGATATTCAATTTCTGTTTGAAAAAATTCACTCTTTTCTGGATTAGCATAAAATTGATTGTCTTTTAACAACTTAAAAACTAAAGACAAATGTTCATAAAGTTCATTCTCATTTTTACCTGAATACCAATATATCATCAAAGAATACTATGACACAATGCTGATGTTTCAGAAATATGTGATTCATCATATGACTAAATGTAGCTGGTGCATTGAATTGAATTGTTTGGAACCATAGTTACCATTAGTTAGAAATTGTTGTGGTCACTTGTCTCTTCCGCGAATCTTGTCTTCAGTGTCATGAGCCAAGGAAATTGCATCTTCAAGAGTTGTTGGCTTGAACATATTGACTTCAGTATAGAAATGTCCAAGTAGGCCGGACATAAACTTGCGTTTATGAGTTTCTTCAGGTACATCTTCGAGCATGCATAGTTGTAGTAGGGCATTCCAGAAACGTTCAGTGTATTGGGAAATAGGTTCGCGATCTCTTTGCTGTAAAAGATCCCATTGCTTGATGGCTTTTTCATGGAATTGAGGAGGAAGGAAATTCTGCAAAAATTTCTTTTGGAAAGTCTCCCAGGTAGTAGGACAATCAATGCTCTTGCGGACCACAGTCCACCATAAGGATGCTCGATCAACTAAATGGTTAGTGACACATTTAATTTTGTCTTTCTCAGCATATGTTTCTTCATGGAAGTAATCATCAAATTGACTGATAAAAGCAAGTACAGTCTTTCCATTGCGTATTCCATTGAAAGAACGAAATTTGAAGTTTCTTTTACTTATCTTTGTTTCTTTGTGGATGGATTGGGCTTCAAGTGTCGCATCGATGGTACGTCGTATAAGATCTTCGGGTTGCAGTCCATCTTAGTCGGTGGTAGATCGTTGCAAATTGGCCAATTGAACTTGCAAAGCTTGTCGGGCTCTTCATTCTTCTTCGAGCTGCATCATAATCAAATCCAACTTTTGCTCCATCATTGGTTCGGGTAAATCACCTTCAGCCATAAAATCGTCCATGTGTTGTTCAGTCATCCTGCAAAATCCAAAAGACCTCATACTCTCAAAATCTTATTAGCGGGATGAGCGTAGCTCAAAGGCGGGTATACAAGGCTTGCAAAATTTGTTTGGCTTTTGTAGTCTTTGTCCTTTGCATATGCAGAATTCGTTGTCACAACCGTCTTCCAAGAGAATAATGTTGTGTAGAAACTGCGTATAATCTGCGTATGACCTTCTGTTCTTGCTGAAACTTGTTCAGCAAGTCTGCAAGTGTGAACAAAGTCTACCAGAGAGCAATAGACAGATTCTATGCTTCTACGTGTAAACTCCCTCTTAAGTAGTTGTTGTTGAAGTCTTTTATGACCTTTGTAACTTGCAGGATTAGGAAGACTTGGAGTAACTTAGAAGATTTAAAAGCCTTAAACTTTATAGTACTTGCATGATTTTCGTGTATCTGAGGACGTTGACGACGAATTCGATGCCATTCTGGACATACTCTTGTCGCCGATTGAGAAATTCATGGAGTAAGCTTTTTAAAGCTTACTATTAAGCTTAATAAGCTTTAAGTTAAAGCTTTTGAAGCTTTTGAGCTATGGAAGCTTACTGTTTGAAGACGACTTGAAGAAGGAGATATGCACATGGTCCTCCGCCTACATAGGCTGGTCCTTCGCGATCAGAGAGTGCAGAAGGGGGTTCTTGACCGCCAGGAACACACTAGTATCGACCGTTCGCAACGAAACTGACTGAAGAGCTCGTTCGTTCCAAGAGCTCCGCCTTCACGCAAGATGGTAAACGATTGGAAGCTCTCGATCACAGCTTCACTCTGATACCACTAGTGCACAGATCGGTCGCCGTATGCGCGCGTAGTGAGCGTCAGAAGGTCCCCAAGAACAAAATAACTCTACTTTTTGCACACAAATCAATGTAGAAAGCTTGCACGACATGAACAAGAGACCAATTGGGTGCAATCTCCCCCCATGCCTTGTGTGAGTGCTCCACAAAGCACGTATTTCATATATTATTCATCTTCAAGCTCGAATAATAGCCCAAATTACAAAATAGCACGCTTCAGCCTTTTGAGTTTACTTTTGTGCCAATAAAGAATTAAAGCTAATGGGCGCCCAAGAAGTCAGGCGTACCCAAATATAATGTCCAATACAAATATCTAAATCATGCGCCCATGCGCATACAAAAATAATAAATAAATATCAAGCGCTTTGATAAATAAGTGCGATAAAATATAGGCACCATGCCTAAGGTATGCGCCCATCAAAATATAGACGATAACTTGAATACACGCTATCCTCCAATGCTTTCCACTGCCACCGCTGCTTGCTCTACACATCAACTGAAGCTTTCACAATTGTTAGAAAAATAATACAATTAAACCGACAAAAGTGAATACCTAGCAGTCTTCAGGTACATAAATAAATTGGTTAGAAATCAATCCTAACCTTAAATTATCACGAGTGCGCACTCTAAACTCATAAAAGTTTATTAATTTAAATATGTATTTTGCGGAATCACCCACTATGGAATCACCCATGTACACATAAAATTAACAAAACGCCCAAAAAGGATAGGCGTCCCCATCGACTTCTTGCACAAAGAATCCACTTTGTGTATGAGCCTCGGTAATAAAAGTTTATGGAATCCACTGCAAAACCTCATGGAATCCACCGTGAAATATGCCTCCTGGCATCATTGATAATTGTGAATCAGAAAATAAAAATCACTATCTCTTTGCATATCTATCATTGCTTGTTGCATGAGGAACATTCAAGATGATCCAGCTTGGGTTTCTCATGGTGGGTCATACACATGAAAACATTGATGCAATGTTCAACAAATTTTCAAAGAAGCTAAGGATGAGCATGACCTTCACTTTTCCTCATCTTATGCAACATTTTCAATCATGCGAGATGACAAGTCCTACAGCTTTCTTATTGACACATGTGCCTGACTTTAAGAGAAACATTGAGGGATACTTGTGTGATTCCAAAGATACACTTATTGGTCAATCAAAACCTCTTCAATTTCGGTTTTATATGCAAGGATATACACCTATCATGTAATACAAGATGCATCCAAAGTCCCCAAACTAGTTACCAAGAGAAGGTGGCACTAAATTATGTAAGAGAGACCTTGCAAGAAAGCCTACTCTTCCAAAGGGTGTTCCAATGTTTCTGTCCATGTTTGAGTACGTTAAGAATCATCAACAAGTAATAAGTAGAGTTAAAGATTATTTGAAGTATTGGGAAAGATGGTCAAATGTACAAGGACCTCAAGTAGAGTTCACAAAGTTTATAACACCAGTGATTGATTATTGGAAACATATTATCTACGCCCTTCAAACCCCAAATGTCCAAGAATATTTATTTTTCATAGATTTTTTGCCAAGAACACAAAGTGATGTAACCAATATAGATGTAGATAATGCATATGACTTTATTGGATTGGAAGAGTTGAATGATCATTATTGTGGTTCTCTCAGCAAACAACCCAAACATGCATTTGAACCAATGCTTGATGTTAAGAAAGATGACTTTGTGCTTGTTAGACCTTCAAATCCAATATATCTAATATGGCTTGGTGTTGCACAAAGTGAGGTCGATACAAATAGAAATTCCAAAAACTTCAACAAGATATGTATACAATATTGGGCACCAGTTTGTAGTTGTCAAAATGCTACAGATGTAGAGGTGTATTTTAATTGTTGGGATAAATATTGGATGTGCAACAAAAAAGATCTTGAACGATGGGAAACAATAGATAGCATTGTCTTCTCTTGGATGAAGAAATGTACAAAATCTCCCAAAATTTTTTAAAATTCCCCAAAGGTTGTATTGAAGGCCAAAGAAAGTCTACAAGAATCCATCGACTGAAGATTTTCCTTGAATATTTTCAAGGATATTAAAACTAAGGTGTTTATTAACACCACATTTTTGAGTTTTTTTCAATATCTTGGAAAAAACAACCATAAGCAGTAATATGTTCCATTGCACCAAGTTCCAAATTAATGAAATTCCCGAAATTCACAAAATCCATTTTGATTTGGAATTCCCATATTGATGGGAAATTTCCAAATCCCCGAATATGGAGTTAAAGAATGATATATGGATCGATATAATGTATTTTGGAATTTCCATGGTTATTGACACTAACTATGATGCATTCCAGACCTAGCACAGTCATTAAAATGATTGTGTAAATAGTTGCAAAGTGGTGTTGATCGTGGCTATGGCTTGACATGATCGTCGTGATGAATCTGAGCATGATGATCTTAGAAAGAAAAGAAGTGTGAAATCTTACTACTCAAGTAGTGAATAACCAAAGGTGCAAGGAAGAAAACTTGATATATTGCATCAACTCACTTGAAAAAACTTGTGCTTTTGGAGGCTTTTTCAAAAATCTTGCCTCAACGATGCAAACTTGATACATTACATTAAGTTGGCTAGAAAAAATATGAGATTAGCTACTTTTTAAAGTTGGTGAAAAAAAAACAAGAAAGCACAACCAAAAAGCACAAAAGCAGAATGGAGAAAAAAACAAAAAAATAAAAATTTGACCATTTTTAGAAAATTATATCAAAATATCAATGGTTACTTTATCTTTTGATTCCTATGATGAATCTAGTACTCTATCTTTTGAATCCTTTGACTTGGAGATCCTATCAAGTGCATGTAGCCTAACCTAGATTACAATGAAAAAAGATGTGGATATTATCAAAGAAAAATGTAAATTTTCTTTTGATTTATTTGATCCCAATACTTTGGACGACATCAAAGGTTCCTTGAATGATGCAAATGAGCAATTATCAAAGCATGTAGATTACTCATACTATTAACATCACAAATTATCTAAAGATAATTTATATATGCAAAATGGATGTGCTTATAAAATAATTATGCATTTTCTCTCTATGTTTTCCCTTTTTTGCTATTTTCACAGTAGGATTTGATGATGATTCTAACTTTCGGATCAATTATTATTGTAGCACTCAATACAAGATAGAGTAAAGATTTTGTAGCACTAGTTTTGATCAACAATTATTTAATCTTATCGTGAGCAGTTCACCCTGTAAAATATTACACGGCGCAGTGAACAAAATCTGAGAAAGAGATAGAGAGTACACATCAGAAAAGAGGAGAATCAGTAAATTCTTTAACTCCAAACAACTGATACAAAGATGGCTCTGTCCACCCGTGCGCTTCCATTGTGTGAAGCTTAGATGGCGATCTAGACAGAAGATAGGTGAAGAGCTTAAGGCTAGCTGGAACAACAACTCTGACTGGGTGAAAGATGAGTGATCGATAGTTGTGAAGGGGTTTAGCTTGTATAGCCTGCGAAGGCCATGAGGTTGGCCTAACCGACCTACCATATAAGCCTCCACTAGTCGGGCAGGGAATATTCTAGGGAATATTCCCTTTACCATCGGGCCAGGGGCAGCGCCGGACCCTCGCCAGGGGGGCTGTTGGCCCCCCTGGGACCCCCCAGCCAGGGGCCACTTCTGCGGCCCCCGGACCCCACAATAGGGGCCCCTTTTAACTCCCTTACCCCGCAACTCGATGCAATGCGCCTCGAGTTGCTACCAACTTAACCACTCCATCTATCCCAAAGATTAGACCCACAACAGTCACCTTTTTGCCATCCGGTCACATAGACCTCATCTGATATACAAGTCAGGACTCAACCAATGTCTGGGCTCACATTTGGCTTCTCCTCATAATGGGGGCCTTACAACTTTGAGCACCATGGATCATTGGTAGCACCTAATAAGGGTGGGGCATTGATCATATCTAAC
Source organism: Lygodium microphyllum (assembly GCF_053477565.2). Taxonomy (NCBI): domain Eukaryota; kingdom Viridiplantae; phylum Streptophyta; class Polypodiopsida; order Schizaeales; family Lygodiaceae; genus Lygodium; species Lygodium microphyllum. The sequence continues at coordinate 27,181,076 of NC_141143.1, read as the reverse complement.
ACACCCAATTTTGTGTTGCTTTTATTCATGCAACTATCTAGTCACAATTTTCTCATGGCTATGATTTCAATAGGTTTTGATTATCATAATGATGGGACCTCAAATGGCCCGGCACTGGCTATGGCACTAACCAGACCTCATGCTCATAACAGCCTAATCTATGCGTTCATAGTTTTGTAGTCCAACGTTTCCCTTTCTATAAACTCCATAGAGGGAGAACCCATACACACTGGAAATAAATGCCACGATAATCACATACATGGGAGGTAACCTCTCGGTGGAATCACCGTGGCCCCACTGCAGCTCTCCTACATCGCAGGGATTAGCCCCTTGATACGTTGCTCAACATATAGAACAAACGAACAAACTTCACTCTTTCATTTTAAAACTATTCCAGGAGATACCATGTGTCCTTATCAAATAATTCCCCCCAAGAAACGAACGACTATCCTATGGCTTAGGTTGTCTTTCCACACTCAAGCATGGGTCATCGTCATCGAAAACAGGTGCTATGCATCCAATCCTTTGTATTGTGATACCATGGTTAACATGCACATGCAAATTGGTTGATCCTTAAGTGCTCAAACATAATTTTCAATCAGAAACATATTGTGCACAACCAGACTTTCCAATGCTTATTTACTAACTCGTTGCGGCGATGTAAGGATAGCACCGAGACAACACTCGTGCTACTATCCAGTTAATTAAAATACAAAAAAATCTATGTCATGATATGCATCCACAAATCAGCAATAATCAGCACGCAAATCGCACCATTTAGACATCCCACTCCCCTACGTTTAGGTATTGCTTTCGTTGCATAGGTGTAGAGGTTCATTTTGTCATGGTTTGATGTATGAAAAGCAGTAAATCACAAAATTTGACAAGGAGATAGGGAAAATTGAGGCTAAACCTCATGCTTTGTCACTACCACACATCCACAAACAATCACTATATTTTTTATTATTTTTGTGAAGCGTATTTCTATTTTTGTCCTTATTTTTTCTATTTTCTTGATTTATTTGTCAATAAAATATGCTATTTTTTATTTTTCTTGTTTCAATCACTTCAGCATACTAACATTCAATTTATTTTCCATTTTTTCCCCATAGGAACACATTTCACCCACCCGAAACAACAAAACTACCATTTTACCGCTTAAAAACCACATTTCGGGTTTTACGAAAATTAAATAGTGCATGCAAATCATTGCAAAATCAAAATTTTTTGATAAACAACAATTAATCATGATGCAACGAGCACTCAAACAAATTTTCATTCAATAAGAACATCATTACCATCATAAAATACCAAAAAACCTTCATTTTCTTCATAAAAATGGTCATACCGTGTTTTTATGAAACCCAAGACGCATTAAATGACTGCACGACCAGCGGATGGAGCCTCCATCACTCTCAATCCAATGATACACATCAATCTTCAGCATCTCCATCCATCTCCATCACTGTTTTCTTCAATCTCCCTCCCGATTCCTCCTTCAAGATAGTGCACATGAACATCCCATAAAGAGGAGAGAGAGGGAGGAGAGAGAAAAACTAGATTTTGAACTCTTCATTCAGCCAACCATATCTCGCGCGAAGACCGGCGATAGGATCAGGGAAGAATGAGAAGTTGCCGCGGGCAATGTCTGATCCATGGGGTACTTGCTACCCAAAATCGAGTTGTGGGGGTGGGGGAGGTAGCGATTTTTGCGTTGTTTTCAGCGTGAAGATGCTACCACCATATTCACAAAAAAATTGGAGGGCGGAGGGGGGGGGGGGGGGGGGGGGGGGGGGGGATGCCCCCTCCCAAAGGGCATCCCCTTTTGGTCCTAAATTTTTTGTCCACCTTTTCAAATCTTGGCCAATTTTTGGCCTCTTCCACGTCCGGGCTCCAATTCGACCTCTGAAAAATCCTGCATGTCCATCTCGGCATCCCACATTGACTGGCAGCTCTCGACATCCTGCACAGCAGTCGAAAAAATTACCAAAATCTGCAAGTGTCGCTCAGCCACCTTTTAAAAGCCGTCTTTCACTTGGTGCTTAAAATCGTCCTAGCTACAGCCGCCGCCTTCGATGTCGAATATTTTTCCCCTAAATTCCAGATTTTTTGGCAAATTTTAGACACATCTCGGGCTCAAAACTCCACTCTCATTTGGCGACCACGGGATAGGGCAACTTAGCCCATCGAATCCCACAACAGATCAGCACAAAATAACCAAAGGAAGCATCAAGCTGATACAAAATATGTACATATTAAAACACAGCACAATGCTCACCCTATCCCTGACAAAACCAAGGCATGAAATCAACAAGGAGTAGGCCTAGCATAATCTGATCGAAGGTCTGAAGCTAGTCACAACCGACTACTCCAACACGACCAAACTAAAAAAAACTATCAAAGAGGTCGCTCGAAGTGGTGGTCTGAACTACCTGCCTAACTAAGGACAACACAACCAGGAGCTCCTACTAGGCGAGGACTCCTATAGTCTGATCAAGAAGTATTTTCTTTTAGCACATTTCTTCTTTTAGGTTTTTATTTTTTCATACTCGTGCGTGTAAAAAGGAGGGAGCTGAGCGTAGTGACCCAAGGAGAGCAGGGCATCGACCTCGGGTCCTGTCTCAGTACCCAAGAACCTACCAAGCCCTCGCTAGGCGACACTTAATCCTTTTTGAACGCTCACTTTTATTTTCGCTCCCACCTTCCTTACTTTCTTCTTTTCCAACGAGACACCACCCCTAGGAAGACAAGGCATCGGCCCAAGGTCTGGCTCATCCCCAGGAACCTACCAGGCCTTCGCAAGGCGATGATCAACTGCTTATAAATTTTCCTTTCTTTGCTTTTCTATTTTTATAGGGGTTAGAACCTCTTTTTACACACCTTTGTATATATTTATTTTCTTTGAGATATTCAGGGTTTTTTTTTCTCTCTATCATCATCATTTTTCCTTTGGCAGGCTTCTCTAACTGCCTCACAACTAACAAGAACTCCTAGAACGACTGCCTAGCAGGCGAGCAGAACAGGGTCACTAGGACTACTTTCTGAAACAGGTCTTTTGATGCCTGGCAATGTCTTTACAGGAGGCAACGACTACTCAAACCTCCCTCAGACATACCTAACCTAAACCTGGGACTTCATGCCTTGGACGCCGGTCCCCAACAAGAAAAGAAAATCCCCTACAAGTAAACAGACACATATAGTATAAAAACACGATACTCGTAAAGGAGAGATATCACCTGGATAGGGCCACGAGAAGCTCCCGCGTGACATAGGCTCCTTCCAAGCTCTTCTTTGAACCTGTCTAGCACATGACTAAACCAAGAAACCATTAAGCGCATCCGTACTAAATAGACAACTGGCCCTCTTGGCCTAATGAAATAAAGCACTTCACTACAAAAACTGATCGGCCCTCTTGGCCTAATGAAATAAAGCACTTCACTACAAAAACTGATCGGCTCTCTTGGCCTAATGAAATAAAACATTAAAACCTTGTAAAACTGGCCCTCTTGGCCTAACGAGATCAAACAGAATAGCACCTACACATCCCTCCCCAAAATAGTACAGATATACAGTAATATGCTTCTTTTCAAGAAGGAAAAATAGGGCTCACAGCCCTAAGCTAAATGCATAAGATTATGACCCATCCTTCCTACATATATAGCAAGAGGCGTACGCATAACATGTTGTCTAATCAGCCTATGGGTCCATGATAACAATGGTAGATGGGTCTCAGCTACTCTTTGCATCACCCATATCAACCATCGCCTGCCATATATTGCATGCTCTGATAAAATTCTCCACAAGCGACCAGGTCCTGTCTCATTATTGATAGCAATATCCAAACTAGGACCACACTTGTAGAAAAGGTCTTCTTCATAAGCAAGATTTGCCAGTGAATCCGCAAACTGATTCCAATAACATGGAATTAGCTGAAGAGACACTCTCTCAAACTCCTCAAGTAGGGTCATGGCAGTTCGATTATGCATGCAAAGGATGGGATTCCGCACTATGTATGTCCCATCTAGCTGATTCAAGATCAACTGGGAATCCCCTTTTACTAACAACCACCGAATACCACCTTGCTTGGCAATATACAGTCCCATAATCAAGGCTTTATACTCCCCCATGTTGTTAGTGAATCCTACCCCGAGATAAGCAGCTAACTTCATCGTAACTCTACGTCAGGGATCTCGAATTACTACTCCAACACTCCCTTTTTTATTAGGGCCCCTGGATGCTCCATCAAAATATAATGTGTACGTCCACAATGGGTTTACACAGCCTGCCATCACGAACTCCTCTATTCGTAATTATGATAGTCAAAATTTAGCATATTTAGAGGATGAACTGACGGCTCCATCCCAAATTCTTCATTAAACTCAACAAGGATACTTGTTAATATTCGTAAGCATTAATGGCAGAAGACTTTGATCTCCCATACAAAGGTTCCGTCCTCTTGCTCAATCACTTTGTATCCTTTGTTCCACCAAATAAGTCTCCCCTGATGGTATCTTTGCTCCAGATATGGGTGCTCCAAATAAGGAATTAACCGCCCTATCAACCAGCTTTAAGCTCTTTTGCAGGTCTCAAATCAACCCCAGCATGGACCTGCAATGCATTTTTTCGTGTTAGCATACTTAGAAATAATAAGGTTTAATCTTATTAAGATTAACCTTATTTTTAAATTCTACTCCCTACTGCAGATCAGCTAGTAGAGTTGTAGACCTATTTTTCCCTATCCTGACAATCTTGTAGGGGCCATCCCATCTAGGTTCCAGCTTCCCTAGAAACAGCTCCCTACGCGCATCGTAATATAGAACTAATTGCTCTTTTTTAAAGGTATACTTCTTTGCTTTAAGTTCGTGCAACTGCTTCATCCGACGTTTAGCTACCTCCTGGTGTAATAAGCTCTGCAATTTCAACTCATCCAGGTGGGCTATAGCCATGAAATGTTCAAAGAGTGCATCCTCATCTCCCAAAGAGTGGTTAATTGCAAACCGTATGGTTGGCAACTTGATTTCGAGGGGTAACACACACTCTTCTCCATAAACTAGTTTAAATGGAGTATGGCCGGTAGCTTGCTTGAACGTTGTATTGTATGCCCATACCACCACATACAACTTCCTATCCCAGTCTCGTTTCTTCTTCGAGACTATTTTAGATAAGATACCCACAAGCTGCTTATTCGTACTTTTGACTTGCCCCGTCAAAGGCATGACAACAGAGAGAATAGGAAATGCCCACTTATGCCTATTATGGCTGTCCTTCCATTTGAGAAGTGGGGCATTGACTTTGTGGGCCCTATCACCCCGTCGTCTACTACTCAGAAGAGGTACATTATAGTAGCAATTGATTATTTTACAAAATGATCAGAAGCCCGGGTGACGAGGTAGGACAATGCAAAAGAGACTGTAAGTTTCCTTTTAGAGCAGATTATCTGCCGTTTCGGTCCACCGAAGGAACTAGTGTCGGCGGACCGTGGAACCCACTTTTTGAATAAAGTGATCAAAAGGCTGACTGAAGCTTGGCAAATTAAGCACAACAAAACGAACCCCTATAATATGCATCTCTTAACGTACTCAAAAGAATCTTGAAAGATGGACGGCCACCAATATCCAGCTCTTAAAGCTTTCTGTGTCGTCAACTGTCCAACGAAGTGCCCTACACATGCAGAGTCATGGCACTCTTCCAAGATGAAAGGAACCTCGTCAAGCATCACACATCGGTGATAGATATCATCAACACCCTGCCGATATAGTGTTCCTGTGATCAAGGAAAACTTCAAAGCCTGTTGTCTGATTTTCCTCTTTTCTAATTTTGATAAACCAGCTCCAGCCTCTCCCGTTGATAGATAATGCGTGATAGCAGCATAGTAAGATGGGATAGAAGCTGTATTAATTTTAAACATTTCTTCAATATCACTTTCTTCAACCAAAGTCTCTTTCGGCTCCCCAAAATCCACAAGGTATTCCACAATTCCCTGCAACCTCGGTGACTTACTCTTAATCTCATAATCCAACTCCTGCAAAGTGATTAACCACTTTGCTAGACGATCAGGCAGTTGGAGCTTGTTCATAAGCAATCTAAGCCCTTCTGCCTTCGTATAGAAAACTACCTTCTCATAGAGGATGTAGTGCCTAAATCTTTTAGTCACAAAGACCATCGCAAGGCACAACTTCTCCATGTAGGTGTAGTTAATTTCTGATATAACCAATTTTTTACTAGAAAAAGCTATCAGATGATACCACTTTTCCTCCCAGATTTGGGCTAAATAGCACTAGCTCATGCTATGCATGGTGGCTGCTGAAAATATGTAAAATACCTTGCCTCTTTTAGGTGCTTTTAAAACTGGTGCTTTTACTAGCTCCTGTTTCACATCCTCGAAGGCTATCTTACAAGGGTCGCTCCATACAAATAGATAGCTAAAGGATAATAAGTTTGTTAATGGCAATGTCCTTTTTGCCAAGGCATTTATAAACCTCCGATAGTACCCTATCGATGACAGAAAGCTATGTACCTCTTTCAGAGTGCGTGGTAGACTCATAGCAGCTATAACCTTGATCTTTTCAGGGTCATTTGCAATCCCTACTGAACTAACCACATGGCCTAGCAATAGCCCATAAGGCACTCCAAAGACACACTTCCGTGGGTTAAGAGAGATACAAAATTGTCTGTAGCACTCAAAACACTTTCTTAAGATAATCAACATCCTTTCCCTTACAGTGGCTGCCCCCAGGTCATCGATAAATACTTTCAACTCATCTGGGGAGATGTCACCAAAGGTCTTGTCTGCTGTTCATTGCCATGATCCAGGTGCATTGCACAAACCAAAGGCCATCACATGGTACGCAAAAGTACCAAAGACAGTAATGAAAGTCGTTTTCAACTTGTCCTCTTCTCCAATTGCCATCTGGTTGTATCTTGCAAAGCAATCCATGAACGAATATATTTTCCTACCTGCTAATTGATCCAAAATCTAGTCAATAAATGGCAATGGGTAGTAATCCTTAACCATCTGCTTATTCAGCTTTCTAAAATCTACACATAGTCAGATCTGGTTGTTTTTCTTCTTCCTGATGACAACTGGTGAACACCATTCTGTGTGCTGTACAGGGAATATTAAACCAGCTTTCCGTAACTTTTGTAACTCCTCAAATAGCCCGTTCCTCAATTCAAAAGGCATACGCCTTACCTTCTAACGCACACGACGACTACCTTCTTTTACAGGAATAGTATGAACAGCCAGGCTGGGAGGAATGCCTCTCAGCTCGTCATAACTCCAAGCAAAGATATCGCGGAATTCTTGAATCAAGGACACATAGTTCTCCCTTTCTGCTGAACTGAGCATGGAACCTAATTTAATTGGTCACGAATCATTCGGCGTGCTTGTTGAACAGTGTGCGAGGGAGATGAGGAATGGAGGAAGAGAGAGGAAAAAAGAGACACGAGACACCGAAAGTGGAACCCCAGAAGTGTGTCAACTGAGCACACATGATAGGAATATATAGAGGGGACCTGGGGTGCTATATATAGACAGACTATATATAGCTAGCATCCCCCGCTCAAATAAAGGTCCCTTACTATGGATGAAAAAACCCTTGGGGGCTCAAGGGAAAAACCCACAGCTCTATATAGGCCTACCATTATATTAATATTCAAAATATAAAATTACAAAGGTGAACTTACAAGAGCCTATTCATAGGCATCAAAGAAGCTACATCACTCGTGAATTACAACATCAATGGAGAAGGAGCTACATCACTCCTGAACTACAACAGCCTATTTAGAGGCATCAAAAGAGCTTTATCACTCCTAAATATACAATATGTAAAATAAGGATAAGCGACATCACTGCAAAAGATAAAATCTCCAAAGAATTCCTTCAACTGAACTTGGGATGTAAGCAGTATATCTATCATAGCAAAACTTAAAGAAAAACGTTACAGTGACATTAGAACAACACAAAGTCTATAGAGACGCTTCGTGACGTCGCTCTATAGACAACATAACACATGTGGGGCCCCATGAATAGAATATAAATAAAACAATTTGTCATCATCTGTAATATAGATGCTCATCAGCTGGAAAGAATATAAACGAAACAATGAAGACTTTGCTATTGTCATGAAAGTTAACAATATACGAAGGCCAAAACGTTGCTTCTTCTGTAGCATCAATAGATTGGTAAAGATATTGCTGAGCTAGCCATGATGGGCAATAATGCATCTACAGATTTGATAGAAAAATATTAGAAAAAGCTTCATTCGTGATAATAATAGGCGTTTCTTCTTCCCTACGTTACTACTGCATGCTAGACACAGGAGTGTCCCTGCTTTCCCTTGCTCTTCATAAGCTTTTCTTGTCCTGGATTCTAATTCAGAGCCTTTGTATATTTCATAAAAGCCCTGTGTACATGTTGCTTGAATTCAGAAGAACCCTCTGGAAAATCAAGTATGATATGATGTCCACCTTCTTGTAATTCTTCAGAGTGCATATCACTCTCTCGTAGCGGCCCACTTCTTTCTGTAACAATGATTCCTTCCTTCTGAACTCTATATGATTTACCAGGAAAATGGATGGGACCATCCCAATCACTAAATCCACTACGTCGCCTATGTAGCTCGTGAGGAGGAGAAAATCTCCTTGAGAACCTTGATGGAATGCCCCTTTCTTCCCATGGTCTGCTGAGTCCCTGGGGCGTTTGCTTGCTCGTCTAGGCAGACAGTTTGACATGTCAGGATCGCCACGGTAAATTTATGGTTGTGGAGGCACCATCATGCGCAGGATTCTCAGGGCAAAAGATTGCAGACGACTCAATACTTGGACCCAAGAAGCAAGAATGCCAATCGCCGCAGTCTGTCTATATATAGCTAACAGTACCAAGGTCCAACTCAATCACATCCGCGTCTCTTATCCTATCTTGCGGCTCTATCGGCTCATTTAGAGTTATCTGATAAATATCCTCTGTAGTGGACCCCTCTTTAGATTCATCACTAGATGATGTCTCACTACCAGATGGATCATCTACTGTTTCTAATTCTGTAGAGGATAAAGGAGCTCTCTCACTCTGAGGAGACTCAGGGTAAGCATCAACTGTTACTTGATTAGCACCTCTACCTAGAACCACTCGACCGGCGGGTATATCGACTTGACAGTCTGTTCGTAAGATCCAAGGCCTACCTAGCAAGACTCGATAGCTTAGACGTCTTGCAAATCTTATCACCCTAAAGTCCAAGAGGCATTCTACACTTGCAATTCTAACATGGACTTTAGTAACGCAACCTTCTGGTTGCCTTGGACTATCATCAGCCATTCTAAGAAGGGTGGAGCCATCTTTTTGGATGCCTAGACCCAACCTCTCCATCAACTCTGAACTCATGATGTTGACAGAGGACCCGGTGTCTACGATAGCATGCTCCACTAATATTCCATCCACGTATGCTGGAACCCTAGGGCAATTCTTTTCAGCATGATCAAACCAATCTTCCCCTACTCATGCTATGCCCAAAGGTTCTACAATATACCCAATACACAGGATCTTCTTGAATTCCTTGCGTACTCCTGGAGATAATTTAATCAACTGTAAGAGGTTTACATCTAGTTTGACTTCGCAAAGAGAACTTGCTAAATCAAAATCATGATAGGTAGCCAAAGCTCTCTTTTCTCGCCAAACCATCCTTTCCTTTGGTCTTGGGACTGGCTTTGCTGCTTCTCTTTTAGCTCTTGCCTTCTTTCTTGGCACTTTCTCGTCCTTCTTAGGATCGACTTTTTTATCAACAGGCCTTAGAGGTCCACCTTCCACACCAAGATTTAGGACTTGCGTCCCCTTATCCCCTTGCTTAGGGTTTTCCTCGACCAGTTTTGCATTATCTTTATCACCCTCTTTAGCCTTTTGGCCTCTTGTCACGGCTCGTAGGTTAGAGGTTTCCGTGCCATTGACATGTACAGCCTCGATATAAGGCTGAATCCATTGCCTTGTGGCAACTCCTCTATAGTGGTCTTTCCCCTTTGCAGTATTTGTCTTGGTCCATCATTTTGCCGGAGGTTACTACCTTGCACTCTATGATTAACTGGACCTGGTTGTTTACTCCCTTATTGGAGGAAACTAATCTTACTCCAATAGGTAGTGGCTAAGTGGCCCGACTTCCCACAAATATCACATTTAACATTTGGATAGTTTCTAGGGAAATGTTGTCCGCCACACCACTTACAACTGAATCTTGAGGGACCACCCTCTTCAGGGCGTCGACTCCCTATCAGATTCTGCTGCTTCTTCAGGAAATTGACGTCAACAACTATTTGCCGATATTGCTCAGAAATCATATCAGTGTAGTGCTTCATCATATCCTTAACTTCGCCAAGGACATTAGAGGCACTCAACTCATTGCCTTGATCATCTATCCATCATTCCATTGGCCTAACAATTTGATTGGACATTGGTTGTTGACTCACAAGAACAACATTAGGGTTCCAAGCTTGGCCTCCAACATTTGGTGGAGTCAATTGACTAGCCATAGGCATAGTCACACTGGGAGGAGCTGGTAGCAAATGTACATTTTGAACCATGCTTCCTCTCCCATTAGGGTTATTCATAGGCATCCCTTGACTTCCATTTATCAATGGTAAATTGCCTCCAGGTACCAGACCCGCGTTAAGACTTATTCGAGAGGAGTAGGCCGTTTATAATCGCGACTCTACTCCTTCTGCCCGTGCGATGGTGGTGTCTATATCAGCCAAAGCCACACTACTCAATTGTACCTGAATATTGAAATCCAGTCCATGCAAGAAGTATTGCAATTGGGCAGCCCGCGGCGGAATAGGAATGTAAGTTTGTAACTTACGAAACACTTTCTTAAGCTTCTTGGCATAAGCTTTCACATTCTCATGGGGGTCTTGGCGTATTACATTCAAAACACGCAACTAGTATTGGCCACCTCTTTCAGGGGCATATTCTCCTCAGAAAGCTGCATAAAATTGGTCGATTGTAGTGATGGTTTCAGGCCTTTCTTTTAACGTCATATTAAAGAACATCATAAGATGTCCCCATCTTGGATGTGGTAATTAAACATTAATCTTTGGAATTCACAAATGTGAAACTCCGCATCTTCTTCGGCTAACCCATTTAAAATGGGCAAAGGCACTCCTAAAGCTGGCAGATTCGACGTCCCTGTAGGGATTGCAATGGGTTGTGCCATGATGACAATCAGATTGACAATAGGAATTTGGATTGATGGAATCACACCCCCGCTTGAAGTGGGTTGACTTGGTGGAAGAGAGGAAGCACTTGTGCTTCCTTCTACACCTAAAGGACTATGTGCAGTAGTTAGGCTACTAAGACCACTGCCTTTTATACGTATCGAGCTACTCCTTTGAGAAGAATAGCGACTTACAATCTCCAACCGCCGTCTAGCACTCTCAGCACGTTCTGCTTTTTGTATTTCGGCTTGACGGTCCTTATCAAAGGACATAAACTAATTTTTTGGTCCCTAAAGACCCTAGATTCGAGAACCACCACTTGTTGGCAGCTCCCCGCAAATGCACCACTGATGGGACCTCAAATGGGCTGGCACTAGCTGGACCTCATGCTCATAACAGACAAACACACCCACACGGCCTCGCGGGCTAGGAGCATCCATCTGCTGCTAAAGGACTATCTGTCCTAAAGCCTAATCTATGCGTTCATAGTTTTGTAGTCCAACGTTTCCATTTCTATAAATTCCACATAGGGAGAACCCATACACACTGGCAATAAATGCCACGATAATCACATACATGGGAGGCAACCTCTCGGTGGAATCATCACGGCCCCACTACACCTCTCCTACATCGCAGGGATTAGCCCCTTGATGCGCTGCTCAATATATAGAACAAACGAACAAACTCCACTCTTTCATTTTGAAACTATTCCAGGAGATACCATGTGTCCTTACCAAATAATTTCCCCCAAGAAAAGAACGACTATCCTACAGCTTAGGTTGCCTTTCCACACTCAAGTGTGGGTCATCGTCATCGAAAATAGGTGCTATGCATCTAGTCCTTTGTATTCTGATACCATGGTTGACATACACATGCAAAAGTGGTTGATACTAAAGTGCTCAAACATAATTTTCAATCAGAAACGTGTTGTGCACAACCACTATTTCCAATGCTCATTCACTAACTCGTTGCGCGGCGATGTAAGGATAGCACCGAGACAACACTCGTGCTACTATTCTCTTAATTAAAATACAAAAAAATCTATGTCATGATATGCATCAGCAAATCAGCAATAATCAATACGCAAATCGCACCATTCAAACATCCCACTCCCCTACGTTTAGGTATTGCTTTCGTTGCATAGGTGTAGAGGTTCATTTTGTCATGGTTTGACGTATGAATAGCAGTAAATCACAAACTTTGACAATGAGATAGGGAAAACTGAGGCTAAACCTCATGCTTTGTCACCACCATACATCCTCAAACAATCATTATATTTTTTCTTATTTTTGTGAAGCGTATTTCTATTTTTTCCCTTATTTCCTCTATTTTCTTGATTTATTTGTCAATAAAATATGCTATTTTTTTATTTTTCTTGTTCCAACCACTTCAGCATACTAACATTCAATTTATTTTCCATTTTTCCCCCATAGGAACACATTTCACCCACCCGAAACGACAAAACTACCATTTTATCGCTTAAAAACCGCATTTTGGGTTTTACGGGAATTAAATAGCGCATGTAAATCATTGTAAAATCAAAATTTTTTGATAAACAGCAATTAATCATGATCAACTAGCACTCAAAAAAAATTTCATCCAATAAGAACATCATTACCATCATAAAATACCAAAAAACCTTCATTTTCTTCATAAAAATGGTAATATCGTGTTTTTACGAAACTCGAGATGCATTAAATGACTGCATGACTAGTGGACGGAGCCTCCATGGCTCTCAATCCAATGCTGCACATCAATCTTCAGCATCTTCATCCATCTCCATCACCGTTTTCTTCAATCTCCCTCCTGATTCCTCCTTCAAGATAGTGCCCATGAACAGCCCATAGAGAGGAGAGAGAGGGAGGAGAGAGGAGAGAGAAAGACTAGATTTTGATCTCTTCATTCAGCTAGCCATATCTCACGTGAAGACTGGCGATAGGATCAGGGTAGAAGGAGAAGTTGCTGGGCAATGTCTGACCCATGGGGTACTTGCTGCCCAAAATCGAGTTGGGGGGGGGGGGGGGGGGGTAGCGATTTTTGCGCCGTTTGGTCCTAAGTTTTTTGTCCACCTTTTCAAATCTTGGCCAATTTTTTGCCTCTTTCGCGTTCGGGCTCTGATTCGACCTCTGAAAAATCTTGCGCGTCCGTCTCGGCATCCCGCACTGACTGGCAGCTCCCAGTATCCCGCACAGTCGAAAAAATTATTAAAAATCCGCAAGTGTCACTCGGATGCCTTTTAAAAGCCATCTTTCACTTGGTGCTTAAAATCGTCCTAGATGCAGCCGCCGCCTTCAATGTCGAATATTTTTCCCCTAAATTCTGGATTTTTTGGCAAATTTTAGGCACATCCCAGGCTCAAAACTCCGCTCTCACATAAGTTTTGAATCTATTGTTATTACTGCAATCAGCAAAGTAGTGCATCTATTCTACCTTATAGGGTAAATTCTGTATTTTATATTGCAAGAACCCATGAATAATTAGTTAGTTTGGTTGTTATTGAAGTGCTATGTTTTGTTTCTATGGCATGCAAGTATTTTGCAAGGTTTAGGTGAAGCACAAAACTCTTGATAAACTATTTTATTGTGGTGTGAGTGATTCTGTTGTACTGAATGATATGCATCTATTAGAAGACAAGGTTAAAAAATCCTTTGATTTATTAATCTTACATGTCCATTTGGATATCCATGCCAATTGTCTATGATCTATGAAACTCTTGTATCATATCATCCATATAATAAATAATATCTTAAGTCATAGAATATCTCAAGTGTCAATCCAATGTACCTATTCAGATTTGAATACCATATGGTGGCGATCATTATATCGACTACTTTTTAATACTTATGTTTTTATGCAATACAAGCAAAGAAGACATACTCATACACAATTTTCACCATGATTTTGACAAAAGCGTGTAATGAACAAATATAAACATGATCCAATGGAATATTTAAGAAAGGCTTCCAAGTGGGATCTTCTTTATCACAAATCAATGCGACACTTGTCACCTTTTGCCAATTCTTCTTCATGTCCTATCCTTCCACCCTCCTATCAAGCAATAGATGCATGGATGCTTTGCATTTGCACCATTGGAGATTCCATATATGCATTTTAAAGTTTTCAATTCTCTTACAAGATGCCATTCCACCAAGTTGACCATACCCTTCAACTAAGAGCATCTTGCCATGTTCCTGATGATGCATGATGTTTGAATGCTTGTGTGCATAAAGAACAATTATAGCACCTCAAATGTTTCCTTAGGAACCTCAAATACAGTGAGCCAGTACACATGGTGCTTTGATTGAACACTAAAGTTCCTTGAGGTTCTCTTGTCAAATTGTAAAGCTCTATTCATCAAAGTTACACTAATTCTTTCAACCTTTACTCCTTTGGCGATCTCACTTTCATCTAGTTTTATGACAAGCTGTAGTTTACCATTACACTCCTCAACAAACATATTGTAGTACATTACCATTGTTTTCTGCACCTTGCATAGATCTAAATAATAACTATTGAGTTTGGTGAACTTTATCTCATATGCATTTTTGGACCCAACCTTTAGTGTTTCCACATCTTGAACATGTATGGGATCTCCTATATGCTCCAAAACATTTGCATTAAGTTTCCATCGGGCCTTCATTAACTTTGAAGGTATAGGAAGAGGCATGATTCTATTTCTCTTTAGCACTCGACCAAACCCAGCCTTCACATCCTTGAATATTTTTTAGTAGGTCATTGTAGTACATCGACCTTGTCACAAATGGATTGTGCATCCACAACTAAGAACTATTTGATATATTTTTCAATGTAGACTCAATCACCTTCTCCTTCACAATCTTGAACATTGGATTGCTCAAAACACTCTCCAATGTGCACACCTTTAGAAATCTTCTAATAGATTATCCAAGCTCACCCTCAACTAGTTTTTTATTCTGAGCTTCCTTGCATGCTTCAATACGTTGTTTCCACTAGTCACTACTCACAATTAACTCATTGATTGGCTTCGTTTTTCAAAATTTTCTCCTAAATTAGCTTGCTATTAATCTTTCTAAGGTCATCAAATTGTTTGTTTTCCTCCTCATATGAGATATCAATGACATGGATAGTGTCTTGTATTGAGACAATTTGATTAATTTATTGAATTATAGACTCATTCAATTGTGGCACTATTCATTATTAACTCATTGATTAGCTTCATGTTTTATTTATGTTCCCAAATTAGCTTGATATTAATCTTTCTAAGGTCATCCAATTGTTCCTTTTCTTCCTCATATGACATACCAATGACATGGACTATGTCGTGCATTGTGAAAATTTGATTAATTTATTGAATTATAGTCTCATTTAGTTGTGCCACTTGTTGTATGAGCTATTGTATAATGTGAAGCTATTATGTAGTGATTACATCATGTCAATTTTTTATGGTTGCTTGGTAGGTTGTAAATACTTTGAATGCATGATCATTGAACTGCTTATTAGTATAATGAGAAACTCATTATTACGCTTATGAGACCCTTATACACATACTTTAAAAAAATTATCATTTCTAAGAAATTTTGAGGTTTATTGGTTAGGGGATCAATTGAGTAGATTTCCCTATCAACTCACAAGTCCACATGCTTCAATCCCATCTACTTGTAACTCTATAGAGCTTGAGGATTGTCACTAGTACACTGGGTACTTTTAAACAATGGGGCATATTTGGCCTCTATTGCAATATGCAACTTTTTCTTTTTTGTATGCATTTTACTTATTGCTTGTGCCCTAGTTTGCATGTATATGAATTGATTACATAGAGATTCTAATGAGAATATGAGATTTAGTATTTAGAGATTTAGCTTGGAGAGAAGGAAAATGATACACTTATATGTTAATAGGAATAGGGTTATTGATTTTATAGTGATAAACTAGAGAGGCATAGGTAGAGACACTAAGAATAGACACACGAAGACATTAATGGAAATAGTTGGTTTGTTGGTGTCTATATGAAGATAGGTTGGAGGGGAATATGTCAAGATTGTGGGAGAGAAGGAAGGAGTCTCACTTGAAGCTTTCTTGCTTGCACAATGGGGGAATACACACAAGGGTGGAGGCTGAAAAACAGTTTTCCTCTTCTTAGTTGTGTAAGCCAAAAGAACTCTAGTACAAAGAAATAGAAGAACCCTATATATGGGTCTCAAACCAAACTCAACTAACTAAGGTGGCATACTAACTGAGCCACGAACTAGAGTAGATAAGGATAGCTATCATGTAGCTATTATTCATGGGCGGTGTACCAACCGCGTCTGCAAACAACAGACAAGTCGGTGACATAAATACACAATGGTCACCCTGCCGTATCACGAGTGGAGCTCGATATCTCAACAGTCCCCCTTGAGCTCAATCCCAATTCCTGCACACCAAGCAGGTCTCTGAACTTGCGTAGCTTCTCTGCGCCCAATGCCTTTGTGAATATGTCAGCTACCTGATCCTCTGTGCTGACATAAACTAGATCAATAAGACCTAATAAAACCCTCTCTTGCACATAGTGATAATGCACCTCAATGTGCTTTGTTCTAGCATGATAGACTGGGTTATTTGCCAAGTGTATAGTACTCATGTTGTCACAATAAATGACAACTGGCCCATTTGTAGACTGATGCATATCATAAAGTAGCTTATGCAACCAAGCTACCTCACATGCAGCCATTGCTGCACCCCTGTACTCAGCCTCTGTGCTTGACAAGGCAACTGTAGGCTGTTTCTTGCTGCTCCAAGTGACTGCAGCACTCCCAAAAGAGAACACATATCCACTGGTAGATCGTCTATCAGAAATACTACCAGCCAAATCAGCATCAGTGTATCCATGCAACTGTATCTGAACCCCAATCTCATAAAATAGTCCATACTGCAATGTGGACTTCACATACCTGAATATGCGTCTAGCGGCATCCAAATGTGGTTTCCTTGGAGCCTGCATAAACTGACTTACCAATCCAACAGCATAGCTCAAATCTGGCCTGGTAATAGTCATATAAATCAAACTTCCTACTATGCGTCTGTACATAGTAGGGTCTTCTAGAAGCTCACCTGCATATGTGTGCTCAGCTTCACATTCTGCTCCAAAGGAACTGAAATAGGCTTACAGCCTGTCATCCCATATTTGGACAGCATGTCCAATCCATACTGCCTCTGCAAGAGCTGTATCCCACTTGGTGATCTAATCACCTCAATGCCCAAGAAATAACGCAGCTCTCCCAAATCCTTCATCTCAAACTTCTGCTTCAATAGCATTTTCACATGAAGGATATCTTCATCACTGTCACTTGTCATAATCAAATCATCAACATAAATGACAAGTAGCATAATACATTTCTTTGTTTTTCTCACATAAAGTGAGAAATCTGCCTTGGAAATCTGAAAGCCAATAGTAACAAGATACTGTCCTATCTTGTCAGACCATGCTCTAGGTGCTTGCTTCAAGCCATACAAGGCTTTCTTCAACCTGCAAACAAACTCAGGATGAACAGCATGCACATAACCTGGTGGCTGCTCCATATAGACCTCTTCTTGCAAATCACCATGCAAGAAGGCATTCTTTACATCCATCTGATGTAAAGACCGTCCCTTTGATGCAGCCATAGCAATGACTGCTCTTACGGTTGCCATCCTTGCAACCGGACTGAATGTTTCTTCATAGTCAATGCCATATGTCTGTGCATACCCCTTGACTACTAATCTTGCCTTGTATCTGTTCACAGAACCATCTGCATTGCGCTTCACCTTATAAACCCACTTACAGCCAATTGCATTTTTACCTTTAGGCAAAGGTACCAATTCCCATGTAGCATTTTCTTCCAAGGCATCCATTTCTTCATCCATGGCTTTCTCCCATTTTTCTTTTCCCATGGCTTGCTCAAAAGAAGTGGGTTCTAGTTCCTGTATCACTTTGACCATATATGCATAGTGAATGGCTGTAAATCCATTATATTTCAGCCTATCCACAGGATACCTAGCTCTCGTAGACCTGCGCAAAGTAGGTTCACTCCCAGGTGCTCTCAAAACATCCCTGGTCTTCCTTACTCCAGGTGTAACAATAGAAGGAATACCCAACTCATCATCAATGCTCTGTTCTGAGCCACTGGATTCACCATCCACAAAAGAGTGACCTGCATTCACATCAAACATGGGCTGATCAACCTTCTCTTTTCCTTTTCGTGATACCTGCATACCACTATCTGCATTGCTTTGAGAAGATTCTCCTGATCTCAACCTGCCTGTCCATGGCGAAGAATGTGAACCACTGCTAGAGGATGCTCCAGGTCCACTAATATTTTGTGACTGCTGTTGTGAATTCTGTGCAGCATTACCATTTTGTGCATCTACATCATCAAACACGTTTACTGGTTTATACCAGCTACTCGTCTCATCAAAAACAACATCTCTGCTCACTGTAAACTTACGAGTAGAAGGGTTATAGCATCTATACCCTTTTTGCTGCAGAGGGTAACCAATAAAGATGCACTTCTCAGCTTTTGGATCCAACTTGGATCTCAACTCATCTGGCACATGTACATAGGCAATGCAACAAAAAAATTTCAAATGAGAAATATCTGGTTTCCTACCAGTATACCTCTCCTCTAGAGTCATTCCATGTATTGCTGCAGTGGGAGTCCTATTCATTATGTAGACTGCTGTAGCAACTGCTTCAGCCCAATAAAAATCTGGCAAGTCTTTTTCATTGAGCATAGCACGAGATACCTCTCCAATATGCCTGTTTTTCCTTTCTGCAATTCCATTTTGTTGTGGGGTATGACTGCATGAATATTGCTGCTTTATGCCATGCTCCTGCAGGAACCTTGCAAACTCATTTAAGAGTACTCTCCCCCTCCATCTGACCTTAGGCATTTTATCTGCAGGCCTGTTTCTTTTTCAACCATAGCTTTAAGAGTTTTGAAATGCCCAAAAACTTCACTTTTCTTTTTCATAAAATACACCCAAACTTTTTTGCTATAGTCATCAATAAAAGTGACAAAATAATGACAGCCTCCAAGAGATGCAGCTTTAGTAGTCCACACATCAGAGTGGATTAATTCCAATGGCTTCTCACTCTCTTGAACATGTCTAGGAAATGGTTTCCTTGCCTGTTTTCCAAACTGACAGGCTTCACATACCTTATACATTTCTGCAACCTTGAATTTAGACAAACCTGCAACAATATTTTAGGCCTGCATTGATTTAAGTCACTGTACATTAACATGACCAATGTGTTTATGCCAGATATCAATATCTGCAACTACACTGGTCCCATGTGCAAACATTGCTGCACTTAATTCAGACATGTCTGCATCCAACGTAAACATTCTGCCCCTTCTTCTTTCCTTTTGCTATCAAATGACCTTTATTTTTCATATCCTCAATAAAGCATCCATGAGGATTAAATCTGACCTGCAAGCCCTGCTCAACCATTTGACCAATTGAAACCAGATTCTTGGTGATATTCGGGACATGAAATACATTGGACAGGTATTTCTTTTTCCCATCCTGCATAGACAAATGAATTTTTCCAATCTGCACAATAGGATGTGCAGTATCATCACCAGTCTCCATAAATCCTGGTTTTTCCATTTTTCTTGCATCCTCCATCCATTCTGCATGACCTGTCATGTGGTTTGATGCACCTGAGTCAACATACCATACATCCTTGCTTTCTTCTGCACTTGTCACAGAATTGTTCATGTGCTGCACCATAAACAAGTGCTTATTTCTGTCATCACCCTATCTACTAGAAGATGCATAATTCCCTTGTTGCAGTTTTCCATTCATGATGTCATTCTGCTTTTTATAGCAGTCTTTAGCCATATGACCCATTTTACCACAGTAGTAGCATTCAACATTACTGTTTGCATTTTGGCCTCTTTGCCATCCACCACGACCTCTTTGGCTCCCCTTGCCTCTAGAGTTACCACGTCCTCCTCCATAGGACTGGTTTTCTTGAGTTTGCTGCATATTCTGATTTCTGCCACGGCCTCCAAATCGGTCTCCTCTACCTCTGCCTCTACCTCTTCCAGCATTTGAGTAGAAGACAGCTTCTTTTGAAGTTCCTCCTGAAGAAGATGCACCACCATTTCTCTGCTCCTCAGAAATTAGAAGAGCAATCAACTTCTCAAAGTCAGGAAATCTTTCACGAACTGAAATGGATGTCCGAAACTGTGCATAATCCTTTCCTAGACCATTCAAGGTCACAGAAACTAAATCATCATCTTCCACTAGCGACCCAATGGAAGCAAGTGCATCTATAATCTTCTTCACCTTCATGTGGTAGTCGTTGATGCTCATATTTTCTCTTTGCACATTGCGCAACTCTTGCTTGAGCTGCATTTTCCTGGCTTGCGTATTTGTGCTATACATTTTTGACAAAGTATCCCATGCCTCCTTTGGCGTACTTGCATCTTGAATATGCACAACCATAGAGTCTGAAATGCTGATAGACACCTAGTACATAACTTTCCTGGCTCTCTCATGCCATGCTTTAAATGCCTGCATTTGCTGTTGATTGGGAACATCAAGAAGAACTGGTTCTTCTTCATTTCCTGCAACAAATTCCCAATATCCTTTTCCCATAAGGAAATTCGTCATTCTAAACTTCCATGCTTGGAAGTTGTTCTTGTTAAGCTTTTCAGTGACAATCTGTGAAAGAGAATCAGATGCCATTATAGAAGACTGCAAAAAATTCTGTCACTACAAAAAACACAGCTTCACCCTCACAAGGGAAAATCTGCAAAACTGGAGAAAGTGGTATTTGACCACACAGTCACTTCCTAGTGACAATTTTGCATCAACAGGCAACAGGGATGATTCTGTAACTCCCAATGTCTCTACGCACAAGCATACGATGCAATTTCTACAGTAACTTTTCACCGATCTGTAGAACAGTGGTCGCACAGCATAAAACTGGGCCTTTTTCCTGAGTGCGTGCAGAAAACTTCTGCCTCCAAAACAGGCCCCGAAATGGCCTCAAATAAAAAAAACAAGGTCGCCAAGGGCTAAAGCCCTTGCCCGCAGCATATACTGCCCTCTTGCTTCACCGCGAAGGGCGTCTCAATCTGAGACAATGCACTCCTGCACTTTCCGGCTGTGCTACCTGCAGAGATCTGCTCCCAAAACAGAAAATGAAAGCAACACTGCTCCTCTTACTAGAAAACCGTGAGCTTGGCTTGCTTTCTTGAGCTCCTTACCACGAACAAGGCTTTGATATCATGTCAAGATTGTGGGAGAGAAGGAAGGAGTCTCACTTGAAGCTTTCTTGCTTGCACAATGGGGGAATACACACAAGGGTGGAGGCTGAAAAACAGTTTTCCTCTTCTTAGTTGCGTAAGCCAAAAGAACTCTAGTACAAAGAAATAGAAGAACCCTATATATGGGTCTCAAACCAAACTCAACTAACTAAGGTGGCATACTAACTGAGCCACGAACTAGAGTAGATAAGGATAGCTATCATGTAGCTATTATTCATGGGCGGTGTACCAACCGCGTCTGCAAAACTGACAAGTCGGTGACATAAATACACAACGGTCACCCTTCCGTATCACGAGTGGAGCTCGATATCTCAACAGAATATACATAGAGATATTAATAGAAATGGAGAGCCAAGCTTGGTTATCTCAAGAGATAGAGTAGAGATACATAGAGAGAGACACAAAGGTATCGAGGGGAAGAAGATAGCTTAGTGTAGTGAGGTAGGATAGACAAATAAACATAGATAGATTGCATATAGTGGTTATGGATGAGTGATTGTGAGCAAGTATGTGAGGAAAGGGTTTACCCTCCCCAATCCACAATCAGGGATATATATATATATATATATATATATATATATATATATATATATATATATATATATAGAGAGAGAGAGAGAGAGAGAGAGATAAAGAGAGAGAACACTAAGAGACTCAAAACAAAATATGATTCATATGTATTCTTAGATTTTTCCATACCTTATGTCTTATAGCTACAAAACCCAAATTCAACACCCTTAATTCTTAGGACTTTTTACACCCCATTTCCCCTTGTCTCATACACATGGCATGCATGGAAGACCTAAAACTCACAGTGGTGTCCTTTGATAGAGGTCAAATAACTTATCCATTTTACACTGTAAATCTTAATTGCGCAAAAAATTTTAGTGAGTTACAATGCATTAGTAAGCCAAATACAATATTCAAGTACAATATCCCAAATAGATAAGGTGAAGCATGTGAATAGCAACTTGGCGCTAGTATAACCCTTGATTCATGGACACATTGTCAATTGAGGTTTCTCCCCTTTGGCATCTATTGGCATTGCACCTCCCCATACACCCATTGCTCCTATATGATCTTCAATCATTGGTCACACAGTAAGCCACAGATTTTCATCTTAATAAATTCATGATTCTCAGAATGATTGTTGAAGATATTGGAGTTATGTCATGGTAGTGATGACTGGTTGGAAATCCAAACTAATCAAAGATGCAAATCAGTCGGGAATGCAAACTCGCCCAGGAGTACTGGGTGGTGGGAGTCCATTAGACTACCTAGAAGCTCTGGACCAAGGCCCTAGCTCTAAGCCACACCCAAGTGGGAGGTAGCTCATCCTTGCTTCAACACATGTCTTATTAGTTGTACAGAATACATGATGTGTCAAGGCCAACACACAAGGTAAGGGATGGAGATTTTCTTAGCTATCATGTAGCCCAAAGAATGGTAGAGATTACCTTCTAGAAGGCTCGTAATAGGTATGAGGAGTTGGGAGGTGCAAGCAAGCCTGCCTCTACAAGGACTTGTGGATAGAGTGAAACTAGGACGAAAACACCCTTAGGTGGTGTCTAGCAATAACAAAAATGAGAAAGGAGACAATAGCAAGGAGCATTACCATGCTAGTGCAATAAGCCATTAGGGACAATGCCATGGACTACATCTCCAAAGGTCAAAGAAACATTGTATGTGGTTGCCGAAGTGTTTACGATTGAGAGAAGGGTTTACCCTTCCCCACCCCCAAATAGGGAAATAAAAAAAGAGGGACTCAAGGAAGAGAGAAAGAACATGAAGAGACTCAAAACAAAAGATGATTCATGTCTATCCTTAGGGTTTTCCATACCTTACATTTTATAGCCACAAAATCCTAATTTCACATCATTCTTAGGGCTTTTCAAGAGAGGTGTAAGTAGTTCTTTGTGTTAATAAAGATTGCATAATAGCAAAGAAGAGGTCATGATAGAGCCATCAGAGAGCAAAGAAACGAGGGAAAATGGCTCAGAGAGTAGGGTTATCCAAGAGTTTTTCTATTTTAGAAAATTCAAATTTACCTCCAAAAACATCTTTAAAAAACAAGAAATTCGACCAAGAGGTTTGTTTTTTGATCAAAAGCTATGATATAAAATATCCCTAAAATATCTTAAAAGAAACTTTCAAATTTTTATTTTTCTTGTTTTTGATTGAGATATCAATTACTTTGTATATGCTAATCATTTTGCATTGAAAACCAAGTATCACACTCTCATAACTAACTTGTTTAAAATGGATAGTATTAAAACAGAAAAATGAGATTGCAAAAGTGGAGAGAGAAGAGGATTATTTTACTATTCTTCTCTCCTCTTTTCCTTATTTTAAGGAGGAGAGAGAAAGGGGCTAAAAGGCACATTTTTTAGTTCATTTTTTTCCTAATCTACATAAGGCTAAAAAATTTTGAAGGTACTCTAGTAGCATTATTTTTCTTTCACATATAATCAATATGATGCTTTTCTTTTATCAATGTTGATACTATGGGTATGTGGAAAGTTTGTAGACCATAGTCTACAAGACAAAATTTAAAATAGCACGAGCCTAGGCAATACTTGTCTTGAAAGAGTCAAATGTAGAATGTCTAAGTATGTTAGATACAGACTTGAGCCAAATGTTACCATTGGTCCTCTAGGAAAGGTTGTAGTTTCTTGGATGGAAATGTACTTTAAGGAACATTCTGAAGTTATGCCAACAACTAGGAGGTTGCATCTTCTAGATAACTTTACCAAGTCTAAAGTACATTCCATCTACAAGAAAGCTATGGTTCAAAATGTAGACAAGTTTGTTAGCTATCCACATTTACTAGGACTAAACTACATTCCATCTATAAGAAATCTATGGTTCAAAATGTAGACAAGTTTGCTAGCTATCCACATTTCATCAGATTATGGAAGTCATTCTTCAGCAATGCATCAATCCCAAGGAAAGTCAAAATGGGAGTATATAGCATATCTGCAAATTTAAAAGCTCAACAAAAGAATGCAAGAGATGATGAGGAGCTTATGATGGCAGATACACTACAAATTCATGAGGAAGAGGAATAAATAGAGAGAAGAAAGGCGATGCATCATAGGCATAATTATTTTTCTATACTAAAAAGATATATTGGACTTGTCATTGATGGTATGGACCAAAAGAAGTTATGCTTACCTCATTTTTCTCATCTTCCAAAGAATGTCAACGAAGAAACTCTTGTATAAATGCAGTTATTGGGATGCCTTGTATACCATGAAAGAGTTTTATCCTAGGGTATCTATAATGTAGGAAAATTTTCCATGTATCTAGGATACCGTTACAACCATAAAATGGGCTGACATATGTAAATATACCCTATAATTAGAGGATTAGGGCTAGCTAGGTTTGGCTAAGGTGAGGTCAGCCAAATGTAGCATCATCTTTGGTTCATTTGTAGAATGCATGTTTTGGTAACTTTCTTGTACTTCTTTCCTAGTTTAGCTATGCCTGCCAGTCATGATTAATGTAGTTTAGTTCCTTCCATTTCAATTTGTCTTGTTGGTTTCTTGTTGATCATCTGTGGTTGGTAATGGATTTAGGCCAGTTTAGGCTAAGCTAGGTTAGTTTCATTACATTGGTATCAGAGCCTTGCTTTGATCCAAGGCAAGCTTTAATTCCATCATTTTCATGATTATGATCTAGCTAGGGATGTCATTTTCATAGAAGATCTGGTTACATGCATCATTTCTATGTAACTGAAGTTGAAGACACAGTTACATGGTTTGGTTTCTTCTTGATAGTGACTAGTCAGGTTGTACTACTTTAAAATGTGGTTATTATAGTGCTTCTTGATAGAGACATGGGAGCAAGATGGAGGTTCTTGGCATGAACCAGTGGATAATGGCAAGCTCCAGCTATTTTTAGCAAGTCGTCATCATATTTTGGCTTATTTTGAAGGACATAATTTGTTTAAAAAAAGAGCTACAGGAGACTAGAGGGGACTAAAGTTATCTCTACTTTTTGAAAGTAGGGTTCATCTTCTTCTTCCTTATATCTCTCAAGCTTTTCTTTGAGCTTCAATGGTGGATTTCCTTGCATATCTTCTTTCTTTTACATCAATGATCTCAATGCTTATCAAAGTCTCATTCTACTTGACACGTGGAGTATGGTCATAACCATTCTTGGAGGGTTACAAGAACATACAACTATTTTTTTTCCCTTCCATTGTATCGACAATTTTCCTTCCAAGATCTCATGTATTTCATTTAGGTGTTCTTGCAAGCAGGTCTACACAGTTTCTCATTTCCACAAATTTCTACTCGAACCAAAGGAAGGCATGCTTTAAAAAAATCAAGGTGGATACATACCTTGAAGCTTGAAGCTTGAGGCTTTCGATTGAAATGCTTGATGATCGTTAAAAGAGCAGGCTAGGCTTGCTACTGGATTGCAATGTTCATCGTCCTCCTCCTCCTCCTCATAGTGATTCATATTCTACGTTTCTTGCCTACTATACTTCATCATGGTTGGACCTTGTGGAATTGCCAAAGCATTCCATGATTTTCTCTACCTCTGTAGACACTTCTTATGATTCATCCTCAAAATCTTGGTTTCTCACTGGCTCATATGAAACCCATACGTGAACTATAATGGTGATCTAAAGTAGCTACATTCTCTTCCACCTTGATAATTTGATATTATTTCACAGGTTTCTTATATTGTGGCAGGCCATATTCTTGATAAACAACTCACACGATCCCATTGAAGTGGCAACAATGGATGTAGCAGTAGAAGGAATATATGGATGAGATCAAGAGTAGTTTGACTCACTCTAATTAGCCCTTCTTTAAATTACAAAATCACATATCAAGTCATTCTTAAAAAAGCTCCTGATCTGGGGCTAGGTGGACCTACGGCTATTACTACCATCCTTGCTAATGGTCGAAGGCTCATTGTTGTGAATGTGGGTGATTCTAGAGTTGTTCTATGTAGAGTTGGACATGCAATTCAACTTTCAGTGGATCATGAACCAAAGATAGAAAGAAGAATCATTGAAAACAAGGGAAGTTTTGTTACAACAATTCTAGGTGATGTGCCATGAATGGATGGACAACTTGCTATGCTTTTTGGAGATAAGAATCTGAAAGTGCATTTGACGTCAGATCTAGATGTTCATGACATGAAACTTGATGAGACTGATGAGTTTCTTATTTTGGCAAGTGATGGATTGTGGAAGGTTATGGAAAATCAAGAAGCTATTGAGGGCTGAAATGATGAACTGGTTGCCTCTTACCCATCCAACCTCCAATCCTCACTAAGAGAACTAAAGAGGGGCACCACCTAGCCAAATGGAGGATGGGCTAGGACATCCCTTTTCTCAAAGAGAATCAAAAGAACCAATACACAATTTTACAAGAGAGAATATATGTACTAGACACCCTATTAGAATATATGAGAGAGAGATGAGAGGAGAGGGAGACAAGAGGAGAAGAGGTAGAGGAAGCTTGCCATTATGTATTCATGGAATGAGAAGATGAGAAGAGAGGGAGACAAGAGGAGAAGAGGTAGAGGAAGCTTGCCATCATGCTACATAACAAAAGAACTTACTCATAGCTTACCTCAAAGAGATGGACTAGCATGAGGGTGTTCTAGAGTGCTCTCATGTGATTGTCATTGTCCTTCTCCCATTCTCCATGGGCTCTTTATATAGCCTCCATGAGAGGGATTAGATTAAGTTAATCTTCTTGATTAAGATAATCCTAGATTATGTATGGCATCTTTGAAAATATGGAGAATAGTGGATGGGACAAGTCTCCACCTTGGTCATCATGCAAGAAGCCAAGGGTGGTGGTAGACAAAATAGAGAAAATGAGCTAGATTACAAGAGGTGGGTGCCCAAAGCACATTATTATAATATATTTACAAGAAAGATAGAATGGAAAGTTGTTGTGGTGAAAGAAAGAAGAAAATTGAATGTAGCCAGCAGTTTGCGCATTCGTAGCTTCAAATCGATGAAGAATTTGAAAAAAGTTTCTTTTGCAACTTTGTAGACCAGGTCTAAACCGATTGGGCAACGTGTGAATTTTCTTGAAATTGCATTTCCCTTGGGAGTTATTGAGATTATAAAATACAGCTTCCAAAAGCTGCTTTGACTTTAGTCCCCCATATATACATATAAGCATGTGACAGAAGGGGTCCATGCTTGTAAAATTTTGTGTAAGATCCAAATGACACCATGATGTGGATATTGACTTGTATGCTAGGGTGAGGTGTCCTCTAATGATGGTATAGATTCCAAATCTTAGTGATGCAGGCGGAACCCATGTGTAGTTGGAGGCTAGTCCTTTGGAAAATCTATGTACTCACTCAACTCCTAGGTGTAATTCATTTCCATCTTTACTAAGATAACCATCCCTTTTACCCTTTACATTGACATCTCTCCTAAGAACTTGTTCCCCCCATTTGCTAGAGTTATCATAATCGAGAAGCAATGTAGCATACCTAGTGCTTGAAGAGTAAACCCAAAGTGATATGGTAAAGCTCTTGATAGGGGTTTTGGCCAAATTTTCTAGCAGAAAGCCGGGTTGTAAAAATCCGGATCATTAGCCCTTCCCTTAGGCTAGAGGCATTCATGCCTCTAGCTTGCTAATGATGGTCCAATGGAGCAAGGAGGACTACACCCCCTCATTGGTGGCTCTTCATTGAATGACTACTCCAAAGTGTTCATATTTCTTTGAAAATAAGGCTTTAGTCGCCATCCATTTACCCTTGTCTTGTGAACTCTCCCATCCATGTCACCTAGTTGATAGTTGCCATTTGGATATTTTCTTATGACCATGAATGGCCCTTCCCACTTGAACACAAGTTTAGCATCCTTTCTGTTATCAAAGCGGTTATCATAGCGTAGCACAAGTGATCCTTCCATTGTGTGTTTGCTAGCCAGCTTCTTATTAAATGTCTTCCTCCTCTCTTCAGCCTGCATGGAATAGCGTTGGACTGTTGCTTCTTTGTCTAACTCCAGCCTCTCTAGATCCAAGATCCTTTCCTCTAACTTCTTATCTTGATTCTTCTCTTGACTGGCTACTAAAACACGCAAACTGGCTAGTTTCACCTCTATAGGAAGCAAAGCCTCTTGGCCGTAGACGAGGTGAAATGGAGTATAGCCAAGTGAGGTTCTGAATGAAGTCATGTAGGCCCAAAGAGCTACACTCAATTTTTTATCCCAGTGCTTGGGGTGCATGTGTACTTTCTTGGTAATTATCTTACAAATCAGCCCATTCACTTTTTCCACCAAACCATTACACTATGGGTAGTAGGGAGTAGAATGCCTGCGCTTGATTTTTAGCCTTTCCATTAGCTCCCCCACTAGATTCGCCCTAAAACCAGGACCTTAGTCAGAGATAATTTCCAAAGGTGTGCCAAACCTGCAACAAATATTTTCAAACACAAATTTTTCCACTTCTTGGGCTGTGATCCTACTAGTTACTGAAGCCTCTGCCCACCTCATCATGTAGTCCATACCCATTATGATGTATTCCTTGCCAGACTGAGTTCATGGGAGTGGCCCTATTGCATCAATCCCCCATTTCTCAAATGGGCCTTATGTAGTTATGGGATTTTGTTCCTCATGTACTAGCTTCCTTGGTCCGGCCTTTTGGCAATTGTCACAAGTGTGGTACCAATGTTGCACATCTCGATGTAGACTAGGCCACACAAAACCGGCATGGAGAATCTTCCTACTAGTTATTTTTTGAGCAAAATGTCTGCCACAAACCCCCTCATGGCAGCTCTTAATCACATCCATAATCTCATTTGTTGTTGGCACCCTTCTAAGCACTGCATCCTTTCCTTTGCAATACAATACATAATTTATCAAGTGGTATTTAGTGGCCTTAGTAGCTAGCCACATTTTCTCACTCTTACTTATATGTGTAGGTGCCTCACCATGCTCAAGAAAATAAAGCACATCTTGTAGTTGAAACTAACCGTGAAACAAAGGAAGCTTTACTGCAATGATGCCCACCAATACCTCTTTCAAATTTTTAGCTACTAGAGCATCTCGATCGCCATTTGTGCGCCTTGGCACAAAATAGATTTGGGCTTTCTGTAGCTTTCTCATGAGAGTTTTAGCTTCTCTCATTTTCACTGCAAGGTTATTATTTTTGCAAGCCCAGATTCCTTTCATTTGCTTAACAATTAGCATAGAATCCCCAAAAACATTAAGTCGAGTGACATCATGTGAGAGACACCACCTCAAACCTAAAAGCAAGGCTTGATATTTTTACTCATTGTTAGAATGGACATCCTCCAAGCTGATACCTTCTCCATAAAGTTTGTCACCTTCGGGATTGAACACCACTATTCCTGCTGCCGCTCTGTCTTTAATACGCTTGTAGGCCCCATCGAAGTAGAGGGCATGGGCATTCTCCACCCGTGGTGGCTCCTCAAGAGGAGGTGTCTCCTCTTTTACCTTTCCCTTCTCCTTTTCCTTCTTTTGATGGCATCTATGGGTCAACAAATCAGCTAGGCAAGCTCGAATAGAATCCTCCGCCTTGAAGGTGTAGTCAAACTCTTGGAGTTGTATCACCCACTTAGCGATTCTGGCTGAAACATCCATGTGCTGTAAGGCATAGGGAAAATGCTCTTCTGTCGTGATCACTGTGAACGGCCTAGGGAGAAGATAAGGACGAAACTTTCTTACAACAAATATTAGAGACAAAACCATCACCTCCACCATCTTGTACCCTCGTTCTGATGTTGTCATTACTCTGCTAGAAAAGTAAATCGGTCTCATTAGGCCAATATTAGAATCCTTTTGCTGCCCCTAGAGTATCTTTCCCAAAACTCGGGTTGACAGAAAACTCTTGATCCCAACAAGGCTGTAAAATTATAGGAAGGGTGCTAAGAGCCTTCTTCATCTCGTGAAAGCACCTTTCGCTTTCGTCACTCCATAGGAGCTTCGTAGAGTGGGTTAATTGTTGCAGTGGAAATACTAATTGGGAGAGGAGATGAATGAACCTTCCCATATATTGCACCTTCTAAATGAAAGAGGTAAGTTGCTTCACAGAAGATGGTGATGGCATCGCCAATAGGGCCTTAACTTTGTTTGGATCTGCTTCAATGCCCCTCTCACTTACGACATGCCTTAACAAAGTTACACTACTTTCGCCAATGTGACACTTCTCATGGTTTAACTGCCCCCCCATTTGTGCGAGGCAGTTGAAAGCTTCATCCACCTTCCCTAGATGTAGAGCCTTAGAACTATAAATACAAAAATCATCAATAAAGACCCTGATGGATTTCCCAAAATATGGCTGGAAGACATAGTTCATGAATCGTTGGAAGGTAGCTGGGGCATTTGTTAATCCAAATGGCATTACTTTATAAGAAAAACACCCCCAAGTCGTGATAAAGGTGGTCTTCTGTTGATCCTCCTCTGCAATGCAAATCTGGAAGTAGCTAGAGTAGCCATTACACACAGTGTATCTCTCATGCCCAGCCACCTCATTGAGTATTTCATCGTGAAAGGGAAGAGGAAAGTGATCTCTCTTTGTTGCAGCATTTAGCGGCTTGTAATCCACACAAATCCTCCATTTTCCATTCTTCTTGGGTATCACCACCACAGGTGAAACCCACTCTGAGTACCCTATTGGATAGATGAAGCCTGCCTTCAAAAGTTGTTGCATCTGAGTGAGTAGAGCGTTTTGTTGAACTACTCCCAACCGTCGTAGTCACTGCACCACTAGCCTTGCTCCTTCTTTTAGATTAATGTGATGTTATACTGCTGTCACACCTGTGATGTGTTCATAATTAGAAATAAAAAGTGTAGAGTGTTTTATCACCACTTCCATGCAGGTTGCCTTCTCCTCAATTGATAGATCCTTAGCCAACATTTTTTCTAACTTCTCCTTCTCGACCTTTGGAAGTTGCTGCAGAATTTCACTACTAGAAGGTCCTTTTAATGTAATCCCCATCACTTCTAGAGAGCTTTCTTTCTCCTCATTAGAAGTCTCTCCCTCTGTCATCACAGATGACCAACCCTCGCTGGAACTCCATTCATCAATGGTGGTCTCTAATACAAGATCCTCCTGTCGGCCCTCCTTCATGTTGTAGATAGTGATCTTCCATTTTTTCTGCAGCCCCTTCTGTGGCCTTAGCTCTAAAGCCCTTATCTCCCAATCTTGTCTTGCTTTCATTCCCATTAGCCATGGTCGCCTGAGAATGAGCGGATAGCCGTCCCCCTTCACTAGCATCACATACATGTCAAGCTCCAATTGCACTCCACACACCTTTACCTTGACTTTCTTTATAACTCCCAAACAATTTACTACTACATTGTTAGCCATTTTGGCCCCAAACTTAGTAGTTTCATTTACCTCTAATCCCAAACGATGTATCAACTTTTCCATCATGACACAAATCTCTGCCCCTCCATCGACATATGTCTTTGACACTCTCTGGCCATTGATTTTGGCTTTCACTAGAGGCACAATATCTTTCATCTTTCTAGCCTGGATTGCATTCACATGTCTATTCTTCATGGGTCTAATGCTTACCATCTTTGACCATTGTCACCGCACTGTTGGAGATAGATGTAGTAATTGTGGCCATGAAATTTTTGGCCCTTGATCCCTCACATCAGTAAGAAAATCATAAGCTCTAGTACCTTTACCCAAGGAAAAATCATCTCGCTCAATGTGTCGGTGTGAGCGAGCCCTCCTCTTTTTACTATTGTGTGTCTTTGTAGTCTTTGAAGACTCTGCCTCCTCTTCCATATTTTCAACCTCCTCTGGTGGTATAGGCTCCATTCTCTCAATTCTACGGGCTTTCTTCACCGCGGCATTGCTTCAACCTCTACTACTTTGGCCTTCCCTTTGACATCACTCTCATCTAAACTAATTATCCTGACATCATGATTCTTTGGCGGCTGGACAGGCAAGGGCGGCACCTCTGCAAGTGGTTGAGGATGCTGGAGAACTTGAACCAGCGGTGGAGGCCCTGGATTCGGTGGAACAAGCCTCTCCCTAGGTGGTGTCACTTGTTGTCCCCTTCTTCTTGGTTGGAACCCATTTCCTGGAAAACGTCTGGGATGAGGGCAAAAGTACATACCATGGCCAGTCTCCCCACAATTATAACAAACATACTCTCTTTCTTATCTCCTTGGACCTCGATTGCTTTCATTTATGAGGGGAGGGGCCGTACACCTTGCACCAAATTTAACGAAAGGCTTTCAAGTTGATTAGTAATGCATTGTAGCAACTCTTGATGTGGCATCTCCGGTTCAGGTGGGGCCTCTGCTATTTCTCTAGGCCTTGGCACGGTTGGTAAAACCTGTATGGGCTCAACTCCCCTCTTCAACTGGGCTTGATACTTCAATTTTCTATCTTTCTCCCTGGCATGAGTGACCAATTCTTCATAGGATGTGGGAAACTTTTCTTTGACCTTCTCCCTTAGTAGAGGGTGGAGTCTAGCTAGAAAACAATCTTTCTTAAGGCAATCAGGTACTCTTTCTCCCTCGGCTAAGGAGGCTGTCCATTTATCCCACAATTTTATAAACATGCCTTCATAGACTTGGTACTCCCCTGGTAAGGTTTGGTGAAGATCTAAGAGCTGTCTCCAAATATCTTCAGGTAAGGAAGAAAATGTAAAATCTTTGCATAAGTTACATGACCTCAGCTTCCAACATGCATTTTTTATAAATAGAAAAAAGGAGGGTGGTAGAGTACATCTATATGGAAAGCAATTCTCTCTAATTAAGGAGTGGTTTCCTTCAAGGGGACTTAAGTTATTCAAATATATCTTAGATACTATAATGCTTACAACAAAGCAAGATTCCCTTGTTTCCGTTAAAGAATTAAAAGAATAATCAAAGGAGGGATAAGAGATCAACCATGCCAAATGTATACAAGAATGAAGGTAGTTAATTGAAAAAACAAGAAAGCATGCAAACACATAGGATGTGACTTGGTGGGAGAATTTTTTCTAGGACCAAGAGAAAATACATACAAAAATACAAAATGATATTTAATATCTAGCAAAACATTTTGCATGGCCTAAATAAAGGAGCAAGAAATGTATATTGATAGTAGAAGATAAATGTCGGGAAGTAAAATGGGCTGGACACTAGCTCTATGGTAGTAGCCATGGGCATCTACTACTAGACACCCAAACCACCCCCCATGGCCTCATGGTCAAGAGAATCTAAGGGATATACGACCCTAAGCTCTAATATACAGAACTTTGCATTTGTATAGATTCTAATCCAATGGATAACCCTTCCCATACTCCTCAAAGGGAGTCTCTACACATATTGGTGTAATACATCACATAAGCAAAAATAAAGGGAGCACCCCTCGGCTAATTGCCATAGCCCCACTACTACAGCTCTCCTACACCTTGGCGATTGGCACCAAGATGCATCGTGAACACATAAAGCACGTAGGACACATAATCTTCTCTTTTAATGAATCAATCCAAGAGATAATAGATAGTCCTCGTTGAATAATCCCCAAGGAACAAACCACTAACCCTATAGCTTAGGGTATCTCACACGCAACGTAGGTCATCGTTTATGAAAACAATTACTATATATCGAGGATGATACCATATGTTGCATGCAATGCAATTGTGTATGATTCTGAGTGCTTAAACAATTTTATTATTGGTAACTAGCATTGTGAAGGTGCAAAAACATATCTTTCCATGCCTTT
Organism: Lygodium microphyllum; assembly: GCF_053477565.2. Classification (NCBI taxonomy): domain Eukaryota; kingdom Viridiplantae; phylum Streptophyta; class Polypodiopsida; order Schizaeales; family Lygodiaceae; genus Lygodium; species Lygodium microphyllum. The sequence continues at coordinate 27,146,917 of NC_141143.1, read as the reverse complement.
TCTCTAAACAAGATTCCTACACTACCTAGGGCCAGTACCGAGCATGCTCGTGCTACTAGACTCTCTTAATTTTTAACCACATATATTCTATATGCCATGCATCAAAAAAATATCAAAATTCAGAGCATTATAAGCACTTAACGCCCCCCTCTCCCTACCACTTAAGATTGTGCATTCGGTGGTAGCTTTAGAGAGCATTTTTTACGTATTTTTCTTTCACGAAAGCAATAAAAACCCACTTAAAAATAGAGATAGGTCTAGAATGAGGCTAAACCACATGCGTAAGTCTTACCATACATTCACAAATACAAATATATTTTTTTCTATTTTTTAGATGTAAAAATCTATTTTTCTCATTCTTTTATTTTTATATTTATTTATTGATAAATACCAATTTTTTTATTTAGTGATTTAGACTCATTGATCTTACTGAGAATTATTTTTCTATTATATTCCATTCCATGCGAACAATATACACACAACAAAACCCAAAAAACCCATGATTTTCCTTAAAATTGCAATATTGCGGGTTTTGTGTGTTCATAAAGAAATTATTAGATGAGTGATTTTTCTTGATTTTCTCAATATTTTGCATCAAGCAAAGCATTGACAACCAAATCCAACCATTTTCAAGAAAAAATTATCATAAAACAATAAAATATACCGCTTACTCATAGAATTATGCCTTACGTCATAGCCTTATGTCATATGTGTCTCATGATTGGAGACCCGCTCATGCTTTCCAAAAGTCGTTGATGATCCAATATCATCCCACGATCAAAATCTGTCATCTTAGCCCCCTGCCCCTTCTCTCATAGAATCAACCATGGAAAAACACAAGAGAGAGGAGAGAGAAAGACTAAAAATTAGCATTTTAATTCCTTGGCTGAAAATCCGTGTCCATAGCCAAATTGAAGCAATTGAGGAATAGATCAAAGATGTGACATCATTCCTTAATGATCACCAGTATCCCTAGCAGCACAAAAATTCACAAATTTGGGGCACAAAAAAATTTGTGCCCCCTTCCTACTCATGATCAGATTTTGCATGATTTTTAATGATGCATTTCATTACATTTCATTTACACAATATCCAGTTTACACTTTAGATGTTCACATTGTTTGACAACTGGATCTTTGCATTTTGGCGGGGCAAACGAACTCTGATTCACAAAGGACTCGACTGCCGAATTCATGGTGTCAAAATATATAAACTTGGTCCTTGTCACACACTTTTTGATTCTCGAATCACATTAATCTTGTTGCAGGGATTAAATGGGGGTCAAACGGACTCCGATCGATGAGTTGAGACTTGAGTTGCATTCTTGGCATCAAACTCCATCTAAGAAAACTTTGGCTCATTGATCTGCAACTATCATATTTTGCATTAAAAATGGATCGTTTACGTCTCCCATGCACTTTTTCACTTCAAAAATGGGTCCCAAAAACTAGCTCTCATTGGTGACCACGAGATAGGGCGACTCAACCCCTCGAATCCCACAAACTAATCTACACAAACAACAGCCATAAAAAGCATCAAGCTACCACAAAACAAAATACTCAACAAAGCACAAGAACAACTCTCACCCTACCCCCCTAACAAAATCAAGGCATGAAAATCCTCAAGGGATAGGCCCATCATAGTTTGATAGAAATCCAGAGTGAGTTACTAACCAATTGCTCCAACACAAAGACTGACTAAAAAGAACCATCAAAGAAGGCATCCTAGGTGGTGGCCTGAACTCTTGCTTAACTTAGGACAACTAGACCAGAAACTCCTACTAGGCAAAGACACCTATAGCCTAGCAGCATAGATTTTTGTTTGATGGCTTTTCTCTTTCAAGGTTACCATAGTTGGGTATGTAAAAAGGAGGTATCTGAGTGAAGTGACCCAAGGAGAATAGGGCATCAGTCTCAAGTTCTAACTCGGTACCCAAGAATCTACCAAGCTCTCGTGAGGTGACATTTCAATCTTTTCCTCTTCCACTCACTTTTATTTTCGCTCCAACCTTCCTTAGTATTTTTTTTCATGCTAGATGCCATTCCTAGGAAGATAAGGCATTGGCCTTGGGTCTTACTTATCCCCAAGAATCTGCTAGGCCTTCGCAAGGTGATAATCAACTACTCTTAAGATTTTTCTTTCTTTATTTTTTCCATTTTATGGGTTAGAATCCCTTTTACACACCTCTATATTTTTATATTTCAAGTATACTCAAAATTTTCTCTTCTTTTAATTTATGTAGGCTTCTCTAACTGTCTCACACTAGGAGGCACTCCTAGAACAAGTAGCTATAGTAGGCTAATAGAATAGGGTCAATAGGACTACCTTCTTAAAACAAGTCTTTCAATGCTTAACAATGTCTTTACAAGAGGTAGCCAACTACTTGAACCTCCCCCAGATATACCTAACCTAACCTTAGGACTTCATGCCTTGATTATTGGTCTCCAACAAAAGAACAGTTCTCCCCAAGTACAGAAACACATATAGCTTAAAAGGAAAATACTCAAAAAGGAAGAACATCACCTAGACTTGGCCACAATAAGCTTCTTCGAAACAAGAGACTCTCTCAAGGTTCCAGTAATTTGGTCTAGCATAGTACTAAAACAAAACCATTAACCGCACCTACACTAAACAAACACATGGCCCTCTTGGCCTAACAAAATGTGACAATGCACTACAGAATGTCTGGCCCTCTTGGCCTAACAATATAATCCACAAAACTACCATTCAATAATGTACTGCTGCTAAAACAAGCCCTTGGTCCTGACATAACTCTATTGAAGCATAAGACTGACCAAGGAAGGGCTCCTTAGGCCCTACACTAAATATGTCAAATTATTGGTTAAAACCCCTGCATAAATAACAAGCGAGTGGGTATTGGCTGTTAGTTCCCTGGAACAACATTAAGATTTATTGTTTGGCCTCCAACACTAGGTGGAGCCATCTGACTAGCCATAGGCATGGTCACACTAGGAGGAATTGGCAACATGGACACATTTGGAATCATGCTTTCTCTCCCATTAGAAATACTCATGGGTGTCCCTTGACCTCCATTTGTCAATGCTAAAGTATTTCAAACACCTAGACTCCGATTCTAGTTTGCCCTAGATGTATAGGCTGCTTGTAGTTGCAACTCTACCTTCTCTACTCATGTAATAGCCATATCAATGTAGGCAAGGGAAATATTGCTCAACTGCACCTGAATATTCAAGTCTAGCCCATGTAAAAAGTATTGCAACTGAGCAGCAATTGGAATAGGAATATAGGTTTGCAACTTACGAAATACTTTCTTCAGCTTCTTGGTATAGCCTCAAACATGATTGTGAGGTTCTTGATGTGTTAGATTGAGAACATGTAGCCAGTAACACATTGAGGTTCATTACCATTTCAATAGAGAGTGGGTCTTGATAGGTGACATTAATCTCATATATATATGAGCACAAATGTGTAGGTTGTACATATTTTCACAAGCCCCTAGGAGTAAAAAGCATTGGTGCTTTCAAAGATTACTTGGAGTACTGGTTATGGAGTTAAGCTTGAAAGGGAGTGTTGAGATGTCAAGCACAACATGAGCTAACACTCACATACTTAGATAACCATTTCCTCATTCATATCATTGATATGGTTGGTACATGCATCGATATATCATTCTAGTGATACTTTATACTGGAGTCCCTCCACTCAAGTTACGGGATATTTATCTAGTCATATTTCTACTTAGCATATTCGCACCATGGACCGCTTGTATATTATATGTTAAGCTCTCTCCCTCTCTCTCTCTCTCTCTCTCTCTCTCTCTCTCCCATCTTTTCAAAAAAATTGTCCTAACATCCATCTAATGAAGATCCAAATCTAACTGAGTAACCAAGGCCAAGACCTAGTCATCTTGACTAAAAGAGATAATATCTCATCAAAATCAACTCTTTTTTCATGCTCAAAATCCTTAGCAACCAATTTGGCATTATATGCTAGCTTAGGATGACTAGGGTTACTCTTCAACTTGTATGCCTAGTTGCATGGTTGGAGCCCCAGGAGGAACACCAAGGAAAAGGGAATTCTCTTGCAAGAAAATCTATCTTGTAACATCAACAAGCTTTTATCTCATTCTTTTGATCATCAAAACAAAGAAAACAGCATTTCTTCACACAGCATCATAGTAGATTTCTCCCACGGATTTGATAGAATCAACCATAATCTTCAACATCTTCATAGAATCCATCAATAGAACAAAGAACACAAAAGAATACATACCATCTTTGAATTGAAATCAATCACATATTATTCATCTTCAATGTCTTCATAGTTCTTTCTCTCAATCTCTCATATACAGTTACACTGTTTTGATAGAATTGACTATCTCTGACTCTCTCTCTCTCTCTCTCTCTATCAATGGTACATCATCTCCTCACTACAATGCTCTCATAATAACCCTCAATAATCCTTCTTAGGTCGTGGATGCACGTCCCAAGAGGTATGTCTCATATGAAGAGTTACCAGAGTCACTACAGTGTCTTTTCACAACTCACTACTATCACTGTCACTTAGTCTTCTCTTTAGTCTTCAGCAGTTGCTTCTTCTACTTGTTTTAGCTCTTTTGAACTTAGATTCATCCTTTCCAAAGGTTAGAAAACTTTCCCAAAGTCACACATACATTCTACAGAACACTTATAGAAGGTCTATAGAACAGTTACAGTACAGTACCAAAAGAGATACAGTACAGAGACAGAGTAGAGACAAAGGCTCTACAGAAGGTTTATAGAAGGTCTTCAGAACCTCATAACTCATACTCAAACCATTCCAAACTATCAAAAACTATTCAATAGGCTTCCAAAATATCTCAATCTTCATCAATCATCACTCCATGCTTCATACAGAAGCAATCAAAACAAAACAGAAGCTATACAGAAGGTATACAGAACCAATCAGAAGCTCAACAGAACCTATCAGAACATCATAGAGCTTCATATATCCACTGAGAATCATTATGGATTTCTAAAACATAATCAATATCATCCAAAACACTCTCAAATACTTCCTTTAACAACTATACATCACTCTAAATCCATAAAAAATCAATCATTCAGTCCTCAAAAACAACAAAAATCAGTCAAAAATTCAGTCTTTTTCCACTCTCAACATATCCCCACACTTAGAAAGGAAGCGTCCTCGCGACCTAAGGAAAAGAAGAATATAAGTTCACTAAAGAGCCAATTTTATCTTCCGTCAGATCTTCAATAGTCTCTCCAAACCACGACCCCAACTTATCACATGTATCTGATAGAAAAAATACTACTAAAGGAAAACTTCCATTATTCAATAACTCAGCTGATTAATCATTTAAAAAAAACCATAAAAAATTTGTGAAGGATATAAGAGGTTCTCTTCAGCTTTCCACCATAGGCTTTTCATCTACCATCAATCTTTTGAAAAGAGCTCTCGATCAAATAATTCTCAATCAGCACGAACTCATCACATACAATTATTATAACACATACATAAACACTAAGACAACCATCTGAATGACACCTCTAAAAAGAGATATATCATTAAGAATCATCCAAGATACATTACAAAGGCATCAATGAAGATGATCCCTTTTGAAGGCTTGGTGGTTTTGAAAGCGATCCATGGAGAAGGATTCATCTACAAATGTCTTTGGAGGATTTTGAAAGAACTGCAAGCAGCACATCCTTTTCTAGCAAAACAAGGTATCTGCAAGGAGACATAGGACATGAAAATACAGGACATCCAACTGGTGGGAGTCAGTGTTCACATTGACATTCATACAAAGTTTTGGAATGGCCTTTTGATCATTATGGGAATGCCTATGCATGTATGCTAGATACCAACCAAAATGAGCTGTCAATCTCACCGAAGGATCTAGACATTGTGAATGTTGGTGAGCAAAATGAAGGTAGTTCTGGTATGCTTGACTGGCAGTTGTCCAATCTCCTAGAATTATTGGCCAGTTTATCTGAGGTCCCGTAAGAGAATCAATCGAGCTCCATCCTCGTCTTCTGGGAATCTGCTGATCAAACCCTTCATATTCACTAACCAACTGAGGGGTTGAGAGATAGAAGTGGCAAGAGATGGAAGTGGAATAAGCAAAAGTGGATGAAGAGATGGGTAGGAAAAATCATAAAAGGAGGAATAGGTTAAAGAAGGAGTGGCTGAAAATTTTAGGGAATTAGTTAGGAAGGGTGTTAATTGATAAATAGGAACGGTAGAAGGTACATGGATGGATGGAGAAGGGCATGGTGGAGAAGGGGAAAAAACTCTATCTTCGATAAAAGAGCAATATGTAAATATTGGAATTTGAGGAAAAGATTGAGGTTGGAAAAGAAGGGGTAAGATTGCTATTGAATTGGTTTGATAGAGGGAAAGATAGGTATCATAACGGTGAGCCATTTGTTGGTAGTACAGTAGGCTAGGAACAGAGGGACCTAAGATAGATATTCTCTGATATGCATAAAAAAAGGTTGAATCAAATGGATTATTTTTGGAAAGGTGAGTTAAGAGATCCACCCTTAGTTGGTTAGTGCTCTGTACATAGGTAGAAGCTGTGTTCTATCGTTGATTCAGGACCACAAAATCAATCATGGAGTGCCACGAATTATCAGGGCAAGTAGCCACTTTTGAGGAGTAACTCTGGAACATGTCATCTATTTGCAACTCCAAATAGTTGACATACAAAACAACTTGTAGAACCACATCTCCCACATATCAGGCCATATCTACTTCATTTGGAATCAACAAATCTCCCCGTATATACATATATGACAGCAACATGGTATCCATCATCACAGAATCTTCAAACACCATATGGACCACTTCTGTCAACAACTCAGGAGACCAAGCCCCACTCCAACCATCCTTTGGAAGAGGAAGATCCATCGTCGAAAGCTTCATGTAAAAGGCCAACTTTTGCAATTGATAGTGGACAAAGAAAGAATGGTCCGGAGGAACATATTCCTAGAAATGCTCAAATGTAGACCATAGCAGATCCATCCTAGACTGCAATCGTTCCACCTTATCTTAGAATAAGGGACACAAGGTAGCCTGTCTCTGGAGAACTGCCAAGTCCTGCGGTGAGAGAGAAGGGATCAGTGGAACATTAGGGCGTGGAGGAACAGACCGTGACTGTGCCAGTTGGTCTTGCAACTGCTTGATTTGGGAAGCTTGTGATTCCATGGTGTCAGTAGCAGTCTGTAAGGCTAAGAGTTTTACATCTAAAAGAGTTTGAAACTCTTACACTTCTTTGGACATCCTCTCTTTCTCCTCTGAGATTTTAGTGACCTCTGATTGAGCTTTTGTTAACTGAATCTTCAAAGAAGATATCTCTTCTCTTTTGGTCTCAATCACGTGGGTTTGTTGCTCCATCTGCTTAAACAGATCTGCTAGTGTATCCTTAGTAGAGGCTAACTCGGATGTTGCCTTATGCAACTGATCTTTGGACTGCATCAGTTCTTCATAAAAGGAAGCATACAGCTATTGAACACAAGCTGTCTCACTGAAAGTTCAATCGAACTCTGAATGTCTTTACATAGGAATGGAATGGCATCTCCCGACACTAAACTGTTCAGTGAAGGTACTGATATGTCCAAGGAACCCTCTCTATGTGCCCTGAACAGGTTGTTACATGTGAGATAAGTAGGGAGGTCACTGCCAGATATAGTAGAAATTGTAACTTAAGGAAGAACTGAAGGAGCCTTATCTGCCACCCGCTTCAAGCATTTGAGCTGTATGACCAGTGGAGAAGGAGAATCTAGATCCTCTATATCAATTGGTTCTGACTCATCTGAAGGTGGAGGGGGAGATATTGGATCAGATGGAGGAGGTGGAGGCACACCCTTTTTTAGGCCTAAGTATGTCAAGAAAGCAGACATGTAGGATCCATAGGTGACATTTGTGACATTGCCCCTGGTTACTTTGACGAAATGTTGATCCATCTTGGTGAGTAGGTAAGTGCTCCAATCAATAGCTACTCCTTTTAACACCATCCTTGAAGCTGTAAAGAGCTCTTTTGACAAATAATGGGATGGCGTTTTGGCAGGCATAAACCTGTCTTGGAGAAACTGGCAGACCAACTTCCACACAGGATTAGTGATCATGGAAAAGAAAACTCTTGAAGTGTTGATCACTTTCTTAACATCCAGAATTTCCTTGGTCTGTTTCTATAACAGCTTCAAAATCTCATCATTAGAGAATAGCTGGCGAGCTGTAACAAAGGGCTCTCCTTTGTAGGGAAGAGACAGATCCTTCCCTAACCCTCGAGATGTCAATGTCATGGAAGTACCATGGACCAGTCCTGACTTCTTGCTGTATGAAGCAAGGAACTCATCACACATGGATGGATCTTCTGGAATTAAGGAAAAGGAGGTAGCCACGAAAGTCGCAAGTCCTGCCTTCGTGAGAGGTTCAAAAGTGAGTAGGGAAGAGTAATCCCTACTAACCAGCGGGACATACTAGATAGGGGGAGGAGCCTGAGGCACCATTAGATGGTAAACACACACACACCACAACATAGACAATCACAAAGAATGCCTGCAAAACAACCAAAGGGCTATCAAAAAGGAATCCATAAAAAAGAAGGACACACATACAGACATAGACGTAACTACCCAATTACCACCCCAGACAATACACAGCCTAGAAAAATTTCAGCATCACCTCTACACATATGCGACCGAAAGCTTCATGCGATGCAACATTCAAGCATCCAAATCCCCGTATTAGGCAAGAAAAAAAGAACTACACACCGTACCCATAATCATAACACATAGACAAATCAGACTACCAGAAAAATGTACATCAAGACTTGACCATAACCTTGACCATCAGTGTCAACTAAAAGACTGGTATACACCCATCCCATGAAGCGTGTTTATTAAAAGGGGGAAAAAGTGCAGTGAGGGGGAATTATTTTAATGAAGGGTTCATTTTAAGAAATTATTAACAATGGGTGACATTTTATTAGGTGATAAACCTTAATAAGAAAACGACGGTTCCTTCTTAAAATTTAATTACAATTTATTAGGGTGAAGCAGCGCTTTATCGAAACCCGGACTACGTTTTCCAGACTGGATCTCTAAATGCAAATTCCTTAATTAAGAATTAATAGTGATGTGGAGCGTTTTTTTACCAGCACGTGCTTATTCGTGATGGCTGGTTCATTTTTATTACAATTAAGGTGCCTCTTAAGCGCACGTAACGCGTGCAAAGTGAATGGCTGGTTGATTTTTAAATTATAAAATTGTGTGTTTAGCACGAATGCGCATAGAAAATGTGGGTGAATAGATAGTTCATTTTAATAATTAATTGTGATTAAGGGGATAATGAAAATAAATAAAGCTCACAAAATAAATACCTAGTAGGGATGTGTATGTAATGGCCTGAAGGCGCATAGAGGAGTCCCCCAAAACCAATGAATCCAGTCAAACAAAATCAAAGACCACTAACTGAACAAAAAAGAAAACACCTTAGTGGGTTTGTTGATTTTTAATGTATTTTTAAGTTTTAATTTTTTATTGTGGGTGTGTTATATTTTAGGTGTGTTTGTTTTGGTTTTATAGTGTGTTTTGGTTTATTTGTTTTATTTGGTTTTTTTTAAAATTGTTATTATTGGTGGTTGGTTTTTGTTTCGTTTTTTGGTTGTTTTTATTTTTTAAATAATAATAATAATAATGAAATCAAGATATGTAGCACATGGATATGTGATTAAGGAAAAAAAAAAGAAATTGCAACCATTTAGGAAATATCCACAATTTATGTTATGAAAATGAGTACTTTATTTGTATGTTTATTCTTTTTCTTTTCAAAGAATATTGGTGCCTTGTATGAAAATATTTTGAAGTGAGAAATTAGTGAAAAAAGGTTAGGGGGGATGGGTGGAATTTTCTAGAATTTTTTTGTTTTTTTTTTTGTATTTTTTTACTAATTTAAAATGAATTTTATGCATTTTTAAGTAATTTTGAATGAATTTTCAAATTTGTAAATTTCTATAATTTTTCTTTGTTGAAATTTCCACTTGAAAATTTTTCCAAAAAATTGCAAAAATACAAGGGAATTTTTAGTTTTTTTTTTTTTGAAATTTTTAAATTAACTAAATCAATTAAATTATGTAAATCAGAGTTAGTTTGGTAAGTAGGGTCAAGTCAAGTCAACTAAGTCATGTTAGTCTAGATAAGTTAGGCTAAGTTAAGTCTGGTGTAGTCAGGTTAGTCAAGGTTGATTAGGGTACTCTAAGTTAGTCTAGATTAGGTAGGTCAATTAGGGTGGTCTAGGGACAGTCTAGGTTAGTATTAACTAACCTAGGTGAGACTAACTAACCTAGGGTTAGTTAGTGGGGGGGGGGGGGGGGACTAACCTGAGGTAGGTTAGTTGACTGACTACAGTTAGGTTAGGGTTAACCTAACCCTAGTTAGGTTAATTTTTAACCTAAGTTAAGTTAGGGTTAACTAAAGCTAGGTTAGTGATTAACCACAATTAGGTTAGTGTTAACTGAACCTTAGGTTAGTTGCTAACCTGGGGTGGGTTAGAGGGTGGGAGGAGGAGGGAGAGGAGGCGGAGGCGGAGGAGGTGGAGGTGGTGGGGAGAAGGAGGAGGTGGAGGAAGGGGAAGAGGTGGAGGGGGAGTAGGTGGTGGAGGGGAGTAGGAGGAGGTGGAGGAGGCGTAGTTGGTGGAGGGGGAGTAGGTGGCGGAGGCGGAGCGCTGCGGGTCGCCGAGAGGGGAGCGCGTGCGGGGGCGCTAGGAGGAGCGCTGCGGGTCGCCGGGAGCGGAGCCAGGAGGCTGCTGAGGAGGAGGGAGGATATGAAAGGAGAAGAAGGAGGAGGAGGAGGAGGAGGAGGAGGAGGAGAAGAAGAAGAAGAAGAAGCAGGAGCAGGAGAGGAAAGAAGAACGGGAGGAGAAGAAGAAGGAGAAGGGGAGGAGGAAGGGGAGGGAAGAGGAGGAGGAGGAGGAAGAAGAAACGAAACGGAACAGCAGGTATGTGGGTTTTTTTTTTCTTTCTTTCTTTCTTTCTTTTTCATTCTTTTTCTTATTTGTCTGTTTCCTTTCTTTTTCTACAAAAATATGGATTTGCCTTGGTGATTTAAGTGTGTGGGGGTTGTTTTTTTTTCTTTCTTTTTTTCTTCTGCTTGTTTGTTTTTAGTTTTTTTTCTAATTGTTTTTTCTTTTTTCTCTTAATTGTGTGTATAGGTTATTTATATTTTTTCTCTTTTTATATTAAATAATGAAAAAAGAAAAATAAAAGAAATAATAAAAGAAAATAACACTTCCCCGGCCCGTGCGCATGTGCGGGCAGGGTTTTTTTTTTTTTTTGCAATGATGAGGTCAAACGGACAGGGACGGGGATGCGCGAGCCACGGACGCCATGGGGCATCCCGAGGCGCGTAAAACCAAAAACAGGCATGCTCACGCACAAGGCGAGAAACACGGTTAACGGGAAAAATAAAGAAAAATTAATAACATCCAAACCGTTTATTGGATCAAAAATCCGTAAAAAGGAAAAATGGGTGGGAGATGAGGAGAAAATGTTGGAAACATGCCACACGAGGTCCGAGGCAAAATCAGAGTGTTCACATGGGAAAAACCCAAAAAATAAACCCGAAAACACATACGGGCATTAATATCGGAAAATCCGTGCATTGAAACGAAGTGCAGAAAGAAGGAAAAGTGTGCAAAACAATGTGTCTGACAATGATATTATGAGATAACATAGTTCCGATCGAGATAGGATGGATTTACATGGAAAAAACCCCAAAAATGGGCCTGAAAATGGACTCGAAAATTAATATGGGAAAAACTGTGCATCAAAATAGCAGACGATAAAAAGAAAAAATGTCCAATAAAAAGGAATTCACAGGATTGGTGCATCAAAACTCAGTTTGGGGAAAATTAGAATGGGTTCACATGGAAAAAACACGAAAAATACATCCGAAAATGCTCGAAAAAATTAATAACTAAAAATTCGGTAGTCAAAAAAGGGGGGAGAAAAAAGGAAAAGTGGGGGAAAGGCTGGCAAGACACGGTTGTCAAATCAAACTGAAATTCTGGTGAAAATAGGGCAGGTTCACATGGAAAAATGTGAAAAATAGACACAAAAAAGACTCGAAAACCCGCAAAAATTTATAACGGATGAACCGTGCATCGAAATGACATGGAGTAAAAAGGAAAAATGTCAAGGGGAAGGGGTAGGACAAGCTTGACTCATCAGATCAGGGTTCCAAAACAATAATGATGTGTTCACATGGAAAACTGTCCAATTTACGGATTTGCTTCAAAAATTAATAACTTGAGAATCGTTTGTTGGAACAGGGGTTAGTAAAAAGGAAAAATAGGAATTTTGAAGGGACGAACAGGTCTGTAAGGTTGGATTGAGCTTTCAATGAACGTAAGATCTGTTCGTATGAAAGAAGCACAAAACCCAGAATAAGAGCAAACGGTCAAGGAACAACCCCTAGAACAGGGTGAAATAGAACGTGAGGGTGGGGAAGGACCCCATCAAGGAAAAATAAAGCCACGTCATAGATGCATGATCAGAACAGGGTGTATGCATGGGGGTATACAACATGGATGCGCAGGGACACGTCCCACACTTAAGACCTTAAAAGGAAGGGTAAACCAAACTTCAAGGATTTGGTATTGCACATCAGACCAACCACAAACGTCCCCACACTTAAGACATAACTGGTACTGAGAAACAAAAGTTGTATGGTTAGAAAAACTTGGCCCATATTACCGAGAAGGAATGTCGACTATCGAGGTTGCATCTAGTGTCGTCATCGGTTGTTGCAGGAGGTAACAAGGTATCCTCACAGCACACGTCCTTTGTCCTTCGTGGCAAGGATCACGCGGCAGCACCCAAGGAGGTAGCTGGTTGGAGGAATCGTAGGAAATTTATCGATAGCGAGGGATATTGCACTCAACTCACGATCACTCAAATGGATTGAAAGAGCAGGCACTCGCTCCATTACTAATATCACTCGAGGAAATAAGGATGAAACCCATCGCTCACACCCAATTTATAAATCGATGAAGGAATGGTGTAGAAAGAGTATGCCAGGGTGCACAATTGATGGTGCATCAGTGCGTCCAACCCGTCTGGCATAGGTGCAAGGAGAAAGGCCAAGGAGCCTTGTAGTGCAGTGTATAGAACAGAGTGATGTGTCCTATGCTGATGGCAGAAACCCAGCCCATAGGTGCATAGGGAAATGGGAACGTACCTGACTCCAAAGGTCGTAACGTCCCTCAAACTTCACCTCTCGATAATTGATTGAAGAAACACTAGTCACACTCAGCCCACCCTCTGTCTCACGCTCTGTTGATAAATACAGAGGGCAGCCCGTTCCTGAAACCCATTGATGTAATCCTCACTATCGCTTGTGCAGAGGTTGTATGCCTTATGCACATTTGATGGTGCAACTATGCATGTCGCCCTGTGCCAGCATACAGTGCAAGAAGGAAGGCTAGGGAGCCTTATAGTGCAGTGCACAGAAACAAATCGTGCTTTATGCATTGAGAGGCCCATCTCGTGCGTGCAACACTCTGTTCACACATTTCACCTCTCATTTGATTTGAAGGAAAAAACTGGTCACTCACCCCACCCTCTGTCTCACTCTTTGATAGATAGAGAGGGCAGCCCATACTCACGTCCCCATCTTGTTAGGATGAGAGCTCACATCACTCAAGGAGTTGGTGATGAAGATCATGTCGGCTGTTGTTATCATGAGGATCTTGAAGACAAGGCATACCCAGGGAGGCAGCCAACAAGTCCCATACTTCAATGACTTGTAAGAAGAGTCGTATGTTAAGAAGGGCAGACGGATTGATATTGCCAAGACAGCGCACCAAGGGAGGTGGCTTCAAATTACTTGCTGAAGAGGTTCGGCTCGAGAGTCAGCTATCCTGAACTACAGGGTGTTACCACCTTTTCCACAGTCATCTTCCCGCTCAAGGGTGTTTCCACCTTTTCTTGGAATGAGGCTTGCTATGACAGGGAATTTCTTCCTTTTCTCCCATAACTGTTTTGTTGTTTTGTTGTTTTTTTTTTCCTTTGCTTTTTCTTTTCTCTCTCTTTTTTTCTTTTGTTTTCTTTTTCTTTTTCATTAAGAAAGAGAATGGTAGAAATACCATATGTTAGGACCAACCTTGCCACCGTTGTTGGATCAGACGAGAAGAGAACAATGTTGGGTTGAGATGTTTCAGTGAGGGGGTAGCAGAATGAGACCGCCTCATGAGGAGAATCATAAGGGCTATTAGAAGTACGACAAGAAGGACAGTGCGATGCCCAAAAGGGAAGGGGTAGGTCGACTATGATTGTCAAGATCCCCATGGAGGGAAGTACTTCTTCAGACAATAGCCACTAATCAGGAAAGGATCATCAGAGGAATCAACGGTCTCCACCTGAGCAGAGCCGTTAGGATTGACGGCAAGTACCTTGTACGGGCCCATCCAACGTTGTTGAAGCTTGCTAGGAAACTTTTCAAATCTCGAATCATAGGCTAGGACAAGATCACCTTCTTTGAACTCCTTGTGCTTCATGAAACTGTCATGATAGGCCTTGCGTCGCGCTTGAGTGGTTTCCATGCACTGTAGGGCCATCCGCCGTATCTCATCCAAGCATTCCAAGTGCAAGAGATGGCGTTGTAGTGACTCATTATCTCCCAAGCGTTCTTTAACTGCCACTCGTAAAGAGGGAAATTCCAACTCAACAGGGAAGACAGCTTCTGTACCATACACTAGCTGGAAAGGGGTCTGTCCTATAACTGCCTTATGAGAGGTTTTGTATGCCCAGAGGGCCTCTGTAAGTCGATCGTCCCAGTCGCGATGATGTACGGCAATCGTTCTTGTCATAATCGAGCAAAGGATGCGATTGGTAACTTCAACTTGGCCATTGGCTCTAGGGTAATAGGGAGTGGACTTACGATGGCAGATCTTATACAGTTCTGTTAGCTCCTCTATGATTTTGTTAAGGAAGTGAGTATCTCTGTCACTTACCAGCTCAAGGGGACTGCCAAAACGGGTGATAATATTCTCGTACATGAACAAAGCTACATTGTTACCATCATCCCGCTTCAGGGCTTTAGCTTCACACCACTTTGTGACATAATCTGTACACACTAAGATGTATCTGTTTTGCTTTCGTCTGGTAGGTGGATCAATGGGACCCACAAAATCAATCCCCCACTTCTCAAATGGCGTTAGGGGGAGAATGGGTTGAAGTGGCATAGCACTTGTTTTGGTGGGTTTCCCCATTCGCTGACAAGCATCACATCTCTTGCAGTAATCATATGCATCCTTATGGAGGGTTGGCCACCAGTATCCTGCTAATAGAGCCTTCCTGGCTGTCGCTTCTCCTGCTGCAAAGTGTCCACCACATGGTTCGTCATTGCATGCTTTCAATACTATGCCGATTTCATCTCTTGCAACACATCTTCGCAGCACTTCATCTTTGCCTTTCTTGTACAATGCACCACCTAGCAAAGTGTAGGGGGTTGATTCTAACAGAAGCTTCTTCTTCTCACGACTTGAGATGCTAGGAGGATACTGTTGAGTTGCCAAGAGATCTACCACGGAGTAACTGTTTCAACTAGAAATAAGGAAGTATCAGGAAAGTCTGGATCATCATGTTCCTCTTCTTCTGGTTGAGGGATCCGTGATAGATGATCGGCTAAGACATGGGAACGGCCCGTCTTAGTGACCACTTCAAAGTCGAACTCCTAGAATAGGAGCAACCATCTCATCAATCATCCTTTAACATCTGCTTTGTTCATCAAGAAGGATAGGGCTTCATGATCCACATAGAACTTGAAATGCGTTGACAATAGATAGTGTCGAAACTTCTCCAGTGCAAACACCATTGCCAAGCACTCAAGCTCTGTCTCATTGTGTAGTTCTATTCCCTATCAGTGGCCTTTCGGCTTGCATAATATATCAGTTGATCTAATTTAGAGGGGCCCTTTTGACATAGGACAGCATCTAGCCCTTTAACTGATGCATCGGTGTGCACATGGAACTCCTTCGTCCAATCAGGAGGCTGCAAAATAGGTGCTTGGATCAGGCATTGTTTTAGGGTATTAAAGGCTTCTTCACAGTCATCCGTCCAAAGGAAATCAGCTTCTTTCCTTAGGAGCTTGTGCAAAGGGGCAGCCTTAGTTGCAAAATGTGCAATAAATCTTCTATAATAGACCACATGGCCGAGAAATCCTCTCAATTGCTTGAGGTTTGTTGGTGCTGTTAAGACGGCAATCTTTTCAATCTTTGCTGGGTCTGTTGCAATCCCTTGTGCAGAGACAATATGGCCCAATAGAACTCCCGAGGAGATGCCAAAGACACATTTGTCGGGGTTGAGAGAAATCCCATACTCTCAGCATCGGTCAAAACATTGCTCTAGGTGTCCCCAGTGCTCACGGATCAAACTATAGACACAAAAGTCATCAAGATACACCTCAATGAAATCATGCAGATGATTCTAGAAGGCAACCATCATTACTCGTTGGAAGGTGGCAGGAGCATTACAGAGCCCAAATGGCATCACTCTGTAAGCATAGGTCCCCCATTCTGTGGTGAAGGTTGTTTTGGATTGGTCCTTTTCTGCAATTTGGACTTGGTTATATCCGCTGAATCCATCCAAGAGGGAATAAAGCTCATGGCCTGCCACTATGTCCAAGATTTGGTCTATAAAAGGGATAGGAAAATGATCCTTCTTCGTCTTTGAATTGAGATTTTGAAAGTCGACACATATTCAAAGTTTCCCGTTCTTCTTGGGTACTACCACAATGGGCGAAATCCATTCACTGTTAGCCACAGGATAGATGGACTCTGCTTCAAGAAGTTTCAATAATTCGGCCTTCACCAGAGCAGAGTAATTAGGATTCATATGCCTTTGTCTTTGCCTTATAGGTTTGGCATCGGGCTCTAGGTCAATGTGATGTTGGCATACTGTGGGATCAATCCCCTTTAGGTCTTTGTACGACCAAGCAAACACGTCTAAATTCTCTTTGAGTAGGTCTCTCAGGACCACTAGTTCTTCTTTTGGAAGATTGAGACCCACTTTGAGGTGACGTTCAGTACCCTCAACATCCAGGAACATTACCTGTCTTTCACCTTCCACTTCGCAGATAAATGTCCCACGGATTGCTTCTGGATAGAGGTCTGACTCTTTCAAGAGAGTAGTATCCTCATCTGATGTCCCACTAGAACCAGTGTCCTCCTTCTAAACTAATGACTCCTTTGTATGTTTGGGTTGCTGGAAGAGTATGAGAGCTTTGTTTGCTTCTGTGTGAGTGGTAATTTCTTCAGGGCTTAGGGACTCATCTTCAGAGGATGCTTCTAGGAATGTCACATAGCACGGACCTGCTAGAGGCCGGGACTTTGACGGCTCTAGCTTCTGTTGGCAGGGGGCATCATCATCATCTTTTCTTTGGACTGAACAGTCAGGGCAACAGGAGCCACTGATGAACTTAATCTTTATGCTTTTAATCCATTTCTTATACAGATTCTGCATACTTTGTGGCCCATTGGCCAACCCAAATGGAACCATAGTCATTCCATCTAGCACCCGGAGATCTTCGGTCTCGAAGGTCGCTGTAGGGACATCAACAAGATCATCCTCTATCAGAGAAAATTCTTCATCTACACTTTCATAACCTACTTCATTTTCTTCCTCATCATTTTCATCCTCTTTCTCTAAAGGCTCTGTCTTTGCTTCTGTAGAGGCTCTATAAGGAAAGAATAGATCTTCTGCCTCTGCATCTGCTTCTGCTTCTATCACAGCTTCTGACTTTGCTTCTAGCTCTGGCTCTGGCTCTGTATATGTGATTGTCTCTGTATCCACTCTGTCTCTATTCTGTAGCCGCTTTGTATCTGCTATGCCTCTGTACTATTTTTGCTCTGTAATTGTACTGTCTCTGCTCTGCCTCTGCGACTGTCATGTAACAGGGAGAACAGTATATCCATGCTTCTATTTCACTGTCAGAGGTGATTTTCAAAGTTAAGTCTAGTTGAGGCAGGAGGTATTCACCCATGGACAAGGATTTTACATCCCATGGCAGTTGGCTTACAGTGCCTACTATTAGGGACTCTGCCTCTGTTTTTGTAGGAAAGATCTGCTTAATAGCTTCTTCATCTCCTAATGTACCATCTATTACCTCATTGGAGGAGTCAGTCATGACTTCAATGGATGTGGATCCATTGCCTTTTTGCGATCCATATAGCTTTAACACCGCTTTGTTGGGTCCTCTACCTAGGGTTAGGGTTCCTTTGAACCAATCTGTCCTAGCTCTTGCTTCAAAAAGCCAAGATCTTCCCAATAGCAGAGGGTACGAGGTCCCATAAGAATTTGGTTTGACCACCAAATATTTCAGCCAATAATCTCTTCCTGCAAGGGTTTTTTTAACGTATGGGAGGATGCCCAACGGTTTGACTCTGCTTTGGTCTGCCAATCTGATAAGCCACTGTGTAGGTTGAATTCCTTGCAACCCTAAGTCCTTCATTGTCACATCCATCATTATGTAAACTGATGAGCCTCCATCAATCAATGCATATGAAATGAAGCATCCTTCTATCCATACACTAATCTCTGGGGTTCCAAGATCTAGGAAGACATTAGCCACATCAACTTGTTTTACAGGTTCCAGGGCCTTATTGGTCTTGGTCGCTATTGAAGGAGCGATCCTTAGTCCACGCCTTTTCGTTAAGATGCTTTTGAATCTCTTTCGACAGCTGGGAGATAGCATCAGCAACTACCGAAACATTAGGTTTGGTTTAAAAGTGCTAGGTCTTTGACCAAGTCATAAACTTTAATAGGATCCATAGGCTTCTCCATGTTCAAAGAGGAGAGAGAGAGAAAGGGAAAGACTCCATATCCATGAGCCTTCAGGCTCTCAAGCTCATTCTTTCATTTCACACACTCTCAACTAAAAAGCACACACACACAAAAGATAAAGTGACCTAGTGTAAATGTAGACTAGACTGACTAACTCTAGTCAGGTCACTGACTGACTACTAACCCGATTTATTTAATGTAGTCACATGTAGACAGCTGTACACACTAGCTGTCATAGATGTCAGTCATAGATGAAGACACACTGACGGTGAGCTTGATTTCTAATACTCCCCCTCAAGCTCAAAAAACAAAACTCAAATCATCTACATCACTCCAAGTAGCTGTCTAAAGTGAATGAACTTATCTTTACCAAGTGATTTGGTAAAGATGTCTGCTACCTAGTCTTCAGTCTTCACATGCTCCAAGTCAATCTGATCTGCTAAAACCATTTCCCTGATGAAATGGTAGTGAACCTCAATGTTGTTTTGATCTTGCATGATAAACATGATTGCTTGCTAACATAACACTGCTCAAATTGTCATAGTACAGCTTGACTTTGCTGTCCAAGTGTACTCCCAAGTCATTCAGTAACTTCTATAACCACTTAGCTTCACAGGCCGCTAAAGCCGCACCACGATACTCTGCTTCCGTATTGGACAATGCAACTATAGGCTGTTTCTTACTCTGCCAACTGATCATGCTACTACCCAATCCAAATGCATAGCCACTGGTTGACCTCCTGTCATATGTGCAACCAGCCCAGTCAGCATCAGTATACCCCATCAAGTCAAGGGGTTTCCCATATGTATAAAACATCCCATGATCTGTGGTACTCTTTACATATCTCAGAATTCTTCTAACTACATCCAAGTGTGGTTTGCGAGGCTTCTGCATGAACTGACTGATCAGCCCCACAGCATAACTCAAGTCAGGTCTAGTGATCGTGAGATAGATCAAGCTGCCTACCATCTGTCTTTACATAGTAACATTCTCAATCTCTGTCCCAACATCAATCTACAGCTTGACATTTTGCTCCAAAGGCGTATCCATAGGCTTGCAATCAGCCATACTATATTTCTGTAACATGTCATGAGCATACTGCTTCTGTAGCAGCCATATGCCTCGAGGTGTAGAGACAACCTCAATCCCCAAAAAGTATTTCAACTCTCCAAGGTCCTTGACCTTAAATTCAGTCTGTAAACATGTCTTTATTTCAGCAATCCCATTTTCATCATCTCCTGTAATGATTAAGTCATCAACATAGACAACCAGGAAAACATAGCCATTATCTGTCTTTTTCACAAACAGATTATGATCAGTATCTCCCAATCGGAAACCATGTTGCTGTAAATAACTGCTGATGCGAGCATTCCATGCTCTCGGTGCCTGTTTCAGTCCATATAATGCCTTTTTCAACCGACATACATGTGCTGGAAATTCTGGATGTACATAGCCTTCAGGCTGTTCCATGTAAACCTCTTCCTGTAATTCTCCATTGAGAAATGCATTCTTTACATCCATCTGCCATAGTTTCCAGCCTCTAGTTGCTGCCAAAGCAATCACAGTTCTAACTGTAGCCATCTTTGCTACAGGACTAAAAGTCTCCTCATAATCAAGACCATACTGCTGCACATACCCTTTTGCAACCAGCCTGGCCTTATATCTTTCCAATGATCCATCTGATTTACATTTTACCTTATACACCCACTTGCATCCAATAGGTGTTTTGCCCTCAGGCAAATGTACCAAATCCCATGTACAATTTTCAACCAAAGTTGAATATTCCTCATCCATAGCAGCACACCAATTCTCATCTGAAACTGCCTCATCAAACTTACTTGGTTCTCTAAAACCTATTACTTTCGTCATATAAGCATAATGACGGGCTGAATATTCTGTGTAAGTATACCTGTCAATAGGTCGTCTGACCCTCTCTGATCTCCTGAGATGTGGCTCAATGTGAGCTTGCCTCTCATGAGGCGGTACATAACGGCTCTGTCTAGCACCTGGCGTCATAACAGACGGAATCCCCAACTCACTATCTAAGCTATCACTGCTAGATGAATCATAACCTGCAGTGAGTGGACCTGTTACATCTTCAAAAACCTTTTCTTTTCCCTTATCTGTTCTCCCCCTCACTGACATATCCGTGTCAGTGGATGCAGTAGTGTGACTTCGTAATCGTCCTATCCAAGGACTCATTGTAGATGATACATCACCTGTTTGACGAGTCATGGAAGTACTCTCTGCAGGAGTATTTTCAGCATGACTCATACTGGGTGAGCCATCAATAGGCACTGCAACAGGATTCCCATACCAAGATGCTAACTCATCAAATACCACATCTATGCTTATGAGTGTCTCATGCGTAGAAGGTACATAACACTTATAAGCTTTCCATTCCTGTGCATATCCAATAAACACACTTTTCACTGCCTTAGGATCCAATTTCTTCCTCTTCTCATCCGGTATATGCACATATGCAATGCTGCTAAATACCTTCAAGTGTGAAATATCAGGTTTATGACCATACAGCCATTCATACGGAGTGACATCATGAATCCCTACTGTAGGGGTTCAATTCAGCACATATACAACAGTCACCACTGCTTCAGCCCAATAACCATTTTGCAGACATTTTTCATTCAGCATAGCTCTAGCTGACTCCATCAAAACCCTGTTTTTCCTCTCTGCAACACCGTTTTGCTGCGGTGTATAGCTGCATGTGAGCTGTCTTCGGATCCCATGTTTAGCAAGATACCTGTCAAAGTAGTTTGAAACATATTCACCTCCTCCATCTGATCTTAAACATGATATGTAACAGCCCAATTCATTTTCAGCATGTTTCTTGAAGTCTTTGAATGCATCAAACACATCATCCTTATGTTTCAAGATATAAAGCCAAGTGTACCTGCTGAAATCATCAATAAATGAGACATAATATCGTGCACCGCCAAAGGAAGCATTATGTGAAGGACCCCAGACATCAGAGTGCACCAACTATAAAGGCCTAGTGCTATTTTTTACATGTCTCATGAAAGGAAACTGTGCTTGCTTCCCAAACTGACATGCAGGGCATACATGACCAAAATCATTATACTTGAATTTAGGTAATCCAAGTACTACTTCTTTCTACTGCATAGATTTCAGCTTTTGTACATTGACATGTCCGATTCTCTTGTGCCAGATCTCTACATCTCTGATGGCACTCTCATCATGAGCAAACATAGCTGCTTTAAGTTCAAGAATTGTCGCTTCCAAAGTAAACATTCTGCCATCCCTTCTGCCCTTGGCAATTAGCTTGCAGCCATTTCCATACTCCTCAATGAAACATCCATCCTTGTTAAACCTCACTTGCAGATTCTGTTCTGCCATTTGACCCATAGACAACAAATTCTTTGTTATGGTCGGTACATGTAAGACATCATGTAGGCCTTTCTTCTTACCATCAGGCATCATCAATGGAACAATCCCTTTATGCTTTATGTCATGTTGGGTATCATCCCCAGTACATACATGACCATGTGTACCTGCAACCATCTCATCAAACCACTCTCCATGCGGGGTCATGTGGTTTGATGCTCCAGAGTCAATGTACCATCTGTCATCTCTATCATGTCTCGATGCATTTTTAGATACATGCTGCATGGCAAAGAGTCTATCAACTGACTCATCATGAGCACCACTGGAAGATGCATAGTGCCCATGCTGTCTGCCCTTTGCCTTCATATCTCCTTGCTTCTTGTAACAATCCTTTGCAATATGCCCATACCGGCCACAATAATGACAGTCCTTGTCCCTGTTGGACTGATCAGACGATTGCCATAAACCAGAACCACCACCTCTACCTCGGGGTGATCTCCCCTTGCCTCTAAACCCACCAGATCCACGCTGGCCTTGTGTATTTGCACCATGCCAATTACTCTGTTGCTGCTGCTGTTGTCCATAAGTATTACGAGTGTCACCACGATCTCGAAACGAACCACAACCTCTAGATCCTCTGCCACGCTGGCTAGAGTACAACACAGTGTCTCTACTCTGAGATGCACTAGAACCTATATTCAAACCAAGTTTGACTTCCTCATGCAACAACAAAGCAACTAGCTCTTCCCAGCTAGGGGGCTCTTCTCTGACAGAAATGGAAGTGTCAAAAGCTTTGTACTCTTTGCCTAAGCCATTCAAAGCAACAACAATCATATCATCTTCTGATACACTTGAGCCAATAGTAGCAAGTTGATCAGCTATGGTCTTAATCTCCGTGGTATACGTCTGGATGCTCTTGCCATTCCTTGACATGTTGTTGAACTGCTGTTTCAACTGGATCTTTCTTGTATGTGTCATGGTTCCATAATTCTTCATCAGTATGTCCCAAGCATCCTTCGGAGTCTCACATCCAGTGATTTGAATTACCATAGCATCAGATATACATAAGGAAAACCAATGCAACACCTTACATGCTCTTTCATTCCATAGCCCATAGGCTCTTTTCTGTTCATTTGTTGAATTGTGTGCAGGCAACTCAGGAGCAACTTCATCTCCTGTACATAAATCCCAATAACCTCTGCCAACCAGAAAGTTTTTCATTCTGAATTTCCATAATGTAAAGTTCTTATTATCCAATTTCTCTCCAACTATCTAAGTGATATTGTCAGTCCCATGTGCATTAGCCATGATGCAATAGACTGTCTATCAAGTGCCTGACTCCCTGCAGTCCAATAAGTATGATTGACTAAGTTCAGTCCGTAACAGTTTATGACAGTTTTCTGTACTAAATTGCAGAAAAAAACCAGGGTATTTCAACCCACTAACACCCCAAAACAACCCTTAAACAAGTGGTCTCAACTGTAGATATAACTGCCAATATATAAGCTATGTGTTTGCTTCAGCTTAAGCTTATGTAACCTCACTGCCAGGGTACATACATGCAGTCTGAAAACTGTAAACTGTGAGTAACCAGCAGCAATTTCAAGTCCAAGACTAAGTGTGTCAACAAATTCAGTTTCAGGTTGCAGTCAACCAGAATTCAGCATACCAAGCTCTAAGCAGCTCCAGAATGTCTTTTGACCATGTCATACATTTACTTTGTAGTGGCAAGTTCAATACATGAGCATCTGAGTAGGCATAGACAACCTGTCTTCATTGACCAATGGCATAAACCTCATGAGCTGTTTGTAATTAACCAAGATAGTGTAACTGCATTTATTTTAGCTTCAAAATTCAGTTTTCAATGATGCTCATTGCTTGCTTCAATTCTCCATGCATTCAGCATGTATAGGCCAGTTCATATAGATGATGGAACCCCAAGATGACCTGTATTGCTTCAGTAATGCACAGTACTTGTCATTGACTGTGTATGATAGTTTTCAGCCTGTCATTGATTTTCAGATCTGAGTATTCTATCATTGATCGTGTATGACAGTTTTTAGCCTGTCATTGATTTTCAGATCTGAGTATTCTGTCATTGACTGTGTATGACAGTTTTCAGCCTGTCATTGATTTTCGGATCTGAGTATTCTGTCATTGACTGTGTATGACAGTTTTCAGCTTGTCATTGATTTTCAGATCTGAGTATTCTGAGCAAGAGGAAATGGTGAACAGGTCCAAGCATTTTACTCGAGTTTAGGAAGGGGACATGGTAGATCCTCTTTGAGAGGCCGTGGTATGGGACGTGCTGGCAATAACCAGCAAAATAGGTTCAATCAACAATTTGGTGAAATGTAGGTTTCTAGAGGCAGAGGAAACTTTAGAGGCAGGGGGAGCTCTAGAGGAAGAGGTGGATAAATGAATGCCAAATCTTCCATGGATGGTCATTCTCTCTGTTTCTTCTTTTCAATTTGTTCCCAAACAGTTTGCCACCAAGATGCAAGTTTCTACTGCTTCAACAGGAAGAGGAAACAGTCCACCACATAGAGCATGCATCATGATGGTGATATATTTCCTCCATTGTGGGATGAACTTCTTGTGGAAAGTGGCTTTGATAATGAGAATCTCCAACTCTTCAGTGGAAGAAGGAACTTTACAAGCTTCCATTGAATTTTTTTCCTCTTCTTGGCAATGCCATTTCCTTCATTTTCAGCCTCTTCTGGTGCTTGTTGATGGCAAGTTTCTCCAGCTGCGCACCAAAAACATGAAGCCCCAAGAGGAACACCAAGGAAAAGGGAATTCTCTTGCAAGAAAATCTATCTTGTAACATCAACAAGCTTTTATTTCATTCTTTTGATAATCAAAACAAAGAAAATAGCATTTCTTCACGTAGCATCATAGTAGATTTCTCCCACGGATTTGATAGAATCAACCATAATCTTCAACATCTTCATAGAATCCATCAAAAAAAAAAAGAACACAAAATAATACACCATCTTTGAATGAAAATCAATCACATATTATTCATCTTCAATGTCTTCATAGTTCTTTCTCTCAATCTCTCATATACAGTTACACTGTTTTGATAGAATTGACTATCTCTGACTCTCTCTCTCTCTCTCTATCAATAGTACATCATCTTCTCACTACAATGCTCTCATAATAACCCTCAATAATCCTTCTTAGGTCGTGGATGCACCTCCCAAGAGGTATGTCTGATATGAAGAGTCACCAAAGCCACTACAGTGTCTTTTCATAGCTCACTACTGTCACTATCACTTAGTCTTCTCTTTAGTTTTCAGCAACTGCTTCTTCCACTTGTTTTAGCTCTTTTGAACTTAGATTCATCCTTTCCAAAGGTTAGAAAAATTTCCCAAAGTCACACATAGATTCTACAGAACACTTACAGAAGGTCTACAGAACAATTACAGTACAGTACCAGAACAGCTACAATACAGTTACAGTATAGAGATAGAGCAGAGACAGAGGCTCTACAGAAGGTTTACAGAAGGTCTTCAGAACCTCATAACTCATACTCAAACCATTTCAAACTATCAAAAACTATTCAATAGGCTTCCAAAATATCTCAATCTTTATCAATCATCACTCTATGCTTCATACAGAAGACAATCAGAACAAAATAGAAGCTATACAGAAGGTATACAGAACCAATCAGAAGCTCAACAGAACCTATCAGAACATCACAGAGCTTCATATCTCCACTGAGAATCATCATGGATTTTCAAAACATAATCAATATCATCCAAAACACTCTCAAATACTTCCTTTAAGAACTATACATCACTCTAAATCCATAAAAAATCAATCATTCAATCGTCAAAAATAACAAAAATCAGTCAAAAATTCAGTCTTTTTCCACTCTCAACAATGGTAATGCATGCATTGCATCACACAAGGAAAGTAAGTCCCATGCATCGATCTTCTATAGTGAATCAAACTCAAACTGCATATCCCTCTCACAAGAATAAAAATCATCTCTACGTATAGCTTTCTAATAGGTAAGTGGCTTAGCAAAATCTATCACCAAACCATGACATAATCCATAGAGTGTTTATAGCAATCAGGAGGAAATGAAGCTTTGAAGAGTGTCCCAAAATTGATTGTGGGGCATGTACAATCCACCCTCTCTATCCAATTCTCTATCCAATCTCATGATTCTACACAACATATAGATCTTGAGCCACTACATTATCAACAACCACAACATGGTGTCTTAGTGGGGCAAGCTATACTATAATAGGAGGCTCCTCTTGAAAATTTACCTTGTGTACCTTAATAACCTTCTCTAGTCTCATGTGCATCTTTTTCTTATGGAAAATAACATCATGGCTATAGATAACCTTCAAAGCCTACATATACCAAAGATAACAGGCCACATCTCACCTACATCACCATATCTAAGAAAGATGTATTTGATGGACTTTCGATCCAATTTATTATGCTTAACTTTTAGAATATGGAAGAAAGCCTCACATTCAAAGACTCACAAGTATGTATACAAGGGAGGCTTATTGGGCCATACCTTCTCTGCAACTTTACCACCAAGATTAATGCATGGGGTCTATTAATAAGATGCACAATAGTAGTGACTACCTCAACCCAAAAGTGTTGCAGTAAGCCTCCTTGACTAAGCATACTATGGACTTTTTCCTCAATACTCATACTCATGCACTCTAAAATACCATTTTGGGATTGGGTGTATGGTGTGGTCAATTGATGCTTACCCCTCTCATCATATAGTTGCTAAAAATCCTTAGAAACATATTCAATCCCATTGTGAGATCATAGGCATTTCAACCTATAGCTAGATTGGTTCTCAACCATGGCAAGAAAGCATTGAAACATAGGTAAAACATCAGATTTCTACTTAATACGATAACCCCAAACCTTATGCAAATAATCACCTATGAATGTAACAAAGTTTTCATGCCAACTAAGGACTCATAGGGCATGGGCCTATAAACATTTGAATGCACAAGAGCTAACCACACGTGTAGAACTAGACCTTATGAAAATTACGAGTCTACCTACCATACAAACAATGATCACATGAATCAAAACAAGAATAATCCAAGGGCCAAAGATACTACAAAAATGGGTAAAAACTTTCATTTCTTCCAAGGACAATGCCATAAAGATATGTGTGGAAGATTGATGATAGCCAAGACATGGTCAACAAACTTAGAAATAAGCAAAACATAGAGGTTGCCAACCTTGGTGCCTCTAGCAAAAACAAGTTACCATAGATGATCTTTCATGAAGAATCACCAAAATATACATGGTACCTATCATTGTCTAATTGTCCAATTGAAATAAGGGTTTTCATCAAAGTCAAAACATGACGTACTTCATGAAGTAAAAGAGGAGCACTTGTACCAAACTCCTATTCTAAGGATATCCAATGTAGTGTCATCTCCCAACCGAACAAAACCTACAATAGTATGGTAGCTATGAAACCAATGGTGATGTGGGGTAACACATAATGAAGTATCTGGATGAAGAAGCCAACATTGAGAGTAAGTGGATGGAGCATTGGTCATCAACTAAGTAGCATCAAGTAATAAAGCAATAAGTATGTAATTTTCAAAACTATACTCTATGGTATTTATCTCCTCTATCTTCACAGTGGACTTAGGTACAATCTAAGTGGCCTTTGCATTTTCCTACACATTTTCCTTGCCTTTCTCACTATGCCTATCATTGTGTACTTTATGGCACTATGGTGACCCTTCTTCTCTTACAAGAATGAGAGAGAGATAGGGGCAATAGTGAGCTGACTACTCTCATTGTACTTCATTATTCATCTTACTCTTATTGACTAACTAACACAGAACATGAACTAGGTCTAAGTGACCACTCTAACTAACCATTGACTAACTAACTATGGTTAAGTCATATACTAACTTATTAAGAACTATTCAAAGAATAAGA
Organism: Lygodium microphyllum; assembly: GCF_053477565.2. Taxonomy (NCBI): domain Eukaryota; kingdom Viridiplantae; phylum Streptophyta; class Polypodiopsida; order Schizaeales; family Lygodiaceae; genus Lygodium; species Lygodium microphyllum. The sequence continues at coordinate 27,118,776 of NC_141143.1, read as the reverse complement.
GAGAGAGATGAGGCAACAGAGAGTTGACTACTCTCATTTTCTTCATTATTCAATTTCACACACCAACTAAGTAACCAAAAAAACTAGGACTAAGTGACCAAACCATACTAATCTACTAACTACAATTAAGTCACGTACCCGACTTATTCAATCACATACACATACTATGAACAACTAGACACATAGTTGTCATGTCGGGTCAGCAGCTTGAGCTTGAAGTCTCAACACTCCCCCTCAAGGTCAAGTAGGGTATTGTACTCCAAGTAGTTGTCTAAAGTAACTAAACTTATCTTTACCTAATGACTTGGTAAAGATATCTACAACTTGCTCATATGTCTTCACATGCAGGAGATCCACTTTTCCTACAAGTATCATCTCATGGATGAAATGATAGTGTACTTTTGTATGCTTTGTTCTAGCATGGTGAATAGGATCTGTTGCTAGAAGTACACAACTCAGATTATAAGAGTATAGTGTCACTAGAGCCTCTATCTTGATATCCAAATTAGTCATCAACTTCAGCAACCATACAATCTCACATGTGGCTAAAGCAGCACCTTTGTACTCTATCTCAATACTAGATAGTGCAACAATCGATTGCTTCATATTACTCCTGCTAATCATCCCACTACCAAGGCTAAATGCATAGCCACTAGTAGACTGGCAATCATAGGGACATCCAACCCAATTTGCATCAATATATCCAATGAGTTTTAGGTCCTTGTCTTTCTCATAAAATAGCTCATAATCTACTATTGCCTTGACAAATTGCATGATCCTTCTTACTACATCCAAATGTGTTTTCCCGGGCTTTTGCATAAGCTAACGGATGAGCCCAACATCGTAGTCCAAGTCAGGCCTACTGATAGTCAAGTATATCAAACTTTTGACTATCTGCTTGTACATAGTAACATCTACAATCTTAGCTCGGGTGTCTATATCCAATTTTGTATTCTGATCCAACGATGTATTAAGTGCTTAAAGAAGTTACTATATGTATATCCTCTACATCATGTGCATTCATAAGGCCTATTTATAAATATCCTTATTTGTGAATTTTTCCTGAATAAACCATAACCCTTTTCTATTCAATTCGTAAATAACCCTTTATATTACACCATTCTGTATGTTAAAAATATATAAAAATAGTATTTTAAAAATACATAATACTTTTTCAGCATTTCCAATGCGCATTGTCTCTGTATCAGCCACAATCCATTGGCTAACTTAACTACCTAAATGCCCAAAAAATATTTCAATTCACCTAAATCTTCCATGTTAAACTCTGATTTCAACCTACTCATCATAGCCTGTATTCCAATATCATAATCACATGTAGTAATGAGATCATCCACATAGATGACTAGCACAACCAAACTTGTATCTGTCTTTTTAGTAAACAAACTATTATTAGCCCTACCAACTATAAAACCAAGACCTTGCAAACAATAGCTAAAGTGTGCATGCCATGCTCTTGGAGCCTGTTTTAGCCCATAAAGAGCTTTCTTCAGCTTGCAGACATAGTTAGAAAACTACAGTGGTACATACCCCTCAGGCTAAAGGCTCATCCATCAATGCATCCTCTTCCAGGTCATCATTCAAGAACACATTCTTTAGAGCCATCTGCTATAATTTCTAGCCCTTTGTTGCAACCAATGCAATCATAGTTCTGATGGTTGCCATCTTGGCAATAGGGCTAAATGTTTCTTCATAATGTAAATCATATTTTCTAAGCATATCCTTTGGCAACCTTCCTGGCCTTGTATCTCTCTATGTTACCATTAGACTTGCATTTTACTTTATACATCTGTTTACAGCCTATAGTCTTCTTGTGTTTAGTCCCAAGTCTAATTTTTAGTCAATGTGGCCATTTCTTCATTCATGGCTTTGCACCAATTCGTATCCAATACAATTTTAGCAAATGTAGTAGGTTATCTGTACTATGTGACCTTAGTCATATATGCATAATGCTTCACAGAATATCTACTGCATGTAAGTTGATCAACAAGGTATCTCACCTTGTGCAAGCATCTGAACTGTAGTGTACTACTTGATTCCCCTCTTTCATGAGGCAAAACATACCTACTCTGCTTAATACCTAGAGTATACACAAATGGAATTCCAAGTTTGCTATCAAGGCAGTCAAATCATAACCAGAAGTCATCATACTTGGAGTCATCATGCCAGAAACATCATTAGAAACTTTTTCTTTTCCTCTACTTTCCACCTCATTTCTCCACCTCACTGACATAGTGGTGTCAGTGGATGATGATGCAGAACTCCCCAATCTACTAGTCCATGGAGATACACATGAAGACACACAACATGTATGCCTTGACAAAAAAGTACTCTACTATGAAACCATATGAGAACCTATTTCTAAAGGCATTTCAATAGGCAAAACCGAAGTAGATGATGCATACCAAAATCCATATCATCAAATATGACGTCTGTGTTGAATAATGTTTCTCTAGTAGATGGATCCTAACATTTATATGCCTTCCTCTCTTGTGCATAACCAATGAACACACACTTGTGTGCTTTAGGATCAAATTTCCCGTGTTTCTAATTAGGGATATAAACAAAGGCAATGTAGCCAAAAAATTTCATGTGTCTAATATCTGCCTCGTGCCCATAGAGCTTATGGTATGGAGTCATGTCATGTATACTTGGAGTGGGGGTTTGATTCAGTACATACATGGCTATCATAATAGTCTCTACGCAATAGTATAGTGGCATGATCTTTTCATTCAACATTACATGAGCAGTCTCCATAAGCACCCTATTCTTTCTTTCGGCCACTTCATTCTACTCTAGAGTGTAACTACATGCGAGCTACCTGTGAATGCCATTTTTGGCTAAGTATTTGTCAAACTCATTAGATACATATTCCCCACCATTGTCTTATCTCAAGCATGAGTAAAGCAAAAAAAATGCTTCTCAGCTTGCCTCTTGAACTCTTTAAAAAAAGTAAAAATTTTATCCTTGTATTTCAATATATACACCCAGGTATATCTAGTGAAATCATCTATGAAACTGACATAATACTTAAACCCACCAAGAGAAGCATTATGTGATGGTCCCCATACATTAGAATGTATTAACTATAATGGTCTCATTCTATTTCAGACATGCTTAAAAAATGGAAATCAAGAATTTTTTCCAAACTAGCATGCATCATCAGAGACATGAACAAGTTCACTATATGCATACTTTGGTAAACCTTTCACAAGCTTCTTTCTTTTCATAGTTTGTAGTCACTGAATGTTCACATATCCAACCAATTTGTGCCATAATTCCAAGTTCCTAATAGTTCCCTGAGCATGTGCAAAAATGGATAATTTTAGCTGAGGTAATGTTGCATCCAGTGTGAGCATTCTACCTTGTCACTGGTCTCATGCAATTAGTTTACAACCATTACCAAACTCTTCTATTAAACAATCATGCTTACTAAAGTAAACCTACAAGTTTTGATCTATCATGTAACCCATAGATAACAAGTTTTTCATAATGGAAGGCACATGTAATACCTCATGCAAAATTTTCTTCTGCCCATCATGAATGACCAAGGGTACTATGCCCTTATTCTCAATGTTGTTATGTGTATCATCTCATGTACACACATATCCATTATTTTTAAGAACCATGTTTCTGAACCAATCACCATGAGGTGTCATGTGATTTGGTCTCCTTTTAGTAGCGGCACGATTCCGAACATATGTCATGGCAAATAGTCTATCAGTGGATGCATCCTCTGTATGACTCGATGATGCATAGTGTCCCTATTGTTGTCCTTTCTAATTAGCCTCTTTTTTAGCACTCTTTGGCAATGTGGCCATACTTGCCACAATAGTGATCATCCTTATCTTTATTTGGATTGTCATGAGTATGTTGTGGCTCCCAGGATCCTTTGCCCCTAGGGTTAGATCTCCCCCTTGCTCTAAAATGTCCACCATCTCTTGCATTTTGACTGTGCTAAGTATCACTATTGTGGGATGCACTCTGATGTGTTCCTCATCCATGAGAAAACCCTCTTCAATGGCTGCCAACCTCATTGATTAGAATAGAACACTACATCTTTGCTTTTAGAGCTACTTGACCCAATAGCTAACCCTAGTTTGACTTTTTTATGTATGAGCAATGACACAAGCTCATTAAAATGGCATCTTAGTGTGCACTGATATAGAGGTATCAAAAGATTTGTACTTAAGTCCTAAACCATTTAGGGTAATAGCCACTAAATCCGCATCATCAATATCAGCTCCAAGTAGAGCTAGCTGATATGCAATGGTCTTATTTTTGGTCGCATATCAGCTCCAACTAGAGCTATCTAATATCAACATTGCATATCAACTCCAACTAGAGCTAGCTGATATGCAATGGTCTTATTTTTGGTCGCATAGTCCTATATGCATCGACTTTCCTATCTATATTGTTGAAATTTTGCTTTAGATGGAATTTGTAAGCACTAGTGGCCGTGCCATAATACCACATCAAAATATTCCAAGCATCCTCTGATGACTTGCAGTTCATTGTTTTTTGTATAACCATTGCATCAAAGATACACAAGGAGAACCAATGCAACACCCTTTCGGCTCTTTCCATCCATCCTCAATGTGCCCATCTCTATTCAATTATAGGATTTTTATCGAAAATCTTGGGTTCAACTTCAACACCCATAATGACATCCCAATAGCCCTTTCCAATCAAGAAGTTCTCCATCCAAAACTTCCAAATAGCGTAGTTGTTATTATCAAGTTTGTCACCCACTATCTGAGTTATATTATCTGTTCTCTCTACATTTGCCATGTCTGCAACACAATGTATGCAGTAGTAAAAATTTTCCCTGCTTAATTTCCTACAGACCAAGTAATTTTCACATATAGGGTGCTTGTATGCACTCCAATCAATCCAATAAATATGAAGACAAGCTGTCTGTAATGTCAACTGTGAGTGACCAACAGCAAGTTCTCTATTGAATTTTGAATGTTCTCTATTCAGAAAACCCCTTAAAGCATTCCAAACATATGCCTTTTCATTCGGAAGTTCATAGTCATTTTTATGAGTATCAAGTCTTTCTTACACAACATGTAGCAACTATGAAGTTTCTTACAATTGCAACTATTCAAGTACCTCTATTTTACCATCAATAAATTAGTCTAGAATTGAGCATTAAAACCTTCCAGTATTCCTCAAGACATCGACAATCCATGTAGTAAGATCCAAGCATTAGATGATATCAACATGTAGTTCAATGTGCTTGTAGCATCAGACCAAAGCTTGTACAGTTCCAAGAATGATTTCAAGACCATTCCAGATCTGTAAATGCATTCAAATCTCTGAGGTTTGGAATCCTACTCATGCTCAAGTACAAACTCTTGAAGGCATAAACAATGCCACTCAATTCATGTTGATTTAGTATGTCCTTCTTGTGTATTCAAAGATTGAGATACATCTTGTTACATTCATAGAGAATAGGCTACAATTAATTGCCTATCATAGTGCACGATTTACTTCATCATTTGACCTACAAGTACAACTCCAAACTTGGAAACCCAATGTTCATAACCATTCATGAACCATCCGCTGATCATGTGGCATCATCTAAGCATTAATGGCCAACAATTCAAGCTTCGTTGAATGAGCTCTAAACATTACATACAAGCTACCTTAACTTTATGACAACACTTAGTTACATAAGGCTTTAGATCACTTCAAGAGTGCTCCACCACATGAAATCATACTTATTGAAAATGCTCAATAATATCTTTCAATCTTAGTATGTATTTACTTGCAAGTGCATCCTTATGCTTTTTTTGAAATCAATGTACTTCTATGGAGCATATCTTACCGAAAATATCATCCTTCTTAACTTCCAAAACTTCTATTATCCAAAATACATGACCAATCTCATCCTCCTCAACTAGTGTTGCCACAAGTAAGCATACCTTAATATCCTTAATATCATCTTGTCATATTTCTTGTAGCTTCTCAGTTCCTATTCTTGATTGAGAACTAGATTTTGGGACCTTTTTTTAAAGCAAAAAAGTGCTTAAGAGGCGTAAAATACCAATTTGTCATGAAAAACCAAATGGTTGTGGATCAATGAGCTGGAGTTTTCCTAGATGGAGTTCAATACTAGGAATGGAACGCAAGTCTATGTTCGTCAATCGAAGTCCATTTGACCCCCCATTTAATCCTCACAAGGTTTCATGTTATAAAGCTGTTATATGATCCGAGAGCCAAAAAGTGCATTATGAAGGCCAACTTTATGCATTTTGACACCATGAAGTCAACCGTCCAGTCCATTCGTGAATCAGAGCTCTTTCGTGCTACCGAAATGCAAAAATCCACTTGTCGAGCAGTGTGAACTAGATATTTTATAAATGAAATGTAATGAAATGAAAAATTAAAAATCATGCAAAATCTAATCATGATCAGGGAGGGGGTGCAAATTTTTTTGCACCCCAAATTTGTGGATTTTTGTGCCCTCTCTTGGATGTTGGTGATCATCAAGGAATGACGGCACATCTCTAATCTACTCCTCAAGGGCTTCAATTTGGCTGTGGACATGCAAATTTCTAGCTAAGGAATCAAAATGCTAATTTTTAGTATTTCTCTCTCCTCTCTCCTCTTGTTGTGTGTTTCCATGGTTGATTCTATGAGAGAAGGGGGTGGGCACTAAGATGAGAGATTTTGATTGCGGGATGATGTTGGAGTGTAAAGGAGCGTAGATGGAGGTTGGAAGAATCATCAAACGGTTGTTGGAAAGCTTCAACAAACCTTTAATGATGAGACACGTATGACATAAGGCTCGATTCTATGAGTAAGCGATAGATTTTATTATTTGATGATCAATTTTGGTTGAAAATGGTTGGATTTGGTTGTCAATTCTATGATTTATAAAAAATATTAAAGAAGTCAAGAAAAATTAGTCATCTAATAATTTCATTATAAACACGCAAAACTTGCAATATTGTGATTTTAAGGGAAAAATAAATCTAAATTAGTAAATAAAAATATGGATATTTATCAATAAATAAATAGTGAAAATAAGGAAAAATGAGAAAATTAGATTTTTAACATCTAAAAACTAGAAAAATTAAATTTGTATTTGTGAATGTATGGTAAGCTAAGGCATGAGGTTAGCCCTATCTCTATGTTAAAGTGGGGTTTTATTACTTTCGTGAAGAAGAAAAAATACATAAAAATTCTCTCTAAACCTACCATATCGAATGCACAATCTTAAGTGGTAGGGAGAGGGGGACATTAAGTGCTTATAATACATTGAATTCTAATATTTTTCTAATGCATGGCGTATAGGATATGTATAGTTGAAAATTAAGAGAATCCAGTAACAAGAGCGTGCTCAGTGCTAGCCCTAGGCAACACAACAATCTCGTTTAGAGAAAAGGCATGCAAAGACATGTTTTTAAACCTTCACAATATTGGTTTCCAATAAGAAATTTGTTTGAGCACTCAAAATCATACACAATTGCATTGCACGCAACATATGGTATCATCCTAGATGCATAGTAATTGTTTTCATAAGCGGTGACCTACATTGAGTGTGAGATACCCTAAGCTGTAGGGTTAGTGGTTTGTTCCTTGGGGAGTATTCAGTGAGGGCTATCTATTATCTCCTAGATCAATTCATTAAAAGAGTGGATTATCAACCCAGCGAGGGGCACTCCCTTTGTTTGTGCTTACATGGTATATTACACCAATATGTGTAGGGACTCCCTTTGAGGAGTGTAGGAAGGGTTATTCGTTGGATTACAATCTATACAAACACAAAGTTTTGTATATTAGAATTTAGGGTACTATACCCCTTAGACACTCTTGGCCATGAGGCCGTGTGGGGTGGTTTGGGTGTGTAATAGTAGAGGCGCAGCTAGTGCCATAGAGCCAGTGTTGGGTTTGTTTTAGATCCCGACAGAGGTAGTGCATTTGTCAGGAGCAGCTAGTAAGTGGTGGTCTTTGAATCTCGGTCGATAAGGACAAGTTTATTTGTGTATGCCAAAAGGTAGTAAAATCGATCCAAAAGACCATCAAGCCAAGATTTAGAAGCAAGAAAGACCTGAATGGGCTAGATGGCCAACCAAAATTATTAGGAGATATTCTCCATAAAGGAGTTGTCCAATATCCCTACAAGGAAGGGGTCTTAGTAACCCTAGTCCCATGCATAGTTTGTTAGGAGGATGAGGAGGTTTCAATACTTCCCCTCTTCCAGTTAGTTAGACCACTTAAAGTGCAGTAATAGTTCCCATAGCTCAAACTCCGTCAAACTTACCAACCTTAGGATCTCCTCTACCCATTTTTAATGGGCTAGCAGAGGAAGATACGAAACTTCATATTAATGAATTTCAAAAGTTAATATTTAACTGTCAAATCCAAGATGAAGGACACTTGATGATGTTTTTTAATATGACTCTAAAGAGACGAGCTGCACTATGGTATCATAGCCTAGAGACTAAAACCATTTTGGCAAACTTCTGTAACTACCTCACACTAGCAGGGACTCCTAGAACATCTTCCTAGCAGGCTAGCAGAACATGGTTACTAGGACTACCTTCTGAAAAGGGTATTTCAATGCCTGACATTGTCTTTATAGGAGGTAGACAACTACTCAAATCGTCCCTAGAGATACCTAGCAAAACCCTAGGACTTCATGCCTTGATTGTCGATCCCCACAAACAAAAAGAAAATAACCCCCACATACGCATATAACATTATCAGCTTAAGGGAAAAACTCAGAAAGGCGACGACACCACCTAGAATGGCTACAAGAAGCTCCCGCCACGCAACAAAGGCTCCCTCCAGGCACTTCATCAAACTTGTCTGATGCAATCACTAAAACAAAAAACTACTAAACATACTCGTACCAAAAAGGCTCATGGCCCTCTTAGCCTAAAGGAATATAGCAATTCACAACCAACAATATAGCCCTCTTGGGCTTATGAAATAATATATAAGAATGGCCCCCTTGGCCTTATGGAATGAAACACTTTACTACCATTTAGTAGCATACTATTGAAACAAACCCTTGGTCCTAATACAACTCTAATAAAGCACAAGATTGACCAATGATAAGGGCTTCTCATGCCCCACACTAAGTGCATTAGGTTATTACCTAACCCCCCTAAATAAATAGCAAGGGGTGTCTGACGAATATGATGATACATAGTTATATGCATCCATGATAGAGTAGGAAGATGCTCACTTACTACTTGACTCATAACCAAAACTAACCAAGAGCGACATTCAAAATAGGACATGTTAGCAAGAAGACCACAATTGAAAAAGATATCTTCAACAAAAGCATAGTTAGCTAGGGAATCTGCAAAGTGATTCCACTATCAAGGAACTAACTGACAAGTCACCGTCTCAAAGATATGCAACATATCCAAGGTTGCACGATGGTACATTCGTAGAATGGGATCCCGCACACTATAGGTCCCATTCAGCTAATTGATTACTAACTACAAGTCACATTTAACCAATAATCAACAGATACCACCACATCCTGCTATATACAGTCCATGATCAATGCCTTTTATTCTACCATATTATTAGCAAAAGAGGGTCCTAAATAGACTCCCATCTTCATAATAACCCTACACATGTTTAGCGGGTCGTGTAGAAGCTCCATGAAAATACAAGGTATAGCCCTATCTTCAGTAATAAGCCATGCTTACTCATGTTTATGATAATCAAAATCAAGCCAAGAGAGAGGATGTATAACAGATACAATCCCTCCTTCCTTACTAAACTTGATAGGAACTCTAGTCAGAATTCATTGACAATGGTGGCACTAGACCTTAATTTCCCACATAAAAGAATCGAGTTGCCACTCAATAATCTAATAACATTTACTAAACTTTATAGGAACTCTAGTCAGAATTCATTGACAATGGTGGCACTAGACCTTAATTTCCCACATAAAAGAATCGAGTTGCCACTCAATAATCTAATAGCATTTACTCCATCAGATCACTCGACCTTGGTGGTAACGTTGCTCTATATGCGAATGCTCAAGATATGGAATGATTCGTCCCATCCGCTCATCTTGGTACCTACTACAAATTAAAGCTCAATTCTGAGGACCTGCACAGGCACCAAGCCCAACGTCACCCCTTACAAACGTAGTAAGGCTTTAGCTTCTTAAAGTTAACTTTAGTTTTAAACTCTACCCCTTGCAAATCCGCTAAAAGGGCGGTAGAGCATTCTTTCCTAAACGTACAAATTTTTATGGTCTATCCAGCACCCAACTGACCTTTCACAAATTTGTACTTCTTCTTAGCCTGAAGGTCATGAAGGGATTTTATTATCTTCTTCCCTTTTTCTTTATATAGTAAACCTGCAACTGAATGTCATCAAGATGTGCCAGAGAAGTATATCTTTCCTGTAACGCCTCTACCTCTCCCAACAAATGATTGAGAGCAAAACATACAGTGGGTGGATCTAATTCCAATGGCAAACACACACCACTTTAAATGGGGTGTGGCCTATAGCTCTCTTAAATGTCATGTTGTAAGCCCACACTACCACATATAATTTCTTATTTCATCGTGCTTACTTTTTGATACTATCTTGGATATGATTTCCACCAACTATTTATTCATACTCTCAACTTGACCATTCGCTTGAGGATTATACAAGGTAGTTTTATTATGCTTAATCATCAAAGCTTCTGTTAAGGCTACGATAACCTTATTCAAGAAGTGTGTCCCTTGATCAAATACTATCTCATTAGGTGGACTAAAATGACAAACAATTTGCTCCATAATTAAACTTGCCATCTCCTTAGTGTTGTCCTTTACCATTACTTGAGCTTCACACCACTTTGTAAAGTAGTCCATCGATACAATTATATACCACTTACGTGTAGTTGATGAAGGGTATATTGGTCCCACAAAATCAATACCCCATTTTTCAAAGGGCAACGTAGCCAAAATGGAATTTAGACGTTGCTTACAAATTTCCCTCGCATCGTGTCTTTGACAGACATCACAACATGCCTAACATAACTAAAAGTATCCTGGAAAATCGATGGCTACTAATATCCAGCATAGAGAGCTTTCTGGACAATAAGCCATCCAACAAAATATCCCCCAAATTTTGAATCATGACACTCCTCAAGAATGAATGGTACCTCATCAGGTACTACACAACGGTGATAAATGTCATCTACTCCTCTCTGATACAAGAAGAAACCCACTATAATTGAAAAGCATAGGGCTTGTTGCTTAATCTTTCTTTTTTTCGACTTTGATCGAGCAGCCCCAAATCCTCATGTGGATAGATAATGTATCATAGCTATATATCAGGAGGGGATGGAAGCTCTATCAATCTTGAATAGGCCTTCAATGTTACTTCCTTCAGCCAAAATTTCCTTTGGTTCCTCAAAATCCACAAGACATTCCACAATACCCTGTAGCTTTGGTGGCTTGCTCTGAATCTCATAATTGAACTCCTGCAAAGTGATTATCCACTTTGCTAAATAGTCAGGCGGCTACAACTTGTTCATCAATAGCCTAAGTCATTTCGCTGTCGTGTTGCTGCGCATCCGAGCCGTAAACACCTCCATTTTTGTTGTGCATATGTGTTATCTTTTCGCGTGTGTTTCATTGTGTGTGATTGTTGCATTATCTTTCCGTCCTTTTCAATACCCGCATCCAATGTACATACTCCACTTGTGTGTTTGTGTTTGTGTGTATTCCAGTTTGTATGCATGTTGTGTGTGTATCAGAAAAATATGAAAAACTGATGCCAAAGAGTAAGATTATGTTGTCAATTACAATGATGAATTCCAAGAAAAGTGCAAGATATCGTGGAATCGAAGGAAGTCTCAGGAATCCGATGTGGATGTTGCAATGAAGTGATTAGCTGTTCATCATTTGAAGCTCATGCTGGTTGGGGTTCTCGACGAAATTCGTATTTGAGTATATTTCTATCAGATGGGCAGTCACTACATGAGGTTGGAGTAGCTCTTTTAGTGAAGAGATAGGATAAAGCTGCTGGTATAAGCCCAATGATAATGATGACATTTGTGCAGATGTGATGGATGCCCAGGAGCATATCACATAGAATGTGCTAGTCTATCCTGCATACCGGAGGGAGATTGGTTCTGTTCTCTCTGTCAAAACAATCTTGGGAGAGATAAGAGACAAGTGTCTAGAACAAGTGTAAGAGGTGGGTTAGGCTTCATGTTTCAAAAGTTGGAGGGAAAGATCAAAAGCTTTCCATTCTCAAAATAGCCTTACCGATGCTATGTTGAGATTGGGGGGGGGGGGTCTGCCCGTCTTACATGTTAAAAATTTTGGAAATTTACTGAGGCGCGAAGACTACAGTCTCTATTCTCGGATATGCCCTATTCCCCCCGGACCACCATAGCCTATCTTTGGCTCTTGCAATTTTTAGGACCACATGCAGTTGCAACGCTTGTCTCTGGATCTGAGGAAGCGTCGGATGATTCTGTCAGCTTCTCTTTTCCAATGTTCAATGGTCTGATTGGTCAAACAAAATATCAATGTCTTCATACATTTCTCCTTCTTCCTCATCATCAACAACCTTCGCCCTGACCAGAATGTCGAGTGGAGAGGGGGGCATCGAATCCACAACTAGAAACAGGTCATTGCTGTTTGTTGTCCTGGATGTGCATGGAATTGGGGGACTTGCTGATCGGCTCCAGCACGATCGACGCAACATTCGCATCAGGTGAATGTGGAGGCGATCATCCGAGATGTGATCGGCCAGCCCCTTCTTGACATGGATACCACCAACGTGGATTACATCGTTAATGTTCTCAAGGACGAGACTTTCGATTTTGGATGGAAAGGCGAAGGAGCATACGAAGCTCTAGGGGACTGCTTGAGAGAAAGGATAGCAGGCAAACAGCACGACTCAAGCTTGCTCACATACAAGCATCAAAACGTAAACAGGAGAATGCTCTGGCGTTTGTAATCATGATACCCTGATCCTCAACGGAACGAGCACAAACACATTGTTGTTGTTAGGCTTTTCTTTTCTGGTGGTTTGCTGGAACGCATCCTTCACATCCAGGTATGAGAACACTGCAGCATTCCCCTAAATGGGATTACATCAATGGCGGGCCTCACAATTCTGTAGCGTGGAGAGCCATCATTTATGAACTGTATCAGGCCTTGAAACAACGTATAAACTTTCTGCAGTCAGCTATACTCACGCATTGTAAGGTCGGAGCACTAGAGAGGGCTTTTGGTTTAATAAGTGTCCTGATTGAAGAAGGGTTTTATCCAGATAAGGTTGTATTGCTAGGTCTTTTGAGATCAGTGACAGGTGCAGGACGTGGCCAGCATTGCAGAGTACTTCATGATCTGATTATTAAGTTCGGTTTTGAGTCAGAGGTCACTTTTGGGAATGCTCTAATCAACACGTACAGCAAATGGGAATGCTTGTTTGGAAACTTCATGACACTGGAAAGCTGTTTCATAGTGGTCTTCTTCATAAGGCAATCAATTAAGGAAATCGAAGAATATTCTCAAAAGAACTTCCTAGTTGCTAAAACCAAGGGATAACTGCTGTATTGGAGGGAAAAGCTTGAATGTAAGGGCCTCAGGATGAAACTGACAGTGAAGACGATTAAGCCAACTGCAGAAATCACCTTGATGGAAACCAGTTTAAAAATTGATGCTTTTGTGGAACAGAAATTCATAGCTTTTGAAAAGCTACCAATATTTTTGAGTCATTATATACAGAAGAGTCAGACAGGTTTGCTCTGCTGAATACAGTTTTGAAGTTTCTAAACTGAAACTTGTTGATGCAAAGCTACATTTTTCAGAGAACTATGTTCTTGCAAGAGAATGTATCAGTGTGAAGATTGATTGGGTGTACTCTGGTTCATGCACTAGAGGGAAAATTGAAGCAATTAATGACCAAATTGAAGTATGGCCGATGGCTAGTCAGTTGTACTAGTTGTACTTTGATACCACAGTTTTGCACTGAATGCAGTTTTTGTATGTTATACCAGTTGCTCACAGAACTTCATTGTATTGGCACTGTATGGATTTCTGAGAATTGATCACAGGGATTGCTGCCCAGCAGAACTCATCAAGCCTATGTGCCAATGGCAAAACTGTTCTTGAACACCTAAATGCAAAGCTGGTTATGAGATACTACAGATTTTTCTGAACATGGACCTCATGTAATTTACTTGGCAAGCAATATAGTGATCTTTGGCACCAAAAATTTGAGTTCTTCTTGTTAGCCTATTTCCTTGTTGAATCTTGAACCTTGTGTTCAGCAGCTCTTGCATGAACTCTACGACACCGCCTTCATAAAGAATATCACATTCTCATAGAGAATATAGTTCCTAAATTTTTTCATTGCAAAAACCATACAAAGGCATAAGTTCTCCATATAAGTATAATTGACTTCATATATCGCCAATTTCCTACTAGCAAAGGCAATTGGATGATATCATTTTTCTTCCCAAATTTGGGCTAAAAAGCTGATAATATGCATTATGGCTGCTGAAAATATATAGAAAACTTCACCTCTTCTAGGTGCTTTTAGGATTGGCACTTTTGCTAGTTCTTACTTCACATCCTCAAAGGATACTTGATAGGATTCACTCCACTCAAATAGATAGTTAAAAGATAGGAAGTTTGTCAATGGCAATGCTCTTTCTACTAGTGTATTGATAAATATTCAATAATATCCCACTGATTATAGAGAGTTGTGTACCTCTTTTGGAGCACATGGCAGGCTCATAGCAACTATAACCTTTATCTTTTCAGAGTAAGTCGCAACACCAATCAAGCTAACCACATGGCCTAGTAACAACCCATAAGGCACCCCAAAGATACACTTTCATGGACTAAGAGCAATGCAAAACTATCTATAACACTCAAAACATTTCCTTAGAATGACCAGTTGTCTTTCCCTTGCGGTGGCCATCCATAAATCATCAATGAAGACTTTAACTCCTCTTAGGAGAGATGTCACCAAAAGTCTTATTAGCTATTCGTTGTCAAGAACCATCATGTGCATTTCATAACCCAAGCCCCATCACATGGTACACAAAGGTACGAAATACAATGATAAATATTATTTTCAACTTGTCTTCCTTCGGAATAGCCATTTGGTTGTATCCTGCAAAGCAATCCATCCATATAACAAATAAGTTTCCCTTCCCGCTAATTGATCCAAAATGTGATCAATAAATGGTAACGTATAGTATTTATTAACCGTCCGCTTATTAAGCTCTCTAAAATCTATGAAAAGTTGAATCTAATAATTATTATTATTCCTGATAATTACTGGTAAATACCATTCTATGTATTGAACTGGAAATATTAGGCTAGCGTTTCATAGTTTTGTCAATTCCTCAAATAGCCCATCCCTTAGTTGGAACAGCATACGCCTTACTTTATGTCGCATAGGGTGGCTACCTCCTTTAAGAGGATAGTATGAATTGCTAGGATAGGAGGAATACCTCTTAGCTCATCATAACTCCAAGCAAAGATATCACGATATTCCTAAATTAAGGACACATAGTCCTTCCTTTCTTCCAAATTAAGCATGGACCCTAATTTAATTGGTTGTGAATCATTCAGCATGCCAAGGTCTAACTCAATTACATTCTCATCTCTTATCCTCTCCTAAAACTCTATTGGCTCATTCAAGGTTACTTGGTACATATCCTCTTTGTAGTAGACCCCTCGTTGGATTCTTCACTTGATGACGATGTCGCACAGAATAATACGCACGGGGTTTCATGAATGTCACTCATCATAGGGACGCTAAGAAAGATGAAGAGAACTCAAGATAAATTTATGGATGAATACTTGTTGTACATGTTGAAAAACATAATAAAGAAGATGATCGATTGTTGTTGATTGGGAGCATAGTAAAGGCAGAGAGATCACCTGTCCTTCTTTTGAGCTGCTTTTTAAAATTCAAAGAATCTTGCCTTCAAGAGAGGATAAATTGACATGGTTAAGCATAAAAATGGGTAATTGAAGAAGTGAATACATAAAGAATCCATAATTTTTAAGCACATGGCATCATGGATATGAAGCTAAGCTCAAGAAGATTATAAAGAAAAAGATAAGCCTCCTTATGATCCTAGAGGAGCACAAAGAATTGACTCTTCAAGTATTGCAACAAAAGGCTAAGTGGAAGGGCTTAATTGAGATGGAGATTAAGGACCTCAAGATGAAGCTCATAAGGGACGCAATAGAGAGAAAAGGCAATACTTGTGGCCATGAAGTTTTGAATAGGTAAGGGTGGCAGTGATCTTTTGCTTGAGCTTTTGCAGGAAGCCATGTGTGGGTACTCAAATAAAGACCACAATTTAATGACAAAACCGCCGATGCTTCGAGCCATGTGAGCAAGGTAATAAGTCAACCCGAGTAGTCAAAGATCTTGATGTAGCTTCAGCCGCTTCTGATGGATCTCCGCAAAGCAATACAAAGAATCTGCGTTCGGCATAGCTCGGCTTGTGATGTATTGAGAGAGAGAGAGAGAGAGAGAAAGGGAGAATTAACAAACAACAACACAGGTCACAAGATCCTCAGACTTCAAGATATTGTGCAACAATTCCAGGGGTATTTTGCCAAAGCTTCCACTCTCAATAATTAGCACAATCTCATTAGTGCTATGGTTTGCCACCTCACCGTTCTTGTAGTACTCCACGCGGATGCTTTGTCTTTGACTTGTGATGTGTTATCGCAACTTAATCCTCTTTGACTGTAGGTCGTCAGCCCCTTCAGCACGTTCGTTTTTCCCCTCGTCATCTTTCATTGCTTCAGCTTCGCTGTGTCCTCATTTTCATTGTCTTATATTGCATCATCCCAGTTCTTTTTCTACCGCCGACGTTACTTTCAGCTGTCACCATAGCTCCTTTGACTTCACAATTTCTTCTTTGTCTTTGCCTTTGACTGCAGTTCGCGACTTCAAATCAGCCACCTAGCTACTCATTCCATTGCATCACCTTGTTGGCTTCTGGCTTGCCCTCTGCGGCATGTTGTCAGCTTCCTCTCCTTGCGTCGTTCATGTAGACAGCTACTGTACTGAACAGAAAGAAAGGAGAGAGAGAGTACGCCACAGAGAGACGAGACAGGTGCGAACAGTTGTAGCTTTTCTATTAGTACGTGTGTGTTCTTATACAAGAGTGGCTCGCAGCCATCGTGACGGTTAGTATACTGATTCAGATTATTGTGGTTCTTGATGTTTTATTATTACATAGTTAATGGATTGATGTATTTAGTTTATCACCAACACCCCCCCATAAACAAATATGTCAGCAATCTGGAAACTCCATTCCGATTATCTGTGCACACTTGAAATGTTGCACAGAGCTCAGGCTTTTTGTAAACACATCTGCAGCATTTTCTTTAGAAGGCTTGTAGAGTAGTGCTATCTTTCTGGCTTCAACCTGCCTCTTACAAAATGGTTAGCAATATCAATATGCTTAAGTTTATCTGATTGTCTAGCCTTCCGTGACGACTCTATGGCAAACATAGAATCTGAATATATCACAATAGGAACATGCACATGAAACCCAAGTTCAGTTAGGAAATTATTCATCCATAAAGCTTCTTTTGTAGCTTTAGATGCTGCTTTATACTCTGACTCGGTACTTGAAAGAGAGATAGTAGCTTGACGTCTACTCTTCCAAGATATGGCGCCTCTTGAAAGAGTGAAGGCAAAACCACCTATTGAATGCCTTGATCTTGGATCTGTGGCCCAATCTGCATCTGTATAACCAATAACTTGAAGGCCACCAATTATATTTTCTCTTCGAAAGGATATGCCATAATTACGTGTGGTATTTATGTATTCAAGCAGATGGGTAGCTAGCACTAGATGCTCATGTCGTGGAGAATGCATATACTATGAAAGCATACCAGAGGCAAAAGCTAGATCAGGACGAGTGCATGAAACTAAGTAGCGAACACTTCCAAGGATGCTTCTATATAGTTTAGCAAGAGGATCATGTTGCCATAGTGTTGTGTCAGTGTCAAATAGTGTGTGTTTTTCTTGTCTTAGCAATGGTAATGGTGCCCAACATTGCTTATTCACATTAGTATTAAACTTCTTTACAACCCCTTCTGCGAATTTTGCTTGAGTGAGATGTAGAGTGTGTGTTGGGCGATGTCTAAAGACTTGCATGCCTAAAATATAACTAATTTCCCCCCCATCACTCATGCGAAATGTAGCAGTAAGTTCAGATTTTATTTGCTGTAGGAGTGAGGTAGATGTTGCCAGCAAGAAAATGTCATCCACATAGAGAGCCAAAATGACGAAATGGGGTCCACGACGACGAATGTAGATGGAAACATCACTTTGGAGCCGCCGAAAATGAATGGACTGCATAAAGGAGTGAAAGCGAGCGTTCCACTGTCGAGGAGATTGCTTGAGTCCATACAAGGACCGTAAGAGGAGGCAAACATAATCAAGATGATCAACATTGACAAAGTATGGAGGTTGAACCATGTATATCTCTTCCTCAAGTTCACCATTAAGAAAGGCGGTTTCAACATCCATCTGGTGCATTTCCAAGTCATATTGGACTCCAACAGCCAACAATACTCTCAATGATGCAAGTCGAAGTGTGGGAGAGAAGGTCTCAAAGTAATCTATGCCAGGTTCTTGAGAGAAGCCCCGAGCAACAAGTCGTGCTTTATAACACTCAATAGAACCATCAGGACAGTATTTACGCCGAAGGAGCCATTTGCATGTGATGGGTTTGCGATGCGCGGGAAGAGGAACAAGAACCCAAGTGTTATTATGAGTTAAAGATGCCATTTCAGCCTCCATCGCAACACACCAGAGATGAGCATCAGATGATCCAAGGGCATCAGTAACACTAATAGTGCCATCAAGGAGGGAAGGATAATGGCCAGAGGATTGTGCCATTGCAACATTTAAGTGGCCAATTATATCAGCGATACTTCGAGTCTTGGCTGGAGGAGACTCGGCTGAGGTAGAAGGTGAGTTGGAGTTTGGGATAGCATGAGTTGCAGGAAGGGATAAATTCTTAGAAGAGGGACGAGATAGAGGGTTGGATGATTATTTTGTAGATTGATGACAAGAACCTTTGCGAGCCAGTTTTGGAACTCGGGAGGAGCTGGGCTGATGTGAAGGTTGAAACACCGGGCTCTCATATTGAAGACGAGTAAAAGGATTATGAGGAACTCTCGTCATAGTGGTATGTGTGTCTCGGCTAGAGGTAGGAACCACAGAAGCAGTATGATTTGAATGTGACATTTGATGGGTAGGAGAGGTGAGTTGAGTAGGTGTTTGGAGACTTGCTTCAGGAGATAAGAGAATAGGAGAAGTCACCTCTCTTGGAGTTGGTGTAGCAGGTGGAGGACCTAAGGGAAGAACTATGGGAGGAGGAGGAAGGGGAGGAGGTGGAGGGTAAACAAGTACATTGTCCAAGTGTGGAGGACATCTCAAGAACTCCTGATGAAGGGCTAGGTTCCTTAGCAAGATTAGGAGTAGGAATGCTTGGTTCAGGAGTAGTATTGCAGTGTAAGGGCTCAAGAGAGGAGGGTGTCACGATCAGCAAATGCTCCTGAAAGAGTAGATCTCGGCTAAAGGAGAAGGTGTGAGTTGTAGGATGATAAATCTGGTACCCTTTAACCCCAAATCGATCACCATAGCCAACGAAGATGCCTCGCTCAGCATGAGAAGAAAGCTTATGATGCATGTCAGCTGGAATGAGAGTATAGCATGGCGAGCCAAAGATGCGTAGATGAGAGATATCTGGTTTCTCTCCAGCCCATAATTCAAAGGGAGCAATGTTGGGAAGAGTACGATTAGGAAGCCGATTTTGGACGTAGCAGGCTGTAGCAGCAGCTTCTTCCCAAAAGGATTGGGAGACACCAGCAGTTTGGAGCACAGCACGCACAGCATTCAGCAAGGTGCGATTCTTTCTTTCAGCCACCCCGTTTTGTTGTGGGGAATAGGGAACTGTAAGCTGGTGGAAAATGCCCTCTTGAGCACAGTATGCTTTAAAAGCATTCGAGACATATTCACCGCCATTATCTGTGCAAAGACTTCGAAGGGGCTTGTTTAGTTGCCGCTCCATAAAGGTCTTGTAATGCTGGAAATGAGCAAGTACCTCAGATTTCTGCTTGATGAAGTACAACACCATGTACTTGGACCAGTCAAAAGTGAGCATATAAGAGGAGCCAGTCAGAGAGGTGATATGCATGGGTCCACATAGATCTGAGTGGACTAGTTCCAAGAGATCTTTAGTCTTACTCTTGGATTTTGGGAACTTGGACCTTGTCATCTTGCCAAAGATACATGCTTCACATAAGGAAATGCGGCTCAAATTAGGTGCAAACCCTGTAACCATCCTATGAGTTTGGATAGTACGCATCGCTTGGACATGGGGATGTCCCAAGCGGTAATGCCATAGTAAGGTCTCATCATCATGAGAACCATGAGCAGCATAAAGCTCCATGCTTGGATGTATGACCTCAAGTCCCAGAGGATATAACTTGCCTTGTTTGGGGCTGATTAGGTGTGTAGGAACACCAAAACTAGAAGGTGTTTTTATGACACAATAATTATATTGGAATTCCACACTAGTGCCATGGCTAGTCAGCTCATTAACTGAGAGAAGATTTTTTGTTAAGCCGGGAACATAATGGACATCGGGAATCACAGTAGTGGTGCCTGTAGGTAGCCGCAAGTGTAGGGAGTCGATTCCAGCAGCGCTATAGAGACCATCATCACCAAGGCGGACTTCAAATGAAGAGGACACGGGCTGATAATCATGCAACCATGAGTGGGTTCCCATCATATGATGCGTAGCACCAGTGTCAAGATACCAAACATCAGCAGTAGGGGCAGAAGTAGCAATAGCAGCATACAAGTGCATTGTAGTCACATCATCACTCAGGTCATCAATAGCATAAGCTAGGTTTGCATTCATACGGTTGGAAGGATTGCGAAGTTGGCGCCTCTTAGTGCGGCATTGGCGCTCTGTGTGACCTCTACGATGACAAAAGGTACATGTGGGAACAGTGGGAGTAGAGGGTTGAAGCCTCATATTGTTCCGAAAGTGAGGAGTGTAAGGGGTTTGCATGAAGGGTGGTCGGGATTGTCTAGAGAAGGTTTGTCGTGGATTCAAACTAGGCTAGGAAAGCAATTGGGATTGGCGTGATGGCAATTGTCTAGGGCGGAAATGAGAGTATGGACGAGAACCTCTGGCAAGCATAGCTAGGGGAGTGGTGGAAGAGGTGTTGGAAGGTGTTGAGAGTGTATTGGTACGCCGATTTCGAATTTGATCTTCTTGTCTTATATTAGCCAGTAGAGTTGTTAGCTTCAAATTAGGTGTATTAGAATGTTGAGAAACGAAAGACTGCCATGAATTAGGTAGATCATTTAGCAGCACATTTACTTGAACCTCCTCGGGGAGGGTGAGACCCGCAATCAGAAGATTATCATTCGCAGCTTGCCATGCTTCAAGGAATGCCTTGGTTGTTGCATATGACGCCATTTGAATCTCATTCAGTTGCTTATGAAGGAGGACACGAGAGACAACATTAGTTTGCTGGTACTGTGTCTTCAAGAATGTCCACATCGCTTCAGCGGTTTCAAACATCCGAACTAATTGGAGTTGGCGGTCTCCAAGATGTAGAATAATTTATGTTCAGGCTTCGAGGTCTTTCTTCTTCTAGGCTGCAATTTCATCCGCAGTAGGTGGTGTGGCACCAGCAGCAACAGGTTGTTGTGCAGGGTCAGGTTCAGCACCATTTGTCACGCCCGAGTTTCCAGCCTTTTCCAGGACCATCTTTATTCTAAGGCTCCAGGGAAGATAATTTGAGCCCTGAAGCTTTTCAATCTGGTAGAATTTGGACACGGCAGATGAGGTCATTGCAACCATCGGTTCTTGATAAGTCCGGATCAAACCAAGAATCAGAGCCTGCAGGGAGAAGCGTGAGAGCGCTAGGAAGCCAAAGGGTTAGTAGTCGTCAGTGATTGATACCATGTAGACAACTACTGTACTGAACAGAAACTACTGTACTGAATAGAAAGAAAGGAGAGAGAGAGTACGCCACAGAGACACGAGACAAGTGCGAACAGTTGTAGCTTTTCTATTAGTACGTGTGTGTTCTTATACAAGAGTGGCTTGCAGCCATCGTGATGGTTAGTATACCGATTCAGATTATTGTGGTTCTTGATTTTTTATTATTACATAGTTAATGGATTGATGTATTTAGTTTATCACCAACAGTTCAACCTCAGTCATCCTTCATAGTTTGCACTGTCGTCAACTTCAGGTCTTCCTCTCCACTTCCCCAAACTCCTTTGTTGCCACCACTTTTATAATCATCTGATGCTTTGTAAAGCTTCGAATTAAAATCATATCATTCTTCTTTCTTTGCAGTGCCTCAAAAAAACCTTACGATTGTCGTCAATGATTATGTAAAAGAAGTGGACCGCTAGGTTAACGTCGACGTTTATTAAAAGCTTTAAGCTTTTTTTTGCCACCCTATCTCACATTTGAGAAGTGGATATTATGTAGCAGGTCACCCATCAATGAGTGTGTTGCAAATTTAGCATAGGATTCATCTTCAGCAGCCTATTCAGCCGCAGCTTTTGTTATGATCAACAACATCCTCTTCTGGAATAGCGTCGAAATGTAGAGCACCTTTTATTCTTCCTCCGCACATAGAAAAGTCTGCTCTATCTTTCAAGAGGCAACAGTCTTGTGATCTTATGCCACAAATGCAGTCCATATTCCACCCTGCTTTATTGTTCAAGGGCGACATCCCCACAAGCGATGGGCCTAATCAGTACAAGAGAGCATACCAAAAAGTATAAGCTCATCTCTATTATTCACTTCAAACTCAATATCTCCTATCATTCTTAGATTGTTAATATTCACATGTCACTTATGCCAAAATCAGAATTGACTCTATCCTTGCGAAGGGCAAAACAAGCTCTCTCAAAAGGAGAGATTCTACCACCATTCACCTCAAATTCAGTATTAATCCCCTTCTTGAGAAAAGAATAAAGAGTGAGTTTGGAGCTTCACTCAAAAGGCATGAACTAACTCTGATGTAGAAAACTTTAACATCAAACCATGATGTATCAAGCCCAAAAGTGGGCTTTCCATCCCCAACAGAAAGGTTATAATATGTATATGAGTTAGGAAGGCTCTATATCTCTATTTCAAATGTGGCTTTTGGGTACAACAATATTTGGGTCTCTGTAAGTTCAACCATGATTTTGCTTGCAAGAGAGCAAAATTCAATCAAGTTTATGTTAATCCAACAGAAAAACCCTATCTCTTGAGTCTTCAAAACAGAAACCTTCATGTGAAGCTATTTTTCCATGCATTGTGCCCTATCAAGAACATGCTTTGGGAAAGAACTTTGTGCCCAATCACTCATGTAGTTTGCAAATTAGAATCCATGATACGCAATCAATCGATCAATGCTTCCACAAAAAATTATGAATGCATTGAAGAAATTGTGCTTAGCCTAACTACATGTGCTCGTGCGTCATGCAAATGCAAACAAAGAGACACACACAATGGAAAATAAATTCCTAATGACGCTGACTAATGTGATTAATTTCTTGGCAGAAAAATTTGCCCTCAGATTTGCAATGGTGGACGTGCAACGTCATAACAATGACTCATTAACAAATGGAGCATCTAATGTGCTCGACTCTAACAAGGATAAAGGAACTATCTTACTTTGAGGCGATTCAAGATAGTCATCTACTACTACACGTCTAGCACCTCTACCAATGACCAGCAGGTATATCAACTTGATAGTTTTCTTGTAAAATCCATGGCATGTCTAGCAATACTTGATAGCTAGGTTGTTGTGCAAACCTAATGACCCTAAAGTCTAAAATGTATTCCACATTGGCAACGGTCACATGAACTTTAGTAATGCAAACTTCAGGTTGTCATTAGCCATGTGAAAACCAAGCAAAATGATGACTTTAATCACCCCAATATGATCTCTAACCATGGACATAACATCTCCAAGTCATATTGTAGCACTAAATGGGTATCAGATAGTCATCACATAAGTGAATCATAAGCATTACTCACTCAAGAAATAGTTGTTGCCATGTTTTCAGCCACAAATATGTTTGCAAAATGAGCCAAATCCTTGCCAAGATTAGCTCAAAATGGCCTCAAGACAATGCCACATGGTTCCCAAAGCATCCAGCATCAAGATACATCCAAATAGCTATCATATGAGCATCAATTTTAAGGGAGCAAGTGCTACCCTATTTATTACAGATTTGAATACTATGCATTCCATACCTAAAGTTGAATGTATATCAGCCCCAAGTGTATTACTACATTTCAATGCACAATGCTAAGCATTAGATGCAAAGTCTGGAGCGCAACCATGATGCCAAATGAAGAGGAGCGGCTATTGTAGGTCCTAAGAATGATAAAAACCAAATTTTCATACCCACATTGATGGGGCCTTCAGCCTTGAAGAGATTGGAATGCTAGTCCAAGTGTTGGAGATGATGGGGAGGGTCCTCAAGTAGCCAATGATGGCTACCAACAAGCTCAAAATGAAGAGGGAAGCTTCAAGCCTCAAGAAGAAGCTTCAAACCTTACTGCCTTGCCTATAGACTCTTCACAGTGAACCCTTCTTCAACTTCAACCTCTTGCACCAGAAGAAATGCCAAGCTCCTGATTGCTTGAACCAGGCTCTGATACCACTTTGTTGAGTTAGCTGCAATGGGGCTTGTGTAGAGATGCAGGTTGAGAGAGAGAAGAGATAGTAACACACAATTTGTGGTACTAAAGAGTGTACCTCAATAATGATTTTAGATAGGTATATATACTATGTGTAACCTGGCCCTTTTGCAGGTGGACACATGCACTACCCTTTATCCCAACATAGCTAATACATAGACAACATGACTGAAGAGGATGCTAATTTGACTATGAGTGCAAAAGAAATCTTCTCATGGAGTACAGATGATATTTTGAATGTTGATGCACAAAATAAAAAGTAGTGATTGATGATTTACTTATGAAGGTTACAAATATAATACAATTTGTACAAGTCAAAGATGTATTGCAAAGTGATTCCCAAACACAAAATAGTGAGATATTTGTCATGCACGATACTTCTTTTTGGTGGCTTGAGATAGAGGTTTTATGATTTGATATGCATGATAATAAAGTAGACAAGGATGTATACTTTTCTATGCATGATGTTGGGGTAGTTGTAGCAATGTCTATGTACCAAGATCAAGTACACTAATTGATGTAATACTACCTTTTGATCCTAGTAGACTTATGACTTTCATGTAGTTGTAGCAATATCTATGTACCAAGATCAAGTACACTAATTGATGTAATACTAATTTTTGATCCTAGTAGACTTATGACTTTCATGGATTTGGATGGAAAGGGAGACATGGTACACGTCTTAGCAGTCCATCAGAAAGGATGTCTAGAAAAACTTCGCCCAGCACTCCCATGGAATGTTACGGGTTTTGCGATCTAGGTCTTCCCGCGTTTGCCACGTAGCGGAAGTATCCTGGCCGTTCCCACTTAGGATCGACCGGAATTAGGGTTTTCCTGATTGGTCATTAGCTAACAGCAACTAGCATCAGACCCGAGCGAACTACTTTACGTAGAAACGCCAGGTCCGAAGCAGATTCACGCTGCACTTGGTTCAAGGAGAATGGGAAATGAGAGGGATGCAAGGCTCAACCTCTCTACCATAAGGCATAGTCCCATTCCGTTCCCCTAAAACAGCGTAAATCGGGTAAGACGTAACTCTAGGTCATCGCTCTCGTTATTCGTTTTGATGATCATCCCGCTGTTCTTTGAGATTTTTGAGAAAAGTTCCCGGTTAACCGGGACCACCCAACCGTAGGACGGACCCATGGCCCATCCTCCGCACTTTCCTCGGTTTGTTTTAATTATGTAATTATCTAACACATTAATTTGACATATAACAATCAGCTTCTTTAATTAATCCTGTTAAGCACTGGTTCCTTCACGTAATCTTATCACGTGACATAGAAAAACAATATCAAGCAAGTTCTTTCTTTGATGCCCTATGATCTAGAGAGAGTGGTGGGGTTAGCTACATGTTTATGTGAATGACATCTATCTATTGGTAGTATGTTTATGCACATAATTTATTGGGAGATGCATAAGTGGACTTTTGATAAGGCATAGAGTAGGGTACTACAGTTAGAAATTTTGGGAAAATTTTGATGCTTTCAAAATTGGTATACTCAGGGAGCCTCTAATGATGTGCAACACATTTCGGGTAAGTTACTATATGTATATCCTCTACATCACATGTATTCAAGGCCTATTTATAAATATCCTTATCTATTATTATTTTTTGAATAAAACATAACCTTTTTCTATTCAAACTCTAAATAACCCCTTTATATTACCCCCTTCTATATGTAAAAATTGTATAAAAATGATATTTTAAAAATACATTATTTTGAACCACGTGATGCACACATATATTCATTGAGTAACTTACCCAAGCAACACATGCTTTGGTAGGTTGGTCTATAAAAGATTGCATGTAGGACAAGTGCATTATAGACTGTGCATAGTTTTTTTAAGGCTAAAGATTTAGGAATTTGGCTCTCGTGTCTTCATAGAAGTGTAATCCAGGACTAGGCTACAATTTTCCTTCAGAAAGCTTGGTGATTTGAGTTATATACCAAACGTTATGAGCACTTTAAGATAGGACTCTTTTGATTCACACATTTTTAAGACCAATGAATATCTAATCATGGTGGATGCAAGGTATTGACCCCAAAATGCACATGATAATGCTATCTACACCCTTAGTGGGTTGGATGGTATAGGGTTGACGATACCAAATGTAGGAAAGTGTATCAAAGTCTTCAAGATATGTGAGTCTCATATATATGAAGTAGAAGAGATGGAATAGGTACTTCCCAAGCCAATGTTGAGGAGGATGATGAGGAAGACATTGAGGTGGATGGGAAAGGCTTTGAACCTATAGAAGAATGATAATCGGGCACATATCAGAGGATATGCAAGTTTGGAGGGGGTGAATGCATATGATTTTAGATCCATACTAGGAAGGTAGATGTAACTTCATGAATTTAAGGGTCTATGCATAGGACATGGCAAGATATGTTATATGTGACCTGAAGACACTGCAAAGTCTTGATTCAATGAATAAATTACAAGAAATGAAGTTAAACTCAAGAACAAAAGGGAAAGTGATGTAAGTTTGTGATTAGGAGTTTGTATGCATGTGAATTCATGTAGGGATTAAGTAGAAACTTAGGGGACTTGTGTGGACAAGGGAAAGTGGACAAAAGAGAGGAGAAGATCGCTACAAAGAGGAAGAGGAAAAAAGGGTGAAAACTATCTATGACTATTTGGAAGGTCTAAGAAAAAACGTGGAGAAGAAGGGGGGCTAAAAACTCGTGCAAGAGGAACATGGGCTGAATACTCCTAGACCTTTAAGGTATTGATTTGGGCAGAACAGGAGTGATCTTTTGGCTTCAATGAACTATGGAAAATATGAAAAAATAGGGTATTTGGGATACATATTTCTATCTTGAATTTTTAGTATACATATTGGGTTACAAGATTCAAATCTTGTTGTGTATGCTTGTCTACAATAGATAGAAGCCTAAAGTATATGAAAAACCCTCTTCAAGGTGATTTTGGGCTACATAAAAAAGATTTTTTACTATTTTTTATGATAGTGAAACATAGCCAAAGTCATGTAATTAGTGCCATACATGGATCTCTAGGATTTGGAGTGTATTATCACGTAGTATCATGCTTGATTGATCGTAGCTACTATATACTACATGTTTTCCTAGATTAGAGATGAGATGAAGCTTTTGTGATTTCATAAAGTCTTTGTACAATAGGGTATTTTCCTACAACAAGGTCATCTCTAAGTTCTCATTTTAGAGCTTTTAGACAATCATCCCAACACAGAAACTTACTCTATTGCACATCGTATGAATCAAAGGGCTTTGTGATAGGTTCAAATAGACATTCTTTGTTCTCAAATTGATCCAATATTTACTTTTCTTATTCTTTTCAAATGGTATTATTTGCACCCTTGTCTCTTAAACCCCTTGAAAGGTAGATCCCAAGTGGAGGCACATAAGAAAAAGCAAGAGCAAAGCCAACGCTATGGCAGATGGAGCAAGAGAGTAAAAAAGAGAGACACTGTATGTGGAAACTCCAATAATCACAATGTGTGACCAGTTTTCCCTTATTTAAATGACACTAAAAGAATAATGAATAAAGTGACAATGATAGGCGCTCGCCACCCCGTGGTGTATAGTTGTGCATGTACTATTTGTGTAATAAATACATGGGTGGCAAGGCACAAGCACCTTTACCTCCAACAAGGTAGAGTCCGAGTAGAAACACACAAGTGGAAGCAAGAGCAAAGCAAGAGCTATGGTAGACGGACCAAGAGAGCAAGAGAGAGAAAGAGACACCATATGTGGGAGCTCCAATAGTCACAATGTGTGATTGGCCTTCCCTTATTTTAATGTCACTAAAATAATAATGAATAAAGTGATAGCGATGGAAACCTACCACCTATAATGTACATGTGTGTGGGTACTATCAATGTAATGAATAACGGGCAGCTAGATATAGGGACCCTTACCCCCAAAAACCTCCCACTTAAATGAAAATGTGTCCCTAATGAGGAGAGAATAAGAAAAAAGTGACAAAGTACAAATTTACATAAAGTACAATAGGATGAGGAATAGATATCATCTCATCCTACACCCATCATCTTTCTAAGAAAGGAAAAATGTTCTACTAAGAGACTTTTAGTGAGTAGATATGTAAGATTCTCATCAATCAAAGGTCAATAAACTTGTCCTCTACCACCTCCTTAATGAAGTGATAGCACACCTCAATGTGCTTTGTCTTTGCATGGAAGACCAAATTCTTGGCCAATTGAATATGGCAATTATATAGAATCTGAATATAGTGTAGACCAAGGTCTATGTGACCAGACGTCCTATCCAAAGAGCCTCCTTACAAGTCTCAGTGCTACAACATACTTTGCCTCTATAGCCATGCATTTTTGTACCTTGGACATCCAAGAAATAGTACCTCCAGTAAAGGTGAAGATGTAGCTAGAGGTGGACTTCCTACTGTCTGCATATCCTACCAAGTGTAGCCATATAGTGTGCCACAACTCCCACTCCAAATCCTATGTCAAGAAAATTTTCTATTATGACATCCATCAAACTACCCACTATGGATACATTAGGGATTTTGGCCATCTTAGCCTTTTTCTCATTAAACTGTGGTGGACAATTTGCATGACTAACCTTCACATGAGATCACGCATGATACACATTCCAAGAATATGTCAAGCTTTTCCCATATCCTTCATCTCAAAGCTCTTCTTGAGCTAATCTTTCAAGGCATCCAATTCATCATGAGCACTCCTCGAAATTAGCATATCATCCACATAGAGTACCAAAATCATAAGGTTGTCATCACATCCCTTCTTTGTATATAAACATAGATCCATATCACTATGTGTATATTCCTATGTGTGAATGCATGAAAGCGTTGAAATTATGGTACCATTCCCTAGGTGCCTGCTTAAGGCCATAAAGGCTCTTTATCAACTTACATGCTATGTGTTCTTTGCTTTTTTTCTCAAAGCCCTTAGACTATTGCATATAAATCTCATCATGCAAGTCTCTATGTAAGAAACCTGTCTTGGCATCCATTCAATAGAGGTCTAGATTGAGTTGTGCAACCAAAGCCAAAACCAAATATAGGGTGGTTATCTTGATGACAAGAGAAAAAACTTCATTGAACTCAACACCATGCTCTTGTTTAAAACCCTTAGTAAACAATTTGGTCTTATAGGCTGACTTGGGGCATCTAGGGATACTCTTCAACTTGTACATCCACTTGCATGGCAAAGCATGTTTTTTACTAGGCAAAGGATCCAAATCCGAGGTATGATTTTTTAGTAGTGAGGCATACTCTAACTGTATGACCCTCTCCCAAGAGTAACTATCACCTATGTGCATGGCCTCATCATAGGTATGAGGCTCACCAACATCTCTCACCATAAAAAAATTCATAGAGAGCAAAAATTGATCAGACTAACATCTGTCTCTAGTAGACTACCACAAAATAGGTTGTGGGCCTATATATATTGTCTATAGTCATGGTCTTGGGCTACTAGAGCATTAGTTGCTATTATAGGTTGTCTAGCTAGTTGTATAGTAATAGGAGGCTCCTCTTGAAATATCACCTTGTGTACCTCAACAACTTGCTCAAGCTGCTTATGCATTTTTTCCTCATGAAAAACAACATCATGGCTACTGATTACCTTCCAAGCTCATGGATCATCCCATAGGTGATAACCGATCTTGCCTACATCCCCGTAACCAAAAAAGATGTATTTTATAGACTTAGGATCTAGCTTATTACACTTGTCCTTTTGAGAACATGGCACAAAGCCTCACAACCAAATATGCCAAAATGATTATATGATAGAGGTTTTCCCAAACCATATCTCCTCTACAATTTGATAGTCAAGAGTAGTGCATGGGGATCAATTAATCAAATGCATAGTAGTAGTAACTATGTTATTCCAAAAGTGCTACGGCGGTAGCCCTTCTTGGCTAATAATATTACAAACTTGGTCTTGAATTGTCTTATTCATGCACTTAGCTATACCATCCAGGAGTGGGGTATATGGGGTAGTCAACTAATGGTTAATACCCCTCTCATCACAAAACTACTCAATGACTTTAGATACATACTCACATTCATTGTTAGATCGTAGGTATTTCAACCTATACTCAAACTGATTCTCAACCAAAGCAAGCCAATGCTAAAATATAGCCAAGACTTCTGATTTCCTTTTTTATGGGGTATGCCTAAACCTTGTGCGAGTAATCATCAATGAACGTAACAAAATACTTCACGCCATCTAAAGACTTGCAAGGCATAGATCCACAAACATCATAATGAACAAGAGCCACAAGGCTCATCCATGCATGTAGTGCTAAACTTCTTATGGTAATTATGAGTCCTCCTATCATAAAGACAATGATCACAAGAATCAAAATACTTATAGTCAAGGGACAGAAGATATTGCAAACATGTAAGCATTTTCATTCCCTTTAATGGCATGTACCCAAGGTGGCGATGCAATAACGATACATGTGGTATTGCAATCATTGCCAAATTTAAACATAGTCAATAGATCCAAATAAAAGGGGTAAAGAGTGTCAAACTTAGCATCTCATGCTAGGACAAGATTCACATGGGTAAGCTTTCATGAGAAATCACTAAAAGATCTAGCATAATCTATATAATCTAATTATCACCATCAAAATTAGTTTGCACAACATTAGTCTCTTCAATCTTGACACTAGACTTGCTCGGGACAATGCTGCAATCATCATTCTTTTCTTGCACTTTACCCTTTCCCTTTTCTTTACACTTGTCATCACGGATTTTATGGCATTGTGGCCAAATATGACCCTGCTTCTCACAATAGTGAAAATCAATGTGGACTTACGACCATGGGACTTACTGCGAGACTGTCCACATGATTGATGTCAAGAATCGCGTGGTGGGGAGACTTGCTCAAGATGCTGCGCTGAACACACACAGAATGCATAAGGAGAAGCTCACTCAAGAGACAAGAAGAGAGATGGAGGCCAAAACGTTTTCTTGCTGGTTTCTTCTTCTTCTTCCACACACTTTACAATGTACACAAAGTATAGATAAGATACAACATAAAGGAAAGTGGCCTACTAAGTCAAACAATGCGTAACCGACTACACTAGTCAATTGGCACTATAACTATGCCAGTTGTAAATAGGTGTAACAAACTAAATATAATAAGTAATGAGTCAGTGGCCATGTGAGAGTCATAATGACCACCGACGTGGTAAGTGTAGATGTGTGGACCCATCTAACAAGGTGGTCCATCATTAATGTCCACATGTGTTGAGCTTGTCATCTCAACACTCCCCCTCAAGCTCAATTGCATCTCTACAACTCCAAGTAAGCTTCGAAACTTTTGAAGCTTCTCTGTACCCAATGCCTTTGTGAAGATGTAAGCTATCTAATCATGTGTGCTGACATACACCAAATCAATATCACCTGCAAGTACCTTCTCTCTCACAAAGTGGTAGTGTACCTCAATATGTTTTGTCCTGGCATAGAACACAGGGTTCCTAGCCAACTGTATGTTGCTCATGTTGTCACAATAAATGACGACTAGACCTTCTACCTGCACATCTAAATCAGCCCCAATAGCTTTTGCATCCATACTACCTCACATGCTACAATAGCAGCACCTCTATACTCAACCTCTGTACTCAACAAAGCAACTATGGATTGCTTTTTGCTGCTCCAAGTAACTGCTGCACTACCAAGAGAGAACATGTATCCGCTGGTAGATCTTCTATTAGACATACTACCAGCCCAATCTGCATATGTGTATCCAAACACCTGTACATCTGTACCTGCCTCATAGAAAAGTCCATAATATAATGTGGACTTCACATATCTCAATATACATCTAACTGCATCCAAATGTGGCTTTCTAGGTACTTGCATAAATTGACTCACAAGACCAATAGCATAGCTCAAATTTGGCATTGTAATGGTGATGTAGATCAAACTCCCCACTATCCTCCTGAACATAGTAGGGTCTTCTATCTCATCCCCAACATCAGCATTCAACTTTACATTCTGCTCCAACGGGCTTGAAAGTGGTTTGCATGCTGTCATACCATACTTGGACAACATATCCAAGCCATACTGTCTTTGGGACAGCCATATACCATCATCACATCTGATCACCTCAATGCCAAGGAAGTACCTTAGCTTACCTAAATTCTTCATCTCAAACTTCTTCTTCAAAAAGTCCTTGACTTCAGCAATCCCACTATCACTATCACCTGTACTAATCAAGTCATCCACATAGATGACTATGATGACCAAACTTGTATCTTCCTTTTGCACATAAAGTGAGTGATCAGCATCAGAAACATAAAAGCCAATATTGACAAGATACTCTCTGATCTTGTCAGACCATGCTCTAGGTGCTTGCTTGAGCCCATAGAGTGCCTTCTTTAACCTACACACATACGTGAGATGCTCTAAATCTTCATAACATGTTGGCTGATCCATATACACTTATTTCTACAAATCACCATGCCAGAAGGAATTCTTCACATCCATTTGCTGCAACCTCTAACCTTTGGCTACTTCCAAGCAATCACACATTTGATAGTTGCCATCCTAGCAACTGGACTGAAGGTTTCTTCATAATCTATGCCATATGTCTGGACATAGACTTTTGCAACCAACCTAGCTTTGTACCTACTAATAGAACCATCTGCATTGTGCTTAATCTTATAAACCCACTTACATCCAATAGCTTTCTTGCCCTTCGGCAATGATACTAGATCCCAAGTCTTATTGGCCTCTAATGCAGCCATCTCCTCAACCATTGCTGCATCCCAATGAGCATGACCAACAGCCTCCTCAAAACATGTGGGCTCAACATCCTCAATCACTTTCACCATATAAGCATAATGGTGAGCTGCATAACCTTCAAAACCAAATCTGTTAATAGGGTATCTCACCCTACTAGACCTGCATACCTCTGGATCACTCAATGGAGTCTTTGCATTGACGCGTGCTCTCTGCACACCTGGAGTCCTCACTAAAGGAATGCCAAGCTCGTCATCCAAGCTCCCTGAGCCACTGGAGTCTCCATCAAGAACTACATCAATGCCATCTGACACATTATTATTTCCTTTGTCTTTACATGTAGTGCTACTAGATGCACCTGAAGATGTAGAGCTACTCCTTAGTCTCCCAGACCAAGGACTACCAGATGATGTCTCTAGTCCACTAAGAGTCCGTGATTCTTGCTTTTCAGCCTGCACATGAGTGTCATGATCATTATCATCATTCAATGCATCACCACTAGATGCATACCAACTGCTCATTTCATCAAAGATGACATCCTTGCTCACTCTGAACTTACATGTGACACGGTTATAACAGCGATACCTTTTCTGCTCTAAAGAGTATCCAATAAAGACACACTTTTCATTCTTTGGATCGAGTTTCTTTTGCAACTCATCTGGCACATGAACATATGCAATACAGCCAAACACTTTCAAGTGTGAGACATCAAGCTTCTTACCTGTAAAACATTCTTCGGGGGTCATACCATGAACTGCAAGCTGTGGGAGTTCTGTTCATAATATAAACAGTAGTATGAATAGCCTCAGACCAAAAATTCTTAGGCATATTCTTTTCAGCCACAAGGCGCGTGCAACTTCTGCAATATGCCTGTTTTTCCTTTCTGCAACCCCATTTTGCTATGGGGTATACCTGCATGTGAACTGTCTCTTTATCCCATGAGGCCTCAGAAAATCACTGAACTTTCTCGAGAGGTACTCTCCCCCTCCATCTAACCTCAAGCACTTTACTTTCAAGCCTTTTTCTCTTTCAATTGCAGCCTTGAAAGTTCTAAAGTGCTCAAATGCTTCACTCTTTTCCTTCATAAAATATACCCACAGCTTTCTAGAATAATCCTCAATGAATGTGACAAAGTATGAACTACCTCCAAGAGATACATTTTGTGTAGGCCGCCAAATATCTGTATGCACAACATTAAGGATATTTCTGCTTACATCTCTGTCATGTGAAAAGGGATGTCTTGCCTGCATACCAAACTGACATGCTTCGCATACCTTATGAAATTTTGCAATTTTAAATGTAGGCAAACCTACCCTTTGAACTATATTAATTTTAGCCTTTGTATATTTGCATGTCCAATGCGTTTGTGCCAAATGTCAATATCTGCAACAACATCTTTTCCTTTAGCATACATAGCAGCATTCATAGTAGGAATTCCAGCATCCAGAGTAAACATACATCCAACTCTACTTCCCTTTGCAACCAACCTGCACTTGTCATTGAAGTCTTCTACAAAGCAGCCCTTTGCATTAAATCTAACTTGCAGCCCTTGCTCTACCAATCTGACCGACTGACACCAAGTTCTTTGTAATAGATGGCACATGTAATACATCTGAAAGACTCTTTGTCTTACCATCATACAAGGACAAGGGAACTTTTCCAATGTGTGAAATTGGATGGCATGAATCATCACCCGTCTGTACATAACCTGCATTTTGCAAATCCTGCATCTCTCCAAACCATTCTGCATGGCTGGTCATATGATTGGATGCACCTAAATCAACATACCAAACATCATCCTGTGTTCCCTTTCCTGTA
Organism: Lygodium microphyllum; assembly: GCF_053477565.2. Taxonomy (NCBI): domain Eukaryota; kingdom Viridiplantae; phylum Streptophyta; class Polypodiopsida; order Schizaeales; family Lygodiaceae; genus Lygodium; species Lygodium microphyllum. Next base: position 27,083,468 of record NC_141143.1, on the reverse strand, counting down.
ACAGCATGATGCTACATAACAAACAGACATTCATTTTTGTCTTCATTCTATCGTGAAGACGATACATATTTTCCTTGCTGCAACTTACCACTGTGAATATCGTCTTTCTTAGCATAACATTGAGTTGCAATATGACCTGTTTTTCCATAGTAGTGACACACAATACCAAAGTTGTTAGAACCTTTGTTCTGCCATCCACCTTTTCCTCTTGAGCTCCCCCTGCCTCTAAAGTTTGCTCTGCCTCCAGAAACCTGCATTTCACCAAACTGTTGATTGAACCTATTTTGCTAGTTATCACTAGCACGTCCCATACCACGGCCTCTCGAAGAGGATCTTCCACGTCCCCTTCCTGAACTCGAGTAAAATGCTTGGACTTGTTCACCATTTCTTTCAGATGGATCACCCTGCATATTGATCTCTTTAATAATCATGAGAGAGATCAGTTCATCAAGATCTGGAAATGGCTTCCATACATATACTGAAGTAACAAATGATTTCCATGCCTTCTCATTGTTAAGGCCACTCAGAGTGGATGAAACCAAATCATCATCATCTGGCATTGCATCAATCGCTGCTAAGGCATTTGCAATGCTCCTCACCTTCAAAACATACTCATTGACAGACATTTTCCCTTTCTTCAAGGCATTCAACTCTTGCTTGAGTTGAATCTTTCGTGCCTTTGTATTTACTGAAAATATGCTCTCAAAAATTGTCCAAGTTGCATGTGAAGTTTCTGCATTCTTGATATGTCCCAACATAGTATTATCAATTACTGTAGATAGCCAGTACATCACCTTTTTGTCTTTCGCATTCCACTCTTTCCATGCTTTTAACTCCTGTGCAGTCGGAGGGATACCCAACTCTGGCTCCTTTTCTTTACCTAAGACAAACTCATAAAGGCCCTTTCCAATGAGGAAGTTTGTCACACGAAACTTCCATGAAGGGTAGTTGTTCTTATCTAGCTTCTCAATAATGGGATTTCCACTGTTCTCTGCTATTATCACAAACAAGGATATAGCACAGTAAGCTAGTCTTCTCCAATCTTCCACAACACGTGCATAGTAATACACCAAGCAACCTTTTTCACTAATTGCTCAACAGTACATGTAATCTGCAACCTGTTTATAGATAAACCTTATGTTTCCTTCATGCAAGTACCTCAAAATTTACAAATTCACAATCTATAACCTGTGCACCTACTTTCGATCAATACAACTGAAATCACAGTATACCCTGAAACTGTTGTCCGCAACCTTGCGGCTCTAAAACGGGGCTTGAAATGACCTCAGATGCCCAAAATAACTGCTTACTCGAACCTTGCTTCTTACCCGTGGCTTGCTTGCTCAAACCTTGCTTCTTCTCCTTCACTTCAACCTTCGAAATCAGCCTCTCTCAGTGGCACGGCTCTGATACCATGTCAAGAATGGTGTGGTGAGGGGACTTACTCAAGATGCTACGCTGAACACACACAGAATGCACAAGGAGAAGCTCACTCAAGAGACAATAAGAGAGATGGATGCCAAAACTTTTTCTTGTTGGTTTCTTCTTCTTCTTTTACACGCTTTATAATGTACAAAAAGTATAGATAAGATACAACATAAAGGAAAGTGGCCTACTAAGTTAAACAATGCATAACCGACTATACTAGTTGACTGGCACTATAACTATGCCAGCTGTAAATAGGTGTAACAAACTGAATATAATAAGTAATGAGTCAGTGGCCATGTGAGAGTCATAATGACCACCAATGTGCTAAGTGTAGACATGTGAACCCATCTAACCACGCAGTCCATCATTAATGTCTGCATGTGTTGAGCTTGTCATCTCAACAATTGAGAACTAAACTTCTAAGAGTCTCTCATCCGCGGTGATCATTATCGCTCCTACATTAGTACATTTTATTGTCCAAGCATGACAGGTGCAAAAAACATCTACATTCTTTCTACTAACCTCTTCATTCAAGAGCACACCCTCTACATCTTGTAATTTGAGCCAATGAGCAGGCATATTTGCACACATAGCATTACAAAATATATCCCATGACTTGGGCAATAACAAGCAAGAATAAGGGAGAAATATTTTTCTTAAATTCAATCCTCTACAAAGACAATTGGCTGAAAATAGAATGAAACTCATTTTTCTCGAGGAGTCTATCTTATAGAACATGTTAGATACCACGTGAGTTCAAATGAAAGGGTATTATATTTGGTAAAATTTATAGGATCACATTTACAAAATGAGTTTTTTTTTGTAATTTTAGTAAAGTAAAAGGGGTCATTAAGATTTTATAGCATATAAAGAAAGGATATTTCTTAATATCCTTTGAACGCATGTTATATAGATGATTTCTTATAGGTAGACTCCTCAATAACTAATTTAAGTCGGAAAACATGGAGGTCCCCTCCTTCATAGCAAGGTCCATGAATTGCTTCAACTTATATATTTGAGAGGCAAGGCTCTACTTATCATAAACATTACAAATCTTATCCCATAACAGTCAGTGGTCTGCCCACATCAGAGACAACATTATAATAGACTTGCTTAGAGAATGACAAAATGATTGTAGATTTACATAACTCCTCCAGTTCATCCCAATCCTCTACATCAAAGCGTTCGAGCTTTACGCCCTCATGTCTCAATGGCTTTATCTACAATTTTTGCACTAGAACTTGCTAGATTTGTGCCTTCCAATAGCTATAATTTGTGCCATCGAACTTCTCAATATTAAAGATAGCATTGTCATTCAATCCATCTGTACTACAAAATCAAGGAGAGAGAGATGGACAAAGATAGTCCAGAAGGGTAGCAGGCATGCTCCCTGTTCAATCCATCTTCATCAACACACACAGTAAGTCAACTATGTACAACACACATACAAAGATCAAGAGACCTAGATCTAACCATGGTTAAGTCAATATGACTTAATCTTATTCAACTAAGGTACAACACTAACCAAAGACTATGAGCTTGAATCTCAACACTCCCCCTCAAGCTCAAGTGGGGTACTTCACTCCAAGTAGCTCTCTAAAATGCACAAACTTATATTTACCCAATGACTTGGTAAAGATATCTACAACTTGGTCTTGTGTCCTCACATGGACCAAATCAATGTCACCTGCAATCACTTTTTCTCTGATAAGGTGAAAGTGTACTTCAATGTTCTTAGTCCTAGCATGATAGGCAGGATTACTAGCTAGGAGCACACTACTAATGTTGTCACAATAGAGTGTGACATGCCTGACTTCCTACATGCTCAAATCATCAAGAAGCTGCATGAGCCATGTTGCCTCACACATGCAGCTAGTGCAGCACCTCTATACTCTACTTCAATACTAGAGAGTGCAACTATAGGTTGCTTCTTACTGCTCCACCTGACCATACTACTACCAAGGGAAAATGCACACCCACTAGTAGATCCCCTATCATAGGCACTTCCTACCCAATCAACATCTGCATATCCTGTAAGCTCCAAAGACTTACCATGCTCATAGAATAGACCATAATCTGATGTAGCCTTCACATATCTCAAGATCCTCCTCACTACATCCAAGTGAGGCTTCAGAATCTTCTACATGAATTGGCTAATCAATCCGACTAAATAGCTAAGATCCGGTCTAGTAATGGTAAGGTAAATCAGACTACCCACCATTTGTCTATACATAGTGACATTTTCAATCTCATGTCCAACATCTGCAAGTAGCTTAACATTTTGCTCCAATGGAGTGCTCAAAGACTTGCAATCCAACATACCATACTTGGTTGACATGTCTTGTGCATATTGCTTTTGCAACAACCAAGTACCATGAGGTGTAGAGACAACCTCAATCCCAAGGAAATACTTCAACTCAACCAAATCTTTGACCTGAAATTCATCATGTAACATTTCCTTGATCTCTCCAATTCCCATGACAACATCACCTGTAATGATCAAGTCATCCACATAGATGACTAATATCACATAACCAGCCCTTGCCTTCTTTGTGAATAGGCTATGATCAGCCTTGCCCATAGTGAAACCAAGTTTCTGTAAGCATGCACTTATCTTAGCATTCCAAGATCTAGGTGTTTACTTCAGCCTATATAATGCTTTCTTCAATCTACACACACGTGTAGGAAAATCTGGATGCACATAGGCCTCGTGCTGATCCATGTATACTTCCTCAACCAAATCACCATTGAGAAAAGCATTCTTCACATCCATCTGATACATACTCCATCCTCTAGATGCTGCCAAAGCAATCACTGTTCTCACGATTGCCATTTTAGCAACAAGGTTGAATGTCTCCTCATAATCAAGACCATATTGTTGTGCATATCCTTTTGCCACAAGTCTTGCCTTGTATCTTTCCAATGTGCCATCTAATTTGCACTTCACTTTGTATACCCATTTGCAACCAATAGCCATTTTGCCTTCAGGAAAATCAACCAAATCCCAAGTGTCATTTTCAGCCAATGCTGAATATTCCTCATCCATTACCTTACACCAATGATTATCCAAAATAGCTTGAGAAAACTTTGTTGGTTCCTTGAAGCTAGTGACTTTTTCCATATATGCATAATGCTTCATTGTATAACCACTCTATGTAAGCCGATCCATATGCTTCATGACTCTTTCTGATCTCCTCAACTGAGGTGCAGTATGAGACTCTCCTCTCTCATGAGGTGGTACATACCTATGTCTCGCACCAAGTCATAATTGATGGAATACCAAACTCACTATCCAAGCTGTCAGTGCCAGGTGAATCATAACCACAAGTGAGTGGCCCTGTAACATCATCAAGTTTTCCTTTTCCTTTATCCACATTTCTCCCCGTCATTGACATACCTGTGTCAATGGACAAAGATGCTAAAGTCCTCAATCTACCTATCCAAGGACTAACTAATGTAGTAGCATCTTTAGAAGGCCTAGAAATTTTTGCACTTTCATTTGTACCTGCATGTACATAAGTCTCCTGACAAACATCATCATCATTGATCAAGGTGATTTTCTTCTCATGCTATGATTTCAACTCATCAAGCACTATATCTCTTGAGACCAATGTTCCATGAGTAGAAGGATTGTAGCATTTGTATGCTTTCCTATCTTGTGCATACCCAATAAAGATGGCATTTTCTACCTTTGGATCAAGCTTCTTCCTCTTTTCATCTGAAACATATACATATGCCAAGCATCCAAAAACCTTAAGATGGCCAATGTTTGGCTTTATCTCATAAAGCCTCTCATGAGGAGTCACCTCATGTATCCGTGCTATTGGTATATGATTCATGACATACACAGCAATCATTACAGCCTCTGCCCAATATGCATTTGGTAGACTCTTCTAATTCAAAATGGCTCTAGCCAATTCCATGGAGGTTTTCCAACCCATATCTCCTCTGCAACCTGGTAATCAATAGCAGTGCAAGGGGACCAGTTAATCAAATTTACGGTAGTAGTAATTGCCTCAATCCAAAAGTGTTAGGGTAAGCCTATATGGCTAAACATACTGTGGACTCTCTCCTGAATCAAAGGAGAGAATTAGCCTTCCATTCTTATTGTGGAAAGAAAAAAGGCACCGACTTCCAGCATGAAAAGGAGGTAAACTACGTGGATATGGAGGTGCCATCACTGCTATATTGGATCGGAAGAAATCTCCCCATAACAAACATGAACTATGGGTATCAAACACTGAGGAGAAAGGGAGCCATCAAAGCTTGATGTGGGAGGGTTTAGTGATGGTTTTATGGGCTAAAATAAAGTAGGTCGCTATTGTGATTTCGGGAATTTCAAGATAGTAATACTGTTATTCATAATTTTGACAAATTTGAATGTTTCTTGGTCATGCTCTCAAGCATCAGATAGCTAATAAACACTAAGAAGCTCGTTTGCATATCTTTGTGAGGCATTCTAACATGTTTCCAAGGACAAGTGAAATAAACTAGTTCATAAGTCCATGAAATGTATGTTTCTTGGTTATGGGGATGTAGGTGAGATAGGTTATTCCCTACGGGATCCGCATGCTCACAAGGTTATCCATAGCCATGATGTCATTTTCCATGAGGAAAAGATGCATAAGTAGCATGAGTATGTGGTTGAGGTATGCACACTGATTGTTCAAGAGGAGCCTCTTGCTCCTCTACAGCTAGCTAGACAGTATCTGATGCTCTAATGGCCCAAGCCCCACTTGTTGTGCAGGATCAACCAACTTTGAGATGCTCTACTAGAGCTAGAGGTTAGCCTAAGCCCTTTACGCCCTCCATGGATTATGTTAGAGGTCAATCTAAGCCCTTTACGCCCTCCATGGATTATGTTATGGTGACAGATGCATGTGACCCTCTCTCTTATGATGAGGCCATGCACAAAGATGATAGTCACTCATGGGACATGACTATGTAGTTGGAGTTTGACTCCTTACAGACTAACCATACATGGGATTTGGTTTCTTTATCTAGTGACAAGAAGACATTGCCATGCAAGTAGGTATACAAACTAAAAAGTATCCTTAGATGCCCCAAGCCCGCTTATAAGGCTAGGTTGGTAACTAAGGGTTCAAGTAGGAATATGGTGTTGACTTTGATGTTGTCTTTTCTCTAGTAATCAGAATGACAATCCTACATAGCATTTTGCCTTTCTTAAGAAGTTGATGGGTGTTGGATGAAATCACGTCTTTTCTCATCCTATTGTACTTATGTACATTTGTACTTTGTCACTTTCTTTTCTTGTTCTCTCCTCACTAGAGGCACATTCACCTTTAAATGGGAGGTTGTTGGGGGTAAAGGTCCTTGTGCTTAGCTACTCGTGTATTATTACACTAATAGTACCTGCACACATGTACATTGCAGGTGGTGGGTGCCCATCACTATCACTTTATTATTTATTCTTTCAAAGTGATATTTAAATAAATGGAAGGCCAATCACAGATTATGGCTATTGGAGTTTCCACATTTTCTCTCTCTCTCTCTGCTGCTCTTGCTCCTTCCACCATAGCTCTTCCTTCTGCTTGCGTGCTTCCACTCTTAGCTCACTCCCTTAATTTATGCCATTTAAAATAAGCAATGAACAAGAATAGTAGCTAGACATGTTTTGGAGAATGTTGTGATCACTTTGTTTTTCCTTTCTGCCACACCAATTTGTTGTGGTGTGTATTTGCATTTCAATTTCCTTTTAATCCCATGGGCTGCCAAGAAGTGATCAAAGTCTTTAGAAACATATTCTCCACCACTATCAAATCTCAAGCATAAGATGTAGCAAGCCAATTCTTTCTCCACATGTCTCTTGAAGTCCTGAAAAGCATCCATGGCATCACTCTTGTGCTTCAACACATACAACCATGTGTACCTACTATAGTCATCTATGAATGACACATAGTAATGTGATCCCCCAAGAGATGAATTTTGTAAAGGTTCCCATACATTAGAATGTACAAGTATAATGGTCTAGTAGTAGTGCTTACATACCTCATACATAGAAGCATTGATTGCTTCCCAAATTGACACGACTGACATACATGTCCCAATTCCACATGCTTGAACTTAGGGAGTCCAATTACAACTTTCTTACGCTGCATATTCTTTAGCTTTTGAACATTTACATGACCAATCCTTTTATGCTATATCTCAATGTTCCTTATTGCAGCATTGTCATATGAGTACATAGCAACATCAATGCTACAATTTTCGTATCCAATGTAAACATCCTACCATTTCTTTTGCCTTTAGCAATGACTTTGCATACTTGACCATACTTCTCAATGTAGCATCCATCTCTATTGAATCTAACTTGTAGATTCTGTTCAGCCATTTGTCCCACAAAAAGTAAGTTTTTGGTTATGGAGGGTACATGTAACACATCATAGAGATGTAAAAATTACACGGTACAACAAACAAAATCTGAGAAAGAGATAGAGATAGAGAGTATACAACAGATAAGAGGAGAATTAGAAAATTTCTTTAGCTCCAAACAGTTGATACAGAGATGGCCCTCTCCACCCGTGTGCTTCCACAATGAAGCTTAGATGGCGATCTAGACAGAAGATAGGTGAAGAGCTTAAGGCTAGCTGGAACAACTCTGACTAGGTGAAATATAGATAATCAATGGCTGTGAAAGGGTTTAGCTTTTATAGCCCATGAAGGCAGTTAGGTCGGCATGACTGACCTACCATATGAGCCTCCACTAGTCGGCCAGGGAATATTCCCTTTACTATCAGACCCCCCAGCCAGGGGCCGCTTTTGCAACCCCCAAACACCAAAATAAGGGCCCCTTTTAACTCCCTTACCCTGCAACTCGATGCAATGTTCCTGGAGTTGCTGCCAACTTAACTACTGCTTAACCACTCAGTCCAACCCAAAGATTAGACCCATAATGGTCACCTTTTTGCCCGATCACATAAACCTCATCTGATATACAAGTCAGGACTCAACCAATGTCTGGGCTCACATTTGGCTTCTCCTCATAATGGGGGCCTTACAACTTTGAGCACCACGGATCATTGGTGGCACCTTATGAGGGTGGGGCATTGAGTATATCTAACACCCATAGGTGAACTATCTCCTCAGCCCAATGCCGAGTCTCTCAAGATGAACTTGAAGCAGATTCTTCGTAAGTGCTCTGGTGAAGATATCTGCTCCATTCTCCTCTATTGGACAGTAGACTAGTTCCATTATCCCATCCTCCATCAAATCACGCACATAGTGATACTGGATCTCTATATGTTCAGTGCGTGCATGAAACACTGGATTTTTGGCAATGGCAATGCAACTCTGATTATCACATCGCAACACAGTTGGTTCTTCATCCTGCACTTCCATATGCCATAGGATCCTTCTCAACCATACCGCTTCACATGCAGCAAAAGAAGCTGCCTTATACTCTACTTCGGTAGAAGACAATGCCACTGTTGTGGCTACTTCTTACTAATCCAAGAGAAATTTCCTAAACCCAAAGAGAAACAATAACCAGAAATTGACTTCCTAGAATCACTGTCTCCTGCCCAATTTAAGTCACAATTCCCCACAAGAGAAGTTCCGGAACTATATGTGATACCATAGTCAAGAGTTTCCTTCAAGTATCTGAGCACCTGCATCCGAGCCTTCCAATGACTCCCATGAGGTTTGTTTGAGAACCTGCTCAAAACACCAACAGCAAAACTGATATCTGGTCTGGTATTACACAAGTAGATCAGACTGCCGACCATCCTCCTGTACCTCCCAATGTCTGCCAGTGCTGATGTATCCTCAACATATAACTTTGCATTCACCTCCATAGGTGTAGCTATCTCCTTGCACTCGGTCATGCCAAATTCCTTCAAGATCTCCCATGCATACTTCTTCTCAGAGATGAAGATCTTTCCTGGCTCTTGCCAGACTTCGATTCCCAAAAAATAATGTAGCAAGCCCAAGTCTGTCATTTCAAACTCAGAACTCAAAGCCTTTTGAGCTTGGTTGATCATATCTTCATAGTCACCTATAATAAAAAGGTCGTCCACATATAGGACAATCACTATAGACTTTTCACCATCCCTATAAATATACAAGCTAGCATCTGAGGCACATCTTTTGAAGTTTAAGCTTAAAAAGAACTTATCTATCCACTGGTACCATGCTCTAGGGGCTTGTTTCAGCCCATACAATGCCTTCTTCAGCTTACACACTTTGTTCTCAGAATGGGGGGCCTCAAACCCTGGTGGCTAGGCCACGTACATCTCGTACCATATTCTGGGGGCTTGTTTCAGCCCATACAATGCCTTCTCAGCTTACACACTTTGTTCTCATAATGGGGGGCCTCAAACGCTAGTGGTTGAGCCACTTACACCTCCTCCTTGAGTTCACCATTTAAGAACGCTGACTTAACATCCATTTGGTAAAGTGGCCACTGCTTGTGGGTGATCACTGCAAGTACTATGTGAATAGTGGTCATTCTGGCAGTTGGGGCAAATGACTCTTGAAAATCAAACCCTTCAACCTGTGAAAATCCTTGTGCAACCAGTCTAGCTTTGTACTTTTCTAAGGCACCATCAGCCTTGTACTTTACCTTCTAGAGCCACTTGGTGCCAATAACCTTTCTCTTTGTTGGCCAATCCACTAGATCCCAAGTGTCATTCTTCATTATGCTGTCATACTCGGCTTTCATAGTTGCCTTCCATGCTGGATCTGCAAGTGCTTCTTCTAAGTCAGTTGGCTCCTTTACTTCTCTCATAATCTCAGCCATCAAGGCCATATTGACTATGTGAGCAAAATCCCTCCTTTGCTCTTCTATTCTCTGAGACCTCCTTGGTCCCCGTCTGCCTTCTCCTCAATAGATGTGGGCATAGGATTATTGTGGTCATAGAGCTGCTTCACCCAACGCAGAAATGGCTTTTCCGGTGGGGTGTTGTCAAGTTAGTGAACTTTTTTCTCATCATTTGAAAATGATGCTTCCTCCTCCTTAAGGATAGGGACAGCTCTCGGGATAGGTTCATAGTGGACTACTTCTTCGCTTGATGATAAAGTGGAAGAACTTGCCTTCTCCTCCTCCACTGTATGTAGCTGCTCCTTGAACAACACATCAAGGCTCACGATGATCTTCTTTGCCTCTTGGTCATATAATTTGTAAGCCTTCTGCTCATCACTATAACCCAAGAAGATACATTTTTTGCTTTTTGGTTGTAACTTGTTTCTCTTCTCATCTAGAATATGTGCATAACATTCACATCCAAAAATTCTGAAGTGTGAGACAGATGGTTTCTTACCAATCTAAGCCTCATGAGGTGTTTTTCCCTTGAGAGCCTTTGTGTAGATATGATTTAAAATATAGACTGCAGTATTAACAGCTCCAGTCCAAAAATGGTTACCCTTTAGCATGCATCTTGCCATCTCCACAATGGTGCGATTCTTGCGTTTCACAACACCATTCTATTGAGGTGTATGAGGTGTCATCAATTGACGCTTGATTCCTTTGCTCTTGCAAAAGGTTTTAAACTCCTTTGAGTTGAACTCACCACCACCATATGTTCTACATTTCTTCACACTTTTCCCTGTTTCATTCTCAACAAGTGTTAGCCATTCTTTAAACTTACCAAAAGCTTGAGTCTTATCACGAAGGAAGTATACCTACATCTTCCTACTGTAGTCATTGAAAATCAAAATAAAATAAGAAGATCCCCCCAAGGCCCGTGTAGACATCTTTCTGCACAAGTCAGCATGCACCAACTCTAGAGAAGCATGTGCTCTTTTCTTGCTTTCTTGTGGAAATGTCTTTCTCTATTGCTTGCCCATCATACAAGCTTCACATGGTTCCTTCAATTCAGTCATTGAAGGTAGGTGAGCAACCATACCTTGCTTGTGCATCTCTTTCAGCACTGCAAATCCAATGTGTCCAAACCTTTCATGCCAAAGCTTACTTGTGCCCACTCCAACTGTGGCTATAAGAGCATTTAGCTCATATAGGTTGTTCTTTCTTTCTCCTTTGCCAACAACTTTGCCATCATTGTCAAGAATTTCTGCACATGTCTTCTTGAACCTCACTTCATGAGCAAGATCAGTTATGGCAGCAAATGATAACATATTTCTTCTAATTTCGGGAGCATACAATACATTTGAAAGCTTTTTAACATCGCCATTTGCAGCAACAAATAAAATAGTACATGTGCCTATAGCAAGGCATCTTGCATCATTTCCAACCATCATAGTGATGGATTCTTATAGAGGTTGCATGTAACTGTATAGACCTTTCTTGTTGGTCGTGTGATGGGAGGCCCCACTATCCAACACCCATGAGTCAATGGTAGATTCTTCTTGCGCTGAAGATCATACCTCCTCAATGGTCACCATGAATAACTCCAATTGTGCTTCAACCGTATTGGATGTCTCTTTCCCTTTACTATTAAGGTACCATTCTTTTCATCTACCTTCTTGACATGATAATCTGCTGCATGTCCTTTCTCTTGCAGTAGAAGCACTCTCCTTGAAACTTCTTCTTACTGCCCTTCTTCTTTTTGTCACCATCATTTTTTGTGGAGGAACCACCTTTGCCTTTTGCATTGGCAGAGAATGCAACATCTCCATTGTTGCTTCCTTCTCGGGCTTTGAACCTCAACTCCTCCTCCAGCAATAATGAACAAAACTCCTCAAAACTCAAGGCTTGAGGTCTCACCTGAGTATTAAGGGCAGTAACTAATCCATCAAACTTTTGTGGACAAATCCAAAGACACCTCCAAGCTAACTCCTCACTAGTCTTTTGTATCCCAGCACCAGCCATATGGTCACACAGATTCTTAATTCGAGTGATGAATGCTTCATCTATCTCTCCTTCAGCAAACTTCTCCGCTGCTAGTTGATTCTCCAAGTTTTGAATCCTTGTTTGGTTTCGCATTTCATACTGACTTCTCAGTACATTCCAAGCCTCTAATGCTTTGGTTGTATGCTGAATCAAAGTCAGAACACTATCAAAACAGCTTGTAACTAAGGCACACAATGCATCTGCATTCCTTCATTTCCAAGCTCGTAGAAGATCTGCATTCGGAGGAATTATCACATTAGGATTTGATGGCTCGAGGATAGGCTATGGTTCTACATCAGTCCCCAGGACAGTGTCCAAAACTCATAAGAATCAAGGATAGTTGTAATTTTGAGCTTCCATAAGGTATATTTTGTACCATCTAACTTTCCCTCGCTGAAGGTTGGTGGACGAATCCTCAGTGTTTGAATAGCTGATACAGCAGCACCACCTTCTGCACTGCTTCATGATGCGGCAGAACCGCTTCCGGAAGACGACATTGTTCCTCTTTGCTATTGAAGCCTTTGCCTCTTTCGCACTCTTCAATCCCTAGAGCCCCCTGGGCTCTGATACCATGTAAAAAGCCTTTATCGTCGGAAGTCCCTTTACCATCGGGCCGGGGACCCCCCAGCCAGGGGGTCGCTTCCGTGGCTCCTAATATAAGGGTCCCTTTTAACTTCCTTACCCCGCAACTCAATGCAATATACCTCGAGTTGCTACTAGCTTAAGTACTCAGTCCAACCCAAAGATTAGACCCACAATGGTCACCTTTTTGCCATCTGATCACATAGACCTCATCTGATATACAAGTCAGGACTCAACCAATGTCCGGGCTCACATTTGGCTTCTCCTCATAATAGGGGCCTTACAACTTTGAGAACCACGGATCATTGGTGGCACCTTATGAGGGTGGGGCATTGAGAATATCTAACAAGAGACTCTTTTTCCTGTCACCATGCATCATCAAGGGAACAGTACATGTATGCATAATTTCATGCTACATATCATCCCCTATGCAAACATATCCATAAGCACCTTGTACCAATGTGTCAAACCTCTCTCCATGAGGAGTCATGTGGTTAGATGCCCCTGAGTCTATATACCATACATCATCTACTTTGGCTTGTGTAGGCAACCCTTTATTCACATGTTGCATAGGAAACAACCTGTCATCCTCCTGCATATCACTAGAAGAAGCATAATTACCATGTTGCCTCCCTCTTGCTCTCTAATCATTCTGCTTCTTATAGAAATCTTTAGCTACATGCCCATATTTGCCACAATAATGACAATCCTTATTTGCATTTGATTGCTGTCCATGACTCATTTGAGGTTGCTGCCAAGTGCCTCTTTCTCTAGCTGAATAACCCTCTCTTTCACGATCATTTGACGCACCTCTATTTGCTTGAGGCTACCTATTTTTCCATCCAGTAGCTTGTTGTCCACGGGCTGCATATGCATTTCCAACACCTCTTCCTTTAAAGTTTGATCTTCCTCTTCCACCTCTACTCCTTTGATTTGAGTAGAAGACGTTGTCCCTATTGTTTTTAGACCCACTGGAACTTGTATTGAGTCCAAGTTTCACTTCTTCATGTAATAGGAGTCCCACAAGTTCATCAAAGTCAGGCTACTTCGTGACGTATTGATATGGAAGTGTCAAACTGCTTATATTACTGTCCAAGTCCATGGAGGGTAGTGGCCACCAAATCATCATCCTTAAATTCAGCTCCAATTGAGCCTAGTTGTTCTGCAATGGTCTTATCTCACTGACATAGTCTTCAATAGACCTTCCATTCCTGGATATGTGGCTAAATTTTTGCTTCAGTTGTGTCTTTCTCGCATGAGTGACATGTCCATAATTCGTCATCAATAAGTCCCAAGCAGCTTTTGGGGAAGTACAATTTGCAATTTGCATAGCTTTTGTGTCTGACACACATAATGACAACCAATGCAAGACCTTGCTGGCCTTTTCCAACCAAGTCATGTGTGCCTTTAATTGATCCTGTGTTGGAGGTCTATCCTCTGATAGCTTGGGCTCATCTTCAAGACATGTGACTAAGTCCCAACAGCCTATTCCAATTAAGGAATTAAACATCCTGAATTACCATAGAACAAAATTGTTGTAGTCCAACTATCTGAGTGATAGTGCCCTTCTCTCTTGAGTTTACCATTTCAAAGTCTTCAGCTTTGCAAAATCAATAGATTTTAGTTCACAACAATATCATACATTTCCAAACATGTGGCAAAGCATCCTAATGCAATAAAATTCCAACCAAGTAGCATTTTTCTGATCAATAGATATGTAGGCATACGCAGCATTCAATGACTGACAACAATCTGTAAGCAACCATCTGTATTTCTCTATCAAAATGAGGTTATTCTCATCTCAAACAAGCCATAAACCACAGCAATCAGGTGTCACAACCTCTGGGAGTCAATACATAACTCAATAGACACCAATGCTTGTCTAGCTGTTCATGCAACAATGGCACATATGCTTGCTGCAATCTGTTAATAGTCAGCCCCACTGCAAAAACTATAGTAAATCAGTTCAAATTTGAGCATTTAATGCTCACAACATTCCACCTTTACAAAACCAGTTAATTTCTCAAAATGCCAGCCAGGCAATGTACTTCAATACCCTATAATGCAACCAGTTTTTACTATAAAAATTTCAGCAATAACCACGATTGCATTCTCATCCCGTACATGTCTTTGGTTCGCATTTAATTGTAGTTACAATGCATCAAGCTTTTGAAGCTAAACAACCTTTACAATCTAGGCCATGCTACCACATGAAAGCGCATAAACAGAGGCATATATAAGAAGCTTCCCAATCGGATGGGGACACTTAGAGAAGACTATGTATACAGCAGAGGTTATCTTCAATGAACCCAATACGTGCCGAGGCACATTCGAGCTGAACGAGGGGTGCCCAATCAAATTCTAGTGTGCAGGGGAGCTCAGTTCATACTCCCAGACGACACAGAGAATTCGCCACATTGGATATTGCTACAAATATAAGTTTTTGAAAATGTGATAGAGAAAACGCAAGAGGAATGCACCTTAAAGGGAGGATAGGTGTCCTGCTGTGTGCTGTCATGGCTGCTTGTGATAAAGCTCTCTAATCAAAAGAACCACCTTCTTTATGTACACATGAGTCTCCCGAGCCACTGAATTACTCATGAGGGAGCGGCAACTGCAGCAGCAGTTGCAGAAGCATTTGGCCTTAGCAAGGGCAGTTGCACAAGCAGCTAGAGAGGCTGTAGCTGTCACAAACTCAGCCTGTATCTCGGACAGCACGAGTACTAATTTTCTTTCAAAAAATGACATTGTCAGGATAGAATTAAGGTTGAGGCTTAGAGAGATGGATCCAACTCTATTGTGCATCTGTGTAGTTCTCGAGCTTAATGTGAGCCTGCGCTTTTGATTCCTGAGCTGTGCTTCCTTGATCAGCTGTTTCGAAGTGCTTGTTTTCTCAAGCTTGTCATGTCACCGGAGCAAGACACAGGCTACTTATATGCAATGAAGTGTTCGTAGCAACATCGTCGTCATCGTTCTCCCAAGATGCAAGAGGAGGGTCGAGGATACTCGTGAGCACCTTTCATTTTATTGCTACGTTCTACAAACAATTATGTATCACAGCTCGAAATACAGCAGGCCAGCAGTCTAAGAGAGTGCATTAACCATAGGGAAAGACTGGAAAGAAGACCGGAAAGAACTTGCTTGTAACGATGAAGGAGAAATCAGCCGCTTTTAAGGTGTCTGCACACACACAGGCTTTATCGACATCGCCATCATCACGAGAATGTGGCAGCTTGCAACAGGGACTATGCTTTGATGGAGCCCGAGACCGAGCATGCTCTGATACCATGTACAAAGTCAGGGAGAGAGAGATGGACAAATACAATCCAGAAGGGTAGTAGACTTGCAGACATGCTCCCTGTTCAATCCATCTTCATCAACACACAATAAGTCAACTGTGTACAACACACATACAAAGATCAAGAGACCCAGATCTATAAGTTAGTATGACTTAACCTTATTCAACTAAGGTAGAACACTAACCAAAGACTGTGAGCTTGAATCTCAACACCATCAACCACAATGCAAGAGATGAAAGCATAGTCGAAGACAAATAGGCTACTATAAATGACAACAAAATAGCCTTAAAGTCACAACTTAATCAAGGGAGAAGCAAGAGAAACTACCAAAATAGTGAGCTTCCACAAACTATAATTAAGTAATTGTCAAATGGAAGTCATTACCCTCAAATAGAATGCATAAAACTGAAATAAAAAGCTAATGTGATAAATTGCAATAGTATGCCAACAACCAACTGTGAGCAACCAAGAAAGAAAGACCAAGAACAATTGGCACTAAAAGCTATCATAGCTACAATGTGTCAATAACCAAACATGTGGTAGGCATAAGCATCATGCACATAGGAGGTTACAGAGTAAAGAGAAGAGAACTACCAAATACATAACCCATTGAGCAAAGTGCAATACATAACCCAAAAGCATATAAATATCACTAGCAATACACTGACAGACATAAATGCTAGGTTTAAATTAAGTGAACAAAACAGCCCACTATAGAGTAACTGCATTAAATACATGGCAAGAGAGCATATACACAAAGTAAGTGTCCCATAGTCTTAGTGAAAGTAAGCTCAAGATCAACTGTATAAATCCAAAGCTCTAGTCTATGGAATATCTAAAGTAACACAAGTAGCTCCCATGGAAACAAAATTGTATGCCAAATGAGCAATGCAAGCTCAAAACATCAAGTACATGACATTTAAGTAACCAAGATACCTGAAACATAAGCCGAAAGCATAAAACCTAATAGATTCTTAACATCGCAACTACATAAGCCAGTGAAGTAACCAAGTATGTAACCACATCCAATATCAATATAATAAAGCTCAAAACTCATCTTAAAAGCATGCTACAACATATCGAGAAGTATACATAACAATTGAAGTAGCGGTCATCCGCTGAGTATCCATAAGTATCAATGAGCATTAGGCATAAGCTTTTCTCACTGATAAATGCTTGTTATCTTGTTATTGCAACACTAAAATGACAATGAAATATGAGCTATTTCAAGCTCAAATCAATCCCAAAAGCATAACCATACCATCTGGATACCAAAATAGCATTCCCAAAGCATCAAACATGCATTATGGATTGTACTATTTGCTATTCAAATCAAAGCACTTCTATTTTGTGTGAAACAAAGAATTAGAAATTGCATAGAATCAACATTGTGAGTACCCAAATTTGTAGCTCTCATTGCACTCTTCATTTCTAACTATAGAATGCCTAAATTCAATACCATATGCAAAAGTTATGGCCAAAATACAATAGTGTTGTCAAGCTCTTATAATTATCCATGACTTCTACAACATGCTCTATATCCCCTCAAAATGGATAAAAGGGCTACTCCTCACCTCAATAAGCACTTAACAAGGCTGAGGTAAGCGTTGGGAAGCTCCTCAACAAGCATGGAGCAAGGTGGAAGATTCAATGTGTATAGATGATAATTTAAAATTTTTCTACGTTGAGAAGAGTTTCTTGGATAAAATTATGGATATCAAATAAGGGTCTAGTTGTGTGAATGTTCCACTTGGTTTGGTTAGCATGCTAACTATGATCAAGTCTATACTAACACCACTCACAATTATGTTTTAGACTTTGGGTTTTTCTTTTTCTAAAAACTGTGTGAGCTACTAGAAAAAGGCATTGGGGAACTTCTTATGTGTGATGTACCCACCCTTGATTATGTGACAGATAACGTTTTAGTAGTTGCCCCCAGAGTTTACCTTCCAGTCGTCGCCATCCGTACTCTAACCAAAATGATCTGATTTTGTCCGTTATTTGTCCATCTAGTTAATCCTAGATCTACCCCGCAGGGAAAGCGTCTTGTCGTTACCCACGGAGGACCAACTTGAAGGTTCCTAATTGACCTAATAGTCATGTATTGTCACAACTCTATAGAAACAGAATTTGTATCCTTTTTCATTAATTTATCTATATAATGATTTATTAAATTTATTTCCTTTGCACTAATTAGATATAAAGAAAAGTGCATTGGAGCTGGCCACTGATGAGTGGTCACAGGTTATGGTGGACCCACACGGTGGGTTAGAGAAAAGATAGTTCACACTTCCACCTATATGACCCGATTGGGCGCCTGTGACTAGAACTCACGCATATCAGGGTTAGACTCGCACACAGAAAGGATTGATGCCTTGAAGTGTGGGCTAGATCCACCAGAACAGACAATTACAATCAACAAGATGGCATGATCATGAAATGCTTGTATAATGTGCGTGTGTGGGCTGAAAGCTTGAAATGCACATTTCTTTGCATAGGAAAGTCACATGAAGATTCGGATACCATTTTTGTGATGTACACGGAAAAAGCTTTCATATGATACCCATATTGGGGGGGTCCCTAAATTCTAGGAGATCCCTAAATTTTAGGAGGTCCCTAAATTTTAGGAGCCTCGAATTAGCCTAAAAATGCTAGTCCTAAAAAATAGGGATGTCATTCTAAAAATAGTAAGTTCTGTACTCTGACTGTGCTTACTAAATTTGGTTGTTTCTATTCTTGACAGTATTCAACCCAAAAAGGAAGGCCATAAAGAAGAGACAAGTGTCAAGACACTTGTCACACAAGTTTCCAAGTGTCCCACCACTTGTCACATCTCATGACATGTGGCTGGACACTTGTCTTGTGCTACTCCACTTTCCCCTTTTGTACTAGCTCTCCCCTCTCCTATAAATAAGAGCTCGTTTTTCTTCATTGAGCATCATTTTTCTTTGCTGTAAACTCATGTACAGCACCCACAGATAGCCAGAAACTGGCCCCATCCATCCCCATCATCATCCCCCACTTCTCCATTATCAAATTCCTCCATATTCCCTCTTCTATCACTGCTGTTTTACAAGACAGCAAGCCTGTAAATTCATTACAGCACCTCCTTCTTGAGCTCTTTCTTCCATTTTAGCTACAAGCAGCAAGCTCTATCCCTGTACTGCTGATCAACGATGGAGAAAGGCTGAATTCCCCTTTTTCTTCTCTCATACTGTAAAGAAATCAGTTCTTATCATTGCATAATAGATAATGCATGTGTATTTGTACATCTTTGCATGATCTTGTGAGAGTGAGAATTACTTCTTCTCACTCTCAGGTTGATTGTAATTGAGCTCTTCCCTAAGGGACTTGGGTTGAGCAGAAATACATTCCTTCGCGGGGGGGGGGGGGGGGGGTTGTCCATCTTCAACCCTCAATCTTGTCTCCATTACTTTTACATTTTTATGGCTGTAATTTTGTGAGTAATTTTCATTTTCAGCTTTAAGTGTTCATTCTCTTTTCTATTAAATCTCGAAAACAAGCAAATATCATAATTGTTAAGCATACTACGTTGTTCGGGGCGTTTACAGTGGTATCAGAGCTTTGGCTCGGTCCTCACCCCCAACACTGGTAGTGCTTACAACTATAAGTTTGTTTGTTTTCAGTCCTTGCATTGAGTGCGTGAGCATTTTTTTTTTTCTTTAGTCTCAATGGATCAATCGAGTGCTATCCTTCAAGCCATTCAAAGTCTTAGAGAGGAGAATCAGCAAATTCGTGAGCAACTTCTCAAACTAGAAAAAGTTGAGAATCCCAAAGAATTCAAGGAAGGAAGCCCATCTACTTCAAGGAGACAAAACCATACCAATGAAAGGCGCCGATCAAGAAGTCCAACTACTTCTAAGAGGCAGTCCCATTCTACTTCAAGACAAAGAAAGAGATCGTGTCGAAGCTCATCCTCTTCTTCAAAGTCATCTGGCACCTATTCTGATGGATCCTCTTCTAGTAATGAAGAGTCACACCCTTCTCGTGGAAGACCTCATCATCGTGAAAGGCGTCGACATTCTTCACCCTCGTCTCCATCTTCATCCCCATCAAGCACTTCATCATCTTCAACCTCAATATCCGAGCATGGACGAAGGCATAAGAAGAAGAAGAAGACTAAGTCACTATCTCAACTTGAAAAGAAGATCAAGTTCAGTATGTATGATGGTTCCTGAAATCCTGATCTTCTTCTGAAGTTTATTCGTCAATTTCAAATTTTGTATGGTCGTGACAAGTATAAAGAAAAAGAAAAGATTAAGTTTGCAGCTTTACATTTAACCGACTTAGCCCATACTTGGTGGACGGGGTTGGAATATGATCATGCTGCCCCAAAATCATGGCGGTCCTTTGTTCGCCTGATACAAAGCCAATTTCTTCCTGTTCATTTCAAAAGAGATGTAAAAATGGAATGGGATCGGCTTTGGCAAAGGAAAAATGAGTCACTTGGTGACTATACCAAGAGATTTTGGGAGCTACTTTTGAAGGTCCAACATTTCAAGAAGATCAGCAGTTCGGAAAAGCTTAGGAAGTTTCAAGGAGGTTTGCATTTTAAACTTTGTACTGCTCTTAATCATTATCATTGTTCTAGTCTCAGGGAACTCATTGACCATGCTGAGACATGGGAAATGGAGCACAATGGCAACAAATCATTCCAAAAGAATGATAAGAAGAGAGTAGCTGATGATGAGGAGTATTCAGCCCCAAATGAAGGACAAAAACAGTGGCAAAAGCAGCCATCAAATCAAAAGAATATGAAGCCCTATGCACCTCCTAATGCTCCTCAATTTCGCTCCAATCTATACCCACAAGCAAAGCAATTTTCCGAAGAAGAAAAGCAACGCTTCATGAAAGAAGGGAAGTGCTTTAAATGTGGACAAACAGGCCACATAGCGAAGCAATGTCCAAACAAGGGACAAAGCAAGGTTTCTGACAACAAGCCTAAGTCGCCAGTGAAAATCAATGCTATCAGTGATGTAGTTGCAAACACAACTCACACTCCAGAGACGTGCAAATTATTAAAAGCTTGGGGACAGTTGCAAGGTAAGCAAGCACTATTCTTGATAGATCTTGGGGCGAATGAAAATATTATTTCCTTGCAATTAGCTAAAGAGCTTGGATTAAAGAATGAAGAGATGGACACTCCGGTAGAAGTTCGCCAAGCTTTAAATGTTGATGAAGGTGACACAATGAAGACTGTGATACCCTACATTGGCAAGCTCAAGTTTCAAATTCAAGGCTACAGTGACGAAGATACCTTCTGTATCGGAGACCTTGATGGTCGCGATGTGATTCTTGGCATGCCTTGGAATCATAGAATAGATTCAACCATCTTCTCTCAGAAAAAGAAGGTAGAACTCACCAACAAAGGCAAGAAGTACGAGATCCAAGCTGGAGTTTCTGGAGACACCATACCTATGGTAAGCCATATGCAAGTCTCTAGAGCAATTAAGGATTGTGTTCAATGTTGTCTGCTTTATGTCACTGATGTAAAAGATAATATGAATGCTGAAAACCAAGAGCAACTTCAGCTCTTGGAAAAGTATAAAGATTGTTTTTTGGAAGATCTTCCTTATCAGCTTCCCCCAGAAAGGCCAGAAGACCATCATATTGATATTATCCCGGGCAGTTCTCCTCCTAATATAGCACCATACCGTGTGAGCCGTCCTCAACAAGAAGAAATCAGAAAGCAAGTCGAATACCTACTCAACCGTGGGCTAATTAGGCCAAGTAGCTCACCATTTTGTTCACCAGTTCTTCTTGTTCAAAAGAAAGATGGCACATTCAGGATGTGCATTGATTATCGAGCCCTCAACAAAATCACCATGAAGAATCGGTTTCCTATTCCCAGAATTGACGACATTTTGGATCGTCTAGGAGGCTCAAAGGTTTTCAGCCGCATTGATTTAAAGAGTGGTTATCATCAAATTAGGGTAATACCACAAGATGTACACAAAACTGCTTTCCGCACTTCATACGGTCTTTATGAATTCTTGGTGGTTCCTTTCGGATTAACCAATGCACCAGCCACCTTTAATCGAATGATGGAGCACATCTTTAGAGAGCATCGACAATATGTCGGTACTTTCTTTGATGATATTCTTGTCTTTAGCAAGAATGAAGAGGAGCATCATCAACACTTGGAAATTGTTCTACAATTACTACAACAAAATCAACTCTTGGTAAATGGTAAAAAGAGTGAATTTTTCATGCATAAAATAAATTACCTTGGGCATGTCATCTCTTTTGAAGGGATTCAGATGGATCCTGAAAAGATCAGGATAATCCAAGAATGGCCTCATCTTCGTGATGTACATGAGGTGCGATCGTTTCTTGGCTTATGTTCTTATTACCACCGCTTCATCAAGCATTTTGCACATATGGCTTCTCCACTTCATGACCTTACAAAGAAGAAGATCTATTTCCAATGGAAGGAAAAAGAGAAGGCAGCCTTCACAAGGCTGAAAACAACTCTTACTTCTGGACCTGTTCTTATCATTCCAGATCTGGTAAAACCATTTGTGGTGGAAGCAGATGCTTGCGGTGATTGTATTGGTGCAGTGCTAAATCAAGAAGTCCATGCCGTAGCCTTTGAAAGCCGCCGTCTAAATGATGTGGAGAAAAGGTATGACATTTATGAATATGGCTTCTCCACTTCATGACCTTACAAAGAAAAAGATCTCTTTCCAATGGAAGGAAAAAGAGAAGGCAGCCTTCACAAGGCTGAAAACAACTCTTACTTCTGGACCTGTTCTTATCATTCCAGATCTGGTAAAACCATTTGTGGTGGAAGCAGATGCTTGCGGTGATTGTATTGGTGCAGTGCTAAATCAAGAAGGCCATGCCGTAGCCTTTGAAAGCCGCCGTCTAAATGATGTGGAGAAAAGGTATGACATTTATGAAAATGAGCTCTTAGCAGTGGTTCATGCTTTAAAGATATGGAAACATTATCTTTTAGGCAATGAATTCCTTATTAAAACCGATCATCAAAGCTTGAAGTATTTCAAGACTCAAAAGCATTTGCAGGAGAAACATGCAAGATGGGAAAATTTCTTGTCTATGTTTCATTTTCAAATTATGTACACTCCAGGGAAACAAAATGTAGTTGCTGATGCACTTTCTAGAGTGCCTCGCATTGCAACTATTACAGTGGCTCATCATGAAGATTTTCAAATGATGAAGAATACTTATGATAAAGATACTGATTTTGCAGCAATTTGGTCAAATTTACAGCAAGGAGGTTCTCATCCAGATTATTCCATCAAAGATGGTTACCTTCTCATGAACAATCGCCTTTGTGTCACTCTTCCTGTTCGACAAAAGGTGCTTAAAGAAAGTCATGAACCCCCTTATGCAGGGCATAGAGGGAGGGCAGCCACTCTAAGTGCAATTGAGCGCTACTTTTATTGGCCAACATTACGAAAAGATACACATAACTTCATTGAGGCTTGTCTGGTATGCCAAAAATCCAAATATGATAGGCAGAAGATTCCAGGATTGTTGCAACCTCTTCCAGTGCCCAAAGATCTATGGGAATCTATCACAATGGATTTCATCTTAGGTATTCCAAGAACACCTCAAGGTCATGATATGATTTGGGTCATAATTGATAGATTCAGCAAACAATCACATTTTATTCCATGTCATAAAACATTGAAATCCGCACAAGCTGCAAGACTTTTCATTCAACATATCTTCAAATTACATGGTATGCCTTTCTGAGATCATTTCAGATAGAGACTCCAAATTCACAAGTAACTTTTGGCGTGCTTTATTTGAGAGTTTGGGAACCACTTTAAAGTTCTCCTCAGCTTTTCATCCTCAAACTGACGGCCAAACAGAGGTGATGAATCTCACTCTTTTGGATATGTTGGAAGCTTATGTTAGTGAACATAAGTCACAATGGGAGAAATATCTTCCATTATTGGAGTTTGCTTACAACAATACAGTGCACTCATCCACAGGGAAAGCTCCAAATGAAATAGTACAGGGTAAAGTGATTCCTCCTCCAATTATTCGCACTAAAGATAAGATTTTTGCTGCTGATGAGTTTGCTTCAGATTTAAAAACAACAATGGATCAAGTTCAAGCCACTATCAAAGTTGCGCAAGAGCGACAAAAGAAGCAAGCAGATAAACGAAGAAGACCTTTGGCTTTTGAAAAAGGTCAATATGTCTTGCTAAAGTTTGATAAAAGCAGGCTCAAACAAGGTTCTGGTCAAAATTCATCTTTTCCCAAGCTCTCCAGTAGATACTTTGGACCCTTCAAAGTGATTGAGAAAATAAATGAAGTTTCTTATCGACTTGAGCTTCCTACTCATTGGAAAATACACAATGCTTTTCATGTAAGTTTGCTAAAACCTTACATAGGACCAGAACCAAAGGAACCCATTACTGAAGATCCCCCAGAAGTTGAAGAAACAGAGCAACTCTTGGAACCTGAAAAGATTTTGTTTCTCAAGGATCGAACCACGAGAAGTGGCCTTGTGACACGAAAATTCTTGCTAAAATTCAAGAATCTACCCACCACAGATGCACAGTGGGTAGATGAAAAATTCATGAAGGATTACCCAAATATTCTACAACAATATCAAGAAGATTTTCAGCTGAGGACAGCTGAATAAAAGCCAGAGGGCTGTCACAACTCTATAGAAACAGAATTTGTATCCTTTTTCATTAATTTATCTATATAATGATTTATTAAATTTATTTCCTTTGCACTAATTAGATATAAAGAAAAGTGCATTGGAGCTGGCCACTGATGAGTGGTCACAGGTTATGGTGGACCCACACGGTGGGTTAGAGAAAAGATAGTTCACACTTCCACCTATATGACCCGATTGGGCGCCTGTGACTAGAACTCACGCATATCAGGGTTAGACTCGCACACAGAAAGGATTGATGCCTTGAAGTGTGGGCTAGATCCACCAGAACAGACAGTTACAATCAACAAGATGGCATGATCATGAAATGCTTGTATAATGTGCATGTGTGGGCTGAAAGCTTGAAATGCACATTTCTTTGCATAGGAAAGTCACATGAAGATTCGGATACCATTTTTGCGATGTACACAGAAAAAGCTTTCATATGATACCCATATTGGGGGGGTCCCTAAATTCTAGGAGATCCCTAAATTTTAGGAGGTCCCTAAATTTTAGGAGCCTCGAATTAGCCTAAAAATGCTAGTCCTAAAAAATAGGGATATCATTATAAAAATAGTAAGTTCTGTACTCTGACTGTGCTTACTAAATTTGGTTGTTTCTATTCTTGACAGTATTCAACCCAAAAAGGAAGGCCATAAAGAAGAGACAAGTGTCAAGACACTTGTCACACAAGTTTCCAAGTGTCCCACCACTTGTCACATCTCATGACATGTGGCTGGACACTTGTCTTGTGCTACTCCACTTTCCCCTTTTGTACTAGCTCTCCCCTCTCCTATAAATAAGAGCTTGTTTTTCTTCATTGAGCATCATTTTTCTTTGCTGTAAACTCATGTACAGCACCCACAGATAGCCAGAAACTGGCCCCATCCATCCCCATCATCATCCCCCACTTCTCCATTATCAAATTCCTCCATATTCCCTCTTCTATCACTGCTGTTTTACAAGACAGCAAGCCTGTAAATTCATTACAGCACCTCCTTCTTGAGCTCTTTCTTCCATTTTAGCTACAAGCAGCAAGCTCTATCCCTGTACTGCTGATCAACGATGGAGAAAGGCTGAATTCCCCTTTTTCTTCTCTCATACTGTAAAGAAATCAGTTCTTATCATTGCATAATAGATAATGCATGTGTGTTTGTACATATTTGCATGATCTTGTGAGAGTGAGAATTACTTCTTCTCACTCTCAGGTTGATTGTAACTGAGCTCTTCCCTAAGGGACTTGGGTTGAGCAGAAATACATTCCTTCGCGGGGGGGGGGGGGGGGGGGGGTTGTCCATCTTCAACCCTCAATCTTGTCTCCATTACTTTTACATTTTTATGGCTGTAATTTTGTGAGTAATTTTCATTTTCAGCTTTAAGTGTTCATTCTCTTTTCTATTAAATCTCGAAAACAAGCAAATATCATAATTGTTAAGCATACTACGTTGTTCGGGGCGTTTACAGTGGTATCAGAGCTTTGGCTCGGTCCTCACCCCCAACACTGGTAGTGCTTACAACTATAAGTTTGTTTGTTTTCAGTCCTTGCATTGAGTGCGTGAGCATTTTTTTTTTTCTTTAGTCTCAATGGATCAATCGAGTGCTATCCTTCAAGCCATTCAAAGTCTTAGAGAGGAGAATCAGCAAATTCGTGAGCAACTTCTCAAACTAGAAAAAGTTGAGAATCCCAAAGAATTCAAGGAAGGAAGCCCATCTACTTCAAGGAGACAAAACCATACCAATGAAAGGCGCCGATCAAGAAGTCCAACTACTTCTAAGAGGCAGTCCCATTCTACTTCAAGACAAAGAAAGAGATCGTGTCGAAGCTCATCCTCTTCTTCAAAGTCATCTGGCGCCTATTCTGATGGATCCTCTTCTAGTAATGAAGAGTCACACCCTTCTCGTGGAAGACCTCATCATCGTCAAAGGCGTTGACATTCTTCACCCTCGTCTCCATCTTCATCCCCATCAAGCACTTCATCATCTTCAACCTCAATATCCGAGCATGGACGAAGGCATAAGAAGAAGAAGAAGACTAAGTCACTATCTCAACTTGAAAAGAAGATCAAGTTCAGTATGTATGATGGTTCCCGAAATCCTGATCTTCTTCTGAAGTTTATTCGTCAATTTCAAATTTTGTATGGTCGTGACAAGTATAAAGAAAAAGAAAAGATTAAGTTTGCAGCTTTACATTTAACCGACTTAGCCCATACTTGGTGGACGGGGTTGGAATATGATCATGCTGCCCCAAAATCATGGCGGTCCTTTGTTCGCCTGATACAAAGCCAATTTCTTCCTGTTCATTTCAAAAGAGATGTAAAAATGGAATGGGATCGGCTTTGGCAAAGGAAAAATGAGTCACTTGGTGACTATACCAAGAGATTTTGGGAGCTACTTTTGAAGGTCCAACATTTCAAGAAGATCAGCAGTTCGGAAAAGCTTAGGAAGTTTCAAGGAGGTTTGCATTTTAAACTTTGTACTGCTCTTAATCATTATCATTGTTCTAGTCTCAGGGAACTCATTGACCATGCTGAGACATGGGAAATGGAGCACAATGGCAACAAATCATTCCAAAAGAATGATAAGAAGAGAGTAGCTGATGATGAGGAGTATTCAGCCCCAAATGAAGGACAAAAACAGTGGCAAAAGCAGCCATCAAATCAAAAGAAGATGAAGCCCTATGCACCTCCTAATGCTCCTCAATTTCGCTCCAATCTATACCCACAAGCAAAGCAATTTTCCGAAGAAGAAAAGCAACGCTTCATGAAAGAAGGGAAGTGCTTTAAATGTGGACAAACAGGCCACATAGCGAAGCAATGTCCAAACAAGGGACAAAGCAATGTTTCTGACAACAAGCCTAAGTCGCCAGTGAAAATCAATGCTATCAGTGATGTAGTTGCAAACACAACTCACACTCCAGAGACGTGCAAATTATTAAAAGCTTGGGGACAGTTGCAAGGTAAGCAAGCACTATTCTTGATAGATCTTGGGGCGAATGAAAATATTATTTCCTTGCAATTAGCTAAAGAGCTTGGATTAAAGAATGAAGAGATGGACACTCCGGTAGAAGTTCGCCAAGCTTTAAATGTTGATGAAGGTGACACAATGAAGACTGTGATACCCTACATTGGCAAGCTCAAGTTTCAAATTCAAGGCTACAGTGACGAAGATACCTTCTGTATCGG
This sequence comes from Lygodium microphyllum, assembly GCF_053477565.2. Taxonomy (NCBI): domain Eukaryota; kingdom Viridiplantae; phylum Streptophyta; class Polypodiopsida; order Schizaeales; family Lygodiaceae; genus Lygodium; species Lygodium microphyllum. The sequence continues at coordinate 27,055,508 of NC_141143.1, read as the reverse complement.
AGACCTTGATGGTCGCGATGTGATTCTTGGCATGCCTTGGAATCATAGAATAGATTCAACCATCTTCTCTCAGAAAAAGAAGGTAGAACTCACCAACAAAGGCAAGAAGTACGAGATCCAAGCTGGAGTTTCTGGAGACACCATACCTATGGTAAGCCATATGCAAGTCTCTAGAGCAATTAAGGATTGTGTTCAATGTTGTCTGCTTTATGTCACTGATGTAAAAGATAATATGAATGCTGAAAACCAAGAGCAACTTCAGCTCTTGGAAAAGTATAAAGATTGTTTTTTGGAAGATCTTCCTTATCAGCTTCCCCCAGAAAGGCCAGAAGACCATCATATTGATATTATCCCGGGCAGTTCTCCTCCTAATATAGCACCATACCGTGTGAGCCGTCCTCAACAAGAAGAAATCAGAAAGCAAGTCGAATACCTACTCAACCGTGGGCTAATTAGGCTAAGTAGCTCACCATTTTGTTCACCGGTTCTTCTTGTTCAAAAGAAAGATGGCACATTCAGGATGTGCATTGATTATCGAGCCCTCAACAAAATCACCATGAAGAATCGGTTTCCTATTCCCAGAATTGACGACATTTTGGATCGTCTAGGAGGCTCAAAGGTTTTCAGCCGCATTGATTTAAAGAGTGGTTATCATCAAATTAGGGTAATACCACAAGATGTACACAAAACTGCTTTCCGCACTTCATACGGTCTTTATGAATTCTTGGTGGTTCCTTTCGGATTAACCAATGCACCAGCCACCTTTAATCGAATGATGGAGCACATCTTTAGAGAGCATCGACAATATGTCGGTACTTTCTTTGATGATATTCTTGTCTTTAGCAAGAATGAAGAGGAGCATCATCAACACTTGGAAATTGTTCTACAATTACTACAACAAAATCAACTCTTGGTAAATGGTAAAAAGAGTGAATTTTTCATGCATAAAATAAATTACCTTGGGCATGTCATCTCTTTTGAAGGGATTCAGATGGATCCTGAAAAGATTAGGATAATCCAAGAATGGCCTCATCTTCGTGATGTACATGAGGTGCGATCGTTTCTTGGCTTATGTTCTTATTACCGCCGCTTCATCAAGCATTTTGCACATATGGCTTCTCCACTTCATGACCTTACAAAGAAGAAGATCTATTTCCAATGGAAGGAAAAAGAGAAGGCAGCCTTCACAAGGCTGAAAACAACTCTTACTTCTGGACCTGTTCTTATCATTCCAGATCTGGTAAAACCATTTGTGGTGGAAGCAGATGCTTGCGGTGATTGTATTGGTGCAGTGCTAAATCAAGAAGGCCATGCCGTAGCCTTTGAAAGCCGCCGTCTAAATGATGTGGAGAAAAGGTATGACATTTATGAATATGGCTTCTCCACTTCATGACCTTACAAAGAAAAAGATCTCTTTCCAATGGAAGGAAAAAGAGAAGGCAGCCTTCACAAGGCTGAAAACAACTCTTACTTCTGGACCTGTTCTTATCATCCCAGATCTGGTAAAACCATTTGTGGTGGAAGCAGATGCTTGCGGTGATTGTATTGGTGCAGTGCTAAATCAAGAAGGCCATGCCGTAGCCTTTGAAAGCCGCCGTCTAAATGATGTGGAGAAAAGGTATGACATTTATGAAAATGAGCTCTTAGCAGTGGTTCATGCTTTAAAGATATGGAAACATTATCTTTTAGGCAATGAATTCCTTATTAAAACCGATCATCAAAGCTTGAAGTATTTCAAGACTCAAAAGCATTTGCAGGAGAAACATGCAAGATGGGAAAATTTCTTGTCTATGTTTCATTTTCAAATTATGTACACTCCAGGGAAACAAAATGTAGTTGCTGATGCACTTTCTAGAGTGCCTCGCATTGCAACTATTACAGTGGCTCATCATGAAGATTTTCAAACGATGAAGAATACTTATGATAAAGATACTGATTTTGCAGCAATTTGGTCAAATTTACAGCAAGGAGGTTCTCATCCAGATTATTCCATCAAAGATGGTTACCTTCTCATGAACAATCGCCTTTGTGTCACTCTTCCTGTTCGACAAAAGGTGCTTAAAGAAAGTCATGAACCCCCTTATGCAGGGCATAGAGGGAGGGCAGCCACTCTAAGTGCAATTGAGCGCTACTTTTATTGGCCAACATTACGAAAAGATACACATAACTTCATTGAGGCTTGTCTGGTATGCCAAAAATCCAAATATGATAGGCAGAAGATTCCAGGATTGTTGCAACCTCTTCCAGTGCCCAAAGATCTATGGGAATCTATCACAATGGATTTCATCTTAGGTATTCCAAGAACACCTCAAGGTCATGATATGATTTGGGTCATAATTGATAGATTCAGTAAACAATCACATTTTATTCCATGTCATAAAACATTGAAATCCGCACAAGCTGCAAGACTTTTCATTCAACATATCTTCAAATTACATGGTATGCCTTCTGAGATCATTTCAGATAGAGACTCCAAATTCACAAGTAACTTTTGGCGTGCTTTATTTGAGAGTTTGGGAACCACTTTAAAGTTCTCCTCAGCTTTTCATCCTCAAACTGACGGCCAAACAGAGGTGATGAATCTCACTCTTTTGGATATGTTGGAAGCTTATGTTAGTGAACATAAGTCACAATGGGAGAAATATCTTCCATTATTGGAGTTTGCTTACAACAATACAGTGCACTCATCCACAGGGAAAGCTCCAAATGAAATAGTACAGGGTAAAGTGATTCCTCCTCCAATTATTCGCACTAAAGATAAGATTTTTGCTGCTGATGAGTTTGCTTCAGATTTAAAAACAACAATGGATCAAGTTCAAGCCACTATCAAAGTTGCGCAAGAGCGACAAGAGAAGCAAGCAGATAAACGAAGAAGACCTTTGGCTTTTGAAAAAGGTCAATATGTCTTGCTAAAGTTTGATAAAAGCAGGCTCAAACAAGGTTCTGGTCAAAATTCATCTTTTCCAAGCTCTCCAGTAGATACTTTGGACCCTTCAAAGTGATTGAGAAAATAAATGAAGTTTCTTATCGACTTGAGCTTCCTACTCATTGGAAAATACACAATGCTTTTCATGTAAGTTTGCTAAAACCTTACATAGGACCAGAACCAAAGGAACCCATTACTGAAGATCCCCCAGAAGTTGAAGAAACAGAGCAACTCTTGGAACCTGAAAAGATTTTGTTTCTCAAGGATCGAACCACGAGAAGTGGCCTTGTGACACGAAAATTCTTGCTAAAATTCAAGAATCTACCCACCACAGATGCATAGTGGGTAGATGAAAAATTCATGAAGGATTACCCAAATATTCTACAACAATATCAAGAAGATTTTCAGCTGAGGACAGCTGAATAAAAGCCAGAGGGCTGTCACAACTCTATAGAAACAGAATTTGTATCCTTTTTCATTAATTTATCTATATAATGATTTATTAAATTTATTTCCTTTGCACTAATTAGATATAAAGAAAAGTGCATTGGAGCTGGCCACTGATGAGTGGTCACAGGTTATGGTGGACCCACACGGTGGGTTAGAGAAAAGATAGTTCACACTTCCACCTATATGACCCGATTGGGCGCCTGTGACTAGAACTCACGCATATCAGGGTTAGACTCGCACACAGAAAGGATTGATGCCTTGAAGTGTGGGCTAGATCCACCAGAACAGACAGTTACAATCAACAAGATGGCATGATCATGAAATGCTTGTATAATGTGCATGTGTGGGCTGAAAGCTTGAAATGCACATTTCTTTGCATAGGAAAGTCACATGAAGATTCGGATACCATTTTTGCGATGTACACAGAAAAAGCTTTCATATGATACCCATATTGGGGGGTCCCTAAATTCTAGGAGATCCCTAAATTTTAGGAGGTCCCTAAATTTTAGGAGCCTCGAATTAGCCTAAAAATGCTAGTCCTAAAAAATAGGGATATCATTATAAAAATAGTAAGTTCTGTACTCTGACTGTGCTTACTAAATTTGGTTGTTTCTATTCTTGACAGTATTCAACCCAAAAAGGAAGGCCATAAAGAAGAGACAAGTGTCAAGACACTTGTCACACAAGTTTCCAAGTGTCCCACCACTTGTCACATCTCATGACATGTGGCTGGACACTTGTCTTGTGCTACTCCACTTTCCCCTTTTGTACTAGCTCTCCCCTCTCCTATAAATAAGAGCTCGTTTTTCTTCATTGAGCATCATTTTTCTTTGCTGTAAACTCATGTACAGCACCCACAGATAGCCAGAAACTGGCCCCATCCATCCCCATCATCATCCCCCACTTCTCCATTATCAAATTCCTCCATATTCCCTCTTCTATCACTGCTGTTTTACAAGACAGCAAGGCTGTAAATTCATTACAGCACCTCCTTCTTGAGCTCTTTCTTCCATTTTAGCTACGAGCAGCAAGCTCTATCCCTGTACTGCTGATCAACGATGGAGAAAGGCTGAATTCCCCTTTTTCTTCTCTCATACTGTAAAGAAATCAGTTCTTATCATTGCATAATAGATAATGCATGTGCGTTTGTACATCTTTGCATGATCTTGTGAGAGTGAGAATTACTTCTTCTCACTCTCAGGTTGATTGTAACTGAGCTCTTCCCTAAGGGACTTGGGTTGAGCAGAAATACATTCCTTCGCGGGGGGGGGGGGTTGTCCATCTTCAACCCTCAATCTTGTCTCCATTACTTTTACATTTTTATGGCTGTAATTTTGTGAGTAATTTTCATTTTCAGCTTTAAGTGTTCATTCTCTTTTCTATTAAATCTCGAAAACAAGCAAATATCATAATTGTTAAGCATACTACGTTGTTCGGGGCGTTTACATGTATCAACAAGTAGCTCACATCCGGAGGTGTCCTTCGAGAGGCTTCTTGTCTGGAAGGAGCGACTGCCATTACCCTTGGTTCATGGAGTATAACGCTTTTTCCAGTAGCAGAATAAGAATATATGAAATCCCTCGCAATGCTCTGGAATAGCTGCCATACCTTTTCCCTAAGATAATTTACAGTTTGGGTTCTAAGACCAAACCCTAGGTAAGTCAGCAAATCGGCCCTTCCTAGAGTTTCTTCCTAGCATTTGTTTTTGGGGAAACCTCTTGGCTAACCAAGACCACCCTGCCATAGGATTGGATTCACCAGGAATCCATCCACCTACTTCCCTCTATGGAAGTTCTTAATTATCTAATTACCTACCACATTACATGAAACATATAAAAATAACTTCATTAATTAAAAAGAATCCTTTTATGCACAGTTTGTCATTTGTGTAATTTACTCATAAACATACAATCAGAATAAAACAAATTCATTGATTATGTTTCATAATGTGTGTTATCCCACCCATACACGAGAAAATTTACAATTTCACATGTTGCCTCATCAGGTGCATCTACACGTCACCAAGATCAAATCCACCCATAACTAGTGTTTTTAGGTGTCCTAAGTAGAACTTGGGCCATAGAGGGGACCAAGTAGTTCCTAGGTGTGTAAAGGATTTATTAGCAAGAGCCCCCCTAGCACCCTATCAACCTCCTACTTAATATGATCCCTGTGGAGAGACCTCTCGCCATCGGAGCCGGTCCATGATTCCGTGGTGGTAAAAACATCCCCTCTTGGTATGGGGATTCAACACCTATCCTTGGGGGAGGTATAGGGCTCCTTAATTTTTATCTATTCTAATACTTAATTCAATCAAGATCTAATCTAGAAAATCACAAACAAGATTGATGTCTTCAAGCAAGTATGACTTCAATCAATCATGTAACTTTCAAGTGATGATTAATCTAGTAACAATAATTACTTGAACCTCACATAATGAACTCTTTCCCTTGAAATTTAACTAAGGCTATCTAGATTTTAGGGTCTCTAACTTTCCAATGTTTAAGGTTTATTCTTGTAACCAAGTTTCTTGGCCTTGAGTCAATTTCTTTATCTTAGAGTTATTTCTGGTTTTTTTTTAAATCTTCTATCAAAGCTTCTAGATTAAAACTATATCCTTGGCTAGTTTCTTCAGGGTTTCGTTCTTAGTAAATTCATCTTGAATTCACTAGTCTTCTTTTCTATGGGGTCAACATTAAAATTCCTCATAATTCCTCTTGAATTCTAGGTTTTCATAGTTACCCTAACACTTTCTAGCCTATAAGATGTTCTAATAATTTACCAAGTGAATACTCTAAGATTGCAATATTTCTCAAGAGACTTGTCCTATTTCTATTGAATTCCAATATAAATTTTTTTAAAAGCTTGTGGTATCATGATTGGTAAAGGGTTGTTATCCGCACCCATGACTCCATTAGTGACTCCCGTGCTCACAACTCTAACTGTTGCTTCCACGTTAGTAGGGTCATTTGCAATTTTCACTTTTGAATCCTTTTTCTTCAGGGCCATGATGAAAATATGATTCATAGAAGAAGAAGAACACAATAGTAATACCGGTTGGAAAGGGTGTAAGACTCTCAACGATGATGATGGATATTGCAGGATTCAATGATGTAGGCCTCGCAGATGGTTCTTCGTGCCTCATGGAGGGCAATACTTCTCTCTCTCTAGTAGACAGAATAGGGATGAGAGTAGAGGTATAACTTCTAACTAGATTGATAGAATAGGATAAAGTTTTTCAGTGTCTTCTCTTCTCGGATTAGAGTAGAAGAGGATGAGAGACCTTTAGCGTATCCCCTTCCTTGGGTTGAATGGAATGATGTCTCTTTGCCTCACAGATAGAGTCTCCTCCTTCTCGATCAGTATCTTATCCTCGTCAAGATTGCTCTTGTCCCTCTTCCTGGTCATCCCCAAGCCCTCAATTTATAGTTTTGTGGGGGTAAAAGAGAGGACACTTGCTTTTTTTAAAGCATTTTTTAATGACAAAGAGAGAATGCTTTCTTTTAGTGCTTCTGATGACATCATTAATGGCATTAGAGAGGGAGCTCCATTTTTGTAGTTCGAAGATAAAGATTTACTAATCTATGAGCGAGCACCATGTAGTATATTGTCGAGCAACCATCACTCCAAGGCTTACGACCAAGACGCCGACCAAGGCATAGACCTTGGCATCTTGGCCTTAGCATACTTGGCAACGGGCTATGAAGGCTTCATTGGCGATGTTGGCTGCACGCGAGAAGCTTCTACTAGCTTATAGGAAAATCTTCCCCGGAGGTCTCACCCATCCCGGCAGTGTCGTCACCCAAGTGCACTTAACTGCCAAGTGGCTATCCACTAGACTAATTCTTTTTGTTGTTCTATAGTACAAACATAGTTTTAATAAGCTAGTCTTGGCAGGGTCTCTCAAGTCTTTCTTCCATGAACTGGCATATAATACCTCATTAATAATAATCATTATCTTCATAATGAGAGTCAGTTTCATAATTAGAGCTAGTTTTTTTTTTTTATGTGCAACATAAATCAATTTTCTTTGGAATGTATACACACATTAAAATAAACTAAGTAATGGGAACATTACATTATGATGTATGGTTGATCATATAGTATAGCCTTTTGTATCAGGGAATTGATTTACTAAATCTAGGAAGACTAGAGGTTAAGGTATGAGGATGCTAAAAGATAAAGCTTCCAACTATCTTGCTTAAGTTAATTTAAATGTCTCCTTAAGGTAGTAAATATCCAAGGCCAATGTTTCAAAGCAAATCAATGTGAAGTACAATGGTTTGAAAACATTGTTTTTTAGCTTAAAGGGGTTAGAAACTACAATGCAAGGGTTTATTTTATTGTAATATTAGATTACGAGTGTTGAATTTTTTGAGTGGAGCGATGTAGAAGATAGGAGATGAGGTGTGTCTCTTCTTGAAAGTATTTGGCTATCTCTTACAACATGTTTTAAGGATTTTTTTTTAACTTATTGATGCTAGGATTTTAGAAATAAGTATCTTTTGTGGTTATCCTTCAAAATATTTGGCAATCTCTTGCAACATATTTTAAGCACATTTTTCTTTTGCTTATTTACAATAGTCTTGTAGAAGAAAAACCTCTTTTGTGGCTATCTAGACTCTCTACAAAAAATTTCATTTTCTCTTGAACAAAAAAGGTTTAGAAGATAATGTTTTAGGGACATGTGACCAACATCAAAATAAATTAGAAAGTGTATGTTTCCATGGTGATCTTTGAGATAACTTTTGCAAAAACTAGAAGTTCTTAACTATCCCAATAAGAATAATCTCAAATATTTTTTATTAGGCTAAAGATTTCATGAAAAATACTTTGGCATATACATCATTATTGATATTAAGATCATTTACAATTTCATGGAAACTTGGCAACTTTTTTTATACTTGCAAATAACGTTGTCTGAGTATTGTGCTCATCAATCCTTTATGCACTTCTTAAAATAAAAAAAATTTCAAGTAATGAGATTCCACTTCAAATTTTTTCTAAACCTTAAATTCTACATCTAATCATAAAGATTTTCATATCATATGCATATTGTTAAATAAGACTAACAATCCCTAATTTTTGGATTGGATAGAATCATAGGCAATTGGATGAATCAACTAATGGGATTTTATTTGTTGAGTAGGAGTTACACATAAATGAGGATATTGGCCACTCATTCTCTCACCTAGAATAAGCACCTAGTAAGTTTTGAGAAAATAAAAGAAGTTTCTTTACTTTTGTAAGAAGAGTTTAGAAGGAAGAAATTACCTTAATTGTTTACAAAGAATAGTAGGAGATGGAAGTTTAAAATGTTACATGCTAAGTAGAGAAGCTAGAGACATATGGTCTTGAATGCTTGGAATCCAACCCCTTCCAATATTTTAAATATTTTTCGGATCTTTTATGTCATAGCATTGTAATGTATAAGCTCTCAAGAAAGAACTAGATAACTAAGTACAAATATATCTATTGTTAATGCCTACTATTATATAGAATAGAGGAGGAGAGTATTCCACATGTTTTATAGGAATCCATGAAGGTAAACACACTGTGGAGTTCTATGAGAACACCAATGAACGAATTTAAATCAATCAACAAATTAAGCTTCAAAACTTTGATGATGGGTGGTAAGGGAAGACTATATGAAGAGAATCATTGGGATTCATATAGAATTAGATGGCAATGGGGGTATCAACTAGTGAGACTCAATGTTTTGAGTAGGTATTACACAAAAATAAGGAAGTTTCCCACACATTGTATCACATTTGATAAACACCCTAGCAAGTTTTGAGAAAATTAAAAAGAAATATTTACTCGTGGAAAAAGAGTATGGAAGGAAGTAACATTTATTTTTTGAAAAGAACTGTGAGAGTTTGAAGTTTAAAATATCACATGATAAGAACAGAAACTAAAGGCATAGGATCTTGAATGCTTCATAGCCAACCCCTTCCAATAGTTCCAATCTTTTCCTAGTCTTTTATTTCAACACATTGTAATGTGTAAGCTTCCAAGAAACAATAGGATAATTAAGCTCAAATTGATCTCTCCTTAGTGCCTATGTAGAAAGGAAGAGAGGAGTATTCCACAAGTTCTATAATCGGAATGCATGAATGTTAAGAAGCTATGGAGTTCTATGAGAAAATCGATGAAGGATACTGAATTAATTAACTCTTAATCTAAAAAACTATCTTGTTGGGTGATAAGGGAAGACTAAATGAAGAGATTCTCAAACTTTGTATTCTAATTACAATAATCAATTATGCAAATATGGAAATATCACAACAATAACTCTTGTGCATTTATGATGGCCTAAGTACAAAACTCCACTTGACCATGTTACTTCTTCTAAAGAGGAGGTTTAGGACTATTGAAGAAAGCTAATAGGAATGCCTTCATTTTTAAGATCTCATTTAGAGGCTTGTTATTAATGAGGCACACTACATCTTTTTGGACATTGTAAATATTCATCTTAATATGATTTTTATTTTTGCATTCGAAAGATGTAACATGCAAATTATTTCACTATGATCGTTTGAAAAGCCAAGGAGATTTATTCCATCACTTAGGGGATTGATATTCAAGGCTTTTAAATAGGAACTATTTTTTAGAGCACTATGAGAGGTCCCATGCTCTTGTTCAAACCGTTTTTTTAAATGCAAATGAATATTGATATATTATAGGAGATACTTACATCATCTTGTAAAAAGGAGATAGGTAAACTAACTGAATCTAGAATCTCTTGGACAAGAGCTTGTAGACAACCTTGAAAACATGATTAGACTAACAAAGAATCTTATATACAACCAATGTTTCAGACACACCCATCGTAAACAAAACTTCAAGGGACAACTTGGGACTTTTACTTTTTCAAACCTTAGCTAAAACTACTAAAGAAAGTTAAGAATAATACCTTAATTTTTTTAGATATCCTTTAGAGACTTGTTACTGAGGGGTGTTACATTTTTATGGACATTTTAGATATGTATCCTTATAAAATTTTCCTTTTTAAAAAGATGCAAGTTACACATTATTTCACTACAATCCTTTGAGAAATCGAGGATACTTACTTCCATCACTTATGGGGTTGATATACGAGACTTTTAAATAGGAAATATTTATTAGACCATTATGAGAGGTCATATGCTCTTGTTTGATCATTTTTTCAATGCAATGCAATAGTGATATAGTATTAGAGATATTTACATCATCTTGTAAAAAGGAAACACGTAAACTAACAAACTCTACAGTCTCTTGGACAAGAACTTGTTGGCAACCTTGAAGACATAATTAGGCTTACACAGAACCTTATATACGACCAACATTTCAAACACACACATTGTAACAAAACTCCAAGAGACAACTTGGGACACTTAGTTATTCAAATCTTAGTCAAAACTAGCATTGTATCCATTTCCCAAGGAAGCTTTGTTAGGATCAACACAATTTGAATTGATTTGTGCACGGTCTAATTCGTTGATTGTATGATATATTTTCTTAAGGATGCTCACTTTAAGGTTGAATATTCTATGTATAATATCTACCTTTGTGGCCATTGGACAAGTAAGAAGTTTAAAACTCCTTGGAATTTGCCAACTTTAGAACTAAAGTCTAGAACCAATAGCTTTGAGAAGTTTTGAGGAGATGTATATTTGGCTTCACAATGCTTTTTATAAGCATGTATAGTGAAAACTTTAAGTTTCTTCAACACATGCATCCTTGTTGTCAGTGCCAATTCTCACCTTTGCTAGGTTCTTACACTTGGCCCAAATGGATGCGGTTTTGAGTTCACTTTGGGATATTGATGCAAGATATGAGAAGCATGCATATTTTTACTTGAATACAATGTTTTGTACGACCCAAATAGAGTAGACTAGTACCATAGTCACATGGCATGCACATTATAGGGTTATATACAAAGGATTCATAAGGATCTTTTGCTTGATTTTGTGTATGTACTATTCATGTATTTGCATGAGATCATGCAGAAAAGGTTGTTCTTCTAGGAAAGTGTTGAGAGGATATAAAAATTTGACAATTGAGAGTTGTGATTTGAACTATTTACTTCTCTGCTACTGCATTGGCAAAAAGTACGTTGTAGTGAGAGACATCCACATTCACATGGGAGTCGATCACAGTAAAAATTTAGACAAACTGTCACACTTGAATCACTCAATAAAGTATATAAAATGGAGGAGTATACTACCCACTAGTCCATGTCAAATGTATTTATTCCAGGTCTCTAATGATTATCCTTATTTTATGTACCGACTCCCTAAAGTTTGGTTAAGTAGTTATAAGTGTTACCTACACTTGATTTGATTTGCCATTTGAGCATACTGAGAAGGCTTGTTTGGGTTTGTTGGACTTGATATGACTATGATATGGCATGAGTCTTATGATTGTGCGTGCTTAAGGTGCCAAGCATAATGATGCTAAGCCAATTACATACATCCCATGTTGGGCATGCAGCATGCAATCATTCAAATGACTTTCCTAAAGCTTTGAGCTGGCTCGAGACAATGGTCTAAAGACTCTAAATAAAGCAAGCAAGGAAGCAAGGCTCACTCTCTCTCTCTCTCTCTCTCTCTCTCTCTCTCTCTCTCTCTCTCTCTCTCGGCCAGTGTGCACTGTGCAATAGGCCTCCTGTTCAGGCTGGCGTTCACCTTAAAGGTGGACTGAGCCACACTTTCTGCACACGTTCAACACACACACACACACACTCTCTCTCTCTCGATCTAGCTTATATCCTTGCTCAAATTACAAGGCCTCCCTTAGCCTTGAGAGCTCCCTCCTCCTCCAACTCCTTCGAGATTACTGAAACAACAGATTGTGCAATTACATTTCCATCTTACATCACAGCTACCGCGCTTCTCTCTCTCTCTCTCTCTCTCTCTCTCTCTCTCTCTCTCTCTCTCTCTCTCTCTCTCTCCAGTTGTCAGAACGCCACCTCCAGCCGCATACATCCTGCTAAGGCGCTGTCCTCTCTTGATGGAGGGCTCCTCTAGCTGCCTCCCTGGCCTTGGATCAGGCTTCTGCAAGTGGGTCGCTCGCCATATCCAAGCTAAGAAGCTGGAGGGATTCATGATCATGAGGACTAGGCGGAAGACCCGGATTGTGAAGCTGGGCAGATCCTCGTGGAAGGTAAGGCGCGTCCCTATCGTGAGTTGCTTCAAGGGATGCATCCCTCTCATCACTGTGAAACCTTACAACTCTTGTGTCAAGACTATTGCTGGCTTTAGGCTGCAATGGGCTTGTAGGAGAGCCATCCTTGCCCATGAGACCAGATGCATTTGGGGCCTCCCCAATGCAGGCACCAGCAGCTAGGCATGACATGGCGTTTATGTACACCTCCCCAAGGCAAGCATCTAGACATGACATGCCTTATATACCCACTTGTGATATCAATTCCATGCCTCATATATACATTTGTCATATCAATCCAATACTATAAGATTGCAATCTTGGCAAACTTCACATCTTCTATACAAGATGCCTATGTTCTTTCCTCCTTTGTGGACTTCAATTCAGCTAGCTTTAGCTAGATTTTGGTATGTTTACAGCCCTCTTGGCAAGCATCAAGTTTGGGTCACTCTCTTTTGCAAACACCATCTTGGTAGCCAAAGCTTATACCTTTTGAATTCATCTCCAAGGACTACAACCATGATTGAGGCTATAACAACTCAATGTACAATTACACATATAGACTATGCATATACTTTGCAACTCCTAAGGTAAATTTTATTCTAAAGCCAACTTTGTTTCTTCTTTATGGTGAAAATAATAAAAGAAGAAAGTAATGTGAGGATGTTGGCCTTTCAAGCCATAGCCATTTTTTTCCCTTTTGTATATGCCAATGAACTCATGAACTTGCTTTATTGTTCTAAATAAAGAAAATCAAATCCCCTACTTGTAGTAAGTGTATATGCTCTCATACTCATGACCATTAAAAACACATTTATAGTTTGTCTCTTACAATGCATTATTCGAGAACAGGAATGTTATTGAAGCCTTCGCACTCTTAGCACATCACAAGCAATTAGACAAATATATGCTTCATAAGTCTATATTGTCACCTTACCTCGTTTTTAAGTGTGGACTTAAGGATGGCTTATGCCTTTTAACTCAATCTATCACATGAAGAAATGTGACACTTGAACTTGTGCCCACGGGATTCTAAGACTTATAGGATTTTAGACTTGATATACTATGTTGTAGCTCACTAATCTGAATAAGCTAATATTGGATTAATTTCATCACCATTAAGATAATTGGATCCTAAAGAGTAATTAGTCATAAACTACTAATGTCTTTCTCAACTTGCATTTAGATTCTATACCATACCTTGGATTATGAACTCATTGCAATTCCATACTTGCATCCTTTCTCAATTTGAAAACAATAAAGGGATGCATAATGTAAAACATTGCATTTCATCCTTACCTTGTAGCTCGGGTAAGTTACTCATGAATATATGTGTGCATGATATGGGTAGAAAATAAGGTATTTTTTAAATACCATTTTTATACATTTTTTACATACAGAAAGGTGTAAATAAAGGGGTTATTTACAAATTGAGTAAAAAGGGTTATGTTTTATTCATGAAAAAAATCACAGATAAGGATATTTATAAATTGGCCTTGAACGCACGTGATGTAGAGGATATACATATAGTAACTTCCCCAAGCCTTGTAGCCCATGTTGGATCCATCAAAATGATCCTAGTATCTAGATTGTAGATGTCATACTAGGGTTTGCCATGCATGCTTTTCATGCCCTAATCTAGTATATGATAGAGTAAACCAACAAAGGGTTTGAGAAATATGCATGCTAAACTTAGTTTTGAATGGCCAATCCTAGCCTTATAGTATGTGGGCATCTAGACTAGTATTAAAAGCTTACATATGGAGAAATTTTAGAAGTAGTAATTTCCTTAGTCTCCATGGTAGCTTGTCAAGGGACATCAACTAGTCCATGTAGACATTCTAACCCCACAATTTATGCATTTATGGGAGGCAATTCTAAGGAGGGTCTAGAATGTGCATATATATCATGAAATAATCCAACACAAGTGTCCATTCGTCAATCGGAGGCCATTTGACCACCCATTAATGGCCGTAAGGTTTTGCGACATGAAGCAGCTACTACTAAATTCTGAAGCTGGGAAGCATGTGACGGAGGCCAAGATGATAGATTTCGACACCAAAAAGCTATGTGTCCCATCGAATCGCAATTATGAGGCCATTTGTCCCCCTCGACCAAGTCATAACCACTTTAGATCAAGTGTGAACATCAAGATTTGAACTAGATAAGTTGTAGCTTAGAGCAATGAAACGCCATGGGGGCAGCACTTTTTTTCAGCGCCTCATCCATCCCCCCGAAAATTGGATTTTCAAGTTTGCAATGATCCTCTCCCCCTACTCTGGGGCAATAGATGCTTCAACTCTTTCCTCTTCAATGCTCCAATCTACACCATAAGTGATGTAGTATTTAGAAATATAAAAAATCAGTAAATCTCTCTCATGCTTCTCTCTCCTCCTTATTCCTTATTCATATGGTTGTTTATGAGAGAGAGAGAGAGAGAGAGACTGATTTGAACAATTGGTGATGACAATGATTCGAAAGTGTAATGGGACGTATATTGGGTGATTTGAAAGAGCCGAGGTTCGAATAATTGCATCAAGGACTCCATTTCCTTGAATTACGAGACCTACGTATGTGATTTTTTGAGTAAGTGATTGTTATTTAATTTTTATGATGAACTGTTGGTACATATTATAAGAAAATGGTTATAAATGATTGAAACATGTTTGTGATTTTTGAAACTTCAGAAATTCATTCATTTTCCATTTTGCGTATAAAATTACAAAACTCGAAATACAAGATTTAAGGAAAAATGGGATCATTTTCAAGTTTCGAGATTCAAATGATATTCATATAGCATGAAATTGGATATGCTAATGTATTATACTTCTCTTAAGTCATCAAATCAGAAAACTCAAAAAATCAATCATTTATGACAGAATAAATGAAAAAATTAATTAAAATAGTTAAAATTCTGAGAGTTTTACCCCAAAAATTTATGCATAGAAATTTGTGAAAATTCAAAAAAATATTTGTGAATATATAATTAAGGTGATTTTTATGAAAAATCATCACGAAATCTCCCTATATTCGTGCAATCAATCTAAATTTAAATGGTAGGGGATGTGAACCTGAAATGGAAAGATGTTTGATTAAGTGGTAATTTCTTTGCATATCTTAGCATATAGGATGCGGTTCATATAATTTTTAAAGGGTTTAGTAGCAAGAGTTAGCCCAGTGCTATTTTTAGTAACGTCGCACGACGCGATTAGAAAGAAATCGTAAGCAAATTATTTGTGCACTTCATGTTAGCCGGTTTGTAGTTAGGTTATTTGAGCACAAAATGCTATTTACATTGCATATGCAATTCAAACATGGTATTAGAATATGAATTCATGGATGCATGGCAATTGTATGTTTAGGTGATGACCAACGTTGAGAGTGTAAGATTTTTCTTTGCTATAGAATATTCAATATCTTGGTGGAAATCAATTAAGGAACATAGACAGTCTCCTAGATTGTTATGCTATATTATGAGAGAAATCTATTAAGTTTGTGTTCTATGTGTAGGATAACGCATCCTAGGGCCAATCCCTAGGGTATAGGATAGTCATAAGAGCCACAACATTATGTTGGGGGAAGCTTTTTATGTATGTGAATCAATCCCTAGGGTATAGGACAATCATAAGAGCCACAACATTATGTTGGGGGAAGCTTTTTATGTATGTGAATCAAGATGTTGATCACCTGTATGTTTGGATACTCCCTCTGTGGATTCGAGAAGGGTAAATCCATTGGACTGCAAGTGATACAAATGTGTTATTTATTAAAGCAATACATAACCTCTAGATGCTCCTGGTCGTGAGGCCGTGAGGGTGGTTTCATGAGCATAGGAGGTTCGACTAGAGCCTTAGAGCCAGTATTGGGCCCATTTTAAGTCGCGACAGGTGGTGCATTTGTTGGGAGCCACTAATAAGTGGTAGTTTTTTAATATTGGTTAATTTGGATGAGTTGATTTTTTTATGCCAAAGAGCATTGAAATAGATTCATTATTTCCTTGATACACACCATCAAGTCTAGATTCAATGACAAGAAAGAGCTGAAAGGGCTAGATGGCGAGTTGAAATCATTAGAAGGTATTCTCCTAAGCATAGTAGTCTGATATCACTAAGAAAGAGAGGTCTTGTTGACCCAATTAATATCCTACTCAGTTTGTTAGGGGGAGGAGGAAACTCTAGTATTCCCCTTTCTTCGAAAATTCAATCTACTTCGAGTGGGAGTATAACCACACCAATATAAACCCCTAGAGCAAAACCAATCATCGTGATGGTGCAACCTATTGCAATACTTGCAAGAACACCGGATTTGCTAGCCTAGGTTTCCCTCTACTCATTTTTAATGGGTTAGTAGAGAAAGATGCAAAACTCCACATAAGTGAGTTCTAGATATTAAAGTTCAATTGCCAAATTCGGGATAAAGGACATCTCATGATGTTTCTCAACATGACTTTGAAAAGAAGAGTTGCAAAGTGGTATCATGGCTTGGAAGCCGCAACCATAACTACGATTGATTCATTATTTACGGCCTTTTGAAGGTAGTTTGTTCTTGAGAGAGGTGGAGAATATTGGCCACATGTTCTAAATGTGATATGTCAAGAGTCCCATGAGAATGCTTGAGTTTATGCCAAGAAACCGAAATAGGTGTTTCACAAATTGCAAACCTCTATCCCAATTCCACATGCTCCCCGATTGCAGCACTTTTTGCATGGATTAGACTTCAATATCCAAGTGTAGTTGAGTAATGTTTCTTTTTCATATAGACATTGCTATTACATAAGCACAAGAGGTAGAGTCTTGCTTACAAGTGGCCTACCCATGTAGGGTAAATTTGAATTCAAGCCTAGGTCCTAGAAATAATTTGGCAGTGACCAATGGAAGTCAAGGTGCAACTAGCACACCCATGACCAGTCTAAATGGAATAGGAAGCATAATGCAAAATTTGCCTATGTTGTTGGCTCCTCTTAATGTTGCTATGTCAATGGCTAGCCAAATGGTTCCACTAAATACTAGAAGCCAAATAATGAATCCTAATGTTATGCCAATTAATCAATGGTTGATCTATAATCAGGGAGCCTAGTGCATCAAATTTTCTTAGTCAAGTCAAAGAGATAATGAAGCATTATACCAATATAATAACGTTATAGTATAGATAAATCATTGTGAATGTTAACTTCCTAAAGAAGTAGCAAAACTTGATAGGATGTCAATGCTCTAAAGAGGGTGGTCCATCAAGATTTAGTTGTAAGTGGTGTGGTGATCAACACTTATCTAAGAAATTCCCCTAATTTCAAATGTGGCATATGTAGGAAGTTTGGTCATCTATCTAGTACTTGCTAGAGTAAGATCAGTTCTCTTCAGCAAGGGAGTAAGCAACCAGGTCCAATTAATCATCAAGCACAAGGGGCTAACCTTCAACAAGATGAGGGACCAAAGCAAATATTGTGGAGAGGAAAAGATATGGTAGAAGAACTACCCAGTGGTAATGGTGTTAGCTCTATCAAACTTGTGCGTGTCAATACCACTGAGGCTTTCAATTTATGAGGCATTATGAGAGGATAGAAGGGTAAAGAATGTTGGGATATCGAGCTCCACTCGTGATATGCCAGGGTGACCATTGTGCATTTATGTCACCGACTTGTTAGCTGCAGATGCAGTTGGTATACTGCCCATGAATAATAGCTAGATGACAGCTATCCTTATCTACTCTAGTTCGTGGCTCAGTTAGTATGCCACCTTAGTTAGTTGAGTTCGGTTTGAGACCCATATATAGGGTTCTTCTATTTCTATGTACTTGAGTTCTTTTTGGCTTACACAACTAAGACGAGGAAAACTGTTTTCGGCCTCCACCTTTGTGTGTATTCCCCCATTGTGCAAGTGAGAGAGCTACAAGTGAGACTCCTTCCTTCTCTCCCACAATCTTGACATGGTATTAGAGCCTTGTTCGTGGTAAGGAGCTCAAGAATGCAAACCAAGTTCGCGGTGTTCTAGTAAGAGGACCAGTATTGCTTTCATTTTTTTGAGTTTGGGAGCAAGTCTCTGCAGGTACCACAGAGTGCAAGAGTGCATTGTCTCAGATTGAGACGCCATTCGCTGTGTTGCCCTGTTTTTTTTATTTGATACCATTTTGGGGCCTATTTTGGAGGCGGAAGTTTTCTGCACGCACTCAAGAAAATGCCTTGTTTTATGCTATGCGACCACTGTTCTACAGGTCGGTGAAAAGTTACCGTAGAAATTGCATCGTATGCCTGTGCACAAAGACATTGGGAGTTACAGAATCATCCTTGTTGCCTGTTGATCCAAAATCGTCACTAGGAAGTGACTGTGTGGTCAAATACCACTTTCGTCAGTTTTTCAGATTTGCCCTTGTGAGGCTGAAGCTGTATTTTTTACAGTGACAGAATTTTTTGCAGTGTTCTGTAATAGCGTCTAATTCTCTTTCACAGATTGTCACTGAAAAGCTTGATAAGAACAACTTCCAAGCATGGAAGTTTAGAATGATGAATTTCCTTATGGAAAAAGGATATTGGGAATTTGTTGCAGGAAATGACGAAGAACCAGCTCTTCCTGATGTTCCCAATCAACAGCAAATGCAGGCATTTAAAGGATGGCATGAGAGAGCCGGAAAAGTCATGTATTGGCTGTCTATCAATATTTCAAACTCTATGATTGTGCATATTCAGGATGCAAGTGCGCCAAAGGAGGCATGGGATACTTTGTCAAAAATGTATAGCACAAATATGCAAGCCAGGAAAATGCAGCTCAAGCAAGAGTTGCACAATGTGCAAAGAGAAAGTATGAGCATCAATGACTACCACATGAAGGTGAAGAAGATTGCAGATGCACTTGCTTCCATTGGGTCACCAGTGAAAGATGATGATTTAGTTTCCGTGACCTTGAATGGTCTAGGAAAGGATTATGCACAGTTCCGAACATCCATTTCCGTCCGTGAAAGATTTCTTGATTTTGAGGAGTTGATTGCTCTTCTAATTTCTGAGGAGCAGAGAAATGATGGTGCATCTTCTTCAGGAGGAACTTCAAAAGAAACTATCTTCTACTCAAATGCTGAAGAGGTAGAGGCAGAGGTAGAGAAGGCCGATCTGGAGGCCGTGGTAGAAATTAGAATATGCAACAAACTCAAAAAAACCAATCCTATGGAGGAGGACGTGGTAACTCTAGAGGCAGGGGGAGCCAAAGAGGTCGTGGTGGATGGAAAAGATGCCAAAATGCAAACAACAATTTTGAATCCTACTACTGTGGTAAAATGGATCATATGGCTAAAGACTGCTATAAAAAGTAGAATGACAGCATGAATGGAAAATTGCAACAAGGGAATTATGCATCTTCTAGTAGACAGGGTGATGACAGAAATGAGCATTTGTTTATGGTGCAGTACATGAACAATTCTGTGACAAGTGCAGAAGAAAGCAACGAAGTGTGGTATGTTGACTCAAGTGCATCAAACCACATGACAGGTCATGCAGAATGGATGCAGGATGCAAGGAAAATGGAAAAACTAGGATTTGTGGAGACTAGTGATGATACTGCACATCCTATTGTGCAGATTGGAAAAATTCCTTTGTCTATGTAGGATGGGAAAAAGAAATACGTGTCAGATGTATTTCATGTCCCGAATATCACCAAGAATCTGGTTTCTATTGGTCAAATGGTTGAGCAAGGCTTGCAGATCAGATTTAATCCTCATGGATGCTTTGTTGAGGATATGAAAAATAAAGGTCGCTTGATAGCAAAAGGAAAGAAGAAGGGTAGAATGTTTACATCGGATGCAGACATGCCTGAATTGAGTGCAGCAATGTTTACACATGGGACCGGAGTAGTTGCAGATATTGATATCTGGCATAAACGCATTGGTCATGTTAATGTACAGTGATTTAAATCAATGTAGGGCCAAAATATTGTTGCAGGATTGCCTAAATTCAAGGTTGTAAAAATGCATAAGGTATGTGAAGCCTGTCAATTTGGAAAACAAGCAAGGAAACCATTTCCTGGACATGTTCAAGAGCGTAAGAAGCCATTGGAATTAATCCACTCTGATGTGTGGACTACTAAAGCTGCATCTATTGGAGGCTATCATTATTTTGTCACTTTTATTGATGACTATAGCAAAAAAGTTTGGGTGTATCTTATGAAAAAGAAAAGTGAAGTGTTTGGGCATTTCAAAACTCTTAAAGCTATGGTTGAAAAAGAAACAGGCCTGAAAATAAAATGCCTAAGGTCAGATGGAGGGGGAGAGTACCTCTCAAATGAGTTTGCAAGGTTCCTACAGGAGCATGGCATAAACCAGCAACATTCATGTAGTCATACCCCACAACAAAATGGAATTGCATAAAGGAAAAACGGGCATATTGGAGAGGTATCTCGTGCCATGCTCAACGAAAAAGACTTGCCAGATTTTTACTGGGCTGAAGCAGTTGCTATAGCAATCTACATAATGAACAGGACTCCCACTGCAGCAATACATGGGATGACTCCAAAGGAGAGGTATACTAGTAGGAAACCAGATATTTCTCATTTGAAAATTTTTGGTTGCATTGCCTATGTTCATGTGCCAGATGAGTTGAGATCCAAGTTGGATCCAAAAGCTGAGAAGTGCATCTTTATTGGTTACTATGTCCAGAACGGGTATAGATGCTACAACCCTTCTACTCGTAAATTTACAGTCAGCAGAGATGTTGTTTTTTATGAGATGAATAGCTGGTATAAACCAGTAAATGTGATTGATAATATAGATGCACAAAATGGTAATGATGCACAGAATTCACAACAGCAGTCACAAGATATTAGTGAACCTAGAGTGTCCTCTAGCAGTGGTTCACATTCTTCGCCATGGGACAGGCAAATTGAGATCAGGAGAATCTTCTCAAAGTAATGCAGATAGTGGTGTGCAGGTATCACGAAAAGGAAAAGAGAAGGTAGATCAGCCCATGTTTGATGTGAATGCAGGTCACTCTTATGTGGATGGTGAATTCAGTGGCTCAGAACAGAGCATTGATGATGAGTTGGGTATTCCTTCTATTGTTACACCTGGAGTAAGGAAGACCAAGGATGTTTTGAGAGCATCTGAAAGTGAGCCTACTTTGCGCAGGTCTACTAGAGCTAGGTATCCTGTGGATAGGCTGAAATATGAGGGATTTACAGCTATCACTATGCCTATATAGTCAAAGTAATACAGGAACCAGAACCCACTTCTTTTGAGCAAGCCATGGGAAACAAAAAATGGGAGAAAGCCATGGATGAAGAAATGGATGCTTTGGAAGCAAATGCTACATGGGAATTGGTACCTTTGCCTAGAGATAAGAATGCAATTTGTTGTAAGTGGGTTTATAAGGTGAAGCACAATGCAGATGGTTCTGTGAACAGATACAAGGCAAGATTACTAGTCAAGGGGTATGCACAAACATATGGCATTGATTATGAAGAAACATTCAGTCCGGTCGCAAGGATGGAAACTATAAGAGCAGTCATTGCTATGGCTGCATCAAAGGGATGGTCTTTACATCAGATGGATGTAAAGAATGCCTTCTTGCATGGTGATTTGCAAGAAGAGTTTTATATGGAGCAGCCACTAGGTTATGTGCATGCTATTCATCCTGAGTTTGTTCGCAGGTTGAAGAAAGCCTTGTATGACTTGAAGCAAGCACCTAGAGCATGGTCTCACAAGATAGGATAGTATCTTGTCACTATTGGCTTTCAGATTTCCAAGGCAAATTTCTCACTGTATGTGAGAAAAACAGAGAAAGGTATTATGCTGCTTGTCATTTATGTTAATGATTTGATTATCACAGGTGATAGTGATGAGGATATCCTTCATGCGAAAATGCTATTGAAGTAGAAGTTTGAGATGAAGGATTTGGGAGAGCTGTGTTATTTCTTGGGCATTGAGGTGATTAGATCACCAAGTGGGATATGGCTCTTGCAGAGGCAGTATGGATTGAACATGCTGTCCAAATATGGGATGACAGGCTATAAGCCTATTTCAGTTCCTTTGGAGCAAAATGTAAAGTTGAACGCGCAGATACAGGTGAGTTGCTCGAAGATCCTACTATGTACAGACGCATAGTAGGAAGTTTGATTTATATGACTATTACCAAGCCAGATTTGAGCTATGATGTTGGATTGGTAAGTCAGTTTATGCAGGCTCCAAGGAAACCGCATTTGGATGCGACTAGACGCATACTCAGGTATGTGAAGTCCACATTGCAGTATAGACTATTTTATGAGACTGGGGTTCAGATACAGTTCCATGGATACACTGATGCTGATTGGGCTGGTAGTATTTCTGATAGATGATCTACCAGTGGATATATGTTCTCTTTTGGAAGTGCTACAATCACTTGGAGCAACAAGAAACAGCCTATAGTTGCCTTGTTGAGCACAGAGGCTGAGTACAGGGGTGCAGCAATGGTTGCATGTGAGGTAGCTTGGTTGCATAAGCTACTTTATGATATGCATCAGCCTACAGATGGGCCAGTTGTCATTTATTGTGACAAAATGAGTAGTATACACTTGGCAAATAACCTATTCTATCATGCTAGAACAAAGCACATTGAGGTGCATTATCACTATGTGCGGGAGAGGGTTTTACTAGGTCTTATTGATCTAGTTATGTCAGCACAGAGGATCAAGTTTGACAAAGAAGGCATTAGAGATAATGTAAAACATGTTGAGGAAAAACCCTAAATAGGATTATAAGGGGATGCAAGTCCTTAATCCTGATGTGG
This sequence comes from Lygodium microphyllum, assembly GCF_053477565.2. Taxonomy (NCBI): domain Eukaryota; kingdom Viridiplantae; phylum Streptophyta; class Polypodiopsida; order Schizaeales; family Lygodiaceae; genus Lygodium; species Lygodium microphyllum. The sequence goes on along the minus strand of NC_141143.1, from coordinate 27,032,247 downwards.
AAGTCGGTCCTCTAAAAGCTGTTGGTGGCAAAGCTAACTCCAATAAGGAGCTGCCAAAGAAGGGGATAAAAGCCAAGAAAGAGGCACTAAGCATGTTCAGTAAAACCAAGAGAAAGAATGGTCAAGCAAGAGAAGAGAACCATTGCTAATTATCACAAATTTGATTTAGCCAATTCTCGTTGAGAGGTAAACTTGGTGTAAACCTCCTATAGCCGATCAAGTTATTCCCAGGAGCACGAAAAGAGTTTAAGAAGATTCTTCACATTGGGTATATCGTCAAGCCCTTAGGAATAGCACATGTGGGGGATGACTGGTTTGAACAACATGCTAAAAAGTATTGTCCAAGGGTGGTAGCATATGTTGAGGGCATATTAGTGGATCATGCCATTGTGGATATGGGATTCTCCGTCGACATTATGAGTTCAAAATTCATGGAAAGGCTAGGACTGGAAATCCAAAGGGATGCCTCCATAATTCTTTGGATGGCTCATGGCAATTTAATGTGAAATGCATTTTGGACTTTAGGATTATTAGGTTTGCAAGGCAGCCAAGCTATCAAGTATTATTAGGAAGGTCACGGGTCTTGCAATCTGACTATCAAGTTAGTATACTCATTGATCATTTGATTTTTGATAGAGATGCTAGACATGTAATAGTGAATGATATCCTGAATCTCCTCAAAGCAAGAGAGTGCATTTATCTTAAATAGAATTAGATGCATAAGAGGATCTTTCTAGTAGTGAGCAATGAATCAAGAGAGAGATCTACTACAGAAGATGTCTATCAGGTGACTCTGAATGAGCTTATAGAAGCTCAAGATAGAATTAGAGATGTGGATGTGATTGAGCTAGATCTCAGTATATTGCATAAGCCACACCGATTAAATTAGAATCTATGCTTAGCCTAGAAGAGAGAATGACTATGTGTCCTTGATTCAAGAATTTCGTGATATTTTTTCCTATGATGAGGTGAGGGGTATTCCTCCTAGTCTGGCTATGCATACTATTCCTCTGAGGAAGATTGATGTCCTTTGCGATAAAAAGTGAGGTGTATGACTTTTGAGCTCATGGAGACAGACTATTTGAGGAGCTACAAAAATTGTGTAAGGCTAGCCTGATATTTCTTGAGTGGTGTTTGCCAATAGTTACCAAGAAAAAGAAAAATAATTAAATCCATCTTTGTGTAGATTTTAGGGAGCTCAATAAATAGACTTTCAAAGATTACTATACGCTACCATTTATTGATTAGATTCTAAATCAGTTGGGGGGCTAGGATATCTACTCGTTTATTGGCTATTTTGCCAGTTATAATCAATTGACTATCCCAAAGAAAGATAAGTTAAAAACAACATTTATCATTGTATTTGGTACCTTTGCATATCATGTTATGGCTTTTGGCCTACGCAATGTGCTAGGGTCTTGGCAATGTAGGACTGATAAAACTTTTCTATGATATTTTTCCAAAGGAACTCAAAGTCTTATTTGATGACTTGGGGGTAGCCATCACAAGAAGGGAGAGATAGTTGATTATTCTAAGAAAATGTTTCGAGTAGTGTAAATAGTTCTAAATTACTCTTAATCCAAGAAAATGTGTCTTTGGAGTGCCCTATAGATTATTGTTGGGTCATGTGGTTAGCTTGGTTGGTATTGCGACCCTGATCCTAAAAAGATAAAGGTTATCATTGCTATGAGTCTGGCACATACTCCTAAAGAAGTGTATAACTTTTTGTCATTAGTAGGTTATTATCAATGCTTTAACAATGCACTGGCTGAGAGGATCTTGTCATTTACAAGTCTGTTGTCCTTTAACTATCTATATTTTTTGAGTGATCCATGTCAAGTATCCTTCGAGGATGTGAAGCAAGAATTGGTAAAAGTGCCAATTGTGAAAGCAGCTAAAAGGGGTGAGATATTCTATATGATTTCAACAGCATGATGTATAGTATTAGTTACTGTTTAGGCCAAATTTAGGAGGAGAAGTGGTATCATCTGATTGTATTTATTGTTGTAAATTGGAAACATCCAAGATTAATTATACCTACATGGAGAAACTATGCCTTTGAATGGTCTTTACAAAAAATAAATTCAAGCACTACATCTTTTATGAAAAGGTAGTATTATATACAAAGGCATAAGGGCTAAGGCTATTGTTGAATAAGTTATAGCTGCCTGATAGCCTAATGAAGTGGCTGATCACTTTGTAGGAGTTTGGTTATGAAATTAGAAGCCACTGAAGTTGCAAGTCATCATTAAATTTCTTGTGGATTTCGAGGAGCCGAAGGAAATCTTGGTTGAAAGAATTCACCTCAAGGGTCTATTCAAATTTGATAGGGCCTCCATTTCATCTTGTAATGCTGCTATAACACACTATTTATATACAATAGAGCTTGGAACTGCTTTGTCGACGGTTGAAAAGAGGAAAATTAGGTAGCAAGCCTTGAAATTCGCTTTGATTTCAAGAACACTATAAGGGATTGATGATATTTATCCCCAATGTGTTATGCTTAATGAGATTCTATTTATCTTGGAAGAGTATCATGACTCCCCTTATGGAGGGCACTTTTCTGGACGGTTGACTACACAAAAAGCTTTGAGGGCTAGGTATTAGTGGCCATCCATTTTCTTATATTGCATTTGCATATATTAAGAGATGTGATACATGTCAAAGACATGATAATAGGCCGGAGAATAGGAAGCATCCATTGACTCCTATCGTGGCTATATTACCATTTGAGAAGTGGAGCAATGATTTCATTGGATCAACTACATAGAAGTGTTATATCATTGTGGCAATAGACTATTTCAGAAAGTGGTTTGAAGCCCATGCTATGATGAAGAATAATACCAAAGAAACGGATAGTTTTATTTTGGAACAAATCGTTTGTCGTTTTGGTCCACTTAAGAGACTTGTGTATGATCATTGGACATATTTTTTGAATAAAGTGATTGAGGATTTGATGGGATTATTGAAGATTAAATATAATAAGACCATGCCTTATAACAACCAAGCTAATGAGCAAGTAGAGAGTACTAATAAGAAGCTTGTGGGGATTTTATCCAAGACGATATCTAAAGGTAAGAATCATTGGAATAAGAGGTTGTATGTGGCTGTTTGGGCTTATAACATGACATTTAAAAGAGCTACATGTGCCACATCCCTTTTAAATTAGTATATGAAAAAAAGTGTGTTTTTCCCTTGAAGATTGAGCTACCTACAATAAGGTTTGCTCTAAATCATTCCTTGGGAGAAGAGAAACCGTTGCAAGAAAGATTCATTTCCCTTGCACATCTTGATGAGATTTGATTACAAGCTTTGTTACATCAAGAGCTAGGGAAGAAGGGGATGAGAATACTTCATGACCTTCGGGCTAAGAAGTATAAATTTACTAAGGGTCAATTGGTCCTATATTATGATGCCTATCATGAGCTCTTTCCATGCAAGTTGGAACCCAAATGGGATGGTCCTTATAAAATTGTTTATTTAAGGGACAGAATGGCTCTACAACCCTTTTAGCAGATTTGCAAGGTGTTTAGTTCAAAAATAAAGTAAATTTGAATAAGCTAAAGACCTACTATGTATAGGGACTAACGTTGGACTTGGTGCCTTTGCAGGTCCTTTAGGATAGAGCTTAAACTTGCAAAGGGTACCAAGACTATTGGATGAAGAAAATCATTCCTTATCTTGAGCATCCATATTTAGAGGAGCACTACCACCAAGGCAAAGTATTCTGGTGAAGTAAAGGTTCTTACATTACTGAGTAGCAAGTCAGATCTTTTACGTGGGATATTAAGGTCTACTACCACCACTAGCATCAGGTTCTTAAACGAGCATCCCTATTGAGTTAAGTAAAAGAAAGGAGGGATTATACATGTCATACACCCTCTGTCTCTCTATTAGACTTTGATTATCATAAGTATAAGTAGGTTGATTTCCATGGCAAGTTGTATCAATGAAGCTTGGGTTTATACATTATATTTTGATGGAACTTCTTGAGGACCTGCTAAGCATGCAAGTATAGGGGTTGTTATTAAAGATTCCCATCATTGACTAGTTGTGAAAATGGGAGTATATTTAGGCAATGCTTTTACAAATAACATTGCAAAATAGAAGTCCTTGCTCATGGGACTAAATCTAGCTAGAAGTGGTGGTATTCACTAGTTATTGGTGGTGAAAGGCGACTCACAGTTAGTGATCAACCAATTGAACGGGACCTATAGTGTGAGGGATCCCATTCTAAGAATGTATTATCGTGCAACCTTGTATGCCCTTAAGATCTTTGAGGCAATGACTTGCTAGTTGACAAAGGGGAGTATGGTACGTCAACCCTCCTTCCCATAAGGAAAAATCCCATTCGGACCCCCTAAAATAATACAAGTCAGTTCTACCTAATGACTAGTTGGTCAATTTACCGTCTTTCTATTTCTATCGCTGATTTAGAACAACTCCCAGCTAACCGCGACCATCCTACTATTGGACATTTATTGGAATATATACAACCAGCTTCCTTAATTATTTTGTTAAATCACAGGTTCCTTCACGTAATTTATCTCACGGACACACATACAATTCAAACAATCCTTGAATAAAATAAATTTCTTTATTATATTGAAAGTTTATTACAATTTTTATCTTTTCGACCCTACGGAAGATATACAGAATTCCACGACGATAATGTGCCCACCAAGATTCCACCCTTGTAACTAGTATTTCGAGTTCTAAGATCCCATCTTGGGTGACAAAGGGGCTCGTCAGATTCTAGGAACAATGCAGGATTTACGGCTAGAGACCCCCCCTAGCACCCACATTTCCTATTGCTTGAGACTATCCCTACGGACATACCTTTCACTTATGGAGCCAATCTAAGCCTCTTGAAGCAATAACCATGACCCCCTTGGAGTAGAGTCTCGCACAACTAGCTTGGGGGTAGCCTAGCGCGATCCTTTCTTTTATCCTATTTGTCAATATTTTCAATCAAAGATCTAGATTCTAGCAAACACAAACAATCCTTTCAAACGCATATCAAATGATGCAATGACAATCACACCATCATGCAACTCACAGCTTCCATAGCCAAGGTAGACCTTATCCTCAGGTAACCTTACATTCTAATGAGGATTCTCCTCCCCATAAAGAAGTATTAAGTACATCTCTTATAACAACATGTTAAGAAAGGCATGAATTTTCTGTTTGTGCTATCTTACCCAACATAAGTGAAATTCCTTAAAGAATTATATTGTATCAATACCTTAACGAGATGACTTACAGATCCTTTAACTAGAGTTTCACTTTTCATAACAAGCATTAGTCAACACTTAACCTTGTCGCCTTTGACCATAACTATATCGAATGTGCATAAAGACATATGTGCAATAACTTCTAGCAATTATCCTTAACATGATTCTACAATTTAGAATCTCTAGCTACAATTCATAACAATTAAATGTTTATGTGTATATTAGTATACTTTCTAGATAAAATTGTCAATTTGTGTAAGTAAATAATATGGAATCTAATATTTTATGTAGAATTTTGCCATAAACCTTATTATTTTATGTGGTGAAATAATAACCTAGTAGTGAATAACCTAGTTTGGTATGATGACATTGGAAATTTCATCTTTACTCGCGAGTGTGTTTGCCACACCCGATGTTTCATGGGTAGTGGCAACTCTGAAAACCTTAGGCACTCCCGTATCTCTGGCAATACCCGATTACAGTGGTTTCCATGGTCCTTCAACCTCATCTCTTTGGAGCCATCATCTACAACCGTGTTTAGGAGATAGGAAAGACAGAATAAATTCGAGATGGGAGAGCATAAGAGAATATGGCTTACTTGTAGACCGAGACAGGGGGATTGAGCTAACTCTCTCCTTCGCAGTCTCTCGAGGTAGCTCCTCTCTCTCTCTTTCTCTATCTCTCAAGTTTCTTCTCGCAGTCTCTTAGAGGGGTATCATTCTACCTCCCTCTCTCTACCTCTCTCTCGCAGCCTCTCGAGGTCTTCTTTTTCTTTCCTAAACCACTCCCCATGCTACTTATTTATAGCTAAATTAGAGAAGAAGTGTTGTGGCGCTGAGAAGAAGAGCTCTTTGTGGAGGGGATCTTGGTAAAATCAGCCATATGAAACTTCTAAGATGCAATTTGATGCTCAAATCACAAATCTGATGGTTCCATTGGCTTTGAAAGGGGGGTGTAAACTCCCAAGACACTTGATTAGAAATCTTTCTGATCACTCCTTCTTCTTCTCCATGTTTGAAGTGTTGTTTGCCATCTACAAACTATGATCGTGACATGTGTGATTTCGCTAATCCTTCTTTTTTGTATTAAATTTCCAAAAGTGGCTTTTAAAAATCACTTGCTTTTTTTTAACATGGCATCCTGTTCTAAAAATGTTCCATAGATTTTTAGGATATTTACAATAAATAATATCTAAAATATACTAGTTTTGCCCAAAATTCTATTTTTTTTACCATCCATACTATACACATTAACACTAGTGACTAATATGGCTCATAACTCTCTTTCATGTTGTAACTTCCGTGACGGGTGGCTATAGTCCTTGTCAATACAAAAAAAATGTCAAGTTACAACTCTCAATTTTTTATATTTTTAATTAAATAAAAATGGTTAATTATTAACGTTAGTTAGTTTTTACTTTAGTCAGTCTTTAGTTAGTAACCTTACTAACTTATTAATTGACTAACTAACTTTGTATTTAACCAACTGACTTTTAATTTTGTTAGGCCAAGAGGGCCATTCATTTCGCACTAAAATGATTTATTTTTTTAGGCCAAGAGGTCAATTTGCTTGTTTGACATGGTGTGGTTAATGGTTTCTTGTTTTAGTGTTGTATTAAATAGATCTAACAGAGTACTTGGATGGAGTCTCTTGCTACACGAAGCTTTTTGTGGCCAAGTCCAAGTGATATCCTTCCTTTGCAAGTCCTTTCCCTTATGCTTTATGTATATATATATGTGTGAAAAACTTTTCTTTTGTCAAGTGACCAACATTCAAGGCATGAAGTCCCAAGGTTTAGTTAGGTATGTCTAGGGGGGATTTGAGTAGTCTGTCACCTCCTGTAAAGGCATTGTTGGGTACTCTAAGAGCTATTTTGAGAGTATTCCTAGTAACCCTATTTTGCTAGCCTACTAGGTGATTGGTTCTAGGAATCTTTCTTACTTGTGAGGCAGATAGAGAAGCTTGCCACATTAAAAATAAGAGAAGAAACTATGAATATATATATATATAATACAGACGTGTGTAAAAAGGGGTTCTAATCCCTAAAAAAAGAAAGTAAAGAAAAGAAAAAATTCCACAAGCAAATGATCATTGCCTTGTGAAGGCCTGGTAGGTTCTTGGGGATGAGTTTGGGGCCAATACCTTGTCTTCTTGGGAGTGGCATTCAGTCGAAAAAATAAATAAGGACGGTTGGAGTGAAAGCAAAAGTGAGAAAAAGAAGAAAATGACTTAGTGTCACCTTGTAAGAGCTTGGTAGGTTGGATACCGAGAGAGGACCTGAGGCTGATGCCCTGTTCTCCATGGGTCACAATATGCTCAACTCCCTTCTTTTTACATGTTTGAGTATCCAACATTGAAGAAAAAAGAATGTGATTAAATCCAAAAAATATATAAACCAAGCTATAGGATTCGTCGCCTAGTAGGAGTTCCTAGTCCAATTGTCCTAGGTCAAGTAGGCAAGTTAGACCACTACTTAGAATGATTGTTTTTCTTTTAGCCAGTCTCTACTTGAGCAATTGGTTCACAACTAGCTTCAACTCTCTATATGACTATGCTTGGCCTATCCCTCGTGGACTTGACGCTTTGATTTTGTCAAGGGGTAGGGCAAGAGCTGTGTTTGTGTGTTGTGCATTTTTCTATATATTAGCCTGATGCTCTTTATGATTTTTTTTTTGTGCAGGTCTGTTCATAGATTCAATGGGATCAGTCACCTTATCTCATTGTGGTCGTCAATGAGAATGGATTTTAAAGCCAGGATTCAAGTGTAGAAGGACATGAGAGGCATAAAGGAGGTATTTTTAGTGCAATATGAAACGATTGCAAATCAAGAAGCTAGAGTTTTCCTAGATGCATTTTGACACTAGGAATCCAATGCAAGTGTTCGTTCGTTATCGAAGGCCACTTGATACCCCATTTAATGGTTGCATGATTTGGTGTTAAGAAGTAGCTACTAAATGAAAAAGTCAAAAAGCGTGTGAAGGAGGCTATAGTGATAGATTTTGACACCAAAAATCTGCCCATCCAGTCAAACCTCAATTCTAAGGCTGTTTGCCCCCCTCAACCAAGCCGAAACCACTTGGAGTCAAGTGTGCACATCAAGATTTGAACTAGATAAGTTAAGGTTGATTAGAGGGAGAAAAACATGAGCAATGAAATGCCATGGGGAGGAGCGCATTTTTTTGGTGCCACCTCTATCTCCCCAAAAATTGGATTTTTGAGCCTACAATGATCCTCTCCTTACTCTTGGGCAATATATGCTTCAATTTTTTACTCCTCAATGCTTCGATCCACGCGATAAATTATGTAATATTCAAGAATATAAAAAATCAATATTTCTATCTCCTCTTGATTTCTTATTCATATGGCTGTTTATGAGAGAGAGAGAGAGAGAGAGGGAGAGAGAAAGGGCTAATTTGACGAATCAATGAGGATGATGATTCAAAATCAACGGTGGCCTGAGAATTGCATGAATAGCTCCATTTCCTCAAATTAGGAGATACATGTGTGTGATTTTTTGAGTAAGTCATCGTTATTTAATTTCTATGCCGAGTTGTTAATGCATATTATAAGAAAATGATTGCAAATGATTGAAACATATTTACTAATTTTTGAAATGTCAAAAATTTATTCATTTTCTGTTCTATATATTAAAAATAGGCACTAAAGATTAAACATAAAATACCACATCATATAACTACCAAGCTAATGGGCAAGTAAAGAGTACTAATAAGTAGCTTGTGGAGATTTTATCCAAGATGGTATCTGAAGGTAAGCGTGATTGGGATAAGAAGTTGTATATGGCTATTTGGGTTTATAACAAGACATTTAAAAGAGCTATATGCTAATTGCCTTTTAAATTAGTTTATGGAAAAGAGTGTGTTTTGTCCTTGAAGATTGAGCTACCTACAATAAGGTTTGCTCTAAATCATTCATTGAGAGAAGAGAAAGCGTTGCAAGAAAGATTCATTCCCTTGCACATATTGATGGGATTCCATTACAAGCTTTGTTAGATCAAGGAGTAGAGAAAAAGCGGATGAAAATACTTCTTACCTTTGAGCTAAGAAGTATAAATTTGCTAAGGGTCAATAGGTCCTATATTACGATGCCCATCGTGAGCTCTTCCCACACAAGTTAGAACCCAAATGGGATAGTTCTTATAAAATTATTCTTATAGGAAATAATGGCTCTACAGCCATTTTAGCAGATTTGCAAGGGCCAGAGTTCAAAACCAAAGTAAATTTGAATAAGCTAAAGCTCTATTATGTATAGGGGCTAACATTGGACTTTGTGCCTTTGCAAATCCTTCAAGATTCAGCTTAAACTTGCAAAGGGTACTAAGACTGTTGGATGGGAAAAATCATTCCTTATCTTGAGCATCCATATTTAGAGCAACATTACTACCAAGGCAAAGTAATCTAATGGAGTAAGGGTTATCACATTATTGAATGGCAAGATGAATCTTTTACATGGGGTATTAAGGTCCATTGCAACCACTACCACCAGGTTCTTACAAGTGCCCTTATTGAGTTCAATGAGGAAGGAGAGATTGTACTTATTTACACCCTCCCTCACAATTAGACTTTCATTATCATAAGTACAAGTAGGTTGATTTCCATGGTAGGTTGTATCAATGAAGCATGGGTTCATACATTATATTTTGATGAAACTTCTCAAGGACCTGCTAAGCATGCAAGTATAGGGGTTGTTATTAAATATCCTTCTCATCAAGTGGTTGTGAAAATGAGAGTCTATTTAGGCACTGCTTTTATGAATAACATGGTAGAATACAAGGCCTTGCTCATGGGACTGAATCTAGCAAGACGTGATGGTATTCATTGGTTATTGGTGAAAGGCCACTTGCAGTTAGTGATCAAACAATTGAATAGGACCTATGGTGTGAGCGATCCCATTCTAAGAATGTACCATTATGCAACCTTGGATGCCCTTGAGATCTTTGAGGCAATGGCTTGCCAGCTATTTCCCCAAATAGAGGAATTGCTTTGCAGATTTCCTAGCTAATTATGATGTTGTTGGAAGATGTCTTTCTTAACTGTGATCTTGAAGGATTTTTATAATTTCCTCCTAATGTTAGTCTAGGGCTACTATGTGGGGACTATTTTCTCACATGTCTTGTTTTGGTCACCAATGATTAGTATGGGTTATGAGCCAAGTAGCGATTGACCATCTTCTTGTTCTAACATGGACACATCAAATCATTTAGCAACATATTCATAGGAAACTCATTGCTACTTATGCAAGGGGGTTAGCTAATAATTTGATGCATTTAGTATAGGGCCTAAGCAGCCCATCCCCTTGGTCTAGTTTTGTGCTTCAATATAGTTTATGGGTGGACCAAGGGTTTGTTTTCAACAATAGGATGTTGAATGGTATGCTTTATTGGTTAATTTCATTAGGCCAAGTGGGCCATTTATTTCGCATTGAAATTGTTTATTTCGTTAGGCCAAGAGGTCCACTTGCTTGTTTAGTGTGGGTGCAGTTAATGGTTTTTTGTTTTAGTGATGTATTAAACAAATTTGATGGAGTACCTAGATGGAGCCTCTTGCTACACAAAAGCTTCTTGTGGCTAAGTTTAGGTGATGTCCTTCCTTTATGAGTCCTTTCCCTTTATGCTTTATGTGGATATATACCTAGGGAATTTTTCTTTTGTGGAGGACCAGTATTCAGGCATGAAGTCCCATGGTTTGGTTAGGTGTGTCTAGGGGAGATTTGAGCAATCCATCACCTCCTATAAAGACATTGTCAAGCACTCTAGGAGCTATTTTTGCGAGTTGTCCTAATGACCCTATTCTACCAGCCTGCTAGGCAACTGGTTCTAGGAATCCCTGTTGGTTGTGAGGCAGATTGTGAAGCTTGCCAAATAAAAGAAAGGAGAAGAAACAATAAATATATCTGAAAAATATATATATAATACAAGAATGTGAAAAAAGGGATTTTAATCTCTGAAAAAATAAAAGAAAATTTTCCAAGAGCAAATGATCATTGCCTTGTGAAGGCCTGGTAGGTCCAATGCACATCCAATGCCTTTTCTTCCTAGGGGTGGCATTTAGCTGAAAAAACAAATAAGGATGGTTGGAGCAAAAACAAAAGTGAGCGAAAGAAGAAAAGGATTTAGTGTCATCTTGCTGGAGCTTGATAGGTTCTTGGATACCAAGACAAGACCTGAGGAGGCTGATGCCCTATTCTCCTTGAGTCACAATACACTCAACCCCTTCTTTTTCACACCCGAGTATCCAATATTGAAGAAAGAATAATGTGATTAAATAGGAAAAATACATAGGTCAAGCTATAGGAGTCCATTCCTAGGAGTTCCTAGCCTAGTTATCCTAGGTCAAGTAGGTAGGTCAAACCACCACTTAGGATGACTCCTTTGATAGTTATTTTTAGCCAATTTGTGTTCGGGTAGTTGATTCATGACTAGCTTAAGCTCTCTATTTGACTATGCTTGGCCTATCCCTCATGGACTTCATGCTTTGATTTTGTCAAGGGGGATAGGGTGAGAGCTGTATTTGTGTTTTGTTGTGCATTTTTCTATGTAAAAGCTTAATGCTCTTTATGGTTTCTATTTTTGTAGGTTAGTTTATAGATTCGACGGGCTGAGTTGTTGTATCCCATGGTCGCCAATAAGAGTGGATTTTAAAGTCGGGAGTCAAGTGCAAAAGGACCCCGAGAGGCATCAAAGATGTATTTTTTTTAGTGGAAAATGAAACAATTGTGGATCAAGGAGTTGGAGTTCTCCCAAATGCTTTCAAGTTTCCGTTCGTCAATTAGAGGTTGTTTGGCCCCCCATTTAATGGCCACAAGGTTTGGCATTATGAAGTAGCTACTACTAGATCCAAAATCTAGAAACCATTGGAAGGAAGCCAAGGTAATAGATTTTGATGCTAAAAAGCTGCCCATCCCATCGGATCACAATTTTAAGGCAATTTTCCCCCTCAACCAGGTGAGAACTAATTCTGTTCAAGTGTGAACATTAAGATTTGAACTAGATAAGTTGTAGCTTGGTAGTTAAGCTTGATTAGAGGGAGAAAAACATGAGCAATGAAATGCCATGGGCAGGAGCACATTTTTTTCGATGCCTCCTTCATCCCCCCAAAATTTGGATTTTCGGGGCCCACAATGATTCTCTCCCTACTCTTGGGCTATAAATGCTTCAAATTTTCACTTTTCAATGCTCCAATCTACATGATAAATGATGTAGTATTCAGCAAGATAAAATATCAATCTTTCTCTCTCATGTTTCTCTTTCCTCCTTATTTCTTATTCACATGGTTGTTTATGAGAGAGAGAGGGGGACTAATTTGAAGAATCGATGATGGAGGATGGTTCCGAAGAATAATGGAACATAGATCGGGTGATTTGTAAGCATCAATTGAGTGAAAGAATTGTGTCAACGGCTCTATTTCCTCGAATTACAAGAGGTATGTATGCAATTTTTCTGGTAAGTGATCCTTATTTAAATTTAATGATGAGTTGTTAGTGCATATTTTAAGAAAATAATTACAAATTTTTCATACATGTTTGTTGATGTCTGAAATGTTAAAAATTCATTCATTTTCCATTATGTATATTAAAAGTAATAAAATTACAAACTCAAAACATGGGATTTAATGAAAAATGGGATCATTTTCGGGTTTTGAGATTCAAATGATGTTTATATGGCATGAATTAAAATATGCATATGGATTAAACTTCTCTTAAGTCATACATATAAAAAAAACCTAACAAAATCAATAATTTATGATAAAATAAATGGAAAAAATCATGAAAATTTATCAAAAGAGGAAAAAATTTTAGGAAAAAATAGTTTTTGTGCATAGAAAAATTTAAAAAATTTGAAAAATATTTGTGAATATATAATGAAGGTGAAGCACAAGGATTTGTCTTAGTTTTTTTTTTTAAATGTGTTAATGTGCATTTTTAGAGTTCATTTTTATGAAAAAACATCACGAAACCTCCCTCATTCATACAATTAATCTAAATTTGAACAGCAGGGGATGTGGGGCTGAAATGAAAAGATGTTTGATTAAGTTGTGATTTATTTGCATATCTTAGCATATAGGACACCGTTCGTATAAGTTTTAAGGGGTTCAATAACACAGATTAACTGGTCTTGTTCCTAGCAGCATCACACGATGAGATTAGAAATAAATCATGAGAAGATTCTTTGCACACTTTGCGTTGGCTGGTTTATAGTTAGGTTGTTTGAGCACAAAATGCTAGATATTTTGCATATGCAATTTAAACATGGTATCCAAATATAAATTTCCAGATGCATAGCAATTGTCTGTTTAGGTGACGACCAACGTTGAGACTGTGAGATTATTCCTTCATTCTAGGATAGTTTGATATTTTGGGGAAAAATGATTAAGTGAGAAATATATACAGTCTCCTAGATTGTTATGGTATATTATGAGAGGACTCTATTACGTTCGTATTCTATGTGTAAGACGACACATCTTGGAGCCAATCCCCATGGTATACAGAGCCCTAGAGCTAGTGTTGGGCTAGTTTTAGGTCCCAACAAGTGGTGCATTTACAAGGAGCTGCTAATAAGTGGCGATTTCCAAATCTTCGTTAATAGGGATGAGTCAATGAGTTAATGCCAAAGAGCATTGAAATAGATATGTTATTTCCTGGTAGACACCATCAATCTGAGATTCAACAACAACAAAGAGTTGAAAGGGCTAGACGGCAAGCTAAAATCATTAGAAGGTATTCTCCTAATTGTAGTATTTTGATATCGCTAATCCAATGACTCTCATGAGGTTTGTTTGACAACCTGCTCAAAACATCAATAGAAAAACTTATATCCGGTCTGGTATTACACAAGTAGATCAGACTGCCGACCATCCTCCTGTACCTCCCAATGTCAGCCAGTGCTGATGCATCCTCACTGAATAACTTTGCATTCACCTCCATAGGTGTAGCCATCTCCTTGCACTCAATCATGCCAAATGTCTTCAAGATCTCCTATGCATACTTCTTCTAAGAGATGAAGATCTTTCCTTGCTCTTGCCAGACTTCAATTCATAAACAATACTGTAGCAAGGCCAAGTTTGTCATTTCAAACTCAAAACTCAAAGCCTTTCGAGTTTGGTTGATCATATCTTCATAGTCACCTGTAATAAGAAGGTTTTCCACATATAGGACAATCACTACAGACTTTTCACCATCCCTATAAACATACAAGTTAGCCTCTAAGGCACATCTTTTGAAGTTTAAGCTTAAAAAGAACTAATCTATCCACTAGTACCATGCTCTGGGGGCTTGTTTCAGCCCATACAATGCCTTCAGCTTACACACTTTGTTCTCAGAATGGGGGGCCTTAAACCCTAGTATCTGAGCCACATACACCTCCTCCTTGAGTTCACCATTTAAGAACGTTGAATTACCATGCATTTGGTAAACTAGTCACTGCTTGTGGGCGGCCACTGCAACTATTGTGCAAATAGTGGTCATTCTGGCAATTGGGGAAAATGAATCTTGAAAATCAAACCCTTCAACCTGTGAAAATCCTTGTGCAACCAGTCTAGCTTTGTACTTTTCTAAGGTACCATCAGCCTTGTACTTTACCTTCTAGAGCCACTTGGTGCCAATAACCTTCCACTTTGATGGCCGAACCACTAGCTCCCAAGTGTCATTCTTCATTATGTTGTCATACTCCGCTTGCATAGATGCCTTTCATGCTGGATCTGCAAATGCTTCTTCTAAGTCATTTGGCTCCTTTACTTCTCTCATAATCTCAATCATCAAGGCCATATTGACTATGTGAACAAAAGCCCTCCTTTTCTCCTCTACTCTCAGAGACCTCCTTGGTCCGTCTGCCTTCTCCTCAACAAATGTGGGCATAGGATTATTGTGGTCATAGAGCTTCTTCACCCAACTCGACAATGGATTTTCTGGTGGGGTGATGTCAGGTTGGTGAACTTTTTCCTCATCATCTGAAGATGATGCTTCCTCCTCCTTAAGGATAGGAGCCACTCTTGGGACAGGTTCATAGTGGACTACTTCTTGGCTTGATGATAAAGTGGAAGAAGTTGCCTTCTCCTCCTCCACTGTATGTAGCTGCTCCTTGAACACCACATCACGGCTCGCGATGATCTTCTTTGCCTCTTGGTCATATAATTTGTAAGCCTTCTGCTCATCACTCTAACCCAAGAAGATACATTTTCTACTTTTTGGTTGTAACTTGTTTCTCTTCTCATCTCGAATATGTACATAACATTCACATCCAAAAATTCTGAAGTGTGAGACAGATGGTTTCTTACTAGTGTAAGTCTGGTGAGGCATTTTTCCCTTGAGAGCCTTTGTGTAGTTCCGATTTAAAATGTAGACTGTAGTATTAACAGCTTTAGCCCAAAAATGGTTAGGCAATCCCTTGCCCTTTAGCATGCATCTTGACATCTCCACAATGGTGCAATTCCTACCTTCCACAACACCGTTCTACTGAGGTGTGTGAGGCGTCGTCAATTGACGCTTGATCGCTTTACTCTTGCAAAAGTCTTCAAACTCCTTTCAATTGAACTCACCACCACCATCTGTTCTAAATTTCCTCA
This sequence comes from Lygodium microphyllum, assembly GCF_053477565.2. Classification (NCBI taxonomy): domain Eukaryota; kingdom Viridiplantae; phylum Streptophyta; class Polypodiopsida; order Schizaeales; family Lygodiaceae; genus Lygodium; species Lygodium microphyllum. Next base: position 27,016,436 of record NC_141143.1, on the reverse strand, counting down.
CACTTTTCCCTGTTTCATTCTCAACAAGTATTAGCCATTCTTTAAACTTACCAAAATCTTGAGCCTTATCACGAAGAACGTACACCCACATCTTCCTACTATAGTCATCAAAAATCAACATAAAATAAGAAGATCCCCGCAAAGTCTGTGTAGGCATCTTTCCGCACAAGTCAGCATGCACCAACTCTAGGGAAGCATGTGTTGTATTATTGCTTTCTTGTGAAAATGCCTTTCTCTGTTGCTTGCCCATCATACAAGCTTCACATGGTTCCTTCAATTCATTCATTGCAGGTAGGTGAGCAACCATACCTTGCTTGTGCATCTCCTTCAATACTACCAAACCAATATGTCCAAACCTTTCGTGCCAAAGCTTACTTGTGACCACTCCATTTGTGGCTATAAGAGCATTTAGCTCATATAGGTTGTTCCTTCTTTCTCCTTTGCCAACAACATTGCCATCACTGTCAAGAATTTTTGCACATGTCTTCTTGAACCTCACTTCATGAGCAAGATCAGTTATAGCAGCAACTGATAACATATTTCTCCTAATTTCGAGAATGTACAACACATTTGAAAGCTTTTTGACATCACCATTTGCAACAACAAATGAAATAGTACATGTGCTTGCAACAAGGCATTTTGCATCATTTCCAACCATCAGTGATGGATTCTTGTAGAGGTTTCATAGAACTGTACAGACCTTTCTTGTTGGTCATGTGACGGGGGAGGCCCCACTATCCAACACCCATGAGTCAATGGAAAATTCTTATTGCGCCGAGGAGCAACCTCCTCAATGGTCGCCATGAATAACTCCAACTCTGCTTCAGACGTATTGGTTGTCTCTTTCCCTTTACTTTTAAGGGTACCATTCTTTTCATATGCCTTCTTAACATGACAATCTACGATTGCATGTCCTTTCTTCTTGCAGTAGAAACACTCTCCTTGAAACTTCTTTTTACCACCCTTCTTCTTTTTGTCACCATCATTTTTGGTGGAGGAACAACCTTTGCCTTTCGTATTGGCAGAGAATGCAGCATCTCCATTGTTGCTTCCTTCTCAAGCTTTCAGCCTCAACTCCTCCTCCAGCAATAATACACAAAACTCCTCAAAACTCAAATCTTGAGGCCTCACCTGAGTATTAAGGGCAGTTACTAGTCCATCAAACTTTTGTGGACAAATCCAAAGACACTTCTGAGCTAGCTCCTTGCTAGTCTTTTGTATCCTAGCACCAACCATCTGGTCGCGCAGATTCTTGATCCAAGTGATGAATGCTTTGGCTATCTCTCCTTCAGCAAACTTCTCCGCTGCTAATTGATTCTCCAAGTTTTGAATCCTTGTTTGGTTTTGCGTTTCATACTGACTCCTCAGTACATTCTAAGCCTCTGATGCTTTGGTTGTATGCTAAATCAAAGTCAAAACACTGTCACAACAACTTGTAACTAAGGCAACAGTCCATCTGCATTCCTTCATTTCCAAGCTCGTAGAAGATTTGCATTCGGAGGAATCATCACACTAAGATTTGATGGGTCGGGGTTAGGCTGTGGTTCTATATCAGTCCTTAGCACAGTCTCCAAAAGCTCATAAGAATCAAGGATAGTTGTAATTTTGAACTTCCACAATGTATATTTTGTACCATCTAATGTTCCTTCACTGAAGGTTGGTGGACGAATCCTCAGTGTTTGAATAGCAAGTACAGTAGCACCACCTCCTGCACCTCTTCCTGATGTGCCAGAACCGCTTTTGAAAGATGACATTGTTCCTCTTTGCTGTTGAAACCTTTGCCTCTTGCGCGCTCTTCGATCCCTAGAGCCCCCTCGGCTCTGATACCATGTTAAAATTACATGGCGCAGTGAACAGAATCTTGAGAAAGAGATAGAGATAAAGAGTACACAACAGATAAGAGGAGAATTAGAAAATTTCTTTGGCTCCAAATAACTGATACAGAGATAGCTCTGTCCACCCGTGTGCTTCCACAGTGAAGCTTAGATGGCGAACTAGACAAAAGATAGGTAAAGAGCTTAAGGCTAGCTGGAACAACTTTGATTGGGTGAAAGATAGATAATCGATGGCTATAAAGGGGTTTAGCTTTTATAGCCCATGAAGGCGGTTAGGTCGGCATGACCGACCTACCATATGAGCCTCCACTAGTCGGCCAGGGAATATTCCAAGGAATATTCCCTTTACCGTCAGGCCGGGGGCACTGCCTTTAGACCCCCACTAGGCAGACCGCGGGCCCCCCTGGGACCCCCCATCTAGAGGCTGCTTCCACGACCCCTGGACCCCAAAATAGGGGCCCCTTTCAACTCTCTTACCCCACAACTCGATGCAATGTGCCTCGAGTTGCTACTAGCTTAACTACTCAGTCCAACCCAAAGATTAGACCCACAATGGTCACCTTTTTGCCATCCGGTCACATAGACCTCATCTGATATACAAGTCAGGACTCAACCAATGTTGGGGCTCACATTTGGCTTCTCCTCATAATGGGGGCCTTACAACTTTGAGCACCATGGATCATTGGTGGCGCTTTATGAGGGTGGGGCATTGAGCATATCTAACAGCTCCAATATTTCCCTTTCTCCAAAAAGTCAATCCACTTCAAGTGGGAGTATAACCCCACCAATACAAACCCCTAGAGCAAACCCAATCATCATGAGGGCATAACCTATTGCAATACTTGCAAGAACATCTAATTTTTTAGCCCTAAGTTTCCCTCTATCCATTTTAACTGGGTTAGTAGAGGAAGATGTAGAAGTCCACATAAGTGAGTTCTAGATATTAATGTTTGATTGCCAAATTCAGAACAAATGACATCTCATGATGTTTCTCAACATGACTCTAAAAGGAAGAGTTGCAAAGTGGTATCACGGCTTGGTTGCTGCAACCATAACTACAATTGATTTATTATTTGCGGCCTTTTGAAGGGAGTTTGCTCCTAGGAGAGGTGGAAAGTATTGGCTACGTGTTCTAAATGTGACATGTCAAGAGTCCCATGAGAATGCTTGATTTTATGCCAAGAAAATGAAAGAGGTGTTTCATAAATTGCAAACATGTATCCAGATTCCATTGCAGTACTTTTTGCATGGATTGGACTTCAATATCCAAGTATAGTTGAGTAATGTTGCTCTTTCTGATATAGACATTGCTATTACATGAGCAGAGGAGGTTGAGTATCGCTTACAAGTGGCCTACGTATCTAGGATAAACCTCAATTTGAGTCTAGGTCCTAGAAATAATTTGGTAGTGACTAATGGAAATCAAGGTGCGACTAGTACACCCATGACTAGTCCAAAATGGAAGAGGAAGCATAATGCAAAATGTGCCTATTCTGTTGGCTCCTCTTAATGTTGCTATAGCGATGGCTAGCCAAATGGTTCCACTAAATATTGAAAGCCATATAAGAACCCTAATGTTATGCCAATTAATCAACATTTGATCCCTAATCAAGGGGTTAGGGTAGTTGAACAGCAAGTGGATGATCACGGTTATCAGTCTATTATATCAAATGTTCTTGCCAAAGTCAAAGCGATGATGAAGCATTATACCAATATAATAACAAAATAGTATAGACAAATAGCCATGGATGTTAATTTCCTAAAGAAGCAACAAAACATGTCAAAAACTCGATAATCTCAAGAGGGTGGTCCATTAAGATTTAGTTGTAAGTGGTATGATGGTCAAGCAGGTGGTCCATGAAGATTTAGCTATAAGTTGGTCAAGACTTTCCAAGAAACTTCCATAATGTCAAATGCAACATAGGTGCGAAGTCTAGCCATCTAGCTAGTACTTGCTAGAGTAAGATCTGTTCTCTTCAGCAAAAATAAGCAACCAAGTCCAATTAATCATCGACCACAAGGGACTAACCTTCAATAGGATGAGGGATCAAACCAAATAGTGTATAGAGGAAAAGCTATTGTAGAAGAGCTGCCTAGTGGTAGTGGTGTTAGCTTTATGAAAGCTATGTGTGTTAACACCACTAAGGCTTTTAATTTATGAGTCATTATAAGAGGATAGAAGATTAAAGAAGGCATTAGAGATCATGTAAAACATGTTGTGGTGAACATTAAATGGGATGATAAGGGAACACAAGTCCTTAATCCTTATGGGGAAGTTAGTCCCCTAAAAGGTGCACTAGCAAAGCAGAATCCAATAAGGAGCTACCAAAGAAGGGGGTAGAAGCCAAGAAAGAGGCATCTAAGCCTATTCAACGACCAAGAGAAAGCATGAAAGGGCACAGTGGGCAGAATATATATTTGTTTTTGTGAATAGATGTTGTACAAAGGCCTTTGTTACAAGGTGAGAATCAACATTCGTTTGTCTAAGAGCTAAAATTTTACCCTTCCAGTGCTTTGATACATCTGCAATTGCAGATGCTTTCACCTTGAAAGCTCCCTTCATACTTGGACGCATATGTACCCAAGATGAGCAATGATACGTATCAGTGATCCAATTCCCTTCTTCATCCTTTCTATTACGTACTTCTATCGAGAGAATGCTTGTTCTTCTCTCACGCATTATAATCTACGTATTAGATGTAAAGAAGTATGTATTAACCCCTAAATAATAAGCATTTTAAGTCTATCCAGTAATCACCAATATGCCATGCAAATCAACATGTCATTAAGAGATGTTTACACTTTTGTAAACAGACATAAACATCGATATCGAAACACATGTGGATATGTACATCAACACAAAGTATAGATTCAATTTCAAGGCATCACTTTGATCATATCATTTACATGAAATATAATGAAAAGACTAGCACAAGAATACTCAAAGAATTTTACCAAAATAAATTTTATTATAATGAAGAGGAGCCTAATTTGACTCAATACATTGTATGAAATGTGGGTATTATAGAGTAGTTGTTACAAGGATAGCAGTCACATGGCATGCAAATCTTAATAGGCACATTGGATTGACACCTGAGATATTCTAAGACTCAACACATTATGTGTTATATGGATGATATGATACAAGAGTTTCATGGATCATTGCCAATTGGCATGGAGATCCAAATGGACACATAGGACCAATAAAGCAAAGGATTTTTGAACCATCGACTTCCAACACATCCATATCATCTAGCACAAAGGAATCACTCATCACATCAAAATAGTCGATCGAGAATTATATACTTCACCTAAACCTTGTACAATACCTACATGTACAAAAAAACACATGCATGAATCCCTTCTAACAAAAATACTTTCATGAATCCCTTTTAGCTCTTAGATAAATGCATGAATAGAAGCAATATAAGACATGGTCAAATTACCTATAAGCTGATCTGTTGAAGATAAGATTGAATCATTGCTAATCAAAACCCATTGCAAATGATGGACATAAAAAAACATCAATCCCATCAAACATAAAAGTCACTAATTAAATGAATAAATTTTAGCACCACAAAACATGGCAAATTTACCTGTAAATTGAGCTACAGAATCTCTGCTCTACCTTGTATTAAGTGCTGCAACAACAATTGATCCTTACGTTAGAACTAGAATCAAACCCTATTATAAAGATAGTAGAAAAGGTATAATGCAGAGAGGAAGAAAGAGAGTATGTGTGAGTACGTGGGAGAGAGAAAAAAATGAGCACCTATCCAATCTTGCCCAAATTGATCTCTGCAAAAAACAATAGCAAGAGTTAGTATTTACATGAAGGTGAGAAAACACGTAGAGAGAGAGTGAGGGAGAGAGAGATGAGCACTTATGCAATGTCACCCAAAATTATCTCTGCAATAAAACAACAACAAGGGTTAGAAATAACATTATGTTATATTGAAAAGATTTCAGCAAAAAAAAACCAAACAGAGAGAGAGATTAACACCTTTGCCTCTTGCTCTTCAAATAAACTCTGCAAGAAAACAACAATTAGAACCAACATCAAATTCTATTGAAAACACAACATAAAAGAGAAACAACACATAGAGAGAGGGGGGAAAGAAAGGAGAGAGAGAGAGATGAGCACCTTTGTCTCCTGCCCCAAACAATCTTTGCAATAAAACAATAATAACAGTAAGAAACAACATCAAACCCTATTGAAAAAATAGCAAACAAGAGAAAATGCAAAGAGAGATGGACACCTGTGTTTTGCCTAAAATCTGGAGCTACATGGAGAAGAAAGTGTAGAGGTAAGCAGAACGCTCAAAACCCTAATTACTCTCAGCATGGAGCTTCAATGGAGACAAAAATTCATGAATATAGAGAAGAGAGGGAAAGTGGTCTGTTGCTGAACTTTTGGATCAAACTGATTCCATGAGAGGGAAAAAAACCAAAATTAAAAATTCTCCAAAAAAAGGGGGGAAATATGAGGTGAGAGAAACTAAAATTTTGTGTACTATTCATTCTCCCTTTTTTAAATCCCTCACTACTCCTTTTTTTAATAAAAAACCCAAGATTTGGAGAGAGAAGATTCACCCTCCATGGATCTCAACATCTAGCCTTCCTATTGGACAATCCAAAAGGCCCACATCTTAAGCTATATTATTTTTAAGGGCCCATTTGTGAGTTCATTTTTTTCCTAATGTGTGCTCTCTCGTAGACTCTAAATGCATCAAAAGTATTATCTTTATCTAGATCTCCATTTCTTGCCATTTCTCTCTTGGATTTCCAACCATTTTGTGTGGCATTGTCTAGCTGTGTTGTTTTCATATCTTGCTTTTCTCACTTATATTGCCCTACTTATAAATTCTTCTTGAGAGGCTTTGGACTTCTTTCTTTTTCCTCGTATCGTATCTCTAATCTCCTATACCACCATTGTAATAATTGCCTCATAGAATTGGAATCATTGATGCCGCCTCCATGATCAGTTGCCTTTTGAAAAGCACAGTGAGCTTGCCAATGAGATCATTCCATGCCTTGAGTTAACCACACTGCCAAACGTCCTTGATCTGCAAAGTACGGACCATGTGCTTTAAGTAAATGCTACACAAGAAGAGAGATTAGAAACACAAACTAATTCGAAATGGTGATATTTTTTTGTGGTGACAATATTGACCATGTAGTGTGTTATGTTGTTTGTAGTCCATGCCTCCACCATAGACTTATGAAATTTAGCAACTATCTCTTTAAATATATTGGCATCACCATCCCTAAACGTCAACTTTTGTAAGAGAGCTGTTAATCTTTCTAGATGTATCCACACTTCTGCCTTCGCAATCCTCATTCGCCCCCCATTGCTCCAATCCGGAACAAGGTGCAACTTTTTCCATGCTTCGTACTTCTTTAGTTATTTTACAAGTATATTGCCTTCCTCATCTCAAGGTGGAGATATAAACTTTCTAGCCTTGGGACCGCCAAAGCATAGTTTACAAGGGATATTTTCACTCTTTCCCGTCCTTTTTTATTTCTACTTGGCCCCGGTGCAATCCAACTTCAGAGAGGACTTGTTCTACCTTCTTGCATGTAGCATTAGCTTCTAACACGGGCTGCATCCTGTATGCAAAGCATATATATTAATATACTAGCTTCTCAATTATTCTAACCAAATAATACAATGTGCAAAAGTAAACCCTTTTTAGTAGTACGCCAATTTGGATCCACTTGAACTAGCATTCCATTTCTCATGACTTTTTGATCACGTGTTGGAGCACCTTATTGTCCTGCCTTGGCAAGCCATTCTTTCTTTCTATCTTTCCCTTTCTTCCTAGTTTGCATGCAGTATATGCACAGAAATTTTGCATTCACTACATTTGATAAACCAAACATACACTTCAATGTTTTTAAATCACCTGCAAGATGCCATTCAACTTGATAGTTTTCAAACCCCCTCGATGTGTAAAATTGCTCCATTATTTTGTTATTGAATAACACTAGGTATATTAGTGAGGTTTAAAAAAACTTTAAGTACTTCATGGTCCTCCTTTAGTACTTTAAATGCTACAAGCCACCATATTTCATTCTCTGATTGTACGCTGAAGTATAAAGGATGGTTTTCGTCAATGTTGGGATCCAATACTCGATTCATAAGTGTTATACTCATACGTTCAAGTTTTTGCCCCTTAATAATCTCACTCTCATCAAGTTTGAGGAGCTTGTCTCTACATTCTTCCATAGACATATTGTAGTTCTTGACCATAGCAATCCGAAACCTACATATATCCAATACAAGGTTGTTGGATGCATTCAATAAAAATGTAACTTCTTTGAAACCATACTTCAATATGTGTGTATTTTTCAGATATGTTGGCTCACCAATTAGTTCTAAAACTTTCTCATTTAGTTGTTTTTTAGCTTCCTCTTTATGTTTCGATTCTCCTTCTCCAAGTCCATAACTTTAGATTGTCACTCCATATTCTGCATGTGTGTAGCATGCATAGCATCTTCAATGACAAACTTGCTTGTTGTAGGCTCTGGGTTCTCCCTATCCCCCTCAACCAATAATCTATCATTTTTCATCAAAGGCTGCATATTCCCTTGTAATCTTGTCTGCATATTTGTCAAGGCTCGATGAACCCCTGCTAATAATCCTTTTGTGAAGAGTCTGCATGTGTATCCATACAATCCTTCATTGCCTTCACAAACAAACTTTACAAATGATGTAAGCCCTTCAAATTGTGGTGGCCTTTGAGTGACCGGATCGGGTAGATAGATGCACTCACCAACCCAAAGGTCCACATTTCTTTCCCCTGCATTTCTTTCTTATTGCATCATCCCTTTTCACACTTCTTTTGAGCATTGGTGCATATTCATCCTCCAAAATTGAAAGTGAATATCCCTCTTTCTCTTGGTACTTCCTACATTCGCATTCTACAAAGAAAAATATATGTCAATTTTAACATGGATTAACATTCAAATCACACAATTACATCCCTTTGATTCACTATATATGTGTTCTTGTTTTACCCAGTTGAATCTTGTCTCTTTTGCTTGATTTCAATTATGATAGACCCTAATCAACCCCTAATCTGCATGTAATCATAGCTTTTAATCTACCTCTAATTAGCATGAAATCTTATCTTCTATTCTATCCAAAATACTCTCTCTCTCTCTCTCTCTCTCTCTCTCTCTCTCTCTCTCTCTCTCTCTCTCTCTCTCTCTCTCTCTCTCTCTCTCTCTCTCTCTCTCTCTCTCTCTCAAAACAAGAATTGATCGAAGATATTTAAACACATTTATACAGAAGCTTGACTAGTGGAGAACAATAACATCATCTTATTTTCTGCTCTAATTTACTGTCACTTTATCTCACTTATTTTCTTAGTTTATCTCGCACAGTTCTCTCTCTCTCTCTCTCTCTCTCTCTCTCTCTCTCTCTCTCTCTCTCTCTCTCTCTCTCTCTCTCTCTCTCTCTCTCTCTCTCTCTCTCTCTCTCTCTCTCGCTCCCTCCCTCCCTCCCTCCCTCCCTCCCTCCCTCTCTCTCTCTCTCTCTCTCTCTCTCTCTCTCTCTCTCCCCATGAATTGATACTTAAGGATTAAACAACTGTGAAGAATAATAACATCAGATATATTTTAAAAATAAAGATACCTCCATTATCACTTGATTGCTTGTAGTATAGACTATTGAAGAGGAAGATACCTTATAGCATAGTACTGATGAAGAGGGAGATTAATTATAGCAGGGTAGAGAGTGTTGTAGATAGAGATTATTTGATTTCAGCAAATGGTATCAAAACCACTCCTGGGATTGCTTGTAGCAGGATAGAGAGTGTTGTAGATAGTACTGAGTGTTGCTTCAAAAGAATTCATATGCAAGAAATCATATTCTTGAGGGAAGGAGAAGAGTACACAAATTTTGGGACAAAACTAGAGCTTTGAGAGGGAATGAAAAAATGCACATAAATAGGCATATGCTTGTCCAAAAAAGATAAAAATTTACAAGAAAACTCTTGAGTCAAAAAGGTGTCTTTGGGTTTAAAAAATCTTAAAATATGATGTGTACGTCATTTTATATTGTTTTTAAACTTCGGCCCTTTTAAGAAGCAAGAATGAGAATGATTCTAATATATTTTCATGTTAAAAAGTCATAAGGGCATTAAAGAGTCGTATATTAATGATTGGCTCCGTTTCTAGATAAAATAGAATGGTATTTTTTTAGTTATGAGGATTTTGACAAAAAGTGAAATCTATTGAAAATACAAATATGAGATTTGCTTGATTGTAGAAGATCTCTTATTATAATATTATTTTGGAATCTCTTTTTAGAGAGAGAGAGAGATGAGAGAAACCCCTTAAGGGGCAAAAAAGATAGTCCATATTTCTCCTAATGTTCTAAACTACCTTAGGAATTGACAAGTTCTGGGAATGAGCTGAGTTACATGTTCTCCTTCTTGTGGAAATCCTTGGAGATACTATTCGGTGAGGAATTTATTGACACTAGAGTTGGTGCAAGCATAGTTAATCAAGACATACTCCAAGCTTGGGAAAATCCATTGATTAAATCAATGTATTTTAATTTGATCATTACCAATGTGTTTATAGTTAGACCAATGGAACTATTAAGAGATTGATTGATCAAGATTGCTAGGGTATAGTTCAAGGTTAACAATCTTGTCACAATGTATGTCTCAACAACGACTAGGGTAACAATTTAGCTCATTGGTCATTGTAATCTTTTGATTTTCTAGCTTTTATTTTATTTTTGCTCTAGCATTGGCTCTAAACATGCTTCAAAAAGTATTTGCAACTCATTGAGAATGAGAAATTTCATGATACATATGTAACAACTTGTCTCGTATTTACAGAAGCATACATTTCAGATTGTTGTGAGTGGCAAAATGTTGAGAGTTTCATTGGTTCTTTTAAGTGTTACCACCTCGAAATCGGTAGATTGCTCTTTAAGGAGCGTACAGCTAAGCAGCTCGCAGAGGACCTTGTTTTTTTCTATGACCCTACCCCAACAAATAGGCTTTTGTTACACAAGATTATTTGCCAATGGCAGCCATGTTTCCATAATCTAGCAAAAACTAATCTAAGCATCTTTGAAGATTTACTAAATAGCCCCACATGGAAATGGAAATATCTACATCAAATCTTATTTTATTTCCATAATAGGGTATTTGCGTAATTGATGGAGAAGCAAGGTGTAGATGTTGAGAAAGTGAGTGAACCCAAGGACTGTCAATCTATTCAAAATGATGACGATTATAATTCTAACACAATAGGGTATGACATTGATTGCCATACTAGTGAGAAAATTTGTATGGACCCCAAACCTCTCAAATTGAGAGCTTTCTCATTCATGCGAGTATCGTGAGACTAAACTTAGAATTGGAATGCCTCAAACACCTCAAGAGACTTGAGTATGAAAAAATGGAGCACAAGTTCAATGATTGCTATCTAAACCCTAAGGTCTTCACAATCAAAGATGACATAGTTAAAGTCTAGTAGAACATCATGACAAGTTTTAACTTTGATATGTATAGAAGTAGAGTGATTTTGACCCGAAAATTCCAATGACCAACCTAATATTATAAGTCTAAGACTAACCTTCCACTACATTTAAGGTAAAAATACTTAAAACATAACTCTTACAATAGTAAGTTAGAAACTCAAAGTTAGAAAAAATCACAAAACATTCCATCATGATTCACAAAGTTCAAAAAAGGTGAGTAGGTAGTTGTACTACTTAGTGCAAAACATGAAGGTACATCTGATGAACCCATTGAGAGACCAACAAAGGTCAAAGAAGTGAACATTACAGCATCGAGGAAAACCCCTAAGCCTATGTACATTGCCGAGGACATGAGTGCAAAGGATGATGATTAACTTGCTGCAAGAGTATTAGGATGTTTTTGCCTAGAACTACTTTGATCTTAAGAATATACCACAACATATTCTCACCCACATGATCCCTCTTAAAGATGTTTCCAAGCCTATCGAGCAACGATAGTATCCTATGAATCCTTGATATGCCCATCATATCCAAGAAACATCAATAAGTTACAAAAATCGAGATTCATTTATGAAATCAAGCATACCAATTGGGTCCCATTGATCATTGTGGTATTGAAGAACAAAAAACTTCATGTGCAGATCAACTACAATAAAGTGAATGCTATAACCATGAGAAATCACTATCCACTACTGCACAATGATCATATGATCAAACATGTAGCAAACAAGGAAGCTTACAACTTCTTAGGTGGATTTTCAAGATATAATAAAGTACAAGTCCACCAAGATGACAGACAAAAAACCATATTTGCTACCCAATGAGGGGTATTTGTGCTTATATTGTCAAGTCATTTAAATTGACTAATGCACTAGCAACCTTCTAGAGGCAGAAGTGCACAATCTTTAAGGATATGTTGAAAAAGTGACTCAAGGTGTTTGTTGATGACCTTTGTGTCCACTTTAACTCGGAATATTATTTTGACAAACTCCACCTAGTCTTTGAAATATACAAGCAATATGACCACTCCTTGAATTATCCAGAGTGTCAATTGTGGGTCAAGCATGGTATAATCTTAACCCTCCATGCAACAATCAACCCTCCCTGCAACAATCCAATTACAACATTATTGGGAGATGCAACTTTATCAACCCCCTTGCCCTCATATGTATCATATGGATGTATACATTTTGTGATGTATCATACATTGTTGCTTTGGTAACTTTTGTGATAAAAGGTTTTAAAGGTATTTCTTCATGTAATACCAGGTGCTCCATGCTTACATTCTCCCAATGCTTTGCACCAATGGAAGTCCTTGAACCATAATATTGACCACAACTACGTGAAGGCCTTGAAGTATGCAAATACAAGTATAAAGTGGATCCACTATTTTATCATTTCATGGAAGCCAAGTTTAGTCTAATCATCTCCACCTCCAATGTGGCCATTTATATGTGTTACCAAATAATATAACTTCAAAGATAATTGTCAACCAAAGTAATTAACAAAGAGCTATCCATATGAACTATAAAAGCTTTCTTAATAAATAACCAAAAGGTAAAGGGAGGGAATCTTTGCTATTATGCTTTTGCAAGTCATCACATTTATCATTCACATAAAGAGGAGTTTTGCAAGGAGACTACACGCACGCGCACACACACACAATCTTAGATAGTACAATAGTGTTGTGGCGACGCTGCTGAGGGGTTTGTAGGGTTGTGGCGGCGCCACGAAGGGGGGGAATCAAACATCTTGGATGGTACAATAGTGAACTTTTGTCCCCCATATCTTGAGCACTCTATATAGTGCACTCTTCACTTACATTAGCTACCTACAAAAAGGCTAAAAAATGTTGCCAAAGCTAATAGAGTTTTTGCAAATCTAAAAATTGAAACAAAAGCTAAACAAAGTTTGCTCAAAGAATAGACATTACGAAAGCAATTTCATATGGGATAAAGCAAGACGGGTCACCTTATTTCAACATACTAGACAAGTGAAGCAAAGCTGACTCCTATGAAAATTAGTCCTTAGCGCCTAGTTTCTAGTGAAGATATGCCGTCTAGCAAATGAGAAAACAGGTGAGGAGTTCCATGGCTTTGTGGGCAAATCCCAAGCAACATTGACATGCAAGTAGGAGAGCCTGTAACCCATCTCTCAAGGGTTTTAGTTATTTCGCCATTCAACAATAGCCAGTGCGAAAAATGTGCCTAAATTGCCTTCTCAAGTGGACTTACTTCGTCATCGTGCCGACTGCCTGAGTTCGGGGTTTCCATAGCTATAAGATCTTACAAGGCAAATGGGATCCTTCACCAATCATGGTAGAATGGAGGATACACATACATCATTACAAGGGAATGGCAATGCCACAGTACAAACATAAGAGGATCCGCTGTCCGTTTGCTCGACTGGTGGAGAAGATACAGAACAAGACGTGCTTTGACTACTGTTTCTTTGAGTGATCGCAATAATCCACACCAAGTGCCATTACCAGACACGCACACATTCAAAGACAGATGAAAACACAGAGACTGGTATACACAGAGAGAGAGATAGAGAATGTGTGCGTGCGTGCGCCTCTCTCTCTCTCTCTCTCTCTCTCCCCCCTGACATACGGCAGTTTCCGCAACTATTCTGTCATCTCTTTAGCTTTTTGTGACTCTTGTACTCTTGCATCCACTACAATTTTCAATCAAATGGTATACCAGTACATTACACATTTTTTTGGTGAAACCATAGCTCATTTATTTATTTTTCTAAGCAAAAAATAAAGGATAGCCATAAAGCTTGTTTGTTTATTAATTAAATGTAGTACACTTAGTTGTGCATCTATCGATATATTGATTGATGACACGGGTGTTGATACAATCTTAGCTTTAGATCTTTCCTTCATCACCAGACAACTCGGTGAAAAACTCTCGAGCATCATGATACCTTGTCAAAACCACATTACAGAGTGGATGCGTTGGCTCTAGCAAGTTGTCATAGGGACCCAATACATGAGATGGCAATGGTGGTCCTCCTAACCTTGTTGAAAACGAATACTGAGCACTTGAGAGCCCACTCAAGCAATAACATGTATGATAAAAATCCCGTGCCTTGCCAGGCTTGTCACGAAGCCCTCCTTCAAGAGCCTGATAAGCAATATTAAATGCACATGTTGCTTAGAACTTCCCACATTACTAGTAAATCCTCTTTGAACTACTGTAGTCCCAAGTTTCTGTGCAATTTAAGAGCATTCAATCTTATGAAGAGTGATTTCAAATTAGAAAGCATAATGTCCTGCACTTGTTTTAACCAGGTCAACAAGCAATCAGCAATTACATAAAGCTATCAACCATCAGACAAAACCTTCACCGCCACTATCATCAGATGGAACTTAAGTGTTTGGTGATGAAAATAAAGATGCAAGGGTTCATTAGGCATAGGCTATGCAAGACTCTGAATTACACCAATTTCATGAAGCATATGTCCAATTTCAGACCATTTTGATCCCCCCTCCAACCAAACCGGGGGAAAAAAAAAAAAAAGGCCAGATTAGGAATCTATATTTCTACTACCAAGGCTAACATTTAGGTAAGGATCATACCTGACAACACAATAATATGTAAGCTTGCAAAGCTTGTGGATTGAAAAGAGGACCCATTTGTATGACGTCGGAGAAGCCTGCTTGTTTACCCTGAACAACATCGATAGGAGAACCTCTTTCCTCATTATTTCCAGGACTCTGTTTCCATCTGACGTCATTCACAGCAGGAAAAAGTGCTGCTGCACTCACAGCACCTGGATCAGATACAACACCATGATTTTGTCCAGTATGTAATGGCTCCTGCCTTGGACATGCAACTGTGGTTCTACTAAAGCTTGTAGGCTTTGCATGTTGTTTCTGGTTAAGCAACCGATTGGCTGTAGCCTCAGGGCTGATGAGCTCTTCAGCAAGTCTTTGAATCAGAGGGAAAAGCCCCCCCTGAAAAGAGCAGCGCAATTGTATGACATGTCAATGAATAGTAAGGGAAATTGATGATAAAAAATATGTACATCATACCTGCCAAAATGAATAGCATCCATCCACTAATTTGTTGACTCTGCCTTGAAACCCACCTTCAACCTTCCCTTGTCTAAAAACTGTCCAGTTCTGTACCAGAACCACAACTAGGTTCACTGATATTTAGCAAATGGCATCCTATTTACCAATAAGCAGATACATGGACGAACAAACACCCTAGTTCTGTGTGATGCTTGTATTCACATTCAGGATAGCGACAGATCATAAAAATGGTTTCAAATCTAAATTGATGTAGACGTGCATATGGTAAAGGTCATACTAATGACAACTTACGAGCTTGTCTTCAAACATCTTAACTGTCCCCAAACTGTTGGAAAATGCATTGACATGGGAAAATAATTTAAGCTTTTGTTTTCTGTTTTACCATTAGTGATCTGTAGTGAATTTGAAAATTTGACTGTAAAAACTGTGTTAAAGATTAAGTGAGTGCAATGAGCCAACACATTGGCATAATCAACCCAGGCTGTCAAATGCAACACTACTTGTCACTTACTCCAACCAAGATCTCAAGTTGATGTAAATCGACTGCACTCATGCAGTTCTATTGCCCTATTATGATCGTGCTTAGTTCACAACCCAGACAGTTAAATGACAAAAGCAAAGGCCCATAGGAATGTCATACTTGTGAAACCCAATCGATAGTCCAGATGAAGCAGGCACACACAACACACAAACCCCCAAAATCCCGCCCCCAGATGGCCTGGCCCACCATGCAGTGAAAAAAAAGGGGGAGGGGAAAGACTTTACATGAAAATCAGGCTAGGAACAGAAATGCTCATGTTATCAATAACAAATTTGTCAAAGGCAGCAATAAAAGTGCACAAAAAGAAGCTATCATGAGCCATTGTGACCTCCCATACTGAAAATTGGCACTTCCACATTATTAGCTAGAGGAAAACCCTGTGGATGCAGCCACACTCTGACACACTTACCACCAGGTGCGGAAGATCTAGATGATGTGCTTGATTTAGGAGTACGAGTGCAGCGAGTCCACAATATGTGTACCTAAAAACCATTTTGATCAAAACAAGTGAGCAGCAGCATCTACAATCAACAGATGTTATGTTATTCCCAGACAATACCATTTTGCTCAAAACAAGCAAGTAGCAGCATCTAGAATCAACAGCTACTATGTTATTCCCAGACAATATCATTGTCACATCAATATTCAGGAACTAGTTTCTTATCTTTAGATCTCCACACTTCACTGCGACTTTCAAATCAAGGGTTTCAAAAATGCTTCACCTATCTAAGTGACAGGACAACTGCTTTTGAAAGTACTCATCCTAACTTGTGCTTTCAACAGTATATGCATGGATGGATTTCTTTGCTAACGTATGCTACTTGGCCAGATAACACTCCCAAAACTGATTGCTTACACCCCTAGAGAGTTTCGAAAAAGCACCCTCCATGCGCTTCAGCCCCTGGTTCTCCCCCAATGCCACCTTCATGAGTCTGACAACTGCAAACCAAAAGATAGAAGCATTACCAAGATGACTACTTCTAAAGCTCAGACATATCTTGGATTTATCAGTAAGACCAGCTTTTGTCATAGAACCATACATATAGAAATCGGCAGAATCTTGTATATTTATTATTATTGTTGAGTATGCATGAGTTTGTTTATCACCTAACAATATATTCAGCAACTCCAGTAGTTACAGCTGGAATCATGAAGTCCAATAAATGTGCAACCTGTAAAGGCATTCATACAGTTCTTGAGCTTCCCCAGACTTCATCCAGCTGTATTTCAAACAATCAACACATGTGACAAACTTGGCAATATGACTGACCGCTATAGCAGTGTAGCATCCACGCACATCAATTTCTCCATTTTCATGCATTCTGCATTTGAATTGAAATCTGAGAACTACTTATTGAAATGGCAAAACAGTAAAACCTACTTCTCTTTTGGATTTAAACAGTTACTTTAGCCAATCACTATACTTCTGGAACATGCAATATGGTGATTTTATCAACTCTAAAGCCCTTTCAGCCCTTATAGATGACAGAAGACTACTTATCATATGCAAATTTCTTTACAGATGTCTGCCAATACAGCCTTTATAGGACATGGACCAAATAGCTACAAAAAACATTGATTTCTTCTTTCAAAACTGAGTTCTTTTTTTCTTTTCTTTTGGCAAAGCAGATTCCACCTACTAATAAACGCACAACGCTACGCAATGTATAAGTAGAGTACCAGCACAGTCTTGCAGGGCTTATCTATAGAGCACTGACCACAAATTCAGTGGCTACAATCTTGAGCCATCAGACAATACCTAAAACAGCGAACTACTTTACAACTAACAGGCAGTTTATGAGCTCTTGAACTAAGGTTCTAAATATTTCAAGAACCAATGATATGGCATGGATGAAAATCCACTCGAAGGCGGGCATCCAATATTCATTAAGACCTTTTTCCATAAGCAGACTTCAAGATTGATTGAATCTAAATAACACGGCACAATTACCATGGTGCTTTGACTTGCCTTATGAACCTGTTGAGCACCTGCCATTTCTTTAGAGCTCCCTGCTATGAAAAAATCATTCTGTTGTGCATGGTCAAGCTTCTTGACCTCAAAAGCTATAGATCAACCCTCTTGCAACAAGACTGCAAATATTGCAAAATTACTTGCATTAGTTTCAACCGCAAAGGGTTGTTGGGATCCACTATATTTAAACTTGGATGTATACCAATAGCTATCTTCAGCTTTCCAAAGCTTTACCTTTGGTTTGTTCCCCATTCAAAGTCTTTCCCTTTACCTTTAATCTTGGGGACAGCTATCTTAAGCCTTCCAAAGCTTTACTTTTGGTTTGTTCCTCATTGGAAGTCTTTCCCCTTCCCTTTAATCTTGGGAAAAGCTATTTTGCATGATCCTGAATGAATCTACAATAAAATCCGGCTAAATCTAGAAAAATATGCAGCTCTTCTAGGTCCCTTGGAGATTTGGTGGGCATCCCAATTAACTTTATAAGGATGCTTAGTGTCACCCATCTTAACAGACAGACCAATAGGCAAGTCTCAATACACAGACCTTTTTTTTTTTTTTGCAAATTAAGTGTGGCTAATTATATTACTTCAGAAAAAACCTGAATACAAGGAAGTGCTCATGCTCAACAGACTAGCTAGAGCTGATGCACAGTCACAGATATATCAGATGTACAAGCCTCTCAGGGCGGTCTAGGGGGGATGGGGGCCAGAAGCCATGGAGGAGGGGGTGTATCGCCATCTGGGGCTGCCCACTTGCATCACGAAAAACAGGTCCTGGCCGCCCCAAGTACGAATGAAATGACAACGGAGCTCCTGATGAGCCCTAGACTCACAGCAAGTCCCATCAGCCGCGGAGGGAGTGGATGATGGAGGTCCAGAGCTGTGCTAACTGCCTGCTAGCACAAAGCTCCCCATGAGATACATCCAAGGCTGGGTGCTATACGGGGAAGGATACGGCATGCTCCTCTCCACACAAGCTGCACCGCTTCACACGACCAAAGGCAATGCTTTGGGGCTTCCAGAGGCTGCTGTGTGCAACTCTTACAACCTCCCTCCTCCTGCATCTAGGCTAGCCAACTTCCCACCGCCAAACCTCCATGTGCCACAAACCATAAGAAATATGATACCCTCCTCGGCCTCCAGCTATCCCATAGGCAGCGCCAAAAGGACCATCGGAAAGGCTCAGTGATGTTGTGCTCCGCCCAGTGCCTGCTACGTGACGACACCCAATCCATGTCCTCCTGCATCAATACGTGTATGCCAATCCTGGCAGTGTACTCCAGGAACCTCGATGGCTTCTTGGCGACCGCAGTGGCTGGCCATAGCCACTCTCTCGAATCCCACTCCAGCTCATCAAGTGGCCCGCCCTCCCAGATTTAGAGGCGCCACTCCCTAAGCTCCTTCCAGAAGACATAAGGGTCCAACCGCCATATCTTCCCCTGAGGCCAATCATCCGAATCCTCCTTCATGAAAGGACAGCTATCCCCTCATCCTGCTACCCTCTATCAAGGGCCAGACGCCCCCCCTCCTACACAGTGAAGAAGGTCCCAGGGGGAGCGCCGCCCACTCTACCTGCCACCTGTAGGGGGATACCTGCTGGTAAAAACCTAGCGGCCCATACCTCCTCGAGCTCTATCGGCTCCCGTATCGAGGGAGCAAGCCACTCCTGAGGTATTGCTGTGTCTATCTTCCTTCTCCTCAGCTCAACTCCTCTCTAGCAACCTGATACTCGCTGTAGCACCTCCTCGTCCATCATCTTGTACACCTCCCACCATGTCCTGATGGTACGAACCAGGTCGGCCTCCCAACCAGCCCATTGGATATAGGGGCGCTCGCCAATCTATGCCCCATCCCGATCTCTGACCTAGGGGTTCCAAATCAGCGGCTGACGATCTATCTCCTCCTGGCAACCTAGGAGGCTCTAGATTAGGGCTTTTCGGAAGCCCTGCCACACACGGAGCAAGCTGCGTGAGAAGAGGGATCTGGGGAGGGTGATCTGGGCTGTTGTGAAGATCCATCTCAAGGACGGCCTCCACTCACCACCAAGCCTTGGTCTACAATCTTGAAGACCCTCCTGCAGTAGGACCTTCGAGATCTGCCCTCCTGGTGTGAGGCCGCAGACTACTAGCTTGCTCAAGAGGGCCATACTCTAATACTCCCTCTGACCGATGTCGGATAATGGCCGCCCACGCCACCTTGGCCTAGGAATCCCTCAAACCGTCAGACCCTGCCCAAAGGAAATTCCGCACTAGGCGACAAAGCCGAACTACGCAGGATGAGGAGAAGCACCAACACGAGGCGATGTACCAAGCCGTCACTAGGAGGACCTAGTTAACCACCAAGGCTCGGCCTGCTAGGGAGAGGGGAGCAGTACTCCAGTAGGTCAGCTTCCTCCGAACAGAGTCGAGGACTGGAAAAAACTGTTGGGCGGGAGTAATGTCAAGTCCCACCTGGAACCCTAGGTAACGGACTATCTTCCCTCTACTCACCCACCTAAATCCCAGGTGGACAACCCACTCTGTACTAGAGTCCGAGTCTGTAAGGAATCCAACTGACTTTCGCTAGTTGATTTTTGTTCCCGCTGCAGTACAGAGCACCTCAAGAGCCAATCTCACTCTCTCCAGCACCAACTCATCATCCTCTATGTAGAGTGATGTATCATCCGTATACTCTGAGTCTAACAACTCCATCTCCTCTCTCATTAGAAGTCGGAGGCTACATAACCCGCTCACCCGTGACCTGAGGAAGTGAAACATCGCCTCTGCCAAGAGTAAGAACAGGTATGGGACCAGAGGGCAGCCCTGCCAAACCAATCGCTCCAGCCGAAACTCCTCCCCTCGCCTACCACCTGTGAGAACCCTGCTAGTAGCCGATCTATAAAGTGCGGAGACCCCACAGATCCATGCATGGGGGAGGCCTAACCTCACCATGGTGCCCTCTAGGAAATCCTAGTCCACCCTATCATAGGCTTTCTCAAAGTCCAGTAGTAGTACGGCCAGTCCCTGCCCATTGTGCTGAGCCCACTTTGTCACCTCAAAGAAGGTGAATGCATAGTCTAGGATGCTTCTATCTTGGACAAAATTTATTTGTGTGTCATGAATGATATCTGGATGCACCGGGGGGAGTCGCCTACCAATCATCTTTGCCAGTGCCTTATAGGCCACTAACAAAAGGGTGATTGGTCTCCACTGGGAAAGCTCCAACCGGTCTCCCCCTCCTTTGAGGAGGAGACTGATGAGGCCTGCCGAAAGACTCCTTGGCATCTGTCCTAAAGTGAAAATCTCATGGAAGGCCATCAGTAAGGGGTCCTTCACCACCTCCCAATAGGTAGTGAAAAAGGCCTTAGAAAGGCTATTCTCTCCCGAGCATTTCTGCCCGTCCTGTGTATAAAAAGCCTCCTCCAATTCCTTCTTTGTGAAGGGGGCTAGGAGGGAGCATCGCATCTCTGTGATGAGTGACGAGATGTGATCCCAAACCTACTATCTACATCGCTCTGCTCTAGCTGAGGCTATCTCCTGTTGGAAAAGGCGTCTGTAGTAGGCAGTGGCAATCTCCATCACCTTGTTTGGGCTAGAACGAGTCCTCCCATACTAATCCCGAAGGCTACGTATCTGCTCTCTTGAGGTGCGGGACTGGTGTACCTAGAAAAACTCCTTGCACATCGTGTCCGCCTTCCGTGCCCAGAAAGTTGCTGAGGTGCGGAATGAGAACTCCAAGCACCTATCCTCTAGGCCGGCAATGGCTACTCGTGCGCGCACCTCCTATGTGTGGAGGGTGGAATCCCCTGGTGCCTCTTGTAATAATCTCTGTGTGGCTGCAAGGTCCCGCCGAAGTGCTCTCTCCTCCTCCCAACTCTGCTACCTGGCCTGTAGGGCTGCCTCCTAGCAGATATTGCTCGACTCAACTAGGACCCCACTCCCTGGTCCAAATCTGCTCAATCTGCCTCTTCACCTCATCCCTCCTATAGATCGAGTCAGGATCGTGTGTCTAGGGCAGATGCTGGGGGGTCAAGTGTCAAGAGAACCACGCAATGATCGAACAAAGTGGTGCTCGCCAACTACCCAACCTGGCCTCCACGAGAGCATCCCCACTCTCCCACATAGAACCTGTCCAACCACTAGACCAGGACTCCACCTAGCCGCCTATATCCCCAAGAGAAGTCCAGCAACCTCTCCCTCCTGTGGAAGGCAAGGTCTCTCCAAGCATCGCGTGCTCCTACTGCCAGTAGAAAGACCTCCCATGCTTCCTGCTCCTCCCCAACCATGCCTTGGTAGTTTCTGCCTCTGCCCTACTGGTCCTCTACAGCCTCCAGGTTGTTGAAGTCTCCTCCAACAATCCAGGAGCCCATCTCTAGGAGTCCTGCAGCGATCTCTACCCACAATCTGCTACATGCCCTAACCTCATTAGGGGCATAGACATTGAGAACTCCAAGGAACAAATCCCCAATATCCAATCTGATCCATAGAACCCTCCTTGCCACTATCATCTCATGGTCTCGTACACAGTGTAACCGGCCTGTTCACTGGAAAGGGCGGTAGTGTACAACCAAAAATTACATAAATACTTTCACCCAATTTACAGTCATCCACTTTACCTGAACTTAAAGACACAGAATCAAGAAGAAATGCAGGAAGCTAGAATGCTCCTGTTGCCACACAGACACCCTGTTGGCCCCTAAGTTAGGCGCCCCTTGCAGTATTTCTTTATTTTTAGAAAGGAGAAAGTACAATGGGCTGTCTTTCACCTATTCTATGTGAAATTTGACAGCATAACAGTACAATTACTGACCCAAAACAAGCTGACTAGGAGGCGAAACTCTGCCCAAGTCTGAATCTTTTGGTTGGAGTGCAGAATTGACCATTTCAGCCTGCTGTATTTACTGGTTCAGACCTGTTCTGAAACCTGTTTTCAGCTCATATTGTTCCTTGCACTGTCCTGCATCATCTGTGCCAAGTGCCCCTTGATTCTGACATCAATTGGGCTCTGAAATACCCTCTAAACAGTCCAGAATCAGTTCTGGTTCAGTGCTGTTTCAGTCACTTGCTTGGTGAGGTTAACACCCTCACCTGTCCCTGCTGGAAACTGCAAACAACTGCTCCTTTTCCTAGAGAAGGGAGGCTCTTGCCTCATGCAAAAACAGCATATTCCACGCAGCTGTACCTGAATCAGAAGAAAGGCCCTTGATTCTGCAGCATAACCATACTGTCAGGGAGAGAAAGAGAGAGAGTAGGAAGCAAACTCTAGCCTCTGTGCATCATAGACAAGGTAAACCAGCTCTCAAGAGCCCTCCATCTGCAGCAATCCATCTCCCTTTCACAAAAATGAGCCCCCCATGCATTGAAACTCGTTTTTGTGCTGCCCTCTCTCTCTCTTTTGGGAATTTATGCCCAAATTGTGACACATGGCTTACATGTAACAATTTTCCTGTTTAAACCTTTCGGTCTAAAATTCTCCATCCTCGGTTCAAAATTTGAACTCGGCACAAACCAGAAGATTAATCCTCGTACAAAAACGAAGATAATGACGCGAACAGATTCTGAGGTCCAAAAATAGTAACTCCCTCAATTTTAGGAGTTGCTTCCATTGCATCCCACTAGTCTTCTGACCATCTTTGCAGACTATGGCTACATCCAGATTTGCAATGTAGCTCAACTGAAAGTGAATTTCCACTGATGACCTCACATGGACTAATCTCTTGAAGATTTGTCCATCTTCACTTTGAACTAGTCTCTTCCAGGCTAGTTCTTCAACACACTTGTCCATACACACTTTCACAAGTCTCTTCCAGACCTGTCAATCTACAGTGCCATCAGTCTCTTCCAGACTTATACTGGACCTTAACTGTCCAGTCTTGACTCACTAGACATTCCTGTCCGTTTCACATACTGGCCATGCAACTCAGGCGTTTAGATTTCAAGAGGGATTCTTCCAAAAAGAAAAACCAAATAAAATATGTAATAAAGAAATCAACAAAAAGGTAATAGTTGTCACAGTCTTGTGACATACCTCCCTCTCGAAATCGCAAATGTCCTCGTTTGCATGAATGTCATGCATGCTTCCAGCTAACCCAGTGAACTTACACTTGGCACCACATGTACAACATATACATGCTATCAATCAACATTGTGTACTGAACACACTGTTAACACATGTATGTTCTAACTGTGAAACATGGGAGACTATCATCATGTGACTCCACATCACTATTTCCAGATATAGTGGCCGGTACACCACAATGATATCCCCATAGTGGCAAATTCTCATTTGATGACTCCATATCACCCTGACTAGAGATCTAGTGGCCGGTACATCAAAATGATATCCCCACTGAGTCAATTCACAGAATACATGCCCGATCGAGTAACCATTGTTACAACATGTATTCAATTCAATAGAAGTAAAAACTGTATTCTTGCAAGCAATACTCACTTCTTTAGCACTGAGAAAACCATATGGACACAATAAGTGTCAACCTGTACAAAATCTGTTTCTGTACATAATTTCTTTCTTAAGCAATTGTCACTTTGACAATCTATTTCAGCTTAGAGATACAAGGGATCAAGGTAGGTTGCAAGCGAAATGCTTCAAGGTAAAGTTCCAACACATTAGGCATAGTGACAAGAAATGGCCGGAACAGCCCCTCGGCACGTGGAATCGCCGTCCCCGACATGTATCCGTCGCGGACCGCATTTCCAAATGATGGAACGTTCCCTGTCCCGTTTCAGGCAGTGCGTTCCGTGTCTGAAACGGGACAAGGAATCCCACGTGGCAAAAATTAGCTACGGGCCGCCCGCTAACTGTTTCCGCCTGCGCCCAGTTCTCCTACGTCCCGCCTGCTCCCACCTGGCCCAGTTCTCCTGCTCCCATCTGCTTCCGCCTGAGGCTTGAGCCCAGTCCTAGCCTACGTCCTGCTCCCGCCTGGGCCCTGCATCCTGCTCGCGAGACCCGCCTGCATCCTACCCCTAGACCCCAGGGCCCAGCCACCTTCTTTCTCTTCCTTCTTCTTCTTTCTTCTCTTCCTTCTCTTCCCTCTCTTCCTTCTTCTTCTTTCTCTTCTTTCTCCTCCCACCTCCAACCTCTTCCTTCTCTTCCTTCTTCTTCTTTCTTTTCTTTCTCTTTCTTCTCTTCCTTCTCTTCTTCCTTCTACCTTCTCTTCACTTCTCCCTTCTCTTCTTCCTTCTTCCATGAACCTTCTTCTTCTTCTCCCTTCTCTCCCTTTCCCTTCTCTCTCGACTCTTAAGTGAGTCTTGACTCTTGAGCCTTCTCCCTTCTCTCAAGCCTTCAATAATCAATTTTCAGCCTTCAATTTTTCCTTCTCTCGACTCTTGAACCTAAGGCCTTCAATTTTCAGCCTGAAATCATAAATGGCTTCATCTTCCCGCCCCGCTCGTCGGGTTGGTGGTCGAGGAAGAAGATCTGATGATTGGTCATGGTGGGAAGAAGTAAATGCTGACCGCCCTTTGAGTGGTGGAGGATCTCGACCATGGACTTGCAAGCTTTGCCCATACAAGCGAACTAGTGGAGCAAACAAGGTAATCCATTGAGCCGAGGCTCGAGCACTTGTATTTCAAATTTTTATTATTTTCATTTTTCAAAGTTACTTAAATATTAGAATATGGACTACCAATTGCCACTTGTTCCATTTTAAATTTTAATATTTATGCATAATCAAGTACGAGCTCATCTCCTACATGAGCCAATTTCAGAGGTGCAGTTTTGTCCAAATGTGACCTTGGAAAAGCAAAGGGAGCTTCGTAACCGTGTAGCAGGTCAACAAGCTTATCTTGCATCTAGACCACGACGTGTTGCAGTTGACCCTGCAACTTTTATGACACCATCCCCATCAGATGTATCTAGAGCAGGGTCAGTATCAGGAAGTGCTACCTCCACACCTACTACAGGCATTGCATCGGCCATGGCATCAACAACGCCACATGTTGCACGTAGACAAAGCACACTTGATGCTAGTTGGGATCCCAAGAAGAAGGAAGAGGTGGATACATTAGTGGCACGCTATTTTTATCATGACCACATTCAATTTCGTGCAGCCAAGTTTGAGTATTTTAAATTGATGTGCAAGAAGATTGGTGAGTATGGCCCTTCGTATGTACCTCCATCATCAGAGACCTTACGCACCACTTTGCTCGACAAGGAAAAGCGCCTTGTTGAGCAAGCAACAGTGACTAGAAAGAGCATGTGGGCTAAAAATGGAGTTTCCTTGATTGCTGATGGTTGGAGTGATACACGCAAGCAATCCATTCATGGTATGGTTGCTTATTCTCGTGGGGAAATGTATTTTATATCTTCACATGATGCATCGGGGACAGGAAAGTCAGCAGATGTACTTGCAGCAGAGTGGGTTACAGGTATTGAGCTTATTGGCCCAGAGCATGTTGTGGGATTTGTTGCAAATGGAGAGCCTGCAAATAGGGCAGCAGGTGCTATTATTCAGGGATATTATCCACATATCACAGTTTCATATTGTATGGCTCATTGCTTGAACAACCTACTAAAGGATATTGGTAACCTGTCATGGATTGCACCTGTCATAGAGCAAGAAGCTCTCTTCTGACTATCCATCAGTCTGTGGATGAAATGACGATGAGAACTTAAGCGTTGTGCCCATGTTCTCAAATATGCCTCTCCAGAATAGACTTGTCATCCGTGGATCACGGTCACTGACAATAGACTGTGGCATACCATGATACTTGAAGACATTATCCGTGGATCACGGTCACTGACAATAGACTGTGGCATACCATGATACTTGAAGCCATTGCACATAAACAAACGTGCCATCTGATCTGGTTTTATCTTCTTCCTACCAGGAATGAAATGAGCCTGTTTGCTAAACCTGCAAATAATAGTCCATATCCCATCATTTCCTGTCTGTGTCCTTGGAAGATCAAAGATAAAATCCATAGCTATGCTTTCCCATGGTTTATCCGGAATAGGCAATGGTTGTAAAAGCCCTGGTGCTTTTTGCCTGTCAAACTTGACCTTCTGGCAAATCAAACACTGCCGCACAAAAGCATCCACGTCTCTTCTCAAAGTAGGCCAATAAAAGAATGTCTCTACTGCTTTAACTGTTGCATCAATACCACAATGCCTTGCATACGGTGGAGAATGACTCTCTGTCATAACTTTCCGTCTCAATGGCATAGTCACACATAGTCTACCATGCATCAACATGAAACCATCCTTGAGAAGATAATGCTCATGATGTTGTCCATTGATAAGCTGATCAAAGATCCTTGCAAAATCTTCATCATCAGCATACTGTTCCTTCATATCATCAAGCTCATGATGATAAGGAATTGACACAGCTGAAATTTGTGGCTTCCTTGACAAAGCATCAGCCACAACATTCTTTTTGCCTTCCACATGCACAATCTGAAAATGGAACATTGACAAAAAGTTTGCTCAACGCATATGCTTTTCTGACAGCTTAGTCTGAGTTAAGAAATAATGCAATGTCTGATGATCTGTCTAGACAACAAAATCTGCCCCAAGTAGGTAGTGTTTCCAACAAGAAAGCACATGAATCACAGCCAACACTGCGTCCACTGGAAAGAGACTCCTTTCTTCTATAAAGCATGTAAAGGTGAAGCAATCTCTGCAAAATTGCGAATGAACCTCCTGTAGTAGGAACACAAACCCAAGAAGCTTCTAACATCATGGACAGTCTTCAAATCTGGCCATGTTCTAATTGCTTCAACCTTAGCATGATCCATTCGGACACCATCCTTTGACACTATGTGCCCCACGAACTGGATTTCTTCCAAGAAGAACTCACTCTTTTTGCCATTGATAAGCAACCTATTACTACAAAGCTCATCAAAGACTGCTTTCAAGTGTTCTCTATGCTCCTGTTCATTCTTTGAAAAGACAATCATGTCATCAAAGAATGTACCAACAAACTGCCTGTATGGACGAAAAATCCTGTCCATCATTCGATTAAACGTAGCAGGAGCATTAGTAAGTCCAAATGGCATTACCAAGAACTCATAGAGACTAAACATGGTCCTAAATGCAATCTTATGCACATCCTCTCGCTTAATCCTGATCTGATGATATCCACTCTTCAAATCTATCCTGCTGAAAATTGACGCTCCTTCCAAACGGTCAAGGATATCGTCAATTCTTGGAATGGGGAACCTGTCTTGATGGTACTCTTGTTCAAAGCTCGATAATCTATGCACATGCGCCAAGAGCCATCCTTCTTCTGCACTAAGAGCACTGGTGAGCAAAAGGGAGATGAACTTGGCTGAATCAGCCCTTTTTTCAACAGCTCATTCACCTAGCTCAATATCTCTTTCTGTTGGGCTGCACTAACCCTATACGGAGGTCTATTTGGTGGGCTACTGCCTGGCACCAAATCTATTGCATGATCCTCAAACCTCTCTGGTGGCAACTGTGATGGTAATGAGTTAGAAAAACAATCACTCAACTGAGACAAGAAAGCAGACCTGTCTCTATCTAACATAGAAAATTTGACTCATCATTATCCTTGACATCACGTGCAAAAATCAAGTACGCAGAAAGATGATTCTTTATTACAGATGTAATGGCAGAAGCCGATACAACAGGTACAGACTCTCCTTTAAGCTTCACATCAA
Organism: Lygodium microphyllum; assembly: GCF_053477565.2. Classification (NCBI taxonomy): domain Eukaryota; kingdom Viridiplantae; phylum Streptophyta; class Polypodiopsida; order Schizaeales; family Lygodiaceae; genus Lygodium; species Lygodium microphyllum. Next base: position 26,987,920 of record NC_141143.1, on the reverse strand, counting down.
GCACATGAGTCTTTCCCCTATGTTCCAAAGTCAGTGTCTTATTAAAGGCATCCATCACACCATGCTTTCTGAACATCCATGGCATTCCCAACAAGACATCACAGCCTTCAAGTGGCATGATATAAAATTCTTCTGCATCAACATAAGACTATATGAAGACACAGCTTTCCAAGAATGGGTGTCACAAACTCTAAGTGACCAGGACATGCCAACCCTGCCTCTGCTGTGTAGCCCATCTCATCTGCTCTGATGCCCAAAGTAGAAGCCAACTCTGGTGAGATAAAGTTTGTCTTAGCTCCAGGATCAAAGAAAATAAGTGCATGTTGATCCCTAACTTTACCCCAAGCTCTGCAGAGCTCATTAGCATCCGAGTGTGGCTTGTCTCCCAGCATATCTGGCACTAAACCTGCTAAAGGTTTGGGCTTCTTTCCTTTCCTGTCCTCTTTATCATCATCAGCTGATCTCTTATTCTTGTCCGGACAGTTAGACGCAATATGACCAGTCTGCTCACAGATAAAGCGTTTCCTCTCAGCCATTAAAGCCTCTCTCTCTTCAAGAGACTTGCGCACAAAAGGTTTCTTCTGGTCCATTGACTGCTGTCCAAAGGACTTGGCTGATTTCTTCTTGAACTGCCAAGATTTCTGTGCTTTGAGAAATCTGAGAAACCTGTTTACCAAATGGCTTGTTTGCTGAAAATTTTTCAGATTTGTCCTGTTTAATGCTGCCCCCAAAACCACTTGACTGTCCCAACAATAATGCATTTCCTGTGGTAGCATTCTCAATTAACTGAGTCAAAGTGGTGACCTTTGTCTTTGTACAATAATTCCGGAGTTCCTTGGTCAGCCCACAGCAATATTTCTCTATCTGCTCAGTCAATGGCACAACCCTGTAAGAAGTGACTGGAAGCAAAGCCTTCCAAAACTTCTTGTTATAATCTTCCAGATCCTTGCATTTAGTTGCATCCAAATTGTGCCAAGCTGACATAACATCAATCTCAAATTCATTGGTCAACCAAGCAGAAGCAAATACTTGCTTGAAGTAAGTCCAAGTGGCAGGAGCCTGTCCTTGCATCAACAGTGTACTCCACCACTAACTAGCATTGTCCTTAAGAAAAGTGGCAACTTTTCGAACCTTAGAAGGCTTTGTAAAGTTCCCTCCTGCAAATGCGGCATCAAACTGCTGTAAGAAAGAGAGTGCCTTAGTCCTATCTTCAAATCCTCGAAAGATGTCAAACTGTACGGCTGCACCACCTTCCTTGTATGGCTTTGGCTTCTCATGAACCATCAAAGGGTCCATAGGATATGCCTACAACATAGGAACACTAACAGGTGGCATAGGAGTTGCCTGACCACTGACTACAGGGCTTGTAGACACAATACTTGCTTGCTGATTTTGATAACCAGCCATACCAAAAGTGCCCTGTGGCATGCCAAAACTGCCCTGAATTCCCTGAAATCCAGGCTGCATACCTATATTGCCATACATGGGGTTTGGCATAAAACCCTGTGTACCCCCAAACACTGTTCCTGGTACATAAATCTGGTTTCCAGGCGCATAACCAGCCATACTCTGAAATACAGATCCACCTCCAAAGTACCCAGGATGTACAGAGGTCGGTGGGAAAACCTGTGGTAAAGCCTAAAAACAGTTTCCCTGTCCATTTAAGCCAACATTTGGCTGCTGTAAAGTGGCGAGCTGAACTGGCAATGCCTATGTAACTAGCGTTTCCGCCACTGTTCCTGGACAGTCGGAACCAATCTTGGAGTCTCCATTGACTCCGCAAGCTGCCTTGGTGTTTCCACTGAATCTGCAGCATGCTTACCCTTATCCTGGACCTCTACTGGATCCGAAATCTTTGCAAATTGCCCAACTTGCTGTGAAGGAAGGGAGGGCTGCAAAAATGCCAAAAACCTCGGATTCTGCATCACTTGAGTAAACATACTCACAGCAGCAACTAACTAAGTCTTGAAAATGTCTTCATCCATAGAAAAAGCCGTATGAACTTGTGGCTCAACCATAACAAGAGAAGTGACAAACTGTGGAGGTCTAGAAGACTCTCCCACCTCATGAACAACAGGGATCTCCTGTGATGAAGACGCTTCCTCTCTGGTGTCTTCCTTTCTATCAGCCATAATGCACAATTCTGTGTCTTACACCCAAACAAACCCTGGCTCACTCTTTAGGGAAAAAGTGATTCCGTCCTGGCAACGGAACCATGAAACCGGCCTGTTCATTGGAAAGGGCGGTAGTGTACAACCAAAAATTACATAAATGCTTTCACCCAATTTACAGTCGTCCACTTTACCTGAACTTAAAGACACAAAATCAAGAAGAAATACAGGAAGCTAGAATGCTCCTGTTGCCACACAAACACCCTATTGGCCCCTAAGTTAGGCGCCCCTCGCGGTATTTCTTTATTTGTAGAAAGGATAAAGTACAATGGGCTGTCTTTCACCTATTCTGGGTGAAATTTGACAGCATAACAGTACAATTACTGACCCAAAACAAGCTGACCAGGAGGCGAAACTCTGCCCAAGTCTGAATCTTCTGGTTGGAGTGCAGAATTGACCATTTCAGCCTGCTGTATTTACTGGTTCAGACCTGTTCTGAAACCTGTTTTCAGCTCATATTGTTCCCTGCACTGTCCTGCATCTTTTGTGCCAAGTGCCCCTTGATTCTGACATCAATTGGGCTCTGAAATACCCTCTAAACAGTCCAGAATCAGTTCTGGTTCAGTGCTGTTTCAGTCACTTGCTTGGTGAGGTTAACACCCTCACCTGTCCCTGCTGGGAACTGCAAACAACTGCTCCTTTTCCTGGAGAAGGGAGGCTCTTGCCTCATGCAAAAACAGCATATTCCACGCAGCTCTACCTGAATCAGAAGAAAGGCCCTTGATTCTGCAGCATAACCATACTATCAGGGAGAGAAAGAGAGAGAGTAGAAAGCAAACTCTAGCCTCTGTCCATCATAGACAAGGTAGACCAGCTCTCAAGAGCCCTCCATCTGCAGCAATCCATCTCCCTTTCACAAAAATGAGTCCCCCCATGCATTGAAACTCGTTTTTGTGCTGCCCTCTCTCTCTCTTTTGGGAATTTATGCCCAAATTGTGACACATCGCTTACATGTAACAATTTTCCTGTTTAAACCTTTCGGTCTAAAATTCTCCATCCTCGGTTCAAAATTTGAACTCGGCGCAAACCAGAAGATTAATCCTCGTACAAAAACGAAGATAATGACGTGAACAGATTCTGAGGTCCAAAAATAGTAACTCCCTCAATTTTAGGAGTTGCTTCCATTGCATCCCACTAGTCTTCTGACCATCTTTGCAGACTATGGCTACATCCAGATTTGCAATGTAGCTCAACTGAAAGTGAATTTCCACTAATGACCCCACATGGACTAATCTCTTGAAGATTTGTCCATCTTCACTTTGAACTAGTCTCTTCCAGGCTAGTTCTTCAACACACTTGACCATATACACTTTCACAAATCTCTTCCAGACTTGTCAATCTACAGTGCCATCAGTCTCTTCTAGACTTATACTGGATCTTAACTGTCCAGTCTTGACTCACTAGACATTCCTGTCCGTTTCACATATTGGCCATGCAACTCAGGCGTTTAGATTTCAAGAGGGATCCTTCCAAAAAGAAAAAACCAAATAAAATATGTAATAAAGAAATCAACAAAAAGGTAATAGTTGTCACAATCTTGTGACACACAGACGGTGAGACTCGGGCCAACAAAGGTGCATACGTATCCACTCTTGCCGTAGGCACTGATGGCGCGCTCCCAGTAAGTGAGTGAACTGCTCGGAAGTACTTCCCTACCTGCTGGGCCCGAGTGGAAGTGAGCTTGTGCTCCTGTAGAAGTAAGATGTCGATCCGTCCGGCAAGGGCAGGCTGAAGCTCCTACCGAACAATCAACTTCCTGGAACCACGTGCCCCACTATAGTGGAGACTATTCATATTCCAAGATGCAAGATGTAAACTCATAGGGAGACCTGTGACTGACTGAACAAGCATCTGTTCGATGTGGAAGCTGCTGCCGGCCTGAACGGTGAACTCCATTCACCCATGGTGGCCCTTAGGCAGACCATGGGGGTGATGGATGTGCCTGGTGGTACCACTAGGGTATCAATCAACCAAGCTGAGAGGCGAGACTCCGTACACTGGTAGAAACGGGCTGCTTGTGCCAAGGGCCGCTCGATCACATCCATCGGCGCTCTCCACTACGGAGGGGCTTGAAAGATAATGCTCAAATGAGGGACCTCGGCCCCAACTCCCACCAATTAATGTCCATCATGCAACCTGGCCACTGCTGGGAGAAAAGGGCTAGTCCACCTTCTCCCAACCACTCGGAGGTGTGGTCTGCCACCTGGCTCTTCATCTCCTCCTCTATCTGAGCCATCGTCCAATCTCCAGTGTGAGAGGTCTGAAAGAAGAAGGCATAGTTTGGTCCATCCGATGGTGCTAGTAGATGGACTTTGCTGTTCCTAGACTTGCATATCACGAAGATTCCCACCTCCAGGGGTAGTGGGAACTCTCCGTGCTCCGCAACTCTCAGGTAAGACCACGGCCCATTGCAAAAAAACTCCTGTGGTAGCAGTTGCACCTATCTCGGGAAGGTGTGACAAGCGCCATGGACGGATGAACTGGTGGTTATGTGGGTAGGGAAGGGGGAACTAGATTGCCAGTGGGTGGAGGATGGATATTGGCATATGGGGCTCCTCGCCTCCTGTGGGAGGGGGGGGGAATGGGTTGGGGGGGAGAGGGGGGCCCTTCGATGAGGTGGCCTGTGACGCCTCCGTGGGGGGTGGATATGTAGGCATGTGATCCTATCGGGTAAGGCGAGGAGGGGAGGGCCGCGTGGTGCTCTGCTGGGGGAGCGACGCTCGCTCTCCTGCTCCTTGCTGCCGTGGCATTGTCTAAGGGGCTGCTTGCGACCCCTCCCCCTACCGTCTCCCTCTCTGTCATCTCTGTACCCGTGTAAAGCCATCCATGTCCACCTATGGGCTTGTCAGCAAAGCCGCCTTAGCTCTGAAGCGCGTGCAGTCTACTACTTGGTGCCCGAAGTCATGGCAACGCACGCATTGCCCTGGCTGCCCAGTCACAATGACCTGTTGCTTGAAGGAGTGTCCGCCTGTCTCAATCTCTAGAAACTGTGGTATATTCTTTGTCTCTTTCACTGCCACCCGTACCTTTGGAACTCCTATAGCTGTCACTACGTTCGCGAAAGAGGCGGAAAGGACAGTGCTGAAGAGCCGTCCAAAGTCTTCCACCAACTGGCAATACTCTATCGCTAGTCCACGAAAGAGAAGGGTGACCGAGTGTCTAAGGAACCTGTTGTGGAGCACAAATGCCTCCACTGTGAAGCCACTGTACCAAGGGACCATATAGATGACCCCCTTCCTGGAAGCATAGGGTGAACTGGCTAGTAACTCACGGGCTGTATCTGCCGATGTGAGCCGTACCATGAAGATCCCTTGGCCCATTAGAACTGCCTCCACAATCTGCGTTGTGCCGATGCGTAGCGTGGAGTGAAGCAAGTCCCAAAGCTGGGCCCTGGATGGGGAGGCGGCTAGGGAGGGGGATGCAATGACAGTCGGAGAAGGGGGGAGGCGCTATGGCGGCAAGAGAGATGGGGGAGGCACGATGGCGGCACACAGCATGTCGATAGGAGCTTTTTCCGATAGAAAATACACAAACCAATAGGTAAGTCACTAGGAAATTCACTCAACAATTATGTTGATTCATTGATATTTATACTTTCAGAAGGACAGAAAAAATTTGGTTTGATTGCAAATTGAAAACTCTGTTCAATAGGCAAAGACCAATCAAAATATCTCTCTCAAAGCTTCTTATTCATCTAATTCAAGTGAATAAATTAAACGAGAGTTCAACTGATTATGTTCACTTTGAATTACAACAATCATACCACATTTTAACTTCCAATGAATTGTGATGATAGCTCCATTTTAAAGACGATCCTAGGCTCCAAATCCAGTCTCTAACTAGAGATATATCTGCTTTATTCAGATTCATTATCTGATAATCCTGCTTTTCCTTTCGCACTTGGATGTTAATTTTCAAATTGGACATAATTGTGTCACAATATTTTCTATCCTACCATTTCATCATTTTATCTCATATTGGTGTTGACTAGATAGCAAGGGAAGTTTTAGCTTCTTAACAAGGGAATAATTGATAAAATCATGTGTGGCCGAGTCACCAATCATGGTTGTGATCCTATGCCCTCTTACTAATACATGCATTCTCACTAACTCATGTGGCCCAAATGAGGTCTTCCACATTGAGATGAACATGCTACATTTGTGTGTTGTCCCTATGCAGAACCTCTAACGATTTATAATTCCATGCCTTGGATTGCCAAGATCTGCACCACATGGATCTATTTATCTTTCACCTTCTTCCCTTTTCAAACAAGCACAAAATTTCATTTCTTGCATTTTTGTAATCCTCTTGGCTTAACCTTACCTCTATGCTTTGTTTCTTGCCAAATATTGGTGCTTCTTATATTTAGTGAAAGCCGATTTTTGTTTGAGATTTCCCATGGTTTTACTGCTTAATGCTTTAGCAATTGACTCAGAGTTGGTGGAGCTGGTGAATGCACCTAAGAATATATTATGAATTTAATTGCTTCAGTCTTAGGTGCACTCCTCTTAACTTCCCTTTTACCGGGCTTATCCAACCCCCTAACAAAACCCCTTATCTTTTGGAAGTCATAAATTCCCTCTAGCTTGAGAATTATTTCAATACACCATGATTGTTATCAACGGTCTACACCTTTGCATGACCATCTCACAGTCATCCCAGTTTCTTTTCATTTCATTCTGTCGAAGGAATTCCTTCAAGAAATGTGAACTGAGACAAATCTTTGGCGATCCTGTTGGCTTCTTTAAGCATTCACTGTCACCTATATGCTTTGGACCCCAACGACAATCTGGCCTCAAACACTTGATATGCAGATGGGATCTTCCTTGGCCAATGTAAATCATGCCATTTCTACAAAACATGAAAATTGTACCTTTGTTCCTCTTTTTCTTTCCCATTGAATTGAAGAGGTTTCATATCTTTTAAGACAAGATTATCCCTTACCCTTAATAGCTTCTCCCTAGACTGAATATCAGCAGATATGATAGTAGGGTCCCTACTTGCACTGCCAACATCCTTTGATGTTGAGGGTGTATTGAGGTCTATGCACATGGACTTATTGTCCAGCATTTCTCTTTCCTTGCCCTTACCCTTCTCAACTAACTCCACTAATGTTGTCACTTGCGGTCCATGGAGTCCATCATTTGCACGAACACATGTATTTGCATCTCAATTTTATCTACTTGAGACATTGAATTTTCATGTGTTGTGCTCAAGCAACTATGTAATCTTCCTAGTTTTCCTTGGCCCCTCAACTGTTGTTTCTAGATCAACATTAAGCTGATCAACTTGGCTGAGTCCTAAAACAAAGGGAGCGCATGTTGCATCTAGAGAGCTTACAATCACCATTCCAAAAGAACTATCTTGGATAACGCAGGAGTTTGGCTAGGGCTCTCCTTGCCAAAGCCACAAACTTTGACAAATTTTGCTCGATTAGCATGTTGATTGAAGACCGTCTGTGGCTGATTTTAGCTCGATGAAGCCTGTTGAAATTATATACTAATGATCCTGATCGTTTATTTTCTTTCTTTAACACAACATATGCATACATATCTTGCTGAATTAGCATGTTGATTGAAGACTGTCTGCAGCTGTTTTTAGCTCAACAAAGCACGTTGAAATTTATATATACTAATGATCCTGATCCTCTGATCCTGGAAAATATGATCCAGTCTCTTTTTGTATCATGACATATGTGTATGCTTCTTGGGTGTCCTTTAGTTATCACCCGGGATATAAGAATTGTTTTTCATCTTAAGACAGAAAACCTTTTGGTTATTTTCATGTAAATCCGTTTGAGCATATGAAAGCAATGATTATAATAGCACAAGAATCCAGTTTGCTTTTCTTATGAAAGCTCCAACACGATCATTTCGCAGGACCCTTTTATGACTCAAAACCCAGTTACATCCCTCACAATCTAATAATGAATATAACAAGATAATGGTGAAGATGCTAGTGAGAAGATCAAGCATTGATGAATCATCATATTGTTCAAAACAATCTCATTCTTCGCTTTCATCAAGGATAGCAAGATCAGCAATATGAATTCTCACAATAATAGATTCACCTGCAGTAGCATATAATAGCTTTACAGCTTTCTAACTCACCTAACAACATTATAACGAAGCAGTAAATACTAAATAAGTTTGTAGATAGATCATATACAAGTAGCCTGAGTTTTACAATTGTTGATACTATTCAATAGAGTGAAATCAAAGGCATTCAGCTTATTTGAATCTATAGAAGTCCCAAAAGAATCAGCAAAAACAAATTATACGAAACAATCACCTGAACCCTCCTGAAACATCTTTCATTTGGAGTAAAAACTTGAGAACCTGTTCCCTGCAGTTCTGCAACTGTTTTCTATCAGTTTCATACTAGTCTGCTGAACATCCTAAATTATGTACATGCTATTCAAGGGCAAAGCTCATCACATATTCTTGAAAGAAGCAATAAGGTTCCATAAAGTCAATATGCATCCATGGACACATCTGCCTCAAACTACTAGCACTTTTTGTTTGAAATAAACACTTGGACACTTGTTCCCTAAGTTCTGCCACTGTTTTCTATCAGTTTCCTATCAGTCTATTGAAGATCCTTAATTGCGGTCATGCTATTCAGGGGCAATGCTAATCATGTTCTAGAAACATAAATGTTGGATTTGACTCACGCCTATGCTCACAAAGGAGTGTCGGTGATCCACAGTAGGACACTGGGGCACTTTTGACTATTCTTATGAGAGGTTTTTCCCCCAGTTACATTCTTTTCTATTTTATGTGTTTATGTTACACAGTTTAGTCACTTACCGTGTTTTACCCCTTTTGGGTGTGAATGCACATTAACAACCCTAAGGTCTAAGGGTTGTACTTCGTACTTTCATCATACACTTTGGAATTGCACTGGGTGTCATGCTGTGTCTTCTCTCATACTCACTCTACTGTCAATTGTGTACTCTCAGCTGAGAGCTTCCATCTCCATTCTCCACACCAGCGCCACCCCTGGGCATTCTACACTGCCAGTTCCACCTAAGCTCTACTCCACCACTGCTTCTTCCAGCTCCTCTACTAGCACCTCTTCCAACTCCAGCTGTCACACAGCTCCACCAGGCCTGAGGCAGCCCAGCATTAGAGGTAAAAGAGACATTTGTTCATTTTTTTATTCAAAAATTTGAGTTACAGCAAGGGGCTTTTGCCCAAGGAGTGCATTTCTGCTCCTAGACGCGTTTTTTGGACACACACATTGCAGAAATTTCTTGGGATTCAGGTCAGAGAATTTGGAGCTTTTGCAGGCTTGGCAAACATTGGTACATGTGCTGAAGATTCAGTCTGAAATCGACCGAAATTGTGCATTTTGGACAGCTAAATTTTGGGGCTTTTGCATTTGTTGTGCTGCTGAGCACTGTTTGTGCATTGGACAGCATGTACATCGGACAGTTATGATCAAGAGTGACACAATTTTGCCAATTACAGCTTGGTGTATGTTGTAATTTCTAGAAATTTGCAGATTTCCAGGTTGTTCCAGCTTTGGTTCTTGCCTTTGCGTTCTTTGAAACAATGATAATTACCATGGCCAATTAGGAACAAAATGATGTATTCACATATGTATCCAAGGAAGATAGATTGGACGGCAATAATTATTCTCTATGATCTTTCATGATGAAGAATGTGCTGATTGCAAAAAATCTTTGGGATTATGTTAATGGTGAAGAAGTCCATCCCGGATTTGTGGCTCCTGCAACACCTCCCCCAGGACGACATGATCAAAGGCCCACTCTAGCTCAACCACTTCCCCAAAGATCAGCAACACAAAAGGTTTGGAACACATAGGATGCTCAAGCATTGTCATTGATTGCATTGGCAGTTTAGTAGTCCATAATACCACATACAAGGTCTACTCCTTCATGAGAAACATGGCTCACACTTGAGTAAGTGTTTGCTAGAAAAAATGAGACACGCATCTCTTTCTTGAAAAAGGAGCTTGAGAATGTGAAGATGGATGAAGGTGATGCCATGCAAGATCATCTAGACAAAATTCAAGATTTGCACGAGTAGTTAATGAATGTAGATCAATATTATTCTAATGCACAAATGATCTCTACTACTATGAATTCCTTGCCACCCTCTTATTTGGCCTTTCACACGGCCTTAAATCTCACCATGAGAATTTCTCTTCAACCATTTACCTTTCTTCAATTGGTTAGTTTACTCCTAGAAGAAGAGCAAACAAGAAAGAACAATGAAGTGGATGTCGTAGCCTCTAAATAGGCTTTTATGGCGAGACAGAAGGGCAAGGGCAACCAGTCTAGAAATGCTCCGCAGAGTTCTAGAAGTTTAGGTAGTTCATAGAGAAACAAGAAGCAAGAGGCGCGCAAGCCAAGAAGGGCAAATGCCATTATTGTAAAAAGCCAAGTCACTACATCACGGAATGTAAAAAGTGCATTGCCAAGGAAAAGGAGTCAGGGATGTCTATTTCTAATGCAACTTCTACATCTATAGCGTCCGCGTCTTTTGTTATAGACCAAGACTATTGTTTTTACACTTGTAGTTATGATTCTTCTTGGGCTAATATATAGTTGTACTAATAAGGATGCTAGCACTTGGTTCTTTAACACTGGTGCTTCTAAGCACATTACATCCCACAAGGATTTGTTTTCCTCCGTGCTCTTGTTGGCAAATCTGTGCAATGTGCCAACAATGCATATTATCCTGTTAGAGGTGTTGGGGAGATTGTCTTAAAAGCCATTGATGGCTCTACTCTCCATTTACAAGATACATTATATGTGCTAGGAATAAAGCAGAATTTATTATCTATTTCTTCTTTAGTAAAGTGTGGTATGCATGTCACATTTGATGATGACAAATGCATAGTCAGAGATAAGGAATTCTTGACTTTGGCATTGGCTGGCACATTATGTCATGGACTCTATGAGTTAGATGCTTATTCAATTTATCAATCAATCTATTTAGCGTCTACTCTTACTACCGCTATGTCACAAGAGAATTTGTGCCATGCTTGCATGAGGCATGTCAACTATGGCAGTTTGATGCTTATGCTGCGTACTCAATTGCTAGATGGCTTACCTCTCTTGGAGAGACCTCCTGAGCGTACTTGTGAGGGATGCATTTTGGAAACAATGCATCAATTCTCGTTCCCTCATGATGTTGCTCTTAAGGCAACAGCCAGATTATAGATTGTGCATTCGGATGTATGTGGACCTATGCTGACAAAGTCATTGTGTTAATGTTATTACTTCGTTACCTTCATTGATGACTCGACTTGTTTTTGTGGGGTTTACTCAATGGTGAAAAAGTCAGAGGTATATGATGCATTTTTTGCGTTTGTTGCACTTCTTAAAAATCAATCTCGCTGTAGAATTAAGACTCTCTGTTTGGACCAAGGGGAGAATACATATCTTCCTTACTAAATAATTTTTTAAAGCAAAAAGGCATTGCCCATCAGTGTACTACTACATATACTCCACAGCAAAATGGGGTTACAGAAAGGAAGAATGTGTTACTCATGGAGATGGCCAAATGTATACTCAAAGCTAAGAATCTGCCACATGGCTTTTGGATGGAAGCAGTTATGTGTGCTTGTCATGTTTTGAACAAGTGCCCTACCAAGGCATTGAAAAATGTCACGCCTTTTGAGGCTTTGAACAACCAGAAACCTTGATTTTGTCACTTTCATACTTTTGGTTGACAAGTAGTCTTTAATCCCACAGCAATCCAAATTAAGGCCTCCAGCCTAATTATAACTCCTCTAACATAGAGGGCTGTGCCATTGCATAGTCTAAGTCAAAAATTCTATCACACTCCTCACCCAAAGTCCAAGCCACACACACTTGTGGATCAAAGGTTGGAACTCTCTCCCATTCATCCATCAATAATTACACTTCCCTAATTGATTGTTAAGGGAAAGCCCATATAAGCCTTGGTTCCCTCTAGGAAGTCTTGGTTGACTTTGGAATAGGAATAATTGAAATCCAAGATGATAGCATCAATTTCCTGAGCATCAAAATTATACTAAAAGATATTGTCCAAATTGCTCCATTTGGATGAGGCTTGTGTGCTTATTGATACATTCAAACTTAGTCTATATTGACAGTATTGTCTAAAATACTCCATTCTTGGACAAACCCCATCTCCATTTAATGAACGGTCTTTGGAAGGAGGGGCCTAAGTTTACTATTGATGATTCTTGTCCTTCAAGATAATCAGGTTTGTAAAATCTTTGACTCATGAGTTCAATGAAGCAAGGGGCTCCTAGGCTAATTTTGTAATAATTGCTGGGAAAGTTGCTCCTGGAGGACATGATTGAACTTTGCAATCACCTATAAGTAGATCTGCTTGATGCTACACTTCCTTTCATAGATTTGAGCTGGGAATTTGGCATACTGCAAGTGGTTGCATCTACAGTGAGGAGATTGGAAGCATGAGTGTGAGGGTGGTGCCCCAACTTTCCACCTTTACCAATTGCCGCAATTCCCCTCATAAATTCTTTCTAGTTGCTCCAATAGAAAATCCCCAAGCCGCTAATAGCCCCAAGAGAACTCCAAAGAGCATTTCCATCTTGAAGATAGCTAAATCTCTCCATGCATCTTGGGTCCTTGTGGTGAAAAAAAAAGGCCTTCACTATTTTTGTTCCACATTTACATTACGTTGGGACTCAAGACCTCTCTCTTACTGATCCTCCAAGGTTTTAAAATGTAGAGTTGCCTTTGCAAGAGTTCATCATGTCAAAGACTAGAATGTGTAGCTAGTGGCAAATGAAGTAGGGACACCCCAATCGACCTATCTCTAGGAGAAGAGATGCCTAAAGCCAATCAACTCTCTCTTTAACATGAAGTGGGGAGTGCTTGACTATCCTGCCATCAACAAATACTCTGTGGATAGAACCGAGTGAATCTGCTTGTGTTTAAGGGACATATACAAGATTGCAAGCTTGAAGGCAGCTGCGGAATGCTCAAATGCTGGACTAAAGTCTGCCATTGCAAATGACAAAAAAAGGCAGCCAACCTACCCCCTCCTCCCTTGCCCCCCCTTTTTTTGTATTATTCCTCTCCTTGCTGAAACATCCTATTGCAGGACAGTTGTATTGGAAGCACTGCATGAGCATCTATTGATGGCTGCTAGCATGCTTTGTATATGCGCATATTCCCAAAGTACTAAGAACGAAGTTGGACAACAAAGCTGTCAAATGCATTTTTGTAGTATACAACAGTGAGCAAAGGATACAAATTGTACGACCCTATTTCCAAGAAAATCTTTGTCAGTAGGGATGTGATTTTTTATGAAAAATCAGAACTATCCCTTGCTGGTTTTGATATATATCAGGCTGCAAATGATGCATTTGAAGGGCTGCTGCCCATTTCTTTTGGTAATACAGCTGGAGTTTCAGTAAATGAATAAAATGTTCAGCCAGTTGCTCCATTAAGCAATGCAAAAATTCAGCCTATGGCTAATCTGAATATTCAGCAAGATGCTGAATTTGAGGTTCATCAGGATCTTGTACATAATCAGGAAGCTAGGCATACGCCTAGAGGGTACTTGCAAACCATGAAAGATAGTCATTTGGATGCTCCTATTGCTGGTTGTACTCAAAGACAAGTATGTCAACATGATCATGCTAATACAATGGAGTTTGTTATGGCATCACACACACTTGATAATGAGGGGCTTAATTGTTTGGAGGATGCATAACAGAGTGTGCATTGGATGGCAGCAAAGCAAGCTGAATTTGATTCTATCATAAAGAATCAAACATAGGATTTAGTGACATTGGTTGTTGGAAAGAAAGCCATTGGCACAAAACGGGTTTATAAGCTGAAAAGAAAAGCGGATGGATCCATCGATCGGTATAAAGCTAGGCTTGTAGCAAAAGGCTATGCGCAAAAGGAGGGCATTGATTATGAGGAGACATTTGCTCCTACATCCCATATGACTACCATCCGGTGTATGGTACCCATTATGGTTGGATTGTGTACCAACTTAATATTAAAACTGCATTTTTACATGGGGAACTTTACGAAGAAGTGTATGTACAACAGCCCATTGGTTTTGCAGTTGAGGGATCCAAACACTTGGTATGCAAGCAAGCTCCACAAGCTTGGTATGCAAAAAATGACGCCTTTTTACTCAATGAAGGGTTCATTAACAGCCCATCAGAGTCTACTCTTTACATATGCAAAGAGAAAGGATCCTTGCTTTGGTCATTTGTTTTTATGTAGATAATCTTCTACTCACAAGAACACATGCTGATCAGATTTCAGCATTCAAGAAAAATTTGCAGCAAACTTTTGAAATGTCAAATTTAGGGCCTTTGCATTACTACTTGGGCATTGAGCTTATCCATGATGCTAGAGGCATTGGATTGTCACAGTCCAGATATATTGGTAAACTCCTTGAGAGATTTGCCTTTTAGTATTACAAACCAATTCGCACACCGATGGAGACTAGACTCAAGCTGCCTTTGCATGATGACAGTGATCCATTTGACATTCATACATATGCTCAAGTAGTTGGATGCCTCATTTACTTATGCAACACAAGGCTGTATTCAGTTTGCAATTTTAGCCCTAAGCACATATATGCACAACCCACGCATGTCACATTGGCAAGCTGTGAAGCGTGTTTTTCATCACTTGCAGGGTACTAGGACTCTTGAGTTGCTTTATGCCAAGGGGGGACCGCTACAATTACATGCTTACAATGATTCAGATTGGGGTGCTGATTTTGATTCACGTCACTCTACAAGTGGAAAGTGTTTCTTTCTTGGCTCATCTTGCATTTGTTGGCTTAGCAATAAGCAATCCATTGTTGCCACATCATCTTGTGAAGCTGAATACAAGGCAACTTTCACTACCACAGTTGAATGTGTATGGCTGAGACATTTGTTGGCTGATCTTGATATATATGTCACAAAGCCTACTCCTTTGTTTACTAAGAGTCAAAGTGCCATTGTAGTAGCACCAAACCCAATGTTTCATGCACGCACGAAACACAAAGAGATCCACTATCACTTTGTCAAAGAGAGGCTACATCCAAGAGATATCAACCTTGTCTACAATCCTACCACCAACAATGTGGCAAAAATCTTCACCAAAGCTCTTCCTTATGCAAATTTGAAGCATTTCGCAATGCTTTAAATTTGATCTCCTTTGGTAGATAATCCTCATATGCTGATCACTTTTTGCTCCAAGGGGGTTTGTTCGGTTTGACTTGCGCCTACGTTCACAGAGGAATCTTGGTGATCCATAGTAGAACACTAGGGCACTTTTTACTCTTCTTACGAGAGGTTTTTTCCTACAGTTACATTCTTTTCTATTTTATGTGTTTATGTTGCACAATTCGGGCACTTACCGTGTTTTACACCTTTCCGGTGTGAACGCACATTAACAACCCTAAGGTCTAAGGGTTCATCCATGTAGAATCCTTCTCCCAAAGCAAGATGGGTTGAGTTATTCCCCACAAGTGAGACTTCAACCAAGGAAGCAAGGGTAGGTAATATAAAACCATTAGTACCATGATGGTTTGAGTTGTTTTCAATCTCACGTGAAAAGGCCAAGCTGTGATTTCCAATATATAAACTTGCCCATAATGCCTAAGGATATCCAATCCATTAGCATTTTAGAGGAGACATGCACCCCAAAGGATATCCTAGATGCTTGAAAACGGTGCCTAAGCACAACCTCACCTTGCTAGCCCAAGGCTTGAAGATCACTTTCAATGCAACTGATAAGGGTTAATCTAGAGGCATTAATGCAAAGCCCCAAAGCAAGGGCAAACAAGTCCCATGTAACCATTGCTCTTTGTATATTGTCACACTTAGCTTTGAGAAACATGAAAGTGTCCATCAACCAAAGATTACCAATTGCTCCTATGAAGGGAGTGAGAGTCTGACTACCTCACCATTAGCCGCGAGGCTCAATAACATCATCAAAATAGGATGAGTGGCCAAGGCAAAGAATAAAGGACTCAAGGGACAACCCTATCTAATAGATTGGCAAAGAGGAAAGGATTCTGTGATACCACTATTAAGAAAAACTCTCAAAGAGAAATCCACACTAATGGTGTTAGTAAGTCTAGACATTCTAGGACCAAATCCCATGCACTACATTAGCTGGCCCAAAAAAGATCATTCCAAGTGGTCAAAGTCTTTTTCCAGATCCAACTAAACCATCAACGTTTTCTACTTTGTATAGTGAGCACAATCTATCCCCGTTTCGATGTTCAAGGTGTTGTGTAGAATATTCCTTCCTTTAACAAATCCATACTACAGAGGGTAAATATGGTCCGAAAGGTATTCATGCAATCTACTGGCCAAGACTTTGGTAAAAATCTTGTACACAAAGCCCATCCAAGAAATCGGCTGCCAGTGCTTCAAAGCTAAAGGGGATGGCACTTTGGGGATCAATTTAATGACACCCTCCTTCCAAGAGCACAGCATGTTTCCAATCATCCAAACCTGCTGACATAAGGCTATCAAAGGCGCAGCCAATTGGGTTGCATAGGTCTCACAAAACTCGTTAGTGATATCATCCCACCCAAGGCTCTTATCTTTAGGCAAATGCAACACAACTTCCATCACCCCATCTTGTGCTATGTCTACATTCAATGTGCCAGTAACATCCAGCAAGACTTGATCTTTAACCAGATCACAAAACAATGAGCGAGCCACCATGACTGCATTAGAAGCAAAGGATTGCACTCCAAGCAAATCCATAAAATAGTTCCTGCACATCTGTACAATTGCTCGAGGATCTATGACCATTTCACCTTTAAAATTACTTGAGCATACCCCATTTCCCCTAGCAAAGGAAGCATGCAAACACACTCCTCTCTTTTTTTTTGTAAAAAAAAACACACTCCTCTCTCTCCCTCTCTCTCTCTCTCTCTCTCTCTCATGTAGCTCTGGTACTCCAGATAATGGCTACATGCGCACATACACATACACGACACTTATCACACTCACAGCACCGTATTTTCAGTTTCCAGTTTTTAGCTTTTCATTCAGCACTTTTATTTTGGATAGCTGGACCTCATCAGTTGTATCACAGTTTGTCTCATAGGCTAGTTTTGGTCTTTAGAAGATGTTAATATAACTTTCTTTCTTTCTTTCTTTCTCTCTCTCTCCTTTGCCCCCACCCCTGCCACACCCCTACCTCATCCCAGATCTGCTACAGCTCGCTTTGCTCTGAACCACCCTAATCTACTGGCTTGCCTCAGACATGCCTGGCCCCTGCCTTGATTTTTCTTGATCTGCTGGCCCACCTCAGACTTGCCCTGTCCCTGCCACGCCCCAAATCTGCCCCTGCCCTTGCACTACCCTGGCTCACCTCAGACCTGCACGGCCCTTGCCCTGCTCTGATGCCCCACCTCCGGCCCTAGATTTTCCCCTGCCCCTACACTGCCCTGCCCTACCCAAGCTTGCCTCAGATTTTGCCCCATCCCAAATCTGTCCTACCCCTACCCAATCCGAAATCAGCCCTGCCATAGGTCTTCCCCACTTGTCCCTGTTCTCTGTGTAGTTTTCCATCCCATACCCCCCTGCCCAACCAGCCCTGAAATCCACCTGTCTGATAGTTCAGCCAAAGTAGGGTGAAGTAGTCCCTGTCACCTAAGGGCAAGGAGCTGTCCGTCAAATGGCCAGGGCAGTATAGCAGTAACAGCCCCCCCATTTTATCTATAACCCCATCCACAGGTAGAGATGGCAACCAAACCAAGCTTCTCCAAGGTACTAGCCTCACCATCATTGAAACCAACCACTAGGCTTTCCCTGGAACCAAAACAAAACGCTAAAGGAGGAGCTGACGGAAACAAAAAAGGAAGTTCAATCACTGGAAGCACACATCAGCCAGCAAAAGAAAAATGAAGATGAGACCATCCATCAAGTGCAACAATCTGAACTACAAAAAGAGATTTTAGTAAAAGAAGTCATTACGCATATTAAAGAAAAACAACTGCAAGAATGGGTTGTGAAGGAAATCAGAGTAGAGAACCAAGATAAAGGGTGGGATAAGGTCAAGGTCTTGGAGGATAAAGAGATAGAGAAAGACATCTTTGTTCCACAACACGAAATAATACAAAGAAAGGTGTGTAGGGCCATTCCCTTCATCGCTATTGGAGATCCCTCAATCACAGTCAAAGGAAAGCATCTAATATTCTGATACACAACAGTGCAAGAAAAGGCAGAGCTAACAAAGCAAACCAGATCCTTGCAAAGAACCAAGATATGGATGGAAAAATGAGCTCTCACCCACCAACTCAAGAGCAAGAAACAAAAATCAGCCAAGTACATGAAGCTCAAAGGCAGGGAAAATGAGCGGTCTACAAACAAGGTGGAGCCATCATTGCAAAGTTCCAAACATCCAAAGTAGAAAGGAAGTGACCATCTAAAATGCCTAGATGATCTTTTGATATATTGTACTCCTATCCGGTAAGGATAGGTTGATCTCAGAGGTTAGTTTACTTTTTCCGTTTTCAGCTTTCCAGTTGACTATGCCTTTTGACACCCAAAGTGAAATCTATAAATGATGATTGATGTGCTTGATTTGTCCTTTAGATCAGTATCGGCCTCCATAGGACGTTAATATGACTTTCTTTCTCTCTCGCTTTTTGTGAGTGTTCATATAGGTAAGTGTAAAAATATTACACGGCGCAGCGAACAGAATCTGAGAAAGAGATAGAGAGTACACAACAGATAAGAGGAGAATCAGTAAAATTCTTTAACTCCAAACAACTGATACAAAGATGGCTCTGTCCACCCGTGCGCTTCCAATGAATGAAGCTTAGATGGCGATCTAGACAGAAGATAGGTGAAGAGCTTAAGGCTAGCTGGAACAACAACTCTGACTGGGTGAAAGATAAGTGTAAGATGGCTGCGAAGGGGTTTAGCTTTTATAGCCCGCGAAGGTCGTTAGGTCGGCCTGCTGACCGACCTACCATATGAGCCTCCACTAGTCGGCCAGGGAATATTCCAGGGAATATTCCCTTTACCATCGGGCCGGGGGCGCTGCCCCCGGACCCCCGCCAGGGGGGCCGCTGGCCCCCCTGGGACCCCCCAGCCAGGGGCCGCTTCCGCGGCCCCCGGACCCCACAATAGGGGCCCCTTTTAACTCCCTTACCACGCAACTCAATGCAATGTGCCTCGAGTTGCTACCAGCTTAACCACTCCGTCTAACCCAAAGATTAGACCCACAACAGTCACCTTTTTTGCCATCCGGTCACATAGACCTCATCTGATATACAAGTCAGGACTCAACCAATGTCCGGGCTCACATTTGGCTTCTCCTCATAATGGGGGCCTTACAACTTTGAGCACCATGGATCATTGGTAGCACCTAATGAGGGTGGGGCATTGATCATATCTAACACCCCCCCTCAATGTCCACCCATAGGTGAACTATCTCCTCGGCCCAATGCCGAGTCTCTGAAGATGAACTTGAAGCAGATCCTTCGTAAGTGCTTTGGTGAAGATATCTGCTCCATTCTCCTCTGTTGGACAGTAGACCAATTCCACTATCCCATCCTCCATCAAATCACGCACATAGTGATACTGGATCTCTATATGTTTGGTGCGTGCATGAAACACTGGATTTTTGGCAATGGCGATGCAACTCTGATTGTCACATCTCAGCACAGTTGGTTCTTCATCCTGCACTCCCATATGCCATAGAATCCTTCTCAACCATACGGCCTCACATGCAGCAAAACAAGCTGCCTTGTACTCTGCTTCGGTAGAAGACAATGCCACTGTTGGTTGCTTCTTACTAATCCAAGAGAAAATTCCTGAACCCAAAGAGAAACAATAACCAGAAACTGACTTCCTGGAATCAATGTCTCCTGCCCAATCTGAGTCACAGTTCCCCACAAGAGAAGTTCCGAAACTGTATGTGATACCATAGTCAAGAGTTTTCTTCAAGTATCTGAGCACCCGCATCCCAGCTTTCCAATGACTCTCATGAGGTTTGTTTGAGAACCTGCTCAAAACACCAACAGCAAAACTGATATCTGGTCTGGTGTTACACAAGTAGATTAGACTGCCGACCAACCTCCTATACCTCCCAATGTCTGCTAGTGCTGATGTATCCTCAACGGATAACTTTACATTCACCTCCATAGGTGTAGCTATCTCCTTGCACTCGGTCATGCCAAATGCCTTCAAGATCTCCCATGCATACTTCTTCTGAGAGATGAAGATCTTTCCTGGCTCTTGCCAGACTTCAATCCCCAAACAATAGTGCAGCAAGCCCAAGTCTGTCATTTCAAACTCAAAACTCAAAGCCTTTCGAGTTTGGTTGATCATATCTTCATAGTCACCTGTAATAAGAAGGTCGTCCACATATAGGACAATCACTACAGACTTTTTACCATCCCTGTAAACATACAAGTTAGCATCTGAGGCACATCTTTTGAAGTTTAGGTTTAAAAAGAACCTATCTATCCGTTGGTACCATGCTCTGGGGGCTTGTTTCAGCCCATACAATGCCTTCTTCAGTTTACACACTTTGTTCTCAGAATGGGGGGCCTCAAACCCTGGTGGCTGAGCCACGTACACCTCCTCCTTGAGGTCACCATTTAAGAACGCTGACTTAACATCCATTTGGTACACTGGCCACTTCTTGTGGGCAGCCACTGCAAGTACCGTGCGAATAGTGGTCATTCTGGCAGTTGGGGCAAATGACTCTTGAAAATCAAACCCTTCAACTTGTGAAAATCCTTGGGCAACCAGTCTAGCTTTGTACTTTTCTAAGGTACCATCAGCCTTGTACTTTACCTTCCAGATCCACTTGGTGCCAATAATCTTCCGCTTTGCTGGCCGATCCACTAGCTCCCAAGTGTCATTCTTCATTATGCTGTCATACTCCGCCTGCATAGCAGCCTTCCATGATGGATCTGCAAGTGCTTCTTCTAAGTCAGTTGGCTCCTTTACTTCTCTCATAATCTCAACCATCAAGGCCATGTTGACTATGTGAGCAGAAGCCCTCCTTTGCTCCTCTATTCTCTGAGACCTCCTTGGTCCGTCTGCCTTCTCCTCAACAGATGCAGGCATAGGATTATTGTGGTCATAGAGCTGCTTCACCCAGCGCGGCAATGGCTTTTCCGGTGGGGTGATGTCAGGTTGGTGAACTTTTTCCTCATCATCTGAAGATGATGCTTCCTCCTCCTTAAGGATAGGGATAGCTCTCGGGACAGGTTCATAGTGGACTACTTCTTCGCTTGATGATAAAGTGGAAGACCTTGCCTTCTCCTCCTCCACTGTATGCGGCTCCTCCTTGAACACCACATCACGGCTCGCGATGATCTTCTTTGCCTCTTGGTCATATAACTTGTAAGCCTTCTGCTCATCACTATAACCCAAGAAGATACATTTTCTGCTTTTTGGTTGTAACTTGTTTCTCTTCTCATCTGGAACATGTGCATAACATTCACATCCAAAAATTCTGAAATGTGAAACAGATGGTTTCTTACCAGTGTAAGCCTCATGAGGTGTTTTTCCCTTGAGAGCCTTTGTGTAGCTCCGATTTAGAATGTAGACTGCAGTATTAACAGCTTCAGCCCAAAAATGGTTAGGCAATCCCTTGCCCTTTAGCATGCATCTTGCCATCTCCACAATGGTACGATTCCTGCGTTCCACAACACCATTCTGCTGAGGTGTGTGAGGCGTCGTCAATTGACGCTTGATCCCTTTGCTCTTGCAAAAGCCTTCAAACTCCTTTGAGTTGAACTCACCACCACCATCTGTTCTAAATTTCTTCACACTTTTCCCTGTTTCATTCTCAACAAGTATTAGCCATTCTTTAAACTTACCAAAAGCTTGAGCCTTATCACGAAGGAAGTACACCCACATCTTCCTACTGTAGTCATCGACAATCAACATAAAATAAGAAGATCCCCCCAAGGCCTGTGTAGGCATCTTACCACACAAGTCAGCATGCACCAACTCTAGAGGAGCATGTGCTCTATTCTTGCTTTCTTGTGGAAATGCCTTTCTCTGTTGCTTGCCCATCATACAAGCTTCACATGGTTCCTTCAATTCAGTTATTGTAGGTAGGTGAGCAACCATACCTTGCTTTTGCATCTCCTTCAATACTGCAAATCCGATGTGTCCAAACCTTTCATGCCAAAGCTTACTTGTGCCCACTCCAGCGGTGGCTGTAAGAGCACTTAGCTCATACAGGTTGTTCCTTCTTTCTCCTTTGCCAACAATTGTGCCAGCACTATCAATAATTTCTGCACCTGTCTTCTTGAACCTCACTTCATGACCAAGATCAGTTATGGCAGCAACTGATAAGAGATTTCTCCTGATTTCGGGAACATACAACACATTTGAAAGCTTTTTGACTTCACCATTTGCAGCAACAAAAGAAATAGTACCTGTGCCCGCAGCAGGGCATTTAGCATCATTTCCAACCGTCACAGTGATGGATTCTTGTAGAGGCTGCATAGAACTGTATAGACCTTTCTTGTTGGTCATGTGACGGGAGGCCCCACTATCCAACACCCAAGAGTCAGTGGTAGATTCTTCTTGCGCCGAGGAGCACACTTCCTCAATGGTCGCCATGAATAATTCCAACTCTGCTTCAGCCGTATTGGCTGTCTCTTTCCCTTTACTTTTAAGGGTACCATTCTTTTCATCTGCCTTCTTGACACGACAATCTGCAATTGCATGTCCTTTCTTCTTACAGTAGAAGCACTCTCCTTGAAACTTCTTCTTGCCGCCCTTCTTCTTTTTGTCACCATCATTTTTGGTGGAGGAAACACCTTTGCCTTTTGCATTGGCAGAGAATGCAGCATCTCCATTGTTGCTTCCTTCTCGGGCTTTCAGCCTCAACTCCTCCTCCATTAATAATGCACAAAACTCCTCAAAAGTCAAAGCTTGAGGTCTCACCTGAGTATTAAGGGCAGTTACTAGTCCATCAAACTTTTGTGGACAAATCCGAAGACACCTCCGAGCTAGCTCTTCGCTAGTCTTTTGTATCCCAGCGCCAGCCATCTGGTCGCGTAGATTCTTAATCCGAGTGATGAATGCTTCAACCGTCTCTCCTTCAGCAAACTTCTCCGCTGCTAGTTGATTCTCCAAGTTTTGAATCCTTGTTTGGTTTCGTGTTTCATACTGACTCCTTAGTACATTCCAAGCCTCCGACGCTTTGGTTGTATGCTGAATCAGAGTCAAAACACTGTCAGAACAGCTTGTAACTAAGGCACACAATGCATCTGCATTCCTTCGTTTCCAAGCTCGTAGAAGATCTGCATTCGGAGGAATCATCACACTAGGATTTGATGGGTCGGGGGTAGGCTGTGGTTCTGCGTCAGTCCCCAGCACAGTCTCCAGAAGCTCATAAGAATCAAGGATAGTAGTAATTTTGAACTTCCACAAGGTGTAGTTTGTACCATCTAACTTGCCTTCGCTGAAGGTTGGTGGACGAATCCTCAGTGTTTGAATAGCCGGTACAGCAGCACCACCTCCTGCACCGCTTCCGGATGCGCCAGAACTGCTTCCCGGAGTCGACATCGTTTCTCTTTGCTGTTGAAGCCTTTGCCTCTTGCACGCTCTCCGATCTCTAGAGCCCCCTGGGCTCTGATACCATGTAAAAATATTACACGGCGCAGCGAACAGAATCTGAGAAAGAGATAGAGAGTACACAACAGATAAGAGGAGAATCAGTAAAATTCTTTAACTCCAAACAACTGATACAAAGATGGCTCTGTCCACCCGTGCGCTTCCAATGAATGAAGCTTAGATGGCGATCTAGACAGAAGATAGGTGAAGAGCTTAAGGCTAGCTGGAACAACAACTCTGACTGGGTGAAAGATAAGTGTAAGATGGCTGCGAAGGGGTTTAGCTTTTATAGCCCGCGAAGGTCGTTAGGTCGGCCTGCTGACCGACCTACCATATGAGCCTCCACTAGTCGGCCAGGGAATATTCCAGGGAATATTCCCTTTACCATCGGGCCGGGGGCGCTGCCCCCGGACCCCCGCCAGGGGGGCCGCTGGCCCCCCTGGGACCCCCCAGCCAGGGGCCGCTTCCGCGGCCCCCGGACCCCACAATAGGGGCCCCTTTTAACTCCCTTACCACGCAACTCAATGCAATGTGCCTCGAGTTGCTACCAGCTTAACCACTCCGTCTAACCCAAAGATTAGACCCACAACAGTCACCTTTTTTGCCATCCGGTCACATAGACCTCATCTGATATACAAGTCAGGACTCAACCAATGTCCGGGCTCACATTTGGCTTCTCCTCATAATGGGGGCCTTACAACTTTGAGCACCATGGATCATTGGTAGCACCTAATGAGGGTGGGGCATTGATCATATCTAACAGTAAGTACATACATATATTCCCTTCAACAAACTTAATCCCAGAAAAAGACAATTATTTTTCAAGCAACTTGTAGACTACATTCGAGTTTATTACAATAATCTGGTAATTACTAATATGTATACAATCTCTTAAGTTTTTTGTGCACCCAAGAACAGACAAAACAAGTACTACTCCAGCCCCACAGCAACTTGATTATATATCTTCAATACCTGTTTATTGAAGCCAAAGCATCCTTTCCACCAATTGTAATCAGCGAACAAACTGCTGCATAAGTAGTAGCTAGATGTGGCATCTACAAAAGCATGAGGACAATGATCAACTCATACAGCTAAGCACAAGCTGATCTTGCTTCCAAGTCTGAAAACACAAGTCACTCATTTACAAAATGCAAGTGGAAGAAATCAATAAGACGCAACGGTTATCCACCTGACTAGGCCCTCCACCATAACCACCATGAGAATCCTGAAACATATTATAAGTTAGTACAACATACACGAGCGGGACACTTTAGGGCTTGTAGAGAACACACAAAATGTGCATGAACTCAAATCAACAACTGAACTTCAAGAGAAATTCAAAAAACACAAAACTCATGAGTGTAGAGGAATAACTCGATGAATAGAACAATATAATGTATGTCCAAAGAGCGGAGAAAAACTCAAAACTACTCTCTCCAAGAGCAAGCTGAGTGGAGGGGGTCAATGGAGATGCCTCCAAAAGATCCCAAATCAACACACCATCAAAGCTCAAATGTCAAAGAATGCCATGCAACAAAAGATGATGAAAACACAGCTGTAGCAGTCACAGATGAACGATCAGCAGCAGACACATCTTTCTGGGAACACCGGGAAGGGGGCAGCAGCAGATGTGATGAAAACACAGCCTACAAACTATCCAGGATGATGGTTCAGCCAAGATGGCCTGATCAACAGCAAACACAACTGAAAAAGGTGCTGAAAATGCCGGCAAAGGGCTGGAATCAGGTCAGCAGCAGCTGGATAATGACGTGGCACTAGGTGGGAGCTGGGTGGCAGCTGGGCAGGGATGCCTACTGCACAGAAAATACAGATGCCAACATGCCATGCATGAGGTGGCAGCAGGTGGAGCAGTTACCAGCAACAGGACAATAATATTGGCGATGGGCAGCAACTGTAGACTGCCAGATATAGGATGCTAAGTGACTGAAAAGATCCCCTATTCATAGATACATGAGCCAAAAGAATGTCTAGGGTGGCGCCCACAAAGTTTCGGGCGGCAGTGGAACATTTTGGGTGCCTGGGCAGCAATTGGGCTGCCTGTTGTACAAAAAGCGCACCTACCAGCAGGTTGTGTATGGCATAGCAGCAGGTCAGCAGGTGGAGCAATCACACAATAGGACAGTAGCAAGCATGATGAGATGCATAAAGTAACTAACTGATCTGTATGGGTTTTGCAAAAATTGAATTTCCCGAAAATGTGTACTTTTTTAATATTTGCACAAATTGAAGTCTATACTCTTGGTAGAAGCAGTTAAATGTGATCTCTTTATGAATCTAATATCATTTGGACTGTACTTTTGATGAAAAGCAGTTGTGCATGAAAATTGCAAAGTTAAAGCCAAAAATCTCCAAAGCAAAACAAAAGTCCTCAAACCACCATTTAAAAACATTTGTAAATTCCACCACCCTTTGGCAGATTTCTCTGCAGCCTTCACCATAATTTGGGAAGAAGACACAAGGCTGCATTTTGATGACGATGACAGCTGTTGCACCTTTGTTTTGATGTCACCTGCTGAGTGAAAGGTCCAAAAGAAGGCAGTGGAATCAAAAGTGCAGCAGGCTGAAGGTCTCTCCTTGCATAGCATTTGGCAAGGATCTGTGACTGCACATAACTGAAGCAATAAAGACACACACACACACCAAGCAAGAGCTATTACCAAAAAAAAAGGAGAGAAAATGTGTGTGAAGAAGAATGCAGGAATGGTGATGGAATCAAAACTGAAACTGAATGCAGTAATGAGCTGAGTACAAGCAGCCCCTGCATGAATGCCAACGTACATCAGTGAGGGTGCCAGAATGGAGCCAGATGAAGATGACTGCAGGCAATGATGAAGAGAATGAGGTCAAGTGATGGCTGCACGAATGCTAAAGTATGCCAGTGAGGGTGCCGGAATGAAAGGAGGAAAAAATGATTGCAGGTGATGATGAAGAGAATGAGGGTGAATGCTTGCAGGCGATGATGAAGAGAACAAGGGTGAATGCTGGCTGAGTGAAAGGAGGCACGATAGCAGCCACCTTTGAAAGGTGATAATGGTGAGACCGGCCAACCTGCTGCCCATAGGGCCAATCTGCAACCAACTGCCTGCAACAGGCCAAAAGCATGTTGCACATGCCAATAAATGGCCGACCTGCACAGTGGATCAATTGACTAGCAGCCACATGCCAATGAGCCTCACAAATGATGATAAAACGGTCTGGAAATGCGGTAAACAACAGCATCTAATTGATGCATGGACTGACACAATGTAATAAAAATCATGATTGCTCATTCGCTAATTAATGATAACAAGCAACTTCTAACGGGGTCTTAGGGAGGTCCTAGACTTCAAGGTTAAGGAAGAAAAGGGAGGCTTTCCTGCAGATTTGGGATTCAGACACCTTTCATATGCTTTCTTGCAGATTTTGGATTCACAACTTCTTTCATACCCTGCCCCCTTCCAGATGATCTAGCAGTTTAGCCCACCAGATTGGTTGTTCACATAACCATTGTATTTTTTATGTACTTGGTCACTCTTCACAAAGTTCCTTGTATTTTGTATTTACATCAGAGGATTTCTCTGAGGTATTATTAAAAGAATTTTCTTTTCTTGGAAAATTAAAAGTACTAAAGATAATGATCCCTCATTTACTATGGAGGATGGTACGAATGTGAGGTGCATGTAGCCGCAAGAAGTTTTCTTGAAGAGCATTCAAAGCACTCTCTATCTTCCACCGTGAACAAATGTATAAGTAAGAAGGAAGAAGATGGTCTTGACTAAAAGATGTCTTACTTCAACATACATACTCACTCATCATGCAAATCTATGGCCTTCTTCTCAACCTTTTGTCTAGCCTTTTTGCAACCTTTGCTCAATCTTGTCTCAATGCTTGATCTTAGCTTTGAGTCTTAAGCTTAGGTTGTCACAATGGCCCATTATAAGCTGTTTATCACAGGCTGAGGTATGGTGATAATGGCAATATATTTGTGAATATCTGACTTTAAACAAACCCATATTTCTCCAGAAATATTACATGCGTACACTTGCTACTTTGTATCACATGCTTCATAACTTCATATATAGTCAACATTACTAAAAATACTGAGAACTTTCAAGAACTACACAAAAAGGATACTCACAAATCAAAAGCTTCAACATTTGCATGAAAGGTTCAAACCTGACATCTCGAAAGAAAACCAATACTTCTCTTTCCAAGAATTGGATCGATGGGTTCACCAAGAAGTGCAAGTGAATGCAAAATCCAATAGCACAACCATGGCCGACTGAACACTTGCAAAAGACACTTGACTCAATAATGAAAAACAACAAGGACAACCAAAACAAAAAATGTAAAACTTGAAACATTAGAGCACAATACCTACATCAAACTTGACTACAAAAAATGTATCATTCATGTACCACTCCTTAAAGAATCAATCAAAATATTGAAGGCCTTAATAAAAGTGCTCAAACATCACTAACACAAACAGTAATCAAGTTGAAAAATTATTTAAACTTCAATACGCTTCAACCACATCAACTTGGGCATAAAGTCAAACTCAAATATAAGGTCTTGTGAGGTAGAACCATCCAATTAAAAGTGCAAAGCAAATTTCCCCATGTATGCAGATGATGAGGAAAATCAAACAAAACAAATCATAAACCAAACTGTATTAACAGTCATGCTCATATCCTGGTTATGAGCCCTACATCAAGTCAATGAGGAACATGAGGAGCTCTGTCAAGTCATGGTCATTTAGGTCATCTTGGTCCACTTTGTCCATTTTGTGGTCAGTGTCCTTTTGGGCTCGCTGATGCTATTCAGGCCTTGGACACATTTTGTACCACTTTAGGTCATGTGTCTATAATAGAGAAGCCTGTCAGCTAGGCAACTTCATTTGTTTAGTCACAGTTTCTTTCAATTCTCATGTTCCCACTGGCTTCAATATAGCCATACACTGCGACACATGTAGGGGTTTTTCTTTGTATCAGCCTTCCTGATAATCACTTCTGTTTTTCTCATCACCTTCATCTTTGCTCTTCAGTTTTCTGTCTTCTGTTTTGCAAGTTCCTACTTTCACTCTCATTTTAACATGGTATCATCCTCCTGCTTTCGCAAAAATATTGAATTCTGATGCAGCAAGCTGTCTTTTTCTGCACAGTCCCTGCGATTTTGCAGGCTACACACTTCTTGCCAGGCCCTGGAGTCCATTGCCCAGCCTCACATCCCACTATGCCATGTTTCAGCAAAACACAGCCTGCACCAGCTGCGTTTAACCTCTACATAGGCAGTTCCAGCTGCTCATGGCTTTCTACTGTTGTTTCAGCTGTTCATCAGGCCCGTTTCTACCCAGATCATGCTGGTTTTCCTGTGTTTCCAGCCTAATGGACATCCTATTGCGGCATTCTATTGCCGTGTTCTACTGTGACATTCTATTGCTGCCTTTTACTGCAGCATTCTACTGGCGTGTTTTACTGCGGCATTCTACTGCCATGTTCTATTGCTGCGTTCTATTGCTGCATTTTGCAACTTCCTCTTCTTGGCATTAGAGGACTGTGTTTCACTCCCTCAATAGCTGATGATCATCTTCTTCATCCCTGACAGCATTCGAGGACTACACTTCCCTCCCTTGACAGACTACGCTTCCCTCCCTCGACAGATGTCCTGCACCTTTTAGTGATTACTTTGATAGCCCACTCCCTAAAGGACTACATTTTGCTCCCTTCACTCTGCAGATTCCCCACAAATGTTGTTTCCTGATTCAAACAGGACAGAGCAATCATCTTCTAAGCTTTGGCTCCACTGTATAAGCTTTTTTTCACATAGCATGATTTAGTGAATCGTCATCATGTTCTTTTATGTTTCTGCATTTCTCCTCTCTTTGTGTTTGCCATACACATTGTGTTTCTCCCTACAAAACTTGCCTTCTCTCTACACCGTCGCATATCTTGACATGATATCAAAGCATACATGTTATCTTGACATGGTATCAAAGCATACCTATTACCTTGACATGGTATCAAAGCACATGAGCTCAAAGAGCTAAAGACCCTATCCTTTAGAAAAACATTTTCCTAGCTGTTGATTGTAGGCCGAGTGCTTGGTTGTGTATTTGCACAAAAGTTCTTGTGCCCTCATGGGCAAACTTCTGATCATGCACTAAACCTCCCCCAAGGTTAGTGGCAAGAGCCCTTCACCAAGTGGCTGGTTTTACCATACTAGAGCCTAGGACCGGCCCCAAATGCAAGAGGTCTATCCGTAGGGAGGACATTAGGCTAGGAGGCAATAAGGGTGCCAGGGGGGCTCTGGCCACAACCACCACAATGCACTACAGAGGTTGTTTCTACTTCTTCTAGGGTTTCAAGAATGCCACTTCAACAACCCATGGTTGTGCAATCTGCTCAACCGAGAGACGATAATTGTTTAATATTATCCCCTCAACAGTCTGCTCCTTCAAGAGACAGTGGCTATTTGACTCCTTCCTTTACTTCAGGTCCGCACTCCACTCCATCAAGAAACACCAACTGTTGCCCACCCTTGGCTAAGCATGAGCCTCGCTTTCTCCCACCCTCAACTCTTGTTCTAGAGACCACCTTTGGGATTTCTTCAACATCTACACCACCCGAAATATTTTTTTTCGATAGGGTTAGCGGCACTTTCTTCATCATCACATGATTTGAAGCACGTGATCCACGAGTTTTTAAATTCCCTCTCTCACAAGGGGGGTTCAAAGGGGGATGTACTCTCTTTGCTCTCAAAGGGGGCTCCTACTTCTTTGGCTTCAGAGTGGGCCCCTGTGTCTCCACCCTCAGAGGGGGCACCTACTCATCATGAAGTTATTCCCCGCCATTTCCTCTTGGGGAATGGCTATTTTTGAGCAATCATTTCTCTTATTGATATCCATGATCTTCAAATACCACCTCGATAGAGGCCTTGAAGGTTCATGCACCCTTGGTGATGAGGCCTTCGAATTCCTTCCAACATGGAGGTACACAGCTAGTGGCTTCTCTCCTCAAGTGGAGTCAGGCTCTACAAGTTCATCCTATCTACTATTCCTTACTACAGGTTACCTTTCAAGTGGAAATCTTCGATGTTCGGCATCCTCTACATCTTCATATCTCTCTTTGCTCCTCTTTCTTCAACCCTTTTTGGAACTGAGAAGAGGTGTTGAAAAACCAATTCTTCAGTTTCCACACTTCAGTTAGGGTTTCGCACTAACATCCCCAAAAAGAACTAGTGTCCTCATTTTGGTCACTTTTTCAATTGGCACCCATACAATGGTGCGCCACCCTAGATAACTGAGGCCTATAAATAGACCACCACTCCATTCATTTTATACCCCTCTTCTCATTCAGTCACCACTCTTCTTCTATCATTCTGACATCCTTCTCTCTCCCTGCCATTGCTTCTCACACCCCTATTGAAGAATATTGGAGTTCGTGGGCCACCTTTCATCCATCCCCACTTGGCATTCTACCACGGCTTTCTACTACCACATTTTACTGCCACGTTCTACTACAACATTCTATTGCTACATGTTGTAGTATGGTCCTCTTCTTGGCATGAGAAAACTACACTTTACTTCCTCAATAGCAACTGATGATCGTCTTCTTCATCCCTAATGGCATTAGAAAACTGCACTTTGCTCCCTCAATAGTCCTTCACCTTTCAATGATTACTTCAATAGCCCACTACCCAAAGGATTACATTTTGCTCCCTTCATTGTGCAGATTCCCCACAGGTGCTACCATCTGGTGGTTCGGACAAGATAGTGCAGCCATCTTCTTGTCAGAAGTGGAGCAGCGGTGAAAGCATAAACATGTGCTGAAATAAACTGCTGAAACACAAGACAAAAAGAGAAAAGAAAAGAACACGATACAGATGAGAACTCAGATGTATGCACGGGAAATGGAATCCATATATCTGAACACGAGACAGTCGCATACAACAGTGAGTCACTGGCTGCATGGGCACTGGCACTGGCTCCTCTCTCCACAGAGTCTGCAGATGGTGAAGATGATGATGATGATAATGACTAAGGAGGAGCACTGAGTATAAATAGGCTGAAAAAGTGGGGAGCAATAATGCTGGTCGGACAGCATTAATGTTGGCTGACTGGTGCATAAAAATGCTCCACTGGCATAAAATGCCACACCAGAAAAACACCTAAAATACCTAATAAAAATGCCCAACCCAGATCAAGCTCAGACTCACACATGAGCTGACAAATACTCTGCTAACACCCTCTCTCAGATCATGAGTGATCTGATACAATACAATAGGACAATGAAAAAGGGATCAGAAACTATACAACATAGAATCACCAAGTAGAACCATGGATACCCAAGCAGTGGGTGATCAAGCCCAAGGTGCCTCGGAGAGAACCTGATGTCGATGTCGATCGTACCAAACACCTGAAAATAGAGAAGATCATAGCATGTCTCTGTGTCCATCACCAATATCTTGCAGTAGCATACAAGACCAGCCTGTCAAAAATGCCCCTGAACATAGGTGACCATGGATTCCCCGCCTTTGGCCACCGCCAAAGTGTCCCCTCATGTGAGCTCCAGACGAAAGCCTCCCGCTCTCGGTCAGATAACCAACTCATCATGAACCTGGATGTCAATCCTTGCTCCAGGATTTGATTCCGCCAGACTGAAGGCGATGCGTCAGGGATGTCCCTCTCTGGAGCCTGTGCACCTGTATAAAAGTATAGATGAGGCGCGGCTGCCCCATCTGAACAACTGCTCACACTCCCTCTCTGGCACAAGAGAGTCGTGAGGGATGACCTCATCACCACCACTAGAAAGCAGCCGAGGAAGGGGCCACCAAGCCCTTCCCGCGATCCAAAGAAGAGGATCCCTTCCGCGCCTTGGACTTCACCTTCGTCGGAGGATCTAAGTCGGAGTCTGATGAAGGAGAGGACTCATCCGTAGAGTCAACATCCGCTTTGTCTTCTGCTCCTTCTTCCTGGAAGCCGCTAACGACGTGCAGTCCTTCCGCAAATGTCCCTTCTTGCCACAGTGGTAACACTGGTCCTTCGACTTCTTCTTCCCGTTATCCCTCTCTGAAGCTACATAAGCCTCGTCTCCATAATGTGCCGAAAGCCGCCCCTGTAATCTCAAGGATGTCTCATGCTCAAGAAGCATCGAGGTCATATGTGTAAAACCGACAGGAGTCGATGATGTCTGCGCCTGCAAAGCATTGGCCACTCCATCAAACTCCGGGGGGAGCTTGTAGAGGACCGTCCCGACAAGATGCTCCTCGGGAAGAGCAGATTGCATGTGCCGAAGCTGATCCTGTACCTGCGTAACACGAAGAAGAAAAGACTGAATAGTATCTTTCGGCTCAAACTTCATCTGCTAGAGTTGGCCATAAAGTATGACTGCCCGCATGGTGGAAGGTGCCTCGTACATCTGCTGCAACTTCTGCCATACTTCAGGAGATGTCCTACAGGAGGTAACCGCCGGTAAGACCGCTTTAGAAATACACCGAAGCAATGCCGAGGAAGCACGGGCATCGTCCGAGTCCCATGTGAGCACCGCTTCCTCATGGTTGTCCTCATCAAAGTCTTCATGAAGAGGAAAAGGACGGAGAGGTCGAGCAATAGCTCCACAGACGATGTACCATAACCGCTTCTGCACAAACCAAGCATTCATGACAGCACTCCATGTGAGATAATCAAGTCCATGTAACTTATCATCAGTGGAAGTGCACGGAGGAGCCATATGGAGAGGATAAGAAGAGAAGTAGAGAAGAGATGGAATGTAGAGAGGAAACACAGCCAAAACACAAGCACAGACGGCAGAAAATGAGAGTTCACATGCAATATAACCCAAAATCTAATCAATAGAAGACAAAATCTACTGCAGAAAGTCAAAAAATCAGTCAAAAACTGCCACAAACAGCAAAAACGGCCTGAAGTAATAGCCACCCAGCCACGAAAGACGCGGAGTCAGCAAAACGCAGGCTGTAAACTGGAGAAAAACAGGTAGAAAACTGTCGCCAGCAGCTGCAGATGAAAAACGCAGACAACAGGCGATGGCAAAACTGCACAAAACGCAGGCTGAAAACAGCCCCAAAACAGGTCGCCTGGCTGCAACAGCAGTCGTCTGATCAGCAGGGGTAGAAGACAGTCCTGAAATCAGTAAGAAAACACAGCAGGAGCACAGATCCTGAAAACTGATACCATGTCAGAAGTGGAGCAGCGGTGAAAGCATAAACATATGCTGAAATAAACTGCTGAAACACAAGACAAAAAGAGAAAAGAAAAGAACATGATACAGATGAGAACTCAGTATACGCACGGGAAATGGAATCCATATATCTGAACATGAGACAGTCGCATACAACAGTGAGTCACTGGCTGCGTGGGCACTGGCACTGGCTCCTCTCTCCACAGATTCTGCAGATGGTGAAGATGATGATGACGATAATGACTGAGGAGGAGCACTGAGTATAAATAGGCTGAAAAAGTGGGGAGCAATAATGCTGGTCGGACAGCATTAATGCTGACCGACTGGTGCATAAAAATGCTCCACTGGCATAAAATGCCACACCAGAAAAACACCTAAAATACCTAATAAAAATGCCCAACCCAGATTAAGCTCAGACTCACACATGAGCTGACAAATACTCTGCTAACACTTCTAAGCTTCGGCCCCACTGTATTAGCTTTTCTTTACATAGCACGATTCAGTACATCATCAGTGTATTCTTGTGTTTTTTATTCCTCTTCTCTCTCAATATTTCACATACACACTGTGTTTCTCCCCACAAACTCTAGTGTCTCTTTGCGCCATCGCATATCTTGACATGGTATTAGAGCACACATATTATCTTGATAACACTATCACCTATATGATTTGATCGGATATCTTTGACCAAAACACAAGCATATTACAATGAGGCTTGCACACACAAAGGATTAATGTCTTGAAGTGTAGGCTAGATCCACTAAAACAAATGATTACAATCAACAAGATGGCATGATCATGAAATGTTTGTACAATGTGCATGTGTAGGCTAAAAGCTTAAAATGCACACATTTTTTTATAGAAAGCTCATAAAAAGATTTCAACATGTTTTTTGTAATGTACTCCTAAAGAGTTTTCACATGACATCCATATTATGGGATCTCTAAATTTTAGGACGTTTCTAAATTTAAGGAGCCTTGGATTGATTCTAAAAATATTGATCCTTAAAAAAATAGGATGATATTCAAAAAATAGAAACTTGAACCTTTGGCAGTGCTTAGTAAATTCGATCATTTCTATTCTTGACAATACTTAGTCCAAAAAGGAAGGCCATAGAGAAGAGACAAGTATTGGGTGTTGAGAAACCACGCCTTCTATAGTGATAGGTCAGGCATGAAGATCAAGACAGTAGGTGTTCCTTAGTCGCAGAGAGAGAGAGAGAGAGAGAGAGCAAAGTAGAGTGTGTACGATTGTAGATACAATGACGAGTGTGTACCTTTAGGTTTTTAGATAGATATATATAATATGTGTAAGTACAAGTGCAGAGGGTGTGTTCACACCCTTGCATATTTAAAGGCACGAGGGCCTTTATTCCCAACAACCTCCCACCTAAAGGCAATGTGCCTTAAGAGGAGAAAAGAATCAGCTAAGTCTAGGTATGTACAAAGCTGAAATACATATATCTATCCAACTCCCATCATCTGTCGCCAATGAGCAAACCGCTCTGCTGGAAGACCCTTTGTGAAAAGGTCTGCAGGATTATCATCTGCATGCACTTTGACAAGCTCAATGCTCTTGCTGTCAAGTACATCTCTAATGAAGTGGTACTTGTTAGATATGATCAATGCCCCACCCTCATTAGGTGCTACCAATGATCCATGGTGCTCAAAGTTGTAAGGCCTCCATTATGAGGAGAAGCCAAGTGTGAGCCCGGACATTGGTGGAGTCCTGACTTGTATATCAGATGAGGTCTATGTGACCGGATGGCAAAAAGGTGACCATTGTGGGTCTAATCTTTGGGTTAGACGAAGAGGTTAAGTAGGTAGCAACTCGAGGCACATTGCATTGAGTTGCGTGGTAAGGGAGTTACAAGGGGCCCCTATTGTGGGGTCCGAGGGCCGCGGAAGCGGCCCCTGGCTGGGGGGTCCCAGGGGGGCCAGCGGCCCCCCTAGCGGGGGTCCGAGGGCATCGCCTCCGGCCCGATGGTAAAGGAAGGGACTAGTGGAGGCTCATATGGTAGGTCGGTCAGCAGGCCGACCTAACGACCTTCGCAGGCTATAAAAGCTAAACCCCTTCGTAGCCATCACTCACTTATTATCTTTCACCCAGTCAGAGTTGTTGTTCCAGCTAGCCTTAAGCTCTTCACCTATCTTCTGTCTAGATCGCCATCTAAGCTTCATACAGTGGAAGCACACGAGTGGACAGAGCCATCTTTATATTAGTTGTTTGAAGTTAAAGAATTTACTGATTCTCCTCTTATCTGTTGTGTACTCTCTATCTCTTTCTCAGATTCTGTTCGCTGCGCCGTATAATATTTTACAGTACTTCACCTGTATGTGCTTTGTCTTTGCATGAAAGACAAGATTCCGTGCTAGCATGATGGTACTCTCATTGTCACAATGGAGAACAGGTAACTTTGTGATGCCAAGCTCTCCTACCAGACGTGAAAGCCATAAAGTCTCCTTGCATGCCTCAGTGGCAGCCACATATTCTGCCTCTATAGTAGACAATGCAACGTAGTTTTGTAGCCTGGAGATCCAAGAAACTGCTCCTCCTATGAAAGTAAACACATACCCAGAAGTGGACTTTCTGCAATCCGCATGACGAGCATAGTCTGCATCCGTAAAGCCAACAACACATGCCTTCTGCTTTCCAAAGCAAATGCACAACTCCTTTGTGCCTTTGAGGTATCTCATAATACCTTTTACCGCATCCCATTGCTTCTTGCCAGGGTTTGCCATGTATCTGCTAACCACTCCCACTGCAAAGGCAATGTCAGGACATGTAGCAGCCATAGCATACATCAAACTGCCAATAGCTGAAGCATATGATATCTTGGTCATTTCAACCTTCTCATCATCAAATGTAGAGCTATCCTCTACACTGAGTTTCACATATGGAGACAATGAAATCCCAATTGTTTTCCCCCCATCCATATTGAAACGCTGCAAAACTTTGGAGATATATTCCTGCTGAGATAGATAGAGCAATCCTTTTGACCTATCTCTGAGTATTCACATACTAAGAATGTGATTTGCATCACCAAGATCCTTCATGTCAAAGTTGCCATGAAGACTTTGCTTCAGTGAATCCAAGGCATGAGTATCCCTACTAGCAATCAGCATGTCATCTACATACAAAACCAAGATAATCAAGCTATCATTTGCTGCCTTCTTGGTATACAAGTAGTAATCCACTTGACTTCTATGGAAACCTTAAGATTGCATAAATATATTAAACTTATGATACCATTCTCTTGGTGCTTGTTTTAGTCCATATAAACTCCTTTTGAGTTTACATACCATCTTTTCTTTCCCTGTTTCAACAAACCCTTCAAGCTGCTACATGTATATGTCTTCATGCAAATCACCATGTAAGAATGCAGTCTTTATATCCACCTATATGAGCTCCATATCTTCAGTCGCAACCAAGCCCAAAATGGTCCTCAATGTAGTCATCTTGACTACATGAGAGAAAATCTCATCGAAGTCAATTCCATGCTCCTGTTTGTACCCCTTTGCAACCAATCTTGCTTTGTACTTTGGTGAGGAACCAAAAGTGACTATCTTGTAAAACCCATTTGCATGGAAGTGTTTTCTGCCCTTTAGGCAACTGCACCAAGTCCCAAGTGTCATTTTTCTCAAGAGATTCCATTTTTTACAACATGGCTTTATACCATTTCTTGCTGTCCTATCTGTCCATTGCTTCCTTGAAGCAAGACGGTTCACCACAGTCTGTCAACATGACATAATCAGCCACATTATTTGCACCAGGAATGAATCTATCAGATTGTCTAGTAGCCCTAGACGATCTCCTAACCCAATGATCATTGTTGCTGGTTGTTGAGCATTTTCAGTTTGCTGTCCTGGCATTTCAACCTTCAAATCACCATTAACAGCTTGTTGTCCTGGCTGTTCCTGCACATATTGTGGCTCATTATCATGGGCAATAGCTGGCTGATCATTTCCAGCATCATTTTCTGCATTTACAGGTTCATTTACAGCAGGTATTTGCTAATGTACAATGAGCACATTTTGCTGTCCAAAAGGTATTTCTTCCCGGAATACAACCCTATGGACCTCCTTGGTCTTTTCGGGCTGTTTATGCATGCAATCTTCCCGGAAGATAACATCATTGCTGCGTACTACTTTCCTTTTCTTGGGATCCCACAGTCTATACCCCATTTCACCCTCGTCACCATATCCTAGAAAAATGCATTTACAGGACTTTGGCTCAAGTTTGCTGCGTTTTTCTTTACGAATGTGCACAAAAGCCTCGCAGTCAAACACTTTCAGGTGAGCATATGAAGGTGGCTTGCCCGACCATGCTTCTTGGGGAACTCCCCCTCCCAAAGACCTGTTTGGTGACCGAATAATTAAGTGTATGGCTATCATAACAGCCTCTGCCCAAAAACCATGGGGAAATGCAGCATAAGACAGCATCGTACGGACCTTATCCTGTATGGTCCGATTCATAAGCTCTACAATTCCATTTTGGGGTGGATTATAAGGAGTAGTGAGCTCCCTCTTGATCCCTTTGCTGTCACAAAATGCCTGAAAGGCCTTGGATACATATTCCCCACCATTGTTAGAGCGAAGATACTTAAGTGTCTTATCTGTCTGATTTTCAGCCAATGCCAAGAATTTTTTAAATTTGTCAAGCACTTCATCCTTGCTACGAATAGGGTAAACCCATACCTTTTGTGTGCATCATCGACAAAGGTGACAAAATATTGCTTTCCCCCTAAAGATAATCCTCGCATCTGATATACATCCGGATGTACTAACTCTAGAAGAGAAGATTTCAACGAAAGAGACTTTTTATGAGACGTCTGTGCATATTTACCATAAATTCAATGATCACAATGCTCAAAATCAGCATAACGAAGACAAGGCAAGTAACCTAAACAATAAAGCACTTTCATTCATGTTTGACTCATGTGTCCCAACCAGCCATGCCACAAAGAAACACTTGGCTACTCGGTCATGGCAACAAAATGATCACTCATACTAGATACATGGTGAGGATACAAAGTATCACTTTTACAACCTCTGGCAATCACTCCAGATCCCTTACAAATCTTCCATTTTCCATCACCAAAGGTGATATGAAAACCATCATCATCTAGCTACCTTGTGCTAATCGAGCTCTTCTTGAGCTAAGGTACATGCCGTATATGCTGAAGTGTAAAGATAGAGCCATGCTCAAACTGTAACTGCACACTACCAATACCTGCAATGTCACATGCATAGTTGTTCCCAAGATGGACAACATCATTTCGACCCCCTATATAGGCAGAGAACCACTCACGATAAGGGGTGACATAAAAGAAAGCACCTGAATCAAAAATCCACGTATGCATGTCATCATCTGTATCTGCAAGTAAAGCATGTGCACCAAAGTGTGAAGAGACCAAGAGTAAGTCATTCCCATTGTCACTGTCATGAGTGACTACATTCACCTCTTAAATTTTGACACTGCTCTTCTTAGGTTGACCCTCTTTCTTCTCTTCCTTGCTATCATCTGTCTTCTTGCCCTTTCCTTTTATCTTTCTTCCATTTGTAGCAGTCACGTTTAAAGTGACCCTTCTTGCCACAATGATGGCATTCAGCATCCTTACCACTCGATTTACTACGTCCCTTGCTATCAAGATTGCCTTTCTGTTATGATCTGCCCCTACTCTCTACATCAGCATACAAAAGAATCGCATTAGCATTGCTCATAGCAGTCCTGAATGTATCCCAACTCTCTAGTAGAGTGTAAAGCAAGAAAGTAGCCTTAAATTCCTCATCAATCATAAATTTCAAGGCAACCAGCTAGCTGAAAATAGAGTTAAACTCACTCAATTGAGTAGACATTGCTGTACCCTCTTTCATACGCAAATCCATGAGCTTTTTCAGCCAATACACTTTGCTTGCAGCACTTTTCT
Organism: Lygodium microphyllum; assembly: GCF_053477565.2. NCBI lineage: Eukaryota > Viridiplantae > Streptophyta > Polypodiopsida > Schizaeales > Lygodiaceae > Lygodium > Lygodium microphyllum. The sequence goes on along the minus strand of NC_141143.1, from coordinate 26,948,057 downwards.
ATGCATACAGTTCTTCAAGTCGAGTCCATACAGCATTTGCAGAATCCAAACCTTCAATGTTGAACAACAAGGCATCAGAAATTGATAGCTCGATGGTTGAGCGTGCAAACTCATTTAATTCATCCCAATCTTCCTATTCCATGTCCGTGGGCTTTGCCCCTTTGGTTTTGATCGGCTTTGCCTACTTCTTTTGCAACAGGATATTGTAGCACTATTTTTGCCAAACTGCAAAGTTATGTGTTCCTTCAACCTTCTTTATGTGCATGAGATTACTGTTGTCACTACTGCCAGCCATGATTTTCAGCCCAAATGTGACCAAAAAATAGCAAATGCAGGCCCAAAACAGTTACCCAAGTAACCAAGGTACAAACAAGTACCAAGTAGCAATAAATGACAACATAGAAGCACAGATTTCAGATCTGTAATTAAATTTTCAGAAGCACCAAACCATGTGCTACAACATTCCACAATTGATTACAACTATTCCAAGGGCATATGCATCACATTACATGAGAAATCCAAAATTTTAGCTGCAATTTCTGTTGTACATGTACCCACGGGCATAAAATTTGACACACACAGTCAAAAGCCCCAAAATTTTTGTGCTCAAAGCATCAACCACACATCTGCATTTTCTTTGTCATGCATAGAACAGGCCAATTCTGCCAAAATAGAGCAATTTCAGCAAAACCCCCAAATTTTACCAAGTGTCAATGTCCAAATTGCATGGAATTGAACCTGCATATACATAAAATGACCGAATGCTGCACAAATTTTGCCCAAACTGCAAAAGCCCCAAATTGCACAGGGTCCAATGTGCATCAATGTCGAGAAATTAGGGAAATTTCAGCCCAATTTGTGCATGTACATGAAAAGCCCCAAATGTTGGAGACAAAATGTCACAAATTCCTGCAATTTCTGAGACAGATATCACTCTTGCATCTTGCTTGCACCAAATCTGGACAAATCCCCAAATTTTCCAAGTCCTGCATGCACTAATTTCAATGAAATTGAAAGAATTTCACTAAAATGTGAAAAATCCCAAAATTCCCGGGCAAATGTGCACTGACTCTGCAATTTTTGAGTCAGATTGTCCAATTCTGAGTTGAGATCCCCAAATTCGGGAAAAGCCCCAAATTTCAGGGCCTAAACTTGCACAGATTTGCACATTGTGTTTGCGCGCAAGAACACCCGGAGGAGAGGAGGTAAAAGCGAACTCAAAATTTTTGAAAAAGAAAAAAGAGAAGAATTGCGGGTGCCATTCAGGTCCACGACCTATCGCGCCTGCCAAACGGCCACCCGCTGGATGCCCGTCAGTTGCTGCCCGTCACACGCTGCCCGCTGCCCGCTGCCCGCTGCCCACTTCTGTCATCAGCGCTGCAGTTGCCCGTCGCTGCAACTGCCCAGTCACATCTCAATGGTTGCGCTGGCCTGGTCGGCGACTGCTGGTCGTCACCAGTCCAAACATTCGCTGCCCCACTGCCAGCCGTCGCCCCACTTGCCAGTCGTCACTGAGCCGTGCAGTGTCCGACATCAGCGTTGCCACGCTACAGTTCCAGACTCTCCACGCTAGGGCTAGGTGCACACTCTCCACGCTAGAGCCTTTTGCAGTTCACGACCTGCTTGCCTGTCCTGATCAATCTCCGAGAGGTACAAATGCCTCAACCGCAGCTCTGATACCAGTTTGTAGTGACGGGTTAGGCACGAAGATCAAGACAGTGGGTGTTCCTTAGTCATGGAGAGAGAGAGAGAGAGAGAGAGAGAGAGTATATTAACGTCTCTAAAAGGCGAATGTGGCCTATGAGACCAAAGCAGTACATACAATGGTGGTTTGTTTCTCATCTGGAACGAGAAAAAGATGACAAACATGCCTATAAGACTGAAATAGTGTCCTATAAAAGTGAAACATGTCAATGATCTGAAAGTGAGAGTAGAGAAAGGAAAACTCTCCATCAATGATATGTCTGTTCTCTAGGGAGGTGTATCTCTGTATGGCTGAGGCGTCTCGGCATCTATCTCCTGTGGCGCTCAATGATGGCTTTAATCTATCTATGGTGTGGATGTCTAGGCCTTCGTCCGGGTGGACGTGGGCGCCTAGACCGGCTAAGTGCCACTGCTCTATCCAGAGGGACACCTACAGAAGATGAGATCCAATGATGGTGTACTCCTGTAGACTGTGTGGCAGTAGTAGTGGTATCTGCCATACTCTGTCGTGTATCAGTGAAAAAGTCAGTGACTGCTCTTTGTCTATGTGAGCCGAGCTGTGGGGGCCTCCTACTCCGTAGAATTGTTGCTCTGCGTCTCTGGAGCTCCAAGAGGAAAAATCCCAAGCTTCTCTGATCCTCAAACTGCATGATCCGTCTCAGGGGTCCAAAACCCCCTCGAAACAGACAGTGGTATCTACCTCGTATCTGCTTGTCTCAATCCTTAGGTGGTGGGATAAGATGCGGATTTGACCAATAACTGTGCGTAGTCCATGAGGCAGCTGTGTGTCCATGTAGGTACAATGATGAGTGTGTGCCTTTAGGTTTTTAGATAGATATATATGTGTAAGTACAAGTGCTAAGGGTGTGTTCACACCCGAGCACATTTAAAAGCACGAGGGCCTTTATTCCCAACATCTTTCGTGTATCCAGCTCAATCAGGGTTTTGCACTAACAACCCCAAAAAGGGCTAATGCCCTCATTATGGGCACTTTTTCAGTGGACACCCACACAATGGTGTGCCACCCTAAACAACTAAGGCCTAGAAATAGGCTGCCTCTTCATTCATTCCACACTCTCACCTCTCTTCTTATTCATTCACTACTCTTCTTCCGTCATCCCGCCAACCTTCTTTCTCCTTGCCACTACTACTCACACCCCTATTGAAGGACATTCCAATTCATGGCCACCTCCACCTTCCATGCATTCCCATTCGGCGTTCTATTCTGGCATTCTACTACCATGTTCTACTGCCACATTTCACTACGCCATTCTACTCCTGCGTTCTATTGCTACATTCTACTGCTGCATTTTCTAGTCTAGTCCTCTTCCTAGCATTAGAGAACTGCACTTTGCTCCCTTGACAGTTGTCCTTCACCTTTCAATGATTACTTTGATAGCCCACTACCCGAAGGACTGCATTTCACTCTCCACACTGTGTAGATTCCCCACAGGTGCTACCACCTAATTCAAACAGGACAGTGCAATCATCTTCTGAGCTTTGGCTCCATTGTATTAGCTTTTCTTCTCATAGCATGATTCAGTGCATCATCGCCATGTTCTTTTGCGTTTTTGAGTTTCTCTTCTCTCTCACTGTTTGCTGTACACACTGTCTTTCTCTCCGCAAATCTTTCTCTCCGCAAACCCTACTATCTCTCTGCACCGTCGCATATCTTGACATGCTATTAGAGCGTAGGAGCTCAAAGAGCTAAAGATCCTATTCATCAAGGAAGGCAAAGGCCAGTTGTCGGATCGGCATCATCTATTGATTTCCCCCTCGCATTGCATTACTGGGGAGACAAAGATACCCTTCTCTTCCTCTCCCTCCCACCCTTCCTTTTACATGTTGATAATCTGATGCTATGACTTCTCCACAAGCAAATGGGCAAACCATTGGGTGCTCCTCTTCTAGCATCACCGGACCTCCCACCAATGCTTGCCGACATGGACCTCTCTAGGCTAGGCCACACAATTTATTATGCACTGGCTTTTAGACTTTTATGCTCAAGGCAATAAGATGCATCCGATGCGCACCAAGTCCTATCGAACAAAAGGAGGATCGTTAGGTGCGACTGCCACAATGTGCTACAAAGGTTGCTTCTACTTCTTCTAGGGTTTTAGAAATGTCATCTCGACAACATGTGGTTTTGCAGTCGACTCCACCAAGAGAGAGTGATTGTTGGCTATTGTCCCCTCAACAGTCCACTCCTTCAAGAGACAATGGCTATTCAATACCTTCCATTACTTCAACTCTACAGTTCACTCCATTGCAAGACACCAACTATTGCCCATCCTTGGCTCAGCATGAGCCTCACGGTTTCCCACCCTCAACTACTCAAGCTCAAGAGGCCACCTCTAGGAGTTCTTTGATATCTTCGACACCCCAAATATCTTCTTCAACATGACCAATGGCACTTCATCATCAGACAATTCCGAGTCTATGCTCCGTGAGTTTTTCAATATCTTCCACACCCCAAATACCTTCTTCAGCATGACCAATGACACCTCTAGGAGTCCTTCGATATCTTCGATGGCACTTCCTTCATCATCGAATAATTTCAAGTCTATGCTCCATGAGTTTTTGAGATTCCCTCTCTCGCAGAGGGGGAGACTATTAGCAGATATGTCAATTCATGGTTGAGTCCATGCTTGCAATTCAATGGGCGAGGGCACCAATATATTTCCTAGATAATTTAGACATTTTATGTGGCATTTTATGATGTCTATTTTGGGCATTTTATGCTGGTCGATCAACATTAAATGCTGGCCGACCTGCTGCCATTTATGGCATTTTGCTATGCTCAGCTTCAAGTTTTTGTGAGGATGTTGTCTCTTGGTGATTCAGATATTCTAGTTTCAGAGAGGGGTGCCATACGGCGAAAGAAGAACAAGTCTCAATACTATTATTGTGACAAGAAGAGACACCTCTAGAAGGACTCCAAGACATTAGCAAGTTTACAACAAGAGCAGGAACGGACGGTGACGAAGGGTGACGACTCTCTCGGCGAGTCTTCCTCATCTCCAAGATCAGGTCTAGGCTCCACCTATGTGGGCCCAGCAATGGCTGCAAGGGCCTCCCTGTTGGAGCGCGCGAGTAGCGAAAGCGTGAAGATTTGCAGCAGAGGAAGTGAACAGGTGAGTGAGAGTGAGAGTAAGAGTGACGAACAGATTTGGGTGTACCAACAATGTGTTGGTACACAAAGAATAAAATGTATTTATACTTAGGGCCCATAAGGGTGCATTCACATGTACAACATAACAATACACGTGTAAAGTACACGGAGGTGAATAAAGGACCTTTACATCGTGAATAAAGGACCTTTACATCCCAACAACCTCCCACTTAAAGGTCCGGAGTGAACCTTTAACCAACTCCCACTAGTCGTACGCAATGCTCATGCTGAGCCTTGCCTAGACTTTTAGTGAGAACATCTGCAAGGTTGTCCTGTGTTTTGATCTTGGTCAATGTGATTAGACCATCCTCCAGAATCTGTCTGATAAAGTGATATCGCACATCAATATGCTTTGTGCGTGAATGATACATGGCATTTTTAGCCAGATACACAGCACTCTGGCTATCACATCCCAACACTGGAGTACTCATAGACATGCCGAGATCCTCTGCAAGTCTGCTCAACCATATAGCTTCCTTAGAAGCTTCAATAGCTAATATGTATTCAGCTTCAATAGTACTCAATGCTACAATGTTCTGCAACCTAGAGCACCAAGAGACGGCCCCTCCGGCAACTGTAAAGACATACCCGCTAGTGGACCTGCGAGTGTCTAAGTCACCTGCCATGTCTGCATCACAATAACCCTGCAAATTAAGTGCACCCTGCCCATAGCAAATACACTTTCTTTGTGTACCCTTCAGGTATCTAAGAATACTCTTAACAACCTCCCAATGTGGTTTGCCAGGATTTGACATAAACCTGCTGACAACTCCCACTGCATGAGCAATGTCTGGACGAGTAGCCACCATAGCATACATAAGAGAGCCACAAGCTGATGCATAAGGGACTCCCTTCATAGCATTGGCTTCCATGTCATTTTTTGGGCTGTTGGCTTTACTAAGCTTAAGGTATGGAGGTAAGGATACTCCAAGAGGCTTAGCTTCAGCCATGTTAAATCTGTCCAATATCTTTTCAATGTACTTTTCTTGAGATAAGAACAGCAATTTCTGCGTTCTATCCCTACGAATCCTCATGCCCAATATATGCTCTGCATTCCCCAAATCTTTCATGGAAAAAGCTGATTTCAGCTGATCTTTGAGAGCATCCAAGCTAGTCTTTCTCTTCCCAGCTAGCAACATATCATCCACATACAAAACAAGTATGATAGGGCTGCCATCTGTATCCTTTTTCATATACAAACAATGGTCTGCATGGCTGCGCGTAAACCCATGAGAGAGCATAAAAGTGCCAAACTTTTTGTACCACTGCCGTGGTGCTTGTTTCAGCCTATATAAGCTGCGTTTTAGTTTACACATCAACTGCTCTTTTCCAGGAACTACAAAACCCTCGGGTTGTTTCATGTAGATCTCCTCATCAATGTCACCATGCAGAAAAGCTGTTCACACATCCATTTGGTACAGCTCTAAATCCAATACAGCAATGAGAGCAAAAAGCACACGTAGTGTGGTCATCTTCACGACAGGTGAGAAGACCTCCTGGAAGTCAATCCCTTCCTTCTGTGCATACCCTTTGGCAACCAATCTTGCCTTGTACTTGGGTTTCCCATCAACTGTCTTTACTTTGTAAACCCATTTGTTTGGAAGAGGCTTTCTTCCTTTGGGCAACGACACAAGATCCCAAGTATCATTAGCATACAGAGATTTAATCTCTTCCTAATAGCTAGCTCCCACTTATTGCTGAATTTGCATGACTTAGCCTCTTTATATGTCAGAGGCTCACCCTCATCAGTAAGCATCACATAATGCAAAGAGGGGTCATACCTATCTGGCTGCCTTCTAAGGCGTGTAGACCTGCGTACCCAAAGATCTACATTCTCAGGAATCGGATCTACGTCTGGAGGCATGTTATTTTCAGCATTTATTGGCTGCTGTAAGCCATTTTCAGCATGCTGTTCATGCTGTACAGCACCTTCATTTTCATTTCCAGCACCTGCATTTTCATAATCAGCAAGTCTATCTTGCTGTCCATGACCTCCCTGTGCTTCTATTTGCTGTCCATCATCATCTGGCTCAAAGATAACCGGCTGATCATCAGTTTCAGCCTGTGGTACAGCACCATGAGGCTCATCATTTGAAGTAATAGGTGGCTGCGAATTCTGAAATTTGACCTTTTTCATGTCTTCATCAGAGGCTAAAGTACCTTTCAGCAACTTTGCCTCATTAAACACAACATTACGGCTGCAAACAATTTTCTTGGACTGAGGTAGCCACACTCTATAGCCAAATTCACCCTCATCACCATAGCCCATGAAAATGCCTTTGGTGGATTTCGGGTCAAGCTCATTCCTCAGCTCATTTCTAACATGCACAAAAGCATCACAGCCAAATATTCGTAAATGGTCATATGAGGCCGGTTTGCTAGACCAAACCTCCTCAGGAATGCCATTATTTAGGGACATGTTTGGAGAGCGGTTGCAAATGTGAACCGCGGTTTTAAGTGCCTCTCCCCAAAATTCATGAGGGAGATTAGCAATGGACAGCATGCACCGCACTCTCTCACATAGAGTCCTATTGTATCTTTCAGCCACATCATTCGAAGAAGGGCTGTAAGGGGCTGTAAGCTCCCTCTTGATCCCATGCAAGTCACAAAAGGACTTAAATTCATTAGACGTGAACTCACCCCCGTTATCAGTTCTCAAGCATTTCAACTTTCTACCTGTCTGAGTAGTCACGAATTCATGAAAAGTTTTAAAAACAGCAAACACTTCACTTTTCTTTTTCAACAAATAAACCCAAATCTTCCTGGAACAATCATCAATAAAAGAGGCAAAGTATGCAGCACCACCCAACGATTTCAAAGGCATGCTACATACATCAGAGTGCACCAAGTCCAATACATTTGACTTACGGGAGACACCAAAGTAAAAGGAATTTTTCATTTGCTTTCCAAACTGACAGTCATTACAAAAATCAAGTTTGGAGCCTTTTCCATCAACCCTCTTCAAAGAGGTAAGAACATCAAGACCTTTCTGGCTCATATGGCCTAATCTCTTATGCCATAACTCCAAATGACAGCCAATTTCAGCAACTGCAAGAAACTTGCCATTCAAGGCTTTACAGTGCAGACAATACAGAGTGCCCTTCTTGGTTCCTTTAGCAATCAGCATGGAACCCCTTTTTAATTTCCACAAACCACCACCAAACAGTGTGGTGTAACCATGCAAGTCAAGCTGTCCAACAGATAGTAAACTCTTCTTGATGCCAGGCACATATCTGACATCTTTCAACACAAGTTCTTGCCCATTATCCAAAGACAAGTGTATGGTGCCAATCCCATCAATGCTGCAAGCATGATTATTTCCAAGGTAAACCTTGCCATAACAGCCTGCATCAAAAGTAGCAAAACACTCCAAGCATGGAGTCACATGGAAAGAGGCACCAGAGTCTACAATCCAAGTCTGAGTGACACAATCATCAACTAACAAAAGTGCATCAATCACATCAGCCTTGGTGATCTGCATATCCTGCATGTGGCATACAAGGGCATCATAATCCACTGCACATAATACATCAGCCTCTGCATCTGAGAGCTCCTCTATGACAACACTAGAGGCCACATTGGCCTTTTCCTTGCCTTTACCTGCCTCAAATGCATCTGTCTTTTCCTTTTTCTTCTTTTTGTCTCCTGCATTCTTCTTTCTCTCTTGTTCCTTCTTGTAATACCTGCAATCAGGCTTCTTGTGGCCCTTCCGACCACACTGATAGCATGTAACATCACTCTTTTCTTTTCCTTTGCTCTTGCTCCTGCTTCTCTGTCCAGCATTTGCATTTTTCTTTTCAGCCCTGCCTCTAACATTATAAGCTGAGTTGCTGCCTTCTCCACTAGACTTACGTCTAATTTCTTCATTCAAGATCGAACCCCTCACACCATCATATGTGAGATTGGGGTTATTGCTGAGAGAAACAACCAAAGTCTCCCAAGAGTCAGGCAATGTCATGATCAAAAAGATCGCCCTCAACTTATCATCAAAATCCAAACTTGCATCCTTGAGCTAATTTAAAATGCCAGTAAATGCACTCAAGTGCTCAGCTGCAGGCTTGGACTCATCCAGCCGCATATTCGCCAACTTACGCATTAAATGCACCTGATTAACATGTGTGGTGATCTCATAGGTAGTCTTCAACTTCTCCCATATTGCATGACCAGTGTCTAAACCCTTAATGTCTATCAAAATGTCATCAGTGACACCCATCTTTATATAAGCCACAGCCCTTTTATTGACTTTGGCCCAATCCGCCTCAGACATTTGTGCGGGTTTATCCATTTGCAAAGCATCCTCACAATCCTTTAAGAACAGTATGTCCTGCATACGATCTTTCCAAAGATCAAAGCCCTGACCATCAAATCGCTTGATTTCCATCAAACTTTTAATGTCAGAACTGGAAGAAGTTGCAGCCATTTTTCACAAGTACAAGTGTAAAAGCACTGAACTGCAAGAGCACAAGCTAAATCAGCAAATACACTGCTGTTCTTGCATAACCAGCAATAATCCTTTGCTGTTTTGACATAAACCAACCACTGCATAGGCAAATAATGCAGAAATTTATCAAATTCTGCACAAAATCCCAAATTTCCAGGTCCAAATGTGCGCAAATGTCACCCAAACTGACTCAGCTGAGCAAAATTGCATCAATACATGAAAAGCCCCAATTTTCCTTGGTCCAATGCCAAGAAATTTTACTCGGATGAGCAAAATTCCAACAAATTTTGAAAAATCCCCAAATTAATTGAGGTCAATGTGCACAATGTCTGCAATTTCTGACACAGATGTCACTGTCAAGCATAAACAGCATCAAATCTGGGAAAAGCCCCAAATTTCCAGGTTCAAATTTGACCAAATCTGAGAACTGTGCTTGCGTGCGCGAACTCCCGTCAGTGGCCAAAGGGTTGCTTGCAGTAAACCTTAGAAAAATGTAAAAATTTCTGGAAGAAAAATGTGTCGAACTGCAGCCGTTGACTGTCGCGCTGCCCGTCAGATGCCACGCAGCCTTGCGTGAGCTGTCGCCTGCTCAGAAAACGTGCCGAAACTGCATTGCGTGACTGTGCAGCCTGCGCCTGGTGCCACGCAGCCTGTCACTGCAGTTTTTGTGACCAGCGTTGACCTGTGCAGCCTGCGCCTGGCTGCTCGTGACCTGTTCGTGACTGCCTGCATGGTCTAAAACGACCTGTCCTGGCTGCTCGTGACCTGTTTGGCTGCCACCTGATCAAAAACGACCTGTCCCTGCCTGCCAGGTCAAAAACGACTTGTCGCCTGTCTATCAGGCTGTCGCTTGCACAAAACGTGACCTGCAACAGTCGCCTGACTGTCCAGCACATACACGTGCTTGAAACAGTGACGACCTGACCTGTATGAGTGACAACTTACTGATTTCTCGCGAGCGAAGAGCTGGTGCTGTCTCACACGGACTTCGAGGAGCGCGAGCACCTTAACCTCAGCTCTGATACCAATTGTTGGAGCGCGCGGGTAGCAGAAGCGTGAAGATTTGCAGCAGAGGAAGTGAACAGGTGAGTGAGAGTGAAAGTAAGAGTGACGAACAGATTTGGGTGTACCAACAATGTGTTGGTACACAAAGAATAAAATGTATTTACACTTAGGGCCCGTAAGGGTGCATTCACCTGTACAACATAACAATACACGTGTAAAGTACATGGAGGTGAATAAAGGACCTTTACATCGTGAATAAAGGACCTTTACATCCCAACAACCTTGCAAGGGCCTCCCTTCCAAGTTGCTAGTACAGATGATGCGGTCATTCCTCACACCTCTCCAATGCCGGAGAGGGAGTGTGAGAGGATGGTGAGATGGGGTCTGAGAGCCTCATCTATACAAGTATACAAGTGTACAGGTTCCCAAGAGGGGTTTTCCTGACGAATCTCGACCAAAGTCTTGCAGGTTCAAAACCTAGAGCTGGGTTGACATCCAAGTTTATGATGAGCTAGTTATTTGACAGAGCGTGGTTTTGGCTCCTAGTATGAGCTTTCATGAGGGGACACTTTGCGGTCTAGCCAACGGCAAGAAAGCCATAGTCACATATGTTCAGTGGCATTTTTTACTGTTCTACTATGGCATTCTGCTGTCGCATTCTACTGTCACATTCTGCTATGGTGTTCTACTACCATGTTTTACTACTACATTTTATTATGGCATCCTACTGCCACGTTCTACTATGGCGTTTTACTCTTGTATTCTACTACTATGTTTTGCAACCTGGTCCTCTTCACGGCATCAAAGGACTACACTTCACTCCCTCAATAGCTGTGCTTCACCTTCTAGTGATTACTTCAACAGCCCACTACCCCAAGGATTGCATTTTGCTCCCTTCACTGTGCAGATTCCCCACAGGTGTTGCTGCCTACTTCAGACAAGACAGTGCAATCATCTTCTAAGCTTCCACTCCACTATATCCACTTTTCTTCTCATAGTATGATTCAATGCATTGTCACCGTGTTCTTTTGTATTTCTGAGTTTCTCTTCTCTCTCAGTGTTTGTCATACACACTTTGTGTTTCTCCCCATAAACCCTACTATCTCTCTACACTGTCATATATCTTAACATCGAAATGCTTGTCACACATGCTTCCAAGTATCCCACCACTTATCATACCTCATAACATGTGGCTGGAAACTTGTGTTGTTCCACTCCACTTATTTCCATTCTTATATAAAGAGAGCTCATTTTTACTCATTCTACAACAGTTTTCTTAGCTATAAATTCTTGTACAGTAGCTGAAGATAGACTAAACTTGGCTACAACATATTCTCTCTTTTTTTGCTGCTATTCTATAGAACAATAGGCCTATAAATTCATTGTAACCCCGTCCTTCTCGAACTTTTCTACCATATCAATAATAAAAACCAAGCCATATCAATGTACTTTGTTCATCAACGGACAAAGGCTGCTTTTCTCTCTTTCTATTCTCATCTTATAAAGAAATTAACTATTTGTATATGCTATGGGCAAGGTGCACTTAGTTTGCAGGGTTATTGTGATGCAGACATGACATGTGACTTGGACACTCGTAGGTCCACCAACGGGTATGTCTTCACATTTGCCGGTGGGGTTGTGTCTGTCAGAAGTGGAGCAGCGGTGGAAGCATAAACATGTGCTGAAATAAACTGCTGAAACACAAGACAAAAAGAGAAAAAGAAAAGAACACAATAAGGATGAGAACTCAGATGTATGCACGGGAAATGGAATCCATATATCTGAACACGAGACAGTCGCATACAACAGTGAGTCACTGGCTGCGTGGGCACTGGCACTGGCTCCTCTCTCCACAGAGTCTGCAGATGGTGAAGATGAAGTGACTGATTGAGGAGGAGCCACTGAGTATAAATAGGCTGAAAAAGTGGGGAGCAATAATGCTGGTCGGACAGCATTAAAGCTGGCCAGCTGGTGCATAAAAATGCTCCACTGGCATAAAATGCTACACCAGAAAAATACCTAAAATACCTTTAAAAAATGCCCAGCCCAGATCAAGCTCAGACTCACACATGAGCTGACAAATACTCTGCTAACACCCTCTCTCAGATCATGAGTGATCTGATACAATACAATAGTACAATGAAAAGGGATCAGAAACTATACAACATAGAACCACCAAGTAGAACCATGGATACCCAAGCAGTGGGTGATCAAGCCACCACCAAGGTGCCTCGGAGAGAACCTGATGTCGATGTCGATCGTACCAAACTCCTGAAAATAGAGAAGATCATAGCATGTCTCTGTGTCCATCACCAATGTCTCGCAGTAGCATACAAGACCATCCTGTCAAAAATGCCCCTGAACATAGGTGACCATGGATTCCCCGCCTTTGGCCAGACCGCCAAAGTGTCCCCTCATGTGAGCTCCAGACGAAAGCCTCCCGCTCTCTGTCAGATAACCAGCTCAGCATGAACCTGGATGTCAATCCCAACTCCAGGATTTGATTCCGCCAGACTGAAGTCGATGCGTCAGGGACGTCCCTCTCTGGAACCTGTGCACCTGTATAAAAATATAGATGAGACGCGGCTGCCCCATCTGAACACCCGCTCGCACTCCCTCTCTGGCACAAGAGAGTCGTGAGGGATGACCTCATCACCACCACTAGAAAGCAGCCGAGGAAGGGGCCACCAAGCCCTTCCCGCGATCCAAAGAAGAGGATCCCTTCCGCGCCTTGGACTTCACCTTCGTCGGAGGATCTAAGTCGGAGTCTGATGAAGGAGAGGACTCATCCGTAGAGTCAACATCCCGCTTTGTCTTCTGCTCCTTCTTCCTGGAAGCCGCTAACGACGTGCAGTCCTTCCGCAAATGTCCCTTCTTGCCACAGTGGTAACACTGGTCCTTCGACTTCTTCTTCCCGTTATCCCTCTCTGAAGCTACATAAGCCTCGTTTCCATAATGTGCCGGAAGCCGCCCCTGTAATCTCAAGGATGTCTCATGCTCAAGAAGCATCGAGGTCATATGTGTAAAACTGACAGGAGTCGAGGATGTCTGCGCCCGCAAAGCATTGGCCACTCCATCAAACTCCGGGGGGAGCTTGTAGAGGACCGTCCCGACAAGATGCACCTCGGGAAGAGCAGATTGCATGTGCCAAAGCTGGTCCTGTACTTGCGTAACACGAAGAAGAAAAGACTGAATAGTATCTTTCGGCTTAAACTTCATCTGCTAGAGCTGGCCATAAAGTGTGACGGCCCGCATGGTGGAAGGTGCCTCGTACATCTGCTGCAACTTCTGCCATACTTCAGGAGACGTCCTACAGGAGGTAACTGCCGGTAAGACCGCTTTAGAAATACACCGAAGCAACGCCGAGTAAGCACGGGCATCGTCCGAGTCCCATGTGAGTACCGCTTCCTCATGGTTGTCCTCATCAAAGTCTTCAGAAAGAGGAAAAGGACAGAGAGGTCGAGGCATAGCTCCACAGACGATGTACCATAACCGCTTCTGCACAAACCAAGCTTTCATGACAGCACTCCATGTGAGATAATCAGGTCCATGTAAATTATCATCAGTGGAAGTGCACGGAGGAGCCATATGAAGAGGATAAGAAGAGAAGTAGAGAAGAGATGGAATTTAGAGAGGAAACACAGCCAAAACACAAGCACAGACTACAGAAAAAGAGAGTTCACATGCAATAGAACCCAAAATCTGATCAATAGAAGACAAAATCCGCTGCAGAAAGTCAAAAAATCAGTCAAAAACTGCCAAAAACAGAGAAAACGGCCTGAAGTAACAGTCACCCAGCCACGAGAGATGCTGAATCAGCAAAACGCAGGCTGTAAACTGGAGAAAAACAGGTAGAAAACTGTCGCCAGCAGCTGCAGATGAAAAACGCAGGCAACAGAGGGTACGGAGGCAGCAAGCGATGGCAAAACTGCAAAAAACGCAGGCTGAAAACAGCCCCAAAACAGGTCGCCTGGCTGCGACAGCAGTCGTCTGATCAGCAGGGGTACAAAACAGTCCTGAAATCAGCAAGAAAACACAGCAGAAACACAAATCCTGAAAACTGATACCATGTCAGAAGTGGAGCAGCGGTGGAAGCATAAACATGTGCTGAAATAAACTGCTGAAACACAAGACAAAAAGAGAAAAAGAAAAGAACACAATAAGGATGAGAACTCAGATGTATGCACGGGAAATGGAATCCATATATCTGAACACGAGACAGTCGCATACAACAGTGAGTCACTGGCTGCGTGGGCACTGGCACTGGCTCCTCTCTCCACAGAGTCTGCAGATGGTGAAGATGAAGTGACTGATTGAGGAGGAGCCACTGAGTATAAATAGGCTGAAAAAGTGGGGAGCAATAATGCTGGTCGGACAGCATTAAAGCTGGCCGGCTGGTGCATAAAAATGCTCCACTGGCATAAAATGCCACACCAGAAAAATACCTAAAATACCTTTAAAAAATACCCAGCCCAGATCAAGCTCAGACTCACACATGAGCTGACAAATACTCTGCTAACAGTGTCTTGGTGCTCCAGGTTACAGAACATCATTGCACTCAGTACCACTGAAGCTAAATACATATCAACTACTGAAGCTTCTAAGGAAGATATGGTTGAGCAGACCTGCAGAGGATCTCGGCATGTCTATGGATACTACAGTTTTGGGATGTGATAGCCAAAGTGCTGTGTATTTGGCTAAGAATGCCATGTATCATTCACGCACAAAACATATAGACGTGCGATATCACTTCATTAGACAGATTTTGGAAGATGGTCAAATCACATTGACCAAGATCAAAACACAAGACAACCCTGTATATGTTCTCACTAAAAGTCTAAGCAAAGCTCAGCACGAGCATTGCATATGACTAGTGGGAGTTGGTTAGAGATTCACATCGGACCTTTAAGTGGGAGGTGGTTGGGATAAAGATCCGCTTTAAACCCCGTGTATAGTACACGCACATTGTACACATAAAAGCACCCTTACGTGCCCTAAGTATAAATACATTTTATTCTTTGTGTACCAACACATTGTTGACACTCTAGGTATGCTTTGTCTCGCACATACTCTTGCCAAACCCCTGTGGTGACCTTCAACCCTACGCGTTGCGACAACACTATACAACCAACTTCTTGGAAGAAGATAGTCAAGGGACTTTCTGACTTCCCTCCTATTCACACATTGCCCTACCTATTTGAGGGGCAAGCAACATAAACCTCATCCCCAAGTTGCCACTAGGAGAGCTTCAATCCTGCTTGAGTTGATTCACACTGATCTTTGCAAACCTATGGGCAACAAGGCCTCCCTTAGGAAGGCCAAGTATTTGATGTTGATTATCAACGACTTCAATTGTTATGTGTGGCCTTATTTTTTTGGAGTACAAGAGTGAGATGTACTTCCGTTTTTGCGAGTGAAAGGTGTTTGTGGAGACATGAACAACTTTCAAAGTTCATGGCGTATGAGCTAATCATGGTGGAGAGTTTACTTCTAACCTCTTTTCTTAGTTTTGCAGGGATCACAGCTTTCAAGTGGAGTATACCCATCCAAACATACCTTCGGAGAATGGTGTAGTGCAGCGTGCAAATCGGACCATATTGAAGATGGCTCTCGATCATCAAGGTCTTTCTCATTCCCTTTGGGGTGAGGTAGTGGCTATTGCAATTCACATCCACAACTGTTCCCCGACTTTTGCATTACTGGACATGACTCCCTACAGGGCCTTCTTTGGTTGAAAGCCCTCCATGTCTCACTTCTGCATCTTTGGATATGATGCATTTGTCCATATAGACAAGAAGAGGAAGACGAAGCTTGACTCAAAGTCCAAAAAGCTCATCTTCGTAGGCTACAACACTCCCACAGAGGGCTATCAACTCTACAACCCAAAGACACAAAAGCTTAAGGTAAGCAAGGATGTGATCTTCGGCAAGGCTTCGGCCTCCGAGGATCCTATTAATGTTTCTATTCTAGGTGATTCTTCATCATCAATTGACCCTCCCCCACCCTCAGTTCCTCTCCTTCCTTCCAAGTTGCTTCTTAGCACCCCTTCTTCGTCTTCAGCTCCTCCCCCTCCTCCTCCTCCACCGAAGAAGAAGTTAGCAATCTCACAAAAGAAGAAGGAGAAGTAGAAGACTCAAGATACGAAATCCTTCGATGAGTCATCATCTTCCTTAGATTCCGACTCCAAACCTCCAGCCAAGGAGAAGGCATAGAAGGGATCCGCTTCTTTAGATCAAGGGAAGGGCTTGACTACCCCTTTCTCTACTTCTTTCTAGTCCAGGTGATGCGATCATTCCTCATAATTCTCCAATGCCGGAGAGCGAGTGTGAGAGGGCGGTGAGATGGGGCAGATGTGCCTCATCTATACAAGTATGTAGGTGCACAAGTTCCAGAGAGGAACGTTCCTAATGCATCGATCGGAATCCAGTAGGTTCCAATCCTGGAGCTAGGATTAACATCCAAGTTCATGATGGGTTGTTATTTAACAAAGAGAGGGATTGCTCCTAGTACGAGCTCACATGAGGGGACACTTTGACAGTCTTGGCCAAAGACAGAGAATCCATAGTCATATATATTCAGAGGCATTTTTGACAGAATAGTCTTATATGCTCCTACGAGATATTGTTAACAAACACAGAGATCAGTTATGACTCTTCTTTATTTTTAGGAGCTGGTATGATTGACATCAACATTAGATTCTCCCCGAGACACCTTGGTGGTGGCTTGATCACCCACTACTTAGGTATCCATGGTTCTACTCTGGTGGTTCTCTGTTGTATGGACTATAATGAGTCATTCTCATTGTATCATTATCATTGTATTGTATCAAATCACCCATGATCTAAGAGAGGGTGTTAGCAAGATTGTCAGCTCATCTGTGAGTTTGTGTATACCAATTGGGTTGGGCACACTACTCATTATTTAGGCATTATTTTAGTGATTTTTATGTGGCTTTTGTGGCATTTTATGCTTTAATGCTCGCCAACCAACTACAATATTTGACATATTTTGGGCCTATTTATTCAAGGGCTTCTCCTCCTCCTCGTTCAATCATCATCATTCTTCAAGTGGTCTTCCTATTGGAGAGAGGAGCCAATGCCAGTGCCCACGTAACCAGTGACTCACTATTATACGCATCATTCTTGTGTTTGGTATATGGATTCCATTTTCTGAGCACATCTCTAAGTTCTCTTCTTTTGCAGTGTTCTTCTATTTTCTTTCTCTTCTGTCTTGTGTTCAGCAATTTATTTTAGCACTTGTCTATGCTTCCATTGCTACACCACTTCTAACACTTCAAAAGGAGATTTATGTTTCACAACCTCCAGGTTTTCTTGTGCAGGGGAAGGAGGACCATGTCTACAAATTGCAGAAGGCCCTCTTACGGCCTGAAGCAGACTCCTTCTGCTTAATACCAAAGAATTGATCGTTTCTTTCTATAGTGTGGCTTCCGTCGATCAACTCATGACCCAAACCTATACTTCAAGGTTGCGGGTGACAAGTGTGTTTTGCTCATCTTGTGTGTGGATGATCTTATCGTTACAGGGAGCTCTAGTCACAAGATTGATTGTACTCGGGAGATTTTGCGACAAGAGTTTAACATGAAGAATCTTGGTATCCTACGTTTCTTCCTTGGCTTCGAGATCTATCAAATGGCACAGTGCATTTTTATTTCGTCACATAGGTACATTTCTAAGCTTCTCTCGGAGTTTGACATGGCCGATTATTGGCCTATTTCTTGCCCCATGAACCCAAAGTCTAAGCTTTTGGCAATTGGAGCTCCCCTTATAGATGCCACCCACTATACGTGTCTTGTTGGCTCCCTCATCTGGCTTATTTACACTCAGTCAGATGTTTCTTTTATTGTGGCATTATTGTCTTTTTTCATAAAGACTCCCACTTAGGAGCATTAAAAAGCGGCCCTGCGCGTTCTTCATCATTTATAAAGGACTCGATCCTACCATATCATGTATGAAGAGAGGATTACTCTCTCTAGTTGAAGCAATTCAGACTAAGGGTAATGTGGATTCGTGCCGCTCCACTACATGTTATGCATTCTTCCTTGAATTGAGAGTTATCTCGTAGAGCAGCAAGAAGCAACCTACTATGGCCCTTTCTTCTACGGAGGTAGAGTATCATGCATTATGTTCTACAACATTGGAGGTCATTTAGTTTCACAACATGTTTGCAAAGATTGGTTTTCCTCAATCTAGACCTACAAAGCTACGTTGGACAACTAGAGTGCTCTAGCTCTAGCAAGGAACCCTATGTTTCATCCTCGCACGAAGCACATTGAGGTTCTGTATCACTATGTTCAAGAGACGATTATGGATTCCGAGTTAGAGGTGGCCTCTTGTCCCACGGAGAACAACGCAATTGATCTCTTCACGAAGCCTTTGCCCCAGGCTTCTATGCTTCATCAGATGAGGTTATTGGGTCCTCAAATACCCCCGGATCTAGGAGGGGATATAGGCCTATCTATATTAGTTATATCAATCTGTCATCTCCTAGTTATGAGCTCCCGTCAGAATTTGACGAAGACATAGAAGCTTTGGAAGTTTACGTGCATTTTCTTTATTTTTTGGCTTCCTGTGTGTATTCCTAGGCCAATTACTCTTTTCCACAATCTATCTACACCTACTAGACATTGTCCTTGTCATTTGTGGGATTTTTTCAAGATCACCCCTATTTTTTCTAGTATTTTTCTTCAATGACCAACATTAAATACTGATCAACTAGCTTTTTTGGTATCTACTAGTACAGGTCAACCAAATTTGGGACATTTATGGCCACTCTCCCCCACTTGGCAGACACACACTCTTCAATCTTCCCTTTGTAAGTACACACTTCAACTCTCCGTACCTGATATTGCCATTGTCATTAGCTTAATTTGGCGCTCTCACTGATGCTTTGGACTACGTGCAAGGACTGATTAATCCATCTCCATTGTATCAACATGCTTCTTTAGTGAGTGCAGTATTCTTCCTTCATCTTCTACTCTCTCTCTCTCTCTCTCTCTCTCTCTCTCTCTCTCCCTCTCTCTCTCTCTCTCTCTCTCTCTCTGTGTGCTTCCCTCTATGTTCATGTTTCTCTTTCATAGCACTCTCATAGGATATTTATCACACAAGCTTTCTAGTGTCTTACCACTGGTCATACCTTGTGACTTGTGGCTGAAAACTTGTCTTGCACTACTCCACTTCTTCTTTTTGCATTAGCTCTTTCCTTTCTCTTATTAAAAAAACACTTTTTTTTTAATTTTACATCAATTTTCTTAGTTATAAACTTTTGTACAATAGCCTAAAGTTAGCCCCATTCATCTACATCATCATCCCCCACTCCATGATCAAATATATCCATATGCCCTCTTTTTTCGTTGTTTTATAGGATAGCAGACCTATACATTCATCACAAGCCCTTCTTCTCAAGCTCTTTAGTCGTCTCAATAATAAGAAAAAAGACATATCGACAACTATTCATCAACGGAAAGAGATTGATTTTTCATTTTTCTATTCTCATCTTATAAAGAAACCCCAGCTCATACCAAGTGTCACATGAAACTTATTCTTTTAGGTGTATAGGCTCAAATGTCACCAACTCAAACATTTTGGTTGCACCTACAAGAGATCATGGTAAGTCTACATGCTTAATTCATAGCTTCAATACTCTCATATTTTTACATGACAGCTAAGTATCTGAATGCCCAACAATTTAGTGATTCAATGGAAGGATAAACCTCTTTGCCTTTAAATAAGATAAACCTGTTTGACTTTAAATTAACAACTTGGTCGTTTCAAATCTCAATTTCAAGAACTGTCAAATTAGTTTTGTAGCAAAGTAAAAGCAACTCACTTTGCATCCAGGACACAAAAGCTGGGACTTAGGCGCTCAAGTCCTCTAAAGAGAAAGCTTGAGTGCTCTTCACGCCAAAGTTCCAGCCTGTTATATCGAGATTATGCTCAGATAAATGAATGGCATAAAAGCCTGGAAAGAAGCACATAAAATGGCGCCATCGGAGCAACTCACAGCATAGAATGGTGATGAGCTGATCCAGAAGCGAATGCTTGCAACAAGACGGCAACTTTGTCCTCCAGATCCTTCTGTTGTATCTGTGTGTTTGTTGGAGCATTTTTGTCTCTGATGGAGGACGCCATCTCTCTCTCTCTCTCTCTCTCACAGAGTGAACTCTGAAAGTATTATCTTAAACGTTAATTATGTGCGAATCCGCTACAAGGTTTTTTTAATTAAAAATGCGACCACGTATTCGTGTCGATGGTTAACAATATGAATATCTACAAAGGCAAAATGTGTATGTCATATTGAAGGTCGGGAAAGTGGAATGCCCACCGTGTATAATGACTATCAACAATCGTGACACGAGTTGGACTAGGAGAGGTTGCGAAAAGTGGAACGCCCACGTGTATTAATGACTATTTACGATCGTGACACATGAATGGCCTTTAGGGTTATTACTCCAGCCCGATGTGTGAAGTTACATGCATGCAACTGTTTGCAATATCAACAATCGTGACACGAGTTGGACTAGGAGAGGTTGGGAAAAGTGGAACGCCCACCATGAATCAATGACTATAATGATCGTGACATCATGAATGGCCTTTAGGGTTATTACTCCAACCCGATGTGTGAAGTTACATGCATGCAACTGTTTGCAATGGCTTGCAACAAGCCTTCGGCCTAGGAAGACACTAATGCTTTGCAACATGGGAAGAAATTGATGGTAGATGACATCCCCACGGAGTTTGATTGCACTATTACAACGAGAGGAGAGGGTCTGGAAATGTGAGAAGTGGAGAAGAAGATCCTCAAGAAGCAAGCTTGTATCAATGAGTGTTGAAATGCTAAGTTCATAAGGAAGGTCTTCCATCCTGCAAACGTTAACTTCTCATTGGATAGAATCAAGCAACGGCATGTAAACTTTTCAGCCAATGGTGTCTATTTTATTTTATGGGGCCCCCTCCAATTGAGGATGAGTTTTTGTGGTGGTTTACCTTGACATATCAAAGCAAAGCTATTGTCTAGCAATATCACTTTGTCAAGAAGGGATTTTTCCTAGTGCTTCTCAACTCTGCTACTAAGAGGGATTGGGTGCTTGGCTATGCAATCGGTTATAAGGGGAATCTTGTTTTGGTGGCTATGCCATGGAGCCTATCCCCCTGGCCAAAGACTGTGTGTTATGAATGCCTTATTTGGATCACATTGCTAGATCTTCCCGTTTGGCTAGATGATGAGGTTGTAGCCTCGGTTGGCACCCTTGGTTATGTTATGTATGCTCTTGCATTCTTTTATGTTATGAGTGCTCTTAAACCTAATCACGGGGGATGCATATTGTGGAACTGAAGGAAGGAGATCCTTGAATACTTGGAAATTATCGATCAAGGGGGTTTGGAGATTGTTTTGTAGGTTCGGTTTGGATCTTTTTGTGATACTTGTTATGTTTGCAAATGAGGGGGGCACTTTGCAAAAGATTGCCCAAGAAGGCACAAGATACCATGGATGAAGCTAAAGCAAAAGAGAAATTGTTGGAGAGGCTACAACCTAAAGTCCAAAAGAATAAAACGCCCCCAACGAAGTATGAGAAGATTCAACCAGCAAAAGAAAGTTGAATTTCTTGAAAGCTCAAGGCAAAAATGCACAGAAAGAACCATAGCAACAAATACAAAAGACTAAGAATAATGAGAATATTGATCCTAGAACTGTCAAATATAGAAGGGTAAATTGTTCTCACCAAAGAACAAGATCTCCCTTAAGCAACTTGCTTGCCTTCCTTAAGTGGATTGGAATTATTATCCAACAATTGCTAATGGGGAAGGGATGTTTAAAGATTTGAGGTATCTCAATGAGTAGGGTACTAAGCAAAATCAAACTTGCATCTTGGAATGCAACAGGGCTCTGCTCCCAAAAAAGAAAATGTGTCATGCATGCACTAATAAGAAAGAGGAAGCTAGATGTCCTAGCATTACTTGATATTAAATTAGGAGAGGAGGCCAAACAAACCCTAGTCTATGGCTACACCCCAATCGCACAAGATTGCTTAAGAGGTAAAGGTGGAACTATGTTTGTTATTTGTGATTTAAGCCCTAAATTGGTTGAGTGAAAGAAAGTAAGGCCTAAATTGGTTTGGTTAGATGCTAAAGGAGCGATTCTAGCTATCCAAATTATGATTGAGTGAAAGAAAGTAGGCCTAGTGTAAATCTATGCTACAAACAATTCTACAATGAGAGTAGAGCAATGGCAATGCCTAAGAATTAAGCTAGATGAGAAGCTCACTTTATTCATGGGTGATTGGAATATGACAGTAAATGAGGCCAATAGATAACATTGCCTAGGGTGTATGATTGAGGAGGAGAAGAGCCATACACAACATGGCAAGCAGCATGTTTAGATCAAATGTATGCTAATAATAATGATAGCAAATTTTTTGTCCAGTGTGATGCCACCAATTTAAACCACATGCAATTCAACTAACCTTTTGCTTGCCTAAATCCAAAAGAGTAGAAGATGGCCATCCTCTTTTCAAGTTTAATATGTCATTTTGGGAGGACCCTCAATGCCTAATGAAACTCAAGCACGTGTGGGTTAATGCTAGAAAATATAAT